>NC_079462.1:10631029-20631029 GCF_026250575.1 Diorhabda carinulata
GAGGGGGACCGAAATATTACAATATTATGTTACGCTGAGGATGCTGTTCTAGTCGCAAAAAATGAAAGGCTTCTGCATGTGTTTATCTGCACAGCTAAATCTCTCAATATGATATCTGCGTCCAAAACAAAGTGTATGACCACATACAAAACTCCGATTAGATCTAAGCTAGTCGTAGACGACCAGATAATTCACCAAGTAATGGAATTCAAATATCTAGGAATCGAGATTTCAGGATTTGGAGACGTAGAGAACGAAGTAGGAGAGCAAACAACTGAATCCTTAAGAATAGCAGCATGTTTGAAAGAAACAATATGGCGAAATAAACATATATAGTAAAAATAATTTCGATTGAATGAACTAAACAAAAAACAAACGATATAGCCTCTATGGAAAAAATACACCTGTCAAAAACTAACACAGAAATCGGATACGGCTTGCCATCGAACGTTCAACACGTTCACGAGCCAACCAGTAGATAGCAGTAGCTAAGCGCTACGTCTGAGTCTATTTCAAAATTGGTCTCCATATTTTGAGTAAAACAATAACTAGAACGCAAGGAAGAACAAAATGGACACTATTTGCTTACAAGTTATACAATTGTACATACAATCATGATATTTTGACCAATCTGGAAGCCACAGAATTGCCAACGCAAATTCAAATCTAATTTGAAAACAATTTTGTAGATGGATGGATGAATCATGTTAAGATACACTTGATGATATTCACCTATATTAACTTTTTATTATCTACCAAACGTTTGAAGAAAGCTCATCAAATAACTATAAATTCATGAGTTAAATATATAACCTAATATCTACCTTTATTTATCTTAATTGAAATAAAGATAAAAGAGAATATCAACTACATTCTGAATCACTTGGTTCCACTAAAAGGAGGGAAAAAATATATTCAGATCAAAGTATCCTACAGAAAGAGTCCAGAGAAAACTGTTAGCGTGTCGCATCTACACGTATCAAACCATGTCACGTCAATTTATAGTTCATCGCTGCGACAATTTATCGCAACGACAATTTATTATGACAGAAATTAATTGAAGAATCAATTATATTGTTATTTTTCTCAATTCACTATCTTCTTATTTTTCAGGTAGTTACCTATTGAAACTAATGGACGACTGTTTGCTGCATCCAGAAGCTTATAGATATATCTTCGTCCCAAATCAATAATCATATATTTTGAGAAGGCAGTAATGAATGCTGTTTGGTGAGGATATTCTGCTAAGAAGATAAGAGTGTATTTTTTTACTGCAGCAATTGTTGCAAGGACAGATCTCGAGTTGTGGATTACATAAGCACTAAGCAGTATTGACTTATGTTCTTGAAAATAATAAGATTAGGTTAGGTAAGCATGAGATGAATTGATGTTGCGATGAATTGTCGCGTCAGCTAATTATCAATAATGACTTGGCGCACGATGCATTGTCGTAGATCCTCATTAACCGCCTTGAATGCCGTTAATGTCAAATCTGAATTTGTGAAATAACGATGTGTAAATTTTTTCTTACATCTGTCTCCACAAAAATGCAGACATCTTTCACGCGAGGCCAAAGAAATCTGTTCGGAATGGTATTTGTCTGTTATTAATTTCTGAAATGTTATTATCGACTGCAGTTGTTACGGGCTATTAAATCTACAGATCATGACTTACGTACCAAATTTGTTAACGTAATATTGTTTCATGATGGACAAAATTTTCTGGATCATTCTATCTTCAGTAAAAATTCCAGCTTCCATCTGATCTGAATGGTGTATCGAGACTCTCTTAAATTATTTTGTGAAATACACCCGCTGAAAAAATAAAGGGCGTTTTTTGGGTGAAGCAACTGTAAGTGATACTTCGTTGTATTTAAATTTATTAAATATGCTTTTTTAACTTTTAGTTCAATGTTAGAAATATCATGAAGCATTGAATCTCATATTCATTTTGAAATATTCTTGTGTTAAGATATACCATGATTCACCATTTTTCCAATAGTTCGGTGTTTTATTTCTTTTTTTTTTTCTCACTACAAACTAGAAATTCTAAGCAATCTTATTATGATATTCTCAAAATTCTGGATATTTTGATGGCGCTTATAGTGATTAACTCGTAATAATGAAAAATAACCTTTTTAATGTTTTGCTCATACGAGGCTGTACGTACCTAACTGCTCCAATCACCTTATCTGGTTCTAATGAGACTGTAATATTAAATTAATTCAATGGCTATGGTCTACTTGGATAGATGTAAATGATTGATGATATTGATATAACAGTTTACGTATCCAATTGTGGTCGATTAATTCTAAATTACAGACTTATATTCTTATAATTATTATATAGACGCCGTTAAAATGATCTAATTGTTCCAGTAACCGTTAGATATTTAATTAGAAAAGTGAATAATGTAATAAACATAATTTTATAATTATTACTATTCGTCTTATTATATCAACAAATTGTACATTATATAATATAGAATTTCCTATAAATATTTTCGAAATTCACTAAAAGATTATTAGTGAGAATATTCATTAGAAATCGATATACAGGGTGTTTCCAAATTCATTTGACAAAATTTCTTTAATTTTGTCGCATGAATTCAGAAATATCCTGTATATTAAAAATATTTCACTTTCATTAGTGAGGAGCTTTAAAAGTGAATACATCAAATTTAAGTGGAAACTCATTAGTAACATATCTCATAAATAATTCATAATCCACATTAATAACATCAGAAGACTGCATTTAATATAAGACATAATTTTCACTACTAGATTATTATGTAAGCTATTCTTGAGACATTTTTCATTAGGTAGGCAAAATTGAAGATAGTATATAAATGTCGTTCACAGATTTGTCAAGAATATACAAGAAAATTATTCAAATAGATATGAATTAGCAACGCTTACTTTAATCAATTTCAAAATACTTTGAAGATGAAGTTTTAATGAGCAAAATTATAATTTAAAATCTTTGTTTTATTTGAAAATATTTTTTTGTTTAAATTTTCTCCCATCACCAATAACTGCAGAGAAAAAATATGAACACCGTAATTCATATTTTCTTTCCATTTAATTGAATGGAGAAAAGTAAAGATGTGGAATGTGGAATAAAATACCTTTTAGACCTTTGCAAGAGCACGAAAATTGCAGAATTTCAAGTTTCAGAATTCAGAATTAGAATTAGATTAGTCGTATAAATTCATAAATACCCCGTATATTACAAATATTCCACTTTCATTAGTGACGAGCTTTAAAAGTGAATATATCAAATTTAAGTGGAATCTCATTTGTAAAATATCTTATAAATAATTCATATTCCACATTAATAATATCAGAAGACTGCATCAATATAAAACAGTATTACTAGATTAGTATGTAACCTATTTTTGAAACATTCTTCATTAGTTAGGCAAAATTGAACATAGTATAATCATTGTATAAAGAATAAATATTATGAATTATGAAATCGCAAATTGATATTATTTCAGTCACCAAAGGAAAGCATATATAGTTTATATTCTTTTGTGCAAGGATCCTTCTTTCTATCCCAAATTTAAGTGATTAACAGCTTAATGAAAAATTATTTCATTTGCTAGTGCTACACGAACTCATTACGAAAATCTTTCTTTTATACATAGAAATTGGTGACAAATAATTAGTACTGAGATTAAGTTTATTTTCGGTTCGATATGAATATATGCTATAACATTATTAGAAACATGATATTTCAAAATGCGCCCTATCTATCTATTGTAATGATTCCTATAGAATAGGTAATTTGTGTCACTTTCGTAATAAAAAGTAAAATCGGCCATAATATACTGTCGGTTCGAATTTCGAAGATAAAGAAAACTTCACATTTATTTGGGATCTTTCCAAAAAAATTGGTTGTTGGAAATAATTCTGTTTATTTCAGATGGCACTAAGCTACGAGTCATTTTTATGAAGAACAAGCGTAAAAGTAACTAGATGGTTTTAACATTGTCACTGTTCTACTATCCTATTCTTTATACAATGGTATAATAGAAGGTACTACGTGTCGTCTTTTACTTTTTTCTCTTATATGCTAAGTGGTATCAGAATTATAGTTTATCGACCTTTTTTTAGTAAGCCTTGCATAAAAAATAAAGTTATAATAATTGCAAGGTATTTATATATATTTATGAAGTTTCAAGTTTCTTCCAATTGCTTTCTGAAGATTGATCAGAAATTTTTTTATTCAACTTAATAGGAATATTTTCGTATATTAAAAATTCATTTTAGCCATAAGAACCGTTTTTTGTTACAAACGCTAGCATTAGCTGGTGCCGAAATAATTAGTGTTTAAATCTTTTTCCATTGAATGCGTTAACACTGTTACCAAATTTGAACTAAATATACTCGTTGCACTGACTTAGTTCATCTTCATTCAGACCATGAAGTGATCCATTAACTTTGCAAAAGTATGTTATTATACAGACATACAAAATAACTTGAGAGGAATGATTATAGATATGTGATATTTAAACTAAACTTAAGCGCAATCTTGGTAGTTAAATTTACACGGTCGGATGTTTTCATTATAGTATAAAGTTGATCTGGTGTTTTGAAAAATTTTAGTTTAATCGTAGATGCAGCAGAATGCATTTTAGGTCGTTGATTTTTGTGGCTATTTTATCGATTCAAAAATTCACCTATTCTCAAAATGCAACGGTATTTTGGAAAGGAATCGGTTTTTACAAAGAGTGTTTTTATAATAAGAGTCCCGGACTGTGTATAAAAGAAAAAACGTTGACAGCTTTGAACGAAAGCATTATGGACGAAAGACCGATATATTTTGGACTTTTCGAAATTAAGAAAAATCCTGATTATTTTTTAAATCAAACAACCGATTTAGATACAGGGGAGGGGATAGCCAGGAGTGAGAAATTAAGTGATGCTTTGATGCAGAAATTCGAGCAATTTTTAAAGTCAAGGTCCATAAAACTAAATTTGTCAAATGCTTTCGAAGGTAAGATTTCCTTATTTCTAATGATAATATCCAAAAAAATGATTTTAATGATATCGAGCATACCTACAGTGCTCATGAATGAACATCTAATCAATTCTATTGGTTTGATTGTTTTTTCATAAATACGCAGCAAGTATTTCAACCAGTTGAGTTTTTATCGGTACTCAGCTAACAGATTTGTTATTGGTAATTCCATATTTTTCCAACGATATATTCAATAAAAAATTCCAAAATATGTGAAATTTTGATTTTAAACTCAATTTTTCTAATTATTTAGAATTCTAGTGCCTTGTTTTGAAAGTCTTTTAGAAACATTCAGCAGTATTACTCGTATACTAAACTGCAATATTGAATTATTTGATATATTATGTTTTCCAGCTTGATGCTGGGAATGTCATCTATTAGTTTCTTGACGATAAGCAAATCGACGCACATTACGTATAATCCCCAGATTAATTCTATAAATTTCTTCTCCAATCCATTCTTGCAACTCCTATATATCCTTGAAGTTAAACGTATTTTAAATCTTTAGTCCTCCTTACTTGTTATCTGCAAATTTGACGACTGACTCATTTAGGAAAAATGTAGCCTCATCATAAAACATATAACAAAGCATTAATTTAAGGTTGCATGAATGTTATAATATTCCAATCGAGATAATCATCGTTGCGTTCTTGATGTGACTGAAGTTTGTAGTTTTTAAGGATGGTAATTCCAAAATACGTGATACTGCTGGAAATAAGCCTGTGTCTAATGCAATTTAGCGTGAAATATAAGAACAATTATCCTTAAAACATAATACAGATTTTGCATTCTTTGATACCTTAGGACATCCACTATTACGAATATTTTTAACATGACGAGTTTCTCAGAATGTTTTCTCAATTTTACTGAGTGTCTTCGTACTTGGATTGAACAAATCGCTTACCTATTGCTGGGTTTCATTCTATCGATCTATCTCCGCATAATATAAAAATTTCTTTACTTTGAACTCCACTCAAAGTAGCCATGATTTAATCCTAGCTCTGTCAATTGGAATTGAGTGTATCTGATAAAACATCAGATGATATTTCAATTGACATGAGGCAAGCAAATTAATTTTCGACGAATAACTGCCGTTATGGTGGAGATTTTCAATACTGGTGCTGTTATCTAAATATGAAACTACAATAACTCATTGCTAATGCTTTCAACGCTTTTCAAATCTTTAGTTAGAAAATTAGGAGAATCTTTGTTTGCTAAGTAGAAATAAATATTGAATAACTATGCCTTTCCAGTGTGTGAAAGAACTTCCAAATGAGGCTAACATTTGAATTGAAAAAAGATAACAATTACGACATAAATTTTCTATATATACTTTAGATGCCAGTTCATTATGATACTTTACTGTTTCACGTATTCTGGAACCTTTCAATTGTGTGCACAAGGCTGTTTATTTTGGATTACACCTATACAATAGAAAATATGCATATAGTAAATGAGACACAACTCATTTCTTCAAATTTAGTGCTATTTTTTTATCTTTTTCTTTCATAATCTTATATTGTACTTAATTTATTATGTCTTCCTTGTCATGAAATGAATTCTTGAGTTAATATTGTTCAGATACAAAGATAAAAGATGTACCACATCTATGTAAGGTTCTTCAAATAAAAATTTCATTAATTTTGTTAATTAGGTCAGGTTAGGTAGAAGAAATAGTAGTACCTACTCACATTAAAATGATGTTCACAACAATGCAAACTGGATTATGAAGATACTTCATCTGTTCTCATAACTCCACACCATTGAATTCTTGTTTTCGCATATCTTGGAACTTGAAAAAAGAATGGGGTTTCCTTCTATTAGAGTTTACACACTCTTCTCTATACTCTATAATACGGTTTTTAGCTTTATTTCATGGCATTTATCGATATTATAACCCAAACTCTATATAAATTACTGCCGCACTTAAAGTAAACAAATACTGGACGTGGCAATTGATGTTATCCAAAGCAAATACATGCATATTTACTATTCTGATAAACTCAAATTACAAAGATGAGGAAAATTTGACTGATTTTTGTAATAATATACCCACCTTAGGTATAGGAAATAAAGTAATTGTTGTGCCTGATAATGAATACTCCCGATAGTAATATACCGATGAAGCAATAGAAAAAACTTTTAATTGTAATCCGTGGTAAAAGTGTTTCCAATTCATTTCCACTGTGTTATAACATTTTCTAATATTTTACAGGTAGAAAAGGAGGCGGTGGTGGAGGTGGAGGAGGTGGCAAGAAAGGAGGGGGTGGAGGAGGAGGAGGTAGCCTAATTATATTGGCAATTTGTGGAATGGGAGCTATGATGGTGAATATGGTTATGGGAAAAATGGCAATGATGGCAGGTTCTGCTTTGATGATTGCAAAAGTTTCCCTGCTCCTTTCCCTTATAATTCTGGTTAAAAAGATGCAAGAGAAAGGAGGCGGTGGTGAAGAGAAGCACATAGTTTATGCAGACGCTGGTCACAGCCACGGTGGAGGAGGATATGGAGGAGGCGGAGGTTGGCATAGAAGTTTGGATGATGCACAAAATATTGTCTATAAAGGCCAATGGACTGCCTCAACTGATAATGTCTCGGGTTTATGAAATATGCGTATGTATTATGCACATTCTTTCTAGTAATATTCTCGATACTCTCCACGATCTTTCTGGTTTCAATTGCATGATTATACTGAATGAATTTTTAATGCAATCATAGTGGACTAGATATAAAGATAGAAATAAGAATTATTAAGAGACATCAATAACAGCAATCAAACCAGGCAGAAGCAAGTACTGGTAATTGTTTTTTGAAATAAAAGTATGTGGTTTTGAAATGATAGAGCCAAATAGGACTGAAGAATATGTTATAATAAGGAAACCTCACAGTCTGAGCTCTAAAAAGTAGAATTGAACCCACAATGAACTGTTGCAATAGATCAATATTCTTCCTATGCTGTTGAGATCTTGCCTGTGAACTCCACGGATAGACATTCTCCTCATTATTGGGATTTTATATGTCATACACATACATTTTTGACGTCTCTATTGTATTTATGTTCTTAAGATCACTTTTTGGTCGAAATAACAACAATTATGTTCCAAATCTTATATTACATATCGAAATATTCCAGCTCAAATGAGTGATAAGTAGGAGATCAATTTTCCCATTTGGAGTTCATATATAATTCATTATCAAAAATTTTCGTTTGTGTCGAAATTAGTTGATATATCTCTAATATGACAACCATGTACATAATACCTTCTGAAGCCGACATTTTCGCTTGAAAGTTTGTACTGTACTGAGATCACTGAGTAGGAATCCCATGTCAACAGGTTTGACTTATTTTCAACGGTAGATTGGAGATAATGAGTTTTCTCATTTTTAAATAATGGTGCGAGAAGAAGAGCTTTTAAGGGGACATAACGTGTTGTTAAACCTACTTTTCAAAGGATAAACTGCGAATAAGGACGTCATAACTATAATTATACATATTTTGAGTGTTTTATTTGCTTAACTTGAATGTTTTAACTAAAGGACATTCTAATCAAAGAAGAAAGTAATTCGTTATAATTTTTAATTCATGATATCGAAAAATTTTGATGTAATAGTGCAACTATTTTTAAGACAGATGGTTGTTTGAGTATATTACTATTACAAAGAGTGGAAAGGCATTATTGATCCTAATTACTTGGCTTATGCATTTGAAGTCACCTTAGTCTTCTACAAAATCAAATCTTCGGATTTTTCAATATGTAACGTAGTTTCTTCTGGAAATATAATGAACCAGTAGCCGGATCTTCTTCCCAGCCTATGTTCTGTCTGCAATAATCGACTTCCGCGCACCTACCAGAGTATTTGCTTGCTATTTACTTAAATATAGTATTCTATACGTTCTGTTCACTATGACTGCTAAATCAACTCATTTATATACCCAAAACGAATTTCGCAGAAATTCTAGAAAATAAAGAAACAGAACAAATGAATAAAAAGACTTTCCTAGAAATTAGTTCTAAAGAAACTATCTAAACAAATCGCCGCTGTGATAAAAACAAAAATTAAAGGCACCGCAAATTCGCCAAATTTTAAAATTACATTATAAGTGGACAGGACGGGAATCACGGCCCATGTCATAGACTTGTTCGTAATAGTATTGTAAGTCTGAATTTGAGGTGAGCTCGACTTTGAACTTTTCAGTTATATGTAACAACGACCATGTAGTGAATGAGGAAAATTCAAATATCTCACTTATTTCTTTCAAATTATTTTGTTTACCTTGATTTGAGCTAAGGTTATCCTATTTTCAAGTAATTATCTCCAGAAATAGCTGATATGTTGATGAAAATACTTTTAATTCATCAAATTCAATTATTACTTACCCGATGTTATCAATGAGAATATAATTTTTTTTCTAAATGTGTAGTTAAAGTTTGAAAGAGCAATTATGAACTACCTTATAGTTATAAAAATCTACCCCAAGAATACGTCATGTAAAATTAAATATTTTGAGAGAAACTATGGAAAATTGAAGTCCTCCTATATTGTGAAATTGATTTTGATAGCAATATTTTTAAAACTGTCGCATAATTCCAGTGCAAGCTAAAGTTTATAATGTTATAACAAATCAATAGAATTATTATCATCATGTAAATTGGGGAATATGACACATTGTGAATACCAAAATGAAATCGTTTGTTGATTGGGAACAATCGAAAAGCATAAGTGATTATTTCTTCTTTCATGTAACATCAACACAATCCTGTTTCAATTACTAAATATACCGTTGTCAAAGGAATGAACAGATGCTCACAACTGGTTACTATGAAAGAAAGCTTTTTAAAAGAGAAAACTAACATCGGTATTACTGTTTCCCTACAACTGTTGTAAAACGATAAGTTTCTAATAGAATTAGTGAGTATTTCCGATGTATGTTCTTGTTTTTATTTGGTCTCCACATTATATTTTTACAAAACAACAAATAATTATAGTATTATTATGACTCTGAATATTTTAGTTTGAATGTGGCACTAATGGAAAAATACGTTTTGGATATAACAATCATAGAGGCCTACTATATTCTGTATTCCACTACACTACATGAAGAAGGTTGTTTATCTATTATAACCTAAGAAAAATGCAAAATTAAAATACTCATAGACGAAAATCTTATATGTTTTACAATGTAGTAGAAATGATGAATCAAATTATAGTTCGAAATTTATTTTATTGTACAACTGATAACACCAAGGCTATTTTTGTTCATTTTAGTGTTTTTAAACGCAATTGGTTATCCATTTTCTTGGGGAAGCGTTATATAACGACGAAAATTAATTATTTCCAAATAATACCTGGATATGCGTTATGTAGGTATATGGTACAATTCCGCGATAACAGATGTGTTCTGTTCAAGGAATATATATATATATATATATATATATATATATATATATATATATATATATATATTCCTTGAACAGAACACTTCTGTTATATATATATATATATATATATATATATATATATATATATATTTTAATCTGTTCTGAAATGTGTCAAAATTGCGATGATGATATGAATATTGTACTAAGCCCCTTCATTATAAATACGACATTCATCTACTATTCGATATATCATATATCTTCAGATTCTCATGAGTTACTTGCTTATTTTAATTATGGAACAAAATGATGATAAAGAAAAGTACTGTAAGGAGGCCGACCGGTAATTATTTTAATTTACATATGTGAAATAAGACTTTTCAAATGAATAAGCTCCAATATTTTTATCAATTTCCCAGCTTTTCAATTAGTTTTTAATAAAGTGAGTAGATAGGTGTATGTTTTCCTGAAATCATATTATTATCATCATCATGCCGTTCAATTCCTTGGATAATGCCTAGCGCTTTGTGTGACTACAAATCCCTTTATTAGAGATTACTGCCCTTGTTCTTTTTGTTACAGTTTTTTATTGGTCTGGGCTTCGTTTATGAGCTTTCTTCATTCTTTCTGATTATGAATTTTGTTGTTCAGGGGTATTTCTTGGTCTGCCTATGTCTCTCGGGCATAAAGGTATCCCTTATGTTATCCTCATCAACATTTCTGTAGGTTTCCTTCTCATGATGTGTCCTGCCCAATTTAGTCTTTGTGCTTTCATACACCTTATTATATTCTCTCTTTCCAGTTCTTCTTCTATTTCTTCATTTTTCTTCAATCTTCTCCTTTAATATTTGGTCTGAGTACACTTCTCAGTATTTTTCTCTGGACTCAATTTTCCTCTTTATTTATGACAATTGCTTCCATGGCGTACGCAATCACTAGTGTTATTAATGTTTTACATATTTTTACTTTGTTCTTTCTACTAATATTTTTACTTTTTATTTTTTCTAAATGTTCGATATCCTTTTTGTATTCTATTTCTTATTCTTTCTCCAGAA
Source organism: Diorhabda carinulata (assembly GCF_026250575.1). Classification (NCBI taxonomy): domain Eukaryota; kingdom Metazoa; phylum Arthropoda; class Insecta; order Coleoptera; family Chrysomelidae; genus Diorhabda; species Diorhabda carinulata. Next base: position 10,642,485 of record NC_079462.1, read on the forward strand.
TATTGTTACTCCTAGATAATTGAAAGAGGATAAATTTCCAAATCCTTATTTCTGTGTTCTCAGGTGGTCCATTCCTCTTTCGTCTTGTCTTGCTATCTTCATGCATTTGGTTTTTTCCTGGTTTATTTCTATTCCTGCTTTTGTTTCCAATTTGTTGATTGCCTTTATGAGTTCTTCTCTTGCATTAACCAAATTGTTATATCGTCAGCGTATGCTACTGCTTGTTATAATTTTATTGTTTCTCTTTACGTTCTCTAAAATCATATTAAATAGGGTTGGAAAGATCGAGTCGCTCTGTTTGACTCTTTTGCTCATTTTTATTCCTTCTGCTAGTGCTCCCATGTACCTTACTTAGACTTTCCTGTTTTGTTATATAACTTCTATCAATATCATTAATTTTCTGGGTACCTTTAGCGCCTTTAGATCTTCTATCATTTTTGTGTAGTTATTGAGTCAAAAGCGCTTTTATAGTTTATGAACATTCTCTGTAGCTCTCTAATGAGTTCCCATGTTTTCTTGCACTATTTGGTCTATTGTGTGGATTACGTTGATTGTGAATCGTCTAGTCTGAACCCATTTTGGTAGTTTCCCACTATGCTTCCTGCTTAAGATTTGAGTTTTAGAGTATTTTATATGTAATGTTGAGAAGTGTTATGGCTTTATTGTTTTTGCATTTCTCTTTATCGCCTTTTTTATGTATTGGTATAATTACTCCAGTATTCCAACCCTCTAGGATCCTGTTTTGTTTTCAGATGGTCTCGATGAGTTGATGAATTTGTTTTTTTATATGTATATCCGTATTTTAACAGCTCAGCCTCTATTCCACCTTCTCCAGTTACTTTTCCTTTACGTAATATTTTTATTTGTCCGTTTTTAGTTGGACATTTTGCTGCTTCCTTTTCTTCTTTTGTCATTTCTGAATTTTCCTCTGTTATGTTTTTTCCATCTTCGTATAATTTATTTTCATAGTACTCTTTCCATATTCTCGCAGTTATTTGAGGATCATTTTGTATTATACCATTCCTATCTTTTATTCCGTTTGCTTATGGGATAACTTTTCGATTTTCTCATCTCTTTCTAAGATTTCTCATATTTGTCCCATAGCCCTCTTCGTCATCTTATCTAATTATCGTCTCATTCTTGTCATGTTTTATTGTTTTCTGGCTTCTTAACTCTCTTCGTCGTATCAGTCTTTGTTTGTATTCTTGCATGTTTCCCTTGTTAATACTTGTTCTTCAGTGTTTACTATTTTATATTGTTATCCTTTTCATTGCTTTTCTTATCCTTTGTGTTATCATTTTTGGTTAGCTTTTTTACCTTTATTGTTGTTATTACTAAACAGTAAACATATAGTACTCCTAAATATTTTATTATATAAACCCAAATATATTCTTAAAAAAGCTGAAATTAACTAATCTTAACTTAATTCGGCAGTGAAATATTTATATAACCTCTTTATTAGAAATGGATATACAACATTATATTCTATATGTAGTGTTAACTTCTCGTTTTATGATGTACTAGGATGGTGACTTTCGGATTTATAAATCATGTATTTAGTGAATTTGCGACCTCTGTCGTCGATTAAAATGGTTATTATACATAACTCCGCAATGAACTAACTATAAGAGTCATTTTGGGTAAGGAATTTGTGATGATCTTATTGTATTCTGTTGTGAATGAAACGCGGGATTGTTGTTTGGAATAGATTCATAAAAAAGAGCTAAACTTATTTTCTACCTTTTGGTATTTTTGGGCTCTAAAATTTCAATTAGTAATGATATTTGGTTTAAATTAAGTCAGTGTTTGATAAGAAAATTTAGTGTACATACTCATATGGCTTTTATATAAGACTTTCAATTTCTGAAAAATAACAGAAGGGCAGAATGAATCTAACTGTTTATGCAAGTTTTCACGTTACCGGTTAAGGGTTGATATTTATGCATTATCTGAATATTCCAAAAATATTTGAAATTGTATATCTCCTTTCAGATCCCGACGGGTTTTTTTATTTCAAGAAAACCACAAAAACATGGTCAGATTGAAGTAGTGAAACTAAGACTGTACATATTCACTTTCCATTGAATGAATGTATTTATTTTAATTAATCATTGATGCTTGTATTTTTTTATTTATTTATTTTTTGTAACATATCTATAATATAGAGTATTTAAAGGGGGTTTATTATTCATTCCAAAAAATAGGTTTTATTTATTGTTTATTATAGAAGAAAAAATATTTTCTATAAATATATTCTTCAAAAAATAGAATCATGTTTTATTAGAAAACCTGTTGTATATATATTTGTTTTAATTTTATCATGCGATTCGAATTGGAATCAGTTATCGAGGATTATGTTTCATCAAACATAGAACGAATAAGAAATTTCCAATATCTCTACAACAAATAATCACTTAAGATTAACACTGTTTGTCGGATATAAGTATATTTCTAATCCCATCGATGACAAACGCTGTCCAATGGCGTGCATATATGATTCAAGATTTTGGAAATGATGAAAAATTGTTTCATTCAATATTAAGAGCCAAATTTAACATGTTTTGAAAATACGTAACGAGAAGTGATTTATAAGCCCTCTTAGCCCGGACGGCTCATAAGGTCGGACATAATTTGAATCAGTGCTAAGAACCGCCCGAATTTGTTACAAGTGCACGATTAGGTAGCTACTCCTAGGGTATGGAAACTCGCTGGTGCAAAAGGGGAATGGAAAACGTAGCGCACTCTCTTGGTTCACTAGCACAACTGATACGTTTTATATATGGGATGGTAGGTGACACTACAAGCTATGATATCTAGCCAATCACACAAAAGTATTGACATATAGTGGATGCGTAGTTGATCTGGGGTGGATACTTACCAACAACAACTTGTTGATCTCATTATAGCACGTGTTCAGTCGTATGGAAGCATTTTCAATTTGTTCATCTACAAAGTTATTTTAATACCTAAAATGAGTTGGTAAAAGTGCTTAGTGTCGAATTGTGGTCCGATAATGAAAATATATATATTATATATATTATATAAATATTAACTCATTTATATTTATAAATTATGTATGTGAGAATAAAGTATTAGTTAATTATGTTTTGTTAAAGGCGTACTTATTTTAAGTATGATTTACCTCCTGATGCCCAGTTAAGGACTGTCTGGCTAACACAAGCCGGTTTCATGGGACAACATAACAGGAAATTTGAGAATATTTCGAAAACCTTTCTGTTTCAAACAAGATAGCAAATGCTTGGAGTTAGTGAATGGTGCGAAGCCATCCATTAATTTATGCATTTGTTGGAGGCTCCACCGATAACTTTTGATTTCCAACACTCCAACAAAACGTTCAAACACCAAAAAATATTGAAGATAGGTAGATTAGTTGTACTTACAATATATTAGTAATAAGAGTCTATATAAATATCTTCAATTATACTTGTAGACATACTTGCGAGTACTCCATTAGGCCTAATTAGAGTAAATAGGTGAAGAAGACAGATTTTTAAAGAGTCGGGTGAGTTTAATGTATATCTGTGAATTTCCACACATACAACTGCTTGTAAGGAGCATTTTTCTTTTTTCTTTCTTTTCTTTTTCTTTTTTAGTGTTACAGAAACTGCATTTGTGCCTTAGCTCTCAACTTTTTAAGCTGTGGATGGAGTACCGGACCTTCCAGTAGCACTATCAAAAGGTAAAACAAGTAACAATTTTGCGATAACCATGATACGCTTCAAAATCAAACTGACTTAATAATTATTATTATAATAAATAATAGTTTTTTTCAATTATGTAGAGTTTTGAAAGGTGTAGAATGTAGATGAAGGATTAAAAGATGATGACATCTTTTTTGAAATTGCATAAAAAAACTCAAGATAATACAAAAATTCGGTTTCATAATAATTCTGTATTTATCTAGGCCACAGTCACCTCAATGGAGACCTGAAGACGTAATACTCAGCAGATTATACAGCCTGCAAAGGACGAAACCTCTATCCACATTCTCTTAAAGTTTGAGGCACTACGGAACTCCAGAAGTTTACACCTGGGAGCGTATGAAAAAGCAGCTACAGCTATCTCACATTTCAAGAGGAGTGGACTAACAGATCAGCTGTAAACACGGAGGATCCCCAATATCGCAGTGTTGTAGGAATAAATGGTAGTACAATAGATTCCTTGGGTCGTGGTTGATACGATACTCAAATATATGAAAAAATAATAAAGAATAAAGAAATGAAAAGATGTAACATATTTAACACAAGCTTCCGTCCAGTTATTTTTCGACACAATTCAATGGATCATGATCATGATCGTTTTGTTTGATACAACTCCATTTAATTGTGTCTAGAAATAACTGGACGAAAGAATTTCATTTGAAATTTCAATGCCGCCAAAAGCAGAAAGGAAACTTGATTTGGCTATCTAAAAGATGCGGTTGATCTGTGGCTTCTATCCAATGAACTGTGAGAGAAGGATGAGGGGCGTGCCATAAGCAAGTATCGACTTATTCGTCGTGGAACGTATTGCGAATTTGAATTTGGTGAACATTTTGTTGGAATCGATTTTTTAGGGTCTGCAAACGGTATTTAACGTATGGGATAATATTTATTGTTATTCAATATTATTGCTATTTTACTTTTTTGATATGCGTTTTTCTTGTGATCTACAAAAGTAATGCAAACGAGAGTTTTACTTTCTTAGTTCCGATATTATGAGAGTGTTCCAATGCCCACAGTTTTAGAGCAAGATGAAAATTGGGCAACAAAAGCTAAGCTTACTGTGACTGAACTGTAACTAATAAAATGCAAGGAAATGATTAAGAAATCGTTTCTACTCCAAGACATTCAAAACATTAAAATCCTAAGCATCAGTGACTGAAAAGCAGCACATTCAATACACCACCAACAATAATTGGATTCATAAATGGTGTACTGATGTAGCAGATGCTACATTTTTTATTTTTGCAGGCCGTAATTGTACTTGTAATTGAGATTCTGGGTTTCTAACTTTTGATTGGAACTATTATAATTTGTTACGAATGAACAAAAAATTGCTTGTTCGTTATTAGAAGACTTTTGAGAATGTCCAATTTTGTTTGTTATTTGTTTTTTAGGACCTATTTGAGTCTGCTGATATATCTGTGTTGATGGGGTGTATAGTAAAACCTTATTGAAGAGAGATAAATAAATTACATTTAAACATAACACATTTTTTATTCTTGTTATTCAGTAGAAGTGGGCAAATCTCGGGGACCTAGAGCTAATACCCAATTGGATTGGTCAGAATTTTCCGTGATAAAATTTTGTTTGTTAAATAAGTACTGGTGCTTAGACTTCCAAACAGTATATGTTCCTCTGTTCTTATAATGGGCCCAAGACATTATACCATTTTACAATATTTATGCCTGACAATAGCGAGACATTAGTGCTAAACCATCATCATTTCGCACATGAAGATAAATAATGCGTTTCTTCGGAAGCACGATGTATCTGAAGGAAAGTTCGTGTCAATAAACCAACAACTCCATGTGTAACCAACCAAGTTCCGTATGAATATATGATTTTCATGATATCGTCCTTCTTCAATGACTCTTCAAATAATATTTTTTAGGTAAAATGTCAATCATAGTTATAGTTTATTTCAGAAAGGTATAGTTTTTCATTTGATAATTTTCGCTTTAAAATAAGAGTTTTGGAAATAAACGGGAACCAATGAGCTTTGCTTCGTGACTATTAGGCATTTCATAATTTTCTCTTAATTATCATATACATATACGTATCCACTTAGGAAAGCGGAGCACGATCTTCACCTACCTACTCCACGTTCAGAATTAGTTGAGGGGTCAATATTTTACAATGCAAAAAAATGCACAATCATTTGCCAATTGAAATCAAATCGGTATCATCTTTTATCGCATTCCGCAATAATTTCAGGGCATATTTACTGGAAAGTTCTTTCTACTCTATTCTAATAATGATATTTAATCGCGGGCTTGCAGCATACTTGTTTAATTATATACGTCTTATTTACTAATTATTCAACTTCGGCACTTTCATCTGTAACATTCATTGAAAATTAATTTCCCAGAAGGCCATTTTAATTAACTAGTAATGAATAATATCCATGAATCTTTCTATTTCTTCAGCAAATAGTAATAATAGAATCAAATACACAAAAGTCACGAAGACGCTGTATAAGAAAAATATTTCGTAAGAATTTTATCGACTGGACCATATCAGAAACAACTGATTGGATTTGTACCAATTCAAAATATATAAAAATACCACATTATTCCTTCTTCTGTATTAATATCCAGCTTATAAATACCATTATTGGCTATTTGAACTTGTTATAAATATATTAATGTACTCAATGCTGTTTAAATTTATTATTTCTAACAAATACAAACGCCTTGTTGTTGTATGATAAATATGTAAGATGGCATATTTTATAAAAATTGTAAAACGAGCTTTCCAATAAAGTTATGAACTAACAGTTGGTACTGAAAAAGAAGAACGTTAGTATAAGTGTATTCAGAAATTCTAGAATATATCCGATAGCCGATATACACACTGACTCATTGACCTCAGATATACTATATTACATAGTTATATATGCTACGAACGTGATCCTACATCCTTGAAAATGAGAGGAAAAACTATTTATTTGAATTCATGACGTTGACCGTTACAGAAAACATAAACAATAATAATTGATAAAATTCAATTAAGCAACGTATTTTATCATTCAAGCTCTATCGAGTTGTTTAATAAACTTTGTAGTCAAATAAAGGATGGTGCTATGAACTTCTTCGTCTCATTTTTCGAAAATGGTCCTACGTGTTTATGAAAACGTGTAGAGTTTCCAGTCTATCCGTCAACTTATTAGTTCACTTTGTCATTCAAGTTGAAACATGATGATATTTTTCTGCAGAGGGAAAATATCAATATCGTGCAGTGATAAAAATTTTGGTTTTTGAAGGTGTAGCAAAAATTTACCTATCATGGTTAAAATTATATGAGAATTCTGTAACCTATAACAGTCTGGATTTAAAATAGTTATAGGAGTATATAGAATTCTGGGTGAATGATATTATTGTATGTTTTCCTATTCTTTTAGAATTCTTCTGTGATATATATAATGAATAAGTGACGAAGAATTTCAATAAATTATCTAACTCTAACTGTATAGTGTTCAAATAAATTGGGAACGTAAGGGACAGTGTCCATTAATTAACCCCACGAATAGAAATCGTATAAATATATGAAAAAAAATCACATTTGTTACTATTTATTCAAAACATCGCACACCTGACACCAATGTGATGTTTTTCTAATTTATTTACACAATTTCTATTGGTGAGACAAATCATTAAGCAATGTCTCTTACGTTATTAATTTATTTAAGCACTGTATATTGCCCCAACTTACAATAATTCACTCAATAATTCACTTATCACTATCAATTGCATAACTTAATCAAAGAATGAAATAAGTTAGTCTTATTTTGTGAGTATGTGTAGAGATGATAAGAATTCCTAGACAAGTTTTAGTATGTAATCGTATTCCTGCAGTTATTTACTATTTTAAGAAATGCTGTGAATATTTTGAGCTCAATGAAATCACCTGCTACAAATTTTCGTTTATTCTGTACGCTTTGTGAGGATTTTGGATGTTTCCATGTTTCTTTACCACTTCATACAAAAGCTAGATGGATTTTCCGCGGTAAAGTTTCGAAGCGTTTGTTCGAATTGAATTCTGAGCTTCAACCATTTTTTATTGATCAACCGTTTCATTTGTATATCCGACGTTCTTAGGCTGCAAAAGCTGCGTATTTAACTATTTTTTGTAAACTGAATGAATTAAACATGTTTTTACAAGACGACGCTGTCATCATTTTCAGTGTCCATGATAGAATTGAGGCTTTGTTGAAAAAAAATCAATTTTGGATTAAATTCCTGTAAATGAATTAGTATGGATTTTCGATTCTGCACTTCACTTTTTTATCAGAGAGTTCCATTAAACTTGACGAAAACATTAAGAGGAGTACTCGTATATATGAACATGTGAACTATCTTCGATGACTATTTTCCCAACAGATGCAATATATGTAACTCAAACAACTGGATGTATTTTAAGAAAAGGCGAATTTGAAAACCTGGAAAAAGTCATAGAGTTATCTTGTGACAGTTCTCCAGAAGCAATTTTTAAAGATGAATCTTTAATTGACTTCTAGCTCGATATACAAAATGTTCTGTGTAGAAAATGTTATTTCTAGATTGTGTGGGGGGTCAATAGAATCTTACCCTCAAATTTGTGGGGTCGCCACGACATCATAATATTTTTAATCACTTATTAGCTAGCTACTCTAATCTACTTTTCTTCGATAGTACAGGCTGGGGCTAAGAATCTAAATCAAACATCAAATGTGAAAGTTAGAGGAATGACAAGAGTTAAAATTAGAGTCATAGTTGGAAGTTCATCTTTGAATTCATTTTCTTCCATTAATTTTGACATTTCCATGATGTTGCTGCATGTTTTGCCAGAACAATGGAGGCATACTGTATAGCATTTCAGGCCTGCTTTTCTGTAGTTACATATGCTTCCACAGTTTTCTTTGCATCTGCAGAAAATTAATTTCATAAGATCGGGGGGTTCTGGGGGTCTGGAAGCCTGTATTAGCATCCAAATGTTTGCATGCTTTTTCCAGTCCCAATCTTTAGGATTTTGATATCTTTCGAGCCACGAGTGGAACTTGGTAAATCGTTGTATCGCATGCCGTCTAGTGAGTCGTCTTTATTAACGCCGTATAAAGCTACGAAAAAATGTTCGCCAACAAAAGTGAGCAAATATGGATCGACTTTCACACTCAGGAATAACGCGGTACCACCAGCTAATTCAGAATGTTTCTCCATAATTTTATAAATTTTAATATTCCCGTATTATAGGCTGCTGGTGTTGAATCACATCCTGAGAAAGCATGAAGAAACAGCAAATTCTGTGTTATAAGATCTCCATACATAAAACTTTAAGGACTATATACCTGACCAGATGTGCGCCCTTTTGGAAGTTTTGAAAAGTAAATGTTTGGCTGTCTTCTACCTTATGCCCTGAGCAATACAAGAATGTCAATATCCTCTTCCACAATAATCACAGAATCATGACATCGGGATGCAGTAAGTACAGCAGAGACGATGATTGAATCTGCATCTGATTCAGCCTGTCCGACAGAAAAACCCACCTCCGAGAAGCAGTTTGGAGAAGATCTATCAAGAAATTTTTCTTAAGATATTGTTATTACGGTACTCTTATCATACTTAATTTCTTCACATTGAGTTTTTTCGTGCGACGCAGACTTTCCCATGACTATATTCATGCTATATCAGGATTTTCGGAGTAACCATTAAATATTGATGCAGATAGTCCGTAATGCTCTTGCACATACCGATCTTACTTCGATAAATTTGTATGAATTTGACAAAATTTTTTTGAAATTATATTTACAATAAAAAAATCAAAAATCAGTTGAACATTTTGTTTTGACCGGATTCCCATAAGCATTGACGCACCCGGTCAATATTTGAGCGCTGTAACAGCGTTTTAAATGAATGAATTTAACAAAAATAGAAGGGAAAAATTTTCTTCAGAAGATCATCTACAAGGTTGGTCTGGGGTAAATTTTTTGTAAAATTGTAAAATTTTCTCATTTTTGTACTTATAACTTCTTTAATTTCAAATTTAATTTTAAATTTAAGTTATATGAACATATTTGTAGGCAAAATAATTTACGACAAATTATGTCTTCACGCATATTTTCCGACATATCGTGAAAAAGGTGTTTCACCCATTTTTCCAAGAAGGCGGCCTGGTGGCAAGGGTGGCGACCTCTCAAACTTGAGGTTTAGCTTCTATCGACCCCCCTCAAATGTCCCAAAAATAAAATTACGTCTTCTAAAAAATGCAATATTCGGTTCTTACATTGTATCATTTCAATGGACTAACACTTTAAATGCAGAAACTGATTTAAGAATTGTCAGATATTGAGCCTAACTTTAAATTGCTTTGTTCCATCAAACAGTCACAAATATCTCATTAAGAATTTTTACAAATGTAAAACATAATAAACAGTTGGTTGAATTAATCTTGTTTTTAACTTTTATAACTATCATTTCATTTAAATATTTCACGACTAATATAATCAAATTTCATTCCTTTTTAACCTGTCATTAACGACTACAAAGGGGGTTCGTCAAATTTTTTCGAACCTCTCTTTTGGTTCGCGAGGAAAAATAGTTTGGGAAATACTCTAATAGACCAACAAACTTACGGTACTTGAGAGGAAAAATTAGGTTTGGAATGAATTCGATTACAGTAGATATTAACAATGTAGATTGTTGATGTCTGTGTTTTATCTGCTCTCAATAACTTGAGGAAAGTCTACTCAATATTCATTTGATTTGAAGCGCATTATTAATAAAACCATTAACTGATATTTTGTTGAGTATGCATAAATCAAAACTTTTTCCAGTCTGTAAAAACTAGTTACAAAAAATATGTCAACATCGCTGATTGTTTAATTCAAGTCTCTTACAAATGAAGGGTCACAGGACATCCACATTCAAATGTTAGCTGTATTTGCTAGCCTTACAATCGCGTCATATGTTCTCAAGGAATTTTCTTGATTCATTTGAAATACCTATTATAAAAATAATCGAAATCTGTTATCTCATGTTTACGAATACGGTGTCAATTAACGTGAGTTGATTCAGTCGATAAAATATAGGCTCTTAATTTCACTGATTTCTCATTCAACAAATATAAACTCAACATGGTTCAGTAAACTTATAAAATCACATCATTAGTGAAAGTATTCCATTATTCATAATATTCGTAATACATTACGAATGTTATACATTTTCGGTTTCGGTAGTAATCCTCTAGCCATAAAAACATTGTCGAAAACTATTCAGATCCCAAATCATGTCGAATATAAATAGGCACAAATATTTCTCTTATTTCTTTAACAAAAAATTTCCTTAATCCGTAACCAGATTATTAACTAGTTTCTTATTGTGTAATGATGAAGAGACAAGGATAATGGAATTGACTTCCACATTTGTATATTTTTGGAACAATGGTATTAGTATGAGTCGATTTTAGGTGTCGATCGTTTTTCCTTTGCTGTTAATGAAAGAAATCTCTTTTTGTAACAAACTTTTTCAGCATCCACACGTGTCAGGACAAACAAAAAGTATTGGTGTATTTTCTAGATGATTAATCAAAATTACATATCTGGAATTCCAAAACAATGTGGCTAACAACTTTGTCGAAACTCTTTCATAGGTAATCTTTTATGCAAAATATTGCTTTTCTCCGGTTGACATATAACCCTCATAAACTATCCCATGTCAAAGATTGCTACATGCAAGGGTAATTATTTTATTTCTATTTCAGGTGAAGTGCTCGTGAACGTTTCATATATCGACACCATTAAAATCAGAAAACCACTTACAAATAACCACTATACTGGGGATTACAGCAAATTTTGAAAAATGAGTACTCTCCATTAAACTAAATCCAAGCTTTCGGGAAATGTTCTTTTCATCATTAGGGAAACTATAAATGGAGAAGTGAGTTGAATGTAGTTATAGTAAATCACACCATGGATGGTTGAATGTCATCTAACAAATTACCGGTTGGTCTTTTACAATTGAACTCAAACACGTAATATACCGGAAAAATTTCATACATTTTTAATTGAAAATGATGTGAATCATTAAGGTCACACCATATTTTGTGAAAAACTATAAATTTTCGTTTAACATTTACGTCATAATTTTACTTATTTCCTTAGTTTCTACTAATTGAAAAATTACTACAAACATATTCAATACGATAACATTTAGGAATCCATCCTCGAATTGAACTTAACTCAATTATATAATATATCCTAAGATAGATGTGTTTTACACATGGTTTGATTTTTTAACTCACTTCTCCATTTATATTAGTTGTTTGTTAAGGGAACACTTTCCGAAAAATCTAATTTAATAATTTATTAAAGAGTTCTCATTTCTCAAAATTTGCTGAAATCCCCAATATATTGGTTGCTTGTTCCAGCTAGTCAGCAGTTTCTCTTATAATTTTTCAAAGACATATAAAAATTTGACGTCTTGTATCTAGTTATCACCCAATAATTTGTTCTGTACTTGAAAATGAACTGGTAAGTGAATGATAAGAAAACAATTGTTTACACCTGGCATGCTTACGAATTTTACTTAACAAAAGAAAACAGGAAATCGAAGAAAAACTATGTCAATTTTGAGTCATTTAATTAATCAAACAGTCAATTAATAGTTCCAAATTGTTCCGTCCAAAGTGGTACTTTATGGTTTCATTGAACAACGGGATTCTAATTTTTTTTTTAATAAAAAAACGTGTCTCATTTGTCTCCGTATTTACAGATAAAATTAGCGAGGTGAAAAAATAGGAATCGAAAGTGACTCGTTGCAAATGACATGAAGTTTCATTATTTTAGTTACGACGCTTAGTTTACTCTTACTTAGTTTGATTATTATCTTACTGCTTATAGCAATTATTCAATATTCTTAATACCTTGATTGTGTATGTACTTTCATGATCTTTGATCACATCATACGGTCTGAGTAATTCTTAAAATCTTTGTCTTCAGACCTCCTTTACATGGCAAACTGTCATTTATATATTTGTGCTGCTTCCCTCGGCTGCCACCAATTTAAATATCTTTGTTAAGAGGATACGCATTGATAAAGCTATCTTGTCGTGGTTAGGATACACAGCATCATTCCAGTAGAACATGGCGACTACATTTGAAGAGAGAGTTCTGAATTTGGATACGAATGTGTTGATTTTCTCAATGAGTGGTTCTCAATGAGTGTTTGCTTCGCATTTGTCAGAGCTAAAAGTACGCCGCTTCCATCAAGTACGAGGTTCAAACAGTAATTCGGTTTCTCAATGTATCGCCCGTGCATCAACCAAAGAACGGAATATAAGACCTTCAATTTAGAATGCGATTATCCAGAAGATCAACAGTGAGCTGCTCAAAGGTCGATTGATTACTGCCCGTGAAATTTAACTGAATTTCTGAAGCTTCTCATTGCACAATTGAAAAAAAAAAACAACAACAATTCAGTCTGGTTCACCGCCATCAAAAATAATCAAATAAACGTACTCTGTAGGAAATATCGACTGCGACTGGGATCGGACGAGGGTACTTTCCATCGATTTCAAGTAACTTGGGACAATAATCAACTCAGACAAATATTGTGAAATGTGAAGTCACACTCCGTTGAGCAATCCATCTACAAATAAAACGATCGACAGATGGTGAAGTGCTTTTTCACGACAATGCTTGACACAAAGGAGTTTGTCAAACACAGGAGCTTTTGAAAAAATTTGAGTCGACTCTTAAGCCCTATCGTACAGCCCAGCCCTGATTTGGCCTATAGCGATTATTTCTCACCCATGCTTATGGAATACTCATGTACCAAACGTTTCGGCGATAAAGTTCGAGCAGAGACTACAAGCTTCCTCGGCGTATTGGTGAAAACCTCTTTAATTATATAAAAGCTGGAACTCCGTCATCAAAACTGTGTAAAATAAAATTGGAGCCTAAGCTAGTTTAAGTTCAAGCTTTTTAGCTAATCATAAATTATAGCAATAAACATGAGCCATTTACCTTACCCCAGCCGCTTTCATGAAATACTACCAAATCCTTTAAAAAAGGATTATATAAATTCAATAAAAAAATATTTACTTCGACTCTATGGATAATATCATATCGATAATATGATTTGAGGTAAAAATATTGACGTACTCAACATCTTCGAATACTTAACTTGAACATTTAATATTTTACACCATCTTTTGGTAATAAAACAGGATTAAATTTCATGTCTCTTGGCACCTGAACGCGACAGGTGAAGAATCCCTTCCAATTCCTATATGGTTCATCATATTCATAATTTCATATCTTCAACATTACTAGAATTTGTGAGTCTCCTATTATATTATTTATCTTTGGCAACTTTTATTGTCTTATGATAAATTTTTCTGTATAGTCTCACGTAATGTTTGCGGAAGACACTATCTTAGAATTTCCTGAGGTGAAATAAAGATCGCATGCTCTTTGCGGATATACGTAAACCTTCAGTGGACCAAGGTTTATTCTGCTCAATTTTTATACACCTGAGGGGAAAAGAATTGGATGCCAGACTAGTTAATGCTTCAATGAATCTAGAAAATTCGAAGTCTACATCACCAGAGAGTATGTCAGTTGTTTGACAAAGGTGCTTGGAGTTCTGCAAACATTTCACCGAAAAGATACGCCATAATTTGCGAGAAGTATTTCAAGTATTGGATTTTAACGAAAATTTTGTGAACACTGCTTCATGACCGGAGAGACCTGAATCAAAGACAGTACAGCCTGTGGATTCTGGATCATAACATGACACGACACAGTCTATAGTACCAGAACTGGTCTTAGTTATTCTGGTTGGTGCCATGGTTATATGCATGACCATATCAAACCAATTATTTGGAAAATAAAAAATTCGTTGAAAAGCCACTGGATTTCTTAGTACAATATTTATGTGTAGTAGAAAATTGTGAACTATAGATATAATAATAGTTTCCTGTGGTCTAAACTAATCGGATTTTTACCCAAGAAAAGATTGCAAGAAGCATAGAAAGAATATGACGGTGCTGGATTAAGGAATAGTTTTTTTGTCTCATAAATATAAGCACAAAATATCCGTAACTTGAAATACCTAGTTACGTGAGGAAAATTATTTTTTATGCAATTTTTACAAATTGTTAAAAATCCTTTTAGGTGTCATAGAATAGCCCAGCGGTGGGTTCCCGTTTACGGAGCTCCAGCTATTTATTGCTTTAAATTGCTCGCAATCCTTCAGAAAATGAAATTTATCTCAGAGCAACAATCAACACGACTTTCTTCTCAAACAACAGGGACTTTGTGGCAAAAAACGATCAATTGTATGATGTGGAATACCTAAAAATAAAAACCTTTTTACTTTAATAATATTTCTAAGGGTGGTTTTGAGGAATTTTCCCAGCACAATTACAAAAATAAACGACAACTTGCTTCTAAAATATTAAGTGAATAGAAATTAGAAATGGTGACTTAAGTAAAATATTATATTTCAGAGAGCGATAAAATTTCTGTGTAAAATGCAGCAGTAGAATATATTTTTTCAGCACAATCTCATCCATCCTGTAAATTATAACTTGAAAAAATTCGAGCTACTTTATACAGCAAGTCACTCTACTATATTTGTTTATGAAATGACCTAAAGAGAATACAAATACCGTCGAAAATGGGACGTCAACATCACGTTCAGGTGTATTATATCCACCTAGAAGTGAAAGTCATGAAGTCTGTGAGAAATCAGCGACCCAGAGAACAACCATGCTTACCATCTAAACGTATCGTCGACATTAACATCAATAACCAGTAGTGACGGTCAAGATCGAGTGCTTGAACTTGCCTTGAATATGAATGAACTCAGCATGTTCAAGGTACGATGAAACGATGATGATACAGATAGCACTTGATTTATTTTATAAAATAAACAAAATATGTATTATGTATTTAGAAAGCTGAATATTGGAGAGATGAATCATTTTTGACAAACATTTCTTCTGATAAATGGAGTGAGACATGTCTTTGTTTCCTACCAGGTTTCTAAATGGAAATAATTACACAATTTTTTTTGGTTTTCATAAGTTTCGGATGTTCTTTGATCATTTGGATTCCAAATATAGCTAACTTTAAGATAGAATAAATCATTCAACCAAGAAAATATATTTATTTACAAATTCATTTCCATTAAATTGGATTAGCGGATATTTATTGAGAAAAAATATTTCAATTGTTTACTTTGAACGGTATTTTGAATGGATGTATAATCACATAATTTATTATATGAATAACTCCATGTTAAAATGGAGTTTTATTGGAATTGGTTCATTCATCACTTACAACTGATTGCATCCGAATTTATTCATAATTCAAAATAAATAAACTCGCAATCATATTGGTATTTCATAAAATCATGAAGCATAAGTATTTTCTGCAAACCAATAAAATCTTGAATGAAAACGACAAAGAAAGAAATTATTAAACTTAAAGAAGGTTTCAGAGAAAAGCTAGGGTATTCTCAAGAAAACAGCTGAAGATTCTCATATTATAGTCAAACAAAGTGCGCCAAGGTTTGGAAAATGTAATTATCATAAATAGAGATGGCTATGATGATATATTCGAAGATGTTTCTCATTTTATTTCTGCTGAAACTTGTTTATGGAAACCACCTGTGTTGCACAAATCAAAATACAATGATTTCAACAAAAAAATTACATTTCGTTGGATCCCCTCAAATATTGGAACAAATTGAAATAAAGAGGCAGACCTGGTCGCTAAGGAAGCTGTAAATAGTGACAGTGCGTGAACTCTAGAATCGATATTGAATCAACCTTAAAACGTAAAGTGCTCAATGAATTGGATCACAAATGGTCAACGTCTACATATAAAATTCTTGAAATTACTGGACTGACTCATAGCTACTTATATAATGCTCAACACGAACCTAAATGTGAGAACTGCAATTGCAAAGTGACTATGAAACACATAATCCCAAAGTGTTCATCTTTTAACTCAGAAAGATCATCATCAAAAGAACAATATCTGAAATTTTAGAACCCAAATAAAATATTACTGACCTCAAAATTTACCTCAGGCAGATCTCGATCATAAGCTTAATTCAACAAATATCTGAAGATAAAATACTAACACTTAACTTGTACTGTGAAAAAAAATTGATCGCTAATAACCAGTATACCGTTGATGCAAATTCATGCAAAGTCATGCATGTAAATCGTGTGTTTTGCTTCTAGGCCTCAAATTAATGGTTTTGATAAGAAGGTACATCTTCTAATATACATATACTATGACTGGAATTATAAGAAGCTGGGTATGATTCTAGAAAATTAAAACATTCTTATTAACGTTACTAGAAATCATCTTGTCATACATTCATCATTACTAGTTAACTTTATTCATCTTATGATGAAGATTATGCTTGATATAAAAACAAACCCATGGCATTGGTTCATAATTCAAAATAGAAGTTGGAGAAGCATCATTATTGTCACATATGGAAACATTTTTGTAAAATTATACTTCAAAAAAAATATTATTTCTGAAGCTATGTCTTGAATTTACTCGTATATTTGAATGGTAGAGAGGATTCTGATAATCAGATCAAATGCAAATTAATTAGATTGTTAAACACTTACAGAGGTTGGTATAAGTGAAGCAACAAATTTGCATTAAGAGAAAAAAGCGGCGTCTGAATGAATTTATGAAAAAAAAAATACAAAAGGGGTTCGAAAAAGGGTAACTGTAAGTGTTCAAATTAATGCCCATCTTGATCAATGCATTTACGGCAACGTTTCTCAACGGAGTAGGTCCGGAGAAGCATGTCAAGTTGTCTGCGAAGAGTTTCGATATCTTCTTCAATTGCAATTCGGATGTCCGAAAAGGTGCGTGGTCCTTTTGCAAAAACGCGGTTCTTCAGAAGTTCCCACAAGAAGAAATCACAGAGTGCGAGCCACTCAACAAATCCTCGTCTGCCTATTTTTTTTTTATTACAAAATTCGCATCAAGGGTATACTGGGTATTAGCGATTTAGTAGAAATTAAGTATTTTATCTTTAAATATTTGTTAAATTAAATTAAATTGAATTTATGATAGAGATCTGTTTAAGGTAATTTTTAAGGTAAGTAATATTGTATTTAGGTCCGTATTATTCCGAGTGGTAGATTTGATGATGATCTTTCTGAGTTAAAAGATGAACATTCTGCGATTATGTGCTCATAGTCAATTTACCATCCATTCTCTAAAATGAACATTAAGGTACTCCCGCACACATAACGCGAAGTGCGCCGAAGCTACATCCTGCATAAAATGACGGATGTTCGCGAGTGCTGGATTGTTGTTAATTTACCCACGTAAATCTTCGAGCATTTCCAGATAACATTGGCTCGTGTGTGACCCTCAAAAAAGTACGGACCCACGAGACCCATGGATACCTGCAGTTTTTCGAGAACGTTTTCTGACTTATGCCGACCTCTGCATAATGCACTTAGTAACATATGTTGACTTTCTGGTGTGAGATTTTGAGAAGAGAATTCGAATATCTCTTTCAGTTCATGTCATTCTCTATCAGTTAATAATTCATCTGCAATGAATAACCCCCCTTCCTTTATTAAGGAGAGAGAGGAAGAGATATATTGGTTTAATGATTTTTTAGGAGATAGGCCCTGATAAAGGAAAACTTTTCCTTTGCAGTGATTATATTAGGGAAATGTGGTAGAGAAAAATAAAAGGATTCGACGAACCAAGTAGCTTTTTGGACAGTGTAACAGATTCCTATTCCAAATAAGTACAGGTACAGCTGCGGTTGTACTATCGTCTTTCAGCTGATGACCGAGTTGACTAGATTATAGGAAAATCGTAGAACCCAGAGGCTGACAAGAGTGTCTTTGGCAGCGAAATTACTCATTCGGACAGCTCAGAATCAGGTTTACGTCAAATATTGACATTAACGTTGTAATAAACACCGGTTCTTCTATTAATATTAGAAGCAATCTAGATATAAGGCTGCAGAGCTTCACAAAATATCATGGTCTTATAAGAAACCTTAACGAGTATATGTTTGATTGCAGCCTTTTACTTTTTTTATCATACAGATTAAGCACAGTTCCATCCATCATACAGTCTCTTACTTAAACCTGCCCATTTTTATCGTTACAGTTACATCTTTCATTGATGAAAATATAGTGTATAAGCAAACTTTTGTTGAATTGAAGAGAATGAAAATGTTTTTGAATAATACCATTTGCAGCTATGGATAAGAGAGTATCAAACAATCAATTAATGGACAACATAGAAGTAATCAGCACATTGTAGCGATATTCAAATTCTCATTTTTGAGTGCCAGTCTTTCGAAAATTAAAATCTCAACGTTATCTACACGTTATATATCTCTGCAAATGTCCTATTATGATTAATATTATCAATATAGAACATTGAACTCATTTTTTATTATTAAATGTATCTATAACTACGATGATTCACAATATTTGCAGAGTTAGAGAAGTTATGATGTGTATGTCACTTAGAAATTAAAATAATGATATTTTTAGAATTTTTTTCCATATAACACTAGTATATTCCATCCAATATTTCAATTTTGACTTGGAAACACTACAGTTAATCTCCCTCAATAGACTAGGACGCACTGTATGAATTGCTAGTCGATCTTCATGAGTCACACTTCGGCAGTTTTGCTCTCATAATCAATTGTTTAATTCAAATTTAAATTGAATGGGAATCAACTTATAGATGAATACAGTTACTTCATGAGAAATAGGGCTACCATAATAATAAAATAATATGAATAGACTAATTTTTTAGAGCTGGAAGTGAATTAAAATGGAATTGTGATATTGAATTTGGAATAATAGATTGGGTGAGTCTTCTGTATTTCTTCGGTTTCTAGTGGGCCAACTGTAACAGTTTGAAAAATTTTTATTCATATCAACATCAATAACGATTAATATCTAAAATTATTTCCAGACAGAGAGTAGTTGAAAAAAAAATACAATAATGTATACTTCATATATAATCACAAAAATTATGTCAATCAGGTTTCATGTACTCATGTTTTGCCCTGCTAGAGATATTCCACTTTTTCGTGGAAATGCAGAAGTTCAATCCCTATAAATTCATTTATATTAGAGAAATGAAGTGTGGATTAGTGAGTCAGAATACCTTCAGGTACCAATCGCGATATTTTTTTAGGTAATACGGTTTCAAAATACTAAAGGTCATTTGCCAAATCAAAACTTCAAATACCTCACTACTTCAAATGGAACACCCTGTATATTCCCGATGCATTGAATAAAACTCTTAGTTTCCTATCATAAATAATGTACCATCAATGTATACTTGAGTTACTGATTATTCAAAATAATTAGTGTCATATATCACGAACTATATTCAATATCTGTGAGTTGATGAAAAGTCAATTTATTGAATATGATCTAATTGAACAACAACATAGTCTGATATCTCCCAAACTATCTGGTATAACTGCACCGAAAACGTTCCTTATTCGAATTTGTAGTCGATGGAGTACTTATATTCATCATAATAAAGTTTACTCTAGCCTAAACAACCAGCACTCAACTGCAACATCTTCCTGTGATTGTTCTGAGGCTTTCGATTGTGTGAATCATAATATTTTGATTGAAAATTGCGGTACCATGGTTTCGTGGAAACACCTCTCGCATTGTTCAAGTCATACCTTACCAGAACAAACTACAACTAACTATACAACTAATAGAATATGGAGTACCTCAAGCCTCAGTACTAGAGCCTAGTTTATTTCATCTGTTAATAAATGACATCTCATATCTAGATATCTGTGGTAAAATATGTCTATTTACAGACGACACTAGTTTGTCTTAGAGAAATCATGATGTTACGGCACTTCATCTAGTGACCTAATCACCCTTAAATCATGGTACAATTCTAGCCTTCTCTGTCTCAACGTTCTATAACTAATCTGTAAAATTCTAAGGGATTGTTGTGGACAATTCTTTGAAATGAAAGTTACATATCGAAAAATTCAATTTATTCACTTTATTCAAAAAATTAAGTCCTACCTGTTTTGTGCTAACATTATTTTTCAAGGAACTGAACATATTCACTTCTATAACAGTTTATTTTGCCCTTATTGATTGGCATATCCGATATGCCCTTCCCTTTTGGGATATGTGTGGTACGACTCAATTTGAGCGAGTTTCCAAACTATAGCAGAGAGCTGTCAAATATTTATTCGCATTAAACAGCAAGGCTCACTACAGGGACTTATCTAAAATATTCGAAATATTGACAGTTTCTTCCTTATTCATCTTTGAATCCTCTTGCCAAATTCGTAAGCACGTTTCTCCAGTATTAGAAAAATCATTGCACAACTATCCACTTAAGAGCACGGTGTACAACTTTCATCTACGTTCTCCACATTCAGAATTATATACAGGCTCGATACTTTACAATGCAAAAAAATGTACTATCATTTGCCAATTGAAATCAAATCTATAACATCTTTTCCCGGATTTATTGTTTCGTTATGCATTGTAGTTTTCATGGTTATACTTTATATTTAGATATTACTTTTTCTATTTCTTAATTTAGTATGTTGTGTGTTTGTTTCTTCAATCCTTTGTCTACAATCTGTAAACAATTTTTTGACAATGAAGCACTTCTCTCTCTCTATTTCTCTCTCTCTCTCTCTCTCTCTCTCTCTACACATATTTTTCACGTAACTCCATAAGAAAGAATTAGAAAGTTATATCTGGGGATTTGATTGGCAAAATATTTGGAGGTTTTCTATGAAAATGATTTCTCACAGATAATTTGAAATGCGCTAATATCCTCATCGAACTCCAGATTTATTTTTGCTCTGGTATTCAAAAGAATATGCTTCAAGAAATGCCATAATACCGTTTCCAAGAATCTTAGAAACCTCTGTTTATTTGAGTGAACATTATAAAAATAAGGACATACTACGTGATTCTCTACAATCTCATCAAATAAATGTCATCTAATCTGACAACCAATCAGCTGATCGTTCTTACCCACTGGCATACTAGTATAAAAATGATAGTTTCATATTATTACGACCCTCACCTCGCTCTGTTCCTCAACTTCAATAAACTCGATCCTAATTACTCTCCAGAACATTCAGATCATGATCTGGTTGACCTCATTCTGAAAAAACCGCTATATTAACTGAAGAATACAGTAAATATGAAATTATTACTGATATTGAGAATAACGACAGCAATTATCTTTATAGGTCAGTTCTTGATGTCTCAAAACTTTTTCCCACCTCATCCAGTTTCTTATGTGATCTACATCATTCATCTATTTGATTGAAAATATCAAAATAAGTGAGAAAAGAGTTCCTTATAACTTCACAGTTTTTTACAAATTCCTGTAATAGTATTGACTAAGAATTATCCATCTTTGATCTTCTTGTATTCATAAATGTTTAATTTTGATTCATTCATGAGTCCCAGAAAATGATGAGACTTCAAGTAATCACAAAATAGATGTATCTAGAATTCAATCAAAATAGAATACATTGAAATCAATTATCGAAGCAATAGAACAAAAATACTACTTTCAAAACTTTCCGGAAAACTACATTTTTACCGACCTTATTGTACTTTCAATTGCTGAAACATTTAGTGCGTGGAGCAAATCACAGGAAAAATTGGGAGTAATCAACAGAAAGTCTGATCTGATTGTTCAAACTTGCGTTAGTGTTTACCAATTCAGTTTTTCTGATCAGAATCTCTAGCCCTTCTCGTTTCTATTTTATTCTGCATTTTAATTATATACAATTCAAGAGCTTCATACTGTTTTTTTTTCTATCCAAGAGTAGGAATAGATGAAAAATGTGGATCCTCAATATTTACAAAAGCGACATCAGCAGATATTGAACATGAAATTTGTTATTCATGTGATCTAAGTAACAAACAGGAAAGTCAGGTGTTTGATTATAGTTTCTAATGGAATATTTTCTAATGGAATATCTTCTCAATGTATGTACCGTATGTATATGAATCTCATCAAATATCTATGAAATATGCTAAGAAGAAAAATTAGAAACTGTTCCACTTACCTCACTTTGTTTTACAAGCTCATACTGTCACAATTAAGAGAGAGTGGGTAGCTAGTGAGCTGAAATCAAATTTCTAACATCCATTACAAATATTGAAGTAAACAAATCCTGCTATACAGGTTCTTGATAATTACGTTTTTTATAATCAATTTTCTGTAAAGTTGTTTATTTTGGTTTCATTATCATGGAAATAATAACAATTAATAAGAGTTTATATGTAAACAATATTAATTACTAGAAGTGCCAACAGACCCAACTCACTTAATCAATACATGGACATTGAAACGGAATAATGATATGAACAATTTCTAATACTTTAAATCTATTGCTTTCAATTTATTGAAAACAAAACATAAATATGTCGTAACTTTTGAATCAATCTTCTCAAAATTACTATCCCTTGCTTAATACAATGTTGAATCTATGTCTGGAAAAAAAACTCTTCAGAGAATTAGTGAAAAGTTTCATTGGATGAACATCTCCGACGATGTGAAGGACTGGTGTAATAAATGTACAAATTGTGAACCACATCCCAAAAGAGAGGCACCCATTTAACAATATAATATTGGAAGTCCTTTTCAAGAAATTGCTTTAAATTCCGCTGGATCATTTTCGACGACAGACAGAGGTAGTAAATACATCCTAGTTGTAATGGATTATTTCACAAAATGGGTCGAAATTTACGCAGCTCCGAATCAAGAGGCTCCAACTGTCACAGAATTACTGGTAAAAGAGTTTATCGGTCGATATGGTGTGTCCTTAAAAATCCACAGTGATCAAAGAAGAAACTTCGAGAATCAGGAAATCTATGATCAGCTGGGAATAAAGAAGACCAGGACAACCGCATTATATCCACATCCAATGAACAGGACCATTGTCAGATATCTGTGGAAAGTATTTTCCAGGCACCAAAGAAGATTGGGATCAGCATCTGTCACTATTTGCGATGACTTATCGATCGGTTATCATTGAGTCCACCATTAAAACACCAAAATTCTGTTTGAAAGTGAAATGAGGCTTCCTCGTGACATAGAATTTGGCTGTTGACCTGAAGAAGACCTAGCGACAAAAGATTGTGTGATCCAATTGTGATGGAGAATGAAGAACATACACTAATTGGTTCGTACAAATATTCAAGTTGCCAGTGACAGAATGAAAAAACGATACGATACAGAACCACAGTCAGTGGTGATGAAGAGGGGGATAAACTATGTTTGCACAACCTTGCCAGTGACAGAATGAAAAAACGATACGATACAGAACCACAGTCAGTGGTGATGAAGAGGGGGATAAAGTATGTCTGCACAACCCGACCAGGAAAAAAGGATTTTTTACAAAATTACTGAAATCCTGGGAAGGCAAGATCCCCAATGGAAAACCATAAGTATTCCACTAAAATCAGCTAGCACTGTTCAAAGGAGACCATGACCTACAGTAAGGAGTAAACTGTAACGTCTCTGCTCGTAACAAGAACGCAAGATGCTTGGCTACTGTCTTCCGAAAGAAGTTTGATCGATTAGAAAAACTTGAAGAGTAGATCCCAGCCCTTGGCAGACGCTGAGAATCTAACACGATTTTTTGGTACATTTACTGCCTGGTTATCGATCTTTCTACGGCGATGTGTATGAAATGCTTCAAAACTTCCGCGATCATGTGTTGGATCCGAACGTGAAAAAACTGGCTATGACTAAGATAGCGAAGTACCAGTTGGATTGAAGAGTCGTCAGAAATATGGTATAGGTGATATTCCAGGATATCGGGGTATACTTATTAATCTGTATCTATACACCCCGTCATCAGTACCTAGTGAAGACGGTGCCCTGTTATTTTCCATTGACCGGAAAGTACAGTTGCCGATTTAAACATCCAGTCGCGGCTATCCATGAGAATTTCAATGTTACTCCTATTATAAATGTGCATACAAGAGCATGGTCAGCTAGTGAGGAATGTCTAAGATATATTTAGATCGAAGCTATTCCTTTTCACATAAATATCTAGTAGTATAGTATCGTATAGAAAAATTTATACGGAACAAATAATATTGAAAAATAGAGTGGAATATATCATATAGGTAACGTTAACGATGTTGAACGACCAACGAAGTTTATTAAGGAATACTGTAGCCTGAATACTTTCTAGTCGCTGTATTTATAAACAAAACGAGAAAAAAAGGACTAAAGTACATAAAGTTTGATGAATTGAATTAATAAACAGTGGTTTTTTGCACTTGATATAAGATTGATTTTGATATATTTACAGTCACAATCTATGAATATATCGATGATTCCTAGTCCCATTTCACATTACACATATTGGAAAACTTGAAATAATACATAAATGTTCACTTCAGTTTTGAACAAATGGGATAGATGGAAGTGAATGGATAATGTCGAAAATATGTTATATTACAATAAAATTTCTTTCATGAGGTTTTTTTGTTAATTTTCCGAAGATTATTCCTTCTGACTTTGATACACTACCACTATCATGGTAGTTCCTCTTGTTTCTTTGTTTAATTTCTTTAATTAATCGTAAATTCTAGTATATTTTGCACACTTTATTCATAATCTGATGCTTAACGCTTACCTGGGAAATTTTCAGTCATTATATTTGAAGATCAGCAAATTTTCCACCTCTGAAATTTTCCGCACTGAGTTTAGAAAATTTTCCACCAATGTGACTTGTTCAAGGCTCGACAAATAATTTTACACCTTACATGTAATCGTGCTAGTATGATTAGATTTTCGCTCACCAACGGCTCTCTTAATCGCTTCAAAGATAGTTGAACAATTTTTTACAGAGCAAACATATTTTTTCTAATGAAGTTGCTTTGTTGTACTGCCCCACTTACAAATGAAGTAAGGGTACATCGTGTATCCATTTTGTTGATGGAGTAACAAATAAAAACATTTTACAATTCACTCAAATCGGTCTTTACTGCTGCAAGTGATTAATTCTTGATTGGGTGATTGGAATTGATGCATATTCATTTCTATTGTACCCTTTCATCTTCTCTAAATTGTAACAATACATTAGTCCTTCATTTTTACATTTTCACTTTTTCCAATTCTGTATGTTGGGATTGTTCCGGTGCGGTGGTGCCATTATTTTTTTTGTGATAATCTTGATGCTAACAGTTCTTATCTTTATTTTAATAAATTGAGATCACGTAGTAAATCACTGAGTTCATTTAGAGAAAATAAGTCTGGAGTAGATATGTTATCATTGTTTTAGAGCGAATTACTTTTGAAACTCAAGTTTTGAGAGTAAATGGGACAATTCACTTGTGTGTAAAACTGATCATATTTACTTTCGACATCTCTCGGAACGTTCTCCTTTCTACCACAATGGTGAAGATTAAACACATAACTTACAAACTTTATGAGAAACTTATAGTTTATCAATTTTATCATACTTAAAACTGGAATATTTAGCAAAATATGAATCCATTGTTCACGGAAATAATGGAAGTCTTTGATAATAAGCTGATGATTTCTGGGCCGAAAAGTTATTTGTTTGAATTGAATTATTATCCTTCTGTAATTATCAGATGTTTTCTTCTTGAATATTTTGCATCGCGATTGCTAACTTCTGTCTTATTGCCTCATAAGCCCATAAGTTCTCATAAGTCTGCTGAGTATGTAGTTAGAGTCTGTTGTCTGATTAATTCCATTTTGCATTGCCTAATGGTCGACTGAATCTCCAAGCATTCGAAAATCTGAGTTAACACGTCTATTACGTATCCATAAATAGAAATAACTTCTTTGGCTCTATCTGCTAACTCACTCATAATACCATGAAAAAAGATTTTGTTCTAGATTATTCTGGTAATATTAATGGTTAAATATTGAGGTCCAAATCTTGATAAATTCAAATAGTTCATTTTGATTTCTATCAAAGTTAGGTATGATGCATAAATTTGTCACGTCAATTAGAGCAATTGTATTGTTACACTGTTAGACAGGTACTCTCCTGTTGAACAGACCGAGCTATTGGCCATTCTCCCCATGACCCAGCTTTTTGCAAAAAATAACAAAAACAAATCTGCACAAAGAATGCTGCGACAATAATAGCATGGAAAACATGACCACCGAATAATAGTTGACTTTTGGATGTACAAAGGCACTCTGAACATAAGAGACTCAGGAGCAATGAAATTGCCGCCAATCTGAGCCGCCAAGCTAGAACTCACAGTGGGAATTCTCAATACCAAAAGAGCCATGTAGACTGCAGGCTCATTGGAATGAAGGACGAAACCATGACACACTTTCTCTACAATTGACAAGCTCTCTTTGATATGAGAAAATGCTAGGATTTTATTTAGTGAAGGATCTCCATTGAAATCCTTCAATTCTGATTTTGAATTTGATTGATGATTGAATGTGAAGTTTAATAGAGGCCACCAACGGATCTGCAACGTATCTACCTAGATAATTACTATGACTCTAGATCAACTTTCGTTTGCAAAGAATGAAGAAAATAAATACCTCCATTAGATTAGCAGTGCTTTGTTATTTCATTTAATTTCAAGGACAGTTCTAGTTAATTGTTTGCTCTAATTCGAGTGTAGAGTTTCATAACAAATGCGCGCTAAATTGATTGTTATAATAGATAACGATTTCATTAATATTTGATATAACTGAACAACTCAATATTTGATAGATGTGTATATGTTATCTGAAATTGCGTGAATATGATCCACTGTGAATTAAACTTAATAATTTATGACTCAATTAATTTTTCACTCGTAATAGAACAGAAGCAATAATGTTATAGTTGACTGACTTTTAATAGGTTCAAATATCAATTTCACGTGAAACTGAAAACATGAAGAATCAACCCGATTACAGTGTTTTTAAATTCGTATTCAAATGTGGCAGCTACTTCGGAGGAACTTCATTGAAATATAACAAAATCAAATCATCCTATTATACTAACCTCACGATAATCTTGGTTTGCTATATACTCTATTTATACAGACTTTACTCACTTATACTCTCAGATTCACGCTTAGATACTGTGTTGGCATTTGTAACAATTATGTGGAGACTGATCATAACATTATTAGTGACATACTTCATAATCTGTCCCCATTGTATTTACAACGAAGAATTTGAACAAATGAATGCCAAATTTGATGAGTTAGAGAATATTTTCAGAATCCTCAAGTTTGAAAATACTACGGATGTGAAGAGAGTAAAGCTAAAAATTTTTTTTGTAATATTGATATGGGCATGTGTTAGTTCAATTTGTACATTATTTACTAATATTTTACCACCCACGAAATTTTTTGAGGTACTACTGTTCAAGATTCTTAACCTCATTTACTCTACTTCAACATTTATAATCGTCTTTCTCCTCACTACATTCTTGGAGAGACGTATCAACTACACAGCTAAAATTGTTGAAGAATATTCTCAACGAAAAGTGATTGGATCTGATGATTTCTCATTGTTAACTAAATCTATCAAGCTCAATCAAGAAATTGTAGATATTCATAATAAAATTTTTGGGTATCCTATTTCTCTTTTTCTTGTAGCGAGTTTGATTCAAATACTTAGATTCACTTTCATTATTATCTACTCCGATGAGGGGATTACAGATATTGCTTTTCTTATATACCAAACTGTTGACCCATGGGTAAGTTCGATAATTGAAAAATTGAATTGGCACTTGGCACCTCACGTTGTACACCTAGTTTTGCTTTCCAAGACTGTATTTAAAATGGTAAAAGTAGGGATATGATATATGTTCTACTATAATTAGTTAATAATCACACCCTCTTCTCATCTTTCCGTTCATTTTTTTTCACAATAATTTTTCCAGCGTTCTGGTAGTCTTTCTTCGTCACTTCAATGTCCTGGTGAAAACGCTAAGATTATAACTTCCGTCTCTCAAATTATACGACAATAAGTGAATGTGACATTGCAAAAAGTGAAAGTTCTCTCTAAAGAAACATTTGAAAACTTCAATTTTCTTCTTAGCTACAATAGTACTTGGAATACATGCGAACATGTCAATGTCTATGTATAAAGAGACATTTCTAATCACAAGAAAATCTTCTAAATTTCGTCAAAGAAATTCATCAAAATCGGCTAATGTGCAAGAAAACATCGATGCTGTGCTAGATTCTCATGTTACATACCGTGAGATGGAGGTATACTTGGGTATTAGCTTCAATTGCAAATTGGCTGTCAAAAAGATTAGTTAGATATCGTATAATTTGACAATCGCTTAAAAATAAGCTTGTGTCGATTAATGCAAATAAATGCTGAAAAAATTAAATTGCCGTGATTCGAAAGACGTCTATAGGATCATGACAAGCGATAGATCATGGATCTATGCATATGAACCGAAACTAAAAGAAGACGACTCAAATCCTACAAAAATTGTTCGCGCACGAAGCACTTCAATAACTGGACATGTCGCTACCATTCCATTAGAACGATCAATTCTGAATAGTGAATGTTTGCCAGTGTTCGAAAAAATCAGGGGAACCAATCGCAAAAGAGGAATCCTTCTACTGTACGAAAATACGAGCTCTCACATATCAGTTCAAACAAAAATGTTTTTGAACAGTCAAAACATGGAATTGATAGGTCATCCACCTTACAGTCCTCGACAGACATCCAATGATTTCTTCTTATTCTTGAAAATCAGAAATAAAGTGTGAGTTCAACCTAAAGAAGCAGTTGATGCGTTCAATCACATGAGGTACCATTCAATAGGAATGGAAAAAATGCTTCGACAATTGGTTCAAAAGCCTGCAAAAGTGGATTAATCTTAATGGAGAATATTCCAAAACACAAAATTTGTTTTCATTTGACAATTTCAAAACTTAAGTAGCAGCCCTCGAATGCATATATCTTTGGAAAGTATTCTAGAAATGTAATCGTATATTCAAGTAACCAGCTAAGAGAAGTCATAGCAATGTCTATAAAATTATTTCATGAAAACTTGTTACGTCAGAAAATTAATAATTGAGAAATAATAATTTTGCCACCTAATTATTTATTATTTATTTTCAGAGTATGACTATAATCATGATAATGCAGTGTGATTCTTTGGAAAAATGCGGGAAGTCATTTGTGAGAAGATGTTTCAATATTCATGAAAATCTGAAAACCTACAATATGGATAACGAATTCATGCTATTGGGTGAAGATGCTAAAAAGTTAGCACCAAAAGTCATAGTGCCCCTCTTTGGTTTCATCAACAGGCAGACATTCAATAATCTACTTTCATCGTTTTTAGACGCATTGGTGATACTAATACAGTTTAAGATGTCCATGAACTGAGCATACTATGATATTTCCTTAACTAATTGCAGTATAATCAACAAGAACTTTCATAATTTATTCCATATTATTTCTTAAAAGTTGATGTTAATACTTTATTCCATATCCCCATGACATCAAAGTGTGCTCTTCCTCATCAATGAACTTTAGAATGTAGCTGATGGAAAATCAGATTCTTATTCAATATAAATAAATAATTGATACACAATATCACTTCATTTATTCTTTGATGAAATATATGGATAATGTAATAAGTCCTCTATGACTTATACTAATATCATATTCATTGAAATAACTCGATAACTATCGGAAAATCCTTGGTAAATATAAATAGTAAATAAAGGTGATCTACATTTTGATGTTTAGTTTGTGTTCTTTTTTTCGTCATTATTTATAGTATCCGTATTTCATTCACTTGAATACATTATTCATCATTTTCCTAGGATAACTATTTTCTCCTAATGGAACTTTCGCTTTTTCAATATCTGATTTCATAATCTGAAAATTCTATCAGCTAAACTAATAATCTCATCAACATAAATTTATTTAGGATTAATATTAACAAACTCACAAGGCTTAGATATATTTTACACCGCCTATGATATAGGAGAGCGGCCGGCCTGTTTGATAAAATGCTACTGGATAGACTGACTTGTCGCTATTTTGACGACAAACAATTGATTTGTTGATAAAACTGGCGCAGGGACATTGTTATCCAGACAACTTGCCCCAAATAAGATTCACTTGCAATAGTTAGTTACTTTGCAACAAATAACGATTTTATGACTGTTAAAATCCGCGATATGGACCAGATGAATAGACAAATCGATAGAATGACATATTCATTGGGCAAAAACAAGAAGATTTTATATTTACATAATCTTTTAATTTTGAAATACCAAGCGTTAAAGTTCAACAAATTTATTACATCTAATTTGGGGCAAATTCAATTTTGTTGGATTTATGGTGTGTGAGAAAATAATTAAAATTAGATAAAATAATACTATGGTTTTCTAAAAGTTTTAGATTTTATTAATTTAATTTAGTTCATGCCTGATAACTAGCAAAAGGTGTCTAACAACTTATATATAAATATAAAAAATGTACTTTCATAGGAGTTTTTAGAAAAAAATATCATGAAAATATCTGATTTCATTTTTACTAAAAAAATACACTAATGGTGAATCTGGCTGGACGTTAAATGTGGATTTCAGAATTTGTTATTTCTGAAAAACCAGTGGTGCTCCTTATCTCTTTAGGCATAGATCCCGTAGGGACACCATGCCCATGCAAAAAAAAACAAAAAATCAAATCACAAATAACAAACACCACACTACTCCATTATTATTACAATAATACGTCAAGTTATCCTGTATCGTAAGTTTTGAATGTGCTATTTTAAAAATGAAAGTACTCACCTTGTAAGACTTATCAAGACCGATTACATCCCTAGCGGTACTTCAAAATACTTGGTGTAGTTTAGTAGTGTTGGTACATTTTGATACAATACAATAGTTATAATGAACCTTTGTCGATATAGGCTGAATAAAACAACGTGGTGTGGATGCTGCTGTAACTTGGCAGGCAAAACCCGATCGGCTCTAGTGACGTAAGCAAACGTTGCAAGAAGAAAAGAGAGCGGAGTAAATATAAAAAATCTTTCAAATATAGATATATAGATTAACCTAAATATATTTTACATCTATCGCTGGGTCATGAATCTAGTATTAAATC
The DNA here is from genome assembly GCF_026250575.1 of Diorhabda carinulata. NCBI lineage: Eukaryota > Metazoa > Arthropoda > Insecta > Coleoptera > Chrysomelidae > Diorhabda > Diorhabda carinulata. Next base: position 10,674,336 of record NC_079462.1, read on the forward strand.
TATGATAACTAAGGATATTTCAATCGAAGCTCTCTCAGATAATATTGACTACATTATTTTCTTTTATAAATGTCAAGAAATAAGTATCGTTATAGATAAAACTCCTAACATTTTTGCTAACCATATTCATTAATCCATAAAATCTTCTGTATTCAGAGAACTATTATATGAAACTAAAGAATTTTTAAAGAAAATCCAAATTTAGTAGTCATACTGTTTGGCTCAGGTGAACTCCAGGGTACTTACAATAATACATTAATAGATCATATGAAGAATTTACTAATGATTCCATTCTTAATACATTTGATAATTATAATCAATTTATAACAAAGAATTAATTAAGATATAATAACAATGAAGAATAAAATAACAAAAAATTGAGAAAAAAACCAGAGGAGAAATTTATAAACTGTGACGATAAATCTGAAAAATTGATCGCTTACCAAAAATTTATGAACCCACCAACGTTAGCAGCTAGACAATTTGTAGCATCAACAAACACATGTAACTTTTTAGTAACCCAAATATATGTCTGACAGCTGCACAACACGGTTAGAGTGGGATAAGTAATAATTGCAAACTTATAAATTATTAGAATTGATAACCTACATTTTTAATAGTACACATTTTTCTTATAAATTTGATAATTCCCAACAAATCTTTGAAACATCAATGGGCTCTTCAATACGTCCTATGACAGCAAAAAGTATGTGGGGGATATATTTTTTCCCTATTATTAAATTGATAATTCACTATTTTACTTCAATAGCTTTGATCCTCATTTATAATTCACTATGGAAAGAGAGAATGCTTATAATCACTTTTTCTTGACACCAAATTTATTGAAAAATGAAAATTCAATCGACCAGTACAGAAAATCAATAAGTTTTGGAGGGTTGTCATTAATGTCAGGTGTAACAGTAAGATTAATTTGAATAAATAGGTTGAAAATAGAGTCCTCAGAATCTCTAATCCAAAATTTTATAAAAAAAAGATGAAAGCGCTATACCATTTTTTTTATAAAACATTATAAATTTCATATCTTTTGAGACGAATTCTATAAATTACATCTGACACTGACTGACAAAAATAGAGAGAGAAATAAATAGGACAGTATTATCTTACCTCTATCCACCTTAAGAGCATATGAAATCAGTTATTCCTAAACTTTCCAGAATATTTAAGCAACATAATAGTAAGATAGCGTACCAGCAATATCAAATTTTCACTAAAATTAAAGACAAAACACCAATTAATGAATTAACTAACATGTTAATAAAGTGCCCAGTTTAAATTGAGTTGAAAAGAACATTGATCAGCCTTAAAAGATGATTTCCTAGATGTTAACATACTAGAGTGAGCTATAGTAAATGGTGAATATTCATGGTGTATGATCAATATTCAATATGAATGATATAATAGTTAAATTGATTGAAAATTCATAAATTATATCAAAACATTTATATAAAAATGACATAACTGATGAACACTGACTAAATTTTCACTATACGAGTATATTGTGTGATGTTAATGATTTATATTTATAACATTTATAAACATTTGTAGGTACAACACATGTGTTAGGTAGGTTGAGAATGAATAGCCGGAACTATATTGGTTGACATTTGACCATCGATGATGGGATTTACGATAACTAAATTAAGTCCATTATTTGCATCTGAATTAGTTAACTGTCTTAACCGAGACGATTTGACAATGTACTCATGTTAGAAGCTTAAAACTTTTAGGACTCTATAATGGTCGGAAAGCTCACGGTGCGAATGTGAAGAAGTATGTCGGGGGAACACATCTTAATACTGATTCACTTTGACTTGATAAAATCCAGCTAGAGAGGTCTTCGTCTGGAAACCGTAATCACCATAGTGTCGTTGATTGTGAGACAATTTATGGTTCTATTGACACGAGCCACTATGAAAAAACTCCGGTCAAAAGTATAACAGGCATTGAAAAGCAGATATAGTAAGAAAAAGAGAGATCCGTTGGATAGTGTTTAGGTAGGATAGGGGAAATTTTTTATATGAAAGAAGTTTGCTGGATTTGGTATGATGGAACACGTCTAATACCCTATCAGGAAACTAATGGAAATCCGCCCATTTGAAGGTCTCAATTCTGTCTTTGTCTATCTTACCGGATCTCAGAATGTTATGTTGAGTTCAATAATGTTGGATTATTATAATACAGTTCATATAACTCATGAGAAGTCAATAAAAGTAAGAAAGAACTAATCTCATTGAGATGGTTTAAATCATTTTTTCTCATTTACACAATTTTTAAAGTTAGGAATTTAGACAATTTCTAGAAAGGTTCCCTTTTCAGAATTTTCTTAAGTTGTTGAAATTCTTGCAGCAGTAAAATCCATTTGATGTTTGTTCGAATTCACATGTTCAGTAAGTGCACATCTTTCGGGATGTAGTCTGCAATCGCTTTTGTGGGAGATGATTCTGCTGGATAAGGATCTGAGGATTTGATCGACATATTATTTGTTACAATCTTTACTGTAAATAACATTATTGAGTCAGGACGGGGGGGTTTACCTTTTATCTGTTACATTGGAAAACATAGATTCGATTGTTAGAATTGTTGTATTAGTAATCTGAAATTTGTTATCGTGATTTGTGAGTTTGTTGCGCCTAGGAGTAATTTCTTTCATAAAAGAGAATGAAGTATGGAAAAGAATTGGATGCCAGACTAGTTAGTGTTTTCCAGTTCACATCACCAGAGAGCAAGTTTCATCAGTTATTTGACAACTGTGCTTGTAGTTCTGGATTTAACCGAAAATTTTGTTATCACTGCTTCATGATCAGAGAGACCTGAATTAAAGACAGTACAGTAGATGGATTCTGGATCATACTTTGACACGACTATAGTACTAGAGCTGGTCTTATTTATTCTTGTTGGTGTCTTCATGTATAACCATCCCAAAAGAATCAAAAATTGACTGAAGACATTCTTGACTAGCGCACATACTGAAATAATCGCCACATAGAATTAATTGGTGAATTGGAGAAGCGTACTTACGAATTAGGCAAACGAATTCAAAGATGAATAAGAAAAGAAGAGTCAGAATTTTTAATCTCTTAAAGGAGTCCCTTCAGTGAACCCTGCTATTTAGTCCAAGTAAATATCTAACAGCTCTCTTTTGTAGTTTGAAGGTTCGTTGAAATTGAGTCGCACCACACGTACCCCAGAAGGGAAGGGCATATCGGAGATGCCATCCAATAAAGACATAATGGACTCTTAAGAAGATGGATAAGTTCAGAACAATGTGATCGAATATTGCCGCCGATTCTGTTACATAATTAGAATGATAAGTCTTTGTAATCATGTCTTTGGATTTCCAGTATGTCTAATGACAGGAAGGTTATATCTCATTTGCATTTTCAACTTCAGATTCATAAGACTCATACTGCAGTTTCTCCAATTCTCCAAAATATTCAGAATTTGTCTTTCCAGTTTCGGTAAATTTCTAACCCTTGATAAGTGTTACGTTATTTACATTCGCTGTACATTGAGAACCTTCAATCCACACAATGTTAGGACTTAATTTTGGCTCCATCAACTACTTTATAAATTCTTATCCAAAACATATTTCTTCATGAATATTTGAACATTTTATCGTGTGAAACAGGATTTCACTAATAAAAACAAACAAAACACATTGTGAATAATTACAATCCTCATATGAATTGAATTCAACCACCACCATTTTTTGCTTTTTAATTTCAAAATCATCATTGGATCTCATTCTTATATTTCTATTCTAGAAATTTTAAGTATGTTCTTGACATTACTGAATGAAATATATTTTAGCAATAAACTAAATTCACATTCAGGTTAGCAAATAGAATTTGAAATGCGGCTTTCACTAAATCGTTAGATCCTCATTCACCAATTTCTTGTTATAATAGTGACATAAAGCAATTGGTTTTTTCATGAAAATGCGGTGACACGAGAGATGTTAATCGAAGCACTCTTATCATGGTTCTAGCCCGATCAAGTCATTTTTTTTCAGTCTAAGTTTAATAGAATGTATTTAGTGAGTTTTACCTTTAATTTTTCCTGCTCATTGAGAGGTGAGTCAAAAAGATTGATTCTTTCAGGTTTAAATGTTAATTTCCACCATATACAATACGAACAAATGCGATTACACTCCCTATAGAACTGAAAGAAATTTTTTACTTTGCTATAATAACTGTTAGATATAAGGCCAATGCTCCTCTTAAATGGTCACTCTAAACACGCTTATTAATAATTAACAAGTTATTTATCACATCACTAAAATAATCTCTCTCACGCATCGATATAATATCATGTTAATTTTTCCAATAACAATAAATTCTATTATTACGCTCCAGAAAACTCACGAACGCTAAGAGATAAAACGCAGTTTTTCCAACGTAATTTGTTTAGTTCCATCACAATTACTATGTTTTTCAGACCTATCGCTTTCCTTATCCCATCACTACTAATAGTCGGTGTTCAAAGTACCGGAATGAGATTGCTTGAAAAAGTTTTCCATCAATGTGCTAGTACCCAGGAAATGTTTAAGTGTTTGAAAATTCAAGCTATCAAAATTTTATATAGAGCTGTTATGATGAAAAAGTTGGATTTATTTGATGGTGTTAGTTTTGTGGCAAACAAAAATATTGTAGATGGCTTTTTCGGAAGAAATTTTACAAAAGCTAAATTAGCACAACTTGAAAGTCTTCAGTTGAACGATATTCTCAGCGATATAGCTATCAGGTAATATTTCATGATTATAATACCAATAAACATATTCAGTACACTGAAAGTTATTGTGATGCTGATTATATAAAGGTCTAAAGCTATTTTCAAGTATGTAATCACTTAAAACTGTGCATAAGACACTCACTAAACTTCAAAATATATTATGGATTTTTTTGTTTGGATATGTATGATTTCAGTGATAAATTGTTCTAACCCTATAATAGCATGTTCAATGTCTTTTTTAAGTCATTTGATTCTGAAATAACTAATAATTGATTTTAATAAAGAAGTTATATCTCATAGCAAGCTTTCTACTTTACATTCCATGTTGATAAATTGGAAAAACTGTATGTTGTTTAATATTTGCTTGAAATTGTCTCTCAATTCAATTGTTTTGAAAATATTTGATATTAGACACTTTTCTTTAGACTGCATGGCAAAAATATTTGGTCGTGGTATTCCCTTAAATTGAAACTGTGAACATGACCCAATGTAATACACAACTTAGAATCGCTATAATATTCTAATACCAAAATACCATTCAAAATAATATCGTAACTTAAATTGTACTAAAGGAGGTAGTGAGAGGAATTGAATATCAGAATTGTGGTGTGCACGCTTCCATGTGGATTGTGACGTGAACTATTTGCCAGCGTGATATTCTTCTAACCACTTTTTGTGGTTACGCCGTATATCGAGCCCTAGAGGTACTATTATTATGAAACTGAAATCTTCTGGTGGTATAATTAACAGATTAGGAATAACCAGCTATTTATCATAGCCTCACTAGCTTTGGGGACATATTTGAAACACCAATTTCATGGTACTAATATGGAATCTGTTGATGATTCATAACAGTTAATTACTACACGTTAATACACGTTAATAATAACCCAAAAATGTTCGGTAACTCACAAACAGAAATTAAAGTATTAGTTTATGAATAGTTAGAACCCAGTCTTCTTTGAGCTGACGATATTATCAAGATAATAAGCTTCGAATAGGCTTTCACTACGATGTTAAGAGGAAAGTTGAACTGATAAAAGGAATCTGCTACTCATAATCTCAAGGAAAATTCTATAATATGGTAGAGAGATAGAAAACCATGACAGAGCTGACACATCAATATTTGGGACTGGTACCAAATTATCCATATCGAAGAACTCTAGTACCAGCGCCTTCCAGACAAAACTACTTGCTATTGAAAAATGTGTGAAAACGAGCAAGGAAATGACACTGCGATCTATTACGATAGAAAAAGCAATGAGGTTCCACGTCATCAAATCAAAGCTGATCTGATGTTCCTTAGGGATCTGAATGATAAGGCATGAATAATAAAGTTTGTTAGTTTGACTTCTAGGTCATTCGAATGCTAGAAAAATATGCGATACCTCGTCACTGGTTTTCTTAGAGTATATCCTTGCCTCTATGAGCATTTAAATGGAACTGGAAGCAAAAATTGGAAAGTTGTAGCTTCTTTGGGTCACCTAAAACGCACCAATGCAAAAATGCTTTCATCAAGAAATTCATAGCAGCTTGAAATAGACCCAAAGTCTTTTTGGCTATGGAACTAGAGAACAAGCTTTGAGTTAACTTCGACAAAAGCAGCTCTAATGTAAGAATAAAATAGACATTGAGGTCAATGCGAGTCAATTAGAATAATTTAGAAAATAATTCAAAAATGTTAGTTTAAAAAGTAAATTGGTGAATTGATATTGGTAATTACTTCCAAATTATCCACTTTTTACTCTAGGTATTATATACAGAACCTCATTTTATAGGAAAATGATATGCAGAAATTACTCTTAAAAATCACACATGGGTCAAATGATTCTCGACGTATTTGCTCCATTCTCCATTCCATAAATTACGGAGCCCAAATTTTTTAAATTGAATGAATTTAATTCGTATGATTCATATTTAATATGAGTATATCTATATCACACAGCATATACCATATTCCAATGAAACCTTCAGTTTAGTTGGTTTTCTAGGGTATCGTTTCGCAAGTTTGATTTCAAATATAACCTGTATATTCATAATTTTTCAGATTTATGGAAAGCCATAGATTAGAGATAAAAAACACAAAGCTAATAGAAGAAAGTAGGAAAAAGAAGAATAAAGGTGGTAGCGGCAACCTCGCTCTATATTGGGCTCTAGCAACCAAAGCTATCTTCTTAGCCATTGCCTATAAAGGTATAGCAGTTATGTCTGGTTTTGCTCTAGTTATGGGAAAAATGGCGTTATTATTAGCTGCAGTAATAGGCTTAAAAATATTAGTTAGCGGAGGCCAGAAACAGACTACATTGGAAATAGTGGAACAACCTCAATATAGTAAATCGCACTCACATTCAACATCCCATGAAAATGGAGGATACAATCATCATAGGTTGTACGATATAGCAGGGAATGGATCAAGAACAATTCCCATAGCATATATTTGAAATAGGGTGCTTAAGAATTATAATAAGGTCATAGAAACTGAAAATACTAATAGGTTTGTTATATGAAATTTTTTCCAAATAAATACATAATCAAGAGAGAAGCTGCAAAGAGGAATTTTGTTATAGAAGTGTTTCTAATAAATCCTTCAGCTGTCAATATAGCATGAAAACATCACTCTTAAAGAACCAAAAACTATTTCTTGTATTGTAGATTAGGCTATTAATGCATCAATTTTAGGTATCAAACATCTACGATATGATTAAAATGGGTCTTGTGTTTTATTCGTGGCAGTCGAGCTTAGTGGTCGTTTCTCTATATCAAAGATCCGGTCATTATGTTCACATGATTTTTCCAATATTTTCTCCAGTTTCTGTTTTATTACATATTTTCTAAATATTGGATCTTATATTTCCTCACTTTTCCGGTTGAACGAATATCCACACATTGATCTCAGTGTTAGCATAACTGTGGCATTATGAATTTTTATTTTGATTTCTAAATTCAGTTACTTACCATTAATATTGTACCCTTCAGTTATCCTGATATTGATTGTTAAAGCTTTCGCGTCACCCTCTACATTGCTGATGCATGTTATATTTGCCCCTAGAAATTGAATATAAGCATGTTTAAATTCTATACTATTGAACAATTGATGTTTTGATAGTTGCTTGGATTAACATTCCTCCTGTAACTCAAGTAGAAACAGATATAAAGTGTTGTGAAGTAAACAGAATAGATCATAGTTTAATGTGATTCATAGATCATAGTTTAATGTGATTCGAAATGACACCAGTTGCTGTAGCTGTAAGCTACACAAGATTGAATTTTTGATAATTAACTTCATTTCATTGTTACTCATTAATGTTCAAATTCAAATCTGAATGAAAGTTTCTGTCATAGCAACACTCTCAATTACACTGTCTGTAGCGCCTTTCGATAACCAAGTTATTATCTTTAGAGACTGAAGGTAAATTAATACCTAAAACTTGACTTGCCACCAATGAACCATCTTGGCCTCCTTGGTGAGAAAGTTCACACTCGTTTTTTTGTTCCATCCATATTTTAAATGAACTATGTGCTCTTTAGACCGAACATTAACGGATCTCTTAGTCTTCCCGAGATACAATCACTACAGCTAATTCCATATATTCCATATTTAGAAACCAATATGAAACCCACTTTCATAAATATTTCTCCCAGTCCCTTCTTATAAACAGTATTGAAAAGTACCAGAGCAAATTTCGTGATTGAAAATTAATAACCTATTCACATTTCCCTTTCCTCTCTATGTTAAGTGGAAAGTGAATTGTATCAGAAAATGAAAACTGGAAATCTTATATTTGATATAATGGAAAGAATCAGCCGAAATATACCTGCACTCAGCGGTATTTCCCTTAATACATGAAATTCTAGTCTATTACTAATTTTAATTACTAAAGTATCTGAAAATGGTAACTGTTATCTCTATAGATGAACATTTTGAAAAAATGAATTTTTTCCAGGTTTTTTTGTATTGAATATAGAAACTCATCATCATCAAAATACCTTCACCATACCCTGGGAAAATACTGAAACTCTTGACTAATTTACTTTTCGAAATGACTCATAAAGAGTTCAGCCATAAACGGTGAGCAATTGCCATCAATTACCACAGCTGTTCCTTCGTCTTGCTTGTAGAATTCGTTGTGCTGAAAACAGTTTTGCCTCATTCGTTGATTGTAAATAATCTTTCATTATCAACTTCCAAATTATTAGATTCCAGTAGATCCTCATGGTACTCCAAGGTCTGCGGGAGATTAAAATCTCCCCATCTTCAATTTCTTTTCTGGAAAACTGTTCGGTTTGATATGTAGGTTCTCAAACTTATATATAACTAAAATAGTAATTCAATTATAAATTCCGTATTGATATAACGGGGAGAGCACGATTTCCGTGGCGCCGCAATTTAACAGCAGACTTGGCTTAAATAGAACAAAATAAATCGAAAATGAACAATGAAATTTTTTGATATCTCGCTTCGTTTTCGAGATATCGATATTTAAAGTTATAATCAAACGTTAGTTCAAAATTCGTTTTATTGAACAGATGGCGTTCTCTAATTCGTTTCAAATGAATATTTTATCACTCCAAATTCAATATGAAACTTGTGATCAAATAAAGAATAGATTTTTTTATTCAATTTTCATATTATTTACCCTGACACTCCAAAATTATATTGCAAAAAATAGATTTTTATAGCTAATTAGCGATTTTTGATAACTTTCATCACTCTGTGATGAATATAACTCAACATACGATGAATACATGAATAATTTGATGTTTTTCATAAAGAACTGTCGATTGTTTTTCATTATTTATGAACTGAAAAAAAATAATTAGTAATTTAATATCAATATATCCTCTTTCGAGCAAAAAGTACGTTCTGATTGCTTTCAAAAGTTATTTATTTAGGTTATGTTAGGTTAGGTTAGTTTAGGTAGTATTTTTATGTATTTTCTATTCTTTATTCTATTTTTGTAATAAATAAATAAAATTAATTGTGTTTAAAAATCTTATAAATATAGATATGGCGTAGGTACAGTTGGGCCGTATATAAACAGACTAGACCTTTTACAAACGGACTAAATAGTTCATTAAAAAACAAGCTTTTTACACATATAGACTAATATCCTCAGTCCTTTTCTATACAGACTAGTCCTTTTATATATGGTCTATTTTTCATAAACGGTCGGTAACATATACAAATATTGAATAAAAATTTTTCCAACTTCAAGTATCGATGTCTCGAAAACGAAGCGAGATATCAAAAATTTTATTTCTTATCTTCGACTTATTTTGGGTCGATTTTCAAAATGGCGTAGTCAAATCCAGGCGCCACGGAAATCGTACTCGTGCCGATATAACTATGGTCCCCGTTGATACATATTTATTTATCGAATAATAATTTGTGCTGTCAAATTTTCAACCTAACATTGTGAGTTTTAATTCGTCTCGCTGGAATAAAGAACTATCGGTAAAGCGAGGGCAGTGAGAAACGCGGTCAAGGTCATAGAGTTAGCAAAAATTAAATACTTGTTTTATTCTTATCATAAGTTTCAGAAACGGTTCTTAAGAATTTTCAGGTTTTATACTTATTAGAATAAAATATTTCACTTTTTCATGTTTGATTTTTATTATTCCAAGAACTTTCATTGTATCATACTTCATTATTGCGAGAATAATTCAATTAACCTGGTAAGTCTTTTATCAAGTTGATTGTATGGGACACGCATTATCGGCAACGTGAAAATAATGTAAATACACTTTCTATCTTGCTTAAATCTAATGCAGAATTTATTCGGTTAGCATATGTTATCGTTAACAATTTAATGACTTGTTAAGTTGGATTGCTAGAAAAGTTGAAACGTTTTATTTGAGGAGAAAATGAATTGGTATCGGTTTCTATATTAATACAACTCATTTCAATTATGAAATGTTGTATGTTCCTATTTCAATATCTCCAATTTTGATGCTCGGTGCCAAATTCTATGAATTCTGTAATCATGATTTCAATAGTTATTAGTAAGATTATATCAATCTGCTTGCTCCATATCAATTCCAAATCATTTAAAATTAGAGAAAGGCGAATAACTGATTCTCAAAAATAATAGTAGAAAAACTACCAGTTTATTAACAGCAAAGACAAAGAAGTAATGAATCTGGACGAAAGAAACATAAAGAAATGGTCTCTAAACGAGGTCATAGAAACATAAAAAAGTGATAGAAAACTCTATACAAGTCAAATTTGAATTAGCGAGAAAATATGGGAAAAATAAATAATTAATTAATTATTCTGATCACGACAAACAGAGAGGCTCGAATGTGCAAACTACAGAACAACAAAGATAAAATGAGAAAAACACACCTGTGAAAAATAGTGAAAAAAGATGACAACAAAACACTATCACTGTCTATGAATATAGAAACAGTACCATTGAACGTTACACAGACGGTTCGAAAACACCAAACAAATTATGAAAATGTATTATATATGCGCCATGCTCATTGATAATAAGAGATTTAAAAGGCAGAGGTTAATGATACTGACAAATAGCCAAGCATCTATTGAATCGGAAAGCTCTTCTATAATCGGCTCCAAAATAGTTTTAGAATGGTTAAAACTTTTATTGTAAGTACCACGACACTACAGTAGAAGTGGCATAATAGACGAACTAGCACTCTGTGCACCAAAAGCTTATTGTGAAATCAGCCTCGATGCAATATTCACATGAAGGCAACAAAGTAGCCCTAACAAATAAATTGGGAACTATGACCAAAAAATGACAGAATGCATTAATTGTAACAAAGAATTCCAAAAGACGACTGCAGATTTTCGAATAAGAAGAGGAAATATCTAGCCACATACTTAAATCCAAGACATTATAGAATTTCAAGGATTGATATCGGAGAGCATACTGGATATATTGGGAAAACATACCCAAACTTAATCTGGCGAATGTTATAAAATTTATTGAAAGTGGGGAATAAAAGAAGTACCGGTTCTAGAACAGATCTTGGAAAGTAGAGGATGCGGCGCAATAGATAATTCAGATTTCAATACATCCAAGCATGTATACATTGACCCAAACCACACTCATTGAACAAATAACTGTGAAATGCTATTAATACATTGATCTCAACTTACTCAACAAAATATTCAAACTTTACACAGGCTTTAGATAATTTAGATAATAACAAAGAAGGATTCAAATAACGGGACCATAAGGATATCGTCAGTAAGAGTAATAATACAAGATGAACAAACGAAGGAAATATCAATTTAACAGCGATGTTTGACGAAGTTACAATGTCTAAATATATATTTAGTATTGCATCAGATTGTAGGAAACACTAGAATAATTTGATAAGAAATAGCAATGAACAGTGAAGAGTTGATTATTATATTATAAAGTTAACTTTATAAAGTTATTAACTTTAACTAAAGTTAAAGAATATATAAGAGCAGCTAGTTACCATCGGCGGTGATGTTACTTCATTCACTGGAATATCTGCTCCTCACAATCTATTCAGGTCGGTGTAGAGGTGTGAGCTGAACTTAATCTACCTACATATACATATTTGAAAATGATTATCAGTGTAGATAAGGAATAAAAAAGAGGACCACTAACGAGACCTAAGCAAGCTGATGTTATTCACCTATATCACGTTTCCTAGTATAATGTAATTTTCATATTAATAAATTATGTAACTATCGATATATTGATAGTGTCGAGGCTAGCCAACATAATTCAGTTTTCTATGAGATATTGGCATGTGTATTGGATTGAATAAATATTTCAACAACTTCTAAAATAGTTGTATTTTCCACGTTGTATCCTCCATAAGAGAAGATCATTTTGAAAGAAAATAACTACTTCAAATTTTGTAAATGGACAAATATAAGTATAATTAATAATAATCATAATGCATGACCTTTTTCATCTCACAGATATTTGTGTTTTGCAAACAAACCGTTAGTAGAAATTTATTTAAAATAAGTATTCCCAACATCTGCGACTATAAAATACTTTCTAATTCTATTGTGTTTTTTCTCGATTAGTTAAAGTGGATCATAATGATAATCGTATTAGCAATAACATAATCTAATACAAACCTGGGAATGATGCAGTTTTAAGCAAAGTTTGATGTTGAGAGTGAAATTCTAACGGTCTTTCTATTTCCATGACCGGTTCAGAATATAAATGGAATTATTATAAGTATTGTGCATGTACGAAGAGCGTATGAAAAAAAGTTAACAATCACAGCAAACTAGACTCACAATACTCAAAGGTAAAGTAATGAAAGATTGAACGAATCTGATTTACAAAAATTTTATAGTAAATAATTGTTACATGTCCTTTTGTTTCCTAAATACCGGTGTATGATGGATCACTTAATGTCTAACCCTCATTGGCAACTTGATAGTTGGTGATTGGCGAGCTAATAATGAAATAGAGAGCATATATAATAAAAATTATGATTCTTAGAATAAGAGCATGAACGGCTCATTAGATTAATATTAATAGAGAACAAAACCGATTAGATTTAGGAGTTTTGTTATATCAACCGAAATAGATACAGCTGGAGCAGCAGCAGTAGTTTTTGCAGCTAAAACGTACTTAAGGTTTTGTGTAGTATTCCTCATAGATCGTACAATAGTTTTTATTTATATGGAAAGGAAGATATTGGTACTTTTTTATTCAATCGGTACTACCATAAGGTTAATCGAATGCTGATCTTTGTTCATTATTATGAACTGTTCAGTCTACCATGTTTTTCTTACCTTCACCACCTGACCTGTATTTTTGCCAAAAATTCTCAACTACTTTCATAGCTCTCAGAGTAATTTGCAGTGAGGAATTGGAAAACTTAATAAAAAAACGGTGAGTGTAGCTTACTACATTTCATTCATAAAACTCATAAACCGAGACGTGTGAATTTATTCAAGGATTTCTACCACAAAGGCTGCTGTTTCAAAATAAACTGAACTTTTGCGAAAAAACGTTAATAGAGGAGACATATAATGACATTATAACAGACTACATAATTTTACTACCAAAAATTATAGATTGAGTGGATAAAACATTTTCATACGCGTGTTTTTGTACATATTCCATAATTCTGAATCGAAGACTCAAAAATAAAAACTATTGCAGAGGATACTCAAAAAGTAATCTAAATGTAAAATTTTCTCTGACTATTGTGAAGCATACATAAGTAATATATTTCAATTCAATATCAAATAAAACTTTTTATTCAGTGGTATAGGTTATCTGCTACAAAAATTTTCAGATATCTAGTAAAATTCCACACTGGATAGTGCGAACACATTTCAAAAAATACGCCAAAAACAAATCCACACATTTTGTATGACAAATCTATGTCGATTTTCAGTATCTTCTTGATTTGCTCAAATTTACAAATAATCAGTTTTTGGCTACACAATGTGGATCTTGACATTGATTGACTAGATAGAAAAATACTTACATCAAAATTTTTTGTGAATAGGTTTCTTATTAAGTATCCTTCGATTTCAAAACGAACGATGCGCCTCAGTGTTCAAACGAAAAGTTTATGATTTTTTTTATGGCGCTATAAAAAACACTTACATCACAGTTTTTAGTCAATTGTATTCTAATTCGGTGTTCAAAGATTTTCCAACAATGAAATGGTGATGTGAGCAGTTAACGACTATTTTGAGAAGCTTGACGATTCTTTTTATAAAAATGGTATCGAACTTATTGAACATCGCTGAAAAATGCGTATGGAGCTAAAAAAAGTTTAGGATAAAAAAATATATTTTTTTGCATAAATTTTTGTGTTTTCTTTGTTGGGCCATCTTTGTTTAGATCTCAGTACATTACACATGTGCTTCTATGCCGGTTAATGCTTAAATTTCCTTCTTTCTAAGTTTCTGATAAGAATATTGATATAGTCTTTGAATAATTGGAAATAAAAACAAATTCAATTGCTTTAGAAAAATCTACATTATGGATTAGTCGATTGGAATGCATAAGAGAAGAATCTTACGATTGAATTAGATATGAAGATAGAGCAAGAGCACAAAGAAAATTACATAATTTGAGATCATGAGCTTAAAAAGAATGATCCTGTTTCCAAAAAACAAAATAGATTACTAATTTTCTTCGACAAAACTCAATGAAGTACTAAATTTGTAATTGTAACATCTGCTTCCCATTTCGCATAACAGCTTCGTGACCAATTTGATACTGTATCAAGGCAGATAAGTAGGTAAAAGAGAATATATCGAATGTTCAATCAAATTCTCAAATCTGAATTCTTTGGAATTATTTTTATAGAGGTATATTTTTATAGAGTGAAACAAAGTTTCTATTAACAAACTGGTATATATAGAGGATGTAAAAGAGCTCAGTGTATATAATTTTGATCTCAAGTGATTGAAATGTTTACAATGATTATCGAGCTTAGGATATCACCATATATTATGTTAGTTTGTTACTTCTCATCATCTTGTTACTAGTAAATAAAAAGCTACAATTGGTATTCATACTCAACTTTACACACCATATCAAAACAGTCAATAAAATCGTTTAACAAAATTAAAAGTGACAGCATATCCCTAAATTCGGACAAATTGTATATTCTCCACTCATATGACTTGCTAAATAAATACACATACCAAATATATGTATAATCGTATTATATTATTCATTTTTTGACAATGCAAGTTCAATGCCTGCGAGATCCTGTTTTTGTGGTTTTTATTCCGAAAACGAAAAGAAAAATCAACAGGATTGTATACTAAATACCAAAGTAATTGGTAATCAACATTCCACTAACAATATCTGTGAGGACTTGTCGCGAATGCAAGAAATGTGAGTGAAAGTTGTGATAGGTTCATAGTTCTAGAAAAAATTCGCTGCTCAGTAGTTAGTTATAGAAAAATTTATGGAATATTTTGAAATAGCTATATTTTTCTGAACACGGAGTCAATGCAATGGTGGTTGATATTTTTTTCTCTATATCATTTAGTCGAGTAAATAATATTTCAATTGCATATAGTTGAACGATAGTACCAGTATTTTCTCTGCAAAATGACCTACAGGATATAATATAAAAGTGTCCATGACTTTCTTATGAAACTGGGTTTTAAATTCCGTAGTTTCCGCTTCTATAAATATCTGCGAAGTTTTATATGAGTACATTCTACACTATTAATACAATATGGCGACATATACAACATAATATGGCAACACTGATGTGAATATGTCAAATATGACATTGCCATAATGAATTTTTAATGGTGACCGAACTCAAAACGTGTTGTCATACGAGTGCTTTTTGAGTTATTCACAGATATTTAAAACATATATACAATAAGACGAGCCAAATCCAACAAAATTTGTTCGCGCACGAAACATTTCGAAGCAAATGATAGTTTGTTTTTTCGGAACAATTCGACTAATTTTCATCGTTCCATAAGAGCAATGTAGAACAGTCAATTATGAATAGTAAACCAGCATTTGTTGGAAAAAAAACGAAACATTTTTCACCACGAAAGTTAAAAAAAACGTTTTTGAACAGACAAAACATTGAATTGATGGGTCATCCGCAATACAGCCCTTGTTTGGCCCCCAATGATTTCTTCTTATTCCCGCAGATGAAAAATAAATTGTAAGATAAACGTTTTTCTACACCTGAAGAAGCGGTTGATACGTTCAAATCACATGTTTTGGACTACAATTCTACATGAAAAAAATTAATAACTCCTCAAGACTCTTGAATGTTAACTGTCCTTAGATCTATGAATTTCAACAATATTTATTAAGAAATCAAGAACTTTTTCTTTTGAATAAGATTCACTATTCATTTCCATTAAAATATTTTTGTATTTAATTGGCACTAAGTAATGCAAGTAACAGAGATAATAAATTAGTTTTACGTAGAGCTACTTAGTTAACAATTAGAATTCATACAATTAATATTACGTAAGTTACAAGGAAGACAAAGTGAATTGAATTAGACGAGTAAAACTTATCGAAAATTCAAATATGTACAATGATTATAAAGTAAAAGTTGATGCCTGAATTTGTGAATAGAAACATATGATTTGCACAAAAAAATGCCCACTTTGATTTTCTTTATCTTGAGCACACCCACTCTCAACAATGCTGCAACTATCTGGATAAACAAAAGAACAATGTCGCCGACTTAGTTATACTTTGCAAGTATATTTGGTCAGCAATACTTTCTTGTTGGTATTTCAATAACTGAAGTATTACTGCTAGAAACCACGTCCAGTGCTTTTCTGACGATATAGAGTGTTGAGTTCTAGAAACAGCAGAGATGTGATGTGACTTTCACAAAAAACATTTCTAATCATATTACATAGGTCAAAAAGCTGTCTCTATAATCAGAATTAAAGTACTGTTTAAACATTCTCACTATTCACTAGACGTGACTCCTACTAACTTCTGAAAATGCATTGAGAACGTTAGCACTGAAAAGTTCAATTTCGAATGACAAATCTTATTGAACAGCGATAAAGTTGTATGAATTTCATTTTGATGGAATTTTCCTCAAAGGCAAATAAATACCCTGGTCATCACGTTTCGCAGTCCACAGTTAGCAAAATTGAAAAAAAGTTTCGTGAACCTGGACATATAAAAAATATACTGAAACCAGGTGGAAATGTTCAATTTACTAATAAAAAAAGTTAGATGTACTTCTAGAGATTGAGGACAATCCGCATAAGACAACTCGAGAACTTGCCGTCGACAATGATGTAGGTAAATCATCTATTTTGGAGTTTTGTATAAAGAAAACTACCATCTTTAAAAAATTCAATTAGTTCATGAATTTAATGAATTATGATCCGGAGAAAAGGCAAGAATTCTGTGAATTGATGATGAACAGATTGAACGCATATTTGCAGTTCATATATTCAAAATAGTTTTTCGAAGCGTCGTTTCATTTGAACGGAACGGTTAACAAACAAATCTGTAGCTATGGGAACAGAGAAAATCCTCACTGTATGTGTGAGGCTCACACTCATTATCCTAACGAAGTGAACGTTTGGGATGGTACCATTAACAATAAAATTATTGGCCCCTCATTTTCTTGAGGACATAGTTAATAGTGAGGTTGATCTAGATTTTTGATTAACTTCTTAATGCGTAGATTACAAAGACGTTTTCCTGATGTGTATCATCCAAATGAGATAGATTGACCTATTCACTACCAACAAACGGAGCTCTACCGCATTTTGAACAATTAGAAATTATTTAAACGAGTTTTTTCCTAATAGGTAGATTGGAAGACGTGGAATGATCGGATGGCTGACTAGATATACCAATTTGACTCCTCTCAATCACTTCTTATGATGTGATAAAGAATCTAAAATATATTTCAATAGACCAGACAATTTTGCTGATTTAAAGTTTAGGATAACGGAAGAAATTAACAAAATAACCTTTGATGTCATGCAAAATGTAGTACGAGAATTCCAAAATTGTATCGGTTATTGTCAAGAAGTAAAATTTGGTCATTTTGAACATTCAATTTAATTGTAAAGTTCATTGAAAAATACATTATAAATATTATGCCACATTTATTTATCTTCATTTTAAGTAAAGTTTTGTGATGGAGACATTATTAACATTTTACATCTTAAACATCAATTTTCTAATTTATGATTGCACAAAATTCAGAAAACTTGATATATAGCTGAATAGAGAAATTGAATCCCTTTCTAACAAGGTGCCACACAACCCCCTTTCTTCTTTGAAATTTTCGACTTGGTGTTTATAATCCAGTGGTGGTGCTAGAGGGGGATTTTCTTATACGGTTTTGGCATTCAGTAGATAAAAAATATATATTATTTTAAAAGGTAGTTTCCGCCACTTTTTCAATATCATTTGTCAAAATTCTACATAAATCATACATACATATAAAGCTGCGAACAAGGTGGGTGACGCGATTCATAAGTGCTTTACAAAAGTTCTCAAATTTAATCACTTGTTTAAATATCTTCAAACGAAATCCGAGTGAATTATTTCATCAATATCCCATATAAGATGAAACTTAGTTACAGCTCCCATTATAATCCAGATACAAAATAGATTCAAGCCGATCCGAACATTTTATGGTCTTGATTAGTTTTTCAAATATCCAGTAAAAAAAATTGGAAAGTACATTTTTGTCTTCACATAATTTTTCTACTGTTTGTGAAAATTTAGATTGTATAGTTGTTCATCAGTTTATACAATATACGTTTATACTTATCTACAAACTGTGAGTATTTAAAATGTAAAAGTGAAACGCAATTGTACATTCAATAATGGTGAAATAAGTGAAATAAGAATTGATAGCCTCATTACAAATTTTATAAGCATTCTGCTAATGTGGCGGTTTTGTATAGCAAATTAATTTTCAAGTTATTTTTGTATGATGTACCTGAATAGTAATATCCAAATTACCATACTTTCGATGTTTATTTCATTGACGAAGAAATTCTTCTACCCCTAAAAATGAAAGATATTTTGATATATCATCTATTAAAATTTTTGTTGAATACTAGCAGCTGTTAACAGGTCAAAGACATAAAATGTATATGGGCACATGTTTGACCTCAATTCAAGTTTTACTTTGTATTATAGAGCAGGTTGTTTTTTAATTTTTTACGTGAGATGATATAATGTTTTGATATATACTATTAACGTCAGGATAAAATGCACGCCACACAAAACGAGCGATGTAAATTTATGTTACTACTGTACTTTTTATGAACGATACAACTAAGGTTTCCAAAATTTGAGTTCAACTCGAATTGAATTTTTCTAGAATTTGACCCAAAACAATTTGAAGCATAATAAATAATCCGTATGTATGAATTTTTCTATATTGAAAAACGGCCTTTCATATTTGTATTTTTATATAATTTGAGTCAGTTTGAAGAATTTAAAAAGTACATAGTGACAGATAAAGTAAACATTTTTTAAACCCATAGGTCCATACAAAGTGCAAATGTAGATGTGTTTATATGAAAATTTAAAATTCTATTTACTAATGAGAATTGTAAATGTAAGAGTAGTCGATGTTTTCTTAAAACTGATACATTGTGATTATATGAGTATGATCCCGGATTTTTCCTCTGGCAATTATTTGATTTATTGAAATATTAACTACAGAGGATATATGATTATTCAACTCACTGAGAATATTTCTCACAATGCCCCCATTTTTTGATAGACAAGTGAAATTTTTTATTGAAAAATCATGCAGCTGTTGAAACTCGTGATACCTCAATAGTCCTAAATTTAATGAGAACTTGTGTGTGTGTGAAACTATTATGATGCCAACTAAAATAATTGTATTGATGATATAGACACCAACAAAAAAGTTGAAATATTTACATTCTCACTGGAATTTTATGAAGAAGTATGTAGATATGAAGAACAGAAACAAAAGTATGAAACATAATATATCAATATTATTATACGAGGGTGAAATGAACACTATAATGATCAATGAATATTAATATGATTTTAAGATTACAGAACTGATCTTTTGCCAGAATCAATCTAAGATTAGTAAGGTCACCAACTCAAAGATACTACAGAGGATTCCCCAGTTATCTACATATTTTGGTTAAAGGAATAACAACTCAAAAACGAGATAAAATATTTTGAATCAAAGTAATAATTATTATATACGATATTGATAGATAGGCACCCTATTCCTTTGGATAAATCCTCACAAATAAGCAATAAAAAAATTATGAATTTTAAATGTTTCATGCATTGGAACATTGGCCTTGGAAAATTTTAATAAGGTATTCTTCTAACAAAAATAGACAAAACTTAATTTTACAGGAATAATGGTGTTTATTTCAAGGCGATAGGATCGGTGTTATTAATATAATTAAAAGTCTGGATATATTTTATATCGACTGAAATCCGTTCCAATTAGGCACTTTGTCATCAGTGTCGATTGTGTAGGAGAGCAACCGTTTGACAAAATGCTATTGTCTAGAATGACTTGTCGCAATTTTGACAGCAAAGGGTTGATTTGTTGATACAACTGAAGCAAATTTTCGTTAATGAATTGTGAAGGAATAATAAATGCTAGAAAAATCAAATATATAGCTAAACTCAAGTAATAAATATCCCATTTATCCCGCTTTAAGCTGTATAAATGTAATTAGGTCACATTAAAGCCAGCATAACTAATATTTTTATCTCGGGATTTATGAACAAATCTATTTTTATCTAGAAGTGTTTTTCACTGAACCATATCTCATTTTTATTAATGTCTCGAATATTAAATTAAAATTTTGATTATACAAATTTTATAGTATGTTGAAGATGAAAACACTATTTCCTCAACAAAATTATAACATTCAGTCATAAATAAATTTGTTTGTGCCCTAAATAATATTATTTAGAATTAAATACATGTTTAACTAAAATCATATATATATCACGAAAAGATAATTTCTCCAATAGTTTTTGGAGAAAAACTAATTTTTCCGATGATCCATAAAGGAAAGACAGAACAATATACATAAAATAATTTATTAGATACCAAAAAGTATGTATAAAACTTCGTTTCCAAGCTCATTGGAAAAAAAGTGCACTTAAATCAGTCTAATTATTATTTCTGAATTTAAAATTATATATTGTAAAGAAAAAGAAAGTATATAAATATATCTTGAAGCATAAAATGATAAGTCCTTGGAAGCTTATTAATATTAATAGGTACTAT
Source organism: Diorhabda carinulata (assembly GCF_026250575.1). NCBI lineage: Eukaryota > Metazoa > Arthropoda > Insecta > Coleoptera > Chrysomelidae > Diorhabda > Diorhabda carinulata. The sequence continues at coordinate 10,695,816 of NC_079462.1, forward strand.
GTCATCAGCGCCGATTGTGTAGGAGAGTAGCAGTTTGACAAAATGCTACTGGCTATAGTCGCCATTTTGACGACAAAGAGTTGGTTTGTTGATGAAAATGGAGTAGGTTTTGCTGGTGGTCTATCAGACAACTTGCTCCAAATTGATGTCCTTGCAATGACTATTTATTTTACCACAAATAACGGTTTCATGACTATTGAAATCAACGGAATAAAAACATCAACATGATAAGTTCAAATTCTATATCAGTTATTTTCAATGCTTTTGATAAAAGTACTTACATTCTATTATCAAACATGATACGTACATCATATGTGTTTGTGGTATTCTCAATTTACACTTGTTTATATCGAAAGAAGTCTCTCCTTCTCACTTATATGTTTTATGTCTGATACGATCATTGCTAGAAGCAAAACTAAATTTTTATGCAACGAACGTCTTCGCTGCAACAACTTTTTCAGGTTTGATAAACTCGGAACAAAGCTGCTGACACTTAAAAATACGAGGTAACACAACTTTTCTGAGTCTTTCGTTCCTACGCATCATCTTTCACTTCATATAATTGTCCATAAAAGTTTACAAATATGTTTCCCTTTCAAATATTCGTCATAATTTTGGGAAATCCCCATAAATTTATAATGACTATTTATCACATTAGACCGAAATGCCACGAATTATTCTATACTATTTACAAAATTTGTACTATAATATATTCATATCACTTTATAATAGTAAGAAAAATGGGAAATTCCTCTGGCCTTTAATAGCTTTTATGATGATACATATTAATAATACAAAATACAGTACCTATTCCACGACTCTTCAGTCAGGCTATCGTCGGTGCTGACGTAGCTTATTGGCCGACGAAAACGAGGGGAGCTTATTCAAATATTGATAATAAATTGTGAAGTCATCGTAAATGCTAGAGAAACTAAATATATCTCTAAGTGATAAATATCCCCTTTCTATTACACAATACTCAAAATCTCGTTTCCTAGCTCATTGGGAAACTAAGACCACTAAACTTAATATTTAAGGAAGTATGAAGATAAATTCAGTATTCTACGTATTCTTTTTGAATTTAAAAAAAAATGTTATAAAGGAGAAGGAGCATAAAAAATGAAAGTTAAATGATATTAACAGAAAAACCTTAAGGGAATTTACACATATGTTTCAAATTTTGAAAGAAATTCAACGTAATTCGAAATTACATGACATAGCCCAACCTCAAACCGAACGATTTCAATATTAAAAAAATCGATATAACACACTTGCTATTCACGTTATCGTCATTTTGAAGGTTTGTTTTTTGATTCATATGAATCCAATATTCATAGTAAAGTTATGAAATCACAATTATAGGTTAATTAACGTGAGAACTTTCTATAACGTCTTACGGAGATTCTAACAAATACGTTCTAATGGTCTGCAGAATTTGAACAGACTCTAAAGCCTACATATCACGTTTTACTTGTCAATTCCACTAACTAAATACATGGGAGCGCAGATTTTGTGAGAATGAAAATTGAATGTTTTTAAGTCAAATTTTGGCAGAAAAGCCTCTTTGATTCAACAACTGCTGCTAGTATTTGTTATCTCAATTCTCCACAATCATGCCTCATTCCTCAGTTGGAATGTAATGGATGAGATCACTCAATTCTTCACCAATAGAGTATGTTAATGTCACTCTATCAGACCGCAATTAGTGTACAGACAGGATTTCTTCCCGATAACCACGGTTATCCTATCTTACGATTGTTATTTCTACAATTTTAAAAAGGCGTACATAATGGATCACGTTTATGTGCTTCCACTACTATGATATTGCTGTGTTGAAACAGGATTGAGGCAACTGTTGAAACAATTTCTGGTAGCAACTGGAGAACTCGCATATCGACGTGACACAGGTAATAAACAGTCGTTATGTTGAACAGTTGCAGGGTTTTATATAGAACGGTTTGAGTAGCTTCCATATCTCAGTAATTAAAAATATACCACTTCATTACAATGAATATTATAAAGCGTTCAACCTCCCCTATTCATTTTAAAACACTCGGTTTGATGAGGTATCGAGAAACTGTGTAGCTCTTGTTAAAGGTTCCTCTACCAACGTAATTTGTAAACTCTAGCTACGTAATTTTTTATTGCTTATCATTTTCAGCAGTACATTTGGAGCTACACTAAGTCTCACTTGTTTATGCTTTATCTGAATATAATCTTATTCATTTTAAGTTGTGATAAATGATTGTTAACCCCAGGCAACGAAAAAAATTCACCGTTATTTTAAAGTGCCAATTTATTAACTATTCACTGAATATGTATGTTTAAATCAATAATCACTTGTTTAAATTTGAATATTTGAATTATTGATGAGTGGTTCCTTCCTTTGTAGTTTTTATTTCAAATAATTACTTAACCCACAGTTTATTTACATGACACATAATTTATTAACTTTTACTTTAACTTATATATCAATGTGGAGTTCAAATAAAAAACTCTGTGATAAAAATACGTTTATTATTTACTGAACATCATATATTATTAGATATAGTAATACAAGGTTATTCTAAAAACAATTCAGCTTTTGTTCATTTTTGAGTTTATGAAGAAAAACACAATTATCAGATTTCACACCTCTAGATCATGACCCCAAGACGTTAATAAGAAGTTTATCTCTTTGAACAATACAAAATAGTTGATAAACTAAATTTCAAATGAGAGATCATATTAAAAGGTCTTGTTAAGTGTTGTGAAGATTCCCATATTATCATAAACTTATTCTATTCAATAAACTTGTAAGAAGAACTACAAAACAATGTCATGATACAAAAAAAATCAGAAATATCACATCAGAGGCCATTTATAATTATTCCTACAACAAAAAACTCAACTAACCTCATTCAAATTGTAATATTCTCAAATTAATGATGGTAATCCTGAAGAATATTCAAATTGTATGAAAATAGATTACCCACTGACTACTACTAGGGACGTCATTAGAAGAATAATATAATCACAACAACAAAAAAAATATTACATTCAAGTTTCTCCAATTATTTTGGGTTTAATTTGAGTCACTGTACCTCTGATTGTATCGAGAGCTAATAGTAGTATAGTTGATTTGTAAAAGGTAATTTTCCAAGCCTTGATTAGTTTCTGATGTTCACATGATGAAATATCAACTTAATAATTATCATGATTTGAATATACTTTGGATGAAAAAAGAATAAGTCCCTGTTTCTCGAGACATTTACGTTAACTAAAATAAAAAAGTAACTACCGTTTTGAAATTTAAAAATAAAGCATAAATTACTTCAATCCTATTTATATATTAATAACCACAAATATTGAGATACTTCTCGTACTGTCATCTAAGTAGCTTCAAATTCTACTTTCAAAGAATTACCTCTGATTTGACAACCCCAAAAATATTATGGTATTCTGGTATCATTTAGTGAAAATGACCATAATCAACTTGTTATCAATCAAATTCTATGCTTAGATTGTGGGTATAATTAGTCAGATGCGAAAACTTGTATCTACTCTCTCCATATCATGTATTTTATTTCGATTAACAAGGCCACGTTTTCTGAAAGTTTCAAAATATGTCGTTGCATTTACTTCTAGCCTACAATGTGCAAAAACTAAAAGCACCCTCTTCCTGACCCAAAACATAGGGACTCCGGGGCTTAATGTCAAAAATTTGATAGTGAGTAAATGACGTGAAATAATGCTGTGACATAAAAAACTTATACGACCCCTAGTTTCTGAATTATATGCATTTAAACTTACAAATCTCTAATGGATGATCACGTATGTCTATATAGTGTGTTTGACGGAATAAATAATTCCACACCACCATCTAAAGGCAGGAGGCGGATAATGCCCAATTGTTAACAATCCACAACTTTTACATGGACAATATGTACAATATGAAATTAGCAAGAATTCATTTTTCAATCGATATCCTTCTTTTTGTTTAACTCAATAAAATTAATGGTTTAGGAGATATGTAGATTTTTATATCGTTGTAGATGCCTTGAAAACCTTTCCCCATAGAGAGACATTCTGAAGAAAATTATGAATTTTAATAATTTATTAAAAATACGAAACGAGGGGTCGTATGAGAGAGTTTCTCTTATGTCACATCATTATTTTCACGTCCTCGACTCAATTCCTGAACACGCTGTATATGATTTTGAGTTCTTATTTTTGTTCAAACGATCCTGAGAAATATCAAATTTTACCTTTACATGGAGCCGATTCTAATAGCCTACTCATCATCTGATGTTTATACGTTCGGTACGTACAACGAGTGTTTTCTTGGATGTATATGTCAATTTTACCATTAAATTGTCAATAGTGTCACTGCGTTCTTCAATCTGCAAATACCTTTATCTACAATCCTACCATTCCATAATCCATAATATTTCCTCAGTAGTATGATCGCTATTATGTCGAAATTGTTCTTGTGAATAGATTTTCTAATAAATTGTATTGTTTAAATTATAATCAAATATAGATTAGGTAAGGAAAGTAAAAGTTTTTTGCTCTTCGATTACTTCCATATTAATGAAACGATAAACGCATAGTATTATTTCACCTTCTGGAGCAAATTTATGCAAATTAACGAAAAAAACGTAGTTTTCACAATATGAAAATGATAATCCAAAAACATATCGCTCAAAAACACATCGCAACATTGAGTTAATTGGAATAAACAGTTGCTATGTCCTCTCCATTCGCCAGACTTGACGTCCTCTATCGTCTGTCTGCTAGATGATTTAAAAAAAAAATTATAGATAGTAGCAATCATGGAAGCATATTTTGATGGTTTCACTGTTTAGAAAAGTGCAAAGAGTCGAGGAACAGTATATAAAGTAATTAAATGTGTTTTCAGATATAAAATATTTCTCCCATTGGCTGACAGAAGTAATTACAACCAATTGAAATAACCCAAAAAGAACCAGGAATAAAATTTATTTCAATTTATTTGCTGTTCTAAATAAGGCAACAGCTCTTTGATATATTTGATGATTTTTGTAATATGTAGATGAATCAAGGAATTTTAAAAACATGAGGGAAATGCTTTATTGTCAAAAAATTGGTACAAATTGTAGACAAAAGTTTGTAAGAACTAAAAAACAAATATAGAAATAACTAAATAAAGATAAAACAAATGGAATGAAATTTCAATACACAGAATAAAACCATAATAAGTAACTAATTTATAGGTAATAGTAATAGCAAAAATTAAAGCAGTATGCAGCATGTTCAGAATTAAATATTATTATCAGAATAGAAGTCGTTTACAAAGTAGAAGGCACTTTCCAGTAAATATGCCCTCAAAAAATTGCGGAATGCGAGAAAATATGATATCGATCAAGTAATTGTGTATTTAACTTAACTTAACTTAACTTAACTGAACTTAACTAATTCTGAACATGAAGTAGGTAGGTAAATGTTGAGCTCCGCATTCCGGATAGCCGTGCAACATTTTGGAAATTGGAGAAGTGTGCTTACGAATTAGGCAAACGGATTCAAAGATGAATTAGGAAGCAGAGTCAGAATTTTTAATTCAGTCTCTGCAGTGAGCCCTGCTGTTAAGTCCGAGTAAATATCTATCGTTGGCACCATTTGAAATCACTCTATCTATGAGGCTGTACGGATAACAAGTCGCAGGTTATTTGAACGAAGACATAAATTCATTACAAGATTTTATTGAAAATTTATACTCAAGTAGATCGTTATAAAAATATCGTTTCGGAAAATATGGTTGAAAGAGTTCGGAAAAATATATTATAATTGAAAAAGGTAGGACAATGTCTGTCTGTTACTGATAGAAAAGTTAAATGATATACCTTCTGATATGTATTGCTTCCTATATCAAAAACTGTATCAAAATCAAGAAGATAATGACACTATTTGGAGTCGGGTTTCTTCTTATATACTATTCATTATGTAGAAAATATGCTAAAGAAATATAAAGGTTGCCAATCTACGATTGATCAAAATGGTACAAAATTAATACATTCAAATAACCTACATTCATCTAAAAAACGTTTTCCATCGATATTTGGAGCAATCCTTATCCATATCAAGCCAAATCTCTGAATTGTTTTGCAAAAACAGATTAAATTGCATGCAGATAACATTTCAAAACTTTTCTCATACTTTCTGGTGATAAATTGTTGTTGATAGTGAATAGTTATAAATTACAAATGTGTTTTAAGAATAATAATTAATACGCACTCGAAACTATTGCCAACGACATTGTAGATTATATTTTCTCTTACGGAAATATGCACTATAATAAATATGTAACAACGAAACCACTGGTAATACCTTTCATCTATTACAATCACAAAATAAAAAGAAATGTTACATTCGTTTTCTACACTTTTTGTAGATAAACAAACCAGATTCACTTTCTTCAAAGAAATTATCGAGAAGAAATTTTCATTCTCAACGAGTATGAAGTACAGGTGGGTATTAAAAATTAACACATTCTCGACCCAAGATAACTTTTGTAGGTCAGCGATGAACCAATCAGAAGAGTAGGGTGAACACTATGTACGTTTTGTCGGAGAGAATTCTTAGGAGGTCAAAGAAGGAAATGAAAGGTCATTGAGTGTCAAGATATGGTATAAAATAGGGAACGAAGATTGGTGAGACTATCAGTTCGTTTTCGTCTATCACGAGTGCATCAGGGAACAATGAGAAAATTAGTGTTAGTGCTGTTTTTTGTGATTGGTGCTTACGCACAGGACAATTTTGAGAATACCGGAGTTCGACTAGCGCTTAAAATTTATGATGACTGTTCGAAAGCCGAGGGATCTTCAGCGTGTCTAAAGAAAAAAGCTATTACTTTTTTGGATAGAATAAGCCGTATGGATAAATTAAACTTAGCCGATGGAGTCACTGTCCAAAAAGTGCCTGATGCATCTATTGAAGGACCAGCTGTTACAGAAGACCAGCTAGACAACACACTTCCGAGAGCTTCTGATGCTAAAGATGCAGCTCTCACTAAAATGCTTCTAGACAAGGCTAGTCGCTTCGTATCATCAAGATCAATTGAAGTAGCCCTTCCAAAAATTCAGGCTGCTGATCTCATCGAGGAAGGTAATTAAAACAATTCGCATTGGTTTTGATATAAGATGTGATTCGAAAAATAACGAAATTATTTTGTTTCAGGTCGTAAAAAAGGAGGCGGTGGAATGGGTGGTAAAGGTGGAATGAAAGGAATGATGGGAGGAATGATGATGGGCATAGCCGCGAAAATGGCGGCTTTGATACCAATAGCTATCGCTGGTCTCTTTTTATTAGCCGGTAAAGCATTGATCACTGCAAAGATAGCTCTTCTGCTTTCTGGAATTATCGCCCTGAAGAAAATTTTCGCAGCTAAGCAAGGAGGTAGTGGTGGTGGTCATGGAGGAAGCGGATGGCAGTCTGGAGGAGGGCATGGGGGCAGTGGTGGTGGCGGTGGTTGGCAATCCAGCGGAGGCGGCTGGGACAAGAGATCTTATAACGAAGGTGCTAATCTCGCATACAATGCCTACAAACCTCAATAAGTCTCATCTGAGTATTTAGATAATATTTTTTCACATTTTTGTACAAATATTTTCGACCGATTTTTTGGTCGATGTTTATTATTGTCTAATTTTATTTATGGACAGCTGACCATTGACGAATGCGGAGACGTTATTGTTAAAATAATTTATTGATATTTATTCTATTTATTTTGTGACTTATGACTTTGACTATCGACGACTTCACCACACAGTACATAACAATAAATGTTGTTTGAAAAAATTAGTTTTTTATTAAGATCACACTATCCCAAATATAAAAATTGAAATATTTAGTTGGAAGCGTTTAATTTCATATCAAGTATTGGAAATAATACCATAAATTCACCATAACAAATGTTGTGCAGAAATGAGAAAAGTTACATGAATAGAAAATTCATTCCTGTGAGAAATTTTTGCACTCAAGTTATAATTTTCAAGTAAATGCTAAAATAAATGAAACAGGAATATCAACTGATGAGAACTCTCATCATTTGGTACTCAATTAAACTTAAAGATTCATACAACTTGTAATGCAAAGAATAAATTCTAGTTTTATCTTCAAAAAACGTTTCGTTTGATTTGAAAAAAAGATTCTCTATCAATTTTGAAAAATTTTATTTTAATATGAAATATTTTATAATAAATATATATATTTTAATATAAATATAAGTTTGTAGTATATGAAGAATTCAAAATAGGTATAAGCCAACCCATATAATTCAAAGTATATGTTGATAAAAATCTTGTTACTCCAACATATAATAATTGAAATAAAAATCGTGGGAGTGAATCCATTCTACAGTTTAGGTGCATCGTTGAAAGTAACAAACTTTCACAAAATTCAAACAAACAAAGAAACGTGATCTATGAATTCGAAACTAATTCTCAAATTCAACTAATTTACCTTTGATTTATGACGGGTGTGTAGCTAATGAAAGAAACTACATACAAAATATTGTTCTGCAACTACTTAATTGTTAACAGTTAAATAGTTTTTTCACACTGGAAAATTTGATGGAAATGTTTATGTTGCTACGAAGGCTGATCCTTTTACTCTACCCTTTACACACTGATAATTAAAAACATTGGATTTGTATTTTTCAGTATAATCTCCATTGTTGAGACACAAATATTATTTGATATCCACAAATCACGGATTTACCGCACATACGACTACATAGTCAGAAAAAAATAACAGCTGGGGGTAAAATAAGAAAAATATGACAGACTTTCCTTACATAATGCAGGAATTGGCGTAATCTAATCTAATTGAGCTGTCTTTAGAGGATAACTGCAAATAAATTTTCAAGTTTGCTTATTTACTTTTGTCAACATTCGTTGTGCAAATCGTTCAGACGATTTTTTGATACCACACAATATGAGAGACCTCTATATTAAACCAGTTTTCTACACGTACTTCTTACAAAATTGAGACTCACAATACCAATTTTACTGTTTCCTCTTATTCTGCAGATTTCCTCGGGTCCCTTAGCATCTTAAATGATCTACGTAATGAATTTTGTATTTTGCTCCAAGAAAAATCTGAGAGAAAACACAAGAAATATCTGAAAACAAGAGCTAGTCTATAGTTATAAGTTTGGTTTTTAAGAACTATGTTTAGGAATTTAATTCAGTAATATTTCACAATGTGAAACGCTCACAAATTTTGCTTCACTTCCATCAGATTTAATAAAAAATTTTTTTAGTTAGGGAATAGGTGATATAGCTGAGTAGTCAAATCTATATATTTCTATTATCTTCTCACGTTAGTGAAAACCTATAATGTGGCTACTAATTATATTAATAATTCCAGTCCATTCAGAATACTTATGAGAAGAGATACTTCGGATCAACTTAGCATAACTGTTGGTTGCAGACATCCGCCGCAAGAAATTAGATGGATTCAAGAATACACAAAAGATAAATTGAAAAGTCTTCATATAATAGGGTGGTAAACAAATTCAATAAATCCACACGATAAAAGATATTGAAACTATATTCGGATTATATTAAGCTTAACTGAATAAATCTTCTATTTAGAAAAGATGTAACAGAACTCTTAAGTTGTTACCTTTACATGAATTTCTTTTGAATAGAGATTAAAACAACGTCTTAGAACAAAAACACGTTATTTCTTTACCAATTCCAGCCTTTATCAACAATCTATGTTGTTTAAAATAAATTATAAACATTGAGATGTTTAAGATGGAAATACGCTCTCAATATTTGCTGTTTTAATTGGCCATGTTAAGAATAAAATCAATATAAATCAATTCCCAGTTTTCAATTGTCTAGTTTTTGTTATATCCTTCACATTCACTCTGAGAGGTTTCTATTCAATCAGCTACATTGCAGCAATTACAATGGAAATGTTTTTAAAAAATTCGTAGAAGAATGTGTAATTATTTAGCACGTTCTTTAGAATTTTTGTATCTTCGTCAAAAGGTAGAGTCAAGTTGTGACATAGCCTATCAGAACCATTTCTACATTCGAAAGGTTTGAAACAAGAGTGCAGTGCATTATTTAAAATATACATATACACATACCAAAATTGCGAGAATGGGAATTGAAATAGAGAATGCTGAAAAACAGAATATCTGCCAGTAGGAAGCATTAAACACAAAATGACAATATACAAAGTCATAGTGGAACCTATTTTAACGTATGGATGTGAATGCTGTCAACCAACAGATAGATAGTAGAAAAATATAGAGGCTGTGGAAGTGGACTAGTTAAAAAGATCGTGCTGGATATTGAAAACAGAGCATATACGGAATGAAGATATACGATGGAGAACAGGTCGATTATATACGACTTCAGAGAAAACAGACTAAGCAACTGCTCTGGTATGGACATGTGATGAGGATGGAGCAGAACAGGTGGCCGAAGAAAGCATTTAAGTATCAATCGCAGAATAGAATGGGACGAGGAAGACCCTCATGGAAGACAGAGCTTTCCAGGAAAACAAGTGGATAGATAGAAAAGTGTGATGTACGAAATGCGGAATGCGGTAACGGAAGCTGTAAGACAATGTATATAAGTATAGAAGTTATTTGTTCAATATAATTTCAATCATTTTTTTGAGGAAAAATATATGATATTAACGTCCACTATAATAAATTATATATATTCATGGAATTGGTTAAGCTCAACTATAGAACTGTATTATCACCGGCGCATAATTTGTCAACAATATATTTGCTGTAATAAAAGCGACGTAATTATCAACATGATGAATGAAATTTTGCGCAAACTTAATTCCATTCACCACAATGTTACATTTAAAGTTGCAGACGTGGAGCGTTTACTTTGTAAATTACCAGATTAAGATTGAAGGAATATGGAACATGCGATCAATCGGTAATATAACGGAAAACCGTATTTAATGAATAGAGTTACATAGCTAGTCATTATTAATGTTGGTACAGATAATAATAGCAAATATAGTGATTTCTGTCAGATTTCACGTAGCTGATAACTTTCATTTTTGAAATTTACCTACCAAAAGATTCTCAACCTAGAGATATTTCAGATAACTATGTAGAATTTTCGTTTTGGCATTATAAAAATTTATTGTCTTCTGTTTTCAATTCAACTTAGCTTTAATAATTAATTATTACTTCCATATGTCAGCGAGGAATTCAATTAATGTAATTTATTAGAAAAACTCAACATCTATATGTTTGCCTTGTTTATTTACTTAAGTAAATTTACTGTGAATATACTAATAAAAAAATTGATGTTCTCCTATATTTCATGTGAATTAGTTCATATTACCTAGATTATTCGTATATTACCATAAAATGAATATTTACTTTGCGTATCTTTCAAAACAATAGATCCGATATCGTGATTGATGGGACACAAAAAGGAGTAGCAATTAGTGAAATCGACAATAAAATGTATTCTTTGCGATGAATAAAACATTTGGAAGTGGAACATTGACGTTAGTTGAGTTCCGGAAAAATACTGTTACCGAGTGTATCAACTTTAAAACAATTTCAAATTTTTTTAGGTTTATGTGGTATTGGACATTCAAAATATAACATAATTTGAGATTGAAGATTTTCAGAATATGGGATGTGAAAGGAAACTAATCATCAAAGAAAATATACATGAAAATAGATAGATAAGCGAATAGCAGAAAAATATTCAATCGATACATATTCCAATACAGAGACAGTGTTAGCCATATTAGTTAATTGAATTCAATATTAATGACACATTCACGTTTTGGACCTGGTTCTAAATGACTGATTGATGTTGTTTGAATATTTCAAAACTTGTTCAATTAACAAAAAGAAAGCAATAAATTTATACAATAGAAAAATACGCATAATGGTTGGATTGCGGAATGAAAAAAATTGACTAAACTGAGTTATTCAATGATCCAAGCTATATAAAATAGACTCTGACTCAGAACTTGTATTATGTTGATTATATTGAGAAACATGATGACTTCTGTTTCTCATAAATTCTGTTAGCCTCTGTAGCTTCTCTATATTCAAGCTTAATCATTGCTGAATTTAATTTCCAAACATTCTGAGTTGGTTATATCCCAATCACTTGAATATTTATGTATAACACTTATTAGATATTTAAAACGAGATATTCATATTCACAAATTTCTCAAAAACATGCAAAGAATAGGATTAAAACTTCAATTGTTGGAAAAAATCATATACATAAGCTTTAAAATTCCTCTGACAAGCTCATTGAATCTCACCTATGAAATGGAATACTTGGATTAGGAGGTGTTCTTAAAAGTCAACTAAAAAAATTAGCTGTTTCAAAGAATTTATTTAATAAAAGGTCTGGTTGTCTTGATTTTGACTGCTTCTTCATAACATCGTTATCGCGATATTCCTAAACATACTATTACATAGATAAAACCTAAACAAAGTTTACTTGCAAGTACGAAACTGTTAAGGCCGCTTGACATGGTGCAACAAATTGCATGCTATTTCTTGCAAGGTCAAAATATTGCACGTCGCGTTTCTCTTGTCATTGCATCATGGCTACCACCAATAAAAATACAATAAGTGATTTAAACAAATACCTAACGTAAAATGTGATTCATTATTTTGTGATCGGTTTTTATCAAGAAGTTTTATGAAGTTTTAAGTTTTATGAAGTTTTAAGTTGTTAACACATATTGGCAGAAATAAGGTACTGTCTTTTGAGTCACGTTCAAACATTAAGAATTGTATTCGAATACTCCAGATTCATCAACTGAAACCTCGCAACAATTACTGCGATGTTTTCTATGGGGACTGGCGTTGTCATCTTATCATGATAACTCTTCACTCGTGCTTAGTCGTTTTCGTTGAACAGCTTTATGTAACCTGGTTTAAATAGCACAATAACAATCTACCTCAAAGGTTTGTTCTCCCTTCAGGTAACAAACCACGTATATCCCAGAATATTGTAATGTTTTTCTCATTTATCAACTACACTACTATTACTTATTTGAAACTAAATAACTGCGTTTACAAAAATCATTTATATACCTAAAAAAATCTAAAAAGCTCTAGAACAAAAAGAAAATAAACAAATTTTCCTATAAATTATTTAGAATACTGAGAATAAAACGCCTGCTACATAAAAAATTATATACAAATAAACATTAAACGAGTTCCACCATTTATAAAAAATCAGAGACGTCACCCGAAAAGCGCCGCGCGAATTAGCCGTATTTTCTAAATTCCATAGTAGCTGGACATTGTTCGAAACAATATGGTGGCTATAACTCCACATGTAGAGTGTGTTACCTCAATTATATATTTTATGGGTGATCCAGGGTATTTTCATTTTATATTTCACCCATTTGATCATTTTGAATGCTTTGTTCAACTCGTTCTGTGTTGAATGGATTATATTGCGGTATTAGACATCCCGTCTGCACTGCACTGATAATGCACAAGTAATTACGTCTTTAACTTGCATTATTTGACTATGAGTGGTATAGATGCAATATTTATTTCTAAACATCAAATCAAGACGGTTTTCTTTCAATCGTCGCTAATTGTCTTGCTACTTTTACTAGTACTCGTCTCGCAGCACTAACTTTATGACAAATAACGTCATCTGTCTCCACTCCACAATTCTCTAATATATTTCTCTATACATATATATGAAATATTGAAAATCTCACCTTATCATTAAATGAGGTCAAATTATCGAAATTTTGAAGTTGTTTCAAATAATACGCTAACAATTTTATATTGGCAATAGACTGTATATTACTGTATTATTCTTTTTATTTTCACTCGCTACTCGATAATACCGAAGGTGATATCATTAGCGAAGTATTTTGTCACACCTGCAAATAAAAAAGGAAAAGCGTTGATGGACTAAACCTGTTTACTTAAATATATCATGTACTCATGTTTAGATAAGTTATTTCTCTAAAGTGAAAGTATATACACACTAAAAAGTAGTCAATCCCATGTGCGTTGTTCTAAATTTTATTGAAACGCATTTTGAACTAGGATATCTTGCTAATATAGATTGGCGTATAGAAACATTAAATGCATTTAGTATAACATCAAGATTATAAGTTGGCATGCCACTGATTCTACGAATAGAAAAGGAATTAATTATTTTGCCATTTGAAAATTTATATTATTTGTCATTTAGTTTGGTGAAAACATGTTTGTTGACTACCTACCAGGACAATAAAGCATATATTCTTAACAAAAACCAACAATTGAAGCCCTTTTTGCACGTGATGATTTATCCATTGATAATATTTGATAAAATGACTCATTGCTGTTCATTTAACTTCTTCTCAAGCCATTTTCTATCAATTCAATGTCTGTATATTAAACCTGATATTCACCATTTTACTGTTGGAGTACTATAATTTATAATTCAACAATAATAATTCCATCATCCCGATATAGAGTAAAAAAGTCAAATATCCCATAATGTTTATGCTATCTATCTAAGAATATATTTTCGTACTTAAATCTTGTATATTCCACATTATATTTTATTATATTTAGATGTAAAGTATTCCTTTTATGAAATTGGGTGTAATATTTCTCCACATAAACTGGAAACTTCTCGAAATAGTCGAACATATTACATTCGTAAATAAGAAAATCAGCTTCTCTTGAATATTTTGAGAAAGGGAAGTACTTAACTATCAGGAAATTAACAAGAATTTTGTATAATTTTGGTAAAAATCTGTATAATTAACATACTTTACATGGTTTTGTATTCACATCTAAGTGAATAATACACAATCTTCACAAAAGTATTAGTGAATAAATTCAGTACACGAAATAATATGAAAAATTTGTATTAGTACAACATGTCAACACTCACAATCACCTTTTACCTAAGTAAATGTTGGTATCTTAGTAGTGAAAAACTTGTTTAGTCTGAATATCACCAACGATTCTACTTCTTCTTCTCTATTATTCTTTATGCCCTTTCGAGCGTCAGGATATTGAGATCTTAGTTTTCATTTTCCTTTCATACATTATTTTACTTTTTCCGATCCTTTGCTACTTCATTTATCTACTGTATTGTTTTCCCCATTTCTTTGCTATTTGTTGTAGCCAAGTTTTTCTGAATCTTCCTTTCTTTCTTCTCTGATATCTTTTTACTTCTGTCACTTTCCTTATTAAGCTTTGTAGTGCTTGTTGTTTCTTCTTGCTTTGCAAACAGAGATTTGTGTGCAGGGTCGTTGTTCTGCAATAACAGAATTGGATAGCTTTCCGCGTCTTTTCTCTTTAATTTTTTCCCCTAGAGTGTTCAGTAATGTCGAATAGTAATCTCCAGTTATTGTTCTACCCCTATAAAAAAATCAATCATGATTACTCCATGGTAATCCCAAATAACTGAAGCAAGTACTTTTCCAGCAGATTTTTGGACACGAAACTTCTTAGGTCCTAGAGAACCAGAGTGACGCCATTCCATCGATTGTTGCTTTGTTTCTGGATCTTATAAATATACCCAAGACTCATCCATAGTAAGTTTAAGAAGTCAACATCGTTTTCAAATCGAGCACAGATCGAACGCGTTGCTTTTGCAACAATTTTTCTCATATACAAATTGACCTGAACTATATGATGAACGTGTTCGTATGAAATATTCAGTGCTTCAGTTATCCGTTTAAGCCCAATTTTGCGGTCTGATAAAATCATACCATGAACTGCATCGATATTTTCGGTGACTAACACAGAAACTGGCCTTGCCAATCGGTCATGAACTTCAATGGAAAATTTACCTCTTTTGAAGGTTGCAGTCCAATTTTTCACGGTCGCATTCGAAGGACGTTGATCACCAAGGGTATTAAGCATATCTTCGAAAATCTGCTTACCTCTTACCCTTTTAAATACAGGTACTTGATACTCCAATTTTTCGATATTCACAATTTCGGTGGGCATCTTTTTTCTTTTAATTTATTGCGTAACTCTGGTTTACTTTTTTGACGTCAAACTTCACAGGACACTTCTAATAAGTTATTGTTCGTTGCTATGGTAACGCAATATTTTGTTTATGCATAGGACTGGTCTAGGCTAACTAGATATTAATACATCCTCATATGTTATGGTGAAAGTAATAAATTCAGTGATTATATAAAATTACCGGTGATTATACATAATCACCACTGAATTCGTTGAATATGATAAGTTTAGTTTATAAAATTTGTTCAGTTTGGGGAACTGCTTGGCATGTGACAACCACGTGATTTCAGAAGTAGTTCTAAACAGTGAGTATTCAAAAAAAAACGATGGGGAATAATACAGCCGCAGCTGTACCCGCCCGCCCCAGATTAAATTAAAGAAAAAACAAAAAAAAACAAATCAAAAATAATAAAACCCCTAAAAAACCGTTTTTACTTGTAAGCCCCACTTCGTTTTCTCGGTCAAAAACCCCGCTAGAAGTATTTAGATAAACACATCCCAACAAAACCACCAAAATCCCAGCCCTGCAGAGGAGTAACTCCTATATCAGGGCCTACCCAAACATACCAAAATTCCTTATAAAAATCCTCCTATTATATCAAAATTTAACCAACGAATCTCTCTCTCTTTGATCAACAATCAGTGTTGAAATTGATGTTATAAAAGGCTTATTTCTAGCATGAAATTTAGTTCATATTCATATTTTATGGTGCTGTTTAATATCTGTATCATTTTTACAGATATGAAGTAATGGATAACTATAAATTTGACGACTCTTTGAACACTGCCAATAAGATATTCAACACATTCCTCATTACGAGGTGGGGCTTAACGGTAAATTTGATACAAATGAAATAATTTATCATATTTACCAAATTCAGTGGTGATTATGTATAATCATAGGTTATACTTCTAAATATTCTTGATTGGTTACTTTTTTTAATTTTCGAAAGACAGATAAAGACTTAAATTAAAGTCGAAACGTCAATGTTTAACTTTCTCTTAAAAATTATTGAAGAATAATTTTAAAACAGAATAGACCTAAAATCAACAACATTTAAATGCATTAATATATGAAAAGGTCTAAGAAATAAGAAATTGAAGAAATCACCGGTAATTTTATATAATCTTCAATACTTCCCTTTGTATTATAAATGATATAAGAATAATAGCAAAAAACCAACCCGAATTTTGGTTTTCTTTATCGTTTTTTCTCCGGGGTCTATTGAAAAAGAAAATTCAATATCGTTTACTTTTCTATACTTAAAAGGTAATCTTAAGTGAGGTCCTAATAGTTCTCGATTAGTTAGATCAATATTTATATTCATACCTATTAAATCTTTAATACCGAGAATTCCATCAAAATAATTGTGAAAATCATATAGTATAAAATCGATTTGATAGTTTTTATTTTTTAGTTCAGGAAATGCAGGAATAAGCGCTCGATACCTAACGTTTTTACTTTCAAGACTAGTAGATATAGTAGTATCAGAATGATAAATTGTATCTGGAAAGTATTTTTCCAGATACAATAGAAGGTCTTATTATTGATTTAGAGCTACCAGTATCAATTAGCAATTTAATTTTTGGATTTGCAATTTCTATATATGGTAGCGGATTAACTGAAAGTATATTTATTTCTATGTTTTCCCGTCTGATGGACGAGTTGCTTGAAAATTTTGATCGCGATTGGTTTCGTCGTTTTCGTCAAATTCTATTTCGTCATATTCATCATATTGATTGTCGTGATTATAGTCTGAATTAGCATATTGATTTAAGTATAATTCTTCGGAAACGAAGTTTGGTTTAGCGTTTGGATTTGATCGGAAAAATCTATTATTATTATTATTATTATTGATAGGTTTTCGAGTACGTTCAGTAAAATTACGTGATGTCGTGGACATCGGTTCAGGTGTTGGTAATTGATTTTGTGGAATTTGGTTAGGTTTGAATACATTTTTGGGAGGGCCGTATACTTGTCGATTAGTAAAATATCTTTTATTTTGTGGTATGGATTGAATAGGTATCGGCTGATTTGGCCAACTTTCTCTATTTTGTACGGAATTTGGTTGGTAGTATTGACGATTGCTATAAGAGTTCGGGTAATTGTTAACAGGTCTGTTATTTGGTACAAAATTTTGATACGTATTAGGATTTTTATAAAAATTTGAATTGGCTTTTTGAGAATTTTGGTTATGCGCATGCTGTCTATTACCATTATTAGGTGTATTTTGTCGATTATTTTTATCGTTTAAAGAACCGTACAGTCTTTCAAAATTTTCGAATTCGGCCATATAGGCCATCGCGTCTTCTAAAGAATGTGATTTTCGTAAATGCATATTATTTTTCAGAGTACCGTCGCACCCTGCAATAAACGTATTTAAAGCGGTTTTATCGTATTGATTTATTTGACAATTTCTTTCTTCAGCAGTTATATTGGGGTCATTGCTAATTCTTTGAATTACACTACTACGAATTAATTGAAGTCTACTTCCAAAATCAATAAGATGCTCGTTTTTTAATGGTTTGGCTCTGATCAACTCTTGCACAAGACAATTTAAATCCCTCCTATCAGCAAAACACTGTAATAAGGCCGTTTTTAATTTTGGCCAAGTATTTAATTCAACTCTGTTACCGACCATGAAGGCTGCTCTACCTTCTAATTTCTCTTGAATACATTCTATAATGTGTAAATTTAATTCTGCATCATTATAAATTCTATATGACTCTATTAAATGCTCACACCTTGTAATAAATTTATTCAAATATTCGCTGTCACCGTTAAAAGGTTTAATATTTGATAATTTGGATTTGAAAAGATCCCAATTCATTGCAGGAGGAGCCATTTTGTTAGTACCAGTTTGTTCTACGTTATTTTCGACTAAAGAAATATTATTGAACAATTGAACTATGTTATCGAGATTACTAGAGTTTAATTCACTCATAAATTGATAATTTTTTTTTTATTAATTATATTCGTTTTTGAAACTTTAAAACTTAATAATCAATACTATCTTTCCGAAATCCAAAAAAAGGTAGGAAAGGCAAGAAGAGGACAATAAGGCACTTACGTTTCTGAAGAACAGGCTTTTAAAATCTTCTCCTTCGATGATTCCCTGTTACCTCCAATGTTCACCACTAAAGGGCTATTGCACGATAATTGCTAGTCTAATATTGTTCGTTGTATTCGCACTTAAAACGTTGAAACGTTAAAGCCGTGAAGTCACTAAACTATTTCGCACGATCCGAAATTTTGTTACGCACTGTATGCCCGTAAACGTTTTAGTGATTTTTGATTTCTACGACTTGCGCGATCCTACTGACTGCGCCAATTTTGGTTTTCTTTACGAAAAATTCGTTTTTAAAAAATATATTTATTCTAGCAATTACAAGTTTATTGTTAGAGATCTGAACAGAGAATGAATTATATTAAATGATATTACAAGAAAGTAAGATTTATCTATATATGTTGTTAAGTAACAATTTCTCAGAAAGTATAATGTTTCTGCTGCGCTTTTAAGTTTCCTTGATAAGCGGCGTATGTAACTCCCGCAAGATATTTTTTTCAAGGAAAAGTCTTTTAATCAAAACTCAGTAAATCATCATAAATATTCGTTAAAAATAGACAGTAATAGGTTTATGAGCACTTGGCTTGTTTTATTAGGATTCTCGAGGTTTTATTGGCAACATGCAAAAGTTAAATTGTGATGTGTAGTCTTGTTGGACGTGAAATGAACAAACAGAGATTTTATATTCAATTGTTAATCAAATAGGTCAGAGGTAAACTATGATGAGTGCATTTTTTATTCACCTTTGAGATTTTTGATGGATCTTTATTGAGGAAAACTATCCTACATGTGAAATAAGATATGACTTTATTTCACCTACCATCGTATTTTGTTTGTAGGTTAATTTTCCTCGATGAAAATAAATCAAAAATGAGGCACTTGAGGTCGAAATCTCGAGTTACTCTTACACTGAATAATTATACTGGCTGTAATACTAAACCTTGTGATACAGTATAATGAAAACACTAGTATTTTGTTAATAATGAATAACAAGTTATTATTATGGAATGATATCATGAATCGTTTTTTGAATACTATGCAATTTTCCCTGGTTACTAAAGATTTTTGACTTCTGTCATAATAATGAAGTTTGAATATATATTACTTGTTTAAGATTAAGATTAAGATTGAATGAATAAAACAGTGTAATTGTAGATAGAAGGGGAAAATCAAATTATTCCAGATGAAAATTATTAAATACTTTGTTTATATTCTAAATATTAAAAACTTTATTTGTTTACCTTCGATAAGATACTATTAACTGCATCTGCTTGTGATGATTACAAATAAAAAATGTAAAGTATAGATATCTCCATTTCTTTCGTTCATATTCCAGTAAAAAATTTATCGACTTAAATAGTAGCGTCCTATAGAACGAATTCAACATTTAGTTGGAAAATCAGAAGGAGCCTGTAAAGTTTCTCATATATGAATTATTGTAGAAATTGAAGATGGCGCTGCATATTATATGAAATATTCAATATATCTTAAACTCAACTAAATTAAATTTTGTTTTGTACTTAACATCTGATATAGTTTTGGTAAATTTTCCTATATCCATTGTATTATTTTTATGATTTCAAAAAGCAGTTTACTTTAATAGTCGATCTTTTACAAAACCTTGTTAAACATAGTTTAACAACCTTATTGTATATTTTTAAAGAAATTTCTTCAATGATCCGTTAATTTAAACGTTTGTTATTGCTTTGTGAATGCTTTTGATCTTAATAATGTAATTCATTTGCTTCCACTGCACATGAATAGCACCATATAAAATAAAATACCTCGGTGGCCACTCTTTTTTTCACAGTGACAATTATCGAAAATCTAATAAATAATTAAGCAAATCTCTAATTACTGTTTTATTCAACTTCTCTGCTCTACGAGAATAGAGATTTTGTGCCGTTCGTTTACTGATATTTTTATGACCCCTCATTACTCCTTTGGATTTCATGTTCAAATTATTTTGGTCACAGAATTTCTTGACGCATATACGTAATACTTATCACGTTAATGGCATCCTACTTTGCATAAGCGTATAATTCGAGATACCAAAGTCTATTCCTGTTCAACGTTTTGTAAAGACTTTCTACCAATTTGGATTTCTTTTCCTGGTTCTCCTCTAAATATCGTCTGAAAGTTGGACGTTATATTTTATAATGTTTGGCGGCCCTATATACTTTTGTCACCCCCCTCTTAACTGCTAGCATAACAAGTTTCATATCATCTTTAGTCCAAGTGGAAAAAATATTCTTCGGGAGTTTATAGTGTGGGTAGAAATTAAAACGATTTTATTTGATAACAACAAACATAAATACTGAGAGACAGGCGAGTATAGAAACTGTTTACAAAAAGGATAAGAGTTGTTTTTCAAGACAATAAATAATTTTCAATTTTTCAATTCAATATTCTGAAAATACAGCCAAACGACGGCCATATTTACGGTTCATCCGATTTCGACATTCACAAATCACATTTAACTTTTGACATTTGTAACAAAGTACAAAACATCAAAGTACAATTGCTCTACACCACAATAACGTTAATGAATTGGATGGATCTCTGAAAACTGTGAAAATACAAGAAAAAACTTACCTTCGTGTTTTTTTTACCTCGACACGCTTTTTACCTCCCTGTGAGGGAGGGGAGTCTCATATGCCGTTTGGATACAATTACAATATTCATCTTTGAAGAATGGGATTGAGAAAATGATAAATCCTAGTTTACTAAGAACGTGAGTATGGGTTTCCTCTTCCTCTTTCCATCGTAATATGAAACTTTATAATGTTGGATAATGATAATTCAGACACAAGTAAATGGCAAATGCTTCTAGGTAATCACATCTCTGATTCCATGTACCTCTTATCCAAGATTTTCGCGTACCGATAAACATTTATATCAGTTAATTTAAACTGCTGATTACTACGTAAAATGGCGTTATACCTCCCAAAACGAGCTTTTCTCTTTCAAGTCGATTATTGGTTAGTTATCTATGGTTATAGTAAGCCTTTAGTAATGACATAATGACTTTTCTCAAATAATACGTGTATATTGCACTAATAATAGAAGAGGTAAATTTTCAGATATCCAATATTATTACCCAGCTTCTGTTGTCATTGAGTTTTTCCAAAAATTACTTGCGATTTCCATCAATTGTACAATTGTATAACAGCAAAATCATTTTCAATTAACTAATGTGAGTAATTTTTATTATTTCTCATGTATTCAACATAGTTTTATTGAATATTTTCGTATTATATTCCACAGCCTTCCAATAATAGTCTTTATTCCCAAGCTGTCAGAAGCTGCCCTTTAATTTATATTATAGTTAAGAACAAGTTCGGAACATTGGGTCCTTAGGCCTGTCCTCTCCAGCTACAATGGAATTTTAAAAATTCGGCGATTTCACGAGGAGTTTTCTTTTGGGCGACGTCATTTACATTTTTATAAATGGCGGAACTCATTTTATGTTTATTTGTACATAATTTTGTTAATGGAAGTCGGTTTATTTACATTATTTCTTCTAAATATTTTTTATAAAAGTCTATTTATTTATTTCTTTTGCTTCTTTTTGTTCTAGAACTTTGTAGAATTTTATTTAGGTATATAAATGATTTGTTAAACTCAGTTATAGTTCTTCCAATATCAAATGAATATTATAAAAACTCTTGCCTACCATAGGCGTCGATAGATTATTTTATAAATTTATCATATTTATAAATACTTTCAAAAATATGTATATCTAATGCGAGAAAGTTTTCGTTAAAAGGCAATCGAATCATTATAAATTGGACGGCATTATACGCCATTATTTAGACAGATGAATTCAATTGTAGTCCTACTTGGAACTTAGAAAAAAATCATCATTATACCTCGTTAACAACTAAATATTAAATTATAAAACTCAAATATACGAGTGAAATGTACCTGCCTGTAAGGAGGTTTGGTTTAAAAAGGGTACTAGACGTGAACTGAGTCTTTTTTGCAACCCATTCGTCTATTAGAACTTCGGTAGTCTTCTATCTGACGCAATCGAACTATGCTAGACGATTCGATGATTGCCATCAGTTTATTCAATTTTTTGTCGCAACCCTGTTTTCGCCACTGCTTATCGCAGACTGTTTAGCAGGAATATTTCAAAGAAATTGTGTACATACCCCCGTGGCCAATAGAAATGCATTTATGTTTGCGATTCGATGTTGGCATGGGTAAAGAGATGATGAATTTTGACTCACATTCATCAAGTCCACGTAGACTGACGGTTTGTTAAGATGTTTACCGAATGTTATACAGGGAGTAAATATTATTTTCCATTTCTTAATTGGGGATGAGTGCCGTGCGTATTCATGGAATATTGATTGTTCCTCGCATAACTGTCTTCTGCAATTGATATTGGAAAAACTATAGTTAGTTATTAATAAATAGTCGTGGTATAAATAACGAATTAGAAGAAGTAATAGTAGAAATTATTTAAGGTGGATGGAGTTGCAAAGTAGTCCGTCAAATATGGCGGCACGTTTTATCTTCATTACACTTTGAATTGTAGCAACTCTAGCATTGAGGGAGTCCGAATTCTATTGAGCTCGTTTTTTTGTGGCATACCCTGAAAAATTGAAAAATAAAGTCCTGCACGTTGAAGCAAATCCAATATTAGTAGAAACAAATGTTATGTGGTTATGTGGTGTTCTTAATATGGGCACTGCCCGTATTTAGTAGTCACACTAGTGCTCCTATTTGAGACAAGTAATTCTTGCATGTTTCCAAACACATATTCATAATACAGTTTACCTCCAGTCTCTGAAGACGATAACTGAGTTATCGAAATGCCCGTCAGACAGTGTTATTGTGTTGAAGTGGTATCCATATTTGAGGTAGTGCCTGTGATTGGTTAAGGTACTTTATTTGTCTAGTTTTTTTTTTCAAGCTAAGTTACGAAAAATTTAAAACCCCTGACAGTACTATTTATTATGTGAGAAGATAATGAAACATTACTTTTATCGAATAGAATTGTTCTAGATACAAAGTACTCAAATATGCTATTTGCTTATCGTATTTTGTTGAGTTATCCTAAGAATAGGTCAACCGCTACATGACAGTTTTTAATGAATTTGGTATGAATATGCGAATCCGCAAACATCAACTCGTTTTCTTTTTTGTTATTTTTTATTTAGTAATTTTTAGTGGTTGTGAGTGGTTAACACCAAAAAGTAATTGTGAAATATTCTCAAACTACTCGGATAAAATTTTAAGTAAAGGTAAATTTGGAATAAATACTTCCATTGATTCAATTCAATGGAACTTTTTCATCTCTACTTATTTTAAGCTCAATGTTTTTTTTATTGCACTTCATTTTGATGTTAACAGATTTTATTTTTTATAAACAAAAAAATTCAATTTGAAACCATTTGAGGATGCATATAATGTTAATATTATTTTATCTACTATACAATGTGGTCCTTATGTATGGAAGAAATTCAAATTTAGCTTTGTTATGTACTATGTGACAAAAACTTGAAACCGGTTGATTTTCATTCTTAAATTGACAATTTACAGTTTGAAAATATTATCTCCCTCCAGCACCCCCTCTGAATTATGAGCACCCCCTCGAAAACTTTAAATAAGAAAAGGAGAGGATTTTAGTCCCCTGTTCAGCCATATAAAGTGGACGATTTTGAAAGTACAACATTTTGTTAATTTCTTCCGTTATTCTAATTTTCAAATTAGCAATATTGTCTGGTTTATTAAAATATACTTCAGATTTTAAATAAATATCTTCCAATCCACCTATTGGGAAAAACTTTGCTTAAATAATTTCTGACTGTTCGTGTAACCGTTTCGTTTAAATGAAACGCTTCATCAGAAAAACTATTTTGTTTATGAACTGCAAATCTGCGTTCATTCTGTCCATCATCAATTCACAGAATTCTTGCTTCCTATCAGGATCATCTTCATTTAACTCCTGAATCAACTAAGCTTTGTAAGGGTGATATTTTTCTTTGTGTAAAACTCTCAAAACAGATGATTCACTCACATCGTTGTCGGCGACAAGTTCTCGAGTTGTATTATGCGAATTTTCCTCAATCTCTAGAAGTACATTCAACTTTTTCTTGTGTTAATTTTGGAAAACGTGTTGACCAAGTGAATGGTGATCATTTTGAACATTTAATTCAATTGTAGAGTGTATTCCTAATTTTATGCGACATTATACTCTTCATTCTACGTTTTGTGATGAAGAAATTATAAAAATTTTAATTATTTTTTTCTGTTGTACCAACTTCAGAGGATTGAAATCCTCTTCCAACAAGGTGGAATATCTTATTTATCGTTTTTTAAAGGGGGTGCTCATGATTCAGAGTGGGTTCTGGACCGCATTGTATATTAATATCTAGAATTTTGATTGACCAATTATTGATGCAGTTTATTATTCACTAATCAGACCGATTTATTGCTGGATTATCACGCAGCATTATGCCTGTCGATAGACAGAAACCATTGTAACAGAATAATATTTAATAAGGTAGGTACTAATATTGTCTCACGAAAGTGATTTTTTAACTAAAAGTGGTTGAATAAATTTTAATAAAGTGATTTAATTCATTTATCTTTTCATCGGATAGTATTATTCTGTTTTAAAATTCCCCTGTAAATATATTACGGTAGTTCATTCATTTATTTTGTATTTAATGAAAATTGAAGAAATTGTTGGAAACGAAAATTATGACTTCTCGTTATCTTTTTTAAATATATTCATTGGATCCACCACTATAATAACTTATTAATTCATTACTAATATTCATCAATTCTTCATGAGCCAGTACTGCTGTTGTTAATAAATTATCCTTATTGTTCTCCAAAATATGTATTTTCACTCCTCAGCGGTGTCACAAAAAAATTATGCAACTCCATAATCATCATCACTACTCCCATTATTGAGAATATCTTCATCTTGTATTGTATTTTTGTTGTCTGGAGCAAAAAATATTCATATTTATCATGGTCTAAGTAATATTAGTGGGGTGACGACAAAGTAATTTCTGTTTTGTAGTATAAAATAAAACACTTTTCTTTAAGAAAGAATAGTTTTTAATCAATTATATATTTTCCATTTTGCTTAATGACTTCTGCTTTTTCCACCTTTTTTTCAGCTTTATGATTATGCGCTTATTAAATTTCTGATCCTTATCAGCAAAAAACTGAACCAGGTGTGATTGAAGCTTATCGCCATTTTTGAAAGTTTGACCATTCAAAGAATTCTGCAAACTTCGAAATAAATGGTAACCAAATGGTGTCAGATCAGGGCTATATGGGGCATGTGGCTTCACTTCCCAGCCAAGCTCCAATAGTTGCCAAAGACGTGTGGGGTCATGTGTTATCATGGTGGAACACTAAACCTTTCCGATTTGACAACTCTCGCCGATTTTCTTCAATTTATTCATCTATATTAATAAATTATTGACAGTAAACATCGTTGATCGTTTGGTTCCTTGGAAGCAGCTCAAAAAACACAACACCATTGTTATGCTACCAAACTGACAGGATGACCTTTTTTGTTGTTTTTCAGCTTTCGATGTGGTTTGTGATGGTTCATAATGTTAGCTCATTGATCGTTCTCGAATTATATTACTGTACAGGACTCATTTTTCATCACCAGCGATGATTCTTTTCAAGAAAGAATCAGTTTTATTTCGTTTAGGGTGTATATCGCAAATGTTGATTCTTTGTTTTAAATGAATTTCTTCCAATTCGTGAGGAACCCAATTATCAAGCTTCTTATCTAGCCCAAGACAATTTTAACTGTTTTTTAATTATTGTGTGTTCACACATTCATTTGTGAGTCGCAGCAGCTTCGTTCCTTTATGGAGATAAATAAGTGAAATATGGCCAAAATGTTCATCTCTGCACTCCATTTTCAATTAACTCAAAACTAATAGCTTCAATAGAAATCACTCACTACTTGCTTCTGAAGTTACTTCAATGAGACCAGTATCACGGCAAAGTACAGCACTAACATTAGTTATTCAAAAAATAAAGAAAAAGCGAATAATCCTCCATTGTTAGGTACTCCTGATGCAAATTGCTTCCCAGTAAATCGATTTGGTTATTACATGATCCCACTATTTATTGCCTGGCAATTATAATTTAATTGAACAGAATAATATCAATATCACAGGCTTCCAATGATATCCTAGAATGATTTATAATAATCATAACGACATGCTGTGAAAAACGTCTTAAAGTTTAAAATTATCTAAAAATTATATTTTCACCGATAAAGGTATGATGTACTATAATTAATTGAAAGATTAGCGGATGCCAGATATATTATACGCTGTTTGGACAAGCATAGCAAAAGATATAATGAAGAACCAGCACCTCTGAAAGTCTTCATGAGACCTTATCAGGCTATATGTAATTTATACAATTTTCATATCTTAAAATTTTCTTATGCAATTTTGAATTATATTCTTTAATAAGCAAAGTTGAGAACTCTTTCAATAGAGACCATTTCTTGTAATTAATCTTTGTGTCAATACCATGTCTTACGACTACCGGTTTTTCCACTTGTTCACCGTTTATGTTTTAGAATAAATTCTCCATTTAGCAATAATGTTGATTTAGATCTCTTACACAGCGCAACAAGCCTAAATATTTGCCAGTTTCATACGATTCGGTCAATCGTTTTATATCTAATTGTAAAAGAAAACTCTTACTACATGAACAAAATATTCACAAGAAAGTATTGTACCTTAAACTGTCAGTTTAGTTCTTCTATTGTTTTCTATATCTTGCCTCTTATCAATCACTAGTCTTAGATACTTAAAATCGTGTACTAATATATAGTTTTCTATATGTACATTCTTCTATTGTTCATTTTCTATTATAGCGATATCTTTAGTAGCCCTTAAATCTCATCTTGACGCAACAATTTTTAATGATTACTTAGTGTTTTGTTTCCTTGGCTCCTATTAGCTCTCCACTGATTCGCCCTTTGTAATATATCTCACAAACTTCTCCCTCTTTTTTCTATGAATTTTTTTTTTCATAATAATAAATGTAGGTACATACCTTTGTTTATTTTCTTCTTTGTACAGTTTGTTGTATTATGAATATATGATTCTACGCAATTTTCCTTTATGCTTCTGCTAATCTTTCCTACTTACTGTTTCATATTTAGAATTTATTCGTATACTTCAATCCCTGTACTTACTAGACCGATACCACAATCATTATGGTAAGCTTCACTCTCCCTTTTGTTAAGTATTGCTTATATTACTCCGATCTTCCAATCTTTTTCCAGAACTTAAGTGATAAGAGCTTTCTTTTCTCGAAAATATGTTAAATCAATTCTGTTTTTATCTTGTCATGTGCAGGTATTTTCTAATAGCCAATATTCGTGTAGTTGCTTTCGATTCTTTAACTGCTATTTTCTCATATTCTGTTAAAACAGACACTCTTCTGATGTATCTCCTATGTTCTGTATTCTTTCTTTATCTCCATAATCTATCTTCAGTAGAAATTATCCTTTCCTTGTGTCTTATTCCTTATTTTGTTTTCTAATTTTTTGTAAGGGAATTTTCTCCTCTGCTCATTAACAAATATTTTTCCATGTTTCTAATGTCTTTATGTGTTATACATTTTCTTCTTACTCTTTTCTCAATATTATCTTGTTTTTCAATCTCGTTTGATTTTGACTTGTATGTTTCACATCCTTTTATTTCTGTGTCCATTATTATGTCCTTAAGTAGTTCCTTAGTATTTGTATATCATTCCATTTTTATAATGAAACTATTTCCATTCCCAACTAAAAATTTGAGTATTTGCGATATTCCTTAAAAATATGCGTACTACACTTCAAAGTTATGGTATTGTGATAAGATAATTTTATTAATTTATTTAACATGTATCTCACTAATGAAAATTATTTGCAGGTTACTTAGAAACAGCAAGAAGCAAAAGGAAACATAAATTTGCTCTTAATTTGATGCTGGGAATATTCATGATAAAATCTGTTTTAATTCCACTAGTATTTAAAGCAATGCTTATAATGACAGGAGTTTCAGTTATTATGAGCACATTCAGTCTAATAATTGCTTCTTTAATAGGCTATTCCAAAATTGCCTGGAAACATGCTGGTCCCACTATAAAAGTTATCGAGAAATCCCACGGATGGTCTCATGATGACGATGTGATAAAGAGTTATCATGAACAATACGAAACCATGCCGGAAATACAAATATTTGAGGATGACGCCTTAGAACATTATCATTATTATCAAAAATAATTCTATTTAGTCATAAGAAGTTGCCTATAATATTAGTACATATTTGTGTTAGAAAGAATATTCATTATTTGTATTATTATTAGAACATTT
Source organism: Diorhabda carinulata (assembly GCF_026250575.1). Classification (NCBI taxonomy): domain Eukaryota; kingdom Metazoa; phylum Arthropoda; class Insecta; order Coleoptera; family Chrysomelidae; genus Diorhabda; species Diorhabda carinulata. The sequence goes on from NC_079462.1 coordinate 10,725,247, forward strand.
CATATAAAAATTCATCAAATTATTCTTCATTGGTAACATTCTTCATATTTCATTCAAATAATTGCTTAATAAGAAATGGTGAATGATAAATAAATATGCTAAAGTTTATTATTTTTTTTTTGTTTCGAACCCTTTTTCCGATTCCACAAATTTCTTATGAATTCCAGCCTATTATCTCTAGACTAAAAATATTCAGATTCCATCTTCAGTTACATGGTTTTGTGTTATATACAAGGCTGAAAGAATATGAATGTTAAGCTTTCATTCATCCCGTGGAGTGAATATTTGAGAAAGGTAATCAATTACGAACCCTTAGATGCTGCTTAATCTTTAATGAACAATTTTTATCATTAATTACTTAACTACAATTAATAACAAAATCGAGGGCTTTTTATTGGATGCTGGAATGATCTCTTGTTACAAGTGTTTTATACTATTTGCTCTGTTTCGGCTTGTTCTCGCGTTATTTATTTATAGAAATTGTTGAAGATATACATTAGGGAAATCACACCGTAACGTGGTTGGTGAGTTGGTAGCATTGATTCATGTTTAGAAGTTTGCTCAAGTCAAACAGAAATAATCCTGTAAGCGGAATGTCGAGTGAAGAACGCCAATTTATACAACCAGAATTGCGGGGCGTCGTCTCTACCGCCATAAATATTTCACTATCTGCTAAATCAAAAAACAATTATTTGAAAGAATACGAAAGATTTATTGCTTGGTGTTCTTATGAATGGGCCACTATTTTTATAAAAAATGTGTTAATTGCTTTTTTTTTGATGACATGACCACATTTATTTTGTTTAAATACTCACTATAATTTATTGTAAATAATATATTCGTACAGTCAGCTGTCAAAATTAAACAAAATTCATGGGCCACCAGCTCACTACAGAAAATTGCCAAATGTTAGGAGTGCACGCTAGTCAATTCATTGCAGTCCTTCGATGAATTGAGCGAATAACAAGATTTATACCTGCAAAATGTATATACATCCGTATTCAATGCATCATCAATCATTCCATAAATTAATTATCACATCCAAACACATCCTCATCTCAGATAACCACTAAAACTCCATGAAAAGAGACATTTCAGGTGGGGGAAAATTGATTCTTCTGTTCTCCTCTTCGACGATAGTCTCTTCTTCTGCTATCCATTAATAGATTTTTGCGAATGGTGGTATGAATTAATTCTCCTGTGGCTCTTATCTCGGTCCAATTTTTAATAGTCGAGCAACGACAACTCTTTTTATCCAATCCTCCTTTTTCCCTCTTTCAAAAGTTGAAGCAAATAATATCTGTCGCTCTTACGTTTTATCGTGCCCAGCAATTCACGTTCTCTTCTCACTCTTCTCTGAATTCCTTCCTTGGTTTTTCTTGCCGTTCCTGGAACGCTCAAAAGTCTTCGGTAGATACATATCTCAAATGCCCCCAATCTGTTTATTGCGTTTCAGTGTCCAGCCTTCCATACCGTATAATAGCACGCATCATAGGTAGCATTCTGTGATTCTTATTTATATTCTTATTTTATTATTTGTTCATGTAGTTGAGGTTTTTGAGTTCCATGGATGAGCTCCATGCTTTTTCTATCCGGCACCTGATCTCTACGTATGATGACCAGTTTTGACATAACCAAGATCCCAGATTGTTACTTTTTCAATTTCTTCACTATCATATGTTTTACATTCTGGAAATCATATAATTTGCGGGTGATTACCAGGAACTTTTGGAGGTCATTCATGTTATCTGCCATCAGGACTTTGTCATCAGGATATCGTATATTGATTATTTACATATTTCCTCTAGTCGCAGCAGTTTTGAACCAGTACTTGAGCTGCAACTAGACCATCTCTAGTACCGAAGCCCCTTCTAAATCCGAATTGAGATAAAACAATATCGGTTTCACATTTTATTGAAATTCCGTAGTAAATAATTTTAAGAAAAATTCTCAAAGTATGACTCATCAAACTAATTAATCTGTGGTCTTCGCAACTTATTGTGTTGTTCTTTTTTAGTAGTGGGATGGAAAAAGATTTAAGCCATTTGGTTGGTAAGGCTTCCCGTGTTTTAAATTTGGTTAAAAAACCTTTGATGCCTCTTCACACACAATATTTGGAGCAATTTAACAGACACTAGGTCTGGCTCAACCGTATTCTTATCTTCTGAGCTATTTATTGCTTCAGTAATATCTCCTGTTGTAACTGACAGCCAGATAAATCATCTTTCAGGTTATTTTCCATCTGAGTTCTTTCATAAGCAAATAAGTTACAAAATATTATTCTCCCCGATAGGTTTTTTCTTCTTTTTTCTTCCTTCAAATGGATTAATATTTTGTCGGTTAGTCTAAATACGTTAATTTTGATCAGTCGATAGCGACGCTGTAATATGGCACTTTCTGTATTCTACATGCATTCAATTTATACCGTTTAGTCTCTTTCTAATTTTCGTATCACTTGTTCGTACTTCTTCCAGGATGTTAATGATCTGTGGCATTGTGCAACGTCGGTTCCGTGGAAAACATAACACAATTTACTAATTACAAATCAATTTAATTTTAACCTTTTTCCTCATGAAGCTAACCTATTGTCGCCAACAAGTTATATCCCAGTGTATAATCTATCATTTTCAATTGGTACAAGTAAATCTGTAAATCTAATAAAATTAACTCATTCTACAGAGAAGTTTGGTGTGAATTAATTAAATTCTCACCCAATCAGTTGTGTCCCTAATTAATCAAGCTCTAAAAAAATGATAATAAAATTATCTACAAGACACAAAAGCATATATATCATACACTTCGTTAAGATTTCGGCCATTCCCTTAATTTTACCGGTGTTTATATATGGAAAGTAATCGTAATACTGTGGTTATTCAATATTTTCGCTTTTGGTTGTTTGTTCTGCCAAAACAACCTCATGTGAGTATGATCTTGAATCTCAATCAAGTATAAGTAATAAAGAAAATTTGTCAGATATATCTTCAAGAACTACTGAGCCCTTTATACAACTGTTGACAATGTTAACAAGAATATTGTACATCGAATTGCTTACGATGACAATACAGAACCAACCATAGAACTGATTTGAGCTAAAATGTTCCTAAACATAATTATGAATATTTAATTGTTGATTTAACTGATGATATAACTGATGAAATGATATAACCGAAAAACCGTAATGGAATATCGGCGTTCCATTAAACTAAGTATTTTGGTGAAATGAACAGGTATTTTTTTTTAAACAGTACGGTACGATATTTACACTCGTAAACTGATGTTGTGTCATTAACAGCCCTATACGTCTATAATGTAACAACAACGTCGACGCCGATCATACCATCTTTCATTGCTATCGTTGTAACATACCAGAGAAAAATGAACATCATCATGATTGCTGAAACACCTTGTACCAGCCCTGTAGGTTCTGATTGAAACTGCACTACTTTTGCCAAGATGATAAAAGTTATCCTTGGAAGAAAGAGATCAAATTTTCATTAAAAAGGAATTGCCAGTAATATACTGAAATAATATTTTTGAACTAATTGCAACATTGTAGGTTGAAATATTTCCATACCTCTCAAAAAAACACTGATGTTGAGTACGATTGGGTTGGCAATAGAAAAATGTCTTACTACACTGAATTCGAGAAGATGGCTACGTATCTATTTTTTTTGTGTAAGTTAAAATCTCCGGAACAGATTGTAATATTGAAAGTAAACATACTGTTTACTACTACCGCTATACACTTAAAATCACACTGTCTCACTTTCGGTCTCTGAGGACGATAACTTTGTTATCGAAACGCTCGTCAATCATAGAGACATTTATATTATGCGTTTTTGTGTATTTAACCAAGAACCGTCATAAAGAATAAAATCTTCTAAGCAAATGAGAAAAATTCTTAATGTTAAGAAATTTCAGTTTCTCAAAAATACTTGAAATTGATCTCATATCAATATTTCCGAATTAAACATTCAAATTTATGTTCGTATCAAATCCTACATCTTTAAAAAAGAGAAAATAATTTGCATCTCAATTATAGTGGTTAATTCATAATCGGCGATTCATGTTGATGGTTAACCAGTTAAATCATAATGAACGTACAAGTGTTCTCATTCAGTGAACTCATTGTTTTGTGGGAAACAAATAAACAAAAATTTTTTATAGATAAATACAATCAGGTTTATGCGGTTTCAAACAAAAACATGGAAAAGTAAGCGATTTGATTTATAGTAGTTTATGACTTGATAATCATTAATTGATTCGAAAAGGTACTAGTTAACAAAATATTCACTCTAGCTCCCACAACACTAGTGAACGACTGTAAAGATTTCACACGTATATACTCTTCTTTTCGGTAACCACTTCGTAGCTCTTCAAAAAAGTTAATAATGAAATTATTGTGAAATTTCATTTTTCCGACATATTGGCTTCTATTATGAAGTGGTTTTAATGTCATTCCATAATATACTGGCCTACCTAATTTTTGTAGCACCGTTCAAATTATTATTTTTATAATACCAATACCTTCCAAATAATACCCCAAAAGCTACTACCACTTCTCAATACGTTCTTTAGATCCCTGACAGGTATTAAATTTTATGAGAGTTTATAAATTGACCTGTATTTATAAGCAGACAGATTTTATACAGATTCCCTTATTTGGTTTAGATTTGAGTTTGAGTAAATTTTAAAGTGAATGATTCTTCTTTGCGTGTCGTATCAAGTCCCCTTGATGTTGCCGATTAGCATAGCAAAATTCTATCTCTCTTAAACTAGTCTAAATAACTGTTCTGCCTCTCTTATCCCAGTCGATTCTCTAATATTCTTCAACCAAGAGGTTTGTTTCCTAGCAATTCCTCTACGACCTTCAGCTTTACCCATCATAATCAACTGAAGTATATTAAACCGGCTACCACGCACTATGTGTCCCAAATAAGCTATTTTCCTGCATTTAATGTTATCCACCATTTCACGAACCGAAATTGCTCTGTTAAGGACTGCATCGTTTGTTTGCATAGCTATCCACAGTATCTTGGGCATCCGTCTATATAACCACATTTCAAAAGCCTCTAAGCGATTAATGGTTGATATTTTTAAAGTCCATGCTCCGACACCATATAAGAGAACTGACCATATGTAACATTTGATCATCCTGTTCCGTAGTTGAAATTTTAAATTATCATTAGAGAAGAGTGATCTCAGTTTAAAAATGTTGTATCTGCTACCTCAATTCTACATTTTATTTCCTTATCGGGATCCAGTTGTTCAGTAATGTTCAGTAAGTAACTCTTTGAAACGTTTGTCCGTTTAACTGTAGCTGTGTGCCATGGTACGGCAAGCGACTAAATACCATATATTTTGTTTTAGAACAGTTAATGTTTAGATCCATCTCTCGGAGTAGCTGAAAACATTTTTTTAATCAAAAAAAAGGCAAGTTACTCGCCGCAGATGCAAAATTTCTCCTGACAAGTTTTGTTATATTTTTTTAAATTCATGGTGAAGTCTCAAGCCTGATCATTCTTTGAAAATCTTAAAAAGGTTTATTATATGATTTTGGATGGAGAGGACTTCTGATGTGGGCTGTGTCAATTGTAGCATGTTATTGATTCAGTGGATGAGAGGAGAGAGAAGATTATGACTTTTTCAGTTCCAATGGTATTGCGAGAGCCTACCGGCCACTTTAATGATTGCTATTTTTGCTGATTATTTTGCTCAATCTGTTTGAGGAATTATTCATTGCAATCTATTTGAAAAAAAAATTAAACATTTGGTGTTTTATATTTTACTATTTATACATATTAAAAACATTATAAATAAATAATAGGTACGACAAAACTGGTTAAGCTGGAATATGATCAGTTATCATGTGATACACATCGATATTAGATAAAAAAATGTTCTCTTAGGGGTAAAAACCAAAAGGATTGATGCAATGATTTCTAAATTACTTGCTTACCTAGCATCGGACATACGCGACGATATTACGAGAAATACTATGAGAACAAGTATTCGAGGGACATGAACTTTTCTTCTAATATTTAGATCTGGAACGAAGCACTTGTTTTATGCAAAATTTCACACAATGGAGAAGAAAATTTTATTTTATAACTCTAATAAAAAATTGGCATTTGTAAATTGGAAATACAAACAATAACAAGTTTGAAAAAGAACAATAGAGAATGAACAGAAGGGTGAGGAGCTATATATAGAATATGGAAATCATAATACAAAAAAATATTAAGCTATTCTGATCCCAAGAAAGCGCTTCCAATAATCCCACTTTCATCAAAGACGATTCTAGACATACGTTAATAAATCTATGGGAATATCCTTTATGTGCATATGGAATGAAACTATCAGTAAAGATAAAATGGGATTAAGCCCGAAATTGAATTGGGCGCTTCTAATTTTCTAGATTCTTAGAAGTTTTCGTTTACTCAATGAGCCTAGCATCTCTCAACAAAATTACGGGCACGGGTTTTCGAAATTTTGGAACTTGTACATCAAAAAAATTTTGAAACGCGAATAACTCGAAAACTGAAAAGAATTCAAGAAAATCTATTAGAACGAAAAATGTAGAGCATCAAATTTTCCACAACAAAGGTCTGAAGTCATTTTTTCATTGGATCCACTATTTTTGAGTAAATATCCATCAACGCCCAAAGCCCTGCTCATGAATTACCGCTAGTGCGAATTCAGTCAATTTACGTGTCAGGCGCACATGGAAACTACTCTAACTTTTGGAAAACTACTTCGTTTCCACAAAAACGTGAGGTTAATATCTCTATGTTCTACTCGGGTAAGCTAGCATAATTTTTAACTCGGGAAATTTTCGAAAATCTTGCAAGATGAAGACGTATATCGGCCACATAATCACTTGGAATTTCAATGAATATATTCCATCCATAGGAACAAGCAAACTCATTTTACAATGGAAATCAAGAGGTTGGAAAAAATTAAAACCTTTTTTGTATAGAAATTGTTATGTTCCACATTTTTTGTCTTAGCAGTTTGTGTCGAAATCCTCATAGTTTTCGAGTTATCCAGAATTCAAAACGTTTTCAAAGTACATGAAACCATTTCACGGTGAAAATTTTCAATTAAGGAAAAAATGCTCAGAGAACAATCTGCAGAGAATTTTGTGCTGTACATTTTTTGTTTTAACAATTTTTTCTCGAATTCCTCGTAGTTTTCGTGTTATTCGCGATTAAAAATATTTATAATTGTATAAACCCATTTTAAGGTGAAATTTTTAGGTTAGGAACAAATACCTACAATACTTTTTTGTAGAGAATTTTGTACTCTACATTTTTTGTTACGGAAGTTTATTTTGAACTTCATAGTATTCGAGTTATTCGAGTTCGTGCCCGTAATTTTGTTAAAAGTTGCTATACTTATTCAGTATCTCAAAACCTCCCAGAAACTAGAGAGTCGAAGCCGCCCAGTTAATTTTCCTGTATAATATTAGTCAACGAAGATCAAAGAAATATTCAACTTGGTATCTACAGTGGCCAATGAGGTGAAAATTTCTAAATTGTTTTGCAATACTCATCGTAAGACATTCATACATAGTGTGAGAAAATTCTATTCGAAAAATAAAAGAAACAATCACTAAGTATTCCAATTCCAGAATATTGGAAGAGCTTGATAGTAAAATCAAAAATTTGGAAACATATAACACGGGGCAAAATGATTTCCTCCACTTTGATTGCCTAAATAGGTTCATTTGTCATCCAAAAAGACATTGGAACTACCACTAAAATAGCGTGTAATGACATGGTTTTACTACGGGAGCAAATTATTCCTTTTCTCTCTTTTTTGTAAGAGGCAGAATACAAATATTTCTGGTTCCCATTTGAACATTGTCTATCAGTAAATGCGATTTATCTCTGGAGAAACTTTCCACTAATATATGGCTTATCATTTCAAAAAGGAACATAAGTGTGAATACAGTACTTGAATACATTTCAAATAATAAATAAACTTGAATATCTCCAAAGTAATATACGGACAATCAGATCCTTTTGGTTAATAACCCTTGAATTTCCTTTCTTGCAGATAAGAAACAGTTTTATCAAGATGAGTAGTACCAATAATACATGTATGATATTAAATAGTTTTCGAGAAATTTAAAAACATACACTAATTGAGGCTTAAGTTTAAATGTCTAATATTTTCTATCTGTTAATTGTATCAAGAAAAAAGGAATATATTACAACTATATTATAATTTTTAAAAATGACTGGGGATTAGAATGATTTCTAGAAAGTCCTTTTATGTCCACCACTACCTTTCAGTCCCATAACTGCAGCAAATAATGCGAAAAAGAATCCTGCTAATCCAGTTGCTCCTGTTAATAGTACAAGACCACCAAGTAGTACAGGAATAAGAGTGAAGAACTTCAATTTGTATGCTAATAGAAGCGGTAGCATGAACTTCTTAAATCTTTTCCTATATTTTCCTTTGCTACCCCTCTCTTCTCTGCTGGTATCTGCATATTCTGGAAAAGAAATTTTTGAAAAATATCAATATAGATCAGGAAATTGATTTACAACTACAATCACAATAATATGATTTGTCTTTGTTTTACGTGTCTTAATTTGTGCAAAACCTATATAAATCAATGAGTGCTTGTAAGTTATTATGGAATTGGTAGTAACAGGTGACAAAACTATACATATAGTAAGATACAAGTGGAAACGTATCAGACTATTATGGTGTATATGAACAGCCAGGAACTTCTTGGATAAGTGTTAATGCGAAAGTATAATAATGATGTTTCTGATTCAGTCCAGTACTTAAGAAGCTCAAAGTAATCAAGATTAAACCGCAAAATATTTTTTAGGATGATTATTAAAGAGTGGATTCATATTTGTAGAGTTTAAATGACATAAGTGCGTATACATTCAAACATGCATTTATATATGCTCGTTTTCTAGACAGAAATTGACAGAATATGCAAAATATCTTTGCATGTAGTATAGAATCTGCTCTTCTATTTCTATAATAATCATATTCTAAATATAGTATTATTATAAATTCAACCAATAGAAACTATGCCTTATTGATGTCTATCAAAAAGTCAGAAAACGTCTTAAAATCAAAATGATTCGCTATATTTTGTTACATCATATTATATTTATTTCATTATTTTGTTATAGCTTTGAGCGACTTCAAAATTAGAATCAATTCCGAATCAGTTGATAACTATTTTAGGATCGATGTGATGCGCAATAGGAACCTATTCAAATTTTAAGTTACCGCAAACTATGAGCAGCCTAGCGAAACTTTTAGTCTCCTGACAGAACCTGAAGAAATACTGTAACTGATAGATGAATAATCAATAATTAACGGAATCGACGTGACCCACGATCACGGAACTAAACTGATTCGCAGTCAAACATAAAATTGAAAATTAAATTCTGAAATCATTTTTCAATTTAATACCAGAAACAACAATAATAATTATAATAGAAACAATATAATGAAGAGATTCTTCCATTTCTGGTATCCATTGAAGATAATGAATACTAATGAGAATAATATATAATATAAGGTTGAGATAAGTAATAACAACTTGAAGAAGAATATATACATATTGTAAAACAAATACAAAATCTAAGTGAAGCATGAAAAGAAATAATGAAAGACTGTATCATGAATTATTACGGTTCAAGGACAAGCAACAACCAATATTATGACATTTGTCAAAGCTCAAAATTATAGGTAGCTAGGTAACTAGAGATTGACAATGTTAACTTGATATACAGAAACCATAGAAAAAAATAGTTGAAAAAAGTAGATAATCAGGATGAAGGTGGAACGAAATCAAACTAAAAAGTGGAAAATTGTCAATGTATGTATAAAATACTCAATATGTATTGTGCCTAGTATAAATTTCTCTTAGTCTTATTTCCAAATAAAGATTCAGTTTTGAAAGAAAAGTGATAATAATTTTCTTCTTAATTTTTTTTTCCTCATATCAATATATTTTCTGGCTCTATCGACTATTAAAGCATATCATGCTTAACCGTTATATAGGACCGCTAATCAATTTATAGTAAACCAGTTCTATTCTTATACCTTCAAATATAGATGTTAGTATATTAGTTGGTCAATAGAACACAACTGAAAATCTACGGCATGGATTTGAGCTTTTAGCTCATGAATTATGATGGATACATATCAAGGTACGAATTTATTAGTGGAGTATATAAATAATAAAGAACTAATAACAGCTCATTATTAGCGTTAATAAGTACTTGTTGCGGGTGTTATTAATATTATTAATTTTGTATATTGATCAATATGCGGGCTTTCGTCACTTGAGAGCGACAGTTTCATTACTAAAATTGACAGTAATCGTTGAAATAGGACATAAGACTTGTTTTATGGAATTTTTTTTTTCAATTTTTAACTGGGCCACTCTTTTGAAACTAAAATTAGAGTATATTTCTTCTAACAATGTGCATGGCGAAATTGTTGCGAGAGAAAAAATTTGATTTCGAAGGAAATGAAAATGTAGTGCATAATTTTTGCATCCAGACCTAAATACTTGTTTTGTTAAGATCTTAAAGAGCTTACTGAACTTTGGGTTGAAGTGGTTTCACTGTCTATTATGAAAATATTACCTACAATCAGAATTAATTTTTTATCGTTACTTTTTTTGCAACGAATTATGTACCCATTTCCTAGAAGACCATGTAGATGAAACTGACGAAACTATAAAATTTCACTTATCATAGTCATTTACATTATGTGTAAATTCGAAAGGCAGATCAGTCAGTAGTTAGTTAGTTGTCACATAATTTAAACGTAATTTTGATGTTGGAAATTTTCTAAATGTAAAAAATAATAAATAAATTCAACTGCACTGCAAGAAAGCTGGCTATTAAATAAAGATACTGGTTACATTTTTTCCATTCATCGAAGCTAGAAGTCTTCTTTGTTAAGTGCATTTAGGAGCTCTGCCGTTTCCATCGACTTAAATCGGGCCCCTTTCAAAGCATATCTATTTCGAACCTTTCAAGGAAATCTGAGCAGATCCGTTGACCCAAGAACTTTTGGTCAGGATTCAGTTTTTTTGGCACCAGCTTTTGTCAAATGTAATTCGTCTGTAAAATTTTTCTAACCGTTTCTTTATCGGCGTTTACAGCCTCGGTAATTATCCGAATGCTCATTCCAAGATGTGCACGCACAATTTGGTTGCTTTTGGTCACTGTTTTCAGAGATAAAACAGTCACAGGGCGACCTGGACGCTGGTCATCTTCAGTGCTCTCTCGGCCCTCACTAAAGCGCTTACAACACTCAAAAACACGTGCACGAGATAGAGAATTGTCCCCATAGGCGTATTGCAACAATTTATAGCACATAGATAGAGTTTTTCTCAATTTAAAGAGAAATTTGAGATTGATACGTTGCTCCTGTTTTTCGTCACACATGGTTTTCGGCATGAGAAAAGAATACGTTGATTTCAAACATCTACTTCACAAATACTAAAATTGTGATGGAAGCATGTTTTGGAGCGTGCATATACAAGATATCTAGATGTAGATACCCAACGCACCACTGGCATTTTCCCAACCGTCTAGGACGCCCTCTAGGCGCGCAGTCTCGTCATTTAATAGCTTGACCTCGTATAACGCTGCATAAAAGACTTCACTCTTCTAATACTGACTGTTTCCTTCGACTATGGACCACTGTCGTTAATATTTGAGCCCATAAAGATACAGGTCTAAACGGCAGAATGGTGTAATTCGGTATATTCCGATGAAAATTTCCATTATGCTTAAGAGCGCAAGATGGTATTAAAGAATAAGATGCTGCTATCGAAATCAACGTAATATTGCTTGTAGTAGGCCCTTTTCCTACACTCTCCTTCACTAATGTATCCTAAATTATGATTACATATGTAAAAGAAATAATGAATAGCAGAATTATTATTCCTCGTTGGTATAACATTTATGTTACTGAGTATCTAATAAAAGCAAACACTGTTTAGTCTTGCTAAGGAGCATTTCAATTATTTTAATAAAACTAAACCCAAAAGTTGAATTTAGTTGATATCGTGAATAATGTTGATTCAAAATGGCTGAAAATCGATTTGGATATAATTATACTTTAATTGGAAGAATATATCCGATATTTAGAACGGAATTTTGCTCTTTACATTTATTATAATAGAATAGTTTTAATATAGAAATTTTCAAGCAAGCCTGTATTTTCTGAAGGAACAAATATTCGTTGTATCCAAATGCAATGCCCATTGGGTGGAGAGTACTCATTTTCTGCACTTATTAACACGTTTTGTTTTTACGGAACTTCAATTGCAATAACAGTACTACTTGAACGTAATATAACAAATTGCTCCGTGCTCTGTTAATCAAGTGTTTTGAATTTTGGTAGAAAATGAAGGTAAATATATGAGATTCCCTATTGCGTCTTTTAAAGAATATTAAATTATTATACAGTGCCAAGTATTACGGATAATTTTTTAGGAAAAAAATAAAATAAAAAACCTACAATTAATTTCAAGGTGATTTCGAGATATGTAGATTCTCAAAAATAGAAACAATAAATGAATCTCAATAATATACAAGATCTATAAATAACTTTGGTCCACGGTAATTAAGTTTAGTGGTGCTTCGACTCTAACTGGGTGATCCGAGTAAAAACCCAGTGCTCCATCTATCGTGAGGAAATAGTAAACAAACAATAATATTGTGAATAGAATAGCATCTCAACATAGATGTCCAGATCTGTCAATAAAAAATAGAATACATATTATAGTCGCATTATGAACGTTGCATAAGAAATAGGTATACTTCCATGTGTAGTATATGGTAACGTCAAAGATAACACTGTACATTGTATGCCGACACCTCACACGTTTTCATCCGTATAACAATTCACGGGCAGGTTTAATACGTATAAACATATTAGACACAACCAATATATCACTCAATAACTCGTGTAACTAACTAAGAAAAACACATTTTAGCCTTCAGTATAATCTCTTTCAGAGCAATACAATCTTTCCGATGCTTCTCTAACTTCTCGATGTGCTTGTAAAAGGATTTGTCTTTTGTCTCAAAATAGGCTTCAGTTTCAGCAATCACTTCTTCATTTGAGCTAAATTCTGGACTATACGGTGGATGGGGAAGCAAATCGAAATGTAATTCGTTCAATTTAACCATCGTTGCCATGGACTTGTGAATCGGTGCATTGTCTTAGTGAAACATTGGTTTTATCATAGATACATGAGGCCGTTTCTCCTTGATTTTTGCATTCAAGTGATCCAACAAGTCTATGTACTAATCGCTATTTATTGTTTCCCCCTTGTAAACACTGCCTTCTGATATCCTCAGCTATCTGACGCAATTTCAATTTACAATTAAATACAACCAATTTGTGGGACTTTTTTATGTTTTTTGAAGTAACCACCTCAATTCGACGACCAGAACATTCACCATCATCAGTGTCTGTATGACAAATGGTACCCACAATATTTTTTTTTTCATCAAGAAGCAATGATAAATTTTAACATACGAAACTATTTTGAATCTATTGTTTTGAAAATAACAAAAGTAGCTTCATTCAAATGGCTGTCACTTTTTATGACAAATCGTCATGAAATTTTACAAATAGTATTTTGAAAGCTAGTACTTCATGAACGCTATATGGATTTATAGCAGCGCCATACCTGTGTCAGTCACACGACTTACTGAGTGATGCAATACATCAACTACTATCAACTACCTATGTACATTACTTTTTTTTCTATGACAAAAAACTTTGGCGATGACGGCGAAGGCGTCTGTTGATTGATTGAGAAAGAGAAAAGAAAGAACAAAAGTCCGTCGCCAATCGTGACTTATCATCGTACACGATATAAAATACAAAAAAAAAATAAGGGATTACAATTAAAATTTGATTTCCTCTGTATTCTAAAATTTATTTACCTACTACATTTTTTTTTATAATAAGTCGTAAACTTTATAACAACATTCTGAATAATTATCCTAAACATTTGTTTTGGTTTGAAATAGTAATTTTGATGGAATATCAAGTATTTTATTATAAATTGTCGTTGTTCGGAATCTCTCACCAATGACAGATATTGATTGATTGATTTACACTAAATAGTGACAATTCATAAAATTAAATATTAAAATTATATTCTATGTATGTCTAATTACACTGTGCAATTATTATGACGATGTAAAGTAACGAATTTCCATATTTATGACGTTGTCAGTTGAGTCCAATATATTCAACTATGCATCAGGAATCTGTTTAACTTTGATTGCTCGTACTGAATCCTTAACTTAGAGTCTTATGTACACTTCTGGAGTTTTTTATTATTTTTCTTCCATTCTACTTAACCGCTTAAACTCCTTTAGTTACTATCTACAATTTTGGAAAATTTTTCCTGTTTGTTCACTTTCTGTAATTGTTTGTTTGGTTTACCGGTCACTACTTATAATTCCAAATTTTTATCTACTTTCGATAACTAATTCCAACCTTTTTTCCTGACTTTTATATCTTTTTCAACCGATTGTCATAAAACAATAAGATCACACTCTGGTTATTTCTTCATTCTCTTTTTTCTTTTTTATATAATTATAAAGTTAATAAATTGACAATGTGAGATTCAACATTGATTTATAGGTAATATATGATTATGTTATTTACAAAAATTATGTTAATTCCTTCATCTATATCATTGATTCTAAGTACATATATAATCTTTATTTAACATTATTATAAGGTTCCCCACTTTATTAATTTAGCTGGTATAGTGTGCTTTGTCGTATTCCATTATAATATATTTTTTTTCATAGTCTCTGTATGATTTATCTAAAATTGGTAGTAAGCAGTTCATGCTCTCTTCAATTATACACTTTGTTTGCTTATGTAAATTCCTAAAAATACAAAAACCAATTCTCTATTGTTTAACACCAACATGAACATAACTTTGGTTTTTATCAACCTTGTCCTCCCGTATGTTTAACTAAGTTCATATTGGTCTTTCAAACCTTCGAGGTTAATAACCACCACACATGTACATCATTGGAGACGAACATGTGAAATCCCAGATCTTTAAGCTGCAAAAGTGTTAAAGGCGTCTATGTACAATGTCATTATTTCTAAAAGTGATTGGGGACTATTTGCACGGAATATGAGATTTCTAATTACTATTTTCGGCTTGCTATTCCACAAGATTTCTTAAAGTAATTAAAAAAAAAACGTTCGACAAAAATATCAATCTTTTCTGAGATTTCTAGGATATGAAACAATCTTTTCACGGAAGATCTATCTATGGAAGAAAATGTTTCAAAATTAAGATGTGGTTTGAATGCAGATTAGGAAACCTATAAAAAAACTGAGAAAAATTTCAATTTATAATTGTAGAAAATTGAAGTTGCACATATTTTCTGCAAGTGTGCTGCATTTGAATTCATAAACGTGGATATTTTCCATTCAAATAGTATCAATATTATGTTACCTAGTGTGATTTTGGTCTAGAGGATCAGCTATCAAATGATTCATAACGTAAAAAAAATGGAGAATAAATGCTTCGAAATTTCAAACAAGTAATCGCATTGATAATGATCATGGATAGATACACTACCAAATGAGCAACCATTTTGATATGGCAAGTAGAGAGCTTCAAGATAAACTTTTGATTGTACCTCACTTTTTAATAAGAAGTCAAGGCCAAAGAGAAAATTTTCTCCCAATAAATGACGCAAAATTTTGTGTAAACACTAATATTTATTCAGAAAAATTTGATGCACCAAGGAAAATAAATTACATGACGTAGATGATTATACTTTCATTGACCTGGTATACGTGGCGGCGGTACAAAAATCGCAAATACGAAGAGCTCTGTAATAATTCACTACTTCCATCTGCTTGCTTTAGGTTGACATCACGAGAAAGACTTTATCTAAGCAGAGCACTGAGATTTTGATGTATTGAAGGCAGAAACTAACGAAAAATTTGAAATATATTCCAGTTGGAGTATAGTATGTATGACTTGGCAGAAGGGTTCGGGGACCGTTGTTAATTCAAGTAATATATACTGAACAGACCAGCTAATAAAGAATTAAAATATATACAGGTCGAAACAATTATTTTACAAGAATACAATTAGCCAATTTATTACTTTAGAAAAACAACCAAAATTAAATTCTATTTATGTTAATAGTTGCGAAGTGATGAATACCTAGTTACATACTGGGTTCTTGGAAGAACACTCTATTATTGTCATATAAAACAAAAAAGGGATATTTCCCATATTTCTTAATGGAAACTACACTGTCTTTAAATTTTATGTCTGTTGTTGATTCCTCTCACTCATTTTAGACAGAGATGTTACGTACCGACAGTTATGGAATAATTTTTAAAGAAGAAAAGACATTTATTACGCTGCAATTTCGAAGTTAGAAGATCCGTGTGTTTCTGTTCTATACATATTTTTACATATTTTTACAAAAGTCTATTTGTGTATATTCGTTTATTTCATCCCAGATTAAAAGTAGCAAAGAATGTGAAAATCCTAATAACCAGTAGAATATAGAAAAAAATATCCAATTGTTATTTTCGTAGTACTTCGGTAGGTTCGAATGCTACATTTGATCCAATTTTACGCATTTTCACATTCAGATTTGTTCCTACATCAAGGCTGATCGACAAACATAGTTTTGAAGACACAACTACAACCATTTTTTACGTTTTGACTTGAAACTAAGTCAGAATTTTCTGTGTTCTCTTTGAATCTTCATATTTCAGGCTCATAATTTCTTTTCTGAAATATTTACATCGTTTTAAACGTACATGGTTATTCACCTTTTCCCGTACCGTTTTCTGGTACCAAGCAGTCTACGAAAAAAAAACTACCACGTTAACCATGCATATATCTGTATATATTTATATTTGCGTATTTATTCTAACCCTCTTGTTACTGACTTTGATTTGGTTGATGCGTACATATGAATCAACTTAAGAAAAACGAAAAATCTATCACTTAAAAACATTATCAAAATAATAAAACAGATGAGTGTCAGGTATTTCGTGTTTTTATTCATTTTGATAATCATATCTTAAATCCAATTACGTATCAAGGGAATATATTAGCTTCTGTTCGACAATATAAGTGACTTGTTGTGGAGAGTTTTGTGAAAATTTTGAGCAATTGAATTCAAACTTGACCGTATCAGTTCGATTGACACCAAGCAGTTGGGACAACTAGAATATCTTCCCAACAAAACGATAGTGAATTTTTTCATTTAGTAAGGAGGTCCAAGTTGTCTATTCTCTACAGGTAAGGTGCACCTTGCAAGGTGCACTGTGCAATCTATTGTGGACAATCGGTCCCTTTACAGTTAATGAGAAAACTTAATATTCAATTGCTTTCAATACTCTATAGACAAACATTTATGTAAAAGTATTGATGACACAGTGAAATTAGTTAGTTAGTTCTTTATAAGATGTTTTATTTTATAATATATTATGTTCCACAAAAATAAACTAAATTCATAGAATCCTGTCGTTTCGTTCTACTTAACACATTAGAATCATCGTTACACTCGAATAAAAGGAAAATTTATTCAAATACTGATGAACTATTAACATTCTGTGGTCACAAACAAAAAAAATTGTGGTTGCAATTTTCCCACGATTCGCTAGATGAATATGATGCGGGTCATGTATCAGAATTTGAATACGCTTACCTCATCAAGATTTAGTCATTTAAAGTCTTACACAATTTGAACAAATCCATCACTATATTATGTAAATGTCTTGTATCAATAATGTACGTTTAGTGTAAATTATTGATTACTTGTTGCTTCCAAACTATAATTCGAATTCTAGCAACAACTACAAACATTTTTTGGCAATATACACATGTTTTTAAAAATGTTGCATGGAGTTGCTTCTTAATCTACTGTTTCAGCACAAATAATGGTACACCTTATCGTTATTTAGATGGTATATCTACGAAAAACAATTTTCAACGATAACTGCAAGTAAGACATTTATATACAAATAAATTTCTTTATATACATATATGTATGTATGGATTTTGGGGTATCATATACCTTAAGGTGTACCCCTTTCTTGCTGCGATACTGGAATGTGTTTACAGCTGATCCGTTAATTTCACTCCTTTTAAAAAGTATAAGATATTGGATGGCTGTAATTATCAGAAATCTTCGTCTTCTATTTCAAGCGGTCCCAGGTATATTGCTCTGTAGTTCCTTAGTGTTCCACACTTCTAGAAAACGTAGGTAAAGTTTTCGTCCTCTGTGCAACATTATCTGCTAAGTCTAGCGTTTTCAGGTGTTTGTTGAGGCGACAGTGCCCCGAGAGTACGCCGGATAGTATTCGTAGATTGTACTTACTTAAGTTAATACATTCAGCAGATCTTCTCT
Source organism: Diorhabda carinulata (assembly GCF_026250575.1). Taxonomy (NCBI): domain Eukaryota; kingdom Metazoa; phylum Arthropoda; class Insecta; order Coleoptera; family Chrysomelidae; genus Diorhabda; species Diorhabda carinulata. The sequence continues at coordinate 10,743,690 of NC_079462.1, forward strand.
GGTTTTAGATTCCCGGAAAAGTCTTTAGCTGTCTAAGGTTGTCCCAATAATTTGTTTCGCTCCTATCTAATTTCTTATTCAGTGTTTTTTCCATTGTTCTGTAGCTGATACCACAGAAGGGTTCAGGTCCCATGAAGGGCTTGTCTGCTCCCACTTTAGCGAGCTTATTTTATTTCAGTGCCCTTTGCTCCGGTGTGTCCCGGAATCCATTCTATGGTAACTTACGCATGAGACATTATAAGTTTCAGCTTCTTCACGTGAAAATTGTGCAGCTAGTTTAAGACACGAGAACTGTACAGGAAATCTATAGTTGGACATATTGTTTATTGCAGAATCCAGGTCTTTATTTCATCATTTAATGGTACAGTGATGGTGTGGAGAAGTATCAGTAGAGATAGAAAAATTGATATAGTTTTATTGAAATGGAGTTTAGAAACAGTTGATCATTCCAAGATAAATACTCTGGCCTGCTGCAGAAATTTAGTATCAGTTTATGTATTGCAAGACAAGGTCTCCCCTCACGTTGCCAGAATTTTTTTTTTCAGAATCTGATTTTTCTGTACAGTTTGGAGTCTCAATCCTATTGGACATGTCTGGTGCCTACATGCTTTGAACAAAAGTTGCATGTCATAATGATACTTTTTGTTAATAGCTTAATTTAGAATGTGGAAAGAAGCTATCTTTAATACCAGAGGAGGTCACATAGTCACACATTCAATAGAAAACAAGGATAAATATCGTCATAAAATTCGACAATTTGTTAATTGTTGCCGTCGTGTAGATCTTTGTTAAAAAGGAAACCTCAAAGCTCACCATAGCAATTGTGTATCGATTTATTATCGACCACGTTAAAGTGAATTAAGCTCAATTTCTAGCCGATGCTATATAGTAGTTTAATGTTGAATGAATGTCATTTCCAGATCATTTTTGGTGATTTAAAATTAGCTATGGCGTGACGGTTTTCCTGTACTCAGCTGAAAAGCTCTAAATCGAATCTCAATTGGTTTTTTCTAGAATATCCCAACGGTTCGAAACCAACGGGCATCAATTTCTGAGCTTATTATGGATTCCAGACGGTTTAAATTCTGAACTTCAATTGAAACTTTGACTACTGTAAATTATTTTATTTGTATTTGTAACTTTGAAGTGTGGTTAGTAATTTTGAAAATTGAGTTTGTATTTATATTGTTTAACCTTAGGTTTGGTAGACATCTTAGAAATAATACTCTGATGCTAATACTCAGTAAATTGAATGGGCCTTAATCTATTCTTGAAATATAGTTGGGTGCTAAAAACTGGGGACTTAGATTTGCTTCGAAAATCGAAAATTAGTTTCTAAAAATAGCAAAATCAGATAAATCAATGTGAAAAGTCCAGAGAAGACCATTACAGGTAAACTTATTAAGTTTCATTCAAATTGAATGCGTTTAATCTTCCAAGTGTGAGGAGAGTGTAGTTGATCTTCAGCCTTCTAAAAATTCATGGATTCAACTTTGAATCTTTGAAAAATTCACCCCTTCCTCGACTTGATGGTAGTGAGATAGCGAATTTTAACATATCTTGACGATACACAACGGGGCGAAACACCAAATTATTGGACATTGTAGTTTCATGGCCAGTCTGTTGGTCTGTTGATGTTCAGGGTGGCCCAGAAGATACTTTTTTTAATTAGACGACGTAAATTGATTCCACACCCTATTTCCAGCAAGTTTTACTAAGGTCACTTTTTTGAGGGGAGTAATCGTATAAAAGGTTACGGGGTTTTTCAGCAAACCAAAACCCCATTTTCCATATATGAGTTAGTAACATTTAATTCACAATGAATTTTTTGCGGCTACAAAAACCCTTTTTCTTACGCATATTTTCGAGCCCAAGATCGTGATTCTGTGATCCATATTCCCGGTCATAATCTGTGAAACGTATATATGGTTTGTTCTGAAAAAATTGGAAACATCGCGATTTTTGTTCAAACTGCCTTTAAAGCTATCCCGATACAGAATTTTAAGTCTTTAGTGACTTTCTTTTAATCACAATTCATGAGCATTAAAGACAATAATACATCCACAAAGTATAAAACAAACATTTAAAACAAAAAGATTACAATTTATCGGAACAACATTTGAAAAAATCAAAAGCTTGCCGAAAAACCTTCTGTAGAGGTAGATCCCTTCAGCAATTTTCCTTAAGAATGTTTTAATTTTCCTGATGTTTTTCATTAAAAAACTCCAAAAGTCTATAAAAACTCAAGCTGCAAAAACTTATAATAATAATTTTGAACTAGCGTGATATAGATTAATTTTGGTTCATCAAAATTGTTTCCATGGACGGTCGATTTAATAAGATATGGTGGAAATTTTCAATTAAACAATAACCGACGAAGAACAAGAAACTAAGAAGAATAGCTTATTAAGCTTCTCACGTATACTAGATGGTAAGTTCGAGGCATAGAGACTTTTGAATATCTCATGAAGGAAAAAATAGGAATAAGTTTTCAATAAGTGTTGCAACGTTGCCATAGGAGCATATATTTGCATTAAAACAAAACAGCCACGGTAGTGGAGAGCATAGCTATTGCAATGATGGATTTCTTTAAAAGAATACCATTACGTGAAATCACATTAGTTTATGAATTCCTTTGACCTCTAAATTTACTTAGACATAAAGAGCAACCTTTGCCTGACCATTGTTAGTAGTTTTTTCTCTATTAAAATACGATCCTGTGGGGATTGTGAATTTCTTTTGGCAGTATAGAAGGTAACATATAATTGATGGGATAATGAAATATGGTTGTTATCATGACTTAATTGGATCAAATATCCTCCAACATAAAAATAACATTATTGAACAAAAGTCCAATTATGTTGTTGCTGATAATCTCCGTGTAAGCTTTCATTTTATACAGTAACAGGTTGTGCTTATCCAACGGAGACTACGCCTAAATCAAATCCGGCAATTCTAGAAAAAGAAATTGTACTCACAAAGCTCTTCTTTTCTTCAATTAATTTTGCTTTAGGTTAGGCACTTTGTATATTATTCATTGTAATGAATTTCATACTTGAAATTACTTTTTTTTCGAGTCTATGTTTCTTACCACGGACTTTTGTTTGTTGTTTACCGTTCAATTTCCAGATATTCAGGATTTTTCACCAACTTGAAATCACATATTAATAATGCGTTGTGAATACAAGACATTATACATTCCTTGTTACTGATATCTTATAAAATTAGTCTTTTCCATAAAATTAAAAAACTACAGTGAGCTTTGTGGATATAAATAGGTATCTGATAAGAAATCGTGATTAAATTGAATAATTTTGAATTTTTTTGAATATTGAACCATTACAATATTATATTGAAAACAGATGCCATAAGCTGTTTTCACTTTATCACGTTTCCATGGATAAATATATTGATTCATTTAGATTTTGACGTTTCAAATATTTGATATTCCAAAATGTCACGATTTGGTTGTAATACTGACAAGAATATTGATGAAGTTATAGAACAAACACATCAAAAAATACCATTAACAGTGAAATATTTGTAGAAAAAGTATTTGTGGACTTGCAAGGATAGAAAGTATCAATTACGATAGGTGGAAATAGGAGAGTAAAAGAATTGGCGTTGAATTTATGGTCAAAACCATGTGGAGCCTAACAAGCGAGCTATTATAAGACAAATAAAGAAATGGAAGTTATTCTTGGCTCACTCAAAAGTGTTGTGTACTCGAGGTGCCAGCGTCCGACGATAACTTCAATAAGATCACTGTAAAAGGAAACAAAGTTTGACAGCATAGAGTTCCGTAGAAATAACGAAGATATTTTTAAATTATAGAATAAAAATACCCCTGACGGACTGCAAAGGAAAGTCTATCACATAGCCACTATAGAATTAGCTTGGCGAGGTGAGGAATCTGCTGCTTTCTTGACTGAATTTTTTTTTGTATCAAATCAAACAACGATTGTTCTGTAACAAATCGAATCGATTATAACCCTGCATTCAGCAAGACTTGCCAAGGTGTTTCGAGAACGTGTAGTGAAAACAAATTTTTAATAGAAAACAACGACAGCAAGGTTTGTCCTGTAAGATTATTATTAAAATTGATATCAAAAATTGAAATCATCAGATTATTTCTGAGAATAAATCATTACTGAAAATCCCAAAATGATCATTGGTATGACAATATGCTCATTGGAAGAAATACCATTCAAAATTGGACAAAATCGTCTGCCGAAGCGATTGGTTTGATTACCAAGAAAAAAAAAAACAATCCCATAGATCGACTGCGGTTAGTCAATTAGCCAAAAGTGGTGTACAAGAGCAAAAGCTTATGTAAATTACAGGTCACAACAATGCCAACGCTACTTGAGTGTCATAATCAAATTATTGAGAGCATGCGTATTGGAAATACATCTTCATCAGTTAGAGAAACTAACACGTCTGGATCTTCACTTAACTTTTCTAATGGTTCTTTTGTTAATCACACCTTTAAATAAGTTTTTGCTCCGTTTTTCCCTATTATTAACAAAAATTTTTCTATCCAAATAACTCTCGAACATTGCTAAGTGTTCAAAAATTTTATAACAACTTTCTACGGACTACGGAGTCGGTCTGTCGAACAATTATCAATGTTCTTAGGTTATTACCACTGATAATATAATCCATTAGCTCTACTGATTTTGCAAATGATAATTACTATATTAAGACTGCAAGTTATAACACTAAATTAATTATTATTTTTATTAATTCGATTTTTTGTTGCCATGCTTTTCATAGCTATTCCCTATAGTTTATTTTTTGTGAAAACCCTGCAATAAGTTTTAAATTATAGCATAGGAAACATCATTTTGAAGTTAACAAAAATTCCTGAAGAATTCTGTAATAACAATTTAAGAAATCCATCACTGCAGTCCCAACGTTTTTCTGAACCCTTTAACATGAAAAAGCGCTTCTTTACCAACTTGTTTGTGACATACATAGATATTTCCCAGCTTTGAATTCTTCGTGTATATAAGGAAAACGAAGGTCAAGGTAAAATTAATTACTCAAGGTGAAATTAGGCATAATCGATTGTACTTTTTTATTATCATATCTATTAGGCGTAATTATTTAATCTCAAACAAACATACTTTAGCACTTCATTCCTTTCTTTGTGCCGGATCTTTAATTCTTAATATCAAATTGAAAACACATCATTTGATATAATTAACATAGTCATATATAATAGCTATAATGGTCTAAAGAATTATTCAAAGAAATTTGTTGAAAGAATATTGAAGATATAGAACTATTTATGATTCCTATGAAGCTTTTGATATATTTATTATCTTTGGCATTAATAAAACTCACCCGGTATCATTGGTATCCTAGTTTGTAAGGACCAACTGGCTGAAGTAGGAAAAATGGACCAGGATGCCTTCCAATTCGTTAGGGATCTACTTTCCTTTTCTTTGCAACACCCTTTGCCAATATCATTTTGACAATTCACTAATCTCCAACAAAAAACTATCAAAACTAAAATATACCAGTTCATCTTCAAATCACAAAAACCTTTGAACTAGTACAAAAATTAACATATCCGTATCATTTAACTACTGACGTTGAAGGAAGAATGAAGAAAGAGGATTAGCGAGGGAATACAGTGGTGCCACTGTAAGAAATTCTCAACAATACCGGAGTAGTAACTGCGTTATAATTTTTTATGATTCTTGTGCCCGTAATGGCCATCGTTAATGTCAAATATTATCGTGGTTCACGCTTCAATTCATCTAATACAACGGTTAAGTGCGTTTGATTCCATGTTTGCACACAGGCGGGTATAAAAACGTGAAAAAAATTGTATGAATGTAATTAGTACTAACTAGACAATTGTATTTATATTGATTCAATTATGATTATGATATTAGGGTCGATCAGAGGCATCATAAAATATCGTATATATGATTAATGCAATAATATTTTTTTATATTTGATTTGAGTGACGTGAGACTTAAAAATAAATATTGTGTTTGTTTGCTTATATACTACATAATGTGACATGCATAGTCTAAATTCAACCTAAAAGATAGATGTATGAATATTCAAGCTAGACTTCGTCGATACCCTTATATAAATTACAATCTTCAGGAACTAGTTTTGAACAATTTCGGAAAGGTGAATATATTTGAGAATGCTGAGAATTTCTTGGATTATAGAGTGACTGATATAATAAACATTGCCAAAGAAGAAGAATTTATTAAACCCTGCAAATAAGAAAGATACAATACTCCGGAATATATTGGAAAATATTGTAATAGCTGCTAAGAAAAAAAATAGTAGGTGTCATATAAACTAGAGTGGTTATCATCATTTAGCACCATATATCTGCATCTGCATCTGTATATTTCTGGAAAACTCTTATTATTATTACTATGTTTATTCCAGAATGTTTGGATTTCTTGATTTAGCAACGCAACGGTTCATTGCTAAATATTGAAACAATCTCAATATACATATCATGAACAAAAGTAGTACCCTTCATAAACACATATGTTTAATGTATATATATTTGAAATCAATCGCTGTTTTGTTATTCACTTACTATTCAAAGGTCATTTCTTATTAATTATTTTCAATTATGATAGAGATCTTCTAAATGAGAAAATTTTATTCATACAGCAATATAAATATTTCCCAAATATCACAATACCGTTCAAATTTGATGATTATTTCATTTCAAATATATTTAAACATCTCAGCAATAATCTAACTTTTTTTGTTACACAGGCGTGTGAGATTTGAATTGTTAATAGCTTTCTTCTACTCTGCCATGGGCTCTCCTATGTCTGAAATAGTGTGAAAATGTTATCCTCTTAAAACAATTTTATTTTCGCAAAAAGCCACAAGTTGCATCGTACTGAGTTTGTTGGACTGGGACAGCTTTTTAGCAATACAAACTGGCAAATGAACAAAAAAGCAGTTGGTCTATTTCTACACACATCGTTCTACAAACTTTCCTCATAGACAAATTTTAGAACATATTTAACACTTTTCCAATCTGGAAATAAAACCTTATGTTAATGCGTTGTACTAGGTCCGTTTCATGATCATGATAAAAACTGCAAACACGACCTCATTAAAGCGTCTATAGTAGCAGAATGACATGTCGGAACCGGTTCAAACTATTCACTGTTTGTCATAACCTCTAAACATATGTCAACGTATGAAACATATCCGTTGGAATAGATGCGTAAGTAATTATCACACCTCGTAGTTCTCCTAAATATATTGTAGAAATAATTATTGAATCAGATGCTTAGCAATCATGTATATATTCGTGATATATAGCAAGTATTAATAATTCATATTTGTTTCTATTGTGAACCAGACAACAAATCATGTTCATTAATGTGAATTCATTATTTATTAGCACATTCCTACTGAAATACATTAGGAAATTTGTCGTTGGTAGAATATTCCTTTCAATAACTTTACACTATCAGTTTATATATACATATATATATATATATATATATATATATATATATATATATATATATATATTCTCCATGGTTATGATTACGTAATCCTCTCTCCCAATCCGTTTCTGCGTCTCTCATCATATCATTCTAGCACTATGTACAACTATTTCCCCTTATTTTGTCTCTCTATATGCTTTTCAGTCTGTTACTGTTGGATATTTAACAAGGATTTTCAGCTCTTGGTTCGTTATTCTTCTTTTGTTTCTATTTTTCAGTATTTTCCTCAACATTTCCCGCTTAGGTTCTTCATTAATATCCATGTTTAACATCCATGTGTCACTATTTTGGATTTCGTTGACATTACTTTTGATTCTGGTGAGATATTTAATATTTTCCTTTACTCTATCTCGTTGTTCTTCTATTTATTTAACTTTCTCCTTTATTATTTTTTAATGGAATGAGTATATCATGAATGAATAACAAACGGTTTCAATAATAATGAGCATTTTCAATATGTACCAAAGGAAAACAATGTTTCCAATTATAGCATAATCCTTTAATATACGAAAACTTTATAATACGTCACTCCAAAAGATGAAAAAAAATTATAACTGAGGTGTTTATTGTATAAGAATTAAGTTTAATTATTCAAATACATTACAGTTTTGACAATCCAACATCTGTCGTTATACCGTTACTTACTCTCAACTAAATATTCATCAATGAAAATATAACTGTTAATATATCAGCTGTTAACAAAAGTATTTTATTTTGAGTTAATTTAAGATCTTGAAAACATTGCTATACATAAAAATCTATTATTTCCAAAATTTTCACAATAAGAGGAGAGTAAATGATGAAAAATGTTCGACTGATAATTTCCTTCGAGAAGAATTTATGTAACATTCTTCCTAGACCTATTCTTCCGTTTATTTATTTAGTCATATGTTAAGGGTAGAAATTCTAATCTGTATAACCTAATCACGATTACGACATTCAGATATTGAACACTATACTATGCTTCAAGGGCAACACCACTTTTGATATATTTTCTTTTCCATATAAAAATATTGTAATGTTTTTCTTTTTTACTTACGCTCTTTCTACTCGTGGGGTGATTATACAAACGCTGACTTACGTTCTTAATTTATTCGAATACTTTACACAACACTTAACTAACTTATAATAATAAACTTATAATATTAACATTTAAATAACACAATCAAATTGTTCGATTACTTCCTATTTCGTTCTGTTCACTATTACTATTTATTATAAACTGAACTAAACTGCGTTAAACGAACTATTTGGTTTTCAGAAATTCTAGAGAATGAAGAAACAATATAAAGAAATAAATAGACCTTCCTAGAAATTAGTTCAATAGAAACAATAGAAGCAAATCACGTGCTGTAATAAAAACTTTTTTAAAAACAAACATCAACCGAATTCCGGGTATATCAAATGTGCCACGCATTTTAGAATTCTACTACAACCGTACAGGGACTTGTAACAATATCACCTAATATTTTCGAACTTTTGACAACTACATTATCATTCTGACCCCCAGATGAAATCTATGCATGTGAATGTTATCAGCTGCAGCAATAACTCTCTCGAAAAAAACTTATTTTGTGAATTATTTACAAAATAAATTTAAAATATACATCTGGGGTTATAAACTGAGCGATTACATGAAGCTGAAGAAACAGTCTACTTCACGTTATTAGTTCTATACCTATTCTTATTTGATTCTCCAAGAAACTTCTTATTGGGAAGCTACCTCAGAACTCTCTATTTCCAACATACTCATATAAAATAATAATACGTGTCTCTGTATATTTTAAACAATTATAATTTTTTCGAATTGGTATAATTTGGAAAAACAAGTAGCACATTTTGTTTGACGACTTTAGGAAATATACAGGGTGTTCCAGGACTTGATGAAAAAATTGTAGAGATATTCTGTAGAAAATTATCATAAATTGTAATTATATATTGAAAATACAATCAAACATTTCTTGGAGGAATAAATAAACATTTGTACATAGGATCGGAGATCATATTACTGGCATAGGGAAAACTTGGAAGATATTGATTTAAGATATTCAAAATTACATTTTTCCTAATAGGTGGATTGGTCGAGGACGTCCATTCACATGGCCACCACGTTCCACTGAATTAAACACAATAGATAATTTTTTTTGAAGACACTTCCAAAGCTTGGTGGATGCAACACTGGTAAACACAAGGAACGAAATAGGCAGAATCTTGGAATGCTCTTCCAAGTTCAAAGAAGTTTGTAGAAGTGCAAGGTGCCTATTTCAAACATTTATGGTTATTTTTTTTTCATTTGATAAGTTTTAGACTCACCAACTTGAAGTTTCTATATTTCAATTATTTCCTCATGCAAGTAACAAGATTTTCGACAGTCTGCAGGTTAATTAGAAATGTTTGATTATGTTTTAATACCTCATGTGAGTATTTTCAATAAATAATGACAATTCATGATCATTTTCTTCAGAATGTCTCTTTATGGCGAACGGTTATCTTGATCTAAAGGATCTAAAAATCAACATATCTCCCAAACTATAAATTTTATCGAAAAGCACAGATTACTTTTTTTTTGGAAAATCGATTGTAAAATTCATTTATGCTAACTTTAGATTGTCCCTGTAAATGTTGCTAAGTATTGGGCATGAACTGTCTCTGACCTTCAGATAGCAATGTAGAATTATTTATCCAGACAAACACACTACATGGACATACGTAATTATTCATTAAAAATTCATAGTGTTTTGATGTATAATTGACTGTATTTATTAAACTTAAATATAAGTTCTGTTTTCGCTATTTTGAAGGCTTATAACTCAGAAAATATTTTCTATGTCACAGCATTATTTTCACGTCATTTATTCACTCTCAAATTTTTTGCATCAAGTCCTGGAACACCCTGTATATGTACCCAATGATTCCGATTTCATTATGATTCGTCTACATCCCATTTAAAGTGCCACATAGAGTTGGTGAGGAAAACAATGAATATAGAAGAATTTGATTTCTATACTGACTAACTCCTTGATTTTGAGGAAATTAAGTGTTAGTCTAAAGCTTAGGATTGCTATTGATTCTTTTAATACCAAGAAAACTAGTCGATGTCGCTTTTTAACTACTTGGTACCTTAATAAAGCATGGACGTTTAATAGCACTGAACAATGAATGTATGTTACCAATTTCTTTAAGATCTCCCTCAATTATGAGGTCAGTATTAAATTGCTCTTTCACGCATAAAAATATGATTTCTCCAAATATTTGTATAATTCTAAAAACAATTATCTATTTCTATACTTTTTGACATTAAAAAAATTGCTCCCCTTTTTCTTTCTTGATATGTGTAATTATCACATTGAATAGTTGGTTAACTACTAGCAAATTAAAATAATTATTTGGATTCGATTGCCTATTTCCAGACACGTGATAACTCAATAAATGAATATTATTTTAATGCCCTATTTTATACTCGTGACAATAATACCTGCGACACTGTTATAGTAGTGATACATCTCAGTGTCTGAAATAATGGATAGTTTGTTATGAAAACTGATGTCATTTCAAGAATATTATAATTTAAAATAGAATAACGGGGACTTAAACCGTGTCTTTCCACTCTACACTCATCATGCCGTATAAAGAGAGTCTGTAATTTTGAATAAAAATGGTAAAAGAAAATTTTTGTTCAAAAAGCTAAGTCTCGTAAATTAGTATTTCCAATAGGAATTCCGCCCATAAAGTGATAAAACATTTATGTTGATTTTGATTAATGACAACACTCTCAGTTTCAAAGTTATCTTTGGAGAACGTGTGAGGTTGAACATAACTGTTTATGAAGTCAAGAAAAATTAAGTTGAAAAATATCATGTCATGACAATTGGAATTTTCATTCGCGAAGTTATTTCCGTGAATACAGAAACCGTAAAGATGGAATTGTAATTCATACGAAATTATAGGCGATACGTCCATAGGTGGTAAAATAAAGAATTCAAATAAGTTCAAATGTTTGACTATATTGACTGATTATTATCGATAGACTTAGGCAATAAAACTTTAGTCCAACTGATATTTAGCAGAGGTATTAGGAATCGTTGATTTAAAAAAAGGTTTCGTTTCGTAATAGATATTTGCGATATAAGTGTCGAAAAAATTCATAATACGAAATGAGATGGGGAATGGACCCATTATAGTAGGCTGAAAATAATGATATCGGTGAAGAAAAATGTGGACATAAGTAAATATTGACAGCTATTGGCATTCTTGAAGCGGAAAAGTGAAGGTCACAAGCCGGAAAAATTCAGTATATTTTCAAAAAATTCAATTGAAATTGTAAACTACAATTCTTCAATTGCCTCCATGTCAGCTGGAATAAACATCACTAATTGCACAGGTGTTGCATTTAATTATTATAATAAATGAGGTTTAATTTTTTATTCCACTAGTGCGGTAAAGTATCTCATTACGAAACTCATATTAGTATCATAATGTTTGATATTACATATTGGTAGTAGTTAAAATAACAAAGTTCATTTGCCATTCTCAATACTTCTTCTTGTTGAAGCCTCTGAAGTTTCCTCCCAGTTAAATCTTCACCTTGCAATTCAAGCAACCTTTATTTTTTACTTGATTTTATTTCATTCAGCACATCTCGTCCTATTCGATTTGCCAGTTCATCAGATCAGCCTCACACAAAACAGACCATTCCTGATGCATTCATTTCGGTATCATAGTTTATGATACTGGAGCATCATCCAACGTATCAGAGCTTAAAGGCTGTCATTATGGAAGATCAAAATATACCATTTTTATATTTGGATGCATTTTTCAAAATTACAACTGCTCCTAGGCATAACTAAGTGTGTTATAATCTTACTAAAAACAAATATGAATCCTAATCACCACCAAATAAGAAAAATTTATCATCTAAGTTCAATTATGATTTGAGATTGATACTTGGGTAATACTTTCAGTTGAATAATAATATATTCTGGATTATTCAAACATTTTACAATAGTGCTACATTATATATGGTGTTCCGAGACTTGATTTCGAAAGCCAGTAAATGACGTGAAATTATTGCTGCGACATAAGAGAAATTTTTTCATATGACCCTTCGTTTCTAATAAGATTTCCGCGTTATCTACAATTTCCCATATGTTAACTCGTTCTTTTTTATTGTTTTAACGGAGTTTTTTCGCAACTGAGGTGTTACACAAATTTCGCGTTAACGGAGGAAACTTTTGGGGTTTGGATATCGAGCTCTATATGGTCTTTGAGACGTATTTCAGAAACATCCAAAATCTTATTGATTGTTTCACAATTTATGGAAGACACTTCAGTAATATTGAATAATCACACACTTGCATCTAGTTTTGGATTGTTCAATCTTTATTCAATTCATAAGGTGTTTCCAGCCTTTCCGCCTTCTTTATCAATTTTAACTTCGTTCGTAAAAAGCTGGTGGCATCCAATTTGATATTAATGGTTCACCCCATCTGAGTATAAGTTATTTATATACTTTAACTGACGCCGAATACCACATCCTGAGGAAGAATCTCCTGACGATGAACTAAGGTTACAAAGTATTATTTTATTGGTAATAGTTGTTGAAAAGTTGCTTCTGCGGCTCTTGGTGTTCCTTCAAGACGTACTCTATACCCTTCTCACCTAACATTCGTATATTCATTGATTAATATGCCGTTACAGTTCTTTTACAATGTTTTGTAAGTAACAATGCTCTCATAATTCTAAAATTTCACTAATTTATATTACATTTGTTGCCGAAGAGATTTTAGCTGTTGCCGACTACAAATGAGAGGCATGCTGTTTTAAAAAATATAATTAGAAGATTTTTAGCAGCTCTAGTTTTTGAGTTTCAGATAAGCAGCTATAAAACAGGAATAATATGGATTTATTGAGGAAACATTTACTAAAATATTCTCAACTGAGCTCTAACAAACTTCTTTCTTCTCTTCTTCGATATATAGACTTGATATAATAGGGTCCAACTATAATCAGACATCATATTCGTATCCCAGAAACCCTGATTGTTCTCTGAAATGACTCGTAAATCCCGATGTATACGCTCTCTCCGTCCTCTGCTCACCCCCCAAATTTTTCAGAAATATATTCGGGTGAATATGGAGAAATTGGAGTTTTATGCTCAAATCGCACTCTATATTTTATCGTTATAGTAGAAAGTCTTATATGAGCTCAATATAATTTTCATATTTACGAGTATATGTAATTGTGGAAGGATTATTTTGTCACGAGAACTAATGAATACTGGACTATATATTTCTTTCTAGACTCCATATTTTTTCTCAAATGCCAGTGTTTCTTCTTACTCAAAGTTCATGTTCAGCTCTACTGTCGTATACATATAAAACAAAGAAATGTTTTGTTTGAGTAGACAATATATTAAATATTCTTTCTTCACCTCTGTACTGTTGTCAGTAGGTATCCCAGCGGATATACCTCCAATATGTAATAGACTGCATTTAGGCTATGTTTCGAATTGTCAATGGCTAAACGCAAGACGTTTGGTTCATAATGTTTGAAGTCCATTTTTATCAGCACGCTGTTGATATCCAAACAAAAGGTAAAACCGTTTTCGTCGGAGAAATAACACCGTAATTCTTTATCTCTCACACTATAGAAATTTCTTTTAATGTCTGAGGAAAGCAAATTTTTCTCTTTTTTCTCTTGATGTTATTTTGGCTCATTTGACACACTTTCCAGATGACCACCATTTTGTGATTAGTTTGGTTCTTCAATGTCTTGTTCTAAGGGTTCAGATATATATTTTGAGCATTGAAGGGTCAGGTGAACATTGCATTGGACTTTGTACACAACTAGTACTTGGATTTGGTCCGATTTTCAGTGTTCAAACTAATAACCCATGCTTTATAAATAACAGTTTTCTAGAGGATTTCGTGGTCCTAACCAATTAGTCTGTGTTCCAAATTTAAAGGCACTCCTTTTACCTCTTTTTAATAATCTTTAATATTCCACACAAGATTTACAAACACAATTGGAACCCAGTGTTATTCTTTTTGTCCAAAGGCACCCAAAACTACTCCAAATAACTATTTTTCACAAACTCATAATTTTTGTACAATATGTAGATTCTTTATACGTTTCTTTGAACTACACATGAAGCAAAAATTCGAAACTAATCCTAACAGGGTAAATTACGCCCATTATCGATTAATTTGTACACTTACATTATGAAATTCAAAAATAAAACAAGTTATAAATGAAAAAACAGTTAAACTTTGTAAACTAGTGATATGAACTTACAACAATGTCCGAACTTTTTAAACTTTACACTGTCTAGTACATTCTGGCCTTAACTTTCCTTCTTCTTTACTTCTTACTTATATCGCTATCAAATCAAAACTGACTGACTGACTCATTTATATGGGTAATAGACTTATCTGAAATTTTATCTGTAATTTTCGTTTAGGATAATCTTCTCGGCTATATTGTCTCGTGAAATTTTCGTTTAGAATAATCTTGATCATTGTTCTCGGCTATAATTATCAAAATAGAAATTGCTAGAAGGATGGCGAATTCTCCGGACTAATGACGAAGTATCAAAATTTCTAACCTCAAAAATAATAGTTTCACATCTCGTCAAGAGATGGCACCTCACACCTCAATCGTACATGCAACTAGCAACAGTATATAATCATTTTGAATAACTTTCTTTGATATGATGATCTAAGGCTTTGAGTATTATCGAGTGAATTCATAGAGTCAAATGATCTATATTCTTTTATTCCAACTTGAATATGAAATTTTTATAAGACTGAAAATGTTACATAACGATTATGAGGAATTGATTTTATGCGTTCTTATGATTAATAAACTAACACTCTTGTGGTGTGTATTTAAATATTTTCTTCTAGCTCTGGTCTAATTTTTATCTTAAACCATTGCTTCTAGACTCAAATATTTTACTAATATATGAGAAATTTTTACTGGAAGACGATAACTTTGTTATCTAAACGCGCGTCAGACAGTGTAATTGAGAGTGTTGGTGTAATGGTAATGTGAACAGTGTGTTCAGTATGATTATAACCAACGGTTCCAGAAATTCCAACTTAATGAAAAAAAAAAATGTTTTGGTTAATAAAATTTAGATCATAATACGCACTATCTCACCAGTCTGTTGGTAACAAATTCTGGCAGTCTAATGCTGAACAAATTTCAACAAGGATCGTATTTCGATCGACTAATTTTTATCAGTAAATTTCAAATTACATTCCAAAGTACACCTTACCAGTTGAGAGAAGATAACTTGCAACGATGCGTATATATGCGTAATAACATTTTTTGTCTACGTGAAATTGTCATTCAAGAAAAAACTTATTTTCATACAACAAATTTAGATAATAGGCATGATGACAGTAATACAGTAATTGGAACCACAGAAATTATGTGTTTATTCATTGAAACTTGAGTTATGGGACATAAGTTAATAAGAGCATGTTAATAATTATATCGGATACAACAAATCTACAAAATAGGAATGTCCGTATAATATTTCGAAAATCAATTAGAGCGAACGACGTCACTTTTGAGTAAACAGGTGAACAAAAGATAAACTCCGCGTTTCATTTATAATAATAATATAATAAAACAAGAACTCAAAGGTTTGTGAAATGTTCAATAATAAATACCCTGGTCAACTCATTTCGAAGTCTACAGCTAGCAAAATTGGAAAAAAGTTTCGGGAATAGTTCCAAAATCGCGTCGGCTATTGTCAAGTAATGGTGGTCATTTTGAAAATTCAATTTAATTGTAAAGTACATTGAAATATACATTTCAAATATTATGCGACATTATTATCTTCTTTCTAGTGAAGTTTTGTGCTACATGACCCCCTCTCTTATTCGAAGTTTTTAAAGGGGTGCCTATAATATAATATATAAAAGGATTGCTTTTTTCATACTGTAAATTGTCAATTTAAAAATAAAAATCGACTTGTTTCAGGTTTTTTTTTTCACTTAGTACATAATAACGCTAAACTTGAATTCATTCCATACATATGGACCGTATTGTATATCTATAGATAACTTATTTTGAATGTGTCTTTTGGGATAATTACTGTTTACAGTCACCTTCTTCACTCGCGGATCAAAGTCCCCATTAGATTAATCACGGGTTTAATATACAGTTTAGGTGTAAGGCCTAAACAAATTCGATTGTTAAAAATGTATAATGACTTTTTATTTCCAATCTAAATTGTAGAAAATAGTCGTAGAAATAGACAATCTACAAAAGGGACATCTAGAAAGTGTATCAACACTAGAAATATAGCAAAAATTCCGAAATATGATTATGCAAAATCATTGTTTAATCAGTTTAATCAGGAATTTAATAGGCAATATAAGCAATAAGTGCCGGATTACACAAAATGGGTACCGCATTCGTCATCAGAACATCAGAACCAAAACTCACTATCACGACAACAAAATTGGGATCTTAAAAGCAACGCCTATTGTGATTTTATGGTTCAACTGATGTGATAATTGGTGAAGAAACCCTGGCATATATGAGAAATGAATTATTTATCATCAAACAGCTGAAAAAATTATCGCGAGAAAGATTCAACCAAAGTACGAACTGTTCTTGTATTCACCCTATTCGCTATTCGGGATTCTACTTGACTTGTGTCAATTCTGACAACTTGAAGAATTTATTTTTTGAAAGCTTTAAAGAACAAGAGGTATTTGCAGCCGTGGAAGGGTATTTCTGCAGTCTTCTAGAATGAGAGTCAATACAAGAATTGTTAGGAAGTGTACCATAAAATATCTTTCAAACCATAAAATCGTGTTGTTTGGCACTGCTCATACAATCAGAGTTTTATATTTTAAAATAACATTGACAGATTCAAATCAATTCACAAAACAATAGTCATTATAACCTTAAATTTCTCTGGAGGAGAATCTTCCTCAGGAAGTGGTATTCGGCCTCGATTAAAGAATATAATTAGCTGGTAATCAGATGGGGTGAACAATCTATATTAAATCATCCTTGGTGGTTGGAACTCCCAGACTGGCAACTGCGGGGAAAAAATAAAAAGAGTAGAAAGAACAGATCTGGACAAAAGGAGCTTACGCTCTAACATATAAAAAACTGAATGTTTTCAAAATATAACCAATTTTGAGTTTTATGGAATTTCTCCAATGGACTGGAAGGCGATAACAAATTAATTTCTTCAAAACATCATTGTGTTAGAATAAAGTGTGCCACAATGAGTGAATAAAGGAATATTCAAAATGTTCGGAGAAAAAAACGTAACAAGCCGAAGGATATGTTAAATCATATTATTCAAGACGCATCTAGTGCGTTTTATCGACTCAATATTTTTTTGTACGAAATATAAATATGAAAACAAAAATATACTTTTTTCTTGCAAAACTTTAATTGTGTTCGGAAATATGTTATTCATTGTTAATAACTTTTGAAGCGGAAAATCAGTAGTAAATTTTTTAATATATGCCATCATAGATATTAATGATATTTCTTCTAGTAATATTTTAGGAAAATAAAGTGTTAACACTTCCCACATGTCTCTGATGATAACTAAATGTTAATCCATATTTGCATATGTGAACTTAGACGATGAATCTCATTATTCATGACTGAAATCTCGAGAAAAGTTGGAAATAATGTAATGATCAACCTCACCAAGCAAAATGGAGAATTCTGTTCAATATATCTAATATATACTGAACTATTACTTATGAAATTCATAGTGAAGGGAAGATAAAATAAAAATACACAATTTGTGAAATTAGTATACAAACCTGGCCCAATTGAGTATCTCTTATTTATTGGCCAATAAGACAATTAATATTGTTTTTCTTCGATTTCATTGTTACCGTGGTGACTATAATCAAATTGAAAATATTTTTGAAACTATCACTGATACAAAAAACATTTTTTTCTTGTCTATATGATAAGGTTGTTTTATCGATTTGTGTACTAGAATATAATGTACAATGTTCAAAATACATCAATGGCCAAAAAAACAGCAGTTCACCTGACTAACTTGGGTGTCTTTGATCACGAGCTAAAAATTGCATAGATTTGTACGATACGTCCATAGATAAGATCAAAGTCAACCCAATGAAAATCGGTCAACAAGTTTTCATACAACGTCTGTCGGGATTACTTTGATCTTTAGTGAATGTGATTCGAATACGAGGTCTGGCTATTAAATAACGAGACTGCGCGCCTAGAGAACGCCCTAGACGGGTGGGGTAAAAAAAGAGTAGGGATTTGGGTATCTAGGTACCTTGTCTATACACGTCCCAAAACACATTTCCGTCACTATTATAGTATTTGTGCAGTAGCGGTTTGAAACGAGCTTGTTTTTTTTTTCTCGTGCCGAAAACCATGTGTGACAAAAAACAGGAGCACCGTATAAATCTCAAATTTCTCGTTAAATTAAAAAAAACTTCGATTGAGTGCAATAAATTGTTGCAAGAGGCCTATGGGGACAATTCTCTATCTCTCTATCTCTATCTCTTCTTCCAATAATTACGCTGTGGTTTCCTCTTTTCTGTTATAAGAATAGTCCTATTATACTTCTCGCTGAACATCCTCGTCGCTCTCTTCTGCATCTGTTATTCCACTACATGACTCTTTTGGGCAACTTTCGACATTTATACTTTTTTCTTTAGTGTCTGGTTCTGGTAATCTGTCGTCCAGCTTCTCGTTGTGATCGAAAGAGTTTAGTTTTTGTGTCGTTTACATATTGTTCTACTTCTTCCCAATTGCCATTGGGTAATTTTCGCAAAATCTCATTATCATTCAAAGGATAAATGACAATTGTATCAAGCCGATTCACTAAAATGTTTTCTATGGTGGTAGTATTTCTTAGACCTCGTTTCTTGAGTAGGACGGGGCTCAAGAGTTCTAGATATATTATGTGAGTATACATATACTTTTTTAAAAAACACTTTGGAAATAAAGAATGCTTTAGAGACTGAGTGACATGACATCCCGAAACAAAAATTATCACTTTCATAAATGTGGTTTGATGCGAACAAATTTTTGAAATATAAATTGAGAAATTATTCATTGTTTATATAGGATAAATCAATCGAAACAAACGCAACTGTATGACGTATGCTATACAGTGTTGTCACCTACTACAAATTTAATGTCTACCAAGAAATAAATACAGGAGAGCCATCTATCTGGGAAATAGCACAGGCTAGCTCCTATGTTTTATGTTAGTGTATACATAAAATTTGTAAACAGTTACTGACAGTTTCCAAAATAATGTTGGTGTGCATGTATGTTCCTTATACTCCAGTTTTGTGAACATATGACACGTATGAAATATTCGTGACGAAAATCAAGTTTTCATTGCACTTAACCTCAACCTTTTACATGATTCCTACTCGATTTTTTCTTCTTTGAATTGATTAAGTTATAAACTATCAATTATACAGTGCTTTTCAGATAAAAGTATCCACCTTTAATAACTTTTGTAATACTGGTATTTAGAAAAAATCCAAAAACACGTCAATTTATGTTGGAAGGAGCAAGCATTATGGCTTATTTAAACTTACTGGAAAAGCCACCCCCTCACCCCTAGCAGCATCCCCTTTATTTTTTTAAATTACTTTTCATATTTTTTATGTAAAATTTGGATACTCCTCTTTGAGCTGATTTCAAAAATGTATAATACTTGTAGGTTAAAGTGGTTAGTTTATGAGATAAACAATTTTTCTTTTAAGAGCACAAATTTTACTTATTATTTACTTTCACCTTATTTGCCTGTACTAACATGGGTTGTACAACAGTTCAAACTCTTTAATCTTTTTAACTGTGCTATTTATTCTACTTAAAAAATCCAAACAACAAAAAACTCTACTTTTTATTAAAGTTTGACATTGTCAACTAGAATTTGTAGTCACTATTGATAGTGTAATTTGATACATTATTTATTTTGTTTCTCTGAAATGGTTTACTCTTTGCAAGAAAGAATTGAAATTGTAGGTTTATACTACCAAAATAATAATTGTGCAAGAGCTGCTGCTAGAATATTTAACGAATTACATGACGGAAGACATGCAACTCATAAGTATGTAATTCAACTGATGGAGAAATTTACCACAACAGGGTCTGTTTGCAATAAAGTGCATAAGCGAGAGGGACTCGTAAATAACGAAGCAATCCAAGTGGCAATTTTAGGGCAAGTCAGCTTAGAGGCTCAACAACCCCAATCGTTGTCAACAATAAGTAGAGCGATCGGTGTTTCATCTTCTACAGTTTTCCGAGTTCTACATAAATTCAAGTACCACCCATACAAAGTTAAGTTGGTGCACGAGTTGAATGAAGATGATTTTGATCGTTGTCTAGAGTTTTGCGAATCAATGACGCAAATTATCAATAACAATCCACAATTGTTAAACAATATTTGCTTTTCTGATGAATGCTCATGGTCATTAAATGGCTTAGTAAGTAGGCATAATTGTAGATATTGGGCTGAAAGTGATCTACATATTATGCGTGAATTCCATACACAACATCCCCAAAAGTTAAACGTTTGGTGTGGTATCCTAGGTGACCACATTGTCGGACCTTTCTTCATCAACGGAAATTTAAATGGTGAATCATATCTTGAGTTACCCAGGGAAGGGGTTGACCCACGTATTACAACAATAATAGAAAATGATGATAACCTTTCCGAAGATTTACTGGTATTTGAACAAGACGGAGCTCCCCCACACTATGCTATGCCTGTCCGACAATTTTTAAACGAAACATTCCCCGCTCGTTGGATAGGTAGAAGGGGGCAGATGATGGAGTGGCCACATAGGTCACCGGATTTAACACCCCTAGACTTCTTTTTATGGGGGTATTTAAAAACAAAAGTTTATGTTACCCAACCAGAATCTCTGGATGATTTACGAGAGAGGATAGAAAATGAATGTCGACAAATGAATCCAGCCGTATTAAGCAATGTCAGAGAGGCATTTCAAAATAGATTATACCATTGTATGGAAGTGAATGGTACTCATTTTGAACACTTATTGTAACTTCATAATAAATAGCATAGTTAAAAAGATTAAAGAGTTTGAACTGTTGTACAACCCATTTTAGTACAGGCAAATAAGGTGAAAGTAAATAATAAGTAAAATTTGTGCTCTTAAAAGAAAAATTGTTTATCTCATAAACTAACCACTTTAACCTACAAGTATGATACATTTTTGAAATCAGCTCAAAGAGGAGTATCCAAATTTTACATAAAAAATATGAAAAATAATTTAAAAAAATAAAGGGGATGCTGCTAGGGGTGAGGGGGTGGCTTTTCCAGTAAGTTTTAATAAGCAATAATGCTTGCCCCTTCCAACATAAATTGACGTGTTTTTGGATTTTTTCTAAATACCAGTATTACAAAAGTTATTAAAGGTGGATACTTTTAGCTGAAAAGCACAGTATATAAATTTTTGTATCTGTAGATAAAGTTTATGAATGAAACTCTTAACTGGACAAGAATTTTATTTGTCTTAACTGGAACTTAGTATTTTGGTCTATTTCTTTATTACAGTTAATAGAACAGAATGCAAGTGAGTGAAAATCTAGTCAAAATATTCGCAAACACTTTTCACAGTAAAAAACACCCCAGTGAAAGAGCGTCCAGCTGTATCCAAACAATTTTGAATTAAGATTGCTGAGAAACCTATTTCTAACTATTTGTGGCTCCCGTCAGAATAAATCTCATACATAAACCTTGGAGCTCTGCATTTTTGAGTGGTATATTCTTAACACAGTACTAAACTTCTTGCGACTCCTAATTTTTTGAAAACACTTCTTTAATTCGTACATTTACGATTTCGTTGCCCTACCTTCATATGTGACAATACCCAAATAAACTGAATATCAAAAAAATCTCTGGAATTTGTTGGTTATTATAAATTTGTTTTAAGTATTTTATGGCAATTTAAGAGTCCGTTATTCAATATATTTCTGGTATTTTAAGGTTGAAAGAACAAAGTCATTTAATAATAGACGATATCAAATCACGCTAAGTAGGTTTCCAGTTAATAAATACACGTCTTCACTTTCTAACGGTAATAGATGTTTGATTCTGTGTAAGTATTATTAACTAGTTTGAGGTCACGTGTTAATGATATAAAATAATAGTGATAATAATGGATAAATGTTACTCGCCCAGTACATTTTTTATTTGATGTTTAATACAAAAATAAATTCAATCAGTAATTTGTTATAATTTACATTATGAGTTGAGGAAGTAATATTTTATGGCCTTCATGAATCATGTGAGCTCCTTAAAATTATGTATGTATCATGTTAGGGATGAATTATTCAATTACATATAGCAATCAATTCTCATCAATAAATTATTTAGGAATATATGTTAACACCAAGATTTTTCTATTAAATAAGCATTAATTATCATTCCTGAAGCTTTTGAATTCATACCTTTCTTTTCTCTTCACCGATAATAATTCAGTAGTAACCATCATTTAAGTCTAACTTACCTACCACCGATTCGAACCAAGCATTCATCAATCATTAAAGCGCTGTCGATATCGACATTTCCACTGACTACCGGTTTCGATCATGTTGGATCTCTTCAAGTGAGTCTAAAATGATCTCACTTGAAACCTCTGATCCGACATGACCAGCGAGGAGTGTTGGTATTTGGTTTGTTCTATTGAACATGCATCTGCAAGCGCTGAATATTTCTATCTAACAAAATTACCTGCAGCATCACCAGAGAGCTATTTCGTGCGAAATTTGGATCAGAACATGGCTACCGAACACATTATAGCCTGTTACCATATTAGTTCTTACGATTAGTTATAGTCCTCATAGAACGAAATAGAACTTTTCATCTTTGGTCTGTGAGGATGTGAAGTATCAGTATTGTTTAAGTGACAGTAAAGAGTGTCTTAAGTATAGATATCACCAATGACTCAAGAAGAAACAACGTATTCCATTAGAACTATTTCGTAATATTCGCAAAAACTCTACCGCTTACGAATTGGTCATTTTATTCCACAATTTAACGTCAACTATATTGTAAAATTTCGCGGGTGAATGTCCTCGATAAAATAGTAGTAGTTAATCAATTAACCCTTGAAATTTCATTGAATCATAATTATTACCCTAATTACAACAATTATCGCTTATGGTATCGCTTATGGGAATGAAAATATGGATCGTTTGGAGGCAGGAATAACGTTATTGTATGAGAGCATATCATTATGAAACTATATAGAAACTGGGATTCCTTATACTCAAAAAGCTAAAACATTTTTTGGGTGTCGATTTGGTTAAGACCTATCTTTGAGATACTGATATGTACATGAGGTTTAGCTCTGTTTCCATTTGGTTATAGAAGCGCATATTTTCATTTTTCAGTTTCAGATTGATTAGACTGGCAGCATTACAGAACATCCTCAAACACTGGAAACAAATTATTTGTCGACTATTCCAATTATTAGATCAAAGTACCGGTTTCAGCTACTTGGCATATAGAACATCTCGAGATCGCGCCCTTTCGTGACCTCTACTCCACAATAAATTACGTTAAGAATAAATTGAATGTGAATAATGATTTCGCTCAGAATATTCGTAATAAATACAGACAATTGTTTACTTATGAGCTGAAACTCAATGCCCAAAAAAAAATTGTACATTTAAGCGCTGTTATATAAGTAAAGCATAAGTAAAAGCTTTCTCCATTTTTCACTTAACTCACTTAATTTTTGGGGATCAAGTGTGTAACAGGCCATTTGGCTTGTAACGTTTTTCTTTAAACATTTTGAAAAATCCTTTGTTCACGTATTGTGGCACAGTAGTCCCTTCGGATTTATTTATTCGAACTTTCGAGTTTTTAAAGAAATTAATTTGTTATCCACACCACAAATAAAAATAAAATTTAGTAGTGCTCGCATAATGGAAATAATAAATGAAAGAATAGTAATAAAACAATTATAAGAAGAAAGCATTGATGTAAACTTTAAATTTATAATATTCTAAATATTGATCTATTGATAAGAAAATATTTATAATAGGAGTATATTCCTATTACCATACATTAAATGTTAACCATAAGATAACACTGTAGATATATTGACATTGACATTTAATGTATTCAGTTGATACTGGTTATGAGTTATATATTTTTTTCCTTTTCGCTTTATATCCAAAACTAAGTGAGATACATAAAAAATAAAGAAACGCTCTTATATAGCATTTGGAATTACCTACAAAAACTCTTCGAGTCGTATATTTATATTTAACATAATTCAAATGATATCTACGTTTAAATATAGAAAATATTCATTAAATTCTTCATTTTCCACTAAAGAGATTCAGGGATTACGAAAATGTGCGTACAAACCTTTTCTGTAGAAAATTCAGTCTACTATCAAACCAATAGAAAAAATTTTTCGTGTCTCTAATATTTGCAAATTTATTCTCTTAAGGCAGCTTAACATGATGCAAGATAACATGCAAGAAATTGCATGCAACTTTTTCCAAAGTCAAAATAATTCATAGATTAATTTTGCACGTCTTTTGACATTTTACAAGTCTCTTAGTATTGCAATATGGCTGCCCCTAAAAAAACTCTATGATAAAATTAAACAAATTTCTAACATCGAATTTTATTCAATATTTTGCGACCGGTTTGAAAAGTAGAATAACAAGTGGAATGGACAAAAAAGTGGTCAGTGAAAATCTGGCAATAATATGCAATAATCAGCTGCATTTTATTTGCACATACTTTTGATTAAGAAATATGGCGTCTTGCATTGCATTGCACGTTTAGCTCTTTGTCTCATGCAAAATCTCGTACTTGCAACATCATCAGTTTGGTGCCATTTCTATTGCGTACAAGTTGCAATTCTAGGGAGAAATCTAGTTACTTTCATCATTTTCAAACCGGTCACAAAATATTGAATCAAATTTTAGGTAAGGTATTTTTTTAATTCACTTATTGAATTTCTGTTAGGGGCAACTATGATGCAATGGCAAGAGACTTGTTTAATGTCAAGCGACGTGCAATATTCATCTATGCAATATTTTGACGTTGCAATAAATTGCATGTAATTTCTTCAAGCGGCCTGTAACAAAAATTTTCTTGCAAGTTTCAAGTTGCATTTTCAATATATGACTTTTGAAATATAAGCTCCGAAGGTAAATGAATGACTGGTTTTTACTAAAAACATCCTGAACGAAATTATTATTTACTGCGTAAGTGCCCACGTTTAAGTGGTTCTATACTATATTTTAGAATCTCAGTAACAATGAATACATTCGGGTATACATATATATGCTCTTTTGACTACTACATGAAAAAGTCATTATTATTTTTTTTCTGTACTTCTGAGCTCTGAAATTTTGAATGAGCTATTCAAAATCTATTGTCCTAAATGATTCACTTTCAATTTTCAGTCTAGCCAGTGCTGACAGTCTTCTATCCTCCATGTTTGCGCGATGAAGATATTTAACTCTTTTTAAAAGTTGAAAATGATCGCTCTGCTTCACAGTTAGCGATAGGTATTGTAAAATATATTCGATAAGTTATATGCCCAGGTATTGGGAAATACATCAATAATATCAAATTTAACCATACAATTTAAATTTTTTACGGTATTTAGACTTATGTTTTCTTTGATATAAAGTGAATCGCTGCTTCTTTTTACTAGAGGAATAAATTGTTGAAGCTAATCTGAAAAATGATAATTCAAATCAAACTAATAAGTTTTCATTAAAAATTTGGCCTTCTTATCGATAATATCATCTTCCAAATGTATTTGTGAGTTTATCAATGAGAACATAATATGTATCAAGACGAAATTTATCAGCCCCTGTTAAAGTTTCAGCCGTAGTAGATCCATCAGGTAGCTTCTTCGTTATTTTACTTTTTTTGCATCTGATTATTCTGCAATGTCAAAATAAAAAATACAGAATGTTTTCCAAATGATAGAGCCCTCTTGGACCTGGGGCACAGGCTATAGCACCCCTAATGCCTTAGATTAATCCGGCCCCCATATCAATAATATGCCTAAGAAATGTATATAAGTATATAGTCTGATGACCTGCCTGTCGGGCTCCTTTTCAGAAAACAATGAATAATAATTGAAAATTTACTATCAATCACTTTCTTTAATAATAAATTAGATTACCAACGTTTTTGTACACGAAACGTCCTGTTATAAATACATACTGGTAAAAATTATAATACTTCACATGTCAAGAGGCGTTTGCGCCGACCACATTGGTTCATAATATGAACAAAGAGTACGTACTATAATTTTCATAAAAATGTAAACGGTCATATTATTATTAACGGTTGATTTCCTAACACATAGTATACCAATTTCTTGGTAATGTGACTTTTTAGTTTAACGTATAAGAGAAAATCAGAGCTATTGATATATCGTTGATTTCAACCTCAAACACTCTAATACAAGCCAAAATTGACGAAATTTAAAACAAAAAGAATAATATAAATGACTATCACTATCACAATGTTCTCCTCTTATTCTTCCACTAGTATTTGTGTTTATTAGGGAAATTAATTAAATAATAAAAAATTGATTATTGGAACCCTACTAAAGTCAAAATTAAACCACCGAGTAACTCGATGCAGTTATAAGGCAGAGTGACCGAAAGAACTACAAATGTCTGAGTAGATAATTATAGATGATAATACTTGCGTCTACACCATAGCAACTCGAATTTTCGTTACAGTGCCATCTCTCGGTTCATGAGCTCTACTAAACGTACATTAAACAACAGGTTCCTTCCTGATTTTAGCGGCATAAATCAAATTAAAATTTTAAATACAAATGTTTCGTCCAATTATGTTTCAAAACAGTTCAGTGGAGTTCTATCAACCAAAACAATCACGATCATTTTGGATGATACATCTCCATTGATTTGTTCCGAGAAATAACTGGACGAAAGTTGGACTTAAATATATTGACACGAAGAAAAGTTGTTAAAACCATACGACAACAACAAAAAAGTAACTGAGAAACGAGCGAGATTCGAAAACATAAACAAGGTGCTTCTAAATTCACGCGACAAAACTGTAAGTTTCGTACAATCGCAACGAAACTAACTACGTATTATTTTTCATTATTCCTGTTACATTATATGGGGATGAAATTTACAACCCTTATATCATTTCATATCAAAACTTTTTTAAGATGTTTTATGAAATAAAATTATGACTTAAAGTCCTTGTTTTATTTTCAAATTTTTTCCAAGACCAATAGCTACAGAGAAAAAAATTATAAAAACTTAAATTTAGTTACCAATTTTTAAGGGAGATATCTCGGAAAGGGATGGCTTGCGAAAATTTTGTTGTAGTAAAGACTCATCTTTATTTCATAAGAGCAATCACCTCCTGAATTTTGTCGCATGAATCCAGAAACAAGTTGAATAGTGATATTTAACTTAAAAAAATAAAAAACACTCTTTAATTGCAAACCAAATTAAAAGTTTGAAGATTGTTCCTTCATATAAGGGTAGCAGTGCCAGATTAGCCACGTAGCAAGAATATCAAATAATCCTCCAAACGAAATATTTGTTTTTTTTATGCCTACCGAATTGATTAACTGGGGCAATCTTTCGAAAATTTTATGAGAAAAGCTTTTAAAAATAACAGAGAATTTTGCTGAAGGCGCACATAAAACATTTTTTTCATGTTCCCTAGAATATATTAATGAATTTGCCTTAATTAATTCGTTTGACAATATTATATTTTTACACAAGTGACATTGGAGACTTTTAAATAATTTCTTCGCTACTGAATCTGCTATATAAGGAGTGACAAGATCTGATCCTGTATATTTTGAGCTTCTATTGAATGGTTTATAAATTGGGACATTGACTATTGGAGTGATTTGTTCAATAGGTGTTTCATTGAGGAAATTTTTAAAAGTATCTAATGCCCCCGTTGAAAAGTCGTCTTCACAATTAAATCCTGGCGAATGTTTAGACATGAAATTATTTACAATTAAAGACTTTGTGGACGAAACACATGTAGCACATGAAGGATTCGTATTTCTAATGCCATGACTGCTTACCAAGCCAAGAAAATTTTCAATAGCACCTTGATTTAAGTTTCTGGCACTCAAATATTTGATTTCTTCTTGTCTCAACTTTTGCCAAATGTACAGAAGGATTCATAAGAGGTTCTAATTCTATAAGTTGTAAGCCAACAAACTAAATTTGCCTACATTTCAATTTCTTACATATGTAATTAACACGATGTTCGACGGTTTGCAGTTTATTATCAATAATTGATTATGTTTTAATATTTCTACTAAGAATTTTTAATAAATAATCACAATTTATGATAATTTTCTTCAGAATGTCTATAAATTATATATAAATGTTCAGAAAAATCTGTAAAGAGAAGGAAAATAAAAAAAAAGAATTGATAACAAATATTTGGTTTTTGACACAATGTGGTAAGCATGACGCGTCTCGGCACTTTTGGAGCGCTCTATGAGCCACAAGAATGAGTGGAAGTCAAAAAATCCACATATAAAATTAATCCTCAAAGAACGATTTAAAAGATTGTTCTGAGGTAATTTTATTAAAAAATCAAAAAATAAAAAGTTATTTAGGAAAAAAGAAATTGTTGACAAAATTTTTGCACTTTCTTGCTTATAAATTTTTAAATTCGTGAATCTACTACAAACACCGCGCTGACTTCATCCAGCACTGAAGGTTACACACTAATCATATCATTATCTATTAACATAATCATCAGACAGAATCTTTTATTAATTAATTTTGAAAAATACTTATTACTGTGCCATCTATCGTTGTATTGTATAAACTCATAAACTGTAGTCTAGAAAACCTTTTTACTGTTCGTATAATAGTTAATGGGAACTTCAACGTAATTGTTTCAAATCTATAAAATCTAATAACAATAAAATGCCGCTAGATGATGAAATATTCTTTTTAAATC
Source organism: Diorhabda carinulata (assembly GCF_026250575.1). Taxonomy (NCBI): domain Eukaryota; kingdom Metazoa; phylum Arthropoda; class Insecta; order Coleoptera; family Chrysomelidae; genus Diorhabda; species Diorhabda carinulata. Next base: position 10,773,201 of record NC_079462.1, read on the forward strand.
ATCTTATTGTTACTACTTATTTTTGTAGAAAGAAACTGATAATTTTGTTGACATGATATAGATGTTTTTCTCAGAAATCCAAATGGTGGATCATAAAATATTTAATTATGACTTAGAAAGATAAGGAGAACCCTCTCAGTATAAAAATTGTTCGTACTATTGTAAAACTTTAAGGTAGCGCAACTGTATCAATATTTGGAAATTTTTACGGGGGGCATCAATTACAAATATAAGAATAAAATCGTATGATAAACATATTTCCTTGATATATCGTCCCCGAATTGCTTGTGAGCGTCTATGTGTAAAGCAGACATTTGAGAGATAACCCCATAACCACTAATTTCTATATATTTAATAAATAGGTCATTCTGTTAAAACGTGTTACTGATATCCATGGTACATATACATATTTTTTCTAAAATACGAAATAATTGATATATCTGTTGATGCAACCCATTTTCTTTATGGACAATTTCAATTGATTAATAAACTTTTTGTCACATACAATAGCACTTCAAACATACCAATCATCTCTCTCCTGACCTATCCCTTTCCATTTTTATATAAATCAAGTCAAGAAGAAAAAGGATTTTGAGCTCTTTTTGTTATTCCAACTAAAACAACTGCATGCAATATGCAGGACAAATTTTATCCCCATATTTATTGTCTCTTCTCCTAGAATTTTTGAATCTTGAAAATTATTGTTTTTTAACTTCGATAAATTATAATCGCAAGGTGTTTAATTCAAAACTTGCAAGGATAATGGTTTTCATTGGATGTCAGTTACTTTGATCACGACATCCGTGCTTGTGGATATTTCCATTAAGTAGGGTCTGCTTTATTCCCATAATTTCTGGCTTAAATACTCTATTTTATTTGAAAAAATTACTTATCATAATCTGTAGATACTCGTATATTACAGTAGTATTCCATTTCAATGTTAATTTAGTCTAGCACATAATTTGCCAACATATTCATTGGAGGGATCACTATTTGGTTAAATATTATCAACATATTGTATTTGGTTTGATTCTATACAAATAATAATTTTTTTCCTTTCTTGTTTTTGAAGAGATAAAGAGGCGCTACTCTATATTACATAGTAAGAGAAAGTACAGTCTCTGGTCGCAAAAATGAAACAATTGTCTGACTCTGTGCACAAAGTATTTTCTTAAATTATACTATATTAATGTGAAATTCAATTCGAAAATATTTGTCATATCCTTTTGCAAATATTATATAACCTTAGAATTAACCAAATATTACTTCCAAAGTTAGAATGTCAATATTTTATCTTTTGACTACAGATTTTCAAGAATGAAAATTTTGTTGTTGGAAATGACCTTCACACACTGCTAACAATATTGCTTAGGTCAAGAAGTTCACTTGGTAATCATTGGTGTTAGAAATAGAATATTTTCTGATTCTCATTTCCTATTCCGACATTTTCTCATCATCATTATATTATTTGATTTCTATGAACAGTAAAAATTAATGGAGTTCACCTATACATTTGTAAAATAATTTATGTAAATAAAACAAAACAGTTTAATAAACGATATAGTCGCTATTGGTTCTAAATATGTTTCGGACACAAGTGGCAAATTTTGATCATATGGGATAATGTCTGGAGACTACAAATTTCTGGGAAATTCTTCATATAAACTGGCCAAGTTTTTTCGTCGAGACTTTTGTGGTTCACGGTGTTGCGTTATGCAGAATGATGATGTTTCCTATTAATCAACTTTGGTTATTCTTCTAAACGCTCGGTCTAGCCTTGCCAATTGTACACAATACATATTACCATGTACTGCTTTGGTTAATAACAGAAGAATAGTTTTCCTCAAATATACAAATCACACATATAACATGCGACTCGGTGTGGGTTACGGCGCATGCTTTTGTACAAATACTATGATTCTCTTTCTATCAAGCACAAATTTTTCATATTCAGTGATATTTTGGTCTAAAAACGGCAATAAGTTTTGATAAAAGAGTTAAAAACTGTGGATTGTGACTTTTTGATTGGAGTTGTTTTCTGATAATGTAAATGTAAAGCCCAAATTTCCAACTTTTGTTACATACCAAATTACCGCACCTCATTGCAAATGGTTTTGAGATGTTGCAAGGTCTTCTTGCGTTATTGAAGCATTTCTCACTTGTTAATACATCTATTATTTTGCAAGTTCATTTCTGTGTCTTCTTGAATAATTTTCTTGATTCCTCATTAGTCAGGGTTATATGTTTCCTTCCATTATCATTTTTTTTGGTATGAATAAATTTACAAAATTTTAAAAAATTGATAAGAATCATAATATGATTTTAGTGATAGCTTCGAAATTAACTAAATAGTCTATTGAACCAAAATTTTTCTACTATGGTAGATCAAAGTATTTGATTATCTGCTTGTCGAGCTTTGATTGAGATGTTAGTGAAGTTACATTTCTAAATTAAAGTTACTCGTGTTTTTGGGATGTCTAGTCATTCCAATTCAATAAAATATCTGTAAAATTCTACGAATATTTTGATAAATTCCACTATACTCTAATTATCAAAGAAAAATAGTAAATCAAAAGATATTATCAAGTGTAACTCTCTACAAATCTTTGTAACATATTGTTCCACATCTGCCTAAATCAACGCAATACAGTTCACAATAGTAGGGCAGTAATCGTAAGATGGTTTTATTCTGTTTTTTGGTCATTTCATCAATAATGTTTGAGTTATACTTATTTTTATCGTCTTTGACAATTTCTAAAAGCTCTGTCAAAACCATAGTTTAATCAAAATCGATATTTTTTGAAGTAAACCATTCTTGAATACCATTGATGGAATTTTCTCAATTTTCTTTTTTTTTTCGGAAACCAATTTTCGTCAATTTTCTCCTGATAATTTTTCGTTTCGAATACCTATGAAGCATTTGGCAGAAAACCATCTTCACTACCGATGTGACAAATTATAAGTGTCTCTCTTTTTCCTAAGATTAAATTCTCCCAATAAAACCAGGCATATAACCAAACATTTCTGTTATTTGCTATCAATTGAATTCTCTTGAATTGTAATGAATGATGGATGGATACTTTTTTGGGTCGGCTGAATGATTCGCCCTGTACACACGAACGATTCGGTAGATACTTGAAAAAGATACTCCCGAAATATTTGCGCTCTTGGAAATAATGTAATCAACAATCTAATCAACATTTTCTTGCATTTCATTTTTATAAATATTCGTTCTTCGCTATTCGCTATTTTATAAATATTCGCTCTATTTTTAAACAGACAAACACAAACAATCTCACAGCAGTATGATAATACGATGCCGTTTCTGTACTACATCTGGTCTAGCGGCTTTTGCAGCAATTTTTCATTTGTGGCATATAATGGTGCCTCTGATTTGGACCAATACGATATCATGCCTTGTATCGCGTGAGATGTTCACGTGATGATCATGTACTGATTATTACTTTGGTTCACTATTTTTCTTCGATAAATAGACTTTGCTTAACTAGCAAATGTTTGTAATGGCCTCGCTCACATGGTGACTTATCATAATATGTGATTCTAATAAAAGGATTCTGCTTCATCCAACAAGATGTTTCTGTGTTATATTCATTCTTGATTTAACCCAATGCACACAAATAGAGAATAGCTTCTGATCATTAATAGATATAATTTTCATCCATTATTAGAAGATATAGTATCTCTTTAGATATACGTGCAAATTTTACACAAATCGTCACCCAAATGAAAAAGAATTGCGGCAAACATCCAATTAAACTCTTGTGCATAGAAAATAAAATGGCATAGAGTTTAACCAGAGTACTGAATAATAGTGATATAAACTGATTTTCTGCTTCAATGATATACGATAAATGAGACAGTTATATTGTCACTAGAAATCATTTTAGCTATGGTTTTGTTTCTGATTGAAACGACTTGTAAACTGTAAGAGTTTTCTGAAAATTTCATTAGCTTGAGACTTATGTTCTTGCATTAGTTTTTTAAATTGGTAATTGGTCGATTGGAACCTACATTCCTCTAAAATCTATTTGATTCAACAACTTATAGTAAAGGTCTTTTCTATTTTATTTTTTGTCTGTTAAATCTATGTAGAATCTTGATGCGTTCCACTAAATTTACACCAAGCGTTTTAAATTATTCAATCGTGAGAGGTATTAGGCAATTCTACAAATCTCATATTTTGTCCACAGGTTGCTTCTCATTGTTGACAATAAATGTGCAACTAAAATTTGAAATAAGTGGTGTTTATTCATTTATTCAATCAACAAGCTAACTGTTAGAAATATTTTATACTCTATTATTGTGACGGCTACCTAACTGATAATTCTGTATCAAGCACTTCTTCACTACTATATGATATTCTTTCCATAGTTCGCGTGTAATTGTTAGTAAGTGGTATCTCGTCTATTCTATAACAAAATATTGAAATTACTTTGTGTCCGGTTACACCCAATATGCAACTTAGAATCAATTATATATTAACTTACAGGTTTTTTTAAATGCAAAGTATCTAAACGCAAGATTAGGAGTTTCGAGTCATTAAAATCTATTCTGTCCACGAGGAAAACAAAATATAACACATATTTTTTCATTGTCTGCACCGATCTATGTATCGAGTTCCACTGAAAATATATTGCTAGTCATATGATAGTAGTTCCTATAAGAATTCGGAAACGGCATATATCGTAAAATCATAAGCATCGGAGTATGTCCAGTGCTACTTCAATTCTCTCTCTTTCACACACCTAAAATGAAAAATTGACAAAGGGATCATTGGGGTTAACACATTTTCTTTTTCGATATTTTAGCATATCTAATGACTATAGCAAGAAAGATTGTTTAACCCGAACAAATCACCGACTTACCAATGATGATTTTATTACAGAATAAAGTTTAACTTTGGAAGCCTGTCTGAGCTATTGCGGCAACGGCAGTTCAAGTGCATTATCATTATACAACCTAATCGTTTGCGCAACTTCCAACTGTATTTATCTTTTATCGCTCCAAGTAATTTTGGTCATAAATTGGCATAATCAACACCTGTAGTTGTGGATACATTTTGCAGGAAATCTATGGAAATTACGCCTCTAGTATCCCAAAATATGGTTTTCATAACCTTTTCTGCTGACAGTCGCGTTTTAAATTTTTTCGACTGTGTTGAACCACTCCTCACACCTTGCATTTTGGTCGCTACATTATAACGAAGGATCCGTCACTCATCTACTCTTACTAATTTTACCTCTAATGCGTTAAAATATAACCGCGAATGTCTTGTCGAGTTTGTTTGTCTGTAACATTTGTGTAAACAATTTTTTCATGCTCAAAAAATATAATATACAATATGGTTAGAGAGACCAATATCGTCAACTGTTTCTCTCAAAATTTTTGATCTAGCAGAAATTCAGCGAAATCAATTAAGTCATCTGGAAACAACCAATCACTCGAACATTATACCCACTTTATTACGTCGTCATGGATACATATTGATTTATTTCGATTTTGACGTTTCTAATATTTGATTTTTCATAATTTTCCGATTTGGTTCCAATACTGATGATAATATTGTAGAATCAAACATACCAGAAAATACAATTTGCATTAAAAAATTTGTATAGAAAGCATTTATGGACTTTTGACTTTTGCAATGATTCCATCACATAGCCAAGACAGAATTAGCTTGGCGATGTAGAGAAGCTGCTGACTTGTATGACTGACTTTTTTTATTATAGAATCAAATAACGATGGTTCTGTAACAAATCGAGTTAAATATAACGCTGTATTTAACAAGAATTACCAAGGTGGTTTTATAATGTGTCCTGAAAGAAAATTTTTAATAGAAAACAACGACAGCAACCTTTGTCCTGTCAGATTATTTAAAAAATTGATGTCAAAAAAGGACAGAAATATTAAAATCAGATTGTTTCTAAGGATTCCTAGGTAACTGTAAATCTGAAAATGATCACTGGTATGATAATATGCCCCTTGAAAGTAATACGATTCAGAATTGGACGGAATCGTCTGCCCAAGTGATTGACTTGAATGCCAACTCAATAAAATCCTACTTGAAATTTGATAAAGAACATCATAACATCTTCATCAGTTATAGAAACTAACTCGTCTGGATTTTCACTTAACTTTTCCATTATTTTATTAATTGCACTTTTAAATATGATTTTGCTCTAAATGTTTCTAATAAACAGCAAAAAATTTTCAGAATAACACTCGAACATTGATAAAAAAAATTTATAGGTTTATAGGCAACAGATCTCCTCCTACAGCTTTCGAAATAAAATTTTTTCGAACAGTGATCAATGTCCTTGGGTTATTATTACTGATAATCACTCGTTGATCTTGTTGCTTCAGATAATCGATTTCTCTTGTGTAGTAGCCGTTGCATGTTTGCCTTTACAAGACTGTCTACCAGTCACCACACCACCTTTCCACTATGTCACATGCAGAATTATATGATACAGTACATATATCCACTAAATCTTTGTGACTTTGAATTGGAGTCTACTCTTCTAGAAGCAAGTATTTTATCATTGCACTTTCTTGATACGATTCATTCAGATATTGAGATTTCACTCTTTCGAATACGAGCTTCTTCTATAGGCACGCTTCACCTGGTTCGGTCACAAAAGAATCAATCATGGTATTTAACTGCTTCCAGCTCTTCTGAATACATAGACGGTTTTAGAAATTAATTTTCAAACGAGTTAATATAAGTAACGATATGAATTAGAAAATTTTTGACTTGAGTACATTGAATGCACAAGCTAAAAGTATTGTGAAAATTTTCATTTATATTAATATCAGGGTCTTGATTTACGCCACTGTACTTTAATCAAGGAGATTGTTATATTTATGAGTACAGGTCTAGAAATTTTGCATGATTATTAATATAATGCCATGCACGGAAGTATAAGTAATTGATTTGATATTAAAATAGTGTCGTCCTCATTAAAATTATAAAATCTGTCACTATACGAGAATTATATTCAATTAGAAATTACAGCGGAAACATTTCGTTTCTTCCCGTTAACTAGTATGATTATATTTGATCAAAGTATTCATATTCCTACAGGAAGAAGCAAATATACGATGTAATAAAAAATAAAAAAGGATTCTGCTATTTTTAATCAAGACTTAAAATGTTTCAGAGACCAACTGGTTCGAATTTACTTTTTAATGTTTTTTCTCACCATCAAACATCTTTGTTACAGATTTAAATTTCATTATCATTCACATTCTATTTGTCGCTTCATGTCCAATAATTGGGGCAACTGTAGATTATCAATTCATTGCTTTAAATCGACTTTGTAAGCGTTCATTAAACATTACTTATTACATATCCTAGAACCCCCCGTTTCTGAGTTATAAGCCTCTAAAGTTGAGAAACCAGAACTAATATTTTCTAAATTATACATTAGAACATGAACGTATGTCCATATGGTAGTTTATTCCAGCGGTTCTTAACCTATGGGTCGCGACCCAAAATTGGGTCGCGAAGCATATTTCTTGGGTCGCTCTGAGTCGAACCAAAAAAGTTAGTAATACACTAAATAATAAGTAATACCAACACCTCCTAGAAGAGTTATTCCCTAATACGATGTTTCGGTTTTACCGTTCTTCGCGAATGGCCTTCCGGAAGTGACGTCCAATTCCTGTCCTGAGGCTTTCTCTTCTAGGAGGTGTTGGTAATACGCACGCCATTGTTTTGCGTGCGCGCAGACTCAGTAAGCTCTCTGTCAAAAACTCGTTTCTGCGAATTGTGTTGTGAATAACACTGAAACTTGTAATAACAGTGAAACGTGAATACAAGCATTTTAGAAACAAATTTTGTCTTATTATTAATAGTGGAGTGATCAAGCTGTAGTGCGTATTGTAAAATTGTAATCACCCTAATAATGGCAAAACGTGAATACAAGGAAGCATTTTTAGAATTAGGTTTTAATTGCATTTATGATCGAGGAATGAACAAGCCGCAATGCGTGTTTTGCAGTCAAATATTGAGTAATAAATCGATGAAACCGAACAAAATTTTTCCTTTGAGGGAAAAGATCGTACCTTTTTCGAAAGAAAAAAAGCCCACTTAAAAAGACAGCGTTTGGATGCACCAAGTAGTAATGGTTTTGTAAATTCTGCCAAACAAGCTACACTTCTTTTTATGTGGCTTGGCATATTGCAAGACAAAAGAAACCCCATAATATTGTTGAATAACTTATAAAACTTGCTGCCATTGACATGGCACCTATCATAGGCGGAGATAAAAGTTCTAAGAAATTACAAAAGATACCTTTATCAAATGATACAATTCGTTTACGAATTAATGATATGTCATTTGATATTCCTGCTATAAAAATTGCTGGTTTATTTAGTATTCAACTGGATAAAACGACAGATGTAAGTGAAGATGCTTAACTCATGATTTACGTGTGGTATCCAGGTTTAACAGATATACAGGAGGACATTTTATTTTGCAAACCAATGTCAACAACAACTAGAGGTGAAGATATTTTTCTTATGGTCGATTCGTTTTTTATTGAAGAAGGATTAAATTGGAATCAGTGTTTCAGTATTTGCACCGACGGTGCAGCTGCCATGACAGCATCTCAAAAGGGATTTTCGACAAGAGCAAAACAATTGAATCCACAAATTATATCGATTCATTGGTTGTTACATAGACAAAATCTTGCTTGCAATTTTATGAAATCAAGAGCTCTTAACTGTAGAATTGTGTTTCGAATTTGGTGCAGAATACGAACATTTATTATATTATTCTGAAGTTAGATGGCTGTCCCGGGACAAAGTTGTTCAAAGAGTATTATCATTGCGGACAGAAGTCGAATTTTTTTGAGAGAAAAGAAACACCCAATAGCATCTAAATTCTCCGAGTTGAAGTGGATTACTCAAGTTGCTTATTTGTCAGATATTTTATTTGAAATAAATAATCTAATTACGTCTATGCAAGGACGTAATCATACTATTATTGAAGTAACTGAAAAAATTACATGTTTTAAAAATAAACTCAAATTATGGAGAAATAAGATTGAAGTAAAGAAACTTGCTTCATTCCCGACTCTTAATTTACTTGATGATCACTTGATATCACAGATTTTGAAATACAGAAAATTATTATTAATCATTTAGAAAAACTAATAGCAGACTTTGATTGATATTTCCCTGCAGACGATGTTTTCAAATATAATTGGATTCGAATGCCATTTAATTGTGATGTAAGTGATTTGCATGAGGAATTTGTTAATATTAATCAATTTCAAGAACAATTAATAGAAATACAAAGTGACCAAGCACTTCGATACAATTTCTACAAAACACTGAATCTTTATGTGCTTTCTGGTTAAAATTAAAAACCGAAAAGCCAATAATTGTTAAAGAAGCCCCAAAAGTTATTATTGCCCTTTTCAACAACATATATGTGTGAGGCTGGTTTTTCGGCTCTGTGTGTAATCAAAAACAATTACCGGAACAAGTTAAATCCTGAAATAGATATAAGGTGCTCCTTGACAAGCATTCAAACGAGGTTTGAAGATCTTTCAAAATGTATTCAAGCACAAGGTTCTCATTAAAACTGTATGACTTGCATTTAAAATTTAAAAGAGATAATATATGTATTGATATTTCTTTTTTTTTTTTAGGAATAAGATAAAATGTCAATTATTTTCAAAAAGTTATAAATATATTTTAATTTGGTCAATAAAAATTATTAAAAACATTTGATTATTAATTAAATTTTTCTTGGATCGAAAAGTATTTTTGTTTATCTTTATTATTAAGAAAATAAATATAAAATTTGTAAGTTAAAAAAAATCATCATCGTAGGATTGAAGATTTTTTAGAAATACGATCTAAAATAAAGCAATGAAAAAATTTTGACTTTTTTTTGGGTAGCGACATGAACATATTTCTCAAATTTGGGTCGCGGCTTAAAAAGGTGAAAAACCACTGGTTTATTCTATCGATCATTTCGGTCCTTGTGTTTAACGGTGTAGAATAAACTTCTATTGTGACGCTATAAGGTAGAATCTTGAAATGCTCTTCCAAGTTTAAAGAAATATCCTTCGTAGACTCTGGAAGTGTTTAGAAGTGCAAGGTGTCCACTCAGAAACTGGGGTTTGAATAATTTTTTTTTTCATGTCACAGTATTATTCCCACGTCATCTACTAACTCCCGAATTTTCTGTATCAAGTCCCGGAACAGTCTCGGATAAAGACAAAATACTAGGCGATATATTTCCTATGGAAAAAGAAACCGATTAGTTGTATTACTTCTTTACGTTTTAGGTAATCACCCATTATTATTTCACTAATTTAACAACAAATAAAGGGTTGGCTCATTTTTTACAAATATTAATACCAGGTAGTTACTTCCTGCAACTACACAAATAAACCAAAACAAACGAGTGATTCACTGATATAATAGGGAAGAAAGGATTCGTATTACATGCCCCGTTCATTTTCCATCAGATAACGTGATACGGATTGCTTCTGAACAAGATAACCTAATCATAGTTCCATAATATTTTTATTCTGTAACAAGTTCAATTATTAATACAAGCTTATAAGCTTCCATTCCATATTTGGTTAAAATCTAGAAAAAGGAAAAAGTAAATTTACGAGTATGTATATATTCATTGATTTTATTGATCCATGAATCCATATTATTCATTACAGATATTCAATTACAGATTACAGAGAACCCGGAAATGAGGCTTTCTCCAACTAACTTTTAACAACGAATGTGTTAATTAATCTTGAAATTTAATTAGAAACTTCCATGTCTATTTTAGCATGATTAGAGCATGTTATAAATATATAAAAACGTCCTTAGTGGAGTTATTTCATTGAAATGAACATACCAAACGATGCCTACCGTATTTAAAAAAATGCGATCATCTTAGAGATTTTGGTTAGACAACGAGCAATTGGTAGAACTATCATTAGAAAATCTACAAAAAATAACTTCGACTTTCTTCACGCATTTTATTGTATCATTTTATACCCATTAAGATGTTCATGTATTTTAAACAGACAAAATTCACCATGTTCTGTATACTTTTTAAGAATACATTACAGATAATCATTCACAATTGAATACTTAATTACAAAAGTCTACAGAGTCGGCATTGTTTTTTTTAATCAAATTTATTGTGAAACCACGCGGCACATAAATATTCATCCTCGAATGTTTGTGGTGTTATTATGGTTACTTGATGAAATTCTGATTTTGGACCCTAAAGTTCATTTGATTATTGAAGCTATTATCATTTTCTTAATCAATTAATTGTTGGGGACATCCTTTTAAATACCAAAGATTCATATACTTTGCCCTTACGAATTCTTATAGACTCTTTCTGCAGCCTCTAAGAGTGTCCACGGAAATGGTCGACCGAACATATAAGAAAAGTTTCTTGAAGTTTGTCGAAGTTGATTTAAAAAAACAAAAAAATATGATTACCTCAGCAACGTCTGCATCTACATACGAGTCGGGAAATGCACTTGCAAAGGTAAAGTTTTTTTAAATAAAAAACAATTTCGAGTTCACAAGCTTAACATCAAAGAAAAATGATCATTACACGCTAGGTTCGAATTTCTGGCAAAAACAAGTTTAGTACGTAATGATACTAAGTTTATTGTATGTCTACTGATTAAGACACAATGACAGCAAACAGTGGTAACATCATTCTCGTAATTCATCAAATTCATTCTGCGAACTCTTCGGATTTTCGTAAAGTTTTATGACGCTAGCACATGCATATTTGAGTCAGTCAGTCAGGACAGAATTCCTCTATCAAAAGATGGTTTCTCGGATAAGTTTAAGCCAACACTAAATTTAAAAAATCTGCTCTCCAGAAAAGCTTATTTTTTTTTAAAATATCTCATTTGCCAAAATGATGAAGCTTGAGTAGAAGTTAACCATTTAGCCATGCCATCAACATATCGTTTCTTTCGCAGGTTTATGGATGTTGCAACATCTAAAGGAGTTACAGTATATTCTTCTCGAGACAATGAGTTCCAGTGAGGTAAAATTGACTCCATATTTATAGACAATTATTTGAATCACGTATAACCTCATCCCTCTCGATTTGAGAACGACTTTCACGTAATCTGCTGACTTAAGACTTTTTTGAATAGAATAATTTGAATTTCTACAGCGTCATAGAGTTTTCCTACTGAAGATTTTTTTGATAAAGAGGAGGTCTAGGTTGGGTGTTAATGTTGTTTTGTTATTATGAAAACGGTGGGTGAAATTTGCGAAAGCTGTTCTTAATTCATATCTTTGTAGATGATATCTGATAAATTTAAATATTCAATAAATGAGACGTTTTACAAGAAGACCACCTCCAATAATATTAAAGTCTCACACATAATGTGGACAGCTATTAGGAAACAGCTAGTGCAGAGGGAAATCGATGCCCAGTGCAAAATGGGTGTCCACACAGAAAAAATAACAATAGCAACAAAAGAAGAAACTTCAACAAAATGAGATGCTCATCAACTATGTTAAGAGATTAAGTGGTATGCATACCTACTCAACTAAGATAAAGAAAGGAAGCTAGTCATCAAACACCCCCGCGTCGGACGTCGAAACAGAGCTGAAGGAAAATCGACTGAAACACAAAAAAGTATAGCAGCTGACGAGCCGTACAAAAAAAAAACGCTGACAACACCCAGAAATCACTATCTGAGAAGCGCGGGAGCACACGGGATGGCGGACTGCACTCTCAGCAAAACAGAGCAGTCGAAGCAAAAACTGCTGAGGAGTATACCCGGTGAACTACAGGGGGTGTCCGAAAAACCCAAAGAAGAGAGGAACAAAATAACCACGAATATCACTTTAGCTGCTAAGAAAACGCCAGCAGGACAAGGACGCCCGAATTATTGAGTATGCTACAGAAAAGGATCACTAGTAAGTTAGGGTAGTTTTTAAAAAACACAAAAATATCCAAAAAAACATAAAAACAAAAAAAAATCCTTCAACATTGTAAGTTTTCCGAGTCAACTCACAAGAATACACCTCCCGACATGGTAACTTGCCGAAGAAGGCTGGAAAGGGTTTACCCGAGGCAGTTATAGCACACACATACATTGAGACATCCAGACCAAGACGACAAGAGTAGTCTAGAGTGTCTAGCTGTGGGTTACCTGGACGACCGTCAATTCAAAAAAGTAAATAAGGTGGTTCGTTGGGAAATTTTGAATTGAAAACACTAATAAAAGGCACTGCTAGAGTTTAAATTTTCAAGGGTATTTCAACAACTAGTTGAAGTACAATAAATCTGGATACAACCAAAAAAAAGTTAAAAGCTTTTATTATTATGGAGAGGCATTTATTATTGCACTAATGTCACTTTAGTTAGCTAAATATATTGTTGAAACTTTTTTTCGGTTGATATAAAATGCCCTTGCCGTAGCTTAACAATTTCTAAACTGTCCTCAGTAGAATATATTATTTTCGTGAGGGTTGACAATAATAGGATTGATCAGTCGATGACAATTTTCAAGTAGAAATATATGAGCACTAATGAAACTAATTCGGTTTCATTATATTTTTCCATCCGAAATAATAACATTGCTAAAAGTGAAATTATCACAGAAGCATTGTAATTTCTTATTTAACAGTTAAGTTTGGTCAAATTGTATAAAGATTAATGGGTGTCAATTTTCTGTGTTATTACTCATATTTCAGGAACAAATCAGTGAAACCCGAGAGATCTTTGAAGTGGATATATATTTGAGAATGAACAGTTGGTGCCGAGCTGCATTTTTAGTTGCAATTTATTTCTACGTGTTTTCTAACGTTCTGAAGTAGCCTTTGATTTATGATAAGGTTTAAGTTTATGTTGGGAATTATTAACTATTAACAAAGTTGCATGATTTAGTGTGCAGGTGAAACCACGGTCTTGTATGTATGTATGTAGATATTGGAATATCATATCCAAACGATCTATTGTGTCCCCCTTTCTTGCTAAGAAACTGGTTCCCCAGTAGATTTACAACTGAACTGTTGACCCCACTCCTTCTAAAAAGTCCACAATGTGGGATGGCTCTGGATGATAAAGATCTCTGTCTTCTATTTCATACATTCCCAAGTGTAGTGCTCTGGAGCTCCGTAGTGTTTCACACCTTGAAAGGTTTCGTCTTCTGTGCAACAAAATCTGCAACCCGCAGGTGATAGTGCCCCGATAGGACTCCTGTCAATATTAGTAGATTGTTTTTACTTAGGTTCACACATTCAGCAGATCTTCTCTGGTTAGAGTTTCTCACGAAAGTCTTCACCTATTTCAACCCCTGTAGGTTGTCTTAAAAATTGGTTTAACTCCTATCTATTTTCTTTTCTAATGCTTTTCACAGTGTTCAGTAGATGATACCACAAAAGTGCTCAGGTCCCATGAAGGAGTTGTCTGTCCCTGTTCTAGCGAGCTTATCAACTATTTTCCTTCCCTCCTGTGTGTCTCGGAATCCATTGTAGGATAACCACGGTAACCAAACCCAATTTCTATATAGTGGCGTCCTGCTCTTTTTGTCCAGGTTCCAAGTGTTCGAAATAGCTATTACGCGGCGTTGATATCTAGAGATGGATGTGGTTAGGGCACAGATGAAAATTTTGACATAAAGCATATAATCTAAAATCAGCGAATGTTTTTTATATTTATTACAAATCATTTGTAGTTGAATATGTGATGGAAAAGTGCTCGCTGATTAAAGTACCGTCAAACATCGAACAATACAAAAAGACAAAAAGTGGAAAGCCGATATAACTGGCATTATTGAGCTGAAACAAACCCTATTTCTTGTAATTGCATTTTGAAGAAAGATATCTTGTAAGGAGATGGATAAAATAAGACTCAAATGGCATGATCAATGCCGATGTACGTTTATTTATTTTTATATTTATTGAACTTCAAAATAAATATGATGTTCAAAGTCAAATGTGTTTAATAATTGATGTTGTATATTTTGATTAATCATATCTTTATTGGCTGCATGCATACTTTAACTAAAGTATTATTATCTAGATAGTTCGCTACCCTTGTTTCCAGACCTATATGTAAACCTTGCTTAAAAATAATTATGATATGAGCTGGAAGAATCAGCAAGACACTTTTAACTATCAACTTATCTATAGTTATTTTTTGGAACATTGTATTTTGGAACTTATTTCCACAGCAGTCCCGAGAAGATATTCGTAGAAATCTTAAACCATATCATTAATTGCATAATTGTAACTCAGCCTTGGCATCTCTTCGAAATTTTTGTTGTTCTTGACATATTAGATTGAAGTGATTCTAGATTTGTACATCTTTATTTCACGGGAGCTCTTAAATTTGAAATACAACAAACGATTATGATGAGAAGAATCACTACTTATGTTGACGGGGTAGGTAAACAACAGACGCAGTACATACAATAATACAAATAATGAAAAAAACACATGAGCATCAAATAGACATAGAGATGCTTTTCATCGATTTTCAAAAGTCCTTTGACTCAGTAAAAAGAAACAATTTATCAACAGAATAAGATATAGATGCAAAACTTCGAAGATTAATTAAGATGACTATGAGCGCATAGGGAATTTAAGTGGTGGATAAATAATCCCTTAAACTGTTGATATAGAATTTGTAACCGAAAGAAAATCTATAATAGAGACAATGTTAAACGAAATAGTTACAGAGGGAAAACGGATGGGCTCAAAAATCAGTGAAACGATGAAAACAAAACAACAATAATGAGATTTGGAAAGAAATGTCAAAGGGGATAGGTAAACGTTGGCGAGTATGAATTTATGAAAGTAGAAAATTAGAAAAGTAGAAAAGTTTTAGAAGATGTGAGAAGAACGACAAGAAAAATAGGGGGCTAGTACAATATAGTGACGGTGAATATAAGATAAGAACGAACCGAGAAATAACTGACGAGCTCAGTGGCGAAGATATAGTAAAAAAATCAAAGCTCAGCGGTTAGGACAGTATGGAGAGAAGGAACAAAATCTATAGCATTCAATACGACGCAATTGGATCTCGGTGCTAGAAAAATATGCGGTATGCCTAAGACAAAATGTTTAGAAGAGATGAAAGATGACATAAGTAGAGTTGGAGATATAAAATGACAGGAAATAGGAAGTTGAGGCGGATCCTCATTAGTTAAGCCATTATTATTATCAATCATGTTGAGCTCCATATTATTTGTATGGCAATGAATATAGTAATCATATGATTTCCTATGGGTAAATATTTGATTAGTAAATGTGAGTTATAAACAGTTTTAGCACAAAAATAACAGTTTATATTAGTCAATTCATAAAACAATAGAAGTCACTGCATCATTAGCATCAACATCTTCCGAAAATGTTGATGGTTATTTCAAATAAATAGCCTTTTATCTAACGGCCCTGATAATGGATAGAATTCGCAATTCAAGTCTTTAAACAAACACCGAACTCAATTGTATTCCAACACACGCACCAACTTGGTATTCGCCTTATCCGTGTTACATATTTTATCAAAAATTTTCTACCAGTATTTAACACTGAAAAATATAAATTAAGTATCGCTTTTCTTTTGACACTTAGTCTTAGTTTCAAGTGATGAACAGTACAATGTTTAAACAAACAGTATACTTCCTTGTTGTTTCAAGTCTTTTCGTACAATCATTTTGTTCAGAAAATTGTGGTGATTCTGTAGAATGTTTAGAAAATCAACTAGTTACACAAATTAATCAGTTTGAAAGAGATGAGAATATTGGAGGATTCATTAGTTTGAAGAAAATTGGAAGAACTAGTAAAAGTGTTAAAGAAAAAGAAGATTTATTCGAAAGATGTTTGAGATTTTTAAAAGAACACGAAATTAGAATTGCAGTACCTGAAAGTGGCAAAAGAAGTTTCGAAGAAGGTAAAAATATCACTTTTATATATTATTGACAGTATTGTTTCAGTTTATGTCAATAAATGAAACACAAAATATTGCATATCCAAGTACTGTTGGTTTTATAATTAAAAAATAAAAGAACTTCACTACAAATAGAAATTTTCACATTTTTACCCAAGGAATAAAAGGTTTATCATTAGGGCTAAAATACATATCACTATTTTAATATGTACTATAAGTTCAGTTTCATTCTAATATTCGTTATTATCTAATTTTCATTTTACTACAATTAATCAACTCTTCTTCTATTTCTAAGTCAGTCGTATAGATTTTATCCGTATCAGGTCAAGTTTCTATTGACGTGGCGGAGAACGAGGTAAAGAGAACATTTTGAATAAATAAAAAAATTTAAAAAATGAGAGCAATTGTTTATATTTTGGATTATTTTATGATTAAAAAAATTATGCTGGTTCTAATTTTTATATGGAATATAATAAAATTTATATTGAACAACAGGAAGGATTAACCTACATTAAAGACAAAGAACAACTATTGGCATTATTATTAATTGTTTGAAAAAGTTCATCCCAAAGCTTTCTCGGATTCCACACACACAATAATATTTCATTGATAGCATAATCTATCATTTCTTACAAGTATTGCCTTGTACGGGTCGTTAAAACGATAGTTCTTCATTTTTTAGTTTTTGCCCTTAACTGTCCGTTTTTAAAACCAAACTAATAACAAAATTCGAATTCACATAAACTACAAGTTGGCAATTGTTGTAACCTTAAGTGTTAATTTGCTACCCATAGAATCCTCAGGAATAAGATCTACACTATATTTGCTTTCTATCTTACACTATGAATTGGGAAATAATTGGGAAAATTGAGTTTTCGCCAATTTTTCTGAAACTTGACACAATGATGTTCAAAGCAAGCTGATTAAAAGTTTCCGAAGGTACCCTGGGAGGAAGGGAATTGCTTGTGGCCAATTGTTCTGAAATTTGATACAATGACTGTTCAAAGCAAGCTTTCAAATCTCCCATTTTGTCACGCATCTACGTTACCTCATTGCCTTACTTAAGACATTTAAACAGCTTTTCTTTTTCATCATTATGCCAAATTTCACAAAAATTGGCCCAAACCAATAATTACTTTTTTTCCTCGGTTCTTTTGATTTTGGGGTTCTTCTGATCAGCTTGCTCCAAACTATCATTGTGCCAAGTGTTAGAAAAGCTGGTCGAAACTCCTCCTCTTATGACACCCTTGGACTATTCAGTGGTAGTTTTGACGTTGTTGGGGAGGTTTTGGGGCTTTGTGTATATTCAGACTTTTGATAAGCTTGCTTCTAACTATCATTGTCGCTAGTTCCAGAAAAATTGGCCAAAATTCAATTCCGATAAGATTTGAGTAGTGTCTTTTTTTATTATTAAAAAACACTAGTTATTTCTATTTATCACTTTTGACTAAAGGATCCAATCCGATTAAACTGATTAATCAATCAATTTCATCAACCGATATCTCGTAAATAAACTATACAAATAATTATCTTTCAATTTATTAAGGCATATATTTCACTTTTGTCCGTTTTAGCGTGAACTTGATAGATATACAGGGTATTTCTAGATTCATGCCACCAAATTCAGAAGGTGATTGCTCATATTAAATTAAGATGAGTCTTTCCTATAACAAAATTTCCTCAGTCCACCCATTTTCGAGATATTACTTTTAAAAATTGGTGACTAAAATTGAGTTTATATTTATTTTTTTCTTCTAAAATTTTAGTAATGCTGGTTATTCTGAAATTCTCGAGAAATCGCAAAGGACTAACTACGGGTATTTTTTCAATATTCCTGTTACATTATACGGGAATGAAATCAGCAACCATGAATTTATTTCATAAAAAAATTTGATGTTCTATGAAATAAATATATAACTTGAAATGTGATACGACTTAAAAGAGCTGCTAATTCCACCCCCGTATAACGTAATAGGTATATTTGAAAAATACCCGTAATTAGTCCTTTGCAAGTGCACGAAAATAAAAACGAAAATAAAAACTTAATTTTTGTCATAATCTTTTGAGGTGATATCTCGAAAAGGGGTGTGCTGTTTTGTTAAATACTCATAACAATTGATAAAATTTTTCTCCTCGAACCCATCTTCGATATCATATAATCGTTATTTCTTAATTATTGATGATCAAGATACCTTATTTATTAAAAACCTTTTGACACCATGATCTTTAAAGTCAAAATCAATTATGTGATATCTACTACTAAACCAGAAATAAATTATTTCAGTGGTAATTGAATATGAGCAGCCCCTTCTGAAAATACCTATATCACACCACTTTTTTCGAGTACAGTTATAACGTATACGGCAGATCAGAAATTAGTTACAGTTTTCCCTAAATAATCCTACGAACATCTATAATCTTATTCTTTAGATATTGCCCTCCACCTCCATAACACCAAATTATCGAGTTTTAATAGAAAGAAAACACAAACAAAACAAGTTTCATTCACTGATGGTACAAGAATAGATATAATCACTAAGTAGGCTCGTCAATGGTTGGCGCAAGTGTAGTGAATACTCACTATAACATACGCTATACATCAAGAATTAGTTTTCGTAACGAGTTATGCAAAACCAAAATATGCATTCGGTTATCACTCTGCCAAGATTTTTATTCATATATCCAGAACTTCACAAAGGAGTTGATTGAGTGAAATATCCAAACAGACTAGTGGTCAAAATAGTTTCAAAAGCTTCAGACCGCCATTTATAGATTGATTAACATCCAGCCCGTTAGAACAAATTAAAGTTTCAAATCAAGGAATTGGTCATATTCAAATTGATTGATTATCGAATAGTCAATGAAGATCCTTCCAAATGTAACATGAGCAGTTTGAGACTAACCGTTAAACATATTTTCATGAATTGTTCAGAATTCCAATAAAAAAGAGCAAAGAACAAAACCCCATTGACATGAACAAAAATCGAATAAATCTTGGAACAAAAGCAATACAATACCGCAAATCAAACATCAAATTATATATTTCGTGAATGTGAAATATTGCAATGTTTTTTTTTTTATTTACTTATACTATTTCTATCGGTGGGGTGAATTTAAAAACACGGACTCTCGCTTATTTAATAATTAACTTATCACTAATACTCAAGTTTTATCATATTAAACTACATTACTGCCTTTTTTATTAAATAACACCACCATTGAGGTCGTTGCATCTGTGAGATTCTTGTGCCTTGTTGTGGACAATTCCTTGAAATGGGAGCTACATATTGTCACATATGAAAAAATAATTTCCTTGTGTTTTGTACAAAGATCATTTTCCAAAGAACTGAACGTATCTATCTCCTAAACAGTTTATTATGCCCTTATTAAGTCTCATCTCTTATATGCCCTTCTCTTCTAGGGTATGTGTGGTGCGACTCAATTTGATCGAATTTTTAAACATCAAAGGGAGCTATATTTACTCGGACTTAACAACAGGGCTCACTGCCAGGACTTCTTTAAAACATTAAAAATGCTGACTCTTCCTTCTTTATTCATCTTTGAATCTGTTTGCCTAATTCGTAAGCACGCTTCTCCAATTTCAGAAAGATCGTTGCACGGCTATCCACTCAGGAATGCGAAGCTCAACCTTTACCTAGCTACTCCACATTCAGCATTAGTTAAAGACTCAATATTTTACAATGCAAAATCACTTGCCAATTTAAATCAAATCGATGTCATATTTTTCTGCATTCTGCAATAATTTGAAGGCATATTTACTCTACTCTGTAAACAACTTCTATTCTAATAATATTTAATTTAATTTATACAACTTATATACTAATTATTACCTATTACTATCACCCATAATTTT
The DNA here is from genome assembly GCF_026250575.1 of Diorhabda carinulata. Lineage (NCBI taxonomy): Eukaryota > Metazoa > Arthropoda > Insecta > Coleoptera > Chrysomelidae > Diorhabda > Diorhabda carinulata. The sequence continues at coordinate 10,794,005 of NC_079462.1, forward strand.
TCGACTCATTGTGGTTTTTTCCTGTTCATTGAAATTGATTTTCGGTTTTTACTAGATTTTGACTACAAATTGTAAATTTTTTTGACAATACAGCATTTCTCTCTCTAGATAGAATATTTTTTCTATCAACGTCAATTTGAATATTGAATTTTGAATTTCTATGAGTTCGAAAATTTATACAAACATTAATACTAACAAAAATCACCGGAGATCTTTATCAATTTTTTCCCAGACGATGAATACATAAGTATTCAAAAGTTCTAATGAGAAACCGCTCATAATATAACAGGCAAAGACTTATTTCAAAGACACGTTCAATTTTGATCATTTTGCTACAAATTGGATTTACCATAAAAATACCAAATTTCATTTTAACATCGTTTCCAAGATGAAAATGGAATGGGTTTTTCCAAAATTTCACATTTCAAATTTCATAAGCTAAGTTGATATTTGTAAGGAATTGATTTTTATCATTAATTTTCGTGTTTATATTACTTGCCTTAGAATCATTTCATTATTTTTTTATTATAATTATAATTGAAAATAATTCCAGTTAATTTATTATACAATTAAAGTTCAAATTATTTTCCATTAAGCAAAATTAGGCATATTTCGTTGTTGACAAAAAATAAGCTAATTTTCAATTAAGATTATTTAAAAACGATCATTTAATTTCCAACCCACGTAATTGACTACTGTATAAACTTAATTCGACATATTTTGACAATCCAAATGTTCCTTAACTTGTTGTGATACTGATTTATCCCTGCATTGGTATTGGAGGGTTACTAATATTTATTACTCTCTCGCGTAGTGTAGTAAAGAAAGTGAGAATTATTTGTTTAACCTTAAAAGTGTGTTTTTCGAGATTTTAAACCATAATTTATTTGGTAAATCATATGTGACAGAATATCAGCTCGTATTATGGATCGATCGCAATATTATCATTTCATCTAATGCTTCACCGTTAAATGGGATTACGCTCGTTAATTTTAAGCTATCAATTAATTCTACCCATACATTGTAATGTATAACCATATACAAGAGTATGGGAATGTTATCCTTTGATTTTAGAATGCCTAGCTGAAACTGTTTCGTGGAAAGGGTCTTTTCACAGATAATACTTAAGTGGGCTGATGTAAGAAATAAATGTACCCCTAATTTATTAAAAAGCGAAAGATGGCAGTTTTTAGTTTCGATTATAGTTGTATTGTTTTTTATGAATAAGTTAAAACCAATAAAAATATGTTACATTCGACTCTCCCTTTGAAGGAATATAAAAAAAATAAGTGTCACTATATAATTTCCTTCTTTATTTGTACCGGGTGAAAAATTAAATTCCCATATTTTTTGTCCACTTAAGCATTTGCCGCTTATATGCTGAAAAAAATCTGGCAGTCCTATTGATAATAGAAAGTGTTCTCTGTCTTTGTTATCTCTCAAATCTGTTTATATGATATAAGAGAAAACCAAGCATCTTGTATACCTTTTGAGTGCTACAAATAAAAAGTAATTTGAAACGAAAAAAATCGAGCATTCTTTGAAAAAGTACAGGAGATAATTCCGGAAACTGCTAAATCGTAGCAATCAACCATGTCGAAGTTTCTACAGGATGTAGAAACATTCCTACATTGAATCGGGTTAGTTTAATAATGATTTAATTCAAATAAGAGAAATAATATTAGGTTTGCGGTTTTGAATTTCTCGCTTGCAAATTTATGAGATGATTGATTTATTCACGTAGCAATGGTTCCGACTCGAATGTTGGAGTTGTTATATCAAATGATATAGAAACAATTGATTGTTATCAAGTACATTTATCGCGAGACAATATTTCACAACATAAAGTGCATAGACTCACGATTCCTTTTCACTTTCTTTCAGAAACAAATGAATTCTTTTCACCATAAATATGATTTAAGTGTAGATATATATCATAAAAGGTGGTTGTAGAAGGTTTTTACGCATCCTCAACACATATTCCTTTTATCATAATTCAGTTCAGTTATTCTATTCATATACAGTAAATGTTTTCTACTTTGTTCCTATTTCATTTTTTTTTATAAGTTAAGTGAACAGCGTACAGCTTTGAAATTTTGTTTTCTACTTGAGAAAAATGCTGCTGTAATAGATTGATGACATTTATCGTCGTGGACATGGCCACTGACTGAAATGAAGAGAACTTTGTGTTCAAACGAAATGTTGGAATGATGATGTAATAGTGTTCGTCAAAGAGAACCAATTGGTGGTACTCAGGAGACTGTCCTTCCACCATGATTATGCACCTGCACATACAAGTATCTCCATTTAACAGTTTTAGGCTGAACATAGCATGGTTAGTCTGCCGTAGGCTAGTTAATCGCATGAACTGGTCCCTTGGCACTTTTGCTCATTTCCACGTTTAAAAAGAGGCATGAAAAACATTGATACCACAACATTAGAATGAGATGTAAACTATTTCTACAAACAAAAAAAGGTTTCGGACAGTGGAAGCAGAGGTAGGAAAACTGTATTCTTGAGTATATTGGAGGTGATAAGGGTGTTTTGTGAAAACTTTGATACAAAAGATTCTATAGAAATAATTCCGGTTATTTTTGGGTCATCCATCGTAATCAGATTTAAGTAAAATTACCTCAATTCGAAGTCGTTATTTTATGCTCTATACGGCGTGAAAGTTTTTATCCTAATAAATTCTAAACGGTTCATTTTTCATGATTCATTTTATGGCTGTATGTTTTCACAGAATCTCAAGAAAATAATCTTTGGAAATGTGTCAATTTCCATTTTGGTATCTTTAGTATTCAATTATTTCATGGAATACTAAAGATCAACTTATGTCTCTTATTTTCCTTTTTCATGCGTTTTCGGGAAAAACGAAAAAACAGCGTTTCATAGTAATTCATAATAGCATAGTAGGCTTCTGGTAGGCCTATCCAGTCAAAACAGTACTTATATACATGCGCTCCAATAAACTTCCAATCACCAATGGCTAATGCCAATGGCAACAAATCTATAATATTTTTTGTGAGTTTCCTGAGTGCTCTGATATTATTACGAGAAGTTAATACTCATTTCCTCACAATACATTAATGCAGAATATATCAGTATTGGTATTTCAATTCGGCAACGGAAATACTCGAGGTTCTCTCACAACGTCAAGAGGGAATGAAACCACATGGTGCATGTTACTAAAATTTGATTATACTATTAGTTGACACTTGAATAATCTTTACTTATACTACGCTACTTTTTAGAATACTAATTATACATATTGTTTACACGACAACTTTAGGTCAAATGCCTACGAAATCTTGCTGCTTTTGTGGTTATCATCTCATATTAAATGTTTGTATATTTATATAAGGTCCAGGTTATATTCAAACGAGATTTTATTGTTGCACACACATGTATGTTGATGGAATGAAGCAGTTTAACATGGGAATAAATGTATAAAAGACTGAAGTGATGGCACTGAAACATCAAATGATAAACAGAGAAGTAGAGGGATTAAAACAGTGAGAACATTTAAATACCTTGGAACAGAAATAAAAAATATATGCAATGAAGACGCAGAAACTGTAGAGAGATTTAAAAAGGCTATAAACACATATTCCTGCATAAAAAATTGCCTAATAAATAAAAGAGAAGTCTCAAGATTTACACGACTAGATGTTTATAAAGCAATTTACCTTCTAATATTAACCTACGGTTACGAAACATGGATTCTCACTATTAGACAAAAAAGTGCATTGCAAGCAGCAGATATGAAATATTACGTCTCTTATGGAATTCATTCAGCAAAGACAGCTGGAAGGGTTATTCACATAGAATGGAAGAGTCAAGACCAGTGAGGGGAAAATGGGGAGCAAAAGTAGGCAAAAACAAGAGAAGAGGGAGACCTAAAGCGACATGAAACCAAGTAATAGATACTATACTTAAGAAAAGAGGCACAACATAGAAAGATGCAAATATAACAGTACTCAACAAAAACTAATGGAGCAAATTTGTTTATGACACATAAATGTAAACTTAGACTACATACCACCATGTGGTTCCTAAGTTGACGATCTTTCTGAAATTGTCGAAGCGTGCTTATGAATTAGGCAAACAGATTCGAAGATGAATAAAGAAGGAACAGTCAGAATTTGTAATCTTTTAAACAAGTCCTGGCAGTGAGCCCTGTTGTTTAGTCCTAGTAAATACAGCTCCTTTTGAAGTTTGAAGATTCGCTCAAATTGAGTCGCACCACACGTACCCTAGAAGAGAAGGGCATATCGAAGATGTGACTCAATAAGGGAACTGTTGAAGAGGTAGATAAGTTCATTTTTTTGGAAACCTATCTCTCTACAAAACAGGAGGAACTTAATTTTTTATATAAAGTATTTTTATATGATAAAACTAGGCTTAGAAACGTTGAGACAGAGAAGATTATAGTCGCAATAATTTAAGGATGATTAAGTCACTAGATATGATCCTATGAAGTGCCGTGAGATCAGGGTTGCTTCAAGAGAAACTAGTATCGTGTACAAAAAGACATATTTCACCACTGATATCGAGATAGGCGATGTCGTTTATAAACAAAATAGAGTCTAGTACTGAGATTTGGGACACTTTACATTCTATTTTTCACTTGAAAACACATATATTGTTTCATAAGTAACAAAGTTACCAATAAATTAGATGATCAGTGTTTTTCCAGAGCAAATGAAACTAGTAAATTCAATCAGTGACAACTGTTTTTGAATTATTGGGCATTGTGAGTAAACAGATCACACTATGCTACGATTACGGATCGTTGATGATCGACGATGGTGTTACTATGATGGACATAGCAGTAAAATTGAATATATTCCAGAGAAATCGTTAATTCTTCCAGCATTGGTTATGTAAATATAAATAAGTATAATGATTACTCGCATATTTACTTCTATAATCCCGTCTACTGAATTTGTATCATTAAAATATAAAAAAATTGAGAATTCTGGAAATTGATATTGTTGATTCAACGTTTCAAAATTCTTGATTTTCTGTAAGAATAAAAGAATTTGAAAAAAAGAGCAAGATTCAGTTATCGTAAGAAAAATAAAAAAATACTAGTGTTAACACAAACTAACAAATTCAGTCACTTATTCTCTGGTACAATGCCATATTTCCGATAGCTGGGAAGCTTGCGGTGAAGTGATACTGTTTGCCATTATAAAATTTTGCTGCTTGAATCAATACATAAGTTTCCTTGGTTAGGGGTCAGAACAATCAATTTTTTTGCGGTAATAAATTAAGCGAAAGCACTATCACTTACCGAAAATCACTAAATTTTTCGCTCCCCGTTAAGGGTTACAACCATGGGGTTTGCTGCATGGAGCATAGGAATTCTATTAGCTAGAGTTAAGTAATTAATTATAGTATGAAAAATGTTATCTATTCTAGATCGCAAGATAAACCTGTGCCCCGCTCACTTACCGTTTAAGTTGGCGAGGCAGGGCTTAACTGGTTAGGGGTTAGAGCAAATAATTTTTTTATACATATGATAATAATAAAAAAAAACTACTTCAGTATGTATAGACCAAAGTATCGGTAGCATTCGTAACTTCAACAGTTGTTTCTATGATATTTAGTTTTAAACCAACTAGTTATGAAAAAAATATAAATCCGGTTCATTAAATTGTCGGGGGAATTTATGTGTAACCGTAAATATAGATTCACTTGTTTCCTCTCTTCGACTTACAGTATTTATACCATTGCTACTGTCGAAGCCAAGTTCAGACTAGAGATGTTAACGTTATTTTAGGATTGAGGAACAGTTACTATAAGTTAACAAGAATATTACAAGTGAGTTGTAAATATTCACTAATATTTGCCAATTTCGGAATAATAGCCAACGAATTATCAATGAGTCAAAATAATAGTGCAAACTCCCATGGATGTATTCTTTGGTGGTTAGTTGAATTTTAAAAGAATTAGCACATTTCTCTATCCAATATGAAAATAGCAAAGCACTGTTAAGATACTGATGAAATGCTCCTAGAAAAAAATTATTTCCATTTAAATTTGATTCTATTGAATGGTATTGTTCTATTGAACAACTTAAAAACACTGCTTCACAGTTAACTGTCTTTCAGAAGCGTGGATCACTTATTATTAATAGTTATGATCTCTTACGAGTTTTATTCCAAAATGTGGAGTTAGTTTCTACAAAAAAATGTCGAACATAGCCAAAGTAAGTTTGTTAGTTTTTTATGCTGGTATGTATTACTGTACCGCGGCTAAATGCAATTACATGCCCTTTTCTGCCAGAAGATGACATATCTAATCGAAAAGACTTATTCCTTGGCGACGGTTAATTTCTAACTCAAAACAACTCTTTGCAATGGGTAAATGTTTTGAATCATTTAATGCCATTTTCCAGCAGTTTATTTACGCCTCCTGCATATACTGCGTATATGGAAGGAAGTCATTAATCTTGATGATCCTTGACAAGTCTACAAAATTATGCTTATAATGACGTTGAAATCTGAACAAGCATATTATCTAGCTGTGTTACCCTAAAGGGATATCAAGATTTGTGTGATTTTCTTACTTTTAAACTCTATCTTTTTTTTATTTATCTTGATTTAAAGTTTCTTCTAATTAAAAATTAGTTTCAAAAATTAATTTCCAATCTAGAGAGTCCTTAAATGAAAACAAATTTGCAAAAAGAAAATTTCTATAAATATCGATGTAACCAATTTCAAATTGCAGTTAACATTTTTTAGTGTATAGAAACCCATATAAATGTGTTTAGTGTGAACAGGTCCATTTTGATTTTTTGGAATCAAGATTCAAACGTACTTCCATCTCTATTTTATCTTAATCCAGTAGTACAGAGTAAAAGGTGATTGCTGACATTCTCCCGTTGATGAATAGCCGCTTAGTAAGGAAATAGATGTAGAACATTTTCCCTAACAGTAGACATCTGAAAGAAGTAAAAGTAGATTATTATTCAGTTATATCTTGGTTTTTTTGTCGATAGTGTGAAAGTGGTTATAGAATTTCATCGCAAACGGCAAGCTTAAGATTTCTTTTAATAATATCACCTTTTGATTGATTCTTTGCGCTTGATGACGGTTTAAATGGCAATTAATCATTTATGCATAATTGAGTGATGGCTACGAAATTGAATTTCTTCATTGAAGTATATATGTTGATGACTACTGTACCTATTTCTGTACAGTTCTTATTTTTAGTTCGCAGAGTGTGACGTCCTTGAAACTTGAATATCGTATCTACGTCTACGGTCAATAATCAAGTTCAAACGTACGTAATTGGTGCGTTTTACTTCTGTTTGCATATTAATTCGATGTTAGTAATTGGAGAATGCTTATTCATTAATATATTCCGCAATAAAGGTTTTTAATTTTAATAAATAATACTTTTATATATATATTTTTTTCACGTTCTAAATAAGGGTATCTAAAATAAACTACTCCTTATTCTGCCTCATATACAATTCGAAAATATACTTAATCACTCCTCATTCAGTTTTAATGGCATGTTGGTAGGCGAGATTTGATTCAATTACCGTTCAAATAGCGAATACTTGATCTTTCTTTGTAATAACTTTTAAGAACCCCACTCCTAATTCTCTTCAACAGTCAACCTTAGTAAGATACCATTTTTAGGTAAACTTTTAATATTGTTTACTTGATTACAATCAGTGATTTTAAGAATGGTTTTGTTCATGTAACTTTAATGATTACTTAATAAAAAAGGTACAAACGATTATATGTGAGAAAGGGTCAATTTTAAAAGGAATTGTTAAAATTTGTTTGTTTTTGTGTAAATTTGGAAAAATACATAACAACTTCATTTGATTATTTGGAAAAATGTTAAATAAAATTATAAGGGAATGAGTGCATTTTCATGAACATTTAAAGCCCTGAAACCAATATAAGTTTTCATTTTCTTTATTCCCATAATTTTTCTCATAAATCCGCACTAAAATGAATATTAAAAAAAAAATCATCGAAAACTTATTTTATCAAACACGCATGAAGATGCCTACATAAAATTGTTGGCGAGTAGATCGTTCTTGGTAACTCTTCTATTGCTCCTCTTCGACCAATCTATTTGCAAGGAAATCATTTAGCTACTCTCTAAATGGGAGATTGATGTGGTGGAGCTTCATCTTGTTCGAAATAAATTTTATTTTTCATTGTCAGAAATATTATTTATTGATGAAAATTCATACTACACATAATGTTCACACTACAGCTACACCATCACCTACAATTACACTGTATAACGCTCGTTGCGATTACCAAGTTTTCGTCTTCAGGGACAGAAGACAGAAACTGAACATGAACAGTTTACCTTCCAGGTTACTGGAATATTGAGGATTGTAGACAATGTTTGAACGTATTACAAAGAAAGGTGTATAACAATTTTTTTTTCAGGATATTATTTGTTTGTTAATTAATTATATTTGTTATTCTATGTTTTGTCATTACTTTTGAATAACTATGTATCTAAATCAGAATATGATAATTGTATAACCCTATCAGCCAACTGACAAGTTGAAGTGATTTGAGAACGAAGTTTTGTATATCCTTTCGTAGACCATTAATCATATCATTTTGCTTAATTCTAAATGTGAATTCTGTTTTTTCATGATAAGAGCTAAGTGTTTCGTTTATGTTTTCCATTTTGTTGTACGGCAGTAATAAAGTCATCTAGTTAAAGTAAAATGAATGAGGTTATAGTATTGAAACTTATTCATACCATTTTCCTCAAGATGTATTATAATACAAATAAGCTTATCTTCAAATTCGATGTAGTTTCAAGTGAGTGTTAGTTTTATAGTTGATGTAAATTCGTATTGAGGTATATCTGTGTGTCTTTCAATTTTATTTCAAATTTTATTCTTTACAATTATTACTGAAATATTTATTCATCAATCTAATAATCAATCTAGATAAAAACACAGGGATTCTCTTATTTTCAAGTTTTTCTTCAAACTCTCATATTTTTCTTGGGAAAGCATCATTTTGATTTTTTTTTCAAGTTTTTCTTTTATTTTAAGAATTATATTAAGATATAGGACCTTAACAATTCTCCTTTATTTGATCCCTTGTGAGTAGAACTTGAATCATTTATTGTTGTATTCGTTTCAATTGAAGTTGTTAACTTGTTAAAATAGTGGATTGTAATTTTTTAGTTGTGTTTCAATTTCATTTTCTTCACAATGGAGAGAAACTATAACTTGCAAAATTAGAAACTTGGGCAGTTATGGAATCAACAATTTTTTAAGTAAACTATTCTTGTTATGTGAAATCTTTTGCAATTCATATTTTCTCATTTTTTAGTTTCTCACAATTTCTTTAGATACTTTTTGTAATGACAAATAGTTTGTAATAAATTTCTTGATGTATCGACTGAATTTAAAATAAAACCGAAACCATTTTCTAATCTAATTATTAATATTTGATTTTTTGATACTCTATTTTCATAATATTATGTTCTTAGTTCAGTAATCAACTAATAAAAAATACTGTACAAACCTCACTTTGAACTTTTTATTATTTTTCTGAAAATTACATTTGAAAAAAATACCCACCGAAATTTCAATGAAACAGCGTTTTTAGCAAACCACGTGGTTACTACCAATATTTAAAAACAGTATTCCAAATACATTTAAATAAGAACACATTTTTTAATAAAACATCAAAGTATTTTACCACTGGCGATTGTAATCACACCATTAAATCTAACTAACAAACACCTTACTTTAAATGTACTAGTACGCAAGCGTAACCAATTAACTTACTGACCCACTGAGTATTTTCATCCGGATGCCCATGACCTTCTTCGACTTTCAACTTATTTTCTCTCATCCATTTCATCCTTTCTTTCTCTTCTCCGGTCGGACGGTCCCGCTTTGATTTCGATTAAATTCTTGACGTTTCACAACCAGTTGGCGAGTGTTGATGTTGCGGAACGATTACGAGTAAATTGTCAGGACTGATTTATATCACTATTTCTACAGAGAAAAATAATAGTAGGATGGAAATAATCTGTTTGAATGGAAACTATCAAATTTTCATGATACAAAATATTTACGAATGAAAATAAAATAGGAGATATAACATTTTAATCCAATTTTTTTATTTGGTTTCTGAATTGAATTTGGACATTCGGCAGTAATGTATGTCAACGGAACGAAAAAAGAATGGAATACCTATTGATGATGTACTTATTTTGGAATGTGATGTTTTCTGAAATGAGTATATGGGACAATTAAGGATGAAATTAATGAAGAAGTGTTGAAAGGATGAGAAATCACCAACATATAGAATGGTATAATAAATACACACGAAATAGAATAATGTCGGGATTGATTAAAAAACAATCAAACAATCGAAATAGGACAATTTTGGTGATTCGTGTACTAGAAATAGCAGCATATGGTAATAAAACTCATCATAGAATTAATTAATTCTATCAAGCGTCAAATTGAATATTGAATTTTGAAATCTATGAGTTCTATGTTTTTATCAGAAACTACACCATTTTAAACCTATGGATCTTAACTATATATTAGACGATAAATACATAAGTGTTCGAAAGATCGGAATATATTAAAGTAAGTACACTTTGGTGTTTAATTATTTCATTAATTTCTTACTTCCTGGACTTTTTCATATGTTTATGTTTTTAAATCGTCTTTATTTTAGATCTCTTCTGATTTGAAATTATTTTATTAAGACAGGTAAAAATTTGACGATGTGACCACTTTCACTCTCCATCAAAATATAATTTGACTCTGACAATTTGCATATTAATAAAAATCAATAAATCAACTACATTATAAATACCAAAATAAAGATAAAATCAAAAAAGAAATCTTTTTAACAAGACAAATTAATTTTTTCTCAGTTTTTACATCTCAAAAATATGTAGCAGCAACCATTTACCAAATTAATTGTAGTTGCATTGGAATTTATAAGCTAGAACTAAAAAGTTTAATCAAATTATTTAGATTTTTCTCATCATAGCTTCTTCGTTTTAATGTGAACCATTTTTAAAAATTCTCGTCTCTGTGTATTTAATTCCGTTTCAAAAAATTTTGAAACTTTATAATTGAATGTATGAGATTAGATTTCAGTTTAGAGAAATATTTGGATAATGTATTATGTCCATTTCAACTTATACTAATCTCATATTTATTATAATACTTTGACAGTTGTTTGGAAAGTCCTTGTTCATATAGTGAGGAAAAATGTTTTATGCTTTAATGTCTCGTTTCAGTTTCTATTTAACCTTTTGTTAATATGCTATTTGTCATATTTTCTAGATAACTATTTTTTTTCTTCTGAGAAAGCTTTTTGAATATATATATATATATATATATATATATATATATATATATATATATATATATATATATATATAAAATTATTGATACAAATAACACAGAAATATTTTGGGAAAACATCAAAATCGCGATTGTTTTCAACGACCACATTTTTATTAATTAATATTATTATTATCTCCAAAATATGTGATTTGAGCGCATCAAGTGTAGAAAAACATTATCCTCGCAACTTATTTTTTATCTAAAAAAATTATTTGATGCCAAACAAGGAAGAAATAAAGATCAGAATTGGAATGGCTCGAAAGGCAATTGTCAAGTACTCCTTGTTTACAAACAGAAATCTTAACCTCCACGTCAGAATAGGATTCATGGAATGTTATGTGTGGTTAGTACTGCTGTACTGTGTGTGAGTGGAAACTTGGACCTTGAAAGCTCAAATAATCAAAAAACTTGAGGCATTTGAGATGTGGCTCTATAGACGCATCCTGAAGATCCCTAGACTGACAGAAGCACCAGTGACGAAGTACTAAAACGCATTGGTCGCAAATGAAAGCTGTTGACAATTATTAAGATTGGACGTATTCAGAACACATTCTAAATTGGAAATCTGCTCTCCACGAACACAGGATTTTAAATGTGGTTACACAACATGTTCAGAATATCTACCGAGAAAAAAGCAATTGGTTATTATAACTGTATACACATTAATTAGGTTTTTCTCAAATTTCACATTACGGAGTACGATTAATTCATGAAAGTATCATACAAAATTAACACGAGGATTTCATGCACTAACAAATGGTTTAATTAATGGGTTGAAAACATCTGCAAAACGGATCCAATTAGAAATTTAATTCAATGAGTCTTTTTCTGATTGTATTTTCTTAATGATACAACATTACAATAACTAAATATTTTACCATTTTTAAGTTTATATTTTTACCTTCTACATTTTTATTGCCGATCTAGTGAATTATTATGAGGATATTGCTGAAATTCCACATCTGACAATCTACATGCATTTTTGATTGACATAGAATTTTTATGACCAACTAACAGGTTTGAAGAAGTGATGAATACGGGCGTTTATTTTTTGTGACACTTTAGAAAAAAGCCCGCTTTCCAAAGTTATATTTAAATAATTCAGGTACATAAAACTTGGTATATTTTAACTTTTTATATATTTCTTGCAATAACTTTTCTTGTATATAGACGAAATTATTTCTTTATAAGAAAATAGTAATTTTGTGACACTGTGATTTCTGTTATTCAAATATAGCTTTTTAGCGATCAGTTTGAGAAAGTCATAGTTACAAATATCACAGAGACCAACTACCCAACCATTACTTTAAAATAAATACTTCAGAATTTGAGAATAAAGTGTATAAATAATTGAATAGTAGAATTATAGCGATGAGATCATATATGAAGTTTAATGTTCCATTCTTCTTGTAGATGCGTTACTGTTTTATCTATCTGTCTATCTATCATATCTCCCAACAAATATTTTTCGTTTGATTCACTATTGTATCCTTAATAACTCAGATACAGACTTATCAAGGAAAATAAATTATCCATAATAACGTAATAGAAATCGTTGAATAAACTTGTTGTGTTTTGTTAACCCGATACTAGTCAAATCATGTTTACAGGGTGTATGGTAAAAACATGTACACTGCATTTAGTTGTAATACAAATTTGGAAAAAATGGCAAGTTATCCTTCGAAATATTGTAATTAAAATGCAAATAAATCCTTCAACAATGAGAATCGATGAAACCGATCTCAAAAATGGATAAAATATTCAATAATTTTTCAATTTAATAATAACAAAACATTCATTCGTGTGAAATTTGAAAATCTCTTCTATACGGCTGCGGAAATCATTGTTCTATGATTATGATCGTGAAACAAAAATTCAGAGCCCTCAATGGACAACCACTGAATCGCCAGGCCCTGAAAAGATCGTAGTCGAAGATCAATTAGAGTTTGTACCAGGAAGAGAAAAAAATTGTAAAAAGGGTCCTAAAAGTGGCCGTCTTCTTCAACAAGAAAAGGCAACGTGCCACAAGTTGCTTTTGATTCGCTATTTTTTGGCTGCTAAAAGTTTTCCTGTTTAATCCCATCCACTTCACTCACAAGATTTAGCACTATACGCCTTTTGGCCAATTCCACGAAAGAAAACGTTTCAAATTCATTTTTGTTGTGAATACCACGATAGAGTAGATAAAAATTAATTCACGGAAAACATCACATATATACTTCTTCATGGATTTCACGTTGAAGTAAATGCATTGCTAGTTAAGGGCAATAATTTGAAGAAGATTGAATTAAATTTTTCTCTCTTAGTATCCAAAAAAATAATTTACCATACGTTTACCTCGAATATTTTAGTGAATGAATTGAATTGTTGATTGATTTTTCTTTGTATATGGGAACTATTATTTCAGCAATTTTAGACGACTCATATTATTATATCAGAATCTATTTTGATACTCGCGAGGGAGTATTATATTTATTATAGTTAATGCATCTAACTGCTTTGTTTTAGGTCTCTTCTGTTTTAGAATTAATTTTTTTGATAATTTTTGGAGGAGAGGTAAAATTTGGTAATTATTTCTTAGACCTTTTGATATATTAATGCTTTTAAACGCTCTTAATTTTAGATCTCTTTTGTTTTAAAATCAGTTTTTTCAATAATTTTCAAGAGATTGATAAAAAATTGACTTTTTTTCTTAACTTCAGTCTTTATCAAAATATGATATTGACACTGACAATTTGAGGTGCGAGGATCGAGGAAAAATTAATTTTTCTTATTAGTACAAATTTCTATTTTGATTTTATTCTTATTTTGACGTTCATAATGTGGGTGATCTATTGATTAATAAATATACGCAAATTTTCAGTGTCAATATCATATTTTGGTAAATACTGAAGTAAAGTCAATTTTTTATCAATCTCCCAAAAATTATTAAAAAAAAACTAATTTTAAAACAGAAGAAACCTAAAATTAAGAACATTTAGACATTAATATACACATACATACAGATACAGCTAGCACCCCTTGAAGATGACGCTATTTGCAAAGATTTTGAAGTTAATCTCAAAAAAAGAAAATTTCAAAGCTTCATAATTTCTGTCACAAATGTACAAGCGAGGGGAGAATTTGATAACAATTTAACTGCATAATATTTTGAGGAACTTTATAGTAAATTGGAAAACCTCTAAGTATATCTTTTGTTCAAATATTGCTATCACGTTGTGTTTTCAAGAAAAATTGATTTTTTGTATCTTTGGCATTCAATTCAATGATTTGAATCCCTGTGATGTTTTTGATTTTGAAAAGTTTAGGACTCTAATGTACCAAATTCAAGATTTGTAGATAACCGCTTCTATAAAAATAAAAAAGGCATTACCCTCAGAAGAGCGCTAGTTTGCTTAGATTAATTGAACATAAAATCACATCTAGTATCTGTAGTTTGTATAAATAAACACATTTACATAGTGAAATTAATTATTTTTTATATTGTTGAAGTAATTCCAAATATGAAGACCAACAATAATTGAATCATTGAATAAAAAACAATATTAATAAAGTGTGTGGAAACCAATTTGCGAATGCTATTTATCAGATTACTAATAAGTTGTTGGGGAAGCTCATAACAATGAAGTCGAGCAGTATCGTCCATAAGAATAAATTGATTCCTCAACCACACATACAATAGTGTCACGGGATAGTAAATTAGGTCTATGAAGTACCAGTCAGCAGAGTTGAATATTATGCATTAATTATATTGGAATTTACCATACGTATTTTGGTTTGGTCCAAAAAACAGTACTAAGTTCCAGAATTCTTCTTTCGAGTTTAATGGAGTCAAGTTGTTACTAAGGTTTTTGTTGAAGAATTTAGTTTTCCATGAGTCCGGAATTTTTTGCAAGCACATGATTAACTTTTTTAAATTATGTATACCATTGTAATTCAGTGACATGTGGAGATTCGTGGAGAAATGATATTGTATAACCATTAATCTCATCACATATGGAGCAGTGGCTAGGGGTACCAGAACTAGTCTGAATACCACAAAGAAAATCTCTCAAAGGTATAAAGACTGGGCCATGAAATCTTGCCCTCCATCAGCTGCACTAGACGTGATTCTAAATCTCTCATCTCTTCACATAGTACTTAAAAGCGTGGCAGAGAAAACATCACTTAGAATGTTCAGAAACAGAATTATCAAAGAAAACCCATTCCCAAATAATGACCAACCCTGGGACAGGACGTAGCATCGAAACAGTTTAGCTTTGAGAAAAACTTTACCTGAATAATAAACTGAGAAAGTAAGGTGGATCAAACACAGCAGACGGAACTGGAATAGGAGTGTACGTGCCCAGAACCAAACACTCTGAAAGCCTGGACAACGCACCCAGCACTTTTCAAGTAGAGATCTTAATCCTGTCCGATAGTCAAGCAGGCATTTGAGCTCTGAGCTCCAATATTTAAAATCCAAGCTCATTTGGGATTGCCTAGAAAAATTAAACGAGCTAGAGAAGAAAAATAAAATTTCGCCCCGGGACACACCGGGGCGAAGGGAAATGAAGTGGATGATAAGCTCGCTAAAGCAGGGGCAGACAAGCCCTTCATGGGACCCGAACACTTATGTGGTATCAGCCACAGAACAATGGAAAAGAAGATACATTGGAGCAAAACCAATTATTGGGACAAAATACAGGGAAACTAGAACCAGAGTAGATCTGCTGAATATATCATCCTAAGAATATTAACAGGAGTTCTATCGATGCACTGTCGCCACATCAAACACCTGAAGACGCTAGAACTAGCAGATAATGCGGCGTACATATTTTGTTGCCGAAGGACGAAACCTCTATCCAAATTCTCAATAGGGAACATTGAGGATTTCCAGAGCACTACACCTGGGAGCGCTTAAAATAAAAGACGAAGATATCTGGCTATTACAGCCATTCCACATTCTAGACAGATCAGCTGTAAACACTGGGTTTCTTCTGTATCGCAGCAAGAAAGGGAGACCCAATCCTTTGAGTCCTCTGTTTTAAAAAGAGAACTAAAGGAACCCTAATGAAATTGTCTTTCCAAACCTGTTCACTTTTTGTCATAGCAAATAAAGTATTGCCTGTGAATTACTATTCAGAGGAAAACACTTTTATTTTAACAACGACCAAAATGTGTTTGAGATCAATGACTTCCTCAACTGTGGTGAATATATCCTTCTTGTTAACTCATGATATTGTTTCTGGTACTTATTCAGAAGTGTTCCACTAGTATCATTTTATGACGGCGAATGGTTAATTTTGGTTACAGACAACTATGATGCTATAATATCGTTATTTTAATTTCTTTCTGGTTGTTTTGTCCGGATGCCTTGTATATTTTACGCAACTACGAGTTAAATGTAGTTTCGTATATATCTCACTAAAATAGCGGGATTATCGAAACCGTACAAAAAATTGGGGGACGAATATAATATTCCAGAAATGACCTATAGACTCATTGGAATTTCATTTCATTTAGATTGAATATTCTTAATCCGTTCTATACACTATCAATTCTAATTAGATGCTGGTACATGATTAATAGGAAAAACTCTGTTCTGTATTGTTTTTGGCTACAACCTGATGGGAATATTATTTCGAATCAACATTCTATTTTATACAGTAAGACTTATCATGAATTGGAAAACTGTTTTCACTTTTAATTATATCCAATTATAAGAGCGAGTTAATTCATTGTTCATTTTGTTGATCATGAAAAAAAATGAAGAATATTTAACTGATATATAATTGATGAAAAACTTTCAAAGGTTTGAGAGTCTATTATTTTATACGAAATTATTCATCACACGATTTGAATTTCAATAATAATTTTGATAGTTTTTTTGTCTATTCTTTTCGTTTTTAGAGAGCCGCACAAAGAGATTGAGAAGATATATATTGCCACTCATCCTTCTCTTGAAACTAAAAGCTGCCATAATCCTTCCCGTCATATTGTCTATGATATCGTTCGTTTCCTTCGCCGGATTAAACAGTGGTATGGCAGCGTTTCTGATTTCAGGAGCTGTTGCATTCAAGAGCTTTTTAGAAACTCATACTCAACCAAAAATATCATATGAGGTGGTTCCACCCATTGCTCCACATTGGAGTAGAACTTCTTTAGAAGAAGGATTACCAATTGCTGGATACCAAACTATTATTTAAAAAAATGTCAAATGTATTTATCATAGATTGTAATATTTATTATGTTTACGTTAATAAAAGTATTGATCAGAAAACAAATAATTTCCAGTCCAGAGAATCGAAAAGAAACTAAAATAAATTTTGTGAAAAAATTATCTTGATTTTAGGTCTCTTTTAATTCGATTAAAAACAAAACTCTTGACATTTCGACCTACTTTGGTTCTCATCAAAATATTTTGGTGAAAACCGAAAAGAACTAAAATCAAAATAATTTACCAACAAAAGCATATAAAAGAGGTATAAAAAGTAAAAAGAAATTAGAATACTTATATAATGTATTAATTTAAATACACCTGAATTTGAAATTCTAATTTCTTATTAATTATATTATTCCAGATTCATTCATTTCCATACTCATGAAGAATAATGAACCCCAATTATCAACACATTTGTATTAAGCTGGTACTATACGATGCGTTCAACGTTTGCACCAACATTAGCATTCCAACGTACGGTTGAACATTGGAAGTAAGGCTGATTGCAATGCTGCAACTTCAAGATGCGACCAACGTTTGCGATAACATTCGGCTTCCAACGTTGGCTGAACAAATGACGAAGGCTGGAACCTCACCTAAATTTACACAAAGAAATGAAACTTCGCATGAAAGTGATTATAATGATTTTTCATACAAGACACGTAGCATTCACGCGCAAGAGGACCAGAAGTGTGTAGTTTTACTAAAAATGTTGGTTACAATGTTGGTTACTCCTTTGACGCGGATCAAAAAACCGACTTCCCATTGCCAATGTTCCAATGCCAACGTTGAAAGCAAAACATTTGTCTAATGACATGCGCACTACGACCACGCTATGTACAATCATTCTAGCGTTCAAAGTTGAAAGTATCGCGTGGTACCGGCTTTACCGTTTAAATGCAAAGCTTTTGTCTGTCCTATTGTTACTTTATTCGAAATCAAAGTGATCAAGTATAAATTGTGTAGAAACAGAAATTGAACAATATGAAAAAAGCAGTTCATGTCAATTTGAATTTCATAATTCAATAAAGTTGTATTCAAGACAACTTGTCTTTAGCCGCAAAAGAAGGGTTCTTCATCGGCGGAAAATTTATGTGCAGCAAGCATCCTTCTAAATATTAGTAGGAGAAAATGTCTCTTGGGACCAGATATTGACAATTCGAATACAATGTATGCAACAGCAATTAGAAACCAAACTCAAGCAATTTTACCGTTTATATTGATTTATGTCACGGTGCATTTTCTTGGTGAAACACCTCTTCAAATGGAGCGGTTTTGTAACGATTTCGCCCTACACTACACTACATGATAGTCGCTGCTCATGGTTTGTCCCTATTTAAGGTGATCGATTAATATAATACCATGCACATTCCAAAATAGTGATGCCATAATCTTGCGAGCCGACATTTGCTTCTTTCCATACTATGGAACCAGTCCATCACGCGCAGTCGACTCGGCTGGATATTAATTTGATTCCGATGTATGTATATATTTATTAAGATTGAAAAACTCCTAGAACTCATCAGAAGGCTTAATTCTTGTTTGTCATGTTATCAAGATATGTCCTTTTTGGCAATAAGCAATGCTTTGATAACATACGAAATTTCCGACAAGAATTGCTTTACTCAAAATGCTATAACACACAAAATAATAAAACAAGAACTGTAGAATTTATCATATAAGTGTCTTTTGGATGCTAGCATCATATGGATCTAATATCATCTCTCTGCAAAATGCTGTCTATCTACCTACAGGGTTGATTTCGAAAAATGTCGGACACTTCAATTAATATTGAACATATTACACAATGTACACAGAACTTGCATTTTGGAACTATTTTCTTTGACTAATATTTATTTCTATTATTTGATTTTAATATAAAATTATAAAAGTGTGTTTATGCTACCGTGTAAGGCTGGAAAAATACTTCTAACTTCATTTAATCATTTAATGGTTCAATAAGTTCGATACCCTTTTTATAATAAGATTCTTCAAGCTTATCAAAATAACTATTAACTGCCGTTATCACCTCTTCATTGTTGGAAAATCTCTGAATACCGAACCATTTTTCCAATTCTGAGAACAAAAAATAATCCGAGGGGCTGGAATTTGGAGAATAGGATGCGTAAAGTAGCACTTCAATTCTGGCCAATGCAATAACAGATGTGTGAGCTAGTGCATTGTCTTGATGAAACATCATAAAAGTCTAGATAGTAATAAGAGAAATATGGATGAACACCACATGATTAGTTTTGACCGATTTTTTTTATATCTACTAATTAATAACATGAAGTGTTGAACGTGAACATCTGTATAAGTCCTATGAAAATGCGGTACAACTGATATAATTTCAATTATTAAATTGAAGAATATTCAACGCATTAAAAGTAACTTTCAATTATTAACAGTTTTATAAAGACTAACAAATTTGAATAAATTCCTTTCACTCATAAAAATTATTGTTATCGTTCTGATTACTGTTCAGGTTTCGAATAATTTCTTTCTAGATAAGCTAGTAATTATCAAACTATTGCTGACCCAAATTTCAAATAAATAATTAATACAAGATGCATCTAATTGAGAAAAAAATCTGCAAATGTGGAGCAACTAACGACATCCTTTTGAATATAGAAACGACATCCTTTTGAATATAGAAATATAGAACGATTCATTTTGATACTTTCTTAATAAAATCAATTTGAAATGAGATTTGTGATAGTATAGAGGATTAGTGTGTAATTTCACAATTTTGTATCGTAATTAGAAAATTATGGATTTGTTTTATACAGAGGAATAAACTATTAAGTACAATTCCGAAAAGCACAACATTGGAATGAGTTATAAGCCTAATAAGTTGAATAAACTTTTCAAAATAATTTATTCACTCCAAACTATAAAGAAAATATAATGAAGCTTAT
Organism: Diorhabda carinulata; assembly: GCF_026250575.1. Classification (NCBI taxonomy): domain Eukaryota; kingdom Metazoa; phylum Arthropoda; class Insecta; order Coleoptera; family Chrysomelidae; genus Diorhabda; species Diorhabda carinulata. Next base: position 10,814,517 of record NC_079462.1, read on the forward strand.
ATAATTCGGATTAAAAGATTGGTACCAGAAAGAAGACTGTTTTACATATAACTGTTGTCTTAAAATTACCGTGACGTTCTTATAGTGTTTATTGATTCGAAGAAGTTTCCATTGCATTGAAAAATAATATAAAATATTAAAACAAATTGTCCCAAACATTTAAGAATTATTCAGCTTTTTATTGAAATTGAACAACAGTAGTTAAGTATAATATCTCTGTTCATTGATTTTTGAAGATACCCTGAACACGATCGGACTTAGTTTTGATAACTTGAGGTAAGATTAATCATATTCGTGCTTTCAACTTCCCAGCATTTATTGGTTTGGTCTTGGATTCAATAAATCAGTTTCGACATATCCATCTGCAATATAATACTACATAAGGATAGTCATGGGGTGGTGCACCAAGTTGTTGTAACCAGATGTTCCTTCACGGAACATTAACGTGTGCAGGTTAAATGAGCAATCTAATCAAATGAGTAACTGATCCCATTTCATTGAGAGTTTACTCAGAAAAAATTGCTCCTATAATTTGACAATCCCTGTTCACACTTTCACTTTTCGAGTAGTTGGGAATAGCCTTTCACAATCCAACGTGAAGTCTTATCAGCCCAACATCATTACTTTTTTCTAGTTGAGCATTTTTCCTGTCTAATTTATTCATAATTTGTTCACAGTTTTCTCTCAAAAGTATCTTCAAATCATTTCTGAAGAGCTGTAAGTTTGTAAAAATGCAATTTATGTGCTTTAAGTTCTCGTACTACGATGAGATGACGATGAGATATGTGCCAGGTGAGGATAATAGGATTTTCTGGAACAGTTAGTTGTGTATTTTAACCAAATGCTGTTTGTCCATTAGTACTCACCTTTCTTCAATTTTCATGACATATTTTTTCCTAATAGATCCACTGTATTTTTACTCTTTAAATCTTGTATATTTTCATTTGATTAACTATTTCTATTTCTCGAATAGAACTTTGCTAAGGTGAGAATACATGAATTGAATATGATAAAGAAATTTACTAAACAACTATGCCTAACAGAATAATCGATTTATGGAGATTACGAAAGAGACTCTTATATGAACTCACGAGTTCCAATGACCAAAGGCCTATGAAAAATAGTGAGATTGAACAAATATATATATATATATATATATATATATATATATATATATATATATATATATATATATATATATATATATATCATAATTCAACTGAAGATTTTCAGTTCGTCTTTCTTGAAAGGAATTCAAAATAAATTTTGAATGTGGTAGGGATGCCAGTAACCCTGTGAATAACATCTGATCTAAGGTCTCTAGAATATCCCAATATATTTGCAAATTGAGAGTTTCACAAGGACGTCCACAATTCAGATTGAACAGATTGACGAAAATGTCCAGTTCTGGTTTGATAATTTAGTACTGGCCGATTGGTGAACTCAAACTTCAAATATTAAAACACTTTTACACAAAAATTAAGTGATTGTGAAAAATAGCCCAGGCATATCATTGCTTTGACAGAACATTTTTTGCACATGATCATTGAGACTTAAAAAATTTTATTAAAATAAAAAAGTAGTTGTTGAGGAGAATGGGGAAATGGCGATCACCTAACTTGGAATGAATACTAAAAAATCTCTTTAATCGGTATTTTCTCACATTGTAGCTAATACTAATATAATATGTATTAATTTTTATATCTATACCTCATTTCTCCACTCCCTCCGAATTCTTCGCATATCAAACCAATCAGAAAGACCAGTTTCTGTGTTAGTACCCGAAAATATCGATGCAGTTCATGACATGATTTTATCAGACCGTCGAATTGGGCTAAAACGGATATCTGAAGCACTGAATATTTCATACGAACGCGTTCATCATATAGTTCACGTCAATTTGGACATGAGAGAAATTGCTGCAAAATGGATCCCCAAATGTTTGAATGTTGACCAAAAGCATGCAAGGGTACAAAATCGAATTGTTACTATGGATGAGACTTGGGTACAATACTACGATCCAGAAACAAAACAACAATCGATGAAATCTCTGGTTCTTCAAGACCTAAGAAGTTTCGTGTCCATAAATGTACTGGTAAAGTTCTTGGTTCAGTTTTTTGGAAAATTACTCGAGATTACTATTCGACATTACTCACCACTCTACGGGAAAAAATTAAAGAGAAAAGACGCGGAAAGCTAGCCAAAGGTAATTTGTTTTGCAGGACAACGCCCCTGCACACAAATCTCATGTTGCCATGCAAAAAATTCGTGATTTAGGGTTTGATTCACTAAAATACCCCCCTTATTCACCAGATTTGGTTTTGTCCGACTATCATCTCTTTCCTCAATTTTCTTCCAACGAGGAGGTGATAAAAGCTGTGGCGGTCTAGTTTGCAGAGCAAGAAGAAACATTTTTTTGATGTCCTCGTATATTTGATAAGTTAATGGAACTTCAAGTGTACAAGTGGCATATGGAATCGCTTAAGTAAGACGGTGATACCCGTCAGTGGACGGTCGTTTACAATAAATCTTAACGAATACAATAGTAAGTAGAAATTAAATATGTAGATTTTTCATTCTTCACAGTCACATTGATATAAGAGAGAAATTAGGTAATCCGAGACGATAGGTTAATGGAGCATAATTTTTGTATATTCATTAAGCAGGCATCACTTTTCTGTTATTCATTTCATATCATTTATTTATCTATCATAAATCAATGTCATTTCCAGCTGTTAGTTGAAACTTGAAAAATATAAGAAAGTTCTTAGAAGTAGAAAGTTTATTTTCCTATCCACTTTACGTCCTAATATTTAGATCGAACTCTGAACGATAATAAGCGTTGATACTAACAGTTTCCTAGGTGTAGCTCTTTTATGTGGAGAAAATTTTGCGAGAAAACATCACACATTCAATTTCCAGTTTATCACTGATTTTTTTATATCGTTGAAAGTATAAACATACAACGTTCGCACGGTTTACAGTGGCGCACTGCCATAAAAGAGTAGTTTAAATATTTCTTTTCAACTTGATAAAAATTTGGATCAGTAATAATGTAGAGCGCATCAACCACAAAAAACTGTTAAATTTGTTTCTTTATATTTAATGTAGTGAAAGCCATTAATCATCAAAGTTATAGAAGAATGGATTCGATTTAAGTATGTTTTATATAAGAAATTGAACGACTCAAAAATTTTCACTTTCAATCAGCAGAATACCATCAAGATTTCTAATGATACTTCTCATTCAAATATTTCATTTAAAGTTGAAGTTTAATGATAAGAAGCTCTGATCATGGTTTCCAAGTTTATTGCTATAAGGTTGTGATAATTCTGCTTAAGATTAGAAACGCATAAAATTTATTACTAAATATAATCGATCAAATTGATAATTACCTAGATGTCACTAAAAGTAATCACCAGTAAACCTAAACTTTTCTGGTGACTGTAGAATCCGATAATGGATGATTACTTGTAAGTAATTTTCAAACCATTGTATTATTTTTCTCATTGTTAGTAAGCTTATCTTTTTAATAGAATGGAGACGCAACATAGGCTATTGTAGCCTAAGTTTTTTTATTGTTCAAATTTATCTGCAGAGCATTCCAGAGAATAGAATAATAGATAATTAGAAATAAGAAATACAAATATATTTATTCATATTAGCTTTTCAAACCATCAGAAAACCGTCCTTGGTACAGTGACGATTCTGCGCAATATAGATTACGTCTTCTAGCTTTGAAGTTATAGTTATAAGGTACACGTGTTCCAACCGACTTAGTTATCGATTTTCAACCGTTTCCGGTCCAGATTAGCAGGTTGCAACAAACCTATTATATATGCTATGTATTAAAAAACGCACAACCAGAAGGAATCTGAAAAAATTTACTTTCTGAATTCGTTTTATTCCAAATGCTACAAAAGCCAAAAACCATCTTGGATAATATTTTAAAATTTTGAAAATATTTATGCACATGCTAAAGTATGAGTAGTCAGTTAATTCCGATGCATTTTGTTAAGTATGAAAATTCCTTTCTCTCTATTATATTTCAAACTTTAGCTCTCACTTTTTTGTTCTTGCTGATCTAAGCAAACCCATGCTGCTCACCTTAAGATCATTTCTAAAATATCTTGTTAATTTATTTAGTACATATGCATATGACTAGATCTAATATCCAAGAACTATCCTCTAGGTTACCATTTATTGTTACTAAAAAATTTCACATGTAATGATGGTTTGAAAAACAAATCTCCTGTCAGTAAACTGTGGATCCCAGCTTGGATTGAAATTTTTCAGAAATTCGAAATCTATTTTCCATGAATTTTCTTTATGTGTTTATAGACCTCTATTCAATTGTATAATAGATTCTAGAAGTAAAATAATAATTATATTGGACATTTTATTCGATACTTATCAATACTCAAACTATTTTTACGTCGTAAATTAAATAGCTTAAGAGCTCTAAGACTCAGCAACATATCAATTACAACGTACTGAGAATTGATAACCGTTAATGTTTGAAAATACAAGAAATTATTTTATCATATGGCGACACTCCTTAACTTCGTTTTTGATTGTGATCCGAATTGTTATCTGATTTACTTAGTCCCTAAAAAACTCTGTTGTGTTATTATTCGTAGCCCAAATTTGAAATTATAATTAATAAACAGGAAACCAATATTATATCTCGCATAAAAACCAAAGCTAATTTTTCGCTTATAATTTTATGACGATTATAGAATGTCTAGCAAAATAATTTGAAGAGATTAAATTTTATATATAAATTTTACATTTTCGTTTCTTTAACAAACATCAGAAGTAAGATAGTTATCTCACTATACAAGATTTGCGGTTCATATCCTTATGTACGAGGGCCGCTTTTTTTCAACCTCCGATAAGCTATAAATAAAAGACAAGTTACTATAAAACAATAATTTCATTACACTTACGGTTACTTTGCTACATTATCACCGAAGAGACATTTGTCATATGTGTGGACAAGCTTTTCAATACTCTCTTCAAAGACAGTTGCCGCCAATGAATTCAAGTAGAGTACAAAACAGAACTTGAAACTTCTGGAAATTCCGTAGACAAAGCAGCAATGGTGAATTTGCGGTTTCCTTTAACCATTCTGTAAACTCGTTGAACCAGTTCATCTGACACGAGACACGACAGATTTGCGTCCTTATCCTCTTTCATCATGCACATCATACGGTCTTCTTTAAGCTTTTGACACCACTCAGGCAAAACACCATCACTCATGAGGTTCACCTCATAAACACGACTCATTCTCCGATGAATTTCTGCAGCACTATTGCCTTCAGCCTGTAGAAAACGAATCACACTTGGCAGGAGCATCATCAATAATGGCAGACATGTTTACGTGGCTGTAGCACAACGCCGACTGACGCCTGAATGGCAATAATGGCAGTCTGTAGTGCGAGACCTTCGCAGTCGCATAAAGCACATGCCCGCGTACTTGTATTTGTACTTGTTTTTTAATATACTATTCTAATTTCAAAATTTTCCTTTATTATATATTATGATATTATAAATATCACAAGTGAAAATCATCCAAAGATGTGAATATATAAATAATCTCTAGAACTCGTTAATATTTTCCTCCCAAATTTTTCACCAACCTTTGAAAAAAGCTCAATGAGTGATATTTTAGAATAGTTCGATATTTACTTACAGACTCTAATAGCTAGATGTTATTTTTAAGCTTCATTTATACCATTCATCACCGAGAAAAGCATCCTATCGAAATTAAAATTTCATGCAAAATTTTTTATCTAATAATCTGATGCTTTTTGTGATAACTAAAAGTGTTTCGACTATCGTTTACCGTAATTAAAACGTTTTAGTTACGCTTATGCTTGTAATCGCTCCGTAGGAAACTGGTCTAGAGAGCAATTTCCATTCGTGATAAATTGAAGCCATTGATTTTCAATAAATAACTAGAATTATTTTTCTAAATACCCTCCAGTTTTAGTATATAAAGTCATTCACAGCGTACTTGAGTTATCAGTGTATTAGAGAACATTTTCAGTAACAATGTTCTCGAAACGTTTCTTGACGCTTTTTTCGTTATTGTGGTTGAGTATCGGTATTTACGCGGACGATAACAATCCCGATGCAAAACCAAGAAGTGATTTCAAAAAATCATTGTCAAGGGATTGTTCGTCAATATATTCACCAACATGTTTGAAGTTAGATGTGGTGTCTTTGGTTGATAAGTTAAATGAACAAGACGAATATAGTGTTATACCTGGTGTTTCAGTGATAAGGGAAGAACATAGTGATCATAGTACGACAGCAGATATGGTAACGGAGCTAGCACGAGATTTTCCTAACGATCCCGATGCTAGGTTGGATGCTTTTTTGATGAAAAAAATTACGTCGTATCTAAGCAGTCATTCATTGCGGTTAAATTTGTTAAATAGTGACGCAATAGAAAGCGCAAGAAAAGGGGGTGGTGGCGAAGGCGGAGGAGGTGGTGGGAAAGGAGGCGGCGGCGGCGGTGGTGGAATAGGTCTGCTTTTGGCGGCAGGTGCGATGCTGAAAGGAACTTTCTTTGCACTAGCCCTAGGAGCGATCGCAGCCATTGCAGGAAAAGCCTTAATGACTGGGTTAATATCGTTTTTACTTTCTGCCATTATTGGTCTCAAAGCTTTAACTCATGGTCATAAGTCTACTACGTATGAAATAGTATCTAAGCCCGTTTACAGTCATTCCAGCTCACATTCTATTGGTCACGAGGAATATCATCCTAGTTACGGTCATTCTTCGTACGGAAGAAGTTTTGATTTGCCATTGCCACTGGGTTTGCAGCCAGAATACAAACCATCCTAAGTGATATCATTATTATTAAAATTTAATTTATATTTATTTATTTCAATATTTATCGAATGTTTTGTTGAATAAAAGATTCATGTTCTCATGTGAATATTATAATCATAGACAACCTTCTCATAATCTGGACCTACAGAATATATATAATTCGAATAAGCACATTGAGTTGAAATGAACATTAAGTATCTGTTATTGTAATATTTAGCAAGCCTAGGTTAATAGGTATATACAGATTAGTGACTATTGATGTACTGAAGAAATAGATAGTATTTAATTAATTTAATATCAATTAATTATGTACAATGATGAAGAGTTGACAAAAATACTATTGTGGATGACGATTGCCGGATACACAAAAATGATTGTAACTGAAATGTAATACAAAGAGATTTGACTACAATTCGTTCGATATCATAGGACGCAACTAACATTTGAAACTTGAACTGTTCTCAATAAAATCTACGAAAAATATACGTTTCAAAACTGAGGTTTACTTTCCTACTGAAATAATTTTATTTTTTGCAAGAACAGCTAAAACTCCTAAACGATGAAATGGATTTTCACATACTTAATCTTATTGGATGAAGCATTTATTGCAATGCCATTAACAATGATACGTTTGATTCTTATAGAAGCTGCTGTAGTACATTTTTTATAGAAAACTAAGTACTCTGGAAAATAATGAACAGTGATATGGCTTCTTTCTGCAATAGAACAATCAAGTTTGTTAAAACCTAATCAGTCGCTTATGAGTTGAGCTGTTTGCTTAAGAAAAATTGAATCCCTCCCCACCAAACTATTATTGAAATATATTTTTTTGTAACATTAACTTTTTCTTTCAGTGATCAAGCGGACATATATATTAATTGAAATTGTTCTGTTAATTACCTCATTATTCAAATGAATATTTTGTAATTTACAATTTATAGCAAACGTACATAACATTTTCTAGTATTTAATTATAATACAAGCGACCCGATCTGGCTTTGCACAAATGGTAAAGCAGTTTTGTATGTCGTTTACATCAGCTTGATGTGTTGGGTATGTGAATGAACTTCAGTTGTTATGTCTACAATACTCGAAGTATGCAAATATATTTTTGCACTCCCTCATATTGAAAACAACGCATTTTGACACTGTTTTGAAGGACGTACGTGAATTCATAAGAAGGCATCGATTGCTCGTGCTTGTAAGTCAACTTACCAAACCTGGGTAGTAATGATTCATGCCATACAAAACATATCTTATGTACCTATGAAATAGTGTAAATTCATGGGGTTCCATGTGCAAACATAGCAAATACTTTAAGTTTTTGATTTCATTAACATTGTCAAACTAACAATGATTCATACAAATTGAGTAATATGAAATGATTAACGGACCACGGTCGGACAAACGAAGATTGCTGATGACGACAGCCCACTCAATTCCTCTGTACGGGGCGGTAGGTCTGGTCAGACGCCCTGAGAATAAAGAAATACTTCAAGATGAATCAGCTGAATAGACTTTATCACTAATGAAAGACTAGAGTATGGACAAAAAGGAAGTTTTAAGAGGTGAACTTCTATATTACCCAGCTTTTGACGGGACACGTCTACTTCCGACGGTATCTTCACAAAATGAGGAAAGTACAAACACCTGAGTGTAACCACCGGATGAGCTTAAGAGAGGAAGTAGAGGAAACTGTCGGCAGCATAAATTCTGATAATATCGTTCTATATAGATTCACCAACCAGAAGTAATATCACAATAGCCCCTGGTTGGACGAAGATGACAGAAGATGGCGGTTTAGTGGGTAGGCTATGGGAGTCCCACTTATCTATCAGCTCTTGGTGAAATCCGATACTTTGATTCCGCATCTTTTCAAAAATGATTTAAATATTACTAGAATCATTAATATAATTTAAAAAGTAGAACGAACGTTTTCTGTTTTTTCCTCAATGTGCAATAGCAGTCCTTGTTTGTCACCATTTCTGAAATATTGATACTTCAATTCTCTTCCTCAATTTTTCTGGAAGGAATATTAAACAAGCAATATATGGCAATTATTCTATATCCTTCTGGCTGTTAAACAAATAAATTATTTCAAATTCTCCCCATTTTCCATAAGACGCTCCCAGCTTAACGTTGTTGATAAAATATAATGCCGATGATGTTATTGGTCGAAGTAATAATTTGATCCATAAGTATTGAATTGAGTTAAGAAAAATGTGAGAATAAGATATGCAGGAAGGAGAAAACATCTAATATACCGGGATGTAAGTAATTTAATAGTTTCGTACTTATTGCTACCCTTGCAATTGCTGGTACACAAAATCGTTCTGGACTAGTAAATGTTACTTAGATTCCTGAGAGCATAAATAACTAATATTATGTAGTTATTATAAATATAAAGAGAAAATAAATTATTTAATTATATAACTCACTGAGATCGACTGTCTTATTATGTCTGAAGGGTTGCAAGAAGTTTCTATTAAAATTTGGTAGATAAAATATTGTCAATCATAAAATACTTCAATTAATAGAGCGTATTAGTTTTTTAATTACTTACCGTAGGTTATTTTAATTATATAATATTTAGAAGAATATCGAACTCAAGAAGTGATTGACATGAAGATTAGTGATATTTAACACCGGGCTTTTGTCATGGTGAAAAAAACAGACCGGGCATTATACAACTCCGACTCCATCATCAGGCTAGAAGAAATGGAATAAACTATAGGACTTTGCATTGTTCACTTCAAGCAGTAGGAGAGATCACATTTCGAATTTTTCTATTTTCCTAACCCTTATGTGGGCACTGTTTACGTCAGTCTTTTACCACGGCGCTCGGAAGTAAAAGTGAAATTATGACGAATTCATTCAACATGGTGGATGCAGAAGTTTAATCATAGCTGAGATCAGATAGTACGAGGGCTGTTATTTAGTTTTGAGATAGACAAATAAAAACAAATATTTATAATTTGACATGGCTTTATTGTTTCTCAGAATATTCTTCAGAATCACTTGCAATTTATTTTTTATATGCGGCGAATAACCCATTAATTCGATGTCTTGACTGTTCAAAAACATTTTTGTTTGAATTTTCGTGGTAGAAAATGGAGCGTCTTCTGATTTTTTCGAAAACTTCTGGCAAAAAAGTGCTTGGATCGGTCCATCTTGAAAGATCCATACAATCAATTGTACTTTAGATGAGGTTATTATGCATACATACATGATATGTCGCCTATTACTACACAAATGTGCGGTATCCTATATGAACAAATCTTTTTTAAAGCCAAATATTCATGCAAAATTGAATTCATGCAAGTGAAACTAATGCCCAAGGATGCCTCAATTTCACGGTATATCACATGACGATCTTGCAATTTCAATTTACGCACAGTAGCGATGTTTTCTGGCACAACTCCCGATTTTGGATGACCTTCATGAAATTCATCAATCTTTCCTATTGTCAATATTGATTTTGAAGGCAAATCGTCATTCAAAAAATGCTTAGAAGTAAATTTAGGGATAAATTTTTGTTTGTTATAGCTATGGCTTTATTTGCAAATAAGACAAACGTGAATGATAAACGGTAATAACAGTCGAATAATTAGTGTTTTTTCGGAAGTTGTTTGATTTGGGAGCAAACCATACAATTCTTGCAATAATTCTTACTGACAAAATTAGTTAATTCTTTCCTTATGCGGTTATTGAGAGAAGAGAATGAAAGCTTTTAAAAACAAATACCTGTTCATTGCCATGGATGGGCTGTTTCTATCGTGAATTAGTTTTGGAAAGAGCATGAGAGTCATGGCAATCAGAAATCACTATGTTCGAAACTAGTTCGTCTAGACAATTAGCAAGTTTTACGAAACAAAGAAAAAAGAAATTTTACCTTTAAAAAAAATAGGGTACGTTCCGTCAATAGATTTTCTAAGATGAACAGGAGTATGTAATACGTGAGAATTGCGTAAGCAACGTAACGAGAATATTGAGTTTTCACTGAATATATTCTTTTCGGACGAAGCTACTGTACATTTAAATTACATTTAAACAATAGTACCAAATCTTACCAAATATACAATAGTATATTTGGTAAGATTGGAATTAGTACCTAGTTCTTATGTTTGACAACGCTGATAAACTTAACACCCGTTAAATTGAGGGCGAAGTATATTTTCAACAAGTGTCACGTTAATTTACACTGAAATCCATGAATCTTCTGTAAATGGACTATCTGTATCTATCGGGCTAAACCCGACGTTATGGCATTATTATTTATGACGAATCAAAGAAAACCTCCTAAAATTGATAGAATTTCTTTGAAATAATATTTCAGCCTAAAACAACAACCTAATGGATCTTCTCACGGATCTATTAATTGTACTACGTTTTTCTAATTGCTACAACGATATATGAAACCATTGATCCAAACTAGTTGAAAACATATTTTATGCCGATGATCTAATAATATTCTTCTAAGGTAATAATATCCCCTCGTTTCAGGAACACAACCAAAAAACTTAGCTCCAAATCTGGTTCAAATACACGGGACTGCAATGTTCAACTGAAAAGGCCAAATGCATATTATTCTCTAAAAAATGGAATATCACCCCATTAAAACTTTTTCAAGGTATAGCGATAATATCAAATTTATTGGCATGATTACTGACAAAAAATCATGCTGAATAGACTGTTTACATCACCACTATACCAACACTCACACTTACACTGTCTAATGTGTGTTTCGATAACCAAGTTATCGTCTCTCAAGGACTCAAGGTAAACTTTACTAACCTTTAGTCTCGGAAGACGATAACTTGGTTATTGAAACTCACATTAGACAGTATAAGTGTGAGTGTTGGTTTAGTGGTGATGTAAACAGTCTATTCAGAATTAATATCATCAACGGTTCCAGAAATTCCAGCTTAGATAAGAAATCAATCCTACCAACACGTTTTAACCCTTATAAAAAAATATCAAGTAAATATACGTTTATGTGTTCACATACCTATCTGATGCACATATATAAGAAACACTTTGACATACTATGGCTCTATATTATATGCGATTCAGTACATATCACTAATAATAGAAACAGGAGTATTCCGTTCAGGTCCAAAAACATACTGTTATGAACGCATCTCCTCCCTGGAGCTAATCCTGTCTAGATGTAGTGGAATTCTAAAATTCGATGAAGGAATCGGAATCCGTTTGATGTTTGTTTAATATACGTTTTTATTGCAGCTGGCGGTTTGTATACATTGTTCCTTTCGAATCATTTCTAGGAAGGTGTATTTATTTGGTTTTTTCATTAATTTTTCTGGTTCATTGGAGAATTATTTTTGGATACATAAGGAGTTTATATAGCGCAATTGAGTTCAGTTCATAATAAATAGTTGTAGTGAAAGAGACGAACCAGCAAAGTACTCAGGGAATTTGAATAAAGTATTTAAGTTAGTTAAGTGATAGTGATAATTGAATTATATAATTTAGTTAAGTGAAGTATAGGTATTTGAATAAATTAAGAACTTAAGAGGCAGTGTTTATTAATTTACCCCACGAATAGAAAGAGTGTAAATAAATACGAAAAACGTTACAATACAAAACAGAATACTACAATTGAAGTTACCCTGAACAAACATTGTCTGCACTAGAGAGCTATTCGTCATTCTGTAAGCACTTATTTACATGTAAATGAGAAAAAAGATTTTTCAACTTAACTCACACACCCAAAAGTACTCGTAATGAAAGTCGAATTACCACATATGAATGGGAAATACTTTGGGTTCCCTGTCATGCTGGTCTCAAGGATACCAAGAAGCTGTTTAAAACGCATGACAAGTAGTGAAACTGCGAATGAAATGTTGACGATAGAATACTGGTACCACTCAATCAGCAAAGATCACTTCAAGAGAAACTAAATAGGTTACACCAAGTTTAGTCAAAGTGACGTGATCACCAAAAGTGAATGTTCATATGTGAATTGAGAAAGACACAAGCTTCTATCAAAACTTGATGACAGACTACCCAGAGTTAAATATCTAAATGAAATTAATATACTAAAAAAACTAAAGTATATTTATAATTACGATGCAAAGTGTGTGGTGTTTGTGTACAGTGGTGTATGCGACGTACAAACGAAAGAAAATTCACCTGTCAATAGAACTGAATAGTTATTTGGTCTCTGATAGAATTTGTTCTAGTTTCCCATGAAATACGAAAGATATATATATTTAATTCCTCGAGAACTTTTCAATGGCCCTCCACCCGACAAAAAATTGGTTCGTTCGCAAGCAGCTTAGAGGATGAGAAATTCATTCTATAAGCATAAAATTCATCCAAAGTTAAATTAATTTAAGTATTGCGAGGTAACTGCTTGAACAGTAACAATTTTTTTTCATTTTTTTGCGCGACTATCTTCATCTGCTCCAACAGTATGCTCAATTTACACTCCTTAATATACGAATGGACTTGACTTGACATTGTTTCTATAATTTAATGAAAACTGATTTAAAATGACAAACGTTAAAAACCGTGAAATACTCAACCATCGGTTGATATGAATGAGATAATATTAGCAAAATATGTTTATATACGGTTAATTCTTCATGGTTTGGTTCAAATTAACTAAATAAGAGATCTTAAAATATGATTTTTCACGTTTCGTGCTACTTAATTTAACATGAGAAAATTGAAAAAGTACGGTATATCTTACTAATACTACTGTTATATGCTTTATATAAATAATTCCCATCTTAAAATAATTTTAACATAGTAGCACTTCTTATAAATTGATACTTCAAATGACAAGGAGAAAGTGGGATTGATAATCTGGACCAATACTTTTGGTAAAAGTGAAAGTCAACTTCAATTCAACGATAAGCTTCATCACTATTTATACATTAATACCTCATACCAAGTATAAAAAAGTTCTGGAAATAGGTTAATATGTATGCTATAGAAATTTCTAATACTTTTTTCACAGAGAAAGTTGCGGCTTCCATGAATACAGTGTACAGACAAAATTTCAGTTTTTGAAAAACTGTACAGTTCAAGTGGAGAAGATATAATGAAATAAAAACTGCATAAAAGAAAGAATATTTTAGTATTGTTATGATTTTCCTATTTATTCATATGATATCTATTGGTTGGGTGAATTAATAAACACTCTTTAAAATCTTAATTTATTTAAATACTTTATACAACACCAACTTACAATAATTCACTTATTACTAACACTAAAGTAACTTAAATAATTTATTTAAATTCTTGGATTACTTCTTTTTTCGTCTATTCACTACGACTATTCATTATACTACTACATACTGAATTACACTACAAAAACTCTTTATATATCCCAAAAGGATTCTCAAAACTACTAGAAAATAAAGAAACATATAAATGAATAGACCTTCGTAGAAATCTAAATGAAGCGCATGCTATAGTAAAAACCCATATAAAACAAACTTCAAACAGATTACAAGTATTTCAATCAGTATCAAACGGTTGTCTAGCACAGTATGATAAACACTTAGCAGTGTATCTATAATATAATTGATAGAAAGGGCTAACGCAGGTAGACATCTTGGTAGTATACAATTGAAGCCAGTAACAGGTGAAAATTCTTCAGTTTCATTTTACCAAAGGTTTCCAATTATTTCCACTTCCCCAATATTGTTCATAATATTATTTGTATATACCTTGCTTTAAATAGCAGCCACGAGTGTTTATCTCAAATTTAAATAAATATTCAAGAAACTCACTATGTGATCTGCAATATCCCGATTATAATTCTATAGAAATGAGGGAATTTAGCGATTGATATTAATAAAAGTAAATATCGAACTAATTGCATCTACTACAAGGGTGGCTACTCAAGTTTTGACATATAGCAGCATTGATGTGTCAAATCTGACATTTCTATAAAATTTGACATGTTTCGAGGTGGATGTACCCAGAACGTGTTGTCATATGATTGCCATGTGAGCTATTTCAGAGCCATTTATCTTTATCAAAAAATAGAATTAAATTTCCGTGCCTTGATTTTACATGACTTTCGACGTGTGTAAACTGATATTGTAACATTGTTATGTAACATACCGTGAGATTGAGGCATACTTTAGCTTTAGTTACACTCAATTCATTCAATATTGCATGAACATTTGGCTGTTAGAAACATTTGTTCGCTTTGAATACCGCTCAAAAATGCTCGTGTCGATTGGTGTGAAGTAATGCTAAAAACATTCAAAAGATGTCTATAAAATCGTGATAGGCGATTAATGTACTAAAGTAAAGTATAATCGACTGTGAGGCTATTTCACGCTGAGCCAAATTGAACAAAAGTTTTTCGCGCACGAAGCACTTCAGAGCAAGTTGTCCTTGTTTTTTTTTTCGCTTTGACTAGACATGTCGCCACCATTCTATTAGAGCAGCGTAGAGCAGTTCGAAAGAATTAGGGAAAAGAATCGTAGAAGATGAATCATTTTCCACAACGTCAATGGGAGCTCTCACGCCTCAGTTCAAACAAAAACGTTTTTAAACAGCCAAAATATCGTATTGAAGGTCCATTCGCCATACAATCAATTATTTCATCTTATACCCGCACATCCACATCGGAAGGAGCGGTTGATACGTCCAAATCGCATGTTCTGGAGGTACCTCAGTAGGAATAGAAAAAAGGCTTAAACAATGGGTTCAAATGCATGCAAAATTATATAAAAACGATAAAGCCATGTCAAATTATGAGTATTTGTTTTTATTTCTCTTGTATTATAAAAGAGTATGACACTAGAAAGAGACTTATTGTTCAATTATAAAAAACAAAGTAGAGACAGATGTCGGCAATGTTGTGCAAAATTGAAATTAATTTCTGTTATTACGAATATCCTATTTATGAAAAATTGGTGTTTCTCAAAACCACTTAAAATATTTTTATATGAACTAAATATGTAATAATAAGATGATAGATATTCGTTTTAATAGTGAAAAAACTTTTTTCGGAGTTAAAGTCTTATTTATTATACAGGATTAGATGAAAATAAAAAAAATGTTCATTTTGTATTATTGGACAAATCAAAAATGGCCTGTACAAAAAACAAAACAAAAAACATTTTTATCTTAAAATAATAAATTCATTTGCCAAATATTAACAAAGTATCAAGTGAAATCTAATCAAGGAATATGAGTAGAGAGAATAATTAATCATTTCATACGTCACCACTACACCGAATATGAAAACTACTCTAAAAAGACACTATAGATTCATTCTTTATGTTATTGAGCTTATCAGATTTCAACTAATGAAAAATCCAAAAAATGGGGCTAGTGAATATAAAATAATTCGGAGACTACTATCTAACAATAATATCATAATCGTCGGACACAAATAATTAATATTTCCATATGAACATACATTAGAAAATAGTTGACAATAATTTTTAAAATAATACAGTTTAAATTGATTCACAATTCAGATTTTCAAGTATTGATTTTAAATGAAATAATTTTTAAATAAGACGAATGAGACTATCTTGAATCCAAGGTATTTCAAGAATAGCTTGGAAACGGTTTAAATAAATATGATGTTCACTGTAATCGTGGATGACGCACTATGCCGCAAAATTATCAACATGTTTCTAGAGAAAAGATGACATTAGAATCGGTCTCACAAAGAAATTCGAGCAGTATTCTTCAAGAATCAAACAATATTGTGGTGATTAGATGTTTAGAGATAGAAACCGATATGATATGAAGGCTACCTTATCAGTATAAGTGAAATTTAGAATTATAACTTTGTGAATCTAATTACTTTGTTAGTTAGAAAGAAAATTAAAACGAGACAACAAGTGAAAGTGATAATGAATAAAAAACACTTTAGTATTATATATTCTTGTATCAATATATTCTACTTTCTATTAATAACAATACCATAATTTACTCTACTAAAATCAAAGTCACAGAATTCACATGCTAAAACTATGAATGGTGTTAGATTTGATGGTATAATCCGTATTATTAAAAAACTAGGAAACCAAATCTCATAAATTTCTTCATTTCCTCAAAATCTATGCAAATAATTTTATTTATTTATGTGTTCTATTAATAATTCTCTCAATGAAATATTATTCAAACAACCAGAAAATATTAGTCAATAATAGTCGTTTTTCCTTTACCAGTCAAGTGTCCTCAAGTGAGACCTTATAATTCTCTTCATTTTGATGTTTTTGATTTTAATTTTTCCTTGTGTATGATTGATTATTAAAAAATTATTTGTTCGTATATTTAAAAATAATATACGAATAATAAATAAATCCTAGTAAAGCCGTTAAAATATCTTGGAAAATTCAAATAAATTTGTTTTCTCATTTAGAGAATGTGAATGTTATTGAATGGATAACAGAACTAAGAGATTCATACTTCGCTCTAGAACGTGACAGACCTCGAATCATGAATCTTCGCACTTGAACGCCAAAGCTAAAGAACTTGGCTATCCAACAATATCTGTTCGCGTACGAAGTACTTCGAAGCAAATGGTCATTTGTTTGTTCGGAATAACTGGAGTCTTTACCCATTCATATTTCAACACAAATTTTTGGATCAATATATCTACATTACAATCAAGAACTTTAAAAACGATGTTGAACGAACATACATAAGCCGTGAAAGCAACTGAGTCAGGCGTCATATTTTTTGGTTCCTGAACATGGTGTGCAAAGATTCGATGGATTCCAGCATGGATCGTATGAATGATCACTTACGTAATAAATTCCATTCTTAGAATTGTAACTAGAACGAGAAAAAATACTTTTTCATTGCTAAAAGTCGGTGTGGGTGAATGCATTTTAGTTTTCATAGAAAAACAGTAAAAGTTTGGTGGTAAAAAATACTATACTATGAAAAAATCTTTTTTGCTATCCTTGGATAGTTAATAATTATAAAGCGAATCCCTTACATTTCTCACATGTTTTTATGAAGAAAAAAATCTCAAATATTTTGCATTTTCATAATTTTTTCGCTCCTGGCCTCACAGCTCTGAGTGAGTATTACTCGCATCCACTATCGCCCCTCACTTCCTTATACTTCAATTTTCAATTTTTAAACTATATCCTAAATGAGATTACTGAGACGTCATCTTTCTATTTGTTCCTCAAGATAGCTGAACTTCAATTCAGATTCAGAAAAAGATAAGTGATAATAAGCTGATAGATCTATCCAACTATCAGATCCTGAATTAAGATGCTTAGCTATTCAAAAAGCTAAAACAACTTTGAAATAAAATAATTATACATAATACATTATCCAACTATTTCACTGTCCAACTGGAATCAAAAACATCCAAAAACAGAAGAAGTAATATTATATATCAAGTAATGATTGTAATGCTGTTTACATATGGCAGCCATCTCAGTGTTTAGAAAATAGACCAAAAGGTCATCAATACGATAAAAAAATATCACAGTATCAACAAAGCACGAAAAGTCAAGTATAAAGAATCAAAAATTCTCTAAATGGAATCAAATACAAAAAAAGAGAATTTCTAGAAATGGTTTACATACATAGGAACGAGAAAGCTATTATAAAAATCATAAAAAAAAACTTAAATTATTTAAATTAATTTTATAGTGGTATTTTATAAATTTCATTACAGCTTCGAATAATTGAATTGATGGCTGCTACATATTTTTGAGATGTAAAAACTAAGAAAAAATTAATTTTTCATTTTAATACAGATTTATATTTTACTTTTATTTTAATATTCATGATGTAAGTGATCTATTGATGAATATAGATACGCAGAGTCAAATTATATTTTGATAAAAACCAAAGTAGGTCGAAACTTCAAATATTTTTATTTGTATTAAAAAAATTATGAAAATAACTACTTTTAAATCAGAAGAGACCTAAAATCAAGATGATTTGGAAGCTTACACATAAGAACTACTTCAAATAGGATAGATGATATATAACCATCACTTCCAAAATAGGACACCCGGAATCAAAATGGTATGATTTATTTGGAGATTAATATTTCTGTCTTTATCCAGTTTTATGAAAAAATTGTACATATCTTTACTATTATGTCAGAAGAAGCTGGAGATGAGAAAGTAAGTCAGCAAAAAAGTGTACATAGAACAGAAGCCTTATTTGTGACGCAGTTTTAGTTAATGTACATAATACATCACTCAATCAGTCGTGTCACTAACACACAGATGGCGCTGCCATTGTCAAATTGATCTGAATTCACAAAGGGCCAGCTTTCGAAAGACTATGTGTAAAATTTCATGATATTCTGATTATTAAGATAACAGTGACAGCCATATAATTGAAGCTACTTTTGTTAATTTTAAAAAAATGGATTCAAAACAATTTCGTGTGTTAATTTATCATTGCTTCTTTATGGAAAAAATACTGTACAAGCTCTGCAATGTCTTCAAAAGGGAGGGTTATCCGGACTCTGCTTCATCAAAAAGAACCATTTTTCATTGGTTTGCTGAATTTAAATGTGGTCCGTACAGATACCGATGATGAACGTTCTGGTTGTCCAATTGAGGGGGTTACTCCAGAATAGTACAAAAATTGGTTATATCTAATCGTATATTGAAACTGTGTGAGATAACTGAGGCCGTAAAGATATCAGAAAGCAGTGTGTTTACAATTATGCATGAACATTTGCCCATGGGAAAACTTTTTTCAAAGTGGGTGCTGAAAACAACAACGTGTTGATGATCCGGAGCAGTGTTTGGCCATGTTTACACGTAACAAATCAGATTTTTTGCATCGATACGTGACAATGATGAAACATGGATCCGTCACTTCACTCTGGAATTAAAACGATCTTCATTTGAATGGAACCATGTCCGAGGCGTCCACAGGCACAACAGCCAGCTGGAAAAGTTATGGCTCCATTATTTTGGGATGCGCATGGAATATTGTTTATCGACTACCTCCAAATGAGAGAGACAATCAATAGCGAATACTACATAGAGTTGTTAAATCGTTTGAATGCCATAATCAAGGAAAAACAGCCTCATACGTCGAAAAAATTACTACTGTTCTACCAAGACAATGCACTAATTCACCAGTCGATGGCAACGATGGTTAAATTGAATGAATTACACTTCGAATTGCTTCCTCATCCACCGTATATTCCAGATTTTGCTCTCATTGACTAATTGTTATTCGCGGATCTCAAAATAAGTTCGCCGGTAAGAAACTCCGCTCAAACGAAGAGGCAATTTCTGAAACTGAGGCTTATTTCGAGACAAAACACAAATCCTTCTACAAGCACGGCATCAAGGAGTTAGAGAAGATTTGGAATTATTTTATTACTCTTTAAGGATTTTACATAGATGAATAAAATCGATTCCTGGCAAAACGATGTGTTTATCTTAGTTAGTCGCACGGCTTATTGAGTGTTATGTTAATTAAGAACCATTATGTATGAAAATTTATCATTCTACTAATATTTTGTGAAAGTACATTCCTATTTTCACTTTAATATATTATTTATATTGTTATTCCCACAATTTCGATTATATCAAAAAATTAGTTTAATTTGTTCATTGGACCAAACTTCACTACCTAATTAGAAAGACATAAATGGAAATAGACACACACCGAACACCCAAATAATACCCGCAGGCGCTTCTTCGTTATTAGAAGTATCTTAAATTCGATGTACAAGTTTAGGTAGATGAACGTATTACAAAAAAGTAAAGCAAAAAAGTGATAGGATGTATTAGGAGAAACTTTGATATTCGATGTCTATGTCCGGGAGAATTTTACAGAAGCGGACTTAAATTTAAGTTTTATAAAATAGTTTTCATGAAAAATAGAAGTTTTTATTCCGGAAAATGCGACTTGCAATTATTTTATACAAATTCGTGACAATATGAATGAGATGAGGTGAATTTAATATAAGTAATAGTATTAGTTATGTGTATATATTGAAATATATTTCTCACAATTGAGTCAGTAATAATTGAATAATATGTGATACATAATTCAATGGATGTTCGTTGACATAATAACAATGGAAACATTCCATATATCGGAAAGAAAGATTTCGCTTATTGTAATTGTTACATTATTTTATTGAGATATAATGGTATTTCTAGCGACCAATGTATCTAATTATATTGGTAGATAACTCCATTTTCAAAAGAGCCTAACAATAACATATATACGTTTTTCATTTGCTAAGAATATCAACGTTCAAACAATAACAAATTCTCCGTAACATATTTGCAAAGACCGTAATATTCACTAAAAATATGAAAAATATTAATACAAAAAAGATAACAATTGATCATTTTCTAGATATTTACTTATTAAGAGACTAATATGGACGACACAAATGATTACTTCGTGAATTCACATTATATAGTATATTTTAACTTTGTAACCATTTTATCAAGTTGTTTTTAGATGTGGAAACTATTGAAAGGCCAAAAATATTACACTTTTAGTCCGACTCTGTTAAAAAAATTGATCGAAACTGCTCCGGTCACTAAAATTTTGTGTTCCACTAACTCCGAACATAATATATGCTTATTTGAATAATAATACAATTATTTTAAATCATCTGGTATAAATATAATCCGATTTTTAATATCACAACCTCAGTCAACGACTTGCCGCATCAACGAAATGACCATGTGGTTCACTTTCACAGTTTTCGTGATCGCCTTCTTGACATGTACTTCAGCCGAAGATAATAGTAAAAACAGTGATAAAAATAATGTCAAAACATCATTAGCAATGGACTGTGATAATACGTTTTCGGTGACTTGCTTAAAGTTAAATCTCGTTGGGTGGGTAGATAAACTTGACAAAAATGAAGATTATAGTGTACTTCCTGGAATTACAATAGTGCGCGAAAATACTAGTTCTACTATTAACAATGTGCAAATTGCTGCAGATCTGGCAAGAGAATTTCCCAATGATCCAGAAGCTAGAATTGATGCTTTTCTTTTAAATAAAGTACAGGGATTCCTCAACAGTCATTCACTAAAACTGAATTTTGCTGCTGAAGAAAGTAATGATGAGAACGCCGTAACTAGCCGAAAGAAGTCAGGAAAAGGCGGTGGTATAGGAATATTGTTAGCAGCTGGTGCCATGATGAAAAGTACTCTAGTGGCTATAGGGTTAGCCGCTTTAGCCGCCATTGCTAAAAAAGCTTTAATAACCAGTGTTATTGCTCTTGTGCTTTCAGTTATAATTGGTCTCAAAGCTTTAGCTTCGGGCCATTCAAAAACCACTTATGAAGTAGTGTCTAGACCAGTGTATACTCATTCGAGCTCACATTCATCCGCACATGAGGATTACCACCATGGAGGTCACTCCGATTATGGTAGGAGTTTTGACACTATGCCGTTACCACTTGCGTTACAGCCTGGATACAGGCCAGCTTAAATATATCTCTCTCATCCATTGTTATTTATTTATTATTTAAATAAATTATTTATTTATTAATTCATTACAAAATTTCATATTTTTTATTCACCATAATTATGATTTCCATCAATTCATATATAGACAAGAAAAACTTAATTCAAAGTGATAATTTCTGGAGAACAATGTAGTTAACAAAGAAATGTATGAAAAATTTACCATTCACAGTATGGTGTAATGGTGAATCGAGCTAAAATACTTGTGATAATAAAATTACTAAAACTAAATTTTAAATGATCATTCGATGAATCATTGATTCGAAAGTTCATACTTTTTATTGGAATAGAATTACCACAATGATGCCTTACAGTATTTTCTAATAAAGCGATATTAGCGGCCATCTGGTTATTTTTTGTTTGAAATCATAGTGAAAAACTTTATTCAAACGTAATGAATCTCTCTGTGGATAATTAAGAATCTATTGATATAAATAGAACTTGATAAGTCGAATTTTATTCAAGTTTAGTATTTAATACGAATCAAACATTCAAATATAATTTTTATGAGAAGGGAAAACATGGAAATTTTGTCACTCAATTAGTGATTGAACTCATATGTCCGTTAAATTGAAATGAGTATAAATAATCATGAGAATTTATGAGAAATCAGGATTAATAAATAGAGTATTGTTCCAAACATGAACAAATATCTATGGTAAATTAATTATGTTACGTTATTAACGATCCCAGTATAATGTTTCACTATAACATTGAAATATGAGAGAAATAAAGCTTCACATTCATATCTCTAGTACACTTATAGGTTTTTGTAAATAAAGCAATTATGAAATATCAATAATTTGATGCAGATACGTACCTACCCTGAATTGGAAATGGATGTCAATGTCAAAGAAATCTAATTCACAATATGGCACAAATACTGTTTATCTGATCATTATCGAATAATTACACAAACAAAGGAAATTCCAATTTGGTTAGATGTGAATAAATATTAACACCCTTCAATAAAACTGATTCCTATACCTGAGAAAATACTGAACTCACAAATAAATGTACAATTTACCATAACATTGGTTGCACAAAAAAATTTTCCTAATGTGGGTTTGTAAATATATGTGTCAGTCACTACTCCTTCTTAGTGAATATTTTAATTTGTACCCTGGATTGTTCACCAGAAAGGTCGCAACAACTTTATAAAGTGAGCTATGCGGCTTTTGTTGTTTCAAGAATGATGAATGTAAGTACCTTTGTAGATGTTCTTCAGGTAGTGATTTCGCAGTATCCAGTAATCATCGTACTAACTCACCTTAGCTCGTCTTTACTAAATGAAGAGACATTTTCTGTTCAGTTGGTAAAATACACTTGCTTACTTTGAAGTTATTATTGCAAATCTTGACACCCAAACCAAAAACAAAAAGTCCTAGATTTTTATTCAATTCATAAATAGAAACTGAATTTTCATCATTTCATGGATGTCTAAAGGAGGTTCTAGACAAATTAGCAGGTTCAGTCCATTGATTGATACCACATATCAAACAAACTTCCAATCCACTCATTATAGTTGACCTTCCGACTTCTGTTAGTCAAACGCGGATTCGATTTTCTGGCTTCTGGTTGAGTATATAAGCTTGACTCGTAGATTCAAAATAATCGATGGTCTAGTGTTTCTACTGTATCACCGAACATCCCATTAATTTAAAATTAATGGCTTTTTGACAAAATTAATGAAGGAAAACAATCAAAACATCAGGTATATTGTTATTGAAGTTCAAGACAATTATTAAATTGATAAAAAACTGGTGAGAAGTTATTTTTAAAATAAAATTTACCTAAAAATAATACGAATTGAAATACAAAACTATTCCACAATTTTCATTCTATATTTATTTCTAAATGAAAATCGGTGAATTTATTCGAATTCTTCCACTTAATGAATTTTTAATGCCGTAATTGAGTTGTACTGTTAGATTAACAACTATACAGCAGGAGTAAAAGTATACATATTTCAATTATTCGTTACTATTTAGTCCGTCTCTGATAGAAAAATTCATCGAAACGTCACTTAAGCACACAATTACTTTGTGCTCCACTAACTTCATTCATCTCAGTACCGGACAATAATTGAAGTAATAAAAACGAAATAATTTTTTTTTCAAACGCTCACTATAAAAGTAAATCGATATCAACTATCTACACCAGTTAGCGTCAAGCACTTCAAGCTTAACAATGTGGTTAGTTTCTCTAATATTCGCGATGTTTTTGTTAACATCTTCAGCTGAGGAACAAATTCAAAAAAGTGATAGAAGTGATTATGGAAGATCTTTAGGAAAAGACTGTGAGAATACTTATTCCGCAACTTGTTTGAAATTGGACATTGTTAGTTGGGTGGATCGACTTAACGAAAATGAAAACTTCAGTGTGTTCCCTGGAATATCAATAGTGCGAGAAAATGTGAGTGCTCGAGCAAATACGGCAGATATAGTATCGGATTTAGCTAGGGACTTTCCCAACGATCCTGATGCCCGGCTGGATGCTTTTTTAATGAGAAAAGTTCAAGGATTTCTGAGTAGTCATTCCATAAAACTCAATCTCTTCGATCAAAATAGTGCTGAAACCGCTCGTAAAGGAGGCGGCGGTGGTTATGGAGGTGGTGGCGGCGGCGGCGGAGGCAAAAAAGGAGGAGGAGGTGGTGGAATGGGAGTCATCCTCGCCGCAGCAGCTATGATGAAAAGTACTTTGTTCGCATTAGCTCTAGGTGCCTTAGCTGCGCTTGCTGGTAAAGCTTTGATGACGGGTCTCATTTCTTTAATGCTGTCAGCCATCATCGGACTCAAATCTTTATCAAGTGGCGGAGGGAAAACAACATATGAAGTGGTATCCAAGCCAGTTTACACACATTCTAGTTCTCATTCCACTGGTCATGAAGATTATCATCACGGTGGTCATTCGGGTTATGGCAGGAGTTTCGATATGCCATTGCCTCTTGGACTACAACCAGAGTACAAACCAGCATAGAACTTATTTATTTATTTGTTATAATTCTTTATTCTTAATAAATTATTTATTTATTTGTCTGGATTCCTTCTGTTTCATTTTAATAACTCAGTTTTTGTAATCGCTGAAATGGTATAGTGTATATCAAAATTTTCAACTTTAAACATATACTTTAAACTATAAAAATGGAAACAACTACAACATATATGTTATTATATTAAGTTATTCTTAACGAAAATCATTATCAACTTTCAATTGAATCAATTTTCTACATTTTATTATCCAGAAAATATATTATTTTTTAATTTGAAATAATTGAAACTATAGATTCACGAAATGAAAGAATTTTTTTGTAAATTTCACTTAAAACTTATGTTTTCTTCTTCACATAAAAGGTTTTTAGATAAAAAGTTCATCTTAGGCTCTGATTAAAAAAAAATTGTACAAGTATTAGGAGTGTTCAATTATTCTTTCAGAAACCAATACTGCATCTTTTGTTCTCTGTGAAAATTCTTTGGTTACTTGCACTTTAGTTTACTAGATGGTTCAATAACGTATGAGGTAGAACCTCTTACAGACGTCTTGGTGAAGTTTTACTTCATTATTATGTTCTCCCAAATGTTTTAAGTGTTTTCCCATGATTATCACTTTGATTTTGGTACACGAACATTGTAATACAAGTAACTTTTTTATAAGACAAGGTCTCTCTCAGTCTTCTGTTATAACGTCTTTCTACCGTTAAACAAGAATCATGCATTTTGAACTGGTATTTTTGAGGTCCGTGTAGTTTATATCTCGATATCATGCAATAGGATCCTAGACGTTTATGTTACGTGAAAGACTTATACAGTACTCAGCTTAGAGCTGGTATCATTCACAAATACGAAAGGATAAGGCTCAGTTCAAATGATAAATTTGCTCACTATGTGCCAACTATTCAATATCACAATCTTGTGGATGTCGACGAAGGTGCTGATCCTATCTGTAGGATCGTGGAAATATGTTTCCTAAATTTATTTGTTTGAGGAATTGATTGAAATTCTCTATACTTTATAGTTCACCTTACCTAAGTGCGAAATTTTCAATATAAAACCTCATACTGAAAATAGCAGATATTTTCATTTGTATTAGGTGTCTAATTTTAATAATGTCCAAATTTAGTTTGCATCTTTAAAAAGGTTTATTTCCTGATGGTACCGTCTGATAATTTTCTAATTTTCAATTGTTATCCCATCTTACGAACTGGTCAAAAACAAATTGTTAAAAAGTGTAATAATATTTTAATTGAAAAGGCAAATAATTATAGCCTAATCATATTGTTTCTAACCTTGTAGAGTTTCAAGGAAGAAAACAACAAATATGCAGGTTAAATTCATTGAATTTTGGAGCTATTCCTGGAAAATTTTTACTCCAATAGGTTACTAGAAAATCTTGACTATACACTCCAAATTCACTACTAGAATCACCACAGTCTTTCTATTTCCAACTGTGAATCTTGACTCCAATAAAACCAATTATACAGTGTCCATAATTATATCTAGAGATGTTGAAATTTTGCAGAAGGAATTGGGCCAGGAATAGGCCAGATGAGGTTATTTGGAAAGCTTATAGGCATTATCATACTTACCTCAAACCGTTTATTTCTTACTCGAATGAACTAAAATCTAGACTGTACCAAATATGCCTATTGAAGTGAATCAGATTAGAATGTGAACGAACAATCTGCTGCAAGAGTAGGGATTGATACAAGGTAATGAATTGTTTAAAGAGATTAAATAAAAGGGATTTTCGGAAATTATGATCGAGTTAACCCGATCATGAACTGAATATTTGAAAAGTAATCCTTTGTTCGGAAGCTGAAGCAGAGGGTGAAAGCTATATGGTAAGATCTCTATTCCCTAGTATGTCAGTAAGCATCAGTTGACAGTTTACTTCGTTTGCTTTTGTTTCTTTGTGAGCTTAGATAGTTATTAATTACCCTTATATGGTATCATATCAGTACAGCCGTGCAACAGGTTACTGATGCCTAATCTATGTTTTTTTTTTGACTTCTGATATGAAAATAATTTCTTGGTATGGGAATGTAGAATAAAATTTGTATGTGTGCATGAATCACCGCTCGATAATAGATATTGAACATCTAAAACTTATTATTCAATTGACTGATGGTGTATAAACACAGAGCAACTGAAAAGATACCAACATAATATATTATGGAAAAATTATAGAACAAAAGTGATAATGACAATTGAAGTTTAAGTTTTGAGTTTGAAATTTTCATCGAAAATCGAATTCGAAACTTGATAGAACTTCGTATAGGCTATGATATGCATTAAGTTCATAGATTATATATCTGATTAATAGCCAATATTTTCGAAGAGCCCTTAAGTCAACTAATATTAAACCTCTGTGATCTCAATTACGAGAGATATAAACATCATGCATGCAACTTACACCAAGAAAAAAAATAGTGTCAACAAAATAAAATCAGACCATAATATAAATACAACTTAAGCACATTCAATAGTCTATTTGAACGTAAAAGGATAAAATGCATAAAACCTGTAACATCTGTTATGTTCTTTTGCAATAGGGTAAATATATTAATGACTTTATGGACATGTATGTTTTTTCTCTAAAAATTATGCTAACGACTGAATGAAAAATGAGCTTAATGTGAAATCTGGTTATTTTTACACAAACCAGTTTTATTCTAAATTTTAATTTGAAATTATCATTCACAGCCGACGAAACTTCATTGGAACTTTTGATCAGTTATAGTCCAAAGTTAAGATTTAGAGCCGACTAAACTTAATTGGAGATTTTGATCAATTTTAGTTCAAAATTGAAATTTACAGTCGACGAAACTTCATTGGAACTTTTTTGATCAGTTTTAGTCTAAATTTTAGTCTAAAATTAACA
Organism: Diorhabda carinulata; assembly: GCF_026250575.1. Taxonomy (NCBI): domain Eukaryota; kingdom Metazoa; phylum Arthropoda; class Insecta; order Coleoptera; family Chrysomelidae; genus Diorhabda; species Diorhabda carinulata. The sequence goes on from NC_079462.1 coordinate 10,842,689, forward strand.
TTCACAGCCGACGTAACTTCATTGGAACTTTCGATCAGTTATAGTCCAAAGTTAAGATTTAGAGCCGACTAAACTTCATTGGAGATTTTGATCAATTTTAGTTCAAAATTGAAATTTACAGTCGACGAAACTTCATTGGAACTTTTTTGATCAGTTTTAGTCTAAATTTTAGTCTAAAATTAACATTCACAGCCGACGTAACTTCATTGGAACTTTCGATCAGTTATAGTCCAAAGTTAAGATTTAGAGCCGACTAAACTTAATTGTAGATTTTGATCAATTTTAGTTCAAAATTGAAATTTATAGCCGACGAAACTTCATTGGAGATTTTGATCAATTTTAGTTCAAAATTGAAATTTACAGTCGACGAAACTTCATTGGAACTTTTTTGATCAGTTTTAGTCTAAAATTTATTCTAAAATTAACATTCACAGCCGACGAAACTTCATTGGAACTTTTGATCAGTTATAGTCCAAAGTTAAGATTTAGAGCCGACTAAACTTCATTGGAGTTTTTGATCAATTTTAGTTCAAAATTAAAATTTAAGGTTATCTAGGTCTTCGATGCTCTAAAAACAAACGCCAAATGCTAAAAGTTGATTTGCTCTGTGAAAACCACTGACTGAAATAAAAGTTTTGGAAGAGCTTATTTCTTTTCACACTTAAAAAAGATTATAGTCCTCGCTTTCTTCTTGGAACAGACGATAATAATAAATAGCTCTGATTCTCTTTAGTCGTTTTTGCAATATTATCACCCTGGTTTAGTGTCTAGGATCTTTTTCGATGTACCAAAACCGCGATTTTAAGTCTTTTGCATTTAGGCAAGTAAACCACATTTCAATTTTTATTCCCATTTGCGAAAAATTTACAATCTAGGATAATAAATAAAAATTTCAGTTCTTTGATTTTTTGGTAAGATAATGAAACTTTCATACAGTTAAACATGTACTTTTTGATAAATTGATTAAGTACTTACCCTCGACAAAAGGATCTTAAACACATGAGAGTAGCCGCTATGTTTAATCCAAACTACGACATCAAATATATTATTTACGTATTTTATTTTTTAGTTAAAAATACTATCGAGCCCTCAAAAGTTTTTGAGAATATAAATTACGATTTTATGAGGGTTATTATGAGAAGAACAAATGCTGAATCAACCGAGTTTGGGTTAAACATTGCGACCATCTCATGTTGCCACACTGTCACTATCAAACCACCTATTCTATGGAAGTTTTACACAAATGGCCCAAGGTGGAGTCATTTCTGTAATTCAAGTTCATAGCCTTAGATGGATCGCTAGCATAACTATATATCAAGTTGAAGAGGTTGATACAAAATTGGAAATGTTGGTAGACATCATGCAATTTCTCTCGATGACTCATTATTGTTTTCTGGTGCTCGTTTTTTTGTATACTTTTGATTATGTATTATGTTAGCCGTGGTTAATTTTCCAAAATTACTTTCATTAAATGTTGTATAGAACATTGCGAATCTACTAATGTGATGCATTTGTTCCCAAATCCTCATAAAGACTTGAAAAGTTTTAATAGATGGCTGCCGGCTATAAATAGTACTAAATTAACTGCAAGGGATATATTATGAATTTCAAGTGATGGATCTCATTAAAATTTGGTATAATTACTTAAGATTTAACATCTTAATTAGCTATTTTTGTATACAATATTTTGTTCAAAGTTTAAAAGTTTTATTTATTCCTTATTAATTAATACACACACGGTATGTTTAGATTATTATCTATTATAATTGATAATTAGAGCCTTTTTAACCAAATTTTACTTGTGTAACGAAATAAGTGCTCTTAAAAATAATAAATTTCTAAATTTAGGTTTTTTCATATTAGTTCTCAAAATTTCATCTTTTGTAATATTATATCTTAGGAATATACCATTTTGAAAAATATAAACAAAAACATAAATTTTAGAATTCATGACTTCTGAGGTAACAGAACTACCTTCAAATAGTTCAAATTACGCGCCGTGAATAAAATTTAAATTTGCCAATATTTTATTAAGGATGTCATCAAGTTTATGTTCAGACCCGCAGTCGACGTAAATTTTGTTACATCAAATAATATTTTCGTGATGCATTTATATAAGGTAATCTGTACACTGCACATTATATTTATATCATGATCATCTCACGGACAAACTCCATACCAAATTAAATCAAGTGAATTAAGAAACGTAGATAGAATAGATTTCTATAAACGTTTTTGATAGTAACGGTTGATATAGATTAAAGACTTCTGATTAACACCGTCAATAAAGATTTCAATACATTATGTAGTAAATAGATACATCTACAGATGTCTCTAGGATTTGTTCTGTAAATATTATATTTGAGATTCACACTATTAAATGTTCAAGACTCCGCAATGTTATTTGTGCTAGCAAAAAGAATTCGACTGGGAGTATAAGCTTGGTTTTTGAAGCCAAAATTAAAAATTACCATTAAACTAACAAATTGTATTATTAGTTGAAAGACACTGATATGCTACTTGTAGTTCATACAGAAAATTGACATTAAATTTAAATTGAAATTGAGAGTTCTCTAAATTTTAACTTCTTAGTTTAATCGTGAGGTTATCAGCACAGAATACATTAGGTGGTATTGTTTTGTTTACAACAGCCTTATAATTTGGTTATAGAAATATTGTTCGCATTAATGCACCAATTTCCTCAGTGGTGTTTTATTTTTAAAACTGAAAAAGCATTGTCTGAAAGTCAGCAATGTTCTTTAGATGATAGAACACTGATAGATAGTGTCAGTAGCTTTCCACTTTTGTATAAACAAAAAGAGCCATACAGGAAATTTCTAATGGCTTACCAGTAATTTATAATGGTCCTCAATTTACTGCATAAATCACCAATAAAGTTTAGTTTAAGGTTAATTTCAATTTAGATTCAATTTTGGCTGCATAAACCAAGCTTAATTTGACATCCTTAGAAAGAGAAAGAGAAATGCTTTATTGTCAAAAAATTGTTACAATTTGTACACAAAAACTTGTAAAAACTAAAAAACAAACATAAAAATAACTAAATTAAGATAGAAAAAAAAAATTAAATTTCAATATTCAGAAGAAAACTACAATGAGTAACAAACTATTATAGGTGATAGTAATAGGTAGTAATTAGTATATAAGTTCATAGCAAAAATTAAACCAGTTTGCAGCATGCCCGGAATTAAATATTATTTTTAAAATAGAAATTGTTCACAGAGTAGAAGGCACTTTCCAGTAAATATGCCCTCAAATTATTGCGGAATGCGGGAAAAGATGAAGGAGGTGGATAAGTACAGTTCTTTGGATACTGATATCAGCGGAAAACAGGAGGAAATCAATTTTTTATATAAGGCGGTAATATGTAACTCCCACTTCAAGGAATTGTCCACAAAAAGCCCTGAGAATTTTACTACTAACTTTTAGATAGGCGATGTCGTTTATAAACAGAAGAAACAATATATGGCCTAGTATTGAGCCTTGGGGCTCTCCACAATATATTGCTGTGCAACATGACATCGTTGTATCAACTCTTACAAGTTGATTTTTGTTGGTAAGACATGACTTAAGCCATGCGAGTGGTGTTCCCCTGAAACCGTAGTACTGCAATTTGTTAATTAAAATATTATGATTAACATGATCGAAAGCCTTAGAAAAATCAGAAGAAGTTGGTGCGTGAGGTGATGGCTATTTAGGCTATAGTAAACATTATTATGAATGGAGAGTATTGCATCATTTGTGCATTTGTTACCAAAAACCCAAATTGATGAGTAGTAAGTATTTTATATTTAAACAGAAATGATAAAAGCCTCTTTTGACCAATCTTTCTATGGTCTTAGATAACGTGGGAATGAGTGCAATTGGGCGATAATTCGATGCTTGATTTTTATCTCCTCTTTTATGCAGAGGTATAATTATAGCCGCCTTAAGATAATTGGGAAAAATTGGGAAGATTGCCATTATTGAAATGAATCGTTAATTAAAGGCGTAAGGTGATTTAATGTGCAATCGGGCAAACTCGAAAACATTTTTGATGTAAGTCCATCAGTTCCAGATGAGTATTTATTTTTGATATCATTAGTTGTACTGCGAAGCTCTGCTAAAACTACTGGCATAAAGAAGAACCTGTGTAAGTTAGCATTAGCATGAGGGAGATATGGAAGCGGATCATGAGAAGGAGTTATAAAATTTGATAAATTGTTGGCTACATTCACAAAGTAATTATTAGGATTATCAGGTGAAGTAGAGATTATGCTCGTTGAAGAAGGCTTATTTCTTAGATCATTCGCAATGAACTATGTTTCTTTAGAAAGATCACGAGAATTGGCAAGTCTCATATTATAATAAATATCTTTGGCAGCTTTTATTGTCTTATGATAAATTTTTTTTATTCCCTTATTTTATGAATTACACAGTCTTGTAAAGTCTCATTTGAATGGTTTTCTGAAGTTCTTCCAAAAAGATTAATTACAGTTTTTTCGTGAAATTGACCGCTTCCCACTTACTCAATTTTCAAAATCTTCGGTTCACTAATTAAATTCCATCTTTAATAAATCAAAAATCGGTTGTTATTAGTAACCAAAAAAAGTTTTTTGATAAAATCCAAAGTTTTTGATTTATTTGTGACAAATAGATTAAAAAGATTCTTTTGTGTATGAAATATTCAAAATTTCAGTAACGAACAACTAAATACTATTTATTTTTCGCAAAAACTCCATGGATTAATTTGTCCTTAGAACGCTTTTTTTTGTTGATCTCTACGGTTAGTTTCAACAAAAAAAATTACCACTCCCTAGTTGGGCTGGTTTTCACCCCCATAGTAAAAGCACGTATCGGCAGACTTTGCTTTTTAAGGTATTTACTATCAACTGTTAAAATTTCAACTAAATCTATGCGTCTTGATGGAAACCTGAGGTAAAAACCGTTGCTGGACTATCAATCACAATTTTTAACAACTGAAAGATATTATACGTATATAGGTGAATATCATAATTGCAGCAATACTTATTGTCTTGTTTATGGAAACTGTCATCAAAATATGCTTGAATTTTGTACACGTATCATTAAGGATCTTTTTTAAAGTTGTGGCAATGGTAATACGTACAAAAATAATTTGAAGTACCTATCTAGTTTGAGAAATTCACGTCGGTTTTTATGTTAAAGAAGCGTACATCTTCGATTCCCACATTTTCAGAAAGTACAGATAATTTCCTATACCACAAGCATTTTTTCTTCTTCTTCAAGTAGTTAGAAAAATGTGGAATAAAATGTTTGCATCACGGGTACTAGAGACATCTGCAGATCTGTTTTTTCACTAGATAATGTATTAACCAACGGTATAGGAGCCTTTATTCGGTGTAAATAGTAAACATTCATAACGGTATATAGAAATCTGCGTCATCTATAGTTCTGTTCACTTAATCTATTCATAGTACGGCGTTAATTCGTAAGATGGTAATGCTATTACATTGGAACTATAAAATAGGGAATTAATAAGTTTACACCATAATAATATGCTAATTACCATTCGGAATATTAAATACACAAAAAGTGTTTCACATATCAACAGTTTAAGACGTTTTTTTGTCGAGAATATATACATAAGATATAGTTTTTCAGTTGAAGAATAAGCGTTCAATTCGATGGAGTTTTATTTTCATACCTAACATTGAACAGAGTGAAAAAATCGTCGACCAACTTTTCTACTTGTCTCAATTCGTCATTTTTTGTCAAACGACAAAATTTAAAATTATGTGAAATGGTTTTAGACGAGGCTTGGATGTAGTTTCAATATTTTTATTTATTTTAATACACAATTATTATAAATTCAGATCAAATTCATTGAAAATATATTAAACTATTATAACATAACTTTTAAAATGCAAAAGTATGTGATATTAAAATTGGATTTTTTCGATGCCAGTATTTTCTTCGGTGTAAGTTTTTTGCTTATCTTTCTTAGTTTAGATCCCGGAAAGTTTGAGTTTGTTGATTAAATTGAGTGTTAATAGAGGCATTTTTATTTGCAAGTGAAATAATTTATAAGCTGTACTCCCCGGATATATGACTTCGCAACAGAACTCTATATGGGTATCATCTGAAATACCATTTTAGGGTATTCTATTAAAAAAACAAACAATTGATTCTGCAGACGAGATGGCAAAATATTAATGATAAAGAGAGTGATTATTCATTAAAAATTTATTCATATGACCAACGGTAAATCGAATTAAAATTCTTCATATTTCGAAACATTTTTAAATATTCATGTTGGGTTTCTTGAAGAATTTGAATAATTACTTATTTTTTAAACGACCCGCTTTCCAAATAACGGTTAGTGTATTTAAATTTTGATGTCGTATTCATCACGTATTGTTATCGACAGTGAATAGCAACTATTAATTGTTTCATGTTCCTTCATCAAAAATATGGCTATAGACAATTAATTCCAATAAACAGAGTGAGTTTTATAAATGGGATGCCTCAATTATCTCGAAAACGACTTGAACGATTTTTTTTAATTTTTGTGTACAAGGGTGTTGACATATTGAAATAACAAAGTTCATTATTTTTCCGAAAAAAGGAAAGATCGGACAACAATGTAGATACCACCATAATACCGGCCGTATCTCACAATACATAAAATTTATAAAAATCGCACAAGCCGTTTCCGAGATAATTGAGGCGTTCCATACATGAAACTCACTCTGTATATTACAGAATTTGTAGAGAAGTTAACGAAGAACTTATTATTATTCACTTTTTTTACCACTGCCTCACGAAATCTTAGATAATTTTGGCCCAGAAAAAAGTTTTGTTGTTTCATCAAGTCAAAGCACTAGCTCATACCTCCGTTATTGCAATGGCCAAAATTAGTTGACTTAAAGTTTGAATTGCTACCTCATGCAACTTATTCTCCAGATTTAGCCTCCTTGGGGACTTGGTCAAGGATTTTCAAACAATGGGGAGGTGATATCGGCAGTTAATGGTTATTTGTATGAAAAGTGTAAGGAGCTAAAAAGAGATTACGTTGAAAAATAAGTATATATTTTCACAAAATGTTTGTGCTCTCTTTTTTGGGCCAGTTACTTCTGGGATTCTTCCATTTTAAAATTTTCTCAAATATTACTCAAATACTATCCATTTCATCTCTAAATTCAATATATGGCCAGTAAACTCCAGTTTCTTAGTTTATTTTTTTTTATCAATATATTTCTTATAATTTCCTTTAAACCCCCCACGTTTCCCACAATTAGATCGGCATAAAATGAGATTTTATTTTCGGTTCTGAACAGATTATTTTCCTATATTTTTCTGGTCCCTTCTAATGATATGTATTGTGCACTTATTTTTCCTACTTACTAATGAAATCTGAAAGTGTCGTTATTTAATACAATAAATTCCCACATTCTACTATTTGAACAAATTTTTATGGATAAGTTTTACTGAGTAATTGAATACTACGAAAATACTCACTCTGCATATTTTTGTTAAAGTTCCAAATTATACAAAATATATATTTTTTATCACGGAAGTTATAACTTAATATATATCAGATTCATAGAAGTTACGTTTATAGTTTGCTCGTTTTCCGGTTTTTGAATTAACAGTAATCCGTTCGCAGAGCATAAGACACAGATATCATTCACTGACTTGTTTCAAACCATAGATGTTTCCATCCGCAATAGTGCCTGTGCGAAAAAAGGCACGGAACGGTACAAATATCCAACATTCTTGATATATTGCGAACAAAATATTCTTCATAATGGGCGGGAGTTATTGAATAAATTGATCTAGTTGTATACAATTAATGTCCAATTTCTTAAAAAAACACAAATTCCCAGAGAAATATCTAGTTATAATCATATTCTTACAAATACCAATAAACTAAATTTGCAAATATCATATCGGTGATTGAGAATCGCAAATCCGATTCTGATTTTCAAGCCTGTTGTCTCTAGAAATAATGCTTCTTTTTCAGCTACAACGACTATTTTTTTTAATTCATAACTGATTTCTCAAGGCAGAGACTTGACTCCACAGTATATAAGTATGATGATAATTCAGCTCATCTTACTCATATCCGGTTCGTACAAGTTGAAGTTTTTCTATAAAATAAAAATTTCGTAAATACATTTTCATAATTTTGAGCATCACATGATCTGTGAAGACACGTTATAATATGGTAAGGTTAGGTTTCCGTCATTCGTCATCAAGTGATTAATCCTAACAACAATTTTCTAATCACCCTCACCAGAAAATTCCATTTTCTTACCATAAAGACAACTTTTTCCTAATTTTTTTCAATTCATCTTAGATAACTCTAAAGGACCATCCGCAAAAAAGTGAAATGATATAGTTTATAGTTCATACTTTAGTAGGTAACATTCTCTTCGACGCAAAAAAATGGTCTATATGATTCTGCAGTATTTCTCGATTACTTCTGCAGTGTTTCTAATGGGCAGTCACATTTCATTTTCTGTATATACAGAAGTAGAATATACCTTGATCTTCAATATTCTACACAAACGAATAGCAACTGCTGAATTCCAGTTGTCCAGGTGACCACATTTATGGGGTAATAGATTCTATACCAATACATTTAATAGGAAAATGTTCATAATCAATGTAAAGTGAGCTTCAACGTATAAAAACCACGTGATATTCTTTCACACAAACTACAAAATATTAACCGCTATTTAGGATTTACTGGTAGGAGGAATAAGTATGTCGGAGTTGGTTTTCTCTCACGAGTATTCCTTCCAGAGTGCTCTTCCCAGATTTATGGCATTTCCTATTCCATTTATGGGTAGCGAATTATGTGAAGATGGGGCGTCCACACTTCACTTTGAATGGGTTCAATTTTGCATTTGTACGAAGACGTTTCTTGTTTATTGAAAACGTTGTTAGGAATCTATGGAAGCCTTTTGATATACTCTAACTCCATGGAAAAATCCATGTAAAAAAAATATTAGAATATTGTTTCTAAGCATACGCCTCATATATATCCGTAACGGAGTTCAAGGAAGTCCAAATTTGCATTGTTTCAAACATCTCAAATTATTTCTAACTAGAATGTATAATTTTTTTCAGCATAAACAACTTTAGGAAGGTTTACTAGAAGTATTTTCGCCATAACCCTTAGAATTAGTACTTGTTTCTCATGGGTTTTTCTCTTGGAAATTGTCTAGCAATTGGTCAGTATTAATTTCTGAAATAATTCAGACAACATACCAACCTTTAAAAAACATTTCACCCCGAATATTTGCTGTTTGACTACTCGTTCCATTGTTTATATATACTAAGAGTATTATTACTGGACACTCAAGCAAAAAACATCGACCTAATTTTATTTTCTTGACACTAACATTTATGTATAACACTTGTAACATCATCATTTGTTATCACATTTAATGATCCTTCATTGTCATTTGCCTCTTAATTATCAAACGGCGATAACTATTGAATCATTCTCGTAGAAAGTGACCAACTGACCGTAGTTATAAGTGTCACACCTATACAGTTTTCATCCTATGTTAATATAAATTGTTCATTAATCAATATTCGTTTTTGGTGAAAGCAGCTTGAATTAATGTGGAATAGAACAAATTTACAAAATTATTTCTGCTATCAAAAACAACATAGTTCACTGTAAGTAATTATAGTGAAGATGTATAAAATTCCCGCATCTCATTATATCTACATATCAAAGTAGATGTATCATTTTATATTTTGATCTCACAGTATCTATGAAATCTTCGATATTTGTCTATTAGAAATAAAACGAATAATATCTCAGGACCACAGATTATTGTTCATATTAGTAGAAAATGCAAGGTAATCCTCGCACATGTAGTGAAACGGCCGGTTTCATATTACATTTAAAGGAAGCTTTAAATTTGAACTTTTCATTAAATTAAACGGCGCGTTTCATTATTGGCATTTATCCTAAATGTTTTTTCAATTTAAACGTCATAAATGTTTCACTTTAGCACCTTAAAGTCTCCTTTAGCGGTAAACATAAATTATAGAAAAGGTCTCACATAATCCTCATTCGTACCCCACATTTAAGATTGAAAATAATATTTTGTGCAAACATATCTTGTCGTCTAATCCAATATCTGGTAACTTATCTAATTGGAAAATCGTTGTACTTTCGTTTAACAGAATTGACATATTAAAGTTATTTCTTGACAATTAATTAGGTGCTCATTTGGGCATATCTAAAACCATCTGTCGTATCTTTGAACTCTTCTATTCGCCTAAACTCAGAAATTCTTTATATTTCTACGTAAATAAATGTCCAGGTAGTGCTTCTTGTAAAAATCAAAATTGACCTAAGGCTAGTGTTATATGTTATTATAATAATATTAATTTTCCTTGACAAACTACTGGGTTGTAAGGTATAAACAAAAATGTATATTAAAATTTCGCACATAAGCCCGTACTAAACTAGAGAGAGAGGGATATACTACGGAATAAGTGTGTCAAGAATTGATAAAAGTAAATGGTCGTTCTTAGTTTAGTTCACGGTACGATCCGGTCGGTGAAAGAGTGCGTCAAAGCATGCCCTGAATATAATGTGACGAACGTCTAGAACGCTGTGAAGCGAAAGTGCTGAACAATCTCAAAAACTTTTTTTTAGCCAAAGACAGCATGTTCAAATACCTCGTAGCTCTTTTGCTCTATTTTAATATTCAAGTTTTCGGATTGAATACAACTATTGGAAATGTAACTTCCGGAAACGAATTGTGGTTTAGTTTGGTGCAAAACTGTAAAGAACCGACGGTTTCTTGTATTAAAGATACGATACATGATTTTCTCAAAGACACATTCGATTATGATCAGGATGTTCATTTTACTAATTTCTTGAAGTTCTCAAAAAACAATTTTATCTACAAAGATGTCGATAATGAGACTGCCACCATTTCCGAGGATTTACATAATGAATCACCGTTTGAAGAAATTTCAAGATCATTACGAGAAAATTCTAAAAAGTTTTTTATGACTCACGATATTGAAGTATCACTTCCCGAGGAATTTTTCCTTGGTAGTACACTAAAAGTGTCACCTCGCAGTTTTGATACTAATAGCACTTTTTTTAAAGTAGAACTAGTCCCAAAAGATTTTTCACAAAGTGTAGGACAAGGAAGAATATTCAAAAATCTATTGGGAAATCTCATCAGTAAGTATTACCGTCTATTGGAAACTGACATTTGGTAACAGATAGAAGTATGATGTCACTTCGGTAGAGGTCGTTGCTTGAAGAAGGTCACATATTCTTCGTATTTAATTATTATTTCAGGCATTTGTATAAATAACCCTTCATTTCATCTATTTTCATTTTTATATAAATTAATACATTATTACATAATTGTGGAAAGTTGTATTTTCAGTTATAGTATTCACAAAACTATGGCCGAATATGTGTCATCAATATGTACTTATTTAGTCTTCTTGTTACTAATATAGAATAGAATAGAACATTTTCATATTTTTTCAAATGTTTAGTGTTTTTCAAATGAGCTTTTTAATTTTTTCTTTTACTTACACTTTGAACATGGTTACCTAGTTTACAACTTATTGTAACGTTGAAATTTCTTATCCAAGTAATTTCCAAATTCTTAGAGTGACTGATATTGCTCTAAAAACACTGATTATTTTGATTCAAATACTGCTGTGTAATTCTGTGAGTCCTGCCTATTCTACCATACTACCGCAAGTTACCGTCAGTAGTTAACCCATGTACATGGTGTATACAGATAGTAGTGTGGGATTAGGTATATGTTGCGCTCCACTATCCCTTCAAATTCTCATTTCCAAAATTCCATGATATATTATTTCGTCTGTATATTTTTTCCCTATCATGATTCTCTTTCAAGCCAATTCCAAATTTAATAAGGATCTTCACATATTATTCCAGCCTGCAATTACATCGTAATTGCACATTAGTAAGTAGTTCAAACTCCAGTTAAGACCTTGTGGTAGAAAAATTTTTAAAGGTTATACGCAACTCTCAACCTACAACACTATATTTAAGCTGAAATTTCAGGAACCGTTGGTGATATTCATGCTGAACACACTATTTACACTTCCACTACATCAACACTGGAAACGCGCGTCAGACAGTGTAATTGTAAGTGTTGATGTAGTGGAAGTGTAAATGGTGTATTCGGTATATCTAAATAGAACAAATATTGTTTACTGCGAATTCGCTTACTTATGTAGAATATAAACAAGTTAGAACAGGTCAAAATTTTCACCATGAAGGCGATTTTGAGAGGGGAGTGCTTTGATTTAGTCAGTTTCATAATTACCTGTTGTGTTTACTGTACTGAAATGGGCAGAAGATGGTGGAGGAATATGAGGGAGACTCACTGAGCAACCGATGCGTACTACTAAGAGCTGGAAGGGTGTTTGCTACTGCGCGTCAAATCACTGATTAATGATTTAGAAATGACGGTAGATCTGTTGCTAGGCTACACTAAAACGCCGCATCAAAATTTTCTGTCTATTTTCATACTGTTCACGATTACAGAGAAGCGATGTGTTATTAGTGCTGAGAGATATACATAGGAATATTGAAGTAATCTGGGTAGAGGCTTCTAGCAGCAGATCATCACTTGTTTTTATTGGAGGCATTAGGACAGTTGAGCGGCACTATTTTGAAATAGACCAACTAGGATATTACAGAAGCTCAACTTCGAAGAGAGATCACATATCACTCAAAGAATCATCGCTATTTATACATGTGGAAACTTTATCACAACATTCATCAAATTGCTAGTTGGAATCTTAGAATTTTTGAGAAATGAATTTTCAATATATGTCTCGATAATCGTGAACAAGTCAGAATATTTTCCAAGCCTGGATAATGATAAATTTTTGAATGTGATATCTTTACGGAGATTTTTGTTGCTATTCCACCTTTCCATTTGCTTGGAAATACAGAAACATGTCTTGCGAGATGTGGTCAAATAACATATTGTTGAAACAAGTTCAAGACCAGGAAATTTTTATATAGGGATATTGAACGAATTCAGCAATTTGTGGCACCAACTCTAGCGAAAATTTCAAATGTCATACTTTATCGAAAATTTCGTCCAAGAATATTGGCCCTATAATTTCATTTTCTAAAATCTAAAATGACCAAATATATTTCAGGGCATATAATTTTGGCTTTATTTGTACAACACGGATTTTCATCTGCCCCATATCGATAAAATTATGGATGTTTCTCATTGATCAATATATACAAAGATTCTTCTGCTTCTTTACTTCTTCTTTCAAACATGGATGACGATAATACTAAGCTACTGCCTGTTCTTTGATAACAAGTCGAAAGACAAAGTCCGGTATTCTCCTCATCGTTTAGGTGGTATTCTCAGTGGTCTTTTTCCTCCCGGGTTATTCATATTTGCGTCCTCAACAAGTCTACTGTCCTCCATTCTTCTAATATGTTTGTTCTAGAATCCTCGTCTCTGTCTTACTGATCTTCCTATATACTGTATTTCACTTGGCTGGTGTTAAATTTCTTCATTCCGTATTCTGCCGTATAGTGTTTTGCCTTATATAATTCTCAATATTTTTATTTTGACTCTTTTCATAGTGCCCTACTCATATTTTATTTTATATCTGCTGCATATGTAATGATAGGTCTTCTAGGTATTTGTTCTTCCAAACTATATCTCTTAGGCATCCCAAAATTCATTGTGTGCTTTCTTAGTTCATTAAAAAGGTTTCCAAGCTTCGTTGTTTTACTTTAGTTTTAAAGGAATTTAGTAGCCTTTCGAGATAAACTTTGGCAATAAGGACATCATCGCCAGCATAGCAAACGACGTGGAAGAATTTTGAATTCCGCTATTTTCGCAGAGTTTCTATTATTTTATCAATAATAATATTAAATATGAAGGAATTAAGTGATTCTCCTTGTCTTATTTCTGGGATGGCATTTATATATTCTGTTTTTGTATGTCCCCATCTGATTTTTGTTTCACACTGGGTATTAATATGTTGTATTAGGTTTAGATTAGTTTTCCAAAATTCATTAAAAATTTTTTTTTCAACTAGAATGTTATCTGTGATTGGTTCCTTTCTCTGGATCATTCTCCAGTGATCCCAGAAGGTTTCTAACTTTGTGAGGATGTATTCTATGTGTTAATGTTAATATCATTGAATGTCTGCTTGGTACAGATACTAAGATTTTCGTGATCTTATAGTCCGGGAGACAGCGGCTTTTTTTTTTCAAGGAATTTGATCCCGGCTGAGTTTAATACGGTACGCTGTATTCTCATTCCTAAACTCGAAACCGACCGTCAGCCTCAAAACCATTGGTGTGCGCATGCATAAGAGGTGGCTGTAATCGTGAACAAAAAGTTTTTTCAAGTTATTTTGTCCCATATGAAATTGCTATCACCCAATAATGATGTTAATTAGCCACAAAAAACAGACGGGGGATGATGGGTTAGTCGAGCGCGCTAACTTGACAACAAAAATGTGAATTTCAAATAATCCTATCCCACTTGAAATGATCATAAATTATTTCATACATATATAGAAATACAATAATGACCGTCAGCTGCCTGCTAGTGGGGCTAAGATCTGACAATCGATCGGCGCGTGGAGTTTTTTATGTGCTGAATGACTACTTTTCCCTCAATAGACAATCAGCTGACGATCATACTATAATATTTATTAATTTCAAATAAGCTATTCATGATTTATCCAAGGTACATGTGTCTCAGTTCTTTGAACGATCGACAGCAACCTCTTCCCTGACTACTCGGCAAATGGAAAATTTATTTACTCTAGTTAACTCAGCAATTCTTATTATGATTGCATTATCAGATTGCTGAATATTTTCCTTTTGTAAACATTCGACTATATTTAAAATAACTTGCTGTGTTTGTATATCTAAATCTTTATTATTAAATTCTTACCTGTCTTTATTCCCACTACACTGTGCAATTTCATTGTCTTCATTCGCCCATGGTGTAAAGAACGCTATATTTATATTTACTTAAAGAAATTTATGACAGCTTTGGTCAATAGAAATGCATTTATGTTTATGATTCGATGGTAGAATGACGGTTTGTTAAATGTTTACCGAATTTTATACGGGACGTAAACATTATTTTCCAAATCTTCAAGCATATTAATTGTGTTAATGAACCAAGATAGTACAGCAAAGTTCAATTTCCTCTCCCGCACCAGCAAGTTTCCATATCCTGGGGATAGTAATCATCAACAAGGAACTTAAAAAAACGTGAATTGACGAAATATGTGTATTTGTAAGAAAAGGATTATATCTTCTCGAACCCTTTAGCTGTAACTATATCCAGTTTTTTGTCATATGTTAGGATACGTCGTCTGTAGGGCTATTGAAAAGGTAATGAAAAATGGAATCTGACCATACTCCCTTTTTTCTAATGTGGCTATTAGAAATTGAGGTAAAGTAGGAAGAATAAAGTTCTCTACTTGGTACGTTTCCAGGGAATTAATTATTAGTCCTATTTATGAAACTTCGAATAGTCTCAACCATAAAATTATCTAATTTCACTCTAATTCTGTTTTTTTAGATGTTCCTACTTAATTAGATTATTTGTATAAGCCTTATACATCAAATATCGTCGAAGAAAGTGATCTGTTAACGTTAAGTTTAGAGATTTTGATGACTTTTCAATTGTAGTGGTCTAAATCCCATTTTCTGCAAATATTCCTCGATATTTTCTCTGATACTAAAACTTAAATGTGAGGAGCGCCGTCCTATTGAAACCATCATGTTTTACTAGAGATATCTTGGTCTTCTTAATTGGAAAGATAAAAGACATGCAATTTCCTCAATCAAATCCAAAAATTTTAAGAAGCGTTCAGGTGTGACTAAAAAGAGTATGGCTTTAATAATCTGCTAATCACACCTAATCATATATTTACTTTTTAAGGACGCTCAATTGAAAAGTTTATATATTTAATAATAGTATATTCTATTGAAACCCATCACAATCGTTACATCACCTTACACTTCCTTGTAAAATTGCAGTCGCCTGTCTAGACAAATGGACACGCCAAAAAATGTGGATTTTCCAGCAGACATGAAGCAAAGTCCAAACATCTTTCTTCATCCAAAACCTATAGACGACTAGTTGGGAATAAGTCATTCTACAGATTTTTCTTGTGACTCCAGGAAATAAATAAACTTAAGATTCAACTTCAACTTTGCATCTACGAACACACCAACGGAATCAAGACTCCGATGTTTTTCTGACATTACAGTTCACTACATCGGTAACGTAGTCTCCAAACCCTCAAATCAATAAATTAGACATTTTTTTTCAACACGAAAGTTCTGAAAACAGATCATAAATATCTATCAAGGCAATTAAGAACAGCTGTCGACTAAATCTCGGGAATGGATTATATTACAGATTCAGAGGGCAAAAAAATTATAACTGAAGTGGCCCAGAGAATACTAAGAAATTATTTTTGGGATTTTAGATCCACCACTAGTGAGCGTCTTTGAAAATATGAAATTTAAATAAGAAAATTTCCTAAAACCAATTAAGTTGCATTTTATATACGAGCTCCGTCCCATTTCAGTTTGCCCAATTGGAAAAAATTACTAATTATTGCTTTTTCAGTAATTAAAAACCGGCAAATTGTTTCGTTTTGAGCACTTTATATTTTCTATAAACATTTTAGATACTTTTACAGGAGTTACAAGTCTTAACATATGTTATAATTACAAACCAAAAAAAAACCAAATGTAATTAGAGAAGCTTAAGTATTAAACATACTTTTAAAAGTTACCATTGCATAACATTCCTTTTATTTTTAATAACAGCCGTAATTCTTCGAGGCATGGTGTTTATAAAATTTCTTGTAGTCCTTCTTTTAATTCCATGACAGTTCTAGCTGGATTCGCACGCAACTGCTTTTTCATTGCATGCCAAAGTGTTTCTATTGGTGATAAATCTGGACTACTTGAAACCCACTCTAAAAGTGAAATATGGTTGTCTGAGAACCATTTTAAGGCCTTTTTTGACTTATGGCATGCTGCTCCATCTTACTGAAAAATAAAGGCTTTCCCAGCGGCTAAAGTTACTTCTCTTGTTGGCAACAATTATTCTTCTAAAATATTCAGGTACTTTTCAGAATTGACACAGATGCCAAAAATTTTACTTTTAGTTTCAAACAAACTGGATGAAAAGCTTCATTTTTTTGTCGAATAACTCTATTTCGATCGTCACCTAGGCAAACTTCAAAACGGAACTCATCACTCCAATGTATACAGCTCCACTGTTGAGAATTCCAATTTTTATGCTCTTTTGCACATTTAAGTCTGTTTTTTTGGATTTGAATCAATAATGGCTTTTCCTTGGCCTACGTAAAGAAAATTTGTATTTAGAAAAATATGCATTAAACTAAGATGTTACAAAATTCACCTTGTATGTTTGAAATCCCAATTTTTGAGCCTTTCTGTGATATGTGGATCTTGAAAACCGCCTACTCACTGCATTACTCCAAAGTACACTTAGTTGACCATAGTTAGCATATCTGGTTTGTTGAATTATTCTTTTTAACGCTCGTTTATTTTTGTTTGACAATTTCGATTTTCGGGACAATCGAACCATTTGCTTTAAACAAGCGAACTATATTTCGAACATTGTATTTTGACATGTTTATAACTTTCGCGATTTCTGAGTTTTTTTCCCATTTTTCAATAAGTTTATTATGATTAATCGAATTTTTCCTCTACCCATTTTTAAGATTATACTCACCTTATTAGTTCAAAAATGTATCTATCACTTATAAAAAACAATTTGTGAAAATATGACTTACACAGCCTACTTTATTATTTGCGTATTTTAGACCTAATGAAACTTTGAACACAATTTTGGAAACAATGATTTCATGTATATGCATAAAAAAATATTATTAACAAGATCTATCCATTTCTATCATATTAAATATCATTCAAAATATTTGTCAATATTCATCCAAAACTTATTTTAGACGTAAAACTAAAAGTTCAAAATATTTTACTAACAGCTACTTCTTGGCATTTTAAAATAAAGTTTAATAATTTCAAATTTTTCTAAGTGGACCAACTGAAATGGGACGGGGTTCGTAATATGATCATTCAACAAATTCTGCGCATTTCTTATTTCACAATGTTTATTCTATGCCTCTAAAAAAGAGGTGGGCGAGAGTTGGAAACTTCTTATGAAAATGTCCGGTTCTGCATAGCCGATTTTTATAAGCTTGATGTTGTTCGAAATAGCTTTTGTCCAGCAATATAAATTCAAAGCAAACATTGATAATGATCATTTAGAAGAATCATTCCTTCTTGGTGTAACCTTTTAATGACTAGTTAGTAGAATCAGGTCAGCTGAATATTTATCATTATCTTATTTATCTATAATTATACTATTACACCATGGTAAAATGCTTTCTCAAGATAGTGTTGTAGGTTGAGAAATGGGTATAACCATTAAAAATTGTTCCACCAAAAGGTCTCAACTGGAGTCCGAACCACTTTAATTGTTCGAATCGCATGGTTTACCTTTCTTGGGGTCTTGTAGTTTGCATCTCTTCGAATCTATCTCTAAATTACAAAAAAGAGTTATTCGTTATATTTATGGTTTGAGTAGTAGAAAGCATTCCATCATCTTCAGTGCCAAAAATTATCTAGTTTAACTACTTTCAGAATTGAAAATGGCTTATACATTCAGTAGGTTCTGAAGATTGACAACGGAATTGCTGCTTAAGAGAACTTAATATTCTTCTGAATTATTATTTTATGTTATCTAATATAGAATTGTGTTGCTTTGTCGTTAAAATTGTGAAATATACAAAAAATCTCTCTTTGAGTGTAAAAATATTATTAATGAATTTTTCATATATATAACATTGTAAAACTGTATTTTGTAAAACAAAGACTAACTATATGTGCTAAAAATGTAAAGGGTATTTTTTTGGAATGTGTTAGTTTACCTGAGATATTTTGTTTTAATTTTTATCTTGATAATTTGTTTCCGTGCTTCGTATCATAACGGAGCTAGTAGACTAATATTACATCCTGTATAGACCAATTACATAGTCAAGTACTCTTAACGAAATTTAATGGAAAACCGTGAATAGACAATGAAAATAAACATTTTTAGATTACTCTTGATAGTTTTTAAATGAACATAAAGTGAAAATTTCATTCTATTCAAAATATACACAGATTGTATGTCAATGACTTAATCTGGTTTACATATTCTTACGGACTTGCCAAAGGAAATACCGGACCACTTTCTCTGATAAATACGTCCAGTGAATGAATACCTGTTATTCATTGAAATTTATTTGATAAAGTCTCATCAAAAGCTCGTCTAACTATATTTTTTGATCATGATATCAATAAGAAGCTATTGAAACTTGATTGTTTGATTAGGTATGCTTTTATGTTGCAATCCTTGCTTCTAGCATATTGGTATCAAGTTACAATGAAATGGATTGGCCCCAATCACCACCTAACTCAACTAATTTTAAATGAAAACTATATGGGGATGAACGTTTTAGTAACAATATTCTAGAACTCTACTTTACTGTTTACTGACAATTACTCAACTTTATTTCAAAAGTGGTAATAAAATAATAAGGTTATTGTTTATCATCTTATTATTACAAAATAAAATATAAAGTTTTGGCAGCCGCATTACATAGATTGTACTACCATATATAAGTATATCGGAAAATACTCGTTATATCCTTTCGAAAATTAGTAGTTCTCCATGGGTTTTGTTTTCTTTAACTGTTTTTCACAGAAAACACCCCATTTTTCGAATAGAACATGCCAACCTAGAGTAGGTTAGTGTGTTAACTAACAATAGTCAAATTAATAATTTATTGAAATTTAAACATGTGATATCGAAATTGAGCGAAGTACACTCATGACGTCAAAATACAAATCATTCACAAATGTAAAACATGTTTTCAGTTTTAAACAACCAAAATAAAATTGTACCAAAAACCATCCACAACTATTGAGAGATTGAAACAATTATAGTAAATGATCAAGCTCACTTCCAAACAGTTAATAATTTTTCTCAAATATCCAGCTTTTGCTGCACTCTAAATTTAAAGCAGAAAAATAAATCGAAGTACATTGCTTGCACCTGAAATCCTGAAATCTTCTTTCACATATAACTAGCGTAGTCAATATTATTTATACAACTCCAATTGTTTGAAAATTAAGTGATTTAAAAACTTTCAATAGAAATGAGCTCAAGTTATATGAGATTTCATGAAAAATTAACGCTACTATACAGGGTCTTTCAAAAAAGATGATCCCGTCTCTAGGATAGATAGAAAACTGAAAAGTATTTGTAAGTTAGTAAGTCAAAAAATTTATATACATGTCTTATACTTTTGCCGCAACTACTAGCAACTTTGTATTGAAATTTTATACAAATATATTTCGAAGTTCGTACCGAGTAGTATTGAAGATAACTTTTTCAATACTAGACTTATTAAGCAAAATTTCAAGTGAACTGAAACAACATTTAATTTTACACCAAAAAGGGACTTTTGATAAAACTGTATACCGTTTTCGTTCAGCTTCCAAAACATATTCATATGAAACTTTGATACAATATTGCCAGTAGTTGAGGCTAAATCGTAAAACATGAGTATAAATTTTTTTACTGAGTTAATTCCAAATATTTTTCAGTTTTCTATCTATCCTAGAGACGGGATCATCTTTTTGGAAAGAACCTGTATAGTAGCGTACCTTTTTCATGAAATCTCACATACTTTTAGCTCATTTCTATTGAAATATTTAAATCACCTCCAGAAAATGATTTTAAAACAAGAGATTATCTGATGTTGAGCATTGAATTTTACAATTTTCCCATCTAGATAACGCTTCGAGAAAGCATTTGTAAAATGGAAATAAATGGTTATTTATTACACTAGTACCAAAATTGATAAGTGGCAAAACTAAAGTTATGTTGCTGAAATGTAGATGCAAGTTAACCTATGACCTTCTCATTAGGTATTGTACCTAGGTATCCTGCACAAAGTAACCAAACACCAACCACTAATAGTTACTAGGATGTAAATCCATATTATCATTGCAAAATAAACTCCTAGTTCACAAAGTCGCCTCAAGCCAAGTATGTAAAGAGGTTTCACCCTAAAGTATTACGCACTCACCTTGGTTTATACTCATCAATGAAATCAGTAGAGATCTCCAAGTGAATTGCGTCAAAGAAGTAATAAGTGTTTACAGTGAACCCTACTTGAACAGATTTAACAATCGCCCGAACGAGCTCGCAGTGAATGTACTTGACAACAATGAACAAACACAAAAATTGAAAATAACATAACCATTGGACTAGCCGTATCGTTTTTAAATGTAAATTTAGTTATATATTAGTTCTTACGTATACATACAAAATAATTATCAAAGATAACCGTAAGGAATGATGTCGCTGGACATCAGTCCCAAATATATTCATACTACATAACAATCAACCAACTTGCTTTATAGTACTAATAAAAGTAATAAGCAGGATTGGATTAGAAAAAATCAATTCGTCGCAAATCTAAGTATAAAATGAAAGTAATTTATTTCCATCTATTGTCACAACATCGGTTCTAATCTAAGTGAAATTAATTCGAATCAATTACAGACATAGGAGGTCAAACATACTCATTGTTTTCTTATCCCAGTGTATCGAATTAATTGTTGCAAACTTACAAAATTACTCCCTCCGTTGATTAACGAATTCATTTATGTTAATGTATGTTTGGTGAAATTTGAACTAAATAGCTAATCCAATTATTTGTTATCTCTTTACTTGTAACATCACGGTATAAGTTAAGAAATTTCTCTTTATACTTCATGTAGTGAATCAAAAAGTCCACAAGAAACCTGCAAAACTAATTCATACTGAAGTCGGAGGATCCGATATACAAGTACGTAATGCTGTGGAATAATTAGAAATCCAGGTCAATAAGCGTGAAGAATATTGAAATATTGTATTCGATTCAACACATAATTATATATCTATATATATATATATATATATATATATATATATATATATATATATATATATATATATATATATATATATATATATGTAGATTGATAGTTTCGTCATAAATTTCTGAATGTAATCAGAATATTTGACATTTGACAACCATCTGATATGTCGATCCATCCTCTATATCGATCGATACCTCAGACAAAGAGTGCATCCTTATGGCTGTGAGTGACGATTACCGCTACGTGCGCGAAAACTTTCTTTACGTCGGTGATCGTTTGTGGTAGTGACACTTTACTGCTAAGTGTGCGAGAACTTCTCTCACTTTGATTACTTACAGTTTACAATGCCAAGAAGAAGACGACCTGACTTAGGTCGTCGTAGTCAATCAAATGTGCGAAGAGCTACCTCACGTGCTAACCGCTGTGATGAACAGAGAGAGATAGATCAGGAAAATAGTCATATTGCTATGTCGGAATGCGAACAATCATAAAGGGAAAATACAAAGGAGAGGATGTCTTGATACCGCGTATACCGATGATTCCAATGGATTCATATTTAGATTTTAAACGTTCACTTTTTCTGGTACGTCTGGCATTTGCGATGACCATAAATAAATTGCAAGGCCAGTCATTGGAAGTTTGCGGAATCAACTTGGAATATCTCTGCTTAGCGCATGGACAATTATACGTCACCTGTTTGCGCGTCGGAAAACCGTAATCTTTGTTTATTATATTATATCATAAATGTGGGTATATGTCAAAATCAAATTGAAACCTTATAAATAGCCAATATTTCAGGAAAACTCTGTTTTGTAAATAAGTAAAATCAAGTGTAATCGAAAATAATAATAAAATCATTCCTTTTGTTTGTTTTAAGTTTATTTTATATAAAAGTTTGGGTCTTTTATTTATCGATTGAGGAAGTATGAAGGCTGCCGGTTCAGCTAGCATAATATGTTTAAACTGATTCAAGGAATCTTATTGTAATCTATACGTATCTTTTAGATTCGATACAAATAAAGTTGTGAGTTATTCATAATGACGAATTTCAATATCATAAACGGAATAAAACTCGTGATTTATATCCATATATCCAATGTTTAACCATATGAATTCAATACTTTATTGAAAAATTGCATACAACAGTTGTTTAGTATGAATGTCACCAACGGTTCCAGAAATATCAATTCTCAAATTGAAAAGAGGACACTTTGCCATTCGTTCCATTGTTCAGTTTTATATGTGGTTTTGTACAAATAGGTATCAGAATCTTTAATGAATTTCACGACTTTAATATCAGAAATTTTCAGAAAATTCTGATTGTTTCGCCATCAATATTTTTACCAGTGTTCAAGTTAACATCGTTAGAAAGTAACTTTAAATCATAGAAAATATCAAAGTCTTTTTGACATTACGGATTAGAGCCACATATTGATCTGGGGTGTAAATGGGTCCAGATTTTTTGCTCGACGAATATTTTTCTCTATTACCGAGTAGACGCTATCCCCTTCGTTTTGCGTGTGTCCACGAATTAGATACTTGTGTGTTATAGATATAATTGGCGTAATAATACAAACTTAGAACGAACTTGTTTTTCTGTTGACCACAACAGTTATCCGAGAAAAAAGTTATATCTGAATTTGGTTTAGACAAAGAACATCATTTTAAAAAATTGTATACACAAGAACGTATTTCATTGGCTCCTCGCTTACCCAGACCCTCATGTCAAAAAAAACAGAATGTTTTCTCATCCTTAATATTCGAGACTGTGAAGTTATAACAGTTTAATTTACGTTTATAAAAAAATGCCGACCTATAGGACAAGGCAATACTGCTTGAAGATCGTATATAGCCACAATGTTGCTGCTATCAGGCTTTTTGCACTCTTCTACATCTTGTTTCTTTTCTATTCTACTGAGACTCTATTCTTCCTGGTGTATATTATAGCTGGACCTTAACGGTTCTTTATCTACAGCATTCTTAGGCCTCGCATACGTCGCATTGGTCTTTACGAGAAATGAAAAAGCTTATATTAAAATGTGTATTGAAAATTCGATGGTATGCGTCGTAATTTGCTGGTTCCTTGTTGTCTTACATACGTTTTTGACGATAATTACGGTGTAGTTCAGCTACAGTCAAACCACCATCTATGTATTCTCTCGATGAATTGGCTCTGATATGTAATGGCTTTCCGTACTAGGGATAGAATTTATGAGGTCTCGTACAGATTGTATTATTCCAGCATCTAGCTTTGACTGTTTTCTGTGCTTACTGCGTTTATCTGTTGGAATTACACTTATGCTTGCAAATTTATTTTCAATTACAGTACGTAGAGGTTTATTACTTATGGCCAATGTATTCAATAGAAACGTCTTACAAACCCTTATCTCACTATTTTTATTTATGAGAAAGTGGGATGTGTTATCTACATTTTCTATTCACGTCTCCACCTTTTCGAATCTTGATATGGTACGGAATTCAGGTTGAACTTGCTTTACACAAGAAGCAAGGAAGTCATGCTGCCTTTGAAAAGAACGACGGCCCCAGTATGTCTTAAACATTATATTCCTATCATCTGAGGAAAATTCATTTGCACAAGACAAAACAATTGGCAGGTACTCGTACAAGGTGGACGAATAGTTTTTTACGACATGGCTTTACCTCTACATGAGGTATATGCTTGACCACTGTTTTTTAAATGCTTTCTCTGGTGTTTTTTCCATTGATTTGGGCTTTTGGTCCTTTTTTAGACTTTGTTACAATACTCGGTTGTTCAGTACTCGCTTGAATATTTTCAGAAGCTGCATTATGATGAACAATTGACATATTAGAAACACGTTTAGAGCAAGATGTAGATTTGCAGTACTGAGAACGATTGCCAGAGCTAGATGAACTGGCTGTTATTCTTCTATTAGGAGTTGTTCCAAAAAAGGAACTTATACTATGGGGGTAAGATATTTAGAAAGTTGCAAAACATGTGAATCCATCACTTTTTTAGGGTAGATTCACGGCAGTTATGATACCTCTCATGAATACCAAAGACGTTGATGATCTACTTATATAATAGGCGCTTATATCACAATTTTGGTAGTGCGGTGCACAGAAAATTAAGAATCACACCTCTCACTCATGCACTGTAAAATTTTCGACCAAACAAATTTTCAATTCTACTCTAACAATGATGTTAGGTTAGGTTATTCTATTAAAATCCCAGTCCAACCGTTTTCAACGTAAACCCAGTCGATTATTTTGATTTCTAGGAGTGAGAGATTGGCAATTGAATATGATATGGAGTTATTTCAAAACTTTTACACCGGTGATAAATAGTTATTTTGATTAACCTGCCATGATTTGCAAACCATTGGTATGCAGTTGACTTGAAACAGTTCCATAAAACCAAACGCCTAAGGCAACAAACTTTAAAAATAATCATTTTTCCGACGTTCTGTACCTCTAACTAGTCGTGTTCGACGTCCTTAATTCCATACCCGGCAATAATCAACTACCACATTTAGACTTCTCTACGTCCTCGTCGCTATTGCCCATAAACGTGAACAGTTCACTAATAATGAAGATATTGGGGTTTTCAACAAATGATAAAGAAGAGACTTTTTTAAAACTAGTCCAAGCAGGGAGAGTACAGTATAAAACATTACAATAATTAGAGAATAGTTATTCACACATAATGATTTACTGTGTTCCTGATAAATTTTTTGTTCGTTATTGTGCATCATAAATAATGTAAAGTATCTTGATCATTAGTAAGGTGTATTATAATTGTATTACAAGTATCAATCAATAGTAAATTTGTAAAAACAGTCCAAAAATATATATTCAAATTTATTTGTCATGTTGCAACTAAAGCGATTACCAAAGGAGCACAGGAGATGTACATAAATGAAAAAAATATACCTAATTATGAGTACAAATGTAATCTCAAGGCTGTGTATGGAGTTCATATGATGACTCGTAAGCAAATTCAAACGTAATCAACGATAATGGAGGCTCCTGAGGTGAAGGTAGGCTGGAGACGTTTATCTACCAAACCAAACCACAGATCATGGACAGTTTAAAGGAAGGGCAGAAATTGGTAACTGATTAATTGATTGTTAAAGTTCAAAGTGAAGAAAATCTGATAATATTGTGAGAGTCATTGATAATCATCAGTTTATGTTATTATTATTTATTTTATTCATTTATTTAGTTTATTCGAGAATGAAATCAAAATATTATAAATACCATTCATATGTAACTAAGTTGGAATTACTAGAACACACTGTTCACACCAACGCTACTCGAACACTCACAATTACATTGTCTGACGCACGTTTCGATAACTAAAGATACCTTCAGTATCGTAAGATACTGAAGGTAAACAACAGAAACGCGCGTCAGACAGTAATTGTGAATGTTTAATGGTAATTAAAACGTTTGCAGCAGCATAATCCATACGATGACAGTGCACATTTTTCTGGGTTCAGCCTGCAATCGCTAGATGATTCTACTAGATAATAATCTTAGGATTTGAAAAGTGGTGATCTAGGGTATAGTTTATTAAGTAATATATTCAAGAGAATATTATGATATTATTATCCAAAGTACGGATAAAATTATTGGATGTGGGGATCATAACTTATGAAGGTTGATTATTGACAATATTATTTTATAACCTTTCAGTACCAATTTGTTTATTTGAGTTAAGAGCCTGTCTTTCAAGATAGGCTTCAAATGGAAAAGAAAACTGAAAATTTAGTGAGTTATTTAATTTTTTTCGAAGAGAACCTGGGACACATTTCTCCCACTGAATATTGGACATAGACATCGCTTTGTTACTTATTTTTCTAATAACACAAACACAGGGAAAAAAGTACAATACAAACCGCACAAATTGTTTTAGTTATATTTTTTTTTGCTTCATCGTAGTATAGCGATGATAACTTCTTCTAGTGAGCCTTCGATAGGTAAGTGATCCTCTAATTTCATAAGCCTACTATATTGTCGTCGGCGAACTACCTTTGCATTCTGCCGGCCATAGCTAATTAGAGATTCAGCTAAAAGAACTGAGTAATCTAAGAAACTCTTACTATTATTTTCTTTTCCACTACTTGGTTATCTTTTTGTTCATATCGAAAAGGCCAACAAGTTGGTCTGACAGATCAACGCCTCCTATATATTAATTATAAAAGTGAACAATCTGGCAGTTACTTGGCCACTATCTTTGACCATTCTTTTCACTTGAGTTATTTCATCTCTATATCAATTAGAAAGTACTGTCACATCTTTGGTGTCCTTCCAGGAAACAGCACACGTATCAATCTCAACTTCTTTAATTAGTTTTGTACTTATGAAAAATATGTCGAAACATAAGCTGACATCAGTCTCTTGAATGGTTCTTGCTAAATTTAGGATAACGTATTCCCTTAGAGTTGTACTTTGATATCTATTTGCATCTTTTCCGAAATTGAATTTATTTTTATAAATTGATTGTTTGATCATTGTCATTACCAATTAATTTATTGGTAGAGCAATAGGGCTGTTTTGTAGGCACTTTATTGTATGACATAAGGGAAAAGCAGCCAAATATCATCATTATTCCTTACTGATAAGTTTTCAAAACAGATTGTTTATTCGTATTATCAAATCTATAATCTTCTATTGGTTTTTTCGGTAATCCATGAAGAAAACACCTATCAAGATTGGCCTTTACTAGATGTCTAGGCTAGGATGAGAAATCTTGGAACAAAATTGTTGTCTACAACTTTCCATTGATCTAACTTTATTATAGGGATATTTGGAATTGGTGTATTTATTTCGGAAGATGAACTATCCGGGGACAAAAAATTCTCTTAGAGTTCAAATTTACGCACAAATGGTGCCAAAAACTCGTTACTTGAAACCTTTGAAGGTGACTGTACATATTCTGAATCGCTATTAAAGAACGGTTCGTCTTCGATATCAAAAATATTTTGGAGAAACTCCATCAACTCCTTCTAGGACAATGATTTATTTCTGAAAAAGATAAACGCAGAAAACCACTGGGACAAATACATCCTACGCAGCACGTGGTACACTCGCCCTAAATGATTGCCCTAAAACGCCGCCAACTGAATTTGCCTCCATCTATTCTTGGGTACCAGTAGAGCACAGCTCGGGTTAAATCATCAGCTTAAAATTCCCACTGAGAGTTTTTAAATGTCTGCTGGGATATACATGACATATTGGTACCAAAAGGAATCAAACATATTTATAAATGAAATAAGATTTAAAGGTTAATAGAGGAATAACCACGTTAAGCACATCGGCGTAGGATGTCAGGCATTGATGTTTGAAATATTTGTTTACAAAATTTATTCTCGAAAGCAAAATATGTTTCTACATAGAAAGGATATTAATTATAAAACGTATCTTTTTCAAATTTGAGTTGTGACCTGTTCCTAATTTTTGTCTTGAACTCTTGAGCAAGCAACTAAATAAACATTTTTTTTTTCAATTATTTTCATGAATACTATATCTTTCTCCGATGAACATGTCCTCAAGATATGTCATATAAAGGGGTTCTTCAAGATAGTTCCTTTTATTATTCGTCGTTCAAAAATCATCAGCATGATCCTGACATCATATCCGATAGATATATGGAATAAATGTGACTTCTAATCAATAAAAAAATAATCTGTGAACTGCTAGTGTGGTAATTAATGCAGACAAAATTTAATCATTCGAATTTCCCACTTAAATTCGATATTCTGTTATAGGTGAAAGCTTTAGCTTACATTTGATGAACTTTTAGTCTATGTTCGAATGTGGCAATAGATGTGAGTTGTTTTTTATTTGATTACTGTTTCATAATTAAATAAACCGTTACCTACAAATCGAAATTTTCAATATTTATGGTAAGTATTACTTTGGTTTTCTTAATGTATCTCTATACAAATATTAATGATTATATTGATATGAATGGAAAATTGAGGTAAATAAAATTTTTTTGTAAAGTATGAACACATCGAGGCCCAATAATTCGCTGGTCGATAAAATAAAAATTGTTTTGTCCGGTGAACAATTCCTTTTTGAATTTGAATACATTTCCTATGATCTTTGATACCTCCGTAAAAAATAGTTCCATTGAATTAGCTGTGATACTCCAGATTTGCAATAACTTTCAAGAACTAGCTCTTTGATTCCATTGACGAAATCACATAAAAATCGGGATCAAAAAATCGATTTTTCAACATTTCTATAGTTTGAGGGATTATTAATTTTTGCAAAGGTAAAACGTGCAAAAATATTTTTAATGTACCTAAATTCAAATGTAATATAAATTTAAAAAAAATGCTCCAAAACTTCCTTATATGTTGAAAGGAATTGTTATTGTAGTTTGATACGTTCAAATAACAATGCGATCTAATTTTTTTATATTATACATAAAAACCGCTCGAAAAGTATATTTTTAATAATTGAAAAAATAATAATGTCTACCAATGTTATGTAACAAAAGTATAGTTGATATTTCGGAAGAAAAAGAAAAACTTGGTACCGAAAATGTTGAGAAGTAGAGGCATATATTGGAGAACAGAAGTACACTGAAACATGGAAATTCCTGAACAAAAGTAAGAACAATGAGAAGTCTAACACATTGAACTTGAATAAGAATGAGTTCAGTATTATAGTACACTTCTGACTGAGGATAGACCTGAATATAGTCAGTAAACGCCGACAGACATACAAATTGAAAGAGAAAAAAGACACATAGATTCAACAGTAGTTATAAATAGAGCGAAGCAACTAAAAAATAGGAGAGGCGCGTAGGATTTATGCTTAACTCATGAAAAATAGAATAAATAAAATCTTCGAACAATCAGCTTATATTTCTAAAATATACCCGAAGACTGGAAAACAGCTTACATCACATCTATACATAATAAGGGCAACAAATATCGTTGGATATCGGTAACAAGTATAATAAGTGGAGTGGGTTTAGAGCTGGATGGTCGTGTACAGGCAACGTGTTCTCTTCAAAGCATTTGATAAAGAAGGAACAAAATCGAAAATTATGAGAAAATTTTTGAAAATACCAACATTAAACATACCCTCATAAAGGCCATTAAGTACTAAAAATCAAGAATGAAGTATCGAAATCCTTCACAATCAACAAATGCCTGAGACAAGTGTGTTGCATTTCCCAATAATTTCTAGAATATATGCTTCTAAAGTGTATCCCAATAATTCAAATAAATGATATCATCGAAAATCTTCTTAAATAGCAAATCTTCTATTTTGATAGCTATTTTACTCAAGCGTGTGAATGTATACTTAACTGAGAAATCTTGAACTTTCATTCTTTGCTAATTACAAGATGACAGAAAGTAACAAAGTTATAAAATCCAACTAATCAAATAATTTAATAGCAATAAAATAGTTATTTTTTGTTTTATGACTGCATTGAAGATTATGAAGATATGAATCCATTCAAATGAAAAATTCAAATAAATTTTTCCCCTGTTCTACTTATACCAAATTAAAGTGAATTAAAATTAAATTGAGATAATTAATGATCAATACGGAAATGTTAAATTGAAATTTCTAGCTTTGGACTTATTACTTTCCTAACTTTGACCTAAAATAATTAGTATATCAAATGATTAATAAATTAAAAATAATTAGACATAATGATTATAAGCAATTTGTTATATGAAAAAATACTTTTGCTGAATAATAAAAAATGTAAGAACCTCTAGCTAATAGTATATAACGAGAACAGTTGAAACTGCTAGAACCATTTTAAAATTGGAGATGATTCCCTTTGAGACATACCAAACGTGTAATTGGAGACTTTATCCGAAATTAATCACAAGAGACCTTTTCATAACTATCCCGCTATTTAACGAGACGAAGAATTCCCTGTGGCTGTAACAAGAGCCAGTTCTCTACTATGCTCTTCAGTTCTTTGTCCGAGTTGAGACATTCCCATTTGAGATGGTTTTTAACGGACCAGACACATCTAAGCTACAAGGCCACATGTCTGGTCTGTTGGGCGGATCATCAAGCTGCTCTCACTTTAACTTGTCCAGTAGAATTTGAGTTGAGTATCGTGGAGTAGAATAAATCCTCTAGTGAACAACATGGATTTGCGAACATAAAATTTCCTGCTTCTCTTCTTCATCATGTGCGTGCGCCTAACTGACTTTGAGCAAATACGAAGAAGAGAATTGGTAACTCAATTCAACTATATTGCGACAATAATCTAAACTTTCTAACCAGTATTAGTGATTAGAAAGGCCCTCAACTTAACCCTTTTAACTAGTAGGTTTAATGTATTAATTACTCCACCATTCTCAAATTCTTTTTTTTAAATATTATTATTGTTCAAATATTTGACAGTTATTTTATAGACCGTAGTATTGTCTTCCCAGCTGTTCTAGCGTTACAAATCTCACACTGTCTGTCCAAATGATTTCTAATACCTAAAAAAGAACAGATATGATATATACCTATCTCTCTTAGCTTCTCTTCTGATAAGTTTTTGCTACTGGTAATGTTGATGTCTATAATCTGGCCGGTCGGTAGTGAGAGTAATAAAAACGCGTGATCGGCTCATGGGATGCTAGTGGTACCTTTTATAACGATTCGTATTGGCTGAAGCAATGTCTGAGAAAGTCAAGTTCACACAGCTGCATGTTACATTACTTTATTATTACTATATTCCAAAAATTTTATATTAATAATTATTTTAAGCTTTTGTTTTATTATGTTATTTATTTACTTTGATAAAAATTAAAAATCAAACTACATTTCTAACATGCGCTTTTACAGTAAGAATTATGTTACTGTATAATAGCGCATGTTAAACATGTACTTTAATTTTTAGGTGAGGTGGCAAGGAAAAACACAACATTTAAAATTAGTGATGTCCAAACTTTATTTACCAAAGCTTTAAATAATGTTACCCAAACCCATTGGAGTAAGGCAATCCAACATGTCCGCTTTTTTCGAAATAAAATGTGGGACATTGATAATTTAATGGAAAAACAAGTGGAACCTCTAATAATAAATTTAAGAGCTGATTCGTCCTCGTCGGAATCAGATTCCGATTTAGATTAAAATGATACGTATTTGAATAAAACATATTTCTTTCTTAGATATTACTTTACAGTATTAAGTACCATTACATTTTTATTTAATATACCATAAATTTGAAAAACCGTCTAGCTATTTAAGGTTAGGGAAAACAAAATTACGATTAAAATAATAATTATATATATTTATAGATACTTTTAAAAAAATCAAGGCAACGTGTGAAATATGTAGGTATAACATTTAGTATTTAACTAAGTGAACGAAGATTTTAATGTATGAATGCTATGCAATTGATAAATAAAAGTATTATTTATATGATATGATATTAAAATAAAGTATTTAAAATTCAAATAAAAATGTTAGTTTGAAAAAAGCATTTAAAATTCAATTCAAATTTGCCACTAAATACCTTTTAGTGTTGTGTATGGTGTGCACGTGATTACTCTCTGTAATGAGCGGCCAGATTATAGGTACTTCAAGCAAATAACCTGATTAACTGCCTGATAGTTTACAGCCAATTTACAGCTCCTCGGTTCTCTAAATATTCCAAGGGATTGAGTCTTTTGTAAATATATATTCAAATTGATTTTTTTTGCTGATTGCTCAAATTTGTGTAGCATTCTCTGTAAGCTATAAGAGAAACCTCTCTAGTTAGCAGACAATTTTTCAACTTTTGTATGAAGTTGTCTCTACCATCTGATGCTGGTATTTCTTCCAACATTTGCTATATTTTTTTATTGTTGTCATCTCGTCTTTTTAAAAGTATCAGAAAGTCTTATAGGCATACTTTATCAAAAGCTTACTTCAAGTCTACAAAACATATGAGAACAGGTTTTTGTTCTTCACTTAAACCCGTCTTAGCAATCTCTTCAGTCAGTATTTTTGTCATTAGTTTTAGAACAGTACTGTCTCGGTAATTCCATGTTGAGATTTCTCAATTTTTATAAAGAATTATAGAAACTTTTGTTTCGTACTATAGATTTACTACTATTTTTCAAAAAAAAAAGCTTTTGGAGCGAATCGAGCATACACATCATAATTCTTCCTGATCAATTCCTTAGAAGATTGGAAAGCTGAAAAATATCATGATATCGCTAACTTCAGGAAATAAAAGGACCAGAAAAAAGAAACAAAGAAAAATAGTTGAGTTTCCAAAAAATGTATGAATTATAATTTTTAAACTAGATCATTTTTTTTTGTCTAGAATGTGAGTGCTGATAGTAATTTGAGTGTAATATAATTATAATACAGGGTGTCCCACGACTAGTTAAAACTATCTGCATATGGCAAAATACTTATAATAAAATCATGAAAATTGCTAGATATTGGTTTTCGGATCCGATCTTCCCAACTAAAATATTTTCTAGGTTCTACCGGAAGTCGGCCATCTTTGGCTGACTGTAACTTTGTTATTTCAAATAGAATACCCTGTATATTAATACATTTTTGAAATCTACGTGAAATTCAAGTATACTTTTGTTTAAAAACTACTTATTTCGAAAAATGCATACTTTTTAAGTAATTAATTTTTTTGTAAAAAATTTGGCGTAAGTCAAATCCGAGATGCTGGCATCTGGGAGGTTAGCGGGGCATTAAATCAAATGGGAGCGATTACACTAGGGATCCCGGCTGGAATGCTGAAATGCAAGCAGCCGGTCGCTTTTTGCATCCCGGGATGCACAAAATCGGTTGTGGAGCATTGGTTCGAATGCGACGCATTATACTAGGCTGCTAGAATCCGAGCAGGCGCTCTATTTGGCATATTCGCGCGCATTCAGTTTGATCATGTGAGGGCCTGAGACTGCTGACTGCACTGCTCGTGTCGTATCGAGTCGAGTGATTAGTGTCTAGTACAGTATATCTTTAGTGTGTTTTGCGATGGAAAGTGAAAAGTTTGATGACGTGAGTGAAAGTGTTGTGGGTGACATAGGAAATGCTCCTTCGGAAGGCTCGTCTCTGGAAAAACCGGAAAAATATGTTGATAACAAATTGGATATAGAAAATTTATTATGTGAAGTGGAAAAACATTCTTGTATTTGGGATAGTAGCTTAGAAAGCTACGTCTACAAGATTTACAAACTGAATGCATGGAAATATGTCGTCACTTCTATCTTTGAGGATTTTGAAAAGTTGACACTAAACTTTTTGCACGACGCCTTCTTTTTTTAGTAACATCAGCAACAACATCTCTTTATTCTTTGGGGCCATATTGACGACTGGAAAAGATTAAAATAAAATAGCGGTCCGGTATGCTAGCATCCCAACACAAATTCGACGCAAAATGGGATGCCAGTATCCCGGATGATAACATCCTAGTATAATTAGTATTATGGTAGCCTAAAAAGTAAATGATATTTAAGTTCCATTTCGCAATGTGAAAACGCAGTTGTTGTGTTGACTTATATGAATTTTTGATCCAGTCACGCAAGCACAATTTATTTCTGTGTTGGGATAGTT
Source organism: Diorhabda carinulata (assembly GCF_026250575.1). NCBI lineage: Eukaryota > Metazoa > Arthropoda > Insecta > Coleoptera > Chrysomelidae > Diorhabda > Diorhabda carinulata. Next base: position 10,877,277 of record NC_079462.1, read on the forward strand.
GCTCACATACTCGTCGGCAACAACAGTGAATTTAAATCCTCCATGTTGTTTTTATTGAATAATATCTCTACCCGAATCAACTAGACCTGAATATTATTCTGTATGCAGTAAACTCAAATATTGCGTAATTGTAGATGACATTTTCGAAAAAGTGTTTATACCATTTTTATATGATAGGAAGAAGTTGTTGCTGGTTGCGTTTTTCGATCTCAGATCAGCATATTTTTGACATAAATGTATTAAATTTTGATTTCTCCAATAACTGTAAAACGCCAACTTTTATGCATTTTTGAATCTGGAATTCTGAAAAGTAGAAACTTTCCCTTATAAATATTTTTTGTATGTAGCATTCAATAAAAACTTGTTTGTTTACTCTCTTGAGAATATATTAAATATTTGAAGTTACTTTCAGCCTAGAATATCGGTCTATATTGTAGAGGACTTCAAAATAAGCTAATAGTCAATCTCTTGTACAAAGAAATAGCCTATAAATATTTCAATCACTGTTAGTTTCCTAAGTTCATAATAAAGTTTCTTAAGAGCTCATAGCCAACGACCTCTTCAGATTGACTCTATACTGTTGTTAACGCAATTCTATTTTTTCAGAAAAATTCATCACAGATAGATTACTGTATGCTCTTCTCGCCGTTCTAGTGATTATAAAACTTCTAGCAGTAAACGTATTATTCTTCTTACCATCCATGTTGGGAGTAGTGACAGCTAAGAAAATCATCGTTAAAATTCTTTTGTTTTTCTTCCCCGCACTACATCATCTTTTCAAATTATGTGCGTATACACCGTATGGAACCAAACATCATATTCACAAGCATCAAATAGCACATATTCATCAAGTGGCACCCGGATATTATCATCACAAACCTCACATTGAAGAACACCATTATCACAAGCCTCATATAGAAGAAGCAGAGTATTCTCACGACGATTCGCATCATTTCCTTGAGGATCATGATGATTCACATTACCACCATAGTGGACCACCTCCTGATGTTAGTCATTATCCAGAGTTTGCTAATAAAGATGACAGTCGTTATGGGGACTCATATCCGGCCGCTTCTTATAGCAATGAGTGAGTATATCTATATATATATATTTTTTTTTTAGAATTATAAAGCATTTGATTGAGAGACGTATCCTTCGAATTCAAATTCTAGTATAAAACTCTTAAGCAATCGGAAAGACTGTCTGAAATAATTTTGTATCCAGAGATGTTTTTACAACTACTTTCCATTAAAATATCTCTTACGCTTAAACTGTATCAAAATTATAACAATATCAATAACGAAATTAAAGCTGAATAGTCATGACATGTTTTCAGCAATCCCCACATCAATTTTATTCCCCTTTCTATTTTCTATTCGATTTTCTCGTATATTTTTAAATCTTCTTTGATCACATTCAAAACGGTACTTAAAAGCTTCGTAGCTATGATGAACAATTTCAGAAAGTGAATAGTCTCGTTACAATATTGTGGATTCAAATACGTTTTTCAGACGCTTACGGTCAATAAATATTACAAAGATATAAAAATCATTAATTTGATTAAAAAATCAAATCAACGATAGAATCCACGTAACTATCTATTAATTGAATGCCTTCTGGCAAGATAACATACTTGAGATTTCCTCTAAATGAATTAACCAGTCTATTCATATCTTTGAGCAGATGTACCTAAACTGATCTGTTTGTTTTGTCCCTTACCCATTTCAAAATCAACAACAATCAATTATTATCACGTCACTGTCTACAATGAAATCGCTAATTCAAGACAGTATGGAAGAAACAAAGAAAATGTTCTGACAAGATTAGTAACAATGGATGAATCATAGATGATCCGTCACTATAACGTAGAGCCCAAATTCAGATAAAGAAGTGGAGACAACACCTAAAAAAAATCACGATGCAATATTCAGCATGGAATATCATGCTAACCGTATCTTGGGATGCTGAAGGCATAATTTCAGTTAGTTTACTTGCAAATGAAAGGTGATTAATGTCCCAATCTAGTTTCAAAATGATGAGCATTTGTCATATTCTCAGGCTCTTTCCAAAACTTAAAGAACACTTACATCGTTAATGTGGATAAGTCATTCATGCGGTAAATCAGTATTTTAAATATATAGAATAATCTTCAATTTGAGATACATTCGAAATGATGATACATCGATGAAAAAAATGTATTAACTCCAATAGAGACTATACGGAATAATAAATCTGATCTTATCATTTCGTTAATTATTCTTCCCGTACACAAAATAAGTAAATTGATAATATAAGTGATAAAGAGGACCACGCTGAAAACAGAAAAGAGATAACACAAGAAAAAGTTATAGAAGTAATCAAATGGCTAACAACTGCTACTTACACCTGAAATATTAAAAGCTACGAGGGAGAGAGGCTTGACTTACTTACATTAATATGCTGGGAATAAGGCAAGAATACCAAAAAACTTGGAACAAAGGCAGAACTATACAAGATCATGTATTTACCATCAAGCTCAAGAAACTTCAAGATAAAACTGTTCGCCGAATTTCAGATGCATTATTTGAAAGGAAAATACATGTTAACTTACCAAATGTAATCATAATCTTATATACACGTGATACCTACCACATAATAAGTAAAAACCCAATAACCGATTCTTCACTAACCACAGAAGGAGTGAGGTGAGGTAACGGCTTGACTCCATTACTTTACAGTATATTTATAGATGATAAAATAAATAACTGCTCAATCAACTCTGTGAAAGTATTTTTTGGATATAAGAGTCTGAACGTAATAGTCCTCATTGCAGATAACCTCCAGAAGAGTGTAATGGAGTTATCAGCTACTGAATATTGAATTTTTGTAACAATATTACTTTATTCATAATGAAAATGGCCTCATACTTTGTTAGCACACATCATATCCTTCCGAAAAGTTCCGTTGTTTATATAAAATAGAATCAAATAAACTTTTGTCAAGTCGCGTCGCCTTGTCGTTACAATGGAAAGGTTTAAAGTGGTATGTTTTGAGTATTTTTTCAATTGGTATTAGATTCATATTTATATTAATTATTCAAAGTAAGTTGTTCATTTTTGTTTCTACTTTACACCGGGTCAACTTTTAGAAGTTGTTTTGATACTGCATCAATTTCATTGAAAATTTTCTCTACTTGTGTCCTTCACACTGTTACAGTTCTAGTTTTAACATCAGTGGTATATTTATTTCAAATAAAAAAAACATTCATGGCAAAGTTATACGAAATGCACTTAAAAAAGTTGAATGTTTCCTACTAAAACTACAATAGCTTTAACAAAACTCCCCACTACTAACTACCGAGCAGTCAAATGGTTGTGAATTAACAAAATAAAAGATATCTAAACTGAAATTTATACATCAGAACATGATAACCAATACGCATGCAAAATATTTTCCAGTAAGTTGAAAAAAATAGTTTCTCCTTGAATTTTTATTGTTTTTTTTTTATTTTTAATTCTACTAAAAAATCTATAGAGCACATTTGTAGAAAAATAAATTTCCTAAAAAATTTTTTTGCGCGGTGAATAGTTTCATTGTTATTTCGCAAAAATGTTCACCCCTTTTTTCAAGGTGGTGGATCTTCCCAAGTGGTTGCAACCCCAAAAACTTGAACATAAACTTTCAGCAACCCCCTTTGATAAAAGCAAAGTCTATGTAACTTTTAATGAACTATAGGTCTTACATTCTTTTCTTAACATTGCTTTGTAATTTATAAATGAATTTGTATTCTCGTGTCGTAATTGTGATTTGAATTTTTGGGTGCTTAAATACATCGAACTCTTTTTAAATGCTTACTTAAAATAAATGTATTGTTTCCATATTCACACTTTTCAGACTTTATATTAAGCTTTTCGGAATTATTGTACTTAGATACTTTCTCTTCGCCTTAATCCAAATAATTGTCTTTTGACAACGAAAAAAATATTATATAGTAGCTCACATTGTAGATGTTTCATGTCTGATTGTTGTAAACGCTGTTAGTTCAAATATTCTCGGGACGTTACTAAATATGAGTTCATAAATTAAAACAATTCGCATTTTTGTAGAACCAATATTTAAGATACTGATACTGTCGTGATAGTTTTGCTATAAACCTCGACAGGCGTCAATAACGAAGCAAACTGATTTTTTTTTAAAGTGGGTGGTTAAGTTGTATGTAATTGTATACTTATTACCTTATGTTTTATTTTGTATAGGAAATTAATTCCTTGAACAGTTAATATGATTGTATCATGACCAGAATTTTTCTAACAATAGAAGACGAATTTAGTTTATTACACTGGAATATTAAAAGAAAAGAATTTTTATATGGTATTATCATTCATTCATACTAATGTTACCATGACAATGTATTGATACAAGGTATTTGTTCATCCGTGACTGTCACCTTCAGCAGTTTGTGAACGTGACCTTAACATATAGTATTAATAAATATTGTTTTTCTGAAATTTTGGTGATAGCTATTTGGAAGTGTGCAGAATTTATTAGTAGATATTTTTTTGTATTTTTCATCTACGAAATAGTATCAAAATCAGTAATTAAATTTGAATAAACTACAAAATTGCACCGTAAAGTCTCGAAGCGTTGTGCGTGGTACTGAATATGGAATGAGCTAGTTTTTACAAGTAAAAGTCGCTGAGATTTTTAAAACATTATCTGTCTATATTGATAGGAGAAGTCAAGAACTTTATTTCTTCACTATCGAAACAGACAGACAGACAGGGAAACGCTGTGCACCCACATCCGGATATGTATCTATCGCGAGCTCATCGCGCCTCACTGCAGTCGCCGTTGTTTGTTTTCATTCGCAATATTATCGTTGCACCGATTATGTTACATTGCAAAAAAATGCGATATTTCTATTAATTACCAGCAATTATCGGTTTGTGCGGTGCTTATTAGTGATTAACTACAAAGTTAATATACCGAGAAAAAAATGCTCTTTTCCTAATGATTATACGGAAGAATGATCATCTATTAAAAATGATGAAACGATCAAAAAGCTTCTTTATTAATTTGTGGTTTTCATATAACTATTGTACATGTCGATGAGGCAAGTAAGACAAACCATATTCACAAAAAATCATAGGTCTGGATTATCCCTTGCGTTAACATATGAAAATATAACGTTTTTTTTGTAAAAAACATCTTTAAAGATATTGAGGAATGCTACTGAAATAAACACTGCTTATTGAGTTGTTAGGCTTAACGTATCATTTAACTTTCTAGATTGAACAACAAAACTGAATTCTGTGATGTAGTCTAATTCAAATATCGCGGCAAAGCAATCCATTGCAACAAAAAAGCTACTGCTATCGATCATGTATTAGGTCCTCCCTCTGTCACGCAAAATAAAGAGGAAATTGGAAAGATTAGAATATTCAACGGAGAAGATGATTGCTTTAATTTCATTGCCAATAATATATATACCAACTCAGGCGGAAGAGAAAGACATGGAACAAGTTAATGTTTTCAAATTGATTGATATTTTATTCAAAAATATTGAAGCATAAATTAGATGGTACTGCTTCCTCTGCCGCTGATGGGATGTCATTTGGTATCGAGCCTATTGTACTGAAAATTTCTGGATACTTTCTAAATATTTTCTGCTGCCATATAAAGGGTCTCGAAATCTAATGTGTGAACTTCTTCAAAATCTTTGCTACAAATTCACACTCTTTTTGGTCACAGTCAATTTTCTCTAATTGAAAAGTAAATCAATAGGATTCAAAAGTCGGCAATTAATATTTTTCAGATCAATCATGTTTAAAAATTACGAAGCAATAATTGAATGACCGATATATAAATGCATTTTTGGGGAATCCAAAACTACTATACAAAAAACTAAAAAGTGAAGGTACTCTTAATATTAGACAAATAGAGATGTTTGAAATGTAAGACTTCTTCAACACTTCCGTCCGGTCTCTCAAACAAATGTTCGAGCATACGAAAAGTTGATGTTTCCAGTCAGATTTTCTAATGGCAATAAATTCAAGACATCACATTTTATTTGAACGAAAAATGTGTGATGACAAGTGAATTAATATATGAAGAATTCATGTTGAACACACTGTTTACACTACCACTACACCAACACTCATAATTACACTGACTGAATAGGGTTTCGATAACCAAGTTATCGTCTTCAGAAACAAAAACCTATCAACTTGATTTACCTGTTTTATACTAAATTCTCCCACCTGTGGAAAAACCTTCCCGGCTGTAATATTCACATTTATTCCTTAACTACTAAACTATAGAGTGGCCTGTTTGTAACAGACAGTTTCTCTCTAACATAGTCTGCACAACATACTTCTTATCACAATCATTACAGCTAATTTCTTATATACCATTTGTTTTTAAATCTGCTACTTTATCCTTAGGATTACCAATTAAATGATTCAAGGTATAGTTGGATTTATAAATTACTTCAAAACCTTAAAAATTGTTTCCATTCCCTTTGAACTCGATTGGAAGTTACCAGATCAGATTTCCCTTCTTTTTCATTTTGATTTCGAAAAAAATTGGTTTCACATAGAGATTTCTCAAACCTATGACGGTTAATTATCCCCTTCTCTTATCATAACTGGTGAGTTCAGTTACATACTTAACAAAAGTCCTTTCCTCGATATTCAATACAGATATTCAAACTTCTTCTAAACAGTGTTAGTGTTATAACTGTGTGAGACATCAATTCATTTCTTGTATTTAGAGATTCCAAGTTTTCAAACGAACCCTTCGGTTTCCATCAGTAAAATTGTATGTTACGTTCGGCATGTTTCACTCATTGGCAGTTATTTACCATTCGAATAGTGAATAAATACAAATTCTTCTCTATGGACTTATCTTCGGAGCTTTGCATTAATTGATCGGAAGCAACAAAAATATTTTGTTCTGTTTATGTAAAAGTCGATTGTATGTACGAGAATTTTTGTTTCCTTACTTTCTTTCAATGACTTAATTTTCAGATAATCAACACTCTCAATAATTATAACGATTTTATTTTTACAGCGAATGTCGAGTATACGTCCAAACAATTGGAATAAGAATATTTAGATACGTTATAAATATTCTTGTATACTTCTTACAGACAGCACAGGAAATGTAAGCAGGAGTACATGAATGTTTAGAAGCTTGTTATGTATTAAAGACACTTCTTATAAATAGAAACTAGCACTTCAAGGTAGTGATTGCTAATGAAAATAATTTGTTAATCTGTCTACTGTTGTTGTGATTAGAAATAGTCTTCCTTCACATTGTGACTAATAGAAAATTCCATTTTCGATTATCTTATTAGTAAAAAACGAGTTTTCAATGTATGTGTGTATGTTAAGAGTAGTTATAATTTAAATTTAATGAAATATCACGTGTTAGAATATTATTTGCATTGTATACGCACCATATGGATGATATTTCTACATGATATACTAACAAGAGTAAATGTCTAATATTTAACTGCTGTTTCAGACTGTTCCACAAGAGTCCCGATGACAACGACGCTGATCCATGGGATCATACCAATCATCCATCAAAACCATTTGGAAAGAAACGTATGACCGCAACGGAAATTGAAAATATGGTACTGAAAGCAGAAAAGGAAGCTTTGGTGAGTAATTCCTCTGAATTAATAAGTTATCTAAAAAGAATTTTCCGATTTTTACGGTATATGTTGATGGGGGGAATATATAGAGAAACATCTGCTCAATTGAACCAACTTAATACTCGTATGGTAGTAGAAATTTTACGTTACATTTCTATAAAGAGTTTGAATATGTTATGTGATGCTTATTCACTATACAAATATCTATAATGTATAACAACATGCTAAGAAATTTGTATTGTGTACGGCAAGGATGTTGTAACAGATCATACCGTGAAGAAATGGTTTGAATATGTCTGTAGTAGGAATTTGTAAAAGATTTGTCTTATACTGAAAAATCTTGTAACTGATCTGAATAAGTTGAAATAAAGCCTGTGAAGGCAACGCTAATGCGCTGGGCAACAACCAAACCACACTGAATGCGTTGTGACCTAACCAAACAAAAGCAAAAGGTCAAAGATTATAATGGCTCATATGTACTTGACTAACATTGAAGTTCATAAAAGAAAATTGTATGTAAAAATTAAATAAAAATCGAAAATACTTTATATATTATGAATTGAAATTCATTGAAAAATATAATTAATAATCTTGAGAATATCAGTTTCCAATAACGATAACAGAATTACTTGGAATGCAACACGGTGGATTCGTCTATTTGTTCAGATTTGAAATACATTCAAACTAAGTAATTCAAATAATCAAATAGTCGCCGTTATTTTCTAGTACTTGTGTGTTTAACACTCATTGGAGTTGTATTGAGTTATTTTATGTCTAACTCATCTTAGATATTCTTAGATATTTGTGGACGTCACTAAGTAACAGCAATTTATTGTTGATATTTTGAGAACGGTTTGTAGCTAAATCAAGCTAGCTGTTATTTGAGGATATCTAACTTGTGATTCCATATTAGATCCACAAGTTTGACTACTTTCGTCAATCAACTAAAAACACCTTTGCCAAATTTCTCAAACGAACGTTTCTATCACCCTATCTAGGATCTCAACTTAAAACACCACAGATATTTTCAGCAGACTTATTCGCACATTTTTCCAACCTAAACACTGTGTACTTCATCTACCAATTTTTTCCATGTAAAACCATCCAAACAAAAAAGTTTTGTACCAGAAATTATCAACTACAGTTTAGGACTTTTGATATACCACGTGTTTGTAGTTAGCAGTAAGCAGACTTTGAAAGAAAATATGTTTTTTTTGGACTCAAATTCTACCCACAAAATGTGATTGAAAAAGATGAAAAATGAATTTTCATTTGAGCATCTACTTTAACTAGTACGTCTTTACCTTCATATGTTAAAACAAGTTTTTAACTCGTTTGGCCTTATAGACCTGCTATTAGAGTCGTTTTAAAAAGATCGTTTTTGCAGTTTTTATCGAATGACGATCTTGTAAACCGTAACGTTTAGTTACATTTACCATAATCAGCGATTATTTTATAATACTATACAATTTGTTTTATTTAAAAACAGAACTTCTATATTTTCGTTCAGCTTCATGATTTATATATCGTATCTCTTTTAATTTGTTTAGAGCAGTATTTTGAATCTTTATTGAAATAAAGTTTTGTTTTTAAAAAAACGGAAAACCATTACCGAGAAATATCATGAACAAAGCAGTGACATTAAGTTTTTTCCTAAGTTTGATTGTTAGTGGGACTGAACAATACTTTGAAGGAGACTAATTCAAATTGTATATTATTCAATATTGTTCTAAAAGAATGTATCTCATTTTTTATCACGCTTGGTACAAGGATAAATTGAAAAATTCTTAGCCTACTATAGAACCAAACAAAATTTCAATGTCAAAATTTTTTATTACTCAAGATATTCTCCTCTTAATTGGATACATTTATTACAGCGAACCTGCAATGTTTATTTTTGCTAACCAGACCTCCACAGCTTTAATTACCTCATCGTTGATTTACGATCTTTCAAACTTTTTTTCATCTGAGAAAAGAGATGATAGTCGGACAAAGCCAAATCTGGTAAATAATGGGCGTGTTTTAGTAATTCAAACCTTAAATCACGAATTTTTTGCATGACAACATGAGATTTGTGTGCAGGGGCGTTCTCCTCCAAAAACAAAACAGCTTTGAATAGCTTTCCGCATCTTCCTTCTTAAATTTTTTCCCGTAGAGTGGTCAGTAATGTCGAATAGTAAACTTCCAGTCATTGTTCTACCCTTATCCAAAAAATCAGTCATGATTACTCCATGGCAATCTCAAAAAACTGTAACAAGAACTTTACCAGTAGATTTTTGGACACGAAAATTCTTAGGTCTTGGAGAACCAGACTGTCGCCATTCCATCGATTGTTGCTTTGTTTATGAATCGTAGAAATGTACCCAAGTCTCATCCATAGTAACAATTCAGTTTAAGAAGTCTACATCGTTTTCAAATCGAGCTCAGATCGAACGTGATGCTTCTACCCTTGCACGCTTTTGGTCAACATTCAAACATTTGGGGATCCATTCTGCAGCAATTTTTCTCATGCCCAAATTGATATGAACTATATGATGAACGAGTTCGTATGAAATATGATTATTAATGACAGTGTATTTGTCTTATTGAACACTAATTGATATTTACAGTTCAATGTCAACAGTTACGAGGTAGAACTATTAATCGAAACCAGAGAGAGCGAGGGGGACAGAGAGGAAATCGTTAAGCTCAATAATGGGCTAGATAAAGGCAATCAAATGTTTGGTTGGTTTTGTTTTGGGATGACCTAGAAGTTTACTCTCGCGCTGTCACGGAATGCTTCACACTTTCTGGTATATACATCAAAACTTTTGTCATTATCATCTTGTCACTTATTTCTTCCCCCAAATACTTCAATGAGCCTTTAATCTCTTCTCACTGTGATACAAAATCTACAGCATCACCTTCCTGAATTGTAAACTGCAAAATCATTGCATCAACAAATGGGCACTAACCTACGATTGGTGTTCATAAATAGTGTTTGACTTAGTCTACATTTCAGAAGATGTCTTGATGACAGTAGAGGTTTGATGACACGATGATTTCTTGTGCATTTGTGTCTTTACTCTCCCATTCCTTTTACTTAGAGAGCTTGTTTTTTGTTTTATGCCTTCCACAATTTCAAAATACCCTTTAGACTTCAGTGTTACCTGAACTTGAAATTTCTACACTGTCCAGTTGTCTCCCTTCAATTTTTAACGCTTTCGTCTCTGTGAAATCCAACTTAAAATATCCGGGCGAATGTAAAGCCAACTTTAACCGACTTTCTACTTTCTGCAAACTTTTACAAAAACTAGGCGTCCACTGGGCCCATAACCTGTTAATGATATGTTCCGTATATCGATTTACAAACAGCAGTCCGTTCTTATAACATTTACTAATTTAAATAACAGTGTACAAAAATCAGTATAAAATGAAAACTGTATTCATGAACAACTCGTTTTTATAACAATTCAAAACTAAGAATAGTACAATGATAAATTAATCACATTGGCTAATTCTAATAGTAGTATATTACTTTTTTTAACATCTTCAGTAATAATGCAGCCCCTTTCAATTATTCCTTCATTTTTTCAAATTATATGGAGACTTTTATTTTTATCCATGTATAGTCTTCCGTTTTTCTTTCTCATATCATAGGTAAATGGCGATATACGATATAAGATAAATTGCAGAAAAGGTTCTTTTTCAGAAATATTCCCAATATTTCCGTTGGCAGTCATGGCAGTTGTATTCTCCATGGTTTCAATGTAATAACTGAGATCCCATTTTACAGTAACCGTTGTATAATATATTAGAAACAGATTTGTCAAAAGTAACGTCATTAAAAGTTCCACGAAATCACATTAAACATTCACATAGTTTGTAAAACATGTTGAAGAAGCTTGTACAGTTTCAGAAATTTTGACAAATACACCTGCAAGGATAACCACCAAACTTAGTATCTTCATACAGATCAATATCACCATTACCAATAATATCAAAGCTATTGGAAAAAATACTGCTAATTAGATTAAGCCCTATACTTGAAGAAAGAAAACTAATAACTTCACATCAGTTGGAGTTCAGGGCAAACCACTCCACCATAGATCAAGTACACAGAATAACCGATCTCATATCTCATCACAATTACAAATTACTTATTTTCATGATTATATTGTCATATCTGTTTGCTTATAATATACAATCAAGGTTGACCTTGTCTCTGTAACATTTATTTTATGATCGATCAATAAGAACAATTCCAAGAAAATTCAAAGTGAATTTTAATTTACTAAAAACGCCGCAATTTTCGTCAAAAAAGTCGATAAAAACAATATCCAGCGAAAGTACATGAAATTAAATAACAGTAATGGTGAAAGTTTGTTTGTTCGTCATCACAAAGGAGCATATCATTATAAATTATTGGTTAGTATGATAATAATGTCCAATCTAGGTAAAAAGTATCGATAAAAGAATATCTTGTGGTTTATACACCGCATAAACCCATTTATGTAATTTGGATATGCACCACCCTCTATATTTCGGAATCAACATAAAATTACAAATTTAGAAAGGTGTGAGGTCTGGCTATTAAATAAAGAGACTGCGCGCCTTGAGGGCGCCCTAGACGGGTGAAGTGAAAAACAAGTAGTGCGTTGGGTATCTAGATGTCTTGTCTATGCACTTCCCAAAACACGTTTCCGTCACTATTATAGTATTTATGCAGTAGCGGTTTGAAACGAACGTATTTTTTTCTCGTGCCGAAAACCATGTGTGACGAAAAACAGGAGCAACGTATCAATCTCAAATTTCTCGTTAAATTGCAAAAAACTCCGACTGAGTGCTATAAATTGTTGCAAGAGGCCTATGGGGACAATTCTCCATCCCGTGCGTTTTTGAGTGGTGTAAGCGCTTTAGTGAGGGCCGAGAGAGCACTGAAGATGACTAGCGCCCAGGTCGCCCTGTGACTGTTTCAACTCCGGAAGCAATAACCAGACTCAAGCAAAATGTGCTTGCAGATCGTCGATTGAGCATCTGGATGATTGCCGAGACTGTAAATGCCGATAAAGAAATGGTTAGAAAAATTTTGCACGAGGAATTACACATGACAAAAGTCTGTGCGAAGTTGGTTCCAAAAAATCTGACTCCTGACCAAATGCTCTTGCGTCAACGGGTCTGCTCAGATTTCCTTGAAAGGTTCTAAAGGTAAGAAAAAGATCTGCTTTGAAAGGGACCGATTTGAGTCGATGGAAGCGATAAAGCAAAAAACGGCAGAGCTCCTAAAGGCACTCACCAAAGAAGTCTTCCAGCACTGCTTCGATCAATGGAAAAACCTATGGAAAGGTGTGTGACGAGAGGAGGGGAGTATATTGAAGGGGGGCATTCGAATGTAGAATAATTTTTATAATAAAACCCTTTTCTTTAACCAATATCGTTATTTAAGACAGACCTCGTATGTCACACTTAATTTCAAAAACACTGATGTTCAAGTAAATTACAGTCTAGCGGGGCCGGACACATACCCTAAAATATGAGAGGTGGGTCAAAATATTTTACAGATGAAGAGCCAGTGACCAATTTTAGATGGTCATTCCAAAAGTCACGAAACTTTTTACAGTACATCCTCTATGTCTACTGAACCTGAAAAACCACATATGGCAGCACTGTGTGTCCGGAGTAGACTACTCTAAAATTTTAAGGAGGGTAAGAATTAAGATTTGTTTCAGCAAAAGTCATAAAATTACTTTTGACAGTATTTTGTCTTCACGGAATTTTTGCAAGACCATTTACATCTCTTCTAATTGTTGATGGAACGCTATATTTATAAAAAATAAATAAATAAACAATTTCTACTTCAACTAAAATAAATCTTATTTCTTACCTTTCTTTTCGGGTAGTCTACCCCGGCTACACAGGGCTGCCAGAAGTGGCTTTTCAATTTCAGTAGGTATGGAAGATTTACGGGACGTTAAATTGGTGACTGGCTCTTGATCTATTACAAGATACCACTTTATAGCAATTCGGGAGAAATCTGGTGACATCCGTAGGTATCAAAAGGTGTGATATAATTTTAATTACTTAAAATGGAAAGAAGTCGTATAGCACAACGGTAAATTTTCACTTCTAATATTCATGGAAATAATAAAAAAGCATAATATTCGGTAGAATATTAGTACTTGAAAGAATGTAATTTAGTCTAACTAGAACTTTTGTGGTCGAAAAGTTATAATGTCGCTAAAAAATGACATGTTCGAATCGATCTCACAGACTAAAGCTTCTTTACAAATTTGTAGGTACCTATAGTAGGTACATATTTATATTATGAATAGGTCAGGAATCTAATCTGTAAGTTTTTTCTGAGCTTTTCTCTATGTTTCGTTTTCAAAACCTTTCATTACTCATAAAAAATTGAGAGTTCAAACCTCAACTAATTACACAACCTAATCACAATTATTTTCTTCACTGGAATATCGAACTTAATCTAGATTTTTTGTTGTGCCTGCAAAAAGAATAATTGGATTGAGTAGGTACGAATATCAGTTGAGATACCATATTAATTTGATACCTACCTATGGTTGCCTATAGTTATAAAAAATATAACGTTTTATATTTTCGTCATATTTAGAAATATGCATTATGAGAATGAGTGACAATTTGTTTGTGCCCTTTCATACAATACTCCACTTTATACGGTCAACCCAATTTTTTTCTGTTATATACAAATGAGTATGAAGTTTAAAAATTCACGATAAGATAGGGTCACCAATACAATTATGTCCGCGAATACCGTTGGTTAATATCTAAAATCGCTTGAGTACTTCAAATAAAAATATTCATTCATAATTTCAGTACAAATGCACACTTTTCGTATTTTTTCATATATTAGTAGTATAAGACCGAACTATTTGCCATATTTTTCATGGTTCTAAATTAACGGAAGAAACCCTATTAATTTTTATTACTTTTAGAATGTGGAAATATACGTTTTTTACGGACTAAATGGTCGTATCTTTTTTTACGTTATTTGAGAAGTTTAATTGGACTCAAGAAATTGGGTGCCTCATTTTATGGTATTAATTTCAACTAATTACTAATTACACGGGTTCCAGAGTAAAGGTGTTATAGCAAATTAATTAGGAATTATGTTGGTATGTGAACGACTTTCCTGAAAATAGATCGAATAACAATAATATAACAGTGTCAGAATTAATGAATGATTGATTGCTTGATTAGAATCAGGAGTGCTACAATAACTGTAGATACAACAGATCCTCGTTAGATATAGTCTCTTACGTAGCCTGGGCTTTTTTTGGTGCGGATGGAACGATGCACAGGAGTACCTTGTGGTTCCTGCGTCGTAGGCAGCGGCGCTTTTCTTGAGGTTGTTCTTCTTAGATTCCCAGCTGCTGCTGGAACGTCAATTGAGGACTATGGCTCTCATAGTATGGTTTTGAGGAATGCCAAACACAATTGGAGGTGCAAGACGGTCGCTTCTTTTATCAGTCTGTGTTTCAGTTGAACCGCTAGGAATTAGCAGTCTGGACAAACAAATATGATCATTTGGACATCATCTATGAAGGCAGGTCCCGTTATTTTGAGAGCACCCAAAAACTTCAAAACACAACTTTATATATTCGCTCTTCAATACAATGCAATAAAAAATTGAGCGCTTGAACTTTTAAATCAAAAACAAATCGATCAAGCTTTTTGACTTTTTTGTCGGGCAACTATTTAATTAACAGTATGTGCGCTTTAATATATTCTTAATATAATTTTTTTTATGAATACACTTTTAAGAATTAATCAGGGAAAGAATCAACTTGCTTGGAGCATGCCCTAAGCCTCTGAGCAGGTGATAATTATTAAGAAACAACCACTATATTTGGATTCTGTGGGATCCATTTTTCTATCAATAAATGTCTGAGGATGATTTAGGGAAAAAATTCAATGAGCTCCGAATAATTCTTCTTTTTTATGGAATAAAGTGTTCCTGAATGCCCTAATTAGGTAATCATTATTATGGAAAAACCTCTACAGATTCATTATGATTTTTTTCTATAGATAAATACCTGGAAAATAATCAGTGAGCTATGAGTTTTGCTTCTATTTTTTATTCAATATAGTGCCTCTAAGTGCCAAAGCGACCACAAAAATTGTGCGGAATCTGTAATAATTAATAATCGACATTATTCAAGAATTATAAATGTTCTTTTTAAATAAGATTTGATACAGATGTAATTGAATCTGTTGGGTTTTTAATAATAATTTTTGACCAGAGCCCCTCTATCGTTTCAAACCCGAATTTTCTGTGTTCTACTAATTCTTATAGCTGCAAGTTTCAACACCATACAACATATTGATCGTATAAGGATTCCGTGTTTTTGGCTTGAGTTTTTTTTAATTCCTTATTTCTCAACTAATTGTGCTTACACTCCAATGCAAATTGATTGAAAAATAGCCCTTCCCATATTTTCGATTTTTCTGTGAAAGCCGAATTATATTCAAATTGACATGTAGACAGCCTGAATTGGTTATATTAGTTCATTCAAGTTGGTGGGCAAATTTGCAAAAATAGTAAAACGACCACACTTTTTGAGAATGTAAGTATATAAAAAAGCTTTTTGCTTGGATTACGTAAAGAGGAAATTAAAAAATAGCTTAATAGGTACAACCAGTGGTTCTCAATAAAATGTTTGGGATTTTGTGCAACGCTAATGTAATGTTAGGTAGTTTTTGTACAAATTGTCTACAAAAATTAATTATCTACTTGTGCACTAGCTGAAAGGATTTTATCAAAAGAAACGAGTACCTTACATCAATCCGACAAGGATTTGAAACATTTTTTGAACAAGAAAGTGCTTCAGGGTATTAGTATTATTACCTTCAACTGCTTGCATGGTAGAACAAGAAAATGTTGGGTTAATGTTTAGTAACGATACAGGATAGCGAGACTCGAGGTAATAATTATCCTTTTAGCTTGTGTAGAGTTCACTTAATCACGTTATCCTTTTTTTTACACGAAGAGATGATTTATATGCATACATTTTCTCCATAAACTGTATAAAAAACCTAAAAAACAATTCTGTTAGTTTGAAGCTCAAATTAAAAGTTATTGCAACGATTGATTTTTCCAAAGCTTTTTTCGCTTGGATCATGGCATTCTTCTGACTAAGCTTTCCAACATTGGCTCAACTGATTCATTAACCCACTTTTTTATGTCATACCTCACGGATAGAAAGATTACAGTTACTTACCATGGTTTTAACTCCACAGAAATTAACGCTCCTCTGGAGTACCCCAGAGCTCAGTACTAGGGCCACTATTATCTTTAATATTTATAAATGAGATTGTCTTAGAATTAAATTCTAATATTAATATTATCCTTGGTGGAGTCTTTAGAAGCTTTCGTACTGAGAAACTCAACGACATGGCGACTAGACGTATGTGCCCTTCCTTGATATTCCTTCACGAAATTGTGACGAATGCAAATGACTGTCCAGAATTTCTAGGTTTTTAAAGAATATTCTTTGAGTTGCCACCCGGTACCACTCCTTATTCCACTTTTGAGTTACCAGAAACAATTTTCTCAAATTTTCTTCTTTATATCAAATGAATCAATATAACTGTATGCAGAACTCTCTGGATATTTTTGCAGCACTATTTCTAACTTTCTAAATATTTACCGTTCTTCACCTTTCTCATTATTTCTGTATTTTTTTGTGTATGTTATTCACACTTCATCTGAATGTACCATTGTTTATTTGTAATTTACAACTTCAATTGTTCAATTATTAACTCTCATGTATGTCTCTTAATTAGCCCTAGCGCTGTAGGGTATTGTGAATAAATAAATAAGTGAATAAATATATAAACGAATGAATGAATGAATGAATAAATAAATAAATAAATAAATAAATAAATAAATAAATAAATAAATAAATAATTTAATTAATTAATTAATTAATTAATGCTGGTTTCTTCAAATTCTCTACTTCAAGAAAATGAGAATGTCTATATTGTCAAGATTTAGATGGAGAAAACTCCATTTAAATATCTATTTGATACCCATTCAAAAAAAGGCTATCAGTTTTGTAACAAATTATTGCCAATGAAAATTCTAGTTGTGAATTTCTGTTTTTCTACTGAAACCAGCTAAAATTTGTCCTTTGCTTAGTGGTGCAAGCATTCACAGAAATCATTTTTCATATTATCAGCAGGGTTTTTTATGGCCAAGAACTTTATATTTTATGTTTGATTTCTTCAGCGCCGCTGTTTGAAAAGCAAACTACTCCCAGGTTTTCATTCATTTTTTGCGTTAAAAAAGGTGCATCTTTTATATTTCCGTTTAAATTGTTATAATTGTGCCGTTTTTCATTTTTTGCAATTTTATGAGTTGACTTTAGGTCTGTTTTTTAATACACTGTATTCAGTCACCCGAATTAATGTCGATTAGCCGAGTTGTTGAACAGTGTAATATTCATAAGACGCTTAGATAACTGGTTGAATGACTATAAGCAGAATGGAAAATTACCGGTCAAAAGTAGCGCCTAAAATAAGCACTAAATTAACAATTTGTACTCGGTGTATTACGTCTCTTGAGACAGAATGCAGTGTAGTATCGAGCCGATGGTCGTCAGGTTCTAAATAAAAATCAATATACATATTTTATACCGTCAAACTGGTGAAGTGTTCATTCATAAATTTCAATTCAAAGAAGGAAATAATTTCAACTTTTCGTAAAACTCGCCGGCGTTCGTTTTGGCAAATATTATGCTTGTTGAAAATATCGTTCTTTTCATAACTAGTTACGTAAATAAGTATTCCAAAGCTATAAAATCAACATAAGGTGATATAAAGAAATTGAATTTATTTTTTAATGTTAAGGAAACTAGTAAAATAAAAAAGGATTCATATAACATATAACTGCTTCAGGAGCTAAATGACGGTGATAATGATGGTGGATTGGAATTATGTGAATTACGAATAAAAACCAATGGAATACGATGTTTCCCAAACATTTTGTATATCAAATATATGTACACTTACAAAAGTAATATTGTTATTCATTGTAGTTTTCTTGTGTATACTTTATATTTATATTTTATTTAATTTGGGTCTGTATTTATTTATTTGTATGTTTATTTCTTAGCTTTTCACAAGCTTTTTTCTACAAATTGTAAACAATTTTTCGACAATAGAGCATTTATCTCTCTGTTACTACATCATTTATACTGTATATAATGGTAAATAAGCTTAGTTGTTAGGATTGGCGTAGGCAGAATCCGCATTTAATGACGAAACGTTACAATTAGTATCCTATTAAAGTGTTCGTTTGGGTTGATATACTGAATAACATACTAATTGGACCATATTTGGACATTGATTGTAGTGGGCTATTTAGATATTCCACAAAATGTTTGAATAACTGATTAAGGACATTTTCTCCTGAGTGAACACATCGTTTACACTACACCAACACTCTAAAACCTATTATCTGGATCTACCCATTTCTTATAAAACATCTACAAGAGTAAACCTACTAATCTTGATAAAAAAAATAATCAAATGTCGACAAAGAGTTTCACAGCGTTTAACTTTTTGTTTAAGAAATGAAACATTCCTGGTTGGCGTGATTTTAATTATAATTATCGCTAATTGAGTAAAACTTTGTTTCCTCCTATAGTATCTTATTCTCAATATTTAAAGATCAGAATACTAATTTTATCAGCTAACCCTAAATAAAATTAATAGTTTCTTTGTCCTTATTTAGATATATTAAGAATGTCCAAGTTATTTTATACCTTAAATTACAATTTTGTGTTCTGATTTTCGCAATAAATTTTTATTTTTTACTATGTCTATTTGAAACATTACACTTTGACTATGGTGTGAGAATGTACAATTCGGGCTTTAATTTGGAATTGCTTTTATAGGGCTGAAACATAACGATAAAGATTCCTTTGCGATGAATGAACTTATATATTTGATTTGCGTCTCTCTAAAGAACTAACAAATTAATTTAAAAGTCTATTTGTATAAAAAATATTGAAATCTCTTTTCTTTAGATTAAATCTCGTCTACAGAAAGAAAGATTGAGGATTCACAAAGAAAATTTGAAGCTACAAGAACAACTGAACACTGCAATCAAAATGCAACAAAAGCTGAAATATCACGCTGCTTTAGTGGGCTCTAAGAAGAATCCGGATATACAAAATAGCCATCTACTGACTCCACTTATTCCTCCACCACCCCCTGCAGCGACGAATCAGTATCCGAAATCACAATTCATAAAATCACCAGACTCTTCGTTTTTGATTCAGCATGAAGCAAATTCACAACCTGGAGAATTTGCTGAACCACCAATGAACTACGTACCAACAGAAAAGAAGTTTGTGACTCCGGCTACAAGTTACCTGGAACAAATTAAGCCGTCGCAACCTTTGGAAGTTCAATCTGCATTGAGAGGAAATGGATTGCCAGGAAAAACGATTCAAGCAATTCAAAGTAAGTTATCTATTCAGAATATATTAAAATATCAAAATGGAACAAATTCCTAACGTCAAATTTTATTCAAAATTTTGTGACCGGTTTAAAAATGAAATGAAAAAGTAAAGGTGTTCATTGAGATTGGAGTCTGATGGAACAGCTTGGTGGTTCCGCGAAAAGTAACTAGATTTCTGCCTAGAATTGAAACTTGCACGCCATAAAAATGCCACCAAATCGATAATGTTGCAAGTGCTAGATTTTGAATGAAACTTCATCTGCGCATGCTTTTGATCAAGAAATACTGCGTCTTGCATTGCGTTGCACGTTGTATTGCATCATGTCAAGCGGCCTTAATAAATGTTACCTTTTTAGTAGTATTTTATTCGTTTCTTTTAGCGACAAAACTTTTATTCACATTGTTCTAGAATCTTGAAACTCTCATTATCAAAAGGTCTGGATAGTCTTTTGATGAGATTCTACCACAAATATCCAATGTTAATTTGAATTATATGAAGATTTAAAAATGTAGGTAAGTAATAAAAAACTATTCATATTCCCCCATAAAAAAATAATTGCAGTCTTTCAAATACCAAATGAATTACGATGAACGTTCTACTAATATATTTATTAAAGAAACTACTTTCGAAACAAGTTCTTCTCAACGTCTACGAAAATTTCGCTGAATTTCGGCATTGACACGAGTCACATAGTCACGATCGAGTCGTTGAAAGAGAATTACAAATTTCTATACTTGTAAAATGTCTAACGTTGATTGCGTTGATTCACACATAGCTGTAATGGGGCAGTGCCGCTGCGGGCACGCGATTCTAAGTTTAAGTATAGGTCAATATTTCATCAGTGCCGTAGCAGGTTTATTTCGAAACGGAAGTGTTTATTCACAAAGGAGTAACTGTCTTAATTTCTTTGTTCTCTTTCGTTGTTTTCTTCAAATAATACTAGATCTTCCTTACTAACTCTAGAAATATCCCTTCATCAATACTAGTGAGTATTTTCTTATTTCACGCTTTATATACGTTCAACTTGTTTATAAAAATCTCATCTTAGGAACATACGTGTAACTTGTTTAAATATATTTACCGAAATAGCGCTCCAGTTGTGTAAACTATTCATTTAAGATATCCCCATAGAGAAAATCCGATGATGTGATGGCTATTCTACAATGATATTCATTATCCGAATACATCCTGGCTGCTCTGTAATAGTATGAGGGAGCACCATTTTTTTTTGAAATTATCGAATTTATCTAGATTACGAGTTGTTGCTATTAAACATGGAAAAACTGAAATTTATAATTTATTGAAACAGTGATGGCAATAAATTTTTATCTAGGTCTACGAGTTTTTGAGTGGCTTGAGCCTTTTCAAGATGACTGAGATGAGGTCATTTACATTCGGGTCGCTCTTGTACCTCAAAAAAGGATGAAAATTTCGAAAAAGTCTGTCTTCGATTCAACCATCGTCTAAGTATCCGTGAGATTGCTGAATGTATAGGAATTGACAAAGAATGTGTGTGCCTAAAATTCTCACATTTGAACAACAAGAACCTCACAAGTACAAGGAACAAGATTTGAGTTTTACAGAAGCTGTGGAAGAAAAAGCAGCGCGTGTCCTGAGAGAACTAACAGAAGAAGACTTCCTGCACTGTTTGAAACAATGGAAGATTCGCATGGAGCGATTAAGAAAGAGTGTGGTATATATTGGAAGTGATAATAAGTCAATATGAATATCAAAATGAAATATTTTATATCAGAAGTCTCGTTAATTAATAGCTTATACTTTTATATTCAACAATTGCCTCCCATTTTCCAGATAAATCTTACTCGAAATGTAGTTGTTATTTAGTATCGAGAAAATTGAAACTTCCAATTCTAGAGCTAAACGTTGGCTCCATAAGAAGCTTCCTTTTTTAATATTCCAATTTGTCAACAAAATTGTTTGAAATCCACCTGTAATTAGTTTACTATTCTAAGTTTACTCTCTGAGTCTCCCACAATCAATTGTTCACAATTGACTTAATCTTAGTTGTCAAAAACTTTTGTCGATTTCCAAGATATAGTCCTATAGATAGATAATAGATAAAATTAGCCATCGAAAAAATAAAATACAATATAGTTCCTAAAATGGAGTATAATGATAGAACTAGACAATTTAACACACATTTTGTTGAATAAATATCAATAAATATTAGTAAATTATATTTTTTAATATGAAAATATTCTAAGCAGATTCATACATTTTTTCAATTGGTGCTCTAATCCTTTTTTTTTAGTTATAGCTTCCGTCTTTCCCTTCAAAGTTGTTTCCATCACTTCACTCTTCTTCAAACCGAATTTCAGGCTATTATTGTTCTACTTTTTGGATGCACTCAAATTCATCCTTATCCTAAAAACATGCCCCATCAACCTACCCGGTCGACAAAACCTTCTATAGAATATTTTAAAATTTTTTAGCTCTCCGCCTTACCGATATTATATCTGATAGAATGTACAAGTAGAACCAAGTTTCATCTACAGGTATAAATCGTTTCACGCTTTGGATATGTTCATTAGAATGGGTTTTTGATTCAACGACGATTCATATTCTTTTCGCCATTCACCGCTTAGCTTTCCGACCATTGTACGCCGTTAGTAGGTAGGATACTCTATCTTTCTTAAACTTGCCATCACGCGCTGTGCTTCTTAGTCTTCTTCTTCTTCTTCTTCTTCTTCTTCTTCTTCTTCTTCTTCTTCTTCCGTGTATTAGGCGTAGGCGCATGATTTATCATCGACATCCTTGCCTCCTATCCTGCTTCAAAATTGTCGCTACACCTTTTTCTGGGTCGGCCGGTACTCCTTCGGCCCAATGGGGTTTTATCGTGCGCTATCTTGACCAGTCTGTTGTTATCCATACGACTTATGTGGTCATTCCATTCTTTCTTTCATGATAGAACCCATTCGTTGACGTCATCTATTTTGCACAATATTCTGATGTTCTCACTACTTTCCTTGTCCTGTAGGGTTTTTTCGACTTTCCATAATTCTTTTAGTTTTCGCCGTTTCTGAACGTGTATCTGCGGTGTATGTCATTATCGGTCTTACCGTGGCCTTGTATATTCTTGATTTGGCTTTTATTCTTCTATGTTTATTTCGCCATATGGTTTCGTTCAAACATGCTGCAATTCTTAAGGTTTTATTTGTTTGCTCTCTTACTTCGTTCTCTACGTCTCCAAATCCTGAAATATCAATTCCTAGGTATTTGAATTTCATTACTTGTTGAATAATCTGGTCGTCTACGTCTAGCTTACATCTTATCGGAGTTTTGGATGTGGCCTTAGATTCTGTTTTGGATTGGACGCAGATATTATCATATTGAAAGATTTAGCTCTGCAGATCATCCTTATTTTTTGCGTCTAGAACATCATCAGCGTAACATAATATTGTAATATTTCGGTCCCCCTCTGGTAGCCCCTTAGCTTTCTTACTTTCTTGGCTATTCGTCCATAATAATATTGAAAAGCAAGTGTCTTAAGGAGTCTCCCTGGCGAATCCCTTAGTATACTGCAATTTGCTTAGTATTCAAATTGAATTAAACAAAAACTTTTTATCATATTGTTTGTGTTGATATTAATTATGATTGGTGTGTTTTCTACTCGTATTTAGAAATCTAGAAATAGAAATTTAGAAGATAAAATAAAAATTCCGTACTCAAAAAGGTGAACCGAACAATTAACAATGAACTTGATTGTTTTTAACAACAAAAATTGGGGCAACGGAACTAATTGAAACTATAAAAGCTGCTTGACAGGATGCAGATGAAATTTGAGTTGACCTTCAAAGGGATCAAGCAATCGCAACTTTTTTGTATAATTTAAGATTTTTCCATATTTTTCAATTATTATAAAAATATAATAAATATATACTGTCCAAACCGGCAATCCTCATGCCAATAAATTGTCAAATTGTCAATTTTCAATTAGAAATGGTGAAAACGTTAGATGTTAATCCGATGCTTCATTCTAAAATTCATATACCCTATATCTCACAAATTAGAAATATCATAAATTTAGCGTCCTATATATTGATTTTCCTGCTAGTATAATTTATCAAAAACAAATGTTCAATGAAATATACGTTCACAATTTATTTCGTGTTTGTGAAAACTCTCACAGTAACTTACTCATGTTATTGTCAAACAACTGACTATGCAATATTGCTAAATAGATGTGATGAGATTTCAATGAGTACGAGGTGTGGCTATTAAATAATAAGAAGAGTGATATAAAATATTTTATTTTGGTATTATGTAATATCCCTTACAATATATTCCCCTCCGTTATCCCTACATTGCTCCATGCGAATCTTCCATTGCTCGAAACAATGCAGAAAGTCTTTTCTTATCAGTTCCCGCAGGATGCGCGCCGCTTCTTCTTTAACTGCGTCAACAGACTCAAATCTTGTTCCTTTTAATGCAGATTTGACTTTTGGAAAGAAGTAGAAAATTTGGCGAATGAGGTGAGTGATTTAACACTGGGATGTTTTAGTTGTGAGGTTATTGTTGTTCTAATATTAGGATTGCAGTCATCAGTTTTGCTCACTCTTTTCGCATGCTAAAATTTCCGTGTAAAATTTGCCGCACACATTTTATGTCAATACCTATACATTCAGCAATCGTACGAATACTCAGCCGACGGTCAGATCGAACAAGATTATCTATTTTTTCGATATTTCCATCTGTTTGTGACGTGCAAGGGCGACCCGAACCTAAATTAACTTCTACTTTTTCGCGGTCATATGGATAACGCTTAAACCACTCAAAAACAATTAGACGTTACCATATACTTTCACTTGCAGTTTTTCCAATTTTCATTTGAAGTTTCGCAACAATCTAATTCTACGTCGATTATGTTTACGGCAAAATAAAAAAAACAAACAAACGAAGGAACGGCTACACTGATTTGTTTACAAACAGGGTGAACATCGCATTCTAAAGAGTAGGCGTCAGGCTAAACAACTGACAGTCGCTAACCTTTGGCATATGCGTACTTTTACTGTAGCAACGCTAATCTCCTTACTCGTATGTCTCGACAATTTCCTCAACTTTAGTTAAAAAGTTGGGCCATCTCTATATTGTTGATGATCGGTATGATTATATTAATTTCAATTATGTTCAAGATTACGCCCTGAGGAATGTTCCGAAAAAGATTTTTATGTTAATGCATTCATGTTACATACTCATAAAATAATGAAGAATTACAAATTAGCATGTTTCTATTTAAAATGTTTAAACATTATATTTGAACTATACATAATTTCTTAATGGCTTCTTTTATTCACAAATATATAATTATGAGTTGCATCGAAGAACATGTTTAGTTAAGACCAATTTTATGAATTAAGTTTATTCATTCTAACATAGATTTTCATGTCCATTGACACTAAATTATAATAACTTTCGACTAAATATTTATGGAAATTAATTAATTCATAAAAACCGTTATACCCTAATAACCGTGTTTTTACACAACACACATATTTTAATATATTCGTATTTTCATAGTTAATCTTGAAGGCAAGAGATGTTTTAATTGTATCAATTCTATGACTTTGATCCCTATTTATTGATACATAGTACTGAACGATTAGTATTATCTATGTACATATTCAATGATGAAGAAGCAAATACTTTTATATCTAAGTAATAGCAAAATCATAATGGCCCAGTAGCCAATGTCCTTTTGGTCCGGAAGACAGAGGATTTTTGTTCAAGGAATTTTTTCCCGGCTGAGTTTAATAACCGCCTAATTAAGGAAGCGACCATCAGCCTCAATACCATTGGTGGGGGAGCGCATCTGAGGCGCCAGTAATTGTGATATTAAAGTTATTTTATCCCATTTTGAATTGTTATAAAATATTGATGTCCACGAGCCACAAAAAACAACAGTCAGTTGTACTACATATATAGAAATATAATAATGACCCTCTCTGCCTGTCTAGTGGCGGTGGGGAGGAAAGCGATGATAAATATATTTTTGAATGGATTGTGAGTGATCAATTACTATCATCACCAGCATTGCAAATTCCGACGTAAACCCTAAATAAGGGAACAATGTTTTCCTTCCTCGATTTATGATAATTTATATGGAAGAAAATGACTTTCTAAATTGAATAATATTTTCACGGGCAACGAATAATTCAATTAATCGTACAATTTCCATTATTTCCGATTCCGACATGCATCGAGATTTGTTAATCTTTCTCGATAAAATTCTCCACTGTATGAGGAAAATTGTCATGCTATTTCTCTTGGCAGAGACTTTAGCTACAAACTTATGGTTTCTCCTATTCAATTGACTCGGCAAATTGTGTTGTATACTGAAGAGTACAAATTCAGCAATAGACGTAGAAACTGAAACGTATTTTGGATTGGCGCTAGGTGCTGTAACAAGACCGTTTTCTCGGTTTGAAGAGAAAAATACTTAAGGTACACGAAAAGTTTCTCCACAAATAAATGTAGCTCAAGTAGCCTTGATATCTTCTTTGGAAGCAGAATTGGGAGAAATATGACTGACACAGCTCGAAACCAGTCGATGCTGGGATTAGTCATTATTCCAACTTTTAAGTACGATGTAAAGGTTCGATAAATCTTGCAAGAATGCCAGCTTGGAGCTGAAATAACATATAATAAATGGAATGTGCACCAAAATTTGGAGTATTAATTAGCTCGTGGATAACCGAAACGATAAAGCAAACAATGAGTGCGCAGATGACGGACAGTAGTGTTTGTAACGATTATAACTTGGACCATCGATTATAGTCAAGTAATATCATTGGCAGAGAGTCAATGAGACAAATTGAAATATTGAAAAATATTTCCATATAAATAAACAAATACAAATTCAAGTGTAACGTAAAATTAACAGTAAGTGCCGATTTCATAATGAAATTGAAGCGACAAAGTCTTTAATTTTATGAGTGTGTTTCATAATCTAATATTAACCTCAAAGCAAGCTTTAGCGATTCTTAA
This sequence comes from Diorhabda carinulata, assembly GCF_026250575.1. Classification (NCBI taxonomy): domain Eukaryota; kingdom Metazoa; phylum Arthropoda; class Insecta; order Coleoptera; family Chrysomelidae; genus Diorhabda; species Diorhabda carinulata. The sequence goes on from NC_079462.1 coordinate 10,904,406, forward strand.
AGTTAAAGTCCTGATTTCTTGACTTTTGTATCTTAAAGTTTACTTCACGTGAGCGTACAAGCATATATCCGTGAAAACATCAACAAATGTTGAATATAATTGTGTGTGGAACAACAAAAGATATTCTTTAAAGCAACTTTGGTTTCTAAATTATCAAACTTGGCCTTTAACTGTGCTCCGGTTCTATTTAACAAGTCTAATTTTGCACACAAAAATGTGTTTATAGCTTGAGTGAAACAATGTATTATATCCTTTTCTCTCGAGTGTGTACAATACTTAAGCTGAGAAGATATTTGCATGAATAGTATCTGTTACTATACTCTCTGTGACTGCAGGTGTCTGTTTACTCAATTAATTTACACTCACAGAATATTTTCGTGATAATATTAGTTGTTACTGCAGTTTGTTTTTGCAGTTATAAACAGATATTCAGTATTTATCAATAATGCACAAATGTATCTAAATTTTTCATCAACATTTTTTGTTTCAAATCTAGACCCTGGACTAATCGTTCTATTTGAAATATTGTTAATTTTTCTGGGTCATTATTCTCTTTTACTTTAATGAGTAATTATTAGACAGAAAATAATTGTATGAAAAATAACGCGAATTACAACAAACAATTTCTTTATCATGTTTCATCTAACACCAATTACTATAAATATATATATATAAGTGTGCATTACAAACTCCACATTTTTATTCTGTCAGTAAATTATATGTGTAAATTGAATACTTCTATTTCTCCAACATCCATTTTCCAAATAGATCCCATATATAATAACAAAGTGTTTAATTCGTTTATTCGTATAATCAATAAATAGGACTTAGGTCCGTTTGTAACGCTCTAAGACAGTATGAAAACGGAGATTTACTCTAAAATAGCATTTCTCAACCTTTTGAAGTAATGTACCATAAAATCCTTTCCATAATTTGAATTACCACCTAACGAAAATACCTATCTGGCTATGGAATTCAATTAATGGTAATTTATTTCCTAAAATTTTAACCAAGAGATGAATGAAGTTTAACAATAATAAAAACATTTTTATTGAATTTTCTTTGTTCATACATATGTATTTCCGATAACTAATTAGTGAGAATGTTGCGCTTGAGTATTTTTATGTAATTTACTAATATGGTAGTTCCTAGTAGGAGGGGTAAAGCACAAAATATGGCAAAACTAGTAATTTCTGAACAGTAATACGGATCAAGATGCAAGAAAGTCCATTCGAAACTTTGTCATAAATGAGAAATGAAAATTGTATTTGCGCAGAGGAAAAATGTATTTTGAAAATTCCATCTGGGGTGGTTGAAAAATGAAAAACTTATAATTTGGAAAATATCGCAAGAAATGAGAATAAGAAAATCACACAGAAAAGTTGTACAAGGTCCAGGTTGTACAGTTGTACAGGAGGAGGTCCTGGAGGCCAGGGTGACCGACATCTACGTTGTCCCGTGGAAATTGGCCGAAAATTCCTTATGAAATTGACCAAACATATACATCTTGGAAAGAGTTTATTTACGAGTGCAAATGTGGCTTTACAGTGATCAATGCGGCATGAATCTCACTGATTTGGGATATGTACTAAAAGAACAGCATTTAGTTCCTATAAAAATGACACCTGGCTGGCCCACCGAGCATTATAAATATGATATTTTGCGGATGCAGAACCGATTGTTGCAATACATGTCAATGCAGGACACTGCAGTCTCGTTTTTAAGAATTGAGTAGGCATTAATTGTACAAATATTGAAAATTATTCTGCGAAAGAAACTGTAGACGACGAAAATGAAGAAACAAAATTGTAATGAGGCAAAAAAATAAACATACACTTATGAGATATGGCAACACTGATGTGGATATGTTAATTATGACATTGCAGTTTGATCGTGCAATGATTTTTTGTGACTTTCGACGTGAATTGATCAATTTCGTGAAGGTCATCCAAAATCGTCTGTTGTGCCAGAAAACCTCGATGCTGTGCGTATACTGTTATTACAACATCCTCATGTGACATACCGTGAAATTGAGGCATAATTGGGCATTAGACCACTCGCATACATTCAATGTTGCATGAATATTTGGCTCTGAAAAAAAATTTGTTCGCGTTGGATATCGCATAATTTGACAATAGATCAATAAAAAGCTCGTGTCTATTAGTGCAAAGGAATGCTGGAAAAATTAAATCGCGGTACTTCAAAAGACGTCTATAAGATCGACATCTATAAGACAGGCAACAAATAATGGATCTATGCATGTGAATCCGAAACTAAACAACAATCGACTGTATGGGTCTTTCAAGACGAGCCAAATCCAACAAAAGCTGTTCACGCATGAAGCACTTTGAAGTAAATAGTCACTGGTTTTTTAGAAATAACTGTACACCGTATAATTGTGAATGATACAACAGCATTTGTTTGCCAAAAGTTTTCAAAAAACAGAAACAATTGCAAAAAACGAATTATTCTCCACCAAGTGAGCTCTCACACATCAGTTCAAACAAAAAGTTTTTGAACAGTAAGAATATCGAATTTATGGGTGATCCGCCGTACAGTTCTTATTTGACACCCAATGCGAGGTGAACGATTTTCTATACCTAAAGAAGCGGCTGATGCGTTTCAATCACATGTTTTGGAGGTATCTTAATAGGAATTGAAAAATTCTTTGACAATTGCTTCAAATTTAAGTAGCAACCTTCGTATTTGAGAAAAATTAATGAATTTTCATAATGAAGAATGAAGATGAACTACTTACTTAGAGTTATACCCGCAATCCTTATTAATGACAACTCCGTACACTCTTCTGATACTCGTGTTGGGAGATGTCGAAAACCGCCAGGATGTATATTTTTGGCCAAGTTCATAACTAAAAACTTCAACGGAGCTCCAGCATACGACATATAAACCAGCCATCCGGGCACCAGGTACTTCTCACGTCATTGCCGTTGTAGATATTCGTGATCAGCAACCTTAAAAACCCAAGAATAGTAGAATTTAATTCATTTCCGGCAAGATATGCCGAGTTATACATTATTCAGTTTTTTAATCATTCGATATGCAGCTTCCCAAAGTGTTTTGTCCCCTGCAGCAATTTACATTTCTCATTCATAATTTTTATTCACAGCCGAGGCTCTCTCGAATCAAATGCACTTTGTTGTATCTTCATCCATCTCACTACTCAGAGATTTCAAAGTTATGTGCTTTATTTCCTCGACTATTCATAGGAATCAGATATAGCGAATTCAGAAGAGATTTCTGCGAAGAACTTATCAAAATGCTAGATTAATTTAAAACAACAAAATCTTGAAAATTAACAGTTCCTCGGAATTGATTTCATTCTACAACGAAACTTTTCAGTGTTGGGAAATATTGTTCACAAGATCAAGTTTTTTTATGAAAGACTTAATCTTATCAATGATAACAAATGTTATGTTACCTTCGTGAACTTAGATTCAAATTATTGAGTCTGTTAAATATTTTAGTTGGCACACGTGAATATTTCTCACATCCGAACAAAACGACAAAGTATTCTTCATTTCAACGCTTTTGGCTTAATGAAATGTTCTACTTTAAGATCGTCGTCCAGGACTTATCTCAGGTCTGTGTATGCTTTAGTGAATGAAAACAGGCTCCTGTCCTACACTTTAATTCTTGTTACAATACCCCATGTTTTCCCGTGATTCCACGTACACTATCTGAATATACGTATACCTCACACAATTTAGCCAATTCAGACTATGTAATGTCTTTCATTAAGAATTAGTGAGTTAGAGGTTTATAATCTATCTTCACCTCAAACTGTAGAATACCATATAAATACTTCATTTGATGAATATTGTCGGTTTTCTTAAAATTGTTAAACGAATTGTGGGTATTATGGAATATGTGGATTGAGTAGGGATGTTTATCAGATCGTAAAATTCTTTCTTTTGACAGTCGAATCTAACCGAATATAATTGAATAAGAGTAGGTATTCATTAATTTGCTAAATTACGTTTCTAACTAACTACAAGCTAACTACCTAAATTTTAACTAAAATAGCTACAACAGTTTCACAAGGTTATAATATCTAAGTAGTTATATATTTCACTCCTAAGACCTTCTTCTATGTTTTTGTTTCTCAATAAAGTTACCTGTTATTTCAACCTTATTTTCTATCAAAAGAGACCTAAAATCAAGAAGATCAAGACGAGTTATATATTTTACGGCTTTAATAGATAATAGCGAAATAATGTAACAAATAAGATGAGCTTCAAATTTAATGTCATTCAAAATTTCCATTCAGGTGCATTAAAAATATCAATTACACATTGAACAACGAAAAAACTGTAATTTCATTCTTTTTAGAAGGTTTGAAACAAATATTTCAATCCATCGAGAACAGTTTAGATACAGAAGTTTTGTGTTATAGCTGTAGAAAAAGAAACAAAGAGTGTGGATTTGTTTCACAAATTCGTAAAATTCAATTATAGTTTTGATCGTAGCTGCTTAGATCGGAAAAAAAAGAAAATTTAATAACAAAAGGAAATAAGACCTTTAACATGATTCTGGTTGATATTGAAACTCAGTTCCATTATTATTTAGTTGTTTATCGTACTATTTACAAGATTATGAATATCTTCATTTTCATTATAATATAATTCTGAAACAGAGGATTTAAAGGAACATAGTACGACAGAAGTTGTCGGCTGCGTACTAAGAAAAGCGCAGTGAATAAAGTTACTACAGTTCAAAGTTTCAACATTATATTTGACCAAGCTCATAAAAGTTCTGATGAAATCAAAAATGTAATGATTTGTAAGTTGTTGAAAAGTATGTTTGCAATTCAACTTAACGAAAGTGCATATGTTGTCCGATTATAAATATTACTTTTTCGAATAATTTATCGAATATTTGTTTCTCTTTGTACCTAACATACTAAAAAAAGAAATGATAGTTACATGAATAAATGCTAAATAATCGAAGCAAATATATTGACGTATGCAGTGACAGATTTGTAACTGAGGTCGAAATTAAGAATGTTTCGTCTAAATTCAGCAGCAATAAATGTGTCTTGCATCGTCAGATCATGGTCAAGAAGAAAATATCCTGAAACTCGAAAACATTCTCTATCAACCCCTATACATTGTGGATTACATTACATTTTCAGCACCACCAGCGATAATTCTGTATCGAAGTTATGATTCAACTGAAGCGCGATTTTTCAATTGATTCATATTGAAGATACTTTTCGAATATCAAATTATATGATAATGAACATTTATTTTATTTATTATACATCTTCAAATTGCTTAATTATTTTATATTGTAATATAATAACATCTGGTTTTGGAGAAATTTTCTTGTTTTAAATTGTATTTAATTCACAAATCACTGTCATCTGGTTGTTACCTTCCCACATTGGAATCGAAGTTAACGAATTAACAGACCAATAAACAAAAAATGCTTTAACTCATACCATAACCGAAAATATAAATATCCATAAGAACTTATAATCTCACTTCAAAATTAAAACAAGAATAACGTGGCAGCAAAACTCGAGCACTCACCCATGGTTGTCTAATGTCCTCTACCTCCAGACCCTTTGCACCAGCTGTAGTTCCAATTTCAGGTTAAAATTCATATTAACTGAATGTCACAAATATGCCGCCCAAAGATTGCAGTTCCAGTTCAAGACCAATTACAAAGACATCCTTAATGACTTTGAGCAAATCTCTTTCGTGCGTCAATTCCTAAGGGATGTGAATCTTTACCATAAAATATAGATCAATTATATATTGATAACATGTTAATGTATGTTACATGTAATCCTTATATAATTGTAAACGCACCTGTGTAGGTGTAAAAAAATTCTATATGTTAGATTTACAAATAATTGAATTGAAATTTCTCAACAGGTTACTTAAAGAAGAAAGTCAGTCATAATGAACAGAATATCTATCCAGTGTATCCATCCAATCAAGCTCAACTTTCCACAACTCCTGAAAATAAGACTCTTAATAGTTTTCAATCACCCAACGTGGCGTTGTCAAGAAAAACCGCTGTAGCTAGTCAAACAATTGTAGCAAGCGATAGAAAATCGGATCAATTATCTCCTGAAGAAGAATTTTATAAAGCAGCCTCTATTACATATGATGCTTTCTACTCTCCGATTTTAGAAAAAATAGATGCCATTTTGAACGGTTTAAAATTCAACGAAGAACCTTGCAGAGAAAGACTGATTTGTAGTATGTACAAGAAACCTGAAAAGTTCAGTCCACATAGTAATTTGATTTCAGTAGAACTTAGTAGGTAAGTGAATTATTGATATATATATTGAATAATTGCAGTAGCGTATTAATAACAAACCCCATGGTGCACCATTATCGATATATACTTTAAATTGTACACCTGGTACGTGTTTTCAGATTTTTACATACAAAAACTACTGTTAAGATCGCATAATTTCACTATGTATTTTAGAGTTGTTGAGAAAGAAAATTTACGAAAAGACTTATCTCATAAAAATAATTAAAAGGAACTGACATCTTCTTATATTTGACAGTATCCAAATTTTTACAGACTCTTCTTGATATGTCATTTCTCATTCCATCCAGATATCATGATTTATTTTTGTTTTCTCAAATATTGCTAGAAAAAAGACGCGAACGCGGTAAATCGGGAGATTTGGTTGGCTACTCTATAGTAAGCCTTTTTCGAATCAATCGAACTATTGTTTTTCTTAATAAATCTCGATAGTTTGATCCGATCTGATGACCTTTCAATGGTCCAATGATATAGGTACCGATAATACCAAAAATTAACTTTCAAATGCCTTTTTATTCTATGTCCCTGCACCATTAACTCTACATGGTTAATACAAACGTGGTTTAATCTGAAAAGACTAACTTATTTGTAAGATTAGCGTCAGCCTCTGCCTTTTGCATTATGGTTTCATAAAATTCCTTTCTTGGTTCATGATCACTTCTTAATACGAATGTATCCTGCATTGACATCTTTTTGTAGTTCAGTGTACCAAGAATTTTCTACAAAACTTTTGCATAACATCCAAAGATTTTTCATCATTAGTTGTGGTCTTTGGTCGATCAGTGATGTTTTATTGGTTTCAGTTTCCCCGAAAGATAAACATATATAAGAGAGGCAAATAAGACCCAGTGGATGAGAGTGGTAAAGTAGTAAAAAAATACTGCAAACGGAAAAAAAAGTCAGCGAGAATATTGAAATAATAGTAATTGACCAAACCAAGAAATTATTTACGTGGCTGAATCCTACTAGTGTCAATCTTATCTAGCTCCGGTGGCAAAGAAATTTTGTTCATCACAAAATTATATTTATTATGTCATATAAAAAAAGAAGAAATAAAAATGGTTCAAAGGAGCAACTTTAATGAAAATATGTCTGGTGATAAAGTTCGATTTTTCTAGACAACCAATTGATAAGTAAGAGGTTGTAAAGTAAAGTCGCGAGAGAAAAGATTTCACTTTGAATAAGTCGACTAAGTGGATTAAAAGTTGTAAATCTAAACATAAATATATAATGAATTGAAGATCATGAAGAAAATAACCCAATCAGTGTCGAAAAAACGGCAATGACCTTATACTCGCGAAGAATAGGTATAGTTCTTCCAATATCAATCACAGAAGACAGTTATGCGAGGAACAATTAATATTTCATAAATACGTACGGCACTCATACCAAATTAAGGAATGAAAAATAATGTTTACTCTCCGTATAAAATTCGGTAAACATCTAACAAGCCGTCGTCCACGTGGACTCATCATCTCAACTGTTTACCAATGAATACATCGAATCGTAAACATAAATGCATTTCTATTGGCTAAAGCTCTTGGAAGGCGTATGTACACGATTTCTTTGAAATATTCCTGCTAGACAGTCTGCGATAATCAGTGACGTGGCTAGGTGCGATTTATTTAATTCATAAATTTCTTTAAATATATAAAAAAATTGCGTTCTTCAGACCATGGGTGAATAAAGAAAATGGATTTAATAATAAAGATTTGAATGTACAAACACATCAAGTTATTTGAAATATATTCGAATGTTTAGAAAGGAAAATATTCAGCAATCTGATAATGCAATCATAATAAGAATTGCTGAGTTAACTAGAGTAAATGAATTTTCCATTTATCCAGTAGTCACGAAAGAGATTGCTATGGATCATTCACAGAACCGAAAACCATGTAAAGAAAAACTAAAATCAGTTGATAAAGCTACTCAAGATTTTATACGTAGGACAATTTATAATTTATATAAGGAGAACAGGGTTGCGACATTATCCAGATTATCCAGATTACAATTGTACCAGTTTAGAACCATTGCGTCAAGTTTTGTCTGCATGTGGTTTTAAACTCAGAAAATTGAATAAACGGATGGCAATAACCGATTCGTCAAGGATAGTTCAATGGCGACAAGATTATTTGCGTTAGATAAAAGACTACAGAAGTTCTAATAGATGAGTGGTGTGCAAAAAGGGCTCACTTCACGTCTAGTACCCTGTTTAAACCAAACTCCCTCACAAGCAGGTACATTTTACACGTCTATTCACGTTTTATAATTTAATATTCGGTTGTAGCAATTTAACGATGTATAATAATGATTTTTTTCTAAGTTCTAAATAGGACAACAATTAAGTGCATCTGTGTAAATAACGGCGTATAATGCCGTTCAATTTATAATGATTCGATTGCCTATTAAGGAATACTTTGTCGCATAAGATGTACGTATTTTCAAAAATATCTATAAAAATAATAAATTTATAAAATGAGGTATCTACGCCTATGGTAGATCAAACAAAATTGTCGGCAAGAGTTTTAATAATCTGCAATTGATATTGAAAGAACTATAATTCACTTTACCTGTATGAAAAACCGTATGAGAAATAAGATAATGAAGGGATTTCTCGATTGCTAGTTATCATATAAGTCATCAACTTGATTGGTTGTTCCATTTTCTTTACAATAAACTCGAACAATCCAATAGTTAATATGAATAATTCTGTACATAACACATTTTTATATCCTTGCTTGTCTAATATTCATTTCTTCTCTTGTTTGCTCTACTTCTTCCGATTATTTTCGCGTCGTTCAATAAAACTCTCATATCAAACTTGTTTGAAATCTATGATTATCATATTGAATGGAATTTCATCATTATATCTGAAATTTGGATTTAATTTATAGTAAACCGTAAACGGGCGAATAAGAGAATTCAAATTCAAATAATGTAATTGACAAAACTATCTAGGTTTGTTGACATAGAAGTATTATATTAATGCACTTACCGCAAACTCTATACAAAGAAATATTTTTATGTCCTCTTTTGAAAGTATTTTTCTCAGTTCCTTCTACTTGAATAATAATAATGAGCTGATTCTAAAATCAGATACGGCCATTAAGTGCAATAATAATCCGTAATAATATAAAAGAAGTACATTTTTTAAAATGTAATATGAACCTTTCTAATTATAGGGTACGATGAGTACGGGCTCTTCAAGTAGAAATTGTGAAAAACATTTTAATTTTAATGAAATGACCTGAATAGATCACTTCACAATGACATTCTATTTTAAATAGGAATCGAAATATCAATAACTCAAAGAGATATTGGTATATTGGCTAGTCCATTACTGAAACTTTAAAAACAATTTCTCCTGCATATTAGTGCGCGAAACTAAAAGAAGAAGAGCAGTAGGTGACCAGGATATTTTTCTCGACTCCTTTAATATTTGTTTACTGATCAAGGCAAATACTGAATACAGTGGAAATCATTATTACTAAAAAAGTTAACATTGAGAAACTGTACATGTAGTTTATTGTTCTAACAATAATAGATTCAGAAAATTCATTATCTTATTTAAAGGAACGTTGAGTGTGCAAATATGATTTATCAAATAATTTGACTGTTAATATCACATGAAAGCAGTAATGGAAATTTTGAAAACAATTGATCGGACTGTCTAATCGAAACTAATCCCAGTGTACTCGTATGATACTGAAGATCTAAGATCGAAAAGGGTTCGCCCTCTTGCCTATTAGTATAACATGGTGCTAAATGAGAAAAATTGGAGAAATAAGCTAATAACATACTTTGAAAAATGGAGGCAAAGGACGTTTTTTGTTAAGTCATCTTAGTAAATACAATCAATATTAATGATAAAATTGGTAATTTTTTATATATTCAAATGAATTGATAAGCTTATATGTTATGCTATACGAGGTATGTCCCAAAATTATCGATTTACCGTACATAACATCTCAACCAAAATCTGTACGATATGGACAACAGTATGTTCTTACGAACTGCTTAATTACGGAGTGAACTTGATAAATCATGGAAGGCTTTCCAAACAATAATTCACACAAAAATTCCGAGATCTTTGTAGTTTTATTTATTATACATTAACATGAAACGTTACTTTGACATAATACTTATTTGATAGTACCTACTATAAAATTTTCCTAATTTGGAATGCATCAAGTGAATTCTCAAGGCCAAAACAAATTGGACTATTGTCTGTTGGAAAAAATGATCTTGAATATTAAAATTTTTTCATATTCTACTAAATATAAGGCACATATAAGGTCAAAACTTCCACGGTCTGGACTATGAAATTGACAATAACTTATCAAACTTATTCTTCTCAATTTGTTTTCACAACCTGAAATTTTCAATACGAGGGCTGCTAGTTGAGTTAATCGGCACATTCTATTGTTCTAATCCACGTCAAAAGTCAAAGAAAAATGTTTCTTCCATTTTTTGACCAAGATGAACGTTTCAAGTATTTGTAAACAACTCAAATAGCACTTATTAAAACTTTATGAGGGCAATGTCAGATTTTTGATATTCACATCAGTGTTGCCAATGTCAAAAATGCTACAAAACACATAAAATAGGAAAAAAAGGACTCTAAAAATATGAAAGTATACAGAATGTTCTATTTGACAAATTAAATTTTAGTTGTTTCTGTCAATGTTGATGTAGTGCTGTTTTGACTATATGATGTTCATATTGTTGATTGTGAAAATATCTTTTTTTATTAATGAAGTGAATAACAAACTTAATTTCAAACAAGAACCTCAAATTTATTCATTAATCTCTCTAAAAAACATAAGTGAATTCTAGGACAACCTCATTTATTGATGAATACAAAGATAATTGTGTAAAAATTGGAAAACATAATTGTTGATAAAATGATGTAAGGATATATTATTTGTAGGTTTTCTTTCAAAAATATTTAGCATGACTGTCTTATTATATTGGCCTCGGTCTCTTATTCAATGCTGTATGCGGCGTCCGACTTGAGAGAAAATGTCCGATCGACATCTCAACGCCAGGCACGGCGTCAGCGGTCAATACATCTCATACGGCAACGACGACGTCTCGTTCACAACAGTAGTCGACAAACAATGTTAGCGTATAGTCGTGTGATATCAAACGGATATAAATTCGACACTTTTGGCGGCGCTTGTGTTACTTGAATAGGAGTCACAAGACGACCGCATACGAAGACAACTCAAAGCAACAGGGGCACCGACTCTTTACGAAGAGGAAGAAAGAAGGATGTTTACAGATTCGGATGATGAAACATTTAAAAGACAACAATAATATAATTAATAAATATTTTCGTGTGAATCAAGAACAAATCAAACATATCGTAGACGTTGTACGGGAATATATAATAAAACTGCCATCAAAAAGGTATGCTGAGCCCCTAAAGAAAAAGTTGCTTCTCAGTTTTATTGTATAACGTGAAATAACATTGGACTGATTCAATCAATAGTTCGTCTTCTTCTTATGGCAGCTTGTCATGGTGCAAGACAACGTGGAAGAAATTGCATATGCAAGTCTAAATATTTCATAGATGAATATTGCACGTCGTTTGACATTATGCAAATCTCTTGTCATTGTATCATGGTGGCCCCTAACCAAAATTCCATTAGTTCACAAATTCCGAACATGAAAATAAGAGAGCTAAGTGAAATGAATAAGAAAAAGTTGCTCAATGAATAACTTGCACTAATTATATTTATTGTTATCTTGCTTTTGGAGTCTGATGGACAGGTTGGTTGTCACGACGAAAGTAACTAAACTTCTCCCTAGAATTACAACTTGCACGCAAACAAAACGGTACCAAATCTATAATGTTACAAATGCGAGATTTTGCATGAAGTAATCAGCTGAACTTCATCTGTGCATGCTTCTGATCAAGAAATATTGCGTTTTGGGTTGCATTGCACATTGCTTCATGTCAAGCTGCAATTATTGAATTTCGACATTTTGTGCTGACGCGAGATCCGACGTTTAAGCTGCAATGATTTGAAATAACGAGACGTGCAAAGCGTTTGAATGGCGCTTACGGTGTTCACGCACCAACTTCAGCGTGTGAAAGAGACCACAACAGTACATTTCTATAGTAAGCATCGCGACGCGGCGTAAGGCGTGTCGCTGTACGCGGCCGACGGCGTTTATAGGAGACCATAGCCATAGTAAATGTAACAATAATGTTAAATGGTTATTAGCAGAGTAATACATACTTTTTGAGAGTACTTGCCTGTATATTATTATATGCAGGTACTATAAAGAATACTTGGAAGAAAAAAAAGCAAAGTCCACAAAATGCCTTAAATATATTATAGAACTGTATTATATCAATAGATAGAAGTTAAATTGCTTTGTCTTTTAAATTATTATTTGATAAATTATGGAACCGAAGTGGATATAAATTTTTTTAAATAGCATGCATTGAAAATTGTAATATGAAAATATTTGAAATATTCGAAAATTTTTTTAAACTACGCGTCCATTCTGATTTACATTTTTAACTTGTAAATATATTTTCAATATTTCGTGACATATTGAAAGTCTAAATATACTTCTCTAGTTTTTCTAATTTTAGTAATCAACAGCTCAATTTCAATTGGAATGATAAGCACAATTTCGGAGGTTTTCTATGAAATAATCCGTTCAAACTTTCTGTTTATTAGTTTTAGAAATTTAGTTTTATTGTATAGTTAAGAGAATATATCAGATCATTAGAACATTTCAATTGCTATCAATTTTTGTGTCCCACTTTCACTTGATCTGAAAATTTACTTTAAAAAAAGAGTCATTATATATTCTTTCTCTATAAATACATTTATGTATTTAATTATTTCATTGGCCGAATAAAAATTGAAGATCCATTGATAACTTATTATTTTATATGAGCTTAACATATTCCGAGGTGTAGTTTGTTGTTGTTGAATAAGTCTCATCTTACTACATCTCCACTTTCATGAAGAAGCTAAAAGACCGAAAAACATTGTCACCCCTTATCGAAAAACTCTCACTCCTCTGCCACGACTCCGATATAGAAGGTCATTAATTTTATTATTTTGGTGTTCATAATTTTAAGTGATCTGTTGATTGATATAAATACGCAAATTCTCAGTATCAATAACAAATTTTGATACAGACTTAAGTCAAGACGTCAATTTTTTATCAATTTCTAAAAAATTATTTAAGAAACCTAATTTTAAAATAGATCTGTAGAGAATTTTGAGCTGTACATAGTTTGCTCTAGCAATTTTTGTCGAATTCCTCGTAGTTTTCGAGTTTCAAAATATTTTTGAGGGTATAAACCCATAGTAATGTGAAAATTTTGTGTTCTACATTTTTTGTTAAGGCAGTTTTTTCGAATTCCTAAAAGTTTTCAAGTTCTAAAATCCGTGCCCGTGATTTTGTTAAGAATTGCTAGACTTATTCGGTATCCCAAAACTTCCCAGAATTCAGAAGATCAAAACCACCCAATTCAATTTAAGGTTTTACCTCAAAATCGCCTAATTTTCCTGTACTATAATCTATATTTTTTAAAGCTGTGAACTGTATTGGATTGAGAATGACTTCATATAATGCAGTCACGTTTAATTGATGTATTATTTTTATATTTTCAGAGATCAAAAGGAATTACAGAAGCCCAAAGCAACAAACGCTGCGGTTATTCGCTTTTACAAATATGTTCAAGCGGCTAGAGATGGTCAAGACCAAAAGGACTGCATCAGGCTTTATCCCACTTGTTCTGTGAATACAGAAATTTAATTTATCTGGTTTTGTTATATTCGTTGTTGAGAAGTTTAGATTGAATAAGATCATTTATATAAGTCGCTGTCATTGTGATAGGAACATTTTCAATGTGGACTTGTCCTACAAAACTTTATTAGTTGAGTGTAGTACTTTAGTTTATTAGTTGCTCAATTTTTAATGAATATACTCCACAAATTTAGGCTAGTAATAATATGTGTGCTAAAGAAATTGTGAAAACATATAATTTTCACTGGAATTGTGTGCATTTACCTTCAAAATTTCCACATCTAATTAACGTTTCAATAAACCTTGTGGTATATGGTAGGAAAATTTCGTTTCTCATCTATTTAATATATGTATTTTATCTAAATTCAGAACTATTGCTAGAACATTAAGTTTTAATACTCAAACGCTCAAGACATCAAGATGAATTATTTTGCATAATTTAGTAGAAATTTGCTGCAAACAATAATTCTATATCAAATAAGATTTGTGAAAAGTTTCATTATGAAAAGAAAAGGTAGATTTTAATATCAATTATCAAAACAGCGATAATAGTATCGTTTCGACACACAATATAAAAACTTATATAAGTTTAAAATTTGCTACTTGTAAATCTTCTAAGTCATTTGTGTTTAATTATTTATAACATGTTACGTACATATTTTACAATAGATTAAGAAGGTTTATATCACTTTTATGTCAATTACAAGAGCCGACTGTAACTAATATTAAGCTCTTGATGTCGACATGTCTTGTTAAGTTATATAGATCTATGGGTTATGGTTTCGGGAATAGAATCTAAAAAAAATAAGTTAATTAATTTAGTTTCTCGCAACTATTGACATTTTCGTTATATGTATTATTTGGGCTCAAACTTTTCTGTGAGTTTTACGATAATGGAACTGATATTAAAACGTTCATCTATAAACAACAAACAAAAACTGGAAACATTCGCGATGACTTTCTTGTGACTCAATAATGAGACAGCTACTTAAAGCATATTTCCTTTTATGATCAATCCTGTTGCAAGAAATTAATGTAAATACCTACCACCAACAATTATTCTTCTTTTAAGATACGAGTCATCGAAAATAAATTTTCAGAAATTACATTTTTAGAAGACCCAAAGTTTGTATTTTATTAAGTAGTTACTGCACTGTCATTATAAAATCCAGCAATTTGCAATTTTGGATGCTGTTATTTGTAAAAATAAAAGCTTTAGCAGGTAGTATTTAAATGTTCAAAATAATACTCATATTTTGCTCAAATAACAATTACAAAAATAATGAGAAAAGTAGTTCAGAGAATTTTTTTTAATAATGTCAAATTTTCAAACATTATGAGATTAGTGAAGGTTTCAAATTCATATACACAATCTATCATTAGAAGGGTATTATTTCTCTGAAATCTCTGATGATGGGACCTCCAAGATTATTCGAATGATATTTTTTACTATTATTCAATTTTGAGAATTCCTCAGCGATTATTGGATGACGATAAACTTCACAAGTAAAGGGTAATGAAATATTTTGTTTGAATAGTTTTAAGAAGCAAATTATGACTCTCTTTTGCTCAAGTTAATCCAACATTACTATAGGGTGAAATATTTTTGTCATTAGGGATTGTTGTCTTCAATATTTACTATCAAAAATGATAGTTTTCAGAAACTAAATATAGTAACCTGGATTTTAAACATACGAGGATATATTAAAAAATTCTTAGCCTACTATAGAACCCAACAAAATTTCAATGTCAAAATATTTATTACTCAACATATTCTCCTCTTAATTGGATACATTTATTACAGCGAACCTGCAACGTCTTTAGACCTTTCAAAAAAAAAAGAATTTGTTCTTGCTCTGCAAACCAGACCTCCACAGCTTTTATTACCTCTTCGTTGGAAGAACATTTACGACCTTTTACAACCTTTTTGTTTTAGCGTAATGAAACACTATATTTCTGAAATATATGTGTTGATTCTGTTTGATCCGACTAGTTTAGTCCTAAATTTTGATAAATAATTTACGAACTTACAAAATTGTGACTTTAACAAAAAAAATAGAAATAACGTGTTCAAAAAAAGGTTATTCTGTTGCTTACATCGTCATTCTAGGAAGATCTTCTATTGATTGGCCAGATTGCAGCAATTCATGATAGCAGTACCCTTCGTATACCATCAAATACTAAGGATTGTTTCCCTTCACGTCTATACGGACATAGCTACTGTTTGTAAAGCTCAGCCATGACATCTTTAATACATTATTTAAGGTACGTGATCCGAATCACATCATCGATAATTTTTTGTTTCAAAAATGAGTTTTGTTTCAGTCAGATCCTCACAGAAAACAAAGTTTATTCATACGAAACCCAAAAATTGATAGAATTATTTTGATAACCACTCACATTATAATTCAAAATTAAGTAGTGCTATGAAATTTGTCGTTTATGCTTCATAATTTCTTCTCATTTTTTAAATTTTTACTAGATCCAGAACGAAATCAAATGAAGCACATCTAAACTCTTGTTCAATTAATTACTTATCACCGTGAATAGTAGTATTTGTACCTAGAATTTTCTACTGGTGTGAGCTAGTAAACATCCTAGAACTGAAATCTATTATATAATAAATTCATGCTTCTATTGCTTTATTAACATATGTGTGTATTCATTTTTGGATCAAATTGATCAATTGTATTCCTCGTGTTTCTTGCAACAGGAAAAGCCCTTCAATAGAGGTTCGAAAATTGCCATTACTCGCACATCAACAATTTCTTATTATCTAAATTTAGTATTAAGTTCTTATTTGATAAAACTGAACAATATGAGAAAATTTAATCAATATCAACTAGTATATTTTTTACTTATGTGAAAACTATACCAAAATACTGAACTATTCCAACTAACTTCAGGGCTAATGTTAAATTTCATTTCTTAGACCAAGTTCTTGCATATATGTTCTCTTATAAATTAACAGAACATGTAACTTGCTGGATTACGAGAAATATTCAGGAAGTAAACTTCCTTATGTTTTCCCTTTTAAAGTAAACGTAATTAGCTGTATCTTTTGCGCTTGCACAAGAGATCTATGACGTATAAATCATAAGCTAGCAGAAAAATTCTAGCTTTGTCCCTTGTCCCAGTACCGTTGTAGCAATTGAGTTCTCCGGCTCCCTTGAGGTGTAAAATGCACAATTCATTGCACCAATTGAAATTTGTCGTCTGTGGGGAGAACATCAGGAGTATAGTGCGTCGCTGGTGTAGAAATTCTTCAAAGTGTCATAATGAAGACAGATCAAGTCTAGCCTTGTCCCAGTACCGTTGTAGCAGTGGAAGTGGAAGGTCGTAAAAAGGTCGAAGACACTTAAGAAAGTATTATACTTAATGCATTTGTTTAACCTAATTGTATCCATTCTCATCTCAATATATGAAAATATCATTTGATTATTTTGTTCTGATGTAGTAACCAAAGTAAACATCACTCTAGAATCTTCAGATACTTACCCTCTGAAAACTGCAGTAATTTTCAGCTTTATATTGATGTTACAGATACATTTGCTAGTTATAATTTATTTATAGTATTGTTTTAAGTTTATTTATCTAATTTATTTATTTATCTAGTTTTAAATCATTTATTTATTGAATTGAGAATATTTTTCAAATATTGTGATACCTAATTTTTAATAAAAACTGTTTGAAATAATGTGTTTTTCTCTCATTTTCTATCATTTGTTATCTTAATATTACTTTTATTAAATATACTGAATGGTGTATAGAGATAAGCAATAGTGATCTCAATTTCTCTATATTCACTATTTTTAGTTTCATTCTATTTGATCATCAATCTTGATGATACTAATATGTAAAATGATATAGACCATCTTTCATTAACAAGAAAATTTTTTTATTCCATATTAGGACCATTTGCAATTATATTTACATACTGATTGGCTTTATAGATCCCAATTTTGTCTGGAATTCTTCTTTAACTTATTTATACTTTGTCGAAGATACTCATTGTCACAATCGTAAACTTAATATCACTTTACAAAATCTGAGAATATCACTTTGAGAACTCATGGTGATTCAATCCTTTTAGTACCCATTTGAGATCAATTCTTTTGTTTGTGTTGTTGATCTAGTTTCCTTGGGAAAAAGTCAGAGAATCGAATAGACTTTTTGAGCATGTTTTTTACATGGAATTATGTTTTCTATTCAAAATTTATGTTGATGATGGTTATTAAAACATTAAAACTACTTTGTGAAAAACTACCACTACCGTACTCGACGAATGCCGAAATATTAAGAACCTCGTATACGTTTACAAACCGCTCTAATTACCAAAATCCTATTGTACTTAAAAGATATAAATAATCATATTTATGGTCGTTAGAGTCACTTCAATATAAAATAAAAATGAGTAATTTGATACGTTGATGGAACTTCAAGTATCTAAGGGACACTTGAAATCACTTAGAGCGGTCAGTCATTGAAGTAAGGTAGGTTAACTTATGATTCTCCACAGTCACATTAAAGGAGGGAAAAATAAGGGACACTTTGTATCATTTAACTAGATGACTAACAGATCCCAATGATTACCATTACAAGAGGTTGTATCTCTGTCTGGGTTACACTCGTGCAAAGTTACCTAGTTTTAAACAGGAAATTATTGTCAGAACACTCAGGATCAGTACACATTTTATATAAGATTTGAAGGAGACATATAGTTACTCAGTGCCACTAATAGCACAAACGTTTAAGAAAGAGGAAGAAAAAGTAGATACGTGGATGAAAACCTGAGAATGAAAATGAATATCGAAAAATGGAAAAGGATGGTAGATAAGCAAAAAGAGGAATTGGGGAATTGGGGACGATCTAATAATGAAAGAACAAAGAAAAGATAAAGTGACCACGTTTGAATACCTGTATGTCGTTTCCATAGAAGGTCGAGAAATAGATATAGTGGTAACGACCAGAGTAAGAAGAGACCATGAAATATACTATGCCCTAAATAAGGCAATATTCAGAAAAATGAAAATAAGCACAGACATAAAAATAATTGTAATTATAGAAAAGCTCAAACAGAAAACAAAACAATTTGTCCGGCCACGTAGAGTGCAAAACACCTCAAAACTTGATGAAAAAGAGACAGAAATACCAAAGGAAATAGAAAGGAAAATTTGGCTAGAACAAGAAGCACAGGAAGGGGGAAGAAATGGAAAAACAATTAGACAAATGACTGAAGTACCAAAGATCGGAAAAATGTGGAAAAATAGATAACAGGAGAGAGAAAGCTGAAATCCCAATACTCTGATGCTTGAAAGGTCATAAAGAGCTTTAGAAAAGAAGAATAAATGGAGGAAAAGGCCTAATATTATGTCAATGTCTACACTTAGTACTTGTATTTAATTTTAAGTAAACGATCAAATAATTGGTTATACATATTCTAGAGATTCTCTATGAAATGTTTCCACATTTCTCATGTCTTTGCTTCTAGGAAACACAAACAATATTTATTTATGTATTAAAAAGTAGTAATTTTGATATTTGAAAGACCTTACTCGACCTAACCAGAATACATTCCAGTAAATTTTTCATATAAAATTGTCACTTCGATTATTCGGCCTCTTTCCACATCTTTATTAATTTAAATTAGTTGTCTTATAGGAATTCTTTCACTATTGCCTCTTCTTTTTGAACATAAAATCGTGAGAGTTCAACAATATGTTTACCTATCTAATAAATGCACTAATGTCGCCATGTTTTCTGTTCTTTATGAATTACATACATCACTAATAAATTTTATACGGTTTTGGTTTTTTGTGATTTTGCTAAGGCCTTCGATAGTGTTATCATGAAATTCTGATTAACAAACTACACTATTATGGCGTCAGAGGGGTTCATTTAAAATGGTTTGTATATTATCTTGAATGTAGAAAACTATTGGTACAAGCTAATGGTAAAATTTCAAGTACATGACCAATTGGCAGTGGTGTACCTGAGGGCTCACTTTCAGATCCATTCCTTTTATTGGTATTCATTAATTATGTCACATACTTACGAATTAATGGTAAATTAACTTTATTGGCGGATGATACCAGTGTAAGCTATATATATATATATATATATATATATATATATATATATATATATATATATATATATATATATATATATATATATATATGTATGTATATGTATTCTGGAATACGTACAAGTGAGGGAAAAAACCAACCACCGAAAACGGATAAAATTTGATGTTGCAGCCGATTTTATTCAACGAACAGTGTATGACTTTCATGAAGCTAATTTAGTGCCAACATTGGAAATGATCTAAGGAAAACTGTACATACCAACACTCAACCAGAAATACAGTATGTTTTGATAAAACCTGGTTTGATACACATGAAGACGTAGTCAAATATCGCTGGGATGATGATTCTAAAAATTGCTCAAAGGAAAAACGTGTTATTATTCATGATGATTACAATAAAGATGGTTTTGTACTAAATACATTGCTTTCATCTATTATAAGCATTTTTCAATCCTAGGCTGATTACCACGAAAATAAGACCGCAAATGTTTCACCGATCAACTCCTATCAAACATTTCAGACATAGCCATTGTTATGAATAACGCATCTTATTATTCTCGAATATTGAATACAATTGCCAACACCAGTTTCAAAAGATATGTGATATAAAAATTTATTAAAAACAAGTACATTTTTAGTATTGCTTAGATATTATCAGAAAACAGAACGTTGCTGCAAATTATGGAAAGGTTTTGTAATTAATTTGTAATATGTTATTGATAGAACTTGTAAGATTTATAGACATACGTTATTAAAATTGCCATTATATAATTGTGTATTCCATCTTGTATTTTTGGTTTGGAGTAATTTAGAAGGAAAGACTATACAAATATAATTGCGGTTGTAACCTAAAGATCCTACGGTGGGTCTACTTGGCAATTGTGAGACCAACCATCACATATGGGGCAGTGGTTTGGGGTACTAAAACTAGTCTGAATACCACGAGGAACAATCTCTCAAAGGTACAAAAACAAGTTCTCGACTTACTTGTCTAGTATTTATTGTACTCTTTATAGGAACAGTGTCAATATCATTTTACTGTACTCCTTCTACATGTAGTTCTGTTCTTTCACTAGGAAAAGTACAATTTTTTCACAAGCAATTAAAAACTGAGCCAAATGATGGATGATTGGAAGTTCGACGATCAGGAAATATTCTGTGATAGTTAGTAGCAACTCTATCATTACCATAACAGA
The DNA here is from genome assembly GCF_026250575.1 of Diorhabda carinulata. Taxonomy (NCBI): domain Eukaryota; kingdom Metazoa; phylum Arthropoda; class Insecta; order Coleoptera; family Chrysomelidae; genus Diorhabda; species Diorhabda carinulata. The sequence goes on from NC_079462.1 coordinate 10,925,781, forward strand.
ACCCATAAACAAAAATTATTTAGGCATATTCTGTGATCGAAAACTGAACCCCAATAACAAAAGCTCTATTAAAGCTAACCCAATAGTATGTATCTTAGAGAGATAATGACAATAATGTCAATAGGTATAAAATGTCAAGAAACGTCAAACGGCCAACCTTAATATTGCTTTTAATTCTTTTTAGACTTTGTTATTTTTATTTAGTACAGTTGATACAATGTTCATAAAATGTCAATCACTTTTAACCAACAAACATTAACATTGATGCGATTTTTGTCTACAAATTTAAAATCAAAAACAATTGATTCTGCCCTTGGAGTTAATAAAATACTTATATCAGTAAAGTTGTAGTTGAATTTATACGTACATATTAAATTATGTTGTAGATAATTTCAGTAAAAGTACTCGAAATTTATAAAATGCGTTTAAATTGATAAATTATGTGATTATGGCTGTACTTTTAGTACGTTCACTAAAAATTTAATTTTCATTGGTTATTTATGTAATTTGAAAATCAATTATTGCATTTTGAAAAATATTATACAGGGTGCAATATTCAATACGAATCCCTAAATTAATTTTTCCAATCCATTCTGATCCTAGAATTTCTGAGATAGGTAATACCAGTAACCTCATTATATCCTTCCTGAGGGCTCTACATACAGTAAAAGTATGTTCATCATGATTCATCCTATATATCGTATCACACCTTCTGATAGATTCCACTTGAAACATAAATTATTTTGAAATTTCATATTTTTGTCCACGAATATGGTCCTGCTCCTATTGATAGAAATAATGAAAGGATAGATTGTTCGTGTTGAAAATCGAATTTGTTCCATATTGGACCCTATTGAATAATGATATACTTTGAAGTGAGTTTTAAAAGACACGATTTCCATTCAAACATTCCTATAGAAATCGAAGACATTTTCATTATCAAAATTAATCGAAATGTGAATCACGTCCAGCCCCGATATCACTTAAAAGTTTCTATTTCCGGTCGGGCATATATAAAACATATTACCATCAAAAAACATCATTGATAGTTTAAGAAAGATATACAGAATGTTTGGTGTTCGATTAGTGGTGGTTGTTTTAATTTTAGCGACTAGTCAAGCCTCAAATACTCCGAATTCTTCAGCAGTGGAAGTTTTACAGGATATTTATTATAGTTGCATACAGGACTTTTCATTTAGCTGTGCTAAACCAAAAGCTTTACATTGGTTCAAAGATGTAGTCGAAAATGAAAAGATCAAAATAACTGATAATTTGATACTTGTTAAAAAGAAAAATGATGAAGATATTGAAGTGAGTATAGATTCTACATAATTTAGAATACAAGCACTTCTACGTCAATATTAAAATAATTATAAATATTATATATGCTGAATTTTAGAAAATTGAAATAAGAAAAATTAGAGTTAAATCAGTCATCGTGAAGTAATGACGAAATGATGATTATATATTTAAACGTTATAAATGCTATTGAAACGAATTTGTATTGGTTATCATTAAAGGCAAAGCAAATTCATCTTATATATTGAATTCATGTATGTTGTCCTCAGTTATTTGTTTAATATACAAAAGCAAAAAAATATTGATATTTTCGTAACTTGCATTGTTGTTGTGGGGTTTGTCATTCATATTCTAATCAAACGATCTAAGAATATGTAATCGTAAATGTAAAATTGTATGTCTAATCGTAAATGACACATATGGAGAGATATATTTGTTATAAACGAGAGCTGTTCATAGGAAGTTATATATCTTGGAAGAAGATTTTTTGTAATTTCTATAACAGATCGAGGCCTAATGTAGAAGGAAGATTTGGAAAAGATGCTTACAACTTCTGTTGTAGTGGCTAGCTATAATGTGTTATCTTGAGTTATTTTTTTATTCGAATGATATTTTTAATGGATGAGCAACTTGTGTTTGTGATGGAAAATTCAAAGGTTGCTTTAAGACACAATTTTTAATAAAGGAAGAATAGCAACCGAAAATTAAAAGAGATTATAACTTTTAATTTTATCAGTGGAATTAAGCTGTGGTATTGATTATGATTGATGCTTTATAGTATGCTCTATGTATTGTAAATGTTAGTTTCAAAAACTGCAAATTAATCATTATCATATTTCTTGATATTTTCTGGGGAATTATTCTTCAAATTTCGTATCACTTACAACTTTATGCCACTTAACGGTTTCAACTCAGCAATATAAGTGTTAGAAGAAATAATTTTGGTTTTTCATAATATATACTATACGAAGCTCAGCAGTTTACCGTCTATAGACCATTCTAGAGTACAAAGTAACTACAATCGTTTACTCAATCAAATGTTACACTGTGCTGATAACAGATATCTTAAAAACCTCATTGTGCTTCTTCAATTTTCGAAAAGAGAAAATTTTCGCCTAGGATAATACTAACTAAGTGGTGTTTATAATACCGAATGCTTAAGTGAGAGAATGAAATTCTTAAAAGATTCGAGAAAGAGCCTGATGTTCTAGTTCGAGACATCACTACTGACAAAGCATCGACCAGAAAACAATTTTGAACCGTTTAGGTAAGCCATCTCGATATAAATGATTGAAGACGTGAAATGCACCACATATGAAAATAGTGTTAGAAACAGATCTCGGTTAAAGCCCGAATTAGCTTCATAAATAGTTACGAAACCCGCCCGCGAAGAAAGGTGATGCTTAGTGGTTGGTAGTATTGGAAAAGTATTGTTTATCTAATCTCACCAATATATTGATCCCCTATGTGCTGACAATAACTAACCCAATTGAAGCAGATGATCGAAAAAAATCGACAAATTTGAAGAACAGGAAACTTGTCAAAAATTAATATTTCCATTAGAATTTCTGACGAAGATCAATGTTGAAGAACGTATACATACCTAAATACATATGAAGCATAATTTGAAAAAAAAGTTGCAAGCACCAATATCATGATAGATATAGTGGAGAAATTTCATTTTTCAGATAGGAGACAGATGGTAGCGTGCAGCATATACTTTCTGATGTGTTTGATTGTTTGTCCGCTGGGTTCTAGTGATCACACAATTATTGTACAGTGTCATCTTTCTCCTCTGTTAACTTTCTGGTTGCCATAATTTCATGTCTGCACAGACAACGAAGCTTGATCCCAGAGGCGCAAAAGGAACTATGCAATGGCATTAGCTCAATAACATAACAATTGATGTATTTGAACTGAAGCGTGGCTAGATCATACACGTTCATCGTTGCACCATTTTGACAAGGTTTTTAGAAAACTTCTGTGGCAGTTCAAATAAAAAATTTAAATTAGAAGCTACTACTCACACTGACATGATGTATATTGTAGCACCATGGAACTGTTTCCTATTTCCAAAGGAAAAAAATAATTTATCTAATACACTCTTCTCGCACAGTTACGTAAAAAAACGCCGAAACCTAAATCAATACAGGGGCTTGATTTTTCTGAACAAATTGATTCTGCGTATTGAATAAACACCTTAAAAGAAGACTTGGTTATTATGTTGAAAACTGGTAGACACATATAACCCTTCTCTTCTGTATTTATCTTCGAACTTTACAGACTTTCATGGTAGTAATTCTATTTCCTCGATAAAGCTCGGAAAACTGTTCAAATATTACATATTTTAATTGTCATATATAAATTTTAAAACGTCGAAAAATACCAGACAAACTAAAATTCTAAAATCCTAAAACTGAAACATTCGCAATTATTAAGTCATAGACACCAGATTTAAAACTATCTGTGTTACATAAATTATAAGTTATAATTCCTTTTTTTTTTGGATTTGTCGTTATTGAGATTTCTTTCTATGTTTTCCAAGAAACTTATCTAAATAAGCAATGAATTTTTAAATTTTATTTATGATTTTTGTTTATTGATAGGCGCGAGGTTTTTCCAATGATATCTTCGAAAGATTCGAAGATTTCTTACAATCACACGATCTTGTGATGTCTGCACCTGAATTCCTACCGAGGTCCTTGGACACCAAAGATATCAGAGTTCCTCTTGCAGTTACAGGTGAGAGTTTCAATATATCTAGAAACTATTGAAAATAATAGTTGAAAATGTGAAATTATATTAATTCCATTTGCTTATCAATCGTCTTATTTTCAGGACGTTCGTCAAAGATTGTCAAGAAAGTCATTATCCCTTTCCTATTGGGTCTTAAATTTAAAGCAGCTCTCCTAGTGCCTCTTGCCTTAGCGTTAATTGCACTGAAGACATGGAAAGCTTTAACTTTGGGTCTACTATCGTTGGTATTGACAGGAGCTTTAATTATTTTTAAATTTACCAAATCAAAGGTGAGAATTGAGAATATATATAATTTATCATATTCAAATCAAATCATAATGATTGTCCTTTATGTACAAAATGATTAGTGTCAATTATTTTATTCATTTAACCTTTAGACAACTTTGATTCTACTTCTACTTTACAAAACTGATTTCATTGGGTCATATCAAAAGTCCTACTTAGTTTACTACAACTCGCTGTTATTCGTGTACGTATGTAAAATTATGAGCCTTAAACTTTTACTCTATGGATTGCTTCAGAATACCATTAATGTAAAGTAACTATAGATTTGTGAGAAAAAACTTAGATATGATTATCGACGTCGCCTTTATTCTTTTCATTAAGAAAGTTTTGCAAATAACAAAACAAATGATAGCTTAGGTGTGAAATCCCAGGCATACGGTGGGTGTATTAAACTTCTCATGTCAGTCAGTTCTTAACGAGTCATAAAAAATGCATATGGTCTGGGGTGGTGTCCTGGTAAAACACGATTAACCAACTCTCGGCGTTCCTTTTGTACTTCCACTTTTAGTCATTGAAAACATAGTTATGAATTGATCATCAATTTTCATAGTTTCAGTCCCACCACACATAAAGCAATATGGACAGTTAATCCAGGTATTGTAATCGTTTGTCACTTCTCTACGCTTCCACAAAAATCATTTTTATTCTATCAATACAATGTCATCAATCAAAGATCCAAGTTTTTGTATATCCAGTTTATCAGCGATTTCTTATCATCTTATCTTACATATCGATTTATCTAGTTCATTAGCAAAACATCATGGGCTTTTTTATTGAAAGGGCAGTAGGGGCGTGGCAAATATTTCATAAGCAAATTGCCACCTCGAAGAAATTAGATACCAATCACATAAACAAAGTTAAATATGACTGGCTCGATGATTATAGAAATTAAGTTCTATATGCTACTTAAGTAGAAAACCGATAATTATTCTATATGTGGGCAGTAAAGATGGTTTTGTACCAAGTACTCGGCTTTAATCCGCCTTAAATATTTCCCACTACTATGCTGCTTACCACGAAGACCTGACTGTAGAATTGTCTCAAAAATGGTGAACCGATTAGGAAGATCATCTATGAAATAGAATCGTTTGTTATTTTTCTCGTTCAATGAATTTTTGCTTCTTCAAGTCAGAATAGAACATTCGCACTCATTATTAATACATTGATATATCGTTGACCACTCATTGGATAAAACCAATCTAATTTTCTCCATTTTATAGCAATTAATAGAGAATTCACTAGTATTTTTTCCGACTTTCTACAAAGATAACAACATTAAAAAATTTCGGGGACGAGACAAATCGGATGAACGTCTATGCAGTATTTATACTTTATTCAACTTATTACTTGAGTCAACTATTATCTTGATGTTTCATATACTTTGTCGCTTATAACGATAATACATAAATCAATAAAACAATTGACAAAATATTTACCAATTTCATGTTAGAGAAAATAATTTTTATATGAAACAGAATCAATAAATTTCATTTATGTTGAAGCATTGTCCCGACGTGAATTTTCATGAAATGATAAATATCATTAATTGAATTAATACTAACCACATTATTGATACTCAATGACTTATAACAAAAATACATTGACAATGCAAGGTTAGGTAGACATTTTGAAGAGGCAAATGATCGTGGGTTTAAGTCTGGTTGGGGAATATGTAATATCGAGTTTTATCCGTTCTGTAATATGTCTATAATATTTTAAATGGTATTAACCAAAGTTTTGAAGTAAATTTTGATATAATCGGTCTTAAAGAATTATAATAAATAATAAATGCTAACGATAACAAAGTTGAAAAAGTTTTTTGTATTGGCATTTCAAGCATACACTGAGCTCTGAAGCTATGAGATAAAACTTAAAACAGCTAATTATAAGAAAGTTATAGTTCCTATATAACCATCATTTCTGTACCTATATATTCAAATTTACTTGTTCAACATTGTAATCATTATCGTTGATTATTCAAATCATTTTCAAATACCACACTGATCAGAATTTACGCGAAAAACATTATTTTTTAGTGCATTTAAATGAAGTGATTCCTCAAAAACTTTATATTGTATGTACATATTAGCTTTTTCAGAATGTAGAACTCGTTATTGATAAAGTTCGAAATACATCTTTCCAGAAATTGATTGACTGATAAATTTCAGTTATCTCTACTTTACGGAGACGTTTTCCGTTGCACTTTTTATTGCTATATCAATGAAAATTCAATTCCATTTAAAATATAACTCCTATTACTCAGATAAACTTTGAAACTTGATTTTTTTTTAATTTTACGACATGCTTATTGTGTATCGCCTGTGAAAATACTTTGAACATATATTTTTTTTGTAATTTAATTTAAATACTCATAAAATCATTTAAAATATTACAATCTGGCCAATAGTGACCACTGAGGAATTAAGTTTTAACTGAATCTAATAGGGTTTTGAATTTAAAACTAAGGTATACACATAAGCGTTCCTTAAGTTCTATAAAATAGATTACACCGAAGTTTAACGTACACACACAAGCTCTGCCTTTACACTAAAAATTCTAATATAACTCAAAGGGCTTCATTCTCTAGAGTTTCTCTAGCACCTTATTATCAAGGATCTGGATAACCTCGACATTGACATGATAATGGAGTCTTTCTTCATGTCTTTTAACTAATTTCTTAATAGTTTGGTCAACACTGTCCATTTCCAGTTCCATATGGAGGTCACTATTGCGAATATACCAAGGAGCATCTACTATGTTTCTCAGTGCTCTGCTTTGTTATCTTTGAATGATTGCTATTGCTTGCTTTGCATCCCCATAGTTGGATACCATAAGTCTATACAGGCTTAAGTATCTGCTTAGAAAGCATAAGCTTATATAGAGACAGAGTGGAGTTTCTTCCAATTAGCCAGTACCTTTTTCTATATTTCAATCTTAGTTCTTCTAATTCTTTTCAACATAAACTTTGCTTGTTGTTTGAGTGTGAAATGAAGTTATTATTTATTCTAAGTGGAATATGATCTAACCTTTTGTTTGTAAAGTTAAAATGAACTGGTTTAATTCCATTTAGTTCAATTTTACATCTCTTCATCATAGATGCGGTGGACATCTTTTAGTAGCTTTTTGGCTGCTTGTTCATTGCTATTTCCTATTGCTAAAATGGCTATGTCGTCGATGAAGATGACCTGGAACATCACATGTGTACATTAAGTATAGGACAGGTCTTAGAACACTACATTGTACTCCAGCCTCAATTTCTTGAAGATCGGTATAGGCTTCTTGCTTGATTCTAAAATATCTTTCCGATATGTATGAATAGGGGATATTGTTTTGGAAACTTGATCTTATGCCAAACATTTCCAACGCTTATGCTACATCAAAAAAATAGTGGCACAAACTTTTTTAATAATTTCACGGATTCCATGGATTTGGTCTTTTGAGTAGGTGTTTCTGAAATAGTTTCAGCTATGTTTCATGTGGTGGTATTTTTGGCTTGGGTGTTTTCCAAAGGCTGTGTACATACTTCAGTCTGAAGGTAGCATTTACTATGTTAGTTAGTGTAACTACTGCTAATTTTGGGTTTGAGTATAACACATAAATTCAAAAATAACCCATACACATGGTTATCCATTTCAGTATCTCTTCTACTAAAATGCCAATCTTGCCACACGAAGCTCACAATAAAACATATTTTGAGTGCTCATACTACGCCCCGAGATGCCTTCTACTTTCTATGAAATCGAATGTGAAAGTTATTTCGAATGAAGCAAATCAAGTGATAGAGAATCACTTTATTCTGGTTTTGGTAGACGAATAATTCATTGAGAAAATTAAAATATTTGTTAATCATTATTTGAATCAATTCAACAACAATGAGATTCTTAAATGTAGCATAGTATTTGTTATTAGAGAGAAATCATTCTTTTATAATCACAGTTCAAAAGATTTTCAATTGGTCTATTTCAAAGATAATAAAAAATATTTGCTCTCCAATCAACTCTTGTGAGCTTCATTTATGAACGTTTTGAACATATTCAATTCAATGGAACACTTTCTCTTGATATATTTTGATATTATTCCATTTTTCAGGTGAACTATGAAGTTATTCATGTACCACAACATATTGAACATCATGTAGAGCATCCTCCTGAATCTTCGGGTTGGGAACATCCAGGTTATGGAAGACAATTGAACGCGAATGAGATGGCATACAACGCATACCTGAGATAATTTTTATATTTATACACAATAAATTATTTAAATAATCATTGTCTTAATTACAATCACCTTGATAATATATTGAACAATACGTTATTGAGAATAGCTTATGAAACAGAGTTCCGGATTACGAGCGGGCTATTTGGAAACTATAAGAGGTCATTTATCGACTGTTTTGTTACTAATGTTCAATTACTAGGAAAGTAATTGTGAAAAGTACCGGACCTAGTTTGTTTTCTTGGGTGGTATAAAAAATACGCTTTTGGTTGGTTCGATTCTCACATTGATTATAAATATACTATCTGTTACTTGCAGCTCTCCTCGCGTAGTTTGGAATAATCCTCAAATATAATAACATAAAAATGACAGAGTCATTCGTTGACGTAGTTTATGTATTCAAAGTTTATTAAAAAATAGGTGTCCAATAATTTTTGGTAGAAATGAAATACTGAATAAGTTTATGAATTTATAAATAATATAAATTTTCACTGCAACTTTTCGAAAGGCAGTTTTGCCCCTTGCCGTAAATTTTTCAAAATTGTCTCTTAGTGCGTATTCACGTTCTTCAAGGATCATCTGAGCAAATTTTATATTTCTTCCCCATTCTGACAATTACGGCTAAATTAATCAAAGTTACAAAGTACTGATAAATATAGAAACGGTTCTTAGTAAGCCGTCAATGCTCTGCGTCCTTCGTAATTATTACATGTGAGACTATGAAGTAGAATTGGGAAGTAGCAAACATAAGCTGAATCAATAAATTGGCTAAGTTTAATATTGAACTTTGCGTACACAACTTTATAACCATCTGACTCCATAAATAAAAACAAAATTATACGATCCCAATTTTAAAATTAACGGACTTTTTTATCATCCATTTGGGGATTAAATTTTCAAAAACGCTGAAATGAGTTATTCTTTCCTAATCTTTAACATGAATACAAAATTGGAAGATCCTTCTCGTCCCCTATTTAATCCCTGTAGGAGTTGAAAATTTAAAAATCATCACTTGGTATGGTCATGTTTTTTTATACATATATATATATATATATATATATATATATATATATATGTGTGTGTGTGTGTGTGTTGTTTTTGAACAAAATATGCGACGCTGAGTTAAATTTTGAAAACTGAAAACATTTGCAGTACTATAAGTTATTACATTATCACCACAGACAAATTTTCACATTTCAAGCACTTTTTTTGTCAATCTTATTCAGTTTCTTCTTCTTCTTAATTTTAGCTATTTTGAGTGAAAATTGGAATAAATTAAAATAAATATGGATTATCATCAGCTGCCGTTTTACTACATACGTAATGCTAATATCGTAATACTTATACAGAGGTCGGTATAAATCAGGCAATATATTTGCATTAAGAGAAAAAAAATCAGCGTCGATTTATCGAAAGATATTCTAAAAAGGGTTGTAAGTATTTAAATTATTTATTAATCAATGCATTTACGGCAACGTTTCTCAACGGGGAGGCGGGACAGACGAAGCATGTCAAGAAGCTTCTATTAAATTGCAGTGCGGAGGTCAGGAACGGTGTGTGATCCTCTTGCAATAATTGGAATACTTGAGAAGGCCCCAAAAGAAGATATCACAAGGTGTTAGACCACAGGGCCGTGTGCCTGCTAACGAGTCCTCGTCTGCCTATCCCTTCTCTGAGAGAAACATTAAGTACTTTCGCGTAGTGCGGCGAGGCTCCATTCTGCATAAAATGACGGATGTTCGCAAGTGTTGGAGCTTTATCAAACATAACTTATACTTCCACTAGGCTCAATTCCATTTACAATGTCGGTCTCCAAGAGCCCTGATTTTGTCCTCATTTGAACGAGTTCTCGATATAATAGGAATTAAGGTAAGAAACTTGTTAGTTGGCTAGGAAAAACTTAGATTCTCCTCGCCCGGCATAAATTTAATTTCAATCATGTTCACATTACGAATTTCTTGATTTATCTGCTAAATATCATAGCAATCAAATAATTTCTACTGACTTTCTTTGTCTCAAATTATAATTGGATATTGGTATCTTTGGTATTTTTGAGAATTTTTGCTCCATGCTCATGATACACGATTACCTCTAATCTTAAAGGACAGGTCGACACAGTTATCAAAATTTAAAAAAAGATGTAAGTATCTTCAGAATGACATGTAATATCAGTTTGCAGTTTCGACAGCTCAATTAGCCAAAATATTCGCTTTTCTATAGATTTGTCACAACTAAACATATGGTAAAGTTAGTATTTACCTTACTATTTACATATCTAATATTTTAAGGTTATATTGTAAATCTTCTTACGATTTCGCTAAAAATACCAAATAATACGCGAGACTCAATTCCGTTTATATATATATATTGGTTTCATCCAGTAGACAAATATATTTATTTTTCATCAGACTCTTTGTTATGTGATGAAATCAGTCCCCATTATTGGCAATGTATGGAAGTCACAGTTTGATACTCTGGTAAATGAAAAGAACAATCATTTAGCTCAAGAACTGACTTATATGAATAGTTTTGGTAGTACAATCGCCTATTTCATATGTCAAAACAATGGAAAGTGAAAAAACTAAATTATCTAAAGTGGGATGAATACATATTTTGTATGAATATAAAAATATATTTCCAATTACCTCACATGATTTTATGTAGGTATATTTCTCAAGTTACTATAATATTTACTCTTAACATATAATCGAAGCATTTGGTCTTCTATTTTAGGGCTAAATTAGGTGTTAGATACAAACCTCATTATAAGTATTCGTTACCTACTTCTTGACACTTTCCTTATCTTGAAGTCCATATTTATATCGATTTCATTGAACTAATTTAGAGTATAGTAGGTGGAAGTGGTGCAAAAAACTCATCGAAAAAATGATTGAAATCGTTTTAATTACAAAAATAATATCGATATATCGATCATAAATCGACAATTTCATTGCATACTCAGCGTTAATATGTGGTTATTGATGTGTCATCTGTAACATCAATCCAATTTTCACTAAATTCTAAGAATTCGTCCAAACTTTGACGTAGTTGTTAATTTAAGGTCTCAAATATATAGCTACAGTAAAATGTCACTAGAGAACAATTACATCATGCATAATAATACTATATCTCACTTACTCACTCAAATCTTATGTCTATCTACCTTTACGAATGTAAGATGTTGAGTTTTTTTATCAAATTTCTTCCAAAATTCATTCTATTTATTTAGGTCTCTTGTTTCTTTTCTGTGTTCTCAGTCGCTTTTTTGATTTCGTCTAGCCAAATCTTCCTCTGTGTCTAGCTCTTACTATGTCTATGAGTTTTTTGCTAGTAGCCGATGATACATACAAGTTTAAATATGAAAAAATCGAGAATGGAAAGTAGCATAAGCTCAGTTTTGATAAAACAACATATCATCCTGTTATTCAAATGCCGGTGTCCATTGAAAAGCTAATTAGGTACTTTGGTTTAAGCCTTTTAACATCACTAGACAAACTATGGGGCTTGCTAGTGCATTTTAACCCCACATATGTCAGTACTGGGCACTCACCCATGCAATTTCCTTCTCCTCCATGCATCAGCGGTATTTCGGATCGCACATGATGTGAAAAAAACATCTTAGATGACCGTGTTTGGTGAAAAGGCCAGTCACCAGTCAACAATTGCGGGTGTTTAAGTGGAGGAGAAAACCCATCTATGTCTGCCTTAGCTTGTCTCATACCAGGTGATTCCATCCATCTCTGCAGAGTATGCTTTGCCTGCTAAGAGGGGTAATAGCAACTTTTGGCTTCACAAAAAATAGGTTCTAATTGAATAATCCCAATCTGAAGAGCGGAAAAAATCCATTTCTTTCTTCAAATATAATAATTATTGTTGTGAAAACGAGGATCTGCAAAGTATTGATGACAGCAGATAGGGAACCGGGATTACTTAGAATCAATAACTCACTTTTATACAATTCAAAACAGTCAACTTTTTTCAAATCTTATTGTCGCTTTTATAAGTTTTTAACATTTTTTTTATATTTATTTGTGTTTTAAGAGACAAAGCATTGCTAAATAATTCAAGAACACAATCGCTCCGCTCAACCCCAATAATATTACAGTCTCGCTAATTTTGAGCATATATACACGTACAAATACTAAATCATATCCGTTCAATAATCTATATATCCAAGTTTAATTTACAACTGAATTTCATTCTTGTCTAGTACTTCACTAATAGTACCGCACAATGAACACCATAAATTATTCATTATTATATTTATTAGCCAGTTTATTGGTGTTAACGCGATGTGATCAATCTGCCGTCGAAGTTGTTCAGGATATTTATAATACTTGCCTTAAAGATTTCAGTATTTCTTGTGTGAAGCCTAAAGCTCTTCACTGGATGGACGAAGCTTCTAGAAACAATGTTATTCGAATTACAGAGGACTTGTCGCTCCAAAAGAAATATAATCCTGAAGTTGAGGTAAATAGTTTTTAGATTTAGTCGATTCAGGGAAACTTTTTTTTCTAGACCAACGTTGCTTCATTTCAATATTCAGTAATCCTTGATAATGAAGTTATTTTTTTCTAAGAAATTCTCAAAAATTGATGAATGAATATACATTTTCGAGAAAATGTAGATGTTAATTTCGAAACGTTTCATCTCAATTTGTCATTTCTTCAAGTAGTTTGAGGTCAATGTTGAGTGTTGCAAAATAAAATTTTTTAGTAATACTGTGTAGAACCCAAAGAGAATTAAGTGTGAATTTTAATAGAATTTTGGTCAACAACTCATTAGTTTTTCGAAAACCATATTTCACACTTCACACTTCGTTAATATTTAACAATATTGATTAGCAAACTACCTAAAAAATCAATCAAACTTCCAATCCATGCTGATTGCCTCTCAAAATTTTCTAGAATTAATTAATTGGTTTGACATTTATTTTATAACTGATCTGTAGGATGTGTATAATTATAAGCAATCTAAATATTGAAATAATCTTAAATCTCAATATCAATAAATAGCCTAGTTCAGATATGATTTTCGTAAATATGATTGTAGTTCATTTTGATATCTCGCCACTGCCAATTTGTTGATGTAATTTTTTTTCCTTACTTTCCCTAAACTGCCGGCGTAATGATAGCAGATCTGAATGTTTTTCGCTGAATTTATGTGAAACTTTCGTTTCTATTTTGGCATAATTACTATATCAAATTCAAAGTAAACATTTGTGAACTTATTAGAAACCATATTATATTATATTTGTGGTCAAAATTAATATAGCAGGTTATTATTGTATTGTTCAAAAGTTGTCCAGGATAAGAAATGTATTGCTTTTCTAATAATTAGCAAGGTAAACGATTTAAACATATGGGCAGTCATGTAGAACTATAAAAAATAACCATCAAAATTGTAACGAAATCAACTTTATTATAAGCAAAAACATTTGGATCCAAAATAATTGAGTTTGTAGTTCACATATTGTAGTACAGATTTCGTATTTAAATCATTTTAATATACATTCGCTGAAGTAATCCCTTCCGAATTCAGTCCTCAATACTTCTATCTAGAACGTCTCTAATGTAAAGTAACATAACAAGTTTATTTAAAAGATATCGTTGGCAACAAAGCTCTAAAACTTCAGTGTCATTTTTCATTACTAAACAATAATATTTATTATTAAAAAGAAAATCTACAAAAGGCTATTTAAAGCTCCATTGTAATATAAGTTATTTGATATTTTAGGAAGGGAAAGGTGAAAAAGATATTTTAGAAAAATTTGAAGACTTTCTACAATCCCACACTGTGGTAGCAAAAGCTCCTGCCCTCCTTCGACCCGATGGACCTTTGAAAGAATATATTCCAAGAACGTTCCAAGCTACTCAAGCTTCGGTTCCACTTGCAGCCACTGGTATGTTGAATCTCATTGGAATCAGTTTATTGGTGAACGAAAAAACTGACAGATAATTTTAATAAATAATTGAGTCAATTTAAGTAACTGTATGTAGACTACATAAGTTATTATTTTTACCGTTTCTCCCTATTAGCCTTCAACTACTTCATTTTATTGTAACAGGACAGCTTATTACAGTTCTTATGTCCTTTTGATATTGAAGAAGCTGTCGAATATTATGAGAAAACCTATAAGTACTTCATTATTATTCTCAATAAATTCAATTCTACATATTTACACCAAGATGTTCTCGCCATTGTTCTCCATATTCACATCTTTATGGCCTGCAGTCTTTACTTTTCGTATTCATCTATGGTCTCGCAGTTTCGCTCTATACAATTATATTAATCCATATCAATTTCAATCATTAATTTGGAAATGAGGGTATTTTTATGATTTAACTCTTCCACACATTCCCATTTTCTCATACTCAACTTACAATACATTACTGTCATTGTCTTTATCAAGAATAAGATACCAGAAACGTGGATATAAAATAATTAGCAGAATAATTAAGAAGAAACGTTGATTCAATAATCAATGACTGATATTCTATGTGATTAGATCTCAAAATTTTGTCTTCCTTCGACTAGGAAACGATAACTCCCAATTGATAATTCCAAATAAAGAATGATTAATATTTTACTTGTCTTTAGCATCTTTATTTTACTTCTGTACTTGAAAAAGAACAGATGCATATTATTACTAATTAATCATTATTTATTAGTATATAAATGCGAATTTAAAGTTGTTAATTGAATTTATTTTTTTTTTAATATCCTTTTAACATAGTTCATTTACATAAGACAAGATTGTCGCAATATAATACAAATATTAAATTTTATTGTTATAATTATGAATTCTTTCAAATTTTAATAGGAAGATCATCGAAACTAATCAAAAGGATCATTTTCCCATTTTTACTGGGTCTTAAATTCAAAGCAGCCCTCATCATTCCTTTCGCTTTGGCCTTAATAGCTTTGAAAACATGGAAAGCTCTAACTTTGGGTCTACTATCATTAGTTTTGACTGGAGCTATCAGTATTTTCTCCAAACTCCTGGCACCTAAAGTAAGTACACACCTTAAGATAGTAGAAACAGATATACAAAAGATTTCATTCATAAACCTTAATAATTCAGGATAGCTTAAAACAGCGTGATGTTTGCAATTGAAATGGACTATCCTTTATTTTTCTTCACTTAAAATCGATTCCAGTACATTTAAACCAAAATAATCTTTCACATATTGCAATATTTTGGTATTTGCATAATTGCATAAGTGTAAATATTCTGAGGTTCAATGGCAACAATTTTATAGCATGACATCTCTTTTATTACCTATTTTCTTTATCAAAAAGGTTTTGTAAGGACCGAAACAAAATAATCTTAGATGGTGCTCTATCGGGACTATACGATAGATGGAATGAAATTTCTCAATCAAATTTTTATCGAATCATTAAATGTGTATATGCACTAACCTTTTGGTGAAACATAATGACCATTCTACGACCACTCCGTATATTTCGAGATGCCACAAAGCTAAAGAAATTAAAGCTGGAGCTCTGCATTTTTTAAGTACCACCATCCATTAGAAAAAATAATGTAATTGAGCATCCACCCTATCCGCCGCATTTGGCGATGTGTTATTTTTGGTTGTT
Source organism: Diorhabda carinulata (assembly GCF_026250575.1). NCBI lineage: Eukaryota > Metazoa > Arthropoda > Insecta > Coleoptera > Chrysomelidae > Diorhabda > Diorhabda carinulata. The sequence continues at coordinate 10,941,939 of NC_079462.1, forward strand.
CTTAAATCTTAATAAACATTCACTCGATCCTCGTTTTACTAGAGAATGGAATAGATGAAGAATTATTGAAAACATTCCAAAAAATTGATGAAAGTATACTGATAAACTATAGTCGCCTCTTTTAAAAAGCTTGTTGTAATCTGATCAATTATAGAATCGATAAATCATTGTCCTCGTAGTAAACCAGATTAGAGTAGTTAATTCTATTTGGTATTTGTCAAAAATGTTTACAACAATCCGAAGACATAATATATGCAGCGCCTCAATTGACAACCTCAGGTTTCAGTATTTTAAAGCTAGATTACATTAACATCTAAACAGCTAGGAGGATTGTTACTTGAATTTTGAGATAGACAAACATAATGTTTGTGATTTGAACACATCAACTGCTTCTCGAGATGTAGAAAAACGTTGACCTCGCAATTTATTTTTGATCTGCGATAATAAGAAGAAATTGGGATCCAAACAAGGTCTGTACGGCTATGTTTTGACGTTTTGTGTTTGAACTGATGTGTGAGACTTAGCATTGTCGAAGTGTAGAATGATTAGTCTTCCGCGATTGGTTACCCTGATATTTCGACCACTTCTGGCAAAAAAAATGCTGGCGTACTATTTTACCGACAATGTACTTTGCTCTTTGCCATTTGCTTCGAAGTGCTTCGTGCGAGAAAAACTTTTGTTTTATTTGTCTCGTCTTTAAATTTTCATACAATCGTTTTCTGTTTATTTTCGGGTTATTATGCATGTATCCATGGATTCGTGGCCAGTCACGATCTTAAAGACGTCAAATTATGCGATATCCAAGCGAACAAATCTTGCAATATTGGCTTGAGAAACGAGTTGATCGGTACACTACTGTTGGTCTAATCCATGTCGGAAGTCATAGAAAATCATCGCAGGAAAATGTTTGCAATTTAATTCCATTTTTGACAAATATGAATGTTTCAAGTATCTGTAAACAAGCTCAAATAGCACTCCTATGACAACACGTTCTGAGTACGATCACTAGTAAAAATGTCAAACATAATGATGGCAATATCAGACTTTACATATTCACATAAATGTTAACTATCCTATTCTATCCATAAACTACTATAATAAAACATATTTCGTATTTCGAATATAAAACTTTGACTACGATTATAAAACCTTTCAGATCTATTTTTGTCAGATATAGAGAAACATAATAATGAATCTACATATTTAGCAGTAATAGATGAAACAATTTGTCTCGAATGTAATCATATTTTAGGTACCAGCCTACGAGGTAGTACATCATCCTCACCATATAGATCATCACGTTGGTTATCATCACATTGATGTTTTACCAGCTCCGGCGGTACCAGCTGTACCAGTGGGTGCACCTCTTTACGTTGCCAGGAATTTAGGACAAAATTTGGCTTACAGCGCTCACCGCAAATAATTTGTATTTATCATTTTTCTTTATTTATTTGTTAATTTATTTATTTATTTGTTATGAGTTGCAATAAATAAGATTATCGAGTGTACTTATTTTATTTTATCATTCACATACGGACTTGAGTGAGAATTGGAGTCATAACTAGATTTACAGTATCTCCGTATATTTTCAGTGAGTAATTTATACTAAGAACCGATATAAAAATATATTTTTCTAAAATCTAGAAAAATTCTAGTGAAATTTGTTATAAACAATCAATACCTAGATGCCCAATAAATTAACGACTTAATGAATGATCATATTCGATACTAGATTTATTAAAATATAAGTGGTGTATGTAGGTATGATCCTTTGTTGCTGAGTGGAGCATATTTGCTGAGATCTTCATAAAATCCTAGAGCATTGATAAGCTTGAGTCATCACATTTGAAATGAATGATTTGAAGCTCGAAAATTTTGGAATTCATCTGAACTGGTATTGTTGTTAGAATTGTTGTAGAAAATTTTCAACTTTCCTTTCAACTTGTTGACAACTTGAGAAGAACTTCCCAAGAAGAAAAGTAAAAAAATATTGATGTCTATTATACAAAAGAAAATACATTGCAAAAAATAGTTTCTAGAATGGTTTGTGAGGATGGTTTTAGTCTTAATTCTCTCTGAACGTTTTCATATTTGAGGTATTTGTTCTCGAAAAGTGGATTCCAACTCTCCTAATACAATCAGATCTACAAGGTTAAAGATGACATGATTATCGAATTTGCACATATCAAGAAGCAACAACAAAGATTTTCGCTTAGCTTCGACGAGTGAACATCTCAAAAAAATCACCGATATTTGAACGTTAAAGTTCAACACAAAGAAACTCATTTTATTCTTGGTCTGATTCGAATACATGGTTCACTGCTACTGCTGAGCATTTTATTGGATTAGTTGAAGAGCACTTCAGGAGTTTTTGTCTTGAATTTGAAACCGATATTATAGGCTTGACAACTGACGGTGCAAGTGTCATGGCAAAAGTTAATAAACTTGCATCTTGAAATTCACAGCTCTGTGTTGCACACGGAACTCAATAAGCTGTAGTCTATATTCTGTACAAAATGGATCAAAGGATATAGAACTTACAAAAAAAGTCGTTGACCATTTTGGATATTGATGATGACGAAAATGTGGAAGAAATAAATGATGAACTTGGTTTGACAATAACTATCGATAGACAACCCGCTGAAGTGATCCATGAGTATAATGATATTATTAAAAAAGTTCGAAAAGTGGTTAAGATTTTCCGAGGGTTGCCAAATAAAGATGATGTGTGTTTGAAAAAATTTGTGAAAACAGAGGCAGGAAAAGAATTAAGCTTGATTCTACACTACCGCACTCGCTGGAACAACTTGCTTTATATGCTAGACAGGTTTTACAGTCTCTGCATGTATTTTATGAAAGTTCTCATCGACCGACGTAGCAAGATACAGTTTTAAGTAAAGAACTTTCCGTGGCGTTACCTGCTAGAGTGAAAGGAAGACGCAATACAATTACTGCTATGTTGATTTACTTACAGCATCCAATTAAGTATGAACAAGAATTGAAAACGCCCAATTCTACATTTGTGATGCCAAAAGCGAACAAGTTATTATATATTATATTGTAATAGTATAAGTAATATTAATAAATTAAAATTCATGCAGAGTCATAAAAGACGACGCTGAGACCATAGTAGATGACGTAGACATAGATGCAGATAATACTCAACAATCTGTGGAAAATAATTTAACTTTACAAGAGAAATTAGAAATGCAGCTGAAACAAGACAAAGAGCATGAATTAACAGGCTGAAACTACAAAAGAGAAAAACTTTGATGAAATATTAAAGAAAAAATAGCAGCATTTGAAACCGATGGAGAGAACAACCTTAGAAGCAGAAAGAAAGTTGGAAGATGAAACGACCGATGCCATTTTTTTTTAAGATTATACGATTATTTTCAAAACGGGAAGTGACTAATTATTTCATATTTGTGACTGATTATTTGATTATTTCATATTTATGACCGATTATATGATTATTTCATATTTCTGACGTTACGATAAATTATTTATTAAGAATTGAAAGACTATCAGTGAACTAAATTTAAATGATATCCTTTGAGAATACAAAAGACTGATTATAACTATTAAGTACCTGCTACCACAGATAAAGATTAGAATCAATATTTTTAGTTAACTAGTATAGTACAAAAGTACCTACAAAGTTCTACCAAATATTAATATTTTTTTAAGTTCCTGGGCCTTTTATTAATAAATGAGTAGCCCAGCTGGTAAAATAATTATCCAATTATTAGTAACTAAGGCGTTGTTGATTTTCATCACAGCAAAAATCCCGTGGAATTGGAAAGAGTGTGGGATTGCAATTCCTAGCTGTACCATATCAAATTCAGGTTCACTTAAATGAAATAACATAAATTCTATTACACATTTGGAATCAGCTTAACTTCCCCATTACAATAATATATTTCCAATAATTTTCCATGAAAAATTCAATACCCTGTACAATATAAGAGAAATTCAAGAATGAAGATTTGTTGCGGCCAAAGCTTTCAAAAAGTGGAAAAAATTCTGGAGAATTATGTATCTTTTTAATATTCATAATATTAGTAATAATAAAATAACAATACATTATTTTCTAGGTTGTTTCAAATGAATCACCCTGTATTTTAAATGAGTGTCGAAAAGTACTACCAATATTCTTCTTTCTCGTCGTATTTAAAACTGTTAGTTCTTGAGATATTCTGATGTTTTCGTGCAATACAATGATTATGTAATTGTATGTATGGGTATTTGTCAAAAACTAATATCTGACGTGGCATGACAATATGTACATTATTGTTTTTTGATTCAACGGTTTGGTAGAGTTTTTGGTGTTTCGAAGAATTTGAACAAGGGGAAATATGAATATCACTAGTGATAAAATGATTGATACGATCTGTATATTAATAGAATGCGACAAAAAAGCCTTACTATCAGCATGAGTATGCTATGAATGTTTTTCTGAAAAGTGGCAACCTACAAAAACAAGCTTGGAGAAATTAATAGTGCAGTTCAGTCGCACGAGTTCAGTTAATTATAAAAAGCATGAACGATTAAAAGCTTGTGACAGAAAAAAATTATATTAATGTTTTACTGGCAGATACTGAAAACCCACACACAAGTAAGTATTATTTCCAGCGAACAAGAACTAAGTTACTACAGTTTTCAAAGAATTCTTGACAAAAACAAAATGCACCCGTACCCCATTTACTTGCAACAAAAGTTTAATCAACAGAGAGACTTTTTTTGACTATTTTCTATTTGGGGATGGAGCCAACTCTTTTTATTGTCCTTAGCAGTGAATATTAATTTGGATAATCGTGTCTGGGGATAGTTTTATTTTGTTTAATTTTTATTTTTGATTCAATTCAAAAGGTGTTTCCAGCTTTTCCGCCTATTTTTTTATCAATTGTCGTTCGTTAAGAAGCTGGTGGCGTTCAATTTAATATTGATTGTTCACCCCATCCTAGTACCAGTTATTTCAATGGGTATTTTAACTGAGGCCAAATACAACTTCTTGAGGAAGAGTCTCCTGCCAGGGATCTAAGGCTACAAACTCACAATTTATTGTGAATATCTCAAGAACTAATAATTTTAGGCATAGAAAAACTCGACAAAAGAAGTATGTTGGTAGTATTTTCCGATACTCACATAAAATACAGGAAGATTCATTTGAAAAAAAAACGAGAAAATGACGTATTAGTATTTTCCTTCACTCTGTAACAGATAGAATGAGTAATAACAAAATTAATAATTTTCCAGAATTACTTTTACTTTTCGAATGTTTTTGCAGCAACAAATCTTCATTCTTCAATTTCTCTTACATTGTACAGGATATTGAACTTGTTATCATTTTTATGGAAAATTGGTTATAACTTCTCAAATACTACATAGAACACATTATAACCCTATATTATTGTAAAGGTAAGTCAAACTTATTCCAAACATGTAATGAAATATAGGGTTTTAGTTCAAAATAAAATAACTTGGATTTTGCAGATTGTAAATCAACTTAAAATCTAAAGAATAATAATGGCTAAAATTATATGTACAGTAATAGAAAAAATGAATATGATCCATGTGACTTTACTGCTTAGATAGATAATGGAAAGTTTCTGTATGTTAATTTGTTACTAATTCTCAATTTTATGGTGATATAGATAGAGTACTTACATAGTTTAAATCATACATAAATCAAAGGCAGATATTTTGCCCATGTTTGACGTTCAATATTGGAACAAAATTTGTCATTGGATTGTAATGAAAAGATTGTAAACACAGCAAGCTAAGCTAATTAATCGATGAATTGACGACAATATTTGTATCCCACAAAGGTAATGTTCAGTTCTTAAAAAACAAACTCTTAAGAAATTATCTAAAATAATTCTCTTCAGAAAACATTTTGTCTATTAATAACTATTTACTTCACAGAGAAGTAAATGACAATATATTTGAGAAATTAAAATAATTTGAGTGCTGGATGGTGCAATTTGGTTAACAAAATAATTATAAACCATCAGAAATACTATCCTCTTTTAAACTTTTTTAATGCTCATATTTTGAAAAACGTGTACTTGATAAAAACACTATATAATTATTGCCACAAATTCAATAAAAGCTAATTTATTTGAATTTATTTTCTTGTATCCGTCTTCGCAAAAGTTTCACTGATTTCGATGCGAGTCTCTGTAAAGAAATCGAAACAAAAGTAAGCCGGCCCAAATATTTTGTTACTTTAATAAGGAGAAGTACTGAATACCAAAATACGCGTGTAGTGTTTCACCTTAACCATCTATTAATATGCATACTACGATGAGCTCCGGTTTCCTAAAAGTAAATTTGTTCACCATATATGTCCCGATAGCTTTTTAGTTATAGAGGTATATAAAACTAATAGGGATACTTTTTTATGTTCATTCATTAGTAGAATTTTCACAATGACAGGTTTCAAAGTTTGTTTTGTTTTAGTTTTAGTGTCTTCAACTTGGGCTTCTCCAATAGCTAGCAAAGAAAAAGCTTCGGATTTTGAAGATGACCCTATTGGATACGTTCAGGATTCTATAGCTGACTTTTTTGACAATATCTTTAGTCAGGATAATGTGCAAGTATGCAAAAACTTTTAAAAAATTTATAATTTAATTGTGAGATAAAGTTTAGTTGACTTGTTCAATGATTTGAATATCATTAATCGTTATTCCTTAGTCGAAAAGTAATTATATTTGTGTAAATGATTATTCGAGACCACTATCAACAAAAAACAACTGTTCTCATTTTTGTTCAAATAACTTTCCATCCAGTCACTCACAAATATCCTCAATAGTCTTAAATATTTCCATTTATGTTGATTGCTGAAGTTTTTATTAATAAAATTGTTCATATTTTTATTAAATTAACTCAAATGTCAACCATAAAGCGTCTTAATTTGAACTTCATTCAACTTATGTTACAATGAGTTTATCAAAACATGAAATTCATCGCTCTGCAGCTATAGTAGAACTTTCTAATCATAGAGTTCAAGCTTCATTATGCCTGATGCCATTCTCGGCTTCATTTTGATGTTTAGAGTTACCATCATTAACGGACGATTTAGTTCAAACTTACTCCTCAAAAAGCTATTCAAAATTAGTTACCAGAAATTTATCAAAACATAAAATTCTTAAAACGGCTGTTATTGAATTCATTTATAGTACAATGATGAACTCAAGCTGCATTTTGCCAGATGCAAGTGTCGTCTTCATATGGAATTTCATTCAATGAATTTTTAGCATTTTAATCTCAACTCAGAGATGAAAAATAATATTAGTATTCGTTACCACAAATAATTTTTTTGAAAATATACTCCAATTTCAGTTCAAGCATCTCTATGATAATTGGCGTAATTGAAAGTGTACTAACATTTGCTCTCACAAAGGATAGGATAGTTTCAAACTTATCGAACTGCCAAGATTATTATACTGCATTATCGTATAGCGAAGCATGCTCTCCATGAAATTGAATGAAATGATTTCACTGATATAATACTAATTCATCAATAATTTGATTAATCATTTCAATTCTCATTATACGAGATGTGGCTAAGTAACAAGACTAACGCTGCGCATGCGCCAAGGGATAACAACTCTCAGCCGTTTAGCATGAAGCCTACTCTTTCGAATGCGATGTCCACCGTGTCTGTAGATAAATAAGTGTAGCCGTTCCATTCGTGTGTATAGCAGTTGTTTTTTTGTTTTGCCGTAAAATGAAGCAACATGAAATGTCACCTGAAACTTGGAGAAACTGCAGCTGAAACTTAAAAGTTATTGAAACAAGTATATGGCAATGAATGTTTATCGCGTTCACGTGCTTTTGAGTAGTTTAAGTGTTTAAGATGGCGGAGAAGATGTTGAAGATGATTCATGTTCTAGTCGCCCTTCCACGCCAAAAACGGATGATCTCATTCGATCTGATCATCGGCTAAGTATTCGACCGATTGCTGAATCTCTAGGAATTGACAAATAATTAGTGCAGTAAATAACACATCAAAATTTTAACATACGAAAAATTTGTGAAAAGCTGATGCCTGAAATACTCACAGGAAGCTTGCAAATATATTTGTATTGACATTTTGGATACTATTCAAAACGAATCAAACTTATAAGAAAAGGTATAACGAATCAGATGCATTAAAAGTAACAATATTTACGTCTGTTGAAGCTGTGAAAGGAAAAGAGGCGCGCGTACTGAAGGGACTGACAGAAAATGTATATATTGAAGGTCATTATAAGTAAATAAGTGAAAAACAGTACTCAAAAAGAATTTTCTACATTAAATCATTTTTACAACCGCTTAGCTAATCATATCCATTCAAGAAGAAATGTCATATGGTTAGGTTTGTTCGCGGTAGATATCCTGAACTTTTTCTTTCAACAGATGCATGCGCATTGTCAAATCATGCGTTCGCGGTGCTAAGGAACCATTTTCAGGATTTGAAATCCTGTGTTCGTGGAGCACAGATTTCTAATTCCGAGCGTGCTCTGAATACGTCCAATGTATCCTTGGACATGGGTAAGGATTTTTAATCTGACGCATGTGTTATTTGTTATATTCACCACGAAATAACCTTTAACCTATGTAGTTTTCTATGTAATTGTATTTAGAAAAAACGTATTAGTTGACTTTATATTCACAAATATCAAGAAAAAACCTTCGGCTAGTTAATTATACACATTTTATTCTCCTAGCTAGTTTTGAATTCAAATTACAATTTTAGATGTTCGTGGAGGAATGTATGTTCAGAACATATTCTGAACAAAGCATGCGCATTTGACATTTCCAGAAGGTAATCATAATACATTGGGAATGTCTAAATCATCTACCGCGAACAAAGCGGTTTCTGTTCTTTGATTGTCAGTCCGGAGAAAATGAATTTCCAAATTTCATTGCATTAGGTTCGAAAATTTGATCGTCATGTTTTTTTCTACACTTATTTTGTTTTATTAATATTTATGCTTGGCCACAGTGAAAAATAGTATATCTTTTGAGTATTAACTTACTCGTAACTCTTAATCTTAAAAGATTATAGTGAGTTGAACATTTTCCAATACTATACTACGCAATAAGGAAAAAAGCAAAAAGTACTTTGCAATATATGTACGGTTACAGTTGATAGTTAATACCCAGCTTCGTTAAAATTATATCCTAAATTTTTTTTTCAGATTTTTCCACAGAACCAAATACATTCCTTGTTTTCATTACCTTTCTACTGAAAAATCAATCAACTAATTATTGCCCTTTGAATCACTGTTTATCAATTTAGGATGGGAGTTTCTTTGGGTATTGGTACTGAGATGTATAGAGAAATATCCACAATTTGGATATCATTTTTGTCAGTTAATACACATGCTGAAATATATCTTTACGCGAGTAAAATGGTATTTGGAAAAAATGGCCTTCAAATCGATTCAAATCTTGTTTGAGCTATGAATATATTATTCATCCATAACCTCAAACAAAACAGAGATCAATATATAGGTGAATATTTTCTGTTCGTGTCATCAAAACCAATATTGGAAGTGAGATACTTACCGAAATACTTTGAATCGATAAATCCTCGAATCAAAACTTTCTGATTTGAATAAAAGTGATTGATATTTTTGTGATAATTTTAATGAGGATGGTGCTAAATTGATCAGAAATATACTCACTACTTACTAGGTTTTGTGGTGATGTACAACGGTATTGTATTAAAACTCTGTAATTGATTACTACCTATTGTTATAGAAAACTAATCACTTCTTTTAAACTCTAGGTTGGTGAAGACGTCGAAATTAGTCCAAATGGTGCTGAAGTGGATGACCTGGAAAGTAGAAATTTAGGTTATGAAGGAAAATTGGAAAAGTACATAAAAACACACGATGTTACCTTTAAACTACCACTTCTTGGTACTGTAAGGCTTAACACAAAAAATTTAGATAATGAAGAAATGGGATTGAGTATTAAATATGGCACAAATGCAGTAGAAGAAGGTATGTGGAAATTACTAAAAGTGATAGAAAATTAAGAGATATTCAGTTTTGCAATTAGTAATTGTGCAGTTAGTTGATTTCATATATGTATCACTATTAGATTCATCATTTCCAATTTTTCGTATTTGTATGAATGTATTTTCAGCGGCGTATGTTTTCAAATTTTCTTCATCTTGTACCATGTCCGTGATTAGACGTAGGGTACATCTCACTTCTATCAGTTTTTATATCTCACTTCAATCTACTGTGCATCTCTCATAGCTTGCATTATCTATAGCTATAGCTATAATTCTAATAAACAACAGTATTTGTGTCATCTTCAAGGACGTTACCTCTAGTTCCTTCTACAAGTTTCTTGTTCGAAGTATCCCTTGAGTTTGATTGCAATGAAAAATTGGAACTAAGTAAAAAATGTGTTCTTAAATAATGTAGATAGAACTACTTACGATCGACGGATCTGATCAACTATATTGAAAAGCTATACTATGCAAAATAATTTGCCAGTGTTTTCCGATAAGCGCACCGAATTTGGAAAATTGGATTTGGGATTCAACTCTAAACGTTTTGTTAAACATCAGAGCAATAATTTAGTTGATCACGGCGTCTAGCTACATTAGAATTGACTTCCAAAACTTTTTTCTTACTAATACCAAACACATATTATGAGCAATGAAATAACAACAAAACAATAACTTCGTCTAGAAACCTTTACATTTAATCTACCTGAAAAAACAACAGATAAATTGACACACTCTTAGATGTGCTCTTGATATGTTTACCCCCAAATTACAATTACATTTCGATGACGACATTCAGTCACCATTTTTCCTACTTGGAAGTTAAATTTATTGAAAGACCTCGTCCAAAATTAGTAGAATCTTCATTACATTTCGCCAATATTCTAATTACTGTACCACTCACAGTCACTTGCCGCTATTAGATTTCGTGACATTTTGATGTACCCGGAACAGGAAATTTCAATTTAATAGATATTCTATTTTTTTTAATTCAAAACTTTGAGAAAATTGAAAAGAGCTAGCAAAATGGAGCATGTGGTTCAAACTTGTTGACAGGTGAGGCAGAAACTGCCTTAGCTTAGTGGATAATATGTTATAAAATAAAAGGTTTCAATACAGTAGGACTGTGCTACACTTAATTTAGACTAAGATTAAAACGAGGTTGTAGTGTAATAGAAATGGACAAATATTCTTCACTTATAATACGTGGAGATGAATTATTTTCGATCATTATTTTCTAAATAGGATTTTTTGATTACTGCTAATGTTTTACAATGTAAAGTTTTAGATGAAATTAATACCTGAAAAGATAACAAACAGCGGTATATTTTTTCTAATTATTTTCTTCATTTTCAGGTAGAAAATCGAAAGTGAAGAAGATTCTCACCCCAATTTTGACAATCTTTCTTCTGAAAGGAATGACTTTGATACCTTTTATTCTTGGAACAATGGTCTATAAAGCATGGAATGCATTGACACTTTCAATTATTTCTTTCGTGGTATCTTCAGCTTTGGCCATTTTCCAGTTATGTAGAAAAATTGCTGAGAATAATGCTCAAGCTCATCTAGCTGCACATGCAGCTTGGGATGAGCATGCATTGAAACACGCAAGAAACTTCGAAGCAAATCCAGAAGCTCAAGAATTAGCTTATTCGGCATATAAGCAGTAGTTCAGATTCTTTGTTAACTTATTTATTTATTTGAGTCCAGTTAATAAAAAACATCAAATGAATTATTCTGTTTTCCTAACTCCTACTCTATTTATATTGATAGCAAGAAGGTCCACAAGATGGGATTCGACCGACGAAAACGTCAGAGTATGAATACAAATTAGTAGAAATAGTACAAAAATATGCTCAGTAGGGACTGATGAAAACAAAGACTGATTTGAATAGAATTTCAACACCGACGACTATAGCTAGTAAAATAAAGGATTTTACATATCATGGAACTACAATAAGGTAAGAACTGATAATAGAAAAGATGGAGGCATATGTTTACATGCCACCCAAGTCGCTGAGGTACCTGATAAGACTAGTACTTGAGACATAAACGATAACAATGGCTAACGGATTAGCGATTGTGAGACCGAGACAAGAAAGGAAAATATTTGGACCGATGTTTCAGGATACAATAGGTCACTATAGAACAAAAACAAGCAAAAAGGTTCATTCTTATATACGTATATAGTGAAAAATGAAGATCTAATGACTCTTATGGGCAGGCGACGTCAGACATTCCCCTGACGATAACAATACGAATTGTATAGAAAAAATCCTAAATGGAAAACACCATATCGAGAATAGCGAAATATCTCAAGCCGACAGACATGGACTATTGGTCCGAGACATTTGGAAACCCGCCCAGGAAAGAGATATTTATTTGATCTTTCTAATAATTCAAACCATCTTCTAACAATTTGTGCACCAAACAAAATTGATAAAGATTCCCTTGAGGCCAAAAATTTTTTACATTGCAAATAAAAAGTGCGTTGTTTTTTGCAAAAATATATTGTACTATGTGTTTTGAATAATATTATATGAAGTCAAAAATCATTTTTGAAATAATATATGTCAAAATGCTTTTGAACAATTTTCTACAAATGTGTGTCTCAGATGAAATTATATGTGTTGACGTTGTAGGCTCCAAATACGTCAATACATTCCAATCAAAACAAATATATCATGAAAGATTCAAATTTTGCTGTGGAGCGGAATACATATAGAATATGAAAATTTATGTTGAAAAATCTGGCGGAACATCTTGGCCAAAACAGAACAATTTTACAGACAATTATAATACAAATTTGGAGTTACAGAAAAGCTGCTAGGAAACCAATCCATTTATTGAGAACATTGCAAAAATTAGGGTAGAACTTCTAATACACGTTGTACAAAAGAAGCTGAAGAAACAAGAAATTACGAGCAGAAAAAACGAAACAGGAATTAGAATCCTAAAATGGAAGGATAACCGTGATGTGTTGATGCTTTCTACAAAGCATGCTAATGAGACAGTAAGCATTGACAGGAGTGGTTTTATAGCCTCACGCCGTGGTAGAGTATAACAAATCTTTTATAGATCTGTCTGATTAAATGGAGAGTTGCAACACTTCTTTGAGAAGGACACTGAAGTGGTATAGGAAAATTGCTATTGAGCTGTTACTAGATACAGCAATGGTTAATGCCCATATTCTTCATAGATGAATAAAAAAAATAATATAGCTACCACTGATTTTCAAATCTGTGTAACAAATAAGTTACTGGAGACAGAAACTACGGATGCTGCTGATAAAGAGGCACTAATATCAAAAAAACCCCATTACCTAGTGAAGAAAGAAGGTGAAAAGAGATTGTGTAGGACGGAGTGAGCAAAAATAAAAAAAATTATTGTAAAATCCAAAGTAAAAAGAGGATTACTTTTGCAGTGTTTGTCTGGAAAACCATATTATTCAATTTCGTGTTTTTTTGGCAAAATATAATTAATTATGATTAATCGGGTTTAAAGGTTATGGAAAAAATTGAATGGAGAAATTGTAGTATAATGTTTCAAGGATCAAGGATACCCCAACCAAACTGTAAAACTCATTCAAATACGGTCCCTTGAGTCGTGGAGATGGTTCGAAATAAAATAAGTCGTGCTTATAGGGCTTATAGGACCGCTCCGGGCTGGTCAGAAAGTTCGATTGCGGGCATATAATTGCATAGATCATTAATTGTTTTGCGTTGATAAAATATTATTAATTATCATATTTATTGATCTGTATATCAATAATTGTGATTATAAATTATACTTTATTATCATAAAAAATTTAATAAATGGAAATAGAAAGTTATGCACTTTGAATAAAATCAGGTGGACTTTGTCCAATATAAAGTTATCAGAATATCAAAGTAAATCTGGATTTTTAGAGATTTTGCAATTCTCCATACACAATGATAGTTTTGAACTAGGTCTTGGTCTTGGTCTTGGTCTTGCAGTGTGAAAATACACAATGATAGTTTTGGTCTTGGTCTTGAATAAGTGGTCTAGGTCTTGAATGTATGGCTTAGTCTTGATCTTGCAGTGTGATAAGTGATTTTGGTATTGCAGAGTTCAGTCTCTGCTTTGTAAAAATAATAAAGCTCAATTAGAAAATTACGAAACATTTCTAAAGGTGTGGGAAAAAACTATTTTAGGTACTACTTTTGCTATTAAAAACACCAACCAAATTACACAGCATAGCTGCTTGCGACAAAACAAAGACAACTGTTGCATTTTTTGAATACATTTTAGTGGAAATTTTCCCTCTAAATTTCGATTAAAAAATTTGACTTTAGAATTGAGAGCTATGTTTGAACAAACAAAAATTACAAAAAAAAACCTCAAGATCGTAAAAGTCTTGGATACTTTGACTTGGTCTTCTATAAGTCGTGGACTGCTTGGTCTAGGTCTTCATCTTGCTTTTTCTGCAAAACCGTAAAATCAACAATAGTCTCGCTCATCACTAACCAAATTATTACTGATTACTGAACATAGTAGGAAATGTAAATAAAATAGAAATAAGAGTGAAAACTTTCAATTACGGATGAGGTTTTACTGTTAAATATGGCTATAAGGCTCTATGATGACACAACTCTTCAATGACTTTCTAAGACATTTTGCTCAGTATAAATCGAACGAGTCTACACTTCTTGTGTTTAATGGAGCTACAAGCCATTTAGATTTTACCATTGCTGAAACAGCAGAGTTTTTTGGTTGTCACTTTATTCTGTTTGCCTTCAAATACAACGCACGAGCTCCAGCCATTGAATAAGGCTGTATTTTGCTCTTTTGAAGCAAACTGGGATCATGAACTTTTGAGATACTAGGATACCTTCCCACAAAGAAGCCTGAACAAGAACATAATATTTTCCCGTGTATGACGCCGGAAAATATTGTGAGCAGATTTACAGCGACAGGATTGTCCCCTCTAAATCCTGACGCAATACCTAATGCCGCATTCGCACCTTCTTTAGTAACACAAAGACCCTTATCCCATGAAATAAATGAAAGTCTTCCGAGTTCACACGATGAAAATGTCCCACTGGCGACTTTAATTAGAAGAAGCAAACCAATTCCCCAGCAATCTTCTCCAACTAAGACAATGAATACGTCTTTTCAGGAAATACTTCCGATTCCTATCGAAGGAAAGAATGTTGGGGAGACTGGGGTTAGGCGAAAGGCGCAGCAAGTAACAAAAAGCCTTTTCACGGAGGGACATGGCCAAGCAGCTAGGGAATATCCAACTTCGAAACTTTCAGTTCCGTCAACTTCCAAACAACGAAGGTCGATCCCACAGTCCATGTTTCCTTTTTATATTTTACTTTTTCTATGAATTAGAATTAGTTCAATATTTTGTAAACTCATCTTGAATAAATTAAACTGACATCAATATTCTTTAAGTTTGAAGATTTTTACTGTGGACCATATAATCCGACCAGATGTGTAATATGGCCCAAGTGTAATACATTGAAGTATTGCATATAACTCTTCTGTGAATCATTTTTTATTATGCTAAATTGTATATATATATATATATATATATATATATATATAGAGAGAGAGAGAGAGAGAGATTATCTACATACTGACATATTATATTGATAAAAATTGTCCGACCAAGCACCATAGTTTTAATAAAAAATAAACAAATATATTGAGGTGGGCCCTATTTGCCTCCACTACCTTACTTTATTTTGTGATTTTACTTATTATTTCCTTAAATATGTACTCCTCCTTTAACTTTACAATGCTAACAACGATCTATACGAACCTTATATTATTTGAAACAGTTCTCGAAAACTTCTTCTATCAACTACTTATTTCAAGTCGCGTGTCCTTAACTGTATCACAGTCTCAATGGACTCAAATCTTGTTCTTTTCAGTATAGATTTCATTCTAAACATGTTTTCATTCTTTTCTATAAATTTGGTTATTTCACATGGCATTCAAGGTATTTCTAGAAACATTTGGAAAACTTCTT
The DNA here is from genome assembly GCF_026250575.1 of Diorhabda carinulata. Lineage (NCBI taxonomy): Eukaryota > Metazoa > Arthropoda > Insecta > Coleoptera > Chrysomelidae > Diorhabda > Diorhabda carinulata. Next base: position 10,957,958 of record NC_079462.1, read on the forward strand.
CTTGCTCAAACATAGAATTTCAGGCACTATGCTAGAAACTTATTTCTTTATAATAAAATCACCATGTTTAATTTGCGTATGGTTTCTTCATCAAATTCTACAGTTCAAGCAATCGCACGAATACCAATGCATACTGAAAATTGAGACCAGATGTCGAATTTTAGTTTCCAATATTATTTGACGGAAATAAGCTTTCCTGGTTGTAGAGGTAAGGTATATATTAAAACCTATTTATCAATATGTAGAACATTCTATGGCTAATTATTCAACTCAAATGGTCACACATATTAGATATTAGGGGTAACTCATATACAAAATAATATACTGCTCACAGACTGAATTAAATAAAATTATTCGCTTTTAGAATTTGCAAAACCGGATAGATTGAAAATTGAATTCGAATTTTTTCTTAGCATTTGATTCCTATGACGAAGATTCAAGAAGGTTTTTGAGGGAGTTTTCATGGAGTTTTTATGCTAAATATTAGTGGATCAGAAGTCGCAAGAAACCTGTTTAAAAGATCTTCTACTTTAATAAAAGTTTCCTGGAAAATTTTTCACTTGATTGACTAAATATCTTTTCGAGATATATTCCATTTCAGTCTAAAAATATCCAAATCAAACTATAAAACATACGCCACTTTTCGATTAATTCATATGAATTAAGTGAACAGAGGCAATTTCTTAAATAAATTTCGAAAGATGATAGAACGGACTTTTACTTGCCAGTATAGTATGTATGCAAATGAAACATTTATCTGGATCGACATAATCGTATATGAGCGTACCTAATGATAAATCCTAGAATAATAGATACTGAATTTCAATTTTATTATTAACTGATTCAATTCATCACAGCCAGTTGCCAATATTGCTAAAACACCAGTAACCAATTTTACTAGTTTATATATACTATGTATAGGGACAGTTGGAAGGACTCTTTTAATATAATTTTTTGTAATTTTCATGAAACCTTTTTTTTTCTAGAGTAAAGAGATGTGGCAAATACGACACAAACACTTACATGTAGAGTTTGTGGGTTGTTCGTCTGACGTCGGATGTCTTTTACTCTTGACTTTTCGCGAGAGGATGGCACTTTCAGAAGCTGCTATCTGCAAACTATTGTAATTTGCTAGATCTCAAACTGGTAGTAGTTTCTGAAGATGTTAACTCTCTTTAAATATTCGACACACTCATTTATTTCAATATGACAATATCCTGCTTATTGTGCACAAAGGATAAATGATTTGCTAGATAATCAGTTTGCAGAGAAGTTTTTTGAGAGAGAATGAGTGTAACATGCTGCTAAATCCCCCTTAATAATAGGGTAAAATGGATTGTGTATCAAGCACACACTCGGGATGATAGTGAAATGTTAAAAAACAAAATATATCGCGCAGTTTGCGCAGTTACCAGAAAAAAAGGCAGATCCTGAACAATTCTGAAAACGTATTGAAAAATGCGCAGATATAAGAGGGGGATCTGAAGTTGTTAAATTACTTGTATTCAATTATCACTGATAAGAGAGAAACATTGGGTCAAATGTGAATTTCTTATAATAATGAAATTGAGTATTATAGTTGACAACTGATTACGAAGTTATAAATAAAATTTTTCATGAAATCATCTTTATTAGCATATTGTCTAGTAGAAATAATAAGAGCTAACTTGATAATGTAAATGCAATGGACTAGTCACAACATTCATGTATGAATTTGTATTCCAAAATTACATCTCAAATTTGTAATGATTTGAAACAAGCGATAAAAGATATTGTACATAACTCACTGTTCGGACTACATAGAAACACATTTTGAATGAATTGATTAGTATTCACCACAGACGCACTTTCAATTGCAAAGGTATTAAAAGCTGACTATCCCCATTGAAATTTCATTTAGTTGTTATAGTTTGTCTACAATACGTGATGTCCTTAAAAATTGTCGTGGTATTTCTTGCAGTAAGTGTCACTGCCGTTTTTTGTAATGAGGAAGACTCTCTTGCTTTTTGGAAAGGAACGATTCTGGATTCTCATATAGAAAAGATCAGGACAGCATGTGCAGAAAAAGATAATATTGCTTGTTTTCAATATAACGCTTTCAAATTTTTAGATGGAATAATCAAAAAAGATTATTTTGGGGTATGTACGATTAATCAGGTCATTAATTAAAATTTTTACAACTCAGTTCAACTTTACCTAAGGTTTGATACAGTAAAATGTATTTTATATATTTATAACTTATGTTACTCCATTTTATGTATAAAAAAACTTAAAATAAAATTTTTTATATGGTCACAATGATTAGTAATAATAAAATTATAAACTTCTCTTAAATGTTTTATGTATTATATATTATAAGTGTTTTTGTTACATACTAGTTCCGTGACAATATTGAAGTAAAACCAAACGATTATGCATCCAACGAAGTTGCTTCAAGATCATATGAGGATATGAGCATAGAGGACAGTATTGAAGATTATATAAAAAAACACGATATAACCTTCAAAGTACCACTGATTGGTGATATTACAGTTGACTCGACAGGTCTGGATAACGAAAAAATAGATATCAAATGGAATTTGTCATCAGGTAGAAGTTTGGAAGGTAAATATAATAATTAATGGTTAAGGAACGAAACATAAATTTATTTATTTTGATGAAACAGATATAGTATTTCACTTCTATTTGTAATTGGTATTATACGTCTTATTTAATAATTCTACATGCAACTTTGCTTCAAAATTGTTCTATTCCATATACAGGAGCATATGAAAACATCAATTTATTAATTTACTTTATTATTTTAACAATGTAATACCATTTAATTTCCTGAGTTCCGGTTGTTTAAGAGATTAAAATCTATTGCAAAGGGTGCAGTTTACTATCTATTTATCAATAAATTTTAATGATTGAAATACAACGAATATATATTATACTTTCATTTTCAGCTCGCAAGAAGTCAAAAACGAAAATTAAGAAAATCCTAGGTCCAATTTTGATCTTCCTGTTACTTAAAGCAATCACCTTGGTACCCCTAGCTCTTGGAGTTTTAGGTTATAAAGCATGGAACAGTCTTACATTATCATTCATGTCGTTCGTTATATCAACTGGGTTAGCCATTTTCCAACTTTGTCAAAAATTAGCAGCTGACAATGTTCAACCACAAATAGCGACGTCTGGGCCTTGGGAATCAGTTGGATCTACTCACTGGGCAAGAAATTTGAATGAAGAAGATACCCAGAAAATGGCTTATTCTGCTTATGTACAAGAAAGTTGAAGATTGTTCGTCTTATATTAATTTCTGAAATAATTTATTTTGATAAAAAACCTTCGACTTTTATTCATCATCTCTATTTAAAATGTAGTATTTCAATGAAGATAACATACTGACTCACTTTATTGGAAATCTTTACTCGAAATAATGTCGATTGAGAGACCTCGATATGCGCTTATATACAAACCATAATTTGAATCAATTTCGAATAAATGAGGAAGTAAAGACAAATATTCCCGATTAGGAAGAATAACTATGTTTCTCATGAAATTACTCAATTATGAGTATTTTAAGATTATTAAAATTATTTCAGAATGTGATGGAACATCTAAGCTTCTAGGGTGTGTATAAATGTACTGATTGACTGATACAACTGAACACTAATAGATGTAAATGTAAGAAGACGTGAAAAGGAATCATTCATATTTTTAAATATTTAATAAAAATCCAGAACAAGTCAATGCATTCTTTGAGAGATATGTACATCATCACTTGATCCTAATTGATGGGGTGGTACGTCTGTATCTTTTACTGTTCTTAACAATACTAAATAAGTCATATTTCTTCTTAGTATTTGTCTTTACGTAGTTTGGGAAGTATCAAGCAATGGACTCGAAAAGTTTAGAAAAAATATCAAAAAAATATTCTTTTTAAAAGAAAATAGATACAACTTCATTTTACAAGAATAATGGTGTTTATTTCAAGTCGTTGATATAAATGGAACGGGGGTTTTTTGTGGTTGTAATGGCTAGTTATTTTGCCACAAAAAACTCAAAGAGATTTTAAGCTCACTAAACCTCGTTAATTTTGAGATACTCAAGTGTTAAAGTTCAAACAAATATATTACATTTCATTTGGAGCTAATTCGACTTCGATTTTGGTTATGGTGTTCGACTAAAAAAGTGTGATTTTCATAAAAAAAATAGTTAAAATGATATAGGGAAGTACTATTCTTCTTTAAAAATTGTAGTACTCCTACATTTTATTAATTTGATTCAGTTAATTCTTTATAACCAGCAAAAAGTGTCAACTAACTTACACAAAAAATGTAGTTTTATGGAAGTTTTCATGCAAAAAAAGAATATATCCATACCACATTTTGATGAATTCGTCATGAATAAAAACGGATTTTATTTCTTACTGAATAAAATACTCTAAGGGTCAAATGTGCTCCATGTTAAACGTTAATTCAAAAAATTGTTAGTTCGGAGAACCCGTAGTGCCCCTTTTTTTCTTTAACAATATTCAGTTTAGATCCCATACGGACGCCACGACAGTAACACCTTGAAAGTATCACCTACATTATTCTGACAATACTACATGAAGCTACCCTGTATCTTTAGTTTAAACTTTTGAATATGCTATTTAAAAAGGAAAGTACCTAAATACCTCAAAATGATTTTCACAACAAAACCGACTAATTTATTAGGTGCAGTAAAAGTGATAGAAATGATCGAGTTAATCCGATTGTATGATATGATCCTATTTATTCCCTTCTAATTGTTCTCTACTATCAATTCTCAAGAGCAAAGTAATTTATAGGTTAATGAGTTTGTGGTTTTTATACTTTTCGGCATTTCACCATAAAAATAGCTTATTAGTATTAAATTTTAATGCAAAATCCGTGTTAGAGGGTTCATTGTTGATAACTGCTCAATAACAATTATCAAACATCTACAATCTATTATACAACTGAATAAAAATCATGGAAGAATCAACGCACAAAAAAGTAATCAAAATCAAAAGTTATTATAGGTAACATTTTTAATTTGAAATATCTACCGAAAATTTATTGCAACGTTTAGAAATTGAATTCCTAATCACTTTCTAAGCTAAGATCCGCAATCAGCTAATAGGGGATCTACTAGAACCCAGATTATATTTTTCAAAAATCTCTAATATCTTGCACGTTATCACAAAAGTAATTTACTTCTGAGTATAACTATATTTCAATTTTCACACCTACAAGTACATTATTCTCCAGTTTTATAATAATTTGAAACATATTATATATAAAATTATATTCTCATGAGGAACGAGTATAGTCTTAAATCAATGGAAACGTTTTAATCACTCCATATCTTTCCAAATGAATCATAACTTAGTTGGAACATATGGAAATAGAAAAATTAGATTCTATGAGAATCAAAATACAACCAGTATTCAAAATTCGACCTAGGCTATGTCATTTGTACATTAAAACCGAGGACATGAGGTGAATAGTTGGATCGAATGGAGGTTGATTACATTTATGCTTATATTTTTAGCTTCCGCTATATTTCTGATGTCATCTATCAAAATTTTACATAAATCTTTTGATACTTGTATGAAGAAAAATGTTTTTGTGCTGAGAAAATATGAAGAAATAATATCTACGAGTACCAATTAAACATTAATTTGCACGTGAAAAAACAAATTATAAAACCGAAGTAAAGTTACATGAATATTGAAAGTGCTCCGTGATTTGTAAGTGGTTGAAAGCTTCTAAAAATTGTCATATGAACATGAATGATGAAATCTAAAATATAAAAATAACTTGAAAGCTTAAAACAATAATGAATGAACAATACTAGAATTTGAAAAAAAGATAACAAAAATTAAGACATTTGTTCCATATTTCCCGTACATCGAGAGTCCGATGCTTTTTCACAATAATACTAGTATTTTTCACTCATTATCATTTTAGGATTATTTTAAGAGTTATTTTCAACTTTTTAGTTTAATGTGCTTTGAGAGCATGTTTTTCAATTATTTTAAACTATATTTATTTAAAACTAACATGAATTAAATTGACAGAAAATTGAACAATACCAATAATAAATATATTTTTTCTCTAGAAACGTTAATCATGTTTAGTAGTATTAAGATGTTTTATGATGACTTTGAAAATAAAATTTAATTCTAATCCTTTTATTCGTTGTTTTCAGAAAGGTGCAATGAAAAGTATCGTTCATTACTCGTACAGAAAAGGATTCTTCGGTGCTTGCATGATAATTTGTCACACACGTACACAAAAATTCTTATTTTTAGACTGTGCGTATGAGACATTTCAGTTATTCTCAAAATCCTACAATTTCTTCTGTATAAAAGAACGGATTCAAAAAAAGTTGTTTGTCAATTTACTTTTTTTCATACTGTACTGTAAAGTCGACTATACAGTACTAATTTGAGTCCGGAAAATCGCACCTTGTACTTTACAGTACTCTTAAATTTTCCCAATAAAAATTCAATATATCTGTCTTTGTTTACAATGTTACCTTAGTGACTACTATTAATTTTTATTTTTTTAAATAGTAAGAGAATAATCAAAGGAGCTATTTTTCAGTAAAATTGTCAAATAGGACATTTCATATTTTATTATAATTTTACGTTTTATTTAAAACCGAAAACAGTATGAAAAAAACATACTACGTCGCCTCGTTAATAAACATCTATCTCGTACCGTACCAAATCACTTCCCGGACTTATTGCAAATGCAACGTCAAATTTACAAACATTATCACTAAGGACACGTGAATTGACGAAGCTACAGGGATCTAAACACGTCGCGAAATGGCCAAATGCACACTGGTATCAAATTATTGCTAGCACCTTTTCGTGTAATTCAGCTTATATTAACAAAAAATGTTGAGCTCTAAATTTTACGTGAATTAGTATTGTAGTTATTACAAGTAGCATATGTAGGTTGTTTCGACTTTTTTAACAGATCAAAATGACCATGCCAAAATTACTACTATTTTTTAGTAAGCTTTCCTGTACTGAATGCTTATACGCATCTGGAGAAATTCAACCCCACCAGTATATCACGTATTATAAAAAATGAAACTCTGCATGTGGTATAAAAATAACTAAAATTTTGTAGAAATAAATTAACATATACGAAACGAAAGTTTATTGAAATTCAAAATAAATATTCGAAATAAATATTTACATCTACCACTCATCCACTTCACTGCTGCTGCGCATATCCAGCGTATGCCATCTGTTGAGCGTTATCTGACCTATCGAGGTGATAGTGATGCAAATGGGGATCATAAGCTTGATGGATGATTTGGGGAGGTTCTGGTCCAACTTTTGTACAAAGTTTCCATATAGCAATAGCTATAGAGGAAATAAATGAAATGAAAGAAAGCTGAGATGCGTTCCAAGCTTTGATTCCCAGAATACCCAAAGCTAATGGAATCAGAGTCAATGCTTTGATAACCACGAAAATCAAAATCGGAATGAATAGTTTTTTCAGCTTGCGTTTCTTCTTACGAGCTAAAACGAATATAAGGTTATGTATTTATAATAATATTTTTGCTGCATATATGGCATATATTGTAAACATTATAATTTTGGTATGTGTTAGACTAGGTATGTGGAAAACATTATTTCATTCAAAAGTGAAGCATCTTCTAATTTTTTAATAGATAAAAATGTTTAAAAATAAAATCATTTTGCATTCCAATTATAGTCAAATATGCAATCCAATTAGCGTGAAAATCAAGTTTTGTTATTATTTACGTTTAACATAAAAAATTTAGTTTCCAAATTATCTTTGGATTGATATTTTTCATTGCTTTTCTCATTATATTGCGTACTCTTCTCTTTTTTCACATATCAATTTCCAGTTGTTTACTCAATTTCTAAGTCGCCGAGTTTATTCTAATTAAACCTTTTCCTCATTTTCCAGGTGTTCGTTCCTCTTTGGCTGTCCCAAATCAGTATCCACTCTATACTTTCCCAATGGTCTCCTTACCATTGTAAACTATCCCCATTGTAATCAATTCGCTTTTGGGAAGATTACAATGTTTTCACTTATTTTCCATGAATTTTGATTTGCGTCCACCCATTTTTTTTAGTTTTAAGCTCATCTGTATATTTCATCAATTCTTTTATATTTACTTCTATCATGCCTTCGTCTGTATATGCTATAAGTTTCTGTATTTGCCTTAGTATTCCTTCTAAATTGAATATGATGAAAGATAGAAGGTCTTCCTGATTAATACCTCATCTTAAATTTCAAATACATATATTGCTGTGACTCAACTTGTTGAGCTTATCCGCAATATGTCCATCTCAATTTGGATAATATCAATTACTATATCAGAGTCACTTTTGACATATTTGAAATCTGTTTCTTGCTGTCTTTTTGCAGTATATGGTCTAGGGTGTATATGGCATCCATTGTCGACCTTATTGGCTTGATGTCGCGTTGGTATCTTCTAGTAATTTATGCGTATACTTGCAGATGATTATTAATTGAATTACTCGCAATCTTATAAATTTATAAATTTTTCAGTTCAACTTGTCTCCATATTACAAAAGAAGTTCATAATTTAAACATATTCATACAAAAACCAACTTAATCAAATTTTCTTGGAATTTTCCAATGCTTGCACATAATCACATTCTCTTTGTAATCGTTCTTCTTTCAAATTATTTTACTAAAGTGCTTATTATCGTTTTAAGTTACCACTTCAAATAAGTAGTAAATGTATAATTTTTATTATTTTTTCAACAATTAGCATCTATTTTCTATAAGATTTAGTAAATTCATCGTGATTTCATAAATTCCAACTAATACATTTACTGTGAAATACTTCACATTGCACAATGGTTCACATTCTATCACGTCTAATGGTATGAAGCCGAAAAAATTAGTGAACAATCACAAAAACTGGGTTTTCATGCTAAATGACTGTGCGTATTTGATTATAATTTTTAATTTCCAATAACTTTATAGAATTCTTCTGAACAATAAAGGTATTCCTTAGATAAACTCGTATACAGCTTGAAAACTCAATATCGAATCATAACGTTTGGAGTTTTGAATCATGAAGTATATAGATTAATGATATAGATATTTTTTGATGAAATCAATCATAAAAACTATATACGCTATATATGGGCACAAAAAATGAAATCGAAACATGTGAACTAAGAAAAAATGAACAGGAAAATCATGAAATCTTATTAAATTGATATAACAAAGAAATTTGCGAAAAAATAGTAACTAGAAGTATCATACAATCAAATAGAATGGCAGGAAGATTAACATATTTGCCTGAAACAAAATCGTCCATATTTGAGTGTCATAAAATATTTTTCATAGATACATAAATTCGCTGAAGAACGTGTTGATGATAGAATTTCGATGTCATAAAAAATTAGGAAGATATTTTAGGAAATAATGCTTCTACATAGAGAAAAAGTTCTAGACTAATATTTTTACGAAGATAATCATATAAACATATTAGAGATTAATTGAAGTATATATCAAAAATATATTGATCACATATCAAAGCTTTTTATAACAAGAAAATATGGCATAAAATATAATTTTTTGCCATTGATAAGCATAATTTTTCTACATCAGGAGAAATTTTTTGTCATTTCTATTGATAATAGTCTCTGTATGAGCATGTATTGTGATTTAGAAAACAAATTACCTTCTATATCTGTTCCAAATTTCAATTTCATATTCATTTCATCATTATCCAAGTTCCTTCCTTCTAACGTGACTTTAGAACCTATGATTGGAAGGTCGAAAGTAACTTCATGACTTTTTATATAATTTTCTATGTGATCTTCAATACCACCAACATTACTGCTTCTTCCAGTTTCTATGCCGTTGCTCTTAATTTCAACGTTAGAACCCATCTACAAAATAGCAATAATTTATCGGTGCTGGTTTCCTCACAAATAGTGAAAATGCCAGTTTTATTTTATCAGGACATGTTAGTTTTATGTTAAGCTATCCAGTTTTTCGTCATGATATAAATAAAAAGAGCTTAGCTCCACAATAATTTGCTAGAAGTAACAATAAAACGAAACTATCAAAGGGTTATTGGAAAATCAGTACATCGCATCACTTTCGGTTCATCCCATAATTTTCCCGTTGTTATATCAACATGAAAATTCATAGGGAAATTTATTTTTCATTTTTATAAATATTCCTGACGCTTTTCCTTCCAATTTGAATATTCTTTCACTGAAAATGAACTTTCAAGTGAAGCATGAGCTACAAATTTTTCATATATTGTACTTACGATACATATTTCAATTATATATTTTGAAATTGACACATAGGAACTAAAAAACTAACATAATCACTTGAAAACACAAAATAAACAATTATTACTTGTAAAAGCTGCTCCCATTCATTTTTTTCATTTGTTTCCTCTGGTCGTGGATTTCCAAAAACAGCCCCCGCTAAAACAAACAAAACAAAAATTCTCCCCATTCTATTACTTCAACTAACAGCATGTAAATATGAATGATTTTTTGTACCCTTTGCTTTTTATACCGCTATAAAGAAAGCACTTTCTTCTTCATTGGCACAGAGCCTAAAAAATTTTATGTGCGTATGGTAAACCTGAAATGAATATTGATATTTTGATTCGTCGGTTATAGAAAATTGAAGTCATGAAAGTATTTAGTGTATTATTAGTAGAGCAAATGATTTACGGTGTGGTATATGTTATTATTCTACCTACATTTTTTTATAAAGGTCACTGGAATAATATAACATTAAATCAAATTTTTGGTATAAGTGAGCAAAGTGTAACCAGGTCATGTAGTTAGCTCAACTTAGCAGTCAATTTCAATCTCATAAAGAATTAAACGTTTTTAAGAAATATGTACAATATAACAGATGGAGAAATATGCCGCAATTGTATGAAGAAAATTATAATAAAATCGAAACACAAGAAATTAAACTTGTCTCAGATACTTCAAAATCCTTTGTGCTCCTTCCTCTCACATCTATCCAATCTTCTGAATTGTTTGCCATTCTAGAAGCGATTAAGGAATTTCAGAAAATTGGCACTAAAAATATCCTTACAATAACCAATTCCCAAAGTTCACTAACGGCAATCTGCCAACAATCCTCCAGCCACCCAATAGCCATTTACACTAATAACAAGCAAAAATATCATTATAAATATTAATTTCATGAGGGTCCCATCCCACACTGAAATAGAGGGGAATGGAATAGCAAAAAATGCATACAACAAGAAATCAGATAAGAATAACTATATGTTACATACTTATCTCAAAGCATTTTTTAAGAAAAAATATCCAAGAAAAATGGCAAAAGCTAGCAAAGTTGAACCAATACCAACCAACGAAACCATTAAAAATTATCACGAATATAACTTCAACAACATGAGTAGGAGTAAACAAGTTATCCTTTCTAGAGGAAAATCACAGACCAATGTGCGGAATTTACAATACTGAATTAACAGTGAAATACTCATAAATTGACTGTTTAACATATGACAAGGAAAGAAAAAAGAATCAACTACCACATTTACTGGAGGATACTTCAATAAGAAATGAAGAAACTTATAAGCTACCTGAAAGTCTGCAAACTAACTAACAAAATCCAGATTATAATCACTAATTATTTAAACCTTAATTATTTTCTAATAACTTTTTTACATATATGAATATATATGGAAACCATCAATCTGCTATTAGATGACAACCCACATAAAGAAAAAATGTTAAATATTTAAGTTTTCCATATACTGAATTTTTCACAAGCATAGTGAATCTACAAAAGTAATAGAAAATTTGTCACAAAGCACATATCGATTTATTTCTTATGGCCGATGTGTTATCATTTTATTTCCTCTTGTATAGAAGGTGACATTTTTGAAGAATAAGCCATGAAAATGGACGATAGAAATACAGCCTAAAATCTCATCCATTATTTAAAACTGACTCGCCAGACTGGGATCGGCGAACCCACCAATGGGCTCAGAACCCATTCTTGGTATGGCCAAAAGCACTGTCATCATGTCTCTCAACAGCCTTCTCGCAAGGCGGGCTAGGCAGAGATGGATAGAGGCTCGCGCATATAGATGGATCCCGTTCGTCTCTCACCAAACAACTGCTCCAGCTGAATAGGCGCGAAATGAGACTAGTGATCGGACTTCTACTCGCACACTGCAATCTAAGACGTCACCTTCACACCATGGCCATCACGGATGATATGGAGAGCCGCTGGTGTATGGAGGAGGACGAAGCTGTACATCACGTTATCTGTAAGTGCCCTGCACTCACGCGGGTGCGGTTTAAGCACCTTGGCAAACCCCACAACATGCCTAACGACATCAAAGGGCTCAAGCCAAAGCGCCTGATCGGCTTCTCAAAGGACATCGGACTTTGGTAACGTCAAGTGGGGCACGACAGGCCTACTGAACGTCTAAGTTCTCAACGGCTTCAACATCCGCCTACACCTATGAACTGTAAACTGATCCGGCTGTTAAAAATCTGTGTCTAATAATCCAAAACCTTATACGGCGATCTCTAAATCTCGAGGGAGTTTGGTCATTTGAGTTTCTCAATACCGTTGAAACATAATGATGCCGAATAATTCTTGGTATTGTTCTCCAAATCTATTGTTAGTAAGTGCTAAAGCGAAGACATCACTAGGAATAAATGTATGATGAAAATTTCAATAGAATAGTACAAAAAACCTTTGTTGTAGCAATTTTAAAGCGAGTTGGTATAATTTTGTATATATTTCAACTCCACCAATCCTCCAAATCCTCAACTAAAAATTGATCATCAATGTATGTTAAGATTATATCTGTCAATTTGATGCTTTCCAGTCGATCAGCTTCAAGGCGACTCCTCTAATTATAAAGAATAATGCCAGAAATCTTCAATACGGTAAATAAATGAAATACAGAGTTTTCACTCATGGAAGGTAAAGCATGTATTTTCTACTTCTATAATATAGAAGAGGTCAAATGAGGATAGAGGAAAATTTTGAATTTACAAAAGGAATTCTACAGATGAGCTGAATTCTCATCTATTTATCTAATAATACGTTCATTTTTCAACATAGGCCCACCCTATTTCCAAGCTTCTATGTTCTAGGAAAGTTGCATCTTCTTTAAAACGTCTGATCAACCGATTTTTGATCTTCCTCTTCCTTCGTCATTTTGTCTTAAAATATGTCTGGAATTTCCAAGATGGTATAAAAACTTGTTGGGCTACTAAACATAGTGCAGAATATCTGATAACTAAGTCAAAATTCATCACTATATAGACACAATAAAACTTGAAAAACTATTGTGTGATATCAGAAAAAATGTTTATTTTAATTGATATATCGATTGATATATTGATTTTTAATTGATATAGAATAAACATCACCAACAGACAAAAGAAATTGTATAGCGGTTTAGAAAGATGTATACTCCAGCTAAATGTAAATATATGTGATAATCATAGTTACATAGTTGTCACTTCAGATGGAAATTTCAATTCTAAAGTAATAAAACATGGTTGGAGATGATCGAGGATGGCTAGAAAGATTTCAGTTTGTCTCGAGAATGGCCGAGGTAGAGGGACATGGATCCCACTTATTCCAAAACATGTGGAAGGTACAAAGATACAAGTTACAACTGCTTGATAGAATACAGGTATCCCCTTAAGATGGTGTGTCATTATTGAGAGTTTGTGTAAATACTTAAAGAATTGAACCTTCATAGTGACCTATGCGTGCATTTTTCCGTAGTCGTAATGTAAGAAGGGAAGCTTACCCCGACCATGTAGTTGAGTACCAATGGCGACGTTGTTACAATAAAATGAAATAGATTGAGTTGTAGACTCATATGAATTTTGTGATTGTAGATAAAAAATAGAATTTTTAGGTTAGGTTCAGTTAAGTTAGGTTAGGCTCCGTTAAGTTAAGTTAGGTTAGTTTAAGCCTGTTCTAGATATCCTTTTGAACTCTCTGAGCAATTTCTTTTCAAATTAACGCTATTCATGCGATTTTATCGTTTCAATATTTTTTTTGTCCAAATACAGTTATAGAGCCACTTTTCCATTTCCGCAATCAATGGTTGCATATTGCGAGTCCTAATCTCCAACAACCTACATACCAAACCCCGTCCACTTCCGTCACCGGCACGATACAGAAGCTTTAGTGAATATTTCGTAATTTTTTCTTATCTTTAGATCGATAATCCTGGTACTTTTTCAACATTTCTATTATTACAACCATATTAAGCATCAAACTGCACCATTGTATACAAACTCATCAAGTCCAAAATAAGTTCCACCAAGTCAATAATCACAGAAATAACACACGCAACAATAAAAATACTTGCTCTTAAAAAATGAAGGCTGTTTGAATTTGGTAACAAACATAGGATCAATATCACAAGTACATTAGTCTTTCCCTATGTGAGGTTGACAACATATCTTCACATATAGTCCGGTCAAATTATAGCATAGAAGAAGAATGAAGTTACACAAACTCCCATCAAGCTGAAAATCAGTTAAATATGATTGAAAATGAAATTTGAAAGTTTCCGGTCATTCCCGTGCATGGAAAAAATTTGATTGAAGGTCAAAGATAAAAAAATGGGTTTTTCTCAATTTCCTGCAAAACGATAAGTTTTATCATAAAAATACCTTCGACAAAATTATAGACCATAGAATTAGCTAAAAAACGTATCAATACCTTTGTTTCCTATGAGCCGCCGTTTCTAAAATATGACAATTAAAAAACTTATAATCGTCATAATATGCATAATATGCATGAGTACGCCACGTATATACACGTCTAAAGTTGTAATATATATTTTTCTATCTAATCTATTGTTGTTGGTGAAGATTACCGGTATTTCTGCTCGAAATCTAACTAAAAAACTCTTTTCTTCTTAAAACCAGGAATAACTCAACCTATTCATCAAAACACTTTTGCAAAAAGTCAAAATCATTTACTATTTTTACACGCAAAAACTGGCTGTGACACGACATCTGCATTTTATAGGAGGGGTAAAACAACAGTTTTCAAAATGTTTGAAAAAAAATTAATTCAATCTACTAAAGTTTTTAAAAACAATAATTCAACTCAACAGGAAATTATTACCAAAAGCATTCCATTTCTTCTTTCTATGTAAGGAGCTCCTAAAAAAACTACCTGCTTAGATAAGTATCGATATGCATTTTTCGGTAAAAATACTAAAAGTAAAAAACAAGTTCAATTAGCTTGTCTCTCTTCAACCTCAGATGCTGCTCATCAACGTATTTTTCGGGTATATTACTCGTTCGAGTTCGAGTGTGGCTTGCTTATCAGCCAGACCCTACAAGCTGTGGTTGAGAGTTAATAAAAACAATACATTAGAACCCGTTCAAACTCCCAGAAAAAACCGCTGAACAGAATTTTTTGCAACTGCAACTAGGGTTGCAGTGCTGAATGTGATTGTTCTCTGGCATGTATACCTTGTAAAAGCTGGTCGTGCTCTAATATTAAAACAGTGGCGGATCCGTTCGATACATCGCTATTGACACAATTTACATGCACTTAGAATGAAGATGAAGAAGAGTAAGAAGAAGAAGAACAGAAGAACTCTGCTAATTTCCATTATTTGGCAATAGTTTCAAATTGAACATGATCACAACAGACCCGTTAAATAGACCTACTGGGGAAACTACTTAAAAACAAAGATGTATACTTACCTCAAGGTGGCGTGGATATGTGTCTATATTATGACGATTACAACTTTTTAAATCATTATATCTTAAAAACAGGGGCTCGTAGAAAAAAATTATTGATACGTTTGTCGTAGATAATTTTATTATTTAAAATTTTTGTTTAAGGTGTATTTATGACGAAACTCGCCGATATATATTTAAGATCTGGCATTACCATAAATCTAAAAACGCTGATAACTATATATTTATTATATCAATAAGGGATATTATGAAACGTGCTTTTTTTATCAACTTTGAAGATATGAAAACTTCAAGACTTAACCATAAAAAAGTAAATTATATTTTTTGGTAATCAAATTTTATTTTTAAAAATTTATTTGATACCAAAATTACAATTATTGAATGATTACAATCAATATCTCAAGCGAATTAACTATAAACATTGCCTAGTTGTTTACAATAATTCGTATTTATAATAAAATAAATGCTGATGAAGTGTTTGCGATATTTAATACAATTGCGTTTTATAAAAACGTCCTTCTAGAATTTTCTTCATGTAACTCCTCCATCCCTAAGAATGAAAAATGACGGAGGTATTTTTCATATCCTGTTGTCTTCTTTCTTCTAATTCGATGGTTTCTTTCATTTTTTCTTCAAATTTCTGTTTTTTCACAAATTTACTTTTATATTTACGAATTAACCATAACGTTATTAAAATTACACAATTACAATTATTATTATTATAGTAAATAGTCCAATTGATACAGTGATATTTGTAAATTTACTTCATGAATTATTTGTTTTTGATTTTGTTGTAAAATATTTATAGCATTATCGTATCTTTCTTCGTCGTCTGATTCTAGGGTTTCAAAAAGCCATTTATCTATTTTGCCTACTGCATTTATTAATCCTCTTTTTAATCCTAAATTCGGATAAATATTTTCTGATTTTTTTTCTAAAGTATTAATTAAAATTTCCGTTCTACTTAATGATTGTTCAGCTAAATTATGATATGAAATGGGATTTGTAGCGCTCGCTTGAGATAAATTATTTTTTAAACTATAATAATATTGTTTCAAATTATTAATTTGTTTATGAATAAATTCTAAATCTATATAACATATAAAAGTGTGTTTAGTATATATAAGATTACTAATTCCTAAATTAATGGGTAATAACAAGTTATTTACTTTCGTAGTTTCTATGTCTTCTGTCTTGGTCGTCTTGTAAAGTAGTAGTAATATTAATACTGTTGTCAGCTTCATTATTAGCTATCTGAAGTCCTGTCCCTCGTAGAGCTCATGGATTGAGTGTTGAGGTACTGTCCGAAGTCCGAACTTTTATCGCACTTTGCGTAAAACTCGCGACAGCACTATCCTACTGACTGCGCCAATTATATTTTTGGTAGTCAAATTTTATTTTCAAAAATTTATTTAATACCAAAATAACAATTATTCAATGATTACAGTTAATCTCTCAAGCGATTTAACTATAAACATTGCCAAATTGTTTACCATAATTCGTTTTTATAATAAAATAAATGCTGATGAAGTGTTTACGATATTTAATATAATTGCATTTTATAAAAATGTCCTTCTAGAATTTTCTTCATGTAACTAGTATTATTGCAGTATTCATTTGTAGTTACGAGTATAGTATCATGATCAAACAATTTTAGTTAATTATAATAAGTAAGATGGTGAATCAACGTTTTCTCATAAGAAACGCGAGTTTATTACTACCTTTCCTTATTAAATTTCAGTGTAGTCAGATTGTGCAACCTAAAACTGAAGATGAGACTCAAAACTAGAGAGAAAAAATTATTAGTTAATTCAGTTGAGGGCAAGCTTAATAGCCAAAGAGCCAAATATTAAGCATTACAACAATTTAAAAAAATGGGAACCAAATCTGCTTGTTCATTACACTAAATAAAACTTAATTTCATACTTAATAAATATTTATTAATGTAAGCAATGGGCTTATATCTCTATGAAAGTCAGTTTTTTTTAATATTGGATATGATTCCAATCTCTTAGCAATAAAACGATTTATCAGCTTATCTTGATAATGTTCTTGTTTGAAAAAGGTTGTTCGCATATATATGTAGAGCCGAGAATGGAAAGCACAGAGTCAGGAATACTATTCCAAGCGTAGAAAATGATCATCTATTCCTTTTTCAAGGTCATTCAAAGCTTGTGTTGTGAACTAAGATCACATTTTTTCTTCTCCAATATTTCCAATTCAACACAAAGATGTTCGAATTTAGACCGCTATATCTCCTAGTTTTTACACCCAGCAATTCTGCAATGCTTGAGTTGCTTTGCTGTTTGTAAATTCCTGAAATCTCCCGATAAATGCTTCCTTCATATTTAAAAGTATTGTTTCTAATTGGCGTTTATTAATAGAGGAATTATTTTCTTGGCGACGCGAGGGTCGGGAAGTGAAACAATGTTTCCCTTTCAAAATCCTGAGAAAAAATTGACAATTTGTTTTCGAATGTTATTCTTCTTCGAAAAGTTTAGGTTACTTTTTTTAATTCATCAAAATGAGATGTAATTTTTTTTCACGTCAAGTTTATTTGAAATGAAAATATTATCTCGCCTTCCGTGTATATTTGTGTCAGTGTCGCACTTAAGAAACCAAAGAGTCACTAAGTTAATTGATTGGAAAATTTATTATGTAAATTGATTCACCATATAAATTATGAACTTGCACACAAGACACCTCTCAATTTTCTCTATGTCATTGATTTATATCTTACACACTCGGTAAGTAGATATACGGAGTACATGGTGTCTCAAAACGATCCAACTATGTTAATTTGCCCGTTTCTTACATTTTAGTTGCCATCATGCCGTACACGGGAGAAGAACGCTTGTTTTGCGTACACGCGTATTTCGAAAGCAATCGATTCACTTTTCGAGTTCGACAATGGTATCTGTTACATTAGCACAACATTGCGGAAGCACCAAGCAGACATTCAATACTACTTGCAACACTATTGGCAAAATTCATCACGGTCGTCCAAGGATAGAAGAACGCCTGGAAATATTCAGTCAGTAGCAGATTCTGTAAGCCGACTGCCTCGACTCAGCGTCAGAAAGTGTAAGTCTCAACTGGGATTATCAAGGGCGACAATTCACCGCATAATATGATTTGATTTACACCAAGTGCCTATAAAATTCAGATTGTGCCTGCTTCACATAAAAAATGATTCCGTTATAAGATTAAATTTTGTGAATGCAATGTTAGAGAAATTTAACAATTTCAACAACATGCTCTTCAGCGAGGAGGCTTATTGTCATTTGGATAGATATGTAAATCGCCAAAATTGTCCTTTTTGGGGAGAAAAGAATCCACAGGCTTCACATAAACGCCCAAAAGTCACCGTGTGGGTCGCTATGTCAGCGAACTGCATTATTGGGCACTATTTTTATGAAGATAACAGAGTAACTTCTGCACGCTATGTCGCCATGATACGCAATTTTTTCTGGCCCCTCCAATAGGATGGGGTCACATCACATACCACTCACACCCCTTTAGCTGCATTGCACAAATTGATCCAAGAAAAGGTGATATTGAATGGCCACCTTGGAGCCCTGACTCGACTTACCTGAATTTTTCTAATGGGTGTAGCTTAAGAGCGTGATCTACGAGAAAAATCCTTGAAATTTGACAGATTTTAGAAGCATTATTGAAGAAAAGATCAGGAGTATTCCTAGAACACTTTTTCAAAAATTTTTTAAAAATTTTCGCAAATGGTTTGAGGAGTGCCCTCAACGTAGCTGTCATTTAAACAATGTCTTGTTTGAAATTTTGTTTCTTATCTTTCAATTCGAACAAAATAAATAAGTATAAAAATAAGTAATGTATTTTTTAACTAAAGGAGTTGGGTCGTGTATCACGAAAATGCGAGTAAACATGTATATCGGAAATTACTGAAAATATTGCTCTAAAAATTTCTAGTTTTTGCTTCGGCATTTACGATGTATATCAGAATAAATAATAGCCAATTTACAAATATTGTCAGACAAGACAAGCTATTAGACTTTCAATATTATTGCTCCAATGAAATATGGTGGTGTGTTTTTGTTGTATCTGTTTTTTATGACAATAATTTGACGAATACCATTTCACGTTAGCTTCAGGTCAGAAATATCTCGAAATTTAGAAAAATTTCTGAAATCAAGAGGTGGTTCGAACTGAATCATCTATGATATCATCACGAGAGAGCTCGACCTCATAATACTCCACTTGTAAATAGTCTTTATAAAGATCTATGGATAGGAAACAATGAATTCCACTATCGTGGATATCACTCTATATCACACTTTTTTGTGTCGGGCTTAAACTGCTCAACTGACATCAAAAGAACCGCAAAAAATTTAGGATAAGGATTTAAGGATACATATGGATGGTATGGGAATGATCTGCATTCATTGTCTACGAAAGATTTATTTTTTGTAATCTCCTTCTCATACTTCAAATGTGTTTCATTTTTGTATTGAAATAGGAAGGCCTTATTAATTCCAATTACCTGGCAGTTCCTTTTATCACCGTAGCCCTAGCCCTTGAAGGTTCTCCAAAATTGGACAATCTCCTGGACGTCACTGGCTTTAAAACAAATTTCTTCCTTTAGGTCAAATCCCAGGATTTCCCTTTTTGTGTCAATAAGAGATTGACAAATACATTTATTGTACCTAATTTTTGGGTGCATGAAATATATCATAATAACATATGAAGATAATAACATTTAATGATGAGATTTCATTTTTCAAACCATGGAAAGCGATTAAATTCTCATAAACAAATTATGCCACCAATGTCATGGTAGGAATGTTATTCTCGCAGGGGGCAGGTAAATAATAAAATGAGTATAATTATAAATAATTTATTAAATAAATACATAATATTTCTCACAGACTATTTTTGAGGAACATAACCACTATAAGCTAGCGAATGACTATCGGTTCTGTCTAATTCCCAACCGGCATGTACAATTTTTGGAGGTTCAACATTATTAATCGTACTGAAAAGTTTCCAGAACGCAATTGTGATCGTAGCAGCGAATGTATAGAACGAAATATTGTATACAGTCCAGCTGGTGAAATCCAAAGTTGCCACTGCCAATGGAAGCAAAATCACGGCCTTCACTATGATGAAAATTAGTACTGGAAGAAGTACTTTTTTCAGAGTTTTCTTTATTTTCGATTTTTTTCGAGCTGAAACACAAAAACGCTTATGATCAAATCATTGTTCCTTTGAATGTTTTAAAAAGTTTGTATGAAAACGAAAATTATTACAAGTAATGATGATACTTTATATATATATATATATATATATATATATATATATATATATATATATATATATATATATATATATACGACACGTGTCTCAATGCAGTAGGCTCAACTATGAAAACTATATTTTTATAGGAATTCGTCAATTAACGGAAATGAATTGGCAACTATCATTTATTTCTAATAAGAAATGATTTTATTCTGTTTTAATCTGGAACCCTTGATATTTAGCAGACAAAAAATATTTTCAAAATTATCAATTTCTGGAAATCATCGAGACCAAAAAAAAATCAACCAATGTGTTAGAACCTCTTTTCGACTAATAGTAACAATGTTAAAACTGGGTTCGCAGCTCTGGAACGGATCTTGCGGGATTCAATCCGGGCTTTTCTTCATTTTATGCTATTAAGTTCAAATTAGCTTTTTGAAATTGGAATATTAATTTTTGAAATCCAATATTCCACTTTTCTAGCTGTATTACAAGTGTAACTATCCACATCAGTTATCCACATCAATAGCTAACATGGTTCATCAAATCATAACAAAAGCAGGAAGGTTAACTTTCTTTTCTAGACTTTTTTTCCGAATAATGTAGTTCTATTGATTTGGGTGAATAGTATTTTTTGCTCAGCTCAGTTTATCCTACTCCTGAAGTATTTTTGTAAGCTCTTCTCTTTTGTCTATATAACTCTAATTTAGAAGACAAACAAAAAACTAATCATCCCTGCCAAGTGTTAGAACCCAGTTTTTTATCTGCTCTGTATCAAGTTGTTCATAAGAATTTTATTAGCTTTGCATTATTCCATAGTTATTTTAAATTTGTTGTAATTCATACCCCGATTTTTCAAGTCGATTTTGAAATAATGCGGTTCCCAGTACTTTTTTCCCAGTCAACGATCCCGTTGTTTTTGTATAATTTAATAATGTTTCTATGGATACATTTTCAATTATTATTTTATTATTTAGTCTAAATGTATAATCACTTATTTACTTTATTCAGAAACAGATTTACTACGTGCCAGTTTTAATATAAATGCATAAAAACGAATTGAAACTCAAAATCGGCTCTTCAGTTATGTCCAATATTATTTATTTTACAAAGCATTTCTTTACTTCATCATTGAAGCCGATAATCACTAGACCGGGGATTTTTAATTTATTGGCTTTGTTTAAAAATCACATATTATACAGGGCACAAATTTTTCACATGTTTTTGTCAAAAAAATTTCTAGGACGGGGAAAAAACTCCACACAAAACAACACAATAGGTTTTGTATTATCTATGAAAATCCATCTATATATAAGAGATCTGTCATGTTCTAAACTAGAGTGCAGACTCTCCTAATGTGACAGTGTTTGAATTTCATTTTGAAAATATTTTTTTCATGAACTCCGGTTGAAAACTTATGAAGCGAACAAAAATTTAAATTTATAGCACTGTGACAGTAACAATAAATTGTAAGAGCTTATAAAGGAGCTTTTTAGATTAAGAAAAGATGTACCGCACAATATTTTATTCCATTTTATTTTCCTTCATTGCACTGTACAAAACCAGTTAATTCAAACTATGCAATTAAGGAATGGTATCTTTGTCCAAACACTAAATGTACTAAGGAATACACTGCAATAAATATAGGTATGTCCATTTATTTATTCCTATATTCTATATCCAATTGCTGTAGTTTTCGTATCAACTGTACTTCACAGAAAAAATCAAAGACAAATCATACTCACTTCACAAACCTTTCTCTAATTTCTTATAAAAATTTTCAAGAATGACATACTCATTACCTTCAACTTTGGTCGACGAACTATGGCTTCTTGAAGATCCCGATTCAGATTTTAAAAATATAGCGTCTACAGCATCTTCATATTTCATAACTTTTTTGAGATTATCCAGAAATTTTTCATTTGCTTTGATTGGCTCATTCGGAAGGAGTCCATTAGACGTCTAAAATGATAATTTGTGAAAAAGATTATGTAGAAATTATCACTTTCTCAATGTCAAACCCTTATTAATCAATTGTGATTTAGGAAAAAAAATTATAAACTAGAAAACATCTTCCAATAGGGATTTTAGAACTTTGATAGTTAATAGCGGCCATGTTTTTGGCGCTATATTTGTCGAATAAATTATCATTTATCCAGTTTATCTTGCATAATTCTTATAGATGTATATGGCGTTCAATAACATGAACCAATTATTATTAATTTATGAAATTGCTTGTTCTACTTTAGCAATATTCCGCTATTCGCAGTGTGTACAAAAACGAAACGCTAGATCTGCCAAAGACAAAGAAATTTTGTGTTGTGACTTAAGTATCCGCCTATATAGAAATTCAACTAACCTGAAAGCTGAAAGTAAGACTTTTGAATTGGATATAGAGAAGAAACTTGAAAATTAATATAGATCAAACAAAATTATTGAATTTGTAATGACACTTATCTATACATGAATGTTCAATGTAATTAAAAAATATCACTGTTTAATGTCGTTTTTGAGCTGACAGCGTCATTGATCTAAATTTTTTTAAATTTTAGACATTTACGGCAACCGTTGTAGTTCGACGGTTACCAACGCCTCTTTGCCTTAATTTGATTGTATGGATATCAACAACATATAGTTTAAACAGGACAGTAAATAATTGGAACTGGAACAAATAAAAGGCAGAGGTACGGAAATTATTGGCTCACTTTTACAATGCCGTATTCTAAGATAAACATGAGTGTCAGTTGATTTGGTACGGCCACGTGCATAGGATGGGGGGGAAAGAACAGAAAGTGAGTAAGACCAAGATTATCATGAATGCATGGAATAAGAAAAACAATGTCTGTACGAAATCACAATAATAACTTCAGCAATAGGAAAGAGTGCCATTAAGCATCAGACAATGTCGTAGGACGTTTTTAACCCGATTTTGTTTTATATTATAACATAATATAAAAATGTATATTTGAACATTTCTTTCTTTAAATATACTACTTAAGTAAATTAACACCTTTGACATTGTTGGGAAATTTATTGACGATTCTGTATCATTAAAATAGCCCAAATGCTCATGATTTTTCATTAAACTACAAAGAAATAAACCATAAACTAAATGTTTATGTGCACCATAGGTGACTTCACTTCTGCATTGTACATTAAAAACTAAATTGACAGCAATAACTGATGCCGTTTCGCATTCAGACATGGAAAGGCTTGTAGTTAAAAGAAGATAATTAAATTTCATGAAAAGAAAAGTTTCTAAGTAGAATTATTTGTAAACTTGTAATATATATTAAGTGTCAAATATAAAAGGCTTATATCAAGCATCAATAGTATTTAGTTGTAATAAAAAGATTCATTTTCACGTGAAATCTGTAGTGCTAATTCCAATCAATAATTGATATTAGAATGTGAAAAGATTATAAAAAGGAAGGAAATTCCATAAGACGATTTCAAGATTAAATTGACGGTTCCCTATTTTTCAGTAGTTTGCAAAATTATTTTACGATACAATTTGATTTTTTGACTACACAGACTCAAACAATGCAGTAGATACTAGCATATGAAAAAAATGAGAAATTGTGTTGTTTTATAATTATTTTTGTGATAGTTCATATAAGGTAATAAATGTACAAAAATATAGAATTCGTGAAGCATAAAGCGTATAACCCCTAACATCTCAAACTCATAGAAGATTTCATGATCAAATTATCAACAAGAATTGGAAAAAAAATTATGCGATACAAATTTTGGTACTCACCCCTTTATTTTCTGAAGAAATCGTAGGATTTGCGAAAGCTACCACTGAAACAGAAAGTATAACTAGAGCAATTTGATACATGATAAAGCGCAGAGAACAATTATCAAAATGAGTCAGTTATAATTGAATATGTATTATTTATATTAACTGCGACATCAATAAATGAAACGTTGTATCAAAAACAAAAGTGAAAAGAAGCACCATACTGTATATAGAAGAAAAATGCTATTATGTTTAACCGGAATGGTGTCGTATAATTTTTGGTGCAGAGAATATTTATATTTCATAGCAATAAAATATTACACGTGAATTCTTAACTCTACTTCCTGCTTTCCTGCTCGCATTTCTCAACAAGTATTTGACCACAGGTTGAACTAATTTGGTTGTTGAGAAAACAAAACATAAACACCTATTTTTTTGGAAGCTAATTCAATAGCTGGGTTAAAATTTGGAGTATACCAGTTTCACACAAAAGTGGACGACAAACAGTGTTTCTTTATATAATTATTAATTATTATATATTAATTTGCGCTCAGTCGCTAGTATGGTAATATCTCTTGTACTTTGTTATGATGGTCGAAAATTAATGTATCCGATATGACAATATTAGTTAAAACTGCTTGACATGATAAAAGACAACGTACAATGCAAAGCAAGATGTAGTATTTCTTAATCAAACGTATGCGCAGATGAAGTCCAGCTGATTTTTTCATGCAACATTATCGGTTTGGTGCCATTTTTATTGGGTGCAAGTGGTAATTCTAGGGAGATATGAATTTTTTATCTGCTGATATCACATCTCTCACCAATGATATGTTATATGTTATTATTATGTTCTATATTGCTTAGGGGTTTTCCAAATGTTTCTTCGTCCATTTTTAAATAATTTTTGTATTTTTTCGCGACTAATTATATAACTTAACTCATATTTTCCCTTGTTCTATCTAGCCCACTATCACCTGGGTATCTTTTCTGCCCAGACTCCAAAAACTAGGTGGTAGCGGATATAATTATTGCCAGTGATGTATTTTTTCTTGTTTACTTTGCTTTGCTATTTTCATTTGAAAACCGCCCACAAATTATTGAAAAAATTTGAGGTTAGGAAATTATTTACTTTTACTTATGGAATTTTGATTAGTGGCAACCATGATGCAATGGTAAGAGATCTTATGAGAAATTACATAGAATTTCTCGCACGTTATCTTGCATCATGTAAAGCGCCCTTTATACAAGACCAAGACTAATATAATAATACTTTTACTTGTTTTGTCCTGATCTTGCTTATTTGGTCTTTTGAGGGGTTTTGCTCAAATACTTGTACTACACTCATTTATTTTGGTTTTTGTCAGATTTTTCTAAATACTATCATCATAAACATATGCTAGAAACATGAATAAAGACAATGTTAAACTAATGTAATGTAACTCTCAAGTTCATTGAAAGTTAAAACATATTGAAAATAATTCGACATATATAAATTTAATAATAAAATAGTGGCTTAACACCCCTAATGGGGTTGCGCCCCACATTACATCAAGGCAGTATCTTAAATAAAGGACGGAGAGACTTTATTGAATAGACTACAATATTATCCGATTTACTGCTATTGAATTTGTTTTAGTGGAGTTATTAGAGCAGTAAAATTTATGAAATGAGTCGTTGAAAAACGAAGACGAACAATAATACATGAATGCAGTCTCATAATACACGATCGATGTAATTCTGAAGTTCTAAAATTGCATTGAAGGAAATAACGAGGAATCAACAGAGAAACCTACAAAAAATGGGATAATAGAAGTCATTAATGATTATTAAAATGTGAAAGCATCTGGAAAAGATGAAGTGGAGTTCGACCTGCTATAGTATGGTAGTAATGAATTGTTTGAGCGATTATATGAATTGAGAGGAAAGTTGCCAGAAAATGAGTAAATAGTCAAATCATTACAATACATGAGAAAGAAATTCAAAAACAGTGCCAAAACTACATATTCTTGACGTAACATCCAAAATAATATTTACCATAATACAGAGACGATAAGTATCTTCATTTTTCAGGTCTCATTCTTCGACAATTGTTTTGCAAATGGTCAAGTACAACTTTATGTTCTGAGTTTGAAGTTGTTCCGAATGAACTTTGTCGTTGTCTTCTACTTCTGTGAGGGCATACTATGATCAATCACCTTAATGTTCGACTTTGTTTGAGGGGCCTTGCACATGTCCACACAATAGTTTTTCATTAGAAATTCTGAATTTTTGTCGCAAGGTCATATTCATAGGACCATATTTTATCTCCAGTAACAATTCAATGAAATTCGGATATATATATATATATATATATATATATATATATATATATATATATATATATATATATATATATATATATATCGAAATTTGAATTCTACACAAATGAAAACAATTTTCCTCTTCTTCTGTCAAATGTCTGGAAATAAAGTTTGCATTCACACATGCCATTTGCAGCTTATTTTTGGAAATGCTCTCCATGTACCGGTATGAGATTTTAAGTTCCTTACTAAATTCGCTAATATACAATCGCCAGTTTGCACATTTTCCTCGTCATTAGTTGATTGATTTCCATCTTTAAATCACTCATATCACTTGCAACTAGTCTTCAAAGTCACATTACACTATTACCATATCCAGATTCGTTGACTCTTTTTCCGACTTCAAATAATCTTAATAAAGCGACCACTGTAAACTGACATGCAAACTGCTTATCTTAGTACAGGAGAGTATGAGACATACTAATAGGAATGGATACTGCATAAATAATTGCCTCTAAAAAGATTTCTGGAACTGCAACAATCTAATACTCCTTATCAGCTACTCTATTTCTACTTTAATCGATTTCTACCATGTTTGTGTCAGCTTAGTAACTCCAAACCTTTAAAATGTATTGTGAATTCATTCAATTAAGGATTGAACTTACAAATATTAAAAATAAAAGTTTCGTATGTAAGACATCAAAAAGTTCTGGCTCTCCAAATAAAACAGTAGTCGAAAAAGCAGAATATGTGAATAAAGACATTTACTGTTAGTCAATCTGTAATCAGAAGGTTTAGTCTTGATATTTGTTCTTCTTCCATGTTACAATAGATCAAATTTACAATGATTTCACCTTATTGACAGAGTAACGTTAATGAACAAATTAATGTTTTGCTATCTTCACAATTTTCTAGGAACCGAGGTCCACCTCGATATATGATTAATATAATATAATACATATAATATAATATAATATAATATAATATAATATAATATAATATAATATAATATAATATAATATAATATAATATTAATTAGACTTCAAGAAAGTGCTGGAGGACCGATTTTTGTTCTGTGTGGGAATCACTTTCACTATACAAACATCTGTTCACCCTCTAAGTACAATTCTCAACACATAATTTTAAATAGTAGTACAAACATAGGGGTCCTTCACATTTAATCTCTCATCTTTACAATCTGGGCATTTCCAAAAAAAGCTTAAATCGAAACATGAATACTTCTCAAGTATGATTTGATAATGTGTAGTGTTGTCTCTTCTATAAAGAGTTAAGATTGGATGGAAATCCTAGTGTATATAGAAGCACATACCCAACACTTGAAGCGATAGGACAGGAATTTATGGAAATCCTATTATTATGCCACTTTTTTGGCACAAAATTTGAACGTCGGAATAGATCTTTAATTATTGGATGACACTAGTGATCCAATAATAATAGATACGGAAAAAATAATTAATTTATCCTAGAGAAGGGCGCACACAAATTAAATTAGAACAGAATCTTAATGAAAGATATTGTAGGCAACTGTATTAAAACAGCAAAATTTATGGAATGATCGTATGTCTTTAAAAAAACTAAGACGACAAAAAGTACATGAATGCATTTTAATAATACACGTTCGGCGTAATTCCGAAATTCTACTACTGAATGTAGCTTTCAAAATAATATTAATTATAATACATACATAATGATTGAAACAAAACATTGTAGGAGAAAAATAATCAGATCAGAACAAAATACGATCGACATTCAAATGCTGCTTCCAGATTTCCATCTAGCTTCTGAATCAATTAATAGAAAAAAGACATGAGGACTTTTGAAAACAAGTAATAGGAATAAAATAAAACAGGGAGTAGGACAAGGTGATTTATCACCTTCAACAATATTCAATTTATCGCTACAGCACAGAGTAATATGAAATGAAACTTGAATCAATTAATATCATACGCAGACAACGTAGTCTTAATTACAAAAATGAGGAAGATAATTATAAAAATAAATGAAAATAAAAATATGAGATGTGGCAAGCGACTGAGCAGGAAAAAATAAAAATAGGAGATTATGAATTTAAAGACAATAAAAACTTGAAATATTTGGGGATAATGATCAATAGTAATGAGGAAAGAAAAATTTGAGAGTAGCAGAAAGAGGGATATTAAGAACAATAGATTAGAATCCAAATAAATAATGAATGAATGAATACGTCATCTGAATGAATTCAGATAACGTATGGATTATGAAATAATAGATGAATTTGGAATGAAAAGTATAAATAAAAGATTAAAACACAAAAACATAAGACGACAAGGGCATCTGTGAAAAGCAAATGAAAGCACAGTGCCTTTTCCAGTGCTGCAATGTGATCTAGGATATAGAAGAAGAAAAGTTAGGTGCATATAAGAGTGGTGAAAAGAAGTAGAAAAGGACCTGCGTAGAATAGTAAACAAGCGATGAAAGGAAAGACTGAGGACAGAAATAAATACACAATGGGATTGATATACCCCGCAAAAATGATGTAGAAAGTTTTAAGCGGCTCAACCACAAACAAAATTTCAAAGTCAAAATATTTTATTACTCAACATATTCTCTTCTTAATTGGATACATTTATTACAGCGAACCTGCAACGTATCTAGACCTTAAAAAAATGTTTCTTCTTGCTCTGCAAACCAGACCTCCACAGCTTTTATTACCTCCTATTATTTTTTGCATGGCAACATAAGATTTGTATGCAGGGGCGTTGTCCAGCAAAGCAAAACACCTTTGGATAGCTTCCGCGTCTTTTCTCTTTAATTTTTTTTCCGTAGAGTGGTTAGTGATGTGGAATAGTAATTGTAATCTCCAGCTATTGTTCTACCCTTATCCAAAAAATCAATCAAAATAACTCCATTATAATCTCAAAAAACTGAAGCAAGAACTTTTCCAGCAGATTTTTGGATACGAAAGTTCTTAGGGCTTGGAGAACCAGAGTGTCGCCATTCCTTCGATTATTGCTTTGTTTCTGGATCTTAGAAATGTACCCAAGTCTCATCCATAGTAAAAAATCGATTTAAGAAGTCGACATCGTTTTCAAATGGTGCACAGATCGAACGCGATGCTTTTACTCTTGCACGTTTTTGATCAAAATTCAAACATTTCGATATTTTCGGGGACTGACACAGAAACTGGCCTTCCCGATCGGTCATCATCTTCAATGGAAAATTTACCTCTTTTGAAGCTTGCAGTCCAATTTTTCACGGTCACATACGAAGGACATTGATCACTAAGGGTATTAACCATATCTTTGTAAATCTGCTTACCTCTTAACCCTTTTAAATACAGTTACTTGATGATGGCTCGATACTCCAATTTTTCGATTTCCACAATTTCGGTGGACATCTTTTTTCTTTTAATTTATTGTATAACTCCGGTTTACTTTTTTGACGCCAAACTTTACACAGACACTTCTAATAAATTATTGTTCGTTGCTATGGTAACGCAATATTTTGTTTATGCATGGAACTGGTCTAGACTAACTAGATATCAATACATCCTCGTATATAAAAAGTCCAAAGTTTTTTGTGTACCAGAACTTCTAATTTAATTTCAGTACACCTCAAATTGATTAATTTGGAATATTCCATATTCAGCAAATTAGAGATGGGACTAATACTTATATCGGAAAATGTAGCCGTGAACAAAAATTGTGTTTCAGCAAACAGATCAAGGTGAACTGAGGCTCACTCTTTATAATATTCCTTTGGTGGAAAATTTTTTAATCTCAATTTGTCCTCCATATTATTTTTTTTTGATTAGAAAGCTTTAAAGGGATTATTTAGCTATATTTATTAGAAAATTTCAGTTTACAACAAGGTATGCATGTTTTTTATAATTAATTATACCAACAAAATATTCAAATTTGAATAAACTCCATTTTGAGACCTAGAAAAGATTCATCTGAGAATTATTAATATTTGTATATAACCATAAACTTTTTTTTCATAAACATGTTAACTTAATTGACTTTCAATTTTCCGTATTCAACAAATTCAAAATTCACTCATCATCCACTAGATCGACCAACCTAATTCCACACACGAATCTTTAAAAAGTGAATACTTCCATACTCCAGCGGAATATCAAATAACGACCGGATCTACTAGCGGAACAACGCCAAATACAAAAAGAAATCCATACAAGAATCAATTTACTGATTAAAAATTCCATCACAATCGTCCCCTGACCGCTATAATGTTCTGTATATAACTGCGCCCATGTCAATTTATCATCAATTAATTTCGTTGATTCTTCAGCCAACATGTGGAGGTACTTAGTTCCAATTACATTATTTGCAGTGTACGTCACTGGACAAGGCGGTCCTAGATCAGGGGATGAACTTGTTTCTACAGTTTTAGACAACTGTATTGAAATGGACTGTGTTAAACAGAATGTTCTGGGATACCTGAATAATGTACTCCACATCCAGAGCGATGTTCAGAATACTAAGGTGATTTTTTTGTGAATAGTGATTAACATTTTGGTAAACACGGTATGTATGGATTTGTTTGTGAAGTTGAAAATAGGACAATAACAAAAAAAGAAATAATCTCTACTCTTTATTTTTACTTCTATTCCCTTTAAATTGAATAATTCCCCAATTGTAGTAACGCACGTCACATTTATTGACTAGTTTTTCTAACTAAAAATTAATACAAATTATTATTTTTGCACCAAATCCATGTTAAACATATTTTTTCGAGAACGCTTTCGTTTTTAATGTGTCATAACTTCTATTCTCATAATCTTGTTAAATTGTTTATGTTCCATAACACTCCATAATACTAAAATTCTGTGATTTTCAACCTTCCATCAGTTTCATTAGTTCTGTACAAATCATCACACAGTGAAATAAACCAATTTCAATCAATTCTTTTTCGTTTTGAGTTTATGTTTTCAAGAATAATTTTAATGTTCGCACTTCCTATATTGTGAAAGTGAAAAGTGATGATAATGATGATGATGATGATGATGAAAGGGTTCCTAGATTTTTCATTCAATTTTCTCAAATTATTGTATAGTGGTTTCGTATGCAAAGGGAGTTATCAATGGATAATAAAAACATATGAACATTATATAATATAGACAATTCTTCTCTTGTATATTTTCAGATGTCAGTTGTGTACCCATTTATTATTTTGTATTTTTTGTCCTTTCTCATATTCCTCTGTTTCTTCAATCTTTTTCGTTTTTCCCACCAATTATTTGATTTATGTTCATTTCTCTCTTCTTTCTTCCTAAAGTTTCCAGTTACAAAATCTTTCTCATTACCCATCCATATCAATTTTTTTATCCTGTCCCACTCATTTCCCTGGTAACTACAGAAAATAATGCAACTGAATCTGTATTCACCTGTATTTCAGAGGATTATTATCACATCTCACATTAACAAAATACAAATATGTATTGTTCTCACATATACACGAAACATTTCCTTTTAAAAGCAAACAAACTCAAGATCTGCAGAGGAAACTATTGCTATATTAGGGCCATCCAAAATTACCTGAATTCAATAATTATTATACTTATATATCCAAATAAAAAATATTCAACCCTCTTTATCCCGTTACTCTTCTATGATCTATGATACGATTGATCTTGTACTGCGGTTTGTGTCATTATATTCAGTACATCTCGTAGTTAATTTCTATTTGCCACCTTTGAAAGAGTTCTCCCATTTTCTGTCAGCATACTTTGAAGATAATCGCACATGGTTACTTTTTCTAATATAATATCGTTTTGCTTTGCTACATCGGCCACATAATCGTTAGCATAGTTATATAATATCTTAAAATGGGCTACTAATCTTCAATGCTTCATGGTTCTTACAATAATTATACAAATATGCTCATATTCTCTGCATATATTGACTATTATGATGAGCGCTGAGTGCTGAGCTCAAAATGTCCTCTCACTTTCTTCCTCTATACATTGTGAACTTCTGTAGTCATTCCTCTTCTAACAACTGTGTCAAAGGCTAATTTGGAATGAATGAATACTGGAACAGCTGTTCTCATTTTTCAATTGTCACAATCACTTATATAAATATATTACCTATGAATTAATAATATTCCGGATGCTTCCATTAAATATGCAGGAATTACTTGTTAACTTTTACGATTCCATTTTTGGAATAAATTATGGACCAGTTCGGAAGTGTTCCGGAAGAAGCGAAATGGATTCGTAAGCGAAATAAATCATCGAAAAAATACCTACATTTGTATAAAGTTGTATTTTCATCACTATCAACAATTCGATACTGCCACAAGAATATCAGTTTAAAAAATGTAAACTCAAATAAAGAGTAACGAATGAAGATAGATCTCTGGTGTGTTGAAAAATTTTCATGAACATTATTCAGTTCATTACAGCTTTTTGCAGTTCACATTATCTGAAATTTGTTTGGAATTGAAGGGTGAGTTAGATTGGGATGAATGAGAAAGAATGATTTTATACAAAAGACATTCTATCTATCTAGATCGAAATGTCCACACAATAAACATGGGGCTGTATAAATGCATGTGATGGTTATTATTTTGTGTTGATATGAAATAGTAAACTGGGAAAATATTTTTAGAATCTTGACGCTGCTATCCTCAAAAGAGTACGAAGAGTATTAGATACACATGAATTCAGACTAAGAGTTCCAGAGCCCATATTGGAACAAACCGATATTGTTTACAATCCCAAAAATGGATTAGACATTGTTTCTAATGATGCAAGCAATGAAGGTAATAAATCCAATTCAAACCAATTGAATTTAATAATTATTTTTTTCTTATTTAGATTATTCTAATTCTAACTACAGTTTTTTAAATTTGGTTTTTGTTATATATAATCATCAAATCCCGGAATAATACGTGATTCTACTATCTAATACATCTTTTGATAATTACGTGATATAAATTATTCTTATTTTTTTTAGTTGAATTCCCACTTCAAACTAACATGATAATTCCATTAATCATATCAGAATTTGTCAATACATGAAGGCCAAAAGAAAATATTAACCCCTAATTACTCAATATATGTTCAAATTTAAACAATAATTTAGGGAACTCTATTTCTTCACTAATTTTTAAGATGTTATCATCCCTATAGTCCCTTGAAAAATGAATAATTTCATTATTAGACCCCAAAAATTCAGAAAACATGTTATAGTCCATCCATAACAAAGAACTTCAAATCCATTATACAAAAATAAGAGGATTTCATAAACAATAAAACAATTTCGTAATGATGTAATATTTGATAGGGGTAGTTCTGGGAGGTAGAGGATGGAGACAAAATTTGGAAACAGTCTCCTCGAAGATTACAATCGCCATGTTTCAAAAATTTGCACTTACTCGAAATATTTGTTGATGCAAATGTTAGTTGATTCACCCGATATAGATAAGCTGAACTCATCATATCTAAATTTGATCAATATCTCTACCTTGAATGGCACTTCATTACTTTAATTGATTACTTCAATTAATAAGCTCCGAGCATGTACGAAGGTTGTAAAGAAAGCTAGCGACTTAACAAATAAACAACACATTCTTTTTCTATAATAACCTTTACAAATCATAGTTGCCGTCTGTCTTTTCAAAACATGTGTTTAAGTATGGGATAACGTCTTTGTCTGATGAAAATATAGATCCTGTAAATGAAACTACCTCTGTCATTATAAAACGGTGGTGTCCACGTATATGTCCATGGTGGTGATGCAGTAACTTCGAAGACATGTAATATTGTTATGATCGATATAATAGTAAGAATGAAACATACTTGAAAATTGACCTCCATGGCACCATTTCATGGATTCAACTTTAGCGTAAATACATTAATAGCATCTTTTCATCGATATTAAAGACCATATTGTCAGTCACCATGCTTGGGAGTCCACTTGTCGATATATTTCCATAGGTTTCTATCCAATAAAAAGTGTAACGCAGCCCTTATTTTAAGTTTGAATATTGTATAAAATGACAGCGTTGAAATGTGTGATGATACTCATAGACACCAAAATATACGTTTCTTACGTATCTGCTTCACATTGACTTCTCGTGCCAAGGATAAAAAGCATTATTCTCTATTGACTTTTGCTTCTTTTGTCATTTGATATCCATATCATGTTAGTTTTCTATTTTGAGGTCCTGAATATTTCTCTATATTATATACGAGTAAAGTCTTCTGGTTTCTTATTCATCACGACATTGAAATTATTTTCTCAATTAATTTCAGTACATTGAATCTAATCCTAAAAACAACAGATCTAATTCATAATAGCTGACTATGTATCCTAGATTTTTTATTATTACTCTTTCTTTGTACATTGCTTTAGATGTAGATTGTAATTTTTTATCCTAAAGAAATTATACCACACGTCATATTTTTTATGCCTGAATTTATTCGATACCTCGAGAATCATTCGAAGAAGTTATTATTTTGGCTTCAATCCACTACGCACTCACGACAATCATGTTCACGACCACGATCTTCTCGTTTCCAGTAGGTCCAAAGCGTTATAATCGTGATCCCAAGTGGAATGACTTACGAGGCGTTTTGAGCATTGAGATAAATATCAACGAATAGTAAACCAAAAGATATAAAGCGAAAGTTTTAAGAGGTTATGATATAATTGAGAATGTGAATGTTTTAGTTGAGTGATTAACTGATTTACATTAAAGTGAAATCAAAATATCTTCTGCGGCGATAGTAAAATATTTGGTGGTGCATGACAAGAATGCTTTAAAAGCAAAAAACTGCGATGCTTGACTTTTGCAAATTCTGCTAATTCTTTCAAGGCTAATTTTGACCTCTTGACAAGGGTCGTCGTGAACGTTAGCTATGACCGTTCTCGTCGCGAACTTAACGATCGTAGTAGCTATGTGGAATCCCCGAAAGAGTACTTGAGGTGCCGTGAACGCTTAGTGGAATGCACCATAGCCAATAATTGCAATTGCAAAAAAATTATTAGTTCCAAAATTTAAAATATTATGTATCTAAAATAATAGTTGAAATCCTGTTTTAACAAAAATCCCGTGTTCTATTCAATTAACAGTAATCTTTGAGATCAAATTCATAATTTTTTGTTGATAATTGTCAAGATTCGGAATTTATCTTACTAAAAAAATATTTATAAATGTTCTATCAATAAATCTATACACTTGAGAAGTATTTTGGATTTGTCACCAAAAACAGTAGAAATTTCGAATTGTAATAAAGATATTAGAATCCATTAAATCCAATATAATTTCATGATTGCTTCTTAATGAAACACTAAGTTGTTATAGTAACATTTACTGTATCTGTTTTAACTAGAACTTTCCTTACCATTATGTATTGAGATAAATAATTAGAGGCTCATTCCAGCTTGTCAATTTGCTACTATAGCTGCTCTTCTTAGATAGATTTGTAGAAATTTCATGGTGATAATGCAGTAACTTTGAGGACAAGATTTAATTTAAAAATAGAAAAGATACGACAAATTATGAGGATTAGTCGGGACCCCAGTCTTGATATCGAAGTTCGCTCCAAGTAAAGCCTCTGGTTCCAAAAAGGGAACTGAAACTTTTGCGAAGCATAATATAGTTAAAGATCCCTGAAAATTGACCAACTTCATAATGACAACAAAACGTCTCCTTATCCAATCACCAGATTTAGCACTTTGCGGAAACAAAACCATTCGTGTCAATGAGAATGTCATGAATGAACAGATTGAAACTATCGAGATGGAAGCAATATATTAACGACTTGTCTACTTCACTTATGAAACAAAAATAGAAGAATTCTAGAAATAGTATTTTCCAAATAGTTTATTAATGTTTTTCAACACAATATGTTCGAGATATAACGTATCTGAAAATATAATTATTTTAATTGACCATATAACATAATAATAAGTACTCTATTTTAGCAAGAGGTCTCGGTTTAAAGAAGAAATTGTTATTCCCAATCCTATTATTGTTAAAACTGAAGAAAAACTTGTTGCAGCCTCTTTTCATCAAGCTTAGTCTTATTAAAGCAACAAAAGCACTAATTCTGAGTAAACTAGCAATCATTATTGTCATCGGTTTCGTCGCTTACCAACTTCTTGGAAAATCAGGTAATTATCACTTATCAATTAAAAATTATATTTCATCATACAACTCTTAACATCTTTCTCCCAAATCTTAGGTATGCCTCTACCTATGATGTCAATGGCTCCCGCAGAGCCACCAGCACCTTTGTATGGAGCCCCACCAGCTCCATCCCCAGCTCCACCAAGTTCATATGAGCCTGGTTGGGAACCGAACACAGGTGGACCTTACCAAAGAGTATGGACTGTATCAAATGAACCAGCACAAAATTTGGCCTATTCCGCATATTATCCAGGCTCTTCTGCCAGTTCTTCAACTAGTCGTCCTTGAAAAGTTTGAAAGCTAGGACCTTATTTATTTTGTTTTTATTTAATAAATTATTTCAAGCGATTACACTATTGTTTTCCATTTTTTTCACACAATTAAAAATATATTTTTCATAATTTGGAGTGATGAAATACATCTCCATAGATAATTAATATCGTTATATCTAGAATATTCGATTTAAGCTTTTTGTACTCGAACTGATTTGATATTACCAAAAGATCATTTCCATCTTTCCTAAAAAGAAAGAGAGAGTAGGAGTCAAATAATTTGAAAAGGATCGAAGCAAAAGACTTATACGAAACTTGATTAATATTTTAACACCTCGTTGTTTCAACATTATTCATTAAAAGAACTCAAGTGCCTTAACATGAAAGCTAGAGCAAATTAAGGAGGAAAGAAGAGTAATCTTTCTAGCCCCTCTACATTGCATCCTCCTCAGAATAACTTGGCCAACACGCCCAGGGCTCCTGTTAGTTATTGATCTCATGCAACTCAACAGCACGACCACGGTAATTCATTTCACTACCGAACAGGATTAGAGTTATACTACAACTAATGCTTTATTTGCCAGAAAAAGAAAAGTCGTCAATACCACTCCTGCTGGTACTATTATGGCTATTGTAATTCACTAATATCCGAAACGATTATGCCACTTGTCAATTACATAATGTTTCCGGAACGTCGCCACTATCACGATCATTGCTCCACTCAATGAAATAACTCAAAAAAACTTGCTCAACCCAAACGACAATTGACCTTCAACTGTACCAAAAATTGTAATACCGACTATACGATTATGTATGGTTGCATCCCAGTTCCTCTTCATGCGACGGTCATTTCTTTATCTCCATAGATACTTCAGATTCACAATCTTTCGCTCTTCCAGCTACTTTTTGAGTTTCGTCATCTATAATTCATTCAATCACTGGATATCCTTGGTTCTTATTAAAAACAACTTACGAGAAATTTTACGTATATCGTATATCACAAATACATTTTTGACATATTAGAAGCATTAGTAGAGTTTTTAGTAGAAAATATTTTGTTTTTCATCTACGTCAATATTAAATAGTTTAATATTATCTTCATAAGATGGAGCTGTAATTGATGGTATGGCTAGTTACCAGCTTTGAAACTAACCCAATAGAGCATATTAAGCTTAAGCTGATTGAAATTCGTTATCAAATATATTAAACTAAATTCTTATAATTTCAACCACACCTCCTTATAATAATTTTTTGCGCAGTCATTGCAATATTTCTCAACATTGATATTAAAAAATGTGTCAACTTTGGTGGGATGTACATCATTATAAACGATCTTCCTAATCAATGTCCATACTACTGTCAAGTTTTTGGTTTCTGGAGTCTCAATTTGATTCTTAATTTTTCATCGTATATGTCTTCTGTATCAAATTGCTCGGCTCAATTGATATAACATTAT
Organism: Diorhabda carinulata; assembly: GCF_026250575.1. Lineage (NCBI taxonomy): Eukaryota > Metazoa > Arthropoda > Insecta > Coleoptera > Chrysomelidae > Diorhabda > Diorhabda carinulata. Next base: position 10,996,905 of record NC_079462.1, read on the forward strand.
GCAAGTTTGATGCATACCAATAACATCAGTATACATCTGTATATTTTTATGTAATGTCGCTGCTAAATATTGGCCAGAAAATATACGCGTTGTATTAATTAGAAATCTTATACAATGCGGTCCATATGTATAGAATAAATTTAATTTTATCGTTATTATGTACTATATGAAAAAAATGTGAAACAGGTCGATTTTTATTCTTAGATTGACAATTTACAGTATGAAAATATTATCCCCCTCCAGCACCCCCTCTGAAGTATAAACACCCCCTCGAACATTTTAAATACGAAAGGGGGTCCCTTGTTGGGAAAAGATTATGCAACACCAATTATTGTATTGAATTAGGTAGAACACTTTAATATCACTCAAAATATTCAAATTCAAAAGATACTAAAGTAAGTTTTGATGAGTATAAAACATGTATTATTCAGCAAAATTATAAATTAAGATTATCTTTAATTCAAATCACAAGCTAAATTAAACTAATAAATATTACGCTAGATATTATATTATCAAACATAAAATTATTTAAACCGCTACCTTTGTGAATGATTCATCTAAACTTGAAAATATATAGAGATCATATTATAAAAAACATTAGAGAAGTGTGACTAAAGATGGATCAAAATCAGTTTATTACGGGCTTTGGCCAACTATTTCGACAATACTCCTGGAAAACACCGGCACTGCACTGATGATCATTGATTTTTCCAAGAAGTTGTCTTTTTTTTACACCGTGAAGGTTCCCTTCGCAAGAATTCACGAAAAATTATACATTAATTTATTCATTCCCTTTTGTTGCTACGCGCTAGACTTGTTAAGAAGTTCATTTTTAACTTCACCGATCAGTATCTCTGTAGTTTTCCAATGAACCTTGATTTTTTAAATAGCTCTTTTGAAGTGGGATGAGCAGTATTGTTAATTGTGTAAATAAGGGAAATTTTTAACAAAACCATATAGCCTATTGCCAATTCTAGCCCTAGTATTCTTATTTTGTGATCTATGCCTTCTCGCCACATCTTTGAAGGTTTTCCTCTTTTCCGTCTTTCCGCTGAATTCGAATAAAGAATTTGTTTCTTAGACCTTTTGATAGGTTTATATTTCTAAATAGTCTTGATTTTAGGTCTTTCGTCTTTTAGGATTCCAATTCAGTAATGCTTTTCTCCCTAGAATGTAATGTTATATTGATTTTGACGGTTTTTCACATTTTTACCATATTTTGATGGACATTAGCCTCTTGATATTTTAGGATTAATTTAGGATCAATGGAGATTGGCCATTTAAGCATTATAATTTTAATGAAAAAATTGTTATATTTACAAGAAAAAATAATATTAAAGACTAGACATGATACAAAAATGAAATAAAAAACAAAATTCAATTACAATTATAATTTTTATTAATAAGTCTTATGAGACTTCTTCCTCATCAAATTCGGACCTACGTCTGTCGAAGATCTTGGATTATTGTAATAGGGCTGATGTACTTTTGGAGAGACTTCAGATCTCTCAATTTGGCCTCATCCAACGATAATGGTATATTGTTTGGAGGTAGTACTTGCTACGAACTATGATACAAAATGATTATAATATATATAGGAAAATAAGAAAAGATAGCACAAAGACAATAAAGACAATGAGAATAAAATGGCTAAATGTCAGTATGGACAACTCCGAAAATGATAATAAAAATAATGTGAAATTATATCAAAATATAAAGAAACAGAGTAGAAAACGAAATACAACGAATATTAATGAAAAAGAGTGGAGTATTTCAAAAGTGGATAGTGATAGCAAATAGATACCAAAAAGAGATGATATAAGTGACAATGATACCATACTAGAAAATGAAGAAAAACCGACGGAAGCGTAATGGCATAATCAACAAACTGAAACACAATAAATCACGAGGACCAGGTGAATGAATTAATAAAATATGGGGGAATAACCTAAGCTATAAAATATTCAATATCATAGATAAGAGTATGGGAAACAGAAGCAATGCCAAGAGAGTGGTTTGCTGGATTGATTATACCAATACTGAAGGGAGGAAATCCCAACATATGTAGTAATTATAGAGGTTTAGTTTGCTTAATACCGTATACAAAATACTTACAACATTAATAAATGAGAGACAATGAGACTAACAAATGTAGACAAAGAATAACTAAGGATACATGAGAGGAAAATAATTAGGAAAAATCATGGACCCGTGAAAGTTGGAAATAATGAATATAGAGGACTTATGAACTATGAAATCAAGAATATATTAGAAAATGAGGATGTGTAAATACAATTACAACAAAAAGGATCCAATGGTACGGACACATTAAAAGAATGGGAAAACGGCAGGGTATAAAGAAAATCATAGAATGGATACCGAGCGAGAAAATATTGCTTGGTAGACCAAAAAATAGATGGGAAGATCAGATTGTGCAAAATATGAAAAATCTGGGAGTACGTGACTGAAACAAACAGATGTGGGTCAGAGAAAAATGGATAACAATAGTCGAGGCTGAAAAAATATGTGATAAGCTATAATTAAATAGGGATAAAATGGACCAACAACAAAAAATACAGGGTCGAAAGATCTCAATTTGAGCAGATACAATTTTCAATAAAATGTATGGACTTACTTAAAAACTAATACTATACCATGCCAAAGAAAAATACAGACTTTCTCATCAATTGTCTGGAAAATTTTCTAAGTCTTTAGAATCAAACTTCTACTACATCACTGAATTTGTACATTTCAAATAATGGCGATTATTACAAATAATTCATTAACTACTCAAAATATTTTCTCCGGAGACTTAGATTACTAACAAAATAAAGAAAATTGGCCTTTAGTGAGCTGTATTTTAATCGAATTTGTCGATGTCATTTTTATTCGCGATGTATTTTCAGGCATATGAAAGTTACAGTGTTTCCTCTATTAGCAAATTTACACTTCGTCCCCTTCAAATGATATCGAATGATTCTCCCAAAGCTACAGGACATACTGTTTGTTCAATCTTAAAGAATCACTCTGTATTTTGAGTCGTTACGATTTACTCTAAATGAATTTAAGTTCTTTATTTCCACATAAGTTGTTCAAGTGTATAATGTGATATTTAAATCTGAGCATAATTATATGACTAAATCTTCTAAATGGTTGTAATAAATATCTGGATATTAAGAGAGTAAGAATTGAAATATATATATATATATATATATATATATATATATATATATAACAAAACTCTGATAACCTTTAATCTAATTGTATCGACTGTTATCAATTGTGGCAAAAATTTGATTTTACTGATTAATTATAAAACTTGGTTATTATCTCAAGAGGAAAGAAAGCGTTTATTAATTTATGAATATTATTTATTCTCTTTTATTGGATAAATGATTAGGCAAAATATTTATCCAAATAATTATAAATCTAAAATACCATCAATGAATATCCTTTGTTCAATTGTCCGAACAATGACAAAATTATTAGTAGAATTTGTAATTGATTCTTCGGCTTCGATTAGGTCGCCACCTGGTCTTTGGTAGCTAAAGCATTTGAAGACAGTCAAGGATACTTTAGTGTCGATAGCGTCTGTGCAGTAAAGATTGGTGGGTAAAGGGGTTACAGACCGTTTTATCTAAACGCTGTTGCCATGTCAATGAAATATCAGTACATCCGGATTATGATACAAGTATTTAAGTTTCATATAATGTTTTTCATATTAATTCCTATCGATCAGATTGATTAACTTCCTAAATAATTTTTTTTCGGTGCTCTAGCAAATTATTAATTTCCATATAAATAAAAAACTCTCATCAAGTTTGAGCCCTTAATATTAATTTTAAGTACTTATAATTTAAACATAAAGTTTCATCATTTACAATGTATGTAAAAATAATTTATTCTTTTCAAATTTCTAATACTCACTTTTTACAATAATGCAAATCAGTTTGCAGAAATTGCTTTAGTTTTTTGTATTTTTGTACGAAATGAGCATTAGAAATTTGAAAAAAAAATTTCTTACAAGCATTTTTAATGGTAAAATTGATATTAAGAGCTCAATCTTTTCTATATGTAGATTAATATTTTGCATGAACCCAGAAAAAAAATTTTCGAAATTGAATAACCCTACTATCAATTGGTACATTTGGAAGGGATTAAGAAGTGTATATGAAACAGGATATGGAAAATATCAAAACATTTTAGATAAAAATATGTAGACTTTGTGCTCAAGTTATAAAATATAAAACAAAATTTCAGGTTTTGTCTTCTGTGTTTTATATTATCTATCTTTCATATCACATTTTACATCTGTCCTTATGTAATTAAAATTATATTTTGGTACAGTATGAATCAATTGAAGGGAAAAATAATGTTATATCAAGATTGGAGAGACGTTAGGTTATATTTAAGAAATATATCACTGAAAAAACGGATGTAGTCCATTTTCACTTCATGACTACAATCAAAATTTCGGAGTAAATATGACTCGTTTATATCTAAAATGTAAAACAACAAACTTTTATTCCTATTTCTACTCCGATATGAAACTATAATATTGTGACTATTTTGAAATATGTTCTATTGAACGAGAGAACGTATGCAAATACCTTTCCCGTTTTTTAACTGTTTGTTCCATGTCGGAAGTAAAGGAATATTTTTGGCACAACCCGCTAAAATTATATATAAAATTCTTACATCTTAGTTGAATCATCAATTAGATGATTTTTGAACCATACCTTATCTAATGGAGATACATAATCCGTTACAAATTCTTGACCAGTAAACTAGAAAGTTTCCCGCTAATAATATTTCAACTAAATTTGAAAATACCTGAAATATAAGTTTTGAATTTATATTTTATAAACCTGGCAACGTCGCTATTGTCAGTGTTAGCAAACCATACATTAAAATAAAATTCTGTCCGTTCCCACTCCCAACAGTTTATACTCATCCCCACATACACAGAAATTCACAATTTAGGAAATCAGCTGAGTTGTGCTTCACGCGGCGTAGACACTTTCCGATTTTCGTTGAAATATTAAGTGATAACATGAGTCCTATAGGGTAATTAAATGAAACATTCATTTGTTTATAGTGTTATTATAAGTTATATTCTATTTCAGTCCACCTGAAACTAAAGTAATTGTAGAAACTTCATTAGAATCACCTGAATATGATGGAATTCTTATTGTTTCTGCTCCAGGCCAGGTACTAAAATGTACGAAATTGAAACAAATTGTTGAAGAAGCATTAAAATTCGACCCTTCTTTAAAATCAGAAATAGCTGTTTTACAAACCGACTTACCGGCTAAACGGTTAGTTTACTCTCCTACTGGACCCATTGATTCTGATTATGATGATGTGAGAATTTTCAAAAATAGTGCAGCGGCGGGTGTTAAGAGGGCGCTTAAAGCTGGTATTAAGAAACTGTTGTTAGTACTTGAAGAATTTCCGGCTTTTGAAAATGCTGAATTGGTTACACTTTTAGGAGCACTGGAAGCATTATATACGGTAAGAAAATTTACAAATTCTGTCAGAAGTTATAAAAAATTTTACGCTTATTTGGTAACATAAATTTTGAGTTAACAGATACAGGGTTTTTAGACTTTGGCATCTACTACTAGTAAGAAAAACGTTATTTATATAGATAAAGAACTATGAATTTTATTTTATTATTTCGTTCCATACAATTTTTATCATGATACTTGGTGTATAAAGAATTGTGTACATATAATTGAACATTTTTTTTCATATTCGAATTCATTTGATTACAGAAATAACGAATAATTATTAGGGTGTTTTTTTCAACAATTTTTTTGGTACCATCGTAAAATTTTGTTACAATTGCTCAAAAAAATTTTATTTTGGACCCTTTTCGAGCATGGACGTTTTTTTTCAGAATTAAATGCTCTACAAAAGTGTCTATTACAGTCAAGCTGTAACTTGAACTGGCGAGGTAGAACAGGCCTCTAAACTTGATTTTTCCATGAAAGTCGCGTTTTTTCTCATTTACCTCGTGAATAACAAGAGCTACAGAAAAAATGTGAGCAGCAAACTTGTAGAAAATTCAATTTTCTATAAGAAATGTCTGCAGTACCAAGTGGATAAAATCAATAATTCCTCGAGATATTTAATATGATAAGATTTTTACAATTTCAAATTTTTATAGAAATCACGTCAAAAAGTATAAATAGTCGGAAATATGTCAATTATAAAAATTCTATTAATAAGCAATTAAACACGTACATTTCACTTGTTTTTTCTCGTTAGGTACATATTTTAGTTTTAGCGTATAAACTACAAAAATTTCTAACTTTATTATCTATTATTATTTATCTATAAATGTAAAATCTTTTTTCCTACAATCGATACTAACATATTTTCGACTATTCATATTTGTTTACGTTCCATTTAAAAAAAAAATAATTTGTTAAGAAAGTTGTGATGAATCATAAATATGAGATATTTTCGATGATTCTCGATAAAAATTTCAAATTACAAAAACTTTATCATTAAATCTTATATTTTAGCAATTTGGTGCTGTGGACCTTTTTTGTATAAAGATTCTACAAGTTTTTTGATCACTTTTTTTCTAACTCTGGTCATTCATGTGATAAATGAGAAAAAACGCGAATTTCAATAAAAAATCAAGTTTAGAAGCCTGTACTATCTCGCCGGTTCGAGCAGGGTTGCCAGACGTCCCGGATTTCCCTAACTTGTCCCGCGTCCCAGAACAAAGTGAAATGGGACGCTGTTTGTCCCGTATTTTACTTTCACGAGTGACAATATTCAAAACATTAAATGAACAGTTACACAAAATGTTTCAGTAAACAATGTATAATCCCGCAATAAAGAAGAATAATATTGGCGCCACCAACAAACCACGCCATGTCATCCATTTCACCAATCGTTACTCAATTCATTTCACAGTAGTCAGATTAAGCTCGAACTTCTGAAGAAAACCCACTTTACCCTTACAATTTTCCATTGTAAGGGACGTCCTTAAATATTTAAGAGAATAGAAAGAAATTGATGTTGGTTCTAAGTGGAAGATGTTGTTTGAGAAGAGCACGGCCGATCTACCAAATATATTTAAGCTTGTTTCCTATTGTCTAAGCTTACTTTTCTCTAATGCCTTTGTGGAAAGAATATCTCATACGTGAACTAAAAGAGCTAATTGTAGCAATCAATTAATCTGATGAGGATTGTTGATTTTCTTGAAAATATTAACAATAACGTCAAAACATTATTGATTCATTGAAATCTAACAACAAATATTAATTTAATGTATACCACAATGTTAAATTATATTGCTATGGTTGAGAGTAGACCAAACCTAATAACCGGACAGACCAGCCAGTAAGGCTGGACATTTGGGTAGAAAGGCCGGACAGCCTACAGTATTGTAAAATCAAGTTTGTTTGATTATTATCAATAATCTTGTTGAATCCTAGTAAAATAAATAAAATCGAATGCCAAATCAGTCATAGGTAGGTACTTTATTATTGATCAGTCAAAAAAATCAAAAACTTCCCTTCAAGTTAAACAATAAAACAAAAAATAACTTCTTCTCTTCAAATTACACAATAAAAATAATTATTCATATTTTTGGTTCGCCGAAACCTGCTTTAAGAGCTCAGTTTTAAATATTTTAAATTAACTTCCACAACCAAAATTTTTGGTAAATGTCAATATGTAATCTGTTGTATTCTTTCTTCCATTGCTGAGCTCTCAAGGAGAAAGCTCTTTCAACCTTTGCGTTATGTCCTGGGAAAGTGGTGCTGACAAATAGTTGAGAATTCTGAAAAGCAATCTAGACATATCATCGATTTAAAATAGGCTACCCATTTCTCATGTGCTAACAGCTTCTTGAAATCAACATTTTGTTGGTTAGTATTAAAAGACTTAAGATTTTGCAGTTGTCAAAACATTTGCTATCATCAATTTGGACGTTGTATTATGAAGGATGCTTATAGTTTCGGAAAATTAATTCCCTTCAGGAACATCTTTTAAAGTGATACATGAGAAATGTTTTGTATTTTTTTATAAGTTTCCACTCCAAGATCGTAATATTGTACTGCAATAATGTACATGTTTTTAATATCATCTTTGAAACAGCCTGATGTTTCGTTGTTCTCTTTGAATTTAGGCAAAATGGAAGTCACTTTCAGTGAGCAAAAGTTTTGAATTCTTGCATTTATGATATTCTTCATCTCAGAACAGTTTTCCAAAACCTCATTTACAGAAACATCAGCCTTCTCTGTATCTTGTATCTTTGATGTAGTTTTGATAAATGGCCATGAAAGAATGAATCACAAATAGCCTTCGTTAAGGTCATTTCCAAAAAAATCTATCTGTATTATTTTTTTCCTTTTTTTAGGATATACGACTTAAGAGATTCAAATAAAAAAACTCAGCCAGCGCGTCCTTCAATGATGAAGTATTTTTTTAAAATGAATGTGTAATTCTAAGTTAATACTTTTGAGTTCCTCTGTACATACGGTAAATGTAGAAAAATTATATCAGATAATTCCTCCAATATATTTTTTAAAACATATGGTGGAAGAAAAAAATTGCTTCTGCTTTTGTTCTATCACAGGTCACTTCTTTCGCAATAATTGAATCAGCATAAAGGTATTTTTGAAGTGAGACTGTACAGTATAATGAATTAAATGACTGTACCATGTGAAAAATTATAGTACCCTTGGCCGCTCGTATTTCCCGTTTTGTTCCCGATCTTGATGTTACAAATTACTATTTTTGACGAACACACAAAGTTTTTACGGTGTTTTTCGTTATTTAAATGCTTTTCAAGTTCATAGTTTCCCCAAATCGCTATTGATATTAACTGGTCACGAAGCTCAAACTTCACTTCTGACGGTTCTGCTGATGGCTCAAACATTTGATATTTTATTTTTAATTCTTCTTCGGTATTTTGAGATCTGAAAATTAAGAAAATTTTTTATTCATTATTTTTGTTTTAAAAAGACTTTTACTAGAAATTGTCAAAATTCACTCAGAAAACGCACATTTGGCTTTTTTCAATATATTTTGGCTACATTAAATAAAAAGATAAAATAACTGTGTTACTATCTAGAACTCAGGGAAAAATATTATTCTTCCAAAAGTTGGTGGAAATTATCAATATATTGGTCATAATTTGAAAAAAAAAATAAATTATAAAATGCATGAGACCTTTTCAAGTAGCAGAAGTACATCACAAACAATACTTACCAAAATTATTGTTGCTAAATACAAAACTATCGACTAGTGCATTATCAATCGGGGAATAAACAATACCAACAAAGCACAGTGGCGGGCGACAGGCGGCACATCGGCCTACGTGATCCCACCATCAGTCGACTCTTGTCGCCTGCGCTCGGCCACTCTCGTTTGGGAAATGTAAAAAACCGGACAAGCCGGACACCGTTTATTGTGGCCGGACAGGCAATAAAACAGCCTACCTATGTCCGGCTTTATTTGAACGCCTGGCAACGCTATATATTGCTATGACACTATTATTCTGTTATTTTCAATTCCCAAGAAAAGAAAATGAGTAAAAACTATTTTAATATCTTTTCATTACTGTCCTTATTAACGTACTTGTATTTGCATTGTAAAGAAAAGCTTTCGCTAAAAAAATTTCTATTATAAAAAGAAAAAATATCAAATATCTGGTTGAAATAATGTTTTGGTCAAACTCGAACTTAAAACAAATCATTATTTTAAATAATCAAGTTGATTTAAACCAAACTTCCGTTTAATTAATATTATATTTTAATAATTTGATTAAATGTGGTCAAAATACATAATACATTTTTAATACATTTCAGAAAAAATACGTTTTAAAAGTTATTTTTTCAACTTTACTATGTTTATTTCTATTTCTATTTCCCGCTCTTGCTTTTCGCGAGGGAGGGATACGGGAATACGGGACACATTCAGCTGCCGAACCTAACCAAACATCTGGCAACCCTGGGTTCGAGTGACGGCTTGGCCGCAATGGACAATTTTGTATAACATTCAATTCTGAAAAAAAAACCGTCCTTGCTCGAAGGAATACTATGAAATGCCGCTGAGCTATAGAAACTTAATAATAAAAAATCAAAGGGCTCAAACTTTCAGATAACTTTTTTTTCTGAATACTTGCAACAAAACTTTACGATGGGACAGAAAAAAAGTAGTCTAATAAATATATATGTAGAGCGGACAATACATTTACACTTTTTTCAAATATGGAATTTTCTGTTTATATAAAGTATATACTTCTATAATAATTGTATTAAGTTAAACTGTCTTCGCTAATGTAAAATAATTTGTGTGAGTGAGTGTAGATCAATTTCTCCACAGATCATTCGAAGTAAGTACAGTATAATCAGGTTTTGGGGTGACAAAGTATTGTAGCACTCCCAATATTGTTAAATTTCCATGATAAGATGCATTTTGAGAAAAACGGGCGAAAGGTGAAAAAAGAGTTTAAAATAAGAAAATGCATTTTCTTATTACACGTGGAATACCGATATACTTACTGTACATAGAATCAATGTTAATTAAATTTCCTACAAAAATTATCTGTTGCCCTTTTTATGTACTATTACTCGTTTTCAGACAAAATTCGTTTGCAAGTTAGGATGTATAAGATTTTTTTTTATTTTCTCGCTACTACAGGATTGCTAAAATTCAGTAAAACAAAATTTAATATTTTTGTTCAGAATTATGGTAGAGGCGAGCTTCAAAATACGTTGTGTTGCTAAAAACCTCCACTTAATTTCCAAATAAAATTTTTTTGGAAACTCCTCCGTAGAGCTCTTATTTTATTAGATTTCCAGGTGTCTTTACAACTTCCAATTACAACTAGATCGTTCTGGACAAATTCAGCCAAAGTACGCGGTTATTGCCAGATGCTTAAAAAATTTAGTTTCATGAATTCGTATTTTCTTAACTCGAACAAATTTCCCGGCATTCCGTAGGAAAAGATCTTCATATTTAATAAACATTTGACGTAGAAAGTGAAGCTATCATTTTCAAGCTTTGTATCTAACCTTTTTGTGTTAGCGTAAATTAATTAAAGAAAAACTTAGTCATCTCCGGATATACGTTTTTGTTGCGTAATTCAAAATTTTCTTCTTCCAACAGATTATCTCAAAAGATCAACGAGACACAAAATAAATGCCATTCGATTGAATCTTTCTTTAATAAGAACTAATGACATATCTAAAAAACTTTGATTGGATTATAAACTGAACGGCTTCAAAAACACAACGTACTTACTTGTTTTTCCCTACGATAATTTCCAACAAAGTTTGTTTTCCCATACTGCAGCAAAATAAGAAGGGCTTTTTGTCAGAAAATGTTGTACGTAAAAAGGATAATAGATTTTTTTTCAGAAAATTCAATCAACTTTCATTCTATAAGAACAGTTTTTTTCTAAGTGTTTCGGTTTTCCAAATATAACACCGGTAACAAAATTTTTTGTCACACGAAAACTAGCTATGATTTTCGTAAATGTTTGGCTTTTGGTATGTGCAGGATATGTATTTTTAAAGAATATTACATTTCAAAGCTTTGTATGAAATTATAAGCTGCTCATTGATTAAGTCTTTGTAATTTTCCGCTTTATCATTTTCTAGGAAATTTTGGACAATATTTACAAAACATGTCCAGGCGAAATTTTTCCAGTTCATTCAAAGTTTGTATCCTTTATCAGTTCCCGTATTTGTGGACCAATAAATATTCTCTCTTCAATTTTTACCTCGCTGAGCTCTGAAAATTTCTCTATTATGTAAAAGAATCCACTGCCATCTTCAGGCATAGCTTTTACAAAATAATTCATCACGCCGAGCTTTATATAATATTCTGCCCTAGAGTAAGTGATCCACGATTGGGTCATACTTTTTTTATGGTGACTTTTTTTGTCTTCGCTATCGCATTCGCAAATGAAACAGCAATATGTTGTGTAACCATGCTGTAGCTCAAACAAAAGAGCAATGACTTCAAAATATCCATAAATTTTCCAAACATGTTCACTGTAATTAATTTTTTCAAGAAGGAACTTCATGTTCTCGTAAGCTTCTTTCATATCAGAACTTTGGGCAACCGGCACTGAAGGAGATTTGTTTCCGTTGAAGCTTTTATGCTAGTTTTCGAGGAATCAATTAACAATTGGCAGAGAATTGGATCATAATCAAAATTGAATAAATTAATCACTAAGGGATTGTTATTACAATAGACTGAATCATGTCGGTAATAAGAAATTTTCGTACCAAGGAAGTTAATTCCAGTCGTTTAACCTAGACCCCAAAAGCTCACCTTGTTTTTTAGACATATTCAATTCACTCATGTACGAAATCGCTTAAATCACTTTGTATCAATAAATACGGTTTTATAGAAGTTGACGGTTCATAACTTGGGTCACTCTTTTGCAATACGGTCTGTCGCAAAAGCGTGAAAAAATGAACCGCTACGGTACTTTTTTTCACACTTTTTGACCTATTCAAAAACTGCATTCTTTATTCATGCAAATGAATGAGAAAAAAAACGTGAATATTATAAACGACGTAGAAAGAAATTTTTTTTAATGAGGGTACATCTTAACAAATATGAATCATCACAAAATTTTTAATTTCTGGCTATTTTTTGCTCCTGCTGCCTGTACCTACTAAATATACAAAACGACTCTCGATCGTTCCTAGAATATTGATCAATAATCAACGAAAATTATAACCATTTGCTAGAATTGTAGTTGAGCACAACTATACTCATTATCAAGTGAATGTGTTGACATTCATCAAAAACAACACTAACGACATTTATCTAAATTGGGATACCCTGTGTACATTATCATTGTCTATACGTGTAAAACTGGGTCCAAGTATTCAAACTATTCACTTTTTTCCAACTTACAGACTTTGTATTAGCATTAAGTAAAGATAATTCAAAAAATTCCTCATATCCTCCGCAAAATGGACGTGATATCTAATCTTAAGATAACTTAATATAACAAAAGAAAGTTGATGTCATTCTTTACTATAATATCAAAATGTCATTAATTTTTCATGTGATGATTTGTCTTGATTTTATTAGGTTTCGTTTCTGAGAAAATTAGTATAAATAACATGTAAAAATTTACGTTTCGGTCTTTATAAAAAAACGTCATCCCCAAATTAGTTGGGAACATCAAGTTTTACATGTGATCAAGAAAAATCATCACGAAAAACATATAAGTAAATTGAAGAAAATGTCATTAATTATTGAAAGATTATTAATAACTATAGATGTTACTTGACTAAATATTATAATTTATTCAAATCTGTTAAGAATATTACAAATATTACAGTTAGAATTATGAATTTTAATCATTGTTATTGTTATAACTCATTGTTAGTGTTGATACAGCATTATGTTGGAACTTTGTTTCTTGTAACAATATTATACATAGCAGTGATTATTTATTATCTCTAATTATAAATAAATAAAAAATGTCCATTGTGAATATATTTAATGAATACTAAAGTCAACTATTAATCGATATAAACGCGTTCATAAAAATATTAATTTTCAACAACACTAAAAATTTTATCTTTCAGATAGGATGAGATGATGTTTATTTTTAAATACAATAAACATGACCCTATTTATTTGTTTGCCTTTTAAGTAAATTTTATGATTATGCAATTGTTTGTATGTTATGAAAATTCTGATTTTTATGATCTTATACCGAAGAATTAAAATGTGACTAACTACCCATAATTAATTAGTGTAACCAACATAAAAAGTATGAAAATGAGAAATACATTTCTTTCATTAAGTCTTTTTGAGACTGCACTTCTTATTTGATAATGTTTCTAGAATTATATTTAGTTATAAACTTTTTCAAGTTCAGTACAGAACAAAAAAATGATCTTCCCTGCGACCCAAATTCTATTGTGTCCCCCTTTCTTGTGTTTATGAATCCAGTGTTTACGACTGATTCGTTAATCCCACTCCTTTTAAAAAGTATAAAATGTGGGATGACTGTAATTACCAGAGATTTTCGTCTTCTATTTCAAGCGCTCCCAGATGTAGAGCAAAATTTGCTATGATACCTTTCAATTCTCTTTATACAAGAGTATTGGAAACAATATTTAGCACAGTGGGTTTAACTTTGGTTTTTTAATCCAACAATACATTAAAACAATTGTTGGGCAATCCTAAGGATAAAATACCAAATTTGGAAAAAAACTGGTATAGGTAGTCGTAGCTGTGACCGAAAGTATATTGGGCAGACTGAGAGATCCGTTATTGTTCGGTTTAAAGAGCACATAGCTCATTTGAAATATGGAAGGACCGGAAAATCAGGTATTGCCGATCACGCTGCCAGTCACAATCATGACATAAATATTAATAACGCAAAATTGTTAAAAAATTTACCCAATAAAAAATTGTTTGATGCAAATGAGAGCATTGAAATTGCTAGAAGTAAGAGTAGCTTAAATAGGGACAAAGGACCAATTCCTTTAGCCCACTCTATAGTTTAGTACTCAAATGATGAACATGAATATTCCCGCCGAGGAGTTTTTTCCCGCTGGAATTAAGTTTCGCGGGAGAGGGTTTATTGGTGGGAAAATTTAGTATAAAACAGGTAAGTCAATTTATTAGATCTTAGTTTACCTTTAGTCTCTGAAGACGATAACTTGGTGTTAGTGTAGTGTTGGTAAAAAGTATCAATGCAGTGTATATAACCATGTTGTTGTGGTATATTTATGTATGGTTAGCATTGTGATGTCATTCGAAATCTAACATGGCGGAATACCCAAGAAAATACAAATACTGCTAATCATGGAGACGAAAATTTTTACTGCTGGATGTGGTCTTAAGAAGAGTAACATCATTGAAATGCTTGCCACGAGAAGAGCTAGACTATTTAAAATTAACTTGTAAACGACTTTGCAACAATGATGTGCTGGATGAAATAAAAAGACGAAGAAATCTTTCCAGTAGAACTGAAAAGTGAAAACCTTAACCGGTTTGTAACAGTCTTTCAAGTAAAAGCTCCTTCAAGACGTTTGAAGTTTTTGACGTTGTTGAAGGGTGTTTTATTTTGTCGGTAACATTATTTTGGCTTGATGGCGTGCCTTTGTGTTTTCTATTTACTAATTGAATTCTTCATTTCAATTTTGCATTCGAATTATTCTATTCAACAACTATTTTTATTATTTTTAATCGTGATTGATGCAAAATTTTTATTTTTAGTTTAATTTTTTTTAAATCGGGTTTGTTCTTCACAATGAATAGAGAAAGAGTTCATTCTGTTCATACTCGTAATACGAATTTTGAGAAAGAAAAACAAATTATATCAACTGCTTCACATACTTTGTGCACTCTCCAATAGTTATGAACATAAGTACTCCCTGTAGACAAAAATCGCAATTAGTAGAGCTTGAATACGGTTTGAATACATCCTTAAATTACATAGTACAATCAGATTACAATTTATTAAATTTAGGAATTATATTTGGTGTTTTAAGTAGTTCTGTTTAATGCCGTAGTATGTGGAATAGTTATTCAAACTCGTTCTAAAAATTCCTGTCGTTTTATGTTTCAAAATAGTTTTTTCTATGTATGTATATATATTTCGTCTTATTATATACACTATAATGTATAGAACAATAATATACACAGTGTCTTCTTTATGCCCGTAGTTTCAGCAGAGCTTCGCAGTACAATTAATGACATCAAAAATAAATACTCATCTGGAACTCATAAACTTATATTTAAAATGTTTTCGAGTCTGTCCGATTGCATATTAAATAACCTTACGACTTAATTAATGTTTCATTTCAAAATGGCAATTTTTCCAATTGCCTTAGGGCTGTTATAATTATACCTCTGCTTAGAGGAGGATATAAAAATCAAACATCGAATTATTACACAATTACACTCCTCACGTTATCTGAAATTATAGAAAAATTGGCCAAAAATAGGCTTTTATCATTTCTGTTTGACTATAAAATACTTACTACTCATCAATTTGGGTTTTTTAGTAACAAATGCACAAAAGATGCTATATTCTCTCTCCTACTCCAGCCTAAACAACCATCACTACATTACAACAACTTTTTGTGATTTATCTAAGGCTTTCGATCTTTCTATCTTAATGGTTCAAGTCATACCTTACAACAGAATTCATCTTGTAAGCTTTGATACAACTATGTTTTCTTGCAAGCCATTAGAATGTGGAGTGACCCAAGTTAGTACTATGCCCTATTTTGTTTCTTCTTTTTATAAACGACGTGAGTGATGATATATGTCTATTTGCAATTTCTCTTGGAGCAACCCTGATCTCATGGCACTTCATAGGATCATATCTAGTGACCTAATCATCCTTAAATTATGGAGCGATTTTAATCTTCTTTGACTCAACGTTTCAAAAACTATAAAAAACATACAAAAATACATTGAAACCTTTTTTATTGAATAACACCACTATTGACGTCATTGAATCTATAAAATTATCTAAAAAATTAAGTTCCTCCTGTTTTGCGATGCGATCAGTTTCTAAAGAAAAGAACTTATCTACCTCCTTAACAGTCTATTATTCCCTTATCGAGTCGCATCTCCGATATGCCCTTCCCTTCTTGGGTACGAGTAGTGCTACTCAATCATTAAACTACAAAAGAGAGCTGTTAGTCCACTGCCGGGACTTCTTTAAAAGATTAAAAATTCTGACTCTTCCTTCCTTATTCATCTTTGGATCCGTTTGCCTAATTCATAAGCACGCTTCTCCAATTTCAGAAAGATCGTTGCAATGCTATCCACTTAGGAACGCGGAGCACGACCTTTGTCTACCTACTCCACGTTTAGAATTAGTTAAAGGCTCAATATTTTACGATACAAAACATATGCAGAATCACTTGCAAATTTTCAGGGCATATTTACTGTAAAGTGCCTTCTACTCTGTAAGCGACTTCTATCCTAATAATATTCAATTCCGGGCATGCGGTATACTGGTTTAATTCTTCTATGGACTTATAACTAATTAATATCTATTAGTATCATCTATAATTTTGGTATTCATTGTGGTTTACACTTGTATATTGAAATTTTATTTCATTTGGATCTTTATTTAGTTAGTTTTATGTTTGTTTTTTTATTTTTTACACGCTTTTGTCTACAAATTTTAACAATTTTCTGACAATAAAGCATCTCTCTCTTTAATAATACAAAACAAGTAAATATTATAATAATATTTTCCTCCTCGGATGAGCTTGAGCTCGAACTCGTACGATATCGAGCCATTATGTTAAGAACCTTATTTTTTATATTTATTAAAACGACGCCTGAGTCAGCTTAGTATTCAAACATAACCAAAGGTTTAATGGGAACTTCTTCCTATAAATGTATCGACTTCTAATCATATTAACGATTCAATGAATTCAATGCAAATTGCATACTTGTCAGGAACCAATGAAATAATAACTTCATAATTCGTTCTCTTATCATTATCACGAACAAAATAATTTATAATTTAATGAATAAACTGAAAAACAAGCTTTTATGGTTAGTCAAACTAAAGAATAATTCTTAATACAAGACGAGAAAATTGATGTTATTGTTCTAAAAGTGTGGAATGCTTTCAACGACATTTTTCTTTTAAAAATAACTCCTTATTTTGAAATAAAACCAGTAAGGAAATATAACTGTGAAGATTAAACATCCCTCGCTTTTAGAACAGAAATGTTTAACTTTTCATCAGTCATTTGAATCTTACATCAAAAATTATTTTTCACGCTCTAGTATAATAGCATGTTTTCAATTGGTCTTTTTTATTCAACTTAAATTTTATTTTGTTTCATTTATTTCTTATAATAAGGCGTGTTGTCTAAAAAAACCTACTCGCAGGTTAATGTAGAATAAATTTTCATAGTTCATCTTGTTGTGGTAGTCCCCAAATTTAGAGTCCGTTTTCCAACGAACGTATAATTCTAGAATAGCTTCACTTCCTGCATAAGCAGTTCCTTTACTATAATTAAATATAGTACTAGGTACTTTCATGGTGACAGAATTATTTCAGAACTTTACTTAATTTTGAGCATTGTTTTTACCTATTTTACTAAATTAATCATTCATAAAAATTTTTTCCCGCAATATAATTGAAAAATCCTATAATAGCCATTTATTATTCTGTTGTTTGCAGAAAATAATCTAAAAGAGAAACAATCAATAACTGTCAAATTATACTATTCACGTTTATTTGAAATGTTCCAAACATTTATTTCTTTCTCAGCCTACGTCATCGACAACCATAATGTCCTAATTGTTATTCTCTTGACAACACAAAAGACAATAAACTACGTCCTAATACGGGGTGAAACTCTTCTTGGCACAGAAGTATAAAACAAATAATGTTCATTATAATTTTTTAATATTACTTACATAGGTTTTTGTAAGGATCACATAGATTAATCACTCTACCTATCAATAAACAATAATACAGGGTCATTCTAAATGGTGGACCCATTTTTAAAAATTCGTATTTATTAAAGTACAAATATTACTTGAATAATTTTCATACCAATAAAAAGAGGAAGTTTCAAAGTGTTTTATAATGTATTACAAGTGTTCAATGCTGCACGGAAAACATCTACGTAGTATCCATCTCACGCACGAGTGCACGGTAGCAGTGATACGGTTCCGCAGATCATTCAGAGTTGTTGGTAGAGGCGGGACGAAAACAGCTTTCTTAACATAACCCCATAAGAAATAGTCACATGGGGTAAGATCGAAATATCTCGGTGGCCAGAATAATGTCTTCATTTCCCTTGCAATCAATCCAGCGCTGAAAAAGGGATTCATTTGAAAAGCCGGATATATCGAGGTGCCAATGAGGTGGAGCTCCATCCTGTTGAAAAATGAAGTCCAGAGAATATTCCATAATTTGAGGGAATAGCCATTGTTCCAACATATCTAGGTACGTTATTCCAGTCACAGTTCTTTCCGCAAAAAAAAATAAATAAACCTTTGTACATGATAAGGCACAGAACACGTTTATCTTCGGTGAGTCTCTTTCGTGTTTCAATGTTGTATGTGGATTTTGCAAAAACCATATGCGAACATTGTGTCTGTTAACATTTCCACTGAGGTGGAAAGTTGCTTCATCGCTAAAACTGATACGCTCCATAATTTCTAGCACATTAACACAAAATTCGAGACGTTTCTCCTTGTCATTGAGTTTGAGAGCTTGCACTAGTTCTTAACGGTAGGGGTCAGTTGGTTGGGGTATTCCAAGCTCTCTACTAGCTCTAGTGGTAGATTTAATTGAGCTGCGAACAAAACTGTCTTCTATCCGTCTGACATCATCTTCTGACACACGCGGTCGGCCTGTGCTTTTTCCTTTACACACACTTCCAGTCTCTTTAAATTGATCAAAACAACGAGTAATGCTTTTTCTAGTTGGTGGTTTAATACCAAATTCAGCACGAAATGCCCGCTGCACTACAATTTGCGACTCACTTCTTGCGAACTCAATAACACAGAACACCTTGTGCTGCACAGTCGCCATCTCATTCACAACTGGCAGTGACAGAGAAAGTAATACTTTAAAAAAAAACTTTGAAACATCCCCTTTTCATTGGTATAAAAATTATTCATGTAGCATTTGTACATTCATGTACATCATTTAGAATAACCCTGTACTTTTCTACTATTCTCTCCATCTAAAATCAATCAGACACACTTTTTTATGCTATGTTTTACGCTCATCATAATCAAATTCCTCAAAAAATGTTGATGTGTTTTCTTTAGCATAGTTGCAGTTTACGCAATGTGTAAAACGCAGTATTTTTTCGTATAGTCTCATAGTCGTAACACTTGTTTTAGTAGATAGTTAAAATATTTGTCCGTTATATTTCTAGTATTTTCGTATGAAATAACATTTGTATAAATATAATGAGTGTATCGGGTGTAAACTTATATTATCATCTAATTAACCTGCTCTAACCAAACAGCTGAAGGTAAAATATGCAATTTGTGCCGTTCGTTCGATTTCGTGTTGAAATTTAATATTATCAAGGAAATATGTCATATGTAATATGCCAATCAAATTTGAGAAATCTGATTGGCCGACGCCGACGGCTGAGTTTTTATTTTGCATACAGGTCGAAGATTACCCATGTCTACATTTACACACAATGGCAGTTGAACGGCAATGCCAATTAAAATTTGACTTTCGAACCGTTGGCAAGTGACAGAGCGAATTGGAGAGAATTAAAGAATTTTCTTAAAAAATAAGTATTAACTGCGTTTTTCTGTGGTTGTCACAAAAATATCGTGTACAATATGTGTTGCAAATTCGATTTCAAGACTGTGTTGGAAGTGATTCGAGAAATTATTCAACAGCTCCGCTTATTTCACAAACTTCTTCACTCACAAAATAAACCATCACTTTTAACCTTATATATTTCTGGTCCATACTACAATATCGTTTTTTTCTATGGAAATAGACTTTCTGGAAGGTTTTTTTCAGCGAAAACCTATCTAAAAGTTTCCATACAGTGCTTCGACTCAGGGTAATTCTCATATTCTTCAACCATGAGAATAACTTCCATGCACTTTACTCCGAAATTTTCGTATTAATGGACAACTTGGACATCCTTACTATATGGAAAACCCTAAAATCGGATTTTCGGTGAAATTTTCGGGAAGAAATTCTTGGAATTATAATAAAATAAAATTTCTAACTTTTATTGGCAAATAGGTACTTATAGATTTTTGATACAGCTATGTAATCGAATGCGTGCATCGAGCGCACATTTACAGGTATAAAGACGGTGTCTTCAATCAATTCCTGTATTCAGCATGAAATGTTTTTTACCGTAAAGAAAAGAAGAGAAATTATAAAAGAGTCGACAACAGAGTAACAAAGAGTTAATACTTTCTCATCATTGCGATTATAGTCATATTCTCCTAACGTAACCTAAACATTCTTAAATTAAAAAGCTCTTTGTGGAAAATTCAAAAAAGGCAATTTTTTAATTATTTTGAACCTAATACCAAACATGCATTCATTCTTAAAAAATAATTTTTTCTATCAATTTTTGTTCAATATTTTATATAATATTAAACATATGCTCATTTTGGAAAATCTTAGATGATGCTGATGGTTTTTCATTTTGTCTTAATGATAATAATTATCCAAATGTTCGTATGTTTGCCCATCTCTTCAATCAAATTTTCTTGTGCGCTTATCGAACGATCTTTTGGATTCGATACAGATAGGGTGCGCTAGATGCACAAAAATATTTGCCAAATGTG
Organism: Diorhabda carinulata; assembly: GCF_026250575.1. NCBI lineage: Eukaryota > Metazoa > Arthropoda > Insecta > Coleoptera > Chrysomelidae > Diorhabda > Diorhabda carinulata. The sequence continues at coordinate 11,018,199 of NC_079462.1, forward strand.
CCTATGCGCTCGATGTACGTGCGCTCCTCACAACCCACCATGTAATATTAACGATTCTTGACCATTCCAAACATTTTCCAATTGTCTGTACAGCTAAAGGTTATAAAAGACCAATAAAAGCCCGAAAATTTGTATTACCTCAGGTTATTTAAAATGTTCATAGTTAGATAAGAAGGTTTTATTACTCTCTCGGGTATAGAAATAGACTAATTAGGTCAGTTATCTTGGTTTTTTCACTGTAATTACTTGACACTCTTAGAGTAACTACGCGTTCACCTATATGAAGTAAATATACATTCGATTTTGCATTTCAGTCATTCTTTGATAGTATTTTCGATTGAATTAATTTGATCTAACGAGTTCCATATATATTTTATCTAAAACGAAATTTATTTGAGCCAGAATCCAAATGAGGTTTCAGATGTAAAATAGCTGCGATAATTCAATGGTACGTGAACGCAATTAACATTTCTATGGTTTGTAGAACAAATCTTATTAGGAAAGGGAATAAAAAAGTATTTCTTTTTTCAAATAAACTTATAATTTTTTATTCTAAAACTATTTTAGTATACAAAAATGAGCAAACCACACATTTAAAAAGCATTTAAATATGAAAAAATAAAATTTTGACCTAAATTTTCGTACAATAATTGGTCTTTATGAATAATCTGAATATTATATGTTGATGATGGCGTTGAAATTACAAAAGTAGATATATTGGGAAGTTGGTCATATACGTACTATCATTTTCTAATAATTAGATGAATAATTTGCTTTTGAGGAAAGTTCCTTTTCATCTACTAACGTCCAATCTGATAAAGTTAAGTTATTAAAAAATGTTTGTCGCAGTTCCATGAAGCCGTGATAACAGCTGCTAACTTTCTGATTATCAAAAGTGTCTCTTCTCCAAAACAATTTTTCAATTTATTGGTGGTTATTCGCTTGTAACAAAACATTCCAAACGAACCAAACGCGTCGCGGGTACTGAATTAAATTCGTCTAATCAGTACGTTGCGCCGAAAGAACAAAACGCGCAAAACATTTTCGGAGGTTTGTCGGTAAACAGGACTTAACCAAAGAGAATTTATTTGTTTGCTGGTGTTCAATGGATACGGCAGTTTCGATTGTTTGTTGCATTTGTGATGTAGTAGAGGACAGGCGTTTAGAGTTAATTGATGAGTTTGAAAGGCAGCATATTTTATGGGATCCGACAAATGGGACATATTATAATAAAGTAAAGAAGCATGATGCATGCGAATATTGAGGCTGAAATTAGAAGCGTCTTGTCTTCATTTTTCGTTTTTTTTTTCTTTTTTTCTATTTTTGATCACCTGTCAATGCCTCTATAATTAAAAAAAACTAGCGGCTATGGTTATATCAGATGCATCTCTGTAAAACACACAAACACGGACTGATTACTGGTGGGAACGCAGCGAACACGGATCCTTCCACGCAAAATGTTTTGTTGCAGATTGTTCCTAATAGAATGTGCATTGTTGAAATGTTCCAATCTATCAAAAGATCGTCCTTTGTACGGTGAAGATTCTGTGTAATAGAGATTACGTGATTCAAACGGGCAATTAACGTTCTACCAACGATTCTGTTTTGTGTTCTAACTGATATAGAAATAGTTCGTGAACCGTTACCGTGACGGTCTTTTCGATACTTGGTTGATAGTACTTTGAAGTACTGTTACTAAAACCGTGCATAGCCGGAGATTGCGCATTTAAACGCTTTCGTTAACCATTCCAAGAACGATCCAGATTCACAGGTTAGAACAAACCTATAGAAAGGTTGTGGTAACCAGTGAACCTCTTGATTTCTATTTGTGTTTTTAGGTTTTTTATTTGAGCTCATGAATATTTAATTTCATCAGTTGCTGTGTATTTTGAGTCTGATATTTAAAGGAGATGGAAGTATTGCTCATCCGATTTTGCCGGAAATAATAAATAATAATAAATGAAGTTAAAACTGCAATTTTCTAAAAGAGGAATTAACTGAAATTGGAAAAGTAGTAACTCTAAACATGTTATAAAATGAAAATATCTGTTATATTCAAATTTTACTCTCTTCTTCAGTCTCTTACAAGATTTGATTTTAATTAATCTCTTGTAAACTAAAATATGTAAAAATATAAATTAAATAGCGTTATCATTATTTTTTTTATATCAAAACATTCTACAATATAAACGGAATTATAAAAATTAATAGAAATATTGTTGAAATGTAAACCACATTTTCATTATTTTCTAAATGGACTAAATGTTCAAAATTCCCTTATTTCACTACTTTTATTTCTGTTGTTTGACATCTTTTTGTGGTTTTTAGTAAGTTTAGTTCATGTGTTGGTTTAATCAATTCAATTGCAAACAATTGGAAATAACATAATCTAATTGTCGAATCAATACATTAATTACAGAGACGTAACAGATGGCTTTCTTTTTTTTATCGAATTACTGACATTGAGTTTAATTTTGTTGTCAAATGAATATTGTCCACATATCGGCACCTAATTAAATTATTTTCTTACTCAGTTTTTTTTTATCCAAGGTCATTTAAAAGTATCGAATGTTGTTATGATACATTTATGAAACTAAATTTTTCAATTTAGGTACTAATTGTATAACATATTTTTTCCAAATTATCGTTTAATTCGTTCTGTATAGAAAGACCATAAGAGAAAATAAATTCATTTCAAAAGTCAAAACAAAATATGGCTGTAGCTCAGAAAACGGGAACCTTCAAAATCACTTGCAATTTCGTATATACGTCAACAATCTATAAGTACTATGTAGTCAGTACTAATATGCACCCATTATAACCAGAGTTTTAAATTATTTAGAGAAAGGTTCCTTTCACGGGGGAGGTTCTTTCAGCTCTTGCCGGGAAGGAAGAAGGCGCCCCTCGCAGCTCCTTCCGAGGTGCGGAAAACTCATTATTACATTTGCAAATTATACTGGTCAGTACTGATTTACACTTTGGCATAACCTCTTCAATGGCAACAAAATCATTAAAAAATTTTTTCACCCCCTTCCCTGACGAGACGCCAAAAATCTTTCCAGATACACTTATTTTACACATATTTGAGTGTATGTAGGTGATTCGAGGATTTCCGTTTTCGGAACTTCTAAATCTCTCAATCAAAACTAGATTCTTCAATAAGTTGGACATAGGGTAAAACTAAATACTACTCTTCCTTCTCAATACATTCAATACCATGTTCGACACGGTATTTCCACAGAATGCGATTGGTCCTGCATTTTTTTAGAACATCAAAATTGAAACCGCTTAAATTGTTGAAAAAATATGTAGAATTTAGAAATAACATTATATATTTTATGTGATTAAAAGTTTTATATGCTATTTATACAACGTAAGTTCCGCAAAAATCAAGTGCCGTGTAATGATTGTGAATCTGTTTACATCGAACATACATCTCAGCGTTTAGAAAATATGTTAATACGAAAAAAAATGAAACTGCATTCACAAACAATAAGATATCACATAAACATAAATTCAGTAATTCTTAAGATGGAATCAAAATACAAGAAAAAGAAAATTATTAGGAATGATTCACATACGTATCAGCGAGAAAACTGTCAATAAAAAAGAAGATCTAAACAATTTAAGTAAAATCCTTAGTTCTATTTCATAAATTTCAATGATACTACAAAAATTCAATTGATAACTTCAACTTATTGGCCCCACCTACCTTAGTAGGTGAATTTTAAAAATCATTTGTTATTAATATATATATATATATAAAAAATATTTAATTTATTTATAATAACGAAGATATAAGTCAAAACATGAAAATATTCTTGTTTTATGCCATTTGTGAATTGAGAAAGAGTGCGACAGGGATACTACAATACAGCTATTTCAGTCAGCCTCATATTCGCAGCGCTACGTGCCCGTTTCATTTATTTATCGAGTTCGATGATGTATATAGATAGTAGCTATAATTCCTTCACTTCAAATTTAAATCTTAGGACAAATAATATTGACGTGATCCATCTAAATGTAAGTGATATGAGGTTGAATGCCAAATTGGGTATCAACATGTTTTTGGCTTTTGTTGGAACGAACCTAACAACGCTTAGTTCTCCGTCCGACCGGATTGTAAAGTAGTTATTATGTTTTATGAAATCATAAATCACTTTAACATGCCTAAAATGCAAATCTCATGTCTAAACGCTAAATGTTATGTAATGGATTCTATGAAGTTGAAGCAGAGGATACATACTATCAGTTGCAATGCATCAGTTCAGTATAAAAGACAAAGGATAGAGGTTGTTGAAGACATGGAAAGAATGAATAGAGAAATTATGTTTCAAGTGAACATAGATGAAGTAATAAAGCGAATGGAAAACCTATGTCTTACCGACCAAGAAACAAACGAAAGTGGACAAACGTCTAATTCTCCAAATAATCAACTATACGAAGAACAACGAGAGTTACAGATGATTTTGAAACGTATATCTGCCGTTTGCAAACTATTAAAATCAAGGATCAAATATAAACAACACAACAAACTATTAAGGAAACACAGTAGAAAAACTCTATAATAGTATTGCTATTATCTCTGTTATATTCATAATTAATATTCTTATTATTTATAAGTTTAAAGAGTTACTGTCGTATTTTGAACTACCATTTAGTAAAATGCTGTTTCAAATTTGTTTGTATTGAAGTGAATCAATTTTTTGTATTATTATCAAAAGTGTTATTAAAGTTGATGTTCCGTTAAATTTGTTCTGATTCATTTTACTCCTAACTTCACATTGTAAAAATATTTTTAACTTCATGCTTTTATAGTATGGCCGCTCGTTACAGTGAGTAATCACGTGCATAGTGCGTGAGAGAGAAATTGTAAGCCTGAATCACACCATACACAACACTAAAAGGTATTTAGTGGCAAATTTGAATTGAATTGTAAATGCTTTTTTCAAACTAACATTTTTATTTGAATTTTAAATACTTTATTTTAATATCATATCATATAAATAATACTTTTATTTATCAATTGCATAGCATTCATACATTAAAATCTTCGTTCACTTAGTTAAATACTAAATGTTATACCTACATATTTCACACGTTGCCTTGATTTTTTTAAAAGTATCTATAAATATATATGATTATTATTTTAATCGTAATTTTGTTTTCCCTAACCTTAAATAGCTAGACGGTTTTTCAAATTTATGGTATATTAAATAAAAATGTAAGAGTACCTAATACTGTAAAGTAATATCTAAGAAGGAAATGTCGTGCTATATGTTTTATTCAAATACGTATCAAAGGTTATAAAGTAAATTCATACAAAACGATATAAATAATAATAATAATCTTTATAAACAACACAAGGTTCTTTCCTGAATAAATTCTTTGTTTTCAAAAAAGGTGGTAGAGAGGGATATAAAGGCGGATGAATTTTTATTTTAATCTAAATCGGAATCTGATTCCGACGAGGACGAATCAGCTCTTAAATTTATTATTAGAGGTTCCACTTGTTTCTCCATTAAATTATCAATGTCCCACATTTTATTTCGAAAAAAGCGGACATGTTGGACTGCCTTACTCCAATTGGTTTTGGTAACATTATTTAAAGCTTTAGTAAATAAAGTTTGGACATCACTAATTTTAAATGTTGTGTTTTTCCTTGCCACCTTACCCTTGATTTGTACCCATATGAGTTCAATTGGGTTGAATTCACAATGGTAAGGTGGCAATCGTAAAACAATGCCAATAGTTCTATATGTTGTTGTGATATTTTTTTACCCACACTAACCAAAAGATTGAAACTACAATAAAAAGAATAACTTGGTTGCAATGAGGAAAATCGCTCCAGTTTTTATAAATAATAAATATTTATTATGCTTTGTATCCTCAGAGTCATTTTGTCAAAATTCTAAAAGTATTAAGCAATGACGCGTTTAGAAATGATTGTTCTTCATATTGAATAACGTAAATAGACAGTTTAAATTTAGTTCCATGAATATCACAGCCACTTTTAACAATAAAATTTATTTTAAAATAGAGGATAGTCAATGTATAACATAACTATAATACCACATATTAAAGAATAATAAAAATTAAAGTACATGTTTAACATGCGCTATTATACAGTCACATAATTCTTACTGTAAAAGCGCATGTTAGAAATGTAGTTTAATTTTTAATTTTTATCAAAGTAAATAAATAACATAATAAAACAAAAGCTTAAAATAATTATTAATATAAAATTTTTAGAATATAATAATAATAAATTAATGTAACGTGCAGCTGTGTGAACTTTCTCAGACATTGCTTTAGCCAATACGAATCGTTATAAAAGGTACCACTAGCATCCCACGAGCCGATCACGCGTTTTTATTGCTCTCACTACCGACCGGCCAGATTATAAATGTTCTTGATTTTGGGTCTCTTCTGATTTGAATTTTTTTTTATTTTATAATTTGACAGATGAAAATTTGACGTTTCGACTCTTACTAATCATTTAGATACATGTTTCATAAAAGCATACATCTTGGAATAAATATATTAAATTTATTAATTAAATCAATCATTTACAAACAAATTACAATTTTTTATTCGAAATAACACTATATATACAGGGTGATTCTACTCAACATGCCTTTCCGAGATACGAGGTGTTCACAGTTTAAATTTAAATTTTGATTTTCGCAATAATTTTTTATGTTTTCACAATTTCTCTTTGAAAATTGGCAATTTTACGTTTTTTGGTCATGAGGAATCATAATTTGTACTCTAATTTAACATTGCTAATAGAGGGCGTTAGTTACACTTGTTTGTGTGAATTAAATCAATGTAAACTTTTTGGGGCTAAATTTACAGCTAAAATAATAAAAAAATATTAGAAAACGATAAATTCTACAAAAAAAGTTTCTGTTCTTTGATTCGTGTAGCTCAATCGGTTATCGAGTTATTGGCTTCTAAAAGCGTCTAAAATTTGCCAATTTTTGCAAAATAAACAAAATGTTAACCCAGATTTTCTGGATACAATTCTTTTTACTAATGAGGCAACATTTATCAGACGAAGAATATTTAATTATAAAAATAATCATATGTGGAATTCTGAAAATCCACATGCTATGAGGAAAACACATTTTCAGCACGAGTTTAATGTTAACATTTGGTGTGGTGTAATATGTGGGTATTTAATAGGCCCTTTTAAACTTCTAACCAATTTAAATGGACTTTTTTATTTAGATTTTCTTCAAGAACATTTTCACGAATTACTAGAGGATATACCTCTCGCTTAATTATTTAAATTAAGACAAAATATGTGGTTTTTGCACGACGGAGCACCACCACATTATTCTTTACAAGTTCGTCAATACTTAAACGAACAGTTTCCGCATCGATGGATTGGTCGTGGAGGTGAATTTGCTTGGCCACCAAGAGGCCCTGATTTAAATCTTTTGGATTTTCCAATTTGGTCGCAAATGAAGGCATTAGTTTACAAAGAAAAAATTATTTCTTTTCCACAACTGCGACGAAAAATAGAAGAAGCCGCGGATGTAATTAAAAATAATAGACAAGGATTATTTGATATTAAGAGATCTTTACGAAAGCGGATCATAAAGTGTGTTGAAGTAAATGGTGGGCATTTTGAGCATTTGCTTTGAAGTTTTTTATTTTTGTTTACAAATCTGTTATTGTTACATATTTAAGGAATAATAATTTTTTTTTATGAAAAAATTAGAATTTATTGAACTTTTTAGAAGCAAATAACTCGATAATCGATTGAGTTACACGAATCAAAGAAGAGTAATTTTTTTTTGGCGCTTTTTAATATTTTTTTATTAATTCAGTTGTAAGTTCAATTTGTGTGTAAAACCTTATAAGATACGGCTGGTGCAAGAATTGAAGCCATACGATCTCCCACAACGTCTAACATTTGGTGAAAGGGCGCTGGCAAAGTAGGAGGGAGACCTACTTTTTTATAAAAAATTGTGTTCAGCGACGAATATCATTTCTTGTTGAATGGAAACGTCATCAAGCAAAATTGTTGCATCTGGAGTGAAGACCAGCCAGAAGCATTGCAAGAGCTACCAATGCATTCCGAAAAAGTTACTTTTTGGTGTGGATTATTGGCTGGTGGCATCATCGGGCCGTACTTCTTCAAAAGTGACGATGGCCAGAACGTTACTGTGAATGGCGAGTGCTACTGTATAATGATTGACGATTTTTTTTTACCAAAATGGAAGAATTAGACATGCCTGACATGTGGTTTCAACAAAACGGTGCCATATGCTACACGGTACGCGAAACAATGGCGAAATTTCGAGTCGCCTTCGGTGAAAGTTCATCTCACGTCTTGGGCCCCGTCAATTGGCCGCTTAGATCTTGTGATTTAATGCCTTGTGGGGCCATGTTAAGGCTAATGTCTACAGGGATAAACCAGCAACGGTTGACGCTCTGGAAACCAATATTGAAGCATTTATTCGTGAAATACCGGCCGATATGTTGGATTTGGTGTGCCAAAATTGGACCTTGCGCATGGGCCATCTCAACCGCATCCGCGGCCAACATTTGCATGAAATCATCTTCAAACATTAAATTATACAGATCGTTCTATCGATTCCAATGAAAATTTCATCAAATTTTTCAATTTTTTTTTTCGAAATCAAATCCTATACTTCTCAAAAAATCACTGATTATTTGTAATCTCTGTTTTTTACTTAAGATTTCAAAATCATTTTCGTAAGTCCTTTCAAGATTCTGCCTTTCTTATTCAAACTTTCGATCTTGTTCAATTGCTAATTGCTTCTTTATTACTAAATCTTGGAACTGTTTTTGTTCAAATACAGAGCAAATATTGCCTCACTATATCCTATTCTTCTTTGTTGACTTATTCATTTTCATTTCCCAGGGAAAACTTCATAAGTCTACACAAAACAATATAATTTTTCATCACTTTATTCCATTGAATTCTCATTCATTGTCAATGAAATCGGTATAACAGTTAATTAATGTATATTTATTCTTTTAGCCACTTCAAGTGAGGGAACATGATCCCTCAAAACAACAAAAAGTTGATTACTTGGGAGTTTATACCTACAATTCGGACAAAACAAAAGGACTGATATCATTGGCTGTCGTATTGGAAACTGGTAGAAGAGTAGCATGTGATATTGGTGACTCTGACCCAGAACGAATGACTCCAGCCAGAACAGAAGAATATGTCAAAAATCTATTCAAGGTAAGGTGAATTCGTTTAGTTGTTTTATAAATCTATCAAATACAAATTTGATACATTTGTAACATAATGTACTCGTAGTTAGGACGATAATAATGGAAGTAGTCATTTTGAAGAAATAATTATTCAGCTAGAAAAAGTAATTGTTGCAATAATCTCAATCTGCTTTAACTGTATGAAAATATCAAAACATTAATTCCTTTTTTTTCTCCAATTATTTATTCAAGTTTTAATTTAAAGAAAAGAAGCAATTATCAGTTCATATTATATATATTGATGAAAGCCGAACATTTCAACAAACTTTTATACCTAAAGAAACATATTATTTATCATTACAAATAGACCTAAACAAATTATGAATATTTTCTAAGAAAATGTACATAAACAAGTTTAATAATAACTGATTAAGTGCAATTGGTGGGAGAAAAGTGACCATGAATTATAATAAAAAAATAAAGGTAAAAAAAAGTTGTGCAATATCGAAAAGAGTTCAAAATTGAATGTAATAATAGATTAGGTATAAAAATTCATTACCAATGGAAATGAGCAGCTTATCTATGAATGTGTTGTAGTTTTAATGACAAACTCAATAAAAAATCTACCAGAGAAATTGAAAACTAATGATAACAGTTTGAGAAAACTAAAAAACACGTGTTTGAAGCACATCAAACTAAAAAGCTGAAAATAATTTTTAAAATAAGCTTAAAACAATAATTAATGAAAAATACTAGTATTATCTAGGCGCCCCATGCTTTTTTCACAATAATACTAGTTTCTTTAATTCATTATTCTTCTAAGCTTATTTTAAAAATTATTTTCAACTTTTTTAGAGTATACTGTGAGTAAACGCGGCACTCACTATGAAAAAAGCTTTCTCCTGGTAAATTGTTCATCCTTAATTGTAAACTGCCTTCTGATACCTTTACGGGCTCAGCCATCCCACGAAATTTCAATTTACGATTAGATGTAACCAATTTGTGGACTTTTTTGATGCTTTCTAGAGGAACCACCTCAATTGGACGATCAGAACGCTCATCATCATCGGTGTCTGTACCACCAGGTTTAAATTCAGCAAACCAATAACAAGTGGTTCTTTTCGATGGAGCAGAGTCCTTGCTATACTTTTGAAGCCATTGCTGAGCTTGTACAGTATTTTTTTATCAAGAAGCAATGATAAATTACCACACGAAATTGTTTTGAAAATAACAAAAGTAGCTTCACTTAAATGGCTGTCACTTTTTACCAACTAATCGAAATGTCATGGAATTGGTACTTCATAAAAGTCATGTCGATTTGACAATGGTAACGCCATCTGTGTGTCAGTCACTCGACTTATTGAGTTATGGTATATCTTACGATAATTGTAATGAGAGTATGTGAAAAGACTCTAATGGAGTTGCTATATAAACAATGAAAAAAATAAAACTGCATTATCAGACTACGGAATATTAAAAAACATTTTTATAAAATACAGATCATTGAAACGGAATTAAATACAAGAAAAACAAGAGAAAATGGTTCACATATAAATATACAATATCGAGAAATCCATCAATGATCAAAAAATTAAAATTTTAAATATGACAATTGAAAACAGAAAATCTTACTATTATAAAAACATTAGGTCGAAACATCAAGAATATATCATCAGCAAAAAAATAATTAAGAAATTACAAAAATTTATATACAATATTTTTCAAAAATGGACATGAAAAAAACACTTTGAAAACATAATAGAAAAAACTTAAGTCATATATTATTAAAGGGATAATGACAAACAAAACTTGACAATAACAAAAATAAAGAAGAAACTAATAAGAACAAAAAAATACTCTCTCACCAAAATTGGTTTTAGTTGTAAAAAACCAGTACTGAAGGCACCAGTCTATATAATCTAGAGCCACAAACCATTGAAACAATATAAAAGAGATAAGTAGTCATAACAGGGATATTGTACTCATGAATTATTTTCTTACTATTATATAGTTTAGAGTGTTATTTATATGATCTTCCATCCTACTAATAAGAAACCATTTCTTTCCAGCACTAGTTTCTCATTAAATTCAAAACATAAACAATACTAAAACTAAAAAATATAATCATTTGTGAAAGGATGTGACTTGATATAAGCAATCCAAATTATGATTTGGTTTTTTTTCTGTGGATGGAATTCTTTTTAATTTAATGAATCAAAGTTCAAAGGAAATTGATAATGGGCAGCGATTCAAAAAACAATCCAACTTCCAGTATTAATAAGGAACTCGACTTTGTGATTCAGTTATCAGACATTGGAAAAGAAAATACAAAAAATTGAACTATTCAATGTTTTTTATTTCAATAGATCTTTATTAATGCATGATAAAACGATAACATATCTCTTTATTTACTTAATATCGATGCAATAATGTTACAGATTAGTCTGGATAAAATGTTTTCAAAGTGTGTAAACTTCCTTTTCAGTAACTATTTAATTATGAATTTGATGTTTGTTTTAACTTTTAATGTAGGAACAATGAAGCAACAAGTCGTAGTCGGTGTGGATGAACTTCTATGATTATGAATATTTGTATACATGATAATAATTGTTTTTATCCCTACTTCTCTTTGTGAATATTCATAAAAAAATAAAGTTCGGTGTTCCTTTTATATTTTGATTCAAGTATGTTGTATGAACATGATACATTTTCTAAATTAAAAAGAGATTTGAAGTAACAGTACGATATCCAGATGGACGTCAAAACTCTTCACTACAAAAGTAGCAGAGACAGAGATAAGGGAAAAAATATCTCTATCGGTACAACCAGAGGATGGATGTCCATAAAGGAAACAATATCTTCATTAAAGTGGAATTTGATAGTTGACTACTAACCTCTGAAAACAACCTCTGATTAGTGTAACCAGAGAATGTCCATAGGGGGAGTATCATCTCCGTCAAGTGGAGCTTGCTGGTTGACTAACAATGTGACATTGCCATCATAAAGTTTGACATTTTCAATGGTGAACATACTTAGAACGTGTTGTCATACGAGTGTTATTCGAGTTTACAGATACTTGAAACTCATGTTGGTACAAAATTGGAATTATGTGATTTTCAACATGGGTTAAACCAACAGCAGTATGGATCTCGCTTCGACCTTTGGCGACGAAGCACCACCTCCAGCTACCGCGTATCGCTGGTTATCCGAATTCAATCATCTACAGGATGAATTTCGTGAAGGTCGTCCAAAATGGTCTGTTGTGCCAGAAAACATCGATGCTGTGCGTGTAAACATTCAATGCTGCATAAACATTTGGTTGTCAAAAAGATTTGTTTGCATTGGATACCGTATAATTTGACAATCGCTCCAAAAAAAGCTCGTGTCGATTGATGCAAAGAAATATTGGAAAAATTCAATCTTGTTTGCGCACGGAGCACTTCGAGGCAAATAGTCGTCTGTTTTCTCGGAAAAACTGGATATGTACCCACCGTTCCTTTAGGGATTTTGTGTATGTTCTCTCATCCAGTATGGATTCTCATTAGACCAATAGCGGCAATTTTGACGATTAACTTGATCGTGAGGTTAAAATGGGCTCTAATCAGAAAACAACACATCTTCATAGTTGGATTACGGTGTTATATATAATTACCATCATTTGTTCACAAAACTATTTCTGTCAAAATCGTCTTCCAAAAGCTCTTAAGTTGGTGTCATTTTATAGGGACGCACTTTATTTTCCTTAATAAAAATTTTTTGCCAACGTTGTATAGTGGGGATGCTTTTCGACCAGAATTATGTAGGCTTTCTCGAAACTCATTCGTATCATCACTCCTTTTTTATATGTATTACATGACGAAGCTCGCAAAACTGCTTTTTTATTTTGCTAAAGCTGCAACTCAACGCTGTCTTAGAGAGTCAAATGAGATCACCTGGTATAATTTCGGCTGGATCGCCAACTTGATTTGATGCGGCGTCAGGCTACAAATCGCTGTAAAAATATACCGATTTTATCTTGTCTGTTAACCTATAAATATAAAGGGTGTGTTGAAAGTTAAGATTCAAAATCAGTGCAAACAAGAAATGGCTGGAACAGAAAAATAATAAATGTGGATTAGGCGTGTTAAAAAGTAACTAGAATACAAGTAGAACAACAGTTGATGATATAGGTTTAAGGTTTTTTGCTATAATATCCTTTTTAAAAAGATGGACCATGTTTAGATTTAACGCTGCATTAAGATGACGTTCCAGACAAAATTGTACCACGTGACCTTTTTTGGCGCTCTAGCGCCAACATGAAATTTTATTGGAATAACTTTTCGGAATAACTGGAAATGTCGACACAGTTCCATTAGAGGAACGTAGAATCGCCAAGTATGAATCGTACACTAGAATTTGTTTGCCAGAAGTGTTTGAAAAAATCAGGGAAACAAATCGCAGAAGACGAATCATTCTCCACCACGACAATGCGAACTCTCACACAACAGTTCAAAAAAACGTTTTTGAATAGTCATAGAATCGAATTGACGGGTCATCCGCCGTACAGTCCTTCTTTGGCACCTAATGATTTCTTATTCCCGCAGATCAAAAATAAATTGCAAGATCAACGTTTTTGTCCACAAGAGGTTGATGCGTTCAAATCACAAGTTTTGGATATACCTGAATCGGAATGGTAAAGATGCTTTGACAATGGGTCAAACGCAAGTAAAAGTGTATTGATCTCAAAAAAGAATATTTTGAAAAATAATAGAGCCGTATCCAATTATTAATAATTGGTTTTAGTTGTCTATCTCAAAACTTACGTAGCAACCCTCGTATATCTCAATTTTTGTGGGTCTCAAAAAGGTTCAAATTTGGAAATATAATGCTTAGAAGAAGAAATCAATGATTAGTAACTTGAAATTATATTAGCTACTTCTAGTGAACTGAAATATGTCTGATCTGTGAAATCTCAAATTATAGAAAGTATTAGTCCAAGGGGGCTGAGATTACTGAATCAGTGTATTTAGAGATAGTAGTTCCATCCAAAAAGTCTGGATCTTTCATTTGTATCCATTATTACAATTTATCTGTTACAAAAATTCATTCAACTTTATCTATATTTTTAGGATTCTAATATTAAGCTGACCGTAGTTAGTGATATTAAGGAAATCAAGAAAGGTTATCCACTATTTGAGGCTGTGAATAGAGCTGCAAGTGTACAAGAAAGACATAGCGGAAGGATTATCTACTTGGAATACAATCCACCCCAAGCTGTTAAAGAAACTTTGTTTATAGTTGGAAAGGGTTAGTATTTCATAAAGTTTTAGTACGAGAAAAATTCAGAATATATGGAGCATCCTTACAATTATAGTTGTAATTTTATCTCGGAATTCTATTAGCCTGGTATATTTCTGTAGTAACGATTCTTTTTGATGTTATTCCTCTTACATTTTATTTTTGTCAATAATTGCCCACAATGCATCCATCTCAATGCAAAGATATCTATTTTATCAGATAGCTGAGCACTTGAACTAATAAAATTCAGTTAAATCTAGTATGGGAATATACACACTATTTGAACTCACTGGGAGCACCCAACTCCTTTCATCAGTTTCCTTAAAAGCCATCAAGTCGTTGTCATGAAAAATTGTCGAAACAAGTAGAAATCGGAAATATGAAGTCTGCACGTCTGCAAAATGCAAAAATATTCCTTTCTTATTCTACCAACTGGCCCCAAAAGGCCTTTCATTAATCAAAGATGAACTAAGAAGAGTTACAGTATACTGTCCAGTAAATTACCAACTAAAGAACATCGGAGAAACAGCCGAAACCTTCTCTGGGAGTGAGAGGCTGTCTATAGATAAAGGCTATGATACTTACCTGGTAAACAGTTCGGGATACACAATAGAACAAAGTGTTAATGAGGCAAGTTCCCAGCCTTCATCTTGTAGCTTATCTAAGCTAATTGTCACCAAATTCCTGTATCTACTGTCATAAGTAGTGATGATACAATGTCTGTGATATTTTGTATTATTAAATTTATTGACAGTGTGTATATATTAAAATCCATCATTTAATTTCACTCTATTGACTTGAAAAATGTTTTGTATCTATATATTCCTAGAATTGAATTGTTATTAATATGTTTGCAAATATTTTCACTGTACTTAGATACTGCTTAAGTTGAATGAATTAACTCCAACACATTAGGCTGATGCGCTCCTACGACCCTAATTGATAAGAACTAATAATTATATAGATCATTAAATACAATTGTACTCACTCATATTTTATGAAGATTAATGGCAAAATACAATAGAGGGTAATAGCATTTTTTTTAAAGTATTTTTTGTTTATTTTATAAGCACTTGATATGAAATAATGTGAGAAAGTAAATATTGGTAAGAATATGATAAGCCACCCCACGACGATCATCATGAAACTCTATACATAGACTATTGATATTACGAGAAATCGATTTATCATATCTATTTTTTGCGAATTACGTTACTGAACTTTGAGAAGGCGTTTTATAAAAACGTATTACATGTTGTTTATTCAATAAATTGACAAAACAGAATCTGATACTATCGCAAGTTTACAATATTTATATGTTTTACAAAGTGCCTCGACGGCGTTATGCAATAAAGCTGAATAAACAATGTTCATTAACGTAACTTGTGAAAACATTTACTTCCGGAGATACCGCAAGTGGCCATTATCTCAGGAAGGCTAACAGATATCGAACCATAGATAACTTTGTTCGATAGACTTCATCAAAATCTATCTGTGTGAAAAGTCATGATGATTGACGTAAGCGCAGAAGAGTTTCTGTGAAAAAAGTATGCAAATCTATTGTTATTTGTTACACAGCAGTGTTGATTAAAATCAATCTAGGTTTTTTATATACATTTTATTTACATCTTCATATATATACATCATCTATCACTTATATCTTATAAAACCAACCATGTGCTAAAAACCCGGTAAAACCATATATTAACTTAACTTTACTTTTCTCAATAATAATCAACTACTAAAACAAAACTATGTACATAGAACATTAAACTACTATTTCTACAAATCAAGCGCCATCTCTATAAGAAAGCATTAACTTAAAATAACTCCTAAAGATTTCTATTATAACACCCTCTCTTAATGCGCATCTTATAGAGTCTATAAATTAATATACAATCATATTCAAAATATATCACCTATATTACATGAAATTAACAAATAAAATAAAATTAACCCTCTCTCGTTTCAAAATCTAAACCTAATTGTTTACAATTTGAGTAAAATTGTGGTTTTTGCAATCCTTTTGTTAATAAGTCTGCTAACTGACATTTTGTATTTATATATTCAAGGACAATACAATCATTTTTTACATTCTCATGAATAAAGTTATATTTTATTTATATGTGTTTGACACGTTTATTATTCTCAGGATTTTTAATAAGTGCAATACAACCCTGATTATCTTCAAATACTTTAAAAAAATTCACATCAAGATTCATATCTAGCAACAATCTTTTTAACCACAAAGAATCCTGGACAGCAGCACATAAAGCTATCAACTCCGCTTCAGTACTGGACAATGCAACACAGTTTTGCTTTCTGGTTACCCACAATACTGTATTACCAAAAACTTTAATAACGTACCCTGACACTGATCTTCTGTCATTCACGTCTCCTGCCCAATCCGAATCTACATAACAGCTCAATGGTAATTCATTCATTCTCCTTTCATACTTTAATCTTGCCTTTAATGTTCCTTTTAAATACCTTAACAGCCTTTTTAGTCCAATCCAAATTTCTTCTGAATTTCTTTCTTGAAATCTACTAAAGTAGTTTACTGTGAAACTGATGTCTGGTCTTGACCCTAACATTAAAAACATCAAACACCCAATCAATTCTCTTACTGGCTTGTTTCCATTTGTATCATTTTTGTTTAGATCTATTCTAAATTTTGGGTCTATTGGAGTTGAGCATGGTTTAGAATTTTCAAAATTAAACCTTTTTAAAATTCCCCGTAAATATCTTTCTTGATTTATTTCCAAAATTCCTTTATCTCTGTCATAACAAATTTCTAAACCTAAAAAATTTTTTAACTCACCTTTGTCCTTAATCTCGAAATTATTCATTAATTCATTTTTGCATTTATTAATTATTGTTAAATTTGTTCCACACAATATAATATCATCCACATAAAGTAATAAGTAAATTACATATTCTCCAGTCTTTTTATAGTACAAGCAGTAATCAGTTTCAGATTTTGTACTTAGTATTTCTGCATTCTTGGGCATTGGTGCTTGTATCCAAGTTTTATTTTTCTCTATTGAACTTATTTCTCTTTTCATCGCTTCCATCCATAAGTCCTTGTCTCTTCTATCAGTCAAGTCTTCCACTGTTTCGGGTACATTCTCAACATATGACATTGCATCAAAGGCCATATACATTTCAAACTCATTATATCTGTTAGGTTTTCGCCTGGTTCGTTTTTCTTGTATTTCTTGTTCTCTGTCTTGTAAATCATCTTCTTGTAATACCTGTATCTCTTCTTGTATTTGTTTTACTTCTTCTTGTTCATCGTCACTTTCTTCTATTATTGCATTTTTACTATCAAGTTTTCCATTTTCCTTCAACTCCATTCCTTCATTTTTAAAATAAAATTCGCTCTCATTAAATATTACATCTCTTGCAATGACTACTTTCTGTTCCATGATATCCCATAATCTGTATCCTGTTATTGTGTATCCAATCATCATACACTTCTTCGCTTTAGAATCAAATTTTTTTCTAAATTGTTTTGGAATGTGGCAATATGCTGTAGATCCAAAAACTCTTAAATTACTAATGTCCGGTTTCTTCCCATTCCATATTTCAGCCGGAGTAACTTGTAAAGCACTACTTGGGCTTCTATTTAGAACGTATGCTGCTACTCGAACTGCTTCGCTCCAAAATTCTTTAGGAATATTAGCGTCTTGCATCATGGTCCTTGCTTTGTCCACCAAGCTTCTATTAAAGCGTTCTGCCTTACCATTTTGTTCAGGACTGTAAGGTGTTGTATAGTCAATAAATGTCCCATTCTCCCTGCAAAATTGCTTTATTTCATTTGTAATGTATTCCCTTCCATTGTCACATCTCAATGTAGCTAATTTTAAATTAAACTTAGCCTGAACCATTCTCACATATTCTCGGAAACATTCATACACTCCACTCTTAGCTCTTATTACATAAACGTAAACAAAATTTGAATAGTCATCTATGAAAGTTACAAAGTACTTGCCTTGTTCGTGACTAATTGGAGTTATTGGTCCTGCAACATCTGTGTGCACTATCTCAAGTAATCGTTTAGCTTTTGTGCGCGTTCCAAAATTCAACCTGGTCATTTTACCCTTTACGCAAGATTCACAAAAATCAACTTTACCTATTTTGAGATTTTTTATACCAGTTACCAAATTATTTTTAATTAATTTCTCTAAATTTGCATTACATACATGACCTAATCTTTGATGCCACAATTTTATTTCATTATTTTCATTTTCAATATTTAAAGACTCTACATTGTTTACTTTAAAGGATATTTCATATAAATTGTTTCAATAACCAATTCCGATTAATTTTTTTTCGCTATACATTAGTACCTTCCCATTTTCAAAAACAACTTTTACATTTACACTTTCTAACCTTTTTACAGACAATAGATTTCGCCTTAAATTTGGGACATACAGAACATTTTTAATTTTACATTTGATTTCTTTTCCATTGACCTCACTAAAAACTTCAATATTTCCTACTCCAATGGCTTCCGTGTAATTGTTGTTTTTTGCAACCGCTATTTTAATGGGTTTTTTCAACTTCATAAAATCATGAAAATACATTTTATCATTTACTAAATGATCAGTACACCCTGAATCGATATAAAATACTAAATTTTGGTTACTTACAGTTTGGTAACAATCTTCTAAATTAGAGTTTAAATTTGACAAAAAACAAATACCTTGTCCATCTTGTACCTCATCAAGTTCAGTTCCTTCTTAATTTTCCATATAGTTTGCTCCCTTATTGTTATTGTCCTGATACTCATGGTCATAATTTCTTCTATAGCTTGTTTCTTTATATCCTCTTCCTCTGTAACCAAATCCTCCTCTATAACCATTTCCTTGAAAATTTCCTCTAAAATTCCCATAACCCCGAAAACTACTTTGACCTCCAGTAAAACTGCCTCTGCTTGAACCTCTGTTTCCTCCTCTCTGATTTCGACAATTTTTCCTATAATGACCTCTTTTTCCACAAGTATAACATACACCTGGACTATAAGTTGAAAAAGCTGATGAGTTTACACTATCTTGCTGATAATTTCTGCTTTCGCTATTGGCTTCATACAATGCACTTTTTCTTTCAACTTCAGCTCTTAATTTAGTTTTTGCTAAGCTTATTGTTAGATCTTCTGGTGGTATGTTCTCTAATATGGTTATTACGGTTTCAAACTCTTTCGGCATATCAAGTAATAAACTATAAACAATATCTTGCTCTTTCATGTCTGCGCCTGTAGCATTTAATTGTCTTATGGTTTCATCAAAATCAGACAAAAACTTTTCTAATTTGCTACTATCTTGAAGTTTCATAGACATTAGTTTTCTTCTTAGAATTAACTGGCCCGGAATGCCTTTCTTTTCATATCTTTCCTCTAAAACTGTCCATATACCAAAAGCTGTATCTTTTCCTCTAATTAAATCTATTTGCGAGTCGTCCAAACACTGCACTATAATAGACTTACATTTATTGTCCTTCTTCTTTGCTTCAGCTCGAAGTTTGTCACTTTTATAATCAGAATCATTAAATTCCTTTTCGATACATTCCAACACATCTTTTTCTTCAAACAAAATACTCATACGATACTTCCATGTGTGATAATTTAATCCATTTAATAATTCTACATTAAAATGGTTTTTAATGCCAATAATACTGTTACTGTTCACCTCCATTTTTTTTATTCCTTTTTTATAATAACGACCTTTTTCAATATTGAGTTGTGACCTGGGCCCATAACCTGTTGTTATTTGTTACACAGCAGTGTTGATTAAAATCAATCTAGGTTTTTTATATACATTTTATTTAATCTTCATATATATACATCATCTATCACTTATATCTTATAAAACCAACCATGTGCTAAAAACCCGGTAAAACCATATATTAACTTAACTTTACTTTTCTCAATAATAATCAACTACTAAAACAAAACTATGTACATAGAACATTAAGCTACTATTTCTACAAATCAAGCGCCATCTCTATAAGAAAGCATTAACTTAAAATAACTCCTAAAGATTTCTATTATAACAAAATCCATAATTTTTAGCAAATAAAGCACGTCGCTCCATGAAGCATGATTCATACATATGGCTGGCTAGCCTATCGATACCTCAGCAATGACGGATACACTCATGAGTGGGTCAATCACAAAGAAATATTTATTTCTGATAGCAGGGTTCATACCCAAAGAATTGAGGCCAGCTGGAGACCTCTGAGAGCATTCTTCCGCGATAGGCATGTACCTTCAGAATATTGGGAAGACACACAGGACAGTTATAGATTTAAGTCCAATTAAAATATTTGATTGGAAAAAATCATTTTTGTTTACCTTCATTTCAGTCTCTAACACAATCTAACCTAACCTAATCTATTCTAACCTAACCTAATCTATTCTAACCTAACCTAACCTTACAAAAATTGGTAAATTTTCATTTTATCTATTGATTTTTCGTGTAAATAATGCATTCGCATACATTTTCCACAGAAAATCTTATTCGCTTGTGTCAATCATCATGAATTTTCACACACAGATAGATCTGTGTATGTGTACGTCAATTCTAGTATCTCCGGAAGTAAATGTTTCATGATGATCGTTGTGGGGTCGCTTATCATTTTTGTGCCAAAATATTTAATCAAAAGTGAAAAGATAATATCTAAATATTTGATTGAAAATCACAGAAATTTCAAATCTTTAACCACATAAGAAAACAATTCTCATTAGTTCTCATTTGTCACGTCAACGCAGAGTGTGCTGTTATAATATAGTTTTTATTTATTATTTACGTATAAATAAAACATTTTTCTATATATAAGAATAAAGTGGAAAAACTTTTTATGGGTTCTTACCTTATTACATAATCACGTCAAAAATTGATACCATAATAATTTTAATTACCATAAAATATTGGAATAAGTTAAATTTAAATCTTACTTACATTAGAAAGATCTGACAACGAAAATAATTACATCTCGCAGGATCGTCAAAACGACTAACCATTTTTATTGTGGTATATTAGAATTTTTTGCTATCATAAAAAACGTTATCAGGTATTTTCGTCGTGGTATTTTTACATCCTAGAACAAAACACGATTTATATATCATAGAATAGGTGTCATATTTACTTTGTATCATATGTTCAGTGTTTATTCTATACGTATGACGTCACGCAATATGGCATCCTTACTGAAATGTTTAAACTATCTACAAAATTTTTAAATTTTCAATAATTTTATTCTCTATTATTATTGATCAAAGAATTAAAATATATATATATATATATATATATATATATATATATATATATATATATATATATATATATATAATGAAAATTGTATATAAACTATACAAAACTATTTTTTTCTCAAACCATGTAAGTAGCCTATTATAGAAGTTGAAAAAAGACTTTTGTTAAATGTACCTAATTCAAATATTGCAATTTCGAAATAGTTTGTGAACATTAGATGAAAATTAATAGTAAAGACAAAAGAAATGAACAAAAAAATCGGTTATAGAAAAAATCTACCATTAACCTTTTCTAATATATGTATTACTAATATTGATTTTATTAGAAGTATAATATAGCCATCTTTATAATAGATTTTATAAATGCTTGTGAGAATAGAAATCTTTTGGTCGAATAGTGAGATACTACCATAGCCTTTAAGGAGCAAGGCATTTCTCTTTGGATTGACGTTCTTGTATGGTCAGGGCACTGAAACAATTTCATGAATGCAAAACGAAAGATCGAAACAAGACTGATGTAAAGTGACTGAATAATCAAGATGTATTTTTGTAACTTGAACTTGAAGTACTATGACTAGCACTGCATCCAGAGTTTCTCAGAATGTATCTAAAATCATAGATACAAAAATATTTTTTGATATATTTCAATAACGCTGATTTTCCTTGAGTGAAAACTTTTGTAATAATTTTTTTGGAACTGTGGATACGTTTAAGGTTATTTTCTTAGAAGACATTTCAAATACCATCGTATAATGGACAAACAGGTGTGCAGAAATCGTATGCGTGGCCTAATACTTTAAACTGCATTATTGTTGAATGATCACAGTATTACAGTAGGTGCTTTTCAAATCTTCTTATAGAGAAAATCTAGACAATAACTTCTCTGTCAATCCTATCAAAAGTAGATGTCTCACAAAAGATTTTGATTTCTTCCAACGTAGACTAGAGTTGATTAATTCAACCAATTTTTTATTGGCTTCTTTAGTTGTTGTTTTTACCAATCATCAGATGGATAACGCTCCAACGGATTGCTTTGATGCAGCTTATTAGGTCGTTTTCTGTACCTTTTTGTGTCCTTATGACCCACCTGACTTATATCTAGTCCACCCTGACTTATGAAAGACAATATACTGTAATAAACCGAGTATCAATCATGAATAAAAATGTTTTAAGTATTTGATAAACTAAGAATTTATATGAATGTGCTCCATAAATTTGATATACCCTGAAATTGTATTCAAAATTTTCTAAAATAATTGTTAGGGTCCATAATCTGTCAAATAAAACTAGATGGAAATTATTTTTTAAATATCCATAATTACAAATTACTTTTATTGTGCAAATTATTTTGTTCCTTTGTTCCCAATTTTCGAATAATCAATGAAGTAGTATATTATTTGTAGGTGTTACTATGGATACTGGTGGTGTTGATGTGAAGATTGGTGGTGCTATGGTAGGAATGTCACGCGATAAATGCGGTGCTGCAGCTGCAGCTGGTTTTATGGCAGTTGTTAACCTACTACAACCTCAAAATCTCAAAGTAATCGTTGGATTAGGTATGGTTAGAAACAGTATTGGTTCTAATGGATACACTACTGACGAGGTATTAACTGCCAGATCAGGAGCACGAGTACGTGTCGTGAATACAGATGCAGAAGGCAGGATGATTATGACTGACATTTTGTGCAAGGTAATTACCCAAATAAGTCCATCAAAGTCACATATGCGTAAATAATAATTTCTAGTTTCTTGCAGCCTTACAAGAAATTCATATTCATAAGTCAAGTAAACATTATCCGTTTTTAAAAATTTATCATTTCAAACTTAAGAACTTCAAACTTTTATTTTTTGCATTTTCTAATAGGAAAATTACAATAGTACTATCTGCGTTTCACTATGGGAAAATATAGGGAAATGAAACTAATGGAAAAATAAATATAGAAGGTTTCCTGAGGTTTTAGGAACTCTAGTGACCAACAGTGGCGGATTTACCATTTTGCCGCCTTTATTGACTTCTGAAATTGGATATCCCATTTTTTAACTATTCAAATTACATTTGCTATCAAAAAAATTTCAACTTGGTTGGAATTTCTGGAACCGTTGGTGTAGTAAATGTGATTGATGGTGTAGTGGTGGTGTAAGCTGTGTATTCACAAAGAAATTTCAACTTTATAATTGGAGAACTAACGTTTCCTATAATATCCTTGTTTTTTACAAGGCAAAGAGTTGTTCGAAAACACAATTTTTAGCTATGTTACAAAGCGTTTAGCAAATTACTTTTCTTTTTATAAAAAATTCAGATCTTATCTTCTCCATAATTTTTGTTAATAATTTGAAAAACAATTGAACAAAATTTGTCGCCCCTTGAAATCAGCCGCCCTAGGCTACAGCCTACTGGTAAATCCACCACTGGTGAACAAAGAATAGGTCCCCTTCTACCCTTGCATCTGCCTGGAAAGGTAGCATTCAGATACTCACCAACAGATCTTGTGAAATTGGGAGGTGCACTATCATCTTGAAACCAGTTAATTTCTATTGGAAACATTAATATGTATATGACACACAAATTGTGAACCTCACTTCTCTTGCAAGAATCTCATATATCTTACTCCATTTAGAGTTTGGTTAAAGAATTACTACCCTACCTTTAGTATAGAATTCACTCTCCGTATAAAAACTGGGGCTGTTTGAGTCAATCTTATAGTTTTTCAAAAATGTTTCATGTCAGGTACGTTATTATGGAAAAGATGTTCTTTTTTGACCTGACTTTATTTTAAAAAAACTTGGAATGATTGATAACTAACTGCTTACCTTTATTGTGCTTCTAATAAAATTAAATGCAATAAGGGTAGTCTCAGTCAGCACAAAATATTTTAAACCGAAACAAGTTCTTTAGGAAACAAAACAAAATTGTCCCTTATATTGGAAAGTAATAAACCCATCATTTAGTTTTTTTGTTCATATAAAATTTTTTAAGCAAATTTTCATATAACAAAAAAGATTTATAATTTCATGAAAAGATGGCGTCCTTAATTTCAAAATGAGACGGAAGAAAATGAAAACGAAAAAACTATTAATTATATTAATAGCACTGGATTCATTACAGTTTTAATTCTCTGTTAAATATTATTAAATAAGTCAACTATGATTTTACAAATGAATTTTGTCGTTCAACGTTTTATAAGTACGGTTGCGTGGTTAGGATAGTCAAATGATCACGAGTCTAAGTCTACTGGAGAAATATGCAATTTGTATTTTTATTATACTCTAATACCAAGTTGAAAAAGACATATTGAGAATATGTGAGTACAGAAATGTAAAGGAAATATGGTAATATAGAAACTATTACTTTTTAGATGGAAAATTAAGTAAAGTTAAAGTTTATTGTGATGACACTAACATACAACACACAGTTAAATAATAAATTAAATATTGATATCAGAAAGTGTGGGCATTTGATGAATACAATGAGTTCGGAAGAAGTTGGAAAAAATTTAAAACGCCTACACTTTATGGTATAACTGTGATCATTTACTCTTTAATCATTCTTTCACATAATATAACCATACTTTGATAATTTCAACATCACATTGTACATTAGTATCCACGACAATGAATTTGAACTTTAGTCAACGGCGGATTTTCAGCTAATTTTTAGATATAATAGTACCTATATGACCAACTTTCATTTACATTTTTGTACCTGTCATCATCAGCATCTATTATTTGAATAATATTTTTATTGAACTTTATTCAACTGTTTATACCACCACTACACCAACACTTACAATTACACTGTCTGACGCGCGTTTCGATAACCAAGTTATCATCCTCGGAGACTGAAGGTAAACTAAAATCTAATGACTTGACTTATCTGTTTTATATTAAATTTTCATACCAATGAACCTTCTCCCGCGAAAATTAATTCCAGCCGGAAAACGTCCTTGCCGAGAATCCTCACATTTATTCCTTGTCTACTAAATTATAGATTGAGCTGCGAGGAATTGGCCCTTTGTCCCTATTTAAGCTAGTCTCACATTTAGCAGCTTCAATGCTTTCAAATGCATACAACAGTTTATTATTGAATACATTTTTTAACAGTTTCACTTTATTAATTTTAAGGTCATGATTATGATCGGCAATACTTGATTTTCCGGTCCGCCCACATTTTAAATCAGCTATGTGCTCTTTAAACCGGACAATAACGGATCTCTTGGTCTGTCCAATATACTTTCCGTCACAATCACTACAACTTATTTCATATATACCACTCTTTTCCAAATTCGGTACTTTATCCTTAGGATTGTCCAACAATTGTTTTAATTTATTGTCGGATTTATAAACCAATTTAAAACCCTCTCTGTGGAATATTCCTTCCAATCCTAAACCTAAACAGGATTGAAAGGTATCGGAGAAAATTTTTCTTATTTTTTATTTTGGGTTTGGAAAAAAGTGGTTTCACTTAGAGACTTCTTAAACCTATGACGATTAATTAACCTATTTACAATTCTTTTATCATAACTGTTGAGTACACCTACATCCTCAATAAAGGTCTTCCTTATTTTATCTGGAGACTGGCTATCTTATGTTGCTTAACTTGCAAAAAATTTGATTTTTAAATATTTACTCCATTTTAAAAGTGTGGTTTTTATATTTTTTCACTTAATTTTTTTATCAATATAATAATAGCAACATATTTTTTTATTTTTTAATATGAGTTTAATAGAGAGGCAATTTACTGGCGCTGACCATACTGCATATTTTTATAATTCTATAATAGATGACAATTATTCATATATTAGTCTAATTAAGGATTGTAATTATTGTTTTTATCACAACCTTCTGCAGAGTGTAATAATGTGAATACCAAATACCTGATTGATAAAGAAAAATATGAAAGGTTATAAAGGAATTATCAGATATCTAGAATAATTGCAGTTATTATTACTATAGTTATTTATAATAATTACTGTTCCTTTCATATATCAATGCCATCCGTTAGTTTCTTACGGTAAGATTTCAGTAATTGAATAATTTTATTTATTTTAATAAGAAAAATGCAAATAAAGTTTTTATTTTTAAATATCGTTTCAAACAATTATTATTTATAGCTGGTAAGCTGCATGCTGTTTTTTTTCGTTTATATAGTGCATTTTTATGTTTTAATACCTTAACCATGAAACTGTTGAAGGTATTATAAAATTTTTGCAGAATATTGGGAATAAATGGTTTACAAAAATTTGGTCAAAACCGAATACACTGCT
This sequence comes from Diorhabda carinulata, assembly GCF_026250575.1. Lineage (NCBI taxonomy): Eukaryota > Metazoa > Arthropoda > Insecta > Coleoptera > Chrysomelidae > Diorhabda > Diorhabda carinulata. Next base: position 11,045,214 of record NC_079462.1, read on the forward strand.
CAAGGATATATTTTAGTCCAGTTTGTAACATGCCATTCGACTTGTCACGTCTTTCTTCAAATATTTTGAATATTCCTTTAGTTTACGTATTGTGGCCCAGTAGCCACTTCTATTTTAATTCCAACGGTTTTTTAAGAAATTAATTTGTTGTCGATATCCCACTCCATTCGAAAAATTCAATAAAACCTCGGTATTCATTCTAAATCTATCTGTCTATATTCTACAATAAATATGAGTAAATTCAGTTAAATTTTTGGTAATATTATCATTTATATTCACTGGTAAGTTTTTCAAATATCTTTTTTTATATACATATGGTGCTCACAAAATTCCAGACATCTTATTAATTTCTTTTTCTTTTCATACACGAAAAATAAAATTTTTGCATAAAACAAAAGGAAATATATATAAGAAAAATTGAAAACTTACTATCGAACATAAAGGGTATCTCCACAAATTTTACTACATTCACTTATATTTGTTGTAGAATGTAGACAGATAGAGGGCGATTTAGAATAAATACCGAGATAATATTGAATTTTTCGAATTGGAGATCGACAACAAATTAATTTCTTTAAAAACTGGAATCCTAAAGAAAAACGTAACAAGCCGAATGGCATGTTACAATTATTATAAATTAGCACAGAATTTATTAGACAATTCATGTGGTTGTTGATTTATTTAATGATTAAAAAAACATACCTCAATGAGCTGAGTCAACAAGTATATAACAAACTACATTATTAGATTTATTATATCCAAAAGGGGAATTGCATTTTTTAAAAAGTATTTTATAAGTTTTTGATATGAAATAAGGTCAAAAAGTAAAATACTACAAATATTTAATACAAATACAAATAATAAACTTAATCACTATAAAATATTAAAATAAGTTAAATTTGAATCTTACTTACATTAAAATGATCGTGGCAACAAAAATAATTATATCTTGTAGAATCGACCAACACTTTCAAACCATTTTTGTTGTAGTATATTCCAATTTCTTGGCATCATAAAAAAATCTTTATCGGGTATTTACTCATGGTATTTTTACATCATGGCTCAAAACACGATTTATATACCATTTTTCAAATTAATGAAAGTTTAATAATAACGCTTATTTTAGAATCACCGAGAGAATAACTGTCAAATTTACTTTGTATCGTATGTTCAGTTTTTATTTTATACGTATGACGTCACGCAATATGGCGTCCTTACTGAAATGTTTAAACTACCTACAAAATTCAGAAATGGAGTCGAATTCAGTTATTATTAAAATTATTTAACTCATTGTTTTCACAATGCAACCCCATTTTTTCCCAACATAGGTGGATTCTACTCTAAAATGAGAGGAATTTATGCTTACAATCACACCATATCGAAATCAAACTATTTTTGAAACTTTAAAAAACTAAAATTTTTGTAGTGTCATTACAGGTATTTAAATGGTCTATGGGCTATTAGTAAACTGGAGTAAATCTATACTGAAATGTTGAAGCAATATTTGGCGCTCTAAATTGTTGGTTATTGGGATTGAAGTTAATACCGTAGGTAAAATCTGAAATTGATGAATTTTTAAGAAAATCTAAATCAAATTTTCCAGTTGAATTTCCATAAAATAATATGAGCCAATAAAATCTTATTCGTATTCTTATCTTCCGAATTGATATGTTACCCATTTCTGATAGTAACTATTCTGCTTTGGTTACTCCCAAACTTTCGATTGTTTATTCATATTGGAACATGCTGTAAATCAATGAACCTTTGATCAAATATATTTCAAATCTCATTTGTGTGTCTTTTTCCGGTTAGAGTAGGCAATAAATTAATATTAAATTGAAAAAAGAAAATGACATAGTCATTGCTGATAAATTAATTATGATTTACAAAGCATAGTGCAAGGTGAAGGGAACGCAAGACGAGACTGATCTAGGAAATTGCTGTTCAGAGACGTGCTTATTGCATTAACAATAATTTACTACAATTCTTACAATTTATTAAGTATATAAATATACTGAAGTACACAAAATCCGTACTAGACAAAGATATTCTCAGTATTCTAATAAACTGAATGTTTGAGAGGGCATCATAAATAACAGAAGACTGGAACTGTTCCTTATTTGGGGATATTAAATGAGACGAGTTTGTTGTATATTTTTACAAATTTGATGATACTTTATAATGTCAACCCTGCAAATATGATTTTACCGTATTGAAGCTGTACTTTATTATGCGGCAGCAGCACGAACTAATCTCATTCAAGTTTTTCCTCATTACCAAATTACCATAGATATTTTGCAGAGCGTTGTCGAACAATTTCAACACGTCTATTTGATTGGCCAGAAATAAACGATGCTGCTAAAATTCTCACAGACGTAATAACTCCTAGCGGGTTGATAGGACAGTTGAACAATTTCATTCAATAAGTGTAACCACTTAAAAATTGAAGTATTTTATCCACGTCTGTTGTATACTGTACCAATTACACATCTGTTTGCCCGACCTTAATAATACCCGTTAATTACGGCAGTGATTACTTATACTTGATCCTGAAGCCTTTTTACCTTCTCAGGTATAAGCATGTTGAAATTGAGTCATTACGTGTGCTCTATTTTTCATAGCATTTTCCATTCTCTCCTATCTTGTGTCTATTGTTTAACTTCCTGACATCTTATTCCTCGATTCTCCCCTGCTATCTTCTCTCCAGCTCCTCCTCGGTATTCCTTTCTGTGTTTTGCTGGTATTCGTGTGCCCTTCGAAGCACAAGCTGGATGGTTGGTCGTGGAGATAGGCGAGGAATAGTCTAAGTGTTTTAAAGATTGTGGGATCCCTTAGCACTGCATTAATTTGCCGCATCCAAATCTCCGGATAGCCGCACTATAGGTGTAGAGTCATCGGATCCATATGTGAGAAATCAAGTCTTTTCTCTCTCCTAGGACTTACAAGCAACTATGGTCTCCCTGTCAGAACCTAATTTTACAGTTTTCACCACCTCAATATGTTGGACGCAGTACTTGGTTCTCGTGGCGTTAGGTTTAAAGGTTTTAAAGGTGAGTTGGCATTGTCTATTTTGGTACCAGGCGGCCACATACATATATCCTAGAGTTGCTTCAAGTAAATTTTTTTGTACACCAATTTTGAAATCGGAATGCAAACTGTCCCCAGTTTTCAGCATTGGGAAACATCGTATAAAGTCATTTGCTCTTAGTTTTTCTTTCACATAGTGTGCAAGCTTATTTGCTGTATATGGAGGCGGAATGTTAGACATTAACACGTAATTTCAATCCTACTTTGTAGGGTTTATAAGAGATGGGGATGAGACAATTTCTGCAGATGAAAGAAGAATTATAATTTCGTTTTTTTTTACATGGTCGGTCTGCGTTGATATTGTTGTGTGGTCTATTGCTATTTGTCTCATTCTTGGAATCAGACTTTTCCAGCATAAGTGTCATTTGTTTAATACTTTGTCTCAGATTAGCTATTCCTTTTTATAACATTGGTGAGTCGTGAACCTGGACTTGAGCAGATCCATACTACAAATATCATGGACAGAAAGAATTGTAAATATGGAAAAGTTTTACGCAAAACGGCAACACGAAGAGAATTATTGGCAACACAAAGAGAATTATTGACTACAATAAAAGCCCGCAAATTAGAGTACTTCGGTTGTGTAATGAGGGGATAACAATACGAATTCCAGATATTAATTATTATGCAGGGAAAGAGAGGTATAGGATCACGAAGAATATCATGGCTGCGAAACTTTAGAGAGTGGTTTAACTGCACATCAAACCAACTTTTTAGAGCAGCTGTGAATAAAATATAAATAGTCATGATGGTCGCCAATCTTGGTCCGAAGATGGCACTTTAAAAAGAAGAAGAAGGACACCATTAACCTATCTATGTAAGTTGATTCGGAAGAAACTGTTTTGTATTTTTCTAAATAATCACAAGAGCGGTCACAAAATAATGTTTTTCTCGGTTAATTTTAGCATAGTCAAATCAAACTTTTTTATTAAGGAATGATGGTAGAATTCAAAAATTGAAAAAAAAAATAACATTATATCCGGTGGCTGAGGGTCCTTAACCCCTATTGCACGCTTCTGGAAACAACGCAACTAGTAGTTTATCAACCTGATAATCGTCAAAAAGTTTCAATAACAATCGATCACACCATTTAAAAGTTATCGACAAAAAATCGTTTTATTTTGAAAAACAACACCCTGTATCTTAGAAAGGATACATTTGTGGACATAAGTTCCCTATCTGGATAGGCACAATTTGACCCAAGGAATTTCCCCTAGAGCGTTTGCAATCGAATTTAGGACACATTATTTTCTACCAATGATATTCTGGTTTAGTACCAAATACTTTGTTCTCTTTTGGTTTATTCTTAATCTTATAATTATATTAGTTAATATTATATATTAATAAAATTAATCTCATAATTTTTACAGTCTATTCTACTTTACAGTACTACGTCTTTTTCAGAATCCTTACCAAAATCTATAAACATAACATGTGGACTTAATTTTTGCTAATAGCTTTTTTTCATTATTGTAATTATATGATCCGTTGGTCCTCTTCCTTTCTTGAAAACTCCACTATTTTTTTTTGGTACTGATTCAATTTGATTCTCAGATCACAATCAGAAGTGATATCCTCTTATCATTTTCACATCTTTTTTATTTATTATTGGAATTTGTGAAATCTTGAATAAAAATTATTGATTAAAATTTTTTATTATTATATAGATATAGATTTCAAATGTTTACTGTATAAAATTTCACAATCAGTTGTAGTTATTTGTAAATAGTGAATTTGTAAATTATATTGAAAATTTTTGTTTTAACAAGAATCATAAGTTGAACTAACATTAGTATTTCCATTTCTTGCTTGGTTAGGTATGTTTGTTTAGTTTTAAAAAGTATTAGTGGGAATATGATGAAACATGTTCATACTCATGTAATCTAATTGAGGTACTTTCAACTAATTCACATAATCAAATACTCTAACGTACCTCAGCTGTTATATTAGTGAGTTATTAGCTTTTTCAGTTCTTGCAATCAACTATAATATACAGGAAGGCTATTTTGTCAAAATATATATTATTTTATGAGTATTACTATATTTTTCGCGCACTTTTCTTCCTCTTACACTTAAGTGCTTGTCTTAAGGTGGTAATATTCAGCATAGACTACCGGAATGGAACAATCCTTAGAATAATAATAACTTTATGTTTTATGTTATTATTGCTATCACATTATTAGACCAGTTGATGAAATGGAGCGAATAGAGAAAACCATTTTTGCGTGAATTGAGCATAGATGGTGTAAGTGAGCGGAAAGAAAATATCGTCGTAGGAAAGTTTAAGAATAAGCTCCAAATACGCAACAACTCAATTCTGCTCTGGACATTTAAATATGTATCTAACTACGAAGAGAATTTAGTACTCAGGAAAATAGCAACATGGAATATTGGAAGCAGAAAATGGAAACAAGACTAGACTAAACAGTGTCAATTTGATAGTAAATGAAAAACTGCTCACTTTGAAAAAATGTTTCCGATCAGTAACATTCAAGAACAAGGTAGTTGGAGTCATAGATGAGCCACCCTCGTAATTGTGGCTAAAGTGAGCTCTTTTAGTCAAAAAAAAAGAAACAAAAGATACAACCAACTGAACTGTTTTATGTGGTAAAAGAATTTGAGGCGTTTAAGTACCTTCAAATCAAAATTTGGAAAAATGTGATGATGATTCCGCCGGTGGTGAAGAATGTTGAAAGGATGGGATGCAGACAACACACAACAAGTAAGTAGTGCGGTCTGATAAAAAAAAAACTATGACTAACCCTTCATTTCCGCACATCCACACATTTTTCAGATCGTCTCACTAAAGCTTATATGCCACTATAAACATATTATGATCCATCTTTAGAGTCAAAATGTTCGTATACTTCCTGTTTACTTTCATCTTCGCTTCTAAATCTTTTATCCCTTCAGCTTCGCGAAAAAGAAAATATCGGACAGGGCAAGATCAGGATTATATGGTGGGGTTCAACCTCTGCAAAGCCACAATCGTATACAGTAGTCTTGAAATGGAAGCACATTGGACTGGAGGTATTATCATGAAGCAAGGGCAGCAATCAAAAACATACTCTCACAGACCCATAATATTGTAGCCATCACTTTTTTAGGTGTTTTTCGTGATCTTTGCTTTTTTTGTTAAAGGACTGTCTTTCCGGGGACACTCTATGGAATCTCTTTTGGATGTCGTATCTTAATAAAATCTTCATCACACTTGATCTGATTACACTTTCTTAGTCGTCACGTCAAAGCTTTAAAAATCGACTCTGCTTTCCCACTTCGCTTAGAATTCGAGGCACCCACATTGGATTAATTTTTGTCATATTCAAATACTTATGTAGGATTCTTAGAACACTTGTTTTGGAAATACCGGTGTGTGCTGCAATTTCTTTAGGCGCCGGTCACTTAGAACAATATGTTCTTAAATAGACACCGTCACAGGACCTTCCCCGCGCGGGTCATCTTGTAATGATTTTCGTGAATACAGTGAATCGACTGGGACCAATTTTGAATTGCTCAAAATAATGGGCACGAATCATAGTAAACTTTGTGTTAAGCTTGTTGAGACTTGCCACTGGTGCGTGTATAAAGATTTATTATTGATTGATTATTGAAGATATATTTTTCATCCGTATAAATTTTTATGTATATCGCACAGTTTTTCAGAAATTTTGAAAAAAGGAGAAAGTTTCAAAAAGGATTTTTCGACGTAAAACATAATTTTTTCGAAAATATGCATTCTAAATCGTTCAAACTTCCAGAAATTATTATTAATACGTCAATAAAATAATCACACTGGATTATATTTTTATTGCAATTTGGGTACTACTGCTAATGGTGAATTTGACTTTCTTTTCTACAAAAAAAATATAAATCGATCTTATTTAGGCCATAACTTTGTTAGCTTTTATGCTAGAGATTCCTATTATCTCTCATTTTAGAGCGTATAGGTAGACCGTTTTTCCGTTACTCAACGTTGAATTTTGGAAAATATTCGTTCGATAAAAATATTAAATCTTCAATAAATGAGAAGTCGGTTTGTATAATGCTTAAAGCAAATTAAAAAAAATCAATATCTTTATTTTTTATAAGCTTCATTTTTGTTTCTTATACTTTTTCTGATAAGATCAAAAGTATTAGAATTATTCATGAAACATCGACTAAAAACATTGGTTTTTTCAAGAAAAATTTGAGTTTTCAATCGCGCATAATTGAAAATTATTGATTTAAAAAAAATGCTAAGAACAATGTTTGCTTGAACTTTGGACCACTTATCAATTTTCGCTTTTATTTTCAACTTCTTCTAATTGGGGTAGAACCCACACCTAGCGCAAAAACACGCATCGTAGATTTTGCTTTTTCAGGTATTTCCTACACGCTGACAAAATTTCATAAAAATCGATGCAGGTTTATGGAAAATCGGAGGTGAAAACCTTGTCTGAAATGAGAAGGGGAATAATACTGAAAATTTGGAGTTCTGCTAAAAATGACCTTCATAACCTGAAAAATTATTAAAAAAATGTGTTTGTCCAATTTTGATACATAATCTGAAATAAATCAAGAAACATGAATTCTCTGAAACATTTGAAACATAAATTCTCTGAAAAATCTGAGCAATCTAACATTTTTAAGCCCTCTAGAACTGAGTTTAGTGGTCCCAAAATTGGACCCTGTGTCTTTCGAATATTCAGTTCCCGAACAGATCCTGGCAATTTTAACATGATTGTCCTACTATAGCTTTTAAATTAAATTTTAAGTAAACAACAATCAAAAATTAAAATTGATTACGTTGAAATGGAAATCATATTATAATTCAAAAATCAAAATCAAAAAAATCCCTTATATGGTGTTATTGTCTGAAACTGAAAAAACATGGTTTTTTTTATTTATACACTTCATAGAGCATAAGATGTGTATAAAATGTTATCTGTTGCCCTTATATTTATTTCCCTATGAAATATAAAACAATAAAAAATTCCGCAAATAATGCTCAAACTAACCTTGATTGATGTATCATATAAATAAGGATGTGTAATATATTTACTATAAATGAAATGATGAGTTCATTATTTGCGTTATATTTCTGTAAAATAAGTTTGTCTACGTCTTTGATTGTATTCCATGTTGTATTAACCGTCTGACCTCTATTGTTACAACGATTCTAATAAATAGTGCACGATTCTTGTAAAGGAACTTGAATTACTTAATTTGTTTATACAATTTTTAAATTTTTTATTATATGTCGTTTATGCAATAACCTTTAGAAACAAATAAGAGAAAACGATAGAGACAGCTTCATTATAAATGTGATTTATGTTCATCTAATCGCGATTCTCTTCCTTACTCCAACCTGTAACCATTTTCGTTTGTGGAATTATTTTTTATAAAATTAACAAAAATATTTTTATGATCAGGGAATTATCGGAATAATGACCATTTTATTAAAAGTTGAATTTAAAACTAGAGTTTTCGGAACATAGTCGCATTCGACACATAACTGGAATTTCTAACTTGAAATTTTATCTTCAAGTATTAATTAGATAATTAGGTAATTACGGTCAAACCTTCCTACTCGTGAAAAAAAGTTTCATACAAAATTTTCATTTACAATGTTGCTTGAACTCGAACTAATTGTTCCCATTAAAATTTTAACTGCGGAATCCATTTTGTTTTCTATTGAATCGTCTACGTAACCCTCCGCAACTGTGCTGGATTTCCACCCACCGTGCTTCTTTAGTTGAATAATATCACCTCCAGAATCCAATAATAGAGACGCCGAAGAGCGTCGAAATGTATGCCCTGGGTAGTTTTTTGGATTAGGTAAATTCAAATATGTTAGCGATAAGCGAGGGAATTTTTCAAAAGGTGTCGATACTTGCAACTTGGGTTTTTCATTTTCCATTTCTATACTGCAAAAAGAAATGATTTGATTTGACATTTGTGGAAGGTTGGTTTCCATAATTTTTATAAATCTTCACCTTCACTTCAGTTTAATCTATTGTCAGATATTTCACTAATAACAGTAAATCAACGTTGAACATAAGTTTATGTATGAAGTACTGTGTTAATTAAAACATTTCCGGTATTATTAATATCGTTACACTTCATTTTATACAATTCCTCCCTTCGCTGAGCTCCTGCGATTCCGAATATTAAAGCAACCTGAAAGATGTTACAAATAATATATGAGCTTACATTAAAATTGTTTGCTGTCGTACCTTTTGCATGAGCTTGCAACAGAAACTTATTAATTTCTTCACTGGCAAATGTTTTAAATTTTTTGGGTCTATGACCAACTGATTCATTTTTCAAATATGCAATGAGCTTCGACTATTTATTGATGTGTACGTAGTTATTTACTATTAGGGTGCCTTTCAGTTTTGAATAAATCGACCAAAGTGTTGAATATTTCCACATTTTGGATTTACTTTCAGAATAAGCTGCTAACACTCTTTCTATGAAGCTGTTTATGCCTTTTTTAAAACGCCACTCCATAAAAGAATTATATTCCTTCAATTACTATTCCCTGGATTTCTCAGGGCGAAGATTCATAGTCGCTGGTGGGCAATTTAAACTTTCTTCACTATTACTCTCAATCACTCCTTTTAATTAGACACAAAACGAATTTTCTTGAATGAATATCAATAAATAAAAGTGTGACAGTTTATCAGAGAAACGATTTGACACCAAAAAGAAAGCGTTGACAGCCCACAATTTTGATAAAACAATTTTATAATTGCGATAAAAAATGACACGTTAAGGCACTTTTTTTAACGTAAAAGCGTGAAAACATGAACCGCTACGGTACTTTTTTTCACGATTTTTGCCCGATTTATGAATGCAAATGAATGAAAAAAACTTGAATATTACAACGGACGTAGAACAAATATTTTATTTTGGTATTATGTGGTGGATTATATAAAAAAAACAGCTGATCTACGTCAAACTGGCGGTCCTGGGGTAAACAATAGATTTTCTCGTAAATACCCGAGTCAATATTTCTTAGCTTTTCCGTTAGGGTTGTTTTGTATTGTTTTTTTTGTTTTATGGTTTTAAGAGGAACCCATAGATAATCCTTAGATTTGTTTTAGTGAGACTAATACGGTTGAAACTGAGTATATTGCGGTTTTTTTTATGATTCAATCAATGTACAATTTCGTGATTGAATTAGGGGAGTTTTTGAGATATTAATTTCCACTGTTTCGGTCAAGTTCATAAAACATGAGTAGGTTCAAAGTGATAATCCTGTGGCAGCTGAAATGTGAAATGATAAACTTGAAGCTTTAGGTGGAGTTGACCTTTTTCATTAGATGATAAGCGGAATCCTGCTCATTTTCCACAAGTTTGCAATATAATTTTGGTTTATAGTATACTATCTACACTAAGCAGTTCTTTTGGTAGCAACTGTTTTAAAGCAGTTTTGCAAAAAACTGGAAATAATGAGGTCTGAAATCGATCAAATAAGTTCCCAAACTACACAAAAATTTACGACAAAAGCATTTGTTAACCCCACAGTAGCAAATTTCTCTATGTCTTTCTGCATTAAAAGACGGAACAAACTTTATTAAAAGCACTTTATTAATGGCGCGTTGTGCGCCTGCGTATCAATCAAATATGTCACAAATAAAGATGATTGTATTAAAATCGTCACTCCGATAATTATTTCGATTACATCAATATATTTTTTCTATTATAATGTAACTGCATCCTTAAATATCCTTATATTTTACTTAGATTGAAGATTCTGGACATGAATAGTTCTTCCATTTATTAAGTTACCAAACTTACACTGAACCATTATTGTACCTCGTTGGTTTTTTCTAGAGACTCAAATTTGAAACCTAAAACATGCCGAAATATATGCCTAAATGCAGAAATTACAACAAAATGTTTTATGCAAATACAGTTATAAAAAACAAAAACAAATGAAATTCTCAACTATAAAATGTTATGGGGTTTTATAAGCAATTATCATCAAAGTCAGAATCAGCATTTGTATATATTATAATGAGTAAGACACAGGATACACCGTAAATCTATTTTCTTTTCCTTCATAATAATATTTCCGTACACTATTTCCAAACCACTTGATAATTTCCTCTATACCTTTTCACATTTACATTTCACTTCGATTGTAGTTTAATTACATTTTCGTAATTCAGCACGTTTGATCACTGAAAGAGGTATATTGTTTTCAGACATGATTTCCACTGCTAAATATTATTTGATATCTTAGGAAGATATGATGCCTTCATAGTAACGACCACTCATCGTGGAGGAATAATAGTAGAAGTAGTATTCTAAATTAATTTTCAAATAAGTTTACTCTCATATCTTCATGTCAATCAGTCATGCATGCATTTCCCTTACTGTTAATTAAATAAATTGAGTTTTTTATTTTGTATTTTACTACCTTTGAGCATTCAGTAATGGCCACATTTAAATGTTTCTTTGATTGTAATTAGAATTTGATGGTGCAATGTCTGCACAGTGGTAAAGTCGAATTTTAATAATCTTCTAATATCGCAACTCTTATTTTCTTATTTATTTCATAAATGAATAGTCCTATGGATAATGTCTGGAATAGCTAGGAAACTTACCTCCCACAAGAATTCAGATAGATGAAAAATTTATCAATTTTTTTCAATTTTTTCAGTTTGATTGCCATTATCAGATCTGGAGACAATCAAATATATTTACAACTAATTAAGTTTGTAAGTACAAATGTTTTTATTTTATTACGTATTTGATAATATTCTCACTTGTCATTGCATTCTCATATTTGAATTATGGAAATTTTCAACAAAATCTAGAGCAATCGCACTGGACATATCGAAGCTTTTTACAAGGTTTGGCATGCTAAACTTCTAAATAAGTTAAGTTCATACGATTTGTCGTCCTCATTCGACTGGCTTAATAGCTTCGGTTGCTATCGATGAACACACTTAAGAGAGGTTTGAGTTCAAGGCTGTTGATCCCCAGAGATGTAGATACTCTCTTTTTCCTGTATATCAACGATCTACTACAAACACGATCTATACGCCGATAATAGCTCACTGGTGTTGTCGTTCAAATCAGCCGCCCCAATAAACTCAGCTAATACCCAAATCCTTATACAGCAAAAGATCACCACCATCAATACTATCTTGAAAACATTCTGGAGTGGGGTGGAAGCAATATGATTAGGTTTAATGCAGCAAAGACTCAGGTTGCTGTTTCTAGCTGGCACTGCAGCTGAGTATTTTATTTCTGTCTGGGCATAAAATTGGCTTGTTAGGTGTTGAGGTTGGGAGCAATATGTCCTGGCGTAGTCATATGGCCGAATTATCTAAGGCAGCTTCAAAAAATCTTGGAGCCCTCTCCAAGACCAAAAAGCTATATACTCCTCCTAGAGCAATATTTGTAAAACTTTCGGCCGACAGACGTGGCTCACAAACACCAAGGATGTATCTTAACCAAGAATGAAATTTTGATTACAGTTTCGGAATGATGTTATTAGTTTCATAGAAGTTTCAAATGTATATGATCTTCAAATGATCTTTTGATTTCTATTACTTTTTCCGTGCGTTAATTTTTCCCTGCTATTTAATATATATCCTAGATATTTAATAATTTTTATTGAACGAATTACGCTCATTTTGTAACAAAGTTTAATATAAGGAGTTATTTTTATGTTGAAATGCCAAAAACTATAAAAATCCTAGTAATCTATCTAGGAGTGCGCTATAACTCGTGACGATTTTTAATTCGTTGAGATAAGGATGCACCAACTTGGGACGGGGATATTTCAGGTAAATGAAAAGGTAGTCCGAGTACCTAATACAACTCGTGAAGAATTCATTAAAAGTATCACCTGGAATTTAAAGCCCAATCCACTTGGGGAAGTTGGGAAATCCAAAAATTGAAATCTAGAATATCTAAATCCTTTAAATTGCATTTTAACATTAGGTAGGTACTAAATAATAGAATAGAGGAATTTTTGAAATTTGAAATCCCTAAAATTCCATTTAACATAATAATGCACACTGGCAGTTGGTTAGGTTAGATTAGTTAGGTTAGTGAAATAAAATAACAGAATATGAATTCGTGAAACAGGTCTCTTATAGATACAAAATGTAATATTTTGCATTGTTTTGTTATATGTTTAGAATGTGAAATATTTCTCATTGAAATACACTGTAAATATGTATTTTATTTTTGTTTTTCGTTTCTTAATTAAAATCCTGAGCATAATCTGCCGTCACGAGTTGTCTAATCTTCATGACAACCACGATCACGAGTTAGCATATTGTAAGAGAAATTAAAATTTTATGGCGGGTATTGGAATCAAGAGTTGGCGCAACGATAGAAGAGGAATTGATAATTTATAAAGTTCAATTAACAAACGAAACAAGAAATTCTGAGATGATCGCATTTATCCATTGGTCGACCAGGGTTAAAATGATCATATGACTACATCCCGATTAACTTGATCAGTTTCCGAACAACAGTGAACGTGATACAGGTTAGAATTTGAACATTCAGAAAATGATCAAGTTAATCCGATCGGAATTTCCAAAATGTCGTTGAATCTGTCATGTAAATCTAGGCACGATAAACAATATTAATATCAAACCTCTATACAATACTTTCTAAACATGATTTAATTCGTTTTTTTTTTCATTTTGTCATCTATATATTTATTATTTATCGTCCAATAAGATGAGGATTCGAGTTAATACATATTTTAACGATTTATAGATTTATTTGTAGTTAACCCTATAATTTGCATTGCATCAAATGTCGTTATTTATATTACTCTCTCCAAAAATTTCGAACCAAGTGTTAGCATGTCGTTTTTCAATTTTTATTACCGTTTCAATAATTAATGCAGTTAACGGGACAACGAGAATATCATCTGGAATGTTCTATCTCGATAAAGGTTAATCGTAAATAAAAATAGTTGACGAAGGCAAATAAATTACTAACATTGACTTTATAATTTTATAAATCACCTCCGCCCAACTATAATTGAATATAATAGGAAAAAACCAGATGCAACCAAAAATGAAATATAAGTTATCAATTTGTAATAAATTCAGTAGCCAAAATTCTATTTTTTCTCAAAAATACTCGGAATCTTCGATCATTATTTCCAGTTACAATATATCACATACAATAAAATCATGTATACAGGGTGTCCCGATTTAGATATAGGACATCATCGTTGATATTGTTGAATAGAGACCCTAATTTTGATAAAGTTCGTTAGAAAATGCATTTATAGCACAGTTCTCATAGCAAAGGTTTATATAGAGGATTGTAAATAAGACAGAAGTAAATGTTAATGAACAGATTTTCACTAGATTTTAATGTGGCCATCCCGAAGGAACTCGAATATAATACATAATAAAAAATAAATAGGTGAACCTTAAATTTTTATTAAATAATTCTATACATCATTGACGGTAGTACGAAAAATAGTGAACTTTTAATATTAAATTTTCACATTCATTTAAAGAAATTTATTGGGTTAAGACATTTCATTAAAACTCAAAAATAAAAATACACACCACCAAATTTATATGAAATACACAAAAAAGTGTTTGCAAAAATTTGTATGTTAGGTACTAACGTCATATAAATATATAATATATAAGAATAGAGTAACATACCTAATTAAATAAGACGTTTTCTATCAATAAAAAATCATCTTCATTAGTGTCGTCATTTTACAAAAAATGGTTTGATGAATTATGATGAATCTATTAACCTCTTCAAATTTCCCAGACTTACTCTGGGAGAGAGTGAAGGAGGAAGGAAAAAGGGAAGAAAAAATATATTGAGTCCCATAGTAGCTAAAAAACATGCTCAAGTTCAAATATTCGATCGATTATTGCGACATATCTCTTCATTTGAGCCCAGATTATGTGAATTGTGCCAAGCGTAACATTTCAACTCCATATTTCTTCGCTATATCATCTACACTGTACTTTTCAAATTATGATTTTGTTTAAATAATTGTAAGAACTCTTCTGCCACTAGTTCTTTAGTAATTGGCCAGTCGAAGAGTTATTGCTTTTTCCATTTAGCGTTAGTGACGGTTCCTTTTACTTTATATAGTAACTGATAACATGCGTTTTCCTTATCATAGAGTCGGTCTAAATGTAATTTTATTTGGTTATACCCTAGAACTTGAGCAGCAATTTTATGAAGGTTCCTATCAAGAACTCCTTTATGTCTTTCAATATGAGTTATACTTAAACGGCGAACTTCAGAAATTAGAAATTTTGAGACAGTAGACAACCTTTCATAAATGCATGACAACCAGACAACCTTTTTGCTTTTTTTCTTTTCCCAAACTAAATTTAATTCATATTGAAGATTTCTACAATTTGTGTCTTTTACATGTTGGCAAGTTTTATCTCCATTGGATCCTAATTAAAAGTTTATCAAAAGTGTGTTTTTTTTGTAAATAAAATAAATGCACTTTTCTTTGTATCACTTGTTTCTCCATCCCCGCTTATATTTAAATATTTAGAAACTAAACCCTGAACAGTACTAGAGTAGAATGTTTTACATGCACAATGAATTGCACTTTAATTTCAAGGAGTATAAGTTTGTGCCATTTATATCACACAAATTCAATTGATCGATATCACTTTGTTTGGCTTTGTAGTACAAAACTCACAATTATTTCGCATATTACAATCAGAAGACTATACAAATAAAAATGAAAATCTTTAATAAAATAATTTATAATAGGTATGCATAATACTGTCGATCGATTAAAAATTTTAATCGCTTCCAAGAAAGTTCAGGGCTACGTAAATTGAACTTGAATTATAAATATTATCTACATGTAGAAATTATATATATTCACTTTATTTTTTTATTGCAATGATTTTATGAGATAACCAAATCTTATTTTGGAGCAAATCCGAGGTTTGTCCGGAGAATACGTATAAAAGTTGAATAATAACTTTATTTTTACAATCATTCCAATATTACAACATATTACCTCCTTAAAAGTAGTTCCTTAGAAATGATACACTTCTTCCAACGCTGTTTCCACTGTTGATAACATTAGTGAAAGTCTTCAGTTGTGATGCTGTTTAGTTGGCGTATCGTTTCTGACTTGATGGCTTTCATATCTCCCAAGTGCCACTCTCGAAGCACCGTTTTGCATTTCGGGAACAAGAAGTCACAATTGGCTTAATCAGGTAAATAATAATAAGGCGGGTGGGTATGTCACGGTGATTGAGTTTCGAGTCAAAAACTCACGCACAACGAGCGACGTATGAGCAGGCTAATTGTTGTGATGAAGGATCTACGTGCTTCCTTGTACCAAATCCTGTCAAACTCGGCCCACATGAGCTCTTAAATGTCTTGAAACTTCAACATAAGAAAATTCCGTTCACTATCTGGCCTTGCGAACAATGCCCTTAGAATCAAAGAGAACAATAAATATTGTTCTCACATTGGAACTTGATTTTGGCGCCTTTTTTGTTCTCTGTTCTCCTGCTAACTTCCATTCCTTGCTTTGAGATTTTAAATCCACATAGAATTCGTAAAACCAGGACTTGTCTCTAGTGATTACTCACTGCACTCAACCCTTTTTGCTTTCTGTTTTGGAGTGAAGAGATTCGATACGATTTTCCCATCAAATTTCTTCATTTCAAGTTTTAATGTCAGAATTTCGTGAACGATTGTTTTGGGGATTGACAGCTTGCCAGCTATTATTCTGTCTCTCAATCTACGGACTTTAAGGACACAACTCCAAATTCTTTTAATATTTTCTCGAGTTTGATGGGCGTCCTAGGCGCGAGTCTTCTCTCATTTCTCCTCGACCTTCTCTAAATTTTTTCAACTACTTGTTTACGATTGGTTCTTTCGGAGAACTGTCTCCGTAAACTTACTTCATACACAAAAATATCATGGCATTTCTTGCCCAGCTTTCTAAAAAATTCAATGTTGATGCGCTATTCCTCAATCAGAGAGCTCCATGCTCCCCATGGGTAACTTTCGCTTACTCCTACTTGAACACAGAGTGCTCTAACTCGAACTGAGCGTTGATGGAATAGGCTCTAGCAACAGTGCTAACTGGCAACGCTTGCAACCTGTAAAATAAAGTTGTTATTTAACTTTTATATGTATTTCTCGTGGATCGTAAGCTGTAATTTTTTAATGAAATATAATAATTATTCTCATAGGGTATGTCAAGTTTTAGATACTCGTAAGTGCCAAATATCATATTGTCATTCTTTACGAATTACAATTTTACAGAAACTCATAATCTCGAGATAAAACCAAAAAATATTATTGCTGTGACTTTTAATAAGTGCGCTAATACAGTTGGAAAGACTACTGAGTCTGGGTGTTGTATTGCCAGGATCATGAGGATGGCGTCTTATTGAAATGACTCCGAGATCCCCAATTCTTTGTGTCTTATTGTTATGAAGGTAGTTTAAGAGCGAAGTTCTCAAGGCAAATGTTGATCTAGCAGCATAAATAAAAAGTCAATTATGATTACGATAACGTTATGTATTTAAATTAAGACATCTTGTATATATTATTTATTAATGTCCGTGATAAACTGCTTTCTCTAATAAGAGAATCGTTATTGGATTTATTGAATTCACTCCAAATTACAGACATTCTGTATATCATTGGATATTTATGATTTGTGTTAATAATTCTGCTACACCTGGAGTTTAGTATTGATAGTTTTCAACATAATCAATAATAAGATTTATCATTGAATTATTTACTGTCAATGTGGGATTGTATAAAAGAATGGCTGTAGTTATTGTGAACAAATGAATACAAGAATATTTTAACAATTTCAAGAAATATCGCATTCTTCCACATTTCACAAAAAAAAATGAAAATAAAGGATATTTATTTCATTTCATATTAATAACTAAAATTTAGTTTAACTAGAAATGAAGCTGCTTAAATCGTAACTTAGTGGGAATTTTTGGAACCCTTGGTGATATACATACCGAGTACACTATTACACTACCACTACATCAACAATCAAAATTATACTATTTGACGTAAGTTTCGATGACCTAATTACCGTCTTCTTGGGGGACTGAAGATAAGCATAAACCGAATAACTTTACTTACCTATTTCATACTACATTTTTCCACTAATGAACCTTCTCCCGTAGAAATAATTGTAGCGGGATAACCTTTTTGGCTGGAATCTTTACATTTATTCTTTAACTACTAAACTATAGATTGGGCTATAAGGTCCTTTGTCCCTCTTTGAACTGTTTTTACATTTAACAATTTCAATGCTTTCAAATGCATCCAACAGTTTATTATTGGATACATTTTTTAATAATTTCAATTCATTTATATTTAGTTCATGATTATGACTGGCAATGTGATCGGCAATGCTGTTTAAACCGAACATTGACGGATCTCTTAGTCTGCCCACTATACTTACCTTCACAATCACTACAATTAATATACTCGATTTTTCGGTCCGTCCATATTTTAAATGAGCTATGTGCTCTCTAAACCGGACATTAACGGATCTCTTAGTCTGTCCGACATTACAGCTGTAATTATTGTGACGGAATGTGTAATAAGTTTACTCAATTCATTGTTCACTTCACGAAGGACAAAATGATCAGGATAACTTACACACTTATAATAAATAATAAAATAAAATAAAAATAAAAAAAAATAAATAAAAATATCAAAAATCCTATTGCTGAATTTAAATGCTTTTAATTTACAGATCGTCAGAAAGCCAGATTTTTGCTATCGGCTTACATTGAAAAAAAAAAATAGAAAATCGAATTTGTTTTTTTTTTTCTTATTTTTATCCAATTTATTTTATTATTGTTTTGTAATTTTTTTCTTATTTATTTCTATGATTTCAATTCGTGAGATTAATTGATAAACACTGTCTCTTACGTTCTTAATTTGTTTAGATATATTCACTCAATCCCTTAATTAACTTCAATAAATAATTCAATTCTTCGAATACTCGCTAATTCGTTCTGTTTACTACGACTATTTATTATAAACTGAACTAAACTGCAATAAACAAACCCGGTTATATATACAATTAAAGTTCTGAAAAGTTCTAGAAAAAGTTAATAAAAAAAAACAATTAAATAAATGCATCTAGAAATGATCTATAGGAAACAATGTTAATAAACCGCTGGCTATAAAAGCGGGTATAAAAAAAACAAAAATCAAACGGTTTACGCGGTTTATATTAAGTAAGTCAAAGGTGCCGTGCGCGCTTTCGCCGAATTTTAGAATTTTAATAGGACCTGCTCTATAGCGGAGACACGTTCGTAACAGTTTTATTCATTGTCCATTAGACGTACAGGCTAATTAATTTTTACCATACTTTACTCAACTTAGTCATTTCATTTGTTTCGATAAAATGTTCTAATCAAATTTTCACCACCTTTTAGCAACTTATTGACTTAGACGTGGAAAACTTTCTCGCTCTTGATGGAAATACATGCTTGAATAAAAAAAGTTTGTGAAATATTTGAAATATCACTAATAAATAGTGCTACTAGAAACTAGAAGATATTCGCTACACTTTGTAGATACGATTTAAAAAATCTCATTGGTTATATTTTTTTATTTAAGCTCACAAATATTTTGATTTTTGGAGACAGAGAGAGAGAGAGAGAGAGAAATGCTTTATTTCCAAAATATTGTTACAATTTGTAGAGAAAAGCTTTCAAAAACTGAAAAACAAACATAGAAATAACTAAATAAAGATACAAATAAAATAAAATTCCAATATAAAGAAAACCACAATGAATAACATAATTATAGGTAATAGTACTAGGTAATAATTATAAGTTCATAGCAAAATTAGACCACTATGCAGTTTGCCGGGAATTAAATATTATTACTAGAATAGAAGTCGTTTATAGAGTAGAAGGCACTTTCCAGTAAATATGCCTTCAAATTATTGCGGAATGGGGAAAAAGATAATATCGATTTGATTTCAATTGGCAAGTAATTGGGCATTGTGAAATATTGAGCCCTTAACTAATTCTGAACGTGGAGTAGGTAGTTAAAGGTTTCTAAGTGGATAGCTGAGCAACGATCTATCTAAAATTGGAGAAGCGTGTTTACGAATTAACGAATTCAAAGATGAATAAGGAAAGAAGAGTCAGAATTTTTAATCTTTTAAAGAAGTCCCTGTAGTGAGCATTGCTGTTTAGTCCGAGAGAATATCTAACAGCTCTCTTTTGTAGTTTGAAGATTGGCTCAAGTTGAGTCGCACCACACGTACCCCAGAAGGGAAAGGCATATCGGAGATGCAACTCAATAAGGGTATTATAAACTGTTAAGGAGGTGGATAAGTTCATTTCTTTGGAAACTGATCTCAGCGCAAAACAGGAGGAACTTAATTTTTTTATATAAGGCGGAAATATGTAACTCCAATTTCAAGGAAATGTCCACTCTACTATTGGCTTGCAAGAAGACATCGTTGTATCAACCCTTCTGACTTCTGTTGGTGAGGGAATACTTGAACCATGAGAGAGATCTCCTCCTGAAATCGTATGACTGCAATTTGTTAATTAAAATATTATGTTTATCACAATCGAGAGCCCTAGAAAAATCACAAAAAATGTTGCAGTCGACTGATGGCTGTTTAGGCTATACCATATAGCATAATTTGTGCATTTGTTACTTGAAAACCCATAAACAGAAATGATAAAAGCCTCTTTTCGACCAATCTTTGTTTCATAAACATTCAAAGTGCAATTCTGGAGCACTACTTTTTTTGTTTCAAAATTTTCTCATATTTTTCATGTGTTTTAAACTTATGAGTTTCTTTAGTTTCTAATTATTGTTTGTTACCTGAATGGAATTGAAAAATTTTTTCATAACATATCCTTGACATATATGATAAAATCAAGGTAATTGAAAAATACAGGTAGTGTTATGGTTATCATATCATCACTTCATAGGATTATAAAATTTTTTATTAAATTTTCTGACAATCTGTAATAAGAGCCTTAAAACATCCTTAGTCCTTACCGACAACAAATTTCATTATTATAAAAGTGTATGATTGGATTGAAGTGAATTATTTAAATTAAGCATATCAACTAATTAAGATGCATCTTTAAAGAAAATATCGGAATTATATGCATTCTCAGATCGCGCCATAGACAGGCGTTAAATTAGGTGTACATGTTTTGTTATAACTTCTTACGATTACAAGATTATCTAAGAATTATGTAATTCTTAATGTGGTATACAACAATATATTTTTCTATTTTTAACACACCTGTACACTTACCTTAGTAAATATCAAGTTTATTATCAGACTAGCATTGACTACAGAGTTCAACGTTGCCAAGTCTATTGCTAATAATAATGAAACGTAAAACTCATAATATAATAATGAGGAAGATCCGGTATCGAAACGACCTATTTATAGTATTCCACGATTATGATGCTATACAAATTTAGACATTTGTATAACCGAACGAATCTTCTGTTTACATATTCTAATAACTTATTTCGCCTATATCGAACTATCTTTGTTGTCTCTAGCTCCAACCATTTTTTTAAATTTTTATTACAGTTACAAATACTCAGAATTTCGATAGGGTTAGTATTTACAAAGAGATTTTCAGAAGTATCTACCAGACAAATATTAGTTTTTTTAAGATTCAGTCAAGGGGAGTTTACGGGTCATTTGGTTGTGGTTTCACAGAGCTTGTTTTCGCAATGATACTTGGTAATTATTGCGCTTAACTGTCATATATAAAAGTTCTTTTCTCAAGTTCACCAAGGTATGTTTATTTGACAGCTTTAAAACTATACAAATTCAATCTAATCTTTCTGAAATATATTCTTCTCTTTTTTCAGTAATATATCATATAGTTTATTGGAATCAATCCTTTTTTCTAAATTCACATTATCGCTTACTCCTTTTTATACCATTATATTTTTCCATTATTGTATTATAAAAAAAGGCTAACTAAATATACTGTTTATATTACCACTGCACCAGAACTCACAATTACACCAAGTTACAGGAAAACCTCCGGAAACCTTAACACCGACAAGCGGCGAGGTGAGTTTTAGGAATAGGTTTCACCTGAAGGAAATATAAGAATGATCAAGGAAGCGTTTTGAAGTCATACAAGTATATCGGGTCTGCTTTGGTATTATGTCAATATTGACATAAATGGTGATGCTAGGGATGTATTTACACTTTTATTGGCAGTACCTGAGAATGGACTGCTCGCAAGAGTAATTTGAGAAGACGGTTAAGTATAGTGTAGTAGGAGTTTGTACTATATTCGATTATGGTACGGTTATAGGTTTCATACGAATGAAGTAGGGTATATGGGTGAGTTCATTTAAATTTTTCTCCGAGTGCTTTACTGGAACGGACACGCCTCCGTATCTAGATAATTCACGATCTAATCGACGCCATCTAAGGTTTGCAGAATTAACCACTTCTTTCACATCCATTTTAAATTCCACCAATTTTCAAATATCTTTTCCTCAAAGCTGGATAATTTTGAGAAATATTATCACAAAAACAATGTAATTGAATATTTTGAAATATATTAAAACAGTACCTATTTCTTTACTCAAGAGAATTTGTGCAAGTCGGTTTTTGCCAGTAATAAAATAATAAGCATCTATTGTTTTAATTGTCGTTTCTTTCCGGGAGTGTCACATTAAACCCATGTCTGATTATCTCTTTTGATGGATTTAAAAAACCTTGTTCAGAATTGTACAGTTACTTAACTACAAAGCAATGAATTTTTTGGTCGTTACATTTGTGCTAAATTTTGTGCAGCGCAAGGGTAGAATACAAAGAAGCTCTTGATATTTCCGGAAATTTAAACATAATTCTTTATCGTGACAGATTTTCCAAAAATGGTTTGGTTGAATTATTTATTTACAAGGCTTTCTCTAGCAACAGATTTTACTCCTTAACCCCCTTCATTATTCAGATTCATTAGTTCATCTTTTTACATCATAACTCATAGAGCTTTTGATTTTCCATTCTGTCTAAGGAATTAATAACAACTCGCAGTTCACCTTTGGTGAAGAAATCTAAGCAACTTAAATGGGGTTCCCGCACATATTTACTATTACTGAATACTGGATACAGGAAAATGAATCAGGTTTCATTGAAAAATATAGAATTATTAGCAGATACGACGGTGAAACCCTTATTTTATCTTCCGACGAGGACTTCTAGCCTGTACTAAATTATGATTTTTTACTAGTAGAAAATACTTTTGAGCTTTCCATAATTTACAACGAAACTATCGATTTATATATGATTTTTATTTATAGACTTTGTCAATCATATCCATTCTTTTTTCGAGAACCTTCTAAATTTACTCTACGTTCTGCCTACTAAGAGCAAAAGAGTTCTAAGCTGTGATTTTAATACTGACTTTACTAATGATTGTACCCCACGATATGAATCACCTAGTAATTAATTCAATTTTCGCCAAATTCGTGATACTTTGTAAATTTCTTAAGAAAAATACTCAGTTGATGGGGCTTTTCTCTAAACAAAACTTCATCAAATTTCATATTTTATGTTGGATTGATCTTTCTGAAGATATTGGCTCTATATTTTCGTACTTTCTTGGTAAAACTATTAGATGATTCAATACAGCATTTTCTCTTCGACCTCGTACAACATCACATATCATGGTCTACGAAACGTACTTTATCCAAGAATTTGATATCACTATTGTATATTAAAAAGTTAACGGAGCTAAAAATTTCTAAAAGAAACTAAGTCTGTTATCAATTATTTGAGAAATAAAATGCGATCATCAAAAACTATTAACACCATCCATGCCAAACTTAACAATTATTTCGTGATCTTTAGTAATAATATTAGCTCTACATTATTTCCAAGTCGTAATGCTCTTTCTTTTCCCTAGCTTATAAAAACAGCTATAATTGTTCCCCTGTACTGCACTAAAGACGCTATGTTTTCTATTCTTAATGAAATATATACATCACTTGATAATCAATTTTATACGGCTTCGGTTTCTGTGATTTCGCTAATGCCTTCATTTGTTTTCAACATAAAATTCTGATTAACACACTAGAGTATTATGGCATCCGTACTGTTTATTTAAAATGATTTGTATCTCACCTTTATTGTAGAAAACAACTGGTTCTAGCTGCCTAGTGTGTTGTGTACCTAAGGGCTTAATTTTAGGTCCAATTGTTTTTGGTTTTCATTAATCCACTTATTTGTGGATAACACCAGTGCAACCTGGAGTGCTCCAGATATACAAGCTTCACATTATACCATGGGCAAAGATCTCTCAAAACAGTTTTATCCTACAAAAGAGTTTCACAATCTCTGAAACTCAACAATGACTTAATACAATCCTCAAATTCGATCAAGTTTCTTGGTCTCCTTATGGACGGTGCCGTTCAATGGTCTGTACATGTAGAAACCTTGAAGATAAAATTATCTTCTGCTTGTTTTGCTATTGAATCTATGTCTAAACAGCTCGATTCTCGAACTGCTTTAACAACTTACTACTCATTGTTCGAATCGCATCTTCGCTATGATTTGCCTTTCTGGGTATCTTGTAGTTTGCATCTCTTCGAATCTTCAAATTACAAAAAAGAGCTTTTCGTTATAGTTATGGTTCATGTAGTACAACGTAATTAGAATTGTATTTTAGAAAATTTTAACTTTTCCCAATCTTTTTATTTTATAATCCGTTTATATGCCTCGAGATTACCTTACTAGAAAAAAATAATTGAAATTTTACTTATCAATTCCATCATATTCGATGCCAAAAAATTATTCAACCAGCTGCCTTCAGAATTAAAGGAGCTAAATACCGTTAATAAGTTCCGGAGATTAACAAAGACATTTCTGCTCGAAAGACCTTAGTGAGATATTAATATTGTATTATAATTATTATTAAATTATATTCTCTAATATAAAATTGTGTGAGTTTGTTCATAAAATGACAATTAAGCTTTTATATTTCTCTCCAATATGACCAGCAACCATCTACTGCATGCTTGATCGTCATACTGGGAGGGCAATCTATTTCTTCGATTCAACTCAAAACCTCATCAGCTGGTGTGATAGGTGTTGAGAAATCTCTAGAAATTGAACACTTCTCTGATAAATATTTAGTTTGGTAATAGTTGAAAACTGGGCTGGAGTTCCGAAAACTGGAACCCACCGATTGCCTTGAAATTTTCTCAGATACTCGTATCACACACTAGATGATTGAAATTGATGATATCTAACGAAGAAAAACACATTTTTTACCAAAAATCGATTTTACTCATCAATATAATCTCTTTCAAGAGCAATACAATCATTGCAACGCTTCTGTTACTTCTCGATACCGTGCTGGTAGAAGGCTTTTTTTGCCTCAAAATGGGCTTCAGATTTAGCAATTACTTCTTCATTTAAACTAAATTTCATACTAGCTATTTTTTGAGATAAACCAATAGGCACTGGGGGCCAGATCTGACCTATACGATGAATGAGGAAGCAATTCGAAGAGTAACTTACTCAATTCAATAATTATTGCACCGACTTGTGAATCGGTGCATTGTTTTGTTGAAACAGTAGGTTTTTCTTTGACATATGAGGCCGTTTTTCCTTGATTTTTGCAATTAAACAAACCAACAACACTATGTAGTATTCGCTAATACTATCTATCCCAGCTGAATGTTGGACGCTTCAGACGTGGTTCACCGGCTGCAGTCCACTCAGATGATGATCTTTTAATTTGGGACTGAAGTGACGGATCCATGTTTCATCCATTGTCACATATCGCAAAACATCTGATTTATTACGTGTAAACATGGCCAAACACTGCTCTAAATCATCAACACGTTGTTGTTTTTGATTGCTTGTGAGTAAACGCGGCACCCACTTTGAAAAAAGCTTTCTCATGGTAACATATTCATGCATAATTATGAACACACTGCCTTATGGATATATTTACGGCCTCAGCTATCTCACGCAATTTCAATTTACAATTAGATATAACCAATTTTTTTGATGTTTCTCCACCTCAATTAGACGACCAGAACGTTCGCCATCATCGATGTCTGTACGACCACGTTTAAATTCAGCAAACCAATGGTTTTTTTCGAAGGTGAAAAGTCCGATTAATACTTTTGAAGCTATGACTGAGCTTGTATGGTATTTTTTTCATCGAGAAACAATGATAAATTAACACACGAAATTTTAAATCCATTGTTTTGTCAATAACAAAAGTAGCTTTACATAAATGGCTATCATTTTTTTTCTGACTAATCAAAATGTCATGAAATTTTAGATATAGCCGTTTGAAAATTGTTGCTGCAAAAACGTCATATGGATTTGTCAATGGCAGCGCCATCTGTGTGTAAGTCATACGGCTTATCGAGTGATTTAATGTCTTATCACCCACTCCTCTCACTATCAATACTAGTTTTTTTCATCACACAAAATAAGTTATTCGTTATAACTGAACCATAATAGAAAAATCATTTATTTTTGATTAAGGCATACATGAAGGTAGCACAAAAAACAAAAACTACTTATTTATTATTTCAATCATCTTGGCATTTCAAGTTCAATATTTATGTGTATTAGAAAATGCAGAACAATAAATTTAATTTATTTACATTAGGAAATAATTTAAAAAATCGTACATCCACTTTCGTATGAAAATATAGGCACAAATATCAATAGCCGAAAATAAGTGGTTAGGTTAGATTGAGAAAAACTTTTTCCCATCCTCCTTTCTTGCAAGACGCCAAAAATCATTTTAGCACAATCATCTAGTTTATGTTGAGAGTATATGGTGAAAATTTGAAGCCAACCGATGAGTTTTCGTTTTCGGAAATCCAGCTGAAAATTTTTCATATTGATGATACACAATTTAATTGAATGAAAATATATTTGTGTCACATATTTTCTGAAATATAATAAAAATGCAACATCGCATCGAAAAGTATTTATCGGCCAACCACGTGATTTTTTTCTACAAGCAGACAAGTGCAACTGCAACTCACGTTTTCTCTTACATAATCCTTGAAGCTGTGCATTGCAGATTTCTTAACGTGTGACATTTAAAGTTTAAAAATACACCTTATAATTGCACACCTAGTTAGAATGCATTTTTTTATTTATCGTATTCATTTTTTTCAATATTGTTACATATTCTAATAACAAAAACTATAATTATGTTAACAACCTTCTTTTTTCTGTTGTACATGGTCATCATTTGCATGATGTTATTCATTAACCAAAAACTAGTTTTATTTATATACGTAATTAGTTTAAATACAATATTATGATAATACATGGACGTGACTTAATTATAAACTACTGGGATAAAATTAAGTTGAGCTACTCTAACTTACCTATATCCGAAATCGTCCTGATGACAAAGCGTTGAAGTTTACCTGAAACTAATAATTTAACTTACAAAAGGTGTAGACTGACATAGATTTTCATTGTCAGTCCTTATGTCCTATTAATATTGTTAGCTTTTTCAAAACTTTTCTCAATAAATTTTTTGATCCAATGGTCTACGATCTTAGTTATTTTCCCTCTCTATTAAAAGTGAAGATTCGAATACAATGTCAGGAAATTTTTGATAAATGTTTTTCTATATTTTGAGAGGCTATTAAAAGCTACTGGCAGTTTTGTCACTTTGGTCTCTAAATAAAACTTGATTTTTCAATTGTAAACTGAGTTCTGAAATCGCTATCGAGGTCGTCCCAAGTTAACAGAAACAGCGGTTGCTGCAAGCTTACTCAATCAATAGCCAAGTAGTGGCCAAAGTTTTACAAACTCAACAGGTAATTCGTCATTATCTGCAGGTGGAGTCGACGCGCAACTTCGTATTTGTTAATAAATTTATAATTTCACTTAATCTGGTTTTTTATTTATCTCTGTGTATAATAGACGTAGTTCAAAAGGTCGCCTTGAACTGTTTTTCCATCATTATCAATAGCCAGAAGTAATTTGCCAAGATAAAACTAATATAACCATATCAAAGAAAAAGTGCCATAAAGTGATGTCCATTGACTGGGGTAGCAAACGGCGTGCGGAGTTCACAAACACAAGCAATCAAATAATATAATTATTTCACTAAACTTTACAGTATTATAATTATGTTTCTTTTAAGAAGAATCTTTTGTGTTACTATGTTATTGTATACAATTATATCCGAAGGAATACAACCATATTACAACATTATCTATAATATTGCGAAATTTGAGCTGATATGAGTTTTTAAAATGGAACAATAGGTGTCGTTAATGAGCTGTGTTCATTGACTAAGTAAACGTTGACATTCATTATTGCAAAGCCGGTATCAATTTAGATATTGAATGAGTCATAATAGTGAACATTTGCAATTGGTTTGCAGAATTTCGCTATGGTCGTGTGTCCGACTGTGATGAACGTTGGCCAAAATCGGTTGTCATTCTGAGAAACGTCGACGCTGTACGGAACATGATTCAAAAAAATCGGCATGGGACTTATAGATAGATAGAGTGCAATCGATTTTATATGAACATGGACAAAATACGTTGCATCATTGTTCATCACTACAATGCCAGATTCCATACAAAACGTCAAATAAATTAATATTTGAAACATAGATTTAATGTCTCTTTGTCCATTCTCACCTGATTTATCGCCTAATGACTTTTTTTGCTCTTCACTATCAAACAAAAGATGCGCGGATAGAGATTTTGATGACCTCAACAAGCTGTTTTTATAATTTCAGCTTCAGAGTGGAAAAACCCAGAATTGGTTTGAGCGTAAGGACGGTTATTTCGAAAATCAATTAAATATATAGTTTCGAACTTCATTTCTATTATACTTTTTGTTAAAACATAAGAGGCAACTTTCGTGTCTAGTCGGTAGGCAAGTCAATTCCATATAGTTAGCATTAAAAATAGAAATTTTGGGTTGAGGTCTCAAAATAAAACTCTCTCAGAGTAAAATGCCAACGTTTCGATCCTTTATTTGATCTTTATCAGTACTTAAAATATTCAAATACAAACGTTTAAGAAGATGAACAAGTAATAAGAATTGTGAGATTAAAAAGTAAAACAATAATCAGAGTTTAGTGTAACAATTAAAAAATCTATTAGGTATATATACATGAATAGGACACACTGTATGTGAGAAAATAATTAAGACAAATTATATAACATTAAACAATAAAAACATTGCTGTATAAAACAGAAGAGCAAGGAAAAAGCCATTTAAAGAAGGTATTTATACATATAAATAAAAACCTGTACAAACAATATACCTTTTCAAATTATTGACTTATAAATATTCAAAAGATGGTTATATTGAACCTTGAGATTGGCCATATTACTACGATTATCAACTGCATCATTCAGTTCTATGTATATCATTTCGCAGATGGTTCTTTTTGAATATTATGTTTCGTATACAGAATTTTGCATTTAAAATAAAGTTGTCACCATTGAGTTCCAAATCCACAAAAACATTCGAAATTTCATTCTAGGACTGACAATAATATCAAGAATTACTTTAAAAATAGAGAAAGCAAGATATTGGAATTTGTTTAAGTGATCCCGAATTACTGTCCGAAAGTAAAAAAATATTGATCTCTAGGGAGAGATAGGGAATAGTAAACCGATTCTCTTTTTCTCTCTTCCAATTGTTCACTTCACGTACTTGTCACTCTTTCTAACTTTAATATTAACTCTATGGTCAGCTTTTTCACTAGAAAGCCTTAAGTAATATTTTTAATTAAAAAATATTACGTTCAATTTTAACAAAAAAAGGTAAAAGTCATTTTTTAGTCGTGTGTTTTGGCATGATCTGGTAACTCTTTTTTGTATTTTTAACGAACCAGCATATCATTATTCAAAAAAAGGATCACTCATTATTGAATACAATCAAAGTGAACCGATCTTACGCAGTTCATACTTATCAAAAATATAATTTAAATCAACGTAATTCTTGCGCCGATATTCAATCAGCGAAAATTGAACACATTTCTTAACATGATTATAAAACCAGATAAAAATTTAGTAATTCTAAATAATTTGTGACCTGATCAAAAATCTGTATGTCCAGAGGCGGATTGATAGTAGTATTAATAATTTTTACTTGTTTCCAATGATTTTATTTTAAACTTTCTCCACGTGTATACTAAACTATAGTATAGTAAATACATACTCATATTCATAAATTAGAAAGACATTAATTTGAAAAATATTAAAATATGGATATTAAATTTTTAAGAAATTTTACGCCCGTGCGTAATTTTCTTTTCCAAATAATTCTCATATTCTATACATTCACGGTTCACTGCAGTAATCACTTATAAATTGTCAAACGTGACAACAGGTTGTTTGTTTATGTTAAATTAATGATAATATTGTACAATCTGGTAAATAAAATGTTCGATGTTTCTTTCTGTTTCTCCTCTCTTTTTGTTCCCGAATCTTTTTCTTCCAAATAAGTTTATTTGTAATTCAAAAAGACTATAACTATGACACTGTCTTCGCAGGCACATATTAAGGTGAAATAGGAATTTCATTCTAATTTTTTTTAGATTCTCAAATACTGAAAGATTATTTTGAAAAATTTCATAAAATTTTTTCAAAATGGTGAACTGTATTATGCCATTTTTATTTCATTGAATACATTCGAAGGATATTTAATACTAATATACCAGTCAGCAGTTACTGTTCTTTGTTTATTTAATACAATCAGCTTTATATAATCGCTTTTCGAAAAGACCGCAGCTCCTGTTTTCCTCCCAGCATATGTGAGCATAGAATTTTGTTTTTGTACGAGGTAATCCCAGTTTAAATCATCAAATCATCGGGATATAAGCACCATTAATCACCCATAACGATATTTATAACGTGTTTGCTACAACCATAATCGTTTTTTTTTAATCATAATTTTGGATAATCTATCATATTTGCTTTTCTGGCTTCCTTTAACTAATTGGGTACCCGTAATGAACATCGCTTGATTAGACGTAGATAATCTTTAACTTTCGTCTGTGTGGATGTTGAACCAATCCCTAAATTCGATTTCGTTATGGGTCAATAGATGATCTTCTGTCGCTAGTTTTCTAACACCTTCAATAATTCCTTGGAAAATCACAGTACACGGTCGGCTAGTTTGTAATTAGTTGACCTATTCCTCTCAAATGCTGCATACCAATGAAACACTGAAAATAGCGAAAGGAAAGACTGGCTAGACCGTTTCATCAAACATTGTTGACTTCCTTCTTACGGTCTTGCTTAGCGATGCTCGTATTGAACTAATCAAGACTTTATCCCATGTACAAACACAACAAATGCCAAAAATTCCACCTAAAAAGACGATATTATTCAAGAAGGTTATGTTGCCGCTTATCTTAAAATTTTCAGCGTGATCTTCGTGAAACGGCAATAATCGTACTCATAGAAGTGGGTTAGAAATTTGATGAGGTGTTAAGAGATGTTTCCATAATGGGAAATTGTACATAAATGAATGAATAGTTGTAAAATAAATGACGAATAAATTTATATATGAATCAGATTTGTACTTCCTCAATTACGAAGCTTAACGCATTAAGCTATTTTATTTCCATCACTCATCACGCCTTCACTATAAACTTCAACAAGTATTAGTGGCACTGATTTTCAGCAGGAGAAACTTCTCGAACTTAACAATCGAATAACTTCACAATCGGAGGGATTACTAGTTGAAATAGCAAAAACAACCAATTACCTTCGAGACGTAAATCATAATAACGACCGAGTTTGAACTGGCGAACACCTTAAAGTGAAGTCACTAATAGACAATGAAACTGTCTCTATATATACGTATCGGCTTACAACGCTCTCCGACTTCTTCTTGTGTCCACTTTAGGACCTGCTTAGGTATTCTGTTCTTTGATTAGTTGTTTGGTTTCAATATCACTTTAATGTGTGTCTGTCTCTCATCATCTTTCTTAGTCTATCATGCTTTAACGTGTTCCTCTTGGATTTGCCCCTTGCTGTTTTTCAAAAGTCTATTTCGGTTATCATTAGCATTTTTCCGTTGATTGTTTTATCTGCCACATGTTATAGTACTAGAATCCTGTTGTATATTCTTTGTTTGCTGCCTTTTGGTATTGTTAGGACCCATAGTATTCCATTTATATTTATCTCTTTGATTGTTGTGTTGAGTGTTCCATCTTGCGTTATTTTCATTCTTACATATTTGTATTCCTTGTAGTGTTTTATATCTGTGCTATCCTCCAGGTCGATGTCTTGTGCTGGTACTCCGATACACATACATAAAGTTTTTTTTTTTTTTTTAATTACTTAGAGACCTCATTTACTGTAATCTTCTATAAGTTTCGAATCAAGTTGCTCATGATCCTGTGTTATTATTATTTCATCGTCTGCGAAGTGTGTATAGTGTAATGTTGACATCTCTCCGCATTTCACAGTTTGCTAAGAGGTATACTGTCATATGTCTTCTACAAATCCACATATACTAAATGAATTTCTTGTCCTAATGTTTATTTTTCGATCATTTGTTTAACACAGTATAGGTGCTTAACTGAGGATCTGCCAGCCCTGAAACCAGCCTGTTCTTCCGCCTCAAGATATTCTCTTTAAGTTTTGGTCTGCTATATTTTGCCCTACATTCTGCGAATTGTATTAGTCGTTGCAATGCCTCTATACTTTTTGCATTGGTCTCTATTTCCTTTCTTGTGAATTGTCGACATTATGGAGATTATTCAGTTCCTTGGTACTTCCGCGCCTTTCATACAATTCCGGAACAGTTTTCTTATATGTTCATATAATGTCTATGTCTCTGCTTCAATTAGTTCGGCAGGAATATCGTCTGGTCCAGGGGATTTTTCGTTTTTCAGGGATCTACATACTTCATCGATTTCTTTTTAACTGACATTTAGTGGAGACAACTTTAACTAACTTCATCAATTTTGATATATCTATTTTTAATCTATTTGTCGTTATCGTTACACTTCATTTTATACAATTTCTCCCTCCGCGGAGCTCCTGCGATTCCGAATATTAAAGCAACCTGAAAGATGTTACAAATAATATCTGAGCTTACATTAAAATTTATTGCTGTCACACCTTATGCGTGAGATAATGATCGTCTGAAGCTTGCAACAAAAACGGATCATTTTGATTTTTTGGGTCTATAGCAAACTTATGTTTCAAATATGCAATGAGTTTCGAGTGTTTATTGATGTCTACGTCATTATTTTCCATTAGGGTGCCTTTCAGTTTTGAATAAGTCGATCAAAGTGCTGAAGATTTCCTCATTTTGGATTTAGTTTCAGAATAAGCTGCTAACACTCTTTCTGTAAAGCTGTTTATGCCTTTTTTAGAACGCCACTTCAAAAAAGAATTATATTCCTTTAAATACTGCTCCCTTCTTTATGAATGCAAATGAAAAAAAAAACGTGAATATTAAAACGAACGTAGAAAAATGTATTTGTATTAAATATTGTAGGTAATGCAAAAATAGCGATGTATCATGTGAGAAACTGTGCAAATTGTTAAAATAGAAAAATAAATATTAGTGCTGTTCCTAAAACCAGTGACCTTTTGCCAATACTATATAAAGATTCCAAAAAAAAAATGTTGATAATATTTCAGTTGAAATAAAAAATCCATTTGCATATAAAAACAGGATTTTAGTGAATTCGGTTCTGAAGTAACCCCGATAAAGATTTTTAAATCTTCGAATTCTTATCGGTTATTGCAGATGAAGATAAGGAAAGTAGCAATAATGGGCGTGTCTGTGTGTGCATAATTTTAAGGCATATATGGGTATCAAAAAAACTATCGTACGTGAACTCGGTAGGTGACGTTTCGAATTTTGTGAATGTGAATGACCTCAAGTATATGTATACAAATAGGTAGTGCGTTGTACCCGAAAATACGTGCGTAAATCTGCGAAATGTGCGTGAGAACGCATGAATTCTTTTGGTTGTTATATCATATGGGAAGTTGAAAAATATTTATTTTTATTTAGATGCATTCGAAATGATACGTTTGGCGTTAGATTTCATTGATAGCGATTGTATGAAATATGTCATGACACAGCTGTTGCCATGAGATAAATTTATTGATGATGGTTACACATCAGATACGTTTTTTTTTCTTTTGGTTCAATACTTATAAGAAAGAAACATGTCTATGTACTAATGGATTAACATTTAGCAAATAACTCTAGATACTATCACAACAATGTGAAATGGGAAGCTTGAGTTTTATGTGAAAATCAAAGTAATATTGCAGTTGAAATATACGTAATGTTATAAAATATTTATTCAAGCTATTCGTAGTTAAATTTCTACTAATAATTTAAAATATCTATCAACTTATTTAGGTTTTTTATCGTCACGAAAACATGTATGATACGTCTTGTCGTTAATGAGATACAGGGTGTTGAATTGTTTGTAATAAATGAGCTCTGTGAGTGAAATTTATTTTTCCTGTTGACTCTATTGGAAGTAATCCGTAAAAAACGAATAAGAAATTTCAATAATACGGATTTTTTTGTGTTAACAACGACGCCTATGTTTATTAATAATGAAATGGCTAATATGCACTTTTTGTATGGATTAACGAATAATAATGCCTTAGAGGCTAGACCAGCGTTCCCCAAACTTCTTCAGCCATGGACTCTTAGGAAATCAAGCACAGTTATCACGGAACTCCTTAATAAAATTAACAGCAAAAAAATTCGGATTAGGTATTTATTTTAGTTATTATTATGAAAAATATGAAAAAACTTTAATGTAAAGGATGGTGTTGCTTTTTTGCAACTAAATCAGTTATATTCGGGTTGATGTTGCTACTAAGTTTAATATCAAATCAGATTCTACTTGTAATCTGTTTCTGTATTTGTTTCTTGTATATACAAGAGTAAAGAATGCCTTTTCACCACATAGGTATGTGGTTGAAAAAAGCAATAAATGTTTTAGTGCTTGATACTGAATGAAGATTTTTTGAAATTGCATTTCAATGCCGAATCACAGGATATTTCTTTCCATTGGTTTTCATGTGCCGTTGTCAAGCCAGTAATATCCCAAGATCACTTGGACACAACCCTCTGGTTCTTTATGTGTAGGGATATCTAAAATAGCTCAATTACAAAACCCCGTTATTAAATTTTGGAAATCTCAAACATCGTATCATACAAGGCTGTAATGTTATTCGTAATAATCCTGGTATCTTCGAACGTATTCGTCAATCCATTAAACGTCGAGCAGATGCATCTTGCCTGGAGGTGCACATTGTGAACATTTGCTCTGAAATGTACAGTTATTTCATGTTTAATACAAGTTGTTGCATATAATAAAATGTTAAATCAATTCGACATTCTGTATCTCATTAAATACAAGACTCACCTAATTTGTAGAATTTTTTCATGTTTTCTGGAGTACCACCTCACGTTCACCAACATCGGTGTCTGTACGACCACGTTGAAATTCAGCAAACCAATAAAAAATAGTTCTTTTCGATGACACAGAATCCAGATAAAACTTTTGAAGTAATTGCTGAGCTTCTACAATATTTCTTTTCATTATAAAGAAATAATAAATTAATACCCGAAATTATTTTAAGTATATTGTTTTGAAAATAACAAAAGTAGCCTCACTTAAATGGCTGTCACCTTTTTCTGACTAATAGGAATGTGATGAACATACATAGTCTTTTAAAAGTTGGTAATTCATAAACGTCATATGGATTTGACAATGTCAACGTCGTCTCTGTGTCAATCATACGACCTATTGAGTTATGTCATAAGTTCATAATCTAGTTATTAAATTGCTTTTGTATCATATTTTTAGTGATTACTCACTAATTTTTTTGCAGTTCAAAGAAGATGCGATTACAGCTGTGAACCCTCAACTTTACACCATAGCGACATTAACTGGTCATGCGCACAAATCAGTTGGGGAAGGCTACTCTATTGGTAAGAACACTGCTCCATATTATTCACTATTTTACTCACGAATAGTAACATAGGAGAAACATATTGAATATTGAACTTGAGTTTTCAAATTATTGTAAAAACTCACTTGATTGAATGAACTCTATTAATTTCAAGCGATTTAATTAAGAAGATTCATTGAATGAACAAATTTCATTGAACGAACTAAATTCATTGAACGAACTAAATTCATTGAAAGGTGTTTACAACAAAACGAAACAATTTTTATAGTAAAATAAATGCTGACACATGTTTACAAAATGTGATCTTCTTGCGTTCTAATTTTTAGAATAATCTAGATTATTCTCCATATAACTTCTTCGTCTCTACGAATGAAAAATAACGGAGGTATTTATCAGAACTTGTTCTGTTGCTCCTTTTCTTTTTTCAAATTAATATTCTTATTTACCTCAATTTATTGATTTCTTAAAATTTGTCAGCAATCTGAAGTTCCTTTCCCTCGAAGAAAACGTAGATATTCGCGCTTCTGTTTTGAAATACGTAGTTGAGTCTTTCACTGCATTATGCGTAAAATTCGCGACCGCACGAATCCTACTACGACTTATATATTTAACTTTCGAATATTTATTTTTGATAATTTTATTAACAAAAATTACATATTTACAAATAAATGAACTCTGTTAATTTCAAGTGATTAAATTCATTATCTAATGAACAAAAATCATTTGAATGAATTAGATTCATAATAAGGTGTTTACAACAATCCTATTTTTATAGTAGAATAAATGCTGACACATGTTTACAAAATATGATCTTTTTGCTTTTTAATTTTTAGAATAATCCACTTTTTTCTTCCTGTAACTCGTAAGATCGAGTTATTGCATATTTATTATGAAAAGAAATAACACTTATGTCACAAACGGGCCTATCAAGACCCCAAAACAATTAATATGACGCACTGGTTGTGTCATGCTTTAAAATCTGCATCAAAACAATGCTATAAAAACAACCAATAACAATTTAATTTTATTAACAATTGCGGTTTAATTGAAAATCATCGACCTTGACTTCAAAAGTTTATTTAGCATCTTAAATAGAGAATGGATTTTTTTTTATTTAATAAGCAGCAACTGCATAAAACGAAAAATAACAGTTTTATTTGTAAATGATGATCACGTACTTAATAATTATTTTTATTATTACTACTGAAAGATAGAAAAATACTTTTTTATTATTGGCAATATTTTAATTCAATAGACATGTTTAGTGATAGCAAAGATCAATGTCTCCAACAAAAAATTGAAGTGAAATAACTACAAATATAATACAATTTGAGATATAAAGGGGGTTCTGGATTGTGGAGCGAATAGATGACGTGAAAATAATGCTGTGAAATAAAAAAATTCTCATACGACCCCTCGTTTCTGAGTTATAGTCCTAATTTCCAAATTATACATTCGAACATTATGAATTTTTAATGGATGATTACGTATGTCGATGTAGTGTGTTTGACGGAATAAATAATCTAAAAAAGGCAAGAATGAATTGTTCAATCGATTTGTTAACAAAAATGTACTCTTTTATTAATTCGATAATATTTATGGTTTATGAGACTTTAGTGCTGCGTTACTTTTTATATTTTTTTCGAAATCGAGTAGATTCAAATATCTAGTGAAAATATTTATAGCCCAACGCACATTCATAGAGACGGGTTGGCTCTGGGTTCCTGGGCCCAACATCTTGTTGTTCGATTATATGCTTTAATTACGATGTTGCATATTAGTGGGCCCTCAACTCGTCTTACACTGAAAAATAACTTTACTGCGTATCTGGATTTATAAATAATTAGCATAATTTGACGTTTTTGTTCTTTGTTTTATTGTGAAGAGATACGCTTCTTTCTTTTCTAAACCTGCCCCGACATTGTACGATTCTATTTCTCTTGTCAGTCTTTTTCCTTTCTTGATTAAAAGCGGTTTTTCATATTCTTTGAAGTTCTCTGAAGATATCTAATGACTACTGGCAAACACTATTCTTTATTGACCGCCTTACGTTGTTCTAACGCCACTATTCATACAGATAATTCCAATGAGTATTATTCCGCCGAAAACTTGTTGGAAAACTTGTTAGCTTAAAATTGCTTCACTTTACCAAATAGCTATTTGTATAACAAGAAAGGAAAGTTTACTGTTTATTGCGTAGCCCTCAAATGACAAGTCATTTTTAGATAATTTATTTGTGAAACTCACAAACGAAATTAATTAAACTAAGAAGTAAAGTATAACTTATATGCGTTATTTGCATTCCACTTATACCAACCACCGCAGTATCCCCCGAAACTATTCGTACTTGGCTGATTACAATCAATTTCATTAACTTAAGCGATTCCCACAATTTACTTCGAACTATACGCTTTTTTTAAAGAGATTTCTGCACATATCCTTCAGCGATATTCGTAGACTCCCAACCTCCCTGTTGCTTTGAAGCAAGAATGTCTCCCTCAAAATTTGCAAGTAAACTAGCCGAGGTTCTTCTGAAACTATGACCAGAATAATTGATGTCAAAATGCCAATATAATGAGAGCCATTCCATGAAGTCACTTTTGCTTCTCCGCCCTTCCTTTACGTCTCTAAGGATGATAAATATGACTTTGTTCCCTACAATGACGCCAGAAAATGTATAATTTGGATAGAGGTAAGTGGAAATAGTATATTACATAACGAGTTTGGAAAGTGATACATTACGCCTCAGCTACTGTTTTGCACGAGCAGCGTAGTGGCGAGTGCTGAAACGTAACTAGTGCGAAATACCCTTTCCAACGAGTTTTGTACACTATTTTTCTTACGATCACGTAAAAAATTATTATTCTTCCTATTTTTCAAATGGGAAAGTCAATTAACATTATCACACATGTGTTGAAAAGTATTTCAACATATGTATTGAAATACGAAGTGAAAATTTGTGCGTAATGCAATTCTTTAAAATTTATTATAATAGTTGTTAATAACAATTGAACAATTATTGTAAATCAATTGTGCCTTATTATTTAATTGTGATGAATGGTTATTTATAATTGTAACACTGCTCGGTACATCAGAAGACGAAGATTAATAATTGGTAATTGCCTCCTATAATCGTAATTCGTTACCATTTTTATTTTTAAAAGATTAATTCATATAGCCTTCCGTTACTCTAGAAGATTGCCAGCTACCAAGTCTTTTGGTGATCTCCTGAAACAATGGCCGGTATATTGCTTGGTTCCGGCAGCTCAAGATATTCAGCAATTTTACGTGGTATATTATCGATTGTGTTTATCCCCACAACCTCTTTTATGCATGTTACATTTCTGTAATTAAGAAATAAAGGAAGCATTCTCCGAAAAGGATTCAACGTTAGGTTTGTGTCGCCTTATGTGAGGCAATTTGAGCTTTTTCTAAAATCTCCGGTGGAGCTCTCAAAATTTCATCACTTTCACTACTATCAGACATATTCGTAGATAAAGTTGAGAAAATGTTCGGATACAATCATATTTTGTTCAATAAAATATATATAAATGACGATAACATTTATTTTCATAGCATGCTACTTAAGAAAACGTGTCCTATTTTTAATGAAATTGCGTAATGTGCTGCCTACATTTACAGGAATCACTCTTTCAATCCTAGATATATATCGCTAATGCTAAAAGTTTTTATGTTTTTTTATTGACTATATTTGTGTAAATAGGCCAAATAAAGTCTAAACCA
The DNA here is from genome assembly GCF_026250575.1 of Diorhabda carinulata. NCBI lineage: Eukaryota > Metazoa > Arthropoda > Insecta > Coleoptera > Chrysomelidae > Diorhabda > Diorhabda carinulata. The sequence continues at coordinate 11,084,988 of NC_079462.1, forward strand.
AGAAGTTTAAGTTTTCTTCTCAAAACATGTATATGTTGAGACCTCATTACGTGCATGTTATTGTTAAATGTCATTTACAAGGAATGTTGGAATGGGCGTAGAAAAAGTATATAAACATGTGTGCTGAAAAGTTGAAAAATCCTACAAAATATTTTTTCATTCATCTACTTTATACATTACCCAGTAATAGTAATAACACTTTATTTTAACGTTTGAATTATATTGCAGACATTAGTATGTATTTGAACACAAATCACAACAAACTTTCAATTTTTATTGTAAACACTAATATAACCTCTAAAAATCATATTGTCTACTTCTTCAGTTTCCTTAAATTTGGCTTTTTGCCTTTTGACCCCAGCCAGACTCATATTGTATTCGTGTATTCCCTTTTCAAGACCATATATAACATTAGAAAAAGAAACATTTCAATAAATGTATGTTTTGTTATTTTTTTTGTACATGTGTGGAATAAGTAGGTAAAAAGAGTGTGCAATTTATCATTTTCAATTCTGTATTTTTACGCGATTATAAATACTAAATGTCGTGTGAAGCAAACTGTCATCTAAAGTAAACATTTCGATAAACAAGTTGTTGCTACGATAACGGAAGCAAAAGAAGGGAGAGAATACGTTTGTCCCATATACCAAGGACGTAAAGCGAATTTTTCATCCTGGCGAGAGTAAAAAGTAATTTGTTTCTTTTTCTCTTTGCTCAAAAATATGTATTGTTATAATCACACCTTGAACATTATTGTAATCTTGTAATAAGTGTATCATTAAAATCAAGAAGAAAAAACTTATTATTTCAGTGAGCGAGTGGAATACTTCAGTTATTAAAGGTTACAAGTAGATTTTCTTCTCCCTAGTACTTTCTGTGATAGTTGTACACTTTGTATTGTAAAATTATTTTATTCTGCTGTTGCGGCTGATTTCCACCCTCTTAGTAACCAACCCCACAAATTGTTGCCGATGAATATCTTATATATTGAAACTTATGCAAGACACTGATGAAATATTTTAAAATTTTGTTTCTTATGACTCACTTTGGTCAAAATAAATGGATGATCTGATGTTTCTTTAAGAAATTTATTCAGTTCCTTCGGTGTAAAAGTCTTGGATTTTTTGTTGATAGTCTTCAGATTGGTGTTTTAGGAATGCTTGTAGCTTCATATAATTATTCAGATAGATGTTATGGTGAATAGTTAGGGTTCTTTCAAGCATCTTGTAGAAAGCCAATAGTGGAGACGACTTGTAGGTCTTGTTTAATTCTGCAAAATACACAGATTTTCGGGAAAAGAAGTGGTTTCTCACTACTTGCTCTCAATAATGGTTTAATTTTGACATGAAGATTGAATAACCTTATTTCATTTCATTCCAAAACTAAGAACTATTCATCATTTGTTAAAGCAGTTTGACATGGTGGAAGAGAACGTGCAAAAAATTGCATGCAATTTTTTCCAAAGTCAGGATATTTCGTGGATTAAAATTCCCCATCGTTTCACATTATAAAATGCTCTTGCCACTGCATTATGGCTAACAAAAATTCCAGTGAAATAAACAAATTTTGGGACCGATTTTAAAATGAAAATCACGAAGCTAAGTGGAATGAATAAGAAAAGTGGTCAGTGGATAAATAGTAATAAATATATCTGCTGCTTTTTGAAACTGATGGTTGATACGCGAAAAGTTACTAGACTTTTCCCTGGAATTGCAACTTGAACTTGAACAGAGACTTAAAGAGACTTGAACAGTTAAATTATATAAATTGAATTATGCGACTACACATTTCCGAAAATTTTCGAATACAAATATTATTTTTAACATTTTTTGACATTATTATAAAAAATTTTTCCCCGCATATAGTTTTCTTCAAAATATTCTGTATAATGTGCAAACAAAACAGTCTTGATGATTTGAACAATGTTTTATATAAGGTAGATCAATGTTAGATTCATTGTGATAGTTTCCAAAAATAGTTATAATAGTTGTTAAGGGTAACTTCTTTATCAGGGCTATGCTTGCAACAACAATATTAAATCCACCTTTTGTATTTTTTTATTTCTTATCGACAACATGTGCCTTGTTCTTCAATACAGGAAACCGGTAAATCGTAAGGAAAATGAGGACAGATAGCGGTCCTCGATCGATAATTTCGCTTATAACAAAATTGAGTTTTACAGTTAAAGAATCGTTATTCTATACAGAATCGGACTAATTCTTCTTATCGACCAAATATACGTTCTCCGATATTTTATAGTTCAACTTGTAGATGAAACAGGGCTGAAAGTAAAGAACAAGTTTTTCTTTCCGATTTGATCTCTCATACATTGAGATGAAAATTTTACTTCCCAATATTGGTTAAGTACATTCTTTTCTCCACTTTGCTCCTTTGTTTGTTTGCGGGTGAGTCCGCCATCTTGAGACGCAATTCCCATGGCAGAGGACGACAGCAATCTTATAATAAACTTTGCAGTATAGGCACAGAGGGGCTTAAAAGCCAAAATGACTCTCCAAAATAATTACAATCTACTTTTGAAAGTTTGACAGTTTTCGATACCAATCGAATTATTCTCAGATCGTTATTATCGAATTCAGATTTAGTTTCTAGTGAACAAATATATTGAATTTGCAAGCACAGTGCGTTTGGACAACCAGCTGTACTTTGGATAGATGCGGACGTCAATAATAAAGCAGACTGATTTTTATATAGAATGCGTAATGATGTTTTACGTAATTGTATATTTATTACCCGATATTTTCGTTTGGATGGTAGATAGATTCCTTGCACGGAAATTCTGTTTAAACTATGACTGCTCACCAAGAATGAATGAATTTTCATATGGTATTATTAGATCGTTTTTTTATATTTCATAACTTTAACAACGATACTTATAATATTGACAACTCTTATAAATACAATTTATATAACAATATGATAGTACAAGAATTAGTTAGTTAGTTACCATTTGTAATCAGTTACTACCGTTGAGGTCCAAAAATTTGAAAAGTAAATTCCATTTGAATTAACTGAAAACATTCTAAAGCACAGAATCACTATTTGCAGTTCGCTTCTCTCTTGTCAAAGCCGATTACCTTTCTAGAGCAAATTGTTACTGTAGATAAAAAATTATTGAAGACAAGGCTACAATGGTTGAATAAAAGTCTGGAATGCCAACAAGATGATGTATTTAGTGGAGTTTAATATAAATATTCCATTATGAATACGAATCATTACCAACCAACTAAACTATTACAAATTAAGTGATTGGTGGAAAGATCACACTGAGTTTTGAGAGATTAATTCTAGGAGTATAATTTGGTGAAAAAACTATACCATTCGCGATCGGAAGCTCTCCCACAACTTGCATATTTTAAACGTATTGTCCAATAAACAATTGTTTCGTTCTTGTCTTTTTGGAAACATTTCAAAAAACCATTTAACTGAGTTCAGATTGAAAACTTTATCATTAATTAAATCTTGTTACTTTATTTGAATAAATTGGTTTCAAAATGTATTCAAAAACGGTATTAATTATTATTGGATTTGGCACGTTAGATTCCTTTTAGTGAAATATTGCATTGCTAAATATTTTAGAAAATGAAGGATATGAAAAGTTAGAAAAGTTATAAAAATAACAGAGAAAAGAAAACTACATTAAGTAGTATAATGAATATAAAACTATTTACTAGTAGAACTATTAATTAACTGTTTAAAATTCTAAAAAACATATTGAAACTAGACACTAGTGAAAAAATATATGCAGTATTCATGTTTTATTATAAGAGTGACAAAATAAGTTTCGCTATTGAGTATATAGAACCCGAAATGTCTCTACGCTATATTACAATTTTGCTATAAATTTTGCTAACAGCATCATTTTATCCTTCAGATACTACATCATTGCGCTCCAAAGAGGTAGTATGGACCGATTTCCATAGTTCCGAATTCATAGTTTCTGGCAGTTTCCGATATGTCCATAAAGTTTCAAAAATCCATTCTTGGCTGACTTCAATATACTGAATCCCTATTATAAACATTCTTAAATATTTGTTTTCAGCAAATACACTAGATTTCTGTGAGATTGGGGTGCAAGTAATAACTTACTAAAACTGAAGCGTTTAGACAAAACATTAACGTTCCGTCACATTCAGGAAACGGTGTTTTTTTATTTCTTACAATTGTGTTAACAATATATATTCATTGTCGTGTATCAAACTTTTTTACAAACATATCTGCAATAATATAAAAATTGAATTTCAATAAAATAATGAGCGTTCTTAGAGTAAGTTTGAAAATAAGCGAGGAATCATCTATACATTTTTTTGAATTCATATTTTGATAAAGACTGAAATAATTTGGAACGTTAATTTTAAATAGATTTTCTATAAAAAGGAACAAAAATCAAGGTGAATCATCACGAAAAACATAAAAACGTCTATGAAATAAGAAACTGAAGAAATTTACTTTTTTTATCTAAGTAGATTTTCCAAATGTCACTTGGAATTTAGATTGTGGTTTGACCAGGCATATATAATTTCATAACATCTTTTATTAATTCATCTCATTTATATAGAAAATAAACATTGAAAATACCAGTTCAAATATTTTTATTTTGTTGTTTTAAGATTCATATTTAAGGTTTGCTATTATTAATTATGTTGGTTGTAAATATATAAACGTACCAACCTCTATATTTCGGCTACTTTAAAAATTTCAAAAAATTTAGAGCCACATTCTAGTAATAGCGACAGAATTCTAAAAAACTCAAATACTAATCTTGGTTTTCATTTTTATACTTATTTCAAGTTTTTATTAAATTTATCGCGAACTGTTTAAAAAAAGTCGAGTAAATGGTATTCTTCAAAAAAGATCTTTAATGAAACCAATGAAACCCATTGAAGTTTTTGGGATTGTATTCACTTATGCTAAAGGATTGATGGGATTTACTTAAAAACCAGCCAGACTTATTTTTATTAAGAGGTACAGAGTGTAATATGTTAAAAACCTTTTGTCACTTTCACTATATTCACCGATATTTTTAATGTTTACAGTAAGATAAGAATTTAATATTATTTTTATAAAATAATCAAACGTAATGCAGAACATTGCTCAGAAATTCTTCGTTAACCTTTCTTATAAAAGGTTACATTAAAGAATAAATTCCGCTTAAACTACTTTCAACCGAAAATCTTTTGATTTGATTCAACAAATTAATACCAATCCGTCTCTGGATTTTGTGGTGAAAGATACACCGCCCACAGTGAATTCGTGATACTATTTCTGAAATAATTAAATGACCCTTAGGAGAAATACCGCTGACCGTTAGTCGGTCAAAAAAAATGGCACACAACTCTTTACACAAGATTTATCTCTTGTACCATTGCTCCGGGGTACTCTCTTGATCATAAACCTACTTGCGGTACATTGTTTTTTGTTTCATTCCTAATTCGCAGTTTCATATAAACTTTTATAGTCACCTTTTTAATCACGAATTTATTCTTAATCAACAGTTATTTTACGAGGAATCAATTATTTCAACTTCTTCTGGAATTATTGAAGTGGTTTAGATGCCATATTAAGAATACCAAACAAAGATGGTTCCTAATAATGTGGTAGGTCATTGTAAAATTATTACATATATTACCGAACGACATGAAAATTATACGTCAAACTATCTGATTTTGATACCAAAAAAAGGATATTCTAATCAAGTTATCAATTACTCATACTGAAATATGTAACATTTCGTTCATTCATGATGATACTTCATTATCGATTTACATATTTTTATCCTTCGTTCCTTCCTCATAAATGTCATTGGCTAAGTGTTATTTCCTAAACCTACAAAAACGAAGTAGCCCCATAGACTTGATTAAGTCTTACTTGAACACCATTTTGAAAATAAAGTAAAACAAGAGACCATAAATCAAATAAAATTGGTGTAGCAGTTTGGTGAAGAAGTTACAAGTAATCAGAGGAGAGTATACAGAGGTGGTCATAAGTCTCGGGAAAGCTCTCGAAAAAACGGCAGGTATCCATGCGGGAGGTCTCGTAGGTCCGTTCTTTTTTGAGGATCGCGTCACAGGCCAAAGTTATCTGGAAATTGTTGAAGATTTACGTGGGCTCGTGAAGAACGATTCAACGCTAAAAAAATAAAACAAAATGAGAAATATTATAATACATATTTAATGGTAAACAAAAACGAACACTGAACTAAAATACAACAAACTACTTATTGAAATGTAGACCACATTTTGTCCAATGTTTCGAAATATCAGTTTTTTCTTCAATTTGTAGCATCGCATATTGTACATTGCCCACAAAGTGGACGGATTCTTTTGTCTGGTTTGTTCTCCAGAATATGCTAAGAATACACTTTCGGAACTGATATTATTCACCTTTTTTCCTTCGCCCCACTCCATTAATTCTTTCTCGGAGGACAATTTTCTCAATTTACTAGTGGCGATCTTAATATCCATCCGACTTTATATAACATTTATTTGGTGGCAGTTGTTTACCACATAGCATAACAATACATTTTTTGTTAAAGGTAATCTTTTAGGTTTAGGTTTATTAATTTTGAAAATATATTTAAATTAAACGTGCTGTCGAATTCAGAAGTTAACTGATAGAGATCCTTTGCTAGACAGATGTAGAATTACCAGTTTCCGAATCACAACTTAATTTTAGGAACTCACCACACATGTTATCACGAGTAGTGTCATAATTGAAAAAGATAAAAGCTTCTATTTATTCTAATAGAAGTTTATGATTTTCTCACAAATCACTCCTTCTAGTGAACCTTCATGAAATTAAGAAAAATTTTGCAAATTTCCATATTTTCTTAGAGTTAATTTTATCTCTGTTGGAATTTTCGTTTATATACCTATTTAAGTAAGTTGAGGAAAGAGATGATAGTCGGACGGAGCCAAATCTGATGAATAAGGGGAGTGTTCTAGTACTTCAAAACCTAAATCACAAATTTTTTGCATAGCAACAGAGATTTTCGTGCAGGTGCTTTCCGCGTCTTTTCTCTTTAATTTTTCCCGTAGAGTGGTCAGTAATGTTGAATAGTAATCTCCAGTTATTGTTCTACCATTATCCAAAAAATCAAACATGTTTACTCCATGGCAATCCCAAAAAACTGAAGCAAGAACTTTTCCAGCAGATTTTTGACACGAAACTTCTTAGGTCTTGGAAAACCAGAGTGTTGCCATCCATCGATTGTTGCTTTCTTTCTCGTCCATAGGAAAAATTCGGTTTAAGACATCGTTTTCAAATCGAGCACAGATCGAACGCGATGCTTTTACCCTTGCACGCTTTTGGTCAACATTCAAACATTTAGGGATCCATTTTGCAGCAATTTTTCTCATGTCCAAATTGACGTAAACTATATGATGAACGAGTTCATATGAAATATTCAATCATGTCATGAACTGCATCGATATTATCGGGGACTGACACAGAAACTGGCCTTCCTGATCGTTCTTCTTATTCAATGGAAAATTTACGTCTTTTGAAGTTTGCTCGATACTCCAATTTTTCAATTTTCAAAATTTCGGTGGACATCTTTTTTCTTTCAATTTATTGCGTAACTCTGGTTTACTTTTTTGACGTCAAACTTTACAGTGACACTTCTAATAAGTTTTTGATCGTGGCTATGCTAACTAGATATCAATACATCCTCGTAGAATAACAAAAATGTTGTTTTTTGAATATATCACAAAAATTATATGATTAGAGGTGGGCATATTTACATCCCTCTTCATTATTACTAATAACAGTGTTTGTAAGTATTCTCAATTTATTAATAGTATTGATAGAATAATTTCATAGATTCTTAGATAATAATTTTGATACACAAATTAATTGATAAATTCAAATGCTAATGATAGATCGTTGTCATTATTGAATTGGACTTGCCCATAATTAAATATGTAAATGAAAAATAATCTATTGAACTATCTTCGATCAATTTTACACATAAATAGTAAATGACATATGATAAATCATATGTCACTTATCGAACCATATCAAGGCAGCAATCAGGGCAATTGGCATAGTTTGAAAATAAGCGAATGAAAATAAAATTGATCATGATTATTTCTATGAAACTAAAAAATTGATTACCAGGTAGTGGGCATATAACTCCTATTCAAGTCACTTATCATAATAGATACTACGAATTATAAATGATATTACAAATAAAATATATTCTGAATATTGGTTATCATGGAGGTACTATGATCATGTCCACAAACAACGACTTTTACAAAATAACACAGTTCAATGATATAATATCCGAATAAGAAAGTATTCTATCGTCTACCACTAGACTTATGACATCTATATTGTTTGTATTTACAGAACACCTCACGCTGACGTGCATACTTTCTGTCACAAACTATTGACATTACCTCTTGGAAGCAAACTAATTCTTTGTGGTGGTCTCAATATTGATTATTCCAACGTGTGTGCTGGTCAAGAACGTCTTCAGTTAATTTTTGATTTTTTTGGTATCGTCATGCATATAACGACACCAACCAGAATAACTGAGATCAGTTATAGTACTATAGACTATGTCGTGTATGATCCAGAATCCACCGACTGTACTGTCTTCAGGTTCTGGTTTTCAGGTTTCTCCAGTCGTAAAGCAAATTATACCACATTTTTTCAGATAAAAGTTTTCAAAACTTCAAGCACCGTTGACAAACAACTGACAGGAGCATGATCGCTGGTGATGTGTACTTTGAAATTCCAGGTTCATAAAAACACTAAATAGTCTAGCATCCAATTCTTTTCCCCTTAGGAGTATTAAAAATAAACAAAATAAACCCTAGTTCACTAAAGATTTACGTATATCTGCAAAGAACATCTTTATCTCACCTAAGGAAATTTTCGGAAAGTTTCTTCTTCAAAAATTACGAGAAACTATACAGAAAAATGTATCATAAGATATAATGATCTAAGAAATAAGTCTTCTTCATCGAGCATAATTTCTAATTCACTTGATAACCTCAATAATTATTTTGTGAATGTAGCCAAAAATTTATGACACTCTATAATTCCTTCTCATGATCCGCTTTCATATCTCCTTGAGGCTAATGCTAACTCACACAGTTTCTTCTTTATGCCCGTAGTTTTAGCATAGCTTCGCAGTATTAATTAATGACATTAAAAATACTTATCTGGAACTGATGGAAAAATGTTTTCGAGTCTGCTCGATTGCACAATAAATCACCTTACCACTTTAATTAACGTTTCATTTCAAAATGACACTTTTCCCAATTGCTTTAAGATGACTATAATTATATCTTTGCATAAAGGAGGAGATAAAAATCAAGCATCGAATTATCGCTCAATTGCACTCCTTCCCACATTATCTAAGATCATAGGAAGATTGGTCAAAAAGAGGCTTTTATCATTTTTGTTTAAATATAAAATACTTACTACCCATTAATTTGGGTTTTTAAGTAACAAATGCACAAATGATTCTCTAAATAATATCTACTTTAGCCTAAACTGCAATCACTCCACTGCAACGACTTTTTTTGATTTTTCTAATGCTTTTGATTATTCAATCATAATATTTTAATCAACAAATTGCAGTACACTAGTTTCTCTTTGAGCAACCGTGACCTCACGGCACTTCATAGGACCATATCTAGTGACCTAATCACCCTTAAATCATGGTGCGATTGTAATCTTCTCTGTCTCAACGTTTCTAAAACTAAAGTTTTATCATATAAAAATAAATTGCAGTTTTTTAATTAAATAACACCACCATTGACGTCGTTGAATCCGTAAAATTATTAGACCAATTCCTTGAAATGTGAATTACATATTGCCGCCTTATCTGAATAATTAAGTTCCTCCTGTTTTGCGCTGGGATCAGTTTCCAGAGAATTGAACTTATCCACCTCCTGAACAGTTTATTATGCCCTTCTCTTCTCTTCTATATACTAAAAATTATCTATTACTTTACCTATAATTTTGTTACTGATTGTGGTTTTCTTTCTGTATATTGAAATTTAAATTTATTAGTTTTATCTTTATTTAGTTATTAGTTTTTACAAGCTTTTGTCTACAAATTGTAACAATTTTTTGAAAATAAAGCATTTATCTCTCTCTATTCAAAGCCATACTCTTTGTTATTTTGATCTTTGATTTCGATGAAGCTATCATGAACTGTTCTAAACAGAAAACTAGATAAGGAACAAAAGTGTGATTCATTTTGTATTTCATTATAATCTACATCAACTTGAATTTGATTCAATTGTTCCAAAAATATATTCCTGTTATTAGCAATGGATAATGGACCTGCTAGAAAGCTGAACATTTCCGGAAAATTGCAACAAGCTGGAGACAAAGTTGGAGATCTATTTGAAATATCCAGATTACGTCGAGATGATTTCAAACATCATAAAGGGGAAATGGAAGGAGACGACCTTATCCAAAGTGCTGCAAAGCCATCAACATTAGTTACAAGAGGTCATCAAGGTAAGTGAGAAAATTGGTTAGAAATTCATCTGTTATTTCTGTCTTTTTTATTGTTCCTTGTGTAGGCTCATGACGTTACAAATTTGAACCAATTTCTGAAACAACATAGGTTTTTAACCACTTCGCACATATATTTATTGCAAAGTGGTTTGGGAATACTAAGGTTCACTTAGCGAACTAATCAAGAATAATAAGAATGAACTTATAAAATAATACCATCATATTGAAAAAGAAAAAAAGGAATAAAATACTGGAACCACACAGTAGAGTTATGAGAGGCGAAGACACTACGACAAGATGAGAGAGGAAGATTGCATGCAAATATCCAAACAGAATATCCCCGTTTGTGTAAGAGACTCTGCAAACTCTCTCTGGTAAAATAGGAAACAAACTGAATTTAAGGTTACACCATCAAGCATGACTCCATACAAATATTCCGTCCAAAAAACTTTGTCAGGGTCATTGAAATAGGTAGTTGTTTATGTTACTTGGACTACACCGAAGAATAGGGTGAATGATGGAGCAAATCATAGCTTAATTATAGATTTTTTAAGGAACGACATATACATTGTCGTTGTATGAAAGAACTTTCTTCTTAGACAAACATGATAGTTTTTCAAATAATCATTGAATCGACTTATTGAGATGGCCAAATTATCTATCTTCAAAGCGTCAATATCCACATTTTTTGAATCAATTGATTTTGAACTTTATTGCTCTTCATATGGACTGAGATATTGGTCTAACTAGTCCGATGAAGAGGAGCGATAACATTGCTGTGAATTTGGACGTCGTTGAAGTAATGCAAATAACGAACGCCACGAGATATAGATGGAAAATGATTAGATGAAAGGTTAACGATCTTGAATGCCAATATCATATGTTTATAATGAGATAAAGCCTTATTAGCTTCGTTCATTTCGTCCATCTGCAGCATATATTCTTCTCACACAACCTCATTTTGTGAACAAAATATAGGAACTCGTGTGAATTAATAGCATTAAATTGTGTTAAATGTAGAGCCATCATTTACTTATTGTGGTAACTAAGCCGTAAAAGGTTATAATTACCGTTGTTAATCCAATGCTGCTTTGATGTTAACAGAGAAGTTTATACGAGCTTATTAGATTACGAGAATGCTTTTGATAGAGTACGATGTGAAGAATTGATACAGATACTGAAAGGAAAAGAAATAGATTACAGAGACATCAAACTAATAGAAACCCGTTATCATAACCAGACAGGCAAGATGAATATATAGAGAGAGAACTAACAGAAGAAAAACATATAACACCAATACTTTTTAATATATATTCGGAAGTAATTATCCAGGAAGCACTAGCAGAAGAGGAAGCGGGGATTCGAATAAATGGAGTCTCAGTTAATAACATAAGATAAGCTGACGACACTGTCTCATTAGCGGAGAATATAGAAGACCTTCAAAAAATTACAGAAAAGGTAAGAAGAGTCAGCGACATGAATTTAAATAAAACTAAATATATGCACTTATCGAAAATGCAGAACTAGAATGCACTAGAATACACTGACAGCAGTGAAGAGATAGAAGTAAGGATTGAAATTGGTCGCAGTGTATTTTATAAAATGAAAAACTTATACTCGATCCTTCTGTACGAAATGGAGGTAGCAAAGCAATAATGAGAAAACTGGAAGCCTTTGTCATGTGGATATTGAAAAGAATACTGCGAATATACGCAAAAAGATAACACAAAGAGAATTATTGACTCCCAAATTAGAGTACTTCGGTCATGCAATGAAGGGACAACGATACCAATTCCACAGATTGATTATGCAGAGAAAGAGAGGTATAGGACGACAAAGTATGTCATGTCTGCGAAACTTAAGGGAGTGGTTTAAATCCAAGTCAAACCAATTGTTTGGAACAGCTGTGAATAAAATAGTCATGATGAGTCCTTTCCTGACTCAACTAGATAATGTCCAGCTACTAGTTTTCATGGAACTAGAGAAGGTATAATACACGCAGTTACAGTTTCTTTGAATGATAGCATGGCACACCATTTAAATGACTGCAGCTCCAATTATAGCGCAGCGACTTCTTGTTAAAAATACTTTTGTTTTATTGAAATTTCAATAATATTGTTCGACGAATTCTACGTATACAATTTTTAAGAAGTTAGCATATAATTTATTATTCATAATTTTCAATAATTTCTCAGGTCCTGGAGCATTTTTAATTGTGGCTTCCGGTTTGGACAAACACGGTTCAGATAGCGAGGTGCCTTTGAAGTATACCCACATTGACATTGCGGGGTCAGCAGGCTCTCTTCCCTTACCTGCTACAGGTGCTCCCGTTCTTGCTTTGTCGCAAGCATATTTATTCTAGAAATGATTGTATTGTATTTAACTATATAGTAATTAAAAATGTTGTCATCTCTCTTTTAAATAATAAAAAGTTATTTTCATTACTTTTTTTTCGTTTTATTTGTCACCGAATCTAGGAAAATTTCTCAGTATGTGTAAATAAACCTATTTGAAACGCATACTCACTTTTTCCTAACCAACAATAAAGATACTTATAAAATTTCAGCAGACATAATATAACCTCCTTGGAACGTCTTATTTCAGTTTCATAAGGGTAAGTGGTAAGTAAAAGTTTATTTGTTTTATTTTTACGTATTCATAAGAAATGGCCAGATATTACAGAAAATTGTACTGTATTTAAACGGGAGTGAGAGAAGTGGTCTTTGGACTTGACACTAGATGCTCATTACAGCTAGACACGTGTACAAGCGCTTTTCAGACAGAAATAATTTTTATTGAAAGATATGGGGAGAGGAACCTGAAAAGAGACTTTCAATATAAATTCCGATAACCAGGCTGCTAGCAAAGGATTGAACTTCTATGTTATCGATTCATAACTAATCTGGTAGAGTCGTAGGTATCCCCAGAACTGAAATGAATCATAAGGTCTTTCTCATTGAGGTTTTCGATCATGCAGAAATATTTGCCGAGAAAGTAGCTCAAAAGCCTTTCAACCGACTGTAATATTTCTGTGGGACAGAAAAGGTTTCAGGAGGAGGAGTCATACGGAAGAAAATAACACTGTAAGAATGCTTACAGGACTTTAACGGAAAGGAAGAAAACCCAAATCGCGTGGTTACATAATGTACAGTCATTATAAGTTACTTACGGATAGGGTTCACGCCAGCATGGCGACATAGCGACAATTGTCGCCAAATCATCAAGAAATGTCGCCAAAATCATACACATCGACGACAAATTTGTCGCCCAAAATATTTTTAAAAAAACCTATGTTTTATATTTACTGTGCTGTTTTTGCATAAAAGAATTTATATATGCCGCAAAAATATGTATCAAAGTGTCTGTAGCTTGCATATGTTAATTTTTTTACTTTTGTCTACCACGTTATATTTTTGGACCACTAAATCATAACTTAGGTGGTCCTATTGGACCACTAAATTTTCATTGCTGGTGTGAACCCTACTTATGGGTTTGTTTTCCAACACACTTAATAGGAATAATATTTCTCCGGAATTCGTAGTAAACAACAAAACAGATCCTTCGTCTGATTGTAGAGACATCACTACTGATCGCATGACGATCACGTATTTTAGCTGTCAAAAAAAGCTTGTGCTCTCATCTCATTAAAACTAATCTTGAAATTGATAATTATTTTTTTAATAATTCTCTTGGTAGTCCAATAATAATTTCGAACACATATTTTTTCCCTATATCCAAACACTCCCGCACTCAGAAATTTCGACATTTACAATGTGATCTTCATAATGACCTCATACAAACTGTCACTGTAGATTACACAGAACACATAACTACCTTCCGCGTAATGTTGTGATAGCACTCGCGTATACACGCATTCATGCCTCGAGTTGTCACATTACGTTATCTCATTATGTACCTTTTCATTTGAACACAATTTTTTTTCATAATTGTTTACCACTCACAAAACTATATATTATATCAATGAAACATTTTTTATTCGTTATTCCATTGTAGTTTTATTGTTTTATAAGTTGTCTTAAATCTAAATCAATTCAATGAAGTTTTATTTATTTATTGTTATTAGAATGTTATTATTGAATAAAAATATATGCAGATATCTCAATATACTTCCATAAATATTAAAAAACTTTATAATATGCATTGAAGCATGAAGCTGAAAACGTGAACAAAATGTCAACAATTATAAATTTATGAAATTTTAAGAAAAAATCCGCATTGCAAATTACAGAGATACGTAAATATGAATTTTATATATAACTATGGATTGTTCAAAAACTATTCATTCATTTAATGAATGCCATGTTAAACAGGCACGTTTTTTGCCATACTTTGTTGTAAATAAATTTTTTTTTCTTAATCCAGCTGGTGTGGTGTCTTAGATAATTGGATCTTTTATTTCTGATGATGTAATTAAATAGAAATTTTATGAAAAAAAATTGGATGAGTAGAACATAATTGTTTCTGCCAGAAGACGACTAATAGAAACAAAATGATTACATAGGTAATTTATCTATTCTTACTTGATATACTGGAAAGAGGAACTCCGACTGCAAATCTGATATAGCGAAGCAAGTTTCAAAGAAGCTCCAATAAAGGTCAATTTCCAAACTTTTAAGCTTGAGCCCGAGCTGATCTCCTCGTTCACATTCAACATAACTTAAACAGATTACGAAGTGTTGTCGATAAACACAAACGCTCACGTTCAAATTCACGCCAAGCTAGTGCTGGGAGATTGCTAACTTTTATGTCAGATACTCGCGTTGCAGCTTCTGCCTAATTAAAACAGCTCATATGACCACGCATACACAGTGGCTATAAACAAATTCAACCAAACTTGAAACAATGACGAGATTTTAATTCTACCATGCAAATGAAATGTCTAAATACGAAAAATATTTTGTGGTTACGTGGAATGAAATTTCTGATTGATCCGAATAAAGCTTGCCAATCAAATCTCCAGTGAGAAACGAAAGTGTAAAATTTTATAAATAGTGTCTAACAAAAATAAGAGCATTAGCGCGGGCGCGAATGTATGAGTTTTTAAATCCAATTTCTTCTTCTTTTTCTTGTTCGTACGTTAGGACTTAGTGCTGTGTTTGCATTAATGGTTGCCTAGGTGCAGCTGGGATGATGATCACCAGCTTTCATACCATCTTGTAGGTGGTCGTCCTGTTAATCGGGATGTATTCGGTTTTTCTTCGTTTGCAATCTTTGCAAACCTATCATCTGACATTCTGTCCACGTAGTCTTTCCATTCCCTTCGCCTATTTCTTGCTTATCTCACTACATCCTGGTTGTCACATATCTTCCTTATTTCAGAATTTCTCTTGTGGTCAAATAATATGTGTCCCGTTATTGATTTTAGCGTTCGCATTTCAGTAGTTCTTAAAAGCCGCTTAGTTATGGTGTCTCTGGTATCTATCGCGTATGTCATTACTGGTCTCACACACGTCTAGCATATTCTGACTTTGCTCCTGGTAGTCATATATTTATTCCGCCAAATTACATCTATCAGATACCCCTGATATTAATGACGCCTTTGTTGTTTGAGGTCATTCATTCTTTAGATTTTTATTACTTGTTATGTTCGCTCCTAGATATTTGAATGACATTACTTGTTCTACACTCTGATCGTAAATTGCGAGTTTACATATACTTGGTTCTTTGGATACTGTCAAAGATTTGGTTTTCTTCAGGGATGTTTGCATGTTAAAGTATTTCCCTATTTGTTCAAACCTATACAGTAGCCTTAGTAAGTTATCTTCGTCTTCTGAGATGATCATTGCGTAAGTCCAATTTAATAATCGATAAGAAACTAAAGCTTTCAAAGTATTGGTAAGGAAGTCAGTTTGTTGAGAGTGCGGACAGAAAGATTTACATGTCCAATGCTAATGGACATGTAAATTTTAGTCTTATAAAAATGTTTTGGAGTACATTAAAAAAAACTTCGAAAATGTAATCGTAAGTGCTGTAGTGATTGAAAAAAACCGTCAAGTTTTTTCAATATTTGGTAGAGATTTATATAATAAATTCTATTGTAGAAAGGGAATACATACGAAACTAATGCCTAATTTGATGACTGATGAACGCCTACGAAGTGGATTTAAAGCAGTCAAGTGATAATCTGCAGTTGCTATATTTATTGGATGTTATGCGTGAAATTAAATGTGAATACGAATGATTCAAATTCTTTATTTTCTCTCTAAGAAAGGTTCTGCGCGATATATACAAAAAGGAACCCTAAATTTCGAAAGTACATAAAACATTTTTCATTAGAACCTCTCTTGATTTCTACAGAAAAGAAAAAAATTATACTTATTATCGTGAAACATCTATCTTTGCTACGCAATTTGTAACATAAATTAAACAATTGTATGTATTTAATGCCAGAAGATGCAGGGAAAAGCAAATCTACTTGTTTAAAAGTGGATGCAATATCGTAATCGTAATATAAAAAAATGAATTTTAAAATATAAGATACCTAAAATCAAAAACATTTAGAAAAATAAAAACTAAATAGGTCCGACCAAGTTTTGTTGTCAAAGTTGATAATGAAATATTCTTGTCAAAAATTACTCACATTGTTCAACACAACTGTACAATTTTCTAATAATTTTTTCAGGTATTCCCAAAACTAATATAAAAATATATTGTCTTCTCGAGAGATGGACATGTCTTCATCGAAACAATATCCAATTAATCGCTTATGCAATCACTCTTCTTGAATGCACTGAATTGACCTTCCCTTTCATTGTATTACATATAGAGAGAAATTGAAATGAGTTATACAAAAGTTATGCCAAAAATTTTTTTCAAAATAAACTAACTCCACAATAGTTAATAAAAATACAATACCAAAGATTGTTTGAATATGGTATTGAATAAACAATATCAATAGTTTCTTGAAATATCCGGCATAGAATATTTGATTTCAATTCAGCTCAATTTTTATACTCTCTTCATTATTTAAGTGAATTTTTCACTCTAGGAAAGACGAAAATGTGTCCATTCATGTTGCATCTATAACCACTGTGTGTAATGATTATCCATCAAACCTCATTATAAAGTTAAATGTAACCTCCAGTCATCTGTGAGATTTGATGGTTGCAGTTTTTATGTAGGTACCTAGATCACGGTCTGAATTTCTGAAACCATGCTTAAGAAATTGTGCAGATATTTTCAAATAAAATAATGTTTAATTCTAAATATATATCAACATTTAATAAAAGTAAAATTATCTTCAAAATAAAAAAATATTTCTAGTCCTTAATTTACATTCTACAAGACGCTATGCTTGTTTCTGTAAAAATTTCTATAGATTCTACAAGTTATAAATATTATAATGCTCTTATATATTGAAACAATTTTCATCTGGTGGGGTGAATTTATATATAAGGTGTATCTTACTGACGCAATTTATTTATTAACTAACACGAAACACACTAAACTATTCATCATTTACTAAACTATGCACTAACACTTATTGCTCAAACTTAATATTATTTGTGGGCAAGTCGTTATTTGTTTTCTTATTTCGAAGGCGTGTCAAAGACGTTTTGAGAGTATTTTGACTTGTTCATTTCCAAATAATTGAATATTATTTTCTTCGCAATTTGGGGTGAATTGGCCAGCAAAATACCAGAAGAGCATACTAATTATTTACGTTCAAGAATCACATGTCACAGAAAGCTAAGAAGAAACTTGGTTTGGGTCTTGTGCGACAATAGTGAAACACAATTTTTTTGTTAGATATCGTTTTCTTTAGCATTAAAACAAAAGAAAAATGTATCTTGTTAGGTTAGTGGCCATATGAGATAAGAGGGGGGGAACGAATAAATATAGTTTAATTATACAATGCGGTCCATAAGTATGGAATAAATTAAATATTATCGTTGTTGTTTACTATGTGAAAAAAAAACTGAAATGTTAAATTGACAAATTGACAATAGTATAAATATATCATCTCCCTCCAGCAATATTGTCTGGTATATTGAAATATACTTTAAAAATAATAAGGTAATTTCGTATTCTTCTAAACCTATTCAAAGTTATTAAAAGGCGTCAGTATAATATTTGTGCGCGTATTAAATTTAATTATGGCTCATTTGTTCGAGAATGAAAAAGGAGGCTTATGAAATTTTTAATCATAAATACCCTGGTAAACACGTTTCGCAGCCTACAACTGTCAAAATTTACATTTCCAGTTTCACGAAACTGTGAAACATTGAAAAACCGAGTAGAAATATTCAATTTACTGATGAAAAAAAATTACAAGTACATTTAGAGATTGAGGAAAATCTGCATAAGGCAACTCGAGAACTTACCGCCGTTATGAGGTAAGTAAATAATTTATTAAGACAGCTTTGCATAAAGAAAAAACCACCCTCACAAAGTTCAGTTGGTTCAGGATTTAAATGAAGATGATCCTGATAGAAGGCAAGAATTCTGTGAATTGATGATGGACAGAATGAACGCTGATTCGCAGTTCATAGATAATAGTGTTTTTTCTGATGAAGCGACGTTCATTTATGGATCGTTTAACAAAAAGAACTGTAGATATTGAAGCATAGAAAATTCTCACTGGATGTGTGACGCCGCTCACGCACAATATGCTTAAAAAATAGAATGTTTGGGCTAGTATCAATAAGCATAACACTATTGGCTCTTATTTTTTTGAGGGCACAGTTAATGGTGATGTTTA
Source organism: Diorhabda carinulata (assembly GCF_026250575.1). Classification (NCBI taxonomy): domain Eukaryota; kingdom Metazoa; phylum Arthropoda; class Insecta; order Coleoptera; family Chrysomelidae; genus Diorhabda; species Diorhabda carinulata. The sequence continues at coordinate 11,104,213 of NC_079462.1, forward strand.
TCTAGATTTTTTGAATGACTTCTTAGTGCCTACACCTACAGCTTCACCGCATTTTGCACGTACGACTAGAAATTATTTAAACGTGGTTTTTCCCAATAGGTGGATTGGAAGAAGTTACTTCTTATGGGGTGATTTAAAATCTAAAGAATATTTTAATAGACCAGACAATATTGCTAATTTAAAAGCTAGGATAACGGAAGAAATTGTCAAAATAACCCCTGAGATCATACAAAATGTTGTACGAGAATCCAAAATCACCTCGGTTATTGTCAAGTGCCAGACACATTTAATATATTCGAGGGGGTGCTAATAATTCAGAGGGTGATAATATTTTCATACTATTGTATTGTTTAGACATACCCCAATAAACAAAAAAACCACTGATTGAAAATAAGAACTTGATTCCAGACCATCAGTTTGGCTTTAGGAAGAGCCACTTCACTATTGATTAGATCCATAGCACTGCAATTAAAATTGAACAAAATTATATCCAAACAGTTTTCGGAACTATAGAAGCCGTACATTCCAAATAGAATACAATCTGACAGCCTTCTCTATCGTGTAAATTTCTATTCAAAGAATATTATATCCAATTTTCAGTCTATGTCATAACATAACAAAAATTATGTACTAAAATTTGTCCTTGTTGATATTTCAGTTACTGCCTTATGTGAAATTGCCTTTCAAACGATCTTTTCTAACTAAGGAAAACTATGGTATCCCATTTTCCCCTTGATGTTAAATAGCCAAGACATTGTATTTATTATTCTATTGGCGGATTTGTAAACAAGTATGTATTTGGAATGTGGAAGGAATTAAAAAATAGTCATAGGCGAAATGCAATTTATTATGAAATGTAAAAAAATAAGATATCGTATTTATAATTATTTACAACCAAATTGACACTGACATGTAATCTTGATATCAATATTTTTTCAATAGATTCATTAATTAATCGGCGCCGCTGAGTTTGGTGCAGTTCATTTTATTAGCTAGTGCAAGGATATTACTGCTTATCCTTGTCGTATTTTATGCATGCCTAATGAAATCCTGTTCCTGCATAAGTCTGCAGCGTAATGTCGGTCAAGGATGTATTGCGAAAGTATTATCAAATACAAATAGTTATAAACTAAATCATATTTATTATATAACCAAATAAATCTTTTGTGATCCTTATCGTTATATGAAATATTATAAGTAGGTTGAAATATATTTACGAATACCATATCTTCGTATTGGTTTTATTGTTTATTATCCTGTGAGTGACATGATTCAAAATACTTCTCGTTTAATTCATTAACACGTTTTTAGTAGTATTTCCTATTCCCGAGCAGTTACTTTCCGAAATTAAGTTCAATGCATTTACCGCATTAGTTTCAACCATATTTTTGTCCCATCGAACCGGTGTCCTTTGATCAACATTATTAAAATGAGAATGAGCCAATAGTTGCAAGAAAAACGTCGAAACTGTGAGAGCTGATGAAGCTATAAGATGTTGTGTTAATTTAAGTGAAGCAGTCAATCTCCGTTTCTCCAAATCTGGGGGACGTTATCTTCCTACTACATAACGCAACCTCTTCAATATTTCAGTGTAGTAACATATAATAGTACTTAATACCTTCACCTAACATAGTAAGCATTATCCATCTGCGCCCACTTTGATTTTAGTGATTGAGTGAAAACTGTCGCTTTGTTTCAGGTTCATAGAAGTAAACCCATTATTAATAATCATTTATCATCTGGAGTAGAGCGGAACTTGAACCAAATTTAATAATCTAATCATTTTTGTAATAACAAAGAACGAAAAAAGACAGTGTAAACAAAAGCACATCGTTCGGGAAGACTTACTTGTGACGCTTATGACTAACAGAGTTTACTTGAAATTATTGATACAGAGATATAAAGTTAGGCATGGTAGTTTTGGGATAAACCTCATATAAATTACAATTTTAGGAATAGAGTATATAAATATTTGTTTTAACGAATCAATAGCATTTATAATGTGTTAAAATGTTAGTAATTTGTCTTCTTTTCCTTTATAATGAGGACTAAGACCATGTTCTATGTACAGACGAAAGGTTTAATACATTTTAAATATATTTTCCGTTGCAGATATAATTGTGTATTAATATAAACTAAATAAAAGTCAATTGTGTATTCCATTACCAGAGGGTCATTTTCTTCTTTCTTATATTTCGAACATTAACTTTTTTTGACTAATTAAGAATTTTATCAATTTTGTTTAGATTAATTTTTTAACAATGTTGTCAAATAATAATATTTTCCTGTTTCATAATGTAACACGTGATTTGATTATTATAAATATCTTATTTGAGTTTCATAAGAAATCGATTAGATTTGAGAGTGAAACCTGGTACGAGCATTTTTTTTATAATAATCGCAGATAAGTCAGAAATCACCTTAGAGAAAAACAATTTACTTGAAGTGGGAGTCATCACTTACCAATGGTTGGTTTTTTCACCTTATTGGTTTATATTAAGGAATTTACACTTCTGTTCACTGAAAAAGATACACGTAACATTTGCCTACGTAAATCTGAGTTCCTACCTAATGTAACTGTCAGTTTAAGTGACTGATAATTCAGTAAATAATTTCAGTTGAAGTAAAAGTCTACTTAAGGCCTCCTCAGTTGAGATGCTACAAACAGTGTGTTCGCTGGAGTCCAAATCTGTAGGAATTTTAAGCATTATTTGCAGTTTTTCCTCCACGTAGCAAAATGGCTGCTATGCCCGATGAAGCCACAGCAAGAGCTAATTTTCCTTGCGCTCGCACCTGTGCCAATATGATTTTTGTAAGAAAAGTCTTCCCTGCTCCCCAAGGCGCATCCAAGAACAGAACATTTCCTGCATTTTGAACAACTTTTTGGCAAACGCGTTCACGCGTTGCTCTGCTGTCAATTTTCGCAATTCCTTTTGCAACAAATATCATAAAAATACCTTACAGCTTGAAATATATACAAAATAGGTTCGTTAGATGGCGCTTATAATATTAACACCACAATTAATTTTTCCATGGCAACGACTTAATATCGAATACATCCCAGGTACTTACTTACTTACCTACAAGGCAGCCGCGAAACAAAAGTTTGGTAATTAACTTTTGATCAACATAACTTTTTATTCGTACACCAATTTTATTTAAATATAGACGTTGTCCGCAGACGAGTAGTATTCAAGTTTTTTGAGTGAATTTGTAAACATGGAAAAAATTGCTCATGGTTATGTGATACAATAGTTTTATTTGAAAGGACTCACTCTATCAAATATAAAAGCTGAACTAGATTCTATTCTGGGTGAGACTACTCCTTCGTTATCAACATAAAATATTGGGTAGCAGAGTTTAAATGAGGCCGTAAGACCAAATGAGGTGATGATTCCAGAAATGTTGAATAAAATCCACAAAGCGATACTGGATGATCGTCGACTGAAAGTGCGCGATCTATCAGACAAAGTAAGCATATTAACTGATAATTGGGATATGAGAAAGCTGTGCGCAGGATTTTTGTCAATGTCTCTCAGAAATCAGGTCGAATTTTTGTGCCGTTTCATAACAATGGATGAAACCATCACTTCGCCCGCGAAACAAAAGAAAAATCGAAACAATGGACTGAAAAGACTATCTTGAAAAATGGAAAACTACCAACGGTTAGTATTATACGAACTTATTAGTTGCATTTGGCTGAGAACAAATTGTTATTTCATTAAAACAATGTACCAGATCCACATTTGTTATTGTAATGGCCAAAATTAATGAATTAAAGTTTCAATTGCTACCTCATGCACTCTATTCGGCAGATTTAGCCCCTTCTGATTATTTTTTGTTTCCAGACTTGAAAAAATGGCTTTGTGGTCAAATACTTTCCATAATGAAGAGGTGATATCGGCAGTTAATGGCTATTTTGATGTGCTTGACGTTTTGAATAAAAGAAGGTTATAGAACTTATTGGACGTTGCTGGGAAAACTGTATGGAGCTAAAAGGAAATTACGTTGAAAAATAAATTTATTTTGTTTCAAAATTTTTGTGCTTTCTTTGTTGGGCTACGTACTTTCTCGTTCATTTTGTTTATGAATCTGTCATAGTGATAGATGATAGTGGAATCTTATATTTTAAACTTATATCTGTATATGGCTGATGCTTTATAGAACTCTTTTAAATGTGTGTTTAAGAAAGTAATGTGAATCGTATAGAAACGGTATTTGCGTTAAATCGTAAGTAACTACGTTTAATTCTAAGTCTTATCTCCAAATGTGATTGAGCATTTCTTGTCCTTATCGCCATCTAGCTTCGCCTATTTACCAAGGTCATTTCAAGATTGAGCACTCAGTTTCTGCTACACAGTCTTCTTAATCGCCTATTATCGAAGTATACCTTAAGGTATTTTATTATTTTGGCAAATGTATGGTATTACCACTAGTGCGAATACAAAATATTCCTGGAGAGTCCGGCTCTGGCAACCGTAACGTTAACAGTGAAAGTGTCAGTTCATATGAAAAAAACTCTTTTTCGATAGTTATCATAGTCCTAAAATCTATGAAACTATAGATATAATCGTTTAGAAGTGTTCTTAACTTAGAGACATTACTGTAAGTAAAATCTCATACATTCATACTAAAAGAGTGAATTTATTACACACTGCGCTATCAATTTTACAGCGCACCGGTTTGGAAGAAGAATTCACAAAAAAAACAAACCAGCTCTTATCAACTTGATATGAAGTGGCCTGTGCCAAAACAGGTCCGCACTCTAGAATCAAAGCGGAAATATTTCTAAAATTAATGATGCAAAATACAAATGTTGGGACTTCTGACTACAGAAGCTCTCAGAATATAAACCCTACAAAAACATACTCATCTATACTTAGTCAACCACAATTTCCTACAAAACATCAAGCAATTGTTTTTCCAGCTGTTGATAACCTGAAAATTCAAGATTACCTGATATCACTTGGAGAACTAATCGGTCTAAGATATTGTAGACCGCTTCATGACCTTTCATAAAGGGCTGATCATTATCAACAACACTTCGATCCAAGCCCGAAAGCTTATAACACCATCCGAAAGATTGATACTCTCAAATGTATGCCCCACCATACCACACTCAGTTCTAATCGATGAACTTAACAAAATAGGTCTCAATACACTCTCATCAATGTCCTTCCTCAAAATTAGCTCCACAATTCCTGAATATAACCACATCTACAGCTTCAGAAGACCAATCTTTATTTCACCATCCATAATCCAAATACCCGACTGTCTAATGATTACACACGAGAACACCAGCTACAGAATTTACCTATCCCAAGACCGTCTACTATGTTTTACATGTAAAAAACCAGGTCATACTGCAGCTAACTGTAAAAACTTATGAACAACCCCAAATAGCTGAACTACCACAAAACCCCACCCAACCTTCCCAGCAGCCCCAAAATACCGAAGCCAATACTCCACAAGCACACACCAAGATCCCATCAGAAACCCCTATAACACCTCACTCCCAGAATGTACCCCCCATAAACATAAAAGAATTTCCGCAAAACAGCACCAAACGCAACTACGAGCAAATAAGTACGCCTCCCCCTCAAACAGAAGGAATTAAACCAGAGAACCCTAAGAAACCTTCTTTTCCCAAACCAAATAGGCCAAGTAAAAAGCATAAAAATAAACCAGACATCTCTACAGAAATTCTCATGGAACCAATTAGAAAAGTCATTTCAGAACAGAATCCTCCTTTCATATTGGACCACAACCAGATATCTGACCTTTTTGAAAATGTCTACGGCTCATTTGATCCAATTAGTATAATAAAGAACTACACAAATGATTTTACTGGATTAATAGACATGCTAACAAAAATTTACCCTTTCTTGAGCACAGATCTATCAAAAGCAAATGCACTAAACTCAAGAAGAAACTGTTTTCTCACCTACAATTGAACATACCAGAAACGGACCTCTCAGAAACAGAAAGTGAATCATCTCAAACAAATATTAACTAACTGAACCAATAATTTACTTCAATATTTTTCTCCCCGTATTCTCATGGACTTTACATCTATACTACAATGTAATATCAATGGCTTTTATAACAACTTACCAATGTTGCAAACCATCCTATCCAAACAGAAATGCGAAGTTATTTGTCTTCAAGAAACCAATTTCAAATACAATAACAACGAACCGCTCAGGCAATTTAACAGCTTCTACAAGAACCGAATAAATGCTGAAATAGCTAGCGGAGGAGTAGCAATATTTGTGGAAAAATCTCTCCACGCTGCAGAAATCACGATCCTTACAAACCTTGAAGCCGTAGCTATCGAACTACACACTAATCCAAAAGTAAATATATGCAATGTATACATCCCTCCAGCATATCAAGTAGATGCTAAAGAATTAAATGAATTATTGGAACAAATTCCTCAACCTAGAATAATAGTCGGAGACTTCAATGCCCATAACACCTTGTGGGGATCAACATCAATAAACCACAGAGGTCGCTTACTAGGAGATACTCTTGATGACGCAAATCTGTCCATCTTAAATGATGGGAAGCCAACTAGATTTAACATACAATCAGGACAGGGTTCATGTATTGACCTCACTATCTGTGACCCAACTTTGACTCCAGCTCTTTCCTGGGATCGGCTGGACTATACCTACAACAGTGACCACTATCCAATCTTCATTCATAACAATAGAAAACCAAATCACAATCACGACTTATATCCAAAATGGAACTTAAAAAAAGCAGACTGGGCTCTTTTCAAAACAATTATCACAGAAAGTTTGACAAATTACACAATTATAACAGATATAGACGAAGCTTTAGAAAACCTTATTAGTATTGTTCAGCGAGCATATCAATCGGAAGAACTACACATCTGAAACGACGGAATCCTGTGCCATGGTGGAATAGTGACTGCGAATCAGCAATAAAGAGCAACAAAAAAGCCTTCAATAGATATAAAAGACACAATACATCAGCAAACAAAATCGAATTTTTGAAAACCCGAGCCGAAGCTAGACGTACAATAAAAACTGCTAAACGCAAATCCTGGACAGAATATGTCTCTACAATAAATTCTGAAACACCAATGACGGATGTATGGGAAAGAGTGAGAAAAATATTAGGACTTTATAAGCACCACAATATACACTTGCTAGAGAAAGACGGACGCACAACCACAGATAACTCCAAAATAGTCTCAATACTAGCTACCACTTACAAAAACCGCTCCATCACACGCAATTCCGATGATACTGTTATTACCCATGAGAGAGAAGAAAAGGATGAGGTAATGATACAATTCGATGAAAACGAACCCATCAATTTGCCTATTACCACCCAAGAATATGATGAAGCTCTTTCAAGCCTGAAAGAAACGTCACCAGGACCAGATGAAATACCAGTTGTCTTCTTGAAACATCTCCCCTTAATTGCCCACGAATACACCCTTAACCTGTTCAATACCATCTGGCTGCAGCATAACTTTCCTGAAAAATGGCGTGAATCCGTAATAATTCCTATACTGAAACCACAAACCATTAGAACCCATCCCGAATCCTATAGACCTATATCACTCACATGTGCTATGTGCAAACTAATGGAAAAAATAATAAACAACAGACTGCTCTGGACTCTAGAAAAAAGAAACCTTATTATACCGGAACAAAGCGGATTTAGACAACAAAGATCAGCCCTGGATAACATAATAGACTTGGAAAGTGAAATCAACGAAGCATTTGCCCTAAAAAGCAGCTGTCTAGCTATTTTCTTTGACATTAACCGAGCTTTTGACACTGCAAGACATGATTACATCATAAAAAAATTATACGAATTCAACATACATGGTCACTGCCTGGATTTTATCAAAAACTTCGAACATTTAAAGTTAAAACCAACGGCACCACCTCCGAAAAAACATATTTTAATAATGGTGTACCCCAAGGATCAATCATAAGTCCCACACTCTTTATCATCGCAATCAACGACATCCTGAAAAACTTAAAGTTACCAGTAAAAGCTCGACTATACGCAGATGACTTAGTTGTTTACTGTAAAGGAAAAAATATTAAAAACCTCTTCTCACAAAGTCAGGCTTTTATCCATAACTTAGAACTGTGGTCACAAAAAACTGGTTTTAATTTTTCAACTACAAAGACTCGCTATATTCTTTTCTCAAGACAAAAGAACATACCAAACATACCGGTACTAAAACTTTATAATGAAGACATAAAAATCTAAACAACAATAAAATTTCTCGGAATACTATTCGACCACACACTAAGCTGGAACTACCATATTAGAAACCTTCTCCTAACAAACGACTGAACTTACTGAAAACGTTAACGAACAAAGAATGGGGTGCAGATCGACAAACATTACTAACATTGTACCGAACACTTATCCGATCAAAACTGGATTATGGATCAATTGTATATTCAACAGCAAACAAATCGCTACTGAAAAAACTCGACAGCATTTACAACTCAGCCTTACGTTTGATAACAGGTGCATTCAAAACAACACCAGTGGGTCTGTACTGCGAATCAGGGGAACCATCCTTGGGAGACAGAAGAATATATTTGAGCCTTACATATACAGCCAAACTAAAATCCAATCCTTCCAATCCGACCCTCCAAAATTGCTTCTCCAAGAACTTCCCAAATCTTTTTTCAAATAAACCCAGAACCCCCAAACCTTTCTATGCTAGAATTCGATCATATCTAAGCGAATTAAATTTCTTTATTCCTGAATCTTCTCAAACTCCACCATGGACAATAGGAAGCACGAAATTCATCACCCATCTCATCTCTTTCGACAAACACCACACCAACCATAAGCTAATCGAAGGACACTTAAATAACATACTCAATGAGTACAAAAACTTTGTACATATTTACACAGATGCATCATCATCTCAAGACGGTACGGGGATCGCAATCATTACACCAACCTCCAAATATATGATAAAAGCTCCTCTAACCCTATCCACTTTCACTGCTGAATTATACGCAATATATCGAGCTATCCACTTCGCCGTTTCATCAAACGAGCCTAATCATGTCATACTCACAGACTCTCTTAGCTCAATCCAAAGTCTTCAAAAAATTCACACCACAAATTCATTAGTAATCAAAATCAAGCAAAAACTGAAATACGTACAAGACAACAACAAAAAAATAGTATTCTGTTGGATCCCCTCACACATTGGAATAAAAGGAAACGAAGAGGCAGACCTGATGGCTAAGGAAGCTGTAATTAGTGATAGTGCGGAGTGCGTGAACTTTTTAACTACTACCGATATTAAAACAATCTTAAAGCGTAAAGTGTTTAATGAATGGGAGATCAAATGGTCAACATCCACACACAAACTTCGTGAAGTGAAAGACTCAATAAAACCATGGTCAATACTACCGAAAAATCGCAGAGATGAAGTTCTTCTAACACGTCTGCGTCTAGGCCATACGCGACTGACGCACAGCTACTTATTTGATGCGAAACCCGAACCAAAATGTAGCAACTGCAATTGCAAATTAACTATAAAACACATAATTGCAGAATGTCCATCTCTTAACTCAGAAAGATCATCATCAAATCTACCACTCGGAACAACACGTGAAATTTTAGGACCAAAGTACAACATTACTTACCTTAAAAATTACCTTAAACAGATCTCTATCATAAAATTAATTTAACAATTATTCATAGATTAAATACTTAATCTTTACTAAATCGCTAATAACCAGTATACGGTTGATGCGAATTTTGTAATAAAAAAAAAATATTCCTGAAAACATACTTTTGTTTATGAATCTGATATAGTGATAGATGACAGTGGAATATTATATTTTTCACTCATCTTATACACACATTTCTGTCTGTATAAGATGTTAATGAATAATGTAAATCGTACACAAGTAACGATTCGCAGATAATGTAAGTAATAATGTTTTTACATTTTATTTACAAATATGATTGAATATCTCTTGAAAAATCTACAACATTAATATAACATTGTGTATAGGATATTGTGATGCTTTAATTTATGTCTCATAAATTAATCGTTATATGAAGCTTGCTACTTAAATTTTGAGATATGGCAATAATAATGTGAATATGTCACATCTGAAATTGCCATCGTTAAGTTTGACATTTTTAATGGTGAACGTACTCCAAACGTGTTGTCATGCGAGTGCCATTTGAGATGTTCACAGATACTTGAAACATCTTGGTTAAAAAACGGTATTGTATTGTGAACAACCAATAGCAGTGTGCAATCAACTTCATACGGAATGAATTTCGTGAGGGTTGGCTAAAATCGGCTGTTGTGCCAGAAAACATTATTGCAGTGTCTAAACTGATATTGCAAGATCGTCATGTAATATATCGTAAGATCCTGGCATACTTTGGCATTCTTTCCAATAGCACACATTTAAAACTGCATGAAATTTGGTTGTCAAAAAGCTCTTGTCAATGAGTACAAAGAAATGCTGAAAACTTCAATCCCTGTGCTTCAAAAAACGTTTATATGATCATGATAGACGACGAATCATGGATCTATGCGTAGTATCCACTAATCTAAGGAACCATCGACTCTATGAGTTGTTCGTGCACAAAGCATTTCAAAGCAAATGGTCGCCTTTTTTTTTCTAAATAACTGGGTAGAAACCAATCGCAGAAGATGGATCATTCTCCACTACGACAATGTGAGCTCTCACGATTTGATGGGTCATTCGCCATACAGTTTTTCTATGACACCCAATGATTTCTTATTATTCCCGCAGATCAAAAATAAATTGCGAGGTCAACGTTTTTTTTTACTTCATTTACATCAGAAGAAGTGATTGATACGTTCAAATCACATGTTATGGAGGTACCTAAATCGAAATGGAAAAATTGGTTCAAACGCATGCAATAGTATATTGATCCTAATGGAGAATATTTTGGAAAACAACAGCCCTCGTTCGTATCAATATTTATCTAAAATAGTTTGATACAGCAGCTACATCAATTTCCCATTTGAGCGAAGCATTGTATTTTCATTTTCAGTAGCAACGCAGTATTTATCCAAATAAACCTCTCCAAATTCTTTATTTAAACTGTTTGTAAAGCTAATGGATTGATACTTGATTATTTGCTATTATTTTATGTCTATTATTAGATTTACATATTATGGTAATGAATTTTTTCACCCTTTTTTTTTGAAACACGTTTAAACGATTTAATGTTTCAAAGTATTATTATTTATTGTAGTTATTTTAATATGAGGAAGGAATACACAACAAGAACCAAAATAAAATTTTACGATTAATTGCAAATGAATCACTTCATAAAGTTCAAGGTAGCAATAAGATCTTATATGTGACAAGCGTTATAAAAAAAGACTTGTAGTAAAAACGGAACAGATGCAAGATTGTTCAAGGCTGCAAATATTATGCGTTTAAATTATCTAATTAAATATCCTTGTTTAAGATGTATTTTCAACTAGTTGTAAAAAGACAAAGGATTCGTGTATCGTATATTATAAATTGTACGGTTTAAATATGACGATTAATAATTTTGAAAACACTATTTAGTAATCCCACTTTTTCAAAACGTATCTCATCTCATTATTATTCCAAATTAAAATTCAAAGGCCAGTTACGGATTGTGGGATAATAAATTGACGGGGATCCATTTATCATAGTCAGTTTTGAGGGACATAAAACGTGTAACCTAAGTTTAGTTATCAAATTTGAAATTAGCAAAACACTATTTTTCAAAGTCACGCTTTCTCTTGATATTGGGTTTTATAATAAATGTTATTATTTAAATTCTTATCGTATCAGAAATTAGTTGATTACGCATCTTCAAATTAGTATCATTATCAGTACTCCAGATTAGGGAATAAAAGTAACTAAAAAAACTAGATGAAATTATTTCTAAAATGGATAGATTTTATGCTTTATAACATATTCTACTTTGTGTTCCTATAAATCAGTATTATACCTATAGAGTCATTTTTCTATAAAATATCTTATTTCAGAGATCTAATCCTTAGATTCCTTTGCCAGTGGCATTCATATGCTTAGTAATAAGAAGCACATGCTTGTTAAACTATGATCAATTTCACATATTCATTGAATTGAAATACATTGTTAACACAGTTATCACATTTATTGCTGTTTTTATATATGTTTATATGTGTTTAAGGTACGCCCGCAGACCTAAACTTGAAGCTATCTCTTGTTTTAGCGCCACTGCTCGTGCCGTCCATATATTGGGTTTTTTTGGCTGTATATGGTATATGATTATATTGAATTCGGTATTGAAGCTATATCTTGACTAGCTCTTGCAGAATGTGGTCCTATCTTGCAAGCAGATTAGCCTTTGTATGTTACTTAAAAACTCTATAGGCCCTATTTACTGCCTCTTTATTCACAACGCTACCAAATCTTAAGTTATTAATGCCCTAACTTCGTCTGCAAACGATTGGTTTTATTTTCTTATTACATATTTTTCTCATGTTGTCAACGACATGGCAACTTTTTGTGTGGATTTCAATGTGTGAGTATTCCATGTAAGCTTATGATCAGAATATAGATCAAGGTAAATGGAACATTCATTATCATTAGCTCTGGAGGTTTACTTTATGTTACTCTTATTTACAACATTTGTCAGCAGTATTTATGGACAGCACTTAAAGGTACAATACCTTGTATATTTTCTACTGAACACAATTATTACGTCGTCTCCGAATCCTAGTCAGTAAAAATACATCGTGAGTAATTCTATTAAGATATCAGAAAGCGAGATTGACTAGAGCAATGGCGACAAAACTTCTCCTATCGGATAACCTGTAGTGCCTTTTTCTTCGACAGTGACTTAATTCCAGGATTAATTTGTACTTTGAACTTTCGAATAACTATGTGATCGTCGTCGGGGAGTTAATTAACCGAGAATTGTCGTATTTTAATTTTGCAATAAAATATTAAATTCATATGATTCAAAAAAGATCATTCAAAATAACGGTAGATATAAACCTGATGTTAGGTTTACATCTAAAATACTAACAACGTAAAACGTAACAACGTAAAATACTAACAATGGTTTCCATATCAAATATATCCTAATAGAAATGTGAATCTTCTTATTGCTAGCATGGAATCTAAACGAGCTACTCGACAAGATTTAGAAGATAGAGCAATCAACACCCTTCCGAGGAAGGCTTACGTACAAGCCATGTGGAAAACTGAAGCGAACAAAGCAAATATTATCCTGAATTTATAGTATTTTGTCGATGAATAAATAATAATTTTATTGTTGTACCACAAAAACTTCTTTGACGAATGAACCAACATTTACTTGTGATGGTATTAATAATACTATCATCTGTAGTCAGACAAAAGTTTACGATTCAAACGATTTATGAGGAACAATAGGAGAATATTCCTTTAAACATCATAACACAAATGTAATATCAACATGAAAGTGCTCCTTTACATATCTTTTATCATATTGAGCAACATTCAGACGTAGGATTTCCAAGGTGTTGAATTAATCGAGGAGTTCCTATTAATTAGTCACCGATATCACCATACCTTACACCTCTAGAGTATTGTGTATAGAGTTGGTTAAAAAATGGAGTAAACACTCGGGATGTACTAATTCGATTTTTTTAATAAACTGCAGACGATAGTAAGGATAAGAGACGTAAATCAATTAGTATAACAGGTATTCTTTGTTAAGTAAGCAGAAAATGTTTGAAAGCTATTATAAATAACGTTATTATATGAAATTTTATTTCACCGTCCCCACTCACCCAGTATATAATATATACATATTTATTAGAATGTGTATCACCATGTATATTTGCCACTTGGTAAATGGCAATACTGGGAAAAGTGTAAATTATTTTACTGTATGCAAACAGTAAAACTTCCTGTATAGATAACAAGAGTGTATGTTAATAGCACATTGACACGATGTAGGTTATAAGAATAAAATAAACTGAACACGCTCTTACGCAATACCAACATAACGATTCGCATCATTGTCTGGTCACAATGGACAGGTCAAATACGTGGTAAGACTAAAATGCAATTCATTAAATGCACTTTCAAAGGCTGTACTGATAAAACTAAGTCAAACTACGAGACAATAATATGTGTGTTTACATGTGAAATTTCACTGCGACCTAAAAGATTTATTTAGAAGATAAATTATCTTTTATACATTTTCCAAGTCAATGAGAAATTATCAAGAGAAATATATATCATAGTACGTATTCACAAAATAACTAGTTTGATTTAATGGAGAGCATATGTGATAAAATACTTTTAAGAAGCGGAGAAACAACTTTAAAATATTCAAACAAGTGTTACATTGTCAAAAAAGCGATAGTTCACCTAACCGAACATCTGTAAGATACACCAAGGGCTGGTTTCTTCATATGTCAAATAATTATTAGCCATATAACTTGAGTAGGAACTTTTAATTGTCGAATAAATATTTACAGTTTCTTCACCCTAGTTGTTTTAAAACTGAACCAACTAGGAAAGTATTTGTCACTTTATCTACTTAACAAATAGTCCACCGTTGTTAAGATGTTAAGCCTGTAAAGCATTCTTCCATGTATTGAATAAGGAAAGAAATAAGCGAAAAAACGTTCTTCTACTGACGGTTTCCTATGATCTGTGTTTGTGGAAACGATCTGTGCTTAATTTTCTTTGCACGTGTTTTGGGAAGTTTAATGTTGAAGTAGACGCTAGTTCGAGAAAGTTGTGGTGGTTCAAAAATTGTAGTTTATAATAAAAATATTGGATAAGAAAGAAAAAAGAAAACAGTCGAAAAATGTAATTTGTTTAAATATAAGAAATTGTATTAAAAATGAGCCTTCAATATCGCAGACAAAATAAATTTTTGTAATAAAAATGTTATGATGTAATTTTAGACTACCAGTAGAAACTGGGATCAATAGACACCAATTTACCTACAGCGTACGAAAAACACAAAGCTGCAACTTCCAGAAAGACGAAGAATAGACTTGTGTTACAAAATCTAAAAAATTAGTGATTCTCGAAAGGAGTTGGTAGACATCCAACTTGCTATTGCAAGAAAGGAACTGACATATTTATAACAGTAGCAAGTTTTAGAAATGCAGAGGGCAGTAGAAGAGCATGAGAAGAGGATGGAGTTAAAAGATAAGAGCAAAGGGGATATCCACTATCCTCAATCACTATACATTAACACAATTTTCCAGCTTCTATTTGTGAGTTATCAAAAATGTGACTATCGTGAGTGGATCCTAGCCTTGCCACAATTTTTGTAATTTCAATCTTAGCATTACATATAACTTGTGTGTTAATTGAAAAGAATGATTTTCTGTTTCTAAACAGCTCAGCATGATTTCTATAATACTCTGTGAGCAATTACCAGTATTTCCGTATTAGCCGAAGGAAATTTCATAAACCTTTCTCGTAAAGTGCGAACAGCATTGTTAGTAATTTCTTAAACAGTGTATTTGTTATCACCACTAAAATTGCCAAGAACAATATAGAAACTACCTGCAGCCAGAAATTTTAAAGTTATCCAAAATTTATTTATTGATAAATTTCTGAAAAAATATGAATAAGAGTACAAAAACACATACATAGAAAGATTTATTAGGATAGCAATTCATTCCTTTGTTTCGTTTTGTAAACTTTATTCTATTTTTTAAAAAATATGCTGAGCGGTAAACGGAATCGTTTATAAAATTCATCATCGGACCAAAAATTGTATTGATCAATTTTATGTCGAACGGATTAAGTTTGTATTTTTTCAATCAATTCCTCAACAAAGAAATCTTTTATACAAAATTCGTTTTAAAAGATGTGGAAGATATGAGTTTTCTTAAAAAAGTTTGTAAAGTATTTTAATGTTTTTATTCTTATTAAAAATTGGATCAGAAATTTTGAGGACTCTATTTTTCATTTGTTTGATTAAATTAATTTTAGTGTTACGTGGGTGATATGAATGATAATTGTTATATCTCCCAGAACTTTTAGTTTTCTATACCAATAAGTGAATACATTGTTTAAATTGTGACAAAAAGTATATTGTTCAGTCGAGAAGGTCCCTGATCAGTCGGATAACTTCCCACAAAAGTGATAGCAGATTATATCCTGATAGATGTTTATTAACGTCTCATGTCTATCATGAAGGAAACAATATGGATTATGAATCTGTTTTGACAACTGAAAAAAGTGATTTAAATAACCTTAGTGTAATTTATGCATATCTTTTAGATTCTGAAAAAACAAATTCTACAAAAATTCAACACCATTAACAACAAACTAACCTCACTTAACCTATAAATTTTAAATTCACCTATAACCATAAAATTTATTGTCATTTATATTCTAACCAATAAATATTGAGCTACATTCATTACGACCTAGACCATTGAAATTTAATGTTATCCATGAATTAAACAATCAATATTGAACATCATTCACTACAACTTTCGTTATCTAATCTATAAAAATTCAACGACTTTCATAATCTAACCAATTAAAAATCAATAAAAATTCCTATAGTAACCAGAATCAATAATTCAATTAATCAATATTTCTATCAACTTCAATTTGAATAGTGAATTTTGAAACCTATTATCTTTATTATTATTGTAAGTAGAAATTTTATTATATTTATACATATCTCTTATATTGTACTTGAAGATAATTTCAGTCCCAGACGATGAATAGATAAGTATTTGAAAGCTCCGATAATATATTAAAGTTAGTCCACTTTGGTGTTTCATTGCCACGTTTCCAATAAATAAATAAGAAAAACATCACAGAACTTTTTTAGAGTTTTATTTCTCTTCAATAGACTACCTAGTTAAAAAATTAAAAATTACAAGGGAAAAAAAAGATTTAACTAGAAAATAGAAAAGCGTCCAGTCTATTCTTAAAAATATTGACAGACGGTGCCGTTACAATATCCTCAGGTAGATGATTCCATGTTGAAAAAACTCGATTACACAAAAAATGTTGCCTTGTCCGACAAGTGAATATTTATTTTTTCAATTTCCATCTGTGTCCTGTGCCCTGTGCCGATTATCAGTATTCACATTAAATATGTTTTTTAAGTGACCATAATTGAAATTTAAAATGCGATAGGTGATTATCATATCCCCTCGAAGACGATGTTGTTCAAAGGTCGGTAAATTCATTATATTTAGTCTTTCTGTATAACTAGGTCTTGTACGCCCGTAGGATAATCTGTTTGATCGACGCTGAACTTTTTCGAGATCTTCCGGACACCACATAGTTCCACAATACGCCATAATTGTATTTGTTGTTAAATTCTTGGTTGTAGGTGTCTTTTGATTTAAAAAATATTGATACGATAATCAAGATCGTCTTAAAAAAAATTCAGGTATTGAGATATGAAGGAAAACATTTTTAACGTAATTATCTTCTTGAATTCATCTGAAACATAATTATTCAAATTTCTCATATGATTTCATATGATTAGTTGAGTAGAATGTGTGAAATAATTTGAGAAATTCCCATTTTTCATTTTTCAGCCACATGGCTGAGCTATAAATTTTAAATACGTGAACATTCAATTTATAGAAAATTTGGATCTTGACATTTTTTCTTATTTCATTTCATTTCAATTATAAAGATTTAGGTAGTCAATTTTATGATTGAATTTAGTTCTCCTTTTAGTTTAAACCGTAAATACATGAAACAATAGATACGTTGAGTTGGTTGTGACCGCCTTTAGGTGCGACTAACAGTGAAACTGAAAAATTTGCATTCAGTGCCAATGCCATGGTAAGATATTTATTGCACGCTTTCGATTTGGTAAGTTTGGTGATATATTACTAATTAGGGTTATTCGGTGATGTGTAGTATGAAATAAATTGAACATACGGACCTTTTCATCTATTGTGAACTCAATTAGCTGTTTATACATATTACAAAACAAAATAATTGTTATGAGGAATATTTTTTTCTGATATATATAAAAAACAATCAAAGAAACATATTAAGATTCGTTATTCTATGTTCTTATTTCAAAAGCAATAACTATTAGAATTAAATTAACTTTGTCCTCTACCTATCCCCAAGCCCCGTTTTGTTGCTTATATCTATAATTTATTACGTTCGACTAACCGCACCTAGTATCATTGTTTTATGTTCAGCTGTAAGTAAGGGTTGTCTATTAGTTATTCATCTATATCAGACTACCCTGACTTTGGCATTTACATTGGTTTATGTCCTGTAGTCCTCAAAATTGCTTACTATAATTTGTGAAGAACCATGTACTATCCAACTAAATATTTGTATGTAATTACAACATTTTGCATAATATAAAGATAAACATCGACGATTCGATTAGAATACCTTCTTAAGATTTCATTTAATTGTATTTTAATTCTTCTGTTGTATCAGAATGGAAATAACTTCACTGTTTCAGTTTAACTCACCTCATTGACCTCAGCTATATATAAGGAACTATTTTTTATATAACTATTGCTATAATTTTTACAATTATTTTTACTAGTAACTATTAATATGATGGGCCATAAATTTCTGCGTTTTCGAAATTGATATAAAAGAAACAAAAGATATTGTATTCAAACAAATGGCTATTTGAAATGAAGAACATAAAATTGAAAATTATCGCTTAAAAATATTATATTGTCGAAAACTTTTGGATATATGACGCCGGGCATGCTACGCATTTCTTGTTGAATGTTCTCCTTTAGTTCAAGTATTGCTCTTGGTTTATTCACGTAGACTCAACTTATAAGAAAACAGTTGGGAGGAGGTATGAGCTGCGGAGACTCCTTGGAATATCTCATCTGCACTAGATCAATTTATTTGGAAATCTTTCTTTAGCTAAACGTGAACTGTAATTAAATATATGATATATTGCGCCA
The DNA here is from genome assembly GCF_026250575.1 of Diorhabda carinulata. NCBI lineage: Eukaryota > Metazoa > Arthropoda > Insecta > Coleoptera > Chrysomelidae > Diorhabda > Diorhabda carinulata. Next base: position 11,123,153 of record NC_079462.1, read on the forward strand.
GTTGCTGCATTCATGTTCTATTTTTGTCACTCTCAGAAAAACACGTAGCATTTTAAGATATTCTGCAGAATACGCAGTTACTGAATCGCCATGTGCATTTTAAAAAAAGACAAATTATGTCTTTTGAACTTTCATTTTTGGAGAGTGTTAGGTCTCTGGTGTTTAAATTCAGGATAAACATATGCAATTTCCTTGTTCACATGCTTATTTTAGGGGTAAAACCACTGTAGAGCTCGGTTTTTGGGTTTTTGAAGATCATTTTTGGATTGATTTTTCATAAAAACTTTACGTCAGATGCAAAATCTTATTAGATGACTTTATTATAGACGATTTAAAAGAATTATATTAATTTTTACAGGGCGTTTAAGAACAAAATTGCGTCAATACAGAGTTATAAGCATAAGAGGAGTTTTCAGAGAGGCCTTCACTACAACTTTTCGTCGTAGCTATTGATCTGAAACAAGAATAAAATTTTTTCTTAATGTGGAATTGAAAGTAAGAGAAGTACGTGGCGGTTCCAAAAATATCAAATTTCAACAAAATGGCGGCCGTGTTCGCCCGACCGCGTAGGATACCTAGCGTCTGATGCTCATAACTAGAAGATTTTTTTTTTTTCGAAAAATCATTTGAGAATCTCATTTTTAACATAATTACCTACCATTTCAGCTAATAAAAAGATATTGACTTTTTGAAGTTTTTAGGGTGGTGTTACCCCTTAAGTGAAAGTGGAGAAGGAAATGTAATGAAAGTCTTAAAACAATTGAATATCGTATTCTTGTCAAAATTGAATCATTTGTTTCAATATTAGCACTAACTGTATCTTGAAGGGATGCATTTTCAAGTCCAGCTTTAATATCCGACGTAGATTTTTCGGGGTACACTGAAAGCGTCTGACTAGCCAATCTTGGATGAGTCCAGCAGACTTCTTCTACTCCATGGCCGCTTTGTTTGTTTTTTGCTGATAGTTGTATGAAGTTTTCAACTCTTGTATCAATGGAATTTTCACTTGGACACTGATTAATATGCTGTAATACCATCTAAATTGTCGGTGAGATCCATCGCTTTTGAACAATTGTTTTACACAGAACACACATTAATCTCCAGCCAAGCGACCTATTGGGACTTTATTCCCAAGAAGCGAGGAGCCCCGTGAGTGCTGCTCCCACCCCTATCCGTGCGATTCCTACATACATGAGTGACAAGGGTGCAAAAATTGATGGCCTCAATAATATCTATAATTTCACATTTAGTATTATTTTATTATTAGACAAAATTATCAGCTCAACTGCGTGTAGTAGCCACACATTTCATGTACCACTTCTCAATTTATACTTCCTTATTTTGAGGGGGTAGGTTTTTTTGCAACTTCTGCCCATCTAGAGTCTGTAATTTCCCGTACCCACATCTATGTTTATATTATTATAATTTAAGATTGAATGTGTATTGCAAGCAATTAAGTATAATTTTTTTATTTATATATTTTATCATGCTTTCAATAAATAGATTTTGAATTACTATTGCGCTGAAGGAATTGGTATATTTATTACGTGAAACGAACGATTGAGCGATTATTTATTTCAGTACTAGCATCATAAAATTTAGTTCTCATGAAAATCATTTATATTCAATATATGTATATTGATTCGATTTTCTCTATCATTTATTATTTAAATGCTTCCAAATGTCATTTTTATTGTTTTCTATTCATTCAACTTTTGCAACTTTGTGCATTGCTTACATTGTAATTATGTTTTATAAAACGAAGCTTAAACGTTTTTGTTGTGATAAAAAATTATCAGAAAGTTTCATAGAAAATTCCAAAATTTCTTATATTTAAAAATATTTATAGAATCCTATTTTTTGAATTAAACCTCATTTGAATTGATGTATATGTTCTAATGCATTTTGTTATCTTTAACACAGTTTTTATGGGATTGCCTTCAGCTACCTATAAGCATTCTCCTTGATATCATAGACGATGTCAAAAGAATCTTTTTAAATTGCAATTTGTGTATAAGTAGCAAAAAAATCGCTCGGTACAAGATCATGTGAAAAAGGTGTGTTTGTTGAATTTAATCATAAAAAATATACAGAATTATGCTGACTACTTAGTTATTTTTCGCTCTAACGAGACCCATGAGTAGGGCTTCGTGAGATGTGACATGTGCTGGACTGAAGGACTAAAGATCAACCAAAAAAATCGAGCTTTATTCTATCAGAAGGCGCAATATTATCACGCCACCAAGTATAAAACTAGGAAGCGTCTTTAATCTTGTACATGTCAATAGATACATCTGGTTTCAACAAGATAGTGCACCTTATCATTTCTCAAGACCTGCTCATCGGTATCTGGATGTATTTTCTATTGATAGGCCACAGAAATCCTCAGACATCAATCCTCTGAACTTATTTGATGGAAAGCAAAGTTTTTGAGTCTAAACCGTCAAATGCTGACTAGTAGAAGCGATTGAGGTCTCTTCAAGCTATAAGGAATGTTCAGAACAAGTCTCTATTAAATATAAGACATTATTAGATAATCAATGAACACTATCACGAACAATTAAATCATTTATTTTTTTCTTTCGATTAGTTATTTCTCACAATTTCGTTTACTTTTAATCATCTCGTGATTAGTGAAGTATAGAATTTTCATATATGGCAGTTAGTACAACTTTGTAGGGAGCACTTAGTCGATAAAATGACGTTTTTGTCGTCTGTAGGCGAGCTTGGTGCTCATGTCTATCGAGTAAGTCTTGAAAATATTGCTCTAAGTGGTATTATGTTGGACAGCTCGGAAGAGCATTGGTAGTATCGGTAAAACAGGTCAGGTGAGCGGCCTTTCTTCTATGCACCAAGCTGTTCAAGTACCTAGTCAACTCTGGATCGCCTGTGAGTATATTTGCTCTCTTCTGTATTGAGTCGAGTATCATCAGGATATGCTTGGAGGCGAGTTCCAAATGTGCGAGCAATATTTCATAGATGGACGAATAGGATAGTTTGTACATTTGAAAAAGAAGTTTGGATTGGATTATTTGATGCAACATGAGGTAATTTATTATTTTTTATAGTTCAACTTGAAAAGGAGATGTAGAATAGCAACTTTATTAAAATAAGGAAATAACTATGTTGTTCTAATACAATTATTTATTTAAAGAAGAGTTTGTAAAACTAGAAATTGTTGAAAATTTTAATTACCTCAAGTTGTTATAAACTAAAATGGACTACTGTTTACTTTTGAGTCAGTCAGGTTTCGGTCACAATTGAGTCATCTGTGTGTGCAGACACATGTCACTAATCATATGGTAACGAGTTGGTTACTTCACTCACATTTAAGTTCAGTCTCTTTTCATTTACTCCATGTGTATTGAGCATCAGAAATACTAATAGCATTAAAAAAATAGTATTCGAACTATTGGATTTATTCCAAAGTAAGACACTCTCTGTATATATTAGAGAGCACTTTTTCGAAGTAACAATTATTTCACTTTTCACACATAAAAATTTACAACAAATATCAAACATATAACAAATATTTTATCATGAAAACATTATTGTATAATTTCTATTTTCCAGTGGAATTTCTGCATAGGATCTAGTCTACTTTGTAATATATTTGCAATTATCTATCGATAAACGAAACAAGATTTTTCAAAGTCTTTTTATAGTACTAAGATACTATTTTTTCAATCATTAACTATTCATTAACCATAAATAATTATCTTACAAAACGGTTAAAATACTTAAATATTCACTATATAAGTATAAGTTCGATAAAATTTGCTTCTGTCTCCCCCGAATTAATTCCTTTCTCTGAATTCTATTCTCTTACACTGTATTACTGCCATACTAGCATAACTCGTCGGTCAAACTTGATATGCAGTCAACAGTTTCACTAAGAAAGTACCTAGTGTCCTAACATAAAATATATCCGCCTTCTATGCAGAATGTTAATTGGTCATTTCTTCTATAATAGAAACAAAAGTAAAAGCTGCGAACATCAATTGAATAGAAATTGAAAACGCTACATAAAAGCAGATTAGTAAATTATGGGGTTAATAATGTTTTTAAATATTATCTGCACTCAAGTTGTATCTTATTACTGTTATCTACACTATAAATTTTGTTGGAGTTTACATTTTATTGAAGAAAATCGTTGAGTCAGAATTCTCACTTTTCTAAATTGATAATAAAATGCAAAAATGACAAATTAACTTAAAGATAATGAGAAAAATGTAGGCTACAATAGAATAGTAAAAGCTTGGGTTAATCATATTTCTAAATACTTTCTACATCAAGGTTGTTTTACTACATTTGCAGTTGGAAAGTTGCCTTTGTAGTGAAAGAATTTACAAAAATGGAGTTTACATTTTTAAATTTATTTTAAGTAAAGCATTGAGTAAGAATTCGTACTATTCTATACTAATTATAAAATGGAAGAATCTGAAAATAATGAGAAGAATTTAAAAAAAATGACTCTACTTATTTATGTATTTTTTAAAAACGAGTATCTGAGCTGAGCACCACTAAAATTGTACAATGTAGGACAAACAATATTTCTAAATAATATTCATTCCCTTTATCTATTCATCACAGAATGGTTTTATTTTAATTTGACGGTTCGGAAATAATGCGATTCATTATCAATAAATCTTGAAAGAGTTCATGCAAAATTATTGCAGAAATCATGGTATTTCAGACATATAATGAGAAAATATTACTTCATTGCTAGGATACGTCTTGTTCCTTCTCTTGCCTTCTTAATAGAAGGATAGTAAGTACATTGACGACTTTATTGTGATACTGTTGCGTTTCTTATTTTGTATCTTTTCCCTTTTCTCATTCACTTTATTTTGGGTGGATCCACTGCTGGTACATTTAGTTGTAACTGAACATACAGTGTGCAGTTGGATTGAACATTTCCTTGTTAGAGCTTTAGTTTTAAGAGATTTTGCTAGCTCCGGTCGGTCTATTACAGAAGAAGTCGATGAAGTTTTACAATTGATGCAGTAAATGGAGGGTTATTGTTCGACAGAGCTACAATACTCTTTATACATAAAAATAGCGGATATTCAATCTATCTTTGAATATGTTAATTGTTCAACTAATTCTACGTCTATAATTAGATTTCGAACATTTTCAGTAACATCTTATAACATAATATAAAGAATCTTTTTTAACGAGACAAGCTAATACTAAATTCTCCTTTGGATCGATGCTTTAATGTTTATAATAATTATTATTGTGTTATTTTTACAATTGATTTTGTCTTTCAATATCTCTGAGAACTTTTGACAAGTTAATTAAGATTATGATTGATGATGACGACCTACTTTTAATGTTTGTAAAGAATTTTAATTTTTTCCTAATTTAAGATTTTTATTTCTAAATTAGCTGTGGTTCAGTAAGGAGCCTGAAGCCTAATTCTCTAATTACCTCCCACTTTTCTCCCTTCTCTAGTTTTTTTGAAACATTACCAAATCGAAATAAAGTTTGTTACTTTCTATGTTTTCTATGTCTAATACTGTTATTTCTTCGAGACGATTGTTATATTCTTTGCAATGGTTGTTCATTGTCCTTCCCCATTTCTGATGTTGTGTGGTAATACTACAATTCCCAGTAATCACTCCAATAATTTTCTGGAATTAGTTAGAATTATTTCCGGGTATCGTGCAAACAATTATGGTTGACTATGATTCCAGGTACCGAGTGTTATGAATCCAGGTGTGTGCCGCAACAGCTCATTACCACTTTTGCTTTTCTAGTTTATGATGTTATTGTTCTCAAGGCTGGCTATGTAGATCGTTTCGTTGTGATTTACCACTTTCTTTTAACAGCCTATCAGTTTTTTCTATTGTGAGATTTTCGCTTGAAAGATATTACATCAAGTTTTAAGTTAGTACAATTTTCATTCCATTTCTTGAAGGCACGCTTACTTTTATCCCTTCAAAGTCTAGTGCATGTTTTGAGCGATCCCTATTCTTTGTCACCCTATTCCACACATTCCTTGTAGATTACTTATATGTTGAGAATGTGTTTGCCTCCAAATTTTGTTATTCTTCAGCCTCCGAGCAACTTTTCACGATGCACCTTTATGAACAATCCTACAGGCTGCACGCTTAGGGTTGCTTCCAGTGCTGCTACACTCTATACTTTTGTGAGATTTTTTTTCGGAAATCCCCAAAATACCACTGGGCCTTATTTTTTACATCTTTCTACAGGCGTAATCAACCCCACATTTCTTTTTCATGAAAGATTGGAGTCTCGTGTGATTCCTATGCAGGATGATTTATTAGTGTGATAAAGTTCAGTGCCTACTTTGGCCTTTGAGATATCAATTTGGAAATTCGAGGTACTCGAGCCATCATTAAATGAATCAGCTCAGTGGCCACCAGATTTCAATAAAATGGGCTCATTTTTCTGGGGTCACATTAAGAATGGAGTGTACAAAATACCTCCAACAACAAAGATGAGATGATGGAGAGAATAGGGAATCTATTTCGAAATGTTCTGATAGAAATGCTTCGTAATGTAAGTAAATCTTTCAATTGTGGCTTTAAATAATGCATAGATGTCTTAGGAGGTCATTTCGAAAACCTATTGTGATAATCAAGACGTGTACATGTACAGTAGTTTTTTATTGTTTCGTTCCTGTAATTTGTTTGTAATATCAAATAGCAAAGATAAAATGGCAATTTTTGACAAATAAATCATAGCCAACTCACAATTGATTGTTAAATGATTTGATATCATTAGTTGTAAAAAATTATTGTTTTCTACAGAAAAATAAATATATCTAATAATTTTAATCAGTCACTGTATATTGAGCTTTATTTGTAAGGCAAAATTCTTGTTCATCCAATTTTGATATTGTGGACTTATATATCTTGTATTTTCTTATAATAGAATTAATTCGGTGTTTTTAGGATCATATTTTCCGTCCACAAGGTGATTTCTCCTAATGCCTTTTTCTTAAAATTGTTGATTGTTTGTAACCCATCGCCAGGATAAGATATTGTTTAGATATTTTTTCTTTTTGGGTTATTAGAATCTTAATAATCACCATGAATCAATATAATGGTGACATCACTTATTCTTGTAGTGTTCCTCTAGTAGTTCCCCTCTTAATTTTGTCTACTCCTATTTCCGAACTGATTTACTTCTAGATCTTAAGGCACCTGGAGAAAATTCTTCTACTCCTAATGATTGTTCAATCATCCCACTTGTAACGGAAAGATCTGAACAAACTAGGAGGGTGAAAATAAATTGCAGTTGCCAAATGTTACATTGACGAGTATAAATAACAAAATAGAAGGAGGAAGAAACATTGTGGAAGTAACTAACAAGAAAAACTGTACCATACAAAATGTTAATATTACAAGTACAACTAGAACAAGAAGTACTTAGAATGTGACTGGTCAAGGAAACCGGCAAATTTTGATAACTGTAGTAATAATACTATTACTTTATTATAATTGTCATGAAAAAATAATAAAAATAATTTTGTTTTTACCTGATGGTTGTAGATAACTTATAGTATTCTATTCGCAATAGTGTCTATTACTCATTCGGATGAATTACACCACTCGCTATATTCGTTGTGCAAAAATTATCCTTATGAATAATAGCCATCATTACTCACTCATTGAATAATCTATTAACGTAAAATATTATACGAACCCTCCAAAACGGAAAAACAATTTTCTCGCATGTGGAGTATTCTAATGATAACATTATCTATTTTCAATGGCACAATTACAAAGTTGTTCAACGTTCTAAAAAGACTCTTTTGCCATGGAATCCACACTACGCAAGTTTCCGGATTCAACTAATGATTGATGTGTCAGCATAATTTTGTTAGTTTGATTCTCATTCATCTTAAGGTGAGTAGGAGTGAAATTATTGAATTGTTAATTTTGATTTTGCATCTTATTTGCTTTCATTACACTTATTTATTTTTAGATATCCTGTTGCATTGAAAATTTTCATAATTTTCTTGAAGGATGTTATTTTACAACATATATATACATATATAAAATTTATATGTCTTGATAATAAATTACGAGATACCGGACTATTGAAACTATTTTTCAAAAACATATAGAGTGAAATCAAATAAAAACGCCTGAATTATCTCGGAAACAATTTACACGATTTTTATGAATTTTAGCTTCTAAGGGTTTCGTAAAATGGCCGATGTTATATGTTTTGAATTATTTTCAGATCTCTTTTATACATGGAATCAATTCTTTTTTCATAAAATGTTTTCTATGTCGAAGTCAAGATAATACAGGGTGTTTCTAAATTCATGCGACAAAATTCAGTTAATTCCTCGTATGAAATTATGATGAGCCTTTCCTACAACAACATTTCCTCATCCCACCCCTTTCCGAGAAACCACCCTTAAAAGGTGTTGACTAAAATTTAGTTTTTATTTTTATTATAAAGTTCCATTAAAGCTATAAACTTGAAATTCTGTAATTTTCGTGTGCTCGCAAAAGACTAACCACGGGTATTTAATATCAAAACTTTGAGAATTTTATTTTATGAAATAAACCTTGTTTTACTTTGAAAATAATTTTTATTCCTACATTTTTTCCCAAATCCAATAGCTGCAGAGAAAGAAAAAATTTATAACTTTTTTAATGAATTGAGTGGAAAACAGTAAAGATGGTAAATGTAATATGATTCATAATAATTGCTGGAAATAACTACCTCTTGTCAAAAAACATGAACATATGGATTGGTATTGTAGGGGATAACTTAATTGGACCACATTTTCTGCTTCAGCGTTTAAATGGAATTTCTTATACCAGTTTTCTCGTAAATGATCTTCCTTAACCAAAGCCATCGCACTCAATATTAGACAAAATATTTGGTTCATGCTCCAGTACAATGGACTGCTAGGCAACATTTAGATGCAACAATTCGCAACCGTTGGTGTAAGTGAGGAGGGCTCCAATTGTCGAGGCATTTTTTTTATTCCAATTGAGGTACTTCCAAAACCAGTGATTTGAACGCTTCTCCGGACATAGAAAAACTTTGACCTCGCAAATTATTTTTGATTAACGCGAATAAGAAGAAATCATTGGGTGCTAAACAAGAGCTGTATCTTCTGACTGTTCAAAAATCGTTTGGGTTTGAAATGATGTGTGAGAGCTTGCATTGTCGTGGTGGAGAATGATCCGTTTTCTGTGATTGGTTTCCCTGATTTTTTCAAACACTTCTGTCAAACAAATAATGGTGTACCTTTTAGAATTGGCCATACTACGCTGCTCTAATGAAAGGGTGGTGAAAGTTATTCCAAAAAAACAGGCGACCATTTGCTTCGTGCTTAAACATTTGTTGAATTTGGCACGTCTTGAAAGACCCATACATTCGATTGTTGTTTTCTATTCATATGCATAGATCCATGATTCTTCGCTTGTCACTATCTTATATATACCTTTTGAAGCATCGCTATGGAACATGTTCACGACCGTTATTCCTAAATTTGGGGATGCTATAAACCAACTTTTTTTTCCGTGTAAAATAACTTTAGACAAAAATAATTTTGGTTTTTTTAGTTTTTGGCGTTACATATCATTTTTTTTTTGTTTTATTATGTAAGGTCACAAATTTGTGTCGTTGATTTAAGGTAAAATATTATTAAAATAAACAACGAATGGACGACGATCGACTGGCGAAAATCGCAAAGGAAGAGAGACCCAATACAAGTAGACCGCCTGGAAGACCACCAAAGCGCTGGTATGAGAGCTGGTTCTCGGAGTCACAACTTAGGTTGCCTCTTTGAAAACACAAGACATAGTCTTAAAATAAGAAGAAGAAGAAGAAAATGAACCACATTTCACATTAATTTGACTCATTATTTCAAATAAAATACTACAAATTTTAGGATTTTATGCTCAAAATTAAAGACAACATATGTATTTTGAATGTATATATTTATTTAAAAACTCATAATTTTAAAGAAAAGTACTCAAATAAAAAACTAGATATATAAAAGAACGAATGAAACATTGATTTTTTCAATAGATCCTATTTTACATTTTTGTGTCATATGCCAAAGCATGGAGATGGACATAATCCTATAGGACTACCTTCATTCTCCTTACATGCCAAACAAGAATACCAGGTCATGTTCCTTTTTTTGATGGCTGCATAATCTAAACCTTTTTCTCTTTCCTTCGTTAAATGGAAAATGATCGTAAATAAATTTCAAAGAATATACTGTATATATTTACCTCAATATTTTTTAATATTTTTAATACTTCAAAATTATTTTTTAAAGAGAGAATTGTATAAAAAGTACAGCTAATTTATGTAATCGGCATCATGAAGACTAGCTCATACGTATTAGACATAGAGAAAAAAAATTTTTCAAACATCGACAATACCCAATATAAAGGAGTATGTAAATAGTGGGTCTTTTCCAACTGCCGTTCGTAAGGTTTTGAATTTTATACTTACAACATTTTGAACAGTAAATAATTAAGATTACCTAAAAAAATAACTACAGTTTTATAATATTTTCACTAAGAAAGTAAATACTACTACAAATTGTTTATCCAATATTTGTTTTTCTTATCAATCGTATCGATACATTTACTACGGATGGATTATATTCAAGCACAAACCCAGCACTTAAATTAAACGAGAAGGCAGGAATTTATGAGAATTATAATGTTGTATTATGTTTAACCCCAAAATTTAAATGAAGAAACATATCTCGAATTATTAGGAAACGTAAATATAATCGAAAGAGAGATAATTGGCAAACCTTCTTATTACAGCGTATGGCAATATTTCAGTGAACGATTTCCTAGGCAATAAATTAGAAGGAAAAGTTATATGGGGAAGCTTGAAAGATTTCTCGATTTAATGTCCTCAGATTTCGTTTTTTGGGGTTATTTAGAGATTAAATTTTAAAAGACCAAATCCGATTCCTTCGTAGAACTGAAATAACAAATAGTAAACGAAACTCATGAAGTGACTTGGATCAGTTGTCATTGTTTTTGCAAAATTTGTTCTAAATAACTTTTTGATTATAAAAGAATAACAAGCGTTGCGTCCAATATCTATGATTAGTTTGAGCATATTATCGGTTTTCTGGGGATCGGCAACATTGACAACGGGCTACTAAAATCTCCCAGAAACACAGCACTCATGGTTTCAAGGAGATAAACAAGGACCGGCTAAATATAGGAGATAAATCTGCTGGATACAACAATGAAACTCGTTTTAAAAAACTATTATCAACAAAATTAATACGATCCCAACACTAGAAGTCACAAGGAGATTCGTTTAAATTCATAATAACTCAACATAATAATGGATGAAAGCGAAAACATTAGACGATCATGTAACGTAGATAACATTAATGCAAGGGTATCACAGCGTGGAACCAACAAATACCCAAGTCGAATGACAGACGATAGACCGGTAAAAATAGCAAAATATAAATCTCCAATTGGAACACGGAGAAGCGGTCGTCCAAGAAAGAGGTGAAGTGACAACCTAAAGCCGGGATGAAGAAAGATATCGAAAAAGAAACAGGCCTAGACCTATTATGAATGAAAGAAAAAAACTTTACATTTTTGATAATTATTGCACTTCAAATCAATAAATCCTTTTCACCAAATTATATTCGAATGCTCCATCTAATGGCAATTCTAATTATGTGTCACATACCGTTTATTCAATATTTAAAAATAATATGTGGGCGGAACCAGAATCAATATATTTTGGGATATCCTTACAATCCTAAAAAAATGTTGGGCAGGTTGATTTTTTTGTGACTTCTTCGTATAAAAAATTATTTGACATTGTCGTATCCAAAATTCTCATAAAAACTATGACTGTGCTTGAAAACAGTTTTTAAATTTGTTCATTTTCTCACATAAAACACAAACTCATATCGCATTTTTCTAGGTTGACCTCGCTATGTGCTAATACCAAGTTTTGGTTGGGTGAATGAACTTTGTCAATCGAAAACCAAATATTCTAAAAATAAATCGATCCTCACAAGTGGATCTTTTACCATGATGATAGATGATAATGTATTGAATAAACTTTTGTTAGTAGATTCTCATTAAGTAGTCATTGTGATCGTATTATTTTTATTCTGTGCTCTTACTGTTTTGCTGCATAGAATATTTACTTATTTTTTCAAATAATATCTCGATAATTCCGTTGTGGTTATGTGACATATCATTTTGTAATATTTTGCAGTGGAAGGCAATAAACATTCATAAATGATGAGAAATAATATCTAGATTCATTCATTTAATATTTTATTGGTTAGCAATAATATTTTTTCAGTGTAAAAAACATTTATTTATCTATAAGAAAACCGCATTGAACATCTTGGAATATTGCCACTTAAACTTCTACTCATTCTTAATTAATAGTATGACGTCTGATACTCAAATGCTTTTCATAATACCGAGATTTACATGATAATTTTCTCAGCTGAAAATTTACTAGATATATAGCTCAACACATCCTGTTTAAAAAAGAAATACATATACACACGATGATAAAGGTTTCATATAATTGAGAATTAATAAAAATAAATATCGTGTTATCTCATGCGATAGTACTATAAATCACCCGGCTTAAATGATGGTTCTATTGAAGATGCCCAGATGTCATTCCTGTTGAAGAATATTAGTAGGATACTTGAATAATTAGTATGTTGTCTAGGGCTTAGTTTATCTGAACTACAACTGTATCATTATGTGAAATTTTGGGATCTACGATCTTTGACACTACCTACTACTCTGCTAATAGTTTCCAGTAGAACAATTTTTAGCATTTTGGAGTTAAAATTCAGATTAGTAGGAGTTAATACTGTAATAAAACAGCATTTGCGAGACAAACGTGCCTCAAATTATAAAATTACTTTTTCAATTATAAATAACATATATATAATGCTGTTTTATATACAGTGCTTTTCAGATAAAAGTATCCACCTTTAATAACTTTTGTAATACTGGTATTTAGAAAAAATCCAAAAACACGTCAATTTATGTTGGAAGGGGCAAGCATTATGGCTTATTTAAACTTACTGGAAAAGCCACCCCCTCACCCCTAGCAGCATCCCCTTTATTTTTTTAAATTACTTTTCATATTTTTTATGTAAAATTTGGATACTCCTCTTTGAGCTGATTTCAAAAATGTATAATACTTGTAGGTTAAAGTGGTTAGTTTATGAGATAAACAATTTTTCTTTTAAGAGCACAAATTTTACTTATTATTTACTTTCACCTTATTTGCCTGTACTAAAATGGGTTGTACAACAGTTCAAACTCTTTAATCTTTTTAACTGTGCTATTTATTATGAAGTTACAATAAGTGTTCAAAATTTTCTATCCTCTCTCGTAAATCATCCAGAGATTCTGGTTGGGTAGCATAAACTTTTGTTTTTAAATACCCCCATAAAAAGAAGTCTAGGGGTGTTAAATCCGGTGACCTAGGTGGCCACTCCATCATCTGCCCCCTTCTACCTATCCAACGAGCGGGGAATGTTTCGTTTAAAAATTGTCGGACAGGCATAGCATAGTGTGGGGGAGCTCCGTCTTGTTGAAATACCAGTAAATCTTCGGAAAGGTTATCATCATTTTCTATTATTGTTGTAATACGTGGGTCAACCCCTTCCCTGAGTAACTCAAGATATGACTCACCATTTAAATTTCCGTTGATGAAGAAAGGTCCGACAATGTGGTCACCTAGGATACCACACCAAACGTTTAACTTTTGGGGATGTTGTGTATGGAATTCACGCATAATATGTGGATCACTTTCAGCCCAATATCTACAATTATGCCTACTTACTAAGCCATTTAATGACCATGAGCATTCATCAGAAAAGCAAATATTGTTTAACAATTGTGGATTGTTATTGATAATTTGCGTCATTGATTCGCAAAACTCTAGACGACGATCAAAATCATCTTCATTCAACTCGTGCACCAACTTAACTTTGTATGGGTGGTACTTGAATTTATGTAGAACTCGGAAAACTGTAGAAGATGAAACACCGATCGCTCTACTTATTGTTGACAACGATTGGGGTTGTTGAGCCTCTAAGCTGACTTGCCCCAAAATTGCCACTTGGATTGCTTCGTTATTTACGAGTCCCTCTCGCTTATGCACTTTATTGCAAACAGACCCTGTTGTGGTAAATTTCTCCATCAGTTGAATTACATACTTATGAGTTGCATGTCTTCCGTCATGTAATTCGTTAAATATTCTAGAAGCAGCTCTTGCACAATTATTATTTTGGTAGTATAAACCTACAATTTCAATTCTTTCTTGCAAAGAGTAAACCATTTCAGAGAAACAAAATAAATAATGTATCAAATTACACTATCAATAGTGACTACAAATTCTAGTTGACAATGTCAAACTTTAATAAAAAGTAGAGTTTTTTGTTGTTTGGATTTTTTAAGTAGAATAAATAGCACAGTTAAAAAGATTAAAGAGTTTGAACTGTTGTACAACCCATTTTAGTACAGGCAAATAAGGTGAAAGTAAATAATAAGTAAAATTTGTGCTCTTAAAAGAAAAATTGTTTATCTCATAAACTAACCACTTTAACCTACAAGTATTATACATTTTTGAAATCAGCTCAAAGAGGAGTATCCAAATTTTACATAAAAAATATGAAAAGTAATTTAAAAAAATAAAGGGGATGCTGCTAGGGGTGAGGGGGTGGCTTTTCCAGTAAGTTTAAATAAGCCATAATGCTTGCCCCTTCCAACATAAATTGACGTGTTTTTGGATTTTTTCTAAATACCAGTATTACAAAAGTTATTAAAGGTGGATACTTTTATCTGAAAAGCACTGTATATAAACTTGTGGACATCTTGGTTCAATGTGCAGCATTTGGGTGCTGAAATACTTCTAATCTGCTTCTTTTGATTAGAATATTACTTACATGTACCAGTTGGAATAGAAAAAATTGAGATTTTTGGTCCATTTATTGTTGTTTTAGCTGTATTTGTCCCCTCTTGGTCTTCATTTCAGAATTTTCTTCAGGCCTTTGCTTATTAACATACCGTTATTGTTATTCACATTAAGATATAGAATTGCTTAAGCTTCTAATAAAATATTTTCATCAATTTTCACTCCAAACTGCTCTGCTAGCTCAAAAATCATTTTCCAAATTAGTCAATTTCCAAAATTGAGAATATTTGATAAAAATTACAGGCAAGAATAAAAATGGTACCAACTTAATATTTCAATCATTTTATGGGTGATACATAGGTTATTTCCCATTATTGATTGGCAATCCTTTTTTTAGAATAAAGTAATATTTGGTAAATATTATGGAGAATTCCTTACTAAATTAGATTGTTTAGAAATGTTTACATTTCCAGGCTCCAGACAATATATTGGGAAAGCTGGCTTAAAAATAGCTGTTCGTGAGTTAGATTTTGATAAGATGGCCTATATCTTTTTACGGTATTTAATTTAAATTGCTACTAATCCGGGGCGATTGCATATTACATAAGAAAATTTGTTGCCACTTTTCCAGTTACTACAGGATGTTCATGCATTCCAAAAGACTGGCTTACCTCTGTATTTATTTCCTTGCCTAAGAAATTAAAAGCAAAGAAATGTGATTGGTTCAGACTGATAAGCTTGATGAGCCAAGTGCTTAAATCCTACTTAGAATTATACAAGCCAGAATCCATAAATGTGAAGGCGATCAAAGCGATACTCGATTTAGATTTCGCGAAGGTTTAGGAATTAGGGAAACACTAGCCAGTTTATTAATACTCTTCCAGAAATGTCGAGACATGAGGGAAGATGTCTATGCCTGTTTCATAGACTACAAGAAAGCCGTCGATCAAGTTAATCATATCGTTCTTCTGATATTACTACAGAAAAAAGGGTTGGACAAACAAGAGTTTACTGGAACCAAGAAGCCACGGTTATATATGGACTAACGATCAGAGCCGGTATGTATAGAAAAGGGGGAACGAAAAGGTTGTGTTTTGTCGCCAATACTGCGATATGCAGACGACACGGTTATCATTGCGGACAATCCAGAAGCCCTTCAACGCCCATTCAACAAAGTTTTAGAAGTGGGAGATCAACTTGTCATGAAAATTAACGTCTTCTTTTTCTTCCTTCTTGTATGGTAGGCTTAAAACCTGTTTCTTTTTCATTCTCAGCCTTCTGGATCCAAATTGTCCCACCATCTCTTTCTCGGTCCACTAAAATTTCTTCTGCCTGTTGGCGATTTATCCTTTTGCGATACGCACTAGTCTTTCTCTTGTCATTTTGCTAATATGACTATTCCATTCTTGTTTTCGTTTTAGTACCCAGTCAATTACATTTTCTACCTTGCACGTATTTCTTATGTTTTTACTTCTTTCTCTGTCTAAAAGTATTTTCCTGCTATTTTCCTGAGTACTTTCATTTCCGTTGTCTCTAAAAGTCTTTTTGTCTTGGTTGTATCGGGTCTTGTCTCTGCTTTGTCTCTGTTGTGTATGTCAATATAGGTCTAATTGTTGTTTTATATATTCTGCTTTTTATTTCTTTTCTAAGATGTTTTTTTTCTAAATGGTGTTGTTGACACATCCTGCTAATTTATTTGTTTTGACGACCTGCTGTCGTACCACATTCTCGACATCTCTCTAGCTCGTTATGTCAATTCCTAAATGTCTAAATTTTAATACCTGTTGTATTACATGACTATCAATTTCTATTTTGCAGCGTATAGATTCCTTAAACGTTGTAATGTATTTTGTTTTCTCAGCTGAAATGATCATATTGTGCTGTTTACCTACTGTATTGAAGATGTGTATTAGTCTCTGGAGATCTTCTTCGGAATCAGCGAGCATTTGGTAACCTTTGCCCTATCGTACTTTTATTATAACTTCGTCCATTATTATGTTGAATAAAAGCGTCCACGCATGACCATCGGGATCTAAAGCCTTGTTGTTCTTCTGACAAAGATCTAATTGCGTTAATTTTGTTTGTTATTACTTTTGTGGCTAGTTTCAAAGTTCTGTCTAATAAGTTTATGCCCCTATAGTTATTTGGCTAATTTTTTTCTCCTTTTGTAAATATTGGAATCATTGTACTAGTTCTCCATCTGTCAGGTATCTTGAGTGGAGTATAATTTTTTGGGTCAGATTGGTGAGTGCTGTCGTTAAACTGTCTCCTCCGTATCTTAGTAGCTCGTTTGGTATACCGTCTTGTCTGGATGACTTCCTATTTTTCAGAACTTCAAGGGCTTTTTGTACTTCTTGTTTACTGATATGTAATTCTTCTCTTATTTATGGTATATTAGTATGTTTGTGGTTGTCATTTCCTTATAATAATTCTGTCAGATTCCTTTCCCGTTCTTCTTGAGGTATTTTGTTAGTTTGCAAATTATGTTATTTCATACAACACTAACCTAACCTTACCTAATGTAACAGAAATAAAAGTAATTTCCACAACAAGACTTCCAAACTCACATCTAAACACAAACATATATGACACCGCAATAGAGAAAGTTGAAAAATTTAAATATCTTGGCATAACGACAAATGTAGACCCTGACGTCGAAGAAAAATCACATATAGAACAAGCTAGAGCCAAATTCCTAAAGGTAAAAAACCTATTATGTAACGCAGCCTTGAACTTAAAATTAAGTTTTGTAAAGGCGTACGTGCACTCAGTTCTATAGTATGAAGCAGAAATATGGACATTATAAGTGGAAACCATGAACAGGCACGAAGCTTTTGAAATGTGGATCTTCCGTAGACTACTAAGAATATCATGGACTCAACTGATATCTAACGATGAAGTGCTTAGACGTATGGGAGGGGAAAGAGAGTTACTTACAACAATAAAGAAAAGAAAGGCCGCTTATCTGGACCACATATATCGTAACAACAAGTATGATATACTGAAATTAATAATAGAAGGAAAAATCGAAGAAAAACATGGACCTGGTCGCAGACAACATTGATATAGTGATAAGTAAAATATCAAAGAAATTGTGAGTGCTAAAAAATATCCGTTTTAAGTAAGGAATATTTTAGCGTTACTTTCGATTCTCTTGGGGTTATTTTCTATTTTTTCCTATAAACAGCCCAATTATAGGATGTGTTTCATAACATATATATGCAATGGAATGATCCTACATTATCAATCACATAGCTCATACATAACAAGAAATAGATCTACAAAAAATTCAGTATTTTCTTCTTTCCATTCTTGACGCCTTTATCTACTTAAATAATAATTTTTCTGGAGAATACCTCTATCAACCTTTTAAAATGAATTTGTTATATGTACTAACCTATTTACCAAGTCAGGTTTGTATTTTTACTTATTTTTTAATTAGTTTATGGTGACTGCGGTCAACACATGACTCGATCACACCCATGTAACCAGTTAGTATTTCTAATATTGAAGGCTATCGGTCAATCTATCCAACCAGACATCCACAAGAAAACCCATAATTACCTACACTGACTTTACAAAACCTCCTTGCATCCAATTAAAGGAATTAATTGAAAACTTCAATGGAGTGTTGAGAACGAGCGTACCTATCTTTTCGCTTGGACCTAAACAATAATAGAAAATTGTTGCGAAGCATTTTATCTTTCAACAATATCCGCTTCCGCCCATACAACTCTGCACTTCCTGGTTATTCGTAAGATTTTTTATCGTTATTAGAATTACTACAGACTGTTTCCGTGCAATTGATAAAATAAATATTCAACTATGTATAGATATCAGTTATAAATTATAAGTGCATCAATTCCCATCATTAAAAAAGTATGGAAACTATCAACATACAACAGCATCTTGCTTACGAACTATATTATTGAATGTTTGTCTTTTGGTAATATGTAGTAATATATTGAATACAGTTTTTAAATTTTTATAGTGCATGGTTTATATATATATATATATATATATATATATATATATATATATATATATATATATATATAACTGGAAAATAATTTTTTATGAAAAATGGTGATATCAATGTAAAATCTTCAATCACAATCTACCAGAACATCGCTATAAATCGTGATAAGTATTTCATTGGAATTTATCATAATTAAATGTGAATGTGTGAATGGATATTCCATGTACCGCAAAATATTTTCCAATTCTGTATATCTAATAAATTTATATCAATTCATTCAAATAAAGTCAACAAAGAACCGATTTTTGAATTGTTTGTGATTAGAAATAAAAATTTGCTATAATTTTTAACATTAGAAATATCCAGAAAGAATAATTTATCATCCTCGCTGATTTGGTGATGATAGGTCTTTACAAAAAGAATTACATGGCAGCATGTAGGTATAACAAATCATAATATTCATGAATAACTAATCAAAATCTAGATTCCTCGCTTAATGCGATGAGATGCATCCTCTGCATCTACTCAAACGTTGAAAATGGATATCTGCAATTAAAGGATGCACTAACTGTAGAAGACATGAAAAAATTTGGATATAAGCAGGCATACTTTTCTTTCAAGATCATTATTTTACGATTTGGCGCCTTGACCATCATTGTACTACAGTTAACACGATGGACCGTTTGGGTATGGGTGTTCGAGAGGCTACAATTCTACCCCTGTCAAAATCGCTTACATTGTATTTTTGACGTGTTCGAAGTCACAATAATTAACAATATTACTCATTTTAGATATACGAAAATAGATACCTTTAGAAAAATTTGAAAAAAACCGTATTTCTAAGCAAAAATTTGTTATTTTTATCATAACTTGCTCTAAATAAAGTCATCATGAAGCAAAAATCAAGGTCAAGAAGCCATGTTGCTGTATGTAAGTATACTTTGGTTGATTCTTCTCATTATATCCAAAATTAAATAGCTGGTTACCATTTTCTAGTGCACCAATTAATTAACCTACAACTTGAAATATACATGAAAAAAAGTTTGGCTTAATATACGATGTGTTTCTAAATTCATGCAACAAAATTCAGAGGTTGATTGCTCGTATGAAATTGAGATGGATCTTTCCTATAACAAAAATTCCTCAGCCCACCCTTTTCCGAGATATCATACTCAGCAGAGTAAATATTTGTAAATAAAACACGGATTCTACGGTATCATTTTATTTCATAAAACTTCATGTTGAAAAAAAAGTTTTGATATGAAATAAAGTACCTATTGTTAGTCCTTCGCGAGTGCACGAAAATTTCAGAATTACAGAAAGTTTCTAGCATTACTAAAAATTTAGAACAAATTTAAAAACCAATTTTAGTCACCATCTTCTAAGGGTGACATCTCATAAAGGGGTGAGCTGAGGAAATTTCATTATAGGAAAGACCCATCTGTATTTCTCAGGAGCGATAACCACCTGATTTTGTCGCATAAAATACCCTGTATATCTGTTCTTATCGCTTATATTGGGAAAATAGCAGATAATTAATTATGATTAATAGTCATAAATTCAAGAAAGATTTTCAAGAAACCACATACTTTTTTCTCATTTCAAAATAAAGACTAAAGATAGATTATTGGAGTAAGTTTGAAGTTATAAATATTACAATTGGTAAGAAAATCTAGGATATTATAACACAAAGGATGAAATACTGACTCAGGAAAAGAATAGTATTTAAGAAATGAGTTGTAATTATTGCGAAGGGGTTGGGCAATCAAAGAATTCTGTTAACGTTCGGCTTAATAATCATCTAACTCATGAACTTATAAATACATAGAATATTATCAAGCATGCTCTTAATCATTATGGAATGAGAATTTAAAGTGGAATATGTGTAACAATAGGTTGTTGTATCCGTAGTGAAGTAATTAGGCGTATAAATATTTTCCTTCATTTTAACGTCTACAGCTCGAAAATTTGAATTATACAGTTTGCGTGCAGTTAATGACAAATATCTATTAAAAGTTGAATAATATGAGGCTTGTTAACAGTGTATTATTTGAAACTTATTAGACTTTCGACGGTGAATCGATTGCGTGCATTTCTGTGAAATCCGTCATAATATTATGGTCAATCTATATACGAGATGATTCATCAATTTTACAATATTGTATAATGAACGAAAGTTTGCAATGTTATGGTTATCAATTATTAAAACAACATTAATTCCTTGTCTCCAGGTTTTAGTCAATAGATCAAAATATATGTTTATATGAAATGAGGAAACAATTCGAACTCCAATTAATTTTCAGTATAAAAAAAAGGATACCTTTTTTTATGAAATGCCTATAAACATTTTCGTTTGTCGCTATAACAAAAAAATATCATATATTTTATATCCTTCGTATTCTATCTTTTTACCACAAAATTAATGTTTATGTCAGTTTTCCTCATTTGTAGCTCTTGGACTGGATGGAGCACAAATTTCGATGATGATAGCATTCACATTAGTTCTATCTCTTTTATGATTTACAGAGATCTCTCTTCTTTACTGAACACACTGTTTACAGCACCACTACACCAACACTCACAATTACACTGTTTGTCGCGTGTTTCGATACTGAGTTTACTTTTAGTCTCTGAAGACGACAATTTGGTTATCGAAACGCGTGTCAGACAGTATAATTGTGAGTGTTGGTGTAGTAGTGGTATAAACAGTTTATTCAGTATCGCCGACGGTTCCAAAAATTCCAACTTAATGCGTTACAGATTTATTCGTAAGTGATTAAAATCAAATAGAGACGTATTTCTGCGACGGAAGACTTTTGTACCCTTTCACCCGTTTTTAGATCTCAAATGAAAATGGAGACCCAACATAAAGTCCAGTAAATCAATGCCCCCCTTCTGTCGGATATTTTCTCTGCTTCAGGACAATTGATGTTCTTATATTATTTTCTATTCCGAAGTATATTGTATAGTTGAATAGTATTTTAAAATACAAGTAACTTAAGGCTTTTCATTCCAGCAAGAGTTTCAAATTCGTACATGAGCTCGAAGTGCAAGGGAATGAAGGAACGGAAATGGAGTGTTTTATACTTTTGTACCATTGTACTGTACCATACCATGGGAAAATACTGAAACCCTTGAGTGATTTGCTTTTTAAAATGACTCATGAAAAGTTCTGCCATAAACGGCCCATTGCTGTTCTTTCGTTTTGTTTCTAGAATTCGTTGTTGATATAGGAACAGTTTTGGTCCATACATATTTTTATTATTTGTAAATATTCTTCTATTATATCAGCTCTCAAATTATTAGATCTCAGTAAGTAAGTAACGAATTTTCACTGGAAAACTCTCCGGTTTGATGGGTAGGTGACTAAACTCCATCTTTAACTATGAAAATATTCCAAATAGGTGTACAATATAATGTTGAAATAATAGGTCTCATTGCCTCCCAGATGTGTGAATTTTGGGAAAGCAATAAAGCTTTGACTAGGGTAGAATTTGATGTGTTTAGGAAAAACACCGCTACGCACAGGTACATCCAACATAAGATGGCCAGTCTCAGCTCATCTCAGTTCTGGTACATCGGTTAATCCACTTTCCTCTCACCATCGAATGATACAATAAGGAAAAGACCTTCATTGAGGATGTAGTTGTACTCAACGGTTATGATAAATTAACCGTCATAGGTTCAAGAACACTCCATGTGAAACCATTTTCCTCAGTTTGATCATAAACATTAAAATTTATAAGGTAATTAGTTTAAATCATTTGTTACGACAAAAAAAATTAATAATTTATCGGTAAATTCTAGGAATGGACATGACACGGTACTGACATGGTAACTTAAGATATTAAACAACAAGTGCATCAATTTTCCTCAGTTTGATCATAAACATTAGAATTTATAAGGTAATTAGTTTAAATCATTTGTTACGACAAAAAAATTAATAATTTATCGGTAAATTCTAGGAATGGACATGACACGGTACTGACATTCAAGTGATGTAGTATAAGTTTTCTTTAAGTGGCAAGTTATATTGTATAAAAATAATGTTTAAATATCTTAAGAATTATTCAATTAACACAAAATTTTTATTAATTGATTATTAATTAATGACTAGTACAAAAAAACAATACAGGACATTGAATATCACAGTTAGAACGGAATCACCCATGTGTATACGAAGGGATGGGAAGAAATCAAACAATACATTAAAAGAATTGTTGAGTGATCCTAAAGATAAAATATCAAATGTGGAAAAGAGTAGTATATATGATATTAATTGTAGTGATTGTGACGATATAGTGAGCAGATAAAGAGATCCGTCAATGTTCGGTTTAAAGAGCACATAGCACATGTGGAAGGCCGAAAAATCGAGTATTGTCGATTACATTGCCAGTCAAAATCATGAAATACCTATTAATAATGTAAAATTGATGAAAAATATATCTAATTATGAAAGTGGAATCATGCAATTGCTAAATATAAAAATAGCCAAAATAGGAAGAAAGGGCCTATTCCTTAAAGCCCACTCAATACATTAGTGGTTAAGGTGGTCCCGCCAAGGATTTTTTCCCACTCGAGTTATTTTTCAAGGAAAACATATAGTCCTAAGAATAAAAAGGAATTTATATCAATAATATTGTAAACTTTGGATTTCGTTATTGCTTATGGAATATTACCAGAAAGTAAAAAAGTAAACTCAATATATGGATTTGTAAGATATTGTCGATTAATAAAATTCACTACCTCCGGGATACTTACTAATTTTGATATTTTGGACAAAGACACATGAACGTAATTTGTTACTGTATTCTTAACTAATTCTTATTAATGATTATTGTATCAACCCTTATATTTTCCTTTTCAGATTCCAAAATATTTATTTCAAACACTGTGTCATAACTACCTGTTTATAATTTTATAATTGTTCATACATAATTGTTGGATATATTGTCAGTATTATTCAATAATACCTGACCTCAGATAATCACTTAAATGACCCTGACACGATATTTGCTTATGATTGGCATTGTGATTTTTATTGAGATCAGAGCAAGTAGTAAAAATGTTTCAATTGAATAATTTGGATAATATATTGACATGGCATACTAAAAAATTGAACAAAATAAATATTATATGAAGAATATAAAAGATACTATCACAGAGGAAGATAAAGTTATCAAGAGATGAAAATTCTTCGAGGAGCTCATGTATCCAGAAATTGAATAGAGATTAAAGAAATTGCTATTGATAAAGATCTGGAGAAGATGAGGAAGTAATAATTAGTAGAAACAATTGAACAATGAAGTCTTGAAAAGCACCAAAAAAGACTACTGAAAGAATGAAATATATGATTGAGGAAAATAAACAAATGGAATTACTAAACGAAATAATGTTGCTGGAGAGATACCTATAATAATCATACTACCTATATATAAAAGAGGAGGCAAAACAGATTTTAAAAAAATATTAAAAAATAAGGTCGAAGTCACTTTAAGTGGGAGAAGTACAGGGTACTCAATATTCACAATAAAACAATTGACTTAAAAATTACTGCACAGAGATGGGAAAATTCATTTGGTTTTTATAGATTTACAGAAAGCCTTTGACCAAATAGGAAGGGATACCTTAAGATAGAGATATGAAGACAATAGCAATGATGAAAGCAATTGTAATGTTGGGCCATAACGAGGGGTAGAAATTAAACAGCGATTGAACCATTTTTCTATTGTCTTAATAGTTTGGAAATACCTTTTTATAATTAATGATGACACATAATATTGTTTCATAATTACGATATAGTTTACCTACGTAGACAGTAAATTGCAATATCACCAAAACAAAGGTGATCTGGTTATAAATAAATAACAGTTAGTGTACAGGGTGTATACATAGATAGAGATATAAAAGAATAAAATAATTGACTTAAAGGGCACCACACAATGTAAAAAATGTTATACGAGTAAACAAAGAATTTATTTTACTACAAATACACAAGCAAAAAATTGAGGTCACCTTAAAATTTTTATGTTCTTTGAACTTTTACGTTTTCAGATAGTATTCGCAAACTGTACATCATTGAATGTGCTTTTGTAAGCTGAATATTAAACAAAAATGCATTTTTTTCTTGGATTTAATGATTTAATCTGAAAAAACAACAAACTAACATTTTGGGCGAAATTCAACATTTTGTTTTTAGGGAAGATATGGTGCGAAAAAAATACTTGACATTAATATCTCGTATTCCCTCCTCTTGCATTGATGACTGCTTGAAGTCGGCGCGGCATACTTTGAATTAAGTTGCGGATTACATTCTGATCGATGTTATCCCATTCCTGCAAAAGAAATCTTCTCAACTCCTGGACAGTTCTTGGTGCTGGTGCGTGTCTGCGGATCAGTTCTCCCAACTCGTCCCAGACATGTTCTATGGGATTCACGTCTGGGGTACAGGCTGGCCAGTCAAATCGGCTAATTTCTATCTCATCCAAATACTCCCTGACAATTCTGGCTGTATCTGGTCTCACATTATCTTGCATAAAAATGCCACGTTCCCCAATAGTCACCATGAAAGGAATAACATGGTCTTCTTCCAACGATACATTCACTAACGTTGACATTTCTCACTGATTTCGCAGTGAAACCGCAGTAGCTGTCCGATTCCGCCGAACTTGTGGACACCAAAAAACGGTCATCTCGTTGAGTGGTAACTCTTTTTCACCCAGACCCTGGTCTTCTAGTGATCAGGCCAATCTCAAGAAAGCGCTGGTACACCCTTTGCACACCACAAAGACTAGCACCAACAATTCTTGCAGTTTCACGTTGCCCTCGTCCATCTTGTAACAGCGCAACAAACTGGAAAACAAGCAAGGGAAATATTAATGTTTAATTAGCGCAAAGGCACATTTTTCATTAAAGTCGTACTCTAATACATCGAATGACAGCTAATGACAGCTGTCAAGTCTCGCTAAAAATTTGCTTTAACGCTTACTAATCCTTATCAATATTGACGCTAAACTTATTCGCAATTTCTGAAGTGACCTCAATTTTTTGCTCGCCAGTGTATAAGTGTTAAATGTAGTAGGCACACTATTTTTTTCAGTATTAATAAATAAAATGATAACGTGAGCATATGAAAAAATTCTATATTGGGGCCTGGAGGATGGAACCAAAATATATGTGATAATTATAATAGCACGAGAAGATATATAATACTACATAATACCCAAATACAGGTAAAACAAATTGAACAAGTGAAGAGGTATAAATATCTAGGTGCAGTATAAAGATGTATCAATAAAAGTATCGTTATCTGGAAAAAAGTACTAAAAACATAAAAATATACATTGTGAGTAAAGTAGTGTGCTATAGAATAAGAAATGGAATATGCAGAAACAAACTTGATATAAAACATGTATATATACAATAACAATGAAAAAGAGAAAATAGAAATTCTAAAATTTGAGACGCTTATATTTGTTTTCAATAAATAATAGTAAGTTCAAAATTAAAGTATCAATAGCCATTAACTGCCGACTTCACCTCTTTATCTGCCATTTCTTTTAAGTCTGGGAACAGAAAATTATCCGAATGGGCTAAATGTGGCGAATAGGGTGCAGGAGGTAGCAATTCAAACTTAAATTTATTAATTTCGGCCATTGCAATAACGGATGTGTGAGCTGGAGAATTGTCTTGATGAAAAAACAACTGTCTTCTTGCTTGATTTCCTCGCTCAAACGTTGCAATGAAATCGAATAATACTCGCAGTTGATAGTTTTTGTTTTTTCAAGATAGTCAATGAAAATTATCCCATGCGCATCCCAAAAAACCGACGCCATGACCTTTCCTGCAGATGGAACAGTCTTTACCTTCTTTGGAGCCAGCTCTTTCTTTTCAGTCCATTGTTTCGATTGCTCTTTTTTTTCTGGTGTAAAGTGATGGACTCAGGTTCCATTCATGGTCATGAAAGGGAACGAAAATTCGGATTTATTTCTATGAAACATTTTCACGACGCTGTTTTTGTTTTTTTGGGAGCAAACGTGGAACCCACCTTGCGCACAGCTTTCTGATGTCCAAATTCAGTCAACGATCATCCAGTACCAATTTGTGGATTTCCGTTTCTGGAGTCGTCACCTCATTCGGTCGACCATTGCGATGCTGGTCTTCGCAGGTCGTATGGCCTCGCTTAAGCTCTGCTACCCGATTACAAATGTTTACAAATTTACTGAAAACGTTCACCATTGATGGCGTCTTCAATCTTGAAACATATGTGTACTTTCTAAAACAGTGGTATTTTTCAAGCAACTACTGCCATCTTTAGATCAGGCCAGGTACTCTGGGACCATCCTCATATAATGGACAAATGTAATCAGCTAGTCAAAGAGAAGAAATCAACAATATGTTGGACTACATACGATGTTTTAAGAAAAAAATTTATTCCATTCAAGTAGTCAGATTTATAGAGCACTCTGCAGTTCAGAATAATCTATATTTGAAGATAAAAATCAGTGTATTAAGAAAGGATTTTGTTATAGAGCGGCATCCATGTAAATTTGAACATTTTAATTGAATACAAGTCTTGTTGCTCTTTATATTTTTGATCCAAGAATGACAAAACATTATGATCTGATTCAATTTTATTGTTTCTAAAATATTTTTCATTGAAATTGATATACTTTGCCATGCGTGTGATAAAATATTCGAAGCACTTTTCTCACTCCTAAACAAAACTCAGTTGATGCCTCATTTAGGTGTACATTGGACGACCTATCAATTTGATCCTTTAGCTGGTTGAAAATTTCATGCTTCTGGCAAAAATATGGTTGCCTACTATCAAGATCTAAACATCTTATATTGCGTTAAAGACTCTTGTTGCCACCTCATAGATGTCAAAAAATTACCCAAAACTATGAGGTGATTCTTCCCCGAACAAATTTTATTGGATTCTATTCGTCTTGAAAGATCCGCAGAGTTAATTGCTGTTTTATTTCGGCGTCTACGATTCACTACCTGTGGAGTTGCTACACACAGTCGTTGAAACAAATGTATATTTCATTGCAATGGTCGATGCAACTCTTCTAATGAGCATTGGTCATGTGTAGTAACTTGATGATAATTGTACTTGAGGTCTAGATCTCATGGTATGTCAGATAACGAATTACTTAATCAATTTTAGTACGATACTGCGCTGTGTGTACATCGACTGATTTTCTTCTGGAGTACACGTAGGCTAGATTTGAATATATACTACTTTTTAATAGTGTAGTAGAATGGTACATCATTACTGCATAAAGTTATGATTTCATTGATGTAATCTTATCGAGATAAATACTAATTCTCAGAAAGTGTTCAAGTGTCAATCTGCAAACAATACTAATCATCCTCAAATGAGAGCATGGGATGGTTAGGTTAGAAAATAGTGAAAAATATAAACTTTACAGAGTACATTGGATTTTCGAATCACCAAAAATGAAGTAGGAAGTAGGAAGTATTTCAATATAAATTTACAATTACAGATAATATTAACAACACGAAGGACAATACACATTTGCCCATGATTTGAAAAAATTGCATTATTTTTTCATAAAAAATTTCTACCTAAGGAAATAAAGGAGAACCAGATGCGAAAATATCGAATTACTCGATAGGAAATCTTATATGAAAATACTAAAGCAATTCAGATGTCTTGCTATCGGTATAGAAAAAAATAAAATAAAAAATCCGCACGTGCTGATATGGGACCATCTTTTGTTGCACCTAAATACACATACACCTATGAGATTCAGGAAGATTTTTTACGATGTAAAAAAGATAAAGGATGAAAATAAAAAGCGGAAGACGGCTCGTAGGTAGAAAGTAAATATATTGATGGTAGGAGGGTGCCCGACATATGGCACGTGCCAAATATTAACAGCACCTTGCCCATTATAGACACATATAAAAAATATATAAAACCACTAATCAAAAAAAAAAGAACTAAAATGCAACAGCTTGCAAAGGCGGAAGTGGATAGATAGGTATTCTTAAATTAAAATCTGATACACCTCAAGCTGCCTTTCGTTGTTAATTTGAGGTTGAATACGTTTTACTTTCTAACATTAATTTTGAGGTGTCTAGATTAGGATTCTCTAATGATATATATGATAACCAAACTCAGTTGCCGGTTTCCTCGATAAATTTACAGTAGTATTATAAGCAAAAACATCAGCTGTGTGTAAATTGCAATAATCCTATTTCAAACTTTGAAACAATTAATCTTGATTTTATGGAAATAAAATATTATATCAGTTTTCTATATTATAAAAGTTTTCAAATGTATTCCTCAAATTAAAAGTTACTGACGATGTTATTTCAATGGAAACCCTAATTTTGTTATTGAATTTTGAATCTCGTATTCCATACACTAGTGAATGTTTTAAAGAAAGTGTTAATAAAACATTTTTTTGTAGACTTATAGCTTTAGAATTTTTAAAACAGAATTGTAGAATGGCCATCGTTTGAAAGAGTGTTTGCTAGGATCAAAGTACAAAGAGGCATGAGCACAAAAAAGTACAAACCTTGCCAAGCACACTGTTGCTGACTGTTCGTTTGAGGGTTTTATTGATTATTTGTTGCTTTGTTGGGTTTGTATATGAGTTTTAGTAGTCAGTAGTGAGTGTTAGAGCTTGATATTTTGAATAATTAAGTGTTTGACTGACTGTGCATTTTTACAAGATCTAAACAAGCCAACATTCAATCACTTAATCACTCTAACGCTCATTTACTCAACACTAGAATAATTGAAAACTTAAACCCTCAGACACTAAAACAAAGAACGTACAAATATGTGCTCAAACACACAGCAATTGAACATATAATTATTATTATAATCATTAATAATAATGAGAAAAAACTGTATTTGTATTTATTTGTATTTATTAAATACATTCGAACTGAAGCAAAAGCCCGCATATACAAGACCGCATCAGACCTATATTATCCTATGCAGCAGAGACCCGACCTGAGACCTCTAAAACGAAACGGATATTAGAAACTACAGAAATGAAAATAATTAGACGAATAGCGGGAAAAACAGTAATGGATAGAGAAAGGTGTGAAAACATAAGACGAACATGCGGGATAGATAACATCAATGACTGGGTACTGGATAGAAAGATAAAATGGAATGAACACATTGACCGCATGACGGAAGAACGAATTGTGAAAATATCAAGGGACAAATCACCAGCAGGACAAAGAAGCCTTTGAAGACCTAGGAAAAGATGGAGTGACAACCTCCCAGGTGACTGGGACCTCATACCCTCGTGTTTAGAAAAACAGTCTGCTGCTTTAGCTGCTTCAGTGAGTTCGTACTTACAATATTTTTCATGAAACACTGAGTTTTGTTAAAATATGCTCAAGAAATAATAAAATTAGTGTAAATGAGTCAGGTAAAAACGAAAAGTAGTCGGAACAACATTGTTGTTATGTTGGTATGCGGATGAATGACCATACCATTGGAGCGAAAACCAACTTCATTATGTATTTTCTGCTGATATTATAGATTCCGGAAAATTTACGACTTATACTTATACTTATAGGTCAATGACGCCTAATTTAATCTATCATGTTATGAACTCCACAAGAGATGGTGTCATGTTTGAACTTCATCTTTGCGTCTCCAGGTCACAAATATAACGCGATTGAGAGTGGGAAATGGTATACAACCCAATAAAGCAGATCACAACGAGACTAGCATACGACTAAAATATGCTCAATGAAAAGTTGACAAAAATGTGGGAAAATGATGACATAAAAATTGAAAGCTCAAGGCCCTTTATGTATACAAATATATAGAAAATATAAAAATAAAGTCTCATATATAGAGTACATACTAATGTATGTTAGTTGCCCCTGTAAAGTTAAAAGATATAACTATCAATACTACAACAAAAAGTAGCAAGGCAATCACTATTGTTGACCTTGATGAGAGAAGTAATCGGCAATGTACCTTTCAATGGAGAGGAACAAATGTTCTATAAGAAGACACAATGAAAATAAAGAATAATTAATCAGAATTAACAATATATTTTTTAAGCTGCCCATACAACACAAATCAGACACTACTGATCACAGCTTCCTTATCAACTATATTATAGGTACAAAACTATGGGATTGAAGAGATTGGAAAACCAAGGAACTAAATGCAATTATAAAACATTGATACAAAAACTTAACGAACATAAATACTATCCTAAAAGCTGTTTATAAAAGTAAAAAAACAGTAATGAGCAATGTGTGCAGCCAGAAAATAAGAAGAAAGAATGTAGAAAAAGCGTAGAGTGAGACAAAGGAAAGACATTCATGATCAATGGATCCAACACTTGGTTCAATTGTAAGGAGAAATTGAAGATAGTAAGTATAAGTAACAAATAAAGAGGAAACTTGTGAAGTAGGCTAAAGGATAAATCAATAGTGAATGAAAGTGGCAGAGACCGAAAGAATAAAGATTGAATTTGTAATATGACGGCAGCTTTCATGATACTAATTCCCAAAAAGAAGATAAAAGTCAGAAACTCACTGGGAGATGAGCTTAATGAGTACGTTGAAACTACCAACTAAAGGCGAAGGTAGACTTGAATTTATGGTTTGATGATATGAAAAGTACATTTGGTTGGACAATACAAAAATATATTATAAAATTATTTGAATACCAGTAAATTTATTTTTCGAAAATCAACTAAAATAAAATAGAAAGGAACTATAAATACGAATTTCATTATTCCGAAATAAAGCAGCTACATGGACAGCTCCTGTCACGAAATTAATTAAGTAATATTGATAAGCAAAAAAAAGTGATTCCACTAACCCACTTTCACCTTACATTTATTTGTTTGATTATATTCTCAATTTTGACGCATATTCACAATTACTAATTTGGAAGTTTAAAACAAACAAACGTATATTATTAACAATCTATAATTAAAGATAATAAACAAGAAACAATCGATTCCTACTTGTTTTAGAAACACAACCGATAACTAATTATAGTACAACGACAATACATTTTTTCTAGATAATTTATTTGTTCTCTTCAACATTTTGGGTATATTTTTTTATTAAAATTTCTTAGGTTGATACCGTTAATTGGAATGCGTGTATGGAGTGCAAGTGAGTCGAGCGCACGGGGATTCGAGCACACAGATTATATAGGAGAGTATATATAAGTAGTATATAAGTATATAATAAAAATTATAAAAGAGTTAACAACAGAGTAACAAAGAGTTAATACTTTCTCATCAATGCGATTATAGTCATAGTCTCCTAACCTAACCAAACCAAACCTTTTTTTTTTTTTTTGCCCAGAGGTAGGGTGGAAGCTAATGCCTTCCTCACAACGGGCGGGTGCAAATGCTGTGAGTTTGTGTGGGACTCTCACCCACTAAACCACCCTCCTCAATCCTCGGGAGTGTCGTATGCCGGGAGGACAACAATTGTCATTACATCAGCGTACAACACTGAATCCTTTGGATTTTTGAGCTGTTTCTTAGCTTCACTTCTCTCCACCAGTCCGTCAAGACGGCACAAGAAGAGAGAAAGTTACTGAGCCACTCCACCAACTTCAAGGTCTTACAGCTCCCAGGAGTGGAACCAAACCAAACCTAACCTAACCTAACCTAACCTACCTAACCTAACATAACCAAACCAAACCGAACCGAACCGAACCGAACCGAACCGAACCGAACCGAACCGAACCAAATCTAATCTAACCTAACCTTTTTTTGCCTTGAGATGGGATGGAAGCTAATGCCTTCTTACAGCGGGCTGTGCAATGCTGAAAGTTCGTGTGGGACAAAATTACACAACACAATCTGACTTTAGTCTTAGTTTCGTCATAGCTAATAAAAGTGTTTATAAAAAAGTGGGTTTTCATGAGACGATTCATATTTGGCAATTAAAAGAATAGTGGAGGAGTCCTTAGAGATACTCGGCGTTTAGACACTATAACCAATAAAATCAGCTCCAGGGTAACCATCAAGATAATACGTTCGATCTATGTTTTTATATAAGTTTTTATAGCAAGTGGTTAATTCACATTGTTTCTTTTGAATTCTATTTAGTTATTTGTTTTGTTCCTTTAATTTTCTAGATGTTTGGAGAATTATTCTGGACATATAAGGAGTTTATGTAGCGAAGTTCAATTCAGTTTATAATAAATGCTCTTAATGAACAGAACGAAGAAATTATTTAAGTGATAGTGATAAGTGAATTATTATAAGTTAGTTGAAAGTAGTGGCTAGTATTTAAGTGATTGACAAAGTACGAGTCAGTGTTTATTAATTAACCCCACGAATAGAAACCATATAAATAAATTAGAAAAATATTATAAAATTATCTAAGTAATTCCAGTATTAACGATTTAAGCCATAATAACAAGACAAACCTTAGAGATAACACTACAATGAGTCTATTTGACGTAAAGAATTTATGCATCATCCCTTACTTTGACGTAAATCCAAATGAACTATTTAATCTTTAAAGGATTAGAATCAATGCAAGTTGACTGCCAGTCAAATTGTAATTAAACGTGATCAATTGACGAACTCCTATTAGACGCTACAAACTAAAATGCGAATGGAGAACCAACTGAATCCAGAGCATCCGAGAACGCAGGCGAAGATCCTCATGCTAAACATGAGGAAGAAGAGCAGACAAATCACACGACAATAGAAAATCCAATCCTTGCCATATCTATATCCAAGAGACCACTTAACCACCTAAACAACCAGATTGTCTTCAGAACAGTCAACTACAACCCGTCTTCCCGTAACATCACACATCTTTTCAAACAAACAACGCATATACGTCCAACTCTCAAGAGATAATCTAGAATCCAGTATTATCGTTTTCTTGAAAAACCACCTCCAGTCAAATATATCTTGTTACAGAGCTGTTGGAAGAAGATATATGAAATTTTATGCAGAAATGATGAGGTGATGTGATATCATAAGGAAGATCTAGATATAATAAGCGTGGAATTATACCAGCGGAGGCAACATGAACACTTTTACCATCACTCATGAGGCTTCTAAGTAGAAGTGGGTGGCAAATTCTTTTCATATCTCAATAACTACATAAGTAAAGTAAAATAAAAAGAGTATGGGAGATTTAATACCTTCAATACCTCTCATTTAAACTAAAATTCAGGTGAAGTTAAATCCAAATCTTAAACTTGGGTTTAAGCTACAGATATCACTTTTATAGAAGTTGTTCATTGACAAACTTCGTTTCAAACATTACCGGCGTTCTAGGGGTAGTTCAACATGAAACAGAGGATTCGAACCTAACTTTTTCAAATTGTTTTTACAATATTATAATCTTTAAATTGTACCACCTTTTTTAATTTGTTTTACTGATAATATGACCGTTTATGATATTTTCATTATTAACTTCCCTTTCCAACTCCTACCAATTTTTTTCCATTTTCTTTCCAAGTTACTATATCTCTTTTTTGAACCAAAAGCACTATTTCATGAAAATTGTATGATTTTTTTGTTCTTTGTTTATAAACTTTTATTGAATAAATATCGGAAAAATTTTGGTTGTATTTGTGACAACTCTCAGAAAAATATCTTTTCAACTGTGACCTGCCAAATAGAGCAATCATGTTCATTGTTGGTTTAAACTAGAGATAAAACCATAATTTAAACTTTAGTTTGATCTTCAGTTATACCCTAGGCTGTAAAATTGGCCATTACTGGTGATAATTTCATTACGCAAATATCAGTTTATTAAATTTGACATGGTGTAGTATTTTATGGTCCTCTATCTTTGAGAAATGTAAAATAATATAATCCAGGACATTATAAACCTAAATGGGCTGAATTTTATTTTCAATATTTCACACACATATTCAGTTTCTGGGAATTAACTGTATCATAAACTCAACAAATAAATAGAATTACACAAAAGACGAGTCTTCACACTTTGACCAAAATAAATTGTTCAATAAGGCATGCTATATTTTTAATTAACTTTTACCGGAAATCGGTATATCTCTTTGCAATTTTTCTTGAAGGTCAGCAATTGATTTCTTTCACAAAAAAAAAGAAACCAAATACAAAAAACACATGCCAGCATAAAAAATCAATATTCATAAAAAAATTCAAGGTTCAATCTTCGTTGACCGTTCTTTTCGAGGAAACAACGGTACCACCCTAAAAAAATTGGGGTGGTTTGTATGCGGAAGAACTTTTGAAGACCTAACGGTATCTTCTTTGTGCAAATGGACTCATCCTAACTAAACTCATTATAGTTTTTTTTGGAGTATTTGTAAGGGCTTATGGCGTGGCACAAGGACGGCTGGTAGACGTAATAAAAATATAGTGAAACACCGGTTAACCCTTCATTATTTAAGTTAATTGCGTTATTAAAAGGGTTGAGAGTGACTCTTTTGTGCGGAGATTCCACTGCTATTGGCAGATGATAGTAGCATAAGGTATTGCGAAAACATAAAAGCATTTAAGAAGTTTAGATTGATTATCTGCATAACCCAACAAAATATAATACGTTTTTATTGAGAAAAAATTGTATCACAAAACATATCATACGAAAACTTGTTTTCAATAAATAGTTATTTGTGAGTATTCAATATAAATGGTCTATTTTTGATCAAAAGTTTATTTGAATTCAATACACAAATATGTCACATAGAAAAGATTCAATTATATACTCTGTCTGTAAGTGCAGTTAAATAATTCCTCTTGAAAATCTTTTGTAAATTAGAAATGCTTGTGAAATCTCCAATGCAAAAAGGAAATTATCGGTTGATCTGCTACTAGAAAGAAAATTGTGACTGTAAATAATTTTAGAATATTGAAATTGTTCTACGTAATTAGTAATAAATTGTAAACAATCGTTTTGACAACTACACCACTGGCACTTGAAATAGAATCTTTTCATGCACCCATAATGTAGCTAACTAATTTAATTTTAAGTTTGAAGGACTTTGGTAGTAGTAAAGCTAGAAACGTCACACCACTATGCACCTGCTTCAGGGATGATATGCCTCTAGGTGGGACCCTTGTTACTTGTATTTCTGTTTAGATTTAGTTTTGAATTATTTAACATTTGATTGATGTATATTTTATTAATACTCGTAATTACGTTACTAGTAAGAACTCTCTAACGTTGTTAGTGGTAATGGACGTTTCTACAAATTTCACCGTACGAAGTAAAAGTTCAGTTCTTAATAAGTAGAAACATTTTCCTTGAACGACACACGGAAATAATGGTTTGCATACCTAGACGACTTAATTCCACACAAATATGTTCTGAACCTATCTAATTAACAGTGTCCAATCAGTCAATGGATGTTGAGTTTCCAGATAAATAAATAGAATAAAGCAACAAATGTATTTGAAAGGAGGTTTTAAAATTCACATTCGACGGAATTTAATTGATATTCGTATTTAGAGAAGACATTACGTGTCACATATTTTCGCACATCAGTCGCAAATGACTTTTACTTGATTGTGGAGAAAAGTAAATTGAATTGAATTGAAAGCTAATATATTATGGGTTGGCAAAAATGTAATTTGAGTTTTGAAGTATAAAATAAATCACATTTTTAATAAAGAATAGTCTCTAATAAATTATATATTTTCCATTTTACTCAATGACCTTTTGTCATCTTTCTTTCAGCTTCATGATTCCGCGCTCATGTAATTTCTGGTCTTTATCAGCAAAAATCTGAACCAGATGTGATTGAATGTCATCGTCATTTATGAGAGTATAACCATTCAAAGAATTCTGCAAACTTCCAAATAAATGGTAATCGGATGGCGCCAGATCAGGGTTGTATGCGGGATGTGGCATCACTTCATAGCCGAACTTCAATAGTTTCCCACGAGTTGTATTATCATGGTGGAGCACTAAAACTCTCCAACTCCGACTCCAACGGCATTTCTGGCCGTTTTTCTTTGATTGCTTCATCCACTTTTATTAATTATTGACAGTAAATATCAGAACTCATTGTTTGGTCCAGCATTTGAAAACAGAAGCATTTGAAAACACTCAACTTCTTTGTAATTCCACCAGACTGACAGCGTTAGCTTTTTTATTGTTTTTCATGTGGTACTCAAATACCAAGCTCCTCAACTAACCCAAGACATTTTAAGAGTTTTTCAATTATTGTGCGCGATTTATGTAGCTTCTTCCGCAGCTTCTTGAATAGTTATATTACGATCCATTTTGGTTTGGTCATCATCAACCTCAGTAGTTCAACCAGAACGTTGCTCATCTTTGAGGGAAAAATCTCCGGAACGGAATTTTTGATACCAATTCTGACACGTGCGCTGTGTTAAGCAATCAATACAATAAACTTTACATATTTCTTTGTAAGCTGTAGCAGCTATCTTTCCTATACGGAAATAAAAAAGTTAAAATTGCCAAAAATGGTAGTTTCTGTAGTCCATTTCAAATTAACCAACAACTAATAGCTTCAATAAAAATCACGCACTACTTGCTTCTAAAGTTACGTCAATGTGATCAGTATCACGTGACAAAAGGCAAAGTACTATCATAAGTTATTCAAAAAATAAATCAAAGCTCTCTATCAACAAAAGGATGCATTTCGCAATTCATCAGAAAAATTTAAGTACAAAATTCGATACAAATTAACTTCTATACAATG
Organism: Diorhabda carinulata; assembly: GCF_026250575.1. Lineage (NCBI taxonomy): Eukaryota > Metazoa > Arthropoda > Insecta > Coleoptera > Chrysomelidae > Diorhabda > Diorhabda carinulata. Next base: position 11,160,709 of record NC_079462.1, read on the forward strand.
TTACTTCATTCTCTCGTTACATTTTGTTGCTATAATTACTTCATTTTCTATATTGGAATTAAATTCTTTAGTAATGAATTGAGGTTAATTGGATATTGAGGTTAATGATTGGTGGTACTATCGATGTCTGTGGGGGCAAAACTATGAACATAGTAGCAATATTACATGGTTTAGTTTTGTTGTGTTTTTTCAGGTACCCATATTCTTTGCCAAAGTAATAAACCTTTTATTTTATTTTAGTTTCCATAAATCACATATTTTCTTGCCATTAATTTAATCGCTGTGGCCAAAATATGCAACTATTCCTCGTTATGTATTAAATTCTGAAGAAATTAAGTGTTTAACGAGAGCTATTTAGGAGTATTTAGGAAAAGTTTTTGTTTAACGTCGTACTGATCACTTATATTTTGGTACTGATATGTCGATGTCCAGCTATCCCAACGGAATCATTTCCACAAAACACATTTGCCTGATATTCAAATTTAAAATGTATGGTGCAATTTGAAATTGTGTCAGTTGTGGGATGCGGTATGTGATGCGGATATTTTTTGCCAAAAATTTATTAAAAATGTGTAGAGGATACAGAAATAATATAGTAATTAAAATATCCATCTGGAAATGGCATATCCTGTTTAGTAACGTGGACGCCCAACATATGTGACTGAGGAACTGGTCGTTGAAGTTATGAAAAGATTTGTTGAAGCCGTTACTTCACAATAACAGATATTAAAATTTTACTCACGGATATATTGTCTAAGCCTTGTTATAATAAATTTTATGAAAAATGAGTGTCAACATTGGTTAAAGACCAACATAAAAAATAGCGAATTGGGAGAGCTTTTATGTTTTTAGACGCATACAAAAGATATGGTGAATCATCATTAACACGTCAATTGCTAGAGAAAATTCCACTCCTTAGTTCCGTGAAACTAAGAAAATTTACAACAAACATCTCTCACACCTAAGATCATGGCAAAATTAAGGGTTCTCTACCTTCATAAATGTTACAATAAATTAGATAACTATATTGAAAATTAGACTTATCGCTTTCTTTTATTCTAAACATTGGCTACTTTCTGAATAGTCCTCTCACAATCATTATGTAAAAGAATATTATACAACATAATCCATAATACGTTATTAAGCGAGGATGCACATTTACATACAACCTTGCTTGGATCAAAAATTTACAAGGCACATAAAATCTTCAGAAATAACATGCAATCTTGCCATTAGAAGAATTTACGATTATTATTATATTTAGGAAGTTATTTTCAATGCATGCTACTTACATTACTAGTTTTAATTGGTATTTGAGTTCAAATTTCACTCTTAGTCTTCTTGTTTATATCCTTACTAGTTACCAACGCATTCCAGTTTATAGTTTTTAATTTACTTTGAAAAGCATTAATACTCGAATTTAATTTTGCGATATGCTGTAACATGATGTTGAAGTTGAAGTAGATTAATAAAATGATTTAATTAAATTAAATTAAAGTATAATATAATATAATAAATATAGTTTAATATTACTAATTTAATATATCAATTGAGTTTACAGTCGAGTAACCACTGAAAGTTCAGTTACGCAAAATCTCAGTCTCGACTTTAGTGAAGCACTCACAAATAGTGTTATCACTCACTTTAAGATCCATAGGGATCTTGAACATAGCAAGTTGAGGGTAGTATCTTGATGGCCGTATATCTTCGTTACTTAAAAACTTGAGCCAGTAACTAGGGTAAACGTTTTTTTCTTCAAATAATCAATTAAATCCAGTGAATAATTCGTTGAATAAGTTATTCTTGTTTCTGAGAAGATATATGTGAATAAATTGTAATCTTCTCATTGGGTCTTTTAATTCCAGACATCTACTGTCAATCCACCTGTCGATAGCACTGAAGAGGTATTTGTATTTGTAATTTTCTTGTTTTATGAGAATATCTAATAATCTTTTCTGTAGAAGAAAAAGAAAATCTGCCGAATTTTCCTTTTTCATAACTTTTCAATGATCTTAGAGACCTTTGTATTAAAAAAATAGTTGGGTAAAATTGCTACAAAGGGGTAGACGAAAAAAATATAGAGGATAGCGGTTGAACATAAAAATTTCGTGTGGTGTTATTTATATAGTAAGTTGTGTATCGAGTTTCATTAATTTGATATACCTGCTTGAAGATATTATAGAAAGTCTTGTGGGTGCTGACTTAGTACAATTGTAGAGAGTTAGAGCGTGGTTCAATTTGTTTGGATTTTGTTCAGAAAAGTGCTGAAATAATCATAAAGATCCTTAAAACCACATTAGTTCTACCAATTCCAGTGCTGTTGTGATCTTGTAGAAGATTTAACATGCTGACAACATTCGAACTTATCATATAAGCTGCAAATGGTGACTGCTCCTTCAATTTCTATTTCTATATATAACCACCTAAATAAATCTAGAGACTTTACTGATAAATAAAAAACTGACAAATATTATTGGGTAGCTAAAGAATATTTTCCTGATATCTCATTGCTTTACTGGTTTTACACGCTTGTCCTGTTTCTATCTATGTATTTACCTACGTAACGGAATCTTGGGGCATTTAATAGATTAGTTCCAAACGAAACTCGCTTTTTAGAGCCCGACGAGCACAGCGAGGAGTGCTTTAGAGCAACGAGTGCGACAAAAGTGTTATATAATTTTTTTTCTATTTTCTTTGAACATTATAGGAAGAAAATTGTGGTAACTATAATTAGATGGTAACACGGATAAACAAACTAGATAAACCATTGAAAGTTTTGAATTTTCATTTGTCGACACGTCATCTATGAAATAATTCAAAAATAAAATAAAATGGTTGAAGAATGAGGTGAACAATTTAATTGCACACCTCCGGAATTATGTAATGTGGCAGAAGAGACCATAAATAATTATACTTTTGATGAATTTGGTTTTATTCTACTTCGATGAGGGGATCAACAGAAAAGACGTTTTAACTTTTTTTCCATTTGCTCAGTACGATACTCGTTTGCCTATCGTACTATGTTATCGGTGCAAAATAGAAAAAATAATATTTGAATGAGAAACTTTGAAACTCTATTTGAACTTTGAACGTCTATCTAGCAAAAATCTTTGAATCAAATTATAGTTTATAAAACTGGATAGCGATAAACGCACCAAAATTAAAGTAATGTTCAATAACATTAAAAAACAATTATGTCTGAAATAAAAAATACTGAAGTAAGATAAGCTGCGGTTAGATAATTTAATAATAGTATCCTTTTTATTGATACAGTTGAAATATCGGAATAATGAATCACTGTATTCATTTTAAGTTATTGCATTCTAATATCTACATCCGAACTGAAGTCTCGAATTACTTCACAAATTGTTCGAGGTGGATTAACCATGGACCAACTACTTCATTCAACAGACTAGCAGTAAATTGACAAGAAAAAAATCGTGTCAAGATATTAAAATAATGAAGGAATAGAAATTAAACAATTTTATTAGAAAACGTAGCTAGAAAATGGAAAATGTGACTCCACTTTAGATAAAACTGGAGTGATCAACAAAAAAAAAATCAGAAGCCTGGACGAGGTATTGGTGAAACGGAGACTGTTTTAGTTGCTAGCATTCTTATTCTTTCACGAATTTTGATTTCATAATAGTTTTGCTAAAGATCTTTTTATTCTTCATCCATCACTTTAATTTTATTCCAAGCGATGTGGATACCATTTCTAACTATTAAATCCTCATGTCAGTTCTCGAATTTTAATAGAAAGAAGGTGGTAATTTCCAATGTCATGAATGCAATGTGAAAATTTAGATGTAGTTCATTATTTGAATTAACAGATAGAATAATTCTATTTTTGTATAAATAGAGTGTTAATACCATATCAAATAACTATCTAGATGACGTATCACCATATTGATGTAGGTAAATATTCATTTTTAGTGTATGTTCACTTTAGTTGATTCTTGGTTTTCTTTTTTCCGAGATAAAGAGTGTGTGTTGTTGCCAACGGATAATAGTTTCTTATAAATCCAATATCAATCCATATCTTTAATTTGAAATGTCAGTACTATTTTTCATTTCGCCAATCAAATAACATAATAGAAATTTTTCACGATTTCATATATGCATAGTGTGAAGGTAGTACTTCAAAAATTTACCAAGAACAATGTACAATGTGGTATATATTGATATGTAAGTAATATACTACGAAAAATCTGGAAATTACTTTACATCAAGCAAAAATTTTGTTTTCTATAGGGTGAGCGGATACGTACTTACTATCTTCTTATTAAGGAGTATTTCCATTTGAGCATCATTTTATAGTAATTGAACTGAAAAACTTAAAAGCAGCAAAAATAATCAATTTTCTCCATGATAATGTTGATAGCAGAGGAAATATCTACCATTTCATTAAGCTATATGACGTTTTAAGTCTATGTTACTAGTATAGGGGAAAAAACGAGAAAATAAAAAAATATATATTATAATATGTAAAATATTATTATATATATATATATATATATATATATATATATATATATATATATATATATATATTATTATATAATATATAAAATATTGATTGCATGATATATTTCAAGCAAGGTTGAAGAATTGATTGTCATACACTCTTCGGGCAACTGCAGGATGATGATCGAAAGTTTCATAAATATTATAGATTTAATCAACTAATGAACTTGTACGCATACATTTTCCTAAACTGAATACTAGATATGACAAAGCAGTGATCCACGACTCACAGTCATGCATTTCATATAATTCAGTGTCTTTACTAACGAATAAAATAATTCCCCCAATTCTTGGTTAGGTGGAAACATCATTTGATGACATCTAGGCAACAGTAAGCAGAATGCTACTAGGACGCGGTGCGCTACAACGCGTTACTCGCTGCTGCTTGCTTTATTTTCACATTCATTACCCTCTCGTCATAATTCTCAAGTCAGTGCAGAAGAACTTGTAACCAGAAGCAAACAATTTTACTTTATAATTATACTTGTTTTTTGTATTGAAAGGATTTATACGGTGTTTCCTTTTTGGCTTTGAAGTTTTACATTATTTATTTTGGTAGGGGTTATAATGCTATAGTGATAAGATAAAATTATCATTGTTTCAGATAATTGTTACTAGTCACATCATATTATTGCTATTTTTTTGCCAATTGGTTAATAAACATATACCTAAGCCAGATAAATTTTTTCATTTTTTCATTCCAGCTCTTTACTTTTGTATACTTTCACTAAGGCACGTCGCAAAAATTATATCCTTCTACAGAAATATTAAAAGTTATCCCTAGTTGTCTACCTTCGATCTATATGTTGATCCTTATAGTGCACAATTGAATGAAGTAACTTTATCATATAGAAATTTTTAGGTGGTGTAGTAATTTCGAATTTTGACTTGTTTGAATTGTCGAAACTGTAAGTTATTATCAAGTTTGTGAAAGAATATATAAAATTTCCGTATCTAAAATTATACGAAACGTTCAAGCAATAAAATATTAAGCAGATGTTGAATGAAAGATGTTAGGAATTGGTGTTATTTTGACATAAGAATTTGATAAATGCATAATGATTTTTGTTTGGCCTTACCATTTTGGTAAGATTTATGTACAGTGAAGAGCTCATTTGAATAAATAGTTCTCATTTTTTAATGTTGTGTCTAACGAATTTTATATGAAACATATTATGTTAAGGAAAAGTAATATAATATTTATCGCGAGAAAATGACCAATAACATATTTAACAAATATAATAATAATAAATATAAAATTATCAATATATTTTACTAAACCAACATCTAAAAAATAAACAGGAGAAGTAATTCCATATTTGTATTTGATATCTCAAGACTCAATAAAATTTCATTAACAAACTATGAAATAGCAAAAAAACGTAGAAACACCACTAATGTCTGTAGAAGATGAGCTATGCACTAATTCCATCTTATTTGGTGCCTCTCTGGCTTCTTCATCACAATAAAACTGTTTTTCGATAAATTGGGAAGCAGTATTTTTAAAACCATAATTTCCAAAAAGTTCAGCGATGGTATCCTGATGGTTATCCAAACTTCATGTTTTCTATTAATAACAATCAAGCCTTCGGAATGGAAACGTTTTCCGATGCAGCATGAATTATCATGATGCTTTGTCCTTTATTATTTTTATACTCGAATCTATCCAATGTTTCTGTTGAGAAACACGTGTATCATTCCCTGACTCATGAATCTAGACAAAGATGGATTTCACCATATCTGGGAGGAAATTCTCCAGAGACTTCTATGGCCACATTGGACATTAGTTTTGTCGTTAATGGATCTTTAATCATTCCTATCAACGATGTTCATTTTTTGTGCTAAGTATAACATGTATCACTTTTTTCGGAAACAAAAAATTTTAAGTCTATATTTTACTGTAGGTATTGATGCTTTAGAGAAATGATGCGTTTCTTCAATTATTTCCAATTGCTTCCAAGCATGACACTTCAATATATCGTGAACATTTTTCATAATCAATTTTGTACCAGTAGTTGTATGCGCTTTTTGCCCAGAAAACAAACGACAGAAAAGAAACATTGTTGAACTTAAAAATATTTGCATTAAAATTATCGCGCCTACGACTTTTACAAAATAAGGATTTGATGATGACCTGATTATAGTTTATCTTAAAATGCAAAACAGCAGAGTTTTTATAACAAAGATCTATATATATATATATATATATATATATATATATATATATATATATATATATATATATATATATATATATATATATTTAAAACGGAATCTAATACACGAAAAAGGGAATTTTTAGAAATGGTTCACATTCATAAGAAAAAGCTATAAATGGTAAGAAAGGTCTAAATAATAGGGAAAATTGATGAATGAAAAGTTAATTCTATCCTTATTTTGATATTCATGATAAAATGATTTATAAATCAATATAAGTATGCAAATTGTCAGTGTCAATATCATATTTTGATAAAGACTTACACAAATTTCAAAATTTATCTTTCTTTTAAAAATTATCAAAAAAAACTAATTTTAAAACAGAAGACACCAAAAATTAAGAACATTTGGATGCATTAATATATCAAAAGGTCTAAGAAATTAAAGAAATTTATACAGAGTTGTATAGCAAAGAAAAGTAAATTACTCTAGATTTTCACTAAGTTTTAGTATGACCACTCCAATCATACATCATGCATAAAAAATAGTAAACATTAAGTAACCAAATATATTTTTATGAAAATATAGAAATAAATAAAGTTTAGACTTTTCCTTCAAATAGAATAATAAATATACATACAACGAAATATATATGTATTCCAACAATATATTTAATATCGAATTATGAATGGGTTTTCTCCCGATAATCATAATTAATTGTCTTACTCCATTCATTGGTTCTATTATTTTTTCTAGTAACATATCAATTCTCTATTTCCCAAAATTTCTTTTTATCTGTTATGGCATGTCTTGCAGCGTTACATCAATTGTCCGGTGCAATTTTCAAATTAGTCACACAATAAATGATGAACATCTTGAAGTTATACCATCAAATCCCTTAACTTGATCCCAGATAACTTCAATGAAGATAAGTTTACAGTGATAAGATGATTAAGGCTACACTTTTCATGTTCTTTTGTGATTTGCATCGATATATTACACTATACTTCTTAAATATTGGTGAATATTGTTTACATAACTATATCTTTTTCTAGTGATTCCTCTTCAGCTAATCTTACGTTGAATACCGGCCAATCGAAGATATCTTACTGTTTTCACCAAGTTTTAGTCAATGTTCCTTCAATTTTTAGAGGTAACTGGCATTGTCCATAACTATTACAGAAATGGTCTGAAATAAATCTTTTAGTTCACTGAAATATTCATGAAAATTATCAACAGTGCTTACTTCAAGGTAGCAGGTTAAAATTTCAAACAAATTATACTATCTAAAAATTTTCTATGAACACTACAAGTGACAAGTAAACGGTCACCTCCACGATATTTTATGTTTCTTGAAATCCTTGAGAAATACTGATTATTTTTCAGGTAATATTCTATATACCTAAATACATTTAGATCGCTACGATTGAATAAACTTGTTTAATTTAGATATTCTTTAATAATTTATGTGCCAATACAAATCTCGTAACAATGTCTAGTGTGAAGTTAGTTAGTGAAGAGTTCAACGAAACTGGTGCAGTAAAATATTTATCCAGAAAACGTACAACAACTGCAGACAAATCTTGCAATGTATGTGTCTTGTTAGAAGTAGATCCACATTTGTGAAGTAGAAAAATTAGAAATTTTAGAAAATATACAGTGAAGGCGATTACAGCAGATGCTCAAAATGTTTATATTTATTTCAATACAACGAGCTATACGATTTTTATAACTTTGCAACATCCTATTCGATAAAACCACGCCTTCCAATCCATCTTCTAGGAACCACATTAATTAGGTATTGCTTCACCACACACCATCTTGTTGTAGCAAATATTGTCATTTGGGATATTGTTATTGACTAAAAATTTCTAATAATGAAGTTTTTTTATATGTAATTGAATAATACTTACTTGGATTTCGAATTATCCGAGCCAACTCAGGTATAATATTGTTTTCCATTGAAAAAAGGAATCAATTATTTTGTCGCCTATTATTCAGTTTTTCAGGATATTAGGTGTGGGATTCACGCATCCAACGAGGATTGTTACGTGACCAGTTTCTACAATTATGCTGATTTCCATTAATACAAAAAGTGGTCTCATCGCAAAACATAATGCTGCTTTGTATGGATGAAATTTATTATCTACTTCTACGCTTATCACCATATCCTAGTATCATTAAAATATCAATTCGTTCTCTTCCAGATAAAGGTTCCATTGTGACTTTCAATAAATTTCAACACTAGTAATTTATTGAAACGTCAAATTTGTTATTTGTAGCAGTCATAGACACCTAAATGTTTATTTTAATTTCCGAAAATATGGCATTTGGGTATAGAGTACATCTGATGAAAAATAATAAGTATTTCTTAAGGTTTTCGAAAAGCGAAAAATATCTAGGGTGATCTATTTGAAAAAACAAAGCTCATTATTTTTCCGGAAAAAAGAAAGATCTGACAACAATGTAAATACCACCATAATACCAGCCGTATCACAAGACCTTTGTGCACAAAAATTTATAAAAATCGTACAAGACGTTTCCGAGATAATTGAGGGGTTCCATATATAAAACTCACTCTGTATATATGCCTATCAAGTATCTTCAACCATTTTTTCTTGCCCTAATTTTTATACAAAATAGCCCTCATTTATATATGTTTCATCAAAATTAACAATTTTTCCATTTTTCTTCCTAAATCCTAAAATATTGCCTTCCTTAAATAATAATCTGATATTTTTTGTAAAACTTCTATCTTCTTTCTCCAAAACTAAGTCTAATTCATCTAAAGTTTTCCATAATTTGTATCCTTTGAAGAAAACCTTTCCTTCTAATATCTACTAAATATTTATACAAATTAGATACATCTCTTTGTTGAAATAACTCTTCGAGTCATTTATTGAGTTCAGTGAACAATTAAAAACTATAATTCGAACAATTCTATTCATGTGTTCATGTACAAGAGCGCCATTAGTTCTGTACTTAGTTTTCCTAGGCATTATTCCATTGCAGTTCGATTTCACAGGAAAATAATTAAAGGATTGTGGTATCTAATTGCAAAAATTTATTTGAATATATCGCTTTATATCGCCTATTGTTACAGATCTGACAATTCTTCGTGTCACAATCACAAATTATGTCAATACTATAATTTTTTCAATCTGCATAACGTATTCACCTCATAACGCGTTTTAATTATTTCAAAGAAAGTTTAGGGAAACTCAAATTGATATTGGATTGTAAATCTTTTCTACCTGTGAAGATTACGTACTTACCTTAATTTTGTTGATTAAAGGTGATTAAATGGTTGGAAAATTTTTTGGCAATGATGAAAGAAAAATAAAATACATTGGTGTTTTCATCAACTATTTATTTGAGAAGAAAACCAGAGATTTTATTTTGAAATAAATAATACTGAGCATATTATTTTAAAAATTTCTTGTTACTGATTATGCTCAGTCATTTCCAAATATACAATAGATGCAAAGATCATTAATTTTGATTAACAATTTTCATAGAAGATTAAGTTAATCGTATGATTATCTATATATGTTTATTGGAGGGAACTTGAAATATCTTGGATTAAACTAAACATTATTCCAAAAATCCTTTGTCTTTAATACAGTAAGTGATAATGAAGGGAAAAAATTAGCATAATTCATAAATAAGGTTCTTTTGCTAATCAAATGTTAATTTCCTATCAAAAACCGTAACTAGTAAAAAAAATTAGCAAAATACAAAAACACAACTGAGAATTTCATTACCATAAGCCAAATGGAGATATTAAATTCATTAATTGTTGTCGGAACTTTGATGTTCTAGACAAACTTGATATCTTATCATGAAAAGAATCTTTTTAGTTTCATTTTAAGGAATAGTACTTTCCAATAAAACTTTTAGGAGAGCATTACATTGAAAAATACCGGACCTATAATATTAAATATAAAAAAGCCACCTATTTTTTGCTTGTTAGTTTCTTTTTTCCCTTAAAAATATCTCGGTACAACAAAATAAAAAGTTTACAACCTCTTAGGTAATATAAAATATTGTAAGAGTTGCACAATCCTAATAACTTTTAATATTTTGGGACTATTGCTTTCCGATAATAAAAAAATACAACTGCATGAAAGAAATCGTTGCCGACATGTTTTGTAGAAAAGTTGTAAAAAGGGAAGAACCAAATTTTCAATTTTAGACAGGAAAAGATCGGCGTTGATGTAATAATAGTTAAATAGTTACATAAATAAATATTTTTATTGCTTGCTATCATAGGGTCAGCTACTTTTTTATTGCAATGGATCTTCCAATCAGAAATTCTGTTATACCTTTTTATTCATTGGAATATACTAAAAATTAATCAATCAATGAAGTAGTGAATTTCTCTTACAAAGCTGGAGCCAAAAATATATCATGTATTGATTTAAAATAGTACACGGTAAACAAAAACATTATTTTCATATTTTATTCATTATCTTTCATAAAGAATCCCACTGAAACGGAAAAAGTTTAAAAGTATCTTTTGCTATGTGTTAAAGCTTAAATATCCAAGCACATTTCATATTGTTGAATCTAATTTATCATATACTGTAATTGAAAAACTGATAGTGGGATAATGGAATTTTTAATGATGATTGATGTTGACGATGGGATGGGGACTCGACAAGATGTATAGGCTTTATTTCATGGAATGTACCCAGATCATGAACGTATTTCTATGTACAGCAGACAGAATTGAAAATGTGTACAGAAAATCAGTAATATAATAAAATTAGAATTCAATGGACTGTAGCATGCAATTCGGCTTGTTACGTTTTTCTTCAAACATTTTGATTATTCCTTTGTTCATGTATTGTGGCACAGTAGTCACTTCGGACTTATTTATCCCAACTTTCGAGTTTTTGGAAGAATTAATTTGTTATCGACCTCCCACTCTATTCGAGAATTTCAATAAAACCTCGAAATTGCTTCGTATTCTTCCTCTATCTATCTACACTTCAAGCAAAAGTAGAGTTTAATAAATTTGTGGTGATCCTATTCTCTATATTCGGTAGTTAGTTTTTCTTATTGTGCTGACAAAAATTTCCCTTATCTTTCTGGATTGACTTTTGCTTCAAGCCAATATTGTATAATAATTTTCATATGAAATCGTATTTTCTATTTATTTAAGGAACAGAACGAATAGAATAGAAGAGATACGTGTTTGGTTATATTTTAAAAAATATAAATTCAGTTTTTTTATATGTTAGAGCATAAGCTCCTTAATTTAGATTGTTTAGTTTTCATTTTAATTTAATTCATAAGATTTTTCTAGCTTTTCCGCATTTTTTATTAATTTTTAACGTCGTTCGTTAAAAAGCTGGTGGCGTTCAATTTAATATTAATTATTCACCCCATCTGAGTACCAGTTTTTATATACTTAACTGAGGCCGAATACCACTTCCCGAGGATGAGGCTCCTGTCGGGGATTTAAGGTTACAGGACCATCTGAGAGCCATACAACTTTTTTTAATATATTTTGATTCTAATATATGAATTTGAACGATTTACAATAAAAAATGGTAAATTTCATGTAAGAAAACAATTAGCTACTCAAAACATTTTTCAAATATGTCTAAACTATGAAATTGCTTGAGCAAAAAATGTAAAGATTAAAGTTCAAAATCTCTACAAATTAAAATAAATAATTTGATAGATGCTATTTTTACTATCCATTTATTTGAAATTTAAAAACATATTTGAAAAATAATCAAATAAAAATTCACTTTATACTAGATACAAAGTTTGTGGGTCTTATATTTGTAACCTTTCTTATTTTCATTTCGTCTTCATTTGAAATCGTGAAGGGCTTAGTAGCATGTTTCCATTTTAATAATAAGTGTGTCAGCTTTCGTTTCAAAACACATAACTTGATAAATCTGCGATTTCAATCAATTTAGATTCAGTCTATTCTAATATTGTAATTGTATGATTGTTTAATGAACCTCCTATAATTCCACACGTGTTTTCAGGAACCTCTATGTCATGGCAATGCTTCTAAGGAAACGGAATTGAGAAAATACTATTGTATAGCCGTGTCATTATTAAAGTTAAGAATGAAAAGTAGAATACTGAATCTACCTTGTAACATCAGAGCAGTATATGACAGCCATTCATTATCTAATTTTGGTTTTCCTAGCTGCAATGAGATTAACAAATCTTCAAAAAGCCAGTTTCTCCGAAAGGAGACGTTGGTAATATGTATAAATTTAAATTATAATTCTATCATCTTTTGATTACAGCTTTTTTCTTTGCAATAAATAAACCAGTTCTTCAAACTCTTCAAACTCTTCAAACTCTTCAAACTCTTCAAACTCTAGCGATTAATTTCCTTATAGATGAAATATCATCATATATTTTACATCGATGAAAAATCTATATGCATTAGCAATTAATCAACATATTTCAAATCTCCCGTTTTATTACATTTGGTATTGGAATTTTTCACTGCTTTGTTCCATCCAGTATAGCTGCTTCCATTTTCAGGCCCAACAAATTTAGAATCTTATTTGTTAATCCAAAAATGGATTTTCTTGTAATAATTGAAAGTTATGATAGTTGCTCCATTAATTGTCAAAGTAGATAAAAAGATATTTATCATTTATTCTTCCTAATTTTAACTTAGGTTATGTTATGGATTAAAACAAATATTATACACTTCTAACTTCTAACACAAAAAGCGTCTGCTTTAGTGAAATAACTTGAAAATACCGAGACGAAAGAAACTGATACACATTAAATGTCTAACATAAGTTATTGTGAGTTTTAGTGGCAGACTTTGATTGGTAGAAAAAGGTTATCTCTTACACGCTACAAACTACCTTCATTCGAATGTGCAAAAAATATGGAAAGGACAGATGTAACATAAGCAATTTTCTTCTTGATACTGGAACTGAAATGTATCATAATCATTTATACCTTTCTAATTTATTTGGAGCATCAATTAAACCAATTTTTTCGGTTCTCATTTCAATAATATTTCTTGTAGTTCATCTTTACTAAGCAATTTAAGGATTTCTACAACAATTTCTTTATTCTTTAAATTTATGTGGTGCACAGACTATGATTCCACTGAACGTTATTTAGATTACAGGTTATACTCGTGGTCTATAACAACAAACTCGTTTTGCCTGAAATTGTATTCTTTCATCAATTTACTCGAAACCGTTCCAATATATTTCCAATGAAGCATTGGAAATAAATAATCTTTTATGGATATTCAAATATTTTTTCTCGTTATTTTTATATTTGCACATCAAAAACAAACAATGTCAGCTATACATTTTTATCGATTATCAGCAATAACATCGGAAACTACGTTTTTCATAAATAGGATGTGGAACTGACAGTAATCATTCCTACATTAACTGAGTTATTGAGCTTTGTCAGCCTACAAACTCACACTATGTATTTACGTGTATGTATACTAGTATACTATGTATACAAGTTTATTTAAAAGTTTTATTTAAGTTGAAATTTTTAATGTGGAATTATCATTTTTTTTTGTTTCGTTAATATTGATTGGTTTCTCAAAATATTGAATATTTATTTTAATTTTAAAGTAATAGTGACAACTTTCTTGACGGCTAGGACCAGGAAGAGGAAGATGAATTTTTATTTTACGAGTAGTAGAGAGTCGACCAGGTAAAAAATTTTACGCCCGATCCTAATTTGAATTTTACAACCTGCAAATATTGTTCAATAAAAATATTTGGTTTGCGATTTTGCAAATTCGTACCAAAGTCGTATTACGTCGATTGTTCGGCTAGTTTTTTAAACTATTTTTGTATTTTTTATGGCTATTATAAATTCTAACGACGCCTGAGAATAAAGTAACAAAAGATATTCCTAAAAGTCAGGAACCAACTGCGAAGTCGGTAAATCTTCATAAAAGTATGAGGTGCGTGTTATGAGTTTTATGGCAAATTTTTTGAATATGCATGAAAAAACCGACTATGATTTTATGGTAATGTATACCGTCACGCTACTGGCCATTAGAGTTTTGATTGAAAAGCATTTCTAGCAAATTTCTTGAAAATATACCATTTTTTAAAAAACTTTTATGATTCCTGGTATCTAATAGATGGCTTTCAATTTTTTTCAATTTACTTTGATATTTAAAAAAAGTTACTTTATAGTTAAAAATGAAGTGAACTTCATCATTAAAATTGTAATGCATGCCTTATTTGAATCAATAGATGTATCCAGAATATTGAATTAATAACTGTACAGGACTGTCAGATGATATGTAAATATGAATAGTCTTTCCTCGATATCTTCTGCTCGTCTCAAATTTTGTTAGCTGCTCTTTTTCAAATTATTTTTCTACTCTTTTTTGTCTCTACATTTATCTATACAATTGATATTAGCTTTGTTATTTCTTGTGAATTCTTCTGTGTCGTTTAGTTTTTACTTCCATGTTATCGTTGATATGAATATTGTTAGGTACTTTCATTTATAGTAAAATAGTAATATGGTCGAATATATCAAGAGTTCCAACGCTTTTGAACGATAAGACAATAGCTGCTTTCCATTCACACTCAAGTGTGACACACACAGTAATGTGAGTATTTTATACTCAGATAATTATGTCATTGCTCAGTGAATAAAAAGAACGTGTAATGTGTGTTAATATTAACAATAACCCCATACAATTCACCATTTTTATTGGTTAAGTAATCCATACGTCTCTAACTCATAGCAGAAACGAGAAACGACGTAACTAAAATAATATTATTTATAGGATTATTTACATCAATGACAAGATCTGACAACGTGATGTCCCCAACCTCACTTTCAATCTGAGTTCATAAAACTAACTAAATCACGCGGTTTTAAGCTTGTGCAGATTGCTGGAAATAAACTCAGTTTGATCTCACTAGTGAGAGTGAAAAGGAACGTGCATTAAACTGAGTTAGAAGTGAGAGTAATCTGAGTTTTGGTGTAAATGGAAAGCAGCTAATAAACGCAATGAAATGAGCAATGTATAAAAAATTACACTAGTAACAATAAGCTAATAATTAAGCAAAATAAGGTTATATTACTTCGGGCAACTTCGATCTAGTTTGGTCGTATTTCACTCGAAGGTCCGAGGCCCATTGAGTTACACTTAATTTTCTATGATTTGGAAATATAGTTAACTAGCTGAACCCCATGCTTATCTCTTTCTCCTGCATAGCTCATTTTTAACTATTTTCAACCTGTAATGAAGTTTTTTGGTTTTTCAAGTCCTGCTTTTTTTTCGAGACAATCTAATGTGTCGTCTCCCAGCATTTAACGTCATTTCTCCATCAATCGTCTCTCCTTCTCCGTTACCGTCTCTTCTTCTCCGTTACATTCTTTGTTCGTTCACTCCTCATTTCTGGAGTCTTTCAGGCCAACAGTCCAATGTTCAGTGATCACTAAAATGGTCTTCTGGATTGAGTATTTCATGAATCATGCCATCACTTCTGTTTGACCATATATCCTAAGGTTTGACTCTGATTTTTGTGTCAATAGCAACTTTTAACAGTACCATCGGTAGTAGCACTACCTCATCTTCCTTGCTTTTGTCTTTTTTTATGCTATTGTTTTTAAGGCTGTCTGGCTGTTTGTATGGATTGGAGTGTTTTTGTTTGATTGGCCACTTTCCCTTAACAATCTCTCAGCCTTCTATAGCGTAGATTTCCGTTTGAAGAATAGTTTTTAGACTGTACTACTTTTGGATGTTCAGTTCCCTCAAAAACACACCAGTTACTGTTCTGTTTTCTGTTTCAAGTCATATGTGAATATTCTTATCAATATAAAAATATATTTCAGGAATATTAGAGCAAATTATGGAAAGTCTACATTGCTTGATGAAGGTGTTAAACTAAAACTAAAGAAAATTGGAATTGACTAATTTTAAAAGGAAAAAAAATTATGTTATAGAGAATTCATAGATACTCTGCAGAGGTATTGTCAAATTGATGACGATTTAAAAAGGGAAACGTGGAAACACGAGAGAACGAAATACTTAAGAAAGAGTTTTTCCATCTGGCAACTTTGTGTTTCTTGTTTTCAATTAACAGTTACTGCCATAAAGCAGACCCTTGTACGGAAACTAATATACTCAAAATCACTACTTTATTAAACAAAGGTACATTTTATGGCATTTTAAATGCAACCAGTAGATGAAGCTTATTTGTGTTATGTAAATGGTCCCAAAGGTTTATTTCTTCATTAATTGTTGATAATTTGAAAAATAACATAATGAAATATAGATACTAAAATTCTTGTTTAATTTTGTGAGTTTATATAATTCATTATCAAAACCAAACATTATTGTTGATTTCAAACTACATTATTTATAATAAGGTACTTGAACACATATAGTTCTACCGTTTAAGTACCTTGAATTAATAGCTACAACATATTGTTCGGAACTCATCTTGTTCTAACCGATACTTAAATGTTGTTTGCGAATATCCAGAATTAATGAATCAAGGCACGCATATAATAACAATCGGAATGGTCCAGCAAAATTATTTTATAATTTTCCATCACGATTGCAAAAAGGTCGTTCCAATATAATCCCGAAAAAGGAACAAATTGAAACTAGAAGTTATCTACGTTGAAATAATGACCTAGACTATAATAAGCCGTATGTAATTTCTAGCTTTAACTATCTCTACTACGTTCTATACCATTCATTAGAGCGCTTTTTAAAAGTTTTCTGGGTTTTACTACATCACGCATTTATGCTGAATCTCATTTATGATGGTGCAGTCCGCAATAAAAATAGATGGAAATTACCTTCAGCGCATCTTCAAAAAGTCACTGAACCAATGACGTGAAAAATGTGTGTTGGCTAATAGTTAACCTTGAACCAAGGTGGTTGAAACCAACTTTTCAATTTCAACTTTAAAACATGAAGATGAAAAATTACGACTTGGACCGCATACATGTTAACTATATGTCTCTCCTGTTTTAAAATTATTTTTTCTTCTATAATTTTTCAAAGAAAGATAAATTCTGACGTTTCGACTTTTCTTTAAGTCTTTATCAAAATATGATATTGGCACTGACAATTTGCTTATTTATATTGATCTATAGATCACCTTCATCGTGAATATAAAATAAGGATGAAATCAACTTAAAACTTTGTTCCAATAAGAAAAAATAAATATTTCTTTGATTTTCACATTTCATATATATAGCGGTAATCAATTAAATTTATTAGAATCTACAGAATAGAGCTATAAAATTTACTTAAATTATTTAGAACTATTTTATCATTTATAGCTTTTTCCTTCTTATGAATGTGAACCATTTCTAAAAATTCCCTTTTTCGTGTTTTAGATTCCGTTTCAATGTATTATTGTTGATAGATAATCTTGATTTTAGGTCTCTATGAATTAAAATTTTTCGGAATAAGTATGACTAGCATCAATATAATACTAGATTTTAGTTGTGGAAAAACCAAAGTCTTCATATAACTTCTGAAGTAATTAACTAATCGAGTGCGGAGCACATAATTTCTAGATTTATTAGCATAGTTGGTTATGAGGCAATAGGGTTGTTAGAGCAACAAGTTCTTCAACTACGAATGGAATTCATCCACTAGTTTGTAATAAGTCATTGGAGAAATTCAGACGTCATAGAAAGGGCGGATAGCTCTTTATTACATCAATGCATGTTTTCTCTCGTCTACTCGTCAGAGGTTCGAGAATAGACTAAAGCTATATAGCCCAGATTTGGCACCTAAGGAGTTATTTTTGTTCACCCACATCGAAAAGGAGTTGTGTGGTCAACGATTTTTTGAACAGAGCAAACCGTTTCAGCGTCAACACTTATTTATTGGAGCTACTTTTGAGGGAGTGGAAAATATATTTCGGAAATTGTAAACTGTATCAATATTAATGAAAAAATTCCGAAAAACAATGGAACTTGTTTCGACTATAACTTTTTTTTAATGTTAACACTGTCATAGATAGAGCCTGTTTAATATAAAAATGACGTTTTATTATGCTTCGCTTACAATCCTACCAAGCATTTCACGTTAATTAGCAGTATCTTAAATAAGCTACTCATTTGTTTTTCTGATAGTGAAAAAATCATTCTCAACTTCACATTCTTCACATTTATTGCCTAGAGATTTTTCTTTAGGATAAAATTTCTTACATTGTATGATGAATATACAAAATGAAAATTGTAATTTCATACCGATGAGTTTACTTCAGAGATATAAGATTTTCAATTAAGTAAACATAGTTGGTATATTAAAAAGTTTCTTTTCTTTTGTTTCTACAAAGACGTGGCATTTTCAGCATAGCGTATTCAAATTAATTATAAGAAGAAACAATTATCTACTTGAAACATTTTTCTTAAAACAACAATATAATTAGTATATTCAGTTGATATTAAAATGAAGTGGGCGTAATAACATTGATTCTACAATTTGTATCATTGCAGAAGTTTGAGCTCTTCAGTATTGTATTCTTTGAAACTGAAAAGGTTGAAGTAACTGATTCGCAGATGTTTTAATTTTCCTGATGGAATGTCACTAAGCTGGTATTTTGTAATTGAGACGGGTTAAATAATTTTTGTGATACTGTGATTAATGGTAATGGTAAAACTTCTTGAGAAAAACATAATTAAGTACCTATTATCTTCCACACCATTTAAGCTCGAAACGAATTCAATTATCTCTACGACATGCGCCAAAGATCCCAAACCCTGAAATAATTTTTGCCAGTAGATATTGTTCATCTGAACCTTCGCACAACAATGTGTTTCGCCTTTAGTACCCTGGACTTTTTTGGTATAAATATATCGTTTCTGTGGAAATGTTGATCATATTTGGTACTATTACGATGTATTATGATTACTTTGAAAATAAAATATTCTAAATTGAACTCATCTACTTTTTTGCCTTGTTATCAGATGTGTATATTAAAAGTTAACGTTCATTGCACGTCCAGAAATGGATTTTTCCATACTTGTATGATTACTTATTTCTCCTAATGAAATATACTATATATTCAGAGACACAGATGAATATTTACAAATACGAACTACACTTTTCAATGACCTAGAGCAATTGCCACTAAATTGTAGGAGATAAATGAATTTCAGACAGGATGAAGCACCGTCTCATTATCTTTAATAATAGGAAATAGGAAAAGTAGCATGGGAAGTGAATTTCGCTCACTACCTAAAACTACAAAATGTTAGTCACTTGAATTTCATTTTATAGGCAACTCATTATTACTCTGGTTTCAACTCTTTTATAATTTTTCTTCTTTTATTTAAAGTAATAAATATTTTAATCTAAATACAGGGATTGAAGATACCGTCTTTATACCTGCAAATGTGCGCTTGATGCACCCTCCTATATAATCTGTGCACATGAACCACCGTGTGCTCGACTCACCTGCGCTTGATGCACGCATTTCGATCGATTCGAAAGATTTGAGCTTCCTGAAAACAACGTTTAATTTAAAATGGTCATATTCTTTGTTGACAATAGAAGGCTTTCGATATTTAAATGTTATTAAAAACGTTTCTTTTATTTAGATTATAATGACATGATTCTTTTCAAAACCACAAGTTGTCTTTAAATGTTAAATGTATATACTTCTTACAAGAAATTTCAATAGACGTTTTCTTCTAAATACTGATTAATGACGATTACCGATATATATAAAAACTTGTTAAATATCATGACGGAATGTCAAAGTTGAAGCATTGTAATCATCATAACTAAAGTATATTGGTAGGTAATAAAAAATCAATCTTTTGTCGTGCGATTATTTTTTCAAATAATTTAGTATTGGCCGCTTGAACTTTCGTGAAACCAGGACTATCGTAATATTTTTAAACATAAACATTATTTGATTTAAATGTTAACTAATCGATTAGATTTTCTAAGAATTTCTTTTCTATCTCCCAGTAAAATCATTATAATCTCTTTAAACTACACACATACGCAAGAAATTTCAGTCACACCTACATACATAAATATATTATCATTAATGAATGATCTTGATTTCAGGTCTATTATAATGAAGAATGACATTTTGAACAGTTAATATTTTTATGGTGCCATAAAAAGGACGCTACCCTTTCATCCCTCCTTCAAATGGGGGGCTAAAGGAGAGACTAGGAGGGGTCTATCCAGTGTGGCTATTAAAGATATTGTCTAAAGCTATTGATCGTCGGTGCTGCAGGTTTTTTGCGATTTCCTTGGAACCAGGGGAACCGGCCAAATGGCCAACTATAGGGCAGCTGTACCCGCCCATCCCCACTAACTTGAAAATTATGATATAAATAAATAAATAAAAATAAATAAATCAAATAAATAAATTATAATAAAAAAATCAGAAAAAATCCAAATCTGTTTTTGTTTTCTTCTAGGCAATGGTCGGTCGTTTTTTCTACTTTCCAGCCAGGATAGGAAGCACAATCCCATGCAACCTCCACAACCCCAGCCCTGCAGAGGAGCAACTCCTATATTAGGGCCAATTCCAACACTCCTTCCTCCTATAAAAAAATTTTCCAACGAATCTCTCCCTCTCTCTTGCAAAACTATTAGTAAACGTAGAAAAGAAGTGCTAATTGAGGAAGAGGTGTTGTAGAGAGGCGAAACTTACAGATAAGTCCCACACACTCTTGTAAAACCGAGGTTTTTTCAATAGAAGCAGAAAAACTGAATTCTTGGTATGATTTGCATAGTTATATTAAATACATTTGAAAAACCCAGATGAAGATATCATTCCTTGTATGTAATTTCGAATGGTGTTGCGGGTGGAGGACTAAAAATAAAACTGTCCAAGAGCTACTTTCGTTGAATGCCAACGTTTCGATTGTTTATTTCATCTTTATCAAGGCTGAAAATATATGGTAATTTATAACTCAAACGTTGATAAAGATAAACAAGTAAACAAAAAATTGCGAAACTAGAAGTAAAACAATATAAACATCTATACATGTATATATAAATGTATACGACACACTGCATCTAAGACAAACTATATTACATAAACAACCAAAAACATTGTTGTATAAAACAGAAGATCAATGGAAAAGTTATTTACAGAAACCAATACATACACATATAAGTAAAAACATGTACAAACAACATACCTTCTTAAATTATTAGTCAAAAGATAAAATATATAAACATATTCCGCACGAAGAGATAATTCTTCTGTTAAGATACATCTATCAGTGAATGAATACTCCCAAACTTTTCCAATATTAACAAAAGCATGAACGGTCAAAATTGTTGGAATTATTGCCGTATTGCCATCAAGTACTAGTCCGACCAGTGTTTGTTGACTCACATACATACGAGGTCGCGCTATTAAATAACAGACCGGTTACGGAAAAGGATTTTATTATAAAAATTTTTCTACAATGGAAAGCTCCGCTTCAATATACTTCCCTCCCCTCGCCACACACCTTTCCATACGTTTCTTTTATTGATCGAAGCAATGCCGAAAGTTTTCTTTGGTGAGTGACTTTAGTTGAAACAGTCACACAACAGACCTGGGCGCTGGTCATCTTCAATGCTCTCTCGGCCCTCACTATGGCGCTTACACCACAAAGCATGCGCACGAGATAGAGAATTGTTCCTCTTAGGCCTCTTGCAAAAATTTATAGCTCTTAGTTGGAGTTTTTTTTTCAATTTAACAAGAAATTTGAGATTGATACGTTGCTCCTGTTTTTCGTGACACATGGCAAATATTTTTGTTTTCGTGAAAATCAAACATTTTCTATTTGTGCAGCAATGAAAAATTATTTTTCTAGTTATTTACTATTCATAGTCAAGAAAATTTGAATTACATCTTGTTAACTTCTTGTTCATTTCACGATAAACGGCTGGAAACTTATATTATTGAAGTCTAAGTTCAAAAGTGTTGGTTTAAATTGAACTTCTAAAATTGTAAAACATTTTGATAAGTTAATCCATAATCCGATGTCGTTTTCATCTTGGATAAGCTTGATTTCACAAAATATTTTGAAGTGACCTCAGACTTTGAGAACGAAGGAAATGGCAGGTGGTCTCAATAAACCTTGAGTTTGCCTTTTCTGAATCCCAATAATGTTAGGCATACGAGTCTTCTCACTCTAAGTTTAACACACATTATATTTTCCACACCTCAAATATATATATTTGTTTCTTGAATTGTTAAAGTAATTCTAAACTAACACTCATATGAAACTATATTAGATTAGTTCTCGTAAAAAATGTAAGTAAATAGCAAAACTTAGAGCAATGTATAGATTTACTTTTACATCCACACCTAATCTAATAACCAAAGATTAGCAGTATGCCATATATGGCATACTGCTATGGCATCCCTGATAGATAAACATAACACTTTGCGAATTAACTTTTAATTTAGCGTCTGATTTATTAACGCTCGTATTTTAAACGATTCGACCTAATTTCGGTCTATATCAAAATACATTTAGATGTATAGGAATGAAAAGTAGATATAATAAAGTAATTTAATAGAAATAAGTATATAAACAAATATAGTCTGTGATTTGGAATGAATTCAAATACATTTTTTTATAAATGATTTTTACTTACGGAAATAATGTATAATATGATTTACAAGGCATGCTTTCAACATGAATTTAAAGTTGAACATAGAGCAGGAAGAGCATTTTGTATCAAGCTTCATTCTCGAAAATATATGAGTCCAGTATAAAATCTAATACTATGAGAATGCGGTGCATATGCAAGCTCCGCTTCGCTTGTAGCAATTTTAATGATTCATAGAAGTACAGAATTAAAAATGTACTTCATCACAATTTCACATGTTTGTAGGAAAAATTGACATCACTTAACAACTTTATATGGATAGAGACAACAGATGTCTCAAATGAATTTATATTGTCTTGAGTTTTCAATTAATTTCGGTCGTTCACCAATGCTCCTATATTGAAAACCCATTTATGTGTTTTTCATCACTAATTAACTCAATCAGAATATAATTTTTTTTGGAACTATTTTCAGCAATGAAATTAACTATATTAATTATAGATTAAAATTTTAAAATATTGATTTTTGTTCATTTTCTACCAGTTGATTACAACATCGTTGTGCGAGGCGCTACTGATAATACTAAAGATTTTCCAACAAAATGGTGTCAGAAGCTTGACTCTAGTCGTAGTTTATTACACCTAAGGTTTATAATCTACCTTCTACAATAATGATTCATTTTTATAAGGAAAGGTATACCAGCTTCTAAAGAAATTACGGCTTTTTAAGCCGAGTATACAACCCACGATTTTCTTCAAACATTTGTTATTGTCAGAGGCGTCTATTCGACAAAGAACATATCTAGTTATATTACGATAGTTTTTCTGATTGTATATCTAATGTGATTGTGTTTGATAGTGCGAATAAATGTATCAGAATATCGACATCAATCTGAAAGTTTTTCGTCAATTTTTTTTATCATAATTGTTGACTAATATTCTATCTCAAACTTGATACACTAAACTAATCATTCTAGTTTCGTATATATTATTAAGTCCTCACGATCCATTATACATTGTAAGAAAAAGGAAACGAGGAACACATGTTTTCATATTATTGTTTCCCGCACCTGTCCACACCTTTCTTGTTATTCTTGTTTTATCCATACCTTGCATTAGTTTTCTGAACTTAGTTTGTCCAGTCATTGTGCGAGTTAAATCTGATCAGCTTCATTGTTTCTCTTAGAACAAATCTCGTTGTTATATGTATAATCCGTCAATACTGTTGCGTTTATGTTGTCAACGCGGATACAATACGAATGTAGAACATTCCATTTACATGACCATCAAATATGAAAATGATGCCCAGATTTCTACATACATAAAGAGAAAGCACAAGTAATGCTTAAGGTACATTATGCTAACATAGATCTATTGCAAAAATAACTTCTCTTTCTGCCAGAAAGGAAGTCTATAAAACCCTAATTCGTTAATTTGTACTCTATGGATGCTCACATTAGCAGACAAAGAAAGACATTATAGATTGGAAAGAAATAAGTCAGATGTAGAGGAGTGTGGGAAAAGAAAATTAAATATAAACATGAGATAGGAGATATCTTCAAACCTTTTTGGACAATTGCCACTAAAACTCCAGTCAGTTGCATCTCGTGTATTATTCTGATCCCCAATTATGAGGCTTCGCAAATTCTTATCCTTGAGGGTCATGTAGAATATTTGTGGAAATAAAATTATTATTTTTATTGAAATGAAATTGTCTATTGTTATTAATATATTTAGTTTCATAAGTTTGACGCTGTCATATATTCTTGTTTCATGTCATTAAAGATATGAAAATTACTCTGCCACTCACTCTCTTTTAAGAGATCTTCAAAAAACAAGTACAAAAAAATCTGCCGTTATTTTAAGTTGAAAGTTTGAAATTGTGTTTTTTTTTATTCACCTTCGTCTGTGTGGCTGACGGAGTAATCCACTATTTGTTTCAGGGATAACTCGAGATATTCTGTAATATTGCAGTGGCTTAGGAGGTACATATTTGCTCTTCGAACCGGTAGCTACTTTATTATCACTCAATATAGCAATAATATTCTTATTAGAGCCAAGAAAGAGCAGGTCTAAGAAAAACAATGTTATACCGATTTCGTAAATTAAAACTCAAAGCGAAATGTGAGGAAAATTTAGAAATAAATAAAGCATGCTAAAATATTACAATAACAGGAAAAGATTTTAATTTTTGATGGAAGAAAACTCACCTGTTTTATATAGCAAAATTTGTTTGAAAACGAAACAAAAACTGTGTTGAGCTTTACTCTTTTATGTCCAAAATAGTAATTATAAACGTAGATTAGGCATTTAGTTGTTGTTTATGACACAAGACAAAAAAATCTAGTGAAATCTAATTCCCCCTTAATTTGTGTCGATTTTTTGTTTTGGAAAGTCTTATATGGTTATCAGTTTGATTCTTGTCTGTTTAGTTTTTACTTTTTCCTATTTAAAAATTATATATTTATGTTTGCTTTCAATGTTAATTAGCTACTGAAAAACTTTGATAACCTACTGTTAACTTTTTCATAACAAGCATTATTGAGAAATTGAGAAATCCGATGTTTTAGAAGAGAAGAGAAGAGAAGGAAATTTTCGTTTTTATTGTTATTTGACAGACAGCGTACTTTACACAGTCTGCATCATTGTTATGTCGCCTTTCATTGAGGTATAGCTTTAAGAAGAGAATCAAAATATCATTTTAGCTTCGTATGTAAGATACACGTGAATATATAAAAAATTGAATTTAACTTATATAAATTATATAAAGCACGTAGAAAGAGGAATAATAATTACGACAAATATAAACTTTACTTGTTTTTCATCCTTTTGTTTCCTAAAATTCTGTTCATCTGAATTTATCGTGCATTATCTGAAAACAACGGTATTTTTTTATTCCAAAATATTCCAAACGGTTCTTTAATTTAAATACACTTCATTGTAAATGCGACGATTTAATTCAGGCTATTGCACCGGATTTATATATAGAATTGTAGACTAAAACAACTGTTCGTTTTCCTATTTTCTCACCATTTTAATATAGTTCTATTAAGAGGAAAATATATAGTTTTATTGTTAAATAGGCGTTGATTTAGCGTGAAGAATGGCTCAGTTATCTCGGAAACGTTTTGCAAGTTAGCAGTAAAGTTTGGTGTCCAAGAGTTTTGAGATATGGCCAAAAATTTGGTGATATTTCATTTTTCCATACGGATCTTCTTTTTTTTAAGAATAGTATTTTGTGATGTTCTCTAAACTAAACTGGCTATCGGGATAATAGATAAAACTTTTTTTACCAAAGGTAATGGGAATGGGTAACATACTTAGTCAACCAGATACAGCTGCACGCCGTCTGACGCTGTCAAAATTTGTGATAATTTTAAAAGAAATGGTCGCTATTTCTATTTATTTTTGGGTAACCGTTGAACTATTGTACAAGGTGTTCCTGGAAAATGAAGTTGGCTATTACTGGACAGTTTGAAACAATATAAAGTATATATAAAACACGAGCTCGCAGTTGGTTGATTAATGGAGATACCTGGTGAGCGATAGAAAGCAGTTCAGGTGATAAAAGTGAGCTGATGAAATTGTTCATAGAAGAAGAAGAAGAAGAAGAGAAGAAGAAGTTTCAAGTTTTAATAAATTGACTTCTACCATTAGATTGATGAATACCCTTCACAATATTTTATAGCTGTAGCTGTAATAAATTTAACCAAATCAAAGATGATTTTCAAAGCTCCTAGTTCGCTGATTACTCGAATATGATCAGCAAGGTTTTTGTTGATTCGAAAAATATTTCACTGCAGCAGTTTTGTAACATTTTTCCACCAATTTATTCATAAATTAGATCAAATTATCAGATTGAACTAATTTATTGAGTCATCTTATGTATTACTATAATTTTAGCGGAGGATATTGCAAATGCCGCTAAGACTGCGAAATATTTTCTACACAAACTCTTTGCGAAAATTCATACATAGTTATTGATGATTATGATAAAGTTCAGTGTCTTCTTTGTTAGAGTTACATTTTTTAATTGAAACACCCTATATTTTATTGCATATTTGAATTGACTTCTCCATAAAAATAATATAGGGTTGTGATACAAGGTATTTAAAAACTTATGACAAATTCATTAATAATATTACCTGGAATTTAGTACCTAACCCTCACCCACTTTATAAACAAAATGAAATATTTTTTTATCGTTTTTATATGTGTTTAGAATGTAAAAAA
This sequence comes from Diorhabda carinulata, assembly GCF_026250575.1. NCBI lineage: Eukaryota > Metazoa > Arthropoda > Insecta > Coleoptera > Chrysomelidae > Diorhabda > Diorhabda carinulata. The sequence goes on from NC_079462.1 coordinate 11,188,177, forward strand.
GTTTTTCTGAAATACTATGTGAATATATATTTTATTTTTGTTTCTTATTTCATAATTAGAATCCCGAGCTGCAAAATCTTACGTCACGAGTTGTCTAATCTTCATAACAACCACCATCACGAGCTGGCACATTGTAACAGAAGTTAAAATCATTAACCCTATATATGACAAGCTGAACTTTCTAATTCAGTGATATGATAAACAAATTTCTAGTTTATCGGGTATGGGTAATTTTTTGATAATAGAATAGAAAGCTACTAAACTTTCAGCAAGAACCGTAACGTGGATCCTATATTTCACAATTTCGGTTTGATAGACATTTGTGTGTACTATTTTTGTTAATTCTAAAAATTAACACTTCTATGAAACGTGTCGTTTGATTAATCATAGTTAGATTCAAATATTAATTGAATTGTAATTGTAAGATTTTATTATGTAAGTTTCATATAATTATTACTATATTGAATTTTATTCTAGAGTATTTTAGAAAGTATTGTAAATTATTTAAATTTCCAGAAAAATGTTCGGTTATGATTCACTATGTGTTGTGAAAATTATTGATTAAATTAGTTGATTTTTTAGTAATAGAATAAAATATATTCTAAATAATATGTAGAGCAACCAACAAATGAATGAAAAACAGTCTGCGGCAGTTATTTCTAAAAAAATCCAAGTAGTTATGGTATATATGTTATTTTATAATAGATGTAACATATAAATATAAAACCATTTTAACAGGTTGTTGACTCAGTTTTAATAACTGTGCCTGTAGTAATTTCGTTGTAAATATACACGCAACAAAAAATGAATGTTTTGATTCCGAATTCCAAAGTATTACAGCGAGTTTTTTGATAAACTTATGTATTATATACTATTTTGAAAAAAAAATTTGTACAGCATTTTCATGAAGTTTTGGATTAGAATTGTTAAGGACTCTATTAATCACCTGTTTGATTAAATTAGTCTCAGTGTTAGGTATTAAAATGTATATGAGAATCAAAACTATTGAAGGAAAATAATAAAATATGAATTTCCTTACAAGGAAGTGATGAAATTATATCATTTACATACTTTGAAATGAAGAAAGGCGAAATATAATAAAGTCCAAAATATAATCTGCTAGTATAGTAGATATTGAGAGCCTTGGTGTTTCAAAGATTTGTTTGTAATTTTGATTATATTCTTATAGAATTCTTTTCAATTTGTAATTTTCACTCATCACTTAATTTCTCTTGTAGAGATATTAGACTCATATTTTATGGATATCCAAACCTTAGACAACACAATTTTGTAGCATTACCACGTCAGTAGAAGTTTAATTATTTGTAAAGAAGTGTTTGATATAATATTCATTGTTATAATTATTGTTATAAAGATTTTGTCAAAATTTCAGTCAACCATAGAGGAGGAGTTTCAGTTGGGGAGTATAGTGATGCTCCAATTGGTGTACCTGATAACGTAGTTTAATGAATTTTTAGTAAAGAATAGTATTTGGAATATATATTATTGTTGTTCATTGCCACATTCTCACAAAAAACGCATCTTATGGATGGCAAAGACTTCGTTCAAATATATATATACAGCAACATAAGAGTTTTCCACTATATTTTTCAAGATTTTTCCATTTCCTTATTGTTTATTCCGAGATATTCTACAGGGCAACCTGCTATTAAAATATGCTGAGCAGCCCCTTGTTCAAAATGAATTAATATATGAAACCCCCATAGACAATTTGATATTAGTAAAAATATTTTCAAACTCTTTTATAGATGATGATGCAAACTTCTCTAGTTTTCCTACGAATGTTCAAAATACGATTTATTCACATAAAAGAAAAGAAATAATTCCAACTTCAAGTAAAATTATATTGATTGCAACTTTTTTGTTTCTGCCTCTATAAAACTTGGAAAAGTACGTTGAAAAATGAAACATTTTGTGGTACTCACCCTGTTACTTCAGTGTGAAAGCAGAAATGATGGTAATGCTATTAACACGCGTAGGTAACTAAGCACTTTGTAAATTCTTCTTCAATCACTTTATTTAACCATATAATCACTTTGTAATCTCTTGAAATGAATTAGTAAATGGGAGTATTATCATTAAAGCACCAAACAATTTCAAAGCGCAAATGAACTTTCAACCTGAGTGCAAACTTGTTATACAGAGTTTTCATAAAGTACGTTGATAATACTTCGCTTATATTTAAAAACAAACTCTTCAGTACATCGGTATAACTTCATTATAAGTATACAAGGTGCAAAGTATTCTAACGAAATATTTTCTTAAATATCAAATCATATATAAATTTTTAGTTTTGCATAAGCTATTAAAGTATAAATACAACCGTCAGGATCGCGTAATTCTATATTTAATAGTTCCAACGTTACAGTCGTTTGAAATTAAAATTAAAAAAAAATAGTACCTTTTTCTGTCATCAATATTGTTTAAATGTCATGAATATTTACTCATTATTATTAGTGAAAGGTGTTTATTATAATTGGGTACTTTACCTAATAAGACAGAATAACGATTCTAATAATGAGAGGTAATGGTGATCGTAAAAGAGGTAATTTACTTATTCAAAACTCTAATCGCATTAAAACTACAGATACTGTAGTTTGGATGATTGTGACATTTTTTGAAGAAGTGACTTCAACTAAAATACGTCCTAGAACTAACTAACCGACCCAAAACCGTTTCTAAGGATGAAAAATTCTTTACTGTTATGAGAAAACATAAGAATAAATTTCTTCCTTATAAAGTAAAAGTATGTTTAGAATCATTTGATGATTATAAACGCAGAATTGAAGTCTGTGAAATTATAACACAAAATATAGATAAAGATTCTCATTTTACAAGATTAAATCATATTTATGTTGAATGGTAGTTAATCACCATGTTGATTTTGGTTTGTACATAATGTAATGATGCTGATCCTAGATGGATATGAGGAAAGAAAATAAATGTATTTGAAATCTATTATTTGTACAGGCTTATTGGCACCACCAATTACTAATTATTGAAAAAACAAATAATCATACGATACGCAGTTTGCAACAATTATAATAATTTTCGGCTTAAGCAGGATGGTGCTTTACCACTATTTATTGTTTTTGCTATATATTACTTGAATGAAATTTTTCAATGATAAGAAGGGAACAAGAGATTGGCCAGCTATATTCTCCAATTACAGATTATTCTTATGCGGATATTAGAAAAAGATTGTGCAAAAACAAAACCTGCTAATCAGGATAAACTGAGAAATAGATTACAGATAAATGTCCAAAAAAAGAAGACAATTTTAGAATCTAATTGAATCAGATCAACAATAATGTTGATTATATTATACTTTTTATTCCATTGGTAGCTTACACAAGCTTTTAGAATATTACAATTTGATATGATCCTCCAACCAAATACATCATCAATGGCTGATAACTTTTTCCGCCCTATATTACTCACTTGTACCATGTACTTATTATTGGAAAAATTGGTAAATAAAGGACTCTCGTTTCTTGAAAAATACAATGTAATCTCAAAATAGCAATCCGGATTTCGACTAACTATATCACCTCAAGACAATCTAATTGTTCTTCAATCCCATATATCTGTGGCACTAAATAAAAACAAGAAGTCATTGCAGCGGTATTCAATATTCTTGTTGCTTTTGATATCATTAGTAGATAATCAATTTCAAATAAATTAATGTCAGTTGATATCCACGATCACACTATTTATTTTATCCAAAATTCTCTAGCTATTAGATTTCTCAATGTCTCTGCTAATAACACTCTATCGTCAACTTACATTCAGCATGACATGCTCACCAAAGTCGGTTTTGAGCCCTATTCTATTTACTCTAGCTATTAACGATCTTTGCTTTGGTCTCCTTTCTCCCTTTAACTAATAATCTAATAATTTTTAGTCATTTTTTTAGAGTACTACTAATCTAATTCGGTCAGCAGTAAATACTACAGAAAAAATATGAGTAACTTGGGATATAATTTATCCGAAACATAATTCCAAATTTTCCAATTAAGTAGGCGACCACCTACAATGTCCCATCATGTCTTTATTGTTAACGTTGTGGATAACTATCTACGATTTCACCAATAAAACCCATTCCATTTATTTTACCACAGCTTCTCGACGGCACAGACCTCTCACAAACAAGCCTTTTCCCTATTTCCACTATGTCACCATGGATTATTGACCTATTGACAACACCAAAACAGAAATCGACTGATTGCTTTGGAAGAAATAAAAACTAGTTAATAACTATGTTTTAACTTTATATACGGATGCTTCCAAGAATGAAACAGGAGCAAGCTTCGCAGTTACAACGTCGTCAATTCCAATCAAAACATCCCTAATTCCTCCAATCTGCAGCGTTCACACAGGTGAACTATTTAGCATTCTATAAGCCATCAATTTTATCACTCAGTTACTATCATCTAGCTATCTTCCCACATTGGCGTAACGTCGTAGGTAACGACCTATCAGACCAACAGGCAAAATGTGCTTCAACTCAAGCCATCACCTACAATATAATTACTCATAAGGACTTAATATCGCAGTTAAAAAAAACCAGAGTAACTTGTCAGCAAAACCTGAATACTTTCTTACACTCTATGCAACACCCTCGACCAAGTAACTTTGTAGGCCTCTCCAGACAAGTTTTAATCATTATAAGGATAAGAATCGTTCACTCAAGACACATCCATTGATATCTAATGTTTCCCACTGCCAGACCTATCTGTACCAGTTGTGGTTCCAATTCCGACTGAATGTCGCAAATACGTCATCCTAAGGATACAGTTTCAGTTCGAGCCTAATTACAAATGCATCCTAAATGATTCTGGCCAAATTTCTTTCGTATTCAAATTCAATAAGGTGTTGATGTATATATTTAAATATAACGAGTATAATCACATATGGCTAAGTAGCCATGGTAGACTAACACGTTAAAAATAAGAAAAAAAAATTATTTTTCAATAACTGTGAAATGAATGAAGTTGAAATTATGAGTTGTTTATAGTTGTGTTTTTGAATCAATATGTTTTGAAAACTGAGAATATGGATAGAGTTATTATTTAAAAAAATTCAATAAGTTGTTTTATATATTCATTTGGAAAACCATTCAATCAAAATTTTTTGTAGATCAAACCAAAATTGTATCAAGTTACGTTACTTCATAAACACAATATAGATATAGTAGAATACCAGAAAGTAGAGTACCAGAAAGACTGATAACAAGTTAAAATACGTATCAGGAATTTTTTAAATAAGAATACTTGTTTATTTATAATCAAGGGATGATATCTCCCACGTTAAGATTTCCTATGGCACACTGGTATTGCAATTTTGATTTTGTTACGTTAATTATTGCTTATATACTTCAATCGACGCCTCTTTTTTCAGGTTTCGATTCCTTAAAATACTGTAGGTGTGTATTTTTCTGTCTTAAGACTTCTTTCACTTGTAATCTAAGATTTATCTCTACCACTTTATCAGATTAGTTCTTCATTGAAGATCTCAAATTCATATTATATATATCTGCACTTTTGATGCTTATTCTTCTATTTTTATAATTCTAGCAGCATTATTCTTTTTTCTACCTTTTCCTTTTCTTGTTATTATTTCCAAACAAATATAATTTGTTGTTATTTTTAATTATTATTCTTTTGTTCCTTCGTAAATCAACCACTTCTTTTTTCACACAATACACTTTAATGATTTACTCCACGTTTTTCTTATAGTGCTTTCTGCAGCTACGTTTGAAATCAAGTGCTTTAATCCTTGAGATACTTGGAATTTGTTCGAAGCATTTCCTTCTACTATTAATCACCTCAAGAAAGTCTGCCAAAACGGCCTTAATTTATAAAAAAAATTTCAGCCATAAATGGGAAGCTGATTCTACGTATTTGATAAACCTGTAAAAGACTCTCGTAATATCAAGAATCGACTAAGGCTGCATTGTTTACGCATCATGTGAGAAAACATATATAGCACAACACTAAGAAGCCTTTACTGTTTCACCAAAGAATCACCCCTCTGACTTCGAAGAATCCAACTGAGTATGAGCTATGCAACATCAGTTCTGTCCCTGTTAATCACAACATTAACACAGATCGCTTTTAACACCTATTCGATTACAAACAAATACCTATTCCGTTCTATAAAAGAATTCACGAATATACAAACACCCTAGCACTTGATTACTAGTTTTCTTTCCAATTAACATAAATGTCCCCCCTCCTTGGACAATCCCTATTCCCACCAACAACGTTAACATCAACTCCTTTTAAAAAAGAAGAAACAACAAGCTATTCTCTAATAACATAATCTTTCCGTAATCTTAGGGAAGTGAGATTCAAAGCATACCATTTTCTGAATACAGATCCATCCAAAATACCTAATGCCCTAGAAGCTGTAGTAGTATTAATGAACGAAATACACATATTTAAACTATCTCCAGATAATAGCGTCCAGCTGGAGAACTCTATGCCATATTACAGCTAGAAAAAATCAATACAATAGAACAGCCATAATTACAGACTCCATGAGCTCAATACATACCATTCAACAACTTTCTCTCATATACCCAATAGGTCTCCTAATTAAAACCTAATTACACCTTATCCACCAATCCAAGGCATATTGGTGGATAGCAATTTGACCCAACACACACAGGCATCCTATGCAACGAAAAAAAAACAGATCAACGTGACAGAGCAACAGATAACAACGAAGCAACAATTATGCGCAAAGTGATAGCAAAGACTATAAAGAGATAATAAAAACAAAAGCTCAGTACACGTGGCATAGGGAGTGGAAGGCTAGGCTAGGGCACATTAAAGTGACACCACTCATATCTATTTACCCGAGAAAACCCACCAATATGTGAATCTTGTAATGTTAATTTAAACGTGAAACACTGTCAGAAGTACAAAAACGAAAGACTAATTAACAACTTCCCAAATAATATAATCTCTCTACATAACAACAATTGTAATACCACAAACTTAATCAATAACCTGTGAAGTTGATGCGACAATAAATTCGAAAAAAAAAACAAATTTCCTCCTATCATAACTAGAATTCAATGCATACTTCAAGATGTTCCGTCCTGTAAATGCGTGATTTATTGATAAACAAACCTTAATTCTAACATGAATGCAAAACAATATTAATAAGAAATAAATGAAATTTATCATTTAACCATTAATTTTATACACACCAACCATCTGCAATTCTCCTGGGTGTCGTAAAAAAATATAGGCTTTTAATCTTGTGAGTCATTCTCTCAGAATAAGAGCATGGAATGAATCTTTATCTTCATAGTTTAACACTACGGTTTATTGACCTGTCCAACCTTGTTTCTGTTGCAGCTAAGCTACATCTCTAGGATAGATTATTTCATTATATTATCTGCTTGATGTTGAGAATGGAACCTACTTAAATACAGGATGTCTCAAGATTTAACTGAATCATTACAAAAGTTTAATGAAATCAGTAGTTTACACGTAGTTCTATCTAATTGGGGTTATTCACTCTAGATATTTGTTACGTGTTAGTTGTGGCGTTTCGATCTTACGTTATAATTCTCTTCGTAAATTTAATTATGGGAAAACGGGAGAAGATTATCAAAAACATGGAGTAATTGTTAGGGGCATCGAAATACCTATCTACCAATTAAAATACTGAAGCTCATTAAATTAGTTGGTGGATTGTGAGAATTTCTCATTTTTTGTGCTTTATTATTATGATTGTTATTATATGAAAAAGTGACAAGTTACTTGAAAATTGAAAACTTCACTACTATAACTGAATATTTTCATTGTGATTATATTGGTTTTTAAGTGATAAGTAGGAATATAAAAACTAGCAGTTTCTATTGGTATATTTTTCAATCAATAGTAAACAAAAATTGTTAGTTTACATTGAGGACTATTTCAATTTATATGCAAAAGGTGGTTTTTGCTTTTTCATAATTTTTACAGAACGCCCACTATCATGTTTTGTTTAACTTAACGAGAGAGACCATATGTGGTTATTTCTGATGTCGTTTTAGACATTGGTGAGTGATAAAACGCAAATTTTAATAGAAGTAACCACAACAAATTATTTATATACCATTAATTATCAAAATGTGATGTGTGTCGTTAAGGTTGTACATGCGTAATGAATGGTAAAAATCGTATTTCAATCCCAAATTTAGACATATTGTTCTTCCAACAACTTACCTATACACAAAATATTATAAACTTATAAGTAACTTGAATAAATCATTTTTCTGATTTCCTGAATTTTTTTTTTCGCTCCATTTACGGAGTGCTTTTTCCACAAGTTCACTGTTTGAACTTTGAAAATATTTTAAGAAATTCGGAAAATTTAGATCTTTTTTCTACCTTATGAGGTCTTCTGTCACTTTTGGTGATTTTTCTAGTATGAACAGATTTCCCTTGACCAGGTGAATGAATCCATCATAAGGTAGAAAAGTATCCACATTTTTAGTGATCGTTTTACTTATTGATTTTGTAAGGCTGCAGAAGGGATCGGGTTCAACATGATACTTGAGCCCAGGTACTTAGACCACCCCGAATTTCTCACATTTACTCAACGTGCTTAGAGCACACACACTATCCCATTCTAACTTTTTTAAACAATACAAGACTCATTAAATAGATGGTAGACCGCCACACTTTTGTAAGATCCCCAAAGCTTATTTGGCATGGAGATAACATTACACTACTAAACGATGCTTAAAAAGTCTCTGATACAGTTTCAGAATAATAGGAAAAATCTGAGAAATATAAAAAAAATATAAAAATAGATTTGACATTATTTTGAAAAATAAAAATTGAGATGTTAAACAAAATTTTCGTCACAAGGGCCCTAATAACACAGATCTGCATGATTTTTGCAATGCAGTTCAAACAATTCCTCTTTATCACGCTAATACCTTCTAAACGAAAGAAACAAATATTCATAAAGCCCAAATACGTACTACTTTTCAATATATTCCTTTTTTGATCTAAGGTAGTAAATTTCATGAGATGTTATCAAAGTGAATGGTTCTATGTAGTTAAGAAAATTTGGAAAGTCATACATGCCACAGTCTCAGAATGTCAAAAGGACATAAATTCAATTATGAAGATTCGAAAATTTTTAAAACGGAATCAAATATAGGCAGAAAAGAGAATTTTTAGAAATGATTCCCAGTCATAAGGACGAGAATGTTATCAATTATAAAAAAGACCAAAATTTACAGCTCTATTTTAGAAATTTTAATAAAACTACAAATAATTTGATTAATAGCTACTTCATACTTTTGAGATGTAAAAAATAAGGAAAAATTAATTGTTTATGTTAAAACTGATTTTATTTTGATATTCATGATGAAGGTGATGATATATTGGTTAATATAAATATGCAAATTGTCAGTGTTAAGTCATATTTTGGTAAAGACCGTAGCAAATCAAAACGTCAAATTATAAAAAAAAAACTAATTTCAAAAAACATATCAAAAGATCTAGGAAATATGAAATCTAAATAAATATTTATATATATTTTGAATATAATCGATACACAACATTATAAAACCTGTAAAGTCATTTTTTGAATGAATATTAAACGTAACCGTTCTGTTTTGTTTTTATAATGTACCAAAAAATCTCACGTGTTACATTTTTTTTCTGGTCACTTTTGAATTTAGACTAAAGTATGCTATTCAACTTTATGTTACAGTAAGGAATTTTTTTTTGTCTACCAGTGTTATTGCACCTCTTCGGGTAAACAACCTCTATATCAATTATACAGTATCATACACTTTTTTTAGTTTATGTTAATAAATACTTCATTTTATATAATCCCAAAAAAATTATTTGGGTATAAATCATTTGGATGGATTTAGAAGACCACTTAAAAGCACATCGTGAGGAGTTAATCTTATTATTAGAAGATTCTTTGGAATAATTTTGAGTCTCACGTTTAATAACAACAAGGAAACCTGCAGGAATCATTTGTATTTGTATAAAAGCCAAATATCTATTACAGTTTAAATTATTATTCACCTATAAGAAAATATGTTATTATAACGAGATATATTGAAAACGTGTATTCAATTGGATTCGTTTATATTCATCACTTAGTGATGGATCAGGTGGTAAATATTGTTTTATGCCTCGGTAACAGTGAAGCAATTGACCATTTACGATCAACAATTCTAGCCTTTCATAAATTTCCTCATTTTTGTAAATTGAGTATTTTTTTGGAAGATACTTGATAATTGCTATTGCAATATAGCATTATTTAACTGATCCTGAATCAACGTTCATCTGAAAACAATATCGAACGAAAGAAAAAATGTGTATCCAATAGATACGGATAGTGTCTTTCCACCCTTGACAGTTTGTCTGAACTCTACTTTGTGTCTTCAGCGCCACGGCCAATTTCCTCATTGGTATTATATATAGATTAATAGATGATTTCAGTTTCCAGTTACTTTATCATATTGTTATTTTTAAATGTGAAGTAATTGACCGAAATGTGCCAGGTACAAAGGAAAGAAGTATACACTCTCACGGAGATTGAGCAAAAATTGTCATTAAAATTCATTTCAAAGCTCAGTTTTATCAGTTTATCTTCAATGTGCTTTTATAATGCTTGAAATTATTAAGTTATCAATAACACTTATCGTCCAGGGTTTCCCGAACATACCATGGACTGACAGAATCGCCAATGACGAAGTACTAAGACGCATTGGTCGAAATTATTGAGATAGAAAAACATCTTACGCAAGGACAAATACCTACTACAGAAAGGCATCGACAGGAAGAAGGAATTGGTAACATAAGAGAATGGACAAATCTCAGCATCGGAGAATTGTTTCATGTTGCGAGAGACAGAGACGCATTTAAAAATGTGGCCGCCGTCAATGAGAAGACGGCAAGAGAAGAAAAAGAATACTCGTATTCTCTTGATTTTCATTGACTTTGTTACATCGCGGCACAATTTTCTTAATTGATATTACATAGATATTATAATCGATTCCCGAAAAAACCTAGAAATATTTTTGATAATTGGGTGGTATGTATGGGTTGTCTCTAAAAATAGATACTTTGGAAGCGATAAATACAATTAGTGGCTCCATCATTAGAAGAGCTTGATATACGAGAAAATTATCAATTCAACTCACTTGTGGATAAACTGTAATCTGTAAAATAGATTTAAAAATTTGATTGCATAAAATATCTCAATAAAAAAGAGATGGGTTTAGAGTCAAGATTACAAAAGGTACTGAGGAGACAAGGAACTTAGGAGAGTATTCATAGTAACAGTCAAAGGGAAACAGTATTATTCCAAATACTAACCTCTAGACTATTTTTTCAAAGTATAGTCACTTATTATTAACACGTATTCACCGCATTCACAGCCTACAATGCTTGGTTTTTATAAACCTAAAACAGGCTAAGTAAAAACCACTGAAAGGAGTCTACAATGTTTTTGATTTGTTATTATTGATTAAAATTTTTACGTATTCAACCCACTTCTCAATCGAGGTAAAACGATTATTAAAGTTATATATGAATGAACATTTTTCATTGGCTATATATTCTGAAAAATAATGTGCTACTCGTTTATTTATTAAGTTATCTAAAGAATAATAGAAGCAACAATATTTCAGATCTACTTGAAACATCTCGATTTGCCAACATTATTGCGTCAATAAAAAAATCAATAATTATTTGATTTCAAAATAAAAAGCTTATATTATTTATTATAAAATTAAATTCATTATTATACATAAAATTTGTTGTAAAATAAAGCGTAGCCCCCGTAGAACTTGTAGTTCTCGTTCTTAAAGCGAAATATTTTGGGAGTGGAAGTCACCAATCAGGCAAGCAGGAGTATGCGAACACATGATGGTGAAATCTAGTCAGCTGTGAGAGTGCGGACTCTTTCCGCAGGCCAAACGTGACGTCACAGGTGAATGACTTCTACGTCACGTTAGTTCAATGGCAAATCGTGACCCAGATCTACCTGACATGCTGACAATAGATTATACAAACACTAAAAATATTTGCAAACATATTTATGAAGAATCAACAGACTTAACTCGACACTTTTTTTATTGAAATGCTTGTTTTGAATACTGCCTCAACAAAAACGAAGATATTTCAGTACTTTTATATTTACGACGCTAAAGCCTGACAGAGAAAATATGTTGGTTCTCAATTTGTTGATACTTATGCGGTTATTGTTTGATTCAAATTTAAATAATATGATCAAAAAGACAACAAAGTACTAAAAAAATGTCAAATGGAAAATTAAACGAGGAAACAGTCAGTGGTCAGGTGGATTGGTCTTTCCAAAAAAACATTCGACCTACTGAGACGTTATTTGATTTCAAATCAAACAAATGGTAACTAATAACATACTTGTTAAATGCATACCAGAAAGGATATGGAATACCTAGGAACAAATCTCAGGTAACATGGAATAAATGCTTCATTTTGCAATTGTGGAGATTTGGAGACATGAAATATAAACATAGATCATTCGTTTAGGGAAGCGAAGAAGTTTATCCGAGTGAAAGCAATACAAATAAGGTTATTCTTCATAAACTGTAACCGTTCCTCCTTATATTATGTCAATTTCTGGTTATCACTAATTATATGAAATGGAGGTATAACACATAATGATGTGTTTAAACGAATAAATTGCATTCGGCTAACTGGCAAAATGATTCGTAAAAGCATGTTTAATTGAAAAGAGAATTACTACAGTGATATGTCGAAGAAATAAATTTTAGAGTTCATTAATAAAAATTAAAGGACACTTTTAAAAGTTAGCAAATGTATTTTAAATGAGTAGTTTGGAACGATTATATTAGATAAAAACAAAACTCGCCTTTTTTATCTTATTCGTTCATATAATATTAATACATAAACGTTGTTATAAATCGAGTTAGCTATGTTCCATCAACTTATTGTTAGTTTTATTGTGAACAGTAAATATTATGATATGCACTGTGGTTATTGTAACAATATAAAAAAATTGGTAAAGTTAGTAGATTAAAACATTAGTTCAATTATCATAAAACTCTCGAACAAAGGCAAGTTCACTTACTGAAACTGAAAAGTTATTGGTCATATCAAGGCACAGAAATGAAATGAAATTTTAATAGCAAAACTAAAAACAGGCGAGACGTGCTTATTATGGTCTTTAGAATGTACAATGGAGTGATACTGTAGAAAGACGTGTTTCAAGATATACATGATGCAGATGAACTTTAATTTAGATCTGACAAGATGGAATTTTTAGAATATATATATTTTATTACATATAGTCGGAGAATAGTTGAGAAAACTTCTATCTGTTTAGTGCGGGATCGACCAAAGGTGTCGGCTGATTATACTTTATAGATGGTAGGTATTGTTAATATTTACTATTCTTAACGAAGTTTTGTTGCAAAAATCTTTGAACTCTAGGGGAGAATTTTATAGTCCAGTCACATGTCATTTGTCACAATCGGCTTAAAAATGGTTCAAGTAGAACAATATGATTGATATTCTTAGAATACCAGAAGTACCCGACACGACAAAGAAAGCACAAAAATTTTGGAAAAAAATATACTTATATTTCAGCATCATTTCCTTTTAACTCCATACACTTTTGCCAGCAATATTCAATAAGCTCGATACCCTTTTTATAATAAGAATCGTCAAGCTTCTCAAAATAGCTAGAGAATATGGTGCATGTGGCAGCAATTCAAACTTTAATTCATTAATTTTAGCATTTGCAATAACCGATGGTCTTGATTTCTGAATAAATTTGCATAGTTGATAGCTTTTCCTTTTTCAAGATAGTCAATGAAAATTATCCCTCGCGCATCCCAAAAAACCGACATCATGACCTTGCCTGTAGATGGAGCGGTCTTTGCCTTATTTGCAACTGGTTCTTCCTTTTCGGTCCATTCTTCTTGTCCATGTATTTTTTGCTTCGGGTGTGAAGTTTTGGACCCACGTTTTATCCATGATTATGAAATGGCGTAAAAATTTGGCTCCATTTCCGTGAAACATTGCTTAACACTTTCCCACAGTTTTCTCATGTTCGAATTTTCTTTTATGCGTCTCAAATAAAAGTATTGTATCACATAACTATGCCCTATTATTTCAATGTTTACAAATTCATTGAAAACGTTCACTATTGATGGCTGCCAAACAAAACAACGTGGCGTCTGCAAACTTGAAACATAGGCTGTATAGATTGTGTTTTTCCTAATACAGTGATATTTTTCTAGCAGCTATTGCTATCTCTAGATCAGGCCAGGTACTTCTGGGACCATTCTCATATATCTCAAGCATGCTTGCCCTATCATCCATATAGATAATGGCATACAATTAAAAACGTCGTTCACGTAATTGAAAGAATTTGAAGCGAGACTACGAAAAATATAGTACCTAGGAGAATCCATAATGTTTCAAGTTAAAGGTAATATAACGCATTGGTAAAGTTTCGTTAATATTGAAATAATGATCGTCTGAATTTTACTCATAAATAATTATTATTATTGATTTTTTTTTCAAAATAAGGTGCTAACTAGTTTGTAATTGTAAAATAATGGATGAAATATGAAATGAATTTTACAGCATTTTTCCTCTTAAAATATTTCAAAAATGTGAGGTGATCCAATTGGAACGAGACGAGTTCGAACATGAGCATTTGAAAAATATGCGTCTGATGAAATGGACAAAGAAAGTGACTGTTGTTCGATTACCCCCATATCGCTACGAAATGAATAAGATCGGGTTATTTCGCTACAAATAAAAAGAAATATGGCACGTCCAAAATGACATTCTCAATTTTCGAATATCTCTTGTCTTCTCCCCATAAAATATCAAACAATATATGTATCGTTTCGTATGTATTAATATCCACTGAAAATTTATCCAAAGTAGGTATTATTTGTAAATAGAATGAATGCACTTTTCTTAAGATTAGTTGTATCGCAGTAACTCCTATTCAAATGAGTTGATCTTTTAGGTACTACTTGCATCCTTCTGTTCTCCATAGTGGGTTGTTTTTTCAAATCCGGTCATACTTGAATAGTTTTATATTCCGAACTGTTTTATTCAAATTTTCATGTATCGGGTGGGCAGCTAAGAACGAGTGCCGCGAGAAACATGTGGAAATTACTATCAAATTTTATGTCCACCACCAGAGGGCGGGTTTGAAATTAAAAAAGCAAAATCTAACCTAACCTAACCTAACCTATTAAGTAGCACTTTATAAACAATAATCGTTCTACAAGCTTTAGATTATCTCTAGTGTAGGTGGAGAGAAGCAACCTATGAAAATGCCTGTAAGTCCGGTTCTGCTTCTAATTTTCATAAAATTGTTACATGTTTGTCAAACAACAGTAAGTAAAATTTGAAATATGAAATAATAATTAATGAAAATGAAACAAGAAAGCCATCTTTGTAACACGATAAAGAATAAATTGCCTGTTGAAAACAAGTATGACTTTCATACATATCCAAAAATTACATGACATGTTCTTACATTATCGGGGACTGGCATATTATTTCATATATATTGCGCACTGTTCTATCCACCTATCCACCCTGATAGGACGTGGAGAATTATTTATTTGAGCATCCAGATCTCCAGACCTAATTTGCTAAGACTTTTACTTGTGGGGCCGAATAAAAGACCTTCTTTACACAACACACAACACACAACAAATTATATTATTGGAAGAATATGACAGGCAATACGACAATTAATGACATCAAAAATAAATACTCATTTGGAACTGATGGATTTACACTTAAAATATTATCGAGTCTGTCCGATTGCACATTAAATCACGTTATCACTTTAATTACCGTTTCATTTCAAAATGGCACTGCTTTGCGCTGAGATCAGTTTCCAAAGAACTGAACTTATCCTTCTTCTTAATAGTCTATTATGCCCTTATAGTCGCATCTCCGATAAGCCCTTCCCTTCTGGGGTACGTGTGGTGCGACTCCATTTGAGCGAATCTTCAAACTACAAAAGAGAGCTGTTAGATATTTACTCGGACTAAAGGGCTCACTGCAGAAACTTCTTTAAGAGATTGAAAATTCTCTTCCTTCACCCTGAATTCGTAAGCACGCTTCTCTAATTTCAGAAAGATCGTTGTACGGCTATCCACTTAGGAATGGGGAGCACGACCTTTTCTTACCCACTCAACGTTCGGAATTGATTAAGGACTCAATATTTTACAATGCAAAACATGCACAATCACTTGCCAATTGAAATCAAATCGATATCATCTTTTTTGCATTCCGCAATAATTTGAGGGCATATTTACTGAAAAGTGCCTTCTACTTTGTAAACGACTTCTATTCTAATAATAATATTTCATTCCAGGCATGCTGCATATTGGTTTAATTTTGCTATAGACTTATCATATACTAATTAATACCTACCACTATTACCTATAATTTTGTTACTCATTGTGGTTTTCTTCTGTATCTGAAATTTTATTTTATCTATCTATCTTTATTTTATATATATATATATATATATATATATATATATATATATATATATATATATATAATTTTTATATTGGTATTTTGGGTTTTACAATATTTTGTCTACAAATTGTAACAATTTTTTGACAACAAAGCATGTCTCTCTGTCTCTCTCAATTTAATTTACTTTAGGTAGGTTAATGTAAGGAAGTTCCATCCAGAATAAATTTTCAATTTCCATTTGGGCGAACCAGCCTAATAGATGTTCGAAGAAAAATTTTCGCCGCTCTCATATTTTTTCAGCTATCTCGTTACAGAAAGAAGATATCCAGACTTAGTGGTTTTCACTATTTTCTGTTGATTTAGTTTACTTTCAACAGACCTATTTAAACTTTTATCTTTCAATTAAAATTTGTCAAAAGAAATTACAATTTCAAAAATATATGAAAAACGCCTTCATATTGCTGGACAAAAGCTTTTTCAAATTTATACAAATCGGACCCACAGGCATTCTTTTATGTCAGCGCTCCCATTTTTTCCCAATTCTTAGTTGAAGGGATAGACTAAAGCAGGGCTACTTAAACTGTGGGTCGTGACCCCCAGGGGGGTCGCGAGACTACTGAAAAAGGGTCGCAAAGATCTGATACTTTTCAATCATTATAAATAAAATTTTAAAATTAGTATACACACTACGTACAAATATAAATACAAATAAAAATCATACAAAATACTATTGTAGTTTTATTATAACTATTTTTTGAAAAAAGTGGAATAAATGAAAATATGGAAGTAGCATTTAAAATAATAAATAGAACGCGCTCCTCGATTTTCAACTGAACGTTTATATGGAGGAGGGGGTCGTTTAAAATTTCCTAAGCTTGAAGGGGGTCGCTATATAAAAAAGTTTAAGAAGCCCTGGACTAAACCTTGTGGAATGAATAATGCGCAGAATTTCTTGAACAATTATCGTATATAAAGGGCCACTGGAGTAAATTTTGAAAAAGCCCGCTCTTTCTATTTTATATTTTAAAATACCTCTTCTTGTGGTGGACCCGAAATTCTTAAAATAATTCCCACATTATTCTCGGAGCCCTTTTGTTATAATTTTTTCTCTGAAGCTGTAATATAATCCGTTTCTGAAATATGGCCGACGGTCATTATTTGTTGGTACACTTGATACAAAAAAGTCGTGTTCATTTAACACTAATTACTTGAAGTTTTACGTAAACAGAAATGTAAATCATAACTCAAATATTTTTCAATCTGCATACTAGTTTAGGTCAATTAGAAATTTAGATTGTTACTCAATTTAAGGCTACTTAAATTGATTTTGAATTCTTAATATATGTTTTTAGAGATTGAATAATTACCTTTCTTTTCATTATCAAAATGATTAAGAAATTGAACAACATATATGAAAAAATTGGTGCTTTTATAAATCTTCTATAAATGAAGAAAACATAAAATTTTGTTGGAGAAAACTTTTCATTTTAGGGTCATAAAAATTATGCTAGCGAACATAACCTAGCATTGACATGTTTATTAAAGTGTTTTTAGTAGTCCAATGCACAGGACTATAATTAAATTTATCATTCAAAATATCTATTAAAAGATTGCGAATTACCATCTAATGACTTCCGCCTTTGTGTCATCATTATAACATCATTCTTTTTGTAAAGCGTTTCATAATTGATTGCCAGCATATTCAGAAAAAAAACGACAATTATTACTTTTGAACACTCTACCATAACGTTTCTCAATCTTTCATTATTCGTTTGCAATGCGGCTCCGCTATATCTTATGATAGAATCGTTGTTTTTCATGTGCTCTCTATCATTTTTGATGTGTATCAAACATCTTCGAGAATTACTGTCGCTTTCATGTTCTGCATTGCACCAAGTAGTGTCTGTAGATTCAGTTCAGTAGAAGAGTTTCTAGACACCCTGTATAATAATTTTCCATATTATTCTTAATTTCTTATTATTTGAAGTATTTTCTTAACAAAAACCATTCTGTAGAAGTCTATGAAATTAGCTGCAATTTCCAAAAAATATTTAAATATTCCATTTCTATGGAAAAATTACGTTTATATTGTACTAGCAGATATTATTACCTGAAAATACGTTTTATGTATTCATATTCAAGTTTGGTATTGACAACAAAAGCCTCCCATAATCTCTTGTGGCTTTTCAACAAAATTTCTGTGTAATTTGTAGGGTTACGGTTGTTTAAATAGTTCATTGATTGCTAGGATCGGTTTATCCTTTCATAAGGGATTTGTATACAAAAGAAGCATTTGTGGTTCTTGGTGCTTAAATTGATATTTAAGTCCTTGTAAATCACAGTTAGTCAAAGATAACATTCACACAAGTTCCATTGACAGCAACCGAAGAATACATAATTTTTGCTTCTTAAAGATATTAGTAAATGATTTATGAATTTCAATCATTGAAGATAAGAGAAACCAAAATTTTGGAAAAAAAATTATGAGGTGATTTTTTTACCACAAAGTAATTTTATGATTTGTCAATAAGATATTTGAATGATGTATCAGATAAATATATTTTCATAAATAAGTTTGCCCACTTTCACTTGAGCGGTTATGTCTATTATTATAGGTAAACATCCTAGGAACTCGTAAATCTGACACTACAAGATATTTTTATTATAGAATTGAAGTTGAGCTGTATATTTTTTTTCCAAAAACTATTATAGAAAATTATACAATGCGGTCCTTATATATGGGATAAATTCAATTTTGACGTTATTATATACTATGTGAAAAAAAACCTGAGACAGTTCGATTTTTATTCTTAACTGACAATTTACAGTATGAAAACATTATCCCCTTCCAGCACTCCCTCTCAATTATAAGCATCCCCTCGAAAAATTTTAAATACGAATGGCAGTCGTTGAAAACGGATTTTAGACCTTTGTTCAGAAATATAATTAATAATAGATAATTTCACAAAACGTAGAATGAAGTTAATAACGTCGAATAATATTTAGAATGAATTTTCAATGTACTTTACAATTAAATTAAATGTTCATTGTTTAATTTGTTAATTTCTTTTGTTGTCCTAACTTTAAAAACAGCAATATTTTCTGGTTTACCAAAATATACTTTTCATATATGTTCTGCTAAACATCAGGAGAAATTATTTGAAGATACTAGAATATTAGACAAAAAACCAAATAAACAATTGATATAAATTGGTTGTGGTAATGAAACAAGAACTCAAAAGGAGGTTTGTAAAATTTTTAATAATAAATATCCTGGTCAAAACGTGTCGCAGACTACAGTCAGCAAAATTGGAAGAAAGTTTCGTGAAACTGGACATGTGAAAAATATTAAGAAATCAGATAGAAATAATGAACTGATGAAAAAAAGTTAGATGTATTTCTAGAGATGAGGAAAATCCGCATAAAACATCTCGAGATCTTACCGCCGACAATTATGTGAGTAAATTATGTATTTTGAGAGTTTTGTATGAAGAAAAATACCACCCTTATAAAGTTTAGTTGGGTCAGGAGTTAAATGAAGATGATCCGGATAGAAGGCAAGAGTTCTGTGAATTGATGATGGACAGAATGAACGCAGTTCATAAACAAATTAGTTTTTTCTGATGAAACGACGTTTCATTTAAACGGAACTGTTAACAAACATAACTGTGGACATTGGAATTCTTTTTCTTAATGTTAATTATCCAAATGAGATATATCGATCTTATTATTACCAACAAGTCAGAACTCGACTGCATTTTGCACGTACAGATAGAAATTATTCATACGAGTTTTTTCCCAATAGGTGGATTTGAAGACGTGGAATTGAGGTTATTTAAAATCTAAAGTATGTTTTGGTAGACAAGACAATATGGCTGATTTAAAAGTTAGGATAACGGAAGAAATTAACAATGAGTTAGTTCATACAAAATGTACGAGAATTCCAAAATCGCCTCGGTTATTGTAAAGAAGTGAATGGTGGTCATTTTGCACATTTAATTTAATTGTAAAGTACATTGAAAAATACATTCTAAATATTATGCGACATTATTATTTTCATTTTAAGTTCTGATCGCACCAAATTTGCATAAACTTTTTATTGCTCAACAGAGGACTAAACCAACAAGGTGCCACACAACCCTCTTCCTTATTTCCGAGTGGGCGCCTATAATTCAAAGGGGATACTGAGGGGATTAATAATTTTTGAACGAATTAATCTATAACTGACACTCATTAATAATAGTAAAAATTTCTAGCATCTTTTCCTCTATTAATAGTGATAATAGGTATTCATCGCTGTACCAGGTTGAATAATGAAACTTCTGTGAAAATTTTGAAAACTGGAAACATATCTCAGTAAAACTTCATAACAAAAGTAGTCAAATTGAACCCTCGATGTGAAGCTACATTGTAATGTTTCTTTAAAAAATAATGAAAACTCGTAATAATAAAAGGAAAAATAATTTCTTATGATTTCACATTCTATTAGTGGAGTATATTAACACCGTATGAATTTTATGATATTTATTTATAACCACATTCTACTATCACCAATTTAATCCAATCTTTCTCACGAGATCTGTAAATTTCTCCCATTTATGTACATTTATATATCCATGTCAATGTGACGAGCTATATATATTTTTTGTAGAGCCAGTTTTAAATTTATGTTTTTCTTTATGTGATTTTTTAAGAAGGCAACTACAACTAAAAGAAGTTTAAAATATTTTCTTACCGTTATTTAAACACCGTTGGATTCATTTACTCGTGATAATCTTCTGTTTTTTGCCATCCAAATATGAGGTCACAATCAAAAAAAAATTTCAATATGATAAAAATAATAGAAGGAACAGTTAAGTTTACTGATTCCAGCCTGAATCTAAACAATACAGGGTGTTCCGGGACTTGATGCAAAAAATTTGGAAGTGAGTGAAAATAAAGCTGTGATATGGAAAAATTAAAAAAATATACGTCTTTAATGTCAAAACTTATATTTAAGTATATTTTCTTAATTATAAATTCGAACATTATGAATTTTTATTGGATGATTACGTATATCCATGTTGTGTGTTTGACGGAATAAATAATTCTACACTACTATCTGAAGCCCAGAGGCGGCTCATGTCGAATGGTTAACAACCCGTAACTTTACAAGATAGCAAAAATTAGCTCTTCCGGAGCCTACGAAGGATATTTCTTTGAACTTAGAAAAGCATTACAAGATTCTTCCTTATAGCACCACATTTATTATATTATTTTTTTGTTTTTATTTTATATGTTGTAGTGTAGCCAATAAATTTTCCTACATTTCAATTTTTTTCTTATGTACCCTACATGATGTTCGTCAGTATATAGTTCAATTAGAAATGTTTGATTGGTTTTAATACCTCCTGTAAGTATTTTCGATAAATAATTACAGTTTATGATACTTTTTTACAGAATGTCTCTTTATGGCGAACGGTTTCCTTGGCATGCATAACGATCTAAAAATCCCCAAACCATATCGAGTTAAACAAAGAGTACATTTTTGTTAACAAATCGATTGAACAATTCATTCTTGGTGTCTTTAGTTTGTACAGGTCGTCCCTTTAAAGCTTTCAGATCTTAATCATTAGGAATGAGCCGCCCCTGGGCTTTAGATAGTAGTGTAGAACTATTTATTCCGTTTAACTCACAACATGGACATACGTAATAATCCATTAAAAATTCATAGTATTCGAATGTATAATTTAGAAAATATACTTAAATACAACTTATGATGTCAATTTTCATGTCAGAGTACTATTTTCATCTTATCTACTCACTCTCGAATTTTTTGGATCAAGTCCCAGAACACGTTGCAGATTAGGATGCTAATTTTGGAAAAAATACTTACGAAAAAAGTTGCAGTGGCGTTTAATTGATATAGATTCAATCCTCTGGAAATTATTATGGTAAATAGTTGTATTTCCTGATTTATAAAATATAAAAAACAATCTTACTAAAACGAAATGTATTGATAACTTCTTTTATTCAGTAAGTCTTTTATCGAGTGTACGATAATATATTTTGGAATTACAAAAAATTCACTGTTAATATTAATTTAATGGCTAATGTACTGTCGGTGTAGTCGGTATCATCGACACCCGCAATGGCTGTTTATTTTTGAATGACAGAGATCAATTTGAAATTGAAATTATTGATATCTATTGATAGATGGTAGATTTTAAGCTGTTTGCTTATTCCTGTCCATTCTCCATATCATTTGTACACAATACTTATCACGTCGCATAACTTTATTCACAGAGTCACTGAATACTACTTATTAGTATTTGAATTTCATCTCAAAGTAATGCATAAAAAGTTACTAATAAGCTAGTAGATTTATATTTCCTGGGAAGGTTTGTCGACCGATATCTGCATATCTCGTAATAACCGCTTTCACTGAAAAAATTTAATAAAAAAAGGTAAGATGATTTTTTCGTTAGTATTAGATTCTTTGATATAATCTGCATCGAAAATCTGCTAAAACTAACCAATTTCACGATAAGGCGACTATTGCCTGGTATTTTCGTTCCTAGAGTAGAAACTACATAATAAAGCTGCAGCTTCATTTTAGATTCTGTCAGAAACGGTGGAGGTCTTCCATCACATGACTAATACGTCAGTTCAATATTCACATGAATATGAATAAGCTGACATCAATAATCTTTCAGTCCTACGACATTTTAGGTATTATAAAATGTCAAAATTCACCAGTTGATCATATACTATATTCGTACTTGATGTAAATTTAAATAAAAATTCAAAATAGTTCTTGAAAGAACGGATTTTAACAATGAATACACGTTCAGTTCAAAAATTTGTTAAAAAGGTAAACAAACCTCACATAAAATTCGACTTTTAATATGGTCAGTTATTCACGTTACGTCAATTATATCGTTATCTCTTTTTACGATAACTACTGTCAATGTTTTATTTATATTGATAGAAGAAGATAGTTTGTAGAAAATGTGTGTTCGATAGATCATAGATTGAGTTATTGATTGAATAACTTTACTGATAATAATTAATTGAATTTGGATCCTTAAAAGTAAACCACAACATCACGTTGCTAAAGCAAAAGTTGCAGTTTTGGACTAAATACATGAAGAATCTCCAATTAAAATATCTAGTATTTACGACGTTTTGGAAATCAATTGGAAAAAATCCAGACGAGTTAAATAATCTTCTGAAGAAATATTATTGAATTTTACTAAACTAAGCTGCAACTTTAATACCGACTTGAAGATACATCCAAGAATCAATAAATGATAAACGCAAAATTTATAATTTATTAACTAAACTCATAGATCAGTCATTTTTAAGTTATATCAAAATCATGGCTCCAAAAAAAAGTTAAGAAGTACAGACGTTGTGACTTTTTCAAACAAAGTATACATTCCAGAATTCCAGAGACAACAAATTTGGAAATAGTCATATTAGATACGTTAACAGCAATAATAACAGTTAATTATCATTATTTTATTCATTCCATTCCCTATTAATTTCTAGGTCACTCATATATAAATAAAATTTGTTACATAGTTCATGATTCAATTAGCCAAAAGCAATTACGAATTGATCATAGTTACGGCGCATATATAAGCGATTATTTGCTTGGCGAAAAGTCGATTCGTTTTCTGGTTTATCCAACGATATTTTTTGCGATAGAACCACCTCAAAAAGTCAGAAAACGTTGTCAGCTTAATCTCTCAAAAAATCCATTAAACTAAACAATGGACATCATCTTCAAATCGTCGATAAAATGAGAAGCAAAACTCTACAGCTACATCGACAGATAACAGTGTTTCAAAAATTGCAATAATTGTATGTTCAATATTAATTCAAAATAAATAATTATCGTATAGAGCATTCGAAAAAAAAAACGATAATTATGTTTCTCGTTTTCGTGATTCTTCGTAGATAACGTCTCGTTTCTCATAATATTATCGATTATTTTCGAATCTCTTATAACTAAATAAATTCACAAAAAAGTGAATACAAAATAAGCCCTTAATTTTTGTAATTTTTGTTTTATCTCTAGTCACATAATATACCTTTTCGTACTTGATAAATGTAAACTCTTAATTTCATAATGTATAGTACAAAACTATACTTGAATCAAAATTGAGATTATTGCATTACAAAAAATTTGATAATTTTTGAGATGTGACTTAAAAAGAATGTTAAACATTCCATGGGTCATGAGAATAACAAATGCAAATGTACTAATCCAAAAGAATATCAAATACTCTAATAATGATTGTTTCCTATTAAGTCGGTTAAAACAAATAGGGAGGAACACAAACCGGTTCCCACAAGTATCTTATTGCCACTAACAAAGTTAGTTTTAGCGAAAAAATATGCCCTAAATAGTAAATTTTATGTCGTGGGAAGACGATTACTACTTACGAGTACGTCTACTTAACATGAAAGGTTGAATCGTGGGCCACAGAAAACGTTTGTTACTTGAAAGCATTCGAAATGAAATACCTTCGAAGGACTCATTTGACGCAATGGAGTTCGTAATCAAATCTTTGGATCAACCCTTCGAAAACTATGCAAACTCAAATTGAAGGAGTGCAGATCCGTTGCTTGGTCAAGCAGGAATCACGTTATCTAAGTTCAGCTTATGATGCTTGATACAAAGGACAACACATGGCAGACCAAGAGTGAAGTTGGAAGATAAAATAAAAATAATGATAACGAAAAAGTGGTTGAGTTCAATTAAGCAAGGTTACATGTCATTGATCGAGATAAGTGGTTTAGAGTATGCCAAACATTTAGACCGCAAAGTAGGTGAGAGTATAGACCAAGTAAGTACTAAAAAGTACTAAACAGAGAAAAAGTTCTCCCTGGGAGTAATAGCAAAGAAAAACAACATAATTAAGCCAGATATTGATAGGATATAAGTATAAAGTATCTCAAAGGATTATGCAAGGAAGAGTAGATTGCGAAAAAGGCGTCGAAACCAAAATTATAAGCTGAAGAATATATGAGATTGGAAGAGCATGCGTGTGCCAGATTTGTTCCACATAAACAAAGAGCATTCAGAGCACATATCTTAGGGGAAAGTATGAAAGGGAACCAAAAGTATACCAATTGATCAATTCGTATTTATAATTCATTTAACTCAAGAAATGGATTTAATTTCATTATCTCTAATTATGAGTAGATACCGGATAATAGTTAAGTTCTAGAAATAGGATATACAATCACAAATTAAAACTAAACTAAAACTAGATATTGTTGTGAATGGATTCTGAAGATATGTGACCAATTATTTGCTTTTTTTATTACGTTTGATATTAGGAAAGATATAAGGTCAAGAGACAATTCTTTCTCCTATTATTGGAATGCTATTTGTCGCAGCTAGCCCAACTTCCGCCATTATTATTTACACTATACTGGTGAAAAACCTCTGTGAAAATTACTCTGGGGTTTATAAATTGAAAATAAAATAATACAGACAAATCTCTGTTTCAGTTCGCGGAAAACATGACTTGACTTTATATGATGAAGAAAGAGATAACGATCCATTCATGTGTAAATATTTAACTTGAAAAAAGTAAATTCGGAATTTTGCGAGGAACAACATCATAAAATGTATGCTAATGAAAGTGTAACACTTAAAACATATAGTTCGTTCCACGATATTACATCTTGACTCTAATAAACATCCGGTATAGGTAGTTAATAATCCCAAACAACTAGCAGTAGTAAGTACTTAAGACGTTCATAATTATAAATTGGAATAATATTTACATAGAAACTTATTCCAAAATAATAGTGCTAGTATCTAATCGGATCATCATATTTCCTCTAAAAAATCTGCTTTGATGAAAATATTTTTTTATTTTGTTATTGACTGGTGCTTCAGTTAAAATTTTAGTTCAAACTGCAGTTACTGAAGAAAGCAGGCGATCCAAAATTTATCAGAAACTTGGACAGCGTAGAGCATAGAAGAAAATTATCTGACATGACTCTGTTTAACCGATATCACCACGGCAAATAATCTTTCGAGCTGTCCAAATAATCTGACCTAGAGCAGAATTTGCAAAATCTACACAACAGACAAACGTGATTCATGAAAACCCAGGTAGTCTGCTGACTCCCAAAACGTCAATTTATAGGGATTCCTTTTTTTAGAGAAATGCAAGTCTGTGGCATCAGCTAACAAGACATGTTATTTCTGACCACTATAGTCTACATAAAAAAAAGAAGAAAAGCTTCAATTGAAAAACATTACTTATATATTTAATAAAAAATATCATATAGTAAAAGAAGTGATGCTTATAAAACCGAATGTATAAAAGAATTTTGTAATTGATTAATAAAACTGTTTTTATCAATTTTTTATTTTATTTTATTTTATTCTACAACCATCAATTTAAATATTAAATGTAGAAGGTTATATATCAACCAAATAGTGAAAACTGTATAAAGAGAAAATGAATTTATTTTCGATGAACGACTGTTTATTTTACTCTTCGCAATTCACAGATGTCAGAGATTACTATAGATTATTACGTGGTACGTAATAATATATTTTGGAACGAACTATACAAAAGTGGAAAAACAAAAGTGTGAAAATGTTTGTAATAAGTGAATCAGTCGAATACAAATAATTACAAAATTCTACAAGCATTCGCTACTCTATAAAAAGCTTTTATACTGCTTATTTGTCCAGCTTCTTAACATCAAATAATCTCCTCCCTAAATTCATGGATTCTTCATTTGATATTACAAACAATATTTTCATTAGTAACCACTTTTTTATTCGGCCATAAAAATAGTTATAGTATCCTAAATGCTAATGAACATTTAACCTAATTTCAAGGACAGAATATTCATATCCGTGTCATCATGGAGATTTTCATTTGCAATTGAATAAGTACATAAAAATGATTAAATGCTTCAATTTTTCATTATTTCAAGTTATAGTATTGTCATTTACTTTGGAGTCTTAATTTGCTTTATTTATCAGGACCCTTCTTGTTATTGCTTCCTGCTGTTTTATCTTTAAACTGAACCTTATCTGCTAAATAATTCTCAGCTACAGTAGTAACACCATCTAAAATGCATTTTTAAATTTATCAAAATTTCACCTGCATCTGCCGTAACACAAATTCAATGTACACTGTATTTAGTATAAAAAATTGGACATTATTCTTAGTATTTCCAGACAAGTTCTTTTCTACTGGTTGATGCGACGCCCGCTCTTATACTTTAAGAGTAATTTGGACATGTGGCGATCGCTGTTTCTATTTCCTTTCTAAAGATAATGCAGAGACTCTTCATTTTAAAAAACAGATTTTACCTAAGAGTACTTTTCTTTGAGAAATGGTAACCATCACACTAGAATCCCTCTCTTCAATATAAAGGACTTTCATTATAACCCTTGACTACAATATGTGATATTGTTTATAAATTGAAGTTTGTAATGCAAACAGATGTTCTTTATGCAATAAATAACAAGTGCATTATGCAAGAAATTGATAATATCTTCACGATCAACTGTTGCAACTTTCTTGGACCATAACAGATGCTTGTTTGATCTAGAAATGCTCAATTTCAATAAATTGTTCTATGACCAGATTGCTATGAAGTAGCATCATAGATTGTAGTATGAATCATTTGGGATACAGGGAATCCGTGGATATTTTCTTAATCTACAAGCTTAAATGCCTACAAATAAGTGAAATTACTAGGAATTAGATATTATGAAGATCATATAATAATACTTTGACTCCTTTGTTTCAATTTCAATGTAACTATTGCCGAACCACTCTTCAAATGCTGTGTATTTTTTCTCATATCTTCTTGAGACTTCTCTGGGCTCAGAAAGAGCTAGCGTTACCGGAAATTTGAATTATTTTTTAGAAAATAAATTCATCACAATAACAATTATAATTATGTCATAAATAAACAAAGTCTTGGTATCTATGAAAAATGTTTAATACGAAATTCGATTGTTTCACCATCAGACTAAACTAGAAAAAAATGTGTTTTGCGTTTGCCAGAAGGGTTTAGAAGACGTCAGCTCACGTAATATAATGCTGCTTATTACAAAGTAGTACAACACTAATTATTTGAGTAAATTTTTAACGATAACCTAACCTAATCTGCCACCACAATTCCTCATGCAAAAACAAATATGTGGATATGCAGCGAAGATTGATTT
Source organism: Diorhabda carinulata (assembly GCF_026250575.1). Taxonomy (NCBI): domain Eukaryota; kingdom Metazoa; phylum Arthropoda; class Insecta; order Coleoptera; family Chrysomelidae; genus Diorhabda; species Diorhabda carinulata. The sequence goes on from NC_079462.1 coordinate 11,216,914, forward strand.
TAGTATCTAATATACTTTTTTACATTAAAACGACTGTTAATAATTTATATTGACTATTGCTATGTGTATTTAAAACATCATAGAAACGGTGTCATTAAACATTAATTCAAATAATTAGCGTTGTACTACTTTGTTACCAAATTATTATCAATAGCAGTATTATATTATGTGTGCTGACGTTTTCTAAATCTAAAATAATTTCAATCGGATTCTGGCTATATTACTGGCTGTTTTCGTTTTTGAACGTACCATATATACCACGTCAATTAGGTACTAAATCTTTCTGGAGGAAAACATTGTCTAGATTCATTTTGTATTCCCTTTATATTTAAATAAGTCTTTTGTGAAAATTTAAACACAGTAGCAGTCGTTGGTATATTAAAAATTTTCCACTATATTCTCAACATAGTGACAGATAATAAACTTTGAAGAAGATTTAACGACGAATCTTCTGCTTTGATTTATCTTTGAACTTATCAACAAAGAATCATTCATTGTGGATGTAGCCAGACTATATCATCTTTAAGACTATTCATTAATGCTGACACCCTACCTTTACTTTAAGTCTTTGAGTCTGAACCCTTTTCGATAGATAGCAATTCTGCTTTTCAAAGAAAAAACAGTGGATGTACCTGAAGAGTCATATATCTATATTGAATGTTGAAGTTTCACTTCTCGCCTAGATATTATTATTATTTTACAAGCAAGATGTCATCATGCTAGATCAATAATCACAATGATGACACATAATATTTTGACGTATGTACTCCATTCATACTTATATTCATTGATTCTCTATTGGAAATATTCTCCAATAAATGCCTTTTGTAAAAATATTTTTAGTTGAAATTCTTGATCATTTAAGTTTTTGAGTATCAGATTCTATTCTTTACAAAACTTACTTTTTAAACAATTTATTTTTCTCTCAATTGCTACTTCTAAGATCTTTTTTATTTATTTTCTTGAATAAATGATCTAAATTACGAACCTATTTCAATAGATAATGTGTTTTAATATGAAATATTTTCAATGTTTCAACCTGATGACATTGTATGAAAATATTACTCGTTTATCGAAATAAAACATATTTCAAGTATACACGCATTTTTTATCATTAATTGTGAAAATTCAAATTCCAATTTACGAAAAAGATCAACAATTATCATTGTCATAAAATATCTATAATAAGATTGAAATTCATAAAACAGAATTATACGTTTTGTTGGAATTGCTTAGATCCTTTTCATCATTGATGCATTTTCCATTTTTATGTATATGAAGCATTTCCAAAAATACTTTGTAGTATTGCATTGTTTCAAGGATTATGTAATATAATATATAGTTTCTTGTTTATTAGTAGTTTTTGATATGCTTCCGTCCGTAAATATTATTATGTGGAACCTCATATACAATATTAGTTTTTTTGGTCCACTAAAATAATGTCATATGAACTTGTGGACCTAGTAAAAATGGGTGATTTACATTCGGAAAATTTTCTCTTCCTGCAGTTTTTGCTTTAAGAATAGTTCTACATTTAAACTAAGATATAATAATTGCTCAAACAGCTCAATTAGCATAACTGAATACCACTGAATTTTAAAAAACAATTTACCAGAATATTTGTACACAAAAGTTACTTGTAGAACAGACATCCATAACTAGAATTTGAGACGAAGAAATGTAATAAATATACCTACTCATCATAAAGATATATATAAATGTTCCTCTTCATAACAAGTTATACTAAATATTTGGTTATTCCCAATTATCTGTTATCTTGTAATGAATTTAAAAATAAATATGAGCGACTGCTTTTTGAGCAACAGTGAAAAAATTGTGCTTTGTGTTCAGTATTTACTGATTTTTGTATTTCTATGCTTTAATAAAAGTTTTGTATAGTGTTAGTGTGGAAGAATTGGTCAATCGACCTAACACAAACCTTTCATTCACCTTTCTATGATAAATATCGATAATTTGTTGTTAATGGTAAATAATAAATAATTTATTATTATTATTACTATTATTATTATTATTATGCGAAAGATTTATGCACTACTTAGCTTAGAGCTGGTATTATTTACCTATTCCGGTAAATTTGTCGGCGAAGGTGTTTTTTGGTAATCGCAGTTTCGCCATGCTATCGTGTGAGGTCTTAGGCACCACGCCGGTTGTTGACATAATAACTGAGACTATTTCCACATTTTCGTTGTGCCACATCCGTTTAATCTCAATTGCGAAATCCGCGTATTTAGCCAGTTTTTATTGGTGTTTGTTAAGGACGTTATGAGTGTTTGCTACATCGACCAGAAGGACTGAATTGACTCTTCTATTCTTCTATCAACCAACACGATGTCGGATTTGTTATTCGTCACTTTTCTATCGGTGATAATGAAGCTATCGTAGAAGAGACTGAAATTGCCATTTTCGAGCACCTTCTGCAGCTATTACTTGTAATATGATGAATACGTATTGAAAAGACTGAACTTGTTGGACAGTTTCTGGTGGATAATGCCGCAACTTGGTAATGCCGGTGTAGATAGTCGGTATTAGCTAACACACTACAAGCAGGTGTGTTTGAAACACAACATTAAATAAAACTCAGATGGATAAGTCTTAGTCTTTTAGTCAGGTTCACATTGCTGGAAAGCTGCCTTTACATTGATGTGATATAAGAGCCGTTCCTCGTATTTTTAAATACCAGAGGAGGATTATTCCCCTTGACACAATCCCATAGCTGTATGCAATATGTACATACGAGAGTGGGAATTCATGTTCTCAAAATTGCTTTATTGTAAATTTCAAGAGGGGAATTTTGTCCAAGCAGCCATCACATAGTCAAATATTTTGTGACACTTTTTTTTATATTAACAGGAAAGTATTGGCTCCTTTTGTTTCCAAAATGGACACATCTTGGAAGATACCGTAGAAAGGAGAACTGAAATTAGTCAATATGATGACACAGGATTTATTGAGTTTGGTGGTATTAGAATCATTGTTATCTCTGCCACTTTTCATATCTTTGGAACATTTTTAAGTCTAAAATATTCATTAATAATGAAAGAATGTAAATATTACTTTACCAAGAAGCTCTTTTAAGAGTTTCCCTGTAATTTTATTCCTTATTTAGATGTCTGATACTGTATAGGATATTTCTCATTGGTAATTGTTTTTTATTAGTATATTAAGTGCATGTTTGATCATCACAACACCTGAATTCATTTTTTTTGTTATTTCATTCTCCGTTTACTTGCCCTTCCCTTGTGGTATATATTTCTGTTGATACATATTGTTGATATTGTTTCAATACTAGGTTACTTTCTTCTTTAATATTTTCCATTTTTCAAGAAAATTTGCTTATTTTCCATAAAATAAGAGTTTTGTATTCCAAATTCCCTTTTCCCAAATATTTTTTATTATTTCTCTTTATAAACTTCGATCACATCTTTCGAACGTGTAGTATTCCATCATATTGATTGTCATTGATTATTTGTAAACATATAATTATCGTTTGCAATATTCTCAACATTTACTTGTTTTGATAATTGAAGAAGTTGTTTCGTCCATGCTATTAGATTTTTCAAACATCAATCCAGTAATTGTATAATTAGCTGGATTTTTTACAACGCTTGAAGTCAATAACATGAGAAAACAAACTAAAATTTCCGTTGCTATCTTAGCTACGCACATTACTGGAATCAACCGACGTTTTCATCACTCAATTAAATGTAACAAGAAGTTTAAGAAATCCAAAAAATATACAATTTTGTATGAAATTCAGATCATAAACAATGATTATGGCGCACGTGCTACTAACGTGCTGGGCTAAAAATAATCATTTAGAATTATATTGATCGTAGTTATTAACATTATAAAACAATTATCTATTACCATTATCAATCTTGTAAGAGAAAAGATAGTTTCAAAACTTTTAAATAGCGGTAATTTCAAACCTTTTGTATCACCTCGTAACAAAGAGTTCAATGTTTGTTGCGAGACATTGCATAATTTTGCATTATATTTCAAAGTGATTCATCAAAAATTTAGAAAGTTCAGTAACCCTAATACTCTTGTCTATATTTGTTCAAAAATTTATGTATAAGTGATATGGGGGCATAAAGAATTTTCGCATGATATTCTAAGCAATTCTAATATTTTCAGCATAGCATAGCATAGATAAATGGAGCCGGAATTATAATCTTAGTAAGTTGATATATGGAAGAGTTGCACATAACAAAGATGCTGAAAAATCTGTGATAAAGAGGGAGGATCAGTAAATAGAATATTTTGAGCTAAATGGAGCTAAATATTGATTAATCACTTTTAATATTTCATTAATTCGTATATTATTTGATACATGATCAAATGACATTCAAACTCAAAAATCGCTCCATTGTTATAATAAAATAAAGTAAAAAATGAAGGTTCCTATTTAGTCGATTACAATGTTTTGTTTTAGTCGACATGGCATGATAGGTGAATGCGTTCTTTTGATGTTTTTCTTGGGTAGGACTTTTGATATTGGATTTATTTACTATGTCTGTATATTCGTAATAATAATTATTAGTTAAATTATTTAGTACATCTTAAGCAAATGAATATTTTTTTTGTAAATTTAGATAACCTACTTTTCAGTTACGTTTCTAGTAGTGTAGATCCATGGGGTCTTTAGCAAATATCGTGAAAATTGCATTTTGAAATTTGAAAGTGAGTCTAAACTAGCACTTATCTAATGTTAACATTCTGATTTATGTTTGGAAGAGTTACCTTGTATATATACATAAGGTACGAGCTGTAACTTGTTAAAAATCTGAATCACTTCCTCCAAGGGCGATGGGTGTATGCAAATCAATTCAAGGTAATGTTAAAACCTATCCCAATAAATAAAATATAAGATAATTCATCTATCAAGTAACACTCATAGGCAAGAGTTATTATTAAAAGTGATTGTCGATGACAATGAATTTAATGATAAATTTATGGTATTTGAGGTCCGGTTTGTTACTGCGGTTTGTTACAGATGATTAAAATTTTGGTGTAATTGAGAAAATTCGAGTTTCACTACCTTTTTTTAAGTATTTTTCTGAAAATATTCTAGAAGTTCTAAAAATATTTCCAATGATTGGTTGATTGTGGCAGTGTGTACTATGTTAACTCAGGAATGCTACTTTGAGTGCACCTGTACCCCAACCTTATTATATGTCCTGCCAATAGTGAATGGATGGAGCTGCCCTAATTAGCTTTAAGTAGTCTCGGTAAACGTTAACCAAAGCTTGGTTTATGCAGTCAAAATTTCTTGGTGAAAATTTTTAGGTTTACGCAGTAAATTAAGGATAGTTATTAATTACTGGTAAAACAATAGGAATTTCCTGTATGGTTCCTTTTCTCACACAAAAGTGGAAAGCTCCTGATACTGTTTATCAGTGTTCTATCGTCTGAGATATTGCTGACTTTCAGACTTCAGACTGCTTTTTCCTATTTTTGCCATCATCAATTTTAAAAATAAAATACCACGGGAGAAATCGGCGCAATACAAGAATAATATTTTCATAACCAAAGAACAATGATATTGTAAACAGAACAATATCACCAATAAAGACTGACTTGACGTATTCTGTGCTGTTTAACTCAACAAAATTAAGGAATTAAACTAAGAAGTTGAAAGTTGGCGATTTCTTAGTTTAATTTTAATTTGAAATTATTCTTAATTTTCTGCATGAACTACAAGTATCATTTCAGTGTTTTGCAACTACTAATTGAAATTGTTAGTTTAATGTTGATTCTTAATTTTGTCTGCATAAACCAGTTATTACATTATGATAGTAGAAAAATATTTTCAAGATTCAAGATTCATTTCAATTGAATACTACTTTATTGGACTATATCTGTACAGCTCTTTTTAGCTAAAATAATTTCAGTTTTCTGAAACTTCCGGTTATACCGGAAGTGAACAAAACAGAATGCTATGGTTTTCATAAAATTTTTGGAATCTATTCAAAATTTCAAATTTTTTCAAATGGCAACCCACTTTTTTCTTTTTCCCATTGGATTGTACGCTATAAATTAAGAGGACTTTTTCTGAACACCCTATATAAATTTTTGTCAAGTTTTTCTCAGATTTTGAAAGCTGTGTTATTTGTCCAAATCTCCAAAATATTAGAAACACTTAAACTGAGAAATATAATTTTTTTAGTGGAGGGCTGCATGTGTCCAAAAATTTCGAAAATGCCTCATATAAAGTTATGTTGCTGGGATTCGAAAAATTTAATAAAAACCATAGCATATATTTCTGAAAGGTTCTATAGAAATTGTAGAAAAACTCTACTTGCATCAAGAGACCGAATACACTGAACTCAGCTAATTTTCTTGCAACAACGGTGGATTAATGGGCACGCATATTCACTAATATTGCGTTTGAGAATATTCATCCAAGATGTGATTGTTGAATCACTTTGGGAAGTTAGTATAAAAGAAGGAGCAGAAGGAGTGATTGAAAGCTGGGAAAAACTAAATCGGACCATAATAGAAGCTTCAACAGAAGCCCTTGGCACCCGAAATATAAAACAACGAAAACACGGTCCCAATAAAACCACATGGAAGGCTTATCTAAAGCATATGACAACAAAAACGCCGGAAGAATACGATGACTATAAGAGGGTTAGAAACGACACCAATACACTAGTAAGGCAAAAGAAAGAATAGTATTGGGAAGCATTTAAAAAAAAGAAAAATGACTTTTATGGCCTCCAAAAACAGATGTGGAGATTCATCAGAACTTAGAGAAAAGAAGCAAGTGAATACAATAGTTCAAACCACATAACAAAGGAAACTTGGTCCAATATTTTAAAGAATTGTATAAAAAAGAAGATACAGAAAGCATACCAGACACTCCAAAAATCGCAACTAACGAAGTAGCTGAAATAGAATAGAATATAGTTAAACAAAAGCAGCACGAACAAATACATCGGAATCGAGACCAAATATCGAATCTAAAAGGCTGTAGACATACACAGCGAAAACCAGGCCAGATACATCGAACACAAAGAGAATTTTAGAAACCACCGAAGTGAAAATATAGCGCAGGATCGCTGAAAAAATACTTTTTGACAGGGAGAGAAGCGAGGACATTAGAAGAACATGTGAGATAGACAACGAATGGATATTGGTAAGAAAGAGAGAGTGGAACGAACACATAGATCGAATAAATAACGTCAGAATGGTCAAAATAGCTAGAGACAAGTCGCCCTTAGGGCGCCGAAGCGTTGGAGGACACCGCAAGAGATGGAGCGACAACCTCTCTAATAATTAAACGGCAGAGAATACGAAGAAAAGCAAGCATTTCGCTTACATTGAAAAAAGAAAAAGAGAAAGAAGAATTTTTAAGGCTAACGAGCATAAAAAGCAATATAAAACGATTGCGGCAACTTCCTTGTAGATAGCTTCTTCATATACAATGCGGTCCATATGTATGGAATGAATGTTCCAAATGACCGCCATTCAATACTTAACAATGAACGAGACGATTTTGGAATCCTCGTACATTTTGTATTATGACCTTTGGGCCTCTGGGCAACTAAAAAATATCGAAAAACCAGGTAGAAATGTTCAATTTACTGATGAAAAAATGTACTTCTAGAAATTGAGGAAAATCCGCATAAGACTGTAGCTGTAAGCTATATAAATTGACGTACAAAATTCTAGTCTGCCTTGTATTTACGTACGAAGATTCTAAAAAAACACATAGTCATACTTTTTCTACCTAGTAAATTTTCAATTAAAGCTGTGTAACTATAAATTGTCAATCATGCTACTTATAATATATTCGTTTCTTACCTTATATGTAAATTAATTTCAAACTCTCCCAAAAATGATCAAGTCATTATAAGTTGAATGAACACAATGTGATTTCCGATAACGACATAAACCGAAACGTTCATTTAATTACAGAAATTCGCGAAACTTGCTTTGTTCTGGAATTTTAATGGTATAAGTAAATACGTTAAAATAAGGAAACTGTAGTTGATTAAAATCTCCAATTTAATGTATCCTTTACTTACACTGCTCAATAATAGGCACTTCAATTTCTCTTGGTTCATTTATTTTCTTACTACATAATGATTTGATTTCCATAGTTATCTTTTCATTTCATGAATATAATTCAGGAAACTTCAAGCTACGTACAGGTCAGAATATCGATGAATTATGAAACTTTATATATTTAAACATGAGATCATTTATCATATATAAAGTCATGTTCGGGTAAATACAAAATATGAAGAATATATAATGTCCCCGTTAACTGTTATTGTACAATTAGTTAAATGTCGCTTATTTTAATAAGTTTGTATCGGTGGCTCTTTCATTTCTCGCGATCAGATTAATTATTTTCCCTTCTATTTTTTTTTGTTAATAAAATATTATTCGCTGCTAATCCTCGGGGACTCTTTCACAATAATTTGACTTTCTTGTTTGTGTCGCCTAAAAATATTCAAATATTAGATCAAACAAGTTTAATAACAGCCGGTTTGACTTGTTTTTATCTTAGTTTGAATCTCATTTTTATACATTTGCTACTATTCCTTGATGTATTATTAGGTCTAATTGATAGAAAAAAATGACTGAATGAAAAAGTAGGTGAACGGATACGTTTCTATATTTGATATATAACTGCCGCAACACTTTATTTTCAGAATTAATGATGTTTATTATCTGTATGTTTCCAACATGTCGAGTGTTTGGAAAACGAAAGATATGTGTATACATAAAAATAATCTATGTTATCTCTTTTCTGTAAATATTTTTGTATAGAATAAATATATAAGAATCATTTAGGGGTAGGTTAGATGTTGCTGCTACAATAACATAGCTGTTTTTGTTTTTTTTTTATTGAATTTGTTCCATTCCTCATACATTACTATCTGTATTTTCCATAATCGGCTAGCGTTTCGAAAACGGGAACCCTCATAAAAAATCACCTGCAGTTTTGTGTATACCCTCAAATATATATGAAATATATGAAAATAAGTGTATCTGAAAGAATTTTTAACGAAGGAGGTAAAAGTTTTTTTTCTATGGATTAATATTGAAATTGATTATATCTACCTTATCATCTCTCCTCTCCCACTTCTCCCTTTGTCCAACCCCTACTGGTGTTCCTTTTATGATAAAAATTAGTTATTCGTAATAGCTAAAATTGAACCATAATAAAAAATCATTGATTTTTGACATAAACACACATAAAGATAGCAAAGTGACATTTTATTTGCATGATAAATTAATTCTTATTTTTTAATTGCTTATTATTTCATTTTTTTCCTCAATTATAACAATAATATAAATAAATAAAAAGGATATCTTATGTTCGTAATAATATAAGAGAAAAATTATTCGTAATCTTGTGAAGCTATGTAAGGTTGTCAAATAGATATTCAAGGATTATTAACGATTTTTAAATAAAAATGTTTTTCATCCTCTTTCCTTGCGAAACGCCAAAAATCCTTATAGGTACAATTTATCTAGTGTGTGATAGAGTATCTGGTAAAAATTTTAAGCCTATCGGTGAGTTCTCGTTTTTGAAATTCCTCATAATCTTTATCCAAACACCGTCGGCATAACATAAATGTGGGACCAAAACTATATCTTGTTTGTTTATAGAGTTTAGTCCTTTCTCAATAATGAACACATGAATAAATATGAAACCGCGAATTGTCATCCTACACAAGTCGATCTTTGTATGGAAGTGATGAAATAAAAAAGCAACTAAATCAATTAACTGTAGACTTTACATCAACAACGATTTTTTTTGTTGGAATAATTGCAAAAAATATTGGGCCAAATCTGTAAAATATCAATCTATATATGGAAGTATTCTTATTGCATTGATAAATAATGTTTACTACCATATTTTACAATCAGTTAATGGATAAAAGTTTCTATCACTTCCAGTATTGTTGGAATAAAGACTTTTCTTCCCAGTTTACTGCTAATTGAAGACTGGAATTCTGTGCGAATGTAATGAGAGAATTTGACTTTTGGGATGATCCTTCAGAATAATGCAGTTCTCACACTTCGACTGCTTTTCAAAAGCACTTAACAGATATAAGGTATCATAGTAATCTCCATTGTTCTCACAAGATACGCAATCCTCATTAAAATTTGAATTCTTGACTCGAATCATTTATCATTCAGTATTTGCACTAATATCTATTCAACAGGACTTATCTATAGCTGATAAAAAAGAAATTTAAATTAAATTTAGGTAATCATATTTGAGATACGCAAATTGTTCCAACATTTGCCATTGTAGTAAACTGGAACTGACTTCATTAACAGCTTGGACAGAAATAGAACTAAATGAAGCTATAACGTTCTTTGCTCCAAGATGTGTGAAAGTTTTTCTTAAGTCTTCTGCATTACATGAGGTATCTTTCACGCAAGGCATCAAAAGTTAATCATTATTAAGTTAATATGGTAATTTCCAACTATAGTTCAATATTGTTATTGTCTCATTAGGAGACAAAATCGAAATAATCCAATTGTTTGGAGACGCTGCTAGTAGCATCAGGATAGTTGCTGAGGAGATTGACATGAGACTTCCCCGACGTGACCTCTTCAATTATGAAAAATTATTTGGATTAATACTCTCTTTAACCAAGCGATCGTAATTGTCAACTTCATAGAATACACCCACACCATGATAATAATTCATTGGTAAAATGTGCTTCAACAAATGATATATTCTAAAGTATATTGTTCGGGGTTATATATACCACTAATGGAGTTGTATGCTGTCAAAACTATACATACCGGATCACAGATAATTCTCATTTTGTTATAAATTGTTAAAAACCAATTCTCTCAGAAAATAAAACATGAACTTCAGGAAATCGCATGATTCGTCTCTTTTGTTGATGAAACATTAAACGCTGTTTGTAGAGAAATATAGGGATCATAACATTCCTCTATACGTTTTTTTTTGTCTAGAACCAGCGTCTAATCACAATTGCATTCCATTCATTCCTTTACCATCATCTCATTAGAATGAAATAATTTTTTAATGAAATATCGATGTCCATTGGTCGATAGAAATCGGCACTGAAGTAACTGAACAAGCTTACAATATTTTAACATTACGACTAATTCAAACTATTCAATTACCATTGATATGACTAAATTAAAAGAATCAAGATTTGTATGCCTATTTATAGAAAATTTAATATATTACGCGGTACTGAAGACTTTTTTGTCATTCGTCTGGTTAGGCTAAACGCCTCGACAACTAATTTCCATGCTCCTGAACAAAAAAAATTTATTACTTTTCAATACATATTCAATATCACATGTTGCGATTAATAGAATGAAGAGAAAACGGCATAACTCACTATTCTCGAGTTTTATAATAATTGTTTCTTAGATAGTTTTTCATTGTTTTGGGCAGTGTATATCATGGGATTTTCTGCGAAGCATTGGCAACAACTGTATACTTGTCTGATTAAAGTTGGCCCGGGTATTTAACGCTAGAGATCTTGCAAGATGTCTTCCTGAAAGGGGAGATGTTTAAAACCAGCTTATCACCAACGACGTGTGTGAAAGTTGTATAAGAAAAGAAAGGTAACTCAATTTTCATTCAAATATATAATATTACCCAGGTAACTCTATCCGAAAAGTGTTTATGAATGATAACTATACGTTAACTGTGATCATTATTCAGTATTTGCATACGAGATTGTTTAGATTATGATACTCAAAAGGGAAGATTAATTGAGATAACGGATTAAGCAGTACTTAGTAATGGTTTCTATGCTATTCAATTTTTCTAACGTTGTGCTGGAAAATATTTTCAATCATTTTTAATGGATAACAATAAAACAACAACCTCGCTTAAAGGAGACGGTTGGAAACATTTTTCAATTTTCAAAGTTTCAGGATATTTTAGATAAACCAGCAATAACAACTTTACAAATTCAAGTCCTGATCTCAATAAATACTAATTGAGGATACTTTTGTACATTATCTCAGTAAGAGAACATATGACAATTTTAATATACGTGTCATTTTGACAAATGTATAAAATAATGTTTAAATAATTACAGGCTCATACTTTGATATAAAAAACATTTTCCCATTAATCACTTTAGTTGACTTCTTTCTTACTATTCAAAGAAATCACTTTCAATAAATAGACATTGTTGAAAATATTTCTGTGTATGTTCAGATTAATATAATAGTCTGTAGCATATGTGTATTATTTTGAAATTGGACAAGTTCATTTGAAAATTACTTTATTTACAGATACTACTATGGGTCGAAAAATGGAATTAAATCGAGAACATTTTCATGCGACGATTTGCTATGACTTTCGACGTGGATTAAACCAACAACAAAACAGATACTGTTCGTAAACTGATATTGTAACATCGGTTTGGCACTTACCGTGAGATTGAGGCATAATTAGGCATTAGACCACTCGCATACACTCAATATTGCATAAATATTGGGCTGTTAAAAAGATTTGTTCGCGTTGGATATAATTTGACAATACCTCAAAAAAATATCTTGTCGATTGATGCAAAGGAATGCTGAAAAAATTTGATCGGGCTACTTCAAAAAAGGTCTATAAGATCGTGATAGACGACGAATCATGGATGTATGTATTTGAACTCGAATATAAACAACAATCGACGGTATGGGTCTTTCAAGACGAGCTAAATCCAACAAAAGCTGCTCGTGCACAAAGCATTTCGAAGCAAATAGTCACCTTTTTTCTGAATAACTGAACATGTAGCCACCGTTCTATTTTAGCAACGTATACCGGTCAATTCTGAATGGTACATCAGCATTTTTTTGCCAGAAGTATTCGAAAAAATCGGGAAAACCAATCGTAGAATACGAATCATTCCTCACCACGACAATGCGAACTCTCACACATCCGTTCAATTGATGGGTTATCCGCCGTACAGTCCTTGTTTGGCACTCAACGATTTTTTCTTATTCCCAGATCGAAAATAAATTGCGAGATTAACGTTTTTCTACACACGAAGAAGGGGTTGATGCGTTCAATTCACATTTTTTGGAGGTACCTCAATCGGAATGGGAAAACTTCGACAATTCTACACACAGTGTAACAATTAATTATGAACTATTTTTCATTTTCTAAATGAATTTTGGACAATGAAAATTATTTAACTTCTTGTTACTTCAAGCGTGAAATTCACATAATCCTATTATAGAAAACGAATAAGTATTGTATAATATTATGCCAATTTCATTTATTATTTTATTGAAGAGATGAAGAAAGAGAAGTGAACGGCTCTATGAGATTTGCTTGCACATAAACAAGTAATATAAAAATATTCTTACAAATAAGGAACGCGGCAAAAGATGCAATATACATATCAGCCAAAATAAGTGGCATCAAAAATATATTATTCAATAATCTCTCTGATTTTAATGTTTAGAATGTGCATCATTATAACCATTTTTAAGTCAGTTTAATTCAGTACCCATTTTCAACAAAAGCCTTTGATATAAATAAAATCCTGACCTTGAGTTGTGCAATATTCGTAGGATAAAATATCTTGTGTTTCATAATACTCCAGTTATTTATGCACATATAAGAACAAATTCATTCCAATCTTTCGGAAATTATAGCTTTCAATCAGATAAGAAAGTAATTACCCAAAACAAAATGTTATATTCACTATTAGCAAATATTTAAGTTGGAAATATATTGCATTACTATTTGATAATGATATTCATCAACCATGAAGAAATATCATGAAATTTTTTAAACGAGCGAAACTTTTTAAATTGGGGATTTCCTGGAACTTTGGCAACCATGGTGTGTTTGAATTGGCGAATGGTAAATGACCGCGAACGGAAAGTTCAATGTCCGACACAAGCCCTGACCTACTAACTTCGCGAGGTCAATGCTCTGCCATTCTAGTTTCACATCTCTTTCGGTCAACTGAAAGATGCCAGTTGCAGCAAGCCACTGTCCAAAACAGATAGGAGGAGTTTGGAGACACTTTCAAGAGAAAGCACAGAGAAATCATATTTTTTCGAAATGAATTATGTATTTATTGAGTATGGATCGACATATTTTAATGAAATTATTACAATTATTTGACAAGATTTTCATCATACAAATACAAAATATAAATGAATTTTAATATCATGACTATTCACTAAATTATAAGCAAACTTTTTATATTGAATGAACTGTTGAATCTTATAAGACTTGTTGAAATAAAAATTGTTATACATACATGAAAATATACACGTAGCAAAAAACATGTGTCATAAAAGAGGTTGTTAAGTATAAATTCCAAAATAATAATAAATAGGGAGAGTGGGATAACGGTTGATGACTCCGTTACCATGGAAAGTATCCAAATAAAGTTATAGATAAACATTTTAGGCATCGACATGTTCCTTATCTGAAAAATAAACCGATATGTATAGGGCGGCTTATAACTACGTGACTATACTTTAATATACTTTAATTAAAATAGTAATTCAAGAAATAAAAAAGGTAAAATCTGATCATTTTTAAATGGAAACCCCTACGAAATAAACACTATGTACCGGGTGTCCCAATAAGAATGGCTCTCCGTCATATGTCGGGAACCGTTTAGTAGTACAGCTTCGGGAAAAAAATGAATAATTTACAAATTTTGCCTAATTAAGATGTATTTAAACTATGATTATCGTATTCTTCAAGAAATTCAGCGTATATTTGATTTTACAAGTTTGAATAGATAGGTTAAGTAGAACTGGAATTACAGGCCTTTTTTCATAATAAAGTTTCCGCTTTCCCCCAACTCTTATTTAAAGAGATAGACTAAAACTTGTAGAATCAAATATACGCTGAATCTCTTGAAGAATACAATAATCATAGTTTAAATGCATCTTAATTAGGCAAAATTTGTGAATTATTCATTTTATAATTTTTGGTATTTAATTACGCCCTCTAGCGGTGGACCTACATCTCTGTAAATAATTTCCAGGTTGTTCTCGAGGTCACTTTTGTTATAATTTTATTCCCCGAAGATGTACAATAAACGGTTCCCGAAATATGGCCGAGAGCCATTCTTATTGGGACACCCGGTACATTAATAACTCGTGAATAACTCGTGAATTATTATTTGGCGTAGTGAGTTGATGAATATTATTTTGATTTTATCTATTTGAAACTGAAATAATTGATTAAAATGTGTATATAGGGTGAGGTTAAAATGGAAATTAAGAAGAAATTTGAAGTTAAACTTTGAAATAAATGTTTCTTTTACTATTTCATGGTTTACTAAGCCAGCTACGTTTTGGATGGGAGAATTGCCTCTCAATCTATTCTCCAAATAGTATGCTCAAAATCTGGTGTATGCTGTACATGATCCATTCCCTCCCACTTTTTCCTGATCTTTCCGTTCGTATTCTGGTATTGAATTTGTTTCTCACTTGATTCTTCTACTACTTTTGCTCACCAAATTTTTCCTTGAATATTTTTTCCTTGTTCTATGTGCATAATTTTTTCTCTTCTGAAACTTCTGTCTTTATCTGTATGTGCTTCAGCTCCTCCATTCTCTTGGACCTCATATTTTTTTTCAGGTATGTTTCTATAAAAAAATCTTTGGATTACTACTCGCCCATGTTAATCATAATTCTCCTTCTTTCCTACCCCTTGATGTTCTTCAGAATGTTTTGCTTTTCAATTTATCCAATCTGATTTCATGAGTAGTGAACCTGTTGTTACTAGGACAGTTTATTAGATACATATTTTTTATTGGGATTCAACGTGCAGCACACAAATTATATTTGCATACTTTGAACTGTCAATTATTTGGGTACTTCGCCAAGGTACAACATACCCCATGTCCTACGGTGTACCTAGGACACATTGAGAATTGAGGGGTAATTTAAGCAAATTATCAAATATTCTCAACCAAATTCGTTTTATTCTGTCTATTACAATATTTAACAAAACACCTTAGAAATTCTGCAGAAAGTGGACATAATATTGATAGTTTTTTTTGAGTTTTCAAAATCAAATATATCACACAATAAATAAATGAATATAGCAATAACAAATAAAAAAAATATTATTATTTCTCTCTTAACTTTTTAATCACTCATTTGGACTAGCTTTTATGAGAACACATATGTAGATATATTATTAATCCTAAGGAATTTAGTAGAAATCCCAGAACTTCTGTATCTCCAGAACATATTTCTCTGTTCTTATTAACTTATTGCGGGGTTTTAATTTTTACTATGTCACTTATCGGGTACAGATCCAGTTTTTAACTGATTTTTGAAATAGGAACATTCATACACAAATATAACGCAGTCTCTAATATTGTAATTTTCTCTATTAACACGTTCTCATCTTCGTTGTCATTGTCGGAGACACCTTCAGATATGTCACTCGGTGAATAGTTCGTAGAATCTTTATTGGTTTCTGTTTTGGATAATATTCTTTTTGTTATAATTTTTGTATTATTGCATCTGTTTTTATGCGAAAAACTATTTTTCCCTCAAAAGATTGATGCCTCTGCTTCATTCAATTCAGTTTTTTAATCTTCATATTTTTATTTTTTGCTTTTCTGGTGTATTGATGTTCTTTTTTGTCTTCCTTTTCGTTTTTCTTTAAGAGGTTTGTCTTTTGGTTGAGGGCGAATTACAGTCAGCAATATCAAAGTTGAAGATTTTCCGTATATAACTTTGAAACCTGAAGTAGTCGGCTGACTGAAAGGCAATTCTGGTGGGTGATTTTTCGATAAGTGGACGATCAAAATAGGATGCGGGTATAAAATCAGCATCTGTATGGATATTTCCATTTGAAGGATGGAAACCTCTTGAACTAGAATCTTTGCAAATATTGGTGTGAAGGCAAGAGGAAAAGCTTTTCTCACCAAGCCAGCAATATCATATATAGTTGATGACCTGAAGACATTAGTAACTCGTTAGCCGTTGTATTAAAATGAGTTTTTAAAAGCATAAAAACTGACTTATCTACTAGATAGTAACCAGTATCTGGATGTAGAGTAATAAGCTTTACACCATTATCTCTGGCCATTTGTATATCCGGTACTTAAAAATGACTTTGTGCATGATTGTCCATCATGACAATGACAGGTTGTTTTTGGGTAAGCTTTGCAAATTTAATAAAATGATGAGTAATATCATAAATATGGACTAATTTGACCAACCGTATGGATTGACGCCTCCAATACTGCCTTCAGGAGCTCCTTTTATAAGAAAGTCTTTAAAGTTTACACGAGCATGCGTAGAATAAAACTACCACCTGCATTAATAGTCTCTATCATTGTAACTGTGGTTCCTCTTTCAGGGCAACTTGTTTGGCGCCAAGATATCTTTGGTGGACAGAACAGTCTCTTCTAAGTTTCAGATGTCGCTTTTGTATTAGCAGTACATTGAGAAATGTCTTAAAATTGTCGAATGTTAAACTCACAGTATGTTTGTTAAATGCCGAAGAGTGACTAGTAGCGACAATTCGTTTTGGTATTGCTTCGTAAATAATCGCGGCCTCTAATCTTCAACCATTTTGTTTGTATCCCAGCTCTTTGGGTACTTTTTTTCCATTAACTTTTTATTTATTTTATTTTCTATATATTTAAAGTCAATCTAGATTGTAAGTGTACTGCGTCTTTGATATGGTCAACCAGACTATGCTCTTCGGTGCGATCAAAAACTTGATTAACTGCAAGATTTTCGTGTAATGTCCTTAACTGTTTCCAAACAAAACTTCAAATGACAACGCACAGTTGTTATTGGTGATCCA
This sequence comes from Diorhabda carinulata, assembly GCF_026250575.1. Taxonomy (NCBI): domain Eukaryota; kingdom Metazoa; phylum Arthropoda; class Insecta; order Coleoptera; family Chrysomelidae; genus Diorhabda; species Diorhabda carinulata. Next base: position 11,234,711 of record NC_079462.1, read on the forward strand.
AAATGTTTGGAAGCACCGAAATTGGAGAATTTTATCTCCTTAATAATTTAAATAGCATTTGCCAGATCATCCCCATTAATAGGCGTATTTTTTCTTCTCTTTACTTCTAGTCATGATTTTTGAAATAATAAAGATATTTGATTGAAAATAGTTTTTTATTTTATTGACACTACTGTGTTCTTCGTACCATTTTTTCGATTGTTTCCGTTACGAGTCTCATTTAAATCTGTTTTCTATAACGGTATTTTTGTAGACCAATAATTTGTTACCGTTGACAATCCGCATTATTTGTGCATTGGTAGCTTAAGGTATCTCAATTCTAATTGTGATTCTCTTATATATACTCTTTGTGACGATTGAAGCAGTTATAAACCCTATTTGACTCAATTAAGATGTCATTAGGGTTAAAATTTGGATTGCGTCTTGGTAACTCTCATCTGATTATAGTGTAGCAGTTTTTTTTTAAATATACGTGTCCTTTATATTTGACAATCATCAGTGGGTTAAAAAACTTATTTTATTATTGTGAGATAATCTCTAATGTATGATGAAGAGAGTCTCGTATTACTTAGTTGGTCTAACATATTATGGGTAATACGAGTATAAAAAATGTATTAGAATGAGTTTTTGCTCTTCTTGTCAATTAAATATAAAAATATAACATTCCGTCAATACCATATTAATCAAAAATTCATTCTCCATGGAACTCGATCAGTAAAATTATCTTCATTTCATTCTCATTTAAATCTCTTGGTTACTTTTTGGATGAGTTTCAATGTGACAGGCTATAAATAAACGGCACGATACGTTTCAACTCAAGAATTACTCGTCTGCCAATGAAACATCTTCGTATCTTATACTGAACGTCGCATTTATTACGGTTGTTAAAAGTTTTATACAGAAGTCAAATAATCAGATCAGAACATATTATTTCTGATTTAAAAAAATCTAATATGAGTAGATGATAATAAGTAAATATTTTAAATTAGCTTACTACTTGGAATTAAACAAATCTTGCATCTTGCAAGCAACTTTTTACTTACATGAATTCAATCAATGTTGTTACGGTCCTGATAGCGGATTCCTTGAGACTTATGTCGTGAGAACAACTTATTCAAAAGGAAGTATGTACATGGGTTATACAAATAGGCTTCGTGAAGTTTGCAATATTACGATTTCAAACACTTCTGGTGAATTATTTAAGATGACTATTCTAAATTTTCACATCAAACTTCATACAAATATATGAAAAATGAGTTTTATAACTTCTCTGGAAACATTGTATAAATTACTGCATTTCTTAACCCATCTACAAATCTATTGGTCTTAGAAAGAACTTCAAGATTAAGAGGAGTTATAAAATAAACAGAAAATTTATCAATTAATAATCAAAAAACAGGTTTGATAATAAATATAATATAGTAAACTGCTAATTTCACTAACTAATAATGTACTAGGTAGATTTGTTGTGATTAGGCGTTTCCATTTGCATGGAATTCATATATATTTTCAAGTTTTCAACTTTACTCTAATTTTGAGAAATAAAAAGTCAACTTTATCTAGAATCTTGGATGAGGAATATATTCGAAAAAAGTTGTTTAAAGAAATTTTGTGATGGGAAAGACCCCTCATAATATTGTATGGGAAATAACTGAATTTTGTCGCATTATTTGGGAAACATTGTTTATATTGAAATATTTGCAAAAAATCGTCAATAGAACCTAGTAGTAACGATGATCTTTATATTGAACACACTGTTTGCATTACCACTACACCAACATATTTACACTATATGTACAGTACACAGCATTTGTTTAAAATAATATGTCTCATTCCATCATGTATTGAGAAAAGCAGTGACAAGTTTGAATCCGTTCCACGTTGTCTGGTAATACACTAGTCGATTGAGTGTGATATTATTTGTTATACTTGACGTGAAAGTTATGTCGAAAAATGTGTTAAAGAAGCTAATAAAGTTTGAGGATGATCTTAGACGTCGAAAATTGAGGATAATGTGAACAAACTGGCTTGTTCAAACATGGTATTGAATTTTCAAGTGCTTAAGTAAACAAAAAAAAACTCAATTTTTATCGAAATCAAAAATCGTCTTTGTTCAGATCAAAATTTGATCACTGGAATTGTTTATGAAAATTTGACGTTTGCACTGAAAAAACAGTTAATCACCTCGTTCCAAAAATGTTCGTTAATAAAAGTGGAACAAAACGCTGTAACAAAGATCGCTTTTGATTCGCAGCTCTTAGCTGCCAAAAGTCTTTCTGTCTGCCCAAATCTACCTTACAGACTACAGACTACAGACAACCATGCTACCTTTAGCCAGTCTTGAAATTTTGGGGTGAGAAAATTGAGTTGAGATGATTCCTGTCGTTGAGGAGACCTCGATGGAGCAAATGAGAGTATTTCCCAAAGAAGTTTTCCAGAAGCTTTCAATCACGGAATCATCATTGATTTTTGCCTTCAGTTCTGACATAATAATATACTTATTTTCCTTTACACCTCATATCAATACAATTTAATGTATATAATCGTATTTATTTTTGTATTAATTTTTTCGCTAAATTTGATTATAGTTTTTTGAGATGGTTAGTTGGAAATTGCAATTGGTAAATATTCGCACGACTAATTTCACAAACACTCAGTTACTGTTTATATATTGCAAATGAAATAGGATAATAAATAAAATACCACTTAATCCGTACGTACTTCTTAAGAGCTAATGGATAACGCAAGCTACCAAAATAGGAAGTTGATTAAATATCCCTTTTCTTTGAACATGAAAAGGAATACATCCGGTATACATATGCGAACGATCGTGGTATACAGTTTCCTTGCTTCAATCGTACATACTCGTATATTGAATCATAAAGAACATATTTAGCATCAATTTATATCCGCGATGCATCATAATAATTTTATTACTATTATCCATATTGATATACAAATAATCGAGATATCCGTAATTATTATATATAATCGCCCATATGGAAAAGGCTAAAAGGACCTTGATTTGAGAATTTCTTACAAGCTTGTTCCAAAACTCGTCAAAACAAACTGTACCAAAACACACTAAAACAATCTGGATTTGAAAATTTTTGAGAAAACTCGTATTAAAATAGATTAAAACGACTTTTCCAGACTTTCGACTGAAGACTAAATAAAAAATAGGTTCAAGCTACCTTGATTTGAGAATTTCTTACGAACCTGCTTCAAAACACACTAAAACAAACTGGATTTAGAAATTTTTGAGAAAACTCGTATAAAAATAGATTAAAACGACTTTTCTAGACTTTCGACTGAAGACTAAATAAAAAATAGGTGCAAACGACCTTGATTTGAGAATTTCTTACGAACCTGCTTCAAAACACACTAAAACAAACTGGATTTGGAAATTTTTGAGAAAACTCCTATGGAAATAGATTAAAACGAACTTTCCAGACTTTCGACTGAAGAGTTAATGGAAAACAGGCTGAAACGACCTTGATTTGACAATTTCTAATAAACCTATACCGAAACACACCAAAACGAATGAGATTTGAAAATTTTTGGTAAAAATCGTATGAAAACAGTTTAACATGACGTTTCCAGACTTTCGTCCGAAGAGTTAATGGAAAACAGGTTGAAACCACCTTGATTTGAGAATTTCTGACAAACCTGTACCAAAACAGGCTAAAACGAATTGAATTTGAAAATTGTTTACCGAACTCCTATTAAAACAAGTTGAAAATACCTTTTTAGAATTTTGATTAAAAGATTATTCGGAAAATAAGCTAAAACCACCATTTTTATAAATAAAGTGTCGAGAACCAAAATACATTGAATTCTGAAAAAATTATGGACCAAATCAGTCATATTTCATTATCTCAGTAAGGTAATCATAGATTACCTTACTAGAACTACGTAGAACTTATAAATTTCGAATTTCGCATTACAAGTAATATCGTTGGTAAGACAGGGCTGTAGTTGTCAACTTGCCTGTGAGTCTATTGATTTCTTTAAATCGAATTATAGCTCTGTGACGTTACTTGTTCAAATTCACTTTGATACTTTCAAACCATAAAACCATGAACTTCGATCAACTAAGCAAAAAGTGTAAATAAGTATAATCGGCATTTTAAATATTTTGTCCTGATATTTTATTACAAATAAACAAACAGTGTATTGAACGAATCCCAATTTAATAGATATCAATTTTCCATAGATATCAGTAAATGTAATAATTGAGAAATCAATTTTATTAATAGAGTATAGTGACAATTCTAACTCTAGTGTAGGAATTTTTATTTTAACATACTTGCTTCTTCTGTGTTTTGTTTTTTTTTGTTAAGTTAAAATGTTATTGAAATGAGTAAAAAATCAAGTGAATATGATAATGAAATAGAAAATAGATAAAATATAACGAATTATAAGGATACCAAAGTCAAGATGTATAAGTCTTTGGCCAAAGTGTTAGACGCATTGCAAGATTTCTTGTAAAATATTAATTAGCCAATTATATTGCACCGTTTTATTGTTTCTTACTTACAATAAACTACCCATTAATTTAACATAAATAAAATAACATAAATTTAGAAATCATATGTTTATTGAATTTAAAAGAAAAGTGAAAATAATGAAAGTAAAAGTCAATATTTAGTTAAACCACCTTTAGCCACTATTAAAGCTTCAATTCTGCGCGGCATGCTATCAATGCAAGATTGTACTCTGCGCATTTGAGGTTGGTAATTCCACACGGAAATAATTTTTCTAGGAGTTGGGTTTGTTGGTGATCACCTCTTTAGCCACTTCTCTTTCTATCAGCTAATTCACATTTTCAAGGCTATCAATCGTCCAATTCAACATATGGACATTTTCTTTTTTCAAAAAGCTTTTACAGACCGAGTAATGAGACAGGGAGCTCCATCTCTTGCATGAAATTGAATGGTTCACCATCTGGAAACCATCTCCGAACTGTGGAATAAAACAATTCGTAATACTTCTTTGTACTGATCTTGTCTCATTATTCTTTTTACGACGTACAGACGTCCAGTGGCATTGTCGTTGATGACTGACCAAATCACACTATTAGGAAGATACTTTTCACCATGACGACCTCGCACATACAGAACTTTATTATGCAAAATTTTGAATGTGCTTTCGTCACTGAAGCAGACCTATATAGAGAAAATATATGAATTTCGATACTTCTATGCTTCCTTTAAATGAAAACCATGATAATGTATCAATTTTTCATTAAATTACAATATTGCACCGATCTCCAGACATCCATATCTTTATCTTTGTTACTTTGTTTAGCCTACATCAGGCGATTTGGTTTTATTATAGCTGTTAACTAAGTGAGCTCAGAAGTATTTACGCTAGCATCCGGGAGTTGTGATTGTGCTAGCACATCTATTTTCTGGACAAATTTTCATCAAACATCTCTCTGAGCATAGTAGTATAATACTGTAAATCAAACAATCACAGTCCATAAAACCACAGAAACATGTCCGTACCTGTCGCGATTCCGATACAGGTTTGTACTTGTTTACGTTCATGTATCACTTTGTCATCACAGTGTTGCAATACTTCAAAAATGAATAAAATAATAAAAATCAATGATATTATAGTTTTACTTGCATTCACCGAGTGAAAAGCAACACAATACTTAATTTAAAGCAGTTAAAAACGATTTTTACCTAAGAAAAGTTAAAAAATTTTGAAAATTGCTCCTGATGACTGTTAATTAGCGATAAAATTGATAAGAATTATTATTTGAATACAAATATAATGAGAAAATAATTCGATATTACGTCCTAATCAATAGTTTTTTGATGGTTTGTAATGAGCTTCACAATATTAAAAAATAAAGAGGGACGGCATAACCAATTAAAATTTCAAATAAAACACTAATGGACCAGGTTCATAAAAACGGAAGATTTTTTATAATAATAAAAAAAAAATAATATGACCATTTAATCTCATAATAATGTTACAATATAGATAAATAAATATAAACAAGTATTCTGGGATGATTGAAGTGATTTGAAAAACCATTTTTGTGATTCCTTATAGAATTTTTCATTCCTTTCAATGCTCACTATTCGAAGTGTGTTTCATAAGCGAACCAGATGAAAATTTTGTTAATAATTTCTTTCCCTATGATAATAGATGGGAAGTGTGAGGGAATAATTTGAAAAGCCTCTTTTACGTCAACTTAATATCAGTTAAGTTAACTATTATATAGTGTATTATACGTCAGATAGTTCCTTGAACACGAAAAAGAGTTTATATGGTCAATGATTTCCTATCATCTAAAAATTTCATTGATAATAGTCGATATGTAATAGTAGCAGCAGGATATAGCTCAGATTGCTGTATGTCGATGGGAAAACCGTAAGTTAATGTTATAAAGTTATAATGTAAGAGTTAAACGGTATTTATGGCATATTTAAATGTAACAACTCAACAAATTTACTTCGAGTTATTGCTTGCTAATTTGCACAAAATTAGTTGACACATTTTCAAATTATTACAATGATTTCTAAAAATTCAAGCAACAGAGAATAAATCAACGTTTAGATGGGATGTGAGATACACAAGTGTTTTATTAAAATGACAAAACCATCAAAGGCTGGAGAAGATATTTTTCAAAGATTCATCTTTATGTTTCAATTCCATCGTCTAAAAATTATCAATAAAGTTAGGGTAGCCTGATTTGGAGAAACAAATTCTTGAGCACTCAAATATACAAGTTACCCAAAAAGATAATGATCGCTCTTATCACCCACCAAAAAGGTAAGAGCTATGTGTATTTGAGAGCATGTTATATCGCTCAACTTAGGTCTGATGCACACCTAGCTCCAACTTCTGATCACCTTGGTTATAGATGTTTTAAAAAATCCGAGATAACTGGGTTTTTTGAAGGTCAGTTACCAAAATCTATTAATGTGATTCAAGCTAAAACGAGAATGAAATGAATTGAATTGTTATTCTTATTGTAATTTATAATCGTTTTTTTTTAAATTAATATTATTCACCGACTAACTAGTTAAACAAAACTAAGTTAATTGATCAATCTGCTTATGAAAATATTTGAATTTTGTGAACTTTCTTTGCTTCATTGAAGCGTAATGCAAATTAATACGTGAACTCCTCTCAGACAAAAATTTGCCATCTTATTGTTAATATACTAATATGACAAATAGAAAAATTCAGCTGATTTCATGAAAATCAGGTAAGCTGATAAATTTGATTAGGCAAAAGATTGTCCTGTGTAACTTCTACGGGTTTTCTATCGATAAAGTCAGTTGGCTTATCAATAAATGCATATCAGTTATCTTCACTGCCATTGGCTCATAGAATATTACAGATTGATATGCAAACTGTTCAAAAAACAATACTAATTTGTTATTAAAAACAAAATTCGAATTAACTTCTTTCAAAGAACTGCCCTTGATAACCTATGCTCTCATCCTAATCTTCATACCATGACTAGAGGTATTTCTTGAAGATTTATTTCTACTTTGTGCTCCGATCCTACTAAATCCAGTAATCATGGATAAACAAGAAAACTTTTAGCAGCAATATAAAGCATAATCTTTTATATTTGTCATGCTAAGAAAAGATAAAACAAAATGTGGTAAAATTGTAAAACAACTAGAAGCTGTGTGAGGAAAGACAAACTGATGTCGGTAAATTTTGTGGCAAAGAGTGTCGAAGATAAAGGAGCATTTATTAAATAAATGAGAAGATACTAATATACCTATGGATGATTCAATTTTCTTCGACAAAAACTGAAGAGATTAGAAATATAATTCATTGGCCTGAAAAGAATGAGTTTCAATTCTGAATATGCATAAAATGTGGCAAACAAGTAAGTGATGAGTTAATTACATTTGACAGCGCTAAGTAGCTAAAACTTGCTCTTTATCCGCAAACCGAAGCAACTGATGTAACATATGACACAATAAAACAAAATATTTGCCGCTGAATCTATGTATTAAAAGCGTACTATCATAAATTGCGTAACACATAGCTGGTATAAGACTACATGCTCCACAAATGCGATCAATCCACAGACCTGGTTTAAGTCTTTAGAGAACTCTTAAGGAATAGTTCATTGGTTTTGTATCTGGGAAACGGTGAGGCCTAGTAAGTAAGTTTATAACTATGTATCGATAGTTATAAATAACCACAAATTACCCACACCACATATTTGTACCCCGAAGTATTTGGAAATGAGTTGAGTCAACACAATATTGATTTTTGTTCGTTCAATAATTGGCATTTTATGTAGTCTCTACACCATTGTTATAGAAACGGTTTCAATACTTCAGAATAGACATATTGCAAGTGAAACATCAAGTCATAAATAAAATCCAAACTTATTCTATTTGACTGTTCCACACAGTAGAAAAGAACATGTGTGCTGTATGACAACGTTAAGAAAAATATTCTTGTTATAAACGAGCCGCTCGTCGAACATTTTTTAATTAAATATATACTAACAGCAGTCAACGTATCCATGTGAACTGAATATAATGGCATTTTCTCACTCATAACAAGATTAATTATTTTTTAATTGGATTTTGTGGATAGTAGATACCACAATAATTAATTCGTCGATTAATTACCGTTTGCAAATGATTGATGTACAACACTAGAATAGAATAACTGTCTTTTTAACAAAAAAGCATCGGTTATTTAAGCAAAAAATTAATTTATTTCTATTCTTTGTATTTAAGAACAAGCACATTTCTGAGTTATGAATCAGTGACGCAAAATTAGGATAAAATCACCAAATTACATTTCTAATAAAACTAAATAGAATTTTCAAAGAAAATATACGTGTATTGGGTTGGCGACAAAATTATTTCGGTTTTGTAGTATAGAATAAACACTTTTTCTTAACAATGGATAGATCTTAATCAATAATATATTTTCAGGTTATCGTCATCTGTGAAAGTTTGACTATTCAAAGAATTCTGCAAACTTCGAAATAAATGGTTTTCAGATGATGCCAGTTCAGAGCTGTATGGGGAATGTGACATCACTTCCCAGCCAAGTTCCAATAGTTTCCTACGAGTAGCCAAAGATGTGTGAGGTCTTGCAATATCATGGTAGAACACTAAACCTTTTCGATTTGATTCTTGTCGGTTTTCTTTGATTGCTTCATCCAGTTTCTTCGATTGTTGACAGTGAACATTAACATTGATCGTTCGGTTCCTTGGAAGCAGCTCAATAAACACAACACCTATCTGGGGATAGCATGAGCTTTTTTTGTAACTTTTCAGCTGTGGATGTGGATTGTGCTGGATCATCGTGTTTACTCCATGATCGTTTTTCACCTATATTACTGTACAGGACCCATTTTTCATTAACAGTAATGATTTATTTCAGGAAAGGATCGGTTTCATTTCGTTTAAGGTGCATATCGCAAATGTTGATTCTTTGTGTTACCTAGCACAAGACATTTTAAGTGTTTTTCAATTGTTGTGTGCAATACATGTAGCCTTTTGCTATTTGAATACAAAAATTGAGGGATACCTAGGACAGAGCCGCCAAAACTACACAATTATATATTATACGTCATTAGGAAGATCCTTCAATGACATTTGAGGCAAATTATTTTTAGTTATATTGTTAGATGGATGTTGTATTTCAGATATTTTACATATACAAAATTTATTTCATTTTCTCTTGCCACCTGATAAGTCAAACCAAGTTTTTAATCCGAAAATTTTCATTTGTCACTGAGTGCTGCTTTCAATCACATTGTTACAGATATCAAAATTGCAAAAAGCAACGACTAAGGATTTTGAGGTTATATCATCTCCCGGCAAAGTTAAGGCAACCATAATTTGGGATTTATGTGGTGTTGTTTGGATGGATTCTTTGGAGTGAGGTGAGACCATCGAAACAGATCGTCATTGCCTTACTGTGTAGAGGTTACATAAAGTCATCTGAAGTAAACAGTCATCCGAATGCATGAAACTTTCCATCTTCTAACCTGTTCAGTGAAAACAAAATATCTTAACAGCACGTATATAAACAGATTTGCTTTTTATAACCATCCTATATATGAAATGAATAAATTTTTAGATCTGGTTTATCCTTGGTATTAAGTGCCATTTATACAAATTTTAGATTGTATAATAAAATTCTAATCAATTTTAGTTATTTTTCTATTTTGGAAATATGCAAACAAACTAGTTTGCTGTCCATTAAAAAAGTCGCGTGATAACTTTTGGGCGTATACATAACCATATAAGTTTCGTTAATTTATCTATGTTTCTATAATAAATTGAGTATTTTAAAAAAATGTCACTTCCTATAAGTCACAAATTTATTTGAGTATTCAGTATTCAGTCTTGAAATATACGTGAGTAGTTTGAACAAAAAACTGAAGGTGAACTGTTCACCTTCAGTCTCTGAAGACGATACTTTGGGGATCGAAACGCACATCAACAGTTTAAAGGTGAGTGTTGGTGTGTGGTAGTATAAACAGTGTGTGAAGGACTTTTTCTTAGAGCTCCTTCTCTACTCAGTCAATGTCTTCCACAGCCACTGAAGTGCATGTTTTAATTACTCCTGTTATAAATATGCAAGTCACATTTCAAATCAAATTCTGTAAAGGTGGTACGTACGTTGGTTCTGCTACAGGTTCTGCTGTTGGAATACATACCACTTGCGGTTATTGGTTTTCAGGTCCAATTTTTCTCATCCTATTTATATTCATTATATCCTCTTCGTATTTCATTGGAGTATCCAGTGTCATGTTGACGTATTAAACTTCTTGTTGCTATATAAGTTCAATTCCATCAATTTTGACAAGTGATATAGTTAAAGACTGATTCAACTGATTCTGGATAAGCCTCATTGAATAACGTCTTATTTCTTTTATAGTGGAGCTGCAAGAATTCGATCTGGACCAGTGGTTTTGAAAGGTTATAACTTTGCTGCTAATCTACTAAACGATTGCAATAATTCAATTAGTGATACGTATTTCTCTATTGAATATTTACTTCATTATATTTGACTATTGGAATCTATGAGGTTCAATAACAGTTAAAGATGATGTCTTAGTTCTTATTATAGCTCTAATATTCATTACGTACAAACTAAACACACTATTTAGACTACCACTACACCCACACTCACAGTTGGTGTAGTGTTAGTGTAAACAGTGTGTTCAGTATAAATATCAACCACGGTTCCAGAGATTCCATACAGGGTCTTGGCCTAGATATTATGATAACAATCTATATCATATCTAATCATGGTATTGAGTCTGGTTTTTAGTTATTTTTGTTTCAAGTCAGGATTAAAAATTAACTCTTGGTCTAGTTAGATCCAATGTAATGTGAATATCGCTGTTATCCTCATAAATATTGGACATGCTGACTAAATCTGGAGGATTTGGTACATAGTCGTCACCAACAATCAAAAGACGTCTTTGTCATTTTCTTATACTATATCGGTTTTATGTATGTCTCTCCTACAGCAAAATCGTCGAAATTTCTTGATTTTATTCGATAGGAAGTCAACCTCGAGTTTCGAAATGCGTGAATAAAAATGAACACATTATAAACTTGAGTCACGAATTCGTTCTGGAAAAACTGGATAGTTGGAATTAAATTTGATTCAACTTTGTATACTCCTCGACTGTCAGGTTCCTGTTTAATAGGTATGAATTTGAGCAAATTATATTTCCAAATTCGTTCCTATTAAATATGAACCAAATATAGCTAGAAAAGTAATAATAACTGTTATTTTTATATTTGTACCCGTTGGGAACTTAGAAGCCTCGTATACTTTTTTCGAACATTCATGGTTAAACCTTGCGCGTTTCGATCCTATATATTCTCATTTTACGTTGTTAAAAAATATATGCTATGAATACAAGATTTTAACGAAAATCTTTCATATTATTGTGTAAAAAATATAAATTTCTGCAAGATATTGCTAAAGTATGGGAACAATTGACGGATTTTATTTTATTCAACATATCAAATATTCCAATACAGTCAGTATGTAATAGACCCACGAAATTATTAAAATATTTTCCCCATATATCTAAGACTACAAACTTCAACTGCTGTAATATAAAGAAACTATTTATCAAATATCCGTGTAAAGTCAACATTTGCCAAGTAGGGCAAGTAACTTTCCCGGTAGAGATATTATTGTGAAAGTTTGGAAAACACGGTGAAAGTCTATAATTTGAAATCCTACTTCCATAAAAACGAAAATAAGTAGAAGAAACTGTTTTTAGGAAGAAAAAAACTAATTATTGTATTTTGTATCGTTATAGAATAATTGTAATAAGTAATAGACAAACAAAAACTAATCAGTATTACTGAACGGAAAAGTTTGGTGTTTATTCATTATAGTTAATACTATAGGAACGTTGACTCCTAAAAATTTGAAGTTATTAATTTGAAAATAATAACCTCTATATTTCCAAACAAATTAAGTCGTGAATCAACCATCGATAATTCAAATATTAAATATACAAAACATTATATACAATGTGTCCAAAAAGAGTATCGGGTATCTGTTTTCGCTCCACATTCGAAACGGAGCGACGAAAGGAGCAGGGAGGGGTTCGTGGCAAACGCCATTTTGTGGAGTTTTAGTCACGAGGGAACAGTACTCGGGGACGCATCGCGCATTTTGCGTACGAGCGTATTATCGTAACGGTGATTCAATAGTGACTGCTCAATGTCTATATCGTGTGGAAAATCGTACACGCACGCACCAAGTGACGATAGTATTAGGAAATGGATCAGAATGTTCGAGAATATAGGCGCGACAGTTAAAATCAAAATAATGGTCGCCCTCGTTTAGTTCGCGATGAAGAAACAATTGAAGAAGTTGTGGCGTCGGTTCGTCGAAATCCATCTTTATCCATCCAAAAGCGAAGCCAAGCGTTAAACATCAAAAAATTTTTTTAAAATGCTCATTACAATCCTCAAGCAAATTACACATAGAGAACAAATACGACAATTGTTTTAACTCTAAAGTATTATATTCATGATAATTCGTCTCATAATAATTGGGATACTTATTCAAAGTTCCACAAGCAATTAGAACCGTTACGGGTTATTCCTTAGCTTTCTTGAATTTTGCTGAAACGTTCCGTTAAGTGAGATTTTTACGGTGCAATTTCTGCAAATGCGATTAACATAATTAACATTGCCGAATGGCATATTACAATATAGACCAATTCTAACATTAGGAAGTGAATTGGTATTGACAAAAAAGTAAAATTCAGGCGACAGACCTGGAATATCTAGAAGAGTGAATGGTAAAGAGTAAAATAAAAAAAAACATAGATATAAGAAACGCTCTAAATATACAACTTACATTAGATTATATACAGGAAACAGACCTAAATTGATTGAGACAATTACAACGAATGAATGAAGAACGAAGAACCAAAAGACTAAGAAAATCGCTTGATAGAGTTATAACAGGAATATTAAATGAACTAGAAATAAATTGGAAAGCATCAAAGGACCTAGCTCATAATAAAAATGAATGGAGGAAATTTGCACAAACATAACCATCAACACCCTATACCACTATAGTAGAAGGGCTCACAGATTATATATAAAAATTGCATCAACTTATCCGAACACTATTAAACTAACATGGGTACAAAATTTCAAGAGTTATATAAGACATTGTACTGAAATATGTCAAGAATCTTGGTTTATGTTCATTCCAAAAACATTCAGAAATAGAACGGGATCTAATGAAATAAGTATACAACCAGATTGTGCGCATCAACAAGCTATGACAGTGAATCGCCGATTGTGATGTCCAAAATGGTCCAACATGCATTTGGACTAATTGCGGAGTGCTCTTGGATCATCAAAAAACTTATGGGATTCTTCTTGGATTCGGAGTTAGCGCTGGAGTTTTTATTCTGAATTTATGTTGTTTACATTGTGATATTCATATTTTATTTTATTTGACGCATATCTTGATAACATCATTTTTCTCTATGATTTGTTTTTAGTGTGGTATAAAAATACAAATGGATTTAAGAAATCATCTCATGCTCATATCAAAATCTCAAATATTTGTTGAGGATTTATTGAATGAATTTTTTCTTATATTTTTATTGAAAAATCATCCCGATTTTCGATATATTTTTTCAATTGTTACGGCTTTTTACCGGAAATCACTCTTGAAAGTTCTATCTATTTATTTATATGATCATAATCTGAAAACATCTAACATTTGCATATATACCTACTAAATAATCTTATAACTCAAATGAGAACGCTTGAATTATAAACTTGTCTAAATATTCTACTTAACTTATTTATTCTTGTTTCGATAAGTTAATATGAATGGATTGAAGTTATATGATACTGAAGGATGCTCTAGAGAAACGATTGAAAATAATATTATTGTCTTTCAACATGAATTTGAGGGCTTTGATGATGTACTTTTCTTGAGATAATTACGTCGAGGTGTCTGAGGATGATTTGCTTTTATCACATTGCTTCAAACATTCAAACATAATAATTGTTTCAAAGCAATTGAACATATTGAAAAGAGATAATGTAAAGTTAGAATGAACAGAATCGAAACTGGTTAAATGATGATCTCACAATTTTTATAGTTTGTTGCCTGATTTATACAACGAAAAATGTTAATAAAAATCAAATAACTCTTGATAATATAATCAATAATTTCCGAAAGTGCGTTATTTTTGGAAAATCAATCAATGGATAATTATGATAAGATTACGACTAATACGGGTTGAAATAATTCATAAAGATAAATCCAAAAAGATTTGGTTTGGAGTTGTGGGGTTTGTGTGGTAAGAATGGATATTGATCCAATTGGGCACGGTAAAAAATAGGAAATCTTATCAAGAGTTATAACGAATATGTTGTATATAGTTTTTATTCCCTGCAAATTTGAAAAAAAAAATCGTGCCAGCGATACCATACGATAAAACTGGGCAGACAAGTGACCATTGAGGTTTGTAAAAGAAGTGGGATAGTAAAACGGAGGATTTTTCGACCAATAATATGATCATAAAACAAAAAATTATGTTAGGTAGAAAGATCAACAACAAACAGATAATCATAGTCAACAATAAAAAAAAATATCATGATCACATACATAAATCAACACAATTTATGAATTATATGAATTGTAAACAAATAATACTATAAATTTTTTGTTATATGTGAAAATGGACAGAAGTAGAAAAAAATCAGTGTTAATTTTCAAAATTCTGAAAACTCTATTAAAAATGAACCAAATTAATTACGAAATCTAGCTGGTAGTAAGAATAAATATTATTTAATTTTCTATTTCAATTGATTAAGGCATCGAGAAAATATAATAAATATATTTCTGAGTAAAATACCTCTAAACAATGAATTCATCTGCATGTAAATGACCATTCACTTATAACTATGAAATATTTGTAATTTTAATAATAACTTTGAAGTTGAAAGCTAGTTAGTATTCATACAAAGAAAAAGTAACTAGATAGATACAAGAATTAATTAGGTGAAAGCAATTGATAGTAACTAGGTGCTAAAAGAACCTGTTAGTATTGACAAGTTTTATATGAGCCTAGTTCATTAAAACATGCAAGAAAAAGTAATTATTTATCTTCGGGTGCAAGCAACTGCATGAAGATGTGGATCAATGAAACAAGAGAGAGCTACACAATTTGTGTTATACAGAAAAATGCAAGTAATATTATGAACAGTCAAATAGTTTTACCATCATTAAACCAATATCTTCAAGAAAGTTTAGACATGTTAGATTTTGGAATTGAAAGTTCATTCTGTGTTTTTCTTCCAATATACCTCTCATCATCGACTAGACGTTTCTGAAAAAGAAATTTAAACCAATTCAGCGAATAGAATTGGTGCGATACAATAATTATCAATAATTCGATACCATGTATAATAAACATCTGCGCTTCAGCTCATATTCACAAAAACTTTGTGCTGTTGAAGCTCTTTCCAGTCTAATTATTCAACCGACTCTCAAATGCTCATTACTACTAAGTATTGGAGAATTCGAAACATGATTTTTATTAATCAGACGTCATAAGCTTTGAGTTTGCAAAAAATTAATATATCGTATGTACTGAAATTATCACTGACCTCTAATCTTTTCCGAAAATCCTAATATAATATACTGTGTCTCCGGAGCGGTGGAGCGAAGATAAAGAATCGATTAGAATTTTCATTCTTTATTCCAGCCCTTGAGAATATCATGGAAAAACAAAGTTGTATCCCTAAAAGTATTAATCTGTTGAAGTATACTATCAAAAATTACTTTACTAAACTTATACTATTTTTAAATACAATGTTAATATTAAGAAAAAAGTTTATGTCATTCGGTGTTATGGAACCGGCGAAAAATCGATAAATACGGTTATTCATCTGTTCTTATCCAAATTTTGCAATAAACGAAAAAATTGTCGGGCGTTTGTTCAAGAAATTTCTTACAACATGAAGCATTCATAATAAGAAGAAATATATAAAAGCTTGTAGTGAAACTGGTTCAATAGATGCAGATCCCAAAATGTCACTTATAATTCCAAGCGAAATTTGTCAAACACTGGAGAAAGTAAAGAAACAAGGCGATTGCAGTTCTGTTATTATTAATCTTTTATAACTCCAATATTTGTACTACAAATGGTATCTCGTTTTCATAAACTAACTATATTGGAAGAAAGATTCATTACGCAACTAAAGCAAAATTTACTAGGCAAATTTTCAAATAAGTAAATGTTTGGATTAGTGTACAAATTCTGGAGAGATTCATTGATTACCTTCCTTTGAATATTCGATAAACCTTGCTTATTCTACACAAATAATTAGTAATTAACTGACTAATCAGTTTGGTGAAAGTTGGTTTGGGAAAATAAGTGGCCTACTAGATCCTTAGACCTCATAAAAGTTGATTTCTTTGTATAATGAAGGGAACACAAATATTTAATCAAGAACACATTCTCAATAACAGTAAAACATTAAAAAAATGAATAGTTCGCGCAGATAGATCCTATACTGGAAAACAAGTCTAGACGTCAGCTTTGGGATAATCGAAATTGGTATATGGGACTGTCGGTTCTGAATAACTTTTTAACTTAGTTGCCACATAACCGACACCTCACAAAAAATAGGTTTTTTGGAAAATTTGCGAGGCTTTCTTTTTGCTTAAGAACCTAAATTTTACTCAAAATTATTCTTCTATCAATCAGGGCTGAACCCCAAAAAATAAAAATTGTAAACGAGAATTTTTTAGCTATTTACAACTTTTTACAGGAACAAACTTTTTGATTCACGATAATATGAATATTATTGCTGTTTGTCTATATATTGATTGTAGTAAAATTAGAAACATGACTGATTATCTTATTCTGAAAATTGATTTGAATAAAGTTCATGCCAAGTTACCATGTATTCAAAATTAGAAGATTTCAAATGAAATTTGTTATATTTAGACTTGCCATTTAAGCAAATATCTGATTAGAGTACCTGGTATCAGGAATCTACATAAAAGAAAACTTAAATATATCGATTCAATACAGAATATGCCCTCCAAAAAACTGGTGAACATAACTGGTGTTTTCTTGGATTATTAGAGGGAAATGGGGTAATATCGATCAGCAGGTAATACCAATCAAGGCGAATCTAGGCGAACTATTGTAGTCATGTGAAGAATTATCTACTGTACGCCTGGCGGAGGTTATCGAAAGCTTATATATATTATTACGCTAGTCTGCGTTATGTCGTTGGTAGGCTATGGTCATTTCTGACCCCCATTTTTATCTATTGTATTGTTTTGACGAATTTATTCTAAGGTAAGAACCAAATTTTTTGAGCTTCAATTCTAAGGAAAACAAGGAAGTAATTCCAAACTAAACGATGCTAAATGTTCATTACAGATGCCAAGAAATAGAAAAAAAAACACAGCTAAGGAAAGTCGGGAATGCTTCAGCAAATATGGAAAATAGAAACTTTGCAAGAAAACAGTTCAATATCCTATTCACCACTCTATACGATAGAAAAACGAAGGTATCAGAATAGGACCAAATTTGGGTCGTAAAAGTACTTTTCCTAAAATTATGATGGCCACAAGAATGAAATTCATGGCCGATTTATTTTATGGCTTACCTCCACAGGAGGTGAGACGACTCGTATACAGGATTCCACAGACAGAAAGTGGAATTATTCTATGACAATTTGGAATTTTCTATGTCCAAATTCAAATATGCACGATGAAGGCTTTAGGAACTTGTATCCCTCCAATGATCATTTTTCCATGGAAGGGAATGGCAAAATCCTTCAAAAGATAGGGCTTCTTGTGTAATATATCACTGCTCCCACAATTGATGGTCTAATGAATCTCTTTTTGTGAAGTGGTTCAGACATTTCATCAAACACTCGAGATCTAGCTCAGGAAATCGTGTGTTGTTGATATTAGACAACCATAGGAGTCACATAATTTTAGAAGCTTACAACTTGTGCAGCGAAAATGGCATTTCAATGTTGTCTCTTCCCCTTCACGGATCCCACAGGATGCAAACATAAGATGCCACACTCTACGGACCTTTGAAAGCTGCATTCCACCGAGAATGTAATCTCACTATGAAGAGTCATGCTTTACTGAGAATCTCTTCATATGACGTGTCGTGCCTGTTCAATATGGCTTATTCCAGAGTTTAGAGCTGCAACAATGTCCAGTGTTGCTTCTGGATTCCAATCAACTATCATATATCCCATACACTTTCAATGAAAACAGTAATATTGTTATGCCTGTTGCTGTTCAGCTCAAATCGACTTACGTCCCTAATGTTTCGCAAACAGTTACTTATAATTTGTCTAATTTAAGTCGAGCTGAAATATTATTGAACTAGCCAGGAACTTCTTGTCCCAAGATTGACAAAGAAGTTCTAAATCCCAATATTAACTGTGAATCATCTGAAAGTTCGCAAACTTGTAGCTCAATTTCTTCAGCAGGTTTGGCAGGAGGAATTCAACGAAAGGAAAAACATTAGATGAACTCTATCCAATTCCACGTATTTCTGTGAAGCAGAAAACTGGACGTAGAGTTCAACAGCTCTCAGAAATACTCACAAAGACCCCTTTGAAGCAAGTTTTAGAAGAGAGAACAGAAAAGAAGAGCTAAATCAGCTTAAATGTTAGAAAAAAAAAAATAAAACACTGAAAGGCAAAAACAGCTAAAATTAGGGTGAAGAAAAAGGTGTTTGATAGCGACTCATAATATAATTACGTCGATGAGAAAACCTTATGCGATGACGACATGGAAGATGTTGGAATGAGGAATGAATGTGCTATAGATGCATCGATTGTGGTCTTTGGGTTCATCAATTATATAGCGGGTGAGATTCACCTGAAGGTTATTTGTTGGATATATGCTTGAAAAAATAACCAATAGAAAGTTTTAAACTCTTCATTCATTTAAAAGAAGATTTATTTATTATTTTCATATTATTTCATAATTTTTTGGTAAATAAATGCATTCATTCATTTCTTATCATAATGAGTACCTTTGAAACATCATATCATCACATAGTGATTATCCCAAAATGTGATTGGTATTAGTCGCAGCATGAAGAAATACCGATTCGAGAGATTTTTTGTATTTATCCTCATAAATCTCAAAAACTCCGAATAAAGGAGCTGAGTTGGTATTTTCCGAAATATACACATATAACAGCTTTCGACCTAATTTTTCGAATTTGTTTTAGAACTAAATCACAAATAATCCTGCTGAATCGTTGAAAACAGGAAAATGGAGCAAATAATTTTGAAATTTTACGTGAAGCTTAGTAAAACCTCAACAATGTTTCAAGTGTTTGGTAGCGATTTGAGCATTCTCAAAATAGCCAAGACGATATTATATATATATACTCGCCAGGGTTGTCTTTCCACATCATAAAAAGATTATGTGCTGATGTGATGAAAAGATAAAAATCAGTAATTTGATTCGACCAAGTGATTGTTCTCATTCCTTATTAAGTCAACAGGTTTTTGGAGAAGTTCTAAATCGTAGTGTTATACTGTTAATACGTTTTATTTACCGTCGACTTTTTTTGTACCATAAGATAGAATATATATTTGAAAGAAATAAGATTCACATTTGTTGCTGAGAGAAGAAAACTTCTATGTAATTATTGTGATAATAACTAAAAATGTAAGAATTCAAAATATTTTACGACAATCTCTTTATTGATTGACCGCATACCGTATGCAAGTAAGAATATTTTGTCTATCGATCAAATATTTTATGAATTATTTTCGGAAAGAATACGTGAATAGAAGTTTAAATAGATAAAAACTAAAGTGTTTTTGTAGATAGTTTTATAGTGTAACATCAAGGAAATTTATTTCATTATCTTTTCCAACCTTGTTTTCATTATATCCGGTCATATTTTCAATTTCATTCTTTGTAAGTGATGCAGTCATCTATATAACGAAAAAGAATGAAATATCTGTTAACTTCACTCATGGCAGTTTCCTCAAGATGTTCTAAAACCATACTATTATTTTCCTTCATATTCCATTTCTCAGAAATTCGTGAACCAAAAAAATGAGATATCTATTAATGATAAATACCTGGACACTGTGAGCAAAGTCTATTTCAAGTTATCCGTTACTTTTTTTGTACAAAGGAAATCAAATCTTGAAAATTAAAGAAAAATATCTTTGTAGAATCAATGAAACAAATTTTATGTTGATATTTGTTGTTGATAAACAAATTTATTTAGGAATATATAATAAAATAATATTTGATTACAGAATGATACGATTTAAATTATTAAACTTTGTATAGAAGTAAATAAAATAAATTCATCCAGTGATAATGTAAAAAGTAATTGTATTTTCCACCATATGGTCACAGACAATTCCTTCTAGTACTCAAGTCAACGTCCTCCGCAGTCTCCGCTGAAGATTAGATTCTGCAAAGGAATCTGAAACACGAAAAAGATTTCTGCGTGTACGTTATTGACGTCCCATTCGTCGGAGCAATGGCCGATACATCGCGACGCTTCCTGGTGTATGAATGTAGGTCAAATCGCCACCTCCTTAAACAAGAGGTCGAAGGGAGAGGAAACGCGACCTAGAGTCGCGGCTTATTCTTCGTGTTCTTCATCTTCTTCGGTCAGTATGCGACTGGCCGATGGTTCACTGGGGTAAGGGTGACTAACCGGTGTCGATGACCCGCTTGCTACAAGAATCAGAAAGAATAATCGGCGACGGAGAAAGAATGAGAGGAAATCTTCGGAAGATTGTCTTGAATTTTTATTTATACACAACGATCCGAAAGTCGGCGGGTTGATATTAAAAGAAAATCGATTATTGAAACCATTACATGTATTTTTTGTTTATTATGAGCTAGAACTTTTATAGGTTTTATAGTTTTTTTCTATCATGATAATAATCACTTTGTAGCATAAACCATGCAGTGTGCAGTTAAGTCAAGAAAAGTTTTACAATTTTCGATAGTTAATATTTTGCACGAAATAAAACGAAACAAATTCAACGTCATAAATGCGGCGATTCTATCATGTAGGTAAATCTCATTCTCATAAATCGATAGTTGATATTATAATTGCTGAAAATATAGTTGTATGTTTATATGTCAGTTTTCATAAAAGTCTATCATGAGATTTTTCTAAATACATCAAACGACTCTAGAATTTCAATCGTTATATTTATCCAGATTTCGAAAAATGACGATCGCGAAGTCTTGAATAGGAAAGAATCTTCTCAAAATAAATTCTTTAGATCTTTACGAAAGTGGAGGAAAGTAATTATTATTAAGATACTGTTGAATATCCAAATAAAACAAAATTTCAGATTGAATATACGTATAATGAGTACCACAAACGCAATATTCCTTTCATTTTGAACAGTTTATTGCACAGTAAACAGACGGTTTCTGTATCTAATACATAATAATACAATAATGCAAATCAGCTTGAATGTAACAAATGAAGAAAAAGCAAAACACTGAAAGGCAAAAAACAGCTACAAGTACGGTGAAGAAAAAGGTGTTTGATAGTATTATATTAGATAATTACATCGATGTCAATGAATTGGACGATATAGAAAACGGTGGAATTGGAAATGATGTTAGTTTGATTTGCGAAGAATTCGGTAGTAATTGAGAAATGTGTTATAGATGCACCGATAGTGTGCCTGAAAAAATAACCAATGAAAAGTTTTCAGCTCTTCAAAGAAGAAGACAATATACAAAAAATACAATAGTATTCAACAATTTGTACGATGCCTTTGAGAAATAAAGTGTGAATGAAATACGGGAATCAATTTTTAATATGTAGCCCTTAATCATCAAGTTATGGAAGTAATTCTCATTTTCTTTAGAAGCGAAGTAAATGATTCCAATCTCACAAACATTTAAAACTCATATACGGTTTATAGAATCGTCTCGAAATTTTTAAGAAAATAAATTCGGGATTGCTATACATAATATTAAACATCATATGCTGACTGCACCCCTACATAAAACCTTTGAAATCTCCTTTATATATCAAATGATACAAGTGTACGACAGGATACCCAATCCCACAAGTGCTTCCTCTAGAATTAATATGATATCAGATATTGATGGGACAGTTCCTTTTATATTTTCATTTTGGTAGAATTTGACAATTAGCTTTCTTCTTTTTCTATAAAGAAGCATTGAGACGAAACATTTGAAGGATATTCAGTCTTCCATTCAATATGAGCAAGGTATATATAGGCAAGATTACCCTTTTTGTGTCACTGGTTTTAGGAATAACTGGAATTTCCGTATTATTTCTATGTCAAATATATGCAGTTCAAATTATTTAAAAATTTGAATCTTAAATAGTAGATCAATAAGTTAAATATCTCTCATTCTAATTTGAAAATAATATTAAATCAAATACCATATTTTACTCTAACAGTAAATAGTCAATGGATCCCCTTGTGTGCTGTAATATGTTTTTATACTGATTTCTTCCAACATCAAAATCAGCAAGTACGTTTTCGCGTAACTCCTAATCAGCCTCTCTCCATCTCTCAGTAATAATGTTTTCGCTATTTTCCAGATTCTACACAGTGAAGAAGTGCCATGCTCCCATATATTGCACTCCAACAAAAATAACGAACTTGTATCTTTATAGTGAAATGTTTTATGAGAGATTTCTTATTATATACACATGAATCAAATTACATCTAGGATTGATTGATAAAACAAAAAGATAGATCGTATTCAGTCTCAATTGTTTGTTAACCATGATTTCAAAATTATGTAAACTGCTCATTAGTTCTATCGGTTTCTGTTTGTGTTTTATTTAAAACTTAAGCATTTTGTTCATGATGTAACGAACATCAAACAATTTGTGTCAAATATTCTTTCTCGGTTAAACAATAAATTATTTCTTTCTGTATAGATATTAAACACCAACAGAGATAGAGAGTGAGACGGTCAGAAATCTCTTTTTCAAATGATGTATGCAAATTGATTTCAGTACCTGTTATGGAGTTCCTAGTTCTAAGAATTTATTCCAATAATTAAACGTGCCTCTATGTGCTCAACAGATACAGGAACGTGACGGCTTTGACAGACAGGACGATTCTCCACATCAAATAGTCGTGAGTAAGTTTTGTGAGGTTGATGTTGAGTCTTCTTATTGCCACAACTTCTCACCTTCCCAAAAAGTTTAGGAGCAAGTAAAGTAGATAGGTGGATGTTATGTAATGCTGTAGAATTTTTGCTCCATATATCGCGCCTCGATTCTCGTATAAGATTTCTGAGGTAAGTCTTCAGATAATTGGTAGGTTATACTAGGATATCAGAAGGATTTTTGGAGACTTGAAGTTTATAGTGATTCCAGTGTGAGTTGGCAGCCAGATGAGAGATACTTTTATATCAAGAGCAATAAGTGTTTGGTAGATGACATGAATGTTTTGAACTATGTAAATATAGTTTTAATTGACAAATGGACAGAAGAGGGTCAGTATCTATGGCGATATATTTATGGGGAGAAGAGATAGATTTGAAAGCTTGGAGGATACTGTAAAGTTCACCATTCATTAACCATTTTGAAAGGTGTCATATTCCACACACGTATATATTAATATATAAAATGTCGTGAGGAATGTATTCCATTCGCAGGAATGGTTCCAAAAGATAGTCTGATTGTTCTTGACATCTCCTAGTTTTTTTGGCAAACTGATATGATTCGATCCTAATCAATTTTGAGAGGTACTTTATTGAACACATTCATTCGCATATTTAATAAATTATTTAATTTCTTTGATCATTGATAATATCAGCTTATAAATTAACATTTTGAAGATTCCTAATTAGCTTCTTGAGTGTATAAGGGACCCCCATTGTCTAGCTTCTGTTTTCTTGTAATTTGTTTTCCACATTTTTCTTCCTCAGTTTAATAAATCAAATATTTTGTGAATGTATCCTGTATATTCATATAACTGTTTCTGGTGAATTTACTTATTGCATTAATTCCTCTGTTAACTGTATTATTTTCATATGGAGCATTAAATTCCCAAATTGGCATACTGTTATTTTAGCTATTTTAACGGTCGGTTGCGTCAGGTTGATTGAAATTAAATGAAGCTACTCATTTATATTTTGTTGATTAATCCTCATTTATCCTCACCATATATCCGTAAGTCACTGAAAATCACAATAGGGGATATTCAAATTTATTTTTTATTCAATTGTTGACTCATCTCTATCGAGTTATTATTCAGTCACCTCCAAGCTTCCAAATCAGAATGCTATAAAAATTCGTTTTGTAATTAATTGGCATTTCTTTGTTTTTTTTTTCACTATTCTTGTGTATCAGATTGCATATAGATTCGCTGAGTAATGATAGATTTTTATAGAAATTATAACTTTATTTGGTCGAGTGGATGCGGTCTATTCCATTGCTTGTGAGTTAACTTGGCTTCTTAAAAAATGAAATCATATTGCTATAACTTTTTAGTCTTTTTCAATTTAATTCTATTATCTGGGTATTATTTTGTTCAGTATACGTTTTCCTTTTGGTTTGCTTCTCAAATTTGTCAAAATTTGTATCTCAATTCAAATATTTTCTTTATTAGAGTCCTAAGCGAACTTAATCTTTTCATTCACTGTTTCAATCTGATATCTCCTTATTACAATTTTATGTTCCTATCATAGCTAATTCAATTTTTCTCCAAGATATTTTGAGAAACTTCTATAATTGTTTGTTGTTCGTATCATTTTATAAATGCGACAACATTTCACAAGAAATTAAGCTTATTGTTAACAATGTAAAGCAAATGCTTTAGAGTTGAGAACACTATAGAAACAATTAAAATAGAAAAGCAGTTTTGGAAGTTACTACAGAATGGAAATAGTTAGGTGATGAGTAAAAGATATGGACACGAAGTTGGAAAGCAAGGGAACAAACACATGAATATAAGTTAATTCTAATTCTAATTGTTACACATTTTGTGTAACTTATACTATGAGTAAACTGTTTATTTTACTGAATTTTAGGTAATTCGTTTTGGCAGAAAATAGTATTGCTCTAATTATGTGATTTTCATTATTTTCTCTCCTTCTTAAGCTTTAATTACAAAATAACATAAACTAGGCAAAAATAAAATAATACAACAAAAATATTATCAAAGATAACAACATTCCCAAACTTTTGTAGTTTGGGAATACTGAATCAGTATTTCATTTCTCTTCGTATTACAGACTATACGACTCACTCAAGTTTAATATATCTAGAACCATTCAAGATCTTAAATTCTTTAATAATACAAACTACTAGACTAAGGTTCTTGGCGAATTATTCCAAAGCCAATTGGTGTCCGAATTACATCAAAAAAAGATATTTATAGATATGTAAGATAATTCTAATAAGGTATGGTCTCGCATTATCATGTATAAACATGAAGTCATTAAGTGATTACTCGGTACTGCATCACTGTGGAGAGTTTCTCTAATGTATCTAATAAACGATTTTAATTTTCCTGCTAAGTCTCAGAAGTTACGTAAATTCCACACCATAATCGCAAAATCATTGAATAATAAGCTGGAAAACGATGTGCACAATCTCCACTTCAAACTCTGTGGGAACATTTGGAACTCGAAGTATTTATCGTGTCGAAATCTGTTATCTTTGGATTATAATAAAATAATAATAAAAAACTCTAATGATTGTTTAACATCTCTTTGTTTTAAAGTGAAAAATTGGATTTTTTACAGGTCAAATTACAATTACTTCAAAATTTTTCCCCTCATTCAATGTTTACACTGTCTGCCAGTAATATAATATGGCCTGATTTCAGAATTAAACACAAAGTTGTGAATAAAACTCACGAGGAAATGTACCAACAGATAAAAGAACATATTATCTGTTAATGACACTTATGATCTGTGTAACAAGAACCCGAATAACATGCAGAGCACGCCGTCGATTTATGATGATTTCTTAGTGATTACAGGGAGGGAGAGGTATGAATTGCATCTTCCCTTCACTCATGGACAGTTCAGATGTTGATGGGAAGTGCAACCAATTGTGTGGTCGAATAACTAGAACGGCCTAAACCGCAAAATATGAATATGATATTGATGTGTATTCAGTTTTTAAGAACAACTTCTTTCTTCACCGAAATCAACCACAAATATCCTTTAGCTGGCTATACACATGTTGAATTCAACTAACAACACAACATTATAGACAGGGTAAAAAAGAACCAGATGTCCCACTTAGATATTACATGCAACAATCGAACCAATTCATATCGCACAAATATTATCATTTGTAATCCACGACTTGTGTTTGCTTCTAAATATATTTTCCACACCTTGCTAACTGATGCATCGGTCGTCTAATAGTTAGAAAATATATCGTTCTATTAGAATGAGGTTTATCAAAAACTGCTTGTATATATGTTTAATTTTTTTAAATAGAAGAATTTTAAATTTAACTTTAATTTTTCATTTCATTTACATTTTCATCTACTCCAAACGCACAAACTGAAGTATGAAGTATGGATTTGTAAAGTTTTTTCTATTGTTTTAAATTAAATTTGATACTCTTCACTCTTAAGCTTAATGGAAAAATAAATTCAAATAGGATATTATTGGTAACAAATTTCTTAATTGATATTTTTTAGAAAGATAATAATAAGCAAAGGTTATTTTCCTCTAAAGCAATATAATATTTTTGACATAACTATTTAATACAATAATATCTGGTCCATATATTCTATGAAATGTAACTTTTTCGATGGAATTGATGATGAAAAAGTTGTCTATTTTCCAAAAATTTTGAAATTGATTAAATAAATTTTAGAGCACAATTTTATATATCTATAAATATCAACATCTAGTTTTTAATTAATGAAAATGTTTTCAAATTTAGAAGTGCAATTCACATTGATGAATTACACTCTGGGTAAGCTAGATGTAATTCCTATTCTTTGTTTTATATGTTCCACAATATAATTACTTTTATTTTTTGAAAAACTCAACATATTTCTTAAATAAAATCCAAACGATATATATATATATATATATATATATATATATATATATATATATATATATATATATATATATATGAATTGTACGTAGTTGGACCAAAAGTACGTGAGTTCAAGCACGATGTAGAGGTGTTTATGGAAGAGACAAATTTTTTAACACACGCTCCTTGCTATGCTACGTGCAATAAATAACATGGTTGAGAATTAAAAGTACTTTCTGTGTTATATCATTACATATTGAAAGAAAAAGGAGAATCAAACATATATTTTACGGTTTCAAATTAGTCGATTCCGTTTATCTCTCAATATGGATATAAACAGAATTATTATGCTAGGAGATTAACAAGACAGGAGAAAACAAGAAAAAAAATATTTTGGAATATTATGTTACTCGCAATAAATTAATTGCAGCTTGAGTTATTCCTCATTTAAGTAGTATTCGTATACATTTTTCTCTTTTGTGTCTCCAAGCAGCTGCTGATTTCACAGACTTAAAACTAATTTAACAATTGATACATAAGCCATTGAGACATAAAACAGAGCCAAACATCGGGATTTGGTCAAACGATATCTAGATCGATTTTGCCAAAGATCAATGGAGAGTTAAAAAGGCCACTGTAGTCAACACTGAACTGGAAAAATAATGTCTAGTCCTGGCGACTTTTTTGGTTTAATTCTACTTAAAGCATCACTCAGCTCTCCTAGACTAATAAGTAGTATCTCATTTTGATGCATTTCATTTGAATTACAGTATATCATTGGATGTTGTGGAAATAACTTTTCAGCCCAGCCCGTCTCATGTAGTATCGGTTTCGTTGGTTTGAAGTGGAAAGCCTTTGTTACTATTTCATATTCCATTCCATTCCATTAACTTTAATATATATAATAATAATATATTTAATATATTTTCCGAGCTTTCGAATACTTATGTATTCATCGTCTGGGAAATAATTAATTTAGTTTTTCGGTAGTTTAGAATTGTATTCATTCTTATAAAAAATTTTAAATTCATAGGCTTCAAAATTCAATATTGAAATTGACGTTGATAGAAATATGTTTTTATGCTTCCAATTAACCATAAAAGCTAGACCACAATTTAATGAGTAAGTGTTATTTAAGAACTTAACTGTGCCCCTCAAGTTAAGTTTCCAATATAGGATTCTTTGTTTACTTTCCGACAACACCAAACCAAATGTTTAGGATAAAACCTGCGATTTTTAGTTGCCATAAGTGTAATCAACCTCCGATTAAAACTGATCCCTATCCAATAAAAGATCAAGATCGACAATAGGGAACGAATTTTGTCCATTTTTTCAGTATCTAGGCTTAAAAGTATTTACAGGCATTTATTGTACAAGTCATATTTCAATGTCAATGCTTATATTATATTCCATTCGTGATAAGAGGGTCTACCTGCTCGGAAGAAATACAGTGACCAATTAAAATAAGAAGTCATAATTTCTTTTCACTAAAAATGTCTTCCTAGCCTCAAGGATTTTTCATTCGTGCAGATATTTAATATCTTACACACTTTTTTTGTTATTTTTTTAATTGTTTTCTGAAAAATGAAAAGTTTTTGAATGAATAACAACTGGAAGTATCTTCAATAACCTAAAAATATTTCGGTGCAAGATAAGATCATCTTGGAGTATTGCTTATATATCAGTCATAAGAAATAATAATAATAGAATAAAAAGGGGCAAAACTTCTGTAAATCTATAGAGTAGCTCTTGCAAAATTTCAAAACCATCGAATATCAATTGAACAGAAAATCGTATATATACATATATATATATATATATATATATATATATATATATATATATATATACATATATATATATATATATATATATATATATATATATATATATATTAAATAAACCAGTTTTGTTCTGCAACAGCGATTTTGTCTTCAAATCTCCATTTTCCAGCTCTTGATGAATTGGATTTCGTAGTTTCACTTGTCCTATTTCTATTTTTTGGAAGGATCGCCTATGACTCGTATAACAATCACAAGTACACAACTGTCTTCACCGTGTTTCAATAATCAAATTAACGTCTTCAGAGACCAAAGGTAAACGAAGAGTTACTTAATCCGACTCATCCATATATACGAAATGTATGCGTTTGATGCAGATGTGGAAAAAAAATTATTTTTTTGTACTATCTTTCCTAAAGAACTATTTGGTGGTGGTCCAAAAATTTTTACACGCAATGATCTGGTTTCTATTGGACTGTCCATCTATAAATGCAGAATTGCATCTGGAAAACATTATGCAAGATGAGGAGAAGTCGTTTGCACCAGGGTGGCCACCGCGCATCCTTAACTCAAATCCAATAGAACACTGGATGTTTTAAGAAGATTAATTCCTCATCTTTACAAGGCCCAATGATTGTGCAATTACTCGAGCGTGTTGTTTTCTAGAAACGGGAAAAATTCTTTCTAGAAACTAAGGATAACTTTTTTTTGTAAACTGGAAATTCTTCTGGTTTATAAAGTTCAGCCCAAATTTGTATTATTATTTGCAAGCAAATTTGAAATAAATTTTTTATGAATATTTTTATAATACATCAACTCTAAATTGAATAGAGCGTGCAAAAATCAAAACAATAACAAAATTTATAATAGCTTGTTGAGTTGGTTCTGTAGAAAAAAGTCCTTTCTCTCAGAGGCTCTGCAATGTCTTATTTTTGTGTCCCTCACATTTCAATGAAGCTAGGTGATCCTTACACCGGACATTATGGACCTCCTCGTTGACCCAATATACTTTCCATCACAATTACTATAATTTTGTTGGAAACTACTCTTTTTCATACCCTCAAGATAAGATACTGCAGAGTTCCATGAATATATTTATAACAATTTTGTAGCATCGCTTAATAATCATGAAGGACAATAAAAATAATTTGAATAAAAATATAGATAAACATAAAAACTATTATTGGTTGTATTCGAACTTAATAATCAAATAAAAAAACCTTCCAACGCAAAAAGTTTATTATTGAAAATTACACTTTGAAAGCAGATGGACAAATATACATCTAATACAGTACGAAGAGTATAGGTAGAAATAAAATTGAATGAAATTTAGACATAAAAATTTCCAAAAAAATTTTTTTGCCGAGTTTTTACATATTAACAAAGCTATTTAATATTTATGTTAATATGATCAGAATAATATAATCAGCAGCTTTACATAAAATAAATCGACGAAAAAATTGAAACATGTGATATGCAGCTCCCTGTTCTCCACCTGGCAACGAAAGCCTCGTGTCCAGCACTTTTTGTTGAAAAAGAATAAGTACGCCACGAGCCAAGGGTCTAAAGAGGGCATAACAAATGGTTTTATAAAGACTTACAAATATGAGTATCGGACATTCCGGCAGTCAATAGAGATTATGATGAATATAAAGTGAAGGGCTTGCGTTAATTGGGCTGACGAAGGCTCGTACAAGGTGTGCGTCCACCCATCGCCCATTGACCTATCAAGCATACGGTCTTTGCTAGTCCTTTGATGACGGATTAGTAGACTAAGGTTTGTGTGTGTTCTGACCGATGGCTATTGACAAGAATTAAGCATCTGGAAGATGGAGATTTTGTGGTAACGCTTCACTAAATATAGAAAAATCTGCTGCTCTTTTGAAGAAATCGGTTAATTTAACACTGAAAAAAACAAGTGCTCCTTCAGAGAATATTTTACAGGGTGTTCACTCCATTGTTTGTGCATGGACGATTGAACATATTGTATAAAATAGGAGAATCGCCTTTTTCCGAACATATTAAGAATATTTGTAGTCTGAAAATTAAAAATTTTAAGACATTATATTAATTGTGATTTTTCTATAAATTAAACAAACAATCTGATATTCCCTGATATTATGAATTCAAAAATTTATTTTTTATCTATACAAGTTCTTATTGTTAAAATAGAATAATTTCATAAATAATTTTTTCATTCTTTCAAAAATATTTAATTCTATAATTTGGCTTTTCAATTGATATCTAGTTTCAAGTTGACATTCATTGTTTTAGTGCAAGTTTTGATGGCTAATGCCAAATAATTGCTATTGGCTTTTCCATTAACAATTATTTCTTTCTGTAATTTCAATAATACTTTTGATCTCATATCATTTATATTTGTACTGCATGTAAAAGTTTCAATAATTATTACTACATAGACATAGACATAGTTTACTACCTTTAAAGGCAAGTTGGTAGAAAAACTACTCGTCGAAAAAATATAACCAATCATTGACCAAAGAAATATAATACCAAATCATCAATTTGTATTTAGACACGAGCAAGCAACACTTGAGAAAGTTCACATGTAATTAAAAAATATTTAAATATTGTTCTGCAACGTTTTTAGACATCACTTAGGCCATTGACGAAGCTATCCTCAAACTCATATGGATCTATGGAGTCCCTTTCGAATCGAAAGTCCTACGCATTATCGTAGTTACTCCATGGTGTGTGTTTGTATAAAAAACTTATCAATAAGTTCTAACAATAGGTTAAACCTTCACCCAAACAGACTGGTCTCTAACCTGATACTGCAACCAACAGTTCAGCGTACCATACGACCTAATTAGTAGGTTTTAACGAGTTTTAGTGTGGTTTCAATATAGCCAAACCTAATTGATCTAGTTATTAATTACAGCTGTAAGAGGAAATAATCAGTGGGTTTCTTTCGAGCATGTCAACAATCAATTTCTATTTTATTGTCACATTATTTGCTTATTGTAATAATTGTTATAGATTGCAAATAAAATTGGCAGTTAAAAAAAATAAATTATATTCCCCATAAAAAATAACTATACTCGAATATACTCCATAATTTCCTTATTTCTTAATTCTATAATTTGGCTTTCTCAATCGATATCTAGTTTCAAGTTGACACCCATTTTTATTGGGCAGGTTTTGAATAATTGGCTTTTGTATCAGAAATTATTTTCTTCTGTAACTCAATAATGCTTTTCATCTCATTTCATTTTTATCTGTTCTGCACGTATAGTTTTCAATAATAATTAGTATCAGACCCGTACTTACTAGGTTTATTATTTGGTGATTGTAGAAGGAAACGAGACCCACGAGTCTCATAATCAATCGAGGAAATGGGACTGGGAGAGGTTAACAACCATTGCCTATATAGAATCAGGAAACCTAATAACCTATTTAAAGTTCATGTCAATATGCCGGTCAGCATGTACCTTCAAAATTATATTATGAACTATCGATTCTTCTTCTTCTTCCTTTTTGTATGGTAGATTTAAAACCTGTTTCTTCTTCAGTTCCAGCCTCCTGGATCCAGATTGTCACACCATCTCTTTCTTGGTCACACAATACTTCTTTTGCCTGTTGGCGATTCATCCCATGCGATACGCACTATTCTTTCGCTTGTCATTCTGCTAATGTGACTATTCCATTCTTGTTTTCGTTTTAGTACCCAGTCAATCACATTTTCTACCTGGCACGTATTTCTTATGTTTTCACTTCTTTCGCTATCTAAAAGTGTTTTCCCTGATATTTTCCTGAGTACTTTCATTTCCGTTGTCTCTAGTAGTCTTTTTGTCTTAGTTGTATCTGGTCTTGTCTCTGCTGTGTATTTTAGGTCTAATTTATGTTTTATATTTTCTGTTTTTTTTTTCTTTTGTAAGATTTTTATTTTTCCAAATAGCTGCTACTTTATTTGTTTTGACGACCTGCTGTCGCACCTCATTTTTGACATCTCCATAGCTCTTTATGTCTATTCCTAAATATCTAAATTTTAGTACCTGTTGTATTACATGACCATCAATTTTTATTTTGCAGCTTATAGGTTCCTTAGACATTGTCATGCATTTCGTTTTCTCAGCTGAAATTATCATATTGTACTGTTTACCTACTTTGTTGATGTGTGTACTAGTCTCAGGAAGTCGTCCTCGGTTTCAGCGAACAGAACGGCATCATTCACGGCATCATTCGCGTAGCAAAGTATTTTAAGTTGTTTGTTACCCATCTGATACCCCTAGAAACATGCTCAAAGTCCCAGCAGTAACTATTGATTCACTCTGAAATATTTCCAAATTCATACTTGATACTAACTGTTATATGCTACCTTTTGTAGTCATCGTATTAATAATTTTTTGTTTAAATTTTATTACAATATCAGTATTTGATTCTTTTGAAGTCTAAACAACAACATTGGTGGAGAATCTCTCGCACGTGAACAGCTACGTAAAGTTGCTCATGGGTAAAGTGAACTTAATCCGAGGTTAAATCTATGCCAACTCAACGTTTAACCTTGTGACTTTTCAATTGTAATAGCAATACTGACATTGATTGGTAGCTGCAATCTTAATTTAATTGAACCTTTCTTGGTATTTACACTATCCTCAACCTAGTGCCGTTGCAATTTTCGATATAAGGATGGACCCGATTATTTTATGTTCTAGTTTGTGAAGAAGTATACCAGACACAATTATTTTGTTCAAAAAATCTGTTAGATATATCACCACATCATCTTGACTACAAACTGTATTAATAGAAATGTTTGTTTGATATTCGCCAGTTTCCGCTATAACCTGACAATGACGGGTAGGTTGTTTTATGTCATTAGTGCTATTCATTTCTGGACACTTTTTTACTCCAACATCAATAGAGGAAATATAGAAGATACCTCAGAAAACAGAAATATTTCTCTAAAAAATCGTTGTTAGAGAACGTTTGGCACCGGCTATATGCTCCTAGGCCGCCTACACCTTCCCTATTTGAAACAAATATTTCCCAATTTTTGGTTTCGCGTAACTGGCTTTTTTATAGAAATGAATCAAATTCCTATATCACATATCTACTTATGACAGTCTCGTTAAAGTCGGTCCAGCCGTTTCAGAAATTAACCGTAATAAATATACAGACAGACAAAATGTGTTTTTTGATACAAGTATCCGGCTGATAATTCGAAATTATCAACAGATATTTGAATTTTATTCATTTGTATAGATGTAAAGATTCAAGTTTGTGAAAGCACTACTGTACTGTAAGTAAGGGCAGTGATGGATTTAGGAGCAGGCTGAGTAGGTTGTAGCCCAGGGCGGCAGATTTCGAGAGGCGGCATATTTTGTTTACAAGGATAATACAAGTTTTGATGAGACTTGAGTTTTCCAATAGATGTACAAGAGAATTTTGAGTATTTTGAAGAAATAAGCGCTTTGAGAGAAAATAATAGAGAAATAGAAATAAGACGAACCAAAAAAGAGGATTAGATTATTCACCTGATAAAGATGTTTGGAATGGTTGCGTTTACTTCAGACTCAACATGTTTCTCGTTTCATAAATATTTGGCAATAGGCCTATAACGGATCTAGCGAGAAATTTCTTACAAAATTGAATGACTTGTTACCATCGGTTATAACGGAAAAGCTAGTTTCCTGGAAAAAATGTACCCTAATGATTTAGAAATAGACATAACAGAAATGAGTTAGCTATCTCTTGAAAGAATTTTGATACATTAAGTCTATCTTTGTTTCTGCACTTAGCATTTAGAAAACATTTATCCAAACTTTGATATAACACACATAATGATCTGTGTATAACAGAGAACAGGTGGAAGAACTTAACTCACCTTAGTTTTAAAATTATAAAGTTAAAAGTTTTTTTATAAAGAATGAATGTGATTTAAATAATCATGAGCTAAGTATAGAATTTCAGAAGTTAGTAGAGGCAGCTAAACATGAATAGCCTACTGGCGACATATCTGGGAATCCGCCACTAAGTAAAGGTCATCTCAAAATTCAAAATTGTTGAAACATCATTTATTTAAGATCTTTTGACGCCTGAATTTATCACTCAGTCTGATTTTCTGTGTTTGATTCTTTTGGAGAAGTATTTTAACCAAAGATTTAAAAGTAGGCCAATTCGGACCTGCCTATATTCAATTCCACACTTCATTATCCCAAAGCTTTTTCATATTTTTCTCAGCAGTTTATTTTACTTCCGTTTTCTTCAAGTACTTCAATTATTTATATCTTGTTTGATTAATCGAATAGTGTGAATAAATTCAAATATTCCTTCTTTTAAATTTGAAATATCGGATCCGTTGTCTATGAACTTTCCACCGAACTTTATTTACAATAAATGGGAATAACCTTAGCATACAAGGTTCAATATTATTATATTGAGCCTTTTTTATTTCGCTGGAGAAGGGAACAAGTTATAATTCGTTCGTTTGATCAAATAATAGCCCTTATTCAGGAATAGCTCAGTCAAATTCTCATAAAATACATTATTTCAAAATTTTCCACACATCATATATACGATTCTTGGTCTTAACAGGGCCGGTTGCATCCGAATAAAACGTTTATTACTGTATTTAATTATTACCTAGTATTGATCAATGAAGCACATATTTTATATAATATGAATTTATAAAAATGTTTGTTCACTAAAACTAGGTGCCTGTTGAGATAATGACGATTTTTATGAATGGACATAATATATTGTGTACTACTCAAAATTTTATTTACTCAGCCTAGTTTCTATAATATTTATCTGGAAACACCCTATTTTCTGCTGTTACAAAGACGGTATTTTCAGAATAGATTACGGTTAATTTTTCTAGATCTCCGTTTTATTTTCGTTCGATAAATAAAAAAATACAATTGAAATGAATTATACGCAAAACCAATTATTTATTTATAATACTTTCCTGCAAACAACATACAACATAATTAATATATTTAGGAATCTTTGGTTATAGTAACATTTATTGTAATTGTATTACAATTATTGCAGAAGTTCTGTCCCTTCGATAATTCATTCTTTAGAACTATGTTGAAGCAGACGGTTCGCAGATGTTTTAATTTTTCTGATGGAATATAGCTGAGCTTATATTTCGCAAATGTGAAGGGTTACACAATGTTTGCGATACCGTCTATTGGGGTAAGATTGGTCCCTTAAGTTAGAAAAAGTTTTGCTGTACTGTATTGTAATCATATGATGTGTTATCGACCTAGTTTACCCATTACTGGATAGTAGCCCACCTGTTGATGAAGTGGGAGATTAGTTCCATATCTCACAACCACTCCAGTGTTGCTCCATCTTTACTGTGAGAAAGTGGTGAAATTTGTTGTCTCCCAACTTTTACTTGCGAACGTTAATTCTTGAAGAGCTACTAGCAAGCAAGAGTATAATAATATTATACATTCAATTATTTCAAGTATTTTTGGTGTAATAATGCTGTTACCTTTGTTATATACAAAATAATTCGATTTTACTATTTCATGACATCTTTGGCCCAGAGTTGGGGTAACTTTGGCCCAAGATGGTTACCCCAAGACTGTTATTTTCGATAGGTATAATACTGGAGTAGTATTTTATAAGCAGTTTCTTACACAAAATCACTTAAAATATTTTTATTACAATTGTAAGCACTAATTTTTGGATTTTTTTTGCAGGAAATATGCCGAGGTATCGAATAAAACCTCTTGGAACAAGAAATTATGCCAATTACAAACCAGAAGTGTTGAGAAGTACTTGTAGGCTATAAGGTCAGGTGACTTAACCGAAAGAGCTGCAGAAAAGTATTTCAAGTATTTTGCAACAAGTTTCAGGAGAGTGCTGATGGTATGACATCCAACATGTTGAACGTAATACCTTCGATTTCTATAAGCAAGAAATAATTTTCTGCTTTCATATTTTTGTCCGTAGATCTGTATATTTACGGTAAAGTGCACAGGGCTCGAATACACATACCTCATTGGTAATGGTAAAACTTCTTGACATATGCTTTTTCCCATATCGCAAAAACTTAACAATAAAGCAGCACATCCACTAAACTGAATCATATTAAATAATCTCCACGACATGCGCAAGATATGAACGATGAAATCACTTTTGCCAGTAGATATCTGAGGCTTCGCATAAAAATGTGTTTACTTGTACCCTGGACTTTTTTAGTACATAGCCCACCGCCTGACGAAAGAAAAAAGCAATAGTTTTTAAATATTTTGTGTTGTCAGCAAATTTCTTTTACAGCTAAACAACACTTTAGCATTGAAAATCAACTCGATAATGTGGAAGATTTCATATTCTTGACTTTTTCGACAGAATAAACTAATACATCATCTGTTACAGTTTTAACTTCCTTGAGATCTCACCATGCCAGAAACTAACTGCATCAAATTGAGAGAAAATGAAACAATGCTGATAATAAATATATTTCTGAGAATTTTCCTATTGTTGACAGTTTTCTTCACTACCAATAACGACGAGACTACAAAAACATTGAAATCTGTGCTAGAAAAGTGTTGGGTTATAAAAATATTGAGGGAAGCAGATTAATTGAATTTTTTTTATACTATACCAAGCTTTCGAATGACTTTGCATACATTTTCAAGGCTGTAATAAATACCAAAAGAAACTGGTTCATAAAATAATAATTTTCCAAATTGTTAAAAGCTTATTTGGATGTTAAGATTATAAGTCGAAACAAATATCGCGAATTTTCACAGGAACACACATAATTCAAATTTTCTTGTGAGCTACATTATCTTTGTAGCAATTTCGAAATTTTGTTTTGGAATGAAAATTTTTTCCCTTCATAAAAATCGATCTTACTGTCGATTCGTTGCCAGCTTATTTTGAGTTGATTTTTAAATAATATACGGGGGTAATCAGAATTTAATATAAAGGAATGGAAGTTTGATGAAAAATTGTTTTTTATTTATTATTCATATTTTATTATCGACATATGTAACCTTAGAAAATTTGAAAAAAAAAAAGGGAAGAGACGAAATGAGTCAAAAGTCCGCGAATTTTGCTCTCAAGTCCGTCATTCTCGGGCTGTAAACCCATCCCAGCATGATTATTGTAAGTGAAGCAAACAAGTGTGCGAAATTCAGCATCCTTTTCTGAGTATGTCCAAATGGTATGAAATTGATAATTAGTATAAAAACGTGATGAAGAACAGAAATTGTGAACATAAAAACCAAATGAACTCAATACCTCACCTTAAATTCTGACCGGCCGGAGATCGCCAGCATCCGCAACTGAGCTGTGCCAACTGAGTTGGAAAATTTTTCCTTGTAAAGTCTGAAAATTGTTTATTAAGATGGAAAGCCGGAAAACTCTTACTAAATGTCGCTCATTAACTCGAAAACAATAATTGGGATACAACACGTTGGAAGAATGGACGTTTTTGTGGTGTATACATATACACATAATTAGATATATAACTTGCTAAGTGATTCAACATTCATCTTTTATTCATTGGTTCCTCTAGAATATCTATAATTTTTACGTTATCCAAATTTAAGGGTGTAACTCTTCTATAACGTGTTCATATAATGCACATTTTGTTTTTTTTAACTTTGTATAGTGCATCGTGATTTCAAATTTTGAGATTTCATACCTACATATATCTTATTGCAGTTTTTACAGGCAATACCTACCACAGATCACATTAGTTTTGGTCAATGGATCATCTTTAATTTAGTGCAAAGTGTTCGGGGTGGTTTTGCAGTTCTATGTGTGATTTTAATGTTTGTTTCCCCTTTTAATTCCATAACAATTTTTTCAGAAAGTTTTAATGTATGGAATAGAACCAAAAACTATCCTTTGAGTATCAGGGATGTTTTGTTAATTTTCACCACTGCCTACCTCATCATGGTTATAATTTAGTTAATTTTTTTTGATATTTCGTGGTTCTATTTTTTATATCGTTTCACACAATTCAGGAGATCTTAAGATCTTAAAATTAAGTAGCTCACCAGACAACGTACAATGAATGAAAATATGAAGATCAAAGTATAACATATGTATATCATTAAGTTAGTTGTATTGATAACTGGTAAGTCACAATAAAAAAAGAGAAAGAAAGTTTTATGGTCAGTGTATCCAGAAACCACAAACAATGTAATGTGATACTTAGATCGAAAGAGTTTCTTCTAAACATAGAACAGAGAGTCTATAAGTCTAGTCCAGAAATTTGAAAAATAGTAAGTAAAGTTAGAAAGTTATGAGTGCATCCGTTGCATTAGTGTCAACTGTCTTTCTGTTACTAAGTCCTTTGACATTTCAGTTCAAAGACAGACAACGCGATACAACTTAGTGCGTTGTTTAATATTGCTAAAAAATCAATAATTGGGAATGTTTTTAATACATCTACAAATTTTTGTTCTGTAATCCTGTGATCCTTTCGAAGTATATTCGTGTTGCACAACAACTTATATTTAATATTTTTTCCACTTAGCTCCGATTCGACATGTTTTTTCGTCATGGCAATTCAGAATATTTCAACTATGGATACTGTCACTTTATTTCTGAGACATAGTCAATTTATAAGTAATGATCCAGCTTGTTTTTCGAACTCCAAATAAAATTCTTTAATTTTCTGTGATTTTCCACAAAAAAAAAAACGAATAACTGAAAAAATATACTGGATACAAACGCATACCATTCAGAAAATAACAATTCCAGTCGATAATGTTGTAAAAGATAAGCAAAATTATTAGCAGTTTGAAAATCGGAAATAAGTAATATTGTGAATGTTAAAGAAAGATTCCATTACGTCAATGTATGGGAAAGAAATGAAGAAAAATTAGACATAAAAGAGGTCATGTTATGGAAATATTAAAAATGGAATATCGATGGAATATCATCTTCTGGCAACGCATTAAGGGCAGCTAGAGAGCTTTGAAGACACAACAAGGGGAAAAATTGATGAATTTTTTTTCAATGCATGTCAATAATTTATTATTATTTGATAAATGTTTCCACTTAAGAACCTTCAGCCAATTCAAAAGATTTCAATATATTTTATCATAAAATAATTACAAAAAAATTCTCATTATAATTAAGTAACGAGGCTTCTCATGTATGTTATATGGACACAATTTTTTTGTATTACAGTTAGTAATTTGTTACTACCTTTAACTGTTACTTGACCTAGAAATAAGTGAGAATACTTTTGGTTCGAGAAAAATAACAGTAGTTTCACGCATCTGTAGCATGGCGAATATGCCATAAAAATTAAATGGACATGCCATTGGCTATTTTTAATGTTCCAAAGTCAAAGGTGACCTACCTGCGAATTACTTCGAAAATTGACTATATGATTCCGTGAAAAATATCCGTCGTTATAGAGAATAACTGTTATTATTATTTTAAAATGTTTTTATAATTATAGAGCAGAAAATAGCTTCACAAATACATCAAAAATACATTCTAGAGTGCCTGTAATATGCAAAGAAATGTCCAATAAGTTCACAAACAACTTAAAATTTCGTAATTATTATATCAAATAAGATTATCGTTCATTGAAATATCCTCCAAAAAATTTTTTTGATGAAGTTCTATCAATTACAATAGAAGAATTTCGAAATCGATAATCATTGAACAGTTTAGATGTAGATTGTTAATTTATTATTATTTGTTTAGACGCAGGGAAACACTTACCTACCTACAATGTTCAGTGTTCTGTTCAACCAGAGTACTTAAAGTGAACCTAGCCTCCGTTCGTGTAATAAGAAATTTCAAAGCAAAAAAGACATGACCCAAAATAAGTTCTTTGTCTGTCTTGGGTTATTGCAATCATGAAAAACAGAAATAAATGAAATTCTAAGCCTTTCACACTGAGAGGTTGTTT
The DNA here is from genome assembly GCF_026250575.1 of Diorhabda carinulata. Taxonomy (NCBI): domain Eukaryota; kingdom Metazoa; phylum Arthropoda; class Insecta; order Coleoptera; family Chrysomelidae; genus Diorhabda; species Diorhabda carinulata. Next base: position 11,275,902 of record NC_079462.1, read on the forward strand.
ATAATTATCTGGACTCGTCTGAAATAAAATCATGATTTATTTTTATTATATTGGAATAAACAGAGGAGTACTAATACCTAATCTGTCTCAATAACATGTTCTTGGTGATCTTCAGTCACCACTTTTATAACATTACGTTCATAACATTTGGCCATATTATTTGTTGAATATGCAGTATTATGGAGGTAGTCAGAGAAGGGTGTCACCTTATTCTTCACATAATCTGCCATAAGAGTTAAATTTTAGTTTTTCTGATACTATACGTCCTACGACGAGTTAAAACTATCTCTACATGGCAAAATACTTATTGTAAAATCATGAAAATTTGTTTTGTGTTTTCGGATACGACATTTTTAAATAAAATATTTTCAGAGATGGCCACTTCCAGTTCTACCACAAGTCGAATGTAACTTTGTTATTTTAAAAGGAACACCCTATATACTCGTATTAACACATTTTTAAAATCTACATAAAATTTTAGTATACTTTTGTCTAAAAACTTTTTTCGAAAAATGTATACTTTTTGAGTTATAAATCATTTTGTAAAAAATTTGACTGTTGCAGACCGTTATAAATTATTTCAATCTATGTTGAAATTTTTTTCATTTTATACAGGGTGTTCAAAGTTTAACTTCATAAATATCAGATTTCTTTATTTTTTCAATTAGAACCTCCCGGTTTTTTCTATTTTAATGCATTCAGGGGTAAAAAATAAGGCAAATTCATGTATACTTTCCTATACCTAAACCTTACCGTTATCCAGATATTGAATGTCTTCTGTAAATTTTTAGAGATGCAGGTCTGGTTTAAATTTTATTTTGACCCGTTGATACAAGCACTAAAAAATAAAGTATTTTTCTTTATGTTGTCAAGGTCTGCAAAAAAATCAAATCAAATTGTATTCATTAATCCTATTCCAACTTTTAGTCGGTTCCGAGATATTTGAGGTTTTAAATTATTATTGTATTTTTTAACAAGTTTTAATTTTGTATGTATACTTTTAATGGGCTTTGTAATAAATGACACTTATTCAACTGTCATTAGTCAAAGATACTTTCAAAAACTGCTAAAATTGCTCGTTCTCAATTTTAATAAGGAAGATTATGTAAATTTGCTTTTAATACATGGTGAATGTGACAAAGTTGTTACAAAAACATGTACTTTATTTACTGCTATTTACATAATCTTCGTTATTAAATTGAGAACGAGCCATTTTAACGATTTTCGAAAGTATCGACAATTGACTACTGACAGTTAAATAAGTGTTATTTATTACAAAGCCTACTAAAAGTATATATAATAAATTAAAACTTGTTAAAAAATACAATAATAATTTCAAACCTCAAATATCGCGGAAACGACTAAAAGTCGGAATAGTACCTTACAGATCTTGACAAGATAAAGAAAAATACATTTTTATTTCTCAATGCTTATAACAACGGGTCAAAATAAAATTTAGACTATACCTGCATCTCTAAAAATTTACAGAAAACATTTAATATCTGGATAACGGTAAGTTTTAGGTATAGAAAAGTATATATGAATTTGCCTTATTTGTTACCCCTGAATGCATTAAAATAGAAAAAAACCGAGTGGTTCTTTTTTAAAAAAATAATGAAATTTGATATTTATGTAGTTAAATTTTGAACTTTTTATACACACCCTGTATAACATAAAAAATTTTTTAATATAGATTCGAATACGTCTAACTTTGCTAAAAGCAACTGAATAGAAACCATTTTTGTATCTTAAACAGTATCCTCGTAAAAAAATAATTTATAAGGGTCTGCAACGCTCAAATTTTTAACAAAAAATTCGATAGCTCAAAAAGTATGCATTTTTCGAAAAAAGTTTTTAGACAAGGGTATATTAAAATTTTGCGTAGATTTCAAAAATGTATTAATATACAGAGTGTTCTATTTAAAATAACAAAGTTACAGTCGACTTCCGGTAGAACCGGAAATATTTTAGTTGAAAAGATATTGTCCGAAAACCCAAACGTAGAAATTTTCATGATTTTACTGTAAGTATTTTTCCATATACTGATAGTTTTAACTCGTCGTGGGACACCCTGTGTAGTACCATATGGTGTTGCTGAGGAATATTAAGTAAAATCTATTCTCTGAACTTATTCTGACATAACTTTCTATGTTTAGAGCAGTTTTTTTATTAGTCTAATATTTTTATATGTTTAGAGAACGAGCCACATTAACGGCAATTCTCAATATTGTTTGCTATTTATTACATCATAACTGTTGTATATTAAAACAGCTCAAGTTTTTTAGTTTATGCTAACGTCTCAATTTGCAAATAGCTCTACATATAAATTCTGGGTTGTATAATTTTTTACGAACCATAAAAACTTCTTTTGTGATTAGTCTATACATGAAAAATTTAATAATAATAATAATAATTTTTTTATTCCACAAGTTGCTATGCCTAGTAGGTTTGTTTATACAATTCTTCATGGTTAAATATACATGGGACATTATCCTCAATGCAATTTAATGACTATTTTATTTCACGACATAAGCTAGGCAAAAAATGGCAACAGAACTGAAAAAATATAATATTTTTATCATTACATAGATACTATAAAACACATGTTACGGTTTGTGGCTCTAGAAGTTTTCGGCTATAAAATTCTTTTCAGGCTTGATACGTCGCACTATTAACCGCTTTTATTGCTGAAAACCATAAGATTTAACCTTTTAAAATATGTCAACTGAATTCATTTAGACTTCCTTCTAATGTATACGGGTAATAAACGTTACTTTTCATTCTATGTAGAAAGTTCAACAATTGTTGCCAATCCAGAACTAAACTTGACCTCCTTGCAAGTAATGCCAAACTACGATATATGAAACTTTATATAAGTATGATAAACCTTATATAACTCAAATAAGAATACACAAGTTGCGTGACAGAAATATTATATATAATATAAAAATATTTTTCATTCACCCAAAACTTTTTTTTGCTTAAACAATATCATCCCAAGTAGTTGTTGCCTCTATTAGTAGCAGCGCTGATTGATTTGATTTTCAACTTATCGTTACCGAACTTTTGAACCTCAGCTTACCTGAACGAAACAATCTTCCCAAACAAATATATCAGAATAATATATCAGAATCGAGATCAAATCCTGAATCTACAAGGCTGTCATCCGGCCTATATTAACCAGACCAAACACGTCGAACACAAAGAGAGTATTAGAAACCACCGAAATGAAAATTTCGAGCAGGATCGCTGGAAAAACACTTTTGACAGGGAGAGAAGTATAATCAAACCAGTGTAATAAGGGCTTATGGACGGTGCCATTCAGATTACTTTTCACGCCCGTACTCTACCTACCTGTCCCTGCAGAGGAAAAAATTCCTATATCAGGGCCGAAGCAAATCATACCCAAATTACCAAAAAAAAAAACCTTACTCCCAAATTCTTCCCAACGAAAAAAAAAATTACCTACCTGTACGAGAATATTCATATTTTGATGCAGTACTGCAAAGTAAATCAATTAAATCGACGTTCAATTTGTAGAAGCCTACGTGGTTTATGTAAAATGTGTAATACAAAAGGATGAAATAAGCAATTACGTTATTAGTAGAAGTAGAACATCATCATATATATAATCAAAGAAAGTGAATCTATATCAGCTGAGCTGAGCAATATCATTATCCCTGGTCATATTGTAACATTTCTAGAGTAATTTTATCTCACCAAATGATATTTGATCGTTTATTAACTGTTCCTACAGGAATCACATATCTTGTACACTATTCGCCTTATCACAAATGTATTTATTTGGTTGCTGAACTTTTACCGCTAGTTTGAATATAACTCGCAAAGACAATACAAAATATTTCTAAAAATTTAGTTATATATATTTATTCGAACAGACGAGGGTAGATAAGAAATATTTTTTCTTCGTATGTTAACAGTACTGTTGTCGAAAAAAAATACAGATCAATTGTAATAACCGATAATCATATTCATTGAACTTGATTCAACCAATTTAATCGATTATAATACACTGCATAAAACAAAGTTCAATGACATCTCATTTATACGATTAAATGGTATTTCTTTTTGTTGATATAAAACTCATTAATTTTTTCATTTCGTACACTAGAATTGTATAACACATTTCCATGCTATAAGCTAATAAAGCTGTGTAATTGAGGCACATTAACAATTTGGATTTTTAATGGTAATTTTGAAGCATGATGCATTTCAATTGATTCTATGTGCAGCTGTGAAATCGAAGTAGTATAAAGTACTTTCTTCTTAAGATTCGTTTCCTTAAACTATGAATATACTCATAGGGAAATACCTTGGTTGTATTACGTGCTTGTCGTTCTTCAATCAAAAGTAGTGGAGCTTAATATAGTTGGAATGACGGAAATATAATAAAAAACCGTTGCATAAACTATCGTATCGTCATTTGTAGACACCAAGAAAAAGCAGTATCTCGCAAAACTGTCATATTTTTGTTTATTTTCAAACTGAATATACTCGAAATACCAATTTGAAGTTCAATGAAGCTATAAAAGATCATTATTGACAAACTCTGGATTAGAGCCAAAAAAACACGTATGAGAAATATTTTAATAAATAGCACAACTCCGCAATGGATTTACTGCAGAATATTCTATATTAATTTGGATCAGTCATTCACATACATATTCAAATGAGTTCATGATGCCACAATTACAGATTTTTCTTTTTTCCTCAACTAGTTTTTCAATCGAAAATTATATTGGAAAGATAATTCTCATTTATACCTGTAGATTAGATCATAAGTAATATCTAGGAGTGTGCTGTATGGATAAAGATTAAAAGTTTTACCAATGCGAGGGGTTCACGTGTGGACGTTAGAACACATTTTATGAACAAACGTCAATTGGGCTATAATGCTACTCAAAAATGGGAACCAAATCAAATAAATTATTCAACACTTGTCCAGGAAGATCATATTTGACCAAAGTCGTACAGGTAACGGGTATGTCTTACCAAGATTCTGGAACTAGTTATTCCATATCGTCGGTAAAACCAGAAATGTGTGTAAATGTTTTTTCAAAATTTGGATTATACTGATATTTGATTATGTAGAAGTTAAAAATTCACAATAACCTTAAACTATTTCTGACACGGCTTACCATACAATGAGTTGAAAAATTACAATCAAATAACGTCTAGCCTAGGAACAACATTACCGTCCATGACCCCTAATGTTTAGAATATTTAGTTCAATCAGTATTATTAAAGCTGAATACCTAGATGAAGAATTTCTTACACTGACGGAACTTTTTACGGACTTTTGAAACTAGATTTTCTAGGATGAAAAAACATATAACGGTAATTTGAGGTACATTTGTCAAAATTATAAATATTCGACTTGTTACATATCAAAATATCAATCAAATTTTTGTTGGAAGGAAATTATGGAGGTATATCCAATATAGATGTACTTGAATTAATTTTAAAATTCTACTCTGGATATCAAGAATTTCTTACTATTTTTTTTTATTTTGAGGATGAACAACTTTTAATCAAGCAATAATTTCAAGTAGTTTTTCTGTGTCGAAAGTTTGACATTTTGTCTGTTGAAAAGTATCAAAATATCACTTTATGTAGTTATTTGTTTATGTTTATATGTATAGATACATAGGTAAGTAAAGGAAAATTATAACATTTTTTCTCTATCCTATATTATAAACAATGCATTACGACATTGTTTTGAAGAACGTAAGTAATAATTACCAAAAAGGTGTCGATTTCTCTTAACGACGGGTTGAAAGTCAATTTAACACCCTTAGGTGGTACTAATTTATGCCATATGAAACGTCTTATTTACTTTAAAAAGATCCTATATTCATTATCGAATACTAACATACGAACTATATTCAATTTTTCATTTGATCAATGTCAAACTAGAAACTATTTTTTGAAAATGTTGGAAGTTTAGAGAATATATGGAAATATTTATCTTCCTATATAGAAAAGGTTGACACCAGCATAGAATATTCACACAGAACACACAATTTTTTGAATACATTGCTTCATGCTTCATAGCTTTTCCTCCACAGCAATGACAACTAAGCAATATGTGATGATTCTTCTATATCCATTAAGAGGATATACAAACGAATAATTCAATTTCTCTTAATTTTTGATAATAAGCTGTTATTGATTAAACTTATGATGCTATAGAAAGTATCCAATTTATTCAAATAAAAGACCAAGAATAAATTCTGCGGGAAAGAGAAAACATTTTGTATACTATCGCTTATTCTCGATCCTTTGTACTATGAATAACTATTTTCTATTTCTATATTAATATTCATAGATAATTCTATATTAGATACTCGTATTTGTTAATTCTGCAGAATGAGTTTTATGTAGGGAACGCCTCAATTATCTCGGAAACGGCTGGTACGATTTTTATAAATTTTTGTATACAAGAGTTTTGTGATACGTCCGGTATTATGGTGGTATCTACATTGTTGTCAGATCTTTCCTTTTCCCGGAAAAATAATGAGCTTTGTTTTTTTAAATAGATCACCCTATATATTTCGTATTTTTATTTATCCTTAAGAAATACTGATTCATGTAATATTTAGGTATTGCCTCATCACATACGCATAGTTAGGTGGGGCACCATCTTGTTATAGCCACATATTGTTGTTTGGGATATTGTGATTGTCTGAAAATTTCTAATAATGAAGTTGTGTGGGATTCACCCAATTATATAATACAATTATGCCGATTTACGTTTGTATTAATACAAAAATTGACCTCATCGCAAAACATAACATTACTTAAAAAATTTGGATCGTTTTCATTTCAAAATTTTTCCATAATTAAGTCTGCAAACTCTTCACATCTATCAAAATCAACATCTGACAACTCTTGAAGCAATATTACTTTGTATGGATGGAATTTATAGTCACGTAAAGTTTTCATTACAGATGTTTACGAAATATCAAGTCCCCTGGATATTTGTCTAGTACTCAAGTGTGGATCGCCTTCTAACAGGACACAAACATCTTAAGATTTGTTTTCAGTTGATGCAGTTTTTCTGCGCCCTGATTAAATAAATTTTTCATTGAAGTTTGAAGTTTTTTACTAATTTAAAGATTTCGAGAAACAAAATATACAGGGTAATCCATTTGAAATAACAAAGCTCATTATTATAAAACAAAAGATCTGATAACAATGTAAATACCATCATAAAACCGGTCGTATCACAAGACTCTTGTATACAAAAATTTATAAAAATCGTAAAGGTCGTTTCTGAGATAATTAGGCCTTTCCATACATAAAACTCACTCTGTATATCATTCATGAAAAAGTTTTCAATAAAATCATCGTCTACTTATAAGTATCATTTAACAGTCAAAACTTCAAATTTCAATTTTCTAATACTTATATATTGTAATATGTTTCATTATTGAATCGTATATTTTCTTCACGCAACAAAATTTGATTCTATCTCTTGACTTATCTTTACTACACATCATCGAGCTAAAATTTCACACTTTTTCTCTGGATCATAATAACATATTATTCAACAAGCGTACAAGGATGACTATTACCCACGAAGATGAAATTGCAACACGTGACGGAGGCGAGTGTTCTGGGCAATTATTTGAGTTTCTGGGTGGATAATAATCATTAAGGGCGTCTTGAATACTATACTTTTTCTACAATTATATTTACAATGTAAAAAAAATTATTTATATAAGCAATCTTTTTTTAATATTATTAATACACAAAAAATTATTATAATTTCATTAAAATTGTGAGTATTTTTTCTAGGAACACCTTATCTGCCATCTGAGACTGATGAAAATGTCGGAAATTGGATTGGCACTAGAATTGGTACGTTTTCTATTGTAATTAGAACTAGCGTACTGTTTGATAATTCCGTTTGAAAATTGACTTCTACCAAACTTACATGTATATATCTGATTCAAGTTGTTATATACACTGCGACCCAAAGTTGTTATATACACTGCGACACTGCGACACTAATGTTGTATCTCCTTTCTATGCTGTGGATTGAGAAATGCTCAGTATTTAAAGCTGACCTATTAATTCCATATACACACATAACACACACATACACACACATACACACACAAAACACACATAACTTTAGCTGCGAAAGGTCTTCATTTTATTTTTACATGCCATCAGTTTTGTGCACTGCAGTTCTGTAATCTCTCGCATTCCACGTCGCACATCGAGAGAATGTGGAATGAGGCTTCGTCCTGAACTTAGGAGATTCCAAACAATGCATCCTCTCAAATACTGGGGTCTTCAGATGCCCATCAATGTAATAATATTTGCCTTAACATGAGTAAAATAATTTCAGATCTTGTTTCGTATTATATTATAGTATGAAGCTAGTCACACACACAATGTATGTTCAACATTATTATCATAATGTCACAGACATACCCTTTTCCAATATCAAATGCTTTGCTGTAACCTTTTTCAAAATATCACAACGAAATATTCTATAATTCCTTTTTTATTATTTGCTCTAACTATTACTTATTTGGGCTGAAAAAACGTGCATTTTCTACAGCAATTATACTATTTTTTGGTAAATCTGAAAATAATTTTAAAACCAATTTTCACAAAGTTCAAACCTGGTATTCTAATCGTACTGCGAAAGTGAAGCTTCAATTTGTTTTAAAGGTCACAACAACGCATTTCCTTAAAATTTTTAGACGAATTCAAACACCCTTTATAAAGAATTTTATGCGTTACAAAATAAATCGATTTTCATTTCTGTTCTTTTTTATGACCAATGAATGTATATCGCCACATGCTTAAACGTGGGATATACACAGATATATGTTGTTTATATCTGCGAGATAACTCTCCTCAGACTTCATTGGATATTAGTATTGTTAAATATATTTTGTTTTCATCTACAAAATAAATCATAATGGCAACACATATATCAGAACGATATCTTTAACTGAATGTTATTGAAAAAATTACCTAAAAACATGTACTTAGGTACTGGTTGGTTGGGATTATCATTTACATTCACGGAGGCAATTACAGGTGAGTACCAAATGTTTATGAGAATTATCTTAAGATTATCCATGAAAACGTTCGACTGGCTATTCATTTATGTTTTACATCGCAGAATGAACATATCCTCAGTGATACACAAAGTCGCAAAAATAATTTGCATCTAAGAAATTATAGATAAAATTCTTTGTATCAATAAATTTAATTGCTACAAATTATTTTATCAAGAATAAACTAGGTACATCTAATACGATTTAGAAATTTAGAATATACCTATTATATACTTATTATATTTGTAAATTTCTCATAATACAAATCTTTGGGATGTTTCTACATAAATGAGTACAGATACTTGAAACATTAAACCAACAGCATTGTTCCGATCGTAAACTGATATAATTTGCATAATTTGACAATCACTAAAAAAGCTCCTATATATCTTATAGAATAAGATCGTGGCAGACGACGAATTATGAATCTATGTATACGAACCCGAAATTAAACAACAATTGACTGTAGGGGTCTTTCAAGACGAACCAAATAGCAAATAACAAAAGTTATTCGCGCACGAAGCACTTCGAAGCAAATGGTCTTGTTTTTCGAAATAACTGGACATGTCGCTAACGTTCCATCAGAGCAACTCAGAACGGTCAATTTGAATTTGTTTGCCAGAAGTGTTCGAAAAAATCAGGGAAACCAATTGCAGAAGACACATCATTGTATAGTCAAAAGTTAATGGGTCCGCTGTCCTCTGTTCTTGTTTGGTACCCAATGATTTCTTCTTATTCCATGCAGATCAAAAATAAATGGCTAGGTCAACGTTTTTCAACGCCTAAAAAGGCGGTTAATGCGTTTAAGTCCTTTATTTTGGAGTTAACTCAATCAGAATGGAAACAATGATTCAAACGCATGTAAAAGTGTATCGATCTTAATGAACAATATTTTGTAAATCAATAAAACCCATATACAATTATGTATTCAAAGTAATTAGAAAAATCACACACATATATTTCGGCAAAATCCTCGACTTCTATTAATACATAAAATATAGAAAAGTAATGAAATGGGTCCCCATGATATTCGTTTGAAATTGATAATACTATCAATAATTCGTCTCAAGTACGCATTTTCCTCTTTTACTTCTGGAAGTATCTGGATACTAACTAATGTCTTATTCATCACATCTGTTTCATTATACATTTGAAAGATCTTACTTTCCAATCAACGGAATTTTCAACTTATCACTATTGTGTCTATTCCTGGCCAACGGATCTATATAAGAGATCTTAGATGTTGGCCACGCCACTGGCACGCTTGAGATGAAATCACGTAAAGTAGTATTTTACTTCCTTTATAACCTCACTATTGGCAATGCAAAAATCGGATGAACTTTTTTACTTCTGTTTGTGAAGTCTTGAGGAGGAACTGGTGGGACTGTCTGTGCATAATAAAGGACGTTTTATTACTCTTGAATATTGTGAGAAATGCTAGTTAGCATTTCTTTTTTGTTTTGACATTTTGATACAGCTTCAATCAAGTAAAATCTCTCCAATACTAAATTAATGCCATTATGCTCGTCAAAATCAATGAAAAAAAAAACTATTCACTATACTCTACTGTCGTACAATAGAATGGTATATTGTGGCACTCTGTAAGGTTAAATGTAGGCGTTAGATAAAATATGTTTTTTAACGTGAACAGTCATAAAAATGTCTACTAACTTTACAATTCGATAGACTAAGGTCACTATGAAGCGTTGGTGTGAAAATATTGGAGGTGGTATAAATAACAAAAACATTTATGTATACCATTATTCATTAATGAATGAACTCTTACCAAAACACAGTTATAATATTGCTATTTAGTTACGACAGTTTTTTAACTAGTTATTTTTAGAGAGAAACAATTAGCAAGGCTATTTAATTTTTTCATATATGTTTTTATTGAAAGACCTATTACTTGATATATATGTCAGTAACTCAATAGTTCGAAAAATATTGAAATTGTGAAATAATTTAATTTGTATTATATCAAATTTATGACTAATAAATATCATAATAATAATGATGGTATGGAAAACAAGAATAGTAGCCTAAATTAACAAAAAAACCAAGAGTCTGTAAATTCAACAAAAGTAAAAAAAGAAGGAGCAAAACCAAGTGTAAACGGAAAATGATTGCACTAGAAACTACAGAATACATCGTCAACCAGGATGAATCGCCAAATACTAGACCACAAAATACATAAGGGACCCAGAAGCGAATTTTTTTTCAGTTCTGATTATTACGACATACATATTGGAACTAAACATATTTTACTTTCATTAATACTATAAACAAATTGGTTGTCTGTTATGTAGTATAAGTATATTTTCGACTGATGTCCAGTGACATCATTCCTCACTATTTTCTTTGAAAATTGTTTTGTAGTATATGTCGCAACTAATGTAACTTAATACAAATAAACTTACATTTAAAAACGATACGTGCAATGGTTCAGTTATTTTTGTTAAGTTTCTTTAAGTAGCGTTTACTTAAGGCACAGATTTTGCTTGGAGATCTTCCCTGATTTCATTGTTGGGTATGAATCACACTGCGTCGGCGATTGTGCGTGATACTCGAAGTGAGATTTGGTTGTTGTTCCCCATAACTAGATATGGGTCGATATTGGCTTGAAGGCGACTTTGTAAATTAGAAGTTTATTTTTCAAAAATAATTTCGATTTACGTCTTAGTAATCAATAGTTTTTGCTGAATTCAATTCCTGTTTCCTTTTAGTGAGAGTATGTGTTTTTCAGGTGTGTCCTATTTCTAGATGAATACCTGGGAACTTTACGCTGTCTGGTTGGGGTAGGGTTTGTCAGTTTAGCGTTACTATAGTCGTAACTCCTCTACATTTTGTGAAGGTGGTTTGAAGTTATTTCGTTTCATTAATTTAGATTCACCAGTTTCCTGTCCATTCGATTTTTTTTTGTGTGGTTTGTCCATATTGCTTTGTCTTCGGCAAATATTGCCATATTTCATCTTGAAATACCTTTCTGTTTTAAATTTAGAAAGCAAACCTTGGTGCCAAACCAAAATATTCGTCTCTTTCAAAATTATATTATTCATACAAATTACTGTTTAACGACCATAGTTAACATATAAAGGAACAACTTTTTATATTTTCTTACGTCGCAGGTTTTTTAGTCAATCATGAACACCATGAAGACAAAAAGGTCTCAATGTTCTTCGTCATCTGCCTTCCTTATTTCATGCTTGATCTATAGCTTGGATATGACTAAAAATTATAGTCTAACTCATTATTTGTCAATTTCAACACTTGGGTTGATATTACACTTCGTTCTTTTGAAATATACTTGAATACAAACAAATTTGTATTACATGGTGAATTAAGAAATCTTCAACAGAAAGTCCAGAGTATCAAATATTGATAGATCTTCCTTTGGTGTATTGATTCACTTATTACTTGCAAGTCTTAAATTTCTTGTTATTTTCGTTTGATCTACTTTACCAAATAATACATTTTACATAATTGCATTGGTTATTGAACTTTGTCACAAAAACAAAAACTTTATGCGCACTGGAAACTTAACATATTGAAAGATTTTTTTAGTTTTACACTATACACTATATACATAATACACTATTACTATAATGAATAAAATACTTATCCGATAGCATATTTTTATACGTCAATTGTTTTTTACTAATAAAGTATATACGAAATTACGCTTACCTTCTCTTCTAGTACCTTGTAACTACTACAAAAAAACCAAAGAGACATCAATATTTAAAAAATGTAAAAAAAAATATATACAGAGCTCCTGAATAATGAGATGCTGTTTTCTTAATGGAGATCCCAAATTAATTTATCACTTATGAATGCATGTTTAAACTAAATTACCGCGAACCAAATCGGCGGATCTATGTGAAATGTTGGAACATTATTCAACGAGAGTTTATTATTATTTATTAAATTCCAATTTCCATAGTTCGTTTTAGAAACAAGAGTTCAATGACTGTAACTAACTTGAAATAAAAATACACAAAAATAAGTTAACCAAGGCAAATTTTGCACTTTTGAATTGCTAATCCAAAATGTACTAGAGTCATACATGTATTAAAAATTCGTCTAACCAGGCTTATTACAAACTTCCGGTATTTTTCAATCCTAATCTATCCAGAACGATAGAAGCCAATGTCCAAAAAAACAGTAGAAAATTATTTATTCCATGAACGTATCTTAATAATTTTGCAACGAATTTAGGAGAATTCGGGTTCGATTATTTCTATATTTATACTGACATTTTCATTGTCCTCTTATTGGTTTACATAACATATCAAAATTTGAACATTTCCACTCATTAATTATTCACAATATATACAATACTATACTAACTATTAATTGCTTTGCTTCACTATTAATTCTCAATCCGCTATTGGAGACTCAGCTTTTTGGAAGTGATTTCTGAACACATATTTGTTTATAAAATCTAGGATCAAATACTCAAATTATAGGAAGTGACTCATTGACTCGTATTGAAAACTAAATATTTTAGAACAATATATTAGTAAAACCAGTTTTAAGCATGAACATAAAATTACGTGGATGATACCAAAGACTAAGACAGGGAACTAAATAGATCACGTCTTAATAGGAACAAAATATATCAAAGGTGATACTAATATAATAGCATACAGAGGACCAGATGTTGAGACTGGTAATAATTATTTAGTTATAAACAAAAGCAAGTTAAGAAAGGTGAATATAGTGAAAAAGTAGAAACTAAAAACGAGTGAAGACGAATACAGATAGGAAATAGAAAAGCAACTACAAAAAAGCATATAAAGAGTTAGTATTAATAAGCAATGGAAAGAGGCTAAGAAATGTGTAATAAATTCAACACAGGAAGTTATTGGTACGAAGACACAAGAAAAAAAAATAAATGGTTTGATCAGGAAGTAGTTACATTGAAATGGATACGAACTATGAAACAAACTGATTATTGTAAGAGAATGAAAATAATGAAAGAGAGCACGAGGATGATAAAATCAAAATCAAATGGCTGAACGATTGTATGGACAACTTGGAATATTAAAATAAAAATATTGTGAAATTATATCAACATATAAAGAAACAAAATGTGAACGACCTACGATTATTGTTGAAGATAAAGGATAGAGTCAGTATTTTTAAAATTTATTGACGGAGGAAGTCAGTATAGTATGCACGAAGAAGATAATATATGTGAAAATTTACAATACCAGAATATGAAGAAAAGCCGACAGAATTGGATTGAAATAGCATAATAAACAGGAGGATAAGACGAAATAGTGAATAAGCTAATAAAACTCGGGGGAATAACCTAAAGCACAAAACATTTCAGATCATAGAAAAAGTATGGTAAACAGAAACAATGCTGAGAAGGTGGTCTACTGGATTGATTATATCAATAATGAAGGGAAGAAATTCCAATATATGTTGCAATTATAGAGTAATTAGTTTGCCTAACACCATATATAAAATATTCAATATTAATGTCCCGAGTGCATGTCAAATTGTCGATAATTTAATTTTAATTATGAGACAATTTGACATGCACGAGAGGGCATTTTGGCAGACTATTTCCTGAGAAAAATTTTTATTTAAAATAAACTTAATTCTGTGTTTAAAATTTGTTATTCTTTAAATTATAATAAGAAGTGGTGGAAGCAGCATAGAAACACCATCGTCGGCCTCCAGTAAAGTTGTATATTCTAATTGCATTTTCAATAATTGTTCCTTTTCTTAAAATATAAAATTAAAACCAAATGATGTTTATTAATCCTTGACGAAAATTTGGCACTAGTGCAAATTATCGATAATTTGCACTAGTGCAGTATTATCGCTGAAATTTGATCGTTGCTAGGTAAACATAAAATATTACAGCTTTTTGGTTGGCTTAAATTTTTCGAAGGAAATAGTCAATGCAATTCTGAAAAAGTGGAACCAGAAATTGGGAAATATCAAAAAGGCTTTGGACAAGGAAAATGAACAGTGAATGTCATTCATACTATGAAGCAAGTGATCAAAAATACTGAAAAATGTCTTTCAGTTAACCATGTTTTATCTATGTAAGACATTTTTCACGATTCCTTCGATACAGAGTATTTATCAGATAGATATATATGATATTTTCTCTGAAAAATTTATATTCATTTATCTCTTTTGAGATACGAATCATATTTCAGACAAATGATGAAAGAAAACGTCTTGGTATTTTAGGGTAATTTTGTTATGATGAAACCAAAGCAATTTTTTATAGTTGGAAAATTCTGTTCAATGTAAAAATAATAAAATTCTCGAGAAATGACTCTAGTCTTAACCTTTAAAGTATTAATATTGTTTTATCTCTTGTTCAATTTTTTCTGTACCTTCACAAACTTTTGTCGTATCACTATCACGTGTTTGTAACCTGACTCTAAAGCGTTTAAATATATTTCTAGTCGTCCATTTTTCTTCGAGTGCTTGCTTCCTGTAGGTATCTGGTTTACTATTGCTATGTTCAACCATATTTATTATATCTTACTACCTTACTAAAAGTAAATTAGAAAGTTCTTTCCACAAATATTGCAAGCAAAAGCTCTCTGTTCTTTAAAAGATTCAAAAAAGTAATAAACTGATCAGTGGTGCTGTTACCAATAACAACAACTTGTTTCCAATTTTGTCTACCGCCTAAAGACATATGACTTCAAGTAGAAACATACACGCTGACAACGTTCCATTTTGCTTTGAACCCTAAATTTTTAAGATTCAAATTAAACTTTGCAATCACCCAATAGTTTGTTTATGTATTAGTATTGAATATCTTGCTATCTAAAATTACGGTAATATATTCAAAAGTAATAGATTTTTGGAAAATTTTTCTCTTTCTTTAACAGTTCCAGTTCCAGGTAGATAATTCTAGTGAATGTACCTCAATCCTGATTCTTGAGAACTGGATTCAACTCGATTAGGTTGCCAAGGCGACAAAGTAACATTGTTTGCTCTCCGGATACGCTCCTACGCCACCTAATTTAGCAGTGGGAACTTGTTAAACGGGAAGATTATTATATAAGAAGTCTATCAAAATTGGTTCTAAATAAAAAGCGAACAGGATAAAATTGGCAAATTGATTTAAGAATATAGAAGGGGAACTAAATGGGATGGAAATTAAGGAATAAATTGCAATGAATAGGAGTAACTTGAGGATCAGTTAAAGAAATGTTGCAAATCCTGTATAGCTGAAACTTTATCAGAAAAAGCGTCATAGGTCATAGCGGCTGTTTTTTATTCATTGACTATTTTGAAAAGGGCAAACTATCAACGGCGAGTATATTGCGAATTCATTGTAACGTTTGAGAGAAGAAATCAAGTAAAAACGGCCGCATTGGGCTAAGAAGAAAGTCTTGTTTCATTAAGACAATACACCAGCTCACACATCTGTTATAACAATGGCCAAAATTATTGAATTGAAGTTTGAATTGCTACTTCATGCATCCTATTCGCCAGATTCACCCCGTTCAGATTTTCCTGTTCCAAACTTGAAAAATGGCTCGATGGTCAGAATTGTTTTTTCTCTATGGGTCCAGGTACTTCTGGGACCATCCTCGTAAGTATAGCAAAATAATTCCTTATTGTGACAACTGTATAAAGATGAAAGATGAGCTCTGTTTTTAAAAAAAGGGGAAAAGAATAATTAAATAACCTACAATATTGAAGTTTTTGAAGCGTCTGTATATAATACTTTGTGGAATTGTGTATTATGAGTAAATTTTGTCTTGATTGGTCGTTGAGAGTCAAATATGTAGTTTTTGATTAAACATAGGAAAATATAGCTAGTTTTTACTGCAATTTTATTCCAAGAAAGCGTTGAGAAGCAAGTAAGGTGTTGTCTGCTTATGATCTATTTTGGGAAAGAGTGATTTGAGAGCATAAACGACTAGATAAATTCTATTAGACGTATTAAAGCCTACGTTTTATTTTGTATAACAGTATAAGCCTTGAGAATTGTGACGAGGGAAGTTGTCTTCTTGTTCAGATAGAAGGCTAATTATTTTTGCCTAGTAAGCCATCTACGGACCTTGTCAGAGGTATGCATAGTGAGGCAATTTGTGTGATAAGAAGTATTTAGTCTGTTTTATAAGCTGGCATGTAAAGAACGGTAAAACAAATAAACTCTAAACAACATTTCCTTATCCTCATTGATAATTTTTACTCTTGTCCTTGTCTTCATAAAACGATTCCTAGAGTTATAATTTGATCGCGCGACGGAGAGAATATTGAGATTATTTCGAGTAATAAACTTTTTATTATATCTTTTACCACTTTACACTTCGTAGTTGAAAAGTGAATACCTATTTTGACTTACCATTCATTTTAGATTTATTTATAAAAATTATTTAATTTGGTTACTCTGTAAAGAAGTTCAGTAGCGTATAAATGCGTTATTAAAATTCAACTTGAAATTTATTATATCTCGTTTTATCAACAGCATTAATAAAAATGTAGAAATCTAATTTTGTAGATACCCAGTATGGATTAACATATATGTCAATCGAAGTAATAAGGAGCGTGAGAAATAAATTGTAGTTTTACGATTCTTATTTAAAAAAAACCGCAATAACCATGATATTAACTGCAGATTTCAGACATAATGTAATAGCTTGGAGTTAGCGACCTTGTGTTTATTTATGAGCAAGCCGTGCATTTGAAACTATTTAAATATTCAATTAAACACCTAGGAGCTGAGTTCTACTCACAGTATACGTGACACGTGTTTTTCAAACATTACTTAATTTTATTTCATAATTTTAATAAGCTAATAACGTTGATGATATTATTTACGTCTAGGTCAGTTTTTACTTGCAAACATTTTTTAACTTCATAATAAATTCAAAATTATTTCCTAGAAATCTCTAATTGATCATAAAATATTATGCAGCTTCACCAATATTTTCGATATACTAAAAAAGATGTACAAAACACTAACGCATAATCGAAAAATATAGATAAACTCATTGTCAATTTCTTTCTATAGACACAGTTGTAGCGGCCTGGTTGGCAACGAAACAAAGGTTTGACTTTGATAAAACTTATGCAGTTAATTGTATCTATTGAACTAGTTTGACTGAATCTTGAATGCAAATGCAAATTAAAAACTGACGTTCTTCGCCGTCTTCCGATTCCCAGTTTCCATTTTTCTCGATCTTCCCAAAGATCTTCTTCCAATCCTCTCTCTCGAATATCCTTCTCGATACCTTCTCTCCAACTTAATCTTGGTCTTCCTCTCTTTCTTCTTCCTTGTGGGGCCCAATTTAAAATTTGTTTGGGTATGCGGTCTTCAGGCATTCTTTGGACATGTCCGTACCATCTTAACTGATTCACCCTAATGTCTTCCGTAATCGTGTGTTGCACCTTCATGATCTCCCTGATTCTGTCGTTTCTTATTTTTTCCAGTCTTGATATTCCTGCAGCGCGTCTCCAATAATCCATTTCTGTGGCTTCAAGCATTTTGACTGTTTTTTCTTTTAGAGGCCAGACTTCGCTACTATATGTTGTTATACTTTTTATTATGCTATTGTATATTCGATGTTTGTTTTCCTTGGATATTTGTTTGTCCCACAATACACTATTTAGTTGTCTTATTGCTTGTCTTCCTTGGTTATTTCTTTGTGCTATTGCTTCATCTAATCTTCCATCATTAGTGATGATCATGCCTAGGTATTTGTATTTTGTACAATGACTTATTTTTTGTTGTGTTTCTTCAAGTATTAAATTTTGTTGTTCTCCTCCAATACACATATATTCCGTTTTACTAAAATTTACTTCTAGACCCCATTTCCTGTATTCCTCTACTAGCTTTCTTGTCATAAATTCCAATTCTTTGTAGTCCTGTGCCAAGATTATTTGGTCATCTGCAAAACACAGGGTATATAGTGTGGAATCGATTAGTGGAATGCCCATGTTCTTACATTTCCTTTTCCAGTGTGCTAGTGTGTGTTCCAGGTATATCTTGAAGAGTGTGGGCGACAGACAGCATCATTGTTTTAACCCCTTATTGATGGAGAATCCTTTTGAGACCTTGTTTCCTATTTTTACTTGTGCTTTACTGTTTTCATAAAGCTTTTGTACTGCTTTTATTAGGGCCGCATTTATATTTGTTCTTTCCAAGGCATCCCATAGTTTTGTTTGCGGTACGCTGTCATATGCTTTTTTAAGGTCAACATACAAAAGGTGGAGTTCTTGATTTTTGGCGGTTTTCTTATCAATTATTTGCGAAATCGTAAATAAATGATCAATAGTCGACCTCCCCGCTCTGAACCCTGCCTGTTCTTCTGCCTCCATGTTGCAATATTCCTGTTCGATTTTATTTTTTATGATTTTTAACCTTTATTCGTTTTTACGAGTATCGAGGGGTTGGCCCGACGCCTCAACCCCCAACCTGGAGGACCAGGGTTTTAAATCGGAGTGCCTTCTCCTAGATAAATTGCTTTCTCTGCAGCTAATGAGTTTTATCTACCCAAGGGTTGCCACTTGCGCCGGATCCGCCGAGCTGAAGTTCTTCTTCTTCGCCTTCTCTGACGATGTGGTCTTCACCCGTATCCCTGGGTAGGGGATTGCGTTATACCCCGCAACATTGGGTCCCCAGTAGAACTTAGCCACCGACTCTTTTGAGTCGGGCCCACCCCCGCGACTTGGACGCGTCTGCTGAGATTTGCCTAAGTGAGGTCAGAGACGGCAGCTCTGGGTCTCCTTAAGCCGGGTTAATGCTCATATATGGTGCTATGAGCAAAGGCAGTCAGAGTTTCTATTTATATTTTAAGTAGAGAATTTATTATAGCAGAATTAAACCTTTTTGTAAAAACAATTGTGGTGAGTTTGAATTATATACAAAAATATTTATTTCATAATTATTTCAGTATTACTGTAGTCCCCGTTTACGTTGGTAACCAAGTGATTAGGAGAGCAACATTTGGTGGGAATCTTCAATTTTAATTACATGATTGATTCTTTCCAGCTCTCAAATCAATGTTATCTATCGTATTTTTCACTTTAAATACTTGCCAGCTACATCTTTAGGTATTAGAAGTAAGTACCTGGCATTTATTGTAGTCAAGACAAACTTGGCATCAAATTGGATAATGAATAAAATTATAAAAAAATATCAATAAATTAAGTTTTAGTCAAAAACAGGACAACAATCAATTGTATGTATAGAACAATTTATTGTATGTATTCAATTTACATCAATTACAATTAATCCAGTCAATTTAGACAAAAAACTAGTGGTCATTTGAAAAAAATTCCCGAAAAGCCAAATATTGCTGGAGAGCAAAGGTCAAAATTTGAGGGTTTTTTTTGGATTTTTCTCGAAAACGATAAGTTTTATCAGAAAAATCCTCAAACCAAAGTTGTAGATCTTAAAATTCTCTACAATCATATCCATGATTTTTTTCCTAAGAGTTATTATTCCTGGACTAACTTTCTATCAAGGTCAATTTGAATATTGAGGCACTTAAGAGAAGTATTAATACCTATATGTGTCTCACAACAAGCTCAAAATGACGCAGATGTCCTGATAATGGAAACAGCAATAGAAAAATTTAATGCTACAAACACAACAATTGTATTTGGTGTTGTTGCATTTGTTAGTACTACTCACTGCAAGGACTCCAATGGATAAAATGAATCATTTTCTGAAACCTAGAAGGGTTCAACAGCGAACAGAGAAATATATTCCTCAAAAAGTTTATCTGCTTATCATAAATGTCAGAACTATATTTTATTTTTACATACCATGACCAGCTGCGACACTTCGTCAGCAATGTACAGTAGGGGCAAAATGTCATATTTGATTGATGCCAAAGTAATTACAGAAATTAATTTCATACCTCAAAAATTACGGAAGGAACTCGCAAATACAACTATCATGTTTTCCTCCAACATCGGTATCTGCTATTCTACACTTGTATCGAGCATACTATCAAGTTTAGATTAGGTTAGGCAATCAACTGAACCCAGAAGACTGGGGTTGGAAATTGATCGATAATACTCTGGAACCGATTAAAACTTTACTCCCACCTACTGCAGAAAAACTATTTTTTGCAATTGGAAAAAAGATGTTGTAGTGCCAAACGTAGCTGTGAAAAATTCGGGTTGCTGAGTTCTGCAGCATATACCAATTGCCAAGGTCAGCTTTGCTCAAATTTCCAGTTGAGTACAATAGAGCAAGTTTCCTGTGATTTTAATGAATAGATGAATGACTCAGCCACATTTGAACAATTTATGAACATCCAGCAAGAGGCAGAGGAAAAATAAGAAGTCGAAGAAGATATGTTTGAGTAGACTTTCAGGAATATAAATCTGATTATAATATCTAACCCAATAATCAATAGCAATATCAATAATAAGGTAATATCTAGAACTTGACAGGTATTATTCCCTTAAATTATCCTAAACTTGTCATGACTACCTACCTAACAGGTGGAGTGTAAATCTGTGTATAATATGACTCTTAGAATCGCGATATCTCAGGAATGGTAACTTTCAGAAAGAAAAATCATGAAGTTGTTTCTATATAATTTTACGATCTACAGCTTTGAGTTAAGGTTTTTTTTATTAAGCCTACCGTTTTCGAGAAAACTCCAAAAAACCTCAAATTTTGACCTTTCATCCCGAATAACTTTTGTGGCACACATAGGATCGATGGGGATTTTTAAAACTTTATTTGTAAAGGTAAACCCCAGCTCTCCACCAATATTTGGCTTTCCGGGATTTTTTGTTATTTTTAATGTCTATTTTGACCGGACTATATATATTTACATAATTTTTAATACAATGTTCTTTCACCCATAACATGGAATATCGATAAATTTTTCTGATAAGGTTATATTATTGGTTTTATATTATAATACTCGTACATAAGTTAAGTTCTCACAATTTTTTCTGACATGACAAATTAATATTTTCAAAAGAATAAATACTGTCGTTTTATTGGTAAACACTTGTTAGATGATTATCATTGAAAAAATTGATACAAGTCGTAACGGATTTTTTCATGATTATATCGTTACTAATTTATTGAAATTGCTTTATGGCTTTTGCCATTCATATTGTGATCGGCCCACATGCTAATCCATTTTTCTAATGTCCACGAACCAGTTGACGAGAATCATCAATTATATGCCAGATAAAATAATTTTTCATTTTCAGAACAATTCTATTTTATTTAAAATACTGTTTATTACCAGTACACACTCTGCCTAACACCGATTTTGAAAACCGAATATAAAGTTATACATAAATAAATTAAAATACGAGTTATAAAGAAGCATGAGTACTTGATACAATAATTTAATGTGGAAAATTCTAATGTTTTGACATTCTTTAAGATTTGACTTTTGCGGTACCATTTTTTTCGACATTTTTTTTTTCAATGTCTCCCTTATAAGACTAGGAGTTTTTCCACGGATGTATATAGAAATAATTTTCAGCAAACTCAAAATGTATTTAGAAAATTTGGGGAATAGGATCTATTTCTATTTCATTTGTAAGTGGGAAAAGAAAACAAAATTATTATAACGGAAAAATATGATTATTTCTAGAAAGTTGATCACTTAATATAACAACATCTTATATCGAAATGATCAAAATTTTTTTGTATAAAATGATCATGTGTGAAAAGACAGTAAATTCTTCAAACAACTGGTTCACATCAATATAAATTACCTACAAGTTAACCAACAGTGTCATGTTTCTTGTTTATAATAGATTTTTCTAAATTATTTACAAATTATATATTGGTTGGTAATAGAAAATAGTAGTCATTAAGTTAACAACTTAAGAGGATTACTATTTGTAATAATAAATATTCCCAGCTTTCATTTTATTCGGATTCTTACCATTAATCAGTTAAAGGTATTTTTAGAAAATAAAGTGAAATTTTGACATGAGCCTTTATGTATTTGAAAAATGATGAAAGTTTTGTTACCTTCTCGGAAGCTTACTTTTAGTAATTAGCATCGATCGGTTATCGACTTGCAAATAGAAAGTTGGATGAAATAAGAATAAAAAAATCTTTAATGTTCATTTACCATAATACAGTTTTTAATTAGCTTTCGAAAAGACTATTTCATATATCATATAACCTCAACTATTATTTTCAATAACTATCAAAATTTTTACGTAAAAATTGTAGAAGCCAAGGGATTGAAATCATTATCTCTTGGTGGCCAAGCAGGGTAGCCCACGCGACCAGTCAATGCAGATACTGTTTATTCAAGTATTGACATAGTGTATTTGAGTAGCCTTGTATAATTTGAATATATTTATTATTTAATTTTATTACTTAAAAACAAAAATCATATTGCACACCTCAAGCGAAGTATTAAAAAATTATTCAAGCATACTTTATATTAATTTCGAGTGAATTTTTATTTATTCTTATTTATATTTTTTCATTTTATTAGTTGTTTTCAATATCTTATAATAGACTCCTTATCAAACATTACTTAATTTGAAGCATTATTTGTACTATTATACTAAATCAATACGCCATTCATACAAATTGTTTTTTTTTGTACTATAATTATGATTTTAAGATCCCTGTTTCGTTTACATTCAAGTTTATCTGTCGTTCAAGTTTAACTTTTTATATCAAATATTAAGATAAACGTTAGACATTCCAGTTTTTAGAAAATGAAATATTTTTTTTTAACTTCTAAAATTCAGATTTATTCCTTCAACATTTATTCAATTCTCAACCCACGGCACTGACTTCCATAATAACTTAATTCTTCTCTCTTGACAATGGGAAAGACCCGATACTATTTCTGATAAATAGTGAAGCTACCTGACTAACACAGAAAGAGAAAAAAAAATTAATATTCATAATAATATCATGATATTACTTGGTCCTACGTTGATTTTGCAAGTTTTATTTCTACAAATGGAAAATATGAGACTTTTACTTCGAACTTTTTTGTTTCTAGCTTTTATATTGGAGAATAAATTTTTTACAAACTGAAGTTTCTTGATAGATAGATAGATAGATGCTTCGAACGAAGTAACTTTTGTAGATAAAAACTCTTTCTAATAAAAAAGTAAAATAAACAGCATAGACTATGAAGCCCTTTCTAATAGAAATGATGAAAACATGAAATGTTATTGCAAAAATCAAAATCCATACTTTAAACGCATTGTACTTTGAAAAATATATATTTGCATTATGTATATTGTGTTGAATAATAATATTTGGACATTCTTAAAGAATAACTCTGTATATAAATTATGTAACTTTCCAAAATATTTGTAATTACCTGCAATATACTAATGCCAGGTAATTGATTTTGGATTAAGAATTTTAAGTTTCATTATCTTGAAATATTTATTTAAATTTCAAAATATTAAAAATTAATAACCTACTTGTAAAAACAAATGTAATAAATGATTATCGAATAGAAATTAAATTTATTTTTAGTACCTCACATGTAATTATAATTAATTCAGAGAAGGAAATCGAAATTTTTGCAAGTATTCGTAAAGGTATATGAGTGGGACATTGAACTTTATAATTTATGTAACAATGAGATATCTCGTATGTCTCATAAAACATTATCCAATTCGACTTTAAGTTACAATTACTAACCTTTTGATATTCCTGAGTTTTTTAAATTTATTTTTTTTTAATTTTTGAATTTATTATAAAATGTGAACTAATCAGTTCTGTGGAACTGGGTATTATGAAGTTTGAAAATTGAACACAAAATTTATGTTTACCTAATATCATAAACTGTATTTTATATCTTCGCTTGATCAAAATTGAAATAAAAATTTTACAAAAATGGATCCATTCTCCTATTTCAGAATTTATAATGAAAAAAATTGAAACTATCTTCACTATTTCAATAATTATTGAATTGAATTAAGTTAATTATGGAATAAATGATTCTCTTATAATTTTATTACTAATTATAAATCGAAAGCTAATTTCAGTAAAAGTGTGTAATCAAATTACCTGTTTGATTTCATGTCATGTAAGTTTATTATTTATCATTTATAGCATTCCAATCAAATTAGTTCAGATTAATATTACTAAATAAGAGCATTCAACACATGAGTATAATTAAGAGCCATTATATACCTACTTGTACTATTTTTTTACTTTTTTCAAATAAAAACATAGTCACCACAATATTACGAACCTGTTTTGCATTCAGTTCAATGGATTATCATTAAAAAAAATGACATTTGATAAAATTGCTTTCGTTGCTTGATGTTCTGTATATATAAAAACAAACAAAAGCAAAAAAAAAAGAATTTACAACACTTCCGACATCCTACATGCTCCACTTACACACGCTCACACGCTAAACAACCATCCGCAAAAAGGTTCAGTGGCAAGGCTTAGTCAATGTGAGTGGGTCAGGGCTGGAGTGGCAGTCGTCTCGACGTCGACTCCCCCACTCCGACGCTTACCGTCGGCGCACCGACCCGTCACCCATTTAAACCCATCGCCTCCTTACGAACAACTCACTCTTACGTTCTTCTCTGATCGCGCATAGTGCAATCCCCCATCTCGATTGTAACAGCAGCATGTTCGGAGGTCTTGACCCCACTGGGCTATACTGAGAAAAAGACGATTTTAGTGCAAATTTTCAGTTTTCAATTTTTATAAGTTAAAACTCATTACCATGGACGGAGGAAAACTCGATCCTACCGGACAGTACTAGTGTGTGACAGTTTGCGCAAATAAAGGACTTTAACGATGACGAACACGGGAGGCAAGGGCCTAGATCCCACTGGATTATACTGATATTAAGATGTGGCCCCACTTAGGAAACGGCGGCCGTCAAACATCAAGCTGCCGACGTAAACGACTATGGTAAGTACTTAAGTATTTTTTTTACTTCCGCATAAGTTATCTTCGGTTATTGACCGAAAGTTTTAAGTCATTCGCCCACTCTAAACCCCCGCAATTTCATAACTTGCATCATATGCAGTCTTAAGATGTGAAATACAAACATATTCTTCGAATATTCGTTTTTTTATTTTTCGTTGTGAACTTCCTGATACTCGACGAATTTTATGCGGTTTACGTGTAGCGATTTTAATTTCGTGGCCCATGCATTATTCTCTTTTGTTCGAGTGAAATTTTCAATGCAGATCACATAGTTACCAAAATAAGCGAGCCAGCTGATTGACCCCCAGATCATTGACACTTTCGTTCATCAAACGACGTGGGACTCGAAATTTTTATTTGTTTCTAGACTGCTAATTTAACCTACTAATCATTTCAAACCCTTTTGGCGGGTGCATCGACCTTGAGGAAATTTATATTGCGTCGGTCATCACTTTATTTATTTATTTATCTAGTAAAGTTTGTTGATCTGTAGTTTTAAGTGTAGTGACCTTAAACCAGCCTTGCTAGTCCAGTTTTTGTGTTAAAAGATTTTCGAGAAAAATATACCCAAACGTAAATCAGAACTAACACTAACGAATTTGATATTATACTATTTAATTAGTGAGCTGTATTTTTTCGGTTTCTCATTAAATAACTAGACATCGAAGATTAATTTCCGCGTTGCAATTGGCGAAGGTCATAACGAATAATGGTTATTTATCGATAGTCATTGGATTAATTTGCTTTTTTTTGACTTATCGATCTATTTTCTATTTGATTTTAATAAATGTATCGCTGCATCAGTCGTGGCGCGACCTTGCAATAGAATTCCTCAAAAACAAGGCTGAATCCAGTGTGCAATGAACAAGGCTAAATAGAATCAGGGTTATTACAATCGCTTCAAATGATTTATTAATATAGTAGCATGATTTTCATTTTTTGTTTTTTTATTTTTACAGATTATGATCCAAGTCAAACAGACTAACTAACATCTCACACTGCCACACAAGTTACCGTTGAATCTTTTGTCCACCCAACAATTCTGGATATTTGAAGACTGATGTTTGTTGTTTTTTTATTATTTTTAAGATTGTTTTTTTATTAAATTATATGTAGGTTAAGTTCCTTGAGGGCTGCATCCAATATAATGCATGTTTCTCCCAATTTAATGTATATAAAACAAAATGTCCAAATGTATATGTTTCCATCCCGAGCTTTTTATACTACTATTTCTTTTTAATTAAATATTTTTTTATAAATTTGTCGAATTTTTCTTCCTTCTCTAATATCCAAAATATTCCTCATATATATTGGCTAAATTTTTTTTATTTCAAGTCACTATTTCTTCTGCTAAAGATTGGACTTTGGCCAAAAAGTAATTTAAAATGAACATGTATGTATGTATATGTGTATATTTCAACAGCTTTCTACAGCTCTGAAATGAAAATTCAAAAGTTCTATTTGAATAGGTTGTAGTTATTTCAAATTTCGAAAAATTTTCTTTTTATGTGATAGGGAATGAACATTATCACTATAATACGAGGTGTAGACAAAAATTACCGAAAATTTTGGAAGTAAGATTTAATAATTATTTTATACTAAATTCTTATGGTAACCATCATAAGTTCGCTAGTATAAATCTTTTATATAATTGTGGGCCCCAAAAAACAAGAAAATATAAAGGATGTAAAAATATAAGTTCACACATCTTAATTTTTCAAAAATATTATCCTTATCACATTCTCAAATTCTTGTGGAAGGAAGGTTAATACACGTTATAAACTCATGTAAAGCCAAGTTTTACAGATTAACACGTTAACTGCCAAGACAATTTTCATCATTTTATTCAATCAAATTAAATGAATAAAAATTTTAAGAAAAAATTCCTTAGTTGAATGTGAAAAAATCCTCCTGGGGGGTGAGGGATGGTCTAAATTATGAGTGTTTTCGAAGTAGACCGTCAATGTGTTGAAGACAGCTTAAAAAAATAAAAATATGATTTACTGATTAACAAATCAATATTATGACTGAACATTTTATTTCGATAAGAAAGCAAATTATTTCTGTCACAATAGAAACTTGATTTATCTTCTTACCTAAGATTGAGTCAATGATATTGGATTTGTAAGAAATAATAATTTTTATGCAGTGGATAAAACGTGAGATATTTTTTGTGAATATAAATAATTTCACATTATATATTATGATTAATTAATTTGTGAACTTCAAAATCTGA
Organism: Diorhabda carinulata; assembly: GCF_026250575.1. Lineage (NCBI taxonomy): Eukaryota > Metazoa > Arthropoda > Insecta > Coleoptera > Chrysomelidae > Diorhabda > Diorhabda carinulata. Next base: position 11,304,115 of record NC_079462.1, read on the forward strand.
TTTTATAGGAGGGTTCGCTATTTAAGATAGACAAATAAAAACAAATATTTATAATTGGATATGGTTTTATTGTCAAGGTCAATACACTTGGTATGCGTTTTAATCAATTGTCGAAGCATTTTTTCCATTCCGATTGAGGTACCTCCAAAACATATTATTTGAATGTATCAACCGCTTCTTCTGGTGTAGAAGAATAAGAAGAAATCATTGGATGCCAAACAAGGACTGTACGGCGAATGACTGATCAATTTGATGTTTTGACTGTTCATAAACGTTTTTGTTTGAACTGATTTGATAGAGCTCGCATTGTCGTGGTGGAGAATAATTCGTCATTTTTGATTGGTTTCCTTGACATATTAGAAGATTTCAAATGTTGGTTTACCATTCAGATCTGACCATTCTACGTTGATCTAATGGAACGATGGCGACATGTCAAGTTATTCGGAAACAAAAGGCCATTTGTTTCGGAGTGCTTCATGCGCGTACAGCTTTTTTTTGATTTGGCTGGTCTTCACAGACACATACAGTTGATTCTTGTTTAGTTACGGGTTCATACCATGCATAGATCCATGATTCATCGCCTGTCACGATTTTATAGACGTCTTTTGAAGTACTGCGATTGAATTTGTTCAGCATTTTTGTGCAGCAATCAACCCAAATCATTTTTTTTAAGGATTATCAAATTGTCCAACGCGAACAAATCTGTAATATTGAATTTATACGAGTGAAACCAATCGCAAAATATGCCTCAATCTTACGGTCATATGACGATCTTGCAATTCTTGCAACAGCCACCTTCACGAATTTCATCTTGTAGCGATCACTATTGAACACGAAAAACCAACAGAACACAGTGGCTTGAGATGGTGCTCCATCACCAAAAAGAAGCGAGTTGATGAGCACACTGCTGTGGATTTAATCCACGTCGACAGTCATAGAAAATCATACCACGAGAATGTTTGCGATTTAGTACTATGTTTTTATCAAGGTGAATATTTCAAGTATATGTAACAACTCAAATTGCAGTCGAATAAACAATACGGTACGGGTACGTTTGCCATTCAAAATGTCAAACTTTATTCAGGTTTGATATATTGACATCAGTGTTACCATATCTCAAAACTTCAGTAACAACTCTCCTGATCATTATCGGTGAGTAATTTATTAATTTTTTAACATTCCTGTTACTTTTTAGGGGATGTGAGCTACCTCTATTTTATTTATCAACACTGTTTTTTTCAAGATTCTGTATTAAAAGATAAAACTATAATTTGCATACTTATTTAAAAACATGTCTTGACCTAAAAGTGTTTTCCAAGAACCAATATATGTTTGGCACTGAAGCATTAATTCGTGTCATTTTAAATTTCATTAGGTTGATAATAATAAACTAAAGTTTCCTTGTAGGTGTATAGTCTTATTTTTGCATTAGTTTCTTTAGTAGTACACTTAATTTAATTATTAATATAAAAACGCTAAAATGACATTTTGTGTATGGTCTGGCAAATGTAAAAAATTTCCTAATCGTTTCCGGAATTGGAAAATTTAAGGCTAGAGCAAGATAATCTGTATTCCAAACAGCCCAAACATATACATGAGGCGAGTTTTAGAAGGACAGTAATATACCCTTGCGGTATCTTTTGGTTCAAGCTCTTTTACCTCGAAATTCTTCTCAGTGAGACACATTCTGTGAATGGATTACAGACGAAGTACAATGGAATCATAGATCATAATACTCACGTATTTGTAAACGAAAACTCGCACAAACAATATTTTTAAATGTGTTTTCAATTAATTCAGGAATTTCAATGGTAGGAAACACATTTTCTACCACACCCATTAAATAGTTTTGCTTAACATAAGTTTTCTGGAAAATAATATAAGTTAGAATTTCTGGAATCGTTGGTGATATTTATACTGAATACACTGTTTACACCACTACTGACGACAGGAAGTTTACCAGTCTCTGACTACGATAATTTGGTTATCGAAACGCGCCTCAGACAGTGTAATTGTGAGTGTTGGTGGAGTGGCGGTGTAAACAGCTTATTTAGTATGGAAAATAATCTCCCTAAACTATTTTATAATATTCCACTCGATACTTGTTAAAATGTTAAGATGTAGCACGTTAGTGCTCCATCAAAGTTTAGTTAGACCTCTAGGTAATACTATAATTGAAATTATCATAACCGTTTTATTGGTTGGGAAGGGGTAACAGCACGTGCTTCCTAAATTTCGAAAATGAATCCATGTGATTTCTGGTTTTGAGATATACAATAACATCAGCACTTAATATAAACGATAGGAAAAATCATATACAAAGAGCTTTTAGAAATATAAATTTTTTTGATTCTAGCTCAATTTGATTGAATAGCTATTTTTTTTCATCCAAAATATTTTGAAGGTTCGATCAGAATTAGGTAGAATGCAAAAATAAATTTATGATAATGAAAATTGTATAGAAATAATTTTATTCACATAGGTAGGACCAATAATTTTAACTACAGGATTTATTGAATTTTGGTCTAAAAGTATGGGTGAAATATTTTCAGATCATTCATACATGTAGAATATCCAATACATAGTCCAGTATATCCTAGAGTTTTAGCTATAATATCACTGACATATTCATTTTCAATAAAGTATCATGTCTATCCTACGGAAACTCATCTAAATAAATAGAGAGCGGAGAAAATAGTTGAAATTTTTATTTGGGTACCAAGTCATTTTGGTATAAACTTTTTATTTAATTATTAACGAAATGGCTGATGGAGTAGCCACAAAAAAACTACATTTGGCAGTATATGCGTGATGAATTATAGTTTCAGAATAATAAAACAGTATGTAAACAACGCCAATAATGAATCAGATAAAAAAGAAAAGCGCAGGTAGATCTTGTGAGAGTACAAAAATGAAACATACGATTGACCTCTTCCTATCCCCTATTAGAAACCGTATTCAATCTGATACATGTCAAACTGACTTATTTAGCTGTAATATTAAAAACAAATATTCCAATCGATTACAGAAGATATTGAATAAAGCATTCATACCAGAAATGCACTAAACTCTATAAAGATAATAAGATTATATCATAAATTAAAAAATATAGAAACAGTGATATATAGAATATACGGATATAAATCGAAATTATAAGGTTAGTGACTCACACGCCGAAACTTGAAAGATTTTTTTCGCCTGTTTTTTCTATCGCTATCCTCTCGTCATCTATCAATGTAGTTTCTGGTTGTTCATAGGACGTTACTATTTGCAATGTTTTGTTTTCGCATTTTAGTTCATTTTAACCTGTTGTCTGAAATTTTATAATCATTTTTATTCAGTTAGTGCAGGTAATCACTAGCTTCTAGTTTTTCAATAAAACAATCATCTGCCTCTACGGTTCGTATTGGTTTCAGAATATTGTAGCCAATTATCAAGTTCACCTATTTCATTTTCTCTGTTACATTATCTTATACATAACTGTAGTGAAAGTATGTGTCTGTTTTATTCCTCTCTCCAGTAATGTCTTTTCGGATTTAATCCATACTATTTGTACTTATGGTCTCATGTGTGGTTCTAATAATTTTCTCCATATCTAACATTAAGAAATATTGGATATATTTTTCTTTTTTCTTGTTTTCTCTTATGATGATAAATTACTTGATTTTATGTGTTGCTTCTTCTACTTCATCTTTGCTTCTTTAGTGCTGTTTTTGATCTTTTCAGTTAATCATTCGTTCCTGTGTTATAATATTTAATCTTTCCTCGTAATATTTCGTCCATGATTCTAGTATCTCTGATTCTGATTGTCATTGATTATTCATATCTCTCATTACTTTAGCTTTTTTTATTTTTCATCCCTTCAATCAATTTATCTGTGTCCAGTATTTTTGATTATCTGTTTCATTATCTAATTTATTAATTATTTTATTATCATCGCTTCATTTTTTTCTCTGTCTATCGTCATCATGTTTTGTTTGCATATATTTTTTTGTATAGTAGTACCATATATTTTGCATATATATGGTACTACTATTTTAGTGATTGTCGTGAATCTTTTTTCCCAAATTCCATTGCCAAAAATATTTGCCAGTTGGTCTTAAGAGTTTCTTCGAAAACCAAAGATAAGACCTTCTGTATTTTGGATTATGGTCACAAATATGACTCTGTTCCAAAAGAGGTGACTTGAAACATTTCATTGTTAGCTCTGGTAATAACGCTAATTGATTATTATATATTATTAACACAGTTTAGATGTATTTAATGCATCTCCAGAAAATCATTTCAATTCAATTGGAATGAATTTCTCATAAATTAACTATGTAGTGTAAACTTTTGTTATGAGTACATAATAATTAGATTTAAAAAACAACGTTATATACGTAATAATATGTTTTGGGAACTGGAAAATGCCAATTGATCGTCTTCAGAATTTGATTGCATTAATTTGGATATCCACGTTTTATGGAACCAATTATATTTAAATCATAGTGCTTAACCGGTAACATATTCATGAACGCATTTGTATACAGTGCACACCAGAAAAACTATTCTTGCTCCCTTACAATGTATTATTAATATAACAAGTTAAAATTCTCCATATTCACATTTGCCAATAAAAAATTATTAAATAAACAAGTATTTTGCTAAGGTACACTAGAAGATGTATGCAAATCAAAGGATAAATTATTAAAAGTGGTTATTAGTGCTTGATAATATGTAGGAAAATTGAAATAAATTGCATAATTCCCTTGAATTATAAGCAACATGTCATTTCTATTCTATTTTTATTTATTAATATGTATATTCTAGTATGGGTCAATCACCTATCTTCTCATTTTTTGAATACCTGATAATTCTAAAATCAACATCTTTGAATTAATTGACAACATTTTATTAGTACAGGAACATATAAAAAAGTATTATTATATCTATTCCCTTGGGTGTAGCGGTGTTAATTATATCTACTATTAGATAATTTCTCATAAAAAGTTTCTAGTCCTTTCTATCTTGCATCAAATTATTCGCTTCAACCCATGACCTTTCTTTCATTTTCAAAATATTCTCCTACAGTGTTATCCCAAGCTAATCTTGGTCTTCCCGTCCTTCCTTTTTCTTGGTATTCTACTTTTCCAAATTTTCTTACCTGGCAATGTATTATCCATCCTTCGCAGCTTCACCATCTTAGTTGTGTCCTTTCTATGTATTATTGTATGGATTCAAGTTTTCAATCTTGTATGCGAGTTTCTGACTCTAGCATTTCTAGTTACTCATTTCACTCTTCTGAGGTATTTCATCTGCACCAATTCTACTCTTGTCTCTCTCTCTGTCAATACCCAAGATTCATAGCCGTATGTGACAAATGGCCTATGAATTACTTTCAACACTTTTCTTCTCGTTTCTTAAGAGATTTCTTTTTTGTTTATGATCCACTTGCTTAATACATAGTATACCTTGTGTGCCTTCTCTATTCTATTGCTTTATTCTAAATACTGTCTTCCTCTTTCTTCCAACATAATTCCTAAATGTTGCTACTAACCTGTAATATGTTTCTTTTCATTTTTGATTTCGATTTTTTTATTTTACATTCGCCACTACCATAACTTTGGCTTACTTTTTGTTTATTTTAATTCCCTTTTCTGTCAATACATGATTTGACATTGTGAATGTCCCTGATTCCATATTTCTGCTTATTACCTATTTAGTGACTCTTGGTAATTTGCTGCTAACATTTCTTTTTTGCAGATTTTTCCATATTTTCGTTCGTGGTACTTCGTCGAGGCATGCAATTTATAGTGGTTTGGATCTTGCCATTGTTCTACATATTACTTATTTTATAGTGAACATATATGTGCTTCTGCCTTTCCGAAATCCACTTTTCAAAGTCGGTTCTCGTTTAGCTCGCAAAATTTATTAATTCAAGTAAATAAGAGAATTTAGACTTATGTAGTCATCAAATTCTATTATCTTTGTATATATCAGATCCCGATTTTCTTATAGATTTTTCTATTTATGTCGTTTAAAGTTGTTAATCTACAGGAAACCATAGAAATCGAACACAGCCTAAGAAAAACTAGTACATAGGAGTTTCAGTAATCAGTTTTCACCAACCAATCTATTAGTGTATATTTTTAAAGAGCGTCGCAATAATTTATAAGTTCTGCTAAATTTCCAATTCCAGAAATTAAGTGGTTTGTAAGAAAATCAAGAGTGAACTTAACGATAATTTGAAATATTCTAGAAAAATGTGGAAAACAATATGAACAAATTTTTTTGGAATAAAAGCTCAGATAATCAACTACAGTAAACAAAATATGAATCAATTATACGGAAACAGGTACACATATGATATGATCCTTTCCACCCTGGTAAACAATTGGATAAATGCGTTCAGCTGACGGGTTGATTCATTTGTGTAGTTTTTTAAACTTTAAGAAATAATAATTATTACTATTGATTCTCATGAACAGATCAATCGATGGCTTACGGTTTGCGGTTTTTATAATTTTTGGCCTTCCAGCATAAAAATAGGTTATTAGTTTTAATATACAGTGCGAAATCCGATGTAGTGGGTAAATCCTTAATAACTGCTCAATAACCTTTATTAAACATCTAGAATATGTTATAAAAGTATTAAAATACCATGGAAGCATTGAAGCACAAAAAACTGAAGATAAATTCAATGTTCTTTTAGATGTTTTGAATTTGAAATTTTCACTGAAAATGAAACGGAAATTGTGATCAAAATCTGCTCGTGGGCTGGGATCCACCATCAGCTGATGAATGATCTACCTGAACACAGATCATAGTTTTCGAATAGCCCTCTACCTTCTACTTCTCCTGGATTATTGAAATATATGCTTTTATTAGCTTAGTATGCACTTTTACCCAACTCAAAAAATCGAATTGACTTAAAGGTTCACACACTCATCAAGGAGCAATGAAAAAGATTGATAAAATAGTTCTATTGTCCTGATTAGGATTTCAGAAGTGACTTTTATTAGCTTCACTTGTACTTATGTATGTATATCATTATTATTATTATATATATATCATTATTATTATTATATATATATATATCATTATTATTATTATTATATATATATCATTATTATTATTATCAAAATGACGAATTAATTCAAAAATTTCGAGTATCGGTTAAAAAACTATAATTTCTTAGATTCTTATCATTATCCTTAACAGGTTTGTAAAGATAGGACGTAACAGTATTATTTAATTCGATTTTCCACCTAGTTTCAACCATCAGATACATTTAAAATTGTGCACTTTTATGAAGGACGATGATATATCAATTCATTAGATTGTTATTATTAACCTTACCAATTGAGCAGAAGAGCATGTCACTTATCAAGAACTGATGACAATAGTCTTGTCCTCTATAGAGTTAGAAATCTATTATAGTTAAAAACACTGAAAACTATGCTACATAAAATTACTCTGCATATCAAAGTGAAACTACTTATATAAAATAAAACGATGCGCTTTCCTCGAATAGTTTGATCATGTGTAGTTTAGTGTTAGTTTTTTTGTTAAATTAAAGTGATTTTGTCTTTTAATTTGTTAAGTTTTGTACCACTTTAAACGTTATATCGATAAACATATTTCTGTAAATATGAGAATTAAAACTATAAATTTGAGAAGCTCCCTAATCGCAACACATTAGAAAATAATTGTGTATTTTTTTAATAATTTTGTGAGCGGCACAATTGTCTAGTTGGAACTAAATATCTTCGAAAATAACAAAGAAAATTGATGTTCCTTCAGAAATTGCCTATCTAAAATTCCCGTCCAAACCCTAACTTTTTTGAAATATTGAGAAGTGTTAATTTTTCCTGGACCAATAACTTAATGTGATAAACTTATATTATCCATGTCTCTATAACTTAAATTTATTCGTGAATATTTTTTTTAAAGTTGTTTCATCCTTCTATTTGTACCAGCGGCATTCCGGATCTACTGTGATGCCTTTAGTATAAAGATAACGTCTCGCAGGACCAAGTATAGTTAAAAGGCCTCTCACTGGTCTTACTTTGCTTCTGTTTAAGTGAAGCTGTTAATTGGTAAGAGGAGCAGATTTAAGAGAGCTGTAAAAGCAACACTTTTAGCTATACAAAGAATGGTTTCTGAGCCCATTGGTGAATTTGCTGATCCCCAACTGAATAGCGAATCAGCGTCGTCGTTGCCCTTGTTGTCTGACTGACTGGGCACTCGAAACAGTTCTTTGATATTGTACTCGGGGAAACTCCTCAGTTATTTGTACGATCAATTTCGTTACATAAATTTTTAAGCATTTCTATAACATACGTAAATTTGTTTAGCAATTCGTTAGCTTGAATAGGGATCAATGACTTCAATAACAGCACAAAGACGTCTTTTTATATTTTACATTGATGTGCTTCTGACGCGGTAGGACCTGGCCAATCTGTAAATTCCAATAAATAAATTAATGATTTGTTTTAATGACAGAATATCATTTTGTAATTTGTACTTTCCTTTTTCTATGTATATGTCTTAAAATACAATATATTGGCATTTGTATCAAAATAATAAAAATAAGTTTCCCCACAAATTCATATTAATCTCTGGTGAAGTGGAGAAGGATTCAGTAAAAACTTTATTTCAAGTTATAGTGAAGCTATTAAAGTTATTGCGTCACAAGGATTTCAGTTATCGGTCAAATATATTGTTTTTCATAAATTACAGTTGCATTATTTTCATGTCTAATTAATAATCAACAACTACAACAACAAAGAAGAGAAATATGGTAGACATAACAACAATACTTGAGGTATTCGAGAACAACCATTATTTCATCTTAAAAAGATTTCATGCACATTTTTATCATTAAGTTTAAAGGAAAAAATTTGAGCGTAATCAGACAAAATTTGTTTGTTGTATTTAGTGATTAGTCTTCAGCTAGGTCACTATGACCTAGGAGCCTAAAAACTTAATCTGATTCATTACCTTATTGCATTCGAAATTCCAGTTTTTTAGTCAGAAAAATTTCCTTTAGTTATTTTTTACCAGGGTCAATTAAAATAATTGCGTTTAAGCATGATTAAAATACACCTCATGCTGCGACTAATATTTCGAAAAATTTAACCAAAAAAGAGTTGCTTACTGTTTTCAATAGAATATTATTACGAAAATGTAACCAAACTCTAAAACTGAGTGAAGAGGTAGTAAGAAATGGAAATCGCCAAGGGATTTGGAAATATAAAAAACTAAATTCATGATAAAAATGCTATTAAGAAGCCAATTGGTGATTAAAGAAAAATATACCAGGCGAAAAATGGAATTTTTGGGAACATATTGAAATGAAAGTTGAATCAAGAAGGCTGAACTTCATTGCACCCGTCAAAAACATGGTAGTTAATAGAAAAAACAGCACATCGGTTGAATATCCGACATAAGAATTATTAGAATTGCCTCAATACATCTACATTACGGTGCAGAGAAAATACGAAGAAAAGCCGTTGGTGATATTCATACTGAAAACGTTACTAATTAATTATTACTTCATTCATTTAGAACGCATTTTGAATGAGATTTTATTCAGTCTCAACGAGTTACTTAAATAACATCTTGCTTGAAACCTGTTATTTCTCTATTTTCAATTTGGTTTTTCGCGTCTTATAATTTCATGTAGTACGACTTGTGATCCTTGTATCTATTCGTTTATGTATTCCTGTCAATTTACTCCATCTTCTTTCACTTTACCTATCTGTTTATCAAATTTTACTAGAATATGTTATTGCTGTTATTGCTCTTAAAATAACATAAACCTAAGTCCTGCGATAATAGTCGATATTATTTGATATTTATGTAGGGATATTTCAAATAGTAAATGTTCGGAAGTGGGGCTCCGAGACTATCAGATCCAAAATTATTTTTCACGTATTCAACGCCATTTTGTAGTGTGAATATATGTTTTTATGTTGGTGGAAGGATCTCTGGCACAAATGCGAATATATGTAAGTGGAAACATTTTTAATGTATGTATTACACTTTTTCGTACAAAATACTTTATCTAATCAACTAACGTTGGGTTTTCGCACAATTGAAAGCCGCTTAACTTTTTTAGGAGAGTGTCGCAGGAATTTTGGTCAACCCTATCGAGGTGAATCATCAAACCCAAATAGGAGTTGGTTTTTCTGAAGTTTCGGTACTAAATATTCAATTCAATACCAATAAATAAACTATGATGCCTCTTATCCTATTTTCCTAATTCAATTGAATTTACTTTTCTCATAATATATACACAAAAACTGACGACAACGAAGAACTTTCTCACCCTTGTTTAATTGAAGACAAAATAAAATTGAGAAATAAGAATGCGAACAATCAATTTAAAGATAAATATGTTGTTATAAGCTATGAAATATTACATAATTACCAATGATATGACTCAATGTTATTCAAAGAATTTGTTAGCGCAAACGTGAATAATTTCATACACTTTTGTGTCTGAATGTGACATACTTTCATTGATTATTGACGTAGTTGGCGTTTACAGATTTTAACCTCTATTTTATATCCTTTAAGTGGGTTTTTCGATGTTTGGATATTTAGAAACTATCACAATAGGAAGCGGAAGAATTATATGAGTTGGCGTTTCAAATTACTCAAGAATTTCTTAGGGAAAATCAATTTTGTAATTAAAATAATATTTGGTGGGTACCTAGAACAGATGTTAATTACTATTGGAAAATTTGTTACAAAAGAGTTTTAAATATATTAATTGAAATTGGAAAGTGTTTTGATGGAAACTTAATACTTAGTCACCATAAATGAAACGTACAATCTTTAGAAGAATTCTGTAATGAATTTTTTAATATTCAAAATTAGTTTGAAGCGGAGTCATTTGATTTATACTGTTTTAACAATATTTTTGGTATTAATGTTCAAAATTTAGCTTCGTTTCTAAAAAGAACTTAAATACTATGAAAAATATTTATGTTTTAAATCGATACGAAAACAATGCCGATAAAAATGTTTTCACAATTATTCTGTTTTCTTTAATTTTACTTTCAAATTTCAAGAAATGTTATAAATTGTGTGAAATCGCTAAGTTCTATCTACTGGTAATTTTATTTCTGGGGAAATGTACCTAAAATCACTTCTAGGCAGCTGTTCGGCAAGATTTCATGGCCGCAGTTGCACATATGCAAGCCAGTCTTTGTACCTTTAAGAGATAGTGATAATTTAACAATCAATTTTCATGACATTTCTGTTTCAAGCAATTTGGAAAAAGTTCATTTCATTGCTTGTTCTGCTGCAATTAATTCTCGTTTTCAATAACATAGTTTCTAAAAATTTAATTTTAAAATTTGAAATCTCATTTTAATTGATAATTGTTTCAAAAGTTGAGAGGGATTATTCTAGCATATGAAAAGGTTGCGACATTATTTTATAATTTATCTTATTATGCAAGTCTCCCTCTAGCTCTCAGTGAAGCGATCTTTAAAGATAGTTCCAAAATCTATCTTTCCGTATCGAACAAACAACATTCATGTTAGTATTCAGACGAAAAGTTTGGGAATCACAGAAAAAATATAATTCAAATATTTTAATAATAAATGGAATAAAAACTAAATAAAACAAACATCGTCGCAATCCGAACGTTAAACAGTCAACAACTTGAGAAAACTATACACAATATAATTTGAATCTACTACATTAACGTGAGTTGTATCGTAAGTGTTGGATTGTGTAATGAAATCGAATAAATTATGTTCGTATTACATCATACAAAATTGCATTAAATCAATAGGTAACATATTACAGCGCCACGTAATTCATAAAATCTATTATGCTTTTTAATACAAATCGATCAGCAAATGTTGCCTTTGTTTCTTTTAGCTGAATGCGCGAAATTGAATAAATAGATTCAATTAAGATGTAGAGGGTTAAGTAAACCGGTTGTGGTACAAGCTCAACAAGGCGGAATATTATTTCAAAAAAAATTTCAAAATATTGAGGTAATTGTACAATTTTCTTAGAATTTATTTCGGATAAAACTGTAATATCTACTATGTCACATGAAAGAATTATATCTTGATACTAAAAATTGGTTGTGTTTATACAATTATATTCTTTACATTAATAACAGTAACACAGGCAATGACAGTTTTACCAGAATTTTAATAAAATTTATGAACTCACCCCGCCTCAAGCATTCCTAAAATGTAACGGATCAACCACTTGCTACATATAAGTTCTAGGTATATTTTGTGGAGAGGATATCTTACATATTATTGGTCTAAAAGTGCCAGTCACTGAGAATTTATGAAAAGACTCCACCTCCCATTTAAGGGTTAAACCTTCACATCGTAATTCAGAGATCTAAACTAAGAACGATTACTTAGAAAATATGATATCCATCTGACCCTTTCGTATCTATTACTTATTTAATCAAACTCTACCGCTTTTAAAAAAGGGAATGAATTTATTGTTCGATTATTATGTATATTTATAAACTCGTGAAGCCAAATAAAAAGTATAAATTAATAATTTTTTACGAGAAAATGTGCTACCTAACTTTAAATCCATTTTAATGATAGATATATGTAGCAATTTTTGAAAGGAGTGTGAGCTTGGTATTAATCATTTGAAAGGTCTTTTCTTTCTCTATAACATAATATCAAGAAAGTCTCACAGTGTAAATAGAAGTCTATTTACGTCTATTCGAGGAACTCAATTATTCAATAATTCAGTTATAATTCAGTTATTCAATAACTAGTAAATATCCACCTTGCTCTCAATTACCTCCCTATGGTATTGAACAACACAGCATCTACCAAGTATTTAAAAAGCTTTTACATTTTCTTATAATGATTTAATAAAAACTTCTCAATTTAATTTCATTACTTCTACCACTGGCGTTGTAATACAGCCACGTAAACATGTTCGCCATTATGGATGATCCCGCCAAGTGTGATTCGTTTTCTTCAGGCTGAAGGCCATAGTGCTGCAGAAATCCATCGGAGACTGAGTCGTGTGTATGAAGAAAATTTCATGAGTGATGGTGTCTAAAATTTAAATATGACCGTAATGATGTGCATGATGAAAGAAGTCAAGGACACAAATCTGTCTTTTTAGATTACCTGGTTCAACGAGTTGACAGACCGGTTAAAGAAAACCGCAGATTCACCATTATTGCTTTGTCTTCGGAATTTCCAGAAGTTTCAAGATCTGTTTTGTACTCTATTGTTACTGAACGGTTAGACTACATTGGCGGCAACTTTCTTTGAAGAGAGTATTGAAAAGCTTATCCACAGATATGACAAATGTCTAAATCTCTTCGGTAATTATGTCGATAAGTAACCGTAAGTGCACCAATCGCACAACGTATTTTATATAAAACCTTCTCCATAGCTCAAGGGACCGTATTTAAATGTGTTTCACAGTTTGGCTTGGATCGTCCTGGATCCTTGGAAAATTACCCTACACTTGGACTTATTTGATTTTTTCTATGATCTCCATTGTCATTGTAAAAGAAAAAACCTTGGTTTTCATATTTTTTTTTTGTTTTCTTCAGCATTGATATTTTTAATTTGTGCTACCTTTACATTACATGTACCTATTTTTGTTAACTTTTGAGGGTATAAAAATATGATAAATTCGAAAACATGAAACGTTTATAATTAAATCTTACAATGTAAATACAACAATTAGAAATATTTTTCCGCAAAACACGAAATAGAATAATGTGAGTTTTAAAAACAAACGATACAAAAAGTAATCACGTTTCCACTTCTGATTTTACAATATTTTTTTTTTATTTTTTTCTACTTCATCCTATACAATCTATTCTCACTGTAATTTAGACCTTCTGTCTTCACTATGTAACGAGTTTTTTTTTGGTTTTCTCGTCTCTTGATGACCAACATCCGTAGTTTCTTCTTTCAGTAACTCCATTCTTATACTGATTTGGAAATCAGTAATTGCTATATATTTTTTTGTTATACTTTGTAGTGTTGTAACTTGCCATTAAATCAGATAGATGTATAGAAGATTTGTCTTTGATATAGTCGACTAGGCTTGAGCTTTTAGAACCACTGATGATTGTCTGTCAATGCTCACTGTCTCATCGGCATGCTATGTAGAAAGCATCAACACGTCAGGCTCTGGGCCCTAGAGTTTTAGCGGTAAACTTTCCCTCGGGCCCCAAGCGGGCCTATGAACGCACACAAAAAACAATAAATTTTTTCTCCTTGGATCCACAATACCAGATATGGAGTGGAAAAATACAAAAACATTTTTTGGGCCCAGGGAAAAGTTTATCAATTTTTGGTTGGGGCTCAATGTATTAATCTCCACAAGATTTTTTGGTCGTGTCAATTGCGCTTGCTTTGTTCAGAATATGTTCCGAGCATACATTCCTCCACAAACGAAATATGAACATCTAAAATTGTAATTTAAATTTGAATTGAATATAATTAACTGGACGAAGGTTTATTCTTGATATTTGTCAGTATAAAATCAACTGTCACGTTTTTTAAATACAATTACGTAGAAAACTACATATGTTATTTCGTAGAAAATATCACAAAAAAGATGGCACATGCACTATATTAAAAATTCTTACATATGTCTGAGAATACAGTGTACGTATCCAGAACATGTTCGCAATTAGAAATCTGTGCTTCACGAACACAGTATGTTGAATCCTGAACATGTTTTTTTATCGAAAAAAACGATATTAATTTGTTTGACTCAACTTCACACCTGGATATGAAGTACCTATTTAACGGTAAGTATTTTTATTTAGACGTTCTACACCAAAATGACTACAGTTATCTACAATGTTTTTTTATTATGAGATTCGTTATACAATATTTTTTGAGTAAAATTTCAGAAAACTTCTACGGTATAATCGCTATACTGGACTCTGGGAAAATGCAACAAAATAATCAGATTGAATAAAACCTGAGTACTGCGAGGATGCATATAGTCATCTCCAGACTGTACCATATCATGGTATCGGGAGCTTTAATTTGATATTGTATTTAAAATAAAGAAGCACGTGGTCGCCATGGCTAACAAAATAAAAACTGGTGGATGAGAGTTTTTCGTTTTAATAAATAATTCATAGTCGCGTCATCATCCAAATCTGGTATTGTATATGGGCACGCGCGTTTGCAGCTTTTTTTAATATCAAACCAAGTGTGCGCTCCTTGCCTTAAAAGGAAGAAATACTACGTTCGGAATTCCGATGGTATTTGTAGTAAATTCGGCTGGTAAAATATCTACAGAGCGCTGCAAAATGGTTTGTAATTATCAAATTTGGAAACATATATCCATATCTTTTAAGGGTGTCTAATTCTTGTAGCCAGATTTATTCAAAATGCTCATTAAGCAACTAATAAATATGCTACATAAATGCGAATAGCAGCATTATGTCGGTATAGGATTAGATCTATAATATTGAATAAATACTTTCTAAATGTCTCAACCCTTTCATTTTGAACAATTATTAATTAACTTCGTCAAGTTAGTGACATGAAGTACGAGTAGTATGGAGATTATAATAATTAGTAACAAAATGTGTAGACCAAAAGAATAAACATATGTATAATTACAATGGTAATTGCTCCAGATAGACTGAACGACATGAGAAACGGAAAATATATAATCGAAAGAATAATAAAAATAGAATTTTTAGATGTGGTGATGACCCAATAAA
This sequence comes from Diorhabda carinulata, assembly GCF_026250575.1. NCBI lineage: Eukaryota > Metazoa > Arthropoda > Insecta > Coleoptera > Chrysomelidae > Diorhabda > Diorhabda carinulata. Next base: position 11,319,824 of record NC_079462.1, read on the forward strand.
GTGGCATGTGCGATAAATAAGAATGTAGGGAAGAAACAGGTACATGTAAAATTCATGTGTGACTTAAATAATGGAGTCGATGAACCTAACAAAGAATGAGATAAGAAGATCGGTAAGGAAGGAAAAAATTCATACGTAACTCAAATGATGAAATCGGTGAATCTAACGAGTATTAGAAAGATACATCTGTAAGGAAGGCAAAAATAATGTTGGGTACAGAATTATACATATATAAACGAAAGAACAATGGAAATGGAATTCTTAGATGTGGTAGTATGACCCATTAGAGTTGCATGTGCGATAAATAAGGATGTAAGGAAAGAGAGAAAAGTAAGAGGAAATCTACTATTTATGTGTGCCTTAAATGATGAAGTCGGTAAACCTAACAAGCATTAGAATGGTAGATCAGCAAGGAAAGGATATAATAATGACGGGTACAGAATTATAGATATACGCTCATAAAACGACATGATAATTAATACAAAATTTAAACAAAAAAATAGTTTATCGGTATGGAGCGAATTCCAACTACTTAATAATCGATTATTTTTTAGTTAGTAGACCAATATGGAAATTTAGTACACACAATGTGATTTTAGAAGTGGAATATGCACAATAAGTTAGTACAAACCGTGATATAGATCTGAACAAATAGCAATAATAACAGTACAAAAATAGAAAAAAAATTGATATGAGCAAACAACGAAGAATCGAAGGAATTTACTAGAAAGTTTGGTGCTAAAAAAGGCTGCATATTAAGACCACTACTGTTCTAGTAAATGATTTGGTATTACCATCGAAATCGTAAGAAGACCTAGAGCATAACCTGGAAATATCAAACGAAATATCAAATGACATGGAGGAAATATATAGTTCAAATTATATTGTACTCAATTAGCGAATTCGGAAAATGACCGAAATTTATTTCAGTCGAATGATACTACTCGTTTTTGGTAAGCAAAACTCACAACATATACAAAGGTCATCGTTTTATAAGTAATCCGAAAGAATCACAAAGCCAAGTATCATAACCTATTTTATTCGATGTGATATGACCGAGTAAATTTTGGGGCTGGTTTGAATAAAATTTATATAGGGTCTAATGATAAAGCTACACACCTTTCATGAGATAACTATAAATTATTAATAAGTAAATGAAGTTAACGAAGGAAAAAGATTATGAGAATCAGGAGTAATACTTTCATTCAAAATATATAGAAAATTGAACATACGCGATTTGCTGAATATTGGATAAGATGAAAAATTAATAGCTAAAAAATGTACGGACAATGATGATATCAAATATTGGTCATAAAAGAGAAAAAAGTAAAACAAATTACTTATTGCAGTTAAATGAATCTCAATTAAAATTCATATTTGAGATTTTAGGCTTTGAACATGCATTGAAGAAAAAATACATGAATATAATGAGAATTTCCGTGCCCCACAAAGAGGTTATGAAGTGTTCTATACTTGACACTTATGCTCATTTCTCCCTACTAATAGGCTTTTTTAGCCAGTTGAATGATTTTGAAATAATGATTGACTTGATTTGTCCTTACTAGAGATTAGATTTTTCTTCTGTTATTTTTTAGTGCGACGATTCCAATTATCTCTTCATTACAATTTTCAACAGCTTCTAAGTAAAAATTTAAAACGATATGTGTTTCATGCATGATACTTTCTCATTGAGACTGCTCTATACAAAGATTGATGATAGATGATAAAGTTTCATTGTGACTTTATATAACAGATATACTCTTGAAACCATAACGAAATTTCCACCATGGCTCAGAGCGTGCTGGAAATAGAAGGTGATGAGATTAATTTCTCATCACAATTAGATGTAGATTCTATGATTATTGGTATGTCCAAAAAGCAAACCTAACCTTACTTAACCAAAAAATTATCTGAAACTAAGGCTTGTATCGCAGGTGAAATTTAATTGGAAAAATTTCACATTTCCTTAGAGGCCAAGGAATATTTGAGTGTAGTTTAGTTTTTGATTTATCTACTAACAAATTTATTTTTATTTGTTGGATTCCGGTAAGCTGACATAAGTAATTAAATTAGTCTTTTAATTTTTTGATGATAATTGTTATTATATATAATACGAATCTCTATCCAAGAACTAAATATGACATGACAAATCAATGTAGCGATCTTAAGAAAAGCAATTCATGGGCAGAGTTACAAATTATCTGCAAAGAAGCCTGTCTCCTAGATATCTGTGTGTCCTTCCGCGCTCCATGCCACGATGTTCTATCGAATACTCCGAAGCATATTTAACCAATACATGGGTGGGAGTGGTAAATTAACGTTTTATGTAAATTAATTTTTCAGCACTGTTAATATTTTTATGAATCTTCTATTAAAGTTCAACTAACTAAAAAAAAGTAGTAACCTACATTACTGGTACACAAAAACGTCAGCCAGCGCCAGCGCTGGAGGAATCTTAATGAATTATTTATATGTATTCTGATATAATTATAGGTTAGAATATTGGTTGTTTTTTTCTATACATTACTGTTCTGTTTGATATTTGACGAAAAGAAGACTGAATTAATGATATAAGTATAGTTCTTTCACTGAAAAAGCATACATATTCCTACCTAATGTCACATTCATTGTCAGTAACAGAGTTCAGTTGAAGTAAAAGTGTACATAATGCCTTCTCAGTTAACTGAAATTCATTATTGCCAAATTGGAAGATTGCTGGTCTATCAGAATACTGGCAGCTCATCTAGGTCTCAAAGAGATTACCGTAGCCAGAGTGAAGAGCAATGGTTTTGTAACTACTTACCTGATAACTTAATATTGGTAAACATTGCCAGAAATGTAAAGTAAATTCACACAGCTAAGAAATTGTGGAAACCTGTCCCATGAATTGTGTGCTATTTCAATGAAGAGAAGTGTACCTTTTTGAAAAGAGTTAGTAATTTCGTTGGGTACGGATTGTCACTGTAATTTTTTTTAACTTGATTGAGGCTTATGAGTTAACTTGATTCATTAAAGTACATAGCAATCACTCCATTTATTATTGCATATAATCGACTCGATGTCGTATGTCCAGTATTTATTCATATCTTGTCAAAATAGTTTGCGATTTTTTACCAGATAATTATTACTTCTCGTTTTTCCGTTAATACCAAATTGTTGATAAGGTTTCCCTAACACTGTCAATCTGGACATCGAGATGACATGAAATATTCTTCTCCACCCAATTTATCTATGGTGATATGCAAGATCTACTTTTTCGAGAAAGATGTTGAGAAACTATGTATTAGCAGTAACATATTTTGCAGTAGTCTTATAAATATCATTTGTTTCACTAGCAAATAAGGAAAGAAAGGAAGACAGCATCATTTATTGGTTCATTAAAGAAAGCCTGATATAATTCCACACCACACAATGAGACTCCAATGGTATTAATGTTGGGCTCCGAGCAACTAGTGAAGATATTTGACCAACCTATAATGCATATGGGGTCAATTAACGTTTTCATCAGATACAAACTCTTCATGTTCTCTAATGGAACATTCGTAGTTGATAGGAGTGCAGTCCAAAGATTTGATTGACAAACAGATTGTATAAAGTATTTCCAGTTATATGAAAATTTCACTCTCGGTCTGAAGGTAATATCTTGGACAACGAAACGCGCGTCAAACAATGGAATTGTAGGTTTTGGTGTGGTGATATTAGCAAATTGTGTCTTCAGTATAATTGAAAATGTTTAGAATAGAGACTCATGCTAGTACGAATTTGGTAATTCAGCATAGGCTAATAATGAACAATATTGTAATGCTTTATTCTAATCAATTACTTTAGCATGAGGTGCCAAAAGTTGTCAGTATTATGTAAATTTTTCATTAAACATCCTCGTTATGCGTAAACACCGATTTGTTTATGCAATAAACAAATACTTTTCAAATGAGTTACATATCTTCATCTAAGAAAATAATTATCCACCCCGCTTTTTTTAGTAGATACGTTAAAGAGGGTTGGAACAAAAATTACTCTAGTAATGGTTAGCTTTCTTAACTTTTTTTGATAACACTCACTTGTGGATTTCAGTCAATAATCAGTTTAAGTTTTTAAAATTGCAGTTTCTCTTCCTGCCAAACGTTTTAGAAATCTGAAAATATTTTCCACGGTCTTCTTGTGACCACTTTAGTGCAATTTTTTTCCACAACCTACAGAACTTCACTACCACGTACTAGATAGACTAATAATAGACAGAAAAAAGTTTGATTAGTATAATTAGTGAATATATCACTTAAAATTACATTTGTTTTCTATTCTCCTCAAAGTTCTCAAATAGTGTCAAGATGTATTACAAACCGAGTGCATATAAGAGCTTCTGATTAGTCAGGTTTCGTTGTCGTTTTCTTTTCTAAGCATTCTGTTAATCAGAAACAATAACAACTATAATATCAAACAAGTCTTTAACCATGGGAACTGTTCAAATAGTGAATATAATGTATTATTCAATTCAATATTTGTTACCATAACAAAAACGAATTAACAAGAAAGAGAAAGTTGATTTATGATTTTAGGACTCATTAAAATTGATCATGAAAAAAATTTGGTTTGCAAAACTCTTTCCATACATAGAGAATTACATTTTACCATTACATCTTCTTCAATTTTATTTTTTTAACGGTGAAATAGAACCGAATTTACTAAATAAATGATACTTTTTCGAAAAATATATTTAATGGCCAGTAATTTATTATACGTGGTGTCCCACGACGAGTTAAAACTATCTGTATATGGCAAAATATTTATAGTAACAGTAACATCATGAAAATTTTTATCTTTGGGTTTTCGGATACGATCTTTTTAACTAAAATATTTTCAAAGATGGCCGACTTATTAATACATTTTTGAAGTATACGTAAAATTTTAGTAAACTTTTGTCTAAAAACTTTTTATTCGAAAAATGCATACTTTTGTATGGGGGTACGAGGATACCCTTTAAGATATGAAAATGGTTTCTATTCGGTCAGACGTATTTGAATCTATGCTGAACAATTTTTCATTTCATACAGGGTATGTATAAGTGTTCAAAGTTTAACTTCATAAATATCAAATTTCTTTATTTTTTTTAATAGAACCAGCCGTTTTTTACTATTTTAATGCATTCAGTGTTTATAGTGGCTAGTTTATTTGATTTTATTTACTGACTGGATATTTCATAATTTAATTATAAACACGCGTCTTATTCTTTTCTGATTTTTGATCCAGTAAACAGTTTTTTGTATAGCTGAATACGCTTATTCAAATTACTTTTGTAATAATAATGTAAGTATAGCAATTATGTTGTAATTTATGGAATTTGATTAACATAGAAATCTCCGCTATATGTTCACTTTTCATTTTTTACGATTATTAACTCAGAATGTGGTAAGTAAATTAGTTTTCATTGACGTTTTCATCACATTTTCTACATTTTCAACAATTCTCAGTAGAGTATATAGAAAGTTGCCAATTGAAAACCGTGCACCGCAGATACTTATACTGTAAAAAATGTCTCTTAGTTATATCGAAAATCAGTGCTACAACTTTTCTTAAAAATCTAAATATATAATTAATAGTGTATGAAATCAACTTGATCCTGAAGATATTTGAACAATTCATGTCATCTTAAGTCACAGAGAATATTAACGATTATAAGTGTGGCTGATAGACCTGTCCAAGGATCAGATTCTGAATTTAGTTATTAAAAAAGCAATAACGGCATTGATCCAGAAAAAATGTATAGTAACATATTCAAAGAAAGGGTGAATAGGTAATATAATCAAATAAGAAACAAAACAAAAACTAAACATTAAAACATTGTTCTTTACAATATGTACAAGGACTTTCCCGAAAACTATCGAATTATTTCAATAAACGTGACATTATATAAGTCATGAAGGAAATAAGGACATAATAAATTAACCAAATATTTCACTTGATCAAAATCTAAAATAACCAAAAATAAAAGAAGTCTTATTATATATCATGTATCTTGTAATAGTTGTGACGCAATCTACATAGAGCAGACAGAGTAGCTGATAACGCAAAGCGAGGTCAAAACAACTTCTTACATATAATAACAACGTTTTATAAGTTTCCCAAAAAGCTATTACAGATGGAGAAACAAGAGAATCATAGAGATTTCCTTCTACTAACACTGGCCGATGACTAATGGAGAAACTCCTAACAGCTTCTGCAAGGCAACGAACATCAAAGCTCCTCCTCTGTAAATGCGCGTCTGTTTATTCAAACAATCGAGCTTCTTTAAACTAGAAGAGGTAAGCCCCAACAATGTAGTTGCAACCAAACTAGTAAAGAGATCGTGGTACAAATTATGTCCACAGATAAAATATTAACGGCCTTTATATCCTTGCTCTTCTAATCTAAAACTCCGTGGTTGGAATCGCTCTTGTTCACGTTTGGGTATCGACAAAAGGATGTCTGTTTAAGGCACATCTACATTAATTTGGTTAGGCATGTAATGGCAAAATGAGATTGAAATCTGGTCATTGAGGAGGCCATGGCAAATATTTCAAATGTTCGATGGAGTATGAATCTGGTGATCTAGGTGGCCACGGCTAAAGAGCTTCTTGGAGATTTTTCCTGATTTTGCTTGTAATATCTGCGTTGTCTTGATAAAAAAGGGTGATGGACTCAAATATAGATAAAACTGTAAATTGGTTTGTAATCATCAACAGAAGCTCCGCTGCTCTACTGCCTAGAATAAATACAAAAGGTGATCGGGGATCGGTTGTGTTATTGCAAACATGGTCAAAGAGGAAACGGTAGGTTTACAATTAATCCTCTTGTTATGATAGTCACGGGGAATTAAATTTGGGTATTTTACGACACTTCAGAAATAAAACGGTATTCAATGGAATGAAGGCACAATAAGTTCCCAACGAGTTAAGTAGTAAGCCAAATTTGATTTATCGAAAACTCATGTGCACCGTTTTTGGGGACAAAGAGGACATTTTGCTGTTCCTCAGCAAGATTCCGAATAAGCAATACACATTGCGTCCGCAATACAGATCAAGCTCCGAATATTACTGTGGAAAGGTGTTATTTGTTTTCACGATAATGCCCAACGTCTCACTGCGAACATGAAAAAAACCTCCTACAGGAATTTGACTAGCTGTTTGATCATCCTCCGAACCTCGCTCATAATGTCTTTCCAAATCTAAAATCCTTACTTGGTGCCCATCAGTTCAACAATTTTAACGAGCTGAAAGAGCATGTTACCACATAGTTGAAACACAGGCATCAATATTTAATGAAGCAGGCATACAAAAGCTTATGCCACGATATGACATAAGTCTACAAAATTTCGGAAGCTAAGTAGAAAATTTGTTCAAAATTTTTGTAGAAAAAATATTTTTTCTGTATATACACGTTTTTTTATATTGCCAAACTAACCTAACCTAATCTAACCTAAACTTTTGTGTATATACCTCGTATTATGTAATTTATATAATACTAAATTATTGAATGCATAATAAAAATAGTGAACATATACCGTACTAGATAACAAAATTATTTCATCCTAGGAGCCAGAGCGTGAGAAGATAAAGAGAAATTTCCTCCAAATTGCTGATTTTCAAATTTTACTTAAAATTTAGTTTTAAAACGAAACGAATAGAAAATAATTTCGAAAAATTTAGTTAAATTTAGGTCATCTCTCACTTTACGATAGGGAGCCAATGAGGGCTCTCAGTTAAATGTGAAATATGTGCTTAGATTTTCAAAATAAAAGCTATTTCAGAAATAGTGTAAGAGAAGTTTGCCTCGCAATTATTGTCTCATTGAAACGTTATTTTCAAGTGAGCTTTTGAAACATACTTAGTTATAGCCAAAGACAATAAAACTGATTATAATATCAGAAGAAGATCGGCGGGGGTTAGGATGGAGATAGGTGTAAACAAGGAAATAGTCCTCTTCTATTTATACTTGTCAAGTCACAAAAGCCTAGAATTGATAAAAATAGACGGATTTGTACATGAAGACGATATACTACTCTCTAGATTTAAGAAAATTGAAGAATGGAAGAAGTAGATATATGGATGAAGACAATAGAAGACCTGAGATCTGACGTAAATATCAAGAAATGCAAAAATATGTAGTGAATCAAAGAAGAGATCGAATATTCAATAATGAAAGGATAACGAATAAATAGAGTGACCACTTTTGAATATCTGTTGTGTAGAGAAAAAGAGAAGCAAGCAAATCAAATATACTGTGCTCTTAATTAGACAATTTTCGGGAAAAAAAAATGAAATCGGAGAAGACATAAAAACAAAAGTATACGTGATAACTGTACCCACGTGAATACATAGAAGCGAAGTTTGGATAAAGAACGAAAATATACAGAGTAGAATACTAGCAAAGAAGATGAAGCAAAGAGATTTTAGAAAAGCTCATATAGGAATCAAAATAGTTGGAAGATATTTAAACTGATATGGACACCACAAAGCCTAATAAGAGAAGTGACAGAAGAAAAAAAGATATAAAAAAAGGAAAAAAGTAAGTAAGACCCATGAAAACTTAGTTACAACAAGTAGCACAGGAAGGAGGAAGACAAGGGAAAACAATACAGCAGATGAATGAAGTAGCAAATGATCGGAAAATTAAAATCCCATTACTCTAACGCTTGAAAGGGCATAAGGGTTCTAGAGAAGGAGAAGAGGAATCTTTACGAATATGACACTATACTAAAATGCTATAGTGCTAGAATTGCAAATGGCATGCATTAAAAATGGCACCAAACCGATATAGTTCAAAGTAAAATATTTTTCATGAATCTATCGGCTGAGCTTCATGCCTTCTATTGCTCGCAGTTTTGTAAGTAACATTCACAAATTAAACAATTGACTTTACTTTCCACTGTTATTTCACACAAATACCATTCATATTAAGTTTTTAAAAAAACGTTTCACATAATATACAAACATTTATAAAAAACTGCACAAAGTTAAAATATGTGTAATTAAATAAATGAAGATTCAAGTATTGGATATGACGATCACATATAGTTTAATATGATGTATTCAATTAAATAATTCAAGATATGTAGTGAAATTTGCTATAAATATATCCTTACGTGATTAAAGTTATCGAACATATGGTATCTGAGCCTCCATCAATATTATAAGAAAAAATAAATTACCTTATAATCTCTCTGTGAATCGTACTCGCTTTTGACGTCCCATTGTTTCTTTCCATAAAATGTGCCATCAGAACAAAATTGGTACTGCCATGACATTCAACTCAGATTTTTCATCTCTATTTTGTATACTTAATCATCAGCCTCTCTATTCAAGGAAAGGTAGCTGCCATTTATAGAAACCAAACAATATTTTTATTGCCTTATTCTGAATTTATTATATATCATGTATTACTATAAACGTTGATTTTTTCAATAAGTATTCCATAATAAGAAGCAATTTATCATATAACAAATAATGCATTCTTGATAACTGCGTGAAACTATTATTTTTAAATTGGTTGAGAAAATTATTGAGTACTTAGAAATTGTTAGTTACATCAACTCTTTTACTAGATAATAGTTCTATCCTCATTTTTAACAAAATATTCCTCAAAGATATCATTTGGTGGTTCAGCTAAAGAGGGAAAATTTTTCACATAAACTTTTTGGTTATAGTTATTTGAATAAATTCTAGCAAAAATAGAAACTTGAAATTGAATATTCAGAACTAATTATAATGTATCTCATAATCATCACTTGAAATAAAATATCCATCGAATTTTCTTTAATATTTGGCAAAATATATTTTGTTTTTGGTATTATTTTCATTTATAAAAATTATATACTTACTTCAAAGCATCACTGTGGGAATAATTCAATTAAGTATAAAATAAACTGAAATTATAAATAACAGTCTATTAACTACAATTATTACTTATAATCCAGGAGTACTATGAAATTACAGAAATAATTATAATTAAAAAAGATAATGAAATTTACACATTTGAAATATCAGTACATATTACTGTCTGATTTATACCATAGATGTGACGGATAGAAATCACAAGTCATATTTTCATACATTTCTTCTGATGTCCGAGGCATATTTTTTAAGTAAGTACCGTTTTGCGATTCCGCCGCCGCAACTCCAAGGTCGGCGTTCCGCACATGCGCCCTGGTACCCACATCTCTTGTGTACGCACTGACGCCATTACAGTCTGATTCTTCATTGTGTACGTTGTTTACTGAGTGTTTAAGATGCCTCCGACAATCGTGAGTCCAGCTGACTGTGAAGTACGGGCTGTTATACGATTTCTTAGTACTAAAGGCGTAAAAACGATCGATATTCATCGTGAGATCTGTGAAGAACAAAACATTATGAGTGATGGAATGATAAGGAAATGAGTGAGAGCATTTAAAGATAGCCGCACACATGTGCATGATGAAGAACGGAGTGGGCGTCCTTCGGTCGTTAATGAAGATTTGGTGCAGAAAGTGGACGAAAAGGTGAGAGAAAACAGACACTTTACAATTTCTCATTGTGCGACTACTCTCCTCAATATTCTCGTAGTGTTTTGTATCGCATTATGACCGAGAACTTGAAATACCGGAATTGTGTTCACGTTGGTACAACAATGAAGTTGAAGATTTTTTAGACCAAATTGTTACTGCTGACGAAACATGGGTGGCCTACGTCACACCACAATCGAAACAACAATCCATGGAATGGCGACTGGTGCCACATTATGACAAGTGCCTCAATATTCACGGAAATTATGTAGAAAAGTAGATTAAGGTACAGGCTTTTTCATGTAAAAATAAAATTATTGCGATATCTTTGCACTTTTTTTTTTAATTCCAAAACGGTACTTACTTAAAAAATGTGCCACGTACTTATTTCCCCTATTTGATTTATTATAATTTTTTAAATGGACAAACTTTGCTAATTAAGAATTAAATATTCATTGGAAAGGCTTGACTCGGAAAAGTGATTGTTATTAGGAAACTCTACTATTGTTGACTGATATGCAGAGTTTAAATTTGAGCATAGAAGCACCGATGATGCTCAACGATCGCAACGTCCCAATTACGCTAGAGAAGATATGCATAGTTATAAAAATATTGATTTTAAAAACATCAAATGATATTGAAATACATACTAGAAATTACAAAGAAAGTTTTTACACAATTTAATATTAACAATCCACAATAACAAAGCTTCTTTCGGGTGGGAAGTTTCCTCACAATGCAACAAAAACAACGATTTGATTATTCAGGAATGGATTATAAGTATATTTATCATCAATATGTGACCTTGAATCGAACCCTGATTCACTAATATACACCTGAAATGGGCCAGGCGACAACCATAACAAGGTTATAAATCTGCATCTTGCTTACATATTTTATCTGAGGTAATTTTTGAAGTTAAATATATTGTTCTAAAATTTCAGATATTGTTCCGAGTGTTAGATTGGATGATGCGTTGAAATAAGGACACTCTGCGATTATGTGTTTTATAATCAATTAGCAGTTGCAGTTATCACATTTGGGTTCAGGTTTAGCATCGAATAAGTAACGGGTTAAGGTTAGGTTAGGTTGCGTTAGGTAGAATTTATTGGGCAGCAGACAGTTGAGTTGGTAGAAAGTCAGGGAAGCAAAAGTAGGTATCTGTGGGTATGAGGTGATTAGGTGCGTCAGGCGAAGCAGTCATATATGGAAGTAGATATATAGCATATAAATCAGCAGAGGAAGTAGATGGGGCTGGAGGGGCTAAGAACATATATTCAGTGGTTGGTGTGTTAATGGCGATATCCAAATGGATTCAAAGATGAATAAGGAAGAGTCAGAATTTTTCACCTTTTAAAAAAGTCCCTCTGTGATCCCTAGTGTTTAGTCCTAGTAAATATCTAACAGCTCTCTTTTCTAGTTTGAAGATTCGCTCAAATTGAGTCGCACCACACGTACCTTGGAAGAGAGTGGCATATAGACTGTCAAGGAGGTGGATAAGTTCAATTCTTTGGAAATTGATCTTAGCGCAAAACAGGAGGAACTCAATTTTTTATATAAGGCAGCAATATGTAACTCCCGTTTTAAGGAATTGTCCACAACAAGCCTTAAAAATTTTACTGATCCAACGACGTCAATGGTGGTGTTATTTAATAAAAAAGGCAATGTATTTTTATAAAATAAAACTGTGGTTTTAGGAAAGTTGGGACAGAGAAGATTAGAATCGCACCATGATTTGAGGATGATTATATCCTATGGTCCTATGAAGTGCCATCATATCAGGGTTGCTTCAATAGAAACTAGTGTCATCTACTAAAAAGATATATTTTACCACTGATGTCTTAATAGTGGAATACTACAGAACTATATTAACCGATAACCAAATATGTATTTGCCTTAAATTGAAAGACTTTGCGTATAATAAAGAAATCGAATAATAATTTAATGTGCAGTCACCCTCATTACAAAAATGATTCATTGAACTTTGAACGAAGAATAATGAAAATGAAATTTATATCCGATTTATATCCGATAATTTTCTCCCTAATACATTTTTTTCAGTTCTTAGTCAGAAGGACAAAAGAATTGTTTCGGCATGCAAAAATTGTACGTAGCATTAATTTGCCAAAAACCCAAAGGAACACCTTCTGATCAACTAATAAATCTTGCATAAATCCAAGTGGAATGACACAAAGAAATGGAAGAATACTGAAAATGCGCTCGGATTTACAATCATCCCTTTTATAGCTGCTGCCTGTCGTGTTCTTAACCCTTTTATTCTTCTTATTTTCTACCAAATGAGGAATGTGTATCAAATTTGGTTCGAATCCAAATTAGTAAATGCAGTTTTCAGACGGCTATCAAATGTCAAATATGGTTCGGCATTCAGTGGTTGCTCTGAACACGTGTGTGTGTGCTATAGAGATGAGCCCAGTATTTGGAACGGTTATATTTATTACATGAGTTGACCTCAAAATTGGATCCAAAGAGTTATAAGACATGTATGGTCAAAGAGTAGCACTCGATGCTATAGAAAGGGAACGATATCAAAGACATCTTTTGAGTCATAGTGATATATGTCAAATTATATTTACTTGGAGAAGTGTAGCTTTCTTCAAAAAATGCTCTAGTAGTCCATTAGCCGACTAATAAACACTCCATCAATTAATCTCTTCTTAATTTGATTGTACACATTATTTTCAAGAAATAAGCTGAAAATGTTTTACAAAAAATTTTGAATTATTCCGTTCATTATTTTCAGGAGTTACCAATACTGCCGAATTTCATGTATCAGTAAACTATAGATAAGTTCGCGGTAGAAATCCTGAACAACGTTCTTAAAAAACTTGTGACTGAAAATACGTTGGGTAGGCTCCATATCAAACTAGAAATTCATAAACTCGGAACAAATTTTGAACAAACTATGCGCGTTCGAAAGATAATCAAAATTTATTCAGTATGTGTTGAAATTAACTACCCCGAATAAATTACAAAAATTTCAATAGAGATTGGAGGCATTTAATGAAATTTCCAAAATTGATATAATTATAATGAAAAATAGTATTTGGTGATTAATAATAGGTACTGTGATCCGACTAAAAACAATATTCAATATTAGCAGATTATATCTTTTTATTACATAGATCTGATTTAAATTTTTAAGGTCTTGTTTCTATAGGGTGTCCGGAAAACAATTGTACCCCCAAAACACAACAATATTAACTTGAAGTATATTGACTTTTACTATTGTTCCAAACTTTGTCATCACTCTAGCGGTCAGAAATTAATTAAAACCTCAAATGGCAAGAAGTGTTAGGTAACATATGATTTTGAAGCTGCTTTCATTATATAACTAACCTCTCATTTTTTTATAAAATAACTTTTACGAAGCTGTTAAGACAATTATGAAAAAAATACAGTAGCTCCAAGATAAATCATTTGATTTTAAGTTTCCTGCTTCCATGCAATAGTACAGCCTATTCTCAAATATTTCTTCAACATCTTGAAAAATTTTTGATATAATCAAACGGCATTCAGTCACGATCCTTACAGATGGTCTAGAAAAGGTTCAGATAGTGTTAGTCTATACAGCTCGCCATTGTCAATGAATACGAAAATTTAAAGAGTTAACAATGCAGCCATTATAATATTAAGGCTCTTCCGTTGTTTAGGTTTTCAAACAAATTCAAATTAATGTCATAAGTCACATTCCTATCAATGCTAATGATGAGATAAATCAAAATGCTTTTAGAGCAATTGCGTATGACCTCTGAAAATTAATATTAATGGGTCTTTATCGATTCAATAACGACAATAATCATGCCTATGGACTCCATCTCTCAGAGTAAATGTATTTTCGTCAGAAAAACATACGTTCCAAACCAGTCTCAACTGCTGAGTGAAATTGTAGACGTCGAACTTTGTTCAATTCTCGAACCATTGTTATCCTATGGATTTCTCTAATCTGTTATCTATATGAACAAAAGCAATCACTTCATTTCTTAAATGAAACATTTACTTGTTCATGATTTGAACGTCTACATAGTTTACTTTTAAAAATACCAATTCAATTCTTATGTAGAATAGACCGTTTCGAAAATTAAGATTTTAAAAGTGACTTACTGGTCAAAAAAACTTGAAAAAATGCAAATTTTACCTTATATCACGTCTGATATTTATTAATTGACAAATGATAAGTGCAAGAGGATGAAATAAATTTTTAAACTAACCCTAGATTAAATTTAACGCAAATATCTTGGTTTCAAATTTTAGCTAGGTAAACCGATTTACTATTATGATAGTCAAGGAAAAACAGATGCTTCAAAAAAAAACTTGAATTAAACTGGAAATATAAACAACCAGATAAAGCACTAACAAAAAATGAGATATATTTTTATAATATTCCTAAAACATTGTTGTGCACATCTCTATCAAAATCTGAAAGAAAAGAAAAATCAACAATATGAATAGTGTATTCTGTCAAGAATACCCTTCACCTTGAGCTTGAAATAAATATCTACACGGCGGCTTTTATATAATATTGTATCTGGGTTAAACAACTTCTTTAAGCTAGTCCACATTATTACAGCTTTGTTCAAGTAAATGGACTCTATCAACTTATAGAAAACTGAAATGATCAACAAAAAATAGAATTGATTTAAATTCATTTCTATTATACAAAAAATCAACATGGTAATATCAATGTTGTTAAGGTGGGGATAATTTTTTGATAAAATGATGATCCAAAGTTTTCCAAATCTTTTTTTCTATTCCTATTCAAGGTATTAATGACTGTAGATTTGATAGATAATCAGTGTTTTACAATGTCTTCTGCTCATACAATAAGCTTCCGTAACTTTGTAATTTACTTCATTGTTCTTCAATAGCTGAATAACACAGTTACGACAGGAGTTGTTCCGTACCTAAACAAACTCTTTACATTGTAAGATACTTCTCAAGTACTAGTATTTCAATAGTTTTTTGATTCCTTTATTAGACTCGACTTACCAAGTTCAGTAACGTATATCTAACCAGTCTGATCAAAGGTAACGCAAATGAATTCACTCCCTGACTGATATTCGCTACTACTAAAAACTTATTTTCATACAAAAATATTACATTCATTGAAATATGGATATGATGACGGTAAAATTATAAAAGATCGAATAGAGGAAAATTCAACTCTCTAGATTATTTTCGTTATAAAATTAAACCCACTGATAATAATAATAAAATAGTTCAAATACAATTGGTTAGCAAAATAAACAATGAAATTAATGAGATATTTTACCTGGGGTATAGATTCCTCGTTAGAACTTACGAAAGAGTTTTGTTGAAATGCTTGAGATTTTTCTTAATCATATTTCAGTGTAAATATTATATCAGATTAAAATTCTACGAGTTTCACCCATGAATATAGTGAACGAGGCACGAGCCTATTGAAAAAACACGAGATTGTAAATAACTCGAGTTTTGTACCCTATATTTCCTACAAATACTGTTAAATTGCACTGATATTGGTAACTCCTGGCCTGAAATTTGTACAAAATTTGTTAATACTTATTTTCCTCACATTGATGGAAAGCTACGTTGCCAGACATATGCGAAAAATGATGTCTATAGTTAATGTCATCTCTAGATATAATTCATATACTAAGTTTTGTCAAATTCGATGTGAGATGGATACCTTCAGGTGAATTTCATGCAATACATCCCAACAAAAACAGAGACAGATCTTCAAAGTAATTTGGTTATGGAGATTCGTTTCTCAAAATGTACCTCTTTCCCAAAATAGTTTGGGAATTTTTCCTGTAATTCATTTATTAGTTTTTTATGGTTTTTTCAAATTTCGAAATAAACATGAATAGATGTTAAGTTTCAATATTTTCCTGAAAACTGTTTATGACTGACACACTGACTGACACACATTTTAAATATGATAGGAGATTTTTTCTTTTTTTTTTTAAATTATCTCAAAGAACGCTGATGTCAGATAATTGTTGGTTACATCATCTTCCAACCTCATCATTGATTTCGAAAAATAGCGACAGGTATAAGAGAGGTTATGTTTGATGCTTTTATCAGAATTTTGTTTGTTTTTTATCATCAGTATTCTTCCAAAAATGCTACCTAAGTTTTCAAATAACTTCCTTAAGTTCATCTTAGAAGATGATGTAGGGCGTTTTCCTGGACTATTGCTGATTTCTACTTTTCTCTAATTATATATAACAATTTGAAGTAAAAAAATTCTTCAAGTCAATTTCTATCAATGTCGTTTTTGATTTTGGTACAGCTGAACTGGGTAGCACTTTGCCTTTGCACTACAATGATAGCAAAACTCTTTTTCACTGTCGAAATCCACCCGCGATAAGTGAAAAAATTTGTTAATATTTGTCTTATGCCCGTAGGTGCGTGCTGTGTTTCGATTATACCTATATAAATCTGAAATATTTCTTCAATTTTCTTAGTGCTTCAACATATATTCAGTAAATTAAAACATAGCAGAAAAGAAGGAACAGAAATAGAACAAATATAGATTCATAGAAAATTTCCAAATATCCATCTTTGCCTTTATGCTTTTGTGTTCAAAAATATATCCAATCAAAGCCATGAAATCTTCAAGATCATTTGAATAGAACGAATTCAGATGAAAAGAAAGAAAATGTAGGTTCCTGAAGAAACATAGTGATCAATAAATCGCATCAAACTTTTTTTATACCCTGCTGGAACAATGGTGGATTTAAAAAAAACTTTAATTAAGCCAGAATAAAAGAAGTTCTAGCTACTGAGCAATTGTTCTGTACAAGGACGAATTCATAAAATGACTATAAATATTGAAGGACAAGTTGGATGAGTTTACTGTGCCAACTTAGACTTGTTAATTCCACAATTTTCCAACTTATCAGTATGTTGCAACAACGCCAACTTGTTTATCTACCGCTTGGAAAACCTTTAAATTTATTCTATAGGAACATTCCAGAGCATTCTGAAATTAGAAATAGCCGGTTGGATGTTGAATCCTTTAACAAATCTTAACAAAGCCATACCAGCAATATCTGAAAGAACATAGAAAACCAACAACGAAAGAGGAAATTAAAAAATGGTAACCAAGACTTTGGCTTCAGAAGCCTTACCGCAATTATACCCTGGATTATGGTGGATGATTCAAAGATTTATTTATAGCATTTCTATCATCATATTTGTTGCGAACGTGGAGTAAGTGACGAGGTAACGCTGTTTACTAATAAAAAATTGTTTACATATTGGCGAGCGCAGCGACTCACGGTTTTTAATTAAATGGTACCTAATATCAACAATTTTTTTAAGAATCGCCCCATTAAGTCTACTCTTTAGATTAGTTATAGTTTCAAAATTGATTATTCTATATAATTAGTTATTATATCTATAATGTTTATGTACGAACAATAATTCTGATTGATTCCTGAAACTTGGGAAAGCAGAATGACAAACATCAGTTTTAGAATATCTTAAACATTATAGATATAATAACTAATTTAACTTTTTTGCTTTTAGTTGCATATGATCTAAATTGAACTTATGCAAATTATGGTGTTTTGAGTACTTCAGTACATATGTAGATGTATGTTTAAATTAAATATAGTAGCGAACAAGCCGGCTTCTAATTTTCATACAGTTACTTGATGACATTGTCAATTTAATATAAGAATTTCAAACATTCAATTAGAATTCATCAAAATACTTCATTATGCCTGATGCTATTAAAATGATATTTTATTTATTAACTGTAGATTGACCATAGCAATACAGTAAATTTTGTTACTATATTATAAATTGTAACTTTTCTTTATAGTATGGTGAAATTGTTTATGCAGTTTCCTTGAATCTTGAAAGTATGTACAATAACAATATCATTTTCATTTTATCATAACCATATCATTTATAAATTATCCTAGGTATTGATTTCGAACGTGTCAGGAATCATAGGAGTCCTAGAGTATTTTCTGCGCCCTCATGATGAAAAAACAACTTTTGGTTAAATAAAAAGATGACTCATTCCGTTTAAAATATTGAATGGATGTAGTTGTTACATTTAATTACAGTATGAAAACTATCCATTGGAAACTCTTATTAATTCTTGTAAAAATGGTACCTGCAAAGTTTCCGACCTAACAAAGAAACATGAAGTTTTTTTATAATAGTTTTTATTTTTCAACATGGTATACCTATGAGATAACGTATTCGTCTCATGAAAATTTGTTTGTTTTGAAAGTTTGAGGTTAGGAAACAGAAAAGAATCGTTGGGATCCATACGTTGTTATCACCGCAATGTGGGGCTCGTTGTCCTGGTGGAAAAACATCGTTGTTCGCTTTTTACAATTTCTTCCATCACCTTATCAAACAATTGTGCCTAACACTCTCCTGTTATTTTGTTTTCTCTTTTTAAATAATGTTGATGAACAGAATTCCATGACTATCCTGAGAAACGATCACTTTTCCGACCGTGGAAACTATATTTGCCTTGTTTCTAACTTTGGCAAACCACTGTTTTCACTGTTTTTTCGTTTTAGGACTATAGTGGTGAATCCAGGTTTTATTTACAGTTATAAATCGATGCAAATAATCCGATTCATTTTGTTTAAGCTCCGTCAAAAGAGGGTGGGAAGTATTCATTCGAAAGCGCTATTGGTCCAAAGTTAACAAACGTATCAAATACCTTAGGAATGCATAATTCTTCATTTAGTATATGGCAAATGTGCTCTTCGGATATGCCAATAACTTCTTCTATCTCTCTCAATCTAGCTCAATCGGATGGTCGTAGTACCATTTGGTGAACTTTTTTATGATATTGCAAGTCGTCGCAGTTGGCTAGTTGGTCATCGTTTGAATTCAGCTGCCAAAAATTCCAAGGTCGTGTATGATAGAGCAAAGTCTCCGTACATAGTAAACACTGCCTTCCTACTTTGCCTTCCAACAACAAATATTTAATCCCGTACGACTTACTTAAACTAATGTTAAACAACTATAGTCTATTTTAATTTATATGAAAATTTACTAGAAAAGTTTTCGGACTGACAGAAGCAATTTTATAAATATCAGTTGGTAGTTGTCTTGATACTTGTTTTTATTACCTCTTCACGGTGGCTATGTATAATGTGCTTATTAATAAATGCCTTGCTGAATTTCTAGACAATAAACGTATATTCGTATGCAAATCCTTTGTTCGAGATTAGATAAAATACCATTTGCTTTAAAGTTTAGAAACATAATGTTGGCTTCTTATACTTGGATTGCCGTTCATATTCTTCCTCAAGATCTGTGCTCTGTTAAATCGTCATTGCGATTCCAAAATCCTCTATATGTATATGACCAATCTTTTAATATAAAGAATGAATCAAATTCCTTCGATTGAAAATCAGATGAATTTGGAAATACAACGCATTATATATGTATATATATATATTATATATATATATATATATATATATATATATATATGCAAAAAATGTTTCATCGAGAGACGTTATGTGAAGAATATAATCATTTCCTGCACTTAACGATTTTTGACCAATTTGAATCGCGCGCTCTAGCTCTCTATGTGCAACCATAATACAAATGCCGGCTTTCTAGTCATTCAAAGGCTGTTTTCTGATATTTTTGACCAATTAGCTTTATTGGTTCAGTGATCGTAATTATTTTTACAATTAATAATTTTTGAATGAAGTACACTGTAATATGATTGTATGAATAATTAATCGCTAATGAATGAGTAATATAGACGAATTTTGTACTGATGTCAGCGCGGCAAATTTTGAATAAATAGACATTGAAACTTCTCTAGCCTTAATCTGAGATATAAACAAAGAAAATGTATTTTTCTCAAATACACCTGAGGAAAAAATATTCACACAAATGAAGAAAAATCTATGTTCCTTTCTCAAAATTTGAGAATAATTTCAATAATTGAGTACTTAGTTACAAACATTTGCAAAAAATTCAAAAAATAGTAGTAACTATTCTAGTTTCACCGTTGAGGTGATATTTAAGAAGAGGAACGTAAAATAAATAACGATGAAAATATACTTGATATTAATAATGATTCTGATAATTCTGACAACAGAAAAAGTGAATAAAATTATCAAAAAGAGTGGAAAATAAACTGCTGCGTGTAAGAGGACAAAATTATAATATTTGAATAGGATTGCCAAAAATGAATACATTGAGATACATAGAGAAGCAAGAAAGTAGAAGATTCATGGAAAAGCTGAACAAACAAAGTTCTGTGTGCGCTAATATAAATAAAGAAATTAGGAAACGCACTTTGATATATTTTAGGAACTATAAAGCTGGAATGTCAATCAATTTTACATCAAGGGCTTGGATGATTTTAGATCAAATAAGAGTTACAGCAAAGAAACTAATGAACGACATGCACGTAAACGTGATAAATATGATTGTTATTTACCAGATGAAAATGGAATAAAAGTTCGTGTTTTCAGGCTTTTCTTTTTAGCGTCTTTCTACATAAAATAGATTGCTTTCAATAACTGGGTACAAGATAACTTAAATTTAAGTAAGAGCAGCAAAGGAAGTAGTTTAAATGAAACTAATATGAATGAAAGCTATGTTGATAACATCAAAATTAGCAGAAGACCTAAACATACTCAAAAGAGAAAATTGAAAAGAAAAGCAGACAAAACAGTGTCATTCCAAAGCTACTAATCATGAAAAATCAAAGCCTGTCTTTTATCGAATGGCTGCATTTATTACCAAAATGCCAGATCATTATTGCAAACCCTCAAAATTATATATTTTGAATCAACATTCAGATAAAGTAATCACATGTACAAGGCTTATAAAGAATGGAGTGATGAAAATGGAAAAACAGTAGTTGAAAGAAAATTATTTAATAAACATCTCGACAAAGTATGATACTTGTGATACTTGTGCCGATTTTACCACTGGAAATATCGATAAGGAAGATCTTCATATGGTGAAGACAGATGAAGCTTGTACGGCTAAGCACTATGCGATTTCATTGTGATCAGACAATACAATGATGATCACAATGGATGTTCAAAGTTTTCTACTTTGTCCGAAATCTATATCACAAACAGAAACTCCAGATATATACAACATGTACATGAATAATAACAAGGACGTACACGGTTATGTAGAAGCTGTATCATATATCGAGTTCACAACTATATAATGGACTTTATCGAAAATGTAGTGGGACTAAACTTATCCTAAGCTCTGATAAATACGGATATCAAAATGAAAATAATGTCCTCGTTTGTGCTTTAGCAATTTTAAATCTAGCAATTGAAATTAAACAAATCATACTTGCAAAAGGCCGTATACCATGATTTAAGTAGACTGTATACATTAATGATTAGAACATAATTAGGTCTATGTTTACACCCACAGAATTTTATGTTTGACAATAACTGATATCTGTAAACTGCACTGAATTTCTTGATTTATTGTATTTATTTACAGCTATGTACATGTAAAGAACATCCAGAGTTTACCACCATATAATTAGATAATTCAAATGGTAAAAATTTCTCAAATAGAATAATGCTTCGAAAAATAAAATCCGTTGAACATCTTTGTTCAATGATTCCTTATTTATATATAAAAATAAAAAATAATTTTGTAATAACGTTATTTATGTCCCCTCAAAAAATATCCCAAGTGTACATAGCGGCTTTAGCCGTTTTGGTGGTGCGACGACAATTTGCTTAGTAGCTCAAAAATGGAAATTAATTTGTTTTCGATATCAATAATAAACATCCCGAAGTTATAAAATATCTGTTCAATTTGTTAATGCAAAATTTGCCACTAACCATTATTTTAGTTATCCGGTCGAAGATCTAGTCTTTATGTTAACACTCGATTAAACAAGTACTCGTACTCACCATTTTAGCAACAATCAAAATTGTCTTTCGTATATTTTCTTTGTTGAGCCTATCAAGTGACACGTTCTATCCATCACTAGCTACAGCAGAATATTTATCACATTAACTGTACTTCCTTTGGTGGACCTTACGCACCTTACCACTCACCTCTTCCCACAGGAGATTACGTCAGACAAGTAGGTACCAAGTTAATTCTTGTTACGAAAAACGCTCTCACAGACAAGACATTGTTATATTTCTTTCCTCTCACTTCCTATGAACTTATTTCACCATTACATAAGTTTCAGTTTAATCCGGGGTTCCTGGAAACAACGATCATACATAGTTATATTTGAATATTTAGCAGTACGGTCGCAATTTTCTGGATGAAAAATCAGTCCAATTATTCAATAGTCATACCTCGTACGTTACTTTACAAATAAAAAATATATGAGGTTATTTGGGACTAAAGGAAAATTTGTCATGGAGAGTATCGTGAAAAACCGGTTAATTTTTTACAATGAACATAACTCTAAAACGAAAATGTCAAATAATCATTACTTCATACGTATATTCTAGTCAAACATTTGAGTCAGTCTTCGAACACTTCCGAGTTAGTTAGAAAAAATATAAAAAGCTTGTAAAATCGAACAGATATTTCTTTATACGCAGAAACGTTTATTTTTCAAACATTCGATCCATACGTTACTCTCATTAAAAATGCGAGTAAATGAAGCGTTTGCAGAAGTACATGAATAAATAACTGAGTATTTGTTCATCATGTAATTAGTCTGGAATTTCAATAAGACTTGATTTGTTGTAAAAGATGTAAATTAAATACATGTACTGTCTGTTGGGATGGCTCAGACCTGTTTCTGTCTACTACATAAAGAATTTCACTTATCTGTAATATTTTATTTTAGAGTAGATACTATGGGCTAATGATATACGATGTTTGCAAAATATTAGTTCCCGATCTGGCACAGGTAATTATACAGATTCAAGAAAAAATTGGAATGGTATAGATACATAGAAAAATAGTAGAATTCTTTTTCGGTAACTATATAGAATACTTGCAAAATCACTGTGAAGAGTGTGACATTTTTTTTTCTATTTATGCAAGCCGATCAGTACAGATATAGCTATTCTTTTCAAGTTCATCTACATTTTCAATGTTTTAATGTGGCCTAACGAGATATTATTTCACGAAGAAAAGTGAGGAAAGAGGAAGATAGGCTTACAAGGGTTACTACTTACTATTTGAGGTAGACAAATAAAAACGATCAATTATAAATGGATACTGTTTTTCAAAATATTATCCATCAAGATCAATACACTTCTGCTGGTAGCGACGAAGCATATTTTCTATTCCGATTAAGGTACCTCGCAATTGATTTTTTATCTGCGGTAAAAAAAATATCAATGGATCATGTAAAGAGTGTATGGCGGATGACCCATCAATATGGCGTCTTGACTGCTCAAAAACATTTTTGTTTGAACTGATGTGTGAGATCTTCCATGATTCGTCTGCTGCGAATGGTTTCCCTTATATTTTCGAACACTTTTGTCAAACAAATGCTGGTGTATCAATGAGAATTGACAGTTCTAAGTTGATCTTATGGATCGGTGGCGACATGTCCAGTTATTTTGCATCGAGAGTCAATAATTTTTGTTGGATATGGCTCGTGGTCATAACAGCCGATAATTGTTTCGTTTTTTTGAAGAACTGCGATGTTTCAAGTGTCTGTGAACACTCGTATGACAACAAGTTCTGAGTATGTTCACCGTTAAAAATGTCAAACTTCATGATGGCAGCGGCAGATTTGACATATTTACATCAGTATTGCCATATCTCAAAACTAAAGTAGCAGCCTTCGTACTGTACCCACAAAAGTAAGTAATTATCTTTTTCTACGTCCGTTATGATATTCACGTTTTTGCATTCATGAAGAAAGTAATTTCTGAATCGGTCAAAAAGCGTGAAAAAAAGTACCGTCGCGGTTAATTTTTTCACTCCTTTGCGTAGAAGTGCCGTAACGTGTCATTTTTTAACGCAATTATAAAATTGTTTTATTAAAATAGTGGGCTTTCTTTCTCATGTCAATTCGTTTTTCCGATAAACTGTCACACTTATTTCTGGATATTCGTTCAAGAAAATCCGTTTTGTGTCTAATTAAAAGGAGTGTAGTATTATTATTAGTGATTGAGAGTAATAGTGAAGAGAGTTTAAACTGAACACCAGAAGCTGTTGTTGAATCGACAACTGCTGCGACTATGAATCTTCTCTCTGAGAAATCTAGAAAACAGTATTTAAAGGAATATAATTCTTTTATGGAGTGGCGTACTAAACAAGGCATAAACAGCTTCACAGAAAGAGTGTTACTAGCTTACTTTGAAACTAACTCCAAAGTGTAGAAGTCTTCAACACTTACGACTTTTTCAAAACTGAAAGACACCCTTACGGTAAATAACAACGTAGACATCAGTAAATACTCGAAACTCATTCCATATTTAAAAAATGAATAAGTTGGCTATAGACCCAAAAAACCTAAAAAATTTTCCCGTGAAAAAATTAATAAGTTTCTGTTGCAAGCTCTAGACGATCATTATATCATGCATAACATATGACAGCAACAAATTTTGATGTAAGCTTAAATATTCACTTCATTGCCTTATGTGAATCACCGTATATCCGCATATTGCTAATCGAACTGTGGAGTTTCTTCAGAAGATTGTATTTGTCACGCCAGGGCCACCGGTATCCGATCTAAGTATTATTATAATGAAGGAACTACTCAATTTTCATCAACCTACTGCTACAACACTTTATCCTTCAGATCTTTTAAGGCAGCTCAAACTGGAAAGTGGAACTAAACAAAAAAATGACTAACCAATTATTAATATATGAAGTTGGAAATTTAAATACCTAAGTGGTTTTCAAATATTTGTCAAATCTTTTGGATTTAATATGCATGCTTATGTATAAAAATGTGACCAATCACTTTGCAAATAATAGTTAAATGGGTTAAACTTTTGAAAACCTATCAAATTTTGCTATTAAGATCAGTAATAGCACTAGGTTCTTTGCCCTTCATTTTTTGCAGTGTTTCCATACTCATACCCTTGTTAATCGATATTTCTCTAAATGATACTGTGAGCCAGCATCATTTTATTCAGTGCTTGGAAAATTTTGGTCGATTTACTTGTATGTTTCTGTATTTTTCTGTCTAATTGTTGAATTCAGCTGTTTATCCTAATTCTCTTATCCGTAATACCTAAATAAGTAAACAGTGATGAGTTTAAAATATCCACTAGATTCATTCCTCTGTGAACTGTGAAATTTCTTGTTTTTGCCCTATTATTTGTACTCTTTTCCTTACAATCTTATTTCCATTAGTTGAAGTCAATACGTACTTACTTCTACTTGAGCGTTCCCTACGTTTTCTTCATTCTTTTTTTCGTTAATTTCCTTACTATATATTATGTATGGATCGCATTTTAAGTCCAAAATCTACTTGTTTAGTTTTATTTCTGAACAGTTTCTCAGTCTATTTTTCAAAATTTTTGTTATTTGTTTCTGCCAGATATATTGCCCCAATTCAAATGAGGATTATGAATCGTCTAGATCACAACTTTACACAATCAATTCTGAATTTAACTAGTACATTAAATGATTAAATAGTGAGAATTAAAGTTGATCCCTACTAATATTATAAATGTGAATGTAAGTTTGTTTGTTTTGCTTTCACGCGAAAACTACTTAACTCATCATATTCTTGGGGGATACTTTTTTTACGAAAGATAAAAGAATTATATGTCAAAAAATCTCAAAATCTAGCTTATTCAACGCCATCTAACAGTCCAGTAATGAAATTCCAATCCACACTGTACTGTAATACCGTTGCACTGTATTACCGACGTTCACGTCAATATCTAATCCAATTGACTATAGTTTCATCTGTTTGGAATTTTTCTGTATTTATTGTTATTTTTTCTGTCATTATATGTTATATATATGTAGGAGCCCCCAAACTTGAATGACGAGGCTAAGCTTGTGCCAAAGCTGGGAAACCCGGCCTTGGCAAACCAATAATGGTTTCAATAATTCTATAGTCACCTAAACCGAGCTGAAGTTTGGGTAAAAGTTTTGTTCTAATATCTTATTCATAATAGATATCTTAACATTAAAAGTAATGAATTCTTATGAATACAATTATTGCAAACCAAGTGAGGGACATTTTTATCATCCCAGAGTTCCACCAAATCTGGGCCATTGATGCCTTCCAAGCTAGGGCCAGAGTTATACATACTTGGTCCAAGTCTGGGCCCATCGTAGAGTCCTATACAGGATATGTAGTATAAAATTATTTGAATTTTTGAGGTTAGATGACATTTTTGTGGTTGGACTTAGACTTTGATTTTAATACCCACGGTATTTCTCTTCAAAAATGCCTCGAAAGCGGAAATCTGATCTACCCAAAATTTCGTCGCGGGTCCGTGCAGTAAAAGTTGCAAGAATCTTCGTTTCACGCAGAGCTGAGAAGACAACAGTAAGTGGAGAGACAAAGTGTTCAGGTACGAGTTCGTTCAGAAAGACAAGCCACTCTGCAGGTAGCTAGAAAGCGATATAAACGCCAGAACAATCGCAGGCGAGAAGAATTCATAATGCAGAAATGCAGATCACGTGCCGTCGAAATGTGTACGGATTAGTCGGTATTCAATGGTACTGGGTTTCAATATGATCCTTCAATTGAATATCATAATCATCCTTTGATTGTCATTGGCTCAATTAATAAAAAATTTCACTATTGGGATGCTCAAATGGAAAGATGAAATTGTTGGAATGTGCGGTTCCAGTGGTAATGTTTCACTTCCATTACTTGGTGAACCAGGAGAGTTTTTAAAAAGTTTATGTTTATGGTTAAGTGTTACTGATGAGTCAAAGCAATTTTTAAGTAAAATAAAAAAAATCAACTCTTGCTTTCAAATGACATCCTTTGGAGTGTATAAAGAGATTCTTATCTCTTTATCAACTCCTACGCAGTCACAATGTTTAGTGTTTAGATATTTAAAAGTGCAATAGACAACTGGCTTTCCGATAATTACAAAGTTGTCACTCATGCTTATCGAACTCCACGTGGCTCCAAGTTGCTGTTTTATTTGGTGACCCGTGGTCTCTACGAGACATGGTATTGCTTTGTAGTACCCATTAATTTTCAATAAAGGTGAATAAGGATATCATTTTACTATTCCAGTCGTTATTCCAACAACGAAACAACCAATTCCAAATAAAAAAGTTTCCCGTATGAACTGCTATGCGTATTAAATGATGCTTCGAGAGCAAGACTTCAATCCCCTTCTGAGTACAAGGCAATTTTTCCAACAGTTCTTGGTAGATATGTTTGGAGTTTTTGAATCCACTTGAACTGTCGTGTGTACCGTCGCATAAACTTCGATTGAAACTAAATGTACCAGTAATGCTTATGCGAAATCTAGATGCTTCTTGGCTATGTAATGGAAAAAGGCTTCGTATAACAAAATTGGGGCAGAATATACTTGGTGCTACTATTTTAACAGGTGTTGGTAAGGGAGAAAGTGTTATCATTCCTCGGATTCCAATTATTCTCTCTGACCTTCATTCCAATTTAAAAGGGTTCACCTGTTCGTGTGTGTCTAATGCGCGGAATTTACATATATTTGCACCCAACGAAAAAACTTATAAAATATTTTACAAAAATATCCTAGATTAATACTCTGCATTTATATCTTTTTGAATTGTTAAAATTCAAAATTAAGTATTTTTGTTACCGAGAAATATGTATATTTTAACATTGTTGTATTTCAATAAAGTATATTTTGAGTTTTTTAAACTTCATTGTATGTAGTAATTTTTGAAAATTGATAATCCCAGCTAAGCAATAAAATATAGTTATTATATTGATTTTAATGATCTCTGATACTTATATTTGATGGCTTTAAGCTAGTTTATTTATACAGTAAGTATCTATGTATATTCGACAGACAACGCTCTACCACAGTGAGCGCGCTGTCAGGGTTAGTTGTCACTTTTATCCCCCTATTTTTTACGCCTTTGGAGCAATTTCTTTGTTTAATTTTATTTAAAATTACCTGATTATTTTTAGTTGAAAAACTATAACTTTTTATGGAGCTAAAATGAACGATGTTATATGTTGTAGAAGTTTACCTCTAAGCAAAAGTCTGCAGGTAATTAAATACTCAATATCTCTAAATTATAATCTAGTGTACACGTGTCATATTTTTGATAGTTCGTGACACTTTGTGTATTTGACACTATCTTGGTATATTAAATCATAGAATTTTAAATCAGTTTTCTTAATAATTTTGCTGTTATAAAATGAATTTTTCGTTTGAAGAGTTGTCCGATAGGTTAATGATTTACGTGGAAGCTCGACAAAATGGTAGAATAGCTGCTCGTTTATGCCAACAAAGATTTCGCAATTCCACATCATTTTACATTTACAAGTATTGAGAGAATGCTGAAAGAAACCAGAAACTTGTTAATTAAAAGAAATAATGTTGGGAAGCAAAGTACATCAAGGACTGTGCATCTGGAAGAGAAAATATTAAATAATATGTTTGAAAGCCCATCTTTAAGTACTCGAACTGTAGGTCTCACTTTAAGAGTGGACCATTCTACTGTATGGAAAGTTTTAAAAGAATAAGTATTACATCCATACAAATTGGCCTGTGTGCAAGAATTAGAACCTAAAATTTTCAGGTGCGTATGGAATTTTCAAACTGGTACGTACAAAAGTGTCGAGAAAATCGAAATTCTTCAAAATATGTTTAATTATACCGACGAGGCTAGATTTACTAGGGAAGGAATTTTCAACTCTAAAAATAGTCACGTTTTGGATGAAGAAAATCCGCACTTTGTTCGTAAAAGGGGATTTTAGCATAAATATTCGGTTAATGTGTGGGTGGTTATGGTTGGAGATTGCTTAATTAGGAATTACAAATAAATAAAACGGAGCAGTTTATACGTGCTTTCAAGGAGAAATGTTGGATGAATTGTTGTAGAATGTACCGTTAAATATCAACACATTTGATTTGGTTAATATTATAATATATTTTTGTTTGAAATTGAGATTATGAATAATTGTTATTTGTTTTGAACTACTTTCGCTTAATCATTATTAGAAATTAAATTAATAATTGATTAATTTGTAAATTACTTACGTGCTTGCAGACTTTTGTTTGGAGGCAAATTTTGTACAACGCCGTTCATTTTAGCTCCATTAAAGGTTATTAGTTTTTCAACTTTAACTTTAATTAAAAAAATAATTTGCTCCAGTGGCGTGACAAATAGGGGGATAAAAGTGACAACTAGCCCTGACAGCGCGCCACTGGTTAAATTTTTCCAAAGTTTGTTTATATCAAAATATTACTTCATTAAGGAGCATACTGGTCATCAAATTTGAAAATTGTAGGTGTTCTTGATTTATGTCAAATTTTTTATATTGACTTAAAATTTTGAACATCCTATATCTCAGCAACTAGGCCTCGTAAGGGTTCGTATTACTATTTCAAAATAAATCATTTTTTGAGATCTCTTTATAGTAGAGTGTTGTCGGTTGAGTATAGAAACACCCTGTATAAATATATATAATAGTCACTACAACGAAGCACTTATAATAAATATTTAAAATTCTGATATCATTAACAATCAAATACGAGATAATAAAACTTTTGATTTCAAATTTATTTCATGTGTTTTATTTACAACCAAACATATTTCACATTTCACATATGAACTAATAAAATCAGGTCATTATTTTTGACAACAGTCATTAAAATATCCAGTATATCCTACTCAAAAATAGGGAAAAAAAACAAAATCAAGTTATTCCAATTTGGCTGTAGAACTCGATCTATAGCTACTTAAAATCAGAACACGAATTTTTTCATCGAACAAATTTATGCATTATTTTCTTCTTAGGAAGACTCCTGGACAAATCTAGGCCAGAATAAGAAGCGATTTTGCCAGTCCAAAATATATGAGTACTAACTTAATGATGGATTAAATTTTAAAAATAGTACTACTAATAGAGGCAAAATTAATTAATGTCAATGCTATTTATGTCATAAATTGATAAATAGATCTGTCATAACTCTAACGAACCTAATATTATCAAACTAGTTAGGTTAGGTTTATCAGTTTATCGTGAAGTTAGTAATGGTTTGAAACAAATATTTTGACGTGTAAATCCTTCATTATAAATATTTTGCAGATTCAATGAATACATATGACAGCAACAAATTGATTTAATGGTATAATTTTATTATTTGAGGTACTTATTTACTAAATACGTGATTTTTAAGTAGTAACGGGGTAAGGATAAGAATAAATGGATTAAATCCTCAATCCAAATGTGAAAGAATCACTTATAATTGTAAGTTCGCACCACTGCAGTGGCTCAAAAAAGTTTGTATGGGCTCTTGAGCAGTTAAAATTATTACGAGTATTTAAGCGCAATTGTTCAGTTGTCACGTCAAATGTTGTTTTTAAGAATATTTGCTTTTCTGTTAACGGGTTTGTTTCGCGTATGTGGATGCCTGTAATGCAATTCTACTTATAATAATAATAATAAATATTTGTATATAAACTATTTAAAACTATTAAATATTTATATTTTTTCATTAACTGTTAAAAGAACGTTTTTTCGGCGATAACAAGGCCCTTCCAAATTTCTCATAATCACAGTAGGATTACACTGTTTAAACCACCACTACACCAACACTCACAATTACACTATCTGACGCTTTTTTCCAAGCCCAAAGTGAAAAACAAGAAAAATTTGATCTGATACCTTTCAATCCTCTTGTGGGTTTCAAATTGGTTTATATATCAAACAATACATGAAAACAATTGCTGGGCAATCCCAAGGATAAAATACGAAATTTGAAAAAGGGCAGTATATATGAAACATGCTGTGGTGATTGTGACCGTTATTGTTCGGCTTAAAGAGCACATATCTCATTTGAAATATGGACGGATCGGAATTTCAGCTGCCAGTCACAATCATGACGTAAAAATTAATAATGTAAAATTGTTAATAAAAGTATCCAATAATAAATTGTTGGATGCATTCAAGAGCATTGAAATTGCTAGATATAAAAGTAGCTTCAATAGGGAAAAAGAAACAATTCCTTCCAGCCCACTCTATAGTTTAGTAGTCAAAGAATGAATAAGAATATTCCTGCCTAGGAGTTTTTTCCCGCTGGAATTAATTTTCGCAGGAGAAGGTTTATTGGTGGGAAAATTTAGTATAAAACAGGTAAGTCAAGTCATTCGATTTTAGTTTACCTTCAGTCTCCGAGGATGATAACTTTGTTATCGAAACGCGCGTCAGACAGTGTAATTGTGAGTGTTAGAGTAGTGGTGGTGTAAACAGTGTATTCAGTATAAATATTACCAATGGTTCCAGAAATTCCAACTTAGTCACACTAGGATTCGCACCTTGTAAGTTGCAACTATACTGAACTGTTAAGAATACATAACTTAGACCTCCTTACTGCTAAATGGAGAAATTTCCAATCGTATTACGGTGAAATTTGTTGAGAAGAAATTCTTGGAATTAAAATAAAATTTGTAACTTTTACTGGCAAATAGGTACTTACTAAAAAAAATCTTATGATATTGTTATAAAATATACACGGCTGTTGGCCTGTCCAAACCCTTTTCTACTATTCTAATATAGTCTGGAGTCGAAGCTTTCATTATATAATCCAGTTTTATCAACAAGAATAATTACGGGCAGATGCCTACCACTATTCAAAATTAATTAATTCACGTTTGGAATGGAGAATAAAGGGCAGTTCCCTCATTAGATTCATAATTAGAAGGGAAATAATGATTTGATATCATTATGGCAAACACCAAAGCATATACTTTTTGGTTGATTTCATTCCATTGCAAAAAAATCTAGTACAACGATCAATTCATTTTTCTCTTAATATTGAAATTTTGAAGAAATAAAATAATTTGATTCATGATGTTGCGGTTATCATAGGTAAATAGTTAATTAGTAATAAATTAATAATTCACCTCTTTCCATATTTACTCTAGTAGAGAAAGAGGAAAAAGAGATATCTAAGCTTTATTGTTTTACAATTTTTACAATTTTATGGACAAAGGTACATAATTTTATATTACATAATATAAAAATTGTAGAATTAGCCACAGATCAATAAGATCTATCAAGCAGAAATGCCTTTATCAAACCTCGAAACTTATCAAAAGTTTTTGCCATTATATTTCAGAAGCTAGCCAGTTTTTTCGCACTGGAATTTTTCACCAGATAAAAAGTAGGTATAGTCAAGTAAATGTTCAACTTCTTAATTCTAGTAGGGTAGGTATGCATGGGTCTCAGTTGAGTTGTGGAAGTGTTTGCGAATCAAACAAACAGAATCTAGAATGAAGAGAACTGGACCCAAAATTGAACCCTAAGGCACAGCACTGCCAATTGGCAATTTACTTGAAACTTCACGATTAGCTCGTACCATTTGATTTCGACATTCAAGGTAAGGTACAAACCATTTTAATGGAATACTTCAGATGCCATAATATTCTAGTTTGTTAATCAGAATTTTATGATCAACACAATCGAAAGCTTTAGCGAAATCACAAAAAATCGAAGCCGTATAAAATTTATTGTTAAGTGAAGTATGTATTTCGTTGAGAACAGAAAACATAGCGTCATTAGTGCATTTATTAGGTAGAAAACCAAATTGTTGAGCTACCAGGATTTTATGTGTTAAAAGAAAGGGTAATAGACGGCTTTTCATTAGTCGTTCAATAATCTCCGATAGGATTGATAATAATGTGATAAGACGATAATTCTTAGTGTTATTTTTCCCGCCGTCATTGTGTAGAGGAACTATTATAGCTGTTTTTAGGCAGCTCGGGAAAAGCCCCTTTTCAAACGATCCGTTTATTAGTGAACATAAAACGTCAATCATTACTTTCGGAAACCCCAAAAATAACTTTGCTGATAGTTCATCAACTCCGCAAGATGTCTTGTTTTGAATGCTGAGTATGGTTTGTTCTAGCTCAGATCTATTCACAGATCTGAGGAAGATTCTGTTAGTGATTCTTTTAAAAGGAACGAGAGAAGAGAGAGCATCTCGACATGTGGATATTTTAAAGCTAATATTCTTACTAACGTTCACGAAATAATTGTTAAGTTCGTCTAGGTCGAGATTGATAATATTTGTTGAACGCGATTTGTTTCTAAAATTATTGATAACAGACCCAGTTACTTTTTTTTTTTTTCATCTCTTGAGATGCGATTATAGTAATAGTTTTGCTTCATAGTTTTGATAGTTTTCCGATACAATGATCTGTGAAGGATGTGAGGATTATCTGTGAACTTTTTTATATACAAAAATGATATTATATTCTTGGATGGAGTACGTGTTCTTTTCGTAGTCTACGATTTAATTTGATTGGTTTTGCGAGGGCGAAGAGGAAATGCTGTTTTCTAAGTTCGAAAATTTAGAGTCAATATCGTCAAAAGATCTATCCAATCATTTGCCAGACATAAGTTGTAAAATTTAATGAAGTTTTGTTTAGAGTGAACTCTCACCAACTGAGTGTACTTCTTATGAGATTTATTAGGTATTTCAAATTCGACGAATACAGTTTCATGGTCAGAGAGACCTGAATTAATTACAAAGTGATTCACATCATGGGGTGGGAAGTCGGATACATTGGAATCTAATAATGATGAAGTTGCTTTAGTAATTTGAGTGGGTGAATCCACGTGTATCTTCAGCTGATATGAGTCAAAAACATTCATCAGAGACTCCCGAGTGGCACAATCATTAGTGAAGTCAATGTTGAAATGACGGCATAGAACTTTTCTGCTCTTAGAAGACAGAGCGTCGAGATTTAAGTGGTCTATAAATACAGATAATAAATAAATCTTTTGTTTTGTTGTAAGGTATGGAAAATTCAAAAGTATTTTCTACAAGTAAAAAATAGTATTTTATTACATCCGAGTTCTCGCATGTAGACAAAATTAGAGTCTCGTCATGAGCTGAATTACCCATGTCATATCTGCATAACTCTATATTTGTCAATAAAAAACGGCTCATTTT
The DNA here is from genome assembly GCF_026250575.1 of Diorhabda carinulata. Taxonomy (NCBI): domain Eukaryota; kingdom Metazoa; phylum Arthropoda; class Insecta; order Coleoptera; family Chrysomelidae; genus Diorhabda; species Diorhabda carinulata. The sequence goes on from NC_079462.1 coordinate 11,354,363, forward strand.
CATATAACCAGTGTTCAGTAATAGTAACTATCTACGTGAACCCCAATTCCTCCAAAAACAAATACAACTCGTCCGTTTTGTTACGTATAGATTGAATATTAAGTAGAACCATTTTCCATTTACAGTCCTAAAAACTAAGTGAGGATTCTAGTTCCTCTAGACACGTCCTATGGTATTCATGAAATTGGCATTTGTAATGTGGATGGACAGATAAATCTTAATTTGTTGATCATGATGGTTATATTTGGTATATATTAGTTGTTTGTCGTTCGCCGTTTATTCTCACTAATCTGTTAAAATTTTACGTATCTAGTTTAATGTATGTTTTACGTAATTTGGGTTTATTCTCAATATTATTGAATAAAATAATATTATCCAATGTTTGATTTTACTCTCTTATAAAATGTTAAGACAAAACTTGCCGATTATTTTTTATCTTTGGGAGGGGAATTGTCCGCTGCCGTAATCTATTGTAAATATAAAGAGTTAAACATATAATAAATTGGGAATTCTGCAAACAATAAACATCAAAGATATTCCTGTCTGTATTCATTAACTAAAATGAGTACTTTATATTTTCTTCTTACATATCGATTGCTTGAACTCCCTTTCTTAAAAGTCGACATACATACCACAGCATCTATTGAGAATATCGGTATTGTGCTTTATATGGATCTAATATAATTGCTATGAAAACATATGTTGTACCAGAGACTATTCGCTCTCGTCATTATCTCATTGATTTATCATAATTTATTGATAAAAGCAATAAACAATGTATTTATCAGAGATATTGAAGATTCAAGTCCATAATACTCGTTATTACTATCCGATCAACATACGTATGTTAAAATTACTAGTCACTCACTCTTCTACTAAAGGAAAAGCCATAGATTAACGAACCTCACATTCATTTTGAGATTTTCTTTTCGTATTATTTCGTTGGAACATATTCAATTATACCTGGATCGATAAGAATGTGTGTATCTCCATATCAAACAAAAACAAAAAAACTTCCATAGAATACATAACTATCGATGCAATAACACACAGTTTAGTGTATGTTAACGAAAGCACGTACTTCAATCTTTTGTAGGAACAATCAATTTATGAGGGATTATGTATAAAAAGTTCGATTCTATTCTTTCCAACTTCAGATTTAGTTTTATTGGAGATTTCCACTTGCTGTTGTGTGAATTTCTTACATTCTAACTCGTAATAATAATGAATTGAATTAAACGTCGCTATACGGATATAGTGGTTTAGTGTCTCTCCATAAATATACCTAATTTATTATTTTATGAAACTAACATAGAAGTATGTAAAGAGACAACACATACAATATGGTGCAAATAAAAGGAATAAATTCTTTATTTCATAAACCGGTGACTTTAAGGAAAAACCATTCTATTATTATTTTTAAACAGGTTATTCGTGATGATACCTTTTTATGTTTGACGTCATCTATGTCAGCGTCATGACATTATAGTCAAAATTTACAAATAGAAATGTGGGTGTTCCAATACATTATTTGAAAGGTTTTTTTAATACTTATTCAGCCATATCAATATGTCTGAGTAAGCGATGTTTGTATTTGTCCAAAATCATGAAAGTTTCATTACTAAATTAAATTTTAGTATCTATCAAATACAACATAATCTAAACAACGTGCTCCAATAGTTTACCTTCAGCTAAAATGCAATGAAATGACATTTATCCTTTTTTGAGTTCAATGATATTTTGTGGTCTATTCTAGTACACTATACTTTTCAAGTATCCCCATGAAAAAGAATCAAGAGGATTCCAATTCAGTTACAAAGGCGGGAATTTTATTGTTCCTCTTCGACCTATCCATCGACTAGAAAACATTAATGGCGCACCAAAACAGCATAGTGGAAGACTGGACCATCTTACTGCAGCCATAAATAATTTCTGATTAGAAACCGGTTCAATTCGGGAAGCAAGAAGTTTCGAAGGAATTCTAAATATTGAGGTACTGTTTCTTCGATAAAGAATGATCTAATTATCTATTATTCGCGCCCAAACATTAACTTTCTCTGGGTATTGAGTACAGTACTTTTGCATCAAGTGAGGATATTCTGTAGCCCAATATTGATAAGTTTGACAATTGACATGATCGTTTAGTTGAAATGTAGCTTCATCAGTATTTAGGACTGAACTGTTTTAAAATCTCATTACTCAATTCGTCTGTCATACTACTATAACTTCCAGACTTATTTGTGCAACCTCAACACGTATCCTTTCTTTGAGTAATATTTTTGGTCTATACTGGTACAATTCAAGTATCCTCATAAAATGAAAATCAAGATTAGTCAAATCAGGTGACCTAGGCGACCATTCTATTGCTCCTCTTCGACTTATCTCCCGATTTGGTAAGACGTTGTTCAAGTAGTTGCCCACCAACATAGTGTCGAAGCGCACCAACATGGTGCCGAAGCGCACCATCTTACTGCACCAATAAAATATTTCTGTTTAGAAGCAACCGGTTCAATTCGGGGATTAAGAAGAAATTCTTAATATCATCATGTTAAGGCTATTTCGAAAAATTATGGTCATAATTTCTGTAGCCGGGTACCAATAAATTTTACCAAAATAGAGAACCATTGAGCTCAAAGAAAGGATACGTATTGAGGTTGCATGAATAACTACGGAAGTTATTGAGAAGGTTCGAGAAGAAGTCACGGCACATTTCTCTCAATTAAATACAGATAGAGGTTAACAATTTGAGCACTTAATTTGGGTTTCCTTATATTTGAAGAATAATACAATTTATTGCAATAATAGAAGTTCACTTATTTTTTAGACAAATACAAACATCAATTACTCAGACATATTGATATAGCTGAATAAGTATCAGAAAAACCATTCAAATAATGTACAACACCCATTTAAAAATTTTCACGAAGACGTGTCATCACGCTGATATAGATGATGTCAAAAATAAAAAGGTATGCTCACGAATACCTGTTCAAAATAAAAAATCGACGGGCTTCAGGATTTTTGCGTAAAGTCGCCGGTTTACGAAATAATGAATTTATTCCTTTCAATTGCACCATACTGTATATTCAATGGCGGATATAATTTAAAAGCAATTTTATTATTTCCATTTAAATGAATCAGTGAAACAATAAAACATAATACAAACATGCGAGATATATATAAAACTACTTCAAGATTTTATTGCAAATTATTGTCCATATTATGATAAATTCAAACTTGAACTGAAAATGGAATTTTATATATTTTATAATATGCGGTACTACACATAAATCAAATTATACGTAAACTAAATATGATAATTTATTGTTGACCAAATGTGAGTTTTTGTATTTACAGTGAACAGAAGGTAGAAATATTCACTAAAAAATAAGTTTTTTCGAAGACGAGGGAGAGAGAGAGATTCGTTGGATAGAATTTGGTAGGATAAGGAAAATTTCAGTAAAAGGAGGGATTGTTGGGCCCTGATATAGAAATTGCTCCTCTGGCGGGATTGTGGTGGTTGCTTGGAGTTGTCTTTGCTAAATTTTCTAAAGGAGGAAAAGCGAAGATTTTTTATTTTTGGCTAGAACAAATCGAAAAGAGAGCTTGCAAGTAGAAACGTTTCTTCTCAGTTTGATTTTTTTTTATTAATTTTTGTATTTGAAATTTCTTTTTTATTATATATATTATAGAAGCCAATTGGGCTATAGAAATCGGCAGTGAAATCGCTTTTTAGTGCCCAGACAGCAATCGATTACGTATCAACAAGCTTACAACTTTTCAACATTACGAATAATTAAAACTGGTCTGTTATCATTAATATGAATAAATGAGAAGAAATAAGATGTAAATGACGATTATCATATTATTCATCTGTATAACCAAACGCGGCAGTCGCCTCATTTCCAAATAATTTAGAAAGTATTTCGATAAAACTATGAAATGAGACGCGGAACTCGGCAACTAATCCTTAGCCTCGTGATAAAAAGTATGACTTTATTGTCTTGATACATAAATAACTATTCATTATCTAAATCGCTTTGAGAAAAATATTACCCAAAAAATATTAACAATATTCAGAAGCATACCTAAGACTCAGAATCGATTGAAAGCATAATCTTCATCTGGAAAAAGAGTAAAGCATGTATCCGAAATAATATAATATTAAATTGTACCAACGGCATATTAAAACTGAATTGGCAAATAAAGAAAAACTAGACATATTTATAAAAATTCTGAAGTAAAAGATTTTTTTCCGAACTCGACAATATGGATATAAATTGCTGGATACGACAATGAAACGAGTGATAATATATTGATTAAAAAAGAAAGGAGGAATATTAGCAATAACAATATATTCAAAACACACGTGTTGAATATGAAGCAAGTGAAAACAACTGGAACCTCATATATGTTACAGATAAAAAAAGAAACTTATATGTAGAAAGCCGGCTTGTTTGCAGATGTTAATTTTAGTCTAGTCGTGATCTAGCCTATCTGTTTTTTCTGCCACCATCATGCCACCTAGCTAAAATAAAAACATTAATATGAAAAATGAAATACGAATGAATAGGAGAATAAATAATTTGACAGAATAGAAGCTTATGCTATAACACATACAAAACCAGAAATAAAAATTTCCATAGAAATGAAAAGGATCCACAGAATTTCTTGAGAACATAAAAAATAATAATAAGAACCAAATAAAAACCCTATAAAACAGAAATCCTGTTAGCAAATCCCAATGTTAAGAAAGATATATTAGAAACTATTGTACCACCAAATGAAATCTATTGAAATTACATTCTTTTTGCCTCTTTTAGGAGGTGATCGAATCGGTTTAAAATTAGATAGTGCTATTCTAAATTAAAATCAAACTGAATGGGGTTTCAATAAATTATTTTTAGATAATGGGGGCTATACTATAAAAGTGACAATAATAAATAATTGATAAAATGGAAGAAATGTTTGACAAAAACTTGGCTGATTAGCATGTTAAAATAGCTATATATATATATATATATATATATATATATATATATATATATATATATATATATATATATATATATATATATATATATATAACAGAGGTCTATAACATTCAAAACCATATAGTTATCGTCGTACATCAAATTTATTTCCATCAATTATTGCTTAAGTTATGTATAGTAATTTTGGCCTTCATAATGGCAGTATCTGACGAAGTTCGATCTTCGTATATGTACGTTAAACTAAAGTCGTTTTATTATTAAATAATTCAATGAATGTACTTTTGGATTTATCTAATTGTATCAATATCAACGTTTCTACTTCGGCCTCTTTTTGAACTCTAATGGCTTGTGATGTGCTTCCTGTTTTTTACTTTAAAACTAAATGTTTCAGTACAAAATAATTTTAGAATGTTACCAAAATAAAACAAAATAAAAAATAATGAACTCATGTAAATGATAAGAGCTAACAATTTTGAACATAATCAACTATTAATAATAATCAATTAGCGACATATGTTTTAGTATATCGATGAAAAACATTGTGTTACAGTTTTATTTATTATCATTTTTTTTTTTCTATTCAATTGAAATCAGAAATAGGATCATGCTTCTGCTATTATATTACCTTGTTTATGGTGACATCAGCATCAGAAAGGATCTATCCACACCTAACACATAAAAAACTTACCGGATGAAATAAATAGCAACAGCATAACTTATCCAACAAGAATCCCTGTTTTCCTAATTGGAATTATCCTTGAATCAATAAGTTTGTCTTTATATTAAGTTGTTATTAAACGTAGAAACATTCCATGACTTGCATAAATTCGAGGCTCGATTCTTACCGTCAAGTTGACTTTCGGGACTCAGTACTTAAATGCACTTTGTGGTTTCCGTCAAATTTAATATTATTAAACAATTAATAAATTACAATTCATTATACATTACTTATATGATAAAAATAGATTATGTAAATTCAACCAATACACCTACAATTTTATTTAACGTAATATACTCTTCCGGAAATGCAATATAAGCAACTGAATTTTTCCATTCATTTTGACCACATGTCTTTGGTAACTTTATGTCAAAGATTCGAATGATTATTTTGATATTGTTTGATATCGATATATGAATTTGTTATAATAGGTCTAGTGAATGTAATTGTCGCTTCAAAATTGCAGTTATTTAGTAATATCCAAAAGTCAGGATTGTTCTTTGGAAAGCAAATCATTATCGAAGAAGTTGGACTAAAGCGAAACGCTGTAACCCACACCAAAGCCTGATTTACACACATTGTTGATGTGGAATTTCAAACACTTCATTAAGAACTCTTACCGATCAAACCAAAAAAAGTGAAGTGTATAGTGCACAATTGGAGAGATTAGATCGAACGTTGAGAGGATACGATCTATCTGTAGATCGTACTTCTTCATCATGATAACCACATACTCCAATAATTACGGTAGATAAAACCCAACAGTGGAGATGGAAAGCTCTTCCTTAACTTGCATGTACTTTAAATATTTTCTAATCGAATAGGAAAACATTTCCGTAATCAATAACACATTAACCAAACTTTTGAATTAAAATCACAAGAAATTGACACTAATAATAGATGCTACCTGAAAAGCTAATTGAGAAGTAATCTTATAAATCTTATAAACGCTTTTTTTCTCATGGTAAAATTGGAAAATTTTATTGTACTTAAATTTGTATTTTACAGTAAGAAACATGCCCTAATCAGAAGTATATCACTGCATGAAGGCATGAATCTACTGAAGCAAGGAGTTCATTATATGCAGTAAGTTACTTGCAGACAATGATTCCAACTTCAACAGAAATATATTTTAGGAAATGAATGATCATTTGCTCAGCCTTTGGAGTGGTTTAGGAGAGACAAACAACTGATTTCCTCAATCTCTAAATTTAAATTCAAGTGATTTCTGTTTATCGAGTTACTTTGAATCAGTACCTTATATCAACAATAGGGTACTTGCATGGTTTGAGGAAAAAAGTTTTGGATAGTTTATATACAACTTTCATTATAATTTCTTTTTAAGTCTTTGATCAATATTTATAGAGAAATAAATTATTGAAAATTCAAAAATTTTGTAGGTAGTTTAAACATTTCAGTAAGGCCACCATTTTGTGTGATATCATAGGTATAAAATAAACACTTAACATATGATACAAAGTAAATAGGACAGTTATTCTCTCGGTTATTTTGAAATAAGCGTTATTATTAAACTTTGATTAATCTGGAAAATCATATATACATCGTATTTTGTGCCAGGATGTAAAAATACGACGACTAAAACATCTGATAAAGATTTTTTATAATGCCAAGAAATTCGAACAAAAATGGTTTGAAATTGTTGGTAGTTTTGACCATCCTGAGAGATGTAATTATTTTGCTTGTAAGGTTTATTTTAATGTAAGTACTATTCAAATTAAACTTTTTATTTCAATAATTGTGTTTATTATGCTCTTAATTTTTAACATGATAATGTAATAATGTGAGAACTGAACCTATAAAAGGTATATTCACTTTACTCTTATAGTAAAATATTTAATTTATACATAACAAATTATTAAAAACTGTATTATAACAACACACGCTACGTTACCGGCAACGATAACCTCATGATCATCAAGCAGACAACTGGTTAATGTTTTTATTAAATCTATGACGTCACAACTGGAAACCAATGAGAGCCGTTTTCTTCTAGTTGAAAATTTGACATTTTTGCGATTGGCAAATAAATCTTTAGATATCATTTTTTCACTTTTATTATATATTTTACCTTCTTACATTATTTCAAATCAAGAACTTATAAAATAAACAAAAAAATAGATACTTTTCAAAAAAATGCAAGTGGGGGAATTTGAATCCTGTAATACTATAGAAATCGACTATATATTTTTTCTTGCATTTTTCGTATTTATTAAATCTCTTTCTCTCTCTCTCTCAATACATAGTTCATGTTTTGATTATGGATAAAGATGATAATCAATTGGTTTTGAAAAATCGGGTTAGGAAATGATCATACATTAATTGAAGACACATTTTGAAAACAGGCTCTATAATATTGTACGGGCTTTTGGTTGCCAGTAACGAAATAATAAGGCATTACTCGCAGATTTTTTTCAGCGTAAAGATTTCACGAGTATTATTATTTGCCAGAGCGTATACAAAATGCATGTCGATCATTTCATCGTTTGTTCATATAAGTAAAGTAGAAAGTGAGAAAGTAGTAGACAAATTAATATTTATCCACATTATCCATAATAGACGTCAGTGGACTGAAATTTGATTAAATATTTCAGCTGAGCTACTCGACGAATTCACACTACCTGTGCCAGACTGAGTAATATTTTCAATAGACTCCATTGAAACTGAAAGAAAATGAATAAATTTGGTTAATCAATCTCTCCTCATTGGACTTGATGATGCCCTCTATCTTTTTTATCGAAAAACTATAGAATTCATATTTCTTTATGACGCTTTTTGACATATTATTATTCATCCATAATTTCGTAGCTGGTGTAACGTTCAGGGTTACCACAATTGGTAAGTTGTTTCTTTAAACATTTAACAAATGCTAGTATCCCTCAAGGTTCAGTATCGAATTCTCACACTCCCATAAATATATCCAATATGCTGATGACCTAACTCTTCACTGCCATAGTAAATACGTCTCATCAACATGTAAAATATACAATAAACCTTGTAGAATAGGATTATTCTTTTCTGAAAACAAATTCAAAGTGATGAATTTCTCTCTCACAAAATCTAGGGCATCTGTAGAAAGAGGCTAAACATTATAGAAACCCCCAGTCACCTTCAATGGGTCTACGACGAAATTACAGAGCTCTCATCTGTTCCAAGCTCAACTGAGGTTGTTTTATCTACTCGTATCTACTCGAAACAAAAGAGAGGAAGACCTAAAACGACATAAGATAAAGCAATTGGTACTATATTTAAGAAAAGAGGCACAACATAGAGAAAAGCAAAAATAACAGCAGATAGATAAAAAATTATGAAGAGAATTTGTATATAATACGTAACTGTAAATTCAGTGAGATCTATGTGGTTCCGACTGATATCTGAAGGAATTTATGTAACATTAATAGTTATAATTATGACAATTTCAATCAATTTCATCAATAAACACCTTCTGTTAGTGATAGATTCAGTAACATCGGTCAGCGTAAGTTGAAAAGAAAGCGTTGAGAGAAATTAGCGAAATATTGATAACAAATATGTAATGAGTACAGAACAAGATCGGAGAGGTGATTTCAAGACGTTTGTATAATAATTCGGTCATTATATGGCTGAGTAGATGAGATTCTATAGCCAGAGTACTTTAGAGATTTCTATGAGAAAATATACTATAAAAGCTGTTCATAGTTCCTAAGTAAAATAAAATTGCGATAAAACACCGTGACAATACCGGTGAGATGCCAATTCATTATTACCTAAGATTTCACTTAAACAACCGATTTTGTTATAATATCTAATGAAATTGTGGTTTATGCAATAGCAAAACCGAGTAAAACAATTTTATACCAACTCATTTTCTAAATATACACAATTAAAATAATTTCCAGGAATTTGAGCCCGAAATTTGAAGATACGGAAAGTTAATGAAATATGAAGGTTCGGATGGGTTACAAACCATAGAAAGAATAGAAAAGATATAAATAATTTGGATTTAGTTAAGAAATATTTGTTAGAAAGAACTAAGTATTAAGAAATCGACGAATTCGGCCTAGTCTAGCCTTCTTAATAGTCCCCTAGAATGCAAATCAGAATGTCAATCTAAAATGAAAGTTTATAAATTATATTTCTCAATGAAACAAAAATTCTTAAGGGGCAAGTTTTCCTATTTAAATTAATCATATCAAGCAACAGTCAAATCAACAGGTTTCTCGTTGGATTGAAAGTACCCTAGCTCTATTCTATTAATGACAATATATTTTCAAACACAGCTTAGCACATAAAATCAAAAATTCAATAAATTCTTTAAGACAGTTTAGGAAATAAAATTTGAAGAAAGTGAGTCCATTTTATGAATTGTCACGTTTTTTGTTTGGACAGGTTGATGTTGACAAGCTTAAAAAATCCTTTAAAATAATTAGCGATATTGTATTACCTAGATTTACCAGAAAATAATATTCATTGAATAAAAGTTGGATAAAAGACAAGAAATTGCAAGCGAATGTTCAATTACATAAAGTGTAGATTTCTATTATTATGTTTGTGTTTAATTATAGAAGGTCAATTCGAGATCTAAACCAAGATGGTATTAGAATACAAATTGTTTATAATCTCAAACTGTAGCGTTCAAATTTTATTTGACAATATTGAAATTGAACAATTTACCTTCCAGAATTTTGTAAATAAGTAGTATCACAAGTATTCTAATAATGAAGTGAAAGTGGATTTTTGAGTTGAATAAACATCATTAAAAATTACTATCAATATAAATTTTCTTACTGATTCATAAAGACCGTGAATTCAAAACGACAAGTGACGTCATTCAAATAGGTAGTAGTTGTATCTGTGTTCTATTAAAGTAAAAATGAAAGTTATGACGATCCTCAATGGAGAAAGGTAAAAGTTTTATCGTAGGTCATATGCCGTTGAGCAATTTGAAGATTATTTATTTTGTAGGTCAGGTAAAGAAAGCTACTAAAGTTGTTATGAAAAGCATAGACGGAGTGTGCTTTTATCTATCCGATTAAATGATGCGATTAGGAAAACTCAAAACATAATAATAATTTATGAATTTCTGGGAATCATACTTCATGAAAATTTAAGTAACTAGTATCTATAGAATGTACTTTTTTGTACTACTGGCTTTGACGGTTATTTTCTTCTTATGCTAAAACTTCCTGTGAAACTTTCGATTAAAGGTTATACTTTAGCCAAGAAATAATCCGTGCATCAAAGCAATTTCAAACGCAATTTCACGAATCGACCAGTAAATTTTTTATATTTATGCAATGACTGCTATGCTCACTCCCACAGTAAATTTCGTCCTCGTTCGTTAGTTATTCTACCTGTTGCCGGTAGTGCTACGTAATCCAAGATCAGTTAGATTTTGAAAAGCCTGCTATTCGATAATCCTTATCTTAGTTTCATATTTAAATTCGCCATTGACGACCATTGTTTTAGTTCCTGTATTATACAGTTATTATTATATTAAATTGTATAAACTGATATTTTTGTGCTTTTTCGTGATTGTCTTTATTAAGATGGTTCTATACTATAGTGTTCCCACTTTTGATTGATGTTTGTAAATTCAATACCTACCTAATTTAAAGTTTATTTTTCTCTAAAATTTCTCTACTAGAATGCATATTAATAATATTTTTGTCGCAGTATTTTTTCATGCTGATTCTATCAATTCGATGTGTTCAATGTTTAAAAACGTTTACGTTTGATGTGATGTATGAGAGCTTGCATTATCGTGGTGCCGAATGAATATCTTCTGCGATGGGTTTCCATGATAATCTCGAACACTTGTGTCAAAAAAATGTTTGTATATTATTTAGAATTAACTGTTCAACGTTGCTCCAATAGACGGGGACGACATGTCCAATTATTCAGAAAAAACAGGCAACTATTGGCTTCGAGGTGCTTCGTGCACAAACTACTTTTGTTGGATTCGGCTCGTCTTGAAAGACCCATACAATCGATTGCTCTTTAGTTTCTTTTGATAAATCGACATGGGTTTTTCGTGCGCCATTGGCAAATTATCTGGCATACAACGCGACAAATCTTTTCGACAGCCAAATTTTCATGCTATATTGAAGGTATGCAAGTGAAACTGATATTCAAGTATACCTAAATCTCACGGTATGTCACATGACGACCTTGTAATATCAATTTCATCAAAGCATCGATGTTTTCTGGCACAATCGCCGATTTTGGACGACCTTCACGAAATTCATTCTGTAGCGAAGTGCGACCATGATTGAATTCAGAAAACCAGCTCGAGATCGTGATTCATCACCAAAAGTAGAGTTTATCGGCTCACTGTTGTTGGTTTGACCAAGTTGAATGTTTTATGTATCTGTAGACAACGTAAATAGAACTCGTATGACAATACGTTCTAACTACGTTCACCATTAAAAACGTCAAACTTTGTGATGACGATGTCAGATTTGCATATTCACATCAATGCTGCCACATCTCAAATCTTTAGTAGCAAATCTCGTTTTTATTAATTTACTTACTACATAGAAACTATACCGAGTACTGGTAATGAGATTGTAGACTATACTGAAATATACTTACCTCTTATGAAATATACAAGATTTTTTGTTTACTTGTATGTATGTATGTATAGTTTAAAATATCATTATTTACTTTTGTTGGTCTAGTATTTGTCAATAATTGTGTTCACTTGAAACTATAGATCTCCTTATATTTTATCTATTCTCTCCAATCAACGCTCTGCTAATTTGAGTTTTGTTTCTATAGGCCTAAAGACCGCTTGACATGATGCAATACAACGTAAGTCGCAATAGTTCTTAATCAAAAGCATGCGCAAATGAAGTTCATCTAATTGTGTCATGCAAGATCTTGACATTATCGCCTTTGTGCCGTTTTTATTGCATGAAAGTTGCAAACTAGTTACTTTTGGCTTAACAGATCAACTGAATTTCGTAAAACTTGTTATTTTCATTGTTAAACTATGTACAAAATATTAGTAAAAATTTGAAATGAAATTTCTTGCATGTTGCATTGCATTATATCAAGCAGCCTTTAATAGGGCTAGTAAACAAACCTCGTATTAATAAACCAAGTAGTTTCAAAATATTAGCCTGAAAATTTTTTTTCAATTTCTGTGTTTAGAGTTGAAGATTTCTTAATATCTAATAGAGTAAGTTGAGAATAGAATAAAATTATGATCTTTTTAAATAAATATTAGTGAAATTAAGCATATTTAAAAAGAAGTTATGTTTAATGCAACTACTGTTGCAGGATCTTAGAATGAACAGATAGTGTACGATCTACTTGATATTGTTAAGTTCGGACATATAATTATTCTAGTTTGTCTTTAGGCAGATCACTATTAAAATAGATAATTTATTGTGGAACCCTGCAGTCCAACAGCAGAATATGAAAAAGGAAGAAATTTGTGGAACAACATACGTATTATAAAATGGATGGACAAACGGCCCGTTCAAATGTTAAGTACTGATCCAACTCATACAACCACTTTTATATCAACAGGAAAGCGATACTGGTAGGGGGAGCCTGTACTGCAATCAAAAGCAATCATTGATTACAATAAAGGAAAAAAGAGTAGATTTTAGTGGTCAGATGAGTCCGTATTAAGAAGATCTTTAAAATGGTACCGAAAATTATGCTTTGATTTTTTTGCTCGGATCAGCTATTGTACTTGTAAATGCTTGGATTATCTATAACAAGGTTACTTCTTCTTCAAAATTCTCTATAATTGAGTTTAGACGAAGATTGGCACGGGAGTTACTTGTTACTGTAGTAGTACACGAAGAAACTACTACTCCCCAAAGATTTCTACATGCCTTTGTTAAACCTTCCGGGCCAGGAAAGGAAAGGAGAAGATAATGTTAAGGATGCTATCATAAATTGAGAAGAAGACATTCCAGCAAGAATGTAAGTAACTTTGTTACAAAAGCAACAAGTTACTGCAATGAATCTCTTGGACAACAAGAAATGTGTTCATCTTCTTTGATCACATTTATTAAAAATAGTTCTGGAGCTAAATTGTATACAAATACAATATATTTAGTATACAAAATGTTTTTCTTTCAAAATAGCATCCATACTAATGAAGCGTTATAAAGTCTTTCATGTTATTTGTGGTTTTTCTCTAAATTTGTAAAAAATAGTAAGCTACCTGACACATCTTTAACACGACAACTGATCACAACACGGATGATAACAGTAAGTTGTTACATGGTTCTATTTTTAATAATTGATCTTAAACCTTTTATCATTTATATCATAGGACTATAAAAATTGGAAAGCTAATTACGTCTTTACCACGCCCCGAAGACCAGTATAGCAGTATCTCAGCGTCAAACCAACTGTCCCAGGAAACCGGTAATGCATCGATGCAGGGCTTATATATTTCAGAAACGCAGTCAACCTGTTAACAAATTCAACAACAAAATCAAAAATGTTATCAATATTCTATATGGACAATCATTATTTGCCATCTAGAATCAATTTCTTCCAATTGCCACATACGACGAGTTCAAACAATAGTTTAACTTCAATCAATTTAATAAATGTATTGTTTCGCACAACTGCCTTTCTACGTGTGCCCACCTTTAATTAAGAAAAAGATCTAATATTATTTTAAACAATTCCTCAAAAACAACACACATTGTTCTCCAATACTACTCTACACCGCTAATATTTTATTGAGCAACACATCATGTCAAAATTTCATTCCAACTATAAATATATAGATATGAGGATACTTGTGAAGAGTATCGCCGAGTAACAGATGGTGTTAATTGTATCCCATTTCATAGAATCAGATTCGAAGCTTTTGTAATTATTTAAGATCTAATGCTGTAAACTGCTACAGTCGGCATAACCCAAACCCTCTTTATTCTTAGTAGGATTTATAAATACATTTTTGTGCAAGTTTAACTATAACCATCGATAAAAATAATAAAACTACATTTTTTATTACCTACTTTCGCTTTGTAGAATCCGACAAGTAGTAAAAATATAAAAGAAGGTAAAATTACAAATTTTACAGGTAAATAAAATTGAACTGTTCGAAAATATGAATTTAATTTCGGTCAAAGTTGCATTGCATGACATATTTTCACAAGATCAAACAGATTGCGATTGAAGTTAAGGTGAAGGGAATATACTTGCATAAAATGAAGACAATCTTCTTCGGATGTTAAGAGCTTCTGCAATAAACGTTTATTAATATTTTATTGTCGAGAATTTAACTAGTATAGTACAATAGAATTTGTTGGGCATGAATAGAATTTAATATCCCATGTGGCAGTAATTAAAGAAATTTTTTCTGCAGATGGAATTTACGTTAAGACTTTGTAAAATCGCGGCATATCACTTATTTCGTCATTGTCAATCCTTCCTCTTAAAATTATGCTGTAATCAAATTCGTTGTATACAGAATGAGTTTTATGTATGGAACGCATCAATTTTTATAAATTTTTGTGCGCAAAGGTCTTGGTGATACGGCGGTATTCTGTGGTATCTAAATTAATGTCAGATTTTTTCGGAAAAAAATGAACTTTGTTATTTCAAATAGAGCACCCTATATAATTTGTGTTTTTAGAAATCCTCAAGAAATATTGGTGCGAAAAACCTAAAACAACTGAAGAAAAATCTTATAATGTTTATGTCATGTTAGAAGTAGATCCACATTTGTGAAGTTAAAAAATTACGAATTTTAGAAAACACAGTAAAGGCGATTACCGCAGATGCTCAAAATATATAATCAAAATACATTTTGTAACATCCCTGACTGCTCAATTCTTCTTATCTCTTTTAATTCCTGAATATGAACAATTGTTGTTTTATAAACGATGGATTTTAATTGACTACACAGGAAATAGTTTGAAGAATTCATGTCGGGTGTTTGAGGGGGCCATTCGATACAGCCATGCCTTCCAATCCATCTTCTAGGAAACACGCCTAGTGAGGTGGGGGTCGGGATGTTGTTATTGAAAATTTCTAATAATAAAGTTTTTTCAAATGTAATTGAAAATACTTACATGGATTTGGAAATATACTAGCCAACTCAAGTATAATACTATTTTCCAATAAATCTAAATACGCCGGACCATTTAAGTTACCCTCAATGAAAAAGGAACCAATTATTCTGTCGCCTCTTATTACAGATCATACATTCAGTTTTTGGGGATATTTGGTGTGGGATTCACACAACAAAATGGTCATCTGACAACTCTTGAACCAACGTTACTTTGTATGGATGGAATTTATTATCACGTAAAATTATCATTACGTATGTTTGCGAAATATCAAGTCCCCTGGATATTGGTAGTACTCAAATGTTGATCGTCTTCTAACAGGATACAAACATCTAAAGATTTGTTTTCAGTTGATGCAGTTTTTCTGTGACCTGATTTGGATAAATCTTTTACTGAACCAGTTTCGATAAACTTCTTTACTAATTTACTGACAGTAGATCTTGTTATGTGATTTCGGTTAGGATATAAATTATTAAAGATATTACACGTTTCCTGTTGAAAATATCCTAATATCATTAAAATATCAATTCGTTCTTTTTTACTTACAATAAACATCAACAAAATAATTTATTGAAACGTCAAATTTGTTATAGTAGCAGTCATAGCCTCCTAAATGTATTATTTTAACTTCGGCGGATATAACGCAAATGTAGCTACAACCCCGAAATTATGGCATTTAGGAATAGAGAATATCACATGAAAAATAATCAGTATTTCTAAAAGCCAAATATATATAGGGTGTTCCATGATCTATGAACAAAGTTCATTATTTTTCCGAAAAAGGGAAAGATCTGACAACAATGTAATTGCCACCATAATACCCTTGCGCAGAAAAATTTATGGAAATCGTACAAGCCGTTTCCAATATAATTGAGGCGTTCCTCACATAAAACTCACTCTGTATATGAAGGAGGTACCTTCGGTGTTGAAGTTTTTTTGCGGTTTCCCTGCAACCAAGTGAACCGGTTCTCCAGCCAAATGACCGGAGATAGGGAATAAGAATAAAAAAAAAATAAAATTTTTCAAAAATCAAAATAAGACCCAAAACGAGAAGGATCGTTTCTGCTTGCTAGCTCTTTTTTCAAGTTCTTCTGGCTAAAAATCCTGAATATCCACTAGCGAACACAACCCTACGCAACCACCACAACCCCGGCTCTGCAGAAAAAAAATCTCTCAATCTAGGTCCACTCCAATTAACCCCCCTCCTCCCATTGAAAATTTTCATTATCCTACCAAACTCTACACGATGAATCTCTACAATCCAAGAAAAAGTAACGTTAATGTAAGCATAATACCTTTCCGCAAAGTTCCGCAAAATACGCGTTTGTTTCTTTAGGTTTTCTCAATTTTGGGATCAGGTAGTAATCCGTGAGAACTAGATCAGATATATAAAGCAGATTAGGCAATATATCGTAATGCAGCTCTTCTATTTTTTCTGCAACAACAGCGGATTAATTAACGGGGGCATTATCATGAATGAACAAAATTATTTTCTTCAACAAATATGGTCGTTTTTGATGTGAAACATCTATAGAATGATAAACCTGATTGTTGGCGTGGCGATACAGGCCGTCGCGATGCATCGAATATAACTATTGTTTTTAAGAAGTTGGGGAATTCAAGTAACGAATTCCACCTGGAGAGCTAATGGATACGTAGGACTCCCGTAGCCTACGCACAAAACCGCCATCTTCTGTCATCGCCATCCATCCAGGAACTATTGTGATATCACTAATGGCTGGTGAATATTTCCGTCTATGTTGTTCCGTTTGCTACGTTTCTATGATATCGTCATACATTTTTTTGCCTAAAAATTCTCTTTATGTAGATAGCAATCAGTTGCCACTATTCCAACTTATGCAGCATCAACTGGATGTTATTAGGATTTATACTGCCGACAGACTTCTCTACTGAAGAACGTGTGTTCCGTATCATCTTAGTCGTGGCCAAAATAAGTACACTCAGGTGTTTGGATTTTCTTCATTTTGTGGAGATACCGTCGGAAGTAGCCGTGTTGCATAGTTCACAATCAGAAAACATTAAGATCAGGAATTGCCCTCGTTTAAAATTCAATTTTTTCAGTCGGATACGTTTGATTATAGTAAATGCAGATCGTTATAAGGGCAATTTTTAGGAGTGCTAAACTCCTTAGGTTATATCCAAAGAAGACTGTTCCTACATGACAGGGCAATCTCACAAGTCTAATACATCTTTTGCCAAGAATGCGTGAAATTTCTGCGAAATTTATCTCCAAAAGACACAACATAAATTGGTCTCCATGTGATTCTGATTTCACACCATATGTGGTGTTATATCAAATAGAAGCAACAAAAAATTCATCGACTTCTCTGTGGCATTTGAGAAAACAATATTTGCAATCATCTATCACGGAATCCATCTGTATAACCATCAATGTAATTTTATCGTCCAAAAATACATGTTGTGAATGCGAAGGTACTTTCATAATTACTTTCTTCTTTTCTTATTTCGTTGGCTTTCAAAATATAAACTTTCTTTTTCATATTTTCCAATTTTAGTTAGTTACTATACTTTTATAAATATAAATAATATAAATAATGAATATTCGTGTGTTGGTTTGGGTTTTATTTTCATTTGTATTAGCTCTATATAAATAATTATTTCTAATAATCATAATTGTAAGTCTTGTTTCCGATTCAAACTTCGACTTTCTTCAATTATTTATTTCAGAAGTATTCAACAAATACCCCGTAATGAAGTGAGCTTTTAATAAATTTTTCTTGTTTTCCAAAAAGCAAATCACTATTTGAATGAGTTTGAGTAAATGATAATGATGCTTTATCGATTTTGTCAATATTAAAACTGCTAGATTCCGTAAAAAATAAACCTATTAAGTTTTTCATATGGAGTTGATCATCATCGTATCTAAACTAGTGATTTCAGACAATATATTTCATGATCTTCCGGCAATAAACTATAAAATTACAATATTTATTCCACAATAATATACTACGGCAAAAATTAGTTCTTGTTTTATTAGTGTTAAACGCTATATTAGTATTAGATAAAATCACTTCTGTGAAAAATGAAAGTGTACTATAGTGGATGATTCATAAAAAAAGAGCCAAATTGTAAACACTTTCAGAATACAAGAATGGTATGTTGAATTGAAAAAAAAAGGAATAAAATTTGTTAATACGAGGGTTGTTTCTCAAGTTTTGAATTATGGCAACAGTGACGTGATATTTCAAATATGACATTGCAGTAATAAAGTTTGACATGGTTAATGGTAAACGTACTCAGAACGTTTTATCTTACGAGTTCTATTTGAATTGCTTACAGATACTTGAAATATTCATCTTGGTAAAAAAATAGTATTAAATCGCGAGCCTTTTCGTGCGATGATTTTCTATGACTCACTTTTGGTGATGAAGCGCCATCTCGTGCCACATTGTTTCGTTGGTTTTTCGAATTCCATTATGGACGCACTTCGCTACAGGATAAATTTCGTGAAAGTCGTTTAAAATCAGCTGTTGTGCAAGAAATCATCGTTGCTGAGGGTAAAGTGATATTGAAAGATTGTCACGTGACATACGGTGAGATAGATACATACTTGCGCATTACTTCCTCTCACATACATTCAATATTACATGAATATTTGACTGATGACAAAATTTGATCGCGTTGGATACTGCATAATTTGAAAATCACTTGAAAAAAGCTCGTGTCGATTGGTGCATTAAAATTCTGTGAAAATTTATCCGCGGTGTTTTAAAAGACATCTTTAAGATCGTGACAGGCGAAAAATCATGGATATGAGCATGTGAACCCGAAACTGAGCAACAATCGAATGTATGGGTCTTTCAAGACGAGCCAAATCCAACGAAATTTGTTCGCGCACGAAGCACTTCGCCGCAGATGGTCACCTGTATTTTCGTAATAATTGCACATTTCACCACCCTTCTATTAGAGCAACGTAGATGGTCAATTCTGTATGGTACACCACCATTTGTTTCCTATAAGTGATCGTAAAAATCATCGCAGAGGACGAATCATTCTCATTTACCATGACAATGCGAGCTCTCACACATCATTTCAAACAAAAACGTTTTTGAAGAGTTGAAACATCAAATTGATGGGTCATCCACCGTATAATCCTTGATAAGCACCAATTATTTCTTCTCTTACCCGCAAATCAAAAATAGATTAATGTTTTTCTATACCTGAAGAAGCGGTGAATGGGTTGAAATCACATGTTTTGGAGGTTCTTAGGACTATAGGACTTAGGACTTAGGTTGGAGGACTATAGGTGTTCAAACGCATGCAAAAATATACCGATCTCAATAGAGAATATTTTGAAAAACAATTAAGCCATATCCAATTAAAAATATTGGTTTTTATTTGTCCATATCTAAATCTTGAGTAGCAACCCTCGTAGAACACTTATTTTTGTTATACTCACTTAAAAACTGTGAATTAACTAGTTCTAGTAAGGGAAAATAGGAATTTATGGCAAGAAAGAATTCCAGAGATTTTACCATGAATTAAATAAAATCAATAATGATTTTTTCCACTTAATTTACAACTTACTCATCCAAATTAGATAATTGTTCAAATTATAAAACGATACATTCAGAAAATTGTGATTAATAATTATTAGTGTCTTTTTTGACAAATAAGTATAAAAATAGTTAATGAAAAGGCGAAAAAAACGTATGAAATGTAAAATATTGTTAAAACCATTTAATCAACGTGAAACTTCTACTATTTAATTGGAAGTTGACAGACACAACGTGTGTAGTAAAACTGTGACATATATTAAAAATAGTCTTAAACATTCTATTGCTGTGTAAACTCAGTTCTATTTGTTTTAGCATAAGAAAAAATATGGACACATAATCACTCTTCAAAATACGAATTGAGAGACAATACACAGAAAAAAGATTTTCTGCGCAAGCAGTATTAAAACAACATCGTGAAATGTATCCTAAATTGGGTCAAATCAATTAATTTTATCTTAAATATTAAAGAGAGTGCCCTACAAATTATTATCTCAAAACAAAAAGATGAAAGTTAGGTAGGAGCCAAAATAAGCACGTGTCACTTATTTGCAATTGCTTATTACTGAGCTCAATAGAATTATCTCCTATTTGAATGAAGAGTTATATTTAAATCTTTAAATTATGACCCACCTTAATATCTAGCTTACTACTTTTATGTGTTGCTACTTAAGACTGACAATTTGCCATTTTTCATTTAGTTTCGTTTTTGCCGTCAATGGGGTACAAAATTATTTATAAAGTTGGTCATTCACATTTAAATTATAGCAAACAAATTACTGGCCGATCCTAAGTCGAAAATTCAGTTCAAAATCAACCAAACGAAGAACAACTTGAAAATTTTTAGTTTCATAGAAAAAGTATCAATAAGTTTTAATTTTTATATAACTAAAGTACGCCAATGTACCTAATTGATAGTTGCCACGCTAAAAGATGAAATATCATTTACGTGTCTAGTTTGGGTATTGGTAGAAAAACCAAGAATCTGTAATTTATTTTATTTAGTGTTCCTCTTTGTTTCACATAATATTTTTATTGCTCATTTATGCATATTATTGCCTAATCAGGTAAATATTTCTTACAATTAAATGTAACGATTTACCTAATACTAGGAAAACAGCGAATGCAAATGTCCTCAAGAATGTTAATCGCATGTACCTACACTATTCAAACACATAAACTTGCGTTAAACATAATGGAATCTGAATGTATTAGTCGACTGAGACCTAGTGCTTTAAAATGGCTGTCTTCACTTCAAACAACAGTATTAAAGTATTTTAATCTCTTTATTATATAAATATTCTTCGTAAAGAGTAAATAGATTTCATGAATAAATGAAAAAAAAATGTATTCAAAGCTACATGTGACCTATATTTTCTCGAATAATAAATTCTGATATTTGGATTTATCATTTCGCGTTTATTACACATTCTTAAATGAAAATTCTGGTTTGTTTACGATTAAAAGCTTCTTACATGTGATAAAACGAGCAGAAATGTGATATACACTTGTTAAGTCTGAATTTTTTTGAAGATAAGAATATACCCACTACAGATGTCATTATACCATAAAAGTATTCCTCGTATTTTTAAGTTACGACACACAAAACGAATCAACAAATCCTTCATGAGTTACTTGACCCATAATAAAAGTGCTTAGCTTATTATTAAACTTTATCCCATAGAATTAACTGTTAAATAATACAGGTTACAGCTAACGAATTTAACTAGGCCCAAAAAAGAAGAACCCCGCGTTCTTTGGATGAGATAAAACAACGTAAAAAACAGGCATGTTTTAGCGGGGCATCGACCTGAGTCAGGCCACTCTTCACATTGCCCTTATATACTCGTATTTTTAGGGTTCACGTTTTGACGAAAATGAGGTACGGTCTAAAGTAATACTGGTAAATCGTATATGGTCTACGCAATCAAATTTGACATATGATGCTATTACGTTTAAATTGAAAATCATATTTGATTTGACTCATTATTAATTTGATAATATAATAAATTATAACAAATTTAGGGTTAAAGGTATGTTTTATTATACTGTGACGAATTGAAACTAAGCTAACATGAGAAATCAGCAGTATAAGCCCGCAAAAAACTACAATATCACGTTGCTTATTCTATGTATTTGTTTCTACTTAAACCTCGTGAGTGGTAATATCACAATCTTACGTCATTCATATATTATTCGAAGTTATGAAATCACAAAACAGAATTTATGAAAAATGGAAAGTCCTCTGTCTACCTATTACCACAATAAAATATTCGGTTGCGGATTCCAATGGGTAATGACATTTTTTAATCATGAAATTAAGATTAAATGTCCTGGTTCCCCAACATATAGCTAATATTCTTACATTAAAATATACTCAATCGTCAAAATTAAAAAGTAATAAATCAACGCTCTGACTTTGTCTTCGTTATAATTAAACCCTATTCTTCTGCAAGCATTCCCTTCAAAGATTAATATATCGAATCCATGAAGTGTGATGCAGAACAAAGTACAATTAAAATGTGTGAGATGTCTTAACGTATTTTTTGTTGTTGGACTATAATAAAAACTATAACTAATAACTACGAGAGTAGTTTGACGGATGAATAACTTTTCAACGAACAAGTTACTTTACAGTGAAAAAATATTTTATTTTTCAATATAATCTTCTTATAACTTAACACACAGCAAGTTTTATTGAATCAAGTACCGCAAAATATCTACGCTTTAATTAGGCCACCACTTCTTCATTTGTCTGATAATGCTTTCCGCCAAGCCATGTTTTTCCAGTTTGCGAACAGAAAGAGAGTATAAGGAGTGTATAAACAGGCTCAAATATTTGTCCGCTTAGAATCCCGTACCAAATAGATCTCTAGTACCGTTAGATCTCCTAGGGGATTCGTATATATGCATTTTATGATGATTTATTCTACTATTACTATAAAACGTAGCCTTCTCTGTTCACAACTTTCATTAAATTTTTCCAGGATTGTTGTGTGTCATATGTACTTGCTCTTGTTTGCAAATATGTAGGTTTTTATTTAGATTTTATGCTCTGATTCAACTGAACAAATATAACATTTTTACTTTATCGGTCCAATAGACCCTCAAGAAAAAATTTCCGTCGTTTATACATTTCCTTAGATATCCTGGGACATATAAGAAAAAATATTGACATGTGGTTTTGTCTATTTTAATATCGATTCAGTTTACTTTTGAAAGACATGCTTAAACTTTTATGCTTCGATTTTAAATTGTCAAGAGAAATCACAATATTTAAAAGTTTAAAAAAATTGGTTAAGGAGAACCAAACTTATTGGCATTTTGTCATTACAATGTTCCCACTCTCCCCCACATCTTAGTTGAAATATAAACTGAAACTTTTGAGATGAAAAATGCGCAAAACTGACGCATGTGAAGTCACAAACAGTAGGAAAGTTCTATGAATACAGTATGGACCGGCATGTGATGTTTGTGGACTTTGAAAAGGCTTTTCATAGTGTCAACAGGAATGAGAACAAAATGGATCTCTTCAAAACTCATTCAATTGGTCAATATGAAAATAAAAAATTCTAAGGCCAAAATCTTGACAGTGGATGGGCACACAAAGGTGATTCCAACACGAAGAGATGTTAAGCAGGGGGACGCTCTCTCAACGACTGTGTGGTAGAAATGAATGTTCAAAAAACACTTACAGGAAGACAAATAAAGAGGAAGGGATTAGTCTGGGAGGATATCAATTCCAAAGAGTGAAAGATTCCAAGTACTTAGGTATGACAATATGCGAAGCAAATTATAGAAGCATAGAAGCGGCGGAAAGAATGAGAGCGGCAAATAGAGCGTACTGGAAGTACGTGAGGTTTCTATGGAGTAAAGAGCTGGGCACGAACCCAAAGTTAAAAATATACAGAGTAGAAATTAGACCAGAATTAGAATAATGGAGAGAAAAGAGAGAAAAAGTTATTGGAACCTGATAAGACTGATATAGGATAACTAAGAAGGTTAATGAACCACGAGATCAAAAACGAGTTGAAAGATGGTGGAATTGTGGCAGTGATAAAGATCCAAAGGGTTGAATGATTTGGACATATACAAAGAAGAGATCCGAAAGCACTGATACGGGAGGTAACATAGTGGAAGTCACTATTATAAAGGCCAAGAGGACGACCCAAAGCATGCTGGGAACAAAAAGTAAGCAGGATATTGTAGCGATGAGGGTGAGGAACTGGAGAAAATTCGTGGAGGATCGATAGTAGTGGAGCAGGATTATGAGGGAGGCGAGCAAGAAGCTGTTACAATCTACAGAGTGAACCTAGAAGACTCATAGCGAAGTGATTCACCGCAAAAGATGAAATCACAGAACCTGCAAGGGTGGCTATCTTTCCCATCGTCATGTTTTCCAGTATTAGGTAAACTTTCTTCAATTGTAGTGTTTGATTTATAACATTCCCACTGATACAAAGCGATATTTAATAAAATATGGAATTGAATATAATTCTTTAATAATAGCTTTTCCGGACATATATTGGACATTTAAAATATATAAAATAATCATGAATATGAAAAATATGGAATGAACAGAAAATTTTTGATGACGACGAACATTTATAAAGAACAGTAAAGAAGCTATAGGATCCGCTTACATATAAATAATAATTAACCGATATACCATCGACCAACAAAATAGGTTGGCTCTATTCCATAGATGATTACAAAAGGAATTAAAAAAGTGAATCAGTGCTTTTGCATGACCAGTAAAATCAAAAAGCTGGTAATTATTACTGAGTGATGATCTTAATACTGATCAATTACCTATAATGTTCAAAAAAATCAACTTGTTGGGCACATTAATTATTATAACCATAGGAATATCATGATAATACATTACGCAGCGAAATTAATTCGCATTACATGAAATAAAATTATTAAGTATACATGTTGCACAAATTTTATATGATGAGCTGAGTACTTTGAAAAGTATGATATGGAAACAAACCGTGAATACACCAATAAATGAGTAATAAAAGAAGAGAAGATGAGACCGAAATCCGAAGAATTGAATTGGAGTTACCAAGTTAATAAGACAGGGCAACCAGTAATCAATGCTATATTGCAGATAACGCTAAAATTGAATCAATTGAAAAGTATACCTAAGTGCTGTGCTCTTTCAGAGGATTAGAAAATACTTTTACTCATACAAAAAATACCTGTAATTCGACTGATATATGTATATATAAGTAATTCAAGGTGTATTTAATAATCTATACCTTCATGTGTTATGCTCTAGAGTTCCATAGTAGAACCTGCATTTTACAATTTGCAGAGGGTCCTAGAATCTTCGAGGGATCATTAAAGAGACAATTTCCCCTTAATATTCGTACATTTTATTAACTCAAGCATATGTCGTGTATTGCGCAAGTATTCACCATTGTCGTAGTTCTGTTTTGAAGTAAATTTTGTCTAGAAAATAAATTTCTTCAGTTATTTTCCTTCTCTTTTTCTCTTAATGTCTTACCTGTCTGTATTGATGAGTTTTTTTTCGATTTTGTTTGACATTCAGTCTCACCCAGTTCATCTACCTCCCGGCTCCTGATAAGTGGGAATACAACCTCTTTTTTTCAATTCTCATTTCTGCAGTTCTAATGGCTGAAAACTTTGACATCCAATTCAACCTCGCTGAAAATCTCCTCTTACTTCGACCTCCGATTTTCATGCTTCGACCTCCGATTTTTACGAAGATACCATTTTTTCCAGGAAATTTTTGACAGCAATAGTGTCTTTGGTTAAAACTTCAGGTTTTTCTGCAACTAGTTGAAACGGGAACATGCAAAGAACATGTGCTGCGTGCCTCCAGGAACTCCGAGACAGGGCGAGCACTCTAGGGAAACATAGTATTTGAAGTTGTGGATATACGCCCACCGACAGACCTTCTTCGGATTTGATTGCATTATCGCTTATTCACTCCCGTTGGTATCAGGCTTGTATTTCCTTACCTAGAGGTACCACAAGTGGCACTATTCCATACATATATCATGTTGGTGTTTACTTGAAAGTAGGGTAATTTTATTTAAGAAATAATATGGGGTCTATAACTGAAGTGGTGCGGTTTAATAAGAGATGGCGTAACTTGTATAATATTACATCGTTTCAATATTTCGAACCTGCGTTGGAAAGCTACTGTTATTGTAAGTCTTTTCAGTATATGTCATTCATTTGAAGCATTAAAAACATTTTTTTTTTCACTTAAATATGTCGAACTTTGTTCCTGAGAAAGTTTTTTTGCGGGGCGTTCTTCTTCATTACTTTAATATGAAGAAAATGCTGCCGAAAGTCATCGTATTTTGGTGAAAGTTTATGGTGAATATGCTCTAGCTGAGCGAATATGCCAAAAGTGGTTTACTCGATTTAAAAGTGGTGATTTTGACTTGGAACACAAAGAACGTCCTGAGCAACCAAAAAAGTATAAAGATGAACTCAAGCCGAGAGACGTCGAAAAGCGATTTTGCATGTCCGAAATGTTGCTGGAACGCCACAGAAGAAAGTCATTTTTGCATCAGATTGTTACTGGTAATGATAAATGGATCCATTACGACAACCCCAACCGCAAAAAATCATATGTGAAATGTGGCCAATCCGCCAATTCCATGGCAAAGCCGAATATCCATGGCGCGAAGGTGATGCTCTCTATTTGGTGGAATCAGAAGGGTGTTCTCAATGGAGAACGCTATCGAACCCAATTAATCTGTTTGCAGAAAGCAGTAGCCGAATATGCGACCAGACACGAGGCAATAATTTTGCATCATGACAAAGCTCAGCCCCACGTTGCTATTCCGGTTAAGAACTATTTGGAAAACAGGGGTTGGGAACTTTTACCTCACCCGCCTTATAGCCCAGACCTTGCCCCTTATGACTACCTATTGTTCCGTTCGATGCAGAATGCCCTCACTGGAATACGGTTTACATCAGAGCAAGATATCAAAAATTAGCTTGATTCATTCTTGGTTGCCAAGCCGGCGCAGTTCTTTTGGGATCGGATCCACAAATTGCCAGAAAGATGGGAAAAGGCCATAGCTTCAGATGGGGAAATCTTTGAATAATACTATTATACATGTTTTTCTTAAATAAACGTTCAAATTTAAAAAAAAAACTGCACGAATTAAGCTATAGACCACAATAGTTTTACTTAAGAAATAACATGCTCTGTAACTATACAAATGGTTGATACAAAATTCCTAAAATATATCAATTTTTATTTTCTACTGCGCTTAATAAAAATATCTTCTTATTTTTCAGAAATCTTGGGTATACTGCAACCATGAACTTTTTTATTGCAGGCGTAGGCTGTTCATTTAATAATTGTTTTAAATCCAATCGACTTAATATTGTCCCATATAAAAAAAAACATCCCATATAAAACAGAGAAGAACTAATAACACTTCACGCAACAATTCCTCCACCGTTATGGAACCGTTACTGAAAGAAACATTGGGACCGAGAATTGGAGAAATGCCATAAATCCAGGACATTTTCATATTCAAAGTCATTCCCTAGTATGATTTTAACGTTATAGTATATTCACTTGTATTGTATCTATATTATGGCAACAAAAACAGATAAAAACCAATATATTCCTAACAACTTCTTCTATCGAAGATTTAGTAGCTCCAGGAGTAACTTTCATCAAAAAGTGCTATATAACTTCTTCTCTATCTTTTAAATCACAATTTCACTAATTTCACTAAAATTATTTTCGGTTGTTATATTAAGTACAACTCTATACAATTCTCAATCATAAGTACCTTATCTAGGTTTGTAAGTCGATTATGGAGTGAGAACATCTGTGGTAACATTTGCGCTATTGGATTATCAGACAGTTAAAAAGTGATGCTATTGATATAATATTTGCAAAGACACAGAATGTCTCCTTAGTATACATATTTGAAAATTATTAAGTTCTACACATGCAATCAGATAGACTAAATTTTTCCCTCACAGATAACAAACAAGCAAGCTTTGTGAATATGATGTGGATATTTTAGTAATTTATTATAAATACTTATATGTTTAAGTTAAAAGAATGTTTCTTTGTTCATAAGTTTCGGTAAGTTTCACTCTATAAACATTTTGGAAAATCGATATTTTCCAAATATTTAAACAAGAGTTCTTGAAATTCTCAAGCTAATGTGGAATTTAATTTTCATTAGATTCAATTTTGAAGGTAATTCGGAACTGAATTCAATGTTCTGCTCAGTAGTTCACTTTACTATTATAATTGACAATATTATCTGGACAATATTTCCACTTTTATCAAAAACTAGTTCGTAAACTCAAAATTCATGAAAGGCTTCTGCTTTTTAATGAGTCTATTTTCGTGTTTCTTCAGCTTGACATGATGCAAGGCAACGTGCAATGCCTTGCAAGATGCAATATTTCTTGATTCTAAGAATGCGCAGTTCAGCTAATTGTTTCATTCAATACTTCGCACTTGGAACTTTATCGATTTGGTTAATTGCGTGTTAGTTGCAATTCTAGAGAGAAATGAACTTTTAATCTGCTGATATCACATTTTATTTTCTTTTATTTTCATTTTTTAAATGTTTCTCCATCTATTCTCAACTAATTTTTGTATGTTTCCTCGTCTAATTCTATGTTTCATCTTGTTCTATCTGGACAGGGCCTGGCCTTGATTCTCTTTTCTGTCAATCACACTCCAAAAGCGAGGCAGCAGCAAATATAGTTATTGCTAGTTATGCACTGACCACTTTTTCATCTTTATATAACCTTGTATTTTCCATTTTTATACCACCTACAAAATATTGAATAAATTTAAGCATTATATGCATTTCTCAAATTCCGTTCAAATTTCCCCTGAATACCTCCATGTTAGGTCGATAAAAAACAAAGAAAAAACGTACCGAGTTTAAATATCCTCAAAAAATTGTTTCTTCAAATCAATGTCACTGCAATATACTTCATTTCACATTGCAGTTCGATGAATTGGAATGCGTAATCTAATTTCTTCAAACCCTATCAATACCTGTAATGAACCATTTCGAAAAAAGTCCTTCATTACATTAATACTCCTCCCATTTGCTTAAAAACCCAGCTACGAGATCGCCAAACACCTATCAAGTTGAAGTATATAGTAAAAATTCTTGTGAAATTACGTTTTATGAATATCATCACTTATGAATACGAAACGATATTTTGAAAAAAAAAATTAAAACTTGATAGCTATCTGCCTATTAACGAGTAATTCAGAAACTATGAGCGCTCCGATGAATATGTTTCAGATCGTTAAAAGGTAGGTATAAAGCAAAATGCATAATTCTGATTTAAACTTGACGATGATGATATAAAAAAGCAAACATGATATTCAATACTAATGGAATCAGAAGTGTAAGTGAAATTTTCATCTTGTACAAGGTTCTTTGGAAATATCATTCCATTTCAAATCAATTATTGAATACTTACTGTAGTCAACAAAGTATGAGAAATTGGTGAGCTACATTATAGGTACATGAAAACGTTCGATTTCAAGCGTTAGTAGCTGAAATAACAAAATTGTTCACAATATTTTGAAATAATTAGAATCGTACTCAGATGAAGTGAACAACTAATATTAAATTAAACGCAATTAACACAATATAATTAAAATGAAAGGAAAAAGTGGAAAAGTTAAAAACACCTAAAAAATTAGATTTTCCCCAGCAAATGCAACTAACCCCGAACAAGATCCTCTAAAGGAAAATTACTAGAATCAGTAAAATTTCAGCAATAATAATTTATTAAAAAGCAATGGAATTTGCATTAACTGCGTATTCAAGAGAGCGCAACGAATACAAATCAGTTATAAATTCAAAATATCTCAGACTTATACCAGATGTAAGAAGTGGAACTTACTTGAAGAAAGTTGGTGGTTGCGGGAAACCGGTGGCTGTTGCACTCAACTGTTGCTTAAGTTGCAGGGGATGAAGGCGTTCATGTAGGGATAGATTTTTACTCTATCATGGCAACTACAGAGCTGCGGGGAAAATATGATGAGGAAAGGAAACGAAAATCTAGTTGGGAACTACTGAAGAGGGAACGAGAACTTGCATTGAACAATTTTTTTCCCTAACATTCTTCAAGTGCCGTTGAATTAATTCTTTATGATAGTCTTCTCTTCTCAATGTTTCCAATACAAGTAGGCAAATATCGACAAATCCTTGTTTCCTTCAAATTCAGAAAATAAGTAAACGGCGACTCTTCGTGTTCTTATTTTGCCAATCATTAGAAACGGTGTGACCTTCATTTAGCTCGTTACAAGTATATACTTTCTTCTTTCTCTACTAACATACTTTTTCTTTTCTACTATAAAAAATTTCAATTTTCTTAAGAGCTGCAAAGTTTGGTTTAATTTTGGTATACCAGGATGTATTGATATCTAGTTAGCCTAGACCAAATCCATACATAAACAAAATATTGCGTTACCATAGCAATGAACAATAACTTATTAGAAGTATCAGTGTAAAGTTTGGCGTCAAAAATGTAAACCAGAGCTACGCAATAAAATGAAAGAAACAAGATGTCCACCGAAATTGTGAATATCAAAAAATTGGAGTATCGAGCCATCAACAAGTACCTGTATTTAAAAGGATGGAATGGCGACACTCTGGTTCTCCAAGACCTAAGAAGTTTCGTTTCCAAAAATCTGCTGGAAAAGTTCTTGCTGCAGTTTTTTGGTATTGTCATGGAGTAATCATGATTGATTTATTAGATAAGGGTAGAACAATAACTGCAGATTACTATTCGACATAACTGACCGCTCTATGGGAAAAAATTGAAGAGAAAAGAAGCGGAAAGCTATCCAAAGGTGTTTTGTTTTTGCAGGACAACGTCCCTGCACACAAATCTCATGTTGCCATGCAAAAAATTCGTGATATAGGGTTTGAATTAATAGAGCACCCCCTTTATTCACCAGATTTGATTCCGACCGACTATCATCTCTTTCCTTAACTGAAAAAACGTTTAAAAGGTCGTAAATTTTCTTCCAACGAGGAGGTAATAAAAGCTGTGGAGGTCTGGTTTGCAGAACAAGAAGAAACATTTTTTTAAACGTCTGGAGACGTTGCAGGTTCGCTGTAATAAATGTATCAACATCGAAATTTTCTTTGGTTCTATAGTTGGCTAAGAATTGTTCAATAGATCCTCGTATCAAAGGCTAGTTGTACATTTTCTTGCAATTTTTAAAAGGTTTAAAGGGCTTTTGGAAAATATGATCACTTGGTTCTAAATTCAGTATAAAGTTTTAAGGTAACAAATTTAGTAATTATTGATATAAATATTTTCTCCATTTGTTTGGGAAATATTTCCCATAATGATGTGGTACTCTCGTCACGATGTCTAGAACTGTCAAAAAACATCGATGTGAACAATCAATTCTGAATGAAATGCCATACCAGCATTTGTTTGCCAAAGAGTTCGAAAAATCAGGTATACCAATCACAGAAAACGAATCATTCTCCATAACGGCAATGCGAACTCTCACACATCAGTTCAAATAAATTCTTCTTTTTCCTTTTCTTTCCCGCGAATAAAAAATAAATTGCGAGGTCAACGTTTTCTACACCTGAAGAAGCGGTTAATGCATTCAAATCACATATTTTGGAGATACCTCGAACGGCATGGAAATAATGCTTTGACAATGGATTCAAACACATGCAA
This sequence comes from Diorhabda carinulata, assembly GCF_026250575.1. Lineage (NCBI taxonomy): Eukaryota > Metazoa > Arthropoda > Insecta > Coleoptera > Chrysomelidae > Diorhabda > Diorhabda carinulata. The sequence goes on from NC_079462.1 coordinate 11,386,368, forward strand.
AAGAGTATTTATTTCAATGGAGAATATTTTGAATAACAACAGAGCCATATCCAATTAGTAATATTTGTTTATCTTAAAACCTTAGTACCAACCCTCGCATGTACTGATTTCTCGATGTTCTAGATCATATTCTAAGCCAGATTATGGTTGCAAGAAGCTATTTACAGCTGGTTAGGTGCTACTCAATAGTTGGTAGGAAATGGTGGTACTGATTTACTTAATACTTGACATTATCATTTTCTGAAATATTGGCTTAAAATTGTGAAGATCATTATGAGTAGCAGCAATATTACAGAAACGAGTATTTAAAAGTACAAATTGTGTACACAACAGATTTTTATTATACTTCATATTGATTTCTTATATCTTACGGCTCTTATTTTGCCAAAATATAGATATAGACAAGTTGAAAACATCGATTTGATGATTTCGTATATTCTGTACAAAATTGGAAAAAAATTTAATGTACCCGTAACAAACTTCTATTAGATATAAAGCGAAAAATCTTTCTTTGTCCAATTAATATCATTATATGAGCACCAGCAATAAATAAGTATTATAAAAAATATCATCTAAGCAAACTAATACAATTTGCGTTTGGTATCTTGCTTTGTTCGTACGGTTTTTTAATGGTACTACTGTAACTTTATACCTCACCTCATTTCGGTCCGTTCGAAAACGGGCTGGGAAAGGAATGCGGAAGGTTTTCTTCAATATCAGGGTTGAAATAACGGTACCTTTCTTAGGTTAGGTTAGTGCAACCCTTTCTCATCTGCTATCAAGAACTCTTCCTTGTTTTGCCACGACACAAGGTGGCCTTCGGCAATTTTTTACCTTTATTTTTTTACCGCGTTTTTTATCAAGTTTTTTATACTTGTTAAGGGGCTCTTCTCCAGTGCCGGCGCGAACCAGGTGCACTGTGTAAACTTAGTTGTTTTAATAAGATTGGATGCTCCTAATGACCTTGTAGATTGCTAAATAATAAGTTGTTTTAGAAAGGTACACCGCAAAATTATTATAATATAATATCCTAATTTCGATAAACTTGTTATCCTCATGAAAACGTAGTTCGCAACGAGCAGAATTTCAAAGAAAATTATACTTAAATATCAAATTGTACGTAATTTAATAAAAATACGAATTTTTTTCGTTTCCACAGTTTACAAAATCTCTGCATCATTCACCTTTTCGATTGATATATTTGTCCATCTGTTAGGTTTTCAATGTTGATTTTTTGGAAGTTTTATTGGTCCCTGATCTCTAAAATGGAAATAAATCCTTGTGGTTTCACTAATGTAAATAGGAGTCTTATTGACTATCCAGCTATCCATAGACTTTGCCTCTAAATGAACGAAATAATGATAAAAAGATTTCTTTCTATAATGGTTGCAATAATTGCATCAAACAAATCAATGATACTGTAATGACACTGAACAAAGACTATTTTTAAAACTTAGCTCTATACGAATTTTATTATGAAATCTTAGACAATGACAATATAAACTAACAATTAGTTTTACTGATGACAAACCATGGTATTAAAAAGTCTTTTAACTTCATAAAGTACACTTCTATTCGTAAGGAAATAAGTTTAGTAAGTAATTTTACCAATAAAATTTCAATAACAAAATAAGAAAAATTGTCTTGAAAGAGAAGCTGGAAAATTTCCTTTATAATAAATCAACAACAAAATAAATTAATGAAAAAACGAAATAATGATCATGTGAAATGTATTAAATTCAAAATTATTGAACATTGCTTGGTTTGTGGACTTCTTTAACACATTTGATGATATTCTTATACTCTTTTTGTTTCGTGTACTCTCTTCCCTCCCTGTTATACCGTTTACGATTATTTTAGGGAAATGGGTAAATAGGAAAACATACCAACATTCAATTAATTTCACATTTTTTGCGAGTCCGTGTGTCGCTTAGTTCTTTTATAACTACAAAAACTAAGTATGAGTTTGCGCATATTTCGTAGAGGTTCTATTTTTTAACATTTTGATTAACTGCTCTACTCTTTTTGCATTGTGGTGACTCGATTAAAAATTCTTTTTATATCAGTGGAACAGTGTATTTGAAAACGGTTGAAATATAATGCAAGATTTGTCACAAACATCTTCAACTAAAATTAACCACGTCAAAATTAAAGTAATAGCCACTAAAAATCAAAGAATGCTAGCGACCAAAATTTCTCTCTAAAGAAGCAATTCGTATATTTTTATCAATTAAAAAAATGATTCAACCACTACAACTGAATTGAACACCTCTAAAATTAACAAATAGTGATTAAAAGTCTACCAATGGAAATAGCGGAGCGAAATTCTATTTAATTCAACAACTTTAACAAGAACAGTATAATGGAAGATATAAAATTTACCCAAAAAAGGCAATACATTTTGTTGGCATCCTGATGAGTAATTACATTTCACCCTTTCACTTATTACTTTAAAGTTGAGATAGTTTGAATAATTTTCAAACTCAAAACAACAATACCCAATAATATTATGAAGAATTAAATATATTGAAAGTTAACTTTGTTCTGCATGTAATATCCCAGTAATAATCTTCTTAATTTGTACATTAACTGAAAGGATCTGCAATCATACCTGATGTTTTGTAAGTTTTTAGGATTAAAAAACTCTTAACAAATTCCAAGAAGTTCACATCCACTGTTATTTGTTCAATTAGTACCTTTATCGTGAAAACGTATCCACAGTTTATTGAGGTTAAATACATAATAAACTGTTAATGCCTTAAAACCGAGTCATAAGTTGTTAAATCAAGGTTCAAACCACTACCATCTGAATTCCTGAATTCAGCAAATTATTTAAAGAATATTTTTAAAACCAGATACTCATTCATTATTTTCGAAAAACATGATAATTTAGAAGTAAATATAGAATTAGTTGTTCAATCTCACAATTTTTAAGTAATAAGCATTTTTGTGTATATTTCCAAGATTTTAAAATTTCCTTCTAATTTCAATGTACTACCACTGATTTTTTTTTCGACTATCGAGACCTTTTTTATTTTATACAGTTTTGATGAAGTGTAGATATTAGATGCGTACGGATAGGAAATGTGCAGGCAATATTTTTAGATGCCATGTGGTGTTTCAATATTATTATACCGAGCGATACGAAAGTGAAATGGATTTGAAATGGAGATTTGATGTATTCTTCGATGCAGGTGCATCTGTTTAGAATTCAGGAAGACGGTCTTTGATCGTAAATAATGATAAAAATACCCACACAACTTTTGGGAAATATGATAATAATGTTTTCTGCGAAGTGTATTTTAAAATGCTAATTATAAAATAGAAAAGTAATAATGTTCCATTTATTGAGCCGTGACTCATAGCTAAATTAGTTTCAAAACAAAAGTTTTAAATTCGGCAACTTTATAGTTTATTTGAAAATGCATGATAGCAAACTTTTATAGCAATTTCCCATCGAAATTTTCACTAGATTTTAGTATGACAATAGTTTTATAAGAAATTACGATGATATAAATAATAGCAAACTGCATTATTAACTATTCAAATTTATTTTTATTTATTTAGGAACAAGTTTAAAAGCACGAGAGCAAGCAAATAACCGATAAAAAAATTGAATATGAATACATGAATCAGAAATAAAATGTCGATGAAAACGAAAGGTATAAAAGTAATCTACAAAGGAAAAAGCACATAAGTGGGCTAGAGATGAAGAGCTAGTAAAGAATTGAGGAAAACTTTATGAAGTACTAAGTACTGAGTATATTTAGTAGAGATCAAAGAGTTAGGAGAATGGGACATGCTGAAAGACTAGAAAAAGATAGGATGCCCAGAATGGTCAGGCACAGAAAACCGATACGGAAAAATAGGAATGGAAAACCAAGGAAGAAATGATATGACTGTATTTTGAAAGATATAAAAAATAATAACATTCATAACTGGAAAAAAAAACTGTGAACAGAGGAGAATACCAAAATGGAAACTTCGATTTTTCATTTGAAAATGGAAAACTAATTTTTGTAACATTGTCTTTTTTGCCATGGATATGCCTGGAGTATTATTTGCGAACCAGATGAAGGAATCTTCAGGGAATATAAGAATTTTAGAAAAGCTTAATAAGCATTTTAAAAACCAAATCATTTCAAAATCTATGAACAACCCTTCCTTAAAAATACAAGGGGTAGACTAGAACATAATTACTCATCATGATGCCAACAAAATGTATATGAAGCAATTGTTACTACGAAAAGGAAAAATATCAGTAGGCCCCTATAAATAATCAAATTGGGAACATCGTAATTCAGTCTAAAAAAAAAACAGCATCATAATAATTTGGTAAGCCAAATATCAATCCAATTGATATAGAGCCCCAAAGTACCTGAGGATTATTAACAGATCTATTCAATAGCATTATGAACACCCTATCGGAAATACTGCAAGAAGAAACTAAATCATCATTCGGATAAAATACTTCAAAATGTATTCCAGTGTATTACATAAACTATTCAATTATATTTTTCTTTTGTCAGCCAGAATGAAAACTAAACCAAACTGATGTTGTTAGTTTTGTTTATTTACCAAAATAATTCACGATCTGTTTCTGAGTAGAATAATGAGTGAATTGGTTAGTGAATATCGAACAATGATTTGTAGGGTAGAATCCTGTGGCTTTTGGCGTTCTATCAGGATCATCTTCATTTAACTCCCGAACCAACTGAACTTTGTAAGGGTGGTATAGTTCTTTATGCAAAACTCTCAAAATACATAATCTACTCAGATCAATGAGTCATAATAATTGAATTTAATATTATATTATATTATACTTTTAGTAACTTCAAATACCTAAATGACAGTAGCCTACTAGATTCATATCAATTGTTTAGAGATCCGGGAAGAGTTTTTTTGCATAAGCGTTCGAGTTCCATGAAATCCTTTAGCAGGGAGATATGGTTTGGAACGCGAACATCATCGCAGTTGCAGCGGTGTCCGGATCTTCTCCTCGGACCTTGAAAATCCAGGAGGGGGCCACGTGGAGGCTAGCGCCGGTTCGTACCCACATTTGCAGCAGGTCTCCAAGGTGAAGAGCCTCTACTCGATAGAATAATGTAGGATTGGCTCTGAGGAGTAGGGCGTGTCGGGCTTAGCGAAGAAGTGGGTCACGACTGACGTGCCGGGCCTGGGCGATGTAAAGTAATCGGACATCTCTTTCCTTCGGTTGGAGTTTGTGATTATTATGGATCCGAGTTCGGTGCCGTGCCTTGGTCTCTCGTGGAATCGTCTTCCTGCGAGGTTCATATTACCTTTACCGGAATTTGAATATCCTCGTAGACCGCCATTCAACGGTCAGCTCAGAACTTGCATGGACTAGGGAACTCCGACTGTCTAATTAAAACAAAACATTGCGATGGCCTCAACGGGTGTTTATTTAGCAGAACAGATACGAAAATACCTGATTATTTGTATACTATATTTTAATAGACCAGGCAAAATTGCTGATTTAAAAGAATAACAGAAGAAATTAACAAAATAATAATTGTAAAGTACATTGAAAAATATATTATGAACATTATGCGATTATTTTCATTGTACGTAAAGTTTTGTGATAGAGACATTTTACATATTAAAAATTAATTTTCACAGTTATAATTGCACCAAAATGCAAAAAACTTCATATTGCTGAACAGAGTACTAAAATCTCTTTACACATGACTCACATACTTATTTAAAATTTTTGAGAGGGTATTTATAATTCAGAGGGGGTGCTGAAGGGGAATAATATTTTCATATTGTAAATTGTTAACTAAATAATAAAAATGGACCTGTTTCAGGTCTTTTTCACATAGTAAATAATAACGCTAAAATTGAATTCATTCCATATATATTGACATCATCGTATGTAACGTATGGTTGTGTATATTTAATTTGAGTACGGGTTTGTAAACAAATTCATATTATTAACTTATTTCTCTCATTAACTATTGTGTCTTGTACAATGAAAATGAACGTTTTGTTTTAAATTTAATGCTTTTTTCCAGTGATTATATAACTTTTTGGAACAACAGCATGAGAAGGCGTTTGAGAGCCCCTGATGTAGATTCTATTTTCAAACCATATATACTTATTTCGCATGTGAAAGATTTTTCCAAAGTCATACATTACTTGACAAAAATTTACTACTTAATTAAACTTGTATTTGCGATTCATGTTCACGCATATATTTGAATTATGTATATTTTGGGTCAAAAGTTCAAATGGCCATACGACACAATAGTATTTTGCGAAGTTCACAATTGTTGCGTAGGTAAAAAATTGATAATACATATTTATGTAGTAATATATTGCCTATCGTAGACAAATTAAGTCTCTAAATGTTTAAACTAACTTTACACTATCAAAATGATTAGGCACAAATGAAAGTTGCTCGCTTACTTCGAAAAATTTCCAAATACGCCGCCTATATCCCAAAGAACAATGAGCAAAATAGAAAATTAGTTTTGCATGCTTGGTCACATAAGACAGCTGAACGGAGTAGCTGCCAATGCAGTAAGTGATGATACGAAATTTTATTCAACATCAGCCACACATGAATATTTCGAATATTAAAAGAAAACGAATCCCTATTAAATGATACCAACTCTAAAGCTTAGACGTTTTTGATAAGAGAACGTATTTTTCTGAACAAATGATGTAGATGATAGATAGCAATGTGATCCAATTAGAAGATTTTTTGTTTCCTGATAAGAGTACATTTACAGTAATCGCTGGAAATCATATAATAGATCCCTTTCTCATTCATGGCAAGCTGAATAGATATATATATTTAGAACTGCTATATAGGTAGATAGGAAGAAAAAAATAGATGTATAAAAAATATCTATATTCTCATGATAAAGATAAAGTCTCCGTTCGATTCTATTCTGATTCAATTGTAGTTATGTTTGTATTTCTGCTTATATTTTATTTATATTTTTGTTTATACGTATTTTCGTATTTTCATTCATATTTTGGTTTGATATATTTATTTATTTACATCAGTACTTGTGAATAAATATATGGGTATGTACGTATATACTTCAGTGCAAAACAAAGGAAGTTCTGAGCCTATTAGCTTAGTAAGCTTGGTTCTTGGGCCATATATTTCTGTCCCTATTTGTTTATTTTCAATTTTCAAATCATCTATGTAGAATACAAATCAGCTTCTTGTGAACGCAATCCCCATATTGATCCATTACGATGGACATCATGACTAGTTTTTGATATAACTCAATTAGGAAAACATGGAACCCGCGATTATTAAAATGGACGCCTTACATTCTATTAGAATGTTTAGATGCACATTCAAGTCACTGGACTTCATGTTGTACGTCTTTATTTCTCCATTTTCTACGAAAGGCTACTTTATCCCGGAAATAAAAAAACTCTTATCTAGAAGAACCCACCACTGAAAGCGATCTTACTTCTAGATAATACGCCATTACATCCGCTTGATGAAGACTTGCACTCCATTGATAAAAATGTCAGTTTTAAGCATGCCTCCTAATTGCCTAGCTCTTATTCAGTCAATGGACCAAATCGTTATTCGAAAGATGATGATGAAATATGAGAATAAACATTTGCTTTAAATTTTGGTACAAAAGGTATTGGAATCTGAATGTACTGTATCCGATGTCCTTAAGAAGAACACACTATAAAAGTAGCTGTTTTTTCATTGGCTGAAAGTTGGCGTCAGTTGAATGCGAATTTAATGAAAAATCTTGGACTCCCTTGTAGCCTCAATTAAACATCGAAAAATATAGGGAAGTTGACTTAGAACCCAAAAAATGAGATTCCATTAGTTTTTTTTTTCGTTGATAGAAGCTTTTCTGAGGCTGAAATTAATAGCTTCTTACTAAACAATGATGACCTAAATGGAACTGAACCACTTACTGATGATCAAATAATAGGACAAGTAGTACAAGAATGTGGGGGCGAAAGTGAAGAAATGTATCACATTGAACCAGTAGTAAGCGTTTCCAATTCAAGCGCGGCGTTTGCCCTAAATACATGTCTTGCATGGGCTGATCAAGAGGATATAACTTTGTTAGAAAAAATGGTAAATTACGAAACAAGGCTTTTTATTTGTTACTAAATACCTATCGACAAACTAAAATAATGAATTTTTTCGAAGAAATTCAATAAATGTAAAGTTAACAGGTGAATATACATTTAAAATTTTACTATACTATTAGTTTTATTTAATAAAATATACGCTATCTGTATTATAACCCGAACGCTTCACGGATCCGTGAGATCAATTCTAAAAAGTAAAAAACAATACTTAACCTAAACACTTTGCAATATTGAATGAACCCAATTAATGCAGCGATTGTATTAATTAAAATTCATTCTAATGAACAAAATTCATTGAACGAAATAAATTCATTTGAACGAACAAAATTCATTTGTATGAACTAAATTCATCAGAAGGTGTTTACAACAATCCGATTTTTATATTAAAATAAATGCTAACACATGTTTACAAAATATGATCTTTTGCGTCTTAATCTTTTAGAATAATCTAGATTTTTCTTCATGTAATTCCTCCATCCCTGAAAATCTTGTCTTCAATTTTCTAATTTCTTAAAAATTTCTCTTTAAATTTTCGAATTAACTAAAAATCGAAAAAATTACACAAATTACTACTATTGTTGAAAATAGTCCAATTGACCCATCTCTCTGTGGATTCTGTATTTCATGAATCGATTCTATGTTTTCTTTTTGGAATTTTGTCTATTTCATAAAGTTTTTCAGAATCTATTTTCCTTAAATTCGGCGATTTTTATATTCGATTGTTTAAAAATATCTAACCTAATTTTAACAAGATTTTAATTTTCCTTTTTAAATTTGTGTATTAGTTGAAACAATTTCATTTGCTACTTGAATACTTCAGTTTCTTGAGATTCTAATAATTGATGGATATTTTATTTCTAATTAACATTCTGAAGCACATTTGAACAACATTTCAGTTTCTAAATTTGGAATTAATGAAATTTCACTATTTGTCACTTGTTCTACTATAGTTTCCTGAAAATTCACATTACTTAGGAAACAGTTTGTAGGAGAGCGGCTATTTAACAGTTAAATAGTACAATTGTCTTTAAGTTTAAATTTTTCTTTGCAATAATATTTTTCTTCCAAAACGGGACATTTTTCCTTAATCAAAATAACTTCTTCTGGATTTTTGGCCAAGTAAGATTGAGGAAAAATAAATATTCTTTTATTTTGGATAATAGGATATAAACGGGAAAATTCAGAGGTTTGAGATTTCAATATTGGTACATAGGTAGAAAAGATTAATTTGAACTTGAAAAAGGTTACTTGAGATAAAGAGATAATATGTTAAAATATTATTAAATTTTGGAATTTGCTCTTCTTTATTTATAAATATTATTTAAATTTTTTATCATTTCCATAATTTCCTGACTAGAAATTAGTGAACAATGGATTGTATTTAATTTAGAGTTATATATGTTATTACGTTTCCAATATTATCAATTAGTGTAATTAAGCTTTGACAATCCAGGTTAATTTGTGAAATTGTACTATAAAATGTAAAGGAGTTATTCAAAAATTTTGTTGATTATTTCATAAAGCTGTTATTGTTATATGATAATGACCAAGTATTTTATGTAATGATATTTGTAGATTTACTTCATGAATTATTTGTTTTTGATTTTGTTGTAGAACATTATCGCGTTATCGTAATTTTCCTCATCATCTAAATCGAGTGTTCCAAGAAGCCATTTATCTATTTTTCCTTCAGTATTGAAGCTCTTTTTGATCTAATATGCGGAGAAATATTTTCTGATTTCCTATCTAAAGTGTCAATTAAAATTTTTGTTCTTCCCATCATTTGTTCAGCAAGGTTATGGTACAAAATAGGATTTGTTACATTTGCTTATATTTCTTAAAGTATAAAAAATTTGTTTTATTTTCAATTTGCTTATGAATTTCTCTTAAATATATGTAATATATAAAAGTATATTTAGTCTTAAATTAACTAGTAATAACAAATTATTTATCTGTGTAATTTCTACATCCTCTGTTTTAGTCTTCTTGTAAATCATTAGGAGGAGATATTATTAGCGTGGCCAATTTCATGTTTAGGCAATCTGAAGCTCTGCCCTCGAAGAGCTGTGGATAGTCACTTTGCGTAAAATTCATAACTGGACGAATTCTACTGCGACAGCGCCAATTATAATTTTTACTTTGATTGAACTAAATTCATTTGAATGAATTAAATTCATTAAAGGTGTTTACAACAATCCTATTTTTATAGTAAAATAAATACTGACTCATGATCTTTTACGTTTTAATTTTTTATAATAATCTGGATTTTTCTTCATGTAACTATAGAAGTTCCTTTACAATATATAAGATTATGCACTTATTTCTGCAAGAAATCTGATTTGGCAAAACAAGAGTCATTCACCTAATTCGTAACAAAAACCTGAAATACTACATATTTATATAAAACAGCAGGAACTTGAAATTTAAAAATATTGTTTAGAAATCCTATATATCAGGTTATTAATTATCAAATAAATTAAAGTACTTTGATTTGTTTAATTCTATATTATGAATTCCATTAGAGCCAAACTGATAGGCAAATATTAGAAAATTCATTTTGATAACCATTAAAGTCAATCTATTGATAAGGATGTTAGCAAGTTTTGTTTTTTATTTATAACAGCTCAGAATGATTCCTGTAGACCAAATAATTATTTTAAGATACTTTAAGTAAATGGAGAAACTATCTGGGATATAATAATTTTATATATTTGAAAAAATAATGTACTCTTATATTTGTAATCCAAACTTTATTAAAATATAGATTGGGATTGAATCAATAACTCATTACATATTTTCCGGAAAACATTCTGGTAATAATTGAATGGACTATTCATTGTCCAATAAATTTCTTCGGCTTATTTCTATACTAGAATCTGTATAACATACGCCAACGTGTTTCAATTGTGGTGGTCCATCCACCTACCTTCAACTTGAATACAACATTGTGCAACATTCTACATATTCGTAGGTATCTGCTGTATTCACATAGTATTTCGTAATAAGATCCTCAAATGAAGTCTGAAAACATAAAAAAAATCTTATACAGTGTAGCTTAAAATAATGAAATGAACAGATATCTGTTAAATAACATTACACTTCAAAGTTCGAAAATTTCAGCCTACTGCATTACCAATGTACTTTTAGTCACTATTTAAATAAGGTATTTGATATAGTATGTTAGGCAATTTATTGATTGATGTTTTATCTTTTACTTTAGTAAAAATAGATTGAATATTAAGTGTATGCTATTTTAATATTGTGTTGTTTACAGTAGTAACTGAGTTTATGGTAAAGGTGTATAAATATATGGAATAAAACTCTTAGAAATGACGTTTGAAAAGATGATTCAATATTTATATCAATGTCAGATGTATTATACAAAATTTGTTTTAAAACATATGAGGACTCTATTGTTCATCTGTTTGATTAAATTAATTTTAGTGTTACTGTTACGCGGGTGACATAAATGATAATTGACATATCTTCCAGAACTTATTGGTTTCCTATACCAGTTAATAAAAATTTTATTATATTCGTTCCTTATAAATTTAGTATCAAGGAAAGGTAAAGATTTTTCAGAATTCTCCTTTTCTATATAGTAAATTGTATATAGGAATCGAACCTAATGAGATCAATAATAAATTATTAAATTATTAATTTCATTATATAGAAGTGATAATTATATAATCTTCATACTTTTTCATGAAGAATAATTTGAAGGGTAAAACAGATATTACATAATCTGCTAATATAGGGGATATTGAAGACCCCATTTCTTGATATTTTTTATTATTATAAGAGAAATATGTATTGTTAAAAATGAATGTTATTCATTCTAACAGAGCTTCTTTATTAAGTTTACAATTTTTAGATATATCGCTCCATTTATGTTGTATACTTAAATATATGTTTTACAGCTCTACTATGGTCATGTGGAAATCTAGCGTAGTCACCGATAATATAGATTTCGATGGTAAATTAGGTGTGCAAAATGTATAAAAATAAAGGATTGCTACTATTTACCTTTGAAATAATTTCGACAATCAATGTTCTGAAATTGTATCCCGCCGTTCTTCAAAGGGAAAAACAACTAGTCAGTAGTTACACCCTCCCTTTCTTGATTTGACGTTTCGACTTTTAATTAAGTCTTTGTCAAAATATTTCTTTATTTCAGCTTGATCAAACAGTACTTTGATCTATGCGTTTATTCCTCTTCTTCACTCGTTTTGCTGTCGCACTCCTCCCAAAATCCACTCAAGTACCTTCCTCTTCCATATGTTTATTTTGTTTCCTTCTTTTTTGTTCATGATCCAGCACTCACTGCCATACAGCACCATTGGTTGTATAACTGTCTTCCCGTCACAACCACAACCACCACAGCTAATTTCAAATATAACACTTCCAAATTTGATATTTGACATTGTTTTAATGTATTGTTGGATTAATAAACCAATTCAAAACCTACTCCGCTAAATATTCCTTCTAATCCTTTCGTATAATGAGGATTGAAAGGTATCAGAGCAAATTTTTCTTGTTTTAAATTTTGGGTTTGGAAAAAAGTGGTGTCACATAGAGATTTCTTCTTGGTTTATCATAACCGTTGAGTACAGCTACATTCTCAATGAAGGTCTTTCCCTCATTGTATCTCTCGATGGTAAATGGAAAGTCCACCAGGAAATGGAGACTGGCCATCTATGTTGGATACAATGAAAATAATCAGCCGGGATGTACTTGCACGTAGCTGTATTTTTCCGGAATACATCAAATTCTAACCTATTACTACTCCTAATTACTGAAGAATATAAATATGGTAACTGTCCATTATTTTCCATGGTGGTGTAAACAGTGTATTCAGTAGTCAAAAGATCGTTATTTGTGTCAAAATAACTAGCCATGGCAATGGAATTTATTTGGGGAAATTTGTCTGAAGAATCACGAAGAAGCCCTTGCTCCATTTTGATCAACAAATTAACTCTTTATCGTCAATCTAGCCGACCACTCTCCTACACAATCGGCGCTAATGACATAGTACCTATTTGGAACGGATCTCGGGGGGTATAAAATATATCGAGACTTCTAATCTTTGTAAGTTTGCTTATACTAATCCTATCGACTATGATCTATGTAATTCTTATTTGGTATTTGTAGTTTATCATAATATACTATAATTAATGGTACTTGTTTGTGTCAAAGATTCTTCTAACAAATGTGAACTACCTTCTCCTTAGTTGTGAATGTTTTTGGCGTATCGAGTAACTGATTTGCTTTGCTCAGCATTTCTAAAATGGCATATTCGATTCTACTTATTATATCATCAAATTAAATATATTTCTTCCGTTTCTTGATGGACATCAACACTTCTTTCATACTTCAATTTGAGAATATGTTTGTCTAAAATATTCATAAACGGGAAAATTTATCTGTTTAGATCGAAGCCTTACTTCAATACATTTTTTTGTCACTTCTTGAACTAGCCTGCTTTCCATCTTTGGATTGGCCAGTTCCTTGTATTCACTATTATTTTAACGTATTAATCTTCTTCTATTCAACAAAAATTCAATTCTTCCTTGCAGGATAGAAATAGCAGTTAATATTCTGTTACGTTACCTATTTGACATTTCTCTTTATACAAAGAGTGATTTTTATGAATACGCCTCAATTATCTCGGAATCGGCTTATAAGATTTTTATAAATTTTTGTTTACAAGGTCTTGTTTATCGGCAGTGTTATGGTAGTATTTACATTGTTGTCAAATTTTTCCTTTTTTCGGAACAATAATGAGCTTTTTTATTCAAAAATCCTTAAGAAATACTTATTATTTTTCATCTGATGTTTCCTATACCTAAATGACATAAGTAATAGCTACATTTGCGTTATTTCTGCCGAAGTTAAAATAATACATTTAGGTGGTATGACTGTTTCAATAACAAATTTGGCGTTTCAATAAATTATTATTGTTGAAGTTTATTATAAATTACAATGGATCATTTATCTGGAAAAGAGTGAACTGATATTTTGATGATATTAGGATATGGTGATATCTAGTGTAGAGTGTAGAATAATTCACTGGCCGAAAAGATTTTTGTAACACAGGCGAGACATTTATTTTTAAAATGGAAATACCCCTCCAATAATAGAAAAAATATTTATTGTGCCCTAACATGTACCACTTTTGAATAGCTTAATTATCCCTATTTACATTAGCAGGTAGGTAATTTTATAAAGAGACGCTTAGTATGAGTAAATTTTATGGTTGAAAAAATACCTGAACAGTATTATTCAGAATAATAAACATGAAAAAAACATTAAAAATTAGTATTCTGTTGAGTTTCATAGTAAGTGGTTTTCTGTTTATAGTGCAAAAAGTGATTACAAAGACGAAAATGTCGAATCAAACGCGCCGCAGTTGCAAAACTTCTCCTGACAAAGTTAACTATATTTATGAAGAATTTATGGTGAAAACGCAAGCCAGGCCATTTTCCAAAAATGTGAAAAATGCCTATTTTAAATATTTTGGTATTTTAATTGGAGACCAAGACAAGGAGTGGGCCCCCCACGCGTGCTGTGTTACTTGTAGCTTGTCATTTTTGTCTAACAAAGAATGAAGGTTATTCTAAGAAAGGATCGAGTATCCAAATTTACCGTCTGCTATAAGACCTGTTCCCCATAACGAAGATTTATCAGTACCGATTGCACCTTTAGATCCGCAAAATATTGTTTTGGAAGATACTGGAGACAACGTATCATCAGGAAGAGCCGAAGAACAACGCATCGACCCTATTTTTACTCCAAGTACCAGTTCCGGCAGGCAACATTTGATTGTTCAAAGTGAGTTGAATTATTTAGCACGTAATTTGGGTTAACAAAAGCAACAGTCTGAACTTCTTATTTTCCGTCTTAAGGAATGGAACTTGTTAGCCAAAGAGACAAAAATTATGCCCTTTAGGGAAAGAAAAGCCACATATCAAGCATTCTACAATATGGAAAATTCGTTGTGTGCTTGTACAGATATTGATAGTCTAATGAAGGAACTTGATATTGAGTATAATCCCAGTAAGTGGCGCCTATTTATTGACTTGTCTAAATACAGTTTAAAAGCAGTGCTATTACACAATGGAGATTTAAAACCGTCTATAACAGTTGCTCATTCTGTGAAGATAAAAGAAACTTATGAAAATAATCGCTTGCTTTTAGACAAAATTAACTATAACAAGTATAAGTGGCAGATAAGTGGGAATCTGAAGGGGATTGGAATTTTAATGGGACTTCAGAGGGTTTACGAAATATTACTGTTTTCTTTGTCTATGGGACAGTCGGACAATACTATATAAAAAAAATTGGCAAGCAAGAAGTGAGTTCCTACCGGGATCTCAAAATGTCAAGTTTATACCACTTGTAGATACCAAAAATTCACATTAAACTTGGATTGATGAAAAACTTTGGATATAGATAAAGAGAGTGGCGGATTCAAATACCTTAGAGAAGTATTTCCTCAGTTGAGTGATGTCAAATTAAAGGAAGGTCCAATAAAAATTATTGGGCCACAAATAGAAAATTGTTGGACGATGAAAATATTGCAAAAAAAGCTCAGCAGACAGGACCGTAGAGCATGGAAGGCATTTGTTAGGGTAGTGAGGGGATTTTTGGGCTACAATATGGATCCAAACTACCAACAGTTTGTTATTGAACTTCTAGACGCCTACAAATCCCTTGGTGCTCTAATATCATTGAACATTCATTTCCCCCATTCCCATATGACTTTTTTTCCCGAAAATTTGGGAGCTGACAAATATGAGCAGGGTGGAAGGTTAAACCAAGATATTAGACCATGGAAATTCGGTATCAAGGACGATGGGTGATTACTGTTGGTTTTTAAAAAGAGAGAATGCAACCTCTCATAAAAGAAAAAATTAGAGCTGATTGATATTTAAAGTGATTTTTTTTAATAGGTGTGAGGCATGTTTATTATATGTGAACTGTAAATATTGTCAATATATACGTTTTATAAAAACGTGAAATTATTTTTTTCATATTGTCTTTTTGTATAGGTTCATTTTATCACAATATGCTATTAATTTCTGTGTTACTACAAAAAAATTTTTTTACGACCAGAATAATTTGTATCCTACCCGAAATCACATACGAAAATCTACTGTCAGTAAATAAATAAAAGTTTATCAAAACTGGCTCAGTGAAAGATTTATCCAAATCAGGGCGTAGAAAAACTGCATCAAGTGGAAACAAATATTTAGATGTTTGTGTCCTTTTAGAAGACGATCAACATTTGAGTACTAGACAAATATCCAGGGGACTTGATATTTCGCAAACATACGTAATGAAAATTTTAGGTGATAATAAATTCCATTCATACAAAGTAACGTTGGTTCAAGAGTTGTCAGATGACCATTTTGTTGCGTGAATCCCACACCAAATATCCCCAAAAACTGAATGTATGATCTGTAATAAGAGGCGACAGAATAATTGGTTCCTTTTTCTTTAAGGGTAACTTAAATGGTCCGGCGTATTTGGATTTACTAGAAAATAGTATTATACCTGAGTTGACTCGGATATTTCCAAATCCAAGTAAGTATTTTCAATTACATGTAAAAAACTTTCTAAGAAAAAAAAAAAGAAAAAAGAAATTTTCAGACAATAACAATATCTCAAACGATAATATTTGCCTACACCTCACTATGCGTGTGTGGTGAGGATATGGGTGATTCCGTTCTAACTGTGATATTCAATGTCCTGTATTGTTTTTTTGTACTAGTCATTAATTAATAATCAATTAATAAAAATTTTGTGTTAATTGAATAATTCTTAAGATATTTAAACATTATTTTTATACAATATAACTTGCCACTTAAAGAAAACTTATACTACATCACTTGAATGTCAGTACCGTGTCATGTCCATTCCTAGAATTTACCGATAAATTATTAATTTTTTTTGTCGTAACAAATGATTTAAACTAATTACCTTATAAATTCTAATGTTTATGATCAAACTGAGGAAAATTGATGCACTTGTTGTTTAATATCTTAAGTTACCATGTCAGTACCGTGTCATGTCCATTCCTAGAATTTACCGATAAATTATTAATTTTTTTTGTCGTAACAAATGATTTAAACTAATTACCTTATAAATTCTAATGTTTATGATCAAACTGAGGAAAATTGATGCACTTGTTGTTTAATATCTTAAGTTACCATGTCAGTACCGTGGATAAATGAGTCAGTACCGTGGAACTCAAAATCCGACATTTGTGTCTTGCTCGTGATACTTTGAAGTTGTAGTAAATTCCTCTTAGAGTTTTATTTTTACAGTAAAATAGATGAATAATATGCATAAAAAAGTTAGAAAAGTTAAATTTTAAAATCTTGAAATTTTGAATACAAAAAATCACAGTTAGAACGGAATCACCCATATACCTAAATAATGTGTTTCCCAGAAGATGGATTGGAAGGCGTGGTTTTATCGAATGTCCCCCGCGATCACTCGACATGAATCCTTTAAAATATTTCCTGTGGAGTCACTTGAAAAACATCGTTTATAAAACGAAACCTGCTAATATTCAGGAATTAAAAGATAGGATTACAACAGAGATAAGAAGAATGAGCAGTCAGGGATGTTGCAAAATGTATTGCAGTTTTAAAAATAGCAAGGCTTGTTGTTGCAAGGAAAATCGAAAATTGACAAAATTTAACGAAAGGACTATAGGGAGAAAATTATGTCCAGGACATTCAAGCAAATAACTTTCTCTAACGTGTTTGTTCATGAATTTATATAGAATGAATACATTGAATGGAAATGTTTTGTATTATGTAATTATACCTTGGATTAGCTTACATATGTTAATGATATCATGAAATAGTAAGAAGGCTAAAGAAATGTCTCTTTTATCGTAAGAATATTTTCTCATTAAATATATCATTTCGAAGAATTATTAAAAATACAATTTGTCATTAAAGTGATCAAGACAAATAGAAATTGCCATGTCGAAATGTCGACGTAATTCTTAGAATTAATTTGTAAATATTATTTGCCTCGAATCGCAAAGGTGAACGTACGTACGTCTTCAAAACCGATATTGATGGAGAACTTACGAATTTGAATTTACTAAATTATTAGTATTCAGACGAGCTATTTAGTTAGTCAAAGTAGAAAACGAATCTGAATAATTAACAAACTAGTATAGTCAGTTCCAATTAATATTTCAACAGATTGTAATTAATAATGACTGCCTTTTATTTCATTATTCTAAAAAGAGGGAGAATATGCGTTATCGCCTCAGAAACTTTTAGAATGTTATAGACCAGTATTTCCCAAAGTGGGCGATAACGCCCCCTTATGAATGCTGCAGGCCTGAAGAGGGGCGGTAAGAGACTCAGGAAAAAATGGGGGCGTTATAGATGTTTAGGGATTTGTAATTTCATGTAGGAAGGCAGATAGGTACTTAAATATTTATAATTCACCAAAATTCAAACTGCATAATACGAATTTTATGTAATTAGATACTAACTTAGTTATTTCATATATATTGAGTGAATAAATAAAAACTAAAAATATTGAATACCAGTAACTTTCTAGCGGATTCGTTCGTGCATAATTGAAAAATTAAATTTCAAATGTCCTTAGCTTTATATTGCGTTAATCATCAACAACATTAGGTTACTATAAATTAAAGTGAATGACTACTCCAATAACTACCTTATTGACTGCCGTAAAAGCTCATTGAATGATAGATTACTTCATCAGCTTCACAACCTGTTTGACTTTGTGATGGAGTTCTTGAAAACCAAACATACGGAATTGCGCAACAAGCTCATTACATCAAAGAATGATATAGCTTATGTGACTGTATAAATTGTCCAACAGCCTGAATCTTCAACTGCAACTGAATTTAATTAAAACACAAAATGCTGCTGCCACTTCCGCAGCCAAAATGCTTCTACATATAAAGAATATCGGCAGACGAATTCATAAACATCCTGCACGACTACTTGTTTGCCTATTGCTAACATTTGTAAAATTTCCACATTGATTTTTTCAAAAGGTATTTTGAACTTGGAAATACTGGGTGTTGGATCCGCTTTCGATTGTCAACACAGCAATAACACCTCAGCTGGATGAATTTATAGAATTGACAACGATATAAGGAGGCGGAAATAAAAATCACGCTCAAAAATGCCTATCAAGATTTTTGGATATAAAAACCGATACTTAATTCTACCTTGGATTGTGGCTGTTCGTGAGTAAATTCGATGTGTAAATCGATTGTTAGTATTATTTTGAATAAAAGATATTATGTCTGAATACTATAAAGTTGCGTTACAATAATCATTCTCATTGCAGTTATAGCCTGCTAGAGTTAACTTGAGACGTGTGCACCTTTGTGTACTTCATACTTCAAGGAATTAATTTTACATTTGAGTTTTAAAGCTTTTGTATCTAATTCCCACAAATAAATTTGGAGATTATTTTTCAATTTGGAGAATATTTTTCAATAGCCACTATAGTACTCGTATAAGAGAATACGGTGAATGAAATTTCATGGTAGCAATTATATGTATGTATTTTTAATTGTGACTCTAGACTAGAAGATCTAATATTTCCTTAAGCAGAACAAACAATTTTTTCTAACCTAACTAAAAAGCATAGATATGCAGCATTTTGAATCGGAATGATTTATTCTTAAAATAATATCTACCTTTGATAAAATGCTATAATTGGAAGTGTTCCATTACATAACTAATTCGTCAGCACCAATATTCGTCTAAGTCAAATAAAAATTTCTGTGTGCTCAGTAGAAAACATCGTTATGACTTATATTCCAAAGGTCGGTCATTTAGGAATTTGTAGTTAAAAAAGAAATTTAACATTTTCAATATTGTTTGTATTTTGATTATATGGTTAACATTGGCATGCTCGAAGATATACCACTGATTACTTTTTCTTACAGCTATAACTAATAACTAGATGAAATAGGTTTGGTTGTTCGGAACACACTAACGGTCGTTAAAACCTACTAGTTAGGACGTAAGGAATATGATTTTTGAGTCTACTCTAAAATATTGATTACAACTTTAGCACAAGGTATGGAGCATCTACGATAATTCGTAGGACCTTCGATTGGAATCGCTCCAAAATTTTAATATTGGAGTTGGCTGCTGATCCCCACCATGGGACTCCGAAGATGCATATGGGTTTGAAGATTGCTTTGTAAATCAATTCTTTATTTTTTGAAGATAATTGGGATTTCCTACCTATTAGCCAGTAAAAATTCCTTAGTTTCAATTTGTGAGATGGAGTTGTAATGTATTTGATGCAATTATAAAATCTCTGTGTGATGCTAGTATGGCCATGTCATCTGCAAATGTAGCTTCTAATACATTATTTTAGTTTTTTAGTTAGATCGGCCGAGAAGATGAGGTAAAGTAGCTGTCCAAGGACACTGCCCTGAGGAGCTCCGGCGTTTATTTTGTAAAGTGATGTTTGTTGTTGATCATGGTGGTTAACAAAGAAATAGCGATCATGGAGGTAGGAATGAAGGATTTGGTAGTAATTAATAGGAAAATATTTTCTGATTTTAAATAAAAGACCATTATTTCAAGCCTTGCCAAAGTCGTGAGTGATGTCTAAGCGCAGCAGAACTATATTCTGTTTTCAAAATCTTCGTTTATTTATTTACTTACATGATGAACTTGTTCAATTGTTGCGTGTTCGTTTCTGAATCCAAATTGAAGATTTATTATTATATTTCTTTGATTAATGATTGGTTGTATTTTTTCGAAGAGTAGTTTTTCTAGTAGCACACTTATAGGTCTATATGATTTTAGATCTTCCAGAGGCTAACCCAGTTTAGGAAGTAGTATAATTTGTGCCACTTTCGACTTTGATGGTAAGTGCGCCGTCCTTAACGTAGCATTAAATATATAAGTTTTAAGTATTTTATAGCTTAGGAACTAAAATCTTACAGTATTCTAGCTGTTATTAGATCTTATCCATGGGCTTTACGTGGATTTAGCTTTATACTCATAGCGTTTGTTACTTGTCCTATTTCAATCGAAAGCTCTAGCTGAAAAGGAGATTGCAAAAATTCAATAATATCAGCATCTTTGTTTTCATTGGGACAAAACGGCTGAAAGACTGTCTCCAAATGGTTACCAAATAGTGCTGCTTTCTCGCTATTGGTCTTAGCCCAATTACCTTCTTCTGTCCTAAGTGGGGTGTGATGTAGTCAATTATATAGTTGTCTCTTTTCATGATTACTGTAGTCAATTTAAAGAAACTATTACGTATGTCTTGTAATTGGTCTTGCGAAGGAGACAAACGATCTTAATTTATCATGTTTGATTTTCATTAATAGAAGAAGATAGTATGTAGAAAATATGTGTTTGATAAATCATATATTGAATCACGTGATGGAAGACTTTATATTTCATTACGATTTTTTACTACGATTAGCCGTATTCTCAGAAATCCGCTCAGAGCCGCTGCGAGATTGCTGCAGTACGGAAAAACAAACTTCAATAACTTGTATGCAGTAAAAATGATTATAGACACGAGAATCAATGTACCTTGTTTGTCCAGTTTATCTAATGATCAATTTTTTCACACCATCGTAGAACTGGATTTTCATTTCTGTGATTTTCCAGGTATACTTCAAAATTGATTAAATATACTTAATGAGGTTATGTCCACAATTAAGTAAATAAGTCCAGTTCATGGTTCTTACTTCATACTTGCCGGAAATATTCGAACTGATTCGAACAAATTTCCCGGACCTCCGCAGTAAATGTTGAAAATAATCTTTAATATGTGAAAAGTGGAGGTAATCAGTATGAATTTTTCTGATTGCGTGATTATAAATAGAGTAATTGGAATACAGCTAGGATTTCCAAAATATGTTTTTGTTGCGCAATTCAAAATTTTGTTGTTCTCAATAAATACCATGTAAGCGTCTTTGTTTTAGTTTTAAGAATTAAGAAATTTTAAGGTTATTTACTCGACATTTTGTAAAGTTGCATTTGCCTCGATGTTTTTTCGTAGGTGCGACATGTCTTATGTAAAAAGGTCACTTTTCACAACTCTTGAAAGAGTGTTTGGATTGAGGTATGGTTACCAAACACATATTAGGCATCAATAATTGTGTACACCCCTCGTATGTGCAGGTTGAAATTAGTGGTGAATAAGCTCAAATCGCAGAAAAGGAGTATCAATTGGTTATTCATGTTGTATAGAGGACTATCAAGAAAATTGTTTACTAATAATTACTGCGTATAATGCAACATATCACGTTGGTAATTCTATTTAATGCTTGTTCCTGGGTTAAAGAACTTTATTTTGTACTAGCATTAAAGGTCATAGAGGTTATCATTTATTAGGTAGGTAGGTAAGTAGATAAACGATTATCTCTTTTAGTTTGCCGGTGGTAATTAAGTATACAGGTTGAGTCACATTGATAGATGGATTAGACTTGCTTAGCAACACAATTTGAATTTTTTAAGGAACCACACCGATTTTCTTTATTTTTTGTGAACACTATTAGAACTAGAAATTACAAATTGAATTACAAATCCAAAGTTTAATCATTTAATTTTTTTTTCTTCATATAAAAAATCAAAATACAATACAAAATGTAATTAAACAGTTTAACATAATAACATAATCTTAATTACGTACGAGAGCTATACATATCTGTACCTATTCAACATAAAATACCTCAGGCCAAATTTATGCATTCAAAATATTTGGGATTATAAAATAAATATCAAGAGATAAAAATATTAACTAATTAATAATATTTCACATCTTATTTCTCAATGTTTTTAGAAAAAACTGGTTTGAAATAAAAAATGACTACAACATTATGATTTTTAATTTTTATTGAATGATCAATTTCACATTGAAAATTAATAACAATGAAGATGGAAAATACAAGAAGTACGTTTCATAATAAATGATGAAAATAACCGCCCTATACATACATAAACATCGATTGTGGAATACATTATTTTATGCTGTTCTATAAATATATTGGTTCTAGAAAAAACCTCTTTGAATAAGGTAAGGGCTGCTAATTTCATTTTTTTTTTGTTGAAACTAACTATAGAAATCCATATATAAAAGCATAAATTAGTCTAGTTTTTCCCAAAAATCAAAACTCAAATTGTTGATCAATTTTTCACAAATAACTCAAAAAGTTTAGATTTTATCGAAATAGCTGTAAGGAGGTAAAACGTAGCTTTTGAACAAATAAAAAAAATGTTTTTTATGGTTATAGATATAATACAAAACGAGTTATGATTAATGAAAGGTGGAATTCATTTAGTGAATTGAATATTTTGAAAAATTGAAAATTGAATAAATGGGAAATGGTCAATTTTACAAAAAAAGGATTGCATCTTTTTCAAACAACTTGGAAAAACCATTCAATTGACTTTGTAATACATAGAATAAGGTAGTTATGACGAAAACAATGATGGAATTTCATGAAAAAAAAACTTCAACACCACCCTTGATATCGCCACCTAATTGAAATAAAATATTATAAATATGCAAATCCACTTTAATTAAATACAAATAATAGAATCAGGGAAGTTTAGATGGATTAGAGGGTTTGATTCTGAAAAAAATGGTTACAATGGAGAAATTATTTTTTAATTTTTCAAAAAAAATTGTCCTTTATTAAAAGTAAATAAGAAAATATAGCAGAAACGTTAAAACTGTTAGAAAACAAAAAGTTAATTTTCTTTGAATATTTTTTTATTAACCGTCATATAAACTTTCAAAGTTCACAGTAGCATATCCCGTTTGGGAACCCTATGAACATTTCCTTCTTAGAAATATGTATTCCGAACTTTTTAGCATAATAGATTATAAATTTTCCTACAAAATGGTTTTTTATTCAATTAACTACCTAGCAACATCTGCCAGTGCTAATTCTGAATGGTACACCAGCATGTGTTTGCCAGAAATGTTCCAAAAAATCGCAGAAGACAAATCATCATCCACCACTACAATGCGAGATCTCACACATCAGTTCAAAAAAGAACGTTTAGTTTTTGAATAGTCAAAACATCGAATTGATGGATCATCCGCCGTACAACTAAAAAGCGGTTGATGCCTTTAAATCACATATTTTGGAAGTACCTCAATCGGAATGAAAAAAATTTTTCTACAATTGATTCAAACGCATACAAAAGTGTATTGATCTTAACTTTAAGGTTCTAAATACATTGATTAAGTATTAAAAAACATAAATAATATCCTAAAACATAATGCGATCTTTATTTTAATTCTACAAATGTTTTTTCTAAATGCTTTAACTTTAATTTTATTGAATTTTGAAAATAAAGGACAGTTTACACCCCTTTCAATAATTTGCACATATTGGCTTTTTGAAGTGAAGGATAAATAGAACTTAATTTCACGCAAATCCATGCGCCATGATAAAATTTTGAGTTGATCTCATATTTTTACCGTTGTTCACTGGACTATATCAATTATTATATGCTGTATCTTCTATCATTTTGATTTCTGTTGATATTCTCATAATTTCTATTACATTATCTATCATTATTTGTTTGAAAATCATAATATCATTAATTTTCATAATTATTTATTCAATTTGATCTATGCTACTTGAAAAAATACTGCCTCCTGAGTTTGTTGAGAACAAATAACATCATTTTGAAAGAAAAGAAAAGTTAGGCCTCATTCGGAAAATATTTATTTCCAGACATATGCCGCAACGAAAAATATTACATACCTTTTGACTTATTCAGGTTTCGTCAGGTCAATGGCATACTTTGTCGATGGAAGTCTATACTTCTCATAATTTGAACTGAAAACACCAGATAACGCTGTTGTTTGGATCGTATAAATCTACACTTCCATATCTCCACTTAGCTCAGGAATACAGATTCATAAATTTCAATATGTTATTGTAGATGGCTGCCACTAATATTTCTGATTCAGAAAAAAAAGTAAACCTAAGTATGACTGTTATATATACTCCGAATACGAAGTACTGAACACCCAACTTCATACTCACAATTACACTGTCTGACGCGCGTTTCGATAACCAAGTTATCGTCTTCGGGAACCGAAGGTAAACGCAGTATCTGAAGACGATAACTTTGTTATCAAAACGCGCGTCTGACAGTCTAATTATGAGTGTTAGCGTAGTATTAGTGTAAAAAATGTGTTCAGTATGAATATCACCAAAGGTACCAAAAACTTAATCCGAATACGAAAGCATGATATCATCCTGACGAGAATTAACTAGGTGGAATGATTTTAACAGATTATGTTTTTTTTTCTAGCATTTGTGAGTAGATATCCACAAAAACGTCATTTTTTATATCGAAAATTAATATTTTCCAAATAAAGTTAATAATGGTAGCCAACTACAAAATATTAGAAGCACCTCGTAATATTAAAGATTTTTTAAAAATTTTTTATTGAGCATCTCAAAGTCTATTGAAACAATATTTTTATTGATACTACTTTTTATAAAATTGGAATTCATATGTTGGTCTTACACGATCAAACGGAATGACATTCAGTGTGATTGAAGATGTAACATCAAAATTGATGGAATGATGAAAAGACTGACGGATTTCGGAATATTTTGCTATCCCAGCTGAAAACACGTTGAATCGAGGGAAGACTGACAATCTGAAGGTGGGACAGTGACTTAGTTGTTCTTGTTTTTGTTCTTATTAATGTAGACCTGGAAAACAAATGTTTTTAAACTATTGCCGATGTTGTTACCAATGTTTTTAACGAGTTACTACGAGTTACAAACGAGTGTTTGTAATCGCGATTGTTTGAAATGATTTATGGCAGATTATGAATATTCTCCGGAACTATGAACTAGTCACTCCCTAGTGATATTTCGAATCTTCGAAGTTTCTTTCAGTCGCAAGAAATCTTAAACTTCAATCTCTCACGAATGGTTATTGGGTCTCTCATACTGAATATTTCCATACAGACTAAATGCGGTGTCATTTTTATTGCAATGTAAAATACATGAATTATCAGGGCAGTGGTATCTATCATATATAAATCTTAACTATTGTATTTTGAGAGTAGAACCGTACATTTATTTAAAGCTCTTAGACCATTTAGTACATATATACCTTGAGGTCAATACATTATATAGAATGAATACAAATTGGTTATATATTATGGTTGTCTATTATGATTTAACATCAGTTAATTTCATCAGAATTGTCGATGGTATTATGTACTTCGTAGGAGATGCAATTCAATATTAGTCGCGGTATTAGCCAGGAAAGTAGCTGCTTCCTCCTTCTAGGAGCAGCGAATTATAACCTAAGATGACCTTTGAATCTATTTTCTCAATACTGAGATGTATGTCCTATGTAAACATCAACGCAATGATGACAAGGTACTCGATATAAAATATCACGTCTTCTGGTATTTTAGTATCGTGAAATATTTCGATAATGTATTATGTCCTTTAGGACTTTATTGAAATGATTCGATAGTTTTTATATGATGAGGACAAATGTTTCATGTTTTGATGATTACCTTCTGTTTTCCCTTAATTGATTATAATGTCTGTTTATCCTTTTCTTTAATATTTCATTTATAGTTTTTTGCAGGATAATTATTTTCTTTCAATGGAGTATTCATGTCTGAATAGATAATCATCTAAATACCGGGTTTGATAGTTACATAGCTCTATCAACCAAATTTATGAACACTGATCTTTTTTATGCCATAGGATGACATGAATTGAAGTTAAAATATCTTGTATACCATTCTCTTCTTATAGTTAATGTTATATAATATGACATCAAGCACATTAATTTATTATTTTCCTTGATTTTGATTGTGAATTTTACCATAAGAATTGAATTTTTGATTTATATTTTTAATTACGTTTTTTGGTACAGCAGTAAGTAATGTAATCATAACATAACGGAACAAGAATGTGATATTTATATTAAGTTTTCTTAAGAGAGTTTCTTCAAATTTTTCTATTACTAATTGTGCTATAACATTTAATATGGATGCTCCTATATAGTTGGTATGGGAAAAAACGTCGCCACGTTACGGTGCCGACAATATTCATTTTCTTTCTCGTTCGAGATACTTTATCAATATACTGCATATACTTGAGAATGCGCAGAACCGAACTGGAACCTCGAAGGATAGAGAAATCTTCGCCATTCTGTCTTCCTTTGTCGGAACAGCTTCCACTTATAGAAATTGTCCATATAGAAGTATTACATATAATATGATACTTGGTTGATAGCAAATACTGTTACAAGTTCCTTGCATAACCGGAGATTGCGCGGAAAATATCATTTAAACGCTTCCAATAATCGTTCCAAAAACGATCTGTATTAGCAAGTTAGAACAAACTATATTATATGTTTCTCTTTGCTGATTTGGGAACTTTTGGTTTTCCTATGTTGCAAGTTTGTTTACAATGTAACTGTCAATTCGTAATTTAAAAGTTTTAGGTTACCGACACGATAAGCTAAAAATCAAAATAAAGTTAAGTAAAAATAAGATATCTGGAAATATTTCACTATATTCTTTTCTACCAAATATGGATAATGATCTAAACAGATCAATTCGTTTATTAGAGAATGCTCTATCTTCGACCAATAAAGGATTGTTCAAAAAATCTTTCATTCAAAGGCATTTAGGTGCTGATGAGAATATTTCCAGAACATCAATTCCTGCTGTGGATACTGATCTAAGGAATGTAATAAATAAACATTTTTCTTTCAACGAAAATGTAGTGTCCAGTTTAATTCAAACCGATCAAACTGTAACTGGAAATGTTCTCCAAGCTAGTCAAACTCCTTGGAAAACAACGTTTGACAGTCTTTACACTGAATTTTTTGAAATATTGTCAACGCATGCAGGTAATACTATTGATTCAATTCTATAACTTTGTGTATTTAATTGACTATATTACAGGTGGTTATGATATACTAGATATAGTAACTGAATTAGCCCGGTGTTGTTCAGATGCTCTCAAAATTATTCAAAGCTTGAAATCAAAAGTTGCCGTATCTCAGTTAGAAGAAGAAATTAGTTTAGAAAAAGAACGAAATACTTGGAGGTTGATATTTATCCTTTACCAAGACAGATTGCTCACTCAAAATTTAATGAAAGATGATTGTGGTAAATATGCACATTTTTTTCTAATTTACAAATAGAATTTTGAATGTTGTATAGTTTCCATTTCCTTTTAACAAAAGACCTTGCACAATCCTTATGGAAATTGGGTTTCAGCCAATTTGTCTGAAATTTGACACAATGATAGTTCAAAGCAAGCAGATTAACGTCTCAATGGGCACAGAATTTCAAAACCCTCTAAACTATCTGTGAAAAGTCCAAGGGTACAATAAGAGGGGCTTCAGCCAGTTTTTCTGAAACTTGACACAATGATAGTTTGAAGTATGCTGATTAAAAGTCTTGATATTCATGCAATCCCAAAATCCCGAAACCTTCTAAATTACCTCTGAAAAGTTCAAGGGTACAATAAGAGGAGAGGCTTCTGTCAGTTTTTCCAAACTAGGTATAATGATAGAAGCAAGCTGATTGAAAGTCTTAATGGGAATTAAACCCCAAAATTCCCCCAAACCCTCTAAATCACCTCCAAAATAGTCCAAGGGTACCATAAGAGGTGGGGCTTTGGCTAGTTTTTTTGAAACTTGGCATAATGATAGTTTCGAAGCAAGCTGTTTAAATCTCAATGGGCACGAAACCCCATAACCCTTCCAAACCCTCTAAACTACATTTAAAAAGTCCAAGAGAAAGGGCTTCGGCTAGTTTTTCTGAAACTTGGCACAATGAGAGTTCAAATCAAGCTGTTTAAAAGTCTCAATGAAGCCCTTCAAGAAATGATCTCAACTGATTTCCTTGAAAACGATAAGGATTATCAATGGCACTCAAACAGTCATAAAGACGATTAAGTAGAAGACTTATTTAGATATTGGACACATTATGAAGTATCATATGTGTACAATACAGAGTAACTAAGGTATCTACGATAGCCCATTATCTTACATGATTTACTTCGGACACTTAAGGGGTAGTTTTGACGGGGTTGGGGGGTTTGGGGCTTGGTGCTCATTGAAACTTTTAATCAGCTTGCCTCAAACTGTTATTGTGCTTCAAAAAAATTAGGTGAAATCTAATTTTCATAAGGATTGAGAGGAGTCTTCTATAACCTGATGTAACAAGTTTGTATTTTTTAGAACCTATTCAATATTTTGGCCAATCTGAAAAATTATGTGTCCAAAATTTATTTAAACGAGATAATTTAATTAGGGAGAGTCAACTTATAATTGATTGGCTGGAATCTTGTGCAGCTGATCGGGATGATGAAACTTTAGTCTTTTCTGATAGCACTGTTGGATGGGAAAATACTTTACATCAACTAAAAAGTGCTGACACGATAGCCTTCAGCAGTACTAGACAAATTGTAACGCAACTAGATCCCGATGCTCCAAATTACCAGAAAAAATCTTTACATGATTTAGATGCAGAAGATGAAAAGAGACTGATTGAAAAAATTTTCATGGAGATCAGGTGTGGAAAATTAGAAGAGGCTCAAAAGGTGTGTTATCCTAGTAGTAAAAAAAATTATATTTGATTATCTTGAAAGGGTATCTCTTTCATTAACTAGGTTTATATGAACCTATTTCTAATTGAAACATTTTATATCTATCAGGGTTGGACAAAATCTTTTTTAGTAGAAAAAAATCAAAAATCAGTTATTTTTATATTAAAATTGAAATGTATAATTATATGTTTGATTTTTCTATAATTTATATAATTAAAATGTGATGCTCTTTCAAATGGTGATTTTATACTCTATTTATTATTTCAGAGTTTATGATTACTATAATTTGTCTAAACAAGTTTTATTCCATGCATTGTGCGAGCATGTTGACTGTATTGTGTTTAATTAGAACAAGTTATATTTGTGGAAAATAAAAGAACACTAACATCTTAGTCAAAATAGTTCTAAATTTGAATTTTAGCCTGAAACAATGGCAGTAAGAAATGAGGGCATTTGGAAATAGTTTAACTGAGCACGAGAGAAATCTTGCCCTGGAATCGTTTGAGAAAATACAAATATAGTAGGCTACTGCTTTTAATCATACGATTTAATGCCCAATTGGAAATATTCTGAAAAAAAATGTTTATTCGGGAAATAACATCAAAACTCTCCGGCATTGGCTGGTGGAGGACACAGAAACATATAACTGAATTTGAAGTACAGTCAAAATTAAGGAAGCAACTAGGAATAGATTAGTATTTTTATAGTTTTTCAATGAAGAGAATAATTTGTTTAGCGTTTTTGTTTATTCAACTATTTTGAGTGTTTTTTCTATTTCTTAGGTTAAGTGTATGACTGTGAATTAGAAGCTTAAGATTTAGCAAATTTTTTATTCTGAATATGATTTGTAGAAAATCAGTTGATTTAAATCAGCCCAACCTTGATATCTATATTTGTTTTATCATGCATAACTTTTGCAAAGAAAAAAAATGACACAATGTTACAAATGTTAGATTAGATACTATTATTTTGAAGAAACGTTTTATCATAAAAGTTAAAAATAGTAATCAATTATTAATTTCAAATGTTTGGAGAAAAAATTGAAATGTGGCTTTGTAAAATTTTGTTCAATCCCTTTTTTTTATTTATAATCTGTAAAATTTACAATGAACAAATGCTTCAAAGCAATATGAGCTGTCTTGTAGGAGAATTACTCAGTGGCAATTTCCTTTCACTTTGAGAAAAATCGTTTGATTGAGGAATAACTACACAACACATCACCATGACACTAAAATCTGTCAGGCAGATCACACGGAAGATACCTTCTAAGCCCTCGCTGGGTGGGAGATCTCAATAGAGCTGAGCCAATGTGTTGGGATTGGTTTCAATGTGGTTGGAATATTTTTAGAAGTGAGATATTTCTTATTCAATTTCCTTAACCACCTTGAAGGTCACAAGCAATAACACTGTTGGATACATACCAACGAGCATTTACAATAACTCTAAGTACTTTCCATTGAAATCTTTGTAGAATTGCTATATTTGATGCAGTACCCTATAGTCGAATATAATAACTCCAAATGGGCTTAAGTGTGACTTTGTATATTAGCAGCTTGATGATTGTTAGTTGTTATTTTCAATCTATCAACCAGTAACAGTTTGCTGATTTTTAGACTCAATTGCTTTCTTTTTGTTAGTATGTGAGTGCTCCAGGTTAGTCGTTACAAGGTATTTTGCACTCTCTCCCTGTTGGGTTAGGTAATATGAACAGATTTATTTTCATTTACTTTTATTCTCCATGTTTCTAGCCACAAGGAAATGAATAAGATACATAAATAAGAGACAATAGCTGGGTCCTGATGAGATGCTGACATAGCAGTGTCATCTGTATATATTGTGGCATTTACGTTGTGTGAGGGAATATCAGCTGTGTACATAAGATAGAGGGGCCAAGTGCACTTCCCTGTAGAACTTCTGACATAATTGGATGTAAAGTGGTAATGTAATCTTGGATTTTGACTTGTTATTGAGCAGGTAGGATTTGAAAAAGGTTGTGCGGGAGGTTTTTCCTGATTTCATATATGCCTGGCCGATATCTGAAAAGGCAGCCGAATAGTAGTATTCCTTATCTTCAAAAGACTAGTACACTTTTTTAGCGACTCGATGAACTTGTTCTATGTTGCTCTCTAAATCCAAATTGGTGGTTATGTATTAATTTTCTAGCTTTTAGAATCGGTTTTATTTTCTCAATCGTTAGATTTTCTAGAAGTTTTCACATAACTGATTTAGGCCAATCGGTCTGTAATATATCTTGGTAAAATTAAACTTGGACATAAAACGTATTTATATTTCCATAAATTATTGCACAACATAAAAATTATATAATCATATTGTTACCAAGTACATTTCCAAAACTGGGTGAAAAAGTTTGTCTTGAAATTTAAGATATACAGTAGGCATTTTCAAAATTATCAAATATAAGCAAATTGTTATATTGTGTAATTTCTTATAGTATTATGTGACTTTTTTAATACAGCTATGCAGACAATGTGGACATGCTTGGAAAGCAGCACTGTATGAAGGTTGGAGGTTATTCCATGATCCAAACAATAAAGAAGATTATGAACATGATATAAATATGGATAATCAAGATGATGAAATGGATTCTAATGAAATGAAAGATATAGAAGGGAATTGCAATAGAGACATATGGAAAAATATGGCAATTAAATTTTGTAAACAGGTAAATTGAACATTCAATCATTTTTATTCCATTGTTCTCAGTATCTTTTTTTACAAAACGTGATCCTCAAGCCAGTACTTACATTTTCCTGTGCCAGCCCTCTGGCAGGAGTTATATGACTGTAAACTACACCTTCTCCTTATTGTGTTGCACATGAACATAAATTTCTGAAATTTTCAAGAGATGTTAAAGGAAGGTATATGTTTGTATCTATAAAAATTAATAAATCCTGCTTAACTAGAAGTTGACTTTTTTGATATATCTTGATGCAATTGAATTCAAAGCATAGATCAGTTCCACAACCTGTAATGTATCTTCGGGCTAACAAATAATGGTTGACCATATTCTTTGTATTAAAATAATAAAACTACTGTGTAAAAAAATATTTATTACGCTAGAAAATAATTAATTAAACTTGGTTTCAATAATCCGACTATCGCACTCGACGTAAGTCAAATTATTAAGAACAAAATCTTATTTTACACAAAAGCTATAAATATTTATGGTCAATAGAGTCACATCAATATAAAATAAAAGTAAGTAATATGTTACGTTAATGGAACTTCAAGTGTTTAAGGGACACTTGGAATTGCTTAACTATAACGTTGGTTTACTTTTGGAGCAGTCAGTGTACAATAAATCTTAACGAATACAATGATAAATCGAAGTTACGTAAATTTATTATTGATCACAGTCACATTAATAAAGACAAAACTTAAGTAATCCGAGACGTTACGTTAATGGAGTGTAAAATAAGGTAGACTTTGTATCATTTAACTAGATGATTAACAGATCCTAATGGTTCCCAACACAAGAGGTTGTATCTCTTTTTGGGTTACATTTGCAATGTTGCCTAATTTTAAATAGGAATCTTCTTTTATATTGTAATGGCATTGATATACTCATTGCTTAGCAATTAGTTCTCTGCACTATTCATTGCATTAAAGTCTTGTCAAAAAATAATTTGAATGCGTCTATGTCTCAGTTATCTCAGAGACAACAGACGCAATCTTCATAAATTTAGCCTTGTAGAGGTTTTGTGATATGACTGATATTATTGTGGTATTTACATTGTTGGTTAGTTTCTCTAGAAATTGAATAAACTTGTCTTCCAATAGAATCACGTTGTATCTTAATATTTTTAAAATTATTTAGGAATGCTGAATATTTCACGAAATGATCGTTTTACAAAATTGCCTTAATTTCAAAGTATTTGCTGTATTTGCAATATTTTCACCAAATTGTAAATAATACAGAGGTCGGCATAAGTCATGCATCGATCTCGAGAAATCGGCATGTTCGTTCTTCTGACAGACAGATAACACGTGCTTGTCGAATAGACGCGTTTTCGAAATGAATAACCAATACAAGTTCACACTCCAAGAAAGTGTTTTTTTGTTACGTCGTGTATCTGCGTACGAACGCGGATTACGAAACTATGTTTATCAAATTTCAACAACAATTTCCGAACTCGCCGCTACCAAATCGCTTAACAGTGTGGAAGACGGCAATCGGCATAACTGCGTATATTGAAACGACCAGAACCCTTAAGTTTTCATTGAAATATAATTAACCTACCTGTGGTGTATGTGTGGCCAGGTATCCATGCGGGAAGCCTCGGGTGTCCATACTTTTTCGAGGGTCACATGACGGGTCAAATTTATGTGGAAATGCTCGAACATTTACGTGGGCAAATGGACAACGATCCAACATCCGTCATTTTATGCAGGATGGAGCTTCGCTGTACTACGCGTTATGTGTGCAGAAGTACCTTAATGTTCATTTTGGAGAATGGATAGTAAGACAAGAATTCTTCCTGTGGGGTATTCTCAAGGACTGCGTTTTTGCAAGAGAATCATGCACCTTTTCCGACCTCCGAACTGCAATTGAAGAAGAATTTGCGGACAGTTTGACCGAACCTGCCTCTCCGTTGAGAAACGTTGCCTTGAATGCATTGATCAAGATAGGCATCAATTTGACCACTTACACTAACCATTTTTGGAATTCCGTTTGTGATTTATTTTAATAAATTCATTTTGACGCTGCATTTTTTTTCTCTTAATGCAAATCTCTTGCCTGACTTATGCCAATCTCTGTATATTAAGTTGGCTATATTTGGACAATGGATCGTTTATCTAAAAAATAATTTGAGCTTTTGATAATGCTAGAATGTAACAAAGAACCTTATCTATCTTAAACGAAAAAAAAAAAGATAACAAAATAAGCATATTGGAGAGAAATGTATTGAGAAGGATTTTCTGAGAAGGGCAGGAGCAAAACGAGTGGAGGAGAAGAACGAAAGTCCTTTTTGGTCAAGCAGAGATGGGATATGTGGTCAGAGCAAAATGACTCCATAGGAGGGGGCATATAGCCATAATGGGACATAATTTTCTATTGCTTTTGTGAGAGGTTTTCCGATTGGTGAGTGACCTCTTCGACTGACCAACATACTTGTCACAATTTAAACAAGCAATTTCATAAACTATGTTAGATAATTCATTGATTGGTATTGAATTATTATGTTGATTAAATATTCTGAAATATTTGGGAGTAACTGATTTTATAAATGGTAATGGTTGGGTAAAAAGATCCTTTCTAAGGCGAGAAACAGCGAAAAGGAAAAAAGAGTGTCCGCAAAAAAATGGATAGAAGCATGTAGAGAATATTTAAAAAGAATAGTAATAGAAAACTGCGTTGAGCAGCCATGGACAAAAATGAATGGAGGAAAGCAGTAGAAGCCAATCAATTGAAGGTTGGCTCAAGATTTTGATAGATACAAAAACTTTTACTGCCTCAGAATGAAAAAATGTTACATTCAAAAATAAGGTTAAATTTTAGTGTAATTCAGGATTTCCTCTTGACATCTTAAACATGTTCTTTCACAATAAAATTCCATTTATTACAAAACTATTTTGACAAACTTTTTTAGGATTATCTTAGTTTATATGAAAGAGCAGCAATTGCAACATTTTGTGGATATCTGAGTTCAATATTAACAGTTTGTAACACTTGGGAGGATTGTTTGTGGGCTCATATGAAAACTATGGTGGATATCAGAGTAGAGTCTGAGATTAGAGATTGTGTCCAACGGAACAATGATTACTTAGCTTTACCTGATGAATATTGGAATCAAAGGTAAGTAACATGTGAGTAAATTGTGATATATGTATGCATTTCACACCCACAAATAATTCACTCGTTATTACTTTACTAGTGTAACCCAAAAGTTTCCCAAATTATATTTTATAGATTATACTTACATATAAATTTACTGTGATAAATCTCAGTACATTTAAAATGAATGTATATTGGAATCTTTATTTAAAAAGACTTCAATTGTAAAGATGAATTGCTATGAATAAATATTTTTGGCATTTGCTTATTTTGTTAGCAAATTGTTTTTATAATTTTTTGAGGAGAAATTATCCTGAAATAGCATGCTTTTAATTACACCATCAATAAATTATATTCTGCATTATTAGATTTTCATCTGTTTTTTCCATTAAAAAAATACACTCTAAAGATATTCTATAGGATATTCAATTTTATATATTGGAATTATCTTCACCTATGATAAAGTTTCCTAATTATCCCTATCTCACACCACTTGGTTTCATTGTCATATTAATCTAAATTTGGTTTTGCATAGAATTCAAA
Source organism: Diorhabda carinulata (assembly GCF_026250575.1). Lineage (NCBI taxonomy): Eukaryota > Metazoa > Arthropoda > Insecta > Coleoptera > Chrysomelidae > Diorhabda > Diorhabda carinulata. Next base: position 11,422,445 of record NC_079462.1, read on the forward strand.
TGATCAAATGTATTTGAATTTTTTTCCACATTTTCATTTTATATCTTCAGAATATTGATGTTTTCATTTTGTATGTATATATGAATTTTGAGGTATTGTATACACTGGGACCAAAAGATCTATTGTATCCCCCTTTCTTGCTGAGATAGTGGAGAATCCAGAGTTTACAGGTGATCCGTTAATCCCACTCATTTTAAAAAGTCTATAATGTTGGATGACTGTAATTGCCAGAGATCTTCGTCTTCAAGCACTCCAGGTGTAGTGCTCAGGAATTCCTTAATGATAAAAATCTGCACGCCCCATTATCTAGCGTCTTCAGGTGTTTGTTGAGGCGATAGTGCCCCGATAGAACTACTGTTGTTATTCATGGATTTTTCTTACTTAGGTTGATATATTCAGCAAATCTTCTCTGGTTTTCATTTTGTTTTGAGTTTTAACTTTCGATTTACAATAAATCGTTTGTTGAATCAATTTTTTAATTATATGTATGTATATAGTTTCCTAATCATTTTTTAACTGTCTATTATTTTTAGTAGTTTATATTCCAGTCAGACTATCGCTTTTCGATTGTTTACTTTTACTTCTTTGTATGTATGTCTTTCCTATCATCTAAGTATGCTTTGTGTCTTCAAATTATTCAGTATGTACTAAAATTCAGTGTGAAGTATAAAAAAATTGTATGTACTTCTATCCTTTAGTTCCATTTCTTATTATTTGGGTCACAACTTATATTATTAGAAGGAATTTCTTTACAGGCAATAGGAATATCAGCATGATTATTGGTTGAAATTAATATATACGTTTTATTCTCTATCTTTTTTGGTATCATTATAATTTAAGTCATTTTGAAGCAGAATGAATCTGAAAATAAATAAAACTGCTGTATGGAAAAGGGAATTCTCATTACTTATACTACGTATAATGAAAATATTATTATTTCCAATATATCAGTTTAAATTTCGCGAAACATTACAACAAACAAACAAAATTAAAAACTCACGAAAAGAAAAGCAAAAAGACAGCGAAGATGATTCCCACATTAAAATGTAGTTTTATGATGTAGATCTTATTTTTACGCTAACTTTTTACTATATAAATTCAGTTTCTCTTTTTTATATAAAAATATGTTTTAATTCCATTAGATTTTGTGTATAGATAAAAAAATATATACTAAATCAAATTTTTTCTCTTGATTTGTATGATTTTATATGAAATATGCAAAATACCTAGGTATTAACCCAATTTAGTATTTATCAATGTAAATACCCATGGTGTTTATCCCGATTTATAACACTAGCTGTATGGCGTTCAAAGAGGACGTGAGCTGGGTTTTGACCGTCGTGAGACAGGTTAGTCTTACCCTACTGATGCATCGTCTTTGCGATAGTAATCCTGCTCAGTATGAGAGGAACCGCAGGTTCGGACATTTGGTTTATGCACTTACTCGAGTGGGTAATGATGCGAAGCTACTCTGGGATTATGCCTGAACACTTCTAAGGCCGTATCATTTCTAGTGAAAAGTCTGTACCACACGATCTTTTAATAGATGGATATGGTAAGACAGTAATTTCGATGTTAAAACTTGAAATTGTCTGCATACGACTTACGTACCTGACAAGGTGTTGTACCTGGTAAAGCAGTTTCCACAATGCCATTTATTGAGACTCAGCCCTTAAGAATATGTCGTTTTATATTATGCAACAATTACAACAACAATAATAATAAAGATATTTGTTTTTGTTAATTGTTGTCTTTCCAAAGCGGCATTTTTTATGAATCAATTTATAAAAGATAATTTATTGAATGGAATATATTATTTGTCACAACTGCATTAACTAGAAAAAATTGTCAGGTATTTTTGATTTATTGGTCTAGAAATGAAGTAGGTTATAAAAATAAACCATAATATGAACAACAAAAATGAAATTAAACATGGAAAACAATATTAAGCAAAATATTATCCTGGTAAGGCTAATATAATCCAACTTCTCTAATTAAACAAAAATCCAATCAGATATCTTATATCACACAGTTAAAAATATAGCTCGTGATATCAATAAATATTTCATTTGCAATGACCCCAATCATTTAGGGAATATTATATAGTGTGCCACTTTTTTCCAATACTGTTGATGCAAATCATGATTTTTAAACAATACAATGTGTTGTTTATACACCTTATATTTTAACGATTGTTACGAATTTCCATTAATGAATGATTTCTAAATCTAGGAATATGTTACAGGATGTCCTTGAATGAAATTTTCTCAAACCTTGAATCCTCGAAAAATGCCAGAGTTCGTGAAGAATCCCGAAAACCAGAACACATAATTCAAAAGTATATAATTCTGGATGAAATACCAACGCTGTTATTGAAATTTGAGGAATGGATTGAAGAACAACATAACATACCAACGTATTTTTTGAGGTTCCTTGCACATCTAGTGTTATTTTTTGACCAAATTGGGCAAGGTCATCATCGAGAAATTATTGAGAAAGTTTTGGAAGCGTGAGTTATTTTTTTAAATTTATGTTAGAGAAAATATAGATTAATATTGTATTAATACAAAAGTGCTACTAGTATCTATATAATTCCTTTCTAATATTGTCCTCTAATCTATCTATTATTCCATAACTGAATATATACCCTCTTGTTCTTATGTATGAGCACCATTTCCAAATTTCTGAATGATTATCTTTTATATAATCGCTACCCTTTCCTTGGTGATTGTTCTTCTAATCAACTCCTCATTTTGCTCTGGAATCGTTTCCCTTTGCTTCTTTGACATTTGTTTTCCGATATCCTGGCATTCCGTCATGAGTTTCCATCAGTAGCTCCAGTGTTTCACTGCAGGACTCAGTCCACGTACCGTTTGGCCTCTCTATGCTCCCTAAGACAACAGGGTACTTTGAGAGCATTTTCCCGAGCCTTGTGGTTTCGCTGGTCTCCATTATGAACTCCATAAATTCCTGCCGTGACTCTAGGGATCGAATCCTTTTAGACGCTTTCATTTTCGGAAGCGTCTTTTTGGCTTCAACCCCCACAGTTGGTGAAGAAATGGCGTCAACCCTTTTCATAAAACCTTAACTCTTCCTGAAAAATGGGAGATATGATCGGGGTGGAACTCCTACAGTCATATCATAGCATTGGAAGAGCTAAGGTTTACGATATTTAAAAAAATAGAGAAATAATTGATAATCTTATAAAATCTGTTAAAATCGATTCTAAAAGTAAAACTCTCAAAACAAGCGAAAATCCCCAAGTTGAAGAAGCCCTTTACGTATGGCACTAACAACAAGATAGAAACATGCCCTAATTTCTGGAGAAATTCTAAAAGAAAAAGGTTTCTTATCAACAAATATGAAAAAAGATGATTTTCGCGTTAATGTTGGGTAGTTCGAAAATTTTAAATGTCATGATATTCGTTTTATACAGATAAGCGATGAGAAATTATCTGCTGATGAGACAGAAATTTCTAGTTTTATTGCTTTTATTGCAAATCTAAATGCAAAAATCACTGAACTGGGCCTTACACCTAAACAAGTATACAATGTCGATAAAACTGGCTTGAATTGACGTCAACTTCCAACGAAAACATTGGTAACATCAGATAAACGGTAAGAATCACGTTAATGATGTGTGTAAATGGTGCTGGAAGTCATATGCTTAAACTGCTAGTTTTGGGTAAATCCAAAAATCCCCCAGCATTAAAAAAAACAAAAAGTGAAAACCTTCAGTTTTTTATTAGGTCCAGAGTAGAGCGTGGGTAACACAAGAAGTGTTCAATTATTGGTATTCCAATTTCTTTGTGCCAGCTGTAAAAAAGCACTTGAAAAACAAAAACCTCCCGATAAAAGCCCTTTTTCTACTAGATAACGTTCATAACATCCAGATATGAACGACTTAAAAGTTAAAATAAAAATGGCTACCTAAAGGTAATTTTTCTTTGATGACCCCACGTCACTTTTGAAGAAATTTAGTATTAAAGACGGGGTTATTAATGCAGCATTTGCATGGCAATAAGTGAAATCGTCATCTCTAATTGAATCCCGGTTAAATATTTGGCCAGAAAATCCAATGCTGAAACAAAATGATAACAAAAAAGAGAATGCTCATGATAGCAACAAAGTTATCAATGACACTCTCACATTTGCGACAAAATTTAGGGTCCTTCAGAATCTTCAAAGGTAACTTGAACGCCGACTTTACAGACTAAGTGTTAAAAGAAATCACATCTAATGAAGATGAAACAATAGAGGACCTTCTGAATGCTGTGACGAAGCTATATCAGCTGCAAATGTTTTAATACGCTAGTGAGAAGAGTGGGAACTTGATTACAACATTTTGATTCTAAAATCTCTTCAAGAAGAATCCATGACTATCAGTCACCACACAGAAAAAGAAACAAATCACAGACTTTTTCAATGCTTAAAATAAAAAATATTTTTTATGTCAAAAGTAATGCCTATACTAATTATGTGTGATGTTTTTCAGTTTTTTTATAAGTTAGTTGAAGATATACAATTTTAATAATCCGACGTTTTTTGGTCCCGTAAGTGTCGGACTATCGAGTACCAACTGTATTCTAATTGCAATTCATTTGCTCTAATCCAATCAAATGTTTTATATTTATTTTATTTTTTTTTTATTATAAAAGGGAATGCAAATTGAACACACCCAAATGCATAATTCATAAACATATAAATAACATATTATAGATTATTCTTACTATTACTTTCAGCTACATCAAGAGATTAATGATTCTGAATGAAACCCAGTTGGTTGCCTTTTATGTCAGTAAACTTAATCCTACAAATCAAGTGTTACTGTACTCAAAATATTTGGAGAAAATAATAGCTCAAGAAGATCGGAAAGATGCGTTAATGTTTGCTGAAGATAGTGGCTTAGATGTACATGCAATTACTAAACAAGTTGTCGAAAATATAAGAAATATACCACACGCCACTGAAGAAGGTGGAAATCTTCAGGTATAAAATTGAATTGTTTATGAGTCTCAAGACAATATATTAAAATTACAGGGCTTCTAGTGAGGTCCCTAAAGTTCCCAAAAGTCTAACCTATCCTAACCAAAAGCCTTTTTTCAATTTTGTATCAAATACTGCATGATTTATATATATTATTATAATAGGTTTTTTCCTTCTTCCTGTTTTGTTGCATTTCCAGTTATGACACACAATCACAGTGGCTTTATTTTGATGGGACATACTGTTTATTCACCCATTTTCATGAAAAATCTCAATTAATGAAAAACTGACAGAATATATTTGTAATTGAAAAACATAATTTGAAATATTTTAAAAATTATTCTGTTAAATGAATCAAACTATTTAAATCTGATTTAAACACCTTTATTTTAAAAAAAGAAGAAAAACTTTGATGATCAGACAAGATATTGTATAATCTACATAAAAATATGAAAATCTTAAATTCTACATAATCCTTTTGATAGATTTTTTGATTTCAGGTATTCTCTTACCCGGTTTACACTTAGTAGGGAATTATATATAAAAAAATACTCATTTATATATTATTGACCTTTATGAGTTATTTTTTCATGTTTTGTCCCTAAAGTCACATTTTTAAAAAGTTGTGTGTTAAAAACCCTGAAATTATGTAAATGTATAATTCTAAATTCAGTTTGCTGCTTATTTTTTTTTTGAACAATAAGACAAAACAATTTCTCAGTATCAACATTCAGCTGTCCAGTTTACATCAACTTATAAGATTTCTTCTTCTGACCCCATATATTAATTTTAAAAGTTTTCGATATTTTTTCTCATCACAGAACATAAAAGACATTTTCTTATCCCAATTTTCCAAGAATATAGTCAAATCTCGATATAACGAATTCCTTGATGAAACGAATTTTTTTAAATCTCATAAGATACAATGTAAATTTTGCATCCACATAACGAATTTTTGTAGTAAAAAACTCGGTATAAAGAATTTTTAATGATCCTCGAAAAATAAACTAGTAGTAATATTACCTTTATACAACGAATTTTTTTAGTCTGCTCGATATAGCGAAATTTCACCAACTAAGCCTTACTATAACAAATTATTTGTTCTGCCCCTTGAGATTCATTACATCGAGGTTTGACTGTATAATTTCATGGGAATAATCTAATTAGTCTTGGATATTTCTTTTTAGGTTCACTCAATTTCTGTTATTTCACATGACACTAATTTCCATAACACAATTCTATCATTTGGATAATTCAAGTGTTCTACTTTAAAAATTTAATAAACACTTGAGGTAACTTCAAATCATTGCTGAAGTTCATCTAAAATTTTTACTGTCCCCAAAATCCTGTCCTGCCAAGAAATTGTATTCCTTGTATTTATTTTTTTTTTAATTTTCCAGCACAAGATCGCGGAAGTTGACAAATATAAAATATCCAGCTTAGATTGGATACTTTATGATGAATATCAACGGGCCGAAGCCATTGTCCAGACGAATGCATTGATATTTACTTTCCTAACATTGGGAAAGTTGGATGCTGCTCAACTTGCATTTAATAAAGTTCCACCAAATAGCGTTGAAAAAATAATTGCTGAAGGTAGAAGTAACTATTTTTAATGAAATTTATCGCTGATATTATATTATAGTTTGTTGCGTATTTAATATTTGTTGAAGTAAAGTCATATCGGTGGATGTCTTTCATCACGTGACTAATATGTCTGCACAAATAATCATTTGAATCAAATCAAAATTTCTGTCTACTTAGTACAAACAATTGTTATGACTAATAATGATTGTATTTAATTTATGTGGTTAACAGCAACATATTTGACACAAGTCTTTTAATAAAAATATTGATATAAGAGGTGAATAAGTTTCAACATTAATATTATTTTTACTAGAAAGCTAATTTTTTGCAGGATGACTAGGATTTTATATGAGTATGTACATATTTATGTAGTTCACGAAAGTAACATAATATTTAGTCTATCAACTGGGTGTCTTCCTATATCATGTCCTTAACTATATCAAAATTTAACTTTATAAACTGATTCACAACCAGGTGCGTAGCTTCCCCTGTATCAATGATACGGGACCCCCGGGCTACAGAAGCCCCTAACATGTGTAAACAAAAATTAGTGAAACGTTATCCCCAATGTCACCTAATCTCATGTTTCCCGGGAAAAAACATATAAAAAAACTGTCATACGTGCCTATAGAGTTTTTACTTGAGAAATGACAAAAGTCAACAAAGCAATCTCTTTTTTTCCGGGTTAAGCACTGCGAATTCAAGTTTATTATTCTTGTAAATACTTTTAACACGCTAAGCCTCTTCAATGTTAAATGCCGTACACAAACTATAGATTTTTCACCTACTATGAAACGTATACAAAGTGTCTACAAATCATGTATAGTTTGTTTATGGGCATTTTACATTAAACGCATTTTATGAGTGTTATTTTTATACGTTTGTGAAATCTTGGGATTTGCAGTGAGCGTGCGCCCAAAAGTTGGCAATATCCTACATATGTTTGCTAAATACAGTAAAGACATCTTTATGACCAATTAATTGCTATGAAAACATGCTTAAAATCTGAAATTAAAAAAATATTGCTGATAAAATTCAATAGCCTTGCATCAAGTTTTCCAAAGGTAATAATAGTATGTTTTTTATTCTTGAAACTTTTATTATTAAAACTGATAAAAAATGACTTAAGAACTTCGATGGGGCAGCAACGGCTTTCAGACTTGTCACTATGATCTATAGAGGCAGAAATGTTAGAAAAACTGAAATCGTCTTCAGCTATAGATGATTTAATAAATCAAGTTGCTGGAAAAAAGGCAAGAAAAGTGTATATTTAATTTGAATTGTTTGGCTAGCTCAATTTCTAGGAGAAAGTGATAACTTATAATCAATAAATATTTATTTTAACTTGATGCAAGCATCTTTGTTTCTTTTGTGAGAAAATTTTACCCTTCATTTGGGCCCCTCAACTAATTTTGATACAGGTCCCCTCCAAAGCACGCTACGCCACTGTTCACAACATTGATAGCAGAATATTTAACTGAGACTGTGGAATTGTAGCGGAAAATTTTGTTTTAGACTTAATCCGATTCGCAATTTGAACTGTCCTCACTAGTTTTTTTTGTATTTATTTACACTCTATTAGTGAGGTGAATTAATTAACACCACCTCTTGCGTTTTTAATTTATTTACACACTATGCAAAATGCTTAACTAATTAACTTATAAATATCACTTGAATACTTTCTGCGATTACTTTTACTAATTCGTTCTATTCACTACGAATATTTATTTAAAATTAAGTAACTGCCCTCACACAACTCCTTATAAATAGAATTCTACAAACTTCTAGATCAAAGAAAAACAACAAATAAATAAGTAGACTTTCTTAGAAACGATTTAAAGGAAAAACCGTAAATAAACCGTCCTCTATAATATAATAGAAAGTTCTAAAAACAAATATCAAAGGCGCACCCGCCATTTATAAAAATTAGATGAAAGGCGCTGAGCGAATTCGCCGAATTTTACAATTCCATTATAGCTGGACAGGGCCGGCCTAAGGACCCATTGCGCGTAACATTATTATTACTAGTTCAATATTTATATTCACCAAATTTCGTTCTGATATAAGCCAGTCTTCAATTATTTTTTCGGTGTGTCTAAACCAATTATCTCAAACACTTGCACTACATTTCTCTAATGCCTTTTTTTACAAACTCAAGACTCTTTCAATACCGTATCTGTCTCTTTCAATATACTTATAATGTCTTGCAGTTGGCTCAAATGAGTTCATTGGCATGATCATGTTGTCAGAACAATTCATCAATTACATAAAACATTTTATTTTCAGTTCATTTTAGCAATTTATAATAGTTCAGGGTTCAGGTCTTGAGAGGTTTTCATAAAACCCAACACTGTTTGCTTTTAATCAAGTGATAATTTGATATTTCTTTGATAAAGTAGTAAGTTGTTATTCTTCAAGTATACTATGATAAGGCGTATTGTCCATTACTATTAACGAAGGTTCGTCTGAATTAGGAATTAACTGTGTTGCAATCCACTTCTAAAATAAAGGGTACCTATTTAAAAAAAAAAGGTGATTCCGTCTCTAGGATAGATAGAAAAATGAAAAATAATCGAAGTTTGCTCAGTAAACAAATTTCGTAATGCCATCCTTATTCAAGATAAAAGGCGTTAGAGAAAAAACATATACACATTTTTTACAATTTTGCCGCAACGACTGGCTACATTGTATTCAAATTTTATACGAGGTGATACATCCAATGAATTTGTTTTTATGTCTGACTCTCATAGGGGGCGCTAGTTACACGGTTCATACCAAGTAGTATTGAACATAATTTTTTCAATAATAGATTTATTAAGCAAAATTTCAAGTGAAATTAAATATCATTTAATTTTACCCCAAAAAGGTACTCTTGATACTGTGTACCTTATTAGGAATATTTTGATTTGAAAATTATGAAGTAATAACCGATGCTGGTGTAAAGTATTGATAAAGTTATTAATTATTATTATTATTAATTAGTAAGTATTATGTGAATTGAAAAATTTTTGTCGCGTAATTGAGACCCCATCGATAAAACTGATACATTTGAAAAAATTGGGACTGATGGCTTTCGTTTCTTGTAACGTTTCACAAAAATCCAGTCTAATCAATATAGGATCTTGTTTTTCAAAAGTTAAATTAGTATGGGCACTGAGCTATTGGAGGCGTTAGTATGGAACAAACAACAATTGATCATGTCTTGCGGATCTGGAATTCAAACTGATGTTTGTTTGTTCCGTACTGAGACCACAATAGCTGAGTACCCATAATTATTTAACTTTCATTTTACACGGCGATAGCATTTTCTCTGATTTTTCCATGGAAAACTGTCATTCATTGATAATTATAACGTTGAGTCAATAATAATTACATTTCTGAAACCTTGTTATTTGTTAAAATAGATATTGTTAATCAAAATTTACTCAAATTTGAGTAAATCGTTGTCGAGAAACCGGGAATGTGATACATAAAAAAATAAATCCATGTAAGACAAGAACAAGAACCATTCATAAAGAAAATATGATTTTAAATTTAGTTGATCAACATTCAATAGTTAGCATAAGGAATGTGGCACGACAAACAAATATGTCTTCTTCTAGTACTTGGAGGATACTTAAAGAGCAACAGCTACATCTTTATCATTACAGACAAGTCCAAGAACTCTTGCCAGACGATCTATCGGCTAGAGTGAATTTTTGTCAAACATTACAAGAAAGAACAGCCTTCAATCAAAAATTTTTAAAATGTATTCTTTTTACAGATGAAGCTACTTTTACGCGACAAGTATGTTTAATTCCCATAATGCATACTACTGGTGTGATGAGAACCCACATGTCAAAAAGGTATCAAATCACCAACACTCATTTAAAGTTAATGTTTGGGTAGCAGCTTTAGGTAATAAATTAATAGGTTATCACATTCTACCTGGAAGTTTAAATTGTGATATGTACCTGGATTTTTTAAGCAATCACTTATTCGAGATATTAGAAGTTTTAACACTAACCGATCTCTAGTTTTTATGCATGATGGAACTCCACCACACTTAGAAGGTGTCGAATTGGTTGCAGAAGCTCCGATTCATTGGCCTCATCGGTCATGCTCTTAGGTTATCTTGTTAAATTTCTATTGATAGAAGATATTACGTAGAAAATATGTTTGATTAATTGTAGATTGAGTCATGTTATGAAAGACTTCCACCGATCCGACTTTTTATTTGTGATTGACATTTTCTTCTTTCGATGTACATAGATTGTCAAGGATTAAACATTGTAGAAAATATAATTTATCCCAACGTGGTACTTTGTATGAACTTTGAGTCACATTTTATTGTGGTAACATGTTTGTTTTTAAGTTTTAAAACTTAGTTTTTGCCACAAAGAAGATCAATACCTCATATTTTGGATATCAATTGAGATATTTAAATTTATTTCGATACATATATATATATATATATATATATATATATATATATATATATATATATATATATATATATATATAGTCTAGAAAGTTCAGATAATAGGTTTAACATTACACTGCCACTTTCCTTATTAACTTATACTATGAGAGATGTTTAAATATTTTTTTGTTTCCATTTCGTAACAAATTCTACAGAAAAATATTTTGTTTCATTAAACCAAGCACACATTATTACCAAATAATGATAATTTTTATTTTTAGGTGTAGTTAATGACAAGGTGAATCAAACAATTAAAGAATATCTATGCTACAAAGCTTATCTTGATGCTCAAGAAGCATTCAGTGAATGGTTTAAACACTGTAAAAGTCAACCTATGCCCCCGGATAGTTTACCTGAAAATGTCCCATTTCCAGAAAAAGTAGCTCACCAGCATAGGGAGTCTCAATACAAAGCAGAACTTGGAAGGTAAAATTTATAAGATATGAGGCAAACTAGATAGGAAAATTGTTTATCAAAAATGAAAAGTACAGCATTTTAGGTTTGGTTTTGGTGAAACTTATAAAAATTTGATGTTAATTTACTATATATAAGCCATATCCCCACTATAATTATCTTTGAATCTGGCTACGCCCATGCTCGTATGCGCTGGCGTACAGATAAAATGTTTTTTTGCCTAGTTCATTAAATTTTCTGTATATATTCCACAATCAATTTCTACTTGATTATTTGTAAGTTGATTACTTTTAAGGTTGCTTGCCGTCATATAGGATTGCTATATGTCTTTTCCACCAGTTTCTGTCCAAATTGAATTGTGCACACCTTTCACTGTCTACAACTTGCACTTGGAAATGATAGGAAGAGTTCCTATGTATTTGTTCTTATTATATATACACACACCTATTCCCTTTCCTATCGTAGTTTTGAAACAGTATTCCATGTCATGGTATGATTTAGTGAAGTGTGTTGTATTTTTGCAATTTAGCAATACTGGAAATTTCAAAAATTACTTGTTTTGGGTATATCATCTACTGGAAGCTCTTCTTGTCACTTAGTCTGTATGTCATATTACAGCAAAGTGGAGTTTAATCTGGGTTAACTCATATTGTTGTTATTGGAAAAGTCTATATGTACCCTGTAATATTAGGATCTCTGGCAGAGGCGTGGCTTAGAACATTTCCCCTAGCGGTCAAAATATGAACTGGAGTCATTAAGTCACTTTGCATTACACATATAAACAAACGTGGAGACTATCTGAAAATATTTTTGTAAAATAATAATTTTTTATAATTTAAAAAAATTAAATTGTAATAACCTTACAACAAATTTTCTTGCACAAAACCAATCACTAAAAATTTTGTTAATGGTGAGAGTGTTTTAAATACTGGACATGTGATAAAGTGTGGGAAAGTACCAAATAGTGATTGTAATATAAGTACATATTTTGGTTTTTTTTTACAAACCTCATATGTTATAAGATAATCCGCGTGAAATAACAGGTGAAATAATAAAAGATTGTCGAATAATTGAAATGAGTTGTTTATTTATTATAGGAATTCCATAACAAAAAAAAGTTTATTAATTTTAACTTTAAATAGTATACAATCAAGTGACAAAATTAAAAGTATGATTATTTCCACATAAAGATTTGTGTACTTGAAATCAGCTGTTAACGGTTCAACCTACCTACTCTGATATTAAATTTCGCCACCAGATAATGTAACCGAGTGCTAGAAATCCCAATACATTCTCGAATCTACACCTTATATTGTAAAGAGCAAATTATACTTCATCAGATCGAAATACAAACATTGTGAAGAGGTCGAACTCTAAAAAACATTGAAAATATAAATTACCTATTAGATGTTATATTGTTTTTTTTCTTTTTTAGGTGGAAATTGACATTTGCTCATTATGTCAAAAATGCCAAAGCTAAACTTTACAATGTTATCCTTTTTCCGGATGGATGGATTGTAGGTGCAGAAGAAGAGGATTTTCTAAGATCTACTTGTATACCTGAAATAGTTTTATTGTTATATGCAGTGTTATATGAATCTGGTCAACATGAAGAATGTTTACAATTAGCTGATATAATAGCATCTGAAAAATATGGAATTTATAAGGTAATGAAGTATATTTTAACCATGAAGGATTTTGGAATTTAGTTTCAAGTAAACTCAGTGGCATTAAAAAACATGCTAGAATTTTAAAAATTTGGTTAATAATGCAAATAATTTTATAAAATAAATTGAAATCTAGTTCTAATCAAGAAATAATTGAAATCACATAAATAGCTTGGTTTGTGCAGTCAAAATTAAAACTAAATTATAATTAAAATCAAACAAAACCCAGGTGAAATTGACATTATTGATATTATTGTCCTTCCTAGTATGTAATTTCGAATGAAGTTGTGGGTTGAGGATTAAAAATAAAACTGTCTAAGAGTTTTTTTAAAATGCCAACGTTTCAATCTTTGACTACTAATGACTATAGTAGTGGCGTAGGAAGCGGCCTTGTGGGCATCCGTCTTCTAATTTTGCAGTTATTGCTTTATCCTCTAGAATGATATTAATAATGCGTCTATCCAGGGTTGCCATAATTCAAGACACCATTCTTGGTTCGACGCTTGGTTTTACCAGTTCAGTTCGAATACAGGTAAAATATGCCAGGCTTTAAACACGTTGTTACCAAAGCAGGAAAACCTGCAAGCGTTAGTCCCTCCCAGAGAGCTTCAGCCATGGATCCACGACAAGGTCCCTGTATTTGAAGAGGAATTGAAAGGATATAAATACATTACGAAAACAAACATAATTTTTACAATAATTTTCGCTGGAAAGCCTCTATTCGATTTCAAGAATTTTACATAGGACTTACCCTGATTTTCAGAATGTAATTGGTAACAATTATTTATGCTGGTTTAAAAGAGGAGTCAAAATATTATTGTTCAAAATACACACAAATACACACGCTCTTTAACCTAGTGTCTCACAGGTAACTTGTGAGAGAACGCATTCCACTTCGCTCGTGTGTATGGTTGCACTCTAGCTATCTCTGAATTAGGAATAGTTTAGATTTGATTAGATGACCTAGGAAGTAAAGGCCGTGAATATTTCTTGCTAAGACCTGTTGATCCATTGTGTACCTCGAACTGTTTACCAGTCAGGTAGTGAGTTACCTGTCGCTATGCAGTTAATCTTTTTCCACTTTTTAAAGCTTAAATATAAGTACCGTAATCTTTGCCTATGAAGTGCGAGGCAGCACTCACAGGAAAGGCATTCAAATGTTTCGTTTTTTCGTTTGGTTCCTTGCAGAAACGATTAGAACTGTAAGAAGTTTCTCCGATGTACTTTGGATGGAAATTCGCCAAACAGTGAATATACCAGTAACCCTTCTTAGTTTATCTTGCCTTTCGGAACCAGTTGGTAGAATAAATATGTAAAATAAAGATTTTGTTTTACATATAACGATCATACAAAATTAGTATTTGTTTTTATTTATGCATATAAAATGAGACTAACCCGATAAACTGCAGTATAACGCAATGAATGAATGAACGAATAACGCATTGCAAATCTAACTTAATTTATATCGTTAAATCCTTTTAATATTGGATTATCTCCTCTGTTTTTTTCTACATCACTGTATCTGTTTGTATAAAAATTCGTAGACTAGTATAACAATGTACGTTTCCTTAATCTCAACTCATTCAATCATCCACTTTATTTCTTCCCGATGACATATTCCCATTATATAACCAACCGATCCAATTTAAACTTTATACTCTACGAATTTTTTATTTTTTGTTGTTAGGTGTACTCCAAGGAGAAGCTCGGCGAGATTTTAGTCAAACTTTGTGAAAGTTCTGTCGCTTTATTAAATGCAAAGAAGGATCCTTGGGGCAATGAAACAAGCGCTTGAGAGAATGTTCGCGATGGTTACGAGGTTTGCTTAGTTTTTCATCCACTGGGATTTTTTACTTGTTAATTAACTAATTTGGCATTAAAGTTTTTTATACGAAATGATTTGTGTTTTATTCAACAATGTCTTTTTTTTTGGTGCACTTTAAGATGTTTTTGATTATTTTTATGACACTTTACATGAATAATTCTCTTGGAAATACGGGGATGATTTGAAGGGAAAGAAACTTTTTAGGGGTTGATTACGCCTTAAGTACAGCGACTAAAATATATTATTGTTAATTTCCTATAGTTTCTGATGCATCTACCAAAATTTTTAATAAATTTGACAAATAAATTAGTTTCCAAACTCATACAAAAAAGACTGTTTTCGTTGTTGGGTAAATATGGCGAAAAAAATTTCTAGTGTGAATTAGTTGAAACTCATTCTTGATGTGGAAATATGCATGTAAAAACCAAGGTGAAGTTACGTAGATAATAACCTAAAAGTGCTCAGTCCCATGGAATAATTGGTAAGAGGTTCTCTGCTTTGATATGGCCATATGAACACGCTAAGTAAAGTCATGTACTGTAACTACTGCTCTTCCGATCGTCAAATAAAAATAAAATCGTTCACCGAACAAATATGTAATCTTTTGCATTTCACACTTAATCTAAGTGAATAGCACCTCAGAAATAAAAATACATTTAATGGGTTTCATCCGACGCACGTGTCAGGGTTATAAAACTCACCATTATTTTCACTGAGAATGTCCTCAACACGATGGGCTCAGTTACGAGATTTCGCTAGTACTTTTCGCAAAGCCTCTTTGACGGCAGATTATTTCCTTGCATAAAGCAATAGCGGCATTTTGGTTTTTGATTACGATTAAGTCGCGACGACCGCATAGGATGGATTGATTGGTCCGCATATATCACCCGACAGCAGCTCACCAGGCGAAGACTTATACTCTGGTTCCTAACAGTAACTGAAGTGTCTTACTAAATTGGCACCTTGATGTCTATTTCAGAATCAAGTTCTGACCGAACATGGCACATGAGATCCTAGAGATCAAAGTACAGCTGAATTATCTTGTTGTCTTCAGTCACACTAGCGCAAAATTATACAGTGTAAATAGAAACACGATAAAGGGTTACGCCCATGTCACGGGCACCTCTAAAGATCGTTTGTCCACGGGTAGTAAATCGACATCCAATGTTAGTTGATTTCGATCATTAACAGCAAGGATAGAGATGAAATTTAGAGATATGTCGGACATACACCATACGTAATTGACCGTAAATTTTTATCAACGTCCCATTGTCATAGTCGGCTACTTATATTGACGCATTAATTTGACAGTAGCGTTTGTAGTTGCTGGAAAAGGCTTATAATCACTGAACCAATTTAAATTTGTTGTTTGTAATGTGGTATATTATCAATCAGCCCCTGGTTATTTGTGGAGCCATGTTGACGTCACTGTTAATGGAGAACACAGCAATACGGGAATCAGTCATATTAGCTTGTGAGCCCTTCGGATCCCTTTCGATAAAGGTCACTTGTGTAGAGCTAGTGCCGCATGCTATTGGTGGATATTTAGGCTTAATATCAGCTTAGAAAAAAAAAATGAAAAAAAGCTACGGAAAAAGGAGAGAAAGAAGGATAAGGAATCAAGAGTCGCGGAGAAATGAGAATTTTTTTGTTGGACGAAAAAAAAAGGAATTCGAAAATTGAATTCCTTTGTTTAGGTTAGGTTGGTTAGGTTCGTAACGAGAGTTGGCTATCAAAGCCGACAGCGGACTCACTGCAGGAGGGAGTTTCCTCCCCGATTAAAGAATTCCTGACCCTTTTGATTGCCTGTTAGTATTTAATGGAAACGAAAATAATATTCACCTGAAGCTGGATTTTTCCTAGGGTACACACTGGTACTTGAGCTCACTTACCCCCAAAAACGGGTTATTTCATTAAAAAATGTCCTAAAAAGGGCAGTTAAGTAAAGAAAAAGCCCCGAAAGGGGCACTTTTGTAAACTGTGGGCACTAGTCACGATATAACGCTAAAAATACTTTTGTGGGAAGCGAGAGTTTGAATCGCTGTAGGAGACCCTGCGTTTATCGGTGTGTTTTATAAGAGAACAGTGACCGACTATACAGTAGTCCTTTATTCCGTACAGACGACCTTCTCGTGGCGCTCTTAGAAAGCAGCTGGAGTCATGAGCGTTGACTGGGGTTTTTAATATTGATTCTGTTACTTATCCTTGGATTTTTTTGTGAAATTTTTTTCATATATATACAAAAACGAAATATTCTAAATAAGACAGAAGCTTATAGGGGAATATGTTTAAAATAAAACTCTAGAGAACGATAAGCTGGAATGACAGGTTCAATACTTTATAGAGATGAGAGAAGCATAATTCTAAAACCTAAAAAATATTAACATTGCATGTCGTCTAATAATCATATAGATTGTTATCTTTTCCTTTCAATCCGTTTTTATCCATCGATATTCTGCTCCAGTTTGTTAACAGATCTAATTACGAGTATCCAATTGCCTGCCATAAGATTCTGTTTAAAATCGGCTATAGACAAAATAGAAGCATAAATGTACTGCCAAGACTTTGTACAAAACAAGACTCCTTATTTCGTTAAAATACGAAACATAGAAATTTAATGTAAACCCTTCAACAAACAAATAAAAAAATGTTTATTTCTAGGTTACGGTTATGGGAATTAACTCTTTACTTTTCTACTACACTTTATTAGGTGTTGTTTCAATCAACATGAGTGGAGCTTTAAAATTAGGCCTTGAATGTATGTACTTTTTATTTTTCACATAATAGAGTTTACACTGTTGTTCAAAAAATTCATTGATATCTCTATAATTGTTTATTCACATATGGTGACTTTTTAGCAGAACCTCTTTTTTAACAGCTTTAAATAATTTGGTACATTTAATTAATTTTGGCGTGTTAGCAGAGAAATGCTTTAGAAACATATTGTAAATTCCAATTATGAAAGTATCTATTTGTTAAATGTATTTTAAATTTTGTATATTATACTTTTACGAACAATTTTGCAAAATGGGTCCTTAGGCCGGCCCTGTCCAGCTACAATTGAATTTTAAAATTTGGCGAATTCACGCGGCGCCTCTCATTTACTTTTTATAAATGACGGACGCGCCTTTTAGAACTTTTTATTATAGCAGGCGGTTTATTTACAGTATTACTTCTATTATTTTATTTTGTTCTAGAACTTTGTAGAATGTTATTTAGATATATTAATGATTTCTTTGAACGCAGTTTAGTTTTAAATAAATAGGCGTAGTGAATAGAACGAATTAATAAAGTAATCGCAGAAATTATTTAAGTGATTAAGTGAATTATTATGAATGGTATATAGTGTGTAAATAAATTAAGAACGTAAGAGTCAGTGTTTATTTATTCACCCCACTAATAAAAAGAGTGTAAATAAATACGAAAAACGTTATACTTCTATCAGGCAAAAGAAAACTTTATCTCATTCTCATTATATTATATGCTATGGCTATGGATTTCAAAAACTTGTTGATGCTGTCGGTGTCCCGATTGGTTTTTGATAAACATTTATATAGGGTGTTTCTAAATTCATACGATAAAATAAAGGAGGTGATTGCTAGTATGAAATTAAGGTGGATCTTTCCTATAAAGGAATTTCCTCAGCTCTTTTCCGTGATTGAATTTTTCTTTTTTTTCTCTAAAATTTCGTGGAAGTTAAAAATTTGAAATTCTGGAATTTTTGTGTACTCGCAAAGGACTAAACACGGATATATTTCCAATATTCCATTTACATTGTACGGGGGTGAAATTAGCAATATTTATTTTATTTCATATCAAAACTTTTCATGTTATAAAATTATTATTATTATTATTATTATTTTATATATTTATTATTTATTATAAGTTCACATATTATTTTAAGATATATTTTTATTCTTTTTTTTCCCAAAACCAATAGCTACAGAGAAAAAAAATAAAAAAGTTTTGATATGAAATTAAGTAAAGTTTGCTAATTTCACCATAATACAACAGAAATATGGAGAACAGAAAAAATACTTATATTTAGTCCATTACAAGAATTACAGAATTTCAAGTTTTTACCTTTACTGAAATTTTAGAAAACAAAAATTAAATCTCCATTTTCATTTATCACCTTCTAAGGGTAATATCTAAGGGATGAGCTAGGAAATTCTGTTTGAGGAAAAACCGATCTTAATTTCATACGAGCAATCACTTCCTGATTTTGTTGCATAAATTTTGAAACACCCTATATATATGTTGTTAACGCTTATGGTGATAAAATAGCAGATAATTTGATTAGTCGTCATAAGTTTGAGAAAATTTGTGTGAAACTACATACTTTTTTCCTATTTCAAAATAAAAGACTAAAAATAGATTATTGTCGTAAGTTTGAAGTTATTATAATTGGTAAGTAAATCTACGATATTTAAATGCAAAGGATGAAATACTGACATTCACGAAATAAGCTGTAATTATTGCGAAAGGGTTGGGCAAACCAAGAATTCTGTTAAGGTTCAGCTTATTGATCATCTAACTCACGAACTTATAGATAAATAGAATATTATCAACCATGCTCTTAATCATTATTATGGAATAAGTAGCTAATGTGGAATATGTGTAATAATAGACGATTTGGAAACACCCTATATATGTATTTATCTCAAAAAAACCACAATAATGATAACATCAAATGTTTCTCTGAATAGAACAAGTGAAATTTTTAAGATTATTTCAATCTGAAAGTTTCAAATAACTAAATATACATTATTCAATTCCATGGGCTGTATTAAACGGTCCTTGAAAATTATGAAAAAACTTGTAAGGTAACTCTAGATTAATAAAAGATTAAAAACTGTCGGTGTCAATTGGTTTGCATTATTTCCCTAAATTTGTTAGAACTTAAAATCGCTTTCCAACTAATATTTCGTCTGATTGTGTGGATATGAGACGTGAGTAGAATCCTGAATTGTGTTTTGAGGATCGTTATATGAGAACATTTCTTGATTTTCTGTTAGATCATTGTTAACATGTGTACACAGAAAATTATTAAATGTAAGAATATTGAGATTCAACCTCGAATAAATATGGATGAATGTCTGTTAGTATTCATTTTGAATTATGCTGTTAAAAATAATTTTTAATAAAGTACATCATAATAAGAAAAAGGTTTAAGCTAAAAACATGTTTTTTTAAATTTTAGAGATTTTATGTTAAAGCATTCATTAAAAATCGAAAATGAACAAAACTTCTATTTTTCCCTAATTATAACACCTACCTACGTTGCTAATAAAAAGGACCATATTTAATTAGAATGCGTTCATGTTCTGGTTTTATTCAGAATTAAGTGGTAGCACCTCATTTCACAGTAATTGTGAAATTCATCATTTACACAGATGTATTTTATTTTGCTGTCTCTTTCGGTTTACTGTGGTAATTGTTTTTGTTAAAAATAATTTGATATTTTTAATGAGAAAGAGTGTTTGAAAGGTAGCATAAGTAAAGTTTCAGAAATAAGGGCTATACTTTTTTGAAGTGATTAGAAAGGAATATGTGATATTTGCTAAATTTTTCGGGGAAAAGCATGATAAAAATATTATAATCCCTCTTCTTAAATAACCATATTGTGTATATTTTGAAATACAAGTAGGACAAGAAGAAAAATGCTGGGTCCCTCAAAGTATGCAAATCGTGTTTTATGTCACTTCGGATTCAAAAAGTGCACGAATAGCTTTCGGTAGTAATACCTATGTTATGATATTCCATATGGAATTTTGTACTATCTGAACTCATTCGACACAAAAACGTTATTGGAGCTTACCTAGTCCCTTGTTTATACATAATGCTAGGCTACTGTTATTCAATATTGAATTTTGTAAGTTAGCTCACTGAGGGAATTTTTGTTTTGAGGTGCTTATTTATGAATTCAATATGAATTTTATTATGAATATGTTTCGTGTAGATATAGATGAGAATAAATCAATTAAATTATGCAAATAGTGGAATAGTGGTCATTTCCTAGCGTAGACAAATTTGGTTGATTTTTTCATCTTACTTAATCTTTGCAGCGAATATCCACAACGCACGTACTCCATATATTTTGCTTTTTCTCCTAGGCCTCCTAGTTAAGGCTGTTTAGGTTTGAACGAGAATAGCCAGAATTAAAAAAAAAACTTCGGTCCATCAGTCATATTTGTTTTCAAGTGATAGCTACTTGAATAGACCTATAAGAGTCACTCTAAGCTCCTTTCCTTGTTATACCTATCTCACTTGAATATCGGATGCTAGTCTTTTTCGATCGCTTGAAGTCTCCATGCATAAAACGAAAAGTGTATACATATAACGATTGTCCTTACTTGCTGTGGTAATAGCACCACTTCTTAAAACTAAACTAATAATTCACTCAGAGTTTTCGAGTTTGCTCCTGCAATAAAATGCCTGTTCTGCCTTGATTAATATTCTACCAGAGAAGGGACAGACATATCTCGAATTTATTGTCCGAAATATTAAATTAGGTAAGTGATTGGATAAATTTTTTTTAATTGCGAATATCGAATAATTATCTATGTTAATAAAGATTTATGTTATATTTTGTGTAATATTATTATTCCTACAGCCATCTGGAGGTGAAGTTGTTACTAATATTTTTAGGTGTCAATGTTAGAAACAGACCTGAGCAATTTAGTTATAATTAAGAGTATGTGAGTTGAATTTCCCTGACTAAAATATTATGTATTACTTGAAAGTGTTAGAAAACTACATCGAGTGGGCTTTAATGATATGAGTGTACGAGGATGTATTGATATCTAGTTAACCTAGATCAGTTTAATGCATAAACAAAATATTGTGTTACCATAGAAACGAACAATAACTTATTAGAAGTGTTAGTGTAAAGTTTGACGTTAAAAAAGTAAACCAGAGTTACACAATGAATTCAAAGAAAAACGATTTCCACCGAAATTGTGAAAATGGAAAAATTGTATATATTGTATATGAGTATCAAGCCATCATCAAGTATTTAAAAGGGTTAAGATATATGCAGATTTACGAAGATATGCTTAATACCCTTGGTGATCAATGTTCCTTGTATACGACCGTCAAAATTGGACTGAAAGCTTCAAAAGAGGTAAATTTTCCATTGAAGATAATGACCGATCGGGAAGGCCAGTTTCTGTGTCAGTCCCCGAAAATCTCGATGCAGTTCATGACATGATTTTATCAGACCGTCGAATTGGGATAAAACGGAATTCTGAAACACTGAATATTTCATACGAACGCGTTCATCATATAGTTCACGTCAATTTGGACATAAGAAAAGGATCCCCAAATATTTGATTGATGACCAAAAGCGTACAAGGGTAGAAGCATCGCGTTTGATCTGTGCTCGATTTGGAAACGATGTAGACTTCTTAAGTCGAATTGTTACTATGGATGAGACTTGGGTACATTTCTACGATCCAGAAACAAAGCAATAATCGCTGGAAAAGTTCTTGCTTCAGTTTTTTGGGATTGCCATGGAGTAATAATGATTGATTTTTTGGATGAGGGTAGAACAGTAATGGGAGATTACTATTCGACATTACTGATCACTTTACGGGAAAAAATTAAAGAGAAAAGTCGCTGAAAGATATCCAAAGGTGTTTTGTTTTTGTAGGACAACGTCCCTGCACACAAATCTCATGTTGCCATGCAAAAAATTCGTGATTTAGGGTTTGAATTACTAGAACGCCCCCCTAATTCACCAGATTTGGCTCCGTCTGACTATCATCTCTTTCCTCAACTGAAAAAAAGTTTGAAAGGTCGTAAATTTTCTTCTAATGAGGAGGTAATGAAAGCTGTGGAGGTCTGGTTTGCAGAGCAAAAAGAAACATTTTTTTTGAAAGGTCTAGAGACGTTGCAGGTTCGCTGTAATGAATGTATCCAATTAAAAGGAGAATATTTTGAGTAATAAAATATTTTGACATCGAACTTTTGTTTGTTTCTATAGTAGGCTAAGAATATATCCTCGTAGTCTTACAACAAGGATCTAATTTGAGAGGATTGGATAACTAACTTTTCTTCTTCTACTTTTTGGGTAAATAATATCTAACTTGTTTATGTTTATTACGTTCCTCATCTTCTAAAATCTACAGAAACAATATTTATCCTTATTATTTTCGTTGTTAAAAAAAGTTATTTAGATATTTTTATGATTCATATAAGAAAAAAGCTAGTAGACTATATCCTAAACTTACGGATATTACCAATTACCAAGTAGCTTTAAAAAAATAAAGGTAAAATATGCTCTCAAATCTTCCTGCAACTGCTCTATATATTTAAATAGATTTAAAGGTTTTGCCTTCTGAAGCATCGGTTGATGCAAAATTATTTGATTAGTTAAATTCTCACAACCTTGATTACTTTAACGCATTCATGGACACAATGAAACAATTAATATGTTTGTTGAATGATTTAAACGTAATTAAATGAATGGAGGTAAAACAGAACGATAGAAAAGTGAGATACGTGGGAAAATATATAAATAATATTATATATTTTATTAATAGTTGGAAAATAACGATATGTTCTGTTTTTTCTCTACTAGAAAATCTGAAATGCAGAAACTTTTCATTTATTTTAACAAGGAACCTAAATCACGATTACCTAGAGATTTTTTTTGGTTTGGCAAGAAATTGTTGCGGAAATTCGAGAAATTCAACCTCAACCTAATTTTGTAGTGCTTTCTAAAAAATTATTTACTTTGACATATTTTGGTAAGGTTGTTATGGAAATTTCAGAGCAAAACTTAAAGATTTATATAAAAATGTGTCTTTTATGTTAATTTTAATTAGGAAAATTTTTAAAACATTATTGAATTCGTTTTTATTCGTAACCCGTATGTTGTTGTGAGAGCCCTTTGCTAATTTGTAACAAACAAATAAATATTAGAGTTAGTTTTATTTTGAAGCACTATGTAACTAATGAAATAGGAATTCAGTTAATATATTATATCCATAAATGATAAATATAATACTACTTTTAATCTAATTCAACATGCAATCATCATTCAGCCTTATTTCCTCCACTGCTGGATATAGGCCTCCAAATGCTTCCAGTTTTCTCTGCTCTGAGCGGTTGCTCCACAATTTATCTGTATTCTTTTAATATCGATCAGCATGGAATGAAGAATGAAAAAACTTAGCTCAAAATATTCTGGATATTTAGCAAATATTACGATTATCAGCAATAATTATTTGGTTCCGATTCAAAAACTTTGATTCAACTCTGCCGCCGGATTCATAACTCCACTCCAGGGTAACGCAGACCAATTTTACTGAAAAGAAAAATATGATCCGACCAACAAGGATAAAATTAATTCAGGACATATCTAGTTAATAGCTAATCGTCTCTCGATTTCAATTCGCGATGACTCTAATTGAAGATAATGAATAGTAAAAGTGTCAGATTATAATTGAAAATAGTGAATGGATCGAAAAACCGAAATTTCTGCTAAGAAATGTTACGCATTACTGATAGAATATTCAAATAATGTATTTATGATCTTCATGGTCTTTTTTACAACGTTTATTGGATTTTATGTGGAAAAATCTCTACTATAATTGAAGTAAATTTACTATTTGTATTTTTTCGACAGCAAAGCCATAAATCAAACCGCATAAATGGAACAAATGGAATTAAGAGCAGTGGGTTGTATATAATTAGTTTAATGAGTGTATCCAAAGCCGATTACTCACCGAGTCAACTTAGTTCATAGATTTGCTCGATCTACGCTTGTCAAATGAGTGTACACTCGGAAATAAATATATCGACTAGTTTTTTATGCAGTGACGGTCACCATAAGATAGAGTTGATTCTCGAGATCAACCTATAGATTCCCAATATGGTCAATTTGACCATTTGAGGTCGAAATCACTTTCCCAGTGTTTGATATTAACGAAAACTGATTTTGAAATATGAGATGTCAAAATCGACTCCTATTAAATGATATAAATTTTTTTTAAACTTTAAAAATACTGTATAGCTTGAATTAATTGTTATCAAAAAAGCCTCAAATTGATAAATACACAAGTTAACACAGAGTGAACAGTTCGGTAAGTCAACAAGCGTGAAAACATTCGTGTAAGATGATGAGCTAAAAATATTTTTATTTGCTGTTTTTGAGGTATATATTCGATCACGTTGACTGGTACCCAATAGTACCCAATTAGTACCCAATACCCAAAAGCCTTTTACAGACTAGAGTCACTTTATCCAAGTTCATCAATAACGAGTTTCGTCCACTTTATTTTTTGTATCTTGAAGAATGGATTCATGCCGATGTGTCTCATTTATACCATGAAGCCTTGAAAATTTGAAAACATTTATCAAGAGTAAATTCTGAAAAAATTACGTCATTATTTCAAGCACTTGAAGAAAAACTAGAGAAGAGGCTATCTAAACTCGAAGTTTGTTTTATTCACGATTAATAAATGACCTATAATTTATACTACTGTAGTGCAACTTCTTTTACCAGCCAGTACGTAGCTCCTTAGCAATGTTTTATACAATCTTGCCCATGATATAATTAAGTGAATAAAGTGATGTGGAAAACATTTATCACAGTACAAATTATACTTTTCATGATAGTACATTACAAATTAGGATATTTTTGGTATTTTATGATGGAAACATTAGCCAGAAAATGTTTTTTGCTATAAATTTATACTGATCCCAGAGGAGAGTCTATGTTTTTGTTATTTCATGATTTTCTACCAGCAAATCCATTTTATATGGTACACCATATGAATACTACTCTAAATGTTTATTCGGTTTAGTCTAGACATAAGAAGAAAATAATATCGGCGTTTGTGAAAAAACTGATCATTTATAAACAAACTAGAATGTTTACAGATTCCGAATTTTTTCGAAATTATCACTTGGACGTGTTACATAAGGATGTTACTGTGAGATTTGAGGATGTTTTCAATTTCAAATTCCTCTATGTATAATAAATCCGTACAATATTAATATTTTATTAATAGGAAAACAACTAGGATTTTCAAAATAATATGGCTATAAGAGTTCGAGGTATCAGTTTATTTTGTAAAAAGGGTATTTTGCCTAAAATAGTTTGAGAATTCCTAGTTTATCCCATACTTATTAGCAGAATGGAAAAGGATTATTGGATTCTAATAATTGAAAACAACAACACTAAACGTGATAATTATATGGAACGAATCATGAGGCACGATGCTATGATGAAAATTCCAAATTTTTTTTTGAGTTTTTTTTTATTAGCAATAAAAAATTTATGTCAATAGTTCTATAAGCTAATTGATTGGCTCATGTGTTCTTGAGTTCCTATTGGCGTGATAAGATTATGTCCAGTAATAGGACTTTTCAGCCATCTATCAATTTAGCGGGTTACTTTGAGATCTTGGGGATCTAAGAGTAGGTGAAGTGAGGGATTTATATACAGTTCTAGTCTGTTGCAATGTTTTGTACCTTGATCTGTTATTACTTCTTGTATTTAGAGTATTTTCAAGTCATCGCGAAGAGTCTGGTTTCAAATGTACCATGGGTCATTTATTGTATACGTAGAGCTTTGGACTGGCTACTTTGGATAATACTATATTTGATTCGCTCGCACATCCCCAGATCTGGATACCATACATTTAAATGGATTTTACAATGGTTTTGTAAGCTGACAGTTTTATTAGTTTTGATTCTCTTCTATGTAAACATTATAAGTTTTGGGTTCTTAAGTCAATTTGTTTTCGCTTCTTAATAGTAGAATATGTTCATTCCACGTCCAAGTCTTGAGTCGAGGTGCATTTCCAAATATTTGGTACTCGAAGTTTGTGGATTTTTGCGTGTTATTGAGAGGAACTGGAGAATACTGGCCTATTATTAATGTACATGTCACTTAAACAAATTTTGATTTATTAATTTTGATTATCCACCAATCCACTTATTTAGCCATGTTTGTGTATTGTATACGTGTGTTCGTATCATTGTTTGTTGGTAGGTCTGCTGTGAATAATACATAGAGCAGTAGTCTAAGAACACTCCCTTAAAGAGCACCTAGCTTTATTAGAAAGTTATTGGAGATGCTTTCTATGACTCTGGTTCTAAATTCTCCGTGGCTCATGCACGATGTTAAGAATTTCAAGTAAATTATTGGAATATATTATTCAATTTTTAGATTAAATTCCTATGTCAGAGCTC
Source organism: Diorhabda carinulata (assembly GCF_026250575.1). Taxonomy (NCBI): domain Eukaryota; kingdom Metazoa; phylum Arthropoda; class Insecta; order Coleoptera; family Chrysomelidae; genus Diorhabda; species Diorhabda carinulata. The sequence continues at coordinate 11,449,593 of NC_079462.1, forward strand.
TAGAAATGCTTGGTTGATATCTAAGGAAGCTGATATGAAATACTATTTATGTTCTAAGGCGAGATATATGCACCGAATTATTTTATGCATCTGCTAGACAGTTAAGTGTTGTTTCTGGAAACTAAAATTGGTAATAATATTAATTTCCATGTTTCTGGGTCGGATTCGATCTTTTATATCAGTAACCTCTTGAGTATTTTGGAAAACCTTGGTCAATAGGCTTATGAGCTTGTAAGACGTAACTTCATTTGGGGCATGCCTGGTTTGGAGATTGGTATGATTTCAGCGGCTTCCTCCAATTTTAGCCAGTAATTTAATCATAGGATTCCAATTAGTATGTGAGTGACCAACACATTACATGTATACTTTTATAACTGTAATTTACAGATTATTTTTGAATAGTTTGGTAGTTCGATATGATTTATTGAGCTTTCATAATAGGCAAAAGTTCTTTTAGTGCGAGCAGTGTTGTCCGGATGGTTTGTGCTGTAAGTAGTATACCGAGGTACTTATGTTTATGTAAAACCGATCTATGAAATTAGTTTCACTTATTAATGAGATGTTTATATTTTGTGTCGCAGGAATAGTTCAACTTCTCTTTCAAATTGTAGTAGCTCGTTGGTATGCCATTCTACGATTTTGACAAAACTAGAGTGGTAAGATCATTTAGAACAATCAATTTCTGTTGCACCAACTGTGTTGTATGTTGCTTATATGTAATCGATGATTTGTATTGTTCGACGTTCAGTGTAGTTCATAATAAAATGATCATCCCTTATAGTTAGCTGGATGAACACCGTCACATTTGCGCATCTAGTAGAAGTATAACTTGTTTTATTGAATTATGTCCTCCTCCGCATTTGACACATACATATTGTCTATTAAAGTATGATCTAGGAAGTCTGTTTTCGTTACACCTCAAACATTATCCAATTCTTCTGGTTTATTACGTGGTGGTTATAAGTTTTATTAACTTTCTGTAGATGTCGGGTGTATCGCTAATTATTGTAATAGTATTGTCGGCTAATGTTTTTATAATGTACTGTTTTTTTCCACTACTTCTTTTCTTTTCATTTCCTTGTAATTACTCCATAGTCACTGATTGGTGTAGGTGTTGGTGTTTTAACTTCTTCGGTGTTGACGTTGTACCTTGCATTGTTGCTTTATTATTATTATTACAAAGTTCACATCAACCGTATACTGGTATTAGTAAAGATTAAGTATTTTATCTATGAATAATTGTTAAATTAAATTTATGATAGAGATCTGTTTAAGGTAATTTTTAAGGTAAGTAATGTTATATTTTGGTCCTAAAATTTCACGTATTGTTCCGAGTGGTAGATTTGATGATGATCTTTCTGAGTTAAGAGATGGACATTCTGCGATTATGTGTTTTATAGTTAATTTGCAATTGCAGTTACTACATTTCGGTTCGGGTTTTGCATCAAATAAGTAGCTGTGTGTCAGTCGCGTATGGCCTTGACGCAGACGTCTTAGAAGAACTTCATCTCTGCGATTTTTCAGTAGTATTGACCATGGTTTTATTGAGTCCTTCACTTCACGAAGTTTGTGTGGATGTTGACCATTTGATCTCCCATTCATTAAACACTTTACGCTTTAAGATTGTTTTAATATCGGTAGTAGTTAAAAAGTTCACGCACTCCGCACTATCACTAATTACAGCTTCCTTAGCCGTCAGGTCTACCTCTTCGTTTCCTTTTATTCCAATGTGTGAGGGGATCCAACAGAATACTATTTTTTTGTTGTTGTCTTGTATGTATTGCAGTTGTTGCTTGATTTTGATTACTAATGAATTTGTGGTGTGAATTTTTTGAAGACTTTGGATTGAGCTTAGAGAGTCTGTGAGTATGACATGATTAGGCTCGTTTGATGAAGCGGCGAAGTGGGTAGCTCGATATATTGCGTATAATTCAGCAGTGGAAGTGGATAGGGTCTGAGCTTTTATCATATATTTGGAGGTTGGTGTAATGATTGCGATCCCCGTACCGTCTTGAGATATTTATGCGTCTGTGTAAATATGTACAAAGTTTTTGTACTCATGTTATGTTATTAAGTGTCCTTCGATTAGCTTATGGTTGGTGTAGTGTTTGTCGAAAGAGGTGAGATGGGTAATGAATTTCGTGCTTTCTATTGTCCATGGTGGAGTTTGAGAAGATTCGATAGGAAGGCATTCAGGAATAAAGAAATTTAATTCGCTTAGATATGATCGAATTCTAGCATAGAAAGTTTTGGGGGTTCTGGGTTTATTTGAAAAAAGTTTTGGGAATTTCTTGGAGAAGCAGTTCGTGAGGATCGGATTGGAAGGATTGGATTTTAGTTTGGCTGCATATGTAAGGCTCACATATATTCTTCTTTCTCCCAAGGATGGTTCTCCTGATTCGCAGTACAGACTTTCCACTGGTGTTGTTTTGAATGCACCTGTTATCAAACGTAAGGCTGAGTTGTGAAAGCTGTCGAGTTTTTTCAGTAGCGATTTGTTTGCTGTTCAATAGGCAATTGATCCATAATCCAGTTTTGATCGAATAAGTGTTCGGTACAATGTTAGTAATGTTTGTCGATCTGCACCCCATTCTTTGTTCGTTAGCGTTTTCAGTAAGTTCAGTCATTTGTTGCAAGCTAGGAGAAGATTTCTAATATGGTAGTTCCAGCTTAGTGTGTGTTCGAATAGTATTCCGAGAAATTTTATTGCTGTTTCCATTTTTATGTCTTGGTACCGGTATGTTTGGTATGTACTTTTGTCTTGAGAAAAGAATATAGCGAGTCATTGTAGTTGAAAAATTAAAACCATTTTTTTGTAACCACAGTTCTAGGTTATGGATAAAAGCCTGACTTTGTGAGAAGAGGTTTTTAATATTTTTTCCTTTACAGTAAACAACTAAGTCATCTGCGTATAGTCGAGCTTTTACTGGTAACTTTAAGTTTTTTAGGATGTCGTTCTTTAAATGTTCGATTTCTCAGGAAGTTTTTGATAAAATCCAGGCAGTGACCATGTATGTTGAATTCGTATAATTTTTTTTATGATGTGATCATGCCTTGCAGTGTCAAAAGCTCGGTTAATGTCAAAGAAAATAGCTAGACAGCTGTTTTTTAGGGCAAATGCTTAGTTGATTCCACTTTCCAAGTCTATTATGTTATCCAGGACTGATCTATGTTGTCTAAATCCGCTTTGTTCCGGTATAATAAGGTTTCTTTTTTCTAGAGTCCAGAGCAGTCTGTTGTTTATTATTTTTTCCATTAGTTTGCATATAGCACATGTGAGTGATATAGGTCTATATGATTCAGGATGGGTTCTAATGGTTTTTGGTTTCAGTATAGGAATTATTATGGATTCACGCCACTTTTCAGGAAAGTTATGCTGCAGCCAGATGGTATTGAACAGGTTAAGGATGTATTCCTGAGCAATTAAGGGGAGATGTTTCAAGAAGACAACTGGTATTTCATCTAGTCCTGGTGACGTTTCTTCCAGGCTTGAAAGAGCTTCATCATATTCTTGGGTGGTAATAGGTAAATTGATGGGTTCGTTTTCATCTAATTGTATCATTATCTCATCCTTTTCTTCTCTCTCATGGGTAATAACAGTATCATCGTAATTGCGTGTGATGGAGCGGTTTTTGTAAGTGGTAGCTAGTATTGAGACTATTTTGGAGTTATCTGTGATGGTGGTCCGTCTTTCTCTAGCATGTGTATATTATGGTGCTTGTAAAGTCCTGATATTTTTCTCACTCTTTCCCACACCTCTGTCATGGTTGTTTCAGAATTTATTGTAGAGACGTATTCTGTCAACTCCGCCTAGGGAGGTTGATGGGTGGGTTGAGTAGCCCATTGACTATCACTGCCGGTCCCAAGCCCGGATAAAGGAGGAGGGTTAAGGGGTGAGGCCAGCAACCTGCCCCTCGTAAAAAGAAAAAACGCTCACAGAACTGTCACATTAGCCTCGGAAACTGGACGGAGCATTGACGACGACACGGCACGAAAACGGAAAAAACGAGTATGGAAAGAAAACATAGTAAGACTCGGAAGTTGGAACATTACATCATGGAGCAACAAAGACTATGAGGTGGTCTTAGAAATAGAGAAAAACAAAATAGATTTCTGCGCACTTTCAGAGACCAAGAAGAAAGGCAATGGCAGTCAAAGGTACCAAAACTACATACTGTTTTATAGTGGAGTCGACAAGAACTTGCGAGCACGGGGAGGAGTAGGGTTACTAGTGAATACAAAATTTGAAAAAGATATTAAGGAAGTACAGTATATAAGTCATAGCATCATACAGATAACAGTAGAGCTGGCCAACGAAAGAACACACCTACTAAGTATATATGCACCGGATGTAAGCAAACCGAAAGAAGAAAGGGAAGCTTTTTTTGATGCCTTGCAAGCTACGTTAGACAAAATACCCAGTAAAGACAAAGTGTTTATTATGGGCGACTTTAACTCAAGAATTGGAAACACAGTTATCCCAGGAATCATGTATAGTTTCAACGAAGAAGCAGTGAATGATAACGGAGATATATTGATAGATGTATGCGCCCTCAACGAATTACGTATCAACAACACATATTTTGATCATAAGGAACAACAAAAGTACACCTTCGCTAACACGAGAGGCCAAAAATCAACTATTGACTACATAATTACAAACAGGAAAGTCCACCCCTCCCAGATACTTGACGTACGGGTATTAACATCGGCAAATATCGGCACACAACACGGTTTAGTATTGTGTAAATACCGCGTATCCCACATAATAAAGAAAAGAAAAACACCCAACTACGTCTCGAAATTTAATATAGAGTCGCTTAAGGATGAAAGCATTAAATACCTCTATCAAAACAGACTCCGCGAAAAAATTGTCCAAAACCCTATAAAAGAAACCGACAACGTAGAAGCCGCCTGGGAGAAACTAAAGAATAACATAAAGAACAGCGCAAAGGAATCCCTAGGAGAAAGAACAATAGACACGAATAGAACACACAATAAACCCTGGTTCACTCTAGAAATTAAGGAACTGGCAAATGAAAAAAAGAAAGCGTACATAAAATACATTACCAATAGAACACAGGAAGAATACGTAGTCTATAAAAGAGTGAGAAATAGAACAACCAACACAATAAAAGAACTGAAAAAACCATACTGGGAAAATTTCTCAGCGGAAATGGAACATGATTTGTACGGAGGCCAGAAAAAAATATGGAACATGATACGAAAAAGGAAGAAACCAATCAACGAGGAGGTAGTGATAAATGTTATAAATCAGGAAACATGGGCAGCACATTTTGAGATCGTATATGATAACAACGGAAGCAGGGACGAAGAAGAAGTCGCAAACCCGCCATCCCCAAACGAACAGGAAGAAACCATCACATTAGAAGAAGTACAAACAACCATAAAGAAACTAAAGAATAGAAAATCACCAGGTACAGACAATATCCCAAATGAACTACTGAAGAACGGGGGCCCAGAAATCGAAAAAGAATTAATAAAACTGTACAATAAAATAGGAAGAACTGGAGTAATACCCGAAGAATGGAGAACTAGTATAACTATACCTATATACAAGAAAGGTTTAAAATCAGATCCGAAGAATTACAGAGGCATAACGCTACTTAGTAGTGTGTTAAAGTTATTTACCAAGATACTTGCAAATAAGATAACTGGTAAGGTAGGCATCTCAGAAGAGCAACAAGGCTTCCGCCCAAACAGATCCACTATAGACGCAATATTTATATTACGCCAGTTGATAGAGAAATCCATAGAATACAATAAACCCATGTACACATGTTTCGTAGATCTAAAGTAAGCATTCGATAGAGTAAAACTCAACGATGTAATCCACCGACTAAACCAAAAAGGCGTCAAGAAGCGTTATACAAATCTAGTAAGGCAACTTAACATCAACACCAAAACAAGAATAAAAACAGACTGTGGGCTAACAAGAGAACTCAAAGTCTCATCCGGCATAAGACAGGGAGATAGCCTCAGCCCATGCCTTTTCAACGTAATAATGGACCAAATAATTGAGAGCGTAAACGAAGTTAATGCAGGATTCGAAATGAATAACCGTCGCCTGAGAATCCTTTGCTACGAAGATGATGCTATACTTATAGCTGAAAATGAAGACGATCTACAACGCCTCCTTCATAAATTTAACCTGACGGCACAGAGACTTAACATGCAAATCTCATGCGAGAAAACACAAAGCATGGTAATATCCAAAGACCCAATAAGATGCAAGTTGGTAGTAAATGAGCGCATTATAGAGCAAGTAATGAATTTCAACTACTTGGGCGTAGAAACAACGAGCAGCAGAAACATAACGGACGAGGTAGATAAGCAGATCAAGAAAGCAACTAGAATATCGGGATATTTACGGGACATTATATGGAGAAATAAATATATGAGCATAGAAAGTAAGACGCGAATATACAAGACCTGTATCAGACCCATACTAACCTATGCCGAAGAAACAAGGGCAGACACAACACAAACAAAGAGAAAAATAAGAACAGCAGAGATGAAGATATTACGAACAATAAAGGGTACCACACTCCACGATAGAATACCCAACACAGATACCTTAAGAGAACTGGGAGTACAAGATGTCGTTAGATGGGTAAGAGCAAGACGCCGACAATGGAGAGACCATGTAGAACGAATGGCTTCAGAACGGATTGCCAAATGGGCCAAAACACAGAAACCAGACACAAGACGCCCAATCGGTAGACCCCCAAAACGCTGGTACGATAGCTGGACATCGGCGTCACAAGAGGGCAGATGACAGACCTGACAGGACCTCGTCCTACTACAAGAAGAAGAAGAAGAAGAAGTATTCTGTCCAGGATTTGCGTTTAACAGTTTTTATTGTACGTCTAGCTTCGGCTCGGGTTTTCAAGAATTCGATTTTGTTTGCTGATATATTGTGTCTTTTATATCTATTGAAAGCTTTTTTGTTGCTCTTTATTGCTGATTCGCAGTCATTATTCCACCACGGCACAGGATTACGTCGTTTCAGACGTGTAGTTCTTCCGATTGATATGTTTGCTGCTCGCTGAAAAATATTAATACGGTTTTCTAGAGCTTCGTCTACATCTGTTGTAATTGTGTAAGTTGTCAAACTTTCTGAGATAATTGTTTTGGAAAGAGCCCAGTCTGCTTTTTTTTAAGTTCAATTTTGGATATAAGTCATGATTGTGATTTGGTTTTCTATGTTATGAATGACGATTGGATAGTGGTCACTGTTGTAGGTATAGTCCAGCCGATCCCAGGAAAGAGCTGGAGTCAAAGTTGGGTCACAGATAGTGAGGTCAATACATGAACCCTGTCCTGATTGTATGTTAAATCTAGTTGGTTTCCCATCATTTAAGATGGAGAGATTTGCGTCATCAAGAGTATCTCCTAGTAAGCGACCTCTGTGGTTAATTGATGTTGATCCCCACATGGCGTTATGGGCATTGAAGTCTCCGACTATTATTCTAGGTAGAGGAATTTGTTTCAATAATTCATTTAATTCTTTAGCATCTACTTGATATGCTGGAGGGATATTTACATTGTATATATTTACTTTTGGATTAGTGTGTAGTTCAATAGCTACGGCTTCAAGGTTTGTAAGGATCGTGATTTCTGCAGCGCGGAGAGATTTTTCCACAAATATTGCTACTTCTCGGCTAGCTATTTCAGCATTTATTCGGTTCTTGTAGAAGCTGTTAAATTGCCTTAGCGGTTCGTTGTTATTGTATTTGAAATTGGTTTCTTGAAGACAAATAACTTCACATTTTTGTTTGGATAGGATGGTTTGCAACATTGGTAAGTTGTTATAAAAGCCATTGATATTACATTGTAGTATAGATGTAAAGTCCATGAGAATACGGGGAGAAAAATATTAAAGTAAATTATTGGTTCAGTTAGTTAATATTTGTTTGAGATGATTCACTTTCTGTTTCTGAGAGGTCCGTTTCTGGTATGTCCAATTGTAGGTGAGAAATCAGTTACTTCTTGAGTTTAGTGCATCTGCTTTTGATAGATCTGTGCTCAAAGAAAGAGTAAATTTTTGTTAGTATATCTATTAATCCAGTAAAATCATTTGTGTAGTTCTTTATTATACTAATTGAATCAGATGTGCCGTAGACATTTTCAAAAAGGTCAGATATCTGGTTGTGGTCCAATATGAAAGGAGGATTCTGTTCTGAAATGACTTTTCTAATTGGTTCCATGAGAATTTCTGTAGAGATGTCTGGTTTATTTTTATGCTTTTTACTTGGCCTATTTGGTTTGGGAAAAGAAGGTTTCTTAGGGTTCTCTGGTTTAATTCCTTCTGTTTGAGGGGGAGGCGTACTTATTTGCTCGTAGTTGCGTTTGGTGCTGTTTTGCGGAAATTCTTTTATGTTTATGGGGGGTACATTCTGGGAGTGAGGTGTTATAGGGGTTTCTGATGGGATCTTGGTGTGTACTTGTGGAGTATTGGCTTCGTTATTTTGGGGCTGCTGGGAAGGTTGAGTGGGGTTTTGTGGTAGTTCAGTTATTTGGGGTAGTTCATAAGTTTGTAATTGGAAGTTTTTACAGTTTGCTGCAGTATGACCTGGTTTTTTACATGTAGAACATAGTAGACGGTCTTGGGATAGGTAAATTCTGTAGCTGGTGTTCTCGTGTGAAATCATTAGACAGTCGGGTATTTGGATTGTGGATGGTGAAATAAAGATTTGTCTTCTGAAGCTGTAGATGTGGTTATATTCCGGAATTGTGGAGCTGATTTTGAGGAAAGACATTGGTGAGAGTGTATTGAGATCTATTTTGTTAAGTTCATCGATTAGAGCTGAGTGTCGTATGGTGGGGCATACATTTGAGAGTATTAATCTTTCGGAAGGTGTTATAAGCTTTCGGACTTGGATCGAAGTGTTGTTGATAATGATCAGCCCTTTATGAAAGGTCATGAAGCGGTCTACAGTATCTTCATTTGCGAGGTACATGCATATTCTATTGTTTGATAGCCTCGATGTGAATAGTTTATTTTTTGGACCGATTAGTTCTCCAAGTGATATCAGGTAATCTTGAATTTTCAGGTTATCAACAGCTGGAAAAACAATTGCTTGTTGTTTTGTAGGAAATTGTGGTTGACTAAGTATATTTTTGTGGGGTTTATATTCTGAGAGCTTCTGTAGTCGGAAGTCCCAACATTTGTATTTTGCATCATTAATTCTAGAAATATTTCCGCTTTGATTCGAGAGTGCGGATCTGTTTTGGAACAGGCCACTTCATATCAAGTTGATAAGAGCTGTTTTTTTTTTTGCGAATTCTTCTTCCAAACCGGTGCGGTGTAAAATTGATAGCACAATGTGTAACAAATTCACTGTTTTAGTATGAATGTATGAGATTCTACTTACATTAATGTCTCTCAGTTAAGAACACTTCTAAACGATTCTATCTATAGTTTCATAGATTTTAGGACTGTGATAACTATCGAAAAAGAGTTATTTTTATAGTAACTGACACTTTCACTGTTAACGTTACGGTTGCCAGAGCCGGACTCCGCATTGTTGCTTTGTTGGCTGCTTTCTTCATTATGTGCACTTGCTAAAGCGCCGAGATTGTTATTTGTAATTATTTCAGAAAATTTTTTGGCTGCACTGATTTTTCTTTTTTTTGTTATTCTCCTTATTTCTTGTCAGGGCTTTTTCTTTGGAACTATTATTTACTTCATACACATCAAAACGAAGGAATTCTCTAGTTGATAACATTCTTTGTGGATATTGGATTTTGTTTAGTGTGCCCGACAAGTGGTTTGTTATTATAGTACTGTGTGTATGATAAATGCATGCTAATTTATTGCAGAGCTGGTTGACTAAAAGTTTACATTTGCTGAGGTTGTGGCACTTGTGCCACTAAAATATAGTACACCCTGTGAAATACTATGATTTAAAAATACAGTTTAGCTATTATTTATACCTTGTACGTTAAGAGCAGACATTGTGTACGTTTTTTTAAATATCAAAAGTTAGATAGATCAAAGTAAATGGCTCTCTCTTAAAAATTCAAGGTTTTTAAAAGACAAGTGTAAGCTTAGATTATGATTTAGATGAAATTACATATGATTTGAATCCATAATTTATTGTGTATAATATATATACTATCATTTTTTTATTGGATAACTTTGTGAAAAAACTTCTGGTATCGTAAATCAATCTTTGAACACCTTTCTCAAAGAACAATCAGATTCGAATATTCCAGGTAATGTTATCATGCTGGAAGTATTCGATAATAGTTACATTGGTGTGATCAATATACTTTATTATTTATTTTTTTAAAATTTGAAACAAAAAATGTTAACCGAACGCAAAATTTTTAAATTGGTATTTTGTATCAATAAGAAGAAAGCTAAAGATGAGACTTTCAAAATAAATTCAAAAATAAAGTAGAAATACCGAATTTAGAACATTTTGTGTACTGAAGTTTCATGAATAACAAGTAAATTGCATTTGCGATATTATGTATTTCAAAAATCCCAGGAGAGTTTTGTGCAATAAAGTGAATCTTTGAGGAGTATTAGTAAGTGCTTGATGAATATTCAAGTAATTTCCAGATTCAAATAGATAAATAGATAAATAGATTCAAAATGGTGTCGTCTGTGATTAGTTCTGGAAAGCTTTGCATCAAACCACCAAACACCTTGCATAACTGTAGTTAAAATCACTATAGCGTCAAATATCTGTAACCTGTTTTTCGGAAACATCGGTTAACCAATACTGATACACAGTTTTCGCCACCTCTACACCAACTGTCACAATTACACAGTCTGACGTGCGTTTCGATAACGAAGTTATCGTCTTCAGAGACTAAAGGCGAACAACCTACGCGAAACGCGCGCTAGACAGTGTAATTGAGCGTGTTGGTGTAGAGTTGATGTTAGCAGTGTATTCAATATGAAATCAGCAAAAGTTCCAGAAATTTCACTTTAATCGGTTAACCAAGAAAAAATTGAAATCGCTTGCGAAAGTACTATTTACATGACTTAACTTTCGTGCACTATGATCGTGTGCATAACTGTCAATTTTCTGTTGTTATAACAAATTCAAAATATCGGATCAGTTGGTATTATGGTGTTGGGGTTCCGAGAATTTCTGAAAAAACACAACGAATCACAGGATCACAAGATAACACTGGTCTGCAAGAACTCCTTCTTGTTTTCGTGAATTCATCATATTTTGTTCTCTAAACACGGATTGTCACGTACAATTAAGCACCGATTATCATAACAAAATAAAAAAATAATCCAGCCTAATTTTTACAATGAAGTTCCAAGTCTCTAACAAGATCATTTAAGTTAGCTTGTTTAAGCTTCTCATTAATTGGTGGAAATGGAGGTGAAGTGCCTTCACCACGAGGAATTGATCTCTTTGCAGATGCGACGTTCGGGTAAACAAACTTATTTTTATTTTTATTTTAGAATTATCGTGTTGATTTCATGCAGAAATAACAATCAATTTAATGATCCGGGGCTCACTTCAAATTGTTGTCATGACATTTCGTTGTGTTTTTAGTACGAATTCTCTACAAATGTAGCAAAAACAGCCTGTAGAATTTTTACAAGATTGTGACATTTTATAACCTAAAATTACATAGAATTCATATTATATTGTAAAAATAATTCTCAAACATCTATTCTATATTTATTGGCTCTGCTCATAACATGAGCTCTATGCATTGACGCGAAAAAAAAATTAAAAAAAATCCAAACTCTTGAAATTTGAAAAAAAGTCATATCGAAAAATCTAGACGTGATGGGAAAAATCGGCCAATGAGAATAGATTCAGAACGTCGGAATCGTTATATTTATGATAAAATTTTTTGAGGAGGATTTCATTGCAGACCAGTCTAATCATGAATGACTTGAATGTGAAGGTTCTCACGATACTACACTACATAGAGACCTTGATACTGTTCAGGCAGCAAGGAAAATATGATAAGGTTCAATTTCTCTCTTTAAAACGATTTTCAGATCTAGCAGCAAGGAATTCATTATGATTTTTAGAGATTTCTATATGTAAAAATAAATGTAAGTTTTATGTAAAGAAGGATGCAAAGAAAATGAGAATGAGAAGTAAATTCCCAATAATAAAATCAGTTCAGCAAATGTGTTATAGCCGAACGAGGATGACAGTATAAGGGAGAAATGTGGACGAGCAATGGAATGGATACATATAACAAAAATAATAAATAAAAAAAAAATAGTTTCTGGACAATGGAGGTATATAGAACATCACAAGATAAATGTTACACGTGCTTCACTTATGTTACATTAGGAGTTAGTACTCGTGATGTACTTTCAATATTCATGTTACAGGAGACGTGCGTCTCTGTGATGAAATATCTCGGAAACCTTTAATCCACGCCATTTATTATATACAATTTGGAAAGCATACCGCCTGAAATATGTTCCGAAAGTTTTGCTGCTCTCACACATCGCGAATTATAGCTCTCCTAATTTATCAAATAAATTGAAGAATTTTTCTCTAGGATTTTCCGGTCGAAAAGCGACTGATGATGAGTGGAGAACAGGGTGAAAAACGGTCATTAGTTCGATACTATACTGGAGATTTATATGTAGTCGGTGCCGTCGGTGGAAATTGATAGTTTTCGATTGATTAAAAAATTTTAGGTGGAAATTGCTTAAATCGTTGGCGGCTCTTTGTGAGGAATTAACTACCTATTTCCTCAACTAGATTGATTGAAGTTTGATACCACCTGATTTCTCCATTGTATTGAAAAATATTACGAATAACTTTTTCAACTGGGAAGCAGTTTCAACAAGTTATTATTCTTTTACTAAGACTAATTTATTTAATAATAAATTTTATACTTCATATTATAATGAAATCGAACATTTGAATGATAACCTTTGTTTGATCAGTATCCAATATTTGTATGTGAATTGTGAAGAAGGCTTTGCCAGCTATATTATGAGTGGTTTCTTATTAGGAACGTGCCAAGGAAACACCTAGGTGAACTAACTTTAATATATTTTCCGAGCTTTCGAATACTTATGTATTCATCATTTGGGAAATAATTTAATTTAAGATTTTCGGTGATTTTTGATAGTATTAATGCTTGTATAAATTTTGAAACATATAAAATTCACAATTCGATATTCAAATTGACGTTGATAGAAATATCATCATCCAAGTGTTTTTCAGGTCTCTTTTGTTTTAAAATTAGTTTTTTTTAATAATTTACAAAGAAAACAAAGTATTGTTGAATCTGTTGAAGAACTAGCTGACCAATAAATTAACAATGAGGAGTTTGTTTATTAATGATTAAATAGATAAGATAACTCCCATGACATAAGTTTCAAAAACCCTGATACTGAACCCAGATAAAACAAGCACTCTTTTGTTCCATCTCTCGTAAATTACTGATTTTTTTTCGGGTTAGCTCCTGCCAATTAGTATTTTTAATTGTGTTTGGGTTTTTTGACAACAATAAAAAATACGGGGTGTGCTTACTTAGAGAAATGGGCTGATGACTGTCTTTTTGGTGTGTGCTCTAATTCAATTTGTGAAATTTAACATAACCGTGAATAAACATTTTTTTATTTCTTACTAGTTACAAGAGAGATTAGAAAGTGGTACACAAAATAAATCAATAAAAATTCGCAAAGTAAGTTTTAAGAAACGGTAAATTATATTTACGTCCCAAATAAAATTCGGTCTACCAACCATAGTGTTTGAAGCTGGTTTAACGAACTTCATATAAATGAGTTATTTCAGAAATTTAGGAAAAAATGTCTTGTTCCTCATGTTTTCGTTCTTTTTCTTTCCTGTTGACCTCTTTCCATCAACTACTCTTTACCTTTTTTCATCTCCTATGATTAATCTACCTATTCTTCCTTTTATAATAGTGCTTCAGTCACTTATCCTGCAATTCTGATTTAATTCTGAGGATATGTTTATACCAATTTACCTATTTTCTCCGTTTTTTTCTTATTACTGGCTCATATTTCGTCATTTGCTTTATCTATTTCTACATTTGTCCCACTTCGTTGTCCTTATTATAGAACGACAAAAATAGAAAATTAAATATTTTCCAGTCCAGATTGGATCTCGCGTCCCGCGAGTCAATAAAAATTACAAACCGAGCTATTAATATTTTTTTCATCGTTTTGATATCAATTGAAATTGGTAACGTCATTTTTTGGTGACATTGTGTTTGATTTAAAAGTTTTACAATATTCTTTATATTATCTCATATAAAAATTGAGATAACTATTTATTGCGATATAATTGAATATATCATAATTGCTTTCATTAAATCATCAATCGCAATCAAAAGCCTGTGAGTCAACAGGTTGGTTGAAAATGAAAATTTGAAAAGAAAATTCCGTCTAAACAGACCAATTAACAAATTAAGTTATATAGTGTGGTAGGAAAAGCAACAACAAACTGCTTGCTGGATATTATTCGAATTTCAACACCACAACATTTCAGTAAAGTGGTCGAGAATTTCTTCTATGAGAAGCAATTCATGTTCACCAAAATATAGAGCTATATGGAATGAAATTCTAAAAACCGCTATACTAAACTTAACTATCACAATCATCAAACCTTCCTATCCGATATGAATTATGGCTATTGCTTTTGCCGCTTTAAATCCCTTTTGTTGAGATGGGCTACTTCTCCTTTTCTAATTTTTCTTTTCTTTTTTGGTTTGCCGTTTGTTTTAGCTGTTTTTCTTATTATTTTCCATTCTTTTCAGTTCCGGAATTTTGCTCTCCAGTTTTCTATATTGAGTGCTCTTATGTCTTCCTCTATTTCGTTTCTACAAGTTTTTCTCGGCTTGCCCCTTCTCCTTGGCCCCAATGGGATCCATTGCGTTATTCTTTTCATCATTTCAATTGGTTTTCTTCTTATTATGTGCCCGGCCCATTTGAACCTTTGTGCTTTTATGTGTCACACTATATTCTCCTTCCCCAGTTCTCTTTCTATTTCTTCGTTTCACTTTGCTCTTCTTTCTCCTTCTTGTGTTATGATTGGGCCTGTTATAGTTCTCATGATCTTTCTTTCGGTTCTTTCAAGTTCTTCTTCTTTTTTGTTTATTACTGTTGTTTCCATTGCATATGTGATTAATGGTCTTATTAGGGTTTGGTACATCTTTATTTTGTTTTGTTTGGTTATGTTTTTGTTTTTAGTGGGTGTTTGTTTCTTCCATAGGCTTGATAGCCCTTTTGTATCCTATCCTTTATCCTCTCTCTGGTTGTTTGTCCCAACGTTATTCCTAGATAGTTAAAGGTCGATACTGTTTCAAAATTGTATTTGCTAGTTTTCAGTTGGTTTCATCTCTGTTCTAGTTTTCCTCCTATTTTCATGTATTTTGTATTTCTGCAACACTAGAGCTGTTCTTATCACTAAACTTATTACTACTGTCGTTTTTCTCCTGCTCTTGCCCTTTCGTTTCTTCCGTTTTCTCATTTTCTTGTATTATTTTTTTGAATCGTTTGGCTTTACCATTTTTTTTCTCTGCGTGGTTCCATTTTCATTATTTTTCATTTACTGTTATTTTATTGTAACCAACTTTTATAGTTTTTTTTATTTCTGTCTCTTCCTTCGCTGTTTTCCGCAGTTGTTTTCTTTTTTCCATTTCTCCTCGTGTGAGGTCTTCATTAATGTATATTTGTTCTGTTCTGATTTCTCTTAATTTGTGGTTATTCTGGAGAATACTGTCTTTTTCTTTTTCCGTGTTTAATTCTATCAAGCACGTTTTCTCTCCAATTTTTATTGCATGTTTCACCTGAATACTCAGTTTCAGGTTCGTTTTTATTATTCTTCCAGCTGCTTCTTTCAGACTCATTTCATTTTCTGTATTCAGTTTTATTCCAGTTAGCACCAAATTACTTCTCTTTTTTTCTTTTTCAAGTCGATCAATTGATCTTCTTATATCTATCATTTCTGTTGTGATCTTTTGAATTTCTTTTTTGATCTTCTCATTTTCCTCCTTCAGTTTCTTATTTTCTATTGTTAATCTTTTTTGGTTATTTCTTGATGTCTTCTTGTTCTGTCTCTCTCTTTATCGCTTTTTGGTCTGATTTCATCTCAGTAATTATGTTCAGTATTTTGTCTAGTTTGTCTTCATCTTCTTTCTTCCTTTTTCTTAGCGATGCTACTCCTTTTTTAGTTGATATTTTTTTTTGGTTCATTTAATGGTCTCCTTTTTCTTTCTTCTGTTAAATAGTCATCATCTGAATCAATTTTTTTGTCCTTTCTGTTTTTTAAATTTATTTTCTATTGTTAAATCTCTATTTTTCGTAATTCTTTAATATTGTTAGTTCGTCTTTATATCGTGAACTAATTTTTGTCTTCTTTTACTTCCCCTTATCTGTGGTAGATATGTTTTTGCGGCTATTAATGGTTTTTATCTTTAAAATTTTACTTGACTGATACTTATTTGTTCGTGTTGATTTTGTACAATAATTATGATAAGTATGTTGTTTGTACTCACTATTTGGGAAGTTGTTTAGAGTTTTCAGCGGATTTTCCTAGTTTCAGTTATGTTTGTTATGTTAGGTTGATATTCGTATTAGATTTTTGTTTTGTTCTATTACTTTTTCAATCCTTACTAAGAGCTCACTTTACACGTGTCTATTTCTGTTTGCCAGACACTTCACTATTCTAGACATTAAATTCATCTAAATTAAAAAAAAATATTGAACCAATTTATTGAAAGCATTGCAAATTAGAAAAGAGAAGTTAATTTCTTTATAGTGTTGACTCAGATGTATCAAAAATGTACATCTTTGCTTGAAAAAATTTATTGATTTTCAAACTCATTTTATCATCTATTTCCCTGCAATCGTCAAGGAGGTTTTGCGCTATTTGCAATATCACTGTATTATCACTTTACATCGGCTATTTCCTGTTCGTCTGTCATACGTTGAGTGTCAAGCTAAATATCGGGTCAAATTGCATATAGAATAATGTGATGGCTATATATCCCTGCTATAATTTCTCATGTAGAAAAATGCAGTTCTTGACAGCAGCAATATTTTTTAATGGACTCGACTATCGCCCACAGAATCGGCCAAACAGGAGAAAGAAAGAATTAATTAGAGATAGGAGTTATGCGTTATTTACTTCTTTAAATCGATTTAGACTCAAAAAATTAATTGAAATTAATCTCTTAAATGGGTCCAATAATTTTTTTTCCAGTCAAGGCAAAAAGATGCTCCCTTTATCATTGAAAAATTAACCAACTGTAGTATAAACTGGATTATAATGAGAAGGAAAAATATAGAGAATTCTAGATACCCCTAATTTTTCTGGACATACATTTTTGGCTTATTTCCATTATATGTCTATACTGGCTCAATTAGTTCTTCTACATATATCTTGTATGTTTATTATTCCACCCTATTTCAAAATGTCTACTGTTTTCTCATATTTCATTTCAATTATTTCCACTTAAATTTTGTGATGTGGAATCATTTTATTCATTGTTCTGTATCTTCTTCTTCTATTCACAGCTGCACACAGTGACACATTTAGTGTCACTCATACTTTTCTCCAGTTTTCGATAAATTCTCTTGTCTCTTACTTTCAAGAATGTCTTAAGCATAAGACTTATTAATGATATAGTCCGATATTCTTCGCATTTTCTGGCATTTGTTTCCTTGGGGATTGTTATGAAAGCCAATTTGATGGTATAGTGCCTGTTTTACGAATAGTATTGAAAAGATTTGCCAATATTTGTAATTGGTCTTTCCCAAACTGCTTATGTAGTTCTACCGTTAGCTCATCAGGTCCAGGTGCCTTGTTATTCTTCATATTTTTGAGTGCATGTTTGATTTCTCCTATCGTTATATCTAATCCACTTTCCAAATTCCTTGTTTCTGATGTTGATTTTGCTATTCCGTTGTCATCAAAAAGTTGTATATATCTTCTATCTCTTCACATTTCTCATTAAGCTATCTCTTTTTTGCCTCTATAATTTACTCTTCTATTGTTCGTTGTATCTCTTTGTGCTTGCTTCTTTCTTTCATCAATGATAGTATGTTCATCCATACTTTTTTCTTTCCTTCTTTGTTGCCTGTATTTAATAGTCTTTTACTAGTACCAATTGTTCTTTTATCATTTTCCATTTATTTTCTGATTTTCTGGTTCTTTGATCTTTTCGATACCTTCGATAAAGGTTCTCAATTCCATGTTCAGTTCTTGTTTCACTCTTTGTGTCATTCCATTTTCTCTAAGCTTATTTATCTCGATACTTCTATTAGTTTCTCTTCTTTATTCTTTTGAGCCTTATCATGAATTTCGCTTCGATTCGATTATAATCTGACTCCATATCTGGATCTGGGTAGCTTTGGACAGATTTTATACTAGTTCGAAGCGTTTTTCTGATCATTATATATTCTATCTAGCTTCTTACTATATGTCATTCATGATCAGGATCAAGGCTTTGTTATTATTACTTCATTTGCCTGTGCAAATTGTAGCATTCTATCTCCCTCTCATTTCTTTCTCCCAATCCGTATTCACCTACTAGGTCCTTAAATTTTCTTTCCCAATATTAGCGTTCATATCTTCAAGAACTAGGGTGGCCATGAATGTCCTGGCCTGGACCGGGACATTGCTGTACTTCGGGGGGGGGGGGGATCCTGTGTAGTCCGAAAACCTATAAGGTAAACCGGTACCACCCTAAATGCAGTCACCAACCTAATGCCGTCGTTAATCTTTGATTCTTATTTGTACAAACAAAGTAAAAAGCTATATAAATATTTCTCAGTCTGTAACTTATTCCAAAAAACAAATTTCATACATTAAAATATTTGGTGTTAGGTAGGTGAGGTAATTAATTAGGGCGGTTTACCTTAGACTTTTTGGGAATGGGTTGAGTTTGTTGTTGAATCAAAACTAGAGTTATTTATTTTTGAAGTTTACTCCTTAAGAATCGATTTGCATATATAAGGGGCCCGGTATTAGAAAAATGTGAGGAGTAAAATCTATCGATGAATGACCTCGTTACGTTTTTGGTGCGCATCCTATGATGCGCAACTTTCTAATTTGTCAGTGTCGACATACTTATATTGCTGTTTTTATTATAAATATCAATAATTAATATTGTTATTGTGAAGTTTTAATTTTTATCATTGTGTTCCGCTAAAGTGAACTGAAAGTATTTTCAAATAACTATGGCAGAAAGAGGTGTAGATGATATTGCCGGAATATCTAACAAACACGTGGTTGCACATCTGAAATTGACTATTGTAAAAAGTTTAATGTAAAATATTCCGTCGATTAGTTATAATAAATGTATATGAAATGAATAAATTGAATAAATATATATTTATATATGTATATTATTTTCATTAATTGACAAATTTAACCTTTTATACAGTATCAATCTTTTTTAAGTTAAATAAACTCTTTTTGCGTCTGGTTAGACTATCGAACTTAAGGAGTAAACTCCAGTCGTGCGTCGGAGCTGACACACACAATTTTCTTCCAATTTATTGTTCCCACTGTAGATAAAACTTATAGTTTGCATTTAATTATTTAGAAATATTTGTAACTTTGGCTACACATGGAAAGTCTGTTGAGTTAAAAACTTTGTTTGTCTGTTGGACCCCCTAGTCTGTTTGAGGGACCAGCCTGCTCATCAGCTTTATCTTTATCATACCAAAAGTACTTTTGGGAAAAACTTATCTGTCTCAATACATTTTTGTTTTTCAAAAGCATCTCGTAAAACTGGTCACAAGTGTATTTAAAATTTACTCGAACCATCAACATTGAACTCATTGTCATAACATCAAGACGTGATTTTTCAGATGTCCACAAATTGTTCATAATAGAAAAAACTCTTTCTACGGGAGCACTGGTTCCTGGCAAACACATTGCAAATTCAACTACTGTCAAAATAGCATCATATGCAATGTCCTCACTATTAAGCTTTGAAAATATTTGCTTCCATCTCTCGTCAACAGGAGTTTTAGCCTTTGTTTTGTCCACTCTGTTCCATTCCTTTATGTTTTCAGACACAATCCCTTTTACACACTGCTACTGGTCAAAGAGTTTGGTTTCTTCAGCTTGATCCTCAGATATTTCTTTTATCTGCTTAGCATTTAGATTAGACAGGCTGATCTGGATATCACTCCATGACGGAACTGTTTGTAGTAAAATCCACTGCAAGTTTTGTACGCCACCGAAGCTCGATTCCCATTTGTCTAAGTAGTCAACACATGTTTTCTAAAACTTCCTCACAGTTGTTTTGAAGTCTTGGACATTCAGTTCTCCTTCCTCCTCTAAGTCTAATATTAGTGTTATCACATTAGTTGGAATAAATTCCTCTTCCTCTCTAGATATATCAAAATGCAGAGTGTCCACAGCTGTTTGAATGCAGTTGTGGACTATATGGGCACCGCACCCTACTCCGATTATCTCTTTCCCTAGACTTTGTTGAAGGTGTCGCTACACATTATTCTTCCCTTTTCTAGCGGCCCCGCCAAAATTTGTATTAGTGTTGTCAGCACATATAGCCACCCATTTTTCATTGAGATTTTTTTTTCTTCACTAGTTCCTCAAGCATTTTGCTCTGGGTCTCAGATTGTTCATTAGGCAGTGACGAAAATGAAATAATTTTAACGTGGACTCCAGATAATGGCAAAAAATAACGAACAAGTATAGGAAAACATTTTTCTGCTTTTTTGTTTGAGGCGTCTATGCTGAGAGAAACAGACCCACAAGAACTCATCTCTTGGTCCACTTCATCAATGGATAACGGCGCTAAGACATTACACACGATTGCCTCACTTTTGGTCTTTCCGGATGAATATTTTGGCTCATAAAGCTTTTTAATCAGTTTGCAGAAATTTTATCATCGGTGTGCTTTTTCAATATAAAATGCTGCAAAGAAGAAGAACTGCTGGCAGCTTTCTCAGCATCTTTATGTTTTTTCGTTTTTGTATGTTGAGTAATATCATTTCTTCCTCCATGAGCGACAGAAAAATGGACACCACAGGTTTTGCACACTACTTTTGATCTGTCAGTAGTAGAAATGTCAGTTTTAATAAACTTAAATTCTCTCTCCAAATCGTCATTGAAAACACATAACCGTTTTTGCTGTTTTGAGAGAGACATTATTCATATTACTATATGACACTTACAAATCACAAGTTTACACAGACGAAGTTCACAAAACCGAGCACACGTATACGACTGTACTTGTACACACAGAGTTAATACATCAGACCAGACTGGCGACTGCTGGTGAGTAGCGAGAACTCTTGACTGGCAATGGCGGCTTTCACCGACTTGCGCAGGCGCGGCGGTACAGTCAGCAAGAAAAGCTATGCTCTTGGCGAAGTACAGTCGCTGCACGCAAATATGAATACTTCTACACTTTTTAATACTGTACTGATTGTATTCCAATTGCTGTAAGCTTTAATGAGATACGATGAGACTGTTGATAAGTAAGTTATTACTTAGATTTGTAAAAATATTTATTTTTAGCATTATTTCATTGAAACCGGGACATTGTAGATTATTTTCGGAAACCGACGGGACGGCCAAAAAAGTGGTCTAAAACGGGACTGTCCCGGCCAAACCGGGACGTATGGCCAGCCTGTCAAGAACAATACAAGGTTCATGTTTCGTAATTGTTTCTAATATCATGTCTACTTCTTTATAAAATTTCTTTAACTCTTGTTCGTCTTTGTCTGCTGTGGTTTCATATAGTTATAATATATTAACAAACTTGCATTGCAATTGTAGGAGCATAACACGGTTTGAGAGAGGTGTAAACCTATCACACTTTCTTTTGTTTCATTGTCAACTACAATGGGTACTCCATTTCAATGGCAAGGATCGTATTCATTTTCTCCAGAGTAGTACATTATTCCGTTTCTAATGGAATATTTTTCCTTTCCCAGGCAGCGAACTTTGTTCAGTCCCAAAATATTTATATTTAGGCTCATCATTTTCGAGACTAAATTATGATAAGCTGTTTTAAGTGTTCTCTATTATTTCTATCACAGGGATTTCTCTTGTTAACGACCGAAGAAGCACTGTGGTCTGATTGTGAGATTACTCCTGGTTCAGAAATCCATGATCACTAATTTCTTCCGCTTGTAATTGTACTAGGGATACTATTAGGAATCTTTGATTCAGTGGTTTCTCTTTTATCCTCTCCAAAAGCTTGTGTAGTACTATCAGATTTATTGCCGCGATATTATCTCTAGAATATCTTCAATTGTTGAGGCTGTGTTTATCTATTTTTTCGCCTGTACTTTTTAAAAAATTATTAAAATATTAATATATCAAACATTCAAAAGCATGATTTATGAAAATGAAACTATAATTTTCCCCAAAAAATTCCTAGAAATCACTCAATCAGGAGCTCAAACTATCAATACAACTGCTCTTTTCAGTTTTTGTAGCTACTACCGTCTTTGACACTCATAAAATATTATAAGGACAGTTTAAGTGATGGGAGGTTTTATATACAATGTTTCGCATACAATTAATTCTTCTAGATAAATTCAGGCTGGAGCAAAAACGTCAGAGAGTGTTTACAATTAATTAAAAAGAAAGACAAGTTATCGTGAAGGCATAAATTGCTGGTAAAAGGTGATGAAGGAGTTTCTTCTCCTAAAATGTGAAAAAAATAATCATAAATTGCCAATCACTTCAAAAGGGATCACTTCATACGCTCAATCAACTCAACGATAATTAGATGTTCTTTGTAAGTATCACGTTACATCGACAGATATTTCGGAAAAGTTGATCTTCAACAAAAAATACCAGGAAATAAGAGCAAGCAAGCGCTTCATGACGTTCTGGAAATTACTCCTGATCGGTTTGGCTCCCGGGGAAGAAACTGATTTTATGAGGGGGATATTTTTAACAATGTTTTGAAAACTTCTTAATCGTTTTTAATACTAGGAAGAACATTTTGTATTTTCAGTCAGATCCTTTAGTATGTCATCTTCAGTTATGCTAAAATTCGTTTCTGAATATTTTTGTTTAAAATTTTGAAATGGCTACGTCATAGCTGTTTCTTTATGTATTGGCAGAATTCATAGCATCCAGGTATTTGATGCCAAAATGACTTGCAGGTGACATCATTGGATATGACTTATTTAATTATCAACTTGTCAGCTGCATAATTTTCGCAAATTTCTTAGTAGGGTATAAAAATATATAAAGATACCTCAAGAGAAAATACGGTTTTTTCATAGGATATAAATACATTTATAAAATCAAGTTATACACGGGAGGAAAGAAAAAATTTTTCTCTCCTAGTATGTAAATAGCTAATGCACAAGTAGACGGATTATACCAGGATATATTGAAAAATTCTTAAACTACTATAGAACAAATCGAAATTCCAATGTCAACATATTTTATTACTAAACATATTCTCCTCTTAATATGATACATTTATTACAGCGAACCTGCAACGTCTCTAGACCATTCAAAAAAAATGTTTCTTCTTGCTCTGCAAACCAGACCTTCACAGCTTTCATTACCTCCTGGTTGGAAGAAAATTTACGACCATTTAAACTTTTTTTCAGTTAAGGAAAGAAATGATAGTAGGACGGAATCAAATCTGGTAAATAAGGATGTTGTTCTATTAATTCAAACCCTAAATCATGAATTTTTGCATGGCAGCATGAGATTTGAGTGCAGGGGCGTTGTCCTGCAAAAACAAAACACGTTTGGATAGGGTCTTTTCTTTTTAATTTTTTCCCTAGAGTGGTCAGTAATGTCGAACTGTAATCTACAGTTATTGTTCTACCTTTATACAAAAAATTAATCATGAGTACTTCATAACAATCCCAAAAAACTGAAGCAAGAACTTTTCCAGTAGATTTTTGGGCCCGAAACTTCTTAGGTCTTGGAGAACCAAAGGGTCGCCATTCTATCGATTGCTGCTTTGTTTCTGGATCGTAGAAATGTATCCAAGTCTCATCCATAGTAACAATTCGGTTTAAGAAGTCTTCATCGTTTTCAAATCGAACACAGATCGAACGCGATGCTTCTACCTTTGCACGCTTTTGGTCAACATTCAAACATTTGGGGATCCATTTTGCAGCAATTTTTCACATGTCAAAATTGACGTAAACTATATGATGATCGCGTTCGTATGAAATATTCAGTGCTCCAGATATCCGTTTTAGCCCAATTCGACGGTCTGATAAAATCATGGAATGAACCGCATCAATATTTTCGGGGACTAACACAGAAACTGGCCTTCCCGATCGGTCATCATCTTTAATGGAAAATTTACCTCTTTTGAAGCTTGCAGTCCAAATTTTCGCGATCGCATACGAAAGACATTGATAACCAAGGGTATCAAGCATATCTTCGTAAATCTGCTTAGGTCTTAACCCTTCTAAATACAGGTACTTGATGATGGCTTGAAATTAAAATTTACTGATTTTCACAATTTCGGTGTTCATCATTTTTCTTTTAATTTATTGCGTAGCTCTGGATTACTTTTTTGACGTCAAACTTCACAGGACACTTCTAATAAGTTATTGGTCGTTGCTATGGTAACACAATATTTTCTTTATTCATGGAAGTGGTCTAGGCTAACTAGATATAAATACATCGTCGTACCTGTGAAAGAGTCTTGCTACTACATTCTAAGCGATTTCAAGAAATTTTCGCTATGAAGTATGATTGGTCCAAACCGGGCACCATTTTTAAAAGTAACCGGAGGGTATCTACTCCCATTACGTTGAAAATTTTATCCCAGAAAAATGAAAAGTGAAGTTCACATGAATTTATATCTTCAATATTTCCATTATGAGTTTTCCAATTTGGTCTATTTGTGTGTTACAGTGAATAATACGAGGAAGACGCAAGAGGCTCCATTTGGACCAACAAACTAATTAAGCAACACACGTGTGTAGTGCAAGAAGAATAGACAGATAAATCCGTACTAACTTCTTATCGAATTGTATCGAAAAGTACTAAATAGTGCTGATTCCCATAGAAATATTAATTTAATTCAGATGCGTGTAATTTTCATGAATAATTTGCAAGCAGAGTCCGTTAGCATATATATATATATATATATATATATATATATATATATATATATATATATATATATATATATATATATATATATATATATATATATATATATATATATATTACCCTAAGATGATATTCAGTATCGAAGTTATGGAATCACGAAATTATTATTGAAATGACGGGAAAATTTTTGATAATATTTACCCATCCGTCACATCTCTACCTCCTGTTATAACTCTAATTTTAACTTGAACCAAAATATTCAAATTTAATGAAACCTACGCTAGTAATTTGGCAACCTTCGCAAACCCTCATTATTCATCAAACTTTGTTATAGTTTTGATTAACCAGTTAAGTACGCGAAAAGGGGCGAGGGTAAAGTCGGAAGCGTTACTTTGAAAATTAGTCGATATATCATTTGCGTTTATTTTTGACAAATCGGGAATAGTTTTCCAACAAAAAAGTTACAAATGTAAGCTATTTGGATGTTTGATGTAATGGTCAACGCTCAAATTTGAAACTATTTATAACAGCGGTGGGGTTATGTCTTTTATTAATAGCCTTAAATTTAATTCAATAATTTAGGAATAGTATATTATTCAAGAGTGTATAATGGAGTTTATTATTTACCTGGTAAATTTTAAATCACTAAGGTAATAATAACTTATTATTCGCTAGTAGAATACTATACCTTATTCACAACTCTAAATATTTGTTTTGAAAAATTTTTGTACACATAATAAAAACACTATTATTTTATTCTAACATATATTTCATACAATATATTATTGTCCATTTAAAGATAGTACATAGTAATTATAATAATCGTATCTTTCCATAATAATCATCACAAAGATCTGTGTATAAGCTTTAGAAATATGTGGTATGTAATGTTATAGAGGATCGTATTTATTGATAGTTATTCATGATAACTTCTACCAGTGAAAAATTTATATGCGATATTATATACTTTCCTTGAATTTTCCTGCAATTAATTTAATAGGGTAACTTCAGCAGCTTCTATTATTTCTATATCCATATCCAAAATTTAACGGAGAATATTGAAACACTGAGAAATCTAAGCAAACAATATTGTTGACAGTTTTGAGTTAAGTTTATATTGAAAATTGTTTGAAAAAGCATGGTACGTATCTGAAAATAGATATACGACAAACACATTTATTGTCTGTGATAGCTCAATGTTAATGCTGCGTGTCCTCACATAGCAGGTAAAAGGTTCGAATCTGGTCTAGGAAAATTATCTTTGTTATTGTACATAACTGAAATGAAAATATTCAGTAGTTTTTCACATGATAAATTATTAAAACTGTTTTTCCGTAAGATGGAAGTCGAAATAACTCATGGCTACTAAAACTCCACGAGTGCAATTATCCAAACATGTTAGTATCCCCTCGCCCACGCACCGTTTACCTCGCGAAAAAAGATGATGCAATATGCACCACCCTGATTTCTATCTATTAATTATTTCCCAGACGATGATTACATATTTATTTAAAATATTTAATAATAAAATAATATTTGAAATATCGGAAAATATATTGAAGTTTTGGTGTTTTATTGCCAGCCAAGTTTCTAATAAGAAAATGCTTATATATAAGATATAACTTGACAACTACGATTATTCAATAGATCACATACTATAAGTATATCAAAATATAATCTATTTTAACCAAACAAAGATTTTATTTCCTCACTCATTGAATACAAGATTCTAATGAACAAACATGTGAGTAAACAAGTGAATCTTGATGGAACTTCTTTATGAAAAAGGGGTTTTATTATTTCAAAATTCGTATTGATGACTTCTTAACCTATTACTTTAATAGCGAGTCAAGACAAGAAATTCAATATAAAATATAATTTTTTTATTTCATTTAACTGAAATATTTTGAATTTTGAAAATTTAGTTTATGTTTTATAACCTATTCTAATTTATTATTCGTTTAAAAGATTCGATAGTTAATTACCATTTGTTTTTAATAAAAATTTTTAGACTACTATTGGTTATTTTTTTATTATAGTTGAATACTTTCTCTCCCTGTTTGTTAGTATGATTGTTGTATAGTTATGGTATTGAGCTAATTTTGTATAATGACCATTACTGTTATTACCAAAAATTTAAACATTCAATTTACAATACAATAATTTGAGATTAATATTATACAGTTTGACGGTTTGTAGGATTGTTTCGTTTAAAATCACATTATTGGCAAAAAAAATTATTTGTTAATTACATTTTTTACTGTTTTTATTACCTACGCATCGATAGCATTGCTTCAAAATACTGTTATTGGAGTTATCTGCTAATCAATTTTTTCGAAGTCACGTTTAATAATTCTAGTAATTTTCATATATAGCACTTATTATAATCTGAAATATTGTATGTTTTGTTGACTTCGTCATATATAGAAGTAATGAAGATAATTGTGAGTATAATTTTTGGGGTGATAGTATCTGCAAATACTAATAAACTACGTAAGTGGAATAATTCATCAGTACAATTTTTTTCCAAATTCATATATATATATATATATATATATATATATATATATATATATATATATATATATATATATATTTTCATAACTAACGGATGTTTCTGGAAATAATATAATAATTTTAATATTCTTTGAAGTGTGTACCAAGAAATATGACTGATACAATAAGAACATATCCTAAATAGAACATTTGTTAAATTGGTACACTTAATATATTTTAATATTTCTTCTTAAACTTTTAGAAAGACTTCATGCCTTTAAGAATGAGAATCAAATATTGTTTTCGTAAAAAAGCATTTCATGCCATTCCATGAAAGTCAAATGGTCATATCTTAACTCAATGGAAAAAAATATGGTACTTGATGAAATGCAGGCCAAATTTCAAAAATATTATTAGAAGGTAGAAATATTAATCAGAGATCCATCAAGGATATCAAGCATATTGGGTATTGACCCAGAATATATCAGGAATGGAAATATTTGAATCTGTTTTGTTATACTTGGCCTCCTAATCATCATACACAAAAATCAACAGTTATCATGAACATATATTTTGAATTGGTAGACATTCATTCAATTCAATGATCCCACTGAGCTTCATTAGGAAATCTTATCCACTAAAAATAGCAATTTTTATTTAAAGATGTGTGTAGCTGACAAAAAAACTACCATCCTGTAAGAGACGTTATACACTATGAATCTAGTTTTTGGTCTTTTCCTTTCTCCTCTTTTGCTCCACTCCATATAGTTGTCCATTCGTTGGACATGACCAAACTATTAGATTGTAAGTGATTTGATAAATTCCATAATGTTATGTTGTGATTATATATATTATTTCACTAATTAGCATGTTTGGCATCACGCTCTTTTTCAAAATTCTTCTTTATCTGATGTCATTAGCGTTCATGCCTTACTTTTTCATATCACAGCTGTACAATTAAGCAGTAGCAGAGTTAAGTGCATCTATATATCATATATTTTATGGATTTTGAGCACTTAGTCGAAAATTTTATTGAGTTATTTTACCCCTTCAAATATTGGACAGTCCACTTATTAATTTACTATTCTCAGTCTTGTTATATCCGCCTTATGGTATATTTGTTGGATATTGCAAATATGAACTTAATTATCTTAACTGCAGAACGGTAGGAACTGATTCTGGTTCTATCTCTCTTTCCTGAATACAATCCTGCGTATATCTATGCATCATTACCATAGTTATAGTGATAAAGTCGGTGTCCTTCGTTGAATACGACATTACGGTATTATACCTTCCCATGCTTCAGTTCTTTGCACTAACTCAAACGTAGATGACATTTTTCCGTTTGTCTAAAGAAGCTGTAATTCTGGTTGGTATCAATAGAATACGAAGATACAGTGTATGCATATTGATAGATCATCTCTTTTCAAACCATTGTCATTGGTCAGCAACTCGGTAGCAAAACGGTCTACCAGTGTTAGTTTCCTATACTCGGCGGTGCGTCGCGAATGACCAATAGGTCCTTTAACTGTAACTGCAGTTCAGTTGCTGCGAAGGACTATTTCGAAATGAGATAAATCGTTTTGTCGTTAGACCATCTATCCCTGCCACAAGTAGTAGTATCCCGGGTCGCCAGCGAAAAAATTATCACCGAAGCTTTCAGATCAAAAAAACCGGCTGATTGATTTTGCTGCTTGGTTTCAACTGTTAGAAGTGCCGATTATAACTGTTGTTTTTAATGCATGTTATAATTATTTTGATATGCTTTTCGTATCCATACAGGGTCCAATAATGAAAAACATAACAGTTCGAAAGTCAGTCGAAAGAAAAGACAACGTGTCTACTTAAGATGGAAACATATGGAAAACAACAGTTATTGTTGATAAAAAGTTTTGCATGTTCTAAAAGTTAAGATGCGACCATCAGATCGCATCCATCGTAATTAAATTTTAATTCAATGTCCTACAGCTTCGATTCATCCATCTTCTCTTTATAAACATTTAATTGTTCTTTTTTCATTTCATTTATTTTTGTACACAACACACCATACGTTCGTTTTAAAAGAATATTGGTTCCGAGTTTTTATTACAAAGTTTGGATTACTGTTAGACCACCAGCGACAATTTTGTGATGAGACGATTCCGTTTGAAGAAAATGTTGCCTCATCGGAAAATATAATAGTTCTTGTAAAAAACGGGTCTTCATCCAACTTTCCTTGGATCAGAGCGCAGAATTCAAAACGAATATCGTAATCACTTGATAGTAACGTGTTTACAAATTGTGATTTGTATGGAAAATATTTGCTACTGTATCTTTACTTATTGAAGTAATTTGCATTGCAGAGGCCCTTTCTCTTAATGAAATTTTTGAGTCTTCTACGACAGAAAGCATCACATAACGTCTTCATTCGCAACCCGTTTTTGGCATTTGTTCTTAAATTTATTTTCTATACTTCCACTAGCCTTAAATTCATTTAAATTTTTTTCAACTGTTGAATACATAATATTTTGTAATTGTCTACAACAACTCACTCTGACATTCACTGTCACATACTTCATGTCAGGACATCCCAGATTGCGTTAAATTTTATTCCGCCAGAATAATTAATACGGAATGATAATCACAAAACCTAAATTTACATAATAAATGGCTGTAATCACATATTTGAATATAACTTTTAATTCAAAACAACTTTACTTCATAACATTTTTCTTCTTCTTCTTCTTCTTCTTCTTCTTCTTATTTTAAGACTGTGTCTTGTGTTTTCAAAGAGGCAGCCTAAGTTGTGACTGCGAGGACCAGCTCTCATACCAGCGCTTTGGTGGTCTTCCAGGCGGTCTACTTGTATTGGGTCTCTCTTCCTTTGCGATTTTCGCCAGTCGATCGTTGTTCATTCTATTGACATGATCTCTCCATACTCTTCTTCTAGTTCTGGCCCATCTCACTATATCCGGAACGTCACACATTCTTCTAATTTCATTGCTCCTTATTCTGTCTCTTAGTGTTTTCCCTGTGATTGAGCGTAATGTCTTCATCTCGGTCGTTCTAAGAATCTGCTTAGTAGTTGCAGTCTCCGCCCTCGTTTCTATGGCGTATGTCATTACTGGTCTGATACAAGTTTTATATATAACATTTTTCTGAATTGTGAAAACTAAAGATACTTTACTCTTGAACAAAATTCAAATTTTTTTACAAACCTTGTATACTGCTGATATATGATAGTTGCATTTCAACTTTTGGACCATGCAGAATTTCTAATCAATAAGTTTCCCATATGGTTCCAACATAAGTAGACACACTTTATACACTCAATGTCAAAAGGTTATTTGGAATATTTTTGAGTTATTCCCTGAGATAAGAACGAGGAGATCAGTCAGAAAGGGTATTATTGAACGGATTGAATGATTAACTCCATTCCATATTATACCATATATCGCGTTGTGCACGTGAGGGATATTATAGATTTTGTGTTAAAACAGCAGAAAGTTAACCGAAAACCGATACAACCAAGGATTTCATTCAATAGATAGTGTATAACTTTTATAAAGCCAATTTAGTGTCAACATTGGACATAATGCAGAGCAAACTACGTGTATATCTTGATTCTAGCTTTAAATATTTAGAGACACTTAAGTGTATTTTAAAAAAGGTTTTAAACATTCAAGTGTTGAGATATACCAAGACTGAATGAGAAATAAAGTGTACGTCTTCCTGTTCGCAGGATAAACGATGGTTTTGTACTAATACAAAGCTTACAACCGCTAAAAAGTTCCTAATAATGTGCTGATTACCACATGACCATCGCATTATTTTTAAAAATGGTTCATCACCTCCTACCAAACATTTTCTTGTCAATTGTTATGAGTAACACATCTTACCTGTCCAGAATATTTCTCTATTAAGACTGCCCCCGTATTGTGTGCTTAATCCGATAGAAATGGTTTGAACTACATCCATAGAAAGTGTACACAAATATAATCGTCTACTTCCTTTTAGTGAAGTATGTCTTTAAAACATACATCAAGTTATTTCGGAACCATACAACAATTTATGGTGAAATTGTATGATACACAGAAAAAGAAAAACAAGTAAAAAATCATCGCACTCTCGGCGTGAGACTCATAATAATTCGATTATAGAATGAAAAAT
Source organism: Diorhabda carinulata (assembly GCF_026250575.1). Taxonomy (NCBI): domain Eukaryota; kingdom Metazoa; phylum Arthropoda; class Insecta; order Coleoptera; family Chrysomelidae; genus Diorhabda; species Diorhabda carinulata. Next base: position 11,481,281 of record NC_079462.1, read on the forward strand.
ACGGATCATGAATAAGAGTTTGAAATTTGTGAACACATAATTTTGCAAAGACTCAATCAATTTTTATATTTGCGTTTATTGTAGCTTCTCTTTAAGATAATAAATCAATGTTACATGTTGCTTTCAAAAAATTTTCGAATTTGGAGGGCGTTGAAAGATCCTGATTAAAGTCTTCACAAAGTATTACATTATTATTTAACTAATTTTTGTGCGGCTCTATAGTTCAAATGAAATTTTGTATGAGAAAAATTACGTTTTGATTTATTTAATTGATTTTTCCTTAATGATGCCCAAAATTTCTTCCATTTAGGCCGATCTGCGGCTATATAAAATTGAATTCAAAAAACCCGAGCTCTATAAATGCTTTCTGTGGAGACATTGCTGCAATAGACAGACGGACGGAGGGATAAAACGCTTGTAAAAAATGCGCTAAAAATGAATATTCTACTTCCGAAAAGACATAAACATAGTATTAGATATTTTATGACAAATTGATACATTTTTCCATTGTATCGTCTCTTCATATTATTATGTTTTGCAGCTGCAGTTATACTTAAGAGAATTTGTGCTTTCACAGTATTTATACTTTAGATATGGTTATCTATTGCCTTAAGCTTGAATATCAATTCAAATTTACAGGGGTCGTGTTGGAGCAACGACTTTCGAAGACAATCTCTTTTTTCTAGGTAGAATGTTTGAAATTTGTTGTGTCTATTGTTCAGAACTAGTTTCGCTACAGGATTGCAAATTAGTATTTTCATCATTATTTAATATGATTATGAAAAAATATAATTAATCTGTAGTGAAATATAATTTTTAGTCTTTTTCTATGCTAGAACAATGTTTAGTTGGTATGCAGAATTTAAGAGAGGAAAGGTAGCATTACAGAACGAACCTCGTCCTGTACGAACGATTACCGATTATCTCAGAAAACATTCAATCTGGAAGAAAAGTGGTAGCCGAAGATCGTTGAATGACCTATGATCAAATTGATAATACTTTGGGAATGAGATAGGTAGCTTCACAGCCAATTGCTAAAGATTACCTAATTCTAACCAAACGATGTTAGCATAGGTGCCTTCATGGTTTGTTAACTGATTCACTATACCATTCAAGATGAATTGAACCCATTATGATTGGAAAATTCAATGACAAACAGATTTGCAACATCGTTATCGGTGATGAATCGTGATTGTAATAATATCATACTGAAAACACAATTCACCGTCTGGTGTTTATAAAGGAGAACTGCCTCTTACTAAAAATCGACGCTCACTCATTGAAAGAATGTTAGTTGTCTTCTTGAAAAGTGGTTATATAAAACCGATAATCTTGTGAAAATCCAAGAACACAAAGGTTCACTGAGAGTGGAAGCTTGTTTGCGAATGTCTGATCACACTGCAAGAATTATCGATTTTGGAGTCTAACAGGGCGATCAATTGCTTTTTATTATTTTTTATCTTGTGGGAAAGCTTTTTTGTATCATACATTCAATTGTAAGAATAGTCCTAGTCAGAATTATCCGATTAATGGTTTTTCAGCTTAATAGAGTTTAAGGACGAAAGTAAAAAAATACAAGGAAAGTTCACATAGTAATAGTTTCCAAACTAATACATATTCTCAGATTTATAATTTTCTGACTTAAATGTAGAATTATTGTTAGGATGAACTGGAAACTGTATTGTTTACCTTTTAAGTTGTTAATCAGTTTTCAATTCTATTTTTTAATTTACCGAGTTCACTATCTATTTTAAACTGTAGTGCTGATTCTGAGATTCCAATCATTTCAATTATATTGGTATTAATTTTATACGTTAGAGCAGATTAATATAAGGATATCTCTCATCTAATAAATAATGAGAAGCATGTTAGTATTCATTTTGATGTAACTCTGGAAACAATGGCAAGTAATTTCAACAAAGATATTTCAAGTTAGCTGAACCTAGTAACAAGAAATAATGGACTGCTCTGTTGTGAACCTTAAAGATGAAATGTATATCCCAAGAAAATTTTGGATGAAAGGAGATTTTAAGAAACTCAAAAATGGGATAAAACGAGGTAACTTTAGTTTTTTTTCTGGCTGCTAAATTAGGTAAGCTGCATTAAAACAATGAGGACTTGACGAGCTATGCTACAGAACTAGAGAAACTAACTAAGAGGCTGCACACAGCTCACATAGCAGAAGGAATGTCTGCTAATCTGGCCTAGAAATACACGACTGAAGCAACGGTTAAATCAGTAAACTTCATTTTGTGAAATTTTGATCGATGTTAGCGTTACAATTCTTTTTTACTTTGAGTGGAATGAATAATTTTCATTTCATTCGTTTTTGAACTCTATAGATGGTCAACGACAATTTTGGCAGCTGGAAAATTGTTTTTGTAAGTAGAGGTGTGATTAAAGGCTTAATTGCATTCGTCGCATTGTTTAACTGACAGATTAAGAAGAACTGGTGCTCACATGGTAGTGGAATTTTGAATTTAGAGTGTAATTCGTATTTTCAGTTATTACGAGGTTAATGAATTTATTTATAGGAGTCTTTAAATGAGCCAAATATCTATATAACAAGCGTGATTAATGTGATCGTCCCTCATTAAAAGCAGGGATGTTTTGTAGTAATGAATGAAATATTGTATTATTGAATTTTTTTCTCTTTCATACCATTGATATCGTATTAATATTTTCAGCAAACAAAATCACTCCATGCAATACAAAAGATCCGAATTTGTCAGAATGCGTAATGAGCAATATAAATTGTCTTAGAAGTCAACTATTGGATGGAATTCCACAATTGAACTTCCCGTCTTTGAATCCATTAAAAATAGATTCATTCCAAATCACAGCTAGGAAAGAGTTCGAGGGCAATTTTTCCAATGCAGTAGTGTATGATGTTGATAAGTTTAACATAAAATATTTAGAAGTCGATTTAGAAAAAATGTGTTGGTCTGACCAAATGGAATTTGATGAGGTATACGTTGAGACGGACTATATATTGGATGGAGAGTTAGTATCAATGGAATTTCATGAATATTCAGGATATGGCTCTGCAAAATTTTGTAAGTATGGAAATTTTTCCATATATCAAATAAAGAGCAGTTCATATTACTCATCAACTCATCACTATAACTGCATTTTGATGACTATCTTTATGGTACATAAACTTGTCTATAACTGCTAAATATCAAATTACCATTTCTCACATCTTGATACATTAACATTTTTTGAGAAACCACTAATCCATAAAGAAATTTTCAATATTCTGTTTGAAACTATCGATTATGTCAGTTTATTTGAAGAAATTTTCAAAGTATTAATACTTTATAAATGATGGATAAAATGAAGATAAATCGATAAAAATTGAAGTTACTCATTAATTCAGAAAAAATATGCCGACCTGTCATCAATATTCTAAGGTAATAATATGGATGAGCGATTCATGAAAATCTTAATATTTCTTCCAGACTGATATCTAAAACCTTAAACATAGAGAAAACAGATTAGCCAGCACCTACTGTAGACGCTGAGAGCCGGCGTCGTTTTTTATGCTGGTGCATGCACAAAAACGACGCTGATTGCTTGCCAGTGACAAAGCCGATTTCATAGAGTCAGGATGTCGAGTTCATTCACTTTTTGAATGGAAGCCTCAACTCTAAGAAAAATTATATCTAAAACTGTAAAGGAAATATGGGAAGAGTTGCAGCACGAACATATGTCTTTTTCAAATGAAAGGCACTTTTAATACGATATCTGAAAACTTTTATATTTTGTGGAACTTTCCTCATGTAATAGGGGCCATTGATGGATCTATGTTCTTGAATTATAAAAAATAATTTTCTGTTGTACTCCAAGAGAAGGCAGATGCAAATTATAAACTAATTGCTATAGACATAGGCGGTTATTGAAGGTAAAGTAACGGCAGAAATTTTCAGTCCTCTGACTTCTACTGAATACTCATTACAAAGGAAATCAAAATAACAGAAGCTTCTAGTCTTCTAAGAACAAATAGAAAAGCACCATCAGAATCTCTAGAGCTCGAAAAACAATAAAATTTACTTTTGGTATATTAAATTCAAAATGGCGTGTCTTGTTCAAACCCATCGAAACGGATGGTATACATCATTATTAAATTTATTCGTGTTTTTAAATGAAAAAAGAAATCTTCGTTATAAACCAAACGATCATAAATCACGTGTATAATGACAATTGGAAACTTTGAAAAGAGCTACGAGAGAAAAAGAAATCACGAGGATTAATTGGAGGACCATCATCACGATGGCACACGATCGCATACTCCAAGAATCACACAGGGAAAATTACGTCAGTACGTGTGGGTAGTTCTCGTCCAACCGTCATAATCTGTTGTAGTTCCTTTTCTTCTTTAAAAACATAGTAGTAATAGTACCTCAAAATTATGACGATTCTTTTTTGTAACGATTTTTATATTAGGAAGGTTGAGATCCTACTCGAGCATTCGTTATGAGCATTCGGTATGAGTTGCTGATTGATTCCATTTATGTAGAATGGGTTAAACAAGTACTTGTCTACATTATTTTTAGACGTGATTTTTATTATAATAGAAGGCAGAGAATATTACCAATTTTATTTGTAGAGCTCAAGTTGCATAATTCTACAAACCTCTGCTAATCATAACAGAAAATCAGCATTCACAGGAAATAATCATCTAATGAAGGAACATAACAGAGTTTCGCAGAGAATATTCGGAAATTAACTACTATTATACTAAAAAGTTTCGGTTAAAAAAATATAGTGAGTTGAAATAACTCCCAAAAGCATTCCAAAGTTTTTATAGAAGGTTTTTATGGATAGGCTTCGAAGCCCTAATAGTAAAGCCCAAATAGTAAAGGACAGCGAATTAATGCGAGGATCAGCGTACAGATCAGTTATGAATGTAGCTTCAGTCCTGCAGCGTATTAGTTAATTATTGTGATGACATTTCCTATCATTCATTCGAATATCGATGGAATGTGTCTCAGATGCGGTATTATAGCTTTACAACTGCCACCGCATCAATGCGAGCTTAAACTTATAAAACTTACAGATAATTAAAATTTTATGAAAAACAAGCTTACTAAATCTTTCGATACGATACCTGGAATCAATGCTACTCTTCAGTGTGAAAAAAATAGTGATGTATAGAGCCCATTTCGAGTAAAATTTTAAATTGTTATTATTTTAAAGAATTATGTAAGTCGCGTCCAATAATATTGTAGCCTAATAATTGTCTTTAGTTTATAAAAAATCATATTTTAAATACTTGAAAATATTTATTACAAATTTGTTGTAGATATACTCTTTTTTTTAATTTTTCAAAATTATTTCAGTTGGAATACACGCTAATAATATTATTACTCTCGATACATGCACAGTGGATGGTGAGAAATATCTAAAAATCAAAGATATTTCAGTGGATGTACATATAGACAACTATGAGATGACATTGAACGGTCTAGAGAAATATGGTATTTGCAATGAATACGCAAGTAAAATGATCAATGCAGCATCACATGGATTATTACAAGAATTTAGAGATTCTATAAATAGCGATGTGAGAAAAATTATATCTGATTTATACGGAAGAATTTTCGAAACAGTCCCACTCAATGAATTATTCGCTTTCTAAAATAAATGATTGCATTGCATCGAAACATTTTTTTATTTATAATCAATTTCCAATTCAACATTTGTACTAATACTATATATATATATATATATATATATATATATATATATATATATATATATTGATATTAATTATCTGTATTATCTCATACAATATTGGATACAACAGAAATCATCTGAATAACGAATTAAGATCTGATACTAATATTATGATCACTCTTAAAAATAAATCGAATAACAAAAAGAACAGAGCAGTATAGGAACTTCACATACTTCTAGCATATATAGAGTCCCTCGGGGAGGATGTCATATGGCTACTAAATGACCATTATAGTTTCTCGAAATTGAACACAGCAGCACCTAAACATTTTTTCCAAATTGCTAATTGCCGTATTAAATTACGGATAATCTGGGGATCGTTTCTAATAGTATTACAGAAACTTATAATTCTATAAATCAATTGTTGTCGGTTATTGATATTGTCTGTTGAAGCTAGTTGCTTTAATCGTCTCAAAATATGGAAATTTACAGAATTGGAATCAGGGGATTTCGAAGGGCATGAAATAGGACCTTTACGTCCTATCCTCCTGATGCCAAGAGCAATGTTTATATATTGTCTCATTGCCAATGAAAAGTGAGGTTAATGAGATGCCTCAATATACTTAAAATGCATCCCTGTAATAACAAATATTACGCTGGCAAATTCGGCAAAATATTTTGTAGTAGGTTTAAATAGACCTTTCCCCCTAAGGAACTATTAAAAAAGTGAGAACCTAATGAATTATTTATGACCGAAAATCTTATCAAGAAACGACATTCTCGAATAGCATTTGAAGATTTCTTTTTGTCCACAAATGTGAATTATTCATCCCATCTCTTGTAAATTGGGTTTTAACTGTGAATAGTGACATGTACAGCGTTGATCAATGAATGTTAATTAATCTACAAAGTTCCAACCCATCGATTTTATTTCCATTTCCATTTTAATATGATCAGTATGAATGATTTTTTTTGTGAGGCTCTACTTAGTTTTGATTGAGTAACGTTAAAATCTCGACACTCTAGTACTCATTGTAAGGTTCATAGTAAAAGCGTTAATAATGCCTTCTTCCTACGCTTCATCTACGTGTTCTCCTGTTCTTGCACTAGGAAAAGTGCCATTTTCTCGTAAATAAATAAATAAATAAATAAATAAAAACTGACACAAATTACCATTACAGAATCCATGAAAAAAAATTACATCGGCTTATTCTTTGGTCTAAAACCGATGTCTGGAATTTTGAACGAAACTAACAAAAGCTTACACAATAGTATGTTACGTAGATACCCACAGAAGAAAGAAACAGAAACAGCTCCGATTATGATATTTTTTATTTTCTTGTTTTTTCATTTTAATTGAAATGAGAAACCTCTTAAAGGAAGAAAATAATTATTTATATTGCTTAAGCAGAATGTACGATTATTAAATACGAATAAATGCTTCATTATTTTTCATTAAGACTAACAAAAATACAGGAGTAACTTTTTTCTTTTGCAATGCACAATTTAAATTATTGTTTTTTTTAATTTCCAGTTATTTATTTTCAAGCAATTCTATGAAATTTTTGAATTTTTAATCTCTTTCAATATAGAAATATATAGAAGAAAATATTGTAAAATCTTAAAATCCTTCTTGAAATGCTGCAAATTTTTATCATTTATAAGCTCCTCAAATATGATTTTTAAAAGTGTTAACTATGAGTACCTAAAACTCTTGATGTTCTGATAATATTTGAGCACATGTTTTATCGGCATATATAGTTGAAAGAGTTCAAATGCTCCTAATTTAATAATTACTGTAAGATCATCGGCCAAATTTACAGCAGGAACTATATCTTGCGCTTTTATACATAGCGACTGATCAAAAGTTATTACAGAAGCAATAATACCAAAAGATCTAGCTTCGTAAAGCTAATCTGATAGCCGTAAATAATGTATTAAAGTCACTTGGGTTTGAATTAATGAATGGTAAGGACTCGGTTTTAGATTGTTCATACTCTAATCTAGTGGTCAGGCTTTGCAAAAAAGCATTCCATCCGAGATAATTATTGGATTCAACATTCTTCATAAACATTCACAGTGTATTTAAATGTGTTAAATGGGTGAGCTTCAATTCTATATATTTTTCTTGTATTTCAGCAATTATTTTTCTTAACCCTTAGTCACCAGGTTTGTAGCAATTGTTTTCAAATTTGCCAATCCCCGAGTAACTACAGTTAATTTTTCTTTTACTTGAGTTAAGGTACTCGCTTTTCACTTTTTTGGCAAATGCAAAATACATTATCTGTAGAATATATATTACTTTCCTCGTATATCCTACTACATATAGGGATAAGAACGATTATCACTGGCTAAGATTTTCGTAACACAAATACCTGTCCCATAATAGAAAAAATATTTATTAAGCCCTAACACGTAACACTTTTTAATAGCTTAATTATGCCTGTTTACATTAGCAGGTAGGTAATTTTATGAAAGGGCGGTAAATATCGGCAAATTTTATGGCTGAAAAAATACCTGAACTGTATTATTTAGAATAATAAACATAAAACGTTAAAAATTAGTATTCTGTTGAGTTTCATAGTAAGTGTTCTCTGTTCATAGACCAAAAAGTGATTATAAAGAGGAAAATGTCGATTCAGACGCGCCGTAGTTGTAAAACTGACAAATATTGCTATATTTGTGGAGAATTTATAGTGAAATCGCAAGCTAGTCCATTTTCCAAAAATGTGAGAAAATGCCATTTAAAATATTTTGGTACTTTAAGACCCCCAGTGTCCCACCCACGCGTGCTGTGTTAGTTGTAGCGTGTCATTGGTGCAGTGAATGGATGAATGGGAAGAAAAAAACATGCCTTTTGCAATTCCAATGGTATGGCGGGACCCTACTAACCATTTTGACGACTGCTATTTTGTCTAACAAAGACTGAAAGTTATTTTAAGAAAGGAAAGTAACAGATCGATTATCCAAATTTGCCGTCTGCTATACGACCTGTTCCCCATAACGAATATTTACAAGTATTGATTGCGCCTTTAAATCCGCATGATATTGTTTTAGAAGATGCTGGAGACAACGTATCATCAGGAAGCTCAGAAGAAAAATGCACTGACCCTATTCTTACTCCAGTTCCGGCGAGCCATATTTGATTATTTAAAGTGAGTTGAATTATTTAGTCCGTGATTTGGGGTTATGAGAGCAACAGTCTGAACTTCTTGCCTCCCGTATTAAGGAATTAATTAGTTATAGAAGCAAAAATTACGACCTTTAGAAAAATGCTACATTTTCTGTATTCTACAGTATGGAAAATTCGTTGTGTGCGTGTATGGATATTGATGGTCTTTTGAAGGAACTTGATATAGAGCACAAACTCAGTGAGTGGCGCCTATTTATTGACTCGTCTAAGTACAGTTTAAAAGCAGTGTTTACACAATGGAGATTTAAAACCGTCTATACCAGTTGCTCATACTGTGAAGATGGAAGAAACTTATGAAAATATTCGCTTGCTTTTAGAACTACAAGTATAAATAGCAGATATGTGGTGACCTGAGGGTGATTAGAATTTGAAGGGGACTTCATGGAGGGTTTACGAAACATTGCTGTTTTCTTTGTCTATGGGACAGTCGGGCAGTAGATCAATACTATATAAAAAAAATTGGCAAGAAGAAGTGAGTTTCAACCTGGGTCTCAAAATGTTAAGTTTATAACCCTTGTAGATCCCAAAAATGTCCTTCTGCCCTCCCTTCACATTAAACTTGGATTAATGAAAAACTCTGTAGACACTATCGATAAAAGGGGCGATGAATTCCAATACCTTCGAGAAGTCTTTCCCCAATTGAGTGATGCCAAACTAGGAAGATATTTTTATTGAGTCACAAATAATAAAATTGCTGGACGATGACAATTTTGCAAAAAACTGACTCAGGAACTTAGAGCATAGAACGGCAACAATTTGGATCCAAAAAACCAACAGTTAGTTGATGAACTTCTAGATGCCTACAAATCCCTTGGTACTCGAATGTCATTGAAAATTCATTTCCTCCATTCCCATCTGATATTTTTTCCCGAAAATTTGGTAGCTGTTATTGATGAGTTATAATTTTTTTGGGTAGATCCTTTTGACATTTGGACTATTTTGATGGATACTTTGTTCTTTATACAAATATTTTTTCAGTTCGGCTATATTTGTCGTTCAAAACTCTAATTTCTGGTGGTGCTGATGAAAAGTCACTTTCAATGTTTATATCCATTTTTGGTTGATTTTTTAACATATTGTTGTGAACAAGGGTCTCTACGCGGCCCTATTCAGCTAAAATGAAATTTCAAAATTCGGTGAAGGGGCATATTTTCTGTAAATGGCGAAATTCGTTTGACTTTAAGTTTTAATAGCAAGTGACCTATTCATATTGTTCCTTTTGAATAATTATATTTATTTATTTGTCTTGTTCCTTTATGTTCTAGAAGTTTAAAGAATTCTATTTAGGGTATATAAATAAGTTTATTCAGCACAGTTGAGTTGAAACTATGAAAATAGTCGTCGTGAGCAGAAAATTAGCAAAGTAATAAATTATTTAAGTTATAGTTATAAGTGAATCATAAGTTAATTGTACCTTATGGTGTGTAAATAAGTTAAGAAAGTAAGAGACACCGCATGAGAGGAAATTATATGAAAAACATAGGAAAAACATTACAAGCAATTAACACAAAATATTAAAATACTGAGAAATCTAATCACATAATAATGTTGGCTGGTTTGGGTCAAATTTATATTGTTTCAAAAGGTATTTCAATTTTTATATTGTGTCAATGTACCATGGTACCTTTAGAAGCAGATATACGGAAACCCTAACTTCCCATACTGTTGTTGAAAAGTTCAACAAGAAAATTCAGATGTTAATTTCGCCTATTATCGTAAACTTTGATGGAATTTTATGTAAGAGTGGCCCCCATCAGTGACTCAATCCGAGCTAAATTGATTTTAGCCATAAAAAATTGAAAAGGAAAAAACACTACCAATTCATTTTTATCAATATAAGAGAGTAAAAATAAAACAAATAAAGGAAACCTGCATAAATGATTATTACGAAAGGCTATAAGAGAGGAAAGTATCTATCACTAGTGCAGACCTCTGGGAATAGAGGAAAATAATTTTTTTCACACTTTTGAAGTAATATTTGTATTTTCACCTAAGTTTCTACCGTTACTATATGGGCAGTTATCAATGTAAAATCCAATTATATGTTTTACATTGGGGTGCATGTTTAGTATCATCAGCAACAACTACCATATCTACATACATGATATCTCGGAGCCTGTGTAGAATTTTATAGAGGTATAACACCATTAATTAGATGATTAATTTTGATAGAATCTTCGCAACTCAGACACTTAGTTCCTTGAGAATAATCTCCAATTTAACAATAAATTAGAAAATATTCTACTGGTAGAAGGTAATTAAAACAAAAATATATATTTATCTAAAATGAACAGACAAATTATGTTAAAATTAGATCTATTTTCAAATTACACTGAAACCTTTTCAAATAAATTTAAACGTCTTCAATGTATATGCGAACGGAAAGCAACATATCTATTCATATCAGGCACAGCTAATTAGAGACAGTTAATTTTGAATCAAACTTCTACGTTAATTATGTGGAATATACAACAATAAAATATAGTATCACAAATGAGGATGAAAACTCGTTGTTTATCAACAAAATTTAGTTGTCAACGCGGCAAACTGGGTTCTTAATCGTACTCGAATTTAATTAAGTCTATTTTCAGTTATACGTTTACGCCAGCGTCGTTACCATCGTCTGTAAACTTGAAATAAACAATGAAATTGTTCACCTTTATATATTGTATATAGAATTAAATCAACTTCTAGTACATAAACTATGTTTATGAGTTAATAACACTGCTGAATAGGAAAATTATATTTTTCAGTTTTGCACATCTTCTACCCTACCTTGATCCATATTACTTTTAACTCTTACAGGTGCAAGTCATGGGTGTTGAATTCCTTCCTCTTTTGCGTCTTTTCTCTGAAATTCTCTTATTCGCATCAAGATCTTCCTATGTATTATTCTGAAGGGTTTATAATTAATATTGATCTGAATGTTTCGTGTTTCACGTGGTGAAATCGGGTCTTATCTTCAATTTTTCGGAAGAACTTCATTTTCATTGTAACTATATTTTTCTGACGTTTTTTGATTGTTGCCCATGTTTCGGAGCCATATGTTGCTACAGGTATAACTACTCTCTTATGAATTTACGTTCTTATTTCCTAGAGTATAATGCTTTAATCGCCTCAAATAATTTTTCTTCGCCTGTTGTTTTTTCTGTAATATCTAATTTTTTACCTCCCGATTTCGTTGAGCCTAGCTATTTATACTTCCTTTATACTTCTATTTGTCTATTTCCTATTCTGATTGAAGGCGTCTTTCTATCTGAACTTATGAATTCTGAAAATATCATGTTACAATAAATCTATTTAGAGATATTCTTACAACCATTGGGAAGAATTTTGGTGTAATTGAGAAAGTATCTTTTGTTGAATTGGGTGGGTTTTCGGATGTAAAAGATAGCAAATGAATACTGGATTTTCAAATAAAAACAATCGTATATCTGAAATCAATACGAAGACATAAAAAGCAAGGTTGCTAGATTTATTCTCTATCATTCCTAGGATTACAATGAAGTTGTTCTCGTTATTTCAATAATTATGTTATTTGTTGATTACAATTGCTGAATATGATTCTTTCCTTCTATATTTTCTATACCACTTTATTCAAAATAATTCTGAAAAGTCGGTATTGACAAGCCAGTAACTAGAGAAGAAGAAACAATAAGATGGTTTTATCATATATTACATTGACACCAACCAAATCGGTTGGTACATATGCCATCCATTGTATTCGTTGAATCCAATGAAAACCTGAATGTGATTATATATCATAACAGTTATTAAATAGATTGTCTACGGTTTAAGAAAGTCAACTTCAGTAATGGTAATTTGAAAACTCTTCCATTGGTTCTGTTTAGTTGTGGGTTCAAATATATAGTGATAGAAAATCGTAGAAATGATGGAATCTAGGGAAATCGTTCAATTTAGATATGAGTATTAGCTTGAAATAAAAGGAGCAAGTAGAATTGAACTGAAAACTTGGTTGGATACATATGATGTTAAAAAGTAATATTGGATTGACACCACAAAAATAAATCCTACGTGGTTCATCTAAATAAACAGAGAACGAACTCTCCGACAATTCCAGTTAGCTTTTGAATTCTCCTAAATTAGTTGCCTATAGTTAACTCAGAATACTTACTACTCCATATTGCAACAATTTTTATATACATATATGTATGTACCTATAGTCTCGTGGATTTTGTCTGGCCAATATAGGAACGGGGACAATCCGAGCAGGGAATTTCATACACTCCATGATGTTCATTGGATATTTTGTCTTTGACGGATCTGATTAGGTGGGAGAGTTTCTGATTGGGCTAGAAGATTGTGCGAATACCTTGGGGTATGAAGATTCTACAAATTTTGTCTGTGACACCTTTAATGTGAGGAAGGAATACCATTTGATCTTTCAAACCAGTGGAGGAGGATGGAGGAGTTTGAAGTGAAAATTTGTGGATACGTCTAGAAAGTCGAGAATCGTTGTAACCATTCCGAAACAATGTCTCAAAATTGATTTCGGATGGTCGACTGGATTAGTCGGTCAATGAGATGGATACAAGTGTATCAATGACAGAGTTCAGTTGGGCCGGATGAGGATGATGATGATGGGATTAAGCTTTGAGGAAACGATTAGTATAAGTGGGTTTACAATAGACGAAGTGAGAGAAACCGGATAAAGTTCTTTAATTATGACATTGAGGAACGGCAGAGAAGACTCCTCCTCCACCACTAAATGAAGCAAGAAGGAATCTAAAGTATCTCTTCCATGGGACCAATTGACAAAAGTGCCATCAACATATCATAGCCAACAACTTGGTTGGAAAGGGGAGGAGGATAGCGGTTTATTTGATAAATGGTCCATGAAAATGCTGGCAATGTCGGGAGAAAGGAAATCCCATGAGAGTATATATAAATTTCTTTAATTTCTCATTTCTTTTCTATATATTCACGTCATCTGACAATGACGCAAATACTATGAAAGTTTTGGTTAATATTGCGACGAAAAAAAGGAATTTTTGTACACTTGTACATAGTCAACTTCCACCACCTCTAAAGTCACAATAATAATGCATTTTCAGTTTAGATTTAGTCATTTTTATTATTCCAGTATCGTACAGTATGTTTTTGGCGTTTATCATGAAATGTTATAGCTTAGTATGAGAAATTGATTGGGAAAACTGATAAATTTTAATGTAGGAAAGAATGCAGACGTTAAAAGCCATTCAACAAGTTATAAAAAATGTTACTGGAAATAAACTATCCAAACGTGGAATTAATTTTCACCGTGTGAAAATGGATTGAAAAACCTTATTGATCGTAAAAACGATTTAGTGCTATAGCGAAGAGATTAGTAACAGAAAATTTGTGAATAGAGATATATAGACAAATATTCGAATGGAAACTAATTGATCAAACCAACGCGAAATCAAAGGTCTGGGGCGACATCGAAATAAAATTGAACTGATTAGATTGAAAGCACTTTTGTGAATAACAAATCGCTATTTTACTCACACAAATCGATTTAAATATGTCGATTAGAATAAATAAGGAATATCAAGAAAACATTTGATTAGTTGTATCGTAAAAAGAGCTTGTATTCGATTTGATCGATATGAGTTTGAATAAACTTATATTTGGATGATTCAATCAATCTATTATCCTGTATCCCTTCTTAATTGGAGATTTCCTTCCACATCTTCTAACGCCTTGATAGAATTTACTTGTTTTTACTACTCTTGCTAGAGATGCGATATAGTTATTGGACAAAAAAGTAGCTAGTCGCGCAACTTATAAGCGTTGTTTTTCCATCCAAAGATTATTCTGTCACGAAAATTTCACGTGTCGCCTGCTAATTATTTTTGCAAAGAGAAAAAAAATTGCAATATTGAACTGAAATAATATTGAGAAAACATTTGAAAATCAATTCGATACCTTTTTCTTAAAGAATGATTTCCTAGATACATTGTCAAAAATAACTTGTGAAACTCGTATGTTTTTCTTTATTGCCTACTAGAGCTCTCAATTTTATTTTCGATGGTATAGAAAACTTATAGCATTAATGACAAATATTTTTTAAGTTATTCGAGGATTTAGCCTACTTAATTGAGCCCCAGTTTTTTCGAGTCCAAGCAATCAATCAAGTGAAGCGAGGGTACCAGGCCGCGAGGTGCTCGTTATCTCTCACGTGTGCTGCAGCCACAGAAAACTCCACATGCTGAGAGCGAGTGTGCCAGCTGGTTGTGAATTTTGTCAGTACTTACGTGACATCCTCAGTTTTCTACTTTATCAAAGAATCTTCATATGCTTTATTCAACCTGTTCCATAATCGTCATTTTATTTATAAATGGTGATGAGGATGTTATGAAGCTTGTGCTTCTTCTCTTTTTGAACCTTGTGCTCAGTAAATGCAGGAGGGAACATATTAATCTTAAAGCGCCATGGAGAATGGCAATCCAGGTACGTCGAAGAGTTTATTAAAAATAAAATGAACGTGGCCAATAAAATCGTCAGATCTATTGAAAAACCATTCGAACCCTTTACATAAATGGAGTCAGAAAATACACCGTATATAAACGATCAACCCTCAACATCTAAAATTAACATAACAGACAATTTAATAAAAAGAAATGACGTTCCAGGTTGAACTATACAAAATTGTAAAAATTTCACAAACAACTACAATTTCAAATGATATTATTTAATAGTTAAGAGGATACTTTAGTATTATTTTGGTTTTACTAATCATAAAAATAAATATTATTTTTATTTCAATTTGTGTAGTTGTAGAAAAAGTATAGTGTGTTTACGGATCAAACTTCCACATTTGTGAGAAAAGTTGAACTTTTTCCACTTGTTGCACAATATACTATTACGATTGGTCATCACATCACGCAGATAGCAGATGTTCCCCGTGACATTGGGGATCCTTTTTATTATAAAACTTCAAACTAAAATTTTTATTGAAATTATAGTATAGACATATATTCATTTTATCTTCTATCATACCATTGATTTAGTAGAAATATTTTCCCTATACAGAAGGAGCCTGTAGAGTGCTCCCGTTCGAACATTCAACAGACAAATTTTACCCAACGGACACATGTGTAATTGAATTATAGTTGGTCGAATTATTTTGTTTTGAAATATGAGTAGCACTAATATATTTTGCTCTGGCTCGACGAGAGTCCCGTCTTTTAGTAGTGGATATCTGTAGATTCATATTAATTCACGTTGTGTAAAAAGCAAAATGGGAAAATAATAAGGAGATACTCAATGTTAGTTATACCAATTGGGTAGCACATGATTTTCCTTTCCGTTCATTTCACGTTATTTTTAATTTCGTCAAAAAAATATTTGTATGTACTTATGTCCTATTCATAATTGACGATTGAAATTGGAATCAAAGTAGAATGTAAAAAATTGTAAATTACTTTAATTAATTAATTAAGGATAGTGGCGTTTTGAAATTTATTCTCTTTTAACAAAATTATTAAATTCATGAGCTTCAAAAATCACACTCGTGACAAAAATATCGTGCCTAAGGATTTTGGCTACTAATCAAATTCTTGCGAATTTTTATTGGCTAGATTATGAATGACATTGAATTTTTAATTATTATACGTTAGATAGGTTTAGTCGTTATTGGTGAAGTTGAATTTTATAGGTTAGATGAGGTTAGTGGTTCCACAAAATTATGTCTTCTTAGGTTAAAATGTATTATAACTTTTTAGTAATGTTTTCCTAAATATATGTTTAACAACACAAATGGAGTGATAGAAAAAATTGCAAACTCAATAGAAAAATTCGTCATAAAAATTACTCAAAGGAATGATCAAGCAACCGTATGCTGTTTTGAAACTGCACACATTTTGGCGGGCGTATTGTTTGTTGATGTTTCTTTTAACCAAAAAGCGGTACTGAGAGTGGATGTAAGATATACTAGGATCAACGCTATTAAGGAGCAGGTTATTGAATTGTAGAAAACAGATTAATGCCATAAAAAGGAATATCGTGTTTCATATATCGTTGGATGGAAATGTAGATCTTGTCTGGTTGACAATCGTTGAGTGGTACTTCGATAATAACCATGAATATGAAGAACTAATCTGTTTGATTTCAATCGAAGAAACCGCAAGAATTTAAAATGAGAATTAGATGTTTTGCGTAACTGAAGTAGATTTGGATATTAATTTCACGAGTATTCCTTTTAATACGTTCACGGACAGTAGACGCCGTACGCCGTACGGCCGTACCGTACCTCACGGTGTCAAAATTTCTATCGAGACTATGAACACTACACCGAGCGGCGCTTAAATTTTCCCGCGCACTGTCGCCGTCTGGCGTTCAGTTCACATTAAAACCTCGTATACTTAACAATTACTGTCGTGTTCCGAAAAGATAGATTTTTTTGAGAAGTTTGGTGGTTTGTAATGATTTTGATCAAGAAGGTGAGTAAGAAAGTGATAGAAATATATTTGTTATTTCAGTGTGGTATATTTTGGTAATTATTAGTACTATTTTGGAGTTTTTTTTATGGTTAATAAACTTGATTTAGAACACATGAAATAACCCAAGTGACACGCAACATAGTGATCCTGATATTTCTTCAGCATTACCAGTACCACATCAGCAACCCTCTGACGAAGAAGGGAGTGAATGGGAGGGAACATTCAGTCCAATTCCAGATTTCAATTTTACTTTTGAAAAGCTCTTTGTGCATGATATTATGAAACGCATAGTAAAATTCTTTAATATTTACATAAGCCCTTTAGTCAACACTAATAGGCCAAAAACAAAATACAGTAGCAATGCAATATTTCGACCAATTTCAGTGGAAGAGATGAAACATTTTTTGGGTTCATGCCTGCTTCAAGGGCAGATCTCCACAAAAAACATAAGATGTTATTTTCGTACTCTGATTCTCTTTCATCCTATATTTAGCATTGTTATGTCGGCAAGGCGTTTTGAGCAAATTTTGAAAGTCTTATGCTGCTCTCCTCGAAATGCCAAACAAAGGGATAAAGTTCAGAATTTGATTGAAATGCTAATTTCACAGTTTCAAGGTGCTTATGGTCCCAGGAAAGAGCTATCTTTTGACGAGAGTCATTGCATTATCGAGGTAGACTACTTCTAATGATTATGTATTCAATATGGAAACTGATACTACTAAAAAAATGCTTTTGTGTTAAGTCTACTGAAACGAGTTATTTATGGATAGCTATTACATCGGTGTTGATTTTTCATAAAAGCTCCTAGACCTCAAGACCACTGGAATACTCAGCGCTAATCGAAAGGGAAAATTCCAAGCAGCTTGCTCAGTAGAATCTAAAAAAAGGTGAACATTACTGGGTACGAAAAAGACAAATATCTGTTTCAAAATGGAAAGACAAATGGAACGTTTTAACGACAACAACTAGAAATCAACCCCATTTGGTAACCTCAAGAAGCAGATATGGAATAGAATAAATAAAAGAAGTCGTAACCTATAACGAGCATATATCACGAATTTATCCCTGTAACCAAATGACATCCACATACTCTTCTCCACGGAAAACCATACGTTGGTAAAGGAAAGTACTTTTCAACTTTTGGATGTATCAGTGTTGTATGCATTTTTTTGTATAGAAAATATTGTAAAGCAGTTTCCAGAGTATACCCTTTTAGACTTCAGAGATAATTTGATCAAAGATTTATTCCTTTTACCGGAAAAAAAAGGAAATTTCTTGGTGAGAAAAAGCAGAAAAAATGATTCTAGAAGACATGCATATGCTGAACATGAGGATAATGCTATGAAATGTGAAAAATCGGCGCAGAGAAAGTAGCTACAGTTGCTAAGGATGTAGGTTAGGCTAGGTTAGGTTCACAGGATGATCTCCACTTTTCAGTCGAGATCCACTCGGAGGCCTTAGGCCCATTGTGATGCCCTTCCTGACTTTTCAGTCAGCATTATTTCACTCCCCTTCCCTATCTCTTCCGTTGCCTGGTTCTTGACCCCTTCCCAAGCTTTTCCAGTTTGCAATGAAGTGATTCAGGCCCAGACCCAGCTTCGCTTCTTCTTCCAGATATTCCTATATGTTTCACTCCCTATGCATTGTAGTCGTTTCGACGCCAATGCCGTGCAGTGACACATTAGGTGTTTTATTGTCTCTTCCTCTTCACTGCATTATGCACAGAGATTCTGATACCCATTTTCCTAGAGTCTAGAGTCTACTGTGCAGTGACCGGTAATCACTGCTACGACCATTCGGATCGAAGATTTCCCTTAGCCTAGCAGTTATGTTGTCTTCCTCTTCTGTAGCACCGACCACAAGGAGTGTGAGGTGAAACAGTCATCTGTATTACTCCATCTCTTGCCGTGCTCTCCCTCTAATGCTCTATCCATCCTGTCTCTCAGCAATTTGATCGGTGGTAATGGCAAACCCACCGCTTCGTTGCCGCTCCTGGTCGTTTCCAATTTGGATAGTTTGTCTGCCATTTGATTCCCTTCTACATTGCTGTGACCAGGTATCCAGTAGAGTCTAACGTTTCGGTAACGAATCCATGACAGGGCTCACTAGCTAGATCTCACTGCCGTAGACGATAGTGATCTAAGAGCCGCTTGGCTATCCGTGTAGATTGTGATATCACTCACTGTTTCATCTCTGCATCAGATTAGTTCAGCGGCTCGTTCTATTGCCCGCAGCTCGGCCTGCAGTATGCTGCAGTCATTTCTAATCCTCAAGGACTCCCTTATTTCCAGAACTTCAGAACTTCTAGAACTTCCGCTCCCGTCCGTTTGTCCTTTACGAACCCGTCCGTGAAGATCGAGTTATTTACTGTTCCTGGGTTTCCTTCCCAGTCCTCACTCGTTGGTATGAGAATGTTCAGGGCTATATCAAAAGTTATTCTGGCGGTAGCGTTGTTTTAACACACCTTTCGGACATACATTTTCGTTCTTACGAAGATTTAATGAAAAATTCTCACCCTACTATAGAACCAAACAAAATTTCAATGTCATAATATTTTATTACTCAACATATTCTCTTCTTAATTGGATACATTTATTAGAGCGAATCTGCAACGTCTCTAGACCTTTCAAAAAAATTTTTCTTCTTGCTCTGCAAACCTCCACAGCTTTTATTACCTCCTCGTTGGAAGAAAATTTACGACCTTTCAAACTTTTTTTCAGTTGAGGAAAGAGATTATAGTCGGACAAAGCCAAATCTGATGAATAAAGGGGGTGCTCTTGTAACTCAAACCCTAAATCACGAATTTTTTGCATGGCAACATGAGATTTTTGTGTAGGGGCGTTGTCCTGCAAAAATAAAACATCTTTGGATAGCCTTCCGCATCTTTTCTCTTCCATTTTTTTCCGTGGAGTGGTCATTAATGTCGATTAGTAATCTCCAGTTATTGTTCTACCCTTATCCCAAAAACACGATTACTTCATGGCAATCCCAAAAAACTGAAGCAAGAACTTTTCCAGCAGATTTTTTTACACGAAACTTCTTAGGTCTTGGAGAACTAGAGTGTCTTCATTCCATCGATTGTTGCTTTGTTTCTGGATCTATACCGTTTCCAAATCGAGCACAGATCGAACGCGATTCTTCTACCCTTGCACGCTTTTGGTCAACAATCAAACATTTGGGGATCCATTTTGCAGCAATTTTTCTCATGTCAAAATTGACGTGAACTATATGATGCATGCGTTCGTATGAAATATTCAGTGCTTCAGATATTAGTTTTAGCCCAATTCGACGGTCTGATAAAATCATGTCATGAACTACATCGATATTTTCGGGGACTGACACAGAAAATGGCCTTCCTGATCGGTAATCATCTTCAATGGAAAATTCACCTCTTTTGAAACTTGCAGTCCAATTTTTCACTGTTACATAGAACATTGATCACCAAGGGTATTAATCATATCTTCGTAAATCTGCTTACCTCTCAACCCTTTTAAATACAGGTACTTGATGATGACTCGGTACTTCAATTTATCGATATTCACTTTTTCGGAGGCCATTTTTTCTTTAAATTTATTGCGTAACTCTGGTTTACATTTTTGACGTCAAACTTTACACTTTCAATAATTTATTGTTCGTTGTTATGGTAACGCAATACTTTGTTTATGCATGGAACTGGTCTAGACTAACTAGATATCAATAAATCCTCGTATATACCAACGAGCATACGCTGTATATCACACTAATTTACACTGAAAGCTGTAATAACTTATACAAAACAAAATGATATATTATTGAAATTCATTATACGTAATTTATTTTACATAAAATTTAAACAAAATTATCATAATGTTTGAAAGCAGTTTGGCATACAGAATGCAGGCCACAAATTAGAAAAGTTTATTATCGCGTCTGATGTTATTTGACGAAGACATAACACATCTTTTTTGTGGACGCTGACGACAACGAGTAGATGGAAATATTGAAAGAGTATGAACAACACGAACTTCAATTTGTTGTCTTCGACGTCCTCTAGGAAGTTGCTCATTTGCATCCAGAATCTTCCGATGATTTCTTCTGACAATTATAGGCATGCAATAATTGACCGATTTTATCAACGCCTCGCATACACTGAGTGTATTTTTGAATTACTGTGGGTTTCATAAAAAATTATCGCTGATCATCTACAACGTATCTCTTCCTGTCAGCAAGTTCCGTGCTAAATTCTGTCGAAAGAATGAATACGTCTCTCTTGTAAAATTATTTTGAAATAATTACATTCTCTTTTCTTGCAAATGCAAGGTGTCTATTGAGTGGAGAATTTTTTAATACATTTGGAACCCATCTATCCGATCGTATCGTACCAGTAAGTAGCATTTCTCTGTAATACTTATTCAGCAAGCCGACTGCTAGTGTATCAATTATCTGAATAAAAAGAATAACACAAGTAATTTTTGAAATATAGATTAAGTTGACGCTTCGACTTTTCTTTAAACTTACAAAAAACTAATTTTGAAACAGAAGAGACCTAAAATGAGGAAGGTTTAGAAACATAAAGATATTTATAACTTTATAGTTTAAATTTTATTGGGCATATCCTCTCTGTAATTATGTAGAATTAACGTTTTTTCTACCTCCCCTGAAATATTCGTTTACAACTAACTGTTACATATGAATTAATCATAATTTTCCTTTTTCTCTTCGTTTATTCAAAGTTTAGGTCAGTTTAAGGTCATTTCCTCACATCACTGACGCAATGTTTGTATTAATTAGACCCAACTGTTTTGCCTTGTCGTCCCCGATATCCGTTATTTAATAGATGCTGTATCACTCTAAGCTTTGTAGCTTTGACGCCACAGCAGGTCTGGTTCATAGAATATGCAACTATGTACAATACGCCAATTCCTTCGGAACATAGAGCGAGAAATACCGATGTAAATGAAGTTCATTAAATTCAGCAGCATTCTGAATAAATGTGTTGTACAGTTCATGCACATACATTCAGGCTAGAGTTAGTATATAAATCATTTTTCGAGAGTGAAGAAGTGAATATGAAAATTTCAAACTAGTGGGGATATTTATTCACAATCACCGAGCATAAGAAGCAAATGGATAATCTGCTCAAATAAGTTATGTTGTATATTTACTACATTATGAGATAAGAATATGAAACAGAAATAATCACCCGTTTTCTATAAAGTAGACAATCTAGTGGTTCTCCATTTTTTACTAAAAAATTGACATAAATATTGAAATATCGTTCTTCAGAAATAATTTTCTCCTACTACCAGATTCATGCAAGTGTACAATCTCCGAAGTTATTGAAACAATTGAGAACATTGATAATATGGTCATCGCATTTCTTTGAAAAATTCTCATATTTTTAGAAAGTTCAGTCTATTTCAATAAGAAAGGAAGGATAGTGAATATTCATTTGATTGATCTCCACAAACTTCTTGATTTCGCAAGTACAACGAATACTACACTCTCAAACTTGATTCACCAAATATTAGGAATATGATTTATTCTAATAGTGCTTTCGATAACCAAGCTATTGAGAAATTGAAGGTAAACTAAAATCTATTAACCTGACTTATCTGTTTTGTACTGAATTCTCTCACCAATTAATCTTCTTCTACTAAACTATAGGGTAAGCTGTAAGGAATAGGCTCTTAGATTCAACAATTTCAAGGCTCTTAAATGCATTCAACAATTTATTATTGGATACATTTTTTATAAACTTTATTTCAATTATATTTATTTGATGATCATCACTGGCAATACTCGGTTTATCGGTAAGTTTATATTTTAAGATAGCTATATTCTCTTTATACCGGACATTAACGGATCTCTTAGACTGCCCGATACTCTTCAGGTCACAATCACTACAGCTAATTTCATATATACGCCTCAATTCATTACTACTCGAGTAAAAAAAATAACAAAATCCTTACTTCCGATGAAATGGTTATTCTTGAGAAAAGATCTAAACTTTACTCTCTTCTGAATTCAAAATTATCACAAAAAACTTACACTTGAAATGTCTTTGTTACTTTGCGAAATTCATTTCCGATTTTTATATTTGATTTCTTACTTGAACATCCAACAGTAGTTACCAAGTATATTGAAATGTTTTCCTTATTGATTTATTTATACATTTTTCTCTGGGTTGGGTGAATTTATAAACACCGTATTTTACTTATTTAAATACTTATACTGGTCTTAACTAACTTATATAATTAAATCAAATTCTTTGGTTACTTTTTCGTTCTGTTCACTGTGACTATGTATTATAAACTAAACTAACTCCGCTACGCAAACAATAAACTACGTTTATATACCCAAAAATAAGTTCTCAAAAATTCTGGAAAATAAACAAACATAACAAATAAATAAAAAGACTTTTCCAGTTATTAGTTCAAAAAACGATGTAAACAAATCGCCTGCTATAAAAAGCACATTTATAAAAACAAACATCAAACGAATTCCGCGGTATATCAAACGTTCCGCGCCTTCACCGAATTTAAGAATTATAAGATTATAGTCGGACAGGACCTGCTGCAGCTCCCATACCTCGGACTTGTTTGTAACAATATTGATATCTCATCTTCTTTGTTGACGTTACTCGATATTATATAAACCCTGGTTGAATTGTGGACCCTGTTCTTTATTAATAAAACTACTACATTCTCAAATTAGCTTCAGGTCAGTGTATAGCAATACAACCCTATTATTATTGAGATTGTATTTTTGACTTTTTTCTTACTGGATATTAGATTTATTGAGATCGCGGGTCTGAATAAGGTAAAGGAAGCATATATACTTCATGTAGCTGGTTCAGTGCCGTAAATGCAAAGCTAATATTTTGGAGTCCCATAAATCCTCCACCGATTAGCGTACAATTCGATGTTGTCGACAACAGCACTCAAATTATTGTGCATAATTTTCAACAAGAACTGAATTCTTCCTTTTACCACCAATATCATAAAAATGAGGTACCAGATAATGAAACAAGAAAAACAAAAAAGTTGAGGACACCTTCTACAACAAAAATTTGAACCAGATTAGTGCTGGGAAAGAAATATAACCTCATTGTCTAAATCACTAAGAATATCTGTAGTTGGCTGCAGAATTGATATTGTAGAACCATGAGCACTGGATGAATCGCTAATTGAAGGTTGAGGCAAATAATGTTTCTCCAATTTTTGTTTCAAATTCTTCTACATTTGCTCAACAGAAATAGAAATCGGTAATGAATTTTCTCTATTCACGCCTTATTATAATAATTACAAAATGACTCACAGTTTTCTTACCATAAACCTTAAACCATAAATAAATATCTCTGATGGGCTAGTACTTTGTATTAATCCATTAGATTCAGTTTTGTGTGAGCAAAGTTAAACAAAAGCTATCAGGAGAAATAACATGGGAGTATGGTCTAGTTTCTATCATAGATTTTGTGCAGGATACTAGCATACTTGACTAACTTTTATAGACATTTTCTAATTCAATAGTCGATTTTGGTCACATTTTGTTTTGACTTGTTCATACAGATGCCAAAAATACAAGCTATTCATCCACCTTTTGAAAATAATGCAGATGCAGATGGTTGAATTGTTCCAAAAATGATGAGTAATAGCACTCCAAAATCGATCTAATTACAAGTATTATTTATAAGCTTTCTTAGAGATCTAGTACTTTCGACAAAACCTGTGAGAAGTCATAAAGAAATATATTCCATCTCTTCGGATTTTTTCTTCCAATTTAACTGATTGGATTATTTTCGTGAAGTCTGAAATGAAACAATTTCTTAATATTCCATTAGCAAGAATCATATCATATTTAGTGATTTAGTTACCTAAATGAAGTTAGCACAATATTTTGAAGCATTCTTCACTTATTATCGTTAATCAAATTACCACATAAAAAAATACAAAAATGACATAACTAACAATACCTGCAGCAATATTAACTAGTATAGGATACTCCTTATCTTCTCATCCAATCTAGTGGAAATTGTCTAGTAGTGTTTTTATAAATAAAATGGCCATCTATGTTGAAAACACATCCAAAATGAAATAATCTTATTGGATCATACTATTATTGAGATAATTTATAATATTGTGAACATCTTTTTGAAATTGTATTATATTCTCAGCACGCAATTTCTTTCCTCTCATTGTTCGAACAATCGATGGACAACTAACATCGAGTATTCGAGCTGCTTTTCAACTGGAATCAATCAAATTTATATCATTTATCATTACATTGACAGCTACCCTTTTTATCTTCCCCTTATGACCAAATTCGCGGAACTTTTTCTGTATTTTATTGATTACCTCTTGGGATACCGGCAGCAAATCTTATATGAACGTACTTCCAGATGTGTAATCACTATTACCTATTATTTGTATGTTAGTATATTGAAATACAAGTACGAAAAAGCTTTTCATTCCAGCAAGAGTTCCAAATTCGGACGCGTGTAACGCTAGTGACCGAAGAAACGAATGCTGGAATGGCTTTTTGTTACGAGTGTCTTATACTTTTTTCTCTGTTTCGGATTCAATTCACATTATTTATTCATAGAAGAATTGTTGATAATATATACATATTAGGGAAATTAGACCGTAACGTAGTTGGTCGATTGGTAGCACTGATCCATGTTTGACAGTTGACTTTGGAAATATTATTTTAATTTGAAGTTTGCTCAAGCGGGAAAAAACTTATCCTGTAAGTGAAATGTCGGTTGCAAAGCTTCAACTTACACTACCAAAATTGCGGGACGTGACCTCTACCGTAAATTTTGTAGTTTTTTGTTTTGTCCATATTTCATGACTCCAGTTACTTTGTCTAAGAAATCATAATAATTCATTCTAATTTATTGAAAATAATATCATGAAATTGCGATAATACCACCCTCTCACATGACCAAATAAAGCATCGGGTTGTCAGCTGTCAAAATTAAATAATTATACAAAATTATACAGGAGCAACAACCTACTAGAGAAAATTACCAAAACCCGTTCAAGAATGGATTCCATACTTATACAAAAGTGGGGGCGAGAATAACGTTGTTATTATACCGAAAACTGAGAAATGTTATTTCAATCATTTCTTCTGTACAAGTATCGATATGCTTTCGAGGAAATTCGGACGACCATACCACTACTAATGTCAATCATAGTGTAGGAACTCATCCATTTCTCGTCTATGTTTTTTACCACTAGAAGTATGTTATAGAGGCTAATATAATTGATATTGAAAAATTGATAGTGTCTATAGTGTCACTTTGCATACAAAATTTTATTTAAAAAGATGGGAAATATTCATTCAAAGACTGCAATTGTGATCTCCAATTTGCTTCTCTGTATTTGACAAATCTTTCACTGATCATTTCATCTTCATTAAACTCTTCCCAGTTATCTTTGATGTTATATTTTACTGTATAGATACAGCGAATAGATAAACAATTTCACGTTTGGCGATGGAATTCAATTACTTATATTATTCAATAGGTCCAACAAAGTACCTTGTGACACTAACCACCATTAAGGTTGGTCAAAAAGTCAGAAATAGTCTTAAAACCGCTATGAATCGCTTTAAGCTAGAAATAAGCGTTTTAATATTTAATGTTGAAAAACGCTAAAATGCATTTGGAAACAATTCACGACATCTGTGCAGAGAGAAAATATGAAATTCACGACGTCTATTTTCAGTAGGACGCGAGATAATGACACCGATTAAAAGAATGTAGTTGTATTTTCAAGATCTCAATTGAAAAAAGACCCATTAAAAGATTTTAGGATACTAGAAATGCACATACGATCAAAAAGAGAGAGCAACAGACATTTATAAAAAACAGAAAATCCAGTTCTGCAGCTCCAACAATTGGAGTGATCAGAAAAATTGTGGAAAATTATAATAGAAACAGACCTGATACACCTTGTTTCACCAAACGTCTACTTTTGAGCTAGCGGGGCATAGCAATGACGCAACAATGTAAAAGAACCTATTTTCTAAAATCATACAATGCGGAGAAAACCACCGCTACATCTGAATGGTTAATACAGAGGGACAAGTTCTCAATGCGTCTAATACCAAGATGTTGAGCAAAAGAGCACCGAATAACAAAACGAAGCGATGGTACTCGAAACCAAATTTGGACTAGAAGTAGAGAGGAATCCAGCACAGAAATTGTCCATATATATCAAAGAACGCATGAATGGACACAAAGTAGAGGACGACAAACAACAAAGATGAGAAATATACATTGGATATGCGATGTTATATACAAACTTTAGAGTATGCCAGAGAAGAATAAGCAGAAATTTTAATTCTAGTCAGTGTGTAATAGGAATCATTACACTCATCAGAAGTTTAATGTTCTGGTGCTGTTTGCTCACTTTTAGAATCACTGTCGAAATTATCTTGCACCCAATGCTTCCATTCTTCCCTCTATCCT
Source organism: Diorhabda carinulata (assembly GCF_026250575.1). Classification (NCBI taxonomy): domain Eukaryota; kingdom Metazoa; phylum Arthropoda; class Insecta; order Coleoptera; family Chrysomelidae; genus Diorhabda; species Diorhabda carinulata. The sequence continues at coordinate 11,509,056 of NC_079462.1, forward strand.
GCTAATGAATTATGTAGTTGTTTATATATTGCCAAATAAGTGTATCCCGGTATGTCGTCCCCACCTCTAATAACATTGAAAAAGCCTCTATCTAACTACTTGAGTGAAAATTGACAACTGGTTTCCAGTGGAACCAATAGAGTCGTAGTTTCTATCAATTCTTATTCTGCAAAAATATTATGGAATCTCATGGATGACACCTTGTACAGTCCATGTTTGTCCTCTGTAACAGACTTTCAGCCAATATTGGAAGAACTCCGTTTATCATAGTGATGCTTTTGATAACACCTCAGATCAGTTAATTGAAAGAGATCAAGGCAATGCTACAACATCGTATAGTAAAGGCAAAAATAAACGGAAACACTACCACTGCTACTACAGTAAGGCGGAGTGATCTAGTAGTGGTAGTAAGGGGCAAGAATGAACGTTTAATCAATGCTCGGATATAACGGCCCTAAACATAATCAAAAACTGGCGTGATGAAAAGCAATTCGCACCTATGGAACTAAACCAATAATTTCGAATAGAGCAAAAGCCACCACGGCTACATGGACTTGTTGCAAGCTTGTTGGCTAGACATGGAGATTGAAGCCTAAATGGTATTATGGATATACCAAACAGTTATCAAAATCATGATCACACACGCAGCGGTTATTTGGTGGTCGTAAACTGAACAAACAACAGATCAGAAAATACCAAACAAGATTCAATGGCTAATTTGTCTAGGTATTACACGGGCAACATCAACCTGCCCTACTACAGTCTTATAAGCGCTACTAAACCTACCTTCTCTTTACTTCATAGTAAAGAAAGAGGCATTTAGCGACGCTTACAGGCTAATCTAGACAGTAAAACTGAAGCCGAGGACATTGAACCAAATGCATAGCTTGCTGGACAAAAATATCCCAATCAAAGTGGTAACTAATGATCCCCAATCAAAGGTCTAGAAAAATCTTCCGCAAGCTCGAAATGTATCTCTCTGGTACACACACGGTTCAAAAATACAAACTCTTCATACTTCTAGGAACATCAATCACTATTTTTCAGGTAGAGCTACTAGCAATGAACAAATGTGCTTTGGAGTGTTTAGATACAAACCTCTCTAAAAATCACATTATCTCAGATAGTCATGCAACCTTGAAGGTCCTAGAAGGTATTGAGTACACGTCCAAACTAGTGAGGAAGTGTAAAAAAAAAACTCTCTGAAAATACCAGTTACCAAAAACAAAGTAATCCTGATGTGGCTTCCAAACCACCAAGAAATGAAGAAGCAGGCAGTCTTGCCAAAAAAGGGGACCAGAGCCCTACTGTGGCGTCATGTGATGTCACATCAATAACGAAATGAACGAATGGCTGAAGAATCGGATGGAGTTTTACTGGAGAAATCCTCCAGGTCTAAGACAATCCAAAAGATTCATAACCATATCAGCTAAGAAGTCTGAGAAACTTCTCGTAATGACCAGAAACGACATGAAACTGGTGATTGGTCTTCTGACAAGTCAGTGTCCCGTCAAATACCACCTTAAGACTGTATGGTCATGTCAGAGGGCGACAACTGCAGGTTCTACGAACAAATCATAGAACCAGCAGCGGATCTACTCTGTGAATGTCCTGCCCAAGTAAAGTGGGGCACAAAAACCACAAGAAATAGCTCCTTTTGAAGGAGTCCATGTATATAGGAAGCAGAATAATATCATGTAGATTCTTGTACAAAATATCTTGTAAATATAGATGCAGAGTGGCTGTTAAGCCAAAACGACTCCCCAAAACAATCTACAATCTACATAGTGATGAGACCTAGCTATCAGTATTTTGTTTGAGAAACGAAAATGTTAATTTGTTATTTTAGCTGTTGTTAACCTCATCTTCTTAAATAATTCAAATCCATGCAAGACCGAGCAAACCCTCTATTTTGATAGAAACTTTATTGTCGAATTGACATCTTAAAAAATCAGTCAGTAAAGTCAGTATGTATTTATCGATAATGCCGAACAAATGTTTTCACTAAAGACTGGTAGTCCTGACGTTTCATAACTTAGTAAAGCTATGTACAATTTTTGGTTGAATAATTGAGTACAATATCGGCTATTAACAGTAAATAGTCTCACTTCATATCACACTCCTCTGCTATATTTTTTTTTGAGATACTTAAGAATGAATATTGATAGAATTAACACTCGATTTTCTGGGCAGAACCGTCACGATGTTAATACATCATTTACGTGTTACGATACTTACTTCCATGCATAACTGAATATTTCCCCAAACTTCACTCATAAACAAGACGACGGCTTAGGAACAAAGAATCGAGACTTTCACATTGAAATCTAGTTAGTAATTGTGGTAAATTATCTTTGTGTCGACTCCTTCATGAGCAGAATACTTAAATGTCTCTTCCAAAGTTCTTTACTTATCACTTTACCGTTGCTAATGGTGTACTTATAACAACAGTTCAAGTTTTGATTGTTTTGTTAGTAATAAACTGTGCCAAGCAGTCTTTTACTAAATTTTCAAGTCAACGAGTGTTTATTTAAAATCCATATTTTTCATTTCTGATAACTCATTTAAGTAATTGTGTCTACTGGCTTATCGAAATGAAACTATATCGATCAAAATAAAAGGTACTCTCAAATATTGTTGGCATCTCCTTTTTTGGAAGATATCCAAATGTTGTAGTTCCATCCGTCTCTGATGAAAAACTGATCGAATATTTAGCAACAATTCTAATAATATTGTAATGTTCTTATTTATTTATTCTATTTTTATTGGGATGAATTAATAAATCCTATCTATTTAACTTATCACTAATAGTTAACTTACTTGTATAATTTATTTGAATTCTTCGGTTACTTTTCTGTTTTGTTCCGTTCACTATCACTATTTATCATAAACTAAACTAACTCCGCTTAAAAACTCGTTTATATACCCAAACGAAGTTATATAAAAGAAAACAAACACAACAAATAAATCGAAATACCTTCCTAGAAATTGGTTATAAAAATAATATAACAAAAGCTTGCTACTGTTTTTGAAAAGTTTATCAAACTTGTCGCCAAATTTTAGGATTCCATTATAACCGGATAGGAGCGGTCTTGGACTTGTTCGGAACAATAAGTCAATTGATGCCATTGGCAAATTAAATTTGTTAAGTTAAGAGGTGCATATTTATTAATACAGTAGAACCCCGGTTATCCGTGCCTCGATTATCCGTGTTCGCGATTATCCGTGGTGCGAGGAGAATAGTAAAAAAAAAAAAAAAATCAGGGCGCCCGACTTTTGAGATGGAATACCCATTTCTTTCCTTGCTCAATACCACCCTTTGGAGTAATAAATTATTGAAGATTTGTTGGGTAAAAAATAAACACCTTGAATTTATTCGTATGTACGTAATTATTAAAAATATGCACCCATTCATTACAAGAAGTATCCGTATCGGAGGAGAGAAATTATGTAAAATAAAATATTAAACTTTAAATGTGTACATATGTAATTAAGGTTTCAGACGCCTGACCTATTATTGATTCTGAGAAGCGTTTATGCCTAAGTAGAAAGAGTTGCAAAGCCTGAATTGCTAATTCATTCCAGCAAATGGTTTGTGTTGATTATTATTGATTCTGAGAAGAGTTTATGACCAAGTAGAAAAATTCGCAAAGCCTGAATTGCTAATTCATTCCAGCAAATGGTTTTTGTTGATTTTCCCCCTACTCAAACCTCACTTTTGTTCACTTTCAGTGTTTCAGTAGCTTCTGATTAGTTTTCACCTACTGATCGGTTGGCTAGTTTCTTTGTTTATTGACTATGGCTTCAAAACGTAAGCGTGTCGTGCTTTCTTTGGAACAAAAAGTGTTCATTATTAACCGTGTCTTAGATCGCGGTGAGAGTGTAAGAAAAGTGGCGGGTGAGTTTGGTGTGGGAGAGCAGACAGTGCGTGATTTAATTAAACGAAAGGATGAAATTTTGCGGTTCATATCTTCAGCTGATTCCACATCTCTGCTAGCGTCAGGAAGAAAAACAATGAGGAAGTCAACATTATCTGACATGGAATCAGCTTTGTTTGAATGGTTTAAACAAAAACGTGCTGAAGGGATTCCTATCTCAGGATGGTTTGTGAAAAAGCTAAGTGGTTTCACGAAAGGTTGAATATTGATGAACCATTTGGAGCTTCACAGGGTTGGTTATTTAGATTTAAAAACCGGCATGGGATTAGACAATTAGACATTCAAGGCGAAAGTCTAAGTGGCGATTTAACAGCTGCTACAGTTTTCAATGAGGAATTTGGTTCATTGATCTCAAAATTAAGCTCCTGGACATAAATCTAGTAAGGAAAGGCTCACTGTCATGACATGTTCAAATGCATCGGGTACACACAAGCTAAAACTAACAGTGATCGGGAAAGCTAAAAAACCACGATCGTTCAAAGGAACAGACGTGAAAAGACTTCCGTGTAACTATTACAGCCATCCAAAAGCTTGGATGAATCAGGCTATTTTCAAAGAATGGTTTTTTCAAGATTTCGTGCCATCTGTGAAGAAATTTCAGGAAGAAAATGGACTTCCAAAGAAAGCTGTTCTCCTACTTGACAACGCTCCTAGTCACCCATCAGAATCTACCCTGAAAACCGAGGATGGGCTAATTTTTGTCACCTACCTTCCTCCTAACGTCACATCATTGATACAACCAATGGACCAGGGCGTCATTTCTTCCTTAAAACGGAGGTATAAAAAGATTTTTCTCCGTTTCCTTCTCCAAGAAAATTGTGTCGATTCAATGAAGGACCTCCTCAAAATGTGGACAATAAAAGATGCCATTTTTGCTGTTTGTGATGCATGGGAAAACTTGCCATCGAGTACATTAAGACTTTGCTGGGCAAAAATTTTGGACCACGAATATGGGGAAGAAGACAACATGGATGAGCACGATGATGTACAAACTTGCCTTGAACTGTCTAGATCTATTCCAGATTTCATCAATGTTGACCGAAACGATATTGTTGATTGGCTGCAAAAAGATGAAAATGAGGAGGGGTTTGAAATCCAAACCGATAGTGACATTGTAGCGCATTATCTTAGTAGTGATACACCATCTACTTCTCAACTGCCTGATTCGGAGGAGATTGATAGTGACACTGACAATTGTTTTGGTCCGACAAAAGAGAAAATTCAACCAACAAAAGCAATGGAAGCAATTGATATTCTTCTGAATTTTTGCGAGCAGGAAAATTTTGATTTAAACGACGTCATCAGTCTCAGAAAAATCAGGACCGAGGTGAGAAAAGTTATTGCCAACCGTAAAAAACAAAAACTGATAACATCTTATTTTCGACCTATGTAAATTCACTCCCCGATGTATTTTTCATTCTTTTTGATTTTTTAATTACTAAGAATGCATTCGATTTATGTTTTCTTTTGTATTTTGTACATAAATATAAACTGTTGTTAGAGAAAATATGTTACGTATTTACTTACAATAGCGTCTAGTAAAATATTACTATCTCCGGGAATATCTCTAATTGGTGTTAATTATGTTTGTACATGCTTATAATTGATAATTTTGATGTATTGATTTACATTTCTACAAAAATTGATGTTCAATAAATTTTTTCTCGATTAACTGTGGTTTTCATTTATCCGTGTAAGGGGGACCCCACCATTACCCCGGATAATCGGGGTTCTACTGTATATATTTTGGATGATAGGAATATATAATATGATAAATAGCTTTGAATAAATATTGTTGAATATTTTAATACCGATATTAATGAAGAAGTAAGTAGTATCTAACAAAAATTGTGTTATCTTTCACAAGTTTACAAAAATCTTTTTCATTTACTCAGTCTCCTAAAACTATTCGCTTAGATAGTTTCATAAAAATTAAGAAACTTTCTATATTTATTAATTTTTTCTATAACTGATTAATTTGTTAAGTTTTTATTTTCCGAACAGATTTTTCGTCAATTTGACTGTTTATTTTCAAACTGTTTAAATTTATCCCAAGTCATAATGTATGTATTATGTATGTGTATATGTATGTATAATGTAAAATGGAAGGTTATAAAAAAGTATGATGAAACGTAGTTAGTTATGAAGTTACCGGCATTGCTGTAGTTCATATTTTTCTCTCACGGTAGATATAAACGAAATAAACAACGACGTCAAAAATTGAAGCTACTTTATTGGCAACAACGCCATTTATTGCATAATTTCAGTTACATAGTTTGTTATTATTATGGGAAGGCGTTTTCCCGTTTAATTTCTATTGTATATTCTTATCGTGGAAGTTTTGGAGTTTGTGATACACTTGGTTTCTATTTCTTTGTTGAACTTCAGTACAGATAATGAATATAAGTAACAATCCTAATAGTAAATCCGGTGTCAAAAGGAAGAAAAAACTATGTGTGAAGAATTCCAACCAGAGAACAAAATATGAATGCTCGGAAGTATTAACTTCATGCAGTAATTTGAAGAAAGTTTCCAAACCTTGTGTGTATTAAATAATTAGAATGAGGGATGACACAATCGAGATCAATACTTCGAAAACTGAGACAAAAAGAAGAAAAATTAATTGGACAATACAAGCAAACACGTGATTTGTCGTGCAGCACTTGGCTTTGTTATTAAAAAGAAATAACCAATTGTGAAAAAAATTGTTTTTCGATCGAATTATAATATTTCAGAAATACCAAGACCTATTTTGTTATTTACTTTGGGTATGAACTTCAGGTATAAGAAAAAAAAAAAAGAATAGTTCCCTTATAGAAAAAAAAAATCATTTGATAGTAAAAGCATAAAGCAGAACTTCGAAAAGTGGGTAGGAGAAGATACTATACAGATATAACCTTGGATAGAGAACATCCATGGAAAAAAGTTGGTAGGATTCAAATGTAAAACGCAAACAACAAACTACAAGTTTAACAGCCTTACAGGTAAAGCCTTGATATCACACATATTAGTAGTGACTCGTTGGAGGAGGTTTTTTTTTAAATTATGAAAAAATAGATGCAAATATGAAAAATGGTTATTAGATATTCTCTTAAAAATTGAACTAGGATCCATAACACAGCTGGCGTATAGATTACTTATCAACCACCCATTGGAGAGAATCTTTGATAGCAGCTTGGCTTACTAAGAAAAATATCAAGCTGAAGCTCTGTTCATCGATGAATAACAGTTTGTTTTCTGTCTCTACCCATCAATGCTGCTATAAATTCTATTGATCGCCTTAACATTAACTTTAGTTTAGTCTACGATCTTGTAAATTGTTTCTTTCTAGAAATGTACAATTTTTAGTGACCTTCCAGTTTTTGCAACGCCACAGAAGGATATAGCTTATTTGGCAATCTCATCACAACTCCGTATCCTAGAACCCAGTTCACCGTAATTTGATTATAGTCACCTAGCTATTTTAGAGCGCAAAGAGAATCTCATTCATCTTAGTATTTGGAATAAGCAGATGCATCAAAGAAATATCCGTTAAGAGGTGAATACAAACACCCCCTCTATTGATCACTTTCCAAACCCTACGTTTCTCTACATCAGCGAAGGAATTTTCTACATACTCACAGCTATTTAAGTTGTTTTTATTGCAAGTATCACGCAAACTATCAGTTCAATAGGACCGACTTACGAAATATTTTGTTTAATAACTTGTCTTCAACAATATTGCGTCTGATTTTAGATAAGATTTGAATATGATTTTCGATATGATGTAAATTCAAAACGAAATGCGAAGGCCTATCGTAAGTTCCTTTTAAATCGTTGAGTTGATTTGCAGGTATTCATATGAAATTTCGTTACTATGGAAGCAAGTGGTTAATTCCTAGTTATTGAAAAGAAATTGAAGTATAGTTTTCGGAGATAAATCGGAGAATGTATGGAACCAGCAACCCACTCGAGTACCTAACCTAACTTAACCTAGCTTGACCTAACCTAACCTAACTTAACCTATCCTTACCTAGCTTAAACTAACCTAACCTAGCCAAAACTGACTCAACCAAACCTAACCTCAAGAAATTAATTTTTTCCATTTTATGACCAAAGTGTGAACCCCATTTCCAAATGTGTTTTTTTTCATTTGTTGGTTTTTGATGTACTTTCTGAAAACAATTTAAGAGTAGTTTTTGGAGAAAAATCATGGAAATTGTTATTAAAGGATTTTTTAGAGTTAGGGAAGTTGAGTACGTGTGTTGTATGACTAGGATATAGTAACAATGTACACTTGCCATTAATTGTTGCTTTGTTTGCTAAAATCTGGTCAGCTGGTAGGCAACCCGCAAGACTGATAGGCAAAAACGCCATTGATTATGTTTTATGTTTGTTTTGTATAGACTACAATTTTATGCCATTGTAAATTATAGTAGTGGAAACGAAAGTTTTCCTTTACTAATACTACTACTATCAAGAAGATTGGTCGGCCTCGAATTAGAGAAACTACAGACTACTATAATCATGAAAACTTATCATGGTACATAGTTAGTCTTGTAGTCAGGAATATCTTATAATAGTTCAGTGTGTTCTCAGAGATAACCTTTCTATAAAAGAAATTTCAATATATACTGAAAAAAAAATTATTTTGAAAAAAACTCTATTTAATCTGTGTTCGAATGTTTATAAATGCTTAAACTTAAAAATATCATAAAGTTGAAACATTGTTTTAACTTTAACGGTACGTATTTATACCTAAATACTTAGTGTTGATATGTTCGTGGTATGTCAATATTCCTTGTTAGGCCCATGTACAATATCAAGGAGGAACGGTTAAATTTAATTTCAATTGAAGCAAAACTATGCTCTTCTCTTTATAGGACAAATTAACAGTAAAAAGATATGGTATACTTATACATTATTGATTAAAAACTTAAGTTTTGCTGTGAGCGCCATTAAATATTATGTCGATGACCGAAATCTATGGAACGTGAAATCGTTCCGCCACATAGCGGCACGATCGACTCGACACGTTTGTGGTCTTAAGTTTGATGGATATTAGTATGTAGTAGAATATATAGATAACTTTTTAAAAGTTAGCCTTTAAAGAAGCGTGGTCTTCTATGGACTACCCCTCTTACATCCTATCCAGGTATACATAAAAACGATTCACTTTATTCGTGGCTCATGAAGATAAAAGATTGAAGCGTGTATAAACGCCACGTTTAAACTAGTATTCAATAATATAACACATCGTTGATGAAGTACAAAAGCAACACTTCTATTGAGATGGCTATTCATTTAGGGAGTTTAAAGTTGTACGAACCTATCAAATGCTTAATTTTTTCCTTATAAGTAAGCACAATAAAAGTTTTTTGATACTCATACAGAGTGAGTTAACTGTATGGTAGATATTTCCTTAAATTTTTACTCAAAGTCATATATACACAAGATTGGATATGGAGCAAGAGCACTAACTAAAATTACGCAACTCATATGCAGCTTACCACAATTAAAAAAACACATACGGTGGCAAAATACTCTTAGGTCATCTATTCCTTGATATCATTTAACTACATGCTTGAAAGTGATTTGAATTTTGACATTTTTGGAATCTTATACAGTCGTACTTTCATATTTTTTCGAGTTTCTCTTACATTGGTTCTGCGATGTGGATCCAATATTGGAAATGTGAAACTTCCTCCTAAATGTAAACTGCACATCCAACTCCATCTCTAATGTCAATATTTTAGTCTACATAATGACATTAAGGCAAATTTGCAGATCATTATTGAATCTAAAGGAAGCTAATTCTTTCAGGTTTGAAATTTTTGTTATAGCTTAATAAGGCATATCGGAAATAGATGAAGCTGCATATACATCTGGACTTGATGGAAGCTCTTGCTAGCGGTAACGTTTTTCCACATCCCAGCGTTATCACTCACTTACTTATCGACTGCCTTGGTAGCTTTCTCATCCGATACATCCAGGTTGCTATCGATCAACCCTCAGAAAGGTTTGAGGTCAAGGCTAGTGTTGCCCATGGGCGCATCTTTTTATCTAGTTTTTTTCTTCTAATTGAGTTTAATGCAGTAAAGACCCACGCTGCTTTTATTACAAAGAAGGCTTAGGAATTGGTCCTGTCTGGACATAAAATATCACTATTTCCGCAAATTCATCTGTTGGGTGTTGAGGTTGGAAGCAATTTGTTCTGGCATAGTCACGTGGCTGAATTAGATAAGGCAGCTTCACAAAACTTGAAGCCCTATTTAACAAAAATCTATATACTCCGCACAGCTAACCCTCTATAAAACCCATATTCATCCAGCTCGCATATTTGGAGTTCGGCTCTCAAGCATATCCTGATGATGCTCGATTCAATACAGAAGAGAGCAATTCGATTCATTAGACTTGACCAGACGTAACTTTTTTCTGTGGAAGTACAAGTCTGTGGAATCAGTTATCATAACTATAACTTACAGAAGTTTGAATATCAATATCCACAGGCACTTCCACAAGGCAGGTACCTGACGAACTACTCGACTTGTGCTTGCTTTTGATATAAAAAAAATTACAATTTTACATACCCGGTAAAAAAGGAAGTAACGAAGGAAAAAAATAAAAAACCTATAAGAACCATAAATATGGTTCAGAGTGTGGATTCGTGATCTTAATTTGACAATTTATTTTTTGCTTTACTACGAAAGAATCTTTTATAGTGCTTATTCCTCTTTCCAGGACATTATCCATAAGGTATACTTCAGATACCCTGAACTAAGCGGTACATCATGGTCATCCAAAAACCAATACTCGATATACAATATCGTCATGATACCATCAGTATTTTTCACTCGAGGTATTTTCACACCTTTTTTGACATTAGATTCCAAATTGCTACCGGCATGCACTTAGAGTTTCTCACACTATACCCATAGATCAACCAGTGACTGTAGTATCTTCCACTAGAAGACGAATATGAGACCTGATCTAAGCATACATGCAAACTTGAAGTTTTCATGATTTATGGAATAACTAATTCTATTTTTGAATATCAATTTTGAAATCAACTCCGTCGATCGCCGTGTATTCACGTTTAGGTGAATATCTGCTCTAGCTACTGTTTTCGTAGACAAACTTATCTTAGTTTTGCCTTGGTGTATTAATTTCAAACCAAAAAATAAGCTACTATACCAAACTATTCTAATATTTTACAAATAGATTCTGAAGAAAGTAATTTCATTTTCTAATAACAATAATCATGGATGTCACGAAACAGTGAATTTATGCTGAAGTAGGAAATGTCTAGAAACATGTTGGTGTGTTTATGCGATCTCATATTATAAATTCAGTCACCGTATTTTGACTCTACTTTAGATTTAACGAACTAAGTTTTCTGAGGTTGAATTCATTCCACTTCGCCAACTGCCCCTGAGAACAGAAGCAATTACATTACATACTCATTTTATTCTTTGATTTAGATAAAGTTAATGCCGACTTTAAATGGTACCCACGTTTTTCCTGTGAACAACTCTCTCTATTCGGAAATTCATGTTACACGAGGTCAGCGTGTAACTGAAATTACTCATTAAATTTTGACGATGAAAAGGTATTTCGCAAAGCAAGTTGTTGCATCAGTTTAAACATTTAATTACCTTTATCGCTTCCTCATCTCCGCTTAAAGTTGTGGAGTGAGGTTTAAAAACTTGCGTTATTATGTTGTAAGGGTCATTAACCCTAGAAAACCATCTAAAAATACTTGTTTATCTCTTCCATCAATCTGGCATTAGAAAATGCAGGGGACCGATTTAAAAATGGTAATAACTCAATTTGCATTTACTTCCTAGTCCGAGATTCTTGTTCGTGATATTTTCTTTCCAATCTGAAACAATTTTTTTTAATATATAAGACACCGTATAATAAGAACAAAAAAACGAAACGGATTACTATGAAATATTTATTTATTCACTACCTACAGTGTAGAAAATTATATTTGGATGTATTAGTACTTTATTATTCGTTTATTCTTATTCTTATATTGCCAGATCTCATTTATCTGTTCGAAAAAACTCTTTCATTTTGGCTAATACTCTTATAAAATAAAGCTGGAGCGAGTGTTTCACTTGACGAACGCTTGATTTTTGTTTATGATGATTCTCTTTTCTATTTCAAGATTTGATACTAGAGTAGAAAGAAATCAATGAGCGCTCTTAAGTATCACGAGAATTTAAACGTATACGTGAATAAATTGGGACCTATCTACTCAAACAGATTTTCTCTTGGAATCTTCTGTTCTCATTACTAATGAAGGCAAATATATAAATTAAAAATCCTCTTTCATAAATTCAGAACTGTTTTTTGAAAGACTCCAAGGGTAGCTTATATTTAGTAAGCCAGTTGGAAAAACCTTAGGGACGGACATTCTGGGCATAGTTCAGATTTGGATGGCCTACCTGGTTATTGCACCCAAGCTATGCAACCATTAACTAGGAGTTTTTTGGTTCCTTCAAGAGGTACTGAAATCAAGGCAAAATTTAGAAGATAAACTATTCGTGTCGTAACCTGTCTCGACGTGAGGTGGGCGAAATTTTAGGGATATCGTGGGTTAGTGCTGCTACACCAGCAATTTCAATTGCATTCTCTAAAGAAACTGAAATTTTCTCTTTTGATATCCACTATTTCTTTGCTATTCCAGACATAGCTAGGCAAAATATTGCAAAAAATACTACTTAAGATATATCAAACGTAAATAACGATCTATCTGGAATTGAATCCTGAGCCGCGATGCTTCAGTATCTGTTTGGTACTTAATAGAAACAGTACAACAACACCAAGTACTCCCTCGACATGACCAGGTTCTCAATCGGTTCAATATATTACCTCATAAATATATTTTGACTTTAAAGATGGTATTTAACTTCACATGTAATTCATCAAATGATTTAGTTCACATTCTAAAGTATATTCAATTTTCTAAAGGAACTGGAATTTTTCCTATTTATTTCCGAACATTTCTTTGTTATTTTAAATAAAGAAAAATGTTGCAAATAATACTACTGAAGATATATCAATTGTAAACCATGGTCTCTCTGTAATTGGACTCTGAGCCGAAGCTTAGTACCTTAGTACCTCTGGTATCACATCTGGTAAAATATTGCAGGAAACGAGACCAGTATACCAGTGATACTGTTGTCATTTAAAAAAATAAACCAACCAAAGGCGAAAAAAGAGGCTTTGCAGATAAAGGAACCATGAATTAGAGACAAACAAAAAAATACAAGAAGAAAATAAAGTTGTATAATTATCAAAGTCGAATAAGAAAGTCAACTATGACAATAGTAATGAAAAAGTCTCATCAGATTCAGCCAGTGAAGATAAGGTCTTATCGAATTCAGAAAGTAACGCCTGTTTTATACGTATGCAGTTCCATTCGAATCTTTTCGTTTTCAGTTGTTGTTTGGTCGCAACCGACAAGGTATGCAACGATGCTTCGGTATCTGTTTGGTGCATAAAAGAAACAGTATAACACCATATACTTCTTCGAGAAGAACAGGTTCTCAATCGGTTGAATATATTGCCTCATAAATATATTTTGTCGTTAAAGATGGTCTTTTAAACTCCAATTCATCAAATGATTTAGTTGACATCCTTAAAAAATTGTTCTCGTTTTCGCTTAGCTTCAGGAAACCATATAAAAAGCTCCAAATTCTTGCCGCAAAGTGATAAGGATGCACCCAATGAAGTCTTGTATTTCTCATTCTTTTTATCAATATCCTATACCGAATAAACATGGCCATAACTTGCTTTCTCTCCATGATTACTACACCAAAAATCACCACAATACACTTAGCCTCAATAGACACGGAAAAAAGCTGAACATAATGTTATGTGTGTTGAGGTTTCCAGTTGAATGAATGAACCAAACCGAATGGAACCGCATACGTATGAAACAGGTCTAACGATGACTGCAGCTGCGTAGAGTGTTTCGAGCAATGTAATAACTTTGTTGCAACCTGCTAATCGGTACCGTACATAGAACGGTTATCGGAATCGTTAAGAGATATTTTCTGAGCAATCTCCGGTTATGCACGGTTGTTGTAACAATATTTGCTATCAACCAAGTAACGAAAGTCGTCGCGGAAACGGTTCACAAACGATACATAAGTCGGTTGGAACGCAAAACAGAATCGTTTGTATAAAGATTTTATGATGGGTTGATACGAATCTAATAAAATAAGACAAAAGGTGGACTGCCTTCAATGTATCAAATGGATCAAATGGTTACAAGAGAACTGTACAACGTATTCCAATGTGTGTAATATCTATCAACGTCAGGAACTAAAAAAAAGCGCAGTAGGCATCTCAACCCTATAAATGGTATCTCTTCCTTTTGCACATGGCAACCCTCCCTACTCGATAGAAGACATTTTTTCCAAATTTTTCTCTGATTATGTGAGGAATGTTTCTGTTTTGATGTAGTAGACTGTAGTATTTTGTTAACTTAATTGAATTGTGGTTATGATATTTTTTTTTTCTAAAAGTGTAGCGTCTATCCTTGCAAAAGTAATAGTTCAACCCACATATTACAACGCCTTTTTTAAAGAGATCGATCTGGTTCCCTTATATTATTAACTCCGATCTACTATTGATAAATATCGCCACTGATATTTATTTCTGAAGATATTCATTTGAGGATTGCATCAATTTATTATTGAGTTCACTTACCTGCAATTATAATCTAGATATCGATTTGAATTTTACTCACATTATATTTTGAGAGCATTTTTGTTTTGTTCTTCTGAAAGGATGGTAGTAATTAGCACTATGCTGTTGTGTGAGAGGCCGTTAAAATTAATTGAAGAACTTTAGATCGATGATATCTCAACGCCTCCCGATGGTATAATTCTTTTTTCCAGAAATGTACAAGGAGATTCAACCAATTGTGACTCCAGAGATAAGAGGAACACTATGATCACTAATGTACCAGGATAACATATAAGAAACGATGATTTTATGTAAATGAAGCTGAGCGTCTAGAAGATTCTGATACTGATGTAGAAAATGTACCTCTTTCTACACTACACATTCTGTAAAATAGTTTGTCCGTTATGTTTACACAAACAAATCGGACATAAGCCAAACCGTACTCTATTACTACCATACAGGTTTTAGAATTAAATGAAATTTAATGTTTTATGAGAGTCCTGATTCTAAGAGGCTAGTTTCTCCAAAAAAATATATGTATTTGTAAATTGGTGATGATAGTCATAATGCTAAAGTCGCTGAGGCTATTTCGAGAGGTAGATTTGTGAAAACAATTATCTCAATTCAATGGAAAAATTTGCATGATGAGTGAGTTTTATGTATGGAACGCCTCAATTATCTTGAAAACGGCTTGTACGATTTTTAAGAATTTTTGTGCGCAAAGGTCTTGTGATACGGCCGGTATTATGGTGATATCTACATTGACGTTGTCAGATCTTCCCTTTTCCGGGAAAATGATGAACTTTGCTATTTTTCAAATGCCATAATTTCATATTTATAGCTACATTTACAGAATCTCCCCTAAAGTTATAATAAATATTTTACATTTAGATGGCTACGATTGAATGAATCGTTTAATTGAAGTATTCTTTAATAATTCATGTACTAATACAAATCTCGTTACAAGATCTAGTGTCATTAAGTTAGTAAGAAGCTTAACGAAACTGGTGCAGTATAATATTTGTCCAAAATATTGGCGCAGAAAACCTATGCTCAAAATGTTGTCCATTATCAATAAAATATCTAACAACAATGCAAATACCACCATAATACCGGCGTTATCACAACACCCTTGTACAGAAAAATTTATAAAAATCGTACAAGCCGTTTCCGAGATAATTGAGGCTTTTCATACATAAAACTCACTCTGTATTATATGATGCTGAATCGAATTTTTATAATCTAGCAATTTTATTCACAATCTGCTTCTTAATGGAACAATAAATTATTCGTAGGTGAAAACAATATAATAACTGGAGTTGAACTCTTTGCTTTTCCCCCATAATAGTTTACGTAACTACCTACCGGTATCACAAAACATTTCTGAAAGTTAGGTTAACAAAATAGGTATATCAAAATTATTCAATTCAAAAGATAACGGCTAACATAGAGTGCTTTACGTAATTAATTTTCCAAGTCAAAAATATACTAGTAAAAATAGAGGAAATTTCTTAACTAAGACGTCTAATCTATTTAGAATGTAATGAAATCTGCTAGCGTTGTCCGATTTTTTGAGTCTACGTCAGATAATGAGTTTTAACAATAAGTTTTTGGCCCATTGATTGGGTTGAGAATGAAGTTTTTCATTGTACGTTTCACTGATCACACACAATTTTTTCTCTAACCGAGAGAGATGGGGCATTTGTTATTATCCTCAGAACTTTTGACTGAAATCTCTCAATAAAGCTAAAGTCTAAAGTCTAAAGCCTGCTAACCTCAATACTATTGGAGCAGCACTGGTGATAGTGCTGTAGCGCTCAAAAAAATTCTGACTTGAGTTATAGTGAATTTCAGGAAAGCAAAGGTTTGAGTTGGTGATACCAAGCATGTATACAACACTTCCATTAATCGAGACACCAAATTAAAAGCAAAAATGATTAAACTCATCAAAAAGCTCGTTGAAAAGGATGGAAGTTTACCAAACAAACTTTCCCTAAAATGCTACAATTGTAAGAAGATCGATCATATTCAAAGACAGTGTTGGCTTCCGCCTCGCCAACAAGATGAGCCACAGAAACCTCTTATTAGTCAATTTAGTGGATGAGTGCTGAATAGGAACTAATCGATGAGAAAATATCCTGGAAGTTTTGCCAGATGTTAACTGACTTTTGAACCACTCATATAATTATCAGAAAATATCTGTTGCTTTCGTGTGATATCATTGAGCTGTAAAGGAAATATAACGTAACTACTGTCAGTGGAAAAAGGTGCAGTCTGCAGGGTGGACATGGATATTGGGAAAGTCAGAAGATTGATGACAGTGGTCTGATTGCGGGTATCACGATGGTTGAAAGGCGGAAATAGGGCTTTTGTTTATAGACCTATGAAGAAAAATAGTGATCTTCGAAGCTCCAAAATGATTGGAACAACTTATTTTACATGTATAACACGGATTAACTACCTGGTCTACCGGATACGACGAAGCCAAAAAGTATAAAAATAAGTCGGTCATTTAGACTTTCGTAAATCAGAGGGAACAGTCTGTTCTGGGTAAACATTTTAAGAGAACAGCACGCCATCTGCCGGCACTTGTCAAAACTTATTGTAGATGAAACTATAGTGTGCCGATTAGACGGTTACTCAATGGCAGGTGGCTCCATTGAGTAACCGATTGTTGAACTATTCTAAGAAGTTAACCGTAACTGGACTGAAGTTTCTTAACAATAGTTGTCTATTACTCTTTGTATAGTTTTTACGATATTCTAGAATTATTGCAAGAACCTTTATGAGGTAAGAGCTCACAGTAAATTTAATCAGTAGAACATTGGAGATTTTAAAAATTCCAATACGTTATTCTCATTTAATCACTCTTGCAAATGGATAATTGTAACTATTAGAATAATGGACGATTTCTACTTATTATGCTGGCCAATCTTTAGAGATTCACTCCAAATCATATAATATCTTTTCGTCTTGTGAGTTCCTCTGATCGAATGTAGTCCTAAAACTACCAATATATCTGGAACAAAATTAAATCAAATTATTTCTCAACTTTGTTGGTTGATCCATAAATAAGGCTGACAAAATATCAGCTCTAGTTTTTTTCTCTTCGAAACATTTTGTTGAGTCTTAATAATTCTGAAATAGTGTATTCATTTTATAGTTAATTGGGTCCTGAAACTATCAAAAGTTACAAATTCAGTTTGTAACGAATAATCTATACAAATGAAAAAGTGAGAAAATATATTCGATAGTGTTTCGGTAGGTATATACTCATATATATAGTTCTATGAAAAAATATTCCGTATTTGCATTTAAGTCAATGTACTTACTGGCTGCTGCCTACGATTTCCATAAATTTAAAACATATCTTAGCAAATATTCAAGATTAATATTATATCTGTTTAATATGTTGTGCGAATATAATTTATGCGGAGGAAATACAAATCTTTATGACATTGATGTGCTAGTACAAAGCTCTTTGAGATATACAACATAGAAAATTGAATCTAGAGAATATAGAGACTTGGGTATACATTTTTCTCAATGAATATTCAGCAGTTTATATCAAATTATGGATAGAAAATTGGATAGATTATGTATCTATAATGTTAGTTTCATTATGAAACGCACAAACGTTTAGTATAGAGATTCAAATTATTTCAAAATAACAGAGGTGTATTCAGGTGATTCAATGTTATTTGTTAGATTAGATATTGTTTACGAAGTACTCAAATTTTGAATACATTGACATGTTATTAACCTTAGGCGAGTGTTTACGAAACTCTAGTGCAGCTGTTATGCAATATATAGAAAAAATTCTTCTGAAAATACTTGAAGAATACTTAAAGAACAACAGCTACATACTTATCATTACAGTCCAAGAGCTCTTGCCAGACGATCTACCGGTTAAAGTGGATTTTGGTCAACCATTACAAGAAAGGCATGCACAATACTGGTGTGAAGAGAATTCACGTGTCAAAACTGTAACAGGTTACCAGCACTTAAGTTAATGTTTGGGAAGCAACTTTAGGGAACAAATTATTAGTTTATCACATTACACCTGGAAATTCAAATGGTGATGTTTACCTGGATTTTTCTAATCTATGGATTGATAGAGGTGATTCTTTGTTCAATTGATCACTTTATCAATACTTTATACCAGCATCGGTTATTACTTCATAATTTTCAAATTAAAATATTCCGAAAACGCTACACAGTGTCGAGTTTTATCATGACTTCCTTTTTGGTGTATAATGAAAAGAAATTCATTGGATGTATGAGCTTCCAAAACATATTGGTAAAAAATTTCAATAGAATGTTGCCGGTAGTTGCTGCAAAAGCGTAAAAAATGTGTATATTTTTTTTACTTCAACGCCTTATATTTTGAAACCGTACAATTTTACCGAACAAACCCCAAATACTTTTCAGTTTTCTATTTATCCTAGAGACGGGATCACCGTGTATATGATATAAAGGTTTTTGGATTTTGAATTTAATGCATAATAATATATTTCTTTATAGACGCGAAAATTTCATTTTTTGATCTACTTATCATTTTGACACTGACTTCGCATGCAAAATACATTGCACAAATTGAAAGAATCTATGGAGCATCAGGTATTTACAATATAGTTATCTCGTTATGATTAACAATACACGTTATTTTGAGAACGGAAATAAAACCAAAAAGGTCGGAGTGATGTGGACAAATGTTTAGGGCCTAGTTTAAAAATAGCTTAACCAATTAAAAATCAACTATTTGAAAGTACTATTCATTTTAGGTTATGAAATAAACTCCAAACCACTCTAACAAGAAGCTAAAAGAGCTTGATAATTCATCTAAGTTTTTTTATTCGCTTACATCAATCATATCACTTTCTTCAAAATGGTAGAACTCTATGAATTTTATTTAATTTCCCTTCGAACCCAATTCGCCGCTTCATTTCTGGAAAAGATACATGATAGAGGCTTCAAATGATCTTTTACCTCTATATAAGCCCTGTGTATATTGTATTTCGACTTTTTTTAACATGAGAGAACCATATTGAGAATATTATCATCTTTGGCACTTGATTTATATTATTCATATTTATATTATTTATATTAGAATTTTTTGCGATTATTTATAGATTTACTTACATACTGTAGCACGGAGTTCTCTTTAATATTCATCAATTGAATCTACATCCATTTAAAAATCCAATATTCATATAGGTGATTCATGTTATACAAAATATTATCGGAGAGAAATGTGCGTTCAATTTCAGGAAGTAGTTTTTTGTTATAAAACAATCCCAACGTTATTATTGTTGTACTGCACAGGATTATATTTATTCAATTTATTGTTTAATGAACATATACAGATAAATTGACGTGATATAATGCATAATTGAATGGATAATTTGGAAAGCTACATTACAAAACACAAATTATATTAGCGTTTCTCGAACAATGAGGTATTTTTTTTTTCAAATTGATCGTTTACCACTTTCAATAATTGAATTTGTTGAGAAAATAATGGAAAATTTTCAGTTGCAGTTTTGATGAAAATGTAATATTCACACAGAGTGGTAGTATACTTTGGATGAAATATATTTTTGTTGAATAATTGATAGGATTGAATTATTTATAGAACACATTGCTCGCATTCATAATGAATGCACGACTGTCGGTCATATAATTCAAAATGTATCATATAAAACTTGGAAGAGACGAAAAATTTAATTATATTCTTATATTGCACTTCTGATTTTTGTTCGAAACGCTTTCTCCAATAGATGTTGTTTCAG
Source organism: Diorhabda carinulata (assembly GCF_026250575.1). NCBI lineage: Eukaryota > Metazoa > Arthropoda > Insecta > Coleoptera > Chrysomelidae > Diorhabda > Diorhabda carinulata. The sequence goes on from NC_079462.1 coordinate 11,529,469, forward strand.
TTTTTTGTTGACATTTTTATTCCAGTTTCTGATTATTTCCGATATTGCTGGAATAAGAAAGGTCATAGCCATAAACACACTTTTCCTGGCTCTCGGAGTCGAAGTTTTTGATAATGACGCCTCCTAAAGTCTATTGGGACTCAATTATCAATTTTCTATTGATCGGGGATTCATATTGCTAGAAATTTTTCTTAGATTAAAAGTTTAGATGTTAAGAGAAGTCGATGCTTGAGTGCGGTATTCAGTTCTATTATGGGAATTCTCTGAGGGAGTTTGCAGAAAATGTGCTTTTATTTTGACTAATTTGCATTTTAAGCCACTTATGGGTTTGAGTCGGACGTATGTAAGAGAAAATCTATTGTGCTATTAAACAATAAATAAATTTGATTTTGGTTTCAATCGGATCGAGAAGTTCATTCTTGTATAGTTAAGAGGGTTAACATATGTTTTTCGACATTACCAAGGAGTTTTATACATGAAATATGATGCTTTCGGGGGAAATAGAGAATCATCCCTACTAAGATATCTTGATAAATGATAAACTAGGTAGATAGAATTATCATCAGTGCAATAAGATAAGTAAGTGGAGAACGGAGGAACTCCTATTGTACCTTTTTTGGAAAAGAGATAGGTTCAAAGCTCCATAGTTAATTGTAATATAAGCTAAAAAAATTGTAATGCACCAAATATTTATTCCGTATGAATAGAATCAAAACCAATGGATATGCTAACAGAATTGACTGGGATAGGAAGTTTTTGATCTGAAACTTGATGTAGAGATAGATAGAGAAGCTTTAATACGAACGCTTGAGTCTAAGCACATAGGCTTGGAAAGGAAAATAAAAGATTTTATGAATCACGATGTAATTAAAACCCTGTTCATTATACAGAGTATTTTATAAGATTTGATTATACAGAGTATTCCAGGGACTTGATAAAAAAAATCAGCAGTGAGTGGATAAAGTGAAAATAATGCTGTGACATAGAAAAAATTCACTCATACAACTTCTCGTTTCTGAATTATAGGCGTTAAAAGCTGCGAAATCAGAACTTATATTTAGATATATTTTCTAAGTTATAGGTTCCAATATTATTTTTAATGAATTATTACGTATGTCCATGTAGTGTGGTTAACTTACGTAACTTATACAGAGATAACCTGTTCAATCTAAATATAGCAGAAATGAATTTATCCATCTTTCAGATTTTGCAAATATTGACAGCAAATTGACATTAACAAATTAAGTGGCTTGTAATTTTTAATTAAATATCACGTGGTAGCTAATTTAAAAGTAAGGTACTAGATGAAAAATGATTAATAATCCAATTCAACTTTTTCTTCATGCAAGTAATACGATCTTCGATAGTATGTGATAGTGATCTTTATTTATTTATTCATTACTTCTTCAAGAACACAATCAAACATGATTGTATTTCAATATCTCCTTTTTTGGAGAGTACCTTGAAAGCTTAGTATATGCAACACCGATAAACACAAGGAACGAAATTATCGATAAAATGAACTTGACGTGACGTTAGAAGGCAGAATCTTTGAATGCTCTTCCATGTTCAAAGAAATATCGTACGTAGACTCTGGAAGTGTGTAGAAGTTCAAGATGCCCACTTCGAACATTTGCCATTTTTTTTTCTATTTTAATTTGATAAATTTTGAGCTAACAGACTAATTTCTTTCTACATCTCAATGTTTTCCTTATTTAAGTAATGCGATGTTCGACAGTTCAATTGGAAATGTTTTATTGTGTTTTAATACCTCCTGTATGTATTTTCAATAAATTATTACACTATATGATAATTTTCTACAGAATGTCTCTTTATGGTGACCGGTTTTCTTGGCATGTATAGGTTTCGGATTGTTAGCTATTGTGCATGAGCCTCCCTTGATCTTCAGATAGTACTGTAGAATTGTTTATTCCGTTAAACACACTACAATGTAATACCTAATCATTCATAAAAATTCACACAATTGAGGAAAATTCAACAGAAAAAAGAAAACATTTGAATAGAATTGTGCTCCTTACCAAGGCACTGGGTATTTTATAAAAATTATTCTGAAATCATTTCATTATTTTTTATCAAACTTAGCAAGCAGATGACAAATATTAGGATACTTGAAAAAGTGTCACTTGCTCTTTATAACTGGAAAACTAGTGTAAGGGTATAAATTTTTTTCTCCTCTTGGACAGCAGATCAAAATCAAGCAACAGTCGACTATGTGCATAGTCAGCAGGTATCTGTCCCAAAAAAACCAATAGAAGTTATATGAAATTCCACAGTACAACACACTCCATAACATGATAACAGGAGAACTCATAATAAAGAGAATTACAAACTCAGAAGAATGGAAGGACCTTATACCAAAAATCACCGTCGTAGAAAGCCTAATGAATGCCTGAACAACAGGTGAATTTAGAAACCTTTTCATGGGAAATAGTATACCTTCGAAACTACAACAGCAACACCTCTTGAAGGAAAATTACAACCATTACATAATTAAATTTAGACAGGAACTATCGGGAATGCTATTTGACAGTCAAGCAGCAATAAAATTGAAAAACTCACAAATAATGGATTATTGAATGTCAAGGAACACTATATCTGGGTAATAGTACACAAGAACATACAGAGGAACGAAAAAGGAGGCTAGAATTTCTTCTGTGTTTCGGACAATTCAACAAATATGCACATATACCTAAGCAGGAACAAGTTATACATTATAATATCATAATATGATACTGTCACTTGAGCAAATAAAAATGGAAAACGGCGAATTCTAAAGTATCAGTATAGAAGAGAGTGGAACACATAATTTCTGCATACACCAAGAAAGCGGAACACGTGTCCGTGTTTTGGACACGACAGAAGTCGGAAGTGAAAAACTAAAGAAGTGATATAGTGACAATGAAGAATTGTTGTTCTTAGTATCACTTAAATGCTCTCTTATTGGGAAATGTACGTATGTATTACAGTAATACTTATATTGTATATTATGTACATAAACTTTCGAACGGGATTTTCCCCAATTTCTACTTCTACCATAGTCCTGGACTTTCGTTTCTATATAGTTTTTGCAATATCTTCTGTTCATGATTTTTGTTGGATTGAAGTGGCAATATCTTATAGCAGCATTCTCGAGAAGGGTAAGCTTCGGGGTGTAAATCCTTCACTGCCGCGTTAAGAAAGAGACCGCGAAAGATAGACGACGTTAAGTGGTTGCACTGACAGGCAAAAATGAAAAAGTCTTGATGGGACTTCAGCTTTTTACCCAGTTACTTGCTCAGGATAACAATAAATTTACAAGGTGACACACATAATGAAAATATATATTATTAAAAAATTTTATAATCTGTGATGTATTTCTTATTTATTTACACTCTTTCTGGGTGAATTTATAGACACTGTCTCTTACATTCTTAATTAACACTTTTCACTACACTCAATTAACTTAAATATTTTATTGAAATTCTTCAGTTACTTTTCTATTTCGTTCTATTAATACTATTACATTTCGTCTTATTTCCATACCCTCTCAATCCTTTGTCTTCTTGTTCTCTTCTTTACTCCTTGCTTAGCTCACCTACTTCTACAATGATTCATTCGATTGTGTTTATAGGGATAATGTTCTCTTTTTTTGTTTCAACGGCTACTTGTTTACCTGTGATCGTTTCATTTGTTGAATCGTGACCTTGGATCATTTATTATGTGTCCATCTTTCTGTCTTCTGTAATGAATTTAATCTTGACTCATATGACTATATACTTTTTCTGCAATTTTTTCTTTTCTTTCTATCTAAATAATCTCTTTTTATTCCGTTTATTTTAACAACTCTTCCATCTTTCACATTTATTTCTGTTTTCATATCCAACTCCAAGATTTAAGATATTTATTCATTCCTGCATCTGTTTCCGAGTTTGCAATCAATACTAAGCTTGTGTTTAATTAGAAAAATTTCTGTACCTAGCTCATGAATTTCCTTTTCAAATTCTTTTCACTATACAGGGTGTCCCACGACGAGTTAAAATTATCTGTATATGACAAAATACTTATAGTAAAATCATGAAAATTTCTACGTTTGGGTTTTTAGATACGATCTTTCTACCTATAATATTTTCAAATATGGCCGACTTTCGGTAGAACCAGACATCGACTGTAACTTTTTTAGTTTAAATTGAGCTGTATATTAATACATTTTTGAAATCCACGTAAAAATTTAGTATACATTTGACTGAAAACTTTTTTCGAAAAATGCATACTTTTTGAGATAATAAAAAATTTTACCGTTGCAGATATGAAAACGGTTTCTGTTCGGTTACTATTAGCAAGGTAAGACAAATTTGAATCTATGTTGAAAAATTTTTAATTTCATATAGGGTGTGTATAAAAAGTGTTCAAAGTTTAACTTCATAAATATCTAATTTCTTCATTTTTTTAAATTGAACCACCCGGTTTTTTCTATTTTAATGTTATTAGGAGTAAAAGATAAGGCAAATTTATGTATACTTTTCTTTACCTCAAAATCCGCCAAGTTTTTTCTACACTTTGATTACGAATAAGCTTATTAAAACAAAACTCTTGACAAAATAAAGTTTATTGTTTTCTAAAAATCAAACAAAGACTTTATTGTTTTACTTGATCACACAATATCTTTATCAGTCTCGTGGTTTCTCTACCCTTGTCCAAAGCGAGTTGTTAACAGTTTCGCACCATCCTTTATTTTTGCATTTTTAACGATAAATCCTTATTGATGGCTTTTTGGTTTATGTGAAACAGAATAAATTCTGTTTTTGGTTTTGTGACAGACTTTGTTTGACAAGCTTTAGTTCTATAAAAGACATCACTCTGGACCAGAATATTATTCTTCTTCATGATCTTCTTTAGCATAATCCTTTTTGATGGATTGAACAGGAAGTGTCACAAGTTTGTTTTTATGCACGAGATAATGACTCCAACATGATGAGGAGCAGTTCTATGTTTCCCTAGAACTTCTTCATACTCTTCTGGCTTAAGAATACCTTGTGGAAAATAAACCATAAAGGGTAAACAACTCGCAGAGGATAATTGGTAGTCACGTGACGAAACTAGGCACTCCTATTGGCCGATTTCGATTTGGCGGATTTTGAAACTGGCGTAACTAAAAATCTATAAGAAGCAATATTATCCCAACTTCGAATAAATAAAGGACTTAGCGCTTTTAGATTCTAGATACCTCATATTATTTTTAATGACCACAATTAATAGTGATTAATGTGGACAATTCACTTGTTTTATTCCTTCTTTCTCCTATCTGTATATAGCATGTTCCTATCTCGTATGTGCCTTTTATTACTTTCACTACTCAATTAAACTTTGAATGTTCAAACTTTACATGCAAAACTATGCATACGAGTACATTTAGTAGGAAGATATATGATCTGAGATATAATAAAAGTTTAGTATCCCATCATCATCTTTACTTCCCAATTTATTGCAGGTATGTGATGGAAATGTTGTTGTAAGACTTATTACTACAGTGAGAAATTTTTTTTGTACTGTTTTTGGAAGGAGCAGATTTTAAAGAAATCTCTCTCAATTATTTATCCACTTTTCAGGAATTCATAGACTTCCTAACAATCACATGAGTCTGATCCTAGAAACTTTGAGTGTCACAATCTACACTCACCATTTGACACAACACGAGTTTCTCTTCCCTCTAATATTCATATTTTCCTCATCTTTTGTTAAAATATCATCCCTTAAGGAAGATATATGCTACGCTCTTGTAAGTAGTATCATATAATGGAATTCAATTAATTTTTCACGTGCTAAACTTATACTACATCTTTTTTACTTTGAGGCACTTGGTAGTTTAATAATTGAGATACATAGTCCAATATGTCGCTACGCCTAAAGTTAATAGGAAGTGTAAAGCAAAGTAAACAGCTATCACTTGATTATGAAGCATCAAGTTACGGATATTTTTATTTTTCTTGTTTACAGCCCTTTCCACTAAGTAAGCTTATGTAGGGAATCGATTTCAGATTAACTGTCATCCTTAACTGTTGACTTCTAATTTCAAATGAAAATATTTTCGTTTCATTAGATCTGAAGTATTCTGTGAACATCAAGTGATCTTGAAAATCGCTCATTTTGGAATATAGCATAATTTAAAATAAATATGTGAATTCGAACTATGATCAGGTCGAGACACTTCTTATACGTTATTTTAGTAACTATGACCAAAGTAATAAAGTTGGAAATGTATTTTTAATTTCCTCTTTCATTCTTGGGAGTAATGAAAACTAAGTCAAACTAATCCCATTTCATTTCTCTTACTACCTTTGCTAAGATGGTTCTGAAGTTGAGTATATGGCTCGAGGGTGTGCTCACATAACAACTTGTGTCGCCTGCAGGCCGACGAGAAGCGTAACCGTCAAGGGTAAACAAAGGACGACAATTGTGGCTGAATCATGACGAGTGGTCTTAAACACAAACCGCACTCCTGAGTTTGGATTATATACGATGTGAAATTTAGTCTATTCTTGTACATAGACATAATATATACATATATACACAAAAAACTACTTATCACAATTCATACAAAGAGAATCCATTTTCTGAATGGTGAATAACTTTCAAGTGCTGGAGTCCTAAATAGTTTTCTTTATTAAACTATATATATATATATATATATATATATATATATATATATATATATATATAGCGGTTTTTTATTGGGAACGTGGCAAGGAAACACCAAAGTGGACTAACTTCAATATATTTCCCGAGCTTTCGAATACTTATGTATCCATCGTCTGGGAAATAATTAATCAATATTTCCGGCGATTTTTGATATTATTGAAGCTTGTAAACGGAGACAATCTTGGCCAGAAAAATCTACGTATTCACGTCAGAGTCAAGGAACACTTGTTGACTGTCACTAGTTCTGTGTCTGAGTGTCTGAACAGAAGGGACGATAGCCAGAGATTGCTGGTAGCTTGGAAACACCTTCTTCATACACTTCGCTCCAATAGCGGCCAATAATAACATTTCCTCTTGGACCCCCCGAGAAGCCGATCTACAAGGTCCAAGCGACTAGCTCCCTCTGAATGTGGCCTTGGAATCAACCAGGAAAAAGGGGTGATTCGTGGCGTGGAGTAAGCAGACACCCTTCTCTTGATAATGGCTCCAAAACGTCGTGAATTTTTAAAAGTATTTTCAAATTCATGCGACAAAATTCAGGTGATTGCTCGTATGAAATTAAGAGAGTGTTTGTTAACAAAATTTTCTCGGCCCTGGATTAACAACAAAATTATGGAAAATTTCATAAACTTCCTATTTTTTAGTCGAATTTTTCAAGGAACAATTAGACTATTACGGTAGGCATGACTACAAGAAAAATGGAGGGCACATCATTTTTCCCATGTTTTGAGACCTCCTGGACACGATTATGATGGTTTTTCGAATGTCTGTAGTTTAATATATATATATATATATATATATATATATATATATATATATATATATATATATATCTGCTTAAGCTACAATTCTTATTTTCGTCTCTCGAGCAATTACTACGGGTCCGATTTGGTTCAAAATTAGCATACATGGCTTTTTTGGCGGCGGATTGATGTTATTAGAGTTTGGTTGAAAACAAATGAATATTTCGAGGGGTTGCAGTGCAAAAAAAGTGGTTTTTCACCTTTGCTCACCTCTGCAGGTCAAACGAAAAGCGACTGAAAAATGAAATTTCACATGTAGGTTCAATTAGTTGCGAGATGATTTCCTGTCTAAGGTCGAAACTTTCCATCCCCACCCCTCTCCATTTTATGGTCACTTTTGTTATATTTTCTTATTTTTTGGCCAGAAAAAGTTGAATTAGAGGGTTCGAACTTCACATGCAAGTAGGGGTGATGTTGAAGAATTGTCTTTCTCAAGTTCAAAGTTTTCTTCTTCAGTTCTTCTAGCACAAAACGCCCGAAATCATTTTGTTCGTTGTAATTGTTGAGCTGGACCGCCTCCTATTTATTGAATAATACGAGTATCGTTGCTAGGGTGATTTTTTTTACTTCCCATTTTCGAAATTTCTTGTCATTATGACAATTTTTTCTTTGTTGTCAATTGGAATTGAACAAGAGGGTTCGAGACCACCAGGTCTATTGAAATTATGAATTTTCATTCGAGAAAGAGAGTTAACTTGTAAAATGAAAAGTTATGAGGAATAGCAAATTTTCCATATAAAGAAATAAGATTGAGAATTGATATCATTTCCAAGAAATTCATTTTATGGAAAGATTTGTTTGTGTATTAGTTAAATTCTTCATTCGACGAAAAATTCGACTTTTGTGATGCAGCTCTGCTACTCCGGCTTTTTTGTCATTTTCATATTTTTCAAGTCACATCTTTATTATGTAGTTTTTATTGAAATTGCTACTTAAAGTAAATATGAAGTTAAATATATTCTGAATTCATACCATCACTACCAATAGAGTTCTATAATAAACAACAAAAAAATATTGCTTAAACCTCATTTTCAGTTTTATGGTATCTTGTGACAAATATCCTACGTCTATTGTATTCTCTTTATTTGAGGAAACAACAAAAAAATCTCATTTTATTGGGATATATGTAGGAATTAATTGCTACTCAGAATGTACAAATATGGCTTAAAATTTCACAATGCTTGGTTAGCCATTTCAGATTTAAGAAGATAATGGACAACTCAGCTTGAAGTATACTCAACCAAGTCTATTACTTGAGAGGCAGCATACTGTCTTGAATTTCTTTTATGGGGACTCTCCTTTCGTACTTCCTCAAAGTATATGAAACAATATCAAAATAGATAATCTAACAATAGAAATAATTCTGAGTATTGGATATGCAGAAATTTGTAGCTGTTCTTATTCCATCGGAAACAAAAATTTGAAAATAGTATAACATATCTAGAGATATCAAAGGAACGATCTGTTTCAATTAACCCCACTTTTTGCGTCCATATATGATAATGAACGGAATATAATTCCACACTAGAGTAAAATTGACAGTTTGATGAGTAGATTGCAAGTGATACACCGACTCGAAAGAGTGGAAGGATGTAAAAGTCGGTTGGCATCAGTATTTTGGGATACGCATGGTATACTATTCATCAACTACCTAAAAAAGGGAAAAACCATGAAGAGTAACTATTACTAAAACGGCCCCATTTAAAAAGAATGAAGTTATGTGTTGAGATACAAAGTCAATGCTCACTACTTGACACATCAGAAATTGATTTATCAATTGAAACTTGTAAAGAGACGCGGTTAGCCAGACATCATCAAATTGGCAAAAGTGGCTCTTAGAACATGTGAATTCTGAAGCTCTAATTGGACGAGGAAGCTTAAAAGGCCGAAGCCTCTAGAGCTTACAGAATAAGTATTAGATGTGAGTATTGAATGAAGAATACAATTGGTAAGTAACTTAGCTTTCTAACGAGTAAAGCAAGATGACTCTACAATAATTTACTTTTAAAAAGCATTGTCCTCTTATAATAGAAAAAAAAATTTCAAATCAAATCTATGAATATTATTAAAACATTGTTAGAGTTCATTCTCTATGATTTCATGAGAATGTGAATACCTAATAGAAAAGTTCACTGAACTTTTGACAAGATTCTGAATAAATATCCCTCTAATACGAATCTGCACACTTCTATTCAAAATCAATTTAAACAACTTGTTTTTGTGTGTAATCGCTGTTTGGTTGAGACTTGGCTGACGCTGACTGTGGCTTGGAGCGTAGTTGGTCTCTTTTCCCGATTTACGAGCGGATATGCGATGTAGTTGCAATAGTTGAAGGCCGCATATCTCTGAAATTGTTTATGGTGTAACAGTAAGATAATTTCAGCTAAATACTCCCTACGAATACCACACGCCAGACTTCCAAAAAACAAACACATGCTGTTGGTAACTACAATACAATCAATAGGAGAGTGAATACAGGACGACATAGAAATATTTTGAGCTCGAAGATGAAGAATATATATAAATATATGGCTAACTGATTTTTTCTCGACTATGATATTTCTGATGGATATTGAAGGAATATCGAATCCGACAATTGTGGGAGCTGCAACAGCAACATCTATCATTTTATTACCCGAAAAATAAAGGATACACTATAATCAAATATATACAGCTTCCATGGGATGGAAGTACAGTTTTCTTCTGAAAATAATTAAAAAAGTATGGAAGAATATTTGAAAATGCGTGCCTCTCTAGAACGAAGAAAAAGAGATGGCTATCATGCAAAAATGTCGAAAATATTTACCCAACAAGAAATCAATTCATTACAGAAGCTCCAGATGATAAATATCTCGCAACCAAGGCAATTGACACACATTATATACAAAATATTGAATTTTGCGTTCCATTGAAGATTTAATCAAAGGTCGGATTAATCATTGGCATAATGGGTATTTGTAATTGTAATAACGAAATGCATTCCATGAAATAGGAACACATTCAAAACTTTGAATTAGCTCTCCTACAAACCATACCTAATACCAAAACAGAATTTGTTAGAAAATTTACTGTTTACTAATTTGTGAAAAATATGCAAGGAAAGGACTAACCTTCTTCCAGCTAATGTAACAAAACTTGGTTCTCCTAGCACTATGAACGCGGTTAGTGCACCACACACTTAATTGTTATTTGGATATATGGTCATCCAAACAGCTACTTACTTGAAATCACCGAATACAAAGCGATACACAGGACATAGCTTCTGGTCTTCTGTCACGTGAGGGCAAACGTGGGTATTTATAACAAGACCCATACAACAAATTATTATTTCCCGACAAACCAATTTATATATTATATTATATATATATATGTATATATATATATATATATATATATATATATATATATACATATATATATAATATAATATATAAAACATAACATATACATACACAAGGTTTTCTCCAATCTGTCAGCCACCATCCGCTCCATGTTCTTTCTTTCTGTGTCCAGCATGAAGAGTGGACGGAAAGATGATGGGTCGTCCGGTGGTTTTTTCCCTTTTGGGAGAAGAACCAACCTCTGCTGCTTCCATCAGGATGGGAATACGCCTTGCCGGAGCCAGGCGTTGTACATGTCTATGAACATATCCGGTCTCGCGGCAATTGGACTCTTGAGTACGATGCGTGCCGCTTGGACCTGGCGCCTTGCCGTTCTGCAATCTGCTGCAGGCCTTCATGAGTTCTTCCATGGTCACTCCTGGGATATCCATTTCTCCATCCTCTGGGTGTTCGGGGAATTCTGGTTTCTCTGGGAATAAGTGTACGATTATTCTGAGCAGCATGTCGGGACATGTTGGTGTTGTTGTGGATAGGCTTTTGATCCTATACATGACAGTTTTGTACGGTTTATACCTCTTTGGCGCTGCCCGTTTCTGGAGTTGATGTTGATTTCCCAGATTATAGCCTGATGGTCGCTATTTGTGAACTCCTCATCCACCTTCCATTCACAGTCCCCTCTCGCGAGGGCGCTGCTAAAGAACGTCAGGTCGATGATGGAGCTCGCAGGGCCATTACGAAAGGTACTCGTAGTCCCCTCATTCATCAAAATGAGATCCAGTGTCGAGAAAACTGTTTGAACGGCAGTCTACCACATGCCCATATTGCTGCCTTTTTGGTGGTGTCTGAGACCCAAGGTTGAGTCTCAAGGTCAGTGTGTTGTTCACACAGCATTGCTACATCAACGCCCAGTTCTCTAACTCGCTGTGTGAGTAAGTCCTGGGCTGCCCTGCAGTGGTTGAGGTTAAGTTGGAGCACTCTCATTTTCCATACTCAACACAGCTCTTCTGGCGTTTTGGAAGATAGGACATCTCCATCCCCCGGCCGTATGCCCACAGTCACTCTGTGGATCCTTCTCACTGCAGAGAATGCAGCTAGGAGGATTTTTGCACACGGTTGCATTATGCCCGTCTTGCCCGCACTTAAAGCAGTTCTTACTGCGGTCCACTTTCTTTCTGCAGTCAAGGGCTTTATGGCCGAAATTCCATACTTGAAGCATCTGCTCGGTGACACTTTTTCAAGGATGCGGACTATGCCCCAACCTACTCTGATCTCACCAAGCATCGCCGCTTTCCTCGCTTGGACGGCCGGCAGGCAGACCATCGCAATTTGCGACGAGGACCTGCTTTTTCTCAGGGATTTCACTGCGTCGGTGGTGAGATCCTTCAGGTCTGGGATGTGGTCTTTCAGAAGTTTGATTACCTCATCTTTGTTTGCCCATTCGTCAAGGCCCATGACTTCTATTTCCGTCTCTGGAATCCTCATCTCTACTGTCTCATCATCCTTCAGCGTTTCCATAATGGTCGCCCGGTAACCTTCTATCTCCGTCTCCTTCGTTTTACCGAAAAAGATCAGTAGGTTTCCAGCTGCTGTGCGCCGAATCTTCTCAACTTTTTCGCCCACTTGTTTGAGGTTTGGGTCTGCTTTCACCTTCTAGATTATCTCCGCGTAACTCAACGTATCTTCCAACTTGTGGAGTACCAATGCGTTTGGCGGTAGACCCTTCTTTCGCCTTTTGATGGCCTTCTTATTGGTTCTCTTCTTGTTGTCAACCTTCACCCATTCGTGGTCTCCATCTTTTCCGCGCCGTTTGAGCTTGTTGCGCTCCATGTATCGCGAAGATGGTGACGGGATTATGTCCTCCGTCTCCATTCTGGTGTCTTCTTCGCTAGGTTTTTCCGTCACACGGCCCGGTTTCGCGGGCATTATTCCTTCGGGGTGTAGGAGCCTCTGCGATAGACCATTCTGCATCCCCTGGGGCTGTGCTTGAATCGGCACCGGTGTCATCTTCGTCGCCGATTCTCGTGGCCACCTAATTTTGGAGTGGTCTGCGTTTCATGGGAAGCCAGCTCCAGATCTGCGCCTAGTCTATCGTAGACGGATTGTATCCCGACCATCAGTTTTTTAAGCAGATCGATCGAAACACAAAATAACACCCGTGACAATTATGACAGTCTACATTCATTTGTTACGAGAATTGAAAAAGTGCCATCCATAGAAATTTGGTCGAATCAAGATGTGGTATGCAAGATAAGGTGTTAGCGTTGGGCTATGTTATAGCATAAAAATATCTTACAGCTTGAAATAGATACAGGTTCGTTAGATGGCGCTTATAATATTAACACTACAATTATAGCTAAAATCATTTTTTGATGTATTAATTTTCCCACGGCAACGACTTAATATCGAATACATCTTAGGTACTTACTTACATGTAATCCAAATTACGCCAAGTGAAGTGCCAAACAAAAGTTGAGTAATTAACATGACTTTTTTTCGTCCACCAATTTTGATCAAATATAGCCTAAATGCTGCTCCAGGCTAAGCTAAAGAAATTTTTATGAAAATACGTCAAGTAGCTCTAGAGATTAACGTGTACAAAAAGACAGATGAACGGACGGACATTTTTTTTCAAAACTTGTATTTTTGTGTACAATCACTGCATTTCGTAGCGTGTTTATAAACATCTTCATTTCTGTGTGGAAATTTTCCGTATTTTATTCTCACTAAGCCATAAAAAACTCAGAAACAGTTCAATTATGCCTTCAAAGTGCGATTTTGTTTTTGTATGGTCGTAGAGAAAGTATAGCCTTCTACTTGGGTATAATGGCTACTTTTTACTAGGATTATCACAAAACTCGCATGAGGTTTGTGTTGCAATATTCAAACTTATCCAATTAGTTTCATGGAAAAAAGTCATTCTTTTTAGAAGTTCTGTATGGTCAAAAACTTCACATACAACCATCAGGCATCAAATTTTTGAGCTGTATACAAGCTTTATTGAAAAGTATGAATTTTACTCAAGAATTCGTCTTAATTTTTGGATATTTTGGCGATTGTGATTGAGAAAGATTATCCATATTTTTCAAACAATGCAAAATATGGTTAAGAGGCGTCGATGTTATTCATGTTTTCAATTATGTAGTGCTAGATACCACACCTTCATAGCTGTGTGGTAATACCTTCAATATCTAGGAATTATTTTTAATAACAAGGTAATTCATCTGGATTATTTTCTCTTGGACTTGTCTCATGCCAAATGGAGGAAAATTGTATGTATTCCTCTACTACTGTTACAAACCTTCTGTAGACCCAAAAAGTTTGATATCCAAGGGGCGATTTCCAAAAATAAGACTATGTATAACTTTTCATAAAGCATAAGTTTTGCTTAAAACTGAGAATAGAACAGATTTCCTTCCGGTTTTTTGTTTGGACTCGGTGTATATTGGTGAATCATTCATATCCACTGAATTTTTTGTATGGATTTTTTCAACAGGTCTTTTGTCGAATTATCAGCTTCATCTATTTAATCCTATTTCACAAACTCATTTTTACTCTCTCTTACTGTCAATTATCATTTTAAATACAGTTGAAGATTTGAATACTCAAAAATATATTCGAATTTTTATATAAAAATCAGAAGAGTGTGGATCTCGCCATTTCAATTTTCATCTTAATCTCTAAATCAAGATTTCGATCATTATTTATTGTAAATCCTAAGAATTTGAGGCGGTGTACTCTCTCAATGGGATCCGTTTCTATATACAGATCTACATTTTGTATTTTTCTATTACTAATATCCATAAATTTGGTTTTTTTTTTCTTTTGATCTTAAGACCAACTTTGTCGCCTATCCTAGTTACTCTATTGAGAATCATCTTTAGTTCTACGTTATCTGCCAATAAGACATTATCATCCGCATAGCGGAGATTGTTGATTGATACACCGTTAATTTTGATGCCCTTATCACATTCTTCCAGTGCCTCTATAAATATATGCTCTGAGTACAAGTTGAACAGCAACGCTGATAGAATGCAGCCCTGTGTAACTCCCCTAGCAAATCCTATGTCATGTCTCCATATTAGATTTTTTGCTGTTTGATTCTAATACAGATTTTTTATATTCTGAATATCCTTGGTGTCGAGTCGTGAACGATATAACAGTTCTATAGGTTTGTCGTGGTTGATAGTGTCAAATGCTTTCTCGTAATCGATAAAGCAAACATAAGCAACTTTTTGTTGATCTAGACATTTTTTAATCAAGACCTGCGTCGCAAAGAGGGGCTCCCGTGTCCCATATTCGCAACTAAATCCAAACTGTATGATCTATATGCTCCACTAATTTTGTTCTTATTCTAGAATGAATAATTCTTAAGAATACCTTCAGGGTATGGCTCATTAAGCTTATCATGTGATATTCGTTCCACTTTTTGGAGTTTGCTCTTTTGGAGAGTATTATAAACGGAGATTTCAACCAGTCGGATGGAATTTGAGCGGTATCGTAGATCTTATTACACAGGTTTAACACGATATTCAGATTGTTCTCATTGATAAATTTCAAAAATTCAACCGGTATTTCATCACATCCTGTTGCTTTTTCATCCTTTGTTTGTTCTAGGGCTTTTATTACTTCACTTTTCATTTTGTCGGGTCCATCCAGATCAAGAGTGTTCATTGCATGACGATCATCAGTAAACAAATTTTGAAGTGGGTTTCCCAAATCTCCCACTGCTCTTTCCTGTCTATAATCTATAATGAGCTTGTTGTTATTTTCGTCTACTAGCTTTACAACCTGTTAGTATATATATATATATATATATATATATATATATATATATATATATATATATATATATATATATACATATATATATATATATGACTCTTTCTTTCTATTTTATGGACCATCTATTCATCCGTAATTTTCTGTATTCTGACTGTCGTTTTTTCATCAATAAAAGTAATTGGTGTATTAAAAGGTTGTCGGAAATTTGTTATCTAAATAGTCTTTGCGCTATTATATTATCCTTGATCATCCGATTATCCTCATATGTCTCCATCTCACCAGAACCACATCTCACCAGAACTTAACGCAATAGCGCCACTCTAGTAATAATTCTATAAAACTACAGTATATAAAATAAAAATTGTTATATACAAGATATTGTGTGATCCTAAATTTTTCTTCGAATTCTCTTTCTCCGTTTTTCTATTTGCAGTATGATTCACAACTTCTTCAATAATATCTCGATATTTGAAAGATTTCTTACTTGCTGTTGATTATGCAATCATTGCCAAAATTATGAGATTGCTATTTTTCTATTAAAACAATACAATGTATCTGAAATAGCTATTTAAGTTTGTAAGTGCAAGTTATGTTTTCTTTCATGATCGTACAATTTTTTCAAGTAATAATATTTTCATGAACGACTCATTACTTTGCATATACTTTGATTTTTGATTACTGTCAACAAAAAGAGAACCTCACTCACTCCTCATGTATACAGAGAGTTCTAGGACTCAATGCCAAAATTTCGGATGTGATTAGATGACGTCAAAATACATAAAAAAAATATTCTCATACGACCCCTCGTTTCTGAGTTGTAGGCATTTAAATTTGCGAAATCAGAATATATATATATTCAAGTATATTTTCTAAATTATATATACAAGCATTATTAATTTTCATTGAATGATTACGTATGTCCATGTTGTGTGTTTGACGGAATAAAAAATTCTATACTACTATCTGAATGCCAGGGGTAGCTCATGCCAAGGTTAATATTCCGTAACTTTCACATGGTCAACTTGTACAATATAAATAGAGCAGAAATTAATTTTTAAATCCATTTTTTAACGTACTTTTTGTTTAACTTGTTAAAATTCATGACTTAGGTGATATGAAGATTCTTAGTATATTATACATGCCGAGAAAACTGTTTGCTTGAAGATACATTCTGAGAAAAATTATCATAAATTGTGATTATTCATAGAAAATATTTACAGGTGATATTTAAACACAATCAAACATATCTAAATGAACTGCATACTAAGAAAAAAATTAAAATGTGAAAAAATTGAGTTGGTACGTGAACAACATATTTAATACAAACAAAAAAACTATAATAAATGTTTGTACTTCTACACACTTCCGTTTTCACACTAGACAAAGAATTAACATCGATTTTGTGTTAATGTTTGGGCAGAAATAGTGGGTAATAATTTGATAGGTCTATATCTTTTTGATAATAACCTAAATGATAAGCGATACCTAGAAATTCTCCAAACAGATTTCTAACTCAGTTATGTGATATATCTCAAAACATTCGCAGACATGTGGTTCATGCACGATGGAGACCCTCCCCACTTCCTCAGTGATGGAAAAAATCATAGTGACAAAATATTTTTTGATAAAGACTGATGTTAAGTAGAAACGTCAATTTTCTTATCAATCTTTCAAAAAATATATAAAACTTTAATATTGATGCAAACGCAGAAGATAAACAGGCATAGTAATATATTATGTTTAAAATATGATGAAATGACTGAAGGTAAAAAAATCTTAAATAACCCTGGGAACTCAATAAGGTATGTGAGATTATCTATCTAGAATTTATTACAAAAATATAGTATCAAAAACTGAAAAAAAACTGATTCTAATATATGTAATACGTAAAGACACATGAGTGGACGAAATAAATTGTCTGCTAAACTTGAAAGACTGGTCTAACATAAAGTTAATTCAAAGTGATAAATTAAATTATTCAACTCACAGGTCCTCCCTACAATTAATAAAATTCGTTAAAATATATTTTCCCTTCTGTGTAATTAACACATTATTCTAATGCGTCAAAAGATGTCTTCACATAAAGTTTGAAGAGGCGCTATGTTAAACCCTTTCAAATTACTCTTATTCATTTGTAAACTTTACAAAATTACACCTACATCCCGTCGACACCCTCCTTAAAATTTGGGTTGTAGGCTTAAAACTTCAATAGCTAATCACACACATTGTTTTGTGTTTTCTTTGAATAATTCAAGTTTTGTGTTGATGTAATGTCTACTATTAGAAATATTCGATAAATTTCTTTTGAAGAACTGCAGCCATCAGGACAAAAGTATAATAATTGATTGAATTTATTCATACTACTTCAATCAAGGTATACATGAGAATACGAGCAGTATCAAATTGAACTAAAATATTACCAGCCGAGTCTCAGTAAAGTTGGCCCAGCTATGAAAGCAATATTTGTTTAAGGAACTTACCTATTACCAAAAATGAATCCAGAATAATTATGAATTCATATAATTGACTCATTCAATATAATTTTTTTTGCAAGCAGGTCGCATCTAAGTAGAAATCTACTCGCTTCCTACAGCAAACATAGGAGGGTTTAGCTTGTAAGTTATTATCATGAAATAGTTTTTGTTCTGTATGAGCAAGTATTCACAAAAAAGCTTATTTCCAGTAACTTACGTCCTATTCATTGCTACGTCTACGCCATCAGTGGTTTTGATTGCAAGTCATATTTCTTGATCAGTATCTGAGACTTCTGAGCGCTGACGCTGGTGATCTACTTCATCTATATCTGGGTCAGTGTCGAAGAATGGTTCTAGAAGAGTTGAAAGACGTAGTTCATAACTGTAATTTCTATTTAAAAACTGGAAGTATTTTATTGAAAAGGTTGATAAAAACAAAACAGCACTTAACCTCCCTTCCTTTAGGTACCACGTACTCGCTTCAAGGACATCCGCTCAGTCTCAACAAATACTGGAAACAAATAATAAAGTTTTTGTAGGAAACAGGTTGAGGCGTTATGAAATTTCGAGCCTTCACTGTAGAAAGTAATACTCGTTCTTATGTTTCTTGCTTTTTTATCTATTATTATGTTTTTTTCACAAGCCCATTCCGTTATTTGCCTTCTCATTATCGATTATACTTTATTATATTATATCATTTAATATTATTACTCATTATTAAGCAAAATTCTACTACTAACAACTGTGGTCACAGAAATTGATTTGATGTGACAGATTGGGAATCAATTTTCGTATCTATCAGCTTCCATTGAAACGGTTTACTAATATGGCATCACTAACGTAACCATTTTTATTATTTGATAAATAAATATCACTATTTATGTCCTAAAAAAAATAAATACCAATAATTAAAAATAGGGTGAAATATTAATTTGTTGATAACTGATTTTTGATTTTCTACGAAATTTCGACAATGATTACATAAATATTTTGATATACTAACATTATACTTAAATTAGTATTTACAGAAGCCTCCGAGTAGTAGTCTCATATTTTACTGGTACGAACAGCAAAATTTATAATACGATTCCATTCAGCATTTTATCTTTAGGTCTTTTATTTTTCCTTTATAAAAAATATTGGATATTAGTTCCATGTAAATAGATGAAACGCACATTTCATGACAAATGGTAATTTTTATTTTCTCCGAAAATCTTGGGATTCCGGATGACCAACTAATTTCGAAATGAGTAAAGCAATAAAGTTCGCGTTCAGCACTCATTTTCAATTTGAGAATTCCACACGAGTTTTGGAAGCTAAACAAAATCCAACGTCTATAATTTTGAATCGAAAAAAGTTAATTAAACTTCTTCCAAATATGGCTATAGTAACGGAATAACTTCGTTGAATGCAGAAAGACTATTTTAATATTAAATTTGAGGAATTTAATCAGCCATTTACTAGAGAGACCTACTTTCGGGAACAATGACTTTTAGATAAACTTCGTTTTCGAGCTCGGGTATTTCTTAATCTCTTCACATCATTATTTGGCGATATATTTTTAATATCTAGTCGTCTTTTGAAATTGAGTATCGTGAATACAAAAATATTTAGACTAATATTTACAGCTGAGTGCAACACAAGTTGAATAATATCTAATATTCTGAATACTTTTTTGTGAGGGTATAAATTTGATAACACGTAACGCCCTTTACCTTTCGACTCCTGTCAGAAATTTCAGAACGGTCAAAGCTAGGTTAAACTTGTTTTGGAAGCAAACATTTGTGGAATTACTTACCGAGGCGGAGACATAACCAGAAATCTCGAATAAAAGGATTTTAGTTATAAGAATGGAGGAAAAGGATTATTTCGAAAGGCAATTCAGAGAATCCTTTAGCGACCACAAGTGTGTGAAAAACACTGAACAAATGTGAGAACCTTGTCATCGGTACACTCAGGTATAGTTATGAGTTAATAACCAAACTTTGTCTAAGTTCTATTTCTTTCCCAAAATTCACGGACCTAGGAAGGCAAATGCTTCAACAATTTGTACACCTAGTTATAATACTGAATACACTGTTTACACTATCACTACACCAACACTCACAATAACACTGTCTGACACCGACTACTTGGTACGAACCGTGTAACTAGCGGCCTCTATGAGGGGCAGACATAAAAACAAATTCATTGGATGTATCAGCTTCCATAACATATTTGTGTGAAATTTCAATACAAAATCGTGAAAACTGTGTATGTGTATATATTTCTTCAGAGTCCTTTATCTTGAATACGGATGGATTACGAAAATTTTTCACTTAGCAAACCCCAAATATATCAGCACTCTCTATAAATTCACCCCACCGTTTTGTAATTGGAAACAACAAGAACATTACAATAATAAACCAAGTCAATTTTTCACCATATTGATCATTCAGTTTTTATCTAGCAGGCAAATAATTTTTTTTCGTTTCTACATCAATCTGTGAAAAAACGTGAGGTACAAGCATCATTCCATTATTTGCACTTCAAATGATATCGGTCAAGATGTTTTATGTCTCAAATGAATCCAATTTCTCCTATTGGTCACATACCAATATTTTCTGTGCAGAACAACTACCATGGGATTTGATCGACGACCTATTTAATCGAATCATTGGGGCTGCAGATATCTAATCTAAAATTCTGACATAACTACGTTATCTCGTTTGAAACTTTCTATCCCATGTAAGCGCTACTCACAGAATGATATTAATTAGGACCTGCACTTCTCAGTCCCTATACGGAAAGGGATAGATTACGTGACGAAAACTTCTAAACTGAATCCGATTTCTAGAGATTATTCTCATTATACGAGGTAGGATCATATCTAACCTAGCCTTCGAAATATGTGAGGGAGAAACACTGTTCTATCAATTTTCTGTACATTAACATACATATTCAATATACCATAGTTTCGAGACAATTTCATCTATAGAGACATATTGTTGTATGAAAATTTAGATACAATTTGTATTCCTGAATGTGCACGTTCATAAATTATGAAGAAATATACGAAGGTTGCTACATAAGGTTTGAGATAGGACAACACTGATGTGAATATGTCAAATCTGATGAGTCCATGGGTGTCTCCAGTAGAGCTCATGAAGAAAAAGGATGGAACAACGAGATCCTGCGTGGATTATCGCATCACTAGTTGAACAACGTTTCGAAGAGACAGCTATTCTCTACCCCGGATTGACATTACACTAGACACTTCAGCTGGCAGCAAGCTGTTTTCTATCTTGGAATTGAAGTCTGGATATTGGCAAGTTGGTATGTCCCCAGAAAATAAGGAGAAATCGACGTTATACCATGCGCCCGCAACATTTGAAAGACTTATGGAAAACGTCTTGAGAGAGTTATCTTGGAAAACATATCTGGTTTATTTGAATGAAATTGTAGTATTGGGAAAGACATTTGAGGAACTTCTTAAGAACTTGGAATACTTATTCAAACGACTTCAAGCTGCCCAGCCCATGCTAAGCCCAAATAAGTGCCAGCTCCTCCAAAACTGAGTCAACTATCTAGGCCACATAATGAGCAACGGAAGAGAGGCAGTGGACCCAGAGAAAATTGCCTTCATACAGCCACTAAATCGAATCCCAGAATACTATAAAACGGCGTTAGAGACTTGGAAGAAACATTTAATCACGGCGCCAATATTAGGATATCCACTACCAGAGGGGAAATTTATATTTGACTCGGATGCTAGCAATATAGGGATTGGAGTACTCTCACAGATCCAAGGATGGTAAGAAAGAATGCTGGAATACTTCAGTAAAGTTCTCTTGAAACGAGAACAGAACTACTGCGTCATGAGAAGAGAACTATTGGCGGTAGTGAAGTCTGTGGAACACTTTTACAGGAATATTTATGAAATTAAGCTCTTTATCAGGTCTGATTATGCAGCACTCAAGTAGTTTATTTCAAGAATACCGAGGAACAGATCGCCAGAAGGATTGAACGGTTTTAAGAATACAACTTCGACATCCAACATCGAGCCGGACTCAGCCATCGAAATGCTGCCTCTCTATATAGACAATCGTGCCCAGTAGACTACTCCTACTGTAATAAAGCCAAATAGAAGGAAGCCGTAGTTTCAAGAACTACATTGGTTAATGAAGAACGGTCACCCACAAGGATCAAGAGAATCCTCACCTAAAAATGATTCGGCAATCGAAGGAAGAAAATCGGCTACCTACATATTGGGGATATCCCTTTTCCAGAGGAGGGCCTTTTTAAAATGATCCTCGAGAATGATGATCTTACCGAGAAGAAAAGACAGCTATTTGTTCCGAGACCAAGAGTAGTAGGTACTGAAGAAATTACACGAGAGTCCTTCGAGACGTCATCTGGAAATGGATAAAACCCTGCAGTGAGTCCGTTTATTGGATGAACACCTCCGACAATGTAAGGATGAAGGATTGGTGTAAGAAATATATGAGTTTGCGCTACGAGTAATGTACTACATCGTAGGAGAAGGCATCCATGAAACAATAAAATGTTGGAATTCCTTGTTGGAAGAGTCGCGAGAATGAACAGGACTATTAGTAGATATATGTCCAAATTAGTTTCCAGCCACCAGAAATATTGGGAAATTGGGATCAGTATCAATCCCTATTTGCAAGTGCTTATCGATCTGCTATTAATGAGCCCACCAGTGGAACACCTGCGGAAATCCCTTTTGGTCTTAAAATAAGGCTTCCTTGTGACCTAGAATTTGGCTGTCAGCGCCTGGAGAAAATGTAGCAGGAGAAGATTATGTGATCCAATTGAAAAGAAAGACTAGACGACATATAAGAATTCCAACGTAATCAGGAAAAGGATCACCGATGTCATCTACGACTACGACCTACAGGAAGAAGTGAACTAGTTGCGAGAAGAACTTGACCTTACCTTCGAAGAATGTAAGGATGTGTACAGAAGGTAGAGATAGATATGTACAAGAACAAGACTTGTTCACTCAGCCGGAAAATTATTCGGTAGATTGCAACATCACTGCCTGTATTAAAAACGCACGAGGATTAGCAATTATTTTCCGGAAGAAGTTTGGCATATGAGGAAAACTTGAAGAGCAGATCCCAGACCCAGCAAGACGGTGAGATCCAAACACGATTCGCGGTACAACTTTTACCTGGTAATCAAAAATGAATTTCAACATTAATTCACTTATTTTGTAGGAGTCGCTTCAAAGCCTCCGCGACCATGTCTTAGAAGCCACGTTAAAAAACTAGTTATTGCCAAGATAGCAAGTAACCAGTTGGATTCACAAGTCGTCAAGAACATGATAGAGGTAATATTCCAGAATACTGTGGTGCACATATTAATTCACGGCTATCCACACCATCATCAACACTTGGTGAAGACAGTGCTCTGTTATTTCTATGTGACCGAAGTGCAGGAATGGGTCTAGTTGCCGATTTAGACATCCAGTCTCCGCTATTCATGAGTTCCAGGAGAAACTTCCATCTAAGGAAACATTTTTATAAATGGCGATAGCGCCTAGAACTTTTTATTATAGCGGGCGGGTTATTTATAGTATTTCTTCTAAATAATTTGTGGGAAAATTTATTTATTTATTTCTTTTGTTGTAGAAGTTCACTTCGAATTCTATTTGTGGTATATAAATAAGTTTATGTAGCGCAATAAGTTAAATTTAAATTAATAGTCGTGAAGAAAAGTATATATCTTAAAGCATAATAGTATATATCTTAACGTATATGGATAGATGTAATAAGACACTCAAATAAAGATGCTCTAGCAGCATTTGATTAATTCGCTTTTAAATATAAAAGATACGCATGTAAAGAAATACAAAATGGTTCCAGGGTCGGATATTTAACTTAAGTTGGTATGGTTGAGGAAAGAGTGAATAAAATACATTTTGTGATTTTTTGTCCAGTACCCAAATATAAATAAAACTTTATCAAATCACTTTTATTGAAATAATGAATATAATGTGAGCTATAGTCACTGCATAGTGGACAGCAATAATTTGACTTAAAACCATACAAACAAACATATTGCAAGGACAGACGCATCAATATCTCAAGACGGTACGGGGATCGCAATCATTACACCAACCTCCAAATATATGATAAAAGCTCCTCAGACCCTATCCACTTCCACTGCTGAATTATACGCAATATATCGAGCTACCCACTTCGCCGCTTCATCAAACGAGCCTAATCATGTCATACTCACAGACTCTCTAAGCTCAATCCAAAGTCTTCAAAAAATTCACACAACAAATCCATTAGTAATCAAAATCAAGCAACAACTGCAATACATATGAGACAACAAGAAAAAAATAGTATTCTGTTGAATCCCCTCACACATTGTAATAAAAGGAAACGAAGAGGCACACCTGACGGCTTAGGAAGCTGTAATTAGTGACAGTGCGGAGTGAGTGAACTTTTTAACTACTACCGATATTAAAACAGTCTTAAAGCGTAAGGTGTTTAATGAATGGGAGATCAAATGGTCAACATCCACACACAAACTTCGTGAAGTGAAAGACTCAATAAAAACATGGTCAATACTACCGAAAAATCGCAGAGATGAAGTTCTTCTAACACGTCTGCGTCTAGGCCATACGCGACTGACACACAGCTACTTATTTGATACGAAACCCGAACCAAAATGTAGCAACTGCAATTGTAAATTAACTATAAAACACATAATCGCAGAATGTCCATCTCTTAACTCAGAAAAATCATCATCAAATCTACTACTCGGAACAATACGTGAATTTTTAGGATCAAAATACAACATTACTTACCTTAAAAATTACCTTAAACAGATCTCTATCATAAAATTAATTTAACAATTATTCATAGATTAAATACTTAATCTATCTAATCTAATAATACGGTTGATGCGAATTTTGTAATAAAAAAAGGACATAACTATATTATTGAATTTATTTTCAGCTTTGTAGCAGTGAATAAAGAGAAAACTCTTGTAACTCTAGTCGATGTATGTGTTTTTCGCATTAGTAGGTGCAGAGTCTTCTTTTGGAAGTGTACACGGACAAAGATAGAGATTGCAACAAATTGACAATACTGATACGAATAAGCCGGTAAGCAATTTATAATCCAATTACGCTGGCACTTTTTTTTAATCTAAATGTACCACAAAAAATATTTCAAACTGTACTATGCTGTAGATATTGATTCTTTTTTCTAACATACATATGCATATAAATAATAGTTGTTTTATGATGAGTACGTGAATGTTCAATAAATAATGTCTACAGAATGTTTCGGAAAAGTTATATCCACTGTTATTAAACTGCAGATATAATTCACTCTTCTCTGGTATAAAGCTAGATTCCAGTAATGCTTGTACATTCTCTATGTAGCCTCTTTTAATATTCTAATTATACAAATAAATCAACGTATCAAGCATTCATTTCTACGCTTTCTTGTAGTCTTTGTGGGTTTTAGACTCCTACCACTATTAATAACATTTTTTAAGCAGTTACTTGAACCCTGTGTACTAAAACTTTCAAGTACATTACCACTGGAGTCATACATTCTTGCTGTACGACGACAGTTTCCGGTTGCTGCGTAACATCATTTATACTATCGCCACAATCTTTCTCAAAAGTTTAAAGTTCTACACGGATGTTTTTCACATTGTTAGCTTGTTTCTGCCAATCTTCAAAAGAGGATAACGGTTTATCAATTCCTGTTTTGATTGATGAATTCTCTGGTTTAAGTGATATTTGCTGATATTGCTCTGTTATTGTGAAGAAATTCAAAATAAAATAAGATCTGATACTTGTAATATGATCACTAATTGGAAAAATAAATTGAAAGACAAACAACAACAGAGCAATCTCAAACCTTAAAATATAACTAATACCAAAGAATTCATCAATCAAAACAGAAATCTTGAAATTTTGAAAGCTGATAAAGCTAGTAAATCTGTTATTATGAAATCAGAAGATAACAATGATGAAATGATGAAATTATTAAACGATAACACAACTAACAACAAAATTTGGAATCATTACCCCCTAAATTATATGGTTTACCAAAACTGCACAAACCTGACATTCCCCTTTGACTGAAAAAATTCTGATTTCTTTATCTACAAATATTCCTATTACCATTGTTGAAAATATATTAATAAACAAATGGGATAAAATTAAAAAATATACAGAAAAACCACAAAAAGAATTTATAAGAGCTATCGAATTCACACTTACAACAACATATTTCAAATATGAGAATAAAATGTACAAACAAATTGATGGTTGTGCCATGGGGGCATCCATTTCAAGTGTTATAGTACTATTAGTAAAGTAAGATCTTGAGAAAACTGTCGTAAGCACACTCGATATAAATATTCCATTCTTTTTCAAATATGTAGAAGATTGTATTACTACCAAAGAATCAAATTGAAAAGATAAATAAAAAATTCAATTCTTATCATGAAAAACTTCAATTCACAATCGAGGTTGAGCAAAATAATATAAAACATTATATAAAATTAACATTTAAACAGAATGATATACGAAACCAACTTGATTCTTAAGATATTTAAACTTCAATTCGTGTCATCTTATGTCACAAACAAGATCAATGATAATAAGTTTGGCTGATAGATCTATCCAACTATCATATCCTGAATTTATACAAAAAGCAAAAACATCATCGAAAGAAAATAATTATCCGGAAAAAATGATAAACACATATTCAAGAAAAGTATAAACAGATACTACAATCAGTTAAAAAACAAAATAGAAACGAAACATTAAAACATAAAACATTTTCCTGACCATATGTCCAAGGACTTTCCCAACAATTATCGAATTATTTCAATAAATATGATATGAGTGTATGAAAAGTTATAAAGGACATGATACATTATCCAAATATTTTACTTAATTCTCACACTGTCTACATGGGACAGACATCTCAGTATTTAGAAAATAGACTTATATCATGATAAAAAAATAGAACTGCATCAACCACCCATGAAATATAGAAAAAACATAAAATCAGTTATAAAGGTTCAAAAATTCTTGAAACGGAATCTAAAAAGAGAATTTTTAGAAGCGGTTCATATTTATAAGAACGAAAAAACGATAAAATTGGTCAAAACTTCAATTTTATCTATCTTCTAATAATTATTAGAAAAAAATCTAATTTTAAAACAAAAGAGACTTAAAATCGATAACATTCAGAAACATGAACATATCAAGAGGTCTAAGAAATTAAAGAAACGTATATTTTTTTCGTCTTGTCTCTGCGTTTTATATTTCAGTATGCTTGGAAGAAGCTCCCAACTATTACCGAAAATCCATTTCGCGAATACGGAATTCGAATGATTATTTTTTATATTACTTACTATACTACTACTATATTACATATTACTAAACTTATTAGTTTTATATGTATTCAATATCCGAACATAACCTTTGATGTCAAGTTAGTGAAAGTTTATATTTAAATAGTGATGACATTTTAATAATATAAATCTTCAATTATACTGGCAGTATTGAAATTTTTTCTGCGACTTTTCTTTGAAAGCACCGTTTTCAGCCCTTTTATACATTTTCATGGAAGACGTTTCCTTTGAAGACACTGTTTTTAATTAAGCGAATGTCATCGCTAGTTCGATGTTCCATTAATTTTTTTATTCTCTAAGAATTCAACAATTGAAATAGCTTTTTGTTATGGCGATGATTCGATAAAATTGGAGTTGATTGCTATCTTTGCTATTATTCGCAATCTCCTGAATGTTTTTTATGATGAACAGAAAATCACCTCAAACTAAAATGTATTGTTAGAAAAATATGTTCTCAAAAAATTGAATATATGTTTGAACCTAAAAATTGATCTCTGATAAAGGATGATAGCAGAATCAATGTGAATAAGAATACTTGAATCCATCTAATATTTTGTGAAATTGTATTGCTCATTTTCACATACAGTGCGCAATGGTAGAAAAATGACAAATTCATGCATTTGAAATACAACTTATGTTGGGTGTATTATGCACAGAAATCATCCCATACAATCTATCTTCTATTCACTAGAAATAACTGAAACACTAAACACAATAATTCACAGTAACATCTAAAAAAATGTCACCAGACGGAGGAATTTGCTTAAGTAAATAATGAATTGGAGAACACAGACAACCTCGAAAAATGCTGTGATTATACTATCTCGATCAAATTACAAAATCCATTGATGATATGGAATACAGGAATTGAAATAGTATAGGTAACAAAAGAAACTATAATGAGCAATCATTATCACTATTTTTGAGGGCAATTCTTCCGTACAATTCCACTTATTTTCCTGATGATTGCTCCGTAATTTGATAACCAATATAGAATTTTTTCTAATTTTTATAAAATTTTCTAAATCACAATTATGATACATAATATAACAACTACATAGAAGATGTACGACAAAAATTAAAGGAAAATTTCACGGGAATGTTACCTGCTTTTCAGGAACCAATAATTATAAGAAAAATTGATTTGAGAGAAAAAAAGTACCTGATACTTGGAAAGTCATAGAGATGAGAAATAGAGATGAGAATACCTGTCTCCTGTCAGAAATGACCACTTCTGATATAAGCTTATTTTTACTGGCTACAATGAAAGAGTAATTCATTCTGTATATAGGGTGACTGATGAGTGTGATAAAGTTCAGTACCTTCTTTGTCCGTTGACATATCAATCGGAAAATTTCAGGAGTTAGTCATCATTAGTTTCCACATTTTATAGTTATATATAATCTCATAGGGTGTTTCAGACCACTCAGAATACCATATCAAAAGTACATTTTTTGAATTGAACGCAATATTATTTATTACGTATTTGGAATCAGGTTGACTTCTCCATTACAATAATATGGAATTATGATGTATTCTACTGGGTATTTTAAAACTTAAAACAAACTTTCCATGAAAATCGTTACAAGTCCAATACCTATAACTTTTTCTCATTTTTATTTGTAGTTTAGGCTCACTAACTAAATTTTGCTACATTCCAATTCTTGTTTTATCTAAGAAACACGATGATCGACAGTATGTCCAATTAGAAATGTTTAATTGTATTTCAACACCTCAATATTACAAATTATCATAAATGTCTCTTTATAGCGAACAGTTTCCTTGACAATGATATGATATAAAAATCTACATATCTCCTAAACCATGAATTTTTGCTATTTTCAGATTGTACAGGTGTCCCTGTGGAAGTTACGGATTATTAACCATTGGGTATGAGCTGCCTCTGGCCTTCAAAAAGTAGTGTAGAATACATATGTAATCAGCTATTGAAAATTCACAATGTTTTAATGTTTAATTTATAAAATATACTTAAATATGAGTTCTGATTTCGTAATTTTAAAGGTCTATAACGTGGTCGAATGACAATATTTTTTTATGTAACAGAATCATTTTCGCATCATCTACTCACTTTTGAATTTTTTGCATCAAGTTCCGTATATAGTGGAGGTAGTTGACATCACTATCGAGTAGTCAATAAATGAAAACTTTATTTATTCAGCAATTTTTATTATAATTGCTTCATCAGATTGCTAAATACTCTCCTTTTTTAAACATCAGAATATATATAAAATAACTTGCTGTGTTTGTATATCCCATCCTTAATATTGAATTCATATCTGTCTTTATTCTAACTACATTGTGAAAAATCTAACCAAGCCACGCCACTGCTCATTACAGACTGTCTAGCAGGAATATTGCAAATAAATTTTCTACATACGCCTTCCAACAGCTTCGTGCAATAGAAATGCATTCATGTTTACAATTCGATGTTTTCCTTGGTAAACAGTGGAGAAGATAAGTCCACGTGGACTGAGGGTTTGTTAGATGTTCGCCGAATTTTATACGGGGAGTGAACATTATTTTTCATTTCTTAATTTGCTATGAGTGCCGTGCGTATTCACGAAATATTGATTGTTCCTCGCATGACCGTCTTCTGCAATTGATATTGGAAGAACTATACTTCCATAGTGTTCAAATATATATTTCTTTAAATGATATGGAAAATATCTCTGCATATTTTCGTAATATACCATGTATATAAGCATTACAATTATGAATTTATGCTTCTCTAATTTTGTTTAGTTATATGAGTTTTTATGAACTATTAAATATAATTGAGAAGTATACAATATTGTCTCTCTCCAGCTCAGCGTTGTCAAATAGTTTTAACAAGTTGATGAATGATTCAAGTGAATTAGTTAGGATGCCAGGTAGCAGTGTCTCCACTTTCGTGTTTTGTCGCATTTCGCTCTCTGGTGGTCCATTTCATAAAATAATTGCTGTCAGAAGTAGGTAAAAGACAACGAAGTTCCTTCATTGCAGCAGGATCATTAATGAAAATGGGATAGTCATGATGGTCTGAGATGTTATGAAGAAGGACTACTCAGAAAGTATAGGGAATGTTTTGGTTTCATGCCACTAAGCTCACACAGATTTTCAAATTTAAAATTTGCACTTCAATTTATAATTCCACCTTTTGTGAGAGGCGGCAAATGTATGAAGTTAAGTAAAAAATGTAAAAACAAGCGTAAGTTGTCGAAAAAATTTGTAAAACTTAACATTTCGATTAGTTCTGTACAAGTTGAACGAATTTTGTGGATAGAGAATTTAATAAACTAAAATATTGTACAAGATGGATTCCAAAATTGGCTACAGATCACCATTGAGATGAACGAATGGTGGCAGCTTTGACATGGTGGATCGGATCGTGACTGTTTATGACTGAAACAGATAAAAATTACAATTCATCTAGGGTATACACAGAGGTTACCCCAAAATATTATGAAAATTTTTGCAGACCTTGACAATACAACGGGGAGCACTATGAAAGCTGTATTTGGGGTATGTGAGGTGTGCTTCTAATCGATTTTAATAAAGATGATCCAATAATCAGCTTTTAGCGAAATCTTCGTTTCTTGCACAACCACTTCCAAGAACTCTGACTATAATTTATTGGAAAGATAGGTTTCCTTTCCTCCACCCCATAGTACCGATCTTACTGCTGGTGGTTTTCACTTGTTTTCAAGAATGGAGAACTGATCAGGGGCGCAGAGCTTTGATGATGGAGTGGAGCTGAGGGTTTCGCGTCACTACGATATATAAGAGAATTCTATGACGAAACAAAGTCAAAGTTTATCTAGCGTTGCCTCATTTTCCCAATGATTATGTGGAAAAATTAAATTTTAGTTATATTCCAGAACATTCTCTCAATTTCAGAACACCGCTATTATTTATATTCATAGTAAGGTGATATTTAACGGAGTTTTGAATTGAGTTTGACTTAGCTCTGTATTAATGAATTCATTAATAAAATTTCACATAAACAGCTCCAAGTTGGAGCAACTTTCAGACACACGAATAAAGCCTAATTCTCCACTTAACCAAAACAATATCTAGTGTTTCTTCAAATCAATACAACAGAATTGATCGATTTATCAGCCATTAAGCCGAGTAAACTTGGGATGGCATGATGGAAAATCCTATCTATTTGGAGAGAGATAACATGGGACAATGACAATATAAATATCAAATTATGGTAATCAAACCAAGCATTTTATGATTTTTATTATTATTCCATTATTTCTCTCCATTTGATTCCGTTTGTAGTGTACCATATCTTATTTGTCTATTTATCCTCGCTGCATATTTGAATCACTTTTAGGGATACTCTCTGTAGTGGTCACTATATTTTCAGCCCATATCTTGTTTTTTCATTATAGTTTTGTTCTCTTTATAATCCATGAAAACTCCTGCTTAATAATTATAAGTTTGTATGAGTTGATTCTTTCATTTGTATATAAAGATCGAGCTCTGAGAATACGAACTCTTGTGGCGTCTAGTCTAGTCTAGTCCTAATTTCGGCTTCTCTATCCAATATGTCTTAATTGTTTTTTCGTATAATTTTAAAGAGTTCTGTTGCTCTTATTATTTTTCAAGCATTTCTATAATTATCGTTGTTGCCATCATGAGTCTTGTTTTATCTATTGTGATTCCAAGTGTCCTCTTTTTCATTTCATAATTTCCAGTTCTTTTATTTTGGTTCTGGTAACACACATTAAGGCAATATAGTATTCAAGTAGCTAATCTATAATTCATCATATCCCATGACGACGCCGACGTTGTCTAATATTTCATTTAATAATAATATTTCATATATGTATAATTTTATTCTTATTTTTCTCTTTCGTTATATAGACTATCATACTCTTCCCACGTCTTTCAAGGTGTGATTTTAGTATTTTGTGCCAATATTTCTAATAAAAATATGGTTTATATTCAATTCCCAAATCCACAAAGTTTTTCTCTTTATGATTCAGTCATTTTTTACCGTCTATTTTTCAATTTTTACAAGCTAAATTTGAGAAAAGTATTCCTCTGCAGTTCTTACAGTTATTTTAGCTTTTCTAAATTTACTACTTACATCTCTGTTTATACCTTGTGAAGAACATATTGACTTTTGAGTGGTTTGCATTTTCTATTGTTTCTGTCATCAGTTTATATGCTATTGAGTAGTTCTGTAACATCGTCATAATGCGTCCTCTTAAATTTCTTCTTTATTTTTGTTGCATCATTTCTTCAGTTTTTATTTTTGAATTATTTTTATCGCGTTCTCGATTTTTATTTTATTTTTATGCATAGCAGTTGATTAATTATTTTATCTTTAAATTTTTGGGTTTGATCCATTGGTTATATTATTTTGAAATTGCATCTAATTAAAAGTGAAACTTGGATGTTATACTTCTTGGAAATGCGAACGTATATAGGATGTATGTCACTGTTACTTTCAAGAAATAGAATCTCACCCTACATTTATATTCAATGTTATGGTTGGATAAATGAGATGTTTATCGTGTATCGAAATACACATATAGATGCATCAGAATCATACTAGTGAATATCCTTTTGTCTCTTATTGTATTCAAAATCTTCTCTACAGACTATGTATCTCAAATCAGCTTAGTTAATTTTCGTCGCCATTGGTATTAAAACATAAACATTACAATCACTCAACTGGACTACAAGTCTCTAAAATCTTATTTCCTATTGCTGCTAACATTCTTGCTAATAAATAATTTTTGCTTGTATTCAAATCAAATGAGAGAGAGAAAGAAATACTTCATTGTCGAAAAATTGTTACAATTTTTAGACAAAAGCTTGTAAAAACTACAAAGCAAACATAAAAATAACTAAAATAAAGTTACAAATAAAATCAAATTTCAATATACATAAGAAAATCACAATGAGTAACCAAATTATAGTTAATAGTAATAGGTAAGTAAATAGCAAAATTCAACCAGTATGCAGCATGACCGGAATTAAATATTATTATAAGAATAGGAGTCGTTTACAGAGTAAAAGGCACTTTCCAGTAAATATGCTCTCAATTTATTGCTTAATGTGGGAAAAGATGATATCGATTTGATTTCAATTGGCAAGTGATTGTGCACTTTTTTGCATAGTAAGATATTGAGCCCTTAACTAATTCTTAACGTGGAGTAGAGGAATTGTCCACAACAAGCCCTAAGAATTTTACAGATTAAACGACGTTAATGGTGGTAATATTTGATTTATCTTTTCCATTAAAATCGTCGGATTCTGATGAATTTCCAGGCAGCAATATAAAGCGATGTTGTGTATTGTGAAGTAACAAAAGAAATACTATTTGGAAATCTTTTATTATAATGTTCATGACAAAGTCTATTTAGGAGTTTCAGAAAATAAGGGAAAATTGTGAAAAAAGTAACTAAGATAGGTTAGTACACAAAATATAAAATTAAATGAAATGATGATAGTCCTTCTAAGTTAGTAAACTAAAGTATCGGCAGGAAATAAACTATAGTTTGGAAATTTGAATTAATAAATGAAACATATCATGAAGGAGAAAGGTGTGGTTTTGATAACGAACAAATAAAAAAATTAGTATTCCTAAAAGAGAAAAGTGCATCCGACGTATACAAAAAATTTATTTACAGTAGATATAAACGCGAGATTGATAGTTAAAATATAAAAATATTGTATATACTCATACGTAGTCATTATTAAGTTAAATGAGCAGGAAACTGTCTTTACAAGCGCAGGAGTCGTCTTTAGCGCGTAACCTTCGTTTTGTAGAATAGAGCAATAATTGTTATCTGTCTTATTGGAGACTCAATCCTACACATATGATGTTATAAATTAAATTCCTTAATACGACATAAATTTGGAGAAAATTTTCGCATTTATTAAAAAAATAATACCGAAAAAATATTTCTGTACGTCCAGTGTTTCCATATATAGATCATTTTAATTTAAGCAAGCTCCAGTTTTGCCTTTTATATCTATTACTTATATTCACATAAAATACAAATATCCTTTTCTCGGTTCAGCCATTCTGCATCTGGCGATGTTTTGTATAAAGAATCATCGTATTCGCCCGTTCGTACCATTTAGTTCAAATAACTTTGTGAAGAAAATGTTTCCGGGTTGCCACCGATGCGATAAAGTTTGCGATTCCAGGAGCGTTTATATAAATATTCAAAAGGGATATCATTTCTACGTCGGTGTCGCATACTTATGTATACAGTTCAATAATTTGTCCCCTTAATTTTATATAATAAAAAAATGGAATTTCAAATTCGATTTGTTTACTTTTCAAGTACAATTTGACCAATTCATTTTCTCTTGTTCGGAATTCAGCTTTTCCAAGTTGTATTTGGTTGCAAACTAAATTTTCTGAGATTAGTTTGACAAAATTACCTTTTCTAAGATTCTAAGATTAGTTGGTCAACAATTTGCTAGTGGTAAGTTCAATTCAGTCAAAAATAGTTTTTATAAGTTCACTTTAATTGAGAACTCAATATTGTGAATTTAATTATGTCAAAATCAGCTTTTCATTTTTTATTGCCTAAAAATGCTCTTAAGTTCAATTTGGCGATACATTTGTTTGTATAGGTTCACCTTAGTAAAAA
Source organism: Diorhabda carinulata (assembly GCF_026250575.1). Taxonomy (NCBI): domain Eukaryota; kingdom Metazoa; phylum Arthropoda; class Insecta; order Coleoptera; family Chrysomelidae; genus Diorhabda; species Diorhabda carinulata. The sequence continues at coordinate 11,564,595 of NC_079462.1, forward strand.
ACTATGGGCCTAGATGGCCTCATATACACCTAGGTCAAAAATTGACAATTTAAAATAATGCGATGAAAATTGAGTTCTATGAATCTTAACTAAATTAACTAGTTTTAGTTAAGAAAAATAACCGTTCATATAACAATTTTTGGAAGCTGAATGGTGCTCACAATAGTTACAAACACGTTCACAATCATTCAAATATGTCTTAGTTATCTGAATAGGACTATTTTGATCGTCCGTTTTATTCAGTTGGGCAAAACATTTCCAAAAGAACAATTATATAGAGCTACTATAGCACCACAAAAGAACTCTTTTCCAGCTATTACATAACAACAATAACTATTTTGTTATTCTCATAAGCAACTACTAAGTAATTATATTATATCATTTAAGAATTCTATGTTATCACTTTTTACTTTTCATATGTGAGAGATGCCAGTTTGAAAGTTGTATAAGATGTTTGTTAGGTGAATAATATACTATTCCTGAACTTTGTCATTTTTTCTTGATCATGTTGAACATTTCGTCTGTATAGTAAATACTATAAAACATTATCATTCTTCCACCAAAATTCACCAACAAAACCCACTTTTCCACGAAACCTGTCTAAGGTAATTTCAAAAAAGACAACCAACCATTGAATGTGTTGGACAACATGAGCGATCTAATGCTAGCTTATCATTATGTTATCCTTAGTAATTTTCTCAGTCAACAGGTCGGTAAGGAGACTTAAATGATACTGTCACCAATTTCTTTTTGAGATAGGTTCGTTCTATAATAAATATGAGTGCCAATATTATAATGATATCACATTCCGGTCATCTTATTGCTATTTGCCTTATTATGAATCGATCAACTGATTTAGAAAAAATGTGGAGAATATCATATAGAATAAATATAAGTTAGGTAGATGGAGGCGTCACACTACAGATATGATAAAGCTGAAATGATATAATAACTTCGTTAATTCATCTATTCCCATCGAATATTTTGAAGGTTATAAGAATAGTTGTATGGGCGAATATAAAACTTCTTATAGATCCTTCAAACTGAAAGAAGCTTCTCTGTATAAACTATATGAGGAACGATGCTAGAAAACCAATTAAATGATGTTTTTCTTAAAGCTCCTAAGAACAACAATAGATCTGTTAGGAATACTCCAAATTACACTTAAAAACCTATAACTTTCTTCACACATCAGTTACATAATATTTGTAAAACAATTTGGTAATGAAGAAGAAATCTGTGTGTTACTTTGGCTGGTTAGACGTTCGTTTCACTCTTGGCTCAAGAGATAATTTTATAAAAAATGGGTTGTTGTAGTCATTTTGACGAGAAAATGAATTTGTGAGTTTGATTTTCTTTGTATAATTTGATCCAAAAGGTTCCAAATTCAATAAGAACCATAATTATTTTGTCTAATTATGACTACAATTGCTTATTAGTTTAACATTCCCTCTTTAAGTTCAGTTTGAACATTGGTTTTTCCAGGTTTAGCTCCATTAAATATTGGCTCAAGAGAAAATTTTATAGAAAAATTGGTATTTGTGGTCATTTTGACAAAAAAATGGATTTGTGAGTTTGATTTGATAAGAAACTGCTATTTTATGCTCAACTATATATAAATTATCTATAACAAGTTTGAAATGGTGACAAATTTGCTTTTCTTTGTATAATTTGATCAAAAAGGTTCCAAAATCAATGAGAACCATAATTATTTTGTCTAATTATGACTACAATTGCTTATAAGTTTAACATTCCCCCTTTAAGTTTAAGTTCAGTTTGGATACTCGTTTTTTTAGGTTATAATATTTGATGGAACTATAAAATATCAAATATCAAGAGATAATTTTATGTAAAAATTGGTTTTTGTGGTCATTTTGACGAGAAAATTTGAGATTTGATATTGTCTCTTTAAGTTCAGTTTGTACATTCGTTTTTCTAGGTTTTCTTCAATCAATATCGGCATTTGAAGTATCATGCGATGGAAAATTGGATTTTTCAAGTCTTATCTTATGGAGATTAGCTTTTATGATTAAAACTTTGTTTATAAGTGTAATTTTGTCCAATATTCACTGTTTCTACTCAATTTAACCGAATATGTGTTTCACTTATTCAAATCTCTTGAAAATAGGTACATTTATATGAAATAATTTTTTGAAAATCAGATTTTTAAGCTCAATTCAATAGATAATGAGCTTTTATATATCTTAGTTCCGGTTATAAATTTGTGATGTTGAGAATAAATTCAACTTTATGAGTTTAATTCGTCAATCATTAGATTTTTTGAGCAAATTTCATCAAAACTTGACTCATCTAAGTATAATTAGATTGAAACTTGTATTCTCCAATTTCAATTTTGTGAAAAATTTGCTTTTCCGAATTAATTTAATATGAGCTACGATTCATAAACTTCATAATTCTTTAAACTTATTTTGTTCACAAAATAAAACTCAGAACCTCATTAATTTAGAAAACTATGACTGTAGAAAAAACTAATGGACGAAATAAAATTAACGCCGGTTCTGCTTAACTACAAAAAACTATTTGAATAACATTTTATAAAAAATTACTTATGAGTCGCCGACGAATTTTATTTATAATAACCGGCATTCGGGCGGTGAACGGATTTATGAATAACTTATTTTAAATTCTCATCGATAGTTATTTATCGCGACGTTTTCATAAGATATTTTTAATTATGAAGTACTTTTCCCTCAATTTCTAACATACGCTATTGAGTGTATGAAAAACTGTTTTAAAATATTGTGTGGTTTGAAGTAAAAAGTGGAGATGCTTTGAAAATTTCAATCTTTCGACCGAATCGAATGGAATGAATGTGAACCGGTGAGAGATATTAATAAAATTTAGTTAGATGTATATTTTCTATGCTGTAATTGTAATTTCGAGTATTAAAAATAGGCCGAATATAGTTTTCACTGAATAACTCATTATTTTTACTAACAATCTGTTTCTAAACCGATAGTCTAGAACCAGCGGAAAAAAATGTTAAACTGTGGAATTTTCTTAATCAACGTCGAATTATTCGTAGATCTGTTGATATTTTGAAACAAGTTTATTATTAATCGGACTTATGCAACCTCTTCAAAGACCATCCTCTGTGGGTACTAATGATGGGAGCTTTTTTTATAGACAATTATTATAATCTCGATTTTCATAAAAATTTGGATTCAATATCCTATTCTACGAAATCTTCTCTATACTGAACCGGGCTTCTTACTGCAAATCGCAGATTTTATGCATGTTTTGAGTAAAATGAAGTTCAATTGTATTATTCATAAATCTGTTGACATTCTCAAACCCGTTCATGATCAATCATACGAAAAGTTAAAAAATAATCTCAACATTCTTTTATAATTAAAAATTATATAAAACTGCATAGACCAGAGCATAGTGGCGCATTCGTTTGCAAAATTGTTGTATGTCATAATTTTTTTTAATACCCGGGAGGTCTTCCTGATTAAAAAAGTGTGAGATGGTACTTGATCGTATCTCCAACCCATTAATTGTTATGAATTTTTTTAAATTCAAAATCGCCGAAAATCCTAATTTTCCTGAATTAAATAATATACCTAAAAAATTCAAATGTTATAATTTTTTATCCAATATTTCAACTATCTTAAACAAATTAACTTAAGTAAATTTGAAGAATTTTGTTTTTATTGTTTTATTTATGTTATAACAATATGCTCCCTACGCGCAGACACTTTCGAGAGAGTATTTCTATCTCACTCCCTCACTCCCTATAAGATGAGTGAGAGAAAAGCCGACGACGCGCTTAAAAAATTGTTTGCTGTTTTTCAGCAATAATACGTTGAAAAAATATTTTTACTGCTTCTAATATTAATCTATTTTCCAACTTATTTTTATGTGTAATAAGATTTTTATTTATTAATAAAATATTTTATATAACTTTTTTTGGTAATTGAAGTTAACAGAAACATTTATTTTCAACATTTCTTATTATTTATGGAAACATCATTGTCAGATACCGTCTAAGAAGTAACCTTTTTTTGAACCCTATTTTCTAATAAGATAAAAAAGGACAAAAATATACTTTTCTTGATCCATGAAAAATTTCTACTTTTTACAACGAAATTTTTCGACTTTCCTTATGAAAATATAATATGGACACTGATAATTTGCGTATTTATATTGATCAATTTTAAGTCTTCATCAAAATATGATATTAACGCTAACAATTTGCGTATAGATCACCTTCATCATGAATATCAAAATAAGAATAAAATCATAAGGGAATTTTGTTCTAATAAGAAAACTGTTCCCTAGTTCTCACATTTCAAATATTTAGCAGTAGTCAATTAAATTATTTGTAATTTTATTAGAATTTACAAAATAGAGCTATAAGTTTTACTTAAATTATATAGATCGTTTTTATCACTTATAGTTATTTTGTTCTTAAGAATGTGAACGATTTCTAAAAATTCTATTTTTCGTGTATTAATTTCCGTTTCAAGAATTTTTTGATATTTATAATTGAATTTATGTTTTTTTGATATTTTATTGTTGGTTAATGCTATTCTATTTTTTTATGGTATTGTTGACTTCTGAAATGTATTTAGAAAATAGACTAAGAAACATTTTTCCATAACATGAATAGTTTTTGGATTATTTGAGAAAAATTCTTTTTGCAAGAATACGGAAATGTAGTGTTCAATGTAATAATTTATTTGTTCCAAAATAAACATTCAAAACCGGTCAAATCACATGGATCATATAAATAATACATAAATTAAGTGAATTGCAGGTACATTACGATTAATTTCAATTAGGGTTGTAATGGCGAGGGTATAATTATTACATTTTTTCAAAAAAGGAAAAGAACAAACCTTATTTTTGTTATACATCAGTCAACTCTTATGCAAAAGAATTTTGAGATTGCTCATTTTAGAGGTTTTTTTTATGTGCTTCGAAAAAGATTTGCCAACAATTTTATCAATTTCGAGTTATTTGAGTTTGAAGGTTTTCAATTTCGGGATTTCCCAGAAATAGCTATCTTTCAACGAGCGATAACTCGGTTATTAATTAACATGGGTCCTTAAAATCGAAATAATTAAGCTGATAAAACGAAAACTGAGTTATTCATGAAAAACGGTAAGAATATGCGGTTTTTCAATGAAAAATGAGCGGTTCCAATTGTTAACTCTGAAAATACCAACTTTAGAAAAAAATTTTGTAGAGTGAAAGTTAGTCAATGTATCGACTTACGAGATTATTTTGTTGGAATAAATTTTCATCTCCAAGAAGGGGTGGCTTTCATCCCCTTCGGCACAGGCTATAAATACTACCTTCATACCAAGAAAATCGACCTTGATTATCAAAATTACACGGGAAATCGGCTGGTACCTAATAAACACTAAATATGATTCAATGTCTAAAAATTTGGAAATATAAAATACCAATCATAATAAAACTAAAATAATAAAGGACATATTCAGTAGGCACTTGTGATAAAGTCCAGAAGGAATTAGCGCATGAGTACCGAAAGCTATTGTACCTCAATTTTTTATGCGATCCCCTTGCTCTCTGATAAATAGATGTTGCCAGGGGAGCATATTGCTTAAGCCGAATTTTTCAATTAATTGCAGGAATTGTAATTTTTCAACCGGACAAGTTTTTTTTATATTCTTTATTGAACAATAAATGAAAAAGATCCTATGACTTTTCACGATAAAGTAAAATATTTTTAAATATATGAATTTTTAGATGTCTCGAACTTGGGTACTATTGACCCGTGAAAAATATATCAAAACAAATAGAATACGATTAATATTTTTTTCCAATTCTTCAAACAATACTTAGTAATATTCGTAATAGAGATCCAATTTAATTTCATTGTGTATGCCTTTTTTTAATTTTGTTAATTTCGCGTACTCACAATATACGTCGTTCATCTTTCATTATTTACATATAAATGTGATTTCAAAGAACGTACAAATACCATTTTATCTTATTATTGTTGATATGCATAAAGTACTGTGATATTCACAAAAAAGTAATATCAACTAATTTAAAAGTAATTTTAATCACATGTTCAGATCCATTTTAAATATCTTTTGTAAAATTCATACCAGAAAAAAATTTGTTTTAGACAAATTGTAGAAAATTTGATTATTCATAGCATCGCTCTGTTTAATAGTTTTGATAAAGTTGATAGTTTTTAAGATAAATGATAAATAATTAATCAAGACACAGAGTGGCCCATGCAGCGCAAGAGTCAGAGAAACGGCGATACCTAGTTAAAAAAATTGTCCGGTTGAAATATAACAATTTATTACAACTGCTTAAACCATTTCGGTTTAAACAATATGGTACGGGATTGCCCCATAACCACATACATTAATATAATCAGTGGGGCAATTTAAAGAGGATCGCATGAAAAAATTGAGGAGGAATAGTTTTCGGTACTCATGCGCCGATTCCTCCTGGACTAATAATTTTTCCTCACGAAACGGTTATTATATTAAAATGTATTTAAAAGTACCTAATCCCGGATGCAAAAAATAAGCATAAGAAATCTATCAAGATGTCGACATAAACTAAAATCATTCAGAAGTTTATTAGGTTTGCTCCAGCAGTATGCTTTGATCATATTTCGAACTTGACGCATGACTTGACTATAGGGCTTTTTTGAAACTACAACCCAGGTTAAGGTAGAATACCAATTAGCTGATTGATTATTGTGTATCCTTACAAGAAACGAGATATAGATCACAGTTTTCGAACGTCGTATTCAATTTTTAGATTTAAAACTTGATCTATAAGAACTTTTAATTTCTATTACTCTTGTATTGTAGTATAGATTATAGATATTCAATAATTGTTATTGAGTAGTTATCAACGATTTACCCACTCATATGGATTTGAACCTAATGAGAACTAAAAGTAGACAGCAGTTTAAGGGGAATAAAATGTTGAAAATCCATAGATAAATGAACAACCCCCCAGCTGCTCTCATTCACTCGGGACTATCAATGTAGAAAGGATCCTAACATAGGACTACGACCTGATTAACTCTATCAGTTTCCGAACAACAATTAAAGTGATCCGAGTTAGTTTCCGAACATTCAGATCATAATTGGGTTAACCCGATCAAATTTTCCGAAAAGTACTTATAATAATTATCACTACCGACAAAATTTATATCTTGAAAATATTTTACAATAAATAAAGCATGATACATGATCTAATATGTGTGGATGCGAGGATTCATTTATTCAGAACATTTTTGCTGGTAAATCTTCTTGTTCATTACTTGAATTTGATGCTACAGCGCATGATGAAGTAGTTACAGACAGTCTGCTGGACCAAACCTATTATATTGAGTTGAGACATTAGAACATACAGTAGTAAGGAAGGATTCTTATGTCGTGGACAGTTAAACGGGATGGTTATTCAAAATGGTTACCGCACAATAGAGTATATCAGTGGTGACGTACCTAAATTTAGATAGGATAAAACTATTTGTCATAAAATGATTAAAAAAAAAATATAAAATTAATATTTTCAATAGCTCAATTGAAAATTTTTACGAGTAAATAATTTATCAAAACATTATTTTAAAGGCATCGCAGATATTAAAGCTGGTAAAATGGAATTAAAAAAAATATGAACAATATGAACTTGTCCAATTATGTCAACATTTGTAATACTTTTATAAATAAAATGTACTTGTGTATATAAATATATTTGATATATAATATTGATTTTATGACTCTCAATACAATTGTTGTCATGTAGAATCATTCCAACAAATATATCTTTATAAATATAATTTTACAATATAATTTTACATATTCTATTAACTACAATTTTTTTTTTTTTGGTGCCTCTCTAAATCCAAATATTTTTCACAAGTGGAGCATACGTTAAATACATCCTCAGTAGAATATAACCTTTTGACTTATCTCTAATTAGAATATATAAGTTTTGAGCTGCTTTTTTTGACATTACATTTTATATCAATTTTTTTCTCTTCCTAGTTCTGTTATCGTTTTTCATGATTTGATAACTCTTTGTTGTCTCCATAAACTTTGCTATAATTCTCGTGATTTGAGCGTCTTTATTTTACATTTACAGCTCGTGAATCGCGCCTTCCATGTTCTCTTTTCTGAGAAGTATCATCTAGCTTTTTAGAGAATACCAAATTTTGAGAGTTTGAAGGTCCAAGAAGAGCTGAAGCAGCTTCATCAAATGCAGCTGTTACCTTTTCAGCAGAATGGTAGTCAGATCTGTCCTAAAAATACAAAAAATAAATGAATACAGACATATTCCATGCGAATTATTCTAAAATTACAATATTCATCTATTGGCTTCTTAGCCTTTCTTTGTTTGGAAAACTGGAAGTTTATCCTTTTATTAGATTTGAATGAACAATTTCGCAGAATAAATTGATATTTATAAATAGATTATTAATGAATATAATATGACAATTAGAATTTTGTAGATTAAAAAACATTTAAGTAAAAAGTATATTAAAAAATAATATAAAAGTTAAAAGCTTTAATATTGATATATAATATGTACCTACCGTAATTTTCAAAGTGCAGTTATCCGACGTCCACAAACACCACAACTAACCATTATCTTGGAAACTATATTTATATCACTGATAGTATGTGTAACTAAAAACCCAACTTTACCTTAGAAAATACTATTAAAAAGTAAAAACATCTGAGTAAGTGATAATCGGTAAAATATAACATAAAAACCAACTTTTCAACAGTGACCAAGCAAACAATTAATCGTAAAATGGTAATCCAAAATGGACGACTTTGTCTCTTATTTATTATGTGACATATAGCACACGCTTCTTCCTTACTACTATTCCCTTATATAAACTATAAATTGTCCTACATATAAAATCTTGAGTAGCGTTGTCAACTGACTTCAGTTTTTATTTACATGTTTCGTTAAATGGAAAATTTAGTCTTGTTAATTCTGCAATACTTATTATGATTGCATTATACGAGTGCTGAATATTTTCCTTTTTTAAACACTAGAATATATTTAAAATAACTTGCTGTGTTTATTCATCCAAATCTCTATTATGAAATTCATCCCTGTTAAGTTTATTCAAAAGAATTTATGAATTGAATGAATCTCACCAAGCGACGCCACTGTTTATCGCAGTCTGTCTGGCAAGAATATTTCGAAGAAATTGTCTATATACCTCTTCCGACAGCTCTGGCCAATAGAAATGCATTTATGTTTACGATTCGATGTTTTCATGACGGTTTGTTATATGTTTACCGAATTTTAGACGGGGAGTTATTTTTCATTTCTTAATTTGGTATGAGTGCCATGCGTATCATATCATATCATATCGTATCATATCACGTTTCTACATATTTGAAAGAATTGATATTGATAATGTATTCTACACTCTAATAGGCTTACAGACGAATGCGAAACCTATTATCGGTAGCCTACCTTTAATTCTGAACTAGTTTTTATTTAAAACAGCAGAATTGGGAACCCAAAGTATCCGATTTCGTTCATTTTTCATGCGTAAAACTGATAACGAAAAGGTTAAACAGAATGGGATCAATCAAAAAAAAAATATTTCTGAGCTGTGAAATCCCAATCCCAGATAGAAATAATTCCAGTTTATATTCCAAATCTATAGATTTTCGTGCAAAATATAGAATTACATTTCGCATGGTAGTTGTATGGAAATCTTTCACAAATTAAAAAGACATAATATTGTGAACAACCAGATGTTTTAGATGTAGATAAAAATTAGTCATAACTCTATTTCTGCAAGAAAATTCACATTAGTCAAAGGTTCTATTAGCCTGAAATAATGCTAAGTACAGATGAATGACCAAAAGGTTTTTTAGAACCAAAATAATACCCATATAGGATGTAACTTGACCAAGATCTTCCGATATATCACTATGACATACGAGTTGTTGTGAGGAAATTTTGTGATGATGTGAAAAGAGTAATAAATATCTAAATATCAGAATTAGAATGGAATCAAAAATATTTAAGGCTAAGGTCATTCGTAAATACATAGACGGGTGCTAATATCGTCTGAAAACCAAGTAGAGATTGGTGTACATTTGCAATATCTGATACGTTAATTCACCCGTCGATAACACAAAAAATGTATTCCCAATTTTTTTTCATTTCAGATTTCAAACCAATTTTTCTTTTTTTTTTTAACCATTTGAGTATCAGAAAGAGCTTTTTCATTACAAAACGACATACCTGACCATTTTAAAAACAAAAGTTTATTAGATTTGTAGCTGATCGATTGAAAATGGCTTGGTTCGTTGGCAAAAATCGTAGGATTGACACGTGTTTCATTGCTTTTTTTCTGATTATTATCGGTTGAATAGTAATAGTTTCATTCTGGACTTTCCCGAAACCACATTCAAGATCCCAAAACGTTTTATATATATATATATATATATATATATATATATATATATATATATATATATATATATATATATGTTTATAATGTTTTTGGATTGCATGACAGAACATAACTATCATTTGGTCCACAGTATGGTAGATGGAGGAAAGTACTTTTATTTTAGAATATTCAATATCCGAAACCAGTATAAAAACGATAACTACGAATTCATGCAATTTTATTTTTATACGCAATACGACGTGAGAACTTTAACTCGTTAATGGAGTGACAATTATATAATATATCGTTTGATTAAACGGTATACCAAAAGGTATCTTATTTTTGAATAAATAAGAAAAATTTGGATACTTCCTTTCTTAAATAATGAAAAAAAATATGTAATTTTTATTTGAATATTTACACGAAAAGAAGATAATTAAATAAAAATCATCTGATGTTAGGAATAATTAATAAATTTTCTTCAATATTTATTTGTGAAACTGGTTCTGCTTCCCTACAGAGTACAATCCCAAAATGTTTTTCCAATTATTCTCAAAACATTTGATATACAACTCAGTTCAGATATATCTATGCTAAATTTAATATCAAATCACTTTTTTATTGCTACTTTGCTCAGCTGCTTTACGTTATAACTTCCAGTTCCGTAAGATTGAGAGAAATGTCATCAATTTATCATTTTTAAACATATTTGAAATATATATTGTAATATAAAGATGATACTAAGTTTATTTCTTTAAATCTCACTCTACTATAAGTATTCGTTTATGATTTCACATTTGAAAAAAGAGATTTTTATTTATTTAAATTTTGAATCTATTTGTCAATCCTGTAATTTATCATGATTTATTGAAACTAGAGTATACTTGAATGAAAAGATATAGATGAGGATTTCAAATTCATCGATAACTCCAGACACACATTTTGTGATACACAGGTCAGGACTGTCGGGAGTCGTCACTTTTCCGTGCAATATAAACGCTTCCCAAGAAAAACGCAGCCAATATTTGCCCTTCAACACTGAGTGCGTTTCTATTTTTTCTAGGAAGCAGATCCTCTTTGAAGCACCAAACCGTTGAATGCTATCTTGTTTCAAATGTATGTTTCTGTGATTTATTTATATGATTAGGGTGTCAGGGGTACCCAAAGTATATATTGTGCCATATTTCCTTGCTCACTTCTCTAAAAAAGTTCAGGATATGGGATATGACTCTAGCTGTCCGAGATATTCGTTTTCCCAGATGTAATGATCTGTATTTCCATAGTCTGTCACACTTATGTAGGTAGAGATTTCGTCTTGTATGTGACAGGAACTGCACGTTACATGTAGAGTAAGTCTCAGACATTTTATCTCTGTTCTCCACTCATTGGTTAGCCTATCTAGCTTGATGGGCTTGAGATTGAGTATATTGTTTTTAGTAGAACTGACTAGGTAGGGTTGTTTCGGGTTTAAATTTGTTCCCATAAGTGGGGATATTACTCCCTCTGTTTGAAGTAATAGGTATTGTGTATTACCCCATTTCCATTTCTAGTGGATAGTAATTGTGCCATCTATCAAGAGGTTGTCTCATTTAATGTATAAAAATGCATTGTCAGAGCCATTCTGAATTTCGTTTGTCAATTTTATCGATGCAGATTTACCTGTTTGGAATGCATATTGACAGAAATGTTTTGGTTTCCGCTTTCTCTATGTTAATGTAGTAATCGATAGATTTTTCCATCGTCTAGAGAAAAACGATCTGAAGCACTTGAGATGTGTGGTGTTCTTCTTCCCCGCTTTTGGTGTGTAGGTTACTTGATCCCTCTTCAGAGCTAAATCTCAACTCTAGACTAAGGCGTATGAACAAGTTTTTACCCGTTATTTCAGCTTCTTTGTACTCAATGTTATGTCTAAAACTTCATCTCTTACGCTTAACCTCACTTTTCTGCTACGTCGTTATCAAAATTTCCAATCTTAAATTTGATCCAATTCACCTTGGCTCGTTTTCTCAATCATTATCAGGTTACTGGATGATCTTCGATCAGCGAACTGTAGGCCAGGACAAGGTCCGCCAACTAGTATTATACTGGATCTCTTGAATTCTACAAAACCAAGATTTATAACATTCTTATTATTCTGGGTCTTCTATTATTCAATCAGTATAGTAAATATTAAATAGTTCCTAGGTAATCTCAAGATATGGTCCACTCCTGCAGTTTATTCTTGACAAATTTAGACACACAACATCTCAGAAATTTACGAAGTTATGTTAATTATAATCAAAATAAGATAGACATTATATGAAATCCAGGTTTCCAACGTTATACTTCAGATAATGGCGTTTATTTGAACATTCTCATCTGTAGATTTTTCAACTCTACATCTTACTTTAGTGTAGAATCTCAAAAATGTGTGGGCTGCATCTTCACCGGATGCATTAGCTATGTAATGTAATGCTATTATTCTTCATTCAAGATTCGCTGCTTCTCCATATTGTAGGAAAGAACCTTTGTTTTTGATGCACAAATTTCCTACTACCTATTTGTTATCTACTGCAGATTCAATTAGGTATTCCATTAGTAACGGATTAACTGGAATCAAGATTCATAACTTTTCACTAGAAAGTTTTGAGTTATACTAAAAATTCAAATTTGTCAACTTGTCAACATCTCTGGTGATCTAACTGACCAACTCATCTGTCTAAATTCATAACAATATGATAGCTGTTACAATTTCTCTCAACATGAAAATCAAATGAAAACTCAATTAATTATTGACATTTATAGTTTCTGGTATTTCGTGAATCGAAATATGGTGATGTGGATTTTGGAAAATGAATATGTAATGTGGGTAGATTCTGCTCCACTTACGATTTACGGGTAGAAATTAACTTATCTATAAAATTGAGTTTAGTTGATTCTGTTTATGTTCATGGAAAATAGAGACTAGAGACAATTTCGAGTTTCCCATAAGATTATATCAAACTAATGGAATTTTCCATTTTCCTACTAAATAATATGGATCCAGTTATTTATGAGGTCGATTTATAGGTTTAACAGTCGAAAAAGAGAGAAAAAAATCATAGAGGTTGTTTCAAGTAATACTAATACTTTGAACATCAGTTTTAGTCGAGCCTCCTATGAAATTGGAGTAGAACATCAATTTGTAAGTTCAAATGTGCAGATTAGATGATAAAACCTAAATCGCAACCACCAGCTTAGAAAGCTGTTAACCTGCTCTGCACATATTAAGTTTGTATGTACTAGAACCTCAATACTTCATCTAAATTTTGATATTCCTTCTTCTACTTTAGAACATTAGGTTGAATGTTCAATAATGATGTCTAATACTCCAATTGCCAGTTAATACTTAAATTGATTCTTAATTTTTAAATTGCATATATATTATTATTCAATTGAAAAAATAATTGTGAATAATAGTTCGTAACAAATCAACATTTATTTGAAATACTCAGTGAACTTGTGACAGCAAAGAAACAAAATAAGTTGAAAAATATAATTTTTCAAACGGTAGACATACTTATTGAAGATTAAAGAAAAATAGTAAAACAAAACAACGATAAATGCGTGATTAGCACATGAACATCCCGTGAGGATTAATAATGGGAGATACAGCGTCTAGTTAGGGGGAAACTCTATTTCGTGGGTGTAACCAAAGTTCGATATTTTAAAAATTCAATCGAGTTTGACTTGAAAATAGTCTTCTTGGGGTATAATTTCATTCAATATTGATTTTTCCAAATTAAACTCATCAAAATTGGCTTTTCAAAGTTCATGAAGATATGTCCTTTGATCATCTTTATTTAATTAGAAATTTTCAGTTTGAAAAAATTAGCCGTCCTGAACTCAGTTCTCTTAAAAATTGCTTGTATTTTATTAACAATTGCAATATTTGGGTTCAATTTCTTCTCCAACGTAAGTCTAAGAGAAAAGCTTATTTTTATTCAAAAACTGGATTTTAAAACAAAATCCTCTTTCCTTATTTAAAATTGCCTTTTCTAAATTCAATTTTATTATAAGTTTGATTTGATAAATTTCACTCCATTTCACACCAAGATGATCTTGACCGGAAATTGGCTGTTCAGAACTAAACTCATTTCAAAATTAGTTTGGTTAGGTTTCCTAGAGTCAGTTAGATTAAAAATTATCCTTTGTAATTTTGAATAGGTCAAAAATTCACATTCATAATTTTAATTTCCTTTAGTAAATGGATCTAATATAGTTCGGTTAAAATCTGACATTTTTGTTTGATTAGTATATTTCCAACAAAGTTTCATTTAGTAATTCCCATTTAGTTGAAATTTGGCTTTTTCAATTAAAAATTGTCGCTTCAGAAGTTTGAATTTCATCAAAGCCCTTTCTCTGGGTTCAATTAGTTTCAATTTTTTCATCCTAAGGAGAGAAAGAAACACTAATAACGACAAGATAACAAATGAAAACATTACAAAAATTAACAAAGCAGAAACCACTTACATCATAAAAGATAGCAGAAGAATTGGTGTAGACACAACTGTCATCAATTTCATCATCTTTAATCATATTATGCTCCACTATCAAGTAGTTGAGTTTGTTTTTTCATGTCAAATACTAAGTCTTCTACGAACATAAGAAATTATGATTATTTTATATATTAATATATTTTATTCACGACTTTTGTATAATGAAGCCATTATGTCAATAACTATAGATTATTGTATCGGAAACTATCAAAACTACAAAACAATCGCATCTAGAGTTTTAAAAATTCGTCGAAAGAGACTTGGTCTGTTATCAATTATTTGAAGAACAAAACGCGTTTAACGAACACTATTGACTTCAACCCAGACGCACTTAACAATTATTTCGTGGATGTTAGTAAGAATGTTAGCTCTGAAATATCCCCAAATCGTGATGCTCTCTCTTTTCTCGTTCCTTCTAAAAAAAATCATTGAAAGTCTCTTCCTTAGAACTGTAAATAGATCTGAGCTAGAGCAAACCATATTCTGCATTCAAAACAAGACTTCCTGCGGTATTGATGGGTTATATCAGATAAGTTTTTTTCGAATTTGCCAGAAGTAATTCTCAACGTTTTATGTTCTCTGATCAACAAATCATTTGAAAAGTGGCTTTTCTCTTGCTGTTCCCTAGTAACTATCGTCCTATTGCATTATTACCAATCCTATCGAAAATAATTGAACGACTAGTGAAAAACTGTCTATTACTCTTTATTTTTAAACATAAAATTTCAAGCTCAACAGTTTGGTTTCCCACCTAATGAACGCACTAATGACGTTATGTTTTCTGTTTTTAATGAAATATATATTCCATTTTCACACAATAAATTTTAATCGGTGGTTTTTTCTGATTTCGCTAAGGCTTTCGATTGTGTTGATTATTGAATTCTGATTGACAAACTATAGTATTATTGCATCCGATGTGTTCCTTTAAAATGGCTTGTATCTTACCCTGAATGTCGGAAACAATCTAACAGTGGTGTCAGTTAGTGGTGGTGGGTGGGGTCAGTTCTTTATTTGGTTATTCTTTAATGATATCACAGACCCACGAAATTAATGGTAAATTAATTCGCCGTTGACACCAGTGTAACCTGGAGTGGTTCAGATATACAAGCTTCACATTCTACCGTAGGCAAAGATCTCTTCAATATTAAGTCTTAGTCTGACGCTAACGGTCTCTGTTTAAGCACTGAGAAAACTTCAGTTTTTTCCTATACAGGAGCTTTACCAGCATAAAAGTCAATAGTGATTTAATACGATCCGCAAACTTGATCAATTTTCTTGGTCCACGTATTGAAGGTGCCAATGGTTTCTACATGTAAAAAACTTGGCAAAAATATTATCCTCTGTTTGTACTATGATTAAATTTGTTTCTGAACCGCTTGATTCTCGTACTACTTTAATAACTTACCACTGGTTCGAATCGCATCTTCGTGATGATTTACATTTCTGGGGGTCTTGTCGTTTCCATCTCTTCGAATCTATCTTAAAATTACAAAAATGAGCTATTCATTATATTTTTGGTTTGAATAGTGGAAAGTATTGCGAATTCTATCCTGAAAAATATAATATTCTAACTCTCCCCACACTTTTCATTTTAGAATCAGTTTGTTTGGTTCCCAAACATTTTTCACAACTCAACTGAGAGACCCATTCATGTCTACTCTACTAAAAAAGAAAGAATTTGGACTTTTACTTAACTATACCCACTTCTGGTAGAAAATTCTATCATCTTCAACGCCAATCAGCTACCTTCAGAAAAAATATAGCAAATACATTTAATAAGTTCCGAAAATTGACAAAACCATTTCTGCTTGGGAGACCTTATTATTCTGTGACAGAATTCTACAATTCACTATAGACTTAATAGAATGGCATAATTCAATTTAATGTGAAGTAAGATATTATATATGTTATAATTACTATATTGTAAATTAATCTTTTCATATGATCTAATATAAAATTATGTCAATTTATCGATAAAATTGTGAAATTTTATATTGATACTATAGCTCTCTCTTTCATTATACGCCTACTTAATAATATCCATTAATCACTGCTGTCAGAGGCTTCCTTGATTCAGCTATATTATATTTGTTTTGTTATAAAATTTTTATGATAAAATTATAATTGTATTTCTTAAAAAGGCTCCAAGATATTGGATGACAGTTCTCATACGAGTGGGCATAGAACGCAAGACATTATGAGTGTCTTCTTCAGAAAAATTGGTCCATTACCCAAAGTATGCGACGTCTTACACGTATTGCTTTGATCGGGCCAGTCGTTTTTTGCCATACCAACCTATTCGGTCGAGCATTATCATGCATTAGCAGAAAATCATTACTAACAAATCCAGCATATAATAGCACATAATCTTCTAGGATCTCTGCAACGTATCGTCGTGCTATTAGTGCGCCTCTGTACCTGCCCAAAAAATTACTGAGCCATCCCCATACGCAACCCGTGGTAACCGAGTACAATCAGCATACCGTTCTCCAGCTCCTCAGTAAACCTTATTTCTGCCATTGTTACCATATAAGCATATTCTACAGTTACTTGTGAACAATACCTTTTTCCAGTCGTGTATTCATGTATTCACGAGCAAAATCACGTCTGCGTCTTCTATCAGCTGCAATAAGCAAGGGTCCTTTAGTTGGACTGCAAGCTGTCAAACCACATTTTTTCAACCTCTATCGAACAGTAAATGTGCTAACTGTTATTCCGTGAGCTTGTTGCAGTCCACATCATTCTTGCGGTTTGCGTGCGGTCTCGCAATGCAGCAATCGTGAGACAGCTCGATCACTGCTGAGAGCCGGTTGCCAGAAACCGCTTTTTCCCGTTGACTCGTTGAAATATCCAGCAATGTTTCAATCTTAACAGCTCTCCGATCTTTTTCTTCAGTTGTTAAGGACTAAACTTAACTCTATGGAGACTACTTTAGTATAAATATACTTTTAAGACTTAGAATCACTTGAAATGTTTCAACGCAAACGTTTTACATCACAATAAACGTACATGAAGTAGTCAAAATTTTAATTCACTCGATCGGTGTTTCACCAGCAACTAACAATTTTTGTATCGTTACCTTGGTTCATAGAAGTTGTCTCTGCTCTGTACAGGGCCGGTGTGCCTGCTCCGTATACATACTAACCCATTTCACTGAATCAATGAATTCGCAACTAGTAACAATTTATGATTTCGCAAATATTTGGGGTGACCCGATTTCGCTAACGTGCCGTTTATGTACTATATTTGAATGAACAATACTTAATATATTGTATAAAATATTTGTTAGAATAAAGTAATAGTCTTTCTCATAATGTAACAAAATATTCCAACAAAAAAACTTATATTTATACATATATAAAAATATTCAGTAGTCGTGGATGCAGTATAATGAGTTATTATTCACTCATTGATTTATACTTCGCCCCTTAAATAATAATCTTCATTATACACCTGAATTATACGAGTATGTCGAGGATTGAAAATTTGTCATTTAACTTGATTGATGTTTCATGTCCACAATTTTTTGCTAATAAGTGATCTTACTGGATGGACCTGTGTTTTCATATTTTCCCAAATCTGGCTATCAAATAACAAGAATGCGCACCTAGAGGACGGCCTAGACGGATGGGAAAAAAACGAGTAGTGTGTTGAGTTGGGGAGTCTGGATATATTGTCTGTGCACGTCCTAAAACACGATTCCTTCACTATTAGTATTTGTGAAATAGTGGTTTAAAACTAACGTGTTTTTTTTTTAATGCCGAACACCATGTGTGACGAAAAACAAGAGTATCGTATCAATTTCAAATTTCTCGTTAAATTAAAAAAAAAAAACTCCAACTGAGTGCTATAAATGGAAACAATTCTCTATCTCGTGCCCGTGTTTTTGACTGGTGTAAGCGCTTTAGTGAAGGCCGATAGAGCCTTTTCTTCATTAATGGTATTAAAATGACTGAATTATTTCCAGAGGGTCAGATTGTAAATCAGACTTACTATTTGTCATTTTGGCAACACTGCCAGAACATGTTAGTAAAAAACGGCTCGATTTTGCATCAGAACATTGCACCGGTCCACAAAACGCTATCTGTGAAGCAGTATTTGGCCAGTAAGCGCATTCCATTGCTCGAACATCCGCTTCACTCACCAGATTTAGCACCGTGTGACTTTTTTGTTTCAGAAAATGAAATCTACTTTTAAAGGGACCCGATTTGAGTCGAAAGAAGCGGTGAAGCAACAAACGGCAGAGCTCCTAAAGGTACTCACCAAATAAAACTTCCAGCACTGCTTCGATCAATAGAAAAAACATATGGAAAGGTGTGTGGCGAGGGGAGGGGAGTATATTGAAGGGGAGCATTTGTGTAACAAAACCGTTTTTCGTAACCAGTTTCGTTATTTAATAGCCACACCTCGTATATTTGATTCAAATGAAAGTATATTTCATACATTTTTTTTTCTCTGTTTCTCTATCTAACTATACTATTTAATAAATTCAGGCTACTAAAATATTTTTTCTCTAATGTGATACATTCCAGTATACAGCTTTGCAACATAATCCTGAGCTCATTGTTCCTTTATTATTATTAAAGTAACTCATCTCATCATCGTTAAAATGTTCTTTAGTGAAGCGCTTCATAAGAATAATGGTAATCTCCCTCTGTATTGTCTTATTCACAAGGTCCATTATATTTTTCCACATCCAAGATTAAGCTTAATTATTAAATTCAAAGCCTGTTTATCAGTTTTACTTAGTTCTAAAGAGACTGATTATTCAATTATTTCTCAAACCAGAATTCTGTTATCTAGAATTTATTGTTTGGTTCTCTTTCAGTCTTACTTCAATAGATCAGACGGTTGATGTTTTGAACGATTACAAACTTGTTATCGTTTCAATTGAAGGAAAATGAAGAACTATTGAGCGGCCAACTCGAATGAAGGTAATAAACATTTAATTTATTCCTTATTTTACCAAACAAATGCTTTGTGAATCTTGAAATAAAGAATGCGATAGGAAAAACTAGTAACATCAATTATTCAGAAATTAAACCCTATATAATAATTATTTAGTTTCATCTTTCAATTGAGATTCGAATGAGATATGATTTTGCAATTTGGAATGAGAACAAAAGTTCAAATACTATTTTTAGAGAGATTCTCAGTACCATCTATGAAATATTTCGATTATCGAATTTATTGCCAATTACAGTCTTTCTCTATATATATTATGATATTCTCGCAATCGTATATTGCTCTACTCCATATAATCTACCTGAATAAATTGCCAATTCGGAGATATTACTCCCGTCGTTCATTACAATGTTAAATTCTATCAATAATTCCTGTAGCCTCACAAGTACTAGTCTAATCCCTTTGCTACACCCCTGACCAATTTATAAATCAAATCATTCATCACTTATCACGTGATATCTAACCTTCTATATGGAAACTCATGGTAGACCTTCACAAGTCTGACCTGCTGAGCATGCCTACAGAACAAGCTCAAATTCAAGAGAATAACAATACAGTAACGTATTCAGTCACAGGCCCGCAATCTCAACAGGAGCTTCAGGTCTCGTATGCTTTGAATTAGTTTAAAATATATTATATATAATTTGCATTGTTATCGATTTTCTTAGGATCCATAGGAAAATTATGTTAATCTTTTTAGAACTAACATTAAAAAAATGAATATCCCATATCAGACACGCGAACAAACCAAATCAAAATTGAAATTATGAACGGGTCGGAAAGTAAAACTATATTGTCCTCGAAAGGGAAGGAAAGAAAAGGAAAGGGGGGCAAAATTCCATAAAAAACATAGAAAAAGAGAGGAGCAAACATTTAAGAGAAGATCTAAAATTGCCAGGACCTCATCGTCACATACCATAGAACATAGAAGATACACGCGTAGGAAATCAACAACTAACAACTGATAGACACCAGTGATAGAAACCGTGCAGCCGCATAATCCAGTGAAAGATATCAGGGGATTGGCACGGACTTAGGAGAAAGCGAAACTCTTCTGTGATGGATAACAAAATTACCAAGAAGTCCATTGCCACAAATTTGAACGGTAGAGCCAAAAAATACCTATGCATGGAGAATATTTTATAAATTTATGGCAAAAATAGTGATTTTATTTTAGAACGAATGATATGGAATATCTTTTTTAATAAATTTCCTGACATTGTTCAATTATGTTATATTGAGGTTTATTTGCTTGGTCTTAGAAAGAAACGTTCTGTTGCATCTCCATCTAAATTTGTACAAAATTTTATTGTTTTCGTTTTTTTCTGTAATATCTCTAACACCCTTCCAGATACAACATATTATGGAGTTTTTGGCACCGTGAGATGGCAGTTTATACCTTTTTGCATAGAATATTGCTTCATCTTGTCCGATGAGTACCAATTCTCCAGCGTTATCGTAATAAATAAAAATTGTTTTAAATTGAGTCTAGATTCAAGATGAGCTCAAAAAAACTTTAAACATTACAAATTTATCCGATTCATTTTGAATTCAGTTAGTTACGCAATATTGAGTGAATTCTTCAACAAAAAGTACATAATAATTTCTAAACAGCTCTTTATCTCAGACGACAAGATAGAACCACATACATTCCATATTGATTAATGGCCGCTCTTACAAACAAAAAATTCTAATGTCAACAAACTATTTCTCGTCTCACGAATAATCACAGTCTCACTGTGAAGATTTACTATTAACTCAGCTCAATCATAGTGAATACAGTTTTTTGCATCTTGCATCTTGAAAACTGCATAGTACCTTCTCTATCTTTTCTTGGATTCCCTTGCCCTGATTTAACAATGAATTTTAATTTCAGAGTCACTGCTGTATCTGTGTTATTGAATTTGATTCCACAATGTTTGTTAACTTTTAAATTAGAATAATTCGAGCAAACACGCATTCTAGTATAATAATTGACATTTACTTTCATTTTTATCCGCTCTTGTATAACATATTAATCAAAACAATTACCATTACATCATATATATATATATATATATCTTAATATATATAAATCTCGTGTCACAATGTTTGTCCTCAATGGACTCCTAAACCACTTAACCGATTATAATAAAATTTGCACACCATGTGCAGTTCGATCCAACTTGAGAGATAGGATAGTTTAAATCTCAAATTATAGTCGCAATTTTAATTTATTGCTAATTATTCGTCTGTTATTATTTGACAGTCAAAATTATCTGTTAACTCCAAATGATTCTAACAGATGTCGATACCTTTCGACTGGGTTGAGTAAGTAATCAATAGATGGCGCTGCTATGGTAAATCTACGAACGTGTCATATAAGCTACATTTTCACAGCATAATTACCACGTGTTGTTGACGCTATAAAATTAATTAAATTTATTTTGTAGTGAACGAAATACCGCATAATTCAATTATTTCCACTTTTTAAATTTTTGGTGTTAGCATAGCCGGCCACGTGTTACTTAGACTGAAATGTTAATTGAATTCATATTATAATGAAGATAATACAGTGAAATTAATCCTGCTTTTTACTTATTTGTGCTTCATTGATCAAAACTTTATAATTTAATTTGAATATATAAATGTAAGTATTATCACATAATTATAAAATTTAATTAAAATGTCAATGAAAAAATGATACACAATTTCCTACACTTTTTCAATAGTTGTACAAATATTTTTTTTTATTGTTTTTATTTAATCTCTATTATTTAGCACTTATTATTTCAATGTGCAATTTTCCGATTGAATTTTTAAATTCATTAGATATACCTGGAATGCCACCACATAATCTTCGATTAAAGATTGGTTCCCCTATTATTCTCCATCCGTAATTTGAATCCGCCTCAATTATGTAACGGTACGCGTTTGGTCATCAAAAAGATCACCAGTAACATTCTTGAAGCAACCATTTTGGCTGGGAAGTTTAAAGGAAAAGTGGTTTTGCTGCCACGTATTCCGATGATACCATCAGATTCTACCATACCCTTCAAAAGGCTACAGTTTCCAATTCGTTTAGCTTTCGCCATGTCTATAAATAAATCTCAAGGTCAAACAATGTCCATTTGTGGTTTAGATTTGGAAAATCCATGTTTTTCTCATGGGCAACTATATGTTGCGTGTTCACGTGTTGGGAAACCGTCGAATCTATTTGTGTTAGCTAAAGACAGGTTAACCAAAAACATTGTGCACCGATTGGTGTTAAATTAAATTGAAATTGAAAGTATTTATAATTCAAAAAAAGAGACATTAATGTTTAAAAGTTTAAGACTGTCTGCCTTGCCTACCTCATTCATGATGTTTAAGCGTCACATGTTATTTACTGTATTATACTGTAATATACTTATTTGTTATAAAATTAAATGGAAATAATAAATCTGATAAATTTTTATTTTGTATTGATTTCTGCTTAATATCAAGTGTAAGAACATTTTAATTAATTGTGTTCAACGTACTTCCCCTTCAAATCTCAATCCAGTGAATTTGTATACCACCATCAACATTTTCGTCTTTGTTCGTAAATAATTTCATTGTACTAAAGGGTTATAGTAGTAGAAAGTCAAATAAGGAGATCACCATTTTTTTTTTTCAAATACCATCTGTGTAAATAAGCATAGTGGACTCCGTGTCTGATGTTCTTTTATCGTTCCTCTTAGATTGTTTACTATAATGTAATATAACAAAAACTTCAGCCACAGCAACGCGTGGCCGGGTCAGCTAGTATATATATATATATATATATATATATATATATATATATATATATATATATATATATATATATATATATATATATAAAGGTTACAATATGATGAGGTGATAATTGTATAGACTCCTGCTAGAGTCTAGAGCCTGTCTGAACCCATCTCACATATCTGTATCAAATAGATTGTGTCCAACAATGTGCGGAATCTGTAGTATAGTATGACGTACTAATTAAATTATGGTACAAATTTAAACTGTATGTAGAGCACTCACAACTCAATGTTAAAACAAATATAGGTTATTGTGAAAAATGCGTCGAGCGCTCGATGTACGAAATATGGAACAAAACGAACCAAGTTGTTTTCACAATAATACTAGTACTTGTCATTCATTATTATTTGAAGCTTATTTCCAAAGAAAGAATTATTTGCAACTTTTTAGTGTGATGTGCTTTAAAGCGTGTTTTTTTTTTGTTTCCAAATTATACGGAGGTAAAATTCTTCTCGAACAACACAATAAAATTTAAGCCTATAGAATAAGAATTCTAAACTAATACTTATACAGATTATATATCAGCAGTGGACAGACAGTTGTGAAATTCATTTCGATGCGAAGAGAAAATTTGTAGCGATAAGCTAGCAGGAAGGAGATTTGAACCTGGCGAATACAAAGGTTGACACGCCTTAGCCCGCTCTGCCAACGAAAGCAATTAGAGTGGTGGGATATACTAACAGTAATGAGTTACAAAGGAGAGTTACAAACAAACAAATGACCTCACAAACTCACATAAAGGTGAAGCTAATATATAAGCGTGTTAAAAAAGTATATGATCCCTCAAGCAAACTAGAAAACACAAAAGTAATGGTGTTCTAATGTAATATAGACAAGAAAAAGAAGAAGAAAGGCTTGTGAAAATTAATGAGTAGTGTATCCAATACCATAATATAGACCAAGATGTATAATGAGTTGAAACATTGAGGTTCTCGACCACCGAGAAAATTCAAAATTATATCCAGAAGATGTAATTTTTACAATGTTTTGCGAAGCTAAAGACCTCATTTCAGTAGATTTCCTGACAAAGGAGCTACAATAAAAAATGCTTATAATTGAGTTCCAAAATTATATGATGCGATGGAAGAAAAGCGCAAAGCTGTTTTCTTACATAAAAAGTTTTGGACCTAGTCACAGATACGCCACTTCAAACAGATGCAGATGTTCAACAATCTTTCTTCAGAGTCGTAATAAAACATCGAAGAACAAATATGTCAACCTAATGTATTTACCAAATTGTCATTGTAAGTAGACCAGGAAAAAAGCAAAGGGATTAACCCTCTTAAGTATAATTTTATAGCACAAAAAATAGGAATCTTTGTTATGAAACTAGGAATACCCAACAATATTAGATAAATATCGTTGTTGATGATTAATTTTTACCGGACTATTATCAACCTTTTGGGCTCGATTTGAATTTTTATAACCAAGTTTATTTCAAAAACAATTTAGTGATAATTTAAGTATAGAATTATTTCATATAATTCCTGTGAAATGTTTGATTGTTTGTCGGGTGAAGTGGAGAAGTAACTATGGAAGGTGAATTATAGCTAACAGCTTTGTTTACTATACTAACAAACTTGTAGGTAACTGAGGGATGTAAATGGAAGCTTAAATTAATTAATATGGAAAATAAGAGGAAATGTGTATAAATGCAGTTTTGAATGAAGTCAGAGAGTACAATGGCTTTATTGAAGTTGTTACAAAACTTTCACCATTTCAAGGAAAGTTGGAATTTTATAATCACATTAATCGAGTTCACTTAAGAAGACGTAACGATGAATATTCATGCACGGATAAAAAACCTTCGTTGAAGCTAGCTGAAGTTTCTTTCTATATCTGTTATTTGAAGAGAAGTAACAACAAAAATTTATAATTTCTTATTGTTTCTGCTTAATCGTTTCAGAATCAAGCTTCAAAGAATTCTTATGAGATAATCTAGTTTAATTTACATAGTTAATTATATAATATTACCTACATTGATATTGATTGTCAGGCACTTTGACTGCATATGATGTTTGTTATGTTGATTAATTGGTCTATTCTTACATCTGTTCGCCGAATACTTTTAAATAAACATGGGAGAGTTGAAAGATAATAATAGTATGAGGAAAGGGTTTTTATATGTTTGTTTTTGACGAGCTTTAACAATAGAATGTCTTATATTACTGGATTAATAAAACACAAGATAAGTAACTGGAGCTAGTAACATTTAAATCAATTAGAAATGAGATAGAAAAAGTCTTTTCCATTGACTAAAGTAGGTTATAAATGAAACTTGGATTATCATATGCAAAATGCGAATATTGTACATATCAAAGAATTTTTTAGATTTTTTTGAATATTTTACAGTAAGATGCATACTTAGACATATGTTTCAAATTTTCAACACATTTTGTCTAAATTGGGGTTACTTTTTCTAGGTTTTGTATGTGACTATTGACTAAAATTTACGAATATTATACTTTTAAGCTTAAATTTGTTTTTCAATATGAGGTTTGTTGCATCAGGATCCAGATTCAAACAGCAGCTGAACTCTTCGGACTTTCCTAAAAATCATTAGTCTCATTACCCAATCGTATCAATTTTTTTTTCAAGCAGAATGATCTTATTCGTGATATGAACTTTCGTTAGGTAGTGATAAAGTGGGAAGCATGTTTTAATACATGAAAAATATAGGTACTGTACTCAAATTTTTTTGAAAAACTAACAATTTCATTGATAGAGTTTCTAGTTATTGATAATATAGGTCTAAAATTTAAAAATGTACCAAATAGACCAGCATTATGGTCTTTTTTATTCTTGTCATACACAATTGAGCCAAAGTTCAATCGATAATAATTAAAAAAATTAACAAGCAAGATAAACCTGCAGTACATTCATTCTTACTTATATACAACTCGTCCATTGATATATACCGTGAAGCCGGTTATGGTCCATTATGTATATCGAAATAAAGTTTGTTAAATGCACCGATTATTCATTTCCTGGAAGGCTTTCCCTTTTTCTTTACAAGGCATGTTATGAAACTAGAAGGACTGATTTTCTCCTGAGTGAACGTGGGGTCAGAGAGGAGGTCTGCGCGCGTACGATTGGAGGAGAGGGATATTGGCAACGCGAGAAAATATCAGCAGTCAGTTATCGGTCTTTGAAGGGAGCAGATCGCTTATATTGTAAAACTCTGTCTTTTTTATCCCACTTGACTTCTTTTTATTCCCAAGAATATAATCGATGCTCGAGTTGCAGCATCACAAGTTGCTAAAGAGGGCTTAACAGGCCATGACGTAGGAGCTAAACCGCATTCCGTTATAGATATATGGATAAAATTTAAACAGTATAAAGTAGCCTCTAGAGTAATAATTTATTCGATGAGAAGAAGAAAGTTAAAACACGTACCAATCTCAGTTGAAGAACTGAAGCATGTAGCGTCGGATTAAGAACTCTTTCAAATGTAATATATTAGTTCCAAATCACATATAAATGATGAGTTGGAATAAATTCAAGTCTTAATTCATAAACTATTAAAATTTTATTCAATAAACTTCTTACTTTACTACAACAAAGGAAGTTTGTCCATTTCAACTATATACACTTAGTACAGCATGTTTCAGGTTTTTCAAATCATCCAAAAGAAATCTCAAAATACGCATCTGCAGTATTGTTGTGCATATGTTTGATTTTCATATGAAGAAAAAATATCTCCGTGAATACAAATGTAATTCATAAGTATCTAAACTTGATCGTATGCTTAGAACGAAAGCAACATATAATCTATTCATAAGACCATGAATAGAGAAAAATCGAATAGTTTGTTCCACTATGATAGTAATTTCTATTCAATTTTGAAACTTAAACATGTTAATTCTATAGGTGCTTGTTTATGTATCATGATAAATTTCATTTCCACTTTTAAGTTTGTGTCTGGTCCTCGAGCTTGCAAGCGATGGAGTTTTCCCAAGTTCTCGAAGTAAAAGAGATAGTTTAAACCCAACTTTTAGGATTATGAATAGGTAGTGAGTTTTGAGTGAACACGTACCTCTACCAAAACCACAAAAGTTTACATTGTTATGGTTGTTTTGTACCCGGGAAAGTTTTATGAGACTCACAGAGCGTATTGTGCAGAAATTTTTGATCGGCTGTCCCACGAACTTCCTTAGATATCTATTTCAAAAGTTTATGAACGCAGAAAGAATACATCAATCATTATCTAATACTTATTTCTAAGATATAATTATGGATACAAGTTGTTGCCAATATCACCAATTTTAAACATATTTTGTTATGTACTGTTTCCAATATTTATTTAACATCTGTTATATTTTAAAAAAATTATTGTTTTTAGTGTGAAAATAACATCATTCCTGAATGAGTTGTGAAAATAATATCTAGATTATGTTTGCCCGTACACTGTGACCTAAAAAGGTTTTATGTGTCCCTTATCACTTGATCTGGGCTCGAATGTTTTCATGTATTACTGAATGTTGTTACTTGAGAGATGTGGAATATATAAATACAAAAATTATTTGTCCTAGACTTTCACTCTTGTCTTCACACAACCAGCAGCAGTCGATGTTTTACATAAGCTGGTTTATCGGTGAAAATCCCGTTGTGGTAATATTCTAATGGCTGTTTGACTATAAATTGTTTAGTTCTGCTCCAAATTCGGCATATGGCTAGAGTTACATCTGGGAAAGTGTTAACGTGAGTTCCCCTTAGAAATATTCAGTTCTTAGCTGATATACTCCTGTCTCTGCTCCTATAGCTGCTTTGGAAGACATCATTATACCATATCATGGTCTTTTTTCAGAATTCGACTTTGAACACCCTGTGGAACACCTAGTGGAACGTCTCTTTGTTATGTCAAGTTTTTTCTGTACCATAGGCGATCAAAGGAAGTATTTAATTTTTAATATACAAATATCCAGCTCCAGTTTTTCAGATTTATAAATAATTGATTTATCTATTCTATTATTTTTATTCAATACCAAATTTCAATAACCTAAATATACTTTTTTCTTTTTCTTGTCATCCATTTCCGAATAGTTTCTCCGATAGACGTTGATAAAATTATTATCTCTAATTTCTTGTTTTAATTATTCGTGCCCTACCTATCCCGAACTGAATAAACTTGAATTCATTAGTTTTCATAATAGGTCCAAGCTATTGGGAGTTGCTAAAAAAAATGAGAAATATCAGTTATGTAATCATTGGATAAAATCGAATAAAAAATCGTTAGAGGAAATTATATGTAACCCCAGTGCGGTACACAACCATACATAGCGCAGTTTATAGAAGCGACCGCTAAAAACATGATTAAGTTGAGTGAAACTGTACGGATGAAAAAATTTTATGAAAAATTAACAGCGTTAAGATAGAGAAACAAAAGTTTTCACGAACTACAAAAGCAGTACAGAAGCCTCAAACGTTGTACTTTGATCATTGTAACGATTTGTTCGTGTATGGTGATACGAGAAATGTCAAAATTTCAGTTCTGAACTGCAAAGATTCACCTTCTCAGGATAGATCTACCTCTCCGTTATAAATCTAATAATTTATTTATGTAAACATTATATTGTAAATTCTCAACATATATATTTATAGGTATTAAGTCGCAAATATATTACTAATATCAGTTAGGACACAAACCAAATGAATGGGGAAGAACCGATTATGTCCGATGTCAAGAGGTGTGAGCATGCTGTTGCGGAGCTATTTTATTAACAGTTTCCTGCTAGTTAGTCATTTTTTTTGAGGATTAGTTTGCCGTATTTAGAACGTATTAATGTATTAAGTACTATCAAATCAGTGATATTAGTGACGACAACATAGCCGAGTGCAGGTTCAGACTGAAACAACAAACTGTTAAAATGTTCTCAACAAACTTCAGATGATGGAAGGAACGTTATATTAATTAAATACTCTCCAGATTCCATCACATAATAGAAGAGGACTGGCGTAATCAGTAAACGAGATCGTAACAATAAGAAAGTTTGATGACATGCAAATTAGAAGTGAGTGGAATATATACTTGGTGTCGTTTATTACAGGAATGTAGACGTGAAGAGAATGTGCTACTTTGAAACTTATAAGAGAATATTGCTAAAGAAATTCCGCTTTTGCTACCATATATGGCAATACCAAACCATGAATTGAATATGTCACTGGTCCAAGAGAGAGAGAGAGAGAGAGAGAGAGAGAGAGAGAGAGAGAGAGATTCGTTGTGTAAAGTTTGGAACGATAAGGAGGATTTTTTGGGGAATTTAGATATGTTTGATTAGGCCTTAATATAGGAAGTTTTTCCTCTGCAGGGCTGTGGTTGTTGTGGTTTTGTTGGGATGTGTTTGTCCAGCTGCTTCAAGCGGGGGTTTTTGACCGAAAAAACGAGAGAATGTTGCAAATTAAAACGGTACTATTATTATTTTTTTGTGTTTTTTTATATTTTTTTTCAGTTCTTTGTTTTTTTTGTATTTTTTTTTTTGTTTTTTTCCTAATCTAATTTGGGGTGGGCGGGTACAGCTGTGGCTGTATTATTCCCTATCGTCGGCCATTTAGATGGAGAACCGGTTCACCCGGTTGCAGGGAAACCGCAGAAAACCTGCAACACCGACGATCGTAGAAATGTGGGGGGTTGGTGTGTATGTTATGGATAAGGGAGGGCCGGCGAGGAATCTGGTTGGTTTTATATCACCAAAAAAGGATTGTACCTCATAGAGAGGTACTTGGCTTTCGGGTAAATGCGAAGTGAATGCGGTTACCCACGCCCCTGGTGACGGTACAGTTGTAACCGTAAAAGGGGGAATGAGGCGTTGTAGCGTTCCGGCTACTAGCGCGCGAGGAGTGGAGATGGCATTCATAATTGTGGTTGCCAGGATTTCGATTAATATTTTGGTGTCCGTGGAGAGGTCGTACGGGGTTTGGGGTTTTTCCAGGGTGACTGGGGCCGTTTCCTGGGGAGCTGTAGGTGTTTCCATTCTTTGGACAACGGGGATGGAAGGCGGGGTGAGATCCACTGTAATTTTTGCAAATAGGGGAGTTTGATTTTGGGCATTTTTCTGGTTTGTGACCAGATGCAACGCAGGTGGGACAAATAAGTTTGGCATTGCAGGAGTCTGCGGGGTGGCTGATGGAGGAACAGCGGATGCAGTATTTGGGGACTGCGGGGATGGAGTTTGAGTTCGAGGCTTCGCAATAGTGCGAAAGCCCGTGGAAGTTTATGCCCTTGGTGAGGGCGTGATGGTAGGCTGATTCGATGTCCTTTATAATTCGAAACATGGAGGTAGTTTTATTTGTTGACCTGGCCATGATCCTCCAGGATTTGAGAACGGGGAATTTGACTGTGGAAAGGATCTCTAGGAATTCTTCGTCGGTATAGGTGTGGTCTACATTTTTGAAGACAAGAGAGAAGGTGCTTTTTCTGGGTTTCGATGGCGGTCTTTGGACGCTTTGGGAAGAGTTCATTGGGATGACGACGATGTTCTCGTCGCCGAAAAAGGGCTATTTCATTATAAAAAAAGCCCCAAAAAGGGCAGTAGAGTGATGATAAACCCCCGTAAGGGCACTATTGTGAACTATAAGCACTATTACACCATAAACCGCTGAAAACTTTCTCAGGTAGTGAGAATTTGAATAGTTGTAGGCGACCCTTCGTTTATCGGTGTGTTTTAAAATAAAACAGTAACCGACTATACAGTAGTCCTTTAATCCGTACAGACGACCTTCTCGTAAAGCTCTTAGAAAGCAACTTGGACACTGGTCCTTTAAGCTCTGAAATATAAGCAAAAAACATATTCAATCAAACCACATACACTCCAATTGGTTAAACAGGAAAGTATTAATGTCCGTATCAAATCATTCAATGGGAGAAAAATTGTAGCATAAACAAAACGAGGGAAATATGTTTGTTGGAAGATCCAAACATTAAAAAGATGTACGAAATATTCAGGGTAATTTTTTGATGTCAATTTATCCTATGCACATATAGAAACTAGCATTAAACGGAAGCTCAAGCTTTCGAAAAAAAAATATGTTAAGAAGCGATCTAAGATGTTAGTTAGTTCTGAAGCCATAGCTTACGATAATCAGAAACACACATACATTGATGAATGAAACCTACTAATGAAGCATATTATTATTGTCAATTTAATATGCACAGTTTGGGTATATACCGAACTTTTCAGAACTATTACAACTTACAGAACTATTCCGGAAATTGGTGCAAAAAATTCGGGAGTGAGTAGAAGACGAAAAAATAATGCTGTGACATTCAAAAAATATTCTTAAACGACCCCCCATCTCTGAGTTATATTCCTTTAAAGCTGCGAAATCATAATTTGTATATTAGTATATCTTCCAAATTATATATTTAAACATTATGAATTTTTAAAGAATTATTACCTATGTCCATGTAATGAGTTTGACGGAATAAATAATTCTACTCTTCTATCTGAAAGCCAGTTTCGGTTCATGCCCGATGATTAATAATCCGTAACGTTTACAGGGACAACCTGTACATTCTAAAAATAGTGAACATGAATTTTTTAATTGATTTTTTTATAAAAAGGTACTCTTTGTTTAAATCGGTTTAATTTATGGTTTGGGAGATATGTATATTTTTAGATCTCCATAAAGAGACAATCAGAAGAAAATTATGGAATAGATAGTGATTATTAAGTGAAAACATACCTCTACCAAAACCATAAAAATTATCATAAATTGTAATGATTCATTAAAGATACTTATAGAAGGTATTCAAACATTTCTAACTGCATACTGTCGAATATCGTGTTACTTACATAAGAAAAAAATTGAAATGTTGGAAAATTTTGTTGGTTAGCCTACAAACAAAAAAAATTCCCAATACACCAATTCCCAATTCATTCAGATCCAATTTAGACCAATTCACTTATTCAGGAAAATGTTATTAATATAATTTATGATTCAGAAAATGGGGAAGGGCTTCATCAAGCTCTAAACATTCGCAGAGACATGATAAAATTTCTATTTAGATATTAGTTTCTGGTAGTAAATATGCACTTTTTCAGCTTTGGTTTGAACGAATAGAACAGGCTTTTCCGGTGTTGTTTTGTCTTTATATGATGTGTTAAATGAAACAACATTTTTCGATCAACTATAACATAAAATCTTTTACATGAGTGACACTCTTGATATTATTAATAATATACCTATATTTAATGAAATTTCTAATACAACTGACAGTAATGTGATTGATTTCTTTCATTTTAAAAAAAGCTGTTGTTATCACACTATGTCAAAAACATCTTGTAAGTACCTAATATCGTTTATTTACGTTATAGGAGAGTACAAATTCAAATCATCCGCATATTTTGAAGATTTATTAAATTCACACAAATTTTAATCTCATGAATGTGAATATTAGACAATAGAAGGGAACTTTGGAGTACCTCCCATGTAATTTAATAAATTTTGAGAAAAATTTTGATACTAACGCATTGAATACTATCGATCGAATATCAATTAAACCATAACAGTGATGAACCATGTATTCTATTATCTGATAGTTTATCAGTATCTACGTTGTGATTAATTTTGTCTGTCACAGTTTACACTAACTCAACTAAAAATTTGCTACGTAGATTCTTCCAAAATCCTGTTGCTTTGGTTTTAAAGTCTTGATAGCATCAAAAAATACCAAATTGCTACTTGATGTAAAACAGCTTCGGCAGTGTACATAATTTGGAGATAGGTTTATAATTCCACCGAGTGAAGCTCAGCAGTTCTTGAGAAAACCCCTATTAACACCTTCTCTAAAAAAGTTATAGTCATAGTCAGTTGAAATTTGAATATAGTCCGAACCTCATGTTATATTAGTTTATTTGAAAGAACTTGGTTTGATAGTTTTCACTTCTGATTTGTACTTAGATATGAAGGGAATCTGCTCTGATCAAAATCAATATTTTGATTAATATTGCTACGGATAAAAGCTGATAATCAGACATCCGTAACAAAGAAATCCTAAACAATGTCACAAATATATTGTCCATTGTTGGAAATTGAGTTTCCAAAGTTACGGATTCAATTCTATTATAATCTTTAATTGCAAAGTTTAATCGGCTTCGAAGAAGTTTGAGTAATAAATAATTTATGGAGTGGTTATACATTTTTTACCATATGTGACAATCATTCTTCTCCAGAACAAACTTCACTGTACTAACGCTATACCACGAATGAAATTTTTTGTATCAATATGTATACTGGAGCTGCGTTTACACTATCAGTTGAAAAATTGGAGCTAACCAATATACCGAATATTTATACTCAATTCAACAATAATAATTCAATTCAATTAATGATATTGAATTATTGATACCACTTAATTTTTTGGGAAATTGTACCGATAAAGGCTCTTCTATTAATTATCGTTACATTTCATTATTTGGATTAAACTTTCATGACACTTGACATTTGTCCTCGTTAATTAACGGCGTATCAAAATTGACAACAATATCTAAAATTGAATGGAGTACATATCAGCCCCATTTTCAACATTTGAAATGTTAGGGATTACAGTAAGATATTGTATCAATTAACAGGCGAAAGTTTCCAATGTACAATTATTAGGGAATTAAAAGGAATTCGCATTTTCTGCTATCCATTTGATATGAACTGAATCTAAGTGCACGATATAATTGTGTCATTGGGGTTGTTGTTTATGTTGCATAGTTTAGAGTAGAATGTTCGAAGTGATATATCTTCATTTAGTTGTATATAGCAATGCATCCTAAATTGCATTTAGATTTGTTCGGCGTCTAAGAGACAGCTATATTCACCAACATTGATTGGTAACCGCTATTGGACACTTTCGCTATCAGATTTCGTATTGGCTGTTTGCTCTTAATCTGAGCGAAAACTATTTGATGCCCAAAAATAACTTCAGATTTGCAAATATAGTGGATGAGATGTGTTTTTGTTACAAACTAAATATTTTTGTTGAGCCTCTATAGGATTTTAATCCACGAACTCTGATATAAAAGCAATGTGAATGGATGTTCAGATTAGTTAATTTTTTCATATCACTATCATACATTATGTCACTATAGTTTTACCTCTTTGACCATTTCTGCATTTCCGAAAAAGCTGCTTTGTATTAAAACTCAATTTGTTCGTAGAAAAAAGATTTTTGAATAGGCAGTTCGTACATTTGACATTTAATATTTTCAACGATTTTTTCACGGATCTAACTTATATTACTTTTTTCCGGAATTTGGACAATTATAATGTTTCTATAGATGGACCTGAGATTAACTTATAATTGTGTTGGGCAATTTTGGTGAACGGCATGAATAACAGTCGTTTTTAGCTATAGAAGCACCCTAAATTTCATTTAGATTTGTTCGACGTCTAAGAGGTAACCATCTCTACCAACGTATTTCAACTGGTTGCTAATCGCTATTGGACACCTTTGCTATCAGACTACCTAATGGCTGTTTGCTCTTAATCTCAGCAAAAAACTATTTGATTTCATCAACATCAATAATCCACTTACACCTCACATATTTTTCTCAAAAATAACAAGGTAAATCTCAAAATAATCCATAGGACCCACATTCAGCTAATATACGAACTAGCGTATCTATTAAATCCTGACACTTACAATTTAGCGTCTCAAAAGTTTAAGGCTTCTCATAATTTCTTCTCGTTTATATACTTATTAGCGAAAACAATATTGGGGTGAAAGACGCCGTAGACTTAAAATTAATAATCTCGCGATACTCGGCTTCCAATTACAATGGAACTTATTTATTGTGTGCTTTAAAAACAGCGGCTAAGCTTTAATGGAAGTGTAGTAGAAAGTTTGATACTCTTATTACAAGTTTGGAAATATATGGATTAGGGCTGTTACTTTTTAATAGGGAGAACAATTTGAAACTTGCACTTACAAAAGTTTGAAATTTGGAAGTTTATGTCCATGCGATTACAATATTCTATTAAAATATTCCCACCGACAAAAAATCACCCGACATTGTTTCCTACAAAGAAATTGAATGTTTTTTTAAAATTTTTATGAGGATGGTCCCAAAAGTTCCTTTTCTGGCATAGAGATAGCAGTAGTTGCTTGAAAAATACACTGTATTAGAAATATATACACAATCTATACACTATATGTTTCAAGTTTCACGTCACGTTGTTTAGTATTTGTTTGGCAGTCATCAATATTAAAATTTTTCAGTGAATTTGTGAACATGGAAAAAATTGATCATTATTATGTGATATAATACTTTTATTTAAAAGACATTAGCCCAACCAATATAAAAGCTCAACTAGATTCTACTCTGGGCGAGACTGGTCCTTCTTTATCAACAGTAAAATGTTGGGTAGCAGTAAATTAACTGGTCATTTGGACATGAGAAAGCTGTGCGCAAGTTGGTGCCGCATTTGCTCAAAATGGAACAAAAACATCGTCGTGAAGACGATTCCATCGAATGTTTGGAAGAGAAATGAAGTCTAACTTTTTCGCCGTCTTATAACCATATAAAACTTGGGTACACATCAGAAGAACAATCAAAAAATGGACTGCAAAGGGAGTACCAGCTCCAAAGGAGGCAAAGACCCTTCCACCTGCAAGCAAGGTTAGCTTAGTTTTTTTGGGATGCTCCTGGGATCAACAATCAAGCAAAAACGACCGCATTCAGCTAAGAAGAAAGTGTTGTTCCATCAAGACATTGCACCAGCCCACACATCCGTTACTGCAATGACCAAAATTAAGAAAATTAGTTTAAATTGCTACCTCATGCACCCTATTCCTTGAATTTAGCCCCCTCGAATTACTTTCTTGAAAAACTTGAAAAAACGTATCGGTGATTCCAAAAGGTACTTCCATTTATGAATTATTTCAAAAATCATAGTACATTGAGAAACACATACACAGCATACATATTCAAAATATGTGATAGTTCAGAGTTAAATCTCCGTATATTAAAACTGCAGGTCAAGGGTTCGTTCGAATCTGCTCTAAAGTATTATTTTAAATGCCAAAATTATAAAAACCGGTTTATTATTGTAGCAAAACGTATAATATAGCTAAAACAAGAAAGCATCTGATAGCAGTGATTAATAATTTATTAATCACGGCAATGATTAATGGGTTTTATTAAGGTCGAGCAAGCAGACCTATAATAGTTACATTATACGACAGTCGTGGATAAAATGTTAACAAGTTGTTTATAAGCTATTATTGCACAGGCTCAGTTGTCTATGGGGGATTCATTTCATTAAATGGAACATTCACTCATCAAATTCTACATTTCATATTACTTTTGTTTTTGTGAAATTGTATTGTATCTATAGTGAAATGTATTGTGAAATTGCTTGCACCTGGTTACTCAAGAAAATCATACAAGTTAAATAATATCACACTGTCAACTGTCCAAATTTACGAGCTTTATCTTTTAGAGTTTCTCTGCATCCGAGTGACCAGGTCCGCTATATGATTCGTGTTATTAGCATAAAAAAGCGGTTATAGTCATGAAGCTTTGAGAAATTCTAAAATCAAAACGAGTGACAACAGTAATTAGATGAAATCAGAATATGTTGTAGTGACAAGTGGATCAAGCGCATATCAATAACAAAGTAAGGAAATACCTTCTCCGTAGTCTGTGATGAATGGGGTTTTATTATGATAAAGAACCACCATACATATAGCAAATATTACACTTTTTCACATATTTTTAATACCTAAGCCCATGCTGATCTTCTTTTTTGTTACACCCGTATATTTTGATGATTGTATTTGATAAAAGAGAGTAAGCTTTTGCCTCAAAGATCTTTGTCGCTTTTAGTTTCACTCGGAATACTGAACTTTAACTGATATTTATAGAGTTACCGGAAAAGTTTCAGATAAGACTACCAATTTATGTAGTTGAAATTCTCGAATATTGAATCCCTAAGAGAGAAAATAGCTGGATCCAAAACTTTTAAGGGTTAATGCTGGAGTAGTTTAAAGTGTTGTTCTATGTTAGATGCTGTGTCACTGATCAATAAAACATTATACACACACACACACACACTTTGGAAATAATATAGTTCATTGAATTTTATTCCAAGCAATAAGATATATTCATCATTATTCATATAATGTCTAACGTCAATTCTGATTACCTAAATCCAATGAGGACTGTTACATGTCAAATTGAAACGGCACGTTTTGCATGATAACTACGCAACGTCGATAATTAGCGGGCAACATATACTTGGGGTGTAAAAACATTTGTCGGCAATTTCATGACAACACAACTTAAACGCAGTACAATTATTGCTGTCAACAAAAAAAATAGTTTAATTGTTTTTCTGTACTGAAATAGTTGAGATTCACAGACGTGAAAATGATTATTATCTCCACAGATAGACTAGATATCTCTTAAGACAAAACGTCTCACATGAACACCCAATGATCAAAAGTTAATTTACTATCACAAAATAAGGAAATAATCATTCCTGAGGCCACCTTATACTACTAAATACAGATTAAGCGAATTGAAAGACTGATTTTAATGACTACAAAATAATCATATTCCAAATGTTTCAACAATTTACGCAGTACGTTTTGGCATAAAATTTATGATTTAACCATCTACTTTCCTGTTTTATGTTGATATGTTGATTATTTCTATAAATAAATTATTATTTTTGTGGATTATTTGATTGAGAAAGTAATATGATTTGAAAAACTAGGTTTAGTGTATGAATGAGTCATTGCTGAGTTAGTGAGAGTCACAAGTTTATATTTTAATAATATATCTTACTAATGTTTTGAAACGCTTTAAATTGTGTCACATCTCAAAAAGTTGAATTTTGTTTCCAATATCTTCAAGACACACTACACCAATTTGTTGAACATCAAAAATCATTCAACTTATTTGAAATATTTTTGCCGTAACTTTATTTTGAGTTATAATACGGAAAGTGAAAATTGAAGTTAAAATTTCAAACGCTTATTTCTCGATAGTTCTTTTTTTATTTATGACACTATTTGAGTGGAGGTGCGACATAACAACATCGCACCTGTAGGAAAAATACAGTGTAAGACACGTGAGAAATTGACATATTATTTCTCCCTCACTTGAATTTCACTTTCACGCTCGCGAAAAATGAAAACTATTGACTAAGTCAAATAAAAAATTATTTGACTTTTTTTTTCAAATATAACATCAAAGTTGAAAATCCAAAACATCTATTTTCGCTAAATACAGTCAACATGACACACTCTTGAAACTGAATTTTGGAGTTCGGAAGCAACTGTTAACGACTTTATACTCTAAGGGCTATCTCATAAAGGAACTGTCTCTTTCGATCCATTTTTTATCTTAAAACCGAGAAGTGGTCATTTTCATCACATCTGTCCATGATTGGATTGGAACGGTGGAGTTACGACCTAAACGTACAATTTTTTGTTAAGACCGATTTTCTTTAACGCCCTTTTTTCTTTTATTGCTATTAAATTGAAAGTCCAAAAACAGGTCAAACGAATAGGTTGCTAATAAAAATAATGAGGGACCGTTACCTTTGCTCATAATTGGAAAAAGAATAAGAAGTAGGATACTTACTACTGACTTAATTAAGTGAATTTTTCTCACAAATGAGATTTTTTCTTTGCTGTAAGAGATTTTGTGATGTCTGTTGATTTCACAATAAAAGAGTACAAGTATGGAATAGAATTAAAAATAACATAAAATAAAGACAACTTCTCTTTCAGAAACAAACTACATCAAATCTTATTTATCTCAGCTTTCACAATTTCAAGTGAGATATTATTGAAGCGTTTCATTGCGATGTTTATCATTAATTGTTTTGATCCTATTAATAATCGTAATCAATAGCATTCATACACAACTGAAATAAATAAAAGTATTTACAGTTCAGTGACGTAATGAATATATTTAAGTTATAATATTTGGTAACGATCCTTAACATCAAACTAAACTGTAGAAGTTTGTTATTGTATCTAGAAAAAATGGTGTATTTTACTATGAAGAAATGATAAATATAACTCAACAATATTTCTCATTTAACATCAAGAAAGAAAATCAAGACTATATATGTTAAGAGTCTGGAAAAACTTTATTTTGCCATAATATTGAGCTAAAAAACTTGCTGATAGATGAGACAAATACATAAGGATTGTTATTTTGTTTCCCTATCTATTGTAGATATAGACAGAAAAACGTCTTCAATCCAAATATCAATTCACTAATCAATCAAGTTATTAGTATATTTGTAATAGCATGAATGAAACTTTTTGTCACGGAAATATCTTCTATTTTAACGGTTCTCTCTAATTTATATCTCAAATTTTGTTTGTTTATATTATTTGAAATCAAAAAGCTATTCTAGTGGAGATTGAATGATTCAATTAATATATTGTTTGTAGAATATCTTTGATAATAATTTAGGCAGAAAATGATTTTTTCCATTATATCCATTGACAAGAGAAAAATAATATATTCATAATATTTTATTCTCTTCGACAATGAAGCAACAATTATTAATCAACGGTAGTCACGTATAGAATAATTTAGTTTTTCATATCGGGAGAGCTCTTTGCTGAGTATTCCATATACCATAAATTTCCAGTTGCACAAAAACAAAGAGCCACTAATTTCAAAAGATACTTTGAGCTTCCTTTTTGTCCAAACCAGAAAGTGGAAAGTGACGAGATACATGTTAATATCACGGTTTCCATTCTACACAAATCACATAAATTCAAATTTAGTGATGGTTTATAAATGTATTGAACGTGAAATAATGTCACGAATACAAATACCCATTTTCAAATTAAATGAGAAAGGAAAAGTAATAGCTGGTGAATTTTCATATTATTTTATTCCTCGAAGCAACTCTTATACATTTTTATTGTTATTCAAAACCAACTTAAAATAACTGCAAAATGTTTGTTACGACTTTAGGGATATTCAAGTCTTCGGAAATATAATCGTCGATATCAATAGGTATCGTGAGGGTAGCTCAGAAAATATTTAAAAGCGCTACAGAGCGATATAAGGAAAATAGTGTTGATTGGATTGTACCAAAGGAAGGTGTTGTAATCATTCAGTTTTAGGGGGTTATTCAGAATTGTTAAATGAAGTCTCAACTGGATAAAAATAATTTTAGAAGCCAATTTTCTTTCAAAAATTACTTAATTATTTCTAAAATGTGGCAATTGGAAGAATTTTTCACAATTTTTACACCAACTCTCACAATTACGCTGTCTTTACTCTTGGGTGTAGAGGCTCTTAATCATTAGTTTTTTTCCAAAGCTCTTAGAGGCGAAAATTAGAACTGGAATCCTTGATGTTAAAATTAGGTACGAAGAGCTGATCATGAGATGTAAAATGTCTCTAAAAATGTATATATTACATTCTCATCTAGATAAATTTAAAGACAATATGGAAGCATATTCGGAAAAATAAGGGGAACGCTTCCATTTCAATACTGATGAGTTTTTATATGTTTTAATAAATCATCTCTTTGTGGTTTCTCTACATATTTTCATTGATTTTATACTCATGAGAACAAATCCAGAAGTATTTTTTGTTCTAATTCTTATTTCTAGATATAAAAGCAATAAAAATAAATATATATCCCGTATGTCCCGTGCACAAAAATGTTGTAAACTGGTGTAATCGTATTTTTTGTTATAACAATCTATAGCTGTCGGTTGGGGTATTTTATTTCGGCATTTCCCAGTGTCGAACTTAGTTTCATTATCAGTAGTGTAATAGTAATTTTCAACATCTTCGTTTCAAATGGTATATGTCTAAGATTTCTTATTACTCATTAGTTGTACACTTTATAAATTCTTAATATTACTAATATTATTGAACTTGTATATTCGGCATGGTGCTCCAAGCTCACTATTAAGTTAATTCATCTCGAAGATATTTGTTTCAATATACTTTCCATTACTGAATTACTTATACCGGGGCTCTGAATCCAATCGCTCATTGAGCTAGCATTGCAAGGATTATTCTAAATCAAGGGTAATCAAATCACGACACCTTGAAAGAACTATTCACGAATACTGATTGGACTGACTCGTTGGACTATTGCCGTTTCAATGGACACCTGAAGACGCTATGTTTAGTGGAGAATGGCCTAAAAAATTAAATCACACTATACTTTATTTATAAATATCACAAAATTGAGAGCTGTTTTGTTTTTTTTGCGTGAGCTGAATCCGAACAGAACTTTCATTTGCTCGTATAATATCATGTTTTCTGACAATATAGGTATTTACGTTGAACAAGTTACCATCTTAATATAAAAGATAAAATACTGAAAGAAAATTTTATTTATATTATTTGTGTAGCAAAACTTATTTTTCCATCTAAAATACATTCATTAGTAAGCACTAAATACATTTCTTTTTCCCAGTTAAAGACCTTTTGGTACATATTCGCTTGTAGGAAGAATCTGGAAGGTCTCTCTGAAATGTCCAACAATTGTCTGCCATCATTGAAACGCTCGATCTTCTATCTATTATCTAACTCCTTAATATCTTGAGCGTTTACTTTGCTCTTTACTCACATCTCCTAAATTTTTTGAAAAGTAGTAGAGGGAATGAAGAAAATAATTTTTTAAACTCATTAGGAAAACTAAAGCTTGAAATGCTTTTAACATTCTATTGACGACTTGTTTAAAGTTAGGATCTTTGTTATTGCTTAAAAATTTCTGAAGCCAATCCACCATTTTCTTTGTGGATTCGTTGTAATGAATTGTAGAACACCCATAAGCTGTCTAATATCTAGTCCCATGAAAACACCTTCTCTCAACTTTGCCGCCGAGACGCCTGGAAACTTTGATATTATTTCCATCTCTTGAAAGTAACTTCACAAATTGCTTCATCAATCTTAACTTTATGTGAAGCAGTGTTAAACTAACCAAAGATTCATGTGGGACTTTCTTTTCGCGAACCTCAAGCTTCCTCGGATGCCAACACTTTTTGGTCCAATGATTTACTAGATTTTTACTATCCCATAGACACAAAAAGCAAGGGAATTTGGTAAACCCAAATTGTTAGCTCGAACAACATGCCTAAGATTTCAAAATCAGCGCACATTTGCCAACCGGTCTCATATTTTAATTTACAAAGAACATATACCAAGTTCTTGTAGGTTTCCTTGAGGTATACGGAATGAACGACAGGAGTGGAATCGTAGAAACCGCCAAGGAGAACTGTTTTAAGGCTTCTTTTTAAAGAATATATGAAAATACGCAGAGTGCTGGGTCGTATGAGGTCTTAAATCTATTAATCTATTGGTACAATGAACCAACTAGTTACTTAGGAAAAGTTGAAAATGAACTACTTCTCACGATATGTAAACCTTTAGGAAGACAGTCCCGGCAAAAATAAGCTCTTGATTTTGAATCTTGATCCAAGCAATTCAGAATCGTTTTGGGAAAGATTTAAGTCTCATTTAACTCTTCCTGAGAAAATAATTTCGGACTGCTGTCATCTTCAAATTCAAAACTTGACTTGTCATCAGGTTCAGATACAGCACCTTCTTTGTCAAAATTTCTTCCAAGGGCACTGGAATTTCGGTCCCATGAGGGATAAGACTAATAACTGATTGCAAATTCCGTTTCCGTTTTGAATTATACCGGAGCGCGCACTTTCAGGTTATAACATGTTTATGTTTGTTAATTTAGCTCTCACACCTATTTAAAAAGTAATGATACGTTATGTCCTGTATACAATTAAAAACAATAATCAAAATAAAATTGTACTTACTTATTCATGACTTAAAGTTAGCCCAAAAAATCCCTTTTATCAAATAAAACTTTGCCTTTTGCAAAATAACCTGGCGTTCTGGCATTTTGTGAGTATTTTTTTTTCAGTTTGAATATCTGGTACCGTTGATAATACACTGCTTACACCACAACTACACCTAATTGTGAGTGTTGGTGTAGTGGTGGTGTATGCAGTATCCAGAATATCAAAAAGAAATCAGTTAAAAACATCTAGACAGTATTTTTGCTGCAGACCTTTGTAATGTATCCATTTTAGTAGGAGATATGTCGTGATGATTTTACTACGAGGAAACCTCTTTAGTAGAAGATAACTTTAGAGCATCACACCTGGGAGCGTATGATAAAAGATAAAAATCTTCGGTAGCTATCTCAACAAGAAAATGGAAAACTACACATCCTTTATATTTCAGGGTATATGACACTCTCTATCACAACATATAAACATACATATGAATACTATCGTGCTCAGGGAAACCATTTTGTACACAAAATACATTAAGAATAGTTATTTTCCTAACAAGTGCGGAGAGTGATACCTTCCCACACGAGACTGCAGTTGTCCCAAACGACGCGGAGCGGAGTTCGAGCAAGCGGTCAAGTGCGGGAAAGACACTTTACGCATGAGTTAGGAACATTATTTTTTCTACGACCGTATATAAAAAAAAGTATACCAACCCATTTTTCAAAAATTATTTTATTCCAACCAACATGATAATATACAAAGTTTTAACTAAAAACTACTAATTATTATAAATGTTAATATTGAAAACACAATTTGTTGTATTCTGTAGACTAGTAAGAATTGCCGGTCCAGTGGAGTTATTTGGTTTCAACTGGAAGGTAGATGACGTCGGTGAGAGTGGCATCGGT
This sequence comes from Diorhabda carinulata, assembly GCF_026250575.1. NCBI lineage: Eukaryota > Metazoa > Arthropoda > Insecta > Coleoptera > Chrysomelidae > Diorhabda > Diorhabda carinulata. The sequence goes on from NC_079462.1 coordinate 11,608,935, forward strand.
TGCAGTTCGCAAAAAGATGACGATGACAGTGACGGCAACAGTTTTAAGTCATTTGTAGAACAGAGAAACTTTTTACCATCGAATAGCGGGACCATAATGTATTATATTTCAAAACCTTACTTAGGTCTGAAAAATACGCCAGAAATACCTCTTCCTTATAAGTTTTGGCCCCTTTCTCCTTATACCATGTAACAAAATGGTCGTATTGCTTACCATACTTTAGTCTGGATGTGGCAGGTAACAGCTCGGAATTAGCTTCATTTGCAGTCTTCAAAATGGCTTCGGGAAGTTCTCCGTCGGATGAATCCGTTAATATTATTGTATCGGATTCGCTTTAATGTGGTTTAATTTAGAAGAAGATTGTTCTTATTCGGTCACTTTCAAGACGTTTTGAACAACTTTGACGTTTAAGTAACAATTACACGCTTGGGTTGTCATAGCAACTGATATCAAACCCGGGTGGTTTGATAGTTGTTTCTTCTTTGAAGAATTTCACTAAAATGCGTGCGGGAAAGTGGGTTAAAACGCACGGTCGTAGAAAATAGTTATTTTCCTAACAAGTGCGGAAAGTGATACTTTCCCGCACGCGACTGCAGTTGTCCCGAACGACGCGGAGCGGAGTTCGGGCAAGCGGTCAAGTGCGGGAAAGACACTTTACGCGTGAGTTAGGAACATTATTTTTTCTACGACCGTATATACATAAAAGTATACCAACCCATTTTTCAAAAATTATTTTATTTCAACAAACATAATAATATACAAAATTTTAACTAAAAACTATTAATTAATATAAATATTTATATTGAAAACACAATTTGTTGTATTCTGTAGACTAGTATGAATTGCCGGTCCAGTGGAGTTATTTGATTTCAACTGGAAGGTTGATGACGTCGATGAGGATGGCATCGGTTGCAGGTCGCATAAAGATGACGGTGACGGCAATGGTTTTAAGTCATTTGGCAGGTAACAGCTCGGAATTAGTTTCATTTGCAGCCTTCAAAATGGCTTCGGGAAGTTCTTCGTCGGATGAATCCATTAATATTCTTGTATCGGATTCGGTTTAATGTGGTTTGATTTAGAAGAAGATTGCACTTATTCGGTCACTTCAAAGACGTTTTGAACAACTTTGACGTTTTAGTAACAATTACATGGTTATATAAAAAATATCTGTATTATTTTATATTTTCAAAAAATTAAAAATGCTACAAAAAGCTAGAAAAGGCTTAAATTTTATTTGATGGACTATTTCGTTAATATTTATTTACCTGTAGTAACAATAGTTATAACCTCCGAAGTAAAAAAACTATCTAATAAGGTCGAAATTTGCATAATTTTGTGCGGGAAAGTGACACTTTCAAAACTAAAATGCGTGCGGGAAAGTGGGTTAAAACGCACGGTCGTAGAAAAAGATATTTTTATATATATTGGCATCAAATTACATTCACGATCCATATAACTCAACAAAAATGTTGTGTGTATAATCAAAACCATAGATAAGGACCTTCATTATGTTGAATCCAGAAAAAAGGATATCATTTAGCAAAATACAACATATCTTAGGGGAAAAAAACAATAACTGGACTCCGGAAGCGGAGTTTTTTCAATTACTCGAGATTTAGTACGTACTAACTATGAATCACATGTTTTATTTCATGTAACGTAAAATTGGAATAGTGTTAATATATTTTTTTGCTGACAAAAAGTGTGTTCTTTTGAATAATATTGAAATGTATAAAATTGATTTCGAGAATTGACTATGAATTCCAAAAACAAGACTATATACGTATTTATGTGAATATCTTCAGTTTATAACGTTTAGGAAGAAGAAGTCAGATGAATCTATTTGTGATAAATTGGAATGTTTTAAATTATAACAAAATCATCATCAACTATTTAATACAATGGTTATATGTGAAAATCACTTTTTTCCTAACAAAAGCAGAAATAGCATATTTATATTATATTTATCTAGAAGATATTGAGCAAATAACTGCTCATAGAGTAGAGTTTAAACTTGTATAAAAGTGTCGTATTTTGAAATTGATCCCCATAATTGCGTCGCCGCCTTTTCCAAATAGAGGAAACCATGAAAACTTTTCCAATTTTCCAATTAAAATAATATTGAAATAATTCCAGTGAAGTGGTGACAGAAATAGGCAAATATTTGGGCAGAACCTACGAATTAGAAGTAGCTGTTTTTATTTCAAGTTACTATATTTGTATTTCTTCACTACTTAGAACATTTCAATAAAAAATGTTTGTGCTTGTTTCGGTTACATGTTTTCATACTTTTTGCTAAAAGGTAGGAATACAGTATTGAAGTTTTATTAACCAAAATTTAATATAGGTTTTGTTTTTTGCTCTAAGAAAAACCCAGTATCTGATAGATAAACAAGACGATGTTATTTGAAATTCATACGGAAAATATCATTTTTACAGAAAAAAATAATTACAATCTTGAAAAAAATTCGTGGCACTTTTATAAATAACTACATCGTGAATTCTCTCATTTTCAGTCGTTTTCGTTTTATCAATCGCAACAAAATATAATAATGAATTGATGAAATATACTTGTTATTGATTTCAATTATGTTTAACGAAAATTAATAGAAAAAATGATAATTAGTCTCATATGATTATAGTTGTATTGCAACGAGGTTTTCAGAATATGTGAACATTGGGTATTTTAAAATTGAAAGTTTTCATATAAAGAAGATTTGACCTTGCTTTTGAGTCTAGAAAAATGGATTAATATTTTTAATTAATAATTTTGTTTCAAACTTTAAAAAGTTTAAAAAGTATCATGAAGTATTACTGAAAAATACCTTCAGTCTCTGGAGATGATAACTTGGTTAGTAAATATCTTTTCTTCAAAATGACAACAAGCAGTGTTACAAGTTATCTTTAGTTTTCATCTACTAATTTTTCTGTCCCTCCACATTCACATCACTAACAAGATTCAGCGTCATGCGGCTTCTAACACTTTTCTAAAATCAGAAAATGTGCAAAACAGAAATCTTCTGATAGCATTCCTGGTATTTAGACCATAAATCACATGAAAGCTATATTTTTGATCATGTTAGTCAAGAGCTGCACTTGGAAGATGATAAATCTCAATTATTTTGATATTTTGAATCTTTCAATATACACGGTGTTCCTAGATTCATGTCAATGTCAAAGTGATTGCCAATATAAAACTACGATGGTTTTGTTTTATATTTTTTTAACAAACTTCTATCAGCCATCTATAGAGATATCAGGGATCCCTGAAAAGGATGAGCACTTCGAGAGTTACGTTGAGAACAAACGATTGATGTTTGAAGGTCACTATTTACTGTATTTGAGCAAATTCATTCGTCCAAGGGATCCAGCGCTCATAGTTGCTATAGGTGTATTGAATGATTTGGATTGAATAAGCTCATCTTGCAATTGTGAAGTGTCTGTTATACTCCCTCCATATTGGATGATTCTTATAGTGGATGACCTGCGCAATACATTTGAAGTCGTGTGAATATATTTACCAATGATGAAATATGCTGTATAAACATTCCATCTATAATTTTAATTTACCTGTAAGTAAGATTATCGCCATTGATCAATATTCACCGCAGAGCTCTTGCTCAACTTTAGACAGACATATCCAATATCGAAACAACGACTGGTTGAGGCCAAGTCGAAAATAGCGATCGGTCAAGGCCAATGACCTTTGAATGTCGAAGGTAAATGGGCAAATGACCTATTAAGACCAATTTAAGGTAAACGACTGGTCAATATCAGTGTTGAAACGATCAAAACCATAAATCAAAATCATCGATAAATTAGAATATCTTATTAATTTTCAAGGTGAAGAAATTGCTTTCAACATATCCAAGAACTAATTTCAAAATTTAATTATCTACACTTCACTAAGATCCTTCATTTCTGGTAGAGGCATTAGTTTGAAGAGATAAAACCACAACCACAAATTCTACATGTTACTGGCGAACTCTTCATTGGAACCACTACTGAGCAATTTCAGTTTCACACATATCAGCCTTTCATACATAGTAAACTGAACTACAATAATGAGACTCGAATCTCCATGCAGGATCTGAATGCATATATATTACCCTCAAGCAATTATTCATACATTGAAGGAAAGCTGCAAACTTCTACTGGCACTATACCAACTAGATTAAAGTTTATAAACAACGCTATCGCATTCCTATTTCGTAAGCTTAGATATTAGCTGAACGATGTCGTAGGTCTTGTTCCGACAATAAAAAATTATTTGTATCTGATTGAGAATGGAGAGTATTTTCATGTAAAACTCAGTATAAGTATAAGCAAACAAGTACGTTTGAATACAGATAATACAACATATTAAAGATTTGCCGATACAAGTCCGCTCCTGGAAAATTTTGGAATATTATTCACTAAATAATTCGACAAGTTCCACTTGGGCTGTTAAGACATGAGTAAATTTGATCATTGCAAACTGACAAACTTGCGCATAGCCCATCAATGCGCGTTACTAGATGATGGAAGTAGGGATTAGTTCTATTGTCCCTGTTCGATAGTGGAGAGCACTGCGTAGGTACCTACTTTCTTTCTCTTTTTACTGGATACCGAGATAGAATATATATTTTTATCTGGGGTACGTAATTTAGTACTTAGGTTATTCACCATACTAATTCTCCAAGCTCATATTACCCTCTTTGTCATCCTCATTTTAAATTTGTGCCTCTCGTACGTTTCTTGTCATTCACTTCTGTATTTGCCAAACTGTGATCCAATAGTCTTAAGAATAGAATTGGAGACTGGCAAAACAGCTTTTCTGGAAATATTACTATATCAACCATGTCACGCAGCTAAATAGTAGCAAAATGTAGGAAGACCGCCTCTAAAATTTTGGTTGGCGCAAATTGAGTTTTTGAAAAACTGTGACTTGGAAAAGAAAGAAAAATCAAGACGAAACAAATATGTGAATAGTTGTATATGCGCAAGGGTCAAAATTGAAAATAATAAAATTATTGTGAAGACTTTTGTCGGGTATATTGGATACCAAAATTGTCATCATAGTTATTTTTAAACCACTGTTTTCCAGAAACTTCTATAGTTCTATAGATAGGATACTTGTTTGATGAATAGCCACCACTACAGAGATTGCAATGATTGGATCACACCTTTACATCAATTTGGTAATCATACAATTCATTCATCAAATGAATGAATGAGAAATAGAACAGTATAAATACCCTCGTAGTAAGGGTTGTAGTATCCGATGCAAATGCAATACAAATATTTGATTAATCATTAACACTAGAAGAAAATTTTTTTCAATAAGAAATTATACAAATCTCCATGTCTCAAGAATTAAACATTCTTTGAATATCGTAAGATTCGCGTATAATTCCTTTAGCAATTCATTATTTAGGATCATCATTATTAATACTTATATAGGGAACGTTTTGAATGAACAAAGCTTACAATCTAATGGAAGAGCTAAATCTCATTTCTAAATCTATCATTATGGACAACAGAACAGTAATATCGTTAAATTTGTTATGTTTATCTAATTATTCACGATGATTTATACTCAGCTTTCATAATTGGTTCATCCAGCTCGGATAACAGGTAATTAATTCTCAAAATGGATACATTTCATCAATTTTGAGATTACGTAGTTGAGGGTAAATAGAGTTACAGCTAAATTAATAAAAGTAAAGTATTTATATAATTAGAGATACCTTATTACAATTGGAAGAATGTTCAGGGTGAAAAACTTCTAAAAACAAAGAAGTGCTAGAACAATCACTCAATACCAAACGTGAAGATCAAAAATATTAATGGCCGTGTTATTGAAGCAAGATTATCAAGGGTTTATGAAGGATCTTAAAGAAATCATCAGTAGTGAATTTATGACTATTTAAAGTTCTTTGTGTTTATTGTTATGCAGATACTATAACAAAAGAAGATTTGAACCTGAGAAGAATGAAATTTGTTTCAAGTCACACATTATTTAAAAATCTGAACAGAGATGAATTTTTAAAATTTCCATCCTTAGAGAAAGAAAGAGAAGTTGACTTGTTAAGCTTTTTGCTCTGTGATTTTGTTATATCAGTTTTACACGTATATTCTATACAGATAAAAGAGCAGCGCTGACTATTGTTGTGTTTATTTCAGGTGGGATAATTTGGAGATAATGATATTGCATTAACAAGACTCAACTAGAATTATTCTGATCGAAAACTGATGCCTCTCTTTCCTTGTAATTAGATGTCAATATTGTCAAAAAAATGTATCATGTTATGCCTAGAATGTATGTTTCAATAATAACTGAAAGTAGTAGGAGGATTCTCCTCCTATGAAGAAATAGTCTAGTCTAGATCAATTGATGTCTTTGAACTGGAGTATTGTGAAGCGTGTTTGTCTAGTGTCACCAGTTTTATTTTCAGAAGTCTTATTCCCTCTGAGACTTCATTAGTAGGTTCAGGCCTTTTAGAAAATACTTTTGTTTTTTATTATCTCCGTGGAGCTCCAAGATCTTCTACCAATTAGCTGCTATCATCTGAGTAGATGTTTGTGTATTATCTTCTGGATATTGGGGAAGATTACTGGAAGATAGAACTGATATTTATTGCTTTCGCAGATTTCTCGAGGTTGTTAATACAAAAAAGAACGTCGTTGGTATTCAATATGTGATTCACGTACAAATTAAGATATCCTAGGACAATAATTTCCAAAATCGGAGGAATATGTTGTCTCACGGAGTGAAAATTTCATTTTGATAGCGTATTTGCTACATACAATTAATAGTCATCGTGATACAGATACATTTGCTTGTTAATTTTATAATTCCACATTCAGTGTTTTCATACTATTCCATCAAAAAAGGCAAAATTTTCCCTGTGGAAACTCAACAAAGTATATATTAAATCATGTAAGAATGAGAAACGACGATTTGGAATTGAAATTAGTGGATATGATAGAGGTATTAAAGTTCAAAGGAATTTGTAAAAATATGATAGATAGCGAGAACATGCAGACCAGATTAATTATAAGAAAATTGATTCAATTATAACTTTAAATATGGTTTTGGTTAGATCTCTAAATATAGGGTCGATAAAAAAGGCATTGAAGTTAGTGAAATGAAAATATTTAAAATAAGGTGGATTCGCTCCACAATTTTTAATTTAATTGAAGCAGCACGAAAATGACAACATAGCTACTCATTTTCTCACATGGTAGCATCGTTATAACTAATTCACTAAATAGTTCACTTGATTCATTTGAAATGGTTATTTCTACGAAGTTCAATCAATCGATTTTCACTACTATTTACAGTAGAACCCCGGTTATCCGTGCCTCGATTATCCGTGTTCGCGATTATCCGTGGTGCGAGGAGAATAGTAAAAAAAAAAAAAAAAATCAGGGCGCCCGACTTTTGAGATGGAATACCCATTTCTTTCCTTGCTCAATACCACCCTTTGGAGTAATAAATTATTGAAGATTTGTTGGGTAAAAAATAATTACCTTGAATTTATTCGTATGTACGTAATTATTAAAAATATGCACCCATTCATTACAAGAAGTATCCGTATCGAAGGAGAGAAATTATGTAAAATAAAATATTAAACTTTAAATGTGTACATATGTAATTAAGGTTTCAGACGCCTGACCTATTATTGATTCTGAGAAGCGTTTATGCCTAAGTAGAAAGAGTTGCAAAGCCTGAATTGCTAATTCATTCCAGCAAATGGTTTGTGTTGATTATTATTGATTCTGAGAAGAGTTTATGACCAAGTAGAAAAATTCGCAAAGCCTGAATTGCTAATTCATTCCAGCAAATGGTTTTTGTTGATTTTCCCCCTACTCAAACCTCACTTTTGTTCACTTTCAGTGTTTCAGTAGCTTCTGATTAGTTTTCACCTACTGATCGGTTGGCTAGTTTCTTTGTTTATTGACTATGGCTTCAAAACGTAAGCGTGTCGTGCTTTCTTTGGAACAAAAAGTGTTCATTATTAACCGTGTCTTAGATCGCGGTGAGAGTGTAAGAAAAGTGGCGGGTGAGTTTGGTGTGGGAGAGCAGACAGTGCGTGATTTAATTAAACAAAAGGATGAAATTTTGCGGTTCATATATTCAGCTGATTCCACATCTCTGCTAGCGTCAGGAAGAAAAACAATGAGGAAGTCAACATTATCTGACATGGAATCAGCTTTGTTTGAATGGTTTAAACAAAAACGTGCTGAAGGGATTCCTATCTCAGGATGGTTTGTGAAAAAGCTAAGTGGTTTCACGAAAGGTTGAATATTGATGAACCATTTGGAGCTTCACAGGGTTGGTTATTTAGATTTAAAAACCGGCATGGGATTAGACAATTAGACATTCAAGGCGAAAGTCTAAGTGGCGATTTAACAGCTGCTACAGTTTTCAATGAGGAATTTGGTTCATTGATCTCAAAATTAAGCTCCTGGAAATAAATCTAGTAAGGAAAGGCTCACTGTCATGACATGTTCAAATGCATCGGGTACACACAAGCTAAAACTAACAGTGATCGGGAAAGCTAAAAAACCACGATCGTTCAAAGGAACAGACGTGAAAAGACTTCCGTGTAACTATTACAGCCATCCAAAAGCTTGGATGAATCAGGCTATTTTCAAAGAATGGTTTTTTCAAGATTTCGTGCCATCTGTGAAGAAATTTCAGGAAGAAAATGGACTTCCAAAGAAAGCTGTTCTCCTACTTGACAACGCTCCTAGTCACCCATCAGAATCTACCCTGAAAACCGAGGATGGGCTAATTTTTGTCACCTACCTTCCTCCTAACGTCACATCATTGATACAACCAATGGACCAGGGCGTCATTTCTTCCTTAAAACGGAGGTATAAAAAGATTTTTCTCCGTTTCCTTCTCCAAGAAAATTGTGTCGATTCAATGAAGGACCTCCTCAAAATGTGGACAATAAAAGATGCCATTTTTGCTGTTTGTGATGCATGGGAAAACTTGCCATCGAGTACATTAAGACTTTGCTGGGCAAAAATTTTGGACCACGAATATGGGGAAGAAGACAACATGGATGAGCACGATGATGTACAAACTTGCCTTGAACTGTCTAGATCTATTCCAGATTTCATCAATGTTGACCGAAACGATATTGTTGATTGGCTGCAAAAAGATGAAAATGAGGAGGGGTTTGAAATCCAAACCGATAGTGACATTGTAGCGCATTATCTTAGTAGTGATACACCATCTACTTCTCAACTGCCTGATTCGGAGGAGATTGATAGTGACACTGACAATTGTTTTGGTCTGACAAAAGAGAAAATTCAACCAACAAAAGCAATGGAAGCAATTGATATTCTTCTGAATTTTTGCGAGCAGGAAAATTTTGATTTAAACGACGTCATCAGTCTCAGAAAAATCAGGACCGAGGTGAGAAAAGTTATTGCCAACCGTAAAAAACAAAAACTGATAACATCTTATTTTCGACCTATGTAAATTCACTCCCCGATGTATTTTTCATTCTTTTTGATTTTTTAATTACTAAGAATGCATTCGATTTATGTTTTCTTTTGTATTTTGTACATAAATATAAACTGTTGTTAGAGAAAATATGTTACGTATTTACTTACAATAGCGTCTAGTAAAATATTACTATCTCCGGGAATATCTCTAATTGGTGTTAATTATGTTTGTACATGCTTATAATTGATAATTTTGATGTATTGATTTACATTTCTACAAAAATTGATGTTCAATAAATTTTTTCTCGATTAACCGTGGTTTTCATTTATCCGTGTAAGGGGGACCCCACCATTACCCCGGATAATCGGGGTTCTACTGTAATTCGAATCATCACTATTCACAATATGAGACAAAAACATACTAAAGTGTAATCTATCAATTATTTAAACAAAACTTAATTTTGGATTAAATTATCGCAGGATTTTATTTGAACGCCGAAATGTGGAAATTTAATTGGCTCTTCATTCATGAGAACAACTTTGAATTCGAAAATCCATTTAGGTGATAAAACTTTCCAGTCGTAAATCTCTAACGCAAGGTGTAGATCGATGGAAGTGTCGTAATTCGCTCACTCTCCAATAAGATGAATATAGATTGCAGCAAATAGCCGAGTTACAATTCTATGCAGTGATTCAAAGATATGCATAGATCCGTGTACGTGAGAAAGAATTCTAATAAATCCAATATTATAGTTCCTGTTTGCCATCTTATTCCAAGGAGCTCGTTCAAAGTACTATTTGAAATAATAGTCGACGTGGTAAATATTGATTTGGATTTTACCAGTTGATAACGCCAGAGTAACAGAGAATAGTAAAAAGGTTGAGTAGCTTGAATAATTTCAGCAATTGTTCAATACAAAGTGCAACTAACATTGTTATAATACTCTTGGATTATTGAAAGGTGTGGAAAATATGAAAAGGAGAGAATTGATTGAACTCTGAGAAATTCTCTCTTTTGGAAATTCTTTTTCATAAAATAACTTTCAAGTAATTGCGCTGAAAACTGAAGAAAGTAGTCACGTTTAATAACATTGTAGGACTATAAATTGGATGATTGGAAATTAGCTTTTCGGGTAATTACTAACCACTATTGACAAAAACAAAGATTAAAACACATACAAAGGGTGAATAGCTTGAATATTTTGAGAAAACAATACAAAGTACAACTAACTTCGTTATAATATTCTTCTTACTTTTGAAAATTCTTTTCCATATAATATCATCTCAAGTAATTGCGCTGACATCTGAAAGAAATAGTCACGTTTAATAACATTGTGGGAATATAAACTAGATGAGGATATATGGTTATTTTTATCATTTTTGCTTGGACTTTTTCTTTATAAAACTATTTACGTGACAACTTTTACCGATAAAATACGAATGAGACAAAAATAATTTTTTCAATCTTTTCAATAAACTCAGAGAGTGAATAATGTTTATATTCGATAGTTTTTTACTGAGTGTCTGCTTTTATTTGAAAGTTTCTATGTTTTATAATTTGAAATCAAAAGTCCACACCAACTACAAGTTTGTCGATGTATTTATTCGCAAGTTGAACCCAGTGCTTAAGATCTTATTATTATAGGTGTATTTAAAACTGTATAGGTGTATAATCTATATTGAATGAAGTATAGTTAAGATTAAGTACGAGTAGTGGGGTCAACTACCTAAGAACCCTAAGAACAAGGAAATAAAACTGATAAATTCTCTCTTTTAGAAATTCTTTTTCATAAAATAACTTATCAAGTAATTGCGCTGATAACTGAAGGAAGTAGTTAGGTTTAATAACATTGTGGGACTATGAAATAGATGAGAATATATGGCCATTTGTATCATTTCTGCCATGTGACTAATTATTATTAACAAAAAACGATCAAAATACATACTTACACAAACACATACCAAACTTTTTTTCTTAATCGCTTAGTGGGGACTTTTTTATGATTTTCAATATTTTTCAAGATATATTTTTCATTCAAAAATGTATCAACTCAAATTCTAATTACGCCTTTTTTATTGTTGAAAAATATCGGAATATTTGAATTTGCAGTGTGATAGTTTCTAAGAAAAATATTTTTATTGGCTATCTTGATATCTATTTTTGAGTTTTCCTCAATAGAAAGTTAATGGCCTACCTTAACTGCCGAAACTCCTTTCTATAGGTTTAACAATAACAAATACCGGTCGGGTATCGGTTGAAGAATATCTATTATTTGAATTATTCTCATTGCTTACATCATATATGCATTTTATCAGAAGGCTCATGTCGAAACGAGGGCCTTTTCCCATCTGGCTTTTCAGTCATATTAATATAAAGTGATCAACTCACCCAACGCCAATGTTATCAATAAATATTACCTCTGGTAGGAGTGAATTTACTGTACTATTTTATGATAAGGTACACCACAAAAATTAACTATTGTATGCTAAGTTTCGAGAGGTACTGTCAAGAAAACTGAAGAGGTAAAAGGGTTGAATGTCACATGACTCAAGTATTTACCCTTTTATTGAATTAGACGTTTTTAATCAGTTTTCTATCACTTTTGGTCAATTATATGTAATTTCTATTACAATAAATTAGTTTGAATACAAGTTCTCATCGTCTCAATAAAATACAGTTCACATAATCGAAAATAAATAGAGGGAAACAGTGATAATTCTCACATTTACTCACAGAATTACCTGGAGAAAAAATTATATTCAAGAAGAAGCATCAAAAGAAATATACATTTTCACTTGTCCTTTATCGAAGCAGAATTGTTAATGCTGGATATTTTCCAAGTACCAAACAATGGTGTGTTGACGATATGGTTCCAAGTCGTTTATTTTTGCCCTATCATCGGAATATACATAAATCTCTAAACTCGTTTGGGAGGGTATAAGAGCAGCAGTAGTAAGGCAAATAAATACTGTTTCCAGAGCTATTGATGCCGTAAATACACAAAAATTGAGAGATATTTGGATCAAATAGCAAAATTTTCTATATATTCTATTATTTTATATACCAAAGTTAATTTTAATGTTGGTCTCTCCTTCAAATTCATGATTTTCAATGTATTTTTCAAACTCTGCTTGATACTAATAAAACAGAATTATCTATTGTATTACTTTAGGTTGCGGTAATTTCTGTAGTCGGCCATAAACTGTTATTTTTTTGTTACAAACTCATAATCCAAATTTGTAGGAGAGAAATTTTTATTCCGTATCATCTTCTCAGATATTCGCTTGTACTGTCAATAGACTTTCACTTTTAGATCATACGAAATTTTTTTCAAATTTTACTACTCACCTCCTCCTACTTTCTTCTCAGGTATCGGACAAGGATTCAGATCCTTTTTTTACCCAAGGCTTGCTTTTTTATTATTGCTATTAATTAACGAGATTGGTTAAGAAAAAGGTTATATTACAAAAATTATTCTACATTCGAATGCTCCCCTTCAATATACTTTCCTCCCCTCGCCACACACCTTTCCATACGTATTTTCTATTGATCGGAGCAGTGCTGGAAGTCTTCTTTGAGGAGGGCTTTAATGTGCCTTGCCGTTTTTTCCTTTACCGCTTCCATCGACTCAAATGGGGTCCCTTTCAAAGCAGATTTCATCTTCGGAAACAAAACAAGTCGCACGGTGCCAAATCTGGAAAGTACGGCGGGTGTTCAAGCAGTGGAGTGTGCTTACTGGCCAAATACTGCTTCACAGATAACGCGTTATGTGCAGGTGCATTGTCCTGGTGCCAAATCCACGAGTTGTTCTTCCACAACTGGGGCCGTTTTTCACAAACTTGTTTTCGCAGTGGTGCCAAAACTGATAAATACTAAGTCTGGTTGTAGTCTGACCCTCTAGAACCCATTAAGTTATCACTATACCGTTAATGTTGAAAAAGAAAAACGTTCAAAATTCCCTTGAATTTTGAATTTGCTCCCACTAAAACGTTTACACCACTCAAAAACACGCACGTACGAGATAGAGAATTGTACCCATAGAGCTCTTACAACAATTTATACCACTCAGTTGGAGTTTTTTCCAATTTAACGAGAAATTTGAGATTGATACATTTCTCCTGTTTTTTGTCACACATTGTTTTCAGCTCAAGAAAAAAACACGTTCGTTTCAAACCACTACTGCACAAATACTATAATAGTTACTGAAACCTGTTTTGGAACGTGCGTAGACAAGACATCTAGATGCTCAACGCACTACTCGTTTTTTTTCCACCCTCCTAGGACGCCCTTCAGGCGTCCAGTCTCGTTATTTAATAGCCAGACCTCGTATACCATAATATAAAATTTGGCCTTACTTAATCTGGATCTTCACAATTTTATTCAATTTATTGTCATTTTAGTACTCTATCCTTGTATCCAAATGTGAGAACAATGGAGTTTCAAGTAAAATCGACAAATATGTTGAGAAATATTCAGTCTTTGCTAAGATACCTCGAATTCAATCCAATTCTCTAACGCTAGTTCATTTTTATTGATATATATATGATTTTGATATTACTTGTGATTTTCTATTCATCTCAAATCTGGTTCAAAGTATCAAATCGGTAAACAACAGTTTTAAATCAAAACAACATTGTAATCATTCCAAATATTGTGAATCTTTCCAAAAGTTAAAGCCTCAGCTACAAATTCAGCTGATTAAACCAAGTTCTTCGTCGTAATTGTACTATAAAAGTGTCTACTTTATGCTCCATTTCATGGTATTACACTTGTACAATTTTTTACGACAGGCTTAAACGGGTCAATATTTTATAAAATTAGATTATATCTGAAGGTAATTGCAATTCGTATCGGTGACGCAGGTATATAACATCCAATTAAAATGACTAAATATGAGTGGAATTGGTAGAGAAGAACTGAAGAAGTACGTTTTTGTTATTGGTTTTCAAAAATCTATTGGGAATGCAGCAAAATTAAACAAGTGTACTTATCTCTAATATATTTCCGATCTTTCGAATACTTATGTATGCATCATCTGGGAATTGATTAGTTTAGGATTGTTGCGTGATGTTAGATTTTATTATCGTTTAACAAAAACATCAATTTCTTATGTCGCAAAACTCAATATTCAAATTTATTCGTGACATGAGCTGAAAATTCTGAAAAACTAAATTGGAGTTTAATCTCCAGAACTTGTGCTATGATTTTATGACTGAAAAAACTTAGACGAAAAATATTACTTCTTATATTGTGAATAAAAAAATGTCTATGACAATTTTAATACAAAATCTAGTAATCAGTTCGCACTATATATTGTACTAGAACTAATAGCGCCATCGGTAATTTATTGATGTATATAAATGCTGAATATAATACAAGGCAGATTGCCACTACCAATTTATTTTGCCATCGCATTAAACTAGAACTAAAAAATATAGGGCACATCAATTAAGAATATTTCCGTCATATAACAGAGCTATAGTGGAATCATTATAGAGCCAGATTTGCCAAATTTGAAAAAACTCACATTTAAAGCGACTATTTATACAGTTGTTTCAAAACTGAAAGGAGCTATTTCGACTGACTCTGAACCTACATATTTCAATTATTGAAAATCTTTCAATATAATATTTTCACAACCACAAATATCAAATTAAATAAGTATTAAAATGACCCTTGCTATCTACTTGATTATGACGCCCATTACAAGTAATTGTTATGGTTTGTCATCATTATTTTATTTGCAAAATTGTCGGAAGTAATATAATAATTTTTATATGCTGAATGAGAGTAACTATCTGATGCTCCATTTATTTACATGTTAACAGCCAAATAAGATTAGAATACAAAAAGATGAAGGGAAGGAAACTGATGAAATTTATATGGAAGTGATACCTTTCTCGATTTTATAGGAAATGAATTAGTTGCATTATAAAGTCAATTCTCTCGAGACCAAAAAAGCCTTACATTCGTTCTCCTCGTTGCCACTACTTCGTTGTATGAGAGAAAGAAAAACTTATTAAAAACCAGTGCAACTCTAAGAAAAACAAATTGAACAATATTTTTTTTTGCTGAATGAATGTTTTCAATTACTAAGCAAGTTAAGAAGTAACCTGAACAATAAAATTGAGCGATTTTTCAAGAAATATCATACACCGTTTACAGTGTGATTGATTAGTGTGATAAAGTTCAGTGCCTCTCTTGTCCTCTTGTGATATCAATATGAGATTTATGAGGCTATAAGCATAATTGGTAATTGGAAAGTTGTTTACAAGTTGTTGAAGTTTTACAGGATGTTCCAGAATGTTGTGCCACATCAAAGATACATTTTTTGAATGAAACATCCTATAAACATCATGAAAGTTATAACCAATTTCCCATAGTAATCGTAACAAAATCAATATCCTTCACAATGTGAGAGAAATTTAAGAAGACAAAGCATTCGAATAGAAGTAGAAATTTATTTTATCGATATTGATCAAACCTGATATAGGGTGAATCAAATTACTAATACATCATTTTCCCGATTTTTTCAAATTAATCACCATGAATTTTATCCGAGTGGCGAAAAGTACTACCAACATACTTCTTCTCTATCAAGTATCTCCTAAAAATAGGTTCTTTCGATACAGATTTTTCTGTACAAAACAATGATTACGTACCTATATCTAACAATTTAACAACTAATTGTAAGTTGGCTACGCTTTATTTATTAGGAACTGACATTATACAATAGGTAATTTATTGTTCTTCAATTTAGCGGTTTGGTAGTTTTTTTTTGGTATTTTAAGGCATTCTAACAAGGGTAAAAATGAATTCAATAATGATGAATTGATGATCAAGTGTCTCATCTACAGAACTTTCAACAAATTAGAGAGAGTAATAGCCGTTACTTCACTGTGAATTCTTCCAGGAGAAATTTTTAGATAATAGGACGTATCCAGGGGGATTAGAATTGAGAATTGAGAATGGTTATAATTAATATTCAGTCTATAAGGAACCAAATGAACGGTAGGTTTCTTGGAAAAATTTATCCCTGCTTGTTTAGCTATCGAATCTTTGTCTAAGCAGCTCGATTCTTGTACTGTTCTAACTACTTACTAATCGTTGTTCGAATCGCATCTTAGCTATACTTTGGAGATAGTGTAGTTTGCACCTCTTTGAATCTACTCCAAATTACAAAAAAGAGGTATTCATTTCATTTATGGTTTGAGTGGTAAAACGCATTACGAATTTTATTTAAAAATATACAAAAGTTCCCGCTCTTTTCATTTTAGAATTTGGTTCGCAAACAATTCCACAACTCAACTGAGAGCCATTCATAGTTGACTTACTAGAAGAAAAAATGTTGACATTTACCTAACAATTCCTATCTCTGATTTTGTGAGAAATACCATCATCTTCAATGCCAAAAAATTATTCAATTAGTTACCTTCTGAATTGATTGTGGCAAATACATTTGATAAGTTCTGGAGAATGACAAAGGTATTTCTGCCTAAAAGACCTTATTACTCTGTGGCAGAACTCTACAATCTGCCATAGACTCAATAGACTGGCATCAATCAATTTAGTATGAAGGAAGATATTAATATTTTATTATAATAACTAAATAGCCAAATTGTTGTTTTAGATTATCTAATATGAAATTGTATCGCTTTGTCCATAAAATTATGAAATTTTATTATGACAATAGAGGTCTCTCTTCCTCTTTCTCCCATGAGCTGAGCTACTACGATGTGCAAAGAATCCTTGACAAAAACAAAATACAACCTTACCTCATTTACTTAAATGTACTTGAACACGTATCACCTGAAAATGAAGAAATACTAGCATTTTATAGGTAGGCTTTACGAAAAATAGTTAAACAGAGAGCCTTTTTAGACTATGTTTTATTCGGAGTTGAGGCCACGTTTAATGAGAATGACTGTGTTAACATACCAAACTATTATTTTCAAAAAATCCATATCACATAGTAATATACAGTCATATTAGATGGTCATTGAATATGTGAGGAGGTATTGTTGGTTGATATGGAGTAATACCATATTTTTTTAAGAACATTTAAATGCTGAGACGTATTGAGATTTTCTAATAACCAATCACCCCTTTCATTGGAAAAAGTCACACTTCGTAGACGTCAAAGGATTTGAATTTTTCCATGACGGTGCGCATGCTCACGCTAATCAATTAATTCATGGTGAATGGTTTAGTACAAACACAACCAAGGTCACCAGATTTCAAAAAAATGAACTCATTTTTCTGGGGTCACATTAAGAATGATGTGCACAATATACTTTCAACAACGAAAGAAGACATGATCGAGAGAATAGGGAACAAAATTCGAAATGTTTGTATAAATACACTTAACTTATAATAATTTACTTATAAATATCATTCAACTAATTCGTTCGTTTCTCTACGACGTATTTATTTGAAACTAAAATAACTGCATTTATACGAATGATTTATATACCTAAATAAAATTATACAAAGTTCTAAAACAAAACGAAACAAAAGACATAAATAAATAGACTTTCCTAGAAATTATTCAGAAGTAATACTGTAAATAAACCGCCCGCTATATTAAAAAGTTCTAAAAGGAAACATAAAAAGCGCTTCAGCCATTTATAAATATGTGAAATTCGATTGTAGCTGGACAGAGCTGGTCTAAGGGCCAGTTTCGCGATTTTGTTCGTAACAACACCCCGCTCGTAGATGGAAGTTTCTCTTGGAACTTATGAATAGCCTAAAATGGATGTCTAAATTGGCAACTGGACTCATTCCTGCACTTTCCCCGATCGTATAGAAATAATATTTACACCGGCCGAAAACATTGAACATTTTGGGTCAGTATCAATAAGTTGAATGAATCCATTGTGTATTGTTGAAAAATCTCATTCTGGACAAGCAGTTAGGTTTGATTTTATGATGACCAGAATGTAATATTGTTTTAACAACTATGGTATATGGTTTCTGTATCAAGTAACATATTCTGAATATATTGGCAAGGAGTAAGAGGTTCTTTTATGTTTTATTATACTTTGGATCTATTATTTCTCAATACTCGAGATTCATTAATGTTGTTGCGTATTTATACGCCAATTGTCTCAGATTAACTCTATGGCATTCAAAAACAGTAGAAGTTAATGCAACATGTGATGGAAATTCTGATATATTATCTGCGACTCTTATAAACATTCTTGCTGCGTTTAAATGTTGTCCTCAAAATATTTATTCACACTTTGATGAAGACTGAAAGTAGTAGAAACGTCAAATTTCCATCTGTCTTCCAATAATTGGAAAAAACTAATTATGTAACAGAGGAGACCTAAAATCAAGACGATTTAGAAAGATAATCATAAGTTTATACATATATATATATATATATATATATATATATATATATATATATATATATATATATATATATATATCTAGATCATCAAGCTGTGGCTGTGCAACTCCTATTCCGGGTCTTGATTTATATATGCCTCAACAATGCCCCTCATGAATTTGAAACATTTCTCGAGGCATGATAGTCATCCAGAATTTATCGTGTATACTAAAAGATACAATGCTGTTGTAGGCACTATGGAAATTTCGATGTTAGGATGGAAATACTGGAGGAATTTTAATAGTTTATAATATTCATTGAGTTCTTCAATCCTCTTTGGAATAGAATTCAACAATATCATTCAGTAGTTGAGAGCAATGACATGTGAATTTTTTGATAAATTTTTTAAAGACAATAATTTAGATTATGTGAATAATCAATGTGTGTAACAATAATATAAAATAGGATAAAGATACATTTTTATTTGAGTAGATGTAAAAATATGTTTATTGCTCGATTTCGTGCTCGGAAAATTTGGACTGTGGCTCTAAGACACTAACTTTTTGCTAAGAAATTGTACAAATTTCAGTCAAATATCTTGAGCAAATTATATGGGTCCTGTGAAACATTTCGATAATATTATTTTACCATTACGTAATTTTTCCACATGATTCCTCCCTCTCTCTGTTAAAGCTATGACTTTGTTGTTTCTTCAATAGTATTGGTTCGTCCGTAAATAGTTACGGTTTTTCACAATATTTCTACGAACTCTTCAATGGCATGAACCGTGAAGCCGTTTCTGTTCGGTTATAATGGAAATCTAGTAGTAGACGCAAATGAGGTCTCTTTGTTCACATGTTTTTATCACAGCGGTAATTTGTTTGTATTGTTTTTTCAACAAATTTCTAGGATGACCTCTCATTTGTTTGTTTTTAACTTTCTAGAATTCTAGAAATTTCTTTCCACTCTAAATTGGTGCTAGTTTAACACCGAGAAGTCAGTATATAATCTGATGCCATCCCAAACATATAGGAATAGATAAGTAATCGGTCAAAGTACCTAAATTATGTAAGTCGGTTAAGTCTAACGTAAGTTCTTAAATGGATTAAGTAGAATATAAATCCACGTCACGATTGACGAAATTTCTATATATAAGAATGGTAAAATTATCAATGCTGATTTCTAAATAGTTATGATGAATTTCTTTGGATACCAAATTTGGTTCTTGAAATTTTATCAGCAACTTGGCTTAATCGTCTAATGGTAATTTCTTGATGTCGATTTGTGATAAATTACTGTTAAGTTCCTCAAGACTGGGCTATTCGAATGAATGTATCACTAGTATGGAGGTGTATTTTTGAAATGAGTAAATACAATTATTTTTTCTAAGGTAATGTTACATTGTGAGATGGCCAATTCAGCTTGTAATCTTCGTTGTTTGTTATTTTATTTGAGCAAATTATTCTATTTCATTTAGTTAGTTGAATTAGAAGTTATGTTTAATTCGAGCGTAGTTGAAAAGCGAGCGGTCTCTTTCGTAAGATACCAGAAGGAGAAGGTTTTCTTGCATGCTATGTTTTTGAAAATTTTTGATTTTTTGAAAATTATTTTGAATATGTATGGAGGCAGAAATATATCATTTTATTCACATTGAAGATAGATTGATTTCGACAAATTATAATGTGGGAGCTTAAGAATGATATCGAAGTAAATACAAAATTGACTTCGGTTATTCTTGTAAAGTATGTAGGAATTTCGAAAGCGATTTCGCTGTGAAAACAGAATTTGAAAATAATGCACGATAAATTAGTATCTTGAATGTACCGGGAGAGTTGTAGTTTTTATATTTTTTTTTAACAGTACATAATGGACAAGATCAATAATGACGTTGCAAATTTGATCCGCAAGTCATATAGAGACCATTACATAAGTCAATATAATTGAGTGATAGTTCATACACCTTATTTTCTTATAACGAAACTTGATCATAATTTTCTAACGTTATCAGCAAACATGTGTAGAAACATGTTGTTAACAAATATGTACTATTTCTTTGATATTTAATTGTATTCAGCTTTTCTAGTTTTCTCATAAAACCTGAGAATATTTTTAATGTTATCAGCAGACATATGTAGACATCCTGTAATTATAATAACAATCATTTTGTTACACTTTATTGCATTCAGCATTTTTCATTTTATTTAATGTTTGTTAATTCATTGTTACAGTTAGTTTTCATTCTATCACCTATTGTTGTAGTCATCTAGTTAATAAAGTTTTTTTAAAAAAGTAAACCTTTACTTTTAAAATATTACTCGCATTATTAGGAATAATGCCATAGATCCGGTAATTATTGCCAGTTTCATACATGTGCTGCAAGTAGAGGAGAAGGTGTTTTTACATTTAGTTTCGACTGTATATTTTTAAGTGCACTACTCCTTATCGACAGTACTAAGTTCCGCAGTTTGTAATGAACATTGTTATTTTTTCTGTGCTGATCTTCGATATCATTAGAAGTGCGAATTATAAAAATTTGGTGACGAATAATAAATATGAGTAAGAAGAGTAGAAGTAAACAGGATATTTGAAAGAGAACGTCACAATTTGCCACTCGAGGAGAACACCATGATCAAAAATATATTTGAAGTTAGTGTGGATGAAATAATTGAAACAAGGGCTGGAACAATCGATATTAATACTTCGAAAGCTGAGATTAAACTACAATTGGACGATAAAATGAGTGATTCTTCGAGTAGTGCATGAATTTTATATTTAAAAGTGGGAATATAATTTTGTCTTCGCAATCTATTGAAAGAGAGAATTAACCAAAACAAGAGAAGGTACAATGTATGTTGATACTTCGAAGGATGAGAATAGAGGGAGAAAACATTTGGACGATTTAATCAAACGGGTTGGTCTTTCGTGCAGAATATAATAATACTTATAATTGACTTCATTCAACAATTTTTTTCTAGTAAACCTAGAACAAACTGTATAGATATTTAACTTAAACAATCAGCTTCATTCTTGTCAACATTGGAATGTTTCTCATTTTATAAACTAGAATACAAAATACAAGAGAAATTATGGACGGATCGATAAAAATTATATACGAATCATCTTTGATTTGGCCATTCTAAATTCAATTGTAGAAAACAAGCATGTTAGGAAAAAAACATAATACATGTATGTATGTATGTATGTATCGTATATACTACGACCCAAAACAAAATACATAAACTCGATTAGGAAGGGGTGGAATTTTGCACAAGTTAAAACAGCAATCACGCAATATTGAAACTAACACCTGCGTCAGCAAAAAACGGTCTTATAATACGAACAAACATCACAAAAAAAAACAATATCGTGACAATATTCACATAAGTCGAGACAAGGTGGCAATGCTCACAGTCCACATAAAAATGTATTCCAACCTTTTTTCATAATAAGGAACAAAAACATGATATTTCTATCAATAGTGACAGAGTTGATTCAGAATTTTCTTGGAAATTTTGGAAATGTGAAGCACACCTGAATTTAACACTTAAATAATTTGGATTAGGTACGTAATAATTTACAGTTGCAAAAGTTATTACGCTGGTGATAAAGGAAATCAGGCTGTAATTTTTTTCAGCTCCATGACACATGACACTCATGATACTACACCATAGCGAGAGAAATTGAGAGACACGAGTTCGATTATTTTTAAATAAGAATTAATTAATGTGGCATTTGATTGTTTTATAATGTTTTCAATGGAGTTCATTTGCTCTCGCATGTGTATGTGTATGGAAACTTGTGGTTACGCGTACACAGTACATTATTTTTTATCGTAGCCATTCGGCTGATAAACTTGAAACACCGATGAGTGGTGAGCGGTGGCTTCAAGATGATTAATTTCATGTCGGCGGGGAAACATCGAAAAATTCAAGAAAGTTGTGTGGATATTCGTGGTACGCCGTTACTAGGAGTCGTGAGGGAGAAGAGAATAAAATTATATCTTGTATTTCAAACCTAGGATTGCAGGGAGTTTTTTTTTCTGGCGATTGAGTTCCCAGATATTATAGCAAGAATAAGGTATCTGTCAGCAGATTTTTTAGTCGGATTGGAATAAGAGTTATGTCGAAAATAACATTAACTGAGAATTGTACAAGCTGAACCTAAGCATTAACAGACTCGCTTTTTTTAGAATACGATTGAGTAGTGAGATTATCATCTTAGAAATATTATACATGATCTCGAAATTCTAAATAATTAATGAGTGGTAGAATATTGTGTATCGGGAAAAAATAATCGAATACATTTCTAATCACGGGAGTTTTTAGAAACATTTTCAAGATTATAACATTATACATGGCATTTAAACAAATGATTTTTTGAGACTTACAGTAAATCCTTTATATTTTTAATAGGCACATGTATATTTGGCTTAAACTATTTGGAAAAGAACAAATTTTAAACACTTTATTATGAACTTACTAGTATTGAAATGTTCTGGTTCCTGATCACAAAATGTAGTCCATGAGAGGGGTTTTATAGTTATGAAGTATTCTCCGACCAGTAGAACATGTACAGTTTTGTCTCTGAAATGTAACTAAGCACAGGGTTACGAAACAAATGATCGCTTGGATTTGGATAAGATATGAAGACAAAATGGTAGAAGTACGCTGAATATTTGAATTAAGTTAATCAATATATAATTCTAATATCGTGATTTGCTTTCTAAACACGTTTTAAGTTTTGTTTGATAGATTAAAGTTTTTTCTCGTTCGTTATTGTTTGATATTCGATATTGTTAATTTCAGGAATACAGTTATTAGAAAACCAGACTTTCACAACAGTTACTTACAACTAAATTGGAATCTCTGGAACCGTTGGTGATATTCAAACTTAACAAACTGTTTATACTACCACTACACTAACAATTACAATGTCTGACACGCGTTTCGATAACCAAGTTATCGTCTTCAGAGACTGGAGGTGAACAGTTTGCCTTCAGTCTCTCACAAATATGTTTGTTGTTTGATAGTTTGATAAGTGGTACGTAAGCGTAAACGTAAGCTATTTGTACGTTAATAAATAATAGGTGGACTTGTTCTTTGATGGCTGCCTGTTTTTCCATAGTTTATGGTGGTCGACTTTTGATCTGTTCGAAATCCAGCTTATTGTTTAGTTTCACTGTCAGCGAATCATAGTTCTATTCTAATAGAATACGTTGTCATATAATCTATTTTTTGATACCTTTTCTGCACGTGGGTCTTTTTTACCGAGCTTCAGCTGTTTTATTGAGAGAGGGATCGTAGAGTGAACTGCTGAAAAATTAGGTGTGTTCATGGTTAACATTCCACGACCTAATAATACTTTCGAACCAACGAATAAAAATACAGATAACTAATATTTCAATCAAATTTTTATAATATTCCATTATATATATTCTGTGTCCTAAACTTAATTAGTTCAGCCGATATATAACCTAGTACGAGCACATTCTTGTTTTTTCAATTATGGCTGCAATATTCACTTTCTTTTAAAATATATTCTGATATGTCTTTGGCCATTCGAGCACGGATAAATAAAAGTGAAGGTTCAATGCATGCTTTTTTCAAACACAATCCCAGACTAGATTTTAGTACCCACGCAGAATATACGACGATGGCAAGTAGAACAAGCGGTGGAAGATCGAGAATCCACAAGATTTATCCGGACGATTGTAACAAAACGACTTTTTTCTTCGCAGACGAAATAAAATTGAATGTTAGTCCGAATTCTTTTATCATTTTTCCTTTGTTTCTACCTTTGAGACGTTGCAATTCAGTTATTATGTTTCGCAATATTTTTCAGTTTATTGTGGGATATAGTATAATGGAAATTCAAAATTTGGGCGATAAATTTAACTATTGTACTGATTTGAACTTTCCAGAGCACGAACTGTTTTTTATACAAAGGCACATGCACTGTATCTGTCAGATCATTATAGATACTAATCATTCTAAAAAAAAATTAGAAGGAGAAATAGTCTACAATGTATTTGTACATAAATTTCAGTGAAAACACTTGCGTATTCAAGGGGGTTTAAATATTGAAATTAATTATCTAGAGTTGTTAAAGTAAAAGGAGCTTCTCTAAAGTTCATATGAGAGTCAAACTGAAAAACATTCACATTAAACCTTGTCTCCATAAAACATTTCTTGTTATTGAGAACGATTTTTATGTATTATTTAATTTTAACGTTCCAAGTTGGTTGAGTTTCGAAAGGATATAATCGGAAATCTTTCAAATACTCAATATATTAGTTCGAAAACTCAAGTTGCAATGTAAATGGATTTTCAATATTCTATAGCATACCATACTGGAATGAGAATTAATAATTTACAGAAATATCAGATTTTCAAATCCTCACTTGAAGGATATGATAAACGTTTAATAGAAGACGCATATGATGATATTAAATATGATATCGCCTGGAAGGCTTTATATGATATTTAAATATGCGATTCATTATTACAGATTCCTACATGACAGTTTCAGGCACCTCTCAGCTCTGAAAGATTTGAACATATCGGAAGATATTCTTTGGGAAATGACCAATAGCATTTGTCCATTAAATTGGTCCTTACGAAAATGGAAGGAGCGTAATTATGATGAAGAATTGCTTACGATTCTGGAATTTTTTGACTGCTCAAAGGAAAGATTGAAAGATTGACAATTCAAGTTGACCTTCTGGAAAACCGTTTTTGAATAAGCAAACTTACTATAAACCTAAAATAAATCTTGTCAATTAGAATTCTGATCTTAAATGCAGTTTATAACTAATAATTGTTGAAACTACACCTAAAGAGTGAAATTGATAATATTAATATTCTAAAATTAGGTGACAACTGAAAATTTCTCAGATACTGCTATCAACAGTTTCATTTTTTGTAAAAGCAAACATTGAGAAAATGCGTTGCGTACCCAGTTGGATATGGGTGCACAATCAAATTTGATGAACTATTCTAAATAATTTTTTTGTCGCTAATCACCTAACCTAACCAATATGAATTAAATGAGTCATGTGCAAATATATTTTTGATATTGAAAGAACGGTGGTAGGTGTTTTCTTAGAAAATGGGTGAAAAATGTATCCGTGGTTTTAACAGGTTTCAGGTCTTATTATAGATGATACATCAAATGCCGAATTCAACAAAACCATAGGTTATTTAAAAAAATATATATCAAATTTTTCTTGGTCTTTTTACAGTAGGTCGTTTAATTACTTACCCTATTCTCAAAATAAAATAAGAAATATTATATTTGTCCGTTTATCTTGACTAGTGACTATTGTACTTTTCCCTCCTTCTCATGATCCGCTTTCATATCTCCCTGATGCTAATCCTTTTGATTTCACAGTGACAGATTATAGAAATATTGGTCAAAAACAGGATTTTATCATTTCTGTACCTACTACTTTTCAATTTGAGTCAAAAATGCAGAAATGTTGCTAAATTGATCATAATATTTTGATTAACAAATTGCAGTACTACGGTTCCAGGAGAACACCACTCGCATGATTGAAGTCATACCTTACCAATACAAGTCAGCTTGTGAGGGTTGATACAACGATGTCTTCTTTAAAGCCAATAGAATGTAGAATGCCCTAAGGCTCACCCTTGAATCATGGTGCGATTCTAATATTCTCTGTCTTAACGTTTCTAAAAGAAGATTTATAATATAAAAATACATTGCAGCCTTTTCTATTAAATAACACCACCATTAACGTCGTTGAATCAGTAAAATTCTTAGAGCTTATTGTGGACAATTCCTTGAAATAAGAGTTACATATTTCCGCCTTATTTGAAAAATTGAGTTTCTCCTGTTTTGCACAGAGATCTCTTTTCAAAGAACTGAACTTATCCACCTCTTTTACCGTTAATTATGCCCTCATTGAGTCGCATCTCCGATAGTCCCTTTCCTTTTGGTTAGGTGTGGTGTAACTCAATTTGAGCGAATATTCAAACTACAAAAGAAATCTGTTAGATATTTACTCGGACTAAACAGCAGAGCTTACTGCCGGTACTTCTTTGAAGTATTGAAAATTCTGACCCTTTCTTACTCATCTTTAAATCCGTTTGTCTAATTCGTAAGTACGTCTCTCCAATTTCCAAAAAAATGTTGCTTGGCTATCCACTCATGAATGCGGAGCACGACCTACCTACTCCACGTTCAGAATTAATTAAAGGTTCAATATTTTACAATGCAAAAAATGCACAATCACTTGTCAATTGAAATCAAATCGATATCATTTTTCTCGCATTTCGCAATAATTAGAGGACATATTAACTGGAAAGTGCTTTTTAATCTGTGAACGATATATATCCTAATAATAAAATTTAATTCCGGGCATGCTGCATACTGGTTCAATTTTGCCATGGACTTATATACTAATCAATCCCTATTACTATTACCTATAATTTTGTTTTATTCCATTCTATTCTATTTCTATCTTTATTTAATTATTTTTATATTTACTCTTCATTTTTCATAAGCTTTTGTCTACAAATTGTAACAATTTTTGGTAATAAAGTATTTCTCTCTCTCTCTCTCTTTCTCTAAGATAAGATTGGATTCTTTCGCATTTCCTTTCCAACGATTCATTTTCTTTATGTATGATATTCTTCTGGCTTTTGATTAGTCTGCTTCGAATAATATTTTATTCATGAGTTGCGCCGGTTACTCATTTCTTTGGGCGGCTATTTGTTTGAATTTTTCAATTACACGTTTATATTTTTTAAAGAGGCGATTTTTAAGACGGCCTTTCTGTTCATGGCAAACTAGAGATTTCCATGGAACGAGAAATCTAGAATGTGATGAAATCATATGAAACGAGTCTCTAATAGTCGAAGAGAGTTAGTAAACAATTTGATGTCATTTTTAACATATCGAGATAGTTGCGAGTAACTTAAACGATGTATTTAATTGCATTAATGAATAGTTTTAGTGTGTTGCGTGTTAATGAATAGTTCACTGTGTTAACTATTTGTGAATGAAATCTGTGACTTGAAAGTAACATAATTAAAAGGAGAATTGGAGAACCCCCTTTTTTCCAACAATGTTATCGATCTGGTTAGTAAAAAAACATAGTTTTTACAAATATAATCAATTTGTTAGTGTATAGATAAATTACGTGACATAAACCGCGTATATAAATTCATACCTCTGCTTCATACAGAACTCTCAATTAATAAGAATACTAAAATAGAAACTGAGAATAAATATAAAACTAACATCAAAAAAAAAAAAATTTTCACCGTTGTTATTAGAAAAGACTCCAGCATTTATATTACATTTTTTGCAGTTCTGCATAATTAGATCAGTGAAAATATTGGATACATAAAACCCAATTAATTTTGACTAATTAGTGATTGACAAAATGTGGAATTTCCAGTTGAAAAGCGAATCTTTGATGTGAGTGATCGAATTTCTCCATTTCTACGGCTGTTAAATCAAACGCAAATTTAGTGTCCCTAGAATATGATTAACAATTACTCGGTTCTGGAGAAGTTGCGAAGCATCACTCCTATTATATGTATTTATGATTGTAACAGTTCAAATTATAATAATTGACTCAATCAATTAATATTGTGGTGAGACCACTTATATCATGTCATGTACAATAACTGTGTCAATTATGATTCAAATAGTGTATGATTCAACTCTATCACTATTAAATTCATCGAAAAGCCTTCATTTCTTAATATGTTTAAATTTCTCAGCTAATTTAGAACTAGTATTATTTTTAACTTGTGAGTTAGAGGATGTTATGTGTATAAATGATATTCAGCTATCATTTGTTATGCTCCACTAAACTTAATTCGTTGAGGAATTATATTATCCAGCAGCTTCTAATCAGGGGTTACATATCTTACCAGATGTTTTTTAAAGTATTGTTACTTATTGAATTATTTCATCTTTGCCAATACTATCAGGTATACATAGTTTCTCCTGCCAGCATATGAACTATCACATGGTATCCAATCCCTTGTGATCCTAAACCAACATTAAAGTCAACCCTAATTCGTGTTATCTATCGACAAACCATTAGCTCCATTGTGATATATAATCCACTATCTATCCATTAAAACCAATCATTGGCAGGAAATTCTGACTCAGAAACTTTTCTAGCCACCCTTAAAAAAAAGACGTATCTATTCATTACCTTCCGAACATTCATTTTTGTCTCATTCAGTGATCAGTTCATAGCAAATGTAGACATTTGACAAAACATTTGATTTTTTTGTAGAAAAGTTGTTTCTTTTGATCATATTTCGAGCCAATATTAACTCAAAGATTGAATTGGGAATCAAATTTAACAATGAAAATATATTTATAGAGATAATCTTTTCTTTCCCGATTAAAATAAACTAGATGAATACAAATTCGCTTAACCAGGAAAAGTGGAGAGTAATTATGATCCATTTTTCCAACCAACCAAATTAGTGATGAAGAATATTTTAAAACAATATATTGGAAATGAATATATTATACACATTGTCCATTTCTCTTCTAGATGTAGTATATCGTATGAAAAACAAAAAAAAATTCCAAGAGCAAAAAAATATGTTATTAATGAGAATAGACCTGAAATGGAAAAAGGTTATTTGAAAATAATATACTAATATACAGTATGGTGCAAATAAAAGGAATACATTCGTTATTTTGTAAACTGGCAACTTTATAGAAAAGTCCTGAAACACGTAGATTTTCATTTTCAAACATGCTATTGATGTTAAACCAAAATGAGGTTTTCTGATACATTATTTGATAGGTCTTCTAAATATCTATTCAGCCATATCAATGTTTTCTGATAAAATTAATAAATCTTTGATATTACAAAAAATATTGTATTATTATTATCAAATAACTAAATTAAGTGCTCAAATTGTTTACCTTCGGATAAAATACAATGAGAATGATGGACCGCCTTCTCGAACCTCCTCTATAAATTGTTATTGTTGTTGTTATTTATGCTACCTCAATACTTATTCGTTCTTTGAGATCATTTATATATTTTATCTCTATTTTGATATAATTTTTGTTACAAAAATACAAATAAAAAGTAATTAATAGGGTTAAATCAGGTGCCCTAGGCGGCCATTCTGGAAAGACGTTGTTCAAGTACTTGTACACCAAGACAGCTTAGTGTGGAGACGCATCATCTTGCTGTAGCCATAAATCATTTCTGTTTTGAAGCAACTAGTTCAATTCATGGAGCCAGTTTTGAAAAAATTCTCAATATCGAAGACCTGTTTCTTCGGAAAAATATGATTCATTAATCCTATTATCTATCATCCCAACCTAAACATCATTTTTCTCTGGGTATTGAGTACGGTACTTTAACATCCAGTGTGTATTTTCCGTAGCCCAGTACCGATAAGTTAGACGATTGACATGACCGTTTAGTCGAAATAGAGCTTTATCAGAGAACAGAACTTATTTAAAACCATCGTGTCTCTGTTATTTTGTTCCATTATAATTTCATGGAGATCATTTGGTCTATCAAAATCATCTTCCATAAGTTCTTTTAATAAACTTACTGTACGTAGGGATACCATTACTACTACTACTACTGTTGAATGATTAATGTCCGAAACTATTTGTTCGTTCTCAGATATTGGTTTTCTACCACCTTTAGTGAGGTCGTCATGATTTTCTTTGAATTTTTAAGAAAGGTAAAAAAAGGTAGAAAAAATATCCCATTATCAATGAAGACCTTCATAAAATTAATTTATTTGTGTCAATAATAATACATTTTATCCAGAAATCTGTTGAAATTTCATCAATAATGTTTTTGATGATATGTAAATCAATTACTGTACATATTGATATGGTTGAATAGGTATTTAAAAGACCTTCCAAATAATGTATTGAAACACTCACATTTCCATTTAAAAATTTTAGCGATGACGTCGTCACATTCACAAAGATGACGTCAAAGATAAAAAGGTATCCTTACGATTAG
Source organism: Diorhabda carinulata (assembly GCF_026250575.1). Classification (NCBI taxonomy): domain Eukaryota; kingdom Metazoa; phylum Arthropoda; class Insecta; order Coleoptera; family Chrysomelidae; genus Diorhabda; species Diorhabda carinulata. The sequence continues at coordinate 11,639,715 of NC_079462.1, forward strand.
ATAGAAAGAAAAATCGGTGGGCTTCAGAATTTCTACTTGAATTCGCCGGTTTCCATATAACGAATTCATTTCTTTTATCTCGACAGTACTTTATAAGGAGCTATTAGAAAAATATTAGTCTGTAACTTTTCTATCACTATTGGCATACAAATGTTTTGAAACATCACTCATTGTATTATTTTCTAAATTTTATCAATCTTTGAGAAAAAACGTGCCGTTTTAGTACATAATTACAAACGTGAGGCCGACATAGCTTTAGTAACAGAAAGCTCCTTAGCATTGTAAATATAACTGTTTTTTTATAAAAATATATGGGTTGATTCTACTTAAAAACATTTTTAATGTTTGTAGAAAAGAACAAATTACAATTTCCAAACAACAAACTAATTTCATATAAATAGCTATTTATACTGTGAAAGTGAAGAAAACATCACAACCCAGAAGCGCTCTGTTTCAGCAATCCATTTTTCAATCAACTTCAGTTTTATCAGACAATTTCACTCTCGACTGTAACAAACGCTAGCACGACGAGAAAAATCACTACAATCTTAGCCCCGCAAAGGAAAATATTCCTATTGGCAGGAAACGAAGTATGTAGTGGGTATAATTGAATCGATCACAGCGCTCGATGTGGCCAGATTAACTTTAATGGTTGTTGTGTTGTTGCAGTCGAAAATACAAGCAAAAGAAATAAGTTTAAATTCCACATACTTCCAGTAGCTAAGTGAGAAGTTAAGAAAAGAAATAAATTGATAAATGCAGTGGGGAAAAACAGTGAGTAGTCTACAAACTGATTTTGTAGGATGCCAACCTAGAATAGAGTATGTTTACTCTAAATATATAGAATATTTGCATTTGCAAGTGAATTTAATAAATATAATTGGCGACCAATAAAGAATAGAGATTCCCTGTAAGGCAAATCAACAATATACAAAAAATTAGGGGACAAAATAAAAGAACGACCAATGAACGTTGAGAAAGATGTAAACGCGAGCTGGGGCAATATCAGAAAGGATGTAAAAGATGATGCTGAAAAGGCGATAGGTACAGACATAGTCGAAACCAAAAACAAAAACACAACTCCATGGTACCATCAAGATATGTAAGAAAAAACGAGAAGGTTTCTTAACATATAAACTAACATATAGAACAATCAGCAGAAACTTACAACAGATATAAATTTATGAGGAATGATACTAACTCACTAGTTAGGCAGATAAGAACATTGTGGACAATTTTGGAAAAAATTGGAGGAAGACTTCTACAGCGCCCATAATCAGTTATGGAGTGTGATAAAACGTCACCAAGTTCCGAAGACTTTGGAAAACATAAAATCTTCAGGTCAGGATGGAGTCCATAATGAACTACTGAACTACGGTGGTCAACAACTCACACAAGAACTCACAAATCTCATCCGAAAATCCCTGCTATATTGTAAAATAGGAGACAAATGGTAAACCAGTACAATTACACTAATGAGTAAAAAAGGGAGTAAACATGATCCGGCTAAATACAGGTGGATAAATTTACTAGATACAACATCGAAACTCGTTGCAAAAAATATCACTAATAAAACAAACTCGATTACAATTTAGACGATGAGAAGCAAGGATACAGATCAGAAAGATCCTTCGTAGATGCAGTATTTATCCTACGACAACTGAATGAGAAATACAAACAACAAAACAAACAAAATACAAAATACAAACAAACCTATCAATATAATCCAGACCATCAAAAACTTAGACACAGAAAATCAAGTTCAGGCTCGTATACATGCTAAACAAAAAAAACCCGTACCAGTCAATAAGGAGACTCAGTTCCATGTTATTCAACATACATTAATGGAATCATAAAAAAGGTTTGGCAAAGATTACGTAATGGAGGTAGACAAATCAAAATCATGTGTTATGCCGATGACCTCATGATATATGCCAAAAATGGAGATGATCATCTTTAAGATACCTTCAATATCACCGGAAAACAGTATGAAATACAACCACCTTTGAATTGACTAACCAGTCATGGAAAGTCCGGGTAAGAGGACAAGTAGCTAGAGCGAATAAGGCCGCAGGATGCCTTCAGGTATGGCGGAGCAAATACAAAGACACAAATTTACAAAGCGACAATCAGAACTATCATGCTCTATATATCAGAAACATCAAAAACGAATCAACTTTTGGAAACCAGAGAAATGAAAATTCTGAGGGGGATATCGAGTAAAACACTAGTAAATAGAGAGCCAAGCGAAAAAATTATGTAGATAGACGTAGATAAATTTGACGAATAGGTATCACAGCGTAAAAAACAGTGAAACCAACTTGTACGTTGAACTACAGTTGATAGACTGGTAAAAATAACGAGGGGTGAATCTCCAATAGGAACACGAAGTTAAGGTGGACCACGAACGAAGTGGAGTAAAACTATAGAGCCAGGATGAGGAAAGATATCGAAGAAAGAACAGGTACTAGACCTATTATTGAAGAAACAAGAAGAGTTGTATAAAGAAATATACAAGTGGATGCCGATTTATTAGAATATTTTCCCCTTTTTCGCTCCTAGAGCAGTACGTTTCATCTTCCGCTACGTTAGTGAACGCATATTTGTTTAACAAAACAGTGGCAGTCGATTTCTGAAATTGAAAGTTTTTAGACTTAGATGTGACATTGAACTTGGAAATTTTTTAGATTTACTTTTTTTATCATGAGAAATTATCCCTATTTCATTTTTAAAAACATGATGGCAGTGTTTTGTAATGAGTATTATTTTTTGAGGGTACTTATGATTTTTTTGTACGGATTTTACATAGGATTTTCATAGGATTGTCAAGCATGATTTTATGTAACTATGAGATATCATTTTCGTCGAACACCCTATCAACATCAGAGCTATTCACAAATTTAACTGCATCTCACAATCAATATCCCCCAAAAACTTTACCTAACGAATAACAAATAAAATTTTTAATCTACATCGAATACACACAAAACTAGGCAGGTATCACATTTTCAAGCAGTCTTGCAATATCGGCAATATATCATTTCCTCCCTTATTCCTATGCATCTGGCAAGATATGCGAAAAATATTACTACTAGTCAACTCCGTGTTCGTCGACCACTGTTATGAATGGAATATTTGTTGTTAATCACGTCCCTCACACATCCTCCTTAATAGAGTTATAATAGATATAATAATACGATGTTCATCACTTTTACTCATAAAATCGGTGTTCTTGACATCAGTGCACTTTTGTTGAACCGTTTATTTCAACTTTCATTAGAGAAAGAAGTTGTAGATCTTAACAAAATGGGAGTCACACATGAAAAATCAATATTTATAAAAAATTTGCAGAAATTCTGGACTTTATTGATAAAGAGCCCTTTTCCCTGTCACGGCACTGGATGTCCTACGGTTGTTGAATAAATATTTATACACAAACACGTTCTGAATTTGGTGAGAATAAAATAAATAAAAATATTAACGAAATAGAATGACAAACCGGGTCGTCAGCGTCGAGTAGCCTCTGATTATATAAAAATCCCTGGATATGGATAAACCTATTTAAGACGGGACGTGTGCCAAATTTTTAAATAGACCTTTTTGTTTATATTATTTCAATGGTGAAAAAGAAAAATATGAGCTGAATTTTTCTTGTAGAAACGACATGAATACAAAATACTCTCATATTCATGCCCGTTATCTATGAAAACCGGAATAACAAAAATTTGAAAACTAGTTATATCGGGTTTCTCATCAATAATACTACTATAACCACAATGTTTCTCAATTTCCATATACGCATACAACTTTCTCAAACAATTCCCTCATTATTATAGAATTCATTAATATCACTATTACGAGGGTAGCTACATAAGTTTTGAGATATGATACATCTGTCATTGTAATGATAAGATTTGACATTTCTAGTAATGAACTTACTCAGAATGTGTTGTCATACGAGTGCTATTTGAGCTGTCAACAGATACTTGAAACATTCATCTTGATCAAAAATAGAATAATATTCTCGTGTAATAATTTTGACGTGGATTGAACCAACTGCAATGTTTCTATCAATTCGCTTCGATTTTTGGTGATGGAGCAATATAAAAAAAATGTTCGCTCTGTAGAACACATAATTTGAAAATCAAAATCAAAAAAGTCCCTGTCAATTAATGCAGAGAAATTCATTCGCGGTCGTTTAAAAGACGTCTATAAGATCGTGAAAGGCGACGAATCATGGATCTGTCTATATGAGTCCGAAACTAAACAATAATCGACAGTATGGTTTTAAGACCATCCAAATCCAACAAAGTTCTTCGCGCATGAAGAACTTCGAAGCATATGGTCGCCTGTTTTTCCAAAGTACTTGGAAATATCCAGGGAAACCAATAGCAGATGAAGAATCTTTTTCTACCACGACAATGCGAGCTTTCATCTGTTCAAAAAATAACGTTTTTAAACAGTCAAAAAAACGAATTGATGAGACATCCACCGTACAGTTCTTGTTGGGCACACAATGATTTCTTATTCCCGCAGATTAAAAATAGATTGTGGGGTCAACGTTTTTCTACATCCGAAGAAACGATTGATGTGTCCGAATCACATATTTACGGGATATTTCAGAAAAAAATTAAGCCACATCCAATTCTAAATATTTGTTTTTACTTGTCTATCTCAAAACTTGAGTAAAAACTTTCCTACCTCGAAAGAACACAACCGTTACACCACAAATAAACAAATTCAACTCATTTCCAACAACTGGGAATTCAATTGAGGGCTGCAACCAACCCGGATTTCTATAGATAACTCCCAGTCTTATTTTCAATATACAGTAATTTGAGTTTTTTTTTAATTTATAATTGCTTTTATTCGTTGGGCTATTTTGGATACGCAGCTGATGCGAATTGATTATTATTATTATTTTTAAATAATTCATTTGTCGTTGAAACGTTTTCTTATTGTTCACAGCAATAAATATTGATTTAAATAATCGTGCATGGGGATAGCTTGTTCAGTTTTTTTATTCAATTCATGAGGCGTTTCTAGCTTTTCCACATTTATTGTATACTTTTATCGTCGTTACTTGAAAAGTTGATGGTGTTCAATTTAATAATGGTTGTTCACCCCATCTAAGTACCAGTTATTCATATACTTTAACCGAATACCACTTCCTAAGCCCTCCAGTCGAAGACGTCAGGTTACACAGTGATAAAAATCTACTCATAATAATGTATAACAATTTGTTACCTCTCTTCCAGTCTTAAACAATATTATGGTGAAATAAAAAAATATGCTAACCATAGCTACATATCAAATGGAAAGCCTACATAGTGGACCACTGATCGAAGTTACCTGACGTAGTAGATTTCGGCAAGAACAAAGATATTTCTAAAAACTTCCTTTACGTACAATCATGATATAAACTTTCATCTAATCATTCACCTGATTTAATAGATGTATATACCGAGAGCCACCAACACTACATAACAGATTTTCTGACTAGAACGTATTCCGCAACGTACTTGACGGAACGCTTGACCTCAAGATTCCACTTAAAACAAATATCGACATTGACAAAGCACATGTGACTTATTCGATTTTAGAACTATTAAACTTGGAAGCATCATAAATTTAGTAATTAGCATATTATACGAGGTCTGGCTCCCCTTCAATTTACTCCCCTCCCCTCGTCATGCACCTTTCCATACGTTTTTTCCATTGATCGAAGCAGTGCTGGAAGTCTTCTTTGGTGAGCGCCTTTGGGAGCTCTTTCGTTTTTTGCTTTACCGTTTCCATAGACTCAAATGGGGTCCCTTTCAAAGCAGTTTTTATCTTCAGAAATAAAAAAAGTCGCACGGTGCCAAGTCTGGTGAGTACGTCGGATATTCGAGCACAGATAGCGCGTTATGGGCAGGTGCGTTGTCCTGGTGCAAAATCCACGAGTTACTCTCTCACAACTCGAGCCGTTTCTAACGAACTTGTTCTCGCAATGCTGCCAAAACTGATAAATAGTAAGTCTTGTTGACAGTTTGACCCTCTGGAACCTATTCAGTCATCACGATATCGTTAATGTTGAACAAAAACGAAGAATATTGCCGTTAATTTTGATTTGCTCTCTCGGCCCTCACTAAAGCGTCCCCATAGGCTTTCAACAATTTATAGCACTTACTCGGAGTTTCTCTATTTACCGAGAAATTTGAGATTGATATGCTGCTCCTGTTTTTCATCACACATGGTTTTCGGCTCGAGAAAAAAACACGTTCGTTTCAAACCACTACTGCACAAATACTATAATAGTAACGAAAACGTGTTTTAGAACGTATATAGACAAGACACCTAGATACCCAACGCACTACTCGTTTTTACCCCACCTGTCTATGGCGCCCTCTAGTCAGTTTCGTTATTTAATAGCCAGACCTCGTAGACCCCAATATCAGATTGAATAATTTATGTAAAATTGTAAATAAGAGTGAATAGTCACTGGACTATTTTCCTGTTCATTGTAACAACCAATTTACTTAATGTAACTACTTTGCAGATGCCAAATAAAGTAAGACATTTGAAAAATGATAATGTATAAAGGTACAAAGTGTGAAGATGTAAAATATAAGTATATGAATTAAGTATATAACGTCTGCTAAGAAGTTAATTTCCTTCAATGAAAATTCTGTCTTAGAAAAAATCAATCTCAACCTAATATAAATAACTAATAACAGTGGAAAATACTCACATAACTCCACATGCCACAGTTAATTTGCTTTGCAGAGTTTGATGATATAAATAATAGTAATTTATGCAACAAGTGCATAAGTGGCACTTTTTTTCTCCAATGAAAAAGTTGAAAAGCCGTCAGGCAAGTGCAAAAATACCATGCACATGTTGCATACACTATTTTTTCTACAGCTCCATATAAAAAAATAAAATTCAAATAGAAACTTGAGATATTTGAATTAAGCTCCTTCGGTAAATTACAGTTAATAACGAACGCATAATGATTGAAATGAAAATAAATCCTAGACAACGATATTGAGAAAAACTAATGACCAAATGTTATATTTTGAAATATATGAATTTTTGATGCAGTCACGCTTATATCTGTTTTATTACCTGATAAAGCTTCATCTAAGTGGTGAATATTTGTAACAATCAAATTAGTATCTTGATTCTTATATCATAATTAAGGTTTGTTTTAAAAAATGCTATTATTAATTCCTTATGAAGTTCGTGAAGCACAATTTATTTTTGTGTTGAAAAAATTGCATACATACCCTTCGTCAACAGTAGTGGTTTACAATTCTCCATGTTGTTTTGATTTAAACTAGAAGTGATACCGAAGTACGTCGAATCATTTGACCTGCATTTTCTTCTGGATGCGGTAAACTCAATCATTGCGCAATTAACGATGGAATTTTCGAAAAAGTGTTTACACCAGCAACTCGTTTTGTACATTTTCCATTTCTACATGATACTAGCAACTGCGTTTTTCGATCTCATATTAGCATATTTTTAAAATAAATGTATTGAATTTATGTTTGCACTGATTTTTCTAATAACTGTAAAACGCCATTTTATACAACTGTTCTGTCCAAAAACCCCCAGCTATTCTAAGTATTAATGTAACCTACGAATTATTCTAAGTGTCAAAAAACTGATCAAATATTTCACCTTAAAGATTAAATATTTGTCTTCTCGAGCATTCAATGAAAACTTGTTCATTTCCTCTCTTGAGAACGTATCTATTGTATTTTTTAGATTTGTATCCAACCGATTTTCGTTCCAGAAATGCTATTAATTTGGCATATTTACTAAAATTTACATTATAATTCATAATTGAGGTTACTTTTAGTGTACGATAGCAGTATCATAGTGAAGATGAATTGAATTTTTTGTACCTTTCCTCAAAATGAGCCAATAGCGCTCTCTCTGTGAAGCTGTGAATATTATTCTGATTCCGCGATCTCATATAAGTGTTATATTCTTCAAGAAAGATTTTTGGAGCAACAAATTTGATGTTGCCACATTTGCCTTTTCTTTGATTTCCTCAGTGGTACTTCAAACTTGGAATCTCCTCTCTCCATCTCAACAATAATAATAATAGGAAGCCACAACTAAATTAAGACAAATCGAACTACTGATTAATCAAAGTCAAATCAGTTCTAGTCCTGTGATATCAAAATCAGAAGTGACTTAATGTTTTTTTTTTCAATAAAGATGTGGACGAATTGTACTGATCAACTGTGTTCGGTTATGGAAAGCGTGAAATGAAGTTAACGTTTGGCACTTTTTAAACGCTTTTTCACTCTATCCATAAACAACCGGTTTAAGCGCTAGAAACCTCTGAAATAAAGATACTTTGAAGATGCGGCTTACACAAATAGTATTTCCTTATTACCTTTAGTGCTTATTTCAACTCACACGTTTTAAAGTTTTAGTAAAATCAACAATCAGAGAGAGGTGAAGAAGTCTAATCTAGATGTTAACTATTTACTGATCGTTTTGAGAGATTTATGCAAAATTTTCAAAAATTCTGTGTGAACTGATATTTTGAAGAGGCAATAATAATTACTACTTCATCACTGCCGGTCATAGTAAAATGTCGACCATCTACTATTTTAAAAAGCCTAAAATTGACATACAATATCCTTTCTTTCTTCTGAAGTGAGGTTAAATCAAACCTTCGACTTTTCCTACAAGAACGGGAAATGGCTACGGGAAACAAATATGCAATGTTCAATGTCTTAATGAAAAACATTTAGTTTATATCGACCTTTGTATGAGTCATCATTAGACAAATTCATTACCTTGAAGGTACTGATCCGGCAACTACAACTCATTGTCTGCAAATTTAGTTACCTGCTTTCAATGACAGCAAAATATGTATACTGTATATATGTATACATATGTAAATATGTTAATACAAATACTAATAAAAAAATAGTATAGGTAGCAATCCATTCGTCGTCTTGGTCGTCTTGGTTGAAAATTATGCATGTTTCGAAGACCTTGATGTCAACAGGAATCCATAGAAACAGACAAAATTTCATTCTTTCCGATAGAAAAAAAAATGTGTCATAGAAAAAAATTGAGTTTCTGGTTCTTTTTATACGGTGTAGTGTTTGATCAAGCAATCGATCTTATATCTTCCATGAAATAACACATGCATCACTTTTACAAGTAGAAGAATGTTCCTTTGGAGTTGACTCGATTAACACACTTTCTTTTGATTCATTTCATTCAAAGCTCATTCACAGTCACTATCACTGATTTCACCATAATTTGATTGATACACAGACTTCAACTGTCACTGAATCGAGTGGGTGGGCTACTAATAGATGATCCACTTTCTGGATCATTTTCTGAAACAATACCCACAAAATGTATGATGAAACAGAAAGTAGAGTAAAATTAACATTCGCAAGCATTTCAACTAAATACCGGTGGTATTTCTATTGATTATCAATTGCAAAGTTGTACCAAAGATTCAATATGCTGCTCAATATAAATGAATTTGTATTGCAACAGATATAGGCCCTAATCACAGACATATGTTGGTAACGGAATTGGTAGTTTAATACCTTTTTGAAACACTTACGTTTCCTTGATTGAGTATTTTATTTTGATTAACTATTGAGTCTCTATTTATGCAAGATCAAGCCGCCCAAAAGAAAATTGAATGAAATTTTGTATATACAATATATTCAACCTCAATTTGAGCAAGTAATAGCAAACCTAAACCTAAGCTAGATTGTACGTGTAAACCTATGTCTAAATTTATCCACGTACTAAATTTATCCTTATTAACAAAAGTTATATCTACTTTCTTGAAATCTAATTAAATTGATGTTGTCTCATGGAGAAATGCTTTTGTGAACATATTATGTTCTTACTAATTATAACTTACACACCATTAGCAGTTTCCAGCTGGGTAAGATTAGTTGAAGATTTCATTCTAGTTTGTATCTCTTGTAAGTAAAGAATCCTTTTCTTTTCTTGATTTAGTGATAGTATCTAAAGAATTTTTTGGTTCTTCTACTAAATCTACCATTTACTTCCTTTATATCTCATTAAAAAAAAACTAATAATATAATTGATCTTCAAATGAAGCTTCATTCTTAACATGGCATGTAAAAACATTATAACACAACTGATATTAGTTACATCAGCTGTTGAATGCATGGAGGAATCATGATTCTGCTTAATACCATACCATAGTGGAAGGCAGGGCTGTTGGCATATATACATCTTCTTAATTAATCAATATTTCTGTTTGATTTTTTAGCATTTTGATCATGAAAAACTGTTATGTAACCCCTTAATCCCTCAAGCCTAACAATTCCAACTATTTTGGGATACGTGGAACAACTACGAAGGCTGCTACTTAAGTTTTGAGATATGGCAACTCTGATATGAATATGTCAAATCTGGCAATGCCACCATTAAGTTTGAATGTTTTAATGGAGAACATACATTAATCTTGGTCACAAAATGGAATTAAATCACGTGTGATAATTTTCTATGACGTTTAGTGATGAAGTACCATCTCGAGTCACCGTGTTTCGCTGGTTTTCCGATTCGATCGTGTTCGCACTTCGCTACAGAATGAATTTTGAGAAATTCGTCTATAATCAGAATGTTCTGCCAGAATATGGATGCTGTGCATGGAATGGTGAAGATCGTCTTGTGAAATACCATGAGATCGATGCATTGGATACCGCATAATTTGACAATCGCTCTAAAAAAGCTGATGTCGACTGCTACAAAGAAATGCTGAAAAAATTCAATCGCGGTGCATCAAAAAACGTCTATAAGATTGTGACAGGTGACGAATGATGAATGCATGCATATAGGCACAAAAATGGACTGTATGGGTCTTTCAATGCCAACCAAATCCAACAAAAGTTGTTCGCCCATGAAGCACTTCGAAGCAAATCCTCGTCTAGTTCTTCGGAACAACTAGACATACTGCCATCGTTCCATTGGAGTAGTTCAGTTAATTCTGAATGGCGTTTACTTGACAGAAGACATCATTTCGAACAATAACGTTTATGAACAGTCATAATATCGAATTGATGGATGATGGATGATTTTTTTTTCTACACCTGAAGAAGCGGCTGATGCTTTAAATCATTAAAGACATATCCAATTATAAATATTGGTTTTCATTTGTCTATCTCGAAACTTAAGTGGCAACCCTCGTATTCAATTTTTGAACTCAACAAAATGTAGTAAAATGTATACAGCGATGTCTTCTAATGATAATAATGAATTTCTATGATTTTCAAAGAAAGTTTTTATAAGTAAATATTATGAAAAAAATAATTAAGATTGAATTAGATAACCGCTTTTGTAATCGGAAGAAAATCTGGCAACAGTGTAGACCGTGTTGCGTCCACAATAACATGAACAAGAATAAATATTGTTTTGTTAGTGATAATAACTATTAGATTGACAATAATTCGAATATTTCTGTGAACGATGATGATAAAGTATCTAACAAAAGTTTTTGGAAAAAGTACGTTCCCTTCAATTTAGTCCTAAATAACTTAGGAATCTAGTTGCCAAAGAAAACACAAACTCTATATTGTTCCATATTTTAATATGTCATTCCAATTATTGTCAAATTTCAATCAAGTTATGGCGTTCAAGGTTGATATCCGAAAATGTATAAACAGCTTAGTTGGACGATTGCTGAAAACTGACATTGTGAATATATGTATTTACAGAGCAGAATGCTGCACTTTCGACCATTTATAAAATAATAAGTGAACATGAACATACATACTATATTAAAATAAGTAGGAAACCTAAAGCTTTGACTAATGCCAAGTCAAATATATCGGTGGAATGTATAAAAGACAATTTAGGAACATCAACACAAACCTTGGATAGCCAATTTCGGATTTTTCACATGACCATCAGTCGAGAACTGAAGAGAAAGAGAGTTAAACATCAAAAAAGGAACAAAAGTTCAAAATAAACTGAAGATTGATTGTGCAGTATTGCGATATGCTGCATTAAGAAAACGCCACTTCACAGATCATGAAGTTGTGATAATTAATAAAGTAAAATTCTCCAACCCCGTCAAAACTACTCCTGAAGTGTGCGAAAGTACCCTGGGCATTATATTGGAAACAGAAAGGGAAATAGTTCTGAAACTAAGCCCAATAATAGTTAGAAGCAAGTTGATTAGATGTCTCAATGGGTACAAGCCCCCACTACCACACTAACCTTCCTAAAACTACCCTTACAGATTACAAGGGTACCATAAGAGGAAGAGTTTCGGCTAGTTTATCTGAAACTTAACACAATAATCGTTTTAAACAAGCTGATTAAAAGTTTCGATAAGGTTCAAAAAACACAACACACCCAAAATTACCTCTATATACTCCAAGGGTACTAATGGAAGATAGGTTTCACCCAGGTTTTTTGGACTTAGCACAATAATAGTTTCTAAAACCTGAATTCCTTCAACCCTTCCAAAACTATACTTAAATTGTCCGAAAGTACCCTAGGGAGAAGGGAATTGGTTTTCGTCAATTGTTCTGAAATTCGGCTCAATGTTATATCAAATCCTTGAGAATCCTACAGTTGAAGTGTATCAATTAGGATTGAATCCAACATACATTCAGGACAATATTGCGAGAGATGAAGAAGATTTCAATTTAACGAAAGACTACTTGAACCAGGATTGATACGAATCAGACCCTATTCAAGATTTTCAAGGAGGACTAAACATCAGTTGTGGCTTATGCAACAGAAGTTGAAGATAAAGGGGTACATGTCGGAGATAAAAAATATTCTTGCTGTACACGTAAAACTGTGGCAAGAATTCTTGAAGGTTGTAATCACGTAGAAACAGTATAGTGGTTTTCGAGTTATGCTCGCCATCAAATCAACGTGACTGATCCATTAATAACCTTTTTTAATTACATAAACAACGCACGAATGTTTGAGGGTAGTTAGCCTTACTTCTAATGGCCGGAACTGTTCAACCTTGCCTTGATGGCTGGGACTATTTGATCTTTTCTCAATCAACTGAACTTTTACTCCTTGTCTTAACTTGTCTGGACTATTTAATCTTACCTCTATTAATTGGACCTAGTCACAAGTGGACTTCAGAAACTTCCTTCAAATGGCCGGAACTATGAGATCTGTTGCAATACAAATCACCTTCTCAGGGTACCTTCGGACAATTCAGGGGTAGTTTTTGACAGGGTTTGGGGGCTTCTCGCCCATTGAGACTTTAAATCAGCTTGCTTAAAACTATCATTGCGCTAAGTTTCAGAAAAATTGGCCGAAACCCAATTTCCCCAGGGATTGAGCGGGGTATTTTGTCGATTCTTCAAAAAATTATTCCAATTCGGTAAAAATTGAGACTTTAAAATGGATTCTTCCTTTTGAATAATCAGAAAAGTATTCTATAAATATTTCAAACTCAGGCATTGTTCTAAAAATTTATATGTGTTATGCATATTCTTAAAATGTCATTGGTTTATTTAATATGTTGATAGTGCCATATATTATATCTCAACTCACCTAAAATGTTGGATTAAAACAAGTTGTAGAAGTTTTCGAAAATCCAAACACCAGTTGGCGCGTTCATGCTGTAACACTCTACCTCACGTACCACTCTTTTGAATCTATGTTTCCATGTTTATGCTTGTTTAAGTGACTTAAAATAATTTTGCCAAACTGATTAGAAAACTTTCGATATAAAAGGGAAGCAGATTCTAATATACCAGTTCTATCATTAATTAGATCAGTATTAGACTCTGGTTCATTGTTTATCAAATCAGCCTAACTAAAAAACAGAATCAATGGAACATGTAGTGAATCATTAAAAATGATGGAATCACGATTGGAATGAATGGTAAAATAATCCTTCCACATTTTTTCCAAGTTAATTGGAGCTTAGTGGGTAACATTTTTACTCGTGATTCATATAATTCAGATTTGGCAGGCGTAGCTCATAAATGTCACTTGTCAGTTTGTGGATTAGGAAAATGAAATAATACGCTGCAAAAAATAATACAATACAATACATGAGAACATTTACTGAATGAGGTGTTATTTGACGATTTTTTGGAATGAATCTTATATACTTTGTTAAAAGATTGTGTGATTTGAGTTACTATGGAAACTATGGATAGATAGCGCTAGCTACGCCGTTTGCATTTATGATTGTGTTTGGAACATTTAAGCCTAATATTTTTAAATAAATTTGGTAAGCTTTCTTCCAAATTTGTCAATAAAACTGAAATAAATCAAAACCATATCATTCTATTATAAAACATAATAGCTTGTGAGAGAAAGTTCGCTTATTTATTGTATAGCAAATAAAAAAAATGGTAAGTTTTTCGAACTGAATTCAAGTTAATTGAGTGGTGAAGTGAAGTGAAAATTAATGATAAATTTACTACATTTATAGTAAATTCACTAAGTATCCTTATGATGAATCTTTAAATAAAATTACAAAATTATATAGTAAAATTTCTGATCAAATTTCCTATCACCGATTATTGAATTTAATAAAATATTTCAAGATTTTCTCAAACTGAGTTGAATTATTTTTATGAATTCAATAAACTGATTTGCGTTAAAGCGCTGAACAGATTTTTGGTAAAAAAACAGTGTGCATTTTTCTTCGAGTTGATTGGATATTAATCATAAAACTGAGTCATTGAAGATAGATACAAATTTTCTCCACGATTCATATCGTCGTTATCGTCTTCAGAGCCTGGAGATAAACTGAAACCTAATGACTTGACTTACCTGTTTTATATTGAATTTTCCCACCTATAAATCTTCTCCCACGAAACTTAATTCCAGCGGGAAAACATCCTTGGCGAGAATCTTCACATTCATTCCTTAGCTACTAAACTATAGAGCGGGCTCTAAAGAATTGACACTTTGTTTTAATGCTTAAAAATGCATGTACAATTGATTATTGGATACATTTCTTAACAATTTGACATTATTAATATTTATCTCATGATTATGACAGGTAGGGTGATCGGCAATACCTGATTTTCTGGTCCGTCCATATTTTAAATGAGCTATGTGCTCTTTAAACCGAACTTCTACTTCCTAAACAGCGGTTGTCAGTAACAACGATATATATCCATGCATAAATCTCCATTTTAAAGAGTCCATCTTTGTTTGGTTAAAGAATAATTTCCAACATAAATTTAGTTTTGGATACTGAATATGTAGAAAGTTCCGAAGAACCTATTTTTCTTTACAGTAAAGTACCTTCTATGTGGCGAATAAGAAAAAAGTTATTGAGATAATTTGTTTAAAATCAACATATGGATTTCAATATTAAACTTCAAAATAATCGACCAACTATCACTTTCAATTTTTAAACTTCATTTCACAAAGCAAAGTCTACTATTTGGACCAAATATTGCCATGGAAAAAACTTGTATCCATAGAAATTTAATCTGTTAAATTGAACTCCCAAAAACATCTTTATTTAGATTTAAACTGTTTGAAATACAATTTTGAAATTAAAAGGTAGAAGCTAATTTCGTTCAATCTTAGGGAACCAGCGGAAGATCGAAAGATATGGTTATTGCGTTGTTGAGTGAATGATATTCATACTGTAATGAGCTAAAGAACTACTTGGCGTTTGATCGAGTTTTCTCACAGCGGGAAGCATTTATTAATAAAAAAAAATATTAAATATGGAACTGTTGCAGGTTATTTAGATGGTTTAAATTCAACAGATCCGGATCACAAGATTTCTCTAAAATAGCGTAATTACCAATATAAGTAAAACATATAAACAGACGATTCATAAAACAAATAGAATTTATCCGTACAATTTCAACATTCCTTGTATTATCAATGTTTTCTGATGAATATACTTTTACGACAAATACGACGTCGATATTAGAGCGAAGGCAATGTCCAATACGTAATTGAAGCAAGAAGTTAATAATGCAAATAAGTGAATGGTGTGTCGGGTCATACGAACTAGATTTCTCGCATCTATTTTTATTGAAGTAACGTTAGATCACTATAATTACTTTGGCAAAGATGATTTAACTGCTCAAATGCCCTCTAAATACTCCTCAGACTCATTTAAATATGATGATTAGTTTGATAAAAGGTGCCTTTAGAGTGGACATGTTAGCCTACTCGATTCCTCGATTTTCAGAACTTACATTAATGGAATTTTTGTATGCAAAGGAACGGAACAAATAGTTCATCGAAACACATTCTGAATAATCGTAAAATATTCGAGCACGTAAGTTTTGGGACAATTCCGAAATCATATTGAAAAATGAGCCGATGAAAGAAGGAGATTAGTGAAACCTAATATTAAATCTGAGGTTTCAAACTTAGTTTCACTCAATTTTCATTTATTATTTCAGTCAGTCAGTAGAGTCAAAATTATACTTGACTGAATTTTGTATACGAGGGTTGCTACTTCAGTTTTGAGATATAGCAACACACAATATATCAAATCTGACATTTTCATCATAAAGCTTGAATGATGAACGTACTCACAATGTGTTGTCATACGAGTATTATTTGAGTTATTTAAAGATACTTCATCTTAGTCAAAAATGGTATTGAATCGCGAACATATTCCTGCGATGATTTTCTAGGATTTCAACGGGGATTAAACCAACAACAGTGTGCCGTTCAACTGGCTTCGAATTTTGATAATGAAGCACCATCTCAAGACACCGTGCTTCGGTGATTTTCAGGATTCACTCGTGGATGCCCTTCGCTAAAGGATGAATTTTGTGAAGGTCCACCAACATCGCTGCTATGCGTAAACTGATATTCCAAAATCGTTATGTCACATACCATAAGACTGAAGCATAATTGGGATTCAGTTTCAGTCACATATATCCAATATTGCATGAACATTTGACTGACAAAAATATTGGTTTGTGTTGAATAACGCATAATTTGTCAATAGCTCAAAAAAGCTCGTATCGATTGGTGCAAAGAAATGCTTAAAAAAATTCAATGGCAGTGCTTCGAAAGACGTCTATGAGATGTGACAGGTGACGAATCATGGATCTATGCATATGAACCCAAAACTAAACAACAATCGACTGTATAGATCTTTTCTCCGGAATATCATAGAATGGTGAATTCTGAATGGTACGTCAGTATTTTTTATAGAAGTCAAAACCAATCGCAGAAAACTAATAATTCTTCACCACGACTATACAAGCTGTCACACATCAGTTCAAACAAAAACGTTTTTGAACAGTCAAAACATCGAATGTATACATCATTCATCAGTCCTGGTTTGGCAACCAATTATTCATAAATGAATTACGTACTTAACGTTCTTTTACACCTGCAGAAGCGGTTTATGTGTTCAAATCTTATGTTTTGGATTGGAAAAATTGCTTCGACAATTGCTACAACCGCATGCAAAAGTGTATTGATCTCTATGGAGAATGTTTTGAAAAACAATTAAGCCATATCCAATTAAAAATATTGATTTTGATTTGTCTATCATAAAACTTAAGTAGCAACACTCGTATGTACTTAGATGTTACATCGAAACAACTTTTTGGTATAAGTTACAATATTTATCACATGAAAGACACTACCTTCATATTTTTTGGAAAATTTATGACACATAGCTGCTTTTTCAAAATCTCAAATATGTTTGTCACACCGGGCTAACCTGAAAAATTGTGATTAAATTATATAAAGAAAAAACTAGATTTTTCTAGAAATTAGGACGTAAAGATTTGATTTTGTGAATATGTGTCAGTGTTTATTTCACCATAAAATAGGATTGATGAACATACCTTTCAATGAATGGTAGTTTATTCAATCATGAAATTAATTAAATTCATTCGCTTTTAAAGTTGTGGACTGTGTTTTTGTATTAATAAAGTTTTTAAAAACGAATGTTCGAAAGTTAAATATATAATTATCAATAACTTTTCATCTTTCCCAAGAGTTATTTCGCCTATCCGGGGCACATTGTATAATACTGATAAATGTAATCGATCGAGCGAAATAAATCAATTTTAATTACTTCAAAATTGTTTAAATCTACTCTATACCCACAATTACATTATATAATCTATCGTTAAAGTAAAATACATATAATATTAAAATATCTTGGGATATGAGAATTATATTATCAATATTAATGTCCCGAGTGCATGTCAAATTGTCGATAATTTAATTTTCTCGAGTGCGCGAATGCGCACAAGAGGAAATTATGAGACAATTTGACATGCACGAGAGGGCATTTTGGCAGACTATTTCCTGAGAAAAATTTAATTTAAAATAAACTTAATTCTGTGTTTAAAATTTGTTATTCTTTAAATTATACCGTAGTTGACGATCATCATATTGGCATTGAATTGGTATCTACGGTAACTTATTGACAACAGTTTTGTTCGTGAAAAAATATTTCAAAATGAGTTTACATCCTAGACGAAAATTTGGCACTAGTGCAAATTATCGATAATTTGCACTAATGCAGTATTATCGCTGAAATTTGATCGTTGCTAGGTAAACATAAAATATTACAGCTTTTTGGTTGGCTTAAATTTTTCGAAGGAAATAGTCAATATTAATGTCCCGAGTGCATGTCAAATTGTCGATAATTTAATTTTCTCGAGTGCGCGAATGCGCACGAGAGGAAATTATGAGACAATTTGACATGCACGAGAGGGCATTTTGGCAGACTATTTCCTGAGAAAAATTTAATTTAAAATAAATAATAATTGTTCCTTTTCTTAAAATATAAAATTAAAACCAAATGATGTTTATTAATCCTAGACGAAAATTTGGCACTAGTGCAAATTATCGATAATTTGCACTAGTGCAGTATTATCGCTGAAATTTGATCGTTGCTAGGTAAACATAAAATATTACAGCTTTTTGGTTGGCTTAAATTTTTCGAAGGAAATAGTCAATATAAATTAATAATATTATTATATAGAAATGTTTTCGGCACTTGAGAATAATTTTATTTTATACATAATGACTTAACAAATGGAATTTTCTTACAATTTTTGTTAATGATAGCTACAACTTTGCGTAAATGAGTGAAAAAATCAACAATGACAATTTGTACGAGAATTTATAATTTAATTATGCTGATGTCACGTCTTCGCAACATTCTTGGCGTGACGTTCACATTTCTATATATTAATGAAGTTGTTTCCAAGAAAATGTTTTCCTGAAGTCTATTAAGTTGTGGGCGTTTTTGTTGTTTTTTCTTAAAAAAGTTCATTAATCTCTCTTTCTGTTACACTTTAATTGAATGAATGAAATGAAATGGAATTAATTATGTTAATTATGTATATTTTAGTTTCTATCGGTAGACGAACAAATTAAAAAATTATCAATACATTATTATAGAGGTCTTTTTTGTTGTAAATTCTGACCGCGCTTTATTATAAAGGGAAATTTGTATTCGGACACATAGTAGAGTAACAAAAACATTGAAATTATTTCATGTAGTTTTCACAGTGAAAATGAGGGAAAAACAAAGAAAAATTTCACTACCCATGCCTCACAAGATTCGTAGGAACATGAGATAAATTTTATGGTAAAAAACACTCCATCTTCCTACTAGAAAATGAAGTGCATAATGGAGCAACTGCTTTATTTTTTGTCAAATTCCAATTGTAATGGAGGACAATGTGGCATGGATCGAAGGAAGGCAGAGCAAGAAAAATCTTCTAACTGTTTCTTGGAGTTTCCAAAAATGAACAGAATATAAGTTTAATCTTCCCAACAAGGAATGAAATTGTAAAAAGGATCAGTTACATCTACCGCACTGAGCTGGGGTATAGAAACGCATATAAGGAAAAGGACACATTCTTCTCTAAGGAAGCTACGCTTTTTTTATGCAGATCGAGGTAGTCGCTTTATTTAGCGCGGCTCAGCTGCGGTACAAGATAATAACCACATTAGTGTACACATTTGCAGAGTCAGTGCGAATCAAAATTGATTCTTGAATGCTACAAGGAACTCAAGGAGCCATCTGACGGAATCATATATAATAACATATGATGTAGAAATGTAGAAATTCTGGCAATGTCTTGGGGATATTTTCAGAAAACGACTGAAGATTCGCAAAAGACGAAAAATACGAACTCGAATAGCTAGCAGTGAATACATTATATGTTTTGTATGGTGCATTCAAAATATAAATTACGTAGATGTGTACAACTCTAGTAGATGAATAGAACATAAAGAATATACCGTACGTTTAAGTTTATCCCCCCTATATAATAAAAAGTAAGCAGTTAGGTAGTTGGATACATTTTTAAGCTTTTATCGTTATCAATTGCTATTCTTGACCACATTCTAATTATATGAAATTCTTGTGAAATTTGAAAATTGAATCATAATAATAGAATACAAAGGAACAAAACGTAACATGAGAAGATGTGAATTAATATCATCTATTATGAAACTAAAAGTAATTAGGCTAGTCCTATGAAAGAACATCAATTCTATCTGCTCTCAGATGAGTTTACTGTAAATTATATATGAGTATCCAAACATTGGTGAAGATAGTAGAGATGAAATTTAAAATTCTGCATCTCATGTCTAGATATTTTCCAGTTAGAACTGAAATTAACATATATTATGAGAATAACGAAGTATATAAAGGTTTTGTGTAAGCAAATGATAAAATGATGAAAAATCAGAAGGTTAAAGTATAGTCAATATTTGGTAGATATGAAATTATAAGTTAAGGATGTTGATACTGGAGACTTAAATTCACTTCCACAAGATACAAACAATGAATGAAATTAATATGAACCTCTACTTGTCAGGCTTCCAGCCGATGGTAAAACCAAATATTGATAGGCTTTTTCCATTTTCAATCAGTTTCAAGAGCCAAGTCTAATTAGATAAAACATATTTTACTATTTAACTATATTTAAAACTGATAGTCAATATGCAACAATATCAGTTGTAATTCCCATTTCCAGATTTTTTTCCATTAATAGAGATTTCGGCTGTCGGTTTAAACATTTCTATCTACAACCGACTTTCATTGATTTGTGTATTAAATATGTTTTAAATCAGTAGTGTCTCAGCAATTTCTCAATTCTCAATTTTCTATGACGACGCGAATTTTCTCTACGAAACTAATACATATAACATAACAAACTAAATATTTCGTTGCTTCTGCGTAAATTTTCCAGATTTTAAATAAATGTCTAGTATTTCTCAATATTTGCCAACTGATTCATCTTTTTGTGTTAATGGCACTCTCTGAACTCTTTTGTCTCCCTTAAACGCAACCTACCATCTACATCATCATTTATTTATTACTTTTATGACATTTTTTATGTTACCAGAGGGTTGCGCGGAATATTTCACCTCCTTTCATATTTCTCATGCCAAGGAGGAATTTTTAATGCAAGCATGGCGTAAAATCATCTCAGGTTCATTCTAATTATCAACATCGTTAAGCTAAAATAATCAATTATTTCATATTTTCAAAGGCTTATTCATTTATATTATACCTTCAATTCAAATTAGTACACAGATTCCATTCTCTTATAACTTCATTGATCTATTTTATTCATTTTGTGCTTTCTCCATTGATATATTCAGAACCCATTTTCAAATATTCGTTTTTCAAACACACTTAGTTTTAATTTGAGTTAATGGAAGTGAACGTATCTCTATTTATCTTTTCATTTTAAACTTAAAAAAACTTGATGTGTGCGTCCTCAAAAAAATTCTGTACGAAAAATCAGAGTCAATATCGATTATTTTCCAAACGATTGGAAAAATAGGCGGCGCAAGAAATGTTTGACTGGTTTTATTTCCGGTTAAGGATTGAATTTTGTAAACACATGAAACAAGATCCTAACATAAAAACTTTCATCAAGTAGATTGGCTTATCTCCAACTGCAGAGATCGAGTCAAGTATTGATGTATTTGAATTGATGCTCCGTTGTATAGGGTGGTCAGACAAGAACGCAAAATACTTTATCTCATACACTATTCGTTTAAGGTTTACCTATGATGAATGGGAAAAATCGAAGTAAAATTACTCACAGATTTGAGAGATGGTTTCATAGTAAATTCTAGATATTATTATATTTCATAATTTTAGAATAAAATATGGGAAGGGGGACTGAAGTTCTTTTATTGAGCATCTGTAACTCTTCAATAACTCAGCAAACCTGGTCTGGTTCCATCAATCCGAATGTATTTTTCAGTGAAAACAGTCAAGTTCGTTTTTTATACAATAATAGAAATTCCTTGATTATTCACGATAGTGATTCTTTAAGCTATGTAAAAAAACCGACCGACGCTTATTGGCATATTATTTCAGATGCTAGCATAGATTTTTGGAAACAAACATAAACAAAATATTGCGTTAGCATAACAACGAACACTAACTCATTAGGAGTGTCAGTGAAATGTTTGACATCAAAAATTGAACCAGAGTTACGTAATAAATTATAAGAAAAAAGATGTCCACCGAAATTCTGAAAATAAAAAATTTTAATTTCAAGCCATTATCAAATACCTGTATTTAAAAGGGTTGAGAGGTAAGCAGATTTACGATGATATACTCCAATTTTTCGATTTTCACAATTTCGGTGGACACTTTTTTCCTTTTAATTTATTGCGTAACCCTGGTTTACCTATTTGACGTCAAACTTTACACCGACACTTTTAATAAGCTATTGTTCGTTGCTATGGTAACGCAATATTTTGTTTATGCATGGAACGGGTCTAGGCTAACTAGATATCAATACATCCTCGTACTTCGTTCCCAACTAATACTTGTTCGATCAGAAATTGTATCATTTGACCACATAATTCGTCAACAGATTTTCTCAGCAACGCAATTTCTCTACTGGTATGATTTCTGTAGGTTTACAAAATATATGTCAGATCAAAGTAATTCAGGCTATCTTCATAGATTCCTATACATAAAATAATAATTAAAACATTATTATGGACGTCGCAAATGGATCGATTAGGTAAGAACTGTCATTTCAATACATATTTAATTTGTCGTTTGTATAGTTTGGAATTGCAAAAAACACAAACGGAATTTAATAGCTAATTCCTGTATTGAAACAATTATTTCTACTCAGTTGGACAAATTTTATGATGTCTTCAGGTACATAAAACTTAAATTATGTTTGCATTTGAAGAAAAAGTAGTGTATATAGTAGAAGCTTCATTAAGTGTTTCGCCCAATTCATAATAAGTTTCTTTCACTCCCAGTAATATAATGTACTACTTTATTCAAGCGTATAATAATGAATAAAATTGCTTTCTCTAGTTCAATAATTAGTTTTCATTATTCTACTAGTAATTTCATAATGAAAAGCGATAACGATGCTTTATATTATAGGAAACTTGTCTTAAAAATTGAGATTTACCTCTCCGGAATAATTGACTGTTCTAATAGTGGATCATTCAATTTAACAACGCTAATAACCTCGTAACTTGAATAATTTTAAGAAAACTTTTTAGATACATTGTGGATATACGCCAAGATGTTCATATTGTGTACCATTTAAAACGTGTATATTTATGGAAAGGTGAAACAGAGCTCTACAAAGAGTTGACTCAGTGATTTCGACGAATGAATAACGTGTTAAGTGCAATGAAAGCGACCTTAGGTAGTCAGGTAACACCCCGATAAAAATATCTCTCTTTCGAAGTTGCTAGATCTACTTTATGAAACAGCCGTACTTCTTAGTACAGTCATGGAACCTGGAATCTCTAAAAATAGGGAAAAACCCTATGATAGAGCACATCGATTGATAGGATGTAATGAATTTGAGAGTGGTGAAACAATGGAGGAAGATATTATTAAACGAAATCAAAAAGGAAAATGAGAAAATACAGTCACTGATGGAAGGCATAAGTGAAATGGATGTATATTCAAGAATTCTGTAATATTTGAAACGTTGCAAAACAAAAAAGCGTAGAAGTATGTTCTCTCTAACATCATAGATGATAAAAGAGACGATAACAGTCGCGAGAGCCCTGAATAACAAAAAATGGAAGATAGAGAATCCGAAGAAAGGCTTATGGATGACTGCAACATGGAAATGCACAGTGTGATATGCGCGTAAGCGCACATGGCGACGGACTGTACCCTCAGCATAAAAGAGAAGCCGAAATGCAAAAACTGCGAGGAGAGCATCCGAAGAAGTACAGAGGATAACCGAAAAACTCAAAGAATGCAAAAACAAATAAGCAGGAGGCAGCTACGTACTAGATGTTACGAAAACGTCAGCTTCAGCAGGACAAGGAACGCCCGAACAATTGAGGACTTGCTGCAGAACATACAGTCACTCATATTAACACTATCGTCCAACAGGTAAAGTAAAACGGAGGACAACAGTATCACTAGGTTTATGAAAAATTTAAAAAAACACAAAAAATCAATCCGAATCAACCCACAAGTGGACACCCCTCAACCCGGTAATTCCTCACTTCATAAGCAAGTGCCGGGTTATACATATGAAACAAATGTAAAGAAGACGAAGAACCACACGGATTAGATCATTTCTTGCTGAAGGTTGGGAAGTGTTTAACTGAGGTAGCCATAACACACACACACATACATAAAGACGCCCAGACAACCAGGAAGACAACTCTTCTCACTTGCGCGCGTGAATGTATATGTCAGTTCTTCAAAGTACGAACTTTCGCAATCTTCGAAGTAATTATAACAAACAATTTACTCCCGACAATTAATAATCACAAAATTTCTCAACCTAGAATAGATCACTAACACAATGAAATTAGTATATATAGGGATCACAAACCTTAATTTATTTTCGGCCTTTGAAACTGGTTATCAAACCGGACAAGTGATACCATAAAGTATCAGTAATACTGCCTAATACTCTTTGTACATCATAATGTAACAGCTCCTTAAATCTCGAATACATTTCTTATCTAGGAAATTAATTATACACCAACTTTTCCGAAGGTGCGTTTTTTGTTTTTCATGTTTATGGAATGTTAAAAGCACGGAAAACTTAATGCTAATGCGGTTAGAGAGCGAATTCTAAAGAAAATAAGTAAAATTAAGATTTATCTCATACCTGCAAATACGGTTGACGTAAAAGACGGTAAATCATATTCATTCTGTGATAACTGAAAAATCTTGTAGGGATTGTAAACTTACTAGGAAAAGCAGTAAATTGAGAAGTTGAGCGTCTCTTTTTGAAAATTATGGAAACTGGTTCGATCATCAATCAACAAAGTCAGAAATATATTTTCAGTGATAATGAAATAGAAATAGTTACTTCCTCTGTTACTCTATCTAAGATACATCAATAATTCAAAACATTTTAACTGTTCAATATCAAAACATTAGGATTTATCCAAAGCTCCTTGCATATGATTTCTAGCTGAATCAAAAACCATTCTTGTCCAATAGTCCTACCTAATTATTCAAAATGAACTCTAGCTACAACTAGAGGCGTACCACATGGACATGACGTCTATAATCAGCGGTATTATCATTTTAACATATTTTTTTGGTTCACCAATATTTATTTTATTCATAACTACATAATCATCAAATTAAACGTGAGGTTGTAGAATTATTTAGTCTTACAAATGCTTTCACAGAAAACTTTCATATTTTGGGATTGAATTGATTCTGTTAATAAAAGGCTGGCAGTCAATATATTAGTACTCCACATCGGAACATATTAGTCAAATAACCCCACAAAAACGCCAGATATTATTAACTTCTTTGCAGCAAGCAAACTTCGTTTATTTATGATATAACTCCTCGTTATGACTCATTATTAGATTATTCCCCTGCTATGGCAAGTATCAGCTCAGTATCTATTACACACAAAGCTAACATAAGTTTCACGTCAAATCTGAATCGAAAACTTGAGACATGAGCCAAACAAAGAGATCATTGAATTCTTGGGCTCAAAAAAGGTATTTGGATCAGACAAAATCAATCAGAAAATGCTAAACGTGGTGTCACATAGATCAATAGTGTTACTAACATAAATTAGATGCAATACTTGACAAGAATCACTGTCTACAGAAACTGAAAGTGTCGCAATCCCAAATAATAGAACCAGGAAACAATCCACAGATGAAAACTTGTCACCCACTAATAATCCTGATAGAGTTATTCCACAATCTGATACATTTTCGCGAATCTTTGAAAAATTTGTCTATATATAATAAACAACAAAAAATGTAAGTGGATTCTATACTGATAACTCGAATTTTACCAGGGGCAATCGACAATTCAGCAGATATATCAAATAATAAATGTATAAGCTTATAAAGCAGAGGCTATTTTTCGTCTGGGTAACTGTACGTTAGTTATGTATTTGGACGTGGCCGAACATGTCCAAATAACACAGTAAGAAAAATTATCGCCTTCTACTTTATAAAACTCACCAACGAAATTCAACCCACATTATCAGCAGTTCTAAAAAAATGTCCTTTGTTCATTGCTGTACTGCCGACCTCTAGACATACCATACTGGGAATAATTGCTTATGTGATACTAGGATAAAAAACCCTGAAAGATGAGTAGTGACCCTCATAAAACATTTAAAGACTAAAGAATAATGGAGAATGGATATAATACATAAATATAGTTAACTTCACAATACACAAAACTTTATCAACCAAGTTCATATCAATAATATTTCAGCATTTATCCAAGCAAGAAGAAATGAAATATTATATATGACAATTTACACTGAATAATCATATAATAAAGTATAATCTGAAATTATTCGGGGAGACTCCTCCTCAGGAAGTAGTATTTTTTTCTCCGAGGAGGGGGGTGTAACATGCCATTCGGCTTGTTACGTTTTTCTCCAAACATTTTGAATAATCCTTTGTTCACGTATTGTGGCACAGTAGTCACGGATTTGTTTATACTTACAAGTGAATATAAAGAATAAAATCACCACAAAGTTATTAAAATTCACTTTGATAGGTATAGTGTAAATAGGTAAAGGAAGAACTCGATTCAATTTCGAGGTTTAATTAAATTTTTTGAATAAAATGATTGAATTTTATATTTTATTAGAATAGTTTTTCAATTAATCAATTCCCTGATGAAGATTATCTAGTTATTCGAATAGTTACTTCATAGTGTTGATTGAAATTGTTCTGAGATTCCAAGAAGGACAAGACGGAAGAATTTTAGTAACTACAAACGAACAGAACAACGAATGAACGAAAGAGTAGTGATAACAAAGGTTTACATTTGCGCTGTCTATCGCAATTGGCTTCATGAAAGCCTTAAGTGACTTTACGAACTACCTCGGTGAATAAATTGAGTACTACATCGGTACACCTTTATCTAAAATCTCATCGGAACAACAATTTGACCTCAAACGACTTTTGACGGAACATAAAAAACCATGATTTTACTAGAGAAATTCATAACATTATGATCCGAGAATAATATTATCCAGAAATGTTACCCTAAATCTCCATCGACCATTATTTCACCATTCAAAATTTTCTACTCTGTATTTGTCAAAGTTCAACCTTAGATTGAGCGATGACCGTGAAATCCAAAATAATATCGGATATATGACTTTTGTCATGTACGTTAACTAATGATAAATAAAATAACTAACGACATGGCAATTTCTCTTATTAAAACCGATTTTTTACATAACGACTTTTTCACCAAGGCGCTAAGAAATTGGTATCGATTTAGGCTATCGCGAAAATTGTGTTCAAATGGCAACTCATTTTTCTCAAGGAACAGAGGCGGTCAATTCTCACAAACCCATATCCAATTTGAATGGTTTTTGTAGGAATTTGGGAGAACTAGAGTTTCCGTGTGGTTATTAGGGATATCTGAGTTGAACATTTTGTAAAGTTGAGCCATTAATTAGGTTCATTGTAGTAATTTGTTATCAGTTCTGTCAAAAGAAAATAAATTTTCATCCAAATTTATAATAAGAACTCAGTCAACCTAGAACTGGCTACATAGAGTTTTAAAATGTCCGAATCTCAGTGCGTTTCAGTAAAAAAATTGGCACCCTCTTCCAAAAAACACAGTATAATAGAAGTATGTTTACGCTATGAAAATAGTTGAGGTGCTATTTGCAAAACTTCTATGAAAAAATTAGCAAAATAGACAATGTATATACCAGAATTAGAGATTTGAAAATCACCATTCAGCTTAGTGAATTTTTATCTACGAATTGTTCGCTATCTCTCTTCTTTCTCTATTTCTAAATTTTGATACTGTACAAGGCAATGGCCATTGTCAACTTGTATCTCATTCTCCAAAGGACTATTATACATATACCTTATATAAAAGTTCATCAGTGCATGTTTTTTTTCCACTACTATTCTTTACGTAGTTTCCTCTTTGTGTTTGTAACAAAAATTCATATTTCCTTATAAATTTGTACCTGCATAATACAAAGGTCGGCATAATTCAGGCAACAAATTTGTATTAAGAGTAAAAAGTGCAGCGTCAAAATGAATTAGAAAAGGGATTCGAAAATGGTTACTGTAAGTGTTCAAATTGACGTCCATCTTAATAAATGCATTTACGGCAACGTTTTTCAACGGAGAGATAGGTCCGACGAATAATTTCAAATTCTTATTCAATTGCAGTTGTGAGGTCAGGAAGGGTGCGTGGACGTCTTGTAAAAATACGGTTATTTAGAAGGCCCCACAGAAATAAATCACACTGCCACTCAACGAATCCTCGTCTTCTTATCAATTCTCCAAAACGAACATTAAGGTACTCCTGCACACATAAGAGCGGCGAAATTACATCCTGCCTGATATGACGGACTTTGTGAGGGTTGGATCGTTGTCCATTTGCTCATGTAAATGTTCTAGCATTTCCAGATAGCTTGGGCAGGAACGTGATCGTCAAAAAAGTGCGGACCCGCGAGACCCACATACACACTCTGGACAGGTTTAATTCTTTTTCAATGAAGACTTGAGGATTCTGGTCGTTCCAGTCCAGGCAGTTATGCGGATTCACCGTACCGTTCAACTTAAATGCTGCAGCTGCCGATCATCCTCATTGCATCCGAGATACCACTCGTAAGAGTGCAATCTGCGATCGAAATTATTCTCGGCTTCTCAATTCACGCCAGCGCTACTATTTTCATATTTTCGTTATTTGTTACAGTTACCGGTCGTCCAGAACGCGGCGCGTAGGCAACAGAGCCCGTCTTCAAGAATTTCTGGTAAGTCTTTCACACTATTGAACGATTTGGTGAAATTCGGTAAACATAGTTTTGCAATCCGCGTTCGTACGAAGATTAGACATAACAAAAAAAGCTTTATTTTTGAAGCGTGAACTTGTATCGGTTACTCATGTTGAAAATGGGTCTACTCGATGAGCACATGTTATCATAACACAAACACAACTGCTTAAAGTGCGAACATATTTTTCGACAGCGTTGCCAGACTTATGACCCTTACCGGACTAATGCCGATTGTTTGATTGATTTTACCTATTTATATTTAACAAAATATTTTCATTTCTAGCATAAACTATACTTGTTTCATGGTGGTTTATAAATAATATGT
Organism: Diorhabda carinulata; assembly: GCF_026250575.1. NCBI lineage: Eukaryota > Metazoa > Arthropoda > Insecta > Coleoptera > Chrysomelidae > Diorhabda > Diorhabda carinulata. Next base: position 11,669,241 of record NC_079462.1, read on the forward strand.
TGACTTTATGAGAGTGTATATTTTTCATCTAGTATTTTCTTTTTTTTGCACAATATTTCTAAATTTCGAACTTTCATTTTAATCGAATGTCAATTCAAATCTATTCTTATAAAAGTGAGAAAAACGATAATTCTATTTATGGAATACAAAACTGCAACAAAAATAAATTTACATTTTACGCGCATCTGACACTGGAATGGGATTATTTTTAAATGTTTCCATAAATTATGCATTCAAACTCAAAAATGGAACTATCACGTTTCTACCCCAAGGTAAACTTGAACACCGCGTCAACGCCAAACAATCTACGTAGGCAGTGATCAAGTTTCATTTGTTCCTTCCTACATTTCAACAAACATTATCGTCCTTCCTTAAAGTAATTGTCACAGATAAACCAAGCAACTCAAGAAAAACTGCACGTGACAAGTTTGTTCGTTAACGAAAATAAAGTTCATTATTATTTATTTGATATGAAAATTACCAAACTTTCAGAGAGATATGAGAAACTTTGTACCTTCATAATAAAAGTGTTTAGTATGACATAGAAGACAACTTATAATATGAAGTTTCGGGATATGCGCGCTATATATTTTTTAAAAATATGATAAATTTGCCTTTTATGCATGATTTTGGAGATCTATTGATAGAAAATACAAGAGAAAACCATTTCTTTTTATTGGTAATACTGACATAATTGATATAAAAGTTCATTGCTGATGTAACCATGAGACAAAAAATTCGAATAAGTGAAGTAAAATTATATTTTTCGTTCATCCATACAAATAGAATGATCGATAACAACAACAAGTTAATTATGTTCATAGAAGATTTCTTTTGTAGTTGAGATTTTCAAAAAATATCGAGTGCAATTATCCATTCTACCGAAAAGTTGAAAATGGATGCCCTTGACGGAGTTTCTCCGCTGTTAACGAATTGCTCACCACAGAATGGTTCGAGATGAAATTGCTCAGAAAATTATACTTGCATTTGAACGGCATTTATTTGGAAAATAAACCGGAGTGCTAGGCTATTAGCGTTTTCTGCAATTCGAGCTTGATTATTTCGGAGGGCATTACGACTAAAACGGATATAGGTTTGCAGTATTATCTTATCCTGTATCATTACATTGGGAATTTATTATATTTCACTTCGTTGTTCCACACAATTTTCGAGATCTTTTTACATAATGATACGAGTACATAATTATGATAAATTATGGTAAATAACATAACAAAGCAAACAAAATACTTAGTATAAGTAATTCAATTAGATTAAATATCTAGAAACTTATATATTAATATCAGAATAAGAAACGTACGTAGGTGATAATTGCATTTTTAAGCATCAGTTTGTATTAGATCGTCGTAGAATAGGTTACGAGGAACCGGTTTGATTTTTAGAGAAATAACCATGGGGATGGAGTGTGAATGCGTTATGGAATTGAAAAGTGTCCTTTATTTTGGCTTAGGTATGAGGTACGACATGTATACTTATAACAGATTTTTTAATGTAGTATGTTTATTCATAAAAATATAGGTCAACATTTTCACAACTATAATTTTCCAAAAAATGTTTATAACAAATTGTTCTCACTGGGTTTCAAAAATAAATTGTTTACCTGTCAGTAGTACTTAAATTTTGAGATATGTCAATATCAATATGTCAAATCTGACTTTGCCAATGAAGAGTTTTTTAATAGTGAACGTACTCAGAAAGTGTTTTCATACGAGTGCTATTTGAGTTGTTTAAAGATAATTGGAACATTCATCTTTGTCAAAAATGGAATTAAACCGCGAACATTTTTGTGAGTTTTTTTCTATCTCCTTAGACGTGGATTTATCCAACAGCAGTATGCTGATCAACTCGCTTCGTATTTTGATGATGAGGCACCATCTCGAGCTTTTCCGAATTCGGTCGCTACGTCGCTACAGGATGAAGTTTATGAAGGTTGCCAAAATGGGTTCGCGTTGGATAGCGCATAATTTGACAATCGCTCAAATAAAAAGCTCGTATCGATTGATGCCAATAAATGCTCAAAAATTTCCATCGTGGTGCCTCAAAAAACGTCTATAATATCGTGACAGGTGACGAATCATGGTTCTATGCATATCAACCCGAAGCTAAACTACAATCGAGTGAATGAATCTTTCAAGACTATCCAAATTCAACTGAAGATGTTTACGCATGAATCACTTCAAAAAATGCATCTTTTCAGCATAATGATGATACAAACAAAAATCAGAATTGAAAAAATTGGTAAAAAACAATAATTAAAAAAAATTCTTCCTTTACGTTTTGAAGAAATGATGTTGTTTCATGTTCGATATAATTGCTTCAAAATTGGGACTTTTTGATGTAAGAGCGATTTGAATACAGTCTTCGGCGTTTAATCGATTTCTGTTTTTCGTTTTTATGTTCATTAGAGTGGAAAACCCTTGTTCGCACAAATATGTTATTCCAAATGGCAGCAATTTTTTATACACCTCTTCATTTACAATTTTGAAAGCCTTTGCAGCTTTTGAAATCAAAAAAGACGACAGACTTGGTTAACTCTCAAATTGAATATTTGCCTCAGTATTAGATCGAAGTTCAAGAATTGCTTTTGCCAAACCTGAAGGTTCTTGTGGTATCTTAGCAATTTCACATTTAAAAGGATCTACAATCCAACTGACAGTACGTGTATCAAGATCTAGTAAATAATCTGCCATTTTTACAGCAGCTGGTTTAACCAAATCTTCACCAATAGTGTATGGTTTCTTATTTCGAGCAATCAACCAGGCTACTTCAAATCTAGCCCTTAATGCTGAACGCTGATCAAATGTACCAAACAAGTTGCTATTCAATCTTTGTCTTTTAACAGATATTTCTAAATTTGCAAAGAACTCTCGCGGTTTGGAAGACAATTGTGAATGCAAATTATCTAAATGTTTATTCAATTGACTTTTTTTGAAAGATTCTGAAGTCCGTACCTTCATACATACAACACACTGTGGTTTTATTGTACCATTGTTTTTTTTTCGTGGAAAACCGTAATTAAGGAATTCGTCTTGGTATGTTCTTTTTCTATTTGCTGCCATCTAATAGTCGAAAAATACTTGATTTAAATTTTCAAATCGGGGCTTACCTTGATCAATAAATCGATGATTAATGATAAAATGGTGGTCTTGTCGGTGGGGAGTGAGATGACGCGGCCTGCGTATGTCGCTAAATTGCTTAAGTTGAAAAAAATACTAACAGGTTTATAAAATAGCAAATTGAAAATATATACTTTTTACTCACAAAAGTTTAATTTTTACCCCCAAAAATTTCATTTTTACCCCATTTGGGGTAATTTACCCTGTTTCCTCGACCGCTGCATTAGAGCAACGTAGAACGCCAATTCTGAACGGAAGGCCAGCATTTGTTTGCCAGAAATTTTTGAAAAATAAGGGGACCCAATTACAGAGAACAAATCTTCACCACAACAATACGAGTTCTTATACATCAGTTCAAACAAAAACATCGAATTGATGAGTCATCTCTGTACATTCCTTGTTTGACACCCTATTATTTTTTCTGATCAGACACAAATTACGAGATCAATGTTTTTCTACAACTGTAGGAGCGGTTGTTGCCTTTGAATCAAATGTTTTGGAAGCACCTCAATCGGAATTATAAAAATGCTTAACATTAGATGTGTATTCACATGGTCACGTAACTTAAACTCATTATTTCGAATTCTCTTAGTTTTATAAGAAGAATGTCGAATGAATATATAATTGTAATCTGCATATGTCGATTAAAAGTATAAAAGAGATAAATAATTTATCAACATATAATATAAATAGTACACCCTGTATATATTTCAATTTTCTCTATAACTAATAAATTAAGTTACAGTAATGTGAAATTGGTATCACTTATTCAAGAAAACGTATCTTGATGGCAATCAAAAGTGCAGTTTTGAAGTTCGTGGAACTTTTCGGCGATATGGGTTTAACTGGAAATCGATATACAACTTTCTGACCAAAGAGCCTGAATAACGATGAAAAACAATAGTCAACAATAGTTTCGTTGCCCTATATATAAGATTGATTTCTGTTAGCCTGATAATCACAATTAATGAAAGTATCGATCCAAATGATTGATTCTCACAACGGTATAAATGGCTTTTGAATTCTAAGCACCCCTCTGCATCACCTTCAGCATTAGGTAATTTGACTTCTGGAACTAGTATGTTTAGCAACGGGTTTGACAAAAAAAATCTGAAATAAAGTGAATATTCGATTGATTTCTGATAAAATCATTCAATATATTCACTCTGAAGGCATCAGTTTCATCATACTGTTCATCCAACTTAGTTTCATCACAAATACCTTCCAGTTCACATTGAATTAAACCGAAGTCTTGCAACAGCGCTTCGGCAAGAGTGATTTTAACTCAACCTTGTTGATACTAGGTTTACTTTTATTTTCTTAACTTATATGTTTGTCAGAGATAAGAACGCTTATTTGCAAAATATTTGATATTAAGACAATCAATCGAAATTATTTGTACATTAAATCAAAAGCACCCTCTGTAGTAAAATTGGAAAAAGTAGAGACGACATTTTAGTTCACCTTCGTTGACAAATTAATTTGTGAATCTACTTCTAACATCAAAACATTCTACACGAGCAAATCCCCCTGTACCTTTCAACGGTATCAGTGGAAAAACTTCAGTCTTCAAAATTATTTTTATTTTTTTGGTTATTTTAAATATATTCTTCGCGCAACATATTGTGCAAGCAACAGCTTGCTAAAATAATTAAGTCAACTGTTGACGGTTTCACGATAATTGGTGTAAAAAAATCCTAAAAACATGACAATAAAGACCAAAACAATTCTCAGTAACCCTTGCTGCTCTCGAAAGTCTATAATTGAAAACTGTTTTTTTATTGTCCTGCAATATTTGTTTTTTGGGATATGGTTTCATAACATTTTTATCTAACTTAAATGCATCGTCGCCAACTATAACATAAGGCAGGATTATGTTTTTGAAATGGGGAAATAGCTCAGATTGGGGAGAAATTAAATTTGCCGCTGTACATTTGATTGTTGACTGGTTTCAGATTTTAAAAATATACCTGCATCACTTTCTTTGCCGTAAGATCCGATATCTAATATAACGAATTTATAGTTAGCATCATCAAGTGCTAAAAGAGCTATAGAAAAATAATTCTTGTAATTAGAAAATAGAGAACCGGTTTTATCTGGACACATAATTCGTACGTGTTTCCCATCAATAGCTGCAACGAGGTTGGGGAAATCCCAATAGGTCCAAAAATCTTTTGCCTTTTCTTTAAAATTTACTTCTGAAAGTGGCGGTAGATACAATGGTGTCTTACAAATATTCCTTAAGACTTCTTGGGTAAATGTGCTTATGTAGCTGTGACTTATTCGAAACACAAAAGACAACAATCTGTAAGACTCTCCTGTTGCCACAAATCTACAATAAAAATACTTTTGTTAATATTAATATAGCTATTTATGTAAAGGTTTGCACAGAAATATATATTTACTTTTTAAGTACTGTATGTGAAAAAAGATGGATAAACTGAAGAGACAACTATTATAAATAAAAAAAGTATTCAAAAAAACCAACCGGAACTCTAGAAAATGGCTCAAGGAAAAGAAACCCAGTTTTGGAACTGTTAGGATTTTTAGACGTAGTGGAACACGAAAAAAGGTACACATTTTGTTCTGTAACATAAGTAATTAGTTTTTCAGTAAATATCTTGAATTTTTGTTAACAAAAGGAGTTAAGTACATTTTAATGGAAATGTACAAATCCTAGTGGAAAAAGAATGTTTCATCACTGATTTCAACTTAATTAACTAAAACAACATTGTTTTAGATTATTGACGAATCCTATTGAAAAAAGTATAGGTCAAACTTTACATCAAAATGAATTACATAAGGAATCTCATAGGTACCAGTTAGACGACTAAGCCAATGACACATTTGTAGATGTCACTGAATCTGCAATTGATGTAATAACTCCGGCTAAACGTACCGCAGAATCTGGTAGTACTTCATCGACCTCAATAGAGGTTTCTCTAAGAGATTTACCTCAAAAAAGGAAGAAAAGCGTAACATCGCAAATTCTCACTGCAATAAATAAAAATAATTTGGAACGAGAGGCAATAATGAGTCAACTAACTGTTCCTCCTGCACCTGCTGAGGATGGAATTGATATACTTTTCAAGACCTTCGTAATGACTGTGAAAAAATTTAGCCGATTTTTGATGGCACAAACAAAAACTTTTGAAGCGATTTATGATGCTGAAATGGAGTTGCTACAAAGCTCAGAATCATCTCATTCATGCACAAACGACTATCATTGCAGAACACCTCTGCCAACTCCCTCACCTAATACTACTTCTACTGTTAATAATAGCTGGGAACAGGACCATCAAATTATGTGCTCGAATACTAATAATAGTCACCATGAAGGACAACTAAGTACAGCACGTTATTTTGGAAATTTTACTATGAATAATGAATTTTGTTACTTTTTGTATTATCATTATTATTATAAAAACAGAATAGGTTCGAGCATACCCATTTCTTTTGCTTTTTCAATTTGTAGGAAAATATGTTGATTTCATTAAAATTAAGGTATTAAAATTTATTTGTGCTCTTTTATTATTCCTCTTCAATAGTAACATTTTTTTCTTCAAAAAATAACAATTATACTTACCTTAACGTTACGCCTAATTTTTCTGCTGGTGTTATTGGTTCCTTAACACGATTATAGGGTGCTTTCAGAAAATCATGCCCTATTAGTTCCAATATGTGGTTAAACTGATGGCGGGAAAATCGGAAAAATTCTTTAAATTTTTATTCACTATCAACCAAATGTTTATTAATCAAAATAGAGTGAAATCCTCCATACTGCCTATTTTTAAACACTAGCAATATCTTTTCCCGCCTTCTTTTAGACTCTAGTGCTAATTGAAGAAGCAAATTCTCATTTTGAGCCTGATAATGTAGAAGCATTAAAATCACTCTTTGTTCAGAAATATTCATTTTATTATTATAGGTGTAGCAGAAAAATAATTATTAATACAAAAGCGACTCCTGTAAATTCAAATTTGTTGACGAATATAATTGTTGCTACTGTGATCGCAGTTGTTAGCGATCTGCGAATGTGGAGGGAAACGTACCTTTATTCTTACTTTCATCTGATTAAAATCTATTACAACAGTTAAACTTATTGTTTCAATTTTGGATTATATCATATCACACAATAAAATAGAATTATTTAAATTGCAAACATTACCTACGAAACGAAAAAATCAGACTTACATACAATTTCGTTAGGTCGACGAAAAAAAAGTTTCTACTTCACGCCGTCGTATTATCTGCTGGGTTACCGGAAAACAGTATGGGATTGTGCTTGCAAGAACACACCAGTTATATTTTTACATTTACTTATCCGTCCTCGAATGGCCGAAATTTGTTGATTGATATGTTAGAAGACAATTTCTAGAAGCTCTGTCTTAACCATCGTTTCATCAGAATTAATATTTTTAGAAGTAAATCAATATTGAATACATGCTTTCGTTGTTGCCATTGTTGAAATTTTCTCTAGTTTCCTCTTCTGATACGAAGATTTGTCTAATACGACAATACAGTTCTCTTCAAAGTTCGGTAGAGTGTTCGAAAACCAATTTGCTTGTAATAGTCCCCGTTTTTTCCGATTCAAATACCCATGAGGCATATGGCAGAAAACCATCTTCACTACCAATGTGACAATTATTTAGTCTTTTTCCTTTTCCTATGAACAAGTAAAATAAAACTTAGCACGTATAAAACCAAAAATAAACTGTGCTGTTAATTAAACTCTCTGAATTTGTAATAAATATGGAAATTATCTCGTCAACGTAATAATAAATAATAGTAAAAAAATATTTTTAGAAACAAGCTTTAAATTTTCAAAGAAATTTTGAACAAAACACAATTAAATGAAAAATTCATAAATACAGTTAAGGATGTTTATTTATGTTCTATAGTTTTGAAGACAAACTTTGATCAAATAAGAAGAGAGGATATAATGCTTCTTGAGTCGCATCTCCGATATGCCCTTTTCTTCTGAGGTACGTGTGGTGCCACTCAATTTGAGCGAATCTTCAAACTACAAAAGGGAGCTGTTAGATATTTACTCAGACTAAACAGTAGGGCTCACTGCAGGGACTTCTTTAAAACATTAAAAATGCTGACTCTTCCTTCATTATTCATTATTCGACTTTTACCTGCCTACTCCACGTTCAGTACTAGTTAAGGGCTCAATATTTTATAATGTAAAAAATTCACAATCACTTGCCAATTGAAATCAAATCTAAATCATCTTTTTCCGCATTCCGTAATAATTTGTGGGTATATTTACTGGAAATTGCCTTCTACTCTGTTTTTATAATAATATTTAATTCAGGACATGCTGCATACTTATTTAATTTTTATTATGGACTTATATACGAAATACTACTTATTACTATTACCTATAATTTTGTTACTTTTCGTGGTTTTCTTCTGTATATTGAAACTTTATTTGAATTGTATCTTTATTTAGTAATTTTTATGTATGTTTTTTAGTTTTTCAAGCTTTTGTGTATAAATTATAACAATTTTTTGACAATAAAGCATTCCTATATCTCTCTCTTTCTTTCTTCTTCTTTCTCTTCTGCTATTTGTTTTAACATTTGATTCTCATATAACAAAGAAGTGCACAAATGAAAAAAAAATGAAAAAACTGATAACCTCAGTGTAATCTATGCATATTTTCCGGATTTTGAAAAAACCTAACCTGTAGAAATTTGTTATTCGTAACGTTCTACTCTAATATAAATTTTGACATATTTCAATTCCAAAAATACAATCGAATAACAACAATAATCAATATTTTATGTTTCTAAATCGTCTTATTTTCAGGTCTGCTCTGATTTAAAATCAGTCTTTATTAAAATATGACTTGACTCTGACAATTTGCGTATTTATATTAATCAATATATAACTTTCATTATAATATGAATAAAATCAAAATAGAAATCTGTTTTAATATAAGAATAGTACATTATATTACAAGGAGTAAAAGGCATTATAGTGGGTCTTCTGCTCCGAGTGACATATACAATTTCTTTTTTCGAGGGGAGGTGTACATTTAAATTCTTCTTGAGACATTTTTGCAATACACAAACATCAAATTAAATAAAAACTAAATGACAGTTCCTGACTTGGTTACAACGGCCATTATAAGACGTTGCTATCGTTTCTCATTATTTTGTTACTAGTACAATAATGAGCGTTCATTATTTTACAAGTACTAGTAAAAGAATAGATTATTTTTACGATCTGTGTTGCCAAAAATAATATAGTCACATTATTCGTAGTTGTATTAGAATTTTCAAAATGGAGCTGTAGATTTTACTTAAATTATTCAGCTTTTTTATCGTTGAAAGCTGTATCGTTCTTATGAATGTTAACCATTTCTCAAAATTCTCTTTTTTGTGTATTTGCTTCTTTATAATTGAATTTCTGTTTTTTTGATATTCCGTGGTTCGTTAATGTGGTTTTATTTTTTTATCATATCGATGATCTTTCAGTCTATTTTCTAAATACTGAGATGTTCGCCCTATATAGACAGCGTCACAATCTTTACACATAGGCATATGATATATGATATTACTCCTATTATTTCTGGGTGTTTTAGCTATTAATTTAGTAAAATATTTGGATGATATATTTTGTCTTCTATGAATTATACTAATATCATATTAATTGGAAGAATTTGTAGCCACTCCTGTAATTGATCAAGATGAGCCTGGACATTTTTTGCTGCTGTTTGGCGGTTCTTGATCAGTAGAGAGGATGACTGTGTCGTCAACAAAAGTTCCTGTTGTTGTGTACTGTGTCTCTGGTATATCTGATGTATACAGTATGTAAAATAGTGGGCCTAGTATGCTACTCTGTGGCACCCCTGCTGCTATAGTAAAATTTTCGGACTGAGTATTGTTGTTAGCATGTCTAAAACCATGCTATTTTGCTGGATATGAAAAACAGATTTATAGGTTCCTTGGTATATATGTGTCTTGAGATTATTATATTTCTCACTTTGTGTCCTGATACCTCTTCTTAGATTTCTTTCTTGTTAAAAGAGTGATGCAAATATTTAATTACAACTCTGTAGGCTTGTTCTTCTTTTAGTTGGTAATTGTGATGTATTATATTTTCATTCTTCAAGTAATTGCATAGTTCTCTACACTTATCTGTGGTATTACAACTTATTCTGACCACACTGTTAGCCAGGCATTTGGTGGTGTACTCTTCTTGTTCTAAACAGTCGCATACCTGTTCTATCAATTGGCTGTAGTTGATATACCATATACGTAGATAGGAGGGTGTTTAGTTGTTTTTACTTCGGACTTGTCTTCGTTTGGAGCTAAATGTTCCTCTAATGTTGAGCTGAACCTGTTCTTTGTTTTTGGGGTATTTTTTTCCATTCTGTCGCTAGTTCTTGCTGTTTTCTTGCTTTGAGTGCTTCTAACTTGCTTCCATGGTATTTTACTTGTGTTCCTCTTCATTAAGTTCATCTTCACAGGTTGAGGACATTCGTACTAATTTCTGACTGTTGAATTCGTACTGTATACTATTATAGGTTGCAGATGGTTGTGGTTTAAAGGGTGCTTGTTGCATGGGTAACAAGGGATTAAGGACTATTTGTTGAGGTATTTGCCCATTGTAACAATTTTGGTTCGTTGGTATAATTTGTTATGAATTTTGTGGTAAAATAAAAATAAAATTGTTTTGATACGCCACTGGAGTAGTAGTAAGATAAAAAGTTTGTACCTACGTGTTTAGCTGGTAGTCTTTATTTAAACTTATTACCAAAAGACTTGTTTACACTTTCAATTTTCGTTATCACTCCATCACTCTATTGATTTATGAGTTGAATTTTATAAATTAGGTAATGTTAATTGGTTGGCGATTGCGTTGAAAATAGAATTTGTTTTGTTTTAATTCTAAAATATATGCATAGATTACATTGCGTGTATCTAAATCAGTATGTATATATAATATAATTTCTTTATATTTCATTATATCTGAAAACTTGATAAATAAATTAAAGAAAACATACTTTGGTCTTTGATTGCCATACTTTCAGAACAATAACGGTATTTCTTCCATTCAAGTTTCAATCAACAAACTCCACATTTACATCACTTCTTATTCTTAATTAATCAATTCTTCTATGATGAATAGGTGAGTATTAGAAAGCTCGTAATATATATTGAAAAAAGTAAACAATGTTTCTGTGGTTTCGATTGTTCTGAAAAGAGCTTAGACCTCTATATTCCGAGTATTGCCCGCTAATGTTCCCTCGAAAGAAATATTGGAACTATTCTCACCAAATATATTTATTTCCAAACTTCTAAAGTTATAATTATTTTGAAGAAATACCTTTCTTGTCTAAATATATTTTTTAGAGAAACGTGAGGATCAAAGTGAAAACAGCCTTAATCCAAATACCCTTCCAATTTACCCCCTTTTCCAAAAAGTTACCTCTTTGTGTTAGGCCGAAACTTTTCTCCTCAGAAACTCTAGGAATTTTCTGGACACACGAGAATTTCCTATAACGCAATAAACAAAGTTTTTCGATGAAAAGTTGTGAGCCATATATTGATATCCAATCAAAACCTCACGGATTTTTTATGACATAGTTTCGGTCGTCAGCTTTACCGTTCAATCTAACTTTTATTTGAAACTCCCAAACTAAATATAAATATTTATTTGCTAAATCCGTTCGAAGTTTTTTCCAATTTTCGAATATTTATTAGAAATCACATTTTGGTAGCAAACCGCAAAGTAGAGATTATAGTGAAGTAGGAAGCTCACCACAAACATAATTCACATTTCAAAATAAGTACGCATAAACTGAATATTTGAAGGCTGAAATTCGATAAAGCTGCAGTTCTTTCCATGTTCTTTCGTGAATTAGCTTTTAATGTCAGTATTTGCTAGAGATACAAGAAACACCTCCTGACTATTTCAATCAGCCTACCTATTTCAATTATAAGGACCACGTTTCTTTTTCAAATTGAGTAATTAACATATTTTAAATTAACAATTAATGTAGGACTTGAACAAGAAAACATTATTTGTTCAATGTTTTTGTACATTTGTAATCAAAACATAACTATAGTAAACTATACTAAAAACATATCTACTTTTGTGATCTTAACAAATATGAACAATCAACTTAAGTTTCTTTAAAATTGCTAAAAGATATTGAGAAAAAATGGAATGATGCAAGCTTATGAGAACTTTGCAGCAAAAAATCAAATAAGTGAAACAACTGGAAGAAGCAGAACGCTTTCAGAATATGAAAGTGGAAATATTGGAGACCATACCGTAAAATAAGAAATAGAGGAAATTACTTTCTATAGCAAAAACTAATAATTTGCCTATCTATAGGTATAGCTGATACGATTAAAATAGGTGACCGATTAAAAAAATATCAAGATTTGATTCCTGAAAAAGGTCCATCATTACAACGGAATATCATCACTTTCTTCGTCATAAATTGAGAGTATGATTGAAAAGTTCCTATTAATTATTTCACAGGTTTCGAATGAAGTTCGTGAAAATAATTGGGCTCAGTTCATCACAGAGGAACTTCAGAATTTTTATTGTGATGGAATTACAGTTCTACCAGAGAAACTATTGTTCATAATGACAAATGTATAATTGATTATTATTCATGGTCGAGATTATTAATCGCAACCTTAAATCACAGTTCGTTACAAAACTTTTACATAATCATAAAAAATGAAGATATTATTTTCAGTATTAATCAATTCTCCTTAGAAGCAGTTTTGTTTTATTATTTCACTGTTATTAATAATTATATTTGAAATTAGAGAGGAAAAAAAAATTTTTAGACTTCTGTGGTGAAAGAAAATGCGGTGATGCTAAGTGTAATATTTTGACGTGCTTGAAGTAGGATAAAATTGTCAATTGCGAAGTATATGAAAAATGAGGGAGTGGTATCAAGTTTCCGATTTCACCGACCAAAATGGAATTATTTAAAGATTCTTATTATTTAACGATTCTAGAATATTCTTTTTAGATTCTAAAAAAGATACTGAATTTCCGAATTTATGGATCAATTATATGCGGAAAAAGGAATTAAACAACAGACTTTCGAGAAAATTCTAGATTATTCTATTTGGAAACCATGAGAAGTACTGGGACTAGTCTTCTAAAAATTTGCTTGCATGGGTTTTCCGAAATGCTCATATCAGCTAAAATAATTTGTTTTCTGAAACTTCCGGTTATACCGGAAGTAGACTCAAACTTAAACTCAAACGTTATTTTGAACGGAATGCTATGGTTTTGATTAAATTTTTGAAATCAACGTAAAATTCCAATATAACTTTATATAAGGCTTAGTATGCCTCAATAAACGTCATTTTGATTATTCAATTTTGAAACCAATGAGTTTAATCTCTTATATGGTATTTGACCATAATTTCAGTCCCAGACGATGAATACATAAGTATTCGAAAACTCGGAATATATGTTAGAATTAGTTTAAAATGTTTTTCTGTTGTAAAATTAGTTTTCTTAATAATTTTCAAAAGATAGATAAAAAATGACTCTCTGTCTTGCTCTTGACGTTCCACCAACACGAGACGTTGGAATCTTCCGTACAATCAGTTCATGTCCTTCTCCAGGTCTTCCGTTATCCATAAAATGCCCTAATCTGGCTCACTTTTTTTAACTGGCATGAACTTTGGAAAGAAATCACTGAAATCTCAATCGAATTTTTTGAATTTCTATTGTCGTCAACTGTAAATTGCGTAAGAATTATTAAAATTTTCGTTGTACTATTCCCAGTTCTTTCAACTCTCTATTCTTCATTATTGTCTACTGCTCAAAACATACAATAGTTTGATTTCCAGTAATGAATATTATTCTTCCAAATGTGTTTTTTGCAACAAGTTGTACAATACAGTGGATTTATCTGCAGATTGGAAACAACGATTTTTTTGAACAGCATTGTGGCCGCAAAAAATTATAATGACTCATAAGGTTCAAACTATTTATTGCGTCTCGATGAACAACAATGAAAACTGGTTTTTTGTTGGATTAGGCTTCAAGCACCGTTACATCAAAGGCAGATTTCCTATCTTCTACGAGTGTGACCCATAATTTAAGTTCTTGGCCTGGATATTCTAAATTCTAAATACATCAAATAATAATGCGATCCTACCCATAGAAAATGTTATATTTGGTTCCTCTGTGTATCTTTGCAACCTTTGCTTTAAATATTGAAATATTTTGTAGAAATTACGAATATTAATACTCTTATTGTCCATTGAAGTTTACTTTTTCATCAAATATTTAGCCCTCAGAGAACTAGAGGAAAATTTTTCGACTAGATCATTGAAGTTTACCAACAGCACAGTTTCAATAATAATTTCTACAATATTTTCTGATACTAACCTAAATAATTGGTTATATTAATAAATTTTGACTATGACATATTGAACATCACAATACTTGTCTCTTCAGTAACCAGAACATAGACAATACCTGACAATATTTTAGCTAAAAATGAAGAATATATGAATCTAATTGAGTTTAGAAAATGAATATTCATCATTTAAAGCGAACTGTCGCCCTGAAGTCATTATCATCCTCCTAGTGATACACGCTCAATATGCAGTCGTGAAATTTACTTTTTCACTTCCTACGTAATGGTTTACTTACAACTTATTTCCGTGATATACTGTTAAGAAATGGTAATTATTTTTTTCTTTACAGAGTTTTTAGAAAAGTTTAAGAATCAATCAACATTATATGAATAGATTTAAGAAAAAATAATTTAAAGAAGCTAAATTGAATCCGTTTCTACTGTAGTGATTTTCCATCGAGGATCAGCTTGATTGTTTCAATAATTCACATAAAATGGAATATTTCCATTACCATTCAAATCTGTATCTCATTCTAAGGCGTGATTTCGAAGAATAAATCTCTCACAGGTAAATCCATGCTGTGATATTGAATTTGATTATTTTAGAAAATAACTTAACTCAACAATCAACTTCACCCCGTTTATAGGGGCTGCTATGAAAGACGAGATAAATCTGAAAAATTACTTCGCATTTGATCACTGTCACTGAATATTGCAGAACGTAAAAGATACATTTCAGACGAGTGATTATAGGCCAGTATAGTATTGATATATTGAATTGGCAAATTCACTTCTTATTATTGTTACTATTACAAGGTAGCAATCATAGCTCACGATAAAATTAGCCAATTAATATATTAAGTTATTAGCTTTGGAATAGTTCAAAAATAAGTGGAGCAATTGCTTCTTTTAATAATTCACTATATAATTATAAGGAAATGCACCTAAATAATAAAAAAAATCATAATTTTCGATACTTGCCCCGCATTTTTGAATAAATAAACTATCAATAACTCTATTTATTAGTTTTCTCTTTAAACGCTTATATTAGCTTAGAATGTTTTTTTTATATCAAAATATCGAATTCATTTGAAATTTGGTATTATTTATATAAGTATATGTTATGAATTTGTTTAGTGATCTTGTTCAGATCACCAGGATTTCATATTCGAAGAAAGCGCGATATTTTTTGGACCTTAATAACCACTTAGGGGTCATCCATAAATTACGTCACATGTTAATAGGGGGGGAGGGTATCATCGGAATGTGACATAGTGTGACAAGGAGCAGGGGGGGGTCAAAAACTTTGTGACATCACATGTTAAAATTCAAAATTCATCACGCAAAATTTAATTAGTCGTTTGTTGCTTCCTAACTAGTCGTTTGTTTTTCTGTTGTCTAAAATATTTGACTTCTTTATGTTAATTTTATCAAATATTATATAATAAAAGTAAGAAAAAAATAAAAATAACTGTTTTCTTTTGATTATTTTTGAATAAATATATAAATTTGAAAAATGTGTGACGTCACATCAGGGGGGAGGGGTTTTTGAAATTGTGACAACCTGTGACAAGGAGGGGGGGAGGGGTTAAAAAGTCCAGAAATTTGTATGACGTAATTTATGGATGGCCCCTTATCTTGACAAAAGAAGAAAGCAAGCACGCAATTTACCCACTTTTTATAATAAATAGTGGATTGTAAAAACATATTTCATTAGCAAACCGAAATAAAATAAGGGTAAATGTGTGTTTTTTTCCAATTGTCAAAATCGACATCGACGATTGACACTAGATCATACAAGCACATGAGTATATATTTTTAAACTGCTCACACGGTTTTGTGAAAATCGCAATTACAAACTACGTATTAAAATCTCAAATTAAATAGCAGACAGCAGCACAGTATATAAAGTGAGGTGAAACTAATATGTCTGCTAAGTCCCTATAGAAAAAGTTTAATGAGATTCTCAGAATAGAACAAAATCCATTTGAAGTTACAGTTTCGGAAAAGGCAAGAAATGATTAGTTAACCAAAAGTTAGAAGCAATTTTCGAAAAAATAAAGCAGACATGGTCACTCCTAATGTGAAAATAAGTTTGTTGCAAATTTTGGTTAAACTACACTAGATATTTAGCCAGAAAATTTAAACAACTTTGTGCTATGACAATGAAGTAGGTTTTTAATTAGATGACTACTCATATTTTGTAAAAAATTTTGCCTATTACTGTCCAATTACGGGATATATTGAGTACCATCCAACATTTTCAATAATAGTACAAGACGCACTACTGCATCCGAATGGTTGAAATCGAATAATTAATTTGTAAGTTAGTGCCAACTAGATGAAGTATAGAATGCCGAGCACCTCTTTTTAATACTTTGAAAGAAAACTGTGGATTATTCCCTAAATATGAATTAAACGAACACGGAATGAAAACAAAAAATACCTGAAATCCCATGATAAACCACTCAATATCGGAATCTTCGAGATCATATTTGAATTCCACTTAGAGAGTTATAGAAATATAATTGAAAAAAAAAGTGAAACGCACATTATCCATCCATCTTCAGCATTACCCACAATATCAGCACGATATATTCTAAAAAGACGAGTCTTTCAATTATATTGGATTTACTTCCAAATACGTCATATTGGGCTGATTTCTGATCGTTCTCTCAAACCATAAGAACTTGAATTCTTTCATTGTGTAGATCCACAAAAACTCCACATACTACCCACCGTGATAAATTCAGAGCTTCTTACTTGGAAAACTTCAAACTACACTATTCACCAACAAAACTTGTTACATGCATTAGGAGTAAATAACATCAGAGAGAGGAGGGATTACAATGGTATCTTGCCTTTACTCATGAGCAATTCAAGAAATAGTGAGAGAGCAAGTAATTAACTAACTATATGGTACGATAACTTCAGTGGCAGAAACCGGAACATGAATATAGTGATGAGGTAGATTTGGCTTCTGAAAACATTTCCTAAGTCGTCAAACAATACAACAACAAAGAAAGATAAAAAGAACAAGTTTTCACATGCAAATACTTCATAGGTAACTTAAGGAGATTATTCTATTTCCTGTACAAAAAATGAATGTAAAGCACTTCTACGATTTTTAAAGAAACTGAGCACCAATAGAATATCCATTCTGATATTATCAATTGCGGAGCTCCAATGTGAAAAGAAAGATAGTAGCAATCAAATGTAGGTATTGGAATGGAAAAAAATAGCTGAAATATCATGTAAGAATATCCAGAACTTTGAGATGATATTAAAATTTCACTTAGAAGAGTAAAAGAAATATCAATGAAATATCACAGTATCAACACGATATATTCTCAAAACCCGAGAAACTGAACACCAATGAAGAATCCTTTTTGATATAAACAACTGTGATTGAGTACCATTATTGTGTATATCTTTAAGAAATAAAAAACAACAGCAACATTGAGGTGATACAGAAGTATCAGGATAAAGTTCTAACCTGTTTGTTTTCAGGTATGTTCAAATAACTAATGATAATAGTCGTGAAAATTGATGTATGCAGTGAGACTATGTCAAAATTATCAGTAATCATAAACGACTGCTTAATTAGGTGAAAGTTTGGACTACCATACTTCTTGAAAAGAAATGTGTAGTAAAAAGCTCAAAATAGTTACAATTGGCAAAATATGTGACAAGCAAAGTACTGTCAATTGATTCCAATGTTGTGAACTTTTTGAAATCGAGACAGTGGTTAGATCAAGGAACAAACATGATGTTTTAGTTGGGAAGAAAATCCTCGTTGATCCAAGTAGTAGTACTGAGGATTATGTTCACTGTAAAAACGAAAAATTGAACATAGATATCATTTGTTTTGGTTTTGTTTGAAAACAATGACCTGAGAGTAGTAATTTGAGTTTTGTAGAGAGAGATACATAGATTTCAGCCATATCAGAAAAAAACACACTGTTTACACTACCACTACACACACTCACAAATTAGACTGACGCGCATCAGACAGTGTAATTGTTAGTGTTGGTCTAGTATAAACAGTGTGTTCAATATAAATATCGCCAACAATTCCAGAAATTCCTTTTCAAATGTAGTGAGCGCTTAATAAGATTTTATAAGCTGTTAGATATGAATTTGTGAGGAATTTTGTTTTGTAATTGTCAGAAAATAGTTTTAAATTTCTCACTTTCCAATAAACACATGTTTATCATAATATCCTATCAGCTATAAACCATTAGTGATTATTCAACATGCGTACGAAATTATATTTACCATGTACAAAATACTCTGTATTTAATAAGAATTGCAAGACGCATTCAAAATAAACTCATAAACTTGAGCACTGTTAAAGAACACAATTTATCACTTGAAATTGAATAATCAAATGCAGAATTTCCAATAATTTTATTAGTAGGGACGACTATGACGTTATAATTACCTATCGACCTTTTTCAATGAATATTTATGAGGTTTTCGAAAATATGAATATTTGTTTTATTCTGTTTCTTTGGTTGCATACAATTGTTTCTCCTCACTGCTTTTCTATCAATTTTGTTTTTAAAAGTACAGAGGGCTTCGTTTATGCATATTTCATGATAAGTTAGGGTTGAAAAAGTTTAGTTCAGTTTAGTTTGTATTGCACTTTAGATAATCATTCTCGTGTATGTGGGTGTTCGATTTTTAAAATTTGCCGTGTACAGTAAGGTTCTAGACCAGGGTTTCCCAAAATGAGGGGCTCACCCCCTTGGGGGGGCGTGGAGAAAGTCCGGGGGAGGGGCGTGACACCCATATAAATGAATAAAAAAGTTACAAAAATAATTTCCCCAAATCTTTGAAATAAAGTCTTTTTAAGTTTTCATAATTGTTTTTGTAAAGTTTTAATAAAGTTGTAAACTTTACCAAAGAATGCTACAGTTTTTAAAACTAAAATACATACAAGAGTTCAAGGTTCTCAAAACCGTCTCCCTCCATAGCAGTTACTGTCAGACGCAACGGCCGTGTGTACCGATACCTCCGTATGGCCTTGGTGTAAGTGCGAGTGCACAGAGCATTTTTTGACAAAAGTACAGACGTAGCTCTATGTTCTAATTTGATTATATTTCATTATATTGAAAATCAAAGAAAGAAGGATGAACTGGTGATCACTACTAGAGCTGTAGAAGTGATGAAGGCAGTATCAGACTTTTTTGAGAAACACGAACTTTCTTGTCAAAAAATTATTTGTGTATGCACAGATAGTGCTCGTTTAGTGCTCGGTTCTCGCTCAGGCTTTGTGCAGTTGGTCAAAGAGAAGAATGCTGACGTGGTTGAGATTCATTGTTTTATTCACTGTCAAGCCTTGACAGCAAAAACGCTTTCTAAACGAACTCAATGCTTTTTTGAAGCTATATATTACAGTAGTCAACTACTTACAGAAAAGTGCAATGAATACTCGACTGTTTAAAAGTCTTTGTGAAGATTTATGAAGTGACCACAAAACGCTGCTATTTCATATAGAAGTACGATGGCTATGAAAAGGAGATTTGTTGGGAAGACTATTTGAGCTCCGTGTTGAGGTGATTACGTTTTTGGCACTGCAGAAACAAAACGAGCTTAGTGCAGAGTTCAAAAAATCCAGTAACCAAGTGATTTTAACCTATTCATCAGCCTTTTTTGACACGTTAAACAACCTAAACTTGAGACTACAAGGTGCATATTCAAATATAGTAACATATCGGGATGCCATCAAGATTTACGTTGAGAAACTACAACTTTGGATACGTAAAGTGTCAATGAACTCCAACAACTACTCAAGTTTCAGCAAAGTAGTGTCAGTCTCAGAAGAAGCATGTTTTGAGGACGTTTTTGAAGGACCGCTTTTGAAAAACTTGATAATTGATCATTTGAAGAACTTCAAGAAGTGAGAGGAGTTTTACAAACTATCAACCGACCCTTTCAATATGGACATACAGTTGCTGCCAGGAGAGTTGCAAGAGGAGGGAATAGAAATAAAAAATGACTCTGCTGTAAGATAAGATTTTGAAAAAATGGACAAGCCCTCATTTTGATTAAAGTACTTAAAAGTTTACCCCACTGTTTCAGAGAAAGCTCTTCGGATGTAATTACCTTTTTTAACAACATACATGTGCGTTTTCAGCTCTTGTGGCGATCAAAACCAAGTACCGAAACAAACTTTATGTGGAAAGTGACCTACGCTGTGCATTGTCTGAAACTCAACCCAGGATCTGTAAACTTATCTAGAATATGCAAGCGCACCCATCTCACTAAATTACATAGTAGGTAACATATTGCTTTACCATTCTTAAATTGAAAATGTATCTGTGTTACAATGTTACATTTTATATCAGTAATTATATTCGTTTTCTATGTGAAACTTGTTTTAATTTTCATCATACGTACAATTATTGAATCCTTCTATTCTGCGTTACCGCATTCAACAGTGAACAAAAAAAATGTAACTACTCACCGTATCAAGTAGATATATACTGGAGAGTTGGTATGTACGACACCGTGGAAATAGGGTATTGCTAAATGGGAAGCCGATTTTTGTAAGGGGGCGTGGGGGTGGCCAAATAACAGAGGGGGCGTGGTACAAAAAAGTTTAGGAACCCCTGTTAAATTCGGTATTTTCAGGATGATATCTAAAAATATTAATCCTGACTTCAGCTCTTTAGTTTATTTACTAACCCAATATATTCAAATTTAAATTTGATTGTCGGCATAAATAACTTAGGAATATACTGTTTACACCACCACTATACCAACACTCACGATTACACTGTCCGACGGGCGTTTTGATAACGAAGTTATTATCTTCAGAGACTGAAGGTAAACTAAGATCTAAAAACTTGACTTATCTGTTTTATACTAAATTTTACCACCAATAAACCTTCTCCCGCAAAGTTGAATTCCAGCGGGAAAACCTCCTTGTCGGTTTATGGGTGGGAAAATTTAGTATAAAACAGGTGAGTCAAGTCATTAGATTTTAGTTTACCTTCAATCTCTGAAGTCGATAACGAAACGCGCATCAGACAGTGTAATCGTGGGAGTGGTGTAATGGTAATGTAAACAATGTATTCGATATGAATATCGCCAACGGTTCCAAAAATTCCAACTTAGTTAATTAATAGCTTCTAGTTAATAATCATTATTTGATTTGGCGAATTTGGAGTCTTGTTAATAGATGAAAGCAATCTCAAACAATAAAGTAATCATGGTGATTGTCACATATAATTATTGACAGATGGTTCATAGAGCATATGGCACATGCAGGTGGTTGATGATGTGTCTTATGACAAATAGCACTGTATACTAACGACGTCACTTTCTTTTTTGGTTAAGAGCTGTTCTTTAATTTATAAGATTCTGCATGTGTTTTATATGCACTTTTCATGTTGCTGCACATTTTGTTTTACTGAACGCTCTGATGCATCAATTATATAAACAAAGTATTCTTCAGAGACTCCAATGATTTAATAATTTGCTTACCATCTGATATCACCCAATCTAAGAACGGTAGCAAAAATTTCCTTCCGTAAACGAACTTTCGTATATGTATGCGGCCATATCTTCAATGATTTTAAATTTTTCGATATTTTCGGTATGAGGCATCGAGTTTGACATGATTAAGTGAAGGTTGGGAGTAGGTTTTTTCTACTTTTGCCTTGAGATCCTACGTCCGTTATTTTTGTAGACATGATAGAATATCCATCAAAACCCAACCCTATATACTTATCCAAGACAAGTTGTCATTCTTGATAGTATCTGCTAATCACTTAGCTTCGTAAAATGTCTTTTGTTTATCATTTCTTGTGCCAAATATATAACATATCAAATTCGTCGCTCTATGTTTGTCACATTTGTAAGGCTGGTTTAACAGCTGGAGATTCAGACTTGACTGACATTAATATTAAAAATAAAGAGGATCTGAATAAGCTGCATTATAAACAAAAATTGATAAACAAAACACTCTGTTCCATTTCAAATATCACCAAAGATCAAACTTCTACGTAGATAATTGTCTCCTTGCTTCAATAGACATAAAAGAGTAGAACAAAAATGATGTACATGTCAATGTTTTTGCTAGATGATTGTTGCCTGTCAGCTTTTTTTAGACGGATTTCGCCGTGTCCAATTCTCTTATATGGATACTGTTTCAATGTAGTAGCAAAATGGTAAAGGGCTCCAAATACTGCTTCGATCAATTCATTGTTGTTTGTGTGCCAACAATCATTTGATAATAAGGAGAAGAATAAAGAAGAATTTATTGTTTCAGCCGCATATTTTTAAAATTACAGTTGGTGAACATGAACGGTATCTTATATGCTAGGGCTACTCACAACCTCCGCATACCAATAGACAATGGTTTATTTTTCTAGATAATAATCACTACCATTAATATTTTCCAATGCAAATATTTTTTCTCATAGGCTCTTCACGTTATAGAATGATAACAAACAAACATTTGGAGGATATGAGCTCAAACTTCGGCAGAAGTCCTTCGAAAGATGGTATTATTGGGCATAATATGGAAATTTAGCTTTGGTGACATCTATTTGTAAGAGAAGTGAATTTATTAGCAGATGGTGTCATACTATGAATGTTAAATATATTTTGAATCATGTCCAATCATATTGAATAACACTCGATCATGATCTTCATACACTAGTTAAAAATTAATATCCACGCTTTCTATAACGTATCTATAATCATCAATATATTATTTAATATAATAATCTATTACTGAGGTCATTATTATTACAAACCATAACATTAAGCTTACTAGAAACTCATCCTTTCAAAAAAATAAAATTTGGAAATTTATTAGGCTTCATAACAGGTACACGCAATCTTTCATCACCTATAAACTAACTTGAACAACATAATTCCAAATAGAATAATATTAGGATGTTATTCTTTTTCTCCAAAAAACTGTCCACCTTGAATGAATAGCACTGGCCTATTACACATTCGTAACAAGAGACTGTGACACCAAGTTTTCCGAGAAATAAGGGATTTATCAGTTCGCCTACATCAGGAATAAGATTAGTCATTTAAAGAATATCTCCCCTTCGAGCGGCCTAGATTAAGCGTGACAGTGAAGATTTAGAAATTCTTATGTAAACAGGAATGCTGGAGAAATATTCGTCAATTGGGAAATGAAGGACAACTATTGAATTTGGGTGGAATGACAATGATAAATTATTTTTAACATGCACTCCTTGCTTATACTGAGGACTGGAATTATCCATATTTATTTACTTATTGATACTTTTATGGTGGTCCTTGAAGTTTTCCATACAATATACCATGCATGTTTCGAGTCATTTTTCATTGTATAGAGAGAGAGAGAAATGCTTTATTGTCAAAAAATTGTTACAATTTGTAGACAAAAACTTATAAAAACTAAAAACCAAATATAAAAAAATTGAATAAAGATACAAATAAAATGAAATTTCAATATACAAAAGAAAACAACAATGAGTAACAGAATTATAAAAAATAGTAATTTGTAATAATTAGTATATGAGTTCATAGTAAAAATTAAACCAGCAGGTGGATCAGTTTAGTTCGTTGGAAACTGATCAAAACAGGAGGAACTTTATTTTTTAGATAAGGCGGTAATTTGTAACTCCCATTTCAAAGAATTGTCCACAACAAGCCCTGAGATCTTTACAGATTCAACGACGTCACTGGAGGTGTTATTCAATAAAAAAGGCAATAATGTATTGTTATATCACAAATAGGGCCTACTACTGAGCCTTGGAGCGCTCGACATTCTCTTGGCTTGTAAGAAGAAATCGTTGTATTAACTTACCAGCTGACTTCTGTTAGTGAGGTATGACTTAAATAATGAGAGAGGTGTTCTCTTGAAACCCTAGTACTGCAATTTGTTAATTAAAATATTATAATTAACAATCGAGCGCCTTAGAAATATCATGATGATGAGTAGTAAATATTTTATATTTGAAAAGAAATGATAAAAGCCTCTTTTTGTCCTATCTTTCCATGGTGTATAATTATAGCCGTCTTAAGGCAATTGGAAAATGGGGCCACTTTGAAATTGAACCTTAAATAAAGTAGTAAGATAATTTAATGTGCCATCGGACAGACTCGAAAACATTTTTAATGTAAGTCCATCAGTTCCAGATGAGTATTTATTTTTGATGTCATTAATTGTACTGCGAAGCTCTGCTAAAACTAAGGGCATAAAGAAGAAACTATGTAAGTTGGCATTATCATTAGGGAGATATGAAAGTGGATCATGAGAAGGAATTATAGAATTTTATGAATTCTTGGCTACATTTACAAAGTAATTACTGAGGTTATCAGGTGCAGTTGAGATTATGCTCGATGAGGAAGCCTTATATCTTAGATCATTCACAATGGACCAAGTGTCATTAGAAACATTACAAGAATTGACTAGTCTCCTATTATAATAAATATCTTTGGCAGCTTTTATTATCTTATGATACATTTTTCTGTATAACTTCACATAATTTTTGGAGAAGAAATTATCCAAGAATTTCCTTAAGTGAGATGAAGATCGTATATTCTTCGCAGATATCCGTAAACCTTCAAAATTTGCATAATAATTTCCAACATCTACTTCCAAATCGTCCTCAACTCCTTTATTCATTTGAATGCGTATATTCTCTTCTTTGATTTGAAAAACTAATCAACACAACAAGAAACTGAGAGTGTGCGTCACTGAATGGCTGATATCTCAGGCTGTAGAATTTTAAGAAGAAGGTATTTTCAATTTTGTTACCACTATAATTAGTCTTTGAAGTTCTATTGTGACTATATACAGAATTACTTTATTCGCCCCAGTTGTAGGTTATTACTTTGTGAATAGCCCACTTACGGTAAAAGTTGTCGAAATGTTCCTTCAGTAGAGAAGACTTTCCATTCTTTCTTAATATAATTGACTTATTCCAAGCTGGAATTTATAATATTGGGTCATTCTGAAATCCTTTTCAGAAAATGATGTCCCAAAACTTGGATATTTGAAATATTTTATAACTTTAAGCGATCATTATTTAAAAGATACATTATTTAATAACTTTTTACATAATTAACACATTAAATATTAATAAATTTCCATTTTTTCTATGTAACAGAGTCAATCATGGTAACAGAGTTGTTTTTATACAAAAAAGTAGTGTCCCAGGCCGAACACCAATGTATGGAAATCATGTAAACTTTTTATCGAATAATTTTCATCTTTTTATTTAAATCAACATTCTCAACAAGACGTTTCATAACTAATGAATACAATTTATTAATACACTTATGATTATTCCCAACTTTGTGCTGCTTTATTATAAATAGTTAACGTACGTTCTGTTACCACATACATTTGGTGAACGCCTAGAAACGGCGCCACTTTTTCAACGAAAACAGTTGCATTATTATGTTTACTGTTTTATCGACATTGTTTGTTGCAAGTGAGGAGAGGGGTATATAAACTAGTTATCCGTTGGCTTTGAAGTGAGGTGCGTGGTTTTATTGTGTGTACTCTGTTACTGGTGTTTTTAAGTAAGTATACTATACAAAGTTATTACTTCAAAGTTCTTATGTAATAGTTATTTTTTATACATTTATTCTATCATAATAATGTTCTGTTCTAATAGTGAGAGAGAAGAAGTGTTACATTTACTACTCTGTAACTGCACAAATTTGTTAACACTATCTAGTAACAGAGTTGCTTTTACTTCGAAGCATTGGTCGTTGTTATGCTATCTATATCTTTTATAATCAATCAAATAATTTGTTCTAGGTAATTATATGATATCATTATGCCCCTTACAGCCGCTGAAAAGCAGCGACGCTATAGGGAGAAGCATTAACTGAACCCAGAAAAAAAGCTGAAGCGAAACGAAAGGGTTTAAACAGATATTATGAAAATAAACACTTGGCAAAAGACGTGAGCATCGACTATCAAAAAAAAGTGGCAAGTTGCAAATGCTAAAAGAAAACATCGCCAAAGTGCACTCCAAATAGTTGAAGGAGAAACGTATTATTTAAAATATATTTAAAGAGGATGATATAACACGCAGGTAAAAAAGAAAATGTAACTTATAAAAACTCAAAAATGTAAAAACGCTATCTGTAGGAAAGTATGAAGAATTTGTTACTTACTAACGCGTTTTAGTTTTTACTCAATGTCATAGTTGAAACTATAACAACTAGTACAAGAGAATTGAGTAATTTGAGATTATCTATATTTGTGAAATATGAAAATCATTAACTAGACAGGAGACCATGGTATATTACAGGTATGAGGTGTAACTTTTAAGTAAGGAGACTAGAGCTGCTAGAGCAAAAGTACGCATGCGCCAGAGGTACGCGACTGTCAGCCTACTCTTTCGAACTTAATGTCTACCGTGTATGTAAAAAAACCAGTGCAGCTGTGGCCTTTTTGTACAGGCTGTTCTTTTATTTTGCCGAAGTGAAAATAAAGCAAGATGTTTTTTCTACTTTATTTATACTCTTTCTAGTGGTTTGGTGAATTTATAAACACTGTCTATAACGTTCTTAATTTACTTAAACACTATACCCACTTAATCAACTTTTAATAAATGACTTCTCACTGACACTTAACTAACTTGTATATTTTATCTAAATTCTTCGATTACTTCCTATTTCGATCGTTTGCTACGACTGTTTATCATAAACTAACTGAACTGCGCTACACAGACCAAGAAGAATTCTTAAAACTTCTAGAAAATGAAGAAACAAAAGAAAAAAGAAAAAATAGACCTCCCTAGGAATTATTTAAAAAAAAACAATGTAAACAAACCACCTGCTATGATAAAAACTATATAAAACAAACATCAAACGGATTCCGGCTATTTCCAACATACATCAATGGTGCAGCGGTGCCGCCAAATTTTGAATTTCACTACAATCGAGGCAGGACCGGCTCCAGGCTGGAGATGCTTTCGTAACTGTATTGTTGTGAAATTTCACATAAAACTTGGAAAAACGGCAATTGAAACTTATATTTTATTGAAATAAGTGTATGGCAATGAACTTTGTCACGTCCACGTGTTTTTGAATGATTTGAGCATTATCATGATAATCGAGAAGATGTTGTAGATAGTTCACGTTCCATGATTATCTCTGATGAAAATGTCGCAAAAGTTGGCAACCTTGCTCGATCTGACCGTCGTCTAAGTTTTGGTGCGATTGCTTTATCTATAGGAATTGACAAGCAATGTGTACGGCGAATTTTTCCTGAAAATTTCAACATGCCAGAAGTTTCAAAACATTGTGCCTCATGTCCGTCAAGAGGGTTCTAGCCAAGTACAACGTCCCAGTGTTAAATCCCCATCTTATTCGCTGGATCTTGCACTCTGCGACTTTCCTAATGTCAAATCTTCATTGAAAGGAACAAGATTTTGGTTGTTGAAGCTGTATATATTGATGGTAATAATTAATGAATAAACATATTATCACAATAAAATATTTATGTTTCTAAGTATTCTTAATTTTAGGTCTCTTTTGTTTCAAAATTAGTATTTTTCTATTAATTTTTAAAATGAAGATATAATTTGACGTTTCGACTTTTCTTTATCAAATAAAAAAATATGCGATTATAACTTTAGAAGAGATAGATATGTTTCTATGAGCGAAATTATTAGCGTAAAAAGAATGTGCAAACTCAAGAAGATCGGAGATTCAAATTATTATGGTGTACCAGTATCATTTGAAAACATTTTTTGCGTACACCGAAAATTAAGAGTGTCGTGGAAGTGGCGTATCAGTTGAATGATATATTTCTGATATTTGGTGCTCCTTGCATCTTACACTGCGATAACGGTAGAGAATTTATAAATTCTGTTCGTTCCATTTTAACCCTAGTGTAAACTGGTCCATGGAAAGCCAAAGCCAATATCTGTTGAACAGACTAACTAAGACATATTTGGTTTCATGACTAAAATATAATGATACTACAAATTGATCAAATGGTATTCATTTTGTACAGTTATGAAAAATTGGGCACCTCATTTTGATATGAAAATATAACTATACTAAGTAATGTTTAGTATAGAACTGCAAGTAGGACTTGGACTTTGTATCGAGATATTATTAAGGATAAATGAGACGAAGACGATCTCGAAAATACGATATATAAAATAAATATGGCGGATGTTACAGATAATATGAAAACTGAGATTGTAGCTAGTTGCAGTGGACAACAATGAGATTATCAAAACCAACTTGTTTTCTCAAACAAGTTGAGAATCGCCAATTGCAATAAAGGCCAGTCAATTTAAAGCATCTAAGACTCTAGTCCCATTAAACCACAAATACCTTGGAGTTATAACAAATAGGACTCAACATATAGGTAATGACATGCAGAAAATCAGGTCAATAAAATGACATTGGCATATGTGATACATATTCCTGTAGGAACCGATGATGATGTAATTATACTAATGCCTAATGTCTAGGGCGCAAAATCAGATATACGTTATATAGTCGAAATGGTTTTCCAAAAGGATTGACATGATAAAGTTAACTATTTAAGTGTTCTTTTCAAATCAGAATACGGCAGTGTAGAGAAAAATTTTTGATTGAAGAAGATATTATGAATACACTTTGAAAACTTTTACTAACGAAGCAGTCAAATGAGTAGGCCAAGTATATATGCATTGCGTATAAAAGAAAGAGAGCAAGACAAAATAGTGTCTATGCAAGACACTAGTTACCTTTATAAATCAAAATACCAGGGTTGCTACTTAAGTTTTAAGATAGACAAATTAAAACAAATATTTATAGTTTTGGTATTGTTTTCCGAAATATCCTCGATCAAAATCAATACAATAAGGTATGTGTTTGAAGCGATTTTTGAAGTATTTTTTCAATTTCGATTTAGGTGCCTCCAACATATGTAATTTGAACGTATCAAACGCTTCTTCATACGTGAGATAACGTTGAATTTGTAATTTATTTTGGATATGTGGGAATAAAAAGAAATCATTAGGTGCCATACATGGATAGTAGGGCAGATGCCCCATCTATTCGATGTTAAACTGTTATAAAACGTTTTTGTGTGAATTAATGTATGTGAGCTCGCATTGTCGTGGTGGAAAATGATTCGTCTTCATAGACTGGTGACCCTGATTTTGTCGAACACTTCTGGGAAACAAACGCTGATGTATGGAACGGTGGCAACATGTCCTGTTATTCCGAAAAAACAGGCGACTATTTGCTTCGAAGTGCTTCTTGCGCAAACAACTTTTGTTGGATTTGGTTCGTCTTGAAAGACCCATACCGTCGATTACTGTTTAGTTTCGTGTTCATATGCATAGAATTATGATTCGTATCCTGTGACAATCTTATAGACGTCTTATGAAGCAACTCGATTAGTTTTTTTTCAGCATTTCTAGACATCAATAGACACGAGGTTCTTTTGAGTGATTGTCAAATTATACGGTATCAAACGCGAACGAATCTTTTTAACAGCCAGAAGCTCATGCAATATTGAATGTATGCAAATTAGACTAATGCCCAAGTATGCCTCGATTTGACCATATCTCACATGACGGTCTGGCAAACTCTGCTTACACACACCATCGATGTTTTCTGGTACAAAAGCCGATTTTAGACGACATTCACGAAGTTCATCCTGTAGCGAAATGCGACCAGAATTGAATTCATAAAAGCAGCAAAATTCAGTGACTCGAGATGGTGCTTTATCGTCAAAAGTCGAAGCTGTTGGTTCAATCAACGTCGAGGGTCATGGAAAATCATGACACAAAAATGTTCGTGATTTAATTCCAATTTTTAACTAAGATGAATTTTTCAGGTATTCTCAAATAGCACTCGTTTGACAACACGTTCTGAGTACGTTCACCATTGAAGATGTCAAACTTCATAATAGCCGATTGGACATATTCACATCAGTGTTGCTATATCTCCAAACTCAAGTAGCCGCCTCGTATCACCTTAGTTTGTCTTGTAATAACAAGTAGCCCCTTAATCACTTCTCTAATTTTGAAGTTAATCGATTGTTTTTCATTGAATATTAACAAATTTTTTTATCATTAATATTTTCACTAATAACATGACGATGGGTCTTGAAATAAGAATTTTTAAAAGTTGCTTTTGTTTATTTTTTAAATCAACTATTCTAGTTCTAGTCTCTGATGAAGCTTGAAGTGACACCTGAATTTATTTTGAAATTAAACATATCAGTGGTAAATTCTAGTTGTGAATAGATATTCCTGGTTTCAATAAATACATTTAGTAACAACTAATTTAACTAGGAAAACAAGTTTCAACAGAAAACGGATAATTATGGTGCATATACATATAACACATCAAATTCACATCTATGTGCAAGGAAATGTGGTAACTATTTAGCCAACTATTCATAGCTGGTTATAAATGGAACCAGGGGATTTTTGCGAAAAACTTGGAGGTCACTAAGTAAATTATTTATAATATTTATCATATTTATACTAATTTCTTACTAAAAAAACTATTCTTACATTTTTATTCAGTACGAAAAGGAAAATCTTCGTCAGATTTCAAGCCGGTTTATTTTGTGAAACTATCAATTCCTATAATCCATGTATTGAATAAATTTAATTTTTTCACAGTTTTTACATAGATTCTATGAGAATAATATAGCCTTCATTGTCTTTGAAGTAGGTCGGAGAATGATGAAAATATTCAATTAAACGATTTCATTATCAGTTATATCACTTCGATTTTCAAGCTTCAAACTATTTTTCTAACCTAAAATAAACACATAAGATGGTCAAAATTATTATATTCATCAATTAAAAAATTTATGGAATACATTTACTATTCCGGTTACTGAAAAAACATTATAAAAATCACACAATACCTAATTAATACCTAATACCTGTATTTAAAATATAAAGTAACATTACTCAATGTGAGAATTTGATCAAACCCTATCAAATTTCAAATAAAATTTCTTAGTTTTATAAATGAGAACTATCAACTTGTGCTTTATTATGGCAATTACTATGTTTTAAATTAATAATATTTGCCAAAGAGCCTTTCAAAAATATCGAAAAACTTTACTATACAATGTTAAGATTTCGAGTTATTTCCAATGAAAAATATCACGAATAAGGAATTCAAAAAGTTTTGAAGCAAAGATATTATAAGTAACAGGAGAATATGTGGAGTGATGAATTTAAGAAGAGAATATTATCAACATGAAAATCAGTTAAAATTTATAAACAACAAATACTTGTCTTGATAAGACGTGGGAAAAACTCATGATATTGTTCTTTGAAATAATGTTTCTCCAATTAGGAAAATTTATGACTAAATCAGAAAATCCTGAAATTCGAGCGAAAACGTTACGGTTTCAGCTTGGTGTCAGGTTGGAGTAACATTACCAGCGTAATCTCCAATAACATATCGAACTAATATTTCCAAGTGAGAGGTGAAAATGGATTGAACAACCAATGTTGTCCTATGATATCAACTCAATAAATGAATTTCTATAGACTTGTGTACGAAGTATTGATTATTAAGTTGGCATAATTAATTTGGACAATATAAAAAAATAATAACATTTGGGAATTGCACATGTCTTTTATATTGTTACAAACTAGTGAAGACTGTTCGAGAATGTTAAGTGATGTTAAAGTTTGGCAGATACGCTTTTTTTTCCTACAGTTAATATGGCGGCAAATTATTCATTTTTTTGTGAGATGACATTTCTATTGTTATACCGCAAACTAGAGATTCTGGAAAGTGAGATAGTGTATATAAACGTGTCTCTAACAGCTGTTACATCAATTTGATGTAACAGTGAACAGATCAAGATAGTGAGAAGTGAAGCAAATGTTAAATTTAAATAAATTAATATATCGTATTAGCGAATAGTTTAGAAATAAGTGTTAGCGACTAGTTAAGTGAATAGTGAATAGTATTGAGTGTTAATTTATAAAGACCTCACGTGAGTAAGGTACACCGTGTCTTACACACAAAATAAAACCCACTGTTTAAATAAATAATAAGACATTTTTATCTAAAACTAGAAAGTGCTTCTGGTTTTGTGTACCTTCTCTATCGAGATTCGTAGTTTATTTTTCATACTATGAAAAACGATGTTATTACATTTCAATATTTGGTGTGATCTAGTTGTTTTTATTTTTATCCGTGTTTCAATCCTGAATTTTAGAACTTTAACATTCTCCAGTATCCAGATAATGAAGAGTTTCTTAAGTGAATAACAACAAGGACATACTTTTTATTCGGAAAATTGTTGTACCCGCCTTTCAAATGATGATTGAGGTATCTTTCTTTACAGTAATTTCGATCGTTTGTGCAGACACAGAATAAGGCTGTAAAGGTAGAATATTTTTATTAACCTTCCATTAGGCGCGCGGGTATTTCTAACGTATTTAGTCGCGTTTTATCTAGCAGATACATATATCAAATTTTTTTTGTTATTATTATTTTTAATATATCAATACAGCAAATTTTATATGAATACTTCTTTTCCCCACTTTTAATTTAACATTTTTTCAAGTAAAAAAAATAATTATTTTATATGTAAAATGTGTAAAATTTTAATTAGGTTATCGACAGAACTAGGTTTAAAGTTACATTATTTATTCCAAATATTTTACAAACTTATAAAATTAATCGGAGTAATCACCCTCTTCAATTTCTTTATTATAACATTTATTACAAATCATATTTGTATGAAGTTTTATACATAAATTATTTCCACATTTTTTACAACATAGCATGGTCCGCATCGCTTTCTTTTACTTGGTCCAGGTGTTGCCTCTTGAAATTCTTGTTGTGCTTCCAAGGTTTTGTAATTTTTGAGCAAATCTTTGGTTTGTCGTGGAAGACTTTTTATTTGGGCCCTCACTTTTAGTTGTTCGTCTAGCAAGGCTAGTCCTAATTTTTTCAAATATTCTCTTCTTGTCACAAACGTATTTTTGTTTCCAAGAAATATCACCCGCCAGTTGATTCCAGCTACGTTCAGTAAATGGTAAAAAATTACCATAGCCACCTCTTAGTTGATCTAGCAACATTATAAGTAGTGCAAAGCTTGTCGACCATATCAACGCCGGATTTTGTGTTGTTATAAAATGATATTATTTCTGGCTTTTTTGAAGCATCTTCTTCCACTTCGTTCGACGCCACATGCAAACTGGAAATATGGACTACGGTTTTTCCTTTTTACGGGACATATGAAACTAACGTTTCATTTTTTGTATAAACAAATAAACACTTAAAAACAATAAACTTTACGTTTGAATAATTACAAAACGTCAAAATTAACGAGAACTTATCCCAACTAAATCTGAATATAAACTGCAGCTTTTGGTCGCGCTTTATCTAGCAGATACAAATCCGGCGGTCGGACGGGTTTAGGGTGGCCAGGGGTTGTAAAAGTGAAATCAGCCGATTGTACTTCTAGGAAAGGCTTCAAGATACATCTGCCGAGAACTACTGCAAATCTCCGTTTTCTAGAGCTATTACATAAATATATATTTAGCAAAAAGTTAGTCATGTATCTCGTAGATACACGCGCGAATAATGGTTAACTAAGGTTAAAGGTATTAGCAGATGTCAAATTTACGTTTTCTATAAGGATGGATATTGTCATATTATACTTTAAACGAGAAAAAATTACGAATCCATATTTCCAAAGCCCGGGCATCATTTTATGCCTGAGTTCAATGAATCTTATGACTCAAGTTTATCTTTTTTTTTTTCAATCTATAGAGGTGTTCTTCTCTACAATCATTATTGGTTTGGGTTTTCAACATTTCTTTTTTACCAGAAGAACACAAACTTTCTTCTAGATGAACAATAACTCGTGTTATACGTAATGCGTCGAATACATAGATTAAATTCCAACGTAATATGATGTCCATACTACTAATTATTATCAGGAAAACCAAATGGAATATTTCACCATATAGATTGATAATTCCTGCATGAGTATGTGTGAAAGCGAACATATTTTGTACCAATATCTGTGTGAGAATATATACATTTGCTTACACTTGAATATATTTTGGCATGCGACACAATAACAAATTAAAACTATATGATGATGGACAGTCTTATAATAAATTCCCAATTTCATTGCACTTGACGATTGCGTTTAAAAATGGTTATACAGGGTGTTTCAAAACGTTCGCATGCGGGTTATATTACTGCATTAAACGAACAAAATCGATTAAAAATCACCAAACAATCACCTGTATATATCGCATAGATTAATCGCAAATTTACATTAAGGTTTAGCCAATCAAAGCTATCGAGCGCAATTTAAATAAATAGGAAGCTTTCTACCCTCTAAAAACGCCAAAAAATTCAACGATCGGTAATAATATCTTGTGATTGTTTGATGATTTTTACTCGATTTTTTTTGCTTAATGCAGTGATATAACTCGCATGCGAACGTTTTGAAACATCCGTATTGTGAGATATGATCCTATCTATTGTTTTATCCTACCTTAGAAGGAATAGACCTGTTTTTCGATAGATTCAGGGGCTTGAATTTCTTAGACATTCGTAACAATGATCGCCATTTTTCAAGTAATTCAAAACCTTGACAAAACATATATTCAAACATTCCTTATAAATTACTCTATCCGATGGTAGGAACCGTATGGAAAGCTGTTTAAAATTTTTGAGTTCAATGCGGACAGACAGATATAAAGACCAGGCGGAAGAATATGCAGGAATACAGGGATATAATAAGTTTGTCTTTTCCTAATTCATGAATCATATATTCCAAATTAAAGGTTTAGTTCGGAAAATATGTTCATAAATATAAATTTGTATATAGGAAAAGAAATCTTTATATTTCTTGGTCACGGCATGAATGGATGAACCATTTTGGCTAATACATTTTTTATGGTATTTTTTATTGACAGGAAAAGATTCTTACAGATGAAAGCTTTGCGGAATATTAGGCAACTTTAGAAAGTCAGAAAAGGATTGTATATATTTTTCTAATATAATCTCATGACATTCAGTATAGGTGTTTGATAATTTGTCTGTTGAGAATTTGCGTGGTTGACAGGAAACACGCTGTAAATATTGTAAAACAGACGAATTTTTGGAAGTTTATAAAATAGTTGCACCACAGTCGTTTCATCAAGATCCGTTCAAATCAGTATTAAGAGGTCAATTAAATATAGTTTAGGTGAGTTTTCTTAAGTCTTAAACATTGTTCTCATAGACTAACAAAAGAAAAGTACGACATTAGGTGAAGGAAGGACGTACGTGTCGAAATAGGTACCACTGAGAATATCCATACATGTCTTAGAACATTAAACTAAAAATGTGTCTTATTAGGTGCTAGAAGAAAAAATATTTTTTTGGCATATCGTTGTGAAAGATCAATAATTTCAAATATTTATTATTGCATTGTGAGTTTATTATCATAATGACAAACATTTCAATATAGTTTCATAAAAAACCTATGCAGCTATGTCTTGATTTCATTACTATCTTATGCTTAACTATCGAGTGACAGTTCGTTTATTTTTATAATGTTGAAAACTTTTAATCGCATGAAAATATATTCACAGATACATAATAAAATTCCCTAAACTGATATATCAAAATTATCATACAGAAATTTTATTTTGTAAATACTACTACGATATTGTGACAATTCTCACCAATTCATACACATCTCATCATAGATTCAACGTTTTCAATTAACATAAATATCAAAACTACTCAATTTTTCAGTTTATCCTGTTCAAAGTCATGTCAAAGTGTCGATCCTAAGCGAATATTGTTCTTCTGGCAAATAAAAATTAATTTTGCAGGTCTTTCCGAACTCAACTCGCCAATGGCTCGTTCTGAAATCTACTTTGTCGGCCTACAAAACAGTATTTTCCGGTTTTGTAACCTAAATTACTATTATAGCAGCCTTGGGAACAATTTTGCCAAAAATGTCTTATGTGAAATTCGTTTATTCTCATTAACTTTAACGCATCTCTATTTTCTCGACTGAAGTTCGTATTATGATACGTTTCTGTGAGATGACGATAAAATTTTTTTTATCTAGCATTATTCTATTTTGATGAAGTTTTGAAAGTAAGTCTATGGATCCATTGAAAATATTCTGATTTTCTAATTCTGTACCATAACAAACTTACAAAGAAAATATTTCCGTTTATTTTTGGATCTAACCCTGTTTTCCTTTCTTAAAAACTTTTTTCGAAGCAAATTTCCTCTCAATAACAAACTCTCACTTTCAAAATTAAATCTACCGTTTGAATTGTTACAAGCTGAATGTTTATTTCCTTTATAATTTACAGAAATTATTCTTTTCTATCATCAGCAAAAAAATTCAAGAATTCCAAAGTAAAACCTCTGAATGACTTTTCCGGACTTATTACTTACTTTTATAACAGTTGATCTATCCATCAATCAGTCAGGATTTGTTTACCTTATTATGATGATATCACGTTTCAATCGAGCTTGATACATACTTTAAAATATTCAACTCTATTCGATTCTACGTGTTCGATCTCGTAGCTATGTGAGGTATCTCGACTCATTTGAACTTAAAGATGACAGAAACTTTCCAACAAGTCAAACAACAGACTACTGAAGGCAATATCTGTTGAAAGTGATTATCTAAGGTTATATTTACTCTGACTGGTTTACGCTGCGACTTTTGCCTTGCCACATGTACATGACTTTCTAGAAGGAGAAACTCAAACACGAAATCAATCCCAAAAATATATTCAATAGACTTTATTGCAAAAGATTATTTTCCATAATTTTATTTGTTTCAACAATCGAATTATAAAATGTCTGGTACGTAACGTATTCAACCAATCTGAAATGTAAACATGATCGTTGTGGTGTTGCTCTTTCGATAACTGAAATTTCTTTCAAGATGAAAACAATCTCAAACACCAAATAATGTCTTTTAAGATTTGTTGCCGATTGGCTGAGGTTTTGATATGATGATGTCTCTATTTCATGTGGTATAATCAGTATTTACTCCAACGATTTAGCGAATTTGTGAGAATAAATTCCTGTGATATTTTTCTTTCCCTCTAATATAGATTTTGTGCATTATATTCTTCAAGCACTCCCATTTTAATGTATAAAAATAAGTATACTGTAAAGTTTGTTGGGTATGTCAATTATCAATATAGTTTTTTATCATCTGTGAAAAATCTAATCATACTACAATATAATAGAAAGCAAAATCGCTATTTTCCATGAGAAAAAATTTTACGGTATTCATATCCACACTCCAAGACATTTATTCAAAACCAGATCATTAAAAGCATAAAATAATACACCCTGAAGTTTTTCAAAAATTCAAAGTGTTCCTCAGTAACTAATTACTAATGTAGTAAAAATTAAAATAGACTTGTATGATTTAGGGAGGCAACACACTATATTAATTATTTCACTTTTTATGATTTTCTTAGGAAAATTGTTTATTGGATTTGTTATCAATATTCCTCTGTTCCAAAATTTCTCTAGCTGCATTGATAGATTAAAGGAAACAAATTCCTTGATTGGAATTGAAGTATACTCATTTCTAATTATGCTAACAATCTACGGCCCATTTCCATAATATGAGGACAATCAAAAGATACTCATTTCTAATTTCAAGAACAGTGAGTGAATTCATATCTCTCAATCGTTTCGAATGAAAATATTACACAAAAAATTATCTCAATTATTTAAATGAAGTTGATAGAATTGGAATGAAATTTACAAGTATTTTATTACAAAGATAAGCAAGTTGTTCATTTTCAGCTAATATTTATCATCATAAGTTTTAAAAGGGACAATATACCCATAATGTGAAGCTTGAGAGTATTATTTCAACCTCCAACTTTTGTATAAATTTTAACATGGCAATAGTCTCGTTGCTTTATATCGAGTCCCCACTTCAACTCGATTCTATCAGTCAAAAATTTTGGCCCACCCTATAGTTTACGCGACCCACAACAAATACAAATTATACGACATATTGTTACATATTTAAATTTTTGATCTAATGATGTAACTCCCTTATGCTTTTATCACTTCGGTGCACAATTTTGGCATTTGTTTCCATTCATTTTTTAGGATATTCCAAAAATATGAATTGGAATTTGAACACTTGCTGACTTTCCTTTCCAATTTGTCCTACAATAACTCAATCGGGTTGAGGTCTGGTGACTTTGACGACCAAATCATTACATTGTACAATCTTCCTTTCCAATTCTTAAAATACTCTCTGTACAGCTTTAAGAAATGCTTGGGATCCTTGTCATGCAGGAAAATAAATTTTCTGCTGATCAGGCTCTGATCAGAACGTACTACATTTTCCTGCAATAATTCTTTATAGCTCTTTTTTTCAAAATCCTTCCAATTTTCATCAAATCTCCAGCCGCGCATTCTCGAAAATATTACCAAACCATCACAGAGCCTCCGCCGTGTGTTACAGTCGGGATCTAACATCATTTCTTCCTTTTAGTTGCGCAAATTCTTATCTTATGCCCAAAAACCTCAAACTTGAAGGCATCACTCCATAAAACTCTCTTCCACTCTTTATGCGTCCAATCTTTATGTTCGATTGCCTACTGCCACCACCTTTTATTTTGACGTCTTAAAACAGTTTTCTTAACTGCCAACATTCCAAAATGCCAGCTACTCTCAATCTTATTTTCCCTAGATTCATTGAACTGCGCCGTGATTCGTCGATCACATTTTGTGGCTTTTGGAGGCAGCCCAGAATGTCTTTTATCGTCAAATCTTCTAGTGGAGGTATATTTTTTCACGTTGTAGTCTATACCATATATACCACCAGGTATTTTTCATTTGACAATAGTACGGTTACTTTTGCCTTAATTATGAAGACTTACGATCAAAGAACGAGTTTAAACCGATAACTCCGTGGTTTTACCTATTTGAAATCTTAAAAGTCTAAATTTTAGAAAAAGAAAATAATTGGTATATGATCTTCACAAAAAGGTATCTTGGTGCAAAAAGTATGAATCACAGAATGTTCTTTCGTCTCACAGGGCTATATGGAACTAAACTACTATCATAAATACAGAAGAAATAATTCAGCTTAAGGTTAATAAACAAATCAGCCGGTACTTTCAAGTCTAACTCACCGACCATATCTAATCTTGCGGTCGTGTAAATTAAACAAATAACGGATACTAGTAGTTTTGGTATATAAGACAGTTCTGACTTTAGATTGACAATATAGAAGTGAATTTTGTTAAAGTATATTATTTTGAAATTTAAGGAATGGATTATGGAGTGGGCAAAAACTTGGATTGAATTCTAAAATTTGTTCCTGCCACTATTCTTGGAATAATAATAATAAGATCGTTCAAATAAATTTGCGATGACATTTTTTCACTCAGATCTACTGTATTATCTCAGTTCCTATTTTCATGTTTGCAGGAAATTGCTACCTCATATCGACCAAAATATTTTTTATCACTTCCAAAAATTTTTATAGAAAATTTTGAGCAAATACCAGACACTTTCGTGAAAATTCGTATTATCAGAGAAAACAGAAGAAATATATCAGCACAAATATTTGTCTACTTATACTTGAAATGTGATGAATGATTAGCTCCTTTTCACTCTATATACATGTTCTTTCCTTAGTTGCTTCCCAACCGGTTTTCCTTTTTTTTTCAATTCCGCAGCTACGGTTAGAGGATTTACTAGGCAACTGATGAGTTATGGCTGGAAACCATAATCTTCTCCAGATGAGTGTCCTCATCTCATATCAACTTATTTGAGAATTATTTTATCATATAACTACTTGCACTAGTTCTATTTTGCGACTTTTTGTTCCTCTTTATGTTCTGTGCTTATCTATGAAGAAAAACCATTTCAGCTCTGTATTCTGTATCATTTTATAATGCAATTTTCCTACCTAAATAGAATTGAGTTGGAGTGAGGATTCGATAAAAGCTAGTTTTTGCACGTTTGCAGTAGTACCAAGTCGATTGTTTTTTTTTTAATTCATTCAAAAGATGGACATGATTGACTTTTGATGAAATATATTATTTCAAACAACTCAGTAATAAAATTAATGTCGTTTGAAATAGAAATGTATTCCGAAAAGTCCCCGTATTGTATGGTACCACAAGTAACGCCAATAATACTTGATCTTGACGATTCCAGCTTACAAGAGTCACACTTAAGTAAATTAATAAGTGACAGCTTTTTCTCAATATTCAGTAGAAGTTTATATAATACATGATATTTATCTATAAACATAAGAAACTAATTCGTAATAATTATTGAGCTCATGTGATAGTGATAATCTACAGTTGCTTTATTAATTTGATGTAATAAAATGTGAATGTAGATAATTTTGATTCAATATTTCCTCTCTAACACAGGATATTGATGACAAAAGAAAATAATCTCAATTCGAATTCTCTTTATCTTCTCATTTTATCTTCTTACGACCTAAGTGAGTTATGAGCAAAAATTTTTTTCCAAATTTGAGAAGTAGTTTTTGAAAACTATAATAATCTATTTAGATAAAATAGATGATAATACGGCTCAGATGACATTTAACTTTTTTTTAGCCGCTTCAAGTAAGAAAAGAACTAGTAACTAACATATTTATCTCTCCTATTTAGTATTATTCCTTACGAAGGCACGCCAATGTGGGTAACATCCCACAATTCTTCAATACGTGATAAACTATCAAGGAATTGGTTTCTCATAATTTCATATTTTTGTTCTTCGGTTTCTTTGTACATCAGAAGTTCCTTTCCGAGATTGAAACATTTATTCGTACTCGACAAGCCAAACACTACCTAGAGTCTGTTTATAGAAGAAATATAGTAAACCAGAATAATGATCAGTGCGTGATCAACACGTGAACATCCCGGGCTAATGGTGACGCGGCATCGTTATTGGTTCAAATGAGAGGCATCATAATATATCACAAATGATAAGCCACGTGTGAGGGACGCCGCATCGCTGCAGAAGCCGCTACATCAGGTGTAGTACAGGAAAGGCATCATATCATCACACTGCAGTGGGATTGTTTGTATTTGTCTGTTGCATAATTTTCTTAAATATGTCTAACACGGATACAACTGATGAAGTTGTTGACATTAACTATACTCCACTGAA
The DNA here is from genome assembly GCF_026250575.1 of Diorhabda carinulata. NCBI lineage: Eukaryota > Metazoa > Arthropoda > Insecta > Coleoptera > Chrysomelidae > Diorhabda > Diorhabda carinulata. The sequence goes on from NC_079462.1 coordinate 11,710,875, forward strand.
AAGCTTCATCTTTATGCTAACCAAAAATTAATGTTATTAAAAATTTATTGTACGAAAATGAGGACAAGACTGTTTATTTTTAGAAAAAGAAGGAATAATTGTGTGGAGGTTAGAATACCTTATTAAATCCGTAGAGAAAATAGAAAAATTTACTACCTGCATGGGTGACCGCTGGACATATTAAGGATAATATTTGGGTCAACTCCTTTATCAAATCTACAAGGCAAGCATTCTTGGATGCACTTTTGACCGGATAAAAAACCATCAGGTGGTTAATGTTTCAAAAAACTATGCTACAAGCTTTTATATAGTGTCAAATGTCTGTGTATGTAAGTGTTTCAACAAATTTAAGAAGTTCATTTTGATTCACTTCTACTTATAGCACTATGTCTTCTCTTCTCATTTGAACTGTATTTATCAATTTCTCATCTAATTATCTAACTGTGAATATCAAGTTATTTGACCTCCTTTCATTTCGTAAGCTAAATAGTGAGCACTCCAAAATTTCATATAAATAAAAGCTTGTTGTTAAATTTTTTTTCTACCATTATATATTATAAGGTTGACGTAGATAATTTCTATATTTATTACAAATTTAGAGAGTTCAATTAATAGTACAGTTTATTGTTGGTTTTATACGTGCCTGGGTTTATAAGGAAAATTTAATTTTGGGAAAAGGAAAGAGACTTATAATTCGTCACATCGGTAGTGAAGATTGTTTTCTGCAAGATGCTTTATGGGTAATTGAATCGGAAAAAACCGAGGACCATCTTTCGAAAATTGGTTTTCATAAACTCTACCGGAGCTTTGAGAGAACTGTATTGTATCAGACAATGCGTCTTATCAGAAGAGGAAACCTGAGAAAATTCCAGCAAGGGCAACAAATTGTCATAAAGAATAAAAATTAGTATAACCCAAACATTATTGAATAAATGGCCAAAAACAAAGTGAAACCATTTTACGATCACTGCCCCACCATTATCAAACTCAATCCCATTGAGTTGATCTAGTCAGATGTAAAACAATATGTTGCAGCGAAAAATAAAACATTCAAATTTTCTGACGCTCAGAATATTTTTCATAAAACTATTCCAAGAATTGGAAAAAGTGTATTTGATGTTTCCAGGAAAAGGTTGAAACCAAAATGTTGAATCTAGACATTGATATGCAAGTTTGACCGCTTATTATAAACGTTGATAATAATGGAAGCTTAATGTCATCGGATGGGGAATAAGAATATGTCTTTATAGAGATAGAAAATCAAGATTTTGATCTGCTGTTCCAATTCACATATTTTCTTTTGATTTCTGTATTCGGTGGTATCAATAAGATGCTGTAAATAATCAATGAGATAATTAAAAACTTGAATGTTACGAATACCTGATTTTTAAATGAATGTGTACCATATTTTGGTATTATGTTCAATTCATATCTATTCCAAACTTCACGTTTACGTTGTATTATTTTGTGACAATAATTGTGTATATTTATTTATAATTTTTATTATCGATCAGCTGTATGGAATCTCAAATTAGTTCTTAATTGCGGAGTGCGGTCCTGTTACATGCTCGGCTTTGGCGTTCTCAACCCTGATCACGTGCACTACGTATTTTGGTTCACTTTTTCTTTTCGATAAATGGGTTTTACCTAATCAGTTACAATTCTATAAAAGGTGTTACCAGCTTCTTCGTTTTTTCTTGATACCTCTCTTGAAATTCTAGCATAATGTGCTATTCCCTATCCACAGTTTAAGAACAGATATTATGTGATATGTTTTCACAGAATTTATCGATTATCTATAAATTAGTATCGAAGTTATTTCTATGAAATATGGAAACGTGTACATTTCCCAAAATTTATTAATTTCCTATACTCTGAGATGGATCATGTGTAAATACAGTTTTTAATGAACTGATATACCTTCTCTGCGATCGCTTTTACGAAGATAAATTGAAAAATTCTCAGCCTACTTTAGAACCAAACAAAATTACAATGTCAAAATATTTTATTACTAAAAATATTCTCCTCTTAATTGGATACATTTATTACAGCGAAACTGCAACGTCTCTAGATGTTTAAAAAAATGTTTCTTCTTGCTCTACAAACCACAACTTTTATTACTTTCACGTTGGAAGAAAATTTACGACCTTTTAACTATTTTTGCAGTTGAGGAACCAAATCTGGTGAATAAGGGGGGTGTTCTAGTAATTCAAACCTTAATCACGAATTTTTTGCTTAGCAACATGAGATATGTGTGCAGGGGCAAAAACTCCTGCAAAACAAAACAACTTTCAATAGCTTACAGCATCTTTTCTTTTTAATTTTTTCCCGTAGAGTGGTCAGTAATCAATAATAGTAATCTCCAGTTATTGTTCTACACTTATTCAAAAAATCAATCATGATTACTTCATGGCAATACCAGAAACCTGAAGTAAGAACTTTTCCAGCAGATTTTTGGACACGAAACTTAGGTCTTGGAGAACCAGAGTGTCGCCATTTCATCGATTGTTGCTTTGTTTCTGGATCGTAGAAATGTACCCAAGTCTCATCCATAGTAACAATTCGGTTTAAGAAGTCTACATCGTTTTCAAATCGAGCACAGATCGAACGCGATGCTTCTACTCTTGCACGCTTCTGGTCAACATTCAAATATTTGGGCATCCATTTTGAGGCAATTTTTCTCATGTCCAAATTGACGTGAACTATATGATAAACGCGTTCGTATGAAATTTTCAGTGCTTCAGATATCCGTTTTAGCCCAATTCGACGGTCTGATCATGTAATGAACTGCATCGATATTTTCGGTGACTGACACAGGAACTGGCCTTCCCGATCGGTAAAAATCTTCAATGGAAAGTTTACCTCTTTTGAAGCATGCAGTTCAATTTTTCACGGTCGCATACGTAGGACATTGATCACCAAGGGTATTAAGCATCTTCGTAAATCTGCTTACCTCTTAACCCTTCTAAATACAGGTACTTGATGATGGCTTGAAATTAAAATTTTTTGATTTTCACAATTTCGATGGACATCTTTTTTCTTTTAATTTATTGCTTAACTCTGGTTTAAGTTTTTGACGTCAAACTGTAACTTACACTTCTAATGAGTTATTGTTCGTTGCTATGGTAACACAATATTTTGTTTATGCATTTAATTGGTCTAAGCTTACTAGATTTCAATACATCCTCGTATTTTTCTCTCGTAAATTGATTATATGGATGAAGCTAATATGAACAAAACTTCAATAAAGTATTCTAGTGAAATTAAAATTGAGTCGTTAGAATATTTTTTATGAATCTTAAATCAAAAGTTTATAACGAAATGTAATAACCTACCCATAACATAGCATGCTATGAAACGTAATATTCTAGCTCCCATGGGAGTAGCAAAGATTTTATATTTTATTATTAGTACTTAAATAGTTAAATAGAGTAATTTTTCTTAAGAATATATTCCATATATTTGGCATGATTGACTAATTGTATAATAACTTTCATCGATTATTTCCATATGAGAATCTGGTAAGGGCAGATTCTATATCTACACTATAGAACAACATGATTGTAATTGAAATTCGTTCAATTTCTATATATACACCATAAAATAACCCGTGGTAATGTGTATTTACATTAAATATAATTGTTGAAATTCTTGTAGCTTCAAAAAAATAGTAATGGTGTTGGAGATGTAATGAGTAGAAGTTGTTCCTTAATTACTTTTCATTTTCATCATATAAAAATCATTAAAGATTCACCAGAAAGCAATATAGATCAATGTATCTTCATAATTTGAATACTTTTTTCATTACAAACAATTTCATCATAGATTGAAAAATGTTCAATCTTCCTTTTACAACATCGAAAAAAAATTCTTTCCATGTTTCAATGTTAAAGTAATCATTCCAGTGCATTGAAACGAAGCAGAAGAATAAACTAATAATCTGATTAAAAAAAATTCAGTTCTTAAAACCCAAGATAATTAATTATATTATTTCAAATATAGAGGTACCAATTGGTGAAAATATTTCAATATTCACATCTTCTACACTGTTTCCACCACCACTACACCAAACTCACAATTACACTGTCTGACGCGCGTTTCGATCACCAAATTATCGTCTTCAGAGACTGAAGATGAACTTCAGACGATAAGTTCGAAACTAGGCCCTAAAATTAGTATTGAACCTATAATTATTTCAATCAAAACTATGTTAGCTAATATTGTTCACATATCCTCTGGCATACAAAATTCACAGGAAAAAAATATTGTCACAGCCAAAACAGCTAATATTTCAACTAATCATATTCTTATACCTAAACAATCTCCTGTATATAGAGAACTAGTATATATAACTATGAATGTTAGCAAAGAAAATTCAAATTCAATAGTCATTTCACCAGCAATATTTAGATTTATACAAAAACAAATTGATAAAAACCAAAGAGGTAGACCAATCAGGTAGACAGGTACAATTGTAGTATCAATAAACCTTTCACTGTTTGGTGAACTGAAATTTTGACAAAGTATCATAATTAGAACAATAAATAGTATATCAAAGACTCCTTTAAAGTTGATGAAAATTTTATGATTTTGTATTAGCACAAAATTACGTTCTCATAGGCTTAGATGTAATATCACTTTTTAGTGATGTTCAGTTTAATATATTTCTAGTAGCTCTACAACACAATTGGAGTGACATCAGTTGAAAATGTAAAATTATTGAAAAAACTGTCATAATCAATAATATTCAATTTGAATGATACATATTTTTCTTATAATAAGAAAAATTATAAAAAATTTTCAATGAGCTTTTCGATATCACCTGTAGGTACTAGCAGATTATGTAATGTAATATATCTTGGACTTTATTATATCTGCTTTAACTTTAATGATTTTAGATAAAATTAGAATTAAAAACATTAAAAACAAGCACTGGAAAATTTCTCATAATCCTAAATATCAGCCATTTATCTTTTTGATGAATTTGAAAGAGGATCAGTAATATCTTTACCAAATCCTACGGATCCCAGTTCTTTCACTTACTAGAGATTTTCCTCAATGACCTATAGTCTATTTCAGAAAGCTGTAGAGTAATAAAATGGGGAATTCCGTCCAGTTCGGCTCAATTTCGGTGTCGGCCATAGGTGTAGGTCTTGAAATAGTATTGTTTATTACTTAAGTCGTAAATTTTACAGTTACATTTTGCGTTTAACCTCCTATTAGTGCCTCTGCCTAATTCCAACTCTATTTCAGATTCGGCTTACCCAAAATTTTTAGAACTTTATAGGTAGAAGAAAATCTTTTATCTTGATGAGACGTGGATTAATGAAAGTTATACAGTACCAAAAATAAGACAAGACAAAAATATAACCAGTGCTCGCCAAGCTTTCATGGAAGGCCTATCAACGGGTATCAAGGTGCCTTCAGGTAAAGGGAAATGACTAATAATCGTCCATATTGGAAGCGAAGAGGGAAAATAAGGTTTACTAACCTTTCAGTCATGCCATACGGGAGATTACCACGAGGACATGGATTCGGATGTTTTTGAAGACTATTTTGGTGAAATGATGGAATATTTTCCGGTTGATTAAATAGTATGGATAACGTGAATTATCATTCTCGACGCATAGAGAAGACTCCAACTTCATCTTGGAGAAAACAAGATATTATTGACTGCTTATCCACCAAAAGTATTGAATTTGAAGATAATTTGATAAAAAAGAACTATTAACTATAGCAAATTTACACAAATATTGTTTTATGAAATAGGCCATGGAAGATATAGCAGAAAAACATAGTGTAACTGTGCTGCGCACACCGCCATATCATTGCGAACTAAATCCTAAAGAACTTATATGGGCGCAAGTGAAAGGATTTTTAGAAAGACACAACACGACATTCGAAATGAAAGACGTTAAGCTACTGTTTGATCAAGCCATTGAGGAGGTGACACCAGAGAACTGGCGAAAAGCATTCCAGCATGTCAATAAAGAAGAAGAGAAAATGTTGGATCTTAACTACTTGATCGTCGACCCTTTAATTATAACATAAAGATGACATATGATATTAGTAAAGTCATAGAGGACATAATACATTATTCAAATATTTCACCAAATTTAAATCTAAAACACCAAAAAACAAAAGAGGTAATATTATATATCAAGTGTCTTGTACTAACTGTGACGCTGTCTACTACGAGGCCATCAACACGATAAAAAAATAGAACTGCATTAACCAACCATGAAATATCAAACAAACATAAATTCAATAATAAAGATTGAAAAATTCTTGAAAATTCTTGAAAAAGAATATTTTTAGAAATGGTTCACATTCATAAGAACGAAAAAGCTATAAATGATAGAAAAGATCTAAATAATTTAAGTAAAATTTATAGCTTTATTTTGTAAATTGTAATAAATTTAATATATTTGAGATGTAGAAACGAAGGAAAAATTAATTTTTCTTATTGGAACAAAGTTCTAAGTTGATTTCATCTTTATTTTGATATTCATGATGAAGGTGCTCTATAGATTAATATAAATAAGCAAATTGTCAGTGTCGATATCATATTTTGATAAATACTTAAAGAAAAGTCGAAACGTCAAAATTCATCTTTCATTTACAAACTATCAAAAAAAAACTAATTTTGAAACAGAAGAGAAGAGTTTCTTAGATTTTCAATTCTTATCTTGAGTTAATATTTTGGTATTTTTGAAATAAAGTTCTTGTTTACGTAATGCGGTTGATGCATTTTTGGTATGTTTGTGATTATTTATCCTTTTTTGAGCTATTGGATAGTCATTCTTCTATAATTTCTTGGACAATTTAAACATAGTATAGAGTAAATAACATTGCATTATTTTGTATTTTTAGTATTACTTTCCAATTATGTATATAATGTTGATAGAATTCATTCTATCGAGCATAAATTAGAATATTGAATTTTGAAACCTACGAATTTTTATATTTTTTACAAGAAACTACACAATTTAAAACAGCCGAATCGTAACTATCCCTCATATTCCTCTTATATAAGTATTCGAATGCTTGGAATATATTAAGTGAGTACAATTTTGAATATATATATCAAATTCACAACAAATTTTCTTAGATTTCTGACGTCTCTTCCATATAAAGTATATAAGGTGTATTTTAATTATTTATTGAGTGTAGTTGAGGTCAGGTAGTTAGACATTCTGATCTGTCTTGAATGATCCAAGAAGTTTACAGTAACTTAGCTATAACATTGGGATATTTAGAATAGGTATGAGTTTTCAAAATCACTCCTGGAGATTCTGAGGTTTTCGAATTGTTGCGGATCGGATTATAATTGTACTTTTTTGTTAGTTAAAACTCCCAAGTACAAAAAACAGTGTATTCATTTTGCGGTATGTACATGTGGAAGTTTTGATTGCTTAACAAAACTTATCATTTCATAACTAATATTTGAAGAAGCCACCCAAAGCCAGTCGAGTGACAAATACTAGATTGTCGAAGCCAATCTAAGCATATTTTGATGACAACTGGAGGTTGATTAACTGACATTAAAGTGTCAGAAAATTTTTCACTGAAGGAGTTCCAAAACAAGGAGGAAATCGTTTTTCAAATTAGTAACTTTTTCAATAATTACAAGTTATTATGTTGTTTGAAAATTTTCGATAGGAATTTAATTAAAAAAATTGCTGTCTTATTTTAAAAAGTTCATTTTCATATAGGTTAAGTGAGATTGTGGTGAAGGACTAATAAAGAAGAGGATTGCTTGTATCATCGATATCATCTTATCAAGCCTTATTTTTTTTTGTGTATGCTTGTCTTTTTTTGTTCATTTGGTTCTATTCATTAGATTAAATGATGATCGAAATTCAACATTGCATTGTATAATAGATATTCAGTTCAACGATTCAAAAAATATTTGGAGATGAAAGATAATGGATAATTTTGTTACTGAATGTGAATAATGGACTTAGAAACTTAGAAAGTAGAGAGCTACGAATAAAAATTGGAGACTGTACGGCATGTGCTGAATATTCAATTAATTTTATAGTATATATCAAAATATCTTTGAAATATATGAGAGAAAGGGATGCAACCTAACAAGAAACAGTGGAAAAAACAAGGGGGAGTAGAATTCTGATATTAAAATGACCGGTCAGATGTAACAGAGGAAAATTTCAATAAAATTGATAATTGAATTATTATTAGCAATTCTACTTGTGTAAAAGTATTATGAATTGAATAACAAAATTATAGAGAAAATTATGGTGATTGAATAAATTGAAATATATTTCTTTTTTGTTTAACATTGTCGAACAGAAATATATTCAGATAGAAATTAGGTATTATATGTAGTTGATTAAAATTATGAAAATTGTTCAGAAAATTACAAAATAGTATGAAAATAAGAATAAATTGAATAAATGAGACCATTGGGAGAACGCATTATTGTTTTATGCTGTAGACTCAAATGAATTTTTGGATAATTTTAGTACTGAATATAAATAATTAACCACCTAACTGCCTACATTTCATTGATAGTTATTGGAAATTTTGTCATAAATTATTTTAGAAAAGAGTTCAAGTCTCTAAACTATATGTCGGGAACTATTTGAACAGCCTTCATTGACTAAAATGAAAACAATAAGACTCACAACTAAAGGAGTTTATAGTGGACTTACAATGTATGTACGAACCCTAGGAAGTTGTCTCATTTAACAGCCGTATCTGTTTGGTTACCCTCTGAAACATGAATGTGTTCTTAAATAAAAGATATTTTCATAATTTCACCATTTATAGGTCAAAATTATGTACATTTCTCTTCAGCATTCAGAAACAACCATTTAAAATTTTCGTAATGTTCTTAGTAACGATGAAATGTATTTCAATGTGCAGGACCCTTTTATTCTTGAACAATGTTTCCAGAGAATACAAGATAATCTGAAAACCATTGTTATTCTAAAATACGCTATTGAAGTGTGAGAGAACCTTTATTCTCACTGTAATTATCTCCAATAGTATATATGAATCAAATTTCAAGAGCTAATGAACTTTCTTCAATAATATTCTCAACATGAAACGAAGGATTGTCCTAAAAAATCGAAACTTCTAATATGATAGTTGAAACGACGCGATTGGGGCATTTTTTTCAATTATTATCACTAGCATTTTGTACGTTGGACGTCAGTTCACGTCAGTTGAATTATTTTTTAATTCATTAAACCAATTATTATGCCAATAAATAATAAGGACAAAGTCATTAAATGAATGAAATTATCGATATTTTTCTTATTGTATTTTTTCTAGATTTATGGATTAAAATTTTTGTCATATTCACTGATTGCTAACGGTAAAATATGCATCTCGCCGAGAGTGGGACGACTTTTCAACTTTTTATATTTTTTGTAGTAAAATCGGCTATCAAATACCGCCTACATTTCTATCTGACGGACTTATTGAAAATTTCTTTTGATACCTAGCTTTCGAATTTTTAATCTATTGTACTATGTCATATTCTATTTAACGTTAATATGTGGTGTGGTTGGCTATTTCAGATATCTGGAAAAGAATTGAAACTGCTTCTGGTATCTGAAGAACTTCTGGTATCTGTTTCTACAAAGAAATGCAGATCTAGTATGATAATTCTAGCATCCATGTAAAAATCTGGTACTCTTTCAACGGTAGTCATATATTACCTTACGTTGTATCGTTGATAAGATACATCATAATTATGTTTTCTCTTGGTCTACATATTGAGCTGCGACAGAAACTTGAAGGTTTAGAGCTGAAGAAAAATTGAGACAATTCATGTGGTTGAGGAGAGATAATGCTGAAGAATCTTTCAACAAGACCTGTAACTTTCAATTCCATCAATTAGAAGAGTAATGACAAAACACATAACATGAGAAAAATGACTACTCTAATGATATAAAATGGTTTTGTAGACAATAAGTTGCTGATTGGAAGACATAAAATAACACCACTGGTAGCCATAAACCAAATTACGTGAAGAACATAAGATATTGGTGGGTAAAATTCTAAAAATATTACATTGGAAAAAATTTTAATCTACTCATGGTCTTATATTCTCATAACCTGTCCCACTATATATCTACACTCTCATTTTAGGTTTACGGTTTAGGAAAGCGTCTCACGACATGATCGATAATATACGAGGTGTCAATTTGAATTTTTACTTCTCTTATCTTTGTTCAAGTAGGTTATTTGGGTAATCGACAATAAAAATCGATTTTAATTCAAGAAAAAATAATTTTTTTAATGGATATATCGAACATATCAGAAGAATTGATCGTACAAGTACGAGGAGTAGCAACTAAGTTTCGGAGATTTAGTCATAACAAAAATAGCAGCACTGCTTTACTTTGTACACGTCTATTCCTTAGCTATATTTCGTAATTAGACTTTGAGATCGGGGAACAATTCAACCTGATTTCCTGCGGCCATATTCTTGAAGCAAACTCTCCTATAACGTCGATTTATACTGATATCTTTGCTATGTCTCTGACCTACTTACAAATTGACAAAAATCTCCATTACATTCAACTCATTTTTCATCGATGCTCCAGCATATCCAAAGCGTCTCGAAATATTTTTCAATCTCTGAAAAGAACAAAACGACCGCTTGTATGAATCGTTAACCTCGCAAGTGTTCTTCAGGTATTAGAAACAATACGTGAGCCCCAGGAGCATAATCTAAATAAGATGTTGGATACCTAATTAAAAGAAAGCTCCATTAAGCTATTGTGGCTATTGCAATAACCAACCAAAGCTTGTAGTGTCCTTTTGATGTAGAATAACACCTTCGTGTAACTCTTCCTGGCGTTCTTCTTTGATCGGCGTATAGAAATGTTCACTTTATTAATCAAATAGCAAAAAGGAGGACCTAATATTCGAACTACCATCGACCATCGTACTATAACCCAATATTCAGCAAGCTCTTCGAGATCTTAGTAAAATCACTCTCCAGGCTTCAATGTCTCCACTAGGCTTCACATCTACTTGTTTGAAACACTTGTTTACTGCGATTAGATAGTGGATGAGCTCACTCTACTGGAGTTTTGAGATATTTTTATCCAATTATTTACTCAAGCTGTCCTATATATGTAGGTAGGTATGTAGGGATATTGAGGTATCATATACACTGCGACCCAATAGATCTATTGTGTCCACCATTCTTAGTTGCGATACTAAGGAACTCAAAGTTTACGTCTGATCTGTTAATGCCACTCTTTTGAAAAAGTCTAGAATGTTGACTGGCCGCAGTTGCCGAAGATCTTCTTCTTCTAGTTCATACGCTCCTAGGTGTAGTACTCTGGAGCTCCTTACTGTTTCACACTTAAAGAGAATGTAGATAGAGGTAACGTCTTCTGTGCAACAAAATCTGCATACCACATTTTCTGATAAGTCTAACGTCTTAAGGTGATTGTTGAGGCAAAAGTACTCCGATAGGACCCCTGTTAGTAATCGTAGATTGTTCTTACTTAGATCTTCTTTATTTATAGTTTCCCCGAAGAGTCTTTGCCTGTCTCAAACCCTGTAGGGGGTCCCAATAATTGCTCCTATCTAACCTTTTCTAGTGCTGTTTTCAGTTTTCTGGAGCCGATACCATAGAAGTTTTTGTATAAACTTCTACTTAAAAAATGCTTGGTTTACTGCCCGGGTTTCCAGAGTGTTTGGTTCTGGGCCCGTACACCCTTATTACACCTAGTGCTGTTTTAGATCTGTCTGTATACCATTTAATGGAATTTATGTTCATTTCTTGTACAGTGTTACGATTCCACTTATTTCTATAGCTTCTACATTGAAAATGATGTTTTCTCTGCCATGCTTTCCAACACTATATGGAAAAGTGGAAGACTTAGCATAACTTCTAGTGCAGCTGTTGGGTATGATTTCATGGCCGTAGCTGCACATAGGCCACCAAATATTTGTACCTTTTAGAGATTATTCCTCGTGGTATTCAGACTAGCTCCAGTACACCCAAACCACTGCCCAGTATGTGATTATTGATCTCACAATTACTGTGTACATCCAAAGTAGGATCTTTGGGTTAGAACCCCAATTCTTCCCTGCGAAGCTTCTGCTTAAACTGTCCCATATTCTCATACATGGATTGTGACTTATATAACATTTGATTACTTTATTGAAACAAAACTTACATCGATTCACATATTGTGTTAAGAAGATAAAAAAACAGTAAGGGTAAGATGGGGTCAAATTTGACATATCCACTTTTTTATTACCAGAAATGTATGAATATTAATTATTTCTTGTACTTAATTGGTATCAAGGGAAATATAACAAGAATTAATCTCAAATTCGACTTACACAAGGACTATGAAACCAACCCTGTTCGGTTATGGTGAATGAGTCTAAAGTTTGTCGAATGCGCCGGTTTGTGAAAAGCGTTTAATATTGTTGTAGGGTGGCGTTTACTTTCTAGCAGATAGAATATAATTCAATAACATAGTGAACGGATCGGCATATTTAGAATTTATGCGCGGTTTTAATTCTCATGAAAAATGGAAAATTTTGAAAAACATGAATGTCACAAAAACCTCTAATACTGTATTGCCCTTATCACTTCCTAAGGCTGGTGAGACTAATTACTTCTTTGTTAATGATTGATTATAAACCAGATGATGATATTTTAAACTTTTATAATAAGAACGCCAATTTATCTGAGAATTGACTATTATTGTTCCATTCAACAAATGATGAAGAAGTTCTAGACATAAGTAGAAACATTAAAACAAAAGCATATGGTAGTGACGGCCGGAACATACAGCTCATTATTCACATATTTAATGAATATATTCATCGACATTATCTGCAAAAAAAATGGAAACATGCCTTAGTAGTTTCATTACCTAAAATTTATAGACTTAAGTATTTTATGTCCTTTTTATATCCATTATACACTTCCAACTTTCATAACTACTTTACACATTGAAAATACCACATGTGCGCCGACGACACTCAGATTTTTCATTCAAATTTTCTACTAAACAGAAGGCTTCAGATAAAATAAATCAAGATCTCTCTGGAATTACTATGATCTCTGGAAATCGTTTATCGATAATCAATTCAAATAAGTCTAGTGCATCGATTTTTAACCATGAAGCACAAATAGCAACTTGCAACTTGAGAATAACATACTTACTTTTAGTGAATATGGTTAATATTTGAAAAAATAAAAGATTATGCTTTACTAAAATCAATCTATCAACAAAGAATGTATGTGAATATTGAATAAGGAAAATGCTGTATGATTCTTTTCACATTATAATCACTGTAGTAGATGGGCTATGCTTAGACAAAAGTGGTACACATAAAATTCAACAAAATCAGAACTTTTGTTTAAAACTAATCTACGGCATCAGGAGAAACGAAACGATCTCATATGAACTAAATGATGCGGATTGGCTTGGGAGTACAAAGAAAGTAGCATAGTCTAATTTTATGCTACAAAATTTTAAGAAAACTTTTAGCAGAATATTTGTTACTAGTAGAACAGACATCCTTAACTTAAATTTGAGACGGAGAAATGTAATAAATAAACCTACACATCATAAAGACATATATCAACGTTTCTTTTCATATGAAGTGTCCCTTTTTAGGATAAATTTGGATATTACCAATTACCTGTTATCTTGCAATACAAAAAATATATATGAACCTTGTAAACACAAATCCACCTTACACGGTAGTCGTACAAGTTTCACTTGTACACCTCTTGCACTTCGTTATAATAAAGTGGTCCGATCATATGATATCCGATCGATGATCTGGAACTTGAAGACGTAGAAGGCATGGTAACCCTATTAATGTTTTATACCTCTCCAAATAGAACCAAACAACATTAGCCATGCGTTATCTATGGCAGCATCAACCAGCCACGTAAATAATGGCCACCACAATTTCTTCTCATGAATACTTATTCTCTTCTGATCGATTTCTTCATTCATATTTTTCTTGTACTGGTTCATCAGCACGAGTTGAGAATGTGATATATTTTTTTTTGCATTCTATAGCAAAATATTTATATCTTCGCTGCTGGTTACATGCTATAGGCTAGTGAAGCGACAGAAAGTTCATTATTGTCAACCCATTTGAAAATGACAATCCGATCTTGTTTTTCCAAACCAGCTTATTAACAACTCTCTCCATTTTGCTCATGGTCACTTTATTCGGCAGCGGGCAATCTTTTGGAATCCGGTTCTCTGCAATAGTGGTTGTTCTATGGTAGACTCGTTATTTGAGGCACTAGTAAACAAGTTATCCGAATATATAGTGAGAATAATTTTTTTTCTTCTGGAAAATTTTCCAAAAGCAGAATAAGAGAGGGGCTGCAGCTTTTCCAAATGTCTCTTCACAAGTTTCATTTGATGCCTGGGTCTTCCCTTGGTATATTTCGAAGTCAATCAGGTATCCAGCTTTTGTGTTGAGATACCATACTTTATAACCAAAACAGATTAGCTTCCCGCGTATGAACTCTTTATATTCATGTCGTCCATAATATTTTACCATCTATTCATCAAAATCTAGCGATTCGCATGGGACGGAATATTTTGAGAAATTTATTTTCATCATATCCATTTGTTTATTTGGTCTTTTAAGTCGAGTTTCCTGTTGTCAGCACCAGGCATGCATTTCATAATTTGTAACCAAAAACCAAGACTTTATGAACATCCAGCTTGGTTTTCGAATAAAACCTCTTGCCTGATTAGTCCCCATATTTGCTTAATAAAAGTATGCCTATGGAAGCTTTGATTTTATCCACAAAAATCTGGGGATCAGGCATATTTTTTAATATGGCGTACTTATTCAACTCATCTCTGAAAAATACAGAAATCTCATTTGTTAAAAACTTTTTAAAGAATTCTTCATGAGTAATATATTTGAAAAGTTCGTAAGACCCTGTGGTGAATTTATCATATTGAATATTTAGTAAATCACCTTCAATCCATTTTTCACTATTTTTTGCATATTTAGAATTTCATCTCAAGGCAGTTATTATTCCTAAGAACAATTTCTCCATCACTAGTTAAATGCCTAGTAGTTAGGTTGTCCTTGAGTCCTCTTTCTTCTTCATCCGCACTGTCCTCGTCTGTCAGAACATTCCAGCTTCTTCCTGGACAGCATTTCCATTAGGTTGTGCAGCATATTTTTACCCTTCTAGAATATGGAGAGCCTCTTCAATAGTGAAACCACCCACAAACGAAACTAAACATGTACGCAATCCCAAAAATAAGTGTTTGATGGAGTATAATTTGAAAATACATATCTTGTTATAAACTATAATTATTATTTCATTTTTGAGAAAGGCAAACAAAGATTAAGCCGTTTTCCTGCGTGGAAGTATTTATTAATTGCAGTGCGATGGCAGATAGGAATTTACATTTATACAACAGAAAAGTTCTGAAAAATCCTGAGTAATTGAGAACTTTTATAAAATAAATTTGAGGGGCTATCTCAAAAATTGTTAAAAGGTAGTTCCAAATTCGAGTGTGACATATTTGTTACGCTGAGTTAAGACCAAAAATATAAACCCATGTTCTTTTTTCAAATTCAAGATTTTGTTTGCTTTAATTCTTGAACCAAATGAAATCAAAACATGAACAACTAAAATTTCTAATGAATATATAACATAAAATGACCATGCATCATGATCGAAATTCATTGTAGGCTAAATTTCAACCTGCAGTAGAAACACAAATACTCAATATTTCAACTCCCTATATGCGCTAGACTGACTGTTGGAGCCAGCTGCAGGTACGCACCCCAAAAATAAAAATAGGGAAACCCGTTATACTTTCTATTGTGACATAAACGTCACACTAGGCTTTGGAAGGGGTGGTAAATGTGAAAGAATTGGTCAATAGACCTAACACAAATCTTATATTCAAATTATATGTTAAATATTCACCTTATATGTTAAATATTGATAATTTGTTATCAATAGTAAATAATAACTGATTAATTTATTATTAAATAGTAAAACATAACTAGAAAATTCAAATGAATTATATAACTAGTGAATAGTTAATTGTTTTTAATAGTGATTAAGTCAAGTGTCAATGTGTAAATAAATTGAGTAAGTAAGAGACTGTTTAAAAATCTACTCCACTGCTAGAAATGGTTCCATGAAATAAGAAAATCATTACAATATGAACTATATGACTTGAGACTATGTTTGTGTATGTTTCATTCCTTTATAATTAGCACAAGTAGCCTTAACACATCAACTTACGCTGGTTAATGGATAAAATTAATGTACTGTACCTTTCCAATGTGCACTTGTTCTTCAAAACAGCTCGTTTGAAATTTCATAATTGATTAACAAAATTTGTGAGCTGGGCTAGAATTATAAGACACTGTGTTGATCGCACAAGTTCAACTGGCTGTCAGTGGTTGTTTGTTCTGACCATAGAATCATTACTTCTAATGCCTTTACGTCTTAATCATTGTCTGCGCCCCCATTCTCATCATTACTATAATAACAATCACATCTCTGTCATCCGTAATATAAAACCACTTAACGGTTCCCTGTTAAGAAGCCGAAGAAATACTTCTACTCTCAAGAAATAATAGCTGGCTCACAACGTTGTCAGATGACCGAATGTTTTCTTTACTTGTATATTAGTTTTTCTTAGGATCAATACTGTTATTAGGCTAAGTGTTGAACTTGCTCTTTGAATGAATTATTTAACATGAGTTTGTCCATTGATTCACTCCATCATTTCACAAGCTTAATAGTGGTACATAGAATTCAAATTAGGGATATATTTGGCTAGAAATTTTCGTCATTTTGAAAAACTATCAACGTCTTTAAGTGAATCTATTATAAATGGAAGAAATAGTGCTAGATAATAGTTGTTATATTCATAAAGATATTGTAGTATTCAATTTTTGTATCAGCACAACAACTAATAGGAGAGAAAATAACACAATCACCCAAATATCATTCACCTATTCCATACATTTGATCCAATGGGTGATATAGAACACATGATATGAGTAGCAAATTTCCTTATAAAATTACCTACGTTTGATAACATAACACTACAAATTTTCAATTGAACCACTTCCGATATGAAACTTAATAAAAGATATAAAATCGATCGCTCCGAAGCTTCAATTGCCGAAGGCAATGAGTGTAACGCTAAAGCAAAATAAAAACGGGTATGATCATTTTGACCGTGAAATTGAAACCGCATTGGAGCAATATCTATCGGTTTAGATTATAAAGTTAGATGATGACGACACAGAATAGAGACATTTGAGGAGGATGTTATCGTTCCCAAATGTCTCTGACGCCTTTCTTTAGTTTTCAATTACTTCTTTGATAGCCAAAGACGACTGATTTCAGTCCATGGAATAATAGAAGTTGAATTCTAGTTAATATTAAAGTTTTCATCTAATTTTCAATTTTACTTTGCTTGCGATAACAAGTTACTACATTGGTTTTATGACTCGTCCCAAATTGAATATAATCACGATGTTCGGAAAACGTGATAGAATTACATGGCATTTACCCATCCCATACTGTTAATTTGTGGGTATCTATCTGCAGACATAGTAAGTTTAATGTAGTGCATGTCAGAGATAATGGTTTTGATCTTGTGTACTAAGGCGAAGGTGAGCCTTAGTAGCTATACTCGCAGAATGATAAAAGTAAGATTTATTCGACGTAGAGTGGACTATTCTTGAATAATTTGTTATTTATATAGAATATGAGTGTTTTGGTAGCTCAATGGTTAACATAATATTACTTTTCAAAATGCTAGTACCTGTCGGTTAATATTATGATTAGAATTATTCACCTACATACATTATCACTATTCGTATAGCGTGTGTAAAGTTGTACATAACTAATAAATATGAAATTTGCCTCATGCACACATGCATAGCTTGTGTATTCATCTCTACATTTAACAAAACGATAATGTTTGGTTTTGTTACCTTAAAAGTCGACAAACATTTTAAATCTTAGTAATGTCGATTCTTAGCAAAGTTTAAAGATGTTATTCAATATTGTTATGCATTAGGAATGACGAGGGTAGAATTCTACAAAAGATTTGAAATGAGAACTAAGTAAAAGCACAAGGAAGGTCGTTGATGAAATTGCACAAGTTAAATACTCACTTAATCCTGATGCCTGCTTACCGTCTCTAGCCTGTGAAATTTTTTTATTCCCCACCATATTTACTGCCTGGTTCTTTATATGCCACCAGTATTTCTTCTGTTTAGCTCTCTCTGAGTCTTTCTTTCTTATTTTTGCATGCTGGTGCTTCATATGAATCTTCCATAATAATAACATTCGTTCTTCTTCTATCCTTCCTTGATTTTGTTGTAAGTAAATTTAAAGTTCAAATTTCCTCTCATAAAACTAATCGCTCAAAGGAAGCTTGTGTCGTTTGGTGCAAGCAAAAATCAGTCACGGTGCTTTAAAAAACGATACATATAAACATAATACTATATAACAATCCAATGGATGGATCTTTCAATACGAGTCAAATTTAACAAAAGTT
Organism: Diorhabda carinulata; assembly: GCF_026250575.1. NCBI lineage: Eukaryota > Metazoa > Arthropoda > Insecta > Coleoptera > Chrysomelidae > Diorhabda > Diorhabda carinulata. The sequence goes on from NC_079462.1 coordinate 11,729,423, forward strand.
GTTCGCGCACGAAGTACTTCAATGAAATGGTCACCTGTTTTTTCGGAATAACTGGACATATTCCACCGTTTCATAAGAGTAACGTAGAACGGTCAATTGTGAAAAATACAACAGCATTTATTTGTCAGAAGTATTCGAACAAATCCGGAGAACGAATCACAGGAGACGAATCATTATCCACCACGAAGATGAGTTTTCACGCATCAGTTCCAACAAAAACGTTTTTAAACAGTCAAAACATCGAATGGATAGGTCGTATGCCGTACAGTCCTTGTTTTGCACATAATTATTTCTTTTTAATACCGCAGATCAAAAATAAATGGCGTTTTTCTTTACCCGAAGAAGAGGTTAATGCGTTTAAATTACATGTTTCATCTCAAAACTTAAATAGTCACTCTCGTAGTTGATACCTCTTGTTTTTGGTGTCACATATTTCAATAAAGCGGAAAAATATATATTTTTTCAATCACTCAATAACTGGAATTGGAATATCTGTTTACGAGTGACCAGATTCAATACATATCATTACAAAGCTTGAATATATCTGCTTCCAATTCTCACCCAAACATTGGGAATAGTGGATACACATAGAGAAAAGGGTTTCATCAATGTTGTGGTTGGAAGATCCCTCAAAACAAAGTTTTTTGCGATCTATTGGACATCATATTTACCTAGAAAAGTACAATAATTCTAATAAAATTATATTAAAAAAAAATTTAAGTCAATTTTGTTTATTTTTTATTTTGGAGAAATTACAGACATCACTCTATTCATATTAACTAGATCCTTGGAGCATATTATTGGCAGTAGCGGATTTTAGGCAGAAAATACTTTCTGTCAATCCATATATTTCTCTGTTAGGACGCATTATCGTGATCATATTACAGACACTGTAATAAACGCACAGGGATAGAAATTTCTTGTATAGAGGCTGCCTATTATGTGACTGAGTAGACACAATTAATACATATCATGTTCTTCAGCAAATAGTGAAGTTAGCCCCTTTATGTTTTTAATAATTGTTAATATTGTTATTATTCTTCACTTATTTGTAGTTCAAGGAACGTTTCCGTATTGTACACATTAAGTAGATCACAAGAAATCATGAGGTTATGAACAAATTACTCACCTAGTCTCTTCAAGTCAATTTTTAATAACTGAAAAAAAAGTTATACTTAGTTATGAACCCTTTATAGGAGAGTAGTCGATGAAGCGATCATATGGTACAAGAGTGATTTTAGATAAAAAATATGAACAATATTGGCTTTTATCGACATACTAACTAGTTACTAACGCTCTTAGTATAACAAATTAGATCATATTAGTTCGGATTTTTCAAATAAGTACGGATTGATTCATTTTTCAAACACAATTTTTTTACTTGTATTGTTGTTTTTAGGTCTATTATTCTCATATTAGTGATGTTATTTAGGATATTTCAGTTGATGTTGGGAGAGTCACTAATGACTTCAGGTAACATATTACATTATATTAACTTGCGCAAATAATACTGGACGTTTATTCTGAAAAATCTAAGGTAATTTGAAATAATTGTATGCGTTCAGTACACACCATTTGTATTCGTGATTATCTCTACAAAGTATGTCTAATTATTTCGCAGAATGGATAGAAATCACGAGAGATAAGGAGAATGGATACATTGTTCGATATATTGCCATCTCGTATTGCCATTGTGTACCGTTTATCATGAAAAACCAATGATGGAGGTTCTTTAGAACTCTGAATTTCAGGAGTTTTGAAATCACATAACTGACCAAAGTTATATTGACATCGATTCAGCTATCAAAGGAAACACGAATATTTCATTAGAATCATTATTGCTCTCGATAAGTTTGAAGAAGTAAAGTCTGCTAACATACAACGCAGTTCTAATATACTAGGTTATAAACTCAGTCAGACCAGCTATGAATATTGATATTTAATTACCATTCGTGATTTTTTCTCACAAGATCTTCTGAATCGGATTGACAGTGTGACAAGCCACATTCGTATGCAGTAGCCTTAGGAAGCCAAGCAGTGTAGACTGGAGATTGTCATGGAGCAAGTGGACACCTCGGCCGCGTTTTTTCCCGATAATTTTGTGACGTAAATGACTTGTAAGACAGAGTAAATTTGCAGCTTTCAGGATTGTGTCTGATTCCTTAGAATCAATAAAAACGATAGCTATCAACTTCTTGGCGTTTCTCGTTGGTTTTACTTTTTGGCACTATCTCTCTTTTTCGATTCCACTCCATGAAAACCTTAGTTCTATCACTTATTACAACTGATCGGATTAAACTTTCATTGCATCTCAGACAAAGCTCTAAAAAGCACTTAAAACACTCTATTTAACACTAATTGAATTATAATTATATAATTCCTATCATAATGAATGCTTTTGCAGAATCCTTGGTTTGAAAATGCACGTCTGAGCTGAAATTTCGTTTGTTTTTATGCGCCACTCACTTAGAACAATTAATTCCACAAATTAAATATTTTCTGCAGTAGTCATTGTCACATAACCACCCGCACTGGTTCATCTTCTAATGATTCTCGTCCCCAGAGAAACAACTAGAATCAATATCTAATTGTTGGAAATGTTGTTAAGTGTCAATCCTTTGATAAAGCACTATATGAGAACTTATGAACCACGCCACGTATATTAGATAGTAAATTCCTTCATTATATTATAATCAAACTTTCTCAAATATGGGACAACTTTTAAGATTCATATCCGATTCCTTAACATCAGAGAAGGTCCGTTGTTAACGATAAATTGTATATCATAAAAGGAGAATGGATTTTTTTTTCAGAACATCTACAGTGAAAAGCTCAGATTATTGTTACAGACGCTTGTACATAAAAAATCTTGCATCGATATCCAAGTTTTCAAATTTCTGGGATATACGTACGATCGATAAAATAACACGAACATTTAGAATCAAAGCATATATATTTATAGTTGTTGGTCGAAAGATAACAGACATAAGATTCTTTATAACCCTGTTTGTTTCATGATATCCGGGTTTTATTGTTTGGGGTCAAAATTAATACGTACTTTTCTCCAAACATGAATAATTCTTAGAGATCATAAGAAAATTCAGCGAGAAAAATAAAAATTTATATGTAATTTGTAATATATACATTTATTTGTGTAGTTCGTGAGAAGTTACTGAATAGAATTAAATCTTTTTACTATCATTATATCATCTTTTTTCAATAGTTATATTGAAATAATTTTTCATGTCTATTAGATTGACAGCTTAGCTATGTTCAAAGCTGAACTGAGGCAGCTGAGATAAACAACCTATATGTTTCTTGCACATGAAAACTAAGCTAAAGCTCAGTGATGACAAAAAAATACGAAATGAGCATTTGAACTTGCACAATAACTAACCCTTAAAACTTGTTGGCTATGCAATACCCTTCGTCTTCATAATTGATAAAGCATTTCTTCTACAGAAACATTTCATAATACCTTAATGACAACTTTGGAAGAAAGAAAAAACGCCTTCAAACGGATTAAGAAATGTAGTCAATCTCTTATCAGTGCAATTTATTGAACTTCGTCAACCCTTACCTTAAATGCCATTTAAGAGTAAATGAAATAGCCATTTGTGCTAGAGAATAATTTGGTGATCCCATCATCAATTGAATTCAAATATTATGGATATTATTATACTATGATAAATTTTATTTTCTCCATCATCCTATTTAATACGACATCTTCTTCAATCAATCCCCTGAATTGAGTGTTTGTGAGCACTACTAAATTTTCTTGTTGCTAATCACTTCAATCTTGTTGTTTTGCTTTTTATCCTCGTAAAACGGTAAGTTTACAGGAAAAAAGTGATTCCATGAATTTCTCTTTTCTCCTAGGAGAGGGGATGGAACATGCCATTCGGATTAATACGTTTTTTCTTAAAACATTTTGAATATTCCTTTGTTTACGTATTATGGCACAGTAGTCACTTCTGATTCATTTATTCAAGTTTTTAAAAAAATTAATTTGTTCTCAGATCTCAGATCTCCCACTTTATTGGAGCAATTGAATGTCTAAAATATAGGGATGTATGCGAATTCTTGTTCAACTACACTTCAAATGAAAGTGAATTGTAGGAAATTTGTGGTGATTTAATTCTTTATATTCGCTGTTCAACAGCTGCCAGGTTGAGGTTTCAGCTACACCCAAAGAATTCAGCTATACACTACAAGAAACAAATTCAACTCAACTCGTTTCCTTGAATAGCGCACCACCCTTTATTTCAATATCAAAACCTAAAATTTTAATCTTTTGGGTTTTTTTTTTCTATCACAAAAAGTTAAAGTATTTTAAATGCTAGCGATAAAATGTAGCAAAATTTCTTATCAGCAAATAAGTGTTTTTGTGGTTTTTCAAAATTCGTTCATTCTATTGTTGTATCTAGTGAACAGCATTATTTGAGTCAATCAAGGTGTGTTAAAGTCGAAACTAGTTAAACAAAAAATGAATAGAGTTAGGCGCAGTGAACGGGAAGTTGGAAGAATAGCCGAGTTAGTTGTACAGAGACAAAGTTATCGTGGCAAATTTGTTTGGCGTACACCACACAACCATTGGCAGACTGATGTAAAGATTTCGAAAGACTGGTTTACATTCTAAGAAGCCTGGACAAAGACATCCTTCAGTTTTAACTCCTCGAGATGAACGTTTTTTGCAATTAAATTCATTAAAAAATCGGTCAATAAGTGTCAAGCTCAACAGCCTTTTACGATATGTCCTAAATGTAAATATCTCTGATAGATCAATAAGTCGACACCTTAAGAATGCTGGTCTACACAGCAGAATAGCTCTCCAGGCACCTTTGCAAACCAGGCAGCAACGTGTAGCTAGAATAAGATTTGCAAGGCAACATTTAGATTGGAATTTAGAAAATAAAAATATTTCTATCAACGTCAATTTGAGCATTGAATTTTGAATTCTATGGGTTTAAAAATTTATTATTCTTTCAATAAATCAATTTGTTGCTAAAACTTATTGTTCTAAGCAATAAATAATAATTTGGGTAATCGTGTCCTGGGATAGTTTAATTCTGTTTAATTTTTATTTTTAATTCAATAAATAAGGTATTTCAATATTTTCTCTTTTTTTTCTCAATTTTTAACGTCGTTTGTTGAAAAGCTGGTGGCGTTCAATTTAATATTAATTGTTCACCCCATCTGAGGTGTATTTTTATTTATCCTGAGGAAGAGTCTCCTGCCGGGGAATCTAAGGTTATAAATTGGCGCCCAACGAGGTTAGAATAAATAAATCATAAGTGACTATTGTGCCATAATACGTGAACAAAGAGATATTCAAATTTCAATCAATTCTGCCATCTTTTAATGAGGACAGGATAGCACTGACACATGATGTGCGAGAAGTTGGGAGGTAGGTGAGAAGGGGGGATTTGATTTATCTCGTCAATTTGTGCTTCATGGTATATCATTGGCTCAGTTTCAGTTATTTTAGCTCTCTGACCTAGCTTGATTTGCAGTTTGCTTATATCTACAGAAATGTTTAAACTATGTGAACTAAGCTGAATTAATGCTCTTCGTCTGTTGGGTAAGTTTGAGTTGAGTTTAAGTAAATTCTCTTGAAATTTCTCCAGTGGAAAAGATTCACCGAGTTTGTTTTTTTATTTCAGTTTCACACAATAATTTTAGCAAGAAATTTAGAAATGTAGAAATTTTTGCTACTCGCGTCTTTCGTACCTTCCAATAATGTTTATTTTTTTCCCGTGGGACACAGATGCTTGTAATGCTCAATTATACATGAAAATCTAAATTAACGGATGAATTCATATTCCCCGTTATTGTGAATGCTATTGAAACCTTCTGAATCGAGAGATTTTTACTCATGAATAAAATTATTTAATTGTTCCTCCACAATCTAGGGGCAATGGCTACCATTAATATAAATTTTAAATAGAAAGGGATAGCTGAAAATACTGTGCTTCGTATTGCTTTTATTTTTCCACTTATAAATGAAGCGCTTTCTATTTATTGACGTAGGAACAAAGAAAAAGATTTTAAATGAATTGTTTAAATTTTACAATAATGATAGTTGCCATATAATAGAATAAAGTTCATTAAACCACATAATATCTTCAAACTAAATCACTACTTCTAATCCCTTAAGGCGGCTACAGACGTAACTGCAAACTTGACAAGCATGCATGATCCAGCTTTTTGTGCAAGTAAGGTTGAGCGTCTGTAGGAAAAATCTGCATAAAAGCTTGCAGTTACGTCTGTAGCCGCCTTTAACAATTTTTTATGTGATTTCTGTGAATGTGAGGAGAGAAAAATATGTTCTACATGCCAAATCATACCATATGCTTGTCAGAGGAAAGTAAATTGCACCACCAGGTGCCAAGCTATTTCAGGCACTGTTTGAATTTGTACCATCTACAACAAAAGAAATATTTTTGGTACTTGAGATGAAATAAATTCAATGGAAATGCGAATTGAATGTATCATCATCTAAGTGGACTGCAGCCAGTGGACAACGTCTGAAGCATCCAAAGGCAGTCAGCTATGACTTCAGTATTTTGAATGCGCATGGAATGTTGTTCATCGACTATCTCCAATGGGGAGACTTAATCAATAGCGAATACTACATAGTAGTTGGATCGTTTAATTATAAAAATTAAGTGAAAATGGCATAATATGTTGAAGAAAAATCCACTGTTTCGCCAAGAAAATGCACAGATTCACAAGTCGATAGTTAAATTGAACAAAGTACACTCTGTATTGCCTCCTCATCCACCGTATAGTTCATCTGGTGTTCAGTAACTACTGGTTATTGGCCCATATCAAAAAAAATACTCACTGGTAAGAGCTCAGCTCAAATAAAGAAGCAATTGCTAAAACTGAGGCCTATTTTGAGGTTTAAGACAAATCCGTCTACAAAAACGGCATCGAGAAGTTAGAGAAGCGTTGGAATGATTATATTGCTCTTCAAGGAGATTAAAATCGATTTTTAGGAAAAAATGTGTTTTTTTAGTTAAGTCACATAACATATTGAGTAATGTATAATCAGAAGGTGAAAACAGAAATAATAACAATTAGAAAATGAAGGTATGAATCTAAGCAACAAGTAGAAAGATCCGTGTGATCTCGTTTCCACTTTGATTAGAATGCTGAATACTCTGATCGATCGTATAACTTTCAATGTAATAAAAATTTGACAGTATCGAATTCAAATTCTATGTCAGTTAACACCACACAAAAAGATGACAACTGAATGTATAAGAGGAAAAAATTCTAGAATTGATTTTTGCTCATCTGGATTTTGGTAAGATTGTCTTAGATATTTGAAGCTGTATTGCTTGAATTAATTCCGATAAGCCTGTTAGACGGTGGTATCTTAACGTTAATCCACCAGGAATAGAAACGCTAGTAAACGAATATTGTTGAAGATGCTACTAGTGAGATATTTCAAGCTATTGATCAAACCAAATCAAGCCAGATGAAATATTTCACGTACAATACATTTCGTTAAGAAAGTAAGAAACACAGATGTCAAAGAGCAGTGCGGGATGCAAGACATTGTAAGATGGGGAAGACAACGCAAGAGGCAGTGGTATAACCATGTAAGACGGATGGACGAGAACAGACTTCCGAGAATAGTCCTAGAAAACAACCCGCCCTGCTCAATGCCTCCCGGGAGACCACCTAAAAGGTGGAAAGATAGTTGGCAATCCACCCCTCAGAAAAAGATGCTGAGGCATCTTCAAAATTAACAGATCGACAGATCTCCAAGAAGTAGAAGAAGAAGAGACATTTCGTTGAGTTCAGTAATTATAAAATTGAGCAACAATTAACACAACGTAATTATAGAAAACAAATATTTATAAATAGAAGAGACTAGGGTGAAGATTATGGTTATTCATACCTTCACACCTCACACTGATATGGAGTGTATATGATTCGACTACGATTCCGTTTTTTAAGAACTATATGACTAGTCAAATATGGAGGTGGAACCGGAAAGCAATATGGCGCAGCTCACCATCTACACAAAGTAGCTTTCCATCTCAAAATATTTTCATTGTAAGCCAAAGCAAATAATAAGTTAACCTAGAACTTGAAGTGAGATTTATAGCATCCCATTAAAATTCCCATGAGGTTAAATATAATAATTTAAGAGTAACAGAGCGCTTCGTATGCAGACAAGAGCTGGTCACAGATATAACATCTGAGGGATTCTGCATACATAAACAGAGTAACATCATACCCATGATATGCGCTTAGGTGATGAGTGTTTGTTTTGTACAACTGGAAAGTCGAATGTATCGAGATATTGATCTGATACAGAAAGTTATTGAGCCGATTCAGTTTTTGAGTGAATGAATTTCACAAAACAACACTCGAAACTTGAAAAAAAAATTGTGCAAATTATAAATAAAAACAGGGGAGACTAAAATATGGTATGTCTACTGTGAATATAGCACAAATATAACAGATCGTGAATAAGTTATCAGATAGGTTGCTGAAAAACAGAGTATCAAATAATTGTCTAGATCATAGGAATAGAATTGAATTGAATAATATGTTTCATGGACAAAATAAGTTTCTCAAAATTATACAGGCCTAAAAATGTAATGAAAACCAGCTTGCTAACACCAAATCACTAGTATCGAGATCAGAAGGCTGTAACCGAAATACACGTTAAAGAAATGTATTGTGGATATTGGAAAACTGTTCTTACATCAGACCAAAGCTTATGAGAAGAAAACTGAGTATTAATGCAAAATATTGCTATTAAATAAGTAGAGGGACAATGCTGGATAAGAAGTTCCTATGCACCATAAGATAGCAAACGACAGCTATCACCTTCTGTTACAAATTCAGTATCTCTCGTTGTTGTAAAAATGACAGTATATATCAATCACCGGAAAATGATACTTGTAACAGTAGAGGAACGAATTTTTCTTATAACATTTAGGAACACTGCATACTAACAGACCGTTCTAACATCGAACAATAGGTGACGAAAAAGAAAACTAACTCTATATAAGAATGACAGCTCTGGGGAAAAGTATTTATGCACCAAACACTAGCAACTGACAGCTGTTAGGTTATGTTGAGATCGTTTTGTTACAAATGCAGTGTATCTCGCTGCTCCAAACATAACAGTACCTGTTGTACCTGTGAAACGGAAAGCGGTACATGTACTGAAGAAGCTGATTAAATTCGCAACTTGTTGTTCAAAGTGTGTAGTGGATTAATGTACATTTTATCATTTATATTTTGTGCTCAATTATGGAGCATTAGAAAATTGAACAAATGTCATCCAGATATCCGATTTTCAAATTTCAGAAATAACGAAAGAAGTATGTCGAAATGTAAATGGTGGGAGTCAAGCTGTATATTTTGGTTATTCGGGGAAATCTGAGGTTTAAATTTTCGTCGCTAATCGAATGTCGCAAAAACATTTCAACCCAACATGGTTTGCATTGATACCATTGCAATATATAAAGTACATTGGTCACTTGGAAATGTTAAAAATCATAAATCAACCCGTTGACTAGACAGTTATTAGAGTTTGGAAAGTAAAAAACTTTTCTGCAGCAAAAATGCATCGGAAAATGCGATAAGTGGCAGCAAATTGCGAAATTGGCTAAGTGCAGCATAAGTAATCACAGATTATTTGGTGAATACTGTAGATGCGAAGCAATGGGGTCAAAAAAGGGAAGTGAAAAATTATATTCAATCCACTCATGATTTAGGATTTCGGGAGAGTCAAATATAAAATCTGTTCTCAATTATTCCAAATGGATACTCATTTGGCATTTTTTCGTCAGTTTTTCATAAAGTTCTATTTCACATTATTATTTCAAATATATCTGATCAACAGAGGAAACTCATAATGAGTTGACTGATTAGTGGAAAAATACACAATTAATGACTTAGATTATTTATTTCACGACCAGTTCATAATTGAATACTTAATCACTCGAAAAAATGATGATAAAAAATTTTTTCACGTAACTATACCAATCAAATTCACATTCGTATGTAGGTAGTCGATTTCGTTTAGAGATTTAGGAGGTGAAATTCAGGCTCAGATCTCAAGCTCATAGTTGAGCTCTGGACAACGAATTTCCATCAGAACTGGCTTTGTGACGGCGGATGTCTAATGTAATCGAAAAATGACGGTTTATAGTTTCGAATATAGGATTTTGTTATTTTTATTTGTAAGTACAATGTATTTTATCTAATTTATTTCTCACATGGATCCTTTTCGAATTTTTTTTGCTTTATAAAACTCTTATTCGTTTTGAATATAAGGGAAAATGGGAAGTTTTTCAATATATATTTAATTAAGGAATTAAAGCAATTATATAGGCAAGGAAAATATGAAAAACAGGTATTGCTACATCATAGTGTTATTAAACCAATTGTTGGACTTCATATTTGATTATTAATTGGATAAAAATAGTGGTTATAAGATAATTATTGATGTTCATAGGCGCTATCATAGACCAGATTAATTAGCCTTCAAACCGGTGACCTCTTCTTTTAAGTTTCCCCTGTTGCTAAATGCCTTTTCGAATTTCAATAATAAGCCGTAACACACAAATAGCTACTTATTTTAACACTATTTTGTACTTTGACAACTCGGTATATTCCGTAGTCGTCACGATCCAATCTAATAGTTCTTCTTAGTTGCCATTCTTTATCAAAACTAGTGAGTCAATCGTTTTCAATTTGTCTGACTCCCGAAATATGTACCCACATTAGAATAGAATGATAAGTTACTTATCAATCATACTTTGGGTTAATCATACATCAAATAATCAATAAACATGTTACACAAGTTTTTATTCTTTTACAACTATTGAGCCTTGACATCGGCAACAATCTTTCGCGTGTCAAACAAAGCAAATTTTTATCTCTCCATTGCATTGATTCTTTGTATTCTATCATCAATTGAATCGTATAAAGTATGGTCTTCGAAAAGAATGATCGGATGATTATTTGCATTGCAGTTTCCTTATTCTTCCACATACCCTTATCAAATTGTTTTCAAAAAATTGGTTTTTAATTTCTATTTATTCTTTAATCATTTTATCCTGTGCTATTGACAACTTGATCGAATCATCTCTATATCTAACAGGAAGCACGTCAACTCATTCCTTCCATGTTTTTTGGATTTAATAATTTTTGTAAACCTCACAATGTAACTAAGATCCCTACCTATTTTCATAAATTATAAATTTGTGTCTATAATTTCGCTCCAAGTTCTATTACACTTAGGATAATTTTCCATTGCTCTAAACTTAATTTTAGGAATTTCAAAATAGTTTGCTCTCTTATACTTCTTCAGTTTTATCATTCAAAGCCACTCAGCCCTATAAGACTGTTTTCGAACTAGTTTTTTGGTGTGACTCCTCTGGATAGTGCATTGCATCGGTTGGATTTTATTTAGATAGTACATAATGTCAACTATCCGTTGGAGTGAGCGATTGGATTTCACTTACTCTGCAAGTCGAAGATTCATTCGATTCACGTAAATGTGATCTTTGAATCGCTCCAATAAAATAATTCTTTACCAATAAGTTTCTAATCATGAAAACACCTAAGATTTCTAGACTGGAGAAATTTATTTACTTCGGTATTTTACACATTTGTACAATACTTAACATATATAGGGTGAGTCAGGAGGAGCGCACCAAACTCTACGTGTATGTAAAAATAATGTAAAAAACTCATATGTTCTCATCCAATTTTCATTTGTTTTCAAGTTATGGAGTTATTAAAAATTTTCATCTAGCTTTCCCCTTATATCTGAATTTTAACATTATCAAAGTATGCCATGTTCGAGGCTCAAAGGTATTTGATAATTTTGACGTTTTGATGAACTTTCAGTGTACAGTGAACAGTAACTGAACGTTTAATTTCGAATTTATGTGATTGTTAGTGTTGCAAAATGCCAGATAATCATTCAAATTTAGAATATGCAAATATGGTGTTTGTTTATGGTTTCTGTAATCGAAATGCTACAACTACTGCTGAAGAATATCGTCAACGTTTTCCACACCAAAGATATCCTGATAAAAACGTATTTATTTTAACAAATAGTGCGAGACTGGTAAGCTTCCCAGTGTTAACATATCATCTGAACGCGCTACTCGACAAGGTTTGGTAGAAGTAAAAAATATTCTGTATCTAGTAGAAGAAGATGCAACTACTAGCTGACGGTGTATTGCCACTCAATTGGGAATTCCACAAAAAAGGGTGATAAACACACTCCACGAACAAGGCTTATATCCTTATCACGTACAGAGAGTACAGCACCTACAACCAGAGGATTATGCTAACCGTATGGTGTTTTGTCGGTGGATAAATAATAATCATTGTGTTGTATCGAGTATACTCTTTACGGATGAAGCTACATTTACCCGTGATGGCATCAATAATACTCGTAACTATCATGTATGGTGGGACGAAAATCGTAAGCAATTTTCAACATCGGTTCTCAGTTAACGTGTGGTGTGGTATGGTTGACAATTATTTAATTGGCCCTTTCATTTTGGAGAATCGTCTCACAGGAGACAACCACCTAAATTTTTTACAAAATGAATTACAAGGCCTACTAGAGGATGTTCCTGTAAATATTAGAATGCAGATATACTATCAGCACGATGGAGCTCCTGCACATGTCGCTCGTCAGATCAAGCAACATTTGGACGAACGTTGTTCAGGGCGTTGGATTGGTCGTGAAGGTCCCATTATTTGGCCTGCAAGATCTCCAGACCTCACATTACTAGATTTTTGTTTATGGGGCTGGATGAGAAATGAAGTCTACAAAATAAAAGTGGACCCACGGGATGCACTAATTAGACGAATTGAGAATACTGCAGCCCATATTAAAAAAGAAAGAAATGAATGAATTGGAAGAGCAGCAAACGCTCTTCGTAGACGAAGCAGAAAATGTTTAGAAGTCAATGGCGGTATTTTTGAACATTTATAAAGAACGCTATGATTAAGAAAATTTTTATGTGATAATTTGTTTATTTGTTAATATGCTATAACTTGAAAACAAATGAAAATCGGATAAGGTCATATGAGTTTTTTTTACATTATTTTCACGTGTATAATATACTCCTACTAGAGTTTGGTGCGCTCCTCCCGACTCACCCTGTATATGCGCACTATAACATTTATTTGAAGATTACACGACTCAAGTACTATTTCTACTTCATAGTACTTGATTAGCACCTCATAACTTGGGACTTCGGACTGCGACAATACTAGCTTCTCTCGAATCTCTTATATCTTCCAAAACTTCACTACCGATTCATTTAGTTATTCATCGCTATTATTCAAATTATTTTCTGTAATTGAATAGTTTAATAAAGGATTGCAGTAATCCACATTTCCATGTTATCACTGTTATACCTATTACCCGCAACAAATAAGCCAAACATATCATTTTGCGACACTAGTGAATTTTTACCTATTTTTTTGCCGACACATAACACTTGCCAAAACACATTCGAATTCAATAGCATATCAATTTCCCCACACGAATTGAAATTTTGTAACTGCCAATCTCAAATGCTTTAGACATCTATTTTTATAACCTATAAAATATGATGTCATTCATAATCGAACCAATAAATATTCAGCTCCAGCCAGTACGACATAGTCTATTAAAATTTAATGTCATTCATAATCTAACTAATGAAAATTAACAACGATTTTTATAACACTCGTAATCAATAAACTTGATGTTTCTATCCAGCGTCAATTTGCTTCTTGAAATGAATGAATTTACTGTTTTTAATAAGAATCAACGAAATTGGAAACGCCGCAGTTCTTAACTGATTAATAGAATTAATTTTTATTATTGCTATACTTTATAAATATTTTAATATTGCTTTGACCATAATTTCAGTCCCAGACAATGAATACATGAGTATTCGAAAGCTGGGAATATATTAGAGTAAGTACACTTTGCCTATTTAATAATTATTTAATATGTTCTTTAGACTTCTTTTATCAATCTGTTTGTGTTGTTTATTCTAATGTATCCTCAGTTTGTTAAATGGTCACTACATAGGTAGTCTGCCTTCTGCAGATCCATCTATAATAAATGGATTTATTGTTCTGTTGAAGTTTTTTTCTTACAGTATACGTAGTGAGGTTCCACAGACCTTTGAATCTAATTCTTATACTAGCGTAAGCAAGGAACATATTCTTTTAAATAACGTTAAAGGTAGATCCTATTTTAATGGTGGCTTTCCGAATGAATGAATAAATAAAAAACATCAAATAACGCCTAAAGATTTTTCATAGGTAGTTAGCATCTTTAGTCATCTGGAGGGCTTCGAAGTAACGTCGGAATCATTCAATGTAACAGATGTATTAGAAAAAAAATTTTGATTAACTCGTATACTGGTCTAACCGACGCCTAGTATCTTCATTGTAGGCATAACAGGATTCCAAATAGTTAGCAAGTTTTTTATTTGAGGAACAGACTGTATAGATACTAATTTCTTTAGGAATGGTTTTTTGGATTTTTATCTTTGCATAACATAGTTCCAAATTAAAATTAACTGAGAATATCGCGTAACTTTCTATACGAATGATATATCTATTAGAATTACCTTTTGAATTTTGAATGAAACATTAACAAAATTTACTATTCTTTCAGTTTTCTTTCTGTCTGTAAATAGAGCCTTTGATCTGCAGGCTCCAATGTCTTTGCAACTCTAAGTGTTTTATTATATAATAAATAATGTGTAGCTTTCAACTTCAGAAGGAAACAGGTCTTCCTTCAAGCTAAATCAAAACTACAGGTTGACGTAAGAATAATGTACCGAATAAAATAGTTTGTGATTGAGGGCCAATGCTACAAGATTATCGATAAATTGTAATCACAAATAGCTCCTTAGTGATTTAGTATTTCCAAATTTGGAGAATTTTGCAAGACGAATTATTTCACCTGTATATTGAGGAAATCTTAAAATTACCAGAATAATTTACTGTTTTGTTAACATTGGTAAAAGCTTAATCCATTATTATCCTCATTATCTCATTTATACATTTTCTCTAAATTACATGGCAAATATCTAAGAAATTTCTGAAAAATATTGAACGTCTCATACCAGAAGTAATAATTCCTTAACGTTAGGTTTGTAGCAACAACACTTTATCTTTTACCATGTTCACAACAAAATATTTTTATTTAAACCTCGTTTGTTTTAGTTTGTAGGGAGGAAAGTTTTACATTCGTTCTCTGTTTGAATAACGAGTACACCCTCTATATCTATAAGAATTTATCATGCATATTGATAATCGAGACTATAGTTGCTGTCACTATTGTTATTGCCTGGTTTTCTAAATTTTGCATTACATCCGAGTAAAATAATAAATAGTATATAAGTACTCGAACAAACATGGAAGTTTGGTTCAATAAGACATGAGACACTGATTAGTTCTCCCTTCCATTGAGACTTCTGTACCTGTTGCCGATTGGCAAAATGACGTGACAATGTACTCATCTTCTCATAGCTATATTGTTCAGTCGCGCCTGATATTTGAAGAAGAACAACTAGACAGACATATTTGAATTAGTGACCTTCACAAGTTCATTTTACATAGGAGTTTTTCCAAGAAGCAGTTTAATCAATCAGTATTTCGTTGTGGCCTTGGTCATTAGATTTAGGTCTCATGACAAC
This sequence comes from Diorhabda carinulata, assembly GCF_026250575.1. NCBI lineage: Eukaryota > Metazoa > Arthropoda > Insecta > Coleoptera > Chrysomelidae > Diorhabda > Diorhabda carinulata. The sequence continues at coordinate 11,745,133 of NC_079462.1, forward strand.
ATGTGAGATATAACGAGGGGAAGAATGTCTAATTTGCACCTCTCTTTATGGATTGTGGTTGAATTCACTTGAAAAAATATGGTACAAGCAAACATCAACATTTTAGATGCCTAGGTGTGTAAAGAAAATTATTCAGCTGATAGATCAAATTTATCGCAAATTTTACTTTTAAACTCTCTAAATAAGGCTATCAAATTATCAGAAAAATCAGAGACTATGAATTATTTTTTCTGAGTTTAACACTGAGTAGATATTGGATCCGATCGCTTGCTGTTGCTTAGAATATTAATCTAAATGTCAACCACCGTAGACTAAACGCTTATTTATAGTGGGCTTATTGTGAGTTGTGACACTGCAGTTCGCTAAGTTCGATCTCATGTTCTATGTAATACTCTTCCGGAGTAAAAACCGAAAATAAATCATTATAATGTTTAGATACAACAACGGATTGTTCATCTAAAATTTATTTCAATCGATGAGGACAAATTAATTTTCTTTGATAAAACAGATCTCTATTCTATTCTGATTTCCTTTTCATTTTGATATTCATGATGTAGGAATCTATTGATTGGTATAAATATGCAATGCATGCAATTGTAATGTTATAACATATTTTGATGGAGACTGAACGCAGACGAAACGTCAGAATATGCTTTTAAACGAAATTTAAATATTTAAATTGATAAGAGACCCAAAATCAACAGAACTATATATATATATATATATATATATATATATATATATATATATATATATATATATATATATATATATACGATACAATATAAATTGTGAAGAAGTCTTTGCCAGCTATATTACGAGCGGTTTCACATTGGGAACGTGGCAATGAAACAACAAAGTGGACTAACTTCTAACTAATATATTTTCCGAGATAGAAATATTTCTATCAACGTCAATTTGGATATTGAATTTTGAGACCCATGAATTTAAAATTTTTACAAAAATTATTGCGATTCAAAAACATAAAAAATCTAAATTAATCATTTTCCAGACGATAAATACATAAGTATTCGAAAACTTGGAAAATATATTAAAGTTAGTCCACTTTGGTGTTTCATTGCCACGTTCCCAATAGGAAATCGCTTGTTATAGATATGAATTCATCTACTTTTTGATTTCCTAGACCTTTGATATGTTTCTGTTTCTAAATCGTCTGATTTTAGGCCACTTCCAAATAAGAATCAGTTTTTTTCAATAATTTTTTAAAGGCAGATAAAAATTTGACATTTCGACCTGTTGCGGATGACTTTAGACTAACAATATGCGTATTTATATTGATAAATATATTATCTACATCATAAATAGTAAAATAAAATCAAAATAGAAATCTGTTCTATCATAAAAAATTAATGTTTCTTTAGTTTCAACATCACAAAAATATGTAGCAACTCTCAGTCAAATTATTCGTAGTTGTATTAAAATGTACAAAAATGTGTTATAAAGTTCACTCAAATCATTTAGGTCTTTTTATTATTAATAGCTTTCTCGTTCTTATGAATGTGAATCATCTTTAAAAATTCTCTTTTTCGTGTATTTGATTCCATTTCAAGAGTTTTTTAATACTTATAATTGAATTTGTTTTTTTGATATTTCGTGGTTCGTTAATGCAGCTTTTTTAGTCCTCGTACATATGGTAAGGAAAAATGTTTTATATTCTGATGTTTAGATTCTGTTTTGTTTCTTAATTGATTATAGTATCTGTTTGTCTATGATAAATAACATATTCAGGAAAAGGATAAATATCAAGAAACTAGTATATTGGGCATTGCAGCAAATTTTGGGATTTGAGAACTTTCATTAAACTATAAATCCAAGCTTTCGTTAAGTATCCTTCCCTTCATGAATGGATCAATGAGATAAAAACTCAAACCATGTGTAGGGCATGTGTATCCTAAAATATATTGGACAATTGACTTACGCTCAATTTGAGGATGATCCACCCTGAATATTAAGGATATATTGATAATTTTCAAGATAAAAAAAAATCAAGTTACCACTATTCTCAATTAATTAATATAAGTGATATTCAATATTGTTGTACTTTTATACATCTTTTTACTTTGGCCGTAGTTTTGGTATTTGGAGGCTAAGAATATATATTGAAAAATTGAAAAACTGGAAACACTTGTTTGATTGCTTCAATCCCAGAATTACAACGTTCATAAACTAGTTGGCAAAGTAGTAAATATAACAGTAATAGATGAACTGAGAAACGATGGAAACTGACAGGTAGAAAATTGAGAAAATTAGGAAACATGAGAAAATCATATCAATTAAACTAAAGCCAATGTTCGAAGAATTGTGAATCGAAATAAAAATGGGCATTAAATGACGTGAGAAATTAAAGTAGCAACTTTATTATACGAAAGAGAAAGATGGGACAAGAAAGGACAAGAGTACATAGAGTACATTCTGTGAATGGTGAAAAAATATAGAATAGGATATATCTGAAATAGATGTTTATTCAATATACAAGGTGCGTAAATTTTTGTATACAGCACTAGTCGGCGTCATGTAATTGTGTTCGCACCACCAGAATTGCACACCATCAGTCACATATTTCGAGCCGTAATCAACATTGCTATATTATAATTGAGAACTTTGCAGCAAGAACGACGCAGCTCCAGTTTTAACGAAAATCGGGGTTATGCGCTGTTTACAATGATCAAAATATTAGCTATCGTTTGGTGCAAGATTGACGCAGCTATGGTGATTGGGTATACTAAAGCATGTAATAATGGAGATGCGTCATACTGTGTTTGGAGCAAGAAAAACGTAGCTCCGGAGCTACGTCGCTCTTGCCCCAAACGCGCATCGCATTTTGTTTTGACGTTTATTAGATATTTTAGTAGTTTGCGTTAGTTTTCTACCTTTGCTATAATATTCTTAGTTGTTATTTTTGAGTTTATAACAAGTGTAATATGTTAGAGGAATTGGACAGTGAACCTGAACCTTTTAGTGGTGGTTCCAGTGATGAATATGTGGCAGATACAGCCGACAGTAGCACATCAAGTAGTGATAGTGATAGTTTGGAGGTTAGAAAAACAAACAGGAAGTCTGTAAATGAATCGCAGTGGGTTCGAAATAAGAAAAAGAAACTTTTGGCTACTGGAGCAAGACATCTTAATAGTGTGAACAAAATGGTCGGTCCTAGAGTGGTTGGCGACGACTGTAAATGCAAATTTAAATGTTTCGAAAACTTTAATGAACAGGAGAGAACGCAGATCTCAAATAAATTTAATGAAATTGGCGAGAAAGTAATGCAGGATACTTACCTTGTAGGCCTAATAAGTACGTCAGAAGTAACCAGAAAACGTTCTAAGACAGGAAATGGTCGGCAACGAAACGTTTCCCATAAATACATGGTAAGTACTTACTCACCTTTCAATTTATTTTCTGAAATAATCCATTTTTTTAAATTCCAGATTCGTATTGGTTCAAAATCCCACCGAGTATGCAAAAAAGCATTTGGTGCGGTTCATGGTATATCATCTAAAAGAATTGATCGCTTGTCAGCTTTCTTAAAATCTAACGACGCTATCACATCTCCTAAGGATGGTCGAGGAAAGCATCATACTAGACCCAACATGATCCTCCCAGAAATCGTTGAGCGAGTAGATAGCCATATTCGCAGTTTTCCCAAGAGATCGTCTCATTACAGTCGTCAAAAAAATAATAATAAAATGTATCTTTCACCGGAATTAAATGTCAAGAAGCTGTATGAATTATATCTAGAAAAATATGAAAAAGATATGTTTGATATATATGGCCTAAAAGATAAAAAACATCTTTTCCGTCCGAAAGTGACTTACGACTTCTACTTTAGATATTTCAAGGCTAATTTTAATATTTCGTTATTATTTTCGTAAATTATTTAAAGCCACATTTTAAGAAAACAGTCATCAACCAGCATAGACAGAAATTTGCGATAAGCAAATACAAACTGATTTTATATGAAGCAAACAGTGGAATCCAGTGCAGCGAGTCTTGTAATGTACCTATCTATAGTACATTCAATATTCAACGTTCTCCGTTAGATACCAATACGGCACCAAATCAACTGTATAAAGAAAAATTGCCATTGAAAAAAGTAAAATATGACAACGTGATGGTGCTGGCAAATCAATACGTGCCAAAAAACGACCTATCTTACTATGAAAAATTAACTTTTGCTCAGGGGAACACAGGTAGTGACGTCGAAATGACCAACGACGAAGAAACTATTGAATAGTATTAGATTCTATTACTTATTATTATTGTTTTTGTTTAATGAGTAACATTGAATAAAGTTTATGTAATAAATATATACAAATTTTGCGTTCAAATGTAATTTTAGCTCTTTCATTATTGCAGACACGCACACTTTTTGAAGTTTTGGTGCAAGAATGACGTAGATCCATTAAAAAACAACTTTTTATTTGCTTTAAAATATTATATTTTTAGAAGATTTTCGGTATTTGTAATTGTTAAGGTATGTGCTTTTGGCAGTTTAAAACGTAAAAGTGGTATCTAATAAACTATGGCGTATAAAAGTTTTTTTTTATTTTCTCAAAATCGACTTTTATGGAGCTGCGTCATTCTTGCTGCGGAGTCCTCAATTACGAGTGTCTGTTCGACAATACTCGCAAAAAGCAATAATTCGTAATGGGAACGTTAATAGTAATTTTTATTAATTCTATTGATTTTGAAATTATCACAAAAGAAAGCAAACACACTTTACAATTCATAAGTACATATCTACCATTTGTCCTGACAACTGTTACAACACAAACTAGAAACTTTCCATTGTATATACGGTCCCCTTAATCAATATTATTCAGATAATTGGAACAATTTTATGATAATGGACATGATAGCGGAAAAAAATGATAAAGGCGATAAAAAAATTTCAAATGAGCACTAGTATAATTGATTAATTTTTGAAGTGAATGGGGAGATTAAATGAATTTGTATTATCTATTTTCAAACAATTGATTGACAGGATTCATTTTCTTTATTAGATAATTAATGAGAGATGATAATGAAGAAGAGGCAAATGGATTATGATTCCGATTTTGACCTAAAGATTAAATGACATCACACCTTTTCAGATAATAGAACTAATACTGATTATAACGTATTTGTTATACAGTATATGTTTCGTAACTGCTCAAAAATACTCTTGGTCCTCTGATCTATCATAAGTAGTGGACGACAGGAGGACATATATATTATAGGAAAATATTGACATTTCAAATTGAAAATATAGAGCTTGCTTGTATCAATAAAACGTTAGCTGTTACCTATTAGTAACATGGATGTGGTTGTTTCTAAGAAGCAAAGATAACTAGAGAAATAAGGTCAATTTTGCAGGGCACGACATTAGTAAGAGTAAGGCTCAAAGTGTGGCATGTTATCATATGAGATTTATTGAACGGTATTGCTAGTTTTGCACCTAAAATTAGAGGTGATCTGGCGTTTTGGTTGCGCAAAACGTTCATGTAAGTTATATCAATATAAGAACATCATAAGGACGTGTACGCTACTTTTTAAGAATATGGATCTATTACGCTTTTAGAAAAGTGGATCTAGTATGGAGAAGTGGAGATGTTGAAATTATCGACAGACAAATAAGGAATCGATTATAGTGTGGGTAAGGCCATGAACATAAACAAATTGATGAAATCATCATTAGTAATGGAAAATATTGAGAAAATCCACATTCTTTCATATGATCAGTACGAATTAGTTACTGATGTACAAAAAAACGGAAATTGTAATTACTCTTCATTTGTGAAATAATCAACCGTGATTAATGAGTACATTAAATATAGTTATGTATTTAATTTTTTGGAATAAAATGATGAAAAATAGGAATTTACGTAACAAGACCAGAAAGCTTTGTTTTTTCGGATGAGTAGACAAGCTATAACGGCAAGCCGCAGACGTGTCCGAAAAGACAGTTTTCGGTCGAGTTAAGTACATTATTTTTGTGGCAACCTTATGGATTCGTTATTAACATTGTTATGAAAAAGTGAAGTACATTTCTTCATATTAAAACGACACATTTTATGATTATCGAACGAAAATTGTGCGTCACAATAGCAGTATTTCCAGTTAAAATTGGATTGACGTGCAAATATAAGTTATTTTGAAAAGTTCTAACCATCCAGATATCTCTCAGAACTATTACCTTTTAAGTTAATTTTCAGTCACTATTATGAACCTTATTATGCGTTACATTATTTTACTCACCCGTTGATAATATAATCCTCATAACTCATATCAATAGACACTTTGTTTTATCATATTCCACTCCATTTCCACTGATAAAGAGGTTTTAAGAGAGGTCTATTTGTGAAAGCATAGTGGCAGTAGAATTATATCATCGATAATTCGATTATGTTGTATAATTAGAAATATATTCATAAGGTTATATTCTTGACTACATGAAACCCAACTTCTCATAAAACAATTTAAACATAACTCAAATTCATATCACTCCAATCCTGCATCTTGAAATCCTCGCGAATATATGGGAATAGAATTCTACAGGCAATTTTGCCTCAGTATGCGCGAAGTTCTCCTTAGCTCTCAATTAAATCAATCTTCAATGATTGCATTTGAGCACATAAGCGTCTTGAAATAAATTGATTGCAGTATATATACAGTTTTGGTACAAAACTGCAACTTAGTTCACTTAATCAAATAACGTCATGAATCGAATCGTAATTCCAATTCGAAAGGCAACCGCAAGTTTGTAAAAATACATTCAAATCAATGACATTTTTAATTTGTATAGAAGTACATTTGATGGAGTTTTATGGAAGGATTGCCGGAAAATGGTTGCATGAAGCTTGAATTTTCAAATTATGTTACTGATTCAAATATTATGTTTAGCAGCAAAGTTTTTTTTCTATAGAAGTTATATATAGAAGTTATATGCTTATAACAAATAATTTCCACTTATCGGATGGTGTGAGGATAACATCTGAAATGGTTTAAAAAATTGTGAGGTCTATATTTTGTTTTCCAAGGCATTTTATATCAAGCATCTTAAAATATTATTTTGTTTTTGAAAATAACAATTCAAAACGTATTACGGCTATTTCACATATAACAGACATTTTGGAAAACTTTTCAAGGGATAGGAACCAAACCAATCATTGTTTTTCTGTTTCTATTTCAACTAGTATGTTTCAATGTAGAAATAAACTCGATCCTGGCTTGTCAGTTTACTATACTAAAGCGGCCGTAAGCTTTAGTGAGATAGTGTTTGCAGTGTCTTTCTTGCACTAAAGATATATAACAATGTATGTATAATTCAGATGAAAGACATTATCAAAGCATCTCATGAAATATTGTTGACTTTGAAGACTGCTTTATGAGTGAAATTTAACAACTTGAAGAGAAGAAAAGTATGAATATCTTTCAAACTTGAAAACAAATTGAAAATTGTTTAAAGTGAAAAATTTCTTTATATTAGTAGACCTAGACTCTATTAATAGGCACTAGTAGGCTTCAGGGAAACGGAAGTTTTATCAAGAGATACCCAAAAAATATAGGCTGATGACAATTCATCACGTCGTGCCTTGAATTACTTTTAATTCCCTTAAAATAAAAAGATACGCTTCACGACAGAGTAAGTGAATGTTATACCTTGAAAAGCTTTCCAGAACTAATTGAAGTCGTAGATACAAAGAAACAACAATGTGATAAGGGCATACAACGTTGAGTTTGAATATTTGAATGATTTGAGAGCAGAAAACATCTACTTTCTTGGTTAATCCCGCGACAAATATTGTATTGTAAACATTTTATACGAAGAACTTGGTATTCATCCACCGTTTTCAAATGCTCTGCTACCATTTCTTTGTGACATCAATATATAAAATCACCTTAATGCTGGAGGTGTAGCTCTGATGAAACCACAATGTGTCAACTGTCTATGTAGCCTTTTCTTCTGTTATTGAAGATAATTTTTTATGTATTTTCTTTCTAAGGACGCTGCGTATGAAGTTCACTGTACTTCGAAACTATTTTATTCAAAGACATAGCTTCATCAGAAAAAAATATATTCTCATCAAGGCGCCATATCATTTTCTCACAAAATTGAATGTGCCTTTTCATATTCGGAAAACTCTCCCACAAAGTAAACTTAATGTGGGTATATACATACATATTTCTGTTTTCAATTTCTGTCTTGACGGAGCATGATTATGGGCCAGAAAACCGTTGGCAAATTAAGATTACCCTACAAAGAGAAGCCAATGTCCAGTTCTTTACTTTGTAGGGGATATAACTAGTCACTTTCTAAAAAATCCTTTACTGTACCATACTCTTGGACTTTTTTTAATACATATCAGAACTCCAATACGCTATTTATTTGAAACTACCGTTTTTATCGAAAGATTTGAGTACAACACTCTTAAACACATATTATTAAACATATCAATTGCATTGTACACGCAAAAACTTATAAGTGTGAAAACAAAAAGCAAGGTTTATATAATGCCATAAGGTTCCTTGGGACACTGCTCAGAAATTGCTTGGATTTCATAAGAAATTTCTTTTAGTTATACATTTCAAGAGTTATAAGCGGCAGTATCATTTCTAAATATAGTATATAAGGAGAGTTTGATTAGGTATAGCCTACCAATACTATTTTCCACCATCGTCATCACCTAAAAGCATGCGACGTAGAGAGAATATAATAATTCATTTCTCAATAGCTCTAAAAGTATATTTGGAACACATTTGATTCAAAAACTTTTTTTCTCATTTTCCAATAACTATATTTGTAGAATAAAATAAAATGATATGGTGAAGCATCATCTTTTCAACCTTTCTATGAGCCTAAACCGACATAAAAAAATATCATCGCATTACCAACAAATATCTCCAACGTGAAATCAATTTTAGTATTAGAGAGAGAGAAAGCGAGAGAGAGAGAGGAAGAGAGGGAAATGCTTTGTTCTCAAAAAATTGTTACAATTTCTAGACAACAGCTTGTAAAAACTAAAATACAAACATAAAAATAACTAAATAAAGAAGCAAATAAACTAAAATTTCAATATACCACATTGAATAACTAAATTATAGGTAATAATTAATATATCAGTCCACGGAATTAAATATTATTATTAGAATAGAAGAGGTTTATAGAGTAAATATGCCCTCAAATGATTACGGAATGCGGGAAAAGGTGATATCGATTTGATTTCAATTGACAAGTGATTGTGCATTTTTTGGCATTGTAACATATTGAACACTTTAATCTACCTACTCCACTGCAGGTAAAGGTCGTGCTTCGCGTTCCTAAGTGGATAGCCATGCAACGATTTTTCAGAAATTGGAATAGCTTGCGTACAGATATGGCAAACGGATTCAAAGATGAATAAGAAAGGAAAAGTAATAGTTTTCAATATTTTAAAGAAGTTCCTGCAGTGAGCCCTGCTGTGTATTTCGAGTGAATATGTAGCTCTCTTTTATAGTTTTAAGATTTGCTCAAATTGAGTCGCACCACATGGTTAAGTTCCAGGAGGAACTTAATTTTTTAGCTAAGGCGGAAGTATGTAACTCCCATTTCAAGGAATTGTCCACAGCAAGCCCTAATCTAACAAAGTCAACGACGTCAATGGTGGTGTTATTCAATGAAAAAGTCTGCAATGTATTTTTATATAATGAAACTTTAGTTTTAGAAACGTTGCGACAGAGAAGATTAGAATCATACCATGATTTAAGGGTTATTAGGTCACTAGATATGGTACTACGAAGTGCCGTGAAATTAGGGCTGCTCCAAGAGAAACTAGTGTCGTCTGCAAATAAACATATTTTATCACTGATGTCTAGATAGGCGATGTCGTTTATAAACAGAAGAAACAAAATAGGGTCTAGTACTGAGCCTAGAGGCACTTCACATTCAATTGACTTGTAAAAAGACATTGTTGTATCAACTCTTACAAACTAATTTCTGCAACGTATTGATTGAAATATTATGATTACACAATCGAAAGCCTTTGAAAAAAGAAAGAAACTGCGTGAGTTAGCAATAGCATCAGTGAGATATGAAAGTTGATCATGAGAAGGAGTTATAGAATTTGATGAGTTTTTGGCTACATTCACAAAGTAATTATTGAGGTTATCAGGTAAAGTAGAGATTATGTTCGATGAAGAAGCCTTATTTCTTAGATAATTCACAATAGACCATGTTTCTATAGAAACATTACGAGGATTGGCGAGTTTCCTATCATAATAATTATCTTTGTCAGCTTTTATTGTTTCATGATAAACTTTCTGTACAGTTTCACGTGATTTTTTAAGAAGACACTATCAGAAAATTTCATTAGGTGAGATAAAGATCCCATATTCTTAGCAGATATACGTGAACCTTTAGTAGACCAAGTTTTATTTTATTTATTTTTAATACGCCCGAGGGGAAAAGAATTTGTACGCCAGACTAATTAGTGTTTTTATAAATCTATAAAATTCGAAGTCCAACATCACCAGAGAGCAGGTTCCAGTCAGTTGTTTGACAACTGTGCTTGAAGTTTTGGAAACCTTCTCCCGAAAAGTTACGGCATAATTACAGCGTAATATTCATTTCAATCCAAACTCTCCCCGACTATGTATATGCTATCTAAGAACGGAAAAATTGTAAATTTATTCAATCATGTATACATAATGTTTGTGAGATATCCTAGAAGTATACAAGTTTCTGCAAATTTACTTTTTAATTGCATAATATACTCCTAAGCTCTATTATGTGAGAAGGTATAAGAAAAAAATAAACTTCAAATTTCGAGCAATGGAAATCGTTATATGGCGTGAACTTAGACGCTCATCAATTTTCCTGTTGCGTTAAAATATAGAGTACTCCAACTACTATTTCATCTCACTTAATATAACTTACACCAACGATGAGAACACATTGGAAAATGTTTCTCTGTTGAAAAAATACCAATTTTTCAAAGAGACAGGAGTCACACAAAGCCACTTATCCCTCTAACAATGGAAAATAAGTTGGCGTTTGCACTATTATTTTCCAGAGTTTTATGAGAACATGGAATGGACCACCTATTCCCTAGACACTGAAACGCCATTAGGCACATTGTTCTTGGGTAGTTATTTGGCCGTTATTTATAAATAAGAGCTTGGATTTCAGGTATTCACATTATTAATGGAAGACTTAAGAAATACTTTATGTGATTGTTGTTTTAAACAACTATATAATAATTTTCTCCAATATTTCAATTGAAATAGTGAGAATTCATGTATTCATGTGTTCTTTTTTTCAACTGAGCTAGAATCTATGGATTTAACACCACACCAACTCTGAATATTCTTTTATTTGTCTATATCTTTTAAACTAAAAAACATTGTTCTCCAAGAACAATAATATTTAGTAGTAATATCACGTTAAATAAACATGTTTCCCATGAATATTCTGAGAAAAATTCTTTAGTTAAGCTGGAATATTTGTAGTGATTGGCTGTTTTTGATTGTTTGGCATTATTAATTGTCAGCCACCTAATAATATGACAAGATATCGAAGGCAGCATGAGTATAATCAATTAAGCTAAAAACGGACAACAAGAATCTACTTGTAAAGTAAGGATGCTATTGTATCCCCAGGTAATTGCCGTAGGAAATATTTCTTGGTTTAAATTTGACCTAACTTTCAATTCTCTCGATACACCTCTGAATTATTCCTCTTTTTCTTTGGTTGATTCTACCTTCTATGAATTTCCTTGCAAACGAGTCTTAATGTTCAGAGGCTAATGATAATTGTGGATAAGTTGAGGGTAAATGGTTTGGAGTGTAGTGTGGTGTACTAGTGTAGTGTAGTGGTCTACGTGGTTTTTCTGCTGATCGATATTAACTGTTTGTTTGAAACGTTCAACTATTCACAAATACGTCTAATCTGTATTCGCCAGACTATACGAATTATATAACCAATAATAAAGTCCTAAACTGGGAAAGTAGTTCATGAAAGTTGTTAATAACGTCTCTATGACATTCTAAATATGTAAATTCATCTTTTGTTTTATAATTCAGAATATAAATATCATATTGGAATAGTTGTTGAAATAATATTTATCTCCGTAGTTGCTATTGTCCCACAAAGTTATCCCACAAAAAATTTTATTTTCATCCTTTATGAACAATCAAACGTCTTGAACAGTTTTCATTTCACGATGCTGTACTGTTTTGCTTGGACTATATAAAAACATAACTACTAAGGAAATGATTTCACTTCAATTCACAGAACGTTTCAAATTCATTCAAAAGCTGCAGTAGTTGCTACAATGATGCAGTTAGACTAAATTCATAGTACAAAGTGTCCCTCTTTTATAACAATATTCATACACACATTTATTTGAACAACTAACCCCAACTATATACATTTGTTATTTTAAACAAGCGACGACCCTCATTGCACTGCTGCTTATGATCGGCGGAAATAATACCACCAAATTGTTCCCTCAGTTGCCCTCAAAAATGGAGAATTATATCGACGTCGATATTTTGAAGCAAAACTCTTCTACAAGTTCAAATGTGTTGTAGGCCAGGAAATAGAGCAATTTTTTTCCCAAAAGTTCAACTTAAATTGCTCCTACGATTTATTTTTGTTTTGTGGTCTTCACAGTGCGCTGAATCATTACCAACAATCTTATCACCCTCCTAGGGGAAATGGAAAAAAAACGTATTTTTGGGGAGTATTCTCTAAACATTTCTATATGTCAGTTTTGGGCTATAATTATGAATGAAAACGAACGTGAAAAATAGAAAACAATTCCTTGCAATGATGTCAATACCTTGGTGTGACTCATCCTCCATTCCCACACCATTAAAATGTCTTTCCTATGAGTGTTTTCCAGGGATATCTGAGATTATCGCTCTTGCGTGATGAATATTATGAAAATTGTTCAAAATAATATCTAAAACTTTTAAGCACTGACTCTCACCTCCCCGGGCCACGGAACCCTCATATTGTCCCAGAGAAAATATGTGGAATTAGATAAAAATACGAATGAAAACTCGAGAAATGTCGTTGTTGAGTTTTGAAAGTCCAGTTACGTGAATAGTTTTCATTAATAAATTCAGATAAACCTATATAAATCAAACGTAGAGACTTGACCTAACGGATAAATGTTTTTTTCATGAATATTGAGGAAGAGTACAAAGAAATGATTTTTCAAGAAATGGGTAGAACAATATATTTATTTAATAATCGAACTCATCATCCCTCTTATCTTCACTATCTGCGTCTTCGTTTGCATAGTCTGGGACTATCACCGGCAAATTTCTGCAGACTTCCGTCGTATATTCATTATAAATGCTAGTACAGTTTAGTCCGGACGACAATGTACAGGTATAAGATTTTAAATGCGTTCCTCCCAGATACATTGCTAAATAGTTCATTGGGGGGTATTGCCACAGCACTTTATTTTAAGCTGAGTATATCAGGCACTGGCACGCGTTCTAAACATTTAGCTACATCTGATCTGCGCGCTGCCAATATATATATATATATATATATATATATATATATATATATATATATATATATATATATATTGTGGAAATAACCTATTCTTTTACTAGTAAAATAATTAACGCTCATTATTAGACTAGTAATAAAATATTGAGAAATGGGAGCAACGTCTTGTGGGCGTTGTAACCAAGTAGGCAGGAATTGTCATTAAATTTTTATTTAATTTGATAGTTGCAAAATATATTATGAAAATTTCTCAAGAAGAATAATTTCAATGTACACCACCGCTTGAAGAAAAAATAGTATATGTCACTCGGAGCAGAAGATCCAGCGACGACTAACACCTCGGAGGTGCAAGTATCTGGGCCCAACAATAATGATAGCCTACTACAACTCTCCTAGGCACAAAATTATTCTTTGCTTGAATTTCACAATTAACAACAGTAATCTTTAATATCATCCAATATCACCAGACTGATTTCAAAAATACGATAAGCTCCTACAATCACAAAATACCAACACCAACACCAACTTTGGCTATTAAATTGTAACTTTAATCAAACCATTTCCGATAGAGAACTGCAAATATTTCTCATTCCCATTCTATAAATCTTGAATTCGCGGTTTCGTGAATGTTTTGTGATTTTTCCGGAATTAAATTTTTTGGCACTACTGTCGCTGTTTCCTCTAATGCCAGAGGAATCAAGACAAACTGGGACACCAACATTTCCATTTTTAATTTATTCAAAATAACGTAAATAACAGAATCACAGAATTAAATTTACAGATATTTGATTATCTCTGAGATTTTCTTAGCAACGGAAATTTGAATGTCGATGTAAGTACAGAACAGTCTCAAAATTTGAACATTACGTTGATAACCCGACTTCAATATAAAGAGTGAGTTTTATGTATGAAACGTCTCAATTATCTCGGAAATGGCAATGATTGGATACACATTTAATTTGAATATTTTCTTAAAATTTATGTGCTAATACAAATCTCGTAACTAATAAATATTTAACGTAATAAAAATTTTAATGAAACTAGTGCAGTAAAATATTTATCCAAATCATGGCGCAGAAAACCTATAACAATTGAAGACAAATCTTCAAATATTTGTGTCATGTTAAAAGTAGATCCACATTTTAGAAGTAGAAAAATTACAAATGTTAGAAAACATAGACGGTAGAGGCGAAGATGCGATAACATCATATACTCAAAATGTTGTGTACTTACTAATATACAACAAGCCATGCAAGTTTTAGAACTTTGCATCACATTTTTACATTCTGCAACCTCCCTGACTGCTCAATCCTTCTTATTTCTATGGTAATCGTTAGTTGTTTATAGAGATATCTCTATAATATCCATATGTTTCATTGAACAAAACTAAATCCACACAACAGTTACCATGAAGAAACAAGAAGAAACAATTAACAGAAGACTTGATACTAAATATACAGAGATCATGTCGATAAGCGGTTTGTGATCCCTCTGAAGCTCATCAAATACATTTGAAAAACTAATAATATTGAAAAAACAGAGAAAGCAGCTGAACTAGTGTTATAAAGCTAGGAACCAGGTCACTTATTTTTAAAGTAATACTGGAAATTGATACAGTGATACTTTTAGAACTCTCTGCACTATTACTTTATCTATCAAGAAAATATTTAGAAATCTATGCCGGAAGCTGCTGAGTTGGTCGATTGGAATGATTGATTAGTATATGCGCCGTTCTGTAACTTGTTTTTTTCTATATTTATTAGTATTTATTTATATATATATGTCTCGTATACACTGCGACTCAGAGGATCTATTGTTTCCCCCTTTCTTGCTGCATCCAGAGAATCCTGTGTTTACAGCTGATCCATAAATCCTACTCCTTTGAAAAAGTCTAGAATGTGGGATGGCTTCAATTGCCACAGCTCTTCGTCTTCTATTTCGTACGCTCCCAGGTGTAGTGTTGTCAGGAGTTTCTTAGTGTTTCACACTTCGAGAGAATGTGGATAGAGGTTTCGTTCTATTAGTGATAAGTTTTGATAAATATAAATGTGAATTAGGAGAATGGAATAATTGAGAAAAACTATCGATTAGATGAAATAATCGTAGAATTTTTTCAATCCATATAAAATTATTCAAACGCGAGAGATCTCTGACATCAATTTATTGGGGGAAATATTTCATTAACTCGAGCAGTGAATGTCTGTGGAGACAATCGGAAATTCGACCTCACTCTATCGGTTTATATATCCACACTTTTCAACAATCATCCTAATTTGACATTTCCATTTAGTGAGGCCTTCTACACCACTGGTGCTGAATTTCGTTGGGTGAAATGAGGTGTGGAAAATTGCACTGCGCCAGACATCAGATAAGTATTTATTCAAAGATAATCTCGTGGAAAGTATTACTTTAAGTTATCAAAAAATGATAAATTTATGGTTCTAAATGTTCTTGATTTCAGGTTTCTTTTATTTTAAAATTAGTTTTTTGAAACACAGATAAAAATTGACGTTTCGACTTATTTCAGTCTTTACCAAATGATAGAAATAGAAAGTACTAGAATAGTACTGGTGGTAACATTTTAAGAATATTAGGAATAAAAATTGACGATACAGCAACAATTTATTCGAGCATTTATTGACAGAAAATAATTTACGATATTAAATTTTTAACAATACACAGATCACTCTTCATATATTGCTTCCAATGTTGGATATTGACATCCTAGTTATATAATAATGTGAGTTAAACAAATATGCAGTAAAGTTGTCAGAAAATTATTCACAATAAAACAAATAATACAAATTTCTTTCATTCAGCTATTTATACTGAGTTTCGCATAATTCTGTAGAAGGAAGGATTATTTTTGTTTGAAGCAGTGCATTGTGTTCACTTCTGCAACGGCATATTCATCTCCATCTCCGCATTTCGCAACTGCTCCAGCGGCCGACGTGGCGGCGGCGTCTTTTAACTGACGGCTGACGGCTTTCTACATCGGCCTGCTTGATTGTGATTAATATGCCCCAGATTTGGACTTAGTGCCCAGATTAAGGGTTTGTTGGTTATAAAAATGAGGTTTACGCTTACTGTGGCAGCTCTTCGACAAGGAAAAGGCAGGTTCTCACTTGCTTCACGTCGCGACAATTCCGCAGTGAGTTGGAAAATTAATGTTGATATTGTTTGGTAAAATAAAACGATTTAGGAGAAATTGATGAACCAAATACGTTGTGGTAATATACAAGTAGGAAGTTATATATAAATAACTATAAATTCAACAAAAATTGATTTTTTATATTTGTGACGACTGTCAAGCTATTCAAAACACAATCCTAGTTAAAAAGAGATAGAGTTATGGAAGCTTGATTATTCATTTGCTTGCAGTTTTCCATTTCTTGTAAATATTATCAAGTGGCCTGTAAACCCACATTAAATTATTTTCAATGACTCTCTGCTTCCATTTCCATATCTTGTTTTTTTTTTTACTTTTTTCAACATATTATTATGTCGAATAGCGTTGGGCTATATATTTTTCATTCTTCTATGCTACATAAATACGTTGGCAATAAGTTTTCTTCAATATCATTCTATCATTATATAAATACCCATAAAAATTATCAGGGTACGTTGAAAACTCGCTAAAATATAATAAATATTTATCGCGCGCATGATTTTATAGCGATCCCTCATTTTCTACCTATTCGAGCCACTGCCAAAACGCAAAAACGGCCTTCTAATTTTTCTTTGAACTCATTTACTGCGCCGATTATCAATTGATTTTGATCAATTTTTGTTTCTAAAATTCAATGGGAATAGTTATACTTTTTGATATCACACCGCTCTTAGTTAAGACTCCAAACAAACCTAATAAAAAAGTTTCACGCTTGCCGCACGTTATGAGGTTTCTCATATGAGTTTCCAGGAACTTCTTACGACGGTTTTCCGGCCTGTAAAACTTCTTGCGCTATAACACCGCGTTTTAAACCCCATGTTACAAAAGGGTTCACGCGCTGTTGTTTTGAGGTTTTTCAGTCAATTTTTCCGTTTGGGAAAACCAGCTGACTTTTGCTGACCTCAAGAACCTTATCGACCCTATTTTTGATAGCCAGCTCTGGGACTATAAGTTAAATATGTAAGTTAGCTAGCGAACAAGTAAGAAGACTCAATAGTACTAACTTACCAATAAGGTGTAATAAGATCTTATTGAAATTCTGATTTAACAACTGATAAGTGTGCTACTTGAATGTAAATGGCAGATTTTCATGCAGCTTTTAATGGGTAAACATAAACCCTAAATAGTGGAAACTGATGCTGATGTTTTGAGAATGAATTATAATATTTAATACAAACCAATCTAATTGTCAGCGCTATTTTTTTATAATAATTCTGATATTATCTATCAAATGACAAAAAAAATTGATAATTAATGATAGTAACTTTATTCATATAAGTATGAACCAGAGGAAAAGTAACTCAATTCAACATAAATTTTGCTGTTATACTCTACTTTTGTTTGTATAACGTTATGCCCAGTTTATAGTGCGATAGTGTTGGGTAACTAAATATGGTTTCATCACAGAAAAATATTAAATTCCAATTTTGCTACAAAGCTGAGTGGTCTTTATTTATACTATGGTATTTTTGTTTGTATCAGCTATATGGCTCATTGCTTACTCTGATCTAAGAGTTCTACTATTATGTTGTATTAGCTCTTTAAGTATTTGGCTAATATTTTACATCCCTGTAATATATGGTATTATTATACCTCCTTTTGCAACACTAAAGAAAGAAATGTGTAGTAAATGTAGCTAGAAGAGGCAAATCCTCTTTTTTGTATTGCATATGTAAGAAATTATATTTTTCAGTTTTCTAGTTCCGTTGCTTTTTCACTGAACAAAGTACTCAGCGTAATGTTCGTACCAGCCGACGACTTTGCGACGACTTCATTTTAAGAGTGGTCCTATAATAATTAGACGAATATTGAGCATGAGTGAATTGCGTAGGAGACGTGAGTACTGACGTTTTGTCATATTCTATAAACCTATTGGACGAACTGGTTCCGGAAAAGACGTGAAAACGATGGATCTCGTGAATCTGGGACTAAGTGTGTGAATAAATCATAATTTTATTATGTTACATACATATTTCCTTTGTTTTTTTCTTGTTTGGAACTTGTTGATATAATGGGATGGAACTTCAAATATCCATTTTCAAAAAAAACCGCTTAAAGAATTAGATTAACACTTTATTCATTCCAAAGAAGGAAGAAAGTCTTGGATGGTTTCAAAAGAAAGATTTGAAGTTGAAGTGAGCAATGCAAAAACTCACAATTTACTTATATCTATATCCCAAAGAAAAAAAAAGAGTCAGTTGATTCATTTATGATCGAAGTGGGTACCTTGCACTTCTACACAGTTTCGAAGTCTACAGAGGATATTTCTTTGAACTTGTAAGAGCGTTCCAAGATTCTACCTTATAGCGACACAATGGAAGTTCATTCTATTGATCATTTCGTTTCTTGTGTTCACCGGTATTACATATACCAAGCTTCTAAGATATCCTCAATTTAAGGAATCCAATGTATTCAATTCAGGAGAACGTGGTGGCCATGCAAATGGACCCCCCTTACCAGATTGTATAGGTTGTTGAGTCTCCCTTGGTCTTCAGATGGTAGTGTAGAATCATTTATCCCGTCAAACACACCACATAAAGATACGTGATATCCATCAAAAACTATATAATTCACCGTACCCATCTATAGTAAAAAAAAGTCACCATACCGATGTCTAGTTAATTTACTTTAACAATTATTTTTTGGAAATTTGATATCTGGCTAGTGTTTCAATCATTTATTTGAAAAAGTCTTTATTCAAGTTTTCCATCGTTCAGTTTTTTGTATCTACTGTAAAATTTGGTTCTATGGAGTTACGAGGTTTACGACTTAAGCCGATGATGGTTAAAAACGTTGATATTTTCATCTAACTATATATTTAACTATATATTTTTGTACCGCTATCGCTGGGTAAGTATGGCGCTATGTGGAGGAGGAATAAAAGTATAACAATCCCGGCCACTTATAAAAATATGCTCTTCGATCACAACTTCACCTATACGTTCGTTCACATAATAGTTTATAACGAAAAACATCTGTCCATCTATATGAAAGTAAAAGTCGACGGTACAGAAACTCTCGCCAAAATTCAGTTGGACACTATGAATAGTGGATTGCCTAACGAGGCCGTCAGGCCGAGTTTGACAACATGTCTAATGCAATAAACACTTTTTGCACGAGTTCCATACAAAATAATTGATTTCTGATTGACATTTCTAGAGCTGCATTATCCAAATTATGGTAGTCGTGATCGCTTATGTTTGAGGCATTTATAATTGTAATTTCGTAATCCAGTACATAATAAATATAATGAATAATAAAATAAAATGCGCAATTATTTGACATGTATTAATATCTCACAAAAAAAGGACTAAATATTTCGCTCATTTCAATGTTTATGTTTGTCTGAATCCCAAAATCTTCGTACCATAATGACAGATGAGTGCAATAGATTTTCATTCCACTAGTGCATCGAAAATTTATTTTTTCCAGTCAATATAGTTCAATAAAGATGTGTTTATTGCATGAACTTAGAAAAAAATGACCGAATAAAAAGTCAACATCAATTATTTTCAAGTCCTGGTATACACTCAAAAGTTAACCGCTGAAAAGTTTTTGTGTAAAATATTTATATGCAATAAAAATTCACATGATTTCTGATCGACTTCTAAACAAACATTGAAACAACAACGACTCTAACCACAAAAGCTATAACATTTCATGGTGAACATAAAATAATCAATCATCTTTTAGACCACAACATTTTTCAAAAAATACATAGTCACGTGGAATATTTGTGTTTGACAGCGAAGTTAAAAAAGTTTTGAAATCAAAATTATATGATTATGTGAATGGTTTGAAATGTTTCACATTACGTACATATTACCAAATATTATTTTTCAAAGTTTAAAAATAGTTTTTATCATATGTTGAAAACAGTGATTATATGGTATTGGTATTGATTTACAAAAAAAACATATATATTTATATATATATATATATATATATATATATATATATATATATATATATATAATAGTTGAAAGTTTGATAAAAATTTTTAAAATTGGTTTTCTAATTCAAATCGATTGAGTAGATTGAAATTCTTATTATTTTTGTCTAAAATTTATTCGAGTTGACGAAAACAACGTTGACATAGTATCAACTTTAAATTTTCACTTAATAGTAATGGAACCAAACACATCTTTTTAATTTATACAAAGTATTCCAATTTGATTCAGTGATTACACAATTACGTAAATTATTCGGTATGTAGTCCGAGTCCTCAATGTTATTGGCTCTTTTGGCACAGTTAAATAAATATGTTAACATAACCTTATAAATAAGCGTGTTGGGTAATAAATTTCGATCTGCAAATTGTATAACGCATTTGATATTTTTGCAAATTTCCTTAACGGCTATATCTTGTAGTGAAGGAGACATTATCTGAACTTTAACAGTTTCTATAATGGCCCGCAGTATCAAATTCAATGAATTTGTAATAAAAAGTCACTTTTTGACGCTCAGTTCTGATAAGAAGTAAATATTCAATTAAAAATACGGATATGGATTGAATTGGTTCGTTTCTACGCTACCCAGGAGGTAGAACCACAAGGAATTAGTTTTATATTTAGAGTGATAAACTTTGTCATGAGCCCTATATAAACCACTTTAGTCATTTATCATTTTTCTTGTAATTTCACACATCTGTACAATTTGAATCTGGCAAAAGCGGTAACATAAGCAGATAACACAACATTAACTGTTAAGGGATGTTAAGCCTATTCTTCATGTTCCCGTGCTACAATCAGAGAATCATCATTTATCGGAACAATAGTGTTAACAGAAACAGCAGGATTTGCTATCAATGAAAAGAATTCTGCTTTAGATTATACTATTGATGTTTTAGGCAGATTTTCTCTTTGAGCACTCCATAACGAATTCAACATCAGGTTTGCCAAAGATCGTAATCTCACCACATACCCTTTAGGTCATCTCGATGCTTGTTGTTTAATTTCAATAAACTTCTCATAATTTCGGAAAATGAACCCTCTTGAGCTTTGGTAAGCTGTATGGTGTCATATTCTCAGCTTTGGCAACTTCCTCTATTACCTACGTTCTTTATAACGCTCTGTCTTTATCGTTATGGGTACACTTGCTCTTTATAAACATACTCTTTTCGTTCGTTTTCATTGGTATAACAGGATAATACAGATTTTGGTAAGGAACTATTTCATTAATTACTCCCGACGGAAATATCAAGTAATCCACACTCTCTCTATGGAAATTTGCCATATTCACAATCCCGCGGATACAAGGAAGAAACATCAAATGGTTTAAGGTCTTGTATCTTTGCGTCTTCTTCGGGTATAGTAACATTGGTAACCATCAATAAATCCTGGGCTTTTTTACCCTGTAGTTTACCAATATCTCTACGAACTTTTACAAAATCAGGCTTTGGCAACTACAAGTGCACGAGGTAATGAGAAGTTGTCTTTATTTTTCATTGAAAAAATTCCTCGCCGCTTTGCACGCTCTTCATTAAATGGATTATACTCGAGACTCTTCTCCCTTTTCCCTCTCGGCATAATGCGAATGGTGATACCAAGACAAAAATTCTCAGTATTAAGTAATGTGAAATTTTTTGGTACATTGAGCTGATCTCCTCCAATATATCATAACAATCACTTCTGGAACAGGTTTAAAAGCCATCCAACCTTCCAGTCTCGAGAAATCTTTGGGGCAAAAGCCAACCTAATCTTCAGGGTCAACGTACTCTTTTCCTCGATTACCCATTTAAATCACCTTAGAGGTTCTGTACAATCCGGCATCGGTTTAATTTTAAATTCCACATTTTTCCCCCCGAACCCAAAATTTACGGTATATAAGGTATTTCCCATTTCCAAAAATACATACATACTACATAATTAGCAGAGTATCCTTCTACATCAGTATTTATTTCTCTAGAGATGAGTGATGTGACTGAAATCAATCAATTATGAGGGGCTTATTGTCGTTCCTTGAAAACTATGCGAATTTTGTGAAAACTAAAACCAAAAATAAAAATTGAGTATTTTTGAAAAATTATAGTAATGTTTTTCTAATTTATTTATTTCGATATGTGGGGTTAATTATTAAACACTGTCTAGATGTTCTTATTCTATTTAAATACTATATACTACACTCAACTAACTTATGAAAATTCACTTCTCACTATCACTTATCATTAACTTGAATAATTAATTTAAACTCTTCGAATACTTCGCTAATTCGTTTTGTTTCCCAAAACTATTTATTATAAACTAAACTGCGTTACATAAACTTATTTATATACTACAATAGAAATCACTTGTAGAGCAAGAAGAAGCAAAAGAAATAAATGAATAGACCTTCCTTGAAATTATCTAATATTATCTATCTTTTATACGAAAACTTTTAAGCGGTCAATTTTTAGGTGTAAACCAGGACTAGGAAATAGTTAATGTTGGCGTTTAAATGGTAATTCTTTTTAAGTGTCGATCTGAATTTTGGTATCGGGGACTTATTATAAATACACTCTCATATAGACGGATATGTGTTTTTCGTTATAAACTATTATGTGAACGAACGTATAGGTGAAGTTGTGATCGAAGAACATATTTTTGAGTAGTCGTGATTTTTATACTTTTATTTCGCTACATAATGCCATACTCACTTTGTAGTTGGGTAGGTAGCATATTTATTTTGATTGCTGAAGTAAGGAAAATTTAACGAGAGAGAATTTTGGCAGGTGCTTCGATTTGAGAATCTAAATATTTATTGATTTTTTCACACAGAATCTTACGGGTGACTCAATCATATCATTATTATAAATTCCTTGGGTTTTACACATTCAGAAATTTCAAGTCAATTTCAAGTATATGCATTTTTGACATTAACTTCTCGCTCTGTATGCCTTTTTGACATCAATAGTGCTCGACCCAGTATATGCAGGTTTCATGCCCCCTGCCTCTTCAATGCCAGTTTGCAATCTATAGTATGTTTTTGCCCTGTATATGCCTTCTTGGGTATATCAATTTCAAATACACCCTTCATTTTTAACATACCGCGTATTTTGCTTGCCGATGTCTGAACGATCACGTGACTCGAACCTTACATCGTCGTCATCTTATGTCATATCTCTTCCTGTACTATATACAAAACATAAATTTTCTCTGAAATAACTAAGCAAATCATTATATGACGATAATAACCCAACAACCAACTGTTCTTCTTCTATAGCCATCAGACACGTTAAGCAGACGTTTCTCCCCCTCATCCAATGATTCTTATTTTATATTTTTCTTCACAATCCACGTTTTATTGTGAACCAAAAGTCCCGTATATTTTTCGGCACAATGTCAATGTTTTTTCAATACCCCCACCCTGAGATTTTTCTATAGCCACCTCCAAATCCTGCCCCGCTCAACGCGATTGACCTTTGAAACCGGCGGTCTCCACTAACTTTCTAGAACCAAATTATCAAGAAATCCTATGTGTATAAATAGCCGTTTGTTTATCAGCGAGGTAGTCAGTGAATAATTGAATGTCATAGTGAATATATCAAAATCGTTAAAAGTAAATGGTGAATTTAAATAAATTATTACAATTACATAAATTAAGTGTTTAGTACATAATTTATTGTCTCTATTGTAAGTTCTTACATAAAGTTGAAAACACCATGTTTATAAATCCACCACACCGTTAAAAAACAGTTTGAATAAATAAAGAACACGTTTATAATATCTCCTTTGGCCTTTTATATTGAGAAGATCCGAATTGCTTTAAGTTTGAGTGTCAGAGTTCTTATGTATACAGGTAAATGGTTCAATTTGCTGAACAAAACGGTAAAATTTCCTTGGATCTGTCGAATTTGTTTTGTTATTTCACTATTGTTCACCTGAAATCAGTATTTTTTGTATGGGATCACCTAACAATTGTTTCAAGGTATATTTGAAGTTGAAAAAACAATTTTTTCTTATCTTTCTTTCAGGATTTTGAAAAAAAATTAGCGACACGTTCACCTCTCTCTCTCCTTTTTCAGTTGAAAAAATATGTACCATAAAATTCAAACACAAAAATTGCGTTCAAACATTTCAATGGATGAATTGATGGACTAAATACATGTAAGACCTACTTTTTCGTCAATGCAACAAATTCGTATTTTCTCTTCAATTTTTTACCTTTGGGAGTACCAACTTATATTTAAAATAAAAAAAAATAGATCATCTCGACCATTTTGGAACACGTAGTATTATTTCAGTGGATAAGAATTTTTTTGAAACTGGAATTATTTTTCCAATACACATCATATCACCTAGACTATAACTCAAATCGAGTTATAGAAGTTTTAAGAAGTTTACTTGAATTGAACAGTGAACAGTGAATCGATAACTTTTATTTTACGGAGAAACCCGAGGGGAAAATTCAATTTTTTTGTTCGTCCATTGTAGAATTGCTATAAAATTTTATACGTAACAATATTTATGATGCAGTGTTTACGACCATCAACTTTTCTATTATACCAGTAAAGGCTTGAAAGGAAGAAGATGAATAAAGGACATACGTCATCATCAAAGTGCTGGCGTGACGCTGGCGATACCCGCAATTTTATTTTGCGCCTTTAGTGGTGGCACAAGGAAACTTTTTCACATTCCATTTTATGAATGTTCTCCATTATTTTCAATGCAAAGGCTGATAAACGGAGTGGCCGGTTTTTGAATCTAAAGTATAATACTCACTATAACAGTGTGGTTATAGAGTTGACAATATTGTTTTCCACCAAATATGTTGATAAAACCTATAAATAGAGCGAACATGTTTAAAATCCATTTAAGTTGTTGTGATTAGATATTATAAGTTGAAGGAAAAGTATGAACATATAAGACAATATCATCACGTTAACTACTCAATGTTAATAAATCGATCTACAATGTCCCATTTTTCATTGTCTTGTGAAATAATATTTCAAAAGTTTTATGTCATTTTCCAAGATTGACAACATAATTTATTATGTTTTCATTCTGTATCATTTATGATAATTTTCGCTAGAGGTATCACCATTTGTAAGGTCCCTCATGTGACTACGACTCTTCTTAATTAATTCTTCATAAGAGAAAGATGTGAGGTTTAAGATTCTAAAATTTGAAGATTAAAATCACTTTTTTAAAATCTATTAACTGAATCGTTTGAGTCTTATAATACTTTGCTACACTAGGTTTTCAGTAAGTCTGTTTGGATGCCTATTACTCAACTTTTTTATTTCTCTTTAACCGAGTAACATTCAGATCACGAGCGATAACACTATTGGGCACAAATCAAGGAAAGGAGCATCGGTGATTACTCGTTTTTGCTAGAAACCTTTTGATAATTTCTACATTCCAGTTTGATACCGAGTCCCAGATTTGCACTCCGTATGACCAGATTGGTTTAAGAATAACTTTGTATATCAAGATCTTGTTCTCAAGAGATAGCCTGGAGTTTTGTTCGATAATCCAGTAGAATTCATGAAGCTTGAGGCCAAGCTGCTTCCTATTAGTGAAGATATCTGTTTTTTTTAAAGGTTGGGATACTATTTGAGGGTCTTCGTGCGAGCATAAAACTACAGTATCGTCAGAAAATGTAGCCTATAAGGCGTTGCTAGAAGTAGGCAAGTCTGACGTGTATAGTAGGTAAAGAAGAGGACCCACTATACTTCCTTGTGGAACACCAGCTTTCATGGGATGGAACTTCGAAATTCGACATTCAACTGGGAATTGGCGGTCAGTTGAATAGGATGGGTAAGAGTTTTAGGGGAGAGTGCTTCTTAATCTCATACAACAGTCCACTGTGCCAGATTTTGTCAAAAGCCTGGTTCATATTCAAGAACGCAGCAGAACACTAGTTTTTATCTTCTAGACATTGCATTTTTTGTTAGTGTACCTGTTTAATAGTGGCGTGCTCCTCTTAGAAGGCAAATTTATGTTATGGGATTTAGTGATTATCTGAAATGATTGTAACTAGTTTAGTTTTTTGTCACTTTTCTAGTATTTTGGATAATCTAGGGAACAAACTTATTGGCCGATGAGAAGTTACAACTTTGGTTGGTTTACCAGGTTTGGTGATTAATATGATCTGGGTCACTTTCCATTGAATTGAAAAATGTCGCAACCTCAAAATTTGAATATAAATGGCTCTTATCAACTTTAAAGCACACGGTAGTTCGAGGAGAACTTTGGCATTTATCAAACCCTGGTGATTTTTTGGTATTGAAATCTTGTCATTATTGTCATGGACTATTGTGTTAGCTTCGGTAGAGCTTAAGTTACTTTTGCTCAAAATGTCACATCCGTTTTCGACTACCGAATATACCGATATGATGTTCTTTTGTGGGCTCCATAATAGTAATGATAGAACTGCTTCTAGAGAATAGCTTTTTCTGGAAAAACAGAACGACATGCAAATGGAGCGCAGGATGATTACATTATTAACGCTTTTATGGAATCTGCAATAAACACACAGTAAGTCGAGAACTTGATGTTAATTAATCAAAGTCTCACAAAAAAAACATTTGTACTCGTATCATATTTAAATGGTTCTGCCACTGCATCCTAGAGATAAAATTCATGAGTTGAAATATAATAATAAATAATTTCCGTAATTCAGATGTGTGAGGAGAAAAAAATCCCCATGCTATTTAAGAATGTCATTCCTAATTAACCTTTTCCGTTAATTTTTTTTAGGGTCTTGTGGGCAGGTCTGTTTGGACTTTCTACAAAAGATTTTACCTAATTTGCTTGCGAACTCGAACGTTGTTATCCGAGATATGTATCATACATTTCCAGTATGATGGGCGTCCTTCAGCTTTTTACTGGCAGTAAAACATTTGAATAATATTTGTGGCAATACGTGGATACGACATATAGGTCCTATATATCTTCTTTCGCTTTGTTTCTTGATAAAATGCCTACTCCTATTCATTGCCATATTTCTGCGATTCTTATTTTCTGAGTTCTTTCAACTTATAGACATCTTCTCATACTCCACCGCTCTTATTTTCCTATTATTTTTGTCATTGGTCGTACTCTTCTCCTATATAAGATGATGATATTGTGTATTATTTTTCGAAAAATTATTTCTATCTTTTTCTTCAGTCACCGCGTTCGTATACGTAATGGTTTTATGGCTTATTTTACTGGTGATATTTTATCTCAATGTACATCACAGTATATTTTCAATCTTGAATACTGAAAAGCTAGGCGGTTATCAATAATTTTGAAAATACAAATATATATAATTTGTAGTCTTAATAGTAATAAAAGCTGTATATTTCCTTATACCAGTGTACCCATACTTCAATCATTATTTATATGATTAAGTTATATCATTCTTTGTCTTCCTAACATACATCCTTCCCATAATTTTCCATAGTTTTTCTGTTTTTATTTCCGATAGTCGTAACCGTTTAGTTCAATTCAGTTCTGTCCATCAAATTTTAAATATTTCAACGATTTTTTATTGAATTTGGTGGCTGAGTGTATCATTATTGGCCAAAAGATCACAAAAACAGGAGATAAGTATGAGCTATTGTTGTATAGAGAAGCAAATATACATGGTGTTCCCGGACTTGATGAAAAAATTTCAGGAGTGTTTAGATGACGAAAAAATAATAGTTAACAATCCGTTACTTCTACAAAGACAACATGTACACTGTAAAGAGAGCAGAGATGAATTTTTTGTCCACTTTTTTTCCATTTTTTAACAAAAAGATACTGCATAAAATTTATGACTTAAGAGAAAAGTAGATTTTTAGATAGTTGTATATGCCAAGGAAACCATTCGCAATAAAGAGACACTCTGAAGAGAATTATCATAAATTGTAATTACTTATTGAAAAACTCACAGGAGGTAGAAGTTCGGTCCTGGTTTTAAACTGTTTGTCATCATAAATTTGTTAGTCCTCATTTATTTCAAATATTTCAAGACATAGTTTGTGAAAATTAGGTAAATGATACATTGTGAGAACAATAGTGGATTACTTCTTAGTGTATCAAAATAACATGTAAGTTTTCCTTAATTTAAAAAAAAAGAATAATGTTAATAAAATAACCTCAAATACACATCATACATTCTGTATATTAATTAATATTGAAACTAGTAATCAAGTTGTCAGCTGATCAAGGTGATTGACGATCTCCATTGCAATAATTAAATACAGGTCCGTACTCAAAGTTGCTATCATTTGAAGAAATTATATTAATACCAATAATAATACCAAAATATTATCTGTACGAGTAATAAGAGGGGTGAACATAAGCACAAAAATTCATTTGCAGAAGTTCAAAAAGCATTTAAATGAAGCAAAGTAACTCAGAGGAAGCCTAATAAAAATGAAAAAGAACTATCAAGTGAAAGCTCAAACGTTGATAGCTAGACGCGAAATAAAGGCGGATATCGCAGAAACAATTAGAAATAAAAAACGATATCAAAGAAATCGAACAAGATATAGAAGATATTAATACAATTGAAGAATAAAGGAGGAAATATTTGGCAGGATGAAGAAAATCTAGAACAGCCTAGAAAAACTTGAGAAACATAAACTTCGCAATAATTTAGTATTATCTGTAGTCAAAGTAGAAACTGGTGGTGTGAAACTGTTGAAAGAAGAAGTTGAAGAGTTTTTGGATGATGAATTAGGTAAAAAACCAAAATTAGAGAAGGTTATATAATTGGACAAAGAAGATGCATAATAGAAATGGATTAATATGGGTCAAACTTAGAAGTCTGAAGAAAAGGAGAATATTGAAAGAAGAACGGATTTATATTGAGTCCGAACTAGTTCAACAGAGTTTAATAAGTCAGTTTCAGACTTGAGAGGACATATAGATAAAACAGCCATAGTCAAGATTATCAATAAAAATTTTTTCAGCATTGATTAGTCTCGAGAAAATGATACTTGTAGGTAGGGGGATCTCTCTTGAAGTAAATTTATTGTATACTGGAGCAGTTGTATTTTGGTCATCAGCGTATTGGATACATTTTAGGGAAGTGGGGAAATAGTTGAATAACTCATTTATTGTGAGGATCAATAGAGTATAGCTTAATACTGAACATTGGGAGTTGACAGTATTTTGTGGATGAGGAGGAAAGAGATTCCCAAGAGGAAACACTGTAGTTAGTTATTATGTTAAGTTTTGTTAAGTTGTATTTGTTTCAGTGAATTAAGGTATCCGCGTAATAATGATAGTTTTCCTATGAATAAAAAACGTTTTGGTACCTGAAACTGATTATTAAGTTTTTATAATGAGTTATATGAGTTATACATTATACATTATACATTATACAAAAAAATTCAACCTTTCATATGAAATAAAAAACTAATGGAGCAACTACGCAACTACATATTTATTCAATTTTATTCTGGTAAGGTTTTAAGGATGATAATATTTTTAGTGAAGTTCATCTGTGAACGCTGGAAATTTTGTTCAAGTTTTGTTCAGAACACTTCCATCCTGAAGTTGTTTTGGTATCTGCTAACCCTAAAATGTGCAAACACTGAACGTGATATTTCTCTATTTATAGTTATTTTATTCAAAAGTATAAAAAGTATATATATATACAGGGTGTTTGGAGGGTGAGTAGCCATAGGAAAATGGTCGATAGGTGATGATGTTGGCTACGTGTTGCGCCTACTTAAACAACATTTTGCCTTAAGTTTAATGAGTAATAATTTTTTTTCTATTTTTCTAGAAAATCTCCATTTTTTGTATAAAAACTTTAATTATTTTTTTAATAACCGCTGAAATGTTAAAAAAATGATGTCATTTGTTAGTGTAGTCTTACCTTATTCAGATTTAATCATAATTTCATACAAACTATTCAAAAAGAAATAACAGTGAAGTATCAAACTTTCATAAATCGGAAAAAAATCATCCTTATGTCAACTTCAGATGGTAATAATAAAAAAAAATACAGTGTATGGCATTTACAAATGTTTTTAAAAACTTCTCTAGTTAATATCCTTTCGAACGGTATGTGACAGTAACATGTATCATAACTAACCAGGTAACTAAACAAAAACCGGTTTGTCGTCACGAATGCATTAAAAGGGTGAAAACATAAACTATTAAATTGAGAAGGTGAAAAGTTTTGTTTTGGATGACGCAACGGAAAAGTGGAATAGGTTTAGCTGTTGCACTTTTTTATCTTCTATTACTACATATCTATGTACTTTATTTTGAGGCAATTAAAACAAAAACATATTTCTTTTGAATCATTTATTACAAATCTTGTTCAAATTGATGTCCATTATTTCTGATACATGCGTAACATCTCTTTCTAATTTCCGTTGTGGTATGGCTTAACCTGATTTCATGTTTTATTATCACAAATGCATTATCTATTTTTTTAATTAATTGCTCTCTTGTTTCAATGGTTTCCGTGTACACTAGAGCTTTAGCACGACCCCAGACATAAAAATCAAGCGGTGTTATATCCGGTGACCTTGCAGGCCATGGGATGGGACCATTTCTACCAATCCAAGCGTTGGGAAATGAATTGTCAAGGTGTTCCCGGACTGCTAATGTCCAGTGCGCTGGTCAGCTGTTCAAAAACAATGGGTTCTTGATTCTGAACATTTGGAACTCCATCCATGAGTTCGGGCGAATTATTTATTAAAAAATCTAGATAATTATTGCTCTTTTCTTTTTAGGGTTTTCATCCTTTGGGGCCCAATGATGCAAATTATGAAAGTTTACAATGCCTTCCCTTGAAAACTTTGATTCATCCGTCCACAGGATACTTTTTAAGAAGTCGTGGTGGTCAACATCCATGTGTAACAAGAGACGGCAAAACTGGACGCGTCTTTGATAATCGTTTTCTTCTAGACCTTGCACGGGAGTGTAATGAAAAGGATGCTTTCCATTAGCGCGAAGAACAGACCACACTTTCCATGCGCTTAGATTTAGTGTTGCAGCTACAGTGCGGATACTTGTTGTGGGATCTTCATCAAAAGCTTTCAAAATGCGTTCGTCATCAGCAACGTTACGTTGTCTGGCAACTCCAGGTTCACGGCGATTTAGATTGCCAGTTTCCCTTAAGCGTCTAAATGTCGTTTCAAAAGTATGACGATTAGGTTGACGTCTATTGGGAAAACGCTCATCATAAATTCTTTTTGCTTCTCTTCCATTTCCATCAGCTTTGCCGTAAGCCATCAACATATCAGCGTACTCCTCGTTAGTAAAAGCAGCCATTAAAAATAACAGTAACAACAAAACTTAACAACAACAAACGAAAACAAAAATAATGCGCAAAGCGGAGTTGTGAAGTACAACCGATGAAAGAGATAGCACAATACTTTTAGCTGTGTTACAATGAGACAAAACATTTTACCTGCTCAATTGAATATTTTAGGTTTTCACCCTTTTAATGCATTCGTGACGACAAACCGGTTTTTGTTGAGTTACCTGGTTAGTTATGATACATGTTACATACCGTTCGAAAGAATATTAACTAGAGAAGTTTTTAAAAACATATGTAAATGCCATACACTGTATTTTTTTTTATTATTACCATCTGAAGTTGACATAAGGATGATTTTTTTTCGATTTATGAAAGTTTGATACTTCACTGTTATTTCTTTTTGAATAGTTTGTATGAAATTATGATTAAATCTGAATAAGGTAAGACTACACTAACAAATGACATCATTTTTTTAACATTTCAGCGGTTATTGAAAAAATAATTAAAGTTTTTATACAAAAAAAATGGAGATTTTCTAAAAAAATAGAAAAAAAATTATTACTCATTAAACTTAAGGCAAAATGCTGTTTAAGTAGGCGCAACACATAGCCAACACCATCACCTATCGACCATTTTCCTATGGCTACTCACCCTCCAAACACCCGTATATTATTTATATAAAAAATAAATGTTTCATTATAGTTGAGAAGACATTTGCAGTTTGCTAAAAATCTGTAATTGTTGTGAAACTTTAACCAATTGCCATTTGTAATATCTGTTCCTGTCTCTTCATATATTAGACATAGTTTGAAGTATACTACTTAAATGAATCATTGCGTATTTGCGAACTTTGAAAAATGTTTAGTTTATAAATTTTTTATATGTTTGTTATTATTTCTCCTGATATTTTTTGTATCACTGGAAAAAAATGCTAGATCGTTCCCTTTCCCATAAAAATATTAGTTCATAATAATCTTTCGCAAGAAATAATCGATTTGCTTGAATTATGGACAAGAATGATAATAAGAGATGTCTCACTAAACATATAACAAAAAATGAACCATAAACAACTGTTATTATTTCCACTGACCAAGATATTCATTACTGAACTGCGCAGATTTCAAATGTAAATCAATCGTCAGTCAATGGCGTTGGTCGATGCCGTTCTAGAACTACAACTGTGGCAGTTTTCAATACGCGATAAGTGAAATTTTTCATGCTAGGATCAGTGATTTAATGGTTAGAAATAGGTAGAAAGAACAGAAATAGTTGCAACTGAATCACAAAAAATTGATGATGTTCTCCTAGAATGACAAATCCAATTAATTGGTTCCATTAGCACTATTATTAAAAAAATATTTATAGAAGATAGAGTAAAGATTCGCATTTTAGTGAGTTGTACTACTGGCAATATGATCAGTACACGTTTAGCTTTAGAATGCTTGTGATTTGTTGAAATCGGTGGTTGTAACATTTTTTCATTTTATTTACTTCATAAGTGCAGAAAACAATTTTCATAACTTTTGGGAGTTTGAGAACTTCATTTCTAGTTCAGAGAACATTGAAAGTATTCATTTGAAATATATACTCAGCCTGTATCTGATATTTCTTCCAACATCAAGATTTAATGAAACACTATGGAGTGTAGATATCTGTATCTATTTATCTACATAGAATAATTATTCCGAAGGGAAAAAACTTGGACAAAAATAGGAAAACACATTTCGACTTTTGTTTCCAAATGTTTGTATTTTATAACCGGGTATGTGATCATGAAGTAATGTTTCATTCTTTGATATTAGAATGGATTTTTGTGATACCTGATTGAAAAGTTATCAAATTGACTATTTAGCAATATCAAACAAATAATAATTCACACGAAAGAGAGCTCTTTGAAATATTGAATGAATTTTGTGTCGTAAGTTAATTAAAGGATAGTAATAATGTGTACTATGTATCACAATATTTTTTCAATGTTTCAGATTGTAGTAATTTGTAATTTTTTTTCAATTTTAATTGAAAGTGTTCTTACTAAGAGTGAATTTCTGGCTTTAATGAAAAAAAACTTATTTGTGAACTGCTCATCTTACTGAAACACAACGCGAGAAATTTTAATACTTAGTGGATGCAGGGATAAAATGAGAGCACAACAAAAGGCATGCAATATTTACAGTACAAAATATGGAAAGAGAACTATCTGGTGATATAATGAACGTAAACGAGTTGTGAATATCTATACATATTTACTGTATACAACTAGTTTTTATTTAAATATTGTATAATTCAATATCTTATAAATTTGGAAATGGAAGAGCATTGAAAAATGTTACTGTAAGAAAGTATCCTAACAGATTGGATAATACTTGAGTACCAGGGTCTCGAGATGGACAAAGAAACACAAATATCAATAATTGATTTTGTTTGAACCAAATGTTGAAGCATTTTTCCCATTCCGATTTAGGTGTAGAAAAACGTTGACCTCGCAATTTATCATCGACTGCAGGAATAAGAATTCATTGGGTACCAAACAAGGACGGTCCGGCGGATTATTCAACAATTCAATGTTTCAACTGTTTGGTTTGAACTGATGTTTAAGAGCTCGTATTGTCAAGGTAGAGAATGAATCGTCTTCTGTCATTGGGTTCTCTGATTTTTTTGAATATTTTTGGTAAACAAATACTGTTGAACCATGTAAAATTGAATGATCTATTTGCATCTTGTAAAACGGTGGCGACATGTCCAGTTGTTCTATAAAAACAGGCGTCCATTTGCTTCGAAGTACTTCGTGTGCGAACAGCTTTTGGCTTGTCTTTAAAAACCTTTATAGTTGACTGTTGTTTTTGTTCCGAGTTTATATGCTTAAAACCAAGATTCGTAGCCTGTCACAATCTTATAAATGTCTTTCGAAGCATCACGATTGAATTTTTATAGCATTTTTTCGCACCAATTGCTACAATCTTAGAACCTTTTTGACAGCCAAATGTTCTGGCAGTATGTGAGTGGAATTCATGGTCTGTTTTTTCGTACAGCAGCCGATTCTGGACGATCTTCACGAAACTCATCCTGTAGCGAATAGCTACCAAGATTGAATTCGGAAAACCAACGAAATACGGTGACTTGAGATGGTGCTCCATCACCATAAGTCGAAGTGAGTTAATGTGCACGTTGTTGTTGTTTCAATCAACATCGACTATTCATTGAATTAATATTTGAATAATATGTAAACAACTTAAATAGCAATAGTAATACAACACGTTCTGAATACGTTAACCATGGAAAATGAAAAACTTCATGATGACAATGTCAGATTTGACATATTCACATCAGTGTTGCCATATCTCGAAACGTAAGTAACAACTCTCGTACAGAAGCATTGTTAGATATTTTCTGAGGACCTTGTGAAACAGTTCTATTAACAAAAAATTCCAATTAATAGAGTTTTTCCTCCAAAAATTGAAAATATACCAGTTTCTACTCGGTTGAAAAAATGGATTAGGTTTTTTCAGTTGAGGTGTCCAACGGATGCTTAGAATAACTATAAACATCCCTACTTTATAATATAAAGTGCTTAAAAATTCTCTATTGTCTGAAGATAATTCATCAGGATGGCCTTACGCTCCTGAAACTAAATTTTTTTATATATATTTAGTTAAGAATGATTATAATTAGCAGTTTATTAGCTAATTAGTAAGATCAAGTTTTTTCATATTTTCAAAATGACAATTTCAAGAATACAAGGGACTATCACAATTGTGTAATATAGGAGACAACATACTACTGGGGCAACTGTGATTAAATTCATATTCATATACTATTACTATACTACTACTAACGAAACAGTTTTGATCTTGGTTTAAACACAAATAAACCTTACACTTATCACACTTTATTCTTGACCGACTTTGAAAAGTTTCGTGACGACACATGCTGGGGTTTTTTTTGTTCTCATGAACTGGCCAATGATTGAAGCCACCTTTTTTTGTGCCACAAATTGAAAACTCTCCTAAGCTTAAACGAAATTTATAAAAAATCCATGGTATCTTTGAACTTGAACTTATTCGTGACGCAGTCATTTCTATATTCCATCCAGCTATTAACTATGCATATATCAAGTAAATGAAGAATTGTCTCAAATTTTCATTTTTCCATTATGAATTTCAACTTCATTCGTACAGGACATGTTTCTCCTAATTTTTTTCCACCCCCTCAGATTTTATTCAAGAGCTATTCCAAAGGCCGTAGAAACCATATTAACGGATTTATTATATTTCCATTTTGTAGCACATATTTTTTGTCAATTCTGACATACTCCTCTGCCTGTCCTCTCTTCACCTGTACCTTCTATTTTCAACTCCAATAATTTATTAAGCAGAGGTAATGTTGGAATGTATCTGTCAAAAAAACTGAGCTTCCTTGTGGCAAACTTTTTATTAAACGCAAAATGACTGATGGCCCTAAACCAAGCTCTTTGTTTTCCAGTGATGTCAAGGATCCTTGATAAATCTCAAAATCTAGTATAAGACCATATGACGTTGTTAGAACAAATTTTTTAAGGCTGAAAGGTCTTGGCTTATTCTTTACAAACTGTCGCAGCGGACAGCGTCCTAAAAATGGGATCATTTGCTCATCAATTGAAAAATATCCCAAAATTGGCCTGACAATATCTTTACATTGTTTCTGACTCGATCAATCATCAGTTGAATTTTCCACATGTGGTTCAGTTTTTTGAAATCTTCTGACATCTACTATATGAAAATTTGTACAAAATTTATAGAATCTGTTACGATTCATTACATCAGCAATAATTGGTAGCCGATACTTAATGCTCCCAGTAACGATGAATTCTAGGAAATTTCAAACACCCCATGACAGCATGCATGCAAAAAATTGTTTGATCTCTTCTAGAGCAATTTTTGCTGTAAAAGATATGTGGATGTCAGTTCTGCTCCAATTTCTACAAAATCCTCATTTGAATATTTGCCTAAGGACTCAAAACAGCTACATTGTCATTAGTGATATTTCTTGGCAAGTTTTTTCATTCAAATTGCGTTTTAATCCATTTTGAATCCGTTGAAGAGGTTTTTCACCTGGCTTTTCCATTGTTTACTTTACTCAGATTGTTCTCCGACCGAGTTTTCAGAAACAACTATTGGAGGTTCAAAAATATCGTCTTCCTTATCACTGTCGACCCCAAAATCGGATCCAATTTCGTCTAGCAAATCTTAGGTTTTATTTGGATCTGCAGAATGCTCATCCAAGTTGATATTTTGCTTAGTTTCTGTAATGAAAATATTTTTTCTTTTTCTCTACTTTTTATATATTATGTTAAATCCTGGATGTTACAAATATGACACTCATTCCCAACAACATTAAAACCTTACCTCAGAGAATCTTAAGCATTTTATTGTGTAATATTACGTACCATGCCTATTCTAAATAATTATGCATGCAAAGCTTCATTTAATGAAATTTGGACCAATACTTACGATTTTTTGCCATTGTAAGACTCAAACATTGAGAAGAGATCGAAATTCGTTTCTATGACTTTCAATCACAAAACAAAAACGCTGCCAAACATAAACTTTTCGTTTTAACCAGTTAAAATTGGTGTAGCACAGATGTGTCGCATGTGCGTTTTGAAGAAAAAAGAATAGTTAAATGATTCACCAGAAACTAGAGAAACGTGGCACAAATTAGTGGTTGATTGAGGAAATAGGAATAAATGATAGTCCCCTTTAGGATACCATACCTCACATTTAGACTCAATGGCCTTTGTACTTGATCTCCAGCAAACAATGAGGATTGTTGTCAAACCGGTAATGCTTATTATATATATTAACGGTTTCTAAACAAGCTAAAAATTGATTAACAATCGTGAAGTTTAATTTATTATAAATATTTAGTATAGTGATTATATAAGTAAACGGTACTTATGAGAGGATTTCTGCTAATGCAACAACAATATTTTCTTCCAATGCTCTAACTGAGTGTGTTTGCAACGGAGATCTGAAGCTCTCCGTATTACAAAATACTTCTCGCATCGCGTAAATGTCATTTTGAATATCGATGTCGAAAAACTCTTTAATCCAATGCTGCATTTTGAAGAAATTCGAAATATATCGCAATAATAGCTTCACCATTTGTAAATGGCATTCTAATATTCTTATATACTTACTAGTGCGTGCAAAGTATATAAATTACGCTGAGTCTGTAGGAAATGGGTTTATGGGTTGATTTTCAGACATTTTTACCTCCAGTTTACTCTCCATTCGGCTTGTGTTGCACTCGCATATTAGCATTAATTATTGATATCTAACAGTTTTTTATTTTTTGTCAATGAAATCTCATATTTTTCGATAAAAATCAAATTATGAAATGTATGACTTCCGGAAAAACTCAAATGAATAATAATTAAACAGTTTCTTTTTTAAATTATATGATTACTAAATTTTTCATTCTTTCGTTTCACTGAGCTGTTAGAGTATCATACTTTTTCATTCTTATAGAAAAAAGTTATAACATTGCATTTCGTTCCTAAAAGCATTCCTCAATTTTCTTTTATTATAACAAAAAAAGCAGTCTTGTGGAA
The DNA here is from genome assembly GCF_026250575.1 of Diorhabda carinulata. NCBI lineage: Eukaryota > Metazoa > Arthropoda > Insecta > Coleoptera > Chrysomelidae > Diorhabda > Diorhabda carinulata. The sequence goes on from NC_079462.1 coordinate 11,783,572, forward strand.
ACAATAAAAATGATGTATCAGTTGATTACTGAAAATATGAAAATTTAAAAATACTTTCCATGATCTTTCTATCCCAATTTAAAATTAATATAATTCATAATATACCTCCACTATGCACTTATATTTGGCCACCAGACTTGTGATGAATGTGTCCATTGCCTATCGACAAAAAATCTATTGTTGATCTTTCGAATATTTAATTTGGACTGAATTTTCTCCAGACATGTTTTCACTTAACAATGCGTTATTAGGTAGAGTCTCAATTCAAGTTTTAATAAATGTAGAATAGAGAATGTGAAGACATCGACTCTAGTTTTCAAAATTGAACTTGTTACCAAAATAATGATCTTATGTCATAAAACAGAAGAGACCTAAAATCACGAACATTTAGATGCATTTCATTCATATTTATATATATATATATATATATATATATATATATATATATATATATATATATATATATATATATATATATATATATATATATATATATATATATATGAACAATCTACTATGTATAATCAATATGTTAAACTTTTAAACATATCACAACTTAATCCCCATTGTTGATCTTATAACTTTGTTATTCTTTAATTACTCACACCTTTCAATAATACTGACACTGAATATCTCTATTTTCTTATATGAAGTTCATACCTACTTCTTTTTTCTTACGGTTTCCATCACCATACCATTAAAAGTTTGTTTCTCCTTGTTGGTTACCTGTCATGTTGTATTCTCCCATGAACTGAAGTATTTGTTTTATTTTCAAACTTTTTCGTTTCCGTAATTCTAGTTTTGTCAATGTATACAATGTATACTAGCCGAACTTTTTGCATTTAAATGCGAATTTGTAACTCAATTTCTAGGGAATTATGCAGATTAGAATGAATAAAATAACAATATGGAATATATTATGACACAGATTCCTATACAAGATGATATTTTCTGATTAGTAAAATGGAAATTGAATGAATCGAGGGAAGGAGATGATTGATTACAGCGGAATTTTCATATAATATACTGATACTATATATACGATTTTTCCAGTTAAAATATTTGAACATTTTAGTTTTAAACAGTTTTAAACAGTTGGTAACGAATTGCTAGTATATATAATATTATACTAGGTAATATTATACTAGGTATTTCTGGCTTTGGGTTTTTTTTTCAAGATAGTTATGACTATTGTACAAAATTAAAGCTAAATATACGTGAACATTCGAGCATTTGGTTTATTGTTAGGAGCTATATCAAATTTGTGGGAAAAATACATTGTTAGGAAATATATTCGGATAAAATGATGATTATATACATAGTTTTTTCTATGAATACAGACTTCTTACATGCATTATTTCTCCGGAAAGTGCTCTATCTGAAAATCTCTATCTGCTGCTATTTCACTGACCGAATTTCGTGAAGCTGGGACTTCTTTGTCGTCAGCAAAATCCATTATCGGCTTCCAAGGTGGCTTTATTTACAAAAACTTATGAATTTTATGATTTCAGTATAAGTTCCCATAATTATTTGGATTTATGTCATCTACAGAATTGGAGTTTTGTTTCTTCGAAGTGTCTTAGTTTTATTACAGTGACCTACACAATTTTTTGTAACACCGTTCAAACAATTATTTTCATAATGCTAATACCTTCAAAATAATGAAAAAGAGATTCAATGTTAATACGTTACATTATGTGCTTTCAATCCTCTTTCATACGCTGGTAGTGGACTTTCACAATGCTTTCACAAACTGCTTGATCAATCCAAGTTCTCTCGCTTTTGTTTCAATTTGTTTTTTTTTGTGATGTGTTGTTACCAGTTAAGTTTTTTATCTAAGTATTTAGCACTATCTGCTTGTGGTATTTCTGTATCGTTTAACTCAACTTGCAGACATGTATCATTACGTAGCGTGAATGTTACATTTTTTGATTTGATCTCATTAACTTTAATCCTCTATTTTTGTAACCACTCCTTTAATTGGTCTAGATGAGCGTGGACATTTTTTGCTTCTATTTGTGATTCTTGATCAATAGAGAGGATGACTATGTCATTAGCAAAAGTTCCTTTTGTTGTATACTATGTCTCTGGTATATCTGATGTATACAGTATGTAAAATAGCGGACCTAGTACGCTAACCTTTGGAACCTCTGCTGCTATAGTGAAATTTTCGGACTTTTCCTCATTAACTTTTGTTTGAAAGGTTCTGTTGATTCAGTATTTCAGAAGTATGTAGTAGTTTAGGGGAAGAGCTCTTTTAATTTTGTTTAGGAGCCCTTCATGCCACACTCTGTCAAAAGCCTATCCGATATCAAGGAAAACAGAAGAGCAGTATTCTTTGTTTTCCAAGGCTTTATTTATTTTCTGCGTGAGTCTTGTTGCACTATCGAATGTTTTTGTCGGAATCCAAATTGATGGCAGGGGAGTCTTCAGTTATTCTATGTAGAAGTAATTTTTCAAGGAGTCTGGACATTGTAGGTAGTAGGCTTATTGGACAGTGAGATGACACGTCTTTGCGCCCTGGTTTAATAATCAATATGATTTGTGCAACGTTATAAGATTTTGGTCAGTATCACGAGTCTCAGAATTGCATTGTATTTGAGTAATAGCATGATCCCTCCTTTTTGTGGCAAAAAAATTGAAATGAATGAATTTCAAAACGTAAAAATTTCAAACGGAACATTCTCTGAATAGAATGACAAGCAATTTTTGATGATAATTGACTTGTATTACAAATAGAACGTCAGAGCAGCTTTCCTAATTTTTTATGTATCTTGAAAAATGAGCAAGATGTTGCTATTATAAGAAAGATAAACTGAATCTATTACAATCCTCATCGCTTGAAAAAAATATCAAATTTATATAAAACCCTATCTGGAAAATTCGTTATTATCACCATATTTGACAATATGTAGTTCACTGTGGAGATATAGAGAGCACATATTCTGGCTGTTTACTTAGAAACTATTCAATACAGAAAATATTACTGCATTATTTACTCCAGAAAAATGGGTGGTTTCCAAATGGGATGGCACACCACACAAAAATACATTAAGTACGTCACTATATTGGTATGAGATATTGTCAATGAAACTTTTTCCAACGGTTAGAAAATAGTCATGACAACGCTTTAAATTTCGAGCTTCTTGTGATACAATAATTTGGTCCTCTCAAATAAGACATTTTCCAGAGAAACTTTCCACACGGCAACGAAACCAGTCAATTCCTATGTATTTTGGCTGTTTGAAATTCGAGTTACCGCAGTCTTGAAAATTGGGGACGGAGATATTGACATAAATATACGAAAATCGCTGTTTTTGCACTTATTTCTCTATTTTGCGAGAAAACTATGCATTCCAGCGAAAAAGTTAACTTAGATGAGTTGTAAATAATTAAATTTTTCTCCAACTTTGTCATTGAACATTTTGTCGTGCGTTGCATAGTTAAGCCGCTAGAGGGCGCGCAGAATATTTCATAATTCATTTCTTGCATTTTTTGGAAAACTATGCTTTTCCAGGAAAAAGAGGAAACAGAAAAGTTGTGGCATACAAAATTTCCGACAACTTTTGCCCGAAACTTTTTTCTGAATAACATCAAAGGTACTCTTTGTTTAACTCGATAAAATTCATGGTTGGAGAGATATTATTAAGGTATAGGAGAACACAACAGTGAATATGGATAAACCTGATTCCTTTGACAATAGTGTTTTTACATCTGACACAATGCTCAATAACTTGAAAAAAAGTGAAATACTAAAATAGTCACTGCAAACTACGTGGACGCGTTATCATCTTATTAATGTTCTATTTCACGATGATACTGCTTTCCCCATGACAGTCACAACAGATATGTAAATTTTTAGATCATTCTACATGCCAAGGAAATTGTTAGCCATGAATAAACATTCTCAAGAAAACTATCATAAATTGTAATTATTCATTGAAAATACTCACAGGAGTTGTAAAAATAATCAAACATTTATAATTGAACTGCATACTGTCGAATCTCCTGTTAATAACAAAGAGAAAAAATTGAAATGTAGAAAAATTTAGTTGGTTAGCCTACAACTTATCAAATAAAAACAAAAAAACAATAATAAACGTTCCTAAGGAGCAACTTGCACTTCTACACACTTCCGGAGTCTACGAAGGATATTTCTTTGAACTTGGAAAAACATTCTAAGATTCTGCTTCATAACGTCACAAGTTTATTCTATCTATCATTCCGTTCTTTGTGTTTACTGGTGTACACAAGGTACACAAGATACACCAAGCTTTCAAGATATCTTTTAAATGAATCCATTGTAATCAATTCATGGGAACGTGGTGGCCATGCAAATGGATCTCCCCGACTAATCCATCTACTAGAAAAAATGTTATTAAGATGTTTCTTTGAATGTGTAGAGGAATATCATATAAAATGAGTGGGAAATTGTTTGTGGAAATTAGTTAACTCAATTTTTGTATTTCCAATTAATAATTACAGTTTATGATAAATTTCTTCAGAATGTTTCTTTATAGCGAATGGTTTTCTTGGCATGAAGAACGATCTATGAATCTATATATCTCCTAAACCATGAATTTGATGAGTTGAACAAACAGTACCATTTTTTTTAAAAATTAATTGCAAAATCAATTTTTTCTCTCTCTGGATTGTACAGGCTGTCCTTGTAAAAGTTACGGTTTGTTAACCATTGGCATTATCCCCCTCTGGCATTTAGATAATGGTGTATAATTATTTAATCCGTCAAATGCACTACATATGTAATCATCTATCAAAAGTTCATAATATTCGAATGCATATTTAAGAAAATATACTTAAATATGAGTTCTGATTATGCAGCTTCAAAGGCTTATAACTGAAAAGCGATGAGTCGTAGGAGAAATTTTGTTGTATCACAGCATTATTTTCTCGTTATCTAGTCACTTCCGATTTTTTTGCAGCAAGTCCTCGAGTATCTTTTGTACATATGATGTAAGAAATGTAACTACCAGCAAGGATAAAAGTGTGAGGAAAAATATTTAAAAAGATAATCGACTTGCGTATGTTTCTGTTACCGTAATACCTTAAGTTTCTGATAACGCGATAAATATGCAAAGTCGCCAATTTGCGCTTATGTGAATTTCCCTAATTTGTTGCTCTATGCTTCACAGTATAATTAAAATTAAAAATCAAATGAAAAATCGTATATTACGCTATTTTTACGAGGGACGTTTTTTATCAACCAAAACTTCATGAGTGATGGTGTTGTGCATGAAGGTTGATACGAAAGTTCAACGATGGCCATAATGATGTGCTTGATAAAGGGGGCCAAGGACGCAAATCTGTCGTTTCAGATGACCTGGTTCAACGAGTTGACAGAATGGTTAAAGAAAACCGCAGATTTACCACTACTGCTTTGCCCATGAAATTTCCAGTTTCAAGGTCTGTTTTGTACTCAATTGTCACTGAACGGTTAGGCAGCCACTTTCTTTGAAGAGGGTATTGAAAAGCTTGTACACAGCTATGACAAATGTTTCAATCTCTTCGGTGATTATGTCGAAAATTACCCGTGAGTGTACTAATCGTTTGCTAATAAAATGATTGTTTCATATGAACTTGTCTGGTATTTATAGTCTATCGGAGATTGAAAAAAAAGACCCTCGTATAATTAATTCAAAACTAACCTAAGTTAGTGAAAGATTAGTTCGTTTTCGTTGCACTTGGTTTTAAGTGATTATTGATTATATTTTCAACGTATTAAGGAATTAAATGTTTCATATATGTCTCTGGTTATCAACCGTGAAAATAGAATATGGGTGACTTCATATATGGCTGCCATTCAATTAACCCAGTGGAAACTCCAGAGGAGATAATAGTTCAATGACTGTGTCCATGGTTACGTCTGTAGCTTGTCTTTTGTCACAACAATAGACAACTTCAATTATTTTTAAGTATTCTCTAACTTTTGTTTAGTTTCTCAGCAGCTGAAGTATATACTCAAAATAGAGTAGTTCAACAAACTTGTTCGAATCTTGATCGAACTCATATCAAACAATAAAAATGTACTCATATGAATATGTATTGTAATGGAATATAACTGTAGCTTACTAAAAATAGAAAAATTAACCTATTCATTTTTTTTAAGAAAACAATTACATATAATGCATAAATTAGTGTTGATTCCTATATTGCCAGATTTGCAATTTTGTGATAATGGAAAAGAAAAAAAATTGTTTAACCTTCTAGGAATGTTTTAAAAGGACATAAGTATTGTAAAACGTGACTATGAAAAAAATTACTATCGAGAGGAAGACTATAAAAGGCGGAAAAAAGGTTGTTAGTTAGTTACGAAATAGTAAATAAAAATCTTGAACGTGTGAGAAGTGACCGAACGATAAAACATTCTGAACGAGTTAGTTACCAAAAGATAAACAAATATCCTTAACGTTACCAAAATAGAAAAAAATCTTGATTTTGAATTAGCATCAAAACTATTACTAACAAGTCCTGAGACATCGAATTATTAATAATAGAAACTATACATTGTAAATCGCCAAGTGAATTAAGATAACTAATAATTCTAACAATAAAACCCACGGAAAGAGAGATATAGAGTGTCGTTCATTTAATGATACATATTTTTTGAAATACAGGGCCACACAAAATTTGGAAACAATATAAACATCATAACTACCCCCATTGAAATTGTTTTTTTTCTAGTTCACATGGTATACGTCAATACGTCACCATTGGCTCCCAACGTCTCTTTTTCGATTTTTATTCAAAATCTACCCCGAACCTTAGAGTGTTTTGTATTCTTTAGGGGTGAAAACTACCCCTTTTAGCATGTATTTGAGTAATTCACAGTTTAAATGAATTATTCGTAGATCTGTTGACATTCTCAAACAAGTTTATGATCAATCAGATTCATCCAACCACTCCAAATGATCTCCTAATTATATGAGAAGTTGGAAAATAATCTCAATGTTTTTTTCTATTGTTAGAAATTATTTAAAACTGTATTAATATTGAACTGAGAATATTTCGCCAGTATTTTTAAGAAGTGTGAATTAATTTTCCAATCCTTATAAAACCCACCTTCAATGACCAAAAATTTCAAAGTTGCAGTTAAGTTTTATATACAAAAATGATAAAAAAAAATAAAAATAAAAATATTTTGAAAATCAATCACTTAGAAAATGATATAGAAAACAATTTATTTATTTTTATATTTATTTTATATTTATTTTATATTTATTTTATATTTATTTTATATTTATTTTATATTTATTTTATATTTATTTTATATTTATTTTATATTTATTTTATATTTATTTTATATTTATATTTTATCATTGCTAATATCTTCATTCTTTTTGTCGTTCGTCCACGTGTCCTACTTCCTCGTCGCTATCAGAGCCATTTGGGTGTCTAAAATAGGCGGTCTGTTTAGACAAAACTCTTCTGAGCAATTAGGGCAAGCACTATTGCAGTAAAGTCTTTTCAGTCGGCACCCATATGTCAATCCATACCCTTTTGTGCATTGGCAAAATATAATTTTCACTATAGTTCCTCTGGTGTGGTTTGATTAGGGTTTTCTATGGGCATTAAAGTGCCTTCTAGTTAAACCCAAACCCAATCAACCGGATTGATATTTTTGTTCTCCAGTCACATCTGAGTCTTAAGATACACTCTCTCCAAGTGATTACAGTTTAACAGCCTTTTTTTGTAGTTAAATTAACAAAAGAACTGTACCTGATTTGTTACACGTGTACGGAAAAAAGTTTTACACTTTTCAATCCACTTACAGTTATTTCTCTACTAATTCCGAATAATACAATGATGCAATATATACCTGCTTGCAAATATCCTCAAGACTGGCACTAGTATTATAAAAAAATTTTTAAAAATAGCAGTTCGTTTTTCGATAATAAATCGCTAAATTTTCGAGCTAGAAACATTTTTAAAACAGCATTTTGTAGGAAATCTCAAGTATTTGACGTCATATTAATTGAATCACTTTTTAACCCTCCGTTTAAAAAAGGGTGCAGCTCAAGGGGTATGCAATTGCAAACTGGGAACAGATGTATCTCCTTCAATTTTTGTGATACAAAAATTTAAGGAAGCTCAAAATTTTTGGCAAAAATCCTACAATTAATATTCGAAACATCTTTTCATAACATAAAATTTTTGGTTTATTTAAGAGAAATTAACTTTTTATTCAAGACACCAGAAATGCAGTGTTCAGTTTAATTAATTATTTTTTCTATAACATAAGCATTCAAAACCTGTTCAATCACATGGATCATATCAATAATATATAAATAAAGTTGATTGCAAATGTATTACGATTAATTTCAATTGGGGTGATAATGGGGAGGGTATAATTATTACATTTTTTCAAACACGAGGAAAGAAGAAATTTTTGTTATAAATCAGTCTCATCAGTGAATACTCATTTTAAAGATTTTTCTCTGTGCTTTGAAAAAGATCTCTTGAGTTTTTCTCAAAAATATCATCAATTTCAAGTTATTTGTGGTTAAAGATTTTTAATTTCGAGGTTCTTTGAAAAAAGCCATCTTTCAATGAGCAATAACTCAGTTATAATTGAATTTACAGAGGCCTTCATAAATTGAATCCTTTTGCTGTTTGTTATAACTTTTTTAGTTATTCATGGAAAAAATTTTTCTTTGAAAAATTAGTAGTTTCAATCGTTAATAACTCTAAAAGTACCAATTTTAGAAAAAAAATTCTGTAGACTAAAAGTTGCTTGGAATTAGTCAGTCTATCGACATTTTGTAAATTGAAAGTATTATTATATGATTATGTCATACTAACTATTAAAATTGAAAATTATTAGATTGAAAAATATCAAAATCTTAATTTGTTAATTCGAACTAATTTGTCCCGTAATCTTCAATTACCCAATCGCTTCTAATTGAAACAGGTTAATCATTTGTTCTATAATTTCTTCCATTGTCGATTTAATCAATAACCAATTATTATTTGATTAACTACCGCAATTAATTCATATTTTCCTCGATCATAATAATTATCAATTACTTTTCAAAGCCAACAAACCGCGTGAATTTGAATTTGAAATGTTCTCTCTCAAATTAAGAAAATGTCTGGAATCCGTTAACGGACTCTAATTTCGCTAAGCTGCCTTTCCATTTCCGAGAAAATTTATATTCCAAATTCTCAATTATTTTAGTAAGTGTTGTAGGAATATTACAGTGATTACTTTTTATTAATTAAGAAGGAAATTGTACCAGTTTAATTATTGAGAGAGTTGAGATTGATTCTCTAGAACGAAGCAGGTAATTGGAAAATCATTATTTCACAAGTTCCACAATAATGTAGACAACAAGATATATAAAATAGTAAAAGGCAATACTCGATGTTCTGATGAACGGTTACGCCCAAAAACACTTCGTCATGTACAACCTGTTAAGTCAATAAGCAAATGTAACAAAAATATTGTAGATGTGAGTTATTGCTTTATTAATATAACAAAAGAATGTAATTGACAATATGAGTAGAGTATTCTTATTATAAAAAACACAATCGAGTTACCCACTAGAACTTAGCGTTACATGTAAGTAACGTTTTCAGCATTTGGTTTAAAATTAAATTAAAGGTCTATACTACCGCATTTTATGACTAGATGGTGCTACTTGTGTCAATTTGAACTATTATGTTAACAGCTTTTTTCTGCAAAAGCAGCTGGTACACGTTGTTGTTTGTTTTGAAACAATCATTATTATTGATAAAGAAGTTAGTATTAGTCCCGTGTAAGTATTACGAAATATGTGTTATCATATTTCTACCGAAAAAATTAGCGAAAGCTAGCTTGAAACGGCTTTTTTCGTGCGTTACGTATAAGTAACGCTATGCTATTAGATACTAGTTGATAGAAGAATTTTTGAAAATATATTTTTGGTTTCTATGAACTGTCTAACTTTAGCAGAGGCTCTTGAAATGGATAACATTGATAGGACACCAGATACAAACTTACTGATGAGGATTCTACCGACATGGACAAAGATAGGAAGTTGGATAATATGAGCGTCTGTCAACTTCAATCTCAAGTTGAAATGCAAGAACAACGCATTTCTTCCAATGATTCCTGACCCAATTGAGGCAGGTCCTAGCAATCTCTAAAGTACTACTACTAGCACGGATATAAATAAGTAAAGGTACATAATCGTGCTAAAAAATCTCAAATATATCAAATAGTACTAATGGTAGCTCGAGTGGAGATGGGTATCTAGAGAATCAAGATGTGGGACTTTTCCTCATAGGAATTATAAACATTTATCTGTAAATAGTTTAAATAGGTTTATATATTTAATGAAATGTGATTTTTTATTGACTTATTGAAATAAAGATATAAATATTGTATTTCGCCACTACGGTCATATCATACTGAAAATTAAATTCCTCACTGTTTAACATTAGAATTATATTTAAACTTCAACTCATATCTTTCCGCAAAAGATAGCAGTGATTATGAGTTTTATTGGAAAGGAAATGCTTACCAAATATGCTGAATATCAATGCACAACACTTAAAAAACCAAAAACTAAATATACAAAAAATAATTACCTCGAAAAAACAATGAGTGACATATTTGAAAGTATAGTCAATGAATATTTTGGTCAATAAACCAAATAGATTGTGAATTTTGAAGAACTACATTAATGAGGCAATAGGCTTGTGTCCACTAAAAACAAATTTCTTGAATTATAGTTTCTAATTGTAAATGAAAGGTGGTTAATTATAAATAAACAGTCTATTACTCATAAATATTAATGATTATTGATATATTTGGAAAATATAAATAATAAATAGGCATGACTGTGAACTTTCACTGCAAACAGGGGATGCCAACAAGGGGGAGTGGTCCCCACTTATGTGGAGCGAAGTAGTAGACGAACGTAGAAAGGAGATAATCACCAAAGTCACAGATGCTTTGCTGGTGTGCAGAAACATTACAGGGAATTGGGGCTGTAACCCAAAGATAAAATGGTGGATCTACATGGCAATTATGGGACCAATTATCACATAGGCATTGGTTTGGGGTACTACTCATAGAACTAGTTTGAATACCACTAGGAATAATCTCTCTAGCGTACAAAGACTGGCCTGCTTATGTGCAACTGGGGCCATGATATCCTATAGTACTGGAAAGTGTGACAGAGACAACATCACTTGGAATGTTCAGAGACGGAATCTATAAAGAAAACCGGTTTCTCAATAATGACCAACCTGAGGACATGTCTTAGGACATTGCATAGAAAATCTTTAGGGAAAAAGTTCATTTCAATAATAATCTGATTTTACAATTTATTATTGAGGTGAATGGATCAACACACCGTACAAGAAATGAACAGAAATGCCATTAAATGTTACACGTTCAGATCAAAAATAGCAGACGGAACTGAAATAGGAGTGTACGGGCCCAGAACCAAACACTCAACACAAAAATTTGTTAAATCTCGATAATGCCATACTTTGTAGAGATTTTGATTAGGATTTTTGAACATTTTTAAAAGCAGCATATGACATTGATTTAGTATCTTCAAGAGAGAGATTTAGTTTCTTCAAGAGAAGCTACAACAAACGAAAACACAACAATCGATGGAGTCTTGCAGAATTTAATGCTCACAAAATTGAGACTTTTATTTATTAATCATATTTTTCATTTCATAAACAAATTATAATGAAAATTGTCAATGAATTTCCTCATACATATTCAGATTTATGTTGATATTTACTGATTGTTAACGTGAAAAAATGCGCTATAGTTTCTCGGCGCGAGAGACTTTAGCTTTTTACTTGTTTCGGTAAAGGTTGGGAAACCTTCGCAATATTGAAACATACTCTATTTGGATATTCATATCGTAGCTGATATCCTCATTCAAATATCAAGTTTTCAACTTGCATTCAAGGACATAGATATAAAAATGTCTGAAAATTAGGAACCTGATACCTAACATTTATGGATGTATACATGAAAATTACAAAATCTCGATTTTATTGGTTCATATAATCCTTATTTCGGAATTAAAGTGGAAAATAACTTCAAAAATGATCCTCTTCTATTCAAGAAGAAAATCGCCTTGGCATGTGTTGTTCTGAAATTACTAGACCGTGATATGGGCGACTGAACTTTGTGGTTTCAAGAAAAAATCATCTCCGGGATAAGAAGAAAATTCGTTATATACTTTTTCATTTCATGATTAATCTTCTATATACAATGAATTTGTCAAATTTGATGATTATTCCCTTCAATTTGAAAGTCGTTGAAATTTTCAATGAAATTGTGACTTTTCGTACTGTTCATTCAGTTGTTGAATGTTTTGAATTATTTCACAACAAATTTATCTAAGATTGATCATACACTGTAAAATAAAGACATGATGACGCTTTCGAATTTTGAGCTCTTCTCATAGTAAGTATTTAAATGTTACAAATTAAACAATGTAACAGAATTTTCACTACTAACACTTAATGAACATTGTTACAAATGAAAATGATATCACAAGTTGGAATATATAGAGTTGAAAACATACTTGAAGTAATTGTTTCAAATGAGAAAATAAGAGTTCCAATTTTCTTGGAAAATAAGAATATCATGCCACCTTCTCAGGGCATTTCTATATTTGTATAAATTATATACTATACTAACCACAGAAAGAGGTTAGTATAGTGCCCACATTTCCCATGAACAGCTGCTGAAATTGAGTTTCCTTTCTCCTGAATTTGGTTCTGAGTGAATTCACATTCTATAGCTACTTATTCACAATATTCATTACCCATTTTTGCAGAGTTTTGTTTTGCCAATGTGTCCAGACAATTGTAATCTTTCAAATTTTTCTATGTTAACTATCTCCTCAGTTTCCATTCTATTTTTTTTATATTCTGATAGATTTTTCTAGCTATTTTTTTTAATATGTCCTTTGTTCCATTTCAGTCATTCCATGTCAGATGGATAGTTCAGATACAATGTTATATATTCTTGCTGCTTATATTTATTGGGCTCCATATACCTAACATTTCTGTGTAATTCAAGTCTTGCTTGCTTACTTTTATCAATACAGTTTCTTAACTAAGCACATCCAACCACATGACACAATTTTACACTGAGCTAGCCTGGTAAAACTTATTGTTTCTAAAGAGTGTTGATGAGAAGTGAATATTCAAATTGTTTGAAATATTATTCGATTAAGTAAAATCACATTGACAAAATCATTACAAATCTAAAAAAAATTGTTGAATATATGAGGACAATCCCAGAAGTACCTGGGCTGTCGTAGAGATGGCGATATTTGCTTGAAAAGTACCACTGTATTAGACATTACACAATATATACCGCATATGTTTCAAGTTTGAAGGCGCCACTTTTTTTAGTATTTGTTTGACAGCCATCGATAATGAAAGTTTTCGGCGAATTTGTAAACATGAATAAAATTGGTTATCGTTATATACAATACTTTTATTTGAAAGGCTGTACCCCAACCAATATAGAAACTAGACTAGATTCTACTCTGTGCGAGACTGCTCCCTCGTTATAAACAGGAAAATATTGGGTAGCAGAGTTTAAACGAGGTCATATGACCTGCGGACAACATCGCAGTGGTCGACCAAATGAGGTGAAGAATCCAGAAATTTTGAAAAAATCCATAAAGCGGTAATGAGTGATCATCGACTGAAAGTGCGCGAGCTATCAGACATAGTGGACATTTTAAAAAGTGTGGTATATCGCATATTAACTGAAAATTTGGACATGCGAAAGTTGTGCGCAAGATGGGTGCCGCGTTTGCTCACAATGGAACAAAAACAGCGCCATGAAGATGTTTCCATCGAGTGTTTGGTAATGTTTCACAGAAATAAAGCCGAATTTTTGCACTGTTTTATAACCAAAGATGACACGTTAGTCCATCATTTCACACCCGAAACAAACAAACAATCAAAACAATGGACTGAAGAAGGCACGGACCGTTCCATTTACAGGCAAGGTCATGGCGTCGGTTTTTTAGAATGCACGTGGGATAATTTCCATTGACTATATTAAAAAAGAAAAGAGTATCAACGGAGAGTATTATGTGAAATTATTGCAACGTTTGAGCGAATTTGGTTAAGTAGAAAGTGTTGTTTTAACATGACAATACACCAGCTCACACATCCGTTATTACATTTTCAAAAATATGTGTAATAAATTTTAAATTGCTATCTCATGCAACCTATTCGCAGCAATGCCAGATTTAGCCTCCTTGGATTATTTTCTGTTCTCTGACTTGAAGAAATGGCTCGGTGGTCCAAAGATTTTCCAACAATGAATAGGTGATGTCAGCAATTGATGGCTATTTTGAGAAACTTGACGTTTCTCATCATAAATAGGATACCCTTTTATTTGAGCTACTCTTACATCTACCAATTTCAGTGCTAAAGTATCTAAAAATGGTAACTGTCCATTATTTTCCATTTCATAGGTAAACTTTAAAGATGGTAATTTGGGTTGAGTTCCAAAATGAATTCGTCTACGTTTGCCTTCTTCGTATTGAATATAACGAAAATATCATTCACATACCTGTACCATACCCTGGGATAATACTGAAACTCTTGACTGATTTGCTTTTCAGAATGACCCAAAAACAGTTCAGCCATGAACGGTGATAGGCAGCTTCCCTATTGCTGTTCTTTAGTCCTGCTTATAGAATTCGTTATTGTACTGGAAATAGTTCTGTTCCATACATATTTTTGTTTTGTAAATATTCTTCTATCACATCAGCTTCCAAATTATTAGATATCAGTAAGTTCTCAAGGTACAGAAAGCTCTGCGGGACCGTCACGCTGGGTAACCATTTTTAGATAATTTAGTAATTAGGAATGGTAATAGGTTAGAATTTGATGTATTTAGGAAAAACACCGCTACGTGCAGGTACATCCCGGCTGATTCTTTTCATTGTATCCAACATAAGATGGCCAGTCTCCATTTCCTGGTACATCGGTTGATCCACTTTCCAATTACCATCGAGAGTTACAGTAAGAAAAAGTCCTTCATTGAGGATGTGGTTCTAATCAACGATTAGGAAAAAAGAATTGTGAATAGGTTAATCAATCGTCATAGGTTAAATAAATCTCTATGTAAAACCACTTTTTTCCAAGCCCAAAGTGGAAAACAAGAAAAATTTGCTCAGATGCCTTCCAATCTTCTTTATACAAGAAGGATGGAAGGAATATTTAGCAAAGTGAGCTTCAAATTGGTTATAAATCCAACAATTCATTAAAACAAATGTTGGGAAATTCTTAGGATAAAACACAAAATTTGGAAAAAAGTGGTATATGAAATAAGCCGTGGTGATTGTGACGGAAAGTATATTCGGCAGACTAAGAGATCCTTTATTGTCACAGTCACAATCATGACATAAATATTTATAATGTGAAATTGTTAAAAAATATATCCAATAATAAATTGTTGGATGCATTTGAGAGCATTGAAATTGCTAGATGTAAGAGTAGCTTAAATAGGGACAGAGGGCCAATTCCTCACAGCCCACTCTTTAGTTTAGTAGTCAAAGAATGAACTTGAATATTCCCGCCAAGGAGTTTTTTCCCGCTGGAATTGATTTTTGCGGAAGAACGTTTATTTGGTGAAAAATTTAGTATAAGACAGATGAATCAGACAGTGTAATTGTGAGTGTTGGTGAAGTGGTGGTGTAAACAGTGCATTCAAGATAAATTCAGGTGTTTTATATTGAATTTTAAACCAACCATAATGTCGATATGGGGCGGATATAATAATAATCCTGAAAATCTATATGTTATAAACGATTCTAAGAAATCCAGTATCAATTATATTTGTAGATGCTGAAGTTCTTGCATAAACAGTTAGTACCGCTATCAACTAATTAGTTTCTTAATTCTGTATAAAGTTATGTCCCGAATAGAAAATAGTTAGTACGGGATCATACGGCTGTTTCCCCATTTTGCAAGACGTGTTTGTTGGTATCACAGTGATGTATTTTCTAGACAGTTGGATACATATTAGAGGACATATTGAACACTCACCGAGATCAATTCTTTTTATAGCGATTATTGCAAAGTAAATACGCCTAGAATGATTCAACCTCAAATTATTTGTTAATATCCAAAACGAACTTCAAAATATTGTTGAAGTCGATGGACAACATTATGACCACTTGCTTGATTAAAATTGTATTCAAAATATATATTTTAATGAAGATGGAAATTAGATCTAGATATCAAAAAACTTTTCTATGAAAAATTTAATGATTCATTACAAGAGATTTGAAATGAATTTATTTTTTAATGCGAAAATTTATATTTTCTATTAGTATCAAGTTTTTCAAATATCTTCTATTATTATATTATTTCGATAT
The DNA here is from genome assembly GCF_026250575.1 of Diorhabda carinulata. Lineage (NCBI taxonomy): Eukaryota > Metazoa > Arthropoda > Insecta > Coleoptera > Chrysomelidae > Diorhabda > Diorhabda carinulata. The sequence continues at coordinate 11,799,963 of NC_079462.1, forward strand.
ATAAATGAAAAAATATAATATTCTGTTTTTTGTGAAATTTGTATTGTATTTTCTAAAACATTTTATCCTTTCATTAGAGAATGATATTATTAATTCAAAAGGCTATTCAAATTAACACCGTTTCTCAACACAACTTAGACAATAGCTCACGGACCCAAATAGAGCATCCGTGATGATAAGTATAAGCCACGGTAATATGAATATGTGATACTGGTACTCTTCACGAATATAGTTATGATTATCAGTTGAGCTATCACTGACCGGTTGGGTTCACCTTCCTCAAACTCATAAATCAATCATAATATGCCATGTTGCTATATCCAAACGAAGCCCTGTCACGTTTTGAAATTCCTATTTTACTGCTGCTTCTTAGAGATAAATCACTCGATAGGTATAATTTATTTTTAGTGAGGAAGAAAGTAATTATTCAAATTTGTAACGTAATACTGAACCTAGATATTGCGATAATCGATCGTTGAAATATTACCAATTCACTTTCATGTTAATAATAATATTTGAAGCTGAATTTGACTGATAATATGAAGAAGGAAAACTTCAAACTGCACCCCGTCTAGAATTATAATATTGAATCAGGGATGATGTTCTAAACTGCCACAACTATCTACGTATTCCGATGTATATTGATTAATTCAACTCCTATCTGGAAAAATGAAGTTGGGAAATTTGAGAAGTGATAAATTTATTAAATAAAATTATACATCTCTCTCTCCAAATATAAAATAATTCAAAAACTCGACTTTTCCATTCATAAAAGATGAGATGAAATGAGATGTTGATGGCAACTTGTTGTCACTTATCGAATGTAGTATAAATAATCCGCTAATTGACATTTTCGAATAAGACATCACGTTTATGGCTTAACACGTTTTACCCATGTGACATTTACATATAGCACAAATTCGGTCGAGATCAAAAAACTTGACAAATGGATCTTCATAACTGCATAATTCTGTTGCATCTGAACAAATGATAACTAGGGTCAAGAAATATTAAAATCTGTATAAGCTTATGTAACGTAGTACTTGTTTCGAACAAGCAATTAGGGTAATACGAAACGAAAAAATGAAAGGGGAAGATTGAAACAAGTCGATTCTGAATCACGAAAAAAAAATGCTGTTAACTTGAAATGTTTGACATCAACCGAGAGTAAAATGGTGATAGCGGAACAGATAGAATCTATTCTATAATAATCTTCCAGAAATGCTTCTAGTTGTTTATGTGTTTATTCAAGAGCAGTAATATTCATACAAATTCTCATCTTATTCTCCTTCGACTTTCGTCAAATAATTTATCGATTATCATCATTAGAAAAAATATCGATTTTTCTTTTTTTCCAATTAATCATTCAAAATGAACTCATTCAATTTGCTAATAATTAATAATATTACGAACGTGTCTCCGCCCTAGAGCCGGTCTTGCCTAGTTGTATTGAAATTCTAAAATTCGGCAAAGGCGCGCGCGGCACCTTTGAATTACTTTTCATGAACCGTGGAATCCGTTTGATGTTTGTGTTTTTATTTCCGTTTTTATAGCTAGCGTTTTATTCACATCGTTTCTTTTGAAGAATTTCTTGGAAGGTATGTTTATTTTTTTTATTGATTTGTTTTAATTCTTTATGTTCTAGAAGTTTGAAGAATTCTATTTTTGGTATATAAATAAGTACATGTAGCGCCGTTCCGTTCAGTTTTCAATAAATAGTCGTAGTGCACAGAACGAATTAGCAAAGTAATAGAAGAATTGAAATAAATTATTTAAGTTGGTTAGGTGATAGTGATAAGTGAATTAGTAGAAGTTAGTGTACTGTATAAAAATTGAATAAATCAAGTACGTGAAAGACAGTGTCTATTAATTAACCCTACGAATAGAAGATTGTAAAGAAAGACGAAAAACATTACAATAATAATGATAATGATTCAAAACCCCTAGTGGGGTTGTACCGAAAACATGCTTTCTAGATCCTCTTGTTGGGATGGATCCGTCCTCATAGTTCACGTCCACACCTTGTCGCTTATTTCCCACCACAACTCTCTACTTCCTGCCTTTTCCTGTATACTCTGCTTAGGTCATCTTCTACCTATTTTAACCTCTTTATTTCAGACCTGCCGCGTCTTTTTCTACCACCATGATCTCATTGCATGATATTGAATGCTATAAATGTTGTTTCTGCTCTCCATACCTGCCTTAACCACTTAACTCGCTGAGCTTTGATTTTTTTATAATATCTTCTCCACTGAGTTTAATGATAATTACTATAACAAAAAATAAGGTATACGGAATAAATACTTACGAAAAAAACATGAATACATCCAATTCCTCTAAAGTTGTAGTGATAACATAAAATTATATGAATATCTTCAGCAACATAAGGCAAAATTCAACTCATTTGTGTATAAGGATAGTAGATTTTTCAATTCTTTCACGAACTAAATCAAACATACTTGTTCTTTATTCACTTTATGCGTTGTATATGTAATATTTGTTACCGCAATTATAATTATAAAATAAAATTCACAATTAAGTCCAGTAATTGACGTTATTCTAATCACTTCTAATGTACTTCTTAATCCTGCTTTTATATTCAATCCGATTTCCTGTGATATTCTCGAATGTGCCTCAAAGTAGTAATAGAGTTATCAAGGCATATTTCATGAATATTCCAAAAGTGCATGATTATATAAGCAAAGAAGAAACTACGGGGAATGAATAGTAACTTACCTAACTGAATAATCTGTTTAAATTTGTTAACTTTGTTATACATGAAAAATATACTAAAGATATACCTAACTGGATACCGCTTTCTGCCAAAACGACAACTATACTAAAGCAATTTATGTATTTATATGGCGTACATACAGAGTGAGTTTTATGTATGGATCGCATCAATTACCTCGGAAACGGATTGTATGATTTTTTTAAAGTTTTGTGCGCAAGGGTCTTGGGATACATCCGGTATTATAGTATCTACATTTTTGTCAGATCTTTCTTTATTCCGGAAAAATAATGAACTTCTTTGTTATTTCAAATAGATCAGCTTATATTTTTGTGTTTTTAAAAATACTAATTATTTTCTATGTAATATTCTCTTTACCTAAATGCCATAACTTCGGAGTTAAAGCTACATTTGCAGTATCTCAATTAGAATAATCTTTAATGATTCATGTACTAATAAAATTTGTAAATAACACCATACAAGTAATACCGAATCACAAAACCCTTGAACACAAAAATTTATAAAAATTGTACAAGCTGTTTCCGAAATAATTGAAGCGTTCCACACATAAAACTCACACTCTATAATGTTTAATGATATTTCATAGAATAAATTGATAAATACTATATTTAAAAAACTCAAATACGAGAACACGCAATCATGATTGTTAATGTGAACAAGAGAGGAAGGTATAATAAACACAGTTCTCCAAATTCATCATAGTTGATCAGTTTGGTGAGGGCGTAGTCTTTTTTGGAAGGTGTGCTAGCCTTAGCGCACGCATTATACTAAGTATGTATTATATGAATTAACTGACTATGCCATCGAAGATTTCCATATCTTCCATAGTGATCTGAGTGGTAATAGTGATTGTGTACAAGTTTTGTCAAAACTATTGTTTTTTTACGGATAAAATAACATAATTATGACTGTTTGAAGAGGTCCTGAGAGTCACCTAAAAGTAGATTTCATATGTTGTTATCTTGTGATATTTCAGTTACACAAAACTGCACAAAAAATTATGTTAGAAAATCAGGAAATGGCATAAACGATACATATCGTGTTCAATGATTAGTGAAGTATTATTAAAGATCTAGTGTAGGCCAAACAAATCAGAAGCAGTACATCCACTTATAGAGGTCTAACGGTGAAAACTGGAATCGAAAATCTCGAAAACTTATGGTCATATCATACTTCAATGCCACAAACATTGTCAGATGGAGTAATTGTGTATTTCTGAAATTCAAGTTGAATGTTGAATCAATTTACAGTTGAAAAATCATTATTAATCTGGATTCCACGAGCAAAATTTCAGTCTAACAGCTACGTTTCGAGAAAGAATTTTAGAAACACTGTTTTTCAATGTATCTTTGTCTCTGCTCTTCCAAACAACGTGTGAGCTATCTAGCTTCGGATAAATATTTTGAAATTTCTTATTTAAGTTTTTTACTGTTGCTTAACAGAATAGTTTGGGTAATTTAAAAATACTGCCACAAAAGTGACTTTTACATTGTTTGATAGTTATTTTTGATCTTACTTATATACAAAAAATAAATACAAATTACTAGATCACCTTATCATGATAGATGCATTAATAATAGACTCTTCCGAGAAATAAAGTGTCACTTCCATACTTTTCTAATGTTACATATTCTTCGAGATTTATCGTATTTTTCAGTCTTGTCAATCTTGTTAGTCTTGTCTTAGCTCTGTTTAGAATATATTTTTTGTACTTTGTATATACATAATTATATATTATATATGATTTTCATAAGCTATAACTTGCAACTATAAATTGGAAATATGTGATTCAGCAACTTGTGTTTGTTGTGATGACTCGAAGGTCAACACCATATGAAACGTGGATCAGCGAACTGTAACTAGCTTGTCGCTCACTGATTGGGTAAGAAACAACCTTTCAAGTGATGATTATTTGAAACGTTTCTGCACAGGGTGTATAAATACGTCATAGATAATATTATTGACAATTTACTCTTCATGGCCTCAGCGTTACCATAATATAATGATTCAAAGATCAAAAGAGTTTTGAGTCAAAATTTGATTGATTTTGTGACTTCATATAATTCTGCTTTGAAGTGTTCGGTTAGTAACAGCTTAAAGCACGCTGTTGGACACCATTCAGCATCACATAAAATGTACCAATATCTTGATTCTTCCCATTCTCTTTTGTTATAGCATGAAACGCGGCATTACTCTGGTTTCTATTTTGTATTCGGAGGAATAATTGCTGGACAATGGCGTCCTATCCATCTCGAAAAACTTTTCCCTCTACTTTTTAACGAGTTTTCCTCAAGTTACATCATAAAATTTAATAGCGTCTCTGCTCCATCAAATTTTCATTCAATGAGGATTTTGAAAAATAACGGAATATTTTCATACAATAATTTGTCATCCGGCTTCTAGCGGTTGAAGAAAAATACAGGTAGTTTTTACTCTAGTCCTCTAGATCACAAGATGAAAAATCATTGTATATTTTTTATCTCTCCATTTCAATATCGATAATTTCCTTCATATATGACATTCTATTTCCTCTTCATATTTCTATTTTTATTTTTCTAGTTAAGTGGTTTTTTACTTTGCTCTATTGTTTTGATGGTTTATTATCAGAATCGACATTATTGTCATATTTATCATACATATGTCCTGATTCAAAATTTGATGCATTGGCTTCAGAAGAATCTGAAATGATGAAGTTTTATTTGGATAACTGCAGTCTCCATAAATAGTAGAGGGTCCAGTAAAAATGATAAAATTGAACACATATCCAGACAAACTTTCATACAAAGCGTTACTTTTGTTACTATTGCGTCCAGCTCACTCGGCTTTTCCATGTAAAGTCGAAAATTTATTCACGTTTGGACAAAAACAATTATGTTTCCAGATTAGAACAGGCCTTGTAGGTTAGGTTTGGATCAGTAATATGATTGAATTATAATAATAGTGGAATAAACTATTGATTAATGAGACACTGATAAATCTAAATTTCACCTTTTTGTTTTGACAAAGCATGTACCACGAGGAAAGGTACGTCTATAGTGCGCAGAAATTGAGATGTTTTAAGCTTAAGCTACATTGTATCGATAGAAAAGGAATTATTTTAAATACAGAAATCAGCATGAGAAATTTGGCTTATCAATTGTGGTTCAATAATTCATGGTTGATGCGTATACTTCAACAGCTCAAATGAGCATTAGGGATATATTCGACACAAGAGCAAAAGATCTTTAATTTTCTCAAAGGATGTATATGTGAACGTATGAAAGATTAGAAAAGATATCACTTTTTCAATATTTGTGAAGACTGAGAGTTTCGACTGGATCTTGTTTAGTTTGCTATGTAGCAGTTTCTATATTCAATCGCTGAAATAAATTATCATAAAAAGTAAGGTATAATAATAATGTAGAAAAGGATGAATTATTAGTAAGACCACAATGATTATTAGTATAGTTTTTTGCCCCAGAACCAATACTATTAGACTTCAGGTCTGCTTCAGCTCTTTGTAACAATTTTATGTGATTCTATATTTTTGAAAATATTATGTTTAAATAAAAGACATAGAAATAAGGATACTCCAAATATTCTAATTCTTCTAAGTCTTTTATCGTTAACACAACCATATTTTATTAAAAGTGTCTAGAGAACACGATTATACTGTTGCTCTCAAAATAAATCCACATTAATTAAGATCGGATTGCAAAGTTTCTTCAAAACTTCGTATTAAAACGTGGTTTTTTCTGAAGATTTGATCTGGATAAGGAAACCAGTAAACGTTGGAAGTTGTACTTTAATAAGGTCACGAGAGGGCAATAAAAACTGATTTGAAAAGTTGATTCGAACACTTCTGAGATTGAAATTACTCTGATATGTGAATGTTTGGAGATTTTATATTTATCGTCGAAAGCCTCAATTGAAATTGTTCTTTTCTTATATGTATATGCACCATACTTGTTCTCGTTTATTTCGAACTGATGATAAACAGACTCATCCGCTGGGAGATTTCGGATTGTAGCAGAACTATATTTTTCCGTAAATATAGAGATCAATATGATATATGATACTATAATAATTTACCATAAGGAGCATTCCACACTCAATATGGAATGCTAGTTGGATCCCTTAATTATTCTGACTCAATCATTTCATCGCTAAAAGTTTAAACAACCACCTCCCACATCTCAGTAGATTCAAGTTCTTCCAGTATAAAACGTGTGTTGAAATGAGGAAAATTGTTATTAGAATGTTTATAGCAGAATGTTCTTCAAACGATTAATTTAGAGCGTTGTTATCTTCTCTCCTATCCAAATAATATTTTCATGTAATTTTCAAGTAATGTTGGATGTCAAGAACTTTATCGGTGACAGGAAAGAGTACTGACCCTATAGTTTGCGTGATACATATGAAATAAAAACAATTCTATCGATTTTGATATTTGAGAACATAAATAGAAAAGAATAAATAATAAAACAATAGTCTGAATCATCTATGTTACCGCCTTCTGCTTATATTATTTCAGTGTACAATTTTGGCATTCTCTCTAACAATTTGATTTAATTATCCTCTATTTGGTTCGACTCGTTTTTTAGGATATCCAAAGATTTGAAGCGTCAGTAGAATACTGCTTTCTGACTTCCCCCTCCAATTTGTCCCAAAACAATAATGTGGAGGTTGGGCGACTGTCATGGCTAAATCATTACTTTCAGTACATTCTTCCTTTCCAATTTTCCTTTAATATTTTCATAGCCTTCTCCCTTCTAAATCCCTCCAATTGTTACCAGGTATCAAATTGCCCTCCTTCTGAAACATCCTCAAATATTCACCGATTCTTCGTGTGTTACAGTCGAGATTACACATGGATCCAACTATCGTTCTTTCTTTGACCTGCGTACAAACACTCTTCTTTTGGATCAAAAATTCTCAAACTCTTTTCCACTCATCTACTTTCTTCAGCGCACTGCAACCTCTTAAGTTTATTTAGATATCTTAAAAGAGGTTTCTTCGTAGCCACCCTTCCAATAAAGCCAGTTCCTCTCATTCTCCTTTTCGCTGTAGAAGTGCTTAAAGGCAAATCCCAAGATGCACTGATATAAGCTGGGCCCGTGGTATTCCATAACATTTACTGATCAAAACAAAATGTTTATCGTCTAAGTTGTAGTCTACGGTATGTCAAAATATTTTACATTTGGTGCCAATGGTATGGTAACTTTTGTCTACACCATGAAGACTTGCGACTTATCCACGAGTTTTAACCTATAGATCTTCATACAACAAAAACATGTCTTTTACGAGTTTCACAAAAAGATGTCTTGGTCCAAAAAGTATCACAAGGCTTACTGGGACTAAACCATATTCATAAACACCGAAGAAATAATTCACTCTTAAAAAATAATAAACAAATCAGTAGGTGCTTGCAAGTTCCAGCTTTTCGCACTCTCAGACAAAATAAAAACAAATAGTCTTATGCTACCCTCACCAGTTCATTGAAAGAACACTTGAACAACATCTTCATGTTACAAAATCAAGACAGTAGTCTCTATTTACCCACAGAATGTTTTGTCATAACTCAAGGTGTAGTTTGTCCATAATATGATTAGAACACTTTTATTTGAGATAATGCCACTGGGATTGAACGAGTGGAGTAGGATCAGGTAAATCCCTTACATGTGGTGATAATTTTTGGTTTAGTTGTAGATCTATCTGAAGTGTATCCATTCCTTCCCCAAACCTCAGCGAGATTTGTGTTATTGGCAGTTACAACAATACTCTCACGTAATTGGTGAACAGGAATAATGAACATCTGTGTGATAATAAAAAGCATATGAGCTATCTAATACTCACTGATTCAGCCTTCCAATAGGCAACCATATTCGTATAAATAAATATTTTGGCCTATAAATGGAAGATAATATAAATTATAGTCCCACAAGGAACTGCGTACGATGGCAAGGGTAGTATCAAAAATAAACTCAAACATAAACATCAGAAACAAACTTTTAATGACTGACAATAATACAAATTCCTCTCACGCTTCCACTTCATATGTTGCAATCGCAAAATCTTCTAAAAAACCTACATTTCCCAAGGCAGTATAAGCCATATTTTTTCACTCTGCTGATATGAATATGTTAGAGCAGTTGGTGGTATTATAGGCCTCAGAAATATATGCCCCGCGATAAGAATTTCCCATAATAGAATCTGCATTCAATGAAGCAAGTTAAGTTTGTTGACCCACTGAATACCAATAACCCGAACATTGAAGTTGAAGTTAGAGAATTAGATTCCTCCACAAAACTATTGGTTTATTCAAATGTATGCACATCCATTCCTAGTGGACTGATTGATTCTTCAGTAATAGATTTTGTATCACAGCTAGAGCCGAAGAAGTTCCCATCTTTTTTGAGATACACAATATTTCTTTGGATTGATAAAATAAAACTTTATACTCAATAAAAACATTACACCATCACATTACCACCCTCTCTCTTAATATCCAGCATCTTCGCAGCACTCAGGATGGAGCAAAGACTCTAATGATTAATATGATCTTTTTCTATGAGTTTTCAAGAAATCAAACACTGCAATACAATCTAGAAACAACACATCTATTACCTCAGACATAACCAAAGCTTCTTATGTGTGAGTTATTCCTACAAATAAAAGAGACTCATCAAGTTTAACTGATACGGAATCCTTCCCAATAGTAATAATCCCTCCTTTTGATGTACCATCAAAGATACTTCAAAACTCGTCGCGAAACCATACAAATCATCAACAGGTTTTGATTTACATTGTATCATTTCTTCATCATGCACAGAGTGTAATGGAAAGGTAACTATGGTGTAATTATTCAATCAGTAATCAAACTATATAAGTCAGCATTCAGATCACATTTTACAACACTATGGATAATCTTGCCTACTTACAAAAGTTTAATCCAGATATTTTCTCTTGAAACAATAGCGAGATATTGTAGTATGTAAAGGATCAGTCTTGAGTTTAATGCTCTCAATATTAGCCATAAGAATTTTGGGTCTTTCTTCTGATTGTAGGTTAATCTGGAATAATCGAAGAAATAAGAAGAAAATCGTGTAGTGAGAAAAAACATTTGCTCATTTTCAATGATGGGACAAAGGACAAATTCCTGCTATAGGTGAACAAATCTGTTATTCGTTCTAAATTCAATTTTAAAACTCATATATTGTTCACAATACGGCTCTGGGAATTGCTTTGCTTGGATCTTTCAGAGTCAGTTATGCTGATAGTGACTGTCGTGAATCTAATGAACCTTTCTTATGGATAAGAAAGCCACTATTTGTCATGTCCTACTGTACAAAAGTTTCAGCAAACCTGGTAATCTAGTTCATCCTCAATTATCCTTAAATAAATTGTTCCTTTGACACCACTAATTCTGGCAATTACTACCAGCAATACTGTCTCCAGTCATAACCAATATCAACATATTTCAAACAGTCCCAATTCCCATTACATATTATCCTTCTTGAACAAAGCAACTAAAAAAACTCAATACAACTCTCATATCATCTACGCATGAAACACATGGCTATATATTGGAACAACGATTTCTAACTACAATTAATTCTATATTTCTCCAACTTTCTTTCTTTTTGTATATGTTACTCGTGATTAATAATCTCAATTTTTGGTTAGTTCTGATAGAAAATCAGTTAAAAATAACCTAACCTAAATTTTCACCTGTTATTTTAAACTGATTTGCCAATTCACATCAAATAATTGAGCATGGTTTACCATTTTATGCTGACATCAGAAAGAAAAATCACGAGGGATGCTACTTTAGTTTTCAAATAGATAAATAAGACCAAATTTTATTGGATGGAAATATTCTCCATTAATATCAATATACTTTTCCATGCGTTTGAAGCATTTGTTCCATTCCGATTGAAGTACCTCCAAGACATATGATTTGTACGTATTAAAACTTCTTTAGGTGTAGAAAAACGTTAACTTTATCTATGATCTCCGGGAATAAAAAGAAGAATTTGCAGTGAATGACCCATCAATTCGATGTTTCGACTATTTTAGCTGGTAGGAAGTCGAATTGCCGTAGTGGAGAATGGGTCGACTTCAGCGATTAGCTTTCCAGATTTTCTCTAACACTTCTGGCAAACAAATGTTGGTGTTCCGTTAAGAATTAACCGTTCTACGCTGCTCCAATGGAGCAGTGGATACATGTCCAGTTATTTCAAAAAACAGGCGATCATTTGATTCGAGGTGCTTCGTGTGTGAACAATTTTTGTTGGATTTGTCTCGTCCTGAAAGAACGATATAGTCGATTTTTCTAGATTTTCGGATTTATATGCATAGATCCCTGATTTAACGCCTGTTAAAGACATCTTCCAAACCATCGAAATTGAATTTTTTCAGGATTTCTTTGCACCAATCGACATGGACTTTTTATAAGCGGTATCCAGCGCGAACAAATTATTCTGAAAGCCAAATGCATGCGAGTGGATCTAACACCAAGTATGCGTCAATTCCACGCTATGTTCCAAAATGATCAGTAACAGTTGAGTTTGAACGACCTTGCTACATCTCAAGACTTGAATAGCAACTTTCGTACATGCAATCTCCCAAGGTCTAAATTCTCTTTTACCTGGTGATAAGCACTCAGTTATAGGCACATATTCTCCGACAAAAATACATTTCTTAGACCGTCTTAAAATATCTTGTGTTACCATTATGTTAATCTGGCTACCTTATCACACCGAGTCACCTAAGAATAAATTTTCGGATCAAATTTCAAAAGGAATTTTCACACGTTTCGTATAAGATCAATGGTAAACTACATGAAAGTTACCGGTCTAGCAACTTCAAAGACCTACTCCTATGAGTCGAAGAAATGCAGCAGTTGTACGCAGATGACGTATTAAGTATATTCAACATTTGATGTACAGATCACAGTCAAATATTTACTAGATAAAAGTCTTCGACCGAATCCTTTAACAATAACACCCCTGGTAAACACTGGTATCAAGGGTTAAAAAATAGTTTACTAGTTCATAGAACTCCCAAAAGCGTTACACTCCCAAAAGCGTTACACTTTCAAGGGAAAATGTGTCTGAAAAGAATATAAGAGATTGGTTCAAAAACAGTGAATATTATCTCCAAGAGAAAAGTTTTATGGAAATTCTTCAAAATGAGACGGAAATTTATAATGATGATGATAACTAATGCTGCTGTGCCCTGAAGAAGACAAAGCATTGGCATTGAAATGGACAAAAAATCCATATGAAATAGACCAAGGCGTGGCGAAATCTAATCTCACCGTGATGTTTACTTTTTCGGAATTAGTTTCATTGACTACGATTATGTACCCGTATAAGCGCAATTTAGCAAATATTGTTGCTAGCGCTCCTGATCATTGGGGCATAGGTACTAGCGACAATGGATAGATAAAGTTAGAGTTACTTTATGAATATATTTGATAAACAGGATGAGGATACTGGAAGACCTATGGTTTTATTTGTAGATGGTCAAAAGACCCATTCAAATTACGAAATGATTAATTCATGTACCACTCCAGAAATAATTCTTAAAACATTCAACAATAATTTTAACCATTTTAAATGGTTTTCGAGTTTGTGGTCTCTTTCCGTGGTATCCGAGCGCTAATGATTCCAGTAAGTATTTGGGGATCAAGCTTAGCAGTATCGTCTTAAGAACAACTATTCAATTAAAAACAAAGATTTTTGCACTTTCGGACCAAGCAAACTACAGGAATTACAAACTTACTATGCAACTAAAACTTAAGCAATCCGAGAGTAATATACGGTACCACACTGGAATAATTTCATTATCCAAGTCGTATTAGCACCTGATGAGACAGAGAGTTTTCAGGAAAAGACATATGCCGATAATAATAAACGAACACGATGAACTAGAACAAATGGAATCAGTTTGTGTGGAAAATCGAAGTTCAATTTTTAGTGATAATAGTACGACGTATTTTTTTTTTCTGGCTTAGGGACTGTATTATGTGGCCTAATACAACCTAACGAAAGAATAGAAGGCAGGTGTAAAGGTTAACCTTCGTAATCACATTTGGGACGAGGAAGATGAGAAAAAGATTAACAAATGGAAAATCTCAACTGCTTTGGGAGGATAGAATAATGATAGGAAAGAGAAAGAGGAGATTCTATTAGAGAAAGTCAAAAGTTCCATTGAAAATACTGAAGAAAAACAAACACCCGACAAAAGAAAGAACAAAAATAGCTTTCGTAGATTTCATTGAAAGGATCTAAGACGTAAATATTCGAACAGAGGCAATGCCAAAACACTTGAAATACCTCTTACGTTACGTTTGATTCATCAATTCATAACTCATGATTCTGGTACAAATACGAGGGTATATTGGAAAATTCTTAGCCTACTACAGAACCAAACAAAATTTCAATGTCAAAATATCTTATTACTCAACATATTCTCCTCTTAAATGAATACATTTATTACAGCAAACCTGCAACGTCACTAGACCTTTAAAAATGTTTCTTCTCGGTCTGCAAACCAGACCTCCACAGCTTTTATTACCTCCAAGTTAGAAGAAAATTCACGACCTCTTAAACTTTTTTTCAGTTGAGGAGAGGGATGATAGTCGGACGGAGCTAAATCTGGTGAATATGGTGTTCTAGTAATTCAAACCCTAAATCACGAATTTTTTGCATGGCAACATGAGATTTGTTTGCAGGGGCGTTGCCGTGAAAAAACAAAGCACCTTTGAATAGCTTTCCGTGTCTTTTCTCTTAAATTTTTCCCGTAGAGTAGTCAGTAATGTTGAAAAGTAATCTCCAGTTATTGTTCTACCCTTATTTAAAAAATCAATCATGATTACTCTATGGCAATCCCAAAAAACTGGACCAAGAAATTTTTCAGCAGATTTTTGGACACTTCTTAGGTCTTGTAATAGGTCTTGTAATTAGGTCTTCTAATATAATTTAAATTCATCTCCGAGTACTAATACTAATGAGTCATTGATGATTAATTCGACTCTTCCAATTAATAATGTGACATGCAACAAAGGACTTTGTTTCATGTGCATACACAGTTTTGCTCAATTAAATTGTGGTATTACATATCAAAAGTTCGAAAGACATATCTCACAAGTATCATGGAATGTGGAGAGAATTTTAAATTTGTATAATTATTATTTCTATGAGTAAATGATTTGATAGTATTAACATTATATTACTATAATTCAATTTCAAGTTTTACTTCCATTTCTGTGGATTTAGTTGTAGTTTCTTGATAATTTTGTATTAAAGTTTAAGTGATATTCAATGAAGTTCATTAAATGTCTATAGATAATAAACTTTTAGTTCCATTTCTGTGGATTTAGTTGTAGTTTTTTGATAATTTTGTATTAAAATTTAAGTGATATTCAATGAAGTTCATTAAATGTCTATAGATAATAAACTTTTCTTTCGAAAAATTGGTACTATTCATTATCTCGATATTAAATATTTCAGATTTGGATATAGGACAATCACTAGTTTAAGAAGCATGATAATAACTAATTGTCTACAGCGAATAATTGGGTGATTTACTAGGTCAACAATTAGAGTATACTGCCAATAAAAGGAAAATAAGATTATAATTAGAAAAGATCAGAGGATCTAGCTGAAAATGTTGTTTTCCTCCCTCATACTAAAGAAGATTTGTCAATAATGACTTAATTAAAACGGTTAAACATTAACCTTATTTTGAGATACCCAAATTGAAAAAACAGTCTGATATACCGTTATAGGTGCCTTAAAACTACAAATAATTGAGTACTTTACCCTATAAAATTACATTGGATCGGTAAAAACTAGGCCACACTCAAGTGCTTCAAATCAGAAAATCAACTTGTGTTCCTAAAATTTACCATCACCAAATATGAGGTTATTCGATGAGAAAATTATTGAAAGACATCGTATATATAAATGTTGTTTGATAAAAACATTATAGAACAGTTTTGTTCTAAAGCTGAAACATGCAAAACTTAAATGAAACTGAGGGTAAACAAACACCTTACATTTAATAGCCGTTAACCTTACACACGCGATCTTTTGTTTATAGATAGAACTTTAGTTTTATCCAGTTTATAGTATTGATGACTTTGTATACTCGAGGTTTTCTCCAAATTTATGATGTACAACATGACAATTATCTTCAAAATTCACTTATTACTCCAGATATTCGAAATGTAAAGTAGTACCTAATATTGATGGAATACAGAACTAGTTACAAAGATATACCAATAAAGTATTGGTAAAACCCATATACATACTTATCCAAATGCTCCACATCCGATCAAATTGACAATCTAAACTATATACACTAATTGTTCACAATATAAAGCCATTAACAAATTGTGGGTATATCATAAACCTGAAAACACAACCGACACATGTGAAGTTTGAACAGAACAAACACTGTTTACATTCAAAACAAAAGATCTCATCAAAAAGCTAACATTCTTACTATGAAGGGGTTCCTAACTGAAAGAAGCTTTATTAACTTTTAAAAACATTGCTGGCCACTACTCTCAAATATAAATTCACTCTGCTAACTACCATTCGTCGTTAACGTTTTTGAAACCACGTTATTCAGCTGACGCTCAAGAAATACCGAGCAGAAAAATTCTAGAGTTCATAGAATATATTTTGGAATTGAAACCATCACATTTGTGTCAACACGATACAAATAAAAACTTCATAATTGAGTTGAGGTGATAGAAGATTAGTTATATTTATTTATGGATTGATGAGAGGTATTATAGAAACAGTTCAACGATTTCCGAATTAGAAGGATATTTATCTTTAGATTGAATTTCGTGGTACATACAACTTGTTGGTACACTCAAATACTCAGATCTTCGAAATTATTGGCCTGTTATTATTGTGGATTAGAATAATGTTAGCCAAATTGACCTTTAATTAGAATAGTATAGAACGAATGCTGGAGTAGCCTTCTGTTACAAGTGCTTTATACTATTTTCTCTATTTCGGCTTGTATTCAAATTATTTCTTAATAGAAAAATTGTTAAAAATATACATTAGAGGAAATTCACCGTAACGTAGATATTCAGTTGGTTTGGAAATAGGATTTGATTTTACAAGTTTGCTTAAGTCAGAAAAAACTTATCCTGCAAGCGAAATGAGAGAGGAACTTCAATTTACACCATCCAAATTGCGGGACGTGACCTCTACCGTCATTGATAATTTACTATCTGTTAAATAAAAAAAAAACAATTATCAAAAAATGTGACAAATTTATTGCTTGGTATTTGGAAGAAGGAGCCACTATTATCACAAAAAATGTGTTAATTGCTTGATTTGATTCCACAAGTAAAAGTTATAAATACTCAAGGAAGATTTACTTTTTGTTATAGTCAACGCTAAACATTTATCAAAATATTGATATCACTTCTGAACATGATATCAACGAAAAAATCTAAAAATTGGAACATGCTGATATTGAAACATTTATTAAGGAAACGTCTGATGTTGATTACTTGGCAGATAAAGTTATCCTACTGATCAATTATTCGAGTACATGTAGATGATATGAATTAAGTAATCTTTCAATAGATCATATTAAATATAAACCCAAAACCGTATTTGTAACCGTTCCAAAAACACATTATAGAAGCTTTTCTGCAATAACATGTTATCATAGGATTGACCTTATTAGAAAATATTTCTACGTAAGACCAAGTCATACTAGCCACCAACGATTCTCAAAGATCATTGCGAACAAGTAAAAACATCAAAGTGAAGAAATATTGAGGTCATTTATGTATTAGATGGTGGTTAAGAATTCTTATTCTTGTGGTATGAGTAAGAATAATTCCAAGTAAATAACACGCTCTCTCATTTCTCTACATTCTTCTTGTCTTGTGACATTTACTGTCTTGTCACTATGAAAGCAAATAGTAATCTGTCGACGAATATAAGTTGTTACTAATCTTTTTTAATATGAAAAGATTCACTAGAAGCCTACTTATCTTGAATATAAACACCCAAAGTTTCATATGTATCTATCACGTGCTGCAACATATTCATCAATCCTATTCCTCGATTGTGTGGTGTTGTGGTGATACATGAACTTCATAAACCTTCAGAAGATAGAAATACCCCGACGTTAGAGCAGGTAATGATTCAGGACATCGGAAAATGGCTTGCCCCGAGTGTTGTCCAATAAATTGATCGGCTACAGTCATAGCATCAAATATCGACGGAGCTAAATTATCCCCTTAAAAAACTCCGACCTGTGAGCACTCCATTCTCAGGTACTGTCAATTCAAGTGTAGATTTAGCCCCAGTAACACCCTCTATGTCAATACAGACATAAGCCCCATGTCAAGCCCCATACGAAGACCTCCCTGATATCTATCTTAACTTCGTAGACAATCCCATAGAGAGAAAGAGTGAGAGAGGAATCCTTTATTGTCAAAAAATTGTTACAATTTGCAGAATAAGTCAATAGTTAAAATTAAAGCAGTATGCAGCATGTCCAGAAATATTATTATTAGAATAGAAGTCGTTTACAGAGTAGAAGGCACTTTCCAGTAAATATGCTCTCAAATTATTGCGGAATGCGGGGAAAGTTTATACCGATTTGATTTCAATTGGCAAGTGATTGTAAATTTTTTTGCATTGTGAAATATTGAGCCCTTAACTAATTCTGAACGTGGAGTAAGTAGGTAAAGGTCGTGCTCCGCGTTCCTAAATGGATAGCCATCAGATAAAACCTTACCACACACACTTTGTAGTTCGTCGCTATTGCAGGTTTTCTGCGGTTTCCCTGTAACCCGATGAACCGGTTCACCATCCAAATGACCGAATATAGAGAATAATGAAGTCGCGGCTGTACCCACCAGTTCCCCATTTTTTCAAAAAATGAGATGAAACATATTTTCAAAAAATAAAAAAAAACTCATGAAAAAATTTCCAAACCAGGAACAACCCCAGCCCTTCAGAGGAGCAACTCCTATATCAGAAAGAAGTGGGAACATCAGAAGTTTGCTCAAAATAGATGACGTCAACGAATGGTTTCTATCAAGAAAGAAAGAATGGAATGAGCACATAAGTCGTATGGATAACAACAGACGGGTCAAGATAGTGCGCGATAACGAAGCAGAATAGGAGGCAAGGATTATTAAAAAAATTCTAGATCTTGATTCACTATGTTTTATTATGGAAATACAAAAAAATGTGATGGAAACATTTGATGGATGGCGCTAGCTATGCCTTTTGCATTTATGCAAGTTTAAAACACTTAAGCCTTTATTTTCAAATAAATTTAGAAAGTTTCTGATTTGGAAGAATTTAGAAGGCGTGGATTTTATGTAAAAATAAAACCTGGGATAAATCACAACTATATCATAATAGGTTGTCAGAAATAGATAATTTGTTGTATAGTGAATGAAAAATATATTTTGTTTTTCAAACTGAGCTCCAGTTGATTGAGTGGTAAAGTTACAACACTGCATATTGAATTGATAGATTCAATATGCATAAACATATATTAAAATTGCTATCATCATCAAACTTTCCAGTACCGCTTAGTGAATTTTAAGGAATGTTTTGTGATTCTTTTGATCTGAATTGAATTATTTTGTTAATTAGTGAATTTACAAAAATGTTGTGGCTCATTGAAACTTCTTATGCATTTTTGGTAAGTTTACCAAAGAAGTTTTTAACAGTGTAATGATACTATTCATTTCAAAACATACGGTACATTTTCAATATTGTTAAATAAGTTTTTATCACTTCTGACATATTCTTTATAGGTAATTAATGATACATATATATCATTCTTAAAATTAACAATTTGAATGTTTTTCTTGAACATATAAAAAAAAAGTTTCAATAACGTATTAACTTTTTAATCTCTACGTATTGAAAAGTAAATCCCTGAAAGACGTTCACCGACAAAATGACCCACATTTCATTTTTTTATAGTAATACAATGTGTGTTGTTTGTGTACCGAACGGTGGTCCAACCAAAGTTTTCAGAATTATCAGAGACGCAAGGCGTCGGAACGCCTGCGTAAGCCGGGAGCGGCCTCTGACACTACTCTCTGTTTGGCTACTGACAGTGTGCCGCCGTGAATCCAGGAGCTAAGATGCTAAATAGCCAGCTCCTTTTTGAAAAACTCGCCGACTTAGAGGACGAGGATCCCGCGGACTATTGTCACATGGGCCTCAAAGGAGGCACCAAACCTAACATTTTTAACTTCTAGATAGTGCGTGTTTTTGCAATATATGTTCTATCTGTTTGTACAGAAATAAGAAAATTCAAATTGTATAATTTCGTTTTGGTAAAATTTTTTTCGGAGTTTTTTCGACGCCATTCGAGCGCAGACTTCGGGTCAAACGGGTACTGTATATAGTGTATTTAGGGACCAAACTATATTTAATGTGCATATAACTAATAGGTACTAGTTGTTTAGGATATTCACAAAGTGCAAGGTTGGTAAATTTTTTTTAATAACATAATAAAAATTATATACTATTCAGGTAGTTAGTACCGGTACATCATGAACTATTTTTTCATGCAAATTATTCTTGAATATAATAGTTGGGATGTTGGGAATAGTTATAGTCAAGGTATAAGGATAGCCCGTTATTCGATCCTGGCATTCTAAACAGAAACTAAAATGTTTAAAAATTACATATTTCAGTCTATATCAGGAGTTAAAGTTCACTATTTTCATAATACTCATCACCAGTGTTGATGCCTCTATCTGAATAAAAAATTTAGAGATAAAAAATAAGAGTACAAATATTTTGTAATATATTGTGAATAATCAGAATCAATTATTTTCATCACACTAAGAACAAACATAATCAATCGATGTCCAAATTCGTTCTATCACGGTTGTGTAGCTCCATTTATTTCAGAACTATAGTGAAAAATACGGTCTTTGCAGTAAACTGACTCTTCTCAACGTCAATCTCTTGATAACCCTTGCCTAATAGGAATTTAGAAGCAAAATTGAGATAAATATTCCCTACTTTTCCAAGCATTAATATTCAAATTTTGCTTCCTAAAAAAAATTAACTTCACTTAGATTAATAATATTTTGTGTTTTGTTTACCCTAAAATACTTCCATTTTAATTTGTACCAAATTGTGGGATCATAATTGAAATAAACGGAGAAGTCTTCAATTATTTGATAATCTGGTAAACTGTATAAAGTACATAACAAGTTAAGAGAATTTTATTCTTGTATGTGAAAAATAAACCATCAAAATAGTATACACATCTGCTACAATTATTCATAGCACATTTTCTATCATATTGCGAAAACATTGCATGCCCTCGCTTAGTAAGTCCACTCAAAACTGTCTACCGAGGAATCTTAAAACAAACCTGAAATTATTAATTATGTTCGAGAATTTTCATTATGAAAAATGTTAAATTTTCATGATGGAGCAATCTATTTTAATGAATTGAGAGAGATGTTTACTAAGGTGATAGTAAACAAAACGAGGCTTTATCAAATCGATTTTTTGACTCTTTCAGAATAAGTTCCTTTATAAATTTGAAGAAATTCGTAGTTTAGGTCCAATGGAACCATCAGTATTTACTGTCTTATTAATAAATAGCACGATCTCTATAATCGGTTTGTTCCATAGAATTAAGTATCGTTCATTTTTTAGAATATAGTGATGGTAGACACGTAGACAAAAAAGTTCCATTGTTTAGAGACAAAGTCTAGCATCCTTATAAAAAAATATACGGAGTATACTCTTCAGCTAGAAAATGCGTACTAGTGGAAAGTAGTAGGCAAATATTTAAAGAGACTTCGCTTATATTTTAGATTTATTTTGCTCCTTCAATATTTATTAACAACTGGAGTGGACTAATTATTTCATTGTTATTTATTATTATCTAGAGATATTTTCAATAAATAGTGACTAGTAGACAGTTTCTTCACAATGTCCCTCAAAATATTATAAAGACGTTAGTTTATACACTGTCCAAATTAAAAATTCAGAATCATTTTAAAACGGAGATACATTCTTATTAGAAAAAGTGTAGGAGAATTTATTCGTGTAATTTGGATATTATACAGATTTTCCAACTATTCTCACCTCTTCCACTCACTATTCAAATTTTAAATTGATTTATTTCAACTTTTCACTTTAATTTCAAATGAATAGACATTAAAAATCTGAGGTTAAAAGGATGCGAAGAAGTCAACTTCTGATTCCTACCATGAGTTAATTATGATATAATTTACTTCCACAACACTTATCAACTGATTACGAGAATTTGATCGTTCTATATATAATATTCAGGACAACTAACTGAAAAACAGTGGATGACTACATTGATGTATCAATTATCTAATGCTTTCATTATCAAGTTAGGACATATTACAAATATGAAATTATGAAAGGGTTTGGCATGTAAACATGTTTATTAAGGCCAGAAAAAAAAATGATAACTCTTATCGTTTGATGGTTAAGTTTAACAAAGTGAAAATTGTTTCTCTTTCTCTGCTCACTCATTGTTCTAAATTTCACAAAGGGTACACAAGAATCTTAGAAGTGACAACATAAAAGCTGAATTGATGAAATATTCAAAGTTTAAAGAGGGAGCTTCAGTTATTTGATATTCACAAACGCCTCGAGGATCAAACATTATGCGAATAGATTTCAAGGAAACTTATTTACTCCTATACTCAAAAAAAAGATACTAATTATGATAATCAAGTTGAATAATGAATTAGTTTGCAGAAAGGAGACAAAAAAACATAAGTAAATATCTTCATATTGGGAAAACTGAACCAAGTGTTCTTTCCTATCAATTCCTATCAATTTAAAATAATTGCTATTCAGGTTGATGCTGGTTGGAACAAGGCAAAGTCCACAAGAAAAATTTTTACCAACAAATACCTCTTCCATCAAAATTAAATGCAGATTGCTGTTTTCTCAGTTCCTGATTCAATTAAAATTAACTGATTCACTGTGTATTATTCCATAGTTTCACTGATCTTTTGACTTCACAAATTTTTGAAATTGAATATTGGCTGACTATTTTCTACTATATACTATACTATTATTTGGTGAAACTTTTATGAATCTGCTTGAGATATGAAAAAGGTGTTTTGATCTATGCATTTAGAGATATGATAATTTTAGCTAGTTCACTTCTTCATTTTCTGTTAAAAGCTAACTTCTATATGATAATTATTAGATGTCAATGTTGTTGAGATGCAGAGAATATTTGTCTGCTCTTAAGACATTGAATTTATGACATATAACATTAAATTTAGTGGTTCAATTGTGAGTTAATGCTGCAGCTTCTCCTGAACCATCAATGCAGCCTCGCACTCTTCTGTTTTGGACATATATATGATAAATGGGTGTGCGTTTTTGATTGGTGGTTATATTTTCGCTTTGAAAGATTCTCCTGATAATTATAGGTTTCATTGTAGGCTTAGCGAATTGGATCAAACTGAAGTTATAGCTTCTGTAGAGAAGAAAAATATAGTTTGCATCAGGCATTCAGTCATTGAAATATACTTTATGATTTGCAAATACAATTTTAAAAATAAATTTATAGTTGTGATAGATACTACAAAACAAAACGCTCAATATTTTTTTTGGTATAGACTTAATTTACACAGCACTTCGTCAAGTAGGCTTTTACAAAATTCATTCATGGTAATGATAATATTGTTATTATTAATAGTATCCAAGGTATGTTGGTAGAATCATAGAAATTGATAGCTCAATCAAATTTCCTTCTCATTCTATATTCACAAAATTTAACGTGTGCTTGATACATTTTGTGGAAATTATTGGTGCGTAAATTTAGTGTTTAGAGTACATTTATTTTGTGACATTTGTGACATTTTATCGAAATGCTAAATCGTAGCTGCAGCGGTTATGTTGATGACAATTGTCATTCGATTTGATCAGTCTTGGATTGTCCTAATTTAATGATTTCATTTGTCAAAAGGTTGGCGTATTGACGAGATTGTAATGAATAAATATAGAAAAATTATTTGTATTATCAAAAACTAGCAGATTATTAGTGAATAGGATTACAGTTGGTTGTTGACCCATCATACCAAAGACTTATATTGTTTTGTCTTATCACTTTCTCACACTCCCGTACGTAAATTAAAAATAACTGATTTTTTCTCTTCTTATGGACGCAGAAGAGTTATTCAAATCGTTTTTCTTATTGAAGAAATGATATTCTTGTTATCATATTATTGGAGGAAGATTTTAATCAATTTTCAATTGGATGTACCATAACTTATTTAGGTTAGGTAATAGTTAGGTCTAGTAATAAGGAAAACTTGTTTTTGAACGCAATGGTATTATGATACTAGTCATCTATTTAATCATTTGAAAATAGATTCAATCACCACAGAATAGTTTCTTTTCCTTGTTTCTTATGTTAAGATGTTGCATCCTGCGAGAGTATCCAAGAAAGCCTTGATGAACTCTTTATGTGAGTGGTTGACGCTCAGTGGATCCGAGCCATATGTATATATATATATATATATATATATATATATATATATATATATATATATATTCTTTGACTTTTACTCATTTCCAATATTTTATTAACTTTCGATTTGTTTTGTACCATTGGTCATAAATTTAACAGAAGTAGTCTCATTGCTGATATTATAATTAATGGTTGATACTCATAGATAAATAATCCAAATGTTATTTGTTAGAAGATGTAGTAAATAAAGCAATCATATTTATGGTATTGTGAAGAGCAGATTGTTTTTTCTTTGAGTTTTTGGTAAATTTGAGAATTAATTTAGATTCAGTGCTTCTTTATTTAATTCAAGTTATGCACCTTGACTGATGCATAATTATGGAAAATTCCAATTCGCTTTCGATTAAACTGGATATTCAACTTCAACTTAAACCATTGACAAAAAGTTTTTGTTCATTCTATGATATAAAATTAATATATAAATATATATGTCTTAGGCAGTTGGCAGAATCCGGTATTCTGCAGACTGCCTAGGGAAATGGCAGACTGCTGGCATATGGAAGGATGTATCATCGAAATCACCTTTCTTCCAACTGCCTGGCTTCGTCCAGGCAATCGGCAGACTGCCGGTAATTTGAAGGACGATCTATCGAAAGCCGGCAGTCTGCCGACTGCCTAGGGAGTTCACAGAATACTGGCGGATGAGAAAATTATCGATAACTAGCAGTCATTCGGTTGACAGCTACGATAAGAGAAAGTCTGTCGGTTTTTTTTTTCATCGTAAATCGCTTTTAGTTCTACTTCAACCCACTTTTTCTGCGAGTCGTGATCAAAAGTGATTAGAAAATAGGTAGTGATTCAGTGAACCGAGATGTTTCAACATAACTGAAAGATGTGTTAGGTTACGTTATGTTCGGTTAGGTTAGGTTACGTTATGTTCGGTTAGGTTAGGTTAGATTAGGTTAGGTAAGGTTAAGTTATGTTAGGTTAGGTAACGTTAGGTTAGGTTAGGTTAGGTTAGGTTAGGATAGGTTAGGTTAGGATAGGTTAGGTTAGGTTAGGTTATGTTAGGTTATGTTAGGTTAAGTTGGGTTAGGTTAGGTTAGGTTAGGTTAAGGTAAGGTTAGGTTAAAGTTTCATGAAAATAGAAGCCGTTCGAGGTGTAACATAGATGCCCTCAATATATAAACTTGACGAGAAAGATTGTGAAAATTGAATAAATGAAAAAGATGTATGTCAGGCAGTTGAAAGACAGGTGATTTCGATGATACATTCTTCCATCTGCCGGCAGTCTTCAAACTGCAATATTTTTTATTTCTTACACCTTTTGATATATTAATGTTTATAAATGTTCTTGATTTTAGCTCTCTTCTCTTTGTTTTTATTAATAATTTTTGGAAGATTTCTGAAAAATTTACTTATTTGTAGTTTTATCAGAATTTATAAAATAGAGCTATAAATTTTACTTAAATTATTTAGATATTTTTCATCATTCATAGCTTTTTTGTTCTTATGAATGGGAACCGTTTCTAAAAATTCTTTATTTTGTGTATTAGATTACGTTCCAAGAATTTTTTAATCATTATAATTGAATTTATGTTTTTTTGATATTTCATGGTTCGTTAAAGCTGTTTTAGTTTTTATATCGTATTGATGACCTTTTAGACTATTTTCTAACTATCGAGAGGTCTGCCCTATGTAGACAGCGTCACAATTAGTACAAGGCACTTGATGTATAATATTACTTCTTTTATAATTTGGTCTTTTGGATTTTAATTTACTGAAATATTTGGATAACTCATTATGTCCTTTATGACTTAAACTAATATAATATTGATTAAAATAATTTGATTAATGTTAAAAAGTCCTTGTACATATGGTAAGGAAAAATGTTTTATGTTTTGATGTTCCGTTTCTGTTTTTTTATTGATTGTAGTATCTGTTGATCCTTTTCTGAATATTATATTTTTAATTTTCTCTGGATAATTATTTCCTTCCAATACAGTTTTTGTTTTTTGAATAGCTGAGCATCTAAATTCAGGATCTGATAGTTGGATAGATCTATCAGCCAAAGTTATTAGCACTGATCTTTTTTGTAACATACGATGACACCAATCGGAGTTAAAATATCTTGAAGAACAAGTTGGTTTCGTATACCATTCTGTTCTTATGTTGTTATTAATTTTTTATAATGTGACATCAAGAAAATTGATTTGCTCGACCTCGTTTGTGGATTGAATGTTTTTATGATAAGAATTGAATTTTTTATTTATGTTTTCAATTTGATTTTTTGGTACGGAAGTAATGCAATTATCTGCATATCGGAAAAAGAATGGAATATTTATATCAAGTTTGCTTGGGACAGTTCTTTCAAGATCCTTCATTTCTTATTGTGCTATAATACTTGAAATGGAAGCTTCTATAGCACAATCATCAATTTGTTTGTATATATCATTTTCAGATTTGCAATACGTTGCTGTAAGTGTGAGTTCTATAGCTATTATAGATTCGTTTTGATGTATGAATAATTAATTGAAATTTCCAGTGGTTTTGATTTGTATTAATTCTTGTAAGAATTCTCAAATTCATAGGATTCAAAATTCAATATTTCCAGTATGAATTGAAAATTTCTCACAAGAATTAATACAATTCAAAACCACCGAAAACCTTAATCAATTATTTCCCAGACGATGAATACATAAGTACTCGAAAGCTTTGAAAATATATTAAAGTTAGTTCACTTTGGTGTTTCATTGCCACGTTCTCAGTAAGAAACTGGCAATACCACCTTTGATCCTCTGGAATAACTAGGTATTTTGTAACGTAGGAACGCAAAGTTTATTTTCTTGTGAGAGAATATCTCTCTTGAAACTTTTATCCTTCTGAAAGTCATATTTTACATATATTTTACGTATTTATTATGTTATGAACCATCCATTACCGAAACCTTCAAAATAAAATTTCAATACCTTCAGCCCGTGACAATTTTTTATTACTATTGACAAATTGAGAAAATGTCACAATTATTAAAATTATATAATTTCTTAGTAAAAATGATAATATGAATTGAACAGATATTCTCAGTCCTTCTAATGCTTCTATAGTAGCTCTGTAGCGTATTACTATTATTTTGGTTTCTTCTTTTCGTGTGAATTGCTTTCTTGATTAAAATACTCACTTTTCTCAAGTTTTCTCCACTTACTTGGCTTCCTCGGGACTTTTTTACCATGTATTCATTCCCAACCATAGATGATTCAATGTTGGAGATTTGTCATTTCAGGACAAATATTCAGTACACTCCCACCAAAACCAAACTTTTAACACTAATCTGGATAGAATTCTTCTCTTCCTATGTCTGATCTTTAACATTACATTATGCACTGCGTAGTCCTACTTTCTCAAATCATTCTTCTGCCCAATCTTTTACTATTGTATATTCAGCATCAAAAATCTCTATGTTGCTTCGATTTTTGACCCACTTCATGCAAAATGTTACATCCTTCTTTATTCTTCTCACATCAGTACTCATCCCAACGTATAACATTGGGAAATTATATTACCTATCTCACGTGAGCTTCTGTTTTCCATTCAAGTATCCAGTCTGCGGAATCTCCAGTCCCAGATATTTGTATTTTATAGCTCGCATAGCTTTCAATTTCTGAGTGATTGCCCCAGAAATAAAAGTAATAGCCAATATATTTATTCCCTTAGATGGAATTGAGCAATCGCAAAGGTTGAAATCTGGATGCAAACATAAAATCGATCACACTATAAAACTGATATATCGAAATTAATCAGAATAACATTCCAGATTAATTGAGGCGGTCTATCATGCTATAGCTACCTAATTTTAGTATTTGAAATAAGCCCTATATACCAACTAATTACAGCTACATCAACTTTTTCATCAGAATATTCAATATTACTAACATGAATATGCTTATATTATTCAATTACCATGATTAAGTTGTAGTTGATTGTTCCTAGTTATGAGTTTTCATAATAATACTGGCAGTTACTCCCATTTTTGAGATCACTATATTAGACATATCCTGTATAAGTTAGCTGACCTATATACTATGTAACTCACGTACATCATTTTTATTGTCAGTCATATTTTATTGAGTGCAATGTGAAGTTTCTAATGGATACTTGGTGTTAAACCTCCGAGAGCTTACAGCATTTCAGGAGCTGCTCTATGCAAAGGAAACAATTACGGGAGCAAAAAAACTGAGTAATGGCTGTATTTTATACTCTCATTTGCCATAATAGGGTGGGTATATGAAAAAATCTTTTATGCAGATCTGATTTATGTTTCCTTCTTATCCGTCACAATATCCAACAAGGGTCTCATCTCTTAAACTCGACACAGTTACTCATATCTACCATTCGCACTGATGTTCCCATAGTTAACAGATTTTGTAACATAATATTCTTGTTGGGAAAATGGACCTAGCAATTATTACTTTCGCGCTAAATTTCTGAGAATTTCTTTTACTGTATAAACAAATTCTTAAGAATTATAAATTTATAAGGAATATAGTCGTAACGAAAGAATAATGATGTATATCATTGAGAAACAATTACGTGTAATTTACGGTATAATGGAGTTACCACGTTCTTGTTAACTCATCATGAGGGAAATAGCAATTCAATTCGCTCTTCTAAGAGAATTTTTTATCAGTGATTAAGATGAGATTATGGTTTTGTTGCAAAAAAAAACAAAACCCAATATATTTGAGTTTTTTAAAAACATAAGAACGAAATACGCAGAGAACACAGTTAAGGAATTCAAATCATTGTCAAAAATTAAGATGAAACTAGCAAAAGAATACGATAGAAGATGCAGAAGCACCGGCACTTTACCCGCTCACATCAGAAGTAACAAATCTCGTCTCTTAATACACAAATTCAAAAATTTGCCGCAACTCCAATATATTGGTTTTTGCTCTAACGAGTCAGCAAAATAGCTCAATTCATCGTTTGTTTCAAATATTGTAGTGTTCTCAGGAATGATCAACTGCTCCTGGAATGTAGAAAATTTTACAGAAATAGTGATATTGATATTAGAAATAACGGTTTAACTGAGAAAGTGGTTAATTTATTTCACCTCATTAATTGCACTTGAGATAAATTACTCTTACCCTCAAGAATTTCCTTGTCATAATTGAGTGTTAATATTTTCATGAATAATTAGATCTTACAGTTTCTATCTCTTGATCTCAGGAGTTTTATCGGGCCACTAGACCTGGGAACGTATTCGTATGCGAAAGCTCGGTAAATATATTGAAGTTAGTTTACTTCGGTGTTTTCTTGCCACGTTCCCAATGAAAAACCACTCATTTTGAGCAATGTTCTAACAACAAACAACTATGTCACATTTCATCTGAGAAGATTAGCTTATGCCTACGAATACAATTTTTTTTAGTTGAAGAAATAATTACTGAAATAATGGAGGTGCCTGATTTATGTATTGTGTGTTGGTGATAATTTATACAATTTCACCAAAATCATATTGTAATGTTTTCATATTTATTCACACTCACTAATAATAACTGACTCTTACATTCTGAATTTATTGATATACCATACAACACACTTGATTTATAATAACTTATTGATAAATATAGTAAATAATTTCTGCGATTTCTGTTGTTTTCACTGCGACTATTCATTTAAACCTTATTGCGATACATAAACTTATTTATGTGCCACAAATGAAATTACACAGAGTTCTACAACAAAAAGGAACACAAGAAATAGATGAAAAGACTTTTCTAGAAATTATTTAAAGAAAATACAGTAATAAATCGCCTTCTATATGAAAAAGTTGATCAAAGGCACGTCTGCCATTTATAAAAAACAGATGAACAACGCCGCGCGAATTCGCCGGTTTTTAAATTTTCATTTGTAGCTGGACAGGGCCGGCATTTCGCAATTGTGCGAAATGATCCTCGCTGACCTTCGAACAAAGATACAATCTATCAACCAATGGTCTCAAATACTTTGGCTTCAAGAAACATCCATACTCTAAGATTCTATATACAAAAAGATAATGAATTTTGAGTAGTTTCTTAATTATCATTATCAAATTGCAGTTGATATTAGAATATTAAACGACGATTCAGATAGATTATCAATACTTATGATGAATATATTCTACTGGAAAAATTAGATTGGCATAGCACGTCGGTATCATAAATCATACTCCTATAAATAAGAGCAGAGCATGAATTTAACAAAAATGAATCTAATCGTCGACTTACTATTTTGTGAAGAATTAGAATAGAATACTAAATAACTATATCTATTGTAGAATATTATATTTCATCATATTAAACGAGTATCATTCATTATGATAGAAGCAGCCTTGAAGAAGAAATCTTTTATCGTCTTTTATCATGGGTAATTCTATAATATAGTTACATCATACATCTAATCACACGATTTCAATGTTCCAATCTTTTGCCTTTACTGATACTGAGCTTTAGGAAAAAGTTTCTATTGTACATAGGTCAGCAGTCCAGTTCAATAAAATATTGTGTTATCACTAATATTCAATCAATAAAATTGTTAAATCGATAATGTCTGCAAAGTTATCTACTAAATATAAAAATTCTCCAGAGAAAAATCATCTTTCAAAAGTGTACTGGTCCATAATTGCTATTTTAGGGGTTGATGCTTTGGGGGATTCGATTCCAACAAAATTAAACGTGTCTTTCACATTTCCAATAAACTGCTATTTCATGAGTTTTTGGGAAAGTGGTTGAGTTTTTGTTAGAACATGTGTAATGGAAGGTTTTTGCTAGAAGCAGAAAGCGAAATTTGGAATCTTCACTTATGACAAGAAATACCATGAAAATATATTGACGGTTGGTGGATAATTACCTCGTGATATGTGAAGTTTTCAAATTGAGTGTTTCTTGTTCAAAATTCAAATATTTTCATGCTCACTGTCGCTATGGAATCTAACAAATTCCGTGCATCCGTTCCGATTTTTCAGTTCATCTCACTCCAGTTTTCCTATATATAGTGAGCTGTGAAGAAACCCTTGAAGTATTAATATCCGCCAACAATATAAAGTGAATTTCTCTATCTGACTTCGGCATCGTTGGGAGTTCTCGATTTTAAGTCGTTATCTACATTTTGTGACTCGCGACTTGTTTACATTCGTACAAGAAATGTTTAATTCCCCGTTAACTCCCAACTCCAAATAATAAACCTCCATTTCTATTCAATAAGAAGACTCTGTTGTTACTTTGAATTAATTAAATGATCTACTTCACGATAATCCTTCAAGATAGTATTGAACCCGAGAGATAAAAGATTTAACGTACCGAATCATTGAAATGGCAGTTTCACAGAATTCATTACATAAAATATGAAACATGGTTTGTTGTTAAAAAGTGAAGTATGATTTCCAAAGTGATTTTTTTTCATTGAAATTAAGCTAGTGTGAAAAATCCAACGTCATAAATAGTCACAGTTTTCCCCTAGTTCAGTAACCAGAGGCAACATGAGAACATCATCAAGAGTTATACCATAATGTTGATTTCCACTGACTGATATTGGGTGTCTTATCTTGTATCTCATGAATTTTGATGAAATTGTAAGAAAATATTAACTAGTTTTATAAAAATGAGATTATGTACGGATTGCTTTTTCGTATTTGATTGATATATTGAAAAAGCCGTATTTCAAGTACTTTCAATTCACTATTATTCAAATGAAACAAAGATTATTTTTTGACTCCGTTTCCAAATAACATATGACCGACGACCGATTAAATTTTTCTTACTCCAATTTTCGTAATGCAGGTGATAAAGTGTTCATCCACAATTAATATAGGTTCTTGCAAAATTTAAGCAGAGGTTAAATTTGAATCTCAAATCAAAGTTTAATAATGTTGATAATAATAATAATTTTAGAAAAAACGGGGGAATAACTGTCGTATTTACTCTGTATCAAATGTTCAATGTTATTTTATACCTATGATGTCACAAAATATGGGGGCATCACTGAAATATTTAAGCTACCTACATAATTTCTGAATTTTCAATAATTTTCTGCTCCATAAATATTGATCAAATAATTAAAACTATACACCAACATATTATATGACATCGACAAGATGCAGAAGCCGATAACAAAATTTATTGCATGAATATCCAATATCAAGCAAATGGAGTTTGATCATTTGCAAAACGATCTGGATAGATACCACTCGACACCTGTGGACATAATATAGAGAGACATTTGCCTAAAAAAAAATCAAGATATGCGATTATTTTTTCATATTTTTAGATAAAAATTGGGAAATATCAACAGACACCAAGAATATTGGAAAGCTTCGATAATATATCCTCAAAAATGGAACAATATATCACACCATGATATTGTTATAATTTGGTACTTTTCATAATAATTTCTCGGAAGCATTCATTTGACAAAAATAGCTGAAAAGCTTCGACCATCGATTTCCTATCAATGCAATAGTATCAATAAACTTTATTTCTCTCCCTTCCAAACAAAAGGTCTTAAATAATGAATTCATATAAGAGACAATAAGATCATATCAAAAAAACGGAAAGAGAGAATAGGAGGAAACATTCATAATAGGGTTTAGGAATGTAATGGAAAATGACAGGGTCTGGAAGTGATGCTCCGACTAGTTGAGAGTAAACGGATAGATAACATCTTCAGTAGCGTAGAAACAACCTCAAAGTCTTCAAGAGGATAATAGCGAGTTATTCCAGAAATAAAAATAGGAACTGAGATAAAAGGAAATATCTTTTTATGTACTCATACGTTTGAAAAAAAACAAAAGAATGAACAATAAATTGATACATTAACATAATGTTCAGAAAATGAAGTTCCTAAGAATTATGTATTTGTCCAAATGAACAGCTCATTGATAAAGTGAGAAGTGAAGAAACAAAAAAAACATGGGGTAGATGAAAAGACAACAACATAGCCATCAAAATAGACAAATATTTGGGTACATGGGAAGAAGGATTACGATAATCTACTCTGAGCATAGAAGATGTATGAAAGATCATAACAACAAATCAGAATTACCATCTAATAATAGAGGCACTAAATTCAATGATGGATTCATGAGGATTTTGATATTAAATTGATCGATTTGAACACTGCTGTTAGATACCAGAGAGTATAAACATTTAATATATTCTAGGAAGATACATGGTGTACGTTTGGTTTATACCTAGAATATACTCACAAAGATCTATCGAGAATAGAAAAGAAGGAATTGAATGAAAATTCTGAAGCATCTTCAAGAGCAACTAGCGAACAACATGAAAGCAACCAAGAGGAAAACGATGAATATGATATGAAGAGGCACCATCATATGAAAAATATCTGGAACTAGTTGGTCGGCTGAACAGAGGAAAGTACCAGAACATTACATATGATTTGGTAAAGAATAGAGAAGAAAGTCTACAAACTAAATCTACATTATCAAGGGAATAAGGGGAAATAACTATATGTCCACGAAATGGAATATGGGACTGATCATTACAATCCTGAAAAATTGAGACCTCAAGCAGTGAGTCAGTTATAGATCAATAACACTCCTACAACTTATAAAATTCTGAGTACATTTATCAGAGATAGACTAATGGAATATATTGAAGAGAAATTTAGAGACTATCAGCAGGGTTTCAGAGTTCGCTGATCAACAATAGATGCAGTGCATGTGATGTCACATACAGTAGAAAAGTTCTATGAACCCGGAATCGACCTGCATGTGATGCTTGGGGACTTCAAAAAGAATTTTAAGTGTCAACAGGAAAAGAATAGAGCAGGCGATTACTTATTGAGTAGGTGAATATGACCACTAACAACTCTAAAGCCAAAATATTGATAGTGGTTGGACTAACAAATGTGATTCTAATACAAAGACGTGTTAGGCAGGAGGAAGTTCTCTGACGACGACTCTGTTCAGCATCGAAATAGACAAAGTAATAGATCATTTTACTCAAAATAGTGCGCTGTTATTCAGTTACTCTGATGACGTTGCGCTTATGGCAAGGCATGAAAAAAGCTTAGAAAAACTTGGAGTGGAGGTGAATTTTCAAGAAACAACTCATATGTTGGTGACTGAAAGGAGGACAAATGAACAAAGTTAGAAATATATAGAGTAGGAATTAGACCAATCATTGTATAAGGAGCAGACATGCCTGTCGTGAAAAGATGAGGAGGATCTCCGAATAATGTAGAGAAATATCCCAGAAAAGACATTGAGACCTGTAAAGACAGGTGAAGGATACCTAAGAAGGTTAATAAACTACGTGACCAAGAACGTTGTGAGAGATAATAATATAGTAGCAGTGATAAATAGTCAAAAGCCTAAATGATTTGGAAATATACAGAGAAGAGATCCGAAAGCCCTGATACGGAAGGTAATATAGTGGAAAGCAGCCTTAGAACGGCCAAGAGGTCAACCCAAAGCAAGCTGGAAACAATATTTAATGCAGGATATCACAGCGTTGGGGAAGAGAAACTGGAGAAAAGTTGTGAAAGTAGAAAAAAAAAGAGAGAATCGAGCGAGAAGCTATATCAGGCTGGAGAGTAAACCTAAAAAACTTAAAGCGGAGTGATTGACTGAAAAAAATGATTCTACAGAACCCGGAAGGGCCAACATATACATAATGCATTTTTATAATAATCATGAGAAGAACTTGAATACCCTGGGAGTATAATAGGTATATACATACCACGTTCTCAATTCATCCCGTGTATGTACATATGACGTTCCATACTTATATAAGAATACCTGATAAGTAAGTAATGAATATAGTCACCATGTGAGGTCAATATATATTGAACTTGGCTTATATTTCCTTTGGGTATATACATAAAATATTTACATACATATACATATATATTGGAGATATATTTATTTGACCATCTCTTATGTCTTAGGAAAGTGATGTGATACATTGCAGTTGTATTCTTTCTAAAAATAAAGAAATTTCATTTTTCAATCAGAAATCTACTGAATATAGTTGAAAATGTGAGTCTTGAGTGTTCTAGCGCCATCATTCACTGCACATTTATTAATTTACTATAGATGTAATTGAATGCGTCAAAAATGTGTGTATTTTCTTTGCCCACTGATATATACCTTCTACTTAAATTTTGGTATTATTCATGGAAATTCATGGGGATCCAAACAAATGGAAAATATTTTATTTATAAACCACTTATATACTTCGAACAACATTATAATATATGAGTGAAATTGGTAAGAAACAGCATGGAAACAGTTAGATAAACTGAAAAATATATGGATAGACGAAGCTAAACAATTGAAAATTTCTAGAAATAATGGACACCTTTGTAGAATGGGGAAGAAAATATATATGAACAAAAGAACTAGGTTCACGGGTTGAACCGAGTTGGAATTTTGAAAATTCTGCCTACTCCTTGAAATTTCACCAAAAAATATGAAAGGATTAAATATGCTTACCATCGAGAACACTGCTAGGCTTGAGCTAACTGGTAAACTAGTCGCCTGGACCTTGTAATTATGGACCTATTGGCGAGATTTGTCTTTTTGGTGCGCGTGGGAAGTCAATTATGGAGGGGAGGGGTATTAAATATGTGGAGTTCGGTTTCTCGGAAGGTTTTAGAAGAAATGTTATTCTTGGCCGGAAAAGAGTGGACGAAGAAGGTGCTTCCAGGTTAATGGTAATCTCTGGCTATCGGCCCTTGTGTTCATAAATTCTGGACAAACATTCATTCTATGACTATATCATCACCTAAAATGTGATTATTCGATTGCGAATCAGAATGCGATTCTGAGAAAACTCTAGGTTAGCAATAATTACCAGAGAGCCGCGAGATATGCCCGCAGATAATTTATATCTCTAATATATCGATTTTGAATAATTAAAGAATCATATGAGTCCCTAAACTCTAGCCATTTATCATGGTGACCGACAAATTTATGCAATTCTATCACTAGTAATCTTATGTTACTTATTTCTTATCAATGTCTTACAAAATAAAATTCAGCTTCAAAATTTTTATGCGCTTGAATCCGTTTATTGATATCCATTGTAATTTGATTAATATTCGCTTGAATTTGTTCGAATTCATCTAATACGAGTCCAAAACGCTCAGCTCGTTCCAAAATCTTGTTAAGTGATCTTGGTTCTATTATTTCAAAATTAGGAGATTCACTTTATGTTGTATCGAAAAATTTAGAAAGAGTTGTAAAAATCCCTGTAATTGCACCTCTTTTACGTGTCAATCTTTACAAGTTTGCCGTAATCGTTTACATTTCAAAGTTATCAATCAAATCAATGATCAAAATAATAAAAGATAGAAATAAGTTATAATAATCTCTTTTCGACGAATATGAACATTCTGAACAATCACATGAAAAATGACCTTTACACACGAATTGCATAGAATACATACATGAATATTTTTTCTCCTCGCGAAAATCTTATCAAAATACAGAAGATTAATGGTACTGTGGACTAGTGCGTTACGCACTCGAAAATGTGTCTAAAATATTAGTTTACGCACAGCAGTAGTAAAAACATCTTACGACATGAAATTTTTCTATTGGTCGTGATCGTAATTTCACCAATATGCCACCTACGTATTTATATTGTAAAGTTTATTCCGGTGCAGTGGAATTCTTCGTTTCTAAGAAATTTGCAAGATTTTATGTCATGGGAGCGATTTCGAGCCCTATACCAGTGTGCCTTACTTTTAGACGTAGAAAAGTGAAAAAAAAAAGTGAAAATAGTTTTATCCTTCATTATTACTCCATTATCTTATAATGATCAGTCAGAAATTATAAGAGAAAAATCGAAAAATCACTTTGAATGGGTCAATCGAACAGAACAAATTTATTGTTTATTTCGACATTTTTTATGTCATTCAATGTATGTAGCTACGTATAAAGTTAGAATACTGTCACTAGGAAATAATCGGTTTGTAGCAACTTTTTGCAATTAGATATATTGTCAATGATGGTTATTGAGATATATATTGATCTGTCACTAGAAAGAAATATATTTTAACTATAGTCCTCTTCCATTCTATCAAAGATTAATGGTAACATTTTTTAAATGCACAGACGGATCTGTTTTTGATGAACAGATTCTCTTTCACAAACACTTTATCAACTTTTGGCAAAATGTTCGTCTGAATTATTCCGAAAATTGAGCAGATGTATGACTTCGCATGAAACTACAAGGTTGATTTGGTGTTTGAAGAAAATTGCACAAACGGTTGGAGATAGAAACAAGGTAATCATATTTGTTGCATGTGTATAGAAGCATTCAAACAAAACACCACGAAAAGCGTAGTGAATGCAATGATGGCTTTTCAAAATGAGAAACCCTATATATTCAAGCAAATTATGAACGAAAATCTTATGAACTTCAAACAGTAATACAGCGTCAAATTTTTTTTTCTAGTATCACAACATAAATTCTGGAAATAATGATAATGGAATGAATAATTGATGAAGATTATTCTGGATCCAATAATGTTAAAATAGGACACTGTTTACAGGTTGATATTACCGAAGTTGTTGACAATACTGCTCAATTGAATCACTATCACGTATTAAATATCTACTTACTCACAGTAAGCCGGATATAGTTTATTTATAAGTTAGTCTTAGTGAAATATTCAAACTCAACACATCAACGACGTTTTCCGATTTCTAATCGCAAACTGTCTAGATTTTCTGTTAGTTCCCTATCCTGTCTTATATCTACTGGAATTATTTGTACATAACCGTATCAGATGGGGTTTGGTTTTTATGCCATTGATTAATGTGTAACTGACTCCCTTTATCTCCCTTATTCTGTCAATTATTATCCTTTCCCTCCTGAATTTGCCCGCTGCCCTTCTTCAGTAGTCCATTTTGATCGTTATTAAGATTTTATCCGTAGATTTTTTCATCTGCCACAGTTGCCTTATGTTATAATACTTTCAAGGATCGTATCATATATTCGTCTATCCTATAAGGTGTCTTGTTCTGTTGCTCCAATGTACAACTATTCAGTTTTTTTCACATTCACTTCGAGACCATATTTCTTTTACTCTTCAATAAATTTTCGAGTCGTGTAGCTCAAATCAAAAGGATCTTGTGCTATTACTATTTGATAGTCTGCGAAGCAAAGCGTATATAATGTAGTGTTGTCACTGAGAGGTATTCCTATCTTCCTGCATTTCCGCTTCCACATCTTGAGTGCCTGCTCCAAGTAAATCTTAAATAGCGTTGGCGAGAGGCAACACCTTTGTCTCAACCCATTTGTACGGTAAACCCAACAGATTAATTCCGGTGTCCTTCAATTTTTGTTATAATATTTACGGTATGTTCCTAGACTGGTTTTATCAACATGTTCGTAATGTTTGTTAGCTCTAGCTTTTTTCACAGTTTTCTAAAAAGTACACTGTCATATGCATTCTGCAGATACACATATAATCAATAGAATCATTGCCCTGAAATCATCCTGTTCTTCTGCCTCAAGGTCCTCGCAGTATTTTGCCGTACATTCTGCTAATTTTTTTAGTACTGCAATGCCTCTATAGTCTCCGCATTTGAGTCTGCTGCCTTTCTTGTACCTTATCGACATTATCGATATTTTTCATTCCCTTAGTACCTCCATGTCCTTAATACAAATGTGGAACAGTTTTCTTATATGTTTGTAAAGTGTTTCAATTACCTGATCCAGGAAAATTTCCGTTTTCCTAGGATATACATACTCCCTCGATTTGTCCTTGACTGGCCCTTAGTGGAGACCAAACTATGTGGTACTTATTCCGGTATTATGACTTATGTCGAATTCTGGTCTGTCTTCAGTTAGTAAACTCTCGATATGATATTATTTCTTTTGTTTTGTTTTATCCCATTCTTTTTAAAAATTCAGCTTTCTAAGTTTTAGGTATTCAGTTTTTGACAGTTCTTCTCCCATAAATCGTTCTTCTTCTGGGTTATTATTTTTCTTACAATTGCTTGTGCTTCTGTGTACTTTGTTTTATCGCTATCACTATTTAATTTTGAATATTTATTGTATCTATTTCGTTTTTCTGTGATTTCTCATGTTCGTTAACCCACTAGTATGGTCTTTCATTGAGCCGAATTTCATTGTATCTTTGTGCAAGTTTTTAATGTTTTGTGTTTTTCAAGTTGTGATCATTATTTCTCAGTTTTTCGTCTAGACGTTCAGTTTTTCATCTAGACGTTTTTCATATAGTCTTTTTAGGTTGTTTTGTCCCAAACTGTTCAAATTGTAGAGTATTTGTTTTATGTTTACGTCCCAAAATAGTCCCAAATATGGCAGGTGTTACTTCATGTTGAGGTAAGTCTATGTCCAAAACAGTTTGCTCAGACATCTGTTGCAATAGTTATTTGTATGCCAAGGACTGAAAGTACTACTTTGTTGGACGAGTCTGAAAATTCCGGAACGAGTGAAGCGATGTGAGAAATAGTCCAACAAAGTAATATTTCAGCTGCGGCGTACACAACATTTTTTAGACGACGCATAAGATCCAAAACTTCTTCAATTACACTGAGAAAAGAAAATAAATGATAGAGAATTATAAACATTTTATTTATTAAACAATATAATGTACTTAATGATATTTGCAATGTCAATTATTAATATTTATTGCCTTTGATGCAGATGGAATGTGTATCTCTACAAGATGTTGATGGAATCTCTGTGTTTTGCAGTACGGTACTGTCACTTTAACTACATGGAATACTCAAAACGTAACTTAAGGTATGTAAATGAATACAGAACTCACAACTTGCAGATGGCGTCGTCTTAAGAAAAATTATGAATATTATGAATTATGAATGTATGAATATCAGTTGTGCATTACCAATAATG
The DNA here is from genome assembly GCF_026250575.1 of Diorhabda carinulata. Classification (NCBI taxonomy): domain Eukaryota; kingdom Metazoa; phylum Arthropoda; class Insecta; order Coleoptera; family Chrysomelidae; genus Diorhabda; species Diorhabda carinulata. Next base: position 11,839,107 of record NC_079462.1, read on the forward strand.
GACGTTACTTTAAGCTGATATCATAAACTCAAATCGCGTGATTTTACCTGCCAGTACTATCGAGAAAAATCATTAAGATGTATATGGTACGTTCTCTTATTCAATATAGAATCAAAATATGTTTTTTAAAAGGTCAGTCGTTAATTAAATTGAATATTCAGTTATCTAAAATTGTTCATTTCATACGCAATGCGACATTTCTCTGCATAATTATTATTTTATGTTGAAGTTTGTTTTCAAATACACAAATGGGAGGAAATAGATTGACAAGGCTTCCAAAATAGGAAAAAAACTTGACTATAATGAAAATCATGCAGAAGATAACTAGGGCCGGTTATTGTGATGTAAATATATTGAAACAAAAAAAAACATTGGAAACTATTCGGTTTTTTATCAAGGAATTTTCTACCTCAACGATGAAGTTAATATATACAGCTGGTGGATTGGATCTAGATGTAATCCTCGCTTAATGTAGGGGCACACCTAGTGGCCGAAGAAAATAATATATTGTTATGTCGATGACGAATTACCGTACACCCTATAAAAAAACAAGTTTAATAAAAGTGATTATAATGCCTGCACTGTTCCAAAATTTGATTTTCTTTGTAACATAAAATATTTACCTACTATCTATAAACAAGGTAACGATACTTGAAACATAAGAAGGAGAACATTTTTTCTCTCCGTGAGTTTTTATAATAAAATTTTGATTCATTATCCTAAACAGTTGTAATGATTAGAAGATAGTTATTTAGATCGATTATCAAGAAAGTTATCATGAATTGTCGTTGTTTGGGATCTGTCATTGATAACAGATATTGGAACTATACATAGTTATAACAAAGTTTATCAAAAAGTCTAAATAATTAACAAACTGATATGATGGAGGAGATATGTCGTTTCAACATAATTGAAGTCACTATGCTTTTGAGTATCCTGCTGTATATTTTATCACAACACCAAATTCGGTTCTCATGATGGTCTTTGGTATTTTTACATTTATGAGATATTCGATACTCTTTATATTCAATGTCAACTACATGCTTAATAACCATTCTACAAATGCATTTAATTGATGGACCACTACCATTATATTCCTTTCAAAAAGAATCTCACATATTTCAAGTCGAATATCATTAGTAATATTTTGGCAGAATATTGTAATTAGATACAATCGAAATAGTGTCTGAACGTAGATTGCGGATTTAGCGAGTTTATGCTGATGTGGTATTTTCCCCTTGGATAATAGTGTGTGATGTAACGATCATGTGATAATAGCTATTGATACAGGAGCATGTTTTAGGATACAAAATGAGCCGCAGACGAGTTTCGTTTATAATATGCTAGTGCATTAAAGGTAATTACGTAAATGTTTCGTGCATCATTTTATTCTTCGCCATGATAAGTATAATTCAAATTATAATCATCATTTATTATTATTATTATTATCATTATTTATTATAAATCACTCTCCAATTCTTGTAATGTTTCTAAAGAGCATAATCCCAAATTCATCTGATAATCTCAATAATACTTTTTGAATGTAGCCAAAAACTTATCAAATTCTATAACTCCTTCTCATGATCCACTTTCATATCTAATGCTAACTCACACAGCTTCTTCTTTAGGCACGTAGTTTTAGCAGAGCTTCGCAGTATAATTACCAACAGAAGTCAGCTTGTAAGAGTTGGTACAAAGATGTCTTCTTGCGGGCCAATAGAATGTGGAGTACCCCAAGGCTCATTACTAGGCCCTATTTTGTTTCTTCTGTTTATAAACGACTATGTAGACATCAATGGTAAAATATGTCAATTAGCAGACGACACTAGTTTCTCTTCTCTTGGAGCAACCATGATTTCACTGCACTTCACAGGACCATATCTAGTGACCTAATCACCCTCAAATCGTGGTGTGATTCTGATCTTCTCTGTCTCATTGTTTCTAAAACCAATGTTTTATCATATAAAAATATATTGCACCTTTTTTTATCAAATAACACCAACATTGACGTAGTTGAATCTGTAAAATCTTAAGGCTTGTTGTGGACAATTCCTTGAAATAGGAGTTGCCACCTCATATAAAAAAATTTTGCTACTGTTTTGCGCTAAGATCACTTTCCAAAGCACTGAACTTATCCATTTTCCTAACAGTCTATGATGCCCTTATTGAGTCGCATCTCAGATTTGCTTGTACCTTCTGGTGTACAACTACAGAACAACTACAAAAGAGAGCTGTTATTTACTCGGATTAAATTCTAAATCTTCTCTCCTCATTCATCTCAGATTCCGTTTGCCTATATCGTAAGCACGCTTCTCCAATTTCGGAAAGGTTATCTACTTAAAAAAGCGGAGCACGACCGTTACCTACTTACTCCACGTTCAGAATTAGTTGGGGGTCAAATAACTCAAAATGACTGGTCTGTTTGAAATGTGTGTATGAAAAATTTCGATTTTTTCAGTTAAGAAATAGTCAAATATTTGGTGGTGCGGTTTAAATGTGGCAAACAATCGCGTACAGACGAACATACGGGTAGAACACACACAACCGCTATTACACACGAAAATGTTGAAAAAACCTATGAACTCTTGTTGTATACCGACTTGTCATTATTACATAAATAGTTGAAGATACATACGTCATAATATACTTACTAACCAGTTAAAACCAGCTAAAAGACATTTGTAGTCGTATTTTAACGCAGTATATACAAGAGGAAAACATTTTCATTGCAAGATTAATAACAATAAGACATGCATCCACAACTATGAGGTAGGGATCACAATGCTGCCTTCACACATAGAAGTTCACAACCACCAAAAAAAGATGCAACTTTTAGCAGATCATGCTCACCATATTGTGGGAGATACAATTACAGATGCTTATTATGCTAATTTAGTTCCAAAATTACATGTGGTAATTAAAGAAAATAGCAAGGTGGAGTTACGCATTAGAAAAATTGATGAGAAAATTAAAATGATGTATTCACCACTTTTTTATTGTATCAGTATAATACGCTCAGCTGATCTAAAAACTTTGTTTTATAACTTATTATAATACGTGATCTCATAATTACATTTTCAAAAGATATTCTTAATAAACGTTGTTATTATTGTCATAATAAAATATTTTATAGAATTGTTGATAAAAAATTGAAAATTCCCGATGGTGTCTATCAAAAATATTTGTTTATTGTCATATTACCAATTTGATGAGATTTAATATATAGTTTTTAGATTTTATTTTGTAAATACTAAATTATGAGCTCTTTCGTGCAATTTCAGTCTATGCTAAAAATATAAAAAGTAAAATCAGTAAAATTTCCCATACGTCTACTGGTAAAATAATCATAGAAATATAGAATTCATTATGACCTATTCGTCTATCAACATCCTTATTTTATCTTTTCAAAATATTTTTTTATATTTACCAATAAATTATTCAGCTATAAGTTTCCATATAACATTCAAATTGAGATATTGTGATACATCAACATTGAACTTCATGTTGAAAACTAATAAGATAATTGAATTATTTGTGCATACGAATACAATTTTCTGTAATTCTTCAAGATGGGAACATCATCTCAAGAAAATGATGTGAAGTGTCTCACTTATTTTTGATAAGTTTTCTTGGGATTTTCCGGTAATCTATAATTAACTGGATCCTTTACCCATCTTCTAATTTTGACAACAAAATTGTCTGGCATTATTCAAATTTATATTATTCCATTGAAATAACTTGATGCTTTTGGCCTGGAAATGTATATCGAAATGAAAGTCTTCATCATAATAAACGATATTCGTCACTTTGCATCATATATGGCAACCTTATAAAAATCGTTTATTTATTAGATAGACAAATTGATGCAATGAATAATGTTTGTCTCGAATGATTGAACAGAATGTTTCCTGAAAATATCAATATTATTATAAAAACAACAAAACATGTAGTTGCATTACCTTTCATGAGAATAAATCTCAAGTGACTCAATATCTGAGGAATTCTATATGATCATAGTCGATATGCTTCAAGTTGTTTCATAAAGATCGTCGACTTTTCCTATTTTGACAAGTGTCGATTTCGATTTATTGACTTAAAGAAAACATTGACATAAATCTAATAGTTTCAGAAGAAAAATAATAAGTATAATTCAATTTGAAAACATATTTGAAGATATGAATAAGGCATATTATTATTTTAGAAAAACTGGAAAGTGAGGATGCGTGAATTAAAAGTGAATTAAAAATGCTTTGAAAAGAAGAAAAAGAATTTCTATAGTAATATCCTGAATTAACCTAATAATTATCGGTAGCCTGTAAGCAATCATAATTTCCCATATTTTCCTATGTGATTGATTTACCTCTCACACTCTTCAAACTACTTAATAGAAACTGAGAAGATAGATCCTTAATTTCTACAGACTCGTAATTACACCACTTGTAATCTATACAACGCAAGAATTTAATACAAAATACTTTCCTCACGGAAATCCCAACTACAATTCTATAAATACCTTAACCCTTTCTGGAACAGTTTCAACATCCAAAGTTCTCAAAATACCTCCTATTTCACGGAATCTTGAGTAAACTGACACAAAGAGATGAAAATGTCATTTCAACAACATTGCTATAATTCACTAACAAGCCTCTGTGTCAAAGATCAAACAAATCGGCTGACTAATACTATGAGAAAGAGTAGGGCCCGCTATTTAGCATAGCCAACTATAGAGAGCATCACAATAGCGATGTAAATATGAAGATATTTCTTTACAAACAAGCATTAATCATTTTCATAGCTAAACTCTCAGAACCCTCAGGATACACTATCAGTGCAATGAGACCTTATAGTCGATAGACAGCAGTGTAGTACCGTCAAAATGAATATATATATCTCAAGAATAATCAACACCCTACCATAAATGAGCAGGTATATGAACGATTTTATTAGTATAAGTGACCAACTATTTGAGTTACACAACGCCAACCACTTACCTTCAGACAGCAACAGTCATCTTTATCCTTCACACCATAGTAGTAGTATCATCCATACCTATTAAGGCCTAGACCACCAGCATAGCACAGACAATCCATTTCATAAAATCAACAAGTATTTTCTGGAAAGCCAAGATTTCTCATGATTTATAATATAGTAGACATCTGTGTATATAACGACACCAATTAATATCACCACTAGAGTTATTACACATAACAGAAATTAATAGTTTGGAGTCCTCAACAACAAGAACCCCATCAAAATATATATTCGAAGAATTATTCATATCAAATATGTTGAGCTATGATTATGATATGATCGGATTTGAAGAACTACTATGATAACTATTCACTTCTATTAGCGGTATGAAGACGATTAAAATGCAATGAACAAACTGCATATATTCAAAAAAATTGTTGCTTATGAAAGAGGCAAAGCTAATACTACATGAAGTCACGAAACTGACAGACACCTAAAATTTAGCATCATTGTACAATCTGCATCAACTCAAATAGTGGAGCAGAATTTTTTTAAACGATAAAACATTTTAACTGGAAAGAAACATAGAATACCAAAATGATATTGCGAGAAGGGTTGAAGCAATAGTCTTCAACACATAATTTAAACATGGATGTTCTTGAAGATATAGACAACTTACTTCAAGAGGTAGAAGACGACCCAAACGTACCAAAAAATAAAGACGTTGAATAAATATGTGATACTTATCTGATTAGTAGATACGACAGAAATTCTCTAAATCAATGCTTAAGATGATACAAACGCTCATGAACTCGTCAGAAATTATTCATTTCTGTTCCATTCAAACGTTTCAAGCAAATAGCCAAAAGTTTCTAGCAAGTGTTGATGCATTTTTTGAATACGATCCACCTTATTCAATAGAAGGGCTTAGCTTATTATTATTATGATAGCGGTAGAGAGTTTAGAAATGAACTTATACAAGAGTTGGTCCAGAATCACAAGATTCCATTCCATTACATAACAACGAATAGCCCACAACCAAATGGAGTAACCGAAAGTTTCCACTATACAATATTTGATCATTTTAGAATTCTTAAAACTAAAAACGGAACTGCAAGGATAAGGATCAAATAGTACAAGCAATTTGGTGTTAAAATTACTCCATCCATTCTGTAACTAATCAAAAATCAATATATGTCATGAATGGACATCCTGACGTTCAAGATCTGTTTGACATATACATCGATAAAGCTATGCTTAACAATTACACAAAAAACCTTGCAGAGAAAGAGTGGAAGAAGATGCTAGAAACGAAAAAACCCTATAACGTACAAACTTTGCACTAAAGTTTATACCAAAAAGATTGTGAAAGGAGGTACTACTAGTATTGTCTTCTTGATTGGTCACAGAAGATAATAAAAAATAAAACTATATACAAGAAAAACGTACGAAGATATATTGAAAACTCCTTAGCCCACTATAGAACCAACAAAATTTCAATGTCAAAATATTTTATTACTCAATATATTCTCCTCTTATTTTGCATTTATTACAGCGAACCTGCAACGTCTCTAGACCTTTAAAAAAAATGTTTCTTCTTGCTCTGAAACTAAACCTCCACAGCTTTTTTTCCTCCTCGTCGGAAAAACATTTACGACCTCTTAAACTTTTTTTCAGTTGAGGAAAGAGATGATAGTCGGACAAAGCCTAATCTGGTGAATAATGGGGGTCTTCTAGTAATTCAAACCCTAACATGAGATTTGTGTGCAGGGGCGTTGTCCTGGAAAAGCAAAATACCTTTGGGCAGCTTTTAGCATCTATTCTCTTCAATTTTTCCCGTTGAGTAGTCGGTAATGTCAAATAGTAATCCAAAACCAGAGTGTCGCAATTCCATCGATTGTTGCTTTGTTTCTACATCGTAGAAGTGTACCCAAGTCTCATCCATGGTAACAATTCGGTTTAAGAAGTCTACATTTGGTGATCAATTTTGCAGCAATCTTTCTTATGTCCAAATTGTACTGAATTATATGTTGAACGCGTTAGTATGAAATATTCAGTGCTTCTGTTATCCGTTTTAGCCAAATTCAACGATCTGATATAATCATGGAATGAACTGCATCGATATTGTCGGGGACTGACACAGAAACTGGCCTTCCCGATCGGTCATCATCTTCAATGGAAAATTTACCTCTATTGAAGCTTGTAGTCAAATTTTTCACGAACGCAAAAGAAGGACATTGATCACTAAATACTTCACAGCATCTACTCACCTATCTGCAGAAAACAGATCTCACACACTTCTGTGTTACCTCATTTCATATAACCGTAACAATTTGTACAATAATAGGATGTAGAAACTCTGAGAACTTCTACGTAATACTCCGAAAGTGCCAATAAAAACAAGAAGTGCCATCATCACCATCAGTTTTTTTCGTCCATATCAAAACTTCTACGGTTATAGTTCACGGTTCCTACATAGTAATCGAACTATGAGCTACAATTGCGGATATAAGTTGGTAATCCATGATTCAATTAATTTATTGTTTGGCCTGAATTCTGGCGATCCTTGGATGATTTGTGTGAATGTCTGGAAGTGTTGCGGCTGTTTGCATACGAGGCATTTTGTTTGATGCGTATACAATTACTTGTTGTCTACAACTTTTGTTAGTTTATTTTGTTGATTTCTAAAATGCCTGGCAATTTCCCATAAGGAATTATTTTCTGGTTTGGGTTTATTTAGAAATAATGTGCAATTTTTATTTTTGTGTTCTTTAATTAAATTGTTGATATTGTCTTGAAAGAATTTTCTCGTTTTTGTGTTTAGATGCTTGCCATCTAGCTATTATGATTATTTGCAAGTTTACAATGACTTTATTCAAGTGTGTTGTATTTTAATTTTTTTCTATAATTTTGATATTTTTTTTTATGAATTCTCCAAATTTGATCCAGTTTGTGGTGCTGTAGTCGCCAATATCCTTTGTTATTGTATTGTTTACTTTGTGTGAAAGCTTCAGTTGGATAAAGATGGGTTCGTGATCGGAGAATATTTCTGTCAATGTCTTTATTTTTGTATTATCATCGATGTTTCGTTCTATTTTTATGTCTATTGAACTTGTGGTATGGTTTGCGTGAGGATCATCATTAAAAATATGTGACAGTCAGTATTATCTCAGAAATTTAGGGGAGTACTTCCGTTGCATATTGACACTATTGTGAGTGTCCGCTGTTTAAGTATCTCACCAACAAAACTTTGTTGTGGGTTTTCATAAAATTGAAAAAATCTGTCTTTTTTAATCTGGTCTATGATGAGTTATATGCCCCAACTATTTCAATTTTATTATTCTGACGATTCCGATATGCTTAATTACAGAATTGTTTTGTTGCAAGAGTTGAAAATTATGCATTTTTTAATAAATACTGTGATACTGCCACAGTTGGCCTCAAAGGGACGATATTCTTGGTTTCCGAAATGTACTGTTTTGTTTGGTTTAAGTAGCGTCTCTATTAGAAAAAATATGTCAGGTTTAAGAATGTACAGAAAATGTGGTGTGATGAGATGGAGTTTGCTAAAAACTGAGTGTACATTGTAAAAAATTATAATCGATATTCGATTTATTGTTTTCACAAAATATATTTTTGCACAGTGAAATTTGGGGCCATAATCCTCAATATCTGATATCATTTGACAACGAAAGAAATTATACAACCATATGGTTATGTTAGGTTCAATTATTTGACAAAGCATACTGGATCGATATATGTGTTGTGCTTTATTGCTACATTCAAAGCAATCTAGCGATATATTCCCATCCTATGTATATCTGCATCTGAAACACACAACAGCGGTATAAACATAGAGTTCGGATTCATGCCGTCTGTTTCAAGTTTTCAATGCATTGTAGTTTGAAATGTTGAGGTGTTTTATATCTAAAGAATTTTTCTTAAGGTATGAGCGGAATAATTTATTCTCTTCCTGTATAGTATCAAGAATTTTTGAAGTCTCAATTTCCATAACAGGTAATTCTTTAGCACAATATTTCACCAATTTCACGCTCATCATGAATTTATAAAAAAGTATTTCGACTAACAAAATCTTGCATGAAATATTGGAAGTTACGAGAATATGAATGCTCATTTAAATAAAATATTAGAGATTACATTATGCTTCCAGCGTTTTTTACACGTGTGTGAATATTCAAACAAGTATTGACTGCTTGGATATTATTTGGAGGTTTCAGTTGAAAATGAAAGTTAGCGGTGCTATAAGATATTTCTGTACTGTATTGTATCAACAATTAGTGAAGTCTATTAGCGTACTCAAGAAATAGAAAATTGGAACAATTAATGGTAATAAATGAAACCTACGTTTCTTCGCATATGAATCTTAGTTTCCAATATGACTTATTTTGACGCTTGGTTTTTTTGAATCATTTTCGTACTCATAATTATTTTCAAATCATCTATAGTTTACTTAAAGTCGATGTGAAGGAAAATATAATCGGTTCCATTGGAAATTAATGGAAAATTGAAATTAGCATGCATATAACACTCGCAATTTATGTAATATGATTTTCTATGTATAATGCTTGTTCAGCCAAAAAAATTAACTTTCAAGTGAAAACCTTAGGTGGTAAGAGATTTTCATTTCAGAAATAGGGATTGGATCAAGCTTATTAGTAATAACGTGAATTATAAAACACTTTCGTAAACATCAAAGTATTTTCAACTAAACTAAAATCTTTATACAAAAATATTATTAAGCTTGTTGAAAAAGTATTGTGTATATAAAAATTTAGACAGATTTTATATATATTTTGGTATATTTATATTAACATATTTTTTGCCGAATTCTCGCTTGAAATGTATTGAACGAATTCAACTTAACATGAAACATGCACAGTTGACAGCTGTGAGAGCATAGCATTTGGTAGCTTTTGAATCAAAATCACGAACTTGGATGAAAACCAAGAACGAAAAAATTTACTTGAATTCTAAGGGTTTCACCTTGATAGTAGCTTGGACGAATATGTAGAAAAAAATGAAAAAAATAAATAGGTTGGTGAATGAAAAAGCATTCTGATTTGGTTTCGAAAAACATGAGTTTTTATGGAGCTAAGAACTTCGCTGAACTTGAGTGAAATAGTATGATCAAATAAAATATGCCCCGAAACCTAGTAGTATATCTCCACTGAAAAAATTAGAACAGAGAGTTGAAGATAATGGAGATCCGACAAAAATGCGAAGGAAAGATAACAGAAGAGATAATAAAAATTTCAGTGAGACAAAATATGAATTTACTGCGTGCTTCAATTGCGGAGAGAGAGCCATAAATGGAGTGAGTGTTCAAGTAGAAGTGAGGGATCGATATGCTTCAGCTCTAATGATTTTGGTCATATTGGGGCAAATTGTCTAATAGAACATATCGAGACTAACACATAAAAAGTTTATCTGAAAACAAAGTAAAAGAAGAAATTGATGGTATAAACATCACAGCATATAAGCGGAGGAACGAGGAACCTATTTATCAAATACCTAGAAGATTAGCTGTTCCAGAAAGAGAAGTAGTGGATGAACAAATTAAGGAATGGCTACAAGAGGAAATAATAAGACCTCGCTCGTCTGATTATGCCAGTCCAATCACGGTAGTATTTAAGAAACACTCTCGAGTCAGATTGTATTGTGATTATTGAAAATTTAATAAAACTTCAATGAAAAATCGAGTTCACCTACCTATCGAGAACATTCTTGATAAGCTACAAAACACAAGATATTTTAGTGAAATAGACTCACGTAACGGATTTTTTCATGTCGAAGTTGATGAAGATTGCAGAAAATACACATCCTTTGTGACTTATAATCTATAGTATGAATTCTTGGAAGTGCTCTTTGGAATATGTGATAGCCTGGAACTTCAAAGGTTCATAGCTAATATCTTCAAGAGCTGACAACTGAAATTTGGTGAAGATAAGAACCAAGGAATTGGGACATGAAAGATGGTGTTACAAGCTACAAAAGACTATGGACAGATGATAAAACTCCAAAAGTGTCGATTATACCCAAAATAAAACAAAAAAAACTCAATCATTTCTTGAACTTGTACTTGGACAAGTTACTTTAGGAAAATTATGTTCATCTCACGAATTAATCGCAAAAACCGTGAAGTGATTTATTGAAAAAAAATCAATCATTTCATGTTGGCGGAAAACAGAACCAGTCTAGATCATTTAAAAGCCAGGCAGAGAGACCGAGATTCACACTGATACAAATAAGCATGGAAACGGTGCTGGTCTTTCGCAAAAATTTAAAGTGGATAACAAATTACATTATTTGTACTTTATGAGCAAGGAAATTAAGCTAGCTAAAGGAAAATATGGTAATTCTGAGCTAAAAATGTTAGCTGTGATACAAGCAATTAAAGAGTTCCTAGTTCACTCATCAGGCCAAAAATCAAGAACGTAACCGATTGTTACCCTTTCCAAAAGACTATGGCTCAGAAAGATCTAACAAGAGTCTCGCGCGGGGCTCATTCATAGGATTGTCCCATGTGGATGTCCTAAGTAAATGACCCGCAAATTTTATGGTAATGACTGACGACCTTAGAGAAAGAAAGATTGAAAAAGAGGGGGTTTTCTTTTATCACCAGATCTGGAAAAGAGGAGGTGGAAAAGTTCCATTACGTTGATCACATAGGACCATTGCCAACTAGGAACAAAAATTATAATTATGTCTTAGCAGTAATTGATGATTTTTCAAAATTCACTTTTCACTTGACATTATCCTACGAAGACTATTTACGCTAGAGAAGTGGTTGATAGACTCAACAATAGACTCTCAACAAAGAACATTTAGTAATCCAGCTTAAGTGATATCAGATGAAGTGCATTTAGATCTGAAGAGTTCCATATCAAGTAGAAGAAATTAAACATGTGATGAAAACAACTGGAGATCCGAAAAGTAACGGACGAATTGAGAGGGTGAATCAAACTCTTATATCGTTATTTACAAAATTGAGTTTAGAGGAACCCTCAAAGTGGTATAAAAGGGAGATTTGGTAGCTGTTAAGCGTACGAAAGATATGATGCTGTACAATTGTAATTCTATAAAGGGCTAATTAAGACGGCCACTACAGCAGGCTCCATAGAACCTTGTCTGGTAGAGATCGATTAAGATTAATTAACCACAAATAAAGTTGAACAGAAGAGATAGAAAAACTATAACAGGAAAATAGAAGTAAGTGCTAGAAAAAGTAATGAAAAAAATGTCAAATATATACTATCAATTGAATAAAACAGTAAAAGAAGATATTGAATAGAGTGAAAATCAGTAAATAGAATACAATAAAAATACCAAGACTAACGTATGGAGTTGAAAGATGGGTAACTAAAGATAATGAAGATAGAGTGAATCCAATTGAGTTGAAGTCCTACGAAAAATAGAAGGAAAAACTAGATTGGATAGAATAAGAAATGGAATTAGGAGAAACATTTTACAAGAAACAATCAAAGCAAAGATATACAGGAGGATGAAGAGAACAACAAATGACAGGTATTGCACAGGACAATAGAAGGTGGAAGAAATAGGAGAATGGATAATGAATGTTACAAACAAGTTTGTCAACTGGGTCCTTAGGTCGGCCCTGCTTGGCTACAATGGAATTTCAAATTTAGGTGGATATTTTTTATACTTGTGGAATTAGTTTGAGTTCAAGTTCTTCTTTATATCAAGCGGTTTGTTTATATTGTTTCTTTTGAATAATTTCCAGAAAGGTCTAATTATTTATTTGTTTTGTCCTTTTTTTGTTTTTTGTTCTAGAAGTTTGAGGAATCCTTTTGGTATATTTTTTATTCATATTCAAGGAGTTTTGTAGGAAAGTTTAGTTCAGTTTATGATAAATAGTCAGAGTGAACAGAATGAATTAGCAAAGTAATCGAAGAAGTCAGAAAATGAGAATAAGAGGAATAACTGGCTTCATCAGTTTCCCATCGTTATTCAGCTACACCTCTACTCTTTCCAAAAAGAGTGAAGCACTTCTAAAAAATTATGTCTTTTGAAAAAATTTATTTGTGTAGGAAGAGAGGTATCTGAAGTTTATGAGTAATGTTCAATCATTTATTAATAGTTGTTCACCCTTGCCAAACTTTGCAATTTTTTTCTATAAAGAAAAACTATTTTCTTCTGAATTGTCAGAACTTGAATATCCATATCAAAATTTCTTGAACTGTTAACTTTATTCACGATAATTTACTATCAAAGCAACGAATCAACTAGGCGTAAGTAATAAATTATGAAAGTATCTTAGTAATTGCAGTAAATTGATTGAGAAATTACAAATAAATCATCCACGAGGCAAAATTATTCATGAAATAGCTCTATATCTAACGCTCGGTGTAATCATTATGTGTCAGTCTATGGTTATTCATATTTGTCTGAGCATAAATTAATTTATTTTGAAGTGTAATGATTCCTATTTCTACACATGTCTTCTGTATTCGCTTTATAAATATATTTCAATGTTCAGCTTTGTTGAAAGCGATATATTTTTCTAGAAATTCCTCATAGTTTTCCATTCAATGTATAATACTTCAAGTTCCGCAACTAAGAATTCTTGGCATTTTTCTTATGTAGCTCAAGATGATATTATACAATTCATCTCTTGGGTGATCTCTTGCTATTTGCATATAAATGCCATCAAATATTGCTGCTATGAATATATTAATTCCAATATAAATTCTTTGAAAATAAGAAATATCTTACACGGTTCATTCAAAAAACTGATATTTCTGATACAAACAAATCTCTCAAAGGAAGTTGAAAATCATTTTAAATTTTACTTTTTGGGCAGCAATCCTAGATACAAACTTCAATTATGAAACTAAAAACACCGTGTAAAAGAATTCTTTTGCTTATAGAGAAATGTATTTCATTCTTCCACATTGAAATTTACAAGTATCATTACTGGAATAAAATAATTAGAATATGGTATTTCTCCAAATCTCGACCATCTTCTTGATTTCAGAATGAGTTAATTCCTTATAAACTCATTAATAATTTACTAACAACCAAAGTTTGGTAGAAACAATTATATTGTAAATTTAACAATTTTAGTGGTTAAAACTAACAAACTTGATTTTCTCGTATCTTACATTGACTATGAATATACAGTACCAGTCAAGAAAACGTCACAAGATTTTTCAATATATGCTCTAATTTTAAGAAAGATATCAATATATCCTTTTGGATGAAATATTTTTATTTTGTTTAGTCTGGCAATACATTTTGATGTATGTACTTATGTTGCTGTTTTGAAGGAAGTTATTTTCTATTTGCCCGAGAACGGTATGAGTTTCTTTGAAGTCCGAAAATTTATATAGATAAACTTCACACATCCACAATTGCGGCCATCGATTTAAGTACTTCATATGTCAAGGGTATTCGTATCGTGCGTTATAACTATTCTTTCTCATAGGATACATGAAATCTTGGATTTCATGGTTTGATGGATTAAATTGAGGATCATCCTCACATCATACCACTAAGGAATATTCACAAACTAGAAATTAACGTGATGCATCTAGTTTTTTTGAATTATGCTGTTTAGGAAGAAGGAGGGAAGAAGGGGAAAATATATCAAGCCAATTGAGTGATTGTAAAATTGAGATTGATGAAGAAAAAATTACGTATCTGTGAGAAATCCTCCTAATGAAATAATTCTTTACATATACATACTCAGAGGAGGCTACGGTTTCAAAACTTAAAGAAAAAAGGACGACGAAGAAGTAGTTATAACACTTTTAGCAGTGGAGCACAAAAGCCAAAGAACATAAAATTTATGTATTTTGGAAGCAGAATTATGAGATCTGTAGTCTTTTACAAAATGTCGGTATGGGTACAGTTCAACTTAAAAGTCAAAACGTCTTTCCAAACAATCTATATTCTAACTAGCCCTCTCAACGAGTTTCTATCCAGAAAGAAGAGAGTGAAATCACTTATTGTTCGATTTGTATATGGATCTAAGTAAACAGAGATGAAGTGTTATTTCCAAAATACTAAACTTGATATATATGCACATATTTGATACTTTTTCTTATCTTTTATTAGGTCTCATCTCACCTCGATGTTAGTTAGTTTGTAAATAATTTTCAATCACCCGACACAATTTAGATTAGAAGTTGGTAAAAGACACAAAAATATTATTTTTTGAGTTAGATGAAATATCATGCAAACAAATCTGTGTTATTAGAATATATAGGTGGTAGAAAATAATCAGCATTTCTCAATATTAAATATATTGTTTCTGAATTTCAATAGATATTAAAAATATAATATTCAACATAATACTAAATATGGAGATTTTAACGATTTATTGAAATCTTGGAATCTTATGTACTCTTTGGGTTTTTGTTTCTTGCTAACGAATATTGCAAATTACTGATAATGATGTCTCTTGTAAAACTTCGCTACTAATCAATCCAACATAACTATTGGTTTAATTTTTTTGTTGATAGAAGATGATAAGAATAAAACTCCGCTTTTCGTATAACATCTTTGAGAATTTGTTTTTTAAATTTCCTTTTTCGTGTATTAGATTCCGTTTCAATAATTTTTTGAACATTATATTTAAATTTATGTTTTGTTGACATTTCATGGTTCGTTGTTACTGCAGTTCTATTTTTTTATCGTATTGATGACCTCTTAGTCTATTTTCGAAATACTGAGATGTTTGCCCTATGTAGACAGCGTCATAATTAGTACAAGGCACATGATATATAATATCACTTTTTTAGTGTTTTAATTCAGTAAAATATTTAGAAAATGTATTATGTCCACTATACTAATTTCATATTTATTGTCCTTGTACATATGGTTAGGAAAAATGTACCTTGTACTAATTGTAACGCTGTCTACATAGGGCAAACATCTCAGTATTTAGAAAATAGACTAAGAGGTCACAAATACAATAAAAAAATAGAGCTGCATCAACGAACCATGAAATATCAAAAGAACATAAATTCAATTATAAAGATTCAAAAATTCTTGAAACGGAATCTAATACAGGGAATTTTCAGAAATGGTTCACATTCATAAGAATGAAAAAGCTATAATGATAAAAAAGATCTAAATAATTTAAGTAAAATTTATAACTCTATTTTGTAAATTCTAATAAATTTAATTGATTACTGCTATATATTTGAGATGTGGGACCCAAGGAAAAATTATTTTTTCTCATTGGAACAAAGTTAATTTTATCCTTATTTTGATATTCATGATGAAGGTGATCTATAGATCAATTCAAATAAGCAAATTGTCAGTGACAATATCATATTTTGATAAAGACTTAAAAAAATAGAAACGTCAAAATTTATCTTTCTTTCAAAAACTAAAATCAATAACATGATATGTTCGGAAAGGTTTTCGTGGTCAGGATTATGAACAACAGGTTCACGGGTTGAACCGCGTTGGAATTTTGAGAATTCTCGATGTTTCGGCTCTTTGGTTGAATCCAAGGCCTCAATCTCCGCCCACATACTCCTTAGAATTCCACCGAGGAAATGAGAAGCTGAATATATATATATATATATATATATATATATATATATATATATATATATATATATATGTATATATGTATATAATAAGAAAACATCTGGAGTGATTTGGAGTATTTACAAAATGATCTACTCACCTTTTAGAGGTGTGACAATACCAGTCATAGCAGTCAGTCAGCAATTTATTTTGCACCGCTCGTTAGTTTGTAACAAAAAATCTCTTTTATTTTCTGTAATAGCACAACTATTCAGTCAAAAGTCTATAGAGGATGGGAGTGTACGTGCAACCAAAATGACAGTTGTCCGACTAAAAAGCCATAAAAAGATATCGACTGCATTTTGATTAAAAAGCTAAGTAGCTATAGCTGCACGTGTTGAGAAGTTCTCTCAAAATGGACCAATTAGCAAAATGAATTTCTCAATTTACCATGTAACGTATATAATTTTTCATTTGGAAAACTGTTGGTGAAAACAGGATGAACAGATTATCTTCTTTCTTTTCTAATCCTCCAAATAAAAAGAAGCACTTGCCTGAGCGTTTCGATTAATAATTTTGTAGTAATATTAAGAAATTAGGAATGATCGCAATCTCTGTATGTCTGTATGCGCATTCTACACAACTAAATAGTTGAGCTTATTGATTTCTACTCAATATTTGAGTCGACGGAAAGTTATTTTTATGAGCCTAGCCTAAATATTATTAAAAGTTACAATGGTTCTGATCACCAACAGTAGATATTATTCAGAAATTAATAATGAGAAAATAAGTTATATTATAATGTTTCTATTATGATCATTCAAACTGTCGCCATTTCAAGGACTAACTCGCTCAAGTGATATATAGTTCGAAACAGCCTACAGATAGGAACTATGTGAAGTATTAGATATTACAAAGCATCACTGCTTGATTAATTTCCATATAGTTTCGAGATTTCATAACTTTATACACATTATTTGACAATTCAACAATATGTCATGTAATGAGTAATATTTTCCCTCACTGTGATATACACACAACATTCAAATATAGCATTTTTATGTAGCATCAAATATTACCATTTTTCCATTTCATGAACATAAGGATTAATGTTTCGAAATAATAATTATTTCTAAATAGATTCAAAAGAATGTTCCTGAGAAATTTGCATCGATCTACCAAATAACTGTTCAGTTTAACATACCTCGACAGCTCTGCACATTGGCACACAAAAACAATCATATGATAAATAAGTTAAATAATGGACTGTTACCAAATATATTGCGATACATAAATTGATTATATTTTTTCAAACAGCTTGGTGGCTTTGAGAAATTCTTGGATTATCTTTATTTCTGTAGGGCAGTTAAGTGCCTCTTTGAGGCTGGTTTTCATATCAACTGCAAGAATGCTTTAGGCTATTCTCTGCAGTCAAATAGCCACTAGTAAGTGGTTGATGCGGAGTCTCCTTATTATCACAGATTCTCTCCTACTCAAAAAGTTTAGGAGCAGGTGAGAAGCTGATGGGTGGATGTTATGGAAAGCTAAACTGTGACTTCAGGAGAATTCTTTATGGCTTTTTTGGCATGGCGTTCTGCAGATTCATTGCCGGCGATATTTAAAGTAGGTTTAACGGAACAAAGTTCTAATAGATGTAACCTAATAATCACTGCATATGATTTCAACAAAAATTCCTTCTAAAAACTTGTTCCCGTTGTAGGAACTACAAAACACAAAATTCCTGAAAATAAACATCCATCTGCACATACTATTCATTTTAGGAACCATGAATTATAAATATGCGAATGTAGTAATTACCGGCATAATTCCATATTCCATCTTGAAACTGTTTCTCCTGATTTCAATATAACGAAAATGACATTTTTCCTTCAATGTTGATAAAGGGGAATTATATTTATCTTATGTTTTAGAAGACGTGTCTTCACATATTTGATAACTGAGTAATGATTGTAGCTAGCTTGAGCTTAATTGTCTAATAATTTGTTTTTAATATCCTTCTCAATACAGTTGTCGGGCCTTTTATTCTTTTCTCGTATACTTATCAACTATGTTTGCATATTTGGTTAAAATATAATTCACCATTCAATAACTTGAGCATATAATCAACAATGCAATAACAAATCGGGACTGTAAATATGCAACATCTTTTTTTTTCATATTCTCTAGAACTCTTTATGCCTTCTCGAGCGTTAGACTATTATAATTTTAGTTATCATACTCCTTTTTTCCACTCTTTCCGATCCTTTACTAGAGGATGTGGAAAACGTTTCGAGCTATGACCTTGAAAATAGTTGCGCAGAACTTAACCGCAACGATGTACATTATTATTTTTTAAGTGAAACCAGAAAAAGTTTAACGGTGGTTTGAATTTTATAGCCGGGGAGAAGTAGATTGAATATTACATTATAATTTTATTTAGAAATATAAGTCGAAACTATGATTCATTTATTACCCAAAAAGCATTAAAAGCTTATTACGACCGTTATAATATAAGCGTATTATGCTAATATTTGTGAAAAAATGATCTCTAGTCCATTATTCGAATTGGTAATGAAATTCGATATAAAATTAAATTTTTTGACCAATATGAATACTTTCTAATAAACCGAACCCGAATGCGATAATCACATGATTCGTAAAGTAAATACTTTACGCACTTGTGTGCGAAAATTACCTCATTAATTCAATATTTTTACTCCAATACAGCCTTTCATCTATAAGTAAATCACAAATTTCTCTTATAGAAGATTTATATGGAATTAACTAAATGATCTAGACATATCAGTAATATGCATGATACAATCTCTCTCAGCTTTATTGTTTTTCCTTGTCTTTTCTCTTCCTTTGCTACTTGTTGTAGCCAAGTTTTTATGGATCTTCTTTCCTTGTCTTTTTATATCCGTCACATTCCTATAAGCTATGGGGGGGATCCTCTCTTTGTGTATCCGTACCAATTCAAACATATTTTAACTATTTTTCTATTGTTTGGTTCCTGTTCATGCTTCTCTGAAATAATCTCATTTTTAATACAATCTGTCCTAGTTTTCGCAGCTATTTTCCTCAGTTGCTCCATCTTCACTGCTACTATTCTACTCTGTATCTTCTCCACTACTTAAATTCCATTTCCATATATTGAAGTGGATTATCGAATTTTCCCGAAAATTATTCTGTTAGGAGCATGGTATATTCATTTGCTTTTATTACTCTTCATTAACAAATCTTCCCTATGGTCTTTTCTTTTAATTTATCCATTTGCATATACTAACCTATCTATTTTTATTAGTTCTAGGTTCTTATAGCCAATTATTGTCTCCAGTTATTATCATGATATATGAAGAAGAATGAACCATGAAATAGCACAAGAAATTAAAGAGGACATAGTAAGAAAAATTAAACAACAAAGAGCAAGATGGCTGGGACATGTATGGAGAGCAGGAGAGGAAACAGTAGCGTACTCAATATTAGATTGGACCCCTGGAAGTGCTAGAAGAAGAGGAAGACCAAGGTCTACATGGTGGCAAGAGGTAAAAGACGACCTTAAGAGAATTGGGATGTGGAACTGGCAAGAAAAAACGAAAGATAGACGAGCCTGGCAGGATATGTGCCACAAGATATAAACAGAAGAGAATGGGGACTGATCTACCCCGAAACAAAAAAAAAGATCTAGAAAGCTCGTAAGAGCGGCGTTACCCCATCTGGGGTGTTTAGCCACCATATATATGACAAGTATAAATGGAAGAGGACTAAGACTATCTTTTTTTCCACTTCCATCTCTATTCTAATCTCCGTCGATATTTATTATTATGCAACATATTTAGTAACGTCACCATGATAAAATAGTATGATCAATAACACTTCCAATGACAAACTGTCAAATATTGTTTATTGTTGATAATGTTTATAACTGCTCCAATTTAATATTGCCTCACTTGATTGGGTGAAATTTCAGAATTCATTCGACCAAATGGAATATGATTCATTGTTTACCGAAAATGCGGAACTGTATGCTAGCAAAAAATATTACTTGCTATCAAATGTATATAACTCTCTCTTCATAATAACTTATTTAGTAATTCCGTATTATCGTTACACACAATATTTGTTTTGTGAAAGTTATATGAATATTTGAAACAAAAATACAAAGCAGACCTCAATATTTCAACATCATTGCGGACCGACCCAGAAATAACATAAAAAATTAATCGAACAAAATAACAAGTTTTGTTTACATTATGGTTTGAACCGAATTCAATTTAACCAAGCCAGTGATTTGTTCTTGTCAAACAACTAACCGATAACACTCTACAAGATTGATATTTGAATTAAAAGTTGTTTGTGAATGGATTATCTGGGTTTTGTGAGCTATATAAAGACTAAGAGTATATTTTAATATTATTTCTTTAGTTGGTTGGTCTATTTCAATATTTTTTAACTGCAAATTTGAAGCGAATATTTACTTGGAAGGAAGGATGAATTTTAGAGAAATATTAATTAATCACATGTAATACAGTTTTTCCTGTTCTCTTAAAAGTATCTAGAAAACATTAATTATATATTTATACCAGAGCTCTAGACACTAATCGTTCAAAAAGCGGGACACCTCGTGTCCCAACTTAGACACACTCGTATCAGTCTTACATCGTTTCCACCTAAGACGATGGAAAATCTGTCTATAATTACATCAGAAAAGAGACTCTGAAGTGGAGACCTCTCCATCCTTGTCAATTCGCATATATGTTATTATATATAAAAATGTGAAATGTGAAAATGTGTGCATTTTTTGACACAGGCGATTTTGATATAACCCCATTGAATATTAACCTGATCAATACACACAGAATTGGGTTTGTAACTCAAAGAACCTACTATGTATGTGCACTGCGGTAGTGACAACTATAATCACGTATGAGACAATTTTCTGAGGCACTGGGTCTAATTACCACAAGAATCAATTTT
Organism: Diorhabda carinulata; assembly: GCF_026250575.1. NCBI lineage: Eukaryota > Metazoa > Arthropoda > Insecta > Coleoptera > Chrysomelidae > Diorhabda > Diorhabda carinulata. Next base: position 11,860,578 of record NC_079462.1, read on the forward strand.
CTACATGTACGAAGCCTGGCCAGCTTATGTATAACCGACTAGTTTGTACAAGTCCGACAACTGCACAAGAAAGTAATGTAAAATCTCCAGCCTCTCTATATATTATTTGAAAGATTGCGGCAAAAACCTCACTCAGGAAGTTAAGAGGAGTCACCAGGGATAATTCGAAGCCTAGAAATAATAAAAAAGTTCAACTTTCATAAAAAAATTCACTTCATGCCTAAGCTATAGAAATAAATGAGAACAAAACACCATACTGCGAATGAACAAAAATGCCATAAAATGGTATAAAGCGGCTCCAAAAACTAGACAGAACTGACAAACGATTGTATGTTGTCTGATAGCCAAGTAGCCATTATAGCTCTAAGCAACAATATTATGAAATCCAAGCTAATTTGGGAATGTTGGATACAAAATGAATGAAGTTACCCTCCAATGGGTGGAGTGGAGTGGAAAGACAGGCCTGCTAAAGTAGAGGCTGATAAACTCTATGTACGACATGAACCCTTTTGTTGAATAGGAAAATGGAGAAAATACTAGAAAGTAGATAAAGAAAAAGTAATTCCTGAAACAATATACAGAAGTTGAGACAGGCAGATATTTTGCAAAAATATAATCAAAGAACCTCGATTGAATGTATCAGCCCAATATTAACAGGAGTCTTGTCATATCCATGCCTCCTTAAAGGGTATCTGAAAACTCCGGAAGATCTTTGGAAGCTGGATTCATCCCACATCTTTTCCATTCCATTTCACTTTCTTTAGTAAGCATCTCCTCGGCCGCGGCAACAAAATGGATCACAATAGATCCTTTTGGTGGCAATATAACACCCTGAAGTACACACATACATACAAGAATGATCCAAATCATAAATTCATCATTCATTAAAAATATTTAAATAGCTCATTCCATACTGCTATAATTTTTAACCATAACAGATTCCAATTAATGTTACGTACTTCTGGGCGTTTCTGTTTATAAGAACAGCACAAAAATTTCGTTATATCGTTACCTTTTCATCGAATTTTCATGATGTGTCAACGTTTTTACGACGATATTAAAATGTAGTAACATTGGATATATGAAACTCGAGCATTATCTGAATCGATTCTCACTTCTCCATTTAACTAAGGGACTCTGAAATAACTCTCATAAAATATGAAATTTCAAAAAAAAACTACAAACTTAACCATTTTGTAGTAGTTGTATTATATATGAAAAAATCTGTTTGTAGGTGATGACAACACTTTCAATACATTAAAATCAATGGAACACAAGTATCCAGAATACTTTCACTCTTAATATTCGACAAAAAGAATGAAGAATTATGAAATTCATTATGGAAAAATTATTATAATGATAATTAATCATCTATAGATTACAGTATAATTTCGATTTCGATTTCTAGTAGTTTTATCCTGTCTTCATAAGCAAAATTCTATTTTCTCGTTTCTGTTCCTTGCTCTTCTGTTAAGATCTCACATCATTTTTCCCTTATTTCTTAGCAATTTTGTTTAGACCTTATGCGACAATTATCGTATAATCTTCCTCACAGTATAACGACAATCATCATTCATTTATTTAGTTTTCTTCCATAATCTTTGTGTGTTCCTTAGCAATACATAAAATATTAGTTTGGAGGTGTTGGTAGTCTTTTCTTATCGTCTTAGTTGTCCCGATTATATCTAGTTATAATTTTGTTATTTTTTCTGTCTATTCTCTTTTCCGATTGATGCTTTTTATTGTCTATTCTCATGACATATCTCAAGAAAAAATATTCTTATAAAGTGTCTCCTTGTATTTTCTACTATATTCCTTTTATTTGAGCTCTTCTTGTCTTTTTCGATTTCTCCCATTTATGTTTACCTCCATTTGCTCTGACTTTGCTTGATGTCCTCCATTTCTTCTTTTTTTGCTCGTTCTTTCAAGATTTTCTCTATGTGTGTTCCTTTTTTACTTCTTTTTTCATTTGTCTTTTAGCTCAAGCTTAAGTTCCTGGTTCATTGATTCTATTCTTCAATTCTTTGACTTGTTACATCCTAATGTATTTTATTCTTTACATCAATCTTATTAATCAACTCTCTCATCATTTTAATGAGTGTATCTTTATTTTCTGATTCCTATATTAGGTTATTTGGAGATCTTCTAGTGAGTTTACTTCCTTTGTAGTAATCTACTGTATATCTTGCCCTCTTCGTTGATTCTTCTCCACTACTCTCAGTTTCTAAGTTTTCTCAAGAGTATTCTTTACTGCTCCGAATTAAACCCTTAAAATAGCCACTGGTTTAGAATACACCAAGTAGTTTGTATGATGTATTGTGGAACAGAAACATTTCATTTTTCGTTCTCACTTTCACTCTTTTATTATAAACAGGTTTTCTTGATAAGGATCGATTTCGAGGTCTTTTATAGCTGCGTTCCGAGTCACGTCCGTCTGTTAGAACTCAACCTTTTTAAAATAATGATCACCAATCCTCAATTTTGGTGTAATATCACACTAGAATAAAGTACTATCAAACGAAATGTGAAGAGAAATATAACTATTATTCATATACACTATATATATTATATCGAAAATAAAGAAAACACAATCACAACAATTTTTGTAGCCCATTAATTTTGAGTTTTATTAGAATTTGATAATGCATTCCTTTTGAATTAACCTCATTGCACTAGAAAATTGAAAATAGCACAATTTTCATTAACTATCAAATCTGAATTTAACATCAAGAGTTGGTGGCGATAAATATTTTAAATCATATGTTTAGTATTATTCATTCCAAAGTGAGAACTCTTATTTTTATCACCAATTTTCTATTCAACTGAATAAAATAAATTATAAACTAAAAATCAGTTCAAAAAATTCCCAGTTTTATGAGTGATTCAAGGCTATATTTATCGGTGAGAGTATAAAAGGCCACCCCACAACGATCATCGATCAACGATTTATCATATCTATTTTATACGCAAACATTTACTTCCGAATATACCGGAAGTGGCAATCTCAGGAAGGCTAGCAGATATCGAATCATGGATAACTTTGTTCGATAGATCTCATCAAGGTCTATCTACGTGTGAAAAGTCATGATGACTGACGCATGCGCAGAAGAGTTTTTGTGGGAAAAGTATACAGTCTGTCAATATGTTACCGCATAAAATGGATATGATAAATTGATTTCTCGTAATATCCATAGTGTATGTATAAAGTTTCATGATGATCGTTGTGGGGTAGCTTATCATACTTATTGTTGAATATGTTGAACTATTAATTGCCAGTGTGAATAAGTAAATAGAATTTCGTTTGAATACGTTTATTTATTCGTATTACATTAAAAACATGTTATTTCTAACGAGCCTTTTTACGAGTGACTTTTCGCACTATTGCCACGATCACAACTCTTGATCTCAGCGTTGCCATGCTTTTTGAGCATAGAAAAATAAATTGACATAAACTCCCCCCTTTGAAGGGTACCTTCAAAATAAATACATTAATGTGTAAAGTAAATTTGAACATAAAATAACATTGCACAAAATAGTTAAATGTCTGTATCTTCTTCTATTGGAAGTGGGCATAAATGACGTACTGAACGGTTCACAATTCCAGCAGTGGTTTGGATTTTTGCAAGTCTGGAGACACCATCTTTTCCTTGGAACAGTTCCAGATTCTACCAAGAGGCCATTTGCATGGAGGTTGGTTACAATGTTTGATTAGTACAAGAGTTCCAGTCTTTAACAATGGTTTTGCTGGATCCTTCCATTTATATTGCGTGTGCAATTGAGAAATATATTCTCGTTTGAAACGTGTCCAAAATTGTTGGTACATCCGTTGTATATCTTGAAGTCGTAATAATCGGTTTGATGTGGTTGTTACAAGATCAGCATCAGGAAGTAAGGTTATAGGGGTTATAGGACCAATTAAAAAATGGGAAGGTGTGAAAGGTTCTAGATCGTTTGGATTGGTGGATTGGGAATAAAGCGGGCGTGAATTTAAAATTCCTTCAATTTGTACCAAAAATGAATAAAACTCTTCATATATAAATTGTCTGTTATACATTATGCGTTGTAAATGATGCTTAGTACTTTTGACGGCTGCTTCCCAAAGACCACCAAAATTCGGTGTGTATGGGTGTATAAAATGCCACCGTATATTATCTTTGATTAATTGATTATTGATATGATCTTGATTATTATGTAAAAAGATACGTAACTCTTTTAGTTGGTTGTTTGCACCAATGAAGAAAGTGCCATTATCTGAAAAAATGTCGGATGGTATTCCTCGCCTGAACGTGAATCTTCTCAAGCAAAATAAAAAACATTCAGTTGTTAAATTTGATACTAATTCTAAATGAATAGATTTTGTGCAGAAACAGATAATAATGCAAACGTAACATTTCAGTGTTTTGCATCCTCGTCCTTGCTTGTTCTTTAGTGGAAATGGACCTGCATAGTAAATTCCGGTAAATTGAAAGGGTAATGATGGTTTTACTCTATGATCAGGTAAATTGGACATTGGATATGTAGCAAAAGTTGGGTTGAATTTGAAACACGTTAGGCATTGCTTGGATATTTTCCTCGCTAAATTGCGTCCACCGATAGGCCAATAGAACTGTCTGATGGATGCCAATAATAATTGAGGACCAGGGTGTAATAATATATGATGTTTATGTATAAATAATAGTTTCGAAAAAATGTGATTTGAAGGAAGTAATATAGGATGTTTTTTATGAATGGAGAGTAAATTTTAATCTACCTCCTACACGTAATATATTATTTTCGTCAAGAAATGGTGCAAGAGTATTAAATTTATGTTTTAATGGTAGCTGTTGATTTGATTTTAGAATAGGTATTTCTTTAGGAAAACATTCTGATTGTACTATTTTAATTAATGTGAAATTGGCATGATTTAATTCTGATTCTGTAAGAGGGCCACTTAATCTGGCCTCCTTCCTTTTCTCTATGTTGGAAATGAATCTGAGGCAATAGCAAGTTATACGCTTCAATTTGTTCAAACTTGAATATCTACAAAACAATGGAAGTTGTTCAATAGATATGACCTTTAGTATTTTACTGGTTTTCTTTAAATCGGGTAAATTTATGTTTGGAATAGTGTCATTAGATAGTCTGGTCCGTACCACCATAATTTTGAATTTCCTAACTTTTCTGGTAAAACCCCTCTCGACGCTAAGTCTGCAGGGTTTTCTTTGGTATTGACATAATGCCAATTGGTAATATTGGTCATAGTTTGAATTTTGGATACACGATTTGCGACAAATTGCTGCAACTGATTGGATTCCTTTTGAAGCCAACATAGAACGATTTGAAACCTTTGTTTTTGAACATAGCAGTTGAATAGAATAGGTTCCTTGAGCATCTTGACTTCTTAGATAAATGCAACTAGCATAAGCTTGATGAGTTGATCCGATTGCCATCCGAGGAATCTCTAATTGATTCAATTGAGCTATTTGATTATAGAATTGTGTCCATAGTACTAGTAAATATTGCGGAATAGGTTCATCCCATGGTAATTTGATTGACCATAGTTTTTGAATGATGATTTTTGCTACTATGATTACTGGGCTAAGAAGACCAAGTGGGTCATATATTTGAGATATAATAGAAAGAATATGTCTCTTAGTAATAGATATATGAGAAGAAGAAATGTTTATATTGTATTTTAAAATATATTGTTTACTATCCCATTGAACTCCTAGGGTTTTGAAGCTTTCAGATTCGCCCAAATTAAAAATTTTGTTAGAAATATTTTCAGAATAAATGTTTTTTTAAATGTGAGAATGATTTGAAACCCATTTTCTTAGAATGAAGTTTGCTGAAAATAAAATAGATGGAATGTTAGCACATCTGGTTTGTAATAATTCATTCATATCATTTGAACCTGTTAGTAAATCGTCCACATAAAAATCTGACAAAATTGTATTTGATGCAATAGGAAATAATTTTTGATTTTCAATAGCTAATTGAATAATACATCTAATTGCTAGGTAAGGCGCTGACTTGGTACCGTATGTGACTGTATTGAGTTGGTAAGTTGAAAATTCCTCATTTGGATATTCTCTCCAAATTATTAATTGAAGCTGTTTATGGTCATTGTGTATTAAAACCTGCCTATACATTTTTGACACGTCTGCTGACACGACATATTTGTAAAGTCTGCGCCTGATTAATATATCAAAAATATTATTCTGAATTTTAGGGCCCACTCACTGTAAGTCGTTAAGGGACCATCCCGAACTGGTTATACATGATCCATCAAATACTACTCTGAGTTTTGTTGTAATACTTGTTTCTTTGAAAACGCCATGATCTGGAAAGTGATAATTTGGGTTGCTTATTGATTCTGTTTTTGACATATGATCTAATTGTATATACTCATGAATGAAATTCTTATACAGACGATGAAATTCTGGATTTGATTCAAATCGTTTCTCTAATACCTTGAATCTCTTAATAGCTGTTTCTTTAGAATTCCCTAAAATTTCAGGTGACCTTTTTAATGGAAGTTTAACAATAAATTGACCGTTAGGATGACGTAAAGTGGTTTCTTTGAATAGAGTTTCACAACGAAGATCGTCTTCAGACATTGAAGTGGGTTCGTTGATTTCATTGAGTTCCCAAAATTTTTGTAATTGATAATCCTTGGGTATGGTTTTGGAAAGGTTGCAAATAGACGTTTTTATTGGACTTGAAATCAACCCGGAAATGATCCAACCCAGCTTGGTGTTTTGTAAAATTGGACGATTTTTACCTAGAGTGATTTTTCCATCTAATAGAAGGTCCCAAAATAGAGTGACGCCGATAATCATGTCGATTTGCTTAGGCAAATAGAATTCTGGATCAGCTAGATAGAGATTATTTGGAATATTGATTGAGGAAATATAAACTTGTTCTGTGGGTATGATTGATGATATAATTGGAACAACATAACAGCATAGATTATGTTGAAAATTATTACAGTTCGAGTATATGGTAACAGAAGTTTTTTTTTGTGAGAGTGGATATTGTTTGATTGATTCCCATGATTGACAAATTGGTAGGGATCAACGTTAGTTTTAGACGCTTGCAACAAAATTCGGTTATTAGATTGGATTGGGCTCCAGAGTCTAATAATGCTCTACATAATTGAAAATTGCCTTGGTCATCTTTTACCTTGAAAGTGACAGTTGAAAGAAGAACAGATGAGTTGTAAATGCTTTGTTGTTTATAAATTGAATTTGTTTGTAGTAAAACATTTGAACAATCTCCTTGGGAGATAGATGAATTGTTAGAGTCACTGAATGACTGTTTTATTAATTGTGAATTGCACTGATTGTCTTGATTTACATTTTTCATTGTGTTGTTAGAATTGTGTAGTAGCGTATTGTGTTTCCGTCTGCATTCTTTACAGTGGCCTAAATTGCACATTTCTTTTGAATGTCCTATTCTGAGACAGTTTGAACATAATCGCAATTCTTTCACCTTGTTCCATCTTTCATTGATGCTTAATTTTAAAAAGTCATTACATGTATATTGTATATATATTGACTGCGGCCCTGTGCCTTTGTCGATTTTTGGATATCGGGATTATTATGATTACTATGTAATACCTTAGTTTGAGAAACCTCTTCCATAGATTCCAGTACATCTTGTCTTTCTTTTAAGAATTCTAGAAAATTGTGTAATGTAGGTAATTCACATGAAGTATGAGATTCTTTCCATTTGTTCTGGGTGAATTTATCTAGTTTATTATAAATGATATAAATAATAGTCATATCCCAGAGGGTTTCTTTGGAAAGATTCATTCCTTCAAGTGCTGTGATATGTTTTGAAATGTCATCTACTAGATTTCTAAATTGCATAAATGTTGATTTAATTATAGGATCAATATTAAACAATGCTTTAAGATGTGTATCAAGTAGAAACTGTTTTTTATCAAATTTCTCACAAAGTTTTTGCCAAGCTCTCTGATAATCTTGAGGTTCATCACATCCAGAGATTACTCGTTTTGCATAACCTTCTAGAGCAGCATTTAAAAAATTATATTTTTGAATATCATTTAGATAGGTGTTTGAATCAATTGTTGACATAAAATTCTTTTTAAATTCTAGCCATTGATCATAAGCACCATTAAAAACAGGTAATTTGATTTTTGGGAAGTAAGAAGTTTGATAATGAATCTTTGATTGATGAAGAATTTTCTATTGCTGTAGGACTTGTTCTTTTTGAAATGTAGTCTTTTAGAAATGATAAATTACTATAATATTTATTTTCAAAAGGCTCTCGTTCTTCAAACTGTATTTCAAGTTGTTCTTCTGTACAATGTTCTTCTATTAATTTTTGTATATTTTCAAATTCATGAATTAGATTGATATTGTTGTCGTATCGTAATTGAACATCTATTAAATCAGGCGAGATAATACCGTCCTTAATTGAAACTATATATTTTTAAAAAGTTGTTAAACGTTTTTTTATAGATCCTCTATTTCTAATGAGTTGTTTAATATCTACACTAGTCATTATAATAGAAAATAATTATTAACTTTGATACTATAATTTATTGTATTTTTATATTAGTGTGAAAGTCAAATGCCTGATTTATAATTTTTGATACAAATCGAATAGAATTCAAATAATACGCTCTTGCAAAATGATTTTAATGATAATGGTAAATAGAGATGAAAATCGTAAGAATAGGATCGGACTTGTCTGCTTGCATATCCGACCAAATTTATTTATTCTTCGGAACGTTGCTGTTACCGTCTTGAAACTTGACTGGACAACTGGATAGGCACACTTTTTGAACTTGTGGATGGATTGATTCCTTATGTAGTTTTATTTTAATTGATTGAAAATTGATATAATACTAGACTTATTCACACATCCGACTATCGAAGGACCAAAAATATGTTGAATTATTAATTGCCATTAAGAATAAGTGAATAGAATTTCGTTTGAATACGTTTATTTATTCGTATTACATAAAAAACATGTTATTTCTAACGAGCCTTTTTACTATTGACTTTTCGCACTATTGCCACGATCACAACTCTTGATCTCAGCGTTGCCTTGCTTTTTGAGCATAGAAAAATAAATTAAACACTTATGCCTATTTATCAATAAAATTTGCGCAATAAAAATGACAAAATCGTCAATTTATTAATCGGGGATTTGCTCATTTTATGATTTTTCGTGGTGGTCTTACTTGAATCCAGGGAAAATTCAAGGAAAGAGATATAAATATATCATTTCTATTCCAAAGATATATACATAATTTCAATATTGAGCATTGGAACTAGATCAAAACAACAATAATCCAAGAAGTAAAAACGCTCGAGAATATTTAAAAAGGAACTGTCAATAAGTTGGCGGCTGATTTCATAAATATACTGTAGAATAATGTAACCAATATTGGTTTTCTACTAATGTGGCTAGAAACTCGTTTCATAATTAATAATAACTATTTCTCATTAAACCCCTACTAATACCAACCTTTTAAAAGAGAACTGACTAACGAAAAATAAAAATGATCAAACTGAATTGATGGTCCAATTGTTTTATGATTTTTATTAATGAGTAGTTATTATAACTCTGTTTTTTTGGTTGCATACACAGTGTGTGAGAGCCAAATGAAATAAATTCATTATTTAGGTTAGTTTAATCCCATTCTTGTATTGTTACAGCTCCAATTAGTGCTCTTTAACCTAACCCTCACCCTTGTTTCGTTCTATGTGTTATTGTATTCATCGTGTCTTTCATAAATATCATTTCATCGGTAAATTTTTCTGCAAAATTACGATTACGATAGGATGAGCATCACTAACGCTATTAATCAACTCATTAAAAAGCTCTCAAAGTTTGCCACGAGAAATTTATCTTTTTGCATTGAAATGTCGCTGGGGATATGATACAGGTTTTCGGAAAAGGATGTCGTGTGTTTTTACTTCAATGAAATACTTTCATATTTCGGAATAAATGAGCTAGGTAGCATAACTTTTTTTGATCAAATATAGTTTCCAGGTCACGTTGATACAATTTTAATTTTGAATCAAAATGTTCCAGAGAATAATATAACTATAAGTAAGATTATAATTATCGAAGTTATGAATGACAGGTTGCATTTTTAAGGCTAGTTTCAAATACTTAGTAATTAGAAACGACTTTCCATGTTGACGGAGAAAACCTTCAGCTCATTCCTCAGGAAGTATATTGCTACTTTTGTTTATTTCGAACAATATCGGAATTATAATCATGTTATCAGTTAAAGTAGAATAAATTGTTAATTCATAATAAAAATTAGCAAACAATAATATTAGTATAAAAAGTTAATATATAATGCTAAACCAATTTTACTTCTTCTTCTTTCTTTAATTAAAGCTTGTTGTCCTCGTATCCTTTGTCGTTTAAGTATTACAGAGGTTGTCGCTCCATCTCTTGCGGGGTCTTCCAACGCTTCGGCGCTCTAAGAGCGACTTGTCTCTAGCTATTTTGATCATTCTGTCATCATTCATTCGATTTATGTGTTCGATCCATTCTCTCTTTCCAATATATATTCCTTTATGTTGACAATCTCACATGTTCTTCTAATGTCCTCGCTTCTCTCCCTGTCAAAAAGTGTTTTTTCAGCGATCCTGCGCGATATTTTCATTTCGGTGGTTTCTAATATTCTCTTTGTGTCCGTTGTATGGTCTGGTTTTTGCTGTGTATGTCAATATAGGCCGGATGACAGCCTTGTAGATTCGAGATTTGGTCTCGATTCCGATATTTTGTTTCGTAAGATTGTATCGTACAGCTAAACTGAGGTTCGTGCTGCTTTTGCCGTTAGGTTTCTTACCTCTGCTTCGATATCACCGTAACCTGATATTTCTATGCCAAGATATTTAAATTTCATCTCTTGTTGTATAATTTCATTATCAACAGCCACTTTGCATCTGATAGGTATTTTTGAGGTGGTCGATAACGATGTTGAACAATACGGAGCTAAGAGAACCTTCTTGTCGAATACCATTGTTTACAGTAGTAGTTATGCCATTGATTTTGGCCTGTATTTTGTTTCTCTGGTAAATGTTTTCGATGGGTTTTATGATGTTCTACGGAATTTGCTGTTTTATAGGTGTACTACCAGTTGTATTCCGTCAAACGCCTTTTTCAGGTCTATAAAGCACCTGGACGCCGGTTTGTTATCTTCGATAGATTTTTCAGTTATTAATTGCAGGATAAATATCACATCTGTACAAGATTTTCCTGATCTGAATCCTTGCTGTTCATCAATGTGGAGTGTTCATTTCTTTTGTTTGTTATGATCTTTTCTACTAGTTTTAAGGTTGTATTTAGAAGGTTTATGCCTCGGTAGTTGGCAGGTATCTTTTTGAATTCTTTTTTAAACAGTAAAATTATGGTACTTAAGTTTCTATATATTTCTTCTGTTTTATAGAATTATTTGAGATATTGGACCCAATTTTCCTTTGTTATCTGGTTTGAGCCAATATATTCACTTATTTCTTTTCTGATTAATCTCCACATCTGTTTTAAAGGACGCAAAAGTCATTTTCATTTTTTTTTTGAAAATGCTTCTCAATACTGTTCTTTTTTGCCTTACTAGTGGATTGGTTTCGTTTCTTACCCTCTCTTAATCATCTTAGTTTTCCGGCGTTTTTGTTGTCATTTGCTTTAGATAAGTCTTCCTTTTTTTTTTTTCAATTCATTGTTCTGACTTCGTTGCAGAACCATGGGGTTTTATTGGGACCGTGTTTTTGTTGTTTTATATTTCGGCTGCCAAGGGCTTTTGTTGCAGCTTCTATTATGTTTCGTTTTAGTTTTTCCCAGCTTTCATTCACTCTGCTCTGCTTATCGCATTCTTGTTTACTGTAATCGTTTTTGGTACAGTTCTTTTATACTAATATCACAAAGTGATTAAACATTTATTTTTTGCGTTTGTGTCCCTGGTTCTTTTTTTTTCATTTTTCACTTTTATCCCAATTTCAATTTTTCCCAGTAGTAATCTGTAATCGCTGCCCACGTCAGCCGAGTTTAGGGTTCTTATATCCTGTATTAGTGTCGGGTGTACCCGCATGATTGCAGGTGAGCTGAGTAGACCTGTTGCCAGTTTCAAGCCCGGAAAAAGAAGAAGGGTTCATGGGTCAGGCCAGCTACCTGCCCGAGGTAAAAAAAACAAAAGCAACAAGCTCACAGAACTGAAACCAATTTTTCTAGGAATATATACATCAGTTCAAGCGCTGACAATTAACAGAAGAGCCCATTTAATTGGAGAAATGAATGTATTGTTCAAATAAATTTTAGATTGATTTCTATCACAAGGAGTCAAGAATACTAGAGGAAGCTAGACGGTTACTACAGCAACAGGTTTTAGATGCAACAATAAAAGTCACAGCAGAAAGAGAACTTAAACTCTCAGAATATCGCACAGATGTAGAAGAGCTAGTCAAAGAAGTCACAGGGATCATAGTAGAGAAAAACAAGAGAAATTGGGAAGGAATGAGACCCTTGGAGCTTCACCCGTAACTAGAATCGAACACCTGGTATATTTATTGGTAAAAATATACTCGTTCTAACTTGTATATTATGTTTGTGATGTTATTAAAAATGTATACTAATTATTACTTCCCAATTAATATTTATACCCATTTATTTTCATCGTTATCGTTGTCAATAAATTTATTTTTACTAATTTTACTTGATCTTATGCTAGTTCCAATACCTACTCAAACGAGAGAAAATTACTTGATTCACTTCCTGAGAATTGAACCAAAGTTTGTTTTTCCTCAACATGAAAAGTTGCCCGTGATTTCTGAGTATCTGAAGCCTTCTAGAAATGCTTCGACTAATAATTATATTTTTGATAACCTAACCTTCGATATTCATAATTTTCTTGATAGTTTGAGTTATATCATTATCCAAAATAATCTGATCTAAGACTGAATTCTTAGAAAAACTACATTATCGTGGAACTAGAAAGTATATGATCATGCATCAATAGTTCTGCTGTCTAGTTTCTTTATTCCGGAATTAAACGTGTTCTATTGGAATGAAAATACACTATTTTACGAAATAACACAGGAATCTAGCTAATCGGTATTTTCGGAAGAATAAGATTCAACAGTTCAGAGTCTTATTCTGGAGTTGAAACCAGTGACATTTCAATGTGAAAAGATACATTTTTCGTGGAAAGTTGGTTTTTTGAGAAATAGATGAATCACGTAAGTGGGAAATCTCAAAATATCATGAGCTAGTATGTTGAAATAATTTCAACAGTTGCGAAAAAAATTGTATATTCAAAAACATTAACTATATCCAAAAGCATTTGGTTTTTGTGAATTAATTGGAATTATAATAAATTCGAAAGTGACTGAAATAACATAATTGCATGCCATTTATTTGTTCGTAAGCTTTATCAATGAAATGATATTTATAAGGGAAGCAACTAACAAAATAACTTTTTTATTACCTTTGTTCGTATGAGGAAATAATGGTGAGAATCAGGTTAACGACCACTAATTGGAGCTAAAACAATATGAGAATGTGAGAACGTACATTCTGAGTTTCATGTAGGGGAAGGTTGGAATAGGATTCATAGGTGTTGGTGTATAATTTTGTCACGAATGAATCAGCAATATTCTTGACACTATGATGAGACCAGGAAGTACAGAAATATAAAACTAGAAATTATACGTAGAATATGTAATATTCTACGTACGTAATGTAGATATTTGGTTGGTATTGTTTTGAAACTAATATTATTTGTTTGTGCAGGTCATGCATGCATTTTAAACAAATTTTCCTATTTTTATTGAGCTGCTAAAACTACTGTATATACAGTTAGGTCATAAAGTGAATTCTGGTTGAGATTAAGTAAACAGCTTTTCTATGAATAAATTCATCCCACGAAATTCACAAATACGCAATTATTAACATATCTAAATTGTCAAAGAAATCCAATTTCATTTTTTTGAAATATAGATCACTATTCAAATGCTAAATCATATTCGACTCGACCACTACATTCTTGTATGAAATTGCATTTCTTTGTTATGTCCGAATTCCAAATACCTAAGAGGTCTTACCCCTGTTTCTTCATTATTTATTCTTCTCTGTGGTATATCATCAAATTGCCGCTTATAAATATTTATCTTCCTGATATTTCCACTTTTTATTAAGAAAAATGTGCCATTACTAGTGGTTTGTGCGTCAGACCATCTGTTTGTAGCATCTATATATATCTTCACAGGAAACAAGTAACAAGCTCGTGTAGATGTGCCGATACGAAGAAATTTTTGGTATTCTTTGAAAATTTTGAAATTTTATTTTTTCCATAAAAATTCTCGTTTAAACTTGCTATAGATCGACACACAAATCTAATATCTAATGTTAATATTTACTGATTGCACCCAATATCTTTTTTAATTGTTTCTCAATATTTGGTAAGTTGGTAACTGTGAAGTATTGTTGATATAATTATCATTCTAAATATTTGTATAATTTATTGTCATGTGAGCACTTTGATTCCATTAGATTACGAAGAGTCCGTCTCATTTTCCTAATCACCCCTAAGTTATCAGAACTTTTTCGAAATTATTTGTTTGACACTGTATTTTAAGAGTAACACAATACTTCCAGCCCTCAATTTTATCGAATAATCCAGTAATAGAAGTAATATTCATCAGAACAAATCGTTACCAAATATCAGCAACTTAAAATTGAAAACTTACATTTTGCGGTAGTACTTTAACGTCGGATCAAATTGTTGGAATAGTTTTTGTATTTGTGATAATGTACTTGACCTTTATAGTAGCTTTATAGTTATGGCAAACAGGATAACTTCCTGGAGACATCATAGAACTGTCTATATGATTGGTGTTGTTATTTAGTAGACATCTGATCATAGAAGCTTATGTCTTTCCTTAAAATTTGAGGGTGAGGCTAGAACTAAATGGCTAGAACTTATGGCAAAAGCATAATATTGCGCAATAAATAGAGCCGAGTTTCTTAAAATATTTTTTAGAATTGAGTTTGAAAATTGCAAGCTAGGTAATGAATTCTGAAGTTCTGTATTCCAGTATAAAATGGAAGTCATATGAAAGAGTAGTTTATACCAAGCAGAGAGCTTTTGTTGGATTCTTAAATTAACAATGTAAATTCTTTCCAAACTCCATACTCCACTCTATTCCTTTTAATTCGAAAGTTTCATAGAGTTAGTTATGACCACTATGGGGTTGGAAGAGTGGCTGATTAATTTTATTTAGAAAATTTAGTGGAGTTTCACTTGAAAAAGCTAACTCATTTTAAGATTTTCAACTGTGTTTATAATCAGAATTGAACGAATTTATTCATTATTTCATATCTGATACACATCTGAATGTTGAAACTAGCAAGTATCATATACTAGAAACGGAACGACAGCAAAGTACGATTTGATAAATAGCTTCAATTCGACATGACTTAAGATAGACTTGAATAAATAGCTTGAACACTAATTCAGCAGTCTTGCGTCATGAATGTTAAAATGTTTGATACACATCCTTGTTATTGAATCAGCTGAGGATATAATGAAAATCATATTTATAACAATAATAATAATAATGACTGAGAAATATACGAAATACAGCTTTTATTCCCAAGCAAAAATTGAAATAAACTCTTGTTACTGCTCTATCTGTTGGAAATCACTCAAAATTAAAGTATAAAATACCTATGAACATCATACATTGTACTTTGACCATAATTTCAGTCCCTGATGACAAATACGTAGTTATGCGGGGGCTTGGAATAGATATCAATTGCAGCCAAGCTAAATCTAAGGAATAAATGTGATCCACTTACTTTAGAAAGACCTCGTTCACATGTTTTTGAAATGAAGTGAATTCGTAAAAAAAAGGGCAAATTAATATGGAACTAACTTGTAAATTATGTACGAAATTCAATACGGATCAAATGCTTATAAAAGTACTCATTTAACATGAATTTCTCAAAAACCACATTGAACACTAGTCGACGACAACTGTATTTTGCCAACGATAATACTATTAAGTCACAGGTAAAACTAATTACAATAATTTTACTATTCGTGTGATACCACTCGTACACATAATTAACAAGTTAAACTGAAAATTCGAGATAATACAATGAAACGGGCTAATTCAACATTTAGTACTCGAAGCAACTGATTAGTTATTAGTAAATAAAATAAGAAATTACTGTATTGTTGTACGAGTGGTACTTAAATGTGAGAGGTAAGAAAATATGTTATATTATTTTTTACTTGATAGTATACAAGTATTGTCATTGTATACTCAATCATAACCGCTAGGTAATCTAGAAGTTCAAGCTAATTGACGTATAACATCAACCAAATATTATAATGACGAATTCATGAAGTTAAAATAGAGGCTTGAGTTGAGAAATATTGAACACAGAGAAGAGAGATAAAGTTTTTGAATAGTAACTAGCTAATTTGGGAACCAATTTTATTTCTCAAATAAATAATGTGTTGGTGAGAATTTTTCGATTATTTTGATGCCACAAATATTCAAATTCACAATAAATATTTCTCTCCACAATAATATAACTTTTATATGGCAATACGACAAAAAATATGGAGATTAGTTCTCTTGAGAAAAATCGTTCAACTATAATTTTTATTTCTTTTTGTTGATCTTACAAATTAAGGACTGGTATATATCAAAGACTTAGGAGACTGTTGTACCTTAAAATATTTTTTTTAATTTTCACACAAAAAAAATTCAATAATTATTGTGAGAAATTGAATGGGCAATTTCAATTTGTGTCAAGTGATGTATCAAATTCACAAAAGAAAATTTAAAGAAAAGTTATGCATTGAAATTGGGCAACAAAAACTTTGTATTGCTTACATTGGGTCCCAAGGTATGTGTTTATGTACCTTGGAACAACCTTCTTGTACCTTGTAACGGACAGTAAGAAAAAATAACAGAATAAAGATCTAAAAGACGAGTTTATTTAAGAGAGAAGAGAGATGAGAAAATTGCAAAAACTTGAAAACAACAAAAATTTTTTCTTATTTCTATTTTATATAAACAAACCTCACAATCATAGGTTTTCCACTTTTTGTCATCAATATCTACGCATAAATTATAAACTTCATGACTACACTTAATTCACCGGCTCCATTTTTCACCACCTTTATCAGCAATCATTGAATCTTCACAAAAGAAGCACTCTTCAACTGCACTATCTTCGTCATCTCTTGACACAGGGGGAACACATTTTCACTTTCTAAAGAGGTCTCCACTACCTGATATTTTCTATCTTTTCTGCAGCTTTTGGTCCAATTACTTTGAAATTATGAAGTTGTATTTTTACCAAATTTAAGTCTTTTGTTTTTTATGCTCTTGTTTCTTCTGATTCCATCCTTCTCGGAGGTGTCGGTTCCTATAATTGTTTTTCAAGTATTTCTCCGTTTCCTTGTATTTGCTAGTCCTTAGAAAACGACTCTAATTCTTCTGGCGAAATAATTCCTTTTTCGAGAATTTCTGCATTTTGATTTAAAGGTTTCAATGATAGAGTTTTTACACCTGATGGCCCAGCTCTTGGTTCATCTGTTATTTTTTCTTTATTTGAAGTTTAATACTGAGTCTGTTTATCAGTAGTAGTAAGGTTGGACTGAGGTGCGTTATTATCCAAATCATAATCCGTTAGTAAAAACCCATAAAATTATGACCTGAAAATATTCTTCTTTTCAGTGGATATATTCTGGAAGTTCTAAGACCACTTTAAATTTAAGTGGCTGGAGCCTGTTTGATGTGTGAGGTGGAGAAGTTATCATAACGATTCCAGCATCAGAAGCTTTTTCGTCTGCTTCAATGGACAAATGTGATTATTTAAGAATAATAAAACGCGTTCGTCCTTCAAACATTTGACAAACTTAATGAAATGGCCAAGGAATTTTGAGAACAGCTTTTGATTTGACCAGCAAGTGCGAACTGCAGCTCTTATTGTTCCAGCGCCAAATAGCATATTAAAAAAACTCTGGGGAATATTAGAATTGGCGGAATATATTTTCCAGTAGCATTAACTGCTGCTGTCAAAGTTACAAGGGCTCCCCTCTCGGCTGATGTTGTACTTGTTGTTTGTTTAATTGCTTTTGTTGCAACTATTTTTGACTGCGATTGAAGAGTGCTTAGACCCGTTTCATCTAAATTCCAAATCCGGTCAAAGAAATTGTTCCAAATCGGCTGTGAACATCTTTTATTTTGTAAAAATTTTTTTGTATAATAAATCTATTAAAACTTTTGTCGATCTGCTCAGACTTGTTGCCTCGGATTTTCGATTTGTAGAATGCTTTGATGCCTTTTAAGAAAGCCACGCATCCATTTGTTCTGCATCGTATGTAAGAGGATATTTATTTTAATTAGCCAGAGCAAATTTATATATATATATATATATATATATATATATATATATATATATATATATATATATATATATATATATATATATATATATATATATATATATATATATATATATATATAACCATATCGCATTGGAGCAATTTTCTTAATATATTTTGATAAACAATTTTCCTCTTCTGCGCTTTGTAAGCCTCCCTAAATCTCATTTTTTGGTTGGATCTCCATTAGAGGCCTCTTTTATAGCACCAGGACCTGTATCTCTCTTTTTAACAGTCTTGCTTTGGGCCATGACGATCTCTACAAAAAAAAACAAAAAACCTAGCCTCCTCTACTGTGGAACACGTTCCATGGTACATGAGGTGATTTTGTTTCAAGGTACAAAGGGATGCATTTTTCCAATCAATTAATTTTACAGCAAAGAAGTTATGTTCAAAAAAAATAACAGCACTGCTCAATTACTTTCCAATAGTAACAAGATATAACTGAAAACATCACTAACTTAACCACAATCATTTACAAAAAATCTCACTTAAATATTTACTCTAATATTTACTCTAATTTACTATTTACTCTAATAAGTTGAGGCCATTTTTTCGTACTACTGCTAAAAACTGCAGTCTAGAATACAGCTATGAAGAGTATGTAGATTTGTGATCATTTAAGGATTGATAGATGGAGACACTGGTTTTAAATTTGAATCGTTTCAAGGTACACTATTCCAAGGTACAACACGCTCCTCAACCTAAAATCCTCAACCAAGAAAAAACAAAAATGAACTCTTTGTTTAAAAATAAACTGTTCAACAGTCTTATAGAACCGGTAAAATATGGATAAAATAGGGATAAATTGGCGTTTTATCGAAAGATAACATTCATTTTAAGAAAAGAGTGATGCTCCAAATGGAGTTAATGTTGATCCCTATATACAATTTACCATAAAAAAAGAGAATATTGAATTTTTCTTGAAAATGAACACGGAGACACTGAAATTTTAATCGACCGATATAGTCCTTGAAATTTCCTATATTTCATGCAAAGAACCAGAAAATATCTTTATATACAAACTTTTTTATGAAAATTCAACTGTTTCATATCGCTGGAAACGAATTTAATAAAATAAATCTGATGTGACTTTGGAATCAGGCAATATTTAGTGTATACTAATATCAATTCTGACAAAAATATCTCAGCTACTTGTGTATCTTTACCATAAATAGAATCAGTTACTTCCAAAGACAAAACCCTACAATATGCCTTCACTAAAATTAATAAAACATCAGCCGATTGAATAACATAGTTTAAGGAATTCTTTGTTAAAATTGTGATAACTACAAAGTCTGTTTTTAGAAATAATGTATATTGCTTAAGGTTATCAGTCATCGGTGACCAACCAATCTTACATAACCTATAAAATACAGCTTCATCTATAACACCTAGCGTTATCTAGCCTATAAACATTTAATGTCTCATATATTCTACCCTATGAAAAGTTTCAACGTAATTTGTAATCAAACCAATAAAAGTTCTCTATCTCTGAAAACGACTTAGCCGCATTCATCCTAAATTTTGACGAGTTGAAATAACAATTTGAATAATAAAAGCAATCAACAAACTCAATTTTCTTGTCACTAATATAGAATCTAAATATAGACAAAATTATCCTACCTATATTCATATACATTTACCTCCCAATTTTTCGAAATCCTCAATCAATATAATATAAAAGTAACATGGAAATAAAACTCAATACTTCAATCGAAGTCGTGAAATCTACTCAAATCTTTAATTTCAAATCTTAAGATCAGTTTTTATTGTCTATATAATAAGATGATTGTGACATTACGAGTTAACAAGAAGTTGAACAACACAAAATTGATTGTGATTTTCATTACAATTGAAAACATGCAGGCAGGAGAGTTTTGAATGAGTTTATTATTGGAATGCAAATTTTAAAGTGTATTGGAAATTCAGATGCTGATCCTTATACAACGTGTATGAATGTTGGTTTGTTGGAACTGGTTTCACGATAAAAACTTACGATTTGATCAAAAACTTTGATCGATGGCTTTTTTGGCTCGGGAAATTCTTTCTTAGTTTTTTCAATTGTCATATCATACGAGTCAACTGTACAATAGGAGATGTTTCATTTTTATAGCGAGAATAATAAAAAAGTCCCTGACTGGAAACACATCATAATAAGTAGTCTTAGGTCTCAGTTGAATTATATGAACAATTAATATTAATTCTAATGCCACCAACTTCTCCTCAAAACGAAATTAAAAAAAGAAAATTAGGAGAAAATTAAAAAAAAAGGGAACGAAAAAGATAATTGTTTGATAGGATGAATTAACTTCAAACGCGATCTTACAAATTAATATAAATTGCCACAAAAATGAAAAATGTTTCAGTAGTGATGCATCAATTAAAAAAAGGAAAAGAGCAAAATTTTCATTATCTGCATATTTCGTAAGACAACGACAACAAACAGTAATATAGTAGAAATAACTATAACTTCTATTTGCCAGAGATAAGATTAAAAAACTCTTGCATCTAGCAATTAGTGGTGATGTAGTCGATTTTACTCTGCAAACTGTAAACCTGTGTAAAAATGAAATAAAAATAAGAATGCGGACGTGAACAATATTTCTAAAAAATAACCAGACAAGTACTGAAGAGATTTCACTTCATTCGCTACAACGAATTCCTTGGAAGAAAAAATGAAGAAGCACAATACAAGTAACAATTTTGCAATAGTTACAATTGCAAAGCAATCATGGAAAGATATATAAGAAAAACTTGGGATAGTGGAATTGCTTAATAGAATTAATGAATCAATTTTTTTGAGATATTGATAGTGATGATATAACAACAGCGTGCCACAGAAATATCTCGGCAGATACTAGATGGAAATAGAGTTGATATAAAATAAGGCAGAGTAGATTATAATAAATTTTGAGTTAGTATGGATTGTTTGGGAAGTCTTTCTGGCTTTTTAGTACCTCTGCACCTATACTTAGAAAATATTCTATGCATGTTTCTGTACCTTATTATCCTGCCTCCAAAATACTTTCTCTGGAGTATTTTCTCCCACTTTCCAAGGAATATCTCTACTCATTTGAGGTATTCAAGCATCTTGTTAAAATAGGAAGAATATACGCAAAAAGGTTGATGTGCCCTATACGGATTACTCGCAAACTCTATAATCGTCATCTTAAGATGGTACTTTAAAGGATATTATCCTGCTTCACCTTAGGTTATTGCAGGGTTACTTAGTTTCTATCAGCTATTGTTTCAGAAGTTTGTTCACACTTACCCGCAAGCATTTTTAAAGTGTGGGAATGTGGCAAAATTAAACAACAAAGTGTACTAACTTTATATAATATATACCGGGCTCTCAAATAATAATGGAATCATCGTCTGGGACTAAAATTGTGGTCAGTATAGGAATATGTGTTGAAGTATAAGTGTTAAAATAATCAATAACTTTTTGTTAAATTTATAGTTTTATTTTAACGGGAAACGATGCTAACAACTCAATTTGAAATCAGAGACTATAACGTCGACAAGTGTCACGATTATGTGTGAAGTGCGGGGTATCTCCTTAACACAATAATAGATGGCAGTATGTGTCTTATTTACATATTTGAATAGATTATTATAAGATTAACCTAGTTATATCAATAATTATTATGGAATTTACTTACAATAATTAGTTAAGAATTTTGGCGATTTGAGATTGGTTATTTCTTCTAAAAAACATTAAATTCATCGGTTTCAGAAATTATTACTCTAATTGACGTTTGACAGAAATATTAAGTTTATTGATTATGATTGTTATATTAATCGTTGTTAATTTTCATTGGTTAGATTATGAATTACATTAAATTTTTATTGGTTAGATTAGTCTAGGTAATTATGAATGATGTTGAATATTGATTGGTTATTTGATAAATGACATTGAAATTTAATAGGCTTAATCGTTATGGATGGAGCTGAATATTTATTGGTTCTTTATGAAAGACAATTAATTTTATAGGCTAGGTTGTTATGAGTGCTATTGAATTTTGTACAGTGTTTTAAGGTTCTGTAGTAGAAGTAATGGATCAGAAATTTTCAGCACCCTATTTTTCATCTGTTTGTTTAAATAAAATAGAGTGAGGTGATTTAAATGATAATCGATAATTGATATATCTTCCAGAACTCAATTGACTGGTATAAGAAACCATTCAGTTTTACCGCTAATGAATAACTTTTCGCGAAAAGATAATCCTAAGTATGCAATATTGGATTAAGTAAATAGTGGTTTCCTCGAAATTAATTGTGAGGAATCTAACATTATTTTGGATATCTGACTTAAAGCATTTATTATATTAAAATATCGTGTACTGTTGAGTCCTAATGATGAAGTGAATAATAATAACATGAAATTTTCAAGAAATGTATCTAACTATAAATTGTTGGAAACATTTGAAAGTATTGAGATTGTTTATTGAAACAAAAGTTTAAGTAAGGACGAAGTACCAACTTCTTACAGTCCACTCTATATGTTATCAGTTAGGGAATTGATGTGAAATTTTTTGGCGAAGTGGTGTTCTGGCTCTCCATTGGAGGGAAAATGTAATAAATATTGGTTGGTTATGTTAGTAAGATTTAGTTTAGCTTCGGCCCATACGATAAGTATGTTATCGTGAGTGTTGATTTGGTCGTATCTCTTCAATGTCAATATTCTCAGCTCGAGATTTTACAGATAAAATATTCTCAATTATAAATGGAACACAGTTTATGTATGATTAACCTGGTATAAATCAGTCAGCTCTCAAGATTTCTTAGTCATTTTTTCTGTATAAAAAAGTCAGTTTTTTATTATCTGATCAAATATAAACTCTAATACGAGTACTATTATCTGTGAAAATATTTTTACGTTTCTTTTTTGTTGTTTCAGAACTAAAATGTCGCTAGAAACTCCAACTTCAACAGCAAAATTACCATTGTGTTTTGAAGATCTATTTTACCAGTGCGAGGTCAGTGACGTGAATGGCAATATATCCAACCACACTTTATCAGTTCCTCATTATCCAAGTGGCTACACTATCACTCAAATAGCAGTGGCATCCATTGTTGTTACCGTTCTCATGATAGTGATTGTTGTGGGTAACATGTTGGTTATAATAGCGATAAGTACTGAAAAAGCTCTAAAAAACATTCAAAACTGGTTTATAGCTTCTTTAGCTGTATCGGACTTTTTTCTCGGATTAATAATTATGCCGTTTTCGTTAGCCAATGAGTTGATGGGATACTGGGTGTTTGGATTGTGGTGGTAAGTACAGATAAAATTTAATATAAGATTAATCGAACGATTTTAGAAACTTCAATGTCAAAATATTTTATTACTCTCCTCTCCTCTTACTTGAATATATATTTATTACAGCGAACCTGCAACGTCTCTAGACTTTTCAAAAAATGTTCCAGACCTCCACAGCTTTTATTACCTCCTATTTGGAGGAAAATTTACGACCTTTTATACTTTTGTTCAGTTTAGGAAAGAGATGATAGTCGGACTTAACCAAATCTGGTGAATAGGGAGGGTGATCTAGTAATTCAAACCCTAAATCACGAATTTCTTGCATGGCAACATGAGATTCGGTTTAAGAAGTCTACATCGTTTTCAAATCGAGCACAGATGGAATGTGATGCTACTACACTTGCACGCTTTTGGTCAACATTCAAACATCTGGGAATCCATTTTGCAGCAATTTTTTTCATGTCCAAATTGACGTGAACTATATGATGAAACGCTTTCGTATGAAATATTCAGTGCTTCAGACATTCGTTTTAGCCCAATTCGACGGTCTTTAAAATCACGTCATGAACTGCATCGATATTTTCGGGGATTGACACAAAAACCGACCTTCCCGATTGGTCATCATCTTCAATGGAGAATTTACCTGTTTTAAAGCTTGCAGTCTAATTTTTCACGTCGCATACGAAGGACATTGATTACCAAGGGTATTAAGAATATATTCGTAAACCTGCTTACCTCTCAACCCTTTTAAATACAGGGACTTGATGATGGCTCAATACTCCAATTTTTCGATTTTCACAATTTTGGTGGACATCTTTTTTCTTTTAATTTTTTGCGTTCTGGTTCACTTTTTTGACGTCAAACTTTACACTGACACTTCTAATAAGTTATTGTTCGTTGCTATGGTAACGAAATATTTTATTTATGCATCGAACTGGTCTAGGCTAACTAGATATTGATACATACTCGTAATTAAAGATATAAGTTAGAATAAAAAACATATCTTTCTAATGTTATTCTGAATCATTTTTAGAAAGAAAATAAAAATAAATATAAACATAGACTTATAGAATAGATTTATAGCTGATATTTAAAAGCTATGATGGTACCACGACTCTTCTGTTCGTTTATTAGAAGTAACTACAGGGAATTCAATAATGAAAGACCATGTAGTTAAGTTGTTACTACTTTTGTGTTTTCAAAATACGCTTTTTCATAAACATAAACATTAGTCAATCTACCTTTTCTCTTCTAAAATATTAAATCATAATGGCTAAAACTGTTCGTTCGAAGTTTTTCCGTTGAAAATGATATTGATCAATCTGTTGCATATTTCTCATAATACAGAAGAATTATATGGGAACTGTGATGTTCTAGAATCCACCACGGGGATAATGGAAATTTAATTATCGAAATACTTGGAGCAGCTTGATTAATCGCAATATTTTTTGTATAAATGTGAGCAAATATACAATAAATAAGTGAATGAGTTAAGATATAAATTTAATAAATCATTTCTCATATTATTTGTTCAAGAGACTGCAAAAAACAGAAGTTATGTATGGGGCAATATCATATCAGAAAGAAGTACATATTCATTGCAGCACTTCTACTGAAACGTAACGGTTAGGTCTATAACTTATTTCTATTTAACAATTATCCAGTATTAGACTAATGTGTACCAAACCCACCGAAGTAGTCATATCCCTAGCTCAGCCTAGTGCCTATGTCAGTATTCATTCTCAAGAATTTGTACCTAGAAGCTTGGGGTGGTATAAATACAAAATATACAGCGAAAATGGGAAAACTGGAGTTTTAATGGCTCTTATGATACCAAACGAACAAATTAATGGTAGTTGCACATATCTGAATCTATACCAGAAATACTTCATAAGATAACTTGAAATAATAATACACCCATCTATTCTGAGAAAACAACTACATTTTCACAGTTCAGAGAAACCGTTAAAATTTGAGAAATGAATCGATTTGTGTGATTTGGATTTTTTGTAGTACATGACAAACATCTCTATGTCTCTATTTTGACATTTTTGTTCTCTATCGATTGAAGATCGGAAACGTTTCGGTCAAAATCTGAATGCAATATAAATCATAACCATTATAATTGTGATAGTTATGAAGTTATAGATTATAAATCTCAAATTCAAAAATGTCTGATCACCGTGAATGAGTTGTTTCAATAATATTTAATGAGGGTTCTTTTCATAAGTTTCATTAAAACAAAATAAAGAACCAGAAGAAATCGGGATAGTTAAATAGCAAATGAAGGATATTGGAAGTGCACGATCCTAGCGATAATTGAAAATAACCAAATATTCACTCATATTTTTCATATAAAAAAATTCTTCAGCTTATAGTATGGAGCTGATGAGAAACTTTTCATATTTGTTTATTAGATATTTAAACACATTCTAGTCAGCTATGTATCTAACGGGATATGTAGTTGTAATTATCCTGATCAGTTTCATTTGTACTTAAATCTATATCAATTTTTGAGCATTTGAAAACATTATTAGTAATTTCATGAACTCTATAATTTCTCATCATCATCTTTGTCAGTATTACCAGGATGCAATGGAATTTTTCGACTAGATTTTTACCCACATCAAACAATCACGTTGAGTCGATTTTTTGCATTCTTCCTAAAAACCATTTACAGTAAAATAATTCCACAATTTATCATCATAATTTTTGCCAGTGTCTCTAAGATTACACTTGACGAATCTTAGGATTTACCCATGTAACGGTAAAGCATTAAATGGAATTATTAGATTAGGAAATGATTCACGCAGCGACCTGATATTTAAGTCAAATATGATTTAACAAATGAATTAGGGTCAGAAACTAGAAGACACGGATTTATAGTCAATCCCCCTGAGGACTGAATTCCCAATATAAGTTTAAAATGGGTGACGAGAACATTAATTTCACCATCCTAAAAGCTTTGAGTAGTCAACATTATAGTTATAATTTTTTACGAAAGAGAGTTAGCTTGAAAAACATTGTCCTCCATGTTCCACTGTTTTGGATATGTGATATTAATGTTTTAGTAGATCATTCTATTCTTATACGATGAAATTATGTGTATTTTGATAATAATTTATCATTATTCAGTATTTCAATTCAATATTTATGTGAAAGTCTAAAAGTTTCTGAGCCCTCAAAAATTTTCCAAGTTGCACAAGATTAAATGGATCATAACGTGAATTTTAGAATCGTTAACTGAATTTAATCGATGAGATTTTATATCGTTACATTTACTTCAACGACTGTCTACTTTCTATCCAGAGTTGCCTTATAAACTCAATTATCCAACGTTTGAAATGAAATAGCCCGTAATAAGTTTACACTCATAGAAATAGTATGATGTAAAAGGTTTTCTCATCTACAAATTAAAATGGGAATAATATGATTACTGTTCAACATGTATCCAATAAAAAGTTATAGCTTTAATTGATTGCACATTAGTCTCGTCAACAATTTTTTTTTCTTCAAGCCTTCAGATGCAACTCCAGACAACACTTTTCAACTGCAAAGATTTTTAAGAAAGAGGTTATTAAAAAACTCCTAAGAACATTTTTTTATTTATGTAGTTTTTGAAACATACAACAAAAATTCTTTTGAAGGATGGGAATATTTGTGCTATCGACGGGTTATTTTCCATAGCAGATGTTGAAAATCTCCTCCACTGTCTACTTGGCAAGCGTCCAGGCGGTAGTCAAACCTAATATCGGTTAACTATCATCAATTATATATGAGATTTTATCAACAACAGGTGATCCCGGACCATACAGAACACAGAATTTATTGATTTACCGTGTTCAAACGGATACTAGCATGACATGGGTGGCATATTTGAGAATTTTTCGTGAAGTAAGGGAACAACTTCCATTTGTGCCCTTGTGTTATCTCCATAAACAATCATTTGTTAAATGAATATTCTTTATGTTGAATCAACCGTTTTGCTGATTACTTACATTTGACGAAATCAAATTGGAAATCAGTATTGAGTGTAATATAGTGGATTTGTAAAATATAGTGAGTATAGTGATTATAGGACATTGTATATGAATTATGTCTAGACTTACCTAAAGAATCTTAAAAATAAATGATTCACAGGGGCGAAAATGCGCTTCTTTAAACACAAATAGTCTTTTTTCCCAACACCATCTCATTTATTTATTAACGAATTATTCCATTTAGCTGTTTCACCGTATATCAGCCGACAATAATCAAGCCGATTCAATGATAATATCTAAAGTACTTTCAGATCTGTCGAAAGTCGAGGAATAATTAATTACTACATTTTGACTCTCAAAGGTTCTGTTTCAATAGAAACAACAAATTGGGAAAATTTACATATTTAATTTTGCCAACTTCGATTTCAGTGAAGTGGAGAATTCCACTATTGCAAATATATATGGAAACTCTCTGAATATCTACGAGTATATTCTGGGTTAATATAATTCTACTGAGCACAGTTGGCGAGAGTCATTAGAAAATTGTCGAAAAGTGCAAAAAGAGCAACATGCATGGAAACATTTCTTTCTGCTAAGAATATACTGTGGGCAATTAAACCACAAATCGTTCAAAACCCATAGAAACGAATAATATTATTAATTCATTAATACCCTCCCCAATCGATTCGTACGAATGTTGATCATTATCATAAAAAATGGCATCAACTATCAACAACAAAAATCATGCTCTTAAAGCCCATCAAACTGAAAAGTTAGAAATAATTTTGTAAATAAGCATAAAACAATAATGAATGAAAAATAGTAGTATTATTGTGAAAAAAAGTACATCGAAAACGCGACACTATTTTAGTTTGGTATGCTGTAAAAGCATATTTTTCAGATTTTATTGAAACTATATTGATATTTCACTTATTAGTTTCTTAATTGATACCACTGTCGTATAATGTCGTCGAAACGTATATCGAGCCGTGACCGTGTAGTTAGTGAGGTTGTCGAAGTACTTAATGTACCGCATGGAGAACGGAGGTTCGTATCCACTGTTGAACGAAGTTTCTATTGAATAAGCCACTTGCTCTAAGTCCATAGGAGAGTAACAAATAAGCTCACAAAAAAACCTACATACAGGTTAAGCTAATATAAGTGTATTTAAAAAGGCATTATTTTTTCTCTTTTGATAATGTTGAAATTCGAAAATTTGAATCTTGATTTAAGAATACATATAATGGATTTTATGTTATTTTGAGTTGTACATGACAATTTCTTCATCATATTGATGAATTCCCTATCTATTTTGTCTGACATCTCATATTAAGTGTATTTTGATTCACTAAGACGTGGTATACGTAGAAACTAAGGAAGTAAGTAAAATTTTGATTCTTCATAATGTCACCAAATCTGCTTGGATCACAAAGCTAGCAATGCTACAAGTCTGTACGAGGTGTTCAGAAAAAAATTTGTGGTTAGTATGATAAAAAACTGCAATGTTAAATCGATGACGCATTTTGAGAATAGATGACGACAAATGTATGTTCAGAACGTAATGAATGTGAATAGTACACTATTCACACTACTATTATACCAAAATACTGACAACTACACTGTCGAACACACGTTTTTATAACCAAGTTATCGTCTTCCGTAAACTAAACAGTCTCTGCAGACAATAACTCGGTTATCGAAACACGCGTCAGACAGTCTAATTGTGAGTGTTGATGTAGTAGCCAGTGGCTGAGCCAAATTAATTATCACTTCACTGTAGATTTATTTAAATTCTTTGAATGAAATTGAACAATTTTCTGTGAATGAGCTATTTGATTCATATGGTTAGATAAATTTGGATACAATTATGTGGAAAACGATGAATTTATTCTGTCATATGACTGGTATAGAAGGATAGCTGGCGATTTGAGAGAATAAGAATCAATCTGTTTCGTTATGAAGCAAAATTATGTAGATTACTATTAAATGAGCTTATGAGAATTTTGTTCTAGTACATAAACCAGTTACGTGAACCAAATAATGAATAGCGTCGTTCAAATGAACATTGCATGTACCTGTATCGGAAAACAATGACCACCATTCATTTAACTACCATAAAACAAAACTATTAATGCTATTATCGAGAAGTATAACTATGAATACTATTTTCTTCATCATTCAGATACTATATATAATAAAAAAAAAATCAGAACAATGGTTTAGAAAGGAATGACAGAGTTACATTGTGTTGTGGATTAAACTTTTCCTTACGTGTTCGAAAGAAATCTAGTTGATTTTTTGGTAGTTATTCATGATGGTAAGTGAGAGCACAGATGCAAATAAGAGCTGCAGAACGTTAAGGAGAAATGCAGATGTCTCTATATGGTCGTTCAATAAGTTTTGGCGTTCCATGAGAGAAATACAATTAAATGGATATAAAAAGATTCAGTGATTGTATACACTCTCCTTTGACCTCATTTCATTTAATTCAGTAATGATCTAATTTATGGATTTGATCTCTGAAAGAAGATTCTGGCAAATAGTTGAGATACGCTTCCATGCATGCTCTTTATTAAATATAAATCTTAATTTTGCGTTTGATATTTGAGATGAGTGCATCAGTTTGATAAAATTAGTTCTTTCTTTGTGAGAACCATGTGTTTTATATGTTTTTCTCACAAGTTTTCGAATCCAGTGGATTAAAACTTTATAATCACACTTTGTGTTAATCATTTTAGTAGTTTAGGGGTTATTCATGAGCAAAATTCTTTTATATGTTGATAACAAATTATACTTGTGGATTTTGCTAAGATGTATAACAGCCTGGTATCAAGTCTTTCGATGAAGTGCTATAATATGTACTCAATGCTATGGAGAATGTATGTATTATACTTATTATATCAATAGAAATATTATCCGCAAATTTATTTAGGTTGCAGTCATTTGCGGTTATCCTAATTGTTGATATGGAGGAGTATGTTTTTCCATTTTCCATTAGTTTCAAAACGCAAAGCAAAACTGGTAATTCAATTGTTTCATATAAAATTTTGTTCCATGAATAATTTTCATGATTAGAAATAATTTGATGGACGTAGTTTTTGAAAATGATAGTAAAACTCAACTTTCTTAATAGAAACCAGAATACTATCCTGTTTAGCTGCACAGAAAAATATCTAACTTCACCGAATATCTAGTCTTATTTTCTACCTACTTTTGCGCTTAAATATTCCAAAGCATGACGTAACGTGCACTATCAAGATATTTTAATTTTTAGTTCTCCGTTTCTGTTCTAATTAAAACTGAGAAAGGTAGTGAAATATTTCAGTATTATTTTGAGAATTAACTTCTACGGTTGGAAGAACAAAGCCCTACTAAAAGAGAAAATTGATGTTTATGAAAATAGGAACTTTAATGTTCAGGGGAATATTCAGTAGTACACTCATAAAAAAATGGAATTATCTTATCACAACTGAACTTGGCTTAATATAACAGAACAATTTTTGTATTCTGCTTACTTCATTTCTATTTATGGAAATAAATCAAGTACATAGAAGGTGTCATTCAATAATAACAAGTTTGTCATTTCAATAATCATTCACTAACACATTTCAATAAAATATTCTCTATCGTTCATCATCTTATTAATTTAACTACACCGTTTAGTCTACTTTTCCACACGACATTGTTGACCGATCACCGTTCAAAAACTAGAGACTCATTGTATATACACTATGTCACATTCTAGAATCTTAGATTTCATGAATATATCTAATTTGATGTTAACAATCTAAAAGGGTCTCTCAGAATTCATCTCTATAAAATCAGTTTAAAAAAAAATAATGAGTCCTAAAACATCAAAATGTGAAAACAACTAGTCGGTCTGTGTCAATGGGGGAGCTCATATCGTTATGAAGTTTGGTTATTTCCTCAATTGTCAACTCTTTCAATGTTAGTTTCAAGTTAAGACAGATAACAAAGGAATAGAATGTGGAGCAGAATTTTTGGTTGACCCTATGGAGAGATTCAGTTTGTTTAAAGTTAATATGATATCAAAAATATTATTACCATAGTCATCATGATCTAAGTATTCACTTTCATTAGCACATTTAAAATCAAGAAGTATTTGAGAGTAGTTAGAGTTACTAAAATTTTGCTGAACATGGTGGCAACTAATTTGGACATATCTTCGTTGTTTGAGATTGTGCTATTGTGGTTGGCTGAAAAAGGAATTTTCCTAATTTCTATTTTTTAGTCTGCGTAATAATGGCTTGTAGTTTAGATAGGTGAGTGGATATAATAAGCTGTTGAGGT
Organism: Diorhabda carinulata; assembly: GCF_026250575.1. Taxonomy (NCBI): domain Eukaryota; kingdom Metazoa; phylum Arthropoda; class Insecta; order Coleoptera; family Chrysomelidae; genus Diorhabda; species Diorhabda carinulata. The sequence goes on from NC_079462.1 coordinate 11,892,568, forward strand.
TTGGTAGCTACTTCAAGGGGGAAGGTTGGGATGAAGTTGCAGATACTTGTTAACATAAAGATGACTGATTATTGATGTTGTCGCTCACTATAATATTGTCGATTCAAAATTTATATAGTCTCAACTGATAAGGCTGGTAAATGGTATGATACCGATTTAAATTTTTATGTAATTAATGAATACACGTTGAGTTGATCACAATTTCTCAGTTATGTGGTGTCTGGTTACGTTGAAGTATAACACGTTGTACGTAGACTCCAGTAATTAATGTGAATAATGACTAACTTGAATCGAGAAAACAGAATGGAAATGAATATAAACATATTAGATACTATTATATCATTATATCAACTATCTATTTTACTAACTCAATATATGACTAACAACTATCTACTCTGTTTTGTTTACTCAAGCTAGGTAGTAAACAATTTGAGCTCTGTGTAATTTACACCTTGTTTAGTTCACGTCATGTCCTTAATATTTGATAACTAATCCTTAATTGTTTATAACTAGTACGAAAATAATTTCGGTTTCCATTAACCTTGTCCTCGTGTCCAGTTCAACTCAGTTCATATTAGCTTTTCTGACCGTCGAGGTAAATAACCTACAACAAATTAACTCTTACTTTATGAGTCGGTGTCATTCACTATGAAGTTATGCGCACTTGTGTAATGTATTGTGAGATATTTCACTGTAATATTTCTCGTAGCTGATTTTAGAAACACGTTTTGTTGCTTTCGATCGGGGTCGAACTCATAAAATTCATTCGTCCCTCAGCAAACATTAATAATAAGAAATCCAGTTTACATGAAATTATTGCTGTGTATATTGAAACATAAGTAGACTGCTAAAGTTACTAACCGACTTTATTTGTTTTGATTGAAAATATTCAATCTGACCATATTATTGCTCCCTTTTACTTCACTATCAAGCTTATGAATATCGGGACGTGGCCTTCTGTCTAAAATTGTCTCCAAATGTTTTTCAGCAGTTTCGAAAACATTATTACCAACTAATGAAATTGTGTATTTTTGTGAATATGTCCAAATTTAGATTTCTACGAGCGTCATTAACTAACATTTTATGGAATAAAAGAAATTTTTTTTCGATGAACTTAGCAATTGTAGCAAATATATCTAAAAAACATACTTTTTTATATAATCATATTCACTTTAGATATATTATACATATTATTGGTTTGAAACCAAACGTTTTATTTGCATTTCGTGTTTGAAACTCGAGACGTCTCATTGAGATATCGAAAATAGAAAGGAAGGAGAGAAACGGTTTGTTGTTTGAACAATTGAAATTTTATACGCATTTCAAGAGATGTTTGGAACAATTCACACTCCCATATTACCTTTTTTATTTTCTTCAATATCATGTTATTTACACACCCATTTGGCGGTTCAGCTTGTCGCATTCAGCATGACCTTAATCTTCTGTGATGTAGTTCAATCTTGCTTAGACTATGAATCTATGTAATCTGTTGTAGTTACTATGATCTTACACTTGATATAATAATATTAAAGATGTTAAATTCCAGTATCAACGTATGAAAATTTTTTCATCGATAGGTTTTGGTATAAAATAGAGAATAGGGATAATTCCATTTTTCCAATATATATATATATATATATATATATATATATATATATATATATATATATATATATATATATATATATATTTCTCTGACCTTTTAATATGTTTATGCAATTAAATGTACTTGATATTGATAAAGACTTAAAGAAGTCGAAACGTCAAATTTTCATCTGTTCTTAAAAAATTATGATAGAAACTACTTTTAAATCAGAAGAAACCAAAAATTAAGAACATTTAGTTGCAGATACAGAGTGAGCTGTATGTATGGGATGCCTCAATTATCTCGGAAACCTCTTGTACGATTTTTATAAATGTTTGTGATACGGCCAATATTATGGTGGTATCTACAATGTTGTCAGATCTTTCCTTTTTCCGGTAAAATAATGAACTTTGTTATTTCAAGATGACCACCCTATATATTTTGTGTTTTTAGAAATCTTTAAGAAATGCTAATTATTTTTCATGTGATATTCTTTATACTTAAATACGATAATTTCGGAGTTATAGCTACATTTATATTACCTTTTTCAAAGTTACAATAATTATTGTACAGATGGCTACGATTGAATAAGTTCGTTTAATATGAATATTCCTTAATAATTTATTAATTTATGTGCTAATACAATTCTCGTAACAAAGTCTAGTGTCAGTGAGTTAGAGAAAAGTTTAACGAAACTGGTGCAGTAAAATGTTAGAAGTAGATCTACATTTGTGAAGTAGAAAAATAACAAATTTTAGAAAACATACAGTAGAGGCAATTACAGCAGATACTCAAAATTTTGTCCATTTACTTCATTACATCAAGCCATACGATTTTTAAAATTTTACAATACATTTTGCAACATCCCTGACTGTTGAATTCTTCTTATCTCTGTGGTAATCCTATGTTTGAATTCCTGAATATTGGCAGGTTTTGTTTTATAAACGATGTTTTTTAAGTGACCCTCTAAAGGATTCATGTCGAGTGATCTAGGGGGCCATTCGATAAAACCACACCTTCCAATCTATCTTCTGAGAAACACATTATTTAGGTATTGCCTCACCAGACACGTCTAGTGAAATAGGGCACTTTGTTGTAGCCAAATATTGTTATTTGGGACCTTGCTATTGTTTCAAAAGTTGTAATTATGATTTTTTTCAAATGTAATTGAAAATACTTTGGAAATATCCGAGCCAACTCAGTTATAATACCAATTTACTTTCAGTAGATCTTGTTATGGGATTTCGGTTAGAATATAAATTATTGAAGATATTTACACGTTTCTTGTATAACTTCAACAATAATAATTTATCATAGCCACCTAATGAATTATTTTAACTTTGGCGGAGATAATGCAAATGTAGCTATAACTCCGAAATTATGGCATTTAGGTATAACAAACATTCGATTGGAAATAATAAATATTTCTTAAGGATTTTGAAATGCGAATAATATACAGGGCAATACATTAGAAATAACAATTTCATCATAAGCTAGTAGTGCGTAAACTATTTTATTTTTCCTAGGCTCATTTTTTGAATGTTTCTGATTGTTTAAAGGTCTTATGTGTTCAATAATTGTGGAAGGAAATGTGAACTTAGAAATGAATTTTTATTTATCTGATATGATTTGTTTTGGTATACAGTGATGTGTGAAATATTTAATCAAACTATGAGCTACTTCTGGTCCCCTTAACTGGATTTTAATTGATAAATTTCTCCATATTCAAATTATGAATCTATAATTGTGAAAAAGTGTTTTCTAAAGTTATGGTATCTGAATGGAGAATTTTATAAAGCTTGGTAACAAAATAACTGTGGTAGACGGTATTAATCAAATAAAAATTAAGTTGAAGGAAGGTTGGAAGCCCTTTTGGTACGAAAATTGCATCAAGAAACCAAAAAGATATACACAATTACTTCCAAAAATTCCCAGTTAATACTGGCATAGGAATTACGAGTTACTTCAAAGTAGATTAGTCACTATAAGTAGACTAAGTTTGGACATGCATGGTATCCAGCACACCTTTATGAAATAAATATAGTAAATTCCAGCTTGTGCGATAGTTGTAACCATATAGGCGACTCCTTTGCTACTAAACCAAAGAGACGTGTTCCTACCTATACCGTGCTCTACCTTGCTTTGAATTAGTGAACAACCCCTGGGTGTGAAACATAAAGCTTTACCCCTTCTATTGCGATAGTGACAACAGGTGATGTCTTCAACACTGCAGCTAATAGCTAATTGGACGGCCAAAAAAAGCTTGGTAGCCGTTTGAGTAATATATAAAAATGGTTTCAATGGTTTTCTACCTCAATTGCATTCTGGGACTTCTAATTACCCAATTTTTGTGTATGGTGTAATTACATAGCCGTTCTCTACATTTGCAATGTAGGTACGAAGAGACACTGATATACAATTCGTTGATCCTCTTTGATATCAAGATAATTTAATTTTACTGTGAGAAGTCGTTAACATATTTCTGTTCAAGTTTATAATCCCATTCAGCTTTTATGAAATATATAATACTAACAATCAAAATGATGAAATTTCTTGTAAGATTGGAAACATTTGGCTAAAATCTATTATAGTAATTTCTAGTAGACATACTCATAAAGGTTGGATTTGGAAATCTCTGATTTGGGATCGGCTTAAAAACAATTTGAATGTTTTGGAAAAATTTATTTATTCCTATTTGGAGGACTATGAGAAAATGTAGGACAAAATTGATGATAGATTTCGATTTGGTATTTGGCAGTTTTGCACTGAGCTAGACCTAGAAATTTGTTGTCGATATGGAACATTATATTGGAAATTATTCCTAGTTATTATAAAGAATTTGAGGACTTAAGACATATTGAATCCCATTATGAAGAAAGTATTCCTTTCTTAAAATAGGAATTTGTAGAGTAACTATCTTGTTATTCAAATTACTCGTTTTGATGGAGCTAATTTCAATTTGATACTACTATTTTCTGAGTCAGGAATTGGAATATTTCGATCAGAATTTGAGACACAGAAAAAAGATTGCAGTATGAGGAGGAATATCCTGATGATTGGCTATAATAAGAACGTACAATATTTTCTTCTTTCAGGTTCCACCACAACACAGATCTTCTAGATGGGTTACTCAGTTCGCTTAGCTAAGAGTCCTAGCTTCAAAACTTCACTTGTTCGAAAAGTCAATTTATTGTAGAAATGAACCTAATCATATTTTCTTTATCCTACTGACTTCATAATTTAGATAATTCTATAGATTTGTGGTATGAGCATTTCCAAAATTTCCTAGATCATTCTTCTGCGGGCTAATTTCTACAAAAAGTCTATTTCCACTGATTTCGATGAATATAATTTATGTTTTCAATAAGACAAGTCTCGTCACTATTGAATATCATATAATAGAACTCAAAAATCATTGGAAATATTCAAATAACATACAACAATAGTTTTTCAATTTCCACATCATGCACTTCCTATCATATGTAGGTTTGTGGAAATTAATTTTTTTGGTTAATTTACTCCATTGTATTATTGTGGAGGACCTGAAATATCCAGAATAAAACAGTCAAAAATAGTCTTACTTGGAACACCATGATACACGACGAACCGAAAATGTGTTCGGTTATGAAGAGTTTGCAATTATCAGATAGGTAGATAATTGTCAGATTGAAGTGTATCATTTTTATTATAATCATGAATTGTTTTGATCCAATATTCGTCTCTACCTATCATATCTGGGTATTGCATTGAGTCGTGTTAATTCGCGTGAATATCTGATGTGAGGCATGATTAAAAATTAATTTCTTAAACCTTTTGATATGTTCAGGTTTCTAAATTTTTTGAAATGAGGTCTCTTAATAAGTTTCTTTCATAAATTTTCAAAGACAGATGGAAATTTGATGTTTCGAATTTTTTTAGTCTTTACCAAAATATTGACTCTGACATTTTACGTATTTTTATTAATGAATAGATCACTCATATCATGAATATCAACATAAGAATGAAATTGAAATTTGTTTTAACAAGGAAGATTAATTTTTTCTTAATTATTACATCTCAAATTCGTAGCAGTCATGAATTATTTGTAGTTGTATTCAAATTACAAAATAACGCTATAAATTCTACTTACATTAATTACTCCTTTTTTATCATTTATACTTTATCATGAATTCATTATGAATGTGAAGCATTTCTAAAAATTCTCTTTTTCGTGTGTTAGATTCCGTTGCCAGAATTTTTGAATCTTTATAATTAAATTTTTTTTTATATTTCGTGGTTCTTTACTGCAGTTTTATTTTCTTTATCGTATTGATAGCGTCACACTCAGTACAAGGCACTTAATATATAATATTATATATTGTTTTGGATTTTAATTTAGTGAAATATTTGGATAATGTATATGTCCTTTATGTCATATACTTTTAAAATAAAAGAGTCCTAAAATCAAGACGATTTAGATATCAAAGACGTCCAAACTTTTCTCATTTTTGAATTTGACAGATGTGGAGTTGACGCCTATCTAGATGGACTATGAACCTATGGAAATGATGGACTCGGTGGAAGCCATACCGACTAATGTCAAGATTGAAATTAGTTCTGTGAATTTTATAAGTACGTAAATAACTGGCAAATGTTTCAAAACAGTTAGTTGACCCTATCATTATGCTTACACTGATTCTTCTGCTTTCTTTCAATACTGTCCACGATTAGTGCATCCTTTGATAGCAGACCGCTGACGGTTGATTTGGTAAGGGAACGGCAGCACTGGGACGTGAAATGGCGTAATATCGTAATCATATAGTAAATATAATTAGGTGTGTAAGACGGCTGTTAGAGTGTAAGAAGTTATCGAATAACCACAGATACTTTTTGCCACAGGTAAAATTCAATCACTTCCATTTGTCGATGCCAAAAGTTGTAGAGGATATAACTTAGTATATATTTATAAATAGAGTAGAGTTATATTGCACTAATTAGAATAAACATTTCAAAAGAAATGAATACCGAGAGAGTAGAGCAATTCAAGGGAATATGCAGTCAAGGGCAGCACATTAATTTGAAAAAGTATATTGACAAGTAAAGTACTTCTAGACAGTATGAGACATTAATATGAAGAGTACACTCAGAACAACTCAAATTAAATAAGAAATCGAACATCTGGTATACCGGAGCACGCCTCATTTCGATAAGGGAAGTTTTCACTAACTGAAAAGTGTTAATCTGGAAATTTGAATATAACAATAGAGGATTAGAGGCTATCTAAGTAGTAAAAAACTATGTCTTGACTTACTGGAGTGCAGTTGTTTCAATATATTTTGTTTTGTTCCAAATGTTATGAAACCAAAGTGAAAAAATATGTTTTCGTAAGTCGGAAGTATTAGAAATCATTAATTAAGAAAGACCGTGCAGCTAGGGTGGAACACGTATTCTACACTCTACGAAATCTTTAGAAAAATCTTTAATTAACAGAATTTCATTAGTACAAGAATTTATGTTAGAGAAAGTTCACAATAAAATATGCTCAAGAATTTATACAATTAATGGGAATATTTCCTATTTAACATAAGATTATTATCTATTTTCTACTAATTATAGATGGAAAATCAGGCTGTTTTTCAATTAAAAAAAACTGAAACAGTTTGAACAGTATTAGACAGTTAACGATAACTCAGATTGAAAAATTAAATTTTTCTTAAGCCAGATTACTGATAATCCTCAAAAACCAAGTCATCGTCTACAAAGACTGGGGATAAACTAAAACATGATGACTTGACTTACCTGTTTTATACTAAATTTTCCCACCAATAAACCTTCTCCCGCGAAAATTAGTCACAGCGGAAAAACTTCCTTGGCGGGAATCTTCACATTCAATCCTTGACTACTAAACTATAGAGTGGGCTCTAAGGAATTGGCACTTCGTATCTTCAAGCTACTCTAACATTTAGCAGTTTCAATGCTGTCAAGTGCAAAAACAATTCATTATTTGATACTATTTCCAACAATTTCACATTATCAATATTTATGTTGTGATTGTGACCGGCTGCGTGATCGGCAATACATGATTTTCTACTCTGTTCATATTTTAAATGAGTATGTGCTCCATAAACCGGACAATAACGAATCTCTTAGTCTGTCCAATATGCTTCCCGGCACAATCACCATTCAATTTCATATATACCACTCTTTCCAAATATAGTGTTTTATCTTTAGGATTGTACTACAAATATTTCAATGTATTGTTGGATTTATAAACCAATTTAAAACCCACTGTTTAATATTACTCCCAATCCTTACGTATAAACAGGATTGAAATATTGGAAGAATTTTTCTTGTTTTTCATTTTAGGTTTGGAAAATAGTGGTTCCATATAATTTTCTTAAACCTATGGCAACTTTTTCGTATTTCCAGAAATTATCCGTGAGCTTCAGTAAACTTATTCACCCGTTCCGAATGATGAGCAGATTTATCGTACACAGTCCAGATGGAAGTACCTCTTCTGATACCATCACCACGAATAGCAGCTAGTTATGTTCTTTTGAATATTCTTAGCATACATCTTGCAGTGAATAAGCGCGTTTTTGTTTTTATGAAGCTAGAGGGTGCAGTCAGTGTTGTGATTATTCTATCTTCAAGCGCCCTTTAACACTTAAGAGATCCATTTTTGCAATTATTAAATTTCCTTTCTCAAGATGTTAGATACTGAATAGGAAATTATAATCCTAACAAGGATTTCGAAGAAGTGGCTATTCTATATCTGTCAAGGATCACTGCCGAGGGAAGGTTTCTTAGATTAGGTTAGGTTTTTAATTTGTTGTATCACTTAATCATTTTGTTATGAATTCAATACCATCTTATTGTATCATCTACTGAATTCTATGGACATTTTTTATCAAAAATACAATCAATTGAAATGAAATTTCATCTTCGTATCTCCTTATACAAGCTTTTTTCCCGTCCATATCTGTATTACAGAACATTACCGTGAAAACTACAACAAAGACTCTTCAATGACACATAAACCTCTCCTTATAATTTAAATCAACAATTTCATAAACCATAAACTTCTACTACGCACGAACAATCAAGTCTGATCAAACCTCCTGTATGATATGTCAAATTTTAAACAGATAATAGGTAATTCCCATCAATTACTAATAATTAAGAAAGAAAAGAGAAATATATTAGATTGTTGGAGTTTACTCCTTAAGAATCGATTTGCATATATAAGGGGCCCGGTATGAGAAAAATGTGAGGAGTAAAATCTATCCATGAATGACCTCGTTACGTTTTTGGTGCGCATCCTATGATGCTGCGCAACTTTCTAATTTGTCAGTGTCAACATACTTATATTGCTGTCATTGTGAAGTTTTATGATCATTGTGTTCTGCTAAAGTGAACTGAAAGTATTTTCAAATAACTATGGCAGAAAGAGGTGTAGATGATATTGCCGGAACATCTAACAAACACGTGGTTACAAGGTTACAAGTATTATATGTATGAGCATGTGCAATTTGTATTTATTAAATATTTTAATAATTATCGATGTAGTTCATATAAATATATATTTGAAAACAACACATAAAATTAGATAATCAACCCAATATGAATTATCGAGCGCATCCACATAAAATAGAAAATTTCTAACCTAACCAAAAATTAATTTTTTTGTCGATGTCTTTAAATTCTTCCACGTTATTATGATTTATTTTATAAATAATTTTTAAATATTAACAACTGTAGTCAATAATTCGATAATATTATCAGAAAAATCGACAATATTTTTTCATTATAATAATGTTTTTATATAATTTTCTTTCGAAAAGTTATTTTTTAGCTTATTTAAATAATTTTCATGTACTATTTATTATTGTATGTGAAAGATTTAGTGACATAATTATCTTTTTATAACCATTTTTGTTAATTATTAAGATAATATTATATTTTAAATAAAAAATTAATTATAATAATTTAAAAAAAATGTTTATAAAAATCTTTTTTTTTTCAATTTTCTTAAAGTCGGTTAAAATTTTTATAATTATGCATTTATAAATTTTCTAATTTTTTTTTATATTTTTTGACTAGGAAAAAATCTAAACCTCCAAAAACTCTAGCCGAGAGACAGCGAGCTTACAGATTGAAAAAAAAATTAATGAAGGAAGCCCAAAATATTCTGGCAATCAACCAATCTTTTTTAAGTTAAATAAACTCTTTTTGCGTCTGGTGAGACTATCGAACTTAAGGAGTAAACTCCAGTCGTGCCTCGGAGCTGACACACACACACAATTTTTTTTTCTGTAGAATTTGAGTACACTGGTGCCTTTCGGTATGATAAATATATTAACAGGAGATTCAAACTACCTCACTGTTATGCCTTTGTCGTAACGATATTCCCATAACATAACATTATCATCATAACCTAATAAATGCATTAGGTGAAGTTCTTTGCACAACATTTATGGAACCTGAATTTCCTGGGATTTGACTATTGAATCTAAAATTTTTTCTGATCTATTAGTGAAGGTGAAAAACAGTTGTCTGAAATGTCGGTTATAAAATCGCAGAAATTAAGTAAGACTTATTATGTTTATCAATATAATTTTTACAGTTTGTATGTGACTACAAGTCTATATAATAAGCTATTTGAAGTGTGTAGACCTTGAAGTAAAAACTATTACAAAGATGTCCTCAATATTAACTATATTTGCGGTTGCTGTAATCCGAATGTTAATGTTGGAAATTGAGAAATATTTGAAAGATGTCATGTGTTTTCGTTTGATATTGCGCTAAATTGAGAAAGATTTGTTCAATTCTTCATCCATTAATCGAATAATGTCAAAGAAATTTTTCAAGAACTTAGAATTAAATTCTGGTGAGAATCTTCCATCATCAGTTGCAATGCAGACATGTACTTTATTTTCATATACTATCAAATTACTGCAGATAGCTGAAAATAAAGAGAAACGTTAAAATTAAATTCAACATATTCATTTGGGAATGTGAAAATATGAAATTGCATACCATAATAATCAATAATAATGAATGGTTGTGATATTTGATGAATTTCGGAATATGGTAGAATTTTTAAGGAATTGAAATTCAATAGTTCCTTAAGAACCTTCTTGAATTAAATTTGAAAACCGTGGAATGTTGTAAGATGTGTCTAGTTCAGCTCTCCTTGAAACAAGATGAAAGTTTGGTTTAATGATCAAAATATCTCTTGTGTTGCTTTCAAGACAACATGATTATAGTTGCTAACATATGTCTCTTATCCAAAATAATTTTTCGATGGAAAATAGATGGAAAAGCATGTTTTGTCTTGGTTAACAGTTTACAGTTTACAGTAAGTTTTTATTATCATAACCTCCTAATAGAAAGTACAGTGCAAGTTATTTGTAGATAATTCCTGTTGGTGTGTTACTATTGCTCATGGTCTCACAAATTTAGCTTCTCAAAGAACACGTCAATAGAAAATGCAAATCTTCTTATCTGAATTAGAGGGAATAAGTAATCCTAGTGTTGTGATTTGGCGTATTAAATATTCAGTGATATTTGAGATTGGAGAAAATATTAATTATCAACAATATTTGTTATTTCCTGATTCAATAATCAAAAAGTCTCGCGTCCAATGTGGAATTTCGAAGTGAAATGTATAATTTTTATTTATGAATATTTCTTGAAACTATTGCATCTTGGCATAAAACAATATTATTTGACAAAAAAATTAGTTGGTTTGCCAGGACAGACGGATGCGGTGGGAATAAAAATTTAGTATTATTAGTAGGAGCTGCAGTTGATACAGCACAAAATACTGCACGTTTCATGCCTCACCACCTTTACGAATTTAGCTTAATTCTTGGATATCTTTGCAAACAAATAATTTGACGAAAGAGAAATAATTGAATGTATTAACATTTGAAGTACGAGAGGTGTCCGATGAATACTTTGCCTACATATTAAAAAAAATTCAATAGTTAAATATATTTGACTTAGATTGTTCGAACTTTCTTTAACTAGATGTAAAAGGGTTCAATAATGCTATACGTTATATGTCTCACCAGACACTCCAAGATAATATAAATCCTTGTATATCTTCCCAAACAAATAACTTTATCTTACAAAATATGATTAAATGTAGAAACATTTAAAGTACGAGAGGTGTCCGAGAATTTTCCAAAAAACACGATTCCTTTAACAAAATAGTTCAATATACTTGACTTTCTTGACTGATCCAACTTCATTTGACTGTCTTAAAAATTCTTTTTTTCGCAATCTACATAGTAGATCGCTGTGGCGGCGATGACCTCATTCGACTCAAATTTCGAAGTAAGAAGATGCCAAGGGGTTCCAAATTTGGAGAATACGCTTGTGAATTTGTAATCCAATGCGACAATTCTGTGGTGTGAGCTAAATCGTTATTTTGGTATGAGAACAATTTTAGCCCAACTAGGCCTTTTTTAATGCGACGTCAAAGTGGCGTAAGAATTTGGCACAGTACAATCCTTTGACCGTTTTCCCCTTCTTCAGGTGATCGATATAGATCACAACTTGTGTGTTTTCCAGAAAATGTTGTCCATTAAATTTCTTACCAACATATTAGTATTTGCTCACTATTTCTACTGTTTTTTGATCTCTGCTCTGAGATAATTTCGCGGTTATGCTTTTTGTTTTAAATAAGAAACGTGGCACCCATCATGCCATCAGATTTCTCATGCGTAAAATTTCATGCATCCTCGCGTTTTTAAAAATGATCATGTGCAGTTTATAAATTTCTGTCATTTTCCTAGGAAGCTGCGCGATTTCCCTACAATAAGCATGAAAAGAATCTCTTCCTTCCTTTTTCTTAAATCTGCGGATGAACCCTCTTTCTCACGCTTTCAAAATCAAACTTCGATTCCAGCCTGGCTAAAATTCTGACATAAGACATTTATGAGAATGTATTAAATGGCAGTGAATTCGTGTTCTGGAATCGGCGCAACGTGAATATGAGGCTCTATACTTATCAGGCTGCCCTCTTACGTTTTTAAATACGTTATTGATCCGATACACCGGCTTTTTCAAATTGACTAACAATAATGATTAGTTGACGAATGTTTATCTGTAATTAAATATTTGTTAATCCCATGGATTTTTTGGCACATACATAATACACTAACCTATCTCTTGCTTGATCACATTTGAAGCGTCCTTCTTATTAGGGTTATTGCGTTTCACGTCGCTAAAAATTTATAAATCACTGCATTACATTTCTTCATAGATATTTCTTTTACTGTTTAGTCGTAACTTTCCATATGGTCAATATAGAGAAAAAGAAAAAGTATACTAATGTCTAGGTGTTTACTACTAAAATGAAATTTGCTATTGGTATATGTATAATCAGATATTTTCAGTGGCAATTTAATTCACGAAAAAAGGTTTTTTTAGTTAAATATTAAAACACTCTCCAGCAATTATACGGAAAAACTGGAAAATACCGGTACTATTGGTGCACCACATGGTGGTGGATGCAGACTTTTCCGCTTGATTAGTAGTCAAATTGTTCATCAAATTCCATTCAACGGGTATACTTGTAATATTTATTCTGATTGCCAGGAAGAAGTAACTATAATCAAAAGTCCTGCCTTCTCAGTAAGAAAACAATAAAAATTTACTTTGACGTTTTGTTGAAAATATCATTGCACTATTCTTTTGGGACATTTTCTCGAAAACATTCACACTATACATGTGATTCATCTGAATCGAATGAGAATATTTCAGAAAGTCCAATCATCAGAAAAATAATTTATCTACTAAAAAATTTATGGAATATAATACAATATAACATTGCTAATGAATTTATATGAAATGGAAACGGATAAAAATGGAATAAAGGTGTGAAATTTGACACATACACATTATTCATAATAAATCTCTCGTTGATTAAAATATATCATTTATTAAAGATAATACATCTTGTCCATATTTTCTACCACTCAATAGTGTCTCAATTTTTCTAGATCAGTAGCAGTTTTTGTGATACTCACCTAATATCACCTGTCACTTATTCAAACATCCTATAATATCATCAATTATCAGCTATGATCAATGAGAATACGCAGAATGAGAGGACAATAATTTGATCAAGGGCTAAAAGGGAGACATAGATAAGTATAATATATAGAAGACAGAATATTATTGGGATACACACAAACTTCATGTATTAGCTGAAATAAGGACAGAATGTTGTTTGCCGGAATTTTACTCAAAAATCCGAATTTTGGAATAAATTATTAAGCTCTTTCACTAATAATACACCACCTTAAGATTATGATGTGAAACTCGTAAATATTCTCTAGAAAAAGTGGGTATTTATGTAAGGTTGGCAACTTAGTACTTTCGCTTTTTACTGATAGAGAGCCTTAATTTATTTTTTGTAAAAGTTATGTTAGTGATGTACTTCGCCGTGTCTCATATGATACTGGGCACATTGACGTAACTTTAGAAACAAGTAGTAGTGCGGGATTTTTATCAAAGCTATTAGTTGTGAGTTAATTTTAAGTGGTGTCCAGAAACGAATATTTTGAGCATATTTTACGTTTTTACTTCCTTAAAGGAGAGAAAGCTGCTGGGGCTTACAAACATTATGTGAAGTTTATGGTACTAATTTCGCACGTGTCAAAATTGCTATAAAAAATACGTTCTGTATATTTTGGCCTCAAATATGAGCAATGTTCTGGTCGGCCTATCGAAGTTGATGATGACCAAATGAAAGTCATAATTTAAGAGGATCGTCATATAACTGTTCGAGAGATTGCGAAAAAGTTATATACATCGCACAAAAGAATTGAGAACATTTAAGATATGTTAGGCTAGTTAAGAAGCTTGATATTTGGTACCTCACGAATTGAAAGAAGTTCACTGTTGATGAAAATGGGTCCTGTGCAGTAACCTAGTTCGAAAACGATCATGGAGCAAATACACCCAAGCTAGGACAAACCACATCGAAAGCTGAAAAACAACAATAAGCTCATGCTGTCAGTTTGGTAGGATTACAAAAGTATTGTGTTTAATGTTAATACATTTTTGTGACAAACAGAGAGACAAGGAAAATATGTATTTCGTAAATTTGAATATTCTTTCCTCAATCAAAAATTCATTTGAAACTCCATCAATCAAGTGAAACATTTATGTTAACATTAAGTATTTTACGACGGCATTGTATTGACTGATTCTGCAATAAGTTTGGTTTGTGAGAATATATAGACTTGAGCATTTGTTTCCGATACGTGTTCGTTATTAAAGATGTGGCTAGGTAATTTTTGTGTGTAAAGGCCATAATTTCATTGAAAGTGACTACTTCACTTATAAGAACTATCTTCCTAATAATTATAATTTCGTTTTAAAGAGGTTCTGAATTTCAAAGGAAGTGAATATAATTTTGTCCTAACTACACTCTATAAAGAGAAACCAATATAATAATACGTTAGACAGATTGGATGAAACTTGCGTCTTCACCAAGTTTCTCAGTGGGCTTTAATTTAAGAATTAGATACAAGGATTGAATATTGAAATTCCTCCAAACTACTGTTAAAATATAGGAGATTTTCTAATGTCTAATACATCATAGTTCTCAAACCAAACTACAAATTTTATATTTAGGAATTTTTTAAGGAAAAGCGGGAATGAATATCACAAATTTTTCGAAAGTGGTTTCCAACTTCTTATCTGAGTTTCTAATTTTCAATGCTTTTGCAATAAAGTTATGTCGATAAATCTCATGAAATCAATTTTTTTCAAGTCAGATACAAGTTCAGTACATAAGCGAGTAAGCAAGTTAAGAAATCTTATTGACAACTCAAGAAGAGTTATTTCATATGTAACCGTGGTTTTATAGAGATGAATAGACTAGTAAAGAAAAAAATACGAAAGTTATTTTCTAGAGCCTATCATTTGACGTATTTCAAAGTGTTGTTTACAATTTAAGCGGCTACGTTTGTCACCGTGTGGAAAATTCACTCAGTTATTTGGTTTTCAAAAGCAAATAAACTTTGAAATTCAATGCTCTCGGTAAGATGAACGATGAAAATGGGCATAGATTGTGTAAACTTTTCAATAAATGAAAGACAAATGTTTATGATAAGGAACGGCGTAGTGTCATAAATGAATACTTGACAAAGTATTCATTCATTCTTTCTTGATAATATTCTGAAGCTAGTGTCATGTGCTGAAAAAAGAATTGTTTATTGTGACTATATTGAAAAGTGGAAAAAATGTTTAAATTTTTAGTTTTAAACACAATTAACATTTATTACGGAATCTAGTGGGCAATTATAAAACAAATATTATAGCTGTATTTGAAGTGTTAGATAATGGAATGTAACTGTGTTTGTTCATATGTTGAAGAGATAAACAAGATTAACAAAATATATCTATCAGGTAGTGAATATCAGGTTTATGATATCAAATCAAAGTCAAATTCAGATGATTCAACGGCACTACATTTTTCGCACAATTTTAATTTAAATTAATAGTAATTGTTTGTTTCATTCATACTTACCCACATATGCAAAGTTTGGTGGAGCAAAATACATATTCTTAACTTCAAACTCATCGCAAGCATATAGTTTAGGGATAGGGGGTAAATTACTAAGACACAGAGTGACATATTCCAAATTCTCCCCTATAGCGGTTATGATGGATGGAAAATAACCACTTAGGTAGTTCATCATGAAGTATCTAGCCTAAAAAAATATTTTAACTGTTAAAAACCTTTTCATGCGTCCTTTCAATTGATTACAATTCCATACCATCAATAAATTTCCATACCATCAATAAATTTCAAATATTTGAACTTATTCCAATGTTATTAGGAATATCCAAAAAATGGAATATAAATTTCTTCCTCAGTCCATGTTGAGGGAAAATTATGGTTTTAAACTACTTTGGAGATTAAGCTGCAAATTTTACGAAATAAATATGCTATGACGCTTTCATTTCAGAAGACAGGAAGATTGTGGGAGATTATATTGAGAAGAAGGGATATTTCTACGAATGTGTGAAAATCCGATATCAGACGAGCCGCAGTTCGAAAAAATAACCAATTCTAGTGAAATCGTCAATGAAACTCATTCATTCAAAAGTACGTGATAACGAATAGAAAAAATTCTATGCAGAATAGCAAATTGAATATTACCTACGAAATGAAGAAAATTCCATACTTGATTTGTCTAGTAAATAACAAATCAAATAGTAGTCAAAAATAATAATGGCGAACTTTTTGATGTTGATATGGGATAATTGTGACTTTGAAATAAAAAAATCTTTCTATATTCCAATTACTTCATCAACAACTACTTTTCACCACTCAGAGAAAATGTAGTCAACAACAAAGCTTTTATGCTAGTTATTAACCCCAAAGGTCATAAAAGCCAAAATAAACTAAGTTGAACCGACGCGGGAAACCAAAAATTACGTTCATTATATTGTTAAACATTTGAAACTTAGTTTGGGAATTTATGTATACAAACAATCTGTATAATTAAACAAAGCTTGAACTGTTAACTACTAGTATCAGTTGAGTTATGATTTTATAGTACTAAACAACTGTATACAGTGGTATTTAGAAGTGTATTCAATCGTGAATGTAGATAGACGTAATGTATATAGTTGATATTTCTTGTGTTTAATAAGTTTAAATGTATTGAGATTGACCGTAAATTGTTATTAGGTGTGTAATTATATACCAGTTGTTCTAGAAGATTTCGTTCATTTTTTACCCTCTATACACACCACACGTTACAGAAAGTCTGAAATTTACGGCTCTGTCTCTTACATTTAGGGCTGCCAAAACCAATTCCGAGGGGTATTTGTCCAGATCTTATTCGCAAAAAATGTCTCCATTATTTGCATGCCTGTTGGACCGTCCAGAACCTTTCTTTGCAGGATGTGGATTTGCCGAACCTATCTTACTTCGTCCTTCTAAGTGATTAAGGCTTATGTCCTTATATAGTCATCTTCCTGTGTATGGTAGCTAGCATATCGGGTTAGTTAGTAGTTTAACTGTCAACGCCTTTATCTCAACCTTAAAACGATTTCTATGAATGCTTTATACCTTAAAGTTCACTAATAATCAACTCGTTGCGTCCATATCAATGTAGATCTATTCAAATGAACTGTGGAGCACTCATCTTTTAAACTTAAACTGTTTTCAAATAGTGTTCATGGGGTGGTTATGGGTAGCCTGTAGAAGATCGATAAATATGGTTATTGCTTTGTTCAGTAGAAGGTATGGAAATACTACAATGAACAAAAGTATCACTTGGCATTTGATACCGATATTTTTCACAAAAAAAGAATTATTAATTCAGCTCCCTTGAGTATGTTCTCACGCTAAACTGAGTCAACATATCTAGCGTCAACCGGATGTTAATACAATATTGTTCATTACCTGTAACCCTACAGAGAATAATGAATTTGTACATCTTTCTATAACATATCTCAACTTCTCCAATGGAGACGGCGATTGAAACCTTATAGGCAAATGCAGAAAGTACAATCCAACATTACATTCCAGCTTAATCGATTTAAAATCGGTTATAGATTCCACTTGTGCAGGAGTTACAAGTATCGTTTCTTTAGGTACTTGTAGTTTGTTCTGAAATAACAAAATGATATATTAATTAATAATATGTTATAATCCGATTTATCTCTTGTCTATTTGTAAGGTGGATTGTAAGGTCATCGATACAACAGAAAATTAAAACTGCATTTATAAATCATTGAATATCAGAAAACATACATTCAATTACAAAGATTCAAAAACTCCTGAAACGGAGTCAAATACACGAAGAAGAAAATGTTTACAAATGGTTCACATACATACGAACGAGTAAGCTGTTAATGGTGAAAAAACTAAATAGTCTAATTAAAGTTTATAGTTCTATTCCATAAATTTTAATTCAAGTACGAATATTTCAATAGATGGCTACCACAACTGTGACGATTAAGGAAAACTTTATTTTTTCTAAACGTATTTCTGCTTTGATTTTATTTCTATATCGATATTCATTTTGTACGCAAATTGTCAATGTCAGGTCATTATTTTGGAAGACCGAAATAAGTCGAATTTTCACCTCATATTTTAAACTGATATTTTATTAAACAAGGCCTAAAATCAAAAGAGAAGCAACAAGTAATGTCATTGAAAATGGTGTTAGGAATCAATATAATTACCTCAGAAATTCAAATTATAACGATAGACAAGGTAAATAAAAAATTTTTGGTAATTTGGTAATTTTTATCTTGAGACAAAATTCTTGTTTTTAAATCAAAATCCATGGTTTCCATTTTGCTTATGATAATTTATGCAGTTTTTAGTGTATTTTTGACCAATTTTCCATTTTATAAATAGTACATAGTTTTTCTTATGTAATTTTCTGGACAATTTAAGCATGCAATATTACTCGTAGTTTTCGTTAGTATCGTATGTAACACTTTGATAAAGCTTGTGGAGAGAAAATATTTTTCACTGAAAATTGATAAAATTATACAGGGTGTAATACTTAATACGAATCCCTAAATTTTAAGTGAGACTGCACTATATCTCAGCTATTATTGAAGAAATAGACGTGCGGTTTCATGACCCTGTATCACTTTTTTGTAAGAATTTTAAAGTCACAAACAGAAATGTTCCAAATACTTTTGTTTCTGAAATACAATAAAATGCCACTTTTGAAGATGTTATCATAAAATGCATTAAATTATTACTTTCTTAAAACTCCTTGTTATTTAAACCAATTTATTCAAATATATTTTGAACAATGACACAAAATATCACTCTTGGACATAAACTTAAAAGTTTTGATATCAAAAAAGTATATCGGTAAACATTCAATATTACAAAATGTAATTACAAAAATCGAATTAGATAATGAATTACAATAACCAAAAAAACCATATATGTCCAATTAAATTGTTCTAAATGTCTTCCACATACAGGTTCAATTCGCCTTAAATCTATTTTATTAGACCAATTTGCATAAATCTTATTTTTCAAGTATAACCACATATAGAAGTCTATAATACTCAAGTCTAGTGACTTCGGCGGCCACCTGATTAGGTGCCAATGCAGCGTCTAACAAAATGATTACTTAAATATTCTCTAACTACCCCCGATTTATGAGCGAGCGCCCCACCTTGCTGGAAATGTTTCTGATGTGCTGTGCCAAAGATATGTGCTCCAGTAACTCTGTCATATTTATGTATCGTTGGGCAGTTGAGCTACCCTCAAAAATTGTATATACAATTTTATAGCCCTATACAAAATATGAAGCACTAAAACCAAATCGGCCTTGTTGCTGTCGTTTGAAAGTAATATGTTGGTTTTCTTGATACCAATGTCTTCTGTTTTGTTTATTTAATGTGCCCATACAAGGGATTTGTGAAATCATATAGTTTTTGAAAGTTCCATTCGCTTAAATGGATGGCCAGGATGCAGTTATTGAACAAAATTTGTCTTATACGGTTCGAATTCAATTCATGCTTTTTTAAAATTTCTTGTACTTTTTTGGAACTCATACCTCTTCTTATATTTTTCTACAGGAAATTTGGGGTCTTGCTTGCAAACGCTCGCGAAAACATTAGTTTTGTCAACTTCATTTCTTTCAAATAGGCTCTGAATAGCGGCAAAAATTTAAAGATTGGATTTTAACTGGTTTACCTTAGCGACGTCTTTCTATAAACCTAATACAATTTTTTTTAGTTTTTTGAATTTTGTAACAAAATAAAATCAGTCGATTCTTTACTTGTTTAAATATAATTGCAGTAGTGCTTCGACATTTTCGTTAGAAGGGCTTAAACTTTTTATAATGTCATACGTTCCAAAATTTGGAAATTCTTTATTTTCGCCGTCTACCCTCATTATTGATTTGTACTTACTCTGTTTGTGTTCCATTCAAATAATAACATCTCCAAAAGTGAACATTTTTGTTTTCGCCTTGTATTTCAGAAACAAAAGTAGTCGGAAATTCCTATTTGTGGCTTTGTAAGTCTCACAAAAAAGTGGTACTGAGTTGCGAAAGCCTCATGTCTGTATCTTCAATAATAGCTTAGGTACAGCGCAGTCTCGACAAATATGGAACACACCACACCATACTGCATCATGAAAAAATTATATGTGATGTATAAACTATAGCTAATTAAAATTTATTGTGACTTCTACAAATCGCTCTTTAAATTATTGGAGAAGAGCAGTTGACATTTCTTAGTAACCTCATGATATCTTCTCAGAGAGGCTCTACGGTATGCTCTCATCAAATTGGAGTAAGAGATTTATTATTCACTCTCGTATAGATATTCATGTTAATTCATTGTATATTTCCGTTATTAATTCCGAAATGTTTTCAAAACATATCCAAATATTTGAAACTGCTCGTAATACAATATTTTAGGAAACAATGTAAAATGATCTCATTTTATATGGGAATAATATTATACTTACATCTTCATAATATTTCTGTAAACTCATTGAAAATGCAGTATTTATAATATGTACAAAAGCAGCATCTGTAAATTTATTTTTAATTTTTTTGATTCTAGCAAAAGCCTCATCATCCACAGCGAATGCGATATTCCTTCTGCTATATGTCAGTGGAGATACTTCAACGTCTTTCCATTTGAAAAAATAGTACAATCTACTAAAAAAATAGTATCCAGGTGTTAAAAGTGTCAAATGTATCATCAGTAATAAACTCTGTAAAGAAAAATTTTTTGGCATTAATTTCTTTGATTTAATCATACGTCTCATAATTTCGTCGAAATCAGCTGATCCTTCAAAAATTTCATTCATCAAAAATGATATAATGGATACTCCATCACAAATGGAATGATGTAACCTCATCCAAATAGCAATATCATTTTTATCAATCTTATTTTTGGTCTTCCAGGATGAACATCCATCAATAAGTGTCACCTTCCATAATAATGTATTGTTCTCAGGAAATGGATCATATGCTTTTTCACTTATAATTTCTTCGAGAGATTTTGAATAATTTTCACTATTTTCGTCAATGTAAATTGTTCTGAATATTTCGTTCAAATCACACTTGGCTTTCAGCAAATATCCATAGCAAAATATTTTATGTAATGTACTTGTCAGCTTCATATATTTGTCGGGTTCTCTGAGTAATGAACGCGCTATAAAACCCTTACACCTCTGTAGTGTTTGCTGGAATGTTAGGGTTTTTGGCTCAACAAATATAACACCATCAATAGCAAGCTTTTCAGGATCTCCCAAAATCCACAACGAATCTAATCCTGAGAGCATGCTCACATAATTATCACCATATGTAATTTTCAAGTATATCACTAGTATAATGCGTACGGTCAATGCCAGTAAAGAAAGAACTAAACATAACGGTGATAGAATTATCGTCACAAAGTAGCAAGTAACCACAAACAGCGTGTCTAGGTTCTGGTTATTTCCTGGAAAGAAAAGAGTTTTTGTTATTAATAATATTTTTATTGTAACAAAATTCAAGAAAAACTATGAATTGATTCAATATTATCAACATAGGTTCTACTAGGGGTTATATATTTATGCACAACAATTTCTAGAACTAAAGGTTATGTCCAAATTACTGCGTACTGCTCTAAGTATACTAAGATGTATTGATATCTAGTTAGCCTAGACCAGTTCCATGCATAAACAAAATATTGCGTTACCAAAGCAACGAACAATAAATTATTAGAAGTGTTAGTGTTTGACGTCAAAAGAGTAAACCAGAGTTACGCAATAAATTAAAAGAATAAAGATATCCACCAAAATTGTGAAAATCGAGTATCGAGCCATCATCAAGTACCTGTATTTAAAAGGATTAAGAGGAAAGCAGATTTACAAAGATATGCTTAATACCCTTAGTTGATCAATGTCCTTCGTCTGCGACTATGAAAAATATTGGACTGCAAGCTTCAAAAGAAGTAAATTATCCATTGAAGATCTGTGCTCGATTTGAAAACGATGACTACTTCTTAAACCGAATTGTTACTATTCTATGATTCAAAAACAAAGCAACAATCTATGGAGTGGCCACACTCAGGTCCTTCAAGAACTATGAAGTTTCGTGCCCAAAAATCTGCTGGAAAAGTTCTTGCTTTCGTTTTTTGGGATAGCCATGGACTAATCGTGATTGATTTTTTGAATAAGGATAGAACAATAACTGTTGATTACTATTTGACATCACTGACTACTCTACGGGAAAAAAGACGCTAAATGCTGTCTAAAGGGGTTTTGTCCCGCTCCTGCACACAAATCTTATGTTACCGTGCAAAAAACTCGTGATTTAGGGTTTGAATTCCAAAAACACCCCCCTTATTCACCGGATTTGGCTCTTTCGTCAAATGAAAAAAAAGTTCATAAATTTTCTTCCAACGAGTAGGTAATAAAAGCTATGGAGGTCTGGTTTGCAGAGCAGAAAGAAACATTTTTATTGAAAGGTCAAGAGACGTTGCAGGTTCGCTGTAATAAATGTATCCAATTAAGAGGAGAATATGTTGAGTAATAAAATATTTTGACATTGAAATTTTGTTTGGTTCTATAGTAGGCTAAGAATTTTCCAATATATCCCTGTACACACCTATTTTTCAAAAATCTACCATCAATACTATATATAGCCTATCAATTATATACTTCTCTGTAAGCATTGAAGGAATTACTGATTACTGAATGGATTTTGAATAATAAAAAAGGCATTTAATAATTTTTTCCAGCTCGCAGATAATTGATAAGTGGAGTTATCAATTAAAAGAAATGAAAAATCATGTCATTTACTGCTAAAATGGTTAGTTATTATAAGAAAATAATACAACTGGTAATTGATATGAAAATTTCTCTGAAACAAAATTAAGAATACGAATGTTAAGGTACAGTTTGGATGCATAATAAGCCAATTTTTTATTGTTTCATAGCCTATCTGTTCAATTCATTCCTGACATACAATAATGGAATTACTGTCGTCAATACTTGTATTTCATTTTTTGTTTATTATCATTACACTGGTCTAGAAGATTTTCGTAACACAGGTAAGATATATATATATATATATATATATATATATATATATATATATATATATATATATATATATTGTTATGGTATGATAATGTGTGATGTTTATTTTTTATAATTTTTTTTTTAAATAAAATCAGATTTTAATTTGGGCGCCATTAATAATTATTTGAATTTCTTTATTTTATTATGTTATTATTATTTTTTTTATTCTCAGGGTATTATATTGTGAGGTCAAATTAAAAAATTTTATTGCGATAAATTGTTATGGTTATAAGGTCAGATGATAATAGTTTTAAGACCGGGTCTGTTCTTTATAATGAATAAAATATCCAAAATATACAATTTCTTAACTAGCTATTACAATTATTTTATTTTACAAACATTCATTCATTCATTCATACTCGTAATTACACTCATAAAACTAAATTATATGGAAATGTGAACTCAAATATTATATACTAAAAGAAATACTTAAACTTAATACCTTAAGTGTTTGTTATGTTGGATTTTTAATTTTTTTTTTATTTAAATTGGAAATTGTTACGGCCTTGCAGAATAAATAGATACTCCGCTGTAGTTCCACTCCTGTTCTTTTCCTTTTCACAACTTCTTTATCTTGGAAATTGTCCCTTTGTGAGTATTCTCACTTATTTCACTTTATTTAATTGTTTTCACTAATTTCTTATTACTACACTTATACAATTATTAATTATCAATCCTTTGAATATTTTATGCCTTTTTTATCAAGATTTTAATTTTTTAAATTTCAATTAAATCTATATATATATATATATATATATATATATATATATATATATATATATATATATATATATATATATATATGAAGATATAAATATTTTTTAGTAATTATCTGTTGTTATTGCAGTTTAAGATGAATGATAAAATATCACAATATATTTTTGCAAGCTTCTGAATTTGCAAAATCATTAATTATAACTCGTATGGAATTCTGTTCATTAAGCATGAACCTATGTATAAAAAGCTGAAGTGTTAAGTTTTTCGATGTCTGTGAAGCTAGAAATATCAAGTTGTCAGAATCACTCCTTTTATGGTTCAAAATTTAGTGCTCATTTGGTGCTGTGATAGGTGGAGCAAAAGGAAATCACTGCTAACTTTTAATTAAGCTAGTAGTGTAACGCTCGTGTGCTAGTAATTCAGTTCTCAAATATAATAATATATAATATATTTATAAAGAAATTTTTGGAAAAATTTTTTTTGGTTTACGTATAAGTGGCTTACGGCTGACAAAACGACGCAAGCAGTCATAGGGCTAAAAGACGACTTTGAAATCAGTATTGGTGAAATTGGATGAAGTGACTGATTAGTTATCAATTGATGCTACTGGAAGAGCCAAAAAAATCTTTGGAGAAAATCCAGTGCCAGCATATAAACTTAAGCATTATTATAGGTAGAACAATAGAATATGAACTGATAGAATCGAAAGACGTCACTAAGTGCTGCTATTGTAGCCAAGGATTCTTAGAAAATATTTTTTTTATTTTCTCGAATCAATTAATGCTCATATAACGACACCAGCTGTCTTGAGAGGAAGGAGTCTCTAAAATGTCTACTAGACGGAAAACGTCTCTATTCAGAGCTTAATTCGTGCAGTCAGTGTAGCCAAATATATTAGAAACAAAAATTTTTTTTCAATTTTTTCGAATATAATATATAATACAAAAGCAGACTTAGGGGTGGAATATGACTCTAGAGTCAAAACTGATAAAATTGAAAGGCGTCTATTCCTTAGTCGATCAGTGCTACTGCTGAAGCCAAAAAATTTATGAAAAATTTATTTTATTCAATTTTTGTATTTCTTCGGGGTAGAACAAGACGCTAGAATAGGAACAGTGATAATTGATATGCATATATAGTTATAAGTACAGATGTTTCGGAATAATTTCAAGTAATCATAGATTATAAAACGAAGAAATAGAGTGAAAACAATAATAGATAGATGATAAGGTTTTTTGAAAATGAGTAAAAATGATTATGATCATTATGCAGGAAAGAAATTGTTGTAAAAACGGAAATTATCATTTTTATAATGGAGAAGATGAATTTAGTGGAAACTCGGCACTTATTTGGAAAGACATTGTATCATAATTGAACCATGTAAGATACTGTAAATACATATGATATGTTTCTAATATTGACAATTCCTCCCAATTCTCAATTCCATTTTGTGGTTATAAATTACGAATTTGAGGACTTTCTTATGTTTTCTTAGATGTATCCTACTTTTCTTCAACATCTTTATCGTGGAGCTTCATCATTACTTTTATAACCACTCAAGTCGATAATTTTTGATATTTCTAGACCAGAGTGAGCAAAATAATTTTCAAGATAAGCCTCTGCTTCTAGTATATTTATCTTGCTTGCGTAAAAATTTGATAGCTGTTTAAAAATGGTATTTGAAAATAATTATTTTGATGAGCTGTATTCGTTAAATAGATGACAAATTGATTGATACTAAAAACTAATTCTTCTATTTCACAGAATGAGTACAACTAGCTCTAATAAAAAAATTGGAACTTCCTATTATTTGCATGTAAATTGTTACTCATCAAGCATGAGTAAGGTGCTTAATTAACTGATAAATTCTTTATCTACGTAAGTTAGAATGCAATTGGAAAATTAAAATTACACTAACTGAAATTATCCCCTGCTTATAGCCTCATAACCTGTTTAAAAAGGTTTACAATTTAGTATTATTCTTTCGTTTTTGGTGCAAACAAAAAAATCAATTGTCAATAATTTAATATGTACAAAAATACTGTTACCATTGAACGAAATAAAATTTGATATAATTGAAAAAGTATATAGAATAATTAGGTTGAAAATTGAATCATCTTTTACATCAAGATCTCAATTCAATGTTATCTGGTTCACTTTTAAAATATTTTCCCATAATTGAACAGAAGTATTTCTTCCCAAAATCATCTTGAAAATAATAAAAAATACTATAAAAATTTCTATTGTGAATATGATTCCCATATATATTATTTTTGGGTAACATTCCAGTAAATGACAGAAAATCTCAGCTATGTAGAGAGAGAATGAACAAGAAGTTATTGAAACAAACTCAAAAACTTGAAGTTCGTTCTATTCAAGTATTCTCATCTTAGCATTTTTATATATTCTATCAATGATGACAATTAATTTCCAAATTATATATGAAAAATATTTCAAAAACAATTCCTACCCATCGTTAAGACACAAGCACAATTTTTGGATATGATACAAACCGCAACCGTTTCACTAACTACTTTCAAATTTAATCTGAGTAACGTTAATTTATTTTATTTATCAGGCTCTTGTGAAGGTCAGCTTTAAAAAAAATTAAATATATTTTCATGAATATTAATAGGTTTTATTCAATTACTTCCCGAGTGAACTATTAGTAATTTGAAAATTGTTTTCCACTTGTTCGTTTATTTTATAAATATATGTAATATAATATGATTTTCCGTGATCAGTTATATCGATGTTAGATCTCTCTTGATAGAAAATCAATTCAATATAACAGGTAAAAATTGACCTATTTCGGTATATGTCAAAATCAAGTACAAAAAAAATATTTGTGATATTGCTGTGATATTTTCATCTCTGCCCCTATCCCAAGGTCTTACATGTTACCGTGTTCTACCCACGTCCATCTCTACTTTCTCTAAATAGCAGTTCCGCGCCATGGCTATTTCAAAAACTTAGAATCCGGACAAGAAGAGAACCAAGCCGCTATATAGAACTTTAGTCATGGGTTCCAGACCAGTATGCAAGACGTTGAAAATTTGCATAATTATATTTATGTCAACATCACATACGATTTTATTATAAAAATAAATTTGATTTTTCTGAATAAAACAGATGTTTATTTTGATTTTCATGTTGTAGGTGATCTATGGATCAATATTATTGTAATGTTTTAATTATTTATTTATATGATTTCTAGTCGTGAGGTTAATCAATAAACACTGCCCCTTACGTTCCTCATTCATTTAAATACTATACACTTCACTAGCTCATGATAATCCACTCTAACTCTCAATTAATATAAATGAATTTTTCGATTACTTTATTTTTCAGTCTCTTCACTACAACTTTTTATTATAAACTGAACTCAATTGCACTACACCTTATTTATATATCGGAGAAGAGTTCCAAAAGTTCTAGATAAATAGTGAAAGAAAACAAATAAATGAAATTATTCGAAAGAAACAATGTAAATAGACCGCTTTCTATAAAAAAACATCAAACGAATGCTGGATATTTTACCAGAGGCTTCGAATTTAAGGATTCTACTATATACAAGCAGGACCGGCTCCAGGGTAGAGATTAGTTCGTAACGTAATGCAACTCAAATCATACAAACTGATACAAAGAGACCTTGAATTAAGAAAATTCATTACACAGAAATTATAAAGAGGTCTAAGAAGTGGAAAGTTGGAAACAATCATAATTTGATTGACATTCTAAGATTCAACTAAATATTTGTCAGAGTTTGATAAATTTCTTCAAGATCAATCAAACCATACCATAATGATATCAGCTACATGATGTCTTCACAAAATACAACATTCACAATCGCTACACCAATATCGAAGGTATGTATTTTCATCCAAATTTCATCTCACACTTCTTCCTACTCAATATATTTTATCATACATACACTCTGTAACTTCAAATAACTCAAATCATATTTTTTTTTAAATTCTAAAATTTCTTTTTAAACACTTCCGATTACAATTTTTGAAGTTTAATAATGTAATGAGTAATAATGTAAACCATTCACAATATAAAGTAACGAATATTTGGTAAAGGAAATCATATCTCTATGAGTTATATTATCAGATTGAATTGTCTCGAAACACATAAATTGCATCAACAGCAATAATCCTCCACGAATTATAGCTAGATAATTCTGATAGAAGATGGCAGTTGAGTGCTTAAATTATGTATTAACACAAGGCAAACAATTTTCTAGTCTAGTCAAGTGAGGTGAATCGTAGTTCTATTTTCAGACAGATTGATAGATCACCAAGATCCCCAGATCTGAATCCCTTGAAGTGTTATTCAAAGTTATTCTTGTCCTTTATCTATACAGGTAGTTGAAAAGATAATGAATTTTCAAAACCGAACCAACACACGCCAAGAAGAGGAATAAGAAATGATTATAATTTTTCACAAGTAATTACAAATATTCATAACGAAGCAGCATTAAGTATGTTATCAAATATTTAAGGGACAACTTCATGAGAAATTACTTAATTCAAATAATTTAAAATTTCAATAATCTGCTATAGTCGAGGAATAAAAAAGAGATAATTGATTACACAAACCCTATAAAAATAACCAGCAAAATGATAGTGTTGCTATTAGAAAGCGAAGAAACACAAAAAAAATAAAAATAGAAAAAATATTCTTAAAATCCTAGGTTTTCTGAGTTAACCCACAAAAGGACACCACTCGGCACGGTAACTCCGCACTTCTTAAGTAATTGCTGAGTAATACATTGGGGACAGCTGTAAAAAGGTGAAGGATCATTTGGATTAGATCTTTTCTCACCGAAGAAGAATACAAAGGGCTTACACGACGCAGCACCAACACACACACACACACACACACACACACACACACACACACACACACACACACACACACACACACACACACACACACACACACACACACACACACACACACACACACACACACACACACACACACACACACACACACACACACACACACACACACACACACACACACACACACACACACACACACACACACACACACACACACACACACACACACACACACACACACACACACACACACACACACACACACACACACACACACACACACACACACACACACACACACACACACACACACACACACACACACACACACACACACACACACACACACACACACACACACACACACACACACACACACACACACACACACACACACACACACACACACACACACACACACACACACACACACACACACACACACACACACACACACACACACACACACACACACACACACACACACACACACACACACACACACACACACACACACACACACACACACACACACACACACACACACACACACACACACACACACACACACACACACACACACACACACACACACACACACACACACACACACACACACACACACACACACACACACACACACACACACACACACACACACACACACACACACACACACACACACACACACACACACACACACACACACACACACACACACACACACACACACACACACACACACACACACACACACACACACACACACACACACACACACACACACACACACACACACACACACACACACACACACACACACACACACACACACACACACACACACACACACACACACACACACACACACACACACACACACACACACACACACACACACACACACACACACACACACACACACACACACACACACACACACACACACACACACACACACACACACACACACACACACACACACACACACACACACACACACACACACACACACACACACACACACACACACACACACACACACACACACACACACACACACACACACACACACACACACACACACACACACACACACACACACACACACACACACACACACACACACACACACACACACACACACACACACACACACACACACACACACACACACACACACACACACACACACACACACACACACACACACACACACACACACACACACACACACACACACACACACACACACACACACACACACACACACACACACACACACACACACACACACACACACACACACACACACACACACACACACACACACACACACACACACACACACACACACACACACACACACACACACACACACACACACACACACACACACACACACACACACACACACACACACACACACACACACACACACACACACACACACACACACACACACACACACACACACACACACACACACACACACACACACACACACACACACACACACACACACACACACACACACACACACACACACACACACACACACACACACACACACACACACACACACACACACACACACACACACACACACACACACACACACACACACACACACACACACACACACACACACACACACACACACACACACACACACACACACACACACACACACACACACACACACACACACACACACACACACACACACACACACACACACACACACACACACACACACACACACACACACACACACACACACACACACACACACACACACACACACACACACACACACACACACACACACACACACACACACACACACACACACATTACGACATCCAGACAATCTAGAAGTTGGGGTGTATAGCCAACAGGCTAATCCTTAACAAAAAATTACATCCCAAATTTCCCTTAGAAGAGAAAGGAGTCTACACGCGAAACTCTGACGGGAACGAGGAAGAGAAGTGCGTGTGTATTGTTGCTATTTAACAAAATCAACTAGGGGATGATACCCCAAAATTGGAATACATGTTTTTATATCATCAAAGTTCGTGAAAAATCATTATTAGTAATTATGACTTCTGAGACAATGATGTTACCAAAAAATGTTATGATTTGGAGTATTGAGCTCATTAATAATATAATAATAATAATACTGTGAAAAATAATTTCTCTTCAAGATATGAAAAAGTCACTCAGAAAAAATTTATTATTTTGGTTACTGTGTACTGAAAAATATTGCTGGATATAGTAGTTAAAATATAAACTGACTGTCATAACGGAAAATGTGATTCTTGATTTTTTATTGGGAGAAAGCTTCTGACATATCATTTTTTAAGGTTTAAATATTCTATAAATTATTGATTATATTTAAAAATCAGGATCTATTTTATATAATATTCTCTTTAAATAGGATATTGATGCTCTAGTATTTATGGACTTTCCCGCAAATGTCTTTTTTCTAATATCGTCTTTTGACATTTGCCCTGGTATTAAGTTTTTCTCAGGTTTTCTCATTTTTGAGCGCATTTTCCCTGTAGTTCACCAAATATAGCAAATATAGTATAATAGAAAGACACAAACAAATAACCTTTTAGCATTGTTAGGTACAATGGTGTTCAACACATCTAACTAGCTAATAGTATAACAATCATTTTTAATCGATGAACTCCTACAAAACTTCCATTTATGAGTTTTTGATTGAATAACATCCCCAAATATCGTAATTTATTATCTGGAAAATTCCAAAGTAGCCCTTTTAAAACACACTACTTGTTAAACTCCATGAAAATAATCAAAATTAATAACTTATTTTGTTGTATTACTCCAACGGACTTCAATTTTGCCTTGATATGATTAACTTACGTTCCAAAAATAACGTAGTTATCGATATATTTATCGATAATGTTATCGATAAAGTTGTAATTATAAGATTCAAAAGTTACTATGCATTGCTATTTTTGTCTGTCATATATTTCTCATTTACTTGATTATTAGAAATACAATTCTTACGTGAGTTACCAAACATATTTATGGATAATTGTTGTGGTTAAATTCGAAGCGTAAAATAATATCTTTTCATATAAATGCCACCTTCAGCTCCCTTTTGAATGTCAGATAGAATCCTCCATGTTCGTGTATCATATAGTTTTGAAAGAATTTCATCAATCATTATCATCATTCGCCGCAGATTTAATCAGATATTCTATTTTCATAATATATCATCAGACATCGTATCATCAGCAATTTTTTCATGATATCAGGATCAGGATATCATTTCAGGATCCTGTATAATTG
This sequence comes from Diorhabda carinulata, assembly GCF_026250575.1. Classification (NCBI taxonomy): domain Eukaryota; kingdom Metazoa; phylum Arthropoda; class Insecta; order Coleoptera; family Chrysomelidae; genus Diorhabda; species Diorhabda carinulata. The sequence continues at coordinate 11,925,131 of NC_079462.1, forward strand.
AGATTCTAACTTTGGCAAATAACTACTATGCTACATTAAATTCTCAAATTAAAACAAATACGGTATGATACAACATCAACATATTGATAACGCAAAGTCCGGAATCGCCTCAACTCTATATTCCCAAATTTGTCAAAGGAGCTAAAAACATTAAAATAGTTAAATCTATCACCCAACCTCAACTTATTAAATGTTTCATAAAGAAATAAGAAGAGTATTATGAAAAAAACTGAATCCTTTGATTGAGGTGGCTTGAACAAAACAAAAATAAATAAAAAAATGTTCTCAGACGTTTTTATTTAAGAGCTTCAGCTTCATTGGATAATCACTTCTACAACCGACAAAAATTTTCGAATACTGCAATCTGAATGTTATGGAAGAAGCCCTTATCATATTCACTATTGTTATTTAACTGAGGTCAAAGCTATATGATAGGATCTTTCTTACCCCTGTGAATTAGTGTGTGAGTACAATAAACTGAACTGGCTTTTCGTTTGTTCGTGTTAATTTCAAAAGTTCTTATTCTCATATGCGGTTTTTGTACTTTCTGGATTTTTGAATAAGAATAGATTCTCGGTAGTAAAATTTTGTGTGAAATACGTGCTAGTTGGTAAATCGCAATTAAATGATAATCAAACACCTAAAATCTATAAGACAACTGATTAAAGGTCTATAGACAAAGAAAAAATACGAATTCATATATTAGCGCGTGGAAATGTTCTAATACAAAAAGGATTCAGTAGATTTTTTTCGAATTTCCACCGAAACCAATAAACAAAGGAATCCTGCAATCAGCTAATGGATTATCTTCCGGATCCAGGATCAAAGTTTCCTCAAATTCTTATAGCTATCTTTTTCTGGTTCACACACAAACATCAAATTGTGGTTACATTTCAAGCCCTCATTTTTCCAATTAACACTAGAATGAGAATTATTTACTTTAAAATGATTATGATAATAATAATACTGATAAAGATATGAATAAAATTAACAAATAACTACAAAGCTTGTTGAGTTAAGGTTGAGTTTCTATAACCTCAGATTATACTCATACTGAACACACTCTTCGCACTACCACTATACCAAAATTCACAATTACACTATCCGGCGCTTGTTTCGATAATCAAGTTATCGTCTTCAGAAACTAAAGTTTATCAAAAATTCATGACTACACTTTATCATTTATTTTCTTTCAGCTCTTTATGCTCTTTTCTGATGTAAACAGTTTCACTATATCTTCTGCTACTATGCAAGCATACAAACATACAGAATTCATTAACAATAAAACACGATTATACTTCATACTGCTGCCTTATAACCATTATATACATGTGGCATGCAGCTAAAAGCTAAAGTAAACCAGTAAAACATTTTGTCTTATTACAAAGTTGCCACTCCATAAACTGTTTGTAACAATGTTGTTTCTATGTTAAATACTGAAAGGATTGACTTCAGAATATGTTTCAGATTATGTTAGTTTCATTTATGCGCAATTCATATAATTTTCTTGGTCAATTGCAGCCCATGTTATTGTTTTGTTCAAAAGAGGTGTTGCGACTACTCCACACTAAATTTGGATGTAAATATTTAATAACCAGATAATGATATGTATATAGAAAAAATATCATTAACACCTCTGTCAATGAGAAAACAAATGTTTTTCAAAGCAAGTGTCGAAAGGTACTGGAGGACAAGTAGATTTTTAATTCAGATAAGTGTCTCTGAACGGAATGAGAAGCTCCGTATTCGCTAGAAAGATGACCGCTATTAAGTTCTCCAGGGTGGAATAATTATTCGTCGCGGTATATAATCAGGAAAGACAAAAGGATTACAATCCATAACTAATCTGAATAACTGGTATGTTATTACTAACAGCGTAGAGATTCTCAGCTGTAAACAATCAATTCAAATTCTCATATTGAGATTTTGTATCTTTGTAATCAAGATTGACTGTTCCAATAAAATTATCGAGAAATTGGTGACTCAAATTAACTTAAAATGGAGCGAAATAAGGACGCGGCGAGCATAATAATGTGAAATTATTTGTTGGACGTTTATTAGATTATTGTGGGAATTGAACTAGACATTTGATATCAAAATTGATATGTATTGCAGGAGATAAATTGGATATTCAAGAATTACACTCCATATCAAGGTTAAATAAATGGTATGTTATAACTAACAGCGTCAACATTCCCAGCTTTAAGCAATCAATTCAAATTATCATATTGAGATTTTGTATCTTTGTAATTAAGATTGACTGTCCCAATAAAATTATCGAGAAATTGATAACTCAAATTAACTTACAATGAGGCGAAATAAGGATGCGGTGAGCATAATAATGTGAAATTGTTTATTGTGTAAATTCAACTAGATATTTGATCTTAAAATTGATATGTATTGCAGTAGATAAATTAGATAATAGATAGTTTTATCATCAAAAGACGTTCCTGAGAAGTATTTTGAAATTTCAAGAATTGATATCATTTCATTCTTAGCATTTTCCGATCATATGATACATATCCTCATTTCAATAGGTTTTCTTCTTTGGTAGTAGGATTTTTATCAAATTTCTTCACTTGAAGCAGAGTTGTTTTCTACCTTGTTCAAATTCCAGGTTTCCGTACCAAATAACGAATTTTAAAAAACTTGATTTGGCCACCGTCCCGAACCAGCTCTTGTGACATACAATCTAACGATATGATAAATAACGTCGACCCCGTAATGATCATAAAAATGTATAGTTACTGGAACTTCCTTTTTTTGTAGGATATATTTTATATCAGGTTATAAAGTACTTGAAATTTTCACATCTTCAAAGTATACCAAAAGTACAGTCTCCTAAAAAGATTTTATATTTGTATTTCTTCCCCATTTCATAAATTTCTCGAATGCTAATTCATATTTTTCTTTTGAAATTGCCGACAACAAATCTAAAGTAACTTTTGCTGCTTTTCCGATATCTCTGACGGAGTATTATCAAAGTCGTCACTACTGTCAGTATTCATATTATTTATTATAAATTCAGATTTTTATGAAACCACGAATCAAAACTACTCAACTCATGAATTTTATCCTTGAAGCTCCAACACTAAATATAACATCTTCGGATACGGCAGCTTTGGTGTTTTTCTTATGTATTAATTTGAGATTACTGATTTTTCAACGGAATCAATTTTATAATAGAAGGAACTCAATCATATCAATTAAATATTCCAAATTGATCGTATTTGTAATTAACAATTTTACAAAACAATAAAAGGAGGGTAGATTGATATTATACTACAAATACAGGGTAATATTAGCATTTTCCGGGATTTCAATTTGAATGGGAGTTGCTGGGGCTACTCAATCAATATTAATCAAAGCACCCGCTTGATAGAAGCTATTGATGGAAACTGTTTTGAATAACTCGAAGGTTAGCCAATTAAGATGAATAGATGGATATCCTCAGCAAACGTTCTCATGTTGATTAGACATACCAAACTGCACAGAATGGAACTATTGGATGATATACCTCATCCATTTTTTTTCCTTTTATTTAAACATTTCTTATTGAGTAAAATCAATTATCTATCTGAATAATCTATCCAACTTTGATAACAATGTTATCATATCGATAAATGACAAATTAAATGAAGATAACCTGAGAAACTGCTCGTTAGTTTGCTCCCTCTCTATGCACAACATGTGATCGGACACCTTCCTCGCAGTTTCTCCTCCTAAGAGAATCATTAATGTAATGTCTTGCAACGACTTCGCTATACTCAGATGACCTCCAGAACTACCGTCATGACATTTTTTACTGTGACGCATGAACTGCACTTTCCTCTGCTTTTACACTAAGCACTTAGATAATTAACACAAAAGGCTTCGTCCTTTTCAGTCTTCTCTCTAGGTGTTGTCGAAGAGCTGGATTGCCTCGATGTGCACATGTTTCACAAGCCGCTGTTCGTTACTCTGTACAAATTTAGTGGATACCTGTTTTACTGTGTCTATCTTCACTGTGTTGAAGATTTTTATTTTTCCATTCTCTTCATTTGGTGAAATTGTTCTCCTGTTAGTCCTCTATCTTACGTTTGGAGAGATGGCAACATGGTTGTGGTACCTCATCTTAGGTATATGTTCCGTGATAATTGGTTTATTTAATGACGTGTCTCATCGTACGAGTCGAGTCTATCTTGTTATTCTCGCTGCTAAGAACTTCTGGATGGAGATTTCTATTTTCTTGAACAATTTCTTTTATATGATCAGATTAAATTTGTCACCTTCAGTACTTACTCTGCAATTTCTTCCATACATACCAGTCGTTGAATAAAATTTGATTATTTCCCATATACCAGAAGTGATTTTGTAATATTTTCAAATTTCAACCTAAAATGCATCTACCGAATTTCTAGGATGACAGACCCGCTAAAATCTTTCGTTGTTCCTGATCCATCCATAATTTCTTCAAAGAATGGCTGCTAAAATATTGATTACATCTCGTTAGTTATATAAATTAAAGAATGAAACCATTCTTGCTAGATTTATATCACATTCCTGGAAAACTCTCAAATTTAATGTTGTAATGTCTAGAGCTATGATTAGTAGACCGATTAAAAGTGGACTTTATTTCATTCTTCTCGTAGGGATATGGTGAGGAATCGGCCTTCCTTCCAAGGCATAACCCACGGCAATGAATTTCTTTATTGTTAATTCGGCTTTTAACATATGTCTCATGAGTGTAGGTCAGCTTCAACACATCTATTATGTCACTTTATCCTACTGAGCAAGCAACCATCGTGCCGTCGGGTCTAGTCATCTTCGAGATTTCATCTGTTGATAGGTACGAAATTTGCTTCTCCAGTTTGTTGTCCCAATTGGCTACTCTCTGGAATGAATTGTTACTCTGTTTGATCATTACTAAATCAGCTTACGTACTTTAACTGTCTTAGAACTTTTGAGCTTAAATCTCATTTTTCCTTCCTCCTCCTAGCCACCACATTCAACAATTAATCTTTTTTCACACTCATTATTTCTTGTTTCTCAACTCACACCTCACACCTCACACACCCTATGTATTCCAATAGCTTTCAATTATTCAAATAGTGAGGACTTCATATGATTAAGAAATAATTCTAATATTCTTATCTAGAGCATTGAAAGCACACCCCAAAATATTTCTAGCTGCGTATTCATTGAGACAAACAATTTCTGGGGGAATAAAATAACTAAATTATAAGAATAAGTTCTTAAGTACGAGGTTATATTGAAAAATTCTTAGCCTACTATAGAACCAAACAAAATTTCAATAACAAAATATTTTATTACTCAACATATTCTCTTAATTGGATACATTCATTACAGGGAAACTGTAACGTCTCTAGATCTTTGAAAAAAATGTTTCTTCTTGCTCTGCAAACCAGACCTCTACAGCTTTCATTACCTCTGAATAAGGGGGGTGTTCTAGTGATTTAAACCCTAAATCACGAATTATTTGCATGGTGACATGAGATTTGTGTGCAGGGGCGTTGTCCTGCAAAAACAAAACACTTTTGGATAACTTTCCACGTCTTTTCTGTTTAATTTTGTGGTCAGTTTGGTCAGTAATGTCAAATAGTATTCTCCAGTTACTGTTCTACCCTTATCCAAAAAATCAATCCTGATTACTCCATGGCAATCTTAAAAAACTGAAGCAAGAACTTTTTCAGGATATTTTTGGACACAAACTTCTTAGGTCTTGGAGAACCAGAGTGTCGCCACTCCATCGATTGTTGCTTTGTTTCTGGATCGTAGAAATTTACCCAACTCTAATCCGTAGTAACGATTCAGTTTAGGAAGTCTACATCGTTTTCAAATCGAGCACAGATCTAACGTGATGCTTCTACCCTTGCACGCTTTTGGTCAACATTCAAACATTTGGGGATCAATTTTGCAGCAATTTTTCTCATGTCCAAATTGACGTGAATTATATGATGAACGCGTTCGTATGAAATATTCAGTGCTTTAGATATCCGTTTTAGCCCAATTCAACGATCTGATAAAATCATGGAATGAACTGCATCGATATTGTCGGGGACTGACACAGAAACTGGCCTCCGATCGGTCATCACCCTCAATGAAAAATTTACCTCTTTTGAAGCTTGCAATCCAATTTTTCACGGTCGCATACGAAGGACATTAATTACCAAGAGTATTAAGCTTAACTTCGTGAATCTGCTTACCTCTCAACCCTTTTAAATACAGGTACTTGTTGATGGCTCGCTACTCCAATTTTTCGATTTTCACAATTTCGGTGGACATGTCTGGTCTAGGCTAACTACATATCAAGACATCCTCGTAATGATATTTCTTTTATTATATCGGTGGTAACAAAGAAGTGGCATAATCACAAATACCGCTCGAACATATCAAAATTCAAAGTACTCCATCTCGGAGAAGACAGAGAAAGCTGTAAGAGATATTTCCAGATTTAAATGATAGTCATCAGAGACAATGATGTGATCATGGAGAACTCATGAAATTTTGAGAAGTCGTTATTATGCCAATATACATTATCATCGACTGGTTCTTCTCTTACATCTAAAGATAATACATACTTCATAATGTTTTTTGATATATGAAAAACACTTCTATTGGATAATTTCCTACCTAATTTACAACCAATTTCCTTTAAAAAGTATTTCGTTGATAATCCAATGGTTTTATGAAGAAAGCGAATAACGCGGAGTCTATTCAAAGTTGGAAAACAAGAATTGTCGAGCAATCATCCAAATTCATACGTCATATTTTTTGTAAAATATTACGTGAAAATGTAATGACTCACTGCGAAATTCTGTTTGTTAGATAATATACAATCTCCAACTCAATACCTATTTCAATATCGTATTCTTTTTTAATTCTCAATTTCTGATCAAATCTAATGTCAACCTCATTATCAACAATAGAACTACATAGAAAATAGCTTAATTATTATTAGATAATCTGTTGGAAAACATGAATACTTATTCTATGTATGGAAATCATAATTTAACTTACAACTACTTATACTAAACTTTCTCCTAACTCGTTGAAGCTCTTGATAAACACTCAAATATATCCAGAGAGGGCAATTACTAATTCAAAATACTCAAAAGCATACGTATAATATCTGTAGAATTATTTATCTCACAATTCCAATTATCATTAATTTATTTGGAAACATATGTATGTTCTTGATTCTGTTTACAGTTGGATATAGGTTGTTCTTGCTTATTATGATTCGGCCGCATAATGTGATTTATGTGGAATTATCTACCTTTATGAGTTTAAGACTTTATCGGTATTTCTGAGTCTCTAAAATAATTTGGTAGAATATTATATCTTCAGTTACTCATTGTGAGTTCATTATAATTTACTTTTTTCATAAATGATCGAAATACATTTGAATTGAAATCTTTCAATGCAAAAACAATACAAAATTTATGATACATTTCAATAAATATTATGAGATGTAAGATGTATGGTATTAACTTCTTTTGTGGTGAATGTTATAAATTGTCTCGATAACATTCTTATTTGCATATTTATAGACTTCCAATAGAATTCCTCTCTGTTGAAGGGATAGGTTAGTTTTAACCTTTTTCCGGGTGCCTCGTCGTCCTTTGGACGCCAGACAGATTTTTATTAGGAAATTGGAATTTTTGATGACTTTTTGTGTTCAAGTTATTTCACCTGATATTCGTCTCCATTAACAAAAAAGTGGAAGTCGTTCAATAAACAGTGGACAGTTATATGATTTGAAAATTATCAACTTCCGTCCATATTCTATGTCTAACCCAAAGTAATATTTTTTCTAAAAAATGTAACTCAAGATTCAATAAATGTTAGACCAGACATTGTATGTAGAAAACATTCCAAAATAATATGCGAAGATTATTTGAATGTCATGGAAGGTGTTTGCAAAGGCAGTTCGTAATACGAGTACATTCTGTTATGAAAATATGATCTTACTTTGAATAAATTCATTCAATATTCTGTTAATTCATATTTTTCCCATCTATAAATGATTATTCTCATAATCATGAAAAATTAATTACCATTAAGATTGAGTTGGGAAGTTTAAGTTGCCACATAAAGCTAGTATAAGGAGGTACATTACTATGTACAAATATATAATTATTTCCAGTAAAACCACGCCAACTATTGATCCTAATTCCAAATAAACATATTTGTATCCTTCCAGTTCATATAATGGAAAGCCAATGAGTTTTTATTTCCGATACCTTCATGGATAATTACATTTTGAAGTTTTGGTTACTGGTTATCGCAAATCCTAATTTTGTTAACTGAAATACGAGTAGCTGATTGATTTTAGTTGAATAGTATCAATTGAACATTTTTATGGTATAAGTTTCGAGTACGAAGTTTTTGAGAAGCACTCACACTTGCAGCTATTAGGAGTTAGCCTATCATTGAGAGTTCCTAAGTCCTCACATGTAATTTTTCTAGAGAACTTTGTGACTTGTTCACTATGTCGTTCAATAAGAACAATAATTTTTGAACTCTATACATCTGTTAGTTTATTATCATTTATCGAGCATCAAACAAAATAACAGAGTAATGAAAAATGTACCTAATATTTGATTTGCCCATCCAAATATCAAAGTTTATCATTAATACGCGTAAATGGATTTTCAGCTTTACAGATTTTATAAGGGTAAATTCTGATACTGCTAGTAAATAGCATATGATCCATTATACCAATTCAAAATTCTACGGATACAAACAAAATTGTTCATAACTATTGCATGAATTTGGAGAAATTACTTTTCTGAAATCATTCGTTAGGCTTTGTTCATGTGATTAAACAAGATTCAAATTTCTAATTTCCCAGTTTTTTGAAAATCTCCTAATATGCTGCACTGTGGAACAATAAATAATCGATTACTGCAAAAATCTGGGTTTCTCCTGTAAATTAAATACAATTTTTGATTCAAATTCATTTACAGGAAAAAATCAGTTCCTATATTGCTTTACTTGAACCTATGACGGTTGTTAAACCATAAGGTCGTTAAAAAACAGTAAGGTTTAATGTAGGCAATCTAGATAAATGTAGATAAATCAAAACGTGTAGAGTAATTCACAATTACTCTAATTGGAAAGCGTTTCGCAATTCACTTTGTAGTGTACTTTCGATATCTGAGGATGATAACCTGATAATCGAAACACACATCACATACTGTTTTGTAGTGGTATCAATGAAGATTATGAATGTCACTATCGGTTCCAGAAAATTCTTATGGATACCGATTATAATAAATATTCGGTGAGACCTACATTTTCCCAGTGCATTACAAGCGAATTACTTAGTAATATCATTATTTGTCGTTTAATGAAAAAGACTAAGACAAACCATTTTAGTCGCAAATTCTATATAAGATTGATTGTGTATGTAATTTTTGGCTCTTAATAATAACACAATGGGACTTTTTGGTAAATCTTTGATAACTACTCAATAACAATTAGGGAATTTTAAGAATAGATTATACAACTAAATGAGTATCGTGGAAGAATTACCGCACAAAAAGCAATGAATATCAAATGTTCTCATAAATCATATTTTAAATTTGAAATATCCAAGGAAAATTTCATGCGATGATTAAAAACTATGATCAAAATCTCGTTCTGGTTTGGAATCCGTAATCAGTTTATAAGTGATCTATCTGAACCAGGATGATAGTTTCCGAAAAGCCCTATGGTTGTTGGTACTGGCAATTTGCAATTCAATGGATTAATTTAGTTCTCGAATGGTTATAACTTATCATAATATTTCTCAAAAAATTTTGATTATATAGAGCTGAAGTAGTCAGTGCTTGTTGTCTTTCTGCTGTTTATTTTGTAATTCAACACAAAAATACATTTATTCTTAAGCTTGGTTTATGCAGTCAAAATTAAAACTAAACTAAAATTAAACTGAACTTTCTTGATGTTGATTTTTGGCTCACACAGTAAGTTGACGCATTTTGTTTTCTCATTTCATTTCTGTGAAATGGGTCTATCAGTGTTCCATCGTAAAAAGGACGTTGCCGACTTTCAGACATGCAGCCAAAATTGAAACTAAATTGAAATTGAACTTGGTGTTGATTTTTTGGTTTATGCAGAGGCATTTTTTTTTTCAATTTATTTTTTTGAAATGGATCCTTTTTGTTATACAAATATAGAAAGCTTCTGACACTGTCTATCAGTATTCTATCGTCTGAAGGACATTGCTGACTTTCAGACATTGTTTTTCCCTTTTTTTTTTCTCATATCAGTTTTTATAATAAAACATTAAGACCGAAATCGGCGCAATAACGCGAATAATAATTTTATTACCAAAGAACCAAAGGAATCAAACCTGGAAATTGGAAGTTGAAGAACTTTCAAATTAATTTTAATTTAAATTTAATTGTAAATTTTCTGCATAAACTACAAGTACCATTTCAGTGTCAACTAGTAATTTGATTTATTAGTTTTATGTTAATTTTAAATTTTGGCTGCATGAACATACAGGGAAAACGAAAGCAAAAGAATTTGAGTATATCATTCATTTTCATTATTTTCAGCTTTCCTCAAAATATTTAATCTGAAGTTTTCAACAAGATCTGAATCACTAATTTTCTTAAATACATTTTATAATTTGGAATATCAGTAAAGTTCTTTTAATATCAATTGCAGATTATATAAATCCTTATCGTCAATTTTGTTTTATCTACCATTGGCGTAGATACCTGATTTTATACATTTATTATTTTTATAAATACTTTTAAAAATATGTCTAAATTATGCGAGAAAGTATTCGTTAAAAGAAAGTCGCATTATATATTGGACGGCATTACACGCTGTTATTTAGGCAGATGCACTTAATTGTAGTCCAACTTGGACCTTACTTACAGTATTATTTTTCATATCTTAATTTGGTATGAGTGCCGTGCATATTTATGAAATATTGATTGTTCCTCGCATAACTGTCTTCAGCAATTGATATTGGAAGAACTATAGAAAACTTACACTAATATCGTGAAAAGTCGTTGCGCGTTTAAATTTCATTTTCTTGTATTTTGTATGAAACAACTCTGTCCATCGTTTAACAAAAATTATATTATATACCATTTCTCAATGCGTCGTGGTTTATTTGAAAGTGGGACCCAATCATTAATATCATCAACTTTGCGAAGTAATTAATAAGTTCTTATCGAGTATATTATTCATGGAGACGTTATAATGAGGGATTGGAAATGACTTTCCAGAGGAATATCAGATGTTGCTTAGTTCTCAACAGATCTTTAATAATTCAATATAACAAACTAACGTCCTTTGTTTGGTAAGAGGTAATTATTTTGATTAAATCCTGAGAGGCCGCATCTAGTTTGCTTGTAAGAATACCGCACACTAGAATGCCGAATGCTTTGTAGAAGTTCCTATATATAAAGTTACTCTACAACTGTCGATTATTGTTTTTGGCAATTATCTATGTTATCATTATGTTATTGACAAATCATTATGTTATTGACAAATTGGTGACAGCGATCCTTTAAGAAACCATGTTGATTTTTCATTTTTTGATTAAATGACTGTTCATTATGAGTATGTCAATAAAATTTATTAGTAATACATCAGAGAAGTAGATAGAGGCACACAATTTTTCAAAATTAAAGCAGTAATAATATTGTCTTCTTACCTAAGTTGCTAGGAATGATAGGAAGTACAACGTTGGGAAAGATGAAATATCAAAACACTGTGAGGGTACTGGATGATTTTAGGAAAAATATTTCTGTAAATTTTCAGGAGCACCATCAAGTATATCGGTAGAAATAGTGTTTGGCCGTTAAGCATCACCCTGTCAGAAATTTTTATAGAACCTCTTTTGATATTTGTCAAAGAAACATTGATTTCAATCAATGTTTCTTTGACACTGGTGGTAGAAAAAAGTATTTTCAACCGTACTACCTTACGAATAAAGTTTCTTCCTTTGCAGGTGTGAAATTCACTCGGCAATGGACGTACTGCTCAGTACCGCATCCATAATGAATCTTTGTTTGATTTCTCTAGATCGGTACTGGAGCATAACGCAAGCCGTTGAATATTTGAAAAAACGAACTCCAGTGAGGGCTATAGTGATGATTGCAGCTGTCTGGGTATTGTCTGCCTTAATATGCATTCCACCATTACTTGGATGGAAAGTAGCAAGACCAAAAGATGAACAGTATCCTAAATGCCAGGTAGGTGATTTTTCCCACATTTTCATGAATTTATTTAATCAAATGCTATTATAAATATTGTGAGCTAGCGATTGAAGAGATAACGTTTACGTAATTGTTAAATAGTTAGAAAAAACAACTGTACTAATTATTATTTCGAATTAAATGAAACATGGAATGATAAATTAGACGCAATCTATGTACGAATCATAAATATTGAACTCGTCAATTTCTTCTGTAACCACTGTTTTAGATTATCAATATTGAATCCTATTTTATGTTGTTGAGTTATGTCTAGCTTTTCACTTTTCACATTAAGCACCATATAACATCATATTATTGAAGAAATATGCATAAAATGAATGAATACCAACTACATGGAATACAACACTAACAATTTTCCACTGTCCCCAGAAGGATGGAGCGACTGTCAGCAAATAAGTGTTACGTATTATAGTGATAGTGATACTAAATATTAAACAAGAATTTATATGTTAGTAAGCTGAACTTTTGCTATATTGAATTATCACAAAATATGTCTATGAATTTGATATTGAATATGAGTTCTTCCGCTTGTATTTGTAGTTTCTCAATAATATGCTTCCAATCGGTATGTTCCTATTTTACTAATTTTAAGATTTTTCATGAAATTTTTGCAAGGAATTAGGCATCAAATAATTTTTTCCCAATTTTAAATAGTTTAAAGACATTTTGATGGATGGGAGTAACAAGTAAAAAATGTTAATCCATTATTAATAATAACAATATTATTATCAATAGAGAATATTTCACACAGTACATATTAAAGAGGTTTTGTGGAATTTTCACAGCTTAATGAATCTTAAAATACTGATTTTTGTAGAAATTTCGATTGTAACGCTTCTATCACCTCCACTTACTCACAACTCACACCACATGCATGAATATTGCTACTGATGGTGACGGATCTTCCTCTACAGTTCAAAGTTCTTAATATAGAATGTCTTTAACTGAATTTGGAGACGATTGGAGTGAATACAATGTTGTTGGCTTTCAAAACTATGCAAACTGAGAAAGAAAAAACTTCTGAATAATTGTTAGACATTTTCGAAAGACTGATTTGAATACTGAGATCAATATCCTCAGTTTTTTCAAGGTTAATTACCTCAAGGCGCTTTGTATAAATATGTGTCTTGTTGGTGTTAACAGCCAGAATGATGATAAGTGTTTACGAGCACCATCCCATACTTTAGTTAATTTAAGGACGTGTACGAATATTGAGAATTACATGAAACTATCAGCACAATTTTGAAATAGAGTGAGCAGAATCATCAATCAAGTTTATACAACCAGGTACAACTAAATTTCATCAACAATTGAGCGATTCAAGAAGTTCGTGGAAAAACCTAACAGGCCGGACGGCATATTACTCTATCAGTGGAAATATATTGAATGCTATGCTTAGCATCCATTCTCATTGCAAATGAACAGCAATTGATGCAGCTGGAAGAACGAGGAATCGGTGTACGAGGCATGTCTGGTAAGTTTCTCGTTTAGTCTTCAGCTCTTCCAAATAATAGTTGCCGTGTTTCTTCTCTAGGTGTTTACGTATGCGAAAGAGTTTCCCTCTAATGAAAATATGTTCTGCAACTGAAACTTGAGAGTTAGTACTCAACAAAAAGTCACTGGGGATCAGATCTGAATATTTTGTTAGGTCAACCAATTCAAAGTGAAATTTGTGAGTTTAAATCACAATAAGCTGCTAAATAAAAAAAGGGGGTTATCATGACGAAAGATCACTTTCTTTTTATTCAAATGCGATTGCATTTTGCGATTTCTTCCTATACTCTAAAAACCAATGTTACGTATACTATCCTGTCATTGTCTCACGTTTTTGAAGATAGTCGATGATTACAATCGCATATTTTCGGTGCGGGATCGTCTTCTATAAAAACAGTTTTTATTTCTCTCTCTTTTCGAAGAGATCGATACAGATATAATTTACGAGTATAGTTGTGAAAATTCACCTCATTTCACTTAAATCGCATCAATAAGGCCTGAGAAATGTTCATTCGAATGCGCTTTTTGTTCAAAGAGAGCAAATGCGCACCCATCACGTGGATAGCTTACGCATGTATCATTCTTTGATCAGTATATGACAAATGAACTCTTTTTATATGCCGATAGCTTCTTGTAACATCTTATCTCAATTCGTTAACAGTGTCTAACTTTTAATTAATTTGCGTAGATGCATTGCCTTTCAATAACGTATATTCAAAGAGAGCTCGATATTGTCAAACAGCACAAAATGGCAAAAATTATAATGCTAATCTCTCAATACACCTGAAAACTCATCCGTGGCTTATATCTTGAGATTAAGGTCGGGAATTCCAGACAACCCTCATACACTATTATTCAACAACAAATTCATTGAAAAATTTTGTATGTTTCTCCAGTCATCATATATTGATAGTATTTCTTCTGAAAATGACTCTCATTACGATGTATTACCTGAAATTTGAGATACACGAATAAAAACATATATTGATAATTGGATATGGCTCTATTGTTTTTTTAAATATTGTCCATTAAGATAAAGACACTTTTTCATACGTTTGAACCAATTGTCGAAGCAATTTTTCCATTCCGATTAAGGTACATCCAAAACATATGATTTGAACGCATCAACGCTTATTCAGATGTGGAAAAATTCGATCTACAGAAAAAGAGAAATAATTGGGTAACAATCAAAAACTATACAGCGGATGACCCATCAATTCGATGTTTTGACTGTCCAGAAACGTTTATTTGAACTGAGGTGTGAGAGCTCGTATTGTCGTGATAAATATTGACTGGTATTTTGCTAGTTTTGTTGAAATAATCTGACAAACAAATGCTGATAAACAATTCAGAATTTAACGTTCTACAATTATCTTATAGAACGAAAATATTGTCCCTTAGTTCCCTTTGCTTCGAAGTACGTCGGGTGCTAACAAATTCTGTTAGAATTCAGTTCTATTTTTTTTATCGTATTGATGATCTCTTTGTCTAATTTCTAAATACTGAGGTGTTTGCTCTATGTAGACAACGTCACAATTAGTACTAGGCACTTGATATATAATATAACTTCCTATGTTTTTTGGTGTTTTATGTTTTAATGTATTATGTCCTCTATGACTTATACTAATATCATATTTATTGAAATAACTCTATAATTGTTGGGAAAGTCCTTGTACATATGGTAAGGAAAAATGTTTTATGTTTTGATGTTTCGTTTCAGTTTTGTTTTTAAATTGATTGTAATATCTGTTTATTCTTTTCTTGAATATGTTATTTATCATTTTTTTCGTATAATTATTTTCTTTCAATGCAGTTTTTTCTTTTTGAATAGGTAAACATCTAAATTCGGGTTCTGATAGCTGGATAGATCTATTAGCCAAAGTTATTATCATCCCTTTCACTCCAATAAATCCTTACCAATCAATTTTAATTAACTAAGGACGCATTAGATGTACTTTTACTTCAACTAAACTCAAATTTCTTATTTCGTAGACCTTTTGATATGTTTATATTTCCTAATGCTCTCGATATTGAGTCTTCATCTTTCTTTTGGAAAATTATTGAAAAAATCTAGATTTGTAACAGAAGAGAACTAAAATCAAGAACATTTAGAAATATTAATTATTGTATTAGATGACAGTAACATTGGGTTTGACTCACCCAAGCAAAATAACAGTGTATTCTTTCTTTTTTAGTGAACAGAAGTGTACTATGTTGAAATGAACAATAACATATCATATGAAATAGTTATTCAAATAAAAAAATAGGGTTACTCATAATGAAACAAAATTTTCCAATCTAAAAAATATATAGTGATCGTTGATTAAGTATAGTATTATACTCGCGTTTAATGTGATATTATGCACTCGGTTAAAGTCACCTCGTAAATAATAACCTCCATTATAAACTTGTTAATAATATACCATTATCATGTAGTCGGAAAATCGAAGTAATGAAATTATTCTTATCGGGAGAATTAATTTTCTAGCCGGTTCAGTATCATAATAAAATCAAGTTAATTTTGGAGTTTTCGAGGTCACATTCTAGGTTCCATTTATGAAGGTGTCATAATTCGTAAATTAGAACTTCTGATTTTACCAATAATTGGATTTGTTAACTTCCGATTCAGCCTCGTTAACCATAAACTATAAAGAAATATCTTCTCCTCGAGTCAAAGTGAACGTTACTTAATCAACTAAAGTTAACCTAACCTTACCTAACGAACAAATGGTTCGTTAACATCAAGGGACAATTCCCAATTCGAATATAAATGATAGTTAAATAGATAAACAGGTTGAAAACAATTATTTTCTTTTTTTTTCATTCTGAACGTCTTTTCAAACCTAAATGAAGCTTCTAACTCCTAAAACTGCGCACCCCAAATTAAAAACTTTTGACTTATTGAACTCAGTTGCAAAGAAACGAACCGAAGCTTAATCAATACAATTATTGTTAAGACCCGAAGTTATATTTTTTGAAATCTAAAATCTCGATATTTTTCTAAATTGAAAACGCCGAACTAATTTGTTTTACGTGTTATTTTATCTCAAACTGGTTAGAAATGGCAGTATGGTACTATTGAGAGTTTTATATCTGTATATATATAAAACTAAATTTTTTTCAAATTTCCATTTAAATTTATTTGTTCTTTGAGAGACAACACAAATACTCTACATACGAAATGTAATATTCTAGCCGCATATAACGATCATTATTCACTTCTTGCCTAATTAACATTTTATATTCTTTGAACAAGATACTTTCCTTCTAATCGCCTTGAATAGGACCAAAATTCCCAATCCAACGCATTGAATATCGCAAATATGTAACACTTTTAGATATAATCCTACATTATTAGTATCAAATTGCACAATATTATTTACTAAATTGAGCAGCATTATTAGTGGCGAGCTTTCCGTCGCCGCAGGCAAGTAATTATCGAGTTCTTCTCACTTGCCTTAAGCCAAAATGTCGTATATATTATAACTATGAAACTAATTTTGTTAGGTTACAATAATGTGGCGGTTGACTATTTGGTACGTAGAAAATTAGTTGGTGTTAGTGTGTTGGAGCATTGCCAAGTGACTCTAAAGAATAATTTACCTCTATTCAAAAGAAGCACTATTCTTAATTAAATATATATATATATATATATATATATATATATATATATATATATATATATATATATATATATATATATATAACATCTATGGAAAATGAATTTAATGTCGCTGTTAACTCAGTGTAATCAATCTGGAGGTTTCGGGTTCGGTGTTTTTATGACATTTTTCCACATGATTACATCATTACAACAAACATATTAATACAATAATAATATTTCACCTTTGACTGTATTTAAAAACACAAAGAACGTCTTCAAATTCCATTCATGGGAATGGAATGATTATAACAGCCAAATAGTACAGATATTTTCATCCATTGTGAGATCGTCTACTAGACACAGCGGAATTATCACCATGCTAACAATTCTGTCAAGGATAGAATTGTAACCTATCGATATGTTGGTTCATTGTTGTTTAACGATGTATTGGAATTAAAGACCCTTGATATAAGAAGGTACAAAAATATGAAGGAAGCCAACCGAGACGTATTACCGAGCGTTAATATAATCGCATCAGACTACTAACTCCGCGATACCGTTTTGCTGCTATCAAATTACCAATGAGTGGAAAAAGAGGTAGACCTTTTACTATGTGTATATTATATCGTCGCATCCGAGCCTCTTGTATCCTTTAATTGGTAACACGCCGTCATCCAGAGAGACGTGATCTGAATTTTCCAGTAATACAACCCACATCTAAATATTCCATGTCGACCTTAGCAGAATGACATGGAATATGTGCGGATAATGATACGAAACAGCACCATCCATAGACTCTAGCGTACTCACCACAGAACGTTAAAGTTGCCCCTGAGTTTCCACACGTAGAAATCGACTAATGTCTGCTTATTATTTTCTGTTTACAGGTAAATGAACTTTTTTGTTAATATTATCGCTGTAATCCTGATTTATTACCAAAAGATCAAAATATTGTTTCTACACGGTGTAACACTTTTATGTCACTGAGTATAATTAGACAATCTAAGTTCATTATCATCCCTTTTAATATTAATTTCACAACATTTGTAATGTATTACTAACAAAAAGCATTGCAGCAAATATAATTCAAATCATTTGATATGGATTTCGTGTTTTAGATCTATGATCTTTTGACTTAAACTTATCTTTGATCTGATCAGGCAAAATATATTTCAATGTATTGCCTACACGGATAATGATTGTTATTGAGATAGATTACACCCTAAAATGTAGCTATGGATACTATCATAACAGTTACTTCCAATCAAATTCTCAAATTTAAACAGTGGTTTGACAAAAAAGATGACGAATTATTTTATATCAATGGAATGAAAAATGAATATGGGAATTAACTCAATGCTCGTCCAAGTATTGTATTAACACAGTTAAATTCAATACTTCAAAAATATCTAGAAGTTTTCTCCTAGCGTTTACTCGGTCGTAGAAGATCCATAAGTCACATGGTGCTTAATGTAGTAAGGCGGCCAAGAACTTTCGAATCGAAAGAGAATGCACTTTAATGGTGCTATGTCCTCAGAAGTTGAAGAAACAATAAACATGGCACTGTTGATTTTCTGGAACGAGTTGGGTAACTGGTTTTGTATTAAGAGTTGCCAATACTCCTAATTATCTCTAGTAATAATTTTGTCAAATTCTGTAAAAATTGAAGCACTATTTTATATTATTTGATCAAAAGTTTCAAAACATACACTGATCTCATTTTCCCGTTGAAACGCTTTGTATGGACTCATAATATACCCTTAAATAGTCAATCGTTTATTTGAATAACCAAGTTTGTACACTTGCCTATATTCATCTGTATATGAGGTTGAAAGACGTCTCGATCTTTCCTTGTCAGTGATTCATTCCTATCTATTCATTTGTGAACAGTATTCTGGGAATTTGAAACCAAAATTGATGTTAAATCGTTGTTTGAAAATCATGTTCATGACATCATGACATACTAGATACACGATCTTGCTGAAGCTGCTTCAGCAGCAAAGTGACTAGCCGTAACAAGTTCAAACTTATCATTAGCTCGTTATAGAAGGGTATGAAATATACTGATTGAGGTAGATGCAATATAAGAAATTGATGCTATGGAAATTTTCTCACAGTATTTTTTGCTCATACCTCGTGGGTGAGTATGAAGTCATGTTATGTATTATTAAACTTTGTTCAATAATGAAATATGTATTTTCCACATATCCTATGAATATTTTAAAATATAGTTGCGGTTAAAATTGTTCACATTAATCAATCTATATCAAACTTTACATAGTAACGCCATCACAAAATAATATTTTTTGGAAATATGCCCGGGGAAAATAAATTGATTTGTGAGTTTGTCATAGAATATGAATAATATGTGGAATTTTGTTAAATTAACATTGTTTACAGTATAATATCGAATATGACATTGGCAAACTGTTAAACGATTTCAAGTGTATACAAATTCAAATTCATATCAATCTCATTGTTATCAGAATTACCAGCATATTTACTAACCTGGTCACAAAGTACATCACTTCATAATTTTAATGGATGGCAATGCATAAAGTTGGTCAAAATATGCATGCAGTTCACTTTTGCTGAATATTATGAAATTAGGTTGATTGCTTTCCATATAAATCCAACATGAAATTTTTATGTGAAAATTTGTGGTAGATGAAAGTATTTTGAGATTTTT
The DNA here is from genome assembly GCF_026250575.1 of Diorhabda carinulata. Classification (NCBI taxonomy): domain Eukaryota; kingdom Metazoa; phylum Arthropoda; class Insecta; order Coleoptera; family Chrysomelidae; genus Diorhabda; species Diorhabda carinulata. The sequence continues at coordinate 11,945,166 of NC_079462.1, forward strand.
TATGAAATTCAGTCAAGATAATATTGCAGTTTTTAAAATTAAATAAAATAACCTTTTTCTCCATTTCTAAATCAGTTCTTCAATTTCACTTTCTTACTGAAGGATATTGTCGAGAATGGGATTTCCTTATAGATGTCACAATCAGTATCTATATTTTCTGTGTATGATCACTGATAGTGTTATGCATTTTTCACTCTAAGTTAATATGATATTATCAATCATCTATCGAGCTTTCCCATTAAAATGTGGGTTTAAATGATAATGAAAAATATGAGTCGATAAAGGTATGATGAACCTATTAAACTTTCCAAATAATGTTTGATATTGTTGTTATCGTAATATCGCAAAAAGGAATCAAGTTCATTCAATCTTTGCTTTGATCTCTCAATATTGAATTTTTCATCCATCAATATTTAATCAAACATTTAGTTAGGTTAGATTAGGTTACACAAAAATTTAATAGGTATCGCCTTTTTTTTTAAATTTTTATCTAGAATTTTCCTCGACAAAAAGTAGTTTGATATGTTGGATATGTTTTTGAATTATATATTCTGATGAATTTCTATCTATGATCTATGATCAGAGCAGACAACAAATGTCCTTTTTCTACACGAATAAACCAAATGAGGTGAAGTGATGAAGTTCAATTCACAATTATAACTTTACAAAATGATCTACAATGGTTCGTTTGAAACTGTCTTATGAACTAACTCTCTCAGATCTCGATTTTTCACAAAAACCAAGTATATACAGAAGCTCTACCAAGTTGTAAAGAAATTTTCCACATGTTTACGTATTCTTTGTGGAAGCAAATTCAATCGTTTCTTTTTAGCATTTCAGAATTAAAATGATATCACATTTTCACAGAATTTTTTCAATTTACCATCAAAATCTAAGTAGCTATGACGAAAATTTGTGTTATAGTAATGTTTTTAATGCAGATAAAATCTACCCAGAATGAGTACGTATTTATGTATACTTGATTAATTTACAACTTGCAGAGGCTTAAAAGATCTGTTAGATCTTCGCCTCTATTCAGGTTCCCAAATCAATAGCTTCCTATTCTAAATAAAATTTTTGTGCATCCAGCTGCAGATCTACGCAGTTCACTTCCAGTTGATGAGCACCAAGCTTCTCTGGTGCCTTGATACTAGCAAGTTCTAACCCTCAGAATCTGCAGTCTTCTTTGTTTCTGTCCTAACGTGTTGTCCCGGTAATCCATTTTTTTTTTCATTTTTCCTTTATTAAATTTGATCCACATCTCATCGGTCGTGCAGAAGAGCTATGATATTAACAACAAAGTAACTTAGTTGTGCTTGAATGGCTGCTTGACTATTAAATGTGATTATTTTTCTCTAACTTCTTCATTCTTTATTGGAAATGACCTTGCTAGGTCTTGAAATTACGTGAATTTCTTCTTTGAATTGGCCACAGAATATATTATTCAGGAACTTGGCTCTGAATTCTGGAGCGGTTGCTAGGCTGGTTATATTACTACAAGCGATAGATTCATATATGATGATAGGTCTCAGGATACCTGATGGCTGATGGATATGAAGATACTTGGATTGCAGTCCCACTTTTCACCCGTGACGTTTCTGGATATAATTTGAGCCAATTCTTCTTCGTATATTACCTCTGGTTCATTCCCCACTAATTCGCAAGTTAGTGTAATACCTAAGTATTTGAATCCTCTTCCTTAGACCTCTTCTTCTCGATCCATTCAAAAAGACATGGGATTAAGTGAATTTTTTCAATGAGGCAATAATAATTGTTATTTGGTTCAACCTGCCTAGACTCTGGAACAAAGAATATTCTCAAACTGACCTCGCTCAAAGTGAATAATGCAATAAATAATATACTAAGATAGCCACATTTGCTCAAAATAAACCGCTTTAGTTGCAGATAACCTCGTTTGTTGGAGATGCGTAGAAAGCTTTTTTCACAGTATCGTTTATACCACAATTGTCACTTTCTAAGAGACAGCAAAAGAAATTACATTTATTCTTGAAAATGTGTCTGAAGGAAGAAACCTTGATCACTTATTTGTCATCATTGTCTTCTTCAAATAGTTTTGTATCATGCTGATGTTCTCAAATGATATTGAATGATTATATAATGATTTTTATAATAATTTGTGACGGATCTTTGTTTATCTTGTTTTGGGGCCAGATAACCCTTGATCTTAGTAAATTTTCTGTAAATGATACTTTTTCTCTATCAGTTCCAAATAATTTGAAAAACCTACATAAATGGATTAGTTAACATTTTTCATATATCACCAAGAATATCTGATGATTTTTAAGTCATTCGATGGGTGAAATTCCAATATTTGGAAATTTATTTTTGCTGAAAACATTGAAATATTCAACAAATTTACTTAATAGTATTTTCTGACGTGAAAGGAGAAATGAGAAGAGTCGTAGAAGCCAAAATATAACAATAAAACCAATCTAGTGCAATAACTACGAAATTAGGAATGATGAGTGAAGTTAAGTGAAGTACGAATATAAAAAAATCGCTACTGTGCTTAAAAAGTCAAGAACTAGAAAAGAGCAGGACTAAAAGATAGGCTGCAAATCAGGTCGAGATATTTCTAAATACTAGGAGTAAATAATTAAACGGAAATGGACGCAGCCACAAAATAATGGAAGAGTATAATAGAAGGCACTAGAAAAGATAAAAGAGAGAAAGAATTAATGAATCGTCAGTATAGCCAATATAGAGGGCCAGAATAGTTTACAAAGACCGATTAATTCTATTCATAGTAACAACTGTTTATTGAGTAACAATAAAGAAAAGGCCATATTGTGATGAATGGTGATATCTTGGAAAAACACTGGGGATTGAATATTTTCATGAGTAATGTAATAAAATAACGGAATAAACCTACCTCCAATAAAATCTTTACCAAGTGCTTAAGATGCTCTAATTATTAAACGGGGTATCAATTTCAATTGAACCGTTCTCCTTACTTGAAGTCCTATAAAAAATCAAGCTATTACTTAGCTAATTAACACTTAATTTGAAGTTTAAACCTGATTATAGCATATGGCTATCACCAATTACTCGATTTTCCTTGACACCACAATTGAAAAAATTAAATAGAATTGTTAACATATATTTTTTATGTGTGCTTTGTAATAAGATATTTAATGAGAAGTAGTTAATTTCATCAAATTTTTTCTATGCTGCTCATTATTTTCTATTGCTCACAGTATATTTTATGAAATTAAAAACTTCCTTCAATGTAAAAACTTGAATAACATATTGAAAAATAAAATGATGAAATCATATATATACTTGATTCTTATGTACGGAATGGAGGCAGCTACTTAAAAAAAGGCACTAATGAGAATACTGGAATCCTTTTGAATGTTGATATTGAGATATCATGGACAGATAAAATCGTGAATGAAAAAGTTCTACGCAAAATGGTAACACAAAGAGAATTATTGACCACCACAAAAACCCGCAAATTATAGTATTTCGTTCATGTGGTGAGGGGACAACGATACGAATTCCAGAGATTGATTATGCAGAGAAAGATAGAAAGAAAGGGAGGTATAGGACAACGAAGAATATCATGATTGCGAAACTCAAGGAAGTGGTTCAACTGACCGTTAAACCAATTATTTAGAGCAGCTATGAATAAAATAAAAATGGTCATGATGTTCGCAAACCTTCGTCCAAAAATGGCACTTTAAGAGGAAAAAAAGAGGAGAATTATCCATTAATAAAATCTGTTCACAAACTGGTCCAAAATAATGAGAGAGAGAGTGAGAGAGAGAGAGAGAGTGAGAGAGAGAGAGTGAGAGAGAGAGAGAGAGAGTGAGAGAGAGAGAGAGTGAGAGAGAGAGAGTGAGAGAGAGAGAGAGGCCTTAAGTCAAACGATGGAGACATTTTATTCGACGAATTTATCTTTATTTTATCTTCATTTTGGAATATGTTCAAGTGAAGGGCACTAGCTATATATTTATCGATGATCAGAGGTTCAGTTATACTATTTATACGGATATGAGCCCCAAAACGTACCTCCCACAACTACTTAGTATTCAATTTTATAAAAAGACGTGTATTTTCATTGCTGTAGAAGAGACACATTTGTTTGATAGTTGAAAAAACGTACACTGATCACTAAAGCAAATATTGTGCAGAATATTCTGATTTTCTCATATAAACTTGGAAGCTCTATCATAGTTCCACAAATTGGTTGAAATTGTCGTCAATAATAATTTCCAACTAAAAATCATGCTCCAAAAACTTCAGATTGGATAGAATAATATTTTTTTGATTCCTAAAACTTCTTTACGCTTATAATTTTTACTTGACTTTACTTTACGGCTTAAAATTTCAGTGGTTGATGTAGATTGGGTGAAAACCAGCCTAAAATCTGTCTTTAAAAAATAAGTATTTTAAATATTTTTTATATTACCCGAGTAGGTTATCAAATCGACTCCTTGTATACTGAATAAACCTCTTTTTTCAGTAAACAAAAAGCCAATTGGCATACAGTAATACAATGAAAAAAATTTTCAAGCACGTTTCTAACGGCCTGCATTTATTGAAATCGAATTATTTCGGGTTTCCAGTCAAAATATGTGTTGAGATCGATAACTCACTTTCCAGCATCATCCTGTTCAAAAACCAGTGTGCTGGAAAACTAATTTCTTCTGTTGAACAGAATTTTCCTCACGGATAGCCTTTGATACCCATCAACACAATATATATATTGTGTTGATGGGTATATAGAGAAATGTTCACTAATTACAACATTAAATAATAATATCTACTACTCAAATTTCTATTGGATGGCCGATTTGAAAATATCCGGCAACTTTTCTTCTGTGAATAACTTTCCAATAGTTACTGGACAGTGCATTGAATTTTTATCCAATCGAAATTCTGTACTCAAGTTCTGGAAAATTCTGTGAATGTGTTGGCATTATTTCAGAAAATTCTTTTCCCTTGATAAAATACACTTACATCATTGTTTTATCTAGTTGATTTCCGCCAAGGAAGGAGAGTTATTTATGTATACACAAATACAATTTTATACGTCTGCAGAAACTTTTAAGAGAAAAGAGAATAAGGGTTTCTTCTTGCATTTGATTTGCATCATTCAAGTTGAATGCGGGCCAGCTATTATTCATTATATCTATTATAAATGTTGTACTGAAGTGATACATGATCAACTTATAATTCCACTACGTCATTCATTGAACTAATGAAAAATTAACACATTTTAATAGTTTAAAATGAATTTTGTTATTTCAAAATTACATCGATTTGAATCAAGAACTATTTTGACACACTATCTGAAAGCATACAAATGAAGATATTGAAATAATATCTATTTGGAAGCCACGGAGTCGATCTAGTTAAAGTTTTAGAGAAGTCTGGTATTCCATCTCAATATTATTTCTATTACCGTGTCTCTGATTCTCTAATTGAAACTCCGCTAGTTATCTATCATCTAGTTAGTATATGAATCGAGTTTCTAAGTTGACATTCGTTTCTTCATGGATTAAATTTTAATATCTCTGTTGATATATGAAGTATGCGTATTGTGATGTTTTTTGCAATTATAGTTTATCTTTACTTAAATACACGTGATAGTCACTCCCTCTAATTTATTTATATTGAGCCAAATACTGTACACCACTACCTAATTCATATAATAAATCCACTCCTCACTGAATTATGTTGTAATGCTGAATTCTATTTTCGTTTAACTTGTATTACTATACTTTTCTTAAAAGTCTACAGTTCTCTGTATTTATATTATTATATTTTTGAGTCTTCTATGGAATTATCCATTTTGTTAGAGTTTCCTGTGCTTTACTCAAAATTTCAATATTTCCCAAGCAGACAGGAGTGGCCAACACAAGCGTGTGATGCGGAATAGTATTAAGTGTTATTTTTTATTTTATTTTTAGGGGTATTCGATTTTGGTTAGAATCGTCATAGTTATCTTCATGGATAAGTCCAATCAATATTCTATATATGTTCTTCTGCCATATATATTATTTGTGAATGATAATTTTCAGTTGAATAGATAATAACTAACTTACTATAAATGTGAGAGGACTTAAAGTCCTCTTGGAATATTGTCGACAATGACGGCATATAAAATAACAATGCACTATTCATTTATTTATCTGTTTCATTCATAATATTGAATTGAGTTGACAAATAAATCTTGAATTGGATTTTTTTCATAGCCATATATACATTACATGGAAAATATATATACATATTCGACATTCAATGTCAAAGTTTGTAGACAATACAAACTGGTTGGTGCACCAAAATATGAGTCACAAATAGACAATGTTTGTCTTGTGACGTGATTATTGTTGAGAATGCCAATCTAATTGAAAATTGAATTCAATTATACATCTCTGAGAATAATTACGAGTATCATAATTACAATTTTATTTCGCCTCGGTACTTGATGCCTGGGTAGAACCAATGAAATCATAAACTTCGTCGGCATTGCAAACTGGATCGACAGTTTTGTATGCCACAGGTAACAAGTGATGTATCTTGGAATTAACACACATTTAACAAGATTTTTGTGGGAAAACATCGAGAAATATGTGTTTGTTGACAGTATTTTGCTAGTCCATGATTTTGCAGAAATTTTATACATCTAGTGTTTCCATTTACTATAACTGAAGTGTATTGAGATTGGAAACTTTACATTTAAATTTATCGTACAAAAGCCTGTTTATCTCTTGAGCTACTATGATAATGTCCACAAACAACGACTTTTCTGAAATTTGATATCTGAGAAAGTATTGTAATTATTTGTCACCTACTACAATACTTTTGACCTCTACATTGTTTATATTTATACAACACTTGACACTAATGTGCATCTTTTCTGCCATGAACTACTGATCTTCTTTGATTCTTTCTTCTAAAAAGCAAATTAATTTTATGCGGCGATCTCAGTATTGGCTTTTCCTGTATATATGCTACTCAAGAATGTCTTCAATCAAATTTTCATTCTGTAGACATGCATATAACCAGAATAAACCAGTTCTTTTATTATAGACTAAGTCGCATCATTGTATGATCCAGAATCAATCGATAGATCTTTCCGATCATGAAACAGTAATAAAAGGAATTTTCGGTAAAAAATTCTAAAAAATTTGAATATCGTTATTCAAGGTCTGATTGGGACATTTTTTCTTGTGATGCTGAATTCGAAATAAGTCTGGAGGTCAATTCTTTTCTCCTTAGGTATATAAAAAATGAGAAAAATAAACCCTGGTCCACTAGAGGCTTACGTATCTCTGGAAAGAAAATGTGATCTTCATCTCACTTGAGGAAATTTTCAGACAGCACCAAATTTATGTAAAAAAAATCGTATTTGAACCCGTTTGACTAATCCGTGAGGACGCTTTCAGAGCTATCCATTTGTAGTAAGGAACAGTGCCTTCTACGCTGTAAACGAGTTGATGTTAATATTGATTTAACTGTGTAAAGTATAATACATATAAAAATTTACACATGTACATTTTAAAAGGTAATATCGTTTTTTATTGTAGTTTTCGTATGTATAATACATATTTAGATTTTATTTTATTTGTGTATTCATTAAGTTATTCGTGTGTTTGGTTTTTATTTATTTATAAGCTCTTTTCTACAAATTGAAGACAATTTTTTGAATCTCTCTCAAAACTAATGATTTCGTTTGCCTTTTTACAGATAAAATATAATTATATCTATCGAAAAATGATGGGTTGTCGGCATTTTTTCATTCCTAATAACATTACCAAAGGTTTAAAATATTTAAGACAGTCAAGCGCATACCAAAAATGTACGATATTTTTCGTAGGAATTGACATGTTTAGCACTGACACACGAGAATTTTATATATCAGATAATTCATTTCTCCAATCTTATTTATGTCCGTTCTGCGTTGTCTGAAATTAAAATATCCCAATCACAATTCGCGTTGCTTCTGTAATCATGTGTTTCTCCGCGGAAAATGATACAGACGTGAGCCCATAGGTTTCCTCTTTTTTAGTCAGAGTTGAAGATTATCTCAGGAATAGCATTCGTCAGTAATTCCAATTACAATTCCATCTACTTTTCACTCATTCTATTCGTATTTCTGTCTATACTACGAATCCAGCAAACTAGATATCTCAATCAACTTTGCGTAATACATATTCTTTCATGTGCTCTCAATATTTGATTATTGATAATAAATTTCTGCAATAATCATTTTTTTATAGAAAAACGACCAATCTACCTTCAGTCGTCAGCTAAGCAGAAATAACATCGACTGTATCTACTGTTCTCGGTTAATTTCAATATTTTTTCATAATTCGTCTGTATTCTTGTAGCCTTTCTAAATAGAAAATATTAATAGAAAAATTAGCAATTTCAATTATTAATTCTTTGGCCCCAGGCCAATATTGAGTATTTCATCACACCATTCCATTCACAAACATACTCATAATTACCCCTCAAGGGTGCGGCATAGTGACTGGTCGTTAACAATTATTCTTTATAATCAGTAACTTACGTAATACGTTGAACATAAATGTATCGAAACTGTGTCAGTTTCGTGTTCAATATTCTGAAACAATTTATCACCAGCTGGATATATACCGAAGCCCATAAAGTTGGATTGAAGTTATTTTTCTCCAAAGCGTTTATGATATAGCGGATATGTTGTATTGTTGAGAGAAGGAATTTCCGCAGTGTTTTGGGTAATAAAACTCTCCCCATTCGAGGTATTGCGTCTAACATGCGTTGTGAATCTGAGATAAGGACAAGGTTATGGGAAATAAAGAGAAAGTGATAGAAAGTATATCCGAATTATTTTTGTTATTTCAGTAAATGGTGAATGTCGCCGGAAAAATCGTAAACATCAAACTACGGACCTAAATAAACTATGAATAAAAAATGAATTCGATATAATTTATTGACTGATAGCTGGACAATGTGTTGAAATTCTGAGCTCACTGAACTCATTTCCAGTAAAAAGTTCTAATTAGTTTCTATTGAGAGTATTACGAATTTCTAATTCTATAAAAATTCTTCCATTCCAAATATAATTGCAATATTGCAATTGCCGATGTCTTCACCAACAAGGATATGAATGTGATTTTTGTGTGATTGTGGTAATGAAATATCTAAGTGTATATTCATGAATTTGAAAAATGTGTTACGTCACATCATTAGGGAGGACTATAAAAATGTGACGGTGGGAGAAGTTCAAAAATTCCAAAAAATCGTGTGACGTAATTTATGACGGAAAAAACGGACAGAGAATATTATCGAACATTTTCCCGGTGTAAAAACTCCAGTAAAAAATCAAAATAATAAGATATATGCGCTTTTTCCAGATACTCTTGTAAATATTATTGTTACAAACACCAATCAAAACATACAAGCAAAAAAAATTATCAGAGAGAAAGAGATGTCACAACGACGAATTTACTTGAAATTAAAGCATGGATTGGTCTTCTGTATTGAGCAAGTATTCTAAAATCTTATCGTTTTAATCTTGATGAGCCTTGGTACAAAAATGGTACTGGTATAGAACTATATCGATTAACGATGCTGGAACAGATATTTCGTTTCTTATTGCAACTTGTAAGGTTTGACGATTTGTCTACGCATCAAGAGGCAAACAATTCTCAGTAATTGCAAATATTCCTTGTGATTACCTAACTATAGACGAAAAACTAGAAGTGTTTCGCGGAAGATGTAGTTTTCTCCAAATCTGCTAGATAAGGTATAAAGGAATTTGCATATATAAACACAAAGACATTTTATACCGTTAGTATCATATATACCAAAGAAAGATAGGAATACTTTAATAGTATAAGTAGGATATGACAATCTCGACGAAAAGATAAACAAACTCATCATAATTATAGCATACAATAAAACCAAAGGAAGAGTTGACTTTCTTTATAAATTGTGCGCAGCATATGATGTGTGAAGAAATACTGGCAGATACCCGATGATAATTTTTAAATCGTTACTCATCGCTGGTGTCCATAAATTTTTGTTGTCAATGTAGCAAACAAATTCATCTCGAATATTCGAAGAAGGAAGTTTTTATAGACTCTGGCATTTCAATTAATTGGAGGTTATCTTCAAAGTCGGATTACTGAGCATATACCAACTATTATAAACCAACAAATTGTGCGAGTCTTGGGACTAGAAACACCTCCTCCTTCCCCGCTAGAGGATACGCAGACGCTGAGTCTATGGTGACAGGAAGAAATATATAACAACACGATTTCCTTGTGTAAATTGTAAAAAAATTGTTCGCTGGAAACATCGATCACATGTTTGTTATTATTGTTCTATTAATGAAAACGAAATAAGATTATGACACATGACATATGACATACGTTTTGTTTGCTGAAATGGTTTATTCATAATCTTTATTTACGGCCACCATTGAAATTAAATATTCAAAAACTCCTATACATACGTGAAATTACTAATATTGTACATACGCCTAAGAGCGTTCGAAAAATAATAATGCTTCTAAATGGTTATTATAACACCCAAAAGAGTGCGAAAAAGTACAATGATTTTCAAATGGGAGACTTAGTATAATACTCTTTTTTATTTCTATAATCATAAGTAACCTGAAATAATTTTGTGATGTGTGTTCTGTCAAAGGTTGGTCAACTGTGATAATTTTGTACTGTCACTAAGAAGTGTGAAACGTCAACGTCATTTTGAAATTTTTTTCTCAAATTTTGATTGATAAAAAACTGATTGTTAAGGTAAATACACATGAAAGAAGAATCTGATCGTACTACTCATGAAATTGCAAAAATTTTTCGTGCAATTTACCCAAGTTAAAACTTGCTTCCGGAAAAGTCAAAAAAATTTAGATGTCATATGTCGATTCTTATCGCATATTTGTTGCAAAAGTCAAGCCAATGTCAGCAACGTTATTCAATGTTGAAAACTACCATGAATTTATTATTACTAATAAAGTTATCTTTTTTCATTTGAAAAGTTTATTTTGTTGTTACGGATTTATACGAATTTTCATGCCTTAGATGTAAAGATCTGCGACAGGTTAATAATGAATCTTGTGAGGAAACAGGTAGGACATTGAACAACATACGTTATGCAGACGACACGGTTAGGACACCTCTATTAATATCACACAAAAACCCAGTAAATACTTACAACTCCTACCTAATCTCAATGTATGTGTATCATAAGAGAGATAAGTGAGATACATTTCATGGGAGGGCATAATATCACCTACGAAGAGATAGAAAGAGAAACAATGAATCTTCATGATTAATGATTATACGATTGTTTCATCCACTGAGAATTTAATTTGTTTTTGAGTTTGTGATGAAATTTTAAATATTATTATGAAAGTTGAGATCAAGTCCTTAGAGACAATTCATTATACACAGATTTTGGCATGATTTGAAATATAACTAAATGAATTGTGTGATAAATTACCAGTAAAAAACTGCATAGTCTCTTTTTGGTATCGGAAATAGATGCAGGATGGTTTTGATAGTTTGTTCTTAGAACGTGTTAAATGATTAACGAAGAATTTACAATTTTCAAATAAAAAATGTAATGAACTCATTGTGTGGAGTGGAGTGGAGCACACCATAAAAAAAGATGGGTACGCTCAATATAGAAGGAAGAAAAATCCTAGAAAAATATCATATTCAGGCAAAGAAGATAATTATCTATATATTCTTTTCAGAGAATGCTTCTTGGATCACCTCTTGTTTGTTCATAATATTTGATGTTCCTGTGTACCTAGGAATTATACCACTAAAACTTATTAATTGTTAAATTGTGAACAGTAGTCATATGAGAATCCAAGGTATTGTATCGTAAAAACTATCAGTATTAGATAATTACGGTGTGCAAGTTTTGCATTGAAGTGGTTAAAAGAGAATCATGTATGAAGGTTTCCAAGATGGTCAACAGAGGAGCTTACCACAATCATGAGCTTTTGAAGTGAGTCATCGCTCAAATCCACCAAAATGTAAATGTCGTTTTCATGCAATATTCCATGAATTATCTTCGAAAATTTAATGGAGGGTGATCACATATTTTTTATGTGGCCCTGAACAATTGAACGGATTTTAATTACTGTGATTTCGGTGAGGAGAGAATTTTATTATATCAATGATTTGTTCAATTCATATTGTTGCCTATTGTAGAGCGATAAAAGGAAATCGGAAAAATCTAGAAAATGAAATCGAATAATATGCTTTTTTCTCAAAGAACTACAATCAAATTTAAAATACTGAATAAGTTTCTGAAGCATATTTCATTTTTATCAAGAGATTTAGAAAAAATGAAGTTATTATGAAATTTTAGTAGGAAAGGAAATCACTCGAGTGAACTTTAGAAACTATGTTTATTGAAAACAACCACTAAATACATTTCAGTGAAAAATCAGTTTGAGATGTAAATATTTCACTTAGTTCTCTTATGTTAAAGAGCTTATGAAAAACTATCTCTAGGAATGACATTCTCCAAGATGGAGCACTTTGCATTTTAATCAACATTCATTATAAACCCATTAACACATTTACAACACTACGACACACTTTTAATAATGAAAGTAGAAATAAAAGAAATCAAGAAACTAGTATACAAAATGTATGTAAAAAACAGCTCTTCCACTTAGTACTAAGAGAAAAACTCAATATTAACTGAGAATCTTACTGTTCTATATATTCAACACAAAAGTTCATACACGAACGTGACATATTCTTCCGAACTATTTCAACACTCTAATAAAGCCTACCGTTTTTATCATCAATTGCTAGAGACAAATTTCATCATATGAAATAAAAATTGTCTTACAGTTACATTGTAAGTGCCACTTCATATTCCCCATAGAACGATTTAATAATCATTTGGAAATGATGTTACATAATTCTTTTAGGCGTAGATTCATAATTTTCATTATCAACAGTTCTGTTCTGTTTGCTCTCATTCGAATGACATCTTCACTTCTGGTTTTCATTATGCTTTGCCAAATGTGAAGTGAGTCTACAATTGAATGAAATTTAATTTTTTTTCTTAAGATTGTCATCAAAAATAATAATGTTTTCAACGGCGATGGATTAGACAAAGTTTCGGATCAAACTTCTGACATTGGTCAAAAATCGTAGCTAACGACATAATAATTACCATACATGTGAGTTTCTTCATTTTCATGAAATTTTTGGCCTGTGGCAATGAGAAAGTGATTCCTCGATTTTTAATAGATTTTTATTTAGAATTTTTTTTAAATGCCTTATAGGCTTTCCGACTTTCATAAATTAGTAGAAACATTCCCATTTTTAATATAAATTGGAGTTGACTATTCAACAAATTTCATCCGTTGCTTTGGTAGGTATAAGTTTTAAAAAAGTCCTTTTGCATGAATGCTCCATAAAGAGAGGAGCGTCTCAATAAAAAATTTATTAACCAGTGCTGTTTGTCATCTCTCGTTTCTCTCTGAATACGATGGTGGTCTGACCTACTTTTCTCGTTTGAAAGCCCAACCCTATAACTCCTTTTGTAATGTTATATAGGGGTTTAGTATGTGTGGAAAATTCCATTTCCAGTTGCCAGCATCAAATATTTGGGATTATTCGTTTGTTCGCACATCCTAGTATGTAGTTGAATTCAAGCATTGGAATATGGCAAGTATTTCTTGAGTCAGCGTTTATTGCAAATTCGTTTTTTGAGTAAATGGTGTACACTAAGGTTATGTTTCTCCTCTGTTGTATTACTGAGTTAGACTTCGTGCTTCAAATAATTATGTAAGAATTTCAGTTAAAAGCTGGAATCATAAAGCAAACAAGCTTCAATGACGATGTAATAAAATACCTTCTACTAAGAAAATCAGTAAATTTATATAAATTGTGGAAAATTATCCATAGACAAACTGAATACACTATGGTCTAAGGTACAATGTCTAGCTTAATTATCTTGACGCATGTCAGATAGTGGACATTTTGTTCAATATAAATGAAAAGATAACTCATTACATAGTAAATTGGTATTAAATCACAAGAACATCGAAAATTTATGCTGAATTTAAATTGATCCCTATTTTGGTTAAATACTATCCCCAACTAGCAGAGCACTTATTCCAAGGTTAAATTTGTACGCAATTATGGAAGGTTTCGTACGGAAAGTATTCAACTCCGTCTTGAAGTTTTCTCGATAACGAAATACACCGATGGCACCATTTTATGCGGCTCCATGAAATTAAAGTTTGATCGAGAAAAGTTGTCAACTCTTTGAACATTTTCATCGGATTCTAGGGTCGAAAAGTGTCCCGATCGTTCTTCGTTCCCATCTGACTTAATTTTGCTCCAGATTTGCTCATACTTCAAAACAATATTCAAAAATACTTAATTATCATATCATAAGATATGTCATCGTTTCATAAATTTCTTCTCTCAAGAGTTTCAAAGCAAACATTGACGAATTTATTTTGAAACTCCATTCAAAATCTCCAACTATAAAGTTCACCTATTAAATGGAGGAAAATGGACAGTGTTACCATTTCTAGATACTCCAGTAATTAGCAATAGCAATATGCTAGAATTTGATGTATTTAGGAAAAACACCGCTACGTGCAGATAAATCTTTATTATTATTGTATCTAACATAAGGTGGCCAGTCTCCATTTCCTGATACATCTACTTTCCTTTTAACATCTAGAGATACAATGACGGGTCTCTATTGAGGAGGAAGCTGTCCTCAACGGTTATGATAAAAGAATAGTATATAGGTATTTAACCATCGTAAGTTTAAGAAAAAGTGAAATCACTTTTTTCTAAACTCAAACTGGGAAACAAGACAAATGTCCTCTAGCATTTTCCAATCCTGTTTATATAAAACGGATTGGAAGGAATAGTTAACAGAGTGGGTTTTAAATTAGCTTATAAATCCAACAATACATTAAAACAATTGATGGGTAATCCTAAGCATGAAATACCAAATTTGGAAAAGAGTTGTGTATATGAAATTAGCTATGGTTATTATGACTGAAAGTATATTGGCCAGATTAAGAGATCCATTATTGTTCGGTATAAATAGCACATAGCTTATTTAAAATATCGACGGACCGAAAAATCGAGTATTGCTGATCATGCTGCCAGTCATAACAGCGATATAAATATTAATAATGTAAACTTGTTAATAAATGTATCCAATGATAAATGTTGGATGCATTTAATTTGCATTTGCATCGAAATTACTAAATATAAGAAAAGCTTTACTAGCGACAAGGGTCAAGACCTTACAGCCCACTCTATAGTTTAGAAGTCAAACAAAAATGTGAAGTTTCTCGCCAAGGAGATTTTTTCGCTGGAATTAATTTTTGCGGAGGAAGATTTATTGGTGAGTTATTAGGTTTCAGTTTACCTTCAGTCTCTGAAGACGATAACTTATCGAAACGCGCGCCAGACAGTGTCATTGTGAATGTTTGTGTTGTGGTAGTGTAAACAGTGTATGAACAGCGTTCCTCACAACTCATGTTTTAAAAAAAATAGTGTAAGCCTATATCAGTAAAGTTATAATAGTAGCAAACTGATAAGTGGAAATGGTTCAAATTTGCATTGCTTGTTTTATATAAGATATACTAGCTGAATAGAGAAATTTGAAGTTGTAAATGTTTTGTAATTTCATATAGATTCATTGAGCTTTTTATTGTGATCATCTCCATAAAATGAAATGATAAGCTAGCTCTTCCCAAACATTAATCAGTTTATTTCGAATGACTGTTGCAATAGTTGTCAATCCATTTCTCAATTCGAGAGAGTGAATTGTTGATTTTTTCTTTATGACCTTTCAACAATAGAAATCACGCTGGATGATATCGGGTCACTAGGTCTTTCCGGCCAATCCAGAAGTCTAAAGCACTATTCTTCAGCTAAACTCGTACTTAGTTATCCTAATGGGTTTGCGTACCATTTGAAAAATTGAATTCTTCAGTTCATCTTCTTCCAACCGAGAGAAGGTTAATCATCCTAAAAATAGAGGTTTTTGAAATTTCGGACAGAAAATGACCTATGAAAAATTCAATGTAGGAAAGTCTTTTACTTGAACTTTTACCATAGCTAGGGGTTAAGAGGCTCAGGTCCGAATTTTATGAATACTCCTAAGTCTATTATGATGAAAGGTTGCTTCATTTCTGAAGATGGAATGACCCCAAAAATTGCCTCTGTAGAGACGTCACTCAACAATCTCTTCAGTAACTCCTCAGTAAATTTTTGACTCGTGGTCTATGTTCCCTTCAAGGACAAGCAAAATGATAAATAAATATAAATATATATAAATAAACATATATAACAAATAAATTGATCCTTGGAAGCCTAAACATTGTTTGAGAGAGAAAGTGCGTCTTTTTTTCACTGTTTTGCACTAATAGATTTATAGTCAGAACGCAGAGAGTTTATCAAGAAAATTAATGGCCTGCAGCTCTTACATGACTTGTGAAAGTAGAGAGAGGGAAAGAGAGAGAGATGGGAGAGAAATGCTTTATTGTCAAAAAATTGTTACAATTTGTAGACAAAAGGTTGTAAAAACAAACATAAAAATAACTCAATAAAGATAAAACGAATAAAATAACATTTCAAAAAACAGAAGAGAATCTCAATGAGTAAAAAAATTATAGGTAATAGTAATAGATAATAATAAGTATATAAGTTGTATATAAGTCCATAGAAAAAATTAAACCAGTATGCAGCATGCTCCGAATTAAATATTATTATCAGAACAGAAGTCATTTCCAGAGTAGAAGGCACTTTCCAGTTAATATGCCTTCAAATTATTGCGCAATACGGGAACAGATAATATCGATTTGATTTCAATTGGCAAGTGATTGTGCATTTTTTTGCATTTTAAAATATTGAGCCCTTAACTAATTCTGAACGTTGAGCAGGTAGGTGAAGGTCGTGCTCCGCGTTCCTGAGTGGAAAGCCGTGCAACGACTGGAAATTGGGAATAAGGAAGGAAGAGTTAGAATTTTCAATCCTTTAAAGAAGTCTCTGCCGTGAGCCCTGACGTTTAGTCCGAGTGAATATCTAACAACTCTTTTGTGGTTTGAAGATTCGTTCGATAATCGAAGATGCGATACAATAAGGGCATAGTAGACTGTTAAGGAGATGGATATGTTCACTTCTTTGGAAACTGATCTCAGCGTAAAGTAGGAGGAGCTTAATTTTTTTAGACGAGGCGGCAATATGTTACTTCCATCCCAAGGAATGGTCCACAAAAGCACTAAAAATTTTACAGACACAATGACGTCAAGGGTTTTATTTAGTAAAAAAGGCTGCAATGTATTTTTATAGGATGAAACTTTGGTTTCAGAAACATTGAGACAGAGAAGGCTTGAATCGCACAATGATTAAAAGTTGATTAAGTCACTAGATATAGTCCTATGAAGTGCCGTGAGTTCAAGGCTGCTTCAAGAGAAACTAGCGTCGTCTGCTAATATACATATTTTACCACTGATTATAACCGCCTGAAGACAATTAAGAAAAGTGTCATTTTGAAATTGGAAATAAACCTGATATTATAAAATCAAACATATGTTTTATGTTCAGATGATTATCTGTTTTTATAGTAGATAAAACATGGCCAGCAAGAACAGCTGAAATTTTTTTTCCGATATTCATCCTGTGTATGGTATATTTTCTGGATGACCTAGGGCTTTCTTGGTTGGTGGAACAAACCTCATTATTTGTGAAATTTTCAGTCCTATCCTTATGTTTTCACTCAAAGTGAACAATATGTCGGTTATCAGTCCATTTTTTCTTTCAACTCTACTGTTTAGCATTCTAACATTCTATTTAAATCACCTTGCAACAAAACTGGATACTAATTAGGAAAGTACTGAAGTGCTGCCCTAAAAAAAATAGTCGAATCATGACGAAATTAGCCAAAGAAAATTACGCGTCTTAAAATTTACGATACTGTAGTATGAAATATACAATGTATTCTTTATCACGTCTTATAGACAATGAATATATGATTAACGATAAAATGTGTGTAAGAATCTTCCTGTCTACATCTTAGGATCAGCTCGTATTTTAACATGGGTCGTACAGAATTGTTTTATTTGCTATTGTATACTAAAACGCTATGCATTTAAATTGAATGGAACTATTGGAAGCAGTCATTTTCAATTAGTATTCTTTTGAAGTAATAGTTGCAGGATGGCTAGATACTGTTCATTTGGCGTCATTTTTCAGATTGGAGTTAGACTCTATATGCAAAATTCTTCCAATAAAAAATATGATTTTTATTTGTACAGACAGTGAACTAGATTATTATCATACACTTGATCACTCTGCTATATGTACGATTTGATGTTAGGTTTCATTTTTCAAGTATGACATTTTGAGTTTACTTGCTGGCCGAGGAGAAGTAATTTTGTTATACAAACTTCTGGATTCTTAATAGGCTCTCCACACTTTCACCAGGATAAATTTAATAATGAATATAAAAAGTTTTTTTTCATGAAAATGTTCTTGAATGTTTTCGCGTCCTTTTCTAAATAATATTTAGTGTCTTTGCAAACATTATGATATCATCCCAAACATATCACAAGGTATGAAAATTAAGTGATGGGAAGGGAAGGTAGGTCAGCATGCGATGAATATTTATTATGAGTAATAACTGCAACTGCAATTTTGACTAAATCCGTTCATATCTTCACTGGATGATTAGAATTTTTGAGAAAAAGTTGAATTTGAGCCACAGTAGATTTCATAAGATTTTGACCAAATTCTATAATCGAGTTATTCACCAATAAAACATACCTGCTGCTCCTGGACCTCCGTACTAAGTTAACACGATTCCTCCTCATTTTATCTTCCTTTCTAAGCTGTTAATTCATCTGAATAAACTCTATTCTGAGACATAAGAGAACATTTGAACTATAGTAACCGTTCAAATGAATGCTATCCCAATATCCGAGTTCCAGCACTACTCTGTGAAGTGTAACGAGCGTCTCCCATACTGCTTGGCTTTGCGAGGGAAATAGTTAGAATTTATATAAAACCAATCTTAAAAATTTGACTCATCACTCTCACTATTTACCTCGTACAAAAACATTTTCTTCTAAGTAATAGTGAATTTCAAGTTGATTCAGTTTAACCTGATTCAAGGAATGATTAATCAAAATGAAATATTCTCCATTTTTTTGTTTCCAGCTCTTAAAGTTTATTTCGAACTACAAGTACTAGAAGATGAAATCAAATTTGTTCTGAATGCATCTTGTTCTTTGAGAATATTTTCTAAATATTCCCATAGTACGTTTCTTTTTACACAGAAATTTAGCATATTAATTTATACGTAAGTGCTAGCAGCGAATTGGGTTTTCTTCACAAAATATCATTGTTCTCCATTTTTTGAATTTCTTCATATGCTACAGATGATATAAGATGGTTTGAAATTTATCTTTTTATTGATGGCCTTTGAACAGACATTTTTAGGACACTTTATATAATTTTTCAAATAGATGTTATAATGAATGTTCTGGGTACTTTTTAGATCCCTGGTAGGGCCGAACTTGTTTAATTTAGCAAAATATAACGACTGACAGAGTTTTAGGAAGATTTTATTGCGTTGACTCATAAAATTCTTGTAGACATCATGATACTTTCTCCTCTGATTTTGTGAGCTCCAAATTTTCTTCTGAAAAATAACTTCAATATGTTGGATAGCGTAGTTCTTAGAAGATACAAATTCACAAAATGCACATTATTATTATTATTTTCTCTAAACACAAATGTTATTACTATTGCCGCCCTGCAACTCCTACTAGTACATGCATCTAAATAATGCATGATAATGATAACGTCAAAGATAATGATTTATCTTTGACGTTATTTTTGACATTAGTATTAATTGATATTACTTTGTCATATTATCAATATTTTATGGTTGAAAGGAGTGAGATCTGTCAATTTTTGTCAATATTCTCATCTCGTCAACTGTAAATGATCATTTCATTAGTGGTACACTATAATACTTTATCTGTCAGTACCTAAAAAATACGGACAAAATTCTACAAGTAGCAATAATGTCGACTTTATTCTTAAAAATCGCAATTACTCAATATCTGTTATAACTAAATATAGAAAATACTTGACATAGGTATTTAGTGATAGTAGTCTTTTTGAAATATGATATAAAATGAAAAATAACCGAGAAATCGTGTGGCGGAAGTTTGAGTCCACTGCGTTACCAAAATAAAATTTATCAAATACTTGATAAATAATTGCCAAGTAGGCTAATACAGTGCTATATAAGTATTAATAACATTAGCTTTCAGCTGTTGATTTCAAATATACGGACTATTAAATTGGAACTAACTTAACTTTTATGTGTTGTTACCTTGTGAATCAATATATTGAAGTAAACAATTTCAAAAAGGTGAAGTCTTCCCTTTCTATAGCTTGGTTGGAAAGTTTCTGTAATCCAATTCTTGTAGAATATTTATTTCCTTTTGGTTTTCCAACGAGTTGTTTCAGACTGAATATCCATTATTAGCAGACTAATGAACGAATTACGCGGTCTTTTTTCAAAAAATTGGCTCACATATTCAGCAAATATGAATCTATGCAACATTTCTGTAATTATTCATTGTATTTTGTGATTTCTATTTTATAATTAGATATTGATTAGTCATTTCACACAATAAGTGAAATATCCAATCAGTAGTAAAACAATAACTGAATAATTAATTATCAGCAAAGAACATGCAATCTTTATCTCACCTAAAGAAATTCTTGGATAATGTTTTCTCCAAACATTACGTGAAGCTATACAGAAAAATTTATCATAAGACAATAAAAGCTTCCGAGAGAATTGGAGACTCCTTCATTGGGTATAATCTCTACTTCACTTGATGATCTCAATAATTACTTTTGGATTCTATAACTCCTTCTTATGATCCGCTTTCATATCTCCTTGATGCTTACACATACACTTTCTTCTTTAAGCCCGTAGTAGCAGAGCTTCGCAGTACAATTAATGACATCAAAAATAAATACTCATCTGGAACTGATGGACTTACATCGAAAATGTTTTCGAGTCTGCCCGATTGCACATTAAATCACCTTACCAGTTTAATTAATTTAATTAATGTTTGATTCCAAAATGGCACTTTTCCTAATTGTCTTCAGATGGCTATTATCATACCTATACACGAAGGAGGGGTAGTTTATAAGAGTGGATACAACGATATCTTCTTGCAGACCAATAGAATGTGGAGTGCCCCAAGATACTAGGCCCAATTATGTTTCTTCGGCTTATAAACAACATCGCCTATCTAGAAATCAGTGGTAAAATATGTCAGCAGACCACACTAATTCTTCTTGGAGCAACCCTCACGGCACTTCATAGGTCCATATTTAGTGACCTAATCACCCTTAAATCATGGTGCGATTCCATCTTCTATGTCTGAACCTTTTTATCAAATAAAAATACATTGCATTTTTTTACTAAATAATAACAGCAGGGTTTACTGCAGGGACGTCTTCAAAAGATTAAACTGACTCTTTTTTCCCTATTCATCTTTATATTTATTTCCCTAATTCGTAAGCACGATTCTCCAATTTCATAAAGATCGTTGCGCGGCTATCCCCTTAGGAACGCGGAGAACGACCTTTACCTACCTACTCCACGTTCAGAATTAATTAAGGGCTCAATATTTCACAATGCAAGAAAATGTACAATCACTTGTCAATTGAAATCAAATCGATATCATATTTTCCCGCTTTCCGTCATAAATTGAGGGTATATTAACTGGAAAGAGCCTTCTACTCTATGAACAGACTTCTATTCAAATAATGATACTCAATTACGGACATGCTGCATATTGGTTTAATTTCTGCCATGGACTCATATACTAATTATTAATTATTACTATTACCTATAATTTTGTTACATATTGTGGTTTTCTTCTGTATATTGAAATTTTATTCCATCTGTATCTCCATTTACTTTTTGTTATGTTTGTTTTTCAGTTTTTATGTGTTTCTGTCTACGAATTGTAACAATTTTTTGACAATAAAGCATTTCTCCCTCTCTCTCTAATCAATAATAGTTCTTATTATTGAGATGAATATTTCAAAATATACAAAGAACCTTTTCCTTTTTCTCTGCTCCAGTTCTGTCAAGTTGTACTCTTGTGTGACTCCGGTCTGATTTCCCAGTGAAATAATCTAAAAGATTTCGAAAATGAGAATGCATTTTAAGACAAACTAATGCTCATAAAGTTGAGAATGGGTATTAATATTCTGTCTCTAATAATTTATTTAGTAGTGCTCAAGATTTCAACGAGTTTTATTTAAGTAAAAAGAAATTATCTTTTCTAGATTTAATAGCAAATTTTTGATTTCGTGCCAATTTTCAAAGCTAAGTGGTGAATGAACGGCTCAAAGACATTGGAAGGCGTGGTAGCTACAGTAATAGCTCCAACACAATAATAGCGTGTTCCCAGTGAAATTAACTGAGAACACAAAAATGTATGAAAGAATTCTTAAACGCATATCGTGAACACCAATGAATATAAACTTCAAGAATAAGGAGTTCAAGCAAGCCTCTTTTGGATGTAATTGTTAGCTGCCTACGAGCTTTTTGTGAAGAACTTTACAATGAACATCAGTTATATTTTGGAAACAGGAAACTTCTCATCACAAAATTAAAATGGGATTCTTAGCATGTCCACTCTCTGCCAGAGGTGAATGGAATAATGAGGTGATACATGTATAGGTCTACCAAAATTCTATTTAGTATTTCCAAGTATAAAATTCCTCTCTTTTTTCAATCATATAAAGAACGTGGTTTTCTTCATCACAGTAATATGAAACAGCTTAAAGAGAGTTAACCATAAAAATTTATCACGTATGAAAATTCTATAGCGCTCTACAAAATAACACAACTTCAAGAAGATAGAATCAAAACTAAATTCTAAATCTCATAATACCAACTAAGGGAGAAGCAGAAGTATAAGAAATTAAACCGAAGGAGACTTGAGCATACATATTAGGCGATGAGATCAAACTGTTATGGCGTCATAAAAAGGCGGAATAATCTGGCTCTAATGCGGTTTTTTAGTAAAGCCGCTCATGCATATGAAAGTATGTTTCCAATTTTGTTCTTTAATCTTGGGATCACAGTGTATGATATCTTGAACGGAGGAAAATATATTAGGTATTCTATAGCCCATCCAGAACTATTTTTTGAAAATTCTGTTTCTATAGTGAATGGGAATAACCGCTTTCAGTGTGAGTTCATATAGCTCTGATTTCATATTTAATCACATACTTAGTTCTATCCATCCTATTCACTGATTTGGACAATAAAATCCAGAAGCCAACTCAGAAACATATTATATATTTTCATTTTCTCGTAAACACAAATATTTTGTTTTGTATGATGTTTCATTTTTTTAACTCGACACAATTAAATATTACTCCGCAATTGTTTGTACAATTCCATGGACGAAAATATTGTGATTCAAGGACTTATTTCAGATTAATATTTGAACCTATGTAGTTATACTTTCAATAATTAATTAGGAAAAAAGAAGAATTTCAATTTTGGGCTTTACATTGATGTTGTATGTAGGCATTCGAAGGTATCTTCTTCGAGTTTTTCCATAACCATTGCAAAACTGGTAAGGTTTTGTTACTACGTTTTTCTCATCTACTCAAAATCACCATTTTTGGAAATATTTATCAGTAAAATTCATCAATCTAATTATGTATTGAAATTAACAACTGAAAATCGAAAATCTAACAGAGAGAACAAACGATATAATTAAATGCTAATGTTAGAAGTTCCGTGGAAATATGATTCGTACATGATTTTATTTTTCTTATTCTCACTTGTTTCTACCAATCAGTACAATTCTACTCATAGTTTCTTGTCGGTATTTGCTTTTCTATGTCAAAATAAAAATGTGATTATGATCAACAATGCCAATTTTCGTTTAAACGATTTCCCATCTAATGACTACTCAGTATTGGAAGATCTTCAAACAGAGATATTGACGAATAGATGTCCTAATATTTTGATCGCCTCTATAAAACCTTCTAAGATGATTGTGATGAAGAATGATTTGAAATAAGTTGATAGTTTTCAAAAACAAGGGAATAGAATGGTAATTGGAATCATCACACATCAAAATAGAAGTAGACTAAATGTCCTAGAAGTCTAGATAGGGCTTGAGATCATATTAATTTATTTTTCAATTAAATATTCGATATTTTACAAACAAAAATCAAATATGAATATTGTAATGGCCGTTATTATCGATTCGAATATACCTAGATTTACAAATTGTATGATCATTAGCAAAATGTCAAATTTTGTAAAAAGTTTTCCTTAAAATATTTTTCATTTACTCAGAAACGAATTTATTATCCCAAGACACAGTAAAAGATGAGAAACAGGTTCACTAGAAAAATCATATGGACTTTTTGAGAAACGAGTCTAATAACTTATTCATTCAACCTTAGTTAAAATTGACAAAGATTGCTTTCGAATGGATGAAATAAGTTAATGGAGATAAGGACAGATTACGTTAACTTTCGAATGACTGACTTGAAACATCATAATATATTATCAAATGCAAATTCTTAAATAACCAACTTTCTAATAAACAATGATTTGGTTATTTCATGTGTCAATATAATCATGAATGTCTCATGATTTATATTTTCTGTTTCTTCATACTGGTTCTTTATATATCCAACAAAGTACAGAATCTATAGTTTGATGGTGCAATAATGTTTAATAATCAATATACCGAGTAATATAACAAGGGACCATGTCCCTTAATAATTTTGGCATGCTTGAGCAAAGTTTGGAATTTTTTATCGTGTAGGAAACTGGAGCTCTCTTTTGTAAAAGCGTTAAGGTGACTAATTCTACTTATATCAAGACGTAACAACATTGTATAGAGGAAAAATTATTCATATTACAATGCTTGATGAAGTATAAGTTTGAAAATATTGAGAATGATAATGGCTTAACACCTCTAATGGGGTTGCACCGTAAACATGCTCTTTAGATCCTATTTTAGGAGTAGACTCGTTTCCATAGCAAATACCTACATTTTTTCCCTTATTACCTGCCACAACATCCTATTTCTTGTCTTTACCTGCCAATTTTTAACTCCTACCTGCTCAGGTTATCGTCCCCTGTCTTACCCATTTTGTTGAAGGTCTGCGGCGACTTTTTCTACCGCTAAGATCCCATTGCATCATATTGAATGCTAGAGATTTCATTTCTTCTACTCATAGATGCCCCAACTTACTTCACTGAGATTTGATTTTCCTACAACGAATTCGTCAGCTCTTTCTGGGTTAGCTCTTGTCTTTATTTTTGTCCTTTATCCTTCACTAATGTTTACCGCTACCATTATTGTTCTGTTTACCTTTGTTTTAGTTCCTCTTAAATTTTCTTCATCATTTTTTGTTAGTGTCATTGTTGCAACGGAGCACATCATTACGGGTCTAATCATCGTCTGAAAACATGACTTGACTGAAATTGAGCTGTATTATCACCGTTTAATCAAATGTAACAAGAAATTTACTTCCAGTGAAATCAGAATATAGAAATTCCGACAGTTAATCATTTATATGTCAGAGTCATATTAATAGTAGTTGTGATTGTTACTATGATTAGGTATTGTATTCTATACATGTATATGTTGTATATCACACAACATTCGACATTTCATATATTGCATATATTTACATTTGCATTTACATTTGAAAATGACAAAAAAATAACTCTTCCATCTACTTCAATTCACATGCTTCTGAATTTTCAAATAAAATATCAAATTTGTTTCGAAACATTAGAATAGGAAAGGTAGCGAATGCGCCTAAGGGAACTTCTGAGTGCGTGCAAGTGAAGCCTGCAGTGAGGAGTATCAGCAACTCCTTTCTATCGAAGACAAAATTAAAGACATTGCTAAAAATATAAAATCATATGAATAGTAATAGAATTGAATGAGAATTATGTTGTTTATTCAATACATTCATTATATTTCTCTTATAGATCAGAACGCGTTTTATATTCAATATATTCAATTATTATTATGTAACTGTCTTCTTGTTTTTCGAAAATTGATTTGTTCTACTATAAAATGAAACTTAATATCTATTCAGTTTTCAGAAATAGTTCCGAAGTTATATCCGATATGTAATTTGTTACAGAAAAGTGAACTAATGGAATGATGAATTCACAAACCAGAATATCAACACCAACCCCTACTTGCCATTTGCATCAACTTCAACAATAAACCGAGGACATTTCCTATATCTATGAATACTGCCTATAACTTTTGCATTCCATTTTTGAGCAGTCCTAGTATATCCTAAAAGAATGAAAACAAAATCAATCGAGTGCAAAAATAATCATTACCAATACATTCATCTTTACTTCTGTTATATATATTTGAAAGATATCCTTATTTCCTAGATATAATTTGTTTCTAAATAGTTATTTATGTAACATGTGAGTGAAGTGATACATTTTTTCGCGAGTAGGACGGTTTGTCATAAAAAATTTCTTTTTACCTCCGTAGACTTAGAAAAATTCGACAAAGCTTTTATCAATTTTTCTTTTATGATAGTAAATATCGAAAGTACAACTGTGAGCATTATTAATTTGAAGTGAAGAAGTTACATTACTGTTGGTACTTGAATTGGCAACATTTAATGAGTTCTAAGAAATAACATCGTCTATAGTGGTATTACTAGTACTTATTGGATTGTTGGTAGAATCGTGAACATTTACAATGTTTCTTGAAGTCGAATTAGTCGTCTACGTAACCCTCCGAATCTGTGTTGGAGTTCCACCCACCTTGCTTCTTTATTTGAATAATATCACATTCGAAATCCACTAATATAGACGCCGAAGAGCGTCAAAATTTATGCCCAGTGTAGTTTTTTGGATTATGTAAATTCAAATATGTTACGATGAGCGAGTGAATTTTTGAAAAGGTATTGATACCTACAGCTTGGGTTTTGCATTTTCCATTTCTATACTGCAAAAAGAAATTATTTGATTTGACATTTGTGGGTCGTTGGTTTTGATATTTGCATAAATGTTCACCAAGTACAATCTATTGTCAGATATTCCACCAATAACAGTAAATCGACGTTAAACATGAGTTTTTGTATCAGGTACTGTGATAATTCATTTCACATTTGCGGTATTATTATATCATTACACTTCATTTTATATAATTCCTCCCTCCGCAACTTGAAAGATGTTACAAAAAATATTTAAGTTTACATCAAAAATTTCCGTGTCATACAAATATGCAATGATTATCTACTGATATCTACGTTGTTATTTACTATTTGAGTGCCTTTCAGTTTTGAATAAGTCGACCAAAGTGTTGAAGACTTCCACATTTTGGATTTAGTTTCAAAGTAAGCTGGTAACACTTTCTGTGAAGAATTATATTCCCTGTATTTCTCAAGGAGAAGATAGTTGCTGCAGATGGTGATTCAACAACATCTTCCAGTGTGTAGTTTACTGAATCTAAATTATTGTTTTACCGTAATTAAAAGTTCTCACCACCACTATATACCTCTCTAGATTAACGACTTCGCCTCCCTAATGATAGGATAAACAATAACACCATACAATATCACAATAAAATCGTTTAAAATTCTTTTAAAATGTCTCTAGGAGCTTGAGAAAGTAGGTAGAACATAAATTAAATCATATACGCAGCTAAAATAAGCCGAATTATTGCAATCCCATAAAAACCAAAGTCTTTCGAAGTGTTCTGGTGAAGTCGGTATCAGCTGGGTAAGAGCTCTTTCTGATTGGTCTGGAATGTGTGCCATTTTAGTGTATATTAGTTATATCAATTCTTGGATCTTGTTAGATGACTAATACCTAAATGTACGAGTCAACTTAAATTGATATCATCTGTTATATTTCATGGTTTTTCATTTTCGTTCGTTTTAATATGCTTTTCCAATTTAATAAATGATTTGATGATGAAAATTTGTATTTATGGTACGATGGGATATCTCAAGTTTAGATAGAACCTGGCGGTTTCAACTGAAAAATTTGTTGTTAAATGATAGAAACTAGAATAAATATATACTAGATGGTTCTTCTTTATATCTAATATTCTTTAAGAATGATTTACGATTTACATAATATTCAATACTGAATAACTAGTTCTTGAGTTCGATTATAGAAGATTTTATATTGTCATAAACAGAAAAGGTACGGACCACAATAAGTCACATCAAATTGGAGTAAAAGGTTTAAAGCAATGCAATAAAAAGGAACGATACTGGCCCTAACGGTAACATTATAATACATTAAAATATTATTAACAATAAGTTCCAAATAATGATAAGTGATGATAAACCCTAATGAAAACGGAAGATTATATTCCACAAAATAGTGATATTATGTTATACATTGTTATAAACATATATTAGCAGCGTAAATGAAAGCAGCTGGGAGGGAAACCCATATAAAATGTTCAGATTATATAACAGTTATAAAATAAATAAGATTACAATAATTGAAAGGAATTGAATAGCATTGGTATATATATATATATATATATATATATATATATATATATATATATATATATATATATATATATATATAAAATACTAGCTAATCTTCTAGCAAATATTGACAAATTAATTTAGTAGAGGTAATAGACCATTTATCTCGCAAGTGAATTATATCACATTATAGCTTTGTAGATTTGGGCACAAAAAAATATATATCAGTATGTCCCAAGCATTTATTCATTGAATAAATTTTCTAGTCGATATTATAAACTTTGAAATGAAAAAAACAAAATATCGCATTCTGGGCATTGTTCTTTTGTTTGGAATTGGAACATATTTTCTCATAATTAGTTTGAAGACATATATTCGTGTACTTAAAAAAAACTCTAAGCTACAAACAACTAAATAGACTCATATTCTGAGCAGCCAACATGGATAGCTATAACATCTATTTGTTAAAAAAAAGTCATTTAAAGTAATAAATACATAGTCTAAGATAGGAAGATTGAATATGCCGATAATTATACAACTTTTTTTTCTGATATCCTGTTCATTACATGATGATTGATGAGTATATTCATAAACTTCCTCTTCTGAACTTGATGAAAACAACAAAAATTCAGATATATCTGGAAATAATGTTTGCTAGGATAATAGTATATAACATAAAGAGTTTGGAAAGTGATACATTCGCACAAGTTACTGTTATGCTCGAGTCGCCTGGCGGCGAGTGTTGAAACGTACACCTTCCAACGAGTTGTGTACACTATTTTTCCTACTACCACGTAAAAAAATTCTCCAAAAAACGTATTTTCTATATAAGAGGAGTATTTCAACACATGTGTTGAAAAGTATATAAATACGTGTGCTGAAAGGTTAAAAAATCCTGATAAATATGTTTTATTTTGTAATAGTAATTTTCATTCCACTACTTTATACATCACCCAGTAATAGTAATAACCCTTAATTACAACAATTAAATATTCTTGCAGACACTAGTATGTATTTGAACACAAATCACAACAAACTTTCAGTTCTTATTGTAAACACTAATATAACCTCAAAAAATCATATTTTCTACTTCTTCAGTCTTCTTGAATTGGGCCTTCCGGCACCCATCCAGATTCATATTGTATTTGCGTTTTCCCTCTATCGTTCGAGGCCATATATAACATAAGAAAAAGAAGCATTTCAATAAATGTATGTTTTGTTATTTATCTGTACACGTGTGAAATAAGCTACTTTCTTAGGTAAAGATGAGTGTGTAATCTATCATTTTCATAAGTGGTCGTAGAAAAATATAAATGTTTACTTAGGTTATATTCATTATACAAACTACAAAAAATTTAAAAGGTACAAGAAACGAAACGGTTGATAGATAAATTAAATGCGGTCCCTAAATCGTTCGCAGTAAGTCAGCGTCCTGAATAGGTTAAGAATGCGCATTACGGCTATCTTAAATTGGTTTCCAATATACTAATTAATGCTAATAATAACTATGATAGAATAGGGGTGTGAACTTTAGATTTAGTGACCTTGTATAACAATAGAGTTCCTTTTTGATAATTACTAAGTAATAGAGAGGACAAGATAATTTTATTTTTCGTTCATATTTGAATATTTTTAATGGATTATTCAAGGTTTTATTAATATTTGTTTAGAGCGATAACAATGCTTACTTAATAAAATGTGGTTTTATATCTAATTTGATGGAAATGGGATAGACAATCGCTAATTTCAATTAGTTTGACATAGTTAAACTGACGCTTCTCAAAGTATGAATCATTTTATTCTCTCATCAGTTACATTTCACGGAATTATTTTAAGTATGAATCATATCAACTTATGTATGTAACGGAAGCATTGAACTAGATTCTCTTTCAAAATATGGGATTGATTCAATGTTATGCGCAATAGAATAATTTAATAAATTCTTACTATTATCCTCATCAGTATTCTATGTAACGCAATTTTGAGGTTTCTTCACTGATTTTAGATCAGATTAATTTGAAATTGTGTTTGTTCAAGACAGATAACAATATAATAATTTTCTGAATTTGTATAATTGATTATGTTGGGATCACCAATGTAGTAATATATCATGTTTACTACATAATTGGGAAAGAATTTGTGTAAGTTGGTAAAATAATCGTGAATAGTTTTTTTCAATATTCACACCGTTCATATAAAAATGGATTTGGAATACAACACATCTTGAAAATTATGTGCTATTGTGGTATATATATATCGAAAAATTCATTGACGATCATTTTGTCTAAATAGTTCATACAAATTACGTTTGGATAATCTAGCACAAATTTTGTATCACCTATTAAAAAATTAGAGGTACGGGAGGCAGTTGAAATATGATAGATATCTATAAAGTAGAAAGTATTGCCCTTAGAAAATAAATCAGCAAGCTGCACGAGTGGATTGTTTTTTGTAGCCACTCTATATACTACTACTCTTACTTGAGATTGGTAGCGTAAATCCATATTTTATTCAAAGACAAATCCAAATTTGTAATAACCTGTATTTTTGCCTAGGCTAGCTATTTTATTATTAAACCATATAGGATAAATTTTTTTTTAATTTAGATAGATCATGATAAATTTGAACCATTTTATAATTAGTCAACTCATCACTGACATTTGAAATCCAAACATAAATGTAGTAATTAGTAATTCCGTACAATATTATCAATTGTTTGAGCTTTGAGTTTGAATAATGAAAACGAACTTGGAACAAAACAATCAATTGAGTCATATTTCATTTAGTTCTGTCAATTAAATTATACATTATGATTTTTCGTCATTTCTCTGATTAAACAATTTATCAATGTAATTGGTGTGCCATTTACTCGGAACATATATCTACTTGGACGTTTCAAATAAGTATATTGAAGAAATATATGGTAGCTGTGAATATCTAGTATCAATCACACGGAATGTGATCTATTTCTTAACATTCTTTAAAGAAAGTTCTTCACTGAAATTGCTACTGACGCTTTCATTTCGCATATAGATTTTTTCAATACAAACATGAGTTTACTTTTCCCTTAGGCGTATTAAAAAAAAGAAAAATATACCCTGGCCTACTAAAGATATACGTATATCTGCAAAGAATATGCGATTTTCATCTTACCTAAGGAAATTCTCAGATAGTGTCTATGTAAATGATCTGAGAAATAAGGCTTCTTCGTCGACCACAATCTCTACTGTACCAGATAACCTTGATAATTACTTTGAGAATGTAGGCAGAAATTCAACGAATTCTATAAATCCTTATCATGATCCGCTTTCATATCTCCTTGGTTTTAAAGTGAATTTACACAGTTTCTTCTTATGCACGTAGTTTCATTAGAACTTAGCAGTACAATTAATTACATCAAAAATCCTCATCTGGTACTGATGGAGTTGCATTAAAAATGTTTTTGGGTTTGCGGGAATGCACATCAATTCACCTTATCAATTTAATAAACATCTAATTTCAGAATAGCACTTTCCCAATTTTCCCTTGGCACGGCTATAATTATAACTCCGCATAGGGGAGAAAAGATACAGATCATGTATAAAACTATCGACCAATTGCACTCCTTTCCTCGTTATTTAAGATCATAGAAAGATTGGATAGGAAGATAGGTAGGAAGTCTTTCGATTATGTTGATCATAATATTTTAATTAACAAATTGCAAGTCTACGTTTTCAGGGGAACACCTCTCACAAGTCATACCTTACCAACAGAAGTCAGTTTGTCGGGGTTGATACAACGATGTCTTCTTGCAAGTCAATAGAAATTGGAGTGCGCCAAGGCTCAGTACTAGGCCCCCCTTGTGGATTTACGGCGTTTCCTCGAAGTTCAAATGGATTTAAAAGACATATTGATTCGAAAAAATAAAAATACAAATATGAAATTGAATAAGTAATATTTATTGATCATAAAACAAATACCTAATGTATGGTTTAAACCTACATAGGAGTTGGAATGTAACATAACATCTTAAATAGATAGTTAGATTATGACAAGCAAATTATGAAAAACGTGGCAAGGTTGTGTCACTCAATTCATTCTGAATTCGTTCAATTACTTTGGTGGTAATAATTTCTGACATTTGCTTATGTTTAGATGCTGGCTTGAAGTTTTGATAAAAACTAGTATCATATTTACGCAACTTTGAAAATCTTTTGTTATCTCTATAGCCAGATGGAGGTTTTCTGCAGTATATCAAAAATATTCTGCTAGTAAGCTTATATTGTCGGTGATTTCTTAGTAACACGCGTAGTTTTGTTTTTGCGAGCTGCAACACATTTTTAAATGGGACCAATCTTTCTGCGCGCCTCTTCCTCGTTCTGCGACAATGTCGCACTGTCGCTAGTAGCTCTGCTTTGAGGCTAGGCCCTAGTTTGCTCCTTTCCTCCTGTTTCAACGACATTCTTCGTCTGAACTTTCCACAAACTGAAGTTTCATAATATGAAAATGCAACTCCACCATTGACGTCGTTGAATCTATAGAATTCTTAAGACTTCTGGTAGGCAATTCTGGGGTATGTGTGGTGCGACTCAGTTTGAGCAAATCCTCAAACTACAAAAGAGATCTGTTAGATATTTACTAATACCAAACAACAAGACTCACAGCCCGCATTTCGCAATAATTCTAAAGCTTATTCACTAGAAAGCGTCTTCTTCTAATGCTTTTGTCTACAAATTGTAATCATTTTTTGATAATTAAGCATCTGTTCGATACTCAAATCACAAGAAAAAACAGCAAAAATTAAACAACAGAAAATATGTAGAATTAAAGATATTTTTAAATTACTAGTGCATACATAAATCCACTTTTTGGAACATATTGATATCCATTTCATGAAAAGAATTAGTTTTTCTTTATGAATGTATAGAACGAGGAAGATTCATATATTGTGTTAAAAAAATTTTCAAATGATCTGTTTATTATTCATTTTTGATACGCTATAGGTTAAACACACCGTAATTTGTAAATACATGAAAAATATGACCCGTTCTAACCCCACATTATGCATATATGAACTGCTGGTAATTGAATATACCCGTAACCCTTTCCGAATGTCAATTCATACCAATTCGTTCTCAAAGGATGAGATAGTCTGAAAGTTATATATATATATATATATATATATATATATATATATATATATATATATATATATATATATATATATATCGAAATATCCCAATATCATCAATAATTTGTCAATCAACTGAGGAATCTATATAGAAACTCATTATTGTCTATAGGCGTTTCGTTATCAGTCTGAATCCACTACTGTGGAATAATTATGTTGGTCTTGAGGCATCTTGAATTTCCTGATCTATTCAATGTCAAATTATTTAAGCCATATTTAATAGTCTCGAATATAACGGTTGAAATAATTTATATATATATATATATATATATATATATATATATATATATATATATATATATGTATATATATGTATATATATATATATATATATATATATATAAATATATATATATATATAAAAGAAATGTCGGTACATACAAAATTCAGAACTATATACAACCTTTTGCAGTTGATATCACCATCCAATGGGCTTTACATAATAAATGTGTTTTACATAACAAATGTGGTTCCATATCAAATTATTTTGAGCGTGGAATATTCCTCTACACAATATTTTCATTTTATAGATATATAGATATAGCATATCAAGTGCCGATATTAAGTTACATATCTGTTGCTTGTATTCGAAGGACCGATTTGTTAAAATGATAAGGGGCTGTATTTAGTTTATAATTTGTTTACTGATGTAGATTTCTAACAATTGAATTAACACTCGTTACATATCTCGTCTTTACGACTAACCTGACTTACTAAGATCCTCACTAATATCTAAAGGTGGGAGATGCATTCCTCTCTTGTTGTATATTGAAAGAATTTTGTACATTTTCAATATTCGAGAAAATGTATTGGGATAGCAACTCACCGACTTGTTTCGATTGGTAACTGTAATATATTTATTGACAAATAAGCTGAGCGGTGTGTTAAATAACATAATGCACAACTTTGTTAAATCTATTAATTAACATAAAATATAAATAAAGTGGTTTGAGTATGGTTGATTTTACGTCGAGACTTCATCGAGTAAACATCTGTGACAGTGAAGTGTAGTGAAAGCGGACTCGGGTAAGACCCTGAGAAAACTTTCTATTTCAGGTTTTGTCAGTTAGGCTCATTTATTTTATACGTTTTAAGATTTTTCTTCGCATGAAGAGAGTCTGTTAATAAAGCAAATTTAATTGTGCGGAGAATTCCGTTACTCAAAGTGGCCGTACACTTAGTACGGATCAATAGTTAACTGTTAAGTATTACCAAGACAAGAGTTACAGGTATGGAGCCTGAAAACCCCAAATGTAGGAAAAAACCCTATGATAGAGGAACATCGAAAGATAGGTTGACGAAACTTCTTGAAGCAAGAGTTAGGAGACTGGAAGAAGAATCAAAGGAAAGGATGAAGAAAAGATAACTTGATGGAAACAATAGAAGAATTAAACGGCAAAGTAACAAAAATCATAGAAAATAACGAAAGGAACCAAAAAAAGGACAACACCAAATTGAAGACAAAATCTGGGAAAGGAGATGCGAGAGCCCGACAATAGTCATGGAAGAATCTAACGGCGAAGACTGTCAAATGGAAGACGAGGAATTCACGCAAGTGAAAAACAAAAGGAAACGGAAAAAAGCGAAAAGCAAAACCACAGAAGAAAACAAAAACGACAGTAATGAAAGTAAGAAGAAAATACAAGAAGAATTAAAAAAAATAAAGAGAAGCGAGGGAGAAAAACAGAAAAAACCAGAGAGGAGGCCACCTCCAATCATACTAAAATCTCCACTGATGTGGACCGTTATCAGGAAACAACTGATACAAAGAAATATTAACGAAAGATCACCACGCAGTCAGTGGAAGATTTCAATAAAATGAAGATGCTCCTGAGCGAGCACAAGGAAATAGAGTGGTATACGTACGCACTCAAAGAAGAGAAAGAACGAAAACTAGTGATAGAAGGACTAGCAGTAAACACCCCTGCATCGGGGTAGAAATCGAGCTAAGGGAAAACGGACTGAAGCCCAAAAAAGTATGGCAACTCACCAGCTATACTCAGAAAAACGGAGAAAATACAAGAAAATTGCTACCTATATACATGGTATTTATCGAGCCTGCAGAAGAGCAGTCATATAAAAACTTGAATTATCTCTGCCACACGAATATAAGTGTGGTTGAACAGAAGAAACACGACGGATCTGTACAATGCTACAGGTGCCAAGGTTTCCATCATAGACAGAGCATGTGCAACTGGACGTGCACTATGTAAGATGCGCAGGAGCTCACAGGGCTGCGGACTGCACCCTAAGCAAAACCGAAAAACCTAAATGCAGGAACTGCGAAGGAGACCACCCAGCCAACTACATGGGGTGTCCAAAAAATCCTAAAATAGAAGAAATGAAAAAACAAACACCAAAAACAACGACCCCAGGAGTCAGCTGCGCCCTAACGGCCAAGAAAACGTCAGTTTCAACAGCACGAAAAATAAAAGGAACGGGTGAGATATTGAGTATGCTGCAGAATATGCAGACACTCATAGCGACACTAATAGCACAACAATCAAAATAAAATGGCAAACAACCTTCCTAGTCAAATAAAGATCGGCTCGTGGAACACAGGAGGACTACGAATAAACCAAAACACCATGGGAGTGATCTTGGAGGAAGAAGATTATGATATCTTCGCACTACAAGAAACGAGATTGCCAGATGACACACACAGATTCATCTGGCCATTATATCGTCTATAGAGACGATATAATCGGACGCTCCGGAGGTACAGCGATCTTAGTGAGAAAAGAGTTGTGCCAACACCGAGTAAACTCACCGAACGGACTACTTAGCATGGAGGCGACAATAGTAGTCATTAAAACATCATACGGCGATATTAGAATAATATCAGCATACGTACGACCTGACACCACAATACACAAGGAAGACGTGTTAGCAGTACTCCCAGATGGAAAAAAAGGCATTATCATAGGAGATCTGAATGCCAAGTCTCCTGCGTGGTACAGCACAAGAAGAAACAGACAAGGAAGAAACTTGGAGAAGATTATAGAAGAACACCCATCCTATCAAGCGATAGGACCAGTAAGATCGACACACTACCCACCAAACGGAGGAAGGCCTGAGGTTATACACATCGCCGTGTTGAGAGACATAACGATGCCTGTAGATATCGGGACCATAGACGGCGGCGACGCTCACTCACCAATCGCCGTCACCATTGGTAGCGGCAACAGACAAACAGGAAGAACCATAAGAAAAACAAACTGGGATAAATTCAGAAGGCTAACAGGACAGCTGTTAGGACCAATCACGGAAATAAGAAACAAGAATATGCTAGAAGAACAGGTCTGTTTCTTCGAAGAAGCACTATCAGAAGCGATAGAACGAAGTACCACATTGACCGTAGCAGACAAATACGACAAATTCAAAAATATAAGTGACGATCTGAGAAATCTGATTAGGGAGAAAAATCGAATAGCCAGAAGAGCCGAAAGGACACAAAATCCAGAAGAAAAAAGGAGAGTCAGGGAAATGAAACAGGAAATTCAAGAAAAATTACATGAACACAGGAGCAAGGAATGGAACAGAAGGATAAACAGGAAGAAACTACAGGCTCAACAAAACATAACGCTGAGACAAGCACTAAATGTTCACTGGACAACAAGTAGCGAGGAAATATACGGAGAAACGGGACCTGAAAAAGTATTGGACATTATGGACCATAGAGCAGTAAAGCTATTCGAGGAGCTGGCAACGCATCCCAACAAAGAATTGAGGGAACTCATAAGATACACTAAAGAAGACTACCACCAGAGGCGCAGAAGACAATTGGATGGATAGGTAAAGTAGGTCAAGTTAGGTTAGTAGCAGTAGTAGGTTAGGTTAGTATGAAAAAAACCAAAAAAAAAAATACAAAAAACAAAAACAGAAAAAAAAGTTCTATCCATAATTCCTAGTCAACCCACAAGAGGACACCCCCTGACACGGTAACTCCGCATTTCATAAGCAAGTGTAGAGTTATACATCGGGGACAGCTATAGAGAAGGCGAAGGACCACTCAGATTAGATCTTTTTTTGCCAAAGAAGGCTGGAAGAGGTTTACCCGAAGCAGCGAAACACACACACACACATTAAGACGTCCAGAACAAGAAGCCAAGAGAGTATAGCCAACAGGCTAATCTCTTAACAAAAAGATAGACACCCCAGAATCTCCCATAGAACTCAGGGGAGAGAAAGGAGTCTACGCGCGAAACTGAGACGCGAAAGAGGATGAGGACCTGTCGAAATGACAGGGGGTGGTGGAATGTCCTTCTTCGCACCCACTCGTGGATTTATCCGGGGGTGGATGCTTACAAGGACGGGCTTTCTCACACGCAAGTGTGTGTGTGTGTGTGTGTAAAGTGGTTTGAATAATTTGACTACTATACTCACTGGATTTCAACATTATTAAGAAAATACTATGCTCTCTTAAATACTAATTCTATTGTATACAGAAGCTATAATGGATTAAATTTATGATCCTTAGAATCACATCAATTATCACGTAAATGAACCTTTAAGTGTCTAAGGGATATATGGAGACGCTTGAGTTCCCGTCAGGAGACGGTCAGTTTAAAATAAATTTCAACTAATACAATACAAATTAAATATGTGGATTCATCACACAATATGAGACAAAATAAGGTAATCCGAGACGATACGTTAATGGAACATAAAAAAAGGAATACATTGTATAACTTAATATATGGTTTACAGATTGTATCAGGAGTGTTGAGATGAGATAATTGGTGGGCTTCTGCAAGCGCAACCCTTTATAAAATTCATCATCGGACCTAAAATTGTAATGATCAAACAAATCTTCTTAATCTTGGATAGCATTCATACTAGATATTTAATTATTTGTATGACAAATACTTTTAAAACCGAACTTATAAAATAGGTACAATAAACAAACAAACCACTTTTGATGTATAATTTTTAGGTTAAGTTTCTAGTAACTCTTCAATTGACATTTGTGACTGCCTAATAATTTATTTGGTGAATCTATTCGAACGTTTAATTTATTAGGTGATGAACCGAATTTTTGGTTATTTGGTAAATAATAATCAGTAGGAAGTTATAGTTATTAGAAACCCGGACCGGAAGAAAAGAATCCTGATGTGATGCAAATGTATCTTCTTAACCACTTCTAATACGTTTTCAACAATAAGTTATCAAATTACTTCAAAGCCCCGTTATTTGAATCGATCCTCATACGTTACGATTTTTAAACTTTATTTGATCTTATCTGGTGATGGGAAATATTATTTGTTATGTAAATTAATAACAACTCTACTCAACTTTTGATGTATTTGACAAATAACTCAATTTATTCAGAGGTTTAATTTATCAGAAGGCAAAGAAGCCGAATTTTTGGTTATTCGGTAAATAACAGTTAGTAGGGACTTTATTAGGAAGTGGAGACACCCGGCCTAAGGAAAGAAAAGAAACTCATGTAGATACCTGAGAATCCTGATATTCATTTTCATCTTCCTTACTTCTTCTAATACGTATTAAGCAATAAATTGTTGAATTCGTACAAATCCCCATTATTTGAGCCGATCCTTATAAGTTGAGATTATCACAATTTCAAACACGAATGATTTCAAGGATTAAAACGAAATATCATATAAAATAAAACTTGGAGTATGTATCCCAGTAAAAACGTTTGAGAATTTGATATGTCAACAAAATTGAAAGTGTAAATATTTGACTTTTCTGGTGATGAGAAATATCATTTTTTATGTAAATTAATAACAAGTTTATTCACAATAATTATACTAATTAGAACACTATTAACACTTTTATAACTATCACTTCAAAAAAATATGTCACTTTAATTCGCTGGCTACTTATCTTCTATATCCATTTCTTCCCCATTCTGCGAACTCCTGTCTTCTACAGGGTGTTTATAAATTCATGCGACAAAATTCAGGAGGTGCTAGTATGAAATTGAGGTGGGTATTTTCTATAACAAAATTTCCTCAGCCCACCCCTTTCCGAGAAATCACAATTAAAAGGTGGTGACTGAAGTTAAGTTTCAATTATTTTCCTCTGAAATATCAGGAAAGCTAGAAACTTGAAATTCCGTAATTTTCCCATACTTGCAAATGACTAAAAACAGGTATTTTTTCAATATTGCTGTTGCATTATAAGGGGGAGAAATAAGCAGCCCTTTATTCCATATCAAATTTTTTTTCACACATCACAATTTTATGAAATAATATTATACCTTAATATCCTTGTTTTCTTTGGAAATATTTGTTATTATTAACTTCTTTCCCAAAACCATTAGCTGCAGATTAAAAAAACACCATGTTTAATTATTTTTAATTAATTTTTCGGAAAACAGTAAAGATGTTGAATGTAATGATTCATAATAAATGCTGGAAATAACTACTTCTAGCCAAAATACATGAACGTAGCACACATGTCATGATTTGCTGTACACATTCAAATATTTGAGGTTTATTTCTTATGTTGTCATACGCTATTTGAATACGATTCTTCAAATCGTTCATATTAGCTATGGGTATCGTGTAGACTAATGTTTAAGTTAACCCCGTGAATAGAAATCACAAGGATTGAGATCTAGAGATCGAGAAGGCCAACGGTGGAACCCTACTCGACCAATACAACCATTGGGATATATTGTATCTAAATATTTTCTTGCAATCCGACTGAAGTGTACTGGAGCACCATCGTTTATGAATCACATATTTTGATATTGCATTGTATGTCTTCAAGTAGTTCAAGGAGATTATTTTGAAGAAAATTTGCGTGAGAGCATTTGATGATCGAGGCAGATTAATTAAGTTACTTACTACAAAAACAATTCATACGTTCACTGAAAAAATATTTCGAACGAAATGCTGTCGCATTTCGTGGGTCAACGATTCATAAAATCTAACTCGTTGAGGAAAGTCTGCACACAGATAAATAGCTGATATTTAGAGTGCTTGTTTCCGGGTGTACATAAATTTCATCTAAAATTGCTCGTTCTACCATTACACTTCTAGCCGTTCGGAAACGACAAGTGTTGGATGAATTTCTTTCGGATAAGCGGTTGTGAATAGGTGTAAATATGGATGATAAGACGTCAAGTTCTGAAATTTGAAAAAAAAATGAAAACTCAATTTTAATCACCAACTTTTAAGGATAATATCTCGGAAAAGGTTGGGCTGACGAAATTATGTTATGGAAATTTGGAGCAGCAAAAATTTGCAAATTTGCGTATTGAAACGAGAAAATTGGGACATCAATGCAGAAAATACAAAATACATGGCCGTGTCGTTGATATGCAACATTGTGAACATTCGGTTGGATGAACACTCAATATAATATTTTGGTATGTTTTCCAAATTGAATTTGAACTAACAAAAATATTTGGTTGAAATTTGGCTATTATTTTAAGAGAATCAAGAAAAATAGACTCACCTCATTTTCTCAAAATGAAAAGCCACCAACAAATAAAAACCGTAACCTTCATAGACGGAACTTTAAAAGTAAGAAGAATTGGTGTCAACACAAACAAAAAAATTCATTTTCCCTTTGATTTCAAATCGAATCGTACCCTTTGCCCTATGCGTTCTTTTACCCCCATTTACCCTATGTATGCATTTGAATGTGCCTCGACAACGCTGGTCATTGGCACAACAAAGAGTTAGATAAATGTTACAAAATCTATTGCGATACATAAATTAATCATATTTTCTTATACAGTTTGGTGGCTCGAAGAAACTCTAGGAATTTCTTCATTTCTGTCGGGTAGTTAGCTGTTGGTTTTCATATCAAACTGCTGGTATGCGGTAGAGTATTCTCTGTAGTCAGTGAGGATGTGCTCAACAGATATAGGAACGTGACAGCTTTGGCAAACAGGATGACTTTCTGACGACATCAAATAGCCGTGAGTAAGTTTTGTGTAGTTGATGCTGAGTCTTCTTACTGTCACAACTTCAAGAGCAATGAGAGTTTGGTAGATGCCATGAATGTTTTGGACTAGGGGATGGTCGGAGAATATGGTTTCACTTGACTGTATGGATAAAAGAGAGTCCGTACACATAGCGCTATGTTTCTAAGGAGTAGAGATAAATTTGAAAGCTTGAAGGATACTGTATAGTTCACCAATGTAAACAATACACGTTGAAGGTAACCGGAC
The DNA here is from genome assembly GCF_026250575.1 of Diorhabda carinulata. Taxonomy (NCBI): domain Eukaryota; kingdom Metazoa; phylum Arthropoda; class Insecta; order Coleoptera; family Chrysomelidae; genus Diorhabda; species Diorhabda carinulata. The sequence goes on from NC_079462.1 coordinate 11,987,059, forward strand.
AGAACTTATGAGTTCGTGGTTTGTAGTGACTTAGCAACCAATATCGGATTCAGTTTTGGAGGCAACCTTATAGAGAATTAGGTCTAAGGATTGTTCGTAACACACCGATTCATTATATTTTTCACATAATAGTCGCGTTTTCTCCGTTTTCAAATTTCAAATAAGTGGACCCGTTGTGATCTAGCTTCTATCGATGTCATCATAATTGTTTTTTGTCATCACAATACCGAATAACTTTTTTGTCTCCTCTACTAATTGCTGTATCTGTGTGCATTATAGATGGTAGCACATCAACTTTCTTCTTTCAGGAATATAAAAATATATATTTTTTAAACTCGAATATATCTAATGCTTGCATTAATACTGATGTATATTGTCATTCATTTCGAATTTCTTACAATTGTTAGGTTACACCACGATAAATGCTTTGCAAAATAGAAAATCATGATAGAAAATCACATGTTTCCGACAGCTGTACGGGTCCCATTCCCTTTTCCCCACTTCTCTCTGCTCGGCACGTTGCTGAGTCATAGCGCTTGGAGTAGTCAGTAGAAAAGAATTTATATCCCATAACGATTTATTTTTGCGTATATAAGTGAAAATATTCAGGTTGTTTGCAGTTCCGTGTGTTATTAGTGTGTTTTATTTAAATTAAAGCACGGACAATGTCACTATAAGTGATAAATGTTAAGAGGAGAACTAAACGAATTGTCATGTTTTATTTTTGTAATTAGATAAGTGATTTAATGAAAAATTCAAAACTAAAAACGTTTATCAGTATTTAAAAAGTAACAGACCGTTGAAAAATAATATTACTAAGAAAATAGAAAGTGATACAGACTTCACTTCTTAGAATTGTTTATTGCATTTCAACTTATATTAGTGAAGAAAAAATGTATTTATGGATGATTTGATGATCCAATAAAATGTTCAAAGTTGCAAGGTTCTTTATTGTTTGCAGTATCTGACTCAAAACTCAAACTTGGCCATATCAGAATCATTACCGCTGATACATATTTTTCCATTCTCGGATGTTACTTCTGGAACTAGCTTGCACGTCAAGACAAATTTATTTCAGGATTTTATCTGGCTGCTCAATCCGTTGGAGAAAATATTTGTGGTATTTTGCGAGTACTACACGCTATGTGTGGTTGCAATTCGACTCGCAGATTTGGCTCGAGAAAAAGTGCTTTGAAAGCTGCATAGTTGAATTTTGTACAAGAAGCTCTCAAGCATTTAAGAAATCCGTACCTAAGTGTCGAACAGCTAAAATAATTGAGAAACATTTGCATTCTTTTTTAAAAAAAATCATCAACTGATGAACTTCGGTATAAGTTAATTTCCCAAAATATAGGTTTCCACTCAAAGTTATTTGCACATAAGATGTTCTTCATTCAACTCTATCAAGAGCTTTAGCACAAACATATGTATGGGTGAATGCTAACCAAACTCAACTACAGCCTATTGATTACACCTTCTTAGGTTATGAAAGGATAATTTTAACCCCCAAGCAACCACTGCATGAATTGTTGATTAAACCGTGTAAATGTGTATCCAATTGTGAGAGAATGGTTAGCTCTTGTGATAAATTACATGTTTATTATGTTTCTTCATGCAAATCTCTAATTAATGATTGTCGAAATAAAAAAGATTGATAACTATAGTTTTTTCTCTTATGATCTATACAAATTTGTTTTTTTATATCAGTAATATCTGTGAGTATCTTTAATCATGAGAATCAATTGGATATTCTCACTAAAACAAACGTTATAATGATACCAAAGTATGTGTTCAGTCTATTTACAAGATGTCTAAAAATGTGGGGTGTAAAACAAAAATTGACCAATATGCTTTTTTGAGTTCAAAACCATACACCTAATGCGCTCCTCACATTCAGCATAACGGTCTAAAGGAAAATAGTGGAAATTATCTATTAAAATCCATTATGGGATACCACTAAATCATTTACTACTTAAATTTAATTCCTTATTTTACTCGGTGGTATACTCTGGATTTACCCATTGTATGGGTGAGCCCGATTACTGACTTTCGAATACTCTGTTAGTTTATGAAGTGCATATAGATTGGATTGGATTTTGCGGATTAGCACTACCTCCTATTACGGTACAAGGAATAATTTATTTCATAACCCTGTACTGACGAAGAGTTACTGCGTTTCCTTCTACGAGAATCTCTCCTTAATATTTAGATGGTGTATTTCCAAACAAATAGGTAGAAGCGAACCTACAGAATAACTACCGAGATCATCAGATTTGAATCCCATATAGACACAGGAAAATTTAGAGGAGCTAGAAGCAGGAATAAGAAGTATAAACCCAGTTCACTCCGATTTGTTATTAATTATTGAAAATATATTTTAAAGTGGAAAAATTAACCATACTAATACATATCCAAAATTGGGATACCATTATAGGTTAGTATCGTGCTAGTAATAACGATTGGAAATATTAATCAACAGGTACAAGCATTTTTCGAAGTGAGAATTTTCATTTGAATCATTTTGAATCATTTCAATTGAAACTTGTAATTAGAGTAAAACATATCATATATATATATATATATATATATATATATATATATATATATATATATATATATATATGTATATATATATATATATATATATATATATATATATATATATATATATATATATATATAGATTTCAAGATATGAATTCTAATTAATTTCTATATCTAAAGGAGAGCATCTTTCAATTTCATTGAAGTAATAATTTCATATAAATAATCAGAAGTGGAGTTTGAGAGAAATGTTTGACATTTATTTGCTTTGACCCACCACGCTCAATTGATAATCAAAGCAAGACAATGGAATCACACTTAATCGTTCTGTATTTTCCTCTTGAATTCCTGTAGAGACGCTTTCAGATGTAAAATCCGTTGCAGAAGGATTATATCGAATGACCAATGCAGTATATGTCCAGTAAATATTCATAGATACAAGTGTCCAAAGTTTCAACCGAATCTTTGCGAAGTTCACCTTTCGCTTGAATTGTACCCGATGAAATGAATACACTGATAAATTGATTTTTTATTTTGTGTATTTTCGAGAAAAAACTTTATACAATGAACTCACATAAAAAATCATTTTAAATAACCTCAATAAACAAAACTACCTATTTGTGCTTGTTGTTTTCATCTAAATCATCCTTCTACAATTCTGAAAATGAAAATGACTGAATTAATATCATATCACAACTTCTCACATCAAATTTTATGAGACAGATTTGTTATTTATTGATTGGTAAGAATGAAATTTGATGTATTTATAGCTCTCAACACATAACTAGAATCAAAGGGGCTTAACTGATAAACACTTTCATGAGTAGAATCATATCATTCCATATTTGTTTATATCAAAACATATCATAATAATATGATGGAGCAATCCATTGTATCAACAAGAGTTAAAATTACATGCTCAATTATGGCGAGTTATATGATGAATTGGATGTAATAGTCAATATTATGAAACGATGTTGAACAAAGGCATGGAAATGATCCAATATTTTGTATTCTCCACCTCTTGTAAGAACTTCACAATGGATAAAAATTTTTAACCATTTGAAAAATCAGTTCTCACAACTATTTCAATCGATCATTAACTGGCATACAAAAAGTGAAACTTTTTGTATGTGAAAACCTCTCTTTCCATTAAACTAGATTCCATAATATGGTTTTCCTTACACATAAATATTTTTGGAGCATTAATTCAGCTAAATTTCCAGAATCCCAAATTTCGGGCAATAAGTTATATTACAATAAACTTTTGTAAACTTTTGATAAACTTTTCAATAAGAGTTACTTTGGCAATGGTATCAGAAAAGAAGTTTTATTTACACTCGCATTATTGGAATTGAATTTCATATACACGTACTCAAATGTAACAAGAATTTTTTCATCGAAGAAAATGTAGAGTTTCTTATGAAATTCAGTTCAAAAATAATAATTACGATACACGCAATCTTATCAGACTCGGATGACGATATGACTGGTACCATAATGACTAAGTATTATTATGATCCCTATAACATCAGTATCTATTAAGCTACTTCAATTTAAAATTATTTCTAACCAATTATCGATAATGATAAGTTCATCTACATAAATAAATTCTAATAAAGAATAATAATCTTGATCATTATTGGAGAAAATAAGTGAAAATAATAATGAATCATTGGATGTTCAAGATTCAGATACAGTTGCGATTATAGAATCAATCCTGTAAACTTTGAATTGGAAAATATCTTTGCATAGCTATCAGTATTAACATGCAATAGAATTGGTTGCATTGTAACTTTTATTGAAGAAACATCAACAAACTTATCAGCACGAATTTCGTGACTTCGTCCTAAAAATTTCGTATTCTTTACATTCCCATTGAGGAGTTTTCAAAACACTGTTGAATACTTCACAAACTGTATGTATCCTAGCTCAATGGAAACAGATGTGTATATGAAGCTTTCCAATCTCCATTCCTGTTATCATTAATATTAGTGGATTCAAAAGGCCAAAGTGAGAGAACTTCAAGAAACCTTAGATTTTGATAAGGGGAAGAATGGAGTGTGTCCCTTTTTATCGGCAAGGGAAAAGTCTACAGATATTGAAAAATGCAAGAAAAAACAAAGACTCTCGCACTACTCGCTTCTAAAGTTACGTCAATATCACCTGTGTCACCAGTATCACCTGTATAACATAAATTATTTGAAAAATAGAGTAAGGCTTTCTATCAGTAAAAAGCGAAAGTACTTGGTTGCCAACCTTATATATTTCAACCGCTATATTCTTCACAAAGGATATGAAATGAAAAAATACAATATTTTTCATATAAATTAAGTATAAGTACAACTTACATTTTCAGTCTCTGCATAAACAACAGCAGAGAAATGTCAAGCAACTGAGTCCACAGCACCATCTACAACAATCATCTTGTGGTGGAGGTGGTGGTGGTGGTGGCGGATGATGATGATGATGATGTGCATGAGGTGGTGGTTGTTGCCAGTGTGGTGGTGGAGGACCTGGTGGGTAGTGTCCTGGTGGATGCTGGCGTGGTGGACCATTATATGCCATTGTTACTATCTACAAAATTCTCTCGTTATTTTGACTATAAACTTTTAAAAATTTATCACAACAGCTTAGCCCAATCTTCATTGATCTGAATCATATCAGATATTTGATTGTAAACATGTTGATTTATATAAAAAATATAAGAAGCGAGAATTTTTCACTAGATAAGAATTTTTTACTCAAAAATGTCAATATAAAAATGGCTCAGGAACTTGTGGCACCTTTGTCGTGAATAATATCAGAATAGAACTAGTAGTTTATGAAAATCAGGATCGTCCAATAACTTTCGCAACACCACTAAATAGATATTATGCTATCATGTCCTAGAAATATCAAGTTTTCTCGAAGTGTGCTCGCACCTCTTATATATAAATGGGCCTTCTACCTCTCTTCGCTAAGTTTCCATTGACTCAACGAAATAGATCTACACTTATTTCTTATTAGTGATCAGCATTTCTAGATTTTCTTTGGAAACATTTCTTAAGAACGCCTCTATAATGTGTCATATCACTAGTTATATCAGTAGCAATTGAATTGATCACCTTCTGCCTTTTGATCTACCAGGAAATACAGCATCCAGACATTTACGCATAGGTCTTTTGAAATGGAGACTATTTTTTTTGTTGAGACCAGATTGGAAGATAGCAATCGATTGAAAGAGCAGAATAAGATATATGGACATAAGACACCAATACGGCCGAATAATTCATAAAACTAAATAAGAATAACAAACAAGAGGGTATGTGTAAGATCCAATCCTCAAGACAATAAAGGGCAGGAGAAAACTTAGAAAACAACTCAAAAGATGGTAGATTAGTGGACAATTGACTTCTAAAAAAAATTATACAACTTAGAGACCACCAGATTTCAAAAATTGAGAATATGTTGGAAAAGAAAAATAAAATTTAATGCGACTATAACATGGGAATCAGCTTTTTGCATGAAGAAAGGCATTATTATCGTTTTCCTGTCTCTAGTCCTTTAGTAGAGATTATAGAAGAATACTTTTGTGAAATTAATCATTGCAGATATTCAAAGATCTAAAGAATCAAGAATATGGCAGCATGTCTTCTAGTCTCCTAAGAAATTGCTAAGGTACATGTAAGAAGATAACGAACAGGGCTCTCACAATAGGATGATTTTTAGTAGGAATGGAGCAATTTTTATGTGTGACACTTGTTTTCGAATGACTGAAAAATGTGAACAAAAATATGTATCAGCCCTGGACACTCCAGAGTGCTCGGCGTCGAGATATATCCTCATAAGAACATTCCGTAAGTCTCACCAAAACCATCTCTAGCTACTAGAGAGGAGATGTATGGAATTGTTTCACGTTCCGATTTCCAAGTTCCAACATTGTTATAATCTTCAGAGATCGAAGGGAAATAATATTTTTTCCTTGAAGAGTAGGGTAATTGAGGCTGCTGATGTAGAAGTTGGGGTACAGTGTATCCATCATTAGGTACTTTAGTTTTTTTATATCATATTTGTCACTCTGCATTATATTGAAGTCGAGGTGCTTAAAGCAATCATTAATCTCATCTAGTATTAACGATATTACTGTCAATGTTAATGGAAAAGCAAGAGCTCATATTTCGGAGAAAATAGTGAATAAGTGAGCTATATAAAGAGATAAGGTTTGGATAAAACAAGATGAATTCTTGAATTGACCTCAAATCACGACGTGTACCAAATATTCAGCAGTGTATATTCATGAACTATTGTGCTGGAAAAATTTGATTAACACTACGTGTCCTGGGTTCTACTTTTGGATGTATAGTTATAATTCGACTTATCACTGTCAACAAATCAATCTTGGGATTTCAATGTCACTTTATCATAACTTGTTACATCTTACATTAGTTAAACAAAAAAATTCTACTTTCCCAATTAATACTCTAATTGGGACTTGGATGATTGCGAATAAATTTTCTGTAATAGAATATGTATAATATGTCAAATATAATCTATATAATATTTCTATTCCAAGTGAAACAACTTAAAATCGTATGGACAGAAATAACAATATTTTTTGGCTACAAAACTGAAAGGTGTGTTACCACAAAATTCGAGTCGAGAATTATGTGGATTATTGAAAATAATCAAATAAAATTTGGAGAGTTTTAAATGAACCTCAAATTATTATTCTAACCGAGTTATATATGAGCGAATAATTGTTTGTTTGAGTTCCTAAGTTGTTATATATTTGGAGAGAGAGAGAGAGAGAGAGAGAGAGAGAGAGTAGAGTTTTTGTTCATGTATATATCCAAAAATATGAAATGAGAATTTTCGGCAGAAGGTACAAAACTGTTAAAAGAATATAGAAAACATATTTCTATAGTAACGAAAATATAGTTTACTAACTTATCGACTGAAATAACAATAGGAAGAGAATATCCACATTCAAACACACATTTTCCAATAAGAAAAATATAGGCTCACCTCTACTTTCACTACTTTATATCAACAAATATCACGAGAATATGATGTTACTGTTGCATTCTAGGTTCTATTGACTATAAATATTGCGATATCTTATCTTGTGTACATAGATTATCCGTCAATTAGATATGAATATATCATATCTATTATCATTCCACATGTTTTTATTGAATGTACGTTAGCAAATCGGAAAATCTATTTGAAATGTTATCAACGCTGGCCAATAGGCACCTCCTAGTTCTTGTAGCTGTCTGATATGTTTACAATTGTTTCTATTTAAAAAAACTCCACCATATATATGAGATAGAATTTATATTTCGCTTTATAGAATGCATAAGGGCAAAACAAAGATTTTACTATGAATTTTGGTTTAAATAACTTTAACGATTACCGAACATACTGTTCAAACTACACTAACACTCACAATTACATTGTCTAATGCGCGTTTCGATAACCAAGTTATTGTCTTCAGAGATGAACTGAAGGTAAACCGAAACCAATCAACTTGACTTACCTGTTTTATATAAAACTTTCCCACCTATAAACTTTCTCCCGGGAAAATAATTCCATCGGAAAAAACCACCTGCACAAGGTAGAATGCTGACATCTGGTTGCACCTATACAAATAGAATTCTGAGGCAAAAGAATGTATACAGCTGCGTGGCATGACGATATCATTGAAACGTAATAAATGGATCATCATACACGGACAGACCCACCAAACTAATAGTCCCTGTTAGGAAGATCCGAAATAACAGAAGGGGCTACAGGAGTTTCACATTTCCATCAGCTCTCCTAGTGGAATCCATTACTTGGATTTTCTTAAAAAATAAAATACCAAATTTGGAAAATAATAGTATATATGAAATTAGCTGTAGTGATTTTGACTGGAAATATATTGGGAAGACTAAGAAATCCGTTAATGTCTGGTTTAAATAGCACATATGAAGTATGAACGGACCGAAAAATCCGATTACGTTGCCAGTTATAATCATCAATAAATACTAATAATGTAAAAACGTTTTCCGCTGGAATTATTTTTTGTGGGAGAAGGTTTATCAGTGAAAGAACTTAGTATATATCAGGTGAGTCAAGTTAATAGGCTTTAGTTTACCTTTTTAGTCTCTGATGATGATAATTTGGTTATCGAAATGCGTGTCAGACAGTGTAATTGTGATTGTTGGTGTAGTATGTTCAGTATATCACTAACTGTTCCAAAAACTCTAGCTTAGTTAACTTTGATTACTATTCTTTAAAATATTTCCACTTGAAAAAGTAATAAGTGAAATCAGTGCTAAATAGTACCTCGCACCTCGTTTTATTATTTTCTACAGATCGATTAACGACGGTTAATGTTCCAATAGGGATCATGAGCGTTATTATAGAAGATAAAATGAATTCGTTTCTACTGAAGAACCTCGGATATTTATCTTCAATAATCTCTGAGTGGTTAATTGATAATCAAAGCAACCAGAGCAGGTTAATACGTAGAAAGCAATATTTGGATTATTCGAATAATTATTATATGGAAATCGTTAATCCAGAATAATGATGCCACTATCTAATCATGTCATCATTGAAGTTTTTCTTGGAAAAACTTTCATCTGCTACTGTTATAATTCCAGTACTAATACTACAAATGTTTTAGTAATTTTTTTTAACTGGTATTGTAACTTGAAATGTATTACTAGGTTGGAATTTCTGGTAGCATTTGGGATATCCAAACTTGGTGCACTGTTTGTGTGTACAGTGTAATTGTGATTGTTGATATAGTAAGTAATGTAATTAATGTCTCTAGTTTGTAGTTTATTGCAACAAATTGGAGCAAAATTTTTATCAGTGCTAGGTCATTGGGTGGTAGAATAAGGGCATTGTATTTCTCTCCAACAATTTATTGAGAAAAATAATTGAAAATCATTATTGTATGGAGATATGAGAAGAGACTTGCACAAATAAAATTCGTAATGAAATATATTCACCATAAAAAAAGAAACGAGTGATTCCAATATAAGTAAATGTTGAAAAAATACATTCTCGAAAAAGAGATATCTACCCTTGATGTTATTCGTAAAAGATCAAATACACCTTCCCAGTTCCAGTTCCCAGGAGAACTAGAATCATCACCTAGTATACATGCAACCAAACAGACAAGTTATATTAGTTTCTGGAGAAATTTGGGTTACCGCAGATATCCGCTATTACTGAACAATGGTTACATGCAAATGAACCAGCTTTCAATGGAAAATAGTTACTAGCAGATATAACATATAACAGAGATAATCAAGTACACGGTAGATCTTCAATATTGACTTCTGGCGAGGACCGTATTAAATTATGATTTTCTACTAGTGGAAAATACTTTTGAGTTTTCTATCATTTACTACACAACTATAGATTCATAGCAATGAAATATTCATTCTTTTTTCGAAAATCTCCTAAATTTACTCGATGCTCTGCTTTTGAAGAGCAAAAGAGTTTTAGACGGTGTTTTTAACATTGACTTCACTAATGATTGCTCCATTCGGAAGTCTTCGATAAATATTATTGAGTAATTTCAGCTTAATATGCACGTGTATTTGCCAACTCGAATTACCAAAACAACTTCCTCAATTTTAGATCAAATAGTTACCAGCTTCCTACCCCTTGATGTGAATCACTCAGTAATCAATCCAGGATCCACTCACACTCAGCTGGTGAGGATTTTTTCTAAACAAAACTTCACCAAATTTCATAACTTTAGCAAATGATTGGATTGATCTCTTTGAATATATTGACTTCAAATTTTCGGATATTTTCGACAAAACTACAAGGTGCTTCACTACACTACACTACTCTACGCCCTTGTAAAACTATTAATTACAAATCATGATATACGAAAGGAACACGTACTTCGTTGAAGAATATGAAATCACTCTTGTATAATAAAAGATTCACAGAAAATCCTCACACACTCAATTAGATAATTAACTATTGTATTATTGTACCGGAAAATTATCAAAATTATTGCAACAACCGTATCTCCTTAGTTGAAGATTTCTCGAAAGAAACTTGGTATGTTATTAATGATTTGAGGAACGAGACACGTTCATATAACTCTATTGACCTCGACCCAGACGAACTTATAATTACTTGGTGAACGTTAATAAGAATATTAGCTCTAAAATATCTCCATATCATAGTGATTTTTCTCTCCTCATTCCTTCTAAAAGAATCACCGACAGTCTCTTCCATAGACCTGTAGATATAATTGTTTCCCTGCTTAAGGGTAGCGAGAAAATGACACTAATAACTATCGTATTGCATTATTACCAATCTTATCGAAGATAATTGAATGACTAATGAAAAACCGTCTATTACCCTTTCTTTTCAAACATTAAATCTTGAAAGCTCAAAAATTTGGTTTCCTTCCTAATAAATGCACTAATAATTCTGTTCTCAATGAAATATATACGTTACTCAATGATAAATTTTATACGTCTTCGGTTTTTTGTGATCTAAGTGTTCTTTTTGAATGGTTTGTATCTTATACTATAAAGGAGTTTTACAACCTTTAAAACTAAACATTGACTTAATACTATCTTTAAATTCGATCAAATTTCTTGGTCTACATATTGACTGTGTATTTCTGTAAATATACAGAATTTTGAGGAAAAATTACACTCTCCTTGTTTTGCTATATCTGTGTCTAAACAGCTCGATTCACGAACTGCTTCAACAACTTCTAATATTTGTTCGACTCGACTCTTCGCTATGGCTTGTCTTTCTGTCTTGTATTTTGCACTTCTTTGAATCTATCTTTCAAATATAAAAAAGACGTATTTGTTACATTCATGGCTTGAGTTGGAGAACGCGTTGACAATTCTATTTTAAGAGATACAAAATTTTAACTGTCCCTGTTTTTTTTTATTTTAGAAACCGTGTGTTTGGTTCGCAAACTTTTTCACAATTCAACTGAGAGACACATCCAAAGTTACCCTACTACAAGAAAATATTTGGATGTTTATTTAACAATACCCACCTCTGATCTAGTGAAAAATTCTATCACCTTCAATGCTAAAAGATTATTCAATTAGCTACCTTGGAAATTAAATGTGGCAAATATATTCAATATATTTAGGAGATTGACAAACGCATTCCAGCTTGGAAGACCTCATCATTCTATGGCAGGTTTCTACAATCTACTGGCACACACTATATCATAATTATTAACACGTCAAATTGTTATTTTATATTATCTAATTGAAAATCGTGTCTCTTTGTCCATAAAATTTCAAAATTTTCCTAGGACAATGAAGCTTATCTCTCATAGAGATAGAGTTAGTTCTTAAATGTATCATGTGGTATAATATGCATGATGTTCGGCATTGAGGTTAGTTAGAGCAACATCAAATAGAGAACAGTCTAAATGAAAAGGTTCGATGTCGATTGCGTTCTCTTATCAACAAAAAACATTAAAAAGTCAAGTGCGGACTACCATCAGGAAACAATGTGTAATCTATTTGCAAATTAGCTTCAATGTGATGAACATCATACGTTATCATAGCCGACAGGTAGATGAAGCACCAGATAAAGAAAAATTCAAGAGTATCTCTTATATGACTTTATATGAATTTATTTCTTCAGATCTTTCAAAGAATTTTTTTAAAAAAAGAGTATTTCTGTGATAAGATAGCTAAAACTGTAATAAATACATTACAGAGACGGTTTATATACTTTTGCATATACAAGGATGTATTGATATCTAATTAGCCTAGACCAGTTCCATGCTTAAACAAAAAATTGCATTACCATAGTAACGAACAATAACTTATTAGAAGTGTCAGTGTAAAGATTGACGTCAAAAAAGTAAACCAGAGTTACGCAATAAATTAAAAGGAAAAACATGTCCACCGAAATTGTGAAAATCGAGGAATTGGAGTATCGAACCATCATCAAGTACCTGTATTTGAAAGGGTTAAGAGGTAAGCAGATTTACGAAGATATGCTTGATACCCTTGGTGATCAATGTCCTTCGTATGTGACCGTGAAAAATTAGACTGCAAGCTTAAAAAAAGGTGAATTTTCCATTGAAGATGCTGACCGATCGGGAAGGCCAGTTTCTGTGTCAGTATCCGAAAATATCGATGCACTTCATTCCATGATTTCATCAGACCGTCGAATTGGGCTAAAACGGATATCTCAAGCACTGAATATTTTATACAAACGCGTTCATCACATAGTTCACGTCAATTTGGACATGAGAAAAATTGCTGCAAAATTGATCCCCAAAAGTTTGAATATTGACCAAAAGCGTGCAAGGATAGAAGCTCGCGTTCGATCTGTGCTCGATTTGAAAACGATCTAGACTTCTTAAACCGAATCGTTACTATGGATTAGACTTGGGTAAATTTCTACGATCCAGAAACAAAGCAACAATCGATAGAGTGGCGACACTCTGGTTCTCCAAGACCTAAGAAGTTTTTTGTCCAAAAATCTGCCGGAAAAGTTATTACTACAGTCTTTTGGAATTGCCATGGTGTAATCATGAGTTATTTTTTTCAGAACAGTAGACAGGCTAGAACAGTAACTGGAGATTACTATTCGACATTATTGACCACTCTGACCACAAAATTAAACAGAAAAGGCGCGGGGAGCTATCCAAAGGTGTTTTGTTTTGCAGGACAACGCCCCTGCCATGCAAAAAATTCGTGATTTAGGGTTTGACTTACTAGAACACCCCCTTATTCACCAGATTTGACTCCGTTTTCTAAAAGGTCTAGGGACGTTGCAGGTTCGCTGTAATAAATGTACCAATTAAGAGGAGAATATGTTGAGTAATAAAATATTTTACCATTCAAATTTTGTTTGGTTGTATAGTAGGCTAAGAATTTTTCAATAAATCCTCATACATATCAAACACAAACCAGAGTAAGATATGATTCATGCATGTTAAATTCAATCAGTAGGAAATACGATAGTTAATATTCAATTTATATTTAGTATTTCAATATTCAAATCAATCACACGTATGAATGAAATTAGGTATTTTTGCATATAGCAAATATTGCCGTTCAGTTATTGGTATTCAATTTAAATAAGGACAGCAGCCAAACAAAAATAATCATGAAATAGACATATTTTTCCAAGTAATAGAAACTGACAAAATTGTTTCTATAAAATAGAAACTTCCACGCAATGAATTGATATAATTTTAGATAAAATAGAAAGAAGTACAACCCTGTTTCTGTTTATTTTTTTTCCGAAATTGAAAGATGTACTGTTGGACCGATATCGGAATCAAATTAAAAATTTCATTTTGTCGAATGTTGTCTACTTGGAAAGCTGGTTCAGAATGAGATGCCGTCGAATTCACTTTTGTATATAATGTAAATAATGATGTAGGAAGAGATGTAAATATACTCACAAGATTGCACAATCCGATTAAGCGTCTAGCTTACAATTTATTTATAGCTATTATTCAGCTGAGTTGAATTAAAGCTTTATATTAAATTTGCGTTGTTCGCAATTTCATCTTGTATATGTGTTGTTGGAATGACTGTTGTTCACTTTTTAATGACTGAATGAGCACCTGACAATTGTTATTTTGATATAAAACACTTCCCTGACTTTCTCATATTCTGAAACAATTGAATTGAAATAAGTGACTGACTTTTGATCTTGCTGAACAAGTTTTTATATATGATCCTATTCCTACTATATATTTTGATTTTTGAAATCATATCAACTAATACTGATTATTGGCCGATAGATGGTTGCACTGAGGCTATTTTTAGACATCCAAAATTGTTTCTAACTCATAAATTTGCAAGTTTTTGTTGCAAATATAGTATTGAGAAATTGATGATTGAGGAAATTTAGAAAAACTTATTTCGTAATGATAAAATAATATTCTTTATATCGAAATGTTTTTTTGGTGAATAATTCAGGAATTATGTGAAATATGTAATTTTATGTCCTTTGCATTAACGGATCAACTGATTTATAGCTCTGAGAACATTCTCAAACAAAACTTCTCTGTCTTTCGAAATATTCATAGTTCAATAGAGCTAATTTCTATAATGGGAAAAACTCTTTGCTACTATGTTATACCTATTCTGCTCACCTATTCTTTAAAAAATAGATAGTGATTGTAATATAGGAATATACGATGATAATAAGGATTGCTAAGCCGGTCGAAATTATGTACTACCTTTCAATGAAGTAGAAGAAGTTATACCAGTGAAGAAAGTGCACCGTGCAATTATTCAAATATTAATAACGATAATTGTATAAAACATTCTTTGATCAGCGCTTCTTCGGTCGATAAATCTAGTATATCAGCGAATCCGTGTTTCATGAGATTCCAGTACATCTGTTTGTACGTTAAAAAAATTGGAAAATATAGGAATCAAATGGAGACAATAGAATTTGATTTTTTACCAACAGCAGGTGTCTTGTATGGGATTTCCAATCGCCATCAGATATGTTAGGTACAATTGATTCTCTATTTCGTATATTTTCTCCCCTTCTCTCTTCTAAAAAATTGATTTCAATGAAGAAAAAATAGGAATCCTACATGTTTCATATCTTCCTAATGTGAACTTTTGATCCAGTTCGTTGGTATTCCATTCATTCCTGGAATTAGGCCTTTGAATAAATTTGCAAAATTTCTGGATGTCAACGATGCCAACGATAACAATCAAAATCTTCTGTATCTAACCTTGATCGTAATAGACTTCAAAACAATCCAAACAAACCACGCTAATGTAGACGGTTTACAAAATTTCCGTATAAATTGATATTTTGAAGAATCATAGTTTCATATCTTACTACATTGCAGAAGTACAACAATAAATTTTTCGTTGTTTTGCAACCATCAATTGTATGTATAGAGTGTCTCATATTCCTTCTACGTGCTGACACTGATAAATAATTAATATCAGAATATTTAACCACCAATAATTTGATTCCTTATATTTAAATTGGATCCAAAATTTTTATGCAATTTGCAATGACCAAATATAAATAATCAAAGTACTTCCACTTGGATTATATTAATGCAACTATATATTCTCTACTGTTGCTTTGTTGAACTCATTTTAAATCAAATCACCTTCATCAAACATTCGATTTTGAGGTGAGAACATAATATTATCATCCTTAATTAGTGGATCATATTTGAAATTTGAAATTTATTTTATCAATTTTTAACTGCCAAAACTTTGTTCGTTACTTCATATCATCAATGAACTGTATTTGAATGTACATATAAGGAAGAAGTCTTAAATTTGATATTGAATAGAACTTAATTTGAAAAAATGTTGACAATTCCATTCAAATCTCATTTTTTGAGGTTGTCTTTGTGATGTTACGCTTGAAATATAGTAGTTTGGCAAGTAGCCAAACTCGAGAATCATTTAATTGACTAAACGTGAACTCAATTTCAATTTGATTAATAGCCTCATAATTCAGCTTTTGACCTGGACTTCAGTTGTAACAGTATAATCAGTTTCTCACCGAATTGACTCAATTTGGGAAATTTCCCTCTGAAATGCACCTATATTACCATTAAAACTTAGATATCTTATACCGAATTCGACGTTCACATGAGAAACCAATTTTCGATATTTTATATAGAACATATTTTTCAATTAATATCAAACTCAAAACAAAATTTCACACTCAAGTTAACTCAAATTAGTGATACATTTTCTAAATTCGCATGATGTCAAATTTGATGATTTCACCTGTAACATATTGGTTGTTTGAAATGGCCAATCAGTTTGCTTAAAGTAATTTAATTTCATGACCAACGGTAGAGAAAATTTTTTCCAACATTTGGGGGCTTTTTATACATTGGTTGAATATCATCACCAATGGCACCATCAGACTTGAAATACACCTTTATTATCTATCAATGATACCATTGAATTATTTCTCTACACTTATTCTGTTATGTTACAAAGAAACTTCTTATGCGCCGTTTATTCATCCAGCAGCAACCTTTCTTACCAGAAAAGAAGATATCTACCATTTGATTTCAACTTACATTTCCATTTAAGTAGCATAATTTCTAGTATTCGGTTTATTTTAAACCTCCTAGCACATATATCGAACCTCTATTTTAACAGTGCCATAAGCTCATGAATGAGAATTTTACAGGAAATCCAACAAAAAAATGATTGTAAATTAAATGTTCTCTAGATCAGTTAAATCGGTACTTCGTATCGTACTAAATTCGATAAGCATAATGTTAAAGATATCTGAATGATATAAAATGTAAAGTAAAATCTACAGACAGCTCTAAAAATTTTTTTTGAATGATATGGCACTACTGTTGATGTTAATTTTATTCAGACGATTCTAGTTATAAAAATGGTATCGAAATATTGAATATGGATGGGAAAAGTATATGGAGCAAAAATTGAATAACGTTCGAAAATATAATTTGATGCTTTTTATTTTTGTTGGACCTGGTACTATCTTCGTAATCTTAGCCACTGAATCAGAATTCTGACCTCAGTTAATTGGATTTACATACACAAAAATGAATTTGTATCCGACGACTAACTCAAATATCAATTTAGGTGAGAAAATTATAATATAATAACAAAATGGGCAAATAACTACTTTCTAACTGTATTATCATATGTAAGGATGTCACTTCTCTCGCATTATTCATGATAAAAACATAATTATAAATATCTTAAAAATATCTTGCATCTGTTATTTTTGATTTCCCAATCACCTTACTTCTAATCAAATACATTTTCTATTCCAAATCTCTTATTGGCTCAAATGATCTCATTTGGGTTATTAGTCACCGCTGAAATGTATTTTAGATCATATATGGTGAGAAAATTATGGTACGAAACTGATTTAATAATTTTGTAAAACAAAAAAATCATATGGATTATGAGTTTGTTTGATGTAAATTTATGTCGTGTAGGAATGAAATTAACCAAATTCAATAGACTTTTGATGAAATATGTTTACTAGTTCAACTGAGGCACTGTTGAATTCTTGAAATGCTGCTATCAATCAAATTACAATTGAGCTGAAGTGTAGTCGATTGGATGTTTCGAGAGTTTGGCATCATCCCAAATAACAATATTGTGAGCATTAGATTCCACCGGGTCTATGGGGACTAATCCTTTGAATCAATTCGTAGATTCCGATATTTCAATAATATACTTTTTTAAACAATTGTATTAAAAAAAAAAATGATTATATCAAATTGGAAATTGGTATCGATTTATTGGTCTTATCAAAACCTTTGAGGCAATGATAATGATAATTACATGGCGTTTAATTACTGGAAAAGTTCCTCAATAACCATATTAATATTAATCATCTTGGATCGATAATATATAATTTTCTCCAACTTTTTGCTTCTTAAACCTTCCTATGTTTTTCGTTATTTCAGGTCTCTTTCGATAAATCATCAAATAACAAATTAACTTTCAATCTATTTCGATCTTCATCAAAATATATTATTTTGGAAAAAAAATAGATAACAAAATTTTGAGAGACATATTTTCTATTCAGTTTTGTTCATCATGAAAGTAATACATCCGGTTTCGAGGTACCCAGAGTTTCAAAAACATTTTCTAATATTCATAACACAAATAAATCTGATATTCTACACGTCGCTCTCTTCTAGGCATCAAAGAACTTCTGATTTATTGAATAATATAAAACATCATACGATGAATATTGCATTTGTATTTTCTGGAAATATATTTCTTGGATGTCTCTAAAATTGCGAACTAAGAGACAAATTATTTTTTACAATTACGAGAAGATCTCTGAACTAAAACCAATTTTGTTTGTAGTTGAAAAGTAGTCATAACTCCAAATTGCCCTTGTGAACTGGTCCGTTATTTGTTTAAACTAACTCTAATTACTATTCAACACAAATAACTTATGCATAACGCTTTCAATTCATTCGATCCTCGATGCGGACTGAACAACTACACACAATTTATCATCATCAAAGCGCACATATGAATCAAAACCAACAGATTTCTGTATATGACAAATATCTCACTGTAATATATTCCATAACAAGCGGCTGATATATAATCCTACATTCATATAGACCAGGGTCGTTCGTATTCAAAGAAACAGCAGATTAATATTCTGTGATGATGAAATTTTATGTACCGTCAAACATAAATTGAAATTACTAATTCAGGTACTAAATTGGTGAAGAAACGACTTATTCAGATTTCAAGGGTCATTTGAAGATGGATTGGAATAGAGAACACATATATAAAAACGAAATGAACAAACTTATACATAGATACTTGAGATTAAATATAATAAGAAATTTATGTGTGGGGCTATAAAGGCATTCATATGAAGGCATTTTGAAGAATCTGTCTTAAGTAAACCTAACATAAATATTAGGAACATTCCGTTATGTGAATGGCTGCCTGTGCCAAAATAAAAGGAATTGAAAATCTAACTCAAATATTCAATTCTTATGATAAAAAACTCCGAATCACAGGCCATAAATAGACTTTTTTCAAATTGTTTTTGGTGATAAATCGTCTTGATTCTAGACGTCTTTTAAATAAAAAATTGGTTTTCAGAACACATAAAAATATTAATGTTTTAGCCTGTTGCGATATTTGTCAAGATATAACAATTTGCCTAATCATATCGATAAATATCAACAATAGCATGAATATGAAATTTAAAATATATTTTAACTACAGTATATGATTTTTCTATCCTTAGTTGTCATATCTTTAAAATAAGTAGCAGTTCCCAATCAAATCATTCATAGTTATAATGAAAGTTATAAAACAGAATTAGAAGGTTACATAGTCATTTTTATTATTGACAGTTCTCTCGTTTCCAGGAAAATTAGAATTTCTAGAAATTCTAATTTTCTTGTAATTCATTCTGCTTCAAGAATTTTCGAGGTTTTATAATAACAGTCCTCTTCACTTTTGCGCCCTGTGAAACCGTCTTTACTTTCGTAGCCAGCTTTGGAACCACTGTTTTTTCGTGACTATGAGGCCTAAAGAATGTTCATTCGATTACGTTTCCGATCCAAGGTGAGTCAACGCTTCACCAAACACGGGTATAGCTTAGTTTCTATAATAATTTCATCATCATATCACAATTTTTTTATTTGTAGGAAAAGTCTCACAATACTCACCTCTATAATTGTCAAACAGAAACTGTGTGTCCGAAATTGCTGTGTAGTCTCTCAGTTCAGACGCATATATATTTCTTATATTTCACTCATAAGTGCTGGCCAGTAAAGGTTGGAAGCTTTTGAAAATATTCTTGTACAATTTGTCCGCCATCGTTCGTTAATCGGTACACTTAGAAGATTAAGGCACACCTCGACCAACATTCCTATTCATAATTCGTCATCAACTTTTTAGACGACTCTTCTTAAACAATTTATACCATCATAGCACTTATTTACGGTTCATAGAACTTCATCAACACTTTATCATGAGTTTTGGTCTCCGAATCATATAATGTCGCACGAAATTGAATCTCGACGTGTGGTTTGATATTTCGTTTCTCTATTTTTGTAACAAAAAGTTCCACATACTTAAAACACAACACACAGCTGACGAAGAAATAATAGAAATAATGATCGCACGCAAAAATGTTTCCAGAGATACCCCGCTCTCAAGAAATTATACGGTAATGGTTTAGATGTAACAAGGTAACTTCGTACCTCGTATATCATCAGCGGTATCCTGAACTGAAACACCAAATACACGAACATTCAAAAGATTAATGGATCGCTACGTTCACACTGGATCAGTGATATATGAAAAAAACGAAGGAACAGAAACTATTACTTCCGAGAAGAGAAATGTGATGGATGCATAGTTAGCCGTTACCGAGAATCATCACATTAATAATCGTGAAATTTCCAGCCAACACGACATTAATCAAATATCGGCCATCAATAACTTCCACACACAATATAAAATGTATCTGTACCATATTCGATTATATCTAGAATTGAAAGACGATGATTATCCTGAAATTTTTGTGAATTTTGTGAAATTCAGGAATTTCCTGCTTTCCAACGACTAGCTGTAATTTTTATCATTTCTTCACAAGCAATACGTATATTGTGATAATTAAAAGCTGTAATATATGGTGGTATGTTCATGAGCTGTGAACTAATTACTGAAAAACGTTGTAGCATGACCGCATTACAATCGATTCACGTGATATTTGCACTGCTTTGCTATTTACAACATAGTTTTCGCAATGTTGAGGCACAAAATATGTTTAATGATATCCGGTGTGGAACAACCAAATGGAATAAATTCGTTAATGAATTGATGCGAATATTTTGAGAAAACGCTTGGATATATTGAGTCGAGGAAAAAATATACAGGCTGTGTCATGTGACAGTGACCAATACCAATTTATTTTTTTTGATTCTATATTACAAATTCGCTACATTACACCAAAAACCTGATGAGATATACTGATTATTTGGAACACTCGCCGCAAACGTCGTAGCGACATGTTAATCTGATATAGAAATGTCTTCTAAGGTTACTCAACATCTAATGCGTTACTGATCTAATCTCAAGCATGATGCGTCGTTTTAAGTCATCTAAGTTGAGAAGTGGAGCTCTGTATGTAACACTGCAGGAAGTAGTAATAGGACTCATTCAAAGTATATAAGAAACTGGTACTCAGGCAGGGTGAGCCCCTCTTTCTTTTACAACTGTACCGTGAATAGCGACAAATTAACTCCGATATTGACGGACTACATCACTTTCCACTTGAACAGAAACTTCCACTTTAACGGCAACGCACTCCCCTCTTCATCCCACCCACTACCTTCACTTCTGTTGCAAAGCTATCGATATCTCTTTGAATAACGAGATAATCATCTTTATCTACTATTACAAACACCTTCTATGCATCTGACGAAACCCATCACACACATTCAATCGATTGTCGTCCCTATTACCTGATGAACCGGTTCACGAGCCAAACGGCCGACGATAGGGAATAATGCAGACATACGCGCCCGCCCCCCATTTAAATCAAATTTTCCAAAAAATCGGATAAAATATATAAATTTTTTCAAAAAACAAAAAAAAAACCTCAAACCATGAAGAACAGTGTTCACTTACTAGAACTATCCTTTCGTTCTCTTCCGACTAATATCGCAGCTTTTCCTCCTTGTTAGTAAAGACAGCAAACAGAACCCTACACAACATTCACAACCCCAGCGCAATTCGAATCAAATGCGTGTAGAAAAAAGCACAACGATTGAAGAAGAAACGATTTCGTTTTGTAATGTTTCTAGCACCACAACCAAAAAAAAAATAGACTTGGAGAGAGATATTTTGTGAGTATGACCAGTTATTCAACAATCCCTATATATGTAAGAAGATGAAACCTAAACATTAAGGGATTTTCCTCTATATAATAAATTATTAGGTACAACGTAGAGACAAGCCAGATCAGGTTCAAGTAAATGACAATTATTCGCAGACGGTAGTCAATAACGATCAGACCAAAACCTGGATGGATTTCACAAAGCTCTGTGAGTTCATCCACTCTATTGGGATTATACAATGCTAATGCAGAAACAAAAAACAGTGAAAGATTTTTACAAATCTTTGCAACACGGGATTGTTCATCTACAATATTTGATAAACGATCGAAAAGAACTGTCATTGAAGAAATATAAACTGCAACGGATTCATTTCCACCCGTATTTCGATTGAGAATTTCCATTTCTTAATTAAGCAACAAGATCTAACCATGAGTTAAATGTATTAGGATTGTTGAGATACCATGTGAAATTACTTTCTAGAAATAATTCACAGGACTGTAAGAATATTTCGTCATCAGAAATAAGTCTCGGTTAGTGAAATAAGTTAACCTCAAATTTATTTGGTTAAAATTGAATAGTACTACAAGTCTCAGTAGGATCATCTTCAAATGTGTAATTCTGAATAATGAAAAACTACGATTAGCTTTTTTACGGGCAAATTAACCAGTAAACAGTCGTCGATTTTCCTTAACTGTATCAGATACAGGTACATTTCTCAAACTCATCTCATAAGACAGTTGATGAGTTTTTAAATGATTTACTCGCATCATTCTAATTTTATTTTATATTCAAATTAACAAATACTTATTTATTAATCAAATAAAAAATTATAAGAGAGAACCTTAATATTATAGGTATCAGTTTTAAAAACAAAAGAAGAAATTAGAAAATCCGCAAATACTTCCAAAATCAATTAACAAGGTTAGGTTAGCAAGGTTCTTAGAAAACTTGAGTACCTTAACAGATACGTCAACATTTTGTCGAAATCAGAAAATAAAACAGAATGAACTAAAACACAAAAAGGATCTAGAACCTGCTGAAAAAATAGTTGGTCTACGAGGAAACCAGCAAATTTTGAATAATATACTGCTATTCAGTATAATGAGAATCTTGATATTGAAATTATACGGTGACAAATATATAATACTAAAAATATTGAGTTGACTATCAGCAACATTTTTTAGGAAGTGGTATTTGGCATCAGTTAAAGTATGTAAATAACTGGTACTTAGATGGGGTAAACAACCATTATTAAATTGGACACCATCAACTTTTTAATGACCTACGTGAATGAAAAAAGGTAGGAAAGCTGAAATCACCTTATGAAATAATTAGATAAAAACTAAAACGATTCCCGGACACGATTATTCAATTTAATAACTATTGCTGTGACAAATGAAAAAAATTTCAACAACAAATTAATTTTTGGAAAAAAAAATAAAGTCGCATCAATTGTCTATACAAAAGAGCACAACAAATAAAAGCAGTAATAAATTGAAAACAATTGAGATTTATATTTATTATGATAAAACTCGGACTTATCTATAGAAATCCGGGATAGTTGCAGCGCTCAACTGGATTCCGAGATGTTGTAGTTGTATTTGTTGGTTTGTTATGGTACATCGGTTGAATCCATTGCTGAACTCTCAACCTGGCAGCTGTAGAACTGCGGGAAAAATTAAGATGAGGAAGGAAAAGGGAACACATACATAAATTACTAAAGAAGGAACAAGTAGGTAGAACAGATGTGAATGAAAAGAGCTTATTCTCTAATATATGAAAAAACTGAATTTATATTTTCTTATATTATGACCAAACAGCAATCTGTTCTATTTTATTTGTTCTGTTTCCCAAATAAATACGTATTTACACGGAAACTTTTATACAAAATTTGCTTGGAACGAAAGAAATTAATAAAGATAACAGGACTTTTTGTGAGCTCTATAATTAAAAAACAAGTTAAAAAGATATTTCATAAATTCATCAGCGAATATAAAGAATAATATCACGACAAATTTACTTTAATTTGAACACTTGAGTGTAGAGGACGATTTAACAACCAACCTGTTTTATTGAATTCTTTGAATAGAGTGGGAGCTCGATAACACCTTAATTTCTCCAAAAACTGGAATATTATATCAAAATAAATAAATCAGGATTAAATACTGTGCCACAATACGTCAAGAAAAGAATATTCAAAATGCTTAAAAAAACGTCGAACGGTATATTATATCCTCACAAAAAGAAGTCTAATGGAATCTTATCAAGATGTCGTGCTGGCCATTGTATCGATCTGCGCCCTATCCTTCGACTTGGATGAAATTTGATCAAGTACGGACATTTGACTTGAGAATAAGGGCGGTGTGTTCTAGCTTCCATCAATGATGATATGACCTACGATATAATTTTCAACAATTCCTATCCAAACATTTATTTATGTTCTTCTCTCAACCAGTGATGATTCTCATTAGACAAATAGAGGATTAAAATGACCGTGAAGTGTAATTTTGCTGTCAACAGAAAATGAAACTCTCCTTCCTAAATCGTCATCAATGAATATTCTCTGTTGGTACCATTTAATATTAATGCATTTTATATTCTTTCAATATTCGAGAAAGTTGAACGCATGAACGTATTTTTCGTTTGGTTATTATCATATTGTCTGTATTGTTCGTTGTAGCTAATAATAAGATGGGAGGTGTATAAAATATAATCAGTTAGTGCTGGTTGGTGCTTTTTTCCGGAAACCTTGTTCAAGTATTGGTTAAGAATAAGTGGCTGAACTATGTTTTTTGTCCTACTATTTCCAAAAAGAACAATAATGCGAGTAACTTGGTCGTCTACTCGTTCAGTAAGTTTTTCATTCGATGCATTATATGTTTTTCTAATTTATTCACACTATTACTATCGGTGAGGTGAATTTATAAACACTTTCTTCCACTTATTTAATTTATTCAAACACACTAGAATTAACTAACTTGTATAATAATAAACTTATCTATACTTGTATAATTTCTGTCCTAGTTTACTTAAATTCACTGGTTACTCTTCTATTTCGTTCTGTTACTATGACTATTCATTATAAACTAACTAACTGCGCTAAACAAACTTGTTTATATATACAAACAAAGTTTTCAAAAATTCTAGAAAATAAAAGTTGTATCGGTGTATCTAACGTGCCATGTCTTCGCCAAACAGGACCGGCTTCACAGCCTATATCGCGGACTTGTTCGTAACATTATATTTGAACAAAACAGCACAAGTGAAAATAGATAATAATGTTTCCAAAACAATCTAGAGGGGGGTAAGACCAGGATTTATGCTGTCCCCACTCCTGTTTAATTTATACTCTTAGGTGATTTTTCGGAAGGCTCTGGAGGATCTGAAGATAATAATAGATGTTGATGGAGTGGTAGATTAACAATATCAGATATGCTGATTACACAGTCTTAATCGCTGATAAATTGTCGGATACAAAACAATTAAACAATAAAGTAGAACAAAGCAAAACAATGGGTTTAAATAAAAGCAGAAAAAAATGTTTTGATCATATATAGAAACCGCAATATATAAGAAAATTCCAGCACAACATTTAATGCCAGGCCCATACAAAGTAAGTAAATTTGATTACTTGATCACATAAAATTTCGAAAAGTTTTTACCTGTTCCCACTTTGACTATAATTGAGATTCATGAATTGCTACGTGAGTTTGCTGTGTGCGTCTCTACGGTATTGGAGGTGGGACATTGAAGATGGATGAAATTAATAAATAAGAGACTTTAGAAATGTGTACATACCGCAGAATCTTCAAAGTACCCTGACAAATGTACAAACAATTGAAGACATACTAAAACGTGATAACAAACAATGAGAACTCTGAAATTATTGAAAATAGGAAAACAGCCTACGAATTATCAATTTTTGTTAATATAGAGAGAGATATCGGAAGATACGATGAACAGACCTTAACGATATACAGTCGTTAATACACCGCAAGGAATAGAGAAATAACTGTTATCACAAAAATCCATTAATTGATTACATTATAAGAAGAAGACATGATCACATGCGTTTTCATAGTGGAAAATACGAAGAAAAAGGTTATGAAAGAAAACTTGAGCCACGAATAGAGTTTAATGCGTTCCCAGTGTATTGAGAAAATTTGGTTAGTTAATGCAATTTTATATTAGATATAAATATATTGCATTATATAATATCAACATGTCACATTAATTGAGAATTTTGTAGTATAACAAGCTAAAAGACAAATAAGTATTCAAAATTACAAATATCACTGATAATTTGCCGATTAACTCGAACTCCCGAATAGGAACTTGTTATTATCTAGGGGCGTTCCGTTATCAGTCCAAACCAATTCCTGTGAAATAATGAGGTTCCTGTAAAGACATCTTGAATTTCCCGAGCGCGTTCCTTTCACAACCACTTAATATCTCATAATTCCAATTATAAGTGTTAAAACCACTACAAGGTATTGTATAACATTAAATAATTGGATATGTTAGGTAAATACGAGGAATATTCGAATACATTGTTAAGTTTTCAGTTTATTGTGCTAATATTAATTCATTCCTAAGATTTGAATTTGTATGTGATGAATATTTATTTGTTATCTTAGAGTATATCCCCAAAATTGAGGATATATAATTCCTTGCTTTTTTGTGCTTGTAAATTGATTCATTCTATTGTTATGCTTATGGCAGCTGCGGTGGGGTTCCGTAGCTGTTCATACACTCCTCAGTTTTAGAGTGTTTTTCTATGTTTTTTGCGTAAAATCGATTTTCGAGGGTGCCGAGCCCAAATCTGGTCGAGTAATTGAATTGTTTATAATAAAAAAAGTTTCAAATAAAAAAGATTTGTTTTAAAAATATCTATTAAAAAGGTATAGATTTTTCAAGAAATCAATATTAAAAAAAGTTTTCGTCGATGTAATGCAAAATTATTGCAAAATTTGTGTTTTTTTTTTCACTTTATCAGTCATTACTCGGTTCCTACATGACATATAAAGATTTAAAGTAGCTCATATTAAACGTCAAATTTGAAACTGCAGAAGATGTGGTAGACCTTTAAAATATTATCTGTTAGACAAATACTGGAGTTTGAATGTACAAATTTTCATGAAAAAACCACTGTATTTTGTTTATAAGTGTTTTAAGGATATTTAAATTTAAAATAAACGAGATGTACCGTATTTTAGCTACAAGTGCTAATCGATACAAACATTTTGACTAATACCAATTATGTTTTCTACCCTTAATTGTGAAGTTATTCAAATTTAAATCTGCGCGATCCGAGGCTAGAGTGCGTTTCCGCGATAACTTCTTTACAGTAGCTCAATTGAAGATAATTTTGTATGATTTCAAAATCATATTAATATTTGAAAATATTTATTATTCCATTGTCTTATTGCACCTTATCTTTTTTTTAAACTTTTCCGACGAAAATTACGACATCTATGTACGAATATGTATTCTCCATCTATTTTCGTAGAATAATCGTTTTTACACGTATTATCTGTATCAAATTTACAAAAAAGGAGACTCTTCTTAATCGCGGGCGCGCACTTCATCCTCTGATCCCGCAGTTTAAAACCTGAATAACTTTACAACTAAGGGTCGATAACATAACTGGAAATAGTCAAAATGTTCGTATCGATTAGCACAAGCACAAGCCACCGAAAGTTTCATCTCGTATTTTTTTTTAAATTTCTATACCCTTGAAACATTTATAAACAAATTACGGTACTTCTTTTCATGAAAATTTGTACATTTAAACCCCAGAGACTTTTTAACCGATAATATTTCTAAGGTCTACTAAGTCTCATTTTAAAGTTGGAACCTTACCGTTTAAAATGAGCTGCTTGAAATATTTCTACGTCATGTAGGAACCGAGTAAAACTGTCAATTTTGCAATAATATTGCATTATACTGACAAAAACTTTTTAAATATCGT
The DNA here is from genome assembly GCF_026250575.1 of Diorhabda carinulata. Taxonomy (NCBI): domain Eukaryota; kingdom Metazoa; phylum Arthropoda; class Insecta; order Coleoptera; family Chrysomelidae; genus Diorhabda; species Diorhabda carinulata. The sequence continues at coordinate 12,014,909 of NC_079462.1, forward strand.
TTTTTTACAAAAAACTGTGGACACCTTTCTGGTAGACCTTCTAAAAACTAATGTTTAACTGAAACTTCTCTCATATCATTGTTTATAATAAATGTTCTGACCAGATTTGAGATCGGCACCCTCGAAAAATCGATTCTAAGAATTAAACAGTATAGGAAGACGCTCTAAAACTGAGCGGAGTTTGGAACGACTACAGGACCCCTCCCCTAGCTACCGTAGTTAAGCTTAGAAACATAAATAATATGACAATTTATTGATTGATTGACTCAAATTTCTGACATATTGTTGAACATTGAGCATGGTTAACTTATATTTCATAAGATTATTTTGATTGATTTGTTTGTAAATGTTCAATTTATATTTGTATTAAAAATCAATTAAAGTTAATTAACTCAACTCTATTTTAATAACCGGGTAGTTTTCGATAATAGCTTGTACTCAGACAGTGTATTTCCTCTTCCAGTGTGGGTATTTTTAAGTCATATCGTCTCATGGTTCATTTACCATGAGGCGTTAAGATTGTTGCGCAGTATTTTTAACTAAATTCGTTGGATTATATTCGATTTTTAAAGCTTTAACAGCTCGATAGCTACAAACCAAAGGTTGGGATTGGCTGAATCATGCATCTGTACAAAAGGAGTATGAGTTTGGTTGTTTTACCAAGAAACCACTGCATTTATTTGATCTTGATATTCATTGTGATTTTTTTACTATACATGGGCGAGGGAATATAATATAATACTGTGATATTCTATAACTCTCGACCTGTTGGTGAACCTATTTTCCAGAATTTTGAGGTGCTCTTGAAGTTTATTCGTGACTACCTCAGGATTACTCTCTAACGCGAGGACAGCAGTGTCTTCTACGAACGTAACGAAGTATGTATTGTCCATTTTTAAAATGTCTGCCATGAATAATAAGCATAGGAATACGCATAAGACACTTCCCTGTGGCACACTTGATTTGATGGGGTAGTTGATAGAGGAATTTGGTTCGGAAGCAGTGATCATCTAGGTAGGTTTTTAGGATTATCACCTAATTACTTATACCTAATTGTTAATTCCTGATCTACGATTTTTGTGGCTAAGGTGAGTTTTTTTCATATACTATATATAATTTTTTGGTTAGATGTCATATCAGAATGGATTTTTTTAGTTTATGAAGTAACCCTTGGTTCCAGGCACGGTCGAATGCTTGCACCACGTCCAAAAACTACAGTACATACTTTTTTCTCCTCATAACTTCTTATGATTTCTGTTTCTGATTTATTTCTTTGTTATCACCTAATTACTTATTATCTCGAAAGTCTCAATATATTAGCCAAATTTGACACGTATATGTGAGACATTTATAAAGGGATCGAAAGTGGCTCCAAATGGTTCATGTAATATTACACATGTTGCAGCTCGCCGATTCTGTCACTTAAATTTGTCTTGACCCGCTACCGCATGTCTAGAATAGCGCCTTCTCTTCATTTCTGAGTCGCATGTGTTGCTGCACTTTATTGATAATATTCATCGCATAGAACTAGAAGGTTTCCAAACAATTCAGTTATTCATAATTATCTGGTGTTTTTTAAAAAAATTTTATTGAGAAGCAAAATCTCTCCATCAAAAGCATGCACATTGCTCGTACAGCACAAAGGTAGTCAGATTTTAGATTGATTTGAGCATTGGTTGAAGGACCTATAGCTGCTTCTGGAACGTATGTATCACAATAAGTCACAAAGAAATATCGTCGAAGAAATAATGGAATAATAAAATATTGATTTAAGAACAAACCAGACATTTATGATATAATAAGTTTGATAACTTATGAGCAAAAATATTCACAATTTTTGGCGATTGGAAATCATGCCTCAAATTCTTGAATATCTTCTATTCTATTATGTGATTGTCGAATAATTTTTATCATTTTAATTCCATTGATCAAACTCAAAATTGTAGAAACAGAATAGTGGAATTCAGAAAATTAAATAGGATGGAAATTAGTAGGAGTAAGAGAGAGAACAAAAGCTTGTAAAAACTGAACAAACATGAAGATAACTAAATAAAGATAGAAATACGATAAAATTCCAATATATAAAAGAAAACCACAATGAGTAACAGAATCATAGGTAAAAGCAATAGGTAATGGATAGTATATGAGGACATAGCAAAATTAAACAATTGTGCAGTATGCCCGGAATTAAATATTATTATTAGAATAGGTGTCTTTACAGAGTAGAAGTAAATAAGGCCTCAAATTATTGCGATATGTAGGAAAAGATAATTTCGATTTAATTTCAATTGGTAAGTGATTGTGCATTTTTATCGCATTGTAACATATTGAGCCTTAACTGTTTCAGAACGTGGAGTAGATAGTTGAAGGTCGTGATCCGTGTTCCTAAGTGGATAGCCGTGCATCGATCCTTGGGAAATTAGAGAATAGTGCTTACGAATTAGGCAAACGGACACAAAGATGAATTCGTATCGTCGATCTTTTCTTCTAATTTGTTGTTATTGGGGTCTAATTTTTTTTTTCTCTTTTATGTGACAATTGTTTAGTTCGGTATGATAAAATATATCAATTATGTTCTTTCCTCTTCTTTTTCGTTCAGTCTTTTAAGTCATCATATTTTTTATCTCTCATATTAACTAGCTATAGCACCAAATATATAAGTATGATACGAAATTTGTGTTTGTATAAACTTATACCTAATTGTTAATTCCTGATCTACGTTTTTTGTGGCTATGGTGAGTTTTTTTCATATAATATATATAATTTTTTGGAATTGTGTTGATTGTTTAGTATAAGGGAAGTCTCATATATTTGTACATGTCACCAGTTTTTCTATGGTAGAATTCCGTAACTGGGTGATTTTTTTCTATTCAGAACTTTTCTCTTCGGGTGTGTAACATTTTGCATTTAAATTCCTTCATGATTTTCAGGAATAATTGCGCCTTTGTTCCGTAGTTGGCTCTTGATATTATCTGCATATTGTAAGTGGTGAATTTTATATCCCGTATGTTGTTGGAGTACAAGCAAAATAATAGTTTCGTGTGAGTGTTGGTGTAGTGGTAGTGTGAACATAAACAGAGCGTAAACCAAAAATCTGGAATCTCTGAAGACGATACTGAAACCAGGACGGACATTGTAATTGTGAGTGTTGGTCAAGTGGTAATGTAAACAGTGCGTTTAGGATAAATTATCAACGGAATGAATTTGAGTCATTATTCCTACCCATATGTAACATCAATGTTTTTGTTTAGTAGTTACTAATAATCAATTCCAATAATGCTTTAGCTCACAGCGTTGTTGAATGTATACAGCTCAGGCATTGTTCTCGTGAAATTTTATGTATTTTTTCAAAAATTGGATGAGGAGGCAGATAAACAAAAATATTGTTCCAAATATTTGAGAAAATATTCATGTCATGTATTAAAAACAGACTTCATATTTCCAAAATTGTTTATAATATTTCATAAAATTTGATTACATTGGTTCTCAACATAAGTACTATTTAGTGAATAAGATAAAAATTCCAGTCTTGATCATGTGTGTTGATCATGCAACAAAATTCAGGAGATGATTGCTTGTGTGAAATTAAGGTGGGTCTTCCCTGTAACAAAATTTCCTCAGCCCTCCCCTTTCCGAGATATCACCCTCAAAATCGAGTATATATTTTTTTTCTGAAATTTCAGTGAAGCTAAAAACTTGAAATATTGTAATTTTAGGACTTACTACGGGTATATCATAAATATTTCTGTTACTTCATACGGGGATGAAATAAGCAGTGTTTACCATTTTATATGAAATTTTTTTTCAAGATGGAGTTTATAACTTGAAATCCTTGTTTTATTTGAAAATATTTTCTATTGTGAGATTTTTTTCCCAAAACCAATAGCTGCAGAGAAAAAACAATGAACATCATAATTTAAGGATTGTATGTCAGGTTGGCCGAGGAAATTTTTCATAGGAAAGAAGCATCTTAGTTCCATACGAGCAATCATTTTCTGAAATTTGTCGTTTAGAAATATGCTGTATATAATGTGCTAATAACTACTTTCAATAATTAGTTTTATTTGTTGACGTTAACAATATAATAATGATCCTAATCGCATATAATTTTCCATCTATATCAATTAATACCGAAGATGAAAACAGAAAGCTACAATGAAATAAAAAGACAAAAAAACCATTTATAGGTTTATACGAATTTGTAGCAGAAACACAATAAAAATTTCAGTAGAAACCATTTTTATCTCAATAATAAACGTGTAGCGATCAGAAACTCATATTTCATACCCCCTAGTATGTCTGAAAACTCTCAATTTTTTATAATTGAAGAAATATTTCATATAGAAATAAGTATTATATCAAAAATGAGTGGAAAAATTTAAATTGTGTTTATTCCGTTCGACATTATATTACATACTCAAATAATCCCATGAAATATCATGAATTATTGAGAAAAATATAGATCCAAATATACTCTGAAAAGAATACACGAGCACGAAATAGGTAACAGTCAATACAACATAATACAAATTTGGGGATAAAATATAATGACGAATTTATGGCTGTGCTCTGTATTCTTATATCTATATCAACTGATGAAATTGCGGCAACTGTCTTATATAAATTTATCACCGAGATTCTAGTTTTTTTCGATTATGTGCATGGTATACCAACAATGGAATCAAGAAATTGAGACAAATAATTGATTCGTGTAACGAAAACTCACATTACAGATTGAAAAAAATAATAGAATTAGAATAAAATGAAAACTCAGTAGTATAAAATTAGAGCAAATAATCTATAGAATTAAATTCAAAGGGACTCTCTTACTGCAGGAACAATTCAATTATATGAAACTTATTACAATTTTCGAATTTTCCAACCAATCGGAACGTTATTTTTCTCAAATATCTACTTTTGTTCAGTTTTTGAGGTTATATCTTTTTTAGATGATAAGCATCTTATATGCACCCAAACCTCAAATTGAGAACCGGAAAATTATAGATTCAGTTCCAAGAACCTAAATCCTTTTTTTTTGTCCGATTTTTCCAAGTTGACCATAAATATGTAATAGTTTGTTTCTACGTGGCCTAGACTGTGAATATTATAAGACAAATGAACCGAGGGTCAGATAGGAACTATACATAAGCTCTTCCTCTTCTATAAACAGCTTTCTGCTCTAAAAATAGTGAGGACTATAATTGACTTGTTAGAACATCAAACATTACTCTAATATTATAATTTTTCTCAATGCAGTTAATAGAATTATTCAACTATCATATCTTGAAATTACATACTCAACTACTGGAGATGCCTGGAATGTACAAAAAACAAAATAATTACTGATTGAAACGTTTGATCAAGAAATACTTCAATCCTTCTATAAACAAAATAAATATTGGATATCAAATACCTAACTTCACCAAATTGTAAATATGGAATAAGAGTTGTGAGAAAGCAAGAAAATACAAGTTTTTACGAGTTATTACAAATCCTTCTTTGATACCTTCTTCTATACTAAACTATTTCTAGTCCTCAGGAATATTGCTAAATCATTTCCATAAATTGAATACCTTATTTCAATTCATCAATTACCAATGAGGGAGTGCATGCAGGTATTGGATAATTCAAAATATTTCAGTCACGATTTAGAATTACAAGATTACAATTCGACAGAACAAAGTGGCTTTTGCGAAAATCTCTTCAGCTAACTAACTATATATTGAATGTGCAGCCATATTTTTTGACCTCAAGATTGCCTATAATTCTGTTTGACATGAGAGAATTATGAAATCGTCACAGCAAATATCAAACAATGATCTTATCTCAAATAATATTCAGAAATTGATTTAGGAATGATATTTTCAAGCACAAGTTTATGGATACCTACCTCAAAAAAAAGCTTCAATAGAATGGAATACCATAATGCTCCAACTTAAGTATAACCAATTTAATCACTATCAATAAACTTTCATAGACTTGTTACTCTTAAATCAGATATAGACCATATTCGTACGACTCAGTTTGTTTGTACAAAAAACGATGGTTACACTTTACAGTAGCTAATAAATTTTAAAAGAGGTTGAATTCAGTAGGATCAAAACTCTTTCTTTTAAATATGGAAGGTATGCATTACTTCATTGAAAGAAGTATTCAACATCAAATACTCTATTTAAAGATCAAACCTGCCCAATACGTAGATAGTAAACGATGTATAGGCATGAGAGTATGATAGTTTTCATAAAATGAATATATGCAATCTGTTTGAATGGCTTGTCAGAACAGACAATATGAAGTTAGTATAATATTCTAGTAAAAAAAGTTTCTTTAGTCAGACAAAATTATAGCTTCGTTTTACAAATAGCTTCAGGAACAAATTATACCATCCCAACTGCAAACATGAATTGTGAGTTAATTAAAAATTATTACTATCCAGAGGGATTGATAGTAGTAACTTGTTAAAGTAACTCTCTATCACCGTGAAATGATTCCCTATTTCATATCCGACTAAAATTGTATCTACGCTAGATATGGGTGATTCCGTTCTGACTGTGATATTCAATGTCCTGTATTGTTTTTTTGTACTAGTCATTAATTAATAATCAATTAATAAAAATTTTGTGTTAATTGAATAATTCTTAAGATATTTAAACATTATTTTTATACAATATAACTTGCCACTTAAAGAAAACTTATACTACATCACTTGAATGTCAGTACCGTGTCATGTCCATTCCTAGAATTTACCGATAAATTATTAATTTTTTTTGTCGTAACAAATGATTTAAACTAATTACCTTATAAATTCTAATGTTTATGATCAAACTGAGGAAAATTGATGCACTTGTTGTTTAATATCTTAAGTTACCATGTCAGTACCGTGTCATGTCCATTCCTAGAATTTACCGATAAATTATTAATTTTTTTTGTCGTAACAAATGATTTAAACTAATTACCTTATAAATTCTAATGTTTATGATCAAACTGAGGAAAATTGATGCACTTGTTGTTTAATATCTTAAGTTACCATGTCAGTACCGTGGATAAATGAGTCAGTACCGTGGAACTCAAAATCCGACATTTGTGTCTTGCTCGTGATACTTTGAAGTTGTAGTAAATTCCTCTTAGAGTTTTATTTTCACAGTAAAATAGATGAATAATATGCATAAAAAAGTTAGAAAAGTTAAATTTTAAAATCTTGAAATTTTGAATACAAAAAATCACAGTTAGAACGGAATCACCCATATATCCTTCAGTAGAAAATATTGATACTAGACATATACGAAGTCAAGATTTTTCCAGTTCTTAAATGGCACAAAATCCTCAACTAATTACTCTTCAACAACTCTGTCCTTGAAATACATTGGGCCATATATTTAACACGCAGAGTCAATAAAAACACAGAGATTGATGTCTTTTTGATCAAAGTTTATTAATTTTTCTTTATTTTTAGTCAAATCATAATTGAAATATTGAATATAGTGAAATATTCAAGTTATTTTCCAAAATAACGGCTTTTTTCGTCGTCTGATTTCATTGATCCCCCACGGCCTCAAGCGACTGATAAGCCGTGGGGGAAAAGCCAACCGAAGGGAATTCTTGTCGATTTTTGTGTTATTTGGCGCCTTTGCCGTTTAGTATTTGTTCTGACTTAGTGTTGTTCACGTTGTTTACGTTTCTTGCCAGCGATTGCAGTTTAGGATTTGTACTGACTATACTGACGCGATTTGGATTCTGTATTGTGTTCATAATAATAAGAATTTATGGGAAGATATTTTGAGAGCTAGTGAACACTATTTTTCGCCCGATGTGAGTGAATATGAACCATCGGATAGTCAATTACCTGATTCAGAAGAGGATGTCGAAAGTTCGAGGAGAAAAATTAGACTTTCCGTTTCACCGAAAGCTGCAGTTCAAACAGTGAGTGTTCCAAGTACTTCAGCAAAGCGTGCAGTTTTTCCAGAAGTATCCAGTTCCGCTTCTAATTCTCAAGCACTCCCACCGGCGTCTGACACTGATAATTTAGATGATATAGAAGAAGTTATTCGAAAAAATCTTAACTACACTGAAGAAAACGCAGATGAAGGAGAAGTTCCGACAAATATTATTTGTTCGCCTGTTACAGGAGAGAACTTGATTGAATTTTCTTACACCGTGAAAAATTCATGAATTTGTGCTGCTTATTACGAGTCTCATAAAAAATCGCTGTATGATTTTTACAAAATTATGTGTACTAACGAACTATTTGATTTCTTTTTGGAACAAACTAATTTAACGCCGAAGAACGGAAAATGGCAAAATCAAAAGCTCGTATTCATTATTGGACGGAAACCATTCGTGAAGAAATGGAAAAATTTCTTGGGTGTATTATGCTAATGGGTTTGGCTTAAATGCCTTCCATAACCTCTTATTGATCGACTAATAAGATTTATACTAATTTCCTAAAACTATCATTGAAAACATGGCCTTTTTACAGGTAACCAAAATGTTCGTGACAAAGCTTCTAGAATTCTTTCAAGCTCCAATTGTTCCAGGCGAATCTAAATGTATAGATGAAACCTTAGTGCCTTTCAAAGGCAGGTTGAAATTCAAGCAATATATTTCCAACAAGCGCCATAAATTTGAAATAAAATAAAATAAAAAAATGGCTACCTTTATGATATTTCCATTTACTGCGGACAAGAAAGGAATCCAAATAAAGAACAAACTCTGTTTTCTAGCGTCGTCTTGAAATTAACCGTTAACTTACTAAATCAAGGTAGAACAATTGTTGTTAATAACTCCTATACATTGGTAGAGCTAGTCAAAAAAACCTACTGTTGGGTACTGTGGAGAGCAAGGGGAAGAACAACTCAAAAATTGTTACCCAGAAAAATCTAAAACGAGGAGAACACATTGGTGAAGAGGATATTAACGGATTTTTTTTAGAAAAATGGAAAGACAAAAGAGAAGTTATTAAGCTAAATACAAAATTTATTCCCGAAATGGTTACCCCAAGGAAAGGATCAAGAGAAACAACAAAACCAAAAAGTTTTATTGAGTACAATAAACATAAGGATTATGTTGATTTGTCCGACGAAATGAAATCCTACAATTCATCATTGTGCCTCGGAGTTAAGTGATACCGAAAATTAGCTATAGAGTTGGTTGTTGGATCGGCATTAGCAAGTATGAAGAAGAACAGGTGCCTGGCCACATCCTGGAAGACTGCGAGAAGAAAAGATCATGTAGCGGATGTTATGCTAAAATTTCAGTAGAATATGGTCGTCAAGTCGAAAAAAATAGAACACCAAAGACTAAATTTCGCTGTAATATATGCCATAAACAACATGTCATTTAATGTTTCTTCGATTTTCACGTTGCATCATATTTTAAATAAATATTCATTTGGATATCAACAAAGCTTATATTTGAAATTTTTCTTTGATTTTGATGTTGCATTAATTCTAAATAAATGCGCTTTCAAAAATTAATTACGGATCTATTATATATCCATTTTAAAATATTTGACAACATCTAATTCCAAAACCAAGTATACCCCCGTATTGCCTAAAACATACTCAATAACATCCCGTATCACTTACACTGAAATGTCATATCAATGATATCCGGTGCAGCCAGAAATACTTTTTCATATGTCGGATAAGGTTGTCCCTCATGCCAGTTTACGTGTTAATACTCCTATATTGCTAATCTTCGTAAGTGGAAGTGTTACCCACTAAGAGAGACAGTATCTGCATTCTTCTATCTTATTTATTCAGACTTGATCCGTTGTGCGTAAGCGTTTGACTGTAGTAGGGAATTAAGCAAGTATGAGAAGCACCAATATCAATGACCAATTATAAAAACCTTTGCGGACGATCTTGTTTGATCTACCCTAGACGTAGATACCTCATTTTAAAAATTTATTATTTTTATGAATAATTTTAAAAATATGTATTTCTTATGCGAGAAAGGATTCGTTAAAAGACAATCGAATCATTGAAAATTGGACGGCATTATACGCCGAATGCAATGTAAATAGTCGAGTAAAATGTACCTGCCCGTAAGGTAGTTTGATTTAAACAGGGTACCAGACGTGAACTGAGCCCTTTTTGTACCTCATTCGTCTATTAGAACTTCGGTAGTCGTTTGACTACCTTGACGATTCGGTAATTGCCATTCGTTTATTCAGTTTTTTGTGTTTAAAATCACATGCTGACAAAAATTGATGGGATGTTACCAAACTGGTATAATTGTATTCTGGATAATTTACTACTTTTTGCTGTATTATTTCTAATGTCGCAGCTCTGTTCTTATATAAGCTATAAATTGTCCTAGGTATAAAATCTTGAGTAGCTGTGTCAACTAATTTCAGTTTTCCTTCACTTGTTTTTTAGCACTGTGACTAATCCACAGCAACCCCTTCCGTGACTACTCGATAAATGGAAAATTTATTTACTCTAAAATGTTTATGATTGCATTATCTGATTGCTGAATATACTCATTTTTGAACTTTCGAATATATTTGAAATAACTTGCTGTGTTTGTATATCTAAATCTTTATCATTGAATCCATATCTGTCTTTATACTAACTACACTGTGCAATTTCATTTTCTTCAATCGCCCATGGTCTAAAGAACGCCACTGTAACTGATCAATCATTCCAAATATTAGAATTTGACATACAAACATAAACTGACAGTTATGTAAACTGACGCTGTATAGAATTGTGCTTGTGAGCATGCTCTATTCTGGGGCAAGCGCATAGCATCTCAAGTGTAAATGACGAAGACAGATTTATATATGTACATATACTGAGTGATAAATTGAACGATAGCAGTTGTTCCACAATATTTGAAATCAATCAACACATATTGCGAAATCTAAATTCTGAAATATATTTCTAGAACTCATAGTTTCAAACTGATTGCTCTGCGTGGTTGAAGCGTAATGAATATATTTAGAGTTAACATAACGAACTATCAAAATATTTAATGCAGAATCGCAAAAAAACACAAAGAAATTACTATGTCCTAAATTCTTGAAATAGTTATGATATTTTTCACATAGAACAAATATTTGAATATTATAAAAACGTAATAAGTAACCTATAAAATGAAAAAAAAGATATAATTGTTTCTTACAGCATTGAATAAATTGTTATTATTGAGTTTTGATTTTTGAACATCCATTTTAAGTAAAATTTCTTTGAAACAAAAAATTATCAACAAGAAATCATATTAATCGACTTATCGCATCAATGAACATTTTTCCTTCAAACAGTATACATGTCAGACAGGGCTGGTTCTGAAGTAATGGTCAAAACCATGTCAGTGTTAAATAAACCATATAATGTTTTTCATTCAACAAATGAGATGAAGCCATTCTATTGAATACAAAATTATTTTCTCATTAATTTTTTCGAAGTATCAAGTAAGCACGTAAGCCTGAAGGAAATGATATTCCAAATTCCATTATGCTGAATAGTGGAAAGGGGGAATGCGTACATATTTATCATCGAAAGCACAAATTCATATTAGAAGAGAGTATTTGACCACAAACAGAAATATTTTGCAAGTTAGATTATTAACTCCACCAACACGCGAAATATTGTCTAAGCACTCTGTCTAAAATGATTAAAGAGGAATTGAAAGAGCTAGGCTTACATCCAGAATCATAAATTTCATATCTACGCTTAGAATCAGTGAATACAACGATTGGTAATATAATCAGTTATAGCGGATAAATTTTTGAGACCTTCTGCCAGACAATGTTATACTATTCAAATTTTTTCTTATTAAATTTAAAAAACACCTTTATAATTCAAAACAGAATATATTTCAAACGTGAAAAAAATGTTTTATTGTTACAATTTGTAGACAAAAGCTTTTAAAAACTGAAACACCAACATAAAAATAACTAAAGATACCAATAAATTGAAATTTCGATATACAGAAAAAAACAACAATGAGTAACAAAATTATAGGTAATAATTAGTATATAAGTTCATAACAAAATTAAACCAGTTTGCAGCATGTCCGGTATTGAATATTATTATGATGATAGAAGTCGTTTACAGAGTAGAAGGCACTTTCCAGTGAATCATAGGTAAAAGCAATAGGTAATGGATAGTATATGAGGCCATAGCAAAATTAAACAATTGTGCAGTATGCCCGGAATTAAATATTATTATTAGAATAGGAGTCTTTACAGAGTAGAAGTAAATATGGCCTCAAATTATTGCGAAATGCGGGAAACGATGATATCGATTTAATTTCAATTTGCAAGTAATTGTGCATTTTTTTCGCATTGTAACACATTGAGCACTTAACTAATTCTGAACGTGGAGTAGGTAGGTAAAGGTCGTGCTTGGCATTCCTAAGTGGATAGCCGTGCAACGATCTTGCTGAAATTGGAAAAGTGCGCTTACGAATTAGGGAAACAGATTCAAAGATGAAAAAGTGAGGAAGAGTTAGAAGAAGTCCCTCCGGTGAGCCCCGATGCTAATTTTAAGTAAATACAATGTTGCTATGAACCTTACTCAAACTTCTAAGCAATCGACAATCCTCTCTCAACAATTCATTGAATGACCCAGTTTGATAACCGTAACGTCTCCTTTCCATTGATATTACTTATCGAAACTCTTTCCAAAATTCATTTTCATACTTAGACCTATCAGAAAATGGGCAAACATTACTTCCGAAATTTTATCATTTTATTTTATCAATCAAGTGTTTCTGGTTCGAAGTTATAGTATTACCATTGCTGAAACTAGATGAACCTCGAACATCTCCAAAATTATACGTTTAATATTATCAACCAACATAAGGTGCAAGGTTTTAGATAGAATGGTCAGAAGATATTAGGTTGGTTTCTAGAGAATTTCCTCATTCCACTACAGAGATAGTCCACCATAGGTAACATAGAATGGAGCATTGGCGAGTAATCAGTTTTGTGTTGCAGTTACATTACAAAAGTTCACATTACATAACGGGAATATTAAAGGTGAATGTTAAACTTCACTTAAAATGTTCTCCACTCTGGGAGTTCCCATATACGATAAGACAATGTTATTTCAGATAAAAATACACAAGAGAACGATTCAGCACAAGGATCGGTAATGCGCACTGTACGTTTTCTACTAACAATTAATGACATCCTTAACCAATGCTCGCTTCTTTTCAAAGGTAAAATATATATACTCATAACTTAGTTATTTGCAGAGGGAAAACCGTGACATTTATTCAAGAGTATTAACAATAAACCATCAACTTATTGATAAAAACGAATTGTCCCTTCTTCAAATCTGAAGTGATACAATTGAATGCCCAATTTCACATTAAGTTCGATGATAAACTACAGTGGAAAAACGCATAGACGATTTAAAAGAAGCATGCCACGTAGGAGTGAATATCATATGCACTAAGGTCAGAAAAAATTGAGGTGCAGACCAAAATACATTGTTACACACATATAAAATTAAAATCTAAACTATTCTCTATCTACCTCAATATGAGTTGTAATTACACGGCAATCTTTATCATTTTAATTCAATAGACAAACCTACTCTTAATGCCTGATAAGAATTTTTAATCAGTTCATCTTGCCAAATAGTGCTTGATTTTCCCATGTTTGATCCGAATAAAAAATATGTTCTTCTTGTTCGCCGATTTTTTAGCCTTACTCAAATATTGAGTAGTTATTCCACATTTCCTTCCTTATAAAGAATAATCCTTTCCAAGGATGTTGAGAACTTCTCAAACTGAGAAATTTCAAGACATGAAAGAATTGATTGGTATTTTTAAAATCTTAGTAAGGAAGCCAGATGTATTACTGAACATTTTATTTTAAAAATTCCCTCTGACTCATTTATTATGCTATATTGGGATTAATCCCCTGAATAATAAAAATCGTGATAAAATTTAATTTCACATGAACAGGAGCCTATTAAATGTCGACCTAATTCACCAGAACTCTATACTTTGGACTTATTTGAAATTATTTGAAGAGCTGGTAGGAGGAGAAACGCAATTCGGAAATAAGAATAATTTCTCCTAAAGTTACTAAGAATTTTCAACTAATTTCGATTTTAATCATGATTTTCTGAAATAGTCGATGGAAAAAATTTATGGGCGTCGGCTTGATTTAAATAAATAAATTACGTAATTTCTGGGTTTTGATAATTTCTTAACTTTTTGGTAAATTTTCTGACGTTTCATTATTTTTTGTTGATTAGGAATGGGAATTTTATATGACACAATTATGTTCAGCCACCCCATTAAAATAGTCATTGAAATAACTGTCTCCATTGAATAATATTAACCATATCATCTCATATCTTTTCTGGCCATCTCATATCGTATAAGTACTGAACAATGCCAATCTTCCATTCCAAATTAGGAACAAAAAAACACAAACAATAAACTGGAGGCTTGGATGAGAGAAGATATCCATTCCATGAGAAATTAGTATGGTCGTTTTAATCTGTCAAGAATTACAAAAAAGAACCATTTACCCCACAAAATTACCGTTTACTCAAGTGCATCTGATATTATGATACGCATATGTTCCATTAACCACATTATAAATTATTTTTCCAGTTGATGTATTTTGATAAATTATGTTCGGAAACTTTTTCTTTGTTAAAACATTTCCGCTATTTTTGTTTTCCACCTGCTACCGAAAGCTGCCAAATCTCTGGTTTAGAAATTGAAAAAGATATAAAAGAAAAACTATGTTTTCAACGACTCCAGCGATACCAGCGAGTGTGTGAAACAACAAACACAACTAAATCTCCGTCCAAAATATTTCGAGTGAAAATTATTAGTCATATATTTTACGAATATTGCACGAATGGTTGAAGGCAATTTTCAGCAGACAGTTTCTCTATCCCGCCAACCAACAAGTCCCTCCGACTCCAATCCTGCACAATTTGTGATTGCCTAGTTTTGTAATTTATGAGCCGACATTTGGATTTCCCGACTCCAGCCTGAGGTTAGGATGCTGCAAATTAAAGAGGATTTTTCATCATACCCGATTGAATCTACTTCTTGCTTTGATTTATGTGTATCCCAGGAGGTGAACACTGGCGTGGAACTTCTGCCTCTGGAAGATATGTTTGAAAACTTGAGTTTTTGAAATCTGGAAATAATGATCGAAAAAGCTAGTAAATGCTGAGACGATCCACATCAAAATTCCGGAGAGAAGGTCAATTTTATAGTTTGAAATGAACAAAGCAAAAGAAATTTAATATAAAAGAGATAGATTTTATGAAATATTCTTTATGGAGAGTACGAGTTTTCAGATATAACAAAAAGTTTTGATTTATTATATTCCTATATTGTTCAGAGTATTTCTGTTGAACCTCATCAGAAGTTTAAAAAAAATTCGAAGCGTATTACCCAATATTTGGCCTGTAATTAATTACTGAGATGACAAAAAATGGAGAAAATTCAAGTCTAATGAGTTTTTAATTTTGGAATATTGAAAAATATAACTTTTAATAAGAGATTATCATTCAAGACATTGACTAGAGCCTTCCACTTCCTGTAGCACAGTGGGGCGAACCTAGGCATTTCGTGGGCTCAGGACCTAAAATTTCGAATATCCTCATTCTTTATTTAGTTAATCTCCTCTTCTTAGTTTATTCTATTATTTTATATAGTCAGTTTATTTCTAAATTGGAAATTTCCACCTTATTTTTATCAAAACAACTGTCCATGGGAAATGTCCTTTTTTTAATAATTTTATTATGATAATCTACTATTATTATCATAATTTAAGTTCATACATCTTGAACTATAGACTCTTGAAGTTTTTGAAGTTGAAAAAATTCAAAAATTAAATACTTTAATACTAAATTGCTCCATATTGCTCAGAAATCTACCTCCATATAAATTAGGTTTACACAGTTTGCTTTTCATCTATTATTACCTGCAGATACATCCCTATTTACTATAAATTTTTTTAAAACTCTTTTTTCTGTTTAGCTCTGGCTTTTTTTCAACTATTGTCCCTAAAAATATTATTTTCTATGAATGTTTGTTCATTCTTTATGAACTCATCATTATCTTTAATACTCATGAATTGTAAGGACAAAAAAGTCAATAAAGGAATAAAATCAAGTACCGGGATAGCCAAAATGAACAAAAATCGCGTTTTCAATCGCAATCAGAAGAAACCATACAAGTTTTAAAGAATATGACCGGGTGTATGGAAAATAGATTTACGATCTTGGACTCGGAGATATTGCTACGAAAAAATTTATTTGGAAAACGAGGGTTTTGCTTTTTCACGCACAAACACACACGTACGTGTGAGAAGTCCCGTCCCTCTCAGCATCTACCCACCAACTCCTTCCTCTCCCCTGGGTTCTATGGAAAATTCTGGAAATTCTTATCTTCTTGTTAAGAGTTAACCTGTTGGCTATACACTGTTTTCTTTTTATTCTGGACGTATTTATGTGTGTGTGAGTCTGTCCCCGATGTATAACTCGACACTTGCTTATGAAGTGCGGAACTACGTGTAGGAGGATGTCCTCTTGTGGACTGGACTGTCTCTGTAAAGCTTGGTAATTTTTTTTTGTTCTTTTGTTTTCTGTTATTTTTGTTCTTGAGATTTTTTTTACTAACCTAACTTAACCTAGTGATTTTATTGTCCTCCGTTTCACTTTACCTGATGGGCGATGGGTGTTTGCATCTTCTGTACCACATTCAGTAGCTCAGGCGTTCCTTGTCCTGTTGGTAGCTGACATAATTTAAGTAGCTAGTGCGTAGCTACCTCCTGCTAAATTGGTTTTCGTGGCTGGTTTATGTGATTCTGTACTCTTCGGTTTTTTTGGGCACACCCTGTAGTTCGCCAAGTTCTCTCCTCCGCAGTCCTTACATTTTGGCTTCTCTGTCCAGCAGAGCGTGCAGTCCGCCGCCTTGTTCGTTTCCGCCCATCTTATGTAGTGCACGACCATGTTTCACATGCTTTGCCCATTGTGAAACTTTGGTATTTGTAATATTGTACAGATCCAACGTGAATTTTCTGTTCAACCAAACTTATATTTATGTGGCATAGATATCTAAGGTTGTTATATGATTACTCTTCTGCAGGTTCTCTCACTACCATAAATATCGGTAATAATTTTAGGGTTTTGTCGGCGTTTTTTGTATACGGCTTGTCAGTTGCCATACTTTTTTGGGTTTTTACTCAGCTTTCTTGCCTTCTCTTCGTTGAGTACTCCACTCAAACTCTTTATGCTTTCTCGGAAGCATCTTCATTTTGTTGAAATCTTTTGTTGCTCTTGTTGTTCTACCAGTGTGTATTCCCATTTTACACTGGGCATCGATTCTCCTCTAACTAGCTGCTTCCGTGTTGTTGTCCACATGAGAGGAGATTTTAATATTATTGGAGGTGGTCTTCGCTCCGTATTTGCTTGTTTTTCCATTCACTCTCTCTTCATTTTTTGTATATTTGTTTAGATTAATATTAATGAATAGTAAATTATTACAGCTTTTACTAACTATTAGAAAATATTCATTCCTAATACAATTTTCATACCTATGCGAAATGAAAAAAATTTTTTTCAATGTTTCCCTTGGCATTGCTCTGCTCTGCATAGGGATAAAATTGAGGGATTTGGAGAATAAATGGATCAACTACCATTAATACTCGGTATGCAGTAATTTATCGACTATTCAAAGATTCTATTTAGTTTTGCTACTGTAATAAACACGAATTCGAAGGTTGCTACTCAAGTTTTCAGATACACAAATGAAACTATATAACTATAATTGGATACGGCTTTATAGTTTTTCAAAATATTCTCAATTAATATACATTTGCCTTTTAACAAATTGTCGAAGTTTTTTTCATTCCCAAGAGATCATTGGGTGCCAAACAAGGACGGTCAACGGCGGTTGACCCAATCTTTCGACTATCCAAAACGTTTTTGTTTGAAATTATGTGTGCGAGCTCGCATTGTTGTGGTAGAAAATTATTCGTCTTCTGCGATTTCTTTCCCTTATTTTTCAGAACACTACAGCAAATAAATGTTGGTGTACCGCTTAGTATTCACTGTTGTACGGTGCTCCAATGAAACAGTGGAACCATTTCATGTTACTCCATGCCGTGATACTCCAACAGGCGACCGTTCCGTGTTCATATGCTTAGATCTATAATTCATTGCCTGTCTTAATCTTCTAGACGTCTTTTGACGTACCGTGATTTAATTTTTTTAGCATTTCTTTGCACCTATCAATACGAGCTCTACTTGAGTTACTGTAAAATTATACCGAATCCAACGCGAAAAAATATTTTTGAAATCCAAATTTTCATGCAAGTATGCCTCAATCTCACGATATGTCACATGACTATCTTGCAATATCAGTTTGTACAAAATCAATACTTTATCGAAGTACGACCACGACTGAATTAGATTAACCAGCGAAATCAGATTTCATAGGAAATCATCGTATGAAAATGTTTGCGATTTAATTCAAACTGCATGATGGCAATATTAGATTTAAAATATTCATATCAGTGTTGTGATATCTCAAAAACTAACTAGCGACCCTCGCATATAAGAGAATAACCCTGAAAAAAGCATCGTATATCATGGGTCTTATCCGACGCCAGAAAAAATTGAAGAACACTTTTGGAGGAGGCTGGCTATTCTCTGGGGCAGTTGTTTCTAAGATAGCAGTCGATTCGTGGTCTCAAACTAGTCACAGACCCCAGTAATTTCAATTTATCTTGATTATCAAAATAAGCTGGTTTACGGGTACAGTGTGTGCAATACTAGGCAATAAACTATATAAAAGTTTTCAAAAATCAATCTATATAGATAATATGCACGTTGAGCAGTTTAGAAAATTATTTCATTAGAGAGTCTATTTGTTTATGTTCCTTATATCACAACGCTCTACATGTCCACTTCCAAAATATATATACAGAGTGTTTTGAAATTTCCTAAGCACACCCCTTTATGAGATATCATTCTTAAAAGAGTATGACTAAAATTAAGTTTCATTATTAGCTTACGTGTCATGGATTGACGTACATTTTCGAAGCTTTGAGATGGATTTCTTATGATGTCATCCGCTATTTGGATACGATTCTTCAAATCGTTGATATCAACTATGTAGACTAATGATTTAAGATAACCTCTAACCTCTTAAACAAGGATCGAGGAGGCAAATGTTGGGGCCCTGCTAGACCAATCCAACAATTTGGATATATTGCATCTAAATGTTGCCTAGCAGTCCGATTGAAGTGTACTGAAGTGACCACCGTCGTGGATGAGAGCCGTAGTTCAGAGAGATCTTTTTTCGAGAAAGCTGGTGTTAGAAATTTCATTTAATAGCTAAGGCAGAAAATGTGACCCGATTAAGTTAACTCCTGTAATACCAATCCATAGGTTCAATAAAAAATATTTTGAAAATGGTGCTCAATCGTAATTGTTGTGAAATTTATGTGAAAAATGTGCATTGTCCGTAATCAATAGATTATTTGAAAATTAAGGATTTTGTCGCATTTCGTGTGTTAACCATTCACAAAATCAAGCTCGTCGAGGAAAATCTCTGAGTAAAAGTAGTTGAGTCTGTTGGAATCGTATTACGTTTCCCATCTTCACACTCAATTTATTGAAAAAATTATAAATTACGATATTTATTTTATTCTCTTTGCAGCAATTAGTTTTGGGAACAAATATAAGAATGAGAAATGTTTGAAAATTTGAATAAAATAAGTATTTTAAGTTATAATTTTATTTTATTAGACTTCATCTTCACAAGTAGTTTAGGTTTGGGATGAAGTGACGACTGCTGATACCACCTCCTTATGACAGGAATATTGAAAAAATATCTGTGGTTAGTCCTTAGGGAGTGCACGAAAATTACAGGATTTCAAGTTTCTAATATTACTTAAATTTCAGAAAAAAAAACTCAATTTTAGTCAGCACCTTTTGAGGGTGATATGTCGGAAAGGAGTGAGCTAAGGAAATTTTGTTATAGGAAAGACACACTTTAATTTCATATGAGTTACCCGAATTTTGTCGCATGAATTTAGAAGCAATCTGTATCTGTAAATGAAAGAAATATGTTTTTTTCTGTTCATAACCTAAAAAGCTCTAATTTATTTTCATCGAATATATTTTTGCGCCGATTTTGAATAGTTTCTATCGAATGTAAATCTTCATTTAGGAAAATATTTTCAGTAATATTAACAAAATCGATTCGAAGTCCTTAGAGAGGCACCTGTCTCAACTTACTATCAATCTTTTCTTGGTCGAATTATGTTTGGGAACTTAACCATACGAACGGCAAAAGGAATTCCGCTGAAAGCTAATTTACATAGAAATTGTTCTTAGACCCTCACCTTTCCACAGAGGATAGTCATTTTCCGTTATTTTTTGTCTTCCGTTTTCTCTTGCCTTCATAAAAAATAGATTTCTTGTTTGTTCGGAAGTTTTTTTGAAGAATATATAATCTATTTTTGGTCAACTCGTTCTTTCATTTTATAGTTAAAAGCTCCCAATTTTAAAGAGACTTATCTACTTTATTTCCTTTATAAACACGAATTAGTTATAACTGATATCTTTATAACACTGGAGACAATTACTATTCTGGAAATGTTTTTAAAGACAGAAACATCTAATCTCAAGATTAACCCCGCATTTTACATTTAAATTAATTTACTAAGTACTTCACTGTCCTAAGTTCACTCAAGAAGATACGAGGATACATTGAAAAATCCTTAGCCTTCTATAGAACCAAACAAAATATCAATGTCAAAATATTTTATTACTCAACATATTCTCCTCTTAATTGGATACATTCATTACAGCGAACCTGCAACGTCTCTAGACCTTTAAAAAAAATGTTTCTTCTTGCTCTGCAAACCAGACCTCCACAGCTTTTATTACCTCCCCTAAATCACGAATATTTTGGATGGCAACATGAGATTTGTATGTAGTGGCGTTGTCCTGCAAAACAAAACACATTTGGATAGCTTTCCGCGTCTTTTTTCTTTGATTTTTATTATTATTGTTCTACCTTTATCCAAAAAATCAATCATGATTACTCCATGACAATCCCAAAAAACTGAAGCGAGAACTTTTCCAGCAGATTTTTGGACACGAAACTTCTTAGGTGTTGGAGAACCAGGGTGTCGCCATTCCATCGATTATTGAAATTTACTCAAGTCTCATTCATAGTAACAATTCGATTTAAGAAGTCTACATCGTTTTCAAATCGAGCACAGATCGAACGCGACGCTTCTACCCTTGCACGCTTTTGGTCAACATTCATATATTTGGGGATCCATTTTGCAGCAACTTTTCTCATGTCCAAATTGACGTGAACTATATGATGAACGTTTTCTTATGAAATATTCAGTGCTTCAGATATCCGTTTTAGCCCAATTCGACGGTCTGATGAAGTCATGTCATGAACTGCATCGATATTTTCGGGAACTGACACAGAAACTGGCTTTCCCGATCGATCATCATCTTCAATGGAAAATTCACCTCTTTTGAAGCTTGTAATCCAATTTTTTACGTCGCATATGAAGGATATTGATCACCAAGTGTATTAAGCATATCGTCGTGAATCTGCTTACCTCTTAACCCTTTTAAATACAGCTACTTGATGATACCTCGATACTCCAATTTTTCGATTTTCATAATTTTGGTGGACATGTTTTTTCTTTGAATTTATTGCGTCACTCTGGTTTACCTTTTTGACGTCAAAGTTTACACTTACACTTCTAATAAGTTATTGTTCGTTGCTATGGTAACGCAATATTTTGTTTATGCATGGAACTGGTCTAGGCTAACTAAATACCGATACATCTTTGTACGTTATTGAAGTTTTTGAAGTTGATAAAAAAATTGCTCAGAAATCTACCTCCATATAAATTAGGTTTACACAGTTTCCTTTTCATTGATTATTACCTGCAGATACATCCCTATTTACTATAAATTTTTTTAAAACTCTTTTTTCTGTTTAGCTCAGGCTTTTCTTCAAATATTGTCCCTAAAAATATTATTTTCTATGTTTTGAATGTTTGTTTATTCTTTATGAACGCAACATTATCTTTAATACTCATGAATTTATGAACTTCTAATAAGTTATTGTTCGTTGCTATGGTAACGCAATATTTTGTTTATGCATGGAACTGGTCTAGGCTAACTAAATACCGATACATCTTTGTACGTTATGCACACTTCACTGTTCTGGCTACTAGCTATTGAACTGGGTTATAACTGTCACTTTTCATATAAGTTCAAAAGCATTGATGTGTTTGAGCCGGCGTAGTGTGTCTTGATTATCGAGAAGTACCAGCGTTTCGTTATTTATGTGGCTATAGAGTCGTTATTCGTGACCTCCAGCAATCTTCTTTATCTTTTCTCTGACTGTTTCTATGGAGCTCTCGTTGTAGATCTTTATTGCGAGTAATAATTCGGTTTGCAGGAAAGCATAATTAATTTTACTTGTACAGTCCCACAGGTGTAAGCCCACACCCGTTTGAGTATTTGTTTCTATAATAAGTTGTGAGCTTCTTCCTAGTAACCAATTCATAGTTTTATATCTAAGTTTCAGTTCCTCTGTTCTCTTTTTGATATGCTCTTGTCAATCCAGTTTCGTATCCACATGTTGACTGTTTTTTTTATGTGGGATAATCTTGACGTATGTAACTGAGAGATTGTTCATCTTATAAGTATAGTATGGAGAAATTCTCCCTCATTGATTTCAATACACCATTTGTTAGTACAGAGATATATTTTTTCAAATAAATTGACATCCCCTCTCCAATTGAATATCCAATTGCTATCATTACAGTGTCGACTGTAAATGTAGCAGTTACAGGTATATTACAAGTATATGCTAGGTACAGTATCGGTCCCAACATACCTCCTTGAGGAAAGGATTTTTGTTCCACTCTGAATGTACGGTCTTTTAGGTAGGATTCTATTAGATGAACATAACAAGCAGGTGAATATTTTCTGATTTTGGTGACAGTTGAGTATATTTTCTTCTCTTCAAGAGATGTCTCTATTATATTTGTTATACGATGTACTTGATCTATTGTGGAAGAAAAACTGATCGGATGAAATAATTTTGAAATAATTGATAGTAACGATAGTGGTCTAGAGAATTCTACTTTATGCACTGATTTTCCTGGTTTAGGTAACATTATCACTTCAGCTGTTTTCTACGTTATTGGTACGTATTAAAGCGTAAATACCGCATTTATGGGGTTTGTGAGTTTCACAATAGTATTTCTTGGTAAATGTTGCAATCTTTTTCCTGTTATTATGTCGTATCTCGAGGCTTACTCGAGATTTATGCTATTCTTAATAGTTTTCATCATATCCTTTGTGATCTTTACTATTAACTTCTTCATCAATACTTCCATCATCGTCACTAACGGTTTCATCATTACTTTTATGTCAGAGGTTTGGAAAATATTCTCTAAGTATTTGTTGATCATCACGTACATAAGATCCATCTTTCATTCCAATTGACAGAATCTGTTGAAATGGTCTATTTAATATTTTCGTACATTTCACAGTGAGTAATCGGTGGTTTGTTAATCTGTTAAATCACTTAGATAATGGTTTAGATATTTGTTTTTGATTTTGTCATTATGACCTGTTTTTCTTCTTGTAATTGGTTAATTGTTCTTCCATGCTGCTGTATGTGTATCATTAGTTTTTCAGCTCCTTCTTTCAGTTGTTCATTAGTTGTGATTGGTACATATAACTTGATTATTTCACTAAATTCCTGCTTAAAACTTTTCCAGTCACTCCCGTTATTATAAGGTTGGCAACTAAGTACTTTCGCTTTTTACCGATAGAGAGCCTGCTTTTTTGGATAACTTATATCAGTGCTGTACTTTGCCGTTCGGTCGGCCTGCTGAAGTTAATGATGACCCTATCAAAGTCTTGATTGAAGCGAATCGTCATATAACTGTTCGAGAGATTGCGAAGAAGTTACATGTATCGCATACAACAATTTAAAAACAATTAATATATCATGGGCTAGTTAAGAAGCTTGATATTAGGATACCTCATGAATTGGAAGAAATTCATTCAATACATAAGATCAACATGAAGCAAGCACGATGAACCAGCATAAACCACATCGAATACTGATAAATAACAAAAAAACTCACGCTGTGAGTTGGTGGGATTAACAAAGGTGTTGTGTTATTTGAGCTGCTTCCAAGGAACCAAACGATCAACTGTCAAAAATTGATGTAACTGGATTAAGCAAACCTAGCCTTATCAAAATTGTCAAATCAAATCATGTTCCACCATGATAATACAAGGCCTCACTCGTGGTCAACTATTCGAGCTTGGCTGAGAAGTGACACAAAATTCTCAATTTCAAATTTCACAATTGACGATGACCTTCAATGGCACCTGGTTCAGTTTTTTTATAAGGACCAGAAATTTTATTAGCGCGAAATCATGAAGCCAAAAAGAAATTCGGCAAAAGGTCATTGAGAAAAAATTATTATTTGTTAAAAAATATACTACAAAATCGAGAATACTCTGTAATAATAATATAATAATAGTCAGTTGATTTTTTCCAGAAATATCCAAGTTTTCGTGAAACAAATCTGGAACTAAAAGATTAGAATAGTAGTAACCACCTTTTCTCTGTATAATTAATCTAGAAATTTTTTTAATTGTGTATGTGATCGAGGATTATTCCTAATATTTCGTTGTTTCTGAATGAGCCAAATTCATTTCATTGCGTTAAAATATTTTGTACAAAAGACTCCTTTCACTTGAGACACCAATAGAAATAAATTACTTTTAAAATAAAATTTCTGTTTTCCCTATCCTCACAGAATACATTAAAATTCATAAAATTTGCGCTTGCTTGAGTAAGAGAATTTAACAGCAATTTTTATAAACATTTTACATAATAAATAGAGTTCAAGTGTAAATATTTATTATTCATACAAACTACTTGATGTATAGAACTACTTAAGCATGAAAATCCATGAAATTGTTAGGAAATTCAATGTTATCGATGAACATTTCATCTTCTCATCCATCTAAATCTAATTTAAATATCGTGAGCCTGTGCTCAATTTTTTTGTATTGTAAAAATTAGGAATTTATAAATTCGAGAAATCCTTGAATCTCTTGGCCATATGACGGTTAACCATTGCTAATGTGGCATCAATAAAAAAATGGTTTCATGTAGCGTTGTCGGTAGAGTGTTTCTCGATATAAAAAAAAATCGATTCTCGTCTGGTATGAATATCTGAATATTTAGGCCAAGCAGTTATCGGTACATATTTTTTTTTGATGTATTGATCACACCCTAAACCACAGTTTCATTGCTGTTATCCTATTTTCAACATGTGCAATACATTTATCTTTATAATGGCTGGCAAACAATTTTTGAGTTCACCCTAACATTGCTTTTAGAGAAAATATATGAAATATGGATGCTGTTTTTTCCTATTTTTCTGTGCATGCAAGAATAATGATAACTATGATTCTCCATTTTAGAATTTTCGTGTTATCGTTTCTGAATATATTTACATATTATGAAACAAAAGATAGAATTCTGACCAAGGAAAACAAAGAAAATTAATAATTCTAAATTTCGGATAACAACTTTTGGAAACTAATTTCAAAATATACTTAGGAATATTATCACTCTGTTAGTTTTTAATAAACTGCAGAAATAAATGGTTATGCTGTAGCGTACGTATGTAACTTAGTTCTCTGTTACCTATTTTTCATACTGTCTACTACAGGTGTTTTTCTGCCATATCATTCTCATGTGATACACTCGTAAATCTCTTCTTCATATAAAAAAATTCAATTATCAAGTATCAAAATGAGTAAAACTCGTGTAACACTATGGAGTCTCTTCCTCAATTTTGGTCTTATTTATGCTGTTTCTCAATTCATTCACTATTAAGCTCGGGTTGACATAATTCATAAGTATCCTGTTTTGTTCATTATGAGAGCGCAGAAAAGTTTAAATATTTTTCTCGTTCCCATAAAACTTTTTGAATTCATGTGAGACTGGTTTTGAAGTGGTATGAGAATATAATATTCAGAAACAATCTAAATATTAATTCCAGTGAATATTCTAGCTTGTTAAGTTTGGCTCCTTAAAATCTCGGGAGGGATGTAGTCATTCTCACAGCTAGCTTCCAGATAGCGAAGGAATGTATAATGTACTTCCAAGATCCAGCTGATGTTGATTATTAAGATGAAGGTACAATGCAACAGTGGGCAATCCCAAAAGGATATTAAAGTTAATTGATATGTACGATTTTTGATTAATATATTCAGTAGAAGAGTTGTTTATTGAGGACATTCTTTATATTTTAAATACTTGGAAATACAATTGATTTCTAGTGAGGTTAGAAAAATTGGAAAAATCGAGGATACAAGTAAAATTATTTTATTGCACATTAAACAAAGTCCAATACAAGTATAAGGACGATGTGAACTTGAATTTATTTTCCTTTTGCGTTGTACGGGGTCCTATATTTGTAGTTTAATGATAATTTACATTTTATTGTTAGTTACATGAAATGAACTGCGTTTTTGGAGAATAATTTCGCAGAATAAAAGATGAAAATACATCCTCTTAAAACTCTACACATTCGTTTATTTTTTTAGTCGTTTTTTCTTTATCTCGATTGAATATTCACATGTTTCTTTTATTTTCATTATTGAAAAGTATTTTAATAAGGATATAGAATATTGTGGAATATGACAAACCTCCATAGAGCCGGACAATAGATGGGCATTCCAATGAATATCATAACTAAAGATTTATTTTTTTATATTTTTTATTTGAAAGAGTATATTTTATCTACATTCATTCATAAAGCTGCAATACCTAGAAAAAATTTATTATTATAATTTATAACAAGGTGTTTTTCTAAGTGATCAATCCGGAAATTTTGACAATATTTTTTTCAATTCGAAAAGCTCCTTTCAACGTTTACCGGTTTCGCGCGTAGATTCCTTCCTCTCTTCTGAGTTCTATGGGAGATTCTGGGAAGTATTATCTTTTTGTTTTGTTATGGAACGGTTAAACTTTTTCTATTTACTGAACTACCAATTTTACCTTAAAATATTGAAGTATTTTCTCCAAATACTCCAACAATTTTAACGGATTTTATTAGAGACAGACATTTTTTGTTTTTCTAAATAGTTCACAGTTTCCATCACAAAACTGTAATGCATTTTGATAAAGGCTAATTGATTTAACAAAGAAGCTTATCTTAGTATATTTTGTGCCCTCTGCAATAGTAGTACTATCTTCAACAAACAATAAACTCTTAATTGCTATTATAAGATAAGCATAAAAGATAGCCGATACCAACAAAGCTTCACACCTAGTCAACACTGGTTCACACAAGTGGACTAAAATCACGGTGAAGTAGAGAGATATATTTCTCTTATTGGAAATGTTTCTTCAGGTCAGTTTAAGAGAAGGTGAATAAATTACACAGAAGTTATCTAGCTAAACCCTTGCCGTGGCTCCATAACATGATTTGCAAATGATCAGAAAGAGCGCATAGTGAAACGAATCCAACTCGAAACTAATTCTCAATTTAAAACTTGAACTTACTTTTAGCATTCCATCCATACATAAAATTGTTTTGCAGATAATAAAAGATATAACGCAAAACAGGAATTAATCAACGAGTATCATATTATCCAATCAAAGAAAATATATAAGCATTGTTACGTTCACGAACTGGTAACTGGATAAGAAAATTCTGATTTATCCTATATATTCTATCTATCTTTTTATAAATTATATATCGTATAAAGTTTTTAGTTTTTTTGAACTCCCACGGAATCAAGTTTCATAGGAGCCTACAACTCATACTTTAACATTATGCTCAATGTACAAAACTCATTTGATAATAGAAAATGCGTTCATATTTTTGAAACATTGAAATATTCTGAATGATGATATTTTTTCTATGTGTCCAATTAATAAATTTATTATTATATATCTCATGAGTCTTCAGGGATTCCGTCTTATATTAACAACTGGGTCTTCCTCTTATTTCTGAAAATGGTAGAGAAATTTATTAATAATCATCCATTATCATTATCATCATCATCACGCATTCCAATCCTATGTGGATTATGGCTATCGCTTTTGGCGCTTTAAATCCTTTTTTTGAGGTGGATTACTTCTCGTTTTCTAATTTTTATATCTCTATATTCTGCGTTTTGCTTTGGCTGTTTTCGTTATTATTTTCCATTCTTTTCGGTTTCGGCATTTTGCTCTCTAGTTTTCTATATTGAGTGCTCTTATGTCCTCCTCTATTTCGTTTCTCCAAGATTTTCTCGGCCTGTCCCTTCTCCTTGGCCACAATAGGATCCATTGCGTTATTCTTTCGATCATTTCAATTGGTTTCCCTCTCATTATGTGCCCGGTCCAGTTGGGCCTTTTATATTCTCTTTCCCCAGTTCTCTCTCTAATTCTTAGTTTTTCTTCGCTCTTTTTTCTCCTTCCTGTGTTGTGTTTGGACCTGTTATAGTTTTCATTATCTTTTTTTCGGTTTTTTTAAGTTCTTCTCTTTTGTTTATTACTGTTGTTTCCATTGCATGTGTGATTACTGGTCTTATTAGTGTTTTGTACATCTTTATTTTGTTTTGTTTGGTTGTTTTTTTGTTTTTTAGTAGGTTCTTATTTCTTCCATAGGCTTGATAGCCCTATTGTATCCTATCCTTTATCCTCCCTCTGGTTGTTTGTCCCAACGTTATTCCTAGATAGTTAAAGGTCGATACTGTTTCAAAATTGTATTTGCTAGTTTTCAGTTGGTTTGATCTCTGTTCTAGTTTTCTTTCTATTTTCATGTATTCTGTTTCTTCTGCATTTATTTCCGTAATTTCTTGCTTTACCTTCTAATTTCTGATTAATTTTTATCAATTCCCTCTGTCCATTTCCTATGATCGTTACATCATCTGCCCTTAACGCCCTCATTTGTGTACGTTTTATCTGATGTTGTACTTTGAAATCTCACTTCAATGTAATTCTCATTAAGTATTATTTCTATGAGTTTTCTCAATTTTTTTGTATATCCTTCTCTTTCTAATTCCTCTGTTATTTTCTTTGTTTTTATTGATATTATTAGACTTGTCAAGAGTTAGAAGTGGATTTCCTTAACCCGTTATATTATAAGTAGTACCTTCTCTTATACTCCTATCTTTAATATTCTAATAACATTTTATATGACAAAAATATTCTTTTTAATTATTTCTTCCTCGGTTTCAACTTGTTATTTATGTTGTCGCCGATGTAATCTTCGGTAATTGTAGTTTATTTCGGCTCTCACAGTATCATATGATTTTTATTATGTGAATATTTGAGACACTTTTTAGCATCAAGTAGAAAATCCATAGTAAAGACCATCTGCATTTCTTGTCTATTGTAACTAAACAGACGGTAAAAAATTTTCAATGAATCCATAAGATTCTGGTATGCGGCATTAAACTTCATCTTTGATTTTGTAGGTGGCAGATTTATCCAATGTGTTAGGAGGAGTACTGCCTCGCATTTCGATTTTATCACTCAAATTAGTAGTGGTATCCATCCTGAACTCGAGAAAATGTTACTGCTGTAGCAGCCTCTTTCCTCAAACTTTCGCTAAAATTAGTGTATTATATATGATTGAATGATGCTATTTCATCGTATTGACAATATTATCAACTGGCAACAGTTTTATTTTCGAAATAGAATAAGAATATAGAAACAATCTATTGAATGTCATTATTTATCTATCACAGTTTACCATTTAACAAATTATTACTGAGCTTGAGCGATGATTTCTAAAATTTATCAAAATTGAGAGACAAACTTATGTAGGAAGTCTAGATAAAAAGAGCTAACCAAAAAATTGGCGCTCAATATAAGTTCCAATAGTAAGGTTATTCTGTTATTTTAAGCATTTTTAAACGTTCGTTTGTAGATGAATTTTCGTAAAATTTATTCGATTGACATCTCATATTGGTCAACAGCTATTCGATTAATGTATAGTTCATATTGGACATATTTTTTGATTGGGAATTGCAGGTTCAATTACGATTTTTATCAGTTTTGTTTTTTTCATTTTAAACGTGTAAATGAAATCTGTTTATGATATTCTCTTATTGTTTATTATGTTGTGTTGATACTCTGAATTTAAATTAAATTGGATTCATCTGGCTCGATTTTCATTTGTAATGTTGATTTAAATATTGAATTTCAGCCCGTTATGATTAATCCATTGCATTTCAAAGAAACATATGTTCATTATTTACCTATGATCGAGTATTTTTAAGGAAGGTTTTTGTCGAATTTCGAAGATACCATAGTAAGTAATCGTGTACAGTAATAAAAAATGGCTTTGCTCGTGAAAAAAATATTACAAAACTACTGCACATAACATTATACTAGAGGAAAATCGAAGCAAAGGATTGTACAACGAAAATAATATTGACATAATAAGATATAAATATTTTGCCACCAAACATTCCCACTAACAAATAACGAGAATCTTGTGAGTAAAAAATAAGTTGCAATAAAATATAAGATAGATCGTAAGTAAAAGTGGGTTATTTTTATAATATCCATGAAAAACAATATAATATATATCTTGAGATCTTGAGAATATACCAGTCACTGTTACCCCCGAGCATTATCAACATTTTGGACATAATCATTATTACATGAGAATTATTATGTCTTATGTTATGTTATTATGTCTTATTTGGTCCAATGTATCAAAATATGGAATATCTTCCTGGAGTTATTTCGAATTTCAATAATTTTTCTTTTCTTAATAGTCAGACGTACAACATTTTCGAATGATAACTTTCAGAGGTGATGAGTATTTGTGTATAACCTGAAGTAGATAGATTAGGTTTCTGAACAAGCAGTGGAAGGTAACTATGTCTAACTATTCTCTATTTTTAACCCTTCAAGATTTGAGTCGTAGAACGAGTAGTGGCAGCTGTTACTGTTGCAAAACCCATAAAAGAGCATCGTAAAAAACTTTGAAAATCAGTAAAAGATTTTATGAACTTGATTTTTGATAATCAAAGAAAACCGGTTCTCAAAATAGAAACGGTTGGTGTTATGTTCACTTCAATTTAAAAATACTATCAAATTCCTGGAGAGACACTATCACGCTTTTGGGCGAGATATTCTTGATCATAATTTCACAAAATGTGCCATCAGGAGGTAAATATGGATGTTATAAACTGGACATAATGCAGCCCAGATTCGAAGCCTAAAAAATATATTTCAGACTATCTTATTAGAAAGATGATATCTGTCAACTAACCAATCTACTTTATGAGACTTATCACTTTGATTTTGCTTCACATGCTATTCGATTGGAGTTGAATAAAATTTACGACAACTGAAATGTCACGTGATCATTTACTACTATGAATCGAACCATTTTTTTGTATTGTTACGAACAAGTTCGCGATATTAAGCTGACCCTATCTGGCTATGCGGAATTTTAAAATAAAACCTTTGATGTACGATTGAAATACCAGGAATTCTAAAATACAGCAGACGCATGCGTTTCATTTACATCCTTTCTTTTCAATAATTTGAAGAAAGGTCTATTTATTTATTTGTTTTGCTTGTTCATTTTCTAGAAGTTTCAAGAATTCTTTTGTGTAGCGCAGTTTGGTTTAGTTTATAATAAATAATCGTAGTGAACAGACCGAAATAGAAAGTAATCGGAAAATTTAAAGAAATTGAGTTAGTTTACTGTTAGTGATCGGTGACTTATTATAAGTTAATGTTAACCAATCTGTTCCTACAGCTGTTCGAGTTCTGTTTTAAGCAATTTCTCATATGTATCTTAGTATCTTAGATGAGTATAATGCTATTAGATTTGAAAAAAATTTTATGAGATTTCCAGGAAAATTTACACTAATTATGAAATGAGACGATTATCAAAAGCACGAAGTATCATTTGATAATTTTAGGAGGTATCCATATATTATGGAATGTTCATGGAATGATTGATCGAAAAGTACTTCTAGCAGATGATGCATATATTATATATATCCAGTGCTATATTGGATCGATCAACTCCTCCGCGATTTTGAGATATTTCGGATCATGATAGACGAAAAACCAAGAAAAGTTTATGAAGATCTTTATAGATTCTAAAGCTTGCTGCCAATTAGATTGTTATCAGACTTAATCGGTTGAATCTAGTTTTAAGAAGGAAAGGAATAGTTCTAGACAATCAATTTGATGTTTGTAGTTAACATTATATAGCAGCTACCAGAAAAATTCAAAAGCTGAGTCTTGGAAAATTCGCAGTTGCTTTTAAAATATATATTTGGACTTCAATTAGTCGAAGAAAAACTCGACTAAATCAAATTTGAGTTGAAATCTGAGTAACATGTTTTCGATAAAATCTCCCAACATACAGTCCCTTAAAATGTGTTTAAATATTTAGATATTCGATGAATGCTAGGTTTTGAAACTTACGTACAAGAAAAGTGCAGAAATTTTGGTTTTAAACATTGGTTTGGTTAGGTTTCATCAGCCAATTGATTTGTATTGCTCACATAACGAAAGTTGTTCACGTCAAATTACTATGGTCATTCAATAATGATGAATAATTCAATCCGACCGTAGGGATTCTGATGACTATTCTATTTTGAATCAATTTTCCCCCGTTTTGCGATAAAATCAACTCTCTCGTTTATTTCGT
Source organism: Diorhabda carinulata (assembly GCF_026250575.1). NCBI lineage: Eukaryota > Metazoa > Arthropoda > Insecta > Coleoptera > Chrysomelidae > Diorhabda > Diorhabda carinulata. Next base: position 12,047,622 of record NC_079462.1, read on the forward strand.
ACAAAAATTTACATTTTCAAGACATAAAGTTGATAAATTGTCAATAAATTGGACACTTCTCAATGACAAAAGAGATATAGTGGGGACTTTGTGTATAATCTTCCATTTATCTATGGTTTTATAAAATCTCATAAAGCCATTATACGTCCCATTTAATTTTATTACAGAAAAACCGTCGCTCTATTTATATGGATTCTATCAATTACATCAACTCATATAGATTCATGATTTATATGTGCATATTTTTTTTATCTTGGATTTTCAAAATTATTTTAAATATATATTTAAGTTTAAAAGGAAGTGTTTTAATTCCAGTGAATAGTGAATAAAAACATAAATAAAAAATGTGAAAGTAGGAAATGTTTGGTTCGACTTTAGATTAATGTGATCAATTTGATAGTTTTAATCATAAACTCGGTGAATTCTCATTTGTATATACGACAAGAAGATGGAAAAGTTGTTGATGTTTATAATACAACTTCATGGACAGCTAGGTGAGTGATTGATGAAGGAGATGAGTACTCAATAGATTGAACAAGCCTTACGTAGATATCTTGAGATTCATCGCAGATAAGAGGATAAAACCATTTGTAAGAAAAACCAAGAAAGAAACAAAACGATGGATGTTCTTTACAATCAGTCTGAAGTAGCAAATAACGCAACATATATATACATACAAATATATTCATTTCAAATGTTGAACATATCAACATGCTTTTTCCATTCACAATAATTACTACTCCACTCCCATTTTTAATTTATTCTTCAATTTTGTTGCCTTGGACTGTTATGGTTCTTCATTCTAATCGTAATCTCCGTTTCGTGCTTTATTGGATCTTTCTTTTTTTCATAGCCACCCGACTTGACATGTTTTTCGTCAAATATTTTAAATTTCTTGGTAAACTTATTTAACACAGTAGTCACTTCGATATATTTATCCTGATTTGATTTATTCTTACGTTCGAGTTTTTGAAGAAATTAATTTTTTATCAATTCCTCACTCCATTAAAAGAATATAGTAAATTTTCAGTTTCGCTGCTTAACGTTCTTTATCTATCTACATTTCAAAGTAAATTTGATGAAATTTGTGGTTATTCTTTATATTCGCTTTCTACAGCTGCCAGGTTGGAATTAGATCATCAAGGACGCAACCTGTGCACCACCATAAACACACCAATTTCCACTCTAACAATTTGAAATTCAGTTGTGGGCTGCAACCATCTCGGCTTTTGCATAAATCTTTAATAAATCTTCAATATATAGAAATCTAAGTTGTTTTCAATTTGTAACTACTTTTATCCGTTGTGCTCTTTTGGATTTGCAGCTATTGCGAATTTATTATTTTTCAATAAATTTATTTGTGGCTGTAAGCTTTATTATTGTTCTTAGGGATGACTATTTATTTGGATAATGGGGACAGTTTATTCAGTTTTTATCAATTAAATTCATAAGGTGCCTACTACCAGCTTGTTCAGCTATTCTTTGCAAATAAAGTAACCGTAGAGTACTAAAATCTGAAAAAAGTTTCAATAATTTCCACTTTCCAATTTTTGATATTTGAGGAAGTGCCATATTTGCCAGTATCTCTTTGGGGTCTTCAAAATGCTTATAAAATCAGTGGTAATTGTCGAAGCGACTAATTTTGTGAATCAAAAAAAGGAGATTCTAGCAAAAAGATTTATTGAAAATATCAAAAATGTGAAAATAATTAATAATAAAATTAATAAATGCGACAAAATATCAAAATAAGTACAATAGGTAATATTATTTTCCTATAACTGTTAAACATAATTATCACTTCCCATGAAAAGGTTTAAATCACTCTATGCACAAAGCAACAAAATAAATTTGATGAATAATTTTTAAAAATAATGAATCCGATAAAAAACAACCCTACTATCAATACTACGTGCCATTTGAAAAGAATAAAGCCCCAACCAAGATAAAATATTATTTTGACTTTCTGGCGTCAACAGAAACATGGGAAAATCAATGAAATGCTATATTGTCAGAAAATAGGAAAAATAAGAAAAACTGAGAATACGGAATGGATCGAAATTTTTTCCCTACACTTATCAGCTGTTAAACTAGTAAACTAGTACATTCTTGTTTCAATTCCTAGGAAAAGTCAGCTTACTAGTTAAAATATTGGTTTCCACTTTTTTTTCGAACCTGTGTCAGCATTATATTTCATTTTTATAGTTTCATGTATTTCTGTACTATTTATAGTTTCAATTCAAACAAGGGAATATGGGCCAAAAGATTTAAAACTCATTATAAAGAAAAAAATAACCCGCAGAGATAAAACACACTTGCCGACAATCTCATTGAAAAAAAATATTTAGAATAATTCACCTATAGTCTCTGAAGATGATAACTTGGTTTTCGTGACGCGAGTCAGACAGTGTTGATGTAGTGGCAGTGTGTTCAGTATAATATTCTATGATCATCCCATTTTATCCAGTTTATCCAAGAATAATGATAAATCACCTGATGTTGAGTTGCACTACACTACTAAGTGATGGTGCAGCTTATTTTTGAGTAGACTTGAAAAAGTCGCAAACACAGACCACTAGTCTGAGTCTAATTCATCAGGAACAAATTGTGTTTTTATTTCTCAATCAACAAATGATTAATATTAATTTTCAGTTTTTTTTGTGCTATTTGCTTACGCAGTCCATAAGATATAAATTTTTTTTATAGAAAACTTCTCAGAACTATTTCATATGAAACCAGATAAATATACCCCAATCAGTTATTAGCCTATGGCACAAATTTGAAAACCGAAAAAACATCTCAATTTTTAAAGATAGTAGTAGGAGAGATAGGCTGAACATTGCTGGTAACAAAAAGCTCTGATAATAAGCATTTTTGGCTCAGAAAGAAACCAAAAACTGGCACGTTTCAAATCATTCCTGTAATGATTCAAGACATATTCGACAAATATAATTTGACAACATTTAAGATGTATGTTGCGGAATGACTACCATTCAAACATGAAATTCAAATGGTATTAAAAAGAATTGCTTCTTTCATTTTATTTACTCTAATTCGTGTTTTAGAGTTTTTTCGATTTGTTTATCAATTTTAAGAAACTAGCTCTTCTGATTACTCATGAAACAATTCCAATTTTGAAGTTTTGTAAAATAGGAGCTAAGAATATATTTCTAAATCTGAAAAGGATTATTTGTAGGGTACTAATTCAAATTGAATAATTAGGTGTTGTCAGGAAGGAATTAAAAATCTTTCAGTACTATTAAAATATGGTAAGACTTAAATATATATCAGCTTTGGAAGAACTGGATAGAAAAAATCTGGAAATATATTAGTGGGGTCTTATTAAAACAAAAACTCGCAGAATAATAATTTTGTATTCATATAGTTTGAATACATTCATTGCATTTAGCATATGAATGAATGAGTGGGACATACCAGTTCTGTTGAATCTGACATATTTATAATATGAGTTTGTTAAGCCTGTGAAACCCGTAAACATTTTCGAAGGTTATATTATAATGACATAAAATAATAACAATTCTAATTATTTTAGAATTACAATGTCATCTGATTATTATACCCTGTTACTATTTGGAAAATATCAATAAAAATTTTGTGAATGTATCCTAGAATAACATTTCTCTTCAAAGTATTCCAAGTGTAGTTTATTTTTGCCGTTTCAACAACTATTCAGAATAGTTCGGTATAATATTTCTTATAAAGAATCTTTTATCCTTCAATTTTGCCAATATCAGCTCGTTATAGCGAGGAAAATGTTCTGAAAGAATATCTAGGCATAGAAGTTATGGAAAAACTCCACGTTAATCTTTTTTAATGTCACAAAGAAAGTTGAAATTGAACTAACAACGTCGGCATGAAACAAATATCAGAATGAAATGAATTCGATGTTTTCAATGCTGATCGTTCCAAAAACTGTATTTCCAAAATGAGAGGCGATAATAGTTCTAGGTGAACATTTCCATAATAGGGTAAGGTCGCATATAAATTTCTTTGAACCATAAATTGCTTATAAAGAATAAATTATTGAAGGTAAATATTTATTCGATTGAGAAATATATGAGAATACAAAAATGAATCAAAACTTATACAACAAAAAAAAACAAATAAATGAAATAAAACCAAAAGTTTCTAAATGCGTCCTCTTGAATCTCACTTCCCCTCTAGAGTACGCAGCGCAGTGTGTTATCCAGGAGTATGAAGTTATCTAAGAGAACGTGAACAACCCCTTTTCGGACACAAATCGCAAAAATTATCATAGGGTCCTTCATATGCGGTGCAAATTTAATGAAACCAATTTTTACAGGTTTTGTACTATATCATCGGGTCTGTTTCTAGAAGCTCATAGTGCACTTCATTGCACGTAGGACATTCTCCACTAATTTTTTTTGATGGAGTACCATTTCCATTTTTTTTACAAGCTTGGTATGAATTTGCTTTTCTTTTTTGGGTTTTGGTTATTTGTTCAAGTCCCTTTTGACAGTTTGTCTATGTTTCTCCTCCAATCTGATCAAGTACTGCCTTGTAGAGTGTGCTTGTCAAAACCTCCGACTTCTTGCTAGTAGCCTTCCTTTTACCGTTTTTTCTAGTTGCTTTTGGCAATGGACACGATTGATCAAGAATTCCGCTATGTTGATATAAAATGGAATGAACACTAAAGTGAATAATCACTTCACTTAACTATAAAATTTACAACCTTCAACTTTAGATGAGATGTGGTGATTTCCAGTTATAGTTAGTTTCGATTGTGATTTTTCTGATTTGAATTTGTTTGTCAAGTCTCTGAATATTTTGGTAGAATCATTTGTTCCGTAAGAATGTAATACGGACTTTACTCATTATCATTACTATGAGTACACAAACCACTTGGCCCAAATTGAGATAAATCATTTCTTTTTTATGGAGTGGATATGTTAGTTTCAAAATACCTACAAAATACTGGCTTATTATTATTATTATTATTATTATATATTAACTCACTTGCATTTTGCATTATGACAAATGTTTTTCAGAGATAACGTTTGCGGATGCTAAAACTTTTGGGACGTTTTATGCATTTTTCAAAAGTTTTTGTTCCACTTCCTCACTTTCATCACTATTTCAATATCTTGTAAGAAACTATCGGTTACGCTGGCAAGAGAAGAATCAATTTCGTTGAAGATATGAGGATTGTAAGACCATATTCCCGCTGCTGAGAAACAGTGCTAACTATTTTTGATTGAAGCCGTCCTCGTATTCCAAAAAGCTTACTTTCTCCGTTTGACTGATAGATAAGCTATAATTTGGACAAAACGTTGTTTGATTGTCTTATGAAAAGGATATACAGCTGCTCGTAATTCATTGATTGTGAACCCGTGAAAAACCTAATCCATCTGTTTTATTCTGTCTATTAAATCAAGTTCTTGCTTTAAATCAAAGACGGGCTAAAAAAGATCTTAAGATGTGAGAATATGTCCTGATTCCAACCGTGTTGCTTCATTTATAACGTATTCTCTGGCTGAGGATCTCTTGGACTCTCCAATGTTAATTTTTCCTTTTATTCAATTCAAAATTTCTGTATAAATTTCAATTTTTGGTTACTTTTTCTCTTATAGAAAGGACTCACCTACAACAAAATCCCAAAATAATAAACCGAAAAAAAGAAACATTTGAGAGAACGCACGTGTACTCTTGGAGAAGTTGTCGTTGCGGAACCTTGGATTTCAATCCAGCTCGAATTAAAACTGAATTATCAAGTATATTGGAATATACCTTTGACATGAGAAGTTGAAAATGTATGAAATCACTTGAACACTACTTACGTCCAATAACTTCATGATGCGTACTCTTAGGAGACCTTACTGTAAAAATATGTATTGAAGATTTTATTAGTGACATCGCAAAAAAAATAATACTATTCGTTAATGCAAAAAGTTCAATCTTCTGTTCTTAATCTCTTTTAGGGTTGTTTGGAAATTTTTGTTTTTAATGATATACAAGTTCTTTCCAAACGTTGTGTTTTTCAAGTGAGTACTCATAGTTCATACACGGTTTCAACTTTGCTGACTCAATATTACAAACATCCCATTATACTCATGATTTTGCCAAGTTACATATTTTTATCACAAGTTTTATCACTCCTTCATTCCAGTGAGGTGGCGCATCAACTAATTCATTTTCTTCAAATATAGGAAGAGTTATAGGTACAGATACTGCAATAAAAAAAGACGAGTGAAACCTTTCCGCCTGAGGTGTGCCACACTGACGGTATAAAGGAGAATGGTTAGTAACGATGCTTCAGATGGTTAAGTCACCCATAAACTCAATTGATTAGAGGAAAGAAATAATATAATTAAAATGAGATGAACTTGTTCGGATTTTAACACTTTCACTACTTTCTGTAATAATTGTTACATCTGTAATATCATTTTCCATAAATAGACATGATGTTGATAGAAATATTTAAGTTGATTGAATGGATCCAGTATAAGTATTACGAATCTAGAGATAATTCAAAATAAGTAGTATTGAATCTCAATAGTAATCAACTATCTAACCAAAATTGCGTGGAAAACTCTATAATATCGTACATCCTTCCTAATGCCACTACATCAATTACAAAATGGTCACATGGTAAAATCTAAATATTGATCAGTTTCATTATTGTTCATAAAGTAACATTAACTAATCTGATAATAATTTTTATACTGAAACTGGAAGCAATCATTGAGTAGTAGTAGTAAGCTATCATGCTATCTATTCTAGATCAAGCATCCAATAATCTTAACGATTCTTCAAAATCTTACACCGAGTAAAAATAAATAAATAGATCATATTTCCGAAATTCCCCATACTTTCTGCCCACCCTTCTTCCTTTATATAGAATTCAAAGGCAAAAATATCTTCAGTCCAGTATTTTGTGAGTGAATATAGAAAAAATAGAACAAAGATATATCGCGTAGATGCTCCGAAATTGCTCAATATTTGGAAGCGAAATTATAGTGATGGTGACGACAAGTCTGAATTGGAAGACATAATTGAACAAGGACAAGCGACATCGCAGTCTGGACATTCCAATGTGAAACAAACAGACGACAGTTCTGAGGATGAATTTGATGTCACGGCTCAGCCAGTGTCTTCAGAACAACCAGGATTAGCGTCAGGGGAAACAAATCTGTTACCAGGGAAATTTGTGAAGTTTTTATGGAAGAGCTGCAAAATGAGGCGTTAGGCATGAAAGCGATGAATCAACTAATGAGGACGATGAATTTCCGGCATAAAAATCGAAACTTCAAGATTTTGAATGGAAGAATCGACAACCCTCTCAAGTTTTTCATGAATTCGAGTCCGAAAACAGCGGGATATATGTAAGCATGGATAAATTCTACGCTTTTAATGTTTTCCTCTCATATTTCAGTGAAAACCTTGTGAAGGAAATCGTCGTTTCTATGAATTTGTTTTCTCTGAAAATCTTTCGAGTCCAAGTCTTGTGCAGTCATGGAAACCCATCGAAATGAGTTTTTTGTCACTGACCATGCTGATGACTCGGTTGAAAAAAATGAGAATATATTGGCCGACCAACGAACTTCTCTAATCTCTACTCTTTTTAATAATGGAAAGGGATAGATACCTAACCATTCTGCGATTCCAACGGCAACCAAGTTCCTTCAGCCGATAAATTATGAAAAAACCGACACCCATTAGATCAGCTTCAAAGCAGCAATTTCAAAATCTTTGCATCGACGAAAGTCTCCTTTATTTCAATGGGAGACTGTTTTCAAACAATATATTCTATCCAAGAGACATCGATTTAGAATTTTTTGTTTTGTGTGACTGCAAAGCTGATTATATTTTTAATTTTATTATTTACACCGGCACGTTTCGACGGAAATAACAAACAGCATACCAGATATTGGAAAATCTCGAGACATCATGGCGATACTCCCACAACTTTATTTGGATAAAGGGCTCACTTTATATCTAGATAATTGGTACACAAGTCCTCATCTATTTCGATGGTTACACAATAGACTAAAACGACTAATCTCTAATTCCATCTTTTAGGAGAGCCATCTCATTGTATCGTTACAAATTTTTTTCTATTTGGAAATCCATTTTAAATTACTTCGAAGTAGCCTACTAACACATTCTACTTCTTTCTGTTGAATAATAATTGGAAAATTGATACCGCCAAATAGTGTATGATAAATTGAGACATCCACAAATATACTTGAAGGAAGCAATAAACGGTTAACGATGTAGCAAGAGAATTATCTTCTTAGTGATTACGACATTTACCAGCAGAAGCCAATACTTTGAATTAATTAAATAATGTTTTGTGGTTATTGATGATTCACCGTTACTTGATCTAAAATATATAAACCGGATTTAGTTGTTACAATGTTTGTAAATCAAAAATTGATTTTTTCAACTTTATTTATTAGTGTAAAGCATAATATCAGCAGTATGTTAGTAAGCCATAGGTAAGCAATGGAAATTGTTACCTATCAGCGGACAATACCGCTTCATGAAGAGAACATGGATTCGGATGGATTCGGAGCGTGTTAATGAGGGGCATATGCTCCAGAATTGCTCGCTTTGAATTCTCGAAAGCCATTTGATTAATAGAAATTTCCACAATGCCTGATGCTAATGACACGTAGATGATGATTTGTTGCATGATAAGTTGGGTAAAGGGAGCAACAAACACATTCAGAACAACATGTTTTAATACCCCTATCAGTTTCTGAAGAGCTCCAATTAAACATTAGATCCGAAATGTGTTCATGAACTAATGTATTTCGAGGTGTTCGATATCCAAATCTCACAAAATATTTGTTTGAGGGAGATTATTATTGCGGAATGTCTCGCTTTCGAGTTACGAACGAAGATAGTATTCTCCAAAATCAATGGAAAAAATATTGATTAGAAGCAACAAAAAGTTTTATATTTGCTTTTTTACAAGCAGTGTGTGATATTTTAGAGATTAATATGGAAGTAATTGAAGTTTTTTCTGTTTTGTTTCCAATATTAAACTTCATACAATTTTATTGTTATGTTATTTTTAAAAAATGCCAGTTTTTTTCGTACATTAACTCCCAAATACTACAACAATGAATCAATGACGTTTATATTGATGTATTGTCTGAAAAGCTTTTAGAAATGGAGAGATTTTCACATCTCTCATTATCATAAATTGAAATAATCTATGATGGTTGGATGATAACACACATTAGAAAAAATTCAGTATTTCCTCGGTCAAACATAAACGAATATCTGCCATTCGTTTGATCTAAAATTAAAGATGATACACAAGAAAATAATATATGGCACTTTTAATGGACAGAATGCCCTGTAAGAAAATAAGATTAGATCCATAACAAATCTGCTACAACATGATAATAATAGACACAATTTATTGTAATATTTGCCTTAATCCACTAAAAAATTGTACTACGCTCTTTAAATAAGGTGACGTGACCTAGCATAATAAGATCAAATTTGCGTTTATGTTATTTTACATTAGATATAAAAGTATAAAATGCAGTATATGTATGGAATAAATTCAATTTTAGCGTTATTATATACTATGTGAAAAAATCCTGAACTAGGTCGATTTTTATTCTTGAATTAATAATTTACAGTATGAAAACATTATCCCCTCCAGCACCCCCTCTGAATTATAGGATGCCCCTCGAAAAGTTTTAAATGAAAAAGGGGATCGTGTGTCACCTAGTAAGCACCTTCTTGGAAAGAGATTTCGGTCCACTGCTCAGCAATATAAAGTTTTTTGTGCAATCATAACTGAGAGAAATAATTTTAAAGTTCTAAAATTTTGATAATTTCTTTATCACAAAACATACGCAGAATGAAGATGATAATGTCGCATAATATTTGAAATGTATTTTTCAATGTATTTTACGATTAAATTGAATGTTCAAAATGACCACCATTCACATCTTGAGAATAATCGAGGTGATTTTGGAATTCTCGTACAACATTTTGTATGACCTCAGGGGTTATTTTGTTAATTTCTTTTGTTATCCTAACTTTTAAATCAGCAATATTGTCTGATCTATTGAAATTTACTTTAGAAATAATCAGCTATTTTTGTATCTGTTCTGCTATATATCAGGAAAAAATCCTTGAAGATACTAAGACAGTGGTCGCCAAACAGTCGAGGAGCTCGTGGGGTAATTTTGGGTAACTCGTGGTGACGCTCAGCGGGTTGGCAACACTGAGCGCTGCAGCCGATTATTCATTGCCAGAGTTACACGTTTATGCTTCGCAGACTTATTATTATTATCATGCGTGTAGCAGGAGTGAGGTCTGTGCTATATGTGTTCAATTCCTGTGTACACGTTTAAGCTAGTTCAATCAAAAAGCCAAAAACCTATCACTATCATGCAGAGAGGGAAACCGATTACTTTTACTCGCAAATTAAAGATAAATGTGTGTGTTTACTTTGTAATGTGAGTGTCTCTGTTGGAAAGAAGGGAAACGTTGAGCGTGACTTCACGACAGTTCACAGTAGAATTGAAAAAGATTATCTGCTGAATTCAGCTCTGAGAAGAGAGGAGCTGATGCAGTTGAAATCTCAGCTAAATGCACAACAGTCAGCCAACTTTTTTTAAAACACTAGACAAGAAAAAGACAGCTACCGAGGCGTCATTCCGGGCTTCCATGGTCATCACTCAATATAGGAAACCGTACGAAGATTGTGAGTTGATTAAAACTGCATTTAGAAGCTGCTATTATTTGTTAACTTCAAAAACGAAGCTGAGATCATGTCTGCTATTAAATCTGTTCAGCTTTCTGGTAATACAATGATGCGAAGAGTTGAAGCTATGAGTTCTGATTTAGTTTCCCACCTCTCGATTACTACTTATGGGGTTACTCAGAATATAGAGTTTATTTAGATAGATCAGACAATATTGCTGATTTGAAAGTTATGATAACGGAATAAATTAACAAAATGTTCCAAAATTTTGTATGAGAATTTCAAAATCGCCTCGGTTATTGTCAAGAAGTGAATGTTGGACATTGAAAAATATATTCCAAATACTATGCAACATTATTATCTTCATAGTACGTAAAGTTATGTGACTTATAAAAATTTTACATTTTAAAAATTAATTTTCTGTTATTATTGCACCAAATTCAGAAAAAAATTTATACTGCTGAACAGATGACCTACTTTTTATCCAAAATTATCGAGGGGATGCTTATAATTCATAGGGGGTTCTGGAGGAGGATAATATTTTAATAATGTGAACTGTCAATTCAAGAATAAAAATCGACGTGTTTCAGGTTTTTTTCACATAGTACATAGTAGCGCTAAAATTGAATTTATTTTACACATAAGGATCGCATTGTATAAAGAAATGCAGAGTGCAAATCTGCAATTCCATATTTTGTAGGCACAAAGTGTGTTGAATTAGCTGAAAAGTGCTTTTAAATATTCCTGATTCATAATTCATAAATGAAAATAATTTTTCCATTACCATTAAAAAGGTATACGAAAATAAAAAAAAAATAATCAATCCAATAATACAAAGCTCTTTTTATTCACTCTCTGCACACTTTTTCTCGCACTGTAAGTATATTTGTCCCTGAACATTGAATCAAACTCTGTTGTAGTTTGAAATTAGAAAATATTTTCTTCTTTCTGATTTTCAGCTCGCATTTTCTTTGGACGTTTCACGATGTTATCTATCAACATGGAATATTTCAAATAGACTCAATTTTAACTTCTTAAAACTTTGCTTTCTAATATTCTTCTGATGTTGGGTCTATAATGTAAAGCGTCATCACTCAATGAAATTTGTGGGTTAATTTGTTGAAATATGCATCAAGTAAATTATGATTACTGTTTCATGTCAAATAATCTACAGGACAAAGATTGCCACTGAACTTATCATATTTTCCCAATGAAATATGATAAACAGAATCATCAATTTCAAATGGTGTTGCAGGTTGAGAACTCAAAATTAAATTATCCTAGAGATTTTCAAAATGCCAAGGAATGACAATAATATCAACAATGACAAAATCATTGATATTTCTTTCTTTCCCAAGTAAGCGAGTTAATAGTAGAATTGAATCACATTGTGTTTTAGTCATTGCTCTCTATTAGATTATGTGAGCCCTTATTACTATTGAAACCTATGTTTCTACGAGTATAGTAATTGTTGGGCATTTGTGTCAGTTATTCCATTCCATATCTTTAATAACTTTATAAGCACTCATTTCACTACTAGAATATTGAATATGAAATTTCTCTTACACTTTGACTGTATCGTTATTATCGCTAGTAATCTCTTCATACAATTTGATATGTAGCATTGAAAATTTGCTGCAACTGAATAAATCGCCTAATCCTCATTAATCATACTGTTCGATAATTAGTAAGCACAACTTCCTTAGGGTTATGATATCCTTTCGTTGACTTAGCTTCAACAGATTAATCAACATAGTATTTGAACCATATTGTATACCTAGTGTAGATCTTTATTGATAATCCTTCCTTTGAAATTGAATTCTTCACAGCTTGGAGATTTACAAATTCATCGTTGATACGTTGGTAGGAGAATGGTGAAATTCATATCACAAATTTGGTCGATAACAGATATTCATGTTTTGCTAATTCTTGGGCCCAGAATTCCATCTTGCCGTCTTTTTTTATTTTTGTTTTTCTCATTGACGGAAACATTCGATAAGCTGATACACATAGAACAAAAGTTAGAAGGAGATGGAACTTCCAATTCGTAGTTCTTGTTCCAGTTGTTGGCTATTGAATGAAATTTAAATGAAATCTAGAATTTGGGGACTTGGTAGCAGTTGGAGAGAAAAACCAACCAAATATCAATTCTAAGGCAATGTAAATGAAAATAGAAAATTTTTAACTAACGCATTCCACGTTACACCCTACCAGTTAATAATAATGAGTATTGAAGCGTTCTAGAAATTTGTATACTTGATGATTCTATTTATCAGAAAGTTGTCTGGATATTTCATTGAGAAAATATGATAAGTTCAGTGGCAATCTTTGTCCTGTAGATTATTTGACAATGAAACAGTAATCCTAATTTACTTGATGAATATTTCAAGAAATTACTCTACATTACTTCTCGAAGTATCGTAGGCTTCTTAAAATAGTGGCCGAAACTATCATTCACAACAATAAATTGCATCCGCACCATACTCGGAGAATTATCAGGCATTGATTATCCCCACAGGCTACCTTGCGAAAGGGCTGAACAACAAATCCGTGTTGGCGGATTTTTTTTTCAGTTTTTGTCTTCCGACGATGCGACTACTTTTCACACAATTTTAAGTGTGAATGAACGTAATTTCCAATATTACTACAAAAGCTATAGCTAAAATGGGATAGTGTCGTTGGAGACTACGTAGATGGGCCCCACTTTTTAACCATCACGTGAATGGTGCTGAGTACCTTGATTTCCTTATCAATTATTCCCTACTATTACTTCAAAATTTCCAACTTATTTTGTGGCAATAAATGTGAGTTTAACGCGATGATGCTTTGGTTTATCACACTGCCCTTAATCAAAATCAATAAAATAAGGTTTTCCCCGGAATCTCTATTTCTACTGGCTTGCTTGTTGACCAAAATCATCAAAAAGCGATTTTTCCATATGTGTACTAAAAATCTGCAACATTAGCAAATAGAATTGAATATATAAACTTTTGAACCTCATATGTGAACAAAACATGTTGCGAATGGAAATTATTTACATCGAATATATTGTTAGAGTTCGTATCTATCAAATATTTGTCTACATGAACAAAAAATCAACGAAATTTTGATAAAATTCGAAATAACAATTGTCACAGATAATGTTTTTACGGCTTTTAGACTTGTCTAGATACTTTTACTTGGTTTGAAATGCGTATACTAGATTTATTAGTAATTTCTGAGACTGCGCGTGCGAGAACATGCGAGAGAGAGAGTATCGCCATCTCTTAGCAACAAGCAGAATTACCCAATTATTAACACGCTTATATGAGCATGTTCGTAGCTGTCCATTGGACTTCGATAACCTTACCAACTGTTATGGCTTGATACTAGTGTCGACGAAATGTAAGAATATGAGCAGCGAAGAAATTATACGAGGATGGTATCAATCAAATAACTATAATGTAAAAAAACCAAAAAACATGCTTTCATAGCATATGAAACAAAAAAGTGAAAAATAAATATATTTTTAAAGAACCTAAAAACACGCTCTTGAAGTAAATCAAACTAAAATTTTCAAAATGCTTGAAACATAGAAAAAACGTGGGGCGTTTTGTTCCATATTTTTCGTTCATCAAGCGCCCGATGCGTTTTTCAAAATAATACTAATATTTTTCATTCTTCATTGTTTTGAGCTTATTGTAAAAATTATTTTCAACTTTTTAGTTTGATGTACTTCAAGAGCGTTAGGTTAGTTTTGGTTAGAGCGTGTTTCTTGGGTTCTCAAAAATATATTTATTTCTCACTTTCTAATTTCATATACATGAGAGCATGCTTTTCGTTTTTTAGACTATATTTATTTGATTGATACCACCATAGTATAATTTCTTCGCTGCTTATATACCTACATTTTGTCTAAACTTGTATCGAGCCATAACGGTGTAGTTGGTGATGTTGTCGAAGTGCTTAAAACAAAAAAATATTCCACCCGCTTCAAGTCTAAACTAGAACCCTCTCCAGTTAGTCAGATGAGTCAAGGAGCCCAAGTGATAAAGGTTGGAGATAAATTTTAGTATTGATTGTGAAGTCAAATGATCCTGAAGGTAGCAAAGCAGGGAAACAAACATTCGGGTATTCAGAAAACATCAGGAAATTTTGTAAGATTTCATTGAATAATTCATCAGAAATTGTCATTGTAACATTTGAATATGGTGCGTGTTTTTCAACCTATAACTTTGAATAGTAAATAAGAGCGCAGGACTAAATCACCGACAGCAAGGAAAACGTTTTCTTATTTTACCGAAATTCTTTGATTCAGTCGAGGAATAGTTTTAGAAAGATTTTTTGCACTATGTGACCCTATTCAAGCTTCCATGTTAGAAAAAGATGCCTGATTGATTATGATCATGAATTCTGGGTCGATTGTGCCTTTGTGGTAGATTTAAATAAACACTTGACTAGCCTGAATTTAAAGTTACAGGGTGAAAGTCTGATTTTATTTATTCCAGAAAAATTTGGATGAAAATTCTTATCTTTTGGAAAATCTGATCATAGACACAGATAAAATGTATAAATTGGAATTTCCAATTTTCAACAATCAATACAATTTTGAAGTTTCACAGTTGATTTTTCCTCGATGAAAATAAATAAGAACAAATAACAAACAAGACCAATGAAAGAACATATCCTATCAATTTTTGAAACAATTCCAAGGAATATGATACCTGAAATCAATGAACATGTCAAAAACAAGAAAAGCCGGGTGTCTGCATCCTCGAGTTCAAAATGATTAACAACCTTATAATATATATTAAATGTTTAAAAAATTTAAAAATTTAAATATTGTAATAATTTCTCTCATTTCAATCTGGTCCGTCTGCACATTCTAAATTTCATATATGGCTCTCTGCAAAATTGTTCCACAGAATTGGAAAGACACACCAAATGCAATTTGAGAATATTGGAAAAATAATGATTCTACTTTTTAGCTTTTCTTGTTTATAGATATTCGTCGAATATTCCAGTTACAATTAGTTTGGACACTATATTATTAGCGTCAACTGAGAACGTTATGAATAATCAGTTAAGTACCAATTTTTGATATACATCGTGTATTTAGTAGCGATTTCGATATAGAAATGATTTAACTTGTAAACCTTCATAATTTGGTAAACCTACATATTCGAATAGCAAGACTTTTAAAAGAATCTAATTATGGAGAAGGACACGGTACCGGATTGAAAACAACGTATATTTACTTTTTCACGCTACTTAAGGTTACCCTGTAGAAATCGGAATATTCGTGTCACTACCAACAATAAATTTATTGGATAATGTCCATCATAACGAGGTTATTGATCGTCGCCTTAGTGAACACTCACACTATATGTATAAATTGTGATGGTTATTGGAGAGGTCTGAATAGGAAAATCAACATTTTTATATTTTACATTGTGTTCATAAAAGCGCCAAGTAGTATAATTCCAAAATATTATCTTCTACTACTGCGCCCATGTTTTAATATTTTATTCGTCGATAAAATGAAAACTCGTCAGAGATAAAAAACGGATTGTATGTAATGGAAAAGATATCTCTCCCGTCGTCGTTTTGTTTAACATTTTTATTAAATGGAGAAAGGCGGTATATTTTAGACACATCACTTAGGAATTTTTGTATTGAAATTTTCTGTACTATAACGTGAATTTACATCCACCATCAGTTACGATATGTTCTAGTCAGTATATGTAAATTTTGTTTCTTTTATCCGTATTTAATGAAACTATAATAATCTTGACATTGCTGGAAAATTTTTGTGGAATGTGAATAAAAAAAAATAGCCATCTTCAAATTTTGTTTGTGAAGTTCTTACCAGTAGCTTACCTTTTAATTGAAAAAAAAAATTGTCAATGAAATTTTCTGTCAATTTATTTTGATTTATAGTAGTAGTCCCAAAACTAAATCCTTTGATTACTTCTCGTACCCTTACATAATAACCAAATGAAATAGATTTTGCTCTCACAAAAATCACATTTCGAAACCTTCGAATGAGGTCATTGTAAATAAGATGTTTAAGCCTTTGCTAAGTAAGAGATTGTAACAATAATTTCGTGATAAATGGTTTTCATGCTACCTCAATATATTTTGTGATTAAAGCAGAAGAAGGTCACTTCTACTGCAATAATTACAAAGTTATAACTATATCAATAATGCTACAAATTATGAGACAATTAGTATAAGATTTAAGAATTCAGTTTTGGATTACTCTGAGATGTTGTCATGAATAAATTCTGTAGGTTCAAATAGGTTTTTAAGCCAAAACACGTCGGGGAAATATCAAATATCACACACAGTCACAGATATGGTCTGGTCTGGTCAGCTGTCTGATTTTTATGCAAGGTTTGATGGAAACGTTCTCTTAATTTTTTTTCTAATAACCTCATATATAAAGAATGGATACTGCATCGAATTGTGACCCTTTTCTTGGACAGTTAATTTTGCGAATCAACTCCATTTCTCCTAAAGAAAGTACGTCAAAATACATTTCAAAGAGGCTTCTGCTAATACAACGGGCAACTCATCTTTGTATAACAGACGATTAAAATGATTTAATAATAAATGATGGAGAGAACTTAATTCTACATTTAACACAAGGAGAAACAACTATACACTATATTATGTTACCAATGTAGAATTATTCAGCATACTGTACGAAACTCATACCAGAATAGGCCACGAATGAAGAACATGTAAACTCGAAGAGTTGCGAAGTAAATACAAAAATAATACATATGAAATAGTAGTATTCATAATAGTGTATTAAGATCATTTATCTAAATTTGTCTAGCTACACCCTTTAAAAATTTAGAGGGCGGAAGAAGTAGCATGTCATGTTCTTACAATATTTTTAACAATTAGCACTCCAGCAATATTGCATTAAGATGGAGAATTCAATACTCAAGTTATATCCGAAATATGCCTCATGTGGAAAGATGTTAGGTTTATGGAAAGCCTCGTTACAAAATGTCCAATAAGGTTATACAGAAAGCCGTTGCTCGGATAAACGATAACGATTCAAATAAATGGTCACTCCAATTTGACAAGAGCTACATATCGAAGATTTTTTTGCAAACAAATCAAAAAAACAAACAAATATCGAAACCGAATTACAGCTTGAAGAAATTGTCAATGGTTTTTAAACTGAAAAGCATCTTGACAAAACTGGTAATACTTCTGAAAAAAAATTGAGCGGTGGTTATACCGACAATTTTGTTCCACAGAAAAATATGGAAGGTGTCTTGCAATCTACTACATCTTCACATCGAGTTGATTTTGTAAAAAGAGCGGCAATAAAAAACAATCGAGACAAAAATGCTACGAACCTCATGAAAGGATTTCCTTCTGCTCAAATTGATGATACTGTACGATGGCCACTGTGGATGGACTTGTATGAACTTGCAAATGGAAAAAGTACCCACAAACAGCTTTACACACGTAATCAGATCGTAATTTGTGAAGAAAAGTTACTTCTCACAGATGACATTATTTTCAACAAATTTCGCTTATAAAAGCAGCCTCAACTGATTCGAGAAGCGTTGGGCAAGTTTATACACGTTATTGCAAAAAAATTGTTCTACAAACGATTTAAGCTGTTGCAATTAATAAGATTTAAAGCAGATAATTTATTGAGTTTTTTATTACTATTATTTTATTTTCTTATTTTTATGTTACTGTAAGTTCTGAACTTTTGTTATTTTCCTTCCTCATTTTGAAAATACTGTGTGTTTTGAGTTTTTAGTCATTCTTCTCAGACATGGCGAAAAAAATATCGCGACTGAATTACGGAGAGGGAAAAGACAATATAAATAGCGAACATGCTCAACATTCACCATTAGAGCAGGTTGAATGTGGACATTAACCAGTGTAAGTCGGAAATAAGAGTGTTTAGCAAATAATTCGGACATACACCAAGCGACTATGTGGATGTTTACATTCACTGTTGGAAGTCAACATTCTACAGATTTTGGAGTTTCACCGTACCCTATATAAAAGATCTCTTCAACAGTTGCACTAGAAATCCCTTCACTCGTTTACTTTTTTGACTTCCTATACATTAATTTTCACTACATTTAAACATATTATTCCATAATTTTAACATTATGAACAAGAAGCGTATATTATCCACATCTTATCCTCCAATAAATATTGGTTATGGCCCAAACATCTTTTTCAGGCTACTGGTTCATTGATGGATTTCTTCTCAGTTCAACAATAAATAAGTATTTCAACCAATTTCATTGTTATTTTCCTTGATCTTGATAGATATACTATTCACCATTTCTGTAGGTTGCTTATCTATTTCATACATGTATGATCCATAATTTTTTGAGAGTGTAATAAATTTTACACCAAAATAGGAGAAATAATCTTATCTATTGCTTATGGGGCGATAAAAATGAGAAGCTCAATAGTCAGGGGATGGATTCATATATGATTGGATTTCCAATATGTGTCAGTTATACTTCTGGTGCCCTAAAATCTACTGGGTCTAGAATTTTTCTTCTGATTTATTACACATAAGCGCAACTAAAAATGGAAGAATTTAATGTTGTTTTTTATAACTACTGAGTATCATACTAATCTCATAAACCTAATGGATGGATTAATAATTGGAGACTTTCTTGTAATGATATTGTAAGTTATTGAGCAAATATTTTTCATTTGAGGAATAGCTCCCGAAAATTCGTTCACAAAAATCAGTGAATTTATATATACTATTCTCGTTTATCCCCTTAGCGGTTTGTGCAGCATACGTTTTAAATATTATTAACAAAATAGCACTGCCGTTAGAGGTTTCAATTCCAAGTTTAATACTCTGACGAACATGCATCTACTAACGGTGCCATATATGCAAATGTGATATGTAAATATATTCAGCATGCAAATAAGATTCAATTTGGAGGTTATAACAAATTTTATGACTCGCGTCAAATTTTAAATGTTAAGCATATTCCGTTCCACAAATAGATTCTCATCTCGTACTAACTGTTCGTATTCAAATACATATTCGTTTTTTTTCTGTTTTCAATGGAATATTCACAATTTTGAAAATACTAGAACTCGAAACGACTTTTTTTATTACCAAGTATTTTCATTGTCAGTTTCCAGAAAATACGAAACTGCTGAACTTGGGTACTTTTGATTGATATAGAAATACACATTCAAATTTTAAAGTCAGTGTCTATTTCTTCTTTTTCGGGTGCCATCTCCATTTAATGAATGCTGGCGACAATTTCGGCATATTTATTTCGGTGCTAAGTGGTATGAATTAGAGATTATGTGTTTATTCAAGTCCAATCGCGTATGGTTTTTAACCATGAATGTTTTTTGCGATCAGGTCCACGTTTTCCTTCGATTTTTCCATCTATCGGTAATGTCAGTATAGCATACTTGCTGCTACGCCCAGATAAACGGTCATTCTTCTCTTTATTACTGTAATTCCCATAGGTCTAAGCATTTCATCGTTAGTTATATGTTCAGACTGATATTTTTAGTAGTCTATGGAAGATCCACATTACGAAAGCTCCGAGTCTGTTCATCGTACCCACTTTTAATGTCTATATTTCTGCTCCATACAAGAGAACTGAGTGCACGTACCCCTTTACAAAACGGTATCTTAAGTTTAATTTCAAGGTTGCGTTACATAATAGGTTTTTCACCTTTAGGAATAGCTTGTTTTATACGTGATCTTACCTTGACGTTAGGGTCTAAATTTGTCTACATTTCAACTTTCTCTATTGCCGTGTCATGAATGTTTATGTTCAGTAGTGGGTTTGGAAGTTTTATTATGGCCATTACATTTGTTTTTGTTACATTAATTTTCATGATCAGTTGATCTCCCTTTTCTTCAACTTTGTCGATTAGGCGTTAAAGGGCTTCTGGATTCTCGTCTGCATAACGTATGTTGTTTGATATCCCACCGTTAATTTTCATTCCATTCTCTTCATCGCCTATTGCTTGGTCAAATATGTGCTCAGAGTTCAAATTAAAGAGTATTGGCGACAAAAAACAACATTTTTGTACACCCTTTTCTATACACACCGGTTCTGATGTCGTTTGTCCATATCTAACCGTTGCTTCTTGATTCCAATAAAGAGTTCCAATTACCTAGATGTCTTGTTTGTCTAACCCTTTTCTCTGTAGTAATGTTAGAAGTACGGTATGATTAACTCGATCGAAGGATTCCTTGTAGTATATGAAACAGGCATAGATATCTTTCCTCATGTTTCGACATTTCTGTAAGATTATTAATAAGCTGGCTAATGCTTCCATTACTCTTGACCAGTGTGTACAAGTTTAGGAAATACAGGGTTTCATAGTGTAGACTAGAAAGTAACTATAAGAATCTCAAAACATTGGATATCGTTGCGAAACTGTTATTTGATAAGTGCATTGATTGACCCTAATTTAAGAGAGATCTTATAATATGAAAGAATTATTAGAAATTGAACAGCTATCAAGATATCGTGGGATATACAAAAAAACTCGACGTTTCGTTGCCGCGTGAAATTCAATTAACCGTATCGAAATCTGCGATACTTTGTTAAAACGCAATGGAATGGAGCCATTTCCAAATGATTAATAACGGGCGATGAAAAATGAATGAAACATAAGAACTTCAAACGCAAACGATGGTGGTCGATGCGTGGTAACACAAAGAACTGAAAAGCCCTGATTGACGGCCCGTAAGGTGATGCTTTGTGTATTTTGTAGATGGAAGGGAATTATATACTATGAAATTAGTAACAACTACTTTTCATACACAGAAAATCTCCGAGCGTTATTTTCTACTCTATGTTTAGTACTGAACAATTTGTTAATGCATATCGAATACGTTTCGCAATAATTTTAGAATATGTTTGTATAAGTAATAATTGCAAATTACTCTTAATATTAAAGAGTGATGGTGTTAACGATAAGTTCCGTATATCGATTTACAAACAGTAGACCTTTCTCACAACATTTATTAACTTAAACTAGCAGACCCGGCCACGCGTTGCTGGGGCTGAGTGATTTGATTAGAAATAAGTCTAATGACAATACAATGGCTCTCTCTTCTGCTTGTTCAATGAAATTATACGGACATCGGGTTCTTTTTTGTTCTCTATATGAATCTATGTGTTGTTGACGTGTCACCCTGGTTCTCAATGCATTTTCTTGTCGACGAATATCACGCTATTCTCGTGCACGAATTTCAGCTGTGCGAATTCTTTGAGCTGCATTTCTGTCTGCTCTCTGTTCCACTGATTCATGAGCTCTTTCTACACGTACACATCGAGTCTTCTTGCTACGGGCACTAAGGTTGGATTTTTTGGGTAGCATTTTACTAAAAATAGTAATTGAATTTTTAATGTTAATGAAATTCGCTGTTCTCCGAATAACTGTAAGAATTAAAAAAAATATATTCGAAGTAATGTACGCAACTAAGACAAAATGATGATGATATGAAACAAGCGACGTTAAGTGGTATAGGCAAAGTGATACATGTATAGTGTGTAGTCCAAGAAAATATATCACATTAAAATGTGGCGCCATCTATGAGGTGCAAAGGACAAAATTTTACAGTTCTCTGTAAAGAAATTCGCTTAAGGCGCCATTTGTTTCAAACTTATGAAAACTACGATTAATAACAACAATCAACGTTGAGGATCAGTTTATTATTAATTGTTAATTATTGACACCATTAATTTAAATAATAACTATCCTATCATTTAAGTTGGACCAAATTACATATATATGAAAACATTCATGAATATCAGTTGACTCGTTTTTGAGTTCATTCGGAACATATACACGGACACTGAATATTTATATATTAAGATAGCAGCGTACAAAAATCTGTATGAAACGATAACTCTCTTATTGAACGTCGTCGTAACAACTTTTTTTTAATCAAACAAAAACTTAACATACTCGTATGCTGTTTGCCGCTAAAGGAGGCTTCAATGTATAGTGAAACATTTCTGACTCTACCTTAAAGTTCATATCGAAAGAACATTTAGACTAAATGGCAAATATGAAACACGCGACTTAATTTAATCGGAACTTCAAATTTGAAGCTTCCTTTAAATGTTCTATAAAGCCGGCCATTATACTCTAGAACGAATATTATTTGTTTCCGATATTATAATTAACGATTTACGTTTATTTCATATTTTTAATTTAAGAATCAATAATTAATGAGTAGTTATGATACTGCTCCAAAAATTGATTCCAATTTCTTATCTATTAGGAGACAGTAGGAATGATACTGTACCATAAATTACAATTTAGTGGTTATTGAAATCTCTACTGCTCACAATTATCCTACTAAGGTATAAGTGAGCTTGAAATAGCAAAATCTACTCATATGGACGATTTTGTTTTGTGAAAAAACAATGATGAGAAATGGGATTAACATAGCAAGATCAGAAAAAATTTGAGCAAACAAAATCATGAATTAGATCATTCCTCGAAAGTATATAATTTAGAATACATTTTATACTTTTTCAATGTATAATGTATAAAAACTTTCCCAATTCAGATATGTAAAGTAATTTTTGATTATGTCGAAGGGCGAAACTGACTTCTAATGTCATATCAATTATCAAATTTTTACCCTTTATCTATGAAAACAAACTCAAATTGAAAGTTTTATAAAGCACCAGCAATCTAATTATTGAGTGAATACATGGTATTTTTGTAATTTTTGATGATTCAATGAATGATTTCAAGTTGATCGTTGAATAGTTGAAATATCAACTATTGGCTGGGATAGTTCCTGATTCCACCGACATACATAAATGTTTGGATAGGAAGATACAGCAATTTTTCTAAAGTAATATTTGCAAGAATAATTCTGATACAACAAATTATTAAGTTTATTAGCTTGTTTTATGAATTAAGAAATAAAGATTGGTAAGGTGCAATAAAACAATGAAATGATAAGTATATTTGATATCAATATATTTTTACGACCATAAAAAATTAACTTCAATTTAGTTACTGTGAAGAAGTAATCACGGGCGCGCCTTAGATGGGCAGCGAGCACTTTAGCCTCTGATCGCACAGTTTAAAACCTGCATAACTTCACAATTAAAAGTCGAAAACATGGGAAAATTGGAATTGGTCAAAATAATTGTAAGCACTTTAAGCTAATATAAGGTACATTTTTCAAATTCACATATACTTAATTTGTACATTCAAGCTTTTTAATAGATAATATTTAGGTATAACACATCTTTGTATGTCATGTAGAAATCGCTGTTGAAGGGAGAAAAGACGTCAATTTTGCAATAGTTTTGTATTATATTGCTGATACCTTTTCAAATATTGATTTTTTGTTAATAACTATTGAGATTTTTTTATAGATTTTTTTTAGACAAATATTTTTATTTGAAACTTTTGTCTATATCTCACTTTGTTTAAGAATTAATGCTTCATAAATAATTAAATTGTTTGTAACAAATTACTCGACCAGATTTGGGCTTAGCACCCTCGAAAAATCTATTCCTCGCATCACAAAACATAGGAAAAAGCTTTACAACTGACGGGAGTATGACAGTGCTATCAATTAATGAAGCACATTATTACTTTTCAATGCCAAAATTTTTCAAAAATCCTTGGTTTCGTGTAATAGAACTTTTTTTATTTAGTTTGTTACATCCCTTATTCTATATCACTGAATTAACATCATTAGCAACATTTATTTAGGTTATTTGAATTTTTGCAATAGTTACTATTTTAGTACCTTCAAGTAGTTAAAAATTGTTCCTTACTTTTTGATCATGAAGGGCCAGTAAACCTCTCCATATTACATACGAAATGAAGAAAAAATTTTGAAGTATGAACAATGATGATCATTCAGTTCACTAACTGAAAATTTTGAATCAAACGATAAATTGTTAGATATTCTTATTATTTCAGAAAATTGTAACTGAGAATGTATGTTTCTATTTCACCACAGTTGTGAATATAACCTTAGTTGATATACTTCACACATATATTTCATTTGATATGATTCAATCGTAATTATAAAATCTACAGAAAATGTTTCCAATGGAATAATTAATGTTAATTGTTTTAGAACAATAGGAAAATATCCAGTTTAAACCAATTCATGCATTGTGTGTGTTAATGTTTGTTTTGTCTACGTTAACAATCTGGAATAATTTTGAAATGACGTCAGTTGGTTCTGGAGGCCACTTTGATTACAAACAATTAGCTACAATAGCCATAATGTATTTATGTTTGTCTCAAGTAAATGTTACCTCTGGGAGGGATTAAAGCATTATAAACTTTGGATTGAATTTAATGTGGAGCACTAGAATGTGTGGCTTTGCCGATTGTCGAATAAATGGAAACATTGTGGACTATTATTAACAACGAAATGTTGAATGGATTTAACTCACAACGACAGTCCCACAATAATTCCAGTTATACAAAGGCTCATCAAAAAATATGCTTGGAATTTTCAACTAGAAAATTAATGGGAGATTAGGTAGCAATTTCACTAATTGATTCACTGTACCTGATTGTACAGTTTACAACCATCATGACTACTGTAAAGAGTAATCGCAGTATTTTTCGTATAGAATGGCAGTAAGGGCAAACTTATTACCAGTTTTTGAGTGTCTTGAAAATCACAATCCAAATATTCACAACATACACATGCTAAATGATAATCCTGTCAACCAGTACAAGAACAAGTTCATGTGTCATAAATAATATATCATCATATAAATGATTTTTTCCGAGTGCGAGATTTTTTGCGTGGAATTATTCGGAACCAGGCCATGGCAAAGGCGCTCCTGAGGGCGTAGTTGGCATATTGAAAAGAAATTACATGACTGTACGATCGCACATGGCAATGCGCACAGAAGGGCTCATTATTCTTTTAAATGGGAGGTTTGCTGCATAGTTTTGATTTTTCAATTAGTGATTTCAATTTGTATAGTAGAAACAAATGGATTTCCAGTAAAACGTCAATGAGGAGCTATAGAAATGAGTTAGTAAGTGGTTGAGATTGCAGGTAGCAAAATTCTTCAATGTAGGAATTGCTTCACTACCCATAAGAATTATTTCAATCTGTTTTGTGACTGAATGAAAAAGTGACATTTCGATTAATATTTAAGATATAGTAATGTTTCAATTTCTAAAGTATCCACTTCTCATCTCCAATGATTGTCTGACAGCTTCGTCGTTTCAAATGCAGCACAACAAAAATTTATAAATCGTATTTGTTTTTGTGTACGTGTAAGTACTTTTGGCACAAATTTTGGGCAAATATCTTGCACTCGACACACAACAGAATAGCTGTCGAGCAGCGTGCGGAAATGTTCCATATTCATCTCGTTATGATTGAAGTAGATCGACTTCTACCGCCTGGTAACTGAACTATACGTGATATTCAGTTTGAAATAGGTAACTTAAACGGGTGAATAGCATTAAAAAATATTCAATAACCCTTTCTAAATGGCCCAACAGTAAAATTTCCCTTTTTCATTCAACAACGTACTCCAATAAATTTAATGTCTACAGAGGCAAAAAATTTGACTATTCCAATGTTATGATACAAACCAATAAAAATTATTTCTTAAACTATGTTATTTCTAAGGACGTACCATTAAAATACTTTTGCCCTGAATATAAGTAAACAGAGTAATTGAAATGTCTTAAATTGTGTGGGATAATGGTCAATTCCATCCTAAGCTAAACAGCTTCCTGCATATTAGAAGTTTTATAAAAATATACCAACAACAAAAAATATATATTTTTCATCAATTGTCACGTGAAAATTGTCATGTCTCACTTTACTATCATGAAGCCTTTGAGACCATGAACTTTTACTTAGAGAAGTCCATATAGCTTTAATTACGAAAATTAAACACATTTACGATTATGATCTTTTTATTATTTCGACAGATATTAAGTATCAGTTTACAGCAGATATACTACTCCAATCGTTTTTATGGATTATAAACTTTTATATACCTATTTTGGAGGGTGCTTTTATACAATTCTGAACCCTTTATTCAGGATTATGTTACGGAATAAATAAATTGGATAATAATACCATTACAGGTACAGGTTGTATAGAGAATCTAAACTCTCATTGAAGCTTTGCACTATAATTTGATATTTATTTAGCTTTTGTTCCAGAAGATCACCAAAGAATTCGACGGGATTTGTTGATGCTCCAAAATTTATTGATCCATCATTCATAGTTATTATCTAATTTTTTCAACAAAATATTAGAATATTCCAAATTTGGAAGCCATCGAACCTAGCAAATAATAGAATACAGTAATTTTTGATACCTATCAATTGTGATATTTTACTTTTCACTTTTCATATGTAGTCCATTTCTTAAAAATCCTTAATATCAACACGTAACGCTAAATTTTCCCTAAATTAGAAAAATTCACTTAAATCTCTATATAACACGTACAGTAACGGCAAAATTTCCAATGTCCTTGCCAGCCTGAACCTTACCACTCATCAGCGTTCTAAGTGAGGTATTTGAATATTTAATCAAGACTAGAATCTCAGATTTCTGTGACGAACAGAATAAAATCACAACTTTCCATTGAATTATAAGGTCTGAAGAATAAAATCACAACGCCATAACCAATCTTCACTCTATAGTAACAAAAGTAATTAAACAGTAATTTTCATGAATATTTAGAATTATTTCGATGAAGTTTGGTACGCCAAACTGTAGGGTCACTGCCAATTAACGAAAAATAAATGTTATAGTTTCAAACGTGACAGTTCTATCATGTGTTTTTCAATCAATACTTTGGAGGAAACGTCTACACAGAAGTTTTCTACTTGAAAGCGCGATTTACTAAAAATATAAATTCTACGGCATATATGAACAATACTCTGGACAGACTAGAGAACCAAGTCTGTATTATTGGAAGAAAATTCGGACGAACTCATCCACTCTTCCACCTTAATCGAATATAAAGCAAACGTCAACTGCACTCTCTCCAACTATTCTTTCAAAAGGATTTTGTTTTTCGAACAGTCGATTTTCAGGTACCTTTAATGTCAATATTGACATAACCCCAATTCCGAGCTGTATAAATGTCCTACCATATATACGTGGTTGATATAATTGAATCAATTAATACCCATACTAAAACAGCCTCTCTATTCGAGATCATTACTAAACAGCTCCTTACCTAAAAACACAAAAAGTCTTCCTTGATAATTCCTACTTCATACTTTCCAAAGGTTGTTTGGTTCTTGAAGCCATTTTGTTTTATTCTCACTGTCAAATGCGCGGTAGTAGGCTGACACAATGAGTGAAAGGAATCATCCAAGAAGCTACTCCCATTCTAGCTCTGCAGATGAAAAGTTACCCTATATAAGGACCACCATTCCAGAAACTAATCCTTTTTTGGTAATATTAACAATTAAAGAGAAATTTATTTTGAAATATTAACAAGAAATTGAGGTGAAAACCTTATTGTCATTTGTACTATCGGATTTTTAATAATATCCAAAAATTAAGAATTATTCCAACGGAAACGATTATTTTGCTTAGTTCTGCTTCTCTAAATAGATTCCTTATTTCATTATTTTTCTCCTCGGCCACAAATCTTCCTCATTTTCACCATCTAGTAAGCTTCTAAGTATTTTTTTCCATATATTCAACTCCTATTCCTCTGCTTTGTTAAGAACGACGTCTCGTTCCGTAGCTCACTGTTGGTTCCATTATTATTTTGTATAGATGTAGTTTCGCCTTTCTGGTGATTTTTTGTCGTTGTCGCCCTTGATAACCACCATATACATAACTTTGAACTTGTTCTAGGCTCATTACAATTTCTTTGTTCAGTTGTATTGACAAACTCCTCATTGCTTTTTTCCTTTGTCGAGTTGTCATTATCGTAAACTTCGATTTATCTTCGTTGACTCGTAGATTCACTGTCTCTGCCATTTCTATGAAGCCTCTTCAGGTTTCCTTAAGCGCGTTTTCCGATGTTTGATTGATGTTGAATGAAGGATTACTACATTATCTGCGTATGCCAGTAGTTACGTTGTTCTTGTTCCTAGTGATCCTGTTCTGTTCGAACCGATTTCAGGTACTATCCATTCTAATATAATATTGAACAGTGTAGTGTATAAAAGATGTCCCTGTTTTAGTTCTGTGATAGTCTGGAAACATTTTGATATTCTTTGATTTGCCTGTACCTTAGTTTTTGTCTGTTCGAGTGATTTTCGGCAGCTATTTTGGAATACTAAGATCATTCATATTGCTGTACAAATGATTTCTGTTCACAGTACCGTGAGCTTTTTGGCAATTTATGAAGACTGAGTGAATTGGCAGATCCTCTGTAGTTTCTGCATTCATTTCTTTTTACTTACTTGTATATTGGTACCATTTTTGACATTCTCCACGTTTCTGGTATTGACTCTTGTTCCCATATAATGCTTATTAAATTATATATTCTCGTTTTCAGCGCAGTTCCACCATACTTGATAAATTATGACTCTATTTCATTTTCTCTCTGAGATCTGCCGTTTTTCAGCCCCCAAATTATTTCTAGTACTTCCTCTCGTTAGTGGTAATATATTTTCGATATTATTCCAATATTGGGTTGTGAGCTCCTCCCAATGTCCACCTTCGTTTTCTACGTTTAATATTTCTTTGAAATGTTCTTCCCATCTTTGGATCATTTCGGTCTCATCTATCATTATTTCGCCTCTCTTACTTCTTATATACATAGTGTTCAGCTCTATAATATATCATTAATGGTATTCTGAATGGAAGCAACTGAATACACTAACGTTCGAAAGATTGAAGGATGGCTTTGTTGCTATCAATATGAATCAGACGATTCATATTCCTGCAGGCTAGATTTTTCGAATGGACTTAACAGAAAATCCGTGTTGACGGCTTTCATTTGAATTATGATCTGGGGTTATATCATTAAAAATAACATAAATAGGACAAGTTACCTCGACGGCTTCGTGAACGATGCCGATGATATCAAATAATAATATTCCACTAGATATTCGGTAAAGAATGTAGTTCCATTGTTATCGAAAGTAACACCATTGGTACACTGAGAACTGTGCGTCCCTGTAAAGTCGGCAGAAATAATCCACATTAGAGTTCAACGAAATATTGGAACACGTCGAGTTTTAGTTCAAGGACACATCACTTCTAATGATGCATACAGCCAAATATCGTGGATTTGGCCTAATTTGTATACGAATTTCTTCAATGATATGTTCTCAAAAAGAGTTCTAAAGTTTTTTGTTTCCACGGTTGACAATAATTTCTAAAAGTTTCTTCAGGATTTCGGTAACCTCTCATAAAATTAGTTCTAAATAAACAATTAATTTATTATCATTACACCAACTATCACTCTTTGATAAGCGATTTGTGAATGGATTACTTTTGGTCTTCTTAGACCTTTACGACGATAACGCATTAGACAGTGTGATTATTGTGTTGTGGTGCAACTGTAGTATGAGTGGTACCTTGATAGTTGTTCAAGATGAGATGATGTACAATAATTGAGTTATTGCTAACATGTTACTTTCGATCTCTGAAGATCTGCTTAGCGTTTTTTCAAAAACACGCATCAGAGAGTATATTTGTGTATTTGTGTTTATAAAATAGTAGCGAAGATATTTGTTGAGCAAGAGTTATATAATGAGCAATAGTATTTGTTTTCATATTGAAATTATCTTAAATACATGCAAAATCTTCAAATGTTAAAATGTGCATATCTTCAAAATATGAAATATGAAGATATGAACTTTGAAAGACATTGAAATTGTCTCTTTCCTTATTCATAATATATTTAGCTTTTGCAATGAATTTTACTAAATTAATAGAGAAAATAGCATGTTCTAATGAGCGAGTATTGTATGAAAAACTACTTCCTCATTCTCTGAAAGTGGCATTGGTTTTGAAATCACTTACAAAAACTATGTGGGAAGATGATTCTCAACTAAGTCTCGTTTGTGGCTAGTTATAAGTTTTTGTTGGTTCCAACATTTCCTGTGAAGTCCTTCCCAACGTTAACTTGGATAAAAACTCAAGATAGAGACGGACAAAAACATGTGAGATGATAGGGGAAGGCGATAGTTTAATATAATATTGTTGTCGTAAATCACTTTTATACAGTTCATCAAGAAAATTTTTGGAAAGTTGTAATTATCTACTTCCAAAGATACTTTTAGTTTTATCTTCAGAAGTTCTAGTAATATATAATGATTGATGTGATAAATTTTGCTACATTTTATATTTTCTACTGGCAGACGAACTAAATGTTTTTGTAGTGAAATCAACCGTCTAGTGGACGTTCTAAACAACGGATAACTGATGAAGACTGTTCATCGGAACTTATAATATTAGCCACCGTTATGGTAATCACCACAAAATCAGTATCATGGATATAAATATGCTTGATATTCAAATAATAATTATATTAATGTGGAAATATCACTATATTCACTTTTCTTTTAGTTTGATTTCTCATCAGAAATTTTTCAAATAAAATTCAATAACTGTTGTAGTAAATTGAGTTTGATCCCTCCAATCTTTAATTCCTGATATTCATTCTACTTTTCGGGCAAATAGGAATAGTTTTTTCGTTAATATTTTGAGGAAATACTTACACTTAATGGTGATGTATTACAAGACGCGAAGTCTACAAGAAAAGAGTTTAGGGAGGATCGTTGAGGAATTGAGTTCTCTATTTTTCTAGATACTGGACCATTTGTTATCACAGAGTTATGTTGTGTTGAATAGTGTTTTATATCTGCCGGTAGATTTCTATTTTTGCTCCAATATATAGAGACGCAAAGACAGAGATCTAGAAGATGATCTACAATTACCCTGTGGATTACATCTTTCCAAACATCCATTCTAAAAGACAGACCTGTTGTAATTTTTTTATGATGTTCTTATAAGGTCTCTAGAATATTCTGTTTCATTTGTGGATTGCGAATTTTGCAAGGGCACCAAAAATTCAATTGAATAGCTTAAACCTATATTTCACGGAGACGCTTCTTAATTCTTACAAATATCTTATGATTTAGTACCAGAATATCAGCAACACTTTTGTTCCCTCGGAGGAACAACTAATATTTTATCAAATGAATGAGGACTAATACTGATTCAAAGTTCAAAAGTAGATTATTAGATTATTATTTGTGCAAACTTACAAATATCTTCCAGTTTTTGAATGAATGGGTATAAATTAACTTCTCATATCTTATCCTTTTAAAAAATTGATTATTTTGAATAATAGTATATTCTTTCTATAGAATAGTCTGCTCATATCTATTTTCCGATGTTATGAAGAACCATTTGCCTTTGTGAGAAGATGAATCTACAATTGGAAAAAATCAAGTCTCCCCATATTCTAGGCAAACAAACCTTTATTCGAATATTTTTTTCTAAACCAACTAAAATTTATCTCTTCTCAAAATTGATGAATTTCACAATGGGAACCAAAAAACAATATATCAAAATTGAGACCGAATTGAATTGATTTTCATTTTCAAATCAACTAATAGCTTAATAAATCTCTGTGAATCGTATTATATATTTTAGGCAATTCAGTTGCGAATGCGAGTAGTCGGTCTGCTTTTCCCTTTCTTTAGCTCAAAAAGTCGTATTTTAGATATCCTTAGAGCCATTTAGTTCCTGTTTTGAGACAAGAAATATATTTTTAAATAAAGTAGTTGGAAGATTTTGAAAAGAAAAACGTGAACTCTTTATTGCCAACTCTCAATTTTCAACCCTTTGTTTATGCACGTCGAAAGGATGATATTTTTACTCTAGAAAATGGAGAAGAATAACTATTTTTGTACATGATCGAAATATCTAATTGAATATTTCAATTTTATTAATCTCTTCTGTAGTTGTCATGAATTAATAATACGAAACCTCAAATAATGGGAAGCTGATTTCAAAAACAGTTAAATCAAGGTATTGGCATTATTTTGCATATTGAGCTGCCTGATAGATATGAGAAATATGAACTGAAGGAATCACTTTTCACTTTAAAGACAACAATCAATCAAGAGGGACACGAAAGCTATAAGTGACGAAGACCAAAATTTCACTTAAAATTCATCGCGAAGTACACCAAGGCAACAAAATTTTGTGTTTATCAAATAAGGAGAATCAAAGGTGATCCAATTCCGTGGTCTCAATTTGCCTATTTCACGCAACGAATCACTCTTTTTTTTGTTTATCCGAAGACCTCAAACTGCCCATTACTTGGAATTTCACCTATGAAATGAAAACTAAGAAAAATAAATAAACATGATTAGAATAAGAACAAAAAAAAAATGTGTCTCGAGAACACTAGCATTGTCACTGCTAGTTTTTAGCTAACTACCTAGCCGTCTGGAACTTTTTTTTGTCTTTTTGGCGCGGGTGGGATATAAGATATTGACGAGATGGGTAATAAATGTGTAGAATTTGTCTTTTTGGGAGCATTTAAACGAAATTTGATTATTATTGGCTTTGGAGAAGGCCAGAGTGAGAAAGATGCGGCAGTATTAAATCGTGTTATTTTTCTCTTAAAAAATATTACATTCATTTTATTCATTCATTCACTGGATTTTAAAAATCATTATTCACATTGACACTTTATTGAAATATTGAGGTATTGATTATAATCTTAAATCTCATAACTATATAATGAATATTATATTAAAGACTCGTTTACAATCAATGAAACTTTCAATAATATTGTTTCAACACACAAGTATTTTCTATTAGGTCTCTACTATAGTTCGATAACACAAATGGATTGACTCAAGTAAACATTACAAACTTAATAAAGAAACTTTATAAGAATTAAAATAGTATTCATTATTGAAGGAACATATTTTTCTAATAATAACAAAAATTACCAAAAAATCATTGGAACAACAATGAGCTTTTCAATATCTACTATACTAGCAGATTATGTAACTGTTACATTTGTTTTATCATTCCAGCTATTCTTCATCAACTAATTTGAACCCTATCATTAAATTTATGATTTACTATTTCACTTTAATAGTTTTGATACTTATATAAAATATCATATTTTGATAAAGACTTAAAGAAAAGTTGAAACGTCAAAATTATCAAAAAAAAACTGATTTTGAAACAGAAGAGACCTAAAATCAAGAACATTTAGATGAACAATATATCAAAAGATCTAAGAAATGCGAAATTGCAGAAATTTATACAATTTTCTATAGAAAGAGGGAATGGTGAACAATAATTATTTTCTTTGGAATAGGAAACCATTGAGTTCTGGAATTTATATATCAATTATATCATTCACATAACGCATATTAGAGTAAGACTAATTTAATCAAACAGGTGCAAAATAGAGTCCTCGCATTTCTAATTCAGTAATTTATAAAAAGAACCGGGAAACATTATACAAATTTTTAATGGAATTGCAATAATGAATACACACAAATATTCTAACTAGACAAAATTCAAACGAACGTTCAACAGCTGTAAGATTATAGCAACTGTTTTTTCAGACGGAAAAGGTGTGTTTATTGTGAAGTTTATGCATCCGAAACAATAATTAATGCAGATTCATATTTTGATGATTGTATCGTGCTCAACTTTGATAATATTATCAAATTTATAAGCTTAAAAAATCATTAATTAAAATGACTCGTGACATAAATCATAGAGAAGAAAAAAATAGTAAGTAATACTAATAGTAAATTTCTCCTAAAATGTCGGAAGTAATTGGTGAAGTACTGTACTTGATAGTTTCTACGTCTTTTCTTGAAAACACATCCATCAAAATGAGATCTGGATAACTGCAAGGATCTCCCCTTCGAGTCCATATATTCGTTAATTTAATATTCTAATGATTTTTCACAGCTAATAGAAAATGCACCGGGACGTCATCCAAATGCAACTACAGTTTACTTAGATATTTAGAGGAATACGCCGTTTCCAAAAATATTTGCTTCAATCAAGTGACATTGAAAGAATAAGGATCTATCACGAAGTTATCCATAATCCCACCGTATGTATGCTTAATGGATTCTAACTGTCCACAGTACGGAAAAGTGCTTATTTTCAGGTCATTATAGTGTGACTATTCACTGGATCATTAATGTGGAAAGTAGAGTCGTCCCTGAATTGAGCAAAAACTGGGAAACACTCCTTCTTTTTCGACTCAATCATGGACAAATGCATATTTTGTGGTAAAAGTTACCGCGGTAATGATACTAATGTAGCTGAGTATGTAACGAATATAATTTGCGCTCTCTAAGTATCCTAGAAAACTGGATCAACTGATATTTTCAATACTTTCTGCGAACATTTAACGATAATTTTGGTTCATTTGCTTTTTGGGGTGTATTTTTCTCTCATTGTGGTTAACTAAAGCAAAGGAAAATGTGCAGCATAGGAAGAATTTGTAGTTTAAGGGTGGTAACATCCAATCTTCATTCATAATAGCAGCTCTTAGCTCTAACCGTTTCCGGTATAAACCTCATCTACGTATTGAAGGACGTCAATTTATAATTTTAATTTTATAAGTATCAGGTTTTTCTATAACTATTGTAGCTTGACTGAAATAATAAATTATAATCCATTCAATCTCCTCACACTGTATGATTTGTGCTGCTCATAATTTGTGAATTATGTTATCAATATATTGAGAAAATGAAGTTTGCTATTAATTTTTTTTGTTTTTATAAGAGACAGTTATAACAGATGATATAATTTATGAGGGTGAGATTTTCCACAATAAGTTTCTAAGACAATGATAATTATTAATTCATTGAGTTTTCAATTTTTATATACTTATGAAGGTTTCAAATTTTTTGATAGATGGCAGTAGCTACGTCATCTAATTTTCAAACAAATGTCAGTATCATATCGATATAAAGGTGGGGAGGGGATTTTTTTTCAGAAATTAATATGGAATATTAATCATAACACATCATTCTTATATCCTCAAAGCACGTCAGCTTGTTGGGGAAGGACAGTTTGTTCTGTACCATGAAGAAGGTGAATATGCTCTAGGTATGAAAGTCATTGAACCGTTGGTGAACGAAAAATGGGTACGCATCTGCATTTAAAATATTGCTCACTTATTTTGTGTCACATGCAATTTGGTTTGATTATTTATTATCAAGATTTGGATGAAATTTCTAAATAAAATATGAGTAGGTAATAGGCCAGGAAATAAGTTAATAGATTAACTCCTAACAGAATACAAGTGAGGTTCAAAGTATTGGATAAGATTCAGCTTTTATTTGTTATGCAATCATCTGAATTTTAACAAACAAATTCATCAAAATCATTCATATTTTAAAATTAAGTCTCCTGAAGTACTTCATCTATCGATATATTTGGAAACAAAAATAATTCGATGCCTGCCACCGCTATTACGGCTGTTGCAATCACGAACTTGTGACTATGTGTGTGTGTGTGTGTGTGTTATTCTGATACCAGGGAAAACAACCTCCCGGTCTTTTTCTTTTATCGCTTTGTATAATTTTGTAACTAAAGTAGTATAAGAGCACATTCTACTACTACTACAAGCTTCTACTATAGGCACTCCTCAAGTTCAAACTTGTTAGTTCGTATCATGATTCTCCACATAATACTGAATTAATGTTCACCACCACGACACCAACACTCACAATTACAGTCTCTAACGCGCGTTTCGATAACAAAGTTATCGTTTTCAGAGAATGAAGATAAACTAGCTGAAGACGATAACGCGCGTCAGAGAGTG
This sequence comes from Diorhabda carinulata, assembly GCF_026250575.1. Classification (NCBI taxonomy): domain Eukaryota; kingdom Metazoa; phylum Arthropoda; class Insecta; order Coleoptera; family Chrysomelidae; genus Diorhabda; species Diorhabda carinulata. The sequence continues at coordinate 12,084,105 of NC_079462.1, forward strand.
TAATTGTGAGTATTGGTGTAGTGGTGGTGTAAACAGTGTATTCAGTATAAATATCGCTAACGGTTCCAGAAATTCTTGCTTAGTTCTCTATATAATAGATAACAGCCTGACATGTTGATAAATGATTTTTTTGATTTATGAATGGAACAGGATTGGAGCAGAGGGATAGACTAGACATATTATCCCTACAAGATCCCTACAAGACTCCTCAAATGTAGCCAAAGATTAAATTTATGTTCAGGTTTAGACTCCTCTTTATTGTTACTGTTGCTCGATTATCAAGTATTAGTGAGTATACTCTTTATGAATTTGCTATGCTTCTATGCTTTAAATCTTCAAAATTTTAAATTCCCAATGAGTTCATTTGATTTAACTCCATTACGTAAATGTAGAGTATTTTCTGGAAGAGATAAATATTAATCACTATTTTGTTCTCTACTTGGCTGAACAATTATTTATTACAAACATTTTAGTTCTCATTGTTAGTATATCTGTAATAAAAAACAGAGTGGACCATATTTTTCTTGACAAATACTTTTCTCTATAATATTTACTATAATATCTCATCTTATATGTTTTTCATATTAGTTTCCTGCTATTGCTCCCGCCTACTTATCAAAGTGAGAACAGTAAAAGGAAGCAGAGAACTATTGATAATCCCAACCCTCTTTTGTATGAATGTTTACCTTAATAACAATCTCAAAACAATGGCGGCTGTTCATCTTATTTCAATTCATATTTCCTTTTCATTCGGAAGGTGGAACATATATATATATATATATATATATATATATATATATATATATATATATATATATATATATATATATATATATGACAATGCTACGAATCCCTTGAATAAACAAAAACTTCTGAGCAGTCGATTCACAATGTTTTCACAATAATCAACACTGAATAGAGTTAAGCGCACTTTTTAGAAACTTTCCTCGATTATTGTTCCAATATAGGAAACCATTCGGAAGAATTTATTTTGAAAGATTTATTTTTTAGGTTTGGATAGATTGCTCACACTTTTTGTTAGTCTATAGGCTTGTATGAAAGTAAAAACAGTTCAATGTAGAAGGCAACAAAAATCAACATCATTAAAACTTCTTATTGAATGAAATGTTTCATAGAAATCAAGTTAATTGAATAAATTCTCGTAACTTGCTGCATCTGTATATAATATAATTCGCAATCTAAAAACGTGCATTTTCTACCGAAACCTATATAAAATTCGATGCAAAAGTTGTTGTTCAAGGCCGCAATATTATATCATAATACTTGGCATTCTCCTCTTAGTTGAAGAGAAATTGGAATTTCAAGAATTTTTTTTTATTTCAATACAGTGTATATTCGGTTAACATCGTTGGGTTCGAAATTTTAATATCATGGGACTGTTAAGTTTTGATCTTGTATGTACTAAATAAATACAAAATATGTTACTACATAAAATTATTATATATTCATTATTAGATTCTATATAGTTCAATTTCACTATCGCTATCTTGCAAATCAAAAATATCAATATGAAGTTTTTGACGGGGTCTAGACTAATAATATTTGTATATATAGAACCTGTTCCAATTTTTTTCATGTGTAGAATACAGTTTCTCCGGTTTTTAGCACTTTCATTTTCAACTTTTGTCGTTATCAATTGGAGGGATCAATTTCAACTGGAAGCAGATGATATCAGGACTTATATGCTTCCGGGAATACCCGAGAGTCAATCTTACACCGGTGCAAACGGAAATGCATGTATTTTTTGCGTGCTCTCGTTTCTAGTCATCCTGCAGTACTTAAGAAACTGTGTTAAAGAAGAACCCTTGGTCAGAGATTTTGGTGAGCACCATACTATCATCGGAGGTAGCATCGAAGAGAGAGGAGTAGGTTTTCAGTCGGTAGGGGAAACGAGTCTTAAATATCAAGCATAAGAAGTTGTCCTGTTGATACGTGAAAAGTATCCATCACCACAACCATCGAAATCATACTAATCTGAGTCCCACAGAAAAAGTCCAAACTCCAACATTTCATCAAATAGTGGATTAGTAGTGGACTCATCGTATTTATTTTATGCATTCGATCAGAAAATATATGTTCTTGATTGATTGAATTTATGAGATGAGTTTATTTCTAAAAATGTTTTTAGTTTTATAGCTATCATAAATTTCATTTCGTAGTTTCTATTCACCTCAAATCGATTGAATTTTTCGATATTTAGAAACTATGCTTTTATTATGAGGTCTCTTGAACAAACCAATAACATTTTATGGGACTAATAAATCAACATTCGCTATATGTAACAGAAGTATGTATACTTGTATATCTCAGGAATATGAGTTTAAAATATTTAGATGTATTCACGATGTGCCTGAAATTTCTAATTTAATTTGAAGCGAATGATGTGAATTGAAAGAGGTTAATCAGTTGGCAACCAGCAATTTTCTAGCAATCTCATGATACTAGCACTTGAGTAGTTGTTAAAATACTCAACAATTATTCGTTTAGGGATATTCATTTTCTATTCTATTCCAAGCGATCAATTCCTCGAAATTTTTTTAATTACAATATTATATATAACGTCGTAGCAGTTAGGAGACAAATTTTGAATGCAATAGACTGCAATTGTTATGTATCAATGTATCAAACATTGACTTATATCATTTCACGAGAATCTAAAATTGAAGCAATCAAAACTAGGTATACCAATCATGATACCCATTATTTATCTGCTTAGTATGATACGTTCACTAATTATTCTCGACGCAAGAAACTCTGGCTTTGGACGATAGCATAAAAGGATTTAAAATTAAATGATAAAAAATATGGAAATGGAGATAGAAAGGATCTTTAAGATATATCACGAAACCGCTTCACTGCACGTTCTTTTAGTTTTCATCTTTTACGGATATTTAATGTGGTCGGCTATGTTTTGTAATGTTTAAAGTAGATAGAGTTTCTAGCTCTCTCAAATTTCAAGTTGCAAATGGAACTTATTTTTCGAGAACACTTCAAAGCATGAGGCTAACTGTGAAAAGATTTTTATAACATGTGGTGAGGGTAATCGTAGAATCGTTGAGTATGTTTTACGAATATAAGGATTCGATACTGATATCCAATTTCTAAGTTATACGTTCTCGTAAAGAGTCGACCAGAAGAAAATGATTATGGCTTATCATATTTCGAGTCCCTACGTGTTTTGATATGTTTCCACAATATACCTTACTCCTATATTTGACAATGAGATAAGTAAATATCTGAAAAAATCTTGCGAAAAGTTGACAGCGATGAATTCTTTTGGATACAGAAGTTGAAAATTTTACCAAATTATCATCCCCACACTACAATGTTACATTTGATGGTGGTAATTACTCCTTCTAAGAAGTGCTAAGTGAACTGACAAAATAAGGCATCAAAATAGATGTGTTATTTGGAAATAATAGGGTGTGTGTTTTTAAATGTAATTGCTCACAAAACAGGTATTCTATGCGATAATTTTGTCATATCTGAACCTGATCTTCCATGAACGTCAAACATAGAAGTGAATTACGTAATGAAAGAACGTAAGAAGATAAAACTACATTCGACTGCAACAATGAGATTGGGTAATAGGCAAAAGCAGCTGGACTGTTATGATTCTATCACGCTGTCCTATATTGTTAAGCTTATTACATTAGTTTTCATATGTAGAAGGAGAACAAATTGGAGGCCTATGAAGCTGATTCACAATATAATGGACATATCTATCTGCTCAAGATTTATATGTATTCTGAGCTCAGTATGTTCAAATTTAGTTGATATTATTGAAAAGATGATATATTTAGAAGAATTTGGCAAACATTACGAACATTCGTATATTTCTCCATTTCTGAAATACCGCATACGCCAAATATTAAAGAATCTGAATAAAATTCAAGTACGATTGGGATTTTCGCGTAATTCAAACATTGAGAGAAAATATGCGGAAAGTTATAGAATTAAATCTAATTCATAAAATTATATATATATATATATATATATATATATATATATATATATATTCATTTTAAATTTTTTTTATTGTGATAGTTGACATTCATTTATTAGCGGAATTTCGCGTAATTCAAACATTGAGAGAAAATATGCGGAAAGTTATAGAATTAAATCTAATTCATAAAATTATATATATATATATATATATATATATATATATATATATATATATATATTCATTTTAAATTTTTTTTATTGTGATAGTTGACATTCATTTATTAGCGGAAACTTTACTACTGAAAAGCAAAATAATCCAACACTATTAGAGAAACGAATTCAATAACGATCTGAATATTTTCTTACCAATATGTAATATCAAACATGCTACTAGTGCAGTAAAGTTACTTCACGCACTAGTTGAAGGAACTCATGAATAAAAAATTGAACATTTATTATAATAATTAAATGCCACACCTGTACAATTAGTGATATTTATTACAGCTGACGTGGAGGCAATTGAAGAATTGTAGTTTTCAATTTCAATTGAATTTTTTTAAAAACGATTTCTCCTCATATTATTTTAGTAGCTATATTTTTTTGTTTTCTAACGATGTTTCTACTCATCCTTCAGCGACACTACTGGATTTCCATCCACCTTGTCTCTTCAAAATGTGCATATCAACACCAGCATCAGCAAGTAGAGTGCTGATGATCTTCTAAAACAGTGACCTGTATATTGCGATGGATTTGGTAGCTCCAGAAACGTTGCTATTTCTTTTGGAATGCGCCCAAAAATTTTGATACTAATTGGTTGAGAAAAACATTCTCCATTTTTATTAAATGCTCATGGACTATATTTTGAGGTCGAAGTCGAACATATTTTCGGACGTTATTCAAGCAGTCAAAGCCAGCGATGTTTCTAGTAATAGCAAATTCTCTTTGAATTTTAGTTTTAGTATTCAGTATTTTGATCGTTATGAACGTTACTTCGTCAACTAAATCAATTCTTTTCTTCGGCAGGCGCCAAACATACCCACGATTAAGGAAATCTATAAAAATAATATGCTTCATGGAAATGTCACCAAATTTATGTATAATCTTACCTTCATCATCAAGAATTGATCATCATTGGCTTCTTTCAAAAATCTGTGTATATTTTCATTTGAAAATATACTGGATTTTTTCGGCTTGTGACCTTTTCTCGACTTTTTCGCTTTAAAAAAGCCAATAGCTGTGAATATTTACTTATGTCCACAGTTTTCTTCACACATATCATTGTTCTCAGCATACTATAATTTGTCCATAATGATGATGTCTTTTCTTTTTTAGCTTTCCCAGCAAAATAAGCTAATAAAATTTTCTCCGATATATCACGGACTTTTTTTGAACTGCACCAGCCTTTGAATCACTTATATTCTTTTTCGTATCTATTGCGGGATTTAGCGGGTAGTAGGGTTTGTATTGCGTTATTTGCAGCAGTTCTATATCAATTTTCACACTTCACTTCAAACTGAAGTGAAAGCGTCGAAATTGACAGTTCGCAAAACATATCAACAATAAGCGCAATGCTTGCTTATTACATGATTCTAAGATCATTAATTTCAGGAATATTGACTAATTTTGAGTAAATAATTAATATTATTGGTAGTAGGTAAAATAATGTACTATTTACGTATCGTAAAATCATATTACGATATTCAATGGGTTATTTCCCATCTCATTTCGTAATATGAATCTTTATGACACTTATATTGTAAATATCTATTGCGATGGTATCATTGAAGTTTGTATAGTAAGAGAAAAATAGTGTTGATATCAACGAAATGTTAATTTAAAATCGGCGTCACTATTCTACGTATCAGTTCGTACATTTTCCAGAGATTTTTGAGATCCACAATTACATACTATGGTTCGCGTCTTCATTTTACAAAATTGAACCGATCGGTTCCCAGTAATTAGCTTGTACATAAGAAGGTGATGAATTTATTATACTTGGTGGCATGTTTCTTACTTTAGAAGGGATCTACTTTGTAAAAGATTGTGAATCTGACTCACACTTTCAGAATAGGTGTGTCGTGAAAGCTGAAATTTTGGATTTTAAAATTGAATCCGAATATTCGAAATTCTTTTTATATGTCATGATAAGTATATATATTCTTGTTTTTATTTCAATGATTTCCCTTTTTGTAAAATGAGGAACCTGTAAGAAAAAAGGTCTGTACAGCTGTACCTATGCTTTTCATTCTTTATGCGAGGCTGATTAATTTGCTTCACATTTGACTCATCTATAATGAAAAATTTGCGGAGATAATATTTTCATTATTCTATATAATCGATGATATTGACATATTTTTCAGTAGATATTCTATCATTCTAGCTTCTTCAACTTCTTTAAATAAACATTCTTCAACTTCTGCATACTACTGATTTAACAACCATATGATCTCATCATCTGGAGAAAATCTTTTCTCATGCGAGTTTTTCAAACAGCTGATTATCAATGTGTACCATGTCGGGAAATATAACGGATGCTCAACTAATTCGAAGCTCAAATGAGTTATTTTAGCATTTGCAATGACAGTCCTACGACTAAGTACGTACGCCTTTGCGCAAATACCCTCGGCGTTTTTCTTTTAACGTCATTATCACTCGATTTTACCTGAATTGGTATAATAATTATATGTATTTCTTTTGTTTCTCTATTCTACACAAAAAAATAAACCTCCTGCATTACAAAAAAAGGTTGAATAACCTTCGCTACTAAAGGTTTTTTTAGCGGTGACAAACCTTTTCATTATGTCAAAGGCTAATGCGATTCTCGTAATTCATCCTACTTGCTGAATTTCCATTGTTCTAATATATTGGTGGAACCTTTCACCCTGCTCATCACTGACAGCTCCCAAATTTTCGGGAAAAAATGTCAGATAACCCCAAATGATGTGCTAACTCATTCAACTCGGTGCATTGTTCTTAGGAGCTTTCTGATGATACGTTGTCTCCAGTATCTTCTAAAACAATATTATGCGGATCCTAAGGCGCAATCGGTACAGGTAACTCTTTGTTATGGGGAACAGGTCGTATAGCAGACGGCAAACTTGTTTGCTCGATCTTGTGCTTTCATTTCTTAGAATAACCTTCATTACTTATTAGACAAAAATAGCATTCGTCAAAATGGTTAGTAGACTACAGCCATACCATTGGAATTGCAAAAGGCCTGCTTTTTTTCTTCCCATTCATCCACTACACCAATGACACGCTACTAACACAGTGGCGTGGGGAGCCCACTGGTTGTCTTGGTCTCCAATTAAAGTACCAAAATATTTGAAATATATTTTTTTTCACATTCTCAGAAAATGGCAATTTTATCATAATTTCTCCACAAATATAGCAAAATTTGTCAGGAGAAGTCTTGCAACTGGGACGCAGTTATTTTTTGAATTATGAATTTATGAAATTACCTACCTGCTAATGTAAACAGGAATAATTAAGCTACTGAGAAGTGGTACGTGTGAGGGCTTAATAAATATTTTATCTATTATTGGACGGGTATTTCCATTTTAAAATTAAAGGTCTCGACTGTGTTACGAAAATCTTGTCGGCCAGTGTATTGAATTTCCTTAATGGTAAACTATTTTAATGCGAGTAGTTCATAACCGTGCTTTCATAAATACGATCAGATTTATAACATATGTGACTCTATAGTAATCAGGTTTCTGTTGTAGGCCTATTTCAACAGCTTCAGACTTCTCAGTGTCTAGGCTGGGGTATATTTCAAGTAAAATATTAATATATGAATTAATGGATTTTCCATCACAGTTTTAATCATTTGTCAAGATTCTAATGATAAAAAATAGAGAATCTTGCTCCATTTCTCATATTTCTAATATACCATGCGGTTCACATGTAAGGAAATCAATTTTAGCGTAAACACCCCCTCTGAATTATAAGCACCCCCTCAAAAATTCCAAATGAGGAAGTCTTCTTATCTCTAGTATAAAATTTTTCAAATTTGGTGCAATCATAAATGTTAACATTCATTTGTATGATGTAAAATTTTGATGTATTTACCACAGAATAAACATAATTGAATCGCATAATATCTTTGAAGATTGAAATATATAAAGTTATTAAAAGACTTCAGTATAATATTTTTTGTGCGTATTGAATTTAATTATAGCTCATTTGTCCGAGACTCTAAGAATAGACATTTCTATTATGATTGTTTGTGGCAATAAAACAAGAACTCGAAAAGAGGTTTCTGAAATAGTTAACACGTTTAGCAGTCTACAGTGGCTTGAAATATTCGAGAATCAGGTGGGAATACTTAATTCACCGTTAAAAAAAAAGTTAGATGTACTTCTATAGATTGAGGAAAATCCGCTTAAGACAATTCGAAAACTTGCCGTCGACAAGGATGCGAGGAAATCATCTATTTTGAGAGTTGCATAAAGAAAAATACCACCCTCAAAAAGTTCAGTTGATTCAGGGGTGAAATGAAGATGATCCTGATAGGAGGCAATAATTCTGTGAAATTATGATGGACAGAATGAACGCTGAATTGCAGTTCACAATAGTTCTGTTGAACCGACGTTGCATTTAAACGGAACGTTTAACAATGAGAACTGTAGATATTTGAATAGAGAAAATCTTCACTTAATGTCTAAGTCTCACACTCAATATCCTGAAAAAGTGAACGATTGAGCTGGTATCATTACCAATAAAATTATTGTTTTAAGGGCACAGTTAATAGCGAGGTTTATCTAGATTTTCTGAAAAAATTCTTTTCCTTGATGTTAATCATGGAAATACAATGAATTGATCGATTTACTACCGACGGAGTTCCACCGCATTTTGCACGTACAGATAGAAGTTATATGAACGAGGTTTTTCCCAATAGGTAGATTGGAAGACGTGGAACGATCGAATGGCTAGCTAGATATACCAATTTGACTTCTCTCGATTAATTCATATGGGGTTATTTCAAATCCAGATCATATTTCATTAGACCAAACAATATTGTTGATTTAAATATTAGTCATACAAATGTTGAAGGAGAATTCCAAAATCACATCAGTTCAAGAAGTGAATGGTAGTTATTTTGAACATTCAATTCAATTGTGGATTAAATTGAAAAATACGTTCTAAATATTATGCGACATTATTATCTTCATTCTACATACGTGAAGTTTTATGATAAAGACATTATCAAAATTTGGTCCATCTATTTCTATTTTGCTCTCTATCAACTTATGCTAAGAAAAGAGGTTGTCTGTACTGACCATCCAGTACTCTGTACCCCTGTACTCAGTATACGTGTTACCAATATCCCACGATAACTGTTGCATTTTAGTTTGTTGCCCTTTTTATGTATAGATGTGATGTAAGATGGTTTCCAGTCTTCGGGTATAGAATCATCATACATGTATTCTGTGAAAATATAAGCTAATAATCCGATGAGTTCTTTTGTCCCATTTTTTATTAGTTCAGCATTAATCCCGTCTGCGGGTCTCCTATTTGTTAGTAGCTTTGTAATCACTGTTGAATCTATGTGTATATTTTCTCATTCAATTTTTATGTCTGTCCGGGTTCACAGACTATATTTAGGTCTATCCTCGGTCAAAAGTGTACTATTTCTATGTTTCACTACATTTCGTCCCTCTGCACCAAGTATCTCCTTTTCTTTCGATTATCTTGCTTCTTGTTTCTCTCTTCTAGTCTTTATATTTTTTATAATAGCTAATATACAGTAGCTGGATTTAGAAGGTAACTGATTAGAAACGGAAGTTGAATTCATTATATTGTATTCTCTAAAAAATAATATATTTGTTTTATCTTTTGAAATTTTAGTATAATGCTTTTTTAACTATTCGTGAAATGATGGTACATGGTGAAAGAATTCATATTCTATTGTAACTGCATATTATTGTAAACTATTTATTTATCTGATATTGTGTGTGCGTCATGTGAATTTTTTAAAACGATATTGTGAAAATATATTGTCGTTCAATATATTGGTCTAATTCTTCCAGAAACTATTTTTTTTAGTGTATTTTATCGGGGTAATAACTCAACAACCCAAGAATTAATCAAATTATAATCACTATTGTCTGCTTTAGAAATATTTCTCCTATTCCTGGTTATAGCATTATCGTTCATTTATTAACGGATGTGGAATAACTTGCTCCGCAATTCAATTTTAAATTGAGTGCGCTCTACCTTGACCACAGATGTTTCGAATCATTCCTATGTGAATGTACCGAGTTGTGCAGTGGGCACATTTCAATAGCGATTCAATACGTTGCATATTGAATTTCTATTAATCCAATAACTTTTTGTGCACATTGAATATTGGAAATTGATTATGATGTTCACTTATAAAATCGTCTGTTTTTTCGCATTAGCATCAAGACCATAATTCATATATTAGTAATATCAGCAATAAATATATAAAATGAAAGTTCAGAGAGTAAATCGAAACTATTATAACAATCCAATCATAAACGTAGGGATTAGTTTTCAGTATCATATTGCATCTCAATATGAGAAATGAACATTTTCTAGATCTATTTCCTGAATAATACTTGAAGTTAGTGATAATAAATGAATTGTCTAATAACTATTATTAGATATAGACAACTATATAAGATATTCCCGAATTCACTCTTTAAAGCTTATTATTTATTTATCTTGATTATGTCTTAAAATGAAAAAGATGTTGGATAGGAAGTTCTGTATTATTTATTTGGCTTTAAAATGTTTTATAACTTATTGTCAACAGAGTTTAAAGAAATTGAGTGAAAATGATGGAAAGCAATGATTTGAGAATTGTTTCTATTTTACTAGAGGGTCTCAAAATTATCATAGGAATATGAAACTGTGAGTAATAAACTTTTTTGGTATCCAAAATTCCTTAGATAGTCCGGGGAAGTGAATTCCTAAAATCAATATATAAGTAATATTATGTCCTTAATCGAGAACATTTTATTGAATTCTCCAATAAATTCTGCTGGAGTTTGTGGCTTCATCACACACTTCTAAAAATGGTGTGTAAAATGTATCAAAATGAAGGATTTCTAGTGTTCACCTCTGAGGTAATTTCGAAATTGAATATTTCGAAAATTTATTTTGACTTTCTTCAAAGGAGAAAACAACTACATATCTGGCTAATGCCTCGACGGATATTGAATCACAACTCCTCTGAAGAACGTGATGTCTATCAATCTTTTTGTCAATATTAACAAAAAACAGAAATATTGAATTTCGAAATTATTAGTATCACTGTAGGACATATTTCTCCACCATATAAACAATAAATTTCACAACAACTAGCCAATTATTTCAATATATCAGTAATGATAGTGACGATGTCTACATAGGTCACACATCTCAAGTTTGAAAATAGATTAAAAAGTCATTACTTTGATAAAAAAAATGAGACTGCATTCCAAAAGCATGATATATCAAAAAACATACATTCAAATATAGAAATTCAAAAATTATTGGAACAGAGTCAAATATAAGGAAAATAGAATTTTTAGAAATCGTTCACAAACATAGAAAGAAAACAGTTACCAATTATGAAAACTACTCGTAATTCAACAATTCAGATTAAATTCATAATTCTATAAATTTCAATGTATGGATAATTCTATAGAATATTGCTACTTATGTTGAGATATAATAACATACAATAAAAAACTATTTAATGTGGTTCGAAATGGATTTTTATTTTGATATTTATATATAATATTTCGATGAAGAGTGAAAGATTTTTTGACTGAAACCTTATCCGGGATTATTACCAAATATAATAGGATAATATAATATTACAAAACTCGATTTAACTTGTTATTTTGATGTTTTGGACAAAATGGTATTCAGTATAAAGAGAAAATACAATAGATACGAAATGCCGAGTAGTATAAAAAAGACGAATTTGCAGAATACGTGTACAATCTTGGGATTTTTCAAGGAGGCCTTAATCTTTCCTTATTATTACTAAACTTCTCGAATCACGAGAGAGTGCCGTACATTCTTTATTTCCTAGCACAAAGACGATGTAATGAATACAATATGTATTCGGGAATAATATAAACTCAAAGTGTGAGCATTTTCCTAATATAACAGAGTTTAAAAATTGAATTCCAAGTTCACTTCAGTTTAATTAAACAGTGACGCTGACATTCGAAGTTATCAATGAATATTATTGATTCCAAATTTTGTGTAATTATTCGCTTCTTTATTAATATTATTATTTATTTAGTACATTTCTGTTAGGATCTCAAAATTGGCAAACATAATCAACTATTTATATCTATTTGCCAAAATGTATACCCGTACAATGGCCATATAATTTGAATTCCATTGTTGGAAAGTTTGAAATGGTGAATAACTTTCCAGTGACAAGCTGCAGTAAATTGAAAAGGGAAGTTTTACAGGAATATACAGTGCTTTTCAGATAAAAGTATCCACCTTTAATAACTTTTGTAATACTGGTATTTAGAAAAAATCCAAAAACACGTCAATTTATGTTGGAAGGGGCAAGCATTATGGTTTATTTAAACTTACTGGAAAAGCCACCCCCTCACCCCTAGCAGCATCCCCTTTATTTTTTTAAATTACTTTTCATATTTTTTATGTAAAATTTGGATACTCCTCTTTGGGCTGATTTCAAAAATGTATAATACTTGTAGGTTAAAGTGGTTAGTTTATGAGATAAACAATTTTTCTTTTAAGAGCACAAATTTTACTTATTATTTACTTTCACCTTATTTGCCTGTACTAAAATGGGTTGTACAACAGTTCAAACTCTTTAATCTTTTTAACTGTGCTATTTATTATGAAGTTACAATAAGTGTTCAAAATGAGTACCATTCACTTCCATACAATGGTATAATCTATTTTGAAATGCCTCTCTGACATTGCTTAATACGGCTGGATTTAATTGTCGACATTCATTTTCTATCCTCTCTCGTAAATCATCCAGAGATTCTGTTTGGGTAGCATAAACTTTTGTTTTTAAATACCCCCATAAAAAGAAGTCTAGGGGTGTTAAATCCGGTGACCTAGGTGGCCACTCCATCATCTGCCCCCTTCTACCTATCCAACGAGCGGGGAATGTTTCGTTTAAAAATTGTCGGACAGGCATAGCATAGTGTGGGGGAGCTCCGTCTTGTTGAAATACCAGTAAATCTTCGGAAAGGTTATCATCATTTTCTATTATTGTTGTAATACGTGGGTCAACCCCTTCCCTGAGTAACTCAAGATATGATTCACCATTTAAATTTCCGTTGATGAAGAAAGGTCCGACAATGTGGTCCCCTAGGATACCACACCAAACGTTCAACTTTTGGGGATGTTGTGTATGGAATTCACGCATAATATGTGGATCACTTTCAGCCCAATATCTACAATTATGCCTACTTACTAAGCCATTTAATGACCATGAGCATTCATCAGAAAAGCAAATATTGTTTAACAATTGTGGATTGTTATTGATAATTTGCGTCATTGATTCGCAAAACTCTAGACGACGATCAAAATCATCTTCATTCAACTCGTGCACCAACTTAACTTTGTATGGGTGGTTCTTGAATTTATGTAGAACTCGGAAAACTGTAGAAGATGAAACACCGATCGCTCTACTTGTTGTACAACCCATTTTAGTACAGGCAAATAAGGTGAAAGTAAATAATAAGTAAAATTTGTGCTCTTAAAAGAAAAATTGTTTATCTCATAAACTAACCACTTTAACCTACAAGTATTATACATTTTTGAAATCAGCTCAAAGAGGAGTATCCAAATTTTACATAAAAAATATGAAAAGTAATTTAAAAAAATAAAGGGGATGCTGCTAGGGGTGAGGGGGTGGCTTTTCCAGTAAGTTTAAATAAGCCATAATGCTTGCCCCTTCCAACATAAATTGACGTGTTTTTGGATTTTTTCTAAATACCAGTATTACAAAAGTTATTAAAGGTGGATACTTTTATCTGAAAAGCACTGTATAGAATAACACAGTATATGCTCGAATTTCCTATGAAGAAGGAACTATGTAAACAATGAAAATTCAATAACTTATTTTGGAAAATGAATGAGAAGACGAATGATTGAAAATGTATGAAATACCCTCCCAGGATACTTCATACGATATATCATTGCACGCTCTAGCACGCTGCAAGCGCAACTAGATCCACAATTAGGAAGGACATACGTCAACCTTCCTCCTCTCATCCATCAGGCTTTAAGAATAAATAATAACTCCGTTTTTCCGCTATTAGGAAATAAAAGAAATTTTATATTTCTGACACTATTGTGATACACAAAAAAGTTTCACATTTATAGTTAAATTGACGAGTTAGAAAACTTTGTAACGAAAAGAAAGAGGTGAAATGTGTGTATGTAGTTGTTTATTAATAAAATTGTTATTTTTGACATATTTCCAAATGTTTACATTCTTATATCGTTTCATTTTTAAAAATGTAATTGGTTGAGAGTAGTGATGGATACTAAAAAAAAGATATTTTTTATAATTTGATGTGATTTTTAATAGTAATTTGGAATTACAAAAAAATTTTTGGTGTTTCTGAACTTTCTTGTTTAAAGTGAGAAATTCCACTCAGCTGTAGCAATTTTAAAATGAAAAATCAGTTTCTGTGTTTCTTAAAGGGAAATCCTCACATCTCTTGATTGAGGACTTAATATTCATAATAGGGACACAAACCTCAATTGTGTGATCTTGCAGCAAAATTTCAAGATCGGATAAAAAAATAGTTGAATAAAAAGCAACCTTGTGTTTGTAGTTTTAAAAGCGACTTCTATATATTTTAAATATATGATGGCAGTTACGATCTTTTTCTTCCCTTCACTCATTTGCCAATTATTTTTGATAAGTTTATTAGTTTCATTCAATCCACGCTGAATTTGGTTAACTATTACTTCTCTAAATGTTTTTCCTCGAAATATTCTCATCTCATTTTCTTTCCAAACAGTCATAATTTCTCCTCTTTGCTGATACAATCATTTTTTTCATTCAGCTCGTCATCCTATAGCAATATGGTTTATTGTTTCATAATCATGATCCATAATTCCGTTCCCGGACTATTTTCTTCTGTTTCAATATCTCTGTTAATTCTCATCCCCACAATTTTGTTCTTGGAAAGTCATATTTATTATAACATATTTCTGTCTTTCCTCATTATTATTTTTTTTGTAGTCCGTATCTCACCTCTAATGACATTATTTCTCTTTTTTTATTTCATCATCTGATTCTCATTGCACTTTTCATCTGTTTCTTTTTTCAAACTTCCAATTTCTCTGTAGATGCTCTTCTTTTCGTGTTATAATCACTTTCTATTATTGCGACTGTTAAATAATGTTTTGGAATGAATCAATGTAGATTCATTCAATTGATTTTCGGATACATTAGATGACGTCGGAACAGTATAATATGTAAACTGGATATTTCTCAATTCTGTGTCACGAGCCATAAGCTGGTTTGAATTATCTTTGTTTCCACATAAATTCCTGTACTGTCGTGGAAGATATAGTGTGATGCAACTGTAGTGTCTGAATGCCATTTGTCATCTTCACATTTTGAAATAATATTAAAAATAATATACATGATTGTCACCGTTCTCTGTATGAAGAGAATAAGAAATATTTCCTAACAAATAGTCACATTTTTTAACGAAAATTGAACCACAAAAGTGAGCAACTTGCTTAAAAGCAAACCTTAAATTGATATGGTTGGCTGTCGCGAATCCCAATAACAGCATGGTTCCACATGATGGTGAATAGACATTATGACAAAGTAAATATGCTGCAATACTTCCCTACAATGACTGGTAGACTTATTCCAATACAAAGTAAGCTGCTTACTGTGGGTGACTCAAATAGAAGTTATTAAAAACCATTTATTATTTTTTATGTCAAAGTTTCTATCGCCGGACACATTTATCTTTTTTTTATATTATTATCTTCATTTTTGTTTGTTACTTCGAACAAAAACTCACTCTAGCCACAACAATTAATTGGAATAAGTGCTATATTTATTACGTGAAAATGAATATTTTTTTGGGACTTAATATCGATTCTCACATATTTGACACCCAATGTATATCATGTGTTTAGAATTGATACATTTCTTTTGAATTAATTTTCTTTTGACTATGAACAATTAACCAACCAGGCTGTTGATATTTCGTGAAATGTGTGAATTCATGTAATCACATTATTATTATCTGATATTTTGAAGAATTACTAGAATTACTCCTTGAACAGTTTCTGTTTGTGATAAGTCCATGATAAATCAGAAATACAGAATAATTAATTGATCATAAAATCAAGGCAAGTTCAATTGAAAAAAAATTAACAGTCTATTTGAAAAATTCATTTTTATAAGGTTTTATTTCAAGTGTTTCTGTTTTAAAATAAATTTTTTTCAATAGTTTTAGGAAGAAAGTTAAAAATTGATGCTTCGACTTATTCAAAAATATGATATAGACATTGACAATTTGCAAATTTATATTAATCAATAGATTATTTACAACATGAATATTAAAATGATGATAAAATCAGAATTAGTCTTCATATCTCAAAATGTAGCAGTGATCACTTAAATTATTTGTATCGTATTGATGACCTTTTAGTCTATTTTCTAAATACCGAGATTGTCTGACCTATGTAGACATGTAGACAATTTGTACAAGGCACTTGATATTTTGATGTTCATGATGTAGGGGATCTATTGATCAATATAAATCCGCAAATTGTTAGTGCCAATATCATATCCTAATAAAGACCTAAATAAGTCGAAGCGTCATTTTTATCTGCCATTCAAAAATTAAAAAAAAAAAACTAATCAGTACGAACAAGTTGTCAAATAATATTAGCATACTCAGGATGTTTCGGGACTTGATGCTAAAAATTCTGTGCCACAAAAAAATTCCTGATACCTCCTGTTAGTATTTTAAATGAATAATTACAGTTTATGATAATTTTCTTCAGAATGTCTCTTTATGGCGAAAGGTTTCCTTGTCTACAACGATCTAAAAATCTACGTATCTTCTAAACCATGAATTTTATCGAGTTATACTAAAAGTACCTTTTTTTTGGAAAATCGATTGAAAAATTCATTTTTTCTATCGTCAGATACAGTTTTTCCGTGTAAAAATTACGGATTGTTAATCACTGGGCATGAGCTGATCCTGGCCTTCAGAGAGCAGTGAAGAATTATTGCACTACATTAAAATTAATCAACTAATAAAAATACATAATGTTTGAATGCATAATTTAGAAAATATAAGTTCTGATCTCTCAACTTTATAAGTTTCTAACTCAGAAACGAGATATCGTATGAGAAATTTTTTATATGTTACAGCATTTTTACACGTCATTATCTTACTTTCGAATTTTTGCCGGAAGTCCCGGACCACCTTGTAAAAGGATTTGAATGAAACTCGTAATTTACCTTGATGTGAACTATCATTTGCAATTTCCGTAAACATACGTAAGCTAGAAGAAAATAAAGCTGGGATATAAATTTAATTCTGTTTTGTTTCGTGTCAGTAATAAAGCCTGTGCTCATATATCTACCTGTCAAACCAAATTGAACAAATTATTTTAACGTGGAATGTTTTCTACAAATGAATAACTCGAAGTTCAAGAATTCTAAAATTGGACCAAAACTGCCAAACAAGTTTGTTGGACGATGAGTTAAAATTTAGGTATGTGAAACTGGAGTTTTGTAGTTATTAGGAACAAATGCTAACATATTCTATCTTACATCAAATACTTCATTAGAAGCTTATATATATTCGAAGATAACATCTTTTGATTGGTAATGAACTCGAATTTTTTGTACAGTTTTTGTATAGTTGAGAGTGGTATTCAAAAATTATGATTGGGGAGTCACAATCACTTCTATCTGCTAGGATAGTTTCAACAGCATGGATAATTAGAATGATTGGTTTTGATTTTGGATTTCCAAATCTGACATTTCTCGCGATATATTTCAGTGTTTTATAAGAGCATTATTATTATATATTATAAAATTGGATAAGTGGATTATAATATAGAGTGCAAATGAAGTGATAAATTCCACTTTAAGTAAAAACCTGAAACCTGTTAATTTTCATCTTTAAGCAGCTTATTTGTGAACATACCTTGTTATTTTTGACCTCATCTACGTGAGCGTGACGACATCGTTGTATCATATTATTTAAAAGGTCTTTCAAATACCTATCTACCCATATCAATCTGTCTGAGTGGTTGATATTTGTGTTTGTTTGAATATTCACTAAATTTTCATTATTACAATAAATTGTATTTCTACTTGATTTAGGAAAGCGTTAAATTAGCGCTTAAATTGTACTTTCTTCTGCCGCGAACTCTTGTCGAACCTTTTCTATAGCTCCCGGAGTTATTCTCGCAACCTCAAGAGGTATCCCTCCATTCAGTTCAATTATATTTTGTGGTCTATTCTGGTATATTTCACGTTCAAAGTATCCCTTTAAAAATAAATGAAGAGAAATCAAATCAGTTGACCTAGGCTGCTATTCCATTGTACCTCTTCGACCTTTCCATCGATTTGTAAAGACGTTGTTCAAGTAGCTGCGCATCAAAACAATGTGGAGGTGCACCATCTTGCTGCAGTCATAAATCATTTCTGTTTGGAATCAAACTGTTCAATTCGAGCAGCAAAAAGTTTTGGGGAAATTCTAAACAATCGAGAATCTGTTGAGATGTCTTCAGAATAGTATGGTCCAATAATCCTATTATCTATTATTCCCGCCCAAACATCAACTTTCTCTGGGTAATAAGTACGGTACTCTTGCATCCAGTCTTGATTTTCTGTAGCCTAGTACCGATAATTTTGACTCAAGAAGTTATAGAGACCGTTATCTGACGGTAAACAATTTGTGCACTTAATTTAGATTCCTTTGTTTTTAGTAATTAATACAATTTATTGGGATTCACTTATACATATCAATATAATTGAATGTCATATGAAGAATGAAAGCAGTGGAAATCGTTCTCATCGAATGGCAGTACATTCAAAGGTAAAAAAATGGAGATGATAAATAATTTGGATGAAAAAAAATATATGATAAAGACCGTCTTGTTATATTGTCAATTAAGAAAAATAATTACACAATCAATTGAAAAAATTATACATATACAATTCAAACCTTAATTGAATGCTCACTACTAATGGAAAATGAAATAACTTTTGGAATGATCAACTGAAAGTATAAAAAATTTACATCGTTTCCCAACACCACTCGTTCAATAATGTGAATTTAACATTGCCATTGGTATTTCATCATTGAAATATGGATAACGGAACACAATGTCGATTTTAACACATTTCGTTTAGATTGCTTTCGCCATGTTGTAATTTAGGGTAACGTTAGATCGATGGTTATCGTTGAAGTAATTTAATTTTTAGCGAGCTTCCTGTTGTCGGCGAGGTAAAAAGGATAGAGTAGATGCACAGCCTCGTTGAATCAATCTTCATTGGAAGGAGATTCTCCATTTATTTCCACCAGAAATTCTATCATGAAACGTCGATTATTATTCAAGTTAAATATATGTTGGATACTAACACTTATTGAACCGATGTAGAATATTTCAATTATTTTTAAAAGTTTGTTATTTGGTGAGGAAATTGAAAACTTTATTTATTTTAGATCAAAATAACACACACACACACACACACACACACACACACACACACACACACACACACACACACACACACACACACACACACACACGGGGAAGTGCATATCGTATACACAAAGCAAAAAGAAGGAATAAGATTCAAATTTGGCGCGGTCTTTCAGGAAAAGCTGAATGAACACCTGTTGTTACGATATATTACCATCTCAAATATCCTGCCTCTCATTTATTTTATTCCAGAATTGTATAAAAAAATTCTAGGTCCTGGAAATAATGCAAAATCACATTTGGTACTTTAGGACAGCACAGATTTGGTTAAGTACTTCATATCACGTGAGGAAATATTAACAGTCATTCAGATATACTTGTGTATTGAATATTCGTTATCTTCATAATTCTGATTACACTATTCACATTACCACTACACCAACACTCACAATAACAGAGACTGAATGTACACAATTTATCATTAGTTTTCGAAGTCGTTAACTTGATTACACTCATACGGTGTAATTCTGATTGTTGTTGAACTGGTAGAGTAAAAAATATCACCAACAGCAATTTCAACTTAGCCCATATCATACTGTTAACCATTAGATGGATGTAGAGTGAATATAGTTTGAAAATCCATGTCTATGTCAAAATACTTTTCAATCAATATATTGATTTGAAATTTCACTTATATCCTCACTTTTCATGACAATACATAATTCAATCAGAGTATCGGTAAAATATTGAATAATATCGAGTTAATTAATTCGATTTCCATATAAAACCGAATTTTTGTCACTCTGTTATATTATTTCTAATTAAATTAACTCACTCCACAAATTTTACAACAATTTTTTGTTCGACGAATCAATTATATGACTTTATTGAATTTTCTATAATCAAAAACATATCTGTCATCTTTTTACAAATAGAAGAAGGATCTGATCATTTTTCAATCATCTCAACACTTGGTGAAAACGTCATTAAAAAAAAATCATCCTATATTGACAATAAAATTAACAGATTGGTGAATCATCCTAGAGAAAAAATTTTTTCTCTATCTGTTCCTTCAAGAAATAAACAACTAGACGACGAAGTGAAACTGCTGAATGATAATATCCAGCAATCGGCTCAAGAAACCACAACTTCTTTTACTAAGCACGGTTAAAAGCAATTATTCTAAAGAAATAATGTCTGGAAGAGCAAAAGGAAATGGCATCACACTATAGCCCTATAAGAAGAATATATCCTCAACAATACTACCCTTAGATTCATGAGAGAAATAGAGCAAATTGGAAAAGAATCGATTAGTATTTACCTAAAAGAATTGACAGATGATACCAGTACTGACTACTCACTCTAGAAAGCCATTAAGAGAATAAAAAATTTGCAAATCATCAAGAGAAAATCTACGGATTAATCAAGAAATAGAATTTACCTCTTCTAAAGAAATTATAACCGAAATTATAAAAAACATCGATACGAACAAAGCTCTAGGTTTTGACCTGATACCCGAGTAGTTTTGGAAAAACTACCCAAACAAGTAAAAGTTGAACTAATTTACCTGATAAATGCTGCCTTCAGACTGAAGTATGTACTTATTGGAAAAAGTATAATGAGCTAGAAAAACCACCACATGGAGCATCGTCTTACAGATCAATTTTCATTATTGCCTTTTATGTCGCAACTGCTTCAGAAAGTCCTTCTTAAAAGTCGAAAAGCGCTTATTGAAACATTGTATAAAGAGAAATTATTCCTAATTGCCAATTTGGATTTATAAATCGACAACCAAGTCCATAGAATAACCAATATTATAGAGGAATCATTAGACGAGAAAAAAAATTATGCCACTATCCTTTTTGATGTAGCACAAGCGTTTCATAAAGTATGGTATGGGGACCTGGAATAAAAGCCCAAGCTTTTCCTTCCAAAACAATATTTAGATATTCCTCATTCATACATATCGGAAAGATATTTAAGAATCAAGCCAGAAGAAGCATATTCCAATCTTCGATAAAGTGAGGCTGGAGTACCACAAAGGCCCTGTCGCTCAATTACTGGGCACATGTAATATTCCAGAGTTAGAAGAAAATACCATAGCCACCTTCGCCGACGCCATGCTAGCGATAGGAAAGCACCGAGGAACATAATAGATGCCTCTAGGTACATTCGTAATAGTAGGAACATCCAAATGGACATTGTTGATCAGACTTTTAAGAAATTAGCCAAGAGTTATGAATAAATATCAATGTCGAGGCTATTCAGCTCTTTAAAAATAGTGAGCTAGAAACACGACTTATGAGGATCAAGCCCTTTAAGTTAGTTTAGTGTTGTATGGTTGAAGTGAAGCTTGTATGTGCACGTTAAATTTTAAGTGCAATTCATTCTACGAAACCTAAGGAACGTTGATAAGTATATCCTAGTTTTAAATTTCAAACTCGATAGGATTAATTTGAAACTAAATTTATTGTTGGTAACTTTTGACCAGATTGTAATGTCCTAAATGCTTTCATAAGTGTTTAATCAAGAAAAATACTGAATACACAATCTTCTAGTTCATAGAATGAATTTGAACAAATGTAAGAACTAGTTCATGCAAAATATGCAAGAATCATTTCGCAAACATTGTCTTTGAGTTCAATTGTCGATTTCAGATTATTTTTTTTATTCACATACAAAGAACTCATCATCAGAATGTCGTTGTCGTCTTCCAATATATAAAAAATTAATAAGCCACCTTTTTCCTAGAAACAAATTTCAAGAATCAATAACAACAGTATACCTACAACTTCTCGGCCACAGATCACGAGACTATTGAGGGAAAACAAAAAATGCCAATAATTATGACGAAAAAACCATATTATTATCCTGTTGGGGGGATACATACTTAAAAAAATCATTAAGTCACGGAAAGTTGCATTTCAAAAATGTTAATATAGCAATAAAAAAAATTTAATTCATTGTTTCTTCTAAACAATTGTCAGAAAATAATATATAATACCAATAATCATTATAGATCTATTTCATGAGGACGACTTAAAAATGTCACAAAAACGACCGTAAAATCCGAAATTATCTAAATGGTAGTGTTAAATTGAAATCAGAGAAACTGAATAGAATAGTTATTTCCGTAGTTATTTCTTATCCAGTGTGTCTGAATTATGAGGAGCTAAATTCTCAAAGAATCATGAATCATGACTCTATGAATTTGTGGATCATTAGTTCAATGAGTTCAATGTTACAATGTTATTGTTAATGTTATTAACAGTTAATGTTAATGTTAGTTCATGTTAATGTTATTGTTCAATCTGTTGCATCATAATTTTTATTTTTTTATTTTTATTAATATTTGGTTAGTAAGTATTCAATTTTTGCATCAATATCTAATATAAATACGGTAAACAGTATATAATGAGTAATCTGCATCTAAACGATCTTCCTATTTCCTCGCCATTGTTGAAAATACACATTAGGCTTAAAGTTTTTAACAATAATAACATCACTGTTTAATGAAATATCAAATTAAAATGTGATAGAACAGTTCATATTGGACAAGGTGGAACTAAATTTGATATTAAATCATTTTTTTAAAAAAAGGGTTTGAATGTGGAATCTTAAGATACGTTTACATCCGACATCTATTGCATGATATTTTTGTCAGAGGGTGATTTTTGTTGATGCAAGCATTCAAAAAATTTCTGCCTGAGATAGATATGTATCGCTGTCGGGTACTGTGTGTCTACTTATCTGTACGTTCAATATAAACACTACAGCTTTTACAAGTTCCGACTCGCATGAAATAAATAGCACTCGTTGACTAGTCATCAATTTTTGTAGATGTGTCCAGCAATAAATATTCCTTATAATGTACTATAAACTCATCTTTACAGTACTAATTTGAGTCTGGAGAATGGCACTTTACGGTATCCTTGTACTTTGCAGTAATCTTAAATTCTCCCAATCCCTTTGAAATAGAAAAAATCAATTAACATCAATAACTAAGCTCTTATTCTAATTTCCAAATGTTAACAATGATAGTGTAACTACTATTACCAGAAACATTTATTGTAGAAATTACTGGATGAACTTCTTTATTTCCAATAATACTGGAAAATGTGTGGTTTTGCCTTAACACTTGTACAAAAGTTACATCGTCTCCTAGTCTTTGTCTGGGGAGACCCTCATAAATGTTTCAATTTCTTTCTATGCTAGCAACTTCGACTGGTTTGGATGGTAGTCTAAACTTTGTTTTTTTTAAAGCTATTAACTTAGAGTAACAGGATATATTGACATTCTCATTAACCATAATCATTGATTTGACCATCGAGTATTTAGACCATAATGAAGAGTTATTTGATGTTTTGGACTGAAAATTTAAGGTTTGAAAAATCGATTCTAAAAAACAACTGTTCTTACCACATCAAAAAAATTGGCCAACATTTCATTTCCATCAGCACTTTTTACCTCGTATTTCTAACGCCAGTCGCAAAACAACCCATATTCTTTTTCGTATCTTTTCGAAGACTATTGGAATAATTTGCTCTACTGCATCCGTGATTTTCTCAGCAATTTTATTCGAATTATCAGCCATACATTTGGAAAATATTTTTTGTATTTCCAAAAATTCAATATGTCTGCCTTTGTTTACAATGTTACCTTATTGACTTCTATTAATTTTTATTTTTACAAATAGTAAGAGAATAATCAAAGGAGCTATTATTTTTGACAGTAAAATTGTCGAATATGACATTTCATATTTCAATATGATTTTACTTTTTATTTAAAACCGAAAACAGTATGAAAAAAAAACATATTACGATATTAGAACGTGAAGTTATTATTACGATACTGAATACTGATACGATATTGAATATTCTTGACTCGGCTCCTTCGTCGCCTAGTCCATAAACATCTCGTACCGTACTTTATCACTATGAAGTGGTGAATTAATTAATATGTACCACAATAAATCTGAACTGTGGAAAATTAGAAGAAAGAAGAAACCACGGTAGGAGAAATGCATAATTTAAGAAATAGTAGTAAGAGTACCTTTGTGGTGTAAAATTAAATGTTTTTCTAGTTCATTCGAAATTTTTCTTAATAAATCAAATATTGAAAAAGTTATGTTTAATATTACTTGGTATGAACCGTGTAACTAGCCCCATCTATGACATAAAAACACATTCATTCGATGTATCAGCTTCCAAAATATTCTCGTATAAAATTATAATACAATGTTCGCAATCGTTGCGGCAAAAGTGTAAAAAATGTGTTTATTTTCTTTCTTCAACGTCCATTATTTTGAATACGAATAGCGTTATGAAAATTTTTTAATCAGTAAACCCCAAATATTATTCAGTTTTCTATCTATTCCAGAGACGATATCACCTTTTTTGAAACATCCTGTATTTATATATTCACAAACGGAATTCAATAGTTGAGTGGGAATACTTTTTTTTTCTTAATATTTATTGAGACCAGATATGTTAAATTAGGGTCGCTTAAATTTGGATTTGAGATATATTTCCTAATTATTTCAACTATCGAATATTCTGTGACAATTTTCCCCGCTCCAATTCATTTGGAATAATAATTATTCGGAATAATTCCATTTGTTTATGTGCAAATAAGCTTGTCTGAATCAGGACAGAGTTTTTCTAGATAACTTTTATATTGAGTTTTTTACTTAGACTTGTATTCCAGGTTGAGACCTCAATTTTTCCCTCTTGCCACTTCTCTTTCATTTGTTACTGCTTTCCTTTGAATTTCCAGAGTAACGAGAGTCAATATGATTTCGTTAAGAAAATTTTCGAATGGGGTATAAATAATAATAAGAACAAATGTCTGGTGTACTCATATTTCGATGATGATTGGAAAAATTATTCATGCAGAGTCAGAGTAACAACAGCTTTAAAATAATGAAAAGTATGATTATGATACTTTTTAACTCATGTTAGGAGCGTATATATATTCACGTTTTCTGTTGTTCCTTCGTACATTTTGAAATAAAATTTCATAACCTAAACAAGATCACATACAAATGTTCTACATATTGATTCTAACACTCACTCACAAAACCAAAATGAACATGCGAAAAGAAATTTTCATTGCGTACACACTCCAAAAACTAATACGCTGTAACACGCAATTTATATGGGAAACAAAGAGTGGGCATCCGACAGCCAATATTTCAACACATTTAAAATAATTGGACTTTTCTAAAGGAACAAAATGTAACACGCATCCAATATAAAAACAACGAAATTGATACCTTGTAACATCATGGAAAGTAAAAATTATTGCATTGAAATATACATTTTTTGCATTCAAATAATTCTGAAATATACAGATATATCTTTCAAGGTTTATTCAATACACTGACTCATTTCAAGATGGAAGTTATGATAAATTATGAATAAGGGCCTTACCCAAAATTTTTAAACCTGTATAAGTATATTTGTTTAGTTTAACGCATCAGTATTTGCCGTTAAGTCGTAAATAGTGTTCACAGTATTATAAGATTAGTAATGAGAGGGCATTTACACGAACGAAAAGATATTCCAATAATTCTCCACTATCAGCGAATGAAGAAGTTATCATTCTAAATGTACACGATTGCATAAAATGTCCGATGTTCCCGATGACTGGAGTTGGAAAGTCCACCGATTTTGAATTATTGCGGGGGAGAAAGATAGCAGACCAAGTGGAACCTCCCAAGAAAAGTCCATGCAGACCAGTAAAAGTCCTTGATGAAGACACCAAAAGTGTAATTCGAAGAAAAGTTCACTCTTTTTATTCACCCTAGATAAATTTTAATGGAGCTTGGCCAGGATGACAGTATTCCGTTGATAACTAAAAAACTTTTATGGATAACTTTGAGAAATATGGATTTTGCCTGAAAAAAGCATAACCGTAAAGCCCTTTCACTGGAAAGCTATGAAATTGTTTGCTGGCGACGAAAATACTTAAAAGGATAAAGTAGTACAGAACAAAGCAGAAGAAAATCTTTTATCTTGATGAGACGAGGATTAATGAAGGTTATACAGTACCAAAAATGTGACAAGACAAAAATATAACCAGTGATTGTCATGCTTTCATGGAAGGCCTGGAACAGGTATTAAAGTGCCTTCAGGTGAAGGGAAAAGATTAATAATTGTCCATATTGGAAGCGAAAATGGATTTTTAAAAGAAGGTTTGCTAACCTTTCAGTCATGCCATACGGGAGATTACCAACGAGGACATGAATGATAAAATATCTTCCGGCTGATTAAGTTGTAGTTATGGATAACGCAAGTTATCATAGTCGACGCATAGAGAAGACTCCAACTTCATCTTGGGTAAAACAAGAAATTATTGATTAGTTAACCAACCAAAAGTATCGAATTTGAAGATGATTTTATAAAAAAAGAACTATCAGCTATAACCAATTCACACAAACATCGTTTTATGAAATACACCGTAGAAGATATAGAAGAAAAACATAATGTAACTGTGCTGCGCACACCGCCATGTCATTGGGAACTAAATCCTATAGAATTTATATAGGCGCAAGTGAAAGGATTTGTAGCGAGACACAACACGACATTCAAAATGAAAGACGTTTAGCTACTGTTTGATCAAGCCATTAAGGAAGTGACACCAGAGAACTGGCGAAAAGCAGTCCAGCATCTCATTAAAGGAGAGGAGAAAATGTGGGATCTTGACTACTTGATCGATCGGACCGTCGACCCGTTAATTATAACATCAGGAGTAGATGACAGTTACTCAGATGACGAATAATATCAAGATTTTTCATAATTTAATTTCTGTATAAAGTATTTTTTGTATAATGTTCAATCAAAAATAAGTGTACCTAATACTATGTACACAATACCTAATTTTTATTCTGTTAAAATAAAATTCTTTCCTTTTTACAAGTATCCTACGGGCACACCTTTCAGTGTTTGTGAATGGATAACAATAGGCTAAACCCATATATTGACCCCAACGCGGGTGGTTGCACTTGATAAAAAAAATTTTACAATGAAATCAATGCCAAAAAATGAAAGTGGCTTGAATATTCGTTGAATCACTCTTTGGTCCCTTTGCATACCTAATGAGATTTTATTACTCTATATCTATAAACAAACTATAGTTTTTCTATTTCATATTTCATGCACCTGACCATATCTATCTCTCTAAAATTTACATAATACTTCAAGAAATCTTGTATTGTAAAGTTTTTTTTGTAATGCGTTAACCTACATTTTCCTCATAATCTTGTTCGAACTGTTGGTAGCTGATCCAAAGGTGAACCGTTATTTTCTGGTAATTAAGTATCGTGGAGTAAAAAATTTTATGAAATTTCTACGTTAACCTTCCATAGAGTTTCAAGACGTTATGTCTAGGACAAAATATATAGGTATTTTTTATATATATATATGTGATGTCCTTCAATGACTATGAGTATTTTTAAAACGAATATATCAAGTAATTGGAGCAATGAAAAATTCTGTAAGTATCAAATATTGTTTCATACAGAAGCTTGTATTATAT
Source organism: Diorhabda carinulata (assembly GCF_026250575.1). Classification (NCBI taxonomy): domain Eukaryota; kingdom Metazoa; phylum Arthropoda; class Insecta; order Coleoptera; family Chrysomelidae; genus Diorhabda; species Diorhabda carinulata. The sequence continues at coordinate 12,112,284 of NC_079462.1, forward strand.
TCAGTCTTCTTGGGTACAAGTTTTCAACGATAGCCTCTTAAATAGAAGGAAGAAGAATTGAAAATATTTCCTCCTGGGTATTTTATAATATGGAAGGGAATATTTTCACAAAATTATTGATGTTGATTTATTCAGAGTATGCAGTTTTCGTGTGTAGAGTTCGCTTCTAGTATATACCTTCTACCTTTATTTTAAAAATATCAGGTAGGTTATTTCTTGAACATAGGGCGATAAAAATCAGAGAAAGTGAAGATTTGAGGTGTGAAAAAATCAAAAAGTTTCAGAACTGGAATAACTATAGTCGATAGATTATATATTGAACTGGATAGATATTCTAGATAATTATATGATATTTCATGTTTTCGAGAAATTTGTATAATCGAGAAGAACTATCCCAATAGTTATATGATTTGATGCTTTTCAAACGGCCTTCTCTCTGGACTTGAAGTTACAATTTGATCCCAATTTTCTATGTACCTAACATCTGATTTCAGAGGGGCAACCGAAAACTATTTTGTTAATTGCGAGCTTTATTTCTTGATTATAGTACGCTCTGGTGCTTTTATGTATACACAGACAAATAGGTTATTGAAATAAACTTTTATGGCAATTAACTTCGAAACATTAAATTCCAGTAGGTAGGGGCTTGAGAACGATGAACAAAAACAATGAAATGGACTTACACAAATGTGCAGTAATTTAGGTAACAGATACACTAATGATGAAATAAATGGCTTCGTTCAATTAACAGAAAATTACAAATGAAAAACACTAACTTGAAAGATATTCAGAATATCTTCTATGCAGAAGTTTGCTTTGAGAAGGACAATAAGAGGATAATATATATTTTCTATTGGTTATAATAATTTTGACAATCAGCAGTTAAAGTAGTTCTCAATTCCAACATTATCAGCGAATCTCCACGTCGAAAAAGCCTTTAACATCCCTCTCAGTTCAGCTTGATAATGATATCAAGATACCCTCTTAAAACTTCATCCAGAATACTTGGCGCCTTAAGGAGCAACAGCACTACACAACATTGATCTATCTATTTCTTACCTCTCCTTAATTTTTTCGAGTAGGAGAGAAACTGAAGAGAAGCTGAATACACTGTTTACACAACCTCAACATTAACACTCACGATTTCAATTTATGACACGTGTTTCGATAACCAAGTTATCGTCTTTAGAGAATGAGAGTAAACTATAATCTAATGACTTGAATTACTTACCTGTTTTATACTAAATTTTTCCACCAAAAAATCTTCTCCCACGAAAATTAATTCCATGGCGGAAATCTTCACATTCACTCCTTGATTACTTAACTATAGAGTGAATTATAAGGAATAGACCCTTTGTCCCTCTTTAAATTGTTCTTACATTCAGAAATTTCAGTGCTTTCAAATGCATCCAACAAAAAAATGGAGTAGCAATTTGTAAAATCTTTGCAAAAGTTAAAATTCACTGAAACGAGACATTTTCTTCTTATTAGAATTAAGATAGTGTCACTGTTAGTATCGAATTTGTCAGAAATCTACTATATTACAATTTGATCGCCACGCATCATATTTCTTGGGCCCTCTTTTTTGCTATGGTACTTGAAATACTCAAAATCTATCAATTCCGGCTGTTAAAGATCTGTAACGAATTTTCTTCAGTTTTTACAAACAGTAATGTTTAAGTGATATCTATACCAATATTTGATATTTCTGCGGCTTTTTTAAAACAGTTTCAAAAGCTTTTGGTTTCCTTGCACAATAAAATATGAAAAAATAATACTCTGTGAGTGTATGGAACCAAACGTTTTAAAAAGTGAACCTTCAGCTGAAAGACACATCTACTTGATTGAAAGAAACCAACACTCTAGAAGAAACTATCAGTTCAAATTCTAGTAGCTTGTTCTCTTCGCTATCTTAACAATCTTCAATTACAATGAAAATATGAATATGGAATAAAAATGTGTTAGAAGTATTATCACAATGGAAGCAGGTCTTAAAATATTGTTACTATGAAAGCCAACAATGATTTTTTTAAAGAAGTCAAAATAAGTCAGAAGTAATTACTTAGAATGTCTTCAGACAATCCATTTGAAGTAAGAGAGTCCGCAAATGCTGCAGTGGGTTGGCTTAATACCTGAAAAATCAAGAAGTAGATACATCCTGGCCTATCAAAAATTTGAGAAATGGTGCGATTTGAAAAATATACAGAAATTCAACGAAAAGGTACTACTTTTGTGAAATTTCAAAAACATCAAATGCTGAGATCTGAACTCCCCGTGCGCAAAACTGTTGATATCAAGAAGTACACTATGCTTTTGGATTGACTGAAGAAACGGTCAGCAGGACACCATGCAAAAGAAAATCGGAGATTTTGACGAAGAAGAATGTTGAAAAAATTATGAAAGAGACTGAAGACGAAATATATCTATTTGTACGACTTCTTCAAATGGTTTATAATTTATTATTGGATAAATCTGTTCCTAAGGTCGCTATGATAATAGGGATTACAGGAGCTGCAGGAAGGCTGAACTGACTTTCCTACGAGAAGAAGACATATTTGATCAAGGCACTTTTTTCAAAATTATAATTCCAGAAGGAAAAAACACGGATTATTCGGGAATTTGTGGTCACTGCTGGAACTATTTCTGGTGTCAATCTTGTTCTTGACCTCAGCAAAAATGATAGAAATATTAGATCTCCTGCTGTAAACCACGCCAGATTTTTTGTGCGATATTATAATGGAAAATGTGGCATACAACCCGTGGTCATAAATGACATAGGAAAATTACCAGCAAAGAAGTCTGAGTACCTGGCACTACTTAATGTTAAAGCAGCATACGTAGGACATTGTTTCAGACGCTCGTCAGCGACTTTGTCATACTCAATAGTGGACATTCTGAAAATAAAGCAGCACCGAGGATGGAAATCCAATAGTATAGCCTGAGACTATGCTGGTAGTTCATTAGAAAATAAAAGAATAACTTCAGGGAACAATCTGAGCCAAGCCCTTGGCATACATGTAGATATCACAGCTGCAAATGAAGTTAACATTAGACAAGGAGTTCAGGAGAATATTCACCCAGAAAAAGGACTTAAATAACTGTGTTTTTAATAATGTTGGTTTTAATGTTCATAAATTTTAAAATATTATTGAATTGAAATGATGAGTTAATTGACAATTTGAATAATGAAATAGTTGACAGTTTTCACAGTAATTAATTAGTATTTTTTCAAACAAACCGTTACGTGAAGTTTCTACATATTTTTTTTTCATTTCATTTCACTGATATATGAAAATTATGAAAAATGTACGTTTCTTAATGTAAAGGAGTGACTTAAAGTTGAAGTAATTAAATAGCGGAGTTAGAAAAAAATGTTTTAAACGTAGATATGTGACAGTGACAGTAAACAGTGACTTTATTTTGTTCCTCGAAACCACTTACCAATCATTTATCAAGAGAGAAAAAATTCGCAACACTGGGTTTATTAATGTTTTTTTCAGTGAAGATATAAGGCTTGGAAAAGTAAACCACTTGCGATAAATCGCCAGAACGGAGTGATCATTCAATCTCCCCATGTTTACCTTCTATCGATGATATAAAAAAAGATACTACTACTCCTTAATGTGATGCATATCTATATTCTTGTTAGCAGATTTGAATTATCATGATATTAATGTACCTTTCGACAAATATGGTCTAATTATTATTCCATTTATTATGTCAGCTCATACTTTTGAAAATAACTGTGACATTTATTTAGTTAACAACCTCAATGCATTTTATATTTATGATGGCTATTTACATTTTCATTATTAATAACTACTTCAACTGTAGGCTATTGTGTACGTAGTTGTTATCGAGTGCAAATACTATTAATGTATTAATCCTCTTTTTAGTCTTGAAAATTATTATAATTAATATATAAATAAAACTTAAATTCATTCTACAAGTGAAGTGAACTATGAAAAATTTTAATAGGTCTGATCTTTTTGTGACTTGTGATACTTGACTAAATTTCACAAACAAAAATTCAAAGTCAACATCAATCAGTCAACTGAGTCTTATATTCAACTTAAGGGCCTCTTGTTTTATGCTAAATTTGGAAGCGGTAGGAAAAATATAAAAAAATAAATTCTATTGAAGAAACGGTTATTTATTAGAAAATCCCTGGAATCAGAGAAATAAAAACAAGGTGGGGATAATAAGTAACGAGATTGGCAAATGCGGTAAATTACAGCAATAGCCATGTATTACGTATGAAGAATCAGTTGATACTGCAGCAACATTTGAGTATCCATGTGGTTGGTCAAAAAGAGGTTTTTATCATTTCTGCCTAAATCTAAATGCTCACTACCCCTCAATTTGGGTTTTTAAGTAAGAAGTGCACAAATGATGCTATATTCCCCCTCCTAAATAATGTTTACTTTAGCATAAACAGCCATCACTCCACTGCAACAATTTTCCGTAATATTTCTAAGGTTTTCGATTGTGTTAGTGCATGATATTTTAATCAACAAATTGCAGTACAGAACACCTCTCACATGGTTAAAGTCATACCTTATCCACAGAAGTCAGCTTGTAATGATTTATACAACAATGTGTTCTTACAAGCCCATAGAATGTGGGGTGCCCCAAGGCTCATTACTAGGCTCTATTTTGTTTCTTATGTTATAAACGACATCACCTATCTAGACATCAGTGGTAAAATATGTCTTTTTGCAGACGATACTAGTTTCTTTTGGAGCAACCCTAATCTCACAACACTTCATAGGACCATATCTAATGACCAATCAGCCTTAAATCATGGTGCCATTCTAACCTTCTGTGTCTCAACGTTCCTAAGACTTTCGTTTCTGAGGTACGTGTGGTACGACTCAATTGGATCGAATCTACAAAAGAGAGTTGTTAGATATTTACTCGGACTAAACAGCAAGCTCACTGCAGGGACTTCTTTAAAAGATTGAAAATTCTGATAATTCCTTCTTTGTTCATCTCTGAATCCCTTTGCCTAATTCTCAAACACGCTTCTCCAATGTCAGAAAGATCTTTGCACGTCTTTCCACATAGTAACGCGGGACACGACCTTTACCTACCTACTCCACGTTCAGAATTAGTTAAGGGCTCAATATTTCATAATGCCCAATTACTTGCCAAATGAAATCAAATCGTTATTATCTTTTCCTGCATTCCGCAATAATTTGAGGGGCATATTTACTGGAAAGTGCCTTCCACTCTGTAGACGACTTCTATTCTAATGATAATATCCAATTCCAGGCCTGTTGCATACTGGTTTAATTTTTGCTATGGACTTAATGCTATTACCCAGTATTTATGTAATTCAAAAACCACGCTCTGGCTTACATCAAGTGGTTTCTAGCCAGGATTATAATCGCAGTTTTATATTATCAGATTTATTCACTGGATATTTTTTTCCTAATTTAGATCTTTAGTGAAAGGAATGAGATTCGATTCCGTTAAGCTATAAAAGAAAAAGAAGCTCACCTTCTGGAGGACCAGACAAGAGAAGACTACCAGCGCTAATTCAAAAAATGAAAGGTTTCTTACTAAATTAATTCAGTATCAACGTTCAAGTCTTTCTAAGCCTAATATTACTGTATTTCATTCCAAATATTATAGGTGTATAGTTTCTTCATAAAGTCTTCTTACGCAAACATAACCTGTCTATATCAGATTTTCGGAACTAGGTTTATATCTAAACGCTGAACACATTGAAAACCTATGATTCGATTATGCTTACAATAAATTAATAACTTTTTTTCTCTTTACAGGTGAGCCTGTCAAAACAAACCACAATAATGTCATGTGTGGATATACATTTAAAAACTTGGGTGAGTTCTGGATTGTCAATATTTCGGAACCTGCTCAGTAGTGAATAATGTAATTACTTCTAGAATTTTCTTTCTCATAACAGCTTCATTGCTTTTGAGTGTTATGAGAAATTAATATTGTTTCATATATTACTGCTTTCAACTCATTTCCTCATACTCAATATAAACATTGAGTTTTTCTTCGTAAAAGTAGTATTCCATTTGGCGTGGGAAATTTTTATTGCTACATGTGGTTAACAAATTATAATTTATAAATTTACAGTTCACAATCTATAATCTGAATTCTGTTTGTCTGTGGAATAGAGGAATATATAAGAATATGTATACGTCGAAACATTCTCTCTCAGAGAATATCTCGTACTAGAGAGCTGCAGAAGTGCACTTACAAAATGGATAATGTATTAGTTTTAGAAAGTGGTAAAATATTCCAGTTCTGGCAGAAGACATGCCACTTTGGGTAGCTATAGCATAAATATTATTGAACATGAAATGGACCAAGCATTGAGGTAGGTACTAGGTACTATTCCGAATACCTAAAGTCTGACAATCCCGGGTCCAGGGCATCGAAAAAAACATGATCTACGGCAATCCCGAGTTTCTGCAATGAGAACAAAGGCCATCTATTTTAGTTTTAGTGAGTATACCTTACCAGTGAACATTATGAAGAACAGACGGTCGTGTACACACTTGATGAAAAAATAATTTCATCAGTTTTAGGGTTTGATCTATACAGAATATCACAGTCGTGGCACGAAGTAGTAGTTGGCCGCATTCTTCTCAATGTGAAATATGAAGCTAATAATGGCCATGATAACATCAATATATGTACTGCGGATTCAGATGTAGTCGTCTCTATATAGATAATAAAAATAGAAAAAAAACTTGGTGTTGAAACGGGAAAACATAAAATAATAATTCTTTATCATCCTCTGTGATGTCAACTATGTCCAAAGGACTCCAAATGCTGATTTCACTTTTAAACAGTTGATGGTTGGCAGAAATCCAGATGGTGATCTTTCTGCTAATTAAGAATTGGAAGATTTCTTTTTCTCTATGAAACAACATCACACCTTAACAGTATTGATGTATGGAGATGTGTAAATAGGACAGATTATGTTGATCTGGTCATAATTCCTATCAATTGCGCTTTCTTTGATACTTTTGTGGCACAGGATTCAAAAAGTCTCATGATTTCATTGATGCTGAAATATTTCACTTTGGAGATACAGCAGAGAACATCGAACATAATACCATAATAATTAGGCTACAAAATTTTTTATCCAGTGAAACGTTTATCAAAATAACATCGTTTAGGCGGCGCCAAATCTGTCTTGAGAAATACACTAACTCATAACTTGCATTGGATTACAAATATATCTGAATTTATGAAGAAATAGATGAAATGGAACCGATATTTACATAATGTTTCTTGATCGTCAATTATTCCATTTACTAATATACATACTCAGGTTAATTCTAATTTTGTATTACATAATTTTATGCAACTCCTTACTGCTTTAAACTGTCTTAAATAGAATAAAGTACAACCACCCAACAACGGAATCTTTGTTACCTACGCAACTATCCTCCCTACAACGCCACTTCCAAGTGCTCGCTTTATAAACTTTTTCCCTCCACAAATTCCTTTCTCAATAATTTCAAACGCCTGTTCAAGAATGTTGTCTTCACTAACAAGTCACTTTCTCTCGTTTTCTAGTATTTTTATTCTCTATTATTTACGACTATTATCAACAGAAGAAAATTTGTAATCACAAATTCGCTCTTCAGAAGCATTCACCAAAATAAAGAAGATTCTCCAACGTCCATGCTTCAGTTCATATCACAGAATGACCTACTCTGGTAGTTACAATAATAATTGTAATTTCCAACTGTGTCATGAATATGTTGGTATTATGACCTTAGGTAATGATTTCGAACTAGGCACCTCCTGACCTTCATATACATGAAAATAACAGCACCTAATCATTGGAACTCTATCCCTAACAATAGTTATTTGTAGGCCAAGGACTGAAAGTGCTACTTTGCTGGACGAGTCTGAAAATTACGAGACGAGAGAAACGAGGCAAGCAACAGACGAATCCAACAAAGTAGTATTTGGGCCGCGGCGTACACAACATTTTTTAGTCGACGCATAAGATCCAAAACTTTTCCAATTACATAGGAAAGGATAGAAAATAAATAAAAGAGAATCATAAACATTTTATTTATTGAACAATATAATGTACTAAATGATATTTGCAATGTCAATATCAATTTATTAATTATTTGATTGTACCTCCAGGACAATTATTAATATTTATTGGATTGGATGCAGATGGAATATGTATATACCTACCAGATATTGATGGAATCTCTGTAGATGTGTTTGTGATTTCGATACAACTTGTAGATGTGTAGATTTGTTGATTGATTCGTATTTGTGTTGGAAGAAAGTTATGTAAAATGATCGAAGTGAAACTGTCAACATTGATGTGGCTAGAGTCACATTTGAGGAAGTTAAAGTTGTCTACTCCAGAGCGTCCCGAAAGAATTGTCACTTTCACTACATGGAACATTTAAAACGCAGCTTTCAGTATGTACATGAATACAGAACGAACAACTTTCAGATGGCGTCGTCTTAAAGAAAATTTATCTATCGACATCTCGTGAGAAATTCAGATCATTAGTGAGTGAATGAAAAAACGATTCACTATAACTATCAGATTTACGATTATACTATATAGAAAATATCGTCCAAATGACAATAATATTTACACCGCCCACACCAATATGCTTCCGATGTTTGATATATAACCTCAATCGTTGTTTGATGAATCAACTCAAGAATCTAGGCACAAACATGCTCTATCAATCAAATCAATCAACTGCAGTGACATTGTGGAATTCAGCATCAACCACGTTAATTCGTCTTTCGCAATGAGAGGAACTTTGGTATGGATTATCTGTTATATATGGAGACGGCGGTTTAATATTAACTAGTAATGTCAGGAATACATTGTTCAATCACATATCATCCAAGAACTGAATAGATCTACATTTCATATCTTTCGATATTTCCAACAACTAATTCAAAATTAATTTCTCCCGTTTATTCATCAAATAACGAGGAATATTTCGGCTGGAACTTATTTATCACAGCTCATTATTTAAAATTGTATTTTATTTGAGGCAAAAAAGACTACGTTCAAGGTAAACCTCAAAGAAACATTTCGATTGATATACGATATTGACTTTCCAAATCTTATGATTTTTGCTGAACATGACAAATCTGAGTAACTGGGTGTGGCGTTTCTGAGAGTGATAAGTTCAGCATATGGAATCGTTATCTGAAGAATTAGAAAGCATTGTACAAAGCAAACGTGCTTATGATGAAATATGACCATATCACGGTACGTTAGAGATATGAGATAATCTTGAGAAAGTTAAAATTCATGTTGCAACTATACGGTCAGACATACGAAGGAATAACTTGATCAAGTCTACAAAATAGTACTAAACAATAGAAAAAAGAACTAATCCTTATAATAACTTGAGCGGACACATTTCTTATATTGATAAATGTATAACAGAATTGAGAGTTAGAAGATTTCATAAACAAGCGGAAGAGCTCAGACAAGGAGGAAGAGCTACGATTAATGCTATTAAATTTAAATATAGATGATTTTAGGAGTAAGAGAATCTGAGAATCTATTGATACGATTAAGAAATGTTAATTACAAGAAATGAAAAATAACTGTAACAAGATTTGAGAGGCACAAAGAAGTAAATCAGAATTAAAGGAACAAAAATAATGATACTGGGTAATAGTGTTTTACAAATGAGACTATAAGGTTATTGAACGCTACATTACTAGTGAAAATAAAGAATACTTAAAACTGATATTTCAAGTTTGTCATGTAACATACCCTGAGATTGAGGCATTGGTCATAAGTGCCTCTCCATAAGATCATAACATATGAGCAATCGGGGATCTATGCATATAATCCCGAAGCTATACAGAAATCAACTGTATGGGTCTTTCAAGACAAACCAAATTCAACAAAAGTTGTTCGCGCATGTAGCATTTCGAAGTGAATGATCGCCTTTTTTTCGCAATAACTGTGTATGTTGGCACCGTTCCATTAGAGAAACGTATAATGGTCTATTCTGAATGGTACACCAGCATTTGTTTCTATTGTTTCATCCTAAATTCGAGTAGTAACCCTCGAATTATAATCACCCAAGGCTATCGCATGGAGTATTTGGGAATTCAGTAATTTGTACGAAAAATTATTTCAAAGTACATTTTACCACATTTGTAAAAGAGTACTTTTGAACTTAAGTGATAAATGATTTGAAGGATCTACTCTATCCTCAGTAAACGTATTGCAAATGGTTGGCTTACGCTTGCCAAAGTGGTTGAATCTCGTGGAGAACTAGCTAATTTTTGAAAGCTCAATAATCAATTACTAATCCAGTTAACAGCTTGCATGAAATTCTTGAAGCATGTGCTTTACGACGTTATACCAATTACGAGGATTGCTACTCAAGTTTTGAGTACAATAGCAGATTTTGGACGACCCTCACGAAATTCATCCTTTAGCGAAGTGCGACCTCGATTGAATTAGGTAAACCAGCGAAACACGATGCCTCAAAATGGTCCTTTATCACACATTACACAACAAACAAACAAATAGTAGCGCTACCTGGTCTTTTCAGTTCGCGTCAGAAAATTTGATCGAACGGGTTTTAAACGCTCTGATAAGACGCAATGTATATCTGCAATAATTCGCCTTCTATCTACAAGAAAAATATAATAGTTCTATCGTACAATACGCTTGCGTTTGCAGCTTGGAAAATATTTCTTCATCACAAGCCGGATGAACTATTCTCAATGACGGATAATTTATATGGACATTATACAGTGGATTCAAAGTAATCGCCATTGACACAAGGTATAAATAAGGAGCGAAGGGATTAAATATTTGGGAAATCGAAAATAGTGCCACGACCAGTTAAAATTATTTGTATGTAGCAAAATAATTATAGTAAAATTATGAAAATTCCTACGTTTGAGTTTTCGGATAGGATCTTTTTTAATAAAATATTTTCAAAGATGGTCAACTGTTAACTTTGTTATTTTGAATAGAACACACTGCATATTAGTATATTTTTGAAATCTACTTAGAATTTTAGTGTACTTTTGTCTGAAAGCTTCATGTATACTTACCTATACCTAAACTTACCGTTATCCAGATATTAAATGTTTTCTGTACATTTTTAGAGATGCAGGTGTGGTCTAAATTTTATTTTGACCCGTTGAAACAAGCACTAAGAAATAAATAAGTATTTTTCTTTACCTTGTCAAGGTCTGTTAAAACAATTAGATCAAATTGTATTTACTAATCCTATTCCAGCTTTTAGTCTCAATTTTTTATGTATACTTTTAGTAGGCTTTGTGATAAATGAATGATACTTATTTAACTGTAATTAATCAATTGTTGATACTTTCGAAAATCGTTAAAATGGCTCGTTCTCAATTTAATAACGAAGATTATGTAAATTTGCTTTTAATACATGGTGAATATGACAAAGTTGTTACACTAACATGTACTTTATCGGCTGCAAGATATCCAGATAGACGACCAAACGCGCATATTGTTGAAAGAATCCCCAACAATTTGAAGCTATTCGGTTCATTTGAAGCAAAAGTTAATCGAAATAAACCAGTTTTTGACAATAGTAAAGCCGAAATTAGATTTTGAATATTAATAATAAAATGTCAGGGAGACGAAGATATTTAAAAAACATAATTTGGTGCAACGAATCGAAAGGATTATTTGATAGATACAACTCCCACTATTGAAGTCAAGATAATCTCCATTTAATCAAAGAACGTGCTTTTCAAGATCGGTGGCAGTTCAATGTCCTTGGTGCTATTAGAAATAATCAAATAATAACACTTCATTTTTACATAGGAATTTGAATGGTTAGGAAACACAACCAATTAATTTATACTTAATTAATAATGTAAAAAACACTGTTGTATTTTTAAATGATTTTTGTTTTATTTTTAGGAATATTTTAGGAAATTTGAAACAAAATTATTTAGACCGCTTGCAACCAGACGAATTGAACAAACTTTTTGTTATTCATGACGGTGCTCCTGCTCACAAGTCAATCGTCATAAATATATATAATCATATAAATTTTTAGAAGAGCAATTTGAAGACAGATGACGTACTAAGAAGGGTTGAAAAATGCATTGAGGTTCAAGGGAGCAATTTTGAACATTCACTTTAAGACATCAGAATATTTTCCTTTAACTTTTAATTTTTCATAAAGTTTTGTAGCATATCTGATTATTGTCACAAATGGTTTAATTCGATTAAATTGCTTAAAATGAACCGAATATCTTCAAATTGTATTATTTTAACAATGTGCGATTTCGATCGTGGTTTATCTGGATATCTTACTGTAAAGAAAGCACATGATCTTGTAACAACTTTGCCATATTTACCATGTATTAATAGCAAATTTACATAATTTTTTTTCTTAGTGCTTGAATCAACGGGTCAAAATAAAATAAAAAAATTATTTATAAGGGTCTGCATCGTTCAAGTTTTTTACAAAAAAAATTATTAACTCAAAAAGTATACATTTTTTGAAAAAAATAATTTTCAGACAAAAGTATACTAAACTTTTACGTTTATTTCAAAAACATATTAATATATAGGGTACTCTATTTAAAATAACAAAGTTACAGTCGACTTCTAGTAGAACTGGAAGACGGCCATCTTTGAAAATCATTTTTCTTCGGGTTCATATTTTCTTTGATGTTTTTGAATTTTTTTTCTGGATTGTATAGGTTATTTCCTATTATTTGTTCAAGTTGTTCTTCTCAATAGTTGGCTGAAAAAGTGTTTGTTTAATGCTCTAAAAATTTCCTTTTTGTTGATTGTGTCTATCCCAGCTACCATTTCGGTTTTAGATTTCAGGATTTCTAATCTTGTGGTCCTCTTCCATAATATTTTGTAGACTATGTCAACTCGTTTACGAAAAGTTATATACTGGATTACATTTTCCGTTGTTGGGTAGCATTATTCAGTCTAGTTTTGTCTTTTGAAGGTCCAATTTGATGCAATTTACTTGTCAATTTGCACTTTTTAACGTATTAGATCTATTATTTTGTTTTAAAAGTTATGTTTATTGTTATTCCGATCAATTTCGTAATACTATGACTAATATTCAATATTCATTCTTCATCATATGCTCGGTAACAGATGATTATTTGATAATACAATTAAGTACAGTTCAAATGTGAAGTTATGTCTTTTTCACCCATTCTGATATTATTATTCTAATTCACAGCTTCGATTGTGCTACCACTTTAAGAAAAAGGAAACAAATTCTTAGGCAAGCAAAGATCGATTAAGTCGGATTGAAGGATCACTTGTGTAGAATTTACTTAAACATTACTAAAAATTTGAATTATAATAATTTCAATCCGTCAATGTCAATCATTCATTAATACTGTGAGGATCGGTTTTTTGTTTATTGTACTAATTGAGTCTGAATTATTTAGTACTATGGTTAGAATCACGAGAAATATTTGCATTGAACTCTCATGCCCCATCACCTTTTGGTATATCGTACTTGATACCATCTATAATAACTTTCTCACAATATACAGTGTTTCAAAAAAGGTGATTCCGTCTTTAGGATAGATAGAAAAATGAAAAATATTTGGGGTTTACTCAGGAGAAAATTTTGGTAACGCAACAATTAGCAACATTGTATTGAAAATCTATAAGAATATGTTTTGGAAACTGATACATGAAATGAATGTATTTTTATGTCTGACTCTCATATAAGGCGTTAGTTACACGGTTCGTACCAAGTAGTATTGAATATAACTTTTTTAATATTAGATTTATTGAATGAAATTTTAAATGAATTTAAACATCATTTAATTTTACTTAACCTAACCAAAATGAAACTCTTGGCAAAACTCTATACCGTGTACCGTTTTCGGAATATTTTGATTAGGAAAGTGATAATTTCTTCAGTATATCCATATTTTCGATGGTGCAATACCGTTAATTTTTGACAATTTCAAGTGGTTTATGCTTCCATTCCACAAAAAAGTACTGTCCACAAAAAACTTAACCGTTCTCCGCCTTAATTCTAGGTGACGATTGTTTTTACATTAAAATTTTCTTGTAGTTTCAACTATTGCTTTTTCGCATTTAGTATTGATACTTCTGGTCTGTTATCATAGAATTAATGTTCCATACAGCTTTAAACAGAAATTATTTATATCAATTTTAATGCACAGCTTTCTCTTGTGAACAAGATTGAGCATTACGTGGAAATCTTCTAGGCCATCTGATAAAATTACTGTATCGTCCACATACCTTAGAATATTGAAAATGATGTCAACAATTCTCATTTCATAGATCTATACTCCCTGTTGTAAAGATTACGTACGATTATTTCCAATTTTCATTTTCATTTTCACGCGATTTCTCTGTTACAGCACCCGAATTGAAAAAAGAAGTGTTAAACCATGTTTATATGAGGCATACCACGTCACAATCAGAAAGTAATGAAGTTTTTTAGATCATGGAGAGTTTGAATCTCAATTTATAAACGATACGTACTAAATCCACAGTAGAATAAAGAATAGACTTCTTAGTTTTCCTTGCCAATAGAACTAGTAATTATATTGTCCAATTATTTTTCTGTCCATCCCAAAACCTTGTTTAGTATTGAATATTAGGTATCACTCGATCAATAATTGAACCCATATACTATCAATAACAAGCCCTGTTGTGGTTTGTGATTTCCTTGAATGAGAGTCGTTTTTGTTCAGCTTAAGCAATAATTTCATATAGATACCCTCACGAAGATTTTTGTGGAATATATCTTGGTAAATAGTCTTTCATTTTTAGATGATTGGTTACCAGTTCTTTCATCGATTTGTTTCAGTATCACTATTCATTTTCAATCAGTTTTCGTGATAATACCTCGAATTACGAAATATTGAATCTAGTTTTCTTTTTATCAATATCAATATCACTTCATCCTACAGATCATTACTGACAGAGCCAAAAATCCAGAGATATACAATTCCATTTTCATAGCAATCAAAGATTGTGTACAGTTGCTTCACATAAATTATTTTCTTTATCCAAGTCGTTTAGATTTGCCTCAATTACTGGTTTTTTAGAAGGAAACGTTATATTTCCAATTGAATAACAGAACTGATAGAACAAATCGTGCTAGATCTTATTTATCAAGCGTCTCCAATTCTCCGTGATTGAATAAGTCACACAATAATCAGAACCAAGCGTTTTTTTAGGGATTGCAGCGGTACAAAATCCATATACTAGGTATGGTACATTACTGAGCTTCAAATTAGTTTTTGTTTATGAAAAATTCAAAAAATAAGCATACTTTATATGTAACTAATATTTAACTAAAAATAATTAACGAAAAAAAGTGATTTTGTGAACTGTAGGAATATGAGGAGTATCTTCATATCATGATTTATTAACAGTTTCATGAAAACTATTTCAAACAATATGAAAAAATAATTTCCAGTTATAAAATAATGATATTATATAACACTACAATTTGAGAAAAAATCAATAATCTATATCTGTTCTACAAATACACTGGAACAATCAACTATATAACGTACAGAGTGAGTTTTATGTATGGAACGCCTCAATTACCTCGGAAACGGCTTGTGCGATTTTGATAAATTTTTGTGTACAAGGGTCTTGTGATACGACCGGTATTATGTTGGTATCTACATTGTTGTTAGATCTTTCCTTTTCTCGTAAAAATAATGAAATTTGTTATTTGAAACCAAGAAATACTATCATCTAATGTTCCCTATACCTAAATGCTATAATTTCGGGGTTGAAATAATACATTTAGGTGGCTATGACTGTTACAATAACAAATTTGACGTTGCAATATATTATTACTGTTTTATTGAATTTTATTGAAAGTCACAATGAATTGTTTATCTGAGAAAGAACGAATTGATATTTTAATGATACTAGGATATGGTGATAAGCGTAGAAGTTAACAAGAAACGTATATGTTTAATAATTTATAACCTAACGGAAATCACATAACAAGATCTACAGTCAGTAAATTAATGAAAATGTTTACTTCATCAAAATCACGGCGCAGAAAATTTGCATTAACTGAAAACAAATCTTTGGATGTTTGTGTCCTATTGAAGACGATAAACACTTGAGTACTAGAAAAATATCCAAGGAACTTAATATTTTGCGAACATCCATAATGAAAATTTTACGTGATAATAAATTCTATTCATACAAAGTAACATTGGTTGAAGAGTTGTCAGATGACGATTGTGATAGACGTGAAGAGTTTGCAGACCTTATGATGGACAAATTTTAGAATCAAAACCATCATCAAAGCCATTCAAATTTACAATATTTATTGGTGGAGATACTGTAAATGTAGCTATAAATCCGAAATTATGACATTTGCGTATACTGAATATCACATGGAAAAAACTATTTCCTAGGAATTTCTAAGAACACAAATTATATGGGGTGATCTATTTGAAATAACGACGTTCATAATTTTTCCGAAAAAAGAGAAAGATCTAACAAGAATGTCATTACCACCGTATTATAAGACCTTTGTATACAAAAATTTATGAAAATCGTACGAGCTGTATCCCAAAGATTGAGGCGTTCCATACATAAATCTGACTCTGCATATTGTAGTAGATAAATAAATAAATAAACACGACTTTAAAGTTACAAACGACGTGAGATGGCTGTAGTAATTAAAATGTCTCTATAAAGATGGTAGCACTCCATATTATGAATTTCACCAAAACATTCAAGTACCAGAGTAAAGAAATGAAAAAAAAACTTCAAATCCTAGTCTTTCATCACAAAATCTTATTTTTGTTTGAACATAATGATTAACATATATATGAGGACTATGACTTTCTTATTGATCACATCAATTTACAGAAAATGATTATTGTCTACAAAAGTTGAAAATATAATTTTGAATCAAGTTTAAGTAACCCAAGACTCGCAATACCAAGTTTATCTCTAAAAATTCATTGCTAAATTTGAGTAATCTCTATTTATTTTTGGGCGGATAATTTCTTAGAAATTCCACATAATACAGCAATTTTATGTATGATTTGGATTTTGCCTAACATCAAGAAATCAACTTATTTAAAGAAAATATTTGAAAAAAAATTCTCGAGACATTTGAATCGCCAACGTTTAGCTTCTGAAGAATGTGTTGATTGCTCGGAATTATATGATTTATCACTATCAATGATATTTATCAAAAAATACAAGCTACCTTCACTATTACAAAGATCATCCACAATTTGGAATGGAGCTACTGAAAGCTGAGAATCAACTTGTAAGTTAATGTTATTTTCTGAATAAATACAGTTGGATTTACACACATATCCAATTACCATGTCTTCATCAATGCCTTTCTCGTACTTTTTCAGAAAATGAATCTCCCAGCAAAAATTTTTTCTCTGGTCTTCTTGCCCTATGCAATATGTAGCACATTCTAAAGATTCTGCTTTGAGATTCATATTAATGGTGACACTGAATATAGCTTTGTAAGCAAATACAACAAATATGTGTAAGCCACAACGGTTATATTTGAATCCTCGGAAACCTTTTAGTGTAACTGGATTCGTACATATATAGGAAATATGTTCATCTTTGCAGTGCTCCCTAATCTCCCAAAATTGTCCTATCCACTCACAAAAGAAGTTGAATGGACAAAGTCGGAGTTGAAAAAAACATATTGGATCGTGATCATTCATTTCTCTAGGTTTTGCTCTGAAATCACACCCAAAGTATGTATTTCTACAAGGAAGCTTCACTTTGAAGAATAACTCCTCCAATACAACATTCCTAACGAATGGCACATTAGCTTTGCATGCCGAACAACCCACCATATCCTCGAAACAGTTGTGACCAGCAGTGCACTGCATTATTTTTGGCTGCATTAAACGTGTACATTTCACGCATTGAAATCTTCTTATTATCTCCTCAGTGGTCGGGATATCATTATCATCCTAAAACAAATACTTAATCATTAGAAATATATCTATAATAACAAAATTGTTCTCCAAAGCAGTACAATTATCGCCAATATTTCTGTATTATAAAACATTCTATCACTTTTTTGGCAAATATTCAACCAATATATTCTATGAAGTTACTGGAATCAATAATAAAACTTGGCAAATTACTATACGGTAGTAACTCGTGATCAATTCAATAAGACAGTTCACATTTTCATCCATCAATTAGTATAACCCATTGTTCAAGTTCCATTCTACCAGTACATAACTCATAAAAATTATACTGGTGAAGAAAATGGATATCAAACCATATGATTATCGATTTTATTGTTAGTTAATGAGATTTGTTTCGTATAAAAAAAGAGAAGCAATAAAGTATTGCAAAGATCTTATTTGTCTCAAGTGAGACAAATTGTTGGGCAACCATATTCCATTGATATTTAATGGAAGCGTTGAAATTCTAATAAGATAGTTTTTCAGAGAATATCGAAAAATATTAGGTCAGAAAACGATTTACACTCTCACACGAATTTTGCTTTGAAGTAATACTAATAAGCTATTTTTATGCTGAATATCTTTCTTTGATATTTCCAGATTCTAATGAACAAAAGCTTTAAACGATAAGTGCAACATGGAATTTGTCGCGGACCTGGACATTTGAGCTGCGTGCGGAAACCGCATCGGAAACTGATACAATCTTTTTTGTTGTTGGTGTGAAATTTGAGCGGCATATTCCTATTAATATGAATTTGTCAGCTATTTGTTTACGATGCGAAAAGTTTGTCCAGAGATATTAACTATGAGCAACTTCAAATGTGTTCCCAATTAAAATACGGCTACTACTAGGTTGGAGTGCTCAGAGCAATCTACTTCATCGCAAAGACAAGTATTTGAGTATACAAAATAAACAGTTTCTGAAGTCGTTGAAAACTGGCCTCATGCGAGTCGCCAATTCACACCTATTAACTAGGATAACATCAGAAAAGTCAGAAAAATGGTGCATTAATATTATAATATCGTCGTATCAGGCGTCGAGTTATGAATATCACGTCGAAAAAATCAAACTGATGCAATCTGTCGCGAACGCCTCAATAAATGGGCAGAAAATCCTTGGATTGTTCACCACGATAACGCACCTTTATTGTCCTGCATGATTGTGATTGATTTTGACAGGCTCTCTATGAGCTTTTCTTTTTTTCCGTTTCGGAACAAAAGTATATCGCTGGAGCTTTACAACTAGTCGAAGTAGAAAGTTTAACAAAAATTGTTTTATTTATGTCATTCTCGCCCACCTTTGATCACATGATCTATCATTGATTAAAATATATTTTATGAATTTCTAAGTAGATCGT
The DNA here is from genome assembly GCF_026250575.1 of Diorhabda carinulata. Taxonomy (NCBI): domain Eukaryota; kingdom Metazoa; phylum Arthropoda; class Insecta; order Coleoptera; family Chrysomelidae; genus Diorhabda; species Diorhabda carinulata. The sequence goes on from NC_079462.1 coordinate 12,131,612, forward strand.
TTTCATAGTAATTATCTCACATTTACCTAAATTAACCAAAAAAATGAAAGTAGTGATATCAGTTTTATATCTTTTATCTGAAAATATTTTTACATTTCACATGTGTTTAATCTATGCTTTTGTAGGTATCCCCGTTGTAGATGAAATTTTTCTAGTGAGTAAATATATCAATATTGGATTTCTCTATTACGTGCTAAAGTTCATCAAGAGGATGTAGGAAAAAAGTATCAAAGCAAACTGAATAATGATTTTTCAAAAATTTACCTTGTTAGCAGGTGACGTCGAACAGTTACTATTCATATTCAATATTTCACTGGAGGCCAAAACTAGAAAATATCTGTAAATACTTCGATTTAAGTATGAAGTTAGCTCATTAGCATTAGTAAACAAACTTGTATTTACGATTATATTTACGTTTGATAAAAGAATACCAAATATATCCATATTCCTCACGAACTAGAAATTTCAGAGAAAGTAACATTTCCAACGGCAAATTTAGTATTTACTTATGAAATTGAGAGAATTTCAATCAATATCTATACAATTACAGCGAAATTATATTTGTGGTAGTTATAATCCAATTATTATGTATACAGGGTACTCAGCAACTCATTGCCAAATTTTCTAAAGTGAGCATAAGAGGCAAAATTAATTTCTGTCATACGAGTCATCTCTTATAACCATATAAAATTATTAATGTTCAAACTATTCAATGGAATAGGACATAAATGGAAGTACTGAGTAACAAGAAAGCTGAAAATTTCACATATATGATATCATGAGCTATAAGAAATCGTCAATGAGTGAATATGTGATGATGCATCCAAATCGCCCAGCTCCAAGTGAAAATATTTTCTTAAATATTAACTAGTCTCTGAAAAATTTTGAGGAAGCGTAGAGAATTAGAATCAAGAATTCGACCTGTTGCTTCATTTTGAAAGTGACGTTGGCTTAATTATAGTTACCTTTAATCGAAAAGTTCTCGGACTAACGGTCCAAAAATACCGTTTAGGCATATATTCAGTTTGATATGAGGATTTTTAAGTGTTCGCACTGATAATGCTAAACAATCAAATTGAATAAACTTATTTTTAGACATACTGAAGATGGATAATTATTTCAAATTGCTCTAGCTGAAATGGTCTGAAAACGTATCAAGTAAACTTAAATTGATGTCTAGAGCGTTGAAAAAGATCAGTTTAACCCCTACAAATTACTACTAGCACACCTCATATCTGACCAAAGATGAAAACGCTTGAAATTGAGACAAGGCTGGACGAATCACCTAATTTATCCGATTTTTTGACATATACAGGTAAAAAATCGGTTTTCTTAAAAAGAATATTAAACATAAAAAGGCAACGGAAAGGAACATTTGATTAATATTGTTGGTCATATACTTATTATTTAGACAACAACATGAGAAAAATATTGAGAAAAGTTATTGCCAAATATAGTGTAACGTTTTCTGTATTCGTATTAATTTACACTCTTTTTATTCGGGAGGTGAATTAATAAAGCCGACTCTTACGTTCTTAATTGATTAACACTCTACACACTGTTTATAATAATTCACATATAAATATCACTTAACTAATTCGTTCTATTCACTACGACTATTTATATAAAATTACACCAACTGCGCTTACATAACTCTTTGTATATTATTAATAGAATTGTACAAACTGCTAGAACAAAAAAAAACAAAACAAACGAATAAATAAACTTTCCTAGAAATTATTCAAGAGAAATACTGTAAATAAACCGCCTTCTATAATAAAAAACTCTGGAAGGAAACATCAAAGGCGCGTCTGTAATATATAAAATGTAGATGAAAGGCGCCGCACTAATTTGCTGAATTTCAAAATTGTAGCTGGACAGGGCCGGACTAAGAACCAATTTCCCGAACTTTTTCGTAACAATAACTTTTGTAGTAACTGTTCCTTTTTAAGACCTGGATTGAATAATTTTTTGGGTTTCAAATCTTTGCGAACTTAGATAAATGGCCCAGTAAAATATTCTTATCACGAGAACATAGACAAACAAACGACAAAACGACTAAAAACGCAAAAATATCTTTGTACTGTTATAAATTGAGACATGAATGAAATTCAAATTTGAACTTTAAATAAGGAACATTAAGACAAAATCCAGGAAAAGTGAAGTGAACTCCAAAACAAAAAATGAATAAAGAGAAAATAGGAGAAAGGTAGATAGATAGAATAGCCAGTGGTAGAGCGATAACGAAAGAAGAAATAGAATCGGATCAGCAGAGATGGGTATAAAAAAAGCAATAAGAGATATCGAGAAGTTTTTAGAAGATGCAAGTCACCTGAAAGATTATGATGTCAACAGAAAGAAAATGAGGATTCTCTCATCGCAATAAGAGAATCAATACAAGGATGAGTGGAATAGAACCTATTAGAAACGAACAAAGATAATACAATATACACAAGTATTTCAAGGGAAAAACGAAATCTGAGAAAAAATTGACCGATACAAACGATAGTTAGAAAAATGAAGTACTTTAACAAAGAAGATACAATGAAAGAAATGTGGAATAAAATCAGATATGATAATAAATACAGCAGGATAAAAGTGTAAATCTACAAGAATAGTAAGCACACAATCCAAGAGAATGAATTTGTGGTAATAGACTATACAATCACAATGGAGCAGAAAACAGTTTTCAGGTTTGAGAAAGCGCAAGTGAGGCATATGAAATTGGATTTTCAATGGCACAGAGTTGTATCAATATCTAAAAAGATAAAGTATTAGAGGTCGTATTTCTAGTACAGTGAAAAGCTAACTTCTCATTTGAATAATTATTTAGAGGAACGTGTCACAGCGATTTCAACCACCAGCTATCATCAATTCCTCAGTTCTTCTTTCTAATAACATACTCCACCAGTTTTCGACTCATGTGATTGTCGCTTTTGTTTGCGGCTCATGCGAAAATTTTCACATCTGTCGAAAAAAGGCCACATAACTATTTTCTACTACCGTGCGTGAAGTACGTACTTATGACACACGAATACTTAAGACATTATGACCGTGGGGAAACATACTTTACTTTGGCTGTTCTTTTATCAATTTTTTCCAAATTTGATTGAAATATTTCAAATTTCAATTAATAGATAATATATTTTATTAGATATCAATAGAAGGTTTCTAGTTCCTTCAAGAGAAAAATTGAACATACGCACCGATCTGTAATGAAAATTACCATTGAACACCAGTATTTTAATCAAATTTTTGGTGGTAAAAAAAATATTGTCTGCAATTCATACGTAAGGGCCTCATTTTCGATTCATGTGATTGTCACATTTGCCCGCGGCTGTTGCAACAATATTCACTCTCGCCGAAAAAAGGCTATTTTACACAATTGCTTTAAAAATAGATATTATAAGAATTTAACTAATTGTGTGATTTATTCCAATGCTCCTAAAAATCACTATAAGTCATCATACGCCATGTGCCTATATCCATCTAGCTTCAACACTCAAAATTTACCCCACTATCCCCACCTCACGAGTGTGCACTGGGATTTTGTGTAATGAAGGAACAAACAAGAATTTATAATTTCCAAATATTCCCCTACAAAAATTTTGTCGATTAAATTTGATGTAATTAGAATAATAACCTAGATAAGAAATGAACGGCTATCGATTATTGATGTTCTCTTCTCCTGCATCCTACTTCAGGTACGAAAATGAAATTTTAATCCTAAAACTCAAATTTTTTATCCTCATAATGATTTTCAATTAAATTTGCATTTTATTGGAAATATCCAGCAAAATTTGGGGATGTTGAAAATCGAATTTAATAATCTCCAATATTTTTCTGTATCCTACTCTTAATCACACTCTATAATACTTTGTATTCATTCGAATGATCACATTGATATGCAAAGTTTTATATTTGTTGAGGTTTATACATTTGCCGACCATCAGGATAGATACTGAGACAATTGGATTTCTTATTATTAAAGGCATTGCTCAGTCCGTGACTGTATGTATTGTGTACATCTCTCAATAAGTCGTATCGATTTTATTCATCAATTTTATTTCCTTCAAGAGCAATACAATCATTCTAACATTTCTCTAGCTTCTCGATGCCGTGCTTGTAGAAGGATTTGTCTTTTCCCCTCAAAATAGGTTTCGGTTTAAGCAATTGCTTCTCCTTTTGGGGTAAATTACTTACCGACGAGAATTTATTTGAGATGAGCGATTAACCAGTAGTCATTGGGAGCCAGATCTGAACTAAACGGTGGATGAGAAAACAATTCAAAGTGTAATTTCTTCAATTTAATCATTGTTGCCTCCGACTTATGAATCGGTACATTCCTTAAGCATCCCAAAATACTGAAGCCATAACATTCCCAGCTGACTGTTGTGCTTTTGGACGCTTCGGACATGATTCACCGTTACAATCCACTCAGATGATGATCGTTTTGATTCAATTGTGACAAATAGACGCAAAAACTTGATTTATTACGTGTATACATTGTCGTCAAACACTGCTCTGAATCATTAACACGTTATTGTTTTTGATCGACTGTGAGTAAACGCGGTACCCACTTTGAAAAAAGTTTCTTCATGGTTGAATATTTATGCATAATTGTACACAAACTACGTTCTGCTATCTCATGTAATTTGAATTTACGATTAGATATAACCAATTTAAGGACTTGTATGTTTTGTGGAGTAACCACCTTAATTCGAGGACCAGCACGTTCACCATCATCGGTGTCTGTACGACCACGTTTAAATTCAGCAAAACAATAACAAATGGTTATTTTCAATAAAGCAAAGTCCAAATAACACTTTTGAAGCTATTGCTGAGCTTGTACAATATTTTTTTAACAAGAAGCAATGATTAATTAGCACACGAAATTCATTTTTTTGAAAATAAAAAAAGTGAATTCATTTAATGGCTATCAATTTTTGTGACTAATCGAAATGTCATGGAATTTCACACATAGCCTTTTGAAACCTAGTACTTCATAAACTTCATATGTATTTGGCAATGGCAGTGCTAGCTGTGAATCAGTCAAGTCAAGACTTATTACGCGATGAATTATGTCTGAGGCAGCTACTTTCAAAAAGTACGTATATTGTATTCATAGTTAAATTGGATTGTTCTTAAATTTTTTATGTCGTTTTAATAAAAGCTAATTCAATAATAATAAATGTTGTCTGTAAATTGGATTTCCTTAATTACTAATAACATTTAGCAATATAACACATGCAAAAATGTGGAAGTATTGCACGGACTCCACTAGTACCAAAAATTCTTGAGTATGTCTTCTAAACTCTTCAAATCTTTACCAAAGCTTTCCGCCAAATCCTAGATACCATTAATATAATCGAACAGGAGCGACTTCGCAGTCCATGTAGTGGAAGAGTTCGTCACTCTACTGCTGCGTTTCAGAACTTATAACCAGAAGATTTTGCCTCAAATTTTTCAATAATTAGTTCTTATTCAAAAGTAACTCTTATTCAAAAGTAACTAATTTGTCGAAATAGTTATTCAACACATTTACATTTATGAGTAAATGTGCTCCAGAATAAAAAATACCAACACGTATTTAAGAAACCTGTATAATTATATACCAATTTGCTCCAGACGTTACAACGATACGAAGGTTTGAAAAGAAATTGCAGGCGTTTCAATAGCATGTTCGTTATACGCTCTATATTCCAAGTACATAATATCAACATAATTATATAACACTTAACATGATATCATTATACAAATAATTTGAGTAGATTTGGAATATATCCAGGGTGTTTCAGGAAAAGGTGATCCCGTCTCTAGATAGACAGAAAACTAGAAAATATTTGGGGTTTGTTTCTGTGAAAAATGTTAATTTTTATGTCTGACTCTCATAGAAGGCGACATTTACATGGTTCGTATCAAGAGTTATTCAAGACCATTTTTTCAATATTAGATTTAAATAGTTTTACACCAAAAAGGGAATCTTGATGAAACTCGATACTGTGTACCGTCTTCGGAATATTTCGATTTGGAAATTATGAAGTAATAACCGATGCTGGTTTGAAGTATTGATGCGGTTTCTAATTATTATTATTATTAATTAATTAATAAGCATTATGTGAAATGAAAATTTTTTGTCGCTTGAATGACATCCCATCGATAAAACTGATATATTTAAAAAAATTGGGACAGAGGGCTTTCGTTTCTTTTAATGTTTCAGTCTAATCTTTATAGGATTCTGTCTTTCAAAGTTAAATAAGTATGAGCACTCAGCTATTGGATGCCCAAGTATGAAGCAAACAACATTGATGATCATTCCTTGCGGTTCTGGGAATTGAACTGTTGTTTGCTCCATAGGCGGATGATGAAAATGTCTTCCACCCTTCACTTGCCAGGTTCTCAAACAACAAAACCCAAATATGGATTTCCGAATAGCTTAGCCTGGTGTGTTTTTCAATTCCACTCCAATTCTGTTTTTTGTCTTTTCAATATTAGCTAGTCTATTTTTTGTAACCCTCGTCTTTCAGGTATCCCATGAAAATGTGAGAGAATGGCGTTAAGTTTGGATAACTTCGTAGCCACTGTATAGTGCCTCGAAAATATTATACCTTGCTAGGTTCCGAATTATTCGATTAGTAGCAACATAATATGTGGGCTGCTACTACTGAAAAAAAATTCCTGAATGTATCATCATGCTCTTCAAATTTGTAAAATATCCTATAATACAGTATGAAATGAAATTTGTCGAAGAAATGGCATCAAATGAAGTACTTACGTAATGTCTCCTTTTATTCCCACATACCACCAATATCAAGATAGCTATTTTTCTAGCGGTACCGTTCTTACTTGATATAATAACTGCAACACTTCAACATATACACTAGAAACTTGATAACTTGAGCCTCGTTAACGTGATAATCTCTACAAATTCATAAAATCTTGTGTTTCCTTCCCTCGGAAACCAAAATCTCTTTATAATTATTAAATTGAGCTTCCCACCTCAGTAGCTCAAAGTTGTAATGACGTCGACTTTTGTAACTTCAATCATCTACCAATGATTGATTTTGAAGAAATGTGCAACAAAATTGGATTCATGCAGACCATTGTTCTTGTCCATTGCTTACATACACGTGGTTACCAAATGGCTTTAAATGTAAACGATGAACTAAGTTCTAAGTTAAGTAACTCATTTGTATTGTAATGTTTTTTTTTTATTTATTTACACTCTTTCTATTCGAGGAATCAATTTATGAACACTGCCTCTTACGTGCTTAATTTATTTAAGCCCTCAACCAACTTATTATAATCAACTTATCACTAATCCTTAACTTATATAATTTGACTATTTATTATAGAATAAACTGACTACGCTACATAAACTCGTTTATATATCCAAAAAGAAGTTCCAAAAAATTCGAGACAAAACATATAAATAAAAAGGCCTTCCTAAAAACTAATTCAAAACAAACAATGTAAACAAACATCAAACGAATTCCGCAAGTTTGAAAAAAGTATATCAAATGTGCCACGCCTTCGCTGAATTTTAGAATTCCATTATAACCGGACAGGGCCGGTTTCATGTCGGAACTAGTTAGTAGCAGTATGTAAATATTAGTAGCTTTTAGCCTTCGTTCCAGGAGTAACTCTTTGCACACTGTGAGTGAAAATTTATTCAAAAAGAAAACTAAAAGAAGTTATACAGAGTATGACGTTTTTTCTTTTTTATTCAAATGTGAAATGAAGTACATATGTACGAGTACATTTTAAGATTTCAAAGTTTCATTCGCATTCAACCTAGCTCGTCTATCCTGATAAGGCCTAAACAAAGCTAATCGATCCTCTGGAAGTAAAAATATAAACCAATAAAAACTTTTCAGCTTTAATCCTCAGTGAGTGAAAACCTACACAACCCAAATTATTTAACGTTTATCTTGGACTATATTTTATCGAGATTCCACTGTATAACGAACTAGACGTTTCAATGCAATTACATACAGAAATGCGGAAAACATAGCCAACTTATACATAAATCCAAAAAAGAGTACAGAAAATGTAATAACATTTTTCTTTTTCTATCTAGTGTTCAATAATTGTTTGGCAATCAATTATCTTTGTTTGGATTTTTACTTTTTACCAGAGAATGTTGTTGTGGACTGCATTATTAGTTGTAAACGTATTAAACTGATGCAATTTTCAGTTTCCAGTCCAGACTGTGATTTCCAATAGAACTCATTCAGAATAAAAATATCGTACCGATATTTGATTTTACGATTACCAGGAGGCCAGCCAAGTTGAGGGGAACATTGCTAACATATGATATTCCAACTGAACCATCGATACCCCTAAAAAGGGATTTGTAATTTTTTGTATCAAATGAACACAGTTAACAATAACCACATAAATAAGAAATAGAAACAAAAGGATAGTGAAATTTGAATTTCCGAGAGCGAGTTTCAGTTCTTTGTTGCAGAAAAATTTTATCGAAGTGAAATGTTTCGTGCAATTCTGTATACGACTTTTTCCAGCTAGCCTTTCATACCATTAAAAAGGATTGCACGGTATGGATTTTGTAGCCACGTCTCTCGAACTTCGCCGCATAACCACATATTTTTCATTATAATAATCGTTTGAGGAGGGAAAAAAATTATCATCCCTACAAGAGAAGAGTGGTATGAAAAATCTATCATGAAGGATGAAGAAGTCTCAGTCTTCACAGATGACTCGGAGTGTAACGGAGAAGAAGAAGGAAAATGGCGTCAAATGTCGGAGGACAACATAGTAGATTGCCTCGAAAAATTAGCAGAACTAGAAATAGAAAAAGTGAAAAACTCCATTCTGGATTGAAAAATGCCTAACAATGAGCTATAAAAGAGAAACAGATGTGTTGACTACAAGTTAACTAAGTTTTGAAATCATAAAAAAAAAGGGAAACGCAATGGGCATCGTTCTTCCGAGTGAACTTTGACCAATCTATATCGAGGTTGCCCGTACTAACTAAGGACGTACAGATTTCTCAAGAGATAAATGATGAAATTTGGACTTCATTTGGATAGATTACTAACAAAAAAACTCAAATTCTATCAAACATCAATCATATTTCGCTGACATTAGCTGGGACCCATATGAGGATGTATTGATATCTATTTAGCCTAGACCAGTTCCATACATAAACAAAATATTACGATACCATAGCAACAAACAATAACTTATTAGAAGTATCAGTGTAAAGTTTGACGTCAAAAAAGTAAACTAGAGTTACGCATTAAATTAAAAGAAAAAATTTATCGATCGAAATTGTGAAATTTGAAAAACTGGAGTATCGAGCAATCATCAAGTACCAGTATTTAAAAGGGTTAAGAGGTAAGCAGATTTACGAAGAATCGCTTAATTTCCTAGGAGATCAATGTCCTTCGTATGCGATCGTGGAAAATTGGACTGCAAGCTCCGTTCAATCTGTGCTCGATTTGAAAACGATGTAGACTTCTTAAACCGAATTGTTACTATGGATGAGACTTGGGTACATCTCTACGATCCAGAAACAAAGCAACAATCGATTGAATGGCGACACTCTGGTTCTCCAGGACCTAAGAAGAAGAACAATAACTATTACTATTCGACATCACTGACCACTATACGGGAAAAAATTAAAAAGAATAGGCGCGGAAAGCTATCGAAAGTTGTTTTGTTCTTGCAAGACAACGCCCATGCACACAAATCTAATGTGGCCATACAAAAAATACGCGATTTGGGGTTTGAATTACTAGAACATCCCCTTTATTCACCAGATTTGGCTCCGTCCGACTATCATCTCTTTCCTCAACTGAAAAAAAGTTTGAAAAGTCGTTTCTTCCAGCGAGGAGTTGATAAAAGCTGTCGAGGTCTGGTTTGCAGAGCAAGAAGAAACATTTTTTTTTAAAGGTATAGAAACGTTGCAGGTTCGCTGTAATGAATGTATCCAATTAAAGGGAGAATATTTTGAGTAATAAAAGATTATTACATTGAACTTTTATTTGGTTCTATAGTAGGCTAAGAATTTTCAATATATCCTCGTATTTCGTCTTCTTCCCTAGAATCATGAATTTGTTGTAACAAAACTTTTTTGTCCATATATAGAGGAGTAGAAATATAATTGCAATAAATAGGTTTACACATTATTTTTTTACCTCAATTGATTATTTATTTTGAATTTGGTATACTCTGATGCAGAAAAAAGGAACTTTCATATTTTGTCATTGACATTTGCCAGGGACTTTTTTGGAGCAGTAGTAAAAATCTACAGCTGCCTTCTTTATCTATTTTCATATTCTCGTAATTACTCCAACTAAGTACTGGTAATGATTGATAAACTTCCATTATATTTATTACATCGTACTTATCTCAACAAATCAAATATTACCTTTCTTGTGTTTATTTCGTGTATATGTATGCTTTAATCCAACAATTATTTTTCTCAGTACATATTTATTTGAAGACCATCCTCCATTCAGTGTTTTTAGTAGTTACTAAATTTGTGCTATCGAAATAATATTTCTCTAATGCATATACCATATAGAAACATATAGTGGCAAATAAAAAAGTTGAAGCAAAAGACTACGAGGTAACTAAAAAACAAAGATACCAACTTATATTTTAAAAATCATAGCTAACTAGGAATACAACGTGATTTCGTAAAAAAAAGAGTAAAGAGTGCTACTTTGCAATCTTTACAACATTAATAGTCTGAAAATATGCTTAGGCATATTAAAAAATACTCTAGCGACCGGTTTCACAATCCCCTCCCTACTGACACTTTAACTGGAGGTTTTTCAAGATTATAAGGCCCTTTAACTTAGTTGTTAAAGTAAAGTAGTCCCATAACCGATTTGTAACGGTTTCTTAACTAAAGGGTCCTTTAAGCTGTTGAAAGAATCGATTGCACCTATTGTTAACGGGAAATTGGCTATTGCCAAAGACATTTCACCCATTTCACGCATATTACGAGGCAATCTGATAACGTCGGACTGAATCGTGTCACTGCTTCACATACTCTCCACACTATTCTACTTGCAGATCATTAAAGTCACGCTAAAATTGCATAGTACAATAAGATAATCAATGAAGGGAATCTTGTTTGGTGTTTGTGGGCTACGTTATTCGAAAAAATCCAAGTCGTTGTATGTCGATATTTGTTTCTTCTTCGGACATTATATTTTCATCTTCGGATGAGCTTGAGCTCGAACTTAATATTGCACGATACCATGAACTTTCTAAAACTTAATAAAAAGAAGGCCGAGTCAGCTAAGAATTCAAATATAACCTATTTTCGTATGACAAATTTGAGCCGCGTGACTTATTGATATATTATTAAACCGCCCGTAATGGACAAATTTCCCATATCAAGAAGTAACAACGAGGAAAAGTGGAAAAATAGCTGGAGATGTGACAGCTACGAATTCAATACGAGTTGAATTTCTCAAAGAGGCAGAGAATATGAAACATCTAATATTGCTAAGATGATATACAGAAAAAATAGAGACTAAGCGATGAATTGAGAAAGTGGCGCAATATTTTGTGTCTGTACCCTTCTTCTTGACGATACTTATATATGTTATATTCAAAGTAAACGCTTGAGCGTTATTAACATACTAATATTGCTTTGATATGAAATATTCAAGGAATTGACTATCTAGACTGACATATTTGAACATTTCTGGAGTGAATTCTAGGTTCCATTTCCTTTGAACATTGTTTTTTAACCCACTGCTGATTCCAAAACATGTTAAAAAATTCATTGAAAGTACCTTCTCAATGAAGATTTTTCCAGATTTTCGAGATAACTGAAAAATAGGAAGTTACCAACTATCGAAGTGAATAATAAGTACGCTTATATGTATAATGAGGAACGTATTACTGAATAGAAATTTCTCTTTTCAAAATAAAGGGAAACTGATTCAGATGATATATACCTAGGCACACTCTTAAGCGGCAGCTGTCTAATGAAATATTGTATGATTATATTAATTTTGGCATATTTGTGTGTTTTCTAAGAGAAAAAATGTTAAAAGTTAAAATTCATGACGTGAATACGAGAGGATTGGGAAGTCATATGAAAGCGTCTTACGAGAACTCAGATAGTTAGAATGGAAATTAGTAATAAGTCCATTCATAATATTAAATTTATTATGTATCGATGAGATTGAATCGTAGTGTATAAAAAGCATTACGCTACATATTCAACAAGGACACTAATATACGACAGGAAAAGATTTTCGTAAGGTATTGAAAATATCAAACTAAAAAAGACAACATCATATCTCAATTCGAATAGCGTATTGGAAAATGGGCAGACGTGATGTATATTTTCACAGAACATACAAACACATTGGTTACGTTTCACGATGAACGAGAGGAATAAAAAAAGATCCTTTAGGGCGATTTATCAACAGGGTTAACTTCTTTCATACTACATTTGTACGCGTATAGCCGTCAGATGGTATGGAAATTGGATACGCACATTATGCAACTATTTCAATGAACTCATGTTCACACTAAAACACCAGAGATAACTTCTTTGATAAATTATTAGAAAATGGGAATAATGAGAGTTTCATCGCACGAAAATAAATAGATAATTTTGAATTATTTTATCAGTCTATCTCATTTATATATTGAAGCGGAAATAATTTGTCCCGACTAATTTTATGAAAATATGAAGTAGATCGGTGGTTCCCAACGTAGGGCTCACGCCCCACAGGGGGCAATTTCATTGTGAAAGGGGCAATTCGAAAATGAAATCGACTCGAGGTCAACCTTTTTGTTCTGGGCCATTGAAATGCAATGCTAGGTTTTGATGTCAAAAATTGAAAGAAAAAAGCAAATTCTCAAATAATTGTAGCAAATAAATTCATTTTATTCATGAATTCGTTTGACGAGTGCAAATTATCAACAGCAGACGACAGGTCCCTCGCGGATCCTCGGATGCTCTAAAATCTCGCTAGTGAATGCATCTGAATCAAAGACTGCAATTCATGAAGAAAGGCCGATGTGAATCTTGAAAAATCTGTGGTCCGATGATTCCTAGCAAAAATAGAAGCTCGCAGGAGCCCCACCCGACTCGAAAGTAGTTGAACAACAATTGGCGCAGTAAGCCAATATAAGTTCCAAACATCACGAGTCGGCTGACTCACGCATTGCGACGCCGAATCTGAGAAGCATTTGTTTCATTCAAAGCCACGTGTGTATTCAGTTGTAGATTTAGTATCAAAGTAGGCTTTCTTCTCAAATTTCTCAAATTCTTATTATCTCACAGAAATAAAAAATGATGAGTCATTTGAAATTTGAAATTGAATTGAAATTTTATTTCATATAAAAGGAGCGATGGCTTTGTGAGGAAACAGATATCAAGTTTCCAAATTTAACCAAATGTGTAAATAAAATATTGTTAAAGTTTTCATCTTCATATATAGCTGAATGTGGATTTGATTCTGTGAATGAGTTACTGGTAAAAAAAGAAATCGCCTGGATATAACAGAACGAGAAGACTCCAGACTGAAACTAATCAAATTGGAACTTAGCATAAAATATCTATGCAACAAGTATCAACGCAAAGACACTAAATTTAAAATATTATTATATAAAAAATTATTCCGAATTTGAAAATTAGTTTCACATTATATGTTTCGAAACATCACTTACAGCGTTTGGTAAACAATTTCTTAGTAATTTTATTGGCACAATAAAGGTTGAGGCATTTCTCATTTAATTTAAATCATCCAGTTATCAAAACAAAGTTCTTGTTAGTGTTGTGGATACAAACTTTCTGTTACTCAAAGTGTTAATATTAAGTTTGGTTTTAAATAATATCAATAAACTATCGATGAAAAAATGACGAGAAAAGAATTATTGAAACTACATTTGTGAGAAATGAACTATACATCAATTTCTTGGGTGAAAAGTAGATTATCTTGAACAAATTCAAAATATTCCTTGGGCAATCTACTAATATGAACATTATTAATTATTAATGGGGAGCAAAAAATAGAAAAAAAAAGAAAACGCATTACTCTTTTTACGGGAAGTTATGGTTAGGTAGATTTAGTTCTTTCGAACTTTGCATGATTCAATTAGAAATTTCCCTATCTATTGGAATGAATCCAATATTGGAAAATGAAGTTTCGGAATTAAAAGCTTTTGATATTAATAATGTCAGATATAATTCCCGTTGCTTGTAACTATAATTGCAATATGAACTGACAAATTGCAATACAGACTTTCCCAAATTAGCAGAAAAATATGAAGGGAAACTCCGACTACTAATATGGTTTGGTAATATATATTAAACATAATGAAGAATATTCTAATGGGAAATATTTCAAAAGTTATTGTTTCCCGCATTCTGATTCACAATGATACAAAGTATTGTTATGACCTCGTCCATGACATTAACCGAGGAGCCAGCTCTATCCGGTTATAATGAAGGATACTACTAAAATGGTGAATGAGCTGGGAAGACAGTGTTTTATATTGTTTCTATACATATCACAGTCTAACTAATTTCTAGAAAGGCCTTTTTATTCATTTGTTTGTTTGTCGACGTTCTAGTATAATTAGAGAAATTTTTTTTGTTGCGAATTGGTGCATGTTGAGCAGCGAGAGTTGGTATATGATTGAATGTCATAGTGACCAGATTAAAGGAGTAAAAAGTTCCTGGTAAATTTAAATAAATTATATGAGTTGGTCTAGCCTTGTGAGTGAGAGTTCAAATGAATAAGGAAAACATTACAGTATTTTACATAGGAGTATACGATAGAACGTAACAATCGAAATGGTGTTCATACATGAGTACTTCTCTGTAGTAGTTTTTTTTTTTCATAAGAATATAACAACAAGGAATTAGTTCATAAGGAACAATGTAAGCAAATCGCCTCTTATAATAAAAAATTATATAAAAACGAACATCTTACGAGTTCCGGGTATATATAAAATGTGCCGCGCCTTCGCCGAATTTGAGAATTGCACTTCAATCGGACATGCCGTCTCCAGGGCTCATATCGCGGACTTATTCGTAAAAATATGTTTTGTTTTGAAACTCAATTCATTTGTTACATAAAATAAAACTCTGAAATGTAAAATTTATCAATTGTGTGTCAACACAAAAAATAATAATATCATTATTTTATTGCCCACTTCAATTTATCATACAAAACGATCTGTTGTTTTGTTCAATCAGACTCTAATCACTATTCAGTTCAAATGAAGCACGTGCATGACGCTTTTGATTCATCGAATAATCAATCCAGTCAGACCAACTCCACACAATCTATCATTATCAAAGCTCACATATGAATCAAACCGTGAAAATTTTTGTATTTGACAGTTATCTTTATGTGATATATTCCACAACAACAAGCGGCTCGAATATAACGCCGCATGGATATATACCAGGATCATTTATATTCAAAGGAACAATTAACTAGAGATTACTGTATTACACGCAACGTTTTCCATTTTTTATCCTGATCAAACACTGAGTCCATTGATGCAGGCATAAAATTAATCAGGAGATTGGTCCAATTAGATTCCACTCATTGAATAAATAGAAACAGAAGCTGATGTCGAATTATATTAGAAATTATGGGAAATAACTAACAGATCGTTAGTATAAAAATTGATGATATTACGTTGGCATTAAAAAAATGTTGCCTTGAGATCAAGGAGCATATTGTGAAAACATAAAAAATTCAGTTGTTGATCGTTGAATTTAAAAATCTTCCGTTATTAACAAATAATAAATACAATAAATAAGTATACAAGTATCCACGATTGTAGTATGGCAAGTTGTGATAGCTACATCATTACCAGAAAAAAAAAAATAATTAACAGGAAGAATAGGGTACAACATCTAAAAAATATGCCGATAATAATGTAACTCATAACTGCGGATTTTTCCAAATAATACCCTGTATAATTCCACAAATTAGGATTTCCTCCACATGTATTGTTTAAATTCTTTTAAATGGCTTCATTTGGCATATTCTCCCAATTGTGTGAATCATTCTTCATTCGTTAATGCATCAAGTTTCAACGTACTATACGTTGTAGAATAATCAACAGGAATGAATTGGTTAGTATGTTAATTCGGGCGAAAAATTGAAATAATTTTAACATATTCATAAAATAAGTCTAATGATGTCAGTTCAGGAGATCGTGCTGAACATTTTATCGACTCGCGCCTCTTTATCCATTGATTAGAAAAATTTGGTTTAGGTACTGCCAGACAATGATTTGGTAATGAGGCGGTGCACGGTGCTTCATCTTGCTAACACCATATTATATACGCAGAAATTTGTAGGTTTGCTGGATGAGAATATAACAAAAATAGGTACGACATTATTTTGGAGCAGTTCCAAATATTCCTCTTTATTTAAATTGCCATAAATCGAAAAAGCACCTACGATATGATTTCCAACAATAGTTGTCCAAGCATTGACTTTTTCAGAATAGTTGTATGTTATTCTCTCATCCAATGATGATTTATATATGGCTAACGTTGAACAGAAGTCTAATTTTCTACCAGAAGTATGTGAGTTTTCTCGAAATTCAGGAATATAACGAAGGTGGTTATATCGGAACCTAAATCGGAACCGGAAACGGAGGCGGAGGCAGATGGGAGATCTGGTATACTTTGTACATTCGTTCAATATCTTTTTGACAGCTACAATGGAATTTAGCTTCTGTTTTCAACCTATCGAAAAGAGAATAAACAAATTGACAAAGTACATTTGAGGAAAATGGAGATTTAGCAGTTTAATTGTCCTCATTGTATAAGCGTATTTTAGTATTATAGACTTATAACGACAAAATCTATCATGAAGTCTCAATACTATCGAAAAATAGTAACAAAATCTATTTTGAAATAATGTTAAATAATAATTTTCCTTGACTGTACATACAAGAGACGGTTTAGTAAAATAAAATATACAAAGGTTTTTTAGACTCTTTAATTTCAGTACTAGAAAATGAATGGAAAATTAAATTTTGTACAAGTTATAAATTGAATCACATAAAGTGATTCTTGAAGAAGTAAATTATATTTAACAAACAAAACAGTGAATTTTCTTATTTGTGATTTCTTATTCCATTAACATTCCTAAGTAATTTTGACTCCATTAAATTATTCAGTAATGCCCAGCGCTGTTAGACTTAATAACGATACGTTTGAACTTGGTTTATTCCAAATATTTGTCATAAATGAAATTTTGTCATATTATTCCAGTAAATCATTTTGCTGCTTGCTAATTTATATGCAACTCCACACGAATATATTCTGTAAGAAACTGTCTTCTTCTCCTCAACTGATAAATCAACACCTCGAACTGCATAAAACGTCTGAATTCAATGCCTTTTACGAAAGTGGAACGGAATATTTTGCGTTGATGCCGTTGAATTCGAGAGGTGTACTGCACTTTCCTTTTCGTTTTCTAGTTCATTTAAATATTTATTTATGTACTGCACTTTTCTTTTCAATTTCTAGTTCATTTAAATATTTATTTGGTATTTAGAAGGATATACTCACTTTAAAAGACACTGCCGAATTCGCGGATACTTCATTGTTGCAATCAACGCTTATTTTTGGTTCCATTATGATAGTTCTGATAAAATGTCACAAATTTGATAAAAACATCCGTCACTCATCAGAAACGCATGCGTGAGAAAAAAAATAAAATCAAATGAACCGTATTTCTCAAATATGAAATTACAAGTGAAAAAGTGCTGCTCCATGCTGCGCTATTCTCAGCATGGAAAATATAAACCTGTGCATAAACAACAAGCTGCGTATTTCGCTCTTCGGCTCTACCCTCCAATTTGAAAGTATTGGAAGCAGAGTCGAAATCAAAGATTCAATATCAATCGGATTCTTCGGAATCAGAATCAGATCTCCGGAACATCCCTATCAAGCATAATATTCAATTTCGTATCGTCACTCACTGCATTGGCACCTAATTTTTTCATTTGTATTACATGATCAAGCTTGCGAAGCTGTTTTTCTATTTTGCTAATTCTCCCTTGCGATATAGGCGACAAATTTGGAAATTTTCCGTCATACAAGTCAGCAACTTCCATTTGTTTCCGTGTATCTCCATAATCAAAAATTTGAAAAATTGTTATTTTCCACAGTTCTGTTAAATGAACCATTTTTCTAATATCCTCAAGTACAGTTAACAAAATTCGAACAATAGCAGTGACACTGATCACTTCTGTCATGCGAGCAGACAACAAGTTGTTGAGGCTATGAGTTTTAAACGGAAATAAACAAAACCTTTTTTTGGATTTTTCTCATTTATCTCAGTAAAAAGGAACGGTGAAATGGTTTTTGCTCACTCTTTAAATATCTATAGTTAGATGGGAAATAAGTATTGAGTGTATAATTATTTTTTTCAAATTTTTATTGAAAAATACATTCATTTATTAACGAATTTATCAGATCTGGCTGTGCCATACTGTAGATTTTTTTAAAAATTTCACGCATGATGTTATTTTGTGAAACTGAAAGTAATTTAATATTTTTTCCAAAGTGAATACTACAACTGATTAGCAAAAGAATTTATATAATTTTGTTTGTAAAGCATTTATAGTTAAGCAAGATTAAGCAGAATATAGATTTAGGTTTATTATAAGAAGGTTTTCAACTTGGAGGAGTTAGCACTTATCAATAAAGTTGAGAAAAATATGCATATTTATTGAAAAATTCTCACTAAAATATCTTCATTTTCTGCTCAGTTTCAGCTTGACAATCGTATAAGTGGCTTGTGATGAAGAATTTCCTGAGAATGGAGGAAATTGTGTATGGATCTGTTCTTAAATATTCGTTTTTGAACAATAAGGAGTAATCAGACTCTATACGGAAACACTGAATCATAATTTACAAACGTGAAAAGTTAAATGGTTTCAAACCACCGTCGGATTGAGGCTAGATGAATAGAAAAAACTATCATCATTTCGAAGTAACTAGCAGCACAAATTACGCATGCGTAAGCAATCCGCGCCTTGAGTGCCACGTTTGGACCAAAAAGGCATTCGGATGAAAATGTTCCTTGCTTTATTAACTCGCCAAAAGAACCAGATTTTTCTCGTTAATTTTTCGCTCGTTATAGAGATATTTTTAATAGACGTTAACAAAATACGTAAACGCCTATTTTTAGGAGAAAGCAACTATAGTTTGGGAGGTTGGAGAATCGCTGGAATCATTGTATAGACTTAGAAGAAGCATATGTTGAGAAAGAAGAATGATTTTAGAGAAGAAAAATGTCGCCCCGTTGTTAAGTAGTCAAACTTTTCAGACATCATTCATATTATCAACTTATATTATTTTTAGGTTAGAAAACTGAGATTTTTATTATGATTTTTTCCATAGACTCACAAACATATATTTTTGGAAGCAAGAATAAAGTATGAGAAAATTGGAAGATTATTGGATTGATGCAATTTGAAATGGTTGTGGTGAAAAACGAGTAGTGCGTTGGTTACCTAGATATCTATATATCTATTCACGTCCCAGAACATGTTTCTTTCACTATTATAGTATTTGTGCAGAAGCGGCTTGAAACCAACGTGTTTTTTTTTCGAGCCGAGAACCATGTGTAGCTAAAAACGGGAGCAACGTATCAAACTCAAATTTCTCGTTAAATTCGAAAAAACTTCTACTGCATGTTATACATTATTGCAAGAAGGCTATGGGGACAATTCTCTATCTAGTGCGCGTGTTTTAATAGCCAGACCTCGTATACACTACGCAAAATCGGTAAACATTTATTCACTAGATTCTCATATATTGAGTTAGTATGGATTTCGATATAAATATAAAAATTTTTTTGAACCAACTTATTTAATATGATGAAATTGCTTATTTAGAGAACAACGATATAAGGAGAAATTTAAATATAAAAACTTAATATGATACAAGTAAAAAAAGAGTACATTCAGTTATTCCAATATTTTTGTCAATAACTTCGGATAATTTCCATAATAACTGAGTTATCGACTCTTTTCTAACGAATAATTCAGTCTGTATGTATAGATTGGAGATATCAATATATTAACATGGTGCTATTGACTCTCAATTTTCGGTCACTTTCTTCTCCACAAAACATGTAGTTTGATATTCAATCATCAAGATGTTTATTTAAATGCCAGTGTTCTGTCACAAACCAAGCCTTATGGACTCTTTATTAGTCATAGTTTTCAAGTAACAGTATTTGAAACTCCAATTTGTGTGCTCGGCAGTGTTTTTCTATTTCTTAAATTCACCTTTTGAGATGTGTCTCCCTGGAAAACACAACGTTTTGGTCCGATGAAACGAGTTTTGGGTCTTGTTTTTTGTCAGATTACTTCTTCTTTATTTATACCTATAAATTGGCATTCCGTCTTTTCCTGAAATCTGAATATTTTCCTAGCTGCTGTTGGACAAGTCTTGATGGTCTCTGTAGTTCAAATAGTATATAGACATAAGTTTCCATTTTATTGCAAAATCAACCAATTTCAAAGAAACAAAAAGGTTACACAATAAAATAATTTTTTCTAAGGACACAAAAATTTTATATGAGTATTGAAAAGGAACCATGTTCTTTTATATCGATTAAATTGGAGTGAATGTATCAAATTATCTACATTATTATCTATTATTATTATTAATCTATTAACTTGTGCCGCACTACAGGTTGCACTTGCACGCGCCCATAATTATAGCAGTGGACAACGTGTTTACTATGAATTTCACTAGTTTTATTAGAATTAGAAAATATCTTCGACATTTCTGCCTCTCTTTTAAACTGAATATGTTATAAGAGCAAATTAATGACGAGGATATCAAATATTTTTTGCTACTTCCCCATTCACGAGAACAGTGACTATTTGCTGTGAGTAGGAAAGTTTGATGATTTGCTCCCACTTATAATGGTATACTAATAACGGCATATATTAGTAATTATATTCTTCTAATTGAAACTTCAAAGTTTAGCTCCAGGGAGAATTACCTCAGACAAACTTTACTATCAGAAACACTACCCAAATCTTCTGAATTTCGATGAAGTTTAAGTGTACAAGTTAAACTTCAGTGTAATCAACTCATGGCATATAGTTATTACACATTTCGTTTCTGGAAATATCGAATAACGGGTATTATATGATATAACGAAGAACGAGGTATCCATTTATATGAATGCTAATATGATGCAAGATTATATTTGACATTATTTCAGCTGAGAACTGAAATAATTTTTCTTGTAGTATTTACCTAGTAGTACTTTACACGACTCATAAATACAAATGAAACCAGTATAAGATTATTATGGATAAACAATATCTATTCCCATGGCATCAATTTGAAACATCTATGGAAGGAGGCTAAAAAAACAAGAAAAAAATTTCTATCTTCCAATCATCTATCGTATTTTGAAGTAAAGTTGAAGTGAAGTTATATCCAAAAAATATAATGTGAATTCGTCTGCTAGAAACTTTTTAAAGTTTAAATGAAACTCATCATTTAAAGAGAACAATATGCAGTCAGACAGTTTTTAGGTACTGTTACAACTTGATCAATATTAGATGTAACTGAAACGTTATCGTTTTATTCAATTTTTAATATTAATATTCGTGTATATTATATACATGATTTCAGTTTGAAGATATGATACCTTCACTCAATTTTGAGGTGAATAATTTGTTGGCTGGTTTCCAACAAATTAACTTCTTAGAAGAGGCGAACTCAACTACTAAGGTAACGAATTTTTAAGGTAATTTTTCAATCTTCACAAAAATATCACATACACCAGTTGTTTCAGCAGTTCATGATAAATCTTGTGAAAGCTGTGAACAAGCGGTAGGTATCATAAATACTGTACCTTATTTTTATCAATAGAAAGGAATAAGACTAAAGATTGCATAGGTGAGTTTTGGAAGTATTTTCACCTCCAATAATCAGCAACCTAATAAGGAGCCGTGAATTTCAGGTGGAAATTATTAAAAAGAATTGAAGTGTTCCACATTCTCACTTACGCGTAGGAATATATTCAATGTATAGAATTCTGAGATATTAGTTGAAATATTCTCTTTTATCATTTCTAACACAATTTCTTGTCGATAAAATATAAAATAACTGAAATTTCCCTTACTTATGGGGAATATTCCAGATGTACAAAGAGATTCTCACAATTTGTAGACTAAAGCTTATAAAAACTAAAAAACAAATATAAAAATAAAGATAAAAATAAAATAAAATTTCAATTTACAGAGGAAAAGCACAATGAGTAACAAAATTATAAGTAATAGTGAGAGTTGTAATTAAGTCCATAGAAAAAATTAAACCAGTATGCAGCATGACCGGAATTGAATATTATTAAAATAAAAGTCATTTACAGAGTAGAAGGCACTTTCCAGTGAATATGCCCTCAAATGATTGCAAAATGCGGGAAAAGATGATAAAGATTTGATTTCAATTGGAAAGTGATTGTGCATTTTTTGCACTGTAAATTATTGAGCCGTTAACTAATTCTAAACGTGGAGTAGGTAGGTAAAGGTTCTCCTAGTTTGTGAGTGGATAGCTGTGCAGCCTTCTTGAATTTTTAAAACTTTTAAATAAGTCCCTGCAGTGAAACCTACTGTTTAGTCTCAGTAAATATCTAACAGTTCTCTTTTGTAGTTTGAAGATTCGCTCAAATTGAGTTGCACCAGAAGGGAAGGGCATATCAGAGATGCGACTCGATAAGGGTACGATAAATTGTTAAGGAGGTGAATAAGTTCAGCTCAGCGATAGCGATTTTGATATCAATGTCTTACTGGAATTGCCCAACTACTGCCGAATCTTCCTTATCACTCCGCAGTATGAGAATATGATTAAATGAGTTCCATTTTCATAAAATAGAACCTCTCTTGTAGCTTTTGATGTCAACAGAAGGATTGGAAGAGACCACCTCGATTTGCATGAATGTATGCATTTTGCACACATGTTTCAATGTTCATTTCAACAAACGGAATTGTTACTTTTCGAGTATTCAAATTCAAAAATATTCAAAATTTGGAGAGGTATTCTTATGAATAGTAAGTAGCATAAGACCTTTTTTTATCGGAAAAATCATAACTTCTAAAAACGACAAACCTACACCTGCTACATGATCGGGTTGAGAAGGTGTCACTCATATCCTATACTCGTATAAGAACTGAACATTTGGAATATTTTCAACTCATTCTATTTGAAATTTCTATACTTTTTAATTTTATCCAACATATTCTTAGAAATCTTGGAATTCATTGGTATATTCAGCTGCTTTTCCCTACTATTATTTTTAAATTAGAGCACAAAAGTAATTTTAATTTTTTCAGTTTTTATTCCGTCTCGTTGAATGTAGTCATCCACCGTGATTTATTTGGAATACGAGACTATTAACTGCTGGTATATCATTATATATCATTTGTTTTTCTACTAAATACACTATTTACCCCACCATCACACCACAGTCACGACCACACTGTCTAGTTGTATAAAACAAGCTATTGCTATGTAATGTAATAATGGCGTATGTCAAATAAAACAATTAAATTGTTCAAATTTTGGTAGATACGTGGGTGTTTTTGGCAAAAAAACTATATACTCTCTTATATATACATTATAAATGAAAACACGAAAGCACAAGAGCTGCTTTCTTCTACCACCTATTCTGCTCCATCCTTATCATATGTCCGTACCAGAGATCTGTTATTCGTCGTATATCTCCATTCCGTATATCCTGCAGGATCTTCTCAAGTAGTCCATTTCCACAGCCTATATTTTTCTTCTATCTGTTGTCAGTTGCCAGCAATCACATCCATACCATAGGTTTTCACTATGACTTTGTATATTGTCATTTTTGAGTTTCTCTTTCTAGTTAGCAGTGGTTCGTCATGATCCTTCCATTGACTTATGTTAATTAGAGTGAAATTATTCTGCTCTTTTTTTTTTCATTTCTTATGGTTTTCCAGGCCATTGCAGCCTTCGTTTGTCTAATATACTTATCAATCTCTTCACGCTTCTATTACCATGTTTTATTTTTACTTTCTATGACTTCTTTTTTTACTTCTCTCTTTCAGTACATATATAATTTTCTGTGTTCTGCTTTATGTGAATAAAAATATATATATTATTGAATAGTCTCACAAGTTACGATACGGAGAGATTGAATATATTTTGATTGGTTGCAAATGTGTTGAAAATTTGAGTACAGTAAATAGTGTGTGCGATATGGTCTACGATACGGATTTATTTGTCGTGTAGCAAAGAAAGAGATTGCTCGATTCCTTATTAATTAGATTCAGCAATTGAAGAAACTTTGTTAGACTTAGTGGAATAGGAAATCTTCTACAGCCTTTTTAAACTGTTCATTTCCACACCTAAATTTATCAGTTGTTACTGGGATACAGTGGAAACAATGACTCGTGTTTGTTTGGGATTATTTAGATAAAAATATTTACCTAATTGTTAAGATATATTGTATATTGTTGAAATAATAATCTATAGGATTTTTTTACCTTATTATTGAAATATTATTTCAAATTTGATAGGTTTTTCAGCTCATGCATTGAGAATTCTAATTTGATGTTTATGGAGAGTAACCTATGAATTGAAACTTCCTTTCATTATAATTAAATCATGTGTATATGTTCATCAGCAATATTTCCCAAAAATTGCTTCAAATTTTCCTAACGGGAATTTTTGTAGTAGACGATTTCACAAAGTTTTCAATATTCATTTTTGATCTCCCCCAATGGTCGTGGAGAAAAAGTTTTTTGATTCAACTAAGTTCGGTACATCATTTTTTTTGTCGTTTGATCATATGACTTAGTTAATTCAGTATCTATCAGATTATCTAATATAGTTTGGAATTATTTGAATTTTAATTTTATATCGACTTTCCTCTTATATATCATTCCCGTTGATTGAAATATTCAATATAACAATGAATCAGTATAATACATTTATGTGCATTTCAATATAAAAATTTACATGAGAAGACATCTAAGAAATGTATGAATAGATACAAAGTTTGATACATTTATTTCTAGACCCGGACCTGCATTGCATTTCCAGCTGAATTCAACTGTCTGTTACATGTATATACCAGAGAAATTGCCAATATTTTTGAAATAATGCTTCTGAAACAAATTTATTTCCATATATTTTTAAGCAATATCTCTATATGACAAGAAGTTTATGAATCAGTTTTTTAGTAGCAGTTCAATAAATTTGGCATTTGAACAAATTTATTAGTCACAAAGTTGTAATAAAATATGTAATGTTCTGACTGAAAACCAGTATGTTTGAATTTCTACTCATTTATAAAGACACGTTCCAAGTTCACAAAAATATATGAAACAAAATTTCATCGAGTACTCGAATGATATCTCACACTATGTTTTCGCTATAATATAATTCCATATCGATATTTCCTATCCGTTCTTCTATACGATTATAAAGTATTACTCAGAATATAGTCTTTGATGATAAGTATATAATAGGTACCTAACACCCATATTAACGATTGAAAATCATAGTTTGAATTAAAAAAATCAAATAATCAAACATTCCGTTGCACGAATGAAGATTGCTTGTTTTATCATTTATATTCATGGGGAGACAACAAATCTTTCTAATATGGTGAACCACTGAAGAATCGACCTATTTATTTCTCAATAACCATCAACACCACAACACTCCTCCTGATGTATACGAGGGCTGTTACTTTAGTTTTGAGATAGACAAATGAAAACCAATATTTATAAATCGATATAACATTGCTATTTTTCACAATATTCGTCTTTTGCGATTGGATTCCCTGATTTTCTCGAAAAATCCCGCCAAACAAATGCTATACTATTCAAAATTGACCGATCTACGTGAACCTAATGGAACAGTAGCCACGTGTACCAGTTACTCCAATAAAACAGGCGACCATTTGCTTAGAAACAACAACAACGCAAACAACATTTGTTCCATTTGCCTTCTATTAAAAAACCGATAAACTTTATCGTAGATTAGTTGCGAGTTCTTTAGCATAGATCCATGACTCTTAACATTTCACGATCTTATAAAGTTAGTTTGAAGCATCGCGATTGAATTTTGTTAGCATTTCTTCACACCAATCGATACGAGCTTCTTTTTGAGCGATTATCAAATTATCCGGTATTCAACGCGAACAAATCTAATTTCAATCCTCTTGCTCTTACTCAATCCCAACGACATAGTGATCTATAACTATCGTTAAATTTATATAATGTTATTGTATGAACTGACTGTTTATTATATAAACTCTGATAACACACCACGTATTCTAATGTGGGTTCACATCTGACATAAATTCTTGTGTTTTAGGTAACAACAAAGTGGAGCAGAAATTTGTGCCGGAAAAAGCGTTGCGTCATACGTTGTGCATTGATGTTCAGTCTGTGCGTTGCATTTCTAATTGTTGACATTATATACTTTGCTTCGATATTTTCAAAAGGTATTTCACACTGATATACGAATTACTACTTGTCAAAAAGCGTAAGTTGACAGCTAATTTCTTTTTCACTATTATGCACTCTCGAAAGTATGTCTCACAATTCTAGAAAAATTAAATTTATTAGGGCATAAAAGTCTGCAGGAAACGTGCGTAAGAAATTTCAAAAATGACCAGTACAGTCATCCAGGGATAATATATTTAGTAAATGGTTTCCTTTGTTCAGCCTCCTTTTTGATAATGAGGTGATTCATAATGTTGGAAACGTCACATTTTTTATTTAATTCCAATTCAGCTATTTGGTAGTACTGAAAACACCAAAAGAAGTACAACACAGAGAAAGAAAGATCAAACTTCGAAATCTCATCCGACACAAATACATATACATCACTATGTGCTGCAAATTCTTTGACGTTCGTTGAAAAAACTTCTGAATAGCGTGCGACGTGTGAGAAAAACTTTTGCGCAGGATATGTACCTGTCACAATGTTTATACTTGACATATATCATGTGCGTCGCAAAGAATTTTGCAAAGAATTTATGTGAGATGTGAACCTGGCTTTAGATTTAGCTATTCACCAATATTAAGATAATTTGCTGATTTCTCTTCTTCGTGGTCAATCAACTGCAATTCTGAATTCCTAATATATTCAGTTAAAACATAATTCAATACTTTCAATGTACAGATCATAACCCATTCATGCTAATCAATAGGAGATATGAA
Source organism: Diorhabda carinulata (assembly GCF_026250575.1). NCBI lineage: Eukaryota > Metazoa > Arthropoda > Insecta > Coleoptera > Chrysomelidae > Diorhabda > Diorhabda carinulata. The sequence goes on from NC_079462.1 coordinate 12,158,840, forward strand.
AAAGTGATTTAACTATATCAGATGAACTATGCTTAAAGATTTTCAGTTCAGATCAGCATTATATTGCGTAACAACTATGTCAAGCGTTGCAATGAAGCATGAAATGTTGGAGAAGTAACAACTTAAAGTGGAAATCTTTCGAAAGAACAAAGTTTTTTTTTAAAACCCCAACACTACCATTTCAAAATTTACATATTGCCAATGTGATAATTTAATTTTGAGAGTAATTGAGATAATTCATTTGTGTATATTTGTGTATTCCCAATATTCAATTGCAAGAAATATAAGTAAGGAATTTTATGATTTGACCAATTTCATAATATTAATATCTCTTATAATGGCAATCCACGCAAATGTCCACGTTTCCATTATTCATTAATTTATAGGAACGGGAATAGTTGATTGAAACTTCATTCATAAGTGTAGTATTTTGATTATAATTAACAGTCAACATTGATATTAAACTGTTTCATAATAAATTAATTGATTCCATCATATTCAATTATTTACATATTTGTGAATTTTATCAACAAATGATAAATAAAAAAAATAGGAGAGAGATAAATCTTATTATAACTAATGTTATAGCTTATAGTACTTATAGAACAATTATAGCTTTTTGTACTTTTTTTTTGAATAGTAGAATTATTTATCACTTAAAAATGGAAGCTCGAAAAGCATAACTATTCAGGACGTAGAAAAACTAAAAAATTTTAGATCTCTCAGAGATTATACACAACAGTCAGTGACTCTCGGATGTTTCGTTTTCCAAATTATTCTACGCATGAACAGAACGCATCGATTAACTGGGTAGAAACTATCAAATTTTTACGTTGCTGAGTTCAGTTTAAGAGATGGAGTAAAAGTACAGTGAGGGGAGAATTCAGTGTTTAAATTCTCATACAAATTCTATCAAAAATTTACTTTTTCATATGCCTTCAGGTGGCTACTCCTTGGACAGTTAACAAGATCTTATATACATCAATTCTGAATTATTTCAAGTTCAATTATAATCCTTAATACCCCCTCTATTTCAAACCTATGCAAATCATACCCAGCCCGCAATTAGTGAGATCTAATTGTGTATTAAAAAAAAAACGACAATAAGAACAATTAATCATTTGTATGTCTATAAAAACGTTAACATTAATCAATCACTATTTTTGCAATTCTAAATTATTGATTTTAAAATGTGTTTCAAACTAATTATTATAGAAACTAATTTCAGTTATCATTTCTCCTTATTTGCTTTTTATGAATTAGATTTTCGATGTCCTCTTTTGCAAAAAAATATTTCGAAGCCAAAAAAATATTTAGCGAAGGCTGTTAAACTAATTGTTTACAATGTTAAACTCATTTGGATATATATGAAGTTCTGCTAGTCGAGCTATTGATAATGTGTGTTTGCAGAAATATTCATAAATTTTTTCATTAAATTAGAGTATAGAAAAAGTTCCATGTGATGTAACCTATCAACCTTAGTTGGTAAAGTCTCGTTAGCAAATGCCCTTCTAACTTACGGTATATAGCTGATAACTATCCATCATCCAACAAGGCCACTGTCAAGAAGAACCTATCCTAACAGCCACAATCCAAAAATTTACGGAGAAAGCGAACCTTCATCTTTCTATTTATTTGATTTAAATTAACATAGGAAATTATATCGAAATCTCAGAGCATTTAAATCTTCTTCTTCATCATCAACTTCATATCGACTCTTTTGGTTCATCCATATTAAAATGTGATGTTTGGGTCGATGTCTATAGGTGGGCATCTTGTTTCTATTTGTCTGTTGTCATGTTGTGTGGTCAAGTATAATATGTTCTATCGTATCACAATATGCGTAGTGTCCGTTAGTCTGTCTTAAGTTGAATCCTCTACAGTATTGATTCATATGTCCGTGTCCTGATATTAACTGTGTGTTCTGTACGTCGTACTGTCTCTATAAATCTATATGTTTCTCTCCCTGTTATATCGTTGTCCTATTTCTTCTGCCAGGCCACCATTTTATATCTGTCCCTCTGTTTTTTTATATCTGTCTTAGTATTGATTCGTCGTGTCGTTGTGTACTAGCTTACCTAGCTCCATTATCCCCTTGTCTGCCGTTGTTCGTTGTATGTTATATATTTTTTTAAATTGTTTTTAGTTTTTTCTTGATTTGTATTCTTGTTTTGTTTCTGTTGTTTCTGTTGCAAAGCTCTTGTATTACATAGTCAAAAAATGTGTTAAGTGTTATGTGTCTATTGCTGTTTCTATCTAGACAATGGATATCTCAAATATAGACTCACATCTACTAAATCTGGAACATGTTAACTCATATTTCAGAGGCTTCGATTTTACAGCTCTGAGCGACGTTTAGCGAGGATCTAGTGGATATACTGCAGTGATATTGAGAGCTTCTTGCAGATCTGTTGATTCACTATAAGGGTCTAAAAAGAAAAACAAAAAGACAAATCAGCTTTCAGATTCTATAAATAAAATAGATAAGCGATGAAAAACATGAAGAGTAACTGGTATGTTACGAAGAGACATACAGCAATTTGGAAAACTTTAAGAAGTTCGGAGATAGTCAGTGGATAGTCGAAGAAGTCGACCAGTTAGAGACGTAAAGAAGAAGAGCTAATTTTATTTGGACAAAGCTTGGGTGAATCAAAGCAATTCTGCCTCTGATGTTTGATAAAACAAGAGCATGAGAAGTTCCTTTGTATCCAAAATGTTGGTAGAAGGGGCATAAAAGAAAATTAATTTGTTTTCTTTGGCATATAACCCTGTTTCAAATATAACTTGTTTTGAAAATACACTATCAAATTTTCTCTACAATTTTGAAGAAAATGAAAAAATAAATTCATATTACTGAATGAAAATAAAAAAAAAATGAGCAAACTATTTAAAAAATCTAACATTTAATGGTGTTGTTCTATGTTACAGATACGTAACCTATTTCATTCAATGTCGCAAAAGACACGTCTTGTTCAATTTTTAGTATGGTCAGTTATTCACATTACTTCAATAATATCGGTATTTGCGATTACTACGGTTAATTCAAAGGAACTCTCACATGTGTCTTGTAGTTGGTCCTTTGAAGAAGACAATAGATCTTATGTTGTTATGTTTGATTCCTATGGATAGAAGAAGACGGTATATGGGAAATATATGTAAATTTCAGTCACTTACCTAAAAAGCACTCTATTTGAACAGTACATCAATGTATGTAGTGAACCAAGAATACTTGATCTTCGATTATCACTAAGTTGAAGAAGAAAACTAAGAATCGAGAAAAAATATTATATAATTCCTATGTTTATCAAAAATTAGGTAGAATAAACATTTATACACAAATATAAATGAAAAACGATTTAACACAAAAATACAAGTCTTCACAGGGTGTACAACTGATTAAAAATCAACGATTGGAAAAAGATTTCATTAAATATCTAACAAGTATAACAAATTAAGTCAAAAATTTATCATACTTTTATCACTTAATTATTGATTTATTCCATCACACCTCGTACATAGTCTTGTTGAAACTTCCAAGGTATTTGTAATGATTTGAATAATATTTTTACTAAGATTGAGACATTATATTCTGATAGAAACTCACATTATGTCTAAAATTCAAAAATATTGTCTATTAATCAGTTATCAATTGATGTAACTTAAAATCAAGAATATTTAAAAGCGAAAAAATATATGAATCTCTACACTACTAGATGAAAAAATTATTATAATTTTCTATGAGATGTACAGAACAAATGTTTGTTTCCTTCTCCATAAAATAATTTTTCCATTTTATGATATTTTGTATCCATTGATAACAATGAGAAAGAATCTTTATTTAACTATTTCAGCATTTTCATGATCCGTAACTATACTTTCTTATAGTTTATAAGTTATATTATGCATTGTTTCAAAGATAATTACCGGACGTTGCCAACCCTCTGAAACTCAACTATTACGTATACTGTTCAACAATCATATTTCATAAAGAAAACTTTCCATCATCCTCCACCAACCTCCCAACTTTTAGTATTACTAAAATTGTATACTATCTTACGTTATCTTAACTACCCTTATCAACATCGTTGTGCGATACCAGCGTCTCGGCTAATTAACTCTTGCAGAACTTCATATCGACCCACTTCTGGAGTAGCCGTCAAATAGCTTAGTAGAATATCTAACTCAATATTGTCCAGGTGAATTTATTGAATCTGGTTATCTAAACATAATTTTCGTTTACGAACTAGGCCGGAGAATTCGGGACTGAATTCTGCACATGACGGTAAACGGTAAACTATTAAGTCAACGTTGCCATGTTTTCACATATAAAAGTTTTCCATATTGAATAATAAATTTTATTTTGATGGTGTTCCAACGTCGTGTCCGTGTTCAACTACTGATTTTATCATGAAAATTTATCTCGAAACCATCATTTGAAAACACACCGTAGCAAATGTAATCTTCATCTTATATTGTCTTAGTTTTCCTTCCAAGTGATCCAAATTCCCATCTAATCAACACTGAGAGACAGACTCTAGCAAGACACCATTACGAACTCAATTATTTCTGAACAAGTCAAATCTTAATTGATGATCTTAAGGAAGGAATAAATTTTGAAGTATTTTATGTGCATCCATAGTCCATTCTATGAACTGATTTAGTAAATCTCTACTGGTTGAAACACGTTTTAAAACAATAATTGCTATTCGATTATAGTCAATCATAGAGAACTTAGTGGCTTAAGGAAATTTTGAACATGAATCTGTTCGTTGAACAAATTTAATAAGATGAGAATATAAATTACCATAAGAAAGAAAAGACGTCAAAATGAATTCTCAAATATAAATGTAGAAATTAAAGTTTTAAAAATTATCTCATATCATTTTCACATAGAACACGATGCCATCGCTATAAAAATAAGAGATTCACATTTTTTTTATAAATATCCATAATTTGTGATTGATTTATAGAAAATAACATCTGACAGATTATTCATTACTATTTTCAGATATTACAAAACATTTTTCTTCGAAACCGAAATTCTTAATATGCGTCATTACTATAAAATTCAATCATTCAAAATAAATATCTCGATTACTTATGTGAATACGTCAAAAATGATCATGAGAACAGGCTCATAAGAATTGGAAGTATCCATCAACCAAGTGATCTTAGTGAGATTGGTCAAATAAATATACTAGTATCCGAACAAGAAAGTTGTTATATCTAATGGTAGTTGAGCCAGTCGTCAGAGACATGAATTTTGAAATCACTAAATTTGTATTTTCACAAATTTTTCTAAGAATGATCAGAATATTTTCCTGACAGTAAACTGCAGTTTGTTGGAAACACTATGAATCTACTAAACTACTAATTTAATAAAGTTGGTTCAATAGTCTTTTACGAAACTCTTAAGAGAGTAGCGATCGGCTAATTTGTATCCTAATCCTGCATATGATGATGTCTGATTGCAAAAAAATGAGCGTATGCGTTAACACCAATATTTATCTAAATCGAATCAAAATTTCTAAGACCTCATTAAAAATATTGAGTATAACTTGTATTCCAAACGTCGACATTAGAAAACAAATTTAACTTTCTCAATTGTTCTTATTTTATTTATATGGTTAACATCAACATAATTAAAAGAGCTCTATTGATATAAGTATCGATATACTGGGTGAATAAGTTACGAAATCCGGAATTAATGGTAGATATGCTGGATTTTATATGAATAGGTACAATTTATGTATTTCACAAAAGTAACATAATAACAAGTCCATCAACTGGGTGTCCTCTCAACTAAATTGGCACTTCAAAAACTGATTTATATTAGGAGCGTTAGTAGATTCACACTGATGTGACGTTCATTGCAGAATATTAAAATAAGACAGTGGAATTTTAGCAGAAAATATTACTTTAGAATTCATCCGATTCCGAATCTGATCTTTCATCACCAGTATTATTTAGTACTGGTTCAGTAATAATATTCTCCAAATTTTGTTCTCGACCAAACCAGTCTTCAATTAGTTTCTCATTATGTCAAATATTTGCGCTACATTTTTCCAATGCCTTTTTCCATATACTCAAGATCGCTTTATCACCGTATCCGTCTCTACCTATATACTTATTATAATATGTTTTGCAGTGGGCCCGAATAAATTCAATGAGATTAAATTCTCAATGATAGAGTGGTAGCCTTGAGACTCAATGACCATGTTTTCAAAACAATTCATCAATGACATATACATTTTCTTTTCAGTTAATTCTAGTAATTTGTAATAGTTCTGGTTTAGAGAGGTTTTCATCAAACTCAACATTTTTGGCTTTAAACCAAGTGATATTTTTCGACGAAGTATAAGGTTGTTTTATGTAAGTATACTATAATAAGGTGCATTGTCCATTACTATCAACGACGATTCTTCTAAATTAGCAATTATCTTCGTCGAAATCCATTTTGTGAATATTTTACTGTACCTAAAGTGCCGTATTCTTACCGTCTTGAGGCATTTTGGTTATTATTCCATATCAAAAATTGATTGATTATATTTGTATTTAACAATGTGAAATTGAATAAAAAATCAAATTAGTCCTTGAAAAATCTAATTTCAACAATAAATATACGTTCAATTCAAAAAGTTCCTACAACACTAAGCAAGGTTCAACTTATAGTACGGTATTCAACTTTTAATATGTTGTAACTCACGTTACATCATTTGTCTAGTTGCTCCTCTTCAGGATTACTACAATAAAATATGCCCTATACCCAAACACAACTAGAATTATGCAGCCAGCTGATGTTGCGGCATTTAAACCATTTAAAATCAATTGGAATCAGGCGGTCTCAAATTTTAGAAGAGAAAACCCAAATTCAGTAGTTACCAAAGAAAATTTTGCTGTGGTACTAGATATGGCAATTAGTAAACTTACAAAAGAGTCCATCGTCAACGGGTTTAAGGCCTGTGGATTATATCCATGGGATCCGGAAGGCATAGACTATTCAAAATGTCTAGGAAAGTCTACTAGATCAGTTGAGGATTCGAGTGAAACCGATATCGAAAAAACGTTGTTATCATATGATGATTTTGTGAAAATAGTAGGAGCCGCAAAGATATCGGAACTAAAAAACATAGATAGCAGCGAAAATCTTACGGGAGATTCCAAATTGCTCTACAACGTTTTCAAGGAATTTAAAAACAAACCTTCTACAGACAATATAATATCCCAGTCTACAGACAGCGATGAAATAACGTACGATATTCAAGATATTCCTGTTGTAACAGAAGACAAAATCTTATGTGATGTTCCATCGACTTCGAATTGTGAGTCGCTTATTCAGTTTGCCAACAATTCATCTCCAGAGATGTTATTAGAAGATTGTAACAGAGGCATTGTGTCCAACGAAAAAAAAAACACGCCAATTTAGAAATTCTTTTTCTGGCCTGAAACACCAAAAAGAAAAGGTAAAAAGCAAACTGAAAAGTTATCATTTGTGCTTACTTCTTCCGATCGTCAAAATGCTGAAAGAAAGAAAATTGAGGAAAAAATACAACAAGACAAATTAAAGGAAGAAAAAAGGCAACGACGGCTTGAAAGGAGATCGAAAAATATAGCTGCTAAAGAGAACAAGCAAATGAAGAGCCAAATAGGTAAGAAGAAAATAGCTAAAACAGAAAGTAAGGAACATGAAGCAAGCACGGAAAAAATTGACTTTAAGAAAAGAGACAGTAAAGAAGAATTTCACTACAATTTAAGTAATGGTGCCCATTTTGAAAATCCAGACAAATCGATTTCCTCGTCGGTTAAGGAGAACAAACTAGTAGTTGATGAAATTAAGAGCACAACTTTAAAGAGTGGAATTAGGGTACATATACCAGAAGCTATAGCCTACACACAGACACAAGAAATCCTTCCCTCAAGCCAAAGTCAGCAAATGTTACATTCTGAAAAAACTGTTTACGAAGATATTTCTGTTGGTTCCGGCCTATCGAATATCTCCACTCTTGTAAACGAAAGAAAATTATTCTGTGACGAAGGCAAAGACCCGTGCCCAGAAAATAAGAAAGTATTTGTTATCTCAAATATTCTGGTACACTCTGAAAACACCAATAAATATTTGAAAAATAGGGTATACACCGCACTATGCTATTCTTGTTTGTTTAACATAACTCAATCAAAAATTGGAGTAAGGTGTCACTTTTGCCTGAGAAGTTACCATATTACTTGTACCTAGGAGACAGGAATAGATAATACTGTTTTTTCGTGTGGAAATCCCATTTGTAGGACTTAATATCAAAAATCACCAAAGCAAAAATTAAGTTTTTCAATATGGTCAATGACCGTAATATAATGGTGTCAATAACTATACCTGTGCGGCCAATAACTGTAAATTTTGTAATGATCATAAAATATTTAAGTTATTACTAGTTTATCGTTAAAAAATGTTAAATACAATACTTTTGAGTATTAGTATGTTGTATTTTTAATTTAAAAAATGCATGCCAACAATATATTATTAGCAAAATTTTAGAATAGAGTGAAATCTATAATGAACAATCCTTAAGTGGCCAATAACTGTACCCGTTACCTATATCTTGCAGTTGCTCTTGTGAAGAGGTTTACCAACCATTTTATGTGATATTTCTCTGAACATTCGCAGAGACATGTGGTTTATGCCCGATGGAGTCCCTCTCCACTCTCTAAATGATGTTATGAATCATCTTGAACATCTTTTCTAATAGGTCGATTGGTCGGGGAGAGCAATTGCATGGCCACCACGTTCCCCTGCTTTAAATACAATGGATACATTTTTTTGCAGATATCTTAAAAGCTTGTGTATTAAGACTCTATAAGGCAGAATCTTGGAATGCCAAATTCAAAGAATTATTTTCCCTAGACTCCAGAAGTCTATTGAAGTGCAAGGTGCCCACTTCGAACATTCATTATAGTTCTTTCTCGTTTTTATTTGATAACTTGTAGGCTGAACAACTAAATATTTCTATATTTCATTTTTTTCCTTTTGTAAGTAACACAATGTTCGACAGTATGCCGTTCAATTTGAATGTGTTTCAATACCTCATGTATTTTCAATAAATAATTACAATTTACGATAACTTTTTCAGAATGTCTCTTTATGGCAAACGGTTTCCTTGGCATATACAACGATCTAAAAATTTACATATCTCCTAAACCTTATTCCAGAACATCTATATAAGAAATGAATGAGAACTGAGTATACCTAACATATTCATATCAGTTTTTCTACTATTTGAACATGATATGAAGAAAGGGATTTATTCGATGTTAACATAATGTTTGCTCTGTGGCATGACTACTAATGCTTTATCACGCGTCGAATCGCTTGAAACCTGAGAATACATCGCGTATCAAAGTTGTGACTACACAGTGTCGAACGATTCTCATCTTGTTCTTAAATTCATTTTATGTGATCTCAAACAATCTACACATTTTTTTAATTATATACGGGTGATATTTCAAGCTAATAGTTTTTATATTTCAAAATTTGAACATGGTGCAATATGTTCTCAAAACAGCTACACACAATAATTTTTTCAATCAATATAAGAAATGTTTTATTTTGGTTTGTCTTGAAATTGGGGTTGATGATCTGTTAGCTTTTAAATTGAGCCTATATTTGCTTTCCCACTGCATAAATTTGTTCCATTTCATGTTATTTCAATTCTGTGCTTTTTTTCTAAAATGGAATCAGGATCTGTAATAATCTATTGCCTATAAATGCTACTTACTGGAAGGGAAATTATTTTGTACAAGCTTATCCAGCTTTAAAAAATATGACACTGATTATCTCAGGATTTTTACAGTGAATTTTGCTTAACATTCATTTTTCTGTTTGATTTATGAGTTCTGTTAATGTTTATTTTTCTATCAAATTCACCTGTTATTATTCAACAGTACAAAGAATAGTTTTTATGAAAAGTTTGCAGCAGTAGCATAAATTCATAGATTTTATATAGAAAGGTCAGTGAAGCTATATGTTTTATCAATTCCTTCGCTACTACCAGCAAAACAAATGAGAAAACTTATAACTCGTGACATCCTAGATTAAATGTAGTAATATATTTCGAAATATATATGAACAAAAATAATGACTAATCTCGATAAGTTGGAATTTCTGAACCGTTGGTGTTACTCGTAATAACCACACTATTTACTACTTTGAAACCTAAATGCTTAATTTCACAATCCCCCCTGTGACGTGCGTTTTGATAATCATTATCAATGATTATTTACTGAATTTCCTTATATTTGCATAAGTATTAGACGGCTCAATATTGAATTTCACATCAATTAATAATCAAGAACGCCGGAGTGACAAGATAATTTTCTTCAGGTATTTGGCCTCTGGTATATCATTTGTCAGTGCTTTTCATTACGACACAATATACTTCATTTCTATTGAAAATTTACAATTTTGGGGTGTAATCTTTATCATGTTTTTCAGTTTTTGGTGAAAATTAATCCAAGGTTTCCATTTCAAAGCTAAGCACTCCATCTCATTATGTAAAAATATATAGTATGTACCACTTTTATCAAAGGACTTTTTTAATAATGGAAAATTAATTCGATGGAACCCGACCTACGAGGTACGGAAGGAAAATTAAGTGACACACAGTTCAAAATGGAAACACATTGACGTTGCTAAGCATAAAAATAATTTCTTGTGTTCTTTAATTTTTCCCTCGAAATATTCGTCCGTATTATCGAATTTCTAGAAAATTGTTTATTGATGAAGATGCTCTTAAAGCAGCTTGTTTGTTCTATGTGAAATCTTCTTTAGTGTATTGGTTTTTAAGACTTAATCTGAACAAAGCTGTCCGAAAGTATGAAATAAAATTATTATTAGTTTAAATATAAACTTGAAAAAAAAACAATAAAACGCGTCAATTGTTGTCACATTTGTTGTCAAAATATTTTCGTGTGAAGAATACTGGGATAGCACTTGGACACTTGAATTTCATCAAACCTTTGTTTACTCATATAGATAATGAGAAAATAAAAGAAATTCTTCAAAAGTAGTAGATGTAAAAATGTTCTATTTGGCAAGCTACCAGGAAAATTTAGAATGCGTCTTCAAAATTTGGAATGGCATATAATCTAATTAAATTTTTTGCATCGTTTGAATAGACTGGAATCTAGTCTTTTAGATATTCCCGAAGAAATAGCCTTTCAGCTGTATCATAGCGCTCAATCCAGTGAAGATTTCATTAAGATATTTTCAAAAATAATACCAGTAACGTTGTCCTCTCTAAACTCTAGTGTGTCACTGAAGAAATGTGACTCTAAAATGCTTAAATCATAACAGCTGAAGCAGGTTCTAATTCAAACATCAAAAAGTCTATGTGAAGTTCAACTGTGAGATAATTTTGAGAAATTTGATCCCAATGTGATGTTGCCCATAAATTTACTTTCTGAGATCTTTGCTTGTAAGCGTTACTAATCCAGTGAGGATTTTCTTCAACCTAAAAATGCTAATTATGCTTGTTATTTACTATACTTGAGTGAAAAGAAACTTTTTTTTCGAAAGGATTATATCCAGTGAAAATCTATTATTTTCGTCATATCATCTAATCGAACAATCATTTCTTCGCAATAATATACTCTCAACAACTGTGATTTTCATCATGATCATCAAAACCTACAAATCGTTTATCCATAAGTAGCAATATTTTGGCCAATTAAACTGTTGGAAAATGTGGATCACCTCGCGCAGAAGAGGTAATATCAATTTTTTCACCTTCTTCCAATACATGATGATTGTTTCTAGACAAATCTATCACCGTACCATATTTTTAAAATTTATGGAATACCTTCCTAACAGTAACCTGTGAGATTTGGAAGTATTTACATTCCTTTATCATTTTTCTACAAATATATACCTTATATGGATGGCGTTTCTCTGTTTTGAAAAACCACACAATCGTTCAAGTAGATGCTGCTTGCTTTTGTACCAATGTTTACAAATCTGAATCGTCCTTTGAAGACAAGGTAGTGTCCAAAGTTTCACTTTTTTCCACAATAAGCGTATGTTCACTTCAAGGTAACTGCTTTACTGCACCATGCTCTTAAAATTTTGGAATACTTGGGAAGGACTGGAATGGAATTAACAGTACTCTGTAAAACTTCTGGATATATCCTAATTAACAAAGTATATACATCTACATAGAAATTTCAATACAATTGTGAGCAGAAATTCTGGAAAATTAGCCAAAATTAAAGTAAGCAGTTAGGAGGAATTGGCTCTCCTCCAATGTTTGAAGACTATAATTAGTTATAGAAAATCATGTCAGTCAGTATAATTGGTATACTAGTACCATGAATAGCGTGTTAATTTTTTAATATGGTATGAGGATAAGTTTTGGTCTACTGATTACCTATGCTTGTCTGTATTCACTAATATATTTAGATGCTAGATGTCACAAATTTTCAAAAAGATGACTATATGACATACTTCATAATTATTATTCATCCTTTTTGACCAAAACTCGATTAATATAATCATTTACCAAATAATATCTACCATCTTTATTGATTCAGAGGTACTATCCAAAGAGATTGAATACACCAGGCGATCTAAAGGCGGGTTAATTGTTTCATAATATATACTATGGAGATTATTCCACCTAACTAATAATCAAGATGACGATAAAATTATCATATTCTAGTTTCTAAGGTTATGACTCGTCCATAAAATTCTATAAGTTAATTTCAAACTAAAAATTTCATAACAACAGAATCGTCTCACTAATTATACCACTCCTAAAAATTTAGTAACCATCACTTCATTTATCACTGGGAGCTTCCGCCTTATATATTCGTTGCATTGTCTCAGTACATGATAGAACCTTCGAAACAGTCTAGTAAAACTAACGTCTCCCTTTAAAAAATATCTAGAACTATAGTTCAATGATTATCCAATACATGAAGCTAGCCATCCACCGTCTTTTATACTTCCCACTACATTAAGTTATGACCGGCTTGTAAGATGACGTGCGGCTGAATATCCGTCACAATATAAAACAATAAAGTTGACTTGATATTCAAAGAAGAGTTGTTCATTCCAAAATTACAGTTCAATATCGGCCGGAATATTTCGATTTTTCCTTAAGAGTAGAATTTGTTACTAATATTCGCAGCACTTTCTACTCCAACTGAGGTGGTACTGAAATATGGGTTCTGAAGAGAAAAGGGCTTTTTTCATATTCAGTAACAAAAATATGTCAATTGTTACCCAATTAGGGTCGTATTGTTACGAAGCAGTTCGCGAAATGGGTCCCTAGGCCGGCCCTGTCCAGTTACAAAGGAATTTCAAAATTAGGTGAAGTCGCATATTTTTTATTCATGGCGGAATTCGTTTGATCTCAAGTTTTTATAGCAAGCAGTTCATTAACATTGTTCATTTATCTACTGAAGTCTATTTATTTATTTGTTTTGTTAATTTATGTTTCAGGAGAATTCTATTTATAATATATGAATGAGTTTAATTAGCGCAGTAGAGTTTATAGCAAAGAGTTAGTGAACAGATCGATTTGCAAAGTAATCGAAGAATTTTAATAAATTATTTAAGTAAGTTGAGTGCTAGTTATAAGTGAATTATTATGAGTTAGTTAAGTGTAGTGTATAGTATTTGAATAAATTAAGATCATGAGAGAAAATGTTCATTAATTAAGCGCACGAATAGAAAGAGTGTGAATAAATAAGAAAAACATTACATTATATCAAGTTCATTAACTCGATCTTCTGGCTAGTTGAAATTTCAAATGTTTGTGCAGCCGTGTGAGATCTAGCATTTCCAGCATTTACTCCTTCTTGGATATTCTAGAAAATTTCTTCAGTGTCTGTGACGAAAAAAATTATTTCAAATTTTCAAGTTTACTAATGCCTTTTTTCTAAAATTTTTCAATTAATGTGGGATCCAAGGGAACAAATTTCATTTTTGGGGATAATTGAATAATCATAGAGTATTTTTCCAATGTGCTTTAACATCAAGATGCCATATAATTATTTTATTAAATCAATTAGAGCAATGTTTCTATGGATGTATTCAGAAACCATGGCAAATACTTACTTTCACGGGTTCCGTCCTGGATTCATTAACGGCAACGAGTTCATTTCTGAAATTTTATAACATCTCGAAACAAAAAGCACGTGATCGTGAGATGGTCATTAATTATGTTGATTACTTTATAATTTTTATGAAAAGTTTTCAGCAAATTGCTTTGGAGGAGTTGAAAGTTGTGGGTCAAGATAAAAACAGAATAATATTCCGCTTTTTAAAATTTCTCGCAAAAACTTAGGATAATATATTTAACAACTTACTTTCTTAGAAAACTTAATGGAAAGTGAAGCGGATAAGTTTGAAGTGTGCTAAGATTAACACTTTTAACGTATATTTCTATTCTTTTGTTTTTATCGTTATTTTTCAGGATAAGAATATGCTTGTGAGTGTAAAAGTTGGTAATAGCTACTGGTTTGTGTGAATTGAAAAAGTTTGTATAGATAATAATTTTTTTACGCGAAAAAAAATATAATAGTATTTCATTCATTAACAAGTTTTATACATCTTCCAAATGGTTTTTTGACTAGAAAGTTGGGTATTACGAACGTCAAATCAATGAAAATGGTACTAGTCATGAAAATTATCAGTTCAGTTTAATAAAATCCGAGTTCCATACTCCATTTTGTATTTCAATGACGTAGGTGACAATTAATTTCTTGTCATATTCCACTAGGTGATGTTTTACCTACAGAAATTGGAAATTCAGTTTATTTTAAATATTTGCTAATATTTATATTTAACATATAATCTTTCAAAAACTGTAAAGCTCCATTTTCCATAAATTGAAGAATAAAGGATAAGAAATATATTCTAGAACTTTTCTAGATAAATGCACATATAGAAGGCATGAGCGCATAACTATGGTTTTGTATAATTTTTATCTCTGTTACATCATAACCGTTGAGTTGTTGTTCTTGAAATCGAGGATTAATAGTGGCAGTTTTTATTTGAAATAGAAAATGTGTCACTACATTTATTGACATTCAAGACGTACCTCTTGGCATACGATATGCTCAGTTGCTAATGTCATTCTCGATTCAAAGGCTTGTCCATTCACGCAACGGAACTTATGGAACCATTTGTATGTAACCGAGAAATCAATTGCTAACGCAATTTGAATTATTGACATGGAGTTACTCCACCCACTAATTTCTTACGTACGAACACTGTAAATTATTCGTAGATTTTTCTTTTGATGGGTTCTCAAAACATACAATACTAATTTTTATATGAATCTGTTGATTTCACAGTCTCACATATTTTTGCTATAGAAGAGGATCTTTTCTGATTGTTTTTAAATTACGGCAACATTCGAACTTCACTTTAAAAGGTTTGTACAAATGAATGTGAAATGACAGATACAGTTCTATGGAACCAATTTCACTTAACTGGTCGCATGCGTAAATGGATGCTTTATTCTGCTAGTAATATCATTTAGACAAGTATTTTCTTCCTTATTTCATTTGACAGTGTGACCTTTTGTACTACAGCATGAAGGCAACATATTGAAACTATCAAAATATTTATAATTCGTGATGATCATAAACTTAAACAGATATTTTATCATTCACCAAAATAGTCTTCAAAAACATCCGAATCCATGACCTCTTGGTAATCTCCCGTGTGGCACGACTGAAAGGTTAGCCTTCTTTTAAATATCCGTCTTCGCTTCCAATATGGACAATTATTAGTCTTTTCCCTTTACCTGAAGGCACCTTAATACTTGTTCCAGGCCTTCCATGGAAGCTTGGCAAGCACTAGTTATATTTTTCTCTTGTCACATTTTTGGTACTGTATAACTTTCATTAATCCATGTCTCAACAAGATAAAAGATTTTCTTTTGCTCTGCTCTGTACTGCTTTATATTTCTCAATTATTTTTGTTGTCACCAATAATTTCATCACTTTCCAGTAAAAGTGCTTCACGGTTATGCTTTTCCCAGACAAAATCCATATTTCTCAAAGTTCTCCATCATATATTTTTACTTATCAACGGAATACTGTCATCCTGGCCAAGCTCCATTAAAATGTTATCTGGGGGGAGTATTTCTTTTTTAAAATAAGAAGAGTGAACTTTTCTTTGAATTACACTTTTGGTGTCTTCATCAAGAACTTTTACTGGTCTGTCTTGGGAGGTTCCACTTGGCCTGCTACTTTCTCCCCCACAATAATTTAAAAACGGTGGGCTTTCCAACTCCAGTTATTCGGGAACTTGAGGTGTGTTATTGGGAAAAAGACTGTTTGAAGATTGTATATTAAGATTGACAAAATACTTTTGAAATTTCAAGTAGAATCGAGTGCTCGTAATTGTTTCAACTAACTGAAAAGGAACATAATTTTGATAAAGAACAAAGTCAGCGACAGATATTTCAGTTACATTTCAACTATATGATTTAATAATATGACTGCACACCATATGAAAATTGATTTTTAAATATAGTTTTCTTTCAAAACAACAGTTGAATAAATAAGATTTTTCCTTACATTTTCAAAAAACTTTTTTTCTATATTATTAAACAGAATAATTTTGATCATAGTACAAACAAACACACAAGTTGGTAAAGAGAGTTCCGATGAATTTTTAATATTTTCGATGCGTCTTTTCTACTTTCATAATTCCTTTTTTATATTTTCATTCACGATTTCTGGGTGAAGTACATATGTTTACACAAGTTGAAAGTTTCGTTATTGAAATGAGGTGATTAGAATCTTAGTCGTTTAGTAATAACTTGAGCAAATTGAGCAAATGAACAATGTCTGAGTATAAAATAGCTGAAGGTGTTTGTATTGAATTGCCAATAAAATTTGGGGATTAGTCATTTAAATAAATTGAGTTATAGTTATCTAGCGCCTTCAGCAAAACCTTTCCACTAGTATCTATAGAATATCCGCCTCGTGCGATATTACGTGAGATAAAATATCCCGTTATTATAAATGGTTTAGGGTAACTGTCGAATAACTTTTCGTATTGTTCACCAGTGATTATTGTTTTTGTTGGAACGTATATGAACACTAATATTATATTATCATTTTTGTTTGTTTTGCCTCTTCATTTACATTCAATACATTATATTCATTCGTTGATGCTTTATAGATGACATTTGATCTAATGAGAATTGCAGATCCTCCTCCGGATCTTTCGTGCTCATCAATTCTTACTATATTGTATCCACTGAATTTAAAATGCTTATTAGATGAAAATCGGTTTTCTAACTGCCACACGATTCATCTGTTATCCTTATAAATATAATAATAGGGTTGTGTGAAAAGACACCTGGAACGTCAGCACTTGTTAAGATTGGTAGGCACACAGATTTAGGAGCTGTTTTACTACGTAGTTTCTCATAACAGGCAAATGGGCAATGGCAACTTTAAATAACATATAACAGTGGGATGATCATAAATTCCATTTTACATATTAAGGAAAGCATCTTTCTTAATTAATACATACGGAAAATGCCCAATAAAACTTCAGATTTGCTGGAAACGATTCTACGATAGTTGAGTTGGTGATAACCTACCGCTCACATAAAACTTGCAAAAGCCTTCAGCAATATTATCTGACAAAATTAACGGGACGTTTTAGCAGTTCGACTGTGGTAAAAAGATAACTTCCTTATACTGTATCCTCTGAATTATGAGCATTATTATTGATACATGATTGATTCTGTTGATTTGTTAAAGTACCTCCACTTTGTCGGAGGATAATAAAAGGATAATACTTGATTACGTTGTTCCGTGGAATCGGCAGCTTTGAATCTTGTCTTCCTAGGCTCGCATTGTAATTTTTATTGAATAATTGAGGAATTCTTTGGTGCTGTGTCATTGTTAGATGGTGTTGGTAATCTTCAAATTTTAATATAGTTATCATGAGCTGAAATTCATTTTTAAAAATATTCTCCTATTAAATCTAAATTCGTTTCACTATACCCTGTAAAAAATCATGAATTTGGTGATATATGCGATCAATTGATAATTTTCTGAAGCGGAAGATTTTAATAGAATATTTAAACTTGAGTGATCTTGCATGATAACTTGACTCCTGTTTTTACCAATCGGTTGAATCTGTTCTATGTTTTGGTTCGGATTTCAGTTTTATCGCATTCAATTCACTTTCAAACGTTTACTATTATTCTCATCACAACATAGGCCGAATCGTTATATTGAAAATAGTAATATGGAAGTTGAACTTTGTTCTTTCCAAATCAAAGGTATCAGTTTTTTGTAATTGTATTTCCAGCCTTTCCAATGAATTAACAAGCAGCTTTAACATTAAATACTGAATTTATTGGGTTGATGCTGAGCTGGGGGATGTTTTATTCTGAAGAAAAGGGACCCGCTTCCCTTCATCTACATTATTTTTCATTAAATAACTTGTTAATGATCATATTAACACGATAATTTGTAATTATTCTCCTCCCATCAAAATGACGCGATACTTCGTTTCTAGATTGAATTTATAAGAATTGAAGTTTTGTAAAAAGTAAATTGGATGACCAAACTTATGTCAATATGCTCCAAATTAGCCATATATTATCCAGTACAACTCCATAAATTTTATTGATTGTTCTTCCATAATTGGCAGTTTTTTTATATGCTTCCAAAATTTTCAGATATTATGTTAACATCACTTATTGAAAAGCTGGAAGAAAGTACCAAATCCAAATGTGAAATGTATGAAATCCGGATCATAAACGAACGTTCCACACCCCTCCAATACCAAAATCGCAGTTTCAATACATCTCATATGAATACATAATTATTTGAAATCAGTCCAACCACTTTTGTTTGAAATAGTTGTTGTGTTACTATTTGTTCGGTTGGTTTATTAAAAATTCAAGATTCAGTGTTTCTCGATATTATTTCAATTTTTTTCCTATTTCGACCAATTCACATCAATGGTAATCATTTTATCACTGATATTTATGTCCTGTGATTTTACTTATCCATTTCCTCACCGGTAAAAACCACACGTTGATGGAACGTATCCGCCTATAAACTAGCTTAGCGTACCCCTAGCGATCACAATTTTAAGCTAGACAAATTATCGAATTATTCATGTTTCAGCCTGGATTATTTTCAGAAGCACAGATATTTGATAAATGTACGTAATGATATGTGTATAAATGGCAACGGACAAGTGTCTAGTTTTATTATTCATAATATCAATCAGAAATATTGAGAAGAGAAACTAATACACATACACACACACACACACATACAGGTTCCCGTATTTGCTATGACATCCATGAAATATCATCAATTGTGGCCTCATTGGAAATACCCATACCATATGCGTTACAATAAAATTGGCAACATGGGCCTATATTCCATGATTTGATACACACCATCGTTTAGAAGTTATGACTATATGCTTTAACCTTGTATGTGGCATCGAGGTCACAGTTATGGATCTTGGTTGGTGTGTAACCTGATGTTTCAACAAATGTGTAAAGGTTTGGATGCCATAAGAAATTAGTTTAAGTACATCATACACATAATGAATTCTGGAATATTTATTGAATTCAATGACAAAGCTTAATTCCAAAATAATGTATTCTATGTTAAAAGATGTTAATAATATGAATAAAACCTACTGAAAACATATTGTAACTAAACAATGAACATTAAAAGCCGAGGCAAAATAACATAGAGTCGTTATAGTAATTAAAATCATTAGTGAATTTCGTTTCATTAAAACGGAACCTTAAAAAATTATAAAATTTTTAACATTAGTATTTTGTTCAGTAAAACATTGAAATACTGCAACCGCTAACAGGACAAAATGAATTACAAACATTTTCAAGCAAGTGATTACACAAAATAAAGTAAGGGTACTCCTTTAGACTTATTTAAAATGAAAGCAAACCTATAATATGTTTATTAAAATTTCACATGCTCTTTATTTTTCAACTAGTCCTGGATAGTCACTAAACAAATAACCATGATAACTTTTAAAACCAAAAAAAAGAAAATATCACTATTAGGAAAAAAATTAGCAAATATATATTTATATATGCTTAGAGAAAAAAGATGAAAAATGTTAATGTTTTTTAGGAATTTGCTTACTAATCTTTGAAAGATGATTTTTAATAAAAAATTTCAAATCTGTCCACTTTCTATCGGTGAAGATTTTGTGCTTCTCGATTAAGTCGTTGCATTGTTTTTTCCCAGGTAGATTGCCATGTTTTATCAATAGTTTGAATTCTTTCAGGACAATTTCTTTTTCTTCTGTTGTCCATGATTTCTTTTTATAAGTTTTTCTGCTCTTGTTACTTTCTATTTTCACCTGAAAATAAAAAATATAAAGTGTTTGCAAATAAAACATCAGAAAAGTATAGTACCTTTTAATGATAAATGAGCATTGTTAGGTTCATCTTCCTCATAGGTTACTATATTTGTTTCTGCTATCTCTTGAGATTCATTTTCTTCTGTAGCTAGCGCTTCATTATACTCGATGCCGGCAAGATCTAACAGAGATAAAATATGCCTTATTAACATAAGTAAAAATATAAAGAACTTTCAAGATATTCTAAGTAACGAGACGTTTTATTTGTAACTAATGAAAATTCAAGAATATGAAGGAAATGTAACAAAGAGAAAAGCGCAACAAGGGCGTTACTTACCTTGAATGGATATTTCATTGAGCTGTTTTCCTGAATATTTATGGACCTCCCCTTGGTCAACAGCTAGAAGTAAGCGGCTCACTTTTGTTAATTCAACCGCATTCTCCTGCAATCGATAAAATTCTCTGTGTACACGAATGTCGTGGCCTAGATGCCGAGCTAGCCAATCATACTCATTTTCTGTCAAGTTAAATACTTGACAGACGGTGGCTATGTATTTTCTCAATTTAGTACTAGTTACTAAGTCGGGTGACTGTAGCTCAGCTTCTATACACCATTTTTTTAGAGAATCGTGTCCCCTTATGTGACTTGCTGTCGTATTTGCAATAGCAAATGGGTTCTCAGCAAGGATACCATTCTGTATACGTTTTGAGATAATCAAATCAACTGATTCTTTCATATCTTCGGTTAGGATAATAGGTACTATTCTTCCACGTTTGCCAATTATTTTCACTATTGTTAGAGCATTCGCTAATTTAACTTCAAGAGGTGTTAGTGAATCCTTCAATTCCTGTGTACCAGTATTGCTCCAATTGGGTTTGGATAAATACTGATTCAATGTCATCTTTGCAGCCTCACCAGAACGCCTTTTGTTGAACATAATTATCCTGGCTAATGTCAATGATAAAAGCTTCGAATAATTTTCATTGCAAACATTTTCTTTTATCTTGTTTATCTCAGAATTTAGGAACTTGTTAAGTTTCACTAAGTCATCAGTAACAGGCAGTAAATCTTCCGCTGTTGATTTTCTTGTATGCATAGTCGACAACGCATTTGATGAAATTTTGACAGCCCACTCTAAATTTAATAAATGTAGGAAACCCAAGTATTTTCTGTTTTGTCTCAAATCACCTTTCCTAAGGCTTTGGCCTCTTTCAATGGCAGCACATTTTTTTAATCCGTAGCCAATGTTTAGAGCTAAAGATGGGATTCCAAACTCTGGTCGTTTGGTAGTATCTTGTCTTTGTGACAAACAAACTACCTGAAATGTAAAAAATGTAATGTAATTTCAAGTGGAAGCTCTTAGAATGATAATCTTTGAATTATTGGCAATTAGTTCTCATATCACTCTTAATACTAGTTTATATTCTCTTTCAAGAATACTACCTTTATTAGCAAAATAGCTGTCGAGGACAATACAAAAATAGCCTCTCTTTCCAAACATAGCCTCGTTTGGAAATTATCTGCTACCAACAGTTGCATGAAAACAATTTTACGAAAATTTATAATGAATAATTGGCCTAAAATTTGCCATAAAATTATGTTTGAATTGCATTTTTTTTAGTTTATATATTGAATACATGTTTAATTTTGAAATTGAAATTATGAAAACGTTAAATTGTGTTTGTCAACACTCACCTTTGTTGCATTAACTATTACATCAAACTTCTCTGGAATCAGCATTTCATTTAGATTTTGGAACAATTCTCCTTGTTTTTTGAGTTCTAAAGACAAACGTCCAAACTGCCGCATAGATTGTCTTATTAACTCTGACTGAGTTGAACTATATTTTTCAAATAAAAATGCTGCGTAACGCATAATGTTCTTTGTCCCTGATCCTTTTCCCTCCTATTTTTGAAGCTATGCCTATAGTGACTTCATTTTGGATTTTTCCGTGTTTAGTTCGTAATCCAGTATCATCATAATCTGCAGTTTGCTTACTAGTAGGACCACCAATGTCACCTGGACATATAGAAACAAACTTTTCAACTGGTACAATTGGAGAAATAATATTACTCTCAGCTTCAGTATTTTCGTTTTCGGGTTCATAGCACTGAGATTCAAATTCTGTTTGTAAGACAGTGTCAGTATTATTTGGGGTACCATGTCCATCTGTAGTATCCGAAACGAAAGAAGTTGAATGGCTAGCTACAGTTTCTTCCCTATCTGATATAACATAAGAGCTACCTGAATCTTCAAATGCATCATTTGGAGAATCGGGAATTTCTAGTGAGTCGTAGTTATCTTTCTTGTTGATTGAGGTTCTTTTACGCTTTCTTAGCTCCATTGTAAAATTATTATCCCTAGAGGTATTCTCATTTTGCCGAAGAGACACGTTGGACGTATTTCCAGTATCGTTGTCATAGTTGTTAACAAATGAAGTGCTAGAGATGGAAGTATTAAAAATGTCTCTTCTACTTCTTTCTAGAAGCTCAACATCTACATGCTGCGCATTTTCATTAATATTCCTTTTAATAGGAGTGATATGAGCA
Organism: Diorhabda carinulata; assembly: GCF_026250575.1. Lineage (NCBI taxonomy): Eukaryota > Metazoa > Arthropoda > Insecta > Coleoptera > Chrysomelidae > Diorhabda > Diorhabda carinulata. Next base: position 12,181,776 of record NC_079462.1, read on the forward strand.
ACAGGCCTTCGTCCAACTAAGGTATCTATGAAGAATTTGATGTTTTTAATATTCAATAAATAAAAATGTATTTAGAAGATACTATATTGCTGATTTAGACAAAAATGATATTGTCTCAAATTGTAAAGGTAACAAAAAGCATTGTTGTACAACCTGGTGAAATTACTTTGGAGAAAAATTAAGACGACTTTACTGAAGGTCAGGAGTAAATTTTCATAACATTCCGTCTTAAGAGAACTGTTCTCAATTTTCTATATGTAAATAAACTTTTCATTTCATTTTTGGAGTCCCAATTTTTTCTCCATCTAACCAGGTATAATTTTTCTATTATTGTTGTAAATTAATTATACTTTGAGAAATATTGCTAATTTCTGTTCTGTTCCATTTTAATTTTAATAATGAATTCAAAAATTATAATGGAAGAATTTTAGAAAAAAAAATAACGGTTTTCCAGTAAATACAAACCGTTGTTTCAAAAATTTGATTACGTTATGTAAGGTAGTAATTGACCACCAAAAAGAATTAATGTTGAATTGAACGCAAATGCTATAGTGCTCACACATTGCGAAAATGGGAACTGTCGAGTTATTAATTATACAAATAGAGTATTAAAACTTCATTGATATTTATATCGATTATTTCTGTTATAATAGGAATTATACGGAATTCTATGTAAAACATATGACACTCACCTATTTTTGTATGAGAGGAGAAGGCATTTTTTAAATTATTTAAGTCCAAGTGTTTTAAGTCAACTCCTTTAGTTTCATATGGACGTTGTTCAAAGGAGGTAGAACTATTTACGTCTATATATTTCAACCTTTCCCCAGACTTATCATACGGTGGTGGTTGTTCACCTTTTGCTACTAAGTTTACTAGAAATTTCCCTCTACTTCCCCTATTTGTCATTTTTTTGAATTAGTTATCTAGAATGTACAAAATATAGTAAGGAATATCACTACATGCAAAATAAAATAAATCATTCTGTAGATGTTTGGAAAATTATAATTAAAATTAGCTTAATTAGAAAAAATACGTTGGTCCAAAATCAATAAAAATGATAATTTCTGTCTATAAGTACTTACCGTGTATAATAAGGTTCATCACTATTATAAACGTCTAACGATGCTGTTCTAAATATGACCACTATTACACACTATAAAAATTAATAAAACGTGTATCCGCAAGGGGGCGCTACCGTACGACATCATAAAATGATGTCACTTGGCGGGATTCTGCTGACATACTTTATCCTGATTTGTAACATCTTCTACACAATTCTCTATAATGGTGAAAATCGAACATAAGCGAAATTTAATATGCTCTGGTACAGCGTTGCCAAATAATGATGTATTAAATTGAGGAATATTTTGAATTCATATTAGATTTGCTATAATTTAACAATTTTTGCTGTGACATCGAGGTGTATGATGCCACAAGTAGAACTGATGCTCCTTTACAGGATTATGTACGCACAATATGCCACAGCAAATGCACTACATACACACACACACACACACACACACTTTTTATAAAACACGGAATCCGTTTTATGTTTGTTTCATAACATTTTTATTATAGGTTAGTTTATTGTTTCTTTTGAACTTATTTCTAGAAAGTTCTATTTATGTATTTGTTGTGATCCTTTATTTTCTAGAACTTTTGAGAACTTCTTTTGGGATATATAAGGAGTTTGTGTAGCTCGATATAGTTAGTTTGTGATAAATAGTAGTAGTGAACAGACCTAAATAGACAGTTATCGAAGAATTTGAATAAATAATTTGATTTAGTTAAGTGTTAGTGATAAGTGAATTATCATAAGTTGATTAAGTGTAGTGTATAGGGATTGAATGAATCAAGAATGTAAGAGACAAAAATCGAATAGCTCTAAGAAAAAAGTCATGTCGAAAACATTCCAACAGCGCTCAATATAAATGGTGACGAGGAAAGTAATTTACAAATGAATAGCTGCTAATATGAAATAGGATTTAATGAGATAGGGCGTGAAGGCCGTGATTCGACCTGGCTAACACATTGACTTATTAAGCTATAGTGTACCACGAACTGTTCACCAGTCAGGTAGCAACGACTTTGCTTGAAATATGATAGTAAATAAAAATTATCACTGAAAAGATACACTCATACCACAGCAACAATTCGGTTTCAGATCCGAACACTCCACAACTCAACAATGCCACAGGATGGTTAACATAATTGAAACAACGCTAGAAGAAAAAACGGAGTGTGCTGGAGTATTTCTCGTCATATAACAGGCATTCGACAGAGTCTGTCAGGATGGTCTCCTCTACAAACTGAGACTATATTTAGCGGAAAATATATACTTTATGAAAATATTTTGATGAAGATCGAAACGTACATTTTCTTATCAATCTTCTAAAAATTATTGAAAAACTATTTTTAAAACAGAGACCTAAAATCAAAAACATTAGAAGCATTCATATATCAAAAGGTCTAAGAAATGAGAAATTGGTGAAAGTCGAAAATAGTTGAGATTCAAATAACAATCAAAAATCGACAGACAAAGGAAAATATAATATACAGAATCCGTGGACTCTTAGAAAGAGAAATTGGATCCTAAACTAGGAAATGAAAGCTACAGATAGAAAATACTAGAAGGAAATCATGGCCTAGAAGAAAAGTATTTTGTTCAATTAGATTATCAATGTTTTAAAACATACTAACTGAAATCCTCATATAATTTCGGAAAAGAAAGAATATAAACTCCACACCTTACTAACAATAACATACGATTGAAGCATCAGCCATACGTCTGAGCATGATAAATAAATTTATCAGTCTCACCATTCAACCATGGTATTCCTTCTACCTCCATTGCAAATTTCAATTGGTTCTTCTTTAGTCAGTAGTTTTCAAACATTGAAAAGAGGAGGTTTTTCGGTAGCGAGTAATAAGTTGAAAATGTGATATTTCTGAAGGCGTCTATTCTTGAGCTAATTATATTTTCTTATTTCTGCTTTTTTCTACAGACAATCAACTTTATAAGTTTACAATCAAGTTATGAAATTAACATCATTGACTGTTGAACAAAAGGCTTATTTGAAGGTTTATTTTCTCTTTTCTTACCTCATAGAACATAAATAATGAAACTTACAATCCAATATAAAACTCTTTAACACATTTTATATTAACATAATTACATTGTCCTTCAGAGCGCCGCAGTGAAAATGACATTTCTATGAACGTGATAAAATATTGTATAAACATTTCAATCAGCAAACGTTTCACTCAATATCGTTGCAGTGGTCGCGTCTGCCATGCATCACGTTCGTTTCGTATTAACAGCTCCACTTCCGAACCGGATATTACAGTGGGAGAGAGCCTGGAAGTGGACGAGATTTTTTTTAGCTTCTAGCATAAACGATATTTTCTATTGATTTAAAAGTGGAGATAGGATCGAAGTGTTCATTGGAACCAACTTAATTGAGAGCAATGCTGAGAGTTTGAATTGACTGAAAACATATTCAAACCTATAAACTTCCAAGTTGGGTATATATTTTTGTGGTATAGGAAATTAATGTTGGAAATTAAATTTCACATTCAGAACTTCATCCGATAAAACGTCAAAAACTTGTAACTATACTCCTAACTCAACAAACTATGTGTTGTTGCAGCTAACTTTTTACATAAATTATGAGTTGATTTGGTATTTTTTTGTGAATTGAAGCATAAGATCAAATTCCGACCAAACGGATCATATTGAAACCTAGTACAAATAAATTTCGACGGCGCGTGGTCTGCATTTCTGATCATTTTCACGTGAAAGTGTAACAAACAAACCTGATCCAAGGTGAAATTAATTTTTGAATTGAAGTGCACAGTCCTGGATGAATCTATCAGCATAAGAAGATATCAAGTTGGCAAATATGCATTGTTCAGTTTCACTTAATGGTTCACTTCCATTTTTGTTTGCGATATTTCATTCAACAATATATATTTTTCCCAAATCACCGGTTAAGTGAAACATTAATGCCGATTGTTCGATAGAAATCGAGAGTAAAATCGGTTTTTGATCACTAAGAATTGAAGTAACTGAGCTGTCATTCGTTTCATATTTGACAGCAGTTAACCAGCCTACAACCTTTTAGCATTACGAATAATTCAAACTGTTCTGATGCCATTAATATGAATAGATGAAAATAAATGAAATTTGCATGTCGACTCTTGAAAACTAATCATAATATTAAGTTGTGAAACTAAATGCGACACTCAACCAATTGCTCGCCTCAATACCAAATATTTTCGCAAGAATTCTTTAATATGGAAAATTCAAAAAATATCATACATAACGCGAAGTTCATTTTTTTAACTTGTCTGGTTATCATATTGAAACCCAATTTGTCTATATTTCACATGAGTGAGGAAATAAGTGCTTTTATAGTTATTTATGCAACAAGTCTAAAGAGTAAGTGTTTAGTGCACGCGACGTGAATCTGTTTAACGAGGCCGTTAGGCCGAGTTTGGCAGCACGTCGATGCAATAAACACATTTTGCACGAGTTGAATCCAATACTTATTCTACATTCGTGAAAAAATTGTTTTATTTAACTTAATGAAAAGCCTAATTTAAGAGCAAAATATTCAATAAATAATTAACATTCGGTTAACATTGAGAAAACTAGAATCTTAAATATTATTTCTACCATTAATATTATAAGTAAATATACAATTTTTGTAATTTTCAATTTTCATATTCCTTAGTGAATAGAAAAACCAGGTGGTTCCATTCAAAAAAAAATTGATATTTATGAAGTTAAACTTTGAACACTTTTTATACACACCCACTATAAAATTTAGAATTTTCCAGCATAGATTAAAATACTTCTGACCTTGCTAAAAGCAACCGAATAGAAATCATTTTCATATCTTAATGGATGTCCTCGTAAAAAATAATTTATAAGGGTCTGCAACGTTCAATTGTTTTATAAAAAAATTCAAACTCAAAACGTATGCATTTTTCTAAAAAAGTTTTCGAACAAAAGTATACTAAAATTTTACGTAAATTTTAAAAATGTATTAATAAACAGGGTGTTCTATTCAAAATAACAAAGTTACAGTCGGCTTGCCGAAGACCCAAACTTGGAAATTTTCATGATTTTACTATTTTGCCATATACAGATAGTTTCTCGTCGTGGGACACCCCGTATAAACGATAACTTGCATTGTTACTTCTCTTCTGTTTTGTGAGTCTATAATTCCAAATCTGCTTTTCCTAATTTCGGCTTACAGTGATGTTTTGTAATGTTTCTTTGTACTCTTCAAATTTTCCTTTTCCTATTTCATGTGTTTGTTAGACTGTATCAGATTTTGCGGTTTTACATACATGTAATGTTTTATTTGTTAAATAAACATAAATTAAGTGTCACTATCAATTTTATCGCATATTTATGTCGTTAATTCAGTTCATCTTCTAATGTCTACATCCAATTCGTAATTTCATATTGCAAATCATACACAGTTTATTCCTACATTTCTCATTAATGATGTTTTTTGACCGTTTGTTACCACTCCAATGCATTACGCATGAAACAATTTTGACTTCATTGATGTAAGTAATTTGATAATGTGGTGATGAGTTAATGGATAATTCCCTAGACTAAGCGGTAGGAGGTTGTAAATTTCATTCGTTTGTAGTTTCAATGCAAAAAGGACTAGAGACGGCCACTAACTCTATCATCCTAAAGGGATTACGGCCACCGGACTGAATCCGATCTCGTTTCCCTTGGTGATGTGAACGCAAGGCCACGTCCCTGCATATATTAAAAGTCGTCAATTCCGCAGAAGGAGTAGTTACTTCTTCACACTTAGGAAAAATACTTTATTGAATCGTCTTAGTATATAGGTTTCAACCAAATAGATCTCATAATATTACACTTAGTTTATAACTTTTACATGAGAATTTACCATTTTGATAAATATATTCAGTCAGCTAATAACCCAATATTCATACAAAACTTTTCTCATAAATTACCTGATAATAGATTATGGAACTTCATTCAAATAATTTTTTAATACGACAAAACCATTCGAATTATTATTTTCAATATACTGGACCAAGGTCAAGGTATTGCGTACCAAGGTTTTGTCCAATGTTTCTCAAAAACTTCCTATGGAAATATTTATCAAAAAAAATATTACCGAGTCTAAAGATGAGGTAGAAAGCAGAACAGGTTAGCTAATTGTTAGGAATATCTACAAGTGAAACGTAAAATAGTATTATCGGAAGTATAATACTTGATAATAGCACAGTTTTTATCAATTTGACGCGTCAATATAACTGGCTTGTAGTTTTTAGTCCACATTATGGATTTGGTGATATTCTATCCCACTCTAAGTCGTAGTATTTGTTGACATAATTCAAGATTTCCATTGGAGCCATTTACAAGCTTATCGTTTGATAAATGGAATCGATTTCTCACTTTCTATTGTCATTTGTATAGAAATATCGAGACATGATAATAATGACAAATGTGATTTTTTCATTGTTCAAAATATTAGATTTATGTCTAGTTCGCAGATCTAACGGTAAAATGAAGAACATAAAAATAGTTGTAAGAACGAACAATATTGGAACGGCTTATTTTGTTGGATAAAACTATAAAGATATTTGGCGGTGACGCTGGACTAGTTAATAAAAGTTAACATATTTCCACCCACATTATTTTTTATTTTGAAAATGTTTAGATCCATTAATAACATTCTGTATCTTTCTCATCTACAAAATTCAACTTCCCTTGAGGCTTTCAACTTCAATTGATTGCTTGATGTATGGGTGACGATGTTTTCCAGAGTGGTTGATATTTAACTTTTTTATCATTCCTTCAACACACTGATCATTTCCATAGTATACATAGTATAACATATTCAAATATCAAATTACAATAATCAATATTTTTTCAATAGGTAGCTAAGTTTTCCACATCTTATCATACAAATTGGTTTCATGTATTATGAATAAGCTTTTTATAAGTAATAACTCTGAATTTAACTGAACAGTCTATTCAACCAAACTTTTTTCTCACAGGAATTGCTCAAACTTTGTATCGTTCACTATCTGACTTAGGCCAATGAATTGAAAGACCTGATATACAGATTATTTGATCATCTGTGGAGTTATATGAATAATTTCATGTATAAATCGTTCCATATGGTTTTCTGAATTGTATAGTTGGTGAAAGTAGATTCAACATTTCAAATGTGCCACAGAAGAAAATAAAGGGGAGTAATATGATCTAGGTAGCCACTCCATTGATCCATGTCTTTAGATCCATCTTCCTCACAACTGGTTATTCAGAAACCTTTGAAAATTAAAACCATAAAGTGGTGGTACACCATCTAGTTGTAACTAAATATTAGGATCCAAGTTTTGAAGATTTTCCAATAAATCATTTGATGCAAGGCACCATCTATTGTTGTTGCAAGAGGGTTGTCTTTCAATGAAAGCAAAATCTTTAACTTTGCATGTTCACCTATTAGTCTTCCAAATTTTGGAGAATTCCTCACACCTCCCTTTTCATCATATTTTGCAACAATTCTGTGCTTCTAGCAATTGGGAATTTTTCCAAATGTGTTTTGTTGAATAAATCACATGATATACTTACTAGATTCTTTTGAATAAAATTAGTATAACGCAAATTTTAAGTCTGATAATGGGAAACAGTTTTTTGTTGAACTGATTTTCTTACTGAGTATCGTTTTGTTTTTTATTTATTCTCTCATTTTTTTATGTAACGTGTTTTAGTACCTTTTCTCAGGTTTCCATCTACGAAGCTAATATGGAATATTTGAAATTAGATTGTATGTAATCCTAAGGTAATCTAAATTCAAAATATCAAAATCAGAAAGTTATTTCATCAATTGAATGAATTTCAAAACTGTTCAAACAAATAAATTAATATTCAAATTATGTATGTTCCGAATAAACTTGTTTAAAAAAATTGGTGTTTGATACGGGTCTATAGATGACTGCAGTTTTGGGTATAGATTTTATATGAAAATTCGTCGCTCCCCACGATAAAACTTTCAAATGTTCACTCTCATTCTGATGAAACTTCTGGTTTCTTAGTTTCTATAGAAATCAAACGAAGTTATTCTCCGACGACACAAACTATTTTTACTTATTGAATGACTAAACTCCACCATTATAGTTACTCCAGTCAAAATACGAATTTTTCATATTAAATTGCAAAATGTAAGTAAATCTTATCTAAAATAATTATGATTCAGTTATTGAACCTTAAATACGTGTAGAACACTCAATTTTGTCAATTAAAATGTGAAAAATAACAAAAACCTAGATTTCACCAAAAGTGATGATGCATTCTATCTTCAAAGCTTAACTATGATTTTCAAGTTGAATTTATAGTTCAGGAGCTGGAATCACTTCATTATTTTCCAGTGTAATTGTTCCTCTACTTTTTTTCTCCTCAATTCATACATAATTACATCTCACCACAACACAGGTTATTAGGTTTTGCATAATTTTATTATCTGATGATGATTTTAAAGCATTATCACATAATAAATAGGAAAATATATCTTATATATATATATATATATATATATATATATATATATATATATATATATATATATATATATAAAGGCTTGATGATTTTTGTGACATTTTATATGCATATTCAGTATTCAGTCTGAGAATTGGCTACTATCTATTTTTCATATCTAAGTAGTAAGAGTTGTCTACCTCTAACAATTCTCTTGCAATTTATGAAAAATTTTTTTATAAGTAGCATTAGAAAATTCGTATAACCCTACAACACTTCCACAATCAACCCTTGATTTTATTTGTGAATTATAAACTATAATTTTTTTTGCGAGATTTTTATTTTTATTTTGCCATGGCTTACAATAAAATACAAATCATACAAATAAAAATAATAAGTGGCTTGCAGAAAGAGCGATTTTGGCAGCAAAAAATGTGGTCGTCAATGGGTTAAGTTTCGAGATACAGCAGTTGTAGCCTAGGGACTTGGTGTGAATTATCCAAGTGAGTTTTTAAATTCAATGTATTTGCCACCAATTTCTTCGCACTATTTACAATTAAAGGTTGGATCTCCGATTATTCTGCTCTGTAATTCAAACCAATCACGGCTGTAAAATGGCACATGATTTGTCATTGAAAAGTTAATGAAAAAAATTTATTGCTGCAACGAATCCTCATGATTCCTACAGATGTGAAAATTGGATTCAAAAGTATTCAATTCCCAATTAGATTGGCAATCGCAATAAAGATCGATGAATCACAAGATCAGACGTTGTCTGTATGTGGCTTAGATTTGGAAACACCATGCTTCTCCCGCTAACAACTATATGTGTCATGTTCTCATGTGGAAAAAGCATCCAGTTTGTTTGTATTGGCTAAAGATGGAATAACCAAGAATATTGTACACTCTATTGCTTATCAATAATAAAAATATGAATAATATTTTTTGATATTCAGATAGCGAACAACAATTATAAACAAAAAATTATTAACCTAAATAAAGCAGACTTTTGTTGTCCAAAATGCTTTCGATTCAAGTACATCCCTACCCACTTATAGTAAGTTAGTATATCTCACAAAAACACCGATATTGATTAACAAATATCATGAAACTCCTATTTTCGAAATAACGGAGAAAATGCAAGCGAGGAACACGACTTGAATTTACCAAGCAAAAAGCAGATCAAACAAAGTCCTAAATATACAAATTATTATGCAAATCTCGCAAATCTTCAATTTATTGTATCAACCCTTCTCAAAATATCGTGCACATTTGGAAATTCCTGCTAAAGATTAAAACATCCTTGACAAGAATTTGGAAACAGCAATGCTTTGGAAAGCAAATAAATCAAAATATAAATGAAATATAGCAAGCAGGTTCGGCTTTTGAGAAAAATATAAATCAAAAGATTGTCATATCCTGATAAATAATATAGTTATTTTAATGAAAAAGCACGGCCGACAAAAAGTGATTTATATGATAGTTCATTTTTATACTATGCACTGTTTTGTGTAGCATGTGAATGTGGAGCGGACTTTTCTTCTTTATTGAATAAGATTGGTTTTCATTTACTTATAAAAATTTGTAAAAGTTTATATTTCCTTTTTTGGATGACTTGATGGATTAGTGGCAAGAAAAAATCTTATATTAACAGTTGTCGATGTGGGAAGTAAGATTTTAATTTTCATATACTCATACAGGATGTCGATTTCGAGTTTTATTTTTGTTGATGCAAATTCAAATGATATTCTCATGGTCCACTACGATTTAACAGGAATATAGCCAGTTCTCGAAATTTTATTACTAGTTGAAAATATTGAGAAGATTTTTTCATCAAAATTTAGAAAATTGTTCACAAAATTTCTTTAAACGATTTTTATACGGTGAAGTTAATCTATTACTGAACACTATCTAATTCTTAATATACTAATTTATATGAACGCATCGCTCATTTGTCTATCTCGATGTGTACAGGACCACATTAGATCAATTACTGACTTCCTCGCTGATAATTAAGTGACTATTTACACAATAACAACTTCTAGATAATTTGGTTTTAGAAAATAAACAAATAAATGAGAAAGCCTTCCTAAAAATTAATTCTGAAAAAACAATATAAACTATAATGTGCAGTAAATAATTCAAACGTTGCCGCTTTATTTCCACTAAGTGTGATCTGGTGCGTCCCCCAAATTTTCGATTCTATTGTAATAATCAAACAGACCGGCTTCACGATCCATGTAGTGTAGTAGTTCATAATAATACTATTTTAACCTCGGATACCAATTTACCCGAATTTCTTCTACTTCATAATTTACGTGATCTAGAATTTGTGAACCAAAGTCTACTAGAGATAAACATTCCAGTAGAGAACATTTTGTGTTATTTTGAATCTATATTTATCTTTATCTGATGAAATTTTACTCGTTTATTAGAAATGATTTTCGATCGAATTTGGCATATTGCCATATACTCAGTAGACCGTTTCATAAGAATTAGCTTCATTGGAATGATTAAATGCAATTATTTCATTACTCTTTGATTTTGTATCACCGTGTAATTGGTTGGGCATGTATTCCGTAATTTCCAGTTATAACTATTCACTTTGAAAAAATAGCCATAGAAGAGCAATGCTACTATTCCACAAAATCAGCTATGTTCATGATACACATCATACACAGGTATTGACACGCCTCGGAATCAGAATTTTATTTTGGCCATTAAGATTAGGTTTTAAGTATTTACTGGGTTTTTGTGTGTTGTAATCTTCCTTTGTATTCAGCAACTATTGAAGAGTTGACCCAAGTGTTATTATTTTCTTATAAAAGATATTATCCATTATGAGATCATAATGGCTTCGCGTTATGCAAAAATACTAATCGAAATACCAAAGAAATGGATATTAAATGCTTTGGTCTCCAAAAAAAAAAGACTGCGAAGTAGTGGACAGGACCCTATGGTAGAGAGGCTGAAATTAAATCAATATATGGTAGTTGAATGTCGTAAATCACAGAATAACACACAAAATTATAAACGAAAACTGTTTCAGTCTGGTTATTTGTTATTTCAGCGCGAGTGTACTCCATTCATCTCTAAGCGGTAGGGTAGGTATATAACGTCTAGGTTTAAAACATTTGTTATTTACCTATATATGATTCGCTCAAATAAATAAATAGAAGGAAGTCATAATATATAAGAAACTATAATATTATATTGAATAATCTCATAATTTTGCTAATAATATTTTGAATATATCAAAATAAAACTTTTTAACCGGTATACAGCATACATACCCATCAATTTGGATTTTTCAGTGACAAATACTCAAATGGTACTATATTCTTCCTCATTAATAATGTCTATTCTATCTTAAGCAGCCATCACTACACTGCAACAACTTTTTGTGATTTTTCTAATGCTTTCGATTGTGTTCATCATAATATTTTAATCAACATATTGCAGTACTACAGTACTACAGTACTACACCTCTCGCATGGTTCTTGTCATACCTTACCAACAGAAGTCAGCTTGTAAGGGTTGATAAAACGATGTCTTCTTGCTAGCTAATAGAATGTGGAATGCCTCAAGGCTTAGTACTAGGCCTTATTTTGTTTCTTTTTCTATAAACTACATCGCCTATTTAGACATCAGTGGTAAAATATGTCTACTTGCTGACGACACTATTTTCTCTTGGAGCAGTCCTGATCTTGCACCACCTCTAAGGACTATATCTAGTGATCTAATCACCCTTAAATCATAGTGCGATTCCAATCTTCTCTATCTTAACGTTTATAAAACAAAAGTTTTATCATATAAAAATACATCGCAACGTTTTTTTTTCTTCAAATTATAGCACAATTATCGTCGTTGAATCTGTACAATTCTTGGCGCTTGTTGTAGACATTTCCTTGAAATGGGAGTTTTATATTGCCATATTATCTGAAAAATTAAGTTTAAGTCTAAGAACTGAACTTATAAGTCTCCTTAATAATATAATATGCCCTAATTGAGTCGCATCTCCCCATCTGGAGTAAATGTGGTGCGGTTCAATTTGAGTGAGTCTTCAAACTACAAAAGAGAGCTGTTTGATATACTTGCCCTAATGAACAGGGCTCACTACAGGGCCTTCCTTAAAAGATTGAAAATTTTGACTTTTCCTTTCTTATTCATCTTTGAATCCGTTTGCCTAATTCGTAAGCACGCTTCTCCAATTTCAGAAAGGACGTTGCACGGCTATTAACTTAGGAACGCGGATTACGGTCTTAACCTACCAACGCCCCGTTCAGAATTACTTAGGGGCTCAATATTTCATAATGCAAAAAATGTACAACCATTTGCCAATCGCAATCGAATCGATATCTTTTTTTTCCCGCAGTGCGCAATAATTTGAGGGCATATTTACTGGAAAGTGCCTTTTACTCTATAAACGACTGTTTCTTTTTTAGTTTTTATAAGCCTTTGTCCACAAAAATTGTTTGACAATAAAGTATTTCTCTCCTTCTCTCATTAGTTATACTTCACATTTTGATTTTAACGTTACATCACGTACGAGAAAGATTGCATGTGCATACATGTCTCTAAATTGATAAACCTAACATCATTGTAGTTTTTGAGAAATTCACAATTTTCAATACTCTTCAATACGGCTATGTAATTCAGTCCAAGGTACAGAATTACAATTAACTGGTGAATCAGCAATATAGACCTTGTAAATATAGGCGACTTACGGCAAGCTTTGTCTTTACGGTGCGCGTGGGAAATGTGTATTGGCGAAATGAGTAATAATTGTGTGGAGCTTGTCTTTGCGGGTTGTCGAGGGAGAATTATTATTAGCCCTTGTCGTAATGGAATAGGGTATATTATTTATTATAATCCTGTCACTGGAAATATTTTATACAAAATTGGTACTCAAGATAAGACACAAACACCATCAGATACTACAATATCAGCTAAAATTGAACTCCATTCTAATTTTCTTATTGGAGTGGTAAATTGAGTGATGAAAAAGGTATATAAAAAAAAAATCTCAATAATACGTTATATTGATTGTCATGATCTAAAGGAATATTTGCAAATTTTATTTCAGATAATTATAAATTATATAGATATATAATTCTATAAAAAGATAGAAGAAATAAGTAATAATATATGGTCCCTTGTCATGATGTTTACATAGGACAGACTTCTGAATATTTGATAAATATATCAAAAAGTCATTATTAAAAAAATAAAGCCTCTTGAACTATTTTCTCAAACTTTTAAATATAAAATTTCTTAGAACAAAAGTTGGATACAAGAAAAAAATAATTTCTAGAGATTGATAAGATACATAGAATTGAAAATGATGAGGAGAAATTGAACATTTGAATAAAATTAGAATAATTTTAATGAAGGGTTACTTCTTTTTCGTTATGTTTGGGTTTAAATATTTTGGCTGTTTAATATTGGATAGAAATTTCATTTCAACACTTGCGAGCAAAAGTAATTGAATCTCTGAATTGAAGAGTTAATGGTGATACATGATAATTCTCAACTATTTGATGTTCCTTGGAAATTCATACACATTTTGTATTATGTGGATATTTTTTCAACCATTGAAGCGAATTCAAGGTTGAGTGAACATTTCAAATTTACCTATACGTAATTCAATATAAAAGAAACGTGGATATTAACAATGTCTTTCGATAAGTGGTTTCCATATTTTTTGAGATATGATGACACAGAAAGAATAAGCATCAAGACTTGTTTTGTTTCCTTATCCTTGCCCATTCAAGTACATTATAATCATAAGCGACTAATTTAAGCCATGCAGATGTCTTTTGAATGCTTTAAGCGAAAATCTAAATCGATGACTTCGGTGTTCATAAGTTGAATGTGATAACAGACTATTGTACTCCATTCCAAAATACTCAGTTGTTAGTGTGACGCTCTAAAACTTTATCATTCCTTTTTTCTGATTTACCTATAGGCTTTTGATTTCGCAACTTAAAAAAAAGGATATTTTCTAAATTATTCATTCGAACATTATGAATTTCTAATGGATGATTACGTATCTCTAGCTTATCGGATAAAAACAAAAAACAGTATAATAAATGTTGGTACTGAGCACCTTGCCCTCCAACACATTTCCGAAATCTATGGAGGATATTTCTTTGAATTTGGAAGATATCCTAAAAAAACATAAATCCCTTGTATTTGATTCAGGGAATCGTGATTGCCATGCAACTATCCCAACCATTCCACATATTAGGAAAAATGTTATTATGATTATTTTTCACATCATTTAGAAAGTGTGGAGGGACTCCATCGTGTCTGAACCCCATGTTTCTTACATAACATGAGTGGAAAATCATTTTGGAGAAATTCTAAGTATCGCTGCCCATTCAGGTTATTATCAAAATAATATGGATCCACCAAATTATAATCCACTATTCCTGCCCACACGTTAACACAAAATCGATAGTGATTTTTTAATTGAATTGTCCCGTTAGTATTTGCATCTGCCCATAAATGTAAATTAAGAGAAATTATATAATTTATGATAATTTTCTTCAGAATTCCCCTTTATGGCGACCAGTTTTACAGATATTTCAAACTCTCGTAAATTTCCCGGTCCGTAGCAGACCCACGTGGAGAGTGTAACGTCATGAACAAAGGGGTGCTCGCTGGTAATACACGCCTGCCTAGTTACTTACTAGGTATCTAGCTTGCGCTATTATTGAATTGTTTTATATTGTTTCGTTGGGACTCTCCGTAAATTAAGTAATATTAAGATTAATTGATAATATAAGTGTATATAATGAAGTTACTGAAAAAATGTTTTTCGCTTTCTTACTCATCTAAATCTGCATCTGTGATTATCAGGATTCAAAGAATCTTCATCACTGTCATACATTTCATGTGTAGAGAGATTATGAGTTGTGTCAGTCATCCTACGAACTGATACTGTATCTGGACATGATATGGTTATCCTCTCTTCCTCAAAATAATTTTTGAACCTTTATCTCCCAGCTTTACTTGCACTCTTGTTAAAACTAGTGGATCTTCTATTACCATTTTGCCTTCAATGCAACAACAAATACCTTATCTGGATTTTTATTTACTTTTTATTTACTTCTGAGGTCGAAATAATCGTTTCTTAATCTTTGCTCTAAAGCTTTTCAGCATATTCTATTTTGTTTTTGTACTGCAGATCTTTCGATTATATCTAACTTTTCTTGTTGATATCAAAATTTGTGAGGAACTGTCTCCTTTTAAGTTTAGGTCTTCCTACAACCACCTCATATGAACCATAGACCCCATTTCCGACTCAATCTGAAAAATAACAAAAATCTTAATAGATTTCTATTCTGATTTTCATGCTAACCATAACGTAGGTGAAGTACTGAACTTTCAACCCAAATGAATCTAATCTCTTCATAGCTTCTACCCATTTCTTTCGCTTTTAAACAACCGTTGGAACGTGAATAAACAAATTTTTAGGTATTTTGGTGGTTACAGCCGATTTTTTTAGCATCAGCTTCTAGGAAAGTCTTTTTGTTTCTTCACATTCTAATACAGAATTATCGAAAAATTCGTTTTGTATATATAGGCGCTTGTTTATCAGTGAGTGAATCAGTAAATAATTAGATGTCATAGTAAACTAATCAAAATAGCAAAAAATGTATTCGAATAGATCAAATAAGTTAGTGAATGCTAAGTCTTAGTAAATAATTTTAGTGAAAAGCGATGAGTTTAATATTTAGTGCATAGCATAGTGTATATAGCATATATAAATGAATACAACAAGTAAGTAGAAAACGCCGTGTGTATAAATTCACCTCACCGTTAAAAACAGTTGAAGTAAATAAGAACTACATCACAGTATGATTCATTATACACGAAACAAAGCACAAACCTTTTGTTTATATGATATCCATATATTTTTATCCATATATAAGAACAATGGACTACGAGATTTTATTTTGAATTCTTTCAGTCTTGGTAATTTTACTTTATTTAAATATGATAAATGTAGCTTTATACACTCTAATCGGTTCAATCCCTTTCCTTAGATGATATATAATCTAAACTGAATTCTGAGATTATACTATAAGTCGAAAATTGAAAGGATTATCTTATTTAAAAACAATGTACTAATATCTCATTTTTGCTGCACAAAATTCAGAATGTATAGAATATATCAGTAAGTTTTTTAAAAAAACGAAATAGAGAACGAGAAAATAATTTTCATTATTTTCCTTTCGGATTTAAACCCAACGAGAGAAGAAGAGTTCGTCATTTTTATAAAGAGAAATGTTTTTTTAAGGGGAAAAACCAAGTAGAAATTCAACAGAAAGATTTTAGAAACATTTTAAATAGTAGAAAAAAGTGTGATAGTGAAAAAATTCTGTAGCTCATACTTCCAAGAAAAATAGATACGACCGTATTTATCTTTCTCATTTTACATAAATTATTTAGATATTTATAAGAGTGTATTCCGCCGTCTTTTAATGACATTTTATGAATTATATTCGTAATATCAAAATGATAGCTTCCATTTGACCCCGGCAAACTAAGCGAAATCATGGAAAATTATTAAGTTCCACAAATATCTAATCATTGAAATAATACACTGCATTATTGCGTATTTCTAATATTCTATGGTCATATAACGACTTCTGCAAAAATTCGAAGTTCACGCAATGTTGGGCAAAAATTGGTAATGCTGGAAGTGATAATAAAAAGACAATTGTTCTGTAAATCGGAAAACAGCGATTTCCGATCAGTATATCACAAAATTCGATGAATATAAAAACAGGTTTGTATGGATTTAACTGACATTACTACTCCTCGCATTGATACAAGAACTCTCAATTTTTTTCGTAGTAACTTAATGTGAAATTTAACAGTGGCAACGTTTCTAATAATTTTTTTGATAGAACTAATGTATAGAATATAAGGAAGAATATATTGCTGAAAATCAATAAAATTCTGCAAATTAACCATTCAATAGCAACGGAATGTTAATTCTGAGATATGATTGATAGATGCACATTTTGTTAACTCAACACAGAGTTTTCCGTTCAAATGAATTAAATTCTACAGTATGAGATTGAGTAGATGCCCAAAAACTTGTTATCCCTTTGTCTTGAACTATAATATTTCGCGTACGATTCTTGTTTCTAATAACATAAAAGTTCAGAATTCTTCCTTTACGCTTCTAGACTATAGTCCTATAACTTTCTAATAAGATAATTTTCCAAATTATGTATTGAAATCATTCATAAAATTTTTAATCAATTTAAATTTGACAATTTAATGAGAAGCAAACATTTCCGTTGTTATCTTAGGCTGCCACGCATTACTGAAATTTTACTTTGTTTACATCACTCTCTTAAATGAAATAAGGAATTTATTTTGACGTCAATATACAAAATTTCGTTACACGTTCGGATCATAAACCATCAAGATGGCAAACGATCGCATACGTTTCATCTGATACATGGTTATTCCCATACTGATCGTTATTGCAAACTGGACAAGACGAAAAGGTGAACTAACAGCGAACTGATGATTATCAGAAAATTAGATATGTTTTGAATATGAAATTCAGCATTCGACATGGTATGTATGTATCTATGTATATGGATTTGGGGTCTCGTATACACTGCGACGAAAAGGGTCTATTATGTTTCCCTTTCTTGCTGCGATACTTGAGAACCCAGTGTTTATAGCTGATCCATTAATCCCACTCCTTTTTAAAAGTCTGGAATGTGAGATGGCTTCAATTTCCAGAGGTCTTCGTGTTTTATTTCATACGCACCCAGGTGTAGTGCTCTCGAGTTCCCTAGTGTTCCACACTTTGAGAGAATGAGGATAGAAGTTTTATCCTCTGTGCCACAAAATATGCACGCCGCATTATTTTATGGACCTAGCGTCTTAAAGTGAGGCGAATTCGACATGCTAGCTTAGTATTTATCTCCAAAGAATATTATGACTATATTTTGGATAGAAAATAGGAATAAAAGATATATGATAATGTGTGATCAGTAAATTTTGTTAGAACTAGAAAAGATTTAAAACATTCAATTCCTTAGTTCAAAAGAAAAAATGTGACTCTCTTGCGATTGTAATAATAGAAATCAATTTATTAGATGAACTAGAAATATTAGCCCAAGAACTTGATAATAAAAGTTGAAGCATTATTCCCTTAAGTTAAAAGTATGAACAATCATATACACTACAAAATATGAATATGAAAAGTGCCACTTCAATAAATCTAATAATTCACTAAAAGTCTATTACTAATTATTATTGGAAGAGTTTTATATGAAAGTAAATTTCAAAGTGGTTTGTTAATTATAGAAAAGTTAAACTATTCACAATTTGTGCAAACAATATTATCCACATCCTCTTCGGATCCGATGCAAGCATCGTGTGCCGAATTTTTACATACTTTAAACTGAATCCATCCTTCGTTAGATTAAGATTGGAAGAATTAAATTAAATCTGATATCTTCAAAATCACTGCTATCATAATTCGACTCAATGTTTACTCTTCTATTTTTAATTTTGCTCTACTTTCTCCTTTCAATTTTTCCACAATTTTTTTAGTTTCTGCCAAATTCTTGCACCAATGATTCTTCTCGTCGTTTTCCTTCTTCTTTAGCTTTCTCCAAATTTTTAAGAGGTGCTCACGTTAATTCTTCTGAATGCTGAGTTTCCGATTTTCGATGAGTAGTTCTTATTTTTAATATTTATCTCTTGGATACTTGTTGAGGTTGAGGGTCATCGTATAAAAAAACTGTTGTTCTGACTGTATTTGCTATTGTGGTCTTTTTATTATCATTTTCTCTCTCATTTCCACCTATAAAATTATCCATAACTGGCTCAGTTGAACAAAATGGTGGGTTTAACGACTGAATGGAGAATTCACATAGTCTTCCTCAGATAAAATATCTGGATCAAACGGACTAATTCTATTAACTTGAAACCCTCTTATAGCCTTCTCCAGAGTAACAATCCTTGTGAAGGCTTTACCAAATATTACTACAATATTGTAGATTGTAATTTTTTGATAAGAAGTTTAAATACTACAATCTTACGGTTGTAATCGTTGACTGGTGTGTGGTTGCATTGAAACCATGATTATGTTGTTTTCCCGAACAAAAGTAATGTCAGGGTTCTATGACTTGTGTGGTTATCCAAAATTATAATAGATTTCCTATTTTCGGTAGGGTTTGCAAATGTTAGGAAATGTTCCAGATATTTAATAGTGTTCTGAGTCCATTCATTTGCGTATCCAACCGATCTTGCTAGACTATTTTTCATTATTGTCGGTGGAATATATTGTCCAGCTGCTGATATCGCGCATGTACCAGTTACGTTGAATCCACGTTTGGCACTTACAATTCGGCCTTTCTTGACAATAATTTTTCTAGCTTAGAGACTGTGTTTACTCCTGTCTCATCTGCTGTATTGATCACTGATATGATTTGTCTATGATATGTCTTACATATGATAAAAATTATTTACTTGACTCTGTTAAAGACAGCAGCTCTAGCTATACTTGTAGGCTCCGGTCCTCTTATAGATGTTTGTGAAATTGGCTTCATTAGTTTTATCAAAAGTATACGGAATCTCCGTTTTTTTCGGCAAGATCAAATGCTTTTGAATCTCATGTATAGTCAATGCATAAAATTTTCTCTAAATTCAAAATATGAGCAGCAAACTCTTTTCCTGCTTCTGGAGAAAAAAAACTGGTTCAAAATTATCATAATATATAATAAATAATAAATAATGGATAATAAATAATAAATAATAAATAATAAATAATAAATAATAAATAATAAATAATAAATAATAAATAATAAATAATAAATAATAAATAATAAATAATAAATAATGAATAATAAATAATAAATAATAAATAATAAATAATAAATAATGAATAATAAATAATAAATAATAAATAATAAATAATAAATAATAAATAATAAATAATAAATAATAAATAATAAATAATAAATAATAAATAATAAATAATAAATAATAAATAATAAATAATAAATAATAAATAATAAATAATAAATAATAAATAATAAATAATAAATGATAAATAATAAATAATAAATAATAAATAATAAATAATGAATAATAAGTAATAAATAATAAATAATGAATAATAAGTAATAAATAATAAATAATAAATAATAAATAATAAATAATAGATAATAAATAATAAATAATAAATAATAAATAATAAATAATAAATAATAAATAATAAATAATAAATAATAAATAATAAATAATAAATAATAAATAATAAATAATAAATAATAAATAATAAATAATAAATAATAAATAATAAATAATAAATAATAAATAATAAATAATAAATAATAAATAATAAATAATAAATAATAAATAATAAATAATGAATAATGAATAATAAATAATAAATAATAAATAATAAATAATAAATAATAAATAATAAATGATAAATAATAATAAATAAATAATAAATAATAAATAATAAATAATAAATAATAAATAATAAATGATAAATAATAAATAATAAATAATAAATAATAAATAATAAATAATAAATAATAAATAATAAATAATAAATAATAAATAATAAATAATAAATAATAAATAATAAATAATAAATAATAAATGATAAATAATAATAAATAAATAATAAATAATAAATAATAAATAATAAATAATAAATAATAAATAATAAATAATAAATAAAATAATAAATAATAAATGATAAATAATAATAAATAAATAATAAATAATAAATAATAAATAATAAATAATAAATAATAAATAATAAATAATAAATAATAAATAATAAATAATAAATAATAAATAATAAATAATAAATAATAAATAATAAATAATAAATAATAAATAATAAATAATAAATAATAAATAATAAATAATAAATAATAAATAATAAATAATAAATAATAAATAATAAATAATAAATAATAAATAATAAATAATAAATAATAAATAATAAATAATAAATAATAAATAATAAATAATAAATAATTAATAATTAATAATTAATAAATAATGAATTTTTAATTATGTATAATGAATAATAATACCACATGATTAGGCCTCAACCACAATAAAAGAAAGAGGAATAGATAATAGACAAGGAATATAGTGAGAGCGAGAGGAATAGAAACATTGTTAAAAATGTGGAAAGACGCATCCCAGGATGCAACATTATTTCCTGCCATTAAACAAAGCCGTGTACAGAAAAGTGCATTATATGTTCATGAATATGCCTCAACTGCATCGACTCGAATTTAGCATCGTTCGAGGATAAATATGTGACTCTTATTGGCGTAGAAATAGAAATAGGTGAAGATAGTCCTGTTGAAGACTTGATGAAGGTATCTTTATAACGTGAAATTTCATTCTCTACACCTTTTTTTATGAATTTCCTCATAGGAGTGTGTTTTTCCATGATATGTGGTCTGGAAAAGCTATATAATGTAAGCTTGTACTGAAATACGATATTGTTTCCGTTTTTAACATTTGGTTTCGACTGTACCACTGAACTGAATTCGATTTTTTAAACGTAAGTCGACACAAAATTCAGTCCTCTGTATTTTTACATGGAATGAAATTTTACCCCTGACGAATAATGTAATAATTTGGCGGTGTAAACTAAAATTACATACATTTAGGACCAATTAAAAGTCTTAAAAAGATTTCCAGCTTGTTGGAAATTCATTCCTTGAAACGGACTTTCTCGACGCTATTTTACTACTAGTGGATTTCAATAATTCAATTCAAAACCAACTTGCAAGTTACCTCTCTTAAAACAAAGATTGACGTAGCTTTGCATATCTTTCAACTTTCATGGTACGTTTTTAAATTAATACCCCGTGTTGAACACGCTAACACTGTTGTCACTCCTAATTACGTAGAAATCGTTTGAAACTTCCAAGTTTCTGATACCAATTATTAATCGATTGTATTCAGATTTCAACACTGACCTAAATTAATAGGATTACCTTATAACTGTACAATGTACATGTATGAAATTTTATCACAAATGTTACTCAGTCTCTTAATCTCTTCATCTAAATATCTTGAGAATATATTGAAAAATAAACACACCACTTATTAGCAACTCCGAATCGTTGAAGGATGAACGGTTGTAACTTACATGGAATTTATAATTGTTATGTCTGAGTTGATCGTCAGAAAAGCGAGAGAAATCGTTGGAGTAAAAATGTACATCCAGGCTGCGTTCAAAATATACTCACTCAAAATCTAAATATTCTTATCACGTTTGCCACTTCAGCTACACTCGTCTCAACTCGCTGTTTTAGTTTGAATAGTTACAATCTGTGGCAAAAATACTTAAGGGATCGTCATAGGAATCGATCTTGTGAAAATAAGGGTACAAAAACTGAATGGAATTTTTTTCATGTTTTCCGCTACTTGTTTTTCTAGAAACATAATAAAAGAGAATCTTCCATGTCGTAAACACCAGAGAATGCACATAGACGTTGGTTTTTTATATTCAAGAAAATACTCTAAAATATCTGCGAAAGATTGAAACATTGATAAATTGGGTTTTGAGGCATTATGTTTTCTATAAAAATTATTTTTCACTCTGTTTACAAACAGATTATACAGTTTCTATGTTGATATCTTCCAAAAACACTAATGTCATTTCAATCCTATTATCATGTAAAAATTACCCAAACATGTATTTGTATTCCGAAATTTTCAGTATGATTATGCCAATTGAGAATAAATGTCTCTCATTAGATATAAGTTTGGGTGAATACATTAATTAGTCCTTGCAATGGAACTAATTCTCACCACTCGAAACGGTAATCTCCAACCGATGCATAAAGTGATTTCCATTAAAATTACATGCATATAGTAACTAGTAAATTGGCATGGATGATCCTACCACTTATTACTGTTTCCTAATGAAAAATCAATAATAGAATTTCATTCTATACATGAGAATTTTATCCATGTTTTAAGTTGAATAACGAACTGAATCTCGCAAAAAAGCCGTATTAAGTTGAGCAATTTGTAAGTGAAGTATCATTAAACTGTATTCAGTAGATACATTATATGTCAAAATGATTTTTCTAGAAGTTGCATTGTCTACTTCAATGCCACTTAAAAGCAAAGCGCATTTTTCTCAATTTTTATCCGTTCATCTATCTAGTAGTATGACTCGACAGGTTTCATAGAATTTTTGAGTTTTGAGGGTTCTTTCAATATGTATCAGTTTAAGCTGTTGACTTGTGTCATTTCATCAGTATACCATGATGAAGGATAGATTTTTCTTTCCGTTTCCCATTCATTTTATTATACAGAGCTCAAAATAACTAGCAAATTCTTTTTCTAAGTAATTCTGTTTTGAAATGATAATTTCTGGAATAAGTCAATATTTGTATATAAAACTATACATTCTAAATAAAATTATTCATTCGCCATTTTGATTCCCAAGAGGGAAAATGATCCGTATATTTTATAGGTCCAATTCTCTGTTCAGTCGTATACTTCTCTATTTTCGAGAGTGGTTACTCAAGATAACAGTAATTTTATTCCATGCAAACAAGTAGTGCTTGAATCAAAGAGATGTTACAATCAAACTCCAAACATTATCAGATATCTTTGGAATGTATTTTAGTTTGTATTGGATCATGATATTACCTTTAAGTTGATTCAGTATTGGATTGATGATTGATAAAATTTATATTTACAATGATCTTGAGACTACTTTTAAAGAAAGATAATGGAAAAACAATCAGAACCGATGAGAGAGAAATGCTTTATTGTCAAAAAATTGCAAAAATTTGTAGACAAAAGCTTGTAAAAACTGAAAATCGAACATAATAATAACTAAATAAAATACAAATAATGATCAGTATACAGAAGAAAACCACAATATGTAACAAAATTACAGGTAAGAGTAATAGGTAATATAAAATAATATATAGTCCAAGGAAAAATTTTAGCCAGTATGCAGCATGCCCGAAATTAAATATTATTTTGAAATGAAACGTCCATTAAAGTGGTAAAGTGATTTAATATGCAATGGGGCAGACAGTAAAACATTTTTAATGCAGGTCCATCATTCGAGATGAGTATTTGTTGTTAATGTCATTAATTATATTTCGAAGTCCTACTACTGATTTAAAATTATTCACTTTCGCTCTATTTTTATCAGCTTCATGTGTATTTAAACGGACAGACCAATATAAGGCTCTAAACCAAAAATACAAAATTAACTTCAACTCGCATTGTCTGTGTGAATCCCTCACCTGCAGATTGAGAAACATCTTAAGCTGTAGGAAAAGGGGAAACAGAAGGGCACAGTTTCAATATCATAGCTGCAGACAAACCAAAACTCATATAGGTAAAACTGTCTCATCAAACGAGGCAGTCGAAATACTGCCGCTAAATAGGCGAGAGGCAAAAAATCTTATAGGAGAAATTACAGGGAACGCCGAAGTTGGTTTTAAGAAACACAACACCGGTAGTACCGCCGAGGATATTGGGTTAAGCTAATGATAATAGTTATTTTTATTTCTATAAGTAATAAATTATTATAATTAAGAGTAGTTAATATTTAACGTGACATATAAAATTTTTTTATAATTATGTTAGCGTTTTGTGTTTTGTCTTTGTATGTAGTTGTGGATGTGATAAGTGTTTTGAAATTGCGTCAAATGAGAACTAATAATGATATATTTTGTGAAAATGAATATAAATAGAGCAGATGTTTAAGAGTTGCAATTCATCGATGACGAAGCTTTAATAGATCTAATAGAACTAGAGCTATTTATAAGGGCTCCACGGAATTTTAGAAGCCGAGAAAATTATTTTTTTGGAAGGAATGAGAAGGGACTCATATCTGGATTCTGATTGACTGAAGCAACAATTCAATTAATCATTACAGAACTAAAGAAACGTATGAAACATATGAAAAATGAGTAAGAAGTTATAAGGAAAAGGTATTGTTATGTTATTCTTATCTATTTATACTATTTTCATAAATGAGTTGAATTTAAAAACACTGCCTTTAACTCACTTAATTTATTTAAACAGTAACACTAGACTTAACTAACTAATTATTCACGAATACTTAACCAACTTATTACATCTATAATAAACCAAACTAACACCACTACACAAACTCTTTCATATATCCAAAACAAACTAAGAAATAAATAAAATAAATAAATACAATTAACTTCCTAGAAATTGCTAGAAAAACAATGTAAACAAATCGCTGCTATGATAAAAATATATATAAAAACTAACCTTCAAACAATGATGCTTTCGCTAGATTTTAGAGTTCTATTATAACTGGACAGGACGTGCTTCACGGCCGATGTCTCAAACTGGTTTCTGTAGAGAGATTTGTTTTTGCTTTCAACATGAACTATCTTTAATTTCTTATTTCTATGACCTTTTGATATGTTTATGTTCTTAAATCGTCCTGATCTTATATCACTGCCTATGGAAAATTAGTTTTTTGAAATACGGAATGAAATAGAAGTAAAAAAAATTTTAGAAATAAATCACATAAATAGCAATGAGAAAGCTGTGAATTGTAAAAATAATTTTAACAATTTAAGTAACGTCTATAGTTCCATTTTATAAATTTCAATTCAACTACAGAAATGCAATTGATATCTTTCACACACTTATTTCGAGAAATAACAAATGAAAAAAAAAAACGGAAAAGAAATTATTTCGGTTAAAAAAGATTTTGCAAGTTATCAATGTCAAGTTTTAGTTTGATTAAGACCGCATCAGGTCGAAGTGTGATGAAAATTTTTTCGTGTTTTTTTTCTAAAAAACTAATTTTCGATCGGAAGAGACGTTAAATCATTATGATTACAAAAATAATTGATACTACATTGGGTGTGATGAAAATGTATATGTAAAACTGGAAAATATTAATGAATATTATGTACATAGATCCAATAATTCTATAGCTTTGAGCCGTATTCAACGTTATATTGACTATAATAAGGAGAACTATCCAGATAATATTGTAAAGTGATGCTAATTTATACGTTATTCGGACGACCAACAATTTGAGATGCTTGATTATACTGTAAAACTGTGCTTTGCAATTTGATAATCAAAGTTACATCAATGAGTGGCTTCCGGAAAATGAATTATTGAGCCACACTTAATTGAGGAAAACAGACTCTCAGGCAACTATCAATGAAGAATACTGTTGTTTCCATCATGGGCGCATCCAGGAATTTTTGTGGGTAATAAAAGGAAGAATATTCAGTTTGTATGAGTATACAAAGAGTGATTTTGTTCATGACTTGAAGCCAAATATACTTGTGAGAGAAAAGTATTTAGGAGCAGTTGTGACATGAAATTAAGTGCTTTCAATGATCGAGAAGTTGAATAATTGTCAGGAAATCCATTTAGTTTTATAGCAAACACTATTTTTCAAATCTACAGTACCACTAGCAAATTTTTTTGTTTCGTTGTCATGGTTCAATTGGACTAGTTTTGGTTAGGTTATATTGATATGGAATATGGAATTACCTCGTTAATGATAGCCGTGGACATCGAAAACTCTATGAGGAACAGATTTTTCTACCGCACTAGAGGATATCGGTTTGCTTTATTCTTAAAAAAGACTTGCATACAAAAGCGGTGGTTAAGGGAATTTGAATTTTGATACTAGAAAGGAAACTACCATTTCTGTTACATTGACATTTGGTGGACGTACAATATATCACTTTATTAGGAGTACATTATAACTATTCATTTTCATTTTTTAAACATTTTTAGTCACCTCTGAAGAAGATAGACCATAGAAGATGAGCAGATTATGGTACCACCACCACAAAATCGGAATTGAGCTTGTGTGCTCTTTTCCTTGAAGCAACAGGAATGTTAGATAAACTGAGCTAAATGTCTAAGTACCAGAAAAAAGAGTTGTTACCATACGTATACCAATAAAATACTCATATAAAGAGATATAAGCGGTTGCACCTCTTTTTATCAGGTGACGTGTAACATCGTTACCTCAATTTCCATTACGACCCATAACCAATCAATAGCCATTGGTTATGTTGGTCGGTTTACAAACATTCGTTAGTTTCAAGAAGATCTTTATTCCAATACATTTTATTCACTCACTTTGTTCAGGATGGAATGGGAAAATTATTAATGTTTTCAAAAATCCAATGAGAGTATTAAACAGTCCATTTTTTAACTGTTTAATTCGATATAGTGGTTTGACCGAGGTATGAATTACTATACATATTAGATTCCCTGAACCTAAGAGCCTCAATTTCAATACATTCTCCCCAAGTATAAAATCAATAAAGAGGAATCACTTGTGTTTTAGTTGAGAGAATGAGATCGGTCTTTTCCAAGTTAACATCTAGACTGCATCAAGAAACCCCTAAGTGTATTTGATGCTTTTTGTGTCATGATCTTAAGGCTTCATCTTTGTTTCTGATGTGCTTGATCAGAAATATTCTCTCTTTTCGAAAATAATAGGGACACAATGACCCAGGTTCAGTTTTACATATACACTAACGTTCAGAAGTTTCTGTACAAACTATATTTTGTGTGATACACAACAAATAAAACCAAAACGATCGATTTTGTTATCTATATTCCAGAGATATATAGATAATAAGATAGGAATATAGTGATAATTAAACTATAGTTTTCAACTATTCAAATTTTTGATTCATCGGTGTAACCTCCTTTTGCTTTTATTAGTTCGGTGCACGAATTTGGCACTTTCTTTAACAAATTCAACAAATAATCATCGTTTATTTAGTTTCATCCATTTTTCACGATAATAGTGTCTTTCCTGCACAATTTGTCCCACCTTCTGTGAATTCTTATATTCCGATTCTTCCAAATACTCTCTGCACTATATTATCTTTTAATATTCTTCATATCTAACATCTTTTGAAATTCCTCTAATTTATACTAGGTCTCTAGTTGCTCTTCCTCCAAAACATCCCTAAACCATCACCAAGCCGTCGTCGTGTTTTACAATCGGGATTACACATGGACTTAACATCCGTTTCTGCTTTAGCCTGTACACAAACACTCTTAGACCTTAAAACCTCAAACTTTGACTTATCACATAAAAGTATTATTATTTTGTCTCCTTTTCACTCTAGAAGTACTTAGAGGTAGATCCCTAAATTAATTGGTCTAAGCTGTTATCTCTGGGCTATCACTGGATCACGTTTTCTGATCAATAAGATAGGTTCATTTTCAATAGACTATGATACGATTAACGAACTTCACAAAAAGATATATTGGTCCAAAATGTATGAATCACAGCACGTTCTTGCATTTAACACTGGGACTAAACTACAATCTTAAACCCCTAAGAAATGATACACAGTTGCGCACACTATTATTTTTGATTTATAAGTCAGAAGGATATTGGTCTATATCTGGTTCCCGACAAAAATTGAAGACAAAAACATGCTTTTTGTCTGGCGAGTATGCTGCTATCACACAACTATGAGTTTCTACTTAATTTATAAAAAAAAGTGAACGTGACAATGTGTATCTTAATAAAAAGTAATTAAATGATTGATCACTTTGAGCAGTGAATAGACGGATATTTTCAAGTTCTCAGAATAATCAGGACAATAAACAACACACTATTGTATACAAAACGTCTATAACGATCAAACAACAAATATGTAGGCTACATATAAACGACAGTTGCCAACAATTTTCGTTGATCTACCATAGACGTGGATACTTCATTTTATAAATTCAATATTTTTATAAATACTCTTAAAAATATATACGTCTTATACGAGAAAGTATTCGTTAAAAGGCTGTTATTTAGACAGTTGCACTAAATTGTAGTTCGACAGAAAAAATTCATTATTATACCTAACTAACTTGCTACAACTGGAATTCAAATTATAAAACGTGAATAGACGAGTAAAATGTACCTGTCTGTAAGGAAGTTTTATTTAAACAAGGTACCAGACGTGAACTGAGCCCTTTTTGTATCCCATTTCTCTTTTCTGGAAAGTCAATTTTGAAAGCAAAA
Organism: Diorhabda carinulata; assembly: GCF_026250575.1. Classification (NCBI taxonomy): domain Eukaryota; kingdom Metazoa; phylum Arthropoda; class Insecta; order Coleoptera; family Chrysomelidae; genus Diorhabda; species Diorhabda carinulata. The sequence goes on from NC_079462.1 coordinate 12,211,391, forward strand.
ACCAAGAAGGAGAATAAATTCATTGCAAATGAAACAGAAGAAAAAATAATTTCAATTCCAAAGTATTTTTATGAATAATAATGGTATTTAGAATCTTATAAATTAGAGTCATCATTTGATTAAATTATAAAGGGTTGTAAAGAGGGTGATACCACATACTCAACTTCTTCTTTGATAACATGTTGAACACAATTTTTCGAAGCTTTTGACGTTCTGCTGCTAGATTTCTCTCTATGAGTTCTACAACCTATTAACTGAGTTTTGGAAACTTATTACATTTTCGTAATTCTGCTTTTACATTTGCCCATATTAACTCTATAGAGTTAATTATGCAATAGTAAGGAGGTAGTCTGTTCTTTGCACAGCTTGTCAATATAATAAATTTCCTTTAACTTTAGACCTTTAACAATAGTAGGGCAATTCTTTTTTGTTGGGCCCTTTTTACGATCGCTGACAGAAATAGGAGAACCGCGAGTGATAGAATGCGTTGTCCATAACGATTACTGATTGTGGTGGAATGTTATATAAAAGCTGTTCATTGAACCACTTTTCTTAGCAGATATTAATAAAGCATTAGGCATGAAACCGTCTTTGCTTCGAGCGTGTACTATTATAATGAGATTCCCTTTAGAACTTTAGAACAGTTATTTTTACTGATGTCAACCCAACCGAAATTTATTACATCGTGACTGTTAAACCATGTTTCATCCTATCTAGATGTGTTTATTAGAACTTCGGTAGACTTTTATCTGACGTAAATAATCTTGTCGCCATCGAACTATCCTTGAGTATTCGGTTATTAGCATCCCTTTATTCAGTTTTTTTGTGTTTAAAACCACATGCTGTCAAAACATAACGCAATTTTTCTGAACTAGTATAATTATATTCCAGATAATCTGTTACTTTTTGCTGTATTACTTATAAAGTCGCAGTCTTGTTCTCCTTATATAAACTATAAATTTTCCTACGTATAAAATCTTGAGTAGCTTTTTGAACTGTTTTCATATTTTCTTTACATATCTTCTGGTTCTGTAAATGATCCACAGCAACTCCTACTCGATAAATGGTAAATTTATTCACTCTAGTTAATTCAGCAAATCTTATTATGATTGCTTAACATTTTCTTCTTTTAAACCTTAGCATATATTCAAAATAACTTGTTTTGTATATCTAAATCGGACTTATCTTTATTCTCACTACACCTTGCAAATTCATTGTCTTCAATTGCCCATGGTCTAAAGAAGGCCATATTTCTATTTATTTGAAGAAATTCATGAACATCAATGCAAGAAATATTTCCAAGAAATTGAGTACATACAGCTTCAGCCAATAGAAATGAATTTATGTTTACGATTCGATATTTTCATTGGTAAATAATGGAGACTATGAGTCCACGTGGACTGACGGTTTGTTAGATGATTACCGAATTTTATACGGGGAATGAACATTATTTTTCATTTCTTAATGTTGTATAAGTGTGGTGCGTATTTATAAAATATTGATTGTTCCTCGCATAACTGTCTTTGACAATTGATATTGAGAGAACTATAGCTGTATTAGGAAACTAGGCTTCAAACATATTTTTTCTATAGAAGAATAAACAGATATATACGTATCAGATGAGAATATGGGAAATTGTAACGTTTAGGAAGTGTCCAAATACACATACTTGATCAGTGTTATATGAAAACTAAGTATGAACAGACCCTGTTGCTACCGAATCAAAGGGATGTGATGTTCGAATAGCTTTTACTAAGAATCCATTATCACTCATTAAATATCACACCAATCCGACATTAGTCAAGAATCTGCCGTGAATATCCTCCACAAATATAGAATCTGTCCGGACCATATACTTATACCAACAATTGACAGACGATTATTCTCCTAGTTGGTTTAGTTTTTTGGTGAATGGATTAACAACAAATCAGCGTTAATAGAATGTTTCACAAATTTGTTTTTTTTGACGATGTGGTTACTTCTCACAAGCATGGAATTGCGTAAATTCTAATTCCATAATCCATATATCCTCATTTTCTTCAAAATATTACTTCATAATGCTCCATTTAATATTTGACAGGAAATTTGGTTTTCTAAGAATGTACTCCAGTTCACCAGACGGTTCACTCTAACAAGAAATGTTTCCATGTGGTGATTTAACAAAAATTAATAAACAATCAGATACAAAAAGCTGTTATTAGTATCAGTACTATGATGAAGTTACTCGATCATGATTTCAATGTTCGGAACCTAACACGGATCACAATCATTATTGTCCAAAAATTGATTGAATCATTGTCATATATTATAATCCTTTCCACTCTGGTAGACCGGTAAATGCGATCAGGTGATGGGCAGGTTTTTTGAACTTTAAGAGTTATTTATTATTTTCCAAAGACTGTCTACTATTAATTCTCTTAAGCAGTGTTATTAATAGGCTACTGAGGTTTGCGGTTTTCATTTCATTTCAGCATAAATATAGCTTATAAGTATTGTACTCTAGAGCAAAATCCGTGTGAAGAGGTAAATAGATGATAACTGCTCGATAACATTTATTAACTATCTTTAATCTATTATACTACAAAAATAATATCATGCAAGAATTAATAATCAAAAAAAGTAAGAAAAATCAAGTTCTTTCTTCCAAATTTGATATTTCCACCAAAAATTGACCGTAAACTGTGACTAAATTTCGTTATGTTTAGGATATGCCATCAGCTCATAGATGATCTACCTAAACCCAGGTTATAGTTTCCGAAAAGTCCTATTGACGTAGTACGGGATTTCGAAATAGAAAAAGAACTTTTTAAATATGTGATACAATTTGGTTAAACTACCTATTAAAAAAATGTATATTGGAGAAATGTGAATATGGGGTCATTTATAAGGTGTTTCATTCTACAAAAAAAGTATGATGGTTTTGTTAAGCATTTATTCATTTTATTTATTCATTTCAATCAAAAGGTGGGCAATACGTACATATGAGTTAACAATTGAACAGTTAAATGTAAATGCGTAAATTACAAATAAAGAATGGTACATTCAAATGAAGTGTAAATAACATAACTTTGCCAAACACGAATAATGAGAAAGTTGAAGAACGGTGGATATTTTCTTTTTTATATTAGAAATAGTGCTGCAAAAAATATCCAGAGAGCTCTGGATATGACAGTGATATTGATTCATTCGATTTATAGGAGAAAATTAGAGAACTTTTAGTTCTATTCACAGTGTGAATATTACTTATTTTTCTGATATGAGTTTGGTAGCTTAGGTCCCTTATAAGAGATGAATATTCAAGGGTGTATCACTCTATTTTTTAGTAGTTGTCTCAATTGCTCACAATTTTTGTTAATAACTTTTTCACATAATTTCCATAATTTGATGCAACCAACATACTAGAAAGTGAACGGCCGTTATCCAAGAAAAAATAATATGAATTTGCAAACACATTAGAGAAAATATCTGGGACGAATTTCATTCGCAGATTCGATAATTAGCTTCATAGCAATTATCATGAAATATTATTCACCTGTCCCAAAGGAACGCCAATATACCTCATCGATTGGTGACTAAGTTTGGCATAAAAATTATCATGTATGTAGATAAATTAAGACTGCCTATACATTGCATTAGAACTTATTTCAACTGTATAATTTCAACTTATGGATCTGATGAGGTATTGGTAAGTTTTATACTTATAATTCTATCGCGAGTATATATGCTCTTAACATATATCATACGTACAATCTCAAATATTTTTAAATTTCAAATATCATTATTATGTTCTGTCTTCTAAAGCATGACACGAGAAATAATGGAAAGATATAGAAGATTATCAGAAACGATCCATTCATGGTTAAATATCAATATTGAGAACTTTTTCATTACTGGACGTAGGTATTTGATCAAATATTCATATCTACAACTCAAATAAATTTCGATTATATAAGAATTAGATTGATTCAATGAAATTGAAACCTACTGGGGTAAAAATAAGCAAAGTAGCATCTTATCAAAAAGCTTTCAAGCATTAAATGTTCACTCACATTTGAACATATATTTTGTTAGTACTTCTTTTATTTTTCTATCAAGTCAGGTATTTTTAGTGAATTACGAGAAGCAGAAGTGCCAGGCGTAGATTCTCACGAGGCGACAATGTTCAAACAACTTTGCTGTGAAGTTAGTAATGTGAAAAGACAATAAAACTATTGGTAAAACCTGCAGAAACTTTGACTTAGTATACATATTTGAAACAGAGATAAAACTCTCATGTTTCTTTTTTTTTTTCAAGAAAGAGAATTTGAAATAACCATGAGCGTAAAGAGTCTGTCAACTCTGTAAAGTTGAGAAAAAAGAGAAAATAAAAACGTGAAAATAAATAGTTTTTATTTTTATAGCTTTTTTAGTTATATTTATAATTTGTAAAGAACAATCTGTTAAGATTAAATCATTGTAGATTAGAAAGTGGCTGGTTTACTATATTTTTAAGATAATTTAATTTGTAAATGTCGACCATTTTATGATGAGATATTTAATATTTGGGCTGAAAGGTTCAGTAGGTTTCTTGATTCTATATTGGAACACACAACACTGTAAAGTGGACAAAACCTAGCGAGAAAACCCAGTGAACTTACTCTAAAGTTTCATGGATTATTTACGTCCAAGTTTTTGTCTAGCAATGGCCATTACCTGTTTCAAATTCTTATACTATAGTATCTTTTTGGAATATGAAGTAACTAATTATTTCTCTTATTTTATAAAATGTTTGAGCAAAGCGAAAAATCAATTGTTCTCTTGAAGATGACTTAATTGATTTAAAATTATGACTTACTTCGATCTTTGATACTTCGATTAATTCAAGAATGAATAACTATATTTCTTATGGTATTGAGAGGTTGAAGTTTTTTCATCGACTTAGTCCTTATTTTGGAAGCTCAAAATAATGACATCTTTTATGTGGGATCATTATTTAGGATTTTGATATTATGTAAGAGGCACGGTATACATTACTTTGTTATATAAATATTTGATGATATTCTGTAAGATCTAAATAGGATCCAAAATTGGACTTCTAATATAGGTCTATACAGTAACAAATATATTAATCATTTCTCCAAGAAAGTACGGATGAATATAAAAAAGCAGTAACTGAATCCAAATATATTCCAAAGATATCTGATGGTAATCTATTCCAAATTCCCAGCAAGTTTCCTACCTGGATTATGTTATTGAGACTATTGATATCACTTCTTGTTTACTAGTGGTTTTGGCTGATATATTGAATGATATAATAGCCATATTTTTTAAGGGGACTTCAACAGAGACACTTTTTTACAATTGTTTCAAAACAGTATTTGAGATAAGATTCTGCTCATAACATTAACCACGCATAATGCTACACATCATTACGAGTATGCTATACCAACACAAGTTTATCTCCAAGTAATATTTCTCCACGTCGATGGATCGGTAGATAAAATATCTTAACTTTGGCAATATGATATTTCACTAGAGTATTATTTTTCATTAAACTCGAATAAGAATAGAAATAAATTAGGATGGGGATTACCTTCACAAATTTATTTTCGATAACACTAACCACAACACAAAAAATAATATGGGAGTTTACCGTTATAGAGAAAACTTAACCTAACCTAACCGAAATGTTCGAAGACAAGGAATGACATTCAGAGATTACCATCAACATAGAAAAATATTTTTTCTTAAAGCTGTCTCCTAAGCGTGAAAAATCCAGATGTATAGCTCATTAGTTGGCTTCAAGCCAGTAAAGAGTTTCAATCTCAAACACTTGAAATATTCCTTGTTGTCGCTTTATAACTATTATTTGAATTTATAATCTAAATGTGAACAATAACTAAAAATTTTAATTATTCACCCGTGTTAATACAAAAAGCAAACACATTTATTACATACTGATCAAACTATTTACTAATACCACTACAATAACAGTTAGATGACTTACTCACATGAATATCACAATTGATTTCATAAATTTGATTCCAAAAATCATCAAAAAATGACATATGGAAATTGGAATTATTGAATATTGAACTCCCCTTTTAAAAAAACTTTTCTTATCAACTCAAACGCAACTCATCTAAATATGAGCTTGACATTGCAATTTCTCTTCTATAATTTCGCACTCTCACATGTTTTCCCTATTAAAAATTCATCTAAAGAATTTCTAAACAAATGGGTATCTGTTTATTATTGACTTCACTTGAGTTACCTTCATAGTACAATTATAAGCAAAATTTTCTTGTTCATTTTTTGAATCGAATAGTTTTCACTGTATTTTCAGCCGCCATGTTTGATGACGAGAAGGTTGAAAAATATTTGAAGCCTTTTATAGAAATTTATCCGATAAAAACATGTCCCAAGTTATCGAGATTGTTTGGATTTTTTTCTGAAATAGATACTTGACTATGATTGCCAGAATACTCAGTGAAATCTGGATTTCTATAGAAGCGAGACAAATCAATAACCGTTGAAGATGCATAAAAGGTAGAGGATGAAAAATGGAAAAGGACACAAGAATCTGACAACTGACAACAATCTACTTAACATATTCATAACGACACAATAAGCACCATTTTCGACGTTTTCTAACAAATAAGAATTAGGGATACAACAAAAATGTAGAGCAGATTCCGTATTTCAATTATTTAGTGATGGATATTGAATCTAAAACAAGAAATAGAGCCATAGACAAAGAGAAACTTTATTATTTCCATTAAGATGACCTCTGTGAAGACTGATCAGGAGAAAATATCGTACACTAGCAGCACTAGCTCAAGATAAACCTGTAGATCGCTGTTTATTATTATTTTTTAATATAGGATTCGATATTAAAATTAAAGGAACAATGATGAATTGATGTCTTCTATTTCATATATGATGACAACCTCATTCATTTCATTCTATCATTCGAGTGAGGTGATGTGTGAATTCAAACAAAACTTATGCACTTTATAAGAAGATCAATAACATTTTTCAAACTAGAAAAACATTCTGCCTATATTTTAAAATTCATGATTTGAAACAACAAAAAAGAATTTTTTTAAAAAAGCACTCAAAGAGAGTGGATGAAACACGATTACTTTATAATAGATATGCTGAGATTAGGAGGGTGAATGAAAACAAAGATTCCACAGATTGAATTCCAAATGTTAAGTAACCAAGAGCTGTATCAATAAAAGTAATGGGGTTAGCACAACCTGAACATAAATATGCAGGGTATATTTGCATTTCATTATATTCAAGCGTTTTTATAGAAAATATATAGCTGAATAAATGAAAGGAATCACTATATTTGTATATTTGAATTTATAATAATGAATCAATTTGTTCAATGACTAAAAAACTTAACATTGAATTCGGGTACCTTTTCTAAATGGAGACAGATATGATTAGGTATTGAAAATACGCTTTTGTGTCAAGAGATCCATAAGCACTCCTCCCATTGCTGTATTGGAAGTCTGGCTGAATAAACAATAAATCTTCGTATATAGCAACGCTAGATCTGTGATGCACAGTAATATACAACAATATAATAATACAACAGCTGATACGCCAGACACAAAGAACGGAATAATTGTAATTAGTCAACATATCAGATTAAACTGCAGAAATCTTCTGCGGTGCCTCAAAAATAACAACCGATGTAGATAAAGTACAATCTAGGGACTAGGACACTTGGTTGAAGACAAGCGAAACAGTTCATATCGACAAAATTTTAGCAGAGCTGATAAATAAGAACAGGTTTCAAAATTTTCAACAGGACATGTTCAATGTACATCAAAAATTGATCAAGTTTATAAAGTAGTCCTTATGTACATTTTGTTTATCAAAGGAAAAACTGCAAAGATCATACTATCTATAGTACGTTGAGACTTGAACCTCCTACAAGAGGGCTAACTGATATACTTCATGAAAAATAAGTGAATGTAATCAAAGGATCAAAAATCTGAAAAGTTAATAGGTAAATAGGCTAGTTAAGTCGTAAAAGTTCTTTTAATATTTTCCTGGTTCAAGGACAAAACACATGTGTCTCAATTTCAATTGGTATTGGTAATTGACTAACAATTTCTTATAATGCACATTGTTTTTCCATGGAGGAATACAAAACCCAACAAAATTTTACGTTATAAAAGTCGAAATCTTTCGTGTGATGTAATTCGGCTTGTTAAGTTCCAGTATTTTAAGTTTGAGTCTATTTCTACAACAAAATTTGGATAAAAATGATTAGTTCATCGTTTTCTCCTACTATTGAATCAATGAAAAATAGTGTTTTACTCAGATTATGTACATCAATTAAGGTCATATTGAATTTGATATATATTAAATATTTTTTGTAACTTATTGACGACATATTTAGTTTATTGCTAATCGATATGGCCAATAGTCAACAAAACGGATCCTATATAATGTCATATAATACACAAGTGAAATTTGCTCACTTCATTAGTTATTTGCATTCTATTGTTTGAAATGTTTCCATGTCAGTGATATTCATGCTCTTCAAACAATGTCTGGTCTGCTAGTATGCAACACTATCAATGCGTGATTAGTTCAATTCATGTGTCATGTCACTGAATTATGGCAGCAAACTCAACAAAACATTTCCATAATTTATTGGTATGAATTTTGATGGAAATTAGTAGTGTACCAAAAATAAAACAACTGAATTTTACAACTTATATTGTGACTGACGAAGATTTTGAGCTCAACAGGAATCAAATAATATAGAAATTTAAATTGATATAAATTTACGCTACAGCTTTGGCGTTCTTCTGAAATCCTATTTAACTACTTTTTTACCTCATATGTAGCCAATCCAATTTCTCTCTTGCTCTCCAAACACGATAAGAGCAGTACTATAGCACATTTAGAACAGACAAAGAAGGATAATTTAACTAAATTAACACTTTATTAATACATAAATTGTATTAAGAGTACTTGGTATAACATTTCAAATTTGGTATTCGTCTTAGTATTGCAGTCCGATATTGATGCAGTAATTGCCTTGGTAATGCTGCCAGTGTTTTCTATTTATCAGTAAATCTTGAAATTTTGGACTAAACATTTATTCGTTCACAGGAATAGTGTTCTGTAAATTAACATATTTTTCAACGTTTTCCAGTACGACTTAAAGAGGACAGTTTGTAATTCCTCATTATTTTTTGATGATTGATTGTTTGAAGTTATTTGTTGTAAATTAACATATATGTAGATGGATTGGATGGTATCACCCCAATATATTAGATGTTGAGAGGGCCTGGTTTTCAACTTGGTCTGACTTAGTTAGCAGGCAGAGAATCATTCCATGATATTACGGTAACAACTCTGCGTGATAGAGATTACGTGTTCCATCCAGGCAGTTACCGTTATCCAAAGGATTATATTTTGTGTTTCAACCAACTTAGGTACTGTTTGTAAACCGTTTCCAGAACGGTCTTCTCGATTCTCTGTTGATAGCAAGTACTGTTACCAGAATCATGTATAGCTAACCAAAAACCGTTTCAAAAATGGTTCAGATTAGCAGTTTGAAGCAAATCTTTTATTATACTGAATACACTGTTCATATTACCACTAACAATTACACTGTCTAATGCGCGTTTCAATAACAAAGTTATCGTCTTCAGAGACTGAAGGTGAACTAAAACCTATGACTTCACTTACCTGTCACATTCCGGCTGATGCTTTTAATTATATCCAATATGAGATGGCCAGTCTGCATTTCCTTATACTTTCTAATTACCACCAAGAGATACAATAAGGAAAAGACCTTTATTGAGGATGTAGCTGTACTCAACGGTTATGATAAAAGAGTTGTAAATAGGTTAATTAATGAACATAGGTTTAAGAAATTACTATTTGGAATCAAACCAAAAATAAAAAAAACATGAAAAATTTGCTCTGATGTATTCAACAGAGTGGGTTTTAAATCTATTTATGAATCCGAAAATACATTAAAACCGATCCGTTATTTAAAGAGCACATAGCTTATTAAAAATATGGAAGGACCGGAAAATTATGTATTACAGATCATACTGTCAGTCATAATCATATCATGAATAACAAATAAGTTGTTGAGAAATGTATCCAATAATAAATTGTTGGATTCATTTGAAAGCATTGAAATTGCTAAATGTTAGAGTAGCTTAAATAGGGACAAAAAAGAGTTTAGTTGTCAAGGAATGATTGTAAAGATTCTCGCCAAGGAGGTTTTCCTCTATGGAATTAATTTTCGCGAGAGAAGGTTTATTGGTGGGAAAATTTAGTATAAAACAGGTAAGTCAAGTTTTTAGTTCACCTTCAGTCTCTGAAAATGATAACTTGGTTATAGAAACGCGCGTCATACAGTATAATTGTGAGTGTTGGTGTAGTTGTGGTATATTCAGAATGAGTATCACCAACGATTTCAGAAATTCCAACTTATATCTTATATTGAAATCAGAATATCGTCACTCAAATTCTAGCATCACGTTAGTCAATAATGACAAATTTTAGGAGAGCAATAAAACTGTCTGTGTTTATATATCGCAATAACAGTACATATACTTTTTTTTAAAATTTGTGAACATAGATCGATTTCAAGATTTTTGTAACAATTGTCTAGAAGTGTATCTTTCGATTATCTATCGAATGACACGCAAAAATCGAAAAGGCATTTTTTGGACTTACGTAGTGTTAGAAGTTAAGAGACGATATTCTTAATTGATCCTCGATAGTATATACTTTTAATTTCAAATTGATACTCAACATGAATACTAATGATATGAAATAATAATTCTTTCTTCGCATTGTAAAGAAATAATCAGATATATCCATGCTTTCAAAAATAGAGTCTTCTCAACAAGTCAAATACACTTGCTCACTTACTGAATACATATCGACCTAAAGCTCTAAAGCCATCTTAGTGCATTGATAGTTTCCATGTCATTCACATATGTAGTTTAATTTCAGAGAAAAATGGCGATATACAGCAGCCATGAACGCACTTTTAAATAGGTGAGGCGGAAAATCGTTCATTTATGACATTGTCTATAACCGAGGAAAAAAAGATTTTTTTATCGTACTGAATTATTTTTAGTTGCTTCGTATTACCGTGACGACAAATATTTCAATAAGTTCGTTTATTGTTTGGATATTTAAACCATCAACATAGATTGAATTTCCTAATGAATGTATTTGTGATACACAATTATATTCTTTCCAATTCTATTCAACTGTTTTGTTATTTATGTACCCATAAATAAGTTTGTTAATTATCTGGAACATTAAACACCTGAACACTGATTCAATTGGATATAGAATATATCATTGGGGATATCTAATTACACATGTACACCTACCAATCACATTAAATATATGTTTTGTTATGTATGTATTGATAAATTCTGATATTGTAGTTTCACGTACAAAAGTTTTCATAGTTACTCAACTAGCTGTGGTACTAGCAAAAAATATATCCTATAAAACTTGTGACAATATTACAAAGAAAATCATATAATAGTAGCTCAGTGATTCAAAAAAATCCGAAGATCAGATTATTAGTTTCACTTCAAAAGTAGTCCTATTCACAGACGATCTAGTTGCTTAATGTTCAAAATATTTCTTTGACTTGTAAGCTCAAGTCTCCAGTGAGAAATTCTTCCTTAGGAAGTTGTATTGGGCCTTTATTAGAGTATATCAAAATGATTTACAGAGAGAGTGAACAATTAATATGAAATTGTACGCTACAAGCTTTCAAATTGAAAAAAAAGTAATCAAAAGTTGAAGAACCTGAAAACACGTGAAAATAATTCACATCAAATTATTATTTGATGTTAAGCGGAATTTTCTCTGTCCCCAATTTTTCAAGTTATACAGATTACTGGAATCAATAAAAAAAGTTTCAGTAATAATGGAATTATAAAAATTAGATGGAACACTTTGCATTAATTGCAGCAACTTCAACGTCTGAATGTACAGAGTTGGGCCAATACCTCGGCCTCTTGATTCAGGATCGTATAAATTTTTACCCACTTTGTTAAATAATTCAAACTTCTTCAGCTGCTCGAAGTATCGTCTAAAGTATATCTTAGCCGTTTCTTTTCAGTGCGATAGTTAACTTTCCTAATCGCACCAATAATTCAGTTTATCAACTACTTGAAACTGTTTAACGTAACTCAGCAAAACTTTTGATGTCTTCTGTCTTGGATTTTTTTGTACGATTCTTCTTTCTTCTGCTGGAATATATTTTGTTGCTCTTGAATTTGCTATATTCCCTCATTCATTGTGGTCATCTTATTCTCAATATCCGATTCCATTTTCTCTTCATCTTATCCTAATTTTGAGTTGACATTTTATTTTCGACATCATAGACAGGATCAATTTTGAATGACAAAATATTGGCGGAAGTATCGTTCATTTTAATAGAAGTATCGTTCTTCATTTCAAAAATCCACGAGATTAAGATGGAAGCCTTATCTTTATATAGAAATGTCTCTGGAGGGAAAGCGTAATTTACCAGTACCCACTCCAAGTCTTTCTACTAATTCATTGTTCTTACCGGAGGTTTCTAGCTTATGATTTTCCAATTATGCTTTTAGTCCTCGAATTTGAGGTCATTTAGTCTTTTAACTATGTTTGTGTCATTATATATTCTTCAAACGCAAATGTATTGTTTTATTATTTCTTCAAACAGTTTTTTAAACAGTGCGGTGAATTTATAAACACGGTGTATATTACTTACGGAATTGATTCACACCAACATCAAATACAGTATTCACTAAACTATACAATAACAATTAACACTTAACACTTGTGTATTCAATTTTTAACATACTAATTTATTCAAATTCAAATTGCTATGACATCAAATTATTTACTGCTGAACAATCGCTTAATTATTTTCAACGTATTTCTAAGTAATTTGGGTCTAGAATACCCTAGACAAACAAAAAAGCCTACTTAAAAATTGTCCTAAAATAGCCAAAACACGATGGAAATAACCTATAAAAACTATACAAAGGAATGCCGCTTCATAATCAGTGCATTCACCAAACTTCAGTATTGTTCAATATAATCGAAGAGGACCGGCTTCACGGTTTATGTAAGCAGACGAGTTTATAACATTAGGTAGAGAAATGCTGGAATAAGTTGGAATAATTGACAATGAAATGAGATTTCAAGCCGCATAGCTACAACTTCATTAACTTTTTCATTGTTCAGATCACTAGCTAAACCGCTGAGTACCTATTTGATGAATGCTACTCAATGCATTATTGATGTGTAGAAAACACCTGTCTTTAGAAACAACATATTAATTTATTATGATCAGTATATTGATAAAGAACTTATTTGAAAACTCCAGAAAAAAACTCAATATTTATATATGTTATGTTACGTATACAATATTAATAATTTATAATATATTCATGACCTTATTTTCAGTCCCTGATGATGAAAATTTAAATATTCGAAAGCTTGTTGTGTGTGTGTGGTATTTGTTATTCCTGGTATGTGAATATAGCCCTCATATATTTCCAAACTTTTGAAATTCCTAGTATGCTCGTTTATGTAACGATTTATCTGGTTATGTCAAATATATGAAGTAAATGAAAAAAAATGTATCAATCTAGGAATAACGTTGGGGATAAAAGTTTCAAGAGCTATTCAACCATAACCGTTTTTATTATCACGCTAAATAAGTTATAACAAAATCTGAGGTTGAACGAGAGAAGATAAATATGTATCTTATTTCAGATAATGTCTATTTCTCATATGGCCGAATATCTGATAGTACAGAGATGTGGCTATTTGATAAATCTGGAATCGTATCATTCGAAATATTTGATGAATGTTTCTATGAATGTCAAAGATCAATTTGATACTGAAAAAGAACAATCATTTTTTCATTAAGATAGCCAAGAGTCAACTGAATTAAAATTAAACAGAACAGAAGCAATGTATGATTAAAAATTGTGAGAAAACAATTAGTTGTTTAATATATGTTAATATTATATTCATATGTATTTTTTTAAACCGTGTTGATTTCAGGTCTTTTCTGTTATAAAATTAGTTTCTTTATATAATTTTTTAAAGATAGATGAAAATTTTGACGTCTTTATCAAAATATGATATTGACACTGATAATTTGCTTATTCATATCAATAGATCGAAATCGAAATAGAAATAAAATCAAAATAGAAATTTAATTTTTCCTTAGTTTTTCATCTCAAAAAATGTAGCAGTCATCAATTGAATCAGTTGTATTAGAAGTTACAAAATATAGCTTCAAATTTCACTTAAATTATTTAGGTGTTTTTTATCATTTATAGTTTTTTAGTTCTTGTGAATGTGAATCATCTCTAAAAATTCTCTTTTTTGTGTATTAGATTCTGTTCCAAGAATTTTTGAATCTTTATAATTGAATTTATGTTTTGTTTCTTAATTTAATATAGTATCTGTCTCAAAAAGAACCTAGTAATACACATAAAATATAAATGCAGCATCAAGTTAAGAATGTTGATATTTAAACACAAATTACTTCCGATTTAGTTTGGACATAATTGAAAATACTGTGATGTTGCAATGTGGTGTAGGGCTACTATTATTCCAATATAACATATGTGACAATAAACAACACAAAGGTATGTGAAGTTCTCAAAATATGAGCTAAAGTAACTAACAATTGAAAATAAAAATTCAATAATCACCGGAATACTTGAACCTTATCAATCCATTATCAATGGATATTAAAATAATTTTACGAAGGAAACATAATTTATTCATTACTTAATTATATCAGAATGATACGTATGCATGTATGCATATAGAATTGAAAAAACATGACATATATTTTTAGGAATAAGAGGAATAAAAAAAATTATAAATAATATAACGATTATATGATAAAACAATAACTTTGTTTTCTCCTCTATTTCAATCCACTTCATGAAAATAAAATTCCCAATTATTGAACCAGCTGGTCCTAGTTATCCCTGATCAGCGCTGGTAATTTCATTATTTTTGTTATAACTACCATGGAATCATAAAAATGTGTCTTATGTAATATATTTTGGATTGACCATCTTTAAATAAATTGTCGGACACCTATGCATTTCTGTAGAATATTCATCTATTTACACAGCTCTCATTCTCATACTCCATCTAAATTATGGATCGATGTTCGGGTCAGCAATATGCAATTTAATACTGGAGATTTCATGCGTGGGCAGACATGGGCAGACATGGGCAGACATGGAATATCGAAAATAGATTTCGAGATGCAACATATTTTCCTATCTGAGACTAATCATCTCTCAACTTCTCAGATTTGATATGTTATATTTGAAAGAATTCCATGAACTATTCTAATATAACTATTCGCAGCTTGTCTTGGGTGCCTCATAATTTATGAAGCATTTCCAATTTATTTATATGAAAGGGCTCAAAAATGTTGCATGAATGTTTTAATTGTTATTTTCAGACAACAAATCTCCAAATCTCTAGCAGTTATGCAAATAATGATCCTTCATGTGTGTTTTTGATTGTGTGCAGTTTAATAATGGTTGGTTGGTTGGGATATCACATATATAACATTTATTCCCTTCACTACATTTACATGATTATTACCAGTTATAGGAATATATGTTAGAAATTTCACTAAATTTATCGTTTGAACATAGAATTATCATATAAATCCATCATAATCTATCTATGTATCTTTCCGTATCAACAGCAAAAGAACATGATCTTCATATATTAATGGCGAAATGTATACCAATTTTATTAAACAACGTCGAACAAAGTCCAAATTATATCAAGTACTTTTCATGCAATGTTGATAAACTCACATTATCGTAATATAAAAGGTTTCTCATCATTTTGATTCCTTTTTTCACAATTGATTGAAAACTTTTGTTCTACGCAGGATCAACAGATCATTTGGAGATTTTGCAGAGTCACAATTACACCAAATTTTGTGAAGAATAACGCAACCATATAAGAAATAATAATAAAAGGCGTAGATACCTCATTTTTTATAAATTCTTAAAAATATGTATATCTTTACGAGAAAGTATTCGTCGAAAGGCAATCGAATCATTAAAAATTAGACGGAATTATACGCCGTTATGTAGGCAGATGCAATTAATTGTAGTCCTATCTGGAACTTGGAGAAAAATCATTATTATAAGTCGTTAACTTGCTACAACTGAATTTTAAATTATAAAACATAAATAGACGATTAAAATGTAATTGCCTGTAAGAGAGTTTGGTTCAAACAGGGTACCAGACGTGAATTGAGCCCTTTTTGTACCCCTTTCGTCTATTATAACTTCGGTAGTCTTTTATCTGACGCAAGTAACCTTGTTGCCATCAAACTATCTTTGTCGATTCGGTTATTACCATACGTTTATTCAGTTTTTTGTGCTTAAAACCACATGCTGACAAAACTTGACGCAATATTTCTGAACTGTTCCTGTATTACTTCTAATGTCGCAGCCCTGTTTTCCTAATATCAACTATAAATTGTCCTACGTATAAAATCTTGAGTACTCGTAGCTTTGTCAACTGATTTCAGTTTTTCTTTACATGTTTTTGGTACTTCGGATGATCAACAGCAACCCCTTTCGTGACTACTCGATAAATGTAAAATTTATTTACTCTAGTTAATTTAGCAATTCTTATTATGATTGCATTATCATATTGCTGAATATTTCAAACATTCGAATACATTTAAAATAACTTGGTGTGTTGAAATATCTGAATCTTTATTATTAGATTCATACCTGTCTTTATCCTCACTACACTGTGCAATGTCATTGTCTTCATTAACCTATGGTCTATTCATTTAAGACATTCATGAATTAAATAAATCTCACCTAGTCCTTCTTCTGGTCTGATATCTCGTCATAATTTTTATCTAATTCAATGGTAACACCTCATTCGTTTCCTATTTTTGTCTGTACGACTTTCATATTTTCAGTTTCTTCGGGTGTCTCAATCTGTAGACTTCCCGCTCACTATTCCTCTGAACTCTCCATTGAAGTAATTGTTAATTCTTCGTGTTTCGTTTTTTTATTCTTATCTTCAATAACAGATACAATTTCCCATTTGATATAAAGAATATTCCGTATCTGGTTATATGAACTTGAAATTTTTGTTTGAAATATTCAATACTTGTTCCCAAGAAAAAAACACTTCGCTGTTTAGAAGTGAAACATATGCTGGGCGAGAGTCAGATTCATAATTTGGAGTTGGAAAGTAAATATATTCTAATTTTTGCCTATTGGTTTGCATGTACCATAATCAATTTCCTATTAAGGGAGTAAAATAACATCCGTTTTCGTTCAAATACACAGAATATGATAACTCACACAATGTTACCAGCGCAGCGGTATATGGCAATTTCAGAGTAAATATATCAAAATGTTTCAGTAACACACCTGAACAAAATTATATCGTTTAGTAAGCTTGAAGTTTCTTTTAGCACTGGAAGGTACAATTAATTTAGTTTTTCCACCTCTGCTTCTGTTATATCTTTTTTCTATTAGTTTATATATTTCCAAAATCAATTGAGATATTATGAATAAAAGTTGATGGATCTCAACGAGGCGTACTTCCGAATAAACAGTAATGTTTTGAATTACTATTATGTATTTCGAATGTTTCGAGTTCCTTATAGTAGAGAAACCCTAGGGGCTAAATTGGGATTCACTCGAATGCTGAGGGACCAGGATTTCGAAGTGAACTAGGAACGCAGTTGCATAAAAATATTTGAGTATGTTATAGTTTAAATTCTCCTATTTCTCTGATAACACAATAGGTTTAATGACCTTCCGGAGATCAACCATGGACTATTATTGCTCTAATTTTATTGGAGCAATAATAGTAATGTAATATTCATAATCCAGTTTTTTTATTTGTGGTGAAGAGTTGATAGTGGGATTCATTAGTCGAGAACAGGCTCATTTTGAAAGGGCTACGCCAGAAAATTTTGAAGAAAATTAAGAGGCGCCCCATTATGACAACATAGATTAGAAGGGCAATATTTGGTTAATTGAAACCTTATAGGAAATTTTTAACGTCGAATTTAGAACGAAAAACGTGAAAGAGCATCTTTGACAGCTGAAAATTGCTGAAATGGCCTAAAATGAAGGATATACATGACTTTGCTTTCTCAACAAAGTTACACTAATTCCATTAATCTGAAATATGAACAGAAGCATTGTCAAAGTGAAGACAATTATTTATCTACATGAAAAACATTAAAATTACCGACATATTAGAAACTGGAGTACTAATTGGATAACTCCATTTATCTGTCGAATTCAAAATCTAATAGACTGAATAATGAAGAAATATGGACACAGAATGGAACTGATGGATTGAGAGATTTCTACTGACGAAGCTCGATGCAGATTCTGATTTCTTCTAATTCCTTCACGTTTCGGTTACAAAAAACGATAACATGCAAACTGACAAGCAAGTAACTACTCGGAGAGTGTTCGATTAACAATGATTTCCATGTATGGAACGCCCCAATGTACGATTTTAATAAATTTTTGTGTGCAGAGGCCTTGTAATACGGCAGGTATTATGGTAGTATCTAAGGTGTTATTTGATCTTTTTTTTTTCCAGAAAAAAACATAAATTTTGTTATTTCAAATGAATTACCCTGTATATTTTAGCTCTTCAAAATCCTTAGAAATACTTATTATTTTTCATTCAATGTATCCTATACCTAAATATCATAAGTTATAGCTACATTTGCGTTATCTCCTCCGATGTTAAAATAATACATTTAGGTAGCTATGTCGAACGAACATTTTAATCATATTAGTATACGGTGATAGGCGTAGAAGTCAACAAGCAAGTGTAATATTTTCAATAATCTACATCCTAACCGAAACCCCATAAACAATATCTACTCTAATTGTATGAAAATATCATGTAAATTAGTGAAAAACTGGAAACAACTCTTTAGATGTTTGTATCCTGTTAAAAGAAGTAATTAAAAAATATACGTAAAAACAAACGTATTGAAAATTTTACGTGATAATGAATTCCATCCATAAAAAGTAACGTTGGTTCAAGAATTGTCAAATGACGATTTTGATAAATGATAAATAAAAGAGTTTGCAGACCTATTGATCGAAAAATGTTACAATCAAAACGATCCAAATTTTTTAAATGTTTTAAATGGAAACGTAAATCGGCATAATTATAGATACTGGTCACGTAACTTGAGGGTAACTCAAATGGCTCGACATATTAAGATTCATTAGAAAATAGTATTATACCTGAATTGACACTAATATTTCCTATTCCAAGTAAGTATTTCCAATTATTTTTAAAATTTTCAACAATTTAAATACATAAATATATTGAGACGTTCCATACATAAAACTCACTCTGTATTTGCTGTTTACTTCGAGGAAGTCTGTATGGCTTATAATAGACGAGAAACTAGAAACATTTTAAGGGCGTTGTAAGGCAATATTTAACTAGTGAACTCAACAATTACTAGACGTAAATATGTGCTATCGTGGACGAAGAGACTTTCTATACATGTGATATGAAGCTTTACATACTAAAGCGGCTATAGGGACAATTAGGTGAATAATTCTCACAATGCAATAGTGCTGAAATGATAACAGCCAATAGATAGAACCTGCTGCAATGTTACAAGTAGAAACAGTTAGAGAAAGCAAAAAGAAATTGTCATTCCAATTTTCGAATTCTTCGGGAGTTCTCTACTTTTTTTAATACATGCATTGCTTTTTGTGATAACTGTTAGTATCGTATACAAACAAACTTTCTAGGATTTCAGTCGTTTGAGTTTGTGAAGGGCTATACAGGGTGTTCTGAGACTTCATGCAAAAAATTTGGGAGAGGGTAGATGACTTGCAAAAAATGCTGTAACATGGAAAAAAATTATTATACGACTCTTCATTTCTGAGTTAAACGCCTTACTACCTACTTTTACAGAGACCACTCGTTCCATTTCAAGTTAGCAAAAATAAATTTTTCAGTCAATGTTTTAACAGAAAAATACTCTATGTTCAATAAAATTTAGGGTTTAGGAGATGTAGTTTTTAGATCGTTGTATATGTTAAGGAAACCGTTCGGCATAAAAAGATATTCTGAGGAAAATGACCATAAATTGTAATTATTTATTGAAAATATTTACAGGAGGTATTGAAACACAATCAAACATTTATTGGAGAACTAAAGAATAAATGAACATCTGTACTAAATATTATCGAAGATCATATTACTGGTATAAAGAAAAACTTGAATGAGATTGAAAATCGTGATATCCAAAGAGAAGCATATATTTTGTGTTAATGTGTGAGCAGGAATAGAGATTGATAATTTAGTAGGTTCATATTTTTTTGATAAAAACCTGAATGGTCAACGAACTTAGAATTTCTCTAAAATGATTTCCCACCTATGTTTTCTTATATTTACATTACATGCGCAGACAAGTGGTTTATGCACTATGGAGTCCCTCCCTACTGACTTATGTCAAATATTATCTTAAAAACATTTTTCCTAATAGATAGATTGGTCGAGGAGGTCCATTTGATTGGCCACCACGTTCCCCTGAATTAAATACAAAGGACTTCTTTTTTGTGGATCTCTCAAAAGCTTGGTATATGCAATACCAGTATACACAAGAAAGAAATTATCGATAGAATAAACTTCCAACTGCATGGATATACTTAACCATCCCTTAAAAATTCATAACTTTCGAAAGTATAATTTAGAAAATATACTTGAATATAAGCTCTTATTTCGCAAGTTTAACGGCATATAAATCAGAAACGGGGAGTTGTTGAGTAAATTTCTTTATTTCCTAGCATTATTTTCTCGTTATCTATCCACTAACGAATTTTTTGCATCCAGTCCCTAGTCGCCGTCGACTAACGCAAATTGTAATAGGAATATAATATTGGCTTCCCCACATTGACGTTGCTCATATTTTTGTTCAAAAAAATTTGCTTGTTTGAATTATCAACTTGTTTTTTTTTTGGATGCTGGTTAGATTACGAGATATTCCTATTTCCCATTCCAGAGATGATAACTGTTTATACATCGAAATCGACGTTTTCCATGATTAAATAACAAAACAAGTCTAACACTAATAATTTCTATAAATAGTCATTAAAAAATTACATTGCAAAGCTAATTTCACCTCCGAAATTTCAGATTTCTTGAAACGGATTAAGAATAAAAACACGATTAAGCCATACTATTTTGAAATCAATTATTTGAATGGATCAAACACATTTCTTAATCATTAATTTCATAAGAGTAATTGTCCTCACACTGTTAATGAATGTGGAAGATATATTTTACACATATAATAAAACTGCCTTGCCTGATAAGGTTTCCAACCTTAACGTTTGTTTATTAATGGTGACTATATAAACCATCGAATTGAATTTACATATTTCATAACATCAGTTATTGGACAAAACAATGATTCAATATGGTATTTTACAAATCTTAATTGCTCAGACTCTAGTCAAATTAGTTCAGCAACCGAATAATTTGAAATTAGATATAGTTGAAATAAACAAGTGAAAAATTCGTCGTACTCTCGTCGCGAGAGCCTGCAGCGCATTTTCTACCGTTAACAATCACTAGTTATTAACAAAAATCTTAATTTACGAAACGAAGTTTCCATGAAATTGAAACAAGAGAGTTTCAATACTTTCATTAATTTGATAATTTTATCCTCATCATAATTCTTGACAATTCTCATAATAATTGGTTCTAATTAATTTGATTAATTGTTGTAATAATGCCCGAAATTTCTTACGTTTTGGTACATGTACAGCTATACAGGAATTAAATGCCAAAGTCTTGCTACATGCTTCCTCTGAGGAGATATCGCTTGCATAGAGAGCTAAACGCTACTATTAGCTAATTTTCTTGTGAAAAATGCACTAAAAATACTAAAAAGCGTTGAATAAATACATATGTTCAAATAAAAATATAGAAAGGCAAATCAGGAAAAAAAAGTATAAGAAATATTATAATTGTTGATGGTTTGTTGTAAATTAGGGGAAGTATCAATAAAAAACATACGAAATTAATTTTCTTTTCAGATCGACCACTACATGTTGGTATTGATCGAACCAAAATCAGGAAATCAGATAGGTACTACTTCCAAACTGAATGTGTTTACACCAACACTTACAATTACACGGTCCGACGCGCATTTCGATAACCAGGTTATCGTATTTAGAGACTGAAGGTAAACATATCAGGAATTGTATTTCCAAAAAATAGAGCAAGTGAAAAAAATGAATGAACTAGTTCTACGAATAGCCTTATCAAAACATAATAAATAAAGTTTATACCAACATTATGACATATGGTATGGAAATAATTGAGAAACACAATAAAAAATTAAGTTGAGAAATTTTGTAACTGAAGGTTGCAATACCAGTTGCAACAATCAATTCTCTTATTCCAATATAATTGGCTACTTTCCCTACAACTTTGTGATCGCAACGCTTTCCCATTTTATGCTCAAATATTCAGACTTTTAGAATTGATACTCCCAAACAAATATTCAACATACGAGTACATCACATTAATCTACCGCAGTCGAGTATTTTCGACATTCAATTTTCTCACTATTATGATAGGCTATCCTGGATCGACCACTTGGAGAAAGTGCTCAACAGGATGCAAAGTATATATTAATATGGTGTGTTGCAGTAGATCTCAGATTTCTAGTTTAGACTGCCCTGCTGAAAGATTTTGAAATAATTCTCAGTTTCTTTTCATTCATCGAATAATTGATGTGGCTAATACACTATTCTCTTATTCAATGTATTCTAAACTTAAATAAAAGGTTGGCAATGCAAAATTAGATTTTCCTTGAAAAGCCAATAATTTTTCATTTGTAAAATAAAAGCAGTATTTGAACTGAATGAAGAAGTGTTGTTTACATTAACATACTCTCTATTCATAATTTGCGGTTGGAAAGTCTGAGGAAACGAATAGTCGCTTTAACCTTTTCCATGATTCTGTACTGTATTCTGCAGCGATAAGACTAAAAAAAAAACGTGCACACTCGTGGGAGTTGCTTCTAGCAGACTCGAGTTATACTGTCTGTTACTTTTTCCTTTTTGTACTCGGAACTACAAAATATATAAGCTAGCTGGTAAATAATGCAACGAATATATTTAGAGAAGCTAGGAAATGGAACAGAATCAATCAACATATTCGGAATTAAAAAAAGGAACAATGAGGAAGTGGTTGATGTTTCTTCGAAATAAATGAATGTAATAGTTGTTTGGAATGATTATTGCACAGCGATTTTAAAACAAAATGTATTTTTCTAAATGCCACGATCTAGATTTGTCATGTAAACTTTCACGTTTCTAGATGTTTTGAGATTAATCATAGAGGTGAGAGAAGTGGCTTCTTTTGCCAGACAATTGTTTGATGGAATTAATGGTTCATAGGGGATCTGCTCATATTGCTATACGTCAATTTATATACACATGTTTGAACGCATATAGGATAGTAAAAATTTCACTAGTCTCACAGGGAGAGGATATTTCATGTAATTCAATTCAAGTAAGGCAGGCGGTTTGGTTTCTTCTGGTTTCTTCCTTATGGAATTTGCAGAGGAGGGTGGTATATTCGAAAATGGTAGAGGTCTGTTATGGGATAAGTTAAGATTTGGACTATCAAAGTAGCATAGGAAGAGGACGCGTTATTAAATTACATGGCGGTGTATAATGGGGATGTTGAGTTGATGTTAACAAAAGGTACACTGTATTGGATGAGATGAAGGCTGCATAGGATAGGAATTATTGTCGTCTGAGCCAGAGTAAAGGTTCATTGGCCTTATAATAGAGGGACTCATTTGCTAACATGTGAAACTGCCGTTATCGAGCGGATTGGTTCTCTTATCAGTAAAGAAGTTTCTTCTGTGCCTCAATGATAACAAGAAAGTTTTTTAATGATAATAGGCATTCTAAGACATCTTGTTTCAGTTTTTAATAGGTGCTGTTTCCATGAGAGTATAGAGTCAAATAATGACAGTCTAGAATTTGGCACATATCAACGATATGTAGAGAACTGTAGATCGATTTTTCCGGAGTGGGGGAGAGGTCATTTACTGCTTGCTAAAAGATTTTACTAGTAGTTTTACTATATTTGTTATGACAGAACATGAGATTATCTGTATATGCAGCCCATCTAATTTAAGAGGGTATATGGGGAACACAATTACATCGATAACGAGTAAAAAAGAATGAGCTGTTAGCACGGACCTTGAATGTTGAGCTTCCTCTAATGTTTATAAATTTCGGTATGATTACATTTAGAATGTATACAAATTGTATCAAATGCACCTTCGACATGGAAGATGGCAGCTATTAAATCTTGTTTATTGTTCATAGCGGTGGATATGTAGATTTGCAGACGTACTAGATTATCTTTAGTTGACCGCTGTCGACGAAAGCCACATATTCTTCTGAAAGTATATTGTGTTTTCCGGAGAACCTTGAAAGTCATTTGCTTTTCAGTTTTTCACATAGCACATGGAATGGGACCAAATTATTGGAGGGTTATATAGTATATATAGTAAAAGGAGGGAGTTTAGGTTTGAGTACTGGTATAAAGATAAAAGTCTTTTGGCGTTCAACTTTTCTACCAGTTTATATATAGCACAAGTAAATGAAATAAGTCTATAGGATTGTGGTAGTGAAGGGGACAGGCTAGGCTTAAGTATTCATATTCAATTTTACCGATGCTGAAATTGAATGAGGGCTTTGAAAGAAGGAGAATATTAGTTCGTATATTGTAAAGTTCAAGATGATATGTTTGCTGTCTTCTGATAAATGTAAGTTAAAATTGGAGATTGATGAATTCATATGAGATTAAGTATTATATTTTCTGAATCCATGACTTGTTTGAAATGACTTGAAAGTATATTGCATATTTATTTAGGAGAGTTATATTCTGGGCTGTTAGAAATTAGGCGAATTGTGTCGAAATTAGTTTTTGGCCATGGAATTTACGATTTTTTTTCAGTAGCTGAAAAGAGTTGAACTTATCATCAATATTTGCTACAAAATTTCGAGAAGATGCTTTTTTGCTTTGTCTCACCACGTATTGTGCTTTTGCTATATCCTCTTGTGATTAACTAAGTTTAAGGGGTTTTGTTTGTTTCATAGATTTTTAAGCTTTTTTGAATTGTAGTATAGCGCCTTGTCAGGAGGGCAGCGAACTCATTTATTGTTTCAGCTGAAAGTCAACTTACCAATGCGGATATAGAATGAATTTGTTAATCTTAAACTTGTGAGCTCGCTAGCTCTGCTAGAGTCCAATCATTGTTTTAGTTTTTTCTGCAATCAAGTGATACGGATTTCAAGAGATATGTCAGAAGTGATTCTATATATTTGTGCAAGATCCTCAAGGAGGGCATCAATGTTGGAAGTAAAATTATAGGCTACTTTTGAAAAAGCTTTAATTTCCATATATAGAAAACTTTTCTGGTACAGAAGTGATCAATTTTTCAATGTTGCATCGAGAAGTTGGGCTAATTATACAAAAGTTTTTTTTATCAGTTGTGGATTTACTTTCTAGGGCAGTTTTGGGTATTATTAAATAGGCAGTGAAGGGGAGAGTGAGTGTTCAATATGTAGTGTTAAAGACAAATGGTATCTAGTATAGAAACAGATTCAAGACTGGTGTCTTATATTTCTTGCTCCATTATACTCTTCTATACCTGAAACCATTAAATATCCTATGTTACGAACTTTCACCAGGACTTATCCCAACTGATGTAGGGAATAACGGCATTTGTCATCGTTTGCAAATTCTGCAAATTAAATTTTCCTTGCTCATTCTATCTACAGTGCTCTCTATTCCACGACAGTATACGATGAAGAATATGATTAAATGATGATCTGCGTATTTCGCTTGAATTGTAGGTCTAGGTAATTAAGTATCAATGCATTTGGTATATATCGGCAGGTGAAATACTATCTGTAGTTGCATCGTAACCAGTTGTATGGGTCAATAAATTACTTTTTTAACCTGAGTTTCTCTTGTCCAAATTCCAGAGCCGTGTCAACTGGCTCATTTTTCACTTGAGCAATGTAATAAATACAAATAAAATCGTTTAAATGTAGTTTTAAATACAAATATTCCTAATTGATTCTAGCATATTCTCGTTTTGATCAGATGAAATAGTATTTTCTGTCTTTTTAGTTGCTTGAAAATATTCTTGTAAGATCGAGCTAGACATATAAGCTCTCTAATATGAATTTCCGATTTATATTTCAAGTCACATTGTCGTTCCCAAACTTCGAATTAGATCATAGATTGCTCCAAATATATCTGGCTATTGCTCATTTTCGTCATAATAATTATATATAATATACAAATCGTCCTTAATATGCACCAATAAGTCTGGCAGTTTCTGGATAGAAACAAAAACTTCAAGCACAAAGGAAACTACTGAATCTAGCTAGAACATAATAATT
The DNA here is from genome assembly GCF_026250575.1 of Diorhabda carinulata. Lineage (NCBI taxonomy): Eukaryota > Metazoa > Arthropoda > Insecta > Coleoptera > Chrysomelidae > Diorhabda > Diorhabda carinulata. The sequence goes on from NC_079462.1 coordinate 12,237,934, forward strand.
TTAACATTTCATCTATTTTCAGCAAAAGTATCGCAAATATTTGCAACCATTGGTATTCTAACCGGTAGGCCCAGATTCGTACGTAAGCTAAACATGAACCTATTCAAAACATTTTATTAATTAATAACGGGAAAAATGAAAGATACTCATAAAACTCTATTTTGGTACCCTAAATGTATGAAAACTCTCCCGTGACCAAAACCTAAGTTCTCGATAATCAGTATTTTAGAAATATCTGACCTTTGCGACCAATTCAATATCTAACTATCCGATATATGTTTTTATAAATCCCAATAATCCCAATCCCAATACAACCCAATAATTTAATATGTGAAGTATTTCCAATTCCATAGATTCTACAAATTTGATCCAAGTAGAAGTTTGGACGGAATTTATTCTATTTCATAGTTTTATTGTTCTTCATCGACTTTTTTTCCACTGATGACTCAATAATTTTAGAGTAATTACCAACATTTTTTTTTCATTAACAATGACTTGTTAATTACATGAATCGCAAGCTAGCCAACAATCTACCCTAAGTTTCTGTAACCAAAAGGCGAACTACAACAATACCTGCAGTTATAGTATATTATGATAAGCAGTTTGTCAACTACATAGGTTGCATGTATTGATTTTGCAGCATCTATTCCTATCTCTACGCATCTCAAATATTGCTAATCAAAACTTGAATTTGGTACGATTTACGAGGCATATATTAGTGATTTTCTTCACTTGTCGGTCAAAGAGTTGAGCGTTGATGGGCATAGACAGACTCAATAACGTGGATAACACAATCGAAATTTTCCTTTAAATCAAATACTATCATCTGGAATACGCAATTCTACCTAATATGATATTTTAATATAAAATTATAGACTACTTTGAGTAATTCAACAAATGAGTGAATTGCAGAATATAGAGTCAATGTTTCTATTATAATTCTCTTTTTCTCTACTGCTATTAATATTTATGTCTCTATTTCAGGTAAGTGGAGTTGTGTAGGAATTCTAGTATAGTAAGTATTTTCAATCCGCTTTTTTCATTCATTTCTACTCAGATAATAAACTAGTACTGTGAAGAATATTTGTAGTTTTAATATACAATTTAACAAAAATTAAGCATCACCCTTCGGCAGAAGTTCCATCATTGATTAAGATTGGGATGAATTTCCTCAATCTTTGTGTTTTAGTCCGGACATATAAAATAACAAAAATTCCCGGAAAGCTGGGCCATTATAATTTAAGGTTTTGAAAATCCCCATCGATCCTATGTGTGCTACAAAAGTTATTCGGGGTCAAAGATCAAAATTTGAGGTTTCTTGAATTGTTCCCGAAAACGATAAGTTTTATTAGAAAAATCTCAAATCAAAGTTGTATGTCTTAGGATTCTCTACAAAAATATTTTTTTCAAAGAATTACCATTCCTGAGATGTCGCGATTCTAAGAGTCACATTATATATGATACGCACACATTTCCATGCCACCTGTGCGGTAGTGTACTCGGCACGTTTTTTACCGTGACCTGCTCCTCTAACTGTTATGACAATTTTAGGGTAATTTAAGGAAACAATACCTGCTAAGTTCTAGATATCACCTTATTATTAATATTGATTATTGATATTGCTATTGATTATTGGGTTAAACATTGTTTGGATATCTTTAAATATTTTATTCAAATTCATACTCTTGAAAGTCTACTCCAACAGTCATGTCTTTTTCGATTTCTTCTTTCACATCCTCCTGTTGCTGGATGTTAAATTAAACTAAATTAAAATCACAGGAATCTTGTGATCTTCCTGAATCACCCGAATTTTTCACAGCTACAATTGGCATTACAACATCTTTTTTCCAATTGCAAAAAATAGTTTTTCTGCAGTAGGTGGGAGTAAAGTTTTAATCGGTTCCAGAGTATTATCGAACAATTTCAAACCCCAGTCTTTGAAGTTCAGTTGATTGTCTAGCCTAAGTGTTGGATAGCAGATGACGATGTTGGAAAAAGACATGATAGTTGTACTTGTTTCGCATATTTTTTACAAAAGTTAAGTATCGGCATTTATCAATGCAAGTAATCTTTGCGAGCTCCATAAACCGCAAGAAGAAAGCGAATTCCTTCTGTAATTATTAATGGCGTATCTTAGGAGTGGTAACTCTTAGGAAAGAAATTATTAGGACTATTTTTGCAGAAAATTTTTGGAGCTACAACTTTTTTCGATTAATCTTACCGTTTTCGAGAGAAATTCAAAAAAGCTCAAATTTTGATCTTTGACACCGGATAACTTTTGTAGCACACATAGGATCGATGGGTATTTTTGAAACTTTATTTGTAAAGGTAAACCCCAACTCTCCACTAATATTTGACTTTCTGAGAATTTTTGTTATTTGACCACTAGCTTATGTCTAAATTGATCGGACCGGATTGATAATACAGTATCACCAATAATATGGAAATTGAAATTTGTGTATTCTGAGACCTTTTTCTTAGAAATATCTTTATGAAATGTCCTAAATTATAGCTCTTTTTAAATAAATAATGTTTTGTATAGAACTTATAGTTGTTGCCTTTAGGTAAATTCGGTCTATCAGAATATAATTGACAGCTTTGTAAGCTGGAATTTCTGGAAGCTTTGATGATATTCATACTACACACACTGTTCACACTACCAGTACACCAACACTTCCAATTACACTATCCGATGCGCGTTTCGATAACCGTCTGAAGGTAGACAGTTTACCTTCAGAAATGATTTATTCCAAATATATCGATCGCTATTATAAATAATTCAAATCAGCTTCATAGAAAATCTGATACTTTTTTGTTGGACTTTCAATTATTTTTATTTTTCTCCTATAAATCCTTCAAACGTATAATAAAAACAGCATATTTAAGAATGTTGATTCGCCTTATATATAATGATTGAAATTCTCATTTCATTGGCATCTACAGCTTTCTTACATGCCTCCGCTCTTATTATTTTTTGCTGAATATTCTGTCTGTTCATAAATCAGATTTGTCTACTTTTCCTTCTTATGATTTGTAATCAAATCAATCTTCAAATGATTTGTGTAGTTCTTATGAGATCCTAGCGGTCGTTGAATTTTCTTCTTAGAATTTCTTTATATCTGATCTAATGTCATAATTTCATCTTTTCAGAGTATGAGTTATTGTTAGAGGAATATTTCATTTGTTGTTGCTTCCGTCGGACTCATCTTTTTTTATCCAGTTCGTCATTCTAGCTTGACGTTTTTGGTATTATTAAGAATTAGATTACGTTTCTTTTAGAAATCTGGTAGCTTAAATATTCCAATATATAATTTTATATCGTGACTAAGTTATAATAAGTAGTAATAATAATGTAGATCCTATTCATCGAATGCCTCTGGGTTTTCCAATATACCCAACAACTTTGCGTTATACCAACAAAAATATATTTTGGGAGCAAAAAAATTAGGAAAATAAAGAAAAAAGCCAAAATTTATGGTGCATTGTTCCTAAGCATTATGAAAAAGACAAGTGAGGAATCAAATATCGGAAACTAAGAAATTAATTCCAAAGTAGTCCTTCTACATTAGCTATTGTAAAATCAGGAGTATAAGGCAATTACTACAAGATTTATATTTTCTAATGAATATTCTGGAGTTAATATGAAAAATACTTAAAGGCCAAGAATAGTAATATGGTGATTGTGACTAATTTTCTTAGGAGGCTTTTTTGGTATTATACAAAGTTAGTTTTATATATGGAACCCCTCAATTAATTCGGAAACAGCTTGAACGATTTTTATAAATTTTCGTGCGCAAGGGTCTTATGATACGGCCGGTATTATGGTGGTATTTACATTGTTGTCAAATCTTTTATTTTTCTGGAAAAATAATGAACTTTGTTATTTCAAATGGATATAGGTTTTGGGTTTTTAGAAATCATTAAGAAATACTGATTATTTTTCATGTCATATTCTCTATACATGCCATAATTAAGGAGTTATAATTACTTTATACTATCTACACAAAAGTTACAAAATGTATTGTAAATGTTAATGACGGCTACGATCGAATAAACACATTTAAATTCAATATTTTTGAATAATTTCAACAATTTCAACAAATCTCGTAACAAGGTCTAGTGTCAGTAAGTTAGTAAAAAGTTTAACGAAACTGGTGGTGAAATATTCATCCAAATCATGGCGCAGGAAACCTACATAAACTGAAGACAAATCTTTAAATGTTTTTGTCATGTAAGAAGTAGATCCACATTTGTGAAGTAGAAAAATTACGAAGTTTAGCGAACATACAGCAAAGGCGATTACAGCAGATGCTCCAAATGTTGTCCATTTACTTCAATACAACAAGCCATGCGATTTTTAAAATTTTGCAATACATTTTGCAACATCCCTGAATGCTCAATTCTTCTTATCTCTATGGTTATCCTATCTTTTAATTTATGAATATTGACAGGTTTTGTTTTATAAATATGATATTCAAGTGATTCCATAGGAAATAGTCTAAAGGATGTCGGGTGATAACAGGCGCCATTAGATAAAACCACGCCTTCCAGTCTATCTTATGAGAAACACATTATTTAGGTATTGTCTCACCAGACACTCATAGTTAGGTCAGATATCATCTTGTTGTAGCCAAATATTGTCATTTGGGATACTGTTATTGTCTGAAAATTTTTTTAAAAACGGTTTTTTAAATGTAATTGAAAATACCTACTTGGATTTGGAAATATCCGAACCGTGTAATACTATTTTCCAATAAATTTAAATACGCCGGACCATTTAAGTTACACTCAATGAAAAAGAGACCAATTATTTAGTCGCCTACAGTCCATACGGTTTTTCGGAACATTGGCTTAACGCATAGAACGAGGATTGTAACATTTTTCCATCATATCAATTTGTTATTCTAGCAGTCATAGCCACCTAAATGTATTCTTTTTACATCGGCGGAGATAACGCAAATGTAGCTATAACTCCGAAATTATGGCATTTGGGTATAGAAAACCTCAGATGAAAACTAAGTATTTCTTAAGGATCTAGAAAATCGAGAAATATACAGGGTGATCCATTTAAAGTAACAAATTTCATCATTTTTTCGGAAATGGAGAGATCTGACAACAATGTAAATGCCGCCATGATATCGGCTGTATCAAAAGACATATGTACACAAAAATTTACATTTACGTAAAAGCCGTTTTCAAGATAATTGAGGCATTCCATACATAAAACTCACTCTGTATACAATCCAAAAGCAAATGAAACAACTGTCCATAATATTACTATAAATAGAAAAAGAGTATGGAAAACTGAAATGTTGCAAATATCATGTTAGCATGTGATGAAATAATTTATTGATAAAAATGCATAAATCCAATAAATCATCTGAATACTTACTTTTGGATGATGAATAGAACAAAGACTATGAATCATACATTAGACAAAGTAGTTCAAAAAATTATCAATTATCATATATCAATGATCTATTTGAGAAAGGTACAGAGTAATGAAATGGGGAATTCCGTCCAATTCGGCTCAATTTCGGTGTCGGCTTTAGGTGTAGGTCTTGAAATAGTATTGTTTATAATATTAAAATTTCAAATAATTTCGTAAGAGAATTAGGAAAAGTATGTTTTCTATCCTGAAGTGTCAATATCAAAATATTGTGCAGGGTACTTGAGTAGTGGATTATACAGTTACGTTTTGCGTTTAACCTTCTATTAGTTTTATTCTGTTAAAATAAAATTCTTTCCTTTTTACGAGTATCCTACCGGCACACCTTTGGCACACTATTTTCAATGTTGATGAATGAATAATAATAGGCGAAAACCATATATTAACCCGGGTGGTATCACCAGCATTTGATAAAAAGAAAGAATTTCACAATGAAATCAATGCCAAAATATGAAATATGAAAGTGGCTTAAATATTTGTTAGCTCACTCTATGCTCTCTTTAAATACCTAATAAAGTTTTATTACTCTATACCTTTCTGAAATAAACTATAGAATGCCCGTTCACATACATGGTCCCACCCGCAAATCCCATATATCCGTTGTAAATAGAATGAATGACAGAAGTGAAAATAAGAGAGCCCCAAGTTCCATGGACATGGTATATAAAGGTTTTTGAAGCACATTTATGTATTTCTTGTGAACGAGTAGTTCTAATTTTATTTTTTTTTGACGAAGTTTCGATGGGTTGCTCAGAAATACTGAGGCAATCTTATACTGTCTAATCCAGTGTTTACCAAGCTGAGGCCCACGCTCCTCAGGGGGAAATTTAATTGATTTAGAGGCGCAATTCTAAAGTGGACCTGATACGAGTTTAACTGTTTCACTATGGGCCAGTGAAATGGAATTCTGAAATTTGATACCAAGTGTTGAGTATAATTTGGTTTAACGAGATCAAACTATCAACTAAGTGTTTGATCTCCTCAGCCAAGTTATCAACTAGGTGTTTGGCTAGAGAACGCAGTACCTGTTAACAATCGATATTGAAGCATTTGTGAGTTATTCAGCATATAATACATTTAAAGAACAGTTTCATTCGCTCCATAGGTGTTAAGTAACTGATACCGCTTCAATTATCATTGTTAATCATCTGAATCATTCTGATCTGAAAAGAGGTATTCTGATCTAAATTATGGGTCAGTAGAAACTTTATTTTTAATATAAAAAGAGCGATTGCATTTGTGAGAAAATATATACCCAAATTCAACCAAATGCCCATGAAACTACTACCGTTTTCATCTTCATATTAAGTTTAATGTGGATATAAATCTCTGTAAAGCTAGTACTAAGCGCAACGATCTCGTCTTAAGATGAAATATAGAAAAATCTTTATTCAAATTATTCGAAATTCAGCTTTCCATAATATGCTTTGAAAATTTTATATTAACAATTATCTCAAATCGACCATTCAAGCTTAATAAGTGAATAATTCAATTTCTTAAAATTATAAATTATGTGTATGACTTAGGGAAACATGGCTCAAAAAAGGCTGGCATAATCTGGTCTAATCCTTTTAAATAACTTTTCACATCTCAGAATCAGTTAGATAAACATTGAGTTATATCTAAATTTACCATTGTAGTAATGTAACAATATAAGTATTTCAAAAAAAGGCCAAGGTTTAGCATTTGTATCTTATCTAGAATACCCTTTCCTTTACTGGCTTGCTTTTTTCTCTCTGGCATAATTGTTCACAATAGATCAGTAGTTTACACAAAATGTGGGATCAAAAACTGCAAATAAATTCAGTGGAAAGAGCCCAATTCTAAATATTAATAATAGTTATGCATTGATAGTATTGATCGAATGAAAACTTATACTGCTTATCTCTTTAGAAGCACTGTATATGAGCCACTTATTCACTAGTTAAAGCGACCTCTGCCATTTCAAGTGGAAATCCCTTCATGTGATAAAGACAAAGAGGTGTAATTAAAGATCATATTCTGCAAGTACAACCTAACCCCATTAAGAATATTTATGCAGCCATTTCGTAAAGATACAGGCAACACCAATAAAAAATTATGTAGATAAAGAGTCGCCAGCGTTGTAAACTCTTAATGCCACGACTGTTCGAAATAATCTCCGAGAACAAATGTTTCATACCCGTGAGGCTCATTTTGAATAATTAATATGAGCTGTGTTCATGAACTTGTTTTTCCTTTACAAACGTTCCGTGCATTCTGTCACAACAGACTTTTTATTATGTTTTGTGTTAACATGATACGATATACAAAAGAACATCATTAGTATATATCAGTGGAAGCTAACTTTTCTGTATACAAGATATACTTTTTATCTTAAAAGTTTGTTGCGGTCGACTTGCTGTAGTCGAAAGAGAAAAAAGAGATAGGAAATTAATACTGTTTATATACTGTGTAACTGTAAGGTGCATTGGAGCATTGTTTGAGATATAAGTGGATCATTTGTCCATAATGGTATAATGTTTGTAATGGAGTTCATTACTCACAAGGTGAAGTTTATTTCCCAGAGTGAATAATAACTCATTATACGCGAGTAGAATTTAACTCACTACCGAATATTTTTGTTGTAATTTTGTTGAAAAGTTTAATTACATTATTAGGAACAGTATAATTTCATTCGAAAAAATATTATATATTATTGTTCATTTAGACACAGTAGACAGTTATCAAAAAATTATAATGATAGTATAATATCCAGTTATTGATGACACAAGAATAATTGTATCCAACAACTTAACAAATATTAGGTATATAATCTCATAAGATGATGATATTCATTTCTGGCAAAAATTTTAATGAGGCAGCTTTTCTAATTTTTTGGCTCTGTTAAAGAGAAGTCATTTTCGTTCTCTATCACCATTTTTAATTGGTTTTGGAACACAATTTAACAAAAAATATCAAAATACTGATAAATCTACGCACACAAACAATATTCTTGACAGATTTGTCAATTTAGTTAGGTTCAAGAGATACTTTTATTTATAAATTATAAATAGCTTCGCAAAGCATTTTTCATTCAAAAATTTGCTTTTTTGTATAAAGAGCTGAATTGAGAGTATGTAATGATTGAATTCTAAAAACCGATTTTATATAGCAAAACACCATAATATTATAGCGAAATCAATAAACAGCAGCGATTAATGGGTATTATTAAGTTCGAGCAAACATACGTATCATGAGTACATGATACAATAGTCGTTAATAAATATTTTCACCTTTTATATAATTTATCATGTTTTCGAGATAATGAACTCCTGCAGAAAATAAATGTCTAGATTCAACATATGATAGCTGTATGCGGTATCTGGAAAAAAACTTCATTTTTCGACGCTTTTTTAGTATTTCTAGCAATTAGTATATTATTAGTAAATAATTTGACACTTAAATTGGAAACATAATTTTTTGTGAAGAATAAGGAAATATATTTTCACATAGTATAATTCAATTAACCTATCGGTACCTACTAAAACAAGTTCGTACAATTTTTCTAGGCATTTTTTGCATGTAGTAAGGGCCAATTGATCCAAATTTCTTGAATTCTCACATTTTTTGTACTGGAAGGATCATTCGTGTATTATCTATTCCAGAGACATTTTTAGGTTATTGTGGTCATCTAAATCTAAATTTAATTATCCATTTTATTTCTTCTCGTGATTTCTTACAGCTTAGAAAGTCAAAATCGGCTTACTTCTCAACCAGTGGCTTTACTTAGCCTAGAATCGCATATCGCACGGATATAGTATATAATCAACAGTTTCTTGCGATTGACAAAATGTAGAGGACAGGTAGAAATTTCACATGCACTAGTAACAGACTGATAACAGTTCCAGCCTGGTGTTTTCTTGTCAGTTCTGCCGTGAATGATAGTTGATGATAGTTTTGATATGCCCACTTTAGAATTGCACTACATCTCTTTTTAGTTGTTGCAAAAGGATTCGTTTCACAGTCTCACAGTTTTCACAACACCGTGAGCTCATTATATATATGTGTGTGTGTGAATGTGGGAGGATTTGTTAAGATTTTCAATAACCCCCGTAACTAATAAGCATGGTAGCATTTGTGTGTTACTAAATAGTTTAATCGCATTTATTGCGTTTTTGTACACCACACCACGGATCCATAAGTCCATTCAAACAAAAGATCGTTTCAAGTTTGGAACATCAACTAACTCCTAAAAAGAAGATTAGATATCTGAGAAATGAATTTTTACACACATCAATCAGCAATCAGTCTTCACTATGGGAATCCGTCAGAACAGCGTTAAGTATAGAAATGCTTATCTTATAGGTATAAATATTCCAAATAATAATATTCGCAAATTTTCGAGATAGTAAAAGATTTCTTTCGGTTGATATATTTCCCAATTCAATTTTTTTTGTCTCAAAGACCTTTTTAAGATTATAATTCCATTTTCTAATGCTTTCTTATCGATATGAAATATGATGATTTTTGGCAATTGGTTCGATACTCCATTTTTTTGAGCAGAAATTCATTTTTCTCAATTCCTCCCATATTTCCGAAATCCTGAAATTTTAACACGACAAGATTCGCATTTTAGATTTTTGTATTTGTTGATTTTATAGTTTTATTAAGTTTTTATTCCGTGTTTCTTCACATTTGATGAGTAATTATTTTGGTGCAAATATTTTATCAGCAAAATAATTAATTAATCCGTCGAATTGATAACAATTTTCACATAATTTACTATATTCAGCTCGAATATATGATTACAATTGGTCAAGTTTCATCACATAATTTCTCTGCTTAGTTTTCTTATACATCGGTATCTAAAAATGAATTGCTCCGATTAAGTTAACAATTTTAAAAGCTGTTCCCATTACTTCTTTTGTGTTCAGTTATTTGCTTTTGAAAAAATTGAGAATATATCTCCATTTTTAAATAGGGTTCTAAATCCTTTAGTACTACTTCTCATGGTAGATACGTCATCTTTTGCTATTGAGAATCATTTTAATAATAGCTATTCCAACAAGTTTCTTGAAGTTTGGAATATGTTCACACCTTCTTTTCTTTCTTCAAATAAATCATTCTCATTGATAATCATTCTTTGGATATCTGAACTTGATATCATTATGTAACTGCTACAAATAATTGTATAACTATGTTTCGAGAGAATTATAGATCCTGATTTCTACCATCAACGATATCATTCCGTTACTTAAATCATTACAAAATGAGATTTCAAAAATATTGACGCGCATGACGCGGTATTTGCTGCTTGTGAGTTCAATCTTCGATTTTCAAAAACGCTTTGATGATTTATTGATTGGTTTCATATTTTCTCAATGAAAATTTGAGAAAGTCTCTCTGGATCACCTATTTCCGCAGTTGTTACGGTTGAAAAACAATTTTTTTATTTAATATTAATGTTTATGGGTGGAATAGATTGCAAAGAGATTTGGAAAGCAAATATTGGATACAATATTTTCCGTGAAATTAAACCAGGAGACTTTAGAAAGAGACTTTAGACCAGGTCTACGTTAAGAGATATCTACTCGATTACATATATAAGGATTAATTTATCGACTTTGATTTTTTATTATTGTAAACATTTTCAGAACTTGTTTTCGGAAAAAAAGTATATTGTCTCTATCTCTTAATATACTAATGGATATATTCACTCATCAGAAAAAAGTGTGGTCGATGTCTGCTTGGCCACTTCGTTTCAAACCATTTTAATTTTGTAGATTATCTTCGATCAACTCAAGCGTTGACGACAATAGTCTGTAAGTATACCTTTCTCTGCTAACTATTGGTTAAGAATTTGAGGAGTCGTAGGAAAACAGTTTCGCTGTGCGTTCTAGTGGCTCTACCACTGACTAGATGGACTTTTTCTACTTTCTAATAGAGTTACCACAACTATCAAACTCGTGAGATAAATCAACATCACTCTAGCCCACAATTCTGCCTCCTTCGAAATCGCTTGCATGTTGAAAATTCTGACATCCTCAAACATGGAATATTTCCTCGCACTCAATATAAGTACACAATCAATAAGCCATAATCTCTGTATTAGTTTGCTTTTGTATACAGGTTCGAAAATAAAATGTGGATATTGATTTCATAACGTATTCAAAATGTGATTAAAGATTAAATTATGAAATTGAATTCTCTTATTCGATCGATCTATCAAATTTAGGAGGCAAGTAGTATGTTAACGGAAGACAACAAAGGCACAACTATCGATAAGAAGGAACAACAATATAAGGAAGTGGCTCTTCAAATAATAATAAATAAAAATATATTTACCATAATTGGACGCACATTTCTCAAACAAATTCAAACCAATTTTAGCCGTTTCGTAATTTCGTGTTGAGTATTTCTATAAGAAAAAACTAATTTATCAATCATCAAGATTGAAAGATTATATTTAATCATTGTCGTTATAGTTATGAATCTTTCCAATTGATTGAACGGTGTAAACAGGCAATTCCATTATAATGAATATTTTATCAAATAACAGAAATATGGAATGTACAATGATGAAAACATAACAATTACTTTGACAGTATGTCGACGAAATAGTATGTTTATAACAAAAATATATTTTATCACTCTAGTCCTTCAATATTTCTGTCAGAATGAAAAAGTACAATACAATGTTTGAAGTGTTCAATAATTCATTGTTCAACAGAAAGCTACGGCCGTGAATAATTTTGATTGATATTATTGTTTGTATTTTCAAAATGAATAAACTTTCTATATTACTAGGGTGTTTCTTATTTTATTTGGATAATCGATATCAAGCAGCTGAACAAGTTATATTCTATACTCACAGATGTACCTGAACCGGATATCATTGATAACAGTCAATCGATAATTGTTAGAACATTAACATTTAGTAGACAAGCTAGATCAAAAAAATATTCAAATTTTAGTAAGTTATAACTTAACTCTGGCTTCTTTATACTTTCGCCTCAGAAACCACCTATTGAGAATATGTCTAGTAGAATAGAAGCGTTCAGATTCTGTGCGGAAAAGTTGTAGAATAGTCCGTTATTGTAAGCCAACGCCCAGATGGCAGACTTAATCAGAATTTTGGAATGAGAACTGTAGATGGTAGTGTAATAGCAATTCTGAAATGAGAGTACGATAGATGTTGAAGTTTCATTATTATATCTACTTCCATTCCGTTCACTATCTATCACTATAACCGAGGCGATTTTGGAAATCAAATACATTTTGTATGAACTTAGGGGTTATTTTGTTTATTTCTTCCGCTATCCTAACTTTTAAATCAGCAATATTGTCCGGTCTATTGAAATATACTTTAGAAATAATCAGTTATTCTCGTATCTGTTCTCCTAAACATTAGGAAATAAGCGTCGTTTCATTTTAACAGAAGTGTAGATATTGGATAATTAACAATAAAATTATTGGCCCTTATTTTTTTGAGGGCATAGTTAATGATGAGGTTGATCTAGATTTTTTTATTAACTTCTCAGTGCCTACATTACAAAGACTTTTGCCTGATGTTGATCATCCAAATGAGATTGATCTATTTACTATCAATAAAACAAAGCTTCACCGCAGTTTGCACTTACAGTTAGAGATTATTTAAACGAGGTTTTTCCCAATAGCTGGATTTGAAGACGTGGAAAGATCGAATGACTGGCTACATCATCGGATTTTATTCCTCTCGATAACTTATATCTAAAGTATATTTTGATAAATCAGGTAATATTGCTGATTTAAAAGTTAGTATAACGGAATTAATAAATAAAATAACCCCTAAGATCATTCAAGTTGTAAAAGAATTCCAAAATCGCACCGGTTATTGTCAATGTTGGTTATTCAGTTTAACTGTGGAGTCCATTGAAAAATACATTGTAAATATTATGCGACATCATTATCTTAATACTACGTCAAGTCTAAGACATTATCAAAATTTTACATCCTAAAAATTAATTTTTTCGGTTATAAAGATTAAAATCCCTTCCCAACAAGGTGCCACACAACCGCTTTCCTTATCTAAAGTTTTGAACGGAGTATTTAAGAATAAAAATCGAACTTTTTTAGATGTTTTCCAAATAGTACATAATAACGCTAAAATTGAATTCATTCCATATATATAAACCGCATTAAATATAATCATTTATCAATTAATTGTGAGGTTGTTATGAATTTTTTCTCAAAAACTGATATTTTATCATTGTATATACATGTATTTGAAAAATAAATCAAAGAAACGGAATAATAAAGAACTATCCTATTCACTCAAGTATACATACATGTCTTTATTATCACAATAGGTGTTCGAAATTACCTTCAAAGACAACTTTCAACTTTGCATGCTTGAAAGCGATAATTGGAAGAGCTACTCACATTACGAAGTATATCTATAAAAATATTCCGAAATTCATTCTGCATTTACTCTATCATGTCATTCCTTGTTATTGGAGTTATTTTGTACACTTCATTCTTAATGTGACTCCATAAAAAACTGCGTCCATTTTATTGGAAGTTGGTAACCTTGATGGTCACTGTATTGAACTATTTCTTCCGAAAAATAGTTCATTCTGTTCACCATTAATTAATTGATTAGCGTGAACAGGCGCACCATCATGCAAAAACCACATCCTTTGACGTGTACGAAGTGGAACTTCTTCAAATAAAAGGAGTAATTGCTTTACTAAAAAAAATGATTAAATCTCAGCATTCAAATGTTCCTCAAAAAATATGGTCCTACTTTATTTGTGCTACAGATTAGTTGACGAAGCAAAAGGAAAAGTTTGATCCGTTGATCAACTTTTGTGAAGCTCATCTACAAATTGCTAGCCTCTCGTCAAAACTAACTTCAGTAGTAGCTCAGTTCTTGCCTGCTGTAAAGAGTTCTCACACTTGTGTCGCAGCTTTTAATCGGTCATGCTTCTCATAATTAACTGATCCTATGTGATTGAATCGCTCCATCAATCTCTGCAAGCTTGCTTTGATAGATAGCGGCCCTTCAGGAAAACGTTCATTGTATACTTTTGCTGAAAGTACAGCGTTTTTATTACATTCTTCCAATATCCAAATTGTTTCAATTATTTCATCACAAGTGAAATTCATTCTTGCCTTAATTCAAACTTCTCAGAACACCAAAAGATGTACCAAACCGCTAAATCAAAACACAATAATTTACCAATTATCATGTCATATCATTGTCACATATCAGTTTTTGTAAATAAATCATAACCAACTGACAAATAATTGTTAAATAATTAGATATAGGTACATATACCCATTGTTATGCATAGAAAAACCAAAATATCTCTCGAGCTTATAACTTTAGGTATGGAGAATACATAATAAAAAAGAATTATGTTGGTAATACTTTTCGATTCATAAAATACAAAAAAATGAACGGTGCTTAAACTAAAACCAGCCAATGAATTTCTAATAGCGTGTGTTGCCACCCCTCGCTCTAATTACAGCTTCCCTTAATCTTGGAAGGCTTTTAAACAGGTTCTGGACGTATCCTTGCGGCATGTTTTCCCAGAAGTTAAAAAGAACATTTTGAAGATCATGTAGTGTTCTTATTGATGCCGGATGTTGTTGAATTTGCCATCCTAGATGGTCTCAGATATGCTCTATTGGGTTAAGGTCTGGGCTATGTGCAGGCCAATTCAGGGTGGGTATCTCGACCTCTTCTAAGTACTGCCGAACCACTCTAGCAGCGTGTGGACCAGCATTATCGTGCATTAGCACAGAGTTGTCACCCATATGAGGCATATAGGGCACTACATGGGGGGTTCTAGGATATTGGTTATGTACCTGTCAGCATTTAGTCCTCCATCATTCACTGGTACTAACTCCGTGCGACCCTCGAAAGAAACTCGTCCCCAAACCATGATAGAACCACCACCAAAGCTTTCAGTTTGACAAAAATCTTAATTCATCTTGAATATTCCCATTTGCGTGTTCTCGAGCAAATTCCAATGTTGCTACTCGATGTTCTCTGGTAAGACGTGGATCTCTACCTGGCACTCTGGTTCATATACCTGCTTCTCTCTGCCTATTTCGAACTGTTTGTAGGCTTATTCGGACATTATGATCAGCCAACAGATCTGTTTGCAGCCTTTGAGCGGTGGTGTGCCTAATTCTTAACACTATTAACTTCAAATAACGATCATCTACTATCGAAGTTACCCTTTCGAGGCCTTGTCCGGGTCTTCTGGTTAGCTGCCCTGTTTCTTGGTAGCGAATATCAGCTCTGGATATGGTGCTTTGTTGAATTCCCCCGGCGACGTATCTTTGACTGCAGCCATCTTGTATGAGCGCGATGATCCTAGCGGCTTCTTCATTCGTCAAATGTCCAGTTAAACGCTGAGGCATATTCATTATTAACAAAATAAATTTAAATATTAACTATACAATAAGACAATTTGCTTAGAAAGTTCTCGATTTCAATGCATTCTCCAAGACAGAAATGATTTATTCGAGCATTTTTGCTTCCAAAAAAATTTGGAAGAAATTGTGATATTTTTTTGTCCATGATAAGAAATCAGAAATATCTATTAAGTTGATACATATACAGATTGTCACAAAAAACTAAAATTAAGTATTAAAAATATTCTAAAATACCTGTTATGCGATAATTTTTGTGGGGTGTATATATAGTGTTCAATTTGAATAAATTTTACTTTGATACAGCACAGTATCCTGGGACACCCTGTAGGATTGTTAATTATCTCAAAATGTGGATACTAATGATGACGATAACCCCTTTCCCCGCTTTCAAATTGATATCTCTAATAACAAAGAAGGCATTGAACTTTATCACACTAATCAACCACCCTGTATAATAAACTAAGTATTCAGAGTGGAAAACAATAATAATAGAACCTGCAAGGATATTAAACGATTTATATTTAATGATCAAAACGATCATAATTATACAATGTAAAATGAAGAAATTTTGTTATACGAACGTTCATCATTTGAGCGATTTATTCCATTACTGACGATATTGTCCCCTACCTAACCTCAAATCATAGCAAATCTTAGTATTAGTGCAATGGCAGCAACTCAGAAGAATTGTGAATATTCATTGGGCCCATTTGTATTCTGCTGAAGTTCTCTATTTCATTTAACACTCCATCCTCCATTTCAAAATAAAATTCATGAATTCTCAACAGGAAGCTTTAATCTGCTTTTTAAGTGGAAGAGGTTAATGATTATTATTATCATTTATATATATGTATGATAGCATATCTAAAGCAGACTCATATACACAAATAATAATAATATTAACTTTTTTTTTAAAGAATCTGGCCGAATTCGCATTGCAATGTTTTCTTATTCCAAATGTATAACGGGATGGGTTGAATATAACTTGTATTTCTTCCCAATCTGTTCACATGCTTGACTAAATAATTACCAAACTCATATTACTAAACTAAATTATACAAGGATTGTCTGGAAAGTTTCTAGCCTCAACCCGAAGTTGCCAGCTCTTATGAATATATTTGCGCATGTATTGAGAGGTGATTATTGGAATTCGAAACATTTTGGAGGCTCAATTTCTGTTTGACAGTCGTATTAGTGAGTGATTGTGAAGAATTTTCTGAAAATGAGAAACCTAGGGATTTGGGCATTTGACGAAAAAAAATTTTTTTGGAAAGGCTAATATGCCTGCGCAAATGAAGAGAAGTGTACGGAGACTGCACCATCATTTATGACCATTAGGTTTTGGATAGCTAAATTCAAATGTAGCCGTATCAGCTTTACTGATCACTAGCATTATATGTGGCAGAAAACTGTAACAACCAGTGGTATTATCAGAAAAAAATCACCAGTTGGTTCAGTTCAACGTTGGAGAGATTTAAGAGGCTTTAGATGAAACCTGTATTCACCATTACACCCCTAAAACGAAAAATTAGATGAGAGGGTTGCTGCAAAGAGCGAATCTGCTCTTTGCAGCAGATTCGCTCTGATTGCGTTGGTTTGAAATATTAATTTTACTATTATCAACAAAAATCTATTATTATACTTTTTTACAGACTATTGAATAAATCTGCTTACATTTCAATATCGAATTCATATATGTTATTAAGAATTTGGTTTTTCCAGAAACACATATGCTTTTGATAAAACTCAATAATTTGATATGTTTTATTAGATAAGGGCAGCTTCGAGGTGTATGTGATTACGAACAGTATTTCCATTGTGAACCAGAAAATGGATGATTGACCATCGTAAACATTATGATATTTCTAGGGAAAATTATAGAAAACATATAATTTTAGAATTACCATGTTATAATTCTATGAATTTCAGTTTCCTATTGGAACATATGGAACATGAATCAATATCACAAAGAATAGATAAAGACATGAAATAAAACTTGAATAATTTGTTCTACACGAGTTCGAACGTTATCTGATGATCGAGAATCATTTTAGAAATCAGTTTAGAAATTTGTTGGAGCGTTGAAAGTTAAACGCTAAAACCGGGTATGCGCATGCTTTGGATGATCTCAAACTAATTCGTAATTGTTGATCAGCCTGATTTTCTAGTTTTTAATACTACTTTTCTTCCTTACACGGTAGTATCAAAAATAAAGAATGAAGCACAATCAATAATTGAACTCAAACACGTCATATTATGAATTTTTGGTTTGTACTAATTTTATTCTTTGAAGATGTTTGAAAAACAAACATTTCATTTAGTTCAGACCATTTTTAATCAAAGAATAAATAAAGTTTTATAACATATGGTGTTAAAACCCTTTTATTGGAATAACTCAGGTGTATATAATGCCCTCTATATTGTGTGACGACAGAGTCCGGAGAAATAACATTGAAAATCTGTGGTCTGTCTGATAGAAAATGGAGTATCGACTCATGCGTCATACCCTCGCTTCCAGAATCATCCGGGTTTCCCTTTCAGATTCTCGGAATTTGGTTATTAAAATTCTTGGCAGTCTCCATCCACAGTCGCTCCGACCTCTATCCAGAACTAAATGATTTTTAGGATGGTTTGTGAATTATTACTCGATATTAGCGTGGCATCGTCAATGAAAATTTAAAACGAGTGTGTCTTTCTGTCGAGAATTCAGTGTACTAGTTAAGTATTGAACAATAATGTGATGAGAGAAGAGAGAATAACATGAAATGAATATAATTCTGATTATATTATATATTCTCAAAGATATTAGCTTGACTTTCACAAGAAAATCTTACAATTTCATGAACAAAGCGACACAATTTTATATTAGACAATATAGAATAATAATTTGGCTTGTAAATAATTATAATACATATTATATCCCACTTCATATGGTAGTTTGTAGAATTCTGCCACAGAATAATAAGGACATTCAAGCAGAAATGCCTTTTTGAATCTCCGGAACTTATTAAATGTATTTGCTATATTTTTTCTGAAGGTAGCTGATTGAATAAATCAAAATTCTCCAAATATCATCATCAATAATTGTTCATGTGAAAATAATGAAATTTCGTGAAGAACCTAGTATAGTAGTGCAATTAGTAACACGAAGAAATATTTAATATTGAAGGTTTAATGTTGAGTCTTCGTAAGGTATGTGCTAACTTCCTCAGGAGTTATAGGAGGATTGCATCTGTCCATTCTCTATCTCTCTATTTCTCTTTCTCTCAAAAGTTCTGGATAAGATTGAGTCATGTGATGTTACGTTTATTATATGAAATAAGATTGAGCTCATTAGTATTTTTGTCTATGAGTTTGCTGGCCAGTTTAATATATTTTATCACAACTGTTTGCTCTAATATGGAGACTATACATGATATATTGACAAAACTGAATCGAGACAAGGTATGGAGAGCAAATAATTCTTGTCGTCGTGGTTCCTTCCACAGTGGTTAATTTCCGTGTATCGATAAGTAAGCCTTTCTGTCTCCAGACAGTAGCGTGAGTACTAGTAAATGTTTTATTTTTTAATAAATGGCTGAAATTCTTCGTTAACTCATGGATGAAGAAATTTCTCGCAAATGAATCTATTTAAAATGACTTTCCAGTTCTTCTGATCGTTATCCTAGGACAATAAGACTAGAAATTTCTTGCAAGTGTATAGAAAATTTGATCATTTGACATTCGTTCGTATAGCATTTGACATAAGCTACTACTCGTATATTTGCTTTAAATATAGAAAAAATTGCGCTGGGAAATTTCCCATCCAGAATTTGTATAGATACTAACGAAAATGTACACATGATAGTTTTATATACACTCTCTGTACTTTAAGATGAATGGGATGGTTCATACACATCACAAAAAACCCCAAAGATAAAATATGGAGTTATGAAGAATGATTTATTGAACGTGTATAATACGTACTTAACATACAGTATCCTATACCGTTTGACATATAACTAATCACCCCATTTTAACGTGCATACATGTTTTCTTTATTTTTTTTTTCATGTCTATTCCATCTGCTGTCGAATGAAATTCAGTTTATTCGAATCTCCACAGCCTAGAGTTTTTTTATATACAATTAATTTCTTTCATTTTCTCTATAGAGTCAAATATTAAAAAGACTAGCTTGTATTAACAAACTATAATTGAATGAAAACAGGGAAAAACGCGTTTGAACAAAAGTAAATAATTATCTTCAATAACATTACTTTTCAAATAGTGTGGAGTTCTTCATATTGAACAGGAGTTACATTCGACCTATAACTCTCTACCACAGAGAGATATAGGAATAATTTTGTTTTGAATTGCCTGATTATTTTTAGATAAAAAACCAATCACCTTTATTGAGCTAAATGAACGGTGTTGTAGAAATTTGTCTCTAAACAAAAGTCTGCATGCACGTAAATAATTTACAAATTAATTATTTAGTTTGGAATTATGATTGAGCGTGCGTAGTTCAAAACAGAAATTATTTATAATCTCAATTGTTGGCCGCTTACTTCAATACACTTATTACATCGTTTTGTCATTGAAAAAAGTGTCTTTGATTTTATTCCTACACTAAGGTGATCTTGGAGGCTAACAAATGGGTCCACCTTGACCAATCCATTGTTCTCTAAAAAAAAAGTAATTTCTTACTGCTGCAACAAAATGGATTAGTGGGTGTGGACCCAATAATTGGCCCCCAAGATAACCTGACTTAAATTCTATCTTTTTTTTATGAAGTCCTTAGGGTACGAATAAAATCAAAAACACGTTTTTCAATAACAAAACAATGTAATAATGTATTGAAGTAAGTCAACAGTTTGAACAATTGAGATTATGAATAAATTTTATTTGTTTTGAACTATTTACGCGCAATCATAATTCGAAATTGAATGAATAATTGATTAATTTGTAAATCACTTACGTGCTTGCAGACATTTGTTTAAGACAAATTTTTACAACATTTTTCATTTTAGCTCCATAAGAGGTCATTCGTTTTTTAACTAAAAATAATCAGGCAATTTGAAATAAAATTGAAAAAAAAATTGCCTCAGTGGCGTAGAAAATAGGGTGATAATACTAACAACTAACTCTGACAGCGCACCACTAGTTGAATTTTTCTGGAGTTTGTTTATGTCCAAATTTTACTTCATTGAGGAGTATATTGGTCACCAAATTTTAAAGAAAGAATTAAAATGCGTTCCTGATTTATGGCAAATTTTTGATTTTGATTTAGAATTTTGAGCACCCTATATCTCAGCAACTCGTATTTCCATATCAAAATGAATCGTTTATTTTGATTTCTCTGAGGTAGAGCGTTGTCGGTCGAATATAGAAACACTCAGTATACTTCACTTTTCGCTAGTTCTATTCTGAACTGCTAATTAAGTAAGAAAATGTCTCACAAAGCATCCTACACCCACACTTCTATTTTCACGACAATAACTCTTATTGATAATCATTTTCTACTTTTAACTGCAAAAATATCTTCATTATTTTTATGATGATAAATCATATTTTCTGTATTTTCCTATTAATTTGACAAATTACTGAATACTTAAACGTACATTCAGCCTTGTATCTTGTGAAAATCGATGAGCTATCTAGAATGATAATTTTCAATCAATAAACGTTTTCATTACGCTGAAGCCATATTACTATAATGAATAATTGAAGATATATAAACACTGCTGGTATAGTTATTCTCAGGTTGCTTGCCCATGAAGAAATACTCAATTCTGTTAAGTGTTCTAGCTGAATTTCAAATTAATACATCGATTTAAAGTGCTCCAGTATCGAGTTCATAAATTTCTATACATAAATAAAAATATAATGAACTAATAGCGTAATTAAAAATTTCATTCTAAACAACTCCAAATTCTATAGCCACTTAGTGAACCGCAGGATTTCGTTCATATGTTACTAGACAGTTTCCTATACCTAGAAACAAATGAGAATCACTAGGTTCAAGATAGAGACTTTGAAACGGATAAGAGAGATCCTTCATTTCAACTTATTAACCAGTTTTCATTGCGGTTGGATGTTGTCCTGCTACGTAAATTTGGATGTTCAAACAAAGAATCGTAAATTCTTCTCTGCTTGCTTGGGTCGGTTTTATAGTTATAGTTTTATGTGTTTTTTCCTGTCATTCTGTGAGTGAAAACACGTTTTTATATCTGTAATTTGATAGGAATGGGGTATAGTTTTCTTACTTAAAAAATATATTGAGAGTATATATAATAGTAATGACTCACGCTGCATCTATTTCCAACTACTAGTAGCAAATAATGACAATGTGAATATATTTGGACTTATCAATTACTAAAGCCGCTCCAACAAGATCGTTTTAACATTGTCGTCATGAAACATAAATCTGCAACGTCGCATAGAATTAAGTTTTATTCCAAGTTGTGGTAGTGCCATACTAGCTCAAGAAAATTTAAAATCTTTGTATAGCCATAATGTATTTCTTTTAAAGACTGCTTTCAAGTAGTGTATTTGAAATCAGTCATTTCAGGAAGAAAATAGTCAAGGTCTCCTTCAACCTTAAAAAAAGGAAGATATTGTGAAATAGAACTGCCTATTTTCTCAAAATAGGCAGTTCATCCAAAATATTTCACTAAACTATTTGCAAATACAGGTTTCAAATTTGTTGGAAGAACTTTGAGTGATGACCAAGCAGACAATCGGGTTTTAATTTGCGAAGAATTTTGAGGTTGTGTTTATGCAGAACCAAATTAAGACTATCTAAAAACTAATCAAAGCTCTCAATGGAAAAACATTTACTTAACTGTCTGCGATTGTGAAGGCGTTTAAGGTTATTTCAAAAGAAAGCATTAGTGTAGTGGAAATCTCTAAGGCCTTGGCATAGGAAGAAATCTGGAAAATAAACCAACGGCTCTCTTTTTATCGTGATAACGCGCTGCTTTTGATTCAGGTCTTTTGGCCACATTCACTCCACCAGTCTTCTGGCTGTTTCAGAAAATGTGTTGATATGGAAATGCTTTGATACCATTCCCATTCTTAAAAAGGCTACGATATAACAAATTCCTACGTGTGGATGAGTGCATTGGTATAATGATCAAATATTTTGATATTCGTATTGTTTTAATCTGTTTTCAATGAGATAATACATAATGTTTTTTTATTATACCTCGTATATGATTATTTGAATATCTTTGCGTTCTTATGCAGTTTTCGAATAATACAGATTAGAAAACAAAATTATGTTTTTCACATAAATGGGAATATTCGATTTATTTTACAGATCCACCCAATCTTGTTCAGCATCATAATGGATGAGATTATAAACGAGGTAAAGCAAGAGTATACCGGATGGGAAAGATATAATAAAGACGTAGATAACTTACAAACAAACAAACAAACAAATAAAAATAGTATTTACTAAATAGGCTACTGTATAGGTATGAACAAATAGCGAAAGCTTTTAGCATGCAAATATACCTAAAGAAAAACAAATCTTTTACAGTATCCAGGGAACCAAGAAGATGTAAACTTACCATATACGATTGGAGTGTACAACAAGTGATGTCATTAAAATATCTAGAAGCGAACATAACAAGTGATAGAAATCTAAAGAATGAAGTGAAAGCTCAAACAACAAAGGCGTCATTAATATCAGGGTACCTGAGAGATGTAATTTGGCGGAATAAACATTTCACTACCAGGAACAAAGTCAGAATATACGAGAACTGTCTGAGACCAGTAATGACATACATGATAGAGACCAGAACAGAGAACACCATAAATAAGCGGCTTTTATAAATTACTGAAATGCGAACGCTGAGATCAATAGCATCAACAGATATGTGACATCTAGGATGTGATGGTATGGGCAGAAATCGGCGAAGTCAGATGTCAGATGACAAGTTGGCAAATATTGCAGAGGAAGAAAACCAAATACATCCCGACCACCAAGACAACCACCTACAAGATGGTATGAAAGCTGGTCTTCATCATCTCAGCTAGACAACCATTGATGCAAACGCAGTACTAAGTCCTAACGTACTATGAAGAAAAGGAAGAAGAAGAAGAAGATCATTGAAATTTTCAACAGATATTGAAAAAGTTTTCTCATAATTGCCTTGAAATTCAAACTATTCTATTCTCTTATTATTCGCTTATAACAA
The DNA here is from genome assembly GCF_026250575.1 of Diorhabda carinulata. Classification (NCBI taxonomy): domain Eukaryota; kingdom Metazoa; phylum Arthropoda; class Insecta; order Coleoptera; family Chrysomelidae; genus Diorhabda; species Diorhabda carinulata. The sequence goes on from NC_079462.1 coordinate 12,261,955, forward strand.
CTATGAAAAATGACGAATGAGAACCGAGAAGAAATGTTAACCCCATTTGTATCCGCCCAGATATTCGTGACTAATCTAGCTCTTTCGATAAATGGAATATTATGTTATATCACAATTTTTGTTGGTGGTTCTCACTATTAGGAATATTCGCTTAAATCGTTTTGTAAATCACTCAAAAGAAGCAAAATATGATAATTAATATCATCAAATGAGAAAAATACGTAATCTCCAACATTAAAAGTTTATAATTCCTGATTCTTTTCCATTTTTTAATCGTGATTAATTTGGAGAAGTATATTTCATTTTTGAGATAATCAATATTGCTGATCTTTCACTCTTTGTTATATGTATTTCGTATAAAAAGAAAAAAAAACTATAATTCACTCTTCAGTAAAGGCTCTGCCGACAAGTTCATCGCTTAAAGTTCTCTTGTGTGTTCTTTATGATGTTAGAGGCCCTCTTATCTATTCTATTCAAAAAAGAGGCTCATAATACCGCTTACTCTTTTCACGTTCATTTGTCAAATATATCGACAACAAGGCAACATTATTTAACAGTGTATAGATTAAGAGTTCTCCTTTATCTTCCCATCTCCTGGCTTGTCTTTTGGTGAAACTGGATAGTTATGAAATTATAAAAATCTCTTCGAAACATTGGCTCAGTGTGACGGAGAATTATATTTCTATGAAAAAACCATGTATACTTCTAACTTATGAATGTATTGTGTTTACGGTTAAGATATATAACAGCAGCCAGTATGAATTTAGGGACACAAACGTTCTGATTAAGATCGTCTCATTCTAACTTATAAGTCATTTTGTCACCTATTATACATGGATTGTTCGAAAGAATAGTTGTTTATAGTGTAGTCTAGAAAACAGTCAAATAATATCCAGCAATCCCAAATAATCGTAATTTTAGATTCACCTCAGTGAATGTAGGAGGAATTTGAATCGAGAGAAGTGAAATGAGATGTGTTCGAAGGAGGTTCTTGTTGTGGATACGTGATAAAATAGTTAAAGGTTTGTTGGTTGTTAACTATTTTACTCCCTGATTACCCATATTTCTCCTCTTCAGGGCTCGTTCTTTTAGTCGGTCTTTTCATCTAAAGATTTGGTGAGGAGCATGTTTGAATACGTCGCAGAAAATAGGTGGGTTTCATGTATTACCAATGTTGAAATGTTTTGTTTATTCGATAGACTGATAGGTTTTGTGTTAAATGAGTAGATAAGCGGACATATTTTACCACTATTCATGTTCGTAAACCGAGGTCATTCATTCCTCGTAAACCACTTCCAAAATACTTATTATTAGTTTTGGTTGAGATATTCACACCATATTATCTGCCCGTCAAAAAATCAGATCTATCTAGGGAAATTCGAGTACACTCCTGTTGTAGAGCTTTCCGTTGATCCCTAGGGATAGACTTTAGGAATCACTGCTCTGTTTTATGTAGACAGCTGATATATCAACACAACATAACTTCCGCAACATATGCAGATGATATCGCTCCGTTAGTATCTCATTAGGACCCTGCTATTGCTTCCCAAATATTGCAGACAAAGTTGGATGCTATTTCCTCGTGGCAAAATTTAATAAAGTGAAAGTCGATTAAAATGAATCTGTTAATATTATATACACCCAACAGGGAGGGATATGTCCAGCTGTGGTGTTAAATGAACATTTTTTGCAGCCAAAAAAGTGCAAAATACCGTGAAATGTATTTGGACCGACGGCCAACCCAAAAAATTCATATATTAATCAAGAAAGAGCAATTGGCTCAAGACTCAAGACAGATTTATAGGTCTCAAGTAACCATCAACAGCATGTTCTCCCACTGAAATCGATTTTGATTTACAGCATTCAAATATGCTGCATTATATCCATCTAAAACATAACAATTTAAAATCATTTCAACACATTGGCTCAACCTCTAATAAGACGTCCCACCTAGCAAAGGATGAGAAGGCATCTTCTGTGTATGTGTCATGTGTGATCAAACTACATTATTTTCAAGTAAATGGAAATTGGCAATTTTCCCACATCGCTATTTACCATTTACTCATTGTCAACTTAACAGATTGAAAATAAAAGTGTGTAAACTTTGGAACAACTTTGACACTTCATATTCGACCACGGACTAACTGCCAGATTCTTGATATCTACACCCATAATCAAATCAATTCATTTAACCACAGCAGTCACTGTATCGATAGACCATATCTATAACACATCATATCATATATATAAATAAATCAACGACAAAGCCTTCGAAATATTCACCTTTATAAAGCAATCTATTGTCAGTCTCGTGCTTGGGTTAGAAACACATGAAACATGATATGTAACGACTTCACTATAATAATCCAATTACGTCAGCGGAAAACGCATACGAATCAGCTTATGAGATTCGGAAGTAGGTTCAAATGATAGTCAACCATTAGATGTTATCGGTTTCCTTGCCTAATGTATTGTAACCACACGATCGGTTTGCGTGCGTAAACAATTCCTTTGAATTAGACATATTACATTTCAACATGTTAATAATATGACTACATATTTACTCAATGATGCCTGACATTTATCGACAATTTGGTAGATAAAAGTGTTTATAAAAGAAACAGTACAATTATATGACAATGTATAAATTTAGACATGAATAGAGTTGGAAGTAAGTGCAATATCGAGTATCAATAATCTGCATGAAATTATAAGTTGTTATTTAAAAAAATATAGCTCTCATTTTATTTATTAACGTTGTTTATTATTTCTCTAGCAGCGATCAGTACTGAACGTTTTTGTGAAAATTGCTGGTATATATTCAATACATTACTCTTATGTGAAAGACCTGAGCTCTAGCAATATGAGAGGTGAACTGAATTCTACTTTGCTATTATATTAACATAAGTGAAATATTTGGTAGCAGAGATTTACCGTGGCTATTGGAGCTGCTAAGACTATAATCGCAGTGTTCAAGCAAACGAGATAAAGAAACCTTGTTTGTTGGTAGGAGAAATCACAACGCAATACCAGATGATCTTTTTTTAAAGTGCGGAAACTAGCAACTTAGTTAGAATTTCTATGTGTGTGGCATACCCCATACTATCTAAAAATTTGGAAAAATAGGTGCCACGTTTGGGCAAGGTCGAAGAAAAATACGCTGTTCAAAATCATAAGTACATCAATTCATATACTTGACAATCAAAGAATCTGAATACTGGAGTGGTAAGGGCCACGAAGAAGGCAACATACCTGTTTTATACTAAATTCCTGCACCAATAATCCACCTCATGCAAAAATTAATTCCAGCGGGAAAAACTCCTTGACGGGAATATTCATGTTTATTCTTTGACTACTAAACTAAAGAGTGGGCTGTAGGGAATTGGCCCTTTGTCCGTTTTCAAACTACTCTTACATCTAGCAATTTCAACGCTCTCAAATACATCCAATAATTTATTATTAGATACATAGTTCAACAATTTTATATTATTAATATTTATGCAATGATTGTGACTGGCAGCGTGATGGGCAATACCTGATTTTCCGGTTTTCAGGTTTAACAAATCTCTACATGAAACCACTTTTTTCCAAACCCGAAGTAAAAAACAAGAAAAATTTGCATTGACACCTTTCAATCCTCTTTACACGAGAGGATTGGAAGGAATATTTAGCAGAGTGGGTTTAGAATTGGTTTATAATTCCAACAACACATTCAAACAATTTTTGGGCAATCCTAAGGATAAAATACCAAATTTGGAAAGAGTGGTATATATGAAATAAGTTGTGGTGATTGTGACCGAAAGTATATTGGGCATTGCATTGCATAAATATTAATAATGTCAAATTATTAGAAGCTGTATTCGATAATACAGTCCACTCTTTACTTTAGTAGTCAAAGAACAAACAGGAATATTCCCGCCAAAGAGTTTTTTCCCGCTGGAATTAATTTTCGCGTGAGGTGGCTCACAGGCGAGAAAATATAATATGAAACATGTGAGTTATTAGATTTTAGTTTACCTTCAGTCTCTGAAGACGATAACTTGGCTATCGAAACGCGCGTCAGAATTGTTGGTGTTAGTGTAGTGGTGGTGTAAACAGTATATTCAACAGGATCTCATATTCTATAAGGAGTTGCTGTAATGTACTCGACTTCTTGCATTAAGAATAATACGCGAAGCAGTCTTCTAAAGTGTAAAATTCTTTGAACTCTGCTAGAGTTTCCCATATAGGCTAGATGACTGTGGATCTCATCGCAAAAAGCTGTAATGAAGCTTTTGAGCATAGTGAGTGTTTTGCAGAGTTGAATCTTACTCAGTTTTTTTCTGCATTTTATTTTAAGTTGTCTGACTCAAACCAAGTTTAAGCTAACTTCAGATTCTCGATGCTGACGATTCCATCTTTTTTCCTAAGGAATGTAGCATCGAATAAATTTAATGGACATTCATGAGCCACCGGTAAATCTTTTATATATATATATATATATATATATATATATATATATATATATATATATATATATATCAGAAACCACAGTGGTCCCAAAACTGAACTGAATCATCGCTTACCAATGCCAGACTAAATTCACAAATGTTATAGTTTACGTACTACTGTTTTTATTGGTAAAGGGAGACGTCACTCGCATGCAAAACTTCGTGTATACGTCTTAAATGTAAAATTTCGTTTTTGCACGACGATTTGTAGGTTTTTCGATGCATGCATGTTAAGAAACGATGTGATTTAGTACTTTTGTCATATAGGTGAGATTTGATATTTTTTCGCCTTGTTTGGCTAATAGTTTGGCCTATTTGAATGATGAATACATGGGATCAACAAATTACCTTGGTAACGTTCACACCTGATCTTTTTAAAAGTCGCTGACTTTGTTCGGTTTAGCCTGACCACTTTGAGTCGTATAGTAATATATGTTTGAAAAGAGAGAGTTATGTAAGTTAATGTCAAAATCTGAAACTTGGAATGAATTGTGACAGTTTTTGTCAAAGTTTCAAAAAAATTTTATGTTGATGATTTGTTCATAGTTTTAACATTATAGTGATTTATTATTTTAGCACTAGACTGATTATCTGGAGCTGTACTGTAAGTCCAAGTGTGTAATGTACCAATCAATGCAAATTGATTTCACTGTACCATAATAATTGTGATACACTCACCTTTAGAGCTTTAGAGCACCAAACCTATCACACAAATATTTACCACTTCAAACTAGAAAATATTCAACACTATTCAACTGGCAATCATAATTTAAACAAAACTACAACTTGAAGAACACAAGTCTACACCTAAGACTCCATACGGCAAACCATAGATGAATATGGGTTTCTACGCACATTCCTTAGCTGGCCCATCTACATCTTAACTCTATACAGTTTCTTGCAGAAGTCACAGTACAGTGAAAGCGTAGTTTCTATAATAATTAATCTTTTCCAGCTACCACAACAAAAATGGACAAGATAATTTGCAAGTTACTATAATATCAATCTATCAATAATATAAAACCAATGAAAACCCTATAACAACTTTTCAAAAACTCTCAAAGTATTATCATTCATAGTTATAATAATGAAATATAATCACAAGATATAGATAGGGTTGCCTCATGTTAAACAGCTCTCCATAAACCTAGTTAGATTACTATTAAACGACGCATTATTATCACTTGAAAAATTCAATCAAATACAAAAGGAAGTTGAGCTTTTCGACTCCAATGAACTGAGTGCAATAGAAACAGACCGCGAGACTATAAGGAATTATTTCTATGAATATAACAACTCGCGAGTACCTCAATTGATTTCCTTATTAATTCACACTTTTTCTTTTCGTGAAGTGAATTTAAAACATTTTTAAGCATTGTCTCTTACGTTCTTACTATATTCGAACACTTTACTCTACACTTACTGACTAAACAATAATTAACTGATCACCACACTCACTAATATATGATTTATTTAAATTCTTTGGTCACTCCACTATTTGGTTCTGTTCACTATGATTATTTATTATCAACTATTTAACTGCGATAAACGAACTCGTTTATATATTCAAACGAAATTCTCAGCAGTTCCATAAAATAAAACAAATAAATGAAAAACCTTACTAGGAATTAGTTCAAAAGAAATAATGTAAACAAATCGACTGCTAAAATAAAAACTTATATAAAAACAAACATCAAACGAACTCCAGGTATATCAAACAAATATCAAACGAATTACGGATATATCAAATAAACATCAAACGGGTATATCAAAGGTATATCAAAGTATATCAAACGTGTTGCGTCTTCATCGAATCTTAGAAATCCACTTTATCGTGGATCATATTTCCATATTGAACCTATTTTCAAACTAGGAGGACCATTGTAGGAAACCTGAATCACAACACTAGAAATAACTGGAAAAGTTACCAGATTGGAAGCGATAACCTAAAATACTACTCGTATTAAAATTATTCAGTATGGAAAAAATTAACTACAAACCAAACGATAATGGACCTAATAGACACACGGTAAAAGAGCGATTACCTATTGTTAAGAAAGAAAATGAAAGGAATTGTAAAATTAATTAATTAAGAGTTTCAAGGTCGGTAATTAACTTTGTAAGAAGGTTAATAGCAGTTGTCAAATATGGTGGTACATGAGTTTTTGAAAAGTTTTGTGTTTGTTGGTAAACAAAATTTTTAAAATCTGATAAGACCTGAGTCATTTCTGATCAAATGTGAATAATTCACATTGAAATAACCACTTTAGATGGAAATTGTATTATTAAAAGCGCAGAGGATGTTTATTTTTCGACAATTGAGCTATAGGAAAAATGAAGAGCAGTTGAATGAAAAATTTGTTGAAATGGTGAAAAAATGTTCCATTGCAATAACTATATGTGATATAGTTTAGTAGAAAAATGTGTTGACCATCACTTCTTCCACAAATTCCTAATTTAGAATATTTCATGGCAAGATTAGGTATCTATATAGAACAGGAAAGAAAGACCTATTTTTCAATAGATAATCTAGTATAGTAATAATCATTCTGAAAACAGTGATTGAAATACTAATATATTAGATATGGTACATTAAAACTAGTTCAATAATTGATTTGCATTATTTTTTATTCAACATTATTTGTAACAAATGTAAAATTTATAATATATTAATCATTAATTACATTGCCATTATTTGTTAACTTAAGGAACACCAAATGAATTTATATGGAATCATAAATAATTATTCCCTGATAATTTCTCATCGCTAGAAAAAGAAACTATAATCGGTTCTATAAGATCACCCACAACCCTATTTAACTTGACCATTTCATATTCTTCTTTTATGACATGTGCCACACAATTTTACCAGTGAATGTTTGTCACATTTTCGAAGGCTTGCATCATAAGATTATTCACACCTTTTAATTTAAAAGTAGTATTTTTGGCTTCTATGATCGAACCGTATTCATATTAAATTGTATATTCTTAGTTTGTAATTATTTTTGCATATCTTTAATGTAGGTTTTTTTGGAACCTTTTACTACTACATATCTGTAATAAGATGTATAATCCATTACAATCACAGAAGCGTCAGACAATTTTTTTTGAAATTCAGGAAACCAGTTTCCAAATACCAATTCATTCACATCCTAATGATAATATCCAGTTTTTTCATTTATACCCAGGTATAAGTCATGGAGTACCAAATTTTCTAATTACGATGTTTATCAAACTTCCACATTTATTTATTTCACCAAATTCAATTAATTAACATTAACAAAAATGAACAAACATCTCTCTCCATATTCCCTTCACTTAGCCACTTATGTAAAAAACATTTCTAGCTACTAAAATGAACACTCGGTCGATTCCTTTATTTTCAAAACATATTAGTTGATGGAACTATATGAAAAAGAATGAAAATTCATCTCCAATCACGTATTATTTTTGAAATGCTGAACAATCACTTCTAAGAAAATCAGTGATGTTATAAACAATAGCTAATTCTTACACTCAATTTAATCTATTCGAATGGAATCGTTTATGAAATATTCGTATTTTCATTGTGTTAGCTTGTTAAGGTCGTGAAATAACTCACTCGTTTCTTCAAAGGAAAAAGTAATTGTCTCAGAAAATGTAAATTAGTGTTAAGTGCTATCATCCGCAAAAGCATGAATTGGTCTGAAAAAGCTGATCTTTAATACGTTAGAGCAAAATATTTCTTTCTACTCTTTTTAGTCTTTCTGGTCTTTTTTGTTTTAGTCGTTTCCAACTTTATGAATGGTTTTTAATAGAAAGAAACTATAATGATTCGAAAGGAGAATGACTTTATCTGTGCACTCCGAGGACTTTTTCTATTCTCCAATTTCACAGTGCATAATTGATATTGATGTAGACATTTTATTCATAATGTAAGTAATTTGCTTACAAGATGAATTCATTCAATAAGGAGAACCTGATTTTGTCCAGTAAATTCCTTGAAACTTTCCATAAAGCGAATTTTGTTAATATCAAAATATTTTTTAATATTCCAAATTTATGTCAAATAAATAGATGGGAAAGTGGAGTGAATCATATGAAATATTTGTACAGTGTACGTATTTCGATCTAAAAATGAATATTGGAAGAATCTACTTTCTCTCATTCTCATCGATCTCATAAGCAATGAGAATTAGAGATATGACTATTAAATAACGATAACATTAGCTGTTGTCAAACATTTTATTATGAATGTACTGTAGCAAACAAGTCAGTATTTCCGCAGACCTCATTTGTATTAATTTCATTTTTTTTCAGCAGGAAAAACGTTCAATGTAGCAGTAGTGAAACAATTGTGAAAATTCACGAGAAAAATGAAAAAACTGCAAATTGAGAAGATCTTAAATCTTAAATCTTAAAATGGACAAGTGACTTAAGATTCTTCCAGGAACAGATGCATATCAGTAACACTATAATAAGATCCAGATAAGCATCAAATTTCACAGCGATTAAAACTGGGTCTCTATTTGAGTTTTAAGATCGACAAATAAAAACAAATTTATAATTAAATAAAGCTTCATTGTTCTTCAAAATACTCTCCATTAAGATCAATATCCTTTGGCATGCGTTTGAAACAACTTTCAAAGCAATTTCCCTTTTTTTAAAGTACCTACAAAACATGTGATTTGACAGAATAAACCGCTTCTTCAGATGAGAGAAAGAAATGTTTTATTGTCAAAAAATTGTTACAATTTGTAGACAAAAGCTTGTAAAAACTAGAGAACAAACATAGAAATAACTAAATGAATATAAACCAAAAAATTTAAGCAGTATACAGCATGTCCAGATTTAATATTATTATTAGCTGGAAATCGTTTGCAGAGTAGAAGGCATTTTCCAGTAAATATGCCCTTAAATTATTGCAATTATTGCGGAATGTGAAAAGATTATAACGATTTGATTTCAATTGGCAAGTGATTGTACATTTTTTTGAAATTGGAGAAGCATGCTTTCGAATTAGGCTAACGGATTCAAATATAAATAAGGGAGGAAGAGTCATAATTTTTAATCTTCTAAAGAAGTCCCTGCAGTGAGCCCTGTTGTTAAGTAGGAGTAAATATCTAACAGCTCTATTTTGTAGTTTGAAAATTCGCTCAAATTGAGACGCACCACAGGTACCCCAGAAAGGAAGGGCATATCGGAGATGCGACTCAATAAGTGAATAATAGACTTTTAAGGAGGTGGACAAGTTCAGTTCCTTGGAAACTGATCTCAGCGCAAAACAGAAGGAACTCAATTTTTTAGATAAAGCGGAAATATGTAACTCTCATTTCAAGGTATTGTCCACAACAAGCCCTAAAATCTGTCAATCTGTCAAACGACGTCAATGGTGGTATTATTTGATAAAAAAGGCTGCAATGTATTTTTATAGGATAAAACTTTGGTTTTAGAAACATTGAGATATGTACCATTATTTAAGGTTGATTGGGTCACTAGATATAGTCCTATGAAGTGCCGTGTGATCAGAGCTGATCCATGCGTGAATGCGGCAGATGTTTAAAAACGTTTCTGTTTGAACTGATGTGTGAGAGTGGTGAAGAATATTTCGTATTCTGCCATTGGATTTCATGATTTTTTCGAATACTTCTGGCGAACAAATGCTGGTGTGCTATTCCGAATTGACCGTTCTCCGTGGCTTTTAAGGAATGGTGAGGACATGTTCAGTTATTCTGAGAAAAACAGGCGCCCATTTGACTCGACCCACACAGTCTATTATTGTTTAGTTTCGGTTTTCTATTCAAAGATCCATGATTCGTCACCTGTCACGATATAATCACGCGAACAAATCCTTGACAGCCAAATGCTCATGAAATATTGAATATATATGCGAGGGCTACTGACGCCTAAATATGCCTCAATTTCATGGTATGTTACATGACGATCTTGCAGTAGTTTACGCAGATTACGCACAGCATCGGTATTTTCTTACATAACAATCGATTTTGAATGAATTTCACAAAAGTCATCCTGTAGCCAACCGAGTAGCGAAGTGCAACCACGATTGAATTCAGAAACCCAGCGAAACACGATGGCTCAAGATGCTGTTTCATCACAAAAAGTCAAAGTAAGTTTATCGGCACACAGCTATTGGCTTAATCCACGTCAATAGTCGTAGAAACTGATCGTACTAAAATATTCTCGATTTCATTCCACTCTTTGGCCAAGAGAAATGTTTTAAGTATCTGCCAACAACTCAAATAGTACTCGTATGATAACACGTTCTGAATACGTTCAACATTAAAAAAGTCAAAATATATGATTACAATGTCAGAATTGACATATTTTCATCATTCACATCAGTATTGCTATATCTCAAAACCCTCGTATAACTTGTAAAATAAGTAGAATTATACGATTAAATAAGTTGTGCATTGATGTACACGTATCTTTGTCCACTTCCTTTATTCCCAGTTGAACTGTAATTAAGAAGTACTCAGAAGGGCTTCTTCGAAGATTATGGAATGAATTTGGTATGCATAATACAAATATTCATTCATCAACCAATTCAAGATATTTCCCAAAGTGACATTGAAAAAACTTGTTTGGTTAATACAATTGTGTATAGATATAGAACCGTCTGTGTTATTGAGCTAGACCCGATATCTACAATTTATTGAAACAAAAGATGCAAGTTTACAAAGTTTCTCAATATTTGGGAAAACTAATAGTTTCTGTTCTGATTTGAAATGAAATGAACCAAATTGAGAATGATGTTTATTGATATTAGTTTCGTACTGTACTTCTTCACCTCCCTGTAGAATTCCGGAGAAAATTTTTCACGCACTAAATGTAAACCCCTTTATTCGCGACTTTTCTCGTCGTCCAGTTATTCTATTAGAATTTTTAATGCTTTGTTACAGGAATTGCATTGATTTTATCATTACATTGCTTCAAATTTCTGAAATCAAGAATATTACCACTCTTAGTATCTTCAGTAAGAAGGATTAATTTTAATCAGAATCTTATCACTTTCTTAAAGGGTAGGTTGAGTTTTAGTTTTGGATCTAGCTCCATTGCTATCTAAAATAACGTTGAATTTTATATACCAATTTGTTCAAATGTGCTTCATGGAACAGTGAGTTATGGTTGAAAAAATATATAATAAATTCATATCCTTTGAAATTATTTTCAAATTTCTAAATGTACCGTAACGGTACATTATACGAGAGTCTGCTGACATTTACATACAAGTGACAAATAATCCCTATCTTGAGATTATTGTTAAAATCATAATAATATCTAGGAGTTTTTTTTCCGGGGACGGACATTATTATAATCTTTTAAATGAATTTCCTCTGCCACTTCATCAATTTTGGATGTCTATTGACCTTGCATTATGAGAATTGCTGTTTTCGAGTTTTTTTAGGTACGGTCTGTTTTTTGTCACTTTATTAATTGATTCTGAAACACCACAAACAAATAGTATTCGCCTAGTTTGTTTGGTCATTTGATAGTCAAATCACAGTGACCCTTCTACGGACACTAAACGTAATCATAGCAGGCACGCAATCCTATATTAACTGACTGACTTTATGCGCATCTTGAGTGTCTGTCAAGATACCAATTGAAAGAAATGGTCCTTATTGCCTTGGTTGCCAAACAGTGATAAATTGCACTCATTGTCACCTGGAAAATCGTAGTTACCTTTGCTAGGTTCATTTGGAAAACGGGTAACGCCGTAGATGATTCTGTGTGAAGATCCTCAACCAAGATTGACCAAAGCGAGGATATCTATGCTCCTTCTGTAAGCAACCTCTAACAGCTCTTCCTTTGATGGTGGCTTGGCCCATATTGAATTATACTATTCTGTTCTACACGTCAGCTTTTCATAATATATGAGTTATAGTAGATGTACCTGTTAATTCATTTCAATAAGCTGAAAATGGCTTTGTGGAAAGCCTCCTTGATATGCAGGAAAAAGTCTATGACTCTCTTCTCTTCTTACGCACGAATATTGAAATTTATATTATGTACATCTCTGGATTCCATGATTTCGCTTTCGAAAATATTTGGAATATTTCAAATAAAATCACATTTCCACTCATTCACATGATGATAATCTTTGGTGTTAATATAAATTGAGTTATGAATGTGTAGAATAAATATTCGTCCTCTCAAAGGTTAATCGAACAGACAACGATATTACTTTTCCGTCATTCAGATATCGTGTTAGCTTGACAGATTCAGCCGTTAAGACAGAATCAGCCGCGACGTCAATAAATTTCTAAATATCGACCCAACTTATTTTAGTAACTGATTATCTCGCAAACTATTAATTTACAAAGTAATAAGAGTACATTTGGGAAACTTCATAGTTGGATTCCTATTTTGGGCAACCCTATCACTAATTATATTTCTCTCATATAGATACGTACACAGGAGGTGTGACTGTGGATCATTTTGTTAAAATAAAGTGCGTACGTAACTTGAATTCAAATTGAACTCGTCAAAAGTATTGACCGTCTCTGTTTAAGCACTCACCTTAAAGATAAATTCATGACTTGAAGGAATGCTGGAATCCTTGGGAAATAATGGAAGAGGAAACCGTTGGTCTATTTTCCAGATCACATCGTTTAGAAATGTGACAGCAAAATCATGTTAAATTCAGAGTTTACTAGGAACGAAATCTTATCATTCTATGCCCTCAATATATAAGTGATCATTGACCACGACATACATGTTGGATTATAATCAATAACAATTTTGGCTTTATATGAGAAATATCTTTCAATCCTGTGCATAAATCTTATTAGTTAGTCTCGTTTGCAAATCATATGTTAATAAGGTTTGCACGAGCCTGTATGAGTTTTCAAATTTCTTATCAATTTCTCGAATATTCTATCGTTTGTTTGAATGAAAAAGTTTGTCCACTGTTAGCATATTTTTCAGTTTTTGATGTCGATGGACCGTGCGATCGTTTCTTGTCCTTAACAATTTTGACTTCCAAATTGCTCATACCACTCCACAGTGAAAACCTTGCCAGAAGTCGAAATTGTGAAGTGTTTATGAATGCCGGATAATTATGCAAAAGGGATGTTCGTGCAGTGTCTAAGTGTGTGAATCTTAAGTGAATTTTGGGTTATTTTTTTTGAGAAATTTGATTCAATGAGAAAGAATTAATAGTAAACTTTTTGTATATATACAAAATTAGTCAAGCTTCGTCACGTTTCAAATTTGAACACTTTTTATACACACCCTGAATGACATGAAAAGTTTTTCAACATAGATTCAAACACGTCTGACCTTGCCGAAAACAATCGAACAAAAGCCATTTCCATATCTTAAAAATAATTTATAAGGGTTTGCGATGGTCAATTTTTTTACAAAAAATTAATAAAGCATGCATTTTTCGAAAAACTTTTTTCGTTTGAAACGTAAAACATTTCCATTATTTGGCAATAACAGAAGGGTAAAATAATATGCAATGCAACTTTGAAATTTGTAGAATGTAGCATTTATCAACTGTGTTCCGCATTTTCGAAAAAGTGGTGAATCGCTAATAGAATGGATAAAAGATTTCTAAACAGAATGATGCTTGGCTAAATCAATGGCTTTTTTGAGGTCATTACCGAAAGAACCAAAAGAGGAGAAACCAAATTTTGAGTTTCTTTCTATAGGATAACCACTCGAAGAGGCACAAGAATCGAGAAATTTGCAAATAAAACTTGAAAGTATATCGGAGAAGCGACACCAGAAATCATCAAAAATCAGTCACCACTGCAGTTTTTTTCAGTATTTTACTATCGTCATTCGATACAGTTATTACTATATTCAGTAAATTGCCACAAAAATCAAAGGAAGAATTATCGCCGGAAATTTTAGAATTTTGAGTGCTAGCTGATGATGTAGAAAACATTGTGTGTGAATTAACTATGTTCTTCTCGGAAGAAGAAAGTTCAATTGACCTCACAACGATTGATAAAGACGATAGTTTCAATGTTTATCAGGAATAACATACACAAATTATACTAAATTATTGTTATTTCAATCTATTCAACAAAATTGAATCAAGTTTTGACAATAAAAACTCTACATGTACCTTTGATCACGGTTTGATTTTATCAAGCCCACTGTGCAGAAATGTTCAAAGGTAATACGTTACCACCAGATATATATTCTGTCAATTCTTGGCATATTGAGCATCTCAATATGCTATAGTAAAAGACTGATAAGCGCGAACAGGTTCGAACTTGTCACGCTTACCTCAATAGATAAGACTAAGGAACATCTATTTGAAATGAATGGAGCATAAATGATTGTTTCTACTACCGAAGATCTTTCACAAATCGTATAATCCAATTACTTTCTACTCTCACAAATAGGAAAATTGCTTTATATATGAAATCAATTTCATTCAATTGAGAGATTATTTTTTAACCTTTCTTAATTCCATTATTTCCATGTTATCTCAATCTATACATCGGCTCGATGTTACAAATTGTACGCCTTTTCAGAATTCATGAATATTTCATACGTATTCATTTGATATTAATAATTCGGAACATAAGATGTAGTTAAGAGGTACTTACTGGGCAGTCTAACTAAATTATGCAAATTATTCCAATTAGGCCATTCTGCTTCTAGTAAGTTATTATATGAATAAATTTGAATAACAAACCCTAAGCATATTACTTGAAAGTTCATTAAACGTAGTAAAATGAGGATGTAGTTTACCAAAATGTCACTGGTGGATGTGAAATATTTGAGAAGACACTATTATCTATCTGATAGTCGCGCATGTATGTGATGAATACACGTTTTTTTTTTTTATTTAGGGTATTCTGAAAAACAGTGTCTCCAAACATTTTCGAGAAGGATGAATCAAAGAAGCGATAATTGTTGCTGTTACTAACGTAAAATTTAAATGACATTGGATCGTTTCCAAAAATTTGAATGAATAACATACTGGAGACTGTCGAAAAAATAGGATGAGGACGATGAATCCAGAGCCAGATACAAATTATGTGGAATGTGGAGTCAGATGATGTTCGAACAAAATGGAGAAGAAATTGATTATTTTTTGTTGGCTCGATCTGAGGAAATAAGATAAAGTTTCCAATTATAAGTCCCCAACAAAGGTTTCTGATTAGATGACAGTTTCGACCCATCTTTCTGATTATCAATTGTCTGTAGACTGGCTTCCAGTAATTCAGCTCCTAACCTACTTTAAACATAGAAATTTGACAAAC
The DNA here is from genome assembly GCF_026250575.1 of Diorhabda carinulata. Lineage (NCBI taxonomy): Eukaryota > Metazoa > Arthropoda > Insecta > Coleoptera > Chrysomelidae > Diorhabda > Diorhabda carinulata. Next base: position 12,277,676 of record NC_079462.1, read on the forward strand.
TAGTAATTGAATTTGAACTAATTTTATAATAATTAGTTTTCTACGAATTCAACTTTGATTGCGATTCATTGCATTATTGGAATATTAATGGGCTTATAGTTATCGTGTCTATCATATAAACGATTCACTTATGATCCAAATCTAAAAATCAAAAACAACTAATAATCAATAATTACTCCATTAAACCTCTTACTATTCAGTTAAATGAAATTTTGATAAAATCTCATAACTTTTAATGATGCCGTAGGTATCATCGCAGAATTATGTTTTCTTACGTTTAGATATAATACCACTTTTTGTTTATTCTCTCTCTCTCTCTCTCTCTCTCTCTCTCTCTCTCTCTCTCTCTCTCTTTTCATGGTTTCATAGTTTCAATTACGGGGTCTGGCCATTGAATAAGGAGACTGCGCGCCTAGAGGTTGCCGAAAACCATGTGTTACGAAAAACATGAGCAACGTATTAATCTCAAATTTTTCGTTAAATTGAAAAAAAATCCGACTGAGTGTTATAAATTGTTGGGGGGGACCATTCTCTATCTTGTGCGGGTGTTTTCTTGTGTGCTGTGAGTGGTTTAGTTAGAGCCAAGAGAGCACTGAAGATGGCCAGCGCCCAGGTCGTCCTATGACTGTTTCAATTCCGGAACCAGGGACTAAAATCAACCAAATTGTGCGTGCAGTTCGTCGAATGACCATATGAATGATTGCCGAGACTGTAAACGCCGATAAAGGAACGGTTAGAAACATTTTACACATAACAAAAGTCTGTGCGAAGTTGATGCCAAAACATCTGACTCCTGACCAAAACCTCTTACGTCAACGGATCTACTCAGATTTTCATGAAAGGTTAGAAAGATATCTGTTTTGAAAAGGACCGATTTGAGTCGATGGAAGCGGTTGAGCAAAAAACGGCAAAGCTCCTGAAGGCACTCACCAAAGAAGACTTCTATCACTGTTTCTATCAATGGAAAGGTGAGTGACGGGGGAAGGGGAGTATTTTGAATGGAAGAACGTAGAATAATTTTTATGATAAAACAATTGTATGGTATCGAGAATTATGATCGAAATGAAATATCAAAAAAAAATCACTTTAAATCGTTATCCTGAATCTATTATTTATGACAAACGTTTTTGAAGGATACAATTATGTTTTGTCAAATGTACTTATATTATTTGTTTGATAATAAAGATTGATCAATATTAAATAATGACACATTATGAAAAACGATCTCCTTCACGTGAGTCTCCTTCATTAGTTCAGTCTAATCAGTTTCCTTTCTGTGCTCCTATTGTTCTAGAGTTATCACACTGTTCTTCAGTTCACTTCGCAATTTACGATTTACGAAGTATAGTCAATTCCTTGATATTCTCCGGACTAATTGACACGACTTTTCGATACAATTTCAACTGATTTAATGATTCAGGCTCGTGATTCATGATATTTTCTCTACTAATTCAAAATGAGTTTGGAAATTTCTTTTTAATATTTTGGTAACCACCCTATACACGTTCAAAAATTTGTTTATCTTTTAGTAACTCCAATTTCAAATACCAAAGATTTCATAACTTTTATAACTCTCGACACTTAATTTTTGGAATATTTTTCTTAACCGACTACCATCTTTTTCTCGCCTTTTATAGTCTTTTCAACAATCGTCTATTTACAGTCGCGTTCTTTTACGATATATTTGTTCTTTCATAATAGTCCAAAATACTGTCGTACTTCACTTTTTGTGCTACTTTTAAAAGATTAATAAGTTGATTCCTTCATTGTTATAATTAATTTTCCTTTCTTTAGGATACCACCCTTATATTCCATTACATCCTTAGAGAGCTAGATCATGAGAGCTTTCCCTGTGGGATTGTGGCAAAATTGATTACAAAAGTGGTGTACTAACTATAATATATATCCGAGCCTTCGAATATTTACGTATTCATCGCCTGGAAATTAATTAGTTAAGAATTGCGGGGTTTTGAATTTCTTTGGTTTTTTTTACAAAACATTGAATTAATTGATTTCTAGAGGTGGTATTCAAATTGACGCTTGATAATCAATAATTATTTCTATATATTTCTATCTTTCTAGCAAGCGTCAATTTGATTATTTTAGATCAATTTATTATATATCTACGCAACACTGATATTAACTCAATCAAACAGATAATCTTTAAAAGTTCAAATAAAAATGCTCCACAAACTTTTCGATGAAAACTCATATTTTTTTAATTCTACGCCATCAGTAACCACCTTAACTTACCAATTCTATGAAATTCAATTTCACTCATAATGGCCTAACCTATTCTAACCTATAAAAATTTAAGTTCATTCATATTCCAACAAATATTCAGCTTCATTCATAACGATCTTACCTAATCTAACCTATAAAAAATCAATGTTATTCATAATGTGAGAAATAAAAATTTTTTGGCAATCAAAATCAATATATTCCATATTTATTTCACAGGTCAATTCTAATATTCATTTATGACGCTTTGACGCTTATGACTTTGATAATTTTATGTAATGAAAATAAATTTAACTTACCACCATATTCAAATAATGGATGTGAGTAATTTTTAAACATTGTTATACTTTTATACATACTTTTACATAATACTTTGACCATAATTTCAATACCCTATGATGCATATATAAGTATTCGAAAGCTGGGAATACATATGAAACAGAGTACACTTTGGTGTACAATTTTGCCACACTTCCGATACGAAAACCTTCACAAACTAGTTAGCAAAGACAAAGATATTAACAAAAACTATTTCTTATACTGTACATCACATGATTCTAAAGTTATAATGATAATTGTTCTAAAAATTTCAATCTAGTAATGTAATAGAAAATTATTATTAGGATCACTATATTTACCTTCGAAATATTTTATATGACAAAGACAAGACGTTTTCCTATATCAGTGATTAATTTCTAGATGTCCATTTTTACTTACCTTACTTCCACGTCTGTAATCCCTCTTCATATTTTATCTGTGCACTTTTCTCGGAAATGTTTTTCAGTAATTCAATTACAAAAGCCAGCGAAGAAATATAATTTATACGATCGATATCAAAACGAGACCCTGTTAAACTTCTTATTCTTTCAAACAATCTCTAATATACTCAAAGGGGAAAAATATCCCATGATCTTCTGTTCTATTATCCAAACCAATTCTCTACCTTCTTTAATTTTGCAGCATAGCCGGGGAATGAGAATGTAAACTTCGAACCACCAGTTTCAACAAAGACTACTCAATTGCGACATAATGGAATATGGAACTAGGACTCTATTTGGGATATATGAAATGTTAAATCGTGAAGGTTTCATAAATACATATTATATGTTATTACGAAGGAATATAAATTTCATGGATGAATTTTGGATTGATGATTAATAAATATGAGTTGAAAACTTATTAATAAAATTTTGGGCTTACGGAATCTTTGCATATGAATCCGCAACTAAACAACAATCGACTGTATGGGTCTTTCAAGACGAGCCAAAGTCAACAAAAGTTAGTCGAGCACCAAGAACTTCGAATTAATTGATCGCCTGTTTTTTCGCAATAACTATACATATCGCAACGGTTTCATGAGAGCAACGTAGAACGGTCAATTCTGAATGGTATACAAGCATTTGTTTGCCAGCAGTGTTTGAAAAAATCAAGGAAACCACTGGCAGAATACGTATCATTCTTCACTATGACAATACGAACTCTCATACACATCAGTTCAAACAACAACGTTTTTGAAACATCGAACTTATGGGTCATTTGCCGTACAGTGGTACGCAATTACTTTTTTTTATTCTCGCAGATCAAAAATTTATTGCAAAGTCAACGCTTTTCTACACCTAAAGAATTGGTTGATGTGTTCAAATCACATATTTTGAAGAAACCTCAATCAATGGGAATGGAAAAAATGCTTCGATAATTGGTTCAAACGCATGGAAAAGTGTTTAAATATTTGTTTATCTCAAAACTTAAGTAGCAGCCCTCGTATGTATTGTGATGAATCGTAGAAATATGTGTGAATGGTGTGGGCTTTTTGATTGATGAAGGATAGTTGTTTATGATGGAAAACGATCTGCCTTGAATAGAATACACAAAAGTTGATAAAGGAAGACACCCAAAACAGTAACTTAATTGACAAGCTGTATCAGAGAAATTTCCAGTTGTTCTGAGGTCAGTAGTTTATCATATAGAAAAATAGAAGAAGGCGGCAGTATAACTTGAAAACCCTATATTAAATAGTGCCACGAGTTCACGAAAGTTATTGGTGACTATGTTCAAACATGGAATAATATCCAGATGGTTCCAGATGAAAAGAGTATCCAGTTTTTACTCCGAATATAATTCACGTTCATAATTAAATTTATTCCTACTTCAATACAAAATGTTCATTACTGAGGAAACTATCTGTGTTGCATACTTCTAACCTAATATAATTCGCATAGATTTGGGAAAAAATATAGTTTTTTCATAAATCTATTTTTCATAAATAGTGATAGAATTCATTATTCTTAGACATATATGGAGACAACAATGCATTAACCCAGTTCCTTTCAATATATCAAATAGAAAACGTGCGCTAGAGCTGAATAATTATGTGTAGTAAAGCATGTGTGCTTACCTGTTCATCGATTCTCTCCCATATTGGGGTGTGTTATACAATCTGTGTAATTGAATAATGAATGGAAACTGTGATAACAGGACTATTTTCCCTGTAGTAATGCCACAAATAGAGAGAATGTAATTAATTGAATATCACTTCAAAATTGCATTGCGAGAGTTTTTATAAACTCTGTAAGACTAAGAAGTGATGAAGGGATCATCAATGATAATAATGAAGGAATATTGATGTTTGTATTTCAAAGAAGTTACTTTCACTAAACTGATTATTTCAATGTGTTATTTATTAAGTACGCTCGTGAACGCTTTCTGAATTGTTTCCAATTACATTCAATTTCCATTTTTTTCTCCATTATTTGTTTTTCTTCTTACAATGCTTCTTTATGACAGACCATCTTCAACGAGCAGCAAAGCTATACGGTTATTTTCGTCAAAGTCCTTATTAAGTTGCTTATTACAAAAGTCGAGTATCCTCTTCCACTCACCACTCTTATCTCGAGTGCCCTAATAACAATCCATCCATGTTAATCCTCTAGGAGGGCCTTTTAAGAAAACCAATAAAAATCTTAGAGTAATTCCTGTGTTTTCGTCTTTTTAGACACAAATAATGTTAAATGAGAGGTGCTTAAGAAACTTTGATAATTAAGTGAAATGGTGTATTATTGTTAACTTTTTAGTTAACTTTCACAATGCTTGTTCAGATTTCGATGTTTTCTAAATTCAATTCATTTGTTCCAGAAAATGCATCAGACTAATTATTGCATTAATGCATCAGACGTGAAATTGTATTCTATCGTATTGCAGACTTATATTCTCTGGCTGATCGGTCTTCTTAAAAATGTTGTATTACGTCTTAAATAGATAAAATGTATTCACGTAATATGAAGATGAGTTGAACAAAAATGAACATACAACAAAAATGTGGATAATCTGAAAGCACAAAAAAACGTTTTGCAAAAAATTCTACTACTTACGATCCTTACGATACATATAAATTATATATAAACAAACAAAAAAATATGAATCGAAGGAAAAAAAGTGGGCAATAACTGCGAATTTGAAAAAACAGAATAATAAGCAACTATAGTTACCCGCATATAAAACGCCATAAAACGAACGTTATATCTAATAGTAGTTATAAGCAATAAATACAATTATTGAAAGTAACTGTACTTTTAATACGTAGGTCTAGAATGTTTGAATATGTACATGTTTTATTTGGGTATAGGTTATGTTCCGAACTCTTCTCTTAAAAAATTGTATCAAAAAGATAGAAAACCGTTCATTCTGTACAAAAACATGTACAGTATTCACAGTACAATTCACAAACTACTCTAGTTTCTACAGTAGCCTCAGTTTTTGAGGAGATAATTCATTTTGTTAAATATTCCTCATGATTGATTCTCACCAAAATTGCTCGATTGTCATCATTAAACTTTCCGTTATGAATTTTTACAAAACAACAAACTGGTATAGCAAAAACAGGTTCGTATATGAAAGTCTCAGATTTCAAAGTCAGTGTTACTTTTATTGCTTTCAACTCCCACGAGAATCTCATCCTAAGTAACGGCAACATTTTCATTCCAATAAATTCCTCTCTTTGAATTTTGTATTCTGCATCGGTAGATTTATTAACGGAGAAACTAATGGAACTAGAGGTACGTTTTTCCTTTTTTTTTGTGAAAGATTATTTCATGCCCTAAAACTAGTTTTCATTATCATCTTCTTCTTGTGGTGGTAGAGAGATCTTAGAACCTCCGTGGCGAATGTAGTAAGCTGTAGTAGTGTAGGTGATCTTCCAAGCTTTTTATATCCTTGGAATTGCAGATTTAGCTCTTCTTGTATCATCACCGTTTCAAGTATTCTGGAGTATTAAAGGTACTCAAATTTTCTGATCATATAGAGGTCATACTGAGAGGTGAAAAGAAAAACAATTCCATCATATCATATTAGGGATAAATGATTGGATAGTATAACTTTATACTAAAATAAGTATCCCAGTTTTACAGTGATTTTTCAAAATAGGGCAAGTTATCCAGAGAACCTTGGGCTGTTTCCATATGTTACAAGGTAGGGAGTGAATGTTCTAAGCTGCAACCACCATAATTTCTTACTATTGCTTTGCTTTGAGTGACTTTCTGGAACCGTTCCGATATTCATACTACCCACATTGGATGAAGTGAACAAGCTCTTGGATTGATATGCAGTTTACCGGCTAGTGTTTCAAATTTCAATATTTCAAAACAGCATCTTTCTTACCTATATGTTCTATTGTCTGCTATTTTTCTCATAATTGTACGTGAAAAGTGATTTCCAGATCGATGATATTATAGAATGAGATATTAGTCGAAAATACAGAAAAAAGAAGGTCTGCACATTTTGAGAACACTCTGCAACAAAAATAGAGACAACTTAATTGCAAGCCCAAATTCCGAATTAAACTGTATTCTGTACTATTAGCTCATGCATTTCCAAGAGATTGAAAATAGGAAAAAGATGACGGAAGTAGCTCAACATTACTTTGGTATCTGATACAGAGAAATATCCGTGCAGGGAGGAATGTAAGGAAAACTTCATATACTACCAGAAAATTAAAAAATTCTTACCACTCGATTTCGAGTTGAAACAGCGGAGTAAATTTTTCATAATTTATTTCCAAAAAGACTTTATGAATTATATTTACCTATATACTCTACAGAATTTCGCCATTTTGGTTTCTTCGTATAATATTTGATTTCTCTTCAATATTTCCATATATATGACAAACCTTATCAAATCAACCTCGTATATACCTAATCAGTACATAAATTTCGAAATATGTAAGGTCAAATAGCAAAAAGTAAGAGGTTCGGATTGGGTAAAAAAAGTACGTAGGTAAGCGGAAACATTCTTTCCTAAATTAAAAAGGAGTCGCAAATTGTACATATCACTTTCGTTTGCTGGAACCAAGGAAACGATCGGTCGTTATAGATGATGAATATCGATAGTCTCTTCTTTTAAAGCGACATGTTACCTCATTCAATATTGTGGTAAGTGAACTCCATTTTTTTATATGCGGCTCAGTTAAGATCTCGACATTCGAGGTAATGAGATGAAGATAATATGAGAGAACTTATGTTACTGGACAGCTCTAAGTCTCAACATTCTTTGAGTTAGGTTTGGTAACGTTGAATTGTTATGGTTGGATATGACGACTATTGTGTAAATATAATATTAATATAAAACTTATTATAATAATTGATATGACATTTTTGTTCTTATAATTATTGAATTTTGCAATGTAGGCTATGTCAAGAAAATTTTTTTTGGATTTATGAAGTCATTTGACAGAACACTTGCAGCATAAAGTAGTTTAATCTCCTATCAAAATTACTGCATGTCATAATATTTCCTTAAATTTTAGTCATAACAAGTCATTAACGGCTATCCGTGTATATAAATATATAACGAAACAAGTTTATACGAAGTTGAGGCTGACACCTAAATATTCATATAATTTTATAAGAATCTACTACTTCCTTTTCTTCATATTTATAACTTATAACTGAAGTGAGAAATCATTTCCCATCTAATAAATATTAAGCTGTAGTTTTTGTACTGGAATTCATAATGAGCATACGTTAAATTACCATTTTATCAAGACTAACAAGTACATTGTTTAACGTGCGTTTCGATATCCATGGTTCCGTTTCAGAGTTTATACGTAGTTTTTCACCAGAAACATTTACATCTCTTATGAATTATCATAGACAACAATCCATAAATACAAGGAATAACGAGGCACTCTCACTCATCACAAACTGAATTTCTATTAATTATATATAATAAATACAAGATTTGTGGGGTTTCCAAAATAGCTCCAAACAGAGATGAAATCCTAGGCTGTGATGTTTTTATTACAATAGTTGCTTTCCCACGAGTAGGTTGTTAATAACTTATGCTTTTAATAGTATATAAGCTACTGGAAATCCGATTTGGAGTAATAAAATAATTAATATACGAGTACAACATAAAGAATAAAATAAGTAAAGAGTAAAACACGAAACTGGTGATTATGCTTAGCCTCAATGACTCCTATTAATTAGTAAGAGATTCCAATATAAGGAATAAAAATTCGAATCCATTATAATTTTCTTTACTTTTAAAGTATAAGTTCGTAAGTGAACCAAATTGTAACTGTATAGCTAACATAATATGTTTTTATTAAAATAAGTACTGCTCTTTAAAAATGAGATAATGCTTTGAAAATTGGACATAAACTGGTTACAGGAAGAAAAACAAAACTACCGAAATTTGTCGCCACATGTGCCATATTTGTTTAAAGTTATTTTATCTCAGCATTTAACCAGTTTTAATGGAAGAGTGAGTCCGTTATCCTAACAACAAAATGTTTCAAAGTCAAGCTTTACTACACTCGTTTCTACTATCAACATTACACGACATACTTGTGACGTGAGACATTTATTCTACGTATGATGTATTCTCAATAACTCTTGTTACATGAGAGTGGAAGACAAAGTTATGAAGTACACTATTTTCACATTCAATTAAGGTGAAAATTCCTATTCATTATTAATAATAACTGTCTGAATGTTCTTCTTCTAACTCAACACCCCATATCTTATTAAGCAACAGGCTAAGACCAAAGATTGGTCTTAGCGTAGTGCTTAGTGCCTAGATGTTAGTAACCAGCACGCATGTGCGGCCGCGGAATTGCAAAACGGTACTTACTTAAAAAATATGCCTCGTATATAAAATATCTCAGTTGACTAATCTGAAAATTGAGTTATTTGTTACTTTTCTCTATGACCGTTATCTTAAAGTGATTTTCCATGGATCATTGTTGTTTGATAAAGGTGATCTTTCTATAGCCAAGGTAAAACTAGAATGAAAAGTGACGTTAGCACTGCTCAATCACTACTTCCTATCAATATGCTTAAAACTATTTTGATACTTTGATTTCACTTTCACGAAAATCTTCAAATGCTGCAATTCCCACAAGCATACAATTCCTTGTTCTAGATTTCCTGAAAACCTGTCTTTTAATACATTCACGGCTGATATAATAGTTTTACTAACTCTAAAAAATAAAGTTGCTCCATAAATATAATATAAAAATTATTATTACCAAAATTTTAACAAATAAGTAGTATAAATAGTGGAAGATTTACCAGCAGGCTGAAGACGCCGTAGCCTAGGGCGGCAGAGCCTTGATGAGCCGCAGAAGAGAATTTTAAGTATTTTGAAGAAAACGCGATGACCGACGTGTCTTTGACGAAATTTGCCTGGGGGACCGGACTTTTTGCAGTGCTATATGGCCCAGTGTCGGCTATATCCGACGGAATAAAAAACATTTTAATTTTAGTTTCTTGACATAGTCTTTCCAAAAACTCCTTGATGTTTAATTTTTTCGTACGTGTCATAAGCATGGTCATAGCGAAAATTACATATAGTTCGGAAACGTCCACGTTTTTCCACTTAGGTGCAGCTTTCTGAAGAGCATACCTATTTGTCTCGATGGCAATAACGTTCATAATATCTTCAGACAAAAGACTCATAAAAAAATCTACTTCGATACTCTCACTATTCAAATTACGATTTTGTAACCCGCTATTAGAATGTCGAATGCAAAAATTTTCGGTATGAACTCAGAGTTTGTCCACTTTATTTCAAGATTTTCAACATTCATGGCCTCGTCTATTTCTATGACATTATTCAGCTCCTGCTCTTGATTCGAATTACCGGTATTACCATCAACATCAGACATTTTAAAAAATTCAGACTCCGATGAACTGCTTTCCGAACTGGGAATAAAATCGCTTCCACTGTCATCAAAGTTATCCTTGGGTTCGTCTTCATCAGAACTTATAGCGTACTTCGACAAATTCCGGACTTCCTCCGCAGTCAACCCACAATAATTACCACTAATTCCTTCAATTATTTTTCGTTTATTTCGCGCACTTCCTTCCTGAAAAGGACCAGCTTTAGCGTCATCCATACCGCCCAATGTTTTGAATAACAATAACAAGGTGGAAAACCCAAAACAATGCACACAACACGCAACTAGTGCCTTTTTCAACACAACGACCTTAATAATGGTTCAGCAGTAGATTTGACCCCTGTCGTGTATAGCCGACAGTGGTCCCGCAGAAAGGGTTAAGCGTATAGAAAAAATATTCTAGAGAATGAGGAAATACGTTTCTCCTGGTCTCATATTCCATTTAACGAAAAGTCCTACAACGGATTTAGATAGAAATATTTATTTCTCATAAAATTGTACATCAGTCATTTAGAATCGCAATCAGTTCGGCTGTACACTTTCAAAGCTATTAATTTTTACTTCGAATTATTCTGTGTACATCAGCAAAAATTTATTCAGGTGAGAGAAGCTTTTGCTCGAAAAGAGTGGAGAGCTATTTACTATCCACATAATGTTGAACGCTTCAGCCCTTTTATGCATGGATTCCTATTTAATGAAGAATTTTTCATACAATATAACTATGATTTTGTTAAACTGTGAATGTGATAAGAAACACTAGTATGCATCAACGTTACTCGTTGTGTAAGCTTCATTCTTATCATATAAGTGTTGAATAGTTTGAAAACATACCTTACCTTACTTTGAAGTACTAACTGATCAAACTTTGCTCAAAATAATGTCTTCCAACAATTATTTGTTGTGAAAAAAATTATGTTTGGATAATTGTGGATTAAGCTGTCAAATTCCAGAGGTCAGAATAGGCGGCAAAAGATAAATAGCCTATAGGCGGCTAATCTGTAAATCCGTTCTACTGTTAAATGTAGTTTATTGAATGATTGAAGAAAAAAAATTGTTGCACTCGTATGAAAAGGTTTTTTCTTGCTATTGTTCATACACAATCGGTGAAAGATGTCCTGTGCATTTCGAACATTCCCATGAAAAAGTCTGTTTTCAATACTTGTTAAAGAAATAACTATTTCATATTTAATTATATACAGTATAATATAAATATCAGTAAATGCAAATTTTCATCTGTATATTTTATTGATATAGGTATATATATATTGAGAAATATATCATCAATCGGTTTGTTCCTCAAAATAATTGAAATTCTTAAAAAATTATACCGCAGATACTAGATAGATATATTTAAGTTGTTAAATGACCAATATTTTATAAAAAGTGAACTAGAGTGCGTTTGAAGAAATATGTCCGGTATTTGAAATAATTACATTCTTAGGATAATTTCTAGTTGTACATGCTGAGTTTGATTATAAATAGAAAAAAACATAGTGAAGTCTCATTCTAGACTTTGTTTGAAATAGTGACCATCTTCATATCCAAACGTTCTTGAAAATTGTTGACATAACAGTTTGATCAAAATCTTCACATAAAAAATTATCGCGTGAGCTTGATGATGAGATTCGTTTATAAAAATTTTGAGTACATTACTTCTACTCACTTGATTAATGCGTCTATCGTGGTTTAAACCATAGATAGAGTGACATTTATATAATTTCTTTAAAATATGCTTCTCAATTTTCATGAGAAAGTGGAAAAAGAGAAAAATAAATCCGGAGTGATTTGTAAGAGATTCAATACATTTTTCAAGAGAAATTGAGAAAGAGTCAGTTTGTGAACTTCGTAATAAGTCGGTTTTCAGACGTGAACGAAACCTGAATTTTATTGATATAACTTCAAGTTCATGGATTTGCGAAGGATTGAAGATAATTTTTCAATATAAGTTAGTTTCAAATGCAATTATATGAGAAGATTTTTCCAGCCTATCAAATAATGAGAAAACATTTATTTGTATATTCCAAATTACTTTATTTTCCAATTATGAAAAATACAACTCCAACAAACAATTAACATAATCTTTGACAAAGTGAATTTTATGACTGTCGATTTGGAATTCTCTGGCCTTCAAGCCAAAGCCAAGACAAATTAGACTACAGGATGTATCTCAACCTACTACAACTGCTAGAATAGTATATTATGTTATGAGGATTGAAAGTGCATATTTGCAGCTGCGAGGCGGAGCGCAGCGCAGCGGAGTGAATGCAAAATTGCTATACTATTTTTCTCCAGCCAAGTCGAAATTAAAATACAGTTAGTTTTATTCAAAAATCGTTAATAATTTGGTAATAAATTTAAACACCTATTAATTATAACAGCGATAGCAATTCGGTAGTCATGGATATCTGGTATTGTTGGTAAATATCCATTGTCAAGTAGACGTCAGTAGACGTACTAATCATATAATTTTTGTTGTAGTTTTCAAGCTGCTTTCAAAATGAATCCCGAACAAGATGAAAATATACCTGCGGATATAATGGAAAGTGCCGAAGCAGTATATTTAAATCTTTTGCCACCAAAATCTCTCCAAGTTTATGAACTTGCATATCAATGATTCATGGATTGGTGTAAAGAAAAAAGTGTGCAAAACTTTGCGGAGAGTGTTCTTATGGTGTATTTCTCAAATTTAACGAAAACCGTCAAGCCATCGACTCTTGGGATATCAAAAATTGTGTGGATATTAGTAAATATTCAAAATTACGAGCATTGTTAAAAAGACAAAGTGATGGATATATACCTAGAAAGTCTAGGGTTTTTACAAAGAAGGAAGTGGATCGGTTCCTGGATACGGCACCTAATAATTTATATTTGATGATAAACGTTGTTCCAGTATTAGAAATTGGAGGGTCTATACGTTGTGACGAACTAGTTCATTTGAAAATTGATGACATTGACGATATGGACTCGGTCCTGGTCGTAAAAATTTTGCAGACAAAAAACAAGAAACCTCGTTTGTTTACCATTATAGGTCATAATCATTTGCGTATATTTCGAAAATATGTTGCACAACGGCCATCATATATACGGGAACGTTGTTTGGGGAATCGGGTTCAGCCACAAGTAAACATACGAACTTAACAGAAGAAACGGAAACTATTTAATCGCAACTATTGAAGATTATACTGACTGACTTTTTAACTAAATAATTTTTATATTAAAATTAAAGCGACAACAACTACAACCATTTATTTCACTATACCGACTACAACCATGACAGACACTAATTCCACAACAAACGTCGTTTATTTTTGAAGTATGTTAATGGGAAGTGTCAAGGAATGGTTGTTTGTATTCACAAAATTAGTGCCGTGCCGCAAGAAATTGCAAAATTTTTGAAGTTAGAAAATTGGAAAGAGTATACCTACTGGACATTCGCTAAGAAGAACATCTGCTACACTTTTTATTGATGGTGGCGGTGACCTCACTTGTCTTAAAAGACATGGAGGTTGGAAATATAGTACGGGAGCAGAAGGATATATCGAAGAATCACGTATTAATAAAGAGAACACTGCTAGAAAAATTTTGCAACCTGACAAAGAAGGTACAAGTACCTGTTCAGATATTTCCTCGAATGTTTCATCAACAGTTAGGGAGAATATTTTGAGTTGTTCTAACATTAATGAAAATCTTTTGAATTGTTCGAAAATTGTTATTGATAATTTTAGTGGTGCTTTGAATTTTGGCAATAATTGTTCCAATTGTACATTCAATATCACTATAAATAACAAATAAATACCTATATATAGTTGCCAATTAGTTTGTTTTACTGAGTTTGTGAGAGACAATGTTTTTTTCTTCAAATTTCAATTAGAAAGCTCAAATGCAATTACTTTCAGTCCTAGGAATAAAAGTAGCGTTTTTAATTCTAGGATTAAAAGTGTTGCTAAGCAACGAGCAAATTTTTGTACGGTAAGGGAATTGATGGCTTTGCACCTGAAAATAGTACAAAAATGTCAACATTTTTTGATGGTTGAAGAAAAAGTTGCTGTTCTATAACTAGAAGTTAGATCTCGGAAAAATACTGTGTATATAATTTCATATGTATGCTGACAGTGAGCTCCTTATACTGGTCGTTGTATAAATTCTGGAAAATAAAGATAGAACAATTTTATACTGGCATGTATATATAAGAAGAATAAAAAATCGTTGAATAAAGCATCAGCAAAATTGGAAAACATATTATGAGAGATTCAATCAGAAGCACTTAAGGTCAAAATGAAGCATGCGTATTGCTTAGAGGTTGATAACTAGAATCATCAATTTTCAATTTTCGTCATCTTAATTCACTAATGAAGACTGCGAATAGCTAGCTGTTGCTAAGGACTCAAATTATATTTAACTCCATGAAAGTAACTTGAAGAAGCTATAAGAAAATTGGATAAAAAGGAAATTTATTGAAGTGAACATTAATCAAGAGATAACAGAATATTTGGGAATATAGAATAGAAGTCTGAGAATCATCTAACATTTATGTCAGAAAGAGACAAGCAGCTTAAGTTTTAGATGATATTCCAATTCTGTATGTGTAAAGACCGAAATAGGTAGAAACGTTAAGATCTTTAAATGTTTCAAAACAAAATTTTCCAATTACATTTTATCTTAATAATATAATAATAACGTTTTATTTTATTTTGAGGTCCATATTTTGGAACTATCTTGATTTTCACAGAGTGTTGTGTAGCTCTGTCATACACATATATTTTTGATATGAAGGTTTGTTACGTGTTACAGAGGAATGGACACGTTCATGTGAAAATCCTAGGTAAATCAACGCTCTGAAGCTTACAGTTTTGTAATATGAATAACTATCTCCGATTTGGATTTAATTTCAATTATTTATTGTTGAACAGGGTGAATGACAACTTGAACCTTTATTTCATAGCTCATAGAATCTTCAGTGGTGTAATTGAATTTCTGTTGATCATTACCTGTAGCCAAAGTTTATGGAAAGTTATTTGGTAATATTTATTGTGAACCATAATTAATATGAATCTAACATTTCCTTAGTAAACGTTGATAAAATTTCATATAAATGTTCACATTTGTATATTTTATTAATTGTAAGTTGAAGTAATTGTCCCTTCAATAGGGTGAAAAATATTTAAGATGGATAGTATATCTTTTTCTACTGAATAAATGGTAGGTACTTGGTGAATGGAAAAAAATATTTGCTAGTATGTAAAGTAATGATTATTTTCACTCATATATGGGAAATATTTAATAACAGCAAGGCATTAGTCATGGCACCGACCAAATAATCCTTGGAAAACATAAAATGAATCTCTATTATATCCAACTCCATTCCTATAACTCATGAAATATTCTGAATTTGTCGAATAATTTCAGGTGAATTATTAGAATATAAATTGGAGACTCTGTGAAAACGATTAAAGGAAGCTTGGCGTAAAATTGGAACATAATAACATAGAATACTGAAAGCAATTTTCAAATATACGTAGTAAGTCTCAGTTTTTCATCACTTAATCAAATAAAACATGAATATCCCTAGTACCTAGATACATGTTACTATCGCTTGACTCTTTACATGGAGATTTTTGTTTTCAATAATGCCTTGACGTGAAACTGTCGATAACAGGTCTGTTGATTCGATTATAGTAATAGTCTGCAGAGATAAGCTGCTAATATGTTACAAGTCCGTCAAGTCAGTAGCTTCTCCTTAAATATAGAGCAGACGGTTAATTGAAATATGGACCTAGAAGTGGACTACCCACGCACAAAGAAGAGAACCTTTTATTACGTGCCATTCATTGATTGCTACTCATACTTCAGTTTCAGTTGACACAATATGGAGAATACTACATGCGGTTACGTTATATTTATGATAATTGCTGAGAAGATATCCACAAATTCTTAATAGGCATGGGCCAAAATGGCTAGTGGACGTCTGTAATGTTCACGGATGAGTTAGAGTATGGCCGGTATACTGACATTTGGAGGGTATAAAATTTTCGGCAAGCCTCAATTCACTGTACAAAAATTAAAAGTGATAATTGTAATGCATTTAATCCAATAGAACTAAATAATTCTTAGTAGATGATGGAAAATGCACTACTAAAATTTAAGTAAGGGTAATTGAGAATAACATACATTCGTTTCACGCTTCGTGGAATAAGTTTTTTCTTTTTAGCCCACAAAACGTCACTCTATTGTGCAAAAATTGTTTGATATGATTCAACAACCTCATATACATTCTAAGAATTAAGACATTTTGCACCTAAACTTTGTAAATGGATTCGATCAAAGGCCTCATTGACAGTAAAGGATTTTCTTTTGGTTTAAATACTTTTTGCGTGAAAAATCATACAAATTCTCATATAGAGAAAGGAACATTGCCTCTACGGAATACGCGAACTTAATTTGTTCAAACTCTTCTAATTTACTTCGTTCAACTTTTGTGGAGCAGTATATTTGTTGTGTCTACTCCAAAATATAGTCGGTTATAATGTGAAATTGTTCACAAAATGAAATTAGTTCAAATGACGGTGGAATCTCAGAAGCCAAAAAATAAATGTCGCTCAAATGTCGAATAGGGGAATTAATTTTATAACTTGGCGGTGTGGAAAGGCAGAGCCGGCAGACTTTTGCGGTCCTACAAAATGAGATTCTTGCGTCAAGGGATTTTCTTTATGAAAGAAATGAGGGTCACAATATTTTTTTAATTAAGAACTGGCAACTGCTAATGATTAAATGCGTACAATAGCAATAGCAGTCATTTTAGTGTAGTTACACAGGACAATTCAGACTTAATTGAAACATTTAAAGAGTGTGAAGCATTTCATGTTACAGATAGGAGTTTTTGTTTTATTGATAATGTTTAAAATGTGAGTTTCTTCAATCGTTATAACAAAATATTGAGATAGTTGTAAATGTTTATCAATGCAAAGTTAATTATTCTGTTATAGTATTCAAGTTTTGACATATTAACGCATCCGAAATATGATAATTAATTCGCAATATTTGTCTCTAACTCCTTTATATTCTCTTGATATGATAAAATATCGGCAGAAATATCGCCCTTCACGTTCGAAACATCGTTTTCATGGTCTTTCTTCTTCTTTTTCTTTCCTCGAAACTTGATCTTGTTTCTTCTACTACCCAGCCTCTTGGGAAGTAGATGTCCAGCTTTCGTGCCATCTCTTGAAAAGTCGACCGGAAAGTCTCCTTAAAGTTGGTTTCTGATTTGATCTCTTAGATTCACTTCCTTAATAGTTTCTAATGCTTTAATTTCTTCTGCCCTCATTATTAGCAGAGATTCTTGAGGCCTTATTTACTTGGGTTCGTACCTTTTGTTGTAAGTTTCTGGTGCTTGTGATCACGACTTCTAAGTATGTAAATTGCATACAGTGGTAAATGGAGTTGTTGTTTACAGCTAGTTTGGAAATTATATCGATGAAGTACGATAAAAAATGATAATATTATGTACATTTCTCTTAGAGGTGAACATATCGTTCTCTATAATTGGAATCTTCCTATCGATAGTGGAAGAAATATCAAAATGGAAGTCTCGTTTTTGAACAGTTATGCTTCCGGATCAAACCTGTCACTCACCAGTACCATTTTTAGTCTCTCTGCTAATTCACTCTTCTTACCGGACGTTTCCACAATTCTTCAATTATGTTTTCAGTTCTGTCAGTTTCAGGCCACTTAGACCCTTAGCCATCTATACATCACTATTTATTCACACTATCCTATACATGACACCATTGTAATATTCATCTCATTTATTATTATATTTCTAGCGATGGGTAATTTATACACACTCTCTCTCATTCACTCAATTTATACACACACTTACACTGGACTGATTCACTATTCATCATAATTACCTATTCAACACTTATATAATTCATTCGATTTTACTGGTTACTTTTTACTATTTTCATACACTCACTAGGACATTGAATTATATTATCGCTGCTAGACACGCTCTTATTGAAGCCAACAAGAATTTCTCGAATAATTCTAGAAAGTGAACAAACAATCAAATAAATAGAAATTGAGGCTAAAGAACAAAACAAACACATCTTGGGGTTTTATATAAACATGTAGAAAAATAATATCAAATGATTTCCCAGAACCGCTTAATGGTCCATGTCTTGGACGAATTCATGTCAATATCGATATGGCAGAATTTTTGAGGAATACTGTAGTATTTATTTTGTCTGATAAATCAGTTGACAATATATATGGAATTGAAGATTTCTACCTAAATCGAATCTCAGACTGACGTAATGGAATAAAAAGGGAAATTATCAATCAACATCAATAATGCTCAAAATTTCTCAAATTTTTAGTTTTCAAATTTTTACTTTACATATTTCACTTAATTTGAAAATTGAATATATGTATCTAATTGTAATCACTACAGAAATGTATCATTTCTGAACAACCTTGTTACTTTCTACAATGTTATTCGTAATTCACAGCTCCATAAATTATTGTTGGTTTGCAGACAGGCAATTAAGACGAAATATCTTGGGAGATACATATTATGATGGTTTAACCACTATGAAACTTGCTTATATGCTCATATCTATATTATAGTCTATACATTGTCTTCCAATGCTTACAGACTCATAATGTTGCCAATTATTCAGTTTGTTATCAATTTTTCATAAATTTCCTCGTCTTGTAACACTCAAACAATTTTACTTACACCTCCATTTATATTTACAATAATTCATGTACTTTTTATTATCAAGTTATCAGACACTTGCATTGTAATTGTTAGTGTTGGTGAATGTATGTATATAACCTCAAATGAAATTGATAGAATCAATCTCTGATCTCACTGACAGTGGAAAATTTCAGTTATTTTTATTGGTAGTACGTACACAAACTCACAATACAAACAATAATTTTGTTTATTCATTTCAATTCATTTCGTACTCACCGACAGTAGTCATTTCTTAAATTTTGGACACTGGCATTTAGAGCCATCGCGTAGTTCAAAGATCATTTCATTATTTACATTCAGATATTTTTTCTAAAATTATTATGTATATTATTTTTGTGATGAATTACTTACCAATTATATATAAAAAGAGAACATCATATGTTGTCAAGAAACTTTTCTTCATTTACATTTATATTTATTGTGTAACGATATGTTGACAATATTCTACTTTAGGGTAGAACAAGCCAGATAATTTCTTAAATTAGGGATGTATATTGACGATTTACATTTATGATCTCCAGTGAATATTGAAACTACTCTTATCGTTCACCTTTCATCGGTAAACACTGAAAGTGAAGATTTTCAATGGAAATCGTACAACAGTGATATGTGTTTCCGATAAAAAATATATATTTCTATAGAGTATCCGAATAGTGAAAACATTCGGGCACATAAATAGCAACAGTTTGGTTTTGCCAACACAATATCCGATTTTTGTTGTTTAGGATGTTAGGGTAGAGGTGAATTTGATTAAGTATATATCGGTCTGAAATTTGCTATCCTGCTTCGTACGTTATTTTGAACCTATATTATCATTATCATAAATAATTAACATCAAAATGGTAAACACCAATTGTGTAGAGACTCCACAAAAAATTATTGAAATATCAGAGAACTGTTCGTAACTCAAAGGGCACGAGTAAGTAATGTGAAGTACATGTATTGGAGTTGAAAACAAAAATCAACCACAAAAGCTGGAGAACCTAACTCGAATTTCCGAATCCTGCAGATAATAAAGCATATATGAATAAAAATACACACTGTTTGTATAAAGTAAATTTTATTCCTATGTCGATTATTGTTAGGTTCCAAGAAAATAATAATGTTTTATCAAATAACTCAGACCATTGGCACTAGTATTCTAGACATATGAGATGTGCACCTCCACTTGAAATCAGCTTATTGACATATTTTTTTAATAATACACTCTGCATATATTTTAAATTTTTTGTAATGTAGATATTTAATCACAAATATAAACATTGAAGCTGCATAATTCTAGACTTAATATATAGTTCTATTCAAGTAAAAATCGTATGAGATGAAAAGTATTTGTAAATAACATAATTTCTTATCATGTTATGTCATGAAAAATAACTTATTGACATTGATACTCTTGTATATATTCAAATCGCGAAAAAATTACAAGAACTGTAGCTTCGAGGACTTTGTGACTTTTTAAAAAAGTAGGATCACAATCGTCTCCAAATTAGTCGAACAAAGACTAATAATGATAAATTCTAATTGAGGAGCTTAAAGAATTTTGTTGGAAATTCTTAAACAATCATTGAGTAAACTGCATCATAACATGATGTTGATTAAGGATCCGTTGATTACGTTTCATCCTTATAAAGTAACAGCTGGAAATAATATGAATAAGAATATACATTGTTTTCATGAAGTGAATTTTAATTTAATTATCTGGATGGAGGATGATAATGATTGGCGAATGGAGTTTGATAACACTATAATACAAAAGGTAGATGCGGGTCCTCATTTTCCAAGTTTTTATCGAATAGGACACGTTCACGTTAAATAGTTAATCGCCACAATTTTAGATATTGGATGAATCTTGAATAAATGCAAGAACATAAATCAAACTATTTTTCAGAACATTTTTCACATTGTTATGAATTTGAAAATGTGATATTTATAACAGCACGTCAAAAAACAAATAAGAAATCTCGTGATTCAATATTAAGAAAGACAATTTTTGGATATAACTGAATACGATTGGAAACTATTTTTCCCAGGAAATTATTTTGATGAGGAGAACATTTCTATTAATCATTTTTTTCAATTATTGTGAGAAATTCAAGTTATAATTCTCATCTACTGAGGCGTTTGAGGTTTGAAATGAACTATACGATAATGTAAATATACAAGGCCGTCCAAATGTATAGAATTGTTGCTATGTGAAAAAACCCTGAAACAGGTCAATTTTAATTTTCAAATTGACAATTTGGAGTATTAGAATATTATCCCCGCCCAGCACTCCCTCTGAATTATAACACCCCCTCTATAATTTACAATAAGAAAGAGGATTGCATGGCATCTTGTTGGGAAGTGATTTTATGCTTCTGTTCAGCAAAATAAAGTTTTTTTAAATTTTGGAGATGTAGAACTTTCATTATGTCTCTATCACAAAACTGTGTTTTTGAATATACTTTACAATTAATGTAAATGCTGAAAATAACTACCATTCACTTCTTGACAACAACCGAGGCGATTTTGGAATACTCGTACAACATTTTGATATTGTTATTTTGTTAATTTCTCCCGCTATCGTAACTTTTAAATCAGCAATATTGTCTAGTCTATTAAAATATACTATAGTATTTTGGTACCTGTTCTGTTAAACATCAGGAAAAAATCTTTGGAGATACTAAAATATTAGTCAAAAAGACAAATAAACAATTGATATGAATCTAGTAGGCTGCTGTCATTTAGGTTAGTTACTAAAAGACGTCAATTTGATATTTGTGCTCGTATTAAATTCAATTATGGCTGATTTCTACGAAATTCGAAGAATAGAATTTTCTATTATGATTGGTTCTGCTGATAAAATAAGACGGTTTGTGAAATTTTCAATAATAAATACCCTAGGCAACACGTTTCGCAGTCTACAACAAAGCTGGAAAACAGTTTGGTGAAACTGAACATGTACAAAATATTGAAAAACCAGGTAGAAATGTACAATTTTCTTATGAAAAAAAGTTTAATGTACTTCTAGAGATTGAGGAAAATCCGCATAAGACAACTCGAGAAATTGCCGCCGAGTTTTGCATAGAGAAAAATATTACCATTACAAAGTTCAGTAGGTTTAAAAATTAAATGGAGATGATTCTTATAGAAAGTCTGAAATCTGTGAATTCATGAAAAAATAGTTTTTTAGCGTTCCGTTTAAATGAAACAGAACTATATATATTGGAGCGGAGAAAATTCTCACTGGATGTGTGAGGCTCACACTCAATATCCTAAGAAATTGTACGTGTGGGCTGGTATCATTAACATTAAAATTATTGACCATAATTTTTTTGAGAGCATTTTTCTGAGAGATAATGGTTTATCTAGATTTTTTCATTAATTCCACATTACAAAGACTTTTTCCTGATGTTGATCATCCAAATGAGATAGATCGTTCTATTTACTACCAACAAGACGGAACTCAACCGCATTTTGCACGTAGGGTTGGAAATAATTTCAACGAGGTTTTTCCCGATAATTCGAACGGAAAAATTGGAACGTTTGAATGTCCGAATAAATATTCCAATTTGATTTCTCTCGATTACTTCTTATGAGGTTATTTAAAATCTAAAGTATATTTCAATAAAACAGATAATATCTCTAATCCAAAAGCTAGGATAACGGATGAAATTGACAAAATAACTCCTGAGGTCATACAAAATGTTTTACAATAAATCCAAAACCGCCTTGGTTATTGTCAATAATTAAATAGTGGTAATTTTGAACAATTAATTTAATTGTAAAGTAGATTCAAATACATTCTGAATATTAAGCGAAATTATTATCTCATCATGCTGTGAATTATCAATTTAAGGATAAAAATCGACCTGTTTCAGGTTTTTGTCACATAGTACATAATAAGGCTAAAATTGAATTCACTCCATATATACGACCGCATTGTATACATGTTGTAAAATTTGAAAAGAGACTTTTGGGTTTCTCTAGAGTAACAGTGCACTATAGGTCTAATCGAATTTTTTCCGAGAAGGAAGAAGACGTAGTGATGGTAAGTAAAAATATGTGTACTATTATGATAACAAATAAATGAAATAAAATATATCAGGAGAACACAAAAAGAAATGGCAGAAGTACTAGAGGAAGAAAATTTCTTCAAACCCATTTGAAGAAATAATTATATAGTCAACTGAAATTTAAATATTTTTCATCGTTTATTAGAATGTAATTGCATCGGGCTTGTTTTAATTTATAATTTTTCTCTAAATTTTAGATAAGTATTTTCAAAGAGGGGTGAAAGGTTATTGAACAAAAAAAACTATTGGGTTAAGTGACATTTTCTACGAAAACTCTTGGTAAACCATAAATTTATCGTGGCACGACGTTATGAATGTCAAACTTTTCACAAGGTCTGGAACTATATGGATTTTTTCTCATCTCCCAGTTCATTATTATTTGATTAATATTGATTTGTTATATCCATCCATGTATCATCGGAAAAATCTCACATTTTTTGGTCATATCCTGTGGATAAATTGAAACAATCTGGTTTTTTTGTCAATTTTATAACTTTTATATGTTTATTTTATTGTTTTTCTAAAATCACGCTCAACAGTAGTAACTTTTGTATTATTTTGAGATCTGATTTCAATTTTTTTTTTGTAAAATATCGCCAGTTTTATTAGGTATAAAATTTTTTAATTCTCTTTTTTTATTTCAAAATTAACAAACAACTTCCTGACTCAAATTCATTCTAAATTTTAGATCCAAACTCAAGTATTCAGGAATCGTTTCAATTATAAGACTTTCTATCCGTAAAGAAAATGGTAGTTGTTCATTTTGCGTTTGTTTCTGCTTTTCCATTAAAATTATTGAATTGTTTTGATTCCTTCACTTTATTTCGTTGAAGAGGTTTTCATTAATATATTTAGAACACTTAATGAATTTATTTGAAAAGTCATTTGGAAGTACCTGTGAGATTTCCGTTTTAATTCAGAATATCGAAGACATTTTCAATAAAGCAGGGCAAAATATGAATTTCGAACTCACAAATTTTCTAATGTTAAGTGAGCTTTCTACAAGTTCACAAATATTGGTACAATTTTTTCAATTCAACATTTTATTCAAAAAATTCTTCTACTTTTTTATTAGGGAATCTCCTGCAGTATTTTACACTGCTCCATAGTATTAACAATGTTTCTTTCCGTATAGATTCTTGATGTTATAAGATAGTAATATTTCATTCATAATGAAAAAAATATAGCTCTTCAACTAAGTTTATATTTTCATTGAGTTGTTTTTTGAGTTTAAGTTTCATTTAAAAAAAATTGGAATGTTCAAATAGACAATTTAATATGACGTCTCTAATGGATATGTCTTGAAACATTTTAGAAAAATTATCGATTCACACTAATGGAAATTATCTCTATTTTGCGCTAGTTCGTTGTCCATTTTGCCTCAATAAACGATACAATGGAGCAATTAATTCTGAATTAATTGACGTGAAACTAGAGATAGAATAATATATCACACAGAGGAAGGATTCGATAAAGGAAGGATTCTCTTTACTTAGGGCTGAGTAATAACAGACTTTGAGTTTATGCAAGAATAAAAATAAAATGATACAGCTTCATGCATAAATTAGAATTTGTTGTAGAAGTAATTGATGTATAAATCTTACAAGCATACTAAAATTAGGAATTTCAAAATTAAAAGTGAACATTTGTTTGTGCGTGTTTTTCTAAATAAACTGTCAATCATGTCGTGTGAATGGTTGGCTTACATCATAAGCAACGTATTCAATCTTTTGTAGAATATGTGAAAATTGCAGTTGGTATATGAGGACAAATGTATGTCAAATCAGGTTCTGTTATCTTCTGTTAACTTCCGTTATCATTTGTACTCACGTAAATGTCGACTATGAGCACATAAGATGGACGTCTAGCCATTCGTTCTTGTTTTTGTAAGTTAAACTACAACAAAATACCTTTCACAAGAAACATTATTCAGGACATCCACGATAGCACAATGGTGTCATGGTCAAATCAGTTGCCTCAATAAGCTCGGCTAACACCCAAATATTAGACATCAACACACTACCACGATCAATACCGATCTTGAGTTCATTCTCTAGTAAGAAGGCACTGCAGCACAGGATTTGGTCCTGTCTGGATATTAAATATCACCATCAACGCAAATCGCTTGTTGTGAGTAGTGAGATTAGGAGCAATATGTCCTAGCATATTCACGTATCCGAAATAACTGAGGCTTCTGAAAAAGTTGGTTCCTCTTTGTGACCAAAAAGCTGTACTCCACAATAGCTTCTAATCCTCTAGAAGGCCCAGATTCGTCTATCTTTGGAGTATTGCTCGCACAATTGGTGTCCGGTTCCCAAGTATACCCTTAAGATTCTCGACTTAATTAGCCACCTTGATTTGACCAGAAACTTGAACAGCTTACTGTATAGAAGAAAGGACTCTTTTCTCTGGAGAAGTACAAGCCTGTGAATTCAGCTACCAAGGGACGTTTTTCCCGAACACTTCTACCCACACAAGTTCAAGATCAATGTCCACAGGCTTCTTCAGAAGGAAAGCACCATTCGAACTAATAAGTATAATAGAGTTTATCCTATTGTGTTTACTTTCTACGTAAAAAAAATGAATACTGCTGGCAAAAAATCTATAGAAGATTTTTTGTAGAACAGACATTTAACGATATCGCTCTCACCCTATAGTACTGATAATGACTTTGCGAGGTTTTCATTCCTTCAAAATGAAGTCACACGCCAAAAAAGTACATAATGTCAATTTAAAAGAGGTTGTATCAGTATTTCCAAACGAATTGATAATAACATTTTGTTTTTATTGATGAATATCCAGAATTCAATAGCTACACCCAGAATGTTATACAACTTTCTCATTTAAAAAATTGTTTGTGCAGAATCAAATTTTTATTAACATGGCGACGTTAAGCAAACTACTAGATAATGAAACAACAAGTTGAGTTGATTCACACTATATCATCAATCTACGACAGTGATTATTCATGAAATCCTTCAATATTACCCACCCATTTTTCTGCTTGTTATACCAAATATTTAACTATACTATTATATTATATACTGTAAATATGAGTGTATCATGTCCTAATACCTTGAGTTATCTTCAGAGGTTTTCTGTTTCCAAAAATTGAAATTTTCAAATTAATTTGTTCTATACAAAATAGAAACCTTATAATTATATATATATAGAGCATTGAGGAAAATTCATAGAATATTCTAGCAGTTTATTTTAGTTATAAGAAATGGAAAAGCTTCATCCGCTTTAACCATATTAACTTGATATTCATGAATGATTTGGTTGGTAATAGACAAAAACATTTCAAAGTATATCGCTCATTATGTACTCAATTTTCTAAACTTGCTTTTCATTTCAATATGTTATAAGCTAAAGTTATACACTATACTCTGTCCATCCAAGAAGCGCAGTGCTCATAATGCATAGTTAAAGTGATCACTAAGACGAGGCTGCTTGTCCTGAGTCACACCAATCGAAGTTTATAAAATTTAATTGAATATAATACGCAACTTGGTATGGAAGAATTACTTAAGGTTCAACTAATGAAAAAAAAAAAAACCATCTGTACGTAACGTTGAATGAATTACGAAAAAATGTGGACATTTTATTTTAGAAAAACAAAATCGTAAACAGTTTGTGATTTCAAATGATATTTATTTAATAATAGCGTATAGATCATGAGAAAACAACAGAGATAATAATATTAAAATGATAATAGATCTTCTTATCTCATTAGTCATAATTATCATTAAGATAAATTATCACCAGATTTCTATAAACTAATTCATCCATTGTCTAATGTTAATACTCTCACTTCTACCTTATCTTTTATATGCACTAAGCAATTAGCTCATTTTCAAGCAGCAAAAGAGAAAACAGCATCCCCAGAAATATTTTTAAGATCGCCCAATTAAAAAATACTATTTTTTTGGCATCATAGTTTCTTATGTTCGCCCAAATAAGCTCTATTGGATTGAGTTCGCAGTGATGAGGGGGAAGACTTAATACCATTCTATTAAGTGCTTCAGGAATTTTCTCCACAATGCTTCTATCATATTTGTGTTTATGTTTATTCACTATCCTCAAAAGCTATGCTTCTACTATATTACCTCGAACGCTTTACTTCTCAAACGCAACCAGTTCTCAAACCATTAGAGCTTTTTTGTGGCTACAGTAGGAATTTTTCAACTTTTCTCATCTGGGTTATCAACTCATTTCTCAAACGATTTCGAATCCATCTAATCTCACATCTTCTTCCACTCAAATGCCTTCAAGGCGTCGAGGACAAAACCGGTTTCACTTTCTATTTCCTTATTCTGAAAAAATTTTGTTCTATTTAGAAAGAAGAAAATAATTCATTAGTCATTTTAGTTTTGGTAGCTCTTACATCAATATCTCAATCTGTTCGTAAGATATTTTCTTTATAGATACACAGATTTTGTTGAGAGTATAGTAAGGTGATTTTTACTGGAAAAGTGTCTTAATCCCATTGAGAGACAATCTAAAAATGCTTGCCCTCAAGAATGTATGGATTTATCAATCCAAATTTTGGACTTGTGGCTTGTATTTAACCATGTTACGTCCAGGTAATAAACGTTCCTTTTTTTCTACATTTCCTACATTTACAAATTCCTACAAGAATTTTCTGGTTTATTGAACAACAATTAATTTCTCCCTCTTTTTTTTTTTACTTTAAAACTTAATTTTCTCAACACTCGTGGAATGTCAACTTTTTCAATTTTGGTAGGTCAACATCATCATTCACATCTTTTGTTTCATTGACTGACAATAAATAATTTGTTCAAACTTAATTTTCCTAAATTTCCAAAATTATTTATTATTTTCATTAATATTATAATAGAGTTTTTTAGGCTCAAGGTAGATTACGAAAGCACAAATTAGTAGTTGCTTCAGCCGTCTCAGTATCTGACAATTTGAAAACGTGAAGCTCAAAAACATGGTATATTCAAATTGAAAATATATTAAAATATACCAGCACAAATCGTTGAAACACAATTAACCCTTATGAGCCTGTAGTGATGTAACAAAGCATTTGATATCACTGGCCGAATGCAGTTAAATCTGAATGGCCAGAGTAAGGAGGCATATTGGTTTTGGCCAGTAGATGCAAAGGTATGTGTTGATCATGTTTCGGTCATGCATTGATTGTTATTTGGATCTCTCTGTTTGTTGGATACATTTAAAATAGAATCCTTGTTCAAATATTCGTCGAATAATGCTTGGGAAATATGGGAAAAATTATGAACTTGCAGCGGTAACTGAGATCATAATAAAATTCTGGTAGTAATGGATAAGTCGTCTTTTTAATTAAAACGAAAACTAAAGATTTCGTCAGAGCTACAAGAGATAGAGTCGGGAGAAAGAGAAATATCCGTCGAGATATCCGTTCATCCGGGAAAAAATGTCTCTCTTCACTATTATAATGATGGTCCTCTTCTTCTTAAATTATTTACTGCTTAATCAATCTCTGGAGTTCGTATCGTTATCTCCTCATTACATGACCGAATTACTCTAATTTGCGGGCTTTTATGGTAGTCAATTATTCTTTTTGCAATTCCATCTGTCCATGATATTCGTAGTATCCTTCCCCATTTCCACATTTTACGAGTATCATTATTGCTGCATCTATTCCTTACAGAAGAATCGAGTATGTTACTTTTTATGTCAATTCTTACTTTTATCTCTTCATGCTGCCATATCTCGAATTAAATGTCCCTACCTATTTGTATTTCTGTACTTTTTAAATCTAGTAATCAATATCTTCAAATCAGTATCTAACTGTGCATTCTGATCTTGCATTTTCGAGAAATGCATGTATTTAGTTTTATTTGAATTCATGTGTAGCCATACTGCTCGCTGACTCTTTTCACATTTTCTGTAATTCTTCGAATGTCTTCTATATTCTCCGCTATTAAGAGAGTGTCTTCAGCATATCTTATGTTATTAACGGGGACTCCATTTACTCGACTCCCCGCTTCCTCTTCTGCTAGTGCTTCCTGGATAATTGAAAATATATATTGAAAAGTATTGGTGATAATATGCAACCCTGTATTACTACACGTTTTTTATGTATTTCTTTTGTTGTTATATCCATTTTGACTATCTGATTATGATAACGTGTTTCTATTTTTTTGAGGTCTCTGTAATCTATTTGTTTTTCTTTCAGTATCTGTATTTCTGTATCTGAATTCTTTATGTCGGATTGTATCAAATGTCTTCTCGTAATCAATAAAGCTCGTATCAAGTTCTCTGTTAACATCAAGGCAGCGTTGGATTATTACATTCAAACTGAAAAGGGCATCCCGAGTACCAAGTCGACTTCTAATACCAAATTGAGTGTCACTCATACCCTCCTCCAATTTTCAATAAATTTTAATTTGTATAACTTTCAAGAATGTCTTGAGAGTGTGACTCATCAGTGATATAGTCCAATATTCTTCGCATTTTCACGCATTTGGGGATTGTTATGAAAACGGATGCTAGCCAATCCAATGGAATAGTGCCTGTTTTATAAATAGTATGGAAAAGATTTGCCGGTATTTGTAATTGGTCTTCCTCAAATAGCTTGAGTAGTTCATCAGATCCAGGTGCCTTGTTATTCTGCATATTTTTGAGTGCATGTTTGATTTCCTTTATTGTTATATCAAATCGACTTTCCAAATTCCTCCTTTCTGATGTTGATCTTTGCTATTCCGTTATTATTAAAAATTTGTTGCATATATTCTGTCCATCTTTATAATTTCCTTTGAGTGTCTATGATTATTTTGACATCTTTATCCACTAATACGCTGTTCGGTCTTTGCTTTCTGGTTCTACTATATCTTCAAATTTCTTATGAATGTTCAAGTTGTCATATTTTTTTATTTTGGTGGTTCTCTAGAATCTTATTATTTTTTAGAAGTATTGAATATAAGATAAGTAACATGATAATAGTTTAAAAGAAATGCAATATTGTGTAGAAGAATAAGTTTATTCTTCAAATACTTGTTGGTAGATACGAAACTGCAGGGTCGTCTTCCTCCAAACAAAAATTGATTATTTTATCCGATATTTTGTAGAGACTCTTGGCTTCTGACTTTCTGAAGGCGTTAAGTTTTATTTGGAGCTGCTTGTATAGCATGAGAGTAAAAATACTGGTATTAACAGAGTGTTTTAAACTCTCCTCATTCGATATGGTTGACGGTTATCATCCACATATAAAAATTTTCCAGCTCCATTTTATGGGACATATGATGCGTGTAATAGTATGTTTGATAGGCGGTAGCTACGGAAAGAAACTATAGTATCTGTTGATGATCTAGTTTTGTCACATTTTGCGAAAAAGGCCCGTGATGACCTTCTATCACGTATATTTGCAGCATCATCGTCTTCGAACTCTACGTGTGGATATAACACGGCGAAACGTGTTCAGCTATTAAACTAATATCTTACGATATCTGGAGCATATTGGACTAAATACAGATTTAGTAAATTATTCGCATAAAATATGATCATATAAAGCAACACTTTCCTCCATCGACTTGAAATATCTTACAAGTTGGTATTGAAATGAACAAACAGTTTAACAAATTATAAATTTCACTTTACTAATTTACCACGTAATCACCTGAATTTTTTCCCATGAATTTTGAAATTGGAACATGTTTTTAATGTGATAACATCTGCAATACGAAAAATTCTCAACAAAATTGTTATAGGCAATCTAACTGTTTTAGAATTCTACCGTGCTTCTTCACAATAAATAAACCGGAGGCATTCACAAGATTCACTTTTTCTGAATTTCATTTTTATAATGGAAGGTAGGTACCTTCGTCGTATAAATTGTTTCATACGATATTAATTTAATGAGGGAAATGAAAAATGAGGGTACACATTTTCCGTGACAAGATTCCATGAAGTATATATGAAACTTTTAGTAAATTATATTTAGCTATTACTGGTATCTGCAGTGATTATCAAAAATGCGGAAGTTTGTCTGCTGGATTTACCATTTTAATCTTAATCTTCTCTCTTGAAAGACTGATAAAGTTGAACTTAATGGGAGAATATAAACTGAAACAATTTGAGCCTAGTACAGAAAAATTAGGCGATTTTCAGCTAAAATTCTAAATTGAATTGGGTGGTTTTGATTTTCTAGATTCTGAGAAGTTTTGGGATACTGAATGAGTCTAGCAGCTCTCAACAAAATAACGGGTATGGATTTTCGAAATTTTTAACTGCGAATAACTCGAAAACTATGAGAAATACGAAAGAAACTGCCTCAATAATAAATATATAGTATAAAATTCTCTACAAAAAGTATTTGTTCCTAACGTCTAAATAGGTTTATACACTCAAATATATTTCGGGGAATAACTCGAAAACTACGAGGAATTCGACAAAAAGTGCTTGAACAAAAAATGTACAGCAAAAAATTCTCTACAAATTTGTCCGTAAGCTCTTTTCCTTACCTCAAAATTTTCATCGTAATATGCAGAGACAAAAAATTTAGAGCACAAAATTCTGTACAGAAGAGGTTTCTATTTCCTCGTTACCTAAAACTTTTCACCGTAAAATGGTCTCTCAAAAATATTTTGATTCCATTAGATTAATCATCAGTTTGATATAGCGTGTTCTAATTGCATGTCACGACTTGCAATCGTTTCTTTGTAACGTGCACTCACACACTTACTCTTGGATATTTAACGACATATTTACGGAAAAACGGGACATATTGAACTTTCTATGCTTTTTCAAAATTGTAAGAATGAGGATACATCATCCTGAGAATGTTTTTGTATAAACTTGAAACTCAAATTCCAAGCTTCAAAATGAGTACCCACATTTTTGTAAAAGAGAAACTATTAAGATGTCTGTGAATATTGAAATAATAATCAACCGAGAACAAATATAGTGTTCATTATCGCGCTTTTTAACAGTTAGTTCCTTTGAAATTAAGAAGTAGCCCAAGTGTGTTATATATATGAAAATATTGATAATAATACGAACGACAAATCTCTCGTTGGATTTTCTTGTTTATAAGCGAGTAACGAAATATGTCTATTGAAATTTTCAAGTGCTTTTGTGGCCAATATACCTTTTCAACGGGTAAGATTTTCGAAAATTTCGTGAGTTGAAAATTATGCTAGCTTACCCGATTGAAAAATAGAGATCTTAACCATCATGATGCATTTTGTTTTTTTGAAACGAAGTAGTTTTCCAAGAGTTAGAGAAGCTTACATGTGCGCTTGGAACGTAAATTGGCGGCTTGAAATACTGGCAACAACTAAAAAATTACTACAACAAAAAAATCTTTTTTGTAGAAAATGTTGTGCTTTACATTTTAAGTTTGGGCAGTTTTTTTCGAACTGCTCTTAGTTTTCGAGTTAATCATGTTAAGAAATTTTTTTGAGTTCAAGTTTCAAAATTTCGAAAACCCGTGCCTGTGATTTTGTTAAGAGTTGCTAGGCTTATTCAGTAACCGAAAACCTCTAAGAATCTAGAAAATTAGGAGCGCTCATTCAATTTCGGGCTTAATCCATTTTTTGCCTGTACCAACTATGGTTTCTACGATATGTTTTTCAATCTATCTTCAAGTAAGTTTTTTAAGATCTCATTGCAAATAATGTTAAGAATAAGTGCAGTAAGGTAACTATATGAAATTTGGAAATAGATACTGATAGAAATTTTATAAGTTATAACTATCGGAAGACTTTTTAAGCGTATACAAAATCATTATTTTTCTAGAATATATTTCTTACATGATGTTGAATGAACTTTGTCAATATCTGTATACTAGTTTAACAGTTAAACTAAAGTTACATAAAATTATTTCATAACTCTATCATATTAGAGCCCATTTTTAAAATCCTGTGGTTATAGACGTTATTTTTTGAACAATGTCTTTTCTTCTTAAACACTCAAATGTATTATTCAGTTTTGTCGCATTATTATTGCCGTCAATGATTTTTTAGAAAAATAGAAGTATCTGTAGAATTATTATTATTCTTCCAAGATAGAGTTGGTGTAGAATTTTAATCGCGATAAGTTCATTCAATTCAGTTGAGTGAACTAATAACAGTGATTCGGGACATTTTGAAGTAATCATCGAGGTATTGCTGGTTACAGTATTTTATTTAAAATTATTTTTGTTGAATTACAACATCAATTACAACAGTTGCTCGCAACAGTTGAAATGCTGAGATGTAACTACAGCAAATACATTCCTGATATATAATATAATATAATATAAAATAACATAATATAATATATAATATAATATAATATAATATAATATAATATAATGTAATATAATATAATATAATATAATATAATATAATATAATATAATATATAATATAATATAATGCCTGTAGCACGAAATCTAACCAGTACCGTTTTAAAGCAATATTTGTACATATGCCTTTGACGTCAGATGGATGTTTTTATTATATTTGCCTATGCTCGAAGTCATATTATTTCCCATTTTGAATTCCAAGAAATAATTAGAAATAGAGAGGCGTTTTATTTAAAAAACCGTATTTTTTTGTATCCTGTGAGTCTGGAATTAATTCTAGTTGGTAACCGTGATTGATGTTCATATGGCGTCAATTGAAAAAATTGAGAAAATATCTCCGTTTGCACATTAGAGGGTAATACACCCTGAATATACCGTCTTAGTCTGAATTGTATAAATACTCAATATATACGTAAGTAAATTTATTACTTGAGATGTAGCGAAGATAAATTAATTCACATTCGGATTTCTGTATGAGAAATATGTCACCGTAATTCCTCATGAATGAAGACATCGCCGCTGAATTGTGACTTCAATTCAATTTACTTTAATTCGATAGTGGTCTGTCAGTTATATGTAAGGTTCGATAGTATTATTTATAATATTGAATTTAAATTTTCACTTTTGCTTCAAATAAAATATTTCATAAAATTTGATTACATATTACTATATTTGCCTAACTCAAATAACACTATAAAGACGTGATGTATGTTTTACACAAAGAAAAATTTCAAGCACTGATTCGTTTTCTTCAACAGAGATTTAAAATCAAAATTTGTATTCTCAATATACGTACTGATCCTACAGGCTTCACCAAATGCCTTTTAAACAAAGTTTTCATAGCTTAATACTTGTACCAGACGGCGTATAGCTGTGCTTTCTTTTTAATTATGTGTATTCTTTTCTATCGGCTATAATCTAGAATTGTGGTATTTAAGAAAAATTGTCCTATTAGTTCTCTAACTCTCTTATAAAGCCAAACTTCGAATATATTTCAACATAATCCTCCGGAAAAAATATTTCTTTCGTGATGATATAATTCTTCCTCTCTACGTCCAAATAATCGGCTAACTAGTAGGAATGAATGGCCCCTCACAGCAAAAATCCACTCAATTTCCTTTACAGATCGAAAAGAACGATAATAAGGCTCACACATAGGCATATATAGCATATGGAAAATTTTATTTTGTTCTCCACAACTGTCGCAATAGGGACGAGTTTTAGTAATGTTTTTTATAGCAACATATACTTGATCCATATCTTCTCATCCTTGCTCGTTTTGTGTATCAATTCATTCGTAAAATAGAGGTACATAGGTAATTGCAATAGCCTAATACTTTTTAACAGAGTAGAAGGACAATAATATAGAAGATGAGAGAGACAAATTGAAAAATATTAATATACATAAAAAATGAT
Organism: Diorhabda carinulata; assembly: GCF_026250575.1. Taxonomy (NCBI): domain Eukaryota; kingdom Metazoa; phylum Arthropoda; class Insecta; order Coleoptera; family Chrysomelidae; genus Diorhabda; species Diorhabda carinulata. The sequence continues at coordinate 12,312,618 of NC_079462.1, forward strand.
CCAGTATTTTTAATCAAATTCACGTTTCCTTATAACCTGATGATATATAAAAGAAATTACTACGAACTTCGATCAAATCTCAAAATATGAGATACAGCCTGGACTACAACTTGGCAAAACAAAGATGATAGTACTGTGCGAAAGTGACGTGAGTTATGTGGAAAAAATATCATAGGAAACAAAATTAACAACAAATCAATAGCGGAATCAATTTGAAAGTGAAATGTACACAAAAAATGGGAAAAAATATCAGAATAGCGCAATGAGAAAATAAAATAGATTTCGACATCTTAATAAAACAAGAGTTAAAGTGGTTGCGTGAATTAACAAGAATAAGAAGTAAGGGAGCAAAAAGATGTAGCAAATAACCGCGTTAGGGTATATATATAATCCTATTTTTTTGATCTTATTTCAATAGCAGCAAATATTGCTTGACTCTATTTTTGTATTTTCATAACAAGATATTTGTTGATGGTGTGTCATCACTCGCACTAAAATTAAATATAGGTATATTTTTCGAATCAATGGATAATTACTTTGTATCCGTATCCCATGTGATCTCTCCAGTCAACTACTTTTTTGTAGTTTGAGTATATATATTTCCTGTTTCTGTTACTTTCCCTTGTCAAGGCTAGAAGCTATTTAAGTTTTACGTACTATGAGCTGAACAATCTAAATCACAGTTCGCTCAGATTTTGCAAATGCATATAGGATACCAATTAAACGGGACTTTCATATTGACAATTTCGTGGTAAGCTTATATTACTAGTCAAGAATTGATTTCTTATTCCATAAAAATATTAGTTCCATAGGAATCATCGCTTCAGTTATAAATTTGGAGATGCCATACATTAAATTCCGAATTTAGAGGAAATTTTTTGACATGATTGATTTCTGTGGAGTTTGCTTATTTATGAATTTCTCTAAAGCTTTAGTTATTTTTCCTGTTACTGGTATCAATAAGTCTATCAATATTTATTGCCTAATGTACACATGTTATTCTGAAGAACCACAAAAGGAACCTCTTAACTAAAAGAAGAAAGATCGAGGCAACTTTTTCTTGGAAACACGTCTCTATCATGTCTATCATGTTGACTCGATATTGTGTAGAATTTGAATAATTGTAATCATTTCTGCTTTATATATATATATATATATATATATATATATATATATATATATATATATATATATATATATATATATCACGTTTCGACTTATTTCAGTCTTTTTCAAAATATGATATTGTCACTGACCTTTTGATATGTTTATGTTTCTAAATCTTGTGGATTTCAGGTCTCTTCTGTTTCAAAATTATTTTTATCAAATAATTTTTTGACGATAGATAAAATTGATAAAGTATTGAAGCAAAGTCAAAACGTCAATCTGTTTTTCAAAACTTATTAAAAAATAAAGTAGCTTTGAAACAGATGAGACCTAGAATAGGAACTTGAATATAACATATATAAATGCATCTAAATGCTCCTGACTTTAGGCCTCTTCTCTTTTAAAATGAGTTTTTCTATTATTTTTGAAACAAAGATAAAATTGGATGTGTCGACTTTTCCCTAAGTCTATCAAAATATGACATTGCCACTGAACATTTGCTTATTTATATTGATCTATAGATCACCTTCATCATGAACATCAAAATAATAATAAAATCAAAATAGAAAATGTTCCGAAAAAAATCAATTTTCCTTAGTCCGTAGTCCTTACATCTCAAATTTGTAGCATTACTTAATCAAAGTATTTGTAGTTTTATTAGAATTTACAAAATAGAGCTATAAATTTTATGATTTATAGCTTTTTCGTTTTTTTTAATGTGGACCATTTCTATAAATTCTTTTTTTTGTGTATTGGATTCCATCCCAAGAATTTTTGCATCTTTATTATTGAATTTATGTTTTTTTGATATTTCATGGTCCGTTAATGCAGTTTTATTTTTTTATCGTATTGATAACATTTTAGTCTATTTTCTAAATATTGAGATGTTTGCCCTATGTAGACAGCGTCATAATTTTTTGGGTGTTTTAGATTTCGATTGAGTGAAATATTTGTATAAAGTATTATGTCCTCTATGACTGTGTTTTCAGAAATCGTTGAGAAATACTGACTATTTTTCATGCACTATTCTCTATACCTAAATGCCATAATTTCGAAGTTATAGCGACATTAATATTATCTCCACCAAAGTGAAAATAAATATTGTACATTTAGTCTAAATGATTTAGATGACTACAATTGAATGATCTCGCATAATTCGAATATTTTCCAATAATTTATATGCTGATACAATTCCCGTGATAATATAGTAATGGCGATTACAACATACGAGTATATGCTCAAAATGTCCATTTACTTCAATACAAGCCAAGCGATTATTAACTCGGCAATACATTTAGCAACATCCCTGACTGCTCAATTTTTCTTATCTCTGTTGTAATCCTATCTTTAAATTTCTAAATATTAGCAGGTTTTGTTTCTCAAACGATGTTTTTCAAGTGACCTCACAAAAAATAGTCTAAATGATTCATGTCGGGTAATCGCGGAGGCCATTCGATAAAACTATGCCTTCCAATCCATCTTCTGGTATACACATTATTTAGGTATTTCCTCACCACATACGCATAGTGAGATGGGGAACAATCTTCTTGTAGCCAAATATTGTGGTTTGGAATTTTGTTATTGTCTGTTTTTTTAATGTTATTGAAAATACTCACTTGGGATTGGAAATATTCGAGCCAACTCAATTATAATACTATTTTCCAATAAATCTAAATATGCCGGACCATTCAATTTACCCTCAATGAAAAAGGGACCAATTATTTTGTAGCCTACTATTCCAGCCCATACATTCAGTTTTTCGGGATATTGGGTGTGGGATTCACTCATCCAACGAGGATTGTTACTGACCAGTATCTACAATTATGCCGATTTACGTTTCCATTAATGCAAAAAGTGGCCTCATCGCAAAACATAACATCACTTGAAAAATTTGGATCGTTTCAACTGTAACATTTTTCCATCATTAGGTCTGCAAACTCTTCACATCTATCAAAATCGTCATCGGACAACTCCTGAAACCAACCTTACATTGTATGGCGGAGATATGCAAATGTAGCTATAACTCCAAAATTCTGGCACTCAGGTTTAAGAAACATAGGATGAAAAATAATAAGTATTTCTTAAGGGTTTCGAAAAGCGAAAAATATACAGGGTTATCTATTTGAAATAATAAAATGGGAGATCCGACGACAATGTAAATATCACCATAATACCGGCCATATCACAACGCGTTCTAACTAATCAAATAGTTTAAATTGAATGGGCACACTTCGCAGGCGAAGCAGAGATGGGAGGCGATAGTGAATATATAAAATTCTACCTAGCATTTGAACTCTATCTTTTGGATAAAACTATGGAAATAGTCCCGAAACCCTATCTCGAAGAGATTATATCATCTTACATAGCTTGCTCATATACATGCTACAGCTTATTAAAATGAATTTTTCATTCGTCTTTTTAAATATTTGTAACGTGCCACCCCCACTAATTAACTTCATCCATCACCTACTACTCGACATAAAATTATTCAAAACAGGAAAATCCTCTTATCTCGATTGGATTATCAAGACATTTTAGAAAATGTTATGGAAGTTCAGGTGATCTCGTTATTAATTTACAACAAATAAAATTTATGGGTCTGCGTGTATTCATAGTAATTAAATGGAACTTGGTTTGATTTATCTATATCACGAGTAGCTTCAACCAGCTCCTTCACGAAAACAAATAATTCTTTTTAGTGACAAATGCTTTGGAAGGATTAATCTGAATTAAACAACGTTCTATCAAAATTAAGTTACAGAATTATTATTTGGATTTTAGTACCGAATTCTTACTTGAAATTTCATATACAGTTGATTCATTATCATTAACAGTTAGACTCAAATATTAACAAATATCTACAGTATTTATTATTTCAATAATATTTGTTCTAAGTTTCCTGTCCAAAGAGATCTGATAATATTTCTAGAATGAAAAGTGAATCATTTGAAAGTTCACGAATAAAAACTTTTCCAACAAATTACCATTAGAGTGATAAATTATTGTATTTGCTATTTAGATCGACATCAGTATTTAGATAGAGGATCAGTAAAAATCAGAATGAATACTGTACTTGTAGCCACAATAAATGGATGATCTGATTACGTTGCAGTTAAGACATTTGAATTTACATTACATTTGAAAATTAGAAAAAAAATATTATATATTTTATATTTTATATTATATCAATATGTTTATATTTCCACTATCGGAACACATTGCTTAAATGAATGAATTGACTAATATGCCAACGTCTGTGAACACTTTCTTTTCCATTTTCACCCTTCACTGGTCTTTAAAAACTTTTTAATTTAGAAATTTTCAATAGTAACAAAAACGAATGAGAAGTCGACACAAAAGATTTTTCTTCCATTCGGATCACGTAACAAAGACACAGTTAGCTAAAGCAAAACTAGCTCTATTTGAAACTGATCAAGGGAAATTACAATTTACTTGCTTTCTTTTATTTCTTGAGTTTATCTCTTATTTTCATTTAGATGTAGTATTGTTTCGGAAGTTTCGAATTTAATTTTGTTACTTGAAATAATTGGAAAGAGGGAAATAACGTTTATACCCCAATTGATGCACATCGTAATGAAACAGTATTTGTATTGCTAAGTTTGTTGATTGAAAGAGTAAAAAATATTGAAATCGGAAACTCACCATACAACATTTGTTGCAAAAAGTTGTCTGATTTGTTTTAAAAAGATATATTAAAAGAAAATTTCTTGTATGCTAGATTATTCAGCTGCCATTGCAGACTTTAAGAATTTTATACAAAGGAAAATTCAAATGTAAGATGATCAGATAATAGCAAAATTCAATCGTTTGGAAACTATGTTAACAGTTCATCACGACTGGGTGATATATTCATGGAATATATGAAATTGGCATATGTGCTAAAGTGTGGGGTGCGGTTTAGATTTTGTATGTATCACAGAGAATAAATCATGCAAAAAATAGAAGTTTTCTCAAATTTTTGGAAACATTGTTGTTCGAGGCATATCTTATAATGACTCCAATATTCAGATATTTGCTGCACATTAAATCTCACCTGTTGAAAACGATTTGAATGGTGTCTTTTCAACACAAATAGAGTAAGGTCATCCAACAGCTCAGAATTAGTTGCAAACAGTTGTTTTGTCTTTCTAGAAGACAGATACTAATGATTTTATCATCAACGAACAGGAAGTTATCACCGAGTTGGGATTTCTGCTATTGTTGGTGATATATCAACTAAATATGCTATTCAATATTATCATTACAACAACACTCACAATTACATTGGCTAGATCGCGTTTCGATAACGCGTTTCGTTTATTAAATCTTTGTTCTAGATATATATATCTCTTGGTTTGCCACGCGCTATTGGGCTACTTCATGCGTGAACTTTTGTGCACCAAGTCCCGTTTGAATTTGTGTTTATCGATGAACATTGACACTCTCACATCTAGGTGTCCGCAGTCAAAATCTGGTTGGTAGAAATTTCTTAAAGATAGTTTTATTTGATCTTATCATAGTTCTAGTTACTCCATTGTCTACCTACGATGCATATTTTTTTCCTTCCACTTTTTCATCCATATATATACTGTCATTGTGACACCTGAGAAAAGCTATTAGTATGAAAGGGCCTTCCGAATGATCCTGAGTCGAGACTGGTCCATGCCAGCACGACTGTTTACAGGTCATAAAACTCCACAATTCTAACATCTAATTTTCTTTGGCACCTTATCAATAAATTCCTGTATACACAAACATTTTCATCATGTTCTATATCCAATCACTTCTTCATTGGCTCGAAGTCATCAGAGAGAGAGAGAGAGAGAGAGAAATGCTTTATTGTCAAAAAATTGTCACAATTTGTTGACAAAAGCTTGTAAAAACTAGAAAACAAACATAAAAATAACTAAAGATACAAATAAAATAAAATTTCAATATATAGAATAAAACCACAATCAGTAACAAAATTATAGGTAATAGTAATAGATAATAATTAGTATATAAGTCGTATAAATATTCATAGCAAAAATTAAACCACTATGCTGCGTGACCGCATTTTGTTATGAGAATAGAAGTCGTTAACAGAGTAGAAGGCAATTTCCAGTAAATAAGCCCTCAAATTATTGCGAAATGCGGGAAAAGATGATATGATTTCAATTGGCAATTGATTGTGCATATCTTTTGCATTGTAAAATATTGAGCCCTCAACTAATTCTGAATGTGGAGTAGGTATGTAAAGTTCGTGCTTCGCGTTCCTAAGTGCACAGCCGTACAACGATCTCTCTTAAATTGGAGAAGCGTGCCTAGGAATTAGGCAAATGGATTCAAAGATAAATAAGGAAGGAAAGTCAGAATTTCCAATCTTTCAGAGTTCCTGCAGTGAGTCCTGTTGTTTAGTCCATGTGGATATCTCACAGCTCTCTTCTGTAGTTTGAGGATTCGCTCAAATTAGTCGCACCACACGTACCCCAGAAGGGAAGGGTATATCTGGGATACGACTAAAAAGGGCATGATAGACGGTTAAGGAGGTGGATGAGTTCAGTTCTTTGAAAACTGATCTCAGCGCAAAACAGGAGGAACTTAATTGTTTAGATGAGGTGGCAATATAAAACTCATGTTTCAAGGTATTGTCCACAACAAGCCTTAAGAATTCTACAGAAAAAAGGCTGCAATGTATTTTCATAAGATAAAACTTTGGTCTTAGAAACGTCTCCTCAATTTTCTCGTCAATCTGATTCTCCATTATGAGATATAGGTAGAAATATCCTCCTTTATAATCAAAGTCTTCTCAATCAATGTAGTAGAAATATTATTTTTCATATCAAAAATTTTCTTGTCACTTTTAGTAGAAATATCGTATATACCCAGCAGTTACCGAAGTCACTCTTTCCTCACCAGATGTAAGTATTTATTTATAATATGCTTATTCTGACACCAATGTCTCAACATTTTTATTCATAGTTTGTTATAAAGCTCAAAACTAACATATACATATAACTTTTTAGGACTTTGTATATTGCAGAAAACCTTTCTTTAAAAATGCCAGTCTGTATCTAATCCACATTTCAATTTTTCCGATTCAGTAATATTTCAAATATATTTTCTATGCTATTGAACTCAGTTATAGCTACATTAATATAGAAGCACTGAGCTAAGAAAAAAAGAGGAAGATTGAAACAAAGTCAACTGGAAGGCGTTTCAAAGTTTTCCTCGTATCGAATGATTTTCGAAAGAAAGTTCTTTGACCAACTTCGTATTTATACCGATCTCGGTGTTCCAAATCTCTCTGTAATTTATGTGAAGGATTATTTATCTCGCTCCGACCTCACAGTGCTGTGATTGGTTTATTTCTTATTCTTCAGAGCCTACCATAAATCAGTTAATTTCAGACATTCAAGTGGTCAAATAGAGTTTGAAATAGTACATAGGAATATTCCGGGTAGTAGAAAATGTATATTTTTATTCAAAAATAGGATCCTACTTTTTCGGATTTTCCATAATCCTATTGGGTATTGAATAGAAGAACTTTTAATTCCATTAACAACGGAAAAATAAATAAATTAATAAATCATAAATAAACACTCTGCCAAGACTATAGAATTTATTTACTGGAGCAAATGCAAATTTTAACAATGGTTCAAAATCCTTTCACCCCGCTAAAGAATACTCCACTAAAATGTATGGGTTTCAAAAATATATACATGACATAATAAATTTTAGGGTGAAGGTAACCTTTCTTAGTTATTCCAGTTTAAAGACTCAATATTTAGGGCAAAATAGCAAAGTTTTCAATGCAAATATATGAGAATTACTACTTAAATTTTTAAACATGACAACACTGACGTGAATATGTCAAATCTGAGATTGCCATCATGAAGTTAGATGAATTTCGTGATGGTCATTCTAAATCGGTTGTTATGACAGAAAACATTGATATCGCAAGATCGTTATGTGACGTACTTGAGCATTAGTTCTACTTGCATAAATTCAATATAACATACAATATTACAATCAAATATTTGTTCGCGATGGATACCGCAAAGTTGATAATTTTTCAAAAGAAAACTCGTGGCAATTGGTGCAAAGTAATGAAAATCATTTAACCGCTGTGCTTCAAAAGATGTCTATAAGGTCGTAAGAGGAGACGAATTATGGATCTATGTATATTCATATTAACAACAATCGAGAGTATGCGTCTTTGAGGACAAGCCAAATCCAACAAAAGTTATTCGCGCACGAAGCACAACAACTGGACATGTTGCCACCGTTTCATGAGAGCAGAGTACTACGGTCGATTCTCAATGGTACACCAGCATTTGTTTGCCAGAAGTGTTGGAAAAATTCAGGCAAACCAATCGCAGATCATCATCACCAATCATTAATCACCAAGACAATGCGAGTTCTCACACATCAGTTCAAACAAAAATTTTTTTGAACAGTCAAAACATAGAATTGTTGGGTCATCCGCTGTACAATCCTTGTTTAGCACCCAATGATTTCCTCTTATTCCCGCAGATCAGAAACAAATTGCTAGGTCAACGTTTTTCAACATCTAAAGATGCGGTTGATGCGTTCGAATCACAAATTCAAACCTCAATCGGAATTGACAATTGGTTCAAACACATGTAGAAGTGTATTGATCTGATGATTTAATGGAGAATATTTTGGAAAACAATAAATCCATATCGAGTTATAAATATTTGTTTTCATTTGTCTATCTCAAAACTTAAGTGGCAACCTTCGTATTATCACATAGGTATTGTTTTCTCAGGTTTTGATATAATATCTTTTTGTCGTTATATTTAACCAAATATACATGGTCGAGCAAAATGAGTGGACCACCAGATCAGTCGCTTAATTATATTATTAAAAAATTATAGTGTTTCTAGATTTTCTATGGATCTTACCCTCTACAAGATTTGATGTTATTGGGTAGCTTTCCAAAAAAATCACCCAGTATTTATATATTATTTCAAGTAAATAGGATATTCCTGAATAAACTAATACCAAGTTTGATAAGTTTCTGAAAAAAGGATTTTGGTTCAAAAACAAAACAAATAAATTCTTGTATGATCCTAGATTGTGAAAGTAGATATCCATCACTATTTATTGTGTCTGCAATCATTATTCCTAACTACTCCACACCATCCGTTACAGCCAATTATGTCGAATTTCAAATCCGCTTAGGAAAAATGCTGCTCCTTCAGAAAAAAACGGTCATTCAGCAAATTTATTCACAATTTTTTCGCAAAACTGTGAACGTTTATCAGGATCACCTTAATAATTATATTTATTTCATATATAAAGAGTAATTCAAGTGCTTTTTTGTATTGTAATATAGTAATTGCATTACTGTTGTACTAAAATATAAAATTGGAAATATAAGCTCAATATTCAATTCTGCACAATTATTATTAGATAAAATCATGATTTCAATTGTATCTATGTTATACTGAATCAATAATAATAGAAAAACAGAAGGGTACTTACATATTCATTTTTTCGTATATTTTATTAGTCCTTGATATGAAATAATGTCAAAAAGTGAAATATTCAACTAAAAGTGAAAAAATAAATTTTTAATTACATAAGAAAACGATTTACATTAGTTTTAAGTTGTGACGTCACAGGTTTTATGAAAACATTGAGCAGTGGTCTGCTGATGAGTAACTTAGTGTGAGCTTTTCTAGCACAGTTTTCATTTATTAGTTACGTATAAATCAACCTAAGAGCTCAAGAAGTTTTAATAAATAAATCATTTTTCTATATACAGGGTGTTTCAGAATATCACTCCAATCTCTCGGGAAATGATTCTATAAGTAAATATAAGGGAAAAAGTTGGTATAACAAAGCTTCCAAAAACGTTTCGTAAGCGAGTTATAGTGGGCGATAGATTTCGCCCGGATTCCTGATCCACCAATAATAGGAAGCCATATTGAATGTATCGGATCTGAAATTATCCATAATCGAAAATATAGCTTGAATTTAAAATATTATTACAATTCATAAAATGCAAACAAATAATTTTCTTAATATTATCCAGAGCGTAACACTTGCCTACATAATTTTGGTTTTGAATTCTATTCAGCAAAATAAAGATATTTTCAAGCTGCATTTACTTTTTATATAGGTTGTACACATTTATTAGGCATTTAACGAAGTTGTTTCACTTCAAACTTGTTTCCAAAATGTATTTTTGAGTTAAGATATTAAAATTTTACGTCTGTTAACGTAAAAATTATTACAGTTACAGATTTGAGACCTATTTTATTCTAATTTTCAGGTCAAAATGCATAGACCAATCAAATTTGCAGGACAATTTCAGACTCGAGACATTTAATATGGCTACCTATTATTGGTAGATCAGGAATCCGAGCGAAATCTATCGCTCACTATAAAGTTTCTCTCCGAAACACCCTATATAAGAATAAAGTGAATAAACCTTTATAGGTTAAGTTCCCACATTATTACAGAATTTCGTTAAAAATTAACGAATAGCATAATAAACTCAATTATTATAATATTAAATTAAATTAAATCTGAATCTTACTTACATTAAAATGATCGCGGCAACAAAAATAATTACATCACGTGGAATCCTCACAAAGATCAACACCATTTTTGTTTTTCGGCATCATAATAAAAACTTTATCGCTTGTTGTGGTATTCTCACATCCTGTCAGAAAACATGATTTATATACCATTTTTCGGATTATTCAATGTTTAGATAATAATAACGCTTATTTTAGAATACCTGTCGTATTTACTTTGTATCATATGTTCAGTGTTTATTTTATACCTATAACATCACGCAATATGTCGGCCTTACTGAAGTTTAAAACTACATACGATATTTTTTAATTCTCAATAATTTTTTTCTCTAATAATATTGATCGAAGAATTTGAAGAAAATATATTAAAAGCTCTATATAAACTAACCAAAACTATTTTTTTTTGAAACCATGCAATTATCCTATTGAGAATTATTTTTATTTCAAATATTGACAATTTCCGACCTATCACACCTGTATTTTTTGAGCACTGATTGACTCATTAGTAATACAAAATGCATAAAAACTAATTTGACTCAAATAAAAAGCCTCTTAGGCAATGTTTAAACTTGTAGATTAAAGCAAATTTTGTAAAAATTTTCCCGTGAATGCTTATTGAGTTAAGTAATTTGATCATGTTCTATTCACTATGCTAGTGTATACGTTTGGATTTCTTTTTGTTGTAGTGACTCTTATGTCCTTTTAGTCTTTTGAGAAACGCACGTACAGAATCTTGCTTGGTAACACTTTTGTTACTTTCTCTGTTCCCTCCTCCTGCTTCCAGCAGGCCTATGCAATTGAACATTTTGTCTGCTATATCTTGCAACCTGGTTGGCTTTACTTAGGTAACATGTATGAAGAACTTTTTACCCACATGAGCCACTGCATCTTTGATCACTACAAAGTAGTTTACAGTGTATTTATGTAATTTAGATTATACAGTTCCACGTCTAGGCCTACTCCTCTTCACGCTGCTAATATTAATCAAGGCAGCAATTTTTGTACTCTGTACAGTTGTGGCTGCATAGGATGAAAGTGTTCAATTTGCTCCGTGCACTGTAAACTTTAATTTTCTTCTGCTGTCTTTTTAGTACTATCTTCTTTTTCTTTTTTGACCCGACATTCCATTTTTTTACGGTCATAAGGTTCTCTTCATTTTATCCTATTCCAAAACACTGAATCACCATTTTTTATCAAAATAAAAACTACCAATACAACTGAACATAACCCATAAATTGTAAAAAAGTATAAAATCAACCAGCATCATATGACCACTAGCTTGACTTATATATTTCTAGCCTTAATGGGCTGTGTTATTCGGCGCAAAAGAGGTGAAGGAAGAATATCCAGATGTCATCTCAACTTTTGATTTTTGTGGACTCATCTTTTTGCACGGCACCTCCTCAATTTTGCTACACAGCTGTTGTTGCTGTATGAAATGCAGGTGGCGGGATGTCTTCTGAACGTAGTATGGCGGAAAAATTACTTAGCCAAGAAACAAAGGCACGAATTTACAAAGCAACAATCAGAACTAGAATGACCTCCACATTAGAAACATGAGCAGAAGCATCAAAAACAACTCTTGGAAACCACAGAAATGAAAATTTTCAGGGATATCTAGTGAAAAAGACTATTAGGCTGCAGAAAAAGCGAAAACATCAGAGGGCTATGTGACGTAGATAACATTAAGTCATGAGTATCACAGCGAAAGAATAATAGAACCAACATATAAGTCGAATAACAGTAGATAGACTGAAATAGCAAGAGATAAATCTCCATTTGGAATACGGAGTAGCGGTTGATCACGAAACAGGTGGAGTAACAATCTAGAGCCAGGATGGAAGTAAAAAGAAAAAGAAGATGAAAAAAATCGCTAATACTAGTGACCCCATGGTACGATTTTAAGAATCATTTTATTGTCAACAGTACTTCAAGAGCGCGTTTGAAATAAATCTGACATTTTGAAGTCCTCAAAAATCGACTTTAGATATTCCATTACATACATATACGTATTTTAAGAGGGCTCATAGTGGTCGAAACCCCTCAAACCGTCTAACTAACTAAATTTTAGGGAAACATCGAAAGCTTCGGTACAGTTTGAGCATAGAAACTAAAGGAAGATAACTGAGCAATCGCGAAGAATCTGAAACCGCGTCTGTACATACATACCAAGCTAATCAGAATCAATGCACAAATTCATGGAATTATTTTATTGTCATCGGTCCTTAATATTTGTGCGAAGTTCTAATTGAATCCGATCTTTTGTTTTTCTTCAAAATCGACTCCAAATATTCCGTTACATACATACATAAAAAACTTTACAAGAACGTTAATATCCACTTTTTAGAAAATATACTTTGAACCATATTTTTAGTTCCATTATTCTGAATATTGGGAAGTTTTCACAATTGATTTCAAGCTTGTGAATGTACTGTCGATAACGTATTCCGAGAATTTGAGGCTAGATACACTTTTTTTGTCAGTGATAAATTTTTCGAAACATTGTAAAACCGTTTCGTACACGTTAACGTTACTTGATGGAAACGTCGGATTTTACGATTAAACATCAGAGTTACCAATTTCTGGAATGGAGAATAACCTATCGGAATATGGATGGGAAAACTGTACATAGTAAAGTTCAGAATACACACAAAAATTTTCGATACATTTTTTTGTTTGTTCCATTCACCCATACAGAGTTTCAAAAAACTGTTAGAGAAGAAAAGGGACATTGAATAATTTTCCAGAACAAGAAATTTGTTGACTGATAAATGAGAATAAATTTCCAAAAGTGTAGAATTATTGATCATTAGCACAGACATCTCCCTGACAAAATTTCCAGAACATTGAATCAATTATAATGCAAAAGTTTTGGATTGATTTCACAAATTATAAGATATGGGTATGAAGCTAGAACAATTACATACGCCCTAAGTAATTTAGAGAGACGATTGAGGAATATCAAAACCAATTTAACAATTTGTGCAATAAAATCAAGTTATCTCTACTAAGTACATATATTGTTGAAATTCAAATAAATCAGCCAATCCTTCAGGTACTACAGAAAGATGATCGTGTAGTTTTGTGAAAGCATCATGCATCAACTAGATGTGAATGACATTCTAGAAGGCAACATTCTGTTTTCTATCGTATCTGCAGACTTTATGATCACAGAATTTTTCATTGAATTTTTCCTGACGAAACCGAAACCTAAAATACAAAATAGGAAATGAATATTGCTGAACCTACCTATTTTTATTACTGCTACATATTTGAGACGTTAGGGCTAAGGATAAATTAACTTTTTTTATTATAACACAGCTCTATTTTGATATTATTCTTATTTGGATATTCATGATGAAGGTGATCTATTGATTAATATAAATACGCAAATTGTCAGTGTCAATATCATATTTTGATAAAGACTTAAAATTAGTCAAAACGTCAATTTTTATCTTTCTTTGAGAACATTTTTAAACAAAAAACTAAAATACTTTAAAATATAAATAATCGCTTAACAATAAAATAAGTGAAATTTTATTATTGTTTCATCTTCATATATATTTCTTATATTGTAATTGACAATAATTTCAGTCCTAGACAATGAAAGTATTTGGAAGCTCGGAAAATATATATATATATATATATATATATATATATATTGATAAAGACTCAAAGAAAAGTTGAAAGTCGAAACGTCTAAATTTATCTTTCTTTTAAAAACTAATTTTGCAACAGAAGAAACCGAAAATCAAGAACATCTAGATACATTAATATATCGGAGGGTCTAAGGAATAAGGGAAGTGTATACTTAAGTTCGCATCATATGGAAAACTTTCTTATTGTTAATATTACGGAACAAAGTTGTTTCTCATAAAAAGCTCTACATGATTTAAAAACTAAAATCCAACCTACAACTTATAGATTTTAAAATTTCTCAGTCCTATATGAGGTATAATATGATTTTACTCGAAATCAAAATTGTTAACAATACAGAATTTTCACGAAGATTTTCTATTTTTCGTGTTACTAACAGTAATAAAGTTTCGTATAGTGTATGAACTTAAATGGACAGAGTATATAATCACAAAAACTATTTTTTCTGTTATATTTAACTGAATTATGTCTATTTATGAAGAAACTTTATAGAAGAGCTCAGTTATGGATGTAATGGACATATTTTGATGAATGACGGAATATCAGGAATAATGGTTTATTATTTCTCAATTTATTAGTTGAACTCAACTACCAGAATGGCTATATAAAAAAAAGTGTTTCATTTGTAGGACCTGTCGAATCACACCAAAGTATACCTATTTTAGTATATTTACCAAGCTTCCGAATACTAATGTATTCATCGTTGGAAAGAGAGAGAACATTTGGTCACATTACAATTAAAAAATATGTAGAAAAATATAACTATTACAAAAATTACATACATTACTCAATTGAGTATTCGTAAACTCGGAATATGAAAAAGAACACATCGGTAACTCCACACCAGATACAGGTTTGAATACAAATTGGAAAATTCTAATACAAATAAGATTGTTTTCAGAAATCAAAATTTCAGGCCAATGTAGTAATAGAAGTCTTTAGAATATCTTGTATAAACTATACCACACAGACAGCATCTCTCTTTGGACCGCCAATCCTACATCAAGATTTTACTACAATATTTTCCATTTAATTATCTCATTTTTATCTCCTCTATTTTTATCTCCTTTAACTGATCTTTTGAAAAACGTCTTCATTTATAGCGTTTAAAAAATTATCGCAGATTAATTACTGTCAACTCAGTCTGCACAAGAGCATCGTGTTATTTTGAACATTCAGACTTTTTCTGTTTGAGCGGGTAAACGTTTGTATAAATATTCACCACAGAGACGTTCAAATCGATTTCGCACAGTACTATCAGTTACAACATCCTCATCGCAAACCACTCAAATTTGGCATGTGTGTGATACATTTATTCACAAATCTTTCTAATTTTCACACGTCTCCAATGCTGCCACAACATCATCCACTGTGAACATTATAAAATGCTTCTTAAATATCATAATAATATAGCTTCTAGAATCCAACGTGTTACTTTGCACGATACTTTACGCAGCCCTGTATATAGACATGCCATGTTTCTCGTCTACAACTGTTTGGGGCCCCATTTTCATTAGAAATAATTTTTAATTTTATCACAAGATTGGAGTGATATATCTCCTGATTTGTATGGAATGGAACATTTTTTCTTCACGATTCTCATATTCGTTTTTCAGAAAGCTATAAATATGTGAATTTATAATTTTTATATTTGTGAGAGAAAGTTGAGAGTTGAGAAATTGAATATATTTAGAATTGCATATCGAGATTAATCTGTTTTTCTAATAACAACCTATTGAATTGTAAATAAGCTTTACAACTGTCATCATGATAATATCATGATAATCACCAAGTTTTCATTATCATGTTTTGATTGAAAAACAAAATTGATTTTCAATAATTAATAATTAGATAATATGAATTGAGTCACGCGAACTAAACATTGAAGTTCTGAATACCATTTTTATCATAAATTCTAGACTTCTAGAATTCAATATTAATCTTCCTGACAATATCTCTCATTTCTTAATCTTTAGAGATAGAACGCTAGTAAGTTTCGAAATAACAAAAAAGGCTTCACGAATACCAGCCTTAGATAGAGGAGCCACTAGTGAGTGAATAGAATATAGAGTCAAATCTCTTTTGTAGAGAATAAGTGAAATAATATGAATTTGGAATGTTCATTTATATATATTGCAGGCGGTTTATTCACAGTATTTCTTCTAAATAATTAGTAAAAGTCTATTTATTTATATCTTTCGTCTTTTTTTGTTCAAGAACTTTTTAGAATTTTTTCAAGTTTCTTGAATGATTTGGATAAACCCAGTTAGTTACTTTTAAATAAATAGTCGAAGTGAATAGAAGGAATGTGAATTATCATGAAAAGTGTATAGTGTGTAAATAGATTAAGAACGTTAGAGACAGTGTTTATTATTAAGACCGGAAATACGAAAAATGTTACAATATTCATTAAAAAATATACCTAGAAATTTGGAAACAGCGAATACATATGTATGTGTGTGTATGTTTTTAATTTTTTATGGAGGATGAAAAATAGATATCTTTAGGGCTTAATATAATGCCTGGTTTGTCGGACTTGGAACATTTTCTATACCAACTAAGAAAACTTATCTACCTTTGACTATGTATACCCCGCAACTACAATTGGATAATAATTCGCAGGAAGAGATTCTACTTATACGGCTTCTCCGCCAATAGCTTCCTTCCTTTCTATTTCGTCCCAGAATAGCGTACATTTAATTGCCAAGCGTTACTTCTACTCCTATCACAACTTTCCAGGTGTGATGAAGCATGCTGAAATGAGAGCATACAAAGAATACTTCCTCCGCACTTCCTTTGTTGCTACTCAGGGATATTTCCATGTTTGTACCGGTGGAGCTATTCTCTGAAGCATCCGTTTCCAGAAAGCATCTGGGTCAAGTAGTAATTCATCTTTCCGAATGTATATGTGTGTTTGTGTGTATGTTTTTGTACATGTGCCTAGACAGATAAAGTGCTGCTCGTGTAGTTCATTATGATAATTGTCTATTGTTTCCACTTTTTACATGTACATATATTCAAATAGGATTTTAATAAAACGAGGAGACCGTTGCATTTTGCGGGAATATGAAGATTGCAAGATATTGACTACTTCCTTTTCCGTTCCACAATGCAAATGAGATGTCATTTCATTACATTTTTGCATACTAAATGTCGTGCTTTCTTAAGTAATGTAATACCTACTGAGAGTTTGAATATATTCATTGTTTACTGCATACGTATTCACGAAAACATTTCACTGGACTTATTATCTTTTGTTCATATACCGTAGAAGCTGAACTTATGAAAATATCAGTATAATGCAGCTTCTATTATTCCAATAAGAGCAACAAACAAAAATCAAAAATTATCGCAGAACATTTTTAGAAAATCAAATTTGCATTGCAAGGGAAGATGGATCAAAATAGGCGCTATAATGTGAAATTTGTGATAATTGTTAGTTAAGGCATCTACTTAAAAGCCAATAGAACGAGATTGTTTTGTTGTGGTTATATAAGAATATCACAAATCAACGAAAGTGTATTTTTTAAAAGATATAACGTCAGAAGATTAAAAGGCTGATCCGGAGAAGGCTGGAAGGATGCACAAGAAAGACAATACTTAGAAGATGGAGGATGATCATGGATGCGCGTCACCCAGAGAATCAGAGCCATGAACAAAAATAATACAATCTTGTTTGTTCACTCACTTTCTAGTAATTTACTGAGGGTAAATGTTTAAATCAAACTCTTGTAATTGATTATCTCCAGTTTATAAATGTGAAAAAATTTGAGGGCAAAGCTACATTTATTAATTTTGATATTAGATGACACAGGTCTTAATCAAGGCTTTATTATGGGAGGGGTGCTATTTCTGTTATAGATGCTGATGTATATGTATAACTGCTGTAATGATGTATGTTTGCATTTGGTAATATACTATAAGATTAAAAATATTCTAGAATATCCCTAAAACCAAAATTATGAAATTTCACAACCGAAAGAAGAAGTGATCACCGGTAGCAGTGAGTGCCAAGGATGTTTCAGTATTAAATATAATTGAAACGGAAATATTTGGGTCTCATGATTGAAGATGATATGAATTGGAGCAGTCATTGTATCTAACAATTCAATTTATTATGTTGTTTGTTTAGTAACAACAAACCGATATTTTCAGAATGTCAGTTGTTATTCCATGGTCAAGTGTTGTCCTTAAACAGATATGGTATGTTACTTTATTCAATGAAATTTTTGTCCTTTTAATGAGACTGTACCGATAATGGCTAGAGTTTCTTAGTTTTACTTAATCATTTATGGCTGAATATGGAAAACAATAATTAAATTACAAGATTCAATAAGGTATTAAAAAATTTATTTGCCTACTATCTAGGTTAATATTTTTAACGAATGGAAATCATATATCGCTTAGTATTGTTTCATATATTGAGTCCAAGATATCTTCAATTGATAGTTTATGGTATGCAACTGATTTCTAATTACTAGGAGAATGATATTTTCACAAATTCAAAGATTTCTAATTATTCGTCTAGTTTTCTTTTCAAATTCCTTTTTAGCTTGGGAAACCCTACATAATCCTTCCATTATCACCGGCTGCAGGAGTAAACATTGGCAACTTGATATTCGATAATTTGGAAACTTTTCACAAAGCATTAGTTTATTGTAAGACCACTATAAATTACAAAGTTAGGCTTCCTTAACTATTATTGAAGCCGTTAAGAAACTGAATACTGATGAAAATTGGGTTACTTTAGATTCAACACTATGAGCATACATCGAATTCAAAGGCGACTGGATCACAATTTGGATTTCATAGCAGCATAGAATCCAAATTGAGTGACATCATCATAGGTGCTTGTAAAATTCTGTTACCTCATTTGTTTCTAACTCAACTACCCTTTTCGTACAAGAACTGCCCTTACATTGTTACCCAAATTGGATTTTTGTTTTTTCAATACAAACAAAAATAGATTATTCACTGAAACCTAATATATCAATGCAAATTTATACCATAACACGATTAAAAAACATGAATTGTCGTCGATTAATCACGATAAATTGAAACATGTAATCGAGAAATGCACTGTTTGGGGATGTAGTATTATTTTATTTGATAAACGTCCAGTATATATGCACTGTAACATTGAACAATATAAAACATTGAAACATTTTGTTGCAGATAATATTGGTAACCCATAATTCACTACTGTCTCTTCTAAAATTGTTTTGCAGATACCGGAAAATTTAAATTAGTTTACTAAATAAATATTATTCTTGTTGTCGAACATATCTACTGCATAGGAATACGTTCGATGGACACAAAAGACTCGGAAAACTTATTCTGTTCCAAATCATAACAGAATAATGCATACCTGAAAAGTATAATTTTGTGGGTCATGATATTCTCTAAATATTTACGCCATACTTTCTGATAAAGCAAAAGTTGATGATTATTTACTTTCGCTATTACATATATTATCGAGATTTTTTCTTATGGAGTGGTTATGAAACTAGTTTTCGTCAGTATTTTTCATAGTTTCAGCATGTTATTGGAATTCTGTTCCATATACATATACAATGCTGTACATTCTGTTGAGAATTGTATCCGCTCAAAATTGAGCTATTTTGACCCTGTATTTTTGAGGGTAGTCATTTTAACATTTTACCCTTTTTAATTACAGTTTATGACATATTTTTACATCTTCGACTAATTTTCTCCATTTTTCTCTGTTCTGCATCTGTTTGTTCCAGTCACGTACTCCCAGATTATCCATATCTTGCCCGTACCATTGTATTCTTTTTGCTGTAATTGTATTTACTATATCCTCATTTTCTAATATATTCTTAATTTCATAGTTCATTAGTCTTTTATAGTCAGTTTCAGCGGCGTACGTAACTACTGGTCTTATCGCAGTCTTGTAGACTCTCAATTTGGTTGCTCTGCATTACAGATTTGTACTTATCACATGCCCTATATCTCGCATAAATTCTTTGCTTTCTCTTGTTTTCTGTTCCATATGTTATATTAAAATAACACCCACATTTTGCATATTCTCGGTCAAGATGGTAATATTGCCTAGACAGATTTGACCCTTGAGCTATGTTTTGAGAGTAATTGAAGGAATTTCTAGAATTTTTCCAATCTTCATATACTCAACTCGGTATTCCTCATTACCCGTGTTAGTTAAATATTAGCGAGAAGAACAGTCTAGAGGCGTCTCTAACTCGCCGCGCCTCTCTTTGCTAAAACACATTTATTTATAAAAAGCTGAAGATGCCTGTCAGAAGTAGGTATGCACTCAGACGCCTGCCATCATTGTACATTTTTATTTAAAGCAGGGTTCCTATAAGATTGAGAAAAAATTGAACCATATGTAGCACATAGGTATGGAGTTCAGTGCAACGAATAGGAGTGAGTACAGTAAGTTTTAAAATAACTGTCCTCCGTATAACATTTTAGGATATAGATTTCCCAATTTTTTTGAGATTTCTAGAACAGAACTGTTTGTCAAGATCCGTATTCGTCACCATATGAGCAGAAGTTTCTCCACCTTTGGCATTTCTTTTATTCTATATGCCCTTCAAAGAATTGCTATAATCCTCTATGAGTTGAGAAATTTTTATAACTTGTAATTTAACTACATTCACATTTACAAATTATTATCTTCACTGCCATCTCGATTCTGAAAATGTGAAGTCTCAAGGGTCAAAATCTGGTGAATATGGAGGATTATATCGTAATTTTCACAATTCTTCTCTATTTAGTAGGCAGAATCGGCTGGTTTATTCTCTTGTTAAAAAATGCAGGACTTGGTCTTTCAAAAAGTCAAACCAAATGCTGGTTCTCGTCTCCTGAGCTCATTTCCTTAACTAAGTTGATGATAATAAACCGAAAAGGTGGAGACAGATAAAATAAAAATTTAGAGTAGGTGGAAAGCTTCAAATACCTTGGCATGACACTAACATATGATGGAAAATTGGAATAAAAGATAAACAAGAGAATTGGAGCAGCTGGATTATTCAATGCATATATCTATTTTATAGACCTTTTGATATGTCAATGCATCTAAATGTTTTTTCTATCAAAATATGATAACGACTTAAAGAAAATTCGGAACGTCAAAAATTATCTTTCTTTTAAAAATTATCAAAAAAAACTAATTTTAAAACAGAAGAGACCTAAAATCAAAAACATTTAGATGCATTGATATTTTTATTTGATATCCTTGTTTTATTATATTTCAAATTTTTCCTCAATTCCAATAGCTGCAGAGTGAAAAAAGAAGGGCCCTAATTAAATTTTTTCCTATAAATTTCAAGCTTCTAGCATTACTGAAATTTTAGAAGAAAAAAATTAAATATTAGTCATCACCTTTTAAGGGTAATATGTCGGAAAGGGATGGGCTGAAGAAATTTTGTGATAGAAAAGACCCATTTTAATTTTGTACGAGCAATAACCACCTGAATTTTGTGAAATTCCAATCTGTTGACCGATGTGACCACACAAAACTTAGCGATAGCTTCTGGAAGAAACATTGGACGTTTGATATGCCGACATAGGTCTGGTGAAACTACATATAAATAGAGCTGTAAAGCGGTTGTTCGGATATCACAAATTCGTTAACATACCCAATACTACGTCGCTTTTATGGCGGTGTCTCATACTTCTACGGCCGTCATACATACCTAAACAGAATGTTACTTGATAAGACATCTCTCTCAACCTACCAATATTGCCATCCAAACTAACTAAAACTTTCACATATATGGTACGGAATTAAAAGTGAAAACTATTACAAATAGTTATTTATGCAACAAGTGAGTCGGTTTGAGTGAAATACCTAATACTTTTTTTCACGAGTAGGATGGTTTGACTGCAAGATCCGAAGGCAATTCCTACGAGTAAAAAAAAGTTAGTCAACGAGTTTCATAAAAAATTTTTACTACGTCCGTAGACTTAAAGAAATTCGACAAATTTTTTATCAGTACAACTGTGAACATATTTAATTTGAAATGAAGAAGTTACATTACTATTGGAAATTGAATTGGCAGCATTCAACGATTTCAAAGAAATAACATCGTCTATAGTTTTATCAGTACTTATTGGATTGTTGGTTGGATCGTGAACATTTACAATGTTGCTTGAAGTCGAACTAGTTTTTTTCATTGAAATTTTTACTACGGAATCCATTTTGTTTTTTATTGAGTCGTCTACGTAACCTTCCACAACTGTCTTGGATTTCCACCCACCGTGCTTCTTTAGTTTGATTATATCACCACCGGAATCCACTAATAGAGATGCCGAAGAGCGTTGAAATATATACCCAGTGCAGTTTTTTTTAGATTACGTCAATTCAAATATGTTGCCATAAGCGGGGGAATTTTTAAAAAGGTATTGATACCTACAACTTGGGTTTTTGCATTTTCCATTTCTATACTACTAAAGGAAACACCGATTGAATTCCACATCTCCAATTTTATTGAATGAATATCAATCATTATATATTAAAATCTTATAATGGAAATTTTTCTAATTGACATCAAAAATTTTTATTCTTAATAATACGTAGATAAAACATCTCAGTATTCGATGCTGATCCTATTGACATTCAAAAGTAACATTTATGAATAATTAAGAAATATTGCTATTGTCGTTGACTAGTCTATGAATCTACACAACAGAAACGGAAGTTTTATATAGTAGTTGAAGCAAAAAGAGCATTCTTTAAGAATATCCGAATAGTAATTGATGCTTTCCAAAACACCGTTTTTCTGCCGCAATGAAGGCGACTGCAAAATGCAATTTTTTGTTTCAGTGGCAGAAGAATACATTTCAACTTGGAAATCTTCCAAAATCGTGGTTATGTGATAGCAACATGAAAACACTTCACTTTGAATTACGTTATTGTTCGTAATGTGAAAACAACTACAAAGAATTTATCTTTTTGATTGCTTTGAAATTGATGATTTCGTTACGGATGCTATGTATTCAATGATAACAACGTAGCTGATCAATGATGACATTTGTTAGTTTTTCTAACAAATTTCTGGAATGCTATAAACATTCAGTAATAATTGGAAAATAACACAAAAACTACATAGCTAGAATGAAACCTAGAACATAATAATCTCTGCCGAAATAAATGAATGGCTAAAATTAATAACTCCATGGAATTCCATGAGATTTTTACAAGCTTTAATAATATCAAAATCTCCGGAAATCTTAATGACGATGAATACACCTCACTGTTAATCCACTTTGGTGTTTCCTTGCCACGTCTATTGAAGGATCAAAAGGTGGATAGGTATGAAAATGGTCGAAATTGAATAGAAAAAACAATTTTGTATTCCCATGATGTTTTGTCACAAATTTAATTTCTGAACACACCTATAATATTTGACATATATTAACCAACTAAGTATATGTAGATTGATGATCTTAAGTATCGACACAAATTAAATTTCTGTTCGAAACCATAATATTTCACATTTGACAACCAACTAATATGTTGATTCATCCTCCTTACCGATCGATACCTCAGCCTAAGAGTGCATTCTTCTATCTTGTGAGTGACGATTATCACTACGTGCGCGAGAACTTTCTTTACCTTGGTGATCCTTTGTGATAGTGACACTTTACTGCTAACATGCGAGTATTTTTGCAAATATATGAAACTGCGAATGTATTTGTGAAGCAGTTGTTATACATTGGAAATAATAGTCGCAGTGGACACCTCGATTCATCACATTTCCCATTTCTATCACATAACAGACTCAAAAGAGAAACTTATTCAGCGTGTTATCTCAGGTGAAAAGCAGACAGTTCAATAACCATAATTGGCTGTGTGAACTGTGTATTGTACGGAGTTTTTAAATTCACTGCAATTCGACTGTGCAATGGAACTAGATTGGCTGTGAAAAAGGTGATAAATAACGTCATTGAGGAAACGTTTATAATTCTCGGTATGTCTGGCATTTGCGATTACCATAAATAAATCGCAAGGCCAGTCGTTGGAAGTTTGCGGAAGCAACTTGGAGTTTCCCTGTTTCGCGCATAGATAATTATACATCGCGGGTTTGCCCGTCGAAAAACCGCCATCTTTGATTATTTACGTATCACAAATAAAAACAAAAAATATAGTTTTCAGAAAGCTCCAAATTGATTAACTGTCTGTTAATATTAAATGGAAACCTTATAAATAGCCAGTATTTCAGGAAAACTCTGTTGTGTAAGTAAGCAAGATCATTTGTAATAAATCGAAAATAATAATTAAACTTCAATAACTTTTTTTATTTGTTTTAATAAAACAGGAATTCCTTTTGTTTGTTTTAAGTTTATTTTATACCAATGTTCAGGTCTTTCATTTATCGATTGTAGCAGTACGAAGTCTGCCGGGTCTGCTAGTAAAATTATAAATGTTTTCAATACATAATTTTTCGAACGATTTTAAGTTTTTTATAATGACCATCATCATAACGTGTACTGGATAGAATAAAGAATTATATATCAGACGCAATGAGATTATAAAAAATATTCAAAAAATAACATTATCCCAATTACCTACCACTTATTCAATTACGTCATCAAGAAACCAAAATTTTACCCAATGATATTAAAAGTATGATTACAACTATGATGTATTCCCTAGTTGTTGAAAAATTTATCCATAGAAATTATAGGTTATCTTGAATATATATATCAAAAATAATGAAACTAACAGAAAAAAATATCATAATATATCAGTGGCTGCGAAAAACGTAGTGTCCTCGAAAACAAAATGAATCATGTAATTGAAATGATTTTTGAAAAACTCATTATAGTCTGAATAACAAATAACTTCAGATATTGATGGCATATGAACAGAAGTATAAAATGTATATTCCTGTGCTTTTCAATACGAAGATGGTCCCAGAGGTACCTGGTCTGACCTAACAAAATACTGTATTAGAAAGTAGATAATCTATGCAGCATATGTTTCAAGTTTGGACACGCCACAATGTTAAATATTTGTTTGGCAGTCATCAATAGTCAAAGCTTCCAGTAGATTTGTGATCATGGTAAAAATAATCATCATCATCACGACATCGTTATGTAATACAAATACTTGTATTTGTAACGTCTTAGCAACCAATATGAAAGATTAACTAGATTTTACATCAGCATCGCAGTAGTCGATCAAATGAAGTGACGACTCCAAAAATTTTGAAGACAGATAGAGAAGTGGCTCCTACGAAGGTGAAGACCCTTCTATTTGCAGGCAAGGTCATGACGTCGGTTTTTTGAGATGCGCTTGGGATAATTTCCATTGACTACCTTGACAAAGGAAGAAACCATCAACGCTGAGTATTATGCGAACTTATTGCAACGTTTCATTGAAAAAATCAAGCATAAACGGCTGCATTTAGCTAAGAAGAAAGTGCTGCTTCATCAAGACAATGCACCAACTCACACATCTGTTATTACAAAGGTCAAAATTAATGAATTGAAGTTTGAATTGCTATGTCATGCACCCTTTTTGCCAGATTTAGATCCCTCGGATTATTTCCTAATCCCAGATATGCAAACAATGACATGGTGGTCAAATATTTTCCAACAACGATGAGGCAATACCGGCAGTTAATGGCTATTTCTAGGAGCTTGACGATTCTTACTATAAAAAAGGTAACGAACCTTTTGAACATCACTGGTAAAAGTGTATGTAGCTGGAAGGTTAAAAAATAGATATATTTTTCTCTAAAATTTTTGTGTTTCATTTGTGGGGCCAGGTACTTCTGGCATCACCCTACATACTTTTATTAAATATAATTATCAACTAGAGGGAAATTACAAATCAATGTGCGGAATTTGAAAAAGTGATTCAACAGTGACACACCTCTTAATTGACTGTTTAAAATATGAAAAGGAACGAAAAAAGAATCAACTAGTACATTTATTAGAGCTACTTCAAGAGGACTAAAAAAATTTATTAACTACCTGAAACACTGCAACGTACTAATGAAATCGAGATTGTCAAATTGTTAAGCCTTACTTGATCACTAATAACATGGTTGATGCCTATGAAAAAAGTTCGAGCATACTTAACTAGGAAGAATAGTTGAGATTAAATCATTTTATTATATCAAATATCATTGTGTGACACAACAATCATTCGATATGACATCTTTGGGTAAATACAGTTGCAAAAACTATGAGATCCATGCAAAAACTGGCATACAATGGCATAACAATCATTCACTATTCTCATGTAGAATCTTGATTGCAATTGTGAAGTTTAGGATGTGAAAGTATAGCTCCAAACTTCTTGTGGTTTAGGGATATTTTGTAAGTTCTTTGTTTGTTATTTTTGCTTTTCTGTTACTTTTTATGTTTTTTTACCATTTTTAGAACTTTTTTTGTATTTTTCTCATTTTTTAAATGGGGGCGGGCGTCTGCATTTTTCTATCGTTCACTATTTAGCTGGTGAACCAGTTCACCAGGTTCAGGGGAACCGCAGAAAACCTGCAACACCGACGATGGACGAAGTGAGTGAGAAAGGGTCTAGGAAGTCAAGGTCTTCATTTGCTGTTGCTAGCAGCTGAAGGAGCGGATAGGAGAATTTCCTAATTTCCTACCGTCTATCAGTGAGCCAGAGGGTAAGAACGGATTTTATGACACCGGAGTTATGTGATTAGACGGTACAAATCACTTAGCAGGCTTGGAGTTCATTTAGACGGCTTGGGATGGGGGTCCGAATTGACATAAACGGTGTTACGGGGGCTGAATACACAAGTGTATTGTATTGTACCTGAGAAAGGACTGCTGGTAGGGTAAGGAGTTTTTTAAGGAGTCGGGTAAAGTGCTGTACACGTTTGCTGAAACTGATACAAATGAAGTCAAATATAGTGAAGCCATGATGTACACAAAAATAAAATTGGAACTATAATCTGCTTTGGAAGCGAATTTAAATATATGAATTATTTCATTATTCTCAAAATACTGATACAAATGAAGTTGTAGTGATTATAAAGTGGATAAATATGGAGTATTTAGAGATGAAAGAAAGACCAACAGGATCTGTATGGATTTACATAAGTAGAAATTTTTCATGAATAAAATTTAGCGATTCAAAATTCAAGATGTGAAACAAAGTCTCACAATTTTTTACATTTATTATTGAAACACAACTATTTAAATATTTAATCTAGAATTCCTCTCCATTTTCACTCACTTATCTCATTAAAAGCACACCGCTAAATAAAAACTATGCAATACGGTACTTTGTTCCGTTTGAGCCTCCAGGTATACTGAGGTCATCGCTCGATTATCATAATTAAATATCGTGACTCCTAAACGGACGAGTGAACCATTCTATATTTTATGTAAATGAGAGACGTGAAAAATTCATATTCCTACATTTCCAGTATTCATTGAAACGTTTATTTGAACATATAATTCTTGTGCCGTGGCATAAAAGTGACTAAAATTGAAGCCCCATTTGTAAATTAATGTCAAAACACAAAACAAACATTTGCCCAGCTTTCAATTCATTTTCACCTAAAATATTTTCGCTTGCGAATTTTTTTGTGATAAATGGGTTTTTCCAAGAGAATTCTTCTATATACCTCTAAATTCCTCGTAGCAATGAGATTAGATAATTGTCGGTTTTTTCTACGTTCATTGTTTTTTTACTTGTCGCTTGTCATGTGCAATGTTGTTGATTAACATGAATGACCCTCAAAAAGGTTCATGGAATGAGGTTTTCTTGTTTAGGCCAGTTAGATTCATTTCCTTGCATCTACAATAATTGTATTTTTCAAATTCATTAGGTAAATATCAATCATACGCCCCATAATGGCATAATGAAGAAACAAGTTAATGGGTAGTCGCAACTTCAATTAATCCATTATCATTAAGAGAATGAGGAAATTGTGGTAAACAACTCACACAAAAGAGCTAAATAATTTTCATTCAATAATCTTGATTTCAGATTGATGTTCCAGTTGGTTTGAGTTCCATGTTATGATATTTTTTTACATTTTTAGAAAAGATGATTAAATGGGGAGAAATGGTGATAATACTACATAATATAAATTTGCATCCTGTTCAGTTAACACAGTACACCACAGTACCAAACGATTATACAATATTGAAACAATAGTAATTTTCTCTACTAGACGAAATAGAGTAGAGTAGAGTAGAATAAACTGTACATTATATAACAAACTGAATCCTCCTGACTTAGAAACGTGAAGACGTTATTTTGAGTATGTATATTCTTTCTAGAGACCGGTCCTGAATTTGGTTAATAATACCACGTTTAATTCGGTCTGGTTCAATTTATCAAACTAAACAGTTTTTATTGAAATTGAAAACAAATCATTTAGTGTCTGTCTTAACCTAAGTGGCAGTGATCATCCAGTCATCACGGACAATCACAGTGAGTAGTAGATCAACTTATTTCAAGTATTTTATCTCTTTCGATCCAGTTTCGTTGCAAGTAATTTCCGACGGGTTTCTACTATCCATCCATAAATATCCTACTAAGGAACAAGCTATTATCCTTACATCAATATATGGAGCCAAAATTCACGACTACATTGTAGGTGTTTGATTCATAGTTCAACCTAAAAACATTTTCTATGCATCTTGAATCACAAACAGCAGAATTTGTATCTACCTCTCCTCCAAAACAACAGTTGATAACCTGATCGTACCACATAAATCAATTAAAATTTTTACTCCATCACAGCGTAGTTACATCAAACGTATGCCCAACAATATTCAATTCACAAATCTTAGAAGAAATTCCAAAGATGGAAATAAAACTAGTATCAAAAATGACATTCCTAGGAGTAGGAATGCCTAGCCACGTATTAACTTTTCGGAGACATATTTTCATCTCTCCCATTGAAAACAAACATATTTTGTGATAACAAACAATAACACCACCTACCGATCATTTCTTTTAATCATTGGATTAAATTGCGACAGAGACACACATACCACCACAGAAGAAATGGATACTGGAAATGATTCTGACCAAATGAAAATATCGAACAAAGTACTACAGAAGAAACAGAGAACACAGAAAACATAACAGAAGCCACACCAGAGACAACAATAGAGAATATTCAGCCTCAATCATCAAAAATATCCTCAAGAGTCCCTACCACAACTCAAACATCCACAACAAACGACCTTATCAAATTAAAATTAACACGGAATACACTAAATCAAGTACTGACACCCCTATCACTACAAAAAACAAATTTCAACATCTTCTGAATGTTTAGATAGCCCTCCCATAATATTCGCTCAACCTACTGAGACAGTCAAATCAAAAAGAAACGAAAAAAAAATGTCAACTAGTGAAGATCTGCCCATCTTATTGAAGACAATCAAAGATCAGATTGAAAACCGAAGCCCACCGTTCGTTTAAAATTTCGATGAGATCTGCGATTTTCTACAAAACATTATTAATGCTACTAACCCTGAACTAATCGCATCAGATTATTCATCATTAACCATCTGAATAACTCGAAATTCTTAATAACATATTATCTCAACATTAAATTTTGAATAAGAGAACAAGTAATCCTTAATCGTCTAAGAATTGGACACACGCGCATAACACATCATTATCTTCTAACAAAAGAAACGGCACTATTAAGTCAAATCAGACTCACAGTGAAGCATCTACTAATCAAATTTCCTAAAAATGAAGAACACAGAAGACGGAAACGAAATGTAATGTTATCTTAAAGATTTGGTATCTAAAATGTAATGTCCCATAATTATAAATTATACTAATATGTTGTTAATGTCTCCCTTGCTAATAACTCTTAGTAGTTGATGCGGGGTTATGTATGTTCAAATAAAAAAAACCTCTTCAAAAAACTTTCAATAATTCCATGAATAACTATCCTATTCTATTTAACAAACCCAGTTATTTCCAAGTATTTTGAATGTAACTTCGGAAATGGCTAGTACAGTTTTTATGAATTTTCTATGACGGAAGTTTTCCAATATAATCAGAGATACAGTTTGGGGTTGTATTTTTCTGTATTATTTTGTAAATTTTGCAAACACATTAAGATAGTTATAACTACAATACTAACAAATATAACGTTCCAATGAACTATAGATATTGTTGTTTATTGGCTTTATCGTAGGATTAAAAAATAAAAGTATAATATGTTTCATAATTTTTATTTCAAACGTAACTTGAATTTGTGAACCAACCAAATTTTTACTATGAAATAAGCGATTGGACTCGGAGCGTATGAAAACGGCACGTAGTTGGAACGCACCTTTGTGTAATAAAAGAACACTATCAACACGTAGTACATGGATTTCATCTATGTATAAATGGAGAAACACCTTACATGAGACAATATATGAATAATGAAATTTCAAGTAAATTTCTTTACACTACTTCTTATGGAATCATTCCGCATTCAGCGGACGAAACTGTTGCAACTGTTGTACAACCTTAGCGGAATCGTTCTGTGACACATACGCTACAAACTCAACACGTTTTGGAGCGGACGCTATGTTCCAAAGCGGTTTTAATTTGTGCTATGTAGCGGAAATTTGTTAATCGACTGTCTTCTGTGAACAAACATCAAGTTGTAATTACTATGTCTAGATGGTAACTTTTCATAGGACAAAAATGATTATTCTCCTAATTTCCTTTTGAATGATAATAACGGCTTTTGATACATTCATCACTTAATGTAACACTTGTCGAGTTCAATAAAAGCAACCAAAATAACATCTCTTTTGAAACAGAAAAAAAGTCTTGATAGCGAGCGCTCAACATGTTCCCGATCGTTACCGTTACCGAACTCGTTTCATATTTTCTAAAGACTCTTATTGATTTATTACTGTGATGTGGACCGTATTCCAATATGAAGATACTGACTGTGTTACAGAAGTGCCAAACTATATTAACCGTAGAAACTTATAAATGTAGTCCCTCTCGCTAATCAGAAAAATGCACACTCATCAGTCACGTTTTCGTTTCGCCTGAAAAAGTGTAATAGGGGAATAATTGTTGAGCTAATTCTCGTCTTGTAAAATTCACAAGTGGAATTTAAAAAGTGATGTATGGAATTACATGTGCTATTTTAATTAATTTCGAAAGTTTCAGAATGTTCGATAATACGTTCTTTGTGATTCTCACCCCAAAAAATCATTCTAACTGCGGTGCCTGGAATTATCACGTCTGAAGGAAAAAAAGCTTGCAAAAACATATTCGTACTGATTTTTTGAATACCATGAATGTCTGATCATTTATATGAACATTGAAAATGAAAGTAAACGAAATAGGAGCTAGAGACACAAAACCTGTGACTACAAATTATCACTGTTTAATAAAGTGTTTCCAATGGATATAGGGTGATGCCATAAAAGACCAAATCACATTGTAACAATATTATGCAGTTTGCATAACTCAACCTCGCAGTTAATTACAATCATTATGGACAAATAATGCAAATCAAGATATGATACCATACCAACCTCTACCAATACAAGCAAATATTCAGCCAAACATAGTAATTATACTCTATCCTTAACAAACAGAATCAAATATACACTAAACATATGCAAATTCATACACTGCAAACAATGCCCACCACAAGCAAATCTCAAACAACACAGCAATCAGATCAGCAGAAGAGAACTGTGAACCACCAAAAGAGGCAACGAAGTCTGAATAATATAACATTTTTCGTATTTTTTACATTCTTTCTATTCGTAGGGTGAATTAATAAACAATGTATCTTACGTTCTTAATTTATTTGCACACTACACAAGAAACTTTAGTTATAATAATTTATTTATAAATATCACTTGAATAATTTCTGCGAATACTTTCACTAATTCGTTATTTGCACTACGACTATTCATATGAAACTGACTAATACAAAAAATTTACATATCTAAATAAAATCGTACAAAGTTCTAGAACAAAAGAAACAGAAAATTGAGGGAATAGACTTTCCTAGAAATAATTTTGAAGAAATACTGTACAAAACAGTATCAACCTTTAACTATCTAGGAATAACGTTGGGACAAGCAGTCGAAGACAGGATAAAGGAAAGAATACAAAAAGACTATCAAGCCTATGTAAGGAACAAAAACCTATTGGAAACAAAAACATAACCAAAGGAAACAAAATAAAAATGTACAAGACCCTAATAAGACCAATAATCACGTATGCGATGGAAACAAAGTAATCAACAAAAGAGGAGAAGAAGAACTTTAAATAACCGAGAGAAAGATAATGAGTATAACAGGTACATACATAACAAAGGAGGGAGATAGGAGAGTAAAGAAAAACGAAAGAACAGAGAAAGACCTGACGAAGAAAAATATAGTGAGATATATAAAAACATAAAGACTCAACTAAGCTGGGCATATAATGAGAAGAAAACCAACTGAAATGATCAAATGAATAACACAATGTAGCACATTATGGTAAAGAAGAGGCGGCAGGCCAAGAAAAACTTGGAGAAACGAAATAGAAGAGTACATAAGAGCACTTAATATAGAGAACTAGAGGGTAAAATACCAGAACCGAAAAGAATGGAAAATAATAACAAAAGCAGCCAAGACAAACGATAAACTATAAAGCGAACAAAAATAGAAAAAGGGAAGTGGTCCTTCTCAAAGAAGGATTTTAAAGCGCTAAAAGCGATAGCCATAATCCAAAGGCTTGATGATGATGATGATGATGATGATGGTGATGATGATCTTAGTAAATAACTATATTTTTATAACCTAAATTCAGCATATGTAACTCTTCCTATTTCTATTTCTATTTCTCTCTACATTAAAGATAACTTCTTTTCAATATACTAATTTCAAACATCATCCTTGAAACTAGAAACTATTGTCTAAGTCTACAAAAACCATCAGAAGAGCAGTTCCTGGTTTTATGTTGCATTAATTTGACGTTTGACTCACAGATATGAAAGAATTTTGAAAGTAATCTTATTATTTTCAATAGCATGAATTTAAATAATTTTAAAATAACACATTATTTATATGCTGCTAAAGACAGTGTTCATCTATTTCTTTCCATCATTTTAGTGGTGTACAGGTTTCGACTACCCAATCAGGCAACGTTTGTGGCCTTGGTGAGAGTGTTTTGTTTTGATACTGTGAAAAAAGAAAAAATGGGTTCTTTAAAAGAGGTAAAACACTTTGATGTACCAAGAATCACTTTGTTTCGATTGTGTCAGAAAAATTACCTAACTCCATAATAGGACACAGCCATTATATTAGGAGGAAAATCTGTTTTAGGTGATCAACTGGAAAAGTTTCTAGTAGAGTATATTTCGAAGATGGAGAGCAAGTTTCACGGCTTTACAAAGAATCATGTTCGCGTAAAGTGGCTAGAGCTATTTTTAAAACGTCATAAGTAAAAACTTTCATTGAGACCCACTGGCACGTCTTCTCAATAGCTTTTGGCTGAAGTACGGACCAAGTACTCCCTTTTGATCTTCTTGAAGAAGTTCCCATTAAAGGCAAACATATTCCGAATCCCTCCGAATAGCATATATTATAATCAGATTGATAAATCAGAGCCTACAGTGGTTCAAAGCAAGATGCCCTGAGTTTCCAGTCACAGAGGAAAACTACACATACCTTCACTCAATTCGGCTAAAAGAGGCTTATTAATGACAATAGTTATTGCTATGAACGTTACTGGCCACTTTGTGTCTCCTTACATGATTTTTCTCCAATATGAGCAAACAGCTAATGAGAGGCAGTCCTCCAGATGCACATCCATCAGAGTAGATACAAGTGCTCATATTTACAAATTGTTTCATGCATTTTGTCAAACACACCAACCCAGCCCCAGAATCGGGGTTGATCTCAGATAGTCATTATTCACACACCCGAAACATCGACGTTATAGAAATTGCAAGGGAGAACTTCTAATAATAGTACCATTGATTCGAATGATGAAGAAGAAATACCCTTTGAGACAAAAAGATGTTCTCTAGCATCCTGTTGTCTCAAAATACTCGAGGAAAGGCATGGATCAAATGTCTCATGTGCGGGTTCTTGGCCTATGGTAATTGCGCTGGTGCATAGTTCGATATTTGATGTTTCTACTCAACTTAAGTAATTTTTAAAAATGACCAAAGTTACTGGAGTAACTCATAAAAATAAAGGTTTATTATTCATAGCTGTTGATTTCATTTTTGTGAAAATTTTTGTACCTCAAATTAATATATGTAAAACAAGACTCTCGATAATTGAAATTAAATAAAAAAACTGTTTTACAATATCTTTCTCTATAAGCATTTTAGTAATGGGAATATGGAAAAATTAATTACTACTATATTCCGAACTTTCGATTACTTACATATTTCTCGTCTGGGATATGATTAGTTATGATTTGCGGCGGTTTTGAATTGTGTTATTTCTTTGAAGAAACATTAATTTCATCGATTTCAATTGTTGTAGTTGCAATATGCTGAATTTCAGATTATTATCTTCACGTTTACTACAGTGATAATATTATAATAACTCCCTATTCCAATTTGTTATTTTAGGATGAACACTGGAGAGATGGGCATAAGTGATAGAGATGACCGTTTCGTTTGGTAATCTTATATCAAAACCTGTTAGCCATAACCCGTTACGAAAGATGTGAGCTCTGATTATATTTCCAATGTTAATTACTTGATAAGTCAAGTGAAAAATCGAGTTAATATCCATTCGAATGTTGGAGAATTCCCTAATGGGGTGAATGCACAATATCAGCTTTGAACTTTAATCTTGATTAATCCACAATTCCAACCTTCATTAGTAACAATTTATTTGCCACATCAACTAATCGCCATTTCCGATCACGATTAATAGATCAGTTCCGCATCAAAATTTCTCTTCTTGATTCTGGAACTTTTGTAAGCGTTAATTCATGAAGCGATTGTGGTAGTGGTTTAGAAGTTAACAACTTCTACTTCTCCTCATTTTGAATGCTGAATATTTTATGAAATGGAGAAATATATTTGAACAAGTTCGATAATAATCTGCTTAAAAATTAAACTTAAACCACCAATATAGAAAGGTAAGGATTGTGATTTTTTTAAATTGTTTCAAGTCTTTGGGACTTTTTCATCATCGTTCTGACATTTAACAGTACATCCGCTATTGAATTTGAAAACTTAATTGCTGATATTTGGTGGCACAACATTTATTGGTATCTTACTAACAAATTTTTTAATTATGGTGTGTAAGCATTCATTTAGAACGAATATATGATGTTCCATCCCCTACATTATTATTCTGTTATTTGGCGATGTTATCTGTTATCAGAAAAATTCTGTTAAGAGTTCCACAGTTGTGATTTCCATATATTCCCTCATTTTATCTTTTTTTCTGTCACTACTTATAGGTGCTTGGATGATTGGATTTTTATTCATAAATTCATAGCCTCTCAATTTCCTTGTACTGCCGATTTATTACTAGTATCAATACCATAATCTTTAGCGTTGTGTTCAAGTTTTTTAATTCCATTCATTTTATAAATCTTTATTGAGTATCGTCTGGATATTCTCATTATTACTCCCTTCTTTTTCCATTATCCTTCTGTTTTAATTATGATTGTTATTGAGTTGGTAATGTGTGGTTTTCTTGAAATAATCTTCAAACTCAACTTCATTCTGTTAATATCTCTTCACATCTGAAATAATATGAAATGAAAATGCTGTCTTCAACTGTCGATAAAAGAAGATCAGAATGATTTGTGTTAGAGTGCGATACCCTTGTTGTAAGAATTTGTGCATTTTATGTTGAATAATAGTCATAACATCTTCCATGAGTTTTTTATGTACTAATATTCTAAAATTTGCTTGTTATCTTATCTTTTTTTTAATCCTCCACTTCTTTTATATGTTTTTTCAAAGTCATTTTTCAATTTTTTCTTGTTTGTCCAACCAACAAACTCTTTGTCACATTCATAGGTCGACATACTGTCTTTTTATCAAATATTTTGCATTTTCATTAGTTTCCTCAATTCAATTTTAATTCGTTCTGGCTTACATTGTCTCCATACTTTTAATATACTTCTAATTCTATTATAGATTCCTATCGTCACATATTTCTGATTTTTAATTTTTGAAATTAGCAGAAATTAATCGCTCCCAATTACTACTCTTCTTACTTGAGCGTCTATTACATATTTTTCGTTTTCACTTATGAATCATTATGTATTTCCTTTCTCTTCATTTTCTCCACTCGTTCTTAGGTTCCCTACTTTGTATTCAACTTTTTTGTTTTCGTTTATTTCCAATTCTTATCTCTATTAATAATTATTCATTTCCTATTTCCACCATATATTTTTTTTCCATTTTTTCCTCACCAATATACTAGTAGACAAAAAAAATTTTTCTGTAACCCAAGAGTGATAAAATGGACCTGTACAAATACGAAAATATGAAAAAAATTATTATAAGGTTCTTATATTACATTTATACAACCATATTCATTGGTAAATTATTTAATATTTATTTAAAAAATAATTTCACGTTTTTTCAATCGTATATATTGACAATATTCATAGTTTACATCCAATAAACATGTCTATTAAAAACAAAAACCTTAAAAAAAATCACTTCAAATATCAATTAGCTCTACTTTCTCCTTTTATGAGGGGCTGCACTTTCTCTTCATATTATTGTTCTAATATCTTGGTGGAACATTTCACCCTGCTCATCACTGACAGCTCCCAAATTTTCGGGAAAAAATGTCAGATGGGAAGCTCATCAACTAACTGTTAGTAGTTTGGATCCATATTAATGCCCAAAAATCCCCTTACTACACTAACAAATGCCTTCCATGTTCTAAGCTCCATTTCTTCCCATTCATCCACTGCACCAATGACACGCAACAACTAACACAGCACGCGTGGAGGGGGGCCACTGCTTGTCTTGGTCTCCAATTAACATACCAAAATATTTGAAATATATTTTCTCAGATTATGTCAGGAAAAGTTTTGCAGCTGCGGCGTGTTCGACTCGACATTTTCGTCTTTGTAATAATTTTTTTCACTATGAACAGAGAACCACTTACTATAAAACTCAACAGAATGCTAATTTTCAATGTTATCTATTCTGAATAATACGGCACAGGTATTTTCTCGGCCATCAAAATTACCAATATAAACCGCCCCTTTATAAACTCATCTACCCGCTAATGTAAACGTGCATAATAAGGTATTGAAAAGTGGTACGTGTTAGGGCTTAACATATATTTTTTCTATAATTGGACGGATATTTCCATTTCGAAAATTAAGGTCTCGCCTGTGCTACGAAAATTTTGCCGGCAAGTGATATTTATTCGTCAATTTGATAATTTGTGCTTGCTATGTCCATTGGACTATCCATTATCTACATAAATTATTTCATGCCCACCCCTCTTCTTTCTTCCCTCACCACTGAAAAATATGCTTCATTTTGTCAAATACTCTTTTAAACAAAATTGACTGCTATGGAGGTCCAGAATTACCAAAATATATAGAAATAATATCAGCTTAGGCAAATAGAAAGCCTCAGATAAAACCAAATACTTCTATTTAAATATTATTTATTATTCTCAAACATAAAGTTTCGTAGAAATGCTACAAAAATAGAAATCTACTCAGCGATCTCAGTAGTAGTCACCGATCCCTTTCGTTCATACTACACCTGCAGATCCAAACATATCCGGAATACAATCATTGAAATGTGTGTGGTTCGATAGCAAATTATATAAGCTGATGTCGGATTTATTTAGATAAACGTTACGTTTTTTTCACACTTGGCTATAAGTACATACACCGAATAATATTACGCTGAACGAAAGGGGAACGAATACATGCTCGCCAACATTGAATTTTGCATGAGAAAGAACTTGTTTGTATTTGACAAGCCGGGACGGTAACATATTCTCGTTTTTGTATCATTTTTTTTTTCTGGATCCGCTATCGTATATGAGTTCTGAATGGTTAGTAGATCGAAATAAAATCAGAATAGAATGGAAGTTTGAATTTCATACAGATTTTCTTTGTATATCATTGAATTACAAATCATGGTCGATTTAGTGTGAAAACTTTTTTTCGTAAAATGAATAACACGTTATTATCGGGACAAAATAAATTATGCTTGACTTTTGAACTATGTTTCTTCTGCTATTTCAGGTGTATAATTAAAAAGTACGATAAGTAGTAATGACAAACTAAAAACGGCATTTCGATAATAACAGCAGAGCATGAAGTACAATATGCTTAACACAGTATAAAATAGGATGAATTATTTAGAAATGATTTCATCACTTCTTGAGATTGTAGATTGAGGACGAAATAGCAATAAAACTTCGTTTACTCTCTCGATCTACACTTGAAACTCCACCAGTTCTTTCCAATATTACTCTAATGTTTTTCTTATCAATTACACTCTTCTTATTCGTAGGGTAAATCAATAAACATTGACTCTTATGTTCTTAATTTATTTACACTCTATATATCATTTATTTAAAACTACATTAACTCTTTTTCTCACCAGTAGATGAATTAGAGATAGTTCACCTGTGACTATGATCAGGGATTTCGTGAAGATTGTTCGATATGACCCTATGATTACTTCCTTCTTGGTTTTCCCATCAGTATTTTTGTGTTGGTACTCTCTCTCTCTCTCTATACCAACTGATGATATACACAACAGATTATTATTGAGAACAAAACGTATTTTTGTAGGTACCCTATTTATTTTATTACAGTTTTTGAAGGTATAAAATTACTGGTTTGATTTTGTCAACTAGAAGTATTTTAAACGTCACATTCAGCGTTTACTTGTTAAAAAGATGAATATTTTAAAATAATAAACTGAAAAACCAAATATACAGGGTGTCCTATTCAAAAAAACTTTACTTCATGTTGTCACGCTTAGGGTGAACACCCTGTATACATCAAAATATTTTAAAGATGTGTATCTGTGCAGATATAACAACTTTCATCATAAAATTTTTTGTTGTTTATTTCATCTCATTTCAAGTAAGTTATTGCACTTTCACACACTAATGGGCCATATGTTCATAACTCGAAGAAGATAAAAATAATCAAGTTTAGTAAAGAAACAGTTATGTCGTAGCAAAAACTAGCACGTCTATATGATGTCGGACCAAAACAAAAATTTAAAAAAAAAGTCAAATCAAAGAAAACAAACATTCAATACAGACAGAGACAACGCACGCAACTGAAACACACACGACCATCTTCTGCGACTGCTAATATTGCCTACACGGGAGCGGTAATAATATATGGACTCCAAAACCACAAAAGATTGTGTTAATGGTGAAACTTCATTTTCGTGAAAACCTAATCAGCACATAAAAGCTAATCAAATAGGATGATCAGGTCATGTAGTGAGATCAGAAATAATTTTCCAAAGAATCTGAAGTGCTGATCAGCAGTGGATGAAAGTATGATATCGTGGGAAGCGGAGTTTGATGTTGTACGTGATTGAATTATAGAGCCACAAAGACGATATTACGATAATCATGGAATAAAAACAAATCCATCTGTTAGCCCAGTAGTGAATTTGATTCAAGACTGAGCATAGAGAAGCCGTAGTAACGCCCTCAATCCTCAATACCAAACCCACAACATCATTTGTAGTTTCTTACTAGGAAGGTCAATAAAATGAAGAATGATATCTTCACCTGGACAGACACCCTACAGACAATATATATGGCCTAGAGCCTTGATAAAGATCAAATAAAGAATCGAAACGTTGACATATATTGTGTGAATTAATTGTAATTAAATATAAATAACATTATCGGCAAGTAAGCAAAAAACTTGAAAAGTCTGATTGTAATAATTTCGTTCGATTCGAACTGTTTCCAGTTGTTAACATAGAAAACACAAGTCGCAAGGGCGTGATTTATTACAGTTCATTTTGGGTTAATGACAATCCTAAATATCATCAGTAACTTTTATCGCTTAAACTCCCTGTCGTGAGAGAAATTGTCAGAATTTTATTGTCGCAAGTTGACACAAATATACTCTCTGATCACGCTGAGTTTGATCATGATTCATAGCTGAGTTCGTTCACAATATTTTTGTGTAAAAAAAACTGAGAATATAACATATCAATAAAATAACAAAGAACCTCGTACGCATTAGTGGTAAACTCATGATAGATTCGAGTCGAGCAGGACTCTATCAATAAAATATTTTTAAAAAAATCAAACTAAACTGAAGAAACGATAAGATTACTGAGTAGTAAAAGGAGTATAAAGCTAGTAGTAGATGAATGATGTGAGTGACATAATAAACTAAACGGAGGGTTAACAACAAGAATTTGAATAAAAGTATTAAAATTGAGAAAAGAGGGAAAAATTTCCTTATAATCGGTGGACGAATAATAGATTCTAATTACCCCCCAAATTTGAAGACATCGATTAATAATTCGAGCATGAAATTACATAAAAAATAAACTTATGAAAGCAAAACATTAAAGAGGGAGTTTTATAACGATATACAATGAAAAATCAATGATTAATGATATCAAGCAGTAATTCAGGAAAAAGTTCAATATGTTCAAATAGTTCAATGGAAATTAAGGGAAATATTGGAGCAAAAAGAGAAGTGGAATATAGAGTGTGAATATAATAAGTTTATATGGAAACGAAATAAGAATTCTCGTCATAGAAAAATCAATTCAGAAAACCAAATTTTGAGACCTGAAAATCGAAATATTGATTAAGAAACTTAACAATATGATGAATTGAATTTCATCATCACGAAATAATAGAGAATAGTGAGATATGAGTGGTAATCAACTTTTTTATTCACAATTTCAAGGACAAAATAACCAAACTTGAAGTAACTTTCTCTGAATAATAAATTATCAATAGAATCAACGAAACATCAATACGTTTCAAGATTATCTTTAGGATCAAATCATTTCTGTTAAAAATTGAACTCGAATAATCATTTAATTATCGATATAGCTTATGTTGACTGAGAAAATATCACTAAGATCTTGGAAACTTGAACATCGTTGTCATTGTTGCAATTGGTACAAAGCAAAATGAGGCAAGTACCTTACATACCTTTTGTTTAAGCCTATTCCCTGCAAATGTGACATTGAATTCATATTTATCCTAATGGTAAACTTTCAGAATAGTTTCTGCTCACTTGATCGGAGTACTTTTTTTAGAAACACTCATCTTTTCATGTCTATCAAGTCAGTTCAGCTTTTTGTATGAGGTAGCTCTAAAATAGTTTGGGACAGGAGACATAAACATGATAAAAGATAAAATGACTATTGAAACGTTACTCTTGCGTTCCTCAAAAGTCATGGTTCTGAAGTTACGTTTAGCATTGATAGGTATAATCTTATAATCTTATTTGGATTCAGCACAGAGACTTTCGTCTATACACTTTCAAAATGAATAACTCACTAAATCTTGATTAATCTATCACTTCAGCCTTAAAAAACTAACACAAGCTGAGCATCAAAATATTTATCAAGTTCCAAATAGAAACAAAGAAAATAGCTTCGATTTTTCATATCATTAACAACGTCCAACTAACAACGATCCATGACATTGAGTTATTTTAGGGGACATGAATATTAATAGTAAAAAAGTATTAGAATTACGGATGTTTTTCACAAAATTTCAATTCAATTCAAATTCAAATATATATATATATATATATATATATATATATATATATATATATATATATATAGATATATATATATATATATATATATATATATATATATATATATATATATATATATATATATATATATATATATGTATATAGCTCTTACTCGATTTTTCTGACAACACAAGCAATATTTATTGATTCCCATATACAATGAGAGCTTACATAGTAATGTTCCCAAATACAGGATAATAACACAATATCATAAATTGAATTGATTATTCGCAGATAAATTATCTTGGGTGGTTATTCAATGAGGCTAACGATGCTCATTGTTCCCAACCTACCACTACCACCATTTATTTGTAGAGAATTCCAACGCACAAGGCCTTCGAGTAATTAAGGATGGAAAGGTAAGCCTGAGGGGTTATGTACATACACATATCAAATTATTTGATCATGGAATATTTTTAATAGCGTTTTCCTCCATTATCTCATTCATCAATCAATTATTTTAAT
Source organism: Diorhabda carinulata (assembly GCF_026250575.1). Lineage (NCBI taxonomy): Eukaryota > Metazoa > Arthropoda > Insecta > Coleoptera > Chrysomelidae > Diorhabda > Diorhabda carinulata. The sequence goes on from NC_079462.1 coordinate 12,355,110, forward strand.
TATCAGAGTTCAGCTGAGTTAAACCTAACAACTGAAATCCACAACATCATTCGGTTTATCAAATTATATTATATGATCTGAGAATATTGTATGCGAATAACTGAAATATTATGATATTCTAAAATGTAACTCACTAAATACGATTGAAAAAAAATCTTTTCATTAAGGTATCCTGAGAATACTTGTAGATTGCATAGTGCATTTTCATATAATATGAGGACTTATGACCTCTATATCGTTTGTATTTACAGAATATCTGACGCAGACGTGCATACTTTCTGTCACAAACTACTGAACTTACTGGAGTCCTTACCTCTAATGCAAACTAATTCTATGGGGCAATCTCAATATTGATTATTCCAGTGTGAATAATTATAGAATGAATAAAAACTCGAATAACCTCGTATCTAGGACACATATATAGAAATAACGTTTCAGATTTTTGCAGCTTCTGATCGAAGGGAAAATCGAGGGAAAACGTGGTCCTGGCAGACGACAAGCTTCATGGCTGAAGAATATTCGCGAGTGGACCGATTTAGACTTTCAGATGTTGATAAGAAGGGCCAGAGACAGAAATGACTTTGCTGGGATTATCGCCAACCTTCGTTAGAAGTGGGCACCAAAAGAAGAAGAATAAAGGATAAAAATCAAGCATGGAATTATCGCCCAATTGCACTTATAGAAAGATTCGTTGAAAAGATGTTTTTATCATTTCTATTTAAATATAAAATACTTACTACCTATCAATTTGTGGTTTTGAGTAACAAATGTACAAATGATGCGATATTCTCCCTCCTCAATAATATCTACTCTAGCCTAAACAGCCATCACTCCACTGCAACAAAATTTTGTGATTTTTCTAAGGCTTTCGATTGTGTTGATCATAGTACTTCAATCAAAAAATTACAGTACGATTTCAGTGGAACACCTCCCTCATGGTTCAATTCATACCTTACCAACAGAAGTCAGTTTGTAAGGGTTGATACAACGATGCTTTTTCGCAAGTCAATAGAATGTGGAGTGCTCCAAGGCTCAGTACTAGGCCCTATTTCATTTCTTCTTTTGAGTCGCATCTTCAATATGCTTTTCCCTTCTGGGGTACGTGTGGTGCGACTTAATTTGAGCGAATCTTCAAACCACAAAAGAGTGCTGTTACATATTTACTGAGACTAAACAGTAGAGCTCATTGCCAGGATTTCTTTGAAAGATTAAAAATTCTGACTCTTCCTTCCTCATTCATCATCCATCCATTAATTCCATCATTCATCTTAGAAACGGTGAGTACGACCTTTATCTACCTACTCCACGTTCAAAATTAGCTGAGGACTCAAAAAAAAGCACAAACACTCCCCAATTGAAATCAAATCGATATCATCTTTTACCGTATTCCACAATAAAATGAGGACATATTCACTGGAAAGTGACTTGTACTTTGTAAACGACTTCTAATAATGATATTTAATTCAGGTTATGCTGCATACTGGTTTAATTTTTGCTAATTATTACCTATTACTATTACCTTTAATTTTATTACTCATTGTGGTTTTCTACTGTATATTGAAATTTTAGTTTATTTGTATCATTATTTACTTATTTTCATGTTTTTTGGCTTTTACAAGCTTTTGTCTACAAATTGTAACAATTTTTTCACGAAGATGAATAAGGAAGGAATAGTCAGAATTTTTAATCTTTCAAAGAAGTCCCTGCAATAAATCCTGTTGTTTAGTCCGAGTAAATATCTAACAGCTCTCATTCATAGTTTCGCTCAAATTGAGTTGCACTACACGTATCCCAGAAGGTAACGGCATGCGACTCAATAAGGGCATAATAAATTGTTAAGGAGGTAGATAAGTTCAGTTCTTTGTAAGCTGATCTTAGCGCAAAACAGGAGGAACTCAATTTTTTAGATAAGGCAGCAATATGTGAGTACCATTTCAAGGAATTTTCCACAACAAGCCTTTTGAATTTTACAGATTCAACGACATCAATGAGGATGTTATGTTATAAAAAAGTCAGCAATGTATTTTTACATGATAAAACTCTAGTTTTAGAAACGTTGAGACAGATTATAATCACACCATGATTTTAGGGGGATTAGGTCACTAGATATGGTCCTTTGAAGTACCGAAATATCAGGGTTGCTCCAAGAGAAACTAGTATCTTTTGCCAATAGACATATTTTACCACTTATATCTAGATAGACAATGTCGTTAATAAACAGAAGAAACAAAATAGGGCCTTGCGGCACTCCAAATTCTATTGGCTTGCAAGAAGACATCGTTATCAATCCTTACAAGCTGACTTCTATTGGTAAGGTATAATTTAAACCATGGAAGAGGTGTTGCCCTGAAACCGTAGTACTACAATTAAAGTATTATGATTAACACAATCGAAAAATCAGAAGATGTTGTTGAGTGATAGCTGTTTAGTCTAAAGTAGACATTATTTTGGAGGGAGAATAAAGCACTATTATGCACTTGTTACTTGAAACCCAAATTGATGAATAGTAAGTATTTTATATATAAACAGAAATGATAACAGCTTGTTCTTGACCAATCTTTCTATAATCTTAGATAAAGTGAAAAGAAGTGCAATTCGATGCTTGATTTTCATCTCTTTTATGTAGATGTATAATTATAGTCGTTTTAAGGCAATTAGGAAAAGTGTCATTTTGAAATGAACCGTAATAGAAGGGGTGAGGTGATTTAATGTGCTAATGGGCAGACTCGAAAACATTTTTAATGACTCCAGATGAGTTTATTTTTGATGTCAATAAATATTGTAGTCCGAAGTTCTGCTAAAACTACAGACATTAGAAGAAACTGTGTAGGTTAGCATTAGCATCATTTATTACTGTAATTACTATAATTGTTGCGCCATAAGCAAGTAGTATTTTGTATTTAACTTAAGTACATTCCACCTCGGGATAATTTTTAAATTTCTCTCCAGTCAATCACGATATTCCCGAATAACTTTCAATAAGTTTTTTTGGTAATGATTTTTGTTTCACTCAACCCCAAATTTGGTGTAATAATACGACAGCGTTGGTCGGTTCTTATGCATTGTTTTGTGAGCATCTGCTATCGATTTACAGTCGTCCGGCCTGCGAACAAAGCATGCCCTGGTTTTGTATTGGAATATTTGAGAAACTGTTTAGTTCGCAATTTGTATAAATCCAGTTTTTTTTCCACAATTTGATTATTAAATTAAGTTACTGCTCTGAAATGAAATAAATAAATACCACATAAAGACTCGATAGTACGAACACGTATTTGATAAATAGAAACGAAAACATTTTGTGTGGTTGTTAATCAGTTGTCATGGACCGGCGAGGATATCTTACTGGAAAGCTCTCGTTTTCTGTATGGTAGTCTGCCATATCAACAATTAAAACATTTTCTAAATTCTACTTCTATTATACATATCGTCGGCTCAAATCGCAAACCTCCTTACGAGGCCCGAATCTTACAATAGACACATGAGATGATAAAAACTGAATAAATATTCGGCCTGATTTTTTCCAATAATGGGTTGTAATAGTGGCCCGATATCAATATTCAACAAACAATTGAAAAAAAAAAGTTTAAATAAATTACATGCGGCGCTGTTAGTTTTAAACAAAATGGCGATCTGGTGTTGCGAAGTTTTCTATTTAAACTTACTTTTGAATTGTGAGAGGCTTTTCTGAAACTTCAAGAGTTTTTCTGTTAGTTACGTTCAGAAATCTGATGGTATTAAAATGCTGATATAGGACAAAAATGGAGATACGAGGTTCGCGAATCAAGCCGACGATATAGAAGTTTGGATGTGTATTAGTCAATGTTAAAAGTTACAAACATTTTTGGATAGAACTTAGCAGATTATGTTCTTAATATGTTATCTTTATAAAATATATCTCAGCGATCAAATAATAAATGAGAAATTAATCAGAATTTCCTTTTACCCAATTCATCAATTACCCAATTCTTAGAGATGTTTGGTTACTAAACAGTTTATTTCTTTGGTTTTCTGGTTCGTTAACGTTTCTGTTGCAAAAAATGAATTATATATTATAGAATCAGTTATATTGTTACGAGCGAAATTTGGTAAACGCGCCGGATGCAAAAGTTCTCGGAAAACCTTTGATATTGTTTTTCTACATGTTTTTATACATACAGTGGCGTTTTGTATTATATTGTTTTTAAAACCAACTTCTAGGGAGGCTTTCTATTTATTGGTGTGTTTGTTTACTCCCCAGAATTCTTTTTGAGAATAAATAAATACCTGCTTGTTTAGCTGCGAGGAGTCAGTAAATACTCCTGAACACATCTGAGTAGACAAATGAACGGTGTGTTAATACATTAATATATTAAGAATAAGATAAGTGTAGCATCAAGCCTTAGTGTTTAGTTTAGTGAATAGTGTCAAGTTTAGACTACTAAATATCAGTTTATAAATAAAGTAAATGTGTAGGATACCTGTGACTATATCACCCTACCGTAAAAATAGTTCAAATAGATTAATAATAAGAAAAACATTACAATAAGTTAACTAAGTAGACCAGTAAGTAAATTTTGGAATGTGTTAAAACTTTACATTAAAAAAAACTTGCAATTTAGTAAAAATTACAAGTATAATTACAGATTATGATAATATATGACTATTTACCAGAAACCGACAAATTAATCATATACTTATACATTGTGAATACATAAGTCACAAGAACTAACAGAAATAGTTTGTGGTATTGATTAACAAATCTTGGTGAAGGAATATAAAACTAGCATCTTGTTCTGTTTTACGAGGATATATTGATATCTAGTTAGCCTAGACCAGTTTCATGCATAAACAAAATATTGCGTTACCAAAGCAACGAACAATAACTTATTAAAAGTGTCAGTAGAGTTACGAAAAAAATGAAAAGAAAAAAGATGTCCTCCGAAATTGTGAGAATCGAAAAATTGGAGTATCGAGCCATCATCAAGTGACTGTATTTGAAAGGGATAAGAGGTAAGCGGATTACGAAGTTATGCTTAATACCCTTGGTGATCAATGTCCTTCGTATGCGTCCGTGAAAAATTGGACTGCAAGCTTCAAAAGAGGAAAATTTTCCATTGAAGATGATGATCGATTGAGAAGGCTCGTTTCTGTCTCAGTCCCCAAAAATATCGATGCAGTTCATGACATGATTTTATCAGACCGTCGAATTGGGCTAAAATGGATATCTGAAGCACTGAATATTTCATACGAACGCCTTCATCATATAGTAATTTGGACATGAGAAAAATTGCTGCAAAATGGATCCCGCAATGTTTGAATATTGACCAAAATACTCGATTTTAAGACGATGTAGACTTCTTAAACCGAATTGTTACTATAGATAAGACCTGGGTACATTTCTACAATCCACATACAAAACAACAATCGATGGAATGGCGACACTCTGATTCTCCAAGACCTAAGAAGTTTCGTGTCCAAAAATCTGCTGGAAAAGTTCTTGCTTCAGTTTTTTTTGAGATTGCCATGAAGTAATCATGATTGATTTTTTGGATGAGATTAGAACAATAACTGGAGATTACTATTCGACATTACTGACCACTCTACGGGAAAAAGTTAAATAGTAAAGACGCGGAAAGCTATCTAAAAGTGTTTTGTTTTTGCAGAACAGCGCCCCTGCACACAAATCTCATGTTGCTCTGCAAAAAATTCGTGATTTAGTGTTTGAATTACTAGAACACTCCCTTATTTACCACATTTGGCTCCGTCCGACCATCATCTCTTTCTTCGACTAAAAAAAAAAGATCGTACATTTTCTTCCAACGAGGAGGTAATGAAAGCTGTGGAGGTCTGGTTTGCGGAGCAAGAAGAAACATTTTTTTTTGAAAGGTCTAGAGATGTTGCAGGTTCATTGTAATAAATGTATCCAATTAAGAGGAGAATATGTTGAGTAATAAAATATTTTGATATCGAAGTTTTGTTTTGTTCTATAGTAGGCTGAAAATTTTTGAATATCTCCTCGTATTGTTTGCTCAATTACTTATCAGAATCAGTTTATTGTCTATTGCCAGAGTACTGGAATTTAAACGGTAGTCAGTGTGACTGCTGAGAATGAAATAAACCATCTAAACATCACAGTCTAAATAGTAACGTATAATTGAAAGTGATCAATTGTTTACTGTAGGTTAATTTTCGATTCGTTATAAGGTTGATTTTGACAAGAAGTGACAGAAATCTGATGGTCCAGTTTTTTCCCTGAAACATTGAAAATAAACCTCAAAGTTAGCAAACACCCAGTTTTTATTGTTCCCGTGAAATTGGCCCATTTCTAATGAACCAACGTCTTCGCGTACGTTACTTGCACATACGCCTTTGCATAAGTTTTTTGTTCTTTTTTTCTTCAGAAACAATACACAATCTTGAACCTTGCAACCACTGTGAACCCTATCAATACGGTTTCTAGTCTTAAATTGCATTACAAAAACTAACAATGTTTTTTTGTATGCCAAGCTTGTGTACTGATATGTACCCTGAGAAATGAGGTCTTCAATTATCAAAAATTTCTGTTTTTCTGTTCAGCTCAGAGCGGTTTTTTGTCTCTACCGAATGAACTAAACAATAAAAATGAATATTAATCAATCTAGAATTAATATAAATTACGTTTATTTAGGAATCCATCGCTTTTATGAATAACTCATTCCAACAAATAATATGCAATTAACACCAATAATAATACCTTTCTGACACTCGAGCGAAAGAGTGTTTCTGTCAGCAGCGCGGATATGGGACGAAAGGATGACTCAAATATTAAACTCGTTAGAACTATGGTGACATGGAATAGCAACTAACAAAGAAAAAGGTCGAGTACTGATAGGAAATTCGGTGTTGTGAACTTCGAGATATCCATATTTCTCCACAGAATGAAGTACAGTGAGTGAATAAATGCTACAAACACGAAGGAGATATTGCAGAACATGTTTTTCGAGTGTAACCACTAGATAGAACTGAGACTGGAATTCACAGCATTAATCCAGAAAATGTCGTCCAAGTTATTGTTTGAGGAGCTAACTTTTATTCTGCCAGAGACCGAAAGAGGTCGAAACGTCAATATTTATTTGTTTTTTGAAATTAATTTTCCATCAACATAGATCTGAAATTGAGAAAAGTTTTCATTAAGCATAGAAATATTATGAGAGTCGTGATAAACAATACACCTAGGTGATTGAAATATAATCCAGCGTTAAATATTATAGAGAGAAAAATTGCTGTTCACTATTATAACTATGAACCATATTTTTAATAATCAGAAGAAAGAGAATGACGCTAAAAACGATAAAGATTTGCAAAAAAATTATGCAGATTGGAATCAGATAGGAAAATATTTCGTTCTTCAATAAATTGATAAAGGATGATAATTATAAAGAATTTTGTGGTTTATATGAGCGCAATTCTATGGAAATCCTACTTTTATAATAGGTTTGTAATGTGTTTATATGCAAAAAAAATGTGAGGATACTGAACTAATGACGAATTTCTATTTTATTATCTGGCGTTAGTGGAAACTTACCTAGTGGTAACTAGTGGTAACTAGTGGAAACTAGTTGAATGTAAGTCGATTCTCTCATTGTTGAGTTTCATGGTTTTTTTAATGAATAAACACTTGAGCATTCTTACTTTTGAGGATTTGTTGATTATCATTTAAGTTATACAAAAGAGATAGTTTGGATCTGCATCCATCATTCTATGGAGAGCTCAAAAGTATGTTCTATCAATTAATTTTTGGTTATTCAGAGGCGCAAATAAGAGGGTCAGATTATTGTTTCATAAAAAATATTAGACTTGAATATATTACATTTGGGATTTGGATGTAATTTTACTAATAGGGTTACTTATGTTTTAATATAGACAAAAGAAAACAAATATTGGAATAATTGGATATTGTTTTCCGAAATATTCTTCATGGACATACTTTTGCAGTCATTTTCTTCATTCCGATTGAGGTACCTCTAAACTATGAAATTTGAACGTATCAACTGCTTCTTATGATTTAGAAAAACATTAATCTCGCTATTTAATGTTGATCTGAGGGTATAAGAAGAAAACATTGGGTGCCTAAGACGGACCATATGGCGAGTTACGCATCAATTCGATCAATGTTTAAAAACGTTTCCATTTGCGATTGGTTTTCTTGATTTTTCCGAACAATTCTAGCAAAGAAATGGTAGTGTACTATTCAGAATTGATCGTTCTACGTTGGTCCAATGGAACAAAGGAGATATGTCCATTTATTTAGAGAAATCAGGCGACCATTCACTTCGACTTCTTGCATGAGCAACTTTTATTGGATATGGCTTAGAAAACCCATAAATTCAATTGTCGTTTAGTTTCGTCTTTTGCGAGCTTTATTGAGCGATTGTCTAAGTTGCGTTATTCCAAAGCATTCAAATATTCTCAACAACTAAGTGTTCTGCAATATTTGATGTATGTGAGCGGAACTAATGTTATCACCTTACCATCGTTTAAGGTCTTCAATTCTGTATAGTGATGTATTCACATATTTCATAAATGGCATTTGTAATTGAACCAGTTCAGAGTGTTTTGGAAATCTAATCTGACTTTAATCCATTGAGTGGTTTTTTGATGCCGGCTTCTTCATTCATACGAACTGATTGTTTTTTATGATTCAAATATTTATATTGACTGTGGTCTGTATACAGAAGAAATATGCAGGTTACTTGATTGTTTATTTTCATTTGGACCATCAAATTTTATACTCTGATTGATATTATGTGATTCTGGAATTGCAGGTTTCTCCTACAAATCACTATTTATATTATTATTTGTATTCATTATGCCCTCAATAACGTAGACAAGTATACTACCAATTTAAAAAACTCTCTGGATTTGTTACTGGAAAAGTTAGAGTCATGCATTCGTAATTATTATCCATTTTCCTCAGTAGAATGTTAATTTCATCGAAGTTTTTTATGCTTGTTATGTTTTGTTGTACGATTTTTAGAGATTTTCTCTCTATTTTTTGGATTAATTATTTCATTGACATGGTTAAAACTAGTGACTTAGAGGGTGTTGATAGGTATGTATTTCACACAATTGTTCAATTGGAGAGATTGATAGGTAATTAAGTTATAATAATAGGTATTCCGTTCTACTTGTTGGATTATAGCCTTCCTCTAGTAGTAGCTCTGCGGTTTGTATGTTCCTATGTTTTGCATCTAATTTTGTGGTGTGATGCTCTAGTTCCTTTCTGCTCTTTTCTTCAGTATCCATTTTAGATTTGGTAGAAATTCGCTGTGAATGCTAAGAGTTGGTAGGGCGCTATATGTATTTGCTTTTGGATCTTCCGTATATTGAATAATTATCGGTACGTGCAATATAATTCACATATAATTCACTAGCATAGAAATAGTTCTTCTGATCGATATGTTTTCAGGTGAGTTGTAAGTATTTCTTCAGAAATTCATTCCCCGTGGGTTAGGTCTTAATTGAGGCAAGTTGGTGTACTTTTGGATTTGTATTTATGTGGTATTTCTTGTTCTTAATAGGATAGCAATAAATTTTTTATTATCTTACCCAATCCCTGGTAGCTGTTTTAGTAGGTTTTGTTCAAGTCTTATTGTATTTAATACTTTTTATGAAAAATTCAATTCTTACAAGATCCTTTTAATGGAAACTATGCTTTTTGAAAATCGTCTTCCTATATGGATTTGCTAATTAGAGATGCAAGAAGATCTGCAATACATTGGGCAATATTTGCATGTGCTGTGTCTTGATAAACAAGGAATTGTGAGCGCCCATTTATCTAACGAAGTTTGTAGTGTGTAGGATTACCTACTATAAGAGTAATCTCCCAACTATTAGTCCAACAGTTTTGTGTACATGCTTTTCAACACATAGCATTATCACGGCATTATGAGCGCCAACAACATCGGTGAGTTAGTGTACGCATAGTAACGTATCTACCTTAGTCGAAAAATCATTAGGCAGTAATTAAACGTGTACTAACAAAACAATCTTCTAGAACTAGTTGCCTGAAACTTGCAACCTAGCTCCCGTTAGTCCATCTCGGTTGACATGTTCAGCTATCTTATATCTTCTGCCCACACACACATGAAGGACATTGCAATTCATTGTCACGACAAGTAATTTTTTATACGTGACATGTTCATGTTAACATTGATATTGTATCATATTTATTACAAATATGTTGTTGACGCTGCTAAAAATTGAAGGTCTAGGAATTATTCTTTTTGATTATAAAATTTCTGATATCACTGAGAAAATTACTCTGTATCCTATCTTTTATTATCACGAATAATGCTTTTGCAATTTATCTATACCAATGAAACCATCATCAATGAGAATGACAATCAAAATGAGTATAACCTTTTTCTTTTTACTATATATTTTAAAAATAAATATCTACAAATGGAGAAGAGGTGGAGGTAGAGGTGACAAAATACTAATTGCTTTATTATGGTTCTGCTGGCAAAGCCAATAGAGGCCCCACAGTCTTGTGTATCAGTGGGTTCATATACAGGGTCCTTCACGACGAGTTGAATTGATTTGTATATGGGAAAGTACTGCGACTAGTGTTCTGAAAATTTGCTTAAATGGGTTTTCCGAAATGCTCGCCTCAGCTAAAATAATTTCAGTTTTTTAAAACTTCCGGTTATACCGGAAGTGGACCCAAACTTCGTTATTTCAAACACAATGCCATGGTTTTTATTAAATGTTTGAAATCTACGCAAAATTCCAATACAATACAAAACATAGTATGCCTAAAATCCACTATTTTTTAATTATTTCTTATTTCCGAAATTATTTTTTAACATTTCCCTCCACTAATAAAATTATATTTCTAAGTTAAAGTGAGTCAGGTCTAATATTTTCGAGATTTTTACAAATAACAGTAAATCAGTGAAAACCTCGACAAAAATTTATATAGGGTGTTCAAAAAATTGTGCCAAATTTCGCTATACAAAAACTTCGAAAACTTAGTTTTTTCAACCTCCATTTTTCTCTTCACCATTCGATTCTACGTTTTACATTAAACTTCGTTAGTAGATATCGTTAGTTCTTCGTTAGTAAATTCATATATCTCAAATTAACGGTTTTTGTAGAAACTTGAAAAAACTGAAATCTTCATGGTTTTTCATTGTCGGTAGTCTGGAGCGACCAAATAAAAGGTAACATATCAATAAAACAAACAAACAATGAAAACAGCTTGATGTTTAAGCGTTGCAAAAGTGTTCATTATGTCCCGTTTAGTATTTATTAATAAAGATTATTTCAATTTGCTGGTAATATACGGGGAATATGATAGGGTTATTAAGCGAGCCTGCGATACTTTTCATTTACGGCATCCGGATAGACCACGACCCACCCTTGATACACTTACGCAGCTCATTCATAATTGTAAAACCCACGGTCACTTTGTGGGAAAGTTTCAGAGCACTAGTCCCATACACATATCGATTCAGCTCGTCTTGAAGGACACTGTATATTTAGTATCATGTATCTTACACTGTAAACTACATCTGATCTAAATGTGTACGGAGTAATTAGAAGTGACATAAAATGAGCAGTACTTTGTCGAGTGATTTTGTACCATGAAAATATCTAAATCAGTGTGAGAAGCTCAATATATTACGCGTGGTTTTTGCTGCTATATGGAGTGATGTAAAAGTCTCATACATCTCCATACGTTATAATGGATGGCTCTATCAAAGAATGGTAGAGATTCTATGTCCTGCAAGAACAAAATATACATATATAAGATTAGCCGAGGAGAATTTCACTGCAAAAATTATCTCACTTGACCTACATATTAAGAGAAAGAAAAGATAAGTCTTGATAAATTACTCAGGAAGATGTTAAGCGTTGTAACAAAAATCGTAAAGTGAGCGCTAGATGGAGAGGTATCCAAAGTAGTGGTCGCTAACCTTCTTCATATAAAGGTATGAGAAAAAGGATGTTTAAGAAGCATTATTTGTTGATTTAGAGATATACCTATGAAATTTTAACGGTATATTTCCATGGAATAGAGAAATGGAAGTAATTATCTCTCATGAAACCAAATTTATTAATACTATAATTAGTGTTAATAGGATTAAATAAATAATTTTGTGTCTTTCTGTAATACATGAACATTTCATATTGTATTATAGTTATTATTAACACGTTCACATTAACATTTATTTGTAAGAAAATTTTTTACATAGCTTTAACAACAGAACTTATTATATATCTCATTTCTTCCATTCGCTCAGTAGTCGGTTGGTCGGACAGCGTTGCCAGTTTTCATGAGTTTTGAATTAATTCTGGCGTGAACATACTCCCCGCGTTGAAAGCATAAGGATGGCTTTCAAAGGTCAACTGGAAGGGGGCAGATTTTTTGAAAGCTTCTTTTGATGATTTCTCCAGAGGGAGTTCTTATAGAAGCGACCCTAGCGATACCGTCAGGGCCTCTATGGAGCTTGCTGATTCTACCTAATAACCACTGAGTGGGCATAGTGTTCTCGCCTTTCACTAAAACGAGAGAATCTTCTACTAGATGGCCTTGGTTGGACTTCCATTTGGTGCGTCTTTGGAGCTCCGCAATGTACTCAGATTTCCATCTGTTCCAGAAGTGCTGTGCTAATTGTTGTACGAGCTGAAATCTGGAAAGTCGATTCATTTTTATGTCGGTGACATCTTGATCAGGTGCTGCAATTATTGGTCTTCCAATCAAGAAGTGAGCTGGGGTAAGAGGTCCAAAATCGTTGGGATCAGAGCTCAGTGGGCATAAAGGACGCGAATTCAAAATCGCCTCGATTTGTGCGAGAACTGTGGCAAATTCTTCAAATGATAAATGAACTTGGGTCAAAACGCGCCTTAAATGATGCTTTACGCTTTTGACAGCTGCTTCCCACAAACCTCCGAAATGAGGAGAGTAGGGTGGTATAAACCTCCACTCTATATTCTGAGAGCTACATTTCTCGATTATAGTGTTGCTGCCATGTTTTAGAAAATCCTTTAGCTCTCGCTGTGCCCCGACGAAGCTTGTTCCATTGTCGGACAATATTTTTGATGGTTTGCCTCGTCTAGAGACAAAACGATATAGCGCTTGAATAAATGATTCTGAAGAAAGGCTAGAAATCAATTCCAAATGGACTGCTTTAGTTGATAAACAAATAAATACGCCAATATAACATTTACTTAAACGACAACCTCTACCTTTCTTATCGTTGATCATAAATGGCCCCGCGTAATCAACTCCCACTATTGAAAATGCACTAGAAGGATTAGTTCTATCGCGCGGTAAGTTGGCCATAATTGGCTGTATGGTTTTAGCATTGAATTTGAAGCATTTCACACAATTCTTAACAGTCTTTCGTGCAAGATTTCTACCGGATATAACCCAGTAATTTTCTCTTATAGTGCTTAAGAGCAGCTGAGGGCCGCCATGCAATAGGCGTTCATGTTCTTGTAAAAATAGTAGCTTTGAAAAATGATGCTTTGAATTGATCAAAATTGGATGCCTTTTGTCAAAAGAGTAATTTGAATGTTTTAGTCGCCCTCCTACGCGTAGCAAACCATCGGGTTCTAGAAAGGGACTAAGACTTAATAGATTACTATGGGAGCTCAAAGGCTTGTTATTTTTCAATGTTTCAATTTCGGTAGAATACGATTGAGATTGACAAATTCGAATGAGACATTTTAGAGAATCACTTAACTCCTGTACTGTAAGAGAACCGCCTCTTCTGCGATTTCTCTGAAGACAATTATCCTTAAATCGTAAAATGTATGCCATTGTTCGTTGCATTCTTGAGAAATTTGAGAAACGTTCAAAGGGAAAACTCAGAGTAGGGGGCGCAACATTGGTCAGAAGACTGGATTTAAGTTCAGGTAAATCATGAACCACCTCCAGCTTGTCATTGGGCCAAAAACTTGGGTCCTTAGCTAGCCAAGTAGGGCCGCGCCACCACAAATCAGAGTTTAAAATTTGACTAGGATATATTCCCCTTGAAGCAATATCTGCTGGATTATCGTGGGTGGGGATGTGCCTCCAATCGGCGTGTTTAGTGAGAGACTGAATTTCTGCCACTCTATGGGCCGTGAATGTTTTTAGCAGATTCGGGCTTGTGCGTACCCAAGCTAGAGTTATAGTTGAGTCCGACCAAAGTGTGAAAGATTTGAATTGAATTTTCAAAGCAGTTTTAGCTTTATCTGTTAGGCGGGCTAGAAGCAATGCTGCGCATAATTCCAACCGCGGGATTGGTATTGTTTTTATAGGTGCCACCTTTGCTTTGGCGCATAACAGGGATACATGAACCCTTTGATCGGAATCAATACTTCTCAAATAAACACAGGCTCCGTAAGCCTTTTCCGAAGCGTCAGCGAAACCATGCAGTTGTAATTCAACAGCATTCTTGCAAATAGCTTGTCTGTTTAACTCAAGATCGTTCAAAATAAGAAGCTCCTTCTCCAACCTTACCCAATTTTCAGATATAGCTTTTGGAATAGCGTCATCCCAAGCTAATTTATTTTCCCATAATTTTTGCATTATCATTTTTGCGATAATAGTACATGGGCTTAGTAAACCAAGGATGTCGAATATTTTTGATATAGTAGATAAAATTGTGCGTTTTGTGACCTTTGTACCTATAGGATTGGTATGAATTTTATATTGAAGCTTATCGTTATTGCAAACCCATATCAAGCCTAATGTTTTTGTTTTGCCATCATGCGCAAATTCTAGTATATCGGATTTTAAATCATTTGAACTTATATTTTTGAGCGCGTTAGTGTCGTTAGAGCACCATTTTCGGAGTGCGAAACATCCCGATTTAAGAGTGTCACTTATCGCTTTACATATGTATTGCGCATGCTCAAGTGTAGGTGCACCTGTTAACAGGTCATCTACATAAAAGTCGTGCTTAATGATTTCGGCTATTTCCGAGTTCATTTCTTGAATATCCTCAGCGAGTTTAGCTAAACAGCGTATTGCAAGATAACTGGCAGAGGCTTGCCCGTATGTAACGGTATTTAGCTGGTAGACTTCCAGGTTATCACTCGGATTTTCGCGCCATACAATTTTTTGCAAATGCCTTTGCTCGGGCGTTATTGAAATTTGCCGGTACATTTTAACTATGTCTGCCGAAACTACATAGTTATATTTCCTAAACCTTAAGACTATTGATAGTAAATCGTCTTGTAAAACGGGTCCAATGACTTGAATATTGTTGAAGGATAGACCGTTGCTAGAGGGCGCTGATGCATCGAAAACTACCCGTAGTTTTGTGGTCAAACTCTCTTCTCTCAAAACTCCGTGATGCGGCATGAAATATTCGAAGCTTGAATCATTGCCGTTACAAATTGTCATATGGCCTAGCTCTTTATACTCGTTCATAAATTGTATATATCTGCTGTGCAGCATTGGATCTCTCCTGAATTTTCGTTCTAATGCATAGAAACGTTTTTCGGCTTGAGCTTTCGACTCACCTAAACTAGAAGGTTGTTGCTTCAAAGGTATAGTGACTGTAAAACGTCCGTTCGCGTCTCTGGTAGTAGTTTTGATGAAATTGTCCTCGCAAAATTGTTCATCTGGAGAAAGTTGTCGCGTGCTAGATATTTCCTCGATTTCCCAAAATTTGGCTATTGAATTTAATAATTCCTGGTTTATACTTAAATTACAAGAAGCCTTTTCAACGTTGTTAGTACTTATTTGCCCAGATACAACCCAACCTAGCACTGTATCAATTAATAGCGGCATATTTTTTCCTAACGAAAATTTGTTATTGCTTAAAATTGTCCAAAATAGGTCCGCGCCAATGAGCATGTCTACTGGTCCGGGAATATTGAATTGTGGATCAGCTAGCTTTAGATCACCTGGAATCGCCCAAGATTGCGTGTTGATTCGACAACACGGCATCACACTTGTAATCTCTTTTAGAATATAACAATTGCCATGCGCTTTAAAATTGGTATGTATAGATTTAAATGAAACCTTACACCTTTTACTGACCTTTGAAATATTGTTTGAAATTCCGAAAATTGAAAGATCTGTTTTATGTGTCGCAATATTCAAACGCTTTTGCAAATCCTCCGTTATAAAGGAAGTTTGAGAACCACAATCTAATAACGCTCTTGCTTTGTGAAAATTATTGAAATTGTCTGAAATGAGTAAACAGGCGGTAGATAATAGCACCTGCCCCGCCGCTGGTACCACTACGCCACTGCTTAGTGCTGCGGAACTTGAGCTCGCGTTGTCCGCTATCTCGAGTTTTTCATGCAAAATTGTATTGTGCCAAGCTTTACACACTTTGCAAGGCCCTAATTTACACTGTTTGACAGAGTGACCCGAACGCAAACAGTTATGGCAAAGATTTGATTTTTTGACAAAATCTTTTTTTTGTGTTATTGTTAATCCGAGAAACTCTGCACAACGATATATTGAATGCTCTTTCTTGCAATAGGAGCATGTATATGTACTTGAGGTCAATGACCTTACTCTACTTTGTTTATTGAATTTATTTTCCTCATTACTAAATTTTGAATCTGATTTATTTAAACTGAGACTGTTCTTTGATTCTAACATATTAAGAAAATTGGAACGTTTTTGTAAAAATTGTAGGAATTTATCTAACTTTGGCAATTCTTCCTGATCTCTATTTTCCCTTTCCCATTCAAGGTTTGAGCTAGTATCTAATTTATTAGTAATCCAAAAAATTAGTAGAGGATCCCAATTAGTTATATTTTGCCCCAATTGTTCAATAGATCCCAAATGTTTGTGAATATCGTCAGCTAAATTTTGTAGTTTTTCAGCTGTCGGTTTTTGTATATTTTCTAATGAAAAAATAGCTCTAATATGTTCATATATTAATTTTTTAGTATTGTCAAATCTTTTTGAAATTGTGGCCCATGCCACTTCATAATTGTCGGCCGTATATTTGATTTTGGAAATGGACGCCGCTGCTGTTCCTCCTAGTGCACTTCGCAAGTAATAAAATTTTTGAATATTATCTAATTTTTTACTATCATGAATAAGGCATTTATATGTGTCCCTGAATTCTAACCAATCTTCAAAGTTTCCACTGAATTTAGGAAGTGATATATCCGGAAGCTTTATACCCTCGTTTTTACAACAAGCTTTGTCTGAAATCACGCTAAGATTTGTATCATTATCGTGATTATTGTAGCTTTGTAAAATGTTTTTAGCAACAGCGATTGCATCATAATATGAATTTTCAAATCTCTCTCGTTCGATTAATTGCTCATCTAAATTTATATCATCCTGTAACTCTATTTCTAATTGATATGATTTGAATTCGTCAAGATAATTTTCGGCATCACGTAACCTATCTTTTAATTTTGTAACTTCTGTTTGGCTTAAATTAGATATAGTTGCAAATTCATTTACCGCTTTTGTGAAAATAGTTAACTGAGCTTTAATTACACCTCTTTTCTTTATTAGTTTGCCAAGTTCTGCCATTTTATATTGTCAAATTGTTCAAGCACAAACAGAGAAGCTTTGAAATCGCAAATGGAAAGAAAAATTCGGAAATAAATAATTTGGAACAAACTCACTCTGATTTCGGTCGAACTGCCTGATTCTTGCAATTGAACTAGTCGGCCAGTTGAGTTGATGTCTGGTCGCCGTGATATTGTATCGACTACTTGTTTGGTCGATCACTTTGCACTCGTTGATAGTTGCTTGCAGCACGTGGTAAATTGTTTTTGGGTTATAGTTGTTAATAATATATTGTTTATTGCGAATTTTCACTGGTTTTGTTTATAATCCGCTCGTAAGGACCATGTTTTGTATTATAGTTATTATTAACACGTTCACATTAACATTTATTTGTAAGAAAATTTTTTACATAGCTTTAACAACAGAACTTATTATATATCTCATTTCTTCCATTCGCTCAGTAGTCGGTTGGTCGGACAGCGTTGCCAGTTTTCATGAGTTTTGAATTAATTCTGGCGTGAACACATATTGAAACTTGAAAATGGATATGGAAACATTGTGTTGAAACATTTCAGTGGAAATCCTCCAAATAATGGAGAAATTCAGTAATTGTAGCAATCATTGGCTTTAGCTTTAGCTTCAGCTTTTCACCTTTGATTTAAATATTGTCAATTCTACTGAAATAAGATGCATCCTTGTTTCATAATTATTATAGAGGTTTGTGTTAATGAGCTAGGTTTCAATTTTGCAATGTTTGTAATATGCTATCGAGATATTGGTTTTTGGTACAATACTAGTTATCGATTCTTGATATATTCTGTGTATTTGTATATTTGTGAAATTCACTCATCCATTCTTTTTTTAAATTACTACTGATGACCATGATTTACCATATATATAGTTCAGTGGTTTAACGAAATAAGAGTTAGCCATAATTAATGCAAGTTGACAAAACAGTTTTATGTATAGCAGAGACTGATTTTTTTTCATTCGTGCTATTAAATCAATTTGAAGAAAATTCTACCTGAAAGTAATTATTCGTCTTCCATAGACTTTTTTTTTCATTAAATATCACGAATTCTTCCAACTTTCATGAAAAAAAATTGAAAAGTTCGGTGAAAATCAGATGATGAATGCACTGAGGTATTATAGCCCTGATAATTATAAGCAACTTTTTCCATTGCGAACAATTCCAAAAGTTCTTTTTGAAGTTTATTCATAGAGAGATTATCTCCAAAAAATGACGGATAATATATTTATCATTTTTTGATGTGGACGAAGAAAAAGGAGCTTTAACTCAACAATAATTGAATAAAAAAGGCCCTTTTCCATACATTGAGAACCATTACAAAAAAACTAATATTTTATTTTTGAATACATGAAAAGTCTATTTCAATATATTAGGTTTCTCTCTTACCAAATCTCTCAGGGTAAAGTGTGCTGGGAAATCTGAAACGAGATTAATGTTATTGCCGGTGCAAAATCAACATTTTCATTGTTTTTGCCACATTGCCACTGGGAATTGTTTCTGACGATAAAAATGTACGTGCTTCTCAATTGCGATCTTTCATAAATCATCACATTACCAAGTTGAGTGTTGTATAGAACATTATATTACTTTCGAGTAATGCCATATTCTCAGATTTTATAGCAAACAAGTACAAGTGAACAAGATTGCTTCAGATGAAAATTAAGCATAATTGCGTTGTGTTTATAGCTGTTTTAGAATAAAGTAAATTCTGTTCGGTGTAGGAAAAATTTCACATCAAATATTTGGGACTCCATGTCTATACACAGGTCATTGAATAAGAGAATGACAAATTCAAAACCTAATTTGATACAAAAAATGTTTCAGAGATGTTTCGAATAACCTGATTAATTGTTATTATGTTTTCTACTAACACAATATCGCACTGCCATGAAACTATTTTACTAGCTTCATTTGTCTATGGTTTTCTCGAAATCCATGAAGAATTCACCTCATTTATTAGGAAAAACTCTACAATTTCTGATGCCCCAACTTATGAAATATCTTGTCTTTTTCCAGTTGAAAAACGTTATTGCAAAGATTGATTTAGTAAAACCTCTCAGTCAGTAATATCCAATTTCTCCAACGTTTGTTGTGAGAAAATTTTTATTAATACAGCTTGACAGTTGGTGCCTATTTGGGTATATTCATTAACTTATACTTCAAGACTGTATTCTGGTACCGAACACACAACCACTATACCAACAATTACAATTACACAATTTTGATAACCAAGTTCTCGTCTTCAGAGACTGAAGGTAAACTGTTCACCTTCAGACAGTGTAATTGTGATTGTTGGTGTAGTGGTAGTGAGCACAGTGTCTACGGTATGAATATCTCCAACGGTTCCAAAAATTACAACTTAGCCGTTTCTTTATCGGCACTCCGGATGCTCATTCGACGATCTGCACACACAATTTGGTTGATTTTGATCACTGTTTCCGGAGTTGAAACAATCACAGGGCTACCTGGGTGCTAGTCATCTTCAGTGCTCTCTCCGCACTTACTAAAGCGCTCAAACCACTCCAAAGCACGCCCACGAGATAGAGAATTGTCATTATAGGCCTCTTGCAACAATTTATAGCACTACTCGTTCTACCCTAGGTCGCGCAGTCTCGTTATTTAAGCGCCAGACCTCGTAGATCACACTAGGTTTATTTGTCTTCTTTGATCTCATTGAAATTGAGTTAGGTAAGTTTATTTTTAAGATAGATCCTGATAATGATTTTTTTGAAGATAAAATTCTTCTGTTAACTCCAATTACCGAAAAAGTTATTTAAAGTGTCTTGAAAATGAAAAAAAAATATTACATAATACTATCAGTTGGTAAATTTAATAGATTAATACGAGTATTAGAAACAATAATAATAATTTTTTAACGTATTAATGCTGAAAAACACCAAATAATTTTTTAGGCGCGTCATCGTCCTTTTTCATACTTCATAGAAATACTTCTCTCTCGAAAATGTATGCGTGAAGAAAGCTTATTGGTGTAATGTCAATAAAAAATATAAAAAAACTAAATTTTCTCACTCTTATAATCAGAAACACCTTCTGGACTTTAACAAAAATACAAAGTAAAATAAATAAAGTCTATTCATGAGCTACGGGAAAAATTTTACCGTTTCATTCAATTGCCTGATAATGGCACGCTGTAAACAGTGTGTTCTGTATGAATATCCCGAATGGTTCTAGAAATTATAGCTTAGCATCTTAAAGATGTATTAAAAAAAACGAAGTGAAGCCCCTTGTAGCATAATATGAATTTGATACGAAATGTCATAGAAAAAAATATGTGAATATAGCAGAGATACTTATACGGCATTCTTTAACCACACTATAAATGTAGTGTAATCAAGTGTAGAAGTGTAGAATATCATGTAGCGACAACTGAAGTGAAACTACATAATATATACAACTTCCAACCTTATACAACTAAATCATGGCATAAGACTATGCAAAATATATTCAGAAAATTGCAATGGGAGGCCTGGGGCATTTGCATATATGCTATATATCATCAGACGAATGATGTTGACGTGAAAAAGTAAAAATATCATGCTAAGGATTAGGACAATAGGAGAATTGCATTGCCTAAGTAGTGCTCACATATGGGACAGAAAATAGGCATATGTAGAAGGGCGTTACTTTACATGAGGTATAAAGATACAGAATCAAATGAATTGATTTCAAACTAAACAAAAATTTAACAATCCTGAACGAACCATTGAGATGGGTAAGAATTAGTGGATGTAATTGTACAAAAATAATTTGAAAAATGGGAACCATGCATAGGAAAAAGAGAACTTCCTCACACGTTAGTACGAATACTGTATGTTCACGACAGGAGATATAAAAGAAAATATAGCTGGCGTATATACAAATATTGATGTCAGATTCTGAATAGAGATTCATTGTGCGGTTTTTGGTGATAAAAAAACTTACTGCTCATATGTTCCCATATTCTAGTCTCTTACTATACCTCCATCAAATTAGTGTTCACATTTCCACTGGACTATTAGTGATGATAATTAAAATGAGAAAAGTGATTTTCGATCGTGAACATCATTATCACTGTCTGGATTGAGAAGGTACAAGATGAATTTATATTTATATTATTTACTTATCCATTTTTTTACGCTGAAATACATAATATCAATTGAAATCAACTAAGGATATTTAATACTATTGCCTTCCTCATTATATATTCGATCATATTATCATCATTCTTTATTTCAAAGAGGTATATTTGGCGTTCTTCCAAATAAATCAAGTAATCAGAAAAGCGGAACGTTCGGAAAAAAATGTATTGTGTTCAAGAATATTGTCTATCTCCATTGCTCTATTCATTTCATATCCAATATACCATACATGAGGATCTATTTCCTTGTAAAAGTTCCAACTTTTATTAAAAAATAACAAAAGTTTGGATTTTCATCGCTTGAGACAGCAAGTTTATTTTAAGTATTGATTTTGTTTGTTGTATAATTCAATGAACTAACGAGTCCCACTCAACTTGAACTAATGATTTCTTCATTTTTATAAAAAGAAAAAGTTTTGGACTTTATTCTGTTTGAATGAATAGTAAATCATTCTAGTAGAACACTAAATATTTAGTTTAAATCTTGAAACTCTTGTTTCATCTTCCAAGTCTATTGTAAATAGCTTCCATCTGAATATCCGACATGAACTGTTAACAAAAAGGTCGATTATGAATAATACAGATAGGGAGATAAGAAAAAACACATAATTTATTCATCAAAAACAAGTTTCATTTGTATATATTTTAATGAGACAGGATAGGAACGATACATTATTCGAACAGATCTACCTGGTTGTGCCCTTAGAACCACGCTTCTAGAAATATTCTCTAAATTCTTGATGTAGTAGTTTAGAAAATATTTTTCTATTATTTTTGGGTCAATATATTCCGTGTGAGAGCTAGGTAACGCTGTAGGAAATTTTTGAATCTCTATGAATCATCATCAATGGCGTAATATTGATTTTGATTTCTAACTTCTATCATATAGAATATTTGCAAAACTCGCTATGACTCTTTATGATTATTTCGTCCAAATTGATACGATTAACTTCAAGATTTTCTCAATCGGATGACTTACATGGATAAATATTGAGTATCAGCTGTAACTTTTATCCCATTTATATTATACGAGTATATATAATATAATTATATGTAATAGAGACCGATAAACGTGTACCGGTATACTGCTTCCTCTCAGAAAAGATTTACATCTTCCAGATCCTTTTTCAATCCAGATTTCTCTTCATTCTTGATATTTTTTTTTCATTTTTTCAACAAAACATCCGCATCAATTCGAAAAACCTTCCCGTGCGGCTTCTGACTTCTTGATAGAGATGAAGTGATACGCCAATTTCATAACGTAGTTTGTTAATATGTTGAATACTACTGTCTTTCTCTTCTCTTTTTCCTTCCTCTTCACCGTTTACTAAATTGGCTAGAAACGTTCAAAAAGATATCCTGATAAACTTAATGGGTTAATATTCTATCCAGAAGAAGTGGCTATCGTCTGCTCCCCGTCGCCTGTTATCCACCACCTGTCGCTTGACGCCTAGAAGATAACGATGACCTAATGCTTTCAGGGCTATCACTTTTAAATAGGATACGGTGCGTTTATTGTCTGACACTGAAATTTTTGTTCAACGATATTGTTTTGAATTACTTTTCCCCATATTTACGGTAAATGTTCAGAACTTTTTGGTCAGGGAAAGGGATTTAATATAATTTAATATAACTGGCGTTTACATTATGTTAATAGAGTTTACCGAATACATTTGGTTTGGTCAAAGTCTCTCTATTGAAAATCCCGCCTCTGTGTCTCACAACGAATATTAATTTTTAATATCCACCTTGTCCTAATATCAATTATGTTTTGTACAACCACATTTCTGTTATCAAGCTTGAATACACAACATAAATATTTTCACTCACTCATACTTAATGGAATGAAAAATATGGAAATCCATTGCAATACTGAAGTAGGGATTCATTCGATAATAATGAGCAGTGAAAGCATAAAAAATCGTCACAGCAAATACCACTTTGAATTATTGATAGGCATATGGATATAAAAGTAATTATATGTTCTTGTCCACAGTAACTTTCCACCTTGATCCTTCTAGTTTCGACTGATGTGAGCATTATAATTTTTGAGTTTGTACTGGCCCATTACCTTCTAAGTGAGTAAATCCAAAGTCAACGATGCAACTAGACTGCTCCCTTTATTTATGCTCATAAAAATTGATGATGCTTGAATAAGGACAAAATAAGTTTTCTTGGTGTTGGAGTGAACTGGAAGAAGGGCTCTGGAAATTATCAATAAATTTCTCAAGTAATCTTGAAATTTTGGTATGAATGTTAGTATTGAGTTATATTAATTCAATTGTTTGTATCTAATCATATTTTTTATCCATTTACTCGAATTATTCATTTCATTTTTTTGGTAGTAATCAACATAAAAGAGTTACCAAACATCAACTGAAAAGTTTCTCAATCTATCTTCTCGTGAACTCTGTTTCATATAAATGTTAGTCTGTACCCTTACTCATATTTGTTAACTAGTAATTTATTACCCACGGAAAAACTGAACGTCAAAAAAGCTTATACGCTTTTGTTTAGGGTGGCGAAGGAAACTTTTGTTGAAAGTGCGATCGAATGAAACAGTTAATAAGGTTATTTCCTTAAACTTTGTGTCAGATGATAGAAGTTTCATGGTTCTTTCATTCTTACATTATACTTAAGTTGAGAAAACTTTTTGTTTTAGAATAAAACAAGAAATGCGAACATAGGTAAAATATTGATGATAACTTGTTTGTTGTGATTTTTACACATTGAAAATAGTTGTATGCAAGTATCGGAAAAACCATAAGATATATCAGTTAATATTAATTCAAATAACAAATCATCCAGTACTCATTTGGTCTTGATATCAGGATGGATATATACAGAATGATGGAGCAGAACATTTTCCTATTCTTTCTTTAGAACAAAAGCAATATTATGCACTGAGGTAAGGAATATTTCTACTGTTGGCAGTCACAACAACTAAGAATGCCATTTAAAATTATGTGGTTAACTTGTTTTCGTCTATAAGAATCGGTTCTAACTCACTTTCAACTTTATAATAATTGCTTCTAAAAATATTGAATCTCTGCAAAAATGTGAGCCAAGGATTCTCTTCAAAAATTTAACCTCAATCATAAGATGGTAGTATAAAAGTTTAAGTTAAAATCATCTACCAGCATTAAGTCATATTTAGGAAAACATCTACCCCGACTCTTAATCTCAAGAGACTGTGAACTGAAGAATTTGTGGTTATGACGCTGATGATCACTCCAGTTGTAGTGTAATTCAAGGTGAATTGAAAGATTTCATTCTCATATTAATAATTGTATTTGTCACTAATTATGATAAATAACAAGGAGCTGATGTCTGTTCTAGGTTTTGGATAAAAATATTTTGTTGTGAAATTTCTTGAAAACTACAGAAATTTGATGCTCATCAGAGCTGTTAATAATATAACGAATATAAAAATTGGGAAATATTCAAATTTCAGATTTATTTGGAGAAGGAAACTCATCATTATTCTAATTAAAATCTTAACCAGTATCTTTAACTCTCCTAATAAAATTTATTTAATGACGATTTTGAACAACTCATATTTACAATTTGTCACTAATTCTATATCCGTTTCCCATATATTTAGACTTCAATGCTCTCTAAAAAAACTTCTCAGTTTCCTATTTTTACTGTTAATCATAGGTTAATCATTTCAACAATAGAAAATATAATATAAATAAAAAAGTAAGAAAATGATCTCTTAATTGATCACTCCAATTCAATTATAATAAGAAAAAAAATTATTTTAAGTTAACTTCATAGAATTATATAAATAATATAAACTAACAGGAAGGAAAGATTTGGTATAAAATATAGTTTTTGCCTGTTAGTAAGACAGGATAATTCATACACCAGTCTCAGTAATTCAAAATTAGATGACTTGCAATCTACGTTAAATCAAATAATCATGAAAGCCTAACAAGATTTTTGAAGGATTTGATTTGGTATGAAATATTTTTATATCAATTAGTTTTTACATGGTAGAGGAATATATGATATTTTATACACCAGTCACGATAATTCAAAATTAGATAAGTTCTACGTTGAATCCTTTTCTCAAGACTTGACGATGATTAACAATCACTTCACATAGAGATTTTTCACTCCTAATTTCACTTAATAGTCCTTTTTGTACCCCATTCTGGAAAACGAAACTTTATAGCAAAAACCATTTAGGAAAATTAATTCTTTGCAAATAAAACAATAAAAAAAAACATTTCAATTCCCAATTATCTTTATAAATAGTCATCATTTGATTGAATTATGAAGGGTTGTAAAGAGGGTGATACCACATACTAATCTTCTTTGATAACATGTTCAACACAGTTTTTCCAAAGCTCTTGGCGGTCTGCTGCTAGAACTTTCTATAACCTCTTTAATCAGTATTGGAGACTGATTATATTTTCGTAATTCTGATTTTACGTTTGCTCATATTAACTCTATAGAGTTAAATATGCATAGTAAGGAGGTAGTCTGAAAAGAGTACTGACACTGTTCATTGCAAAGCTTGAAAATATAATATATTTTCTCCAACTTTAGACTTTCAGTAAAAGTAATGAATTCTTTGTTTATTGGGCCTTTTTTACGATAACTGACAATACTTGGAGCTTTTTTTCAGACATAAATGCTAAAATTTGAGCTTTGCTACTACTACTATTTGGTATCTTAAGGAGTTGCCACGAGTGATAGGATGCGTTGTCCATAACGATTACTGACTGTGGTGGAATGGTAGATAAAAGCTGTTAACTATATCTCCTTTTAAATAATTCTGCTGCTATATATTCATTAAAATCAGCTGCACACTTTTTAATTTTTTTAGGAGATATAAATAACTATAATGCGTTTCCCTTTAGAACATTCAAACAGCAATTTTCACTATTATCAACCCAATCGAAATTTAATACATCGTGACTGTCAAACCATGTTTCATCTAGATAAATTATGTGTCTATTAGAACTTCGGTAGTCTTTTATCTGTTCTTGAGTAGCTTTGTCAACAGTTTTTCTTTATATGTTTTTCGGTTCTGTGAATGATCCACAGCAACCCCTTTCGTGACTGTTCGATAAATGGGAAATTTATTTATTCTAGTTAATTCAGCAATTCTTATTATGATTGCATTATCAGATTGCTGAATATTTTCCTTTTTTAAATATTCGAATATATTTAAAATAACTTTCAGTGTTTGTATATCTAAATCTTTATCATTAAATTCTTACTTGTCTATATTATTACAACACTATGCAATTTCATTGTCTTCATTCTCTCATGGTCTAAAGAACGCCATATTTTTATTTATTTAAAGAAATTTTACAAGCGACGCTAATGTCTAGCAGGAATATTTGGAAGAAATACATTTATGTTTACGATTCCATGTTTTCATTAGTAAACAGCGTCCACGTGGACTGACGGTTTCTTAGATATTTACCGAATTTTATACGGGGAGTAAACATTATTTTTCATTTCTTAATTTGGTATAAGAGCCGTGCGTATTTGTGAAATATTGATTGATCTTCGTATAACCGTCTTCTGCAATTGATATTGGAAGAATTATAACGATCGTACAAGGCAATCACTGTATAAAACTATAAGAGTTGACAAGTGTGTCAGAATGGTGAAATATGATAAATTAAAAATCATATTTCACTTATTCACACTTGCAATTAATAAGTAATAATTCAACACAATTACAAACATTTTCCAGTTCGAGAGTTAGATGTGTGAATAAGTTGAGTTTACACCAATTTTCGATCGAACCAAATGAAAAGTATGAATTATATACAAAGAATCCACAAGTTTGAAGTGTGCCTGTTCCAATCTCCCAACAACTCTTCGAAGAATATCAATTTGGTCGTTTGTGCAACCAATTGCCGGGCTAGAATGATACAAAGTCAGTCCGATCATATTTTCATCTCTATTCACCATTTCTATTGAGATCATTATTGCTAGAGCATTTTACTGAAATGCTGCAGGAATAGTGAATCGTTCAGTATGGCATTTATACCCACTTCCAATGGAAGAAGATACAGACATTCACTGATATATTTTCATTATGTAAAACATAAATGTTATTTCATGTTCATATCAACCTTTGTACATTTACTTATGTATACATTTGAAGGTTTCCTTAAAATTTTTTTTTCCTTATTTTCGCTAATTTTGAAAAACAACGGCAATACTATGATCAACATATATAAATATAACGTAAATTATAGTTTCACTTATTCAATACAATACAATTGTATTGAATTGAGTAATATCTTATATCGTCGAGGCTTGAATTAAATAAGGCTGTCAATGTATTGACATTTTGAGAAAACTGAGTATAATAAACATTAACAGAAGATAGTTGTAGCACAGAGCAATAAAAAATATCGATATTTTAATATGTAAACGGTCAACAATAGGTTAACCGTATACTTCTTACGTATTATGCGAGAAAGCTATTTTATATGGTTGTCATTAGCTCTTGAGGAAACCACAGTTTATGTATGTTGCAGAAAATCCTAATAGGTACATACAGAGAGTGAGTTTTATGTATGAAACACCTCAATTATCTCAGAAACAGCTTGTACAATTTTTATAAATTTTTGTGTACAAGAGTCTTGTGATACGACCGGTATTATAATAGTATTTACATTGTTGTCAGATCTTTCCGCTTTCTAAAAAAAAAATTTCTTTAGGTGGCTACGACTGCTACAATAGCAAATTTGAAGTTCAATGAATTATTATTATTAAATTTATTGAAAGTCACAAAGGGTCGTTTATCAGGAAAAGAAAGAACTGATATTTTAATGATTTTAGGATATGGTGATAGGCGTAAAAGTCAACAAGAAACGTACAATATCTTTAATAATTTATATCCTAACCAAAATCCCGTAACAATAGCTAATGTCAGTAAATTAGTAAAAAAGTTTAACGCAACTGGTTCAATGAAAGATTTATTCAAATGAGGGGGCCGAAAAACTGCATCAACTGAAAACAAATCATTAGATGTTTGTGTCTTGTTAGAAGACAATCCCCACTTGAGTACTAGACAAATATCCAGAGAACTTGATATTTCGCAAACATCCGTAACGAAAATTTTACTTGATAATAAATTCCATCCATACAAAGTAACGTTGGTTCAAGAGTTGTCAGATGACCATTTTGATAGGCGTGAAAAGTTTGCAGACCTAATGATGGAAAAATGTTAGAATCAAAACGATCCAATTTTTTTAAGTAATTTTATATTTTGCGTTGAGGTCACTTGTATCATGTCACTCGTAAATGGTACTGGTCACGTAACAATCCTCATTGGATGCGTGATGTCTATACCTAATATCCCGAAAAACTAAATATATGGGCTGGAATAATAGGTGACAAAATAATTGGTCCCTTTTTCATTGTGGGGAACTTAAATGGTCCGGCGTGTTCAGATTTATTGGAAAATAGTATTATACTTGAGTTGGCTCGGATATTTCCAACTCAAGTATTTTCAATTACTTTTAAAAAAACTTCATTATTAGACGTTTCTAGACAATAACAATATTCGATACTACAATATTTGGCTACAACAAGATGGTGCTCCTTCTCACTATGCGTGTGTGGTGAGGTAAATAATAAGAAAAATTGAGCAGTTAGGGATGCTGCAAAATGTATTGCAAAGTTTTAAAAATTGCATGGCTTGTTGTATTGTGAATGGATAACATTTTGAGCATCTGCTCTAATCTCTATTACTGTATCTTTTCCAAAACTCGTAATTTTTCTACTTCACAAATGTGGATCTACTTCTCAAAATGAAACAAAAATTTAAAGATTTGTCCAAAGTTGTTGTAAGTTTTTTGCACCCTGATTTGGATAAATCTTTTACTGAAACTGTTTCGTCAAACTTTTAACCAAATTACTGACACTAGACCTTATTACGAGATTTGTATTGGCACATATATTATTAAAAAATATTCAAATTAAACGTGTTTATTCAATCGTAGCCATCTTAATGTACAATATTTATTGTAATTTTAATGGAAAGGAAATAATCAGTATTTCTAAAAACAAAAAATATATTTGAAATAACAATGTTTATAATTTTCCGGAAAAAGGAAATATCTGATAACAATGTAGATACCACCATAATACCAGCCGTATCACAAAACCGTTAGACACAAAAATTTATAAAAATCCTACCAGCCCTTTCCGAGAGAATTGAGGCGTCGCATACATAAAACTCACTCTGTATATTCCATTATGGAAACTAGTGGGTAAAACAAAAACATCTATAAAAATTTTCCTATCCATACATACTTAAAAACTGACATTGAAAACAACATTGTCTGGTGGCATGCATTTATTTATTCACATGTTTGTTGCGTGAATTTGTTATTACTTTTCTCATAATACAAACTTCGTCAGTGATAAGCAATTTATCATATAATTGAGCTTTGTCTTCCATGGATACATGTACAGAATAAGTTATGACTTTCGAAACTTCTGATTTATAAGGAAACCAAGAAAAGTTTAGAATGACCGCTTTCATTTGTGGATTACCAGTGCCCAAAATTCATATTGCATGGTGAGATGGTTGTTTGAAATACCTACAAAATACTGATGATCATCAAAAGCATTTGAAAACATGACTTCAAGTTCCAAAACGTGTCATATCTAAAATTATGAGAATCTATTTTTTTATCTGGTAACAGTATTGATTTCTCTATATAATGTTAACGTCCAGTCATTTCCTATATATAGGTGGGTTGGGTTGAATCAACTCATTTTTATCCCAGGAGTGTATATCAAACCATGAATCTAATCTATTAGGTACACCCAATAGAGATTAAATATCAATATATAATCCCTTGAAACGAGGTATAGTAATTAGTAAATTGTATTTGGAAGCACAGTACTTAGTGGGTAGTAATAGCTACCGCTTTATTCATTCTTTCAATAAATGGGACTTTAACATCCCTAATTGATTCAATTGAGCACTAATCGCAAAAACAAAAAAAATTTGTGAAGAAATTAACTATTAATTTCACTGCTGTTTTTAGCGAAGGCAATTACGTGCATTCACCAATTTTTATAATTATCAAATAAATTCATTTTGTTATTAGCTACTAGCTACTAGTATTCATCGTATTCTTATGTTCAACTTTTGTTTCAGGTGAGGAGAATATTTTTAAGGATAGGGTGAGTGACATTCAGAGCTGGTAATAAATAGAAGAATTCTTATAAATATCAAGTTAATAATAACATTTAGTTGACAATTCAGAAATATTACTAAAAATTCTCTCAATTTCGACGGTAGCGATATATTTAGCGTTATATTGTATTAACAAGTCGCGGTAAGTGAGATGTTAAATAGAATTTTCCTTTCACAAGTGGAAGTATTGAATGTAGAACGGTATGTTCATTGACAGTTCGCGTGTACTGTGATCTGGTGATCGAAGCTTCATTGACACCAGTCTCACAAATTGTTACCACTGTAATTTTTTATTTGACTCTATATAGGAATCAAACAGCTTTTGTTACCAGTGCCGCATCGACACAACGGTAAGAGACTTGTCTGTTACCCTTTGAGTAAAAAGTAGGTCGTTTACCGTAGCGGAAGAAAAATCCTTAGGGGCTTAATAACAGGATGTCACTCTAGACTGGAGGGAAGTTTAATTTCGAAATAATATATATATGAATGCAAAATCCACAAAAATTTAATTATCTAAGTCGTATCGAATTTTTGAATACTTACTTTGGGTACAAAATCCGTACTCCCCTGTTTAATTTATAACTTTATAACAACACAAATTAATATCCAAGCAAACATGACCTAAGCTGCTTTTTAGCAGAAAATGAAAATTATATATCAGCACACAAAGTAATTATTTAACAGAATTCAATAAAATCCAAGCCGTATGTACCAAATCTACTCAACTTTAAGGAAGAGGAGTTATAAGATAATTATAAATATATGAACTTTACCCAAGACTCATAGATTATATACTTTGAATTTTTCAATTATTTATCTGAACTATTTATTTAATAGATACACGAAAATTATATAAATATACGGGTCCTACTGCTCGTTAACAATAAATCTCCAATTCTTCCTCTAAATTAATTTGTGAATAGTTTGTAATAGAATGGAGTACATGAATACTTCTTATATACACATTTATAAACACGGACGTATTTGAAGATATGATGCTCTATCAAACACCAATCTATCAAAACGAAATCTGCCTCGGTAAATATTAAATCCAAAAAAAACTTGGGCTCAATCAAAAGCAAAAAAATCAACTTTCAACTTACATGCAACTTTACCTGCACACTAACTACACTAATTCGAAAGAACGCACTATTTATGCTTATTTCACTCCCTTCGATCGCGAAACTGATCCCCTATGTCGCGGAACTGACTACCCAACTGACTGTCTTCCTCCTGTCGTGGGACAGTGCTTTTTCTTGAAGGACTCTCCATTTTATAGAAGATCCTTTTGCTGACTCTGCTCCCCATGCAATTTGTTTTTTTGATCTATGTAAAATACATATACATCATATCGTTATGTTTGTTGAATGTATATTTCTTTGTTTCGGTCTGTATGTATTTAGAAAATACCAAACTCTAACAAAATTATATTTCCCATACATCGAGAGCCCTACGCGTTTTTGATGTGCTTTAAAAGCATGCTTTTTAGTTTTTTTAACTTTGTTTTTCAGTTTCATGTGCTATAAAAGCGTGTTTTTTGGTTGACTTAAACTATATTTATTTTCCACCTTTTGTTCGATTTATTGTCAAAAATAAAAAAATGTTCTTTGAGTTCTATTCATTATTATTGTAAATCTCCAACAAAGTGTGCACACATTTTTTTTTTGAACAATATAACTAAATCTAAGATATTGAATTCTGAAGTGAGACTGATACAGCCAGTGTTGTGAATCTCCAACAGAGAGCAGACAGTTGTAAAATTTGTTTCGATGCGAAGAGAAAATTTGCAGTGATTATTTCTAAAAAAAATTGCGTTTTGTTTAATTGATACCACCCTTGTATAATGAATTCGCTGCTTATACAGGTATACCTACATCTCGTTGAAACTTGTATCGAGCCCTAACGGTATAGTAGGTAAGGTTGTCGAAGAGCTCTATTTCCAACACGGAGATCGTAGGTTTTCTCTGCAGATCGAAATTTTCATTAAATGACCCACTTTCTCTTAGTCCAAAGGAGAGTTACAAACAAACTCACAGGTTCACTAACCTACACACAGTTGAAGCTAATAAAAACGTGTTGTTAAAAAGAGAGATTAAAATTCGAGAATAAAAAGAGACATAAGGCTAGAGTGACGCTTAAATGCAACATTGACTTTGACAAAATTGAAAGACAAATTCAACAAAAGTCAACAAAACTTCAACAAATGGTTCGGGAAGATTAACAACTTAAGAACTGAGTTGCATATTAACCATAATCCATGAACATGAACTGCTTCACTAGTCATCATTTGTTTAGTAGGTTCGATTCTTCAACAGATTATCTAGTCTGTTGAATATTGACAGCGTATTTTTTGAGAAATAGTTCAACTTTTCTTTGGCAGTTTAACTATAGACATATTTTGGTTTTCGAACAACTAGTCTAGTCTATTTGTTCTCTCATAATGAAAATGCGATTTTCATAAAATTTTAATAGTACGTTATTACTTGATCTCCTCTCTTTGTATTAGTTATACGTAAAATGGTTTAGTTTTGTTGAAAAAAATATGTCATATTGTTTGCCTACTTGGGATTGGAACGGTGAGAGTGCAGCATCCTAAGCATATGATGCGGCGACAATGTGTATGTGTTATTCGGTATGCCCAAGATGAAATGCTCATGCATACATTGGATGTAGCGAAACTGATGCATTATTCAACTCAATTATGTATGATCTTTTCATATCTACAGCAGGATGTACTAGACTCTGACAAAATATCCAGGATATATCCAGAGAGCCGCCGGAGTAGTAACATTCCCTCTAGGAATTGATAAATTTGATCTCGAACATGATGAATTTCCTCTTTTGTAGGTTTTTGAGGTCCAAATTAAACTTGATGGATTGATATTGCTTGTTTGGTACTAGTGTAGGTTCTAGTTATTCTTCAGTATTTGTTGCTGTTAGGTTTTTAATGATGTTATTAATGTGGTAGCTTTTGTAATTTTTAGATTTAGAATTAGAACAGAAAATTAATGCCAATATTTGGGTTTCAAGAAATGAAAATGAATAACAAGGGTTATGTAATCTGGATTGATATTGAAGTAGATATTGATTGATATAGAGGAGAGCAGTTATTATAAAATTGATGTGTCTCAGAATTTCCTTGAAAAGCGAATATAAACTACAAAATTTATTCCACTTTACTATTCCTCTTTGTATATAATCATATCATGGCCTTATGACAAACTTTTCTATTTCCAAATCATTCTCATGTTCTATTTTGCATCTACTTAGGTCGTTCTATCACAGTATCAATACCAATTGTTGAGCTTGTTTTTCTGAAATAATTATCAATGCATTACTGAGCAGAAAGTGTAGGTGGAATTTCGAAACGCAAACAAAAATAAAACAAATTGAGACTACAAGTGAGCAGTCAATTTGACAACTCAATTTAAGGCTATAGACTAGCAGCATTTCGTTGAAGATATACCTTCCAAAATAAACGTGGTAAGCCCCATCAATGTTATCACCATTTTCAATAACGGAAATTTTTTTCGTGAATATTTTGCCATTTGCCCTGAGGTTTTCGAGGTTACTGGATATGCGATAAAATATAAGATACTTGGGATTCTAAAATCTATAGCTTCGGAACATAACGTCATAAGTACCTAAATAAATATGCCGTAAACACTCAAACCGCACGGATTATATTAAAAAACTTTAGTTTCTCTCTTCAGACTAGAGCTACAGGTCGAGGATCCAACATGTATATGAAAGATAAATATTAGTTCGAAAAAGATGTAAAGTATCGGGAGGGCAAAATTGCTTTTTATATTAAGGAATCAAAATGTCTAATTTTGAACGGAAATGTGGAAAACAAAATCTTTGAAAGCCTATAAATTATACATGGTCAGATCAAATTTCACAAAACTGCGCGCGTAAATCGATAACTATTTTTCCTTTTAAATAGATACAACATTTTTCATGTTCGTGTGAAGTTTGATCGTCATTTCCCAATTAGTGTGACCTCTCCAGCTATATGGAAAAAAGTTGGGCAATTAGTTTGCTTATGGAAATACGGCTACGGAATCATTAAAAATTTTTGCAGAAATGTATTGGAGAGACTACTTTATCGCAAGTGGCACCAATGTAATTTCTTAAAAAACATTTAACATTGATATTAGTACGCCATCTTATCCACAGTTTTATGAATTTAATTAATACTAATGTACACCTCTGTCTCTTGCAACTTCAATTTGAGAAGCGGAACCACTCAAAAAGACATTTATATTTTTACCTTCAATACTCGTTCTTCATGTTCCTAAAGGTAAAGGTCGTGGTCCGAGCTCCTAAGTAGATACAGATACAGATGTTATCAGTTTCTTTCGAATATAGGGGGTTTGTTGTGATCTACAATATCTGACAAGATGATATCACAGAAGACTTGAAATTGATGAATTGATTATGTTAGCATTGTTTTCACTGCACTCAAGTTCAATTGAAGAGGGAGATTATTGTATAAATAATGAAATTAATACGACATTTGTCTTAAGTACACATATTCTCTCGACAATTCGTACAGAGTGGTTTTTACGCTCTTGAACAACTAGAATCCCAGTTTTCAATACGACGCATTTGGATCTCCAGTCGCAATAAAAAAAAATCCAACCTAATAAAAGAATATTGTTGACGATGATCTCATACGATCGAACTTCTAACTACTTATGACAATATTGATCAAACAGAAGTTATGAATTCTAGTTTGGTATAACACTACTTAACAGCAAATTAATTAGTGTCAATTGATTTTTCTGTATTATATCAATACTAAATTATAGCAGCACTTTACCGTAATATCAATGATCCATCATAACAAAATTTAATATTATTTTTTCTTCTTCTACTTAACAGTACTTTAGTACTATTCTAATATCAAAGATCTCCATATTTTTGGGATTGTGAATTAAATGTGAAATTAGAAAGTTACCTTTATCGTTCCAATAGAATTTTGTTTTACTTGTATATTGAGAGGTGGAAAAACTCCTTCTGCTAAGAAAAATATAGTGTAACGGGAAATTTTTACCTATTCTTGTGAGTCGCTTAAGACTCTTTCACCCATCATGGAATATTCTAAATTACTGATAAGAGTTGATAAGATTTTACGTGACTTTGAAATAGTAGAGAACACATTCAGTTCCTCCCAAGCTCAAAATAATTCGTGGATTCAACAAAGAAATTCAAGGAAATGAATATTTGAAACTATAACTCCAGTGAACTCCACGTTCTAGAAGACTGAAAATTCAATTTTTAGAAACTTTTTAATGAATTACGTAGATGAAGAAATTTGAGAGCTTTGTTCAGGTTATCCCTAAGAATAATGTCTGCAAGAAAATAGTAATTACAAAAAAGGAGGAATAAATTTACAGCAATAAATTCAAAGGGACTTCAATGATTCGAATAATTGAATAAACAAAGATGCAAATAAGTTCAGACCATAGCATCCAAATTAGATACTATCACACATGTTTCATTATACTATGTTCAATCGAACAGAATAAAATTGGCTCTGTGATAAGCAGACTCGGATAGTAGGCGATCCGTAATCAAATAAATATTGTCAAACTTCTTCGTATATTTTATATTCGAGTTTCGAGGTTGTTTCGTTTATTACTTCCTCTCCGGTCTTTAAAACCACTTGTTACGGACAAGGTCAAGAACTATGCTGTGAAGCCGATTCTATCCGATTATGATAGAATTCTAAAACTTGGAGGTATCGTAGCACTTATTATATACTTTTTATATACAGCTTCGAGTTGTTTATAATGGTTTTATAAGAACTACTTTCTAGAAAGTTCTTTATTTATTTGTATTATCTATTTTTATGAATTTTTGAGAACTTTGTTTTGGATAGATAAACGAATTTGCTTAATGAAGTTAGTTAGTTTTATATAGATAATCATAGTAAACAGAAGGAAACAGAAAGATAATTCAAATAAATTATATAAGGAAGATATAAAAAATGCAGCGTACTTAACCATTGTACTGCGGGGAGATGCCTTAAATGTACTCCAGATGATACCTCTTGAAGGAACTGATGACTTCGAACAGCTGAAGAAGCTGAAGAAGGAAAGGCAGAAGCGCGACAAAACTCTTCAAGAGTACGAGGTCAACATCAAACATCATGGAATATTTGGGCATCGAGGCATGCATTTTAATAGGAAGCCGCCACGATGGCTTCTTATAACAAGCCTAAAATCAAACATCGAGAAAATTACGAGAGCAAACTTGACTTGACCAAATCGTCAATTTGATGAAAACTAGAACATGTCGACTACGAGGGGGCAGCATCGACTTAAGGTAGTTTCAAAGATCCTCTCATACTGATAGCTTCTCTCAGATGTCGCAATGATAGTGTATATGAGGATGGAGAAGCGAAAGAAATATACTTTGCTGGTAGATACTGGAGTAAATAGAACCATCATAAGACCCGATCTGATAAGCTCCAAAAGAAGTCGAGTCGAGGAGAATCGACCTCAAAGAATCAAATGAAAATGGAGAACACCAATTCAAAGACAGCCCTGGCAAACTTGAGGGATCTAAGGAGTAATGGCAGTCATATCAACATCCCAACTAAGAAAGCCTTAGCTTACTCCGGATCTTATTTTACAGGAAAAATACAAGACTCACTTGTAGAAACATAAAGGTAATATATGATATAAGCAGTGGTAGTATGCTTAGATTGTGTATAAAGAAATGACAATCTCAAAGATATGGTCATTGTTTTCTCTTACTTCCATGGTAATAGGCCTGTAGCACCACTGGAAATGCGAAAACTAGGTGATAACTGTTAGAGAAAATAGTTCTCAATATTCCTAGGATGCGGTGTGAGCGCTTATAACAATGTACTAGGAAGTAAAGATACCAAGAGTAGAAGTGAGTATCTTAGAACCATCTCTTACTGATCATAGAAAACATATGAACTGTGACTTTAACTGTATAAGCCCGTCTTAACTAGATTCCACCGTTTCAGTCTTGAACACTCCAGCTTTTTCTTTGAACCAATCCAAATCTCTTATAAGATAAGTAACCAAATGCCGTGCTTGATGACTGACAGGATCTGTAAATTCTGCTTCGATTTTTTCGTTACCGTAGCTGCTTGAACTTTTTCAACACCATAAACTGAAGGCAGAGAAACTTCTTCTGAATGAGGGATTATTGTTTTTGTTACAGAAGACACCTCCGCGTATTTTACTGTATGCTTCGATTTCCTCAAAAAGCCTTTGATATTGGTCAAGTAATTATAACAGTCGCTTATATGATTCTTAGATTTACACAATACACTGGTTTAACAGAAGATTATTTTCCTTTAAAACAAATTTCTGTGACATAAGATAGGTAAGATGTGTGGCAGCCAATAATTATCCTAGTTGCGAATATCCAGGTTGAAATAAGCACGATAACACTTCTTAATTAAAGATATAGTAGCTTGTTTTGGTCTTTATTTTCAACAATTTAACAAAATAAATCGAGAGAATCAACACATTCGCGTGACATTACACATGATTCAATTGTCAACTAACTTTGCAAAAATGCATGATAACTCTGAGCTCCTTACAGAATTTATCGAAAAGTGACAATTTGGTTAAAAAAGATTGATACGATTTTAGACGTGAATGACAAATACTGATATTGTTCTGTTTGGTTTGAGTAACTTTCAGTGTTGCCTAGTATCAGATTTTTATACGAAACACAGAATATTCAGTATAAAACTATGGCTATCGAAGTTTCATGAACTATGATCCTATCCATTCAACTTATAACTGGTTTCTCTCGTATTTGTGATAGAAGCATCATTCTCACGCTATTGATTTTCCATTTTCATATTCTAATGAGTAACTTAAAAGGGATAATGGATAGAAAAAAGTTACAGACGATATGATCGCCAAAGCATCAAAAAACTGATATGAAGTTTGATCTTTTAACTTGATATTCGGAATAAAAATTAATCTTCTTCCCCAAGTCCATAAAATAACAGTTAGGTAACATAGCGAGCATGTTTTTGTAATAATAGTCATACCTCCACAGATTAGACCTCTTATTCTTGGAAATTATCTTCCTAAATCTGAAGTACCTATTCACCCCAAAAATAATTTACTATACCTAATATTTATTCTTGTTCCAGATTATTTCAGAATCAGAGTTAAGTCCGGTGTACTCGATATCCCCTTCGGCACCAGTATTAGCTTCATCATGGGGTGTTTCTTTTTCTGGATCCGACTTGTGGATGAGACAAACCCTTTTTCTTCCAATTTGATATGTTTTTTTCCTTTTATGAAAATGAAAGCATGATTTATCTACAGCCTCTGCGTTTTCGCTTCATGCAATTATGAGAGTATCAGTGAATGCAATAATCCTGTTTTGTTCGCTTTAATTCACTAATATCTGTAAGGCAGATTTTAGCTCATATTAACTAATACTTGAATTAGCGGCACTATATGAACTATTGAAAATATGAACTGTCAATATTGCCCAAACTAAATATCATTTTATAAAAAATGGTCCAATGAATGAAGTGGAACTTTTTCTTTTAAACGCTACAGCTTTTCTGATTTTTCATGCGGAGAATACGAACCACAGGCCATTTATTAATTCGTCCGTTTCTAACGATTCCCCGCTGTTTCTCAATGTTTTGTACTTGAGCTTGGAATGGACAGATCCATTCCAATAAAAAAAGAGAACAAGACAAATATCTCCCTTCCTTCTGGCTTCAGATTATCCGTTTCCCATTTGAAATTGTGGAATATTTTTTGAACAGTACGTTTTATTAATTCGGGAATTTCGAAAGTGATGTTAGAAATTTTGTTCATCTTTTAAAATTGCTTTCGTATAAAAACTCATAATAATTTTGAGGGTAGCGAGTGACTCCACATTGTTATAAATACATTCATTCATATTCATTTGTGTTCCTAGCTGATTGTTTCGAATATAATTTGTTATACAAGAACTTTTTTCGATCATCTGTTTTAACTACGAGTAATATATGGAATTGAAATATCTAGAATAATTAAAAAATACAAATATCACAAAATATTGTGCAACAGCATTTAGAAAAGTGAAAATAGCCCAATCTGGGGAAACCTGAAAGCACAAAAGCCGCAAGAATGTTGACATTGGTTAAATTTTGAGCATTTCATTTGACACTAAAATAATAACTAGTGCAATATTTCTGTTTTGGTTGGATGTTTTTTATTTATGAATTGTATCGTGAATAAACACAATTTACGTTAACGGACTGACGGACACTCAAAAGTATTAATTGAAACATACAAATTAAACGTGTTGCCAGGATTTTTCATCGTACTGT
This sequence comes from Diorhabda carinulata, assembly GCF_026250575.1. Taxonomy (NCBI): domain Eukaryota; kingdom Metazoa; phylum Arthropoda; class Insecta; order Coleoptera; family Chrysomelidae; genus Diorhabda; species Diorhabda carinulata. The sequence goes on from NC_079462.1 coordinate 12,395,261, forward strand.
TGGAGCATTTTCGTTTGTCGCAAAATTTGAACGAAGAAACATTTATTATTCGAGCGCAGTAACGATCTTACTTTCCCAGAAAACATTGAAATTGGTAGGAAATACTAGATCATATCTACATACAACAAGACCGCGTACCTCCGTATTCCAGTAAAACTTCTTTGAGTGCTCTGAAAATACTCCGACTTATTGGTGAATTTCTGTTTGTGAGGTTATTCAATGAGCATAATTTACAAAACCTAACCTATATCGTTGAGACTAAGACGACGAATAGTCTATGAATACAATTTAAACCACTAAAATGCTTCAAAACGTTGAATAAAATTTCGAGCACCAACTCCACATTTGTATAGAAGTCGTAAGAAATATAAGTTTTGCAAAATTTGTTCACATTCTCTTCCACTGTGACATAATAGCAAACCATAGGCGTAGCGTTTCATTTTCTAGAGAGGTTGCACTTTATATTGATTGAAACTTTATTGCAAATAGGTAAAAATATCGAAAAATACAATAATCATAACTCAAAATTACAAATGTCGTTTTTACGATGCACGACACATAATACTTCTCATTTAAAATGAGAACTAGAGAAATAGAGGGTTATCTGTATTGTGACATTGTGCTTTCCTTGGAATAGCAATCGATTGTCAGCATTTATTTTAAATGTAATGAACACTACCAAATATGGTGAATAATTGAAATGATTTCTGTAGGTCACCCTCCATTTTTGTTCTTGAAAATGTAGAAGACAGAACAACATCGATATTGGTAAGATGATATGAAACTTATCAAATTATGTGTGAAAAACATCTAAAGTATCATTTATGTATACTTTTCATCTGACTTAATAACCCCACTGTCTAATTAAAGTAGCCGTATCACACCACACAAATATTGTGACTGACACACAGATTGTGCTGCACAGACTTGACTGACATATCTACTTTCAAAAGACTATGTGTTAAATTTCGATAAGTCAGAAAGAAGTGACAGACTCTGTTTTTTCGAAAAAATAAAAAGGATTTGTTATTGGTTCGCTAAATTTAAACATGCTTTTCCAGACACCTATGATGGTGAACATTCAAAAATGTCCACAAAATGTTTATATCTAATCATGAATTAGAATTAAGTGAGATTGGTGAGGCCGTAGAGATATCAGACATACTATCATGCATGCAAATTTGACCATGAGAAAGCTATTGATGACAGCTATATATGTGAAGCTAATTTTGTTAGTTTCAAAACAATGAATTCAACACAATCAACACAATTTCGTATGTTAATTTATCAAAAGTGTTATACCGATTGTATTCCATCTAAAAAAACCATTTGTTATTGGTTTGCTAAATTTAAACGTGGTCGTACAGACACCGATGTTGGTGAACATTCTTATCGTCCAATTGAGGTGACACACGACTTATTGAGTGATATATTAGCGCTATCGTTAATCCATCTTTTTTTCTTTTCATTCGAAGTATTCGCTTTTTTCATTAATAAAAGTATTCTATATCGTGTTATAATTCAATTAACTTTCATTAGTATGAAATGTCAACGTGACTTACTCATTAGTGGAGCACGTTGATTGTGACACTTTTTTTCAAATAAACGTACTAATATCATTTATTCTCAAACTCACCTTATATGTTTAAAATTTATTATAAATATTGAATTCTCTTTTTTTTTTTGGTTCTCATTTATACGTTTTTAAACATGAATCTGTCCTAAATTGGCTTACTATATTCACATTCTTCAGTAATGTGTATCAACGTAACATGATAAATTCAATTTGTGTAACCTGTGATATTTAAATTCACTCCAATTATTCAATTGATCACGTGAAGCTTATTACTCTTTGGAAATTTTTTGTTATCTACGTTATTTTCCCTTACCACAACATCATGTTTCGTACTATTTAGTACAATTCAAATTAACCAAAATATTGGAAGTGGAAAATTATTCTTAATTGAGTATTGGTGCTGTCTACATTGTTCTATATATGGAAGAGTCATTATTTTAATTTAACCACACATATGGAGAGTCGGATAAGTCCATTATTAGGATTCATATAAAATGATCTAGAAGTATTAAAGTATACAATTTTATGATAGGTACGAATATTGAATAGAATAACTGTGAGGTAAAAAAATAGAAGAATCTGGTTCAATTCCTATCAATGACTTAAAATTTCGAACGTCTATGCATTCTATGCATTTTGGGCGATATCTAAAGAAATAATTGAATATCTATTGATAATTTTGCTGAAAAATTATTTGTGATATTTTTATTAATAACAACCATTTCAGTGAATGGTATATTCTCCACAAAATAATTTTCAATTACAAGTACAGGTTAGAGAACTAGTTTTTAGTTTGTTTATAAACTTTTTGATTATTTGATATTGTGATCTATTTTTTCTTCTTCATGTCGTAGCTAGTTGTAGATTTGTATTGAATAGGTCTCTTTTTTTGTAAATTTTTGAAATGATGTGAAATTCTATTTCAAGATAGTTCTTTCTTGAGATCCATTCTTAATGTATTTGTAAGTATATAATCCTATATATGATAAAAAAACCCAAAACTATCTACAGAAAAATTAGTATTCCTTCAATTTTTGCATTGGAAATCTATTGCAACTTACAAAACTAGCTTGTAGTGATCGTTCATGTCTGTTACAAAAAGAGCTATTCTACATGAGATAGATTTAGTATTTGCTATATTCTATGATATTAGTCGTAGCAGTTCCTTATGATGTTTTGAGTCCTTGGATGTCGGCTAGGTTAGGTTAGGTTCCAAATTTTTGTTGAGTAGTTCAATGCAGTCCAATTATATAATAAGATAATAATCTAATTCTTATTGTTGTTGATAATTTGTATATTCCATTTTTCACAATCAAATATCACTGTCCTTCTTGAATATTGAATTTTGTATAAGACCACATTAGTTGTGAAACTATTATGGAAAATATCGCTTTCGCTAATGTAAAGGCAGAATTCACATTGTTATGTTTTCTTTTGATGGTTAGTCTTTTTTTTTGACTTGATAATTTGTGAAATTCCTAGTCGGAGTATAGAATGTGTTTCAGAGATTGAAATAATTTTCACTCTTTCTCTCTGGTTCTTTGGTTAACTAGGATAAATATCATTCTCATAATTAGTTTTTTATAGCTTCCTTCAATGTTATTTTAAAGAAACTCCTTAATTCGATTATAAGCCCAGTTAAATGAGGTAATAGGTTTCTCGATGGATTTTCACGTTTTTAGGTATGCTGGATATGAATTTGATTTTTCCAACAGAAAAATAACGGCTTCTCAGTGAAAGAACCAAATAACCAGAAAAGTTCTGACTTTTACACAATCGCTCATAAGTTGAAAAATATTCATCCTAGTGAGCTTCTCAATATGTATAAAAGTAAAAGTTTAGTGAAGTAGACAGAATTTTTTTCAAAATGTATTGGACACTTTCAGTTCTTGAGTACAGGGTACAACCGTTACAGCGTGCTGAGAAAGAGAAACTTTTTGGCACTCAGGCAAAAATTAAACGAAACTCAACTAATTTACGGAAATCGAATATCTTATAAACAAAGACTTGACCGTCTTGCTCATGTAGTTGGCTACCAATGGGCAATGGAGACAGGAATGAGTTTGGTTTTTCGCGAGCATTATAGCATGAATAATGGCTAAGGAATTCCTCTGCCATTTTTCTTGATCCCATCTTGTTGCTCAAGACAATTGTGTGAGTGAAAAGATTATTCGCAAGGAGATTCTCCTGGCCATCCAAGAAACTTGACTATGTGGGGTATACCGTTTACTTGTGATTGTATACCTCCACCAATTATGGTAGCTGCTCCTTAAACAATACGTCTCCTTAATTCTCTTTTCGGTTATTTCTGCACCTCTCGAGACCTTATCTCATCAATTGCTCGATGGCCAGTATCATTCAAATATACGATTAAGGTTTGAGATTTGTGATTAGTATATAATTATCATACTTAGCAAGGAGACTCCTCACTGTTGTTGTACTGTTACCGTGAGCGAAAGTCACCTCATCGAGAGGTCTGTCTAGTGCGTGTTTCTTCATTTCGAATTTGCGTTTACTAACCTTTTTGTAAAATTGGCTATAGATCCAAACAGAAAACCATATAAAAGAAAGTATGTGAGGAAAATAGGTTATTTGAAGAGGTTGAACCAGCAAAGATTCTAATCAAGATTATAACCTAAGATCTTTTTGATGTATTAACTATTAAGTAAGAACAATCTACAAATAATAACATGACTTTGATTGGAGCTTTGCTACCTCAAGTAGAAGATGAAAAATTCAGATTTCACTACGCAGATAGCAAAACTTTTGAAGTGTGACATAATACGTCCAAAGTACAATATCTGAGGGTGAAACAGAAAATGAAGATTGTTGACGGCTAGAAACAGAAAAAAAGAATGTGAATAATAGATTAGCTATAAAAACTGAAAATCCCCAGTGACATTCCAAAAGATGAATACATAATACAGTCGAAACGTCAAAATTTATCTTTCTTTTAAAGACTATCAAAAAAAATAAATTTAATACAGAAGAGACCTAGAATCAAGAACAATTCGTTGCATTAATATATATATATATATATATATATATATATATATATATATATATATATATATATATATATATATATATATATATATATATTATGTCCTAATAAGATAAATTATTTTTCTCTAAACGTCATATCTGAAATAAATAGTAGTAGTCAATTAAATTATTTGTAGTTTTATTAGAATTTAGAAAATAGAGCTATAAATTTTGTTCAAATTTTTTAGGTCTTCTTTATCATTCATAGCTTTTTCGTTCTCATGAATTCTCTTTTTCGTGTATTAGATTCCTTTTCAAAAATATTTGAGTATTTATAATTGAATTTATGTTTTTTCCATATATCATGGTTCGTTAATGCAGCTCTATTTTTTCGTATCTTATTGATGACCTCTTTGTCTATTCTCTAAATACTGAGATGTCTGTCCTATATATACAGCGTCACAATAAGTGTTTTAGATTTTAATTTAGTAAAATATATGGATGACGTATCATGTCCTTTCTGAGTTATACTAATATCATATTTATTCAAATAAATTGAAAGGAAATAATTATTCAATTATTCAAGAGCATCCAGTTCTCTAGATAAAACTTTCTGGTTGTTGTTGATTTTGACCTGGCGGCATCATACATCCATATTACTTCAAAGGCAATGTGGGTCAACACCCTCAATAACGAGCACTATAGGTCGTTACGTATCAACTTTTGTATATTTGATATTCTACTTTACAGAAGTGATTCGAGAGACTAGTCACGTGAGTTGATGTGAACTGACCACCTTCCATTCATAATAACTTACCTAAAAATTTTACAATTTTAAATTTAGACTCGTTTACCACAATAGACGAATTTTTATTACTAATAAATCTCATGAAAAATGGATACTGAAAGTTTTCCATACGTAGCAGACTTTCTGAAACTCAACGTGTAATGCTACTTTGAAAGTGGAAGTTGAGAAATAGAGAGAAATTTTATGGACTACTATGATGTGAGTCTAAAACTTTTTTTGTTCGATATAACATTTGTACGTAAAGTCAATAAGCCACTAAACAAAATATAAATGTTCTTATGCAATGGTGTTAAATTTTCTCCTCACTTTATTACTTTTTTCTTTATGTTAAGGTCTCAAGATATAAATTATTTTCTATTTAATCAACTCCAGAATAGAGCATTATCTCATTACAGTATATCATGAAAAATTTCGGTCATGCATTTCTATTTCATACCTACATTCAGTCCTCGTAACCTGTACTGAATTCATGGAAAATATACATTCTAAAATATATTTTCATCATTGATTTTCTGAAGTACTTATTGGTAACTTTCTAATTCATCTGAAGAACATTCGATCAACACTAAATAGTTATTTTTAATTAGAAATTTCTGTATATAAAAGATTTCATGACGACGTAATCATAAAACAGGAATTCGTGACTGTCAAACTTATATAATGAATCTTGTCTAAGCGTTAATTTCTATCAGTTGTTGCGACGTGCTTGTCGAAGATAATTCGTTTTCAATTTTTCCAAAAGTTAGTATCAGTTCACGCTTTTCCAAATATTGTGATATTTTTTCTATATCATAATAATTACAAAGAACCTCGTAGATAATATTACTTATCCATATTTTGGTATTTCTTATTTAATATGAAAATATTATGATAAGATACTTTATTTTCCATAACATATTCCCATTTAATATTAACTATTATTTTCTGATAACTGCTGAATCGTCCCTATATAAGAAATTCTAGATTTTATTCCTCATTTTTAGAGCCCAGTCCTGTTTGATTATTTATAACAGAATCCTTGATTTGAAAAATTGAGTACTTGGAAATTGAAGAAACTATTTTTTTCATCTCAAACTGCCTTCTTTGTCGTAAAAAATTTTTGAAGTGAGTTGTTAAGAAACAACTCTTAGATCCATACACCAAAATTATGGCTTAACTGGTATACTTAATTTTTTTGTCTACTTTCGAAAATAAAGACTTATCCTTGCATCAAAGACGGCCGTGGATAAAAAAAAGTTTTATCCATAATTCGATAGATGCAGTTCCGAAAATCCAAAAATAACAAAAATAAGTAAAACACTTTCAAAAAGAATTAATGAAGCAATCGTAAAAACTAAAAATTTGATACATTTTAGAAGAAGGACACGGAGCAACCCGATTGCAATTGTGTTTGTCTTTATGGGAACTGATTGAAAAAGAAACTTTCCTAGATTAGTTATTTTCTCCTGACGACAGTACTCTAAAACTGTCTATATTTTGGATATGAATAATTAGGCCTTTATTGAAAGAATATTAAATCTTACTACTACTTACTAATCCTGCTAAGATGAATTAACGAACTTTCTTTGAATATTTCACTTACGTTCAATAAGATGGCTGCCTGCTCGTTTTAGGCAAAGAACTAACTAGATTAACTAAAAAAGCGATTCGAGAGAAGATGATTATGGAGACTGAATTTGTGTTAACCTGCTAGAACTTACCCAATGACCAGTACTCAAAGAAGTTATTTACAAGATAAATGAGAACTGCATAAGAAGCTGGTATGAAATTATAACTTAACAAAAGAGATCGTCCACTAATGTAGACCGTGAAGCTAGTTTTAATCTTATATGTTATAGAAGCTGAACGGATGTGCCAGCAATTCGTGTTTTTGTGTTCTCGTAACTGTTGATATGGATAAAATTTCTACATAAAGACGACGACGACAAAGTCGAAGGATCTATAATGTGCTTTTGGATATATGAAACGATAGTTGGAAGCCATGAGAGTAACAATTTGATAATAGGGATAATGATAAGAGAACTTGAAATTGTATCTATTTAAACAAATTAACAATTATGTATGTACCTAAATCTTAGTGAATAGTTGAACCTCTAAGTACTGCAAGAGTGTATAAATTCATCCCAAGTTTTATGTTTAAAGAAATGTCACGCTATTTTTGTGGTAACAATAGGTGATAACGTGTTGATACTATAGATTCCAATCTCAAACCATACCCAGTGACGGGATTTGAAGTCGTTTCCCGCTAATATCCAAATATTCAGCATAGCACACGACAAATGTTTGCTCTGTATCCCAGGTAGTATTTTAATATTCAGAAGTTACTAACAAGATTGAGGAGGATGGCCTGATATCAAATTACCGGTATTATTATGATTTTCGTAAAAAATCCAACAATCCATCCTATGTACCTGATAAACGAGATTTTTCTGCCGATAAATGCCTCATTGTTAATCTTAAATCACCAAGTATATAAGAGTCTGCTACGTATAAAAGAGTTCGTCTATCCTTGAACGTTGTTGAAATTACCTAAAGGGAAAATGCCCACATTAAACGACATGCTTAGAAGACTGATTTTGGCAGTTCAATAATAGTCTGACATAATGAAATAGGAGAATATTTTTGGGCGATTTACTGCAGACTTGAAATGTCGTATAATAATGTCGTATGTTACGGTGTGCACTTAAGAATTGATTGGAGTGTAATAGGTGGAAATCAAGAGAGAGCCAGCCACACAGAAAAATATTTCAATGATATATTTCAACCGAAGTATTCCAAAATTAATGACTAATTGAGCTTTAATGATTTCTGTCATTCAAAGCGTTCCACTTTAGAACTATAACATTTGAAACCCAAATAAAAATTAGGGCACCATATATAAAATTCATAGTCAAAAAAGAAGGTAAATAGATGATGATGCACTACAAATGAAATCATTTTCAATAAAAATACCCAAAATTTTAAAAAATTGACGATGATATTCATACATTTCTAAGTTTTGAAATTTACTGAACTTTACTAAGAGAACTTCTGATTTATAGAAAAAATCATCTTTAGCACCTTCGTGAACTCCGTCGGGGTATGCTTGTTTATAAAGTTTTTGATGGAATAATTCATCTTTCAATCATCTCAAAGGTTCTCTATTTGATACAAGTCAGGACTGCTCTATGGCCATTGAAATCAATTGAAGTGAACGTATTTACAACACATTTCGCAAATGGCATCATGTGATTTTAAGTAATGTTAAATCAAAAGCTCTTAAAATTCAACTAAATAAACAATATATGAAAATAGATTCATTCCGACATGTTGTACATTTGTTATAATAAGAACTTACTACAACTTCTTGGAAATATGTGAAAAATATGATTGTAATAATAATAATAATAATAATAATAATCGATACTTAATTATATCTTTATTTGGAAGAGCAATGTTGTATGATTGAAATTCATGTAAAAAGTACATTCATGAGGTGAACCCTCGGTAGCAATTCTACATGGAAAATTATTTGGGTACCAATTTCAATATCAATGTAAATGATGATGATGCAAAAATAATAAGTAGGTCACTAAAATATCTAGTCTATTTTATTGCTCATTACGGTGTAGCTCTATAAACTTGGGCTGATCCGTTTGCTCATTCCCTAGCCTATTATAACTTGATTCACGTTAGAAACTGATAAGTCCTAATTTACGTAATCCTGTATGGAGATAAAACTTGAAGCAAAAGTCGTGGTGATTGAATACTTGCGTTTACAGTAGTGATCAATTTAAAGTTATTCAAGGTCAAAGGTTTTCAATTTATGGGTTCCTCATAAATAACCATCCTTCAACGAGCAATAACTCAGTTACTGAATTCACATTCGATGATTTTGCTGATAAAATGAAAACTTTTTAAGTTATTCATGAAAAAAGTACCATCTTTAGAAAAAAACTTTTTGGAGTGAAGTTTACCTAGAATTAGTCAATCTATCGATCTACGAGATCATTTTGATGGAATAAATCTTCATCTCCAAGAAGGGATAGCTTTCATCCCCAGTGCAAAAGGACCCTTCAGCACGGAGTAGATTTTTGAGAAGGTTATAAATACTACCTTCATATCAATTTTCAAGAAAATCGACCGTGATTATCAAACTTCCACGGGAAATCGGCTGATACCTTTCATATAAACATGATTTATTATATCGAATAATGATACATAACACCATTTTGATAAATATTGCCATATTTACTTCAGATATGTCACATTCTACTGGACGCAACAAGAATTTTTTAATTAACTAGCGATTGAGAAACTTTTGATATAAATTTCCAGTCCTTCCCAGTGTTCAATGATTGGAAATACTTTTATATTTATAACCGATAGTTTTTGGAATTAGTATTAAAACGATCATAACTTCTCTATTTTTAGGAGAATAATTGGATGTATGATCTTATTTTAGTTTTAAAAGTACCTTGCCAGAATACTGCACAAAGCTTTCAGCTTTCATCATCATTTATTGCCTGCATAAATTCAACTCCTTTTAAAAGATCTTATACGAAAATACTCCAAACTTGTATCACTATTACGTCCTCTATTATATACATCTTGAAAATTTTGTCACAACTATTTCATTAGACTGCCATTATATACTTGGATATCCACTTAGTTTAGTCGAAACAACCTCAAGATGTTTGTTAAATGAACCGAGATATTTCAGTTGCTTGTGCATTCAATATTCGATCAGAAACTTGATTTTATTTGAAAAGGAGTTTCCCCGTCAATATTTTTGAACAAGTTAAGTGCGTCATTAATTTGCTTAAACAAAATTGTTGGATAGGCAAGAAATTGATTAAAGTTAAAATTTCGATTTATTACGTTATAACCAAGATTATGATCGATTTGTCCCAAAACTTTCGTAGAAGTTATTAAAGTTTTGATACTTATTTGTTACAGTTGAAGCCTTCCATATACAATTTATTCATATATAAAATTTTTTGAATTAGAATAATTCCACGAAAGTGAATTAAAAAAAGTTATACAGACATATGGAAAGCTTTGATTATCTCGGAAACGGCTTGTAGGATTTTTATAATTTTTTGTGCGCAAGTGTCTTGTGATACGGCTGGTATTATGATAGTATTCACATTGTTGTCACGTCTTCCCTTATTCCGAAAAAATAATGCACCTTGTTATTTCAACTGGACCACCCTATATATTTTGTTTTTAGGAATCCTTAAGAAATACTGATTATTTTTAATGTAATATTCTCTATACCAAATGCCATAATTTAGGAGTTATAGCTACATTTACAGTATCTCTACCAAAATTACAATAAATATTGTACATTTAAATGGCCAATTTTGAATAAATTCATTTAATTTGAATATTCTTTCAAATTTATGTGCTAATACAAATCTCGTAAAAAGGTCTAGTGTTAGTAAGTTCAATACAACAAGCCATGCGATTTTTAAAACTTCAAAACAATACATTTTGCAACATCCCTAACTGCCCAAATCTTCTTATCTCTGTGGTAATCCTATCTTTCTGAATATTGTCAGCTTTTGTTTTATAAACAATGATAAAAGATTCATGTAGGGTAGGGTGATAGCGGGGGCCATTCGATAAAACCACACCTTCCAATCCATTTTCTGGGAAACACATTATTTAGGTATTGCCCCACCTCACCACACACGCATAGTGAGGTTAGGCACCATATTGTAGTAGCTAAATATTGTCTTACTTGTATTTGGAAATATCCGAGCCAACTTAGGTATAATACTATTTTCCAATGAATCTAAATACGCCGGATCATTTAAATTACCTTCGCCTATTATTCCAGCCTATACATTCAGTTTTTCGGGATATTGGGTGTGGGTTTTACGAATCCAATGAGGATTGTTACGTGAGCAGTATCTAATTATATCGATTTATGTTTGAATTAATACAAAAAGTGGCCTCATCGCAAAACTTAACATCACTTAAAAATTTAATCGTTTTGACTGTAACATTTTTCCATCATTAGTTCTGTAGACTCTTCACGTCTAACAATATCATGATCTGACAACTCTTGAACCAACGTTACTTTGTGTGGATGGAATTTATTATCACGTAAAATTTTCATTACGGATTTTTGGCGAAATGTCAAGTCTCCTAGATATTTGTCTAGTACTCAAGTGTGGATCGTCTTCTAATAGGGCACACAAGCATCTAAAGATTTGTTTTCAGTTGAAGCAGTACTTCTGCGCCCTGATTTGGATAAATCCTTTACTGAACAAGTAGAGTTACACTTGTTACTAATTTACTGACAGTAGATCTTAATATGGGATTTCAGTAATAATGAAATAATTTGAATATATTTTCTTAAAATTTCAAAGTTAAGTACATTGTATTCTCAAAATTGTTGAATCATTCATAAAAAATGGAAATTCAGCAACTAAATTACTTTAGTCCTATCTCAGACATCATTTTTATTTATTAGTTTAGTTGAAATAGATGTGACACTGTATATGTTCATTTCAAAATTAACAAATGGAATGTAGATTGAAATTCCTCAAATAAACATTAAGAACTTTCCAAGCTATATACAGGGACTTTAAATGAAAATTATTTTGAGTTTCTACAACATAGTACGAAAAAATAATTCTTTATTTCCCCATTCCTTATCTATCAATATAATAGCTGTCATCTTCATATGTTATTACATATTTCAATGGCAAGCTCACTTTTAAGTTATTAATATGTTAAGTAAATAGTGTTTCAAGTGTTCTAAGTATCGTTCCTTGTATGACTCCAACTTGTACATCCTTGTATGTTCCATGAATTTCCTTCAATCTCATATGTTGTCGGTTTTTCACAAGATGCTTCATACACTGTTGATATTTGTCTAAACTAGTCTTTCAATTAAAAAATTATGATTATATATTATTTGTGTGTTATAGAGAAAGTCATTGTGAGAGAAGGTTTTCTGTTTCGGGATTTTTTATTTTGTTAACTGGATATATTATTTGTTTATCTGTCTTTAGTATTTATCATCGATAATTTTTGAATAAAAAGGATAATATCCATATTTAATTGACTTGGATACTCCATATCAGAACGATTGTTATTTTATATATACGTACACATATTGAAAATGAGCCTTTATCCCCAATAAATTTGTTCTGAATTATGTCTATATGTTTTCCAGCTCAGACTTATTTTTTCATTAATATGTCTTTCTTAATTACCATTTTCAAAACATAACCATTAGAAATTTTTATATTTCCAATATTTTCATTCAAATCTCATCCCAATTTGGATCAGATAAGCTAGGTCGTATTGATAGCCTATTGATCCATTGTTCACCCTGGCTTATTTACCATTCAGGTGGCAACGACTTTGCAAAGTGAGCTACTTCTCTTGGGGCTATGCAGCTTACCTCTTCTGCCTTGAATGTAAGTACAGTAGTCTTTGTCTATAGATAGCCTCTCTAAGAACTGTCGAGAGTTTCTTCGATATTTTTAAGATTGCAGTTCATTGGAGAGTATCCAGTAAACCTACATTTCCTTGGGTCATCTTTGCTTAATTGGAGGGAGTTTTGAACAAGTTAGTAGAGTAAGGAAAAAATCTCTTCGATGGATCAAATGAATATAGAATAAGTGGAAAATATATCCAACTACCACAGTTATTAATTCATAGTAATTTCTTTGGATGAGGAGTTGGAGAGAAATATTCAGAGCAATTTCAATTAGCAATTAGCATTTCGGTTTGACGGACTAATTCTTTTTCCAAGCTACTGTTTGGGTTAGTATGAGTATTGAATTTTTTGGAATTGGTATTTCTGGAGCCTTAGGTGAAATTCGTATTGGACATAATATATCCATACTATCACCATAAATATTTTAGGGAGCTGAAACAACAGGAGTAACGGTACATTAAATATTCCAATTTCTTTCTTCTTCTTCAATTATGGTATGGGAAGTTTCCCATGGAAACAAATATTGTGGGATAAGATGAAAAAGTGAAAGATGAAATTGAAAGTTTTATTGTATTCGTAGATTCCAATCACATGAACTGAGAGAACAAACCATGATATAATTATAAGAATAACAACAAAAAAACATGAATTTCTAGAGAACTATCTACATTTAATGTGGAAAATTATCAAGTCATATAAAATCTTGATTTCATATCATTTTTCAATTGTAGTGAATGCATTTGTGATTAAATTAACAATTTAATTTTATCAATATCACATTTCAAAACATAAAAGATCCTTTTTTAGAATTGACTATGGTAAGGAATAACTGTGAGTAACCCAGTCTTTTATAATGAAGATTTTGATATATTTTATATAGATATTTATTCATTCTGAAAAAATACTTTTATAACTCTCTGTATTCCGATATTGAAATCTCTCCGGTTTGTTCCTTCTCAACAAATTCTTATAGGCAATTATAAATTAAGATTCCTTTTTTTTGAAGTTGGAAATGTTTGAGGACATATTTCGTTTCATAACGCATTATATACAACAAAGTTATCAGTACATAAATCAGTTTGGAATACGTACTGAAGAAATATTACTGACGTGGCAACATTGTTGATTATTTTCTTCCTCCTACCATCATCATCGATTTATCCTAAAAGATCATTCTTTTCTGTTCAGTACAATTATTCTTCGTCTATGAAGTGCATCCGATAGAAATAAAAACATAATGTTATTTCTGAGTTTTCGAATTATTTGTCTCATATCTTCGTTTTATATGAAGACATTAGATGCATGATGTTTCTGTAGATCCATATTCACTAAAATAAAAACTATATTACCTTCATATTTGACCTAAATCACAAGCGACCAGCTGTATAATATTTCATTCAGGAATATAATGTTCCATGACAAGTAAATAGATTGAAGAATATTTGAAAACCTACTGAACCTTACATCATGACGATTGGGCACGTAGAAGAGTACAAAAATGTTGGAAATTTCTGTTAGAGCTAGTAATATTTCATCTCGACTGAAATAAAATTGTAGGATCGTCGTCTAGAAATTTCTATTAAAACCTTAATGTAGGGAATGTGCTAATTCTATAATATATGGCATAAAATTAGAACCGCGTTAAGCAAGTTGCATGGAATTTCCTGAGTCATAAGAAGTTGAGAATCACGTAATGCCATTCAAAGTATTCCAAATACAGTGTGACTCATTTACATAAGATACACAAATGTAAATTTTGTCATTTGCCGATATAAATATTTTTCTTCAATGTAAAATGGAAAAACTATCTATTTCGGAACAAATTTTTGAAATGAAAACTGAAATATTGCGATATGACAAATTTTAACAATTTGTTTATAGAAAAATATCTTCGCCACTATTTGCCCATTCTATTTGTACATAATTTTTAGACTAAACTACCATTGGGGATATTCAATATTCGATAAAATAACCAAATTACATTCATGATAAGAGGAGTCTCATCCAAATTAGAATATGCCAATAAGCAGTAAAAGACACCCATAGCTACATAATTACAACAACAAAATCTATCTATCCAGAAATTTGGTCAATGAAAATAACCTTGATTATTTCATATCCTTGCCATAAACTTGCGGCTAATTTGCCTACATTTATCTTGTGAAAAGAGGTCTTTGGTAGTATGAACTACGTATAAAATATCAGACCAACAATTCAAGTGAAAGCACGAAAATATGAATATGGAGAGTGAACCGGTTTCAAGAATTGATATGAAAAGAACGATATTCATTCATCCACAACATTCATTACCTAATTCGAAATAACTTCCTCATGAACTTATATATAAATATGACGTAGTTTAAAACCAAGAATCATGGCGAAATAGAAGTTAAAAATTCAAAATCGCGGTCCAAAGTCAAACTCAAAATGGCGAAAGAGTATCAAAGAAAGTTTTAAAATAGAAAAAGTGCATTCTTCCCAATTTTGTTCAAAATAACGGGAAACATATAGAAAAAAAAGCCAGAAACAAAAAAAATCAATATTTATTTAATATATTATTGCTCAGTATGTAAATAATGAAGTTATTTGTAACCAATATTCCAACTTGAAAATGATTTTTTGAATGATGGAACCGTTCATATGATGGAATCGATAATATCTCTTCCCATCCAATGGAGAAATGAAAAATTAAATTTGATCTACTTCAAATAACAAAAATATGAGTGTATCATTATTGTCAGAAACATTTTCTGAAACATAGACCATTAGATCAATTATTTATCACTGATCGCATGATTGAAAGTAATTTTTCAATATAGCTGACAATAACGCTTTATTATTAGAGTAATCAAAAACCAAAATCATGATTGAATAATAATTTATAGGAATCAAATCAATTCATCGATTCACCACTGGCGTTTATACTGTAGTAGTACTTTGAGAATGTTGTATGTGAAAACATTGGAACTAGAAGTCGATTGTGATTTTGTATCCAGTTATTCACACCTAAATATAGACTTGTAAAATTGTACGGTGTCTAGGAATCCAAATAATCAATGGATAATAATTTTACTGATATACTTCACACTGGACTCAGTCAGAATCAATTCTACATTTCAACACACATTATTGCAAGCAGAGTTTTCTTCATATATGTATGTGTGTTGTTGGTGAAATTGGTACACCATTTGTTTCATATTTGCATAGGAAAATTTTATATTTTAATCAAAATCAAAGAAGAATTTTCTGTTAGATCCTTCGTGAAGTTCACAAAACATATTTGAGCTGAGCTAACAAAATTGAATAATGCATCGAAACTCAATGAAAGTAGACGCTTGCAGCCTATATGAATTTAGAGGACAGTCGCTACAGTTTGGAGATAAAATCCAATTTTGAAAATCGGTTCCAGTTGAATTTTCAGATAACAACATCCTGTTAGCTAACTAGTCGTAATTATTTCCAGTTTGAATTTTGTTGTGAATAAAAAAGCTTTCACAATATTCAACGAATAAATCATTGGAAAAAATATAATGTTCATGCTCAATATCCGTGATTAATCTTGATACTTCAATATCTGTTACATTTCAAATATTATATTTCAATGAACATATCGAATACATATAACCAGCAATATAATCGTTAACAATCAAACCCAATTCCACATTGAACGTTCAAGGCAGAAACATTTTCTGAACCATAAATAGCCCATTCTGAGTAGATTATATCAATGGAACTGGGTATAAAGGAAATATTGTATATTTTTTATAAAAGGCCGATTTTTGTTTGATCTGAAGTGATGTATTTGAGAATGTTTTCATGTTGGAAATTATTGATATAACATATATCCTAGTTAACTGATAATAGCTATTTATGATTTATTTATATCCTCAATTTTCATACCGTATGGGGAATTGATAATTGAAGCTGAAAAAAAGTGTCTAAAAAGACAAATGTCTCTCACTTCTGACAAAAAAAATTGTAATTGATATTTGGGATTTTGAAAGTAAACTAGAACCCCGTTAATCCGATTTTTCTTACAATCCGACCTGCCGATCGGTAGTAAATTATATTTGTTAAAACTTTTTTCACGCTCTAAAAAAGGTAATGCTAATAATCGTGACCTCAATAGAACATCCTTTTGAACAGAAATAAGATCTATTGAGGTTTTACAACATTGTATTACACAACCAATTTTTCCATATCGATCAATTTCAATTGCTTCAAAGAAGAAAATCTGTTTGTTGCTGCGATGTTGCTCAATCGCTGTAGAAACAACAAGTCAGCGGTGCCGCTTTGTCGTCACTGCTCTCGTTTTCCGCTTCTCGGCGATTCACTGCAGCTGCTATGTCCTGGTCGGAGATCCTCGTGGTTGTCAGGATCTTGTGCCATACACTAATCTATGTCTGAGTCGTTTGCTCCCCCACAACCGGGAATTTCTCTCATAAGTTGGAGCAGGATTAGAGCTGGCGAGTCAACACAGTTAAGTAAAATCCACAGCTTCCTCCAAGAATTTCTAATAGCCTGATTAGTATTCCATTCCAGAGCTGACCAGTAAGCTACATTTTTCACTGCCACTTTCTTGATTTTTGCAATTAAAGTTAGTGTAGGCTAATTTCGTTGCCTTAAGAACTCCTTGGTCTATAGGCTGTATCAGAGCTGTAGCATTGGATGTGAGGAATACAGTTTTGATTTTGCTTCTTTGTAATTTTGTGATGTCTGATTCGTGTAGTAGACTTCAAGTTTACATGCTTAAATGCTATCGGATTTTTTCATTTACCGATCATTATTAATGGTAATTTGTAGTTTCCGGCGGCATCACTATATGCCATCGATGTGGATTGTTTTTTGCTCATTTCAAACCCCGGGGGCCCGGGTTTCTCGCTGTGAAGCTGAACTTTTGTTTGACAACGCGTTGACATTTAAGCCGGTTTCGTCGGGCTTGCAGTGAACTTATCCCGATAAGCTTGTACCGCAGCTTTATTTGGAGATAACTGCTCTCCAGATACTGTCAACTGGAGGACACCATGACGAAATTTCCAACAGTTCAACTACCCATTGCTTGCAGAAAACGATTGATCACCATTCATTAAATTGTTTAGTTGCATAGCCTTTTCTTGAACAAGAGGTCCACTTAAGGGTGTACCTTTTTCTCTCTCATAAATAAACCATAAATAGAGAGCTTCATCGACTTCGAATGTTTGGCGATTTTTAAGAATTTCGCTAGACGATGATGCTGTGCAGAACTGTTCCATCTTGGTACAGTTTTTTTTAAAGCAGAAATTGTAGTCTTGCCTACTCCGAATTCTAGTGCTAGTTTTTTAGTAATCTCGCCTTCATCTGAGCGATTCAAAACCTCGAGATTTTCTTTAAGGTACAAGTCGTATGTTTGGTACCGGTAGCCATTATGTATAATAACTAAGAATGTTATTCACAGAGGAAAAATTATGGAGTCTTAGACATCACAAGAACACTACAACTGAAACTGAGGCAGATGAATCAGCTGTGAAATAAATTGTCAAGCGGAGGAAAGGAGCAAAAATGCACGCACGCGACGCATCGTCTCTCGTCAATATACTTAGTTACATACCGTGTTTTATCAATTCTTTCCGTTGTCCAGTTTTTATTCTTTCTCCATTTAGCATTTGAATAATACGATATAAAGGTAGGTAAATGAATTTATAAATATGTACAAAACACTGTTTAATCAGAATCTTTTTCCTTTGAAAACGATTGTTAATCCGAATTTTCGGCCATCCGAACCGGCCTCTAGCCCAATTATCACGGATTAGTGGGGCTCTAGTGTACTTACACAACATTATTATATTTTGATAAAATTTTTTAGTTCAATTAATGAAAAGAAATATGCGCAGTGAATCTTCAGTAATATTCAGTTTTTTCGATACACTTCAATTTCTTCATCTTCACTGACATTAAATAGAATGAATAGAAGTCGCATAAAGTCATATATATTTGCATGAAATTAGGCTCATTATAAGCTCATACAATTTATTAGTTAATTTGGGTTACTATAATAGAGTGTGTAATACAGTAGCATCAATTCATTATCTCCTATAATGTACAAGATTATTGGTTATAATTCCACCACCAAATGCTTTCGTCAAAAAACTGCGGATAATCCAATTTCTTGTAATTGAATTGAGGGTCGTACTTCGCGTCGCAAACATTCGCCCGTTTTCGGACGAATTCATTCGATTTGCGATGAATTCGGTAAAAATGGGATATTTTGCAGTTATCCTGAAGATTGTTATTACGTTATATCCTAAAATGGATTTAGAAAAGTTAATCAACCTGGTTAATGAGAGAAAATATTTGTGCGATCTGAGTGATAAATCCTATCACATGAAGGATGTACAAAGAAAATTGTGGTAAGAAGTAGCAGGTTAAGTAAATGCTAATGGTAAGGACAACTAACTGAAATAAATTAATTTAACCCTTTTTTAATATGATAATGAGATTTTTTCACAAATTAAAAAGTTTATAGATGTGATGGAAGTGAATTGGATGTTTAGAATGATGGATTATTCAGATATTGAAATGAAAAGTGAGCTTTAGTTTTATCTCTAGTATTATAAGCTGAGCTGAAGGCTCTGTTTTCACCTAGGGTCCCATAATTTGCTGTGAATCGGTTTCCTTCGAAATTTGCTCGTTGTTTCCCTTCTTTATTAAGTATAATATTTTGCAACAGCCATATGCATTCAATTAGTTTATCGACACAGTCAGGATTTACTTTAATCGATTTTTATAACAATCTCCATTTGCTACACATAATTCCGAAAACACATTCAAAAACTGGCGCGAGAAAAACGCTCATTAAAAATTATTTCTGATAAGAATAGTGATTACGAAGCAGAAGCAATGTTGGAGACATCAGATAATACAAACTCGCAGCTAGTCATTCTGGAAACTTCACAGTAAATTTCAAATTCAGCTATACAGCAGCCATCCACATCTGAAAACTACAAGTTCATAAGTGCACCAAGAGTACAATACCTTTGCAACTAACTAAAACAAAGCACGTAAGTAATTTACAAATTAATTAATTATTCATTTAATTTCGAATAATCATTAAGCAAAAGTAGTTCAAATAAAAATTATTGATAATCTCAATTTCAACCAAAAATGTATTACAATAATAACAAAATTGGCAAAAAAATAGAAATAATAATAGCACAAATTAAATATGAACAAAACTGTATTAAAACAATAACAAAATTACAGTAGTTGTTCAAACTGTTGGCCGCTTTTTTCAATACACTTATTACACCGTTTTGTCATTGAAAAACGTGTCTTTGAGAATAAATCTTGATGGGATTGACTGATTTCTGCTGCAACTTGGATTCTAGCTATTAGAGCTTGTTCAGATTCGATGATTGTTTCATACACTCAGGACTTCATGTAACCCCATATGAAAAAATCAATAGGATTTAAGTCAGGTGATCTTGGAAACCAACAATTCATAAATTGCTCCATTTAATTTAATAAGTTTGTTGAAGTAAGCCGCCAACAGTTTGAACAACCACTGTAACTTTGTCAATTTTGTTGTTGTTGTAATACAGTGTTGTTTATATTCAATTTCAGCTATTATTATTTTTATTTTTATTGCCAATTTTGTTATTATTGTAATATGTTTTTGATTGAAATTGAAATTATAATAATTTTTATTCATTTTGACTACTTACGCTTAATCATTAGTCGAAATTAAATGAATAAATAATTAATTTGTAAATTACTTAAGTGCTTGCAGACTTTTATTTAGAGTCAAATTTCTACAACACCGTTCTTTTGATCTCCATAAAAAGTTATTAGTTTCTTAACTAAAAATAATCAGGGAATTTAAAAAGGGAATTTGAAACAAAATTAAAAGAGGAATATGCTCCAGTGACGTAAAAAATAGGGTGATGAAAGTGACAACTTACCCTGACAGCGCGCCACTGGTTGAATTTTTTCAAAGTTTGTTCATGTTCAAATATCACTTTATTAAGGAGCATGGAAATGGTTTGAATCTTATATTACCACAACAGTAGGCAATCGAGTCAGTTCATTGGAATTAATTAGCTCATAAACCTATAATAAGGATGTCAGGAGCCAGTTTTGGTTTCATTAATCCTTGTATCATTTAGAAATGATTACGTTTATAATTAAAGAGGAAACTTGGTACAAAGTGTTGAATTATCTAATAGTATTCTATAACCTAGCCCAATTGGACTGTTTCAGCCTTAACGACTATGTTGAGTAGGTAAGGTTGAATTTCAGACAATTATAAGGTAGTTAATATGCACTGGCATATTTATTACTTCAAATAATGGTAAATATATGAAATGATTCGTGATTTATTTCTTCACCCAGAAACATATATTTACAAAATTGTAGTCGGTATACTCGTATGGTATGGGTACATTCGAGCTCTCAATTCCTTGTACTCAGTCAAAAATGATGTTCTAACCTAGTTTACAAAATAGAAACAGTTATTTCCATCTCATTATGATTTCACATGGTTTTCAAAAACCCCATCATTCATAATTTCACAAACTCTCGATAAAGAGTAATGTTAACTTTGAATTAGCTAGAGCTGAAGCAAGCATTGACCACATTCATTTCTTGTTCCTTTAAACAGCGATACCTTGAAAAGAGAAGGATGAAAATGATGAAACATGTAAATAGAAGGAGAAAATAAGAGATTCTTGTTCTCTGTTCCACTAGCGATACCTAGATCTACTCAATTCACTGTTTCCCCTTGGAAAAGAATTAACCTAATATGCTTCTGTTGATGCATGCCCATACATTCATTTTTCGATGCGTATAAGCTTCATATCAGTCTGTGTTTTCTTGACTCCGGAAAAAAAATTATATTTGATATTTAAATTCAAATTAAAATTAGTTTCATCCGAAATAAATATATCTCCTCACAAAATTTCATATTCCTATCGGCTCCTGTCATAGCTAACTTCCAAAAGCTCTTGAACAAGATATGAGCGCTATTTTTCTTTTTTCGGAATTTTCCAAAGTGACATGTTTTCCGTCCAATGACGAATTTGAATCTTTTCACCTATGTCTAAATAGTGCCCTAGCAAGTGTAATTTTCCGAATATTTGGAATCGAGTACAACAAACAACAAAAAAGTCCAATTTGCTGATTATTGTATCAGTTTCAACATGGTAAATCCTAATTATTTGGTATGTTTACTCTCTAGGGTACCAAGCGTATGAAAGAAACAAAAAACAATTGAAAAACAAAAACATAACCAAACAAAACAAAATAAAAATGTACAAGACAATAAAAGACAACAAGAGCTACTTAATAGAACCAAGAGAAAGATAATGAGATTACAACCACACACAACATAGGAGGGAGACAGGAGGGCCAAAAAAAACTAAGAAATATTGAAAGAGCTGATGTAGGAAAATGTAGTGACATACATAAAAGTAGAAAAACTAAACTGGGCTGGGCATATAATGAGAAGAAAACCAACTGAAATTATCAAAAGAATAACACCAAGTAACCCATTGTGGCCAAGGAGAAGAGGCATGCTAAGAAAGAGTTGGAGAAACGAAATAGAGGAAGACATAAGAGCACTTAATATAGAGAACGAGAGTGCAAAATGTCTGAACTGAAAGGAATGGAAAATAATAACAAAATCAGCCATAACAAACGATAAATAATAAACAACACAAAAATAGAAAACGAGGAGTTATCCACCTTAAAAAACGATTTTAAAGCACTCAAAGCAATAGCCATATTCCATAGGATTGAAAGGCTTGATGAAGTTGACTTTCAAGGCTAAACTCCTATCAGTCAGAGAAATGAAGTATGATTAGATTTCATTTTGGTGGAGCTACTTAATTACTTCACACACTGCAAATATCTCCATTGAGAAAAACAGTTGAGTAGAATTGAGGTAAAAAGCTTATTTCTCTTTGAACAAATCACTGGTTTAAAAATTACAGTTTTCTATCGAACTTCCGCGCTCTATTAAATACATCTTAGTAATGGCCATTTTGTCTTCCGGAACGAATAATCCCTTCAATCAAACTATAAATTGCATAAAGAGTTATTGTATGTCTTTTGGTTAGAGTAGGTTAACAAGATCTATTAAAGAATGGAGTATCAATTAACCTATTGTTAATAATTCCGAACTTGTGAAAATTAACAGAAACCTTTGATATCACATGACATTGAGACCAAATCAAAAATATGCTATAACATAATCTGGTAAGCTGCCTCCATCTTAACAACTTAACAACTACCTTTCTATGTGTATTAAGTACGTTCCTGATACTAAAACATACAGGACACAGTCTGAGGCTTTGACTTTATATGAGATTCCGTATAAAATTGGGAGCTGGAAATAATCTTAGAAATGGTTATTTGACGTTCGAAAATCAAATAATACCTTCTAAAGAGTTATCCTGTTAATTTTGGATTTATAAGCGATTCAGTTAATTTCCAATAGGGTACTTGCATGGTGTGAATACCTTATATACAACTTATATTTTATACTTTTTCAATTCTTTGACTAATATTTATAGAGAAAAGAATTATTGAAATGGGTCATTGGTATAAAATAAACACTGAAGATATGATACAATGTAAATACACAGTTATTCTCTCGGTTATTCTAAATAAGCGTTATAATTAAACTTTGATTAATCTGAAAAATGGTATATAAATCGTTTTTTGTGACAGGATATGAAAATACCACGACTAGAACACCTGATAAAGTTATTTTATGGTAACAATAAATTCGAACATACAACAAAAATGGTTTGAAATAGTTGGTGGTTTGGCAATCCTGTGAGATGTAATTATTTTTTGTTGTCAGGATTATTTTGTTGTAAGGAAGGTTCAAATTTCACTTATTTTAATATTTCATAGTAATTAAGTTTATTACGCTCATAATTAATACGTGATTATGTAATAATGTGAGAACTTAACCTTAAAAAGGTTCATTCACAAAATTGTAATATTACGACAGAATACGTGAAAATTATGGACCACAAACCATTACATCCATCAAGTTTATAACTAATTCGTTCAGGATGCTCGCTAGTCAAAGAAATCATCGCATATTCTTATTAAAATGTAAAGATTCAGGAAAACAATAAGTTTTTATCATTTCTACAAATATTTTAATCATCATATATTAATTATTCTTTTGAAAATGCTTCCAAGGAAGAAGCGAAACTTTAGGTTATACATATAAATATGATATTTCATCGAAGTTTTATTATTTTATCCAAACAACCTAGGAACTCAAGAAATTAGAGAAAGGAAAATATATATATATATATATATATATATATATATATATATATATAAATTGTTTTTTTTTTATGTACTCGTAACTAATAAAAAAAACTAACAGCACACGCTACGTTGCTGGAGACGATAAACTCCTGATTATCTAGCAGACAACTACTCACTTTTATTAAAATGTTTCTTTTTGATATTATTTCATACCACGAACTTATAAAATAAACAAAAAAATAAATAGTTTTTGAAAAAAATGCAAGTACCTTAATGTGGATAGCTCAAAATTTTTGTTACAATGGTCATGAAACTGATCCCTATGGAATTAGCCAATCTTATCACTATTGTGGAATGAATTTGTTGGAATAAAAATTAATTGATAAAGTATTTTATAGGGAAGGGGGTTAAATGAGAAAATGGAAGATTTTCATTATTCCGGACTCCTGCATATGTGATAAAACAAGCATTTTCTCTTTCTCTAATTTTTTAATTCAATTAATAATAAATTTCATTCCTATTATCATTATTAGATGAAAATATGATACCTATATTGCCTACTTAACTTAGTTCATCTATTCCAGTAAACTAAACAATCTTTAGCTTGACTCAATATCACTCTATTTTAAGCTTGATTCTCAATATAGTAACTTATGTAGGTACGGCACTGCAAGTTTCAAAATGCATCCTACCTATTACTTCGAAAATTCAAAGATGAAAACAGAAAACACAATGTTGTTCATAGGAATGCCCTAGGCTGATAACACTTTTCATTATTAGTAAAAGAATGGAGATGGAGCGACCAGTTAATTAAAATCGCATCGTCCATGAAGTTTCCTAAACATCCTTCCAATAAATTCCACGCCGGCAATATCGCCTGTACAACAGACTTAATTAATGTCAGCTATCGATTAAATCAATCACTCTTGCAAGCATAAAAAACTTTTTCATTAACCTAAAGATAAATAGAGCAAAAATTAAGTGAACAATATTTAGCAAGCTTGCTAATAGTGAATGCAGTGAGTTCTAGAAAAAGTTTTTTTTTTTTTCATTTGAATGATTTTGGAAAAATTACTTGTTATAATGGATAAACATCAGTTAAAAAACAAGGAACGACTGGTCAGAAATACATTAAAATAGACAGAATCTCCTTTGATATTACATGTATATTTATTTCAATGAAAATATAAAAAGTTCATAATTTGATGAAAATAGAAAATAATTGCTTGTAGACTATGGAAAAAAAGCATAGTACATTCTAAGTGTTGGATGGAAGAATGGAAAAATAGATAAGTATTGATTTATGGAAAGAACAAAACAACAATGAAGAGATTACTTGCCTCTGCATTGTACAAGCTACAAATCCAAAATTTATGTGATTCTCCACTTTTGTTTCTCAAAAATGTATTTTTATTATACAGGATTGTTCTAGTCCGAATTTGGAAGAGGTCAATTATGAGGTTAATTTAGCGATGTTCGACGTTATATTATGGCGTCTCGAGTCTATGAGAATTCTATCAAACTTTTCTATCTTGTGAACATTTTCTGACTTTCTCACAACCAGTTATTTGTGTCATTGTGATTGAACTCCGACTGGTCCTCATTCTGCTGCCATTATCTATACCCATTCTTTGTAATTCCTCAGAATTAGTCTAATCAATGACCATTTTCTTGTGTATTCATTCCATACAGCACCGATTTTCATGAAAATTTGAAATTAGGTTCTACTTACCCTTTGTTTCAAAATCTACTCCGTGCCGAGGTTTGCTTTGTCCCTGGGGGCGGATGCCACCCTCTCTCGGGGGTGAAAACTCTAAGCCTTTTTTTCTATAAAGTTTTTCCGAAAATCAATATTTTTTTACTTATTCGTGAGCGAAATTGTCGGTTTTCAGGTAACAATCACTTTTTTAGATTGTTTTTCGCAGATAAGTGATGAAATATGAACTTAACCGAAAAACCTTTCGAGGCCAAAATTATAGATTATAAAAAAACAAAAAAATACAATACAATACAAACGGAATTATTGCTTATTGAAAGTATTTTCAAACAGATAACCTTTATTTCTATTTTCTAGCATTTAAATTAAGGGAATTATGAAGGAATTAATGTCGGTTCTTGTTTTTCCGTTGTGAAAAATGGTGATAATCTCACCCTTCCACCTGATTTGAAAAAACTCTTTGTCCCTACAATTCGCTTCAATTATGTTCTTATAATATGCTCTTAGCTTTCGACCAGTTAAAATTACTTATTTATGAAAAAAATTGAGCTTGAAGTGAGAAAATTATTTTCGTAATTTATCGAAAATCGTCTTTTCCTTAAAATAACTCAAAAACTATTAATGATGAGCAAAATTCTGTGGAGTAGAAAATTGTTTGTTTTACTTTTCCGAGTAAGATATGGCCATTCAAAGTTTCCGTGCGTTCACGCAAAGTACCTTTTTTGAGCGTTTTTAACATTAACCTTTTTAAAAATAAGAACTGAAAAAACTTGTTTAGATAAGCTTGTACCTCCTTAATAAACCTACAAGATGCTTTTTTGAGGAACTCGATTGCTTTAAAAGTAAGCGAGTTACGAGTATAGGGATAAAACCAAAACCACTTTTTTGTAAAAATTATAACATTTTATTAATATATTGATGAATATACATACTGGCTATAATTGAGGTGTAGTTGAACTTTTACTTATATATAGTACACGGAGCAAAATTGTATTATATTGATGAAGGCATACTGCTTTGTAAAATTAAGTGGCCTATTGATTGCCAGTCTGAAAAAGTTTTTAAAGAATATATTTTGTATTTGAAACGAAATTTCGGAAATAAAATATCAGTTGTTTTTGTTACGATGGAGTCAGTGATACAGCGGCCGAAAGGACTCATCGCTCAATGAAGGTAGTTCCCAATGAATTTAATTTTACAAAATATTTACAATTGACTGTAAGTCAAGAAAAAATAGACTATAGAATAGAAAGAGTAGGTTTAAATAGTACCTAATGAAAGAAGCAAAGCAAAGAAGCAAATGCTATCAAATACTATCAAGAGAATGAGAATGCTGATGAGCTACTTGTAGACATTTCAGTTAAAGATTACATATATTACATACACAATACTTGTGGTTTTGACCGGTAGAGTAGGAAGAAATTCATTTCTTGAATCTATGTAAGCAAAATAGTGCTAATGCGATATATTCTTCTGAATAATTAGAAATAGACCACCCGAATTGCTCAAAATTAATAATATTCTTCCCCAGCGTTTTTAAATCAAGAAAAAAAAATTATAGAGCTGCTAGAACGACAAGACTTACAAGATAAAGCCCAAATTTTTGAGAGCAGTAGTGCAGCCATTGATGGTAACTAAAATGTTGTTTGGCCAATCAGAATATATTCAGTTGAATAAAATGAAAAAAAAAAATAGTAACTTTTCTAAACATCTGGAAAAAATTAAATACGAATCATTTGTAAAAGCTACTACCAGAAAAAGTGCTGTCAAATTAGACTCTCTCGTTCCAACAGTTGGAGCCTTAAATTAGCATATAAAGAGGGCTTACTCACAAACTCCATTGTGGCTGATGAATAAAATGATTGGGTTGCGGGATAAATCTTGACGGGCAGTTACAACCAATAGAATTTCCGTATCAACCTACACCTGCAGAGTTACTCCAATTGATTTTTGGTAGCTGCAAAAAGGGTGCAGATCAGCGTACAGTTGTCGGAGAATAGAATTATTTTGCAATTCAGCTTGCATGACGTGCCATGGAAACAACTGCGACAAAGCAGATTCAATTATGGAGCAAGAAGAAGAGTTAGAAGACAACGATGAGATGGAAACAAAAAGAGTTAAGAAGAAGACGAGAGCAACGAAGAAAATTAATTTTTGTATTTATTTTCATATTTATTTTTTGTGATAATAAAATTTTTTTAATACATTTAATGTTGATTTCAATAAATCACACATGCAAATCTAGAATTTGGATTTTTTTAAATAGGGGTGGTGTTCACCCTTAAAAAATGAAAAGCAATGTTTAATACAGAGATAGCTTCAAAGTAGAGAGTGAGTAGAGCCTAAATCTAAAAATTTATACAATTCCCATTTAGTTAATAGCAATTTTCAGGGGTTCAAAATGTTTAATATATAATAAATTGTCTATCAACGTTAATTTAACGTATTTACATATAATTATATGCTTGAAACTAGTATTTTATGGATATTTTCGAATGTGAATAGTTCACATATTAATATCAATTATAATTTTTTAATGATATGTTTTTAATGGTTGTTTAGAGCCGAAACTGATTAATTGATGATAAATTATAATGAAAATTGGCAATTGACGTTTATTTATCTGATACAAATATGATTTAAATTGATAACATACTTCAATCTATATTAAAAATTTTAGATATTTTTTGAAGTAGAGGGTAAATAGAACCAAAATCAAAATTTCCATACAAACCGGTTTTCATACATCATTGATTGGACTAAATCTAATCTTGAATGCGAAACGTATTTTTGGAAATCCCGGGATATTTTTTTTACAATAGTTTCGCATTTCTAATAGGAGGATAAATGAATTTTTGAAAATACAAAATATATTTTACAAAAAATTATTTAAGTCTTCGAAAAAATACGAAAAAGAATATGCGATGTTTCGCGACTGGAGTGAGAAATACGAGGTAAAAAGTGCTGATGAAACTGTAATGTTGGCTTATTTTTTTGATGTGGTGAAAACATTTGTTTTTTAGAAGTATTCTTTTCAATCCTGTAATTTTCAATCAAAAACATCAAATAGCATTATGGACTAAATAATTGATGGTCAAATCAATGATTATGGTTAATGAGACTGTCAACATTTCCCGTTATTATAAGTTAATAGCTTTTAAAAAAAAAACAAGTGTAGACTACCATGCAAACCAGTCGAAGGTGCTAACAAAGAAAGAAGTTGAAACATTTATGAGGGACACACCAGACAAAGACTATTCACTGGTGAAAGTTATCGCAATAATTGGCATTGCCGGAAGTTGTCTAAGCGAAAACATTTATAATTTATGAGTAGATGATGTAGAGGATACTGGTTCTCAATTAGGGGTCCGTATTAATCACACAACAACACATGTTCGAAGTGTTTTTACTGTGATCAACAGCAATGCTGTGCAATATTTGGATGTGTTCAGAAAATATAAAAAATTGCGAAAAACTGATCTAAGGAAAAAAAAATTTTTGCGAAAAATTGAAAGGACTTTTGGTAGGCTACATTTAAGGAAAATGTGTATGTCAAAGAGGTGGAATATACACTTTTGGCGGGGCACCTAAAAAATGAATTCCTCAATCTTGAGGATCCAGAAAAGTACACCGGACATTGCTTCAGAAGGACATGGTCAACGCTGTTGGCCAACGCTGATGCTGATATCAATGTTTCAAAAGGGCATGGTAGATGGAAGAGTTCATTAGTGGCTGAAAAATATGTGGAAGAATACATCGAGAGCAAAAATAAAATAGCAAGAATTATTCAAGGGAGTGAAACTTTTGTACAAGTGTTAAAACAAAACCACACATCCTCCAGCATTATTGAAAATGAAGAAGTACATCCAGTAATTTCTACAATAAATGTTTCTGGTAGCAGTAGTTGCACCATTACTGTTAACATTCAAAAATTAGAACAAAAGTTTAGTTATCGATGTTAATCGATTTTTTATTTCTTATTATTTCTAATTGGATTAGGAGAATTTGGGAGTACTGTAAAGTACAAGGATACTATAAAGTGCCATTTCCGGACTCAAATTAGAAGTACTGTGAAGTCGACTTTTCAGTGCTGTATGAAAAAAAATGTTTTGCTATTAAAATACCATAATCCACATTTATCACTCATTAGCTTGAACCTATTAATTTGATTTGAGCTCAATTGAGGTATGAAGTGAAAAATAGTTACATATTCTACAAAAAAGTCACTGTCGTTGAGTACCATAAACATAAGGATTTCACTGCCAAAATTTTCCTGTATGTAAATTAGTTTTAAATTTTCAATCAATCAACATCTGCATGGTTAAAGAACAGAAGGAAAACTGTCACTGGGGAAATTATGCGCGATTCATATCAATTAAGCGTTCTACGAGATATACATTAAGTTGTTCTCTTTTCATTAGAACTACGTTTATGCTGAATAGTAGCGGTTCGAATCGAAATTCAAGCATTACAGAAATTGTTTACGATTTAACGACGGTATCTCCAGAGACCATGAATGGTTTTAATCTAGTGTCCAACAATCTAACAAACTTTTATATTTCCCTCGAGATTTGGAGTTAAGCGAGGGACATCTTCTGTGTTTTGTTACGAGTTAAAGCCCAGTTACATTTCATTTTCATTGCTTTGGTAAATAAATTGGAAGATATACAGAGATACTGAATGAAAAAGCGGTATTAAAAATTATTATTAATGCCACCTACAAGTAAGTGAGCTCTTTCGAAAAAAAAAGTCATAGGATGTGCATGGTGATTTATGAGGAATTCCAATCAATGAGTTCTTTCGAAAAAAAAGTCATAGGAGGTATATGGTGATTTATGAGTAATTCCAATCATTGGATAAAAATGATATGAATTCGATATAAACTTTTTTGTTCAGATTAAAATCCTCTCAACTTATTTTCAGAGAACTCTTTGACTAAACAAATAGATAATTCAGTTCTAACTTGTCTTTATCTCTGTTTCTTTCATATTCTTCACGGTAATTATATCACAAAACAAGCGATTTTTCTGAGATTCATTGGGAATTGAGGCAATTGATTGAGCTTTTCTTGTGATATTATTGTGATTTGTTCATATGAGATTTAATATTATTGACGTAAATTTTTCATGTCTTATGATGCGTGAGAACTGGAGCAGCATAATCGAAAAATATACCAAATACTTCAATGTGTTTTTCTTTTATTTTAGCTTACGGTCTCATAACAGTGCTCAATATTGGGAAGGAATATTAATAGCATATGTTCACATGAAATATTAATAACTTATTTACATCCAAACTCTGAATTACCTTGTATTGTAGTTGTTTGCAAAATTTTAAGAGGAGTCAGACAAAGTTGCAAACTCTGACCACTTCTGTTTAATTTGTATCCAGATAAGATCTTTAAGGAAGCTAGACACAACTTAACATGTGGAGTAAAAATTAACGGTAAACTTATAAATACAATCAGATACACAGACGATACAGTTGTTCTGTGCGACGACTTGAATGGACTGCAATGCCTTTTAAACGCCATTGGCAGAGTGGGAAGAGAGATGGTTCTAAACATTAATTATTCTAAAACAAAATATATGGTAGTCAATCGCTTGCCGTACCATGACACACAGCTACAGGTAAACGGACAAACGATTCAAAGAGTCTGATTTGAAATATATTGGTTGCTACATTACTGAACAACTGGATCCCGATAAGGAAATAAGATGTAGAATTGAGGTAGTTCGTACAACATTTTTTAACATGAGATCACTCTTCTTTAATGATAATTTGAAATTTCACCTCCGGAAACGGATGATGAAATGTTACATATGGTCAGTTTTCTTATAGGGTCCGAAGCATGGACTTTAAAAATATCTACGCTTAGAGGCTTTTAAAATGTGGTTATATAGACGCATGTTTAAGATACCGTAGACAGCTATGCAAACAAACGATGCAGTCCTTAACAGAGCAAATGCGGTTCGTGAGTTGGTGGATAACATTAAATGCAGGAAAATAGCTTATTTGGGACACATAATGTGTGGTAGCTGGTTTACTATCCTCCAGTTGATAATGATGGGTAAAGTTGAAGGTCGTAGAGGAATTGGAAGGAAACAAGCCTCTTGGTTGAAGAATATTAGAGAATGGACTGGAATAAGAGAAGGAGGACAGTATATGTTTCATATGGAATTAACTTCACAACCCGCAGGACGCTACTTTCATTAGGTCTTCTCGATTTTTCACAACGGTTGTCTGCCACACGTTCTCTGACTTTTATGTCACGTTGACAATTTCATAATATAATCGTGGATAAATCTTGCAAGTTAAATTTGATCCACTGTCAGGTCTTCGATTGAGCTGAAATTTTGCATGCATGTATAAATGACAATATTATTGTGACATCAAGCTAATGTGATGATGAGGAAGATGGGTATAGGAGCTCCGTAATTAAAAAACGACGCAAACTAATCGAGTTTGGGATCATTTGATTCGTCTTTACAAGTACTTTGTTACCAGATGGTAACCAGGGCATGATTATGGAATATGGAATTCCGTAATTTGATAATCGACGCAAACCCATCGAGTCTAGGTTCGTTTAATTCGTCTTGACGAGTATCTTGGTTGGCATGAATATGCAATTCCAATAAATTTGGGGAAACAAACTAGTCCCGTTTGTTATGAATGTGGATTATATATGATTTATTAGCTAGATGACCCAATGCCAAGATGCCTCAGGGTACCAGGCGAACCCTGTTGTATCGAATCCTTTATCCCTCCACCGACCTCTGGGTGATGGACTGTGGAAATAAGATAACAAAAAAATTACTACACGTTTAGAGAAGTCGAAATTGTAACGACAGGTGAAGATAGCTAATGAAAGCTTGAAACGTCCATATATAATTATGAACTTATAAAGTGTCATACTTCTTGTTACTGTTAGTTCATTCATGTTATTAACAAACAATAAAAGCTTGTTTTTAAAACAGGTTTTTGTTGCGATTCAACATATGGTAAATACCATAATCGTTAAGACTTTCACAATTTTATGAAATTTTAGACAATGACAAATGTCGAATGTCCTTTGTACCTTTAAACCCCTAATAAATAACTCTCTCTCCGCAAGAGACCAATCGTTAAATTTCTAAAGTGTCACTAATAACTTTCTCTCAAATAAACACAAAAGCAATTACTATTGAAAACCTTTAAAAACCTTCATTATACTTTTACAAATTATTCCAAGTTCATCTGGTCAACCCTTATACAAACAAAAGAGAAATTTCAAAAAAATCTGCTTGAAAAATATAGATTCTTTTTATTGCTTCACGGCAATTAACACAAAATATTACCACGATATTGGGATACTTTTAACCCCCATTTTAGCCCATATAAATAAAATTTAACATTCATGCACGAGACAGTAAGAGAGCAGAAAGTAACACAGTACAGAACAGTGAGAAAAAAGAATCCACAGTAAACAGAAACTAAACATACAGTGCGCGTTAAAACTAACGAACTATATCTAAATCAACTTAACGATTCTCTCTCACTTATCAAATCATAAAAAATCTTAACCTTACAAACGGGCAAAATTACGATTTACCTGAATAATCAAAATATCTCTCGCGTTACGACGCAACATAAAACGTGCAATTTTCTGTTACTTCGTTCAAGTATAACCGGAGAAATATACATATAAACTTCGCTATCTTTTGTAATCAACTATATATCACTGTGGACATTCTTGTTGATTTATCTTGTTGCTTATTTTGTACATCGATTTACGTGTAATATTGTCGTATTTAAGTGTTTTTATTAAACGTTACTTAAAATTACGACTGGTCCTTCATTCCGCAACCTCGTCGAAGAAAACAACACATCTACTTGGGTGCTGTAGTGAACGACAAACTCGACAGTCCACTTCATCCAACTAGTTCATTACAATCCCCCAAGATTGGTCCTTCGAGCCGGATCTAAACCAGTGCAACTCTAAACTAAACAAAATCTCATACACGTAAATCAAAGTGATCTCTCTCGCTAAGCAAAGTGAACTCTCTCGCTAAGCAAAGTGCAAGAAAGTGAAAAGAACAAGTCATCGAGTGTGCCATCAGAAACATACAACCGATCGAATCATCTATAAACTCACACCTGTAGGCAAGAAACCGCAGGTATCTCTCATCGCTGGATTGGAAAAGGTCAGTTTATTCCAATTTATTACTCATCAACATTTCGCTCAAGAAAACTTAAGAAAAAGACATTTATCTTTAAACTCTGTTGAAAAATTGCTTGCAATATTATTCAATTTTATATCTATATATTTAATTGTAAAAACACTGATTTATATAATATATAAAGCATTCCCAGCATCTGATTATATCCGATAAAAATATCATTAACTTTTTCGCTCTTAAACTTAAAATAAACAAACAACAATGGATTTAAAACATTTAATCAGCGAACGTGAATCTATTAAAGGTGAAATCACCAGAATAACTGAACAATTAGAATCAGAATTAAATAGTTTAGATGTCTTTGATCTGGAAATTCTACAAGAGGAAATTATCAAAAACTTTGAACAGTATAAAATCACACAAAATAAAATAGAAAGTTATACACCCAAAAAAAATGAAAAAGAAATTCCAGATCAAGAAGATAGGAACAAAGTAGAAATTTATTATCGTAAAACTAGGAGTCAATTAGCTAGAGCAATCAAAAAATTAACTATATCTGAAAGTAGTTGTAATGAGTCAGTTAGGGAAAACAGATTAGATTCAAACCACAACTCAGGTACTAGATTACCTGAAATAAAAATAAAAAAGTTTTCAGGAAATCACACTGAATGGGAAAGTTTTTACAACTTGTTCAAAACTAGTGTTCTCGAAAATCCGCAACTAAAATCAGATGCTGAGAAATTATATTATTTAAAAAGCTATTTAGAAAGTGATGCACTACATATTGTAGACGTTTTACAAGTGAACGATAGAAACTTGCAAGTAGCTATAAACTTGTTAAGAGAAACTTATGAAAACAAAACAAAAATTGTACATGTATATTTCTCCGAATTATTGAACATACCGCAGTTAAGTAAGCACAATCCTACCGAACTTTCAAAATTTGCTACTATCTGTAGGCGTAACTGGACACTCCTACAGAATCTTGAGCTTGATCACAAAGTTTTATTAGAGGCATTAATAACTTATCTTTATCAACAAAAATTAGATTATGGTTTCAAAAAAGAGTTTGAAAAATGCAGGAACAGGGATACCTTACCAACAGTAGATGAATTTTTACAATTTCTTAAAGAGGAAATTGAAATACTCGACAATGCCACTGGTAAAACTAGCCAATCGCAAACTTCGCAAAACTCATTTTCGCACAAGAGGTCACAAAGTAAAGTAGCGTTTCATTCGCAATCACAACCAAAGTTCAATAAAAACTCAAACAATCAATCATCTCATCTTAAGAATAATTCGATTAAACAAAATCAAAACATGAACGGATGCGTTATGTGTTCAGACACTGCACATAAAATTTATACCTGTGAAACATTCCTATCGTTGCCCATTACTAAGCGTAATGAATTTGCCAAAACCAAAACATTGTGTGTAAACTGCTTAGGCACTAGACACAGTGCTGAAACCTGTCTGTCACAGAAATCATGCTCCCATTGTCATAAAAGACATCTTTTACATTTTCAAAACTCACGCAATGTAGAACAAAGGCATTCGTGCAATAACAATTTCAATCCACATAGTAACTCAGACAATTCTCGGTCGCTAAATTCGAATTTCCAACAAAACCCTCAAACTTTTAATTTGGAAAGTCCTATTCAAATTCAGGACAGGCCGTCCACATCTCAAAGCATCCAAGAAAATCAAGCGCGTCCAAATTCAACTAGCCTATCAGCTCTCTCGATAAAAAACAACTTAGTGTTGTTAGTAACTGCACAAGCAACAATTTATAATCGACAGAATCAACCTGTTAAGGTAAGAATTCTTCTGGATAATGGAAGTCAGAGTTCCTTTATCAGCAAAGAACTTGTACAAAAACTCAACTACACCCCGTATAAGAAAATCTTAAACATTTCAGGTATATCTGAAACTAGTACTTTGTCTAACGAAATGTTGGACATAGTGCTACACTCAAATGTTGACCCCTCGAAGAACTTCGAAATCTCTTGTGCTTTACTCGAAAAAATTACCACGACTATTCCGCAAGTGAAAGTGAATGTAGATCACATAACAATTCCTTCGCGGATTGTGAACAAATTAGCTGACAAAACTTTTGCCACACCCGGTAAAATAGATCTGTTAATAGGAGCAGATGTTTATTATGAATTGTTAACTTATGGTCTCATCAAACTAGGTGACGGCCTACCTACTCTCTTTAATACCCATTTGGGTTACGTTATCTCGGGAAGACTGAACTCCCAACAAGAATCAAAAAACCCACACGCTATCTCGCATCATGTAGCCAGTGAAACCGAAGACCCTAACCCGGACACTGAATTACAAAACACTCTCTGCAAATTCTGGGAGATCGAAGAACTCCCAAACCTAAAATCTCTATCAACCGAAGATGAACTGACAGAATTCATCTTCAAAACCACAACTAAAATTCTCCCGAACGGACATTTCCAAGTGGATATTCCGTTAAAGTCCGTCACAGAACACAAAAAGTTAGGTGACTCCCTCGCAGTTGCCGAAAAGAGATTTTTCTCTTTAGAAAAACGCTTACAACAAAACCCCGACCTCTATTCGGAATATAAGAAATTTATTCATGAATACTTATCTCTAGGACATGCGAAATATGTACCACTATCGTCGCAAAATTCACGTTGCGAAAACAAATATTTTATCCCTCACTTGCCAGTTTATCGACAAGACCGAGTTACGACTAAGCTGCGAGTCGTATTTGATGCTTCTTGTAAAACCAACTCTGGTTATTCATTAAACGACATTTGTCTCAAAGGTTATCAAACTCAACCCAACCTATACGACATATTGTGTAGGTTCAGAACCTTCAAATACGCGTTGATAGTTGATTTGGAGAAAATGTTCAGACAAATTCTAATAAATCCCAAAGACCTATTCCTCCAAAATATTTGGTGGAGAGACTCAGCAAAAGAACCATTAAAATGCATTGAATTACAAACAATAACTTACGGTATGAATTGTAGTCCATTTCTCTCAACGAGAGTTCTGAATGAGATTGCAAGTACCAATAAACATCTCCCTCTAGCCTCCGACGCTGTTCTTACGCAGACGTATGTAGACGACATTTTAACAGGGTGTGATTCAACCGAATCCCTTGAAAAACTCTATTTGGAACTTAAATCAATGCTTGAACCAGCTGGTTTCCACTTGCACAAGTGGGGATCTAACTCTCAAACCTTTCTAAAAAAGATATCGCAGACTCGAATAACTGAATTTGACATAAATTTAGATCAATCTCCGTCTAAAGTCTTAGGCGTAAAATGGAATCCCATAAGTGATGAGTTCCAAATATCGGTACCCACTGAACTCGTCAGTGAGGACAATATCACCAAGAGAAATATCTTATCACACATTTCACAGTGCTACGATCCTCTGGGGTTTGTAAACCCCGCTATCGTTAAGGGAAAAATGCTAATGCAAAAAATCTGGAAATTAAAGTGCAACTGGGATGATAAGATCACCGACAAAGAAATAAATAGGAAGTGGCAAGAATTTCTAAGCACCATCTGCCAAATCAAGGACTTAAAAATTCCTCGTCTTATCTTCAATAACAAAGAAATAAGCAAAATCGAACTTCACTCCCTTTCAGATGCGAGTACTGAAGCGTACGGCGCATGTGTCTACATTAGAACTATCTACACTGATAAAACAGTTTCATGTGTACTGATATCAGCAAAATCACGCGTCGCACCTCTGAAAACTATCACAATTCCCAGACTTGAACTCTGTGGAATGCTATTATCCGCGAACCTGACTCAAGGAGTCAAAAACATTTTGGAATCTAAAGTCGACATAAACTCAGTTAACTTATGGACGGACTCTCAAATTGCACTGTGTTGGTGCAAAAGCCACCCAAGTCGATGGTCGACATTCGTATCAAACAGAGTAGCGAAAATACAAGCGCTAACAACAAATTTCCAATGGCGGCACGTAGGATCAAGCGATAATCCCGCTGACCTGCTGTCGCGTGGAAAATTCACACCTGAAATCTACTCCATGTGGTTTAATGGACCCAAATTCCTCAATGAGTTCAGTTCAGGTTTCCCCCAATACGAGATTAATAAGAATCTCGTCAACGTACCTGAGGAAAGAAAGGTATCCCTGACAACCATTTCCGAACAATGTAACTTTTGGCAAAACACCTTTTCACGCTTCTCTTCATTTTCCAAATTACATCGCACAGTGGCGTACGTCCTACGATTTACACACAATTCGAGAAACAAAGAAAGTCAATTCAAAGGACCTCTGTCAGTTAGGGAACTAAATTCATCATTAAACTTCATTATCAAACAAGTTCAAAATCAGTCCTTTTCAATAGAAATAGCGGAACTTTCAAAAAATAAAAACTTATCAAATAAACAACTTATATCCTTAAAACCATTTCTAGATACATCCGGCTATCTCCGTGTCGGAGGTAGACTGGAAAACGCTGAAATATCCTTTGACCAAAAACACCCTATCTTCCCGCTATCGCGCTTTCTTTCTTAAATGAAGCAGAGACTTCATTTCCGGCGGGAGAATGTTGCGATTCAACATATGGTAAATACCATAATCGTTAAGACTTTCACAATTTTATGAAATTTTAGACAATGACAAATGTCGAATGTCCTTTGTACCTTTAAACCCCTAATAAATAACTCTCTCTCCGCAAGAGACCAATCGTTAAATTTCTAAAGTGTCACTAATAACTTTCTCTCAAATAAACACAAAAGCAATTACTATTGAAAACCTTTAAAAACCTTCATTATACTTTTACAAACTATTCCAAGTTCATCTGGTCAACCCTTATACAAACAAAAGAGAAATTTCAAAAAAATCTGCTTGAAAAATATAGATTCTTTTTATTGCTTCACGGCAATTAACACAAAATATTACCACGATATTGGGATACTTTTAACCCCCATTTTAGCCCATATAAATAAAATTTAACATTCATGCACGAGACAGTAAGAGAGCAGAAAGTAACACAGTACAGAACAGTGAGAAAAAAGAATCCACAGTAAACAGAAACTAAACATACAGTGCGCGTTAAAACTAACGAACTATATCTAAATCAACTTAACGATTCTCTCTCACTTATCAAATCATAAAAAATCTTAACCTTACAAACGGGCAAAATTACGATTTACCTGAATAATCAAAATATCTCTCGCGTTACGACGCAACATAAAACGTGCAATTTTCTGTTACTTCGTTCAAGTATAACCGGAGAAATATACATATAAACTTCGCTATCTTTTGTAATCAACTATATATCACTGTGGACATTCTTGTTGATTTATCTTGTTGCTTATTTTGTACATCGATTTACGTGTAATATTGTCGTATTTAAGTGTTTTTATTAAACGTTACTTAAAATTACGACTGGTCCTTCATTCCGCAACCTCGTCGAAGAAAACAACACATCTACTTGGGTGCTGTAGTGAACGACAAACTCGACAGTCCACTTCATCCAACTAGTTCATTACAATCCCCCAAGAGTTTTTTTTTATTAAATTTCATTTATGAAACACGATAATTAGTGATGGAAGCTTGGTGGCTTTGAGAAACTTCTCTTGGTCTTGATAGGTGGAGTTTAGGAGCTCCTCAAATTCAGATGAAATTGATAAAATAGTATATAGTTATATATTGTTCGTAGTGAATACGAAGATGCTTTTATAAAAACATCAGGAACCGTGAGTAAATTTGTTTTCATTTGGTTTTATAACTATACTATATTCCCTTCCACTTGAAAAAGTCAGGCAGCGATTAGAACCAGATGGATGGATGTGAGACTATTGCGCCATATGTAACGCCAAGATTTTTCTCAAGCTAAGCCCGAGATTATTCGAAAGCGGGATTTTGGAATGTTATTTGAAACAACTTCTTTGTTACGGGGTTTTGCAGTTCCATTATCAGTAATTCCAGTTTTTAATTGAAGTCACATGAACGAGACTGTTACTTCACGAGTACAAGAAATTTGGTAAGCTAAAGTAGTAGTATATAATAGCAGTTTGTTTGTATCGGTGAGAAAAATATTTTGAAAATATGAAGAAATTGTGAAATTTACTATAATAAATACGCAAAATTTAACGTATAGGACCTATGAGTTTATCTTTCGATGGAACTGCGGTTTTAGAGCCATCAGTTTAGTTTTTTCCAATACTACTCCTAGAAATGGTAGATGATTGATATTGATAACAAGAAAGGTCAGATAAAACTCAGAATTTGTGAGTAAAGATGACGAGATTCAGAAAACAAGTTTAAAGTTATTATGAGTGCAGTCATTGTTATAAAAAACGAGGGGAAAGGATTGCGAAATAATAGAGGAGACTCAGGTTTACAGAAATCTGACGGTGCAAGGTCAGGAATAAAGGCTTGACGCTTTTGATTAACTGAATAATTCTCCAATAAAACCTCATACAATCGCATCAGATGTCCACTATATACCATGATAGTGATATCTCGTCCATCTGGAATCATTTCAAAGTTCACGAAACATTCATAAATTCACCAGATACACAACAAGATTTTTCACTAGATTCGACCTGTCTATGCAGCGGGTTCGGGTAATCCTTTGTCTAAGCACTGATTTTTCATATTAGGCTGAGATAAATCCATTTTTCATTGCAAGTAATAATGGGTCCAATAGAACGATCGTCTTTCGGCAGGGCAAGGAGTTATTCACTCACCTTCACACTTATAGATGATACCTAATGATTTTTAATGGCCGTGTATGGTATCTTTAGAAGGTTCTAGGAACTCCAATTGGCTTTGTACTACTTTCATTGTAATCTTAATATTCCACTCACCTGAGCGTGAATGAGCAATAAGTGTCAAATCTCTATTATTAAAACGATTGAAGCAACATTGTGCCGTTCGCTCATCGAAGGTCTCCTCATTTTCAATTTCATGTATTGTCCTTCCTGCCACGGCTGCACTGAAATTTTGTTTCCAATAATATATCGAAGTTACACGAATTCCGTATCTCTCGCACTTCATACTATTTATTATAAAAACTTAATGCATTGTCAATGAACAAAGAGAGCATAATTGGAATAAAATAAAGAAATTTTACTCCACGTACAATTAGTCTCAAGATATTAGGACACTTTTAAATTGAGGTGAAAGTCTCACATCTGAGACATTACTTATAATGACACTAGGGGAATC
Source organism: Diorhabda carinulata (assembly GCF_026250575.1). Classification (NCBI taxonomy): domain Eukaryota; kingdom Metazoa; phylum Arthropoda; class Insecta; order Coleoptera; family Chrysomelidae; genus Diorhabda; species Diorhabda carinulata. The sequence goes on from NC_079462.1 coordinate 12,436,409, forward strand.
TATTTTTTGTGCATTTTTTGTTCGCGCAACCCAAAATGAATAATTGTATAGTACAAATCAAATAAGGAAAACACACAGCGGAATTATGGCGTCACCACTCAGTGAATGTCGATCTCACTTTATCGTATGTCTTTTACTCTGAATAGCTACACCAAAGGCGTATCAAATTCAAATAAAAATTCAAATCGTTGATTGTTAACCGTATACATGAGTCTATGTCAACTAAAATTGGTAGATCGCTTGAAATTGGTTCAGGATTATGACAAAAGATAGTCAAGATAGTCAAATTACCAATTATTAAACACTATTACTTTGAAAGTAATATTTACTACATTTTTGAAAAATATTCCTTAGTTTACATCAAATTTTGAAATACGGACAATATTTTTTATCAGTTGATTCCTTTTCGCCCATAGGAGCAATGGGTAAGATAGGAAAATCATTTTTTTTCTCCTCTTAGCATATTGCTTTGATAGTCTTATAAAGCCCTTCAAATTCTAAACTCATATCTCTAGCTATAATAGAATAACATATAATAACCTTTTCATCATATTAAATTAATTATTTTTTATGGAAAATTTAATCATCATCAGAACTAGAGGAAAACAATCTAGATCATCATCGTCTTTTGACAAATTCTCGCTGCCTTCACATTTTTCCGTGGACCCCGTATTCACCGTAAATTCAAAATTATCTAGGAAATCATCAGAGAGATTCTCTTTTTGTATGAGTTCATCCTCGAGTTTTTTTATATATCTGCAAATACTAGACCATTCCTGTGCCGTCACAACCGAAAATTTTTTCCTAGCAAGCGCCTATACATCCGCCAACCTAAATGTTGTGTTGTCCGCCACTACCCAGTTTTTACTAGCGCCCAAACTTTTTCTAAGAAGTTAAACTTCGTACGTAAATAAATAAGTATGCTTATCAGCTGAATCCAATTTTATTGAGAGAAATAAGATCAAATTTTCTTTTCTTAGCCTCACAAGTCTTCCTCGGGAGATTTAAATGATGTACTTGGCCCACTCTATTCAACTTTTTGAGCTTCCTTACTAATTTTTTGATGAGTAGATTGGGACACACCTGTAGTAGCTAATGTCCTTTCTCTGCAATATTATTTCATATTTTTTAGAAAAAGTGATGTAAAGTGTAAAATTTGCTAAAGTGAAACTTAAAACACCTTTTGATTAACTCAGCTTTGCTATTAAAAAAGCGCAAAATATACTAAAATCAGTTTTAAAAGGACACTTAAGTTGGCCAGTGTAGTGGCAAAGTGCCCTGTTTTTTTTAGAAAGCAAGATATATTTTATGGTTTCAACCTCACATTTAATTACTCTATGCAAAAAGGCCTCATTATTTAAAAAAGAAATAACTTTTAAATTTTCACAAACCTCAAACAAATGGAATAACGCGTCAGCTTATTGCATTTATCCAAAGGTCTACCAGAGTAGAAATAATCATATCATATGGCTACGATCCGATTAACTCGATCAGTCTTTGAACAACAATGAACATGATTCGGGTTGGTTTTCGAACAATCAGATCATGATCGGGTTAACCCGATCATAGTTTCCGAAAAGTCTTATAGAAAACAAAATTTCCCACAATTTTATTTCATCAATATTCCTCAATAGGGTAGACAGGTAGCCTGCAGGATTGTCATCGTACATACTATATATACAAACAAAAAATATATATTTATGAATAATTCACATTTTTTATCTCTTACTACTATCAGAATTATTTCATTAATGAAATATATCTTTAATAACATGTAACTCTTCGTGTATTCTCAATATACGATGTGACTTTTAAGTATAAAGGGCTCCAATTATTTCGTAGTCCATATTCAATGTGTCGTGAATATCCGATATTATGGTAAGATTTGCATTATTGCTACATCTTGTTTAGACGATGCAATGTCCCTTGTTATTTAAAATTACATATTCTGTTTTTAGAATCCTGACGGAATGGGTGTAGTATTCTTTCACACAAAAAGAATTTTTGTTATATTAGCATGTACATTCATGCTCATGTACACTTACATACATACAAACAATTCTCTCATTATTCCAATATTTTGTTAGAAAACTATTTATATCCCTCGAAGTCATCATCTTACAACTCCTGAATGAAGCTTACTTCATTATAATGTGAAATTATTATTTCAGATATTCCAAAAATAATACTTTTGGTTTTATGTTATATAGTTTCATACGATCTGAGTGAGATCAATATTTTCGAACACCATTTTTGTTAAACTTTTTCACTTACTCGTTGTAGATCTTGTCATAGAATTTCGATCAGAATATTTGGAGTTAGAAGTTTTACATGGTTTTTGTTAAATTCTACACATCATCACAATCTCAATTCATTCTTTCTCTGATAAATTCTACATTATATCGTTCAACAGATGCCATAATTGATGATTTATCATTAATAATGATATTATTATATCATCACTTGAAAAATATTCTGTAGTTCTTAGGGATGTAAACATCGAAAAAATCCAGAAAGATCCTCCAGAAATGAAATTCCTAATACTTTCAGAAAAATGATATGACAACATTAAGTAAGTTCCACCATAATACTCAATGTAATAAAAATTCAATACAAAACAAAAGATTTATATAATTTTGTCGCTCTATAATAAATATAATCTTGTATTTTATTTATTCAGTTTGTCTTATATTGTATTACATTTAATGTTTATGAATACATCCAAAGTCCATTTCCTCAATATTAAGTTTGATACAAGCCCTCATCTACTTCCTATTTTCCTTTATGAGCTCGAATATAATTTAATAAATAAGTTTCAAATGTTTAATGTATTCATCTTACATTGTGATGTTAGATATTTCCCTTGTCAATGCTTTCAAGCAGTGATTTCCAATCTTTTTGTACCTACGCCTCCCTTTAAAAAATTATGTCGCCCATTTTATTTTTCTAACAATATTATTTCATAAATATTGAACTGATATCATAATATTCAATGGACTACAAAGTAATATACAATATTATGTGAAAATATACATAAAAAATCATTATTGTAACAAATGATAGTTTTAAATGTAATAAAAATCTCTAATCCATTCATATATGGATATGTTCAGATCTTCAAAGTAAAACGAGAATTGCATCCATAGACTGGTCCAATGATTATTAATAATAACTTTACTTTCTTCTTTATCAGTGGGAAACATGTCAAAGTTGCTATTTTTGAAACTCATTATCCACAGTTCCAATTTTTTTCATAAATGCAGTAATCTTGTCTTTCTGAGTAAAAGCATGGATTTGAGGCACTTGCATTGGTTTATTTAAAGTACTTTGTCTTTGAAAAATATCAACAAAAAACGCATAAATACGTGTCATAAAACAAGTTTGCTTTTAACTCAAACACCCATTGAAATACTTTGGCACAAGAAAGCCAACGTGCCTTACAATAATATAAAAGTGATCTATATTCTGAGCCCATGAAATCACAAAATTTTGCGAAAAGTTTCCTCTTCATGGGCTATTTTTGCTAAAATTTACAATTCTTATAATAACTTCATATACTATTAATAGATCTTCACTCATATCTCTTGAAACCTGTGATTGTCTATGAATTATGTAATGCGTCCAAACTGCACGAGGAGTTGCCTTTCGAACTAGTGCCTGTAAACCAGCATGTTTTCCTGTTATAGATAGAACTCCATCTCTGCATAGTCCAACACAGTTCTCTCACAGAATGTTAAAAAATTATCAATTATATTAAAAGCTTCATTTGATGTAGTATTGTTTTCCCTAGGTTTGCAGAATAACATATCTTCTCTAACATCAGTTTACTTTTTCTCTTAATTGATCGCAAAGATCATCAGATATATCGGATATTCGACTTCCCCCCGTATTATCTGTGAGTGGAATTTTTATATGAAATTTTATATGACGCAAGTAATGCTTTTTATGTTACAGACATGGTTCTTGAGAACATTTCTTGTTTATTCAAATTCTCTAATTTTTTATGGAAAAGTTCTCTTGTCTTGTCCACGTGATCTGCATGTACTTTTTCAAGATGTCCTTCCAATTTACTCGGTTTCATGCTGTCTGAGGCTAAAGTATTCATACACATAAACACATTGGTTGTTCTTATTGGTAAATTTACGAGAAAGTGAAAAATGCGCTAATGGTAAAAAAAATCGTATATTAACCTCGGCCAGGATGTTATTTTATTGTTTCGGATGTTTATAATCCTGGTATAACGCGTTCATGCCGATGAATAACAATAAAATAACATTTTCTGTTTAATAATATAATAGTTATGAAATTTACCTCGATATTAACACGATGAGCCTCGGTGCGGTCCATAGCCCTGCAACAGAACTTTCCCAGAAGCCCAGAGCGGTCCTGTGGACTGCATGAAAAATTTTATTTCCTTTTTTTCCCTCAATATGATTAAAAGATTTATTTAGAATAAAAAGGACCGCTCTGGGCACTGGGGAAAGTTTTTCTCAGGGCCCAGAGCGAGCCCATGAACAGCACACAAAAAACATCATTTTCACACTTTTTATTTCAATTCTATTTTTCCTTGGATCCACAACTCCATCCGGAATGTAAAGACAAAAAAAATTTTGGGCTCAGGGGAAAGTTTGTCAAGATTGGTTGGGGCTCAACGTGTTAATTTAGAAGTTACCAAAGCGAAATGTTTCACTCTATAAATCAACATGTTTATCGCAAGCACTACTAACGAACTAATTCTCTTCATAGACAACAGAAAAACAACAGATGCTTCTGTTCACTGAAGTTTGGCAAGAGTTCAAGTGTAAGTACGAGAATATCCAGGATGTTTCGAGTGCTTGTATTGTGTTTATCGTCCCGCCGGCGCTCGGCTCCAAACGCAAAAGCGAGATGTTTTTGTTCCAGCAAGAGTATGGATATATGTTTTAACTTTTGTACCCGAAAAATTCAAAACGAGGATTGTGGATTACGTATACCTATTTTGCTCTTTCATTTTTTAGACACCTATTTGGTTTTTATTCGAAAATAATATGTTGGAAACAGCTGCATGCCCTCCTTGCATCAGTCTTGCGCCACCTTTGGGGGGCGCGCTCCACAGGTTGAAAACCACTACTTGCAAGTGAGTACTCTGAGAACCTGCGTTTGAGGTCATAATGAGATTGAATTGTTGATTATATAAAATATATTTTTTATAATATTCTACTTTGGATTGTTAATAATACTCTTCTTAAATTTTGGATAGAGCTTAAATATATGACATACTATGAAAAGAAGTATAAAAGTTTTTTTTTAAATATTATAAATTAATATTTCAACATTTAATATAGTTGATGAGGTTTTTTGTATGGAAAATGTCATGAAAAACGCCGAAATAATTTTGTTTATAAGCTATTACCATTATTTAAACATTCATTTCTTATTCTATGCTTGATATAAAATTATAATAATAAAGATTTATAATCCAATATTTTTGTTATATAATTGCCAATCTGTATTTATAAGGTTATTTTATATTTCAATGAAAATGGCTCCTGGTCATATATAAGAAACCATTTATAATACAGCTACGTTCTGATATATTACAAATTTGCCTCGAGAAAAATCTGGCAATTCTTTTTATATTGGTATTCTTTCCGCAAGACGGCGCAATTGAGTAAACTAGAAGGAGAATTTCTCAAAATCAACCAATTAAGAGGTATAATGAAATCAATAATCATATTGTATAATATATTATTGGTAGGAACTTTTTTCACAGAATAAAAACGCCTGTAGCTTCGGTTCAACTTCTCCGTTATTCACGAAATTCTTTTCTTGAAAAGAGAAGTTTTTTCGCCAACAATTATAATTTTAACATGATTTAATGAGTAGCACGCACGCCATAAGTACTATTGAATTATAGAAGATATAATCAGCAAAGAAGGTAAATTAATCTCAGATGGAAACATATTTCCTGTCACGATTTAACCATTTTTATATAAATATTCTCGTAGATTATCTATTATGCTTGTATGTAGGGAATGGTTTCCACAATTTTGGTTAGGTTAGGTTAGGAAACAACAACGTTTCAGAAGTTGAACTGAAAATGTATTGATGGAAATAACTGACGATGTGAAAACAAACTGAATTTCAAAGTAACTGTGAATAATTGGTATGTAGACTATTATTCATCCATTGAAGAACAATTAATAATTAAAATATACCTATATCAAGACGATGGGGCATTAATATAGAAACAATAAATATATTGTCTTATATGGGACAAGGAAAAAATCAATTTAAATTAGTTAAAAATACAAATATAGTAGATAATCGATATCTCGAGACAGAAAGTATCTCACAACTAGCTATATTGTTATGAACAAGCTCGCGAAATGGGTCCTTAAGCCGGCCCCATCCAGCTACAATGGATTTTCAAAATTCGGCGATAGTCACGCGGCGTCTTTAACATTTTTTTATAAATGGCGGAAGCGCTTTTTATGTGTCCTTTTAGAACTTTTTATTATAGCGGGCGGGTTATTTCCAGCATTTCTTATAAATAATTTGTAGAAAAGTCCATTTATTCATTTATTTTTTTTTAATCTAGAACTGTGTGGAATTCTAAACCGTTAAAATATTGTTAATAACATCGTGTAGAAATAGTTACTCATATGATAGTGGGAAAGAACTGTTTTTAAGAAACGGTGAGGTAGTTCCCATAATCCCCTACCCCTTATGTAAATAGACAGAACAAATCTTGTAATGGAATAAACACATACACGCAAAATTTTTGAAAGAGTGCAATATTGTTTTTGTTTTGCGTTTCAATATTTTCCCAATTATTTCCTGTATTGGTAAATATTGTAGAATCTCACTACTTTATTTTTCTATTATTCTTTTATTATTTTCTATTACTACTTTATAACCATATAAGTGTTTTTATATATCTGTTATACATTGGCCGCATGTGGTAACGTTGTAAAATATATTCCGTCTAAGGCGATAGGCATGGTTAGGGACCAAAAGCGTTCAGTTCCTTACAACGGTAGAAGGCATTAACATGTAATAAGTGCAAGTAAATTAGTTAAAATGCAATCATTAGTTTCATTCAATATAGAATAAGTTGAACCAGCCATATTTATCAAGTGAAGAGTTTATCAAAGACGATAAACATCACGAGATCCAACATTTGGTCCTTCGCATCCGCATATATCAAATCAATCAGCACAGTTGTGGCAGTTAACATCGAACGAGGAAGTTGTGGAAGCTCGTTGATTCCATTTCAATTTATCCTCAATTCATTTGTTCCAATTTATCACAGCTTTCTATCTGAATTTTCAACATAACAATAAATTAAATTGTCAAGATCTAACGGTAATAATAAATTCAACTTTTAATTCACAAATTCACTATTAAGTACAACTAAAATATCGTTTGCAATGAATTTAATTTAACAAATTTGAATTGAAAATATTATAAACAGCGCACCAAATTTTCCATTCTCCTAACATTTATTAAAGCCGGTAACGATAGAAGTTTCACAAGGGGCCAACAACAAGCGGTGTTTACATTTTTTGTTGAACCATGACTCTCTCAAAACCGACAGATATTTATTGTTTGAAATAATTTATATTCTGAAGGTTTCAAATTTTTATATACGATATGTCTCATTCCTTAACATAAAAATACATTCAGGGAATATTTCTTATCAATAATATTTTTTATACATTTAAGTTTAAATCAATTACAATGGCCAATAACAGCGACGAGCACGAAACTATCAGGATTGATTGATTGATTGATTGATTGCACGTCGTGGACAATTAAAGGCACATTTGACAAGTTTTAAAAATTTTATTAACGAACCAATTAATGTCTCAAAACTCCAAGAAATAACAACGTGAATTCAAAAAATAGAACTCACATTTGACGAATTTAATTCGGTACAGTCCGAATTAGAAATTTATAATTAAGAAGCATATAGCGAACAGAGAATCTCGTTTGAAAACGAATTTTATGGAAATTTTTCAAAGGCAAAACAAATTATAAATGAGGCAAATCGTTATCAAAGTCAAAATTACATACAACAAAATACAAATTCAGGTGCACAGCCCGCTACATCAGGGCAAACCCTCAATGTTCAACTTCCTCCGCTGAGTTTACCGGAATGTGACGGCTCTTATGATAAATGGGGAACGTTTTATCACTCTTTTACAGCATTAATTCACAATAACTCCAGTTCGCCAAATGTTCAAAAGTATTATTATTTACAAGCTTTTGTAAAAAAAGAAGCGTCCAATGTTATCGAATCATTGGAAATTACCGATTCGAATCACACCGTGGCGTGGAGTTTACTTCCAGATCGTTATCAAAACAAAAAACTTATTATTAAAAATCACACAAAGCAAATTTTCCTACCTATCGTCAACAAAGACTCTTCCAATTCTTTAAGGTCATTTTTAGATAATTTTCAAAAACATTTTCGAGCTCTTAAAAACTTGAACTAACCCGTGGAATCATGGAGTACGATTTTAATACGTTTGCTGCTTTCTAAATTAGATATTAATACTAAACGGGAATAGGAAATTAAAACAAAAGACATCATGTCTCCACAAATTGAAATATTTATTAATTTTTTAACGGAAAGATGTCAAGTTCTGGAATCAATAAGTAACAAATCTAATATTCAGAAGCATCTACCGGCTTACAGTACAATCGAATATTGCAGTAAATAAAATTTGTATATTTTGCATTTCAGTCAAGAATTTAAATTAGGTACGTGTCGTATCTGCAAAAATAAACACAATTTTCTATTGCATTCAGGCACACAAACTTTCAAGATCAATGATCAAGTAATTCCAAATATTCCTTCATCGAGTAATGACTCCATTGAGGATCGCCAACAGGCAATTCGTTTAAACACAGTGTATACTGTAAAAAAAACAACTGAAAATTCAGGCACAACTAATCTAAATACTTTTATAATTTCTTGCTCACAAAATATGAATAGCGCTTCGAGTACACAAGGTTATGACAACACATTCGTGATCCTTTCAACGGCGCTTGTTAAAATTATCGATAAAGAGAACAAACATATACAAACGATAAACATCACGAGATCCAACAAATATATTAACTTGAAAATAATTCCGGAGACAAATTTTTAAATAAATTCTTTTCTTCTGCTGTGATGTTTCCGATGGTTGTTCTTAATGGGATACCTAGTACATAACAATTTCTTATCTCACCTATTCTGAACGAGGGTTGATCCATTTACTCCACCTTTGACTCATTTATTGATGTAAATGGAAATAATTATTCAACACGTCTCGTTGTAACTTATCATGTATAGACTCATGCTAGAAACTGAAAAGTCTAAACCGATCAAAGCGTGACTACAGTAGAAGCTTGAATTTGAGATAGTCACACCTCCATATCAAAATGGATCGTACTGAAGACACAATTGAAAATCACTCTTACAATACATACATATAAGCTTTGGTTTCTGAATACGATAACTTAGTTAGCGAAACGCGCTGCAAATAGTCTAATTGTGATTTTTACTGTAATTGTAACGTAAAGAGCTGAACTAGATTGTGTCGATCAAGGCGCGGTGATCTAATAGTTGCGTTTAAAAGGTTTCCTCTAGTACAAAATCATAAAACATAGTATCAAACCTGTTTCACAATAGTTAGTGTACAGATGAACATGCAGGTGGGGCTTCCCAAACTAGCACTACAACCGAAAAAGTTCATGATTTTGTGTTACAAGTTCGAGGAGCAAATATAAGATAAATATTAAAGTTAGTGGTCTCTCTGCAATTGTTTGCATGATGGTTAATAAGAATGTTAACAAGCAAACTCTTGAAAGATTAGAATCAATACAAAAGCGTAGTTTTATATATGTAATCAAAAAAAGAAATTCATATTTCACAGGTATTTGTTATGTCAATCTGATTAACAAATTTTATGAGGATATAGAAGTTAAACACTGGAGAAAGTTGTGCAAAGGTTATGTCTCCAGATCCGACATTACAATAGTCGCAGTAGCTGAGGCAGATTCTTGCATACCTAATATTTCCCTCTTCAGAGCTCACTGAATTTTGGAAACACTTGCTTGGTAAACGATTATCTTCTGGTAATGTCATATATGCGGTAAATAAGAATGGATGTTTTTGCACATCACAGATCTAAAGAAAATTCCTCACATTTGATATTTATTTGTTCTGAGATGAAGTTGGTCAAATCGAAAATATCAAATTTGGTTTTACTCGGTTTTTCAGAACTGTTGGATATTTCCAAATATATTTTGTGATTGATTCCAGCGTATGGCAATTTGTCGAGATTCATCTGCACACCCTAAAGTAGAGGTTTTTTTTTGTGTGTTTAGATTAATGAGGTGCAGGGGGGGAACCTTCAAAAGGTACTCGCCTGGATGAACCTTCTACCTGCCAGGCGAGTTATGTGGGATTCTTACCACACTAAACCTTCCCTAACACCTCTAACCCTGCTCCTGGAACGGTGGTTTCCCGGCGGCACTCTTTGTAAATATTACTTCGCCGGGGCGTTCTTATATGATTTTACTGCTACTCTTCGTACGTGGTGCGGAGGTCCTTGATGATGGTCTCCGCGTACTCCGCTACCTTGTTCCATGCTGCTTGCCTTCAACATGTGCTTCACTACATTTTCTGGACTGATGGTGTGGTCCAAGTTCCTCTCTAGTTCCTCCCGTATCTCTTCATAAGAGGGGCACTGGAAGAACACGTGCTCCGCATTCTCGGTCGCATCGCTGCAATGATGACAGTTTGGGGAGTCACTTCTCTTGAATCTGGGCAGGTATGCCCGGAAGCACCCTTGTCCAGTCAAGAGCTGGGTGATGTAGTACCCGACTTCCCCGTGCTGGCGATTGACCCATTTGATGATATCTGGGATAAGTCGATGTGTCCAACGACCTTTCGTTGAGCAGTCCCATCTCTCTTGTCAGAGACGAAGACTCTCAGGCCCCTCCTCGTCGCAGAGAACCTCCCGCTGCTCTTCCTTCTTCCTCCTATGTTGCCGTTGTCGTTCTCCTGCCAAAATGTTAATAGGCGGGCATGATGCAACGACATTGATCTCGTCGTGTGATACCGTTCGGTATGCTGACGCCACTCTGATCGCCGAGAGTCGCTGGTCTGATGACATTGTCTCACGGTATGATGTTATCTCCAGCGATTTTGCCCACACTGGTGCTCCATACACCAGGACGGAGCTGACTACAGTTGCCAGTACTCGTCTCCTGGTTTGCCTGGGGCCTCCGATGTTGGGCATAATCCGTGAAAGCGCGCCCTGGGCTGCTGATGCTTTTCTGCTGACGCTAGCTGTATGCTCCTTGTATTTTAGTCGGGCATCCAAGACTACTCCAAGGTACCGAGAGGATGTCGTGGTCGCCTACCCTAATGGTGATGGTCTCCATTTTCTTCCGGCTACTCACGAGAAGTGCCTCCGTCTTGTGCTCCGCCAAAGACAGGTCAGCTGAATCCATTGTCTTATCCTCTTGATGGTTGTGGAGAATGCTGCTTGTAGCTCCTCCAGATGTTTCGCCACGAGTACCACCGCCACGTCGTCGGCGAATGCAACGAGTGTTGTGTTCTCTGGTAATTCTAGGTGGAGAAGACCGTCGTACATCACGTTCCACAAGAGAGGCCACAGGACAGAACCCTGAGATACCCCTCCCGTGACCCGATGCACCGCTGGTCCCTGCTCCGTCTCGTAGTGTAGTAGTCGATCGCTGAAGTACGATCTGACCATCCTTCGTAGATAGTAGGGTACGCCCATTTTATCAAGAGCCTCCAGGACTTGATGTTGAGGGTGACGATGAGACAATACTTTTTGGAACCGCCTTCCCATCTCTTTCCTGAGATGGCTTCCTTCGTGATGCTGGTGACGAGTTCCAGTGCGTCGATGGTAGATTTACCCTACCTAAATCCGAATTGGAATTAGGAGAGTTGTGGATCGATGTACTGTAATCTGTTAGTCACCATCCGCTCCACGTTCTTTTCTTCTGAATCCAGCATGCAGAGTGGACGAAAGGATGATATGTCGTCCGGAGGTTTCTTCCCTTTTGGGAGAAGAACCAACCTCTGGTGCTTCCAACGGGATGGGAATACGCCTTGTCGGAGGCAGGCGTTGTACATGTCTATGAACATGTCCGGTCTCGCGGCAATTGCACTTTTGAGTGCGATGTTGGGCGTGCCGCTTGGACCTATTCTGCGATCTGCTGCAGGCCTTCATGAGTTCTTACATGGTCACTCCTGGGATATCCATTTCTCCATCCTCTGGGTGGTCGGGGAGCTCTGATTTCGGGAATAAGTGTACGATTATTCTGAGCAGCATGTCGGGACATGTTGGTGTTATTGTGGGTAGGCTTTTGATCCTATGCATGACCGTTTTGTACGGTCTGCCCCAAGGGTCCTGATCAACTTCCGCGCAGAGTTCCTTCCAGTAATCTCGTTTACTCGAGTTGATGGCGTTTCTAAGAGACGTCTCTTCTCTTCATAGTTTCGTCTCAGTTCCTCGGTCGTTTCCCTATCTTTCTTACGGACTCTCTGGTGTTGCCTTCTAACCTTGAGGCATTCTCGCCGATGTTGTGCGATGGTCGAGTTCCACCAGTAGACTGGTGTTCGGTCGTTACTTGGGCGACACCTTGGCATTGACCCGTCGCTAGCTGCCTCAATTGCCGCTGCTACCTCCTCTGTGATTCCTTCAGCAGTTGTTGACTGAGGCGCTGCAGATCCCCTCATCACGAGGTTGAAGGTCTCTACGTCCAAGTGTTTGCGATTCCAGCCCACTGTCTGCCTCCTTATATCTTTTTGGCGCCGCCTATTTCTGGTGTTGATGTTGATTTCCCAGATTATAGCCTGATGGTCGCTATTTATGAACTCCTCATCCACCTTCCATTCACAGCCCCCTCTCGCGAGGGCGCTGCTAATGAACGTCAGGTCGATGAAGGAGCTCGCCTCGCCCTTAAGAAAGGTACTCGTAGTCCCCTCATTCATTAAAATGAGGTTCAGTGTCGAGAAAACTTCTTGTAGGGCTTCCCCTCTCCTGTCCGTCTCGCGGCTGCCCCATTCGTAGAGGGGGTGCACACAAAGGATTGCATTGAGTTAATGATTTAAACATTGTAGTTTACTGTTTTGAGTTCAATATCAATAAAATAGTGGCCCCCTTTCAACTTGCTTGGTTCATTTATACTATTGTTATCAATCTTAATGTTGGAATTCAAGTACTTGTAATTAATTATTCATAAAATTGAATGAAATACTTGTTTTATTTCATATCACCTAACGCCATCCGATTTCATGGGTTTTTCTGACAGAGGTCATATGTACCCGATTATAAAAGTTTAATTACATCTTGGACCTCGTACTATCGAGATACATTCGCTTCCTCTGCTAATCCAACGATATGAAGTTGATCTTTTACATACGAAGGTTGCCACTTTAGTTTTGTTAAGTATAAAATCTGATATTGCCATCATGAAGTTTTAATGGTGAACGAACCAAGAATGTGTTTGACATTGAAGCATACTTGGTCATTAGTTCCACTCGCGTACGTTCAATATTACATGAACATTAAGATGTAAAGAAGATTTGTTTGTGTTGTATACTGCATAATTTTATAGTCGTTCTAAAAAGTTCCTGTCGATTGGTGCAAAGAAATACTAAAAAAGGTTAAATCGCGGTGCTTTGAAAGATGTCAATAAGATCGTGACAGGTGACGACTCATGGTTTTATGCATATAAACCCTAAACTAAACAACAATCGATTGTATGGGTCTTCCAAGACGAGCCAAATTCAGCAGAAGTTGTTCGCGCACGAAGCACTTCAAAGCAAATGGTCGACTGTTTTTTCGGAATAATTGGAAATATCTACACCGTTCTTTAGAGCAACGTAGAACATTCAATTCTGAATGGTACACTAGCATTCAATTGCCAGAAGTGCTTACAAAATCAGGGAAACCAATCGCAGAAAACGAAGCATTTTCCACCACAACATTGCGTTTTTGGATTGTGCAAACTTAATTGTAACGTCGTAGTTACTTATAAATACTTGGATATTAGCTAACTATTCTTCATGAATTTCATACTGCGTCTCCCGCTAATTGGATATTATTGTGCCTCATCAAAAAGTTTGCCTTTGATAACTTCGGATAAGGGTAACATTCTGTATAATTTCAAGAGAAAAGCTGTGAGTATAATGTGTCATTTATATGGTGACATAAAATGAAATTAATTCCAGAAATGGACATGATATGGTATTATCTACATTCTAGTCTTCAATAAGGCAATTTGAATAGAAAGCTAATATGATGAGTTGGTGAACTTTTCTTCATGAAGAAAGTATCGAGTTAAAATGTACGAAAAATTTTATGATACCTATCAGTAACAGATTCTGCTTCAAGATTTGTGATTAGTATAGGGTGAGATGAGATTACATCACTGGACGCGTAAATTGGAGTACCATTAATAGCTCCAAAGCAATTGGAGCTATTATGCAATATATAAAGATTACCACAAATATTCTTAAATTGCGATTATAATCAATTTCGAATTTTGTTTGCAGTTCAATTGTTATAGAATAATAGAGAGGATAGTACTGACTCAGACAGGGGAGGAATATATATTTATACAGTAGTCTAGAGGAGCTAATAAATGAGAGTCATGATTTTGCTTGTTAATATTATTTTGATAATGGCAGGTTCAGCAGATTGAGAGGGATCGCAATTGATGTAATTATTGGGGTAGATTCTTAGGAAGCTGGCAAGAATCTGAATAAATTCTGAAAAATAACACCCTAATCAATATTTGTGATTGGACTAAACGACTATTCAAGTGAATCCCAGCTCAGAAGGCAGTCTGCGATCTAAACCTCATGAGATCACACTTGTGAATCTAATTTACTTCAGAAAAATTTTGGAATGTGAAATGAATTATGGAAAAAACAGAAAAAATATAACCATATGCTTTTTTTGAAGCAATTTTGAATTTGATAAATAGAGTATATGAAACAACATACATTGACTGTATTTAATGGTGGGGATATGAGATGAAGATCCTCAAAATTGATAACATGAATTGGAGAATTCTCAAATATTCTCTTTGTATTATTTAAGTTGAATCTGTGTAGAAATAACATTGAATAGAAAATACACAGATATAAACCTAACTTTTCTAAGTACAAAATGAGAAAGTAGAAAACGACAAAATGATGAAAATTAATAAATTGCTTCACCAACAGCGTTATGAGAGTTTAGTTGAGTGTGAAACAGGAAATTCACTGTTTCAATACCGGTTCATGAAAACTCCATGGAATAATCCAGCTACAAGCTCGAGGAGTAGTATTAAAGAGAATGGCATGTGATATTATTTTGAACCAACTACATAGCTATTTAGTTAGGATCAACTGACAAATTGTTGTGGAAATAGCACGCTAGAAATGCGTGGTATCAATTTAAACAGCCTTTGTGTTGGCACTACTTAGATCTCTATTCTAGTTACGCGATTTATGCGTATTAAAAAACCAGAAAACATTATATAGTACATCATGTAGAGCACCAAGATGTGCACTATGATTGGATATTTTCCAATATAATACTGGACAGAGAAATGAATATGAACTATTTTATAATAAGCTCGACATGACAAATAATAATTCGACAAATTAAAAAACAGGCTTAAATAAAAAACTTAGAATTAGAGAATAATGTCTTTTATCAGATAATGATAGAGTAACATAATTTTTATTCTACACTAAAATGGTATCTTTCAGGCATCTGCCTGAGCATGTCCCTTGATGGTTGGACCAAAACACTACTATAAATTGGATATAAATTGAATCGCTTAATCTGGTGATGCTGATCAGATCATACCCCGACATACGACATTTTGGAATGCTTGAAAATCGAGAAAGATTCTGTTACTCATACACATATTTACATACTAATCTGAAACAAGCGTGTTAAAAACAGATTAACATTCATTAAATATCTGGAACACATACTCAATTTTTTTGAAAAAAACACAAAAAAGTGATAATCACCAAAACCACAAAAGCCCTGATGGTGTGCAGAAACTTCGCAGGAAGGAATTGGATCTGTAACCCAGAGATCCTACTATGGATGTACACAGCAATTATGAGACCAATTATAGCATATGTGGAAGGGGTTTGGTACTAGAACTAGCCTCAATACTATGAAAAAGAATTTCTCGAAGATACAAATACTGGCTTGCATATGTGCAAACGAGGCCATGAAATCATGCCCATCTGCTGCATTGGTGATTCTAAATCTACTACCTCATCGCATAATATTGTAAAGCATGGCAGAAGCATTGCTTAGAAAAATCAAAGACGAAATCACTTTAAATAATCACCAAACCTGGGACATTCCTCAGCATGATCTATCGAAAAAGATTAGCTTTGAGAAAAAATGTAATCCAAGCAAATGGGACGACATACAAGAAATGAACAGAAATGCCATTGAATGGTATAAGGACGGATCCAAAGCAGCTAATAGAACTGAAATATGAGTCTACAGGCCCAGAACCAAATGCTCTAAAAGCTTGGGCAACGCAGCAAGCATGTTCAGCAGAAATTCATGCAATTGAAGAAAATGTCCGGATCAATCTAGTGAGGAACTATCGCAAACAGGAGATCATCATCCTGTCCGATAGCCAAGAAGCCTTTAGAGGTTAAAGCTCCAATATGATGATATCCAAACTAATTTGGGATAGCCTAGGAAAAAGAAAAATGGAAATGAAATAGCTGATAAGAGCGCTCAAGCAGGGCCAGACAAGTCCTTCATAGGACTTAAACTTTTCTGTGGTATCAGCAGCAAAACAAAGGAAAAATATTGGAAAAGAAGGTAGATTGGAGCGAAACAATTATTAGGACAACCTACAGGGACTGGAACAGGCAAATACTCTCCTGGGAAACCATAACCAAAGAAGATCTATCGAATATATTTACTTTAGGAAGTGAGAACAGTCTACGAATACTAAGAGGAGTTCTATCGGGGCACTGTCGGCTTAATAGACAAAGGCGCTAGACGTGTGATGTGCGGATTTTGTTGCACAGAGGACAAAACCTCTATCCACTTTCTCTCATAGATAGACTAACAGATCAGCTGTAAACACTGGGTTTTCCAGTATCGCAGCAAAAAAAGGGAACACAATAGATTCCTTGGGTCGCAATGTGAATGATATGATATAATATCTACATACATACATACAACATTCATTATAGATGATAATGATTCTTTAGATTACAATCGGAACAACTTATACATTTTTTCGACAAAAAACACTGCACTCATATATTTCCAATTCTGTGTGTTTGTTATTTAACAAGATAATCTTGTTTTTGGTTGGAGATAAATAGTGGCTAATGTAGTAAGTTATGAATCTATACTTTCTTGAATTTTCTCACTATCAATAATGGAATGATACTAACTGATTACCGAATAATTGGAATATAAGTAATCACAGACATTTATTAAGCGTGAACTATGGCGAATTGCTGTTTATATTATTTTTCATACATGTACTGTCATACCAGTACATTTTTTGTATTCAATCTATTGATTTCCATGGTACAAGTTTGGTTTCAGTATTATTTCTTTTCTCAGTAAAGTTCTGGATAAGTTTAATCAACCAATTGAAAAATAAATCGAACGCAGTATAATTTACTCCTTTTGCATCTGTTCAGTCGTAATGTATCTACAAGGTCTATTACATTAAAATATTTCAATACGATTCTTCCTTTACTTTCCAGATCTTCTCCTAATTGCTTCCAATATTATCGCCGATATTTATATTTTTTATATCAGTCACGGCTTCCGCCTGATTGTGACTGACTTCTCAACGAAAGTCTGACGAATAGGAAGTCATCGCTCAGCCCCCGTATTCACAAGATTAAGTTCTCTGTAATTTTTTCTCTTTTTAGTTCCAATATCTATTGAAACCGCTTACTGCAATCAATTGCTGCCGAAGTTAACAAGTGTGTGGAAAATTGGATTGAGTGTTGGCATGCTTATATTGGCTCAAATGCCAATGATGAATATTTGTATTCAAATACGAAAAATGTTTTCTGATAAGTCTAGAACAAATTTTAAAACTATCTAATTTCCTTATTACTTACAACTTTTTGAGTAGAAAAAAACTTAATTATCAATGAATTGATCGAAATGGGTAACTTTTGGGCGGTAGGACAATAATATTCATATTAATGGATCAAAAAACAATACATTGTGTGCTGTTGTCACGCAATTCGCTTAAAACGGACTATTATCTACACAGAGCGGTGCGTAATCTATAGAATGAGTGCCGTATATATAGTATTCGGCGACCTGGAGCATTTCCTCCTGATCAGAAATTCACTTACTGTTTCAAATCAATAAATTCATTCAATTAATCCAAGCCAATTAATTAAAACTATTACTTTGTTGTACCTGGTGCTCATAATTATTTTATATTGAAAATTTTTTGAAAGAAGCTACAGCTTTCATACTCTTTCTTATATCAGTATACTAACGAATATTCTCATTTTAGTTCACTGAAACTTTCATGATTCCTTTTAAAAGGTTGCCGTTAAAAAGCTGTTTACGTGGAAAATTAGGTAGCGATGAGTGTAGTCGAGCGAAGAGTATTTTATGGAAAATATATTGCTATGTAAATTTTGTTAATCAAGTCTGATCTAGATAAAACTACCCACTTAAAAATATATTGTTTCAAAATAGGAGTGGTTCGGTGTGCAGAATTAAGCTTATCTACAGCACTCTGAAGTTAACTTATAACGCATCGGACCCTTTACAGAAGGGAAGCACATTTTCTCCTCATAAATTAGTTATTCATTGATTGAAAATACAGGTAAGACTGAAAAGAATCTATGTGAATACTGCAGAAACCTTTCAGTTTCACTTAGCCGTAACATTTTGCGTGAAACTATCTAATAATAAAAGTCAAATATCCAAATTATATTTAGCTGTTCCTAATCTGATCGTAATACAACTAAAAATACATCCCTGAGTTTCACCATATAATCGACGATTCCTCTTTCTTTGATCATTATTTATGCCATTTACCACAACGATACATTTCTTGGCACAAGTCTTAAATGAAAAATATGAAAATGTGCTCATTGTTATTCTCTCCACACGCATTACACTTTTCCATACGTACGAATCCTGCATCATATGAATGATCCTATTTATCCTTTCCATATGAATTACAAAATATTTCCAGATTGTGATTTTTTCGAATCACGAAACAAATTCACGTCTTTATAAATGTGATTTAACTATTTTGAATGAAACTGAAATCACATTAAATGAATTTAGAACATTCGGGCGGATTTTCCAATACTCTAATTACAGATTCTTGAAAAGAAGCGGAGGGTCTCTTTAGAATTTTGTCCTGAAGTTCCGTTGAACCTGTGTATCTGATTTCTCTATGAACCATGAAACACATTGAGCTTTCTGTTGTGGGGTCCACATCATTGTTCAGCCTATTTTTACGGTGATTTTTACAATATTTTAATAATATCAAAAATATATAAAATATATATAAATAATATATATATATATATATATATATATATATATATATATATATATATATATATATATATATATATATATATATATATATATATTATTATGGTATGTGGTATATGGACAATTTAGTAACTAACTTTTAAAATAAATATCATTGGTTAAAAAAAAAAAAAAAATGAAGAAGAGGATCAACAAAGAGAGAAATTTCTTTTTTTTTGCAAGAGAAAAAAGAGTAAAATAATTTTAATTGAAATTTAAAAAAATTAAAATCTTGATATAAAAGGCATAAAATATTCAAAGGATTGATAAATTATAATTGTATAAGTGTAGTAATAAGAAATTAGTGAAAACAATTAAATAAAGTGAAATAAGTGAGAATACTCACAAAGGGACAATTTCCAAGATAAAGAAGTTTTAAAAAGGAAAAGAACAGGAGTGGAACTACTCCGGAGTATCTGTTTATTCTGCAAGGCCGTAACAATTTCCAATTTAAAAAAAAAAAAAAAAAAAAAATTAAAAATACAACATAACAAACACTTAAGGTACTGTTCTATTAAGTTTAAGTATTTCTTTTAGTATATAATATTTGAGTTCACATTTCCATATAATTTAGTTTTATGAGTGTAATTATGAGTATGAATGAATGTTTGTAAAATAAAATAATTGTAATAGCTAGTTAAGAAATTGTATATTTTGAATATTTTATTCATTATAAAGAACAGACCCGGTCTTAAAACTATTATAATCTGACCTTATAACCATAACAATTTATCGCAATAAAATTTTTTAATTTGACCTCACAATATAATACCCTGAGAATAAAAAAAATAATAATAACATAATAAAATAAAGAAATTCAAATAATTATTAATGGCGCCCAAATTAAAATCTGATTTTATTTAAAATAAAATTTATAAAAATAAACATTACACACCATAATACCATAACAATTTGGCGCCCAACGTGAGGCATATATAAAAATTGCGCATAAAAAAAAATTGGACATAACAAAATTTGGCATTGAAGAGTTTACAGTAATAACAAATTTAAACAAGAAAAATGGAAAAAGGAATGACACTCAGAGATGGGAAACAAATAAGAGCAGAAGGAGAATCAGATGAAGAAGAAAGGAGACATGGAATGGGTGATTTCCTAGTACATTATATGGAACAAGACCATAATGAAGAAACAGAAGAAATGATAGAAAATTAAACAGCAGAAAATTCACAGAAAAAGAAAGAGAGGATGGATATAATGAGTATGTTCCAGATTATGATAAAAAAAATGGATGAATCTAGAGAAGAAATAAAACGAGAAATGAATACAAATAGTCAAAGAATGGAAGAGAAAATAGAATATATGAGAAAACAATTGGAAGAAGTAAGAAGCTATGCCGAAAACAAAATACAAGAGACAAAACAAGAAATTCGAGATGAAATGTTAGGAAGATTAATGGAAGTGGAAGAAATACAATCTAGAGAAATGGAAAATATTAAGAAAAATGAAAATGAATTAAAAATGGAAATAGGTGGGAATAGTAAGAAAATAGAAATAAATACTGAGAAGATAAAGAAATTAGATAGAGAAATAATGAAAACGAATAAAAATATACAAGATATGGAGGAAGAGATGAACAAAGAAATAAAGAACATACAAGGAAAAATAGAACAAATTGAGAAAAAAGGAATGAGTATGGAATATGTTGGAGGAGTAAAAACAATTTATGGAGCAACTAGTCAAAAATTTGACGGAAATATTAAAAAACTGCATCCAAAAATATTTTGAAAAATCGAATAAGAGGAATAAATAATATTAAAGACATAAAGGAAATAATAAGAGATCATTTAGAAAATCATGCGTTAATATGGTTTTCTGCCAGGGAAAAAGATATGTCGGATTTTCAAGATTTTGAAACGGCATTTTTACAATATTTCTGGGGGGAAAATACTCAATCAACCATCAGGGAACAATTATATTTCGGAAAGTTTGATGAAAATAGAAGCCATAGTTTGAACAATTATGCAATCCAACTACATGCGATGACACAATATCTGGAACCACCAATCCCTGAGGAGGAAATCGTTATGTTCATAGCAAGGCATTTCAAGGCAGAATTGGCTAAGACCATTGCAATACAAAATATAAGAAAATTGGATCAATTATCTATGTATCTACAAAGAGTAGAGAGAAATTTGATCAGACATGAAAATTCACAACAAAATATAAGAACAAATTATAGAAACAATGAAAATAATCAGAGAAACAACAATCAAAATAACAATTGGACAAATAATAGATTTAATAATAATAGAAATTATAATAATAATGCACAAATTAATAATAACAATAATTATAATAACAATAATTACAATAACAGAAACTACAATACTAATACTAACAATAGAAACAACAATGATTCATACAGACAAAATAATTATAATGACAGGAACAATAGACAATATAGAGGACTGGAGAGTAGAAATTCTGAAGGAAATATGCAAAGAGGAAATGGAGATCAAAAGACAAGAAGAGTAAATTTTCAAAGAATCAATCAAGATAGAAGAAATAGATCAGAAAGCAGAGATGATGATGTAACAAATATAAATGAGACAAGATTACATACAGCACAAATATATAGGGAAAATACAAGACAGACAACTGAACAAATAAATGACAATGAAAATTTTTAAATACGCACACATCAAATAAACAAAATCTATATATTTGTAAATATGAAAATCCAAATGAATTTATAAAAATAAATGAAAATATAGACACAGATGGGAATAATAGTTTAATTATTATAAATTGGCTAATTAACAATTTAGAAGCTAAATTACTTATTGATACTGGATCAGAAGCATCAATGATTAATAAAAATTTTATTGATAAATTAAATATTCCTACAAATAAAATTATTAAAATCCCAAAAATAAATTTAATAGGTTCTAATTCAAAGAAAATATGTGAAATTAATAGATTAATAAATATAAACGCTAATATTAAGGGAAAAGAATTTAATTTACAAGTATTAATTGCTCCAGATATTGAGACAGAAATAATAATAGGATATGATGAGCCAGAAAAACATAAAGCCATAATAGATATTGAAGAAAGAAGATTAAAATTGGATGGAACATGGATTAACTTTGAAATAATAGCTTTGAAGTAAGAAGGTAAAGTAGTTAATAATATGTACAAGGAAGAATTGAATAAAATTATGATGATGAAGAAGAAGGGGAAGATGAAGTTATAATGGATTGTCCAGAGAAAAAAAAAAGAATTAAAATTTGGTTTTCTTATTTCTTTTATAAATAAAATAAGTCAAGAAAACAAATTTTGGGAATGTTGTTATGGTATGAATATATCCAAAATAAATTATTAAATAATAATTAGATATAAATAAAGCAATAAGTTCAGTTCTGTTATTCGGTTACTTAGAGCAGTTTATCACAATAAAATAAATAACATTCTTTATATTAAGTTTTGGCCAACACTATATTCTAAATTATTATTTAATTTTGACAAATCCTGTATAATCAAAGAATTTATTCCATAAATTGACAGATAAAAACAGGAGCACCAACTTCAAAAATTTGTGTGACATACCAACATAAATTTTAAGGTTATAAATGATAAAATATAAAAATTTTGACAACTGCAATGATAAAATTAATAATATAGAAATGAAATAAATACAACAAAGAAATTATAGCATATTATTTGAATAAAGTCACAATAATTTAAAAATTTAGAAATGACAATTTAGTAACTAACTTTTAAAATAAATATCATTGGTTAAAAAAAAAAAAAAATAAAAATGAAGAAGAGGATCAACAAAGAGAGAAATTTCTTTTTTTTTGCAAGGGAAAAAAGAGTAAAATAATTTTAATTGAAATTTAAAAAAATTAAAATCTTGATATAAAAGGCATAAAATATTCAAAGGATTGATAATTAATAATTGTATAAGTGTAGTAATAAGAAATTAGTGAAAACAATTAAATAAAGTGAAATAAGTGAGAATACTCACAAAGGGACAATTTCCAAGATAAAGAAGTTGTGAAAAGGAAAAGAACAGGAGTGGAACTACTCCGGAGTATCTGTTTATTCTGCAAGGCCGTAACAATTTCCAATTTAAAAAAAAAAAAAAATTAAAAATACAACATAACAAACACTTAAGGTACTGTTCTATTAAGTTTAAGTATTTCTTTTAGTATATAATATTTGAGTCCACATTTCCATATAATTTAGTTTTATGAGTGTAATTATGAGTATGAATGAATGAATGAATGTTTGTAAAATAAAATAATTGTATATTTTGAATATTTTATTCATTATAAAGAACAGACCCGGTCTTAAAACTATTATAATCTGACCTTATAACCATAACAATTTATCGCAATAAAATTTTTCAATTTGACTTCACAATATAATACCCTGAGAATAAAAAAAATAATAATAACATAATAAAATAAAGAAATTCAAATAATTATTAATGGCGCCCAAATTAAAATCTGATTTTATTTAAAATAAAATTTATAAAAATAAATATATATATATATATATATATATATATATATATATATATATTTATATAATGTATATCTCCCATAATCTCAGAATAATATAATTTTTAATTTAATAATTTTATTCTTACATAGATATCATTATTTGGTTACTGCAACTATGAAATCAACAAATACTGAAACTACGATGAAATCGTTCATTACAAAACTTTGCTAAACTTGTATCATAAAATTGAACTATATTGACACATGCAATAAACGTGTATAACCGGTAATTCAGTATTAATTACATGATAGTAGTCAGAGTATTAAATACGGTTTTCTTCCTTATCTCATTTTATTCTTTGCACATCATTGCATTAATTTAACAGAAAATGTAAAATTCTTTTAAAAACACTTTGTTTGAAAACGAAGATAATTTAATTTCAATCAACTAGTACGTGGAACTAATAAGTTCTGAAAGATATTTCAATTAACATCCATATAATCAAAGTAATACTGATAATAATTTAGGATGAAAAATATAATCCTCAAATTTCTCAATATTTCTTTCTACGAAACTGGAAATAGCGTATTAACATTTTTATGATAACTTGTATTGTTAATATCCTTAGAGCTAAAGTTTATTAATTCTGACATTGTTTTTGACCAAAGGGGAAACTTACAATCTCGTGATGATAGCAATAATAGCTTACGAATTCATACTTATATTATTATTCATACTTATAAATAATATAATATCTATATTATTTTCGGCAACACAGATCGTAGAAATAACCCATTATTTTATTAGTAAAATAATGAACGCTTATTATTGTATTAGTAACAAATTAATGAGAAACGATAGCAACGTCTTATTATGGGCGTTGTAATTAAGTAGGCAGGAAGGGTCATTTAATTTTTATTTGTATTGAAGTTTTGAAAAGTGTATTGTAAAAATGTTTCAATTTCAATTTAAAAAAAGAATTTCAATATTCTATTTTTACGCTTGAAGGGAAAATAGTACATGTCAGTCGGAGTAGAAGACCTATTATGTGTTTCGTCTAGTTTGTACCAGGTGTCCCAATAAGAATGGTTCTCGGCCATATCTCGAGAACCGTTTATAGTACAGCTTTGGGAAAAAATTTATAAGAAAAGTGACCTCGAGAAAAACCTGGAAATTATTTACAAAGTTATAGGTCCACCGCTAGAGGGCGTAATTGAATACCAAAAACTATAAAATGAATAATTTGCAAATTTTGCCTAATTAATATCCATTTAAACTATGATTATCGTATTTTTCGAGAAATTCAGCATATATTTGATTTCACAAGTTTTAGTTTATCTCTTCAAATACCTATTATGAAAAAACGCCTGTGAGTTCAGTTCTACTTAAACTATCTATGCAAACTAGCTCCTGTCTACCATTGTGAGAGTTATAATTTCGAAACAACCTAATTAGTAACGTATACCCTAGAGGGCGCTATTTATTTATTTTTTAAATCTAATTATCCTTGAAAAATGTTGGATGGAAACATGCATCTGTCTAAATAACAGCTTATAAGCTGTCCAATTTATAATGATTCAATTGCCTGTTAACTATCTCCCATAAGATATACATTTGTTTAAAAGTACTCATAAGGATAATAAATTTTAAAAATGAGGTGTCTAGGCATATGGTAGATCAAACGAAATTTTCCGCAAGGGTGTTTATAATCTGCAATAGATACGAAGAACTATAACTATATCAAGGAATAGAAAAAATACAACAAAATCAATTCTAATACCATTTTGAAATTTGGTTGTTGGAAGCTGGAAGCATAGAAGTTATTAATTCGTAACGAATTTGAGATACCAAAATTCTCAGGTAATTATTGTAAATAATTCCCAATCTATTGATATTTTTCCTAATAGTACAGTATATTTTGACCATACTCTCTTCACTCTCTTTTATTTCCGCATTTTCACATATATGTATTATAAATAATAACAATGAAAAAAATGGACAAAAAGCCTCAATTATCATTACTCCAGCCTTTCAGTAATACTCTTTTTAACTTCACATAAATTCATTGCAAAGTTGGTTTTCTACTTTTGCTTTATTCATATGGAAGTGAACTTTTCTCATTAGAATATAAAAACTTGTGCCTTCATGTTTTTCTGTACATTGCATGTTTTTAAAGTTTATTTGTGGAACATAAAAAGCTTTTGATTATAAAGTGTGTTTTTAAACTCGAATGGAAAATTACAGGAGGTGTGAACTTATGATTCCTATCTCCACCTAAATTGGATAGAAAAATCGGAATTCATTCCTATTCACATCATTTTGGGGGTGATACATCCGCAGGAGGTGAGCTGCTTGACTTTTTCTCTCTGCGACAGATCCATCATAATTTTATTCAGGCAATCATCTCCTCAATTTTCTCACATGAATTCAGAATTTGTATACAAAATTAACTCTGTCTTCTGTGGATTCCAATGTTCTATTGTTAGAATGTTATCGTTTTGAATCTCAATCTAAAACTATTTGAATCCACCTCCCCCATTTCTCAAATTCCTCTACGTTTTTCATAACATAATTCTTCTTCTTAAACGATTTATAGCTATCTCAAGTATTGCTAGTAGTACTAGAGGCTCCGAGGATAATAAAATATAACTTAAGGAAAATAAGTTAGCAAACAATTGAATTTATTTGTCAAAATCCTAAACTTGACCAAAATTCGTTTTGAATATTTCCAGTCACTTAAGGCGAAACTAATCTACACTTATTTCTTATGCGTGCTTCTAATAGCCATTATTGGTCTACGCATTTCAAAATTATTCACAATCTCACAAAATTACATTTTATATCATCTTTCCTTCTACTTCTTTGCTCTAATACTTAATTGCTTTTTTGGAATTACCGTTACTTCCCTATAACAATGACGTTTCATTTGATTTGTAGCAAAAATGCTAGAAAGTTATATATTTCATAAAGCATTCCCTGTCCTAAAATTATCAGTTCTTGAGATATTTGGATTTTTTGTGCAAAACAAGGATTATGTACCTGTATCTAGTCATTTAACAATTAATTGGGAGTTGGCTATGATTCATTTGTCAAAAATTCACATTTTTTCATTGGTTTTTAGTATTTTGGAGGTTTATTTACAAATACAGCAAAACGAAATTACGAAATTCATTCTGTATTTTCTCCATCATCTCTTTTCTCCGTCATCCTTTGACGTTGGAGGTATTTTCTACACTTCATTCATGTGAAACCAGAAAAATCCATTTCATTGAACTTTGGTGACCTTGGTGGCTACTGTACTGGACTTCCTTCTGATCGATCTTCAAGGAAATAGATCATTTAGCTGACGATCTATTATTTGATTAGCTTGAGCAGGCGCACAACAATGCAAAAGCCACAACTTTTGACGTGTATGACGTGAGACTTCGATCAAAAGTCCAAAAAAGGGTAATTGGTTTACTAAAAACACTAAATACATCTTAGCATCAAATGTTTCTCAAAACAATTTATTTCTACTATATATTCACCAACAATACCACCCTCCACACCTTCAACGATCTCCATCTAGTTTGACTAATTGTTACTATATGATATGGATTAGTTGATAAATAACAGTGAACTTTTTGCCTGTCAACAAAAATATTTTCATTAAATGTGACTCCATATCCAAAAAGTCTCTGTTCATTAACTTTTCGTGAACCTCTCCTACGAAGTGCTGGTCTTTTTTTAAAATGGTTTCTGTTGGAAGTATATGTGGTAAGAGTACATTTTGTTGTTGGGAAGTATTCTTTGCACTCCGGAATTAATAATTTTCCAAAATTTCTACTTCTATATAAATGCCCCATATAAGAAATTACAACATTATATTGTAATGGGAAAGTCAAGCTTAGGCCAAATATGCAATAAAATATAAATATAAATTTGATATGGCTCAGCATTCTGGAACATCCTGAAGGATTGTGAATAATTTTAGAATGTGTAATAGCTATAATTTCTCAAATTTTTAAATGGATATCTCGAAGAATAAAGGAGGCACTGAATTTTATCACACTAATAAATAACGCCAGTAATCTAAATATTAGATAACAATGTCATTATCTTATTGAATATAAAGTAGTACATTCATGTCATCTTTCCAATTGAGTAC
This sequence comes from Diorhabda carinulata, assembly GCF_026250575.1. Lineage (NCBI taxonomy): Eukaryota > Metazoa > Arthropoda > Insecta > Coleoptera > Chrysomelidae > Diorhabda > Diorhabda carinulata. The sequence goes on from NC_079462.1 coordinate 12,464,627, forward strand.
TGTTTCTTGTTGTAAAACTATCCTACTTACAAGACATTGCGATCTGCGTGGCATTCCAATATGATTTTTTTTCAGAATAGATACGTAACTTTTGCTTGTTCTATTCGTCTATCTCCAAAGCCAAATATTCTTAAGATTTCAGTTAAATACATCTTATATGCATCATTTGGACACGTTAAAACTATAGTATCACAATATTTTTCTTCAATATCTCGTTTGTTATAACTATCAAAAAATGATATTTTTCATCCAATTTTTAATAGAAACATTAGATACCATATTTATGTCATGTATCAATTTCAGTATTGATTTTTAAGATTTATGAATTTTATATTTTTTAAGGCAAAACGAAATCTAACACATAATCCTCATTAAGAAGAGGCAAGGGTAGTTATTCATTCATTGATAAGGAGTGACCCTATTCCGTGATCTCAATCTGCTTACTCCACGCAACGAATCATCCTTTTTCAGTCGATTTCAAGGACAAAATCTACCTACTCATTGGACTTTCATGTAGAGGAAATTAAAAATTCATATAAAACGGCACCGTATTAGAAAGATATATATAATTTTGGATATGTACTTCCAGTTTTCAGAAATGTAAATACCCTGTATTCTACATCGAATGAAACTGCAAACAAGCTTCGTTCTACTTTCACGTTAAATTAAATCAGAAGCGTAACTCATCAGACGAATTATTTCAAACCCTGAAGGAACTCTATCAAATAAGATTGGATATTTGTCTTGTTGCTCACTAAATGCCAAGGCTAATCCAATGGAGCTTAAGAGAAAATTGATTCATAATCTTGAAACTTAATAGGTTGCTTATGTGACTTATGTTAGTTTTCCTTTGACACAGTACACAGACTGCTCCTATGAACCGTTTAAGTAACGATTAAGGACGTTGATCTACTCAAGAAAATGAAATAGTTGATGAATGAACTACTCCAAGATATATCCATTGCTAACTAGATCGTGGAACAACTGCCTTCTCACATATCTAAATTCTGAAATAAAATGTGCTTACTTCATTTTCCAAGTGAGATAAAACTGAATAATGGCTTAATTACCACAAAAGAATATGTTTCTCTCTACCTTTACTCAATTTGAATAGTTTAATGTGGATAATGGAATTGCGCGCTTAAAACTCATTCACTTTCTAATATAATGAGTCTTGATAAAAAAGGACTCGAATGACATTTGCTTTTGATTTCATGACAAGGCTCTTTACACACTATTGTACTATAGTCAATTACCAATATTCCCAAGCAAAAATATGCGATGGGGATTTTCTGAAAGTTCTTATAACTTATTTTAGAGCACCGTTTAACTCACTAGCCTGATGTTCACTATGATATCAAATTATTCACTAAATCTCTCTTCGTTTTATATAGTTATATAGTTACATTCTAGAATTCCCTAGATTCCTAGAAATGTTCAATTTGCTGTTAACAAAAAGGTTTTATTATATTCGACACTTCTTGGTAGGTAGGCTACTGATACTCATTCTTGCCGGATCATATTTGGGTAGGGATCATTTTCATGATCTTCTCTGATTCTGATGTGTGACCATTCTGCGGTGATTCCTGTAGTTTTTGAAACTGCAGCTTGCTTAAATTCTGCCTTGTTACAACGCGAGTAGGCTGTTGGGCACTGTTTTCTAGTCAGAAAATCGGTTTGATGTTGAAATTAGACTCTCACATCAATCACTTAAGAGCTGCATGATCACTCCGAATTAAAAGCTCACTTCCATAGAGATACTGGTAAAAATTATCCACCCACTACCAAAATCCTTTTCTCGTGACCCAATAGTGTTGTTATGGTCTCAAATGGACTCTATTCAAGTATCCCACCACTCTTTCTTGCCCTACTTGAATCTGCGAGAGCACTCCTCCAATTCCTATGAATCTTACGTCAGGTGCAAAATTAAGTCCCTCCTCTGCTGATGGATATCCTATTAATGGCGCCTTCGTTGAATACCTCTTCAAGTTCTCGAACGCTGTTCGACAATCTTCATATCAGTGGAAAGTTGTTGGTTCTTCTGTGAGTCGAGTTAGTAGATTGGCAATTTCACCAAATTTCCTTGTAAACCATCCATAGTATGTGCAGAGTCCAAGGAAACTTCTAACTTGATGTTTTTCGTTGGGTGCAGCAGGTAGAAATATATTTGGCATTGAAAGACGTTATCGTGAAACTGGAAATGTGAGGTCAAAAAAAAACAATTGACTTCTGGTAGGCCTAGGACAACAAACAGAATTGATAAAGAGAATATTATTACAAATTAAGTCAGATCCAACAACGAAGGAAATATGGGTAGACAAAAAAGACGTCTTCTTTAGGTGATAGGAGGATACTCGAAGAGTAGTAGATACATCCTTATTATTACAGACCAGTACAAGAACTCTTGCCATACGATCTACCGATTACAGTGGATTTCTGTAAAAAATTGCAAGAAAGGCTTCAATCCAAATTATTCGAAATGTTACTTTTTAAGGAGGAGACAACCTTCACGTAACAATGTACTATTGCAATTTACAACTGGTGTTTTGAGAATTTAAACGTCACCAACACTTATTCACAGTTAATGCTAGAAGTTTCAACAAAATAGTAAAAAACATGTTCATTCAAAATGAACAAAACCTACATTAAAAATGCTGAATCAAATCTAGCTTATATCGAACGAAGACCATAAATAATGTTACGAATAAGTTTGCAAAATGGTTCTCTAGGCCGGCCCTGTCCAGCTACTATGGAATTTGAAAAATTCGACAAATTCGTGCAGCATCTTCTATATTTTTTATAAACTCTTTGATGTGTATTAGTATGTAATTTTTTTAGTAGCAGGCGGTTTATTTCTTTGAAATAATTTCTAGGCAAGTCTATTAATTTATGTTCTTGTTATCATTATATTGTTGCTTCTAATAGTTTATTATTCTCGTCATTCTATTTTTATGATTTCAAAAATAACATATTCATAATAATCCTAATGTCATCTTGGCATGTTTATGAATTCTAATATTCTATAAGAAAGAAAGGGGTTCAAAAAACGTCAGATACAAATTATAGTCAATACTTATTACGTCTAATGCCTAATGAAATATACAAAACAGTGTTTTGCACTCCTCTACGATCAGTCGCTTCAATAAAGTATATGAACATGATATGTGTGAGCAATTTTGCTAGATACTATCGCTGTTATCATTTCGTGTAAGTCTATTCATTATGACATATCATTCAAGGTGAATGGAAGAGACAGTTATTACACAGAAACAGATGGGAATTTTGCGCGTAACCCAAATATATAATAACCTATTTGGTTAAATGTGGGAGAAATTGGTTTACAAGGTAAAGGAAACAAATGCATTAGTTTATAAAACTAAAATCATCAAAATAAACTGTGAACGATAAGAATAAAATTACTGATGAAATAATAAGGCCGTCTACACACGGAGCTAGTCATTTGAAACTAATTACTGACCAAAATTATATATTTCAAATCAGAAAAGCCGCTTTAAAAAAAACAAACTACACTTACAATTTACAATTGAAAAGATTTTTTATTTTACTCAACTCATTTCATTCATATTTCGCAATAATTCTAAAACTAGTGCTGAATAAGTGTGAATACTTTGTTGCATTCTAATCGTCCGGATTTTTCTAGATATAACTAGGGAATCACTAACTACTCCTCGTTGAGTCACTGCCATTGTTATTCAATAGACATACCTGACGGCGCAACTAGTTACTAACGTTAACAAGTAGCTCCGTCTGTTATGTCTATCGAATAACATTGGTAGTGACTCAACAAGGTCTAGTTAGTGATTTGCGTCAGTAATTAGTTTTAAATGAGTAGCTTCCTGTGTAGAACAACTTAATGTTTCCATTATAAAAGCATAGGATACTTTCTATGGCACTTTTAAGTTAACACTTAATTTAACTAGTAAAAATTATGAACAGATACATGTCATGAAGACGTCATTTTCGATATTACCCTTCTGACCAAAATATGTGAATGAAAAATAAAGGAAAGGGGAGACACACTTACTGAGTAATTTTCGACAATGGAAAAATAATTCCAATGATTCAAAATAGAAAATGAACCCAGATCTATTATTTACATGAGAAGCGTACTGCATTTATTCCAGTCTCCTATATAAGAGATAGTCCAGGCTACCAAGCGATTTGCATGAGAATTTGGAATTAATTCTTACTCTTATACACAGAACATAACCTATGCTGATATCTCCTTACCACTCTTAGGAGTGAAAACTACCCCGTGCAGCAAAAAATGAAGAAGTTGTCTAATGTTTGAATATATTATCTATAATTTTTTAACCCTGCTTGATGTATTTCATCATAAAAATATCATTTAATTCCTTTGTGGTAGCTTTCTTATATTAAATTGACTCTTTTTTTGTATCCAACTCAAATATTTTGAATCCAAAACGTTCAACCCTTATGAATCATCCCTTATTTAAAAAAAATTTTAAAAAAATTATATACGTATTTATTCCTTTTGATTGTTCATTTATTTTGAATCGACATCTTCTTATCTGCTTTGACTCGAATATTTTGTATTTATTATTTTCAACCCATATAAATCATTCCATATTTCGCAAACAATTGAGGAATAGTTATTTTCCTAACAAATGTGGAAAGTGATACTTTCCCGCACGCGACTGCAGTTGTCCCGAACGACGCAGAGCGGAGTTCGGGCAAGCGGTCAAGTGCGCAAAGACAATTTACGCATTAGTTAGGAACATTATTTTTTCTACGACCGTATATGCAACGACCCATTTTTAAAAAATTATTCTATTCCAACAAACATAATAATATACAAAACTTCAACTGAAATCTACTAAGTATTATAAATATTAATATTGAAAACACAATTTGTTGCATTCTGTAAACTCGTAAGAATTGCCGGTCCAGTGGAGTTATTTGGTTTAATTTAGAAGAAGATTGTACTTATTCGGTCACTTCCAAAACGTTTTGAACAACTTTGACGTTTTAGTAACAATTACACGCCTGGGTTGTCATAGCAACTGATATCAAACCCGGGTGGTTTGATAGTTGTTTTGTGACACTCCTTTGAAGAATGTACAAGGTTATATAAAAAATATCTTTATTTTATATTTTCAAAAAATTAAAAATGCTACAAAAAGCTAGAAAAGGTTTAAATTTTATTTGATGGACTATTTCGTAAATATTTATTTACCTGTAGTAATAACAGTTATAACCTCCGAAGTAAAAAACTATCTAATAAGGTCAAAATTTACATAAGTGACACTTTCAAAACTAAAATGCGTACGGGAATGTGGGTTAAAACGCACGGTCGTAGAAAAAATATTTACAGACGTACTTACACAATTTTGTGATTTAATCATTTCAAATTGATACTTTTTTATGTATTTTATTTTGAAGATCATGTATTTAAAATTTTCCACCCCTATAAATCATCCCTTATGACCAAAAAATAGAAAAAAAATTATTCACAATATTTACATGCTTTCACTTTCACACTACCAGCTCCAAAATTTAAAAAAAGAGGTGTATTCAGTTCTTTGACCACATCTTAGTTAATTTTCAAGAAAACTAGTCGTTCAAAACGTAGATTTATAGGGAATTTTATAACCTATAAGCTTATAAATGTTTTAAATTTCTTAAGACCTTTATTTTTTAAATAGCAACGTTTGAAGGGTTCGAAAATGGTATTAATCATACGTTAAGGTACAATTTGTGAGCTCATATCCAGTACATTTTCTGTCAAACAATTGGATCCTGTCAATTTCCGCGGTTATTTTCAACATAAAAATTGTGGGGTGGAACTTTCAATGTATTTTATACATGCTGTTAAAATTTCATTAAAATCCATGCAGGTTCATGTAAATCGGAGGTAAACACCTTGTTAGCCTGTACTAAGACCCACCGAGAAATACTACCGTCTAACTTAACCTATAGAGTACTGACAGCTTATTAAAAAAATGAGGAAGAATAGAATAATGGTATGGAAATTCGTACTGTGTGAATAATTTTCAGTCATCGAAAAAATTATTCGGACAGCCCCTGGACTTGGACTCAAACTCGGGTCTATTCTTCACCAAACGCAAAGTCATAGAAAGCACCTCACCCTTTAATACTACTCATATTGACACAATTTTCGAATCAGTAATATCATTCTCACATGAAGCATTCTCTTTTATTATTACTAGAAGCTTGTTTCTTAGTTTTTTCAAACTATTATTCATTATTATGAGTTTAATATTCATTGGTTGATTATGGAAATGACATTTGAAGATTTCTAATAATTCAAAAAACCTATTTCAATCATTAGGAAGGCGCACTTTGCTTCACATGTTTTTAAACGCAATGCCGTAATGAATCTAGACTTTTTATATGAAATTCAATGTAAAACGACTGCAAAGTATTCACCGAAGTAAGAAAAGTATTCAGCGTCATGAGCTATTGTAATCCATTTATTCGACAACTATGTTTGAATAATAGTTATACAGAACAGTATCCAATTATTTATAGAAATGATTCTTCACGAGCGGCTTTAAACGCTCAAAGTTCTAAAGGTGCGAGATGGTTGAGGATAAAATTCAAAATTGATGGGATATTGCCTTTTTTTATTGCGATCAAGCATATGTTGTCATAGTACTGGAATACATATTCATCTCTTGAATAAATCTATGAATTCTTATAATTGCAGATGAATAAAATAAAAAATAACTAGAAACTTTTTGAAAATACTCATTGTAATGATTCCTAACCAACGTGCCGTGGCACACTAATGTGCCTCGAGGCCCCCAAAGGTGTGCTGCAAAAATTTTGCAACATAAACCATTTAAATCGTGGATTAAAAAAATGGCATAACAATCAACCCCACATAGCCTTACAACTGTCCATTGAATAATAGTGTTCTGTTATGTTTCACAATATTTGTACTTCAGTATTCAGCCGTGTAGAATGCAGCATACTGTTAGTCACTTCTAGTAGTTCAATATGTTTTTCTGTGTGGAAATGTAATGTTTCGTAATTGAGAACGAATGTACGAGTTCGACTCATTGTTTGGAAAGTACGTTTAATGAACGTAAACGATGTGTACATAGAGACAGGGACTTAACGTCAATATCATGAAAGCTATGTAGCCTTTGGTTTAACGTCATTTGCTGGGAAAAAACCCAAACATATGCCTAATTTGTGGCGAACTACTATGAACGAAGCAATGGTACAAAAACATCAATTTACTTCTAAAAAGCCGGCTGAATATTTCAAAAGTCTCCAAGCAAACGAATCAACTAAGGTTACTGGCTGAGCTAATAGCAAAAAAGATGAAATCTCATACGACCACTGAGTCAACTATTTTACCAGCGTGTTGTAAAATTGTTAAAATCATATTTGGAGAAGTGTGTGAAAAAGAGATAGGGAAAATTCCTTTGTCAAAAAATACCATAAGTAGGCGTATAAAGGACTTGTTCAAAGCTGTTGAGACACAAGTCAATGAGAAACTAAAAGCAGCGGATTTGTTTTCTCTCCAAGTGGATGAATCCACAGATATAATTGACATCAGGCACAAATATCCCTCTAGTTTTTTTCACACCTTTTATGCTAAATTGAATTTTATTTTGTCCTGTAATGATTTTGTTTTCTCTTAATATCAAAATATTTGATTACTTGACTTTAATTTGTTTTATTTAGTATTCATTGGTAATTTTTTCGGATAAAACTTGCTATTATCAAGTGTAAGTATTACCATTTCATAATATATGACAGTATGTATAACATAATGAAATGCAATATCGAAATATGCTAATCAAGTGTGTCGAGGCTAAATGAGGATTAAAATTAAAGTGCCCTGATGGAAAAAAGGTTGGGAATCGCCGCCTTATTGTGTATATAGAAACAGAATATTACTAGTTAAACATTCACTTAATGCTCTTATTTCAAATTGACCTTTTACTTGGTAGGTAGATCTGTATTCAAGAGCAACACGTTTCTCTAAATCAATAATGAGCGGATGCTCATGTTTGATCTCCATGAAAAAGTTCTTTCTTATCTCTCGACAACCCCTTTCAAGGACCGTATTTTCTACTTATGGTTCAATTCAATATTCTCTTCATTCAACTATATTGTTCTTAGATATTAAAAATTCATTTCTCAAGGCTCCTGATTGATAATTTATGTATTAATTATATTAATGTCACTAGAAAGCAGGTTTTGAGTCATTTTGTGTAGGTACAGTATTTGATATATGAATTTTCATTCAATTACAAATTATTTTTGATAAAATTTTGTCTTCTTGAATATAATACTCGAATCAGCTACATTCATTTAGTTATAGAAGAAATTACTCATTTGTCATTTGTGTAAACTACTATGTCTTATACTTTGATATGTTGACAGAAAATACGTGGATTCTTGAGCACGTTTCTGCTTTTTAGTATGCTACCTAAGCTGTTTAGTAAATTCGTGATTGCATTGCTTATCATGAATGTTAAATATAGAACAACTACTTAAGTTAGGTACCAAATTAGAGAAAGTGCCATAGAAGCTCGAAAAATGTAAAAATCTATATACAACCAAAAATAACAAAAAGTATCTGCAAGCTCGCAGTAAAAAAAGTTCTAATTAAAAAATATACATAATGATTTAATATCTGACTCACATATCTGAGATAATGCAAAAAAAATAGTAATAATAATAAAATCGTTTCACATAGATTTCAATCCGTGGAAGAAAGAGGCGAATTTAATTCTACTGATTTTTATATTATCCAATTTCTATTGTTGGGGCCACGTCGCATGAAATGCTAGTTAGAACTTTTGCCTTGTTTAAAGAAACATTTTCACATGACACTGTCATATTTGGTGGGAGCTGGTCCATTGACCGAAATTATCATCTCATGATAAGCAATATCATCACTTGATCTCCTTTTATTCTTATGATATTCATAGTGTGATGTTTGAGATTCGCAAACTGATTCAACGGATAGGAGTATTGAAGCAACACATATAAACTAAAGAATTATTTCAATATTTTGATGAGATCCTTCACTTTATAACAGTATTTTAATATAATAAACACTAGGTAAGAGTTTGAATCCATTTTCAGGAATATTCGTAGTTATTTCTTCTAATTCTAGAAATGTTCTATATTGGAACTGCAGCAGATCAGTATTAACATTTTTCAACTCAAACAAAAGTTTTTTATGCGATGTTGTTATTGATATGATATTGCTTGTCGATATTTATTTTCTCCACCCTTTAAAATGACTGAAATTTTCTCACAAAAGAAGCAAAAGTATATGCGCATGACGTCTATATTATAAAATTCTGGTTGTGACTATGACCCTTTGACAAAAAATCAGAGTTCTGAATGAAAAACCACTGACCGCCTTAAAAACCTTGACGAAATCTAGCACTTAAGTCATATTATTTTTTTTTCTTTGTTTGTAATGCCACAAAGCAAACAAAGTTCATTCCGAGGGAAACAAGTGTGAACTTGTATTGTATTGTGGTACTGAAATACGTGGAAGAATACCAAGGAAGTTATCACAATGCGCCGAGCCGACATTTCTGATCAGATGAAAGTAAATTCATTACTTTGTGTAAGATTGAGTGCATTCTATGTTATCTTTCCATTTTGTTTTTGATCAAATAATTCACCATATTTTGTGGTATTTCATATTGCGATAAGTAAAAAAAGACAATTTGTACGAAACAGACTTTATTTAAAGTTGTATTTCCTCTCCACGTAAAACAGTTTGCGTTGACTGGTATTTGTCATATCCTACAATTTATTGATCCAAGAACTGATTTATCTTTACGATTATTACGAAATTCTGGAAGAGGTGACTTAATTGTGAAGTTCACTATGCCGCATCTGTATTACGGCTATTTGTCGCAATTCCACCCAGCCTCATAAATTATTGAAGATTTTATCAGTAAAAAGGTCAACTGGATCATCTAATTTTTTATTGAATACTCCAATATGAAATTCACTGAGTGGGCGGAATATCAATTAATAAAAGTAGCGTGTATAAGTATTATGTAGTTGGTATTAACATTAACTAAATATATATTTAGTTTTATCTTTATCATTGTTACTGGAAATATATCAAAAACTAACATGGAAATAGATATTCAACTGAATACAGTTCTCTTTTCATTTATTACCGAGTAACGATGTTTATGTGGAGTCTGAGAAATAGTATTGAAAACTGAGCACAAAGAAATGAAAAATTTTGTAGCGAATATTCGGATATTTTTCATTGCATGATGAAAATTTCAGTAGAAAAGTATCATAATGGTATTGGGGTTTTTAGTATATAAAAATCCATTGACGTAGTCAGTATGATCACGAAAGAGTAGTAGAAACTCGTTCTCGAACGTTTGTTCGCATTTAGAACTTCCAATGTTGTAGAATAGAAATAAAAAAATGAAATTGCACCCACATTATTTGGGGCTCATCATCCAAATATTCCTCTATCTTCCTGGAAAGACAACACTTTCAAATTGATACTGCAAGAGTTTGATTATTCCTCAAAGTGATGTATCATCAGATAATTTAACAACTCTTGATTTTTGAACAAAACAATCTAAAAAATGGTTAAAGATGGCGGTGGAGATAAAAAAACTCTATTTTACCAAATTCTTATGGAAATTGTATTGAATTATATGATTATATTGGAGTGGCATTGAAATTATTTTGGCAATGGAAATTTTCTACAAAATATTTCAATATTACAAAGTATTGTTCCAAAAAAAAAGTAAAGATAATTTCAGTATATGGTTACAATAATTGAAATGATTGAAATTTTTGTGACCAGAGAAATAAAAATGCAGTTTCGACACTTCTTGGTTAAATGAGATTTGTTCTGAATTGGTATCAAAAACAAATATAATCATAAATTATTACGTCTTTCCGTGTATAAAAATAATATTAATACAAAAAGCTATTGAAGATGAATCTATCATTGGTTTGTTTATGTCAGATTTTATGTTTGGATGAATATCTACTTATCTTCCACTACAAATTATCAACCGTAATAAATGGAACGTCATGAGAAAAACAATTAAAGTAGTGAAGAAAATGATTGGAAACAACAGAATTTCTGAAAATACAATACATCTATGGAGAGATAAATTATTCATTTTAATAATGCTCCGATAACAGTAATTTATTGATAATTAAAAAGCTTTTAGAATAATTAGTGCCTCGATTCTATTGGATGATTTAATTAAAAACTAACAAACAACGTATTCTCCTTATTTATCATGTGAAAGAATTCAGAGAAAAGGAAGTCGAAACTATTTAATTGTAGTACGAAGTTTGTTTGTCTCGAAGCAGTCTTGGATGGAAGTAGTTGTTATTATCTGCGAATTGAATCTTTAAAAGTTCGTTGAGTGGGCTACCAATTTGAGCATTAAAAATTCAGAACTTCAAACGTTCTTTGCTGATATATAGATATTGTTAGATGGTAACGGATTATCCAAATATCAACATAGATTTAGAAACATTTTCTCCGAACTACTTACTTTTGAAGAGATAGTGTAATTAATCTGAAAAATGTATTCACTATTTTGTAAAAATAGATTATTTCTTGTTATTGCGCACTATGTTAACAGGTTTTTTTCGAAGATATAGTTGGTCTATATCAATATATCATTTCACTTTGATAAAACAACTTGAATACACACATTGCTAAAATTCTTAGACTCTCATCGTATATTTTAAAACTAGACATTTATGATGCCTTTTTTGTATATTCAATTTCTCTTCATTTCAACTCTGTTTCCCAACTAAAAATTTCTCATAAATTTTTTAGAAGTTTCAACCTACCTACCGACTTTTCTTTAAGTCTTTATATTTTGATAAAGACTTAAACCGAGAGGCTGGAGTGCTATTCCTAAACATCCTGTATATTTCATTCCATGTATTATTTTTATCATTATTAATGATCATTTCACTTGGACATCTATTTTAAGCGGCTTTACGAAATACCCGACTGTTCCTATTATTATTAATGTTGATGAAATAAGTATCGATATTACCATTGCACATAGATCATTTTTCAGGATATAGGCGGCCAAAATTATTTTATGTGATATATATATTACAAAATATTACAAAATAGTTGATAATTGAATTCTGTGTTTGGAATAACTTATCGAAATTATTTGTTGGTGCACGGTAGTTAGGCGCACCTACTTGTGATATTTTATCAAAAAATATTTTATTCGAGATCGTAGTTGATTTCAAAGTGTTTTTTAATATTATATTGAAAATACATATGACATACTCACGGCTTTCCCCAAGGATGGACAGCTGTCTACATTTTAGTAATATTTTCAGGTGTGTATTATTAAATAAATCAAAGTTTATTCTGTTCTAATAAGTAAGTAAATATATTATATTATTAAAAGGGTCTTTACATTCGTTATACAATATTAAAGTTACATAAGCTAAATAGATAATCACTAAAAATAATCAATCATACATTGGAGACTTATTCATCTACATTTAAATTTTCGCCGCTTTCATCAATTTCCATTGATCGGTTTGGCTCAGCAGGAATTAATAGCTGCATTTTCTGGGGTAAAAATAATTTTGAAGCGGTTTTTTTGGTCTTTCTCATGGAACTAATAAATGGGTCGGATGTTAATAGTAACCTATGATAAATATCTAAGTTGCATTCTTCCCTCGAAAACTTGCGAGCAAAGTTTACGCGATAAGACCTAAAATGTTTATTGCGGGCCTCAGCAGCTTCTTCCGAAAATTGCCCTATCGGCAACAACGAATTTTCTATTATTGAAGCTCCATGAATTAAGACCTTATGCATCGTTGGAGTCATAGGATGCCGGCCATATAACTCAACATATAGTTTCGCAGTTTCCATGGCGTATTTATCATATTTTACTACGTCAATCTTATGGCCGTTTGATATGACTTCTAATATCACTTCTAACCTAATAATCAAGTCATAACTTATCCCAGTAATTTCTGCAGCCAATTCAGGGTCCTCGAAGAATCTTCTGCTGGTATTTCCATCGGCATTGATGTACAGCGGTACATAAATCAAATCATAATCTATTATGAATAGTCTATGAAATTCTAATTGTTCCGAATTATTTGAAAAATATATTGTTAATTATACATTACTAGCGATTTTCAATATTATTTTCCTGAAATTGGAGAAGTGACATAAAAAATGATATACAAGTAATAAATGAAGGTAATTATATCTAGGCAAATTCTGTAGATGTGGTACAAAAATAATAATAATAATATCATAGATTGATACGATTATCATTTTTAATCAAGAATCATATGAAAATGATGTAGTAAAGAATTGACTTCTCACGTAAATTGGATTACAATCTAAGAAATGAGAATATTCCACTTCTAAACATGGCAACAATTAACAAGAGCTCTCTCGCGCTTTCATGACTTTTGGTTATCCAGTTCCTTCTTCACTATTCATGTACATTTCCAGCTTCCATAATACCTTAATCATAAACTTCAACAAGCTGAGGCAGATTTCAGTAGGATAAACTATTTTGCATTTGAAAAGCGAATAACTTAGCGAAGTTAATAGTATGATTTTTATGGTGAACTGCACATATAACCAATATCGCTAGACACGTGATGGGGCAGTGAGAGATTGGCAATGAGTTGCCGATCTTTAACTAACATTACGACGACGATTCATTCTTACGCCAAGAATGTTCGTATTTTGAGTACAAATTTAGTGGAAATATTTGAAACAACATTCAAATGGGCATACAAACGCTATTTTTAGTTTTTCCCTCTCTCATCTTCTATTGTTTTTGAAATATAGGAATAGGGTTTCACTAACTTCTATTGTCATAATGTTCATATCTGTCAACGTTTTTTGCTCTTCGAAAGTGCATAATTACTTTTATTAATTTTCTCCACATCCTCATTAGATGATACCTCAATTTCATTTACTGAAGGGGTTTTATAGTAGACTGCAAAAAACCTGATCTATCGCGTTACCGGATGAAAGTATTTTTTGAATGATACTACTCACTGTAACTATTTAAAAATTCATTTAGTACCAAGGCAAATATGGTGCACAATATTGCTATATTTTTTCTACTGTACATTTTTTGGACATAAACGGTACCTATCGAGTAACCGCTTGAAACTGAAATTCAGTTTCGCGTGAGTAAAAAATAATTATGAACAAGTGCCTTGTTAAATTTGGTGATGACCATGGCACGACACTTTTTAATTTTTTTTGTTGTGTTACCGTACCTATCCAGTAACCGCTTCAAATTATAATCAAATTAAAGTTGAAACATTTCTTATTAAGAAAATACATTACTGCCACTTCTATTCTAGTGACAAATGCTTGGCACGATACTTTATATTCCTTTAAGACCTATACTGTTAGTTTTGTGTGGCATCATTTTTGCGCGATAAGAAAGTGTATATAACAAAGATCAATGTTTTTCCTTCCAATGAATAAATAATCTATTGTAAAATATATTGTACAAAATTTTGCATGCAATCATGAAGAGGTATTATATATCATATGAGTGAATTGGAGAATGACAGTAAAGTAATGATCAAAGAATCAAACATTCTTGTAATAATACTTGGAAATATTCATAAGCTAGCATCATTAGAAATATATTTAACCTTCCATTAGTCGCGCGTGTATCTACGAAATACATGGCTAAGTTTTTGCTAAATATTTATTTATGTAATAGCTCTAGAAAACGGAGATTTGCAGTAGTTCTCGGCAGATGTATCTTGAAGCCTTTCCTAGAAGTTCAATCGGCTGATTTCACTTTTACAACCCCTGGCCACCCTAAACCCGTCTGACCGCCGGATTTGTATCTGCTAGATACAAATGGCGCGACCAAAAGCGGCAGTTTATATTCAGATTTAGTTGGGATAAGTTCTCGTTCATTTTGACGTTTTGTAATTATTCAAATGTAAAGTTTATTGTTTTTAAGTTTGTATTTGTTTATACAAAAAATGAAACGTTATTTTCATATGTCCCGAAAAAAGGAAAAACCGTAGTCCATATTTCCAGTTTGCATGTGGCGTCGAACGAAGTGGAAGAAGATGCTTCAAAAAAGCCAGAAATAATATCATTTTATAACAACACAAAATCCGACGTTGATGGAAACAAAAATACGTTTGTGACAAGAAGAGAATATTTGAAAAAATTAGGACTAGCCTTGCAAGACGAACAACTAAAAGTGAGGGCCCAAATAAAAAGTCTTCCACGACAAACCAAAGATTTGCTCAAAAATTACAAACCTTGGAAGCACAACAAAGAGTTCAAGAGGCAACACCTGGAACAAGTAAAAGAAAGCGATGCGAACCATGCTATGTAGAAAATAAGAAAACGTCAGTGTCTACATTTTGTTGTAAAAAATGTAAAAATTTATGTATTAAACTCCATACAAATATGATTTGTAATAAATGTTATAATAAAGAAATTGAAGAGGGTGATTACTCCGATTAATTTTATAAGTTTGTAAAATATTTGGAATAAATAATGTAACTTCAAACCTAGTTCTGTCGATAACCTAATTAAAATTTTACACATTTTACATATAAAATAATTATTTTTTTTACTTGAAAAAATATTAAATTAAAAGTGGAGAAAAGAAGTATTAATATAAAATTTGCTGTATTGATATATTAAAAATAATAATAACAAAAAAAATTTATTTGATATATGTATCTGCTAGATACAACGCGACTAAATACGTTAGAAATATCCGCGCGCCTAATGGAAGGTTAAGTAAGATAGGATCGAAATCTAATATAAATTTCAATAATTGGACTAAACTAGCTAAAAAACTTGGTGATCTTGTGTGTCGTTCTTTGCCATACATACATTGGATGCGATTATACAGCTAACTTTTTCAGAAAAGGTGAAATTAAGCCTTTTAAAGAATTATTGAGAAATCCACAACTATTCGATAGTTTAAATAATATTGACGAAATTGATAATTTAAGTATGGAAATATTGCAATAATATACTTGTAAAATTTATGGAATAAGTTGTAATTATGTAAATGATTCGACATTATTTATGTTTCAAAATCGACTTACGTCAACGTCTGTAGCAGAATATTTTATGAAAAATGCAAAAAGATTCAATTCAACTCAACTTACACCATGTTGGAAATCACTGAAACAAAAAATTCTACGAACCATTTATGTATCTTCAATATGGCAAAATGCTACACACCCGCATCTCTAAAAATTTATAGAAAACATTTAATATCTGGACAATGGTAAGGTTTAGGAACAGGAAAGTATACATAAATTTGCCTTATTTTCCCCCCTGAATGCATTAGAATAGAAAAAACAGGTAGTTCAATTTAAATAATAAAGAAATGTGATATTTATCAAGTTAAATTTTGTATACTTTTTATACACACCCTGTATAAAATAAAATAGTTTTCAACGTAAACTCAAATACCTCTGACCTTGTTAGAAAGTATACATTTTTCGAAAAAAGTTTTTAGACAAAAGTATACTGAAATTTTATGTAGACTTCAAAATATATTAATATATTATATATTAATATATATATATATATATATATATATATATATATATATATATATATATATATATTAATATTAATATACAGAGTGTTCCATTTAAGATAACAAAGTTACAGTCGACTTCCGGTGGAACCAGAAGTTTGCCATATTTGAAAATATTTTAGTTGAAAAGATCGTATACGAAAACCCAAACGTAGAACTTTTCATGATTTTACTATAAGTATTTTGCCATATACAGATAGTTTTAACTTGTCGTGGGACACACCCTATACAGTGATTTAATTACAGATGAATTAGAGCTTGAAGTAATTGTTTTTAACTTCATGTATTTGAAAGTTTGTATATTTATAATTAATTAACAAAATGCTACATAAACTATCGTTTTCAATTTCAATATTGAACCTGTGATAGGTTTTGTATTCTTTATAAATATTTCAGTTCAGGGAAAATGATATATGGAAGACCATAAATAATGAATTTTCAACTTCTCCCAGTCATTTGTTTCGATAAAGGTCATAGAGTGAATGCAAAAGAATCACATTCACGTACGCGCCAAATATTTACTCATCATTTTATACAAACAACGGAAGCACGTCTGTTTAATATGCTCTCCTTCTATGTTGATCGTAATATTTCTGAAACTATCTCATATGGAACATCCTAACATTCGCCGTATTCTTTCAATACATGATCGATAGAGAAGCTTCTCTACTTATTTACTTGAAAATATATGTATACAGTATTGTTTCTTAATTCCAATAATTTCAGATTTGACTATGGCCGGTAAGGTCAATCGTGACTCCTTGCTACTTTAAGAATTATCAACCCATAATTATTTCCACGTTAATAGTTATAAATACTGTAATATTGCCCCTGACAATAGGATGGACAATAAGGTTTCAAATGATAAAGTTATAATATTCGGGACGGAAAGTGGAAAAAATTAGTTTTGCTGAACAATGATAATACTATATCTGGAAGTAATTTGAATCACTTCCTTTTGAGTTGCTCTCAGATACTTGAAACATTAACCTTGATTGAAAAATAGAATTGAATCGCGATAATTCTCGTGCGATGATTTTCTATTAGTTTTGACGTGAATTGAATAAAAAACAGTATGCCGATCAACCATTTACGACTTTTGATGATGAAGCACCATTTCGAGCTACCTTGTTTCGCTGGTTTTTTGATCTAATTGTTCATATCGCATATGGTAACGCACAGTTTGATAATCGCTTAAGAAAACAGCTCGTGTCGATTGGTTCCAAAAAATGCTGACAAAATTATTCGGGGTACTCCAAAAGATTTCTATGAGATCGTAACAGACAACGAATGTGGATGTATATATATGAACCCGGAACAAATTAATAATCGATTGTATGGGTCTGTAAAGTCGAGTTAAATCCAACAAAAGTTGTTCGCAGATGAAGCACTTGAAGCAAATATTTGCCTGTTATTTCAGAATAACTGGACATGTCTCCACCATTCCATTAGAGCAGAAAATTTGAGGAGGTAGAAGAAGAATCCTCTTCACCACGACAATGCAAGCTCTTACACATCAGTTCCTATAAAAACGTTTTTGAACAGTCAAAACATGGTTTATCATCCGCCGTACCGACCTTGTCTGGCACCTAATGATTTCTTCCTTGGTATATGGGTTTTATATTTGATTGCATATGTTTTGTACAACCTGTAGTTCGATTCCGGTGAAATATGTTTCACTATTTTTTAATCTGAGTGGTATTTTTGAACCACTAACTTTTTAAGCCAATTTTTCCGCAAATGACTTGATTTGTATTAACACCTCCGTCGATATGATGTTCCTCCGGGAATAATAACGTTAACTTTTTCAAAGGTATTTGAATAATTTATTGTTATAGATGGATAAAATACTTTGATAAAGACTGTTAAGTTTAAACGTCAATTTTTTATAAATAAAAATTATCAGAAAAATTTTAAATAAGAAATTGAAGAAAGTATATATAAATACAAATATAAATATAAATTTTTTCAATTTCTTAGTTTTTAGACCTTTTTATAATTTTATGTTTCTAAATGTTCTTGGTTTTAGGTCTATTCTGTTTCAAGATAAATTTTTTTATTATTTTTTAAGACGTTTAAACTTTTCTTCAAATCTTTATCAAAATATGTTTGACTCTCATAGATTCAGTTACACGGTTCGTACCAAGTAGTATTGAACATAACTTTTTGAATATTAGATTTTTTAAGCAAAATTTTAACTGAACTTAAACACCAATTAACCCAAGCTGGTATGAAGTTATGATAAATGTATCAATTTAACAAAAAATCACAAGATGAAATTTTAAAAAAATGCTAACAACATAAAATAGAATTCAATTAGAGTAGGTGTTCAAAAGGTCTTTCCTTCTAAATGTTCTTGATTGTAGGTCACTTCTGATTTAAAATTAGTTTCTTTCATAATTTTTCAAAGATAGATTGTGAAAAATACATGAAGTCAACGAATGGGTTCAATCAAGAAAGAAACAATGGAATGAGCACATAAGTCGTATGGATAACAACAGACCGGTCAAGATAGCGATAGCGACCTTGAAGCAGGATTTGAGGCAAGGATGTCGAAGATGAAACAGGCGACTATGACTATTTACGCCATTGAAACCATGAAGCTCGAAAACCTCTACCTGTTTATCTCAGTTTATTAAAACAGACAATATTATTCTATCTATCACAATTCAAAAATGATTGTTAGATATGTTATGATGTGGCTAGTCTTAAGCAAGTCCTGGTTCAAGTATATAGCGAGAATGTTTGATTAATTATTCAGTAGATTTTTGATAATTACCCACTTGATGTTACCTTTCATGGAGTTGATTTTTGCAGTGTTACTTAATATTTGTGTTGTGAAAGCTTAGTAATTGTTGAACTACATGTGTTTTATTTTGGGTATTAGATTGCTGTGTCTCCTTTCCATGTCTTATTAAGATGCTTGAATATTTGCAACGAGAGTATTCCAAGTGAAAAACTTGATTTGAAATAACCACGCTAATATCGAGTTACTAATCCTTTTTTTTTATTTCAGGTTAGTGACCAATATATGCAACCGTAATTAGGTAAGATAATAAAAGTGTACAGCATACTATCACTAGAACTTTAGTGACTTCATGAATGTGAATAAATTTTCGCGATATCAGTAGTAAGTGCAGCATATAGGTATTGTGACGTAGTTGTAATGCAACACATTACATTTTCAAACTAGCTGTGCCCGCGACTTCGTTCACGTAAAGGGTTTATTTTTATAAACTCTTATTATCTTATGTATTACCAAGGATAAATAAAATCAATGTTTGATATAAACAGATCAATATATTAAACAAAAATTGCACTTACAAATCTTGCAACGTTGGACTCACTCGGGAGAGAGCAACGTATAGTTAATCGTGTAAAAAGCAGTTTACACCCCTGAAACGTGTAGAGTCTGCCCCTGTGCTTTGTCGATAGTCATTGCATAACAAAGACTAACCGGGAATTGGACTCGTTTGAAATGAAATGGAAAGTTGCTTGGGATAAGAGGGATTCTTGGTATAAACACCCACGTTTACAGCTCACGATCAGCGTTCAAATGGATATTTCTTTAGGTGACCGTTTCCGCCGAGCGTGAAATAACTTGGGACTCTCGATCTGTGTTTGGTCGAGCTTCCCTTTCGGCAACGGTTTCCAAAGAACGATTTAAAGCTTGTTGTTCTCTAGCCATATCAAGTCTCTTTTCTTGATCCTCATTGGATTCCTGAGATAGACTAACTTTGATCTGTTAGCCCCTTTGGAGTATTGAGATTAGACCGTTTTTTCGGCAAAATTTGAGATCCTGAAATAAATGAAAAACTAATTAGGTAGATGTCATTGATCGTTAAAAATGCTAGACTATTAACGCTCAGTGCATACAAACGTTTTGTGCCTAGATAATCCTAGCTTTTTTCTAATAAAAAAGTATAATATTTATCCCAAAATTTATAATAATAAAACCTTCTTTATTCTGATGGCTTCATTCATTCTATTGTATTTCTTAAAAAACAACAAATCGCTAGTAGAAGTGAATTTCATTTATCAACCTTATTAAATGTATATGACCAGTAATTTAATACTTAATTTTAAATAGACAAAAATTATAACTGAAAACCTGAAAAATAATTTCGCACACTAAATACAATTTATCTGTATCGTCGAATGAAACACACAATTAAACCCGTGACAATTATGACAGTCTACCTTCATTTGGTACGCGAATTGAAAAAGTGCTATCTGTTGAAATTTGGTCGAATCAGTGTTATATGTTATAGCATAAAAATATCTTACAGCCTAGAATAGATACAGAATAGGTTCGTTAGATGGTGCTATAATATTAACACTACACACACTACAAATATGGCTAAAATCATTTTTTGATTTATTAATTTTTCCATGGCAACGACATCCTAGGTACTTACTTACATGTTACCCAAACTACGCCGAAGGCAGAGGCGAAGCGAAGTGGCAAAAAAAAGATTGATAATTAACTTAAGATCAACATAACTTTTTTTTATACACCAATTTTGATCAAATATAGCCCAAATGTTGCTCCAGGCTAAGCTGAAAAAACAGACGGACATTTTTACAAAACTATTTTTGTGTTCAGCTATACTATACATTGTTTTTTAAACAAAACAATGGACAGACATGCCGATTCTTCAGTTTTATTATTAGTATATATAAAATGTGATTATTACATTTCCATAACATCGATATCAACCGTAGATGTTGAAGAATGTTCACACTATATAAATTACTCGATGTATGAGAATCAGAATCAAAATCTATTATATCGTGGCGTAAATGAATAAGTACTTATTATGTATCCACTGCCCAAAGATGCCGTTATTTGAAGAGATGTATTCATCATTTGGAAACTCTCATTCTGATATAGAAATCAGCTCTCCACAAGATTCATGGTGACTATTTATGAACTCGACTCCACCGAACAAGCTTATTTATATTTATTGCTACAAATTAACAGGCAGATTTGCATGTAACGATGAAGCATTTGATGAAATAAGTATAATAATGAAATTGATACTGAGAAAAGAGTTCCTGATTAAACTTTTTCCAAGTTTTCCACTTACATTTCTAATTTATTTGTGAGGGACCCCTATGGGGGCCAGTTTTCGAACATACATTTATTTGTGTTTTAGGACGATTTTTTTACTTAATTGCGGTCACTTACGTTTACGGTTATAATGTTTGCTTGATAAAACACAAAACAAACAATTACATCACAATCATATTCATATAAGGCTGAAATATTCATAATATTTGACTGACTGACAAAACTGACAATTCAAAGGACAACATATAATTTGGAAAATGAGGTAGCAAACTTTATTCGATTATTAATTTCATTTCCAATAGTTATGTTGTAACACAACTAATAACATCTCTAGTATTTGATCTATTGGCCAAACACTAATTGTTATTTCAATACAGGGCGTCAAAAAATAAATTAGATTTCCATTTCTTCATATATACAATACAAAATACTGATTGGAGCACTCACAAATAAAAACAAATATTGGTGAAGATTTTCACATTCTTCTTACGCATACCAGAACGGTCTTAGCTGGGATTAGATTCTCATTATTTTTGTGAGAATATGGTTGGAATATGGTTGGAAATACGTGTAAGATTCTTGTTTCATTGAAAGGAAAAGAATAATCAAGACAATTCGATCTTTTGAGTGAAAGTCGGCGGTTAAAATGTTATAGTTTTTGAGAATTATCTACAACAATTGAGGAATTAAGCGGATAATACTAGTAATGTTTAGATGTTCAAGCTTCCGAACATTACGAGTATAATGTAACGTTTTCAATTTCGGAAATGCGATTGAATTTTCTTTATTAAACTGTATTTATATCAGAATTTTGAGTGTTGCTAAAATTTGATGAGAAGTAATTTTGAGAAACTAGAAGTCAATAAAAATTTTTTCAAGATCATAGCTGGGATCTTTCAATTTTTCTATTATATTTGTTTTTGAATTTTGTTTGATAAAATAGTCCAATCGTAATCGTCTATGATTTTTTTGGTTAATGTTTCAATCTCATTGCATTTGAGTGTCCAGATATGTCTTTCAATATTGTTCTTAAGCTGTTTGAAATTCTTATCTTAATCCTTTTGTTGCTGTGCCATTCAGTTTCCTTTACATTTTTTTTATTTGATGAGTTATTGCATTAATTGAGAATATAAGTTATATGCAGAAGCTTGATTTCTGTATAAATAACTTGTAGTACATTTTTTAACTGATTTATTATATTGAGTAATTCAGTTTTGATAGAATTTAGATTGAAGTATATAGTAGGACGAATCTAACCTAGTGTTATATAGTATATATTGTAATCAATAATTACAATTCCCTGTGCCTTTCTAGCTTTTTACACCGTAAGGACAATTTTGTTTCGATGGAATTGCGCTCTACTATAGCGAGGTGAAATTTTGTTCGTTATGCTTTATTGGTTTAATTTTAATTCATTTGGACCAAATATATTATGAGTCGTAGCACTTAATTTCTAAATCCTTAAAAAATCAAGTATTTGATTTTGACATGTTTTTTGTCAAGTTAATTCATGTACAAAAGAAAATACAATACTTTTGAGACTACTTTGATCCTGCTGAACTAATTCTCCTACACTATCTGGTTTCGTTCTCAATTGTGAAATGTTTTTATGAATATACTAAACTTATAACTGAATTTCTTGACCTGAATCATTAAGCTCTTATAGTTGACCAGTTTACCAGTGTGACTTTTATTCTAGTTCATCCACTCTAGATTAAGTGTAATTGGCAGAAGTTTTCCGCATATTTGCATATAACTGGGTACAGTTTAAGGATAAGTGATGAAATTTTTAAAGTAGATCTTTATTCAACTAGAAATATAGATTAGGGGAACGTACATATTTCGAATCTTTTAATTAATACATTTTTGTAAATATGTAGTGTGGCTCATTCAAATTGACAACATGTGAAATAAGGAAACATATTTTCGAGTTTCATACGAGTTGCGGCCCGCGGTCAAATTTTGATCCGGATTACTGTAAGGGTCGTATATGAATTGCGACTTTCCAAAGAATGTGGCACTAAATACTTCTGTTAACTAATCATACTTTCCAGTGTTATCGATATCCAAATATTGAATTCTGGTCAATCGTTTTCTTACCTGGAACTCGAGTAAAATACATATTATCAACTTAATAATCATAACACCCCTTCTCATGTTGTGACAACTATCCTGTATAGGGATAAATTTTTAGTAATTTGTTGAAATTGTTGAATTTGTTGACCTAATCGAATTGAAATTTAGAGGTGGATGCAGTTCTTGGAAATGTGTAGATAAGAAAGTAGTCAACCCGAACACAACTAGTATAGACATTTCCAGAACTAGTTAACTCCGGTAGGCAACTGCAGTGATGTTTGGAACGAAAATTTAAATGTTTTAAATTTAAATTTAAATTAAAATTTCCAGGACCAAAAGAAATAACATTTTGGTAGTTGTAGTGATAGAGTTAAAAGTCTTATGTTCCTTCTTGGACAATAAGCCTTCTAGATAAACGGAACGTTCATTTTTATTGTTATAGTCAATTGAATTTGTATATGCACTAGTGATGCGTCGAAATATGATAACTGATCAGACGAAACAACGGTTGAATTTGTAGCTTTTTATTATTTTGGGGTAATTTGGCAAAAAAATCCGTTTAATTTTTAAATCAGTGTGAATGTACGCCAAATACACGATTCTAAGGCTAATAAACAGTTAGACGAACAACTTGAAAGACCCAAGTATATAGGCGCCCAGAGCGATATCTTGAAAGCCCAAGATTCAAAAACTTGTCAGATCATTTCATAGTGATAGCATATATAAACCTACATGAGTTTGTGAGAATATAAAGTACAAGCAAAAGGACCAAAAAGCTCTTTTCTCCTTCCCAAAACAATGCACCAGCATATTCTGTGAAATCATTTCTCGCAAAATATAGCATCAAGGTAGATCGTGACTTTTACGCCTTTTTATATTTAAAATCAAGACTCATAGGTTGATAATTATCGAAACCAACAAAAAATAGTAATAGGATAAAATACAATGGAAAAGGAAAAAAATTTAACCAACTCAACCAACCAACCAAAAATGTACTCAATACTGATAACGTAATGTTTTTATATCATTAGAAAGTAGAGATTTCACTCAACAAAAAGCTACCGACTTATCTGGAAAAATGTTGATAATTAGACGTGAAAATTGGAATGCTTTTTCGACATTGAGTCAAAATAAGTTAAAAAATAGATATTTCAAATAAAAAAAGATACAGTGTGTTTGAGACATAAAAGGGTAAGATTTCAACGAATTTCGTATACAAATTTTTCAAAAGATCAAAAAATAAAAAAAAAAACTTGTTTATCTTAATTTTTCATATGAATTCTGAGGTTATGTGAAAAATGCTGTAAATGTGTTTGTTAGCTAAAACTTTTCTAGCTACTGAGCATTAATTCATAGTTTTGTCGCAAATTGAGATAAACCGATTTTAATATTTAAAAATCCCTCAATATTTCGTCTTCAGATCGCACGTAAATTATTTCCCCTGTCGTTTTTGCTATATTCCCTTATTTTTTCAATAGCTTCAATGGCTGTACGAGTAATGGTGACAAATAATTGAAAGGCAAAGTTTTTTCCTCATTATAATGGAGAGTCCTGTTCAACTTTTCAGTGTTGTTATACACGGTCAATAAAACAAAAAAATAACTTTCAACAGCTACTATATTATATTTCATATGAAGAAATATTATAATTATTGCTGAAGTCCCCATCCTCAATATCAAGCAGCAAACGCTTGACGGTGTTCAAGGCGATAGGACTAGTAGCAATCGTTGAGCATCTGGTAAACACCAACCAACGTTCTATAGTATCTAATAAAACATGTCTCCAACAAACATTTATCGTGTTTCTAGATATCTATTGTAAACAAAAGCTATCAAAGATAAAAATCTCAGTTAAATACAATTTACTTATGAAACAAGTCAGAGAGACTTCCCACAATTAATATGAGTGGTTACCATACTGTAGGGGTAGTAGTTTTAATTACTGAACTTTATTGGCCATTTGTATAAAAATAAAATACTCAATACTACTTTGTCTAGAACATCTACTGCTTGGAATTAAATTTTTATAAGAATATGGAGAAGTTTATGTCAAGAATATGAAGCTACGTTAACTAGTACAACGGATTCAATGCTGAGTTTCATGATCTGGAGTCATAAGGACTTTTCGGATACTATGATCGGGATTATCCGGTCGTTCGGAAACTAACCTGGATCACGTTCATTATTGTATGGAAATTGATTTGTTACTAAAGTTGGTATTTCAAATAATTTTTGGCATTTCAGCATATGTTGTTAATATCAACGTTTAGAGCAAAATTCGTGCGAAAGGGTGAATTATGAACTGCTAGTCTATTATACAAATGAGTAAATATTAGAATTGACGCACAGAAAATTAATGAAAATTGAAAGCTCTTGTGGATAACGTTATATCTGTGAAATTTCCACCTAAAATTAAACTCGACTTACGGAAACTGTGATCTTAATGAATTTGCCCAGTAGATTCGATTCTTGTATGTGTTTTGTATATTATACTGTTCATTATTTGTCAAAATATTTTCCTATAATGATGTTTTTAAGTTGTAATATTGAATACACAACAGCATAAGGCTTTGTCCGATGGAATATCTCGAATGCATACTAACATAATTCCATCAAATAACTAACCAATCAACCGTGATATTGTGTCACACAAGTAGCAGTTAATCCAATTTTGTCGTCCGAGCCGAAACAAAGAATATCAATTGTTTATGTAAGTAGTAGGGGACTGAAGTGAATACATAAACTTTCATCATTTCTCTATGTATTTTCCAGCCTATCTGGAACAATTTTGATTCTAACAGATTCAATAATGAATTGAGTGTGATAAAATAGTACAATAGAAATCCATCGAGGCTTTCAACAAAAGTATTTTGAAACCGCATGCGACCTCTTCGTGAAAAGCCGACCGTGCTTGTGATCCGGATATCTTTTATATATGCGTAGATTCCGCTGCTGCACCTATTGAACGGCCTCTTCTATTAATATAGTACCAGGAGGCGGGGTTTTTATATAAAGCATTCTATAGTTCAGTAACATAACAATATCCAAATAATGAACTACCTCATAATAGTTTAAGCTTACAAATAATATATTGAGTGTGTCACTGAACTAGACTAATCGTAAACCTATTTATTCCCACCGGAGTATTCCATTTATGTATACATAATTAATTGCTTAACATATTGCACGGAAGTTTGACGATTACAAACGCTTTATTCCATGTATTCTTAATATTCATAGCAGTACATTAATAAACAATTTTTTGAGTTTCAACAGAATGTTTTCTCAGATATAGAAGATGACACAAAATTGTTGAGCTTATTTATAACAATAGAATTTGTTCTATCTAATATCTAATATCTAATCATGATGTTCCATTCTTACAAACTTAGAATCTCGTACGAGTTTTATAAATATGTTAGAGAACACGAATCGTACTAGAATATGGTGAATTCACGGTTATGTAATGGTGAAGTGAAATGAAATAGAAATTATTCAACAGACATTGTACGAATCAACTAATGGGATTTATAAATCGAAACTTTAAATGGCGTAAGATATTCGGAATTCTGGCAACAGGAATTTATGCCGCAATTGGTAGATAGATAGACAGATAGAGAAAATCTATTCAATCGCCAAGACTGCCAGATCTTATTCCTTTGGATTCAATTCTATAGAGGTACTTTAATAACAAAGTTTTTACTACAAAACCATCGAATGCTGAGTTGTTAAAAATAAAAATGAGAAATAAGTGTGTATCAACTTTGTCCAAAGTCCTGAGAAATGTTTGAAACTATTGCAATTGCCTGTTAAATATTATCAAATAGACAATAAACTTGCTTGTGAAAATAATGTCAAATTGGACATAATAGCTTTTCAACCTAACGAAATTTATAAATAAAGGAATAGACGGAACTAGACTAGACTGAATATATGGGATCAACGCAGTCAATTTTTACCTTAAACTAGCACCTGTAGTGATGAAAAAAATGACTCACCGAGTCTAATAAAAAATATCACAGTAAATTTTCACAACTATTCAATTTTTGGTAGATCTGCTAAGCAATTACCAGCTATTGCTATTTCAAACTAATTCAACTGTGTAGGGTGGCAGTACATTAGATTCTTTTAAAAATCAAATGAGATATTGAAATGTTGAAAATGGATTTATTTCAAATCATAGGCTCTTTATATGTGATAGTGGAGTTTAGGAAAAACACTTATTCAGTTCTTCTCCTATTTTATCTAGGCAATATGAACATTCATCGGAATTTTTTTAATGAAAAAAACTAGAGAAGCCCCCTTTTTATATTATTAAATTCTAAACTTGATAATAATCATATAATGCTTATTATTATTTTCCTCATCGCTCTATCCACAAATTTCTTTTTCGAGATTTGATAGTTTGGGTCAGAACTTGATTTGATCGAAACATTATTATATACATATTATTAGTGAAGAAACGAACATTTAATAAAAGAGCTACCACTTAAGTAGATGAACTAATAAAAACAAATATTCATAATTAAATATAGCTTCATTATTTTCAAAACATTCTCCATTACAATACATACTCTTTGGCATCCGTTTGGAACAATCGTCAAAATATTTGGATTAAGCTTATTTTAAGGTAACTCCGAAAAATTTGATTTTAACCCATCAATCGCTTCTTCGGTCGTAAAAATAATTGATTGTCAAGGACTGTACGGCGCGGCGGATGACCTATCGATTCGATGTTCAAAGACGTTTGCTGTTTGAACTGATGTGTGTGAGCTCGAATTGTCGTTGTGGAGAATGATTCGTCTTATGCGATTGGTATCCTTGATTTTTTCGAAAAATTCTTGCAAACAAATGACGATGTACAATTCAAAATCGAACGTTCTACGTTGTTTGAATGCAACGGTGACGATATGTCCAGTTATTCCGACCATTTGCTTCGTGCTCGTCTTGACAGACCTACTTAGTCTACTTTAGCTTCGGGTTAATATGCATAGATCGATGCTTTGTCGTCTGTCACGAGCTTACAAATGTATTTTAAAGCACTTTTATTGAATTCTCCCAGCATTATTTGGCACCAATCGACATAAGCTTTTTTTGTGCGTTTGTCAAACTATGCGGTATCCAACGCGAAAAAATCTTTTTGATAGTCAAATTTTCATGCAATCTTGAATGTATACGAGTGGAAATAATGCCCAAGTATTCCTCAATCTCACAATGTTTTCTGGTACAACATCGGATTTTAGACGATTCGTCCTGTAATGAAGTGCGACGACGATTGGATTCGGAAAACCATCGAAAAGCTTCATAACCAAAAGCTGATCGGTACACTGCTGTTGGTTTAATCCATATCGAAAGTAAATTATAGCACGAAAATATCCCCGATTTGAAAAAATTTTCAGTCCAAGACCAATGTTTCAAGTATCTATAAACAACTCAAATAGTATTCGTATACCAATACGTTCTGAATATGTTTACCATCAAAATGTTAAGTTTCATGACCGCAATATCAGATTTGACTTATTCACATCAGTTTTGCCATATCTTGAAACTTACGTGGAAATGCTCGTATTCGTGACGAAGTGAACCTTAGTTTCTGTAATTCAAATCTCAATAATAAATCTGAACGTCGGTTGCGAATATTAGTGTGATCATTCATTTCTAATAATTCAAACAATGCTTCCAAGGGAGCACACGTACAAAATAGCAGAGTAGATAAACACATTTTGAATGGCGAGTCAAATAAATGACCTTCCAACTTTTCTGGATTATTCTAGTTTATTAATTCCTAAACGTGCCGTAGTGTTTGTATCTCAAACAAAATTATTCGTACGTCATTGATTACATAATTATATCTCATGCAACTGAACTACCCATCCATATAAAGCATTATTTAAGCAATAAATTATAGGAAGATTCATAGCTCACTGTCTACGAAACAAGTATTGGTTGCCCTTTATTGTGATGCTTGTTTAATGCGAAGGATTCGTATGTGTAGTTGAGAACGTTCCTACCAACTATAAATCGAATTTTCGAAGTAATAATTATCCAAATACCCACTATTTGTTTATTCCAAACGAACACTGAATTTATTTAAAAACCCCGTGGGTTGAAATTGATGAATGTTTGCTATATAGTATTCGAAAAAGTCGTTGGTGATATATTTTAGGAGTATTGGTGTAAGATTTGTGAAACTTGAATTGTGTTCTTCATAAATTGAACAAATGATTCCAAATTCTATTCTTCATTACTATATAATATTGGAACTAGATTTCTTCATGCTTTTTTTGTTATATAATATTATAACAAATCTTCATAGTAATTTGACATTGTTCTAAATTGTTCTCACAGTAGTTGGAATAGCAACGAGAAGTTTTGAGAGAGAGAAAAGGCTAGAAATAAAGGAAATATTAGACGGTGCTGCTACTTTAGATCGGTTCAGTAGTGATTTGACGTTAGAGTTACTTGCGTTGGAGAAAAACTGGTTGGTTAGTTTGTCTGTTTGGTTGGTTTGTCTTGTTGGTCTCTTGTCGATCAAAGACAATGAACGCGACCCGACCATTTGGTAACAGAAACGACCCGATGGTTCTATTAATTGGAAAAACTACGATAGTTTCACTAAGGATAGTGTATGGATCGATATAGTAAGTGAAGTCGGTTAGGATTCCATGGGCTATTATTTATCATGGACAGTTACTTAATTTTTCATGTTACTATTCGAACCCCGCATCTTGTTCAATTAGCTTCCGTGTGCCTATTTATGTTTTCACAACTACCACACAATTTACCAGTTGCAATGTTACACCTTTTTGCGCGCATCTGTTGTTTACCTTCTTAGGATGCAAACACTATTCTTAGAACCTTCATTTGAAATTTTAAAAGCTGAATCTTTGGTTGAAGATCTTGTCATAAACATGAACGACCAGTATTACTATTTGGACACGAGTGTAGATCCCCTAAATATTTTCGCTGCAGTCTTATTTTACTGGCACATTGAGTATAGAGAGTATAGACCGGGTTTCAAGCTAAAACGAGCCAAACTTTTTGCAAGTTTATACCTTTTTATTATACTGTATTTGGAAAGAGCGTAGAGTAATGAATGCTCATCATAAATACAAAACCCTGAAATTTTTAGTATGGTACTTACGTCCAAAATTTGGAATATTTAAATATGCCAATGATGAATAAGTAACTGGACTGTTTTTCCGAGCTCTTCGCCTTTAACTTGGGCCCATATCAATTCTATCGGATTGAGTTCACAGTGATAGGGAGGAAGACGAATAATAGTAATTTGGCGATTTTTTGCCACTTTATCAATATTATATTTCTTGTGGGGATTTTTATTTATTTTAAAAATTGAGAAAAGTTAGTTTTTCACCAAGTCATTGTTAAATGTGATATTTTTTTGTATTATAATATGTATAATATCTTGTTTTCCCCATGACGTCGTAGGTAGACTTTCAACTTGTCTCGATTGGTAACTGGCGTTGTCAAAAACAATTACAGGTCCGGCTGGAATAAGATCTAGCATTTGTATAAAATATTCCTCTAGTACATCTGCATTCATATTCTCGTGATAGTCACCGGTTTTTTTATTCAAGTAACAGTATGCCACCATCAACAAAATCACTGTCACTGCCAATATGTGTTACTATTAATCGTCTGCCTTTCCCTGAGCTCTTAATCCAGTTGATAGTCCCTTCAAAAAAGCTTGTCTAAAATTGTTAACGGTCTATCTTGCATATTTTTCTACAGTGTACCCCTTAACCCAACTCGCGTCCAAATAAAAAATAGTTTTTCCTTCCTCCCGGAGTTTATTAGATAATCGTCCGTGAATAAGACCTTCTCCAACACACGATTTCTTCGGAATCTTCCAAATATGAATTTTTACGTTGCTTATCCCAACAAAAATTTAGTAAAACCTGCCAAAGCATAATTCGGTTGATTGGTTGCCATCTGTTTTCCAAAAAGGATTTGTAATCTTCATCGATGTAAACTTTTGGCCTTCCCGACCGAGACTTTGGACCACTTAAAAATCCTTTCATTAAGAAGTTTGTAGACCGTTGTTGTTCCTAGACCTGTCATTTTCGTACACATACTTGTTAGATCATCCACACTCACTGAAGGGTACTGATATTTTAATGCACCATATACATTCAAAGCCATGGCTATCTAGTTAACCGAGAGTTCATGCGTCTTCATTTTATGTATTGGAGTATAGTTTTCAAAGGTCTACATATTGAATATTCACTAAGGTTTTGTAAATGTTTCTGTGACAAACACTGTGCTAGAAATGCAGTTGTGTATTGGGAATTTTCTTTTATAGGACTTTTTCCTAAACTGAAACTTGTCATTAACTATTTAAGTATACCTCATATTTCAATCTTTTATTACCCTCTTGCCAAATGTACCTAATTATCATTTTTCCCAGAAAACATTTTACACATCGTTTTCAAATCAACCTGTTTGTTATAGGTATATACCATACAGGGCGTAAAATACCCCAAAGAAATTGTTTTTGCCGATGAGTAGACATAGTTGGAAATTTGAACTTGATGCAATAAATTTCTCAGAAAATAAATGTTGAATTCATTTGCTAAGGTTTAATAAAAAGAAATAATAAATTGTTCTTAAATGTGTCTATGGTTATGGTGGTCAGAAGAGGGATTGATATATTACTCTACACTCTTTCCGAATGGAGTATAGGAAAATAGTGTAAACGTTTGTAGTTACGTTATAGTTGGAGATTTCGAATATAGCCGAAAAGGTTACAGAATATATTGTCATGGCGTCAGTAGTTCTCAGTCTGTTACTATTTGGTAACGCTAAGCGCTTAGACTACCTATTGTTACTACAAAATTTGCTATATGTTGCAGAAGAGGCTCAACTGTTGAAAATCTCTAGAGATTGCTTACAAAGAGATTGTTGACAAGTCACGAACTTTATATTTGGGCGACTTGAAAAAATACTGTCAACCGTCTTATGTGCTATAGCTAAAATTTTTTTTACATGATGTTTTACGTATGCCATCGGAATACGTGTTGTTTAGAAATTGTCCTGTTCCAAAAGTGTCTATGAACGAAATGTTGTGTTTTATAGGCATACTTATTCTTAGTAGGTACAGTGACCTACCAGGAAAGAGATATTTTTGGGACAATAAATGAGACATGAGAAATGAACTTGTTATTGACTTTATGCGCAGGGATATATTCACTTTGCTAATCATTTGAAACTAGATTCATCAGACAAAACTTAGAAATTGCGCTCACCAATGGACAAAATTTTTTTTTATTCACTTTCAGTCTGAAGTTGTTATGACAGAAGTATTATTGAAAATTTATTAGAAATAGTTGTGAATAGAGGGAAACCAGTACGTTTTGGTTCCTAAATGTGGCACATAAACACAAATACTGGATAATAATGAGCGGCGTCTGTCTGCTGGAGAAGGTTGTTTGTGGTCAAGCAAATTAATGTGTCAAAAGTGTCTAGTCGTAAGATTAGTTCATTGAGATTGAGTTTATTTCAATTCTCTGGCTCACAATCTATGAACAATATTCTAGAATTATAATTAATATATGTTATGGAAAAGATCAAAAAGCAGGTAGCCAAATGCGCTCACCGTTACTAGATGGTAACAACCTGTATTTCGAGAAGTTAGGAATATTAAAGAAGAAAATCTGAATTCAAATTTTCTCTCATTATTATTGTAATGAGATCTTGATTCACTGAATTGTCTTCTGTTGTTAAGAGTGCCTAGACACAATCGTTACACATACGGAAAAATATTTTGATTCTGAGTAGGTAAATGTCTTGGATTTCGGGTTATTAATATTTACTTTGTTTTTTTTTTCATTCCTATACACTCATTTATCACCAGATGTTTCTGGTTGTTATTTAGGCTATTTTTCCTACAAGTTCACTCTTTTTGTCTAAATGTCTATTCAATATTAGGTAAAATTGTCATTCAAATTATAGTTTGCTTATCAACGACTCCAATCATCCGACTTTATTTCAAGTTTCTTTCTTAATATTCATATGTTCAATTGATTACTTTAATTTTCATACATCATTTTTCCTTTAAAACTTCAGGAAAGTATAATAAGGTAATTTAATGGTGTTGACCAAAATTAAAGAATCCTCGTATGATTGAACTAAATTTTTTTGTTCTTGTCAATTCACAACGGAAGCCCGAAGTGCCGCAGCAGACTTATAGATACATCGTAAAAACCCTTGTCTGAGATGAAAGATTAAATAGGCTCTGTGAAAACCGGAAAATGGAAAATTGAGAGCAGTATCAATTTCTTTTTTATCAACATATTCCAATTCGAAAAGTACCATAGGTACAAATTGGCGTGCAATAATGTAAACGGTTTGGATCAAAATTCTTCAAGTATGTTTCTCCCTTTTCCTATATGAATCATAATTTCAAATTTAGAGTGAGAAGTAATTCAAATGGAAAATGTTTTCATTTTATTCACGCAATGATGTAGATGGGTGTAAACTATGGGATGGGCTTTCAAAACAAAAATAATTGTAGTAGATTGGGGTGTAAATGGGGGACGAAACAAGTAAAAGTATCGGAGGGAAAGAGCTGAATTTTTGTTGACGTTCTATAGAAAATAATAAATTTATTATCGGGTGAATCGATATAAAAGACAAGGGTTTGTTTAACTCCCAATCTGATTAATACGAATATTTACATAATACTTCGATCTTTTGTTAAATTTGAATTACAAATTGAACTGTTATAGAAATTAACTGCTATATAATTAATAAGTTATTTTTGTCATGATTTCAAAAACCGAAATTTCTTGATTCTTGACTTTTCGCAATTCACGCATAAAATTTACTCTGGCACCAATCGCCGTATGCAAGATATCCTTTATAGTCCAGGTTACCAAGGTAAAAATGAGATATTATCTCCGATTTCCATGAACTTGCATAGATTTGCATGAAAACTTCGAATTAAGCTTAACATACCCTTATATCCAAAATCTACCTTTTGCCGATGTGTGTTTATTACTCTTAGGGTTAAAAATTACCCCTTTCTTGCAAAAAATCGATTGAGATATTAGTATAAGCATTTAGTGAATGGAAAAATACTTTTTAGGTTTGAATGAAAGTTCTTCGATGTTTTAATATAGTATTTATACGTTTTTGACTCTGCTTGATGTATTTTATCCCCTACAATAAAATAAAGAAAATATTTAATTACTTTGCGGTAACCTAATTTTATCAAATTGGCTATTTTTGTTTGTTCAACCCTTATAAATCATCCCTTTTTTCCAAAAAAATTTGAAAATATATTTATACACTTATTTATTTTATTATAAAATTTGATGATTTATTTATATCAAATTGAGATTTTGTCATCACTTTTAATTTGAATATGAAAATAAAAAAAATGTTATATTCACACGTCCTTTAAAAATCTATTGTGAGAAAATTTTTTTAATCACACTGGAAATTTCCTAAATTACAAAGGAAAATTAGATTGATAAGTTTATATATATTATATATATATATATATATATATATATATATATATATATATATATATATATATATATATATATATATATATATATATATAAATATATATATTATTTTATTTTATATAACATGGAAGAATATGAGTACATTTTCAATACACTTTTTTCAAAAATTCTCATAATTGTCGTCACTATTTTCGGTTTCTTCCTTATCGTAATTAATTATTGGCGCACATCTCTGGCAATGTTAACCAACACACTCACCGCAGGTTGTGCTGCAAAACAGCTTAACTTTACGGCACCTTAATGATTCGCCACATTATTTTTTTGCATTTTTGCATTTTCTGCATTGTAATGGTTTCCAATGTGCCTTCATTTTCTATACATCCCAAATAAGTAGGTGTAATAGTTTTATCACCGGGCCAAACTTGGTAATATAACTTTTTATTATGCTTATCTAGAAACATCCACTGTTGGCACAAAGGATGATAAGTGTATTTAGTATTTGGCCATATCTTGGTTAATTTTCCAGCCAACTAGTCGCACAAAACGTAGATTCATAGGGAATTTTATAATCTATAAGTTTTTAAACGTTTAAAACTTCTTTAGTCCTCTATTTTTTAAAGGGCGACGTTTAAAAGGTTTGAAAGTGGTATCAGTCATACGTTAGGATTTGTAAGGTCATATCTCAGTTCTTTTAGAAGTCACAAAAATTTGAAAAAAACAAAATGTTTGCTAAAAAATATACCAACTTTTTGTTTTCTCTCAAATTTTATGTATATCCTTTAGTTTTTCAGAAATTTTTAATAATTTCCAAAATAATTTTGTTCGAAATTATATACATATTTTAATTCGTTGAAGCATTCAGAAATCATTAGCAATACGTAAATAAAGTAAATTAACACTGGATTATATTTTTATTGCAATTTGGGTAATATTGCTGACGGTTTTTTTCTGCAAAAAAATATAAATCGATTTTATTTCTACCATAACTTTTTTAGTTTTTATGTTAGCGGGCTTTAATAACTCTCATTTTAAAGCTTTTTAAAACTACTTTTCAAACGATAATATGCAATTACCTCTATATATGACCGTTTTTTCGTTCCACAACGTTGAATTTTAAAGTATTCTTTCGATAAAAATATTCAACCAATAAATCATAACTCGATTTGTATTGTGCCCAAATAAAATTAAAAAAACCAATATCTTTGTTCTTTATAAGTTTTTTTTTCGCACTTTTTCGGATAAAATCGAAAGTATTTGGATTATTCATGAAAAATCGATCAAAAACGTGATTTTTTGTCAAGTTTTAAATCACAAATAACTAAAAAACGATTGATTTAAAAAAATGCCAAGAACAATTGGGATGTAACTCACCCTTAGTGCAAAAGCACACATTGGCGTAGGGTAGACTCTGCTTTTGGAGGTAGTCCCTTTATGCTGTTAAAATTTCATTCAAGTCGATGTAGGTTCATAGAAATCGGGGGTGAAAACCTTGGTAGCCTGGACTATTAATCGGGCATGTACCAATTGCAAGAATTGGCTCAAACTACTCAATGTAAATTGTGAATATCCTCACACAAATAATTTATAACTGGAATGGGTCATTTTAGAGACCTTATGGGCCTCCTTATATAAGTATTAGTAGTTTGTCTCCTAAAGAAGGAAATTGGGAGGATGTAGTCGAAAACGTACCGTGAGAGTAGCTTCTACAGCCCTATGAACCTTGAATTTTTAAAATTAATTGAAGAAAGATATGCTGAAGATCTCCGTTTTATAATAAATTTTTGTGTATCTGCACGCCATTGAGCAACACTATATTTTATATGCCTCGTTTAATAAAACAGCATATGTTCTTCACTGGTAAGATTTAAGAGTAAAGTAGATTCTACTCTTTTACGGTATCTAATAATGCTGGAGAATCAATTGAATATGGTTCTTCAATTTCATAATTTACAAATAATGTAGCCAATTTGAACAACTATCATAAATCAGGTAGCTATGAATTATCAAACTTTATTTTTCATATTATATCATTTTATTTCTATGGATGACCTCAAGAGTTGCATGTATTAAATGAAAATATATCTGAAAAATATATATTTCGAAAAAAAATGAAAGCTCCTAGTTTTGTTTTTGAAAATTAATCCCCAAAGATGGTTTTCTCAAAATATAACAGTGTCACCAAATATGTCATGCAATAAATTATAGAATTTGATGTCAATCTACTTTATTTGTAAGCGAAATTATTATTTTCGCGAA
This sequence comes from Diorhabda carinulata, assembly GCF_026250575.1. Classification (NCBI taxonomy): domain Eukaryota; kingdom Metazoa; phylum Arthropoda; class Insecta; order Coleoptera; family Chrysomelidae; genus Diorhabda; species Diorhabda carinulata. The sequence goes on from NC_079462.1 coordinate 12,502,134, forward strand.
AAACTTTAAGGCAATGTATCATCTTAACAAGAAGATTTGGAAATCGAGTTGGTTTCAAATCATTTGTATCTGAAGAGTCTACAATCAAGTATTGTCCCTACATTCACCCTTGTCCTGCCTAAAAAGTAAGGACAAGAATTCAAAATAAACATGATTAGGATAAGATAAAATTTTTTTATAGAACTCTTGATACACCAAGGAGAAATTTCAAGAAAAATTGAATAATTTTTGTGCAATAGTGTGAACTTTACTTCAAGTAACTGTATATTGAAAATCCTCACATCTTTCTTATCACAGTTTCCCTCACTACATGTTAATATACTGCGAGAATTAAATTGAGCTACAGGAATGATTTGCTCGACTCATATTTGAGTTATTATCATTAACCTTCTTGGGATATAAAATATCATTAAGACTAGGCTCGGATCACATAACAAACTGTTTGATATCACTGGCGGGATCCGCATACTTGGCCATATTCACCTGGTGTTGATAAAAATTTTCTGGGTATTTGATATGGGTACGTCTACAAGACGAATTGAATTGACTTATATCAACCATTAAGATGTATGGTCTGCCATTTATCATCTTTCAGTTATTTTTCGTTATCATCTGCATATGGTACTCGTAGAACGGTATAAAAGTGTTAAGAATAAGTACATAGTTGGCTATTTTCTGATGAATGATGTTCCATTGTTGGAAGGTGTCTGATGTAACTGACATTTTCTGTATTTGTCAGATTGTGTATTCAATTCCTTGAACTCAACATATTATAGATTTTAGTGTTAATTACTTGATCTTGTTATGCCATCATTGAGCTGTTGATATCGAGGAAAAGCATTCCGCTAGTAAAACAGTTACCCGAATCTGTTTTCTTGACATGGTGGAGGTCATGACAAACGTGCACTGCCCTCTGTGAATATTGAGCTAGCGTCTCGGTATCTAATAATAACTTGAATTCGGCTTCAGGTAAAGCAAGGCTCAGAGGTGAGAAGTCCTTATCCACCTAGGACGTAGAAGGATTCACGTTTCATTATCTATCAAGAAAATGTATTGATAGAGTCAATTTTATGGAAATTATCGATATTATTATTCATATTATTCTTATTGATATTATTCACAATTTGTCATGAAAACTAGACAGAGTTGATTTTTAGTAAAACGTGGCATGACAATTTAAATAAAATATGGATAAATGAAAAATATTAAATTGTTATGCAAATGCTAAAACTAAATATTTTTGGTATATCCAAAAACTTGCTAGTGCTATTTTGAGCAACCTCGTTAAAAGAAAGTTTAAATAATTCAAGAGACTGACAAAGACGTGACTGAATGAGCTATAATATTTCATGAGTTAGGAATTGATAACAATTCTTGAGTCTTTTTTTAAAACATAAACAAAATATTGCGTTACCATAGCAACGAACAATAACTTATTAGAAGTGTCAGTGTAAAGTTTGACGTAAAAAAAGTAAACCAGAGCTACGCAATGAATTAAAAGAAAACACATGTCCACCGAAATTATGAAACTCGAAAATGGGGGTATCTAGCCATCATCAAGTACCTGTATTTAAAAGGGTTAAGTGGTAAGCAGATTCACGAAGATATGCTTAATACCCTTGGTGATCAATGCCCAACGTATGCGACCGTGAAAAATTGGACTGCAAGCTTCAAAAGAGGTAAATTTTCCATTGAATACGCTAACTGAACGGTAAGGCCAGTTTCTGTTTCCGTCCCCGAAAATATCGATGCAGTTCATGACATGATTTCATCAGACCGTCGAATTGGGCCATACAAAAAATTTGTGATTTAGGGTTTGAATTACTAAAAGACCCCCCTTATTCACTAGATTTGTCTGTATCCGACTATCATCTCTTCCCTCAACTGAGAAAAAGCTTAAAAGGTCGTAAATTTTTTTCCAACGAGGAGGTCTTGAGGTCTGGTTTGCAGAGCAAAAAGAAACATTTTTTCTGAAAGGTCTAGAGATGTTGCAGGTTCGTTGTGATAAATGTATCCATTTAAGAGGAGAATATGTGGGGTAATCAAATATTTTGATACTGAAAAAGCGAGTTCTTCAGTGAGAGTTGATTGGAATCTTTACTAATTTAGATTGAAATCTACTAAATAGAGCTCTAATATAACATCTGAGAAAAGTTTCTTCTCTTTTCTTGAAGTTGACAAAACATTTTAAAATAATATTTAAGAAAAATTTAACAGATGTAGCAGAAGCTGTATAATATAAAGAAGAACAGAAATATTCATTATCAATTCATCAAGCAGTTCAAAAACGTTTTTCCTTTACAAGTGGTTTCGAAGTTGCAACGGTTCTCACAAATATTGTTTAATATAGGGACTTAATTTTCTTTCTTTCCGTTCATGCACAGCTGCTTCGAGAAGTTTGAAATAGTTAAAAATAATTGTTTGTCATTGTTGGAGAGTGGAACAAACAGTTTAATTATCGAATGAGATAACAGTTGAGAAAAAGGATTGATATGGATGTATAGTTACATGTGGAGAGCAGCATCGCATAATTAACGCCTACAAAGTATCAGTACGCATAATTAACTCCTCCTATGGAAAGTTAATATTTATATGCTCAATTACACAACGCTTTCTGTTACTTTAAGTGAGAGTTGACTATTCCTAGTGATATTCCATTCTATATAACCTTATATGTTCATGTAAGGTATCCATATTTACTGAAAACTTAATAAAAATTGAATAGAATATTTATTCAATTTCAGATTAATAATTTTGTAAAGCGGATATATATAAAGCCAAAAAAGTATCGCATCAATAATGAAATTATGAATAATTCTATAAATACTATTCATTAGAATTATAGATATTTTCGATCTTAAGTATTTATAACGATACAATAGCAGTTTACAAAAATTGAAAACTAGTATTTCAATTCGATTCATAATACATTACTCAATAAATGGTGTGACTGACACACAGATGGCGCTGGCATTATGAAATCCATATGACTTTAATTGAATAAATACTATCAAGAGAATTTGTGTAGAATTTCATGACGTTTCTATTAGTTACGGCCATTTAGGTGAAGTTATTCTTGTTATTTTCAAAACAATGGATTCAAAATAATTTTATTTGTTAATTTGTTGAAGAAACTCAGCAATAGCTGAAAAGTGTTACTTGGACTCTGCTCTATTGAAAAGAACCATTTGTTATAGGATTACTGAATTTAAATATGGTCGTATAGTCACCGATGATGGTGAACATTCTGGTCATCCAATTGAGGTGGTTACTCAAGAAAATATCAAAAAAGTTTACAAATTGGTTATGACTAATCGTAAATTGAAATTACAAGAAATAGTTGTGGTCATATAAATATTAGAAAATAGTGTGCCTACAATTTAAAGGGAAGTATAATTTTTTCGCATTATTCACCGTAATTAATTTTTGTATCAGATAAAATCACACATTAGCGCACCAGAGGCGTAGCAATTTAGGTTTATAATATTTTGATGTTCAAATATGACCATTTTCAAATGAACAGTGTGAAATTCAATGACGATCACTATGGGTAAATATCTCAATGCGTTTTCAATGATTTGCCTTGCATGGTATATTCCCTATTCCAAAATTGTATGTGCACCCATTTGAACAAAAATGGATGTGTATCAGTATTTTTCCGAAATCTTATGCGCACTATCAAATATTTTTTAAGGGACACACTATGTAACAAAAAATTTTATTGGGAACAGAAGAAATTCAACAATGCTGTTATAATTGTAACATACATAACTGTACTAAACTTGTTTTTGTCTTAATATTTACGAATTGGGATTCAAACGTGCTTGAATGATTTTATTTGAGGTATAATAACTGTTTATAATCTATTGTAACGAGAGCGATGAATGTTGTAAACTACTGAAATGATGTATTAGGCTTATTAGGTTCGTTAATGAATGTGATTTTCGTTTTTTATTCGCCATTCTGTTGATTAATCTGCCAAACGATTCGTAATATTGCTCAGATCATTTTCACCAATATTCAAGACAATTTTAAAAACCATATTTGGTTTCGCTAAACAGCACTTGTGCTTTCGTACAATATTGGTGTCAAAAAACTATCAAATTCGATTGATGTGTTTAAAGGTGAAACTATGAATGAGCTGTCATTCATCTGTTATTTTATTGTTAAGAAACTATCACAGAATTTCATAAGAATCAGTAATATTAGAGCAAGTTTCTAGTCTCTGCTTCACCTGATAACCTCAATAATTATTTTGTGAATCTAGGTAAAAATTTATAAAATTTTATAACTCCTTCTCATGATCCGCTTTCATATCTCCCTGTTGCTAATGCTAACTTATAGCAGTAGTTTTAGCAGAGCTTAGCAGTATTAATTAATGACATCAAAAATATAGACTCATCTGGAACTGACGGACCTACATTAAAAATATTTTCAAGTCTGCCCGATTGGACATTAAATTACCTTACCACTTTAATTAAAGTTTCATTTCAAAATGGAACTTTTCCCAATTTCCTTAAGACGGCTATAATTATATCTGGAAGGAGGAGATGAAAATCAAGCATCGAATTATCGCCCAATTGCACTCCTTCCCATATTATTCAAGATCATAGAAAGATTCGTTAAAAAAAGACTTTTATCATTTATGTTTAAATATAAAATACTTACCACCCATCAATTTAGGTTTTTAAGTAACAATTGCACAAATGACGCTATAGTCTCCCTCCTAAATAATGTCTACTCCAATCTAAATAGCCATCATTGCACTGCAACAACTTTTTGTGATTTTTTAAGTCTTTCGATTGAGTTGATCATAATATTTTAATCAACATATTGCAGTACGAGAGGGTACACTTCTCGCATGGTTAAAGTCATACCTTACCAACAAAAGTCAGCTTCTAAGAGTTGATACAACGATGTCTTCTTGCAAGCCAATGGCATGTGGTGTGCCCCAAGGTACAGTCCTAAGCTCTATTTTGTTTCTTCTGTTTATAAATGACATCGTCTCTCTAGACATAAGTGGTAAAATATGTTTATTTACACTTCATAGGACCATTGCACGAAACACATGTACAAAAGGGAAACGGAAACGTGAAACTGAGGTTAGACTGAAACTGAACTCAACATCAGCTGTTTAGCAAGTGTTTCAGCAGTACTACCAACATCATCTTCATTCATTAGTTCTTTAAATACTCCTAGATACGTATTGAGTAGGTCTGGATTCATTAGACCTATTTTTCCAATATTATTTCATCTATAAAAAGCTGTTAAATTCTAAAAATGTTGCTTGATTTCATAAATGTAATTATAAAATGTGAATAAATGGTGGGTAATACAGCTTTATAAGCATCATATTTGGATTCAGCAACCTAAAAAACATAAGTAAAAAAGTTTTTTTTTCATTGGCCTGTGTTATCGTTAAATCATGCTCTTAATATAAATAAACACGTGAAAATTGAATGGAAAATGAATCATAATAGTTGTGTTGTTGATTGCTTGGATAGAGGCAGAAATAGTAAATGTGAATTTCGAATATTTCCTGAAGCTAAATAAAAAGTGGACAAAAGATTTAATGGATATGTGCAGTGACGAGAAAGTGACAAGTGAAAAACCTTATTATGTAGCGTGTAGACTAATGTTTGTCATACTCTACTTATTTTCTCAATATACGGAATATTTGCAATCAAAATAAATATAATGAATATAATAAATTGTGAATTGTAACTATTGTTCATAGATTCATTAAAATATTTTGCAATCTTTGGGTTTCTGAATTAGCTTGTTCACATCTGCCACTATGATTGTGAACGCACATATGTTTAACGAAATGGTGGATATGAAATTGAATTATTAAAAAACCTTGCACTCGATTTAGAATTGTGTTATAAGTTCCAATAACTACCTCCATAGTTCCTTAAAAATTACTGAATAATAAAAATTGGAATATGAATATGAATATGATTTAAAAATTAAATTATTACCAATAATCAACTATTTTAGCTATTTTTATTATTGTACTTGTCATGTATCACATTTCTTTAATGGTGAACCTTCCAGAATTCTAAGAAAAATCTTTTAGATATTGGAGTATTTTGTAAGTACTTTTTCATTATGATAAATTTTATTACGTCTTTAACTTAAATAACACAATCATGGTATATTGTAATGCATATGAATTTTTGAATTAATCATTATTTTTCATGCAGATCTCATAAATGTGATAATACTTTTATGCAACCATCAGAAGTTTTCTCGGTCGCATAGGGAAATTGTAAAATAATGACAATTTATTGCCTTGATCAAATTTAGAATATTTGCTAATTACGAATGGTATATCTTTCTCGACCATTAGAAGAAAGCTACAAAAATATGGGTCACTATTGCCGACCATAATTCTTCACATATTTCACCAATTGCAATATTTGATGACCCAATTTTGTCATTAGATGCTATGTCACTTATAAGTTGAATACAAAAATTCATTGTTATAAGCGGACTGACCATTGAAACTTGTTCCCATTTTCCGGATTGGTTGAGTCTTCCCATTCATTCCATTATTTTCTAACTGCAATATATTGTTCTTCAAAGTGTCCGTTCCAGCAGCACAACGAAAATTGAAATTTATAGATCAGAACTATATGCTTTCTTCCCTTGAAAGTAGGTAACATACAGGTGTGCGCCGTAGAAACTAATAAAACGTAGATTTTCATCCTTTCAGGAGATAAAAAAGATATATGAAAATACTCCATCGGAGGGGCGAAATTGAATTTAGAGATTTAATTCCAACCAAGATCAAACTAATGGATGTCTATCTATTCATCCAAAATCCCACCGCACCATTTTGATTGTGTTGGCTTGGTATGTATACGTATGTAAGGCAATCTTTGAACTCGATTTTAAAGTAGTTCAATATTTCACATTCATTTAGAATTGGTTAGGTTAGGAACATTGAAAAAGTTTCAATTATAGTTAGTTGAACTGGAAAATACAAACTAGAATTTACTTTGGGATAAAAGAACTAAAGAACTAAAAATATTTCTTAATATATGAATAAAACGACTGACGAGAAAAATAATGTCGCTATTCCAAAAACATGCGTAACTCATTATTAATTATAATTAATTGTAAAATGCGCCGAGAAAACTTTCGAATTTCTGTATTACTAGACCCTTGCTAAATTATCTTGATGCCAGGTCTATTCTGTTTGAAAATTAGATTTTCAGAAATATGCAAACGATTTGCCGTTTCGTCCTATTTCCATCTTTATCATAATATCTATAATATGTTGATGAGTGCCGAAATATTACCATACACGATAACCCAAGGTGGTCATTTGCAAAATAATCACAAGGATTGAGATGATAAATATATATTAACTGTTGACTCAGCAAACGTTGTTGTTCCATATACATTTAGTCCTTGCCACCTATAGAGTAAATTTGTGAAAATTTATGAGATTTGTTGGCATTAGCATTAATGAGCTCAGTCTGTGATAAATTTGGCGCTTAAATTTTGACGTAGAATTCAATTGTTGACCATTTCCATGTTTTGAACAACTTCTGTTGCTCAAAACTATGTCATTTGAAAACAAGAGTTTAATGTACGATTTGACTTAGAACAGGCTTCAATCTGGATCCGTATGGATAAGTAAGCTGTTTAATGGTTCAGGTGTTGTTCCAACTTCCGTTGGCTGTACTTTTGCTGATGAGCAGCATATCTTAACTAACTAATTCTTAAATTTATGTGCACAACAATGCGGTGATTCCTTGTCCAAAATGACGTCTTTGGAATGAGCATAATATTCAACATCAGGCTCATACTGATATAAATTCTCGAAGTACTTGTTAGTATTGTTGAACAATTTCTCTAGGAATCTGCGCACTTTTCGTCTTTCTGATCATCTTTGTTAATTTCGTTTATCTCGTGCCTCTTGCGATTCTGATTCCCCTAACTAATGCATATTTACATGAACTTTGCATTGTCTTCTTGAATTTGTTCGCATGATATTTGAGTTCTTCCATATTGACGATTCAAAATGGACTCTGCCTCTTGCTAGCATTGTTGATTGACATAGAACATATTATAAATAAATCAACATTAAATTTTCATTGTTAAAAAAAATAATTGAAAATCGAATTCGTTTGCTTATTATCATTTATTTTTTTATTATAATAACTAATCTATTTCCTCAAAATAATGCGTGTTAAGTAACGACCGTTGTTGTCGGGAGCTTACAACACGTGTTGATTTATATCACATTTGAAAGTGAAACTGTTTTTTTCAATTAATAATAAAATGTGAATAAATAATTATAGTACTGAAAAATGATAATAAATTCAATCCCAGAATGAAATTGATAGGATATGTAAAACAGTCACTGACGACCGAGAAAGAAACAAAATAAAAAAAATTGGATGAAAACTATATAGAGAATGAGAAAAATGTGGTAGACTCTGTTCTGATCCCTACTCCGTGTGTTTGCTGGTTGAAAGGTGACATAGAGAGGCATCTGGCGAGGATAACTGATTGATTGATAGAACTATACATGAATTAATATACTCGATTGCCACCTTGCAGATCCGTGATGCAACATAATATAATAACAATTATAATTAAAAAACAGGGATTGATTATATAAATTGAAAATTTAGAACTGTATGTATTTTTCAATGCTTATTGATGACAAAATAAGACCACCCTAAATATTTATGAGTGTGAAAAATAGATTATATTTATAGTAATATTTTTATGTATGAAACATGAATTTTTGAGAAAAATGAATATGTTTTTCGTTTCTATTGGAAATTTCGTCTATGGAATATTTGAAAACAATCGAACCTCTTTCATTTGTTTTCTCAATAATCATAATGAAGATTTTATAAAGTTTTATTGATCTTATTGTAAACAAATAAATTTGTTCAGAATTGTTATCTATTTTATAGCTACTTGGTTTTGATAATTACAACAAAATCATAAATATTAGTGCATCAGGGCTATGAAAAATACAGATAATAAGAATTTTCATGTTTTTATTATTTATTTACACTCTTTCTTTACGCTAACACTTATATAATTTATTTAAATTTTTCGGCTAGATTCAAATTCAAATTAGTTTAAAAAATGTGACCAAATCTGGAATGATAAAAAGTTATATATAAGCAAATATCAAACGAATTCCGGGTATATCAAACTTATATAAAACATGCCTCGCCGAAGTTTAGAATTGTATTACAACCGGGCAGGACCAGCTCCAGGGCACATATAGTGGACTTTTTCGTAACATCATTAAGAAAATAACTTCTCCAATTACTGTTTTGAGAGATTATTCGATATTTCCTTTACAGTTTTATCTAGCACATCATACCATACATTTAATCAATTATTTCCATCTTTATCTTCTATGTGCCGACTTGTTGATTATTTCCAATAGTGGATCCATGAAATCTAACAATAAAAAATACTGCAATGTTATCGCAGAATTCGCAAACATTCACATCTTCAGTAACATTTTAATTGATTTTGTTTGAAAATCTTAGTTTCTAATAATGCGGCTATCAAAAGAATAATTATATGGAAATTATGAATGATAAAATGAGCACTGTATCATTCACGTGCTTTTGTTTACTCATGGATTCTAATAAAAAAGTTGGATAATTCTGTTTAATGGATTCTTGGCAATTGATTGAAATTGTTGTATTTTGACAGGAGCATTAATGAGTTGAATTTGAAGTTAAAAATATTTTTTAACAGAGATGTTATTCTAAACTTTATGTCTATAACAGTTTATGATAGAACAAAGACTAATTGATCTTCAATTGTAGAAAAAAGAAACGAAAATGTTGAGGGCGGTATAACCTGGGAAATGATTATATTCTTACATGATAATGATTGTGTTGACGCCTTTCTGTCATCACTTACAGTAACATTATTTTAAATTAGTATAGGTATTACCGTCTCCATATGATTCTCAGTTGAAGACATAACCTCGTGGTTCACCCTGTAGGTGATACGATTTCTCCATTTTACTGTAATATTTTCGGTGCAGTACTATGAAAATAGTAGGATTATTGAAACATAAATTATAATTGCTTTTATTCCCAAATGCCTTTGAGGAACTTCTAAAGATAGCAAATTTGATTCTCGTAACTAGGGTAGCAGCTTGTTTGGATCATTTTAATGTAGATTCTTGATTTAGATTTCATGATAAATTTCTGTGGGTTCTTTGAGACTGGACCACTCTTGAGTGAATATTTTATAGGATCATATACAATTTTCCATTCTGAGATTTTCAATGATTAAAATTTCTGTTTACCATGTTCATTATTGTTTGTTATTTTCTTTGAGCAACTGATTGTATTTTCGTTAGTTATTTGAGTGATAAATCTCATTTTTTATCGTAGTTGCAGAGCGAGAAGTCGTTTAGGTTACGAGGGTGTTTGTTGGGTTTTTTTCGCAATTACAGAACGAAAAGGTTTTCTTGAATTCTCTGCTTGTTCATTTTATTGATCCTTTGGAAATAAATGTAAACGTATGAAAGGGTAAAATGATATTATTTTCTTTGCTACGAATACAGACAATGTATCAATTATTTCGAAAATTGTTTATTTTATATAGACAATAAATGTAATTTTTCGATGATATTTATCATATTTTGAGGTAAGATATAGTTCATAACTATCAATGGGTAAGTTGCTCCTGAATTTTTGGGAAATAAGGCGCTAATAGATTCTGTGATACCGTTATGATTTGGTATTGTAATGAATTGGTATTGGTAATGAATCTGAACAATATGTATAATAAATTTTTGTTAGATAGATTATTTCTAGAAACATGTTGTTTATGATATTATGGAATTCTGGATATATCGGTTTTGCCAAATAGCTTTAAATAATAATTGCCGTTCTTGTCTCTCTATTTCAGGATTATATCTCTCAAAATTTCGTTAGTTTCACTTAGTGCTAATTTATAATCCGAATTTACTTTCTCTATAACTGCTAAGGCATCAATATCTTAAGTGTTTTATTTCTACACCCTAGTGTTTCGGTTTGAAATTTGTAGGAGTGATATCGATATCAATAATTGATTAATAACGATTTATGGATCTCATTTGGGAGTTTTTTCATCAGTTGCGATGAGGTCTACTCCAGATAATGCATGGGCCATGTAATATTCTGCATATTTCTTGTTTTTGATTTTTCAATCGAATTCTTCTAAATTGAATTTTCATATTATTCATTGCATAATGCATCGGCCATGCCATTTTATTTACTATTATTTGACTTCAAAATTAAATTCTTCTATAGTGAATTCTCATATTATTTAACTTTGGATGGTTCTTTTGAGGAAATCTAGGCAGACGAACTATGGTCAGTATAATATATTTGTTGAAATATTAATATTGGGAATGTTTTCAGCTATCTATTATAGCTAAAAATTCTTTTTAGATGGTGCTTTTCGATAGTGCCCTTTTTTCTCAGGTTAATTAAGTGTCCGACATTAAAATGCTACTGAAAGCAAATCTTGCGAAAGTACGTTTCCTTTAGCAATATTTGAAGCGTCAGTCGTTGAAGTGAATGATTTTTGAAATCGGGATATGCAAAAATGAGAGGATTACAAAGAAATTTTTAACATTTTTCAAAAGGTTTGATGTATTTTGAGTTATTAGTATGTAGTTTTTTCTTGGAGATACTTACTGATCAGGTATGCTATTTCTACGAAATTTTAAATGAATTAGTACAAGATAATACCAAAGAACGATTTCATTTGTTCTTGTTTTTTGGTGAAGAAGAGCTTTAGATGGATTTGATTTTATCATGATTAAGATTACTAAATATTTGTTACATATGATCAATATGATTTTGAAGTGTCAATTTTTACCTATAATTTTGAACTGATCTCTCTATCAAAAGGAACATAATATAGAGATGATTCATGCCGAAAACATATAAAAATATCGAAAAACCAAATTATCATATAGTTTTAGGTTTATAACTGGAAATTTTGATAAGTATTGAACTCGAAGATGATCATAAAATTTCATACACATATTATTAATTTAAATTTTTTGCTTTATAAGTATTTTAAAGTTTTATGCTAAGACTGTTCTTCCAGGAGTGATTATTTATGAGATGAGATTAACTTGAGTTTTCCATTGTTTTATCTTTTACATTCATACAGAGCTTGTTAAAGAGGTGAATTTGACACACGAAAAAAGTTATATCTGTACGCATTCAGCAGAGGCTATAACTTTTCGGTTATCAGAATTTATAGCTTGATGTTCTTTGAGGACTCACCGTTTTTTAAAATATTCCGTCATGAAACTTGGGTGATTGAGTGAGTGGTTGAATAGAAATATTTTTGTGCTAATAATTCTTCGTATCTAGGATCACTGAAACCAGTGATCAGATTTGTTTTTAGATAGAACCATTTATAGCAAAATTTATTTATAAGTACCTCTTGAGCTGGATCAATTTATTTAGATTATTTGACTTGCTTTAACGGACGAGGATTGAATGAATTGACAGACGCGAAAAGCTTGCTAAATAGTCAGAACTACAGTTATACGTTGGTACAGGATTATTGAACATATATAATTCAAATGGAATTTTAGTAGACATCCTTCTTTAGTAGATATCCTTCTTCAAATTAAGTTTTACAAATGATGCAAACCTGAAGTGATCACGAGCTCTCGATTTAAGACAATAGAATGATTTCCCTTCCAATTTGATACATGATGAAAGCTGTAATGCAATTTCAGTTAAAATCAGACTCATAATATGCTAGAGAACTATTACATTTGCAACAATTTGGAATAATTGTCAGCTGGTGAATTGGATATTGAAGAAAAAGACTTACAGGAGGTACTTGTGGTACATGTTTTTTCCGTCTCTAGTTTCATTAAGGAACTTGAGTCTTTTTGTACAACCGTCTTCTTTGCTTAAAAAGCAATCGGCTCTGATTCAGCTTCCCCGCCACTCTGGATTCACAGAGATTTTGTTTTGCTTGGAATACCGCTTGAATTTCTTGTTAAAAAATGTAGCTGGTTCATACACACAAGATACAATTCACTACAGATAATATTCTGTTCACAGGACAAATGGAATATGGAAATATACTCTCTCAAAAAAACATCAAATTGGACTCGATGACAATACTATAACAGGTGATGATGGAACAAAGACTAGTTTTTCCTCGAATCGTGAAGCAAATCAAGAGAAACAAGAATGCTGAATACAGTATAAAATGGTGTAGAATATTATTACGTGATAATTATTGCGTGAACAGAACAGACAAGTCTACTTATAGTTTAAATGTGTTTCAACACCATCATATTATGTGGAAAGTCAGCCATCATATTTTCTATACTATGTAGAACAGCCCAATGAATTCGTTAATCAATAACTACGTGGCTTTTGGAGGAAACCCTTTGTCGCGTTAATTTATATTTTTAAGAGCGCATTTAGAAAAAAATTTACAGGGCGTGTCATATGACACTTTCCTACTTTGAGTGAAATTCCTTCTACATTCTTCAGAAAATTTTATACATAATTCATGTATAGTATCCCAAACCCATCTTCAACTGTCTCGGAAATATCGAGTATTCTCAGATTAATTGCAGAAATACTACTAATAAAATAACAATAAAAAAATAGAATTCTCTCGATACACTACAACAAAATGCTCGTAGAGGACGCCTTAGTAACATGATAACTTTATTTGACATCTCAGGCATGACTGATCTAATGGAATAGCGTAAGTCGTCATTTTATATCATTCAGGTTGATGGGTTCAATTGTTCTATATAATTTTTTTGATATATCCTCGCGCCAGATCAAAGAGATCTTGCTTGCCATTCTATCGATCGGCGACTATCGATTTGTTCATATACTGCCGCACATTGATTTGGTGAAGAGGCAGGGCTCCATCTTGCTGGAACCATATTATATTTGCAGGAAATTGTGGGTTTGCCGGATCAAGATGAGAGTTTGTCAAAGTTTGGATCTGAATATTTATCTCCATTAAAGTTGCCATCAATGAATAAACTGAAGCTCTCATTTTAGATGAGTGAAAAAGCGAATCATGCCTGTGATTTTCATCAGTAACGCCTGATATGTAACGTTGTATGAAATTCCTAGATCATCTCCCACATTGACAATAATCTTTTTTTCCTAGTACCTGTACATTAATAAGAAATCAATATAACTTATTATGGTCTAAGATTCCACCGTTTGATCCTGCAGGTATCTGTTTTTTCGATGAAATTAATTTGAAAGGATGTATGGAATGGATTAAAGATAGATTGTCTTGTAAAAATCAGTTTTCAGTTTTATTGTTTTATTTACATTGAAGATGAAAATCCTTGGTTGCCAGTGGCACAATGGCCGCAAACCGACGCTGCCATGATTTTTGTGAACGACTCTCGCTCCATGTAAGTGGAAGCGCAAGAGAGAAGATGCACGCATTGTTAAGTGCTGTAAACGAGAGAATTAAGTTGTGAAAATTAAGTTTTATAATTTTTCCACTTATTATTTATTAAACATAGATTTTTGGCATAATGAAATGAAACTACGAAATGCCTAAACTTTACATAAGCTGTATAAGTGTCGCAGCTGCCATGCTTTGTCCTTATTCATCGTACGTAACAATGCGTGCACTTACTTGGAGCGAGAGGTGTTCACAAAAATCGTGTTCTTCAATAATTATGAAAAAATCGTTACAAATTATCTCGTTCGTTATTACATTTTGAAAATCTGCAAGATTTGTAATTTTCTGCATAAAAATTATCAAGCAACAATTATCGACTTAGAATATACTATTTCCACGTAATAACGTAGTGGAAGAACGAGAGCGTTACTAAAAGAATAATTCGTATTAGAAGGCAAGATGTTTTTAAGATGATGTAAGCTTCTTAATCGGACAAAAGCCATTCTCAGCTTATGTTTTATATGATTCTCAAAAGAGAGAAATGAGTCCAGAATGAGTTTTTTGCATCATTTACTATTGGTATCGTTATCAATATCTACGCCGAAATTAGCAGTTACATAAGGTAGTTGTTGTCTGCTGCAACCAAATCTGGATATTATATGACTAAAATAATTGGGATTGATGCTTCATTTCTCTAATATTTTTTGAATAAGGCTCACAAAAATATTTTTTAAACATGGTAGTTTTCAGTAGTAAAGTATCTTTCATTAAGGAAATATAGAAAGTTTTGTATTTTTTATGCTGTTCACTTCTACCTATGTATATATTTGACTATTTCCTTCGAAAAATTTAAGCCAACTAAAAAGCTGTAATATTTTATGTTTACCTAGCAACGATCAAATTTCAGCGATAATACTGCACTAGTGCAAATTATCGATAATTTGCACTAGTGCCAAATTTTCGTCTAGGATTAATAAGCATCATTTGGTTTTAATTTTATATTTTAAGAAAAGGAACAATTATTGTTTATTTTAAATTAAATTTTTCTCAGGAAATAGTCTGCCAAAATGCCCTCTCGTGCATGTCAAATTGTCTCATAATTTCCTCTCGTGCGTATTCGCGCACTCGAGAAAATTAAATTATCGACAATTTGACATGCACTCGGGACATTAATATTGACTATTTCCTTCGAAAAATTTAAGCCAACCAAAAAGCTGTAATATTTTATGTTTACCTAGCAACGATCAAATTTCAGCGATAATACTGCACTAGTGCAAATTATCGATAATTTGCACTAGTGCCAAATTTTCGTCTAGGATTAATAAACATCATTTGGTTTTAATTTTATATTTTAAGAAAAGGAACAATTATTGAAAATGCAATTAGAATATACAACTTTACTGGAGGCCGACGATGGTGTTCCTATGCTGCTTCCACCACTTCTTATTATAATTTAAAGAATAACAAATTTTAAACACAGAATTAAGTTTATTTTAAATTAAATTTTTCTCAGGAAATAGTCTGCCAAAATACCCTCTCGTGCATGTCAAATTGTCTCATAATTTCCTCTCGTGCGCATTCGCGCACTCGAGAAAATTAAATTATCGACAATTTGACATGCACTCGGGACATTAATATTGAAAATTCCATGCTGGTTTATGAAACATGTTTCAAGTAACGTCACTAATATTCCAAACATTTAACTAAAACTGTAGCAGAATTGGAATTTTTCAGATAAAATGTATGTATTGAATTGAATTGAACATACGCAAATTCAAATAATACTCAATAACTAACTCAAAAGCTAACTTCTGATTTTGTATTTCCAAATTATTTGTTTTCTTTTCCAATGCTGCGAATGTGAAAGTGATGTGTTGTAGTGATAAGGAAAGTTTTGCTGCTGTTTCTATTTAGCTTTTAACTCTTGGTTAGGTTAGGTCCTCACTCTCCTCACTTTTTCCGATCTAATTAGCTACTTAAGTATCTAGTGTTTGTGGTTCGGATAATTGTTTAGCTGTTTGAAAATTTCATCGATTCTATTGATTAAGCGAAATGATCTTTGACATTTTCTTGGTTGTCCAGTTTGATTGCGTTGAGGTTATGATACAATTTTTGGTGACATTAGTTGATTTTTTACACTATAATAATCAATGAACAACGATATTCTTTAAGATGTTGGTGCACATATGATTAAGAATGAATCGGGGGATTGATTTGTTGTTCAATGGATATATAAATATTTGCCATAATTTAGAATATGCTGAAATGCTAGATCTGAGATGCTTATTTACTGAAAAGTTGAAGTTGAAAAGGGATTGACTTCTAGCTTTTCAGTTAAAATTTGACAACTGAGTGGGAGATAGAGGGACATATATTGAATAAGATTAATCTTTGATTAGGAGGGACTACTTGACATGTCTGTATGATTTGTTGGTCGATACGGATTTTACCGTAATTTTGTTTAATATGCTAGTGAAGAGTATGTTTTGGGTTATTGATTTGGTAAGTACATACTTGTTTTGAGATATATTGTCTTACGTTTTTGATTATCATTTGGGTTTCCTTGAATACCGATCAGGAAAAGTAATTTGTACCTGATATCCGGAATATGTGGTCAATATTTAATTTTAGTTTATTTCTTAATTGTTTGTCTATTGATGTGTGAGAAAATATTGTACCAAATATAGGAAATTCAACTTAATTCTTTATAATGATTATACTATATGGTAAAAGTGAAAATCAAGTAGTCCTTAATTCTTGCGAAATTAATATATCCATTCGGCAACCACTCTAAAATTGATATATCAAAATATTGAGAAATAAGAAGATATTTGCTAATCTCAAAATATTAAATTGCTGTTCTCTTCATGGATATAAATTTGACATGCGATTTGTTTTCTAAAAATTTATTTGAACTTTTGTTTCAAATTATATGAGCATAGGCCTTCAGAAATATCACATTATGTAAAAAAGTATTTAGATATGATCATTAGAAGCCGCGATAACATAAGTCAAAATCCGCTAGGTACTGACAGAATTCTAAAAAAAAATTTAAGTTCGAGAATAATTTGTTCGGTTGTTGAATATAATCTTGAAGTTAATTCATTTTTCTATATTAGGCGTTATAGTAAAGGGAGCAACGCAATAGATTGGATTTGGGTCCTTTTTGTTGAGTTACGTTGATGTTGAATGTGAGACCAATTCTGTTATTTAATCATAATTTGTTATAGATTGAAATAATCAATTCATTGTTGGTTGAACTGATCAAATATAATTGCTTATGAAATACAAAATCAACAATTGTACAAGTCTAAATCAGTTTTTCATATTAGATTTGGATACTATCAAATAGAAAAACGAGAATGTGATCATAAGTCATTTTTTACTGTTAGCTGCATTCACAATAACACCGTTTCTATGAATTACATTCAGTTACTGTAGAATAAATGAGATCAGGTTTATGTATTTCTGACAGTTGATTTGGAATTGGGTAGATTATGAAGATATTTACAGAGTTCCCTTTTAAAAAAATATGTTTATTTGAAAACCTTCAGTTAACATATTTTCGTGTGATATAATAAAAATTGAGACGACCAACAAAAATATTGGAAGAAGGCTTATTCAGAAAGTTTTGGAATGTTTTGTATTTTCCTAGATCCTATTCTAAAATAGTATCATGTTGTAAAGTATTTTGTTGTTAAAGGAAAGTAGAGATTTGATCATTTCCAAAGCAAAAAGATTCCGAACAAAAACGAAACAGTCGAGGATCGCGTAAAATGTTTACGTTGGGGTATACATTACCTCCTTAAATATCAAATGGCAATGAAGGCTGAATGAAACCTTATTATAAGTATCCTTTCTTATTACTTAATACTATTTCATAACGCTTAAGGATCTATCAAAAACGTGAATACATATTTCATATGTCTTGCATTGCGACATAAATAATTCATAGAAATAAACATATTCTTTTGAATATGGTGAGATTATCGCTTAAATGCTTCCATAGAAAGATATCAAGTGATTGTCAAGCAATTATCGTGGCCATTATATCGCTTTTTTCGACTAATAGTAGTATGGAAATGTAACTTTTTGCCACTTTCTAACTATAAAAAAGTACTATGGTGGAACTTTCTGATTCGAATTGAATTCTATTTGTTACTATACCACACTACAAAGTGATGTGAAGGGCTCTGCAGTAAAAATTATCCTGTGCTGCTTCATTTGAAACATGACGATTAGTACACTGTTAAAAACACTTAACCTTCAACTATCATAACTAATGTTGGTGATTTTGTCGTCAAAAAATACTGTCAGGACTAATGAATGAGAAATATTTTAAGAAAACCATAAAAATGGTATGCCTTGATTCTTTCTTTTTCTATTAATTATTTCATTGGATACTAGAGGTAAGATATCGTTATAACATAACGTGCCTCTTGTACTAAATCCATACCTGATTATATATTTTTAATTAATTACATAATTGATAGTAATTTAACAATTTCATAAAATAATTTAGATATTATTATTAAATGAACTACCATGTCGAAATCATGTTTCGATTAATACTTTCTCTTTCGTATGTCAGCAATATATATATAATTAATTGAAAATATATAATCAAATATGGATTCAGTACACTCTGACAAATTTTATAATTGCACTACAAATGGACAGGGCCGGCTCTAGTGAACTTGTTCGTAACAGCATTCTTGGAAAGTTACTTGAAATTTTATCGCAACCTTTCTATTGAAGATTTTTAAGACTAAAAAAAATAAATGTAATTTAATGGAAAAACGTTTTACAAATTGGTTTTCTCAAAATAGAGTTTTATTTTATTTTGCATACTGTTGAATTTTCTGTAGAAACATAGAGAGTGGTATGTCTTTAATTTCATACATTTTATGAGAATAAGAACATCACAAGTCATATCGAATTGCTGTTTTTTTCTCATGAATTCCAATTTTCAGAAAAAATTATTCTAGTTAATTATTTAACCCTAAATTATGAATAAGAGTAATTAAAAATTCATCTAAGAAGAAATATGGTTAACTTACATATGAGAAACTATTTCATTATAAAATATTCACGAACAGTTTGGAAGTTCAATGAAGTAAACAGACATAGAGGAAGAAGGTGCGATGAATGCTTAAGTTAAACGTTGACGTATATATATGAAAGACTTTTATCATATTTTAATATTTAAAGGACTTCTGGAAGCTTCGAAGAGAAACAGAAAGTACACTCTTCAAACAACAGTAAAAGTTTTTTCAATAGAGTTTGGTATACAAATATAGTTAAGTTTGAGAAACAATAAAATTTTCTCGGTAACACAGGATAGTTGCAGCGATATGACACGTGGCTATTAATATATTCATATATAGATACAGTTATCGAAATAATACCTAAATTTATACGTACTCTGAGGTATATATTGTAATAAATCAACTCGAGTTGTTTGAAATAGTTCTAGAGACTTCAAGTATATTCATGAAAAGAGATTCTATTGACTTTCTCTTCGAAAGAAAGTGACAATATATAAATCCCAACATCGACTGAATACAATTAGTACTATACAGTCAGTGCACTCGATAGAGTCCCATAGTTGCTCCAATGTTATATTTAAGTAATTGTATATATATTCTGATTACTACTGATGTATTTGTGAATACTTCAGTATGAACCCCATACTTCTATTGATTCACAACCGTTGTCAGGTATGGAGTTTATAAAAATAGGAGGATCTATGCAGAAGTACTATTTTTATTCGCGAATTGGTCAGGATTATTGAGTATCAGTTTTCCAAAGTTATTCAAAAAGTACTGAATTGCTATTTGTATTAAATCATATATCTAATAAAAGGCTTTTCAGCCGACATACATAATAACAATCAAACAATTTATCGTTCCCAAAGGGATGTGCACGTATACTTGTTCAACTTCTATTATTTGTATCATTTTCTCTTTATGAAATTATTATTTATTATGATAATTATCATACATTTTTCATACTGTTGGAGAAGTGAAATTTGTTGAAAAACCACGTTCAAACAGATATCGGAGTGATTTGATTTTGTTATTATTAGTAGTCAACAAGTTACGTGCTGAATATTTTCGCCAAATATCCAACAAATAGATTTCAAATAATAAAAACATGGAAAATTCATGTACTATGAAAAATTTTGTTGATGTTAACTATATAAAAAATGTTTGTAGATTGATGGAATATTACAAATATCTCATACCAGAAGACAGGTATCAAGAAAGAGATAACAAAAATTAGTTCCAATTATATTTTTTCGACAATAGTTTATTCTATACTATACTAAATTTTGTTTCGGTTTTTTCTCCATATTTTTTCATTGAATGGCATATTTCCCATAATCTAGCAAATACTAGTTCAACGCGGAAGACGAATATATTAATGAACTGAAAGATAATTCTAATATATTTGTTCAAACTAGTGAGTCTAGAGTGAAAAGTATGATGTGTTGATTGACATGAAAGGAACATCCAGGCATTACTATTTCCAGTATTTTCACATTTTTTAAGGATCTGTGTCGGTTATGTTGTTAGTGTTAGATCATACAACCAAATTCAATTGGTACCTTAAAAATGATTCTATTTTTGAAGCAACTAAGAAAGAATATACTCGTAGTTGACAGTATATTATTATTTTTTTTTTCGTATAATCAAATATTTAGAAGATGCTAAATAAGGTTGCCCAAAGGAATTATATTAGAGAAAATGCATTTGAACGAAAATAAAAAAAAACTAGGAACATGTCAACTTTTGATGAGGCGCAGTAAGTATAGCCCAAATTCCATTCTCCCAGGATGAAATATACAAGTCAACAAAATTATAATAAATTAAGAACAAACTGTAAAGTTTTCGTATTTGTTATCTAATGAATCAGTGTCATCTCAATAACGAGTGGACAGAAGGTTAGAATAGTATTTTTTTACATAGATGAGACAAATTCTCAGATCGTCAGATTAAGCTTGAGCTATATTTTTATACAAAGTTAATCATCTCACAGATTTCAGTATAATTTAGACTATATACGATTCTGAGCGTATTCAGAATACTCATGAAGGTACATCTAGGCAAAATTGATATCATTTGAATATTGATTAGTTAATTTTTTTTAATTATAATAATTAATATTCTGGGAAACATTTCCATTAATATCTTTTAGTTTTTAACAGTTTTTAGAGATATATTTAGAAAAACTATTTACCTTTCACATTTTTCATCCAATGAATCAGTGTCATCTTAAAACGAGTAGACAGAAGATCATAATACATGTAGGCAAAATTCATATTATAATTCATAATTCATTATAATATCATATCATATATAATTTATTAGATTTTTTTGTGATGTATATTCTGAGAAACATTTTCATCGATAATTGTTGAAATTTCATTATATGTCCATTTATATTTTAAATATCCCAAGTGCTTCTTAAACCGGACATTGGCAGATCGTCTTGTTTGTTCCATATACTCAGAATAATTACAGGTAATTCCGTACACTTTCTCAAATTCAATATTTTATTCTTGAACAAATTAACAATTGTTTTAAAGGTCATCTTATAAGTGCCATTGTGTCGTAATTTTATTAGCCTCTGACATCATTGTTCTTCCAATTTAATATCTTCATTGTTCAATTTTGTGAGTAATTCTCGAACCAATGAATTGTCATCTGTAGTTGTCATTATCATTGTCATTTGCTATATATGAAGGAAAAATGCCTATTTAAATTGAGGAGGTTGTGAAGGGACATTGGTAGGTGAATGTATAATTTATTAAGGTAACATTAAATCTGTAGAACAAGATATGGGAATAATGTAGCCAAACTTATTTAAAAGTTATTGGAGAAACTCGGTAACTATTCAGTCAATAGTGGAGGTGGTATTTGATTCTTCACAAATTAGAGAAATTAAATTATGGTTATATCTGACTCTGCTTCGTTTACCAAATATATACAAATGCGATAACTGTAAACTTTTGATTGTCTGTAAACGCATGAGTTATGACATTCGTTCAACTACATCAAAAAAGATGAAGTGGAATCAAATCATGTTCCACGAAATTTCTTTGATTATACTAAATAGAAAAACTTTTTTTCTGATACTATCATGTTTCGTCACCTAAATCATAACTAATTCCAATATCTGTGTTACAAAATGAAAATTATGTATCATTTTTTCCTAACCGTTTTGCCGAATAACCATTATTTTCAAATTTCCAAATAAAATATAACATTAGATTTAGATATATTGTGTCACAGTAACCGGGGCGTGCTTATTAATTTTACTTCATTTAATTAAACATTACGTAACTGATAACATCCAATTATTTCATTATTATGCAAAAATTTCCGTTTTTCATTAGCAATAATTAAGTTTAAGTTGTTTAATTAGAATAATGGGTTCTTGGAAAATAAGCTGAGGCCATGATCTTCACTGAATTAGTTATATTTCGGTGATGAAAGTATATAAATTTCGAAACTTCTAGTATGAAGAATATGTTCAAAGAAACTTTTTGAAACTATAAGCTTCAAATTGAAGCTTGCATACATGTAGTTCAATATATAGTTTTTATGGCATAATGAATATTCATCTCCTGATGCTGATTATTTGTAAAATACTTATACTTGCCTTTACTACCCAAGAAAATATTTTGAATAGTTAGAAGACAAATAAAAACACAATTTTTTATGATAATATTGTTGTTGATTATTAGGAAAAATTAACTTGAACCGCATGTCAAAACGTCAATAATAATTTCTATGTTTCGAAAAATATGAGATCACCCATGTAGGCGAAATTTTCAAACAAGATCTGTCTATCAATTTGAGTGAATATCAACATGAGTCTTGTCGAGGAATTTCTTACTTAATTAAAACGTGAATACGGTAGGTTTATCACTATCAACATTCTTAGAGACTGCGAACTTCAGAGCACCTGGAAGCGTATGTCATATAGATCTTTGGTAGTGAGATAAGCCCTCATCTTGAGAGGAGTAAGATTGATATAGCTATAAACACTGAACAGTTCCAGTGCCATAGCAAGAGAATAGGACAAAATAGATCCTATGTGTCGTAGTGTACATGACACCCTGACTTACCGACGCATATAAAAATACATATGAAAACAAGATATTTCCGAAAACTAATACTTCATTATCTCACAAGATGGCACATGGTTCATAAAAACCAATATATCTCTCGGGTATGGATTTCTCATTTAATGATAAAACTTCGTATAGAAATGTATGATTACTTCAGCTCAATGTTCTGTATGCGATAATATTAATATTTGCGCTTAAAACGGTCAATTTATTAGGAAAATTATCTGCTGAAACTAAAAATAAACACATAAAATAACTTGTTCGGATAATGTACTGAATTGGCAGCGTTCCAAAGTAATTTCCCAACCGTATAATATCTACTTTGAATTTGAGTAAAATGTATCTCTAATCTCTTACAACTCTTGTATCAAATAGAACTTCGAATACAACGTCAAGTCAAACAGTAGGTGCAAAGTTTGGAAACTCTTTAATACTTTCCACTTATCGTGAAATTAAGAGTAATTCTGGATTGAAAATAAGAGAATTACCTCAACTAACATGACTATTTAATGGTGGAAATACTTTTTTCGCAAATAAATAACGATTAATGTGAGGTTTTTTAACAAAATTTTGAAAGAAAAAATTACAATGAGAAATTCATACTTTAATGTAGTGCAGCTTCACTTAGTTAAAAGAATTGATTCCGTGTTGAATACTATTTCATTCAAGAGTGTATAATGGGGGTTATTATTCACGAGGTGAAGTTGCATAAATCACGACTACTGAATATTTTTGTTGAAGTTTTTTTGTTAGAAAACCTCGTTACAATTTTGGAATTACTATTATTTTATTCTAACAAATATTCCATACAATCATTATTGTTAATTTACATATAGTAGATACATATTAAGAGAAAATTATTAAAATCGTATGATATATTCATTATACTCGTAATCAACAACAACAATCTATGTTTTGGTTTAACAATTAGTGAATATTCAATGTAACAATATGGTTTTATTCATATTTATTAATAATCCCTGTTACCACTACAGAATCATTCGCGATATTATATGCTTTCCTCGACTTCCGGCAATAAATTCAATAAGGCAGCTTCAGCAGTTTATCTAATTTCTGGTGGGGTTGAGGATAAGTCACTTTCTGTATACATTTTTAGTTGGTTTCTTGAAATAATTTGACATAAAATATTGAAACATTGAGAAATGTAAGCACACAATAATGTTGAAAGATTTGAGATTTATTTTATTTCAAAATCTACTTATTTCAATTTATAAATTGTTCTAAAAACCGTGGTACGTAAAGAAGCAGATATACGACAATAAATTCAGGTCGCTGAAACTTAATGTTAATGTTCCGTGCCTTCAAACTGGAGGTTTGGGGTTCGAATCTGGTCTAAGAAAATTCACTTCTTCATCTTTTTCTATGTGTACAAACTGAATTAAAGATATTTAATGATGTTCCTCATGATAAAATTATGAAAACCGATTATTTGTAGCAAAACAATGAAATATTAGCAGTGATTAACGGAGCAAGCAGACGTATAATGGGTACATTATATAACACTGAAGTTATATCTTGGGAGCTGGTTACCCTAGATAACTATTTAGAAATTTTCAAAAGAATTAATTTGATCTAAGCAGCAGTAAATGAATGAATTGTTAGTAGTAGTGGGCACAGAGCTGACGGATTCACATTTTCATATGACTAAATAAGTTTTCATTCAAATCAGTTTTTGCTGCAGGTCACGAAACTTATCTCCGAGAACTTTCAATGATATCCACTAAGCTCTTCATTTGTCCTCAAATATCTTCATTTACAATTCTTCATATTCATCAGAATCAATTTTAAAGTCAACAAACCAAAACAAAACAACTACCCTCGTAAAGTATGTTAGATTGTGAAAAAATCTGATAATCGCAGTCAAGTAACCTTGAGACAAGAAACGGGTAGATTTTTCGAATATCACAGTTAATATGAAAGGCACCTACAACTCCTCGTGGGATAATAATCAACAATACCGTTCAACGAATATAATTTAATGGAACTGGATATATTTCTGACTTCTATACTTGATTCTTCGATCTATCATCAGAAAACAGAATGAATGAAGATATAGTTCCTAAGTCTTAAATTTGTAAAAGAATGGGAAAACAGTTGGAGCAAGTATCAAAATATATTTTGATGAAGACCGGATTCTATTAAAATGTGAATTTTTATTCCAAAAGTCCATACAATTAAAATCTAAGAACAAACCTAACCAACGTGTTCATGAATATAATATGAAAATATGAACATAATTGAAATTTCTTGAGCTTGAATGTTGATATTTCTATTAGAATTCTGCTTCATTCCACATTTTCGCTCCTTACCAAGAGCATTATCAGAAGAATTACAATTAATATCATCTAAAACTATGGCTAAAAGTTGTACTCAAATAACACCACCTCGCATAAAAATCTATGACGAAATGAAAATAGATTTTTCTTAAGCAGATTTCAAAAATGCAATCATACATCGACTGCAGTCATCTTTTTTGCAAGTTCCAAAAAACAACAGTCTACGGTTGCGATGTAATTCGTCACTTTATAGTCATATCCGTTAATTTCTTGTGGTAATTTTACATCAGCGAAACAGATAAATGAAATAAATATATTAGTAAAGAAACTGTATTTTGCCTATTTCAATTTAATACTTGAAGATCAAGACAAATAAATCATGGGCTACACATAAAGTGTATCATACCTGTACAGAAAGATTGCGTCTTTGGAAGGCAGGAAAAATCATGTGAACGACTGCTTTTTTCTATGGTCAAGGCCCGTGAATACAGTTCTAGAAGAACGTTGCTCATTACAGCATTTCCTCTGCATTACGATGTGTGCCACATGGGCCAGATCACCAGACTTGATCTCCACTTGACCTTTCGATCGATTCATCAGTTAAAACAGAGTGAGGCAAATTCATCAAAGGATGAATTTACTTCAGGAATACACACAGCTTTTTACCCAAGCAGATTCAAATGATTTGGTTAGAGATTTGTTAGTATTGAACTCAAAATTGGAAGTAATCCTAGCCCCAGGGATATTTTTTCCATGGTATCGCTATAAAGAACGAAATTTATTACCTTTCACTGTAGAAAAAAATTCAATGGTGTTCTGTTGCGATATTCCAGAACTAATGAAATATTTTGAAATCACTTAAATAACATCTGAATGGAAACTTTTTGTCAATAAATACTTGAAAGAGACACATGAAAATAGTGGAAACCTATATGGCAACATAAGATCAGGGGATTTCTTCTTTCAATAAAATTGAAGACAGAACGCCAATAAATAAATTGACTAACATGGTGTTTAAAATTTATTGTTTAAATTTTGACGAAAAATACATTCGAAAATCTAAAAGGTCATTCACATATCGGAATACCTCAAAATAATTACAGCAAATCACACCTTTACAGATATTCGCTCTCCGAACAAATTTTCTATATAGGTCATTTTGAGGATTATAAATCTGCCAAAGTATTAACAATAGAAAATAACTACATAAAACCCCAGTTGCTAGAAACAACAAATATTACTTAAGTTGATTAGTTTACTCATACAAAAAGTTATTCAAATAACTTCAATGTTATTTATGCATATCTTTTCAATTTGAAAAAAAATTCATAAAAATGTATCAAACGTTCTTAACAAATAAGTTATGAAAATTTAACGTCATTTGTAGCGACCTAACCTAATCTCAAAAAGCAAATGAATATTGACAAAAAGCAACAAACTTAATACTTATGCCTATTGTCTCAATAGAGTTGTTTTTTGAATCAGATAATAATATTTCGAAGAAAATTTAGCAGATACTACTCGTTACAAAGTCTTCGAAACTAATATTAAGCCACCAAAATAAATAAGAGTAAAATAAAATTCCAAAAACCGAGCAACGAAACGACACTGATGACAAAATATGTTAAAACAGTTACAGTCACATATAAACAAAACAGTTACATATATATCCATTTTTATTAATTAATAGATCTAAAATCGAAACAAATACATGTGAAATATGAAACAAGGATTATATTTTGTTAATAATGCGCATAAGCTTGCCCGTTGTAGAGAGTTAATACAATTATAATGATTAACGTAAGCTACTTAGTAGTATTCGCGGAATTGGGGATTTCTCATTATTCTTGCACAACTTTCGTTAAAGTACTAAATACAAGACTCTTATGTATTGGCTCATACGGAATTTCTAATGAAATACTTAAATTTTAATATTGTTAGAAACTTTGAGATGGAATTATTTTGAAACCTCCACTTTTTATTATTAAATTAATATTCGAAATGAACTACGTGACACAGTGCTTTTTTCGAAGTGGATTTCCTCAATGGAAAAATTAAATTTATTAATAAAGATCATCCTGATCATTTTAATGAGTATTCTATACTCTAAGGCAAGGATGGGAAAACTTTTTTCTTCGCGTGCCAATTTTTGCTAACGAAATATATGGCGGGCCAAGTTGAGGCATTACATTATTTACTAAAATAAAAATATTGCCATTATTTTTCTGAAATACTGATTTATTGTGCAATATTAAAAAATAACAATTTTTTCATTATTTAAAACGTTTGTTTGCACAAATAGCTTGTACCAAACACAGACATTATTTTTTGGGCGTGGGAAACTATATTCAGTTTTTCCCTAATACCATTAAATGCACGAGGAAGATCAAGATGGTCTATCAGCCTGAGTTCAAACCTCATGTTCGAAAACAAGACATAGCAAAAGTGTGAGAGCACAATCATTTCAAAATACATTCATTCACGCAACGATATAAAGGCTTGTCATGTGTAACGTGAGCAGACTATCGTCTCATGATCCTTAGGAATCTTACAATCGAAGACTTTTGCAGAAACAATGATGCCTTTTGTATTTCATAGCTTATGGAAATGGTCCAATGTGAAGACAATGTTGATTGTCTTCTTTGATTTTGTTCACAAGAAATTTGTCCCTGTGTGGAAGTTATCAAAGCAGAAATGACACGACAACTGAAGAGCGTCGGATTGAGGACCGCAATAATATCAAAACTGAGAACGGCGTTGGCAAAAATGCATCTTGTCTACCTGAATCATTGTAAAAATAAAGTCATTATTCAACTTTTATACGTATTTTCTGGGCAAACCTCGTATGTGTGCTATAAACAAGATATCACGTGGAAATGGTCGTTCTTGCTATTTTAGGTATAAAAATATATAATATGATAATAGGCGTCTACAGCTGGTGTTAGCAGTGTGCTATCATTTGTTGACATACTAATATGATTGAATAAAGCAAGAAAAAGTGTTTGCTCATTCTATTCAATTGATGACAGTGTTCAAAGTTTTGAATTAATGGAATTATCGTTTAAAATGACATGACACAAAAATTCATCATTTCAATCAGATGATTGAATTAATCACGTTACCGACTAAATCCGCTTCTATTGTCACATTGATAAAACAAAACTGTGCCTTCATAAATTGCCTCTAGAATTAATTGTTCAGCAAGATAAATCGTTCAGTGCTGGTTTTTGTCGCTGATGATTTCGTTTCTTGAAGCCAATTTTGATTCGTATCAATTATGGTGAGAGTTCTCAGACGTTGAAGAAGTTAGTTTTACAGCGTTGTTAATCAAATCCGGTCGGTCCGCCAGTGTAATCGATCTGACGACAAATAATAGCTTATTGTTTTTATGATCGTGATAGTTAATTGAAAAATATAATATGAGGATTTATATATTAAACTGGAATATAATTTGACATCACCACCTTGATGGTTATCAGATAATATACGAGTACTACCAATAAGACGAATATCGAAATACAAAATTATGATATTTTTCCTGAATTGTGAAATTTGCGGTTTTAAAATCGATTGATTATTTTGGTTGAATTGAGCTTGAAACGATTGTTCTTCGTAAACCTCATAACTTAGCGCGATTTTTCACTGTATAGATATTTATTACAGCTTGACAGACAAAATTTGAATTATTTACAAAAAAAAAATAGAGCCAATTTCTTGAAAGGAAAAATATTATTCCTGAATTTTCGAATGCATAAAAGATAGACGAGGATATATTGAAAAATTCTTAGTCCCCTATAGAACCAAACAATATTTCAATGTCAATTTTTTTCAGCCACATCACTACTAATTTCCAATTTTCGGAAAAAAGTGCAGATTAGATCTATCTATGGAAACTTGCCTTGTAGCTGCGTTTCAACGACGAATTAACAGTTTTCGCAAAAAAATTAGAATTGATTGCTTGATAGGGTTAATTATTTGATAATAGGATCAACTGAACAAATTTTCAATTAAACTTAAATTGATTATGCTATAAGGGGATATTAAAGAAGTAAATTTGACCAATTGAAAAAGTGAAATCATACAACTTTACTTCTTTGAAATCAAGATCCACAAATTTTATTTGGAAAAAGAAATATTTTGTGTTGTAGGTTTTCATTAGAACATATGAATTATTATTGTTACAACAGTCGTAATATAATCAAAATTGAACACTTAAAACGTATTGTAACTTCTACAATGGTAATTGTTAAAAAAATATAATTTTAATCAAAAGTGCATACTTTATAGATTGACAGCAAATTATCAATATTTGGCTTGAGTTTTATAAGAAATAACCGCAATTCTCCCCTTTCTGTGATATTCAATCTGCTTTTTTTTTTAAGAAGTTTGTGGCGGCATTTAATATTTTTTCGTAGAGATATGACGAGAGAAACGAGATCAGAAGCTTTTGCACAATTCCCCACAGTCAAGGATATTTTTCTAGTATTTCTACCTGCAGCCAAAATTTTTGATACCCTCATCTAAATGTTAACTCCTCATTAGTTCTAGATCCACATTCTACACTTCCATCGAATGGATTCAGGATTCATTGTGATATTTCCATCGACAGAATATCTTCAAATGTAATTTTAAAATCATCATGTAGGGCGATCAAATGCTGACGTATGTCTGAATATCTTCACCAATGCATTCAACCAGCAATCTGTTTGAAAACTGCGAAAATTTGCAATGACCAATATTGTCCTTCATGAATTTCAATTTACCCAAAAAAGCTGGTATTACACTCTTCGTTTTTATTAAATTGAGGTTGTGCTGTAATTGTGAGTTAGGGCCAAAATTTGTCAAATACGCGAAGATTGCACCAAAATTGATCAGGTTTTTTTAATAAGGATATTTACTTTCCAGAAACCCTAGTATTCATCATTTTCATCGTACAATTGAGCAAATAAACGAATAAATAAGCGAGCGAATAAATAGATTAAAATATATATATATATATATATATATATATATATATATATATATATATATATATATATATATATATATATATAGAGAGAGAGAGAGAGAGAGAGAGAGAGAAACTAGAATGACTCCAACAAGATGTTGTTGGCTTCTACCAAAGCATTGTAATCCAGCCTAATTCTGTAGAATTCCAATCGAACTAATCCAGAATAATTCAGACTAGAGTTATCCAATCTAAAATTCAATTTACTCAACTCCAGTTTCAGTCTACCCAAGTGCCTGTCTCACCCAACTAAAGAAATATTTTTTAAGTAAACTATAAAGTAGAAAAATTGACCAGATGTTTTCACAAACTCCTGTTTCCGCATTGTGAAAAACACTATAGGTATATATCATTTTTACAATGTGCACAATATGACAATCAATAACAAATTAGCTTAGGTATATTTTAAATAGCAGAAAAATATGTTGACTAACTAGTATCTGTACTATCTGGAAGTAAAGTCGCCATTTCCACAGTAAGAAAATCAATGGAACGGATAAAATATTATGCCATCCGAATATACTATTTACAGAGTAAGTTTTATGTATGGAACGCCTTAATGATCTAGGAAACGGCTTGTACGATTTTTATAAATTTTTTTTTTCGCATGGGTCTTGTGATACGACCGGTATTATGGTGGTATCTACATTGTTGTCAGATCTCCCTTTTTTCATGAAAAATAATGAACTTTGTTATTTCATATGGATCACCCTAAATACTATGTGTTTTTAGAAATACTGATTATTCTTCAAGTAATATTTTTATAAATAAATGGCATAATGTCGGTATTGTAGCTACATTTAAAGTATCTCCACCAAAGTTATAATAAATATTGTACATTTAGCTAAGATTGTTTAAACTCGTTTAATGAATATTGAATGTTTTTCAATAATTTATGTGCTAATACATATTTCGTAACAAGGTCAAGTGTCAGTAAGTTAGTAAAAAGTTTAACGAAACTGGTGCAGTAAAATCCTTATCCAAATCATGGTGCAGAAAACCTACAACAACTGAAGACAATTAAATGTTTAAGGCGATTATAGCAGATGTTCAAAATGATGTTCATTTTCTTTAATACAACAAGCCCAGCGATTTTTAAAACATACAATACATTTGCTGCATATCTTTCAATACCTGGTTTTGTTCTATAAACGATGGTTTTTAAGTAACCCAACAGGAAATAATCTAAAGCAGGGGTCGGCAACCATTTGATGCATGAGGAACAAAAATTGAAATTTGCCAAATTTAACAGTTTTTAAACAGCCATTTATCTTCATCTCATTAGAAAAAATAACAATTACATACATTTCAGCAAACAAATTCAATGTGAGCATTAGATTTGCATGGTTTTAGAAGACTATTCCATGCGTCAAATATAAGAGCCTGTACTCGCGACATTTCTGTTTGTTACGTTACGTACATATATTTCTGGACTTTCAAATCTTCTAAGTTGCTTTTCATCTCTGTAAATTCCTCCCTCCACAAAGCTATACTTTTTAAATCGATCATTGCTTTTCTACAAGCTCAGTTTCAATTCTAAATGGCTTTATGTAGATTCTGTTACTGTTTTTTTTTTGGGATGATTTACTATGAATGCTGGAGAGGTTTTGTTGGTTTTGAATTTTTCAAATCTTTCAGCAAATTCTCCGTAATTTTTTTTATTAGCGTGCTAAGGTAAATCGTGTCAACAGTTGCATTGTTTTTATGGCGATAATGCTTCAAAAACTGAATATGAAGTTTATCGCTCTAAATATTTTCTGCCAAAAGAATTAAATTTTCTCTCAAAACAAACCAATATTTCCACCGAAACACAGATTAGTTTTCCTTTTCCTTGCAATTTTAGATTAAGTTCATTCACTATGATATTTACCATGTAGTAAAATTTTTGAAACTATTTCTAGTTTTCTAGGAATGTATTCATTTAATTTAAGCACAAAGCAAAACGTTTCAAAACCTTAACTTTGAACAGCCATCGCACTTTATCGTGAAGGAAGAGGTCGGGATACTGAATCTCCATTTCGTTTACCCATTCTTTGAATTGACGATGGTGGAGTGATTTTGACAAGATGCTTTTAACAATTTCGATTTTCAAAATAACTTTGATGTATTATGCAGTAGAATTTCGGAATTTCGTGGTTTATTTTGCTCTGAAGATTCATTGCTTTCCCTTTATTTTTTCTGCAATACTTCTGTCTCTATGAGTTGGTATTGGAAAAATTTTATCCAAATTAATCTCATTGTCTAAAGCATTTTTGCACAGCATTCGCTAAATCTTCCCTTCTAGTTTGCCCCGAGAGCGGTAACATAGTTCTTCCTTTTCCTTTGGGCCTTGGGAAGACTTCTATCTAACAAGAAGAGCAACTTTTATGTTGCATGACTCATCGATAGCATGCGTTAAGAGAATTAAATATTTTCTACGTCAAGCAAAACAAAGTCTCAAACAATTTGTATCATATATATTATTGACGCGATCATTGATCAAACTGACTTGGAGGCAAAGCTTGATACCTATTTCCTTTGAGAGAGGTTTAGTTATCTCAAGTGTAACAACATCAATCAGGAAAGCAAGGAATACATTAATACATTCTATTTCAAGTCATTTATACTTCGAATAGTTCTATTGTTACCCCCATGAATGTAGCCTGGGGTTGATATGAAACAGTTTAGAGGTTCTATTTTGCAAACAATTATAGAAATTGTGAACAATGTAAAGCAAATGTCGCTGAAATATCAAAATGTAGATCATTTTGATAAAGTTATATGTATGCTACATGTGTAATCGGTACGAAATTAGTTTACAATACGTTGAAATCATCACATCATCATAGTAGCGTGAAATTTAAGTTTATGTGTATAAATATAAATGAATTTTGGTCATGCACAAGCTGATCAACAGGTAAATATTATACGTACCTGAAAAATAGTATTTTCTGAAATTAGTTTTGTCAGTTAAATGACATTGTCCTTTCGACTAATTTTATGGATTGGCAGTTAATTGAAAAATGTCATTCTTTCTTAAAAATGTGTTACTCTTGTATTTGTTGGATAAAACAAGAAGTACAAGCCATCCTTATTACTAACTCGATTCTACAGAGTAATTCAACATCCATATCGAAAATTCTCCTATCTCTGAATATATCTAAGACTCCAGTCGTAAGTCCATCGACTAAAAAAAGACTTTCACATAGAAGAAACAGAATAAATTCAGTAAAGTAGTAATAGTTAATCCGTTTCATCGGACCAAAGTAAGGTATCAGAAGCGAAATTTCAAAATACTCCAATATTGTTGAACATACGTAATCACAGGTTCAATAGGAGCCGAACCAGTTTTTTTTAATGAAAAAATTAAAAAAAAATGTAAAACATTAAAAACGAATATGGCTCACAAATCTACCTTCACAGAAATCAACTGGAAGGTTCATAGGTTTATTAATAATTAACTGCGGGTTCATACCTTTTTTTTTCAAATTTTGTTTCTATGAATATCAGTTTCTGTATTGCAAATGTTTGTAATATTTAATAGACGTATTATTGATTTCAATTCTGATGTATTGTAAAAAGAAGGTTGATAAAAAAATAAAAGTGACTATCGAGAGAGTATTGATAGCAATATGAACAAAAATCGTGATGTGTTTATTTTTTTCAGAACAAAGCATATAAGTTTCAAAGTATCTGTGGACAATGAATTCAAGATCTTGGACTTGGAAATATTCCTAAAAAAATGAGTCCTCTATACACAAAAAGAGGGCTTTGGTTTGCAAAAAACCGTAACCCTTTTATACGGTTGCTCCTATCAAAAAACGTGACGAAAGTTACTAGAAGTAGTAAAGTAAAAATAATGAGGTTTACGTTCAACTTTTTTCATACAACTATGTTCCAAAATTTGGTGTTTCATCCTAGTGTACGGCCGCACGAAGGATTTACATTAGATGATTTCAGTAGAGCTCTGGATATATTTCGGTCTTTATCAAAATATGACTTGACAAAGGAAGCATAATTGTTTCAATTAATAGATCACCTACAACATGAATATCCATAAAAAATTTGTTTCAACCACAATAAATACTTTTTCTTCAGCAGACACATTTCAGAAATATGTAGCAGCCATCAATTACATTAATAGTACTTTCATGGAAATTAATAAAAAAGATATAGATTTTTTTACGTTTCAATACAACTACGAATAATTGATATTTGCATCAAATTTTTAAGGAGTAAAAGTTGAGGGCAATTCATTTTCTGTGGTTAAAAACATATTTTTATTCTCATATTTATGTGATATTACCAGTTTCATCTTCAAACACTATTTCTGGCAGTTCTATCTCACCTATTTCTACACCTTCACCATATATGAAATAAGTTAATTCCAAGCTTTCTGGAATATTCATACAATATAGTATTAATATAACGAACATTCACATCTTTAATATCCAATCTATTGTTACTAAAACACAACTAACATAGTTGATGAAATTCCTTGTTTGGATTATGATAAACGTACATTGGTCAGTCTAAATGACAGCAAATTATGAACTGACAGATGCTCGTTTACATCAAGTTTTCTATGAATTATTATGAATGTGCCAAATAATCCACAACTGAGAATATCCACAAGAGAGGCCTATTTTTGAAAACATTTATTGCTTAAAATCATGATCGTTTTAATGGAAAAGCTGATTTAGGTAATCTATACAAATATTTTGGATTTTGTAAAGCCAGCTAGCCTACCTATGATTTTATTGTCATTCATAATCTAAACGATGAGTATTCAACTTTATTCATAACGACGTTACCTAATCTAATATATGAAACTTCAATGTCCTTCATAATCTTATCAATAATAATTCACATCAATTTTTATATCAACCAGAATTTTGATATTTGAAACTTATGAAATCGATAATTATTCTGTTACTAGAAAATGAATTTCAATAAAAGAAAATCTTCAATTGATTAATGTAAGTGATTTTTAATATTGTCATACTTCAATAGATATGTTTATATTCTCTTTTGACTATAATCTCATCAGTTCCCTATGATGAGTATTTAAACGATTGGAAAAATAATTGTATACTTTGGTGTTCGTAAATATATACCAAGATGGATAGTCTTCACTGAGAAGTTAAAACAAGCAACCAATATATTGGGCATTGCTCCAAATTTTAAAAAATTAGAACCCTTCATTAAACTAAATCGAAGCTTTCGGAAAGCGTTCTTTCTATCATCAAGGAAACTTCAATATAAATGGAAACGTGAGCTTAAAAAATCAAACCATATTTACATGACATGTGTTTTAGAATATATTATAAAATTGATATATTAGACGAATATGTTAGACAGTTCAAATTTTTTTACAAAATATTATGTAATGTCAATGATTCATATTTACAAAAAAATGTATAAACTTTTGCCGGTATATCATGTGCTTGAATTGAATAGCAAATGACCAGCTTGAAATTTGTTACATGACATTCAACCATCTATGGTAGCATTTACTATAAATAAATTGTTCGTGTTTGGCTAATTAAGTCGATTACTGTCACAGCCGAGACGAGGTGACAGAATAGCCACGTTTGAAGTAAAACCACTGAAGGGATTTTACAATGGTTCATAAGCATTGGATGCTAATGTGCAAAAGTATATCGGAGGATCTATGTCACTAATCCACTTTAGGTTGACATATAACACTAGATACAAATACCCCCATAGCATAATTATCAATTTGTTCATATATTTCAGTTTCAAATTTGAAGTATGTTGTTGTAAGTGTCAGTTCTATACCTTTTATAATTATCTGCTGTATGGAAATATTATTACAAATAAAAATATAAATGAAAAATACACGAATGTTGCTTCATATTGTCATCGTCCTATCTAGTTATGTAGGTTGTATACTATGTAACAGAACTAATTTCAAATTGCAGTTTTTAATCCTTACTTATTTCAAAAATGATGATCATTACTATGTTACAATGAAACGTTTATATATTCACATTGGCTCAAATTAAAAATAAATACAATGTATCGTGAGGAATCGTTGCAAGAACGTTCATATTTTCTGGATACGCAGCATTAGATATGTCTCAGACTTGACACTACCACAAATCAAACATCAACCCAACTAACAGGATCTCGTAATGTTGTTATGGAAATTTGGTTTCGGTTGAATCAGTTGAAGTTCATAAAATATGCAAAACATCACTGCTCTACTAGGTAATTGTCTTAAAATTGAGCTTGCAATTTTTGCAAACGATAGATTTGAGAATTTCAGAATGTTTATTTGGTCAATTGTGTGTAGACAATTGTTTGAATTCAATTTAAAATTTGCTAATAATGTAGTTATTATAAAATCGATTGAATAAAGCAAGAAGTGATTTTTAATGTTATGAAATGAGTTCCAACTCAATAAAATTTATATTATTAATGGCACAAGTGAATTGCTGATAATAGTATTTCAACAATATTCCAGAAGTTATATGAAATGTTTCCTTGGCCATTAAGGTTACATTGAAGTTGTACGAATTTATTGGGTTTTTGTGATCTTTTTTTGTGTTAAGCGGCTATTATAGGATTGACTTAACTTTTTATTTTCTCTCAAAAGATTGTACTTTCTATTATAAAATCATAATGCCGTTACTACATATGCAAAAACACTAATCGAAAGACCAAAAAAACAGGTATTGAATACTTTGATTTCAAAATAAAAAAATCCTGTGATCGAGAGGATAAAATAAATTTGAAAAATTTCTAGTTATTTCCAATAATCATACTTATTTAATTGATTAACTTCTAGAATTATAAACAAGAACGGTTTCAGTCTGGTTGGAAATATTTAGATACGATTCTTCTCATTTATGTGTTATTTATTATAGCTCGTGTTCATTCCAGTCGTTTCGTAGAGGGTAGTATGATATAATGCAAATTGTCTAGATTTAAAACATTGTTTTTTCACCTATATATGATTTACTCATAGGAAGAAATAAAATATACCAATAATAGATTATTGGAAACAATATTATTAAATTGAATAATTCCGCAATTTTGCTAATCATATTTTAAATAGTCTATTATTTCACGGAATAGGCAGGTAATTATATTTCTTGTGAATAAATTTTGACGTTTCGACACAGTGCGAGAGAGATCGCGCGTGCTTGCGCACAGATATACTGGTGTTGGTGTATCCTGTTCTCACGCCCATGGGCCCTATAATGATAATAAGGATGTTGAAATCGTTGTAGGAGTCAAGTGAAATGTACTTAATATTCCTTGCTTTGAGAGAATTCAGTAGATTCAGGTTTTCAATATTTTCTGTAGTAAAGTAAATGCCGTATCTTGATTCAATCGATTGCATAATATTAACTTGTGATTCTGACATGATATTCAATGGGTAACATTACACTTAATGTTTTATGTTGTTTACAGGCACCTAAAAAGAATTTGATGTCACCATGGTGCCAATCAGATCATATTTTTTAGATTGTAAAAAGATTCATCCATTTATTATTTATCAGATTTCATAAGAAATTCCTTAGTATGGAAAACTCTTGAAAAAACATTGATCGTTTCTTTAAAATCGTCGCATTGTGTCCAGAATATTTTACATTAATACATACTCCTAACATTCTCTTCATCTTTCCTGAGAGAGAAAATATTTTCCATTATAAATGGCTGACTCGATGGCAATTAATTTCCCAAGTTTTTCACTAATGGTCTCTACGTGCCTCTTTAGCTGTGCTAACAAAATCGGAAAATTTGAAAAAGTATTGTTGCTACAATATCCTGATACCGCTGCGTCTTCCATTATAACATGATCAATAACCTTGAGGTATGCAGAGAAGATTATCATATTTTCTCTATGTAGAATTAAATTTTTCCATCAATGATAAACGTGAAGTATATGGACGCTGTTTCAGGATGCTTATTATCAAATGATGAATATTATTATAATTTTGCCACTTCTGAAAGGAAGCGACTTGCAACCAACAGTTTAGGTCAAGAGATGAAAATGGAGTCAAAGCAAGTAAAAGTAGATTCGATTGCTTATTCGATCTGGAAATATCGGAAACGATGTACCGAAACCGTTTTCAACATATGAACTATTTTTATGGACAGATAGCTACAGAAGCTATTTAGGTTTTCATAAATATTTTGGAAGCTATAAGCATTTGAAAAAAGAGGGGGAAATTGATGTCGATTTGAATTTTCCAACTGGATCCGTCCTGGGCCCTTGAAGTATTACCTTACACTGGGTTGATTTGTATCTTTTCATAATATTATACTGCACCCTACAGAATCTCTCCTCACTTTGTAACTTGGACCTTCTTTCTTCGTTAGGCAATGGGCTTTTTTATTTTGGCGTCTCTTGATCAGAAACATCTGTAATGTCTTTAGTCAGTAACTTCTTTGCTACATTGATTTAAGAATCTAATTGCAATAGACCAAAATCCAGATCACCACAATTTTTTATCAAGTAATGTGAGTTTTTTTCGATATTTTGAAATTCATTATTTTTTTTATACTTCAACTCATATTTTCACATTACTACTTTGACCATGATTTCATTCCCCAATGATGCAACATATCTAATCGGAAGCTCTGATTAAATATTGGAGAACACTTCGGTGTTTTATTTGCCACATTCTAAGAACTGGAACGTATACATACGTCTTGGTTTGATTTAAAATTAGTTAATTTTTTAATTTTTTAAAGATTAATTCTCAATCAGGAGATGTAGAAACAAAAACATATCAAAAGGTCTGAAGAATAAGAAATCTTAGACCAATTGCAGCATCAATTAACAGTCCGATGGAACAGTTTAATAATTGGTTTAATGTTAGTTTGACTAAACTGTATAATTATAACAAAGACTCCTTCAAAATTGAAACTTTCAAAAAAGTGGTATTTCCACAGAATTACGTTTTATTAGGATTAGATATAATATTCCTCTTTAGCGTGTTCACTTAAATAAAAGTCCCACAACTCTAAAACATAAATGGAGTGAAATGAGTAAAAATTGCAAAATTAATGAAGAAATATTAGAATTGACATATGACCAACAAATGTTTGAAACACCTATGGGATCTTCAATAACCCCTATATTAGTAGACTATGTAATGGATTATACTTTGGACTTCCTAATATTTTTTTATCCCTTCCATATCAACAAATTAATAAATCACTATTTTAATTCAATAGTTTAGACCTTCATATACAATTCACTCTAAAAAAGAAGAATACTGAAAAGTCGTTACCTTTTCTCGATACCAAATTTATAAGAAACGAAGTTGATAAAATTTGAATTGAATATTATAGGAAACTAATGACTTCTGGAAGATATATCAATTATCATCCAAATCACCAACATAACACTCAGATTAATTTAATCAAACAGATGAGAAATAGAGTCCCAAAAAGTTCTGATCCAATATTTCAGGAACAGAACCTTAAAATACTTTACAAACTCTCTTATGGCAACTCAAATTCTTGATATCTTTTGAAACGAATTCTGTATAACACATCTGACACTTACACCGATATCACCTTTAAACGTCAATATTTATACATCTCTATTATTTGAACATAATATTAAGATAGCGTACAATCAATTAATATTCTCTTAACATTCAATCCAATTTCACTAAAATAAAACATAAAACACCAACCAATAAGCTCCCTAAAATACTACATGGAGTTTCTTGTTTAAATTGTGACAAGAAATACATTGATTGGTCGAAGAGGTCACTCACCAATCGAATAACTTTTTACAAAAGCGATAGCAAATTATATCCTGATAGATGTTCATTAGCGCAACGCATGTCTCTCATAAAAGATATACTATGAATAATGAATCTGCAAGTTTTAACAACTGAGAAAATCGTCTTTTTTTTTTAAACAAAATATATTGCCCAAAATTATCGATGTACCAATGAGAAAACTGATTTACATTACCTTAATATAATGTATGTAATCTTTCAGATTTTGAAAATAATTCTATAGAAGAAACCTAACTCTTCAACTTCACTCATAACGACCTTACCTTTTAAATTTAATGTCATTCAAAATCAAACCAATAAATATCCATCTCCATTCATAACGACCTAGCCTATAAAAGTTAAACTAACCGATCAATATTTAATATTATTCACAATATCCTAACCATATCTAACCTATGAAAATTCTTACGCTTAATATTTCTATCCATGGTCAATTGAATTTTGAGGTTGATTACTAATTTTATAATAATTAAGTAAATGAATAAGTAATTTTTATAATTGTTATACTTTTATACATATTTTATATTGTACTTGACTATAACTTCAGACCCAGACGATGAATACATAAGTAATCGAAAGCACGGAAATGTATTAGAGCTAGTATACTTTCAATTTTGCCACAATCCCACTAGGAGAATACATGTTTTAATTTACATAAGATGGAAGATTCGTTTTCAGCATACATCAATGCAACTATGCTTCAATCATAATTTGTAAGAGCATACGGAAATTAAAAGTAATCTACAAGCTATTGGTGTAAACATTATAATTAGAATTGAGCTGAGCTATATATAGGACACTGCTTTAGGAATTCCTTCGTAACCCTCCTTACAGAATTAGATTATATTAGAACTAAAACGAGAAAGCGACAGCGGATGAAAATCGTCGACAGTATCGATGCGTAAAGCGAACACTTGCCCAGAACTCAATGCTGCAAGACAAATATATGTACAGATAA
Organism: Diorhabda carinulata; assembly: GCF_026250575.1. Classification (NCBI taxonomy): domain Eukaryota; kingdom Metazoa; phylum Arthropoda; class Insecta; order Coleoptera; family Chrysomelidae; genus Diorhabda; species Diorhabda carinulata. The sequence continues at coordinate 12,543,733 of NC_079462.1, forward strand.
TAAGTACTGATACATTTAGAAAAGTGGAAAATAAAATGTTACCATTAAAAACGAATTTACTAAGAAATATTTACAATGAAGATACTGTTGATATAAATTTTTTCATATCAAAATGCAGAATTTACAGACCTTTAGAATGAAGTAATAAAAAATTCTCATATCAATTCATCGACTTTACAATTCGTTCTTATAAAATTTTTGCGTAAGCTACACAAAATTATTAAAATAATAGTATGTCTTGAATTTTTCATCATATTGAGTAACAAAATTTTTTCACAAATTTCAAACATATGGTTGTTTCATATTTTCTGAGAATTCAATACTGAATTTTTACTTCCAAGGGTAGAAAGAGAACAATTCGATGACTGCACTTCTAATCCTTCAACATAAAACTTAAGACTCTTTGTGATATGGTACACATATATGAAATCATACCATCCCTTTGATCATGTATATCTTTGTTGACGAAACAAAAAAATGTTAATCGAAATTAACGAAAAACGTAATCGTTTGTAGAAGATAGCACAAAAATACTTCATCAAGGATGACTAAATGAGAAGATATTACAAAACCAAATTGTAGAAAAGGATGGTATAAAAATAGCTTGAGAATAAATCAGAGAGAATGCAACAGAAGTCATAGGCATAGAAATAGTGACACCAACTAAAACAGAAATACCAAATCATGGTTTACTTAAGAAATGAAGGAATAAAAGGCAGAAGAGAAGAAGAAAGCGTATATATGATACGTTGAAAACAGAATACAGAACAAGATAAGTGGATTAGGTATTTTGAAAATTCACATAACCAGGGCCGGATTAAGATTTATAAGGACCGGGGCTAAAATAATGACGGGGTCCCCTTAAGGAATACACAAGAGATATCTCAGTAAATGATGATAATAACAAACCGGATATAACACTAAAGGAAGTTGCAGCCATAAAAACGCAATTGGAAAATTGAAAAGTACAACTAATAATTGAATCCAATTACATCGAAAGAAACACGAGCTGAAGTTATGAAAGCACAAAGAGACAGCAGTAATGACATGACGAAACACTATTATGAGTACATTCATGCATCAATAGCAAGGGCCGAAATATCATCAACCATCATAATTATAAGGAAAATCAAAATGAAACGATAACAATAATTAAGGGAGGATGCCTTGGAGATAAAATGAGAAGTTAACATATTGAAGAAGAGCTAATAATTCAGGATGCATTGTGATAGGAAAAAAGGCGGAGTCTAGACTACGAAAAAGATGGAGGATCACTCAAAATAATTGTAATGTTTTGGGAAAGCACGACTGGACGTCGAATTATCTGTATAATAAATCTGACACGCTTGAGGATTGAAAATTGGTTTTGTATTCTCAAAAAATTGGTATCAGACCGCTTTACTTACAAATCATCAATATTTTGATTAGGTGCCTTTTTAATGTTAATATTCTACCTCGATATCTGATGCACTCGAATATTTTGCAATATCTAGCCTCTAACCATTGCTGGAAAATTACATCTATTGAAAGTAATTTGAAATAGAAGCAGCAGAAACTATTTTCTGTGAAATTGGATTGATTAAATGATATCACCTAAAAGCGATCATAGTTAACAAAATTTACTAGTATTTATCAAATAATAAAGAGATGATATATGCAATAAGAAATTTGAGATATACTGTGAATTTGTACTTTGCATATTGGATAATCTCTTGATTACTTAATGCTGTAATACTAAAAGAAATATATTCACATCAATACAAGTTCCATATAATGTAAGAAAATGGCTCAGACGATAATAATGAAATTCATTTTTCTTGAAGTGAACTGGGGACAGTTTTCTCTGACCTTTCTAGCAGAAAGGACACCAATTTTGAAATATAAAGCTAGAGTACATATAGAGCTTCACACCCTTTAATTCGAATGATTTCCTTCATCCCTCATAATTTGTCATCTACAATTCGCCAGTGACTAATTTTATTACAGTTGGGATGAAGTTAACTTATTCCTAATGCCTCCATCTTCTAAATTGCTAACATTTATCTAGTAAGTTAGTCTGTCTGCCCTTCTTACTATTGCGGTGAAGTAATTGTGGAAAGAGCGTATAATATGTCCCTTAAGAAATGAATGGGCGTATAACTGGGAAGCAAGATTTCTGTCTAGTATTGAGGTAATTTCTTTATTTTATGATGAGTTAGTTTCATCGATGATTTGGAAAGCGAAGTGAAGCTCTTCAATAGAAACACGTTACATTTTTTTCAAGTATAACATATTCGATTTATGCAATTTAGTTAATCTCTGCTTTTTAACATTACAGTTACGATTTCTTTATCAGCTGGTCATGTTGAATGATAATATTTTTTTGCTAGTACTTTTATACTCTTCTTATGTCGAACTAATGTTCCGGATGAAATTGTGAACTAACTGCATACTTCTAGTCCAAGATGGTGTTATTAACCATAAATATACATAGTGTTTGCAGCTTCATGCAACAAAATTCAGGAGATAATTGCTCCTATGAAATTAAGATGGGTCTTTCCTATAACAACGTTTCCTCAGCCCACCTCTTGCCAAGATAACACCCTTAAGTGGTGATTTCCAAAAATATGGTTTTTATTTTTTTTTTCTCTGAAATTTTAGTAATGCTTGAAATTGTATGATTTTCGTGCACTCGCAAAATTCGTGTTGCACATACGGGGATAAAAATTGAGTAGAAGACAGTGATTCGATTCATAATAAATGCTGTGAATAACCAACTATAGCCACAATATATGAATGTAGTCTACGTGTTATGACTTGCCTTACACGTTTTAAAAAAAGATAAAAACTCGTGATATCTCGGAAAAGCGTGAGCTGAGGAAATTTTGTTATAGAAGCAAACAGCCTGTATATTAGTACCCATCGATATAAATTTATCCCAAATATTGTAACTTTAGAGACCTTACAAAAACACTCCGAATCAGAGTAAATTCTAACAAATATGCAGATGTATTGAGTAAATTTTTCTTAATACGATTCTTGAAATTATCACAAATATCAGCAATCAACACAATTAAATCATAAAAAAACTGAATCAACTGCAATATCAGACAAATAAAACATGTTCACAGCAGCCTATAAGAATTGTGAAAGAAAAAATTTTAACAATGAAATTCTGATACCTAATCTTGTAGAAATGGTATAGCTTTTGACGGTCAATTGTCACGTTATAATTCACTAGACAAGTAATCTTCTATTCTGGTCGTAACTTCAATCAGACTGACCAAATTATTGATTCCTTTATTTCATAAAGCCAGCCCATAATTTTTTTTAAATGAGTAAGAGATTAATAAGTGATATGAGAACATTTCACATATAATGGTGGAATATATTTTTATAATAGCACAGGAAGACAAGATTACGTTGGGTAATGCTAAGGTGCAGGACGGGAAAATGGCCAAGAATGAGAAATATATCCCTATTCTAACACTGAATGATCTTGATGAATATCCTAGCATAGTGTAGGACTACTTAAGAAGGCAAGTCGGCAAAAAAATTAGGTGAGTGAGGAAATAATAGAGATAAACGGCCGAAAATTCACTGGGACTTTCCCGTTCATTTTACCTTGAATAATAATTTCATTAGTTGAAATGGGGTGACTGTCCAAATCATGAAATATGCGAGAGACTCAATCTAATTTTATTGGACGCTTTTCAAATTCATAGGCAGTGATTTCTTCCTTATTAAACAGTATTCATTTTGATTTGATTTCAATTCAAAATATAAAAAAACCGAAAAACGAAGAAGTATCAGCAGTGGTAGAAGTATTACATACCCAATTAATACAATGATACATTATTACCGTTAATCATGGTTGAAATAGATTCAAGTTCGCCAATAACTCACTAGGTCTCACTCAATAAATTCTATTACACAGAAACGACCCAAATTTGTGTAAAAAAAAGGAATCAAGATATTTCCGAAAACTTCTGTGCATGTTAGACAGTGAAAGAGAATAACAGAGAGAATTTAAGTTTGCCAGAAATTTGTCGAAATATGCTCACAAACGAAAGGCATCAGAAAAACTCTGTGATATAAGTTAAATTGATAAAATGAATGGAACTCAACTGAATCAGAATTTTTTTCTTGTGACCTGATTAGTACGTTTTTAGACACAAATATGACATATTCATTATTCCTGACGCCATTTTTGATCACCAAAATTAATTTTTAACAAGATTAGTTTTGAAAGATCTAAGTTGGGTTATATCAAAATGTAGTTCGCACTTCGACAAATATTGACAAATAATTTAAATTATTGTAACATACCAAAGATTTAGAAGAATTGCTTATTGTATGTGTTTTTTCTATTAGTCACGTTAACAGGTAAAATTGTGGCTACTGGAATATGAGGAATTCATCGAGTAAAATCTAACTGGTTATCGTTACTTGGATTTTCTGTAAGAATTAATAGTCGCTTAAATAACAACTTGTTCCGAAAATCAAAATCATTTTGCAAAATATATCACTTTGAACAATTACAACATTTAAAACGTGGCTAAATGAAGATATCCGGAAAGATGGATTGATTGAAAGATAGAATGGTCACCACAATCACCTTACTTAGAGCTTATAGATTTTCTGTGCATTTAAAATCGATTTAAAATTTTTGAGATCACACTTTATCACTGTTCACAAAATGATGGGTAGTATTTCCAAGGTTAGGCAAAATGAAATACTCTCAAGCCGTTTTCATTTGAAGCTTGAGGGGTTGACGAATTTGAATCAATAATCAGTGTAAAATAGAGTGTTCCTTAAAAATTGAATTTTTTCAAGAAAACAATACAGATTTTTTTACAAATTACAAATTAAATACTTTTAATATTTGAATTGATTTACTAAATGCCTCAAATAAGCTTTTTTCGTATTTTCAATAACTTCTCTCCTATAATTGTCTAAGATTTGATTAAGAAATTGTTTCTGTCTTTTTTTGTGATCAAATCGTTGTACTCTTGCTTTAGTTCAACTTTTAATTAACTTAGACCGTATTGACACGTATTGTTCTGAATATAAAAAATTCCTAGTGTACCAATAATATCTCTTTAAAATAGAAATAGAAATTTATACCTGTTTATAATCAATTTCATAGAACTGTCTTTCAAATGATTTTTGCAATTTTAATTGATTTTCTATCTTAACAAAGTAAACAGATACTCAGATTATAGCTGAACCAAAAATGAGGAATATGTCTATATTGTATAATTGAGACTAATGAATGTAGACTACCGTGTATAAGCTCAGACCCTATGATACCTGAGTAAGACCAAGATGCGAATATATTTTCGCATTGAAAAAAATGAAAAAGTAAGTGGTGAGTTTGCCAAAGAAGTTTCTCTTAAGCTAGATGTTTGAATCAAGAAATTGGGTTTTTATAGTTCGATTAAATCCATTATATTACAACATTAGAAGAAGTGTAGAAATAGAGTAAAATTTTGAAGAAGATAGGTGCCGAGAAAGTTTCGGTTTACAGCCGAGAACTTTTTTGTAGGATGTAATAGTTATCACAATGCTATATTAACAGATTTTAGATGTATTTCTATATTTAAAAGATTATTTTGATTCAGAGATTGTGAGGGATGGGGCGCGGAAATCATAGAAAACCGTAGAAAATAGACGTGGCTATGTCGTAAGCGATGCGATGTAGTATAATGAGAATTTGTTGCTCTGCAGTAAGAGCTTAATTTTTCGTGTTGTTGGCTTGTGATAAACAACTTTATGTTGAACAAAAAATATTTTTCATTCAATACAAATGATAACTATCCACAGTATGAGAGATATGACAAGATTATGTCAAGTTTGCATCATCACTAATCTTGGTTATAATTGTGGAAGCCAGTGATCGTATAGTTTCAAAACTTTCCATTTCATTTTGCCTTTGCAAAATATTGCATCATATCATTGGCGGTTCAGGGCGTTAGAGTCACCTGGACTGTTCTCAATAGAAACTAAAGCTGTCTACTTGCTGTTTTATTGTGTTTAACTTTCTATCACAGTGTTTAAAACAGACTTTGCAATTTTCGCTTAAAATTACAAAATACGTATTTTTCAATTGCAAATATAACTTTTTGTCAGAAACTTAGAAAATTTTCTAAGTTAAATGTGACATGTTGCACTTACAGTTCTAAATTGCATTAAGGTGAAACTTTGGTAAAAGTTCCGTATTTACATTAGATATTTGTCAAGAGACTTCAGAGATTCTAATTTTAATGGATTTTCAGAAGTTCTTAATGAGATATGTCTTCATATCAAATGAAAAGTTTCAATATGAAGCAATGAAATTGAATATTACTTCTTGGTTTGCGTTCTACATACAAATTTACTGACTTCTTCTCATACTATATTGTATGGAAATTGGACTTGAAATTTTTCCGGTGAAGTGGGATTTCCCACTGGGATTGTTTCCCACAAGAAAAGTTACGTTAGCGCAGATATTATAGTGTATAACCAGAATAACAGTTGGTAAGTTTCACTTCACTTTTTTGTAGTCTCTTAAAACAATAACTTATTTGTCAAAACGTCCGTAAGATGTGCTTGTACGAGGATATATTGGAAAATTCTTACCTACTATAGAACCAAAGAAAATTTCGATGTCAAAATATTTTATCACTCACTATATTCTCCTTTTAATTGGATACATTTATTACAGCGAACCTGCAACGTCTCAAGACCTTTAAAGAAATGTTTTTTCTTGCTCTGCTTTTATTACCTCCTCGTTGGAAGAAAATTTACGACGTATTGAACTTTTTTGCAGTTGAGGTAAGAGATGATAGTCCGACGGAGCCAAATCTGGTGAATAAGGCGGGTGTTTTTCTGTATGTTCTTTACATGACAACATAAGATTTGTGTGCAGGGGCATTGTCCTGCAAAAACAAAACAACTTTGGATAGCTTTCCGCGTTTGTTCTCTTTAATTTTTTACCGTAGAGTGGTCCGTAATGTCGAATAGCAAACTCCAGTTATTGTTTTACCCTTATCCCAAAAATCAATCATGATTACTCCAAGGCAATCCCCAAAAACTGAAACAAGAACTTTTCCAGCAGATTTTTGGACACGAAACTTCTTAAATCTTGGAGAATCAGAGGGTCGCCATTCCATCGATAGTGGCTTTCTTTCTGGATCATAGAAATATACCCAAGTCTCATCTATAGTAACAATTCGGATTAAGAAGTCTAAATCGTTTTCAAATCGAGTACAGATCGAACGCGATGCCTCTACCCTTGCACGCTTTTGGTCAAAATTCAAACATTTGGGGATCCATTTTGCAGAACTTTTTCGCATGTCCAAATTGACGTAAACTGTATGATGAACACGTCGTATGAAATATTCAGTGCTTCAGATATCCGTTTTAGCCCAATTCGATGGTCTGATAAAATCATGTCATGAACTGCATCGATATTTTCGGGGACTGACACAGAAACTGGCCTTCCCGATTGGTCATCATCTTCAATGAAAAATTTACCTCTTTTGAAACTTGCAATCTAATTTTTCACTGTCGTATACGAAGGACATTGATCACCAACGTGATTTAGCATATCTTCGTAAATCTGCTTACCTCTTAACTCTTTTAAATACAGGTACTTGATGATGGGTCCATACTCCAATTTTTCGATTTTCACAATTTCGGTGGACATGTTTTTTCTTTTAATTTATTGCGTAACTCTTGTTCGTTGCTATGGTAACGCAATACTTTGTTTATGCATAGAACTGATCTAGACTAACTAAATATCAATCTATCCTCGTATGTATGTATCATACAGTTTTTTCGGTACAAGGGATAAATTTGATAAATGTTTGCGTATCAGGTCTCTCCATCGTCTTCCTGAAATTCACAAACTCCTGTGCTGATATTGCCTCGGAGCTCTATATCTTGTCCCACTGTTCATTGATGGTACTTTCCTCTTCCCACTAAATTTTGGTCAAAGTATGTTGTCTTCATTCGCTTGCTGTAGACAGCTCTCGTCTCTGAGTCTGATATCAGCTTCTGGGAGCTAAACTTGTTGTTGTTTCTGGAGTGGGTTTGTGTTTCCTCGTCTCGCCAGTCTTTGCCTGTACGTTATATTTACCATGAAGTGGTCCGAATCAGCAACTGCGCCTCTGTAATCATCACGTTTAAGGCGTCCGTTCCGAGTCTGGTATCAACAATGACGTGGTCAATCTGGTTGTGGGTGACTTCGTCAGGTGACTTTCATTTCATGTTTATAATTGCAAAATAAAAAGTCAGGTTATAGTGAACAATTGATCATTATAAGCTTATAGTATGTACTAAGTTTGAAGGTAGCGGCTTCTTTTCTATTTAAACAGGGACATCTTCTTCTATTTAAACAGGAACATCTTCAAAGGCGAATGTATCAAATTAAAGCCAGAACTATTAACTTTGATTACAATAATTCGACTAACATGAGTTCAGGTAAAAATTAACATGGCGAAACAAAATATAATCTTAATATTCTATACAAAGAATCAGTAAAGTACAACGAGAACTTTTGAATGCAGGTACGTATAGTTAGATGAACATAAAAGTACATCTAATGTATGTTTTACGCTGTTGGAGTATTTTCGCAAGTTTGTCAAGTTCGCGTGTAGCATGTAGCTTAATTAAAATGAACGAAGAATATTTTCATATACGTGGAGTTCTCGCCATAAAGGGGTTTTGCTGCAGTTCTCTCATGAGAGAGGGAACAAATTATGCGAGATTTATTTGACACTCGCAATCCAAAGACCACATTTGTTATTACAGTATAGGAAGGAGAGAAACTTTCCAATTTTCCATAAATCATTCATGTATATTTTTTCATAATTTCTCAATTGTTTCGAGCACACACAAATGAACGTTTAGGTGTTTAAAAAGAGGAAACTTCACGCAATTCTATTCTTTCTTTAGAATATGTACAGAACGTACGATTGATTCGAATTTGATTATATTTGTGGGAATTAACAGATAATCCAAAAAAAATTTATAGATCTTAATCCAGTCTCATGGAAACGCGGGATTAAATTAAATCCGCTGAACTATTCATCTTTCATTTGAGAATGTCCGAATAATTATGATCGTAGCATTTTTTATCTAATAATACAATTTGTGAATTTGTGGGAAGTGAGACATTGTGAATATCTACTGCCACTTTATTGTGTTGGACTCTCCTTCAAGCTAAAAAGCTGTTGTTATATTACACATGGTGGATTGTCAAACTATCTTGATAATATTATCGAATTGACATTGACAATAAATACCAATTAACTGGCATTGAAGGCTTAATTTGTTACATTGGATAAAAACAAATCCAAAAAATTTAAGAAGATGCGAGAATATTACATTCATTAACTCACAAATACAAGATCATTAAAACTCTTCTGCTGCAAAGAACGAATCCAGTTTTGTTAATTCTTATCTAGGAGACATTCTTAGGCCTGTTTCATAAATATGCGGCTCCATTCGATTTGGTTTGTTTTCAGTTGTTTTCGGTCGCAACTGACCAACTAGGTGTGTAACGATATTTCGGTCTCTTTTTGGGTATCTTATAGAAAAAGTACAACACCGAATATTCCCTCGACACGAACAGGTTTCGAAATGTTTTAATTTAGGTGTAAGGTCATGTCTGGGGAATATAAGCCAATAAAAACATTCACACATGCACGGTTTGTTTCGGTATTAAACCGATAGCCAGTTGTTCTAAAAGTAATTTCCGTTCAAGGGACGTACCCATTTTGTTATTGCTATTTCAGCTTATATTTAGTTTTAAAAACATTATTTCAATAATACTTTTCAATCCTAATGTATTTGGAAAATGTGTTTTCATTTTCTCTTGGCAATAGGAAAATAGTATAGAATATTCAAAATTCTTGCTACAAAGTGATGAGAGGATCTACCCATAGAATTCTTCTATTTTTTCCTCGTTTTTCCATTCTTATATACAGAACAGACATGACCATAACTTGACTTTTCTTCATAATTACTACACCACAATGCACTTGGCCTGAATAGACACGAAAAAAAAAAAACAGAACATAATATAAACCTCGTGAGAGCCGTAAATGTGTGACAAGGTTTTTCTTTGCTTCCGGTTCCTCTCTAAAACAAAGAGAACCGAATGGACCTGCTTGCGTATAAAACAGGCCTTAGCGGAGGTGGTAGACATTTCTCACATTGAGATAGAAACCGAGATATATTGAAAGAGTCAATGAATATTAAGAAACTTTTATCTTCAGTTGATGTGTTTCATTTAAATTATCAATGACTGGATTCACAGAATTATCAAGTGGAAAGTCAATATATGGGTGATTCCATTATAACTGTGATATTCAATGTCCTGTATTGTTTTTTTGTACTAGTCATTAATTAATAATCAATTAATAAAAATTTTGTGTTAATTGAATAATTCTTAAGATATTTAAACATTATTTTTATACAATATAACTTGCCACTTAAAGAAAACTTATACTACATCACTTGAATGTCAGTACCGTGTCATGTCCATTCCTAGAATTTACCGATAAATTATTAATTTTTTTTGTCGTAACAAATGATTTAAACTAATTACCTTATAAATTCTAATGTTTATGATCAAACTGAGGAAAATTGATGCACTTATTGTTTAATATCTTAAGTTACCATGTCAGTACCGTGGATAAATGAGTCAGTACCGTGGAACTCAAAATCCGACATTTGTGTCTTGCTCGTGATACTTTGAAGTTGTAGTAAATTCCTCTTAGAGTTTTATTTTTACAGTAAAATAGATGAATAATATGCATAAAAAAGTTAGAAAAGTTAAATTTTAAAATCTTGAAATTTTGAATACAAAAAATCACAGTTAGAACGGAATCACCCATATACAAATTTGATTCCACTTCTATCACTTAATCTATTATATTCCTCAAGGTTCTATGAATTTACAAGCTGAATACTTTGGAAATTGAAATTGGAAACTAGTTCGTACTAGATCAAAAATTCCATTCCATATCCATTCATTGGGTTGAATAGTCTTTGTATAATTTAGAACAAAAATAGCGTCATATAAAAACTAATGTTTCGTTTTTAACATGATTAGAAAACTTTATGATTCTGTATCATTAAATTTACACAAATTTTCACTAATCTACACTGATATTTACCCATACTCGTTGAATAAACTATGAACTGAAGGTTATATATACGATAGGTAACCTGATTCCACTGATTCCACTTTTGCGAAATTAATTGAACATTTGGGAAAAATACTGGATGTTTTGATAGTACTTTGCTGGAAGCTGAATTTGAATTAAATGACCAACCGAAGATATTCGAATTAACAGCAAAAACAGTAAAATGATGTGATTTTTACAGAGTTACAAAGCTTTATCGATGCAATTATCGTTCATTATGGAATAATTTTCTCAATTAATTTAAACCAGTGGACTTTTGTAATGTAAAATAATTAATCTTCCATATTATAATATGTATTTGGTGTCAAAGTTAAAAGCTACATACAACCATTTTTAATTAGTGTTCTAAGTTTCAAAAATAATTGAGGTGTTTGAGTAACTGAAAATTAGAAAAAAGATTTATTGAAGTAACACCTTTAAGGATGTTAAGGACCTCAGATAAGTGTTAACCTCCATTATGTGGACATATTCGAGTAAACAAAGAATGCTTGTTTGTGAGGGAACCCAAATATGCAAATGGAAAACCGAAAATATGCCAATTTATATGCAAATCATTCAGTCAATATGTGCACAAAAGTGTTGAAAATGTGCAAAAAAATTCTCATTCTCGATTCACTTTGAAATTGGTATAAACTTTTTCTTAAATAGACTAATCTCAATAGGGTTAAAAGTAAATTGTCTTTAGTTATAAGAACAGTAAACCACTAAAAGTTTTTCCTATATTTGTGTTATTATTGTAGAAACAAAGTTACAATTGGAGTGTTATCTCTAGGCTTCCAAATACTTTCTTAACGTATATATATATATATATATATATATATATATATATATATATAGATCGGGAGTCTCGTGTACTGCAACCCGAAGGATCTATTGTGTCCCCCTTTCTTGCTGCGATACTGGAAAACACAGCACTGTCTATACAGCTGCATTAATGCAATTCTTTTTAAAAAGCCTAGAATGTGGGATGGCTTGAATTGCCAGAGATCTTCGTATTCTAATTCAAGCTCCCAGGTGTAGTACTCTGGAGTTCCTTAGTGTTTCACACTTCGACAGAATGTGAATAGAGGTTTTATTCTCTCTGCAACAAATATATATCGCCGCTAATGCGGTGTACAGATTCTCATGTTATTTTTCGTATATTGTTCTCACTTAGGTTGACATATTCAGCAGATCTACTCCGATTATATTTTCCCAGAAGAGTCTTTGTGTGTCTTAGCCCCTGTAGGTTGTCCCAATAATTGGTTTCTTAGTTCATTAGTAATAGATTGAAAAGAGTCATCAGACAATTCCAACCGGCTTCCAACCAAGTGTCCCATCTTTATAAAACTATAGGCGTTGCAAGGAATTATATATCTGGAATTATCTACAAGATAAAAATGTTTGCTAATCTCTTCAGCAACCCTATTTGGAGCATGAGCAAGACAGCAAGATTATGTTGTAGTAGAAAATTTTCAATTTTGCCCAGCCTTTTTCATGTACGGTGCTGCATCTATTAAAATAAGTGAAACATTGTCTCTAAGAACAGGCGTAGGAAGAAAAAAGTTGAAAGAGTCTCTTGTACAAATCTGGCCAATGTAAATATATTTGTTTTCTCTGACGCTGTAAAAGCAATGAAGTAAGATTGTGGCAAAAAGTCGCCGCAAAGAATGTGTATTCAATCAATCATAATCAGTTGTTTCTACTATATGACATTATTTTGAATGAAATTTTGTACAAAACTTTCGAATGATAATCAAGAATCTTTATAAGTAATGAAGTTGAAATGAGGCATCATATCTTTATTATACTCGTATGTTATTATAAATTACTTGTCTACAACCAAAATAAATCTATTCTGTAAAAAAAGCTGGACATTAAGCTATTAATTTTTGAAAAATGGAACGGAAATACCGAGACACTAATTTCATTTGTAGAGACGGTATTTTAGCGACAAGTGTTTCTCGTCATCTTCTCGGAGAAACCAAAAAAGTATTATATAATGTGATAAATGAAAATATATGTTACAACTAAAGTCATTATATACTAGAAATCATGAGATATTCTATATAAGAACTTTTTCTAGCAACTTTGAAAACACTCTCTTTCAAGTTTCTCCTGATATAAAAATGTTATTTAGCAGAATACTTTTTTAGAAATGAGCGTAGAAAAGTGGTCTATTCTTGGAAAATATAACAATTTACGAAGTATTAATAAGATACGCATATAAGTTTTGAAATTTGTTGTAGAAAATACCAATTTATACGAAGAAAATATTGAGAAAATTATCAGAAATCATGATACTCTAATGTTCTCCTCATTTGCTCACTCTTTTTCTAAATTCATGAAATAAATTCAATCACCCAGTACATTTCCTCATCTCCAGTTTTTGATATTTCATAATTTGAATATAGATTAGACTACTGACTAATCTATATCCACTGCTTGTGATTTACTTTTGTGTTCCTAGTTCCTTGACAATCCCTCTTGAGATTTTAGCTGTAGTCAGTCATCATATTTTCATTCCATTTACCACGGTAACGCTTTACCGTTTCTTTTGTCTAGGTGGAACCGTCCACTTCGCTCTTCACTGCAATTCCCAAGGTTCTCAAGGAATTGGTCAATGTGGGAATGTAGGAAGTCCACTTTCATGCTTATGTTGCATCCAAGATTTTTATAATGGCATAACATTGTTCGTACTAGATTTTTGTACACGGGAACTTTATTGTTGTCAAGAAAACTAGGCAAAACTTGTTAATGCTCATCTAAGCTAGTTTTCCTTTGTGATTCAATCTTTTTCAAAATTTGCGTCTTCTAGTGAAATTCGGATCTGGGGACCTACGAAAATTCCAGCCTTGATCTTTTCTGAGGGGAAAAATTTTTCTGATATATCATTTAAGCAGGCGCCTTCTTTTGATAAAGCTTCATCTATCCGAACTCAATGTGCAGGGGTGTTAGCACAATCTTCTTAAGGTCAATCAACGGTTTATGCCGGTACAAAATTTTGTCGCTTAGGTCACAATTATTGTTTCCAGTATTTGTCACGATTTTTACTGTCCCATTCACATAAGAAGCACGGCATTTTCCATTTTCGTATAACCCAGTGCTTGATCTTATAGAAGGCATATCATTTTGAAATCGTCACACACAATTGGTGTTCCGCATTTTTGATGTTACCCAATAATATTTCTACATTTTCGTATGTTTCTTTCAAGTGCACGGAATAGACCAATGAAATGAAAGTGTATTTGTTGCCAAAATGTAGAAGAACTCTTTTCAAACTTCATGAGAAATCTCTCACTCGTTTGGTAAGAGATTCTAAAATATTACATTAGATCAGCAATATTACAACAGAACACTGTTAAAGAACTTTCTTTGAAGAAAGGTAGTAAATCCTTTCTCTAAGAGCTAAAAGATATTTCGATTCCATTTTTGAGCCTAGAACTCTTCTTTCTTAATTTCTAACCAAATCATTTCATTTCACTTGGGTGAACAGAAGTCGTATTGCTGAAGGAATGCTGTAGTGAACAACGTTTTTTTTATTTCTAGATCTCTATCCACTGATCTTGACCATACGGAAATAGCAGTCGTTCACATGATTCTATTGTTCTGGCCATACCAAAGTGGTCCAAAGGGCAATTGCTTCTTATTTCTGTCCTCCAAAGGCGCAATCCTTCTATATAGGTGCGCTAAACTTCATGGAAAGCCTATGATTTTTACTTGATCTTCAAGTATTAAGTTGAAATAGGCAAAATTCGAATTCTTTACCAACCCATTAATGTCACTTCTCTGTTTCGCTATTGTTAAATTACCACAAACATAAAAAATCACGCTTTGCACGTCGTGCACGTTAAATCACTGCGGTTAATTATAGGTGTCCGATTATTTATTCTTCGAAAATGAGGATTCTTTCATGATAGGAATGATAGATTTCTAAGTTAAGCAGACGTGGTATAAAGAAACGATTTGCATTTTTGAAATCAGCATGAAAAACTGCCTAAGGAAAATCAATTATCATTTCGTCGTAGATCTTGGGGCAGAGTGATGTAATTAATTATATTCTGCCGATATAGAAGAATCAGAAATAATTTAGGATGAGAATAAAAGAAAATAATGACTGGATTTATCGAGGTAAAGGTCTGAAGTTAATATCACAGAATAGGCAGTTCTATGGAGCACATCTCACAGCCCTTGTCATTTTCACTTGATGCGTGTTGCATATTAACTGTTGAAATCATAAAGATGGCAACATTGCTAATAGCTACGAATCTGTATGAAGGTGCTTGCAGCGCGATACCGTTGTGCGTTATGTATGTATATTTTCATTAAAATGTAGTTATTGCATTTAATTATTTTAAATATCTTAAATTATGATTGAATATCTCAGACAATACCATTATGGCTCATTTGTTTTCAAATAATGTCCTTATTTGTTATGTTGTATTCTCTAGAATGATTAATTCGCAGAATGTCCACCTCATAAATATTAAATTTTGTACTAGTTCAAAACTCGTTACGAAGTATCGCTTTCATCTATCACTTATATAACAGTTAACTAACGAAAAAACCAAACATCTAACGGGTACCTTGGAAAAGACACATATGATATGGGAGAAATAGGTATTCCCGAAACAAATTATTGGGTCTAGCAATATCATAACGTTATCAGTTATCATCTCAACTCTAGGCACTAAGTAAACATTTATTTACTATTCATAATTCTTCTGTTTTGAAATAATTCTTGTAGTAACGCCAAAAATTTCAAGGTGTAGAATTTGTGATGTAAAAGTTTATGAAGTTAAGTAGTGTTAGAAGCTTGGCTTTGCATGTGATCTGATAATATTTGGATGGTGTGTCAAATATTGTTACATCTTGGCAAACTCTTATATCAGATAATCAGTATCGATATGAAAATAAGACAACAAAACTAACAATAATATTAAAGAGGTAT
The DNA here is from genome assembly GCF_026250575.1 of Diorhabda carinulata. NCBI lineage: Eukaryota > Metazoa > Arthropoda > Insecta > Coleoptera > Chrysomelidae > Diorhabda > Diorhabda carinulata. The sequence goes on from NC_079462.1 coordinate 12,559,840, forward strand.
CCTTACCCTGCCCTGTGTAGAAATAGAGACATATTTATATATATGGTACATATGTTTTGATATACAAACTTTGATATGTTCTAGACATTCCTACAAACTTACTTCCATGAGAAAGTTCTAATTGTGTAGTTCTCACTTATGAGTTAACAAAGTTTTATGAATGAAAGTTTGTATGTACACGCTTTAAGTTGTTTCCACATTTAGTGGTTGCTTTTATGAGATGAAACATTACAATAAGCACTCGGGATAAACACATTACTTTTTCACTCCAGCTCCATTGTTTAGTTGATAAGAAGGGGGGATTTATACCATGAATTCAAATCCGTTTGACAACAAATACATGTGTTGTGTATTATTTTATCATCATACAGCTTCCCTGAAAATATCCTTGGGATTTCGTAGACATGTTCGTCGTAAAATGAGATTGTTAAAAAAAAATTGTTTTGCCTTGTTCATAACGATAGTTTGCACTAATCCACATATTCTTGATAAAAGTCTTTTCTAAGTACCTTTATAACAAATATTAGAAACAAAAAAATCTTCATAGAATCTTGATAGAATCGATGTTGAACGATCGTTCTATAAACAGGGCAGAAATCAGGAAATCGCGACTCATTTTCCCAGGAAAATGTCAAATAGGAACTCGTGAGTACTGCCTCTCTTTCACTTGGGTCCAATTCCTCCCGATCTATTAATCGTAGAAAAGTGCAGAAAGTGGTCAAATAGGCGGCTATACAAAGGTTGAGAAAAATCAAATGAAGACGTAATCAGAAAAGCTCTCCAAACATGATTGAAATCATAGATACAATTCAAATTTTTTGTTGCTATGTTACTATGTTTGCCCTATATCACTGATGAGAACTCTTACTTTCAATAGTTTTGAACAATAATTCTAATTTCCCTGGTTCAATTCTTCTTCAATGTCGATTTTTAAGACGGCCTTTTCATTTATCCATTCACTATCTAGAACTGAATTATCGAGAAATTCTTTTTGTATATAAGTACTCGCTCCTTCATCAGCAAGGAAGTTAATAAATGATCTTTGTTGTTGAACACATGGAGATGGACAAGCAATCAGTGTGTTTGAGTAATCCAATATGTGAAGAATTAGTATAGTGTGTAGTTTAATGAATCGTGAGTAGTTAAGTGTATTTAGTGTACACCCCACTATTGAAAATAGTTCAAATAAATCAGAATCAGAATTGTATGAAATAACATAGTGTGAGTTAAAATGTACTTAAGTATTAATTAGTAGTGGGATAAAATCCCAGTGACATGCTCAATATGATTTCATTCCTTTCTGACGTTCCTCGATAACATGATAAATATTCAAATGACATTCACACATCACATTATGCAGCCAGGTCTTGCCGCTCTTGAGAAATTCTATTTATTGCGGAAATGAGAATTGGCATAGAAATTTAATCTTGAAAGTTCACCCTGTATACTTACAATGTGTTAAATAGCATTCTTAGTTTTCACAACACATGAGGAGTACTTATACCTATCATTAACCGTTCTATAGTGATTAATTAAGACGGTGTTAGGATCAGTTGAGAATCCGATCACAAGCTCCAGAAAAATTTCCAGGCATATAGGTATAAGTCAATGCTGTGTTTCTGAGATTCTAAGAGAGCACAATTTCTATCTATATCATTTTCATCTGCATCACTATTTATACGGCTTTTGCTTGTGAACTCTTAATCGAGAAGCAAAACAGGATTTCTTCAAATTTACGTAATTCATTGATGTATTCATATTCCGTTGTAATGACCTAGTTAATAGACAGGATTTTCTTTATTACGACATTGAAGATAGGAAATTTTTGCATGCGGTTGATTCTATTCAAGTATTTTTTCTATGCCAATTGATGTAATTTGAACGCACAACTACTTCTTCAGGTGTCGAAAAAAAAAGAAAGAATTCACTAGTTGCCAAACAAAGACTGTACGGTGGATCAATCAATTCCCTGATTTTTCCATTGGCGAACAAATGTTGGTGTAACATTCAGAATTGATAGTTCCACATTGCTCTAATGGAACAGTGGTGACAAGTCCAGTTATTTGAAAAAAAACAGTATTTGCTTGAAAGTGATTCGTGCGCTATTAATTTCTGTTGGATTTGGCTCGTCTTGAGAAACACACAGCCCATTGTTGTTTAGTTTCGGGTTCATATGCATAGATCAATGATTCGTTGCCAGTCACGATCTTATGGACGTCTTCTGAAGCACCGCGATTTAATTTCTTTTTGTATCAATCGACACAGGCTATTGTCAAATTAAGCAATATCCATCGCCATCAAATATTTCTGCCAGCCACATTTTCATACAAAATTTAATGTGCGAGTGTAACAAATGCCAAAATAATCTTACAGTTTGTCACAAAACGATTTTGCAATATCAGTTGACGCACAGCATCGATGTATTCTGGCACAACAACTAAAGAATGAAATTTATTCTGTAGTGAAGTGAGACCGCGATTGAGACGGGAAAATCAGTGGTAAACAGTGGCTCCAGTTTTGTGCTTCATCACCAAAAGTCGAAGCGAGATGATAGGTACAATGATTGTTTCAAGTGTCTGTAAACAACTCGTTCACCATTAAAAATGATGGCAATGTCGGATATGACATATTCACATCAGTCTTGCCATATCTCGAAACTTAAGTAGTAAGTATTGTGCATAGTATTTCTCCGACCACTTCCGATGATATAAAAATATATTTGCTGCAAACAACTATTATTTTTAGTATTCCATAAATTTTTGGTAGAGTGTTTATAAACTTCAGAAAAGAGGTTAGAGATAATGGTAAGGTAATCTATGTTCGAATTTTGTCAAAGTGACAACCTATTATGGAATAACGTAGTAACCAATTTTAAAGTATCCTAGATACTGTTCGCAACTAAGTATTAGTTAAACCTTAAAATTATCATTAGACTAGCGATTTTGTAATTAGTGGATTTGGATATCAAGATAGCTCATCGCGGAATTGACAGGCTTATTTACTGTTTTGCAATGATAGGCAATTAAATTTATCATTTGTGGGAATACAAATGTAATAAAAGGGAGACATTATAGTCAATCGAGGCGTGCTGCCAAGCGTCCAGATAGGCGCTTTAAACAATTTGCTCTGAGAATCCGTTTTGGTATAAAGATTCAAATTCCTCACCTATGGTTTGGTGAGGGCAGTAGACCTGTTATTTTTTGTACACTATGTTTGCGCACTCTGCACTTGATCTTCAAATACCGTCCACTATTGGTGTTTCCTTTGACTTAATTTCATATTCAGCGACGAATCGCTATGGTTTTTAAGTGAACAGGCCAGGCGTAGAAAGGTTAGACTCCGACGAGGAAAGCGATGCGTTAGCGAATTAGAAAGATAACTCACGTCTACATGTTGCGACATTTTGAGGCTACTACATATTTGAATCCCATTGAATATTTGTGGGATATAATGAGAAGACGATAGCTGAATTTGTGCCACCTTTCACCCACAGAGGTGCACCGATCACCTCTTTTCATCAATACCTTAACTTATACAGCAGTGTATTTAGCTATAAGATTGTTAAATACACGACTAATTAGTACATTCAATAAAATATATTGAAAAACATAATTGATGAAGCAGTGTACTCGAAATTGAATTTTGAAGATGCGTTTGATGAAGCAAAGTTGATCAAGACTGCTAACAGCTATTTTCTCACAATTTTCTCAAGCAATTTATCCTAAAACCAATAGAATCAATTTCATTTCTATTGAGACTAATCTATTTATTGCACTGGATAGATTCAAATAAAAATGGGAAAACGAATTTCCGGGCTTCATATTTTGATTCAATCCCTTCTTAAATATGAACAAAAAAAGTAAGATAACCTTATACTAGGAGAATTAAACTACTGGGCTCGCGAATAACGTTAATTTAATTTGATTTCCTATTTTATCAATTCAGTCTTGTCACATTTTTTTCTCGTTCAACCGTTACTTGCAATATTGAAAAAATATTGTTTCAAGTTGCTCCATTTGCTTGGATTATACTTTGCAATAACCGTCCTCACTACCTTTTTTATTATATCGGAATGACTGGTGTGTGTTCCAAACGGCGGAGTAGATATTCAATATTTTAATAAAAAGGATTCTACTCTTCCGTTTGAAATATTATATAAAATATCCAGTTTTTCAAATACCTCTCATCTATTATTTTTATTATTGACTATTCATATTACAACAGAGGGGTCACTATCAAATATTCAGAATATTCTATGCTGAAAATAGCAGGAATTCATGAATATTGGGTTAAAATAGGTATACTCAAAATTTGATTTCGTTTAATATTTTTTCATACAAATTATGAAAGTAAAAAAGATCACTGATTTACAAAGCAATTACCAATCCCATACAAGTTTATCTAAATAACAAGTCTTCAAATTTAATAATCTCAATAAACCCAATTGTCTACTTTTTTTTTCTATCCCTACCAAATGAAAAATAATTTCATCCTCTTGACAACCCTCTTTTTTTATAAGGGTGATTTCATTGTTCGACATATTTTTTTCCGGCGTGGCAAAATATTTCCAATGTACGATTTCATATTTATAAGTAACTTAATACTATATTCTATTCCATATTGACTTTATTCAGAATTTAATTTTGAAATTTTCCTCATCTGATAGTTCTCAGGGAGACAAAAATAATAGAAGTGTAAAAATAAGAGTGTTAATGATTCTAAATCGTCTGCACTTCAGGTCTCATCTGATTTGAAATCAGTTTTTTTCACAATTTCTTGAAAATTGATAAAAATTTGACGTTTCGAACTGTTGCGGTTTTTATCAAAATATGTGGCCCTGACACTTTGTCTATTTATATTAATCAATCAAACATTATAAATATCAAAATAAAAACAGAATAGAAATCTGTTTTAACTTAAAAAATTAATTTTTCTTAGTTTTTACATAAAAAATATGAAGAAGTTATCTGTCAAATCAATCGTAGTTGAATAAAAACTTACCAAATAGCGTGTGAATTTTACTCAAATTACTAGGACTTTTTTAACAATGTCAGCTTTTTCGGTATTTTGAATGTAAACCATTTCTAAAAATTCTCTCTTTCGCCAGTTTGAACAATTTTTTAATCTTTATAATTGAATTTTTGTTTTTTTTGATATCTCATGGTTCGTTAATGCAGTTCTTTTTTTTATTAGTCTATTTTATAAATTTTGAGATATCTGCCCTATGTAGACAGCGTCACATTAGTACAAGGTTCTTGATATGTATTATTACATATTTTGTTTTTGGGTGTTTTAGATTTTAGTTGAATGGTTGATTTATTTTTTCATGACTAATACTTATTTCATATTTATCCAAAGAATTCGATACTTGCAGGGAAATATCCTACTACATATGGTAAGCAATAATGTTTCATATTTTACTGTTTTGTTTCTATTTCCATTAATTGATATGAATATGCAAATTGTTAATATAGAGACATATTTTGTTAAATACCGCAACCAGTCGAAACTAAAATTGTCAACTAAAATCAAGACGATTTAGGAACATGAACATATCAAAAATGAGAAATTAAAGGAATAAGTGTGTTTTGATATTTTTTCCACTACTGTTGTGCATCTCCTAGATCACGACTGAACAGGGTTGCTACTTCAGTAATAAGACAAATAAAAACAAATATTTATGGATAGTTAAGGCTTCATTGTTTTTCAAAATATTTTTCATTGAGATCAATATACTTTTGAACCAACAGTCGAAGCATTTTTTTACATTCTGATTGAGGTACCTCTAAAACATGTGATTTGAACGGATAAACCGCTGCTTCAGGTGTAGAAGAACGTTGATATCGCAATTTATTGGGGAATACGGCAATAAGAAGAAATCATTAGAAGCCAAACAAATGGCCAATGACCCCTCAATTCGTTGTTTTAACATTTCAAAGTTACTTTGTTTTTGTTTGATCTGATTTGTGAGAGTCTTGTTGGGTCGAGACGGATTCGTCCTGTCATACCAATTTCTTTGCACCAATTGACACGAACTTTCTTAAGAGCGATTATCAAATTATGTGGTATTCAAGCGAACAAATCTTTTATTTTTTGACAGCCAAATGTTCATGGAATATTGAATGTATGCAAGTGGAACTAATGCCCAAGTATGTCGCAATCTTGCGGTATGTAACATGATCTTGCAATATCAGTTTAAGGACAGCATCGGTGTTTTATGACACAATAGCCGATTTTGGGCGACCTTCACGAAATTCATCCTGTAGTTCGCCAAGGATTTAATTCCAAATACTTGTGAAATACGATGACTTGAAAAAAAATATCCGCGATTCTATTTTTTGACCAAATCGAATGTTTCCAGTATCTGTGAACAATTCAAATAGCACATGGGTGACAACACGTTCTGAGTATGTTTACCATTAAAAATGTCAAACTTTATGACTTTATCTCGAAACTTAAGTAGCAGTCCTCATACGAGGCATTGTTGGGCATGTTAGATCATAGTAAGCACCGGAATACTATCGGTTAACGTGAGATTCTGAATTGGCGATTATATGGATTATTTGACTGGTGTGTTGGATATTTCACCATTTTTTGAATAATTGAGATAATTTCGACATTTTTCCAAATATTTGAGTTCCTAAATTGAGTATCGTGAAGCAGTCTAGATATCCTTTTGTTCATATACCAACATATTAGTTGATATATGAACATTTCATAATGTATAATATTTATTATTATTGTTCAATTCTTAAATTACTTTGTTACCTTGAGAGACGAAATTTTTAACGAATTTTTTATTAAGTGCACTATATTAACTGTTGATGTCGTTTTTCATTCGAATTTCACAGTATCAAGAATTTCTTGAAAAATAAATCTGTTTTTGATTGGTAGGAAACTTTTCACTCCAATGAGTCGACTGACTTACGAAGCTTTGTCAGAGGATTGAAAAATCGACGTTATCAATCACCATGGAATAATAGTAGTTCACTTGATTTCGATCTAACTTAGTAAAGGAAAAAATATATTTTATCTTATCGGGAAGGAACAAATCATGATTATACAAATATTTTTACAAGTCTATTATTTGTTATTGGAATTACTCCTGAAGTGAAGTCAAAAAATCCACACGCTTGTTGATCTGTTGCCCTATTTTGTGTTATCCGAGAAAAAATATTATAGATGATCATGCTTAATCTGTTTTACTTATTCAAACCACTCCTGGAATGGATTAATCTTTGTCTTGAAATATCGTCTTTCCTTTAACCACTTATTTTTGTTTGTTGAGTAATTCTCAAAATTTCTATTACTGCCGTGAATACTTCGAACCAAATGATTATAGGTATACTTGTTGATTGAAATAATCTCACATAATACAGATTTGTACGTTAAATTAAAATAAGTATATTTTGTACATACATTTCTTGTTCGTTTTATAATCTAATCTAATAGAAGTAATCCAATTGGCATCTCGTGTTTCCTATATTTAACAGAAATGGAATATCAAATTCATCTCATAACAATGAATGTTGTGTTCATCTGCACCTATTTGTCCAATGGCTGGCTATACTATTAGATAAAACTGTTCTGCTAATAGATATTCAATTTTTTTAGAACCGAAAGCTATCTAATGCTGTTAAAATAAGTTTTTCTGTTTGTTGGTAGCCCAATTTATTTTTTGACAACGATAGTGATTTCAAATCCCTTCTGTCGCAGTACAAAGTTCAAAAAGTTTTTTATAAAGCTCATTACCATATCCAAGTATATCACATGGAATTAACAAATAAAATCATTGTTAAGGCTCTAAGGTGTTATATTCATGAAAATGCGTCAAATAATAACTGAGAATTACAAAATAAGGGATTATGAATTACTCTTTTCTTTTCTTCTGTGCTCGTATTTTTCAGTTGAGTGTAGGTTTGTCACTGCAATCTCTAAGCACTAGTGTGAAATAAATAACACCGATAATAAATAAGGATTAATTAATAATGTTCAAACCGTTCCTAAATGATTTTGAAAGTTGGAGAAAGTTGAGAAATACATATAAAATAGTACTAAACATTAGAATTACCGAGAAAAAAAATGTAATTTCAATAACCATGAAACAATAAAAGTACAACCACTTTAAAAGATACATAATTAGTAACTTAGTAGACAATAGTTAAAATATGGAAGCATTAACCACCAATAAAGGTTAAGATCCATTAGGTTGCCCAACACAAGATTTTTTGCGAGGCAGTGATAAGATCAGATATCCATATAAAATAAACTGCGAAATTATTTAAAATAGAGAGAGTTAGCTTGAAAATATTGGTTTGGGATCACAAAGCGGCAGAAATTTATTGAACAAATTGATAATAGTGATAGTGTGATGGACGAAGAAACAAGAAAAAGAGAGGAACCAACAAAAATGAATAAAACTCCAATGAACACAATACACTTCAAAGAAGACAAGTGAAATTTACTTTTATGGGAGTTAAAAGAAATGAAAGAAGAAGAAATCTGGCAAATTAGGGAAAGAACATAATTTCAACACTCAAACCCAAAAGACTAGAGCAAAAAAAAGATAAAAGCTATTAGTAATAATAGAGACGCTAGAAAGACTGGAAAAAGTAAATAGAGAAAACAATGTTTTTGTATCTAGACTCTCAAGCGATACCAGAGATCCAGACAACGGACCTTGCAGCTGGAGATCAATAGTAAAAAGGCGCATATAGTGTTGCACATAAAAGAAGAAAAAAAGATAAAAAAAGAAAAAGAAATCTTGAGAAACAAACATAAGCTAAAACGGATAGAGGATACGCCCAATTCTATTAACCACGACGTCACCAGAACATAAATGAACGTGCAAAATATTCATGGAAAAAGCAATAGAAAAAAAATCAGATAGGAAAATCAGTTGAAATGGGATACAGTAAGTTAACTATAGATGGGAATGATTGGAGAAACAACAACTGGGCAAAATTGGAAAATCAAAAACTAATAAACGAAGGAGACAGAAAGAACCAAGTAATAAAACAGGAATTAGACTAATAAAAACAAACAGGAAACTAAGGCAATTGTAAACAATGATGCTATTGAAAAAGGTAAAGGAGAGACAAATAGAGAGGATATATGGAAAAATGGTGGAGCTTTTGAACGAATTCGAAATTGTATAACTAGAATTACTGGTGCCATCGGAAACAAAGAATGAGAATCTTAGGAGTAAAACACTTCAGGAATGAGAAGGCACCGAGAAAGGATAGAGTCACAGCCGAGATAAAGAATTTGAGAGAAAAGGCTATTACTGCTGATAATACGTAAGTTTTCAGCAGTATGCATAGAAGAGAATATCTCTGAAAATTGGAAAATGGATTTGATACTACCAGTGCAAATAAAGGGAGACAGAAGTAACTGCTATAATCTTAGAGAGGTATCACTTTTAGGTACACCGCTATTTGAATAAATAATCGATAAGAGACTGCGAGCTGAAATTTAACAGAGAAACAAAGTGAATTTCGGAAAAGCAGAAGCACACAAGATTATGTGTTAACTGTTAATGGAATTATTTGTAGAAACATGGCAAGAATGAAACCAGTATACATTGCATGGCTAGACAAGGAAAGATTTCTATGGAATTCCACCATCAAAAATATGAAAGAATCTTCTAACGGGAAACTAGAAGTGAGATGATATGCAGAAACATAAAATCTGAGATGTTCACAAAGCGGCAAGGCAAGGAGGCAGTGTGAGCTCATTACAATCCTTAGCCTCTATGAATCAATTGATAGTAACTAAACTAAACTACATTTTAACTGGAACGGTGTTTTCACGTTTGAAAGATGAATATTTTCTGAAGTATTTTTGTGTCTAGTAGCGATTTTAGCTGTTTTTAGTCGGTTATTTTTGCTTTTAATTTCTTTACTTTTATATTTATTTTTGGTTTTACCTTGTGCCTGTTTATTACGTACGTACACTTTAGTGGGTATTGTATCTGGTAATTCTTCACGGCTTTTATTTGCTTTAAAGATTACTTTTGATTTGTTTTCCTGTAATTTTTGATTTAAATTCGAGTATAAAATTTTCATTTTATCTTTATGATTTTGTATATAATTATTAACTACTTGTTCATCAATTTCTATATCGAAAGGTGTGTTACTGTTTATGTGTCCGGTAATTATTTCGTTTGGTTTCAATTTTGTTGCAGAATGAACGCTATTATTATAGGTTAATATTGCGTAAAGTATTTTATTTTCAATAGTCTCATTTTTAAAATCTTTTTGATTATTCAAAAGTCTGACGTGTTCAATAATCGTAGAGTGGAATCTTTCAGCAATTCCATTCGATTCTGAGTGTTGAGAACTTATGAAATGAATTTTATTTTTATGCGTTTCTAATAGTTCTTTTACAACAGAACTTTTCAACTCAGTTCCATTGTCCGAAATTATTTGTTCTGGTATACAGTGGTGTGTAAAATATTTAATTAGACTATGAGCTACCTCTATTCCTTGTCTAGATTTTAATTCATACATTTGACCATATTTGGAAAATGAATCTATTATCGTAAGAAATTTACTATTTTCTAAGGTTATCGGGTCTAAATGCAAAATTTGGAAAGGTTTAGTAGCTGTGGGGGTAACATTTAAAAATGGTTTTATTGGTTTTCTATCATATTTGCTCAACTGACAAACTTCACATTTGTTTATTTGAGTTTGTAAAGATGCTCTTTGATTTGGCCAGTAATACAAAGCTTTTAATTGATTTTCAGTTTTATCTAGTCCTCTATGATTAGTCTTACCTTCGTGGTAATTTTGAATTACTTTTTTAATTTCATTTGAAGGAACATCTAGTAATTTTTTATTACATTTAACAAAGTCAATTTGAGAATCTTAAAAGTGATTTTGTAGAACGACAATGAATTTTTCATAAATTGGGTCTTCAAAATAAATAAAATATTTAGTTTTTGGTACTATGTATTCTCTCACGGAATTAATAACATCTTGCTTCAAATTGTTTTTAGATAATTGCACAACAATTCTTTGTTTATTTTCATACAGTTTCATAATAGTAGGTATGGCTGGTTCGAAATTTATCGTTGAATCTGAAATTGGTATACCAACTACAGGATTTTCCTCATTTGTATTTGTATTTTTAAATTATCCAATCCTAAAAAACAATCAAAATTGTCGTGAAATTTGAAAACGCAATATTCTAAATTGAGCGGTTTCCTATAATTAAACATTTTAGGGATTGGAATGAGTGTGCAGAAATTTTGTTGACTGTTACCAAAGGCAGATTTTACACGGAAGGGTTTTTTGACATAAGATTTTTTGAAATATTTCTCAGCAACTGCTGGTGTCACAAAGGATCTTATGCTACCAGTATCAATTAAAACCTTAAGATTTTGTTCTGGAGAAATTATATAGGGTAAAACGCTTTCTGAATTATTTAAGTTTAACAATTCGATCACGTTTGATTTGGTTCCGAGGCTGGTGTCTCTAAAAAATTATCGGATTCATCATTAGTGCAATCAGAATCGACTTCTTCCGAGATAAAATTTCTAGGTTGATGCGGATTGTGTTGGAACCTATTTTGATAACTTTGAGGTTGGGGTCTAGATGTATTTCTTGTAGACATACTCATTGGAGTTGGATTTGGAAATCTTTGGTTCTGATTGGGTTTAAAGACGTTTTGACCATTATTAGAAAAGTTTGTATTATTTCTATTAGAAGGGATATAAGAAGTTGATGGACGATTTTGCGGGTTTTGTGCGGAATTTCGATTAGTATATTGATAATTCGGCATAGAATTTTGCCTAGGAGGTGGCTGCTTAAATGCCACATTATTTTGGAAATTGGTTTTATTATTGTGAATTATTTTGCGTATTCAAGGATGAAAAAACATTTTTCGGATGATTATTCCGGGTCATATAAACTTGAAAATCATTTGTAAGAACATTTAAAGCAATATTCAAATTTGCTGGATTTTTCGTACGCATTAATGTGCCTAAAGGTTCTTTTAAACCGCGTAGCAATACTCTGAGATCCAAATTTTTAAAGTAATTACCCAAAATTAAATGTCACTAACATTAGATTGTGTCGTGAGAAAAGAAATTTGAAGATTTAATAAATGTTGCATTCTATTATAAAATTCGAAAGGCGTTTCATTACCTTGTTTCAATTGTGGAGTAACCATTTTATTAAAATTATTCGTAGAAAAAAGTTTTGGTGATGCTTAGTTAAATTTTATTTTAGTATTAACAGAGTTTGAGCCTGAATTTGAGTTATTTGAATCAGAATTTGAGTCAGAATCGTCAGATGTGTCAGGTAAATAATTAATATTTCCTCTATATGACATTAAAAACACTTACAGCAATAGAATGAACATCCTTTCCATTGGCTCGGACTGCACAGGAACAACCAATATCCTCTTGATTCTTCCGGTTTCTGGCACAACACAGATCTTCTAGTTGAGTTACTCACTTCGCCCAACTAAGAGTTCCAATAATTTAACTTTACTTGTTCGAATAGTCAACAAATCGTAGAAACGAACCGAATGTTATATGCTTAAACTTTCGATTGACTATCCTACTGACTGCGCCACTTAACTTTTAATTAACTGGAACCGTGTTTTTAAAAACTAACTGTATTTCTAACATAAATTCTACCAACAACTTCAATTACAAGACTGATATTTTTTATTACAATCGTGAATTAAATAATCTTTTAGTAAACACAAACTAAGCAATTCTACAATAGAATAAGTTCTTAATCAGCACAATATACTGTCCACCTAAGGGTAATGGCGTAGGTGACATATATATCTGGAATCAAACAATAGAACAGAGGAAGCAAACATTACGCAAGTGGCTCATGAACTGAAAAGAAATCTTCAAAATACCAAAAATGAATGTGTAAAGAGCAATTTACTCGCCAATTCTTGAAGTTTATTTATATTGATCTTAAAGGAAAGTCGAAACGTTAAAATTTATCTTTCTTTCAAAAACTATAAAAAAAAAACTTTTGAAACCATATAATCATTTTTATTTTCATTAAGTCATTTTAAATCCACCAGAGTATACATAATAAAAAGACACAAATCCATGAGCAAAACACAACAATAACGAGTCATTAAGAGAAGCTGCACAATGTCTACCAACATTAAATTATGCAATTTTGTTTCAAATTCGCCAATTTTATATATAGTTATTATAGCCCACCCATCTAGGGCTCTGGACTTGAATTACAAAAATTAGTGAACCTTGGGCCATCTGGGTGAAACGTTTATAAAAAAAAGGTGGTTTGTGGATTAGAATCACATGGAAGTTAATGTAATCAGCTTTTCTATGCAATTACTTTTTTTTCCTGTAAATTATTTTCGTTTTCACTCCAGTTCACTTCATCATTCTTGTTGCCATTGCACCTATTTTTAATTTAATTGACTCCTAGCCAGTTGTTCATTTTATTTCTTATCTCATTCAACATACCTTTTTGAATATATTTTTCATATTCCATATAGTTTGATAGAAGTAAACGAAGTAGAACATTACTAGAAAATATGCGTGTACTTTTTTCTATTGCAGCTCAACATCATTCCACAGTATCAACTTATTTATTTGTAAATTTTGTGAGAAGGTATCAATCATCTGATTTTCCAGAGTACATTTGTAACTTTCAGTTGAGAACCAAACGCTTATCAACTTTGAAGGAAGGCAATTTCAGTAGAATAAAAAAATCAATGATTAATTGCCTGCAAAATGTCAACTATAAGCTATTCGTAATTGTAATAAATGGAATACACTTGGCATAGCGTTTGGGGCTCTAATATAAATCTGAGTTCTCGGATTGCTCTAAAGTTACCAAAACTCTGGAGACATATCTAGGTAAAGTAGATCGATAGATCTAATCTCTGCTGCTTTCGACAACTTTTAACTCCAAATTGGAGTGAAAGACTTAAGAAATTCGTAGAATGTTATTTGTGTAACTTCAGAGAAACGTTTAGGAATTATAATAACTGAAAGGTTTCCAAACTTTGAACATCTGTTTCAATTTCTCAAGATTGTTAGCAAATTGTGACGAACTTTCGAATCCGTGTCTTCTTCAAATATAAATCACTGAGAAAAAAGCAATGTAGCAGATAAAATATCACTTCATATGCGTAGGTGAAAACATGAATTTTTTACTGAATATTTATTTCATTCTGGAAATTTGTCTACATTCATCCATATTTCTCAGTTTGTTCTTCTATTTTTTTTATTAACGATTTATTCTAGTCTAATCTATAAATGATCTCGTCTCGATAACCAAGTTATTTTCTTCAGTGGTGAACAATTCACCATCAACATAAAATAGCTTGTTGTACAGTGTGTTCAGTGTGGAAAAATGAAAATAATGATATCAATAGCATAATGAGAAGCAAGTACCATACTTTACATGATTGTGTTGGGTATAACTTATTACTAACACTTGTATATAAACATATATGGTTTAGGATGTCATGTACATAGTTAATAAAAAGATCTACTGTGTCCCGTTTTCGTGCTGTCGCACTGAGAATGCTCATTGGCTATGAGTACAGGATATTGGATGGGTCTAGCTGCAAATGATAATTTCATAGGTACCTTATTGCTCTCAAGTACCCTGCCCTACACAATTCCAAAAAATTCGGATAGAGATTTCAATCTCTACGTAACAGAATCTGCATCATTTGCTTAACCTTAGGTCCTCAAGTGTTCTTTGATGTGGCTATTCTTCGTCAAATTAATATTTGTAGAATATATGTTGACAATTGACAATTATCATCCAAAGAGGTTTTTAATGATATTTTGAAACTAAAGAGCGAGTAGGTAACTTTCTTTTCGATCATGAATTGCACCAACACTATTTGAAATACATTCCTTTATACGGCGTATTCAACTGGTACCTATATCGTCCCAAGTGTCTTGAATCCGCAGCTACTTAGCGTTTCTTAAATTCTTATTTAGATAGTGAATTATCTAGTCACCTACCGTTCATCTTCCGTATATATTTATTAGGCATATTTATGACAACGTGTATCAGACTTAGACTAATGTTGGTGCCTATTATTCAATGAGGCAATGAGATTCCCCTGCCTCTTAATATATGGAAGCGCACTCAAATTTCACACATTGGAAATATAATCAGCTGCCTTCAAGATTAAGACCAAGAGTGATAGGTTCCCAAACATAAATCGCCCCTCCGCGATGTTGTTGAACCTCTCGAATCATCGAATACCGTTATAACATTTCGGTTCAGGTCACAAGCTTTCGTAAAAGTTGGGCGGTATTTCTCATATCCATAATACGACTACGTTTAAAATTAGTTAGTTGGCTGAAATATTGACTGTGGCATCATTTTCAAGTTCTAAAGGAAATTGTGAACATACTAAATAGTTACAATTTTTAAATTTTTAGACTAATGTATCTGCGCCCAGTACGCGACTTTAGAAGTTCTCTTGAAATCTCTTAGATTTTCCGGTTTGATCAATATGATTATAAAGTTCCGGGATTATTCTGTTAATACAGGATTTGGAGATCGTAAATGATTCACATATTCCGATTTATGAATAGTGTTATTCTAAGCAGCGTAATTTTAATTTTAGCTCATAAGAGCTTGAAAAACTTCAATCTACAATAATATGTACTTAGTCATAGTAAAACTTGACTTAGCTTTTAGAGATATTGTTGCTGTTGCGAATGAAATATAGTTGATTTTGTTCATTTTGATGTTTGCAACGCTTCTTTGAAGCTATAGTGATGGCACATTATTTCTACTACTACTGACAGCATCAGCAGGTGAAAGATCTATCAAGTGTACAATACATATAATACATTCGCCCTCTTCTTCTCGTCATCATCAAACTTGTTGATTGCGAAACAAATGGCAGTAAACCAACATCGGAAAGGGCATTCCTCAAGATAGGTGATAATATAATATGCCAAAACATTTCTCTGAAACACGCACCATGTATTGAAAGAGTACATATTTTGACGCTATATTAGATCTAAAACTTGTGTGCAATTGTAATTTATGTTGTAGCCTTCACTTCCACTCGCTTTACTATGCCTACTGCAACTTCCATGCTATTAATCCTGAAAATCATCATGAAGGAATTTCGAGGCCACATTGTTCCCAATTCTCATTTCTGAAATTAATTTACGTTATAAATTATTTCACGGTCCTGGAAATTACGAAAATATGGCGAGCCAGTAAACAATAAGTTTAATTTTAGTTAGCTTTACATACTATATTAAAACTGAAGAAAATTTCATATCATATTCATTTCAATTGATTAGATCCCATTCACGATAAATAGTGCGATATTACTATATTAATATTATTTTAGAGAATAAAGTGTAGAGAAGTCTAGTAAATTATAACTTCTATAAAATCATGAAACGTTCCTTTTCATTCATTTTTAATTATTTTCATTTGATGCGAGAAATGGATAAACCCTTTTTGCACAATTTGATTCTCTCAATAATCTCTAATGGCTTGATGGCATGTACATAATAAACGCAATGAAATGAAAATAAAACTTTTTGTCCGGCGCGCGGCGTAAGGAGTATTCTAATTTATTTAGAGTACTTGTGAATAACGTGAATGAAACTGCTCCTTTTACAATTGCAGAATACATAATAATAAAAAATGAGACAAAATTGAAATACAGGCACATGTATCAAAACGAATTTATCAAGAATTATAATTAGAATTCACAACAATATATTTCACACTAGAGAATGAAATATATCAACAAAGTGAATATTGTCACTCGAAGAGTAACAGGTAAAACATAACTGTTAGCAATAGCTATTTTGCCTTAGGTATGATCTTCACTTTGTATCAACTATTTGGATGTATGTTTGTATGGATATGTGGTCTCGTGTATACTGTGACCCAAAGGATCTATTGTATCCCCTTTTCTTGTTGCGATATCGGAGAACCCAGTGTTTACAGCTGATCTATCAATCCCACTTCTTTTAAGAAGTTCAGAATGTGGGATGGCTTTGATCGCCAGAGATCGTCTTCTATTTCATGCGCACTCAGGTGCAGTGCTCTGGAGTTCCAAAGTGTTTCTCTCGAAGTGTGTCTAGAAGTGGTTTTGTTCTCTGTGCAACAAAATCTGCACGCTGCATTATCTGTTAGGTCTAGCGTTTTCTAGTGTTTATTGAGGCAACTCTTTGAATGGCAATATTTTCAAACGCTCAAAAGATTTTAATATAGAGGAAAAAAATTAGTCTATTATCAAATTCTTCTTCATACTATTCGCAAAAAAACAACTAATAACGTAGTTAAAAAATTATTGTTGGGAATCTTATATAGCAGAATCGCCCAACTACTACTTTTATAATGTTTATGGTAACATAACTGAAAGTTCCATATACTAGTCTGTTAAATGAGAAATATTTTCTGCACTTGTTTAAAAATCGCAATATCCTCAACTATATATCTCTTTGAATTATATATTGTTTCATTAAACTGGATATATTTGATAGTTACTATTATAAGTAATTTAGCGGTTAACAGTGTATTGCAAATTTATTAGCCTTTGTGGATATTTTTGGCTCTGTTTCGAATATACAATAATCTGGCTTTTTGCTTAAGATATAGAAAAGCGAATGTATTCTTATTCGATATAACCTCTAAGCATTTGTTTTCCTCTTGGAGACATCCAGATATTTTTCTACGAATTTCAATATAAGATCTCATTGTTAGAGATTGTAAGGCTCAAAAATATTCGAATTATTTCTATACATGTCGAAAGTTTTCTCGTGTTCCCAAAACTAAAGTCGTTTATTTATTATGATCACCACAATATAATGTTTCGTATTCCACGTGACAGTAAATAAATTGATACTACCAGTTAATCTTTCATAGTGGGAATTTCCATTCGATTCAAATAAACCCTTTTCCATACCTTAAACATTGCATTGGAATACATATTTGTTCATGTTGAGATTCACCCAATAGGTCAACTCATTTTCTTCACATAACATACCTCTACTTATCGAAAAACCATCCTTATATTTGTTATAGATTTTGCGTTCACACTTAATACTACACGTCACTAATTAACAGGCATTTCCAAAGATAAAAAGCTACCTATTTATCACATTGCCTAATTGTAAATATAATATACACCTTGCTTTGAATCCCCTATGTCGTGAACAGGGGAATTCTCAATTCTATACAGTGACAACAATCAACCCAACATAATTATTGAGGTTCCTGAAATAGCCTTTTTTGTCTCTGAGGCCAGGGACAGCAGATGTGGGTGTCAATGGCTCCGGAGGAGGGTGCAAGGGTAGACACTTGCTCCCCATGGAAATTTGATTCAGGCTATAAAAATAAATTTCTACCTACTATTCTCAGTCACCTATTCAAAGACTTAATATAATTGTATGAAATTTGTATATATAGGAGAATTTGACCCGTTTCATTGTCATCACATGCGACTCCCAGTGAGTTTGGCTTGCCTCTTAGCTCTTCTCTAGTGCCTTTCCCTTGAGCAGTTTTCAGTAGGAGTGAGATTCATAGATAATAACAATTCAGTGCGTGAGGGAGTTCCAGAATTTACTAAACTTACTTCTGTAGTTATATTACCAGATATTTTGGAAGAATGCGAAAATGGTGGTTTAAACATGCAAGAGTTGATAAGAGTTCGATTCGATACTTGTACAACAATAGCAGGCCGCGAAATATTAGTTCCGGAAATGATTCGTGAAAAATATAATGAAGCTTTGTTTTTTATTGTATTGCCCACAATTTCACATTAGTCGTCAACGACTTAAATGAAATTCAGAATGTGCAACATTAAGTAGATGTTATTGAAATAATGATCTAATTTTACCGTTAAAGTCCATATCGAGAGATATATGTTCCAAAAATTCCCCTATCTCATGGGTCTAGGTAGTCTGGCAAGTATAAATCTATCAGAATACTTTGGAGATATTTTAAAGTTAAGTAAATGGAAAAGTACTTCTCTCATATACTGGAAACAAAGTGGATACACGATCAGAAGCCAACCAGTTATGTGCTATTTCCAATAAACCTATTGTCCTCAAGAAAGCATATTCAATTGCTTCTATCTAACCTTATAGATCATTTGGGTACTGCAAACACTTACTTTTTTTTTTAAAAATTGTATTGAGTGCGAAGAGATTTAATGCTGATTTTAAAATACTTAGATCACTTGTATGGCAGGCATAACTGGCTAACTTTGCTACCAATAATACTTACCACTATCTCAATTTTTTTGTACAAACAAATTAATAAAAAACGGGATGATTTTGAAAATACTGAAATTGTTCAAACTTTGTCGCGTTCACCATCTGACATAGACAAAAACCATTGTAAATTTGTTTGATAGAGTTCTTCTAAATTGTCTGATCGGCTATCGTCAACACAACTTTTCCTAATGTCACACTGACAAAAAGATTAACGGGGTAAGAACCGCTGATCTAAGTGGCCACTTCATTATCCCATGTCTTCCAATCGAACTTCATTCTAACTGATTATCAAGAAATCTTCAAACGTTGAGACCATAATGTGGCGGTACACTCACTTACTGAAATGAAACGGCCATACGAAGAAGATCCAAACAGCTCAGCTGTTATAATCCAGCGAAAGAAATAAGGACCAATAAATTTGGAGAAGTTGAAATCTGATCATAATACATCATGAAGAAAACATAAAATTCACAACGTTTATCGAATCATTTCTTAAAAATTCGTGAAAAAATTTTTAAGGGTGCAGTTTTTCTCTCTTTTAAAATTACAATCAACTGACGATCAATTCTATTGTATTTGCATGAGGCTTATCTTCTAATAACAGCAAAATCTCCAACTTTCTATTCCTCACGTTTTCCGTTTCAATTATTTTTGCATCAATTCTGCTTACTGTACTTCTAGCTTTCGCCGTTTTCTCAAATGTGTTTGGTTGAATTCAGCACATTCTTCTTCATCTTCGAAGTCTAACCTACCATTATTAGTATTTATACCGATTAAAGGGACCATAATAGTAAAATTCGTAGGACGCTAATTGTGCGACTGAAAATAGCAATTAATTTGAACAAAACAATTAAAAAAATTGAGAGAATCATATGTTCATATACTAGGTATCTTCAAGTCTGAATTCATTAAACTATTTTTTCCTCATAAATTCAAAATCAAGTGTTTTCAACTGATTCCTTCAGTTTTTTTCTTTGTGATGTGTTCTGCATTTATTTTAATGAACGCTGTACGATTTATTAGTTTCATGCATTACTTTATCGTCACTCGTGGTACCGATTGACAATCTATGAACAAGTGGTGGCAGTTGAGAGTTGATTTCATATTTCATTTCAATTAAAAATATGCTCTGAAAACTATATTAAATTGATGTCGTTATTTTCGAATCTTCATTTACTTTTAATAATTTTACTCGAAATGGTTACTCTAAATTCAACTTGACAACAATATTCATACCAACTATTCAACATAACCTGTCAACTTTCTTCATACAAGACCTCAAATTCGCTCTCGATAACGTGCATCAATTTTTACAATGTACCTATGCTGAGCAAAATATTTATTACCTCTCAATATATATAAGGATATCGTTTATATTTTTTTCTTCTCTCGTTACTAATTATATTTCATTATATAATATAGAATTACTATTCCTCCAATAAAATAAGATTTAGTGCGATGATTAAAGCAAAGGTTTAATTTGATTTTCCCAATATACCTATAACTCTGAGTGGTTTTCCATATAATAGAGAAGGCTTCCAATTCCAATCGAAATGGTGGCAGCTTAAATCATAATCAAATGTACACATATGTTTACAGATTGATCGATTTGATGCGAGAGCGTTTAGGGTATATTGTACAGAATTAAATTAAGGTTACTGTTGCTACTACCTAGGTGAAATTTGATTCGCTTATTTATTTTTCTCGTTACTGAAACGACATAAGCATTTAAATTGAATAAAAATTTTCTCTTTCATTCGTGTCGATAAAATCTTCAATAGATATAGATTATGAAGGGTGTTTCAAAAAGAAGTGGGAGAGGTAGAAAACAGAAAACAGTATAGGACCTTGTTTGTCAAAGTTAAATAAATATGGGCACTGAGCTATTGGAGGACAAAAACAATTTGAGGATCATGTATATCTGTGGGAGAAATATCGAAACTTGTGAGTAGATCGATAAAATGACGAGAGTTTTTGACGTAAGATTGGGATTGTTCAGCAATTTCCTGAAGAAGAATTTCAGCAAGATATTTGGCCAGAAGTTGAGTGGGATAATTGTATGCACTAACGATGGGTCGTAGTCGAAGATCGGGTTTGTTTATTTAGTACAGAACTTGAACTTTATGAGTCAGTTCACTCATCTGGTTATAATGACGATTTAAAAATGTATTTGCCAGCTACTCTCTTATATGATTTGGAAAACTTACTATCTCTACCTTTCCAGTTGTAGTTATCAATTTTCAGCGCTCTGTCCACTTACATCAAAGTGTGGTAGCTATTTTATCTCTAAACCATCTTCGCTGCACCTTCCCAAATTTTGCTTCTCTTGGTACTTGGTTACAAGTCCAGATTTATTTGTACTGTGTACCAAATTTTATCTTAGTCTGATTTTTCATATCCTCTACTATGTTATTGTCCACATTTCTGTCACATTATCAAATTATTTTCCCAGGCTGTTATTTCTCCTCTTGTCTCTTTCTACAATTTCTTACCTTTATAATTGGAATCCAAATAGTTTAACTTTTGTATTTGCTCTAAATTTTCTCCTTATCGAGATCTAACCTTTTCTGTTCCTTGTCTTATTCTTTCTATGCACAGTCTTGAGAATATTTTTCGTATTTATTTACCCCCTTTTTATTTGTGGAATTAATTAATGAACACTTTCTCTTACGTTCTTAACTTATTCACAGACTATAATAATTTACTTATCAATATCACTTAAATAATTTCTGCGATTACTTTTACTAATTCATCCTTTTCACTACGACTATTTATTTAAAACTAATTAATTGCCTTCCACAAATCATTTATATACCTAAATAAAATCCTCAGAATTCTGGAACAAAGAAATAAATAAATAGACGAATTATTTAGAAGAAATACTGTAAATAAAACGCTTGCTATAATAAAAAGTTCTAAGAGGAATCATCAAAGTCTCTTCCGGCATTTATAAAAAATGCCGAAGACGACAGCGAATTTACCAAATTTTAAAATTCCATTATAGCTGAATAGGGCTGGTCTAAGGACCCATATGGCGAGGGGGTTCGTAACAATATTTATTCACATTTGTATTGATAAGAAAATTATTCAGTAATTGCTTTCGTATTGATGGCATGGTATCTGTCTCCTTATTTTTTATTCATTGTAATAAGACAACTTTGTAGAACTGTTGGTATTAACATAGATTCATGCTACAACAATATACAAATTATCTGTATGTTGCATTAAAACTGAGGGCCACTAAAAACTGAGAGCCACTATTATTGAATTAACTATTCAATATTAATGGATCAATTTAACAGAAATATTTATTTTGGAAGTCGGTAACGTGTTGTTCCATCTTCATTCAAACGTTGAGGTGTTAACTAAACAAAGGTCATAGGACGTCGTTGTTGATTAAAGTCAGTACAAACATTATTCCAATGTGTTTTGTTAGGACAAGAGAACAAGGGATGAGTTTTACG
The DNA here is from genome assembly GCF_026250575.1 of Diorhabda carinulata. Lineage (NCBI taxonomy): Eukaryota > Metazoa > Arthropoda > Insecta > Coleoptera > Chrysomelidae > Diorhabda > Diorhabda carinulata. The sequence goes on from NC_079462.1 coordinate 12,582,532, forward strand.
AGTATCTCTTCATCGATTTACATTATGAAAACAGTTGTGTACCGATTATAACGAATATAATTTGATTATACTCATATCAATATTGTTTCGCTTTCTATCACTATTAATATCATATCAAACAAATATTGGGCTTAATAGCACAGTGCATCAAAATTACGGAAAAAATGTCTGGTTGAAATAATTTTGTGAATGTAGGAGTTTGTTGCCATTTTCTTTCTATTTGGCGTGTTTTTAACGAAAATATGGAAATAAATGTATGTAATTCCTAAGATAAAAGATCTGATTATTTTAATACATATGATGTTATATATAATAGATAAACTAATTTTGAATAGTTGAAAACCACAAGAGTGATTGTAATTAACAATAATTTGCTTTGAAGATAACATGGTGATTGAGGCTGGCAACAAGTGAGAGTAAATTTGAGCTCTTGTACCCAACGGTTATTCATTGCCCTGCATTCCCTCAATAAAAAGTGTATATTGGTTCCCATCTGTCTGATTACTAGACACCACTGCCTTGATAGGACATTTAATCGCTTGGTCAATTTGAATTTTCTATTCATGTTCAACCGACATATTTATGAACCATTTTTCTTATTAGCAAACTATTCCAAATATGCGCAGGGCTTATCTTCACCATGAGTGGTCTTGGTAAGAAGCGGATTGTACTATTTTCGGCTTGTTCTATGACCCCCGTGATTCTTTTCTTCTTTGAGACGTTTCTTTAAACACCTTAGGCCTTCTCACCCGTTACAAACTAGCTCTGCTCGTAGAATAAGCCAAAAAAGACATATTTTTTGTACATCGTAGGATGTTTTCTCAATATTACTTTGATGAAATCATCGTGCTTCTGGAAAACTAAGCTTTGTTCTCTTTTTTGGGTTCCTGTAGTAGTTATTCCCACTTGGCGAGGTGACCTCACAATTTGAAATGAATATCACTAATGGGTTGAAAATATTCATAGTACTCACTATTTTCCTTTTTCATAATGATTATGTAATCTTTCTAGATATATATGCTGTTTTTATGAAGAACGTACCTCATTTTTTGTAAAAAGACATGAGTTTCCGCCAAAAAAGTAGTGAATTGACACAATATTCGTTGGAGTGGCTTCTATTATTTCATGCTCCATTTCAAGGATTAATTAGAAAAATGAAAACGTTTGTAGTAAACTAGTTTTTGCGTGAAAGTTTGAAAGTTTTATTTACGAAGAATGGGGAAACCGGAGAATTTAAGTTGATACGATTACTGCATGGAAAAAAGATGGTAACTAACATTTATTGACAGTTGAGGATAATGTATTGAAAGAAATCTCAGAAAAGCTACTTCACACAATGAATTGAAAGATCTCGTTGATATGAACTTACCGATGAAGAACAGAATCGTCTGATAAGGACTTACGAATTGATAGTCATCACATTATTGAAGCTGTATATGTGTAACATGCGAAAATGACAGAATGACAGAAAGAAGAGAATTGGATTATAAATGCATACTTCACACTTTGGATCCCCAGTTTCACAGCAAGAAAGGGGGACAAAATAGATTTGTCGCAATTAATGTGAATATTATTAATCTTATCACAAATTGGATTTGTAAATTTCTCCAATTTGGTGTTTAGTGTTTAGAAGCGAATTTTCAAATATGCTGGTACTATTTGTATGTTGGCAACAAAGCAGACTGTTTCTTCTCTAATATCTTATATTAGCAATAGCATCATTTTATTGAAAAATAGGCTACTAGATTATGATTAGAACAATATACAGTGAGACCTTAACCCGGGGGATACGTTCCATCAAAGTTGAGCGTAATGTGAAACAGCGCTAAACGAGGCTATCTTAACATGTGAATAATGGGGATAGGGGAAAATGGATATAAAGTTGGTTAGGTACTAAATTTAATGATGTTTTTTTAATAAAAAAGAAACCAAACATTCACTTCTCTCAAAAATAAAAACAATATAAATGAATATACTTATAAAAAGATATATATTTCGAGTCAGTCAGATCATTCAGTCTATTCTGCCTTTTTTTCTTTGTATTCTGTTAAAAGTTGTTGATAAGTGGATAGAGCATCTATAACACCACGTATTGCTTTTGAAGTCATGTCAAAAATGTTCAACAATTTAGTACATACTTTCAGTTAAAGTGGTTATACTCCTTTTTGCAAACACCTTTTGAAATATTTTGCTCAGTCAATTAAATCAGGAGCGCTAAATGCAATCGGAAAATTCAACGGTGAATATCAAATTTCATATTCTGTAGGAGATATTTCAGGACACACATATCTCACGTGGAGGTTATATAAACTACCACAAAGATCGTGCAATATGACCCCGTTATATATATATATATATATATATATATATATATATATATATATATATATATATATATATATATATGTCACCTACGCCATTGCCCTTAGGTGGACAGTATATTGTGCTGATTAAGAACTTATTTTATTGTAGAATTGCTTAGTTTGTGTTTACTGAAAGATTATTTAATTCACGGTTGTAATAAAAAATATCAGTCTTGTAATTGAAGTTGTTGGTAGAATTTATGTTAGAAATAAAGTTAGTTTTTAAAAACACGGTTCCAGTAAATTGAAAGTTAAGTTATATATGTTCTAGTGAAACCAAAAATCTATGTCTATTATTTCCTGTTCATTTTATGTAAGCTACAAAACGTTTTAGGAGCATTCTTTCCTGAACGTGTAACGCTAAACCATGCTTGACGAATGCGCTCTTAAAGATTTACTCCACAACTTTTGCATAATAAACCAAGTTTTCAGAATATCCTCACAAGAAATGATCTTGTAGTTTTTTTGTGGCGAGCAAAGAGGTGAAGCTCTAGATCCAAATATGTCCATAGATTCCTTTCCCTCATTTAGAAAAAGCTGATTAGACAGTACCATGAGATGAAGTACCGTCCCCTTGCTGTATTATTATATTTTATCCATAACTTCAGCTAATTTCTGTGTTAATAACATACAACATTCATTTCTACTTAAACTATTTAGAGCTGAGTTGAGCGAACCCAATTTGGATTCTTGTTGTACAAATTATATTCATTATATATATATATATATATATATATATATATATATATATATATATATATATATATATATATATATATATATAACTCAGTGTTTATCATTACTCTCCAACCTATTTTATTTGAAAGCATGAAAATTAATTAATTGATGACTTGATTTTTTTAATGGGTGATATATATACAGAGTGAGTTTTATATATGGAACGCCTCAATTATCACGAAAACGGCTTGTATGATTTTCATAAAATTTTGTTATACGGTCGATCTTATAGTGGTATCTTCATTGTTGTCAGATCTTATTACTTATTAGAAGTGTCAGTGTAAAGTTTAACTTCAAAAAAGTAAGCAAGAGATACGTAAGCAGATTTACGAATATATGCTCAATACTCTTGGTGATCAATGTCCTTCATATGCGACAGTGAAAAACTGGACTGAAAGCTTCAAAAGAAGTAAATTTTCCATTAAAGATGATGACCGATCGAGAAGGCCAGTTTCTGTGTGAGTCCCCGAAAATATCGATGAAGTTCATGACCTGATTTCATCAGACCGTCGAATTGGGCTAAACCAGTTATCTGAAGCACTGATTATTCCATACGAATGCGTTCATCATATAGTTCACGTCAATTTGGACATGAGAAAAATTGCCGCAAAATGGATCCCCAAATGTTTGATTGTTGACCAAAAGCGTACAAGGGTAGAAGCATCGCGTTCAATCTATACTCGATTTAAAAACAATGTAGACTTCTTAAAACGAATTGTTACTATGGATGAGACTTGGGTTCTTTTCTACGATTCAGAAAAAAAACAACAATCATTGGAATGACATTCTGGTTCTCCAATACCTAAGATGTTTCGTGTCCAAAAATCTGCTGGAAAAGTTCTTGCTTAAGTTTTTTGGGACTGGCATGGAGTGATCATGATTGATTTTTTAGATAAGGGTAGAACAATAACTGTAGATTACTATTTGACATTACTGACCACTCTACGGGAAAAAATGCATAAAATTCGTCTAAAGATTGGTTTTCAGTTGATGCGGTTTTTCTGTGTCTTGATTTGGATAAATCTTCTACTGAACCAGTTTCGTACAATTTTTTCACCAACAGTAGATCTATTTATGAGATTGCAATTAGGATATAAATTATTGAAGATATTACACATTTTTTGTTGACTACACCTATCACCATACCCAAATATCATTAAAATATCAGTCGTTTTTTTTCAGATGAACGTTCCATTGTAACTTTCAATGAACTTCAACTATTCAATTTCAACGTCAAATTTGTTATTATAGCAATCATAGCCACCTAGATGTATTATTTTAACTTCGCCGGAGATAACGCAAATGTAGCTATAATACCAAAATTAAGGCATTTAGGCATAGGGAATGTCAGATGAGAAATAATAAATAAAAAATAAAAATATACAGGGTGATCCATTCGAAATAACAAAGTTCATTACTTTTTCGGAAAAACGGAAGACCTGACAACATTGTAAATACCACCAAAATACCGGCCGTATCACAAGACCCTTGTACACAAAAATTTATGGAAAGCGTACAAGCTATTCCCGAGATAATTGAGGCGCTCCATTAAGAAAACTCACCCTGTATATCTGTAACGTACCCTGAATATTCGAGTACTCCTTAGAATTATTTCAAATATCATTCACCTCACCCTGAAACAGGTATAATTTAATGAGTTCTCTTACATTGGTATTTTTCCTGTTACCTTGGGGTATTACATTTCGATAAATTGACAGTTAGTATGTATTCTTAACAAGTGTATTTTATTCTGACTGACATTGAAATCATAGTTAGCTCTAATAAATACAAATATCATGAATTTACATTAGTACCAAACAGTTTATATTTTTCTCCAGACATAAAATCTGTTCCAATTCGATTTTCAACTTCGTCAGCAAATCTTTTTTCCATTTTCAAGACACATGGGGTAATGTAATGATAATAAAAGTTGCAGAACAGTGTAAACATTTATTGCGACGAATGATTATTGTATCACTCTCTGTTGGCCTATGTTATAAATGCTCCACAAAATAACGTTAAAAAAAAGGGTTTTGTGAGCCAGAAGCCAACTTTCCGCGTTGCGTTAATGGATATTGCAACTACTACGACCGTCTGGTAGTAGAAATACATGAAGAAGAGACAAAAAAATGGAATTTCGACCTAATTTTTGATAACTAGAATGACGATCCCAAGAAGATTATTCTCCACGTAATATTTAAGGAAATATTGTTTCATGCATTTCGGCGTTGAGCCCAAGATATAGTTACAGCATACTGGTACAACACAAAATGTTCACCTACAATTCTTTAGTCTGTCAATAATAGCGAGTTATTGTTTTTTCTAATTCATTTTTTCAGCAACCTGGTCCACTCATCTACTTTGATCCACTTTGCTAGTTCGAACTCCAATACTTTGAAATTTTCTCTTTTGGAATCTTCCACTGCTTTTAATCTCTTTTCTAACTCCTGTCCCGAAGATCTCTTTCTTTTCCTTTTGATCAGCTTGTTAGTTTCCCTTGAACAGAAATAATTTTTAAATCAAGCCTTCTATCTGGATTATTCTCTCTATTTATCCTTGTACAGCTCTCATGGTTTCTCTTCTCTGTTTCTGTTCTCTTTTTAGTCTTGATAGTTCTTCATCTCTTCTCTCAACTCTTCATGACGTGCCTCTATTTTTACTCAGGATTTCTGCGCTCCTTCTATTAGTTTTTCAAATCGTCCATTTTTATTCGATTACTTCTTGTAACTGGCATAATAAGTTAAGTACTTTTTATTGTAGTTGATGAATTGACACTTTATTAAAGTTATTATTCAAATTACAATTTTTACACTCCAATTTATACATTCCTGTTCACCTTCTATCACTCACCAAGCATCTTTAATAATCTATTTCCTCTTACTGTGAGCTTATGCCTTATGTTTACTCTCGACATGTTGTAGAATGAAGGAGAATAATCTTCTAGGGTTTCTAGTAGTCACTATAGTAGTAGTTTCAATACATAAAGCCAACCTTCATTTTGACACCATCGACTTTATCAGAAAACATGCGGCTATGTACCTATCACGAATCGTTAGATGAGGATGAAAAACTAAAGATGTGACAAAGATCTAGTGATACTAGTGGTGCATATAATATTTAGTTATAATATTTCAGCATAGAAAAACACATTCTGTAAATTTGGAAGAATACACTACATTACAAAATCAATATTATCTGTTTATACCTCGAAGCAATTATTCTGAAATGACATGTCTTTTATACTTTATAGATAATTCTCCTACACCTACTACTCTAACATTGAGAGACTCATTTGATAGACAACTAGTTCCATTTTTCGTTAATTAATGTGAAGATGAACGATTAGGTGATAAGATGATTAGGTACTTTAAGACATTCGTAACACTAAAAGGATGCGTCAACCTGTCAAAACATAAGAGACCCTCTCACGAAACCACAATATATCGTGCTTCATCTAATTAAATGAATAGTTTCCTGTGTTTACAATGAGATGGAGATATGATGGAATTAACACGCAACTAAACATTCAATTCAGATGGGCGTTTGGTTATAAGTGTTGAAAAAATTATTATATTATGAGTCGATCTCCATGAAAAGTTTGGATTAACAAACTCTATCAGTAGAGTTTGTGGATGGAATTATCAATTTCCATCAATTCCTATCAAAATTTGTAATTTTTTATGGATCATAGTTAACTAAGGAATAAATTGAAGCCTTGTAGGTATTTCTGAAATATTTGAAAATATATGATTTATTCCAAAATAAAGGCAAATATCTCTTAATATTCATCACACCACAAAACCACGAAAGAACAATTCAAGAAATTGAATTTCAATTTCGTAATTTGTGATGAAAATATATTGACTCCTAGTATTTTGGGGCTTAGAAATATTAAGTCAGATGATGAGAATGAGAAAAAATATTGGCTTGCTTATTTGAATGTGGAACGGCGACTCTCATAATCGTTTGTGATCCATGTTTTATATAATATGGGACATACATTTTATATATCACAAAAAATCTTGGTCGGTTTATCATCTCTGATATTTTAATTGATAGCTCCAAACCAAATTCCCCTTTTTCATTCGAATTCAACTTATAAGACCCATCATAATGAATCACACCGGTAACACTAGCTATAAACAGATATGGACCAACTATACAAATTCCAATATCATTACATTTTAAACGTACTTTACGAACTAGCCCACTGATATATCATCGGAGTTGAAGCAGGTTATTGGTTTGTATTTTTGTGATCTGTGACATAAAAAGAGCAAAGAGTCAGATGACAAATCTAATAAAGGGGCTTGGAGGATAGAACAAGCATATATAACGGAATTGATATTCGCAAAATATAATTTGTTATTAATAGCAAGATCGGAAGAAGAAACGAAAGAAATGAATACGAAACTATATGCAAATATAACTCAGAAAATCATAGTTTCAAGGAACAATAAATCACATATTATCAAAATACAGGTAAACAAATTGAAAATTCTTTAGTTATTAATAACTAGGTGCAGTATTAGACAGTAATGGATTGAAGCAGAAATTGGATGAAAACTAGGAAAAGTTTGTAAATAAAATATACAATGAGAATGAGCTTCCTCTGGAAAATAGAAAATGGGATAAAAACAATGGAATGGGGAACGCAACATATATTGAACAAAACTGAAGATGATATATAGGTATTTGAAGTACAATTAAAACGCGTTTGATGTCTCCTATGCCGAATTTCCGAAAACTGAGAAGGCGATAAAAAAGAGAGGAAAGAAAGATAAATCAACAGGCATGAAAAAAACTTCAAAATCGCTAATCAAATAACCATCCTTACGGTAATCTGGGTTGAAATATCGAAAAACCACTAACGAGCTATGACATTTATTTATTCTACTGAAGAATTGGGTCACTCTGTGGCTATTCAATAGCTCCCCTCTCACTTATTCATCTGCCCTCCAAAATACAACATAGATGCTCATGAACCTGTTTTAGGAAATAAGGAAAGGGTGCGTATTATTATGATGAAACCAGATATTTCTATTAGGAACATTTGTATGTTCAGAGTAAGCAAAAAATCATCTTATTCAGGCTCTATCTTCATATACAATCGTTTGTTAAACGTAACTCCATTTTTAACTCTTGTACATTGAACACATAGAGTGTCAATTTTCATAAAATGATAATTTAATTAATTTTTCCAAGAATAGAAATGTGCTATTTGACAGTAGTGTACAACTTCACTAACCCTATAGAAACAGCCCTCAAAACTGTTTTGGCTCATTGTTGTTACACTAACGTTTCAAGGAACCTCATGGTTTCGAATATTTTATAACTCCGTTATCTTTTTTTGTACCAAGTCCAGGAGCATCATAACACGTTATATATCGTGCATTGCACAATGCTGGACAATGCAATAGCCAATAATGAAGCTTGGTTCCAAAATTTCACTAGAATAAGCCAAGAAGATATGCTTGTTAGATCTCATCTTTTTCAAGAAAATCATGTCTAATTTTTGTTGGCTATCAATTCGCGTCTCGTAACTTATCAGTAATATCAATATATTTCGTTATCGGTTATTTCTCATTTATGAACGTATTCTGGATGTCTGTGGTATTCTAAGAATTATTGGTGGGACATAGAAAGTTATGATCGTTATCATGATCGTTGCATACCACAATTTTCCGATCTTTCAAGATTTTTCTAAATAAAAATGGAAACGCAATTTGTGATCCACTTTTTCCCTAGAGAATTCCTTCTGAATTTTCAATTTCAATCTCAGAATATTTTGATTTTCTCCAAAGGACAAGTACTACTATCAATATTCAATTCTATTTTGATGACTTTTGAATAAACGCTTAATATTGTCTGATGCATGCAGCTGGAGAACAATAGTCAATATTTAACATGCATTGATGTTGCATATTTGCATATTTGCATATCGAAATGTTGCCAAGTGTTACCATTAACGCATGCTACATTAGTACAAGAATTGTACTGGTTACGACCTCTGATGTCATGGAAGTTCTTAAAAGATTACTAAAACAAAGAATTTCTTTGGAATCACTAGTTAAGAAATTTTGAGAGTAACAGGAAAATTGAGATGTTTTCAAAACTTTGAGTGAAAAATTTGAAAAATATTCGCAAAAAACAAAGAAACTTCGCAAACCATTTCATCAAGAACGTAAAGTACTCATAAAAATTACTAGTTGATAGTCGATTTTTGGAGCCTTGTTAATAGAAATTAGTTGCAAAAAAAATAAGTAAAAATTTACATTTCTACTTATTTCTTTTATCAACTTGACATTGGCAATTAGCATCAATTTATTAATCAATTGATAACCTACAACATAAATATCAAAATAAAAAAAAAACGGAATCAAATGCCAGGAAAATATAATTTTTACAATGATTAAGTTGAGGTAAGATTCCTACATATTTCTGAAATATGAGAATTTATGTTATGAGAAGTTATTTTCTGTGGTTAGAATAAATTTTTATTTTATATCCATGTTGGAGAATTTGCAAATTGACAATGTCAAGTCATATTTTGATAAATATCGAAGTAGGTCGAAAAGTCAAATTTGTGTTTTGATGAAGTTTATGGAATCTTAAATTCTAATAATCACTCAAAGATAAGCTCTAAAATTAGCGCAAATATATATTTCATATGCCACCAACAATATTTTATTCTAAGTATATTCTCCGTCGAATAGTGACTATAGTAATACCCAATCACTAGAGTATAAACTATCGACGGAAATTCATATCTCTTATTTAATTAAATGAATTATTGAATAAATTTATCATGTTCTATTGCATCTATGAAATTTTGATAGTTGTACAAAAACTTACCTTTATTACATCGTTTAATACTCGCACTGAAGCTGCATAAACTTTTGGTATAATTATAAATATGCATTGATATGCATAAAGCTAATTAAGTTGACAATCAGTAAATTTTTTGCATAGAGCTACGACACTGGAATTAAATTACGTCCAAAAACTTTCTTGTGATTGGTTTCGTTGAGCAAATCTGTCTATTCCACCACCTTTTTTTTCGTTTTTAAACTTGAGATCCAACAACGAGATAAACCGCGGCTGCAATTAATTTGACCGACATAATAACTATTGTTTAAATCCGTTAGTACTTAATGGTGCAGGCGATTTAGTTGCGTTAAAATAAATGACTTCTCGTACGCTACTTTAGTTGTAATAAAATGGTTGTTGTGACTGGCGACTTTCCCTACAACAATTGCATGCTACTTGTTACCAATTGTTGCTATGGTGAAAAAGGCCAGCTTTATTCTACGTGTTGCTCCACTGAAATTGCGCTTTATAGTAGATGAGCTCAAGTTTATAGATAAATCGGAGAAATATGAAATCTTGATACTTTCAAGTAGAGAGGAGAATATTTATTGCTGGTAATAATCCATTTCAGTAAGCGTATTTTATTTATGAAAATATGTTGATAAATATATTCCATTTTTACTTTTTTTATATTTAACGATTATGGTTTTCTTTATCTCCTAAACTTATCGTTTTCCTACAATTTTATCAGCTTGAATGACACCAAATACTCAAATTTTGCTTATTCAACTGCTTACTTTTGGGTCGAAAAAATCTACCACATATTAAATTAAACTCTACCAACTTTTTATTGGGATGACATTGAAAAATAAAGGAAAAAAGTGAATAAGTTAAGAAGACTTGAAAAAAATTTATTAATAGATTGAATAATATTATCTCCGAGAACTGCCAAAATTTGTCTTTATTGCTGTCAACAGTCAATTTTAACTTCATATTTTTTAAAGTTTGGTACCAAATTCACAATAACTACTTAATAAAAAACACAACGAATACGCGGTTATATAATGGGACTAATACTAGACTTACAGATAAGATTCGCAAACTTATCTGGAGGAGAACACATTGCTTGTAGCTCTCAACAATTACAACAAATCCATTAAAACAACCTTATAAATGTTAGCAATAATGATAAGTATCAAGTTTCAATGTAGAACTTTTCACTTTTTTAGAACTTCTTCATATTAAACAGCGATCGAACGGCGTAGGTCTGGGACTGTCAAATGCTACATCAAAAGCCTAGTTCCCACTTTTTACAGATCACGTATTTACGTAGGGTGCCAGTTCTTGTGTGTAGTAACAGGTATCAAAATAGTATGACGAATATAGCAAATAATTGCCAGTAAGCCAGTTGATTAAAAAAAATCTATATAAGTTTGAAGAAGAGAAATATGAGTGAATTGAAAAGAAATATTTTATTCATTGAATACATCAAGATACTAATGAATCTGAGAGAGTTTAAGTATCGGTATTTTCAAAGACCTGTATCACAGACGAGAAATGCCAATGTGAATTTTCTCGAAGAAGAAGGGCAGTAATAACACGTCTTTCAATTTTTCACTTCCAAGAAAAAGTAGATTACAATTTTTATATGATTATAGAATCGGTTTAAGAACCTTCTGGCTCTTTCGATTCAGAATAACATCTGTTAAGGGAAGTTTCGTTTATTTTTCAGCCCGGAGCTAAAATATTTCAAATAGTTTTTGCGAAGGTAGAGGAATTATTAACAATACAACAAATTATTTTAACCAAGAAATAATATTTTGGTTTACATAAAACAACTGCAAAAGAAAAGTATCTTGTTTATGTAACATTATAAATAAGGCGGAAAAGTAAACTCATTATTTGAATATTAACGTCTCAAACCTACTCTGTTAACACACGTGTGAAATAAAATTTCGACTTTATAAATTACTGGAGATTTTGAATTTTCTGACGAAATGCAACATTAACAAAAGGCATAAATACATTTTGTTATCTATTAGGGTTACCTACTTTCCGGTTTTTGTAACTAGATGTCGTTACTGAGGTTTTTTCTGCAATATGTTGAAAACTTTCGCAGCAGAAGACCAACTTACCACAAAAAAATTGCTATGAATTTTCGATATATTTTCAATTTCGCTACTCATATAAGGTTTTGTTAAGAAACACGACGATAATATTGCAGTTGAAAATGCAATATTTTCTTGAATTTCGAATCTTGTTGTTTTTTATGTATATGAAAATTTGATGTTTCTGCTTGATTAGGTTTGTTTTGTCATAATTTCCACTTATTGGAGATGTTGACCAGTAAGTTCTCGCGTGTTCCATTCCTTACAACTATTCGACAGCTACTGAACGAGAGTTAGTCCTGTATCAAACGAGAATATACTGAATAAAGAAGTGAAATAGCAGCCAAAAGAAACTTGCTCAAACTCTATTAATAATTGTCTTGCATCTTGCTTTGTATCTCAGGTTCAAAAGGCTAGTACATTTCTTTCACCATCTCGAACCGTGAGAACAACATATGCTTTAACGTTGGAAAAATAACAAAAGATATTTGGAACAAAGTGTGCTTCAGTATTTAAGAAGGAAAATAGAAAAAAAAAACAGTAAAGGTACACTTAGATGATATACCAAATAATAGAGATGACTATTTGTATCATAATTGCGGAAGGAATATTCAGCAGAGTGGGTTTTAAATTGGTTTATAAATCCAACAATAAATTTTTGGGCAATCCTAAGGATAAAATACCAAATCTGCAAAAGAGTGGTATATAAGGAATTAGCTATGGTGATTGTGACCGAAAGTATATTGGGCCGACTAAGAGATTCGTTATGGTCTGGTTTAAAGAGCACATAGCTCATTTGAAATATGGACGGACCGGAAAATCGGGTATTGACGATCACGCTGCCAGTCACAATCATGCATCATATTAATAATGTAAAATTATTAGAAAATGTATCAAATAATAAGTTGTTGGATGTATCTGAAAGCATTGAAATTGCTAGGTGTAAGAGTAGCTTAAATATGAACAAAGGGCCAATTCCTTCAGCCCACTGTATAATTTAATAGTCAAGGAATGAATGTGAAGATTCCTACCAAGAAGTTTTCTCCGCTGTAATTAATTTTCGCGGGAGAAGGTTTATTGTAAAGTAAAGTAAATTTTTTTCCCTACCACCTATTCTGTGAAAAGAATAGTTTAGTTACCAGACAAATAATTTTCCTTATAGCGTATATATATTCGTATCTACTTTTAAATTTAAAGGAACTGCTGTTTTCAATTACATTGTCGGTTCAAATATTTCAACAACAATCTGTTGCAACCTTTACTAAACAGTTCAAAATTAAATTTAAATTATAATTGCGGATTCAACAAGCCAGGTGCTGAAACTTTAGATAAGTTTAGCAACAATTTAGACTTTATAATTTCTCATTGAATTCGTTTCTATCGCGTTTTAAATTCTACCCTAGAATTGTATAGAGAGATGGAACCATAATCGCTGGAGGTTATTATTTTAACTTGATCCTGATGTAGTTGGAAAAATTAAGAACGTACATTGAAGTTATATTAGATTCCAACATTCGTAAAATCAACAAAAATTTATTTCAGTTTTCACATACTAGCATATACTGCTCACTGCAATTCCGTTCATAATAGTTCCATTTTCTTTTTTCAAGTGACATTTTTCTTACCATAACAACCACTTAATGAAGCTTCTTTTTCCATTTTCTCTGTAGTTATTCACCATTTACTATTGGCATTGAAAACTTCCTCAGTTCCTTATATTTGGGAGTAGCCATAAAAGCAATACCATTTTAGATTAAGAAATTCATCAGGAAATGATGAGAAACAAATATTTTAGAGGCTATAGAATAGGTTAATCGTATTATACTAGCAATATTCAGAAAAAAATCTATGGTATATATTCTCGAAGCTACAATTTTGAACGCCAAACTTGAAGGTGAAGTTCAGTCTCTCAGACTCACCCTTTTAATTGAAACGTATGAAATTTCAAATTCGCTTGACATTTTCCATGACTATTGATAAGTCACAAAGTCGAACAATTTGTGGGTTAGGCTTAAAAAATCCGGTCTTTTCACATGGCCAATTATATGTGACATATTCTTGCGTTGGAAAACCGTTTATTCATCTACACTCTTTAGAAATTACTTTCATAAAATTATTATTATTTATTTGTCATGCTTTGGTTCACATTATTATGAAGATATATTCTTGTTTCTGTTCATAGAGTAGCTGCAATTTGGGAAACCCGATAATCTCTATGAGCATTCTTGCTTCTAAAGACTATACTAACAATGTACATGGATATATTTGAATAAATTATCGATTGTTATTGATCTATATTTGTTTATTTGCTTGTTATTTCCTTAGAATAAGAATACCAAATAAAGTACTAAGTAAACCATTAAGCAATCATATAGATAAAAACTGTTCTGACACAATTCTCTATTTCTCTCAGCGCACTTTTTATTTTCTTCATCACATGCAAACGGTAATTTTTGTTCTGTCTCCACCTTAATCTCTTTGTCCCATTTTATTACATTGAAGTTGCTTGTCATTGATGTAATAATAAACAGTTTCCTGAAATTATCCTCACATAATTGGTTCAATCACTTCTGATAATATTTTTCTCTTCAACTTCTAACATTTGATGTCAAGCTTGAGTGTATCTTTCTGATGATATTTTAAAAGTTCTACAACTCACTTAATTATTTTGTGAAATTTTCTGATCAATTGGAAAAGGTGTTATTAAAGTGACATACTGTATTTTTGTCATTTTTTCCAAGTAATCTCTTATTTTACATAGTGAACTTATAATTTCTACCAAGTATAATAATCTGACAGAGAGATCGGGCTGTTGAGCTCTGGGAGTAATAAAACATTATCAAGAATTTATAAAAAACGGAACGGAATATATATTTTGGGTCAACTGAAATAAAATTTCATTCGCGAGGGTATAAAAATGTAGAGAATAATAAGTTTATTATGTTCTGCTTTATGAAGTTACATGCTTCAAATTATGAATACTTAATCCAAGGGAATATTTTCACAATCATAAAACGCTGCTGTTTTCTCGTTTAACTTATTTAATGGACGTTGATGTTCCACAGTAATATGGGGTGGGAAATTCCCACAACTCAGGACGGAAAAGTTATAATCCACTTCTAAAAATCATCTTTTTTGAAATGAATCATAAAAGAATATACTCATCTCAGCCCTAAACATTTCTGTTGACGTCTATAAAATTTTCGAGATGTATAGAAAATTACAAGCAAGGGGCTCACAGTCTTATGTACTACTCAGGGGGCTGAAAAGTTTGGATCGAATATGTTTTTATTATGCTAAATTATGTGTTGTGTCACTCGTTGCACTCCCACTATGTTCTTTTAGTTCTATATGTGACTTAGTCACCACTACATTCCGTTACCTTCAAATTGAGGTGATGATCAAAATCATTGACATGCTTTGACAATATTTTGTTTGTCTCAGTCAAGATGAATGAATACTACGGACGAAATAAGTAAGTGTTATAATCTTTTACATTTGTTGTCAGGACCTAATTGTTAAAACAGTTTCGTTTGAAATTTCTAGATTATTGGAAAAAGTAGTAATTTAAACAATTTAGAAACGATCTTTGCTATTGACGACTGTGTTAATTTGGGTTCCTTCAGTTTATCACTTTATGAATTATTTATATATCTGCCTGAGTCGAGTGATTGATCCATTCTGTTTTTGAAAATTCTGTTTCATACTAAAGTATCTTGAACTTGAAATTATTCTCTCTCCAGCTTCAAGAAACTCACAGCATTTATAATATTGAGTTTCCTATTTATACCTGATCATTTTCATAATTCAATAAATAATCAGAGAGATAAAAAATCTTCAATATCACCTGAAATATCATTGGTTTGTGAAAATGGAGTGAAAATGGAAGCGTTTGGTTAGGCCACAGAAATAAGTCTTTTTCCAGATAACTTAGGCGTATTGATCTTTGCGATCAAATAATTAATATGTACTCGTTATCAAAATAATAGGGCACTACTCGATTCTTCCCTATATTCTGCTATGGAGAGAAGTTGGTCGTTTAGTGCAGGCATTCAAGCTCAAAATGGTGTTAAACCTCCGAATTCTTTAATGCAGCTTCGATTTTCCTGAAAATTGAGAATTAAGCTCAACTTAACTCAACTTAATGCTGATATATATATGTATATATATATATATATATATATATATATATATCACTATAGTGACAGATTAATTTGGTTATAACACCGTCATAAAAAATGATTTAATTTGACTGTTTGACTATTTGTGTTCGAATGTCTTATCTTTTTGAAAAAGTAAAAAGCATCAATTAATGCTCATTTTTTTCAAAAATATGCATTTCTAATGAGCTAAACTTTCAGATGTCCTAAATAACATCCAAATAAAATATTTGGTACAAGGAATAAGTTTAATTTTGATTTTCAATAAAATGACATTAGTTTTAGGGCAATTTTTTTAGCTTTAACTATTTTACATCATATCTCACTCAAATTTCGTAAAACAAAAGTATCCATAACTTGCTTTAGGTAGAACATTAAAATCTTGAAATGTAACTTAATTCCTCTGTTTTTCATAAGAATTATTTTGGTTATAACACTTTTTTCGACAAAATGCATCATTTCTGAGTTATACATAAAAAACTATTGAAAATGCGGTTTTTCGAAAAATCGTACATTTCAATAGCGAATAACAAACTATTGATCTGGCAAAAAAACTTTATATGACATTTCTTTCTTCAAATTTGCTTATCTTTCGATTTCTGGGGTTGCACACTTCGTCACCATGTAGATCTCGCTTTTTAGATACACACCTATCATCTGTCAAAATTTCTAATAAGTTGGTGTTGCATTAAAGAAATCGGAAGAGAAATGCAATCCGTGGAGCGTGGTACTTATAAAAACAGAGAACTATCGAATTTTTCAATTGTACTGATCTTTGTTGAGCCGTTTTTTGAAGATATTAATAAACAAGCACTAAGGTGATTTGCCTTTTCCAAGGCTTTGATCCTCCAGTTTCGCAAAAGAATCCTTGAAATAAAATGATCCTAATGTGTTCATGATCAGCTATCACACATCAAACAAACTTGATGAAAGCACGACCATGTATTCAACGCCAATTATAGCTGGGGCAAATATAGGCCAATAACCTCTTGGGTTAAATTGAAATTAAAACAGAATTAAAACTTTTGACAATGTAATTGAAAAACGATATATCATATATTTTTGATAAAATATCAGGGTAAAACAAAAGTTACAGAAATCAATACGTAAAAGGTAAATAAATTTTTGTTGTCCTTGTGTTTGGCCAAATACGAGGTAGGTAGCTCCACCAAAGGAGAGCGGCTTGAAGATGAGCCACCAGCAAAAATACGGGGAAGGTGTTTTTCATGTGGAGGGTGTAAAAATAGGGTGAAAACAGTGAATTGTGATGTATGTGATAGATCTGTGTGGAAATAACATGCAAATAAAGTAATTACTTGTCTAGAATGCAACAATAACGGGAATATCACAGATGAAATTTAGTGGGTAGATGTAATAAGGTATGCTTCGTAAGGTATAATTTATGTAAAAATGCATATTTTGTAGTTTTTTTATTCACAAAGACTTTTAATTGGTTTTTATAAAAAGTTTTGATGTGTAAAACTTATGGCATACATATTTGATCTTATTTAACTCAATTTCATTTATTGTTTTGGTGGTGTACAAAATACATCACGCGTGTACTTGTGTTAAGTAGTTGAGATTAGTTATAGACTGTGGTTGATGGCATGATATTTGTGTAAAAAATGATCCATTTAGAATCACTACTTTGGGTGACAATAGATAATAATATAATAGAATAGTAATAATAAAAGAATAAATTCAAATTAAAGAGTGAATACATAAAATACGTATTACTACAGAATCTAGAAAGGGAAACTGAATATTTGAATTGTGAATAATGATCATGGGAACAATTATATTTGGTAATAAAATTTTAATGGAGGTCGGCGCTTGCAAAACTGAATGCTTAAGCATTGTTAAAATGAATTATGCGTAATTTTACTGCGAAATAATTGGAAAAAGGAAAGAGGCAGAGCAACTATCCGGTTTAGGGTGAATTGAATGAAAAACACTATTGAAGAGAAATCAGAAAGACAGTTATGTATCTACATAATTCAGTGGGTCTATTTTCATCGAAGAATATTTTATAATCAATTAAAAACAAAGATTGGAGCACATATAATTTCAGTCTCGTTTTACATTTGAATCATTTTTGTATCTGTTGATTTGGTCGACCTTTTTCTATCGAATAATGTTTTATGTAGAAAATAAATAAAAATTTAGCATACACCTAATAACCTCATAAACTGCTAAATAAACATATGTTGAATTGGGATGTCATGGAATCTAAGAATCTAAATAAAACTATATTAAAAAATGGATGAATTGAACAAATCATGATAATAATTCATTTTGATATGTCCAATGTGATGCTTCAAATTTCAGAATTTAGCTATAGCAAAAAATTAAGAGCCGACATCAGCTTCGACACGTAGTTCAATACCTTAGGGGTGTTCAAGGTTGAAAAAAATAGGCGCCAATGGATTACGCCTAAAAATTATATTTTTATCATTTTCATAATAATTTTCATACTTCATAAACACGCCTTAAACTGAATCTTAATGCATCTGTCCTTTTACAGTATCAATTCATAAATAACTAACTCATTTGAATTTGGGATGTTTGAAATCGTTGTTCATGGATAACATTGCAAGGGCAGTTAAACTATTATCTGGAAGATCCACCTGCAATTTATTTCCAATCAATAATTCAAGTAGGTGAACCTTAAATTAGTCTAAAATCTGATATCATTTCCAGTTTGTCGTTCTCTCTTCTGTCGTTCTGTCGTTCGACTTCTGCATTGAGCTTCATATTTGATACACTTTATTTTGGAAGCCTTCAAATTTCGGAACACATTCATTCTCCTTAGAAGGAAGAAAAAAATTGATATCTTTGATTGTTGCATGTTTCTGTTTGTCATTTTATCAAAATTCCAACATTGATCATTAAATTCGCGAGTTACATGTGCACTGATTTCATGTACACATACATCAGTATAGACTTCGAATGTCGGTCTAAACTACAATGCTAAAGGGGCAGGGAATCGACTAATTGCGATTAGAATCATCCCCATTTAGTTTTTGTTGGTTAAATAAATGTTGGTATTATGGGTCTCTTGAAAATTATCTATATTATACTTCTCTCCAAAAAATATGAGGAAAAATTTTCCCAGATCTAGAGAAATCAAAACGTTCCAACAACACTACATCACGGTAATATTTCATTGTAAAATATCTATAAGGATATTTAACAACCATGGGTTTGAGCGCTCAAGTGCATAGTTCCATTTATTAACTGCATTTTCATATACTAATATCGATTTCTTCAATGATGTTAACTCATTTATATTCATAGCTAAATATAAAATGTATCTTCTAGTTTAGGGTTGAGAAATTTGTCGAAAACACCATTAAAAAAATAGAGCATAGGTTTCTTCTTAAGAGGTTTTTAGCAACATATCATCCGAAGTGAAGTCAATTTAAATGTTCCAGCTGTTATTAGCTATGTATTACTAGCGTTTTGTTCGTCCGTCCGTGTGTTTTAGCCATATGTCTTCACAGGAGAGCATGTAATGAGCTCGGGATTTTTTCATTTAATTCCTGTAGATCTGGCAAAACGAAATATGTTTTAGACATTATGAAGAAAAAATGATCAAATGAACCCATATGAAATTTTTTTTATAAAAAATTTTATTTAAACTTGCTATAGATCAACACAAGAAATTGTTAAATTACGATAATGTATACTTTGTGGAGATTCAGTATCTTCTAAAGAAGCTATGAAAAAAAAACTTCTTTTTGTTTGTCGTCGCAAAATAAGTGGTTATATAGTTGAAACTTTTGTTAATGAATCATATTTTTCATTTCGTAACTAATTATTAAGAACTAATGGATACAAAATTATTAGATGACTGAAAGTATTGTTATTTTCCTTATAATAATAATAATAATAATAATAGTAATAAAAATGATAATAATAATAATAATATTATTAATAATAAAAATAATAATAATAATAATAATATTAATATAATATTATCTTAGACTTTCGCGCAATGATATATACTATAATTAATTTTGAAATTCATTAATATTGATAAGTAAATAATAAAAAAGAGTTACCTGTTTATATGTGAGATTTATTTCATTGAATTAATAGGCGATGAGCCGGTAACACGGAAAGTCCCGTCAAAGCGCAAATAAAATATTTTTTTTTGAATAAATAGAACATAAGTATAGGATTAAATTGAGCTCGGTATGCATGGATTCCTATTGAAGAAACAATAAAATATTGAAAAAATTAAAAATGTTTTACTGCCAACGCGGATATTAATTTTTTAAATGTATTCCACCGTAAATTTTATTGGCTTTTAGAAAAAAATCACGCAAACCACTTTTTTGCCGGAAGGGTCTCGCAAACCTATTTAAAGTGTTTGATGAGGGCTAAAATTTCTCTATCATGCCGGAAACTTTTTTCATTTCATTTATTTTTATGTAATTTTTAAAAATATCTTGATATGCGCGCTCAAAAACTACCGGAAAAATCCCGCATACCACCTTGAAGTGCATAAACTATATTAACATCTACTCCAAAATGTACGATGTGCAATACACTTATTTTAGAGTAAAGCTTTTTTTCGAATCACCGCTGTTACATAATTATGATGATCTAGTATATTACATCAATAATTATTATGTTTCTTGTAAAATTACTCTTGTTGGTGAAGGTTTTTTTTCATACATAATATAGTTCAGTACAAAGTACTGTTCTCCATTTTGGAAAGTGTTGCATCTTTATATTGATACAATATAAAATACCAAAATATATTTGAATGAATAATGAATATTTGAACATTTTAACGGATCCGGAAGACATCATTGACGAAGAGAAAACAGATCTTATGCAAATATTTACCAACGAAATGTATGATATAGACTGGGCTGGTAACTGAATCAATAAAATAAGCTGGAGCCATTGTGGTATAAAGGACCAGCAACATTTTCAAAAGTTGAAAATATTCTTAGTGGGATTGCCTTAGCGGCCAATTAAATTAAAAAGAAAGTGAAGAATCAGTAAATGAAACCCGTTGTGAAATTAATTTCGATGATTATCAATAAATATACTAATTTTGAGAATAAACTTCTGTCAATTATTTCAATATTATTTAATTGTTTCAATTATCTAAAATAAAAATTCTCCTATTATTTCTTGAATTATCAAATTATCATCATGTTATTCCAAAATAAATTTATTGAACAATGTACATTTTGGTATAGATGCTAATATAGTTTATGCACTTCGGGTATACGGAATTTTTCCGGCAGTTTTTGATCGCGCATACCAAAATATTTTTTTAAATTATATAAAAATTAATAAAATGGAAATTTCGGCATGATAGAGAAATTTTTGCCCTCATCACACACTTCAAATAGGTATGCCAGACCCTTCCGGCAAAAAAGTGGTTTGCTTGATTTTTTTCTAAAAGCCAATAAAATTTACTGTCGATTGGAATACATCAAAAAAATTGATAATCGTGATAACGGTAGAACATTTTTTCGGCAATAGGAATCTACGCATACCAAGCTTAATTTATTCCTATACTTATATTCTATTTATTTAAATAAAAATCTTTCGATTCCGTTATGACGAGACTTTCAGTGTTACCGGCTTCTGGACTATAATGAAACATTTCAAAGTATATAATTGAATCCGGGAATACTATTCGACATCCTACCCAAATGATTTAATGCTTTCACTATGCCCCAAAGTGATTTCTATTTCCGATGTGCTAATGGCTTCGTTAATCAATCATTACGCACACGGCTATGATTTATACAACAATGCAAATCGAGTTTGTCTTTAACATTCAAGATTTTCCAGGGTATATTAATTAAATTATTAGGTCATATATGAGACATGCTCAGTAATTTAAAACATATTATCTATCCACTTTTAAATGTATATTTGAATCGGAACCGAATATTTGCCAGACAGAATATGAGTGTTTACGTAGTGGAATTGTAGTAAAATTAAACAACAAAGTGTACTAATTCCAATATACTTATAAATTTCCAAGCTTAAGAATACTTAAGATAATAATATAAATAAAAGTGGAACAATAATGAGAGTTACTTACATTAATTGTCGTTAAATTTTTATGGGTTAGATAAGGTTAGGTTGTTGTGAATGATATTAAATATTGATTGATTAGTTTATGAATGACATCAAGTTTTTATAGGCTTGATCATTTTGAATGGAGCTAAATATTTATAGGTTCGATTATGAATGACATTAAATTTTAGATTAATTCGTTATCTAATATTCGTAATGAAGTTGAATTTAATAGGTTAGGTAAGGTTAATGGTCGATGATGGTCTAAAAGATATGCATAATTTAGACTTAGGTTATTTAGATTAGTTTTATAATAAAACCAATGATCTTTTTGGGCAATATACGATATTTCTTGTAGTTGTTGTCTGTTGTCAAAACTTTGGCTTCATAATGCATAGAATGTCTTTCATGAAAGACATGTGTCGATGAGGAACACCTATCAAAATATAATATTAGTCATAACAACATTTATGAACCTCAAAATAGGACATATAACGTTCGAAAATGTGAACTTGAAGTGTAAATTCGAAAATCACATACTGCCCAGCTTTATGAAAAAAATCCTCAATATTCTTATCACTGGTTACGATTATCAAGATCAATAATGAAAATATCCTGAATCAAATCGGAATTTCCTTTCATAGGTACTTCCAAATAACGTTTCAAATAAAGTTATCAAACGTTGTAAAAAGAAGAATAAAAACCTTTCCAATAAAGTGAAGCAAAGATATGAAAATATACTGAAAAATTTATAGGAAAAGAAAAGAAATAAAAAACAAGCAATCACTACCTTCTTTATGACTATAAAATATCACAAATGAAACAATTCCTGAATACGTAGCGAAAATCTTAAGTTTAGGACCAAAATTTGCAGTGAATTTATACTTGTTCAAGACATGCAACATCGAAAATAGGATGTGGGATTTAAAAAATGATTAAAAAAATAACTACAAAAACAAAATTAAATGTCAAAATGATAAAAAAAGTCACTCCTATCGAACATAATTATGGAAGGAACAAAAAATATTTCAAACAAAATAACCACGTCAAAGTTTTGAAAGCCTACAAAACAAACAAGTATGTTTTAAAGCAATCAAGAGAATTTGATAAAAAATGAGTAACCCACTTGGCGATAGAAAACTAAAACCTAATGAAATCAGATCCATCAAATCAGTACCATGAAGAGAATGACGTACTAATATATTCATGTACCCTTTTTTTGGTTAAGATGATAAAAAACCTGGGAGCTGTTCTCAAAACTCAATGATTAATTGTTACACTGTTCTGGTTTTAAATTTTATGCAGTATTTGATACACGGGACGTTCAAAACCATTGGACCAAATCTTTCATTTTTACATTCTCATGATATTTCATATATTTGAAAATTGAATCCCACTAAGGCCTTTATTTTCAAATCTACTCCGTCACTGGCCAGAATGACGTCCTTAGAGAGAGACATGATATAGGGAATATTTTCCCATTTCATCAAAATAATCCATTAACCCAATCATTTCTATACATTGTGTCAGCTCAATTTGGTTCCCACTGAAGAATCATTGTTGTTACCAAATAATTGGGACAATTATCTGGAAAAATTACAACATATATGGAATAAATTAAGATTTTTTCACCTCTCTTAGAATCATGTCGACTTAAGAAGTTATAGAATTCCCATTACAACAAAATCACATATATGCAAGTTTTTAGAGCATCAAGTATTTTAGCAGAATCATTCTAAAGGTTCAGTTCTTTCATAAGATCGTTCATTTCTTCTTAATTGGGATTGTTGAATCTGCTGAATATTCGCTGCAGTTCAAAAAGACTGCTGACGAAACAAAACTTTTTTGCTCTCATGTATATTATAAAAACTATGTACACATTAGAACGCTACTTTTGAGTATAAAATCAGTGGGGATGGAGCTAACTCTCATACCTGCCCTAGATGATGAACCTTTCAAAAATAATAATAAGCAATTGAAGGCATGGAGCTGAGCTAGAATAGTTTACCTAGTTTTGGGTTGATTCAATTACAGTATATATTGGACCAATTTAATTTCGATCTTAACGAGAAATTTCTATCCTAACTTTCAATAAAATATCTTTCTCTTCATACTGGAATAGAAATAGAATTTACAGGAATTGATCTATATCTCTGAAATGGAGCGAAAATATCTGATATAACTTTGTAATGTAATGGAATTATCAACAAATTGTGGAATGGGACAATGTTCATGGATAATTATGTGAGTAAATCATCGATTTTTAGAGATTAGTTGTTATTATTGATTCATCTACATTCCTTCTATTAATAATTCGTTTCTTATTTTATTCCTTATCGTCGTCTATGTTACGAGTCTCAAAAAGTCGATTTCTACATCATCTATATCCAAATGTCGATATAAGTTTTGTTTTCTTGGTCCTGATCTCTATATTATCAACTTTTTTTTTCATTTCATGTAAATATCATCTAATCGTCAGGAAACACACATTGTATTGTGTTGGAAAATGTTGAGCTTACTTCTTCGTCGTGTCTTTCCTAGGATACAAATTCTTCTGACTTCTAGAATAGTTTCTTGTACTATTTCATACACTGGCAAAAATGTTTCGCAAGTTTTTGTCCACGTTTCACGTTATCATATTATACAATTTTGTACATTTGCTTGTGATAGATTTGATCTTGAGTATTCCTTCATTTTCTGAAGTTACGCTGTGAATCTTTCATACTTGCTCCATTATTTTTTCAATGTAATGAATACTTTCATTTACTTGGGGTATATAGTTGTTAAAGTTATTCCTCTGTAGTTCTGGTAGTCATAGTAGCCTAAGGTGACATTATTAATAATTATATTCGATGTATTCAAACGTTGAGTGAAATTTGTATATTTGATACTGCGCAAATTATATTTATAATTTCAACAATTTACATTGCATTCAATAACAATGGATTATTATCGCAGTTGCATCCTGTGCTATCCAATTTAATAGTATTTATTTTTGAACAAATTCAATTGAAATGCTTTTATGAAATTTCACTACAATACACAGGAGTCAAACTCACTTTCCGTTCATATGAAAAAGTTATGCATTTAACTTGTTCGTATCAGAGTGATTGTTGACATGGAATATTTTCCAAATCGATGAATAACATGCTCATGAATGTTTCAATTAATTCGCTATAAAAGCAGAATTAAATTTTCATTGAATAATTTCAATTTCATTATTTGTTGATTGAAGTCAAATTGCAGGACACATTGAGATAATGAACAACTATGGATATTTGGTAATATCAATTGAAAGTAAAATTTTGATTATTCACGAATGTAAATTATGTTCAGTTTATTTCAGGAAAAAAAATAAATACCGATGCTCTTACATAAACATTAGCTGAAATATTGATGGAACATCGTGAAAAACTTGCTAGAAAAATTTTAACATCTTTAAATTCAATATTGATGAGTATTATGCATACTTGTATAACAGAAACTAAACGAAGCTTTGGATAACCCCATAATTGACTACTCGCGTCCTGTCTATTTTTGATCGTCGTAAGTAACAAAGAGAAAGAAAAAAAATTATAGTTCAATGAGGATTATAGAAGACCGACCAAATAACCAAAATATGAATGATTTATATCACAACACATGATAAATGTCGAATTAATAAAATAGGGGGGAAGAATTACAGATGAAGAAACAGAAATTAAAAAAAAGGTTGAGAGGAGAAATTCAAGCGTATTGAGGAAGAGGACCGATAATGGCACAGGAAATAAAATAACCTAATGCGATTATGTTTGAGAACTTCTATCTTTTAAACTAATGTTTATATTTTTCTTGCAGTGCTCCGCGAGTTTATTTGATGTTA
This sequence comes from Diorhabda carinulata, assembly GCF_026250575.1. NCBI lineage: Eukaryota > Metazoa > Arthropoda > Insecta > Coleoptera > Chrysomelidae > Diorhabda > Diorhabda carinulata. The sequence goes on from NC_079462.1 coordinate 12,608,627, forward strand.
TTTTTAATTGCCTATTATTCCCTCATGATTTTCATATCTGTCTTTCTATTCTATTCTATTAGTTTAATTGTCATTATCCCGATTTGTTCCCATCATCAAATTGTTAACCGACTCTATACGGCTGCATGTAACTCTTTTAATATACCATCAACACGTTCTAGAAACCTCGTTTTCGGAATAATTTGCCATCAATAAATGGTAAACTAGCCAAAAACATCCCCCTTAGAAGTCATATCAATAGAATAGTTCAATCAATGGATGGATTTTCTGAGAGGAAAAATTCTAAATCAATTCATAGTGCAACAACTCTTAATTAACATACGCAATTTTTTTCCTAATATATAACCTAATTTTTTCTGCTATACAAAAGTGTCTCGAAACCAATGTGGCAAAAATTGATAATTTAATCAAATATAGAATCAGAGTGGTATATTAAATTTCAAAACAAAATATCTCGAGTATACAAAGAGAACTAAATGGGAAGAATCGATAAATGGAAAACTAATATTGTTTGTCGAACGATTTACGTTACAATTGTAACGTTCGAAATTATGTCGTTATTATACATTCAGTTCTTTAAATAATACCACAGAAAGGAGTTCCGAAACCTTAAGTTGGGTGATGATACAACTCATTAATTAAACTCCTTGCAATGCATTGCATAGTCTTGTCTATTGAGATATTGTCTATTCTCCTCACATGATTGGCAAAGAAGATGTTGAATTTGTCTCACTAACTGCAGTTTGTAACTATTAGCGGTGAAAAAAGTGTATCAATCATAATCTCACACCATGGTAATCATTTTGTATGAGTAATCTTCAGTTATTACCTGTACTAAAAGTGTCTTGTACTTGTTGTAGAATCTAAATCGAATTAATACCACATGAAATTGCTATATCACTTCAAATACCATCTTCATATTTTTTTTTATTTTCTCTATTAGCTATAGTACGTTCGAAGAATGGAGATGTTTATATTCATTAATCTGATTTTTAACTTCACTGTTCTTCTCGCACAATTCGTTCGGTAATGGAATATACTATACACCCCACAAAAATTCACTCATTATTTTTCAAATATTTCAAATGTGTTGCCTGTTTTTCGAATTTTATTATTATTAATAATTAAAAAACCAATAGTTACGCCTTTTGCAACATGTATCAGTTTAGTCTACAGAGGACAAAAAGTTTGATTTATCAAAACATAAAAAATATCAAAAAAATTGTACAAAACATCTATACAAAAAAATGAACGGTGCTTAAACTAAAACCAGCCACTGAATTTCTAATAGCGTGTGTTGCCGCCCCTAGCTCTAATTACAGCTACCATTCGTCTTGGAAGGCTACTAAACAGGTTTTGGATGTATCCTTGCGGCATGTTTTCCCAAAAGTTAAAAAGGAACATTTTGATCTAGTGTTCTTATTGGTGCCGGATGTTGCTGAATTTGCCATCCTAGATGGTCCCAGACATGCTCTATTGGGTTAAGGTCCGGGAAACGTGCAGGCCAATTCAGGGTGGGTATCTCGACCTCTTCTAAGTACTACCGAACCACTCTAGCAGCATGTTGACGAGCATAATCGTGCATTAGCACAAAGTGGTCACCGATGTGAGGCACATGGGGCTCTAGGATATTGGTTAGCTTTCAGTTTGACAAAAATTAACCTGATCGTGTCATTCACCACGTCGCCTATATAGTGGTACACGCCTATCTGATGAATACAGACAAAATTTTGCTATGTCTCTGGTAAGACGTGGACCTCTAGCTGGCACTCTAGCTCGTATACCTGCTTCTCTCAGCCTATTTCGAACTATTTGTAGGCTTATTCGGACATTACGAACAGCCAACAGATTTGTTTGCAGGATTCGAGCGGTGGTATGCCTAATTCTTAACGCCGTTATCCTGAAATAACAATTATCTACTACCGAAGTTACCCTTCCGCGGACTTGTCCGGGTCTTCTGCTTAGCTGCCCTGTTTTTTAGTAGCGATTAAGAACTCTGGATATGGTGCTTTGTTGAACTCCAATTACCCCGGCGACGTATCTTTGACTGCGGCCATCTATGAGCGCCATGATTCTAGCGGCTTCTTCATTCGTCACATGTCATGTTAAAAGTTGAGGCACATCCATTATTAACAGAATAAATTTAAATTTTCACTATACAATAACACAATTTGCCTAGAAAGTTCTCGATTTCAATGAATTCTCCAAGACAAAAATGATTTACTCGAACATTTTCGATTCCAAAAAAATTTGTAAGAAATTGTGATATTTTTTGTCCATGATAAGAAACCAGAAATATCTATTAAGTTGATACATATACAGATTCTCCCATAAAACTAAAAGTATTTGAAGAAGGCATAGATTCATTGAAATAATTGTCTTGATTAATTTTTTTTGTACCAGAAAAAATGACACGTTAGTAAACCATGGGCATTGCGTTTTAATTTTAGAATCATAGCATTTCAAAACGAGACACTTTGTGATTCGAGGGATGGCGTTGAGAATCTGAATATTCAATTGAAGTGCCTAATGTGCTTGTTTTAAAATGAGGGATTATAGAAATGTAGAGGAAAAGGTTATACTGGATTTCTGTATTGTGAAAATATGTTGGAAGAAAAATTTTTCAAAATCTAGCGAAACCTGGCAAATACCGAGGTGGACCCTCTCCTCCAACCTACTTGGTGTATATTGAACCAATAATAGTGTTTTATCCAGCAATCGCCTATATAGTGGTATCAGCAACTATTATTTTAAGCTTTTTTCTATATTATACCAATTGAATGAATGGTTTGTGAATTTCCAACGTTTTTATGACTCACAACTAGATATTGATTATTCATATGAGCTTTGGGTGGTGTGAATAAATGAATAAACAAGTTTTTTCATTATCAATCAAAATAAAAGACATCATAAGTTCAAGTAGCAGAACAATTTATGAAAATAAAAAAACACAAGAGATTCACAACATATCCTGAACGTTGATCCAAATATGAAGAAATTTTTATTAGAAAAACAATTCTCCTCAATTGAGACAGAGCGTGAATTTTCATATCTCAGTATAAAGGATACTGAAGGATAATGCTGAATCCTCACATATGTAGCCTTAATTTCAACTCAACAGAGAAAATAATTAAAGTCGACCGGAAGTACTTCGAAACTTTTCTAATGCTAACCTTGTAAACTTTTCCTGTTATTAAAGTTTACTTTACTTTTTAAATCCTCGCAAAGGACTACGACGGTAGACAGTAATACAATTACATTTCTAAACTTCATTCTGTGTTAAGCAATTATGTCAGGAAGTTGTCAGATAAAAGACTGTCCTAACTTTATGGAAACTTTCCTTTTTCTGTTCGACAGCTAGGCTTTACAACTATGAATACAATTTTCGATGCTTTTACAAAGAGAACTAATGATTATTTCAATGTGAAAAATTGATTATTGATCATAAAGTACGGTAACTTGCTAATTTTTCGATTTCTATTGATTACAATTTTTGATAAATCCGGTTATCTATGTATGTAAGCGATTTTTTCAAAAATGGTATATTTATATATATTGTAAATTCTACACCCTCTTCTCAGTTTGACATGTTGTGAATTAAAATTATAACCGTTAAATCTTCATTATTATAATTTAATTTTTTGCATACATTTGAACATAAAATTTACGAGAGATTTTCTCTTACAGAAATAATTATTAGGCACAAATAATTTATGAATCTCATATAGTTAAACTACGAATTCTCTGATTTTCACATCTTTATGGTGCACAATATGAAAGAGATGTAGGGGGAGGGCAAATACCTGTATTGTGACCCTTCTACTCTATTTACCTTGCAATACTTTATCTTGGGCATCTGTAAGTTGTAATGTTATGAATACTAGTCGTTGGTTTACTATTTATGTAACATCTATTGATAAGCAAATGAATATGTCATGTTGTCCCTTTTGCATGAAAAGTAAGTTCAATAGCATCTGGTTCAGTTTTTTGCTGATAAGGAGCAGAAATTTTATGAGTTTGAAAGAAAGATGGCAAAAGGTCATTGAGCAAAATGGATAATATATAATTGATTAAAAACTTTTCTTTGTTCAATTTGATACACAAAACAAAATCTAGATGAGAATCTTAGGAAACAAGCACAAATCACGAATGTTCGAGAAGTTTATACATATTTTTAGAAGAGTGAACACCCTATTAAAACAATTAATAGGAAAAGAAAATATTTTATTATGATAGAATTTGTACAGCCTCCATAGTCAGGCAAGACAAAATAAAAAAAATTATCTTCAGTAATTTATGAGAAGTTTGCTTTCAAAATTGTAAGTTCAGTTTTTTTACACAAGAGGAAGCATGATAGGATTTGTTGATACTGGCCTTCAAACATTAGAATTAAATGAATTGGGAGGTTATCAGAATGAATTGAGAAGTTTGAGACATCATTTAAAGGCATTTTTAAAAGATATGTCTCTCACAGTTTTCACCCCATCAATCGCCTTCTACGAAAAATACCAGAAGTGCATGACGAAAAGATGAATTCAAATATTTTCTTAACAATAGTAATACTTCTCCTTTCTCAGACCAAAATTACTAATGTTTTTATGGGACAAGCAATATTTTGACGGTAAGACCTATAAGTAGAAACATTGGATTCCGTGGGCTTACACATTCAAATTATCTATTGACGCTGCAAGAGCATACGAATTGGTGGAATAGACAATTAAAATATCATATATAAATCATATACGTAAATCGAAACTAAGTAGTTTCCAACTAGTTTATGAACTTGACTGTTCTAGGAATGTGGTAAACAAACATCGAAGTTTATTCTTTTCAAATTTCTACGTATTCATGGTCAGGGAATCAATTAGAACAGAATAAATATTTATGTTTTATTGTAATTTCAATTGTTGTTTGCTGAAAGTAATTTTAACATTTTTTTAAAAATGTATTTCACCACAATTGACGTTTATTTTATTCCCTGATGACGAATACGTTATTATTTTGACGATTGAACTACCTATTAAAGAAAATACACTTTGGTATTTGATTGCCATAGGAAATCAAACGATAATAACCTCTATAAATCAGTTAGCAAAATGTGCTAACTTCAAAATATATCCCAAGCTTTCGAGTACCTAGTAATTAGTTAAGATTCGGCGGTTTTAAATGTTGTAGATTCTTGTAAAAACATAAATTTCATGGAAATTCCCAATTCAATATTCAAATTTTTTATTTCTTAAGACGTGATGCAATACAACGTGCAATGCAATGCAAGACGCAATGTTTCTTGATCAAAAGCATGTGCAGGTTCATCTAATTGTTTCATGCAAGATCTTGACATTATCGGTTTTGTGCCATTCTTATTGCGTGCAAGTTGCAATCTAGTTACTTTTGGCTTAAGACATCAGCTGACTCTTTTCCTCTGATTTGAAATTAGGTTTGTTATATATATATATATATATATATATATATATATATATATATATATATATATATATATATATATATATATATATATATATATATATAACGAGAACGTTTCCGTGGCTAGAATTATGAACAAAAGAACTAGAGTCGAGTCACGCTGGAATTTTGACGTCTTGACTCCCATTATTAAGAGAGAGGGTAGATGGTTATCCGTTCATTGGCAAGAATTGATCCGTGATTGGTATCAACCTGCCTACTTCATCCCTGTTGTGGTTGATTCCAAATCTAGACCATTTCTCAAATTTCGCAGAGTGAAAAAAAAAACAGAATGATCAAAATGAAAATAGAATTTAATATGCTCACTAACGACAACTCCCTGGATTCTGACACCATCACTGAGTAGCTCATGACCAGCAGTTCACAGAAACATCCCTTCAGATTGAGTTTTGCCAAGTCCTTGACTGGTAGTGACTTTCTCTCTAAATTTTGTTATGACGTGCTCAAAACTTCTATTGAACTCTGAATGAATTGTCAAGAATGAATAGTAAATTGTCATGCATTATATGAATTTGTAGAAACTATGAACGCTTGTGCTCAGCTTTTATTTATCACAGATAAAAGAGACCTTCAATTTAATGCCTGATTGAACATCTTCGTTGATTAAGTATCTTCAGTCATATTACTGTTTGAAATTGGTTCTGATATGTTCCACAAATCATTACGACTACTAACCAATTATTTTCTTCTCGAGATTTCAATAAAGACTCATGAACGTGCAGGGTAAATAGATCTCCTTACATTATATCAAACAATACTTTGAGAAATTAGGTGGAACAAGAACAATCCAATGGTGAAGTATTGACTAGGAAACCTTATTTCTGAATAATTTCTGTTATTATGTATAAATGTGGAATTAAATTGTATCTTGAGGGTATTCATACAAATCTAATTCCTATTCCGAACAACCAAGAGCAAGGTAAATAGATCTCCTTATATTCTATCAAACAATACTTTGAGAAATTAGGTGGAACAAAAACAATGCAATAGTAAAATATTTACTAGGAAACCTTATTTCTGAATAATTTCCGATTATTATGGATAAATGTAGAATTAAAGTGTATCTTGAGGGCTTCCCTACAAATCTAATTCCTATTCCAAACACTACATAATTATATTGTGTTTAAATATTTAAGATGTATTTTTGTTTCTGATTCTCAATAAAGTGAAGTTACGTAATGAGTTATCTACAAATTTCAATTAAGATAATCTCAATAGAATATTTTGTGGGAATTTAAAACTAATCAATTCCACATGGTAATATTAAAAGTTGTTTTCTCAGAGATTTGTGATATAATTGATCTATTGCACATCCTGTTGCATCCAATACGACAAGCCATGCGATTGGCAGGTTTTGTCTCATAAACGATATTTTTCAAGTGACCCCACAGAAAATAGTCTAAAGAATTCTCTGGTGATAGCGATAAAACCACGTCTTACAATTCATCTCCTGGGAAACACATTATTCAGGTATTGCCTCATCACACACGTATAGTGAGGTGAGGCATCATCTTGTTATAGCCAAATATTGTGGTTTTGGATATTGTTATTATCTGAAAATTTCTAATAATGAAGTTTTTTCAAATATAATTGTAAAACTTGGATTTAAAAATATCCGAGCCAACTCATGTATAATACTATATTCCAATGAATCTAAATGCTGCGAAACAATAGAAAAGACACTAATTATTCTGTAATCTATTTTTTCAGCCCATACATTTAGTTTTTCGGGATATTGGGTGTGAGATTCATGCAACCAACGAGGATTGTTACGTGACCAGTATCTACTATTATGCCGATTTACGTTTTCATCAATAGAAAAATAGCCTCATCGAAAAACATAACATCAATTGAAAAATTTGGATCGTTTTGATTGTGATAATTTTACATCATTAGATACAAAATTGTCATCTGATAACTCTTGAACCAACGTTACTTTGTATGCATGGAATTTATTATCACGTGAAATTTTCTTCACGCATATGTGTGAAATATATCTGTCCATTAGTTAAGAGTAGATCGACTTCTAACAGGACACAAATATCTGAAGATTTGTTTTCAGTTGAGGCAGTTTTTCTGCGCCTTGATTTTGATATATCTTTCACTAAATCAGTTTTGTTAAAATTTTTCACTAATTCACAGTAAATCTTGTTATGGGGTTTCAGTGAGGATATAAATTATTAAAGATATTATACGTTTCTTGTTCTACGCATATTACTATATCCTAATATCATTGAAATATCAATTCGTTCTTTTTCAGATAAACGATCCATTGTGACTTTCAATAAAATTTTAACAATAATTATGTATTTAAACGTCAAATTTGTTATTGTAGCAGTCATAGCTAGCCACCTAAATGTATTCTTTTAACTTCGGTGGAGATAACGCGAAACTATAACTCTTAAATTATGGCATTTAGGTATAGGAAACAATAGATGAAAGTAATAAATATTTCTTAAGGATTTTAAAAAGCGAAAAAAGTGATCCATTTGGAATAACGAAGTTCATTATTTTTCTGGAGAAAGGAAACCACAATACCGGCCGTATCACAAGACCCTTGTACTAAAAAATTTATAAAAATCTAACAAGCCGTTTCCGAGATAATTGAGGCGTTCCATTAATGAAACTCACTCTGTATTTTATGTATCCTCATTGTCGAGAAAAGAATAAATTGCGGTATAAATATCCTAAATCAATTTGTGCAATGATATTCATAACAACTTGAGTATAACACTGAGCTAATGTTTGTGTTTTTGTTTCAGCTTAGCGAAGAACCGGGATACGTAGTATACTCGGCGTTGGGATCTTTCTACATTCCATCTTGTATCATGGTATTTGTGTACATACGAATTTACTACGCAGCAAAAGCTAGGGCCCGCAGGGGGATTCGTAAGCCACCTCGAAAACAACCTCAGGATGCCGTCACCAGCTTTTCTAACAGCCCTGGGGTGAGTACATGACAAAGATTTTATCCAGTTATTTCTTTAGATGCCTTCGAGCAATACTTACTTTAACTACGACTTGTAGAACGGGCGGTCTACAGAAAATGATTTTCATTTACCCTTCATGAGAAAATGTTTGCCAGAGGGAATAGTTAATATTAAAGGCTCCTGAATAAAATTACTTGTGATTTTTATCATGATGTACAAGGTGTTTCTCGGGTTATAAGTGAAGATATTTTTTTCTCTTGAATTATATTGTATTCTTCATCATCACTGTGAGTTTGGAGTTGGAAAAGCTCAAGCTTTCTCAAAAACAGATTTTAATTTCGACGGGTTTTTTAATACGGCTGATATTCACATCGATGACAAATCTTTTGTTGGAAATCAACTTTATTATTGTAAATGTATCACTATAACATTTTTTGTTCTTGAAGTATACTCAATATTTTCACATGATATTCCATAAACTCAATTGCTATATTAATAAGGATATGAATGACAAAAGATACTGTTCTGCAGATTTCCTTGACATACCCCAAGCTTTTGATTAAGTGTGGTAGAGCGCACTGTAAGTCAATTCTTTACCTGATGTATACAGCAGATTCACCTACTTCAATATTCATTCTACAAAGTATCCTAAACAAACTACAATGCTGGTTAAAAATATGGCGTATCAAAGCCAGAGAAGCAAAATCAGTACACATAACATTCACTTTACGAAGAGAAACTTGTAAAAATTAACTATAATACATTTTCACAAGCAGAGGACGCGAAATACCTAGGTAGGATAGACGTTCAACCTGGAGGGAACATTTATTTACAAAGCAACTAGGCAACAAACTCCATCACATGTAGCTTATTGGCCGAAAATCAAAACTGTCAATAGATAACAATATTTGATGGATAATCCCAGAATAAACGAGAGGAGATTAAATAGACCACGTTTTGATATAAAAAAAAGAGAAAAACTTATTTATGATGTATGATCATTTCAAGGGACAAATGCCGATTTAAACCAATTTCTGGTGAAGCTGTATCAACAAAAAAATACCAAAGCAAACAAAAAGAGATGGAATATAGAAAAGCTAAAAGATTGTCACAGGAAATCGTCAATAAGTTGGATAGACTTTTTAAGATAACCTCTGAAGGAATGGACATGAACTGGGAATATATAAAGAAAAATATTCTGGACACAGCAAATAGCACATTACAAATTGAAAACAGTGAAGGAAAGAAAAATCAAAGGTTTAATGATTGCGAAAAAGCTATAAGTGAAAAGAAAATGGTAAGAGTAACATGCCTGATGACAAGAAAAATGGAAGATTTTGAGAAATATAGAATACTGAGGAAGAGAAGAGCCAAGTTAAACAGGAGCAAGAGAGAAGTGTGGATCAATGAAATAATGGAAGAACTAGAAATGAATAATACAAACATTCTCCAATAAATTAAACATCAATATAGGAAAAAAACTACAGTGCAGGCAGATAGCAGGAGGTGGGAACAATAATTTGAAAATATATTAAAAGAAAATGATTTGAACAATTTATCGATGGAATAGACGGAGAAGAGTAACCGCCAACGCTCCAATTGAAGCTCCAAAGCAGAAGGACCAGATAAGATCGTCAATGAGATGTTGAACTACAGTTGACACTACTAGTCTGGAAAAACAAACAAATGGCCAAATGCCAGACGGATGGAATAATGGAGCCATCTGGCTCATATTCAATGAAGGAAACTCAAATATGTGCGCTAATTGTAGACCTGTCACCCTACTAAACACGGTCTACAAGATATTCACTTCCATCGTCAATAAAAGATTAAAAAAGTATACGGAAACTCATCTTGGAGAATGTCAATATCGATTCAGGCCCAAGAGATCAACTATAATTGCTATTCATATTTTAAAACAAATTATGTTACGATCAAGATATGAATGTCCATATTTTATTTATAGACAAACAAACATACAACTATGGGGTACTAATCCTTCATGGTTCCAAAACAAATGCTACGCGCAATAGTCACGCACCCTATTATGTCCCTAACAAGGAATTTTTCCCTGATATTCGTCAAAGACCCCTAAAACGTTTTAGTGTGATTTATAGCGCTAATCTAAGAAAGCCGTAGTTACAATAACTACAGTGGTCAACGAAGAATAGTCACCCAAATGTATAAAAGGAAATCAGAAGAATTATCCTCACCTAAAATGATTTGGCTATGGAAGGAAAGAAATCGGCAACCTACCTGGCAATAAGCTTCAAGATTCTCACCGGCACTGAAGACTTATTTGGCTCAGTGGTATTCCCTTGACCACATCGCAAGAGGAAGGCACCCATGTACAATGTTGGAAGTCCTTTCGAAATGATTACTTTAGACATTGCTGAACCGTTTTCAAAGCCTTTGCGACCATGTGTTGGAAGCTAACGTGAAGAAACTGGCTATGAACAATTTTTTTGTTCCAATACCTTTTTTTTGTTCAATTACAGCTGTAGATTTTCTTTTCCATAACTCCGCCCCTTTTTATTTTTGCAATGAATCTTTGCATGATTTGAGTCTTCACCTCCAATTCAATCTACACACCACCATATGCGGTCTTAGTCTTTCCTATTCTTGTTGTTTACAGATTTCGATAAATATAAATATGCAATTTAAAAGACGTTTGGTATTGGAGTGTCCTAACTCAAGTTGTTTCTGTAATTATTCAGAAGTTTGTTTCCAACAAAATTTTAATATAATCTTTTTAATCTCAGAATTACATTGAAAGGAAAAAAATTCTTCAAACCTGGTAAATCAATTTTTGGAATTAATTTTCTGATTAATTGTTGAACCTTAATTAATTTGATAATCATGATAAATTTTTTCAAGCATATTTGAACTTAATTTGAGTAAATAAAATTTCACATCCGATTCAATTATCTAGGTTCTTGAAAAATATTTTTCTTGAGAAGAGATCTGTACATATTTATCGGAGTGAACTTTTTTCATTAAATTTTTGAAGCGAAAAGGAATATTCTCATCATACGTTTTAAGAATTTCACTCGATTGATTTCATATATTTTCAATATCACTTTCTTAATGTAGAGATGTCAAAGATAAAAATTGATTCTTATTTATTTCATATAAAATTTAGAATGAAATTTTGCTCTTTCCAGTTGTTCTGAATTAAATTGGGCGAAGGTCGATTGAAATTTTATCGAAAATCAATATATTCCACAAATGTGAGAAAGTAATGGAAATATCTGATCGGGACGTTAAGACTAATATGAAACAAGATAATACATAATCTTTGTCATACAATAAATATATAAATTTCTATGTGATACAAACGTATAGAAAAATTTCTATGAAGGGGTTTGAAGCTGACATCTATTAATTAGTAAATATCTAAGATAATTTGAAGTATTGGCACAGGCGGGGGTTTTCTTGAAATTTTCCGATCTCAAACTTAAGATGTTAGTACTCATTAATTATAAGTTAGGAGATATAGTTGCGTTATGAGATTTTCACACGGTTAGCTTCTATGATTTTATACAGTAACTTTTCTCTAGTTATGCACACTCTGAATCCCCACATGTTGCATTTGCAGTTGTGATCAACTTCTATGAATTTGTCTCCTAAAGTGCTGAAAAACTCTTTGAGATCATTTTGTTTTTTGTTGTGTCGAGGTGTTTCCTAATGTATTCAAAGAAACGTAATATGTATACGAAGAAAAATAACGTCAGAGAGCAGATGTGGTGAAAGAAAAAATCAAAGAAATAGAAACAAAATGAGGCTATAGGAAACGATGAAATATTGTAGACTTATGGAAATATCAAGAAAATGAGTGTGGAAAATTACATACAGAATATATTGTAGCATAATACTTAAATATATACTTGTATTTTTCTTAGATTGCTAGTGCTATATCAAAGATCATAATCAACCGATAAAAACGAGTTTAGCAAACGAGAAAAATATATTAAAAAATTATTGACAAAGTGTGTAAAAAGTTGGTTAGCCAATAAGGGATTAGTATTATATGTATAGTTGAACTTTTTTGATTGTGCTTTGATATTAAGTTTTAACGCCGACATATATATTTTAAAACATAGCCAACCATTAGTTGTGATAGTTGTGAATAATTCATTTGCAGTGTGCACACAGCTCATTACTTAAACTCGAATTTATACTGTTGGTTCTTAGAAAACAGTTTTTCAGTTGAGAAATATCTATCCTTCGTTTTAAAAAGACGATGAAATATTTGATGACGGTATTAAAAAACCTGAAAATGGAATATACAAATCAAGAGAAAATGGCGTAATATAAAAGGAAACAATAATGAGGAAAAAGAAAGTAGATAATACGAAACTAAGGAGATCATTTTTTCATTTCAGGGCGCTAGAAACGGTACGACTGAAAGAAGCGAAGGGTCTGCAGGTGGTTCCATAGTTGATAGAAACAGCAATAACTCGCCGCATAATGCTGAGAGCCAAATTGCCACTATTGAAGCCCATCCTAGACCTATGACCATTCCAACTGTCACGTGTGATTTAGCGTCAGATATTTCCACTAGCGACAATGCAGAAAATACACAGGATGGCCAAGACCAAAAAGATACGTTGAAAGTAAGTTTTTCCTTCACGCAAATTACACCAAGATTAGGCTAAGTATATCTTAAGAATATGATTAATGCACAGCTTATCATAATGTCCCATAATTTGTTGCTGCATATTGCAATTGAAAGACTATACTTTTGGTCGGACCATAATTTTCAATTGTTTTATAATGATATAATGATTTAAATTGCAGGAGAAGCGGTGTCGTCGAAATGCCAAAGTGTTGTCTAAAGACTACAATGACGATATTCTGAATGGAAATGCTTTATTGTCAAAAAATTGTTACGATTTGTAAACAAAAGCTTATAAAAACTAAAAACAAACCGTAAAATGAAATTTCAACATACAAAAGAGAACGTTTTTGTTAAATTAATCATCACTTATCATTGGGCTACACTCACTTCATCTACGAATATGAGATCACTCTTGTGCATTGAAAAATTCACAGACAATCCTCACATACTCAATAATATCAATAACCAAAAACATTATAAGGGAAAACTATCAAAACTTGGGTTGATATCAATAATTTCATCAATAGAATGCGTTCAACATAAAATAAAACATAAAATTTCAAGCTCAACAATTTGGTTAGCCACCTAATAAATTCACTAATATCGCCATGTTTTCTGTTCTTTAAATATACCTAACTTAATAATAAATTTTCACAGCTTCGGTTTTTGCTAAGCGCTTTCGATTGTGTTGATCAGAAAGCTCTGATTAACAAACTAGAGTATTATGGCATCCGAGATGTAACTTTTTTAGGTTTTTATCTTACTTTGAATGTAAAAACCAACTGGTACGAACTAATGGTGAAGTCGAGTAATTTACCATTTGGCAGTAGAGTACCTCAGGTTTCATTCAATTTATGTCCGATTCTTTTTTTTTTATATTCATTGATGATGTTACAGACTTACGAATAATTCAAGCGTTACATTGTACCATAGACAAAGATCTCATTACTTACAAGTCATGGTATGACGCGAACGGACTCTGTCTAAGCACTGAAATTAAAAACTTCCGTTTCATCCTACAAAGGAGTTTTACAACCTCTAAAACTCAACAATGATTTAATACGATCTTCAAGCTTCATTGTCTACATATTGACGGTGCCCTTGAATGATCTGTATATGTGAACAATTTGCTTGTTTTGTCATTAAATCTAGGTGCTTTAACTTTAACTTTAACTTTAACACTTTCACAATTCGAATGTGAGACCCATTCATAGTTACATTACTATAGGAAAAAAATGGGATACCCATTCATCTAACAATATCCATCACTGATCTAGTAAAAAATTATTCAGCTACCTTCAGAATTGAAAGTGGTTATTATTGTGTGTAAGATATTGATATTGTATTATAATTATAATTGAGCCGAATTGTTATTTTATATTATCTAACATAAAATTCCATCCCTTTGTCCATAAAATTGTAAAATTCTCTTATGACAGTATGACCCCTCTCTATATATTTATATTCTGAAAATGTTGAGCAATATCGTTACAAAAAATAGGTGGTTTTTGTAGTTATTTTTAATTGTCATGACTTCAGCAGATCCATTATCCATAGAATGACCTTCATATAAAACGTTTGAGACAATCAAGCAACTGTCAGGTTATAATTTGCTATCACTTTTGTGGAAGGTTATCCGATTGATGAGTGAATTCTCAGATTGACATCTGTATTTTTTATCATAATTCAAACAAGGATAGTAGTGTTCAACTTTGTTTGTGAGCCACGTTTATATCATATTATTCAGAGATTCTGGGAAGTTTGGGAGTAATTGATTTTATAGATGGTAAGGGTCTGTAAATTGTCAAGATAGTACCTACTCTCAGAAATAGTATTATTATCTTGTCTGATATCAACGTCACTATTAGATGTTAGTTTGTAAAGAATTTTAAAGCTCTGTTCATGGAATATTGGATTATAAATTTAAAGGACTCTATGCTTAAGCTGTTTAATGATGTAACATTAACCTTTTTGAGTAATATGAATATATGAATGATGATTGATCAGGCAAAAATGCTTCACTATACTCCTCCACCATATATACATCATTCTTCTTACTCATGGGAATTTCCCCGAGGAAATGAAAAGATAAAACAAAAAAATATGAAATGATCAACATAGAAATGAAATCTAATATGCTTACAATTTAAAACAGCTTTGAAATTAACACAGTTACAGCTGGCCTTGAGCTAAATGATGAGCTAGCTGTCTTGACCTTATAATTACAGGGTTTTGTCTTTTTGGCGCACGTGGGAAGGGATTATAAATGTGTGTAGTTTGGTTTTTCGGGAGGTTTTAAAGAAAATATTATTATTGGACGTAGAGGTATTGGAAAGAATTGGATGAAGAAGGTGTTTCCAGATTGATCGTAATCTCTGGCTAACGTCCCTTGTTTCTAGACAGTTTGGATGTTTCTCTATTCCTTTATCTTCTTGAATAATTCTGGACTTGAAGGAACGGAATGGTGCGATGTTTCATTTCTATTGAAATCAATTGTATGTTCGGTATGGACACTATCTAGTTTCTTCTCTCTTACGGAAATACGTCGATTTGTCTGACCAATATGGGAACGGGGGCAATCTGAATTTGATTCACACATAGATATTTCATCTTCGGCGGGTTTGATTATGCGGGAGAGTTTATGATTGGGTTTGAAGTTTGTGCGAATACCATGTGGTTTGTAGATTTTTTAAATTTTTTCTGTTACAACTTCAATATAAAGAAGAAATACCTTCAATTGATTCTTTAAATCAATGAAGGAGGGTAGAGAAATTGGAAACGAAAACTTGTAGATGCTCCTATTTGTTGTAATCATTCCTAATCAATTTTTGCTTCAAAAAATTGATTGCAGATGGTCGACTGGATTTGTCAGTCAACGAGGTGGGACGTGATAAGAGTGTATTATCAATAGAGTGATGATGGGATTGAGCGTTTTTTGATTACTACGTCAAGGAACAGCAGAGATACTTCTTCCTCCACCTTCTTCTGATAGAGTTTATATGCAGTTGCAATAGCAAATTATATCCTGATAGGTGTTTTTTAGCCGCACATGTCTTTTATAAGACACATTCTATGGAATCCAATGTTTTTTAAAAAATATAACAAAATTTATTACACAGCAATTCTGAACTAATTGATTCCCAGTCGATTAATATCGATACGAAATATCAACTTCCAAATAACTCTTTATATGTCGGAGTTCGAGTCACGTAGACTTGTCGGGAATATTATTCAATTTCGACTCACTAATGTTTGATAATAACTGATATGTTAATATGTTACCTAAAACATATTAAAAAAAAAATATTTTTCTTTCGTTAATACAATAAAGTCGTTTCGTACTGTTTACTTTTAAGGATCATCTTATTCTTAAATAACATTTTAGAAAGAGGATACTCCAGCTAAAATTTTTGCTTCTCGTTGAGCATTCAAAATATAACTGATTCAAATAGGCAGCAATACGAGATGAAAAATTCTTGTTCAAAGTAAAGCATATTTTATACGGTCATACTCAAATTACTTTTCTGTTGCCACACTTGACCCGACCAACTTTGACATAATGTTCCCAAGGAAAGCTCAAATTATATTTTTTAATTGTTTCATTCACTCATATTAAATTTTCTTTTCAGATCTTCGATTGCATTTCATCATCTCATTCCTAATTTTTAACTTGTTTGTTCGATTGAAAAGGGCAGTGATTAATTACGAGATATATTCTGTTCGTAAATCAACTCGATTGTACAACGTCTACTACTTACAGATTCGCGGAAACGATTAATGAATATTTCATATTATTAAGAAGGTTGCTCTTTAGTTATATAATTATTCCAATATTTGTTTGAATATTTCTATAATATTTCACTTGAAATAAGTTATTTCTATTAAATGTTCGAAAAATGAAAGTAATGATTTGGGTGATTGCTTGATACTATTGAATGCTCTGTGGTATCAATAATTTTTTTGCCACTTTAACAGAGAAAAAGAAGGTATTTTTTTTGTTTTTGCGGATGAGATTGATGAGTGTAGGCCTCGGTGTTGGTTATGTATTAGAGGGCATCAATCAGTTGAAGGCATTGAGCATTACATGAAGTCTGCATTTTCGAGGTTGTACGGATGAACTCTATTAATTATTTCAATAAAACTGGTAACAGGTGTTATGTCTTTTATGAAACAAATATATGTAGAGAATATGGGACAGGCCAGTATTCTTTAGAAGTTGATCGAGAAATAAATTCATGTAGATATTATCTGTAACTAGCAGTAACTACTAAGTTCTAATTTAAGATTATGATAAACACGGGTTTTCTTTCACTACATTCAAATGATCGTTAAAATCACTTCTAACAATTCATTTTTTCACCAAGACTTTTCGATAAACAATCGACAATATTGTCTGACCTCTCTTTTCAAAGAATAACTTTTATTCTAAAATGAGTGCTTAAATTAACTCACGTGAAAATTATATGGATTGGTTTTCCTTTTCAGTGGATAATTTTTGGATATGACCACTCTCGTCACCAATGCAATAGTGTAGTGTAAAAGGGAATTATTGAAAAAGTAATATTTTCCCAGTTTATGCAAAAACAGAAAGATAACTAATTTTTTAAATATTTGTGAAACATTTTATTGTTTTATGGTATACCTTCCAGCACATGGTAAAATCAGCACAGCCGTATAACATGGAAATGGAATTGTGCTCGAAGGCCGAAATCTGCTGTAGCTGGTCGAAAAAAACGTTCGTGTATATAGTCAGTCCCGAATACAATTCAATATGTCACCTGAGATTAATTTTTCTGTTGAAATTTGTTCGTTTTTCAGTTAATATTCATGATAAATTTAAACAAAAATTCTGGAAATTGAAAATCAATACGCATGCCAAATATTGATTTTAGATCCTTCTTTGTTTTCTTTCCAATTGCTTTTTAAACAGTTATACCCGATCTTCTTCAAAATTTGGTTTTTAAAATGAGATAATCCTGCAATTTCCGTGACATATCTACAAAGACATATACAATTGTTACACTGATGTAGTTCGTTTAGCTGTGGCTCAATTCTAGATATTTCCAAATGGCAAATATCAAAAAGCTCCGCAGAATAAAAAATATATCTCTGAATACATGTGAATATGATAGTTCTTATCAGTGTTTGAATTAAATTTGTTCAAATAATCACTATCGCTCAAATAGTTGAGGCTTGCTGATTTTGATTGAGGTATGAGGAAAGCTAATAGACGAAAATTCGGCATTAACGTTCTAAAACTTATTCATAAGATCTTTTTCTCGGTCTCCTTCATGTGAAGTTACTGGTACTATATCACAAAAATAATAGTAAATAAAACCGTACTGTATTGTTAGCATAACTTTTCAAAAGTTCGATATTGTCACCACTTACGGAAATCCTTCTGACTGCGCCAATTTCGTTTTTACACTGTTTGAATAGTTAACAATCTTTTGAAATATTAAATCATGACAAAGTTTATTAGTATGGCATGTGAGCAAAGAGTTCATTTTCATTCCATTACAATTGAAAATTTCTATGTATATAAGCAGTGCCAGTAACTGGAATCTCATTAAAAACAATTATAATGATATCATACATTTGGAATCCCAATGATATGTCGCAAATTTTGAACATTTGGTATATCAGACAAAAGAGTTATATTGGAATTGCTGTAACCGTTGATAATATTCACAAAAAACACAATGTTCACTGTTACCACTACACCAATAATCACAATCTCACTACCTCACGCGCGTTTCTACAACCAAGTTATCGTCTTCTGAGACCAAAGCTTAGCTCATCGAACTGCGCGATACTAAGTATAATGTTGTATAGTGAACAGTGAACAGTATGCAGAAATAAATACTTCCAATTCATTGTTAAAATACCTTAATTTATATATCATGACACATTAATCCAATCTTGTGTCTATGAATCTTCAAAAACAAAGAAATACTGAGGTTCGAAGTATTAATTTGAGCTATGGAAAAGATAATATAAGAAAAATAAGGATTAATCAATTTTTTAGTCAGAGATTCCTTCTAAATGCTTGTGGTGTTTTCTATGCTCAATATCATCATTTTAATTGCTATAAATTTAGTTTAGATAGATAGAAATTCCAAAAAACATATTCTTATGATTAATTATAGTCATTTCTTTTACTATTTTAGTACCGTTTTGGGGATTTGGAATTTTTGATAACGCTAATTTCTCAACTTCTTTCTGCTTTTAAATTCACTGGTTTGTACGAACTTCTGATAACTGTTTTAAATCAAAAATATTTTGATTCAACCTCAGATAATACTGATCATAATTTTTACTCTAATACTACACCAACCCTCACAATTACACTGTCGGACATGCATTCCCACACCCTTCAGTCTTTGAAGATGATAACTTGGTTATCGGAACGCACGTCAAACAGTGTAATTGTGAGTGTTGGTGTAGTGGTAGTGTGATCAGTGTGTTTAGTATGATTATCACCAACGTTTCCAAAAATTCTAACTTAAATGATTACAAAAGATATTAGATGAACTGAGAAATTTCAGTACTGTCATGGAACAAAATAATAGAAGGCTTATGATATGTGTAGATTACTTGAAATGCACACTGAAGTCGGAATGGTACTGATTCCTAAGATAGAACTTTAGAACTTGACAAGGTCAAGATAGAACACTTTGGATATAAAATAACTTTGGAATGTGGAAGAAGAAATATTTACTATAATTTTTCACCTATTATATATTATTAAACTGTCAATATTCCACTAAAATTCGAAAATTACTTGGGTTACAGGCCATAAATCACTGTGATATACAGAAAGATGTACGCAAAGGCTTGGAAAAGGGAAGCAAGCAAGCTACTTGACTAACTATTATTAAACAATAATATTCAATTGAAAACCATACAGAAATATCATGTATTGAACCATTCGTAATGCTCTTATCTATATATTCAACGATTAGATTAACAAAAAAAATGTATGTCATGAAAAACATTTTTTTGTAGATATTCATCTTGAACTCGTATGAACAAAAAACATATTGAAGTTACTGGAAGGTTTGCTTTCACAACCTTTTGAATGTGATCAAAAAAGTTTGAATAAATGCAACTTTCTGATCGAATTATGAAATCTTATCAAATATCCTTTTTGTATAACAAGCTGAACCATCTTATATTGAATTCTCCTATTTCATTCTGATGTATATCGATAGAAACGTTGAATATTTATAAATCATCAAGATGTGTATTGACAGTTGCGATTAAAAATAACACAAAAAAATATCTGAATTATCTAGAATCTCAATGAATCATAGGGCTTGGGATGGTATGAATGCTCAAACACCATCAGAGTAATTGAGAGATAATTATTATTGAAAATTATCTTCGGTGGATCAGTGAATATAAGTTTCATTCTCTCAAATTTCTGAAATTATTTCGGAGAATCCACATTTTTGCTCAAAAAGTCGAGGGGACACAAGTGAATTAAAAAAAAAAGGGCGTGTGACCTACAGTTACAGTAATAGTAATGAGACTGGAAAAACAAACGATGTTTCTCAATCATTTTTACAAGAAAAATTCATATTTTGATTTGATTAGATAAAATTATGAAAAAGTTGGAATGAACGAGGAGTGAGTATTTTGAATTAGCATCACGAATTTAATTCATTATTATGAGTCATCAAATTGAAGGATTCAACACATTACTCTTCCCATATTCCCATACAATTATATTCAATAATTTAATTTTTTGTGATCTTGTTAGCCATCTTCACCTATACACTGATTTGGGAATAATGCGTAGAGGTACTCCCGTTTTGCTTTTTCTTGCTGGAACCTTCTTATGTTCCCTTGAATGTGAAAGGTACGAACATGTTTTTTTTCCTTTTGTGACAAGGAAAGTGCATAATTGGAACAAAGTTAACCGATCGATTGACAAGTTTATTCCAAGGATAAGTTTTCATATTAAATTGTCCCAGAATCTACATTATATACGTACGTATATTCAGGAAAATGAAAAAATAAATTTTTTCATATAATTTGCAATTAAATATAATCATTTTTATTCCAAGGGTAACCAATGATTCTTTAACCCATACAATTATGTGGCATATTTACATTATATCCTATCAGAACAGATTTCATTATTTTATCCACTCACAACAAATAAGAATTGAATAAATGAGGTTTCAAGAAATATGGATAGAATAATTCAAAGTACACCACAATATTTCGCTAGCACAGCATCAATTAGAAGAGTGTTCTCTATTTGAATAAAAAACTATTGAAAAAAGACCTGAACAAAACAAAACACATATGAAGGTAGAGTTTTCCACGTCAAAGTTCGTCATATTAAAATAAATAAAACTATTCCTGGTTTACGGCTCTTGCATTTATGTACTGATTTTTCACTTCTCTTATAATATTATTTATTGTTACAGGTTTTCAGCCCAGGTTCTTGCCAATTAGTTCGCAATCCTCTAGCGCAGTGTCAATTTAGCGGCTCCACGTTGTCGGTCAACGGTGAACTTCAACAACAAGCCGCAGCTTTCACTCGTAACAGACAACCATCAATGGGCATCGAAACCGACATGGTTAGCGAATTCGATCCAAGTAGCTCTGATTCGGGTGTGGTTGCTCAATGTGCCGCTATAAAACCACTCAAGCTGAGACTTTGTAAACCGATATTTGGTCGTAATAAACATCATACGTCGCGTAGCAGAAACGAAGAAAAACCTCCCAAATCACCCACAAGTGAACAAGCTTTAGTGGAATACGTGGTACCGCGTGTTAACAAACCTAAAGATCCCGAACGGGAGAAAAGACGATTAGCTCGGCAGAAAGAAAAAAGGGCAACTCTAATTTTGGGGTTGATTATGGGTTCCTTCATAGCTTGTTGGCTACCGTTCTTCTTTATGTACATATTGAGGCTAGCTTATCCTTTCCCGCAGATTGCTTTCTCTACTGCCTTTTGGCTAGGTAAGAATCAATCAATTTAAAGTTGTTTGAGAATATGCGATATAACAGTACATACTATTGAATGTATATCTTTAAATAGAATGATGAATAATATGTTCAGAATTTGAACCTCCTTCGACATAACTATAATATGTCAAACATATAATGTGGAATTTCCCATTAAATCACATCATGAATCTTGATTGTATATACTGAAATTTGATCTTATAGATATGTATTGAAATTTTTTTGTTTATAGGTTACATGAATTCGGCACTGAATCCAGTCATATATACAATTTTCAATAAGGATTTCCGAAGAGCATTCAGGAGGATATTATTTAAGTGATGTATGTCCTATGTGTGCTGCTATAAGTGCGTTGGTAATAAAATCCGTACCGCGCAATTTCGCAGCGCACCTAGCGCCTTATATCGACATTGAACCTATTTGACAATCCTTGTCTCCCACTCACAACTAGCTTTAATTTAGTTTAGTTTTTAACTTACATCGTTATCTATTAGTAGAAAATATTTCAGTAACATTACATGACACAATTGAAGTTATTGGGTATTGTATTTCCCGTTTACCTGAATTATTTGAACGACAATATTCACTATTAAAATGCAATAAATATTCCTCGCTTTTATGTTGAGGGCGAGAAAGTGTCATATTTTTTTCCATACAATCGCATTTCTGGTACCGCAAATATGTTTGAAAAATCTGAAAATTACCCATACCACACGTTTTTAAAGTTACCGCGACTATAGCATATAGGCAGTACTTGGAAATCTATTATATCCAAGATCCAGAGAGCATTCTCAGTCTAATCAAGTATCTAACTGCATCTTGAAATATCAATGGAAATCGAAAACCATAATATATGAATAATAATAAATCTCCCATGACTACACCATATTTACATAGAATAAGCCACAAATACGACGATTTGGTGTTTATTTAATAATTTAAAACTTTTGTTCCATCAACATTTAATGTGAAATTATTTTCAAAAACCACTTTGAAATTTATATCAAAAGTAAATATTTTATTTCAAACGATACAATTAGATGGGACGATTGTATATGCAGATAAAATCAAAATGAATTTGAAGATGAAATATTTTGTGCTGATAGTACTTGACAAAATATTACTCGCAAGCACCTTAAAATTGGGACGTACTGTAAGTAAAAATAAATAATGTATAAATGGCGAATAATTTATTAATATATTCCATCACCTGTGAGTTTCTAAATTTGTGTTTATAATTCTTATGTTAGCTCAAAATTGGTTGAAACTATGAAAGTTGAATAAATAAGTGAAGTAGAATGACGATAAAAAATGAAATCGCAAATCTATTTACAATCAAGAACTGTAATTTACTGTAGTTGTAATTGTGATAATCACACAAAAACAAATACTTCGAGCATATGAAGTATTCTAATAGTTATACAACAATGAATTTTCATTTCATTTATTGTATATTTAAGATCGATTATGTCCATCCATGCATGATAATAATGAAAATTGGTTAATATCACACTAGATTTTTGTTGACCCTCGAATCCCGAATGCACTAACACGGGAGAGTGCAGTATCTTATGTTTCAGCTGATCGTAACTTTTAGTTATGAAAAATTTTTTTGGATCAAATTTCTCATCTTGAAGTGTCGATACCTGAATATTGATAAGGATATAACAAAAAGTGCGATAATGTCAAATTTAACATGAATTATTTCCAGGTATTGTACACGATTATAGAAAGTTCGGTTTAATCAAATTTGAATTATATATATATATATATATATTCCAAGAAAAAAGTGATAGTCACGTTCGAATAATATGTACATTCATCTTTTCAACTTTTCAAATAAATTAGCTTGTGATGTAAAAAATTGTAGACTCTATATTTTTTATCTGTTGTGAACAATTACTGGTTTCAAGCTTATAATTGGCTAAATGATATTGCAACAAAATTTGGTATAATAGTTATTTATCATGTAGAACGGGGAAAACATTTACCATTTCAATGATGTAGATGCTACCGTGAACGGCTTGGCGACAACCTAACGGTAGATAAAAATGTCTTTTTACATTAATCAACATATCATGTGTTCTCGTCGCAAGCATTATTTCTTCTGTAAACACACCTAAAACAAGTTGAGTTCTATATATAATATGCTTCACATATCTTGATAATAATTTCAGATCATGAAATTGTGCTGGCCATTCTATCGATCCTTGCCTCCAAGATATTGCCGGATATTGATTTAGAAATGAAGTTTTGATTCATCTTGCTTGTATATAATACTGTTCTACAGTTTCCTTGGTTATGATATAAATTTTCAAAAAGTTTTTTTCTTGATAAAAAGCCGGAAATTAGAACGAAACCATAGTATATCAATTTTTCGAGTCATATATGTATATCTTTAATTGTTACATACGTTTAGAATGATGAAGGACCGTTATTATGAATTGAGTTCCAAATATACAAACGCTGCTATATAGCACGAGAATTGTGATATCATATTATTCATATCTTACATTTTTATCCTAACACCAGTATAAATTTGAAAATGCATAGTATATTTCCTCGATCCTATAGATCGTCAACACTTCTGAAACTTGTTAAAAATGCAGCCATATATACCTAGCTCCTGCTATATATACCGAAAGGCGTATACGGGAATATTGTACTTGCAATCGTTCACAAGTTCACAAGTTGGATGACCAACATAAATATGTGATTTCTTGATATTGCTTCTCTCTTAATACGATGGTCTTCCTAGAACTTCCGTATAACGGTAACTCGATGGCTTCAAATCAGAATGTAAATACCCGTTACTTGGAAGATCAGCTCCACGTATTCTTGATAATATGCCTGGTGGTCAGAACCAGTTTTTAGATACTGATCTCAAGCTTCTTTATTTTTTTCAAACCAAAGATGAATGCTGACATTCTAAGGATTTTAATACTAGCATGTACATAAATAAATTATTCCGTCCTTCACGCTCCTGTTTAATCTATAGCCAACTGTTTCCGCAGTTCTCGATTACTCTTGAGGGAGTCACCCACATTTACCATGAGTCGTCCAAGCCTACGTCTTACTGATGTGCTCCCAAAACTTCAGTTTCGTACCTACCATCTCATTCAAGTACCCTAGGCAAGTGTTGCCATTTTGATTCTACCTCCAACATTTACTGGAATGATACAATAAACGCATTCAAAACTCCCCACACCTTGCCAGATTAAAGGCATTCTTCACGTCAAACATCACTGATCCCTGGATCGATGTCCACTGACTGACTATAGTCAACTTTCTAAGTGTGAGATCACTTTACCTTTGGTATAGTATTTCAGACGCGGTTCATATCAGCCTCCTCTTCAACCTCTTTTCGAAGAGCTTTCCTGCCGTATCCAGAATATATATATAGAATATATATATATATATATATATATATATATATATATATATATATATATATATATATAATATATATATATATATATATATATATATATATATATATATATATATATATATATATATATATATATACTGGTATTCAGTCGATGCCGGTTGACCTCTTGATATTGATAGTTTTCATAGCCTTTAGCACCTCTTCTACGGTATGTTACAATATATTTCTCACAGCTATCTCCATTATTTCCTGTCCATTCATCTTATTTGGGAAAAAAGTTCATCCATTATCTTCTCTGTTCTCTTTTGTAGGCATATCTATTCTTGATTAAAGTATTAATTGGGTTCGACTGCAGCTGATTACATTTCTCGAAAAGTGGAAAGCTATACGAATCTCATTTTCATATTTTATAGGTATGAGAAATTTGAGAAAAGTATCACTTAATTATGTTCAATAGTATTTTATAAATGTATTGCACCTAATTCTTAGCAAGAGAGTTAAAAGAAGGTGTACCCAGATCTAAGTAGCTGAAAGAAGTGGAATTATAGAAATTGTTTGATGAAAAGTAAAAACTAAAAAGAGAACGTTCTGGTTATTAACAAGTGAGGAATTGTGGAAATGACGAAAAAAATCCAATCCAGGAAGTGGATCGAAAAGTATTTGCAGTAACCAATTCCACAAGGGATATTCAGCCATTGTATTTATACACTGAGACTATTCTGTAAGTGGATATTAGAATTGGTATTATAAATAAGCAGATCAGGTGAAATCAGCTGTGATAATGAACGAGTATAATTAATGACTTATCAATAGTCAGTGAACTATTTTGTAAATACATGCGAAATGAGGCAAGGAATAATTCATGGTTCATTATCATCTAACTGCACGAGGATTTAATGAAAATTCCATTATTAAAATTCGTAACAATTGAAAAACACAATATCGATAACCGTTATTAATATAATATTTGTCTTTATTATGAATTATATTCATGGGTGGTGAAATCGATATTTGAAATGTGTACTGAATCATGAGAAAAAATATCTTTTGTTTTTTCACAATTAATATAAATTTTTGGTGATTTACATTCATAATCATTTTTCCTATTTGGATCACTATAAAGGTCATGAATCTAAAAGGTTTTACTACCAATACCATATTAGGAGCAAATTTTTTCATTTCTTTTTAGAATTCCTCAGACATCCTAGCTTAACGTAGCCTAACCTAACCTAATTCAACCTAACCTAACCTCAACAAAACTGTTTCGCGCAATTTATTATAAATGATAATAAGCCGACGACTGAGATTCAGAAAAATAAGTTTCACAAGATACAAAATTGCTTAACTCAATTCATAATCAATTATCTAAAGGAGAGTTAGAGTTATCAGAACATGGAATATTTCACTCAAAGCCTACAAAGTCATATAATTCCTTCTATTCGAAAGCTTTGTTGATAAATAACTTTCCATTCTTATGGGAATCATCAATCACATTTTTCTATCTAATACTTAAACATTCAAATTATCAATATTTGTAATTCATAGTTAGTAAGCTATGTGTTGGTCTATTAGCATATTCTTGAATACTGAAATAGAAATATTGATTCTGATGAAACTTTTGTAATTGTAATATATTGACAAAATGCTACTAAAAATTTTTTTCTCCTTTTTTTGGAGGTCTTATTGATTTTCAATTTATTTAATGACTAATTGTTATCGAAAACATTTCATAATAAATGAAGGCTCCGTGAGAACCGTCTATTGATTATAAAATTAATATGCAAAAGTATTAAGGTGGTCGGAACAGTTCCATTTTTTTGTGAGGGGGGGGAATATGTGTGTATAGATCACCTAATAAAGATAAGAGTAATTTGTTCGAGATGGGCCCGTCATTCGTAGAACAAAAAAAGATATTAGAAGGAAAAAATTTCCTGGAGAAATGAATAAGTAAAAGGAAATTGTAGCAAATTTTTCATTATGGTGGGGTTAAATGAAGGAATATGCTAATGGAAAAATGACGGAACTATGTTATAGAAAAAAACCATTAATTAGTGGTAACAAGAAAAAACTTGGATTAACGGAGATCAGTACATCTCCAAAATTGGGTAAGACGAGAACACCAAAAGCCCTTGTCTCCTATTTACGTAGGGATGATTCTTATTATTATTGTATTCTTATTCTTTAACAGGTCGCGAGTTGATTTGTTTCGTAAAACAAAAGCGCACAAGAATTTATTGATTTAAGCTTTTTGTTTATGATTTGGGTGTATGTTAAACGAATCTGACCATCTTCTAGTTCCAGTAATAGATAACGTAGTTGCCTAACTCAAAAATATCCGAAAAGTGCTTAGAGAAAAAGTATCATCCAAAATCTTCCTCACCAAAAAAATATCGAGTTCGACTCTTCTTTTCTTAAAACTCTAATCAAGTATTGAGACCTGAATATAGCAGATTATGAGCTCAGTTACGCCTCAAGACCACTAAATAACTTGCAATGTACTGACGCTATGCAATTTCTATGTCGTTGATTGGATAACTACCAAAAAACTAACAGGAATGGCAAGAAACCCCTAAAAGATGCAACTTCATCTTGGCTTATCTCATATCCTTTTGGATGCATATGAAACTCCCATTCCCTTCGAAAATCGTTCGCTTCTCTAGATTGGAAATAATTGAGTTTGTTTTTTTCGCTTGTGATAGACTAGATGTGAACAAAATTTTAGCACCGAATTTCAACAAAGTCGGAAAATGCTTAATGTAAACTAAAAGTACTAAACTACTATTTCAAGTTTTTAAGATTGAGTTTCCCTCTTTAAACTTTTACAAAAAATTTTAATCTCATTTCTAAGTTTTTCCAAATATTAAAACGATTTTCAATAGTAAATACATAAATAAAATTATCAATAATGCTGTCTTATGTTCCTTCTACTTCTGTTTCAGAAACTGAAATCGTCCAAACAGCAATAAAATTGAATAAACCACAAATTATGACATTTATCTATGAAACTTCTTGTGAATAAGTAGAAACTTCGAAATTTGATACTCAACTTATGGAATATTTCTATTTATATTACTTTAGTTACGTGCGTTATTCATCTTCACATATTTTCACACTGTCTAGCACGCGTTTTCATAACCAAGTTATCGACTTCAGGGACTGAACCAGAACGTTTCAATGATGCTCAAATTAATTGACTATCACAACCATATAATCAAAATTATTTCGCTACTTTAGTTCACTTTGAGTTGAGTTTTAGGTTTAAGAAGAAACTATATTTAAGATACTACAAACAAATCAGGTGTTGAAGATCAAATATTTGTTATTGTCATTGTACTGTACATAAATGGGATGGTATTATCAAAAACTTCACTTCTCCGCCTTTATATACTCATAATTCACTAACTATAATTTACTTGTTCACCGTCTCGTTCATGATTGTTTTTACTGATCCAAACAAATGTTTCTGTATATTCATTGCTTCAGTATAAAATATGCATATAGTAATAATGGATGTTGTTCATATTGTGTTTGCATGCAAAATTTTTATTTCAATTTGAGTGTTACTAAGAAATAAATGGAAACATTTGATTAGAAATAGTAACAACGTTTATACCTTTATTAAAAATAAGGTTGAAAGAAATTGGAATTATAAAATTGATCAGAGAGCATAATTAGAGTGAAAATAATATTATTTACATAGTCAAGAATGTTTTAAATAGAGAAGAAGCATATGCGTCATTTTGAACTCGATTATGAATATCTTAATAAGTGTATCTCAATTGGTAACTAATCTATAATTTCTCTTTATTGTGAGAAGAAATTAATATTCTCCTGATTCTATCTATGAAAAATTATTTATCATGGTTATTTGAAAAATATAATTCACGAATGAATTAGATATTCCATAAATTGCTATATCAGACAGAAAATTTGTATATTTTTTTATTCGATTCTAATTGTTTTAGAAGAGTCTTAATCACATCTTAATCATATTCTTGATCACATTCCTAAATAGTTGAGTAGCTCCTTAGTAACTATTTACATTGTTTGATCGAGTTTTGGATAGAATCCTGAAGAAATTCGTGCTACATAACAATCAATTGCCACCTTTATTTTTTGAAAAGCAGGAATCATAATCAAAAATTTCATTTGTAAATTTTCAGTATGTGGTGTTGAAAATGATAAAAATGGACATCAAAATTGCTCAGGGTATGAATCTATTCAATTAGAAACATAAAATGATGGAGATTTTCGATTCTCCAACTTGCTAGTATTTTTTCATTGTTAATGGAATTCACGTAAAAATCGTGAAAAAAATACATATTCAGTTGGTACTAATTTTTCATTTTTAGTGTGAGAAAGATAGTCAATCCTCAGTTTATCATGATGTCTGCAAAAATTTCAAACAATAACACAATAAGATCATTAAATAAAATATAGAAACGTGATCATATTAAAAACAAATCAAATATCCTACTTGTACAATATTTGATAATTCCGAAGGAAATTCATTTGATGGTAATTAACAATATTTAAATAAATCATATGATCCAAATAGAGACTTTTAGACAAAAAAATGGATAAACTTTTTGACAGAGCTTTGTATCAATAGTCAGCTTGCACGAACAGAGTCGTCAATCAAATTTGCCACTTTTGATCAATGAACATTTGTTTAAGTTCCTACAACTGCTATATGATACCTTGTGGTATCCTGTTTTTTTATACTACCGACGAAACATTGTCAGAAAAAGTTATTTTTGATCTCGCCTCTGTTGATATTCCCTTAACAAATATCGTCAAACTATAAATTATGCTGTTAGTTATTATATAAGCTCAAATTGTGCTGAGTACGACCTTCCCACATCTAGTACTAATTTAGCATGCAAGTGAAATTTAGCTTATTCGAGAAACAAATTTAATCGTAAAGTTATCCTCGAAACTTTCACTTACGATCAGTACTTGTTAATTAGTTCCTGAAGTTCAGATGATTGGTACCTTTTTTATTATGAATACTTACATCATTATAAGCTATGATAAGTTTCTGTGGTTATCCTCGAAATTGAAGAGTTTATTATATATTGCGTTAATATTTATTATACAAGGCAAGCAATTGAAACCAAGTTCATTAAATGTAGTTTCATAGCAGTTCCAGAACATTTCATTCTCATTCATAATCGTATAAGAAATTCATTTTGTATTTGTTGTTATTTCAGCCGTACCATGAGAAGCTTGTTAGTAGATTTTGAGGAACACTAAGCATTTAAACATGCAAATGTATTAAATGAGGATTATTCCATTTAAGTATAATCATGCATTTCAACGCAAATTAATCGAACCATAATCTCCTACTAAATTTATTCACACCGCAGGTGTGAAGATGTTACCCACAGTTATTATAATTTGACATCAGTTTTTGTTGCATAAGATTAACAGAAATCTAGTTCAATTGGTTTCACTATCGAGTAGCCAGACAATGGCTGAAGTTTGTAATTTTACTATAATGAGGAAGGTACATTCTTTATAAATTATTGCAAGCGTTGGCAGTACGAATGTAAAAATCTGCCAATAATCTTGTGATGGTTGTCAATGAATTGTTCATTCAGCAAGTGGACTAAGTAGAAGTTAATATGTTGATTTTTTCAAATATATTCATCCAACAGATCAATATAGTAAATCTGGTGCTTCTCCTATACTATGCCGTTCTTGATGAAATGAAGTTATCCTTGTTAACTGTCTTCCCTCTCATTACCTAGTTGATATAAATGACGTCTATTTTTTCCGTTTTTAGTCATGAATATGTGTTTTTCGTGTATCTGTATAATACTCATAAGGTAACCCTTTGTTTCAATTTTTGTCTTAAATTCTATTATCTAGGATAATAATGGAATGTCGAGAAATCCATTACGAAACCATTTTTCTAAAATACCTGTGAAGAAAGTATCAAATTGAATTCTATATGTACATGTACTTAATTATTACAATACAAATATGTATATACATATTTGTATTGTAATAATTAAGAACATGAGTAATTTGCAAAATGTTCTCTGAAAAGTTATCATATATCCAATTTTTTTCATACATGAGAAAAATCAAAAAATCCGAAACGTCGATAACTCTCTAGTTTTAACTCAATTTTGTAGCAATGACTACCACTGTGATAAACATAACGCTTGTATTCTCATATTGATTCTAAGTAATTTTATCTAAATACAAAATATAATTAAGTAATTTTTAATATATTTGATGTCTAGAGGTTGGTTTTTCATGTAAATATCTATTAGGTATTTTAAAGTATATATCTCTAGGTGATTACCGAAAAGGAAATGGCTATGGAAACAAATGGAAAATAACTGTAATTATATGAATAGCGTTTTATTGGGCAAGTCTCAACTGACATTTGCTTGATAATTATTATAACTTTGTGTGGGAAAGTGGGACCAAAACTAGTAAGTATGTATCTATATTACGAGAGTAGCTTCAATTCTAAAATTTCAGATTTGAGTAAATGTAGGCTTTTCTGAAATATTTCCAACTTTCAAAACTTATGTGAAAACTTTTTTCATATTCTCCAACAGAGATCCATACAATATGAGCCAAAATCTGATTTAGCTACAAAAAAATGTATTTATTATTTATTTTTCACTTAACTTCTTCTACTGTTCTCACTAAATTAATCAACTATTGCTATTCAGCAAGAAAATATTTAGATATTACTGTTAACTAAAAGTGAAATATGCCAGCTGGTATGAGCATCTGGAAGATGTTAGTGGTTTCGATTATATAATAACTCGATATTTATTATCATCTGGACAGAAACTTAGATGAATACAATGTTTCTCTGACAATTGTCGTAGTAACTGAATGTATAGTAGGAGATATCGGAGAATTCAATTACATACTACATAAATAACTAAATATAATTAGGATCACTCTATGAAAGAAATGAAACTATTGTATATAGTAATTTATTTTGCAAGCTGGCTCGCAGATTTTTCATATATTCCATTCCATACATTTCATATATTTTTCAAATTGAATTGAATTGCATCATATTAAAAAATTTCACTCTGAGTTCAGTACTAACACATGAAGTATATTGGGTGAAAACATCATAGACAGAATACATTTTCAAGATTATATTCGGTATAAAATAAATCAGAACAAGGGGGATCTGCTCTAGAATTATTATACAAATCTTTTTGGAACAATATCAAACACTCACTTCAGTCAGAAAAATAGAAAACATACTTATTAGTTGAAATAATTCAACCTTGAGACTTACTCAAACTTTGTAATATATAAATCAGCCACTTTCTTTTCATTTACTTCTGATTAATTGTAGGATAATATATTATTGGCAACGTTCTAAATATGTTATGGTATGGATAACTGATAAATATTTTGTGTACATAGAACCAATTTTATAATAGAATTTGTAACCTTTTATTAGAAAGCATATTTTAATTCTGAAATTCCTGATTATTAATTGAGAAAAGTGACAAATTTAATATTTATGGGGATATTAAGGAAAGTAATAATATTCCTTTGAATCGTAAATTGAAAATAATTGGATACATTCTAGTAACATAGCTTCAAAGTCGATAGTAGTTAGGTTTATTGCTGAAAAAATTTATGAAAAAAATTTTCTCTGCTTCATAAATTGACAAGAATAGAAATAACGCTGGCCAATAACAACATGCCTAGATACAAGAAAAGACGTTTACGGAGATACAGTGATTTGTAAAGCAAAGTTTTATTACGAAGTTATCAGAGATATTTTCATAGTGCAAGTCAAGTATTTGATTCTAATTTACTCATAACGTTTCTAGACAGAGAAATAAATGAATAGATCATTTTTTCCAATGATAATAGAAATATATATGTTGAAAACATCAAAATTTGTTTATTGATTGTGAGAAAATAATTTTATATTTGATTTCAGGATTTGCATGCTGTTTGATGCACGACCCACAAGTGAGTTGTTCATATATGAATGAACCAGTAAATCCTGTTATATAAAAAAGAAAGTATTCCAATAAAATGTTTAGAGTTATCAAAATGCATTAGAACCCTCACTTCAAAGCTAAATATGATTCATGTTGTTAAATTAATTGCAAACATGAAAGCTCCATTAAAAAATCATTCCAAATATATCAGATAACTTTCTCCAGACAACAGTTATACCCAAATAGTGATATTATAGTAATTTTCTGAATAATAGAAGCACTGGTCAATGTAGTACCAGATATGGCACCAGGTAAAGCCTTGCATTCTGCTATCCATAAAATCAAGGTGAATATTATTACTACTTAACTTTAAAACAATTTGTGAAAAATGTAACTTTTTATTTATTAGTTATCCATATCACTTTTGAGATTTATAATAGTGAAATATATCATTAACCACTGGAGTCCATCGGTTGTCAACAATTTGGTATTCCTTACAAATCTATATAAACTTATGTAAGTATATTCCAATTATAATATAATAATGTTGCCTTGTTAGGTCTCCAGCGGATGTCTTCCATAGTTAGTACGATTAATCCGGCAAAAATATGAGCTATAATTTTTCAAGATATAAGTTGTTATTTTATTACTGAATTTTGTTCTCAGTAAATTGAACATAATCGAGTTAATCCATTAAAATTCAACGTCATTATTTCCACAGCTCTTCTCAGGAATGTTTATGCTACTAAATCTAAATAGGAAACAATTTCATTTCAAATTAAGTAATCGGCTATTAAAATCCATTACAATTTCTAGATGGACTGAGCTTATCTCATGGAACCCAGTTTTGGTTTGAAGTTATCCTCAGAGTGTTTTAAACAACAAAGGCTAGCAGGCCATACCCAACTTAAAAGATTTTTCAATGCTTCTCCATTATAATTACATTTCTTCAATTAAAGATATTTTCTACATCAATTTTTCGTGTTAAGCTGAATTTTGGACAGTAGACAATGGCTATCCCCTACTATCAAAATATAATAATGCAATATTCACTCTTGTACTTACAAAACGAAGTAATAATTTATTGACCTTGATATTTTATTGTCATACCACTACTATTTCAAAAAAGGAAGTATGAAATTACTTTAAATTGCCAAGTATTGCAATGATATTACAATTGTAGTTGAAAATGAAATTTTAAAAGAGGTACTTAAAGATGAGCCAATGTTATCGTTGCCATCGTTCACGGAAAAGCCAAATGAGTAAGGCAAGAATAACGTTTTTTTAGTTTTTTGAAATATCTCGTTAACGGTGGAAAATGTTATAACACGAGAAAAATATTTGCCACGGAAAATTAAAATGAAATTAGCGCTAAATAACTGCGTTCATTATAACATGAGTAATGGTACAACATTTTCTTGTATAACTTTCAAAATTTTTAGAGCTTCCCCTTATCAAATAGGAACATTAGGGACAATCAATTGTCTTCAGAATTGAGGTCGAGAGCGTAAATGCGATTTGGATAAATACTTTTTGACCTAAGTCGCTATTTGAAGACATTAAATATATATTGTAATAATAATGACAGTGACATCACTTGAAAATACAGTTTTCAGGTTTAAGGCCTTGCGTGTGCAACAAAAAAAAATCACCTCTCTTAGTATTAGAACAATATTCATTCTTCCATTTTCCACTATTTGGTTTTCCTCTATCGCCTTGCACATTATCATTGATGACTATGCAACCACATGGTCTTCTATACAATTGTTTTAATAAAAATTGTTTCTACTGCTGAAAAATTATAGAAACTAACAACCTCTTATACTATTAGACCACTATTCATTCATCCATTCTCAACGATTTGTTTTTTCTCTATCACCTTGTATATATTGATTCATTTCGATTTCCACGTTTCAAATATTTAATATTTCAAAATGTCACGATTTGGTTGTAATACGGACGAGAACATTAATGCAATTATAGAATTAAACATACCAAAAAATACCGTTTACATTGAAAAATTTGTACGGGAAGCATTTATGGACTTAGCAATAATAGTATCAATTAGATGAAAAACAGGCAGCGGAAGAATTGGCGATAATTTCAAAGGATTGGAAGGATGGAACAGAGTTCAAAGAAACAACGGTCAGAACCATAAGGAACCTAACAAATAAGCTATTACAAGAAAAAGATTATGAAGAATTGGAAGTTATTATTGATCCATTTCAACAAGCGCGAGTTGCCCGCGATTTTATACGACGTAAGTTGCAATCAGATCCCTGAAAAAAGAAACAAAGTTCCAGAGGATTCAGCTACATAGAAATAACGAAAATGATAAATTTATGTAAAGCAAATACCCCTGGAGGGCTGCAACGCATCACTTAACCGCGGTAGAATTATCTTGGAGAGATGGGAAGCCGCTGCTTCTTTCACTGACTTTTGTCTATCGAATCAAAAACAACGATGGTCCTGGAACAAATCGAGTTCAATATAATCCTGCATTCAGCAGGACTTGCCAAGGTGGTTAAAGAATGCGAAACAAAGTTTTTTATAGAATTCAACCAACAACAGCAACGTTTCTGACGTCAGATTATTTGAAAAATTGCTGTCAAAAAAGACCTAGATTTCAAAATTAACAGAGTATTCCTAAGAATAAATCATCACTGAAAATCCGAAAATGATCTCTTATATTAGGCTAGTTGATTAGCCAAAATTGGTGTACAGGAAGAAGAAGTTATGAAAAAAAAATGGGTCACAACAATGCCAACTCAATAAATCCCTACTTGAATATTAACGAATAACATCGTAATGAAATTATGCG
Source organism: Diorhabda carinulata (assembly GCF_026250575.1). Taxonomy (NCBI): domain Eukaryota; kingdom Metazoa; phylum Arthropoda; class Insecta; order Coleoptera; family Chrysomelidae; genus Diorhabda; species Diorhabda carinulata. The sequence continues at coordinate 12,644,808 of NC_079462.1, forward strand.
CATGCTTATTGGAAATACATCTTCATCAGTTATAGAAACTAACACCTCTGGATCTTCACTTAAGTTTTCTAATTTTTCTTTTGTTAATTGCACATTTGAATAAATTGTTTTTAATCTGTATTTTTAGTTCAATTAGCAATTTCTATCCGAATAACAGTCGAACATTGGTAAATACTCTCTCAAGCTTGTTGCCCACAAGCAAGAACTTTTGGAAGTCTGTTCTAAAATTTTTTTTATTAATTATCAACGTCAACAATAAGTCATACGTCACGTAAGTTGGGTTTGATTGGAAAATAAATGTGATTTCACACTAAACTTAAGTTTCTTTAAATCTACTCTATCGCCAAGCAGTTTACATAAAATAATAGTGTCTCCCTCACTTTTATTTCGTTTGATACGTCATAAATTATTTAACAAAATTTACTTGGATGAGGCATAACTTAAAAAATCATATAAATCAAAAACACATTTAGTTGGTACATTTCAGTGTAGAATCATAAGTTTGAGATAGTGGCTTTATTTATAATATGAAAATATTTCCGACGATATATTTAAGGAAATGAATAGTACATCAGGTTTAGGTTTCGAATTATTAGCAATATCATTCTCGGGACATCCGCGCTGGTGATATTGCAACTGTTATATTGTACCCTCCAACTCATAATCGAAATGGATCATAATAGGAAGTATTATTCACTTTAAATGAGAAACGGCTATCTTGTTCAGATTTTCAACAGTCAGTAATATACTGACGACTTATTGCTGTTCCACATGGTTTTGATTAGATGTTACCAACGACGCTACAGCACGTTAACCATCTTAATGAGTCAGTTTTGCTAACTGAACTCTTTCTGATGTTCGATAAATCATATTAAAATTCGTTATTTCAATTATAATCAAGGTATGTATAAAGAAGTTTGAAAATATATAATAATTTTACTTCATCAAAACAAAACATTTATCCAAATATTGAAAGAGAATAGTGTGAATTGAATAATTTCTTATTTTCTAAAGCAATCATTGCCATTGGAAATAAAAAGTAACAGGGCTAGATAGTCAAGGAATTCAGCTACAAAGTGGTCTTTAACTTGTGACTCCTGGCTATTCAAGGTTATTTGAGGAATTTTAGATTAAAATTTTAGCAACACTTAGAGTATTTGAGGGTAAAATTTTATATAGATCACCCCATAAAACACTGAGTATCCACTCCCATCTCTTGTCATCAAACCCACAGTATCCGATATTGAAATAAAGTAACAGTAAGTACTATACCTTAATATACTTTTTTTCTGCATACAGGACATTTAATTTTCATAAATTTCCAAATCATGGGTTCCTTAAATGAATTTTTTCTTAGTATCCAAACCATCCGACCATGAAAAATATCTTGAAAAATGTGTTTAAAAGAAAATAACAAAAAAATCAGTTTAATCGTACTTTGAGCTCGTGGGGTTCACTTTGACTTTAGATACAAATTCTGCAACGAACCTATGGTGCTATTGACTGCTAGAAGGCCCATAGCAGGGCTCTATATTAATTGCCCTCGACATAATTGGGGCCTATAGCATGTCTTATTGTACAGTACTTTTTGTCACAATGTAGATGGCTACCTAGTGGGTTGTTCTTGTTTTAGAGAGCCATAACTTGGTCAAGCCTCACCTCAATAGTGGTGAATTGAAAGTATTAGGAATGTTTAGTTAAAAAAGATCTCTTTGCAATATTAGGGAGCAACTTAAAATTTCAGTGACTTCAATTACTATTATATATCAATACGAAATAAGACAGTGTTTGATGGCACGATGTAATTTTTATATTAGGTACATTCAATCTTCCACTTCTTATTAGCGGAATGTGAAAACGAAGCTTGTAAATATTTGTAAATTAATTGCTATACATTTACTGTGTGGAGTTTTTATATGTAAATTGATATATTGAAATTTGAGTGGAATTAGGATTACAAGCTACATCTTCGGAAGTTATTTGAAATCACGACTCACATTCCAAATTGAATCTTTTTGCAAATCAAAGTAGGTACGTGGGTACGTTTTTATAAAGGTTTATTTTGTTGTCTGGTAGATTGATACTTATTAATAATAATATATTAGTGACTGGTACACCTCAATAAATTATTATGGTACTTGAAATTAATAATATACTGCTAGTTTTTGAAAAAAGGTCTAAATAAAATCAATGTAAAAATCAAAGTTGTTGGTTCATACTGTATATTATATTCTTGATATATCTGATAAATTATCTGTAAGTTTATAACTTTATGTCAAGTTATTTCATTATAAATCCACTTATTACTAATTCCGAGAGCTCCTACTACTTTGATTCTCCACTAGCCCTGATATGGGCCATGATGTGTCCCCGCGCAACTAGATTCAAATATATCGCGCCAGCAACGTTGAATCTAGCTAGCTCCTTTTATCTTGTTACGTCTTTAGACTATTATTATTGTTAACAAATACCAATTATGAACTATAATACTCTAATGTCCTATATTTGTGTGTGTACGTTTTGGTGAATAATTAAATGAATTACAATATAAATAAATGGATAAATAACGTTTATTTGTGTTTTATTTGGAAAACTACAAAACCTACAGATTTCGTTTATTCATAATATTGACATCTCAAAATACGTTCCTGAATATAGAAAAAAATTCATTTCGTTCTTGTTTTGAGAGTGTTTTTTTTAGAAAATTAGTTAATTAAGTATACAGAGTGAGTTTTATGTGTAGAACGACTCAATTATCTCCGAAACGGCTTGTACGGTTTTCATAAATTTTTCTGCTCAAAAAATAATGAATTTTGTTATTTCAAATGAATCACCTACATATTTTGTGTTTTCAGAAATCCTTGAGGAATACTGACCATCTTTCATGAAATATTCTCTATACCTATATGCCATAAGTTATAGCTACCAATGTTATAATAAATATTGTACATTTCATTTAGATGGCTACTATTGAATGAACTCGTTTAATAAAAAGATTTTTCAATAATTTATGTGCTAATACAAATCTCGTAACAAGGTCTAATGTCAGTAAGTAGAGAAAATTTTAACGAAACTAGTGCAGTAGAATATTTAAGGCGATTACGGTAGATGCTCAAAATGTTGTCCATCCATTTCAATACAACAAGCCATGCGATTTTTAAAACTCTCCAATACATATTGCAACATCCATGATTGCTAAATTCTTCTTATCTTTGTGGTAATCCTATCTTTAATTCCTGAATATTGGCAGGTTTTGCTCTATAAACGATGTTTTTTAAGTCATCCCACTCAAAATAGTCTAAAGGATTCATGTCGAGTGATCGCGGGGGCCATTCGATAAAACCACGACATTCCAGTACATCTTCTGGGAAACACATTATTTAGGTATTATTTCACCACACACGCCTAGTGAGATGGGGCACCATCTTGTTATAGCCAGTTATGTCGTTTGGCATATTGTATATTTTTACTAATTTACTGACAGTGGATCTTGTTATGGGATTTCGGTTAGGATATAAATTATTAAAGATATTACACGTTTCTTGTTGACTTCTACGCCTATCACCATAATATCATTAAAATATCAATTAGTTTTTTTTTTCAGTTAAACGTTCCATTGTGGCTTGTAAACTTCAACAATAATAATTTATTGAAACGTCAAATTTTTTATTGTAGCAGTCATAGCCAAATAAATGTATTATTTTAACTATAACGCAAATGTAGCTATAACTCCGAAATTATGGCATTTAGGTATAGAGAACATTAGATGAAAAATAGTGAGTATTTCTTAAGAATTTCGAAAAGCGAAAAATATACACAGTGATCCATTTGAAATAACAACGTTTAATAATTTTTCCAGAAAAAGAAAAGATCTGAGAGCATTATAAATACCAGCATAATACCGGCCGTATCACAAGATCCTTGTGAATAAAAATTTATAGGAATCGTACAAGCCGTTTCCGAGATAATCGAGGCGTTCGATATATAAAACTCGCTGTGTAGTATAACTAGTAACATATCTCACGTTTGTACAAATTCTCTTAAAAGTTTTCGCTATATTTGTCGTTTATACTTACCAAAAATAGAAACATAAGTAAAAAAGTCATCGTACTCTCGGCGAGAAACTTTAGCGCATTTTTGCCGTTAGCAATCAGAAAATCTGAGTGGATAAAAGAAAGTTTGCATGAAAATTAAAATAAGAAAAATATCAGTGATTCCATCTATTCAATTAATTTATCCCCATTATTTATTGACAATTTCCATAAACATTGGTTTATCGATTAATTTTGCTTTATCGATTGTTGCGTTTGCGTTCGTAGAAGCTTCTCTTGAAGATGTTATACATTGCTTAAGATATTGATTAAGATCTTCACAAAGAATGACATTATCGTGATTTAACAAATTTTTGTGTTGATGTATGGAAAAAAATTAGGAAAAAATCTGACAAAAACAGCACTCAAAATATAATATTTTTAGATATGTATAGAATAACGATTATAGATGATGAACATATTGCAAATATCTCTGACACAATTGCTAGTTACTCCAGCAACAATAATTATTGTATGCTTCATTATCCCAAAATTTCTAATAGAAGCAAATGATATTGGAATTTTCGACACAAACGTTTCAATAAATAATAATATAACTGAAGCTGATTTAATGAAGCACTAGAAGACTTAAATTATACATGCGTAGGGCCAGAAGATATTCCTGTAATATTCTTGAAGCAGTTGCCTCAAAAAAGCAAATATAACTTATTACACCTGTACAATAACATCTGGACAAGTCAGGACTTTCCAGAATAATGAAGGGAAGCTATTGTTATATCAATAGTAAAGCCTAGAAAACTTAAATCTTATAGACCAATTTCAATAACTTGCTCAATGTATAAGTTACATGAAAAAGTAATTAACAAACGACTTTTTTGTATAACTGAGACCAGAAAACTACCCCCGGAACAAAGTGGTTTTAGAAAGCGTAGATCAACTCTAGATACTAGCGTAGAATCAGAAATCTGTATTCATGGAGTGTATGGCCATATTTTTCGATATTGATCGGGCATTCCACACAGTTCGGTAATATTATAATTCAACGACTTTGAGTGAATGGAACATACAAGGACACAGCTTTTTAAAAAAATATATATAAAAAAGATCTTCTGCCGTGAGAATAAATACACCATGACTAAAAGTAAATAGCAATAGAATGGGATACCGCAAGGTTCTATAATAAGACGTGAATTTGAAGTTACTATGTCTTCCAATAAGTGATATTCAATATTTGAGTATGCTTGAGACCCTGTTTTTCAGCTGTGTTTCAGCCGAAAGTTTCTAGGAGTCACAACTATATACCAGGGACCAAGATTACTAAAACATATTTATAATAGGAATTAGAGCATTCTTTCAATATATTGAAGATTCCAAACTGCAATAGAAGCTAATCAATGCTCGATAAACAAAATACAATTTAGCTTTTATAAGATCCATACATCTATACAATGTAACTATAACAGTGAAAAATATTCTAATAGAATGTCCTTAAGTACTTCATCGGAAGAAAAAAGTGTGAAATATCTCATTAAATTAGTAGCTTATTTCGGGATGTACTAATAACCTTATACGGTTGATGGACTATTTTATAAATAAAAAAAAATAGGAGTACCCACCGCAAATAAGCCTAGGTCCAAGTTTATCAAAGAATAGTTAGAATTCAAGTTATTTACTGGACTGTTTTAGAAGACAGTGATGATGTTTTATGTTATTTCTTACGATGAAAGTATCCGGATATGTTTGTAGCTAGCCATTGGCATTTCACAGTGCAAATTTTAGTGATTTAGCTATTAGTTCATTTTTAAGACAAGTGCTATGAGTATGTTCAAGATTTTCTTCATTTGTTCCATGAGTTTTTCATCATATTCTTCAGTTCCTGAATATCGTTTGGATATGCTTTAGTTTAGGGCACTTATTGGTTGTTATTTACTGCTTAAGCGTATGTATTGCTTTGTCTGTTTTTTTTCTTAAGCCAGTAAATTTTGGCTCCTGTACGTTGCCTCCTTTGTAATTTAGTAGATGATATTCGCCGCATAGGACACACTTCACTAAGTCAGATCTAGTTGATAGAAATTGAAATTAATATTTCCAAAAACATTGATAAATTAGCAGAATCATACAGAGGTATCTACTATTGATTAAAAGAAGAAAAATTATATCCTTTATGTAAACAAAATTATTAATCAAAATAGGATACAAGAAAGAGTAGAGCGACTCTCAAATACTAAAAAATTTTGAGCAATAGGGAACCTACAACGTTTCAAAACTGGAAATAAACTAGGAACTATAGAAAGTTTTCGTTATATTTCATGATAACCTGCGATTTATGAAATTTTCTAAGAAGTTTTGAAATCGTATATCTGTTCTTATTATGTCTACTCGTATCTTCTAATTTTCCAAATTGAGTTTCTTTCTATCGAAAATTATACAATTATTTTGTCACCTAACTGAAAATTCATTTGTTTTCAGATATTGGGTATGATTTACGTTTCTTTGAATACATAATCGAAAAACATCATCATTCGAGATTTTATAAACTAACCTTAATTTCTTTGAATGGAATTTATGATTATGTAAATGTTTTTTAAAGTATTGCGAAATATCGAGTTATCTTGACACTTAGTTGATACCACCAATAGCATCCACATCACGAAATTTATATACATCAAACCTTTCTCAAAATCTGCACACCGCTTCTGGTCTGTACTAATGATAAAACAAGAGTCTACTACTATGTTGCTACTTCTCAAGGAATTGTTATAAATTCCTATTGTCATTTATTCAAATGAAAAACTGAGAGAATTGATAACAAATTCACTTTACGTTCAAACAAATTATATCAAAATACGTGATCAATTTAAGTCGTTAAAACTCAAAAATCTCCTCACGGAATTATTAATTGTTAAACTAGCAATTTTAGGTACTCTCTGAATTATCCACGCCTGTTTCAACAAAGAAACGTGACTGTCACTCACTTTGACGAACATGTTTGAAGTAATAAATAGATTGTTTAGGCAGATAACAAAAACTTTCTGCAATACTCACAGTTCAGTATTTGCAATGGGATCTCAAACTCTCAAGCTAATGATACATTTATGCTTTAATCTACCGTTTGGGTGATATAAACCTTCACTAGAAATTAAGTAATCTGTGGCTTGATATTGAAAATTGAATCAGTTTTGGTCTATAACTTTTTATAACTTTTTTATTTCATAAGTTTAAGTTTATAAGATTATTTAATCAATAGTGATATATGACAGTGTTAAATTCAGTGGAAAGTGTCCAGGGCATTAAATACAATTCGAAATAGTGTTACATCTTGCCTATAATCTTCGCCAGTAAGTTTGACATTCCAAAGTGGAGTTTATATAGAGTTGTCTGGGAATAAACGTTGGTGTATTACTAAAGTAACACATAACGGATTCTGATGCAATGCAAATTAATTGATACAATTCACTGCTCGTATTGAAAAGTAGAAATAATCAGTTGTATAGTCGGTTGATCACAGATTATCAACTGCCTTATAAGTATATCGAACAATATTATGGTGCTTATAATGGAAATTGCAACAAGTAACTGGTCTGTTTTGTTCTGAGACTACTTGCATTTTGAGGTAAATCGAATTCTACTTCAGTCAATTTTATAATAATTTTCCTGTATAATAACATATAAATTAATTTAATAACTTGATGATGTGTTTGCTCTACAAAATCATAATTGGTATTCTATATCATATCAAATTAACTTCTTGAAATCATAGGTTGATTTTTTACTTGGATTCTATTCTAGTCTCACAACGTTTTGCTCAGTAGGAGCATTTTCAGAAGAACTGTAATTGAAATGATTTGAAAATATGGTTGGAAATTTATTTTGTTTTATGAAGATCATCTCCTTTATTGTTAGTTTGTTATAATTTTCATCTTGAGTTTAAATTTTTGTGTTTTAGGAATCAAATTTGTGTTTTTCATTTTTTTCATGTTTGTGTAACGCAGCTGATGCATTTTTAGTATATTTCTGACTATGTATTCTATTTTCTACATATTGCATTATATTCCTATATAATTTTTTCGACAATTCGAACATGGTATAGAGTAAATAACATGCTGTTCTTTTTGATATTTAGTTCTTCTTTTTCATTTTGTAAATAGAGGAGATAGCATAGTTTGTCATGAAGATTAGACAACTTGTCACGAAAAATTATGCAGTAGGATTGTAATTAAGATATTAAAAACAAAAATGGAATATTTATCCACAGTGTATTTCAGTAAAAATTATTTCACATTCTAAACACCTGACAAAACACATGAAAAACAATACCGAAAAGGCGCTGCTTCTCCCCAGAAAATAATAAGCAATCATGGATGAATAAATATCTTCCGCAATAAGGAAAGGCATCAACACAGATGCTTCGAATGTATCGCAAGGAGCTGGATTGGTAATTTTTGGACCAAAATGCAAGTTCACCATACATATGGAAAAATCACTAACTAACTATACAAGGTAAATATATAGATAGAAACCTTTCTAGAAAGCAAGCACATTCACATTGATAAAAAACCAGCCTTCAATTCTCTGACTATTGGGTACACGATCATGTTGTCATGGGAGTTCAAATAGTCTAAAAGCACTAGTTAACTGGAACAAAGTAACCCTAATGTGGCTACCTGGTCACTGGGTAATTAAATAATATTTAATTTAAGTTGTTGAACCTTCTCCATAAATTTGGATTGAAGTAGAGCAATGATTGAAAAAACTCCGAAAGCATTCCATATCGTTATTTACTAATAAACTTGAAAGGGAAAGAATAAAAAAAGACATTCTATAATCTCTCCGTTTAAGTCTTAAATTGATCTCATCTGAATCATAATTTTAAGTTAAGACTGAATTTTTGTTTTTATTAGCTTGACAACATTTTGTTCTGTTAGTAGGATAAAGATTTAAGAATATGTCGGACAACGGAATTTCTAATACTCGACATGTTTTATATGCTTTAAACTTTCTGCGAATTATACAATTAGTACTATCTATGTATTTGTATGAAAAAGATCATCAATACGATAAAAAAATAAAACTGCATTAAAAAACCATTAAAAATCGAAAAAGCATAAATTGAATCGTGAATATTTAGAAATTTTTGGAATGGAATCTAATACACTAACAAGAGAATTTTTAGAGATTGTTCACACAAGTTGTAGAGCACCCGTGTTTAGATAGGTTATATCTTAGATTTTTAGATATTTGACCAGTGTAAGGTAAAGCTATATATGTTTTATTTTCTCTTCTTGGCTTGGTTTTGTTTGTAAATGTTTTGAGTTATTATTGTTATGAAGTTTATATGAACATTATTCAATGATTCTATCAATTTGGTTTGAGGATTTGATGATCTATTAAAATTGTTTTAACTTTTTCAATTACTTTAGAATGACATTCGGATGAACTTATTTTTATAGACCGAAATATGTGGAATTGTCAATTTTCCATGTTATTTTGAACTAATTTTCATTAAAAAGAGATTTAAATCAAGATAAATTATCACGAAAATCATAAAAGACAACAAACCATTACTACTTCTGACATTGTTGTCTCACCTTTCCATATACCATTACCTACTTCGGTCTTTATCAAAATGAGTTGAATTTTGATAGTGAGTCGAAACATCAATGTTGTATGCTTTTACAGGAATTTCAATTAAAAGAGACCTAAAAGTAAATAAATATATCAACTATATTAATTTTTAGAACTTTAGAAATGGCTTCACCATTATCTCATACTGATTTAATAGTTTTTTTTATTTCTTGCACTTCTTATCAGAAACCATATTCGAAATCACTGGTGTGTTTCAACAAACATTCCTTAAATTGAGTAGTTTAAACTTTATTTCGTATTGATGATAAAATGAGATCACTTCTCAACAAATTATACGTCAAATTTTGTAATTACCTTATATTAGAAAATATTCCACTGATATCGTATCATTTGGGAATTGTAATTAAAATCATGGAAACCATCTTTTAAAAATTAGTTTATAGCTGCTAATAACCCACGGGGTATTAATGTGGACGCATCGATCGAATTTCAATAATTGCTTTGAGTGAATCAGAGTGTGAAAATGTTTGTTAACAGTTCGGTTGAAAATTCAATACTCAATTGGAATATTCTTTGATATTTTTAGGGTATGTAGGGATAGGGCAACTATGATTATAGCTTCAATATATACAGCGGAATAGAATTAGTTGTGAAATATATAATATTTTTGGTTAGAAAAAATTCCATCCACCAAACGAATAATAACTACCATAAATATCATTAAAATTGTGAATTTAATACAATAACATCACAGTAAATACGAGAAATTTATAATTTCCTCAAGATCTTCACATGGTTCAAAGGATAATGTTTTCTTGGTACTTTTTTTTCTCAAATCCCGAGATATTCCCTGTGTCCACAATATTCTGAAACGTTCTCCACAGGTAATAGTCACGTATTGTATTTTAGATGGTATTTTACCAAGTCTAAGCAACGGATTTAAATAACCGTTCATTGCTTTTCTCTCACACATTCATATTCGTAATGAAAAAAAATCACTGCTCATTCTGGCACTATCGTAGACATTGTTTATTGCGCGTATTCTTTATACCCCTTATTGCATTTGTTACTCGTACTCGTAAAGCATATTATACTTCATACTTATTTATACTTCATGAATATTATCGAAACAAAATTCTTTCTACTGTTTAAACGCTTCTTAACAATTATTTGTTTGATTAGGAGAAGTCCAGAAGTATTTATAAAAGATATTGATTTCCATCCTTCTATACGGAATGGAAGCAGCTACTTTAAGCAAAGCAATAATGAAAAAGCTGGAAGCCCTTGAAATGTGGATATTGAGAAGATTACTACGGATATCATGGAGAGATAGAATCGTGAATGAAGAAGTTTTACGCAAAATGATAACACAAAGAGAATTATTGACTGCCATATAAGCCGGCAAATTATTTTGGTCATGTAATGAGGGAACAAAGATGAAAATCTAAGAGATTGAGTATGCAGAGAAAGATAAGAGATAAAGAGAGATAGGATGACGAAGAATATCATCGCTGCGAAACTTTAGGGAGTGGTTTAACTGCGCATCAAACCATTTGTTTGGAGCCTCTGTGAATAAAATACAAATAGTCGCACATTTTTTCAAAGGCTAAATCATGTCGTTTCTTAAAATTCTCTAATCAGCCATTGCTGGCCTTGAAATGTTTGATTTTCAGCGAATTAGCTAACTCTTCAGCTTTTTCTTTCAGTATGGATTCACTAACACTGATGTTTTTGCTTCGACATTGTTTGAACCTCCTAAACAAACATTGTTCTAAAGTAGGGAATTCGGCAATTTTTCGTTTTTTCAATTGAATCCTGATTCTCGTTTCTTCAAGATTTCAGCTTAATTTTAATGATGATTGATAATGTACTCTCATGTATTTCAATTCATTTTTCACTACTTCTATAGCTTTTAATTTATCAGCAGATGCGATTGATGTTAGTTTTCTTTTTGAACTCATTTTAAGCCAGTTATATCACACAGTAGGTAAAACGATATTTTCACGACAGTGATCAAAAACTTACGATCCAAGTAAGCCGTTGTTTTAAGGCTAACCGCCGCAAAGCTTTAAAGAATTTTGAAGAAGCAAACAAAGGTGATATATGTATTGTTTACGTTAACAATTTAACTCGTGAACACGTGCAAGCAATAAATACCGATACCTTTTGTTTTGCACACTCTTTCAAAATGACTCATTGACAAACAATTTTATGTTATGGAAGTTGTAAAAACATTTCTTCAAGTTACTGACGGCAAATACAGAGATTACTTATTTAAGTTATAGAGGTTGCGTATTTTAAGTTATAGTGGTTTTGGTTTCTGATGAGAAGGGAACATTTTTATTTCTTGAAGTTATAGAGGTTTTTAATTTACCGAGGTTTGAGTTATCGAGGTTCTACTGTATTTGGAAATTCAAAATACAAGAGAAATTTCAGTATTGAAGTGAGAACAATGAATCTGCAAAATATCACAATTAATTTTACAATGGTATACTCTCACATAGACTGGTAATGGAAAATTAAAAATCAACCCGCCCAGGGTATTGGTCATCAAATAAAATAAATGAAATAGACTCAAACATACATACATACATACAAATAGTAGTAATGCTGGATATCGGAGATCCATCAATATTCGAAATTGTTTTCTTGAATAAGACAACTCAAGGTTTCATAACTTGCATGGAGCTAATCTTCGAAAAAATCGTGACTTGAAAAGACTAAAGTATTCCTAACATTGTGATTCAATATTTAATCGATAAAAATACACGTAACAATGAAATACTTGTTTTTTATTTATTCAATCAACGTGTAAGTTAACTTACGAGGTATGATCTAATTATACACCTATGTGTATATAGTCTCAAGAAATATTAATTATGTTTCAAATATTATTCAACTCACAGCAGAGAATTTTTCTTTACCATTTTCAACAATCTGTCCAACTGTCGAACAATAAGTAAAATGCCTCTTTTTGTAAGACCTGTAGATAATTACTTCTTTGAGTGATTCTTTCTCTGTAATTACATTTTGTTAGGTGGTTATACTTTATACTTATTAACTAGATATGAGTCTTTTATTAGCTCAACCTCCTAGTTAGGCTCGTAAGTTTGAAAGGCTTTCAACTTCAATGCTATAAAGGTGACTTCAGTTTTTACAAATGGAATTAAAACGTACCAAGAAGCACCGTTAATGATACTTAGTATCTTGTTTTGGAACTGTTTTGGTATCTTAAGGTTTGAATTACTGGCTGTAGCCCATTGTTTTATTCCATATTGTATTCACATTTAGTTGGGATTGTTTCTCAACTAACTAATAGTACTTTCATAGTGTCATACCTAGCTTTTTCCTCCTTATAAATATGTGGGTTCTCCAAGTTAACCTCAAAGTTTCTAAAACCAAAGTCCTATCATATAAAAATACATTGCTGCCTTTTTTATTAAATAACACCACCACTGACGTCGTTGAATATTTAAAGCTCTTAGGACTTGTTGTGGACAATTTCTTGAAATGGGAGTTACATTTTTTGCGCTGAGATCAGTTTTCAAAGAACTAAACTTAGTACATGTAGTAAGACTCAATTTGAGCGAATCTATAAACTACAAAAGAGAGCTGTTGTATGTTTACACGAACTAAACAGCAGGGCTCACTGCAGGGACTTCTTCAAAAGATTCAAAATTCTGCCTCTTCCTTCCTCATTTATCTTGGAATCCGTTTGCCTAATTCGTATGAAAGCTTCTCCAATTTCAGAAAGATAGCTGCACAGCTATCCACTTAAGAAAGTGTAGCACGACCTTTATCTATCTACTCTATGTTCAGAATTTTTCACAATCACTTGCTAATTGGAATCAAATCGATATCATATTTTCCCGCATTCCGCAATAATTTGAGGCCATATTTACTGGAAAGTGCTTTCTACTCTGTGAATGACTTCTATTGTAATAATAATATTCAATTCCGGGCATACCGCATACTGGTTTAATTTTTCTATAGACTAATATACTAATTATTACCTATTACTGTTTCCTATAATTTTGTTACTCATTGTGGATTCCTTCTGTATATTGAAATTTTATTGTATTTGTATCTCAATTTAGTTATTTTTATATCCGTTCTTCAATTTCTATGTGCTTTTATCTACAAATTGTAACAATTTTTTGACAATAAAGTATTTCTTTCTCTAATAATCGATCTGAGAGGATTAAAAGGTATTTTACTTAAGATATCTAGATGCTGTGGTTGGATATTTATGCGATGCGAGCAAAGTTATGTCATCTGCAAATATTGCAATGATATCTACATCGTTGAGATTAAATCCGCTGTATATATTAAATAAAATAGGGGACGCTACATTGCGGAACCCCTGAATTGATTGGGTATAGGTCTGTGTACTTCGTTTGATATTTTACCAGAAAGAATCTGTCCTAAATATTATTTGAAGATAGAATTGGTGAAGTACTAGTTCCTTTAATCAACATAACAAGCCTTTGTGCCACACATTTTCGGAGGCTTGACTATATATCTATCTATCTTAACTATCTAAAAATGCAGCCGAATGAAATCCCTTGTTCTAGAGACCGTCGCTGATTTGTTTAACAGCTCTGTGAACTTATTCGATAATGCCATGCCGTTGCCGGTTGGTAATTAGGTATGAGATATATTTCTTCTGTCATTGCATTGAGTCTCTTAACAAGTAGCTTTTTGAAGACTTTTGAGAGAACTGGTGGAGAACTTATAAGACTGTATGAACTCATATCATTTGGCTGCTTCCCTAATCTCGGTATTATTATTATTTGAGCTATCTGCCACTGGTGTGGGATATAACTGAATCTGAGGGTGACATTATATATTTGCAAGATTGCTAGTAAAACTTTGCAATTAACTTTATCAGTATGTCACTTGTTATAAGATCATAACCTGGAGCTTTTCTTGAATCAATTTAGTTGAAATTCACTAGCTTCTCTTCGTTGAATGTGAAACTTTGGAGATATGATTCCATTCAAAAGGTTTGTTCAAGGATATTGTTGATTTTATATCAAATGAATCGTATATTTGTTTTAAATAATCTGCGAAAGCTTGTGCTTTTTCTTTACTTTTTTTTCGCATCCACTGATTTTATCTCTTAAAGGTGATATTACTGTCTGTAGAGTTTTTTTTCTTGTAGCTATCCATAGCGAGTATTCTGTACTTTCCTGAGGTTTTAGCTTGATATTTTTGAATTGATTGCTCTTTAATTTTCAGTAACAATTTTTTTAGTTCTGTTTAGTTCTCTTTTGCATTTCTATTTGTTGGAATGTGTTCAATTTTATTGCACGTTTTCCTTAGTCTTCTTTTCTTAGCTATCTTATCTTGACAATTGCTGTACAATTATCTTTTTTTATTCACATCTTTTTGAGATGTAGTAGTCCATGCGGCAGTTTCTATAGTTTGTGTTAATGCTTCTCCTATGTCAATTATATTGTTAGGTATATGTAGTTGCACTTTATCGTCTAGCTTTTTTTCGAAGGTATCCCATTTAATGTTTGAATTACATAACAAAGTTGGTTGGGATTAATTTTTTATTTCATTGTACATATTTAGCACAACAGGTTTGTGGTCTGATGATATATCTAGGTGTGATGTTATTGTAAGTTGCCTATTATTAAGAACTTTGTCTAGGAGGTCTGGTAAATCATTCGGGTTCGAGGGCCACTATGCTGAATCGCCCGTAGACAAAAATTGAGCTCTCAGTATCAAATATAATTATTGGATGTTAATATAATTCAAATCTTGATATTTCAAAATCCGTCGCTAGGTAGCGTTGTTAACTGCCTGTGTCAGTGCTATTACCCTCATCAATCGACAGAAGTTGTGAATGAAAGAAAAACGTGAATCAAGCTATAATCAAAGATACACGACTCACTTATACGAAGTGAACCTTTTGAATGGAATCATATATCCAAAACTTCACATTCAACGAAGAGAAGCTAGTGATTTTCAACTAAATTGATTCATGAAAAGCTCCAGTGTTCTTATAACAAGTGAAATACTGATAAAGTTAATTGCAAAGTTTTACTAGCAATCTTGCAAATATATACTGTCACCCTCAGATTCAGTTATATCCCACACCAGTGGCAGATAGCTCAAATAATAATAATATAAGAAGTAAGCAAAAAATGAGACTATAGTCATAGAACCAGGAACAAGAGAAATTTCACTCTGTTTCACGGTTCCAATGTTTTGTTATTACAAATATGATAAAATTTTACAACTTTAAGAAGAGTACAGATTTATAAAACTCCAAAATGAGATTAATTTTTGTCCTTACAAGTTAACCCCTATTTATATACAAACTAGAGTTTCCTTTTCATTTATTTTGATTTTGTATTTTTGATGTGAGATTTTTTTTGGAAAATACCCCCCTCAATTTATTACAAATGGAACGCTGGATTACATTAATAATATATACGAATTGATGATTTTCCACAATAAATGTACTTTGGAAATTCCTCTTTTTTGGTGCTTATTCTCAAGATTGTTCTTTCCTACATTAGATTGAAATCTATGAAGTGTTGATATACTGAAACTATCAGTACACCAGGTAGATTGAATTTCATGAATCTATCAATAGAACTCTTTCTACTTACTCAACAAGATTTGTTCCATCTGCGAAATTACCACATCAGCATTGGACAAAGCCATTACTTATGATAATAATGATAATTTGAATATCTTTTTATCAAATTGTTCGAACTTACTAAACAAGCCTCTGTTTTATTACCATTTCGTCTATTAACACATACATAACATACTATTAACTGCTACCACTACATCTTTACTTGAAACTCCACAATCAGAAGAATCCAGCTTCAGGGAAATTTCTATAGTTTATTTTTATGAACAAGAGATGTTAATACCAACTTTTCTACAATTTTCTACCTGAGCTTATATAAGTTTTCGGAGTTTTCTAGTCCTATATAACCATAAGCTGAATAGAACAATAGAAAATGGCTTGGAGTGGTCAGAAGCCCAGACAAATTTCAACGCAAATAAGATTTTAGATATTTCCATATAGTAAGGAGCTCAAAGATTTGTATTCTCAATAGATCAGATCAGTTGCATCTTACAAGGTGCAGTGTGCAATATATTTTGAATTCTATTGTGATTATAGGAAATTTGGAATGGCCTCGTATAGGCCGAAAATTCGGTCCTTTAACAACCGATGAAAAAACATTAGGATTTAATTGTTCTAAATCATTTACAGACAAATATTCATGTGAAAGTTTTATAGACACAGTGAAATTAGTTGCGCATTATTGGAGAATAGAAATGTAGCGGGTTTTCAGATAATTCATTTACTCGTTCAAGTCCACTAAAAGCAAAAAATCACAGACTGATAATTGTACACATCAGCAAATCAAAGGGTTTTGTTAAGGGTAGATCATTGACTTCTGAATATACTCGTTCTGGTGACTCCCATAAGGATATGAATGCAGATATTTTCAAAGAATGGATCGGAGAAATGATGAATCTCCTTCCTTATAACTGTATATTAGTAGGATGCACAATGCAGATTATCACTCGATTGAAGAAAAATAGAAAGAAAGCGGGATTGAAGCTGGACAATATCACTGATGAAATGATCAAGCCATTCATTGTGAGCATTGTCATACCTACGTAACCAGTATGACATAATATTCTTCATACCTTGTATTTATTCACCTTCAGCTGTTTGGAAGTTATGAGTAGGTTGATTAAGTGAAAATATAAGTGTATATTCGATATATCCATTTAATTCATATAAATGTAATTT
The DNA here is from genome assembly GCF_026250575.1 of Diorhabda carinulata. Classification (NCBI taxonomy): domain Eukaryota; kingdom Metazoa; phylum Arthropoda; class Insecta; order Coleoptera; family Chrysomelidae; genus Diorhabda; species Diorhabda carinulata. The sequence goes on from NC_079462.1 coordinate 12,662,238, forward strand.
AATACGAAAATACTCGATGTATAACTAGAAAAAACAGTGAAATGAAAAAAGTGTTCATTTTATTCCTCTTTGATTTATTAAAATAGACTGTAGTTGAACCTACTCATTCAAAAATTTTTATTATCCTCAAAAACGCATTGAATTTGAACTACCTTATCTTAAAAGATAACTTCAACTTTCCAATACATACCTCATTATCTAAATAAAATGAGTACCTTTGAGAAGACCATGAGAAATAATTCATGGCATTTGAATACAATGATATAAAAATCTACTACTTTTTGATATAAACAATGAATTATCGAATGATTTGAATATCGAACCCGTGCAACTGTGGAACTATCAAAATCTAGAATTATGCAGTGTTGAGATTTGTATTTGAAATTTAATAGATTATGGGAAACCGAGATTGTAAACTAGGTGCACCAAGTACCAACAATATACTGTTTAAAAAATGTTAGTCATTTTAGAGTAACACATATACTTATCGACTTTCCAATTTTCCTGAAATATTCGAAAAACATTTTTTTCTGCACCAAGTTGAAATCGAAATATGAGCAAAGTTCGCTACCATATGAACACATTGTACAATTTCCAAGTTTTGCCATTACCACTCGTTTTTCATTTTCTTTTTGGGTTAATTGAGAAATAAATAAAATCTTTACATGCACAAAGTGTGTCTACAGAATTTGACAGGTTTACTTGTACAGCTATTATAAATCATCCAAAATTTTAGGTAAACAATTTTCTGTTCTTCAGCCTCAAGGTTGATGGAAGAAATTTATAAGTCTTAGGTGATATTTTAAGACCAAATAATCTTCTGCTAATAAAGGCTTTTAGGACTCAAAGAAGGTAATTACAGAAAACAAAGCTCTAATCAACATGTAGCAAATATGATTACTAGTATTTAAAATATTATATAATGATTACATGAAACAATCTTATTTTTCCTAATTGGAGAATTTAACCGTTTTCTACTGAAATAATGTCAATTTATAGACATCATAAATAGCAATTGTGGGTTTTTTTTATTAGCAAACTCTGACCTTGAAAATATTTTGATTTAAGTTTCATATGAAAACACTTATATTTCAAAATTTTCATTATGATTTGATACTATTTTGATCATTATTGTGGTTAAATTTCGAATCGACCCAATATGTAAAAGAAAAGTTTTCGCATACTGCAAGAAATCGATATATAATTTGAAGTCAAGCAAATAGCATATTATATATTATGTACCAACCTTTCGATGTTATCTATGAACAGTTGTTGATGAGGAACGAATTAATTTGAACGAATTAATTTGAATCGTGAATCTGTTGAAGGATGCACAAACGAACCAAATTTTGACTAGCTCAGAAATGATCCTTTTAAAATCAAATGAACTAACGTTACATTTTATCGGGCACAATCTAATCTTTGTTCATAATATCCAATAATGCTTGTCGTGATTGGCGGGAAACGTATGTATAAGTGTCGGGAGGTGTCCTATTGTCTTGGCTGTCTTGGTGAACCTAGGATTTTGGACAAATCTTTTCTTTGTTTTAATTGAATACTTTTTTTTTCGTTTTTCTGCGGTTTTGTGTTTTTTAAAAAATTTTTTACTAACGTTATACTTTACCTGTTGGGCGATGAGTATCTACAGGTTCTGCTGCACCGTCAGTAGCTCGGGCGTTCCATGTCTTTTTGTGCCTGGTCTTTTCTTGGCAGATAGTGCCTCCTGTTTGTGTGATGCTCGTAGCTGGTTCGTCTTATTCGGGTCTTTAGGGCACCCTCTGTAGTTCGCCCGGTGCTGTCCTCCGGATCTCTTAGATTGTGGCTTTTTTGTCCTGCTCGGGGTACAGTCCGCCGCTTTGTGGGCTCTCGCGCATCTTACGCAGTGCACATCTTTGTTGCACGCGCTTTGGCCGTGGTGAAAACCTTGGCATATATAACATTGTACAGATCCGTCGTGCATTTTCTGCTCTACCATACTTATTTTTGTGTGGCATAGGTATCTAAGTATCTTGTAAGATTATTCCTCTGCGGGCTCTATTACCACCATATATATCGGTAGTAATATTCGGGTGTTGTCGGCGTTTTTTGAGTACAGCTTGTCAGTTGCTATAATTTTTTGTGTTTCAGTCCATTTTTTTTCAGTTCTGTCTCGACGCGAGGGTGTTTACTGCAACTACTGTTTACTACTTTGTCAGAGCTACTCAAGTTTTCAAAGCGCTATATATAAACACGGATAATAAGCTTTATAATTTCTGATATTTCATTGGCTATCTTAAAGACGCACGAGATTATGGAACAAATTATGATCGAAAAAAGAAAAAAAGAAAAGTATTCCGGTTCAGTGATAGTGTTGATATATATATATATATATATATATATATATATATATATATATATATATATATATATATATATATAGAGTGTAAATTGTAGTATTCATTACTTTCTATTTTATAAGCTAGTGTTCGTATCAAAATTTTTAAGTCTTTCAATTGTTTGGTATGAAGAGTAGTATATTATTATTGTGGATATAAAACACAAACATACCCAATTGGAAACTTTTAGTTACTCCCTAGCAATACTTATAAAATTGGAATTTTTCTGTTGGATAGCCGATAATCAAAAAAAAATTGAGTCGCTAATATTCATAGTTTGGATACTAATTGATTTTATACTAAATAAAACTCATGCTTTTTCATTTGGAGAAAAAATTTTTTCGATGCAAATTTAGTTTTTAATAAATGAGTGTAGGAATTCTCTTTGTGGTTGATTCAGATTGAATTTCGATAGTCACTTGCTGATTAATCCATTAATTCATATATCAGAACTAATTTAATTAATTAATTAATCTCTTCATGAAAAAAGACAATTTATTTCATTGATAAACTCATTTGAATTTATTATCCATAATTTCATATAGAAACGAAACTGACAGTAGGACAACTAGATTTTCCGTACTTCAAAAATCAACAGTCTATTTACACAAAATGTTTAAATAGTTCCTTCCATCACTTTATATAAGCCGTCGACAACCCGCGTCTGGATATCGTCATCGGGCTTGTGACTGTTTTGTAAAAGAAATTGTTATAACTAAATTTCAAAATAAAAATTTATTTCTACTATCAAAAGCTCATTAGCAGTACTTATGGGAATGCTCTCAATTCTTAATTAGTGGAAAACTAAATATATTTCTTTTTTACACATAAGCATTGATAAAGATATTGTTAGAATTTAAACAACAAACAAACAATGAATAGACTCTATATAGGTAGCCTCTAACTTCGAACTAATTTTTCAATCCTTCCAATTTTTGTTATACAACAGATTTACCCCTCATTATGTTTCTAGTGTTTTTTTGTCATCTGTTTTGAATAATTAAATATAGAAAACTCTGCATTTCTAATATCAACTATATTGCCTACCTACAATTGATAACTAAGTATGATGTACAAAGTTATATTACAAATGCGGCTCGCCGATATCAATTTTTGTCACTTTGTGGACCATATCTCCCAAAATGTTGTGGACCGTCTATAACATCCCTTTTGATTCGTCCAAAATCCTCTGTTATAAAAGAAATGTCGATACTCGAGGTACATTTGCATTGAATTGAATCTCAAAATTCATTCAATAATAGCACGGTAATTAATATTTGTCTTAATGACATCTCATACATAGTCAAAAAGTGGATGAAATACTAATTTGGTCATTATCTTTGGAATTATCCTCGTAACATTTGATTGTTTATTCATTTCGAAGTAATGGTCTGTAGGGATTGGCTTACTATCTCCATAATGTATAATATAACTATAATTTTCCAGTCATTATTACGCAATCGACTAACAGCTATTTAGAAAGAAACACGATCACGATGAAATGTGATTATAGTGAAGTCTTGAATATGTGTTATTAATGTATGTCGTTAGTGGTGAACAATAGAATTATCGGCAAACTTGTGTATTTAACTCAATAGTTGAAAGTGATGGCATAAATTGAAACACCGTTACTGGTGCGTGATTTATTATTTGCTAGATTAAAGACTATTATGGACTAGTGACTTCAAGTTATTCAGGAACTCTCTGGAATCCAATTGAAGTTTGTATGGTATAAGGAGGTAAAATTGAAAAGGTTAATCCAGACGTAAAAATATATGATCTATAACAACATTGATATTCACATATGGGTGATTCCGTTCTAACTGTGATTTTTTGTATTCAAAATTTCAAGATTTTAAAATTTAACTTTTCTAACTTTTTTATGCATATTATTCATCTATTTTACTGTAAAAATAAAACTCTAAGAGGAATTTACTACAACTTCAAAGTATCACGAGCAAGACACAAATGTCGGATTTTGAGTTCCACGGTACTGACTCATTTATCCACGGTACTGACATGGTAACTTAAGATATTAAACAACAAGTGCATCAATTTTCCTCAGTTTGATCATAAACATTAGAATTTATAAGGTAATTAGTTTAAATCATTTGTTACGACAAAAAAAATTAATAATTTATCGGTAAATTCTAGGAATGGACATGACACGGTACTGACATGGTAACTTAAGATATTAAACAACAAGTGCATCAATTTTCCTCAGTTTGATCATAAACATTAGAATTTATAAGGTAATTAGTTTAAATCATTTGTTACGACAAAAAAAATTAATAATTTATCGGTAAATTCTAGGAATGGACATGACACGGTACTGACATTCAAGTGATGTAGTATAAGTTTTCTTTAAGTGGCAAGTTATATTGTATAAAAATAATGTTTAAATATCTTAAGAATTATTCAATTAACACAAAATTTTTATTAATTGATTATTAATTAATGACTAGTACAACAAAACAATACAGGACATTGAATATCACAGTTATAATGGAATCACCCATATAGTTTTCGAACAATTATTCCATTTTTCGTCAAATTCCAAAATCCAAAAATTTTCAAACTATTTACCAATCCCAACGATTTATTTCAATCCCAAAATAATAGTAATTTTTGATTGATATTTCAAAAGTCAACAAACAAACGAAAAAATAGGAAAATATATGCAGTTTCTTCAATGAAATATTTTGGGTACAATCACGGGTTATCTTTATGAAGATTTCAATATTCACCTATAACAATGAATGAGGCAACATTTTTTTTTATTTATTATTACGAATTTCTATAACACTTTTTACTAATCATCTGCCATCATTAGATTGAACAACAGGATAAATTAATACATAATAATTTATTATTATACTTGTATACTACTATAATATAACTATAATATACTTGTATTAGTTTGTATGTGTCTATGTAACTGAATCTTTGCTTGCGATGTTTGATCGGACACTCATCATGAATTAATGTTATTGATAGTTCGGAATTTTGATACAATCGATCGATTATTATCAGCAGTTGAGGATTAAAGATTTTTACCTTAACTTGATGGTATGTACGTAGGTAACGAAGTCTTTGAACTTGATTTATGAGCACTTCAAACCGTGGAATTGATTTTGAACTTGGAGCACTTATTAAGGATTAATAATTAAACCCCAATTTTCACCTAAATCCGAGCAAATATAGCATCAACGAAATGTTTGGAATCGATGAATCGATTCTCCCACTCACTGTAAATACTCCTACAAATACAAAATTTTTTACCATTGTGAAAGACGTGAAAATACACTAATTTCATGAATTTGTATTTTGTATTATTATACTTGTATGTATGTAAGTATATAGATATTAGGGTATTATATACACCGCGACCTAAAGGATCGGGTTGTGTTTATCGACGGATGGTATATTAGTGACATAGTTAAACATGCATAGTAATATAAAACAATTGACTATTCGTTTCATCAGTACTAAACCTCGTTTTTAAACTAGAAGAACTGATTTGAATTTAACCTGAGAATTCTCAAGATTCCTAATTGGTTGAATCATAGCCTGTTTTACACAGCAATTTTGACATATATTATGATTGACAATTGTACAAATTATAAACAAATAGTGTCCACTTTTTTTACGTTATTATTATTTTTCTATTAAAATAAAACAGCTGCTCTTATCAGGACTGATTTAAAAATGAGATAAGAAAATGTTCCAAGTACTAGCAGACAGCATTCGAACCCCTAAAAAGGAGTTCTGTAGTCTTGGGTCACTCATCAGCTACAAAGAAGAGAACATTGTGATTTTGTATAAACAAACCTCAAATAATAACCAGAAAAAAAGGTATATGACATTGTAAAAACGTTGGGGAAGTCATCGAAAATAGCACTTTTGTATGAAATTAACGAATACAAATTTTATTTTTCAGGAGTTACTAGATCGACTGTGATTCTAATATAGAAACACTGGGATAATTGTTCCTTCTAACCATGGTTGAGGTTCCCCAAACATTGTAAAAACCTCGATGATACAACAAAAAAATATAATTCTACGCATTATTCATAGTTTCTTTTTAGAAAATGGAATACTAACTTTAAATAAAGTTGTAACTGAAATAAAACAATGCCAAGATTCACCACTATATAAAGTTACGAAAGAAATATATTTCAAGTAAGCCACAAATTATACTAATTTTCATATGAATTGAAAGCTTACCATTTATTTTATGGTATATACTGAGACAATCAGATTTTATAGATACCTGAAAAGTAATAGAAAAAGTATTTTGAGAAAGCACAACGATATTGTGAAATGGAAAAAAATTACCTAATGAAACCTGATTAAATGAGGGTCATACAAAATATGGATGGATACAATTATTGAGGATAAAATAGATGCTTTTCGTTTCTAGAGGCTCGAAAAATCTTTCCTAATCCTTAATACGAGATCTGGGCATGGAATTATTACAGATGCATTGCTAATATTTACAAGTGAGAAAACTGGAGATTATCCTGAGGATATAGTATTTGAAAACTGGTTCAAAAAAATTGCCCGGTGGTGGTGTAGTTGTAATGGACAATGCATTTCACTACAGCCGTATGCAGGAAAAAGTTCGATATTGAAAAAAAGATATGCAAAAATGGTTACAATCTAAGAGGATACAACTTGATATAAATAGATAAGAACATAGAGATTCTTATGTTACCGATGAAATTCCACAACAAAATAATGAAATTATATTTAGACTTCCACCATATCATTGAGATTTGAGCCCTATAGAATTGGCTCAGGTGAAAACTGAAGTGGCAGCCAACAGTACTGCTTTTAAACTAAAAGATAGAGGGGATCTTCCAGCGCAAGATTTAGAAAACGTGACAAACATACACTGCAAAAAAGTTAAAATTATTAAGTTAGATAGGATTGTGGATATAAAACCGATAATCGTTTCTTTTTCTAGTGATGACGGTGAAGCATATTATCGATGAATAATTATTCATTACTGTATATTCAATTCATTTAGTGTTTTCAAAGTAAACAAATAATAGGCAATGTAATCAATAGCTCTGATAAACTGTGAAACTTTTATTTGTTACAAATAATGTTTGATAAAAAATTATGCGAATAGTTCGATGATTAAACTGATGATTTTTATATTGATTGTTAAGAACTGAAATTGATGTTTTCAGAATAACTATTAACTATAATGGATTGTCTATTGAAAAATATGCCTAGTACCTACCCAATATGAAATATTCCAAATGAGAAATGTTTAAAATTCTTTGCTGGTTCAAATAAACTAATTGTTGATGTGTGGAGACTGTATTATTTATTAATAATATTAAAACATGTGTTAGTTGGGTTTTTAATGGCGATATATCAACAACACATTTCTTATTAATACAAAAAATAGAAAAAAACTTTATGTTGGGCGGCGTTGCCACGTTTTCGACTTATTTTAACATAATAAAAAATTATTTTAAAGATTAATTTTAACATAATAGCCCCCTCTCTGAAGGGATGCCTTCAAAACAGCTTATTGTAGAAATTTACTTGATAATATATACCTATGTTTACAAAGTCTATCACTGTATTAAGATTGCAATAAATCGATTTAATTGTCTATGTCTTCTTGTCTTGGTAATGGACACAAATGTCTGATGGAACGAATAATTAGTCCCTTATGGGTTTGGACTTCAGCAACTCTTGTAATGCCGTCTCTTCCGGGAAATAATTTCCTAATTATTCCCATTGGCCATTGGCATGGTGGATATAGGGTGTTTTTTATTAAGACTAAAGTGCCCACAGAAATAGTTGATGGGGCGTCTTTCCACTTGTACTGCTGATGTAGCTGAGAAATATATTGTCTTGAAAATCTTCGCCAAAATTGTTGGTAGAGTTTCTGGATGTGTTCTAATCGAGTCAAACGATACTTGTTGGTATTAGTATAGTCAATGTTGAGAATGGAGGTCAGAACTCGACCTATTAAGAAATGGGATGGTGTAATGGGTGACAAGTCATTAGGGTCATTTGATTGCGCAAACAATGGTCGAGAGTTTAATATACCTTCGATTTGTATCACTAAGGTGCACATTTCTTCGTAAGTCACATTATTATTAATAAGAGCTCGCTTCAAATGAAATTTGCAACTTTTAACGGCTGCTTCCCACAATCCGCCATGATTTGGGGTGTAAGGAGGAATAAACTTCCAATGTATATTATATTGACTGGTAGAATTGACAATAGAGGCCTGATTGTTAAATAAAAATTTACTAAGATCTTTCAATAAGTTGTTAGTGCCGTGAAATGTAGTTCCGTTATCGGAATATATTATTTTGGGAACACCTCGTCTAGATACAAAGCGTTTTAAGCATGCTAAGAAATTGTTGGAAGTTAAATCAGTTACTATTTCTCAATGTATTGCCTTAGTGCAAAAACAAACGAAAATAGCCAAATAACATTTATTAAGTTTAGCTCCTTTACCTGGTTTGTTCAAAATATAGAATGGGCCGGCATAATCAACTCCGGTCACTTCAAATGGAAGCGTAGGCCTAATTCTTTCATTCGGTAGGTTTGACATTGGACAGGAAAATGGAATAGGATTGAACTTGAAACAATTCACGCAATTTCTCACTGTTTGTTTGGCTAATATAGAACCACCAACAGGCCAGTAGAATTGTCGAACCGAACTTAATAGTAGTTGTGGTCCTGGGTGTAACAATTGACTATGTTTATGATTAAAAATTAGCTTGGTAAAATTGTGTTTACTTGAGAGTAAGATTGGATGTTTGATGTTGAATGGTAAGTGAGTATTTTTTAATCGTCCCCCAACTCTGATGATTCCTTTCTCATCAATAAAGAGCGCTAATGAGGCAAATTTATGTTTAGCATCTAATTGCTTGTTTTTACGAAGTAATTCTAGCTCCTCGGAAAATGATTCCATTTGAGATAATAGTATTGGTGTTTTCCAATTCTTCAACTGATAATGGGCCAATAACTTTGGTATCAGATTTTCGTGCATTATTGATAAAAGGCATACAATATGCTGTGACTCTTTTTAATCGTTGTAAACAAGAGAATTTTGTAAATAAATCACAAATTTTTGTATGTTGTGATATGACCAAAATAGTTTTAGATTTTCTTAGTTCTGGGAGATCGTGTTTAGAAATTGAAAAATTAGTAATTGGCCAATCTGATGATTGTAACAATAAAAATTGAGGTCCTTTCCACCAAATTGCACTTGACATCAGCATTTTAGGCATTATACCTCGAGATGCTAAATCTGCAGGGTTTCCTTAGTACTAACATACCTCCAATTTTCAATGTTCGTGAGAGATTGTATTTTAGATACGCGATTAGCAACAAAGGTCTGTAATAAATTGGGTTCCGTGTTAATCCAACATAGGGCGACTTGAGAATCGGACCACAAACAATAATGAATATTTTTTAAATTGAAGGCATTGACCACAGTATTTACTAGTTGTGCTCCTAGAAGACAAGCACACAATTTAAGTTTTGGAATTGTTATTGTCTTCAGCGGCGACACTTTGGTTTTGGCACATAGTAATTGAACGTTATAATTTCCGCTATCGTCAACACTACGTAAGTATATGCAACATGAATATGCATCTCTCGATGCATCGCAGAAGCAATGGACATCTGTAAGTACATAATTTGAATAAATAGCATTTCTAGGAATAGATAATTGATTTAAACTGCCAAGTTCATTCTGAAATCGATACCAAGTTTGTTCTATATCTTGTGGAATAGGCTCATCCCATCTAATGTGTAGGGACCATAATTTCTGTATTATTAATTTTGCAATAACTATTGAAGGGCTTAATAACCCTAAAGGATCGTAAATTTGAGCAATAATTGAAAGAATGTGACGTTTAGTAATTGTGTTTCGATGGGTAAATTGTTTAATTGTATATTTTAGAATGTCATTTTTATTGTCCCATTGGATTCCCAAAGTTTTACAACTTTCTTTATCACCTATATCTAAAATTGCATTTGAGATATTGTTATCTTTGAAGCCACAAACTACTTGAAAATTATTAGAAATCCACTTTCTTAAAATGAAATTAGCGGATGATAAGACATCATATATGTCTTTGCATAATTTTTGTAATTCTATTAAATCGTTAGAACCGGTCAACAAATCGTCCACGTACATGTCCTTTAGTATTGTTTCTCAGGCTTTGGGGTATTGATTCATATTGTGTTCCGCTAGCGTCTTAATACACTTGATAGCCAGATATGGAGCTGATCGAGTTCCATATGTAACTGTATTCAAGTGATAAGTGCAAAAGTTACTTTTGGGGTTATTACGCCATAGTATCTGTTGTAAAGGTCTATGCTCTCGATCTATGAGAATTTGACGATACATTTTTGATATGTCAGCGGAAACCACGAATTTATATGTTCTGAATCGTAAGAATGTTTATAATGTCATTCTGAACTTTAGGGCCGATATATTGTAGATCGTTAAGCGACCACCCTTTAGACGTCTTACAGCTTCCATCAAAAACTACGCGTAAACGAGTTGTCTTTTAAAATACCATGATGTGGTAAAAAGTATTTAATTCCATCGGGTTCAATAGTTAATTTAGTCATATGACCTAAAGTTTCATATTCTTGAATAAAATCGGTGTATAATTGTTTAAATTGAACATCCGCGAACCGTTTTTCTAATGTCTTAAATCTTCTAATTGCTTCGGGTTTAGACCTGCCCAATAGTTCTGGGGATTGTTTTAACGGGAATTTTATTACAAACTGACCGTTTTCTATGCGGAAAGTATTTTCGTTAAATAAAGACTCACACACAATATCGTCTTGAGATAAAAATTGATTACTACCTTTTATTTCTTCAATTTCCCAGAATTTCTTTAACTGGTCATCTTCAGGAATATGACTTGAAAGGTTACACATGATTGTTTTATTATTAATTGGAAGCGCACCTGTTACTATCCATCCAAATACAGTGTTAACTAACATATTATTTCCCAATTTTATTTTTTCGTTTAATAACAAATCCCAAAATATATTGGCGCCCAACAATAAATCGACTTCTTGTGGACATCCAAAACTGGGATCAGATAATTGAACATGTTCCGGTATCTTTAATGTACTAGGATTAAAATAAGCAAATGGAATATTACCAGTTATTACAGGGACGACTAAACATGAAATTGTATATTCATGATCATTAACGCAAGAATAAAGAGAAATAGAACATTTTTTATTAATATAAGATACAGATTTACCTATTCCAGAAATTGAGACATTGGTAGGTAACAATGATATATTTAGTAAACTACATAGCCTTTCGGTTATTATATTGGATTGAGCTCCACAATCCAGCAGTGCTCTTATTTGATGAAAATTGCCTTGGTTGTCTTTAATTTGACATGAGACGGTAGATAACAGTGAATTGGCGAAAGTTTCCGCTTTTAAAATCGTGCTTGAATTATTGTGGTTTACAACTACATTCATCGAAGTTGTTGTTTCATTAGAAGTATTATTTGCCGGGGGTACTACATTATATTCTTTGTGAAGCAGTGTATTGTGCTTCCTTTTGCATATTGTACATTTGCCGTGTTTACAATTTTGTTTATCATGACCTGCAAGTAAACAATTTTCGCATAAGTGCAAATTTTTAATTTTATGAATTCTTGTATTAACATTTAAAGCTAAAAACTGAGGACACTTATAAATTGTATGAGCTTGTTTACAATAATTACAGGACAATGATTTATTTGTTGATAAAAGCATATGTACTGGATTGTTCTTATTCTTACTTAAATTGCCTATGGATTTAGTTGATTGTTGAGACTCGTCCAAACATTGTAAAATGTCAGATTTTTCTTTCAAGAAATTCATAAATTCGTCCAAAGTTGGTAATTCAGAATGATATTTCATTTCTTTCCAGTCACGAATCGTATTTTTGTCCAATTTATTGGACACAATATAAATAATAAAGGAGTCGTATAAAATATCTTTAGTTAACTCTAAGCCTTCTAGCGATGTTAAATGTTTAGAAATTTCATCTAATAACTTACGGAATTGTATATAATTTTCTCTAACAATATTTTGCACACTTAGAATAGACTTGAAATGGCTATCGATTAAGAATTGTTTTTTATCAAATCTTTCACCTAAAAGGTTCCCAGCTCTTTCAAATGGTTTGTCTGTACTGTCTAAACCTTCAATAAATCGAGAAGCGTACCCTTCTAGAGACGCCTTTAAAAACTGAAATTTCTGATTCTCATTCAAATTTGTATTGTCACATATGATAGTTTCAAAATTGGTTTTAAATTGAAGCCAATGATGAAACTCTCCATCAAAACTAGGTAATTTTAACTTTGGTAATAAAACATTCTGAAGAGGATCAAAATTATTCGACGAAATTTTGTTAACTGAATTTGAATTTTGTTCAACGCTTGTATCTAGACGTGGTTGTGAAGTTTGTATAAATTGTTTCAAAAAATCAAAAGCAGCATAATATCTATCTTGAAATGTATCGCGTTCATTGAATTGTTCATCTAAGTCATCCTCTTTACATTCAGACTCTATAATCGATTGGATTTTGTCAAATTCATCTAATAAATTTAAGTGATTGTCGTATCGCATTTGTATTTCATTAAATCCTGGAACTGATTCGTTAATTTTATCTATGAATTTTTCTAATAATGTAAGTTTTTGTTTAATTGTACCTCTTTTACGGTATAAAATTGTGAGGTCAATATTCTCTATTGGGGGCATTATTGCAGTTTAAATTGTAATTTATTATCAAAAAATAACCTACGACAGAAAATTGCACCTTAATTGTGATGAAATAGCTACTTCAATTGCTTAACATTGATTGTACCTTCTTACTAGGCTTAAAATTGTAAGTAAAGTAGTAATTTGTATCTTTTAAAATAATTGCATGTGATTTTTATAAATCAAACTAATGAAATTGTATTATGAATTGCCTAGACTGAATAGAAAATAAATTGTATTATTATAAACTGTTCAATTGAAAATTGTAAGAAAAATACGTCGCATATCTTGTTGCGATGTAAAATACCGCTAAAATTGTCTTAACACATTTAAATTGTAATTTTTATTGAAATAATTGAATCAATTTTCAATGGTTTATTGAAGAGTTTCGACCATTTTCTGATTAAATAGAACAAATGATCCTAGGATAAAGGAAAAAATACAATAAAATAGGAATTGTATGGAAAAAGTACCTGAATTGCAGTCGTTCAGTCAGTTAGTCACTATCGCTTGTTACTTCGCTCGATATTTTTCTTCGCCTCTTCTCTGGGCCACTGGACACACTCGATTGTTGTTAAATTCCAGATAGTTTTTACACTGTTTAGATATTTTTCTATCTTATATTTATCTGGATCGAAGACCAAAATGTTTAAAATTCTTTGCTGGTTCAAATAAACTAATTGTTGATGTGTGGACTGTATTATTTATTAATAATATTAAAACATGTGTTAGTTGGGTTTTTAATGGCGATATATCAACAACACATTTCTTATTAATACAAAAAATAGAAAAAAACTTTATGTTGGGCGGCGTTGCCACGTTTTCGACTTATTTTAACATAATAAAAAATTATTTTAAACATTAATTTTAACAAGAAATCTATCGAAAAAATGATGACAAATACTTTATTCTGCCAAAGTGTATCATATACAGATATTCTTTATGATTTATTCCTATTTTAAAATCAAATAAGTTCTTCAATATGCAACATTTTATTAACACATTTTTTATTAAACTGATCTCCGTTTCCTACTGGATAGAAACTTCAATAAAAGTTGTATGACAAAACTGGAAAATGTTTATTTCTGACTTACCCAGCGTTATATGGATTCTCACTAATATATCTATGTTGTTTTTCTTCTGTTCTCAACACCGTTCCTTGGAAAATCCTTGAATAAAAATTTACACTTCGAATGGAAAATATAATATTGAATGAAAATAAGGGAGTAATTATAATTCAGTGTACTAATCCTATGCTATTAATCTAAAAATATTATCTAATGGTTTAGATATTATCTAAGCAAATTCACTTTCAAAAGTTCGTGTTTCAGCTCATAATTAAAACTGTTAATTCTTCTTCTATGAATAAGGGGAAAAGTATGAATCGAAATGATATTCGATGTGAAATTTATCGCATAATTACTATGGATTTGTCAATGAAATTGGTATCATGAACAATGTATAATAATTTATTATTTTCTTTTGAATTGCTATTGTTATTTCTCAGTTCTGATTAATCCATATACGAATATTGTTCAATATAATTCAACAATTTAAAATAATGTTTCAAATATTCCCATTATTACTCTGAACAATGGTCGATTGAAATGTATACTGATAGTGACTGATCGTTTTGCAGAGTTCCTATCACTAGGCCTTAAATTTAGTATTGAACATATAATTACTAATTATATTTGAATCAAAATATATCATCTATCGGAATATAATTTGTTCGTTTGCACCAAACGATTCCAACGAGGGTCATCCTATGAATTATTGATCTGACAATGTTTTACCAGTTAAGAATAACTACTACTACTAATTTTCTTGGACCTTTCGATATATTAATGCATCTAAATGTTGTTATGCTTTTGATTTTGGGTCTCTTCTGTTTTAAAATTAGTTTTTTTTTATTTTTAAAAGAAAGTTAAATTTTGACGTTCGGCCTTTTCTTCAAGTTTTTATTAGAACTTTGTTCTCATAAGAAAAATTAATTTTTACTTGGTCCCTATATCAATATATGTATATATATATATATATATATATATATATATATATATATATATATATATATATATATCAATTCAATTATTCATAGTTTTATTAGAATTCACAAATTTTACTTAAATTATTTATAATTTATCATTTATAGCTTTTTCGTTCTTATGAATGTGACCCATTTCTAAAAATTCTCTGTATTAGATTCCGTTCCAAGAATTTTTGTTTCTTTGTAATTGAATTTATGTTTTATTTTGATATTTAGAGGTTAGTTATTGCAATTTTATTTTTTTTATCGTATTGATGACCTCTTAGTCTACTTTCTAAATACTGAAAGGTTTGCCCTATGTAGACAGCGTCACAATTAGTAAAAGGGACTTGATATATGATATTACTTAGTTGTTTTTTGGTGTTTTAGATTTTAACACACACAGACACACAGACACACACACCCACACACACACACACACACACACACACACACACACACACACACACACACACACACACACACACACACACACACACACACACACACACACACACACACACACACACACTCACTCACACACACACACACACATACACACACACATACACACACACACACACACACACACACACACACATGTTTATGTTTGTAAATGTTATGATTTTAGGTCTTCTGTTTAAAAATGTTTTTCTTAATAATATTTGAAAGATGAAAATTGACGTTTCGAATTTTTAGATCACTTGGAATATCAAAATAAAAAAAAATGAAAATAAAAATTAGATTCCATAAAAAAAGTTAATTTTCCTCAGTGCCTACATCTCCAATATGTAGCAGTAGTTAATCAAATGAATTATCTATCTTTTCTATCATTTATAGCTATTTCATTTTTATGAATGTGAACTATGAGATTAGATTCCATTCAAAGAATATTTGAATCTTTTTACTTGAATTTATAAGATCCTACAAGTATCTAATCCAATATTTCATGGTAAGAACCTTAAAATACTTCACAAACTTTTCAATGAAAAATCATAACCTTCATATCTTTTGAAACAAATTCTGTATAACTGATTTAACGTCATCAGGTTATCATATTTAAATGTTCGAAATTTCGATTTTCCTAAATATTCTATTAGTTCTAAATTCTCTGGAATTTTTAAATAACTCAATATTAAGATAGTATACAGTCAAACCCTCAATATTCAATCTTTTCCTACTAAAATAACAGATATAACACCAACCAATGAATTACCTTACATAGTATATAGAATTCCTTCTTCTGATTGTGGCAAGAAGTACATTAGTCAGTTAAAGAGATCACTCACCAATTGGGTAAACTCTCAAAAAAGCGATAGCAAATTATGTACTGACATATATTCATTAGCAACACATGTCTACCATGAAGAACACAATATAAAATGCCATGATTCTGCCAAAGATCTAACAACTGAAAAAACTATTAAATACGTCTTCTTTTGGAAATAACATATATTACTCATAAACGACATATTACATTATACAAATATTTTTCTAAACTAAAATCAAGAACACCAGAAAATAAAAGAATTGATATTATACATCAAGTGCCTGGTACTGATTGTGACGCTGTCTACAGAGGGCAGACATCTCACTATTTAGAAAATAGATCATTTAAAGGTTCATCAATATAAAAAAAAATAAAACTGCATTAACTAACCTGAAATATAAAAAAAACATAAATTCAATTATAAAAATTCAAAAATTCTTTGAACGGAATCTAATACAGAGAATTTTTAGAAATGGGTCACATTCATAAGAACAAAAAAACTATAAATGATAAAAGGAACTTATATAATTAGTCACTAATACTCGATGATTAATTTTTTAGAAGATGAAGATGACAATACTATCAAGCCTGTTTTAATTCAATAGTACTCAAGCCAATAATTTGTTTATAGTCCATAGTTATGTTATTATTAAAAATTAGCCTGACGTGAGACCAGTAGAATATCTCTAGATGAATGGGGAAAAGAGTAAAAGCATGATTATTACTCTAGGTAGGAATTATTGGAATATTGAGTAAAGCAGTAAACTTAATCAGGCCAAATCACAAAACAAAGTATTTGCCTTTCAATTAACAATTGTGTAATACTTTCGGGTTATCATAATATTACAAAAATCGATTGAAAAAGCAATACTCAGGATCTGTCGTAGTTTTTGTATACTTCAGTGAATAATGTGTTTATGTCACAAACAAGGTTTATGACGTTTCGATCTAAAGTGGAGCTCCATCAAAATATAACCTGAGATTGTCAAAACTGATAATTATATAAATCAATAGATCATTTACCACCTAAGTAACAAAATATAATGAAATTTTTTTCTACCTTGATTATCAAAATTGAAACTATCATTTGCTAAAATGAAAGTGATTGTCTACCCAAATTATATCTAGTTGAATAGAAATTCATAAAATGGTATAAAGTGTAATGGTTTTCTTAATCATACAAACCAAAATTTTACGTTGGAATGAATTTATATACAATGCTTCTCACTCACTTAATCTATTTTTACAGTAACACTAAATTTATTTAACTATTTATTATTCACTAAACTATGCCCCAAACTTGTTACTAAACATTCATCTAATTCTTGACATACTAATTTTTTTAATCTCACCGTTCACTTCTCTATCCCGATGTGTTCGAGATGACATAAGATTATTTACTGACTACTTGCTGATTACAAGCTCCTGTTTATACTCGAATTTCTCATTAATTCGGATTCTAGAATGTTAACAAATAAAAACGCCAAAAAAACATACAATATACTGTAAAGACAACATGAAAACAGTATTCAAAAAGCGTAAATGTTTCTTATGGGATTTGCTTACCGCATCTCCCAAATTTTAGATTCTGAAAACATGATAGAACAGTACCGGCTTCATGATCTACGTCAGTGGACAAGTTCGTAAGAATGCATGTTGCTTAGATTGATGAGATCCTCTCCATAACTTAAGTATAACTTTTCTAGTTCTAGCATTTTTATGTCCAGCTTTATTTTAGGGACGTTAGAATTTGTGTATTTCTTTTGTTTTGTTGTTGCATGGCTTAATTTTTTGTCGCATTAGAGACTTCTCAATCTTATATCCAAATAATGATGTGTCTCTCTAAAGTAAACAGGAACATGATTATTACGATGATGTTCATGAACTTAATACAAATAGAAATTCCAAAGGGTTGGCCTAGTTTGAATTTCAGATATTAATAACTCACAATCAATTATCTTATTTTGCGATGTCATTTTATAAAAACTACAGCGTATAGATTGGTTGGACTCCATACTGAATAAAAATATAAACATGACGCACCGCTCAAAAAAACGAACAAGATCGAAGCGCTTTTGCAGTGTGAAAATATTCATTTAAAGTCTATACTCAAAAAGATTTTCTGAAACCGCTGGAGCAGCATCGCTCGACGCTCACCGCTTGAGCGTTGCCAATGTGAACGCACACTAATACTATTATTACACGACAACCATTCCCCTACTAATTGTTACCATAGTAGCAACGCTATTCTCCTGTCCTGTTACGTTTTGTCAATGTATATCTACTCGTATATAATTTGTGCTACAGTTTTTTTTTTCTTTTCTCTTTAGAATAGACAAAACAGTGCGGTGTTTTTCGAATTTACCTTATTCAATTCGTTTACACGTGAGCCTAAGTCGATGTATAGCATCGACTTCTTTTTCAAGTTATTCGACACGAATAGCTATCATATTCAATCTAAATATATCTGGAATGCTTTCCCATTATACTTATAATTGTCAAAAATTTTGAACTCATTTTCAACGAGAAGTAACATCAAATTATTTGGGTTTCAAATTAGTTCTAGGGTATTATTTTTTGAGTTTTTTATTGACAACTATAAAAAAGTTAATACTTCCATAACATGTAGAAGTTCCTTCCCCATTTTAATTTTTTAATATGATTCTATCTCCAATGCTCTCAGTATTCTGATGATTTTTCAAAATTAACTTTTAAGCTTTTCGTAGGGCTAACATCTTTTAGTAATCCTGAATATCAATTGGTTCTGAATACTCTGTTTATGAACACTCTACGAACAATAACAATCAATAACGCAATCACCATGCGAGCGAAAGAAGATGATTTTATCTTAGGATTAAATCAACCTTTTGAGTTTGAGAACAATTTTCTGTCAATTTTCTGATTAGTTAGAGGATCAACTTTTAGAAAAACTGGATGCTTGCCAGCTCTACTGGATTGTTAACTTTAATTCAACCAATCTTTCAGTCGACTCAAACCTAATCTATTTGCGAATATCAAATCGGTTTACACAATCTCAACTTACCATTCACGGTTTGTTTTTGTTTAATTAAATAATGTTTATAAACTGTTGTGAAATACTTCCTTATCCCAAAGTTTTTATCAAACTTTTAACTAATTATGACATAATTTTTGAAATTTGACATGTGAATTCAAAACATCATCATTATCTTCCACGTGAATATCATATCAGCCACAGATATCCTTGTATTTGATAAGTAATAGAATTGTACTTACATTTAAATATAAGAGTTATGAATGTACTATATTATACATATTTCCATCTAAAAAGAAGAAATAGATACCTAGTATAATTCAAAAGCACGGTGTGGGGTTTAACCGGACCCCCAGTCAGATTTTATTTTTTCTCACGAAAATAATTTAATAAATTTCAGTGAATGACTAAAAATTATTAGAATTAGCAAAGCAGAGAACTGAAAATTTACGAGAATATCCTAAAACTTGATTCTTGATAATAAGACATGTATGAATTTCACTATTATAGAATTAGATTGAAGGTTGACGTAAGAAGTAACAAAGTTACAAAGGTGCGGACGAAAATACTTTCACATAACGAAGTTGACCAATAGAGGGAAGAAGTAGAAGCTGACCAATAGAGGGAAGAAGTATAATGTTTCATTGATACAGGAATATGGTGTGAGACAGGAAACTCAAGTGTCTCTTAGCAGAAGTCTAAGAATAATGAACATGTCGAAATGCAGTGGATGCAAATACAAAAAGTATTGGAGAAGGTTACAAAACAAACGCTAGGCAGGAATCTAGCAAAACGGATTAAACTAGAAACTGTCCCGACAGAAACCAAAGAAGTATGTATTTAGAAATCCGAAAGAACACTAAAAAGGTACTCTCAGGTAGAGAAAGAGAATACACATGCGCAATAGAAGACAAAATATTGAAGAAACCAAGAATTAAGAAGTTTTTACCAAAAGATCGTAAAATCGAGAGACGCCTGAGTCAATTATCAAGTATCTTATTTTTAGGATTGAGGAAAAAGGTTTTTGATAGACATGAGAAAGTTAGAAAATAGGCTCAATACTTTGAAGGAGTATCGAATGAACAATAGGACGGAACGAAACAAGAAAAAGAAGGGGAAATAGAAAATAAGGATATCGGGGTGTAGCCGACTGATACAGAAATAATGGAAAATTTTGAATGAAGAGCAAATTCCTGAGAGATAGAATAATGATATATTTTGTCCTTCCTTTAAGAAGTGAACATGAAAATAGATGTGAAAGTTATAGAGGTATGTCATGTCTAGATGTGTGTTGAAAATTTTTCCTGAAGTTCTCAGAAACAGAAAAATAAATGTCAGTGTTAAAGTACCAAAGTTTCAAGACAGGAAGAGGATTAACGGATTAGATATAAACTCTTGGCACGTTCATAAATTGAGGCTATGAGTGCAATCTAGATCCATAATATGTTTTATATTTTTAGTAGGTTTATGACAAGATAGGAATAGAATCTATATTGCCTTCAATTTACTAGGACTCCCAGAAAAATTCAATAATTGACGGGATTGTATTAGAGAAATTTAGGGTTGAAAAAAGGGATGGATACTAGGATATCCAATATCGATAATCTGATAATGGGAAAAAATAATTGAGATAGGATTATAGAAGCAACAGGGCCCATTAATCACTATAAACAACCAATAATGGCATATGCAGATGATTTAGCTTCATAACGTGATCAAAGAAAAAAATGGAAAGATCATTCTGTAAACTAGAAGCTGTAAGAAATTCTTGATTAAAAATAAACTTATAGAAATCAAAGTATGTGGTATTAAGACAGAATGTGATTGTTAGAAAGGAATACATAGAGATTAACGACGGAGGAGAGAATATATACGAACGAACAAGTTTCGAATATCTGGTAGCAGCACTGCCAAAGAAAAATGAAAATTGGATGGAATTGAATAGAAGAGTAGCCAAAGGAAGCAAAGCCATGGATTCATCAAGAAAGTTGATGAGATCGAAAGAATTATGTAGAGCAACCAAAATTAGAATAAACCAGACAATAATACGACCAACAGTTACATACGGAATTGAAATATATGTTTTAACAAAGCTGAAGGAACAAAACTAGTTATAAGGAAAAGGCAGATGTTGAGGAAAATTTTTGAGGAAATACAAACAAATGAGAGACGCTGGTGAAGAGAAAGTTACGGTTTTGTATGAATATCAATTAATAACAATTTATATAAAAGGTCGGACAGTAAGATGGTTGGAGCATACTAAAAGAATACCGGAAAATATATCCGCTAAAAAGGGGAGTGCGAAGGAGATACAAGACAAGCAGGCAGGGTAAAAACTAATTTTCCGGAATCCTGACCACAAACAATGGATCATCAAAGAGATAGGAGAGTTATCAATTATTGGACAGTTGATTATTTGAATACATTCTTAATACTTAAGTTCATTAACAGAGATGATCAGCGAATCGGTCATATAGTACACAAATTTAACCAAAAAAGCTCAATTATCATACTTCAATCAACGATCATGAACGCTTTTTGAGTAGAGGGAATGTCGGAGACCAGAATTCTCAAGGAAACCTCCACAGATAGATCACTGACAATCTGTTCAGTTGAAGACTGGAATTATGCAGGAACCTCTTACAGAATTTAGAAGAAATGATTATGGGATAAGTTGATTATTAGGTTGACGATTTGGTCACTTAGCAATCAGCCCCTGTGGTGGCTCTTCAGTTAATCCAACACAGAGCAATTGATCAGTTGTTTATTGAATCGAAGACCTGAAACTAGTGAAATTATTGATACCTGTCTTGTCAAACTGTTAACTTATGTTTAGTATGTATGATTACGGTTATTTACTGTGAATTCCATGCTAATAGAGAAGGATCAATTCCACTTAGTTGGGCAATGTCAATTGGTTTATTTATCGAATGGTCCGGCGAAGGCAATTCCGAACTTCTTTCAGATTCATGAGTTTCAGTTTTAGAGCGCGTGTGATGATTCCATTACATGAACTGACTGATATATTTTCTATTACAATCTTAACATGGAAAGTGTCTTTTCTTCCACTTTAGATAATATAGATCTAAATATTCAAATTATTTTTCCATGATTCTGAAATTGTTATGTTGATTTAGTAGGTAGTTTGGCGAGTCTAGGAGTGATCTCTCTTATCAATGAGAAGGGATCGCAAAACGAACTTTTCGTTGTCTTCCATTTCTCTGGTAAATTGTAGATGAGGATCATAATTATTATCAAAGATTTCATTGAAGCTATCACTGGGTAATAAAAAGATTTGAAAGCACCCATCGATGATACAAAAGTAATCTTTCTTAATATTGGGATAATCTTTAACAAGCTTGTAAAAAATAGACATTACTTAAAAGTGGAAGAACATCAAAACTAGACAAAGCAACGTGTGGTAGAATTTTTTTAATTATTAAATTGTAGACATCAATTAGAATTTCTGTTAGAAATTGGGCTATATTTTATAGTATGATAAAATGGAAGCTGATATAGATCTAAATAATTAGTTGGATGTTTGACTCTAGGGAAAAAATCTGTGAACAATACAATCATAGCTAATAAGTTCATTTCTCATGGTCTCATCAATCTCCTTATCAATAAAAAGTGATTCAATTGATTGGAAATTTTTTCAAAAAACTTTTTTGTCTTTATAAGGTGGATGTTAAAAACAAATCAAGTGATTAGGTTTTCTATTTTCTCTTATCCATTGTCAGAGTCAACGTTCTTTCTTTATGTACTAGATTTGTTTTATATAGTGATCCCATGTGATTGGTGGTTACTTTCAGAAATTTTTCTCGTGCTTTCTCCCGTTCCTCATATAGGTACCATTCTAGTTTTGTGGTTTAAACTCTTTCTACTATGGGCTTATCGTTTAGTTTCTTTCATATTTCATATTTTGTCTATTTTTGTCACTACCTGCAATTTACTCAGGTACTTACTCGGTTAGTATACAGCTTTCGTAGTCAAGTCAGTTTTTTTCCTATATTCGTTCATATACTCTGGGAGAATACTCAGTACCTTGGTGAATATTGGGGTACCTCTTCTCTCCTCACTTGTAAATGGGAACAGTAATACCTATTTTTCAATGAATTAGTACTTCTTATTTTCGTGCTGTATTACATATTGCTGAGCTGCTCTTTTGTACCACAGTAACACCATATCCAGCTGTCTTTTCCCTCCAATTTTACCCTATCCTCTTGTATTTTTCCCTGATCAAGCTTCTTTTACTTTTCAACGATCTATTTTGGAAGAACCTCTTCCATCTCTTTATTATATTATATTTATTTTTATATATATTTCCATTTCCATTTATGATTTAACTGATTTTTGGAAATCTAGTGTGAATCAGCGCCTCAAGAAAAAAAGAGTTATTATATTGACTACATATTTATTGTTTTGAGTAGTATTTTAAGAGTGTTAGGAACGAGGATACTCTCTAAAGGAGAGTAGATTTGAGATGAGTGGTGAAAATTTGCATATATTGGTGTATTGTAGATGGGATATATACATCAACCACAGACGAAAACTTATATCGGCGGCGATCTACCTCACCAAATTTGGAAAGTGAATTTTTTCAAACGAAAATAGACATGTTCCATATTTTCATTTCACAATCACAAAGAAACTGAGTTTTTCCTTCAGTTCATGACCTCACTGTATATTTCAATTGATGAAAAGTATTCAAAAGAATATCAATCAAAGAAAAATATTGAACCAAAACAATGATCAATGCGTGATCAGCACATGAACATCCCGGGCGCAACGCTGTGCGGCATCGTTATTGGTCCAAATGAGTGGCACCATAATATATAACAAATAAAAAGCCGGTATCATATTATCATACTGAAATGAGATTATTTATATTTGTCTATTGTCTATAATCACCTTACTACTTTAATTAATTTTTCATTTCAAATTAGCACTTTTCCCAATTGTTTTGAGACGGATATAATTGTACTTCTGCATAAAAGAGGAGATAAAAATTAATCATCGAATTATCACCCAATTGCACTCCTTTCCACGTTGTCTAAAATCATTGAAAAATTGGTCAGAGAGAAGCTTTTATCATTCCTGTTTAAATATAAAATACTTACTACTCATCAATTTAGGTTTTTAAGTAACAAATGTTATATCCTCCCTCCTCAATAATGTGTACTCTGTCCTAAACAGCCATCGCCCCAGTGCAACAAAATTTTTCTGAGGCTTTCGATTGTGTTAATCATAATACAGGAAACTTGTAGCTACCCTCAATAAACCTATACCATCGAAATAGACGTTGGAAAAGTATTGGTCCTCATTGTGGTCAACTCCCAAACTCCACAAGAGAAATGTCGACTGGGTATCAGCCGAAGAGATATGATTAAATATTGTTCCGATGCAGTTTGATGATTTCACACAGAACCCAGAAGATACTCCAACGTTTTTAGCACTGGGTTCCACTCATTTGCTTCCAAAGAGCTCTTCAGACGGATGACCCCACTCAGTACAGACCTATCACGTGCCTACCCACTTATATAAGATACAGCTTGTATCACTAACAGAATTTATGGGCACGTCTAGGTAAATTACATCTTAGTAGAGGAACAGATAGGTTGCAGAAGAGATCACCAAGGGTGTAAAGAACAACTCATCATGGACTATGTGATACTTTGGCAAGCACACAGAGAGATCATCGGAATATACACACTACTTTCGTGAATTATAAGAAAGCGTTTGATAGTGGACCTCATTCCTGGCTTTTGGGGGTCTTGCAGATTAAGAAAGTCCACCCAACTATTGTGAGCTTCCTTGCAACAACAATGGAGAGATGGCGAACAAACCTACATCTTCAAATATGTCCAAACTCCCTAAATATTGACGAAATACCTATTCGTAGGGAAATATACCAGGACGACTCCATGAGTCCGTTGTGGTTCTGCCTTGCAATGAATCTCCCATCTGCCATACTCAATGATACAAAGTACGTATTCAACATTAAAATGAACAGATACACCAACTGTACCATCTCCATCTTTTTCATATGGACGATATCAAGCTATACGCAGCAAATAAGCGTCAAATAAATCACATTCTCGATATAACACATTGAGTCTCCACCGATATACATACCGATATTGAGAAAGGCATTATCATGAACGAAAATGTGCAACTTCCCAAAGGAGATATCGTACAGCTGATGGAAAACAGAGAAACTTACAAATACCTAGGATTTCAACAGGCTATGCGGCTGGACCACAAGCAGGCAAAAACTAGAATCCAGTATCAATACACCAAAAGAGTGAAGTCACTTATGAAATCCGAATGAAATGCAAGCAACTTAGTCCAGGCAATCAATACCTAGTCCAGACCTGTTTCAACGTACTCTTTTGGAATACTGAAGTGGACGAAAACAGAGCTAGAGGGTATTCAGAGATTGACACGAACAATGATGACGAAGAAAAACAACCACCACCCGAAGTCATCCACTATTAGAACAACATTACCCCGAATAGAGGGTGGAAGTGAACCTACGTGAATTCTTTCAGACTAAATCGGAAATCTGATCTTTGCATCTGATTATATCCAAGGCGGATGAGGATTATTGTATTGGACACCGAGGAGCTGGAACAGGATCAAGTTATTAACATGAATAACTACAAAAAAAATATTATTGATATTTTGTTACATTCTCGGCTTTGGTGTTTTCAGCCCTGATCACGTGCGTGAATATGTTTTGGTTCACTATTTTTCTTCCATAAATAGACTTTAGTTTAATATTCTTCAAGCTTTCAATGATCCACATACTCAAAAGAAATGATTTACTTCATAGTATATATAAATAGATATATTATAATTTGAATAGAACGATTCATGACAATAGATTTTTTTTTACAAAACAATGTAAGTGCCCTAATGGCAACATAAATTCATATTATCAGTAGAAAAATATGGAACGAATAGTCTGAACAAATTGGGATGAAATAATTCAGAACTCATCCGTTGCTGGATGATAACGCTTTAAATGCAACATAATTTCACCCAAAATTGAAAAAACAAGTATTGATAAACTTTAACACATAATATATCCGACCAATATACTAACTCATTAGTTGCTATCTCTTGTGACATTATAAATATTGTAAAACCGATTCTTAAATCATTGGTGCTCGCGTTATTGGTGGGTAATTTATTATTTTTAATATTTTTCGATATTTTGCAGAAATAGTTCTAATAAAGAGAATTGATTGGTGAGTAATTTATGGGGATATATATTTTCTAAACTTAGTGAAAAAATGATTGGTTATTATATTGTAATATTGCTGTAGAACTAACTATTGACATTTTATATCGTATCAATAAATAAAAAGTTTAAATGTTATCATTTAACAAATTCACTATTTAAGGATTTTATTGCTATTAGTCATTATTCATTATTAGACAATCTATTTTTTTAATCAATTAGTATACATGTCCTTGTGATAAAAATGAACGCCAAGGCGCCATTTCACGAGTCGATCAGAATTAGTATATTTGGTTGACTATTCAATTGAATTTGTAAACTTCCTTTCAATTTTACTGATTTAGTCGATTCGAAACACATTTGTTAAAGTATTTACAGCTTTGAAGATGGTTTTGAAATATAGATATTATGTAGAAAAGCCAAGAATTTTCAGATAAATTGAGATGATTTTTCATTAGTATAGTATTCTGGTTGGTTAGAAATCAGTGCAACTCTTATGAGGCAATAATATGAATTTATTTTCCACTTAAAGTTCTTCGGTAATGCTTCTCGTATATTTGTAGCGTTTCTTTGAATGATCCAACAGTTCTTGTCAAATATCTTCAAAATGTACATAAGAAAATCTCATTCGATTCCTATGAGCCTTGGGATCCTCAATAACCAAATGGCTAACTCAGTGTTATGAGCAGAGAGTTTGTCTTCTTGATATATTCGGTGCCAACAAGTTATTTTAAGTGTTTTTTGAAGTAATAATGATCAAATTCTAATTTGAACAACAAGCTCACTGCACAGCCACACATCACGTGACACGTGACAACGTTTTCCACTACAATTCTTCAACATGCAATGCAAACCATATTAAGCTTCATGCTTTTAAGGCAGACTGAACTGTGATCGAACAACTTAAATCGTTCAAAGAGGATCGACTATAAAAATGCATCATTATATTGGTATCTATCAAATAAAGTGTGCGATTATTAGAATTATTGAATCTACTCTCTTTACACATTGTAGTTTTCAGTTAAAATTTAAACTAGTATTACTCGCCACCTGTAATTTTTCCAAAACTACAGGTAGCAATTAATGACGTCGATTGATGTACTCTTGAAGTGCGAGAATAGAAATTGTTTTTAGATAAACAGTATTTCTGGAAAAGCTGTATATACCCGAAGGTATGAAAGAATCCCAGAAAGATTCTGGAGAATCAGCATAAATTGTAGTAAACGATATAAATTGATTCATACATTTTTTAAATAACATTTCTTTCCAGAAATATTGTTTGGAAACACACAACTCGATTATCTCGAATACGAACCGAATACCAAAAGACTTTTGAATATAGAGATTATTATTATTTGAAAGAAACTCTATTTTCCTGGACCCAAGAAGTTTGTTCTTCAAATTTAACAGTTCTTTTATAGAAAACTCAATAATTAATCGTTTTGCAAATTGTATGTGCACATGGATTTAGTGAAAGTGATTGTTTACCTTGTAGGTTCAGATCGTTAAGTTGATTTCTACCAATGATAAACTCTCCGTTTCTTGTCATAATTGAAATGTGATACCATAAATTGTTGAAGGAGTGTTTCTATTAAAGAATTTGGTGAATATACTTAATGACTATTATTTTGATAACCAAGATCACAGAAATATGTCTAACCTCCTCTTAATACCACAGAACATTATAACCACTGCCTCTTCTACCTCCAAATATCAGCCTAACCCGAAAAATCCGAATATCCACTCTTCACCTTTATCGTATGGTGCAGCTACCTCAGTAGAATCTTCGCCGGTTTTATGTGTCCTCACGAGATCAGCATATCACTATACCTTTTATGTAATATTTGACTACATTGAAGCAATAAGTAGCATCGTCTCTCGTGAAAATGTCATTTTCGCATCCAGAATATCACGCGGACGCATATGCATTTATTCATCATCGATATAATCCCTATATGTCAGCTTATATCTCCAACCAAAAAAATACTTATTTCCAATGTTTGTTCATCCATTTCCAATTCCGTCATCGAGAAAGCACTGCATGACTTAGAGTTATCACTCACTTCTCCTATATTATACGTCAAATGTGGCTCATCTGACGATGAATACGATCATATTTTGAGCTTCCGCCGTGTTATTTACATATTACCAACCAACAATGATTTTTCCCTTCAAACTTCGACTGTTATTAATCATGAAGATACAAGATACAACAAACACATTCACTTCTAGCGACAACTCGACTCCTTTCTCTGTAAACAGGCTGGGCACCTGGGCACACTGCTGATTTATGCAGCACTTAATCCCACAAAATCCTTCTCTCAAATCAAATAATTCAAATAATCAAATAATTCCGTCAATATCTCAATCCCTCTTCTTGTGATGACCCTATCACCACTTATACTTCAGTTATTCCCGTAGTATCCTTGGAAGACACCCCATCTCGTTTTCCTCTATAATTGTTTTATTAAAAACTAGCGAAAAATATCAACGTTCGAATGACAGCAGCCTCTACTCGAGAGCAGCCACTTTATAAGCACTGAATCACGCTCCGTCATACATAAACAATTCGAAGAATCTCTTGATTCTTCTCCCCTCAAAGGAACCCAATTAATTGCGTATTGTATCAATGACCCTTTTTCTTGAGGGTTTGTCCTTAATTTATCGTAATACCAAAGAGAGATCTTTAAAAAACCGTATTTTTCTAATCAATATAATTAAATTTAAACTTGAGCAAAAAACTCCTTCCGAAATATCTCTGATCGATGACGGGAATACCACTTACTCGACGAGAAAGAATTCAGAAAATAATTTCCTTCCATAAACCTGACTTTCTTTGTCTCCAAGGAACCAACCTTAAAATTGATCATACACGCAATTTGAGAAACTGAAGTATATCGTTACATCCGTACCAACTGCATAAGTGCACCTCTCATTAACAACAGACCTTGTAGTAGAAGCTGTCACTAATTGGTATTCCAATAAACTTACCATTTGTAGAATATAAATTCCATCGGATCATTCCCTTCGTGGAAAATAGTGGGCAGACTTGATTCTTCAGCTTTCCCAACCATACAACTTTGTTGGAGACATCACATAGTGTGGAGCGCCACTCAAAATCGAATTAGAGGCAACACATTAGAAAGAGTCATAAATTCAACTGGTATCTCTCTCTTGAAAACTCATTTTTACATATTCTCAGGTTCCTTATCTGCATTCGACCTCAGCTTCTGTGACCCTAAAACTGCACTTTCTCTTTCTTGGCAAGTTTCCGATGACCTACATGATAGCTACCACTTTCCATTATTATATCCAATCTCTATAATAAAGAAACTCTTACCAAAAGCTTCTGACAAATAAAAAATAGAAACTGGCCTGAGTTTACTCATGTCTAGGACCTACTTATCTTTACCTATATTGGTAAAACAGTTTTTTCTTTGGTATGTAAAACTATTCCATGGTGGAATCTGAATTGTGAAAATGTTATACGTGAATTAAAACATGCTCTTAATAGGTTTAGATGTCACAAAACATAAGAAGACCTTATTATACACAAAAAGCTTGAAGCTTAAGCTAAATTTATTATCAAGTGCAGTGAGAAATCCACAGTTACACTTCATCCCTGAACCATAATACAGATCCCAGTCAAGTTTGAAAAACAATTGCACAAATCCAAGGTGAAAAAACTAATATTAAAATTCCTTTTTGTTATCTAACGATCTCCTTATCGCCGATAGTCGAGAAATCTCTAACTCACTCGCTCAACACTTCAGCAATCATAATCCAGCATCCGATTTTCATAACTCACGTATTCAACCCTCTTCCACACTCCAGCTAAATCCTCTCGATATTGCGTCTGCCAATGCCCCTTTTAATTTAAATGAACTAAAATTCTCGCAATCGTAAGCGATCAACACACGACAACCTTGTTCTCTTGCAAACAAATATATCTCTTGTAATAAATAGCCATCAGGACGTCATTGCAAGTAGTTCCGACATTGAAAGCCCTTTCGACTCTCTATGCAGAAGTACAATACTGAATAAACTTACTCCATGCAATTTACATGGTAACATATTATCATTCATCCATAATTTCCATACCGATAGAATTTTCAGGGTTTCCGCAAATAAGTTATGCGATAACTTCCCCTCTCCCGTAGAAAATGTCCAATACCCTGATGACCTAATCGTTTACGGCCATGTTAAAAATGTCCCCTCTACATTCCAACTGCTTCAAAACGCAATAAATCTACTACAAGAGATATATCCTTACCTAGTTGTATCATTTTCCCGAAACAAATACATCTGATAAAATTCTCTAGAACATTTATTTACTCACCTCAAATTGTTTCTGATAACTCCCTCTTACTTATTGTGAATCAGTGCAATTACCATATTCATGATGTAAAAGGCATTTGCCTAAAGAGGCTGAAGATAATTGAAAACATCAGCCACCTTCAATGAGGCTCCAACGAAATTATATTGCTACTAGAGTTTACAGAGTTCTAATATGCTCAAAGCTTGACTATGGTTGTTTTATCTATATATTCGTATCCTAACCTTTCGAACTCTGTACACAATACTGCACTTCGCCTCTGCCTTGGCGTCTTTCGTTCAAGCCCGTCTGATAGTGCCAATGTTGAAACTAATGAGACACCACTATCCTTGAGACGACATCCTCTTCTCCTATCATATGCTGCTAAAGTATTTCAAATCCTTCTAATCCTGTTCATTCGCTAATTACCACCACATCCCTACCTACTAATTCACGAACAATTGTAAATTCTATCCCTCAATTGTTCGAACACCTACTTCAAATTAGCAACCTTTCTTTGACCTGCCAACTTCCTTCGCCTTCTTCTGCCTCTTAGACCAAAAATATTCCCATAGTAGACACCTCACTAACCGTTTGGCACGATATATAGAGCAAGGGTACTACATCACTGTACAATATTCACCCATCAACTTCTCACCTGCCCCTAAACTTTTAAAGTAGGAAAGAAGCTGTGTCAATAAACAGACTCCAACCACACAAAACTTAATATTGTGATTAACTGTTTTCCCATAATTCCATAGCAATATCCAAATAAATATAAAACTACTTGAAACTATAAATACAAGGTTAGTACATTGAACAAGGAGGATATCTCATAATGAATAGTTATATAATATTTCAATTCCCGCACCGCCTGACGTATACTATTTGTTACGCTTGTTTGCTGATTATTGGTATATTCTGCTGATACATTTGGATAAAAATAATTATAATTAAATTTATGGTACTATCACGTTCGCAGTTCACAAAATTATATTCTTAAGGCTCCCACAATATTTCTGCTCAATGAGCAACGTTTCTCATGCCGTACTCTGTAATAATTGTAATATTTGTGGAAGACAAACAACACGATATGCATAATATCGATGTTAAGCCCATCGATGCGATTTTCCTATTTTAGTTAGTTGAAGTTAAAAGTTAACTTGTATCAAACTGCATTTGTATCTGAGTATTCATAACGATTAAGCTTAGAATAAAATTTAACTGACAGTGCAAAACTGTTATATTATTTGTAGACAGGAAGGTTTTGTGGAATTGCAATTATATAGGTAGTTTCCATTTTTTCTCATCCTTTAACTTGATTCACTATAGAAATGTGTCTATCTTCCGGCAATGAATA
The DNA here is from genome assembly GCF_026250575.1 of Diorhabda carinulata. NCBI lineage: Eukaryota > Metazoa > Arthropoda > Insecta > Coleoptera > Chrysomelidae > Diorhabda > Diorhabda carinulata. Next base: position 12,694,616 of record NC_079462.1, read on the forward strand.
ATCATTATTTTATTCATTCACGCCACTGGTATAGTAGTTTCTGGGAGGAAATTGCTGAACATGTTTACCTGAAAAGGAATATTGGATAAAACTATCATCATCATTGAGAAATTTCAATATACTCTATCGCTGAAAGTGCGTAAAAATCGAATCAAAATATTCCGTTACATATTATCTCTGAACACCTATTACTAATGATGTTACAAATTCATGGAATTATTATAATATCAGTGACCAAAATTTTCTATCCATCTGATCGTTGAGAGTAGCTGGGAGTATCGAATCAAAAGATAGTATTAGATACTAAACTGGTAATATTTACAAGATTAATGGTACGAATTCATGAAACAATGTACTGTCATTCGCTTTTAAACAACTGTGCAATATATTGGATTGGTCTGATGATTAATGTGGGTAAAAATCAAGTCCTAATAGTTCACATGCTATCTTGATGATTCTGGCAAGTATAATTGTACGAAATTATGTTATTATCGGTCATTAATAAATGTGTAAAATTGAAAAGATACAACGTTATGCAGAGCTCGAAAATCGAGTTCCATTATAATATAAATACATATATACCAAATCATCCGAACCGTCATAAAAAATATATTGATAATAGTGGAAGATATGGAACCGAAGCAAATATAAAATTCACATAAATGTTCTGCGTGAATTTTCTGTTAATGATTCTGATTAGTGGCGAGTAAGATACTCGAAGTTCTTAATATAAGCCCCAATCAACAGAAAAAGCTTTTCTTATTCAGATAGTAATAAATGTTTAGAATCTCTGTACTAAAAGCTCATGGATGATCCGGAATACCGCTGGTGCACGGAGAAGGAAAAAAACCTAAAACTACGTCTAAGTTGAGTGCCGAGCGCTTACACGTGCGAATTTTAAACATTTGGGTCTGTCTTACAATTTAACTAGTGACAATAAAAGGTTCAAGCTGAAGTTTTTAAGCAATTTTTCGAAGGACATTCGTTTCTGGAAGTTTTAAGTGGAGAACAACGGGTCTGTCAGAGGGCTTATTTGCGCAATGGTTCCTGACCGCCCAAAACTCAACTATGTAATATGTTTCTGATCATTTTTTTTCCAAGTTTGAAGGAATCGATTCACTTTAAGCACATTGGCAGTACTAAAAGTTCCATATTTAGAGCAAGCCATTAAAAAACTTCTTATATTTGACCGTGTTCACATAAACCATTTTTTTCTTTTTTTTTATATCAAAACTAGTATACCAAAGCAGAGTACTATAAATATTATAACTTATAGCAAGTTCTACTTGTGCGAATTAAAACGCCTCAATATCGAATTCATCGAAATTGTTATCATATTACCATATTTACCCTATTGGCAGGGATAGAATTAAGGCCTATCAAGCCGAGCCATGGGTTCAATCAATTTCTCAACTAACTATAATACACTAACGGTTATGAGTTGACAGTGGACAGAAAAGAGTGAAGGAATATAAAGATGATCAATTGTCTAGCCTTAGGTTAAGCGTTTCAGGGAATTAGGCCTACGAAATCGTTAATTTGCTGAGTAATCATTTGAAAATTGAAGTAGACCTCTTACTATACAAAGACTTTATCGCCATATTAGAGGGTCACTTTTGATAATGACTATTAGGTTTTCATTTGAATGTGGTGTAGAGAAGTCAACATGTGAGATGACTAAGAGAATTTTTGCATTATTATATTATATTATAAATATATTATAAATTTAGTGCATTATTATATTATATTTTGAATTTAGTTATATCTCAAGGAAATCATCCTTCGAAATGGAAAGGTGGAAAGGTTTTAAACTTCTAAATCGGCTAATTGTAGACAAGAATGCTGGGTTTTTACGATATTTGACTCTCATATATATATATATTATTCACTCATCAAACGAGATGCAGAAATGTTAAGTTTTTTTGACAGTTGTACAAAATAGTTATTGAAACGTTTAGGCACAAATTTTATACTTTTTGTCACGAGACTAGAGCAGACAAAAACACGAGACTAGAGCAGACAAAAACAGACTTTAGTGCAGCGAATTATGCTTGCATATACGTATTTGCGATTGATTTTTTGTTTTTATAGTTAAGTTTAAAATAAAAATACGTGATAGGACAATTCGACCTAGTGCGCACGTGTCATGCTTGCAACTTAAATTGCATTAGGAAAGCTAATTTTGTTTCTCGTATGCCAAGCTTGTGTGCTGTGTTTCCACTTCGCACTCATATTGAATTAGAAACATACCCTCAAAAGGTTGTAAGCTGGTTGACGTGTGATTGACTACTGTCGAACGTGAAGCGGATAACAGTTCAGTTACTTCAGAATCTGTGCACCGAAAATCGATTTCGCTGCCGATTTTCGTCGATAGCATTTCCTTTATAAAAACTAATAAAAAAAAAGCAACATTCTTAGAATTATTGAATTTACTACTAATGTACAATAGGAGAAAAAACTAGTTGAATCAAAAACACAAGCCAGCTTGTAAACCTAAATTTTATACTTAAATCATTATCATCAAACTCATGAACAATAAAAGAATGCTGATGAAAAAGCATATAATCGCAGTGAAAAAATCAATCAAAATCTTAAATTTATCCTCTTTGTCGGTTTCCCTTGAATGACCTTTAATTGAGTTCACAGTGTAAAATTGTGAGTATTTATCATTTTGGGATGATATTATTTCTGCACAACGAATCTGAATATTTTTTTATGTATAGAAATAGGTAACTTATTGCAATATTATTGGTCAGGCATTAGTTTGTTCGGTTTGAAGCTTTGAGCTTGAAAAAAACCAATATTTTCACGAAAATCCTTTTGTAGATAGAAAATCAATACTTAATATTTTTTTGTCACTTGCGCCTTCCAAGTTCATAAGATATCTCACACCGTCTTTATCATAGGTATAATTTATACTATTTTCCAGATTTTCTTTTTCAAATGTCTTATATCTGAAATTCTTAATTTCTCAGCATTATCCGTATTTGCCTTTCCCAAAATCAACCTAGATCAACCATGGCTTTCCAATAGTAAAAATCGCAAAACTTCATACAAATTGTAGTCTAATTCTCTGATTTGGATATTGAATCAGTGATTGTGGTTCTGTACTTAGAAGTGTCCAAAATAGCTGTTCTTTTTGTAAATCGTGCACCGAAACCTTTGGCACATAGGTATGATCAAGTATTTAAAAAATTATTTTGATGATTAAAAGATTGATAATATTGCTTTGTTTCTATTTTGTCCCGAAAAACTGTCGCAGAATAAGCATACCTCTTCGAAACCCCTTTCATCCATATTTGTGATACTGTGATACTGTGATACATTTCTAGATAATTGAGTCAGTCAGTTTTTTCTGATTTATTCTACCGAAAATATAAAAGCTTTATAGTGTTTTCAATAATAAATAAATTTATTCTGATATTTATGATTTTGTTTCTGTTTGAGGTGATTTTTTATGTCATTTTCATATTTTAATCTAAGCAAAGTCAGACCGACACGATTTTAATTACTAGAAAAAATGAATTTAAAATACAAGCGAAGTTCCAGCTCAATCATAGTTTCCCTGGTTTAAATTTTTTTATAAAAATATATAAAAACTAAGATTTATAGATATTATGAGATACAGAGAAACTACAAAATTTTCCAAATTTTTGTGAGAAATAGAAAACCGGATTTTATTCTTACTGCACGACTTACCTTTAGCCGATGTGCACCATTGAAGTAGTCTAACTGTAAGAAAACTTCATTTATTATTCTTATCTATCACATTAAAATATTAATATTAGACTTTTTTATGATTGTTTAAATCATCGTTCTTATAAATCGCTCTTATTATTCAATGTATCCTTGATTTTTCTCAAGTTATTTGGGTTTTGGTACATTGAGATCAATCAGAGATCTTTAAACAACCTCTCTTGGTTTTTTCGAATGAAAAATCAGAGTAGAGAATTTTTCCCATAAGAAAAATTTCAAAATGCTGTGCGATTAAAATTATAAATGTATACCTACTCTTATAAAATCATTTTTAACAATTAAAGTATTAATTATAGTTCCAAGATATATTGAAATTATGCCAAAATAATGTTTTCTCTGCACAAAATAATATCACACTTACAACTGAATAGAATGCACTGGATGTGTTGTCACAAATTTAACCTAACCAACCCCCCTCGACCGTAGTTTTCTGATGCATACGATAGACTAGCGAAATCTATTTTATTGGAAGCTGTCACGAAAATTATACTAGTATACTATATCTAATTTTCTGGAGACCCTTACTACATAATTCTTATATTATTCACGGTCAACATGGCTTTATAGGTTGACGATAATTTGCCAAACTGTGAAATACATATCATCAAAAGGTATCGATATTGACAATTTCCAGAAATTCTGTTTGTTGTTGTTTTCTTTCTAAAAAACTAAAATATTTAATATTCGTAATTCGTAATATTAGTTAGTTGATGGGTGAAATATGAAAGCGCTATTGCTCTATTCGTATTGAGAAGGGGTCTCGCCACAAAAAAGCCACTAGTTGAAAGCTAGTTCAGAACTGCTACGAACAGAGGAAAGATGTAGTTATGTGTTTTATAGATTACGAAAAAGCTTTTGATGGAGTGCAAGACCATAAACTCGTTCAAATACTGAGGCGACTTGACATAGACCAGAAAGATATACGCTGTATTTGAAATTTGTAATGGAACCAATTAGCTGCAACTAGAATTGACAACAAACTTTCAAAGGCCCAGAAAATCCTAACAGGGTGTTAGGCAGGGATGTGTCCTCTCTCCACTTCTGTTCAATTTTTATTTTGAAAACATCTTGAAGAAGCCTTCGAAAGTCAACAATTAGGTATCAAAGTAAATGGCACATGGATCAACAATATACGATATTCTGATGATATAATCCTGATATCAGATAACATGAATGACCTTCAAAGGCTACTGGACATATTTGGGATACACAGTTGGCTTATGGGAATCAATATCAACATGAAAAAGACAAAATTCCTAGTAATCACCCGCAAATTAGAGGAGTTACGGAATACGAAACCATCTTACAATAGCGAAGAGATTGAACTGGTCACAAAGTTTAACTATCCCGGAACTTGGTTATGTGAAGACTGGTCATCCAACGTAGAGATCAAGTGCCGGATAGAAAAAGCAAGCGGATCATTTATCAAAAACAAAAACGTGCTTACGAACTCTGACTTTGACCTCAACCTTAGAATAAGATTCACAAAATTCTAGGTATGGATAGTGCTATTGTAAGGCATTGAAGGCTAAACACTGGAAGTTAAAACCATAAACATATTGGAGGAATTTGAGATGTGAGGAATATTGAGAGTTCCCTGGACGGCGAAAAAAACCAACGAAGAAATTCTGAAGAGAAAAGGAAAACAGCATACCTGGGACATGTGACAAGGAGCAAGAGGTATCATTTGAATCAAATCTTGATGGAAGAAAAGATAGAGGGAAGAAGAGGATTGGGTAGAAAGAGTATATCGTAGCTTCACAATATCAAAAATTGGACAGGCATAAGAACAACACGAAAATCTATTCATACCGCCAGAGACAGGAGGACATGGTCAGAAGTGATCACAAGTATCCATTAATTGTTAGTAGAAGAAGAAAAAGAAAAATTCACTAAGACAATTTTATAATTTCTGTCATAGTCCTTATACATATGCTATGTATAGTTATTTCTTCTTTAATCAGAGCCCATTATGATGTCCTTTGTTAAATAACATGAACATCAAAATCAAGAATGATTCCGATCAACTGTCAATCAACTGAATAATTAATCAAATAGCATATGATTCAATTGCTATTTTGTTAAACATGTATTATCTCAGACAGAAACTGTTAATGAGGACCCACACTAATGTCAATAGTTAACGCATATCTCAGTCTTGTTTTGACTATCTCGTTGACCCTAAAAAATATTGATAAAAATAGATAATATTCCATTACTACTATCGAACATATTCTCATACTATAAAATTTGCGATAATTGAAGAAGACAAGTCAATGGAGGTGACCTATAAAACGGCCTAAGAAATTTTCTTCTCTCTATGTGACATATATAATATTCCTTTCAAAATCTAACAAATTTATTTATTATTATAGAGTCAGTTCAAAAATTGAGCCGATAATATTCTAATCTATGTTACTTCCAATGCTTCAACTTAGCTATTTTATACATTTTTACAAAAACGGTGAGGTTAGACTGGGGTCCGGCGAATTTATTATACCCAAATTCACCAAAAGTAACCATATAGACTACGATTCTAGCGACAGCAATTATTTTTGCAGTAAATTGAGAGATTTGTGTAATATTTCTTGGTATCAAAGCTGCAAAACTTCTCTGGTTATAACTAAGTACATTCCATCGAAGCAGAACAACCTTTCACACATCCAATAAGTAGGTATTTGATAAGTAGAGGTGAAATTTTTTCTATAAATTGATTCCAAGGAAAGGTAACATAAGCTAGACTTTCACTTGTGAGGTTATCTCATATCTAATTTTCAATAATAAAGAAAGTATTCGGTACGAACTTGCTGCCAACAAGTTGTCGTCATCGAATTTTACAAAATGAATACCGTGAGCATTCAGACGTTATTTGAAATATTTCCCATATACTAAACATGATTAGGTGATCAATATAATCATAAAGCTGTTAATGTAATATTATATTTATGTAAAGACCGGAATTGTGTCGAAACGTCAAACATATTTTATAATAAAAAATATTTTATTAATTACAAGAGACCGATAGTGACGACCATTTATCAACAGAAAAATTGTAAAAATGGGTATCTTATTTTCATTTTTTCCGATACTTCTGAATTTTTATCGGCTTTGAGGATTTACGAGGATCGAAATTTGATGGAACAACAGAATAATGTCAGTAACAACTATTCCTTTGAATGCAGAATGATCTGGGACATCAAGAACGAAATTGTATTCATTTACTCGTTTAATGAAAATTATCCTCTAATTTTATGTGCACAAAGACACCTGGTTTAAAAATAATAGAAAAATAATCATACCATGTTTCCCAATATGATTAGCGGATGTGTAATATTTTATAGTACAATATTGACATGCAACACAACCCCGATCATTAAAACGCTAACGGTCAATCCAGCAATTGGGTAGACTGATGTTTGGCCTATAGTTTCCTTCGTTCCAACAGTGAGTCCAAGCAATTGAAAAAATACTAAGTACTTCTCATCTTTCTTCAACGGAGAAAATGGAAGAAGAGAAGAAATAGCATTCAGAGAATTACAGTTGCTTTGCTAAAAAATCATACACAATTTAGAAAGTACGCCTAAGGTATCCCTAGCAACAAAGTACGCACATAAGAATATCATATGACCAAGAGGGCAAATTGATTTATCACTGAGATGTTATGATTGTCAAAATCCTCATTGTTATGGATTAGCATTTTGTTGAAGTTTTAGCGTGAGCCATAGTCTGATCACTTTATAACCTGTAACAACTACAAACAATGAGGTATATATAAAAGTTGTTAAGGCAGGTGTTTTGAAACTGATTACCCTCATTATGAAACTATTCGAGCTGCTCTTGTTTCATGTTCCATAGGTCGTTTATTACTGTTTGATAGTATAAATACTATCATTAAAAGTCCGAAATTTTTTTCGAAACATACGGTATTTTGAAGTAGCAACAGAATATGAATTGTGATATATTCAAAAGAATTATCAGTATGCAGTGGCGTGAAAAGAAAATACTAATATACTAATATACTCTCAAATTACTAATTACTTGTTATGATGTGAAAAACAAGAACTGAATTTTCAGCATAAGTATCATTCCTCACTGTTACTATCTCAATTTCTTTAATTCGACTTATTTTGTATAGTGTGCATAATAACGTCTTTAACGTTGTATATAGAATGTGTGATAAGAAATGTTGGAGATATTATATGGAAGCCTATTTCAAATGGCTAACATCTGCTGTTTCGTGGCCTTGTGAATCTCACAAATGGATTCAAAATCCCTTCGGGCGCATTCTTTATGAAAACAACAAAAAGTGGCACAATGCTACATCTGCTAAGGAAAGCGAGTTTAGACAGACAGGAAGACATTTTGCATATCAAAAATGACGTGTCACCCAACGTGTTGATATGATGAAGAAGCCTATTTTCCAGGTCTGTTCAACCTCTCGAATAGTCATTCACCTGTTTGAAATAACAAGCCTATCTTTTATCTCTATTTGGAAGAAATTTTATTCTAGTTTTATCACTTTTAAATCGCTAGAACTACTTACAAATTGTTTTAAATTACTATATCATAACAACAGAGGCAATCAATGTTCAATGTCATTTTATCTTCTTCGACGTATCTTTTTCGACGTATAACAAAATTTGATGTTGATGCATTATTTAAATGCAATGTTTCAGGTTTGCCATTGTTAACAATATCTATTTTAAGCAGCTCTACTAGCAGGCTGACAAGTCAAAGAGCGTTCAAACTTGACATTGCTTGTTATAAGATATACTAGTTAGGTGAGACATAGCGTAAATGCTGCAACGAAAATGTTTCATCACACTTCGTGTTTCTGCTATAGAATACTATTGACTTTTACGTATAGTTACTTTCGTTTAACTTCCTCCCTCAATACTATATATTTTTAAGTCTTATCGCCTTGATCTCATTTTCCTTATGCGTACAGTGCCGTGGTTCACTTACCTAATAAGTACCTTTTTTCATTGACCAGTTGAAAATGTTTTTTCTTCATGCACAAATATGAATCTGACATTCAACCAAAATAACTTATATCTTCATATCAGCTATTGTTTTGAGTCTATCCGGCAAAAATATGTTAATATGTAATACGAGAAGGTGCCATAACCAAAAATTAAGTATAACTACGGTTATGGTTGAGATGCAACAAATAAAAGATTAGAAACTGGTTTTGGATTTGAAATTAATTATTAATTATCTCCTCAGAATACAAAATTCACATAAAATAGTTGATTCTAAGACTTCACTCGGTTGATATCGAATAATTCTGTTTATATTCCAGACTTCGTCCGAGAAGTATTTAATTTAAATCAAACTGTTCGGAAATATTTATAGAATAAAAAATGGATTCATGACAATGTAAGTAGTATGTACGGTAGATGAAAAAATACTTAGGCATTATATGAATATTAAATATTTTAATATTGTATTTTGATGACGTCATGAATCTAATGCCATACTGGTATGCCGCCATTTTGTACTTGTGAGAAACGTGCAAAGTAGTTACTGATTCGCAAGTCGTGAATATATGATATGTAAGAATCTTTATTTGTAACTTATTATTCAAAATAATTGCATATAAACAAAGTAAACAACTGCTCCTTGTGAATGGATTAAAAATTAAGTCAACTCATAATACTAGTTAGTATAATTCAAAATAGGTCGATAGTGTTGCATTATGATTAATGTACATTTCGGGATAGTGGCAATATATTGAACTGTAATTCCTTATCCTATTAAATTTGATAATTTTATGGGGATTTCACTCAGTAGTACTTAAATTGCTCAGTACACGTTATATGGCTTTCATGTAACTATAATATATTTTTTAATCTTTTGTAATAGAATTTTTTTTAAATTACTCCGATTAAATATTCAAGGTTGTTATACCTATAAGACAATTAATTATATAGACAATAAAATTTCGATTCCACATGAATACTATCAGTTTATCATTCTACAGCACCAGTTGTTGTTAAAGTGATTGTCAGATTTTTATATACATTTATTTCATGAGTAACCAGAGAATCTATATGTTTTATAGTATTTCGTCTATAAAATAACATTTTGCCGAAGATAAATCGGGAAAATAACATCAGAGACTCATAATTGCTTCTCCTTCAAGCGAATAGTCACATACACATACATTGGAAAACACATACATTGAAAATTTTTTATTGTGACTAGTTTAATATTTAGTTCAGTATTCCAGGAACAACCAAAATGGCACAAAGCTACATCTACGTTTTATATACATTCATTTTTTCTATAAAATAACATTTTGTCGGGAAATTATCATCAGAAACGCATAATAAGTTTTGGAAACACACAAATTTTCTATTGTGATTATATTTAGTTCAGTATTCCAATGATAAAATATTAATAAATTACGAAGGCAACGCCCTTTCATAATCATCTAAAATAGCATATATCAACTGTCATATCTATTTAATTTGTTGTTTGTCAGCTTAGAATATTTCAGTTGGAAGATTTTTTTGAGTTTATCAACAAGTAGTCAATATATAAGAGAAAGCTTCCAATTTCTAATACATACAACATAAATTATCTTCAGAAATTTCTAAAAATGAGTACCTCTTTTTCATTTTATTCGATACTCCTCAATTTTTATCGGCTGTGGGGATTTACGAGGATCGGAATTCGATGGAACATTATTCAACAGAATAATGTCAGTAACAACCACTATTCTTTTGAATGCAGAATGAACTGGGACATCAAAAATGAAATTGCATTCATTTACTCGTTTAATGAAAATTATCCTCCAATTTGATATTGACGGAGACACCTGATTTTGAAATAACAAAAAATAATTATTTAAGTGTTTAAAAATCAATAGCGGGTGTGTAACACTTTATAGTATGATATCGAACTTGTAGTTATATTATGATACATAAAACTAATTAGCAACTCAAACAATTCTGAATGGTAGCCCACAAGTGTCCAATGTAAGTAAAATTCACCAAACAGCGCATATCAAGAATGGAAAAATACACAGTGTCAGCTCGGGGGACTCTGGAGGCCATGAAACAGTTACGATTGGCCTAGAGTTTACTACTCGTATAGTGAGGCCGAGCACAATCTTGCAAAAAAATTAGGTATTTTCATTCTTCGCTTAATGAAGAAAAATGAAGACATAGTATAAGGAGAAGTACCAATTACAGTTGCTTCGTTAAAATATCACGCACTATCGAGGATATGCAACAAAAACTTTCAATTTAGGAAATATGGCTGTTTTCCTAGCTTAAAAGTATGCACATAAGAATATCACATGTACATGAAGGAAGATTGATTCATCACTGATAATGTTATGATTCTCAAAATCTCCATCGTCATGGATTAGCATTTTTTTGACGAAGTTTGAACGTGAGCCAGTCTGTTTACTATATAGCCTGTAACAACTCCAAACAATGAGGTATATATAAAAGTTGTTAAGGCAGTTGTTTTGAAACTGTTTATCCTCATTATGAATTCTGTGGTTACACGGATTTCGTTTTTGCAAATTGTTAAACACAAAAAGCTTCCTGTTCTCTACTCGCCATCTTCGATTGTAGCGATTTCTAATAGATGGCGATGAGATATCGAAAAAATCGAAGAAACTATTTGAGCTGCTCTTGTTTCATGTTCCATAGATCGTTCATTACTGTTCGATAGTATAAATACTATCATTAAAACGCCGAAATTGTTTTCGAAACATACGGTATTTTGAAGTAGCAACGGAATATGAATTGTGATATATTATTATCAGTATTCAGTGGCGTGAAAAGAAAATGATAAGAATATAATCTCAAATTACCAATTACTTGTTATGATGTGAAAACAAACAAGAACCAAATTTTCAGCATGTTTATCACTCCTCACTGTTACTATCTCAATTTTTTTAGTTAGACTTATTTTGTATAGTGTGTATAATGGTTGCTGTATATACAAGGTGTATATAAAAGGTGTGATAAGAAATGTAGGAATTATAAAGAGGCCCATTTAGAAATAGCCTACATCTGCTCTTTTGTAGCCTTGGCAATCTCACAAATCGGTTCAAAATGCCTTTGAGCGCATTCTTCATTTTCAGGAACAACCAAAACTCGCACGAAGCTACATCTACGTTTTATATACATTTATTTCATGATTAACCGGATAATCTATACGTTCTATAGTATTTTTTCTATAAAATAACATTTTACCAGGAAATTATCATCAGAAATGCATAATTGCTTTCTCTCCAAGCGAATAAGTTTTAGAAACACACAATAGAAATTTTCTATTGTGATTATATTTAGTTCAGTATTCCAATGATAAAATATTAATAAATTACGAACACTACGCCTTTTCATGATCATCTAAAATAGCAGATAGCAATATTTCAGTTGGAAAATTTTATAAGAATAGCAAAGTACACCTCAGCAGTCTACTTATTCCAATATAGGCGCGCAAATTCTAAAATTTTTTCGAATATATCAACAAGTAGTCAATATATAACCAATAGCTTCCAATTTCTATTACATACAACCTGAATCATCCTCACGCCTTAAGAAAAAATATATATATCACACGTCAAGACTCCATCAATTGTCTCGCTAAGATTACAATGTCTCGGCATTTAATGCAGACTCCGTACTTTAACAATAACACTACTATATTGTGTGAATTCTAATATCTAATTATGCGTTCCAGAAGTATCTGAGAATACCCTTAGGTCACATACATGAAATATGATCTGTATTTAGGATAATTAATCTATATATAGCGAGTGGGTTAGTGGTATTTGGATTTTCCATATCAATTGATAGCAACCATCTACCTTTAACTGATGAACGTTTATGTCAGTGGAATATAATTAAAAACTTCATGAATGAATTTTTTTCAGAATTTGATGCTTCCCTCCATCTTGTAATAAGATAACCTCAGTATGGCTAAGGATGCTCAAGATCTAGTTTGGGACTATATTATATTTGTCATAGTAGTAGTCGCTACAACATCTGTAGCTATTTATTCCAAATTTTGCGGAGTGAAAGAAAAAACCAAAGCTGATTATGTATTTGCTACTGGCAAAGTATCTATTACAGCTATGATGTTGAGTATAGCCAGAGGAAATTTGGGCGTAAGATCTATAATAGGTTAGTATTAATTTAAAATCCTGACGCTGTATATTATCAAGGTTAGGTTAGGAGAAAGGCGTTATTTCTATAATAATTATAAATGGATTAGATTATATTCAGTAATTTGGACTCTATTATGAAAAATATAGTTGTTCAAATGCGGTTAATATAGTTGTTCCATAACAATTGTCTTTTGTACTATTAACAATGTTAACTGGTGAGTTGGAAACATTATTGATGTTAATACTGAACACACTGTTCACACTACAACTACACCAACACTCGATAACCAAGTCAGACGTTGTAATTGTGAGTGTTGGAGTAGAGATAGTGTAAACAGTGTGTTCAGAATATTAAAAAGGTACCTGACATGAATCATTAACTCAGATAATTTCCCCATTAAGCCTATCAAACAATATTGTTTGGAAAACAAAAAATTCTTCTAAAATTTTATGAACAATTTTAGCTACATTACTTTCGACAATGAGAAATTAGTAACTCGCTGAATCAAAACATTGGCTAGTATAGTAATAATCGCACTTTAACAATAATTATCAAAATTAAGATTATTACTCGACGTTTCTAACAACATTACTTGACAATAGAAACATCTTTAGTTCTAGGTTACGCAAGTTTTTGTATATAGCAGTTCTTAGTTTACATACAGTGTGTCTACTTATGTTAGAACCGTATGGAAAACTTTTTTCTTAGTGGTTTTATGAAAAAAAGGTTATTCCCGATAAAGAGTTCTGCATGATCCAAAAGTTGAGATGGAACCATCAGATATCAATTTTTTTTAAGCAGCTTACGAGTTTTGTGCAAGAGTGAAGTATCTTTACTTTTTACAATTCAGAAAAATATTAGAGAGTAAAGTTATTTCGAATTAAAAGTTATATTCAAATATACAATTACAGCCATTTATTATGAAATTACTGAATATTTCAATGAAAATGGCAAGTTTACTGAAGAAAAAAAAAGAACTTGTGTTAATTGTTGGAGACAATTACAAAACACAGAGTGGCCGCAAATATTTTTAATGATAGACATCCGCATAGAAACATTAAGCATTCAACAGCTACAAAAATCTCAAATACATTAAAGGCTAGTAGAAGTATAGAAAATAAATTTAAGAATAAACGCCGAAAACGGATTGCGAATGAAGATACTGAATTTGAAATGATGCTTTCTGTCATAGAAGGGCCAAAGTCAAGAAGTGGGCCTCTGCAACTCAAACTATTTCAGAAAATAAAGATGAAGTGGCAAATATTTTGAAAGGTGATAAATATCATGCATTCAAACCGCGATTGGTACACACGTTACTATCAAGGGATTACGATATTCGTTTTGAATTCTGCACTCTGATCCAAAGAAAGCTGGATGAAGACCCGTTTTTTACAAGAAATATGATATTTTCGAGGCAACATTTTCTTCAAACGGAACCGTCTCATCACAAAATTATCACTGGGGTCTAACAGTAATCTAAACTTTGTAATAAAAACTCGGAACCATTATTCTTTTAAAACGAATGTATGGTGTGGTGAAGAAAAATAAATTAACTGGACCTTTTTTTCGACATTCCTTAAATGCCGCAAAAAACTAACAATTATTAGAAAAACAAGTCAGTGATGTTTTGCACGACCTTCCGTTACAAGAACGTATGACAGTTTAGTTTCAACAAGACGGTGCTTCCATCCATAGTACATTAAACTTTAGACTACTTGAAAATATGTTTATGGAAAGGTGATTCACAGGTATTCAAATATTTTTTGGCCTCCTAGCTCCGCTGATTTGACTCCCTTTGACTTTTTTTGATGGGGCTACTTGAAACAGCAGTAGACCATTTGAAGAGGAATATTTCTGAATAATGCCAAAAAACTACTCTAAATTTGAAACGGAAAGTAATACAAGATTTGAATTAAAATTTATTAAAACTTAAGTATGTTTGTTTCTGTTTAATAAATATTCTTTGCATGGATTTTTCAATTTCTACTATAAATTATTATTATGCATTCATTACTTATGTAAATTGCAAGGTTGGTCAAAAACAGTAATAAATAGAAAGGTTATCATATTTTAAACAGATAAGAGAGGTAAAATGTATCCAGCCAAAATAATTAATACGGAATGATTAGTAAATAACCACCTGAATTTTCAAAATAATTGGCTGTAATTACATATTTTAATATCACTTCTAATTTAAAACAACTTCATAACATTTTTCTGAATTGTGAAAAATAAAGCTATTTCATTGGCAACGCAGGTCTTATTGTCGCTAAATTCAAATCCAACTTTGATAACTTCCTGACTTGAATATTGTAATAATATAATTTTCCATCGTTTGCCCCGTCACAGAAGAAAATTGTGTATTATACACAAATTTTAGCTAGAATCTAGTACTTTTCACCTTTCTATAATGAATTACTATAGTTACTTTGGTTTGAGACTTGAGAGATTCAGGAGCTGAAATAAATGTTATCTAAAAACATCATCAATGTATGTATAAATGCACTCTACCTCCGTTTTTCACGAAATCGAAAAGTGGAATTGAAAATTTCGAAGAATGACATGTTATATGCCGAATTCCATGTTTTAACTGTCTAAAAAATCAAAATGACTACTCAATGTTTAGAAATCAATATAACTGGCCGCCAATAGACTAAAAAGTCATCAAAACGCATCAATATAAACTCAACGAAATACATGAATTTCATTTCAGGAATATAAGATATATTTTTATTATAAAAACTCAAAGAACTCTCAGAATATGCAAGCTTCAAGTTGAATTTATTACCGTTTATTTACTTAGTTACTTCATTATATCGCTCACAGTGGGGAGAAGCTCCAAGTTATATAATCAAATATAAATATAAACTAGTCAATCATTATTTCAATCAAGTTGGTTATAACATATTTACAATGCACTAATACCACTGAAAAAATATGTGCTAACCCAAACTTTCAAATGCCCAAAATATATATTCCTAATATCTTACCAACGAGAACTGGCATTTAAGCAAGAAACTACTTCCAGCTTATTCAAGCTTTTTGTGTTTGAAACTATAATTTACTTTTGAATTAAAATTAATTAAAATGAACTAATATATGCAATTGATTTTCATACACTTTTAATTAGCTTTTTCACTTCCCTTTTTCACAATCAATCAATTAAACTCCCATATATTTGTAGTATCAGAGATGATGAGTCTAATTTTTTTTAATTCCATCTTTTTGAAGTGGATACTTTCCACTTAAATTTCCTATTACATTATTTGAAAGAATTACTAGGAGAATTACCTGACAACTTGAAAAAATCAACTATAATTCAGTTTTCAAGAACTATGACATTAGTGTAGTAAGAACATGAAGTGTCATGGATAGACAGACATCTGTAATTTTAATTTTTCAGGCTATCCATCTGAACTGTACTACAGAGGCGCCACAATGTGGGAGTCCTTGTATGGTATTCTTCTAGCGTATCCAATTGTATGTTTTATTTTTGTACCAGTATATTTTAGTCTCGGAATTACTTCGGTTTACCAATATTTAGATTTAAGGTTTAAATCACGTATAGTAAGATGTTTAGCATCAGGTACATTTATATTACGACAATTTTTATTGCAAGGAGTAACTGTATTCACACCATGTGTGGCATTGAAAACAGTGATAGGACTTCCTTATTGGGTTTCTATATTTGGAATAGGAGGTATTAGCATCATTTTCAATATTCTGGTGAGTAAAAACAATTAATTATTTTCCCAATAATCAATGTAGGTACTAAGTCTAATTTTTAGTATAAAATAATGAGTTTTATAAATAATGTCTACATAAAATGTTCTATAATAAGTATTTCTTCTTGAATGCAATTGGTTTGCATTCAAGCATTCATTATAATAAGAACTATAACATTAGAATAGTAATAGTCAATATTTATTTTTTTTATGTTCATACTTTAGTAGTCTTAATCTTCAGTACTCAATATATCGGGTATCATCAATTGGAAACACAAAGTATCTATTGGCACCCTTCATGAAAATATCCGTGACTCTAATTTCAACCATAGAGACATGGACATTTTTGAAGATGTGTGCCGAATGAAGCTTTCTTTAACGGTTTCTCTAATTTCAGCCCTGAATGTTACAATAATACGCTCTAACTCACGAATAAATACTGTCCACGGATAAATTTCATCCACGGATAAATACCACCTTCAGATGAAATCTGACATATAAAACATTTCTAATCCCAATAAATTTTTCTCATTTATTTCGAACGAATCATTCAAAACATTTATTAATAAATAATTTGATTGTGAGAATAACCTTAGTAACAATGAATTGATGATAGTGCTATGTCTATCTCGTAATTTATTCTCTGACTCTTATTCTAAGCTTGCTGATAGTGCACACGAGTGACTAATAACTGTGGCAAATGGATAAGGATGACTAAAAATTCAAATATATGTTTACTATCAATAATAATTTAGCAACATCATATTTTTACTAGAAATAAGATAACATAGATGAAGAAATTGTTCATAAGGTAAAGCATAAAAAAATAAAATGATAAATAAATTCATTTTAGAAAATAAATTTATTATTTTGAGGTGTTACTTTAGAATGTTTTTAACGGTTATTTAAAATTGTTTACAATTAAGAAGTAATCTTTTCATTATTTAATTTAGCGTTAATTGTATCTTTAAGTATTCGTATCTAATCTACCTATCTCATTTTTTCAATATTTTTTAAATATATTTCAATTATTCTCAGGTTGTTTCATGGAATCAATTTCGATTAATCTTCTATAAGAGGCTCTTTTTTATCCCCAAAACGCTTAAATTGTTACGCATTTGAACAAAAAATAAATAGAGAGGAGTATTTTTGGAATATTCTTTTCGAGAATTTTCAAATTTTTATAATATTATATCATGTACATTTATCTATTTGTTGTTCTTCCCAATTCGTGATCATCAATTTTTCACAAATCACTTATTTCGTTGGAATAACCATCTCGTACAGTCAGTCGATTATTATTTCTGATCGCACTTTTTATATACAGAGTGAGTTTTATGTATGGAACGCCTCCATTATCTCGGAAATGGCTTGTATGATTCTTAAAAAATTTTTGTACGCGAGGGTATTGTGATACGGCCGGTATTATGATGTTGTCAAATATTTCCTTTTTCCCGAAAAATAATGAACTTAGTTATTTCAAATGAATCAAATATTTTTCGCTTTTCGAAATCACTAAGAAGCAGTGTTCATAATTCTTAAAATTTCTAGTTATTCATTACTTTATATATGTGAAACTAATACAGATCTTAAACAACATAAAAAATAATTGAAGTAAATTTCATGCCAGAAGCTACGCCTTTTATAAGTATGTCATCAAAATCAACAATAAAGGATGATCAAAATTGACATCAGATTTAAATCAAAGAACCCTGCTTATTGGGCCGGTAGAATAGAATTTTTTTTTGAGTAGTTACTACCTAACCTAACCTAACCTGACCTAACCTAACCTAACCTAACCTAACCTAAACTAACCTAACCTAACCTAACCTTTTTTTGCCCAGAGGTGGGGTGGAAGCTAATGCCTTCCTCACAGCGGGCGGGTGCAAATGCTGTGAGTTTGTGTGGAACTCTCACCCACTAAACCACCCTCCTCAATCCTCGGGAGTGTCGTACGCCGGGAGGACAACAAATTGTCATTGCATCAGCGTACAACACTTAATCCTTTGGATTTTTGAGCTGTTTCTTAGCTTCACTTCTCTCCACCAGTCCGTCAAGACGGCACAAGAAGAGAGAAAGTTACTGAGCTACTCCACCAACTTCAAGGTCTTACAGCTCCCAGGAGTGGAACCTAACCTAACCTAACCTTATTAGCCATAATATAAAGTAATTTGGAATTGAAACACCCACGTATACCAGCCATTATTCAATGTTTTATTTTTTACGAGAGGGTAGCAAAAAAACGTCTACATGCAACGAAATTAGAACTACTTTTGAAATCACCTGATTCTCACGTGCCAAGCAGTTGCACAAACTTTCGTACAGTTGTGGACTTTTATCACATTTCCCATAACAAGAGAGGTATTTCATAAAATAACCGGTAAATTTAATAAGAAATATGAAATAATTTATCATATTTACCAAATTCAGTGGTGATTATGTATAGTCACCGGTAATGTCATGTAATCATCAAATTTATCACTTTTACCGTTACATATATACTAATGTAATGTATACAGGGTATCCCAATTCAGAAATATGACATCTTAAATTAATTTTGTTGGCTATTTTTGAAGAAGTTGTGTGAAATTGACAGATATCAAGTTTTTATTCATTGCCAATCTCAGTATAAAAAGTCACAATATCATGGAAACTGTTGTAAATCATTGGAAACTTTAAATAAATTATTTCAATGAAGCAAGCGGCCCTAGCGTTTTCAGCTGAAAATTTGACGTAATACTAATCGTGAACAAAATTTCCTATACTTACGGTAGAAGTAATCTAAACAATTTTGTTGTTTTTTGCTTCCTAAGAACTCCGATAAAGAGAGGTCCAATTATTTGATGTAATCTTGATGACTATTTAAAAGATCCCTTTCTACATATCAGTTTTCCTTGAATCATATTATTGAGATACTCAAGAACATGTTTTCCGAATTATGGTGGAGAATCGTCTTGATAGAATCAGATGTTTTAGTTGGAATATTAGATGTACCGGTCTGGATAAGAGACTATTACGACACTAATCTTCTTGGAAGAAATCAAATCGAAACTGGGTTGTCGATTTACATCACCATTTGACATATACATGAATTTATCAGAAAATATAATTTCCTCTACTAGAATTTTGTTCGTCTCTAACTGTTAATTATATTGTTGTCCAAAATGCAATGTTTTATCAGAATCAACTCTCAATAATTTTTGGAGAATTGTAAGTTTTAAAAATATCTTTATAATATCGGAATCATTAGGTATCTGTCGGGTAGAATTATTAGTGATTTATTGAACAGATACTACTACATTCGTTGTGATACAAGTATATCTACTTAGGACAGTTCCATATTTGTAGTTTAATTCTATTTTCGAAATAATTTTTTCTTGTTATTGGTTAGTAATAAACATTTGATATTTGTATCATCAAATCAACGAAGATGTTATATCTATTTAAATTTTGACTTTCTATATTGATTGTAGATAGTAATTTATAGATTCGAGTGTTGAAAAAAGATAGGCACTCGAGCTATTTAACTTATTTTATTAAGATTAGTCCATTGTTATTATTATTGAAATAAATTTCATTTTTGAAGTAAATTCATACGATACAGATGCTTTTCATACTTTTATAGAGTGTTTATGGCCAATATTTGATATTGTCGTGTTGATATTACACAGAAATATGAGAAAATTATACAAAAAGTCATAAAATGTACAGTATTCCTTTTTGAAAAATATTCAAAACACGTTCGATACAAAAACAAAGAAAAATAACTGTTTAAAAACAAAATAAAATTAATTTTGAACTTAGGAAACAAGAACTAGATAGAAGTATTGAAACATCAAGATACCTAGCAAGAATAGTCAGTTTAATCATTAACAGCAAGCTAATTTTATTATTATGACTTCTTTAACCACAATAGTAAGGATTGAAATTCTAATGATGCTAGGTAACGGTGAAAGACTCACAATCATGAAGGGGAATTGCTTTATTTTCAACAAAACTCATTACGAAAGACCTCCAATTGCTATAAGCAGAGTAAATAGAATTGTTGCAAAATTCAATGGAAGGCAATAACAACAGAAATTGCATCACAACAAATTGTGAATCAGCTGTTTGTAGTGAGATTCTTGAAAGAAAAAACTCATAAAAAGCTCAACTTGTCCACGAACTCTCATGAGATAATTCGGACAGATGCGAAGTTGGGAATTTTGATGCATTTTCATGAGGCATTGTGATTAAAATTCAGATTGTCTTTATAGTGTAGTGTTAGTATTGCAGGGATTCGACACAATTATCGCTATTGGACCCAGGTAAATCGCCACTCGCCACAGACAAAAGAAACCCAGTGCTCTCAAAAAATTTATTCTTGGACCCAGGCAAATCTCCACTCGATTCAGACAAAAGAAACCCAGCGCTCTCAAAAAATTTATCTTTGAATATTAATCGTCAGGGCAAGATTGATATGTCCTTATCTCTTTCGCGGGAAATTAACAGCCAGATCTAATTGCGGTATTTCCTTATCCAAATAATTGGGAAAATGGTGATCCCAGTCCCAAGATGATACACAACCACATTGTGGTCTCAATTTTCGAAGGTTTCTGGATTAATAATATTGTAAAGGAAGGTAGATTGGAAGATGTGGATCAATGTAAGTAGCCACCTCACCTTCTCCGATTTATTCTTTAAGGACATTTAAAAAGGCAAGTTTACGTTAACCGACCAGATAATATCATACTCCAGATTATTCAGATAATCAATGGAATGATTAGACAATAGACGGATAACTCGGCAAATGATCGATAACACTAAATCAGGGCAACCATCGTCTTCGCCTTTGTCAGATAGTGAAACGAAACATAATTTGAACAATTCATCTAAGAAACCGTTTTGAATTAATAGACTCTTCAGTTAATTTGAAAAATATTAAAATTAATTGTATATCCATCATTATCAGTTTTCTTTTTATTTTATTGTGACTTTCTTGAATTATTTTTTTATAATGCATGAAAAGCTTCTCTAGACAATGTGAGAAAACCTAGCTTCGTATTTAAAAAAAAACATAATTTTGAGAAGTTTCACGTCTGATGTTTTTGACTTATGTCAGCAGAAACGGAATGAGTATTGTACGTTTCACAAATTTAGTACATAACTTTATAAATCATAATCCTAGAATTTACGTTTACTAATCGGAAAATAATCACTGAAAAATAGTGAATTTGATTTTTATTGGCGCGATGAATTAATTCCTTGTATTTTCTCCTGTTATCCAAATTTTGTGTTTGTTCATCCGTGCACAAATTGATACTTAACAACAGATTCCCAACATAGAAATCACTTACATATATGACAAATACCATATACTCATAGCCTTCCTGTTTTATGTTTAATCTTGTGTAGAAAATAATAAAATATATTATATCGTTATATTGTTAACTAGTTATTTGTATCTTTTAAAATGATAATTATCTCTGAAATTTGTGAACAATTGAAAATATTTTAGAAATAATTTATTCGCAAATAAAAGATAAGAAATTGATTTCATTTTCTGTAAAATCACTAGATGAGTGACCAATCTCAAACTGAATGTAATAAAAACGGAATATTAGTTTTTTATATTATCTTTATCTGAGAATATATTATAACTTACCTTGTGTACTTACAAGTTAACCTGCAGGTGCAGCAGTTATGAATTGTACAAAAAAATTTGCAGAGTGTGAAAACATTTTCAAGGAAGAATTTTTTCTGGTTTTTAAATGCTTTTTGTAAGAGGAAATTGAACGAATTATGCATAACACTGGATAAGGATAACATTAGTCTTTCACCTTCGATAATTTGTGATTTTCAAAAGTTTCCATTAGCTCAAAAACAATTTTTATAATATAAATTATCATTTTTATGATTATAGCATCATCTCACTTCTTGTACAATCTAGCTCATAATCTCTAAAATCATTTAAAGGCAGAAATATTGGTTCTAATTACAGTATTGTTACTACTTGGTATCATTTATTTCTATGGTGTTTTTCTTCTTCTTAATCATTATTTAACTCGAATTTCTATCATTGTCATAGTTTTACCAATGAATGTTGATGATCATATTATTATACTTTTATTTTTTAGGGTGGGCTCAAAGCAGCTATATGGGTAGATGTACTTCAAAGCGTTATTACAATTGCTGTGAGTCTAGTAATATTTATTTACGGTTGCATAGAGTCTCACGGATTAAGCAATGTTATAGATGTGAACCGGGTTAATGGACGCTTGAACTTTCTCAAGTAAGAATTTGTATAAATTCAAATCTATGTAACAATAATATACAAAGTGTTCCTGGAGTATATGCAAAAAATTCGGAAGTGAGTAGATGACGTACTGTAACATAAAAACATTTTCTCATACGTCCCATCGTTTCTGAGTTATAGGTCTTTAAAGCTGCGAAATCGGAACTTTAATTTAAATATATTTTCTAAATTAGACATTCCAACATTATGAATTTTCAATAGATGATTACGTATTTCCATGTAGTGTTTTCGACGGAATAAATAATTCTACATTACTATTTGATGGCCAGGGGCAGCTCGTGTCCAATGGTTAACAATCTGTAACTTTCACAGGGACAACTTGTACAATACCAAGAAAGAAAAAATAAATTTTCCAATCGATTTTTTAACAAAAAAGTACTCTTTATTTAACTCGATAACATTTAGGGCATAAGAGATGTAGGTAGGCATATAGATTTGTAGATAGTTGTATGACAATTTGATGTTGTATGCTAACCAACTAAATTTCTCTGAATTTCAATTTTTTCGATATGTAAGTAACACGATGCTCGACATTATATTTAATTGTGATTCAATAACTCCTGTATTATTTTGTTCAATGAATAATTACAATTTTTGATAATTTTCTTCAGAATATCTCTTTATGGCAAACGGTTTCCTTGGTATATACAATTATCTAAAAATCTACATATCTCCAAAATCACAAACTCTATGAAGTTCAACCTTTTTCAAAAAAATCGATTGAAAAATTCATTTCTGTTATCTTTAGATTGTACAGATTGTCCCTGGCCTTCAGATAGTAGTGTAGAATTATTTATTACGTCAAACACACAACACGGGCATACGTAATCATCCATTAGATGTACTACTTAGAAAATATACTCAAATCAAAGTTTAAAGACTTATAACACCAGAACAAGGTGTCGTACGACGCATATATTTATGTCAAATCATCTGCTCACTCCCAAATTTTTCGCATTTTACATTTGTGTAGCTTTTTAAAAAAATATCAGATGTATCGCTTTTATATGAAATGGGACTACCCAGTTTTACCTATTATTAAATACCCACTCTTACCTATTATTAAATACCCACTCTTACTTATTATTAAATACCCACTCTTACATTAGCAAGTAAAACTTATGGAAAGTGTCGACAGCATCAAAATGTCTCACAATGCCTAGCTCCTTTCTGGAAATCAATCAACTAAAAAAGTCTTTCAGCTCGAGTCATTACCATAAAATATACATTGATTTTTAACATTTGTGACGATTCTGCGCAAGTTATTTTTGGTCAAAATTTGTGAAGAAGGCAATATAATAATTAAGAGAACCTTCGAAGTGGAGGTAAATTTGAAACACGTGGAACTCCGTACAACTTACATCGCCAACTGACAGTCTAAAATAAATTAATTAGAATTGTTTTATATATTCTCCTAGAGGCAGAGGAAGTGTTGTATTATTACAGATAATATAGTTGTCAGCTTCGGAATAATTCTTAATATTATGAACGCTGTCTTATTTTTTCTAATAAAGAAAAAGGTTATTAATAGTTTCATTTAAAGGAGCTTCTTCATTATCGTAGTTTATGAGAAATAAAGGAGGTTGCTGATTTTGTTGAGCAAGGAATTGATTTATATAAAAAAATGAAGTCTGTGCAACTGAGTTGTTTGATTTTTCGCAATTCAGTATACCTACCAAAAAATAATATCAGATGGGAAATACTATAATTTTATTCCTCCAAGGAGCTTCCTGTTATCTCACTTGGGATGTGGATAGAAGTTGTACCTTTAGATATTCTAGATGTTATTATAATAAATAGAACAAGTGCACCTTCTTAAGTGACTTATTTTTATACATAACTTTCTCATACCCACCGTTGCATGTCTTATTCTTTTTCCTCTAATTGTTGCCCATTTCACAGTTGTAGAGAAAGAAATAGTGTGATAACTGTGTAGTATTCTTTCTCCCTAAGTTTTAACTCTGGTAATGTCCATTTCTTGTTCAAAATCAAGTTATAACTGGCTTTTGAATCTAATCAAAATATACAAAATGTTATCATCAAATGCTGACATACACATGATTTCAGTGAAGGCAGATGATTTTAAGAGAAAACCCGAAACGTGAATAGATTCACCAATTATCGATTTGGTAGTAAAACTCCAATATTTTTTTAGCTTCAATCCAGATCCAACGGTTCGAGTAACAACAATATCAGCAGTATTAGGAAATTTATTTATGTCACTTTCCATTCTTGGATGTCAACAAAGTTTTGTTCAACGTTACTGTAGTATGGAATCTCAGAAGCAGGTAACAAAGTAAGTGAATGATAGTTGTTAGATATTATTAATTAATAATGGTGAAACAATTTTTTCTCTAATATAGGTCAACCATTTTGATCCGGTTAATTTATTATTTCAGAATACCACAAATGGTCGTTGAAGCAAGTTATTTTAGAGACGTTATTCACGATATTGAGGAGAAAATTAATGAAATAAAAAGTGTTTTCATCCCTAATGATAGATATAGATTTGGAATATCTATTATTATCTGAGTTAGAATTGTTACGAAGACGGTTATATGATTATATCTACGTTTGTCGATGTGTCGTCTACTTGACACCAAACTCATAGGGATACCATTATCTCCCTCCCTGCTTCTTCATTTATGCAATATAGCGTGCTTATTCTTATTGCAAGTGTGTCGTAAGCCCTCTCGTTAATTCTTATATTCACCAGAGGTTGAGTCTTGGAATAATGCTGATCCATATGATTTCAATAATAATATGCTGAAGCTGAAGCATTGGGAAGATACGATGCCGAATCCTCTTAGTTATTGTGATGGGTTGTTTTTTCTAAAATATCAGTTTTTGATATTGCGTTCTACCTATTTCTTTCTCAACTAAATATCCAGGTGTTTTTTCTATGAATAATTCCCTACTAGAGATATTTTCACAGCAAATTTCAAATGAACGATAAGGATGGATATTTATTAATCAGAAATAGATTTGCCAAAGTTAAAGGTTGAAAATTAAGTGGATCAATTGGTGCTCTCTCAAATATTTGCATCATTTATTACAAAAGGTTTTAAAAGAACTGTATTGTCTTCAGACTCATCTAAAATGTTTGTCATTAACGATATAACTATTTAGAGGTATATAACATTTGTTCATTTGAAATCAATTTAATAATGTTGATTCAATGGTCAACCTCCTAACAAAAGAGTCATTAAGCATGGAATATTTCCTCAGCAACTATAATCGGATCTGTGATTTGATTCCACTTAAACATTTCATGCATTGGGAGTTTCCATAGATGGAGATATACAGAGAATTTTAGTTTGGACTATCATCCAAAATACAGAAAATATGAAAACTGTTAATATCAACTAACCGATGATGATTTATCAACAAAGTATGGAAGAAAAATAAGAAAAGTTCAAGGAGACATTAGATGTTGATAAAGATTTGGGAAGCTTACTTGAAGAATCAAATGATAATCACTGGAATACACAATAATTTATTTATATTGTACCAGTAGAACTTTTGCATGAATTAACAATACTACTAATACCATATAATGTAAAAATAAAAAATGGATATTGACTGAAAAAATTGATTCTGGTAGATTCTCAGATTAATAGATATCAATGAGAACAAATCATAAACTAATAGACTGAAAAAGCTATCAGTATGGCGATTGTCCTGGTAAGGATACAGATTAAAAAGAGAAGCATTGACGTACAATAAAAGAATAAGGGGGAACGAACAAAAATTTGGAAGCTCGTGTGAGGATAGGAAGAATGAGAAAAGGGAATCCTTTCATTCATCAATAATGAGCTTTGTATTTAGATAAAGAAAATTGAGTTGTATTTTATAAAAACATGAAAAATGGTTTTAGAGTCCTCATGTACAATATGCCAGTAGTGACTGTCCTATTCAGTTTATCGTGGATAATGGGAATGGTCATATATGCGGCATATGAACATTGCGATCCTCTATCTTATGGTTACATTAGAAGCTTGGATGAAATTCTCCCTTTCTATGTTGAAGACCGATTCAGCTTCTTTCCTGGACTGTTAGGATTGTTTCTGGCAACACTCTTCAATGGGGCACTTAGGTATGTAACATTTATTGTATTAAATAATTTTATTGCAAAATATATATACTTTACAAACATTATTCCAAAGCACAAATTCAATTCGTCATTAAAGGCAATATGAATATTTTATTAAGAACAGCTTCCAAGAGTAGATCGCATATGAGTTAAGTTCACAAGGATTTCTGAAATATGGTAAAAAACAACTTCGATAAAATTTTTTTAGTGGTACGAGAAGCACTTTTTTTAACTATAACGAACTCTTTAGTATAATATGTTAAAAAATGAATTTACGAATTGAAGGACCTTTTTCACATTATATAAATTTCTGTGGTAGTTTCCCCCACTTTCACAAGAAACTGTAGTTTAACCTGTTTATCTATCTGATAACTTCGACTCGTTAGATACCATGCTACTGTCAAACTGCGCAAAAATCTGAGATATGCTTGCATGTTTACAATTTGTGGGACTAGAATCAGTTCTGGTATTCAATACCTACAGTTCCTATTTGATTAGGATGATGTCTATCAAATTGATTAATTAAATGGAATAGTTAATATAATAATACCTACAAACAACTGACAATATCATTTTAATTTTTAGTTTGAATGTGTCTCTTGTCAATTCTTTAGCAACTGTAACATTCGAGGATTTCTTGAAACCAATTCCAGCTTTGAATAAAATGAAAGATTACTACCAATTATGGACAATCAAATTCATAAGTGTTGCCTACGGGTTGATAATAATGGGGATGAGTTTTTTGGTCAGTAAGATTGATGGTGTGATAGAAGCGTCAATGTTGGTGACTTCGGTTACTTCTGGACCTCTACTAGGTGTATTTCTTTTAGCAATGCTGGTGCCAGTTGCTAACGGAAAGGTAAGTTTAGATAATCACAAATGTGGTAATAAATCAAATTCTACATGCTATCAAAAATTATTAGAAATAATCCAAAATAATGAATATCGCATAATGGATATTTATATCCATCAATTATCCTCCTGTAATTTAATAAAGTTATGAGTAGTATTGGTCCAGGTAGTGTTTCACGGGATAATAGGTGAGTGGGGAGTTTATTATTTTTCTTGTAATAGTCTCTATCTTGGATATGCTAGGAAAAGCAAAATATCCTAACTAAAGTTTTCTTCGAGGTTTTGCATACTATAACCTCGGACTTGCAAGCTGTATTAAACATTTGAAAATCTAAACGAAAGCTGCAGGTAAATTCTCAAGCACTATGATGGGCAGTAACTAAATGGTGCCTGAAACCGTTAACAATAAGCGATTGGAGGCACACATTAATGACAGAGAACAGCAGAGGGTAACTCTTGGCCTGCAATACTAAATAATGGAGCCACCTGGTATACAGACGAATGGCTTGGCCTGAGCAAAATTCTGTAGAGGACACCATCTTTGAGTACATTCTAATGTCTTCTAAGCTGGAGTATTCGCTGTGATGAAATGTGCACCTGCGAGACTCTATCGCTTCCATAGAAACACAGTAATCTAGTGAGACAGTAGAGCTGCCGTACAAGCCATAACAGGTAAAACGGTTTGCCCAAATCTTGTGCTAGTGTGGAAAATCCTACAATAACTAGTGTGTGATGACTGCAATATCCAGCTCGTTCAGTCACCCAGACAACAAGAGCAATGTCAAGCGTTATTTGTTTACCAAATTGGGTTGAGCAAATCTAACAATATTTCAAGAGCCCATTCTTGGTTAGCCAAAAGTGTTGCTCTTAGTAGTCTTCTCGCAAAGTAGACAAATATGGATGGAAACACTTGATATAAGATAAGCTAAGAAACTCAAAGAGGCATCAAATTCGTTAGGCGCCACATAGCATGACACGGTCATCTCAGACATCATGTCCTTACAATGGACATCACGAATCATGAATGTGGCTGTTGCATAGAGGAGAAAAAAGCTTATGATCACATTATAGGTGAGTGCTCGGCACTCACACTTGCAAGATTCAAGAACTTACAGTTTGCATTGTGACGTTAAAAGATTCAAAGCTTTTTATCACCTATCAGAGAGTCAATGTACGCAATGGTCCTTGACCACCCATTACCCAATTGATCCTTGCTTTTGTCTTTTCGAAGTGGAAAATAGTTTACTAAATTTTGATTCCCATAAATCTGAATTCACTCATAATTATTTATCTATTATTTATCTGGAAAGTTTTTTTAGCATTGATGAATAGAGTCCATTATATATTAAAGAACATTTCGATTTTGTCTTGGTAGTAGATTTCGAATGCATTTTTTGTGGATTTAACTTCATATTGACATGTTGCTTTGATAACCCGCAGACACCCAAGACTATAAAATTTTCAATCTAGAGCTTTATTCAAATTTATTTGGGTGTTTTCATTTGTCTATAAATTTGAAACTATCCAGTTTATTCCATATTCACTTTTCTTGATGCCTTATGATATTTCCATAGCTATTTCATTATTAATAATGAAATAATAATTTTTTTTTTCGTAATAAAATTTTTCTGGGGCTTTACTGTACATGTGTCCGAATACGTTTATTTGGTGCAAAACTTGGAATACTGCCAGGTGTTATTAAATTCGAGATCAGCATTTCAATAAATTTGAAGTGATGTACCGTGTTAGAAGGAAACTAATTATTGATATTATCTGTCAGTACTTGTTTATGTAATTGTATTATATTTCGTTGCTAAAACGACTCTTTCAAGATAAGAAAAGTCAGAGAAATCGAAACAACGTTTTTCTATTAAAATATCGGTAGTTTCATTATCTGTTATTTTGAATAATGTTTTTTATTAATTTTACAATGTCTTCTTTCATTATAATTTTCTCGAATTTTTTGGTCAACATTGGACGTATCGCTAATTTGTACATTCTCATTTCAGTATTACAGCTCTCTTATAAGTCTCTCATCAGTACCTATTCTTTCTCCTCCACTGGTGTTGTATCTGTAATTTCGGTCTTATCATAGTTTTTTCCATCGACCTTCACATCCAGATGATTGAAATTGGTTACTTTGAAGTTGCATGGTCCAATCCCAGATTTTTTGATACATTTTGCTTCTTTTCTGCGACATCAAAAGTAATTAGTTTAACACTGGTGAAAATTTCAGGCTTCCCCCTCTGGACGCTTTGGTTATTGTTAATTATGTGCTTTTCAATCTTTTTTTTGTTTGCAATAAAGTGGTACTTATCCATTGAAGAATAATACTTCCTACCACTAAATAAATTTAATTGTCAATTCAATTGAAATTCAGTTTTAAAGTTAGTACAAGATAAGTTCACTATTCAACACAATTTTCCAATTAAAATTATCCTTTGATACATTACCATCAGAATAATAATATATATTGAATGAAATTGAGAGAAATAACTTTGTAGTAATATAATTGATTATGTATAATAAATTTGTTCACAGGGTGCAGCATTTGGAATTATAATTG
The DNA here is from genome assembly GCF_026250575.1 of Diorhabda carinulata. Classification (NCBI taxonomy): domain Eukaryota; kingdom Metazoa; phylum Arthropoda; class Insecta; order Coleoptera; family Chrysomelidae; genus Diorhabda; species Diorhabda carinulata. The sequence goes on from NC_079462.1 coordinate 12,725,037, forward strand.
GACATTTAATAACTTTCTGGATAGCCATTGGAGCATTTGTAGTATCTAAACCACCTACGCCGTATCTTCCTTTGAAAATTGATGCATGTAATGATACATTCTTTGGAGCTCATATACAGCGACCCAACGATATAATATACAATCCCTATTTAAATGGAAACCTAACTACATATCTTGAAGAGGATCCTGCAAATACTGAGTAAGTAACCAAAATAGAAGTGACTACTTAGTGGAGAAGGCACGACTCAATGGAATTTTATGTAAGAAAGTTTTATATCCAGAGTTCGGTTGCACGCGGGCAATTTATCGCTATTGTTTGGTAACAAGTATTTCTAACTTATGTTGAGACTATGAATGAGAATTCGTCAGTTTTTTGGTTAGAAGAATATGGAAGATTGATGCACTCCTGTAAATTTCACGCTTTGTTCAAAGAAATAATTTCTCTCAATATTGACGCGAAAAGCTCTAATATCTTTGTGAATGTTCTAGAAATCAAGTCAGCTTATATATTTTATTCTAACAATACGAATAAAGCAATAATCGGGTCATTCTAGAACTATTAACTAATCAGGGATATTCCAAAGCTTTTTGTACACTTTTTAACAATAGAGCGTCTACACAAATACAAACTTGGTTGATTTCAAGTCCTCAATCTGCGTACTTCTTGGAATTTCACCGAAAAAATGGAAAGCTGAAACAAAAAATATAAAATGATTGAAATAGAAACAACAAGTAATATGCTCACCATCACTGCTAGTGATGACTTAACTAAAGACCAGTAGTGATTTTGGTAGAGTCCACAGTATTTTATTTTTATTTTAATAATGTTTTTCTTCAGTTTTTCATTCCTTTCCTTACTGTCCAAATTATTCTTCATTAAAAAATTTGTAGCTCAGATCATCTTATAGAATATGTCACTATAAAAAAAAGGAGAATATTGAAAAATCGTTTCCTTTTCTCGACAAATAATTTATCAGAAACGAAGATAATAAAATTTTAATCGACTGATATAGGAAACCAATAAGCTCTGGAACATATATCAATTGTCATTCGTATAACCCACCATACACTTATTTATTCAAACAGATGAAAAATATAGTGCTCACAATTTCTGATCCTATATTTAATGAAAAGAACCTTAAAACTTATCCTTCATATCTTTTGGAACGAATACTGTTTAATACATCTGACACTGACTTAAACATCGCTCTAATATCACCTTTAAACTTCAATTTCGCCATTTCCATCTCACATATTCATACTCCTTCACCATATATAAAATCTTATACTCCTAATCACAACACAACACAATATCAAGGAAGTGTACAGACAAACAACAATAAATTTGAAGATGAATTTAATGTTTTTTTAGAAGAAACAACAAAATTTGAAACGTGATAATTCTTAACTAATTGATTAATGTAATTTTCATTATTGTTGAACTTTTAAACAAATTTATATACCGTACTCAACCATAATTTCAGTCCTAGACGATGAATACATAAATGAGAGCACGGAAATATATACGAGTATTTGATGTTTAGTTTTGCCACAATCCCACTACGATTACTATATTATGTTTATTTTATAATATTATTATTAATTTTCAGCGCGATCTTTTATTTAAATAGCCAAATAATTTCTGAATCACAATATACCAAAAAAAGGTCATCCAGGTACTTATTATTAATTGCTTACTATAAAATGGGATATTAATTGTTAAATTATGATTGGATTGCAATTACATGTGGCGCATTTTGTTTGTATCAAATACCAAATAGTTTTTGAACTAAAGCAATGAAAGTTACAAACTACTCATTCTGTTTTCTACATAATGGTAAATTTCAATAACCAGAGTGAATTGAGAATATCATTTGTATATATTCCAGTTTAACAGGAACTATACGTATAGAAATCGAATAAACTCAAAACAGTAAAATTTCATTTCTCTCGGTTTATCATCAATTGTTATTTGTGTGTAACTTATATTATCATTTCTGATATTTTTTTATATTCTAGGAATCCTTTGTATACCTTATATTCAGTAACGTACATGTATTACACGTGTATAGGTTGTATAGTAACAGTTATATGTGGAACAATAATATCATACTTCACAAGAAGTGATTTAGACATATGCAATGAAAACCTAATACACCCCGTAATCTGGAAAATAAGGGATCTTTTTCACACGAAGAAAAGTTTTAATGTACAGAGAATACACGAAGATAATGAAGAATGCAGAACAGGTGCCACTGATGGAAAATGATAATGTACAATTATTTTATAGTAACTAATTCGTAATTCGCAATTCTTCAAGAAACTGATTTAGTTCCGTTCGAGTTAAATGTATTTGCGCATGTTGTGGAACTCTTCAATCATACGATAAACAGAGAGCTCCTCGATTATTTATCACCTATTATCGTTTTTATAATAATTGTTATTATATTTTTTTTTTTGTTTTTAATTGGTACCTCGCCCCTGCTACAAATCACTCTAAACTTAGAATTATGAAATAAGTTATGATAGCTAAATCAATAAATGTATTATATAATAGTAATCGTTATTTTTTTATTGCTCCCATTATTTTAAGATATTATTCGTAATAATGCACAGATTCAGAATGAATGTGAGGTGTCATAAAATTATATACAAAAACTTATATATTCTCAATAATTTAGGAGAAAATCAGCTCAGTTTTGAATGTAACTTACTAAATTGAGTCTCTTAGGCATAATAAAACAGCAGACATACTTCAATTTGAGCACAAAGGTATCAATGATTCGAAATCATCATGGTTACTGTTTCAGTTTCTTTAACCCAGATATAATATATCTATCTTTTTAAAAGGTTATTTTTTTATTAATAGAACCTAGATATTCGAAAACAAAGTCAAGTGAAGTAAAAATGGTTGTCTATATCTATATGTATATTCATGCGAAAATTAACATGTTTACACAAGTTTTTTATAACTAAATACTTAATTATATAGTTTCTATTTAATATACGGGGCTATAACGATATTGTATAGGTATGAGCTAGTTGATATTAGGATTATTAATTTTTTAATAATGAGGAAACATAACGAATTCAACATAGATCAACCCTGTACATATAATAAAAAAGGATTTCGAAATTATATCAATCTTGTTTATTTTTATTCATAATGTCTATAATACAAATTTTGATACTTAACATTAATTGAATATTGAGACATCTGTGTATTAATTGTTTATAGTAAGCTTCATTCACTTTTGAGACTTGAGACTTTTGAGGTTTTGAGACTTGGTTTTGAGATTTGGCAACACTGATGTGAATATCTCGAATCTAGCATTGCCATCATAAAGTTTGACATTTTTAATGGTGAACGTACTCAGAAAATGTTGTTATACGAGTGATATTTGAGTTTTTTGCAGATACCTGAAACATTCATCTTGAACAAAAAGTGTAATTAAATTGCGAATATTTTCGAGCAACATCGATGCGTAAAGTGACATTGTAAGATTTTCATGTGACATACCGTGAGATAGAGGTTTACATGAGCATTATTTCTTCATTCATTCACCATTGTATGATTATTTTTTCGCGTTGGATACCGCACAATTTGACAATCGCTCAAAAAAGCTCGTATCAATTGTTTCACAGAAATGTTGAGAAATTCAATCACGGTAATTCAAAAGACGTCTAAGATCGTGACAATATGGACCTATGCATATGGACCCGAAATTGAACAATAATCGACTATATGGATCTTTCGATACGAACCAAACCCATCAAAAATTTTTCGCGCACGAAGTACTTTGAAGCAAATGATTGCCTGTTTTTCGAAATAACTGCTCATGTCGCCACCGTTTCATTACCAATGTGAAACGATCAATTCTGAATGATACGCCAGTATTTGTTTACCAGAAGTGATCGAAAAAATCAGAGAAACCAGTCCCAGAAGACGAATCATTCTCCACCACGACAATGCAAGCTCTCACAGATTAGTTCAAACAAAAATAGTTTTGAACATCGAATTGATGGGTCATCTGCCATATGGTCCTTGTGTGGTACCAATGACTCCTTATTCCGGCAGATCAAAAATAAATTGCGAGCTCAATGCTACGAGCTACATCTGAAGAAGCGTAATGGAAAATATGCTTCGACTACTAGTTCAAATGTATGCAAAAGTGTATTGATCCTAATTGAGAATATTTTGAAAAACAATAAGGCCATATTGAATTCTAAATATTTGTTTTTATTTGTTCATATCAAAACTTGAGGACCCTCGTAACATATTTTGAAATTTTTGTTTCTTTTCTCATAAGTTTCTACCGAAAGAGATTGTTCTATTCATCATCATCCAAATACCCAATAATACTGCAGTGTATTTGTGGTATTACATCTTGCAAAATTATCCCAGAACATGACCAGTTTAAATGATCCAAGAGGATTAAAAATTCACATTGTGAGGAAAGTAAATACCTATGTGTTCCACAGAACATATAAAAATTCACGTCACTTCAATACCTCACATAAACAAGATTAGTACCAATGACAAATTTGACATATACGTCTTCTACTTTCATTAGGAGTAAAATTCAATATCCAGTTTCTACATTTAACTTCGCTTCAATGAAACCCGTAGTTAGGTATCAACACCTACATAATTCAAGGAAAACTTGATTTGCTAGATCTTAGGATGGGATCTAACTCATACCGGTGCATTATTCGCTTATAGTTAACCCTCTTGACCATTATAGAAACATCGTTGTTCCAAATTGGATGTAAATTTTATCAAAACGCACAGTTATCTCATGCAAAAATAAAATATTTTTGATTAACTTATCACTAACACTATCATTATTACTATTATTATTAATATTATTATTTATTATTATTATTATTATTATTATTATCATTCTTAATTCTTCAGTTACTTTTTTAATTCGTTCTGTTCACTATGATTGCGCTGAAGAAACTTTTTCAAATATCGCACAAGAAATTCTCTAGAGATCTGGAAATCAAAGAAACAAAGCAAATAATTAAAAACACCTGCCTAGAAATCATGTTCAAAAGACCAAGCATCAAACGAATTCTGGGTATATCACACGGGCGCGCTCTTTTGTCCAAATTTTGGAATTCACTAAAACCACACAGGATCCAGGACCCATATTGTATACTTGTCTGTAACAGTGTGTATATGGCAACTAAACATTTCAAAATTATCTCAAATAAAGAGGAAAGAGCTATTTCATTAATTTTGATTAATTAATTAGAATTTTCCAATTTCAAACTTTCTGTTTTCGAAATCTGTATCGATCATTGTGTGTTTAAATGTTCTCTATAACTTTTAGTTTGGTTTTTGAATCTTTCATTTGTTAACGTTAAGCTTCTCTTCACTTTCCTTTTCTATTTTGGGAATTATATTTGGTTGACTTTGATTTCTCAATATTATTGTTCACAGTTCCTTCATACTCTATGTAATTGATAGTACCTAACAGTTTCGTAAGAAATAAATCTTACTATACAAAGGAATACATTCTACATCAAAATGCAATAATTTTTATTTCATTACCCACAACAATTTCCAAATATGGTGTTTGTGTTTTCCACTATTTTAATGGATTTTAAACGAAGCACATAACAGATGTTATTGATGCATAGCGCTGTTTTCTTTTGTTTGGAAATGGAACAATTATCATTTGGATATGGAAAACATAGTAATTGATATTCCTCTCACGATTTCCATTAGAGATAATAGTTGTTTTAAAAGGTGACGCGAACCTTTTGTTATCGAAAATTTCATATCTACGTTCATTTCACAAAACTACGATTAATAAATCAATTCTTTTAAGAATAAATCATTGTATTCTATTATATTGATTAGAAATATTTAAGGTGAGATTTTCTATAAACTTTGTTAAGTTACCTCCAGTTGAGTATAACATCAGTTCCAATCTATGAGAAAATGTGTCAAAAGAAGTTGTATTTTCACAGGGAAGAGCTTTGCAATTGTAGTTGAATGATAAAACTGTCACTGTGATGTGAAAAACGATATTTCCAATTTTTCGTGTATATTTTGATGTGATCTGATCGTGTTAGAAATACTACCAAAGTTATTTACTGTCATGATCAAAACATAATATTTCGTATAGATATTGATTTTATAAATATTATCTTTTGAAATGACAAAATTTCATCTATAGCTAATAATCAATATGATTAAATCTTGTTGATAAAATTAGTAAATTTCATCATTCCAGTCGTCATCATTTTCACTATCTAAGAAGAATAAACCTTTGTCCGATTTGTCTCGTAAATATTCAAACAAGAGAAAGTGATGAGTTGTGGTGCCCTTCAAGACAATTATTTTATTCTTTTATATCTATATCTATGTATACACCCTGTACACTAACTGTTATTTATTTATAACCAGGTCACCTATGTTTTGGTGATATTGCAATTTACTGTCTACGTAGGTAAACTATACCGTAATTATGAACCAGTATTATGTGTCATCATTAATTATAAAAAGGTAATTCCAAACTATTAAGACAATAGAAAAATGGTGAAGTTCAACCGCTGTTTAATTTCTACCCCTCGTTATGGCCCAACATTACATGGCGATCCTGTCAACGCGTTTGAGATGCTCGTAGTGTACGCGCGTTCTGGAAAGTTCTCAGATGAAAGTTAAAAGTGAACTTAAGTGACTTTTTTCCAATTCGAAATGGGTACTAAAAAAACTCTAAAGAAAGTGAAGTTGCGAGCAGCGGTGTAGTCAATTCTAACTTCATTGTGGAAGATGGCCCAACATTACAGAGTAATATTCTTACGAAATGTGAATATACTCTGACGAGTAACAGGGTCAACCATAGATGGACAACATTCCATAGATAACTAACTCGAACTCTCGTTTCAGTGCCATTTCTTGCTTCATGAGCAATACTAAACATACATAAAACAACAGTTTTCTTTCACCTGGTAGCATACTTCAAATTAAAAATTTTCGTCTAGTTATTTTTCGAAACTATTCAACCAAAACGATCACGATCATTTTGGTTGATAGAAATCCATTGAATTGTTTGGAAAACTAACTGGACGAAAATTGGTATTTTTATTACATTCGCAAAAATACAAAAGAAACATATATATAAATACATGTACGTACGTATATATTAGAGTACCATAAAAACCGCCTTTCAAAGGATCTATTGTGTCCCCCTTCATTGCTGCGCACTGGGATCGTGCTTAAAGCTAATCTATGAATTTTCCTTCTCTTGGAAAGTTTAGAATATGGGATGACCTCATCAACCACATATATTCGTCTTCTATTTCATACGCTCCCAGGTGTAGTGCTCTGGAGTTACATAGGGTTTCACACGAGAGAATGTAGATAGATGTTTCCTTCTCTGTGCAGCAGAATTTGCAGGCTGCATTATCCGGTTATTGCCTTTAGGTGTCCATTGAGGCAACAGTACCCTAGATAAATATGTTATTAATATAAAACTACCACTATACCAGATTATTGTATTTTCTTGAGTGTTTGTATGCCATTAAAAAATCCATCTTTCAACCTTCCATCTAGACCTTTCTAAACTTTTTTTGTATAATTGAATACAATTCTGTTTATTATAATATTCAACGGGTCATTTTACTTTTTTGTATTATGATCATAACAAAAAAGAAATTTATAATTATAATTTGTTTTACCTTTTGGTGGTCCTACTGGAAGGTCTGGTGCTTCATCCACAACTTGAAATGTTGAAGGCTAATGCACAAGTGCAGTTTCTACAACACAAATACAATATGCTCGTTACACTACAGTTACATGTGTCGAAATGAAATTTAGAGGTTCACCTTAACTACCCGAGTCTGAAGAGCTGTCTTCTTCGTCCGTATAGTCTTGGAGGGTTTAATGGAGTCCTTGAAAGTATATTTTTTCTGGTGTTTGAATGTTTTGTTAAAAGGGTGCTTGTGGAGGAAACCAAAAGTTATCTGTGGAGTCTCCAACAACTGTGTAGTCTATAAATTGTGTTTATGTATTTTTTATCATCAATAAAAACAATAAAAATACCTTACTAGAAAAATGTAGGGATGTCACCGCACCCTTTACTAACCCTGAACCTTTGACATCTTGTTTTAAACACAAAGAGTTGACATTTTTTGAACATATTTTCAAATTTCCTGTTATGTTGCCCGTAAAACCGAGCCAGGTTAGACAGACAGTCCTTAACTGGGCATCAGAAAGAACAAATCTAAAAGAAGTACAACTTTAATATAAGTAACCAACACTTTCCTTGTATATATAATATAGATAATATAGATTAGTAAATTTTTATATAATTTGCTTAGTGATCACCTAATCAAGTCTCATCAGGATTTCTTTTGTTTAGCAGTGACAGATTTATCAACAGACAAACAAGAAAAAACTAGTTTTTGATGGCTCATATCAACATAGATTTGTGATTGCAGAAATGGTTCAACACTAGGTTCTCTATTGACAAGAATTTTTCTGAAGAAAATTAACAAGACAGTTATCCAAGAAGAAATAATAATTGATACTTTCTGAAAAAATTGGAAGTAAGCTTTCTCGAGAAACTCGTGATGAATTTGGTCCATAACGAAAAAAGCAGCTTTTCCATGTTTCAATTTCGTTTTTTTTTTAACAAAGAAAGGAGTGAGAAAAGTTAAGTTTAAATAGACCCTGTCACTATGAACTTAAATATTCTAAACAATTGAATTGAAGTTTCCTTCTGAAAGGGCTATGAAGTACAAATGAGTAATCGAGAAGAGATGAGACATGTAGTGTTATTTATGAACTGACTGGAATATATTTAATATATATTTGTTTTCTATTAATTCACACAATTATATTAATCATATGAAAATAAATTTGTTTTTATTTTTATCATACTAACAATTTCCTCATATTACAAAAAAATAGCAAACTTGAATGTAAATTATGTGTAGTTATATTGAGATTTATTATATTGGGTTTTCGTGTATGTAAACCCTTCTGTGTTCCTTTTATTTGAATCGGTTGAAAGGATTTTTGAAATTTTATGAACATATGTATGTTTTTGTATATTTGATGGTTTTCATCGTCAGTTTCCTTTTTTATCGGATTGATGACGTTTTAATCTATTTTCTCAATGCTGAGCTATCTGTCCTATATAAAGCGCCAAAATTTGTTACATGAACCTTATGTTACTAATCTTATTATTAGGTATTTCAGACTCTAAGTCAGTAAAATTTTTTTTTATAACGTATTATGTCATTTATGACTTATCATGACGTTATATTTATTAAAATAATTTGATACTTGTTCAGAAAATCCTTGTAGGGAAGGAGTAAAAGTGTTCTACGTTCTGATGTTTCTGCTTTGTTTCTCAATGGCTAATATTATTAATATATTTTTGAATATGTTATTGACTCGTTTTTTCAAATTGAATATTTACTCTCAATGCAGTTTCTGCTTTTTCAGTAGCTCTATGTAACTGAACTGAGGCTATTAATATCTAATATCTAATTTATAGAGATATTGTCTATGACCCTGAGTTCTAAGCTACCTGATATTGATTAATCTACATAATTATGTATCATCATGCAAAGATCTTATCTAATTACGAGGATTAGCGAATAACTAGTCCAGGGAACAACCGTTTTTACTTCAGATTTCCATGAAGATTTACTTGAAATTTCAACAGTAAATGGTAAATACCCTAAAAAGTGAGATCTATGATGTCAATAAGTACTTTTACTCTGGGGGCGAATACCACCCCAACTAGTGGACGGTAGTTGTTTTCAAACTAACCATAGAAATGGATAGAAAGAAGCATTCCAAGCACAAATTTTTCGATGAAGTTTTTCCAGAAAATCAATATTTTCAATCAATTTTTCGCTGATAACTCAAAAACTTAAGATTTTATCGAAAAATTTGTGAGGAGGCTGAAGGCACCTTTTAAAAAAATGAGATATTCATACTGAACACACTGTTTACAGTACCACTACACAACACTAACAATTATATGCGCGTTTCGATAACTGAAACCTGTTTTCTACAGTCTCTGAAGACGATAACTTAATTATCGAAACGAGCGTCAGTCAGTGTAATTGTTGTGTTGGTTTAGAGGTGGTGTAAACAGTGTGTTCAGTGTGGTAGAATTTATTTAGTGAACTGAAGATTTTGAAAATCAAATAAGTGAAAAACGGACCATTTTACGAAAAAAATGTATTCAATATTCCTTAAAGGACTTCAAAGAACTATTCAAAAGAGATTTTATAAAACTATGACGAAAATAAGGTAGAACTTCTTCATTTCATGGAAAAAATATCATTTCTACCCTTGGTATTGTCACCCCAATTGAAATTAAATGATAAGAATTTCGGAACTGAATACAAATAATAAGAATAAAAAGTTTGACTGATTTAGAGGGCACGATTCTGGAAAAAAAATGTTGGTTACAATAGAGAGCATTTTTTAATTTTTTTAAAAAATTGTCTTCCATTAAAAATAAAATGAAAAATATGATGTATACCTTAAAACTGCTTAAAAACAAAAAAATCGATTTTTTTATCAACAGTAGGATATGACTGGTATCGTTTTAAAGCCAATTGACGTTTTCTTTTTCAAAATAATGGGTTCAATGTACTCCAAATCTCTTTAGTCAAGTACATCATAAATTTTCATACAAAATGGTTGTTAATCGACTATCTAGCTCAGAATTTTAGGAGATACTGAATACACTGCTTACACCACAACTACAATAACTCTCAAAATTACACTGTCTGACGCACATTTACCAATTTTTCGTCTTCAGAGATTGAACAGTTTATCTTCAGTCTCTCTTCAGTTATTAGAAAAATTCAGAAATTATAGGAACTGATCATAAAAACGGAAAAGTTATAAATAAAAAAAAGACCTAATTAATTTGAGTGAAATTCATAGCTTTATTTTGTAAATTCTAATAAAACTACAAATAATTTAATTGATTAATGCTACAAATTTGTAAGGACTAAAAAAAAATCATTTTGCTTATTAATTCACCCTTTTTTGTAGATAAACATATTATCTTTATTTTAAATTTGAATCATTTTATATTTTTTTGTTTCAGTTTCTCATTTTTAAGAGTACGCAGATTGAGTTCTTGGAATCAAAAAAAAAGAGGGTGATTCGTTGAGTGGGCAACATAAGCTTTGTTCATAATCCTCATCGCGGAAAGGTTTCCGGTTGAAATACATTGATTAAGAGTATCCTAAAACATTATGCGATTTTCTATTAAACCCTTTTTAATCTAAATGCCTCAACTCTTATTCCATTGAATTTTGAAAATAAGGGATAGTTTTCATTCCTTACAATAATATGCACAAATTGGCATGAGGAAGATTTGAAGTGGAGGGTAAATGAAACTTGATTACAAAATTCCTTGCAAATCCATGTATCTTGATGGAATTCTAAGGTGATACCATATTTTTACTGTTGTTTACTGGATTAAACAGGAATATTCATATGTTGTTAGTCAATTGATTGGATATTAATTTGGGGTGTAAATCTTACATTATTTGTGAATGATTTTCTATGTGTCAAAATCATCCGATGTGTATCAGTTCCATTCAATATAGTATTATGTTGATATAATACAGTGAAGAAAAACTTTCATTATCCACTTAATCAATTTCATTGGTTTCTAATTATATAATCAAGAGCAGTTAACAAAATATTTATACATCACCAATTTTACAGCTGAATCAAAACATATAGAATTTGTAAAGCCAATTCCTATTTTATCGAACATTAAGGTTATCCAGATATCGACTAAGTAAAAAAAATAAGTACCGATACCATTTTTATCCACATTATGTGGAAAAATGTAATTTTCCAGCGATCGTGCGGAAAAATATAACTTCTTCACCAGATTTTGGAATTATAACTGACTTCCATAAAATGTTTTTATTCGACACCAATTTTGCATTTTAATAATTTGATTTAGATTTCGATTAAACGTGAAATACTAATTCCCATATTTATCTATGTCAGATTGTCTGCTTTTTTGTCTGTCTAATTGAAAATTCATAGCGTTGCCAAAAAAATATCGTTCAAATTTATACCTCAATTATCATATTATGAATCAAAGTATGTGAGTGAATTCATTTTGTTATAGATATAGCTTTTTACCAAGAATAAAACACAATGCCTTACCAAATTTTTATTGAACATTTAAAAATTCATAAACAGAAATTATGATTTTATTCACTTCACTTATTTATGATCTGAAATGTATTAATAATGTTACTAATACTAAGGTAATGTACCTATGTATACATATATATCATATATTGATATTCATTACACTATGAATACACATTTTAGTAGTTTGACAATGATCATATTTTACCAACAAAAATACAACAATAACTTTGATAATAAGTAACAAAAATTAATTAGGAGGCTGTAGTTAAGTGTTTTCTCGTATCAAACCTAACTTGAATGTGCATAGTCACCATCAGACTTATCATCACGGACAAAATTATTACTTGAACCAGCAGAACCAACCTCCTTCAAAAGTGAAAGGGCAGACATCTCATTATTTAGAAAATAGACGCCTAACATATACAATGGGGCTCTAGGTTAATAGCACCAAAATGCAGACAGCTCCTAAAAACTATGGAAACAAGAGTCATAAGATCCATATCAACTGGTGAACCGACCTATTGACCAACTGATAGAAATAAAATTCCTGTCCTAGTATACTTCGAAGTCTACCTTCGAAGTTCCCTTAATAACTGAAGAAAACATTGATAATATAGTTGAATATTTTTTAAAATAAACCCAAACAGCAACCTGCCACTCAATACCAATTAAATATAAATCTTTCACCCAAAACTCTCTCGATAATAATCAAATTAAAAATTGTAGACATACGGAAATTGAAGAAAATTTGACAAAGAACACATGCTCCCGCTGACAAGACTTAGTTGAATCAGGCAACTTTGGAACTGGAAAACTTTTTCAACAATAATAAAAATTATGGAATATAGAACTACCTCAGGAGCTTAACCGCAACAGAAGCAACTGAACGACTTATGGAAAACAACGAAAAAACTAAATAGACCACAACTAACAAATCCTCCTATCCGCACTCCTTGTAAAAAGCAGTCAAGATAAAGCCAAAGTGTTTGCAAAATACTTAGAATAAGTAATCTGTCCCAACCCCATAGAGAACAACTTCAATATTGAGACCAAAGTCAAAGATTTTCTGGAATTTTAGTTGAATCTCAAAAACTCTCCCATGTATGACCAAGTGTCAAAATCCTGAAAAAACTATCAAATAACAGGCTGAATTTTTTAACAGTAAGTAACAGTAGCAGTATTCAGAGAGGGTTATTTTCCAATTTTGTGGAAGGTATCCCAAATTATACTTATCCCTAAGCTAGTGAAACCTCTTGAAAATACTATATCTTACTGCCTATAACCAGTTACGTGGGAAATTATTGAAAACTACTGATTGAGAGAATAGGAGCCAGCAGACTAATACCTAACTACTAATTTGGATTTAGATAGCAACATGCCTCCAAGTTCATCGAGTCACAAAAAGTGTACTAATCTTTTGAAGTTAAAGAATATTGTTCGGCAGCCTTTTTACATATAGCTCAGATTCGACAAAGTCTGGCACGATGGATTACTATACTAAATCAGGAAAAACCTCCCGCATAACCTTTCTAAAATCCTAAAATCCTACTGGCAGAACAAACACTTTCAAGTCAAAATTCAAGATGGCATCACCACTCTACATCCAATTATGTCAGGAATTCCTCAGAGAAGTGCACTTGGCACGATACTCTATCTAATGTATACAGCTGATATTACCACGTAACTACCGCAACATATGCAGATGACACTGCCTGGCTAGTATGTCACCAGGATCCAGCTATGGCCTATTGCAGACAAACTTGGACACCATTTTCTTATGGCTAAGAACTTGGAGAATAAAAGTAAATGAAAATAAATCTGTGCATTACACACACTCAACGGAGAGAAACCTGCCCAACTATCATTTTAAACGGGCATCTTCTGTAACAAAAAGAGAATGCAAAATACCTTGGAAATCATCTGGACAAACGACTAGCCTGGAGCACACACATACTAATCAAGAAAACGTAATTGAGTCTAAAACTCAGCTAACTGTACTGGTTAATAGGTCAAGAATCTCAACCAACAATCGACCACAAGGTGCTAATATACAAAGTCACACTAGTACCCATCTAGAGTTATGATATTCAACTATGGGGCACTGCAACCAACTCAAGTATTGCAATTCTAGAAGGTTTTCTTTCAAATGTACTCAGAATTATTGTATATGCTCCTTGGTATGTACCCAACAAGGTTATCGCTTGTGACCTCCAAATTAAGTAAGCTAAAGAAGAAATATTTCACTTCTCTCAAAAATATGCTTACCGCAAAGAAACCCATCCCAACACATTGGCTCAACTTTTAATGAGTCCTCCCACCCAGCGAAGGCTTCGAATGCATCTTCCGTGTGACCTGCCTAACAGATTTCAGTGTTATGTGATGTGTTATATGGTCAGCCCTTAATCAAACGATTTCTATTAGGTGAAGGGAATTTGCCGCTGGGTGTTTCTCCTACAAGACAGTTTATATCCACTTAAACGATTTGCTTATTGTAAAATTTTACAGATTGCAAATAAAAAAGGGGTTAAACAAAATTCATGGCACTATCTGTGAATGTTCAGAATTCAATACACATGTCTACGATAGATTATTCAAAGTTCCAGAAGCAGAAAGTACCTTTGTTGGTGAACACAACCTAAATAAATTGAAAGCGGATTGAAACAAACAGATTATTTGGAACAAGACGCGAATTAGAGGGAAAGAGAAATGTAGGCTACAAGTGCAAAACATTTACACATCCAATTTTGTGGATTTATTGATTGTGACATTAAGTATGTTATGGAGATATATAATGTGTTAATTTGTTAAAAATTGTATCCAATAATAAATTGTTGGATGCATTTTAAAGCGTTGAGATATTTAATTGTAAGATCAATTTAAATGGTAACGAGGGGCCTATTCTTCATAGCCCAGTCTATAGTTTAGTAGTTAAGGAGTAAGTGTGAAATTTCCCGCCGAAGAGGTTTCAAGGCTGGAATTATTTTTTACTGTAGTCTTCAGTCTTTGAAGGCGATAACTTGGTTATTGAAACGCACGTCAAACTGTGTAGTTTTGAGTGTTTATGTAGTTGTAATGTATCAATATAAATATCACCAAAGGTTGCAGAACATCCAACTTAGGAACAGAGTAATCTATCCGAATTTCAGAATGTCATATTGTTCATACTACACAAATTTGAATTTATTTATTCCGTTATGATATAGTTGCAGCATGTTTGAATCAGTGTCAATTAGTATTGATAATCTCTTTCAGTAACGTTGCACGCTTGATCTTCCGTGTTAACTAGAATGTTTATTTATATACTTCTTGAAATACGTCAATTTCAACATAATTTTACAATCACATTCACACTTATGGAGTAATTATCTTACCCTATTTATTGTCCATTTATACTAATTTTCCTAATGTATAATCTTCCTAATATCAAGCCACACTCATTCTTTATAATATTTATTTAAATATCATTTCTAATTGCTGTATGGAGATAGAAAATGATGTCAAATAAAATTGTAAGTAATCTAACGGCGTGAGATCAAGTTATCGTTGTGACCATTTTATAGAATCATGTCTTCCTATCTAGCGAATGTGATAATGTGACAATTTTCCCAGACATTGACTTTGTAATATTCGTTTACATCATTATGATGAAGCTATTTTGCAGTTAGTAGTTGAGTCTATTAAAGCTGATAACTTCAAATTTTATACTAGTTTTTTGGTTAGGTTCCAATTTTCTTTTTTGTTCGCCATTGAAGAGTGGGTGCGTATTTTTTAGTAACTCTATCTCATTTCAGTATTTCAAAATACTGGATCTACTATTATATTAGAAGTTTCTCCATTTTAAAGTGATGCTGCTTCTCTTAATGTTTTTCTCATTGATGTAGTATAGACCGGTTACATCCCTCTATATCTGAGCATTCTCTTCTTGTTGTTGATCGCAGATGTTTACTTTGTTTTCGTCTTCACTGAAATATATTTTATCTCGGACAAAAATATTCAAACGCATAAGTAATCAACTTATCAGATGAATACCAATGTAAACTGAAGTGTACTGTTTTTAATAAATATTCCCAGCTTCCAAATAGGTATGAGTTCATTATCGGGGTCTGAAATTATGATCAAAGTTCAATGTAAAAATATACATTGTATAAAAGTATATCAATATCAAACATTACTCACTTATTAATCGAGAATTGTAGTGTGTTGTAATTTAATATAAATTATTGAAATCATTAGATTTGAAATACAGAATATATATATGAATATGGAGTTTATTTATTTTATATAGAGGTATTATAACAAAATATCATTATACTAAAATATGTTTGTTCTTTATTAAATAAAACACAGATACAGATAGAAGAGGTAAAGAATGAGCTGAAAACTTATTCTAAATAAATGTAAACTGAATCACAATGTGCAAAATATATGATCGAGAAAACACAGTAACTAATTTTACATTTTCATTCCGAAAACATCTCGAAACATGTTTCACATACGATGGCAACATGTTCGAGGCACATGAATTTTTTACATTTTACACAATGAAAGCGGGTTTTTCTATTTCTTTTACTATCGCAAAAGTGCCACCTTCCTCTTTCAGGTAGTGGTTTTGCACTCGTTCCTTCTTGGCTATCTTCAATACCACAAATTTCTCGGATGCGAAGCTTTAGTGGCCGAGAAACTTGCTGCACCCTCGATCGGATAAGTGAATGTGAACGAACCATCTCCATAGATAGACTTCTTAGAAATTTTCTACGTCGAAATGTGACAGAAGGATTATTTGTTCAATATATAAACAAATAACACAAAAGCTATCATAAAGTACCAAATAGTGCCAGAATTTACCACATAAAATACATACCTTTCAGAAATTTTACAAGCGAATGCCCGAAACAATCCAACTCCGATACCCGTTTCGGTCTCGCAGTCCGAAATCGCCTCTATATGCCAAACGGCTATTCAAATCTAGCTATCCCATTGAACTAACGTCGAACGGGTCGAGCTACGAAGGTACCCGAGTGGGAGACAGAAACCGAGATTTGATAGCTTAAAGCAAATGTACATAATGCCTCGACGGTCCCACAGACCGAATGCGAGTACTGGAGGGTTAAAGTTGAATCATCATAGATCAGGTAAGAACGGGTGGTTACAGATTACGTTATATTTTTTCTGAAATTTGATTTTTCCACAATCTGAGAGCTATACATGTGTTGCACTTAGGTTATTTAAATCAGTTTTTCCATTAGTAGAATAATCATTCTGAGCAATATACAGGGTGTTTCTAAATTCATGCGACATTAAATAAAGACTTTTCTCTTTCCCTTGATAGATGGTGATTGAAATTGAATTTTAAATTTTTTTTTCTAAAATTCCACTAAAGCTTTAAACTGTAATTTCACTGCAAAAGTGAAGAACTAACTACGGGTATTCTTTCAATATTCCAGTTACATTATAAGGGTGAAATTAGCAGCCCTTACTCTCAAGCATTTATGTTTAATCATTTTAAATATTACATATTCACTGCCTTCCACTCAATTTATTGAGAAAACAATACATTATTTTGATTATTTTTTATCTGTACTTCTGGATTTGGGAAAAGAATTCAATGATAAAAAAATGCTTAATAAAACAAGAATGTTAAGTTATAATTTTATTTCATAAAACTTCATCTTGAAAAAAATTTTTGTTATTAAATAAAGTGATAGTTGCTAATTTCACCTATGTATAATTAATATTGAAAAAATATCCGCAGCTAGTCCTAGTTAATCAAATTAACAAACTATGTAGGTATTTATACTAAATTCTTTTGTTTACCAAAAGTTCATGAATCTAAATTATCAGCTAGACCAATTGTAGCATCATTAAACAGTCCAATTGTACCTCTTACTATTTGAATTACTCTTCACAAAATCCTATAATTGTATAATAATAATTATCATATCAAAGTCTTTTTTAAAATGTATTCCACTTTTGATGTTTATGTTCTTCTTTGTTCCTTATTCGATTATATTATTTTTCATCCTTCTTATGGAATGTATTACTAATCATTTTCACATTTAATGCCGCTTCTGCTTTTTTAATAGCATCCAAATACAGGATCTGATAGTTGGATAGCTCTATCAACCAAACTGATGATTATTGATCTCTTCTTTGACATCGGCTGACATGAAATAAAGCTCAATACTTTGAGGATCAAGTTGGTTTTGTACATCATTCTGTTTTTATGTTATTGTTGATTTTATGTAATGTGACATAAAGAATATTAATAGCATTATTTCAATCTCGAATGCGAATTGAAGTTTTTTATGATTACAGTTGAATTTTTTCTTATATTTCTAATTCATTTACATAATATGGAGGCTACCATAGCACAACCATCAATTTGCTCATATAATTCATTCTCAAATTTGAAGTATGTTGTTCTTAAGTGTTAGTTCTACAGCCTCGATAAATTCGTTTTGCTGTATGTCTGTGTATTTTTTAAATTAGTCACATTTTCTCAAATCTTCCGTATCTGCAATAGTAATATTTGTATATAAAGAAACTACATTCAACGAAATACATACATATTCATCAAGAGTTTTAAAATTTTCAACTTATTCTTGGAATCTCATTCAATCTCGATACTTTAGTATGAAAGTTTCTAAAAAATCTTTTGCAAATAATGATGTGAGAAGAATTTGAATACTTGATACAATTGGTCGCAAAGGTATCACGTTTGTGCAGTTTTGGTCGACCATATATTTTAGAGGGTATGGAATTACGAACTTTTTCTTCCCATTATTGAATTAGATCATTATTTTGTTGTTGATAGTAATCGGTAGGATCCTGTTCACTTTTTTGTTAGTTGTTTTATTATTTTTTTATTATTTAATATATATATATACATATATATATATATATATATATATATATATATATTATATATATATATATATATATAATTTAATAATAATAATTAATAAATCATTTTATTATTATAATCTTCTGATTTCATAATAATAGTTTTATTAGATTTAACTGCTCTAAAAGTTTGATAAAAAATGTATATATTCAAATTGAAACGAAGTCTTTGCCAATATATATTTCTCACATTTTTGTTATTTGCTAGTTACTTACGTAATACATGAAAATTATCAATAATGTTACCAGGAACCTATTATTGTATGTAATGAGTGTACGGAAATAATATAATTTTTGCAAACTTATTTGTTCATTTATATGGTAGATTATATTAAATGACAAATAATTGCTTCTTTCCAAGGATGCAGTTTTTTTAAACTATTTTTGTTAACACTCCTCTATATTATCACTGCATGATTCATGCAATGTAGATCAACATTTGCTAAAATGTGAATTGAACTGAACAAAAATGTAATGATCAACATATAAAGGCTGAGAAGTACGTGCTAATCATGGAAGTATATTTTTTCTAAAAAATAAGTTTCACTTTGAAATGATAAGCTTGTAAAACGTAAAAAGGATATAAACAAGATGTATAATTTTTCTCATAATCAAAACAAATATCATTTTCATTTCTCATTATTTTCCTGACTAAGAAATAGAGGAGTTAATCTGATTAACGAATACAAGAAAGAAAGAGTGATAGATATGCCGATAATTAGTTAACTCCAATAATAGCTTAAATGTGAAACTTATTCTTTGTTTGAGTGGTTACTCTAATTGGAAGGAATTATCAAACTGTAAGACTCAGTATTCGTACATAGATATGGTGTGAACCCAAATGTTGCATTTCTGAATGCAATTACAGTATGCGAAAAATTCCTGAATATTGTATCAGATGAATAAGTGATGAAAGTTGTGGCCGTATCACTCATTGTTGGCAGTTGATAAAGGCATTAATCACATCTTTCAACGAAGCTTGAGAATCCTTGAAGTATGATCACGGTTATCCTTGTTAAGTGTAATTGTGAGTGTAGTGGTAGTGTACACAGTGTGTTCAGTACCTTATTCTTGTGGTTCAGATTTATGAGAAATCATTTTTGCATGAACAAAGCAATGGAAAAACTTATTTAAAAGCAAAGCTCGCTCTCATTGTGACTTCTATCTGGAAAAAATTCAGAAAACGAAAAATAAGAAGATATATGTTTTATAAAACCCACGTCATGGAAGTGATTACATTTGAAAATCTTTTTTATTGAAATTGAATTATAAATGATTCTGATAGATAAAAGTGTTCATAATGCATTCTGTTAAAATTTTAGTTATAATAAAGGCAAATGTCGTGAATATATCATCTTAAGTCAAAGATAAGCTTCACTTGGTTCAGAGTCCATGACGAAAGCTGGTAGAATGTTAGGTGTCCCACATAATATCCCAGATCTCAGATCAATTCAATATAATTCACTTCGCACTAATTGAGTTGATAGAATAGGAAGGTGTCAGAATGCCTCCCGTATGAGACAATCAAGGCATTGGAGAGGTAAAAAAAAGATAAATGAAGTACAGAAATTGAATATTAATATACAAGAAGTGGAAATCTATATTTATATATTTTCTTTTCTCATCGTTCTTCAACAGATTTCACAATTTTTCTTCACAGATAGTGACTTTGTATTTTTGCGCTCTCCAATATCCTAATATCCTTCAAAACTTCATCCAACCATTTTTCTCTCCCCCTGCTTCTTGTACCTTCAATTATTCTTCTTGCATTCTGCTAATATGCCCAACGATCTTACTCCTTGGGCTTTTATGTATCTTGTTAATGATGGCTATTTATACAAATCTTCCAATACTTCGTTAGTAGTACTTTCCTCAACATCTTCCCTTCCCATATAACCAGATTTGTCTCCTTTGTTAGAACCTATGTTTTACTCATGTAACTGTGGGTCGTATTGTTCTAGATAACTCCTTTGATTTCATCAATTTACTCAACAATCCCACGGCTTTATTTCCTTTGGCTATTATTTTTTATTTCTGCCCGTTTTTTATTTTTAATAGACAGTGCTGCTATGTGTTTGGACATAGAACGATAAGGAACTGGGGAACCCAAAAACAAATTCTTGACTCAATTCATATTCAAGCTCAGGAAGAGAAAGATTATACTTTTTCCAATGAAGATCGGTCCAATATATGATGTTTTTAAACTTGTAATGGATAGTATCAACGATAAAATTTACGAAATAAAAATATTGCACTGAAAAAAAATTCTTAAATGACAGAATATTTGTAAGAAGAAGGGAACAAAACAGACAATTTACTGGAAATGGGAACCAACAAATAAATTAATATAGAAATAAGAAGAGAATAGATCAAATATATTATGAAGACAAAAACGTTGAACAACACCAATTATGAAAATAGAAAAGCTTCAGATATTAATTGAAAATATAATGATTTGATACAAAATATCCTGAATCACTGAATCTCTTCAACTAAATAGCTATATCAGAAAATGTACAATTCAATTGGAAAGGAAGTATCTCAACATAAATTTTTAAAAAATGAGGTAGTAAATTGAAGAAACTATGGGTGCTAATCTTCTGTTCCCTACAAAACTGTGAGAAATTAGGAAAACAATAAATGGTAATCTTTGTTTGTCAATAACAGAAAGGATTTGAAAAACATCAGTTCGATAACAGATGCCATTTCTTTCCTCCGTAGAATAACCACTTCAGAAATAAAAATATAACTCTATGCTGATGATGTAGTAATATCAGACAAGACAAAAATAACCCGCTAATGCTTCTATAAGAGTCCCAATGGAAAATTTCAATGAAAATATTTGTAATTATCTAGCTATCTTACTTTAATTTTAGTGATAAATTTCAATCAGAAGCTAAACAAAAGATCCAATTTAAAGGTTCTTCACTGCAGAAGAAAAAAAATAAGAAAAGTGCCTGTATAAAAGAATTTTTACAGTAGCGTGATTGTTTTTAGGAAACAGGAAACACTCGATTTCAGGAACTAGAATTAAGATAGCGTGAATAGAGCATATTTTATTCGGAAATAGTTTTGGAAGTGTCAATAATTATAGGGATAAAAAATCTACTTTGTGTCTCAAATTGATCCCAGAAGAATAACACATATTTTTAGAGATGCAGAATAGAATACCTAACTACTACTAATGAATATTTTGAAAGACGTATATTCTCGTCTCATTTCTAACATATCCTTAAAATTGTAAATCCAAGTTAAATCAAGAAAATTTCCAGGAGAACCGAATTCTGTTGAATATCTCAATTAACTTCTGCAGAAAACTATATAACCAATTTGGCATAAAAAATTTGAGTTATTATGATACAAGCCTTCAATAGCTTTCCATCAATCATTAAAACAGTATTGCTTGCCTGTAAAATGCGGCTTAATTTAATTGGAACGAGCTCAATAAAAACAAAATTGTGGAAATACATCCATTCATTTGAAAACTTGAGTTTAATTTATGCGATCTCATAAGGTTTATTCATTAATATTAACGGTTTATGCTTCAAATATGTAAGGATGAAGTTAAATGTGAAATTTCGTCCCCATTAACATCAAAAGTTAAAGTAAAAAAGCATTCAAAATATATGAGTGTATGGAAAATTATTCATAAATATTAATTTTAAATGTAATCAGCCCTTTTTTTAATTGGAAAAATACGAATCTTCCATTAAATTACGGTGCCCATTTATAACATTTTCATTCAATTAGCGACTGTGTGAATGAGATGAATGATCTGAAAATAAGTTTTGATGTAAACTTCAAGGGATGGAATTATTAATGAAAAAACTCAAACTTTGGATAAATATACTCGTAAATTTTCACTCAATTTGTAATTGGTAATTGAAGGTATCTTTGTAATGGGTAGAATAAAACGAATAATGTTTCAATTGGAGCACTGACGCTTCAATATACATATATTGTTAAATTTGGTAGTTGAGAAGTTGATGCCTAGGAATAATTAGTTCACGTTAGTCAAATTGTTACTATTGACATTTTTGATAATGTGGAAAAAGAACAAACATATATAGTGTGATAGGAGCTACATTGAAAACTCTAACCTAAAAATTGAATATTTAGGAGTAGAAGATATAAGTTTGATAGATACTTTTTGAAGTTTCTGAATAAAATTCGTTACTAACCAGAATCATTTTTAGTCTTTCTATTATTTCTCTCTTATTATAGGACGTTTCCAGCTGGTACTTTTCCAATTCTCTTTTTAGTTCCGTCATTTCCAGGACACTTAGTCTCTTAGCCTTTACGTAACTATTTATCAATATAATCCCACTTCTGACACCAATGTAATGTTCTTATTTATTGTAAACAGTTTGGTTAATTATAAAACAGTGGCGTGAATTTATACACGGTGTATCGTACTCATATAATTTATCCATATATTAACACTAGATACACTAAACTATTCACTATCACTAAACTGTCCAATAACACTTTCTTATTCGAATATAGAGTTTGGCTCACTTTTCCCTATCCCGATTGTTCACTATGATATCAAATCGTTCACTGATTACTACGACTACTAGCGCTTCATTCAAATAATATTTTCACATCACAGAATTTTAAATGAAGTAGAAATAAAACATAATGTAAATAGGCAGACCTTCTAAAAAATACAAAAGAGAGTACCTGGTGCATCCGTTAAATTTTAGTTTATTTTAATATAAGAGGAAAGGACCATCTTCACGGTATGTATCAATGAGCGAGTTCATAGCATTACAAAGATATATCTCTTAAAAAAATTTAAAGTGAGAATTATCCCCACAACACCCAATTTTATGAACTAATAGTTCTATTTTCGAGTGAATTTTTTATGAAATATTGAACTAAAAATTATTCCCATACAATTACGACATATTTTGAATAATCTTCTATATGTACCTAGTGTGTAGTAACTGATTGAAATCAAATGTCTACAAACAGCTTGCTAGGACATTGAAAATTAATGCAGACATATTAGTATCATATCTGAGGTATCAGATTGTAAACTACGGACATGTATTCCTCATTAACTTGTAATCAGTTATCAAATGCAAAAAACGATCTGGAATATTTACTGTGCCCATAAAATAAACAAAAGTTATAACTGGGGCGAAAGAAGTATCTCGTATATGGTAGAAATGGGTGGAGAAAATGAAAAAAAAAGTTGGAAGATCACTGCCTCGTCTGACTCCAAAGTTGTTCATTGTTTTTTCAGTATCTACGGCCTTATTAAAGCACTGGTTTTCAGTGTGAGGTCGGGCTGGATTTGTTGGTTTTGCACCGCAACAACGTGCATTTGGCACTTATTGTGCAAGTGTTTTTAACAAAAAGCGCATTCTAACAATGTCGCGCTCACTCTATAGCATGATATATCCCTTGCAATTTTTTTCTCATTTTCGAATGTACTCCAAATCATAGCTCAGAAACAAGTGAACAAAAATCTTTAAATGTTTGTGTCATGTTAAAAGTGGATCCACATTTGTGAAGCAGAAAAATTACAAATTTTAGAAACCAAACAGTAACTGCGATTACAGCGGATGCTCAAAATGTTGTTCATTTACTTCAATACAACAAGTCATGCGATTTCTAAGACTTTGCAATACATTTTCCAACATCCCTAACTTCTCAATTCTTCTTAACTCTGTGGTAATCCTTGCTTTATAAACGATGTTTTTTAAGTGATCCCACGGGAAATAGTTTGAAGGATTCATGTAGGATGATCGTGAGAACCATTCGATAAAACCACGCCTTTCAAAAACACATTAGTAAGGTATTGTCTCACCACACACGCATAGTGAGGTGGGGCACCATCTTGTTGTAGCCAAATGTAGTTGAAAATATTAACTAGGATTTGAAAATATCCAAGCTAACCTAGGTATATTACTATTTTCCAATAAATCTAAATACGCCGGACCATTCAAGTTACCCTTAAGAAAAAGGGACCAACTATTTTGTCGCCTATTATCGCAGCCCATACATTCAGTCTTTCAGGATCTTGGGTGAGCGTTCACTCATCCAACGAGGATTGTTACGTGACCAGTATCTACAATTATGCCGATTTACCTTTTAATTAATACAAAAAGTAGCCTCATCGTCAAACATAACATTACTTAAAAAATTTGGATCTTTTTGATTGTAACATTTTTCCATCATTAGGAAACTTTTCCATCTTTTCCCCTTTCTAGTCTCAGATAAGAATACATGAAAATATAGAACTTGGCACTTTCCAGCCAATCTAGAGTCCTATTTATTGTTTCCTCATATGCTCTAAGTCTTCACACTATGCATCAAAATAGTAAGTCGAGTTTTTTATCGCGACAGACGAATCCTACTAAGACTACGCCAATCAAGGATTTTACTCCGGAAAAACTGTTTTCAAAATTCCATTCACATCATCAAACACATTAGAATTTTACAAATATTGAGTGAATTTAATTATTCTCTTTGATTTAATTAACAAAACTCATTGAACGTTGTCTGGATTTTTCTAGAGGTAACTAGCGAGTATGTAGATAAATAACTAAAATTACATAATGCTATGTCAATAAAAACATCATAATAGAAAATTGACAAGGTACCGCCAGACGGACAAAGTATTTTGAATATTGTTCAAAGACGAGTTGCAAAACGAGGGACATAAGAGTAAAGGACTAGGAGTAAGCGCTCGTCAAACAATAGCACTTGAAACAGAGCAGGCAAGGAATATAACATCAAGATACACTTAAAATATTCCTCTAACTTAATTCGTATCGGTACAATTTGAAAATGGAGAAGAATGTAGAAGTAGAAAACACATCAGTTCATATATGTTTCTTCGAAATGAGACAATGATTTGATGCGCAATCTAAACTTATGTAGAATATGGTTCATATTGAATCAATTTAGTCAACAAAGTTTCTACACAAAATACCTTTGCTTCATTGGTCTGTGGAATTGTACTAGTCCAAATTAGGACCTTACCTTGAAATGTCAGTGAAGCCATCGTAATAAAGTAGATGAGTATCAAGTAATACTGTCTAAATAAGCTTTCCTCTATAGATTTCTAGATAACTTATTAAACCTTGGTGAGGGAGATCCAGAATTAATGGAGGAGAAGTATCAGAGTAGTAAGTTATTCATATTTTGAACACAAATATTTTGATACATGAATGGAAGACAACTACCACCTGATAAAGGTAATCCTCTAGTTATCAATGAATTTCTACAATACGAGCTGCAATATTATGCAGTATCAGTACAATCTTCACCTGATATTCTTCTGCCTTCCTAGATCAAGAGTCATAAAGAATTTATCAACTGATTTTGATGTCTCACTATGTTTCACAATGTCTATTATTTTGATGAGGATAAAAAAATGAATGGTGATCACTTTCAACCCAATTTATGTATCATTGATTATTGTACAGACTGAAAAACTAAAAGCTGATGTTCTTTGTTACTAACACCCAAAAATAAAGAATTTTAAACGCGCTACACATTACACTTTCTGATTTATATTTTCAGGAGTAGTTATTAGCCATAGTAGTTTGGGTAGGCAAGTTAATAATTTAATAGTTTCTTAAACATGATGTACAGAAAATCTCCTAGCAAACTTATATTACAAATACTGATATCCATAATTCACCTCTAGCAAGTTTCAACTGAGTGAATACATCTCGAAAAACTGCTACCTACAAGTACATAGTGTACATATACAAATATTGTGAAATTGAAACAATATTTTTTTGAATGATTAAAAAATGTCGACACGTGGAAAACATATTTTTTATCGAAATCATGTAATTCATGAAGTTATCACGAACAAAATGCTCTTACCTCTACGTTATTATCTATATATGTGCTTATCAATAATTACTTTCCAGGTTTGTGATTTGAGATATTTCACTAAACTACGTACTTAGAATTTGGGTATCATTTTCCATACTTCGAGTTTCATAAGCACAACTCTTTTTTTCCAAATTTCGTGTTAATACGTTAATACAAAGTAACAGAAAAAATCTGGTATAACCCAAATTTGCAGAAATAATGACAATAATATTTATATACCTCTCAGAGTTATTCCCAAAGTCCAAATCAATGAAACCAAAACCAATAAATTATGTTATGCGGTTTAAAAGCATCATCAACCATGGTGGGGAACAGTTGTTCTGGTACGATCTTTCTACCATGAGGTAGGTCGCTGGTATCGTGTAGACCAGTTGCGTAAAGTATAGAATACCCGCGCTGTCTGTGAACTTTGGTAGTGATAAGTTTTGTAAACAGTGTATGAATAGAGTTTAAAAGAATTCAGATTTCTTAGATTAAAGTTAAATAGGGTGGAAAATTTTAACAAACAGACAGGTACCATTATTGTTTTCTATTTTTATTCGAACTAAGTGTATAAATCAATACAAAATATAATTTACTCATCAGAATCGGTTCACAGTTTTCCGATGTTTTGTTATTTCAACAGAAGAAAGAAATCTAATTTTTTCAAGAAAAATCATTCTTTTATTTCAATGTAGCGTCAATGTGGTTATGATATTAAGCTGTAATTATTTGTTCAAAGTTAAATATCTAATAATTTATTTTCTCATTGTGCATGCACACCAGTATTCAATGATTGTTATCGTCTGCGTTCTCGTAACCACAAAATTCTGTCTTTATGCATTAGTAGCGTTAAAAACTCAATTAGCACGGTCATTAAACAAACACACAAGATCTAAGAATAATCCATAAATATTTTTGAAATCAAATATACCTTGGAGAATTCTCTTGACTTGGAAGTATTCAATATATAAACAATATATACAAATATAATGTTCGATGAATTTAATTAATCTTACTTCTCAAACTAAAAAATGAGCACACAACAAACCTTCATATCAGCTGAATCGAAATGCTTCTTTTAAAAAATTATAGTCAATTTATCACAACCAATTTGAGAAGTACAGGATGATTAATAAGTACTCGTAATAACTAAGATCATGTTATTCGGTCTGTAATCTGGTGGATGAAAATAATGCAATGAGCAGATACCGGTCGTAACTTTTTTTGTTTATTTTCACTTACAATTCTTGTTGAAAATGACAATGTAATATGTTATTTTATGAAATGCTTCATGTTTTATTACGCGGTACAACATGCATGTTTCTTTATGATTAAGTGTCATTTTATTTGACTTTTTCGTAATACTTGTATGTTCACTTTAACTTGATAATTAATACTGGCTAAGCAAGGAAAGAGATGAAAAAGTTTTAATAGGCAATAAAGTTAAATTGGAATCAATTTGATACTATAAAGCAACTTTCAATGCTGTACCTAGTTTCGTTCGACTCTGACTCCGCATTTTCCAATTGTTATAATAAATCGATTAGCTCTAATCTGTTCCTGATTGACTTAGCACCATGATACATTTATCATACATTAAATAAGGACGTGCTACTGACCGCTGACTAGTTTCAGCAACATCAGATATATGTTTAATAAAAATTACGATTCACTAGTAGTATTTTTGTTATTCTTACCAAGGACAGTTTGGCGATTAGTTCTTGCTTTTCTCATATGCCTATATGACTCATAGTACTTACTTTGTGATATGCCTGACAAGTCGAGATATATTTTCCTTTTATGCTCGTACTCTATTTACATATCCAGTCATTTATTAATCTGAAATATTGTGTATTGCAGTTGAATAAACTATATAGAACTTAGTCCACGAAAAACTGATTTTGCGAATAATCGATATTTTCATACCACGAAATATTTAATGACTTCTTGAAAATCAAAACAATTCCATATTTTTATTGATATCAAGACATCTTATCTTATTTAAATCGCGATGGGAAATGATAATGAACGGGCCTGATCATCAAAAGAAATTGATATTATCTCTTATTAATGAAATCATCACATAGGATTTGTTTGTTAGTGAATGTTTACAGTTTAAGATATAGTTAACCTTCAATTGCTTCGACTAACAGTCTCCTTTAAAAAATGTACCGAATATACTCGTAGCTTGTTGATTTTTCACGAATTCTTCGCAAATTTGTACAACAAATTATGATAGGATTCCAAATTTTCACATATGACAGGAATCACCTGTTTATTTACAATGAATATTAGATAAAACTTGACGTTTCCCAAATTTTTATGAATAATAATTATTTTCATCCCGATTCTCGATTACTGAGAAAAAATAAAAATAATTACCTCGTTGCGTTTGACCTCCATAGATATTCAAATGGTTGGAGAAAACAGAAAAAACAAAACTCTATTGAAAAAGTATCATATTAATATGTTTTTAATGAAAGATATTCTATACTTCCATTTTTGCACCACGTTTCCGAGCTAGTCGTGAGTCACTACAATAAAAAACAGATATTTATAATTCGATATGGCTTAAGTTTTCCAAAATAGTCTCCATTGTATGCGATTGAACCAATTGTCGAAGAAGTTTTTCTATTTTGATTAGGGTACCTCCAAAACATGTGATTTGCAGGTATCAACCACTTCTTCAGGTGAGAAAAACGTTGATCATCTCTCAATTTATTTTTAATATGTGGGAATAAGAAGAAAATATAGGGTGTCACAAGAACTGTATGGTGAATGACATATCAATTCGATATTTGGAGTGTTTAAAAACTTGTTTTGTTTGCAATGATTTGTGAGAGCTCGCATTGGCATGGTGGAGAATGATCCGTCTTCTGCGATTAGTTACCCCGAATGGTGCTTAAAAGTGCTTCGTGAGCAAACACCTTTTGTTAGATATGGCTCGCCTTGGAAGTCCCATACAGTCGATTGTTGTTTATTGTTGGGTTCTTCTACATAGATCAATGATTCGTCGTCTGTCACGATCTTATAGTTCTTATATTCAAGTACCCTGATTGAGTTTATTCAGCATTTCTTTGCACCAATCGACATGAGCTTTTTTGAGCGATTTTCAAATTATGCGGTATCCAACAGCAGCAAATCTTTTCATTGTCATATGTTCATGCATTATTAAATGTATACGATTGAAATTAATATCCAATAAGAGGCATATATCTAATGGTATATCACATAAATATCTCACATAATTTTACACACAGCATCGATGTTTTCTGGCACAATAGCTGATTTTGAACGACCTTCACGAAATTTATCCTGTAATGGATTGCGACCACGATTGAATTCGTAAAACCAGCGAAATACGTTTTCTCGAGATAGTGCTTCATCACCAAAAGTCTAAGCGAGTAATTCGGCACACTACTGTTGGTTTAATCCAAATCGAAAGTCTTAGAAAAATCTTCGCACGAAATTGTTCGCGAATGAATTCCATGAATATTTCAAGTATGTCTGATTAACTCAAGTAGCATTTGTAGAACAGCACGTTCTGAGTAGGTTCACCATCAAAGTTCTCAAACTTTATGAGGGCAATGTCAGATTTGAGATATTTACATCAAGTTGTCACATCTCAAAACTTAAGTAGCAGCCCTCGTAGTTACATGTTAGCTTTAAAGGTATCAATTGATAACAGCATGGCACCACAGGAAATAATCGAAATATATCAAATCACTTGGCTATGAAGGCCAAAGGCCAAAGTTCATTCATTTCAAAATTTCGATTTCTGACGACCTCATTGTCTTCTTACAAGGGAAAAAACTAACTCTGTTCACTCGTTGCGTCCGTTAACTCATCTACTGAAATATTTTGGAAAAATTGATAGAACTTGTATAAACTGGTGTGGAAAGACATTTATAATTAAAATTAATTGGGATCCATTGGCAAAAATTGAATGCAACGAAAGGTGCTCCAATTTTACATAAAATTTATAATAAGTTGCAAGACAAAATCAAAATCATAAACTAATTAGATACCTAATAACTAATCTAGTACTAGAATTCAATAATTATTTGTTATTTTTCCAAGTAGTGGATTAAACCCTGCTCTGCAAATCAAGTACTGGTGCAGTGCAATCAAGCTTCCCTCCTTTCTAATTTTTCACTATGACCGAAGGAAACATAAGATTATGATAATAATGAAATACAAAAATTAAAAAAAAAAAATTGAGGATTGACTGCTATTACCTCACTAATTTTTCTTCTAACTTGAAAATGGATAGTCTTCCAGCTCTCACAACTACAATATAACGAACTTAATTTGAATTATCTGGCTTGGAAATGAATATTGGTTCATATAGTCTCAACAAAAAATGTAAATAATTTCTCGTATGATAATTATTCCGACCAAATCTTAAGAATGTTAATAATGTCTATCACTTTCAATCAGTATCGTTTTCTCTCTTTCGAACGTATATTTAATATTGAGCAATTATTAATATAATTAACGTCTTGTTACCTTGAACTGCCTTCAGTTTTTAATTTAGTTTATGTTAGAAATTGGTTTATATTAAATTCACATATAATGACGATATATATGCGTACCAAGAGACTTAAATTTTCTATTATTTCAGATAATAATAATTGATATAGTATAAAATAGTATAAAAATATTTAGAAGCCTAATAAATTTATTAGCGAATCCCTTAATATTCTCATTGAATATTTACCGGGATCCTTTTTGAAACAAAAGCTTGCTTTCGTTTTAAAACCAAAAACATCATGAAGTGTGAATGTCAACGAAAATAACATGATTTGAATTAAAAACGAACAAACATTTATAGTTTTTAAGTTTATTTCATGTAGAATCCATGTAAGCCGTAAAACATGTTAATAGGTTTCTTGTATCTGCGACGTTATGACATATTTGACAAATGGATTCCACAGATTATGTTTGACAAACTTGATGTCTTCTATGATAACCCCACAGAAATAGTCCAAGTGAATTGGATCAAGTGATAGAGAGGGTGAGCTACAGGCACATAGGCACTAATACATCCTATAGAGATTTGATCAAAATGCTTTTCAGCAATGTTTAAATCATTAGATGGAGCGTGTGGTTCAACATAATAAAAATCTAATAATTCATTCCACATATTTGTAACTCAAATGTATATAACTTTTGTTTAATGCTTCATCCACTATATAATACATTTAGAGATATTGCATATTTATGGTTATTTGTTATTAGATTTTTCTGCACATCACTGGAGATTTTGCGTTTTACATGAAATTCTGTGCAGTATACGATAATATGCTCAATGGTCACTATTATAGTGCACTCTCTGAATTTGGGATGGTTTTCTTTGGAAATTCTGTGAAGATGAGTCTGTTTTACATGATTATTTCTTTGATGAAATTGTCGATTTCTTGGTAAATATATATTGAGATCTTTCGATATCTAGTAGTTGCTTCGTGGGCAACTTTACCAGCTAACTGTTGCCTTCAATTCCTAGATTTTAGGAAACACAGATTTCACAAATTCAACGTCAATCGTGGTGTTATTTGATAAAAAAGGCTGCGATGTATTTTTATATGAAAAAACTGCAAACTTTGAGACACAATCGCACCATGATTTAAGGGCGATTAAGTCACTAGATATGGTCCTAAGAAGTACCGTGAGATCAGGGTTGCTCCAACAGAAGAAACAAAATAAGGCCTAGTACTGAGCTTTGGGGTACTCCACATTCTATTGGCTTGTAAGATAAGAAGACATCATTGTATCAATTGTTACAAGCTCACTTGGAAAGATATGAATTAATCCATGCGAGAGGTGTTCCCCTGAAACCGTAAGACTGCAATTTGTTGATTATAATATTATGATTACCACAATCGAAACCCTTAGAAAAATCACAAAAAGTTGTTGCAGTGCAGTGATGGCTGTTTAGGCTCGAGTGGACGTTATTTATAAACGAGAATATTAAATCATTTGTGCATGTGTTACTTAAAAACCCAAATTTATGGCTAGTAAGTATTTTGTATTTGAACAGAAATGATAGAAAAGAGCAATAATTCGGTGCTTGATTTTTATCTTCTTCTTTATGCAGATGTATAATTGCAGCAGTCTTAAGGAAATTGGGGAAAGTGCCATTTTGAAAGGAAACGTTAATTAAAGTGGTAAAATTCGAAAACAGATTAGTATTTATTTTTGATTTCATTAATTGTACTGCGAAGTTTTATTTCTTAGATTATTCACAATGGACCATGTTTCCTTAGAAACATTACAAGATTTGGCGAGTCTCCTATTATAATAAATATCTTTGATAGCTTTTATTTTCTTATGATGAATTTTTCTGTATAATTTCTCGAATATCTCGTTTAGTGAATACTCTATCCGAAAATCTCCTCAGGTGAGATAAAGATCGCATGTTCTTTGTAGATTTACGTAAACCTTTAGTGGACCAGGGTTTATTTTGCTTATTTTTATTACGCCTGAGAGGGAAAGAATTGGATGCCGGACTAGTTTATGTTTAATTGTTTCTAATTTTTCACGCATGATTCGAACTTTTGTTATAAATCTAAGTTGTTTCACAGATGGTTGTGAAAATATATGGAGCAAAATCATAGATTTGCACAAGGATGAACGAGAATCATTATTTAGTGATTTCACATATTGATTTATGTCCCTGTATGACTTTCGGTTAGCACATTCGTTATTTTATCAATGTTGTCTTCAATGAGATTAATTTATGGCCGATTTTTTTTATATGACTAGTGAAATTCAAATCAGCCTAGTTTGCTAATCTCAAATTCCACCTCCT
Organism: Diorhabda carinulata; assembly: GCF_026250575.1. NCBI lineage: Eukaryota > Metazoa > Arthropoda > Insecta > Coleoptera > Chrysomelidae > Diorhabda > Diorhabda carinulata. The sequence continues at coordinate 12,758,771 of NC_079462.1, forward strand.
CTAAATGTTAATTGATCGTTCCTATTATTTTCTGAGTGGAATGTTTATAAGAAGATGATCGCGTTCATATAAATGCTATTGGGTCCACCACACTTAGATTTAGTGAGATTTGATCATCATAATTAGTTGAATAAATAGATGACAATTCCCCTGTTAATGATTATATAATCTCTTGGCCACTCGTTTTATGAATACACATGCTCAGCATAAAATAATTTTTAAATCCTCTCACATTTGTTGGTGCTGAAGATACATTAGTAACGACTACTCTTATCTATACTTTATACAAATATGACTAATTTTCATACTATTCATACACTTACTCTAAGATATTATAGCAAATACTACCTTGAATTAAGGTGACAGAGGGTGTAATTTTAATTTAAAGTAACAGAGGATGTGATTTTAATTCTAGTTAATACTTTGTGATTTTACCTTCTGCAATACTGGATCTAATCTTATAACCTCAAAATGTTTGGGGAGGAATTTATCAACCATACAAAAGGTATAGACAGTTTTATACCTGCTAGAATCCCATATGTTAGCATTAACATAAACTTTTCTCGAAAGGCAATAGAATAATGTCAGCATTATACTGGATTAAACAATTGTTTTTAGCAGATAGATTGTATGGCAGTTCGTTTGTACCTTGTTCGAATTTATAATGAAAAAATGTTGATATGATAAAACTCCAGTCAACGAAATTCTATAAAATTGAATAATTACTCAATATATTATTTGGAACAAACATCAATTATACCTTTTTACTACGTATCAATTTTAAGAGAGCTAAATTAACATTTAATAGTTATTTATAAAAGGGTTATGATGCTAATAATTATTTATAGAAAGTATTATTATGAAATGTATAAATAATAATAATAATAAATAAACTATTATTTTTCAGCATTTGGAGTCGAACACTTCATGTAAAGTAACTGGACGTTGATCAGGGTAAAACATTTGAATAAATAATTACAAAATATTATGATTAACTTACTTTTAAATTTTAATTTCAAGATTTATATTCAAACAGTGACCATCGAAATAAGCTTCAATTTATTAATTATACTGAATTTTAATTAGAATATTTACAATCTCCTCAAGTTTGGTTGATTTGGTGAAGAATATGGTTTGAAAATAAGGATTATTGGGATAATGATAATATTACTTTAATTTAAATGTAGCAATTGAACTTTAGCTATAGTTCAATTTATTGCATCATCTGCTTTGATTTACCCCCTCCCACGATAGAATATTCTATTTCTATTTCTACCACAACTAATCTCATCAGTAAGGTGCAACTTGTTTTTGCTTGCATCCAAATACTTTTGGATCTAGCGGCGAAACTAATCTAATTCAATCTAATCTAATCTAAAACGATACTCTATCAAAAGTATGAATTCATTGAATATCTTTAAGAATAATGTAAAACTCAATTCAATGTTTCCGCGCCTGGATTTACAACAAATAGTCTATTTTTTTGAAATGTTGAGTTGGTTTCCTATTATAACACAACCAATGATTTCAAATGAGAGGTTATACCCAGCTTCATTGTATACTAAATAGCTGAGATTTATTTTTTTGAATGGAAATTTATGTTGATGATTCTCACTTATCTATTAATACTATTTGTAATGGTACCACGACTACATTTTCTAAAAAAACAAAAATGATGAAGATCGAAGAAACTGTAGTCAAACTTTGAGAATATATACCAAGTATATTCGAAAACAAACATCATAATACCTGGCATTCCATAAATATTTCCTATTTCAAACTAATCAAAAATTAACTCTTCGGCATTGTCGATAAGAAATTGTCGATGCGTATTTATATGAATTAATAGGTAAGGAGATTAGAACGCAAGAAATATATTCAACAATTCACAATGTATTTTACTGTAATACTAATAATCAAGTTCTTATATAAATACTCGGTTGTTCCTCATATTATTTAGTAATAATAGAGCTATTTAATGTAATTGTGATGAATAATAGTATTCCCTTCAAATCACTTTCGTATGAAATTCTCGAAATCTATTTTTGAACATTTTCCAAATATGTGGCAGATCAATTTTCTCCAATATTTGAAGGAAAGGTAGAAAAACCTATATAAAATAAAGACAATCCATTTAGTCTAACATATTGAAGTTATAGATACATAATCAATAACCCTTTATACCTTAAAGTATTGATCTGTAATAATTTATTCTTGTATCATTTTTTCTCATTATATCATGTTTTATATCATATTTTTAACTTTCTTCATACCTCACTTTTTATATTCTGGTTTTTTAATACGATATAAGACTTCTTTAGTATCCTTATCATTTTTTTAATATGATTTTGTTACCTTTTTCTTTTTATCAGTTTGTTGTTCTTATCTTTCATATGTAGTCAAATTATTCACGGACTCTTACGGCTGCTAGAGCCTCAATTGAGTAGTATTATCACATTTCAGAATTTTTTGTTACTGGAAATCTCTAGTTTGCCACAAAGAAACGGAAAAGGTGTTTTTAGAAATTGTCTATATGAAAACGGTCACAACATAATGTAAACAGGTTACAAAAACAATACTATGAAATAACCGCTTCATGAAAAAACATAATGTGAATAAGTAAAAAATAAGGACATTAGCCAAACTTTAGCATCGAGAAACATAATAGAACAGGACCGACTTCACGGTATATATTAGATACATGCTTGCTTATCCATCAATTAATTTCAATTTGATTTATTTTCGGTAATAACTTTTATTTCATTTATTTTCCACATACGACCTATTTATTATCAAAACTACTCAACCGCTTTATTTCAAGCACACTTCCTCTAGCTTATTTTGTTTGTCTGTCTGTCTCATATTTCTAATAAAATTTCTAATCACAAGGTGTTAGCTACTGACAAAATTACGATGAAAATCAACTTTAATAATGCCTCGAGTTGAATTTTTATTTACTCTTGAATATATGGATAATATTGTTTAACAATTTTAAACGTTAAAATGCTTTAACGGTCGTGTGATTAGGTTATCATATGTATAGGTAGGTATGTATAGGCAAAAATGTAATTGAAATAAGTCATATGGGAACTGATAATTTCTAATTAGCTGAAAAATCCAACAATGAGTTAAGTTAATAGTAATTTCCATATATATTAAGTGAAATATTCGAAAAATGGTTGAAATGTGGAGAAAAACTTGAAGACTAAATAAATATAGTAATATTATCTATTGTGGGGAGCATAAACTCTTCGAAAGGTCACTGTATACATCAAATTCCCACACTTTATGTTAATACTGTGTTCATCCACTATCTAACAGTTTTTCAAGCATTGCAATTATTTTTAATGGTAACTTCATCACATCATAGGTTATTATTAATTGATGAATGAATGAATATCAACTTAGCGGATTTTTCAGCAAATGTTTTATTTTTACTTCTTTAGTGCATTACATTGAAAAATTAGTTTTTTTTTATTTTGTAATTGCTCACATGAAGACGCCGAAATTGTAAATTTGTTTATATTTCAATTTGGTTTATTATAAACAACCACGTTTTATTTTGATGATACAATTTGCTCATTCACAACAACAGAAAATATTATGAATATCTCTAGTTTTTATAAAGCAGTTTATCAAACTGATAATAGCTACAATAACCTCCCATTAGTATGCGGTAGTGCTAATGAAGACGTAACAGTTAGTAATATAATGATTATTCGATTCCTGAAAGTTTCACTTCAATGTTTATAATTAAGGACACTCATCATTTTTTAACCGGTTGTAGAAAAACATCCTCAAGGCAAAAGCTATTTCTGATTAAAATCCTCATTTGTTCACATTTAATTGTAATAACAATTCAGAGTGTGAATTATTATAAATAACAACCATGTAAATACTCATCTCCTTTTAAAATAATTGACAATACAATACAATAATAACATACACGAGTTTTGGAAGTAGCATATCACTATGATCGGAACTATTCCAAGCATTGCATGATTTTGAGATGTATCTGCTCTTGTATATCTACTGTTCAAAATTTTTATAATTCGAAAATAACTACTTGTTGTATTGTTGTTGTGTATCATCAAAGGGGCTCAATATTAAAAGATTTTCCGGAAAATATAACCCAGATTCACGTACATCAACTATCAGATGATTGCGGGTCCTCCAGATATACAAGAACTTTCAATTTTCATCACATTTTTTATATAATTCTTCCATGACGTTCATTCAGTTATTTAATATAGATTGTATATATTTAATAATTGGTATCGAGCAGTTATCAACGATTTATCCGCCTTTACACGGATTTGCTTCAATATTCAATACTAATAAGCTATTTTTATGCCGAAAATTGTAAAAACCGTAAAACTCGCTAAGCTATCAATGACGCTATAGTTGCCGAAAAGTCCTTCTGTTGCTCAGAATCTCTAGAACAAACTGAATACATACCAGCCAGCTCTAGTATTTGGAATGTGACATTTTACATTGTCTAGCTGTTGTGTGACGCATAAATTATTAATAATTTTTACTCTCTTTGATTTTTTAAATTGGTTAATCTCATTTTAAACGTTTCATTATTTTTATAAGGATAAACTCTGGTTAACATATTATGAGTAAGAAATGCGATAAAAACGACATTTGATGGTTGCATAAAATCATGCTTGACAATAGTTTGATATTGTGAGATCCGTAAAAAAAAATTAAAAAATTGATATGCATTACAAAGCTCAATGCTAGTGTCGTAACTGAATAGGTTACAACTTCCAGTTTTTATTTTTCATAATTTTTGGCGTTGATGTAAACATGCAACTTCATAAACCGTAAATTCCACAAACCACAATTCTTCTTCTTCCTGCTGTGTATAGGCATCATTGCCTGTTTTTCTTCACGTCATTACCTCTGCTCAGTCACCTGGGAGGTTGTCAATCCATCTTTTCCTAGGTCTTCCAATGCTTCTTTGTCCTGCTGGTGATTTGTCCCTTGATATTTTCACAATTCGTTCTTCCGTCATGCGGTCAATGTGCTCATTCCATTTTATCTTTCTATCCAGTACCCAGTCATTGATATTATCTATCCCGCATGTTCGTCTTATGTTTTCACTCCTTTCTCTATCCAGTAGTGTTCTTCCCGCTATTCTTCGAACTATTTTCATTTCTGTAGTCTCCAATATCCGTTTCGTTTTAGAGGTCTCAGGTCGGGTCTCTGCTGCATAGGATAATATAGGTCTGATTGCGGTCTTGTAAATGCGGGCTTTTGCTTCAGTTCGAATGTATTTATTTCGCCAGATTGTGTCATTTAGGTATGCTGCTGCTCTTGAGGCTCTTGTAGCTTGGTTTCTTACTTCCGTCTCCACGTCCCCGTGTCCAGATATTTCGATTCCCAGATATTTAAATTTCATTTCCTGGTGTATTATTTTGTTATCCACCACAAGCTTACATCTGATCGGTGTCTTGGAAGTAACCATTGATTTTGTCTTTGCCGCTGATATTATCATATTGAATTTTTTTGCTGTTTTGTTAAATTGGTACAGTAGCCTTTGCATATCGTCCTCGTTCTCCGCCAACAGTACCGCATCGTCTGCATAGCACAGGATTTTGACTTCTTTATTTCCCATTTTGTATCCTCTTAGTTTGCGTACTTGTTTTATGATTTCATCCATCACTATGTTAAATAGGAGCGGACTGAGAGAGTCCCCTTGCCTAATGCCCCTATTTGCAGGTATCTGTTCAGTTAGGTCATCATTTGTTTTTGCTTGGATTGTATTTTTTGAGTATATATTTTCGATTATTTTAATGACATTATATGGTATCTGTCTATCATAAAGATGGTGTATTATGTCTTTTAATTGTATTCGATCGAACCACAATTCATTCTGGTAAAGTACTTTTTATCTGAATGGAAATATGATGACGTGTAAGTATAGTGAATATTTTGTCATGTATAGTGGGAAACCATATCGGTAGACATATTTTCATAAATACTTATTAAACTCATTCAAATGCTGCAAAGTGTAACGAATCCATATTTTCTAGAATAAAAGGGATGAATTATGTAAGACTGTGCTTATTCACATTATCACCGTACCAAAAGACGGCATTTGGATGAAAAATATCGTAGTAGATGCATTAAATGCCTATTTTTGAGGTAATGGTTAGCAACTGACTGTTGCGCCTCAGACAGTGTAATTGTGAGTGTTGGTTTATGAATATCACTCATGGAGTCAACTATGATAACACAAATGTATATAATGCTAAAGAAATGGCTGATAGTTTTCACCAACTTAATAATAATGACTTATGTTTTCCGAAACCCTTGAATTTACAAAACTCTTCATTAATGAGATCTAAACTAGCGAAAACAAAATTCAAATTAATACCAAACAATATTTTTTTGGCAGAAAAATTGTGCACACTTGTTAAAAAAAAATTCATTATCAATGTTGAGATGAAAATTGATAAAAAACGGTTTATCTTGATTTCCGGCAAAATTGCGAAAAAATTTGTAACGATCAAATTGTAGTTAGTAAAAAGATCTACAGTTTTTGTACTTTTTTCACATAATCTCGAAATTAGTATGAAAAGTTACAAAACGGTTTTTCACACTTCAAATGCAAACTGGTATAATTTGATTATCATTTCATTTTAATATCAAATATATGTGGATGTTATGGATGTCCGAAACAATACATTACTGTCATGGTTTTGTTTTTATTCTGAATTCTATGTTATTATATCGTAAATGATAGTGTCAGAAACAGACTAGAATTAAAGCCAAAAATCTGATCATAACTTCATTCCGAAATATTTTTGATTGTGTATTATTATGTGGAATAATAATTTTTTCACTTCAAAAAAAATCTTTTGCGCTAAATATTGATGAGAGAATGATTATATAACTTCAATATAAATTTCCACAGTATTTTCAAACATAATTTGTTTTGATTAAATATAAGCTTGAATCACGTCGTTAAAATCCTTTGTAAAAAATATAATTACAGGTCCAATGAATAACATTTTGTGGCTACATGTTTATATGTTCATTATATTAATCATAAAGTAAACTTAAACACATGTTTAAAAAAATTAAACACAATTATCAGAGATAGAAGATTATTATATGTTATTATGATTCAAGTCTTCTGATTTTTGCAAGCAGTTTTTATATTATTGGTTTGATTAAAGCTAACAAATACATAATACGTCTATAAAATGTTCGAAAGGTTAGTGTGAAACTTCGACGTGCTCAAAATTTCTCAATAAGCTTATAAACCAACTCTTATTGATACAGACGGGAAAAAAGATAGCTAATATCAGTATAACACTGAAAGAGAAAATATTATCTCTAATAGTACTGGTACCTCAAAGTTCAATGAGTGTCCCTTCGATATTTTGACAATTAGTCAATTATAAAGAAGTATTTGGATTAGATTAAACCTAGACTTCATTGAGAAAGTACTCATTGACTTCTGCTCCATGTTATAAAAATGATAAGTGAAATATATTATCCCATAGAAAGTTTGATAATTATTGATATTATTGAATGTATGGATATAATTAACATTTGTCGATGTTTAGAAATATCTTTATCGGAACACAACCTCAGGTGGCTTATATATGCAGTTCTGTAACGAAAAGGGGTAAGGTGACATTGGGGGTCTGGAGTCATTGAAGTATATCAATTAGAACATCATCTAATCGGAGCTACGATATTTGAGGTTTTAGCGGAGAGGCTAAAATATGTAATGGCTGTCAAGATGCTCTAATATTTTTAAAAATATTAACTACAGTTTATTATTAGAATTTGAACAATTAGTTTTCATTATATGAATCATATTTCTTTTCCGATAACTAATGAATTATTTTTTTGATGTTTGTTGCTTCCATTTGACATAATCTGAAACAGAAATAAAAACTTAAGTTTTTCGGTTACTTGGATAAGTTTCCCATGTTTAATCGAAAAATTTTTCTTAGAAATTGATGGGTTTCAGCATTTAATTCTTAATGTCATTGAAAACCAAAACATTTAATAATATATCAAGGTATTTGTGACAATACTGTCTCTAGCTCAAGAGCACACTCCAAGAATCTATGATTAGAAAGGGAATTAACAGTTTTTTAAATGTTTATGTAAAGAAAGATATAATACTATGATTCATTAAAAACAAAACAGATTCTAAATGTCAAAATGTAAGGCAATTTTCCTTACAGTATGTACATATGTACAAAAAGAACAATTTTCAAGCAATTTAATATTAGAATAAGTCATGGAGGGCATAATACATTATCAAAATATTTCATAAAACTAAAATTCCGATCACTAAAAATTGAATCAAGTGTTACTATATATGATATTTATACTTAATATTGTATAGGTATTTAATTACATAGGACAGACATCTCTGTATATAGAAAATAAATTCAAAATCCACCAATAAAAAAATAAAACTGCACCAACAAACCATTAAATATCACAGAAACATACATGTATAGATATCATTGATACAAGAAAGAAAAGATTTTTAGAAATGGTTAACTTACAAAAAAAAAGTAAGCTATAATTGAGCAATTTCAAACTTTATAATTAAACCTAATAACTTTCAATGTAAAAATCAATAATTTGAAGGGACGGTTGATTCTATTTTCTGTTAACTGAGGATTAACATTTTAAAAATATTATTCTAATATTTATGGTGATCTAGTGATATATTCTTTTATATCCGCATAAAAGTTGTTGATATTAGATTATATTTTGATGAAGACCAAAATTATTAAGTCAAAATTTCCGATTGATAGTAGTGTCTATGAAAGTTGCTTAAGTTTCTCCAGTTTGTGGCATTTCTGTATATTACATTATGATCCAAATCTCTACTTAAAAAGTCTTCCAACATAGCTGAATCAGTAATTTGTTTGGTCAATGTATAAAGCTCTAAAATATATGAATAAGCAATTATGAATATTCAGGCTGAGGAAAAAGTAGTTATCGATTTGTTGAATATTTCTATATAGATAGATATGCAAGCAATCTTTTGTATATATTGGACTTTTAATATTTTGTTTGTCAAACAGTATTTTTAGGAAGGGATTTAGTCAATAATGATTGATAAATAGTTTAAGTGTACGGAATGAACGAGATATTTCTGAGAATAATACTTCATGTGCACAAATCATCATCTTCTACCACAAATCACTATTTTTTTTACTACTATACTCTTCAATCCGATATAATTTTTGGCTCTCTTCCTTTTTGTAAAACAAAAATCTCGTAATGCTTCTATTATGTTTGTCACATTTTATGTAGTTTTTGATGTCAGCACTGCTTCCAATAGTATATCTGATTAAATTATCTTTTCGAAGATAACCTATAGATCATTAAGCTGTGGATTTGAACAGAATCATTTGGAATGCATAAGCGCTGTGCAGTCAGGAACACCCAACCAGAATGTATAATTCGAGAAATAATTATGTTTGAAGCAATAGGGAACATTTTTAAAATATAAGGCAATACCGCTCATTAGATCGTAGTGTATCTGATCTTCTCCTAAGGAAAAACGAAAATAGACACAAGAACAAACTAGGCACTGTTTCATACCGTGTGGAAAGCATTGGTTACTGTTAATGTATCTAGCAGATGAACACTTTTCTATACGATTTCAAGGTTTTTAGGGCTTTTAGTGTTTAAACGATAATTCCATACGTTAGCAGTGATCTGACAACTGTTGAGAGCAGTGACTTCCTTCTTTGCTTGAGTAGCTCAGCATCAGGCTTCAGCCGTGAAGTGTAGGTCCTTAGCGACCTATGCAAAATTGAATGGGTATGATATTGATTTTCGAAAAAAGACATTATTTTCAGAGATAGAACAATGAATAAGTATACAAGAAAAATATAGAGAATTCCTGGAATGATTGTTGGCTTCATCCTGTTATTTCCGAAATTTATCATAATGTATATGGTTTTTTGTTTGAATAATAGAATTGAATTTGTACCCAATTGGAATTGTCTACGTAATCTTAGTACGTATATTTAAAGGATATGATCAATGGAATCATACAGGTATACTTTATTTATGGATTCTCATTTGAAAGTTGCAGCTTGTAAGAAATGTAAATAGTTCAAATTATAATAAATATGAAAAATAATTGATAACTATACACACGTTCCCTTATTTACGAAACAAATTGCTTTCACTATTTATTACATAATTTCAATGTCACCGCAAAACAAATTATTTGAATAACAAAATACACGATAATAAAAACACATTGAGATTATTTTCACATAAAAGTGATAATATCCGAACCAATGCTATTACTATTTTTCAAGTATGCTGGCTCCAGATGGAATTAGATAAAAATTATTATCCGTGGATTATTGGAAGTAAAACTATAATCTCTTTCCATATATGTTTCAAATAGTAACTTCTGAATCAATCATTGATTAATGTGTTCAAATAATTCCTAGATATAGAATAAGAAAAATTGTGTTTGTATCGAGCTAAGAATGAAGTGTGATGAAATAAGAGCAGATTTCTTTAGAATTCAAATCATCCAAATAAAACATAGCAACAGATTTGAATACAATAAGTAGAGAGAGATAAACGCGTTATTGTCAGAAAGTTGTTTACAATTTGTAGACAAAAGCTTGTAAAAAACTAAGAAACAAACATACAATTAACTAAATCAAAACACAAAACATAAAATCTAAATACCTATAAAGTATACACAATAAAACTATATTTAACATATTGACACTGACAATATCATATTTTGATAAAGGCTTAGAAACAATTAGGAATATATATATATATATATATATATATATATATATATATATATATATATATATATATATATATATATATATATATATATATATATATATATATATATATATATACATTTATTAAATAGAAGAAAACCTAGTAGAGTATCATTGAGAACATAGTATTGAAATCAATGTATTCACTTTAAAATTTCAACACAACGATGTTGTACGAGGTAGATTGAAATACACTTAATCAATTCATAGTAAATTTGACTTACGTTTCTGGTTGCGAGAAAATTTTGCCGATGTTTAGTTTAACTTACTTGTTAGGAAAAAAATTGCAGTTAATTTACTAACTCGCTTGCTATTTTGCTGCTATTAGCTAGTAATTTCGACCTATATAATTTAGTCTTGATATAAGCTAACAGCAAATTTCAGATTTCAAACTGCTTCTCAGTATAATGCGAAAGAAAGATAAAAATATCGAATCAAAAAGACGAAGCAAAATAGGCAAAATCTGCTAAAAAAAACAGCAGCAATAATATGGAAGTTCCTACTGATGTAGACTATTATCACGAAGAACTGATCCAAAGCAAAATCGAAGTCCAGTGTAAGATGGGTAACTAGACTCTGAAAAAATCACCACAGACAGTGGAGGATTTCAATAAAATAAGTATGCTCCTGGGCGAAAGCAAATAGATTGAGTAGCATAAACACGCACTCAAAATAGCTCAAAACTAAAAAAGTATGGCAGCTCACGAACCGTATGCAGAGGAATGTAGACAATACATGAAAACTAACACCAACAATCATTGTAGTTATAAAGCCCTCACAGGAGACGTACTTATGCTTCACAAAAATAAGTGTGGTTGATCAATAAAGCATGAAGGACCTGTACAATGCTATAGGTGCCTAGGCTTTCCCCAAGCTCAGATTCATCAGGAGCATAATAATACCTATTATGTATGTATGCCTCATGGGGACAATTATGGAAAACCAAGAGAACAAAACACAACGCTGATACAAGAATTAAATGCTGAAACGAGGAACTATACGGGAAAGAAGACTGCAAAAACTATTGGACATTCATTTAGTAATGCAATATAAATAAAGCTATCCTCGATATCACGAGTCTGTCAATTGATAAGAATTGCTATAGATGATATGAAAAATTTTAGTAATAACAGATTTATTAAATAAGTAACTAATTCACAATAATTGTGTTTACATGAGAGTACAACAAATTCGAAGTGATTATGAATTGAAGACGACTCATATACACATGAAAACTGAAACTCATCTGAGAAAATACGGGTTAAATGCAGCCTTTGACAGTGATCTGAGTTGTACAGTTAATGAGTGGTGTAGCTGATGGGAGTTTTTTTCTCGCGTACTCCAATCTAGCAGCTGCAGATCAGAGACTATAGAGAATAATTTCACAAAAAATTAACTAAAACTTATATTGAATACACTGTTCACACCACCTCTACACCAACACTAAAAATTACACTGTCTGACACGCGTTTTCATAACCAAGTTATTTTCTTTAAAGACTGAAGGTGAACGCGTATCAGACAGTGTAATCGTGAGTGTAGGTGTAGTGGTGGTGTAAACAGTATGAATATCGCCAACGGTTCCAGAAATTCCAACTTACTAAAAGTTACGTCACTGGTGATCGTTGTTATCAATGCAGAGGACGAATTTAGTTAAGATTTTCGAATAGAGTAGTAGGTCGACATCAAGTTAATCTCTTTAAGATCTTCAAAGTGGCAAAGAGAAATAACCACAACTGCACGATAATTAATTAACGAAATTGGAAAAATATATAATTACAAACGAAACAGTTATTTTTTCTATTCAATTTGGTGAACTACATCTAGAATTCTAATTAGATTTCGTTTCAAGATTTATTCCAATCCTTATAATTAATACATGTTTATTTATTTTTCCATGGTTACTTGATACTGGTTAATTTTTCCTTGATGATTGAATAATTCAAAGAATAAATAAACAAATATAAACAATGAATAAATAAAATATCGCTAAACATTAACGTTTTTTTAACTATATGCATAAATCTCTCACCAATTATATTATTTTATATTTTAATTATATATTTGAAATGAGTGAAGTCATGAAATTTATGACTAAAAAAATTAATGGCATTTAATCAATAAAATGGAAAAAACAGAAATAGTAATATTATTTATGAACTTAAAATAATTGTGAATATTTTTAAGATATAATAGCAATATGTAAGAGACGTAACGAGGTAACAATATGATTTCATATTTGTACAATACTTATTTCTCTGCAAAATCACTATGACATTTGATTGAAGCTTTTGTTATGACTATAGATCAGCTTTCCTATACTATATGCAAAGGAATTAACCACACGTAAAACAGTGCTGAATCAGAACAGTGAAGTTGGTTATTCAAGACCTCTCACTTGAGTTTTTGGAAAAGTGTTTTATCACATTAACATGAGACCGATCAGAACCAAGCCATATTAGAGTTTGCCTTATCATTTGTATTGTATCGCTTTCCGAAGGCGACGTAGATTCTCACAGTAGACTTAATTTAATATTCCGAGAAATCAAGAAAAATGCTTTCGTCCCTCCCTCCCACCGTAGCCATTGTAATAGCTCCTCCAGAGAGGAAGAAAGAAAGTGCTCTATTTCCTACTTCTTAAACCTTTTTTTGTATGTTTTTTTTGGTAAATTGTGTTGATTTTGAGTCTGCTTTAAATGAAACTCCATTTACAACCAGATAAAATCAGTTTCCTAGTGGGAACGAGACAATGAAACACCAAAGTGGACTAACTAATATATTTTCCGAACTTTCGAATACTCATGTATTCATCGTATGCGATTGAAATTATGGTCAAATACACTACAAGAAATATCTACAACAATAATCAAATTTCACTTACAATAATTAATTAAGATTTTCGGTGGTTTTAAATTGTATTAATTCTTTTAAAAATTTTTAAATTCATAGGATTCAAAATTCAATATTCAAATTGACGTTGATAGAAATATTGATTAATTGAGATATTGATTCTGGTTACTATAGGAATTTTTATTTTTTATTAATTGGTTAGATAAGGATAAGTTGTAGTGAATGATGTTCAATATTGATTGGTTAATATATGGATAATATTAAATTTCGATAGGCCAAATCGTTATGAATAAAGCTGAATATTTATTGGTTCGAATATAAATGACAATAAATTTTATAGGTTAGGTCGTTGTAACTGAAGTTGAACTTTATATGTTAGGTGAGGTTAGTTGTTTGTTTATGGCATTGAATGTTTATAGAATTTGTTTTTTCAGAATCTACCACATATGCATAAATTACAATAAGGTTATTTAAATCAGTTTTCTTATTGATGCAATGACCATTTTGGGCAATTTACGTTGTTTCTAAAAATAGACGTTTTTTGTGGGTTTTTCTTGGCAAATTCATAATTCATATTGTGTCCTTCATGATGGACATGAGTCGCTAATGAACATCTATCAGGATATAATCTGCTATCGCTCTTGTGGCTAGTTATCCGATTGATAAGTGACCTGTTCGACTGACAATTGTACTTTTTGTCACAATTTAAACAAATTGTTTGGTGTTTTATCTTCTATTTTAGTAGAAATAGATTCAATATTGAGGATTTGACTGTACGCTATTTTAATATTTTGTTGTTCAAAGATTCCAGAAAGTTTATGGGTAACTGATTTTATTTATGGTAAAGGTGTATGAATGAGTGGAATAGAAATGTTAGAAATGAGTTTTTAAAATTCTGATTCCTTGTTCAAGTCAGTGTCAGATGTGTTATACAAAATGGTTTCAAAAGATATGGAGGATATGAGTTTTCATATGTTTCAAATAAGAGAACGCTTTATATATATATATATATATATATATATATATATATATATATATATATATTTGGATTGTTAGCACATTTTTTTAAGTACTATTTTAATTTTTAAGCTCGATGCAATTCCAAGAAGTAGGCTGATTTAGGTCTCAAATTAACCATACAGAAGTGATTCGTTACTTGAAGATGAAGAATTTCTAAAAATTTGCCTAGTTAATTTGTTCTATTAACTACTTGGCAATTTCAATATTCAATCTTTCTTTCTAATACTAATGTTTTCGTTATCGAAGATTGACCTTTTTTTCAATAAAGATCACGCTTTTCGGAGAAGATGTAATATTATGAAACAAAAGACTTGAAAGTCTGCTCAGTATTATTTACAGGATGACTTAATAACTGTGATAAAATTCATAGTAAGTGTCAAAAAATCATAAATAGAATGCCAAACATTGAAATTTAAATTTTTCTAAATTTTCCTGCACTTCATCCATAACCACCTCGTTCTGGAACATTTGATTAATCTCTAGAATATTTTATACAAACATTGTCAACACTTTTGTTGAAAATATAGAAATACGCAGGTCAGAGAAGCCAAGCGTGGCAGGAAGATGCGTTATCTAAAAGGAAAATTATATTTTTTGTGCAAAGTAACATAATTTTAACGAGGAAATTATATTGATTACTTTAATCAATTATTGTAGCAAACATGAGCTTTTTCAATAAAAGTGAAATATTATAAATCAAAAATAAGTGCGTAATCCAAGTTTTAACAGGATTTGAGTTATTTTTCAAAATTCAAGTCAAAGTTGTAAGCAAAATTGAGGATTTACTCACAAACAACAAAGCAAATTGAAAAAAGGGTGTAATAACCAGTTTTTCAAGTTTTTTTCTAATGTTATACTTCTTAACATCTCCAAAATATAGATTATATGTCAAATTAGTATGTAGAAACATGGAAATTATCGATTCAGTGTTTAGTAATAGTTGTTTTTTACTGGCAATTTGGTACGAGTGCAAATAAAGAGTAGCTTTTTGACTTTCATATCCAAAATAGGTGAAATATCAGTTAAGTTCTCAGAGGTTGCTTGTTCATCTTGTCTATTAGTTCACTTAAAACTTATGCACACTCACTAACTTTATTCTAAAGCACTAATCCCAAGGACCAAGCAAAATACGCAAATACAAACGGGTGATATGTGTGGAGGGTTTTACTTCTACTTATTTACCGAGCACCAATTAATAGTTCCAAAAATACACACATTTGCCAGTTAAAAGCCAATTAAGATACAAGAACAGTAAATACAACAATCTTCTAGACGAATAAGAATTTCTCACAGCAGTATCTTTATAATACGAAATAGTTTTTTTTTTTTTTAATTTGGTAAATGGACGACTGAACTACAATATAGTATCTGCTTCTTTCACGAATATATATTGCTACTAAATAATATAGTTGATATACAAAGTCTTATTTAAGTACATTGAATATTTCCGAGGCTCATTTTTATTGTATCCGATTTTATTCCCACAAAAATTTGAGTTCTGGAATTCAACGGAAAACTAAACATAATAAATAGGGAAAATTTTTCAAAGATTTAGAGTGCGAATTGTGTAGCACGATGGATAAAAACAACAAAATAATTATTGTTTCATCAGACTAACGCAAAGATAACAAAACCCTGGCATACTGTCAAACATAGAATAAATATTGAAAAAAACCTCAAATATCGCTATCGGAAAACTGACATGGTTAATATGAAAACGGCATATTTCGAATCCAAAAACAATAATGGTCCATAGCAGAGGGGGTACATGGGCACTGGAAATGATTTATCGGTAGATATTTGTAAATTATTGTAAGGTTTCTCGTATTTATTCACACTCTTTCTATTCATGGGGTGAATTAATGAAAACTGTCTCTTACTTTCCCAATTCATTTACACACAATATAAGTACTATTTATAATAATTCACATATAAATTTCACTTAAATAATTTATGCGATTACTTTAATTTGTTTTATTCACACGACTATTTACTTAAACCTAACTTACTGTGCTTACACAAATCATTTATATACATGAATAAATTTCTAAAAAGTTCTAGAACAAAAAGAAGCAGAAGAAACTAATCAATAAACTTTCCTAGGAATTATTTAGAAAAAATGTAGATGTAAATAAACCACCTACTACTACTAAAAAATTATATACAAATAAACATTAAACGAATTCCCTCATTTATAATAAATTTGAAAGACACCGGCCAAAAATTTTTAAAATTCCATAGTAGCTGGAGAGGGTCGGCCCAGGGAACCATTTTGCCTGTATCTTATATCTCATAGTATGATTAGTAGAGATAGTGAATTTTTATATAATTTCCGAATGTACCCCTCAAATTTCTATTCATGAAGACAGAAAAAATATTTGTTTTGAATTATTTTTTAATTTTGCTCACACTTCATTGATATACATGATGGTTCATTCCAGTACCACGAATTGATTGAACATTCGTTCAATATGTGTAATTGTCAAGTGCGATTAAATTTATTCAGATTCAATATAGTAGAGTAACTTGTTCAATTCTCACATTGTAAAGTATGAAAATGATAAGAGTATCGTCACGTTTTATATTTTTATATCGAACGTTACTTAACGAGGAGCCCCAATTTATCTTACAGATTTGAAGAAAATGTTCATATTTTGGGCTCACGATAAATTATCACATTCAAAATATTTCAAATTATACGAAATTACTTGGAAAAAAATTACTTTTTATCGTAGAAAACATATCCGGTTGGAATGTGTGTTGCCAAACGAAGTACTGAATTCTTCAGGAGATGTTAATGTTGCAGTGTAGATATTTCAAGTTGAATCTCGTTGATTTAGTGTTATGTTATTTTTAGACACCTCTTGCTTCGCATTTGAATTTATAATCGTGAATACTGAGCGACGTTCTGAATTTTTATACGCACATTTTATAATCTTGTCTTATCTCGGTTTTATCCTGTGAATGAATATATTACAAGTTTATATATATTTATATATATATATATATATATATATATATATATATATATATATAAATATATATATATAAATATATATATATATATTTTCTTCTCCACATTTTTCGAATTCTAAAAAGTGAGCAAATAAATAACAAGAACTTCCCTAATAATTAGATGGAAAAACAATGTAACCAAACTGCCTGATATGATAGAAATATATAAAAAGCCATGAGCAGCAGAGCTCTATCACGAAAGTCGAATTTTTCGTCGAATGAAGAATTTAACTAATACACAAACAAATCTTTCCATAAAATTAATGTCTTGGAAATGATATCAATTTCTCAATCTTATTTCTTTATATGGAAAATTTGCTATTCCTCAATAACTTTTCATTTCACAAGTTAACTCTCTCTCTCGAATGAAAATTCATAATTTCAATAGACCCGGTGGTCTCGAACCCTCTTGTTCAATTCCAATTAACAACAAAGAAAAAATTGTCACAATGACAAGAAAAATCGAAAATGGGAAATAAAAAAAATCACCCTAGCAACGATCATACTCGTATTATTCATTAAATAGAAGGCGGTCCAGTTCAACAATTACAACGATTTCGGGCGTTGTGTGCTAAAAGAACTGAAGAAGAAAACTTCTTCTTCAACATCACCCCTTCTTGCATGCGAAATTCGAACCCTCTAGTTAAACTTTTTCTGGCCAAAAAATAAGAAAATATAACCATAAAACCATGACCATAAAATGAAGAGGGGTCGAGATGGAAAGTTTCGACCTTAGACAGGAAATAATCTCGCAACTAATTGAACCTACATGTGAAATTTCATTTTTCAGTCGCTTTTCGTTTGACCTGCAGAGGTGAGCAAAGGTCAAAAACCACTTATTTTGCACTGTGATTCCTAGAAATATTCATTTGTTTTCAACCAAACTGTACTGTAATAACATCAATCCGCCGCCAAAAAAGCCATGTATGCTAATTTTGAACCAAATCGGACCAATAGTAATTGCTCGAGAGACGAAAATAAGAATTGTAGCTTAAACAGCTACAGACATTCGAAAAACCATCATAATCGTGTTCAGGAGGTCTCAAAACATGCGAAAAATGATGTGCCCCCCATTTTTCTTCTAGTTATGCCTACCGTAATAGTCTAATTTTTCCTTTAAAAATTCGACTAATAAAAACAAACTTCAAACGTATCCCGCGGTTTGTAGAAAGTATATCAAATGTGTCACGTCTTCGCCAAATCTTAGAATTCTATTATAACAGGACAGGATCGACTCACAACCTTTATCTTGGATTTGTTACCCCTTCCCTAGATGGAAATTTCTCATGGAACTAATAGATAGCTGGGACTGGATGCTTGAATTGGTAACTAGACTCATTGCTGTGTCCTGGAATATAATCTCTACCATCGGAGGCTTTATAGCATTTCTCACACATCGCGGTAGGTGGATTGATTTTAGAATTCACCAAACTTCTTTCGGACGACGATTGCTAATCAGCGTGCGCTCTTGATACGAGCAGTGAACAAATCTTGTTGTGGTTCTGTAGTAACTCCATCTAGCTTTGTCGGTACCTCTTTACAAATCCATAGTTTTGTCGAAGGCAGGGTCAGGCTCTTCTCGCAAATGGTTCACTCATTCCTGTAGGTCATGGTCTTCTTAGTCGGTTTTGTAGGAATACTTTCGGTTTTCCATTGGGCATCTTGCTTATGCGATAGACGACATTATTGATCCCTCACTTAATTAAGTATGGTCCAGATTTTGTAATTTTGAAGAAAACCCCTTTCTCCACGTTGGGTTGGACAGCCATATTTTATCCCTTTCTTTAGACTCGCCGTATGTGGCTTCCGCATCGTATCTTTTTTTCTTTTCCATTCTGTCAATGGCAACTTTAAGATTAGAGCGAACCAATCACAGAAGTTGTTAATCTTTCATGCTTTTCATAATAAACTGAACCCTTGTGATTTAACCACTTCATCATTCTTCACAAGTTTGTTTCTGTAAGTTGCCGAGTTTCAAGAACATGTTCATGGTATACTCTTGCTGATAGTTAGGCTTTCTTTATCGTATTCTCCACACAACTATCCACTAACTAACGAAGAAAGCTACTTCTTTGCTTCAGCCTTAATTTGTTATTTCCTGATTGAGTATGTTAAAATATCATTCTTCTTTCTGATTCCAAAGCCTTGTTCTGGAAAGGCTTAAAATCTTCCATTCGATAGCTTTCGTTTTCTATTCTATTTATTCTAAATGTATCTAAATTCTGAATTCTAATTCTAAATTTTTCTTTTCATAGTTATAAAAATATATGTTGCGATTTGGATTTTTTGGTAGAAAAGGGATTTTCAGATTTGCTATTTGCTCAATTTTCTATACCTCCTCTAAGTGAGATAATAATAAAAAAAAATTATTTATGTTCATCGCTTACCAAGCAGTAGAATATAAAAATATCAAAGTGGTAATATTAAGGAATAGGAGCTTGGAGATTTGGACAATGGTTTCCTCTGTGTGGTATTCACAGGTGAACGCAGGTATATGTAGGCAATAGATAACGATTTATTCATTACCTTTAAAGAAAATATCTAACAGCCACCACTAATGTTATTTGTCACTCAATATTGCACTTAAATAAGAATATATTTTATTAATGGCAGCATATCTTATCACATATATCTGGAAAAAACGTACATCAATTATTATAAATATATATTTGTATCCATAGATACTGTGCCAAATGAGACTAATGATATATAATATACAATATACTAATAACTGATAATGTTCTTATCAGTAGTAGATGGTCAATAACTTTCATTACAAGATTTTAAAAATAAAACTTTATCTTACAAATAGCCAGTTTCGGTCCTTTGTCCATATCTATACTCTATGTATCGAAGAAAAATAGTAAATCAAAACATATTCACGCATAGTGCACGTGATCAGACTTGAAATCGCCAAAACCAAGGATGTAACAAGACAGTATTTAAGAAATAATACGGTTTTATACAGCAGATGAATAATATTGATTAAAAATAATTATACACAATTATTATAACAAAAATAAACAATCTAAACGTAAATTTTGGAATAGATACGAAGTGAACGGCCAAAATATCGAAAATTCATTTGATATATGTGTATTGAAACATTGAAATAAAATTTTTCACCTCAATAAATACTTTTTATTATTCCTCATCAGATGACATTGAGCCCCTACTGTCATCAACATTTATAATAAGGAGCTCAACGTGCACATCAATGTTTATATTACACATTTGGGTTTCAACCTTCTCCTGAACATGCTGAATACACTTGTTCCCCTTTCAGGTGTGATTCTCTGAATAGCTTCGTAGGCTTCGTAAAAATGGGATTTTGAAAATTCTGATAACACGAAATGCGTCCATCTCCATTACACAGAAGACATTATCTACTTCCTATCAAAATTCCAAAAACAAACCATAACTAAATCTATAAATAGGTCTTCTACTCCAGTTGAAAGACTTCGACTTGGATTCGAAATGGATCACTCACTAACAATTTGCAAGATTCGTTGCCAACATTGCTACATGATATTCCATTATTACAAAAACAGATCACAACATTTTATGCTATTTTAACAAAATACTTCTTATTATTTTCTTCTTTGTCCATTTTGGTAGAATATTTTATTGGTTTTATTGTCTAATACTCGCTCACTTTTTGTTCAAAATTTATCCATAGATATTTATATATTCAACACTATATCATTTATGTGAATATATTATAAAAAAATTTGGTAAGATGATTTAAAATTTGAAAATTTGTCACTGCGTAATATACACACTTCCAAATTGTTCATATTCACGCCTAGAGCAGTTTTTGCAAGACCTACTCGACAGACAGACGTGGCTCATAGTCACCAAGTACTTACGCTCGCAGACGCCCACAAGTTTCAGTTTATCAGAACTTATTTTTTTGGAGAAGAGCAAGTCCACGGCATCAGGATACCAAGGCAAGTCTTTTCCGAGGACTACAACCTTTGGAAGTTCAAGATCAATATCTATAGACATCTCCACACAGTAGACACCACTTGAATAACTTGTGTAAGAGGATTTACACTCTGCTTGTTTTTCAAGTAAAAAATGCTTGCTCCGCTATAGACCAAAACTTGAATTCTATTTCAAACAAAACGAATCACAATCGAAACTTGCAATATCGAAGATAAGCTGCGAGAATGTTAAATATTCAATATAGGTAGATTGTGGATTTATGCTTTACCTAGATGTCGAATGTATCGGAGCGGCATTGCCTAGTTTCAATAAATTCACCAATTATCGGGCTAGAGCCTAGAGTTTAAGGCACTCACACATGCTAAACTAAGGAGACTAGGAAAAAAACTTCGAAGTATAATATATTGATATCAATATTAACAGTGATGTTATATAAGTTGTACATTCTATTATATAAAAGTGATTACTTCTTTATTTTTGGTTAGATTGAAACAAGTTCAATTAGTTCTCAAGTACTCATTGTATTTTCCTCATGATTAATTTATGTCGTTTATTGAAGTCTTCCTCTTATTCTCCATCCAATCACCCGACAATTGGAAAAGACAGGATGTATGGAACATAAAAAAACGTCCATTTATCTTCTATTAATTTCACATCTCTATCCCCAGACTTTAATATAGAATATTTTGGAAACTCACTAAATTTATCAAACATCAATGCTACATCAAAACTATAATGGATGTTTTTTAAGGCTAATAATATTTTAATCATTGCAATATTTGATCCGTTACATCAAAAAAATTTGCTTTATTTCAAAACGTCATCACTTCGATTTCACATGATGAATGTAATCTCAAACTATCCGACAAAATATAGTGAATTTAGTGCTTTTATAGGAAAAACAATTTATTCAAATTCCAAACTTATGTGGTGGCGATTGTTGTTATTAAGACAATCGTTTACTACTTCACAAAGTATCTTTTATATATAAATGATGAACCGGTTTCTTGATAGTGAAAATTCTCTTGAATTTGATTTGCATATTTTCAGCTACTTGCCTTAAACGAGAGATGCATCAAGGCCGGTCTTTGACTGCTGTTCGGGGGTGATTGAACTTTCTCAGGGTGGATACTCAAACTTTTAAGTCTCAAGCTAATATTTAAGAGATCACTGTAGAACCTCGAAGGTATTGTGGGATTTTAATACAACAGACAACTCGAATTATGGGCTGTGTAAAAATATGGTTGAAATTTTTCTATAATTGGGCAATAATCCAATTTCTATTGTAGAGATAGAGATTAGTTATGATTTCACTTCTGAAAGAGCCAATTTAATGATTAAAAAGTCACATGGTTACAATTAATAAATTTGTTTAGAATTACTGCCAAAATTTTCAGAGCAAATGGGAGAAAATAATGATATAAATTCTATTGAACTATACTTTATAAATCTATGAAGAGATGGCTTGTACTCAGAGGTTGAAAATCCATTAGTTCATGTTTATATTCAATATTTTTAGATAAGAATGTATGTACAGAAGTGCTGTAAAAACATAAATTCTATTCAGAAATTATTTACTATCACTAGGAATTGGAAATACTTTGTCATAGTATTGAGACATAAGACGAAAATTACATTGCAATTTTAGTTTTAAACAAATCGTTAAAAATCTGACAATTCTAATGCCATAAGAAAAAGTTCAAGAAGTATTTCTATTTAATAGAAGGAAAAATATCGATAACATATTTACAGTAAACGACATGAACTCAGAGGCCCATGTCTACGACCATCTCGTTTTCGAGATTTTAGTAGCATTGATTTTCTAATAAATCTTGGAAACTTTGGCTATTCAACCTCGGAGAGAAACAAAAGAGTGGACAGTGTGACGTTCTACTGTTTTCCATTATTCCCAAATTATTTGTATGTCTTTAAACACATAGATCAATCAGATCCTTTAGATAGCCAACTCGAGTTCTCATTTAGCACCATCTCTTAGTTCATTGATAATGCTGAACTTATATGAAAACAGCACTTTCCTTTCTGCTTTTGGTGGTATATTTCAAATTCAATTCTTCCGTCCAGTTATTTTTCGAAACAATTCAATGGAATTGCATAAAACCAAATGATCACAATCCATTAAATTGTTTTGGCTAAAAAAAGGTCAAAAGCTGGTCCTAAATATGATACGAATTTTCATATTTAATTATGGGAAGAAATAGACTTTAGAATCGAAAAAAAAATGGAACAAACACCTTTCCGCAGCTATTTCAGTTATCAAGTGTTTGATTAACTAAGATTAACTACGCATCCACTATTTTATGTCAATGCTGCTCTGTGATTGGCTGGATATCGTAACTCCCGGTATTATCTTTCCGTCAAATCTATAAAGGTATTACTTAGTTGTGCTATTAAACCAACAGAGTAGGTACGATACGGTTCATTCTCTATTCCCGTACTAGCGGGTAGATAAAAAAAGAAAGATAAAAAAGTTGAAAACCCAAAATAGAATAGAAGAATTTCATGATATGGAGAATAAAGAAGATGATATGACGTTTGTCCACATTGATGTACGTTTTTGAGAGCACTCGAGGAAATAATGTTTCAAGTATACATAAACAACTCGAATAGCACACGTCAGATTTGACATATTCACATCAGTGTTGTCATAACTCAAAACTAGCAACACTCGTAGAGTGAATTAAAAACTCTTTATAGAAATTTGGAGATTATTGTATGGGTTTCTTAGGTTTATAGGATGTCAAATACTCAAGTTGCAAGTTACTTACTTATTATTATGAAGGTAATGGTTAGAAATTCCCAGAAATTATTTTTGTAAAATGTCCGATTAAAAATTAATAATAGTTGAAATAAGTTGTGAAGTTGTATCTGAAATTTTTCAAAGGTTTACAGAAACCTAATTTCACCACTATCAAGTTAAATTAATTGAATAATATGAAATATCTCCACTGCAAACGAATAATGGTGACAAATCATGCCTGCCGAACAAAGGAAAAAAATTCCATTGGAGTAGATTTGTTATCATAGACTTATGAAACATCTCAATGATGACTCAATTATTTTGAAGAGACACATTTCAAATTTGAATAATAAAATATCTTCTTAAGGACCGAATTTGAAATTTATATTTCAATTTTTATCTTTACGCTAAAAAACTCAGAACGCTTCCAAATATAATACTATATTTTCCTATTTTACTCTTATAAAAAAGCACCGTAGCTGTGGAATATATATTAAATTTCTTAATAATTTTTAAAATGAAATACCATTGGTAACAAAAATAGTTTCATCAATATTTGATAAAAGTTTGGAATTGTATTTAAATTTAACCGAATCTAACTATTAATAAAATTAAATAGAAAACTAACAAATAATATATAAGAATTTTCTCTATCAGATAGAATTCATCTCTACCATCCTAGCAACTAGCTAGATGAATTTGTTACAGCTACGACAATTATTTCTGATTACAGTCCTCAGTTCTTAGATAGTAATTTTTGTTTATGCCAAATCTTTGCTAAACTTCCCGTGTAAATAGTCCTTTGTGGAATTCAAAAATTGTTGTATCTGGAAATATAGATATCCAATCTATCAACGGACTACAACGTCCTATTTATAAATGAAATTGAACAATTTTCTTCTTTAATCGTTGCTTAACAGCTCTGACTCCATACTGATCAACCATTTAACTTCAGCAGCTATAAACGCTCATTGAGTTGTATCTTATAAATATCAGCCTCAAATCTTCATTAAAAAACTGTTGTTTTATTCTCCTTTAAAAAAGAAAGGACCAACAATAATAGCGACAATTTTGGGGTGATACTACTTCATTTGAAATGAACGTAGCTCCTATTACCCCTTCTTCCTTTATCTACTCGAAAACTTTATTACTTTGTAATCTGTCGCATAATTGAGCTCCACCAAACACTTCCTTCATCTCCCTATAACTCTATCTTTTTTCGTAATTATATTTCTTCTTTTGTCTTTATATTCATCATATTTCCTTTTGCAATTGCTCTAGTACTGCATAGAATAATTATTGATTTTCACAATACTGAATCAATGTTCCCAACCACTTGAAATTTATCTGCTGAAATACATACCCGCCACTGTGGAATAGCGTCTGTTGTTCCCTATTAAAGGCATAGAAATGATCAATATTCATCGTGATATCTGCTGTATATACGAAAAAAATATGAAACATGGTTAGGGATTATTTTTTGTGGAAATATATTTACTAATATGCACAATAAGTATTGTAGTGACCACTCTTATGTTATTACTAAAAGTTTGTTGAAATTGGTCCAGAGTATCTAGAACAAGAGACGTTTTTTCATTTGTTGATTATCTCAACATTTTTTTTTCGGAGTCGAATGCAGATATATATGCACAAACTCAAGCGTTTGTTGTACAATGAAGAAGGCGATTATTCCTCAAGCCAGATCGTGACAGTGACAGAAAAGGAGTATTGTTGGTAGAGTACCCGTGGAGACACATAAATTCAATGACTTCTTGGTGCTATTTACAGAAAAAGAGTACTACATATTCTTTCTTTTGAAAACACTTTTTTTCGGGGAAGAAGATTACAGAACGGTTGAGACAAAGAGGTTACATGCAGCCAAATTTCCTGTAACCACAGCTAATTGCGAAATATGTCTTAAGATTGAAAATATAAATTATTTTGGAACGTAGATCTAGGTAGGTTATCTGCTTGTTTCTCGTTCAAAACGATACTGAGAAAACATGACTTTTGAATACTGTAAAGTGATCTAATCTCAAAATATTTCCACTAATTTCTCATGACTAATTTGAGTTGTCAATTGATTCACTTGTACATAAGGATTGCTATTTCGTAATGTATTGATTTTGATTACTTTCAGTTTTTTATTTTTCCAATAAAACTGTTATTGTGGTGATATTAACCATATATTTGTCCAAGCTCCCCAAAAAACTATAATACGATGCTTAGTTTCTGATCAAATATAACTGTTTCCCAAACAGCAAACATACAATTAATTCATAAAATTTAATATAACTAAGAAATCTGTCGAGAAACATCCATTTAGCATATGTTTTATTGGGTTCTCCTGTATTCATGATTCTATTATTTTCATTATTTTGCTTTCCAGTTGCTAATAGCGACTAAGCTCCGACACTGATTACTTACGGACCATCATCTCCGACTTTTTTCAATGCAACTTTTGTGTTCTTCAATACAAAGAAATACAGATTCATGCTGCATCTCGAAATAGACATCAACGAGGTTTAAAAATAACCCATGGACTTTTATGAAAACAAATGCAACCGGTTTTGTAAAATGTTCATTTCCTTTTATGCTTCTAATGGTTATCTTCACGATAATTTTGTGCTTCTTTGAGACAAGCAAGATATTTATATAGACCTATTGGTATTTTCTATTTATAAATTAAACTTACGAGTAGACTATGGCAAGTAAATTCAACTGTTTGATGAGAAACAAATTTGAACAACTTAAACTATTTTTATTTATTCTATTGAAATACTTTGTTTATTCAAGATAAATGGAAAGTTTCCCCATTTTATCACTAAAAATAACAAAATATTGAATGTAATAAAAATTTAGTCAATTTAGTCAATTATTGATAACATAACAACATTCATTTAATAACATGTTGTTGTTTGAAAGTATGATAGTATTTTGTACAAATAGCACTTCTGTAAAAATATCTTTTATTCAGTATTCGTGCCGTGAATGCTAATTCAATGAACGCTATGACTACATACAAGGGCTGCTACTTAAGGGATATGGCAACACAAATATGATAGAAGAGAAGATAATCAAACGAAAGAAACAAAGAAGTTATTAATAAATATTGGTTGATACATAATGTTCACGAGCAAATTGTATATAGTAGAAAATAGGGAATATTTCAGGTGGAATGTCATTTTGTCAATAGACAATGGTGTAGACATGAAAGAAAGTAGTGCAGGGATAAAAACACTTCCAGAAACTACTTCAAGTAATTAAAGTAGAAGAAACAACAAAAAGGTTGCGAATAGTCTGGTAAAAGTAGGAGCAGAAATTAAACTCATATGCATCATAAGCCTTAGAGTGTTTGGTCATGAAGTACTTCTTTGAAAATCTCTCAGAAAGTATTCACAGTTGAAACCAATAAATTTCATGTTTCTTGATCCATAAAAATAAACTACTATATCGAAAATATTAGAACAGGACTATACATTTTACATAGATAAGACAGAAAAATGTGAAAATTAGATGATAAATTCAGAAAATTTTGTTTCAATCAAAATTTTCAATCCACAATTGGAGGGTTGAATTTTTTTTGTTCTAATATATTGGAAATCTTACTTACTGATCATATTCTTATCAAATTGGAAACTGGAACAGTTTGGAAAAAAATTACCAGGTTCTCTTTTCGTAGTTATAAAGGTATTTTTAGTACTGCGTTTTGACGGGTCGATTAATGAATCTAGGTAGAACAATTTATTGTTGAAGCGGATACATGATCAAAGTTGATATATTCCCAATTTTTCTTATGTTTCTAAACCAATTATAAATTGATATTAACAACTTGCTGTACATTTCAATGATTCAATTAATTAGGTATTATATACTATATATTAAACAACGGTATAACTTGTGCTCCTAAACCATTCAATATTTAGTGTAGACTGTTAGAAATTTATTAGTTACTAAATTAGTCTTCAATTCTTCTTGCCACTTTTCCCTCTCCTCAGTTACTTTGCATTATTAATTAATATCGTAACGGCAAACCAAGGATGAAAATTGTCACTGCTGAGTTTGTTACAAAACATTTCTATTCAACTAATCTCACATATTCTGTTAATAATATATGCATATGGTCAGAAAAAATGTATCCATAGTTTTTTTGTTGTATAATAATGGACTTTTCAAGAAATTTTGAAAGTTAGAGACCGACCCTTATTATGACAACTACACTTCCTTGGCTTCAACTACTCAATTCAAAATTTTACTACAAATATAATTATTAATTATCTTTACCAATTCATTCTTTCTATGAATCTTTTCCAACCTTTCAGTCTCATCGAGTCGTCCACTTTTAACTTTGAGAATTTGTGTTGTGTTATTATTGGTCAACGGATCTTGGAGTTTTTTCATCAAAATTATAAGTACAGTGTAATATTTTTCAACTACTAAAAGATATGAAAAATGTTTTTTCGTTGATTTTTCTTGTCACTTATTATTTTTCACATAAAAAAGTTAATTTCAATAACGATGATATATAATAATCTTATGTATTCACAGATTTAAGTCGGATTTCTATATAACTAATCAAGCAGTATCTCAGTAGTACTAATCAATTATATTTTCCAAAAAAATATTCTCACTTGAAATGAAGGTGTTTCATATTTTGATCATAAAACTGGGATGAGGAAATACAAATATTTTGCATCTCTCTTTCGGAGAGAGTATTATTTTTGTTTTTAATTTTCAGTATATTTAGCTTAATATACGATTAAAAAATAAAGTAATTAACAATACAAACGATGTTTTTATAAAGAAAAAGATGATAAAAACATTCCATTATAAAACATTACGAAGTTCATTCAAAGCTTTAAATGCGTACAGAATTGATTTTTGATAATAGAGTATCCAACACAAAGAATTACTCATAGATTATTGGAAATTTAATCGTTTGAAATCAATTTGACGAGACTAAACTTCAAATTAGTACCCGGGATATAGAATGATAAAAAAATCATGACCTATGATGATGAAGTTCCAACCCATTAAAGAAGGTGAGTGTAGAATACATAATTAACGTAAATATACCGTAATATCACTAATTACACCTAAAAACCAAAAAACACAAAAGTTCTTGCGATTACATGGAGTTATATAGCATACTGTAGTAGGGTCAACATATCTATATCGATCTAGAAAATAGCTGTAACACGTTATATTGAAAAAACTACAGTTAAATGTTGAATATTTATATATAAAATTACTCTGGTAAAGGTTTTTAAACATTTGTATTTGTTTAATTTCTATCAAACTAAGGAAAAACAAAACTAAAATATCGTTGGTACTGACTTTTTATTGTTCTGATATATTGGCGGAGCATTTCACTCCTCTCGTCACTTCAAGCTCCCATATTTTCTAGAAACATGATAGAATAAATAAATTTATGATAACATTTTGCAGTAATGCGAATTATAGGAATTTATGAGTTCATTTGAGAGCTGTTCGTAGTTTGCATACCAATTCCAATTATTCTTACAAGCATCCATCGTTTGTCTATCATATTTACTATCTTGTCCGTTGCCTGTATTTTTTTTACTTGTAATATTTGCTAGAGTTTGCATTTGTGTTCCTTGCTTTTGGTTAATTACCTTTCGTATTATCCCATACCCACACCTAGTCTTTCAAACTTTTAAAATATTATTTCCACTTTCCTTTTATCGCTCTATTACGAATATCAATTTGTATTTATTTGTTTTTTCGAAACTACAATTAATATGCAAAATTAAAAAAAATTAGGAAGGCAGAAATAACTCGATTGAATACCGTTCGTTAGCGCAAATATGCATAAAAAATTAGAGCCATTGAAAAGAATAAGAATCTGTGAGGTCAGTATTTCATAAACTTTCAGAAATTTTGTATTCAAAATAGATACATGTCCAAAAATGTTGGTTTATAAGTTTGCATTTTCTCCGTCCGAGCAATTATGTGTAAAAAAAGCCATAATCAGAACTCATGTTACAACAAGTTATAAAATGATCAAAGATATATAAGAATTATTCAAAATTACCTGGGCAATTCCAATGATTGGACGTTTTATTTGTTGTTCGTCATTTATAGGTGGCATTTTTCATGAAACTATAGAAACAAAAAAATTACAAATATTCAACTTCTTTTTAGCCATATCAAACTTGCTTAGATTCAAATTCGTATTTGTCATTTATTCAATTCAAACAATTGCAAAATTAAGTTTAATTGTAATCACTCAATAAAATATATCAAAATGAATCATTTATTGAGATCTCTCTGTGGTAGAGCGTTGTTATAAAAACATATAAAGGCCAATACCATTATCAATTTTTCAAGATTTTCTACATCCCTGTTGTGAAATTTACGTATCTATTTCAATATATTCTTTATAATTTTGCCTCTTTGTCAACTCTTCATTTTCAAAAACTTTTTGAAAGTTGCCCTCATATACTATGCAGATTCTAAAGTATGATGAAATACAGGGCTTGACAGGTATATTTTATATGTTTAAGAACTTTTCAATATTTTATATGGCTGTCTAACCATGATTTTATAGAAATCTCTCACACGTTGTTACATTTTTTCTTATATTTAGTCATTATTATTGACGCGCAGGTTCTCTTGATTTTGGTTACAATTACCATCACAATACTACATTGTACCCTAGTTACTTCAGTCAAAGATTTAGTTTCAGGTATCAAATCCGAAATTCGTATACCAGGTAATCCAGATTTTCCATAGCCCAACACCGATATAGTCGTTGGTTGTTAAAATTTTGAAGAAAAAATCTAACAAAAATAACTACATAATCCTCTTGGAAATTTTCCTTGGAACAATTATAATCACTAAAGAGAAAACATATAAAATTTATTGATAAATGTGATAGAGAAAGTGATGAGTTAGTTGTGAAATCAACTGCTGAGTTCGCTAACTAAAACCTAGTTTAAAATCCTGGAATAGAATACAAATCGTCTTACCAAGTATTGTTAACAAAATGAAGAATAGGTTAAATTACATTATCACGTTCTCATGTTCATTCCAAGACTAAAATATGTGAGAGTACTAAATATGTCAGGTAAGTAACAGTGAAGAATTATTTTTTTGAGTCACAGATATAGAATTCACGATCAAAATCAAACTTAGTGCTTTATTAAAATTACGATAAAAATTTGTTTGATACATTACTTGATTTAATAAAAACTCCAGAAATAATCTTGGTTGCTACTAACCTACATGATTAATATAAGAGTTGAAAATGAAATTGAGAAAACATAATCATATTATTTGAAATTCTTAGGCACTTACTCATAATAAGTTATCATTATTCATTTTCTTGCAAAATGCTACCAATACAATGAAGAAATATATTCTGAAAAATATGTTTTATAACCAGAACTTCTCGTAAAATAAGCGTAAATTTGAGTAAAATTGAGCAAAAAGTAATTTATATTCCTAATCATAATTAATAGGTGCGACACACTCAAAGAAAAACTTCTGTAAAACTTTTGTACAAGTAATTAAACAGCTGAGTACTAAATTAAAAAAAATCAAATAATGTATCAAATATTATGATAATATTATTTATCCAGTCTTAAAACGTCATATGTTATCTACAAAGCATTCAAAGGGACTGTGTTTCCGACGTAATTAAAAACATTTGTCAGGAGAGATTATATGAAGCGTTGCCTGTCAAAGATCAGAATATTCTTCATATAATTTGGATTGGATTTTACAACTGGCATGAAACTCAAATAACTATTTCAAATAGGATTTTTTTCTTTAATTGAATTAATAAATTATATACCCCATATCCCAAGACAAAGCATTGTTCTGACAGGTACCTTCACTATGTTCTTGAATGAAAGATATAATCCATCCTCTACGAAATTACTAAAAAAATATATGGATAATTGCGAATGAATGCTATGGAAACCAATTAAGAAGAGATATTCATGTATTGAAATGAAATTCGCAAACAATTGAGATGAATCTCAATCTAAGATGAATTGGTTGATTGCATCACCTTTTTCCTGCTTATAATAGACAGTAATGAGATATATAATATCAACTATTTAAAATTAATTAACTTACCTATTGCTAGACCAAGTTAAACATATCATTCTAAGAGATGGTTCAATTTTTGGATTATTGTTTTCTACGTTTTCATCTCAGTTTACTCCTGATGAGATAATAGCTTTTTGTTCAATGCTTCATTTCTTCCTTTCCTTCCTAGTATTACCCTTCTTGATTCTATTCTTTGTCTCTTCATTCTTTCTACTAGATCTTGATCGCTCATGTCTCTTAGTATTTTATAGTTTATGCGTAACTTTTATTGGCCTCTCTATAATTTTATTTTTTTTATTCCATTATTCTCAGTTCCACTTTCTCTATCTTTAGCATCTATCTCTTCTCCATACATAATTTTTTTTTCTTATTAGCTTTCATTACTAATGAAATCATTTGAACTTTCACTGTTTCTAATAGTCCCCTATTTTCCATTTTCACACAGTTCTCTGTATCTCAATATTTTTACTCCACTGCTATTTATATTCAATTTTATTTTTCCACTTTTTGTTGTTGATTATTATAGCATGTGTTTCAAAATATTTTCTTGTATCTTTACTATCATTATATTATCTGCATATATGCGACTATTTCGCTTAATCTAAAAATAGAGTACCAAAAGTGCAACAGAATTTTGAGAGAAATTCCTATTCTAAGATTTATTTATTCAACCCAAAGAAAGATAAAAGGAGATATTGGAACTTAACTTCAACACCAACATATATAAATGAATTGATATTCGCAGATAATTTGGTTTTCTAAGCGAGACCGAAAGAAGGTCTAGGACATAATTCTAATAGTCACAAAATATGCACAAAAAACTACAATTTCATTCCTCATAGTGATATTGAGAATATGTTACATTCTTTTGAGGATCAAATTTAGTTCTATATTTTTGTTTTATATATACACTATTTAATTTGATTTCGAATATTTCCCAAATTAAAATGGACTGGAATTTAGTTTATATTGACATTTCTAGTTCCGTAGAATTATTTCCAATACACATCATCAACAACCAGTAAGCGCTAATATATAATTTTCCTAGCGGAGTCTTGTTTCCAGACTTTTAATCCAATTTATATTTATGTTTGAGACAAGTAATGTGTAAAGAAGTTTTAGTTTTGATTGTCAAAGTTTCATATAGGTATCGCATGACCTGGTAATGCTTTCCAACAGCAACTAATAATATTCGTTTAAAGTGCTAAATATGAGAATAATTTCATCAGCATAGCTTGAATTTTCGAATCAATTCAATAATTTTGATACATTGTGGTCGATCTCAATATTTTACGTTTTTGGATACCAATGT
The DNA here is from genome assembly GCF_026250575.1 of Diorhabda carinulata. Taxonomy (NCBI): domain Eukaryota; kingdom Metazoa; phylum Arthropoda; class Insecta; order Coleoptera; family Chrysomelidae; genus Diorhabda; species Diorhabda carinulata. Next base: position 12,792,575 of record NC_079462.1, read on the forward strand.
ACGTTTGTTTGAATTTTTGATCAATACATTATCTTTAACGATGTAAAAAACTTTTTTGAAGTGAATAAAGACTCTGCAGAAGGTCACTCTATATTTAAATGAGTATTTAAATACTCATACATATAAAGCTGCCTGGAATATTATGGGAAGAGTAATAACAATAATAATTATAAATTTACTTAATCCTTCCTTAACTCAACCGAAAGCCAAAAATACTACATGTTATTAATAAAAGAAGCATATCATCCAATCAGTAATAACCCGTTGGGAACTTTTGTTTATTTAAATCCAACTTCTAAACTACTTGCCAAGGATTACTCCAAATTGCACTAGACATAATAAATAGTCCCATTTATTTGTTGAGAAAAGAATGTATTTGTGCGATTATTTCTACAGAATTAATTGTATTAACTTATAAGAAAGCAATGAAACTCTCTATGTCATTTTAAACAAATTATTTGTCTTTACGACAAGCTCCTGTTTCAGTTATTACTTTCTAATTTGATTTTTTTTTTGAAAAAATTCTTCTGGCGTGAAAGTGGTCGCCGAGAAACACTAAGTTCGATTCATTGAATTTTACTATATCTTTTTCCCGTCATGTAGCATGTTGAATTGCCTTAGTGAGAGAAAAATATATTCAACTGCATATGAAGAAGTTTCTTCGTTAAAAGTTACAGTTGTAGTCACTTGAATCGATTTCCTATCTCGAAATAGTTTGTGAACAATGTTTTGAAATGTTCTGAATAAATTTAAGCTTACAGAGGTCATAACTTTGACAATTATTGCATTTTTCTCCTTTAAAATGGCTTTCGCCAGCTACGAGAAATACTTCAATTTCGAGATTAAAATCGGAAAGCGTCGTGTAGTTATTTCTTAACCGTGGTCATATTTGTTGAGTGTGTTTTCGTTGTATTAGTATGAAAATAAACATTCTTAGTTTTATACTGTATTCGTGGTTAGTTAAGTAGATCTGTAGTTTAGTTTATTTACTTTGATGAAATTTTTATACAATGGAACACTGAGTATCACTCTTAGTGGGTGTATAGTAAGTAGAATCATGTAAGTGCAAATCAATTATTTTTTGCAAGGAATTTATATTCTTCCCGATGTCCTACATGAAACCATATCAGACGTTACATCTGTATTCGTACAAATATATTTGCTTATTTTTCTATCCTTACAGTCAACTTTCTTTTCAAAGTCTCAAGATTCCAAAACATATTTTTGACATTTTTCGTATAAATATCAGAACTTATTGAAAACGTTGTCTAAAGATTTTTGTTTTTTAGAAGCTAGTAATCAATGAATTCTTTCTCCTATGATATGTAATTAGATTTGATGATGAAATTTTAATTAACTGCTTTTATCTAAATGTTATTTACGAAAGAATGTGCATCGAGAGAAGAATCTGAGTTAATATACTAATCATGTTTATATCATTGCTAAAGGTGAATTGAGTTTGACACATTGAGGTTAATAGCAGTTCCTAAATATATTTCATGTGGAAAGCTTACCATTTAAACATGTACATACAGGTTTTTTTTTTAATTCATGCTCATATGAAATTAAGATGGGTTTTTGTTTTTTCTATAATTTTAGTAAATCAAAGAACTTAAAAGTCTGTACTTTTCGTGCACTCGCAAAGGACTAACTACAGGTATTTTTTCAATATTTTTGTTTCATTATACGGGGCTAAAACCCTTACTTTATTGCATATCAAAATTTTTTTTCAAGATGAAATTTTATTAAAAGAAATTATACCTTAAAATACTTGCTTTATTTAGAAATATTTTTATTCCTATATTTTGTTCCCAGTAGCTGCGGAGAACAAAAAAATAAGTAACATAATTTATAATTTGTTTGATCAATTGAGTGAAAAATAATGAAGATGTCAAATGTAATAAGATTCATAATAAATGCTGGAAATAACCACCTCTAGCCACAATACATGAACGTAGCCTACATGTCATAGATTTACGTTTAGAAACAAAATATACAATTTCAGTCATCACCTTCTAAAGGTAATATCTCGAAAAGGAGTGAGCTGAGGAAATTTTGTTATAGGAAGTACTCATCTTGAATTTTGTCGCATGAATTCAGAAACAACCTGTATATGTATATGTCGTTACCTCGGGACATATCTGGACAAAGCTCTGATAGAAGATTCATCGAATTATTCGTAAAATTTGAATGAAATTATCAAAAAATGATTTCGACTTTTGCATGTATTTCTCTTTTTTTTTTTCACCAAATTTCCTTTACTTAGGAGAAGTTGTTACGTGACCACGTTCAATTCTCTTCCTTTCTGCTGACGATCTGACGAACTGACCTTTTTTCAGTCATGTGACTAACTTTCCTATTTCTTTTTATTATAAAATCCATAGGTTTGACTATTATTTTCGCATCATGCCGAATGCCATCATTTACAAATTTCCATTTTGACTAAGACCGTCATTCTTATTTGCTTGAATCTCATTGTTCAGATAGTAGAATTATTCTTATTTCCTGTGTTACTTCACTTTCATCTAAATGACTACGCAGTAATCGAATATTTTGAATTGCAGCTTGTGCAAAAAAACTCCGCAATGGAATAAAACTGATAATGTGGAAATTATAAATTAAGTTTTTATAAATTGGAAATACTGGCTACATGGGAAAATACCCATTATCTAAGTCGCTTCTAGTAGTTTCAGCTGTATGTTTTTCTAGCCTCGATTTTACTCTTCTTTGAGTGATCTGTTTTAATTTAAGCATCGTCACCAAAGACTGATTGGGGAACCACATAAGCGCGCAGTCCAGGAATTAACAAAATCGGGATCGAAAAACAAATTATTGTTTATAAAAGCTAAGAAACATGCTTTTAGCATAGACAAATTAGAAAAGTGAGAAATAAGCTTGGTATATGAATGAAAGTACCGATGAGGAAATTAGTGTCATCCAAAAAAGACACCCACCAAGAAACACTTTCGTACATCTTACCGCAGAGAGCAATTTCGAGCTAATGAGGGAAAAGAATTATGGAAAGGAAAATCCTACCTATTGAACAATAATCTGAAAAATCATTAGGACAGCCGGACTGTGATTCAGATTCATATCTATTGCTTAAAAACCGCAAAGTTAGTTTAAAAATGTCATCGAAAGCACCCAGCGCTTTTATAATATAACATAATTTAACATAATTTTTAATTTGGAATTATTTAATGATTGGGAACAAACACCTCCTGCTACCGTAGTACACAGTATTTTCACGATAGTCAATGAGACGTTCTAGATAAGTCAGTGTAGTTCGAAATGACCGTCGGTGGGGTATTCCTACAATTGTTAGAATGTAAGAATTAATGAAGAATTTTTCCTGACAATTTTAAGATGTGAAAATTCCACATAGGTCACCTACGAGTATATTCTTGCGTGCTATCAATTAGATGATCATCATCATCATTAAGCCTTTCAATCCTTTGAATTATGGCTATCGTTTTAAGCGCTCTTGGATTAGGCATTTTGTCCAACAATTTTCTATATTAATGCTCTTATGCTCTCCTCTTTTTCATCTCTCCAAGTCTTTCTCGGCCCGCCTCTTTTCCTTAGCCAGAATGGGATCCATTGCGTTATTCTTTTGATCATTTCAGTTGGTTTTCTTCTCATTATATGACCAGCCCAATTGAGTCTGTGCTTTTATGCATCACTGTACTTTCCTTTGTCAGCTCTTTCTCTATTTCTTCGTTTTTCTTTGCTCTCCTTTTTCTCTCCTTTGTGATGTGTGGACCTGTTATAGTTCTCATTACCCTTTTCTTGGTTCTTTTAAGCGATCAACAAGAGCTGGAGTTTTTGAAGCAATGATGATTGTTATAATCAATATTTATGGGGTTACATACGTTCACTAGGCTCCTATAAAATTTTTCAATCAACATTACTACCTCCAAGCTATTGATGAAGAAAAAAGAACCCGAACAGTGGAAGAATAAGTACTGGGTCTTTACAAAGAAAATGCGCCAGCTCAAACAGTCATTGCTTATCAATAGGTTTCTGATCACTTGTTGAGTTTCCCAGTGTTAGTTTAACTGACTTATTAAGCATCTTGTTCTGAGCGATTTCTATGTTTCCTAAGATACGAACATTGAAATTTAACTGTGAAAAGAAAAGCACACGCGTCGTGAAAACATAAGAAGACTTCCAACACTAGTACAATCAATGGGTGGTACGGAGCATTCTGGGGTCAGGAGATAATATCTTCATTCAATATTCACACCTCCTGAGAGCGGCGTCATCTTAAACTATTCACAAAACAAAATTTTTTCCATAATCACAACTCATTTCTTATACATTCTAATTCTCCCCTTCCATACAAACTGATATTATTCATTATGTTTTTCGTTAGATACTACTTTCAGCAAAACTCACTCAAACAAATGTTGAATAGTAAATACCCGACTTAACTATTCATAATAGTAGATAGTCATAACAGCAATGTGCCCTCAATAATGAACACAACACCATTTTCTAATTACTTATAAATAACCATTATATAATATTCTATTAGTGTGAAGATATATTATTAGTAGATTCATTGGTATGAAACACTTCATGCTGAATGAATCTGAAACAAATCATAACAGACCAATGTGGATGACAAATTTAGTAAACTCCGATTGAATTGACAATAAAATGTAGCTGGGTGTGTATGTAGATAATCAGCTGTTTCCATAATTATTACAGAAATTCTTCTAATTAATATGCTAATAAACATATTTATTTAATATCATGAGTTATTTAATCGTTTATGATAGTAATGAACATTTGAAGAAATATTAAATTTTATCGCCACAATGTGAGTTACAAGGGGCACTGTTTATTCTTTTATTGAAACATTTTTTTCACCAAATGAAATATGTCATCGTCAACTCAAAGTTCAAAATTTCTGACAGTAAAGGTACGTTTTTGATTTTCATGCGCTCTTATCCAATAAATTGAATCAATCAACTCATCTAAGTTTTTTATAATTTAGTAATATAAAATAATACTTATATTTCTGGTATTCTAACCAACGTTAGCTTTCCAAAGAAGCTGAAGAAAGTTGTATAAAATTTGTTATTATTTCAAAAAACTGTACAAAAGTAATTAGTAATTAAAACACAAAACGGGATCTGGTCTCATGAGAGATTGAATCAATGATTTATGTGCCTCATAGTTCTGATAAAACACTTTAGTAGAGTAGGACACAGTAGTGGAAGTAGGTGTGTATTGAAGATACGTGTCGACCAAAACAAGTAATCAGAGCGATGAAAAAATATTTTAGTGAACTTTTAGAGTTATTACAGTGTTTGTAGTGTCATAATTAATGTAGTAAATGGTGTAGGTAACTAAGTTTTAAGTGTGAATTTTGTAAAATTGACTCTTTTATTTTTTAATTCACTTTTACTAAGTTTCCGACAGTTCTGGAAAATTTTATTAGAAAACCAGAAAAGATATCAAGTTTTCGATTCCACGGCCAATTAGGCATCCAAAGAGAAAGTAAATAACGAATTTTTGAGAAAATTGTATTTGGAAAATAGAAGAGATTCGAAGTTTTTGTCTACAGTGACGGGAAGTGATTAACGAGTTTTCGAAGAAATTTCAGAACGTGTTATTCATAAACTAGCATTTATACCAAATTTCCAACTGAACAACTAATTTTTGTAAGAATTCTAGAATATTTTCAGAAACTAGCACAGGTACCGAATTTTCGACTTATACCAATTACAAGAATAATTCGAGACCGAATAGATGATTTAATGAAAATGATGAAAGAACTGAAAGAGAAAACATAAGTCCAAGAAGAAATGAAGAAGGATCAAATGAAATGAGAAGGCATAAATAAGAAATAGAAGAACTAAAGGAAGAAATGGGAGATAAGCTGAATGATGAAGTTGCTACACAAGCGATTGCAATGGTAAAACAATAAAAAAGCTACTGATGTTTAATTGAAAAATGTGCTCTCTGTCGAAACTCGCAATGCCTTGAAAGCGTAGTAAATCGCATTGGTTTACATTCCTGAGACAATTCAACGTTGTACCGGAAGCGAATGGTTAGAACTCTGTGGAGAAGGCTACGTTTTTTCTCAAATTATTTATTAGATTAAAAGAAGAAATATGCTGTTTGGAAGACTATTTATTATGCTTTGATGTGAGTATAAATTAATCAACATGGTTTATCGTTTATATCCGTAGCAACCGGTAAACAAATGAAACATGTTTATGTGGTGTTTGTATCAAAAATAACAAATTTGACATAAAAATTAAAATCGAGTGTGTTAGTTCAATGCATACCATACCACAAAAAATCGCTTAAGTTATTGCTTTAATCTAAAATGGACTTGGTCAGCGAGCTGTTGCTAGATAATTAGAGATAACCTGCGCAGTGGTTCGAAGAGTGTGCCAGCGTTATGATGAAACTAGATTCTTCCATAGGTGATCAGGAACAAGTAGAAGGCGATTTACTACTGCTCGTGATGAGCAGTAGTAAAGTAAGGCGAAGACCGCAGGAAAATAATCTGACCCCTAAAACCTGCAATTAGTTCAAAACTTACTCGAGCTCATCTGTTCTCTGTTCTCTGTTCTCAGATGAGACGAGAATATGCCTCCATAGAAGCGACTGAAGAAGGAAGTGTACCAAAGGTCAAGGAAGCGATTTACAGATTGCTACTTTGAAGAGAGTGCTCCTGCATGATCTGGGGTGCAATTTCTATGGGAGCACGAGCCGACCCTGTATTCATTCCTAGGGGCGACCGTGTTCACGGAGGAAAACGTTTAACGGCTGATAGATATATCGAGGAGATTTTAACAATTCTTGTGGTACTTTACGTCAACTACATTAGAGACAAATTTTTCTATCTGCACCGTGCAAGATTACAATGCAGAATTCGGATTATTCAATGGCCAGCATACAGTCCTGACCTAAATCCGATAGAAAATTTAGAGCTTATTTGCTGTAGAAGGAGAATGGCTTAACATCCCACAAGAAACAATAGCTAACTTGATTAGATGTATGTCTAATAGTATGAGAGATGTTATTAGGGCAAGAGGTCATACCCATTATTAAAAAATTAAGTGTTGATTTTTCAATTGTCATTAACAAATAAAAAAAATATTTTCGATGCGCTAAGTAGTGGAAGCCTTCAAAAAGCATGTTTTATAGATTTCTTTCTGTAACGACACAGGTTACTTTGAACATTTTTTGAAAAAGTAGTTCTTATAGGCAAATATTTCGATAAGCAATCAAATGTTTTTCCATAAAATTCATTTTTACATGATTGTATTGAGCTTACCATTTGATTATTTGTTTCGGTCGAATACAGTAGTAAAAATTTTATACACTTCTTATTAACAAATTGTCCAATACTTGGTACAAACCTCCTTTTGAATAGATTATTCTATATTTTTCATCAACCAAATCAGATAATAATAATGTAGGTAATGCAGTTGACGCTAAAAAATAGAAAAAATAGAAAATATCTAAATTCGAGAGTTTTATTGAAAACGAATATATTAACGTTGTAAATAATTTATTAAGAGCTAACAAATAATTCAATAGGTGCTAAGTACCAATTATCAAATCACGCGAGTATAGGCAATTCATCAGGCAAAAAAATAAAATAGTTTAAATTTCTGTCATCAATCAACCGTTAATTAGTTCACTCACATTATGCCACAGGATTTTTTTTGTTTACCCTTGAGGAGAATTGTTCGATACTGTATATAACTATTATTCTTATAGTTAATAAAAACGATGTATCCAATTTTTTTTGTTTATTACATTATATTTCTTTTCTGTCGAAATAAGAATTTGATCACATCACATTATCTTAACCATTCATAATGTGCAGAAAGGTAGTCAAAATGGTGCCTTCCAGTTAATTGGTATTTATCAAGAAAAATAAGTTTCAACCAAATTATTGGTAAATACAATTATGCAGTATACAATATTGTTCAAAAAAGCAAATATCTTGAACCAGTTTTGATTGGTTTTTGAGAGGCTTTTTTCTTTCTAATATGTTTATAATTTGTATTCGAAGGACCGGTTTGTTAAATTGATAGACTTTATTTGGTTTATATTTTGTATATTAAAAGTAGTATTCTAATGATCGACTGATAATCATTACATATTCTTTTCTTCAGAATTAGCCTTACTGAGAGAGACCCTATCCTATGTCTAATGGTGGGGGCTGCAACTTCCACTTGTTTTATATTATACGAATTTTGTACAGTTTTCTTCCGCTTTTATGAATAGAACCAGAAGTTTCTTGAAATTAAAATGTTAGTATTTTTATGTATACATTGTTACCTCCTTTCCAGTATATTGTTTATCGAGGCCTCTTTAATTTATTTTTGGTACTTAAATATCATTATTGTAAAAATTTATCAGTGACAATTGTTTGCGAGGATTTATTGAAAAATTCTTAGCCTACTATAGAACCAATCAAAATTTCAATGACAAAATATTTTATTAGTCAACATATTCTCCTCTTAATTGGATACATTCATTAAAGCGAACCTGCAACGTCTCAAGACCTTCCAAAAAAATGTTTCTTCTTGCTCTGCAAACCAAACCTCTACAGCTTTTATTACCTCCTCCTTGGAAGAAAATTTACGACCTTTTAAACTTTTTTTCGGTGGAGAAAAGAGATGATAGTCGGACAAAGCCAAATCTGGTGAATAAGGAGGGTATTCTAGTAAATAAAACCCTAAATCACGAATTTTTTGCATGACAACATGAGATTTGTGCCGTTGTCCTGCAAAAACAACATACCTTTGGATAGCTTTCCGCGTCTTTTCTCGTAGAGTGGTGAGTAATGTCGAATAGTAATCTCCAGCTATTTTTCCACCCTTATACAAACAATCAATCATGATTACTTCATGGCAATCCCAAAACACTGAAGCAAGAACGTTTACAGCAGATTTTTGGACACGAAACATCGTAAGGTCTTGGAGAACCAGAGTGTCGCCATTCCATTGATTGTTTCTTTTTTTCTGGATCCTAGAAATGTACCCAAGTCTCATCCATAGTAACAATTTTGTTCAAGAAGTCTACATCGTGTTCAAATCGAGCACAGATCTAACGCTTTTGGTCAACATTCAAACATTTGGAGATCCATTTTGCAGCAATTTCTCTCATGTCCAAATTGACGTGAACTATATGATGAAAGCGTTCGTATAAAGTATTTAGTGCTTCAGATAACCGTTTTAGCCCAATTCGACAGTCTGATAAAATCATGTTATGAACTGCATCGATATTTTCGGGGACTGACTCAGAAACTGGCCTTCCCGATCAGTCATCATCTTCAATGGAAAATTTACATCTTTTGAAGGATGCAGTCTAATTTTTCACGATCGCATACGAAGGACATTGATCACAAAGGGTATTAAGCAAATCTTCGTAAATCTGCGTACCTCTTAACCCTTTTAAATGCAGATACTTGATGATGGCGTGATACTCCAACTTTTCGATTTTCACAATTTCGGTGGAAATCGTTTTTCTTTTAATTTATTGCATAACTCTGGTTCACTTTTTTTGACGTTAAACTTTACACTGACACTTCTAATAAGTTATTGTTCGTTGCTATGGTAACGCAATGTAATGGAACTGGTCTAGGCTAACTAGATATCAATACATCCTTGTACTTATGTACTTCATTTTACGTTAATCCTCTCAAACTCTTTTTTAGTCCCCTTTCGGAATCATTTTACTTTCGCAACATCTATATTTTATTGTTCTATAACTTTGTTTCTGCTGCTTAGTAAATATTCTAGTTAGAAGACTTATTTCCATTTGATATATTTTTGTTAAAATTTCCGATTTATTCTTCTGTTGTAACAATAAAATGAAGACCCAATCGTCCAATTACTAATCACTAGAGTATTTTTTTGAACCTTTTTTTGTGAGACACCGAAAGTAGCAAAAAACAAAGTTTGTGAGAAAGTAGCTAACAATACGTTTCTCGCATACCGCGACTCTGGTAGAATATACGGTGCATCAACTTACCTCGACTCGATAATAGATCATATGGTTCAATTTCCATACCGAGACTCGTTAATAGAATATATCGTTCAACGTATCGCTGAACGCGAAATAAAATTGATTGATTCCACCAACATAATTTGTAGTCCCTAATATAATATAAAGGCTGTTGATAATAAAAAAAATATTCACTAACTCCGCCGCTTTGGACAAGTACAAGAAATTTTACTTTGATCAATATTGACAATAGTTGAAAATTCGTCTAATTCTCATCAATAAATGATAAAGTTAAAATTGTGAAAGCAGATAACTTTTAAATAATCCTTAGCTCGAGAACATTCTGTGGCTACACTTTTTACCTGATACGTTAAGAGGCGTTAGTTTGATCATATCTTCAGCAAATTCAAAAGTATCTAATGTGTTAGTGAGAAAATGAAATCAGTTTTTGTTCGCGAATCATATCATGGTTACAAACTGGAAAATAATCTGAGAGATAAATAATCCTTCGATTATTTCAGGCAAAACCGCTACACTTCTTTTATTGAATAATCACTCCAAAATATGCGTGCATATGTTCATTCATTCCATACGGAAAACTTCCATAATCCATAAGGATTGTTGAATAATTTTTTTTTCAATGTATTCAACAAAAGCAGCTCTATAATCTCAATGCAAAAAATTTTTTTCCAAGGATATCTTCCCAACTTTATTCTTTTGTTAAAGCAGCTAAAATCGCTTCGAAACAATAAAAATGATACAGAAAATATAATATATGAATTTCAGTAATTAAATCCCGCACTAAGTAACTTTCATCTGAATGTGCAATGTGCAATCGCAATAAAAATAACTATTCCGCCCCCTTATAGCTTCGGCCATGCTGTCATTCCATGTTTTGTAAAATTCTGACCAAGTTCTTTATTTTATATCTATATTGTAGGAGCATTAGAAATAGCTAATACGCTGGTGAGCAGGAAATGTATACATATTCTATTTGCTACTTTTACTGGACCTCTTTATTCTAATAGTGTCTTATTTAGAGTGTATTAGCTCTTTACCTTTGGCAATACCTGCCGCAATTCGAGGCAAGTCGAAACTATGAGATCAGGGTCAACAGAAAAAAAATATTGAATATATTGAGAATTCCATCAGAATATTTGTACTATATGACATTGATCAAATTATCCCTTGTCATTTCTTCAATTGTTATTTAATGTGTTGTTATAAGTTTTTTTCATGGGGAAAGAATATGATATATATGTAATATAATTTTTTTTTCATTTATATAGAATTATAATTCTAATGCAAATATTCGGAGCTATAACTGACAGAGATTGGATTGATAAATCACTCATATTTATGGCGCTAAATCAAATCCAAAGGTCACCGAATCACCGACACGTTTTAAATACCACAACTTAACCGCTTGAATATGTTGTATGTAATATTTGGCAGCATAAAGCTCTACCGTTTCTCAAATCTGTTCTAACTAATGCAAAATATATTCACATTTTATAAGTACTAAAAGTTGTACGAGGATTGAATAAAAACAGTTCGGCTGATTTTTAAAAATGTTCAATTAGCTATAACGTCACTTGCATATATCGCATATACTAGTGAGTATAACAAGAACGAAATTTCGAAAATGAACTCATACAGCTCATTTTTTTTATATCAACATTTGCATTCGTGTTATACCATATGAAAAATGGTAATCAATCAATTTGTTCTTATTTTATTGATATCTGCTTTTCGATTTTATTGATATCTTCTTTTCGAGATGTGTTGTAGCTGGCATCGATTATAAAATTATTGGATAGATAATATTCGGTGCATGCCTGAATTTTAGGATATAATAATCGGTTTTGGAATAAGGATAATTCTGTTAAAAATTTCGAAATAGGATTTTTGTTTTAGAATGCCTATATTTCAATTGGGATTAATATACTGCTCATAATGAAGCGACATGATTTTTCCAGAAACACGACTCTCAGAAATTGAGAAAACATGAGTGTTTTCAAAATATACAGAAACAAATAATTTTTTTGAGATCAATGGATTTTCCAAAAGTTCAATCAACCGCAAATGTTTTTTAAATATCAATGTAAGTCGAGTGGTACGTAATTTGAAATGTAATTTGGATTTGCAATTACCGTATCAGTCACAATTCTCACAAAATTCTTGAAACGGAATACAAGAAAATCGGAATTTTTAGAAAAGCTTCACATTCAAAAGAGCGAAACAGCTATAAATGATAAAGATCTAAATAATTTAAGTAAAATTTATAGCTCTATTTTGTAAATTCTAATAAAACTACAAATAATGTAATTGATTACTGCTATGGATTTGAGATGTAGGGACCAAGGAAAAATAAAATTTTCTTATTAGAACAAAGTTCTAAGTTGATATCATCCTTATTTTGATATTCATGATGAAGTTGATCTATAAATCAATATAAGTAAGCAAATTGTCAGTGTCAATATCATATTTTGATAAAGATTCTTTTAAATTGTTTTAAAAATTATCAAAAAAACTAATTTTAACACATAAGAGACCTAAAATCAAGACCATTCAGATGAATTAATTCCTTTGAATGAATTTCAGTTATGTTTGAAGCTTTCAAGTTATACAACAAATAAAAGACGGACTGGATATTACTGAGAACTTTACATATTTTACCTGTTCTTCTACCATTACGGGAAGTGATGGTTCATTATTGAATTGAATTTTCCACAGTAGCGAAACTCTATAAATATAAGTTCTCAATCACTTTTCTCCTATGTTCAATAAAATTTTCTTCTGAAGTTCGATTGTCAGTATGGTAATATGAAATAAAAGTCGTCAAGGTTCTGAAGAATAAACGCAATAAAATGATAGGTTATCAATAGGCATATGAGACTGACCCACTTATTTTTGTAAATTAACACTTTCAGTACGAAATAGCTGTTAAATATCATAACAAATCATTATAAACAAATATCCATATCTATGTGAAGATTAACTTTACAAATACAACACATATTTATTATCCTACGAGATATCCTATTAACAAGCAATATTGATAATGAATAGTAACCTCAGCTCATTATTAAATTATAGTTTGTTTAATTTCTAATAGAATAAACTCGTAAACTAAGATACTCCTAATTAGATATATTGAGATAAATCTAAGCTAATCTCAACGTTATTGGAAATTTCAAAACCATTGTCCAAATATTCAAACAAAAATCCACAAATATCATTTGACAAGTTGCCTATATTATAAGACTACAACCAAATATGAGTAGTCAAAATCCCTCTCTCATAAAAGGCATTTGAAAGTGAATGGAGGTGACTTTAGATAGAGCTTAGTTAGCTAATTTCAAATAATATTTCAAATCGGTGACATACTGAAAGTGGAAGCTGAAATAGATATTGAGTATTCAATTCCCTTGACTCAGAATACAACTTTCTGATTGGAAAGTGACATAAATATTGAGTTTTTTGAATTTTTATATTTCATTTACTTTTTGGAATTGAGATACAAAATTTGAGAATATGTTTGGTAAAGTCTTTATGAATGAAATTGAATTTTTATGAAATATGCAAGGCTAGGACGTTATTCATCATCTTGAGTAATTTATGTTTCTTTTAAATACGCGTTTTTTATTTTCAGTTGTCAATACAATGGGAGATTCATAATCCTTCATCAAATGAATGTTCTTCCAGAGTGCATCTGTCAAGGTATAATTTGCTCTCACTTTGTGAACCTTAATAGACTGGTAGTTGATATTCCATCTTCAATTTAACGGAAAATAAGATTGGTTTAAGGTGTTGTCTGTTTGCTATCTTTATATAATGTTGTTTCATGATTCCGGAAATATTAGGGATCACTGATTCAATATATGGTGAAGATATAAAGATATCATTTTAGTCTGTCTCATAAGGATTAAATCCAAATATATAGATGATATGAGCTTCATTTAAAAGTTAATTCGTACAGTTCTCTATATGTCTCTCTAAATTCTCTAGCTCTATATGTCGTAAGCTTGACCAAGTTAATCATACGTTTTTCGTGGGTGATATGAATGTTAACTGATCAGAGTTCTAGAACATATTGGTTTGCTATACAAGGAGATTAAAATTTTCTTTTCTTTCAATCCAATAAATTTAGTTTCAATAAGTTATAATGATTACTCAACATTTCCTCTCTCTATTGAAATCATATGGACGGAATAAAATTATATCATCTACACACTTTTTCATGAATAATAGCTTGAATGGGGAAACAAAGTCCAAAATATAGTTCACGACATTATCTGCCGGAGTTATTGTTTATAGATTTTTTGTAAACAATTTTAAATTTGAAATTTCCACCGAAAATTGAGCACGATGTTGGAAACTGTGATCAAAATCTCGTTCTGAATCAGAATCCTCAATGAGCAATTAGGTAATCTTTTTGACCGGAATCATAGTTTGCACAAAGCCCTATGACTTGGTAAGCACTTTCTTCAATCAAGGTGATATTTCTAGAACTATCGGTGATATTCGTAATGAACAACATATTTTTCAATACCTTCACACCAACACTCACCATTACTCTGTTATATCATGATGTATTCGGAATAAATAATATGTTTCTAAGTTCTGAATAAATTGAGCTGTGGGCTACTTCACCCAATGGGTATGTTAATATAAAAGTTTAACATAGCTAACTGGTCTAAGAAATTCTAACATATCTCATTCATCACATAAAGAATGTTGATTAAACCATGCAGTTCTAGATAATCCTCAGCACGAGAGTAACCATTTAGCCTTGCATTAGTTGAAGAATATTTTCATCTTTTACACTAACGGTTCTACCTATCACTTTTATCAATAGTAAACTTTGAGGATTTGATCTACCAAAAGTTGAGATTTGAAAAATAACTGGTACATCTCTCGCCACATTCAATTCGGTTAGTACTCAATCAATATTAAGGTTACCCAAGAGATAACTGTAGACATCTCAACAACCCAAGGGTTAGTAGTCTACTTTGCTATTTAATGGCGAAAAAAGAAACAACTGCTAGCTTGATGGGAACGCCAAACCATCTGACCATTAAAGTTTATTTGTATTTGTTATTTCGAATAAAGTTTGGTGAAAAATACCGAACAACAAGATTGGAATATTAAATTAGCGCAAAATGCAGGCATTTAGAAATAAATTACAACTTTTTCTAATTTTTCATATATCAAACATGTTTACACACATATTTTCAAACCAAATATTTGATATTACGGTTGTTCCTTGCAGACATTCAGCAAATATAATGAAGTTGTCTTATCAGACAACTTCTGAAAACGTGATAGGTATTTTTACAATAACACGAGCAATTAAAATGATTCATTTACGTCCTCAATCATACATAATTATTTGAATAAACTTTATTTGCTAAGAATTATGTGATTATGTTGAATAGTGTGTGTTACAATGAGCGATTTTGATATGTTACAAATACTTCTTTGATAGAAGAAATGTTCATTTATCTTCAATAAAATAATAAATATATCAAATATTAGAAAACAACACTATATACACTGCTTAAAATAAAAATTATGGGATATGTTATAGATACTATAATAATCTAAGTATGTATATAATATGTAGTTGAATTTTTGTATTTATGAGTACAATTATCGCTACAATGGAAGGTGTTGGATTTCTTCATTGTACATTTTTTTTTTTGACAAAATGCTCTACGGAAAAGAGTTGAATAACAATGAATTGATTAAATTTGGAATCTCCAGCAATAAAATTAAACAGTTTTTTCTTCCATCTATTTTTTCATTTCATTCATTCATAACTTGTGAAATGAGAAACGAACCGTATGGAATATCTACTGAAATTTTCAGATATATGCTGTACCCATCCTCATTTATCTGTTCAACATATGCCATGGGATAATATCCATTATTGTTTATGCATTTTTTTTACTTTTCTACAGTATTTTAATGCAAACAAAACTCTCCTCACAATTCGCTTTCAACGTGTAGGAGAAGAAACATAATTGAGAGAATGAATGTTCAATTACTCGTTACATTATCAAATTTTTATCAAGTATACAACTTTTATAATAACAAAAATGATATATGCTGATAACTGCACGTAAAAGTTTCTTTAGATTCAGATTCTCGATTTTACTGATTTCGTAGATGTAAGAATAATAGAGGGAGGAATGCATAAAATTTAAATGAAATTTGTAAATCTTGGAATTAAGAACTCAGAAATTCACAAGATTAGTATACGAGAAATCAGAATTTGAAGATAAGTAATTAAATTATAGATGTTTCAAATCACAGGTATTACATGATGTTCAAGTAACTATATAATTAGAAACATTAGGGTTGAGTAATATTAGATGCACTTCGAGTGGATTTTTTTTATAGTTAGATTGGATTGTATTAACTGTCTTTCTGCTTAAAATTTTTGTGTTCGATATAAGTATGTGGAGTATCAAACCATTCATTGAAATTGAATAGTTTGAAGAAAAAAGAGCGAAGACGCTTAAGAAAGAGAACTTTGGAATATCCTATTGATATTTTATTGATGATTTGGCAGATTCACCCATTGTGAGACTATAAAAAAAATAGTAATTCCCTTCAATAATGTCAATTAGACTTAACTAGTAGTAGTGAAGATTATTCACAAATCATGTGAGGATTTGAAAACTTGCTATAAATTTAACACTGACAATGGAGGATAATGAAACCGATCCTGTGTGTTAGTGGTAGTGAACCGATTACATATCTAGTGCAGCACATGTTTAGGCATAAATGATACCAGTAGATACGCCACTTATCGGCACCTTTCCCTATACCATCTTTATGTTTTAGTATCTTCATTAACCATTATCATAACTTATGTTGTCTATAACTCCTCCATCCATTAATATGACCTAATTTTGGGTTTTTATCCGCAAATGTCTGTAACTCTTTTATCTTTGTAATTATTATCAGCTAACAAGTCACTTAAAGATTTAGATTTAGGAACCCTCATTGTTGTAATAATGGATGAACAATACCTTTGATTTCGGTTAAAACTTGTGCAAATCTAATTTTTAAGTAGTTGCTCAATTTTAACTTCATTATAGTGACATTTCCTCATTTTTATTTAATATGCTTCGAAATGTATAGATGTGGTATGTAGTCTGTTATTCAGTTATTTGTTCTAGAAATTTCTCGACTACTCGAAAAGTTCAAATGAGTAAATATTGACATTGCATAGCTGTGTTAACCAATTTCATTGTATGAATTGATTTCTGATGTAGTTCGACTCTGGACAAAAAAGTTGCTCTTTATTGGTTTCATAATTGTTTATAGCATTTGTTTTGTTTTTATTGTATTTGAATCATCTATGATGATTGTTTGTATCTGATATTAAGTTACATCTAGAAAAAAGACTATATTTTGTGAACACTTATTCATTATTAATTTGAATTTAATTGGAAGTTGTTGCGATGTACCAGTTGAATTAAGTTATTTGATTCAATCATTGAATTAAGTTAGTTCATACATATAATAAATGAAGTTTGTCCAAAATAGTTATTTTCCTAACAAGTGCGGAAAGTGATACTTTCCCGCACGCGACTGCAGTTGTCCCGAACGACGCGGAGCGGAGTTCGGGCAAGCGGTCAAGTGCGGGAAAGACACTTTACGCATGAGTTAGGAACATTATTTTTTCTACGACCGTATATACATAAAAGTATACCAACCCATTTTTCAAAAATTATTTTATTCCAACAAACATAATAATATACAAAATTTTAACTAAAAACTATTAATTATTATAAATATTAATATTGAAAACACAATTTGTATTCTGTAGACTAGTAAGAATTGCCGGCCCAGTGGAGTTATTTGGTTTCAACTGGAAGGTAGATGACGTCGATGAAGATGGCATCGGTTGCAGGTCGCATAAAGATGACGATGACGGTGACGGCAACGGTTTTAAGTCATTTGTAGTACAGAGAAACTTTTTACCATCGAATAGCGGGACCATAATGTATTAGATTTCAAAACCTTACTTAGGTCTGAAAAATACTCCAGAAATACCTCTTCTTTATAAGTTTTGGCCCCTTTCTCCTTACACCATGTAACAAAATGGTCGTATTGCTTCTCATACCTTAGTCTGGATTTGGCAGGTAACAGCTCGGAATTAGCTTCATTTGCAGGCTTCAAAACGGCTTCGGCAAGTTATTCGTCGGATGAATCCTTTAATATTATTGTATCGGATTCGGTTTAATGTGGTTTAATTTAAAAGAAGATTGTTCTTATTCGGTCACTTCCAAGGCGTTTTGAACAACTTTGACGTTTTAGTAACAATTATACGCTTGGGTTGTCATAGCAACTGATATCAAACCAGTTTTGATATTTGTTTCTCCTTTGAAGAATGTCACTTTCCCTCACTAGTGCGGGAAAGTGACACTTTCAAAACTAAAATGCGTGCGGGAAAGTGGGTTAAAACGCACGGTCGTAGAAAAATAATTTTTCCAGTGACATTTAGAAATATTGCCATATTTTTCCTAAGTAAACAACATCAAATCATCACAAAAAACTATTTCTTCTGACTTGGTATTCTACATTTTTATATTCAGGACCTGTTTTGTTTGTTAACAGTAGTTTACTCTCTCTTTAAACATGTTTTATCCATGGCTTTCAATTTCGTGATTCCAAAGTGATTTTATAATTTTTATAACGGAAAAAAAAAATGAAATTTCAATTGTGTTTTATTAAGAAAGAGCTCGGGTGCTACGGCGAATTTTGCATTTAACGTGTTTAGTAAAAAGGGATGTCGATAGGCTTTTTGACGATACAAACTGATGTTGATATGATGTTGTGCTATTATTAGAAAAACCTAATCAGTGGACCTTTTCAATTGATTATTTTATATATCTACTGATATTGGTAATACATGTTATTTTTTGTATTATCTTATATATTTGTTTTTTTTTGTTTTGGTTACTTCTAAGTTCCAAAAATATGTGGCCTAGTGTATATCCATGGAAATGACATATCTGAACCGTAAGATAAATATTTAATGATAATAGCTAGGATTTTATCAACAATAATTTTTAATAAAACATTTACTTTAATTATCCACTCATTATCTTCGAATTATTTAAATACAATTTGGGTGAAGAAAATGGCGTGTAGTTGAATATTGATATTTATCTTAAGTGTTTGATTATACCCGCGCTTATAAAAATAGTGGACAATTCACTCGAAGAGGTAAATTATTATAATTGATTTTTCCAGGGAATAATTTATTTACCGATTAAATTATAATTACGTACATTTTCTGAATAAGAAATAATGACCCTATTAAGAATTAGAAACCGAAATAATAAAAGTTAGCTGAGTGGGAAAGAATCAATACCTTCATAAATGAATGTGCATCAATGTTCAATATCAATATTCACAAATCATTTTGAAGTATGCAAATATCTTTGAATTTTAAATTATTTCCATCACTTTATGTGTTAACTAGGGCATCTTACTATGTTGATGGTGTTTAATTAATATTTTAATTTTGAAATATGCAATGTTTATAATGCAATACTCTCAACTTTGACATAGTTATCAGCTTTCTCATTATTCATTATAGAAAGTGATATTATTTGGAAAAGCACTCGATAAAATTCATTCATATTGAATATAATAACAGTAAGTCATTACTATTCAAGTTATAATTTGAAATTATGGAATAATGCGACAAATCAAAGAGTGAATGATATCAAATAATTTCCATATATCAATAATAGAATATTAATTTTAATATTATAATTATTATAATTAATAATTATAATATATTCTATTCCAAAATTCAAGGTATTTCCGATAATATCGTAATAGAGGCATTTATTCTATATAAATTCAGGTAAAATCTAGGTAAAAGATATTTTTCTAACCTAATGTTAGCTATTAAATTCTATTTAATCAACATAATCGTCCACAACATTCTAAGTCCTATTGATGTACCGCTTCGGTATAACATATTCAATATGATATGAGCATGATCTCGCGAGAACAGAAATTGTAGATTTTAATTTGAATCTCTCAATTAATCAATATTTCAACCTTTCAAAATACCTATAATTGTTTGAATGGAAATCAAGGAAATAGCTAAATTAAAAACTAAAATCATTTGATCATGTAATTGATCCATTTTTTTCATGTATTTATGTACTGACATATATATTTATATTTCAACATGATTGAAAAGTTACGGTCAAGATTACTTTAGAACATCCAGAAAAAAATATTACCACAAAGCATTATTATAAATCAGTAAACCTACCAAAGAAATTTAAAATATAGCAGTAAGTTGGAAAATATTTTCTCCTTCAATTTCTTACCTCGCTGATCTTTTTATGTGTTTATAAGTGTATTTTAGATGGGGATTAGTTTTTAAAATAGACAAAATTATTGTTGATACGACCTATATATAATTTGCCATTGAAGATTTGTGTAATTATATCAATCAATAGGTCACCTACAAAGGAATATAAAAATAAAGATCTCTCTTAACCTCAATGAATGTTTCTTCATACTTTGTTCATCCAGTAACAGGCTTCAATTAAATTACATAGCTACATAGAAATTAAAATATAAGATAGACATATAAATTTTCTTGAAATTTGTGACTTGAATTTGAAGTGACTTAATTCGTCATATCTTCAATATTGATTGAAACATCAGCTGTTGATTTATAAAAAAAAACTAGCAGATTTATTACAATTCAACTTATTTTCAGTCATACCTCGTCTACTCTTTTTGTTTGGATTTTAAGCTAGGTATATTAATGCTAGTAGTCCCACAAGTTTTGTCGGTTTTAATATGTGAAAATTCCTACGCCTCAATTCAAACTTGACCTATATGATGAGTACGATTGCTTTACATTCTTCTAATTATTATCACTTGAGTATAAATAACCTTGAGTACAATGCATAAGGAATTCTGTATTATTAAGATATTCAAAACAAAGGGACACAGTTAATGAGCAAACGGCTCAGTACCTTGCCCTGTTTTATTAGACGCATTGTTACTTGCGATGAGAAATGGATTCATCTAAGCAACCCGTGTTTGCAGAGCTATTCTAAGCCTGTTAGAGAATCATTGAGAATTCTCTTATACAATTTTACCCACCTTCATTGAAAAATCTAATCGATTGCTTCTTCTCATTTCTCTTCTCCTTGGACCAAATATTTTCTACAACTTATACTTCTCATAAAACGCATGAATCTTTTCCCTATTGGTTTCCCTCCAAGTGCGATGCGTGGCAGTCTACTCTCTTCCATTCTTCATACGTGGGCGTACCGGTATCTTTTTCTTTGTCTCCCCCAATTTATTTTCGCTATTTTTGAATTGTAAAGTTTGTCCCTGTTAAAGTTACGAATTGTCTACCATTGGGCATCAGCCCCTTGCCTTCAGATAGTAGTTTAGAATTACTTATTAATCCATTAAAAATTCAAAATGCTCGAATGTACAATTTATAAAATTAACTTAAATATGAGTTCTAATTTCGCAAATTTAAATGTCTATAACTCAGAGCCTATATTCGAATTTTTCTTGTATAAATTATGTATGTACAAAGGTATTAAAAAATTCGAACTGTTAGTGTTGAAAAAAATTGAAAAATTCGAATCTTCAGATTCTAGGTAAGACGACGATATTTTGTCGAATCACTCGATTTGCTTCAAAGGAAAAAATCGTCAGCATGAAGCAATCTAGCATAGCTGATTTCTTTACAAAAAAATAAATATATGTATTTTTTTTTTATTTTAAGATAAATAATCGGTCCTTTTTAGGACCAAAAATTCTTCAAACGTATACAAATTATTATTTTAAATAAATAAATAAATAAATAAACATGTTATATACCCATAACATATTTATTTATTTATAAAATGGAAAGATGCATCGAAATGCATACATATATGTATGTAAATGTGCACAACTCCGATAATTCGAACACCTCGATAATTCGAACTTTTGCTACGGTCCCTTGCAGTTCGAATTATTGGAGTTCGACTGTATATATATATATATATATATATATATATATATATATATATATATATATATATATATATATATATATATATATATATATATATCAAAAAATGGTATATTTTACTGTTCACACATTCATTGCATTCAAATCTAGAATCAATTGACAAATATTATCACAATAACATAAGTTCTTATATTTCCTTAATCTCCACACTACCTTCAAGGATTGACAACGTATAATAATTATTAAATTGCGACTCTATATTCTAGTTAATAACATGAATTACAGTCGTTTTATCCAACTTCATGGAAAATAATACGAGGTATTCACACCAAAAGAAACGGATTTTTTTTGTTGACACTAGACAACTAGACTATATTATGCTCGTATTACCTTTATAGAATAATCTCAAAAATGACAGAAAATAAAGAATTTGTGCACTCCCCATTAAAATTTTTGCCAAGCGAATTAGTTTGCAATTCATTTTAGCATGACAATAGAGTTTGTATTTCATCAATTGGAAAGATAATGATTCAGCCATTTTCGTTCTACCAAATAGATGAATATCAATTTAACGAAAAACTTTTGCTTCTATTCATTATTTCATTTCTTTGCAGATTTACATCATCAAATTGAATAAAAATCAAGAATGTCTAAGGATGCTAAGAGTCTGGTATGGGACTATCTAGTCTTCATCATTTTTGTCATAGCCAGTACGTTTGTAGCCCTATATTCAAAATGTTTTGGACCCAAAGTGAAAACGAAAGCAGATTATGTATTTGCAGCAGGCAAAGTTTCCATGGCTGCCATGATGTTGAGTATAGCTAGAGGGACACTAGGAGTGCGATCGTTTCTAGGTAAATACACAATTCTATATAGAAAATATCTATCACTCGTCCAACATCATCCTACATGTTTTCAGTGGTCTATTTGAAAAAAATTCGTAATACATTTCTTCAAATTAATACTGATTTTCAATGTTGCTAGTATAACAATTTTGTTAAGCATCAATTCGAATCTCATTACCGTTTAAGTTCTACTGGAAAGTGAAATGTATTTTTATCAAAGTAAACGTATACTATATGACAATATATGTTTGTTTGCTAAAATAGCCCAGGCACAATAATATAAGGAAGAATCTGACAGGAATTTTTACAAAAATTAGAGAAAAAATAAGCACGGAACAAATGGGACCAACACCGATAAACCGTAACTGTCGATTCATCTAGATTGAAAATGTACATGAACAATCGACAAAAATAACAATTTACCGCAATTTCTAGCTCGAGCCAACCCTGATCAGACAGTAGTGTTAAACGGAATTTGACTGTTATATGTAGTACGAGGATTCATCTTCTTTCCTATTTGATAAAATTTTAGCAAGATTGGACCGAAATAATAATTGATTTTGTGATGTGTTCTTACCCTTAACCTACTTCATAAGAATAAATAATGTCATATAAGGGATGTCTGGAAAGTTTTCGACCTCAACCTAGAGATGTCATCCATTTTGAACGCTTAGTTTTTGTTTAACAATCGTAGTAGTGAGTGGTTATCAAAATTTTTCTGAAAATGAGAAAAATTGAGTATCGAATGAACATTATATATTTGTTTTTTAAAGGCATTATGCCTTCGCAAATGAAAGAGGAGTTGGAAACTGTGTAAGAAGACTCTCAATCATCATCCATGACCGAAAAATTTTGGTCAGCGGAATTCAAACATGGCTGAAATCACTAACGACAGACGTTCGGTACAGCCCAAAAATTCGACATCATCGAAAAAGTTTACCAAATCATACTTAATGCCCGTTGGATTGAGGCTAGAAACAAAGAAGTGGCTATTGGCATATAAAAAGAATGCATTTGCCATATACTTAAGAATCATTCTTGTGTGAGCTACCCCGCGTTGGGTGCCGCGTTCGCCATTTTTGGACTGAAACAGGAGCCACCACTAAAACGAAACGAAAAGACCGCCCAGAGTTTTTTTTGTGATCCTCGATATATTTAAACTTTGAAAAAATATTTCGATCACCAATCTAATAAATATGCATGTATTTTAAGCTTATCGGTTTCCGGAACATAGCCGCTTACCTTGAATATTTGGCCACTCGGTCACATAATTTTATATCAGTTTGTATATAATATATGACCATGTTATAAACTATGTTCGAAATATCACATTTCAATAACCCACTAACCACTATCGCTATTTACCTGAAAACATGTTTTCCCTTAGGTTACCCTTCCGAACTATTCTACAGAGGAGCCACAATGTGGGAAACCCTTTACGGAATGGTCCTGGCCTATCCAATAGTTTGCTTCATATTCGTGCCGGTGTATTTCAGCCTTGGAATAACTTCTGTCTACCAATATTTAGACCTTCGGTTTAAATCACAATTCGTTAAACAACTGGCATCTGGAACTTATATTGTTAGGGCGCTTCTCAATCAGGGCGTGACAGTTTTCACTCCTTGTGTTGCTCTAAACACTGTTATTGGAATTCCTTATTGGGCGTCCATATCCGGAATATCGATAGTCAGCATTATTTTCAATATATTGGTAAGTAGACAAGTTTTCGTTTAAGAAGATTGACACTGTTCCCAACGTAGGAAAATAATTTTTTTCTTCTACTTGACTCTATATGCAGATAAATCAAGACATTTTCCACTTATTATTATTAATGTTGTCGCATAATTTTTTTTCCAATATTTTTTATGAAATACAGTTTGCAATATATGGAGATTTTGTTAATTATGGTTAATCACAATGTAAAAAGAAAGTATTGAAATGAAAAATTTGTTAAATGAATAAGAAAATATAGTTTTGGAACCGCAGTCATATAATTGTCTGGATATTTTGTTTTTTGATTATTAAGTCATCAAAACATTCTTGATACAGTACAATTCCCCAAAATTGGTGGATTATGAAAATATATATTATTCCACGTCAACCCACGGTTATGATCACATTTCCATTCGATTTTTGTTGTGTAAAATCATTAATTTAGAAATTTTGTTATTCCTCCAATAATAGTTTTTTTATACCCTGCTTCCAGCATTGTATATTTGTTCTATCAACATAATTTCAATTATACTATCAGTAAAACCTATGAGATCTGCAATCGCATCTTTGTTTTCCTTACTGAACAATTCTACAATAATTGAATTATCATCATCTATGAGGTAGTGAAGGAGCTGCTTCCTAGTTCCAAGTTTAATATTACGAAATTTTTTAATCGTGATTGACAAACCTTCCTTTTTATTCTGGAATACAAAGAAATTAAGAAACAATATAATATGTGAGTAAGTCACATTGTCCATTTGAATCGATATCGCAATTTAGTAGATAGATCATTTTAAGGCTCCGCATCAATGTATTGAGGAAAAAACTCACTAGAAACCATCTCAACCAATCATTCATATAAAAAAAAATACTGAAGCAATATTTATAATTCGAAATGCTCTTTTAAAACAACTTGTATACGTTTAAACTAGTAAGTAAACTAACTTAGTCATTGAATTGTAAAATATAACATTTCGAATATTCAAATTTTGGCCAGCGCGGGATAGGCGGAATATTTTAGAATATAAAATAAATGTGACGTCAGAAGCGTCACAATAGTGTAATTTAGCAACTACGACTTTCCGAACTAAACAAATTATGAATTAGAAATTTTACAGATAAATTTTTCAGTAATTCTGAATGTAGATAATTTACGGTTGTCCCTTTTCATGCTATACATATTCGTCGGACTTTAGTTCAGCTCACAAGTAACGTGAGATATTCATATTATCTGGAAAGGACCTAGACGCTTATCAAATTCCAATAGTTTAGTTTATATTTTGATCAAATTTTATTAAGTTGAATTTTTCATATTTCTGACTGGTCTATATTGTTTTCATCTTATATATGTATTAAAATATCTCATTTTGACTTTGAGAATAAAACCCAAATAAATGACTAATATACATAACTTTATAAATATTTATTGAAATCTGTAAAAATATACTGAAATGATAATTATCTTATATCATCATTAGAAACTATTTTATTCGATCATTAATAATATAAGCTCTCAAATGATAGGTTTTACTCAACAAAATATTTCAATTTACTGATATTAAATTTTTCTGTTAAGTAATGTTTTTAAATGTTTTTTACTCAATTATGTTAGCCTGTTACAGCCTGAACTTTTTCAAGTGGGGGTTATTCAGGTATTGGTATATAAAATGGAGGATTCACATATTACGTATTTTATGAGTGAGTTCACATTGTCTAAATTAACATCAAAAATTGATGTATTAGTTGCGCACACTCATAGTTTTATTCACAATATAGTAAGTCAACTCAAGAATCACTTTTACACAAAAAGATAAATCTTCAACCATTATTTGGAAAAACTAGAACATTCCTGGCAAAACTGCATGGAGTTCAAACGAGAATATGTTGAAAAATAAAAACTTTTCAGACGACTCGTATGCCTTATTAACGTTGTCTGAATTAAAAGAGTTTTTTTGTAATCCTGAATATATTCAAACTTCGAAAACATCTTTCAAAATTGATGTATTACTTACGCACACTCATAGTTTCATTTACAATATAATATGAATGATATAAGGTAGCATATTATGAAGAATACAACTTTAATTAACTTTAGAATCACTTTTAAACAAAAACAAGAATCATTGAGAAAAAACAGTTTATGTAGATAATAGTTAACAATTTTTGTTTACTCTCATCATAATTGTAACCGTTTGGCTAAATAACCTAAATCAAGCATTCTTGATAAAATTTGGCAAGAAACTTTTTACGTGAATAGGATCGATGAAAATTCCACAATTTCTTTATAATTCTATCAATAATGTTCAGCTCTTTGGTGATTAATACAAGTCCATCTTGACCGGTCAAATATATAGGTTCATTGAATTGTGAAAGGTGAAGTGTTAATACTATTGAAGAAATATGGAAACAATATTTTGTTTTACATCATCTGATTTGATGTTTTAATATGACTTTGGATAAGGTATCTACACGTTGAAACATATTTCGATTTCTTGATTAATACTAATAAAATATCCAGGTTTATGTCGAAATGTAACATATATTTGGATTTGGAAATTGTCTAAATTTTAGGGAGGTCTGAAAGCTGCCATTTGGGCAGATGTCATGCAAGGCGTTACAATGATTGTTGTCAGTATGGCTATTATGTTTCAAGGCTGTTTTGAAGCAGGAGGACCATTAAAAGTAATCGAAGTTAACAGAGAAGACGGAAGACTCAATTTTTTCAAGTGAGTAAAATTAAAACAATATTATTTTATTATGAAAATATTTGCATATTGTTTTGTGCTGAATATAATTTGTTCCTATTGAACTCAATTTAACTTGGGCAACGCTGTGATAAAATGCAAATCAACAGTTTTTCCCACGATATTTTGATAATTAATAAGAATTTAATGTTATTTATCATGAAAATCAATAGATATTGTGAATAAACAGTATTCATATTCATTAACCAGAAAAACGAGTTTGTGATTCAGCACTACGTGTCGTATCTACATAATTGAATAAAACCAAGTGAACTGAAGTAAAAACAATATTTAATGATCTTTCAATAATACAGTTCTAGGATCCTTATATACGATGTGTCCAAAATTATTATTCAGGTATATGTTAAGAGAATTTGTAGTTATGATGAAATGAATTGTAAATATACAAGGTATGTAGATACTGCTTTGAAACCATGATCTGCATCATGACTTTCCGCGAATAAGGGAAAAGAGTAACTGTTTTTGCAGTGCTTCTATGTTTTCTTTGTGATACGACGATACAAGCGATGGTTTTTTTATCCAAATAGTGGGAAGGATGGGACATAAATGGCCTATGTAGCACCAGTATTAACCAAAATTCTAGGGGTTGGGGTGATTCGATATAACTCAGGAAAATCAAGTTTAAACAAACATTCTTGTATGTGGAAGCATGATTATGATTAACGTCTATATACAGCTAGATTATTTGTAAACACCAGTAGCAAAATGTTTTGATGAAAGCACCAAAAATGTAATTTTGAATATTACCTAATATTGGTGAAATTTATATTGACAAGAAGATAACGATGATTTCTATAAATAAAATTACTGAGAAATCTCTTATTTTCTACTTCAAAATGGTTCATTCATATGAATATACCTATTTTAGGTTATAATTTCACAATTTCTTCAAAATATAACACAAAAACTACTCTACCTGAAATATTGAGGTTCGCTCACTTCAGTTAATGACACAACCAAGTCTTAATCAATGAATTTCATAAGTGCCATAATTTCTAAATCTTTTCGTATTTGTTCATTTGTTAATCTATAATTTTTTGTTACACCCCTCACACGCCTTAAATATTTCATCTCTGCTGCTTGCAATGCACTTTTTTGTCTACTATAGTGAGACTTCATGTTTCGAAGGTAGGTTAATATTGGTCGGTATATTGCTTTATAAAATTTTAGTTTTTTACGGTGTTCTTCCAAATGTCAAAGTTTTTTCATATATCTTGGATATTTTCCTCAATAAGGACTATGTAATTAGCATATGCTCCTTCAGATATTTTCACTGTTTGCAGGTTTTTGTATCCAACGCTCATTTTTTTTCATTTGGCTGTGCAGATATTTATTATATCATCCAAAAATATATTGAAAATAATGGACTCAATCCCCCACCTTACCTTACTCCTTCTGTGGTTAGGAAAGCCTCAGAAATTGGGTTTTTACTAATAACATAGTTCACATTGTTTTATAGTAGCTCATGATTGCATTACGTAAATCGACATCTATTTTTCTTCTTTCCGAACTTTCCCAGTTTTTCTTCCTCGATACTTGTAGAAAAAAGCTTACTATAGAAACAAACATTTTCAAAAATAATTTTATGCAAGCAAATTGGAAAAAAAACAATTTGCTAATCAGAAAGTCAAAGATTATCAATTTCACACATTATAATGTAACAGAAATGTTAAAAACATACGGTTAGTTAGACCTCCCATCATTATTTCATAAAGGCAATCACCTCCTAAATTTTGTCAAATGAAGTTAGAAACACCCGGTAAATTGGTATTTGTTACATTACACTGCATTCATCGACCATTTGAAAACCTTTTTTCTATTGAATGTATTAATTCATCGTTAATAATTTTAATTTGAAAAGTAATGCTTAAAAAATAAAAACAATTAACTATTAAACTGTAAGATGAAGATTCCCATATACTTATTTCTCTCTTGTAAAACATTCAATATATCCCTCTATTGCCAACGATCCTCCGATACTTAAGGCTGGAAACTTCTTTTTTAATAAACTTCCAACAGAAGTTCCACAGAAAACAAGGCAACGGGGAAATGATGTCCCAACTTTAATAAAGATCGAGATTTTAATAACAGATTTGAATATTATTTTAGCATAGCAGCTGGAAATATTTGTTACCAATAAATTGAGTCAGAATTATTCTGTCCTTCATGTGCTAATTCAATTTGCTGTACAGTAGCGTCCCCCTTAAAATTAGAAATTGTCGATTATTCACGTGCTTCAATCAAAGTTTAGTTAACGATAATATTTTCTTGGATTCCGTGGATCATAGTCAATTATTACCAGTTAAAAGAACATTGAATACTTAATGTAATATATTGATATACAAATATTCTAATCGAGGAATAACTTTGATTATGATCATTTTGCATGCTTCATGGGATCGCAGTCTAATTTTTTTATATGAATGAAATCAACTAGTATCTTCAATTATTTTTCTATTTCTCACCGGCTATATGAAAAATGTGTTGGTTCATGAATTTTATTTGAAATATATGTTTGTTCTTGTTTGTTTCAACTGCCTTCGGTCTCTGAAGAAAAATTGATTATCCAAACTAGCGAGTTGGTGTAGTCAGATGTGTGATGTGTGAACAATACCAATTGATTTTATGGAATAAAATCACGCCGCCTCTGTATTAACTAGGATTCAACTTCGCTGCAAGGAGATTTCTGAGAGCAAATCAAGTAGAGGCATTTCCATCAGAATTGCTCGATTATGAAATTCACTGTTGGAATTTCATTAATATCTGAATTTTCCGAAACATTCATTTCCTCATAGATGTCAGTTTCATTATGGTTGATTCCTGGAAAAATACAGAAAAATCAGAAACGGGAATTTACAGGATCGAACAAAAAGTTGGTTATCGAAACGCGTGTCAGTTAATTTGATTAAGGGAATTATTTTTTAGTTAACAATTGAACAACTTTTCCAACATTTTATGTTAAAAAATTATTTTATTTGATGGAGTACGTGTAGTATGACTCAATTTGAGCGACTTGAACTACAAAAGAGAGCTGTTATATATTTACACAGACGAAACAGCATGACTCACGGTCGGAATTTCTTTAAAAGAAATTGATTCTTACTCCCTTATTCATTTAATAGGAACGCGGAGTCCGATCTTTTTGTACCTACTCCACATTCAGAATTAGAAGTGCTCAATACTGTACAATGCAAAGAAATGCACAATCATTAGCCAATTGAAATAACATTTCGCAAGAATTTGTAGGAATATTTAGTGGAAACTGCATTCTACGCTATAAACGACGTATACTTTAATAATAGTATTATATTCGCAGCATACTACACACTGGTTCAATGTTGGTATTGATGTTTATTGCAAATTATTACATGTTTTAGTATTGCCGTATGGTTAGTTTTATTATCTGGTTCAGTTTTGACAATGTAATCATGTAATGTGTATTACATATAAAAATTTCCACATGTACTTTTGAAAAGGTAATATCGTTATTAGTATTTTATTTTTGAGTATACTTCATATTCAGACTTTATTTTATGTTTCTTCATTTACATATTTGTGTGTTTGTTTCTCAGTTTTTTACAAGCTTTTGTTTAAAAATTGTGCGGTAGCGCACGTATGCTGTAATAGCCGCGGGGAGCCCTATTTTAAACATCAAATTAAAATTATGAATAATCGAGATAGTGTTCAGTAACATCGAGCTTTTTTTACCGGAAATTTCTTCTTTCTTAACGACCTTTTCCTAAATTGCTAAAATATCAATATTTTTTGAGTTACTGTGGAAAAACTAAATACCATTTTTTTATCTCATTTGGTTAATAACAATTGTAATTTTTTACCTGTACCAAAATCACTCAAAAACATTCCTCTAGAGGTGATTCCAATGAGCTATAGCTCACATTTTTAGGACCGTTATCTCTTCACGTATTTGAACTTTTTGACTAGACTCTTTTCAAGGTCATATCTGTTTCGTTTGTTAATCATTTTTTCCTGAATACTTTTTATTTCTTGAACGTGATAAAAATATCCTTCTCTTTCTAGTCAAACAAATTATTTTCATATTGGAAATTTTATTATGTTTTGTTCTCTTTTTTGATTGATATATCTATGGAAATAAATATTTTCTTCAAATTTTAGCGAAATTATTTTGTTATTTACGAATAAGAATCAAAATAAATCTTTATAAAATACGTTTATGATAAATTGAATAATTTGTTTGATGAGTTATTTTCTGGTAATTTTCTCTTGAATTTGACACATGGTTATCAATTCTTAATATTTTCATTACGAATTTTTATCGTTAACGCTGAAAACACTACAGGAAATGTATATATTTCCTTCTCTACTACTACTACTACTACTATTTGAATACAAAAATGGATTGAGATAATGAAATACTTTTATGTCTTCCCTTCACTCATACAAGTTTTTTATTTCAGCTTTAGCATGGATCTCACAACCCGAGTAACAACGACATCTGCTATCATCGGTCAATTATTTATGTCGTTGTCAATTTTTGGATGTCAACAGAATTTTGTTCAAAGGTACTGCAGTATGAGATCACAAAAGGAAGTAACAAGGTGAGCATTGTGGGCAACGGAAAAAATAATTATACAAAAAATTTAATGGAAAAACCCATATGATGAGTAACATTTTTCATGAATATATAATAGAATATAATAACTTATATAATAATTTTCAAAGGTACCATAAATGAAATACGCAGTAAATTGAAACATTATCATCAATTATATAGTTAGTTATTTATTGAATTAATTAGATCCGTAAATTAATTTTACATGTGCATATAATTACGTGAATTGCTCAACTTTTTTTCAGAATTTATTTCTGCAAATTTACGATGTTGAGTATCTCATATTAAAACCAAGAAATGATATGACTCGAATTTATATCTAGTCATGATTAGATGATTAAATATTGGAAATTGAAATATTGTTATTCACAATGATGATAATATCTTAATGACAATTAAACATTGTTACTTATAAAAATGAAATTTTCATTAAATATTTAACGTGAAAGTATAAGTTTAGCTTTATCTATGGTATACAAGAGCCTTGTTATGAATGTTAATGATTTGTTGTAATTATATGTTGAGCGACAATCTATGGAGCCAATTGACAGTATTGTTTAAACACATCACGAATACGAGGATATATTGAAAAATTCCTATCCTACTATAGAACCAAATAAAATTTCAATGTCAAAATATTTTATTCTTCAACATATTCTCCCCTTAATTGGAGACATTTATTACAGCGAACCTGCAACGTCTCTAGACCTTTAAAAAAAATGTTTCTTCCTGCTCTGCAAACCAGACCTCCACAACTTTTATTACCTCCTCGTTGGAAGAAAATTTACGACCTTTTAAATTTTTTTTCAGTTGAGGAAAGATATGATAGTCGGACGGATCCAAATCTGTGAATAAGGGGGTGTGTTTTAGTAAAACCATAAATCACGAATTTTTTGCATGGCAACATGAGATTTGTGTGCAGGGGCGTTGTCCTGCAAAACCAAAACACCTTTGGATAGTTCTCCGCGTCTTTTCTCTTTAATTTTTTCCCGTAGAGTGGTGAGTAATATCGAATAGTAATCTCCAGTTATTTTTCTACTCTTATCCAAAAAATGAATCATGATTAGCCCATGGCAATCCCAAAAAACTGAAGCAAGAACGTTTACAGCAGATTTTTGGACACGAAACATCGTAAGGTCTTGGAGAACCAGAGTGTCGCTTCTACCCTTGCATGCTTTTGGTCAACATTCAAACATTTGAGGATCCATTTTGCAGAAATTTTTCTCATGTCCAAATTGACGTGAACTATATGATGAACGCGTTCGTTGAAATATTCAGTGCTTCAGATATCCGTTTAAGCCCAATTCGACAGTCTGATAAAATCATGTTATGAACTGCTTCGATATTTTCGGAGACTGATACAGAAACTGGCCTCCCCGATCGGTCATCATCTTCAATGGAAAATTTACCTCTTTTGAAGCTTTTAGTCCAATTTTTTACGGTCGCGTACGAAGGACATTCTTCACCATGGTATTAAGCATATCTTCGTTAATCTGCTTACCTGATGATGGCTCGATACTCCAATTTTTCGATTTTCTCAATTTCGGTGGACATCTTTTTTCTTTGCGTAACTCTGGTTCACTTTTTTCGACGTTAACTTTACACTGACACTTCTAATAAGTTATTGTTCGTTGCTATGGTAAAGCAATATTTTGTTTATGCATGGAACGGGTCTAGGCTAACTAGATATCAATTACCATCGATCGAGTGGTAGTCTCATTTTATAGTTCGAGGAGTCTCACTCCAATCTTTCTTTTCTAATTCTTCTTCAATATAGGTAATGTTAAGCTAGATATGTATTTCATGAGGTCAATGAAGAACTTGTGAAAATCGCTCAGTTATTCTACAGGTTAACTGTAAACCTCTTCAGATGGTTATCAATTAATAACCATGTCTAGAAGCTCGGGAGATTGAACTTGTACGATAGGATGACACGAAATAAATTGAACAAATTGAAATTGGTTAGACTAACCTAACCAAAGTCTGAGCCACTTGGAAGATGATTGAGAAAATCGGTCTATTTAACATATTCCAGTAATAATTTGGAATAACTAATCTTCTCGAGAGTGGTCAAGACAAACCTCAATAAGCAATTTTTTCCACTAATGTCGGTACTATAATCATATATTAATGAATGTTATGCAATTAAAGCAATCCCTTCACAACCTATCAACAATTGTAGTAGTACTAAAATCCAAAACCCAAACAAAAAAATACACGAAATTATAATAAGGCTGAATCGAGATTTCGAGGTTCTTTTGCCTTGTTGGATTGAGAATGTATCGATTGTCGCCTTCAATTGGGGGAAAAATTCAACGCTGAATTCAGCTAGTAGAGTATCCGAGCCGAAGACAGTCCATGGAAAGGAAGTGGTGAATACTAACAATTCAATAATAAAATTAACATTTGTCTTGGGGATTAATAAAAAATGGTCTGTGGAGTTCTTGGATCCAAGGAAATTTTCCTTATATATAATATACGCCCATGTACATCTTTGAATACTGCTTTTACGAATTTGGAATATGTAGAAAATAGTCTTGTTCAAATCCATTCCATGTGTTAGTAAAACGAATAATTGATTTCGTGGAAATATATATCTAAATGACATAAGTTTTATCTGATTTTTTATTGAAAGAATATTTCCAAGCTTTTTCATTGTACAGCAACACTGTGATTCCAATGTTATTTATAGAATGATATATTTTTATATATTTGGAAGATATCTCTATAACATATTAAAAAATGTTTTGGCTGAACCAAACAATGGAGATATATATACACAAATACGATCCCTAAGCTGACCTTTCATGTGATGAAAATAAATAATTTTTTTTTGCTTATATTTCATTCATATTTATGTGAGAGGCATGCGAGATCCAAAAGTTGTGGTGAAATGAAATAATGTTTTTATTTGCATATTCGAGCTCGATAAATCTAAAGCTATATATTGTGTTATCAAGGATGTGATTAATTTGAAGTTTTCTGATTAAGTTAATACTTGGTTGAGACGAGAGCTAATAAAATATAACATATTCTGCAGTTTTTCAATATTAAAATCGGAACTGATTAATGAGAATAACAAGTATGATGTAAAATGATGGAAAATTATAATATTATACTGGCTACTTTTTGTGGCTGAATATATGAACTGTTAAATTGGATTGATAACATAATTGAATTTGCTGTGTAAAATATTGTAATAGAATGGACAACCCTACTGTTAAAACTACTATCTGTTTTATCTAAATTGTACGAGGAACTAATAACAAAAATATTAAAAGCCATTAAAGGAGCTAAGGAACCAATTTGAGTACAAAAATAAACCAACTAGACAGGTCACATACTAACAGATGGTGTTCTCTACGATATTTCTAGGTATTGTACAAGCCTTTGACAATTTATGGCGGCTAGACTATGAAATAGAAAAAGAGCTGAAACGAATAATTGTGCTTGATTTTTATAAATAAGTCACTTATTGAATATCAATGATATTTTGAACAAAAAAAATATCTCGGTATTTCATGAGTGCTTCAATTTGGAAGAATTACCATTTCATGCCACATGATTTCTTATAAACCGTCGTGTGTATGTACCTCCACTAACAGCTGTTTCAGAAATCCAAAATTAGGATTAGAGCAGCAGTTGGTCATTTATAACTGTTTGTTCATAGTAAGAAAGACAAAAGTGCAATCATATACTATAGAGGTGCATTGTTCCTAAAATGAAAAATATCTCCCTTTTAAGGAAAGGTTAGTCGCGTTTTTGAAAATTACCTCGATTTGAAGTTGTGAGATTGAACGCTCACAAAGCGTTCAATCTGTTTATTTAGGGCACATATTAAAAAAATTATATATTATTGTTTTGCTTCCACTACCAAAAACGGTAGAAAAGCTGAATAAAACATATTAGTGATCCTTTTGTACTGACTTTGTTTCTCAGTTTCTGAAAATGGAGAAATATATTGCATCAAAGTTTGTGTATATAAAAAATAGACAAAACTTAACTGAAATATAAATCTTCTTATATAAAGTGACATCAATAATCAATATAATGCTATTGTAATTTTTCAGTTATAGATATTTTTTTATTCCATTGATTTGGTACGGTACTAAGAATAATTGAGATATT
The DNA here is from genome assembly GCF_026250575.1 of Diorhabda carinulata. Taxonomy (NCBI): domain Eukaryota; kingdom Metazoa; phylum Arthropoda; class Insecta; order Coleoptera; family Chrysomelidae; genus Diorhabda; species Diorhabda carinulata. The sequence goes on from NC_079462.1 coordinate 12,828,641, forward strand.
TGATTTACATAAAGTGTTGCTTCTAGATCTCTTACTTCAATTATTTTCATCATTACATTTATTATATACATTCTTGATATTTATATATATATATATATATATATATATATATATATATATATATATATATATATATATATAATCTTAATATTTATCATGTTTCCCAGGACTATGATGTGGAACATCCCTGTCATAACCGTATTATTCAGTTTATCTTGGTTAGTGGGGATGGTAGTATACGCTGTATATTCCAGCTGTGATCCTCTCTCGTCTGGATATATTCAGAAATATGACGAAATCCTGCCGTTTTTTGTTGAAGACCGATTCAGCTATTTGCCTGGCATACTAGGATTATTTATGGCAAGTCTTTTCAATGGAGCTCTCAGGTGAGTGAAATATAAGCAATTATGTTTTTGTTATACTATGTCATTTAAATAGCAATAACAGATGATTACTTAAAATTTTGTGTGAAGGTTGCTCTGTAAATAGGTAGCATAAATAAGAAAGATATACGAGGATTTGAGAATTAATCAAACAAAAAGAATTAAATGAACATTTTCGTGCGATGATTTTCTCTATGACTTTCGACGTGGAGTAAACCAACAACAAGAAAAGCTGTGTACCGATCAACTCAACTCGTTTCGCCATCTCGAGCCACCGTGTTCCGCTAGTGTTCCGAATTCAATCGTGGTCGCTCTTCGCCACAGGATGAATTTCATGAAGGTCGTCCAGAATCGGCTGTGGTGCAAGGAATCATCGATACTATGTGAAACTGATATTGCAATATCCGTCATGTGAAATACCGTGAGATTGTGAGGCACTTGGGCATCAGTTCCATTCGCATACTATTTGCTCCAGTTGGATACCGAATAATTTGGGAATCTCTGAAAAAAAGCTCGTGTCGATTAGGGCAAAGAAATGCTAGAGAAATTCAATCGCTGTCCTTCAAAAGACGTATATAACTAGATAAGTTTCCACCGTTCCATTGGATCAACGTAGAACCGTCAATTCTGAATGTTTCGTCAGCATTTTTTTGGTAGAATTGTTCGAAGAAATCAGGGAAGCTAATAGAAGAAGACGAATCACTCTCAACTACTCAATGGGAGTTCTCACACATCAGTTCAAACAAAAACGTTTTTGAATAGTCAAAACATCGAATTGTGGAGTCCTGTTTTGGCACCCAATGATTTTATAATATTTCCGCAAATCCAGAATAATTTGTGAGGTCAACGATTTTCTACACCTGAAGAAGTGGTTGGCATTAAAATCACATGTTTTGGGATAGAAAAAATTCTTCGACAATTGATTCACACGCATGCGAAAGTGTATTGATCTTAATTGAGAATATTTTGAAAAACAAAGAAGCCTTATTCAATTATAAATATTTGATTTTATTTGTCTTTTCAAAATTTAAGTTACAATCCACATATCATCAAATTTTTTGTGGGCATGTAATCAAGACCCGACTATGGAATCGCTGTTGTCAATTTGAGTATTTGACTAAATTTCTATTAAATAATAAGTTTAAAAAATATGTGCTAAATGGTTTCAGAATACTTTTCAAAATGTTTCTGTTCAATAAGAACTCCTTGAAGCTCAAAAACCTTTGATGTGGATTCTATGTTTTTCTATGGAAATAAATATTTCTGAAAACAATCTAGTGAAAACTCTAATTGGAGTCGTCATTAAATAATATTGAGTGTTTTAATAATAATATTCTTGTGAAAATATAAAATGTATAAAAAAACAGAAAATGTATTTACTTTAGCTTGTTTTCAATTGTTTTGTTCATTTTAGATAAATTGCCAATATGACCTTAGTCTTAGAAGTCTATATGGTCTTCTGAAGCAGATTATCATTCAGGTTTATTCATAGTTCATATACCTAATCTCTAAAAACCAAATTCGACCTACGCTTGTAGAGATTAGTTCTTATATATTTTACCGAATTCGTTTAAATGTTCTCTTTTATTGTTGGACATTGTGCTCACCCTCGACTTATCTTCCAGAATAAATTTTTCTGGTTCAATTCTATTCATTAATATAATGTTGAGTTTTTAGCAAAATTTGGAAAATATCTGAAAATTTTTACATTCACAAGGATCTGTTTGGTAAAATATAAATACCCGTTTGAATAGGACAATACTGCTTAAGTAAGCCATTATATAATTATAATTGGATTATAGATTATATAAATCTCATTAATAAAAGAAATAAATTAGATATTTTGATTTGTCTTTGACTTTATATGTGGTTAATGTCACTTTTAGAACTCTGATTAGTCCTTTCTGTTAAGGAATGGGGAAATTTTGGATACATACTCTGTAATTCACTATAAAAGTGTAAGTTAAGTTTCTAAAACTATTGGTGATTATATCTATCATTACCACTACATGATAACCCAATATTATACTAATTGGTGTGTTGATTTCATTTAGCAAGTTAACCTCCTCAGAGGCAGATGAAACTACCATGTTACCGGCAGGGAATAAAACCTAAATCTATTTGTCTCTGGATCAAAGCAATAGAAGAAAAAGCACAATATTGTAAAATTATTCTTAATATTTATTAATTTTGTTTTATTACTGATAACCCAGCAGTTGATATGAAAATGAACTTCAATAAAATAAGAAGTGCCTCAATTTATAGAGCACTTCATTTCGGATCAAATCAGTTGAAATTGTCATGGTTGATATTTTGATTTAATTCGATATACTGATACAATTTTTTGCTGATGAATAGCAGTTTCAATGTAATGATCAAAAAGTTTTGCAATAATCATTTGAGACTTCATTTACATTTGTCTCATTCTCTCTGTACAATTTTTTATCATTTTTATGTTAATATACTGATAACTAATGTATAACCTATTTTTAGTTTGAACGTTTCAAATCTAAACTCCTTGGCAACTGTTACTTTCGAAGATTTTGTGCGTCCTATTCCTATATTCAAAGACATGAAGGATTCCAAGCAACTATGGACAATTAAATTTATAGGAGTAGTCTACGGATTGGTCATCATGGGAATCAGCTTCGGAGTAGGACTTTTGGACGGCGTTATTGAATCTTCAATGTTGGTTACTTCAGCCACTTCTGGACCCCTACTAGGAGTATTCGTGATGGCTTTATTGATACCTTGCGCAAATTGGAAGGTAAAAAAAAAATTTTTAACAATCCAAAAATCAAATGGAGAGAACATTGATTAACGCTTATTTCCTGTTGATTTTCTAATATGAATATAATTATAGTAACAATACATTAATTGGGAAAAACTTGAAAATTTTGAATCAATAATAATTCGCAATTCTTACATTATTTAGAGTGTTTTCGCAGGCCACTATTTTGCAGTGTCTCAGCAGCATAATCGTCTTAACTAATCAATTCTCTCACTACAGAGAAACAGCCAGTGAGAGGTTCAGTTCAAGTTTCTTATTTCTTATCTTGCCAATATTTGTAAATTGTTCATTTTCGTTATGATGGCTACAACATTATCACGAATCAGAATTCTTTTTTTTTAGTTTCATTAAGAAGGTTAGGTTAGGTTAGCTTACTATTATATGACTTTTAAGAAAAAATAGTTTTCGATTGTTATACCCACTATCCACTAGATTCATTGAAGTGTTGATATTTCTAGTTTATTTTTATTCTGAACTTATTTGTTCTTGTTTTTTCTAGTTGCAGCTTTAGCTTTGTCATCAGCAAATATAGGGCAGTTTGTATATATAATTCCTTTTTTGCTTAAAATTTTGGGCTTTCGCAGTTCTTTGTACCTCAAATTGTGTTCCCACTACTGTTTATCTACATAATTCACTATTTCCAACAAACTTTTTTTACTATCACTACACTACAGCAAAGGTTCCCAGCAATTTTTTTTCATCGGACCCCTTCATCCATTTGTTATCCTGATACATTGTTGGTGCCTACCATAAAACAGTACCATGTGCCTGAAAAGAGCCAAATAAAGTTTTCATTTTCAATTGTTTCAGGAATTAAAGTTGTCATTTTGGGTGGAAGAAATTAGTAAACATCAATATTATGAAAGCATTTATTAAGGAAATGAAGAGTGCACACATGAGTACACAGTTATAACTTTCAGCTCTTATTGTGAGGAGTTGATTCTCATCTGAGTCCATTATTTTGGTTTTATAATGACATTTTCACTTTAAAATCCGTCCGCATTTCTACCTGAATCTTGTTTTTCATGAGACACATGGAGGAAAATGCTTGTTAACACCTTTAGGTACTTATAAATAGGAAAATTTCTTTCATTGCCATAATCTCCAAATTTCTTTGTAGTCCCACAGGGCTTTTGCCCAGAAATCTGTAATTGTTTACCATTAAAATTGTTTTTCATTTCACCACAGCTACACAAATTCACAGATTTTTTCACAGCTGAAAAAATTTTGAATCCAACTATCGTCAAGGTTAGGTCAGTTAATAATTCCCAAAAAGTGGTGGCTAGGCTGCATAGATGTTCGGCTATGCTGCCTCTAATCTTAGAATGCAAGCTATCCTCAGAAGACTCCAAGAGTTGTTTCAACGTAGAGAAATTGATAATTCACTTTTCTGGATTGCAGAGGTTCATCCTTTAATATAGTTTATGATTAGAACTACATCAATAAGTATCCTCTGCCATCTTTTGGCTACTTAGGTTTCACAGTGAGTACAATAATGTGTCCATTCTAGCTACAGGTTTGCTACTTTGATACAATCTCATTTCAACAGCCATTGATTTTGCTCCATTTGTAGACAAGCCCACTTATTTTGTCCAGTTGATATCATGTTTATCCCAAAACAATTTGATGTAGTGAACATTGTTTGCTGTTGTGTGAGGAAATTCGCTAGAAAAAAGAAACTCCTCAAATAGCTAATCATTCCATAGAATATTAATAAAATCAACATTATTCCTTTTTCTGAAATTTATGTGTTTTCATCCAAATTTTAGAGCATACATATCATGTCATGGCGAAGTCTGACTAGCAAAGTATCTTCAGTTCTATTTACATACACACCAAAGTGTTTAGCAATTTTTTACGAGATACATAATGCTCTAATAATCTATTATTTTTCATATCTAATGATTTAGTCCTGTGCTCTGGATGCTTCGTTTAAAAAAAACCGATGGAGTTATATAAGTTCTTCTGCAATTATATAGTTTCTTACACATTTAGGGACAAACTGAGATACCTCATATGTAACAAGAGTTGCATTTTCTATTTACATTCACACCAAAGTGTTCAGCAATGTTTTTACAAGATCTATTATGCTCTGCTAATTCATTTGTTTTTTTTTTGATCGAATGATTTACTTCTGGGTTCTTCATGATTAATTTCAAAATGCTGATGGAGTTTTGCTGGCTTCATACACTCATTCGAAAACTTCCGCAACAAATTACACATCGAGGCTTAGGCTGCAGTCCAGTGAAGGTGAAACCGGTTTCTAAGTAATTACGAGTTTTATTTTCCAATACTGAACCTTAATGACAACACGTTGGTCCAAGAGACACTGACAAATTTGGTTCGATAGTCTGATTTTAATTTTGATATCTAATGCATTTTCCTTTCCTCCATCTTTAGCCCTATCTCGTTATAAGGATGTAATTTTCAACTAACGATCCACTTTTAATTACAGTGTACGTACTGTAACTTTACGAAAAATGAAGCTCCACAAACACTAACTTCTTTATAATATATATATATATATATATATATATATATATATATATATATATATATATATATATATATATTTGCGCATTCGCTAAAGTGCTCAGAAAATAGGAAAAATTGAGGATCTATTACTGTGCCAATATACATTTGTATTCCAATTATTATATACTGCAGACCCCTTTGCCAAGGCTTGTGGATCTCCAGGGGTTCGTGGACCTCATGTTGGGAGTCACTGCACTACATGTAATGTATGTTTATGATAAGTATTGGCGAAAACCACGTGTTAACAGATAGCAAGGAACTTAGCTTCTATAGCGTTGAACAACAATACAATCTGTGAGGGTGTTTGATGATGTTTTGTTTTCAGTGATTTTGGTAGGATTTTCTCTATTTTTGTAATCTCTGTAAACAAAAAGATACGATTAAGAATTGGTTTAGAAATGACAAAAATTCAAGTAACCCTTTTTAACATCATGGAATATATTGGAGACAGAGGCAGACCACTAAAAGAAAGTGAAGCGGTTTTTAAGCAGCACATATACGAGTAGTATTATGTGGACTAAAAGTTTGTGTCTATAAACGTCAGGTCTAACTTCCCAGCGTCATGAGATTACTATTAATCTGATTGATGTTTTTCAAGATTGGAAATGCATTTGTTTATGTAAGTACGGGATGAAGAGACTTGAATATTTACAAGATACTACCAAAAAAGTACACAAGAATTTTATTGGCCACTATAATGGGATTTTAACAAGTAAATTTGTAACACTACAACTTGTACAACTTTTTTATTATTTTCGAACCTAATAAGTGCACCTTATATGCACCTGAGATAAAAACCACACATCCATAAGTGCTCCTTATGGATGTGTGGTTTTTATCTCAGAAGGAAAGTACTTTAAACAGGTATATTATTTCACTATTTGGATCGAAATTTCAAATAACACTCCAGTTTGTTCATGAAACAACAAAACGAATTCGTATTATGGCTGTGGCTATGGCTTCGTGGTTTTCGCGAATAGTTCCATACATTCCAAATGATCAGCGATCACCGCAATATTTTTCCACTTTGGAAAAAATTCTCTTCCATTCTATTGGAACGATAATTCCATAATTCATAAGAATATTGAGTTCCAGATTCTTGTTGAACGATCTAAGTAATTATGTAATTTCTAGAGCAAAAACAACTGCTTCGAATTTTTACTAGAAGATCCACCCGTTATATTTTATATATTTTTTGTATAGAACTTTGTGAATTGGTTTGTATAATTACTGTCTCGGTATGGTTTGTAGAATTAATTGAAGGTCTAAAGGCTTTGATAGAAGTGAAATTCTCTCCATAAGCGTTATTAGTACACACAATCAATCTCATTGGAAATTTACCAATCATATTACCGTTTTGGGATGAAATTGTATGTAATACCGAATTAATCAATTATGCATCCGCTACAATGAATTAGTGTGTTGAGCTATGGGAACTCTGGTCAAAAATGTTAAGTGTAGATGTTGGTTTAAAATTTCACGCGTACAATACACACGATGTGGTGTATAAAAATTGAACAGCAGTATAAATTATTGAAATTTGGAGTCTCATTCCTGTTCCTGTTTATCTAAGAGTATACAAAAGCAATATTTATTTTGCGAAATTGTGATATAAAGATATACTGATATCTAGTGTCATGTTCTTTCCAGCATAAACACTGTTTATATTTAAGGTTGTAATAAATTTAATCCCACTGTACATCTTTAAATTATTTACTCTTCACTTAACAATGACGCGAGTACGAGTACGTAATTGTTTCTTTTTGAATGTACCACTCACTAATTTATGTTCTCTGCTTGCGATTTGAGCTCTCGATTAATACGAAAATTCAAATTCTAGCCTTATACTAAATTTTTTGGGATATTTCCTGAAAAACTGGCACTCCTCATAACTCACACATTTAAAATGTTCTATTAGAGCATGTGATATTATAACAATACTAAATAGATATACGTAACTACTCAGAACTGTATCAACATTTATTTAAAATATCATCGCATACTAAACAATATGCACTTTCATCAAAATCGACAACAAAGGAATAGCTTGATTAGCTCATCAACATTCGAGATTTGAGATTCTCGTACCGTTTTCGTTAAATATCGTAATTTAATCCTATCTGAGAACAACTTATCATAAATTTTCCACTAATTCCAATGTGATTCTTCTAGACAAAGACGTATTATGCTCTTTGTGCTCAAATTCACGTTAATAGATTTAGTCAAAGCTCATATGGGTGATTCCATTATAACTGTGATATTCAATGTCCTGTATTGTTTTTTTGTACTAGTCATTAATTAATAATTAATTAATAAAAATTTTGTGTTAATTGAATAATTCTTAAGATATTTAAACATTATTTTTATACAATATAACTTGCCACTTAAAGAAAACTTATACTACATCACTTGAATGTCAGTACCGTGTCATGTCCATTCCTAGAATTTACCGATAAATTATTAATTTTTTTTGTCGTAACAAATGATTTAAACTAATTACCTTATAAATTCTAATGTTTATGATCAAACTGAGGAAAATTGATGCACTTGTTGTTTAATATCTTAAGTTACCATGTCAGTACCGTGGATAAATGAGTCAGTACCGTGGAACTCAAAATCCGACATTTGTGTCTTGCTCGTGATACTTTGAAGTTGTAGTAAATTCCTCTTAGAGTTTTATTTTTACAGTAAAATAGATGAATAATATGCATAAAAAAGTTAGAAAAGTTAAATTTTAAAATCTTGAAATTTTGAATACAAAAAATCACAGTTAGAACGGAATCACCCATATGACGATGAATACCAATTTTGAATAATTGGAAAATCTACATGTGTATGTAAGTATGTGTATATACTTAGATATATCATTGACGTTTATTAAAATGTATTCATATTTTAGAGTTATAACTAATTTAAGTTAGTAGTAAAGTAAAAGTAAGTAAAAGTCTTGTCCGTGAATTTTCAATTACATTTATATAAAAAACCGAGACATTTGATTCATTTATTTCTTAGAAACTGAAAAACTTTTTCATCAAACGTTGGTAGGAACAGTCATTAAAATATCAATTTAACGTTTTGAATACTTTGTGGTAAAATGGAGAAAGAATTGATATGTACGTTTCCGTCATAATAGCTAAACCTAGTATTGAAACATCAATTCCAGCGCATTACATGATTGTCAAATGTCAGCCTTTAAGAAAAACAGTCATTTTTTGTAGATATTTTTAGTTTTAAAGAGAGAAAAATTATCCAAACAATAACCTTCATAGAAAAAGTGCTCTGCCAAATGACATTTGTCGAGGTATTGTTTTCTGTTAGTTTTGTGAGAGATTATTCTATTGGTGAGTAACCCCTTAGACTGCAATATGTATTTTTTTACAATTTGAACAAGAAAGTTCATAAACAACGTTGGTCAATTTATTAGTTGTTATTGGGGATTTGACTGTTATTTGAAGATGCTAGAAAGTTTAGGAGTAACTGATTTTATAGATGGTATAAGTGTATAAATGTGTAATATAATATTATCAGAATCATTATTCTGTCGCCAGTTGCCAAAGTGACTATCAGGTGTAATATACAGCATTCGTTTTTAGGTTATTTTCTTATAATATTGGATAAGAAATTTTAAGAACTCTATTTTTTAACTGTTTTATAGAATTAATCTGAGGGTTACGGAGGTGATATGATATGATATTTGATAAATCGTCTAAAACTTGGTTTCCTATATCAATTGAAATTTTATTGTTTCCATTTCTCTGATAAATTTGGTGTCAAGAAAAGGTGATAGTTGTTAAGCATTCACTGTTTGGTAAATTATGGTATATAACGATCGAAACTATTTTAATTATATAATATAAATAAGTTAAATGGTAAATTATCAATTTCGTCATATGGTAGGAATGTAGTTGTCATTAATTCTTATGAGGTTCCTTTCTTAAGTTTGCAATTATATCTATACCTAATGTGGTAATTACCATATCATTAGAAGTTTCATTGTTTGTAAAGCAGTCTTCAATATAATATTCACTGTTATAGTTGAAATATTTTGTCAAAATTTCAGTTAATGAAACAGTAAGAGGTTCAATTGGAGTGTTTATTGATGTTAGTATTGGTCTAGCCGATAACGTACGTTGATGTATTTTGGTGAACCATAAATTTCTGCAGAAATATCGTTAAAGTTTATTAATCCCTTTTTAGGTTCTTGGTCAACTTCTTTTCTGAAAAAAACTATTTTCATTAATTTATTACAAATATTACTACTTTTTAAAGTAGTAAGTTCTTTATATCATTATCATTATTTCCCGCTAAAACAAATATCATCCACATCATCACGTAACATCAAGCTCAATTTAATCGTACAGATAAAATACAGAGTCGCTAGAATTTCAAATTCAATTTTTCATGTAATGAACCTAAAAATACTCTATAAACTTTTTTAGAAAAACTATTATTCTCCGTATCTTTTCGATATGAAATTGATATAATACGAGGCATATTTTTTAAGCAAGTACCGTTTTGGAAATAAAAAAGAAGTGCAAAGATATCGCAATAATTTTATTTTTACATGAAAGCCTGTACCTTAATCTGCTTTTCAACATAATTTCCATGAATATTGAGGCGGCACTTGTCATAACGTGGCACCATTTTTTGAATACCCTCCTCATAAAATTCTGCCGCCTGATTTGTTAACCACTATATCACAACTGTTTTGACTTCGTTATCGTCTTGGAGACGTGTAGGAACAAATGGTAGTAGCCGGACGCCAGATCACGGCTGTAGGGAGGATGATCTAGAGCTTCCCATTGAAAAGATTTGATAAGATCTTTGGTCCGATTAGCCACATGTGGACGGGCATTGTCATGCAGCAAAACGATACCCTTACTCAACTTTCCACATCTTTTGTTATGGATTGCACGACGCAGATTGTTTAATGTCTCACAATAAGACGCTGCATTGATTGTCTCATTACGAGGCTGAAACTCCACTAGCAATACTCCTTTTCTGTCCCAAAAAAAAACTGTGCACATGATTTTCCAGGCAGAAATTGTTTGCTTAAACTTCACTTTTTTGGGTGATGATGAATGTCGCCAATCCATTGATGGTTGCTTCGATTCTGGTGTGACTTAGGCCACGTTGAATATCGATCGGTTTTACGCCTTTAGTAATAAGAAATCGTATAACAGCCCGTACTTCACAATCGGCGGGTCTCACTATTGTCGGAGGCATCTTAAACACTCAGTAAACAACGTACACAATGAAGAATCAGACTGTAATAGGGTCACTGCATAGATAAGAGATGTAGGTAACCAACGCGCAAATGAAGAATGCCGACCTTGGGGTTGCGGCGGCGGAATCGCAAAACGGTGCTTATTTAAAAATTATGCCTCGTATCTACATATGGTAGTCACTTTCTAAACTTTCCCAAATCTTTACAAAATATCTAATAGTAGCCTTTGAATAAACATTGACACTTGAATGCGTATTTAGGAAAATATAATATAGAATACCAACCAATGCATTGCCTAACATAGTTTAATGAATTCTTTGTTTAAATTAAAATAAAAAATATATTGCTCAATCTAAGAAGTCACTCATTAATTTATTTAGTCATACCTTTGAATCTCCTACCCCCCGAAAATAGACAGTTCACTAGCATAAAAAGAAGCATAATAACATAATGATATGGACAAACTATGACAATTCTTGACTGTGATACAACTTTAATTAATCTTATTTGTATTCAGGGAGCATCAGTTGGAGTAATCTCAGGCCATATAGTCACTCTTTGGATTGCCATAGGGGGCTTAACAATTGAAAAACCGCCAGCAAGCTTTCTTCAAGTATACACGGACGGTTGCAGTAACACCTCTTTCAATGATCATATATTGAAACCCGAACACCGATACCCAAGCTGGACTCCTACAACTACTCCGTCTCCGTTCCATATCTATAACGACACTCACACTCTATTGAATACTACCAGAGCAGCTCCATCGTAAGTATTCAGAATTCAACAACCTTCCACCTTTCCATGTTAATACAAATAACAAATTATGAAAATTTCCGCTTGTAGTATTACATATATTGTTAGAACCTCAATGAATTGATTCAGTCAATAAGGTCTGCAAAGTAAAATCAAAGGAAATCATTTTTTATGAAATTATAAGTACTTCAGCTAACAAAAAAATGCTAGTGAACAAAGATATGTGTTAATTATTAGCTATTTTGTATAAAATTTAATGTTTGTATAACTCCACTGATATGATACAGAATATATTCTAGATTGACGTAATACTTGAGAACTTTTGTCAAAAATGAGTTAAATGAAAACCAAAGCCAAACCGAATCGTTTTGAGAATGTGAAAAGGTGAAAAATTAATGACTGAAATATTTTTTCATGTTTTATCCAATTTATCTAAATGTATCCATTGAAAATCCAACGCTGAATATATTTATACCATGTTATCATTTTGTCACTTACCTGTTTTAGTTAGCCAAAACGATACAGAAACTAGATTAATTATTCTTAAGACACAAAGATGAATTTTTCTACAACAAAATTTCTAAGTCATAAATAGTTATTAATTCATAGAGTTTTTCATTTTTCTATGTATAAGAAAGTTTGAAACATTTTTGATAGATGGTTGTAGCTACGCGGTTTGCATTAATACTTGAATCAACACCTCTTGTTTTTAAACAAACATCAGCAACATATCGATAGAAGAGGAAAAGATTTTTTTTCAATTAAAATTGAAATATTAATCGTATAATATCCTCAAACTCAAATCATGTCATCTTGTTGGTCAGGGATAGTTTGAACTGTAGCATTTATTTAGCGTAAAATGAATAAATAAATTGGAATAAGGTTAATAGGGGGCTATTGAGATACAGAAAAATTCGTTTAATGAGATGGTGAAGAAAAACATAAGAGGAAACACAATATGATTTGATAATGACAATAAAGAATCGTTGGGTATGTATGCAAAAACATGATGGTGAAAGTGCGCAAAAATCAGAGACTCAAAGACAATTCGTACATAATTTTTGATCAATAGGTTAGGATTAATAGGGTATAAGAATTCTAGTTATTACACTTATTATGTGAGATGGATAGGGGTCTGTGTACTCTTGGCAAAAGAAGCAACAGAAAAATGATATGGAGATGAGCTAAATGCTCTACAGGGTGTCCCACGACGAGTTAAAACTATCTGTACATGACAAAATACTTATAGTAAAGTCATGAAAATTTCTACATTTGGTTTTTGGATACTATCTTTTTAACAAAAATATTTTCAAAGACGGCCGACTTTCGGTGCTACCTGAAAATTTTTTTCAAAAAATGCATACTTTTTCAGTTTTTATGATTTCTTTTCTGTTGCTTTTAGCAAGGTCAGAAGTATTTGAATCTATGTTGAGAATTTTTTCATTTTATAGAGGGTGTGTTCAAAATTTAACCGCATGAATATCAAATTTCTCTATTTTTTAAGTAGAAATACCCGATTTTTTTCTATTTTAATGCATTCAGGGGTAAAAAATAAGGCAAATTCATGTATACTTTTCCATCCCTAAACCTTACCGTTATCCAGATATTAAATATTTTTAGAGATGCAGATGTAATCTAAATTTTTTGACCCGTTGATACAACCACTAAGAAATAAAAAAGTATTTTTCTTTATCTTGTCAAGGTCTGTAAAAAAAATCAAATGAAACTATTCCAAATTTTAGTAGTTTCCGAGATATTTGAAGCTTTCAATTATTATTGTATTTTTTAATAAGTTTTAATTTTTTATGTATACTTTTAGTAGGCTTTGTAATAAATGAATGACACTTATTTAACTTTCATTAGTCAATTAATAATACTTTTGAAAATCGTTAAAATGGCTCGTTCTCAATTTAATAAATATTATGTATGTATATAAGTAGGCATTGAAATATAAAAAACCGGGTGGTTCTATTTAAAAAAATTAAGAAATTAGATAATTATGAAATTAAACTTTGAACAGTTTTTATGCACACCCTCTATGAAATAAAAAATGTCTCAACATAGATTCAATTATGTCTGACTTTGCTAAAAGCAACCGAATAGAATCCATTTTCGTATCTTTGAGGGTATCCTCGTAAAAAAATAATTTATAAGGGTCTGCAACGGTCAAATTTTTTACAAAAAAATTAAACTCAAAAAGTATACATTTTTCGCGAAAAAAGTTTTTATACTAAGACTTTACATAGATTTGAAAAATGTATCAATATACAGGGTGTTCCATTTAAAATAACAAAGTTACAGTCGACTTCCGGTTATACCGGAAGTTGCCGCCATCTTTGAAAATATTTTAGTTAAAAAGATCTTATCAGAAAACCCAGTCGTAGAAATTTTCATGATTTTACTATAAGCATATATAGTCATATACAGATAGTTTTAACTCGTCGTGTGATACCCTGCATATAGGTCATAAAATGGTCATTTTGAACGTATAGAAATCTGGATAGATCAAATGTACAAATAAGTTTAAGAGATGATATCAATTTCAACAATAAATTAACTTTAAGGGATTATGACATATAGAACATGTTTTAATCAACTATAAATTCGACAATGGGTGGGTTTGTAATAACTCAATAGAAAATTTAGTAGAAAGACTTAAGTTAGAGATTATGTGCGAAAACGAAAAAATATAATTAAACCATATAGCAGAATTGGATTAATTTTTTCTTTGATTTCAGAGATCCACTTACTCAACTGTACTCAGTTACTTATATGTATTATTCATTAATCGGATGCTTCATCACAATTCTTTTTGGTTGGACTGTTTCCTATTTTACCGGCAGTGAAAGTGACAGATACGATGAGGAGTTAATACATCCAATTGCTAGAAAAATGGCGAAAATATTTCCTGGAAAAAAAAGAATTTATTCACAAAAAGTAATTTGCGAAGATGATATCCCAGAAAAATGTGAGAAAACTACAAAACTAGATTCAGTTATGCAGCCGTCAACAAGCTGCACTAACCCTCCGGGCACAAAAACGGGTACCCTCAATCCTACGTTTTCAGATTTGTCAGATGAATCAATAGATGGTATATATAGAACTAAATTGTGATTTTTGCTAGAGCACCGAAGAAAATGTAATGAAATGCCCATTACTTTTAGAAACTTCTGTGATCTCTATATGTTATATGAACTTTAATGTAATTCTTCTGTACGGTATTATTGTTAACAAAGACGTCAGATTCGTCGTTACACGAATATATTAAATTTTTAGTGACCCAGTTATCTTGGTGACCAAGACTTGAAAGTTATTAAGTATTTATTATGTGAGCTATTTTATTTCTATTTAAGCATTAGATATATCCATTTAGTAGTTATTTATCGTTATAAAGTAGACAACAATACTCAAATGTATAGAACTACCAACTGTTTAAATATTTGTTACTTATCAAAAGTTTCTTGTCATACCTGTCGAATTTATATGAAATATATATTTGGGAAATTTTCAGTCTGAGAAGGAATCCTTGATTCATGATTTAATTGATTATGGTGGTCACGTGTCCAGTGGCGTACCGATATAAATATAAGGAAGCTGAACCAACAATAATAATATTTTTCATTTTATAAGACTTTTGTATACACTTTTACTTGTAACAGTTTAATAATAAATCACTACGTGATGCAAGTGCTCACAAACTTCATAAACTCAATTGATTTTATTATGCTTCACTTTGAATTCGAGGTTTTTACTTGAAGTGCACAATTTTAATTATTAAAATTCCTTGGTTCAGATTTTCTGTTCAGCGAAAGTGTTAATAACATCATCAAAGTTCAAAATTTGGGCAATACAATTGTTGACCAACCTGCTTAACCTTTCTTACCCTATAGAATTTCTTGAATGAGTTTTTATCAATCTCAGTTTTGGAAATGACCGCTCAGCACTAGTCACAGTAGTCACAGAAAAAGTGAGAAATGCAATGCGCACTTCAAGAAAGCTCAAAGCTATAAAATGATTCTTCAAGTTCTCAAGTGAAGATGATATTTTTATTTCGTGCTTAAAAGAGAATCAAAAATTGAAAATTTCGACCACATTTGATTAATTTCTATGTTTCATACACGATAGATAAACAATCTCCCAGGATCTTGGAAACGTTGATCCTCACAAATTTCATCAAAATCACATTTCACTTCTCTCTGACCAGTTTAAGGAAATTCGGGGTTTAAAGATCATTTTAATTCAATATTATTTGTTTCCATTTTCAAATCTTCTAATCCATATCGTTATTTTTCAAGTTCTTCTCAACAGACTTACAAATGCTTTAAAGCCTTTGAAATGGATCCATGGATTTAAATTGATGTGAGTCTATGGTTTGTGAGACTTTACAATAGAAAACCAGCAACCGAATGAAATTGTAGTTTCCTACCTTATTCTTCAGAAAGGTAACTGTATATCTCTCATCTACTTTGGAATTCATTGAAATGAAATGTACATGAGCAAACTCAGCTTTTAAAACAAACATGACATAAAAACGTGCAGCCCCATTCAGTTGGATTAATTGTTTTAATGTTATTGAAGACTAATACAATACACAGAAAAATGTGAATTTACTGCACAGTATCCAATAATGTTTGTATTTCTATAACATCTTTCACTCCATCGGTTACCATGAAATTCAAATTATGAGCAGCATAATGCACGTATACCGCATTTGACTTTATATCTCCTATGAGTTTATGAACTCCGCCATAAGTAAGTTTCATGATATCAACTGCATTGTACACACTTGTCATGTCACTTATTCAGATATACTTTTGTGATTTATGAATTATCTGCTTATATATTGCTAAGGAAGTTTGATCCTCAAAATGACTCTTTCACTACGAGAGTGTTTAGACTTCCCAATTTCATCTTTCTATATTACACAGTAACGTAAAAGTTCATACAGCAATGACCTCATATTTTATTTTATCTGACCCTTAGGCGATTGATATTAAGGGTCTAGTGACTATCTATTTTTATTTTTCTTTGATAATGGACTCTTGTTTTTCATCTAGTATTTTATGCCACTGTCGATGTACAAAACATGAATGCAAATGTTTTTTCCGTGTCTCACGTCTTTCTATGATTTCCACAATATTTTACCAATCATCATAGCGTATCATCCAAATGTTTTGTATATTTTTAGATGCTCAACTTTTAATAACCAGCATGGTTCACAATTTTTGCTTAGAAGCAATAGGGAATAGGACAGCCATGTAATTTCTAACTTCACTCTAGATTTATAGAAACACTGTAATCAAATCTACCCAAGAAAAATATGTTGTTACTATCCCTCAAAAAGAGCCTTTTGGTTCATAATCTCTATTTTCGATCAATGACCTCTTCAAAATTATCTCCATCAGCGACTAACGGGGAAAATTTATTTTGTATATCCAAAACTGATTCATTTGAACATTTTCTGGTACCTGCTTTAGTTGTTCTGAATCTAAATATGTACTTTTATCGAGATCTGTCATATTTCCACTTACGACGACATCATTCTCTACACTTTTGGCGCACGGCGCTGTTCATTACATTTCATTATTATTTATTTTGTTTTTCAAACTCCTTCTTCTGTTTTCGTTTATCATTCATACTCTAATATTTCCTAGAACAAGAATGTTAAAAGTTTATAATGATAGTATAGTTTTTAACAAATGGAAAATTATGGATTAATAAGGAACGTCCAAAAAGCAGCCACAGAAATTTTTCTAAAGATTGTACCATATTTAATTCATTTCAACAATTTTGTCATTATTGGAATAACGATTAACATAGGTGAAAAGTTTTGGTGGTTAAACACGATGAGAATCATCATTTGAAATGATTATCTCCAAAGTAGACTAAAAATTGAAATGATTGCTATCTTATAACCTATATTATGATGAAATAATTACCGAATAGATATTGTGAACCTATTACTACAATTAACTTAACAAATACTCAGTTTCAACGAACAACCAATTCTTACATGTAATAAACTGGTAACCACAGAAAATACCCTAAGAAGAAATGCAAACTTAGTTGTTATACAGTGCAAATATCATGGCGGATTTTCAATGCCAGTGACCTCGATGGTAGGTGGTAGAACTAATCTTTTTTCCAGATATTTGAATTTACAACAAAGAATATCTACTGTATTCAGTATCATTCATTTCCATCCATTTGCAATATCGCAGTTTCCTGAATTCACGAATTCACACACCTTAGAACTAGGACACGTTTATATATAAAATAATATAAAAAGTCGATCTGTCCACCAACATATGTCAAAAATATACATAAAATATCACATCACTTTATTTTTAAAATGATTAAATTATATCAATTCATCACAGTTGAAATAAAAAGTTGTAGAGGAACTTTTACAAAAATATCACCGCACTTTGGTAGTATAACGATAAAGCGAATCAATTGTTCACAGTTTGAGTAAAAAGTAGTAGCACCGAAGTAAAGGATTTCTGGTGTTTTTTAAGAGTTGAGGAACATATCATACATATTGGGCTTTCATTTACAATGAAATAAAAAGGTGAAGTGTTATTTTCTTTTGATTTTTTCTCCAATTCATTCAACGCAGCTCTGTTTGTAGATCCCTGATCACAAACTACAGCAGCAACTTTCAAATTTATATTTTGCAGCTGCTGGATCACACGGAGAATAATTTGTTTCAAAGTAGAGGTCTGTATTGTATGTGATATAAAATAATAGGCAATGACTTCCTTCCAGCTTCTCCTTAAATAATAAATGGGTCTTTCATTACATTATTCAAACTCTCTTCTATACACTCAAATGTTCCAATTTCACACATCTTCTTCAATGTCTTCAACTGCTCTTTGTTATTCTTCAGACTGTTCTATAATTTTGGTATTTTAGTTGATAGTTGATAGATAACCATTTCCCTAGGTGTTAAATTGTTCTTACTAGTTCCAGCTACAGTCAAAAAATCCAATTTTTCTTTGTCAAAACCATGGAATCTGAAAATTCACCTGAAAACTCCATTGGCTCTTCTATAGGTAAATTGCCAAATGTTGAGGCTTGAACACATGAACTATCAACTTGATGCTGTTCGAAGATCATAACAGTCTGTACTATACCTGTTTTTATAGCATATGAATATTCTTCGTTCACTATACAGTCCTTAACTTTGGCGTAACTGTGATCTTAGATCTTCTAGACAATGAAGGCAGATGAAATGTAGGAATAGATGGAATAGTTTTATACTTCAAATTATTTCTATTGAAATTTGTAAAATAATTTTCTAGAAAATGATTCTCACACTAGCGAAAATTTGGTGTTTACCATTGAATTTCACAAAAATTTTCCCATTTAGAACTCATACCAGGAAAATATATATTTACTATTGCAACCTGGAAATTTATATCTCTACTTTACTCGGTCACATATCGTCAAGTCCATCCGGAAATATTTAATTTTTCATGTATTTCCAATGAGATCCTTCGTCGTCTAGGGCTATGCTCCCTTCCCGGCTCTGAAGCAAATTCTCATTTATATAAAATTACTGATTACTATTGCTTGACTGTATGCTTAGAAATATATATTCTCCATTCAAACCGATTTCAACAAGAAATCATAATTAGAACTTACATTTCTGATAATATAACCTATCTGTTTACCAAAATCTGAAGGAAATATGCCAGGAATTCAGAAATTGATGACGAAAGACATTATTATTGACATTGGCAGTAATGAAACATTTTTATAGAACTAGCGTCACGATTGGTAGGTGTGCTGCCGATATTTACATACAAGTTGATCTGGTGAGTGCTTGCGTAATGGAGTCGAGTGTTTCTTCACACAGACTCTAATCGGTGATTTCCCGAGCATCAACAACTATCTAACACATATAAATTTCAACCAATTTATAAATTTTCAATGCTTTATGTACATATATATATTTATCCACGTATATCTCCGAAATTAATAATTGAATTTTGATCATTCTTCCTTAATCTGAGTTACAACTTTTTTAAGAATGTATTGAAATTTTAATACAATTTTTATTTCTGTATACAACCAAGTAGGTAACGCGAATTAATTGGAGACAAACTACTTTTTTTACTGAATGTATAATAATAAATGTTGCGAGTTGGTATCCCTATATTTGAGGTCGGCCAAAACTTTTTTATATCGGATAAGAAATTTCATTTAAAAGACCATATTGTTTGATTATTACTGACAACTGATAGTATATACCAAGTAAACAGATTATCGAATATGTTGGCAAGAATGAGCAGCAAAGTTTTACAATAAGCCACACCACGCACAGAAACCTGTTATTTTACAGTAGTGTAGCCATATCTATATCAGCTCAACAGTTATCATTTATACATCTATAGTAACACATTCTATTTATTAATATGTAAGAACAAGTAGGCGTCAGATCGTGAAATATTAAGGATCTAAAACCACGATTAAATCATCTTTAACTCATTATATTCTCTCCAAACGTAAACATATGAAGATATATTTAAATTCGTTTAATTCCATCTTTCAGAATATAATGAAATGGAATCTGTACGTTCTTATAGAAAAAATATACGTGATATTGGATATTAGTGAAACATGTTCACAATAAAAGTTCAAACTCCCAGTAGCAGAATTTAAAATGTTGAAAGAGGTTTAGAATCCTAATTGAAAAAACTCATCTTTTTTATGCCTGCATATATCTGGAATAATCTGTGCGCCATAATTTACAGTCCCTAATGAATGAGATGTGTGTTGTTCGAATAATATGAATGTTGGAGGTATTTCTGACATTCATGGAACTGTTAAATACAATAAAATCATTAGGACAATTAGTGATCCATAGAGGTAGAATTTGTAAATTTTTTTTCAGTGTAATGTTAGAAAGGGTGGATGTCTTTGTTCTGCATTCATAAATCTGAGCAGTATTATTATTATGTTGTGAATTCATTGTGAATCTGGATATCATGAACAGAAATGAAAATATATTGAATCGGTACAAGTATTTTCAGTTGCACCGGAACAATTTGTTTTGTTCACTGTTCGTGACCAGCTCTTTGTTAATTAAAAAAATCATAGAGCTTCATAAGTAAGCCGCTTTCTTTTGATTACTTGGAATATATTTTTACATGAATTTATATCTCTAATTATTTCGTATTTCCGATGTCCAGAAGTTGCAAATACTTTCCTACAGCTGAATAATATCAAAAATATTTTGGTAATTGTATCAATAACTGTGATGCTTCACTTCACTTATTTCTATAAATTTCATCTCCAATTCTGTTTAAGCTATAGAAAAATAATAGGAATGAATATTATAAGCATTATTTCATTGATAAAATTATTTTTGAATTCAATTTATGCTTACTGCGATCGGCAAGATAAGCTTAGACTACTTGAAAAACCAATCAATGCCGGAGAAGTTTTCAGATTGACGGAGTTATTACTTTATATTACCAAGCACGTTATCAATTCTGAAAAAAAAAACAATGTTATTACAATAGTTTCACACTTATGAGCTATTTTGGACTGACAGTATATCATGTATACTTCTAAGCGACTTATTCTGATGACGGAAAAAATACAATGTTAATTTTTTGCAAACCTGAAATAACTTGAGATATTAGTTCATAGTATAGTAGGATTGTGAGCAGTCAAGGTCCCTTAGGCCTCCAGATAGATCCATCGTACCCCACGAGTGTTTGAACCTTCCACGTGTGCTGGTCACTCACCGATGACGTAGGGTAGTAGAGCAGTTCTACCTTGTTCGCAGAATATAATAGCAGCTTTTGTCTACCCCAAGAATAGATTTTGGGTATATTGGTGAATTAGCTCATACTTATCTGGCGAGCGAATCCTTACTTGTTTTCTAATTGACCATGTACCCAAAAGAACTTAACCCTGCCTCCAGCTTTCCTAGAACTTCCTCAAACAGCAGCACAAGTCCAGAACAAACCGTTTCTACCATTATGGCTACACTGATGTCTAAGAAATTTGAATTACTTTTTTTTCTATGACGTCGATTAAGTATCAGATTCCATAACAGCGAAAACATTGACTTATTTTGGAGTGTCCTCTGCAGAAGCTTTCTCCGGTTAAGCCATATATCCTGGATTCATTTGTGTAAAAACTGGCTCCATTATTTATTATAATGCGCTTGGAGTCATTAGAACACAATTTTCTATCAGTGGTGTGTACCTAGAAGCCCGCACCATTAACGGTCGTTGGTGTAATTGATGTTGGTATAGACTACAATTAGTTGAAGAAATTCAGCTTGTATGCTGTCCTTATGTCTTCAAATTGTATTGTTAGGTCCAAAGACGGAAGACCCATTATGACTTCAAGGGCCCTAGCTGGCTACACGCATGGACCCTGTAATACGCACTCTAGCGTATTACACCCGAAAGCCCGGTACGTGAGGAGAGGTCCAACCATTGAGGTATATATCTAGTGTAGGTTCTTAAGGGAAAGACCCCAAGTACAATATATATATATATATATATATATATATATATATATATATATATATATATATATATATATATATATATATGAGCGTCGAGGAACGCCTCTCAGTCAGCATTAGTTGTTGTAACAAGGACTAGGTATTTGGTACAGAGACTAGGAACTCCAAAGTTCAATTCATTCCTAGTTAAAATACAGCCACGCAGATTATCATAGGCTACACAGTGATTGAGGCCGATCTTCGTAAAGTAGATGTAAGAAATGTTTTTTCAGTACAATGATTATATTTATATCAACACCATGGTAACTTCTCACAATGTATAAATTGAATAGTGTAGAGCTCTTCCAATTTGTTTTTACGTAAGAGAAATCACACTTTCATGAATTCTACGCTGTGCTTACAATTGTTAGCTGTGATGTTCAGAAATTGTTTGTGTTCTATTTTTAAGAAGCTTCTACTGGAGGTATCTACCAACGTATGCTATTTTTTCACAGTATCCAGTCCCAAGTATTTCGGGACCTGAATATATTAATTTGTTTCGTCACTTAGTAAAACTCATAAGATTTTTGTTATATGAGTACAAATAGTTCATCTCTGCACTTGAACCATTATTTCGCCTTTCCATCAATAAAAAAAATACTGTGTTTTTTCTTATCTGATTATAACGAATATCAATAATGAGTTTCATGTGATACCTTGCTCTTGCCTGTAAAATTTTCATCCTGACGATTACATTGCTTTTGTCTTCTTTTGTGGAGACATCCAAGTGCAATGACTAGCACTGCCTATATCTGAAGCATTTGTATGTGATTATTATACGTCCAGACTAGAAGCTACCTCTTCTCCTACGTCATCCTTTTCAATCTTCTTCTTTAAGTACCATACACTTTGCTGCGAGTAGGTGTTCTCTTGTCCAAAACTTTTTCATAGTCTGGTTATATACAAACGTCCTAGCTAGATAGATTCTCTTTAGAATTATTATTGTCACCAGTATCTTTTTCTGATATATAATTTTTCTCTGTTGTCTCTGTAGATCTTTTCTGCTTTTTCATCCATTAAATCGCTCATAATATCTGCATCCATATTATATATGATTTATTTTCTCTTCTATCGCCTCTAACCAACTTTATTTTTTTTCTTAGAAATATATGTAATAAAGATCATGACTACCCACTAATGTGTATAGTTTCCACTAAATTAAATTATGCAGCTTTATACCCTCAACACTATAGTTTCCACTACATTAAGGTTCGACCTGTGCCGTCAAATGGAGTGTGGCTGTGTACCCGTTAAATTATTTTTAATTCCTTTTCAAAAGTACAAGTAATTAAATTTGCAGCAATGTCATATAAAAGTTTAGACTGCTCTTTAAAATGGAAACAAGGTTGATGTAAAACTTTTGATAAGCATGATAAGCTTTAATCATACGTGTATTTCTCATACTAAAAACAAAGGGAAAAGATACTCTCAACCATATTTGTTTTATTTTGGGAAATACAGTGATATAATAGCAAAACTATTTTTCTAATTATATTGGTGTTAAGATGTTTATTCCAAATTATCATAATCAAAACAATCAAAAAACAATTCAAAAAATGGCGAAAATATCTATTCCAATAAGTTTCAACGCCTAGCTGTACTCCAGGACTTACACCAATATCTTTCATGATTCTAATTCAGCTTTTGTATACCAAAAGGCAATTAAAAGTTAATTCTTTGTGAAATAAACATGATAAAATTATTTAAAAAGTACAAAAATTGATTTTCTTCTCTTCATCCTAATCAACTTTTAGAAACAGTGAAGATTCATGATTTTCAAAGGAATAGATTAGGAAATAAATATTTAAGGAGTGAATCTATCACATATCAAGGTGTGAGAGCTCTAGACACTCAATGAATAAATAAAACATCACTCAATAACATTTTTCATTAATCTAATTATACTAAATCACTTATGGTCGATCGACTCAAATTTTCCTATACCCCATGACGGCATATTAGGTATCAAACTTAACCCTCAAAGATATAAATTTCTTATAAACGAAGTCACGTTTCTGGAGCACAAAATTACCCTATTCCTCAAACAGTTAACGAAGTAAAACGATTTGTTGTCTTTTGCAATTATTACTGTTGATTCATACCAAATTTCGCAGCTATTACATAAAAAATTTGTTTGTTCAGAAGAATACCAAAATTAATTTCAAGTGTTAAGTAACTACTTGATCAGCCCACAAATTTGGAATATAGAGGCCTTTTAGAAAAATTTATTTTAGTGACTGATGCATCAAATATGTCATGTGGAGCAATACTGTGTCAAAAATTTCGGGAACAAGAACTTCCAATCGTATATGCTTCTCGTATTTTTACTAACGGTGAATCACATAAACCTAGAGAGAAAGATAAATGCTATAATGTCAAAAAATTGTTACAATTTGTAGACAAAAACTTGTTAAAACTGGAAAACGAACATAAAAATAATTAAATAAACATATTAATGAAATGAAATTCCAATATACAGAGGAAAACCACAATGGGTAAAAAAATTATTAAATTAAAATTAAAAATTAAAGTAATAGTTATAGGTAATAATTAGTAAAAAATCCATAGCAAAAATTGAAGCAGTATGAGAGATTCGATTGCAATTGGCAAGTGATTGTGCATTTTTTTGCGTTGCGAAATATTGATTAATTCCGAACTTGAAGTAGGTAGGTGAAGGTCGTGCTCCGCGTTCCTGTGGAGCACGAGTGGATAGCCATGCAACGATCTACGATCCTATACCCTTAAAGGAGTATGAGCCATCATTGGGCCTTAAAATACTTTCATTCTTATTTGTATGGGCAAACAGTCTTAGTTAAATTAGATCAAAGACCCTTTTTCATTCATTTTATATGAAAGAGTTCAAAACTCACCAGAATGAGGCATTGAAGAGTTCAATTCTGAACTAGAATATTTTAAAGGTGAAGATAACGACACTGCAGCTGATTTATCTAGACGAAGCATCGAAAGTGTAAAAAAAATAATAAAAACGCAAATTTCATTTTTGTCATGACACGTTCAAAAACTAAAATACTACAAAATAACGCTAAAGAAAAAACACCAGTTAAAGAAAATGAATCACTCACATCTAATCTCAAAGTGGTCGAAACTATAGATAACGGGAATGCCTTACTTTTATCACAATATGATATTTATCTCTCCTACATACAGATAAATATGAGTTACAAAAGAAAAAGCTTCCAATCATTAAAGATTAATCGTCTTAGAACAAATATTATTACTGCTAGAGAAATTGACTAGTGGTTGCAAGTTTTATAAGCCAAGATTGAATTTAAGTGATTGTATATTTAGTAAGCGCACTTCTGATGAATGTAGGAAATAAAACATGTATCAATTATATTTCGTAAATGCAAAGAGCTAATTATAAAGAGGGATGAAAAAGATTAGTCAATGGAAAAATTCCATAATAATCCTTTATTTGGTGGTCATTATAGCCAAAAACGGTTGCTTAAGAAACTTGAAGCATTTTATAGGTGGAAACACATGTAACCGGACGTTATTCTTCTGTAAAAAATGTCATGAATGTGAATTTAATAAATCAACCTCGAGATCTTTGGAGCTACTGGTAATTACACCTATGCAGCAACCTAAACAAATCCAAAAAAGGATGCAGTTACAGTCGCTAAAGCTATTGTCGAAAATTTTGTTCTTATATACGGACTCATGGAGGAAATCAGGACATATCTAGGCATCGAATAAACTATTATAAAACCTTGCCAAATCACTTGACATTTAGCAAAATACTTATACACCTTATCAAATTTAAAGTATTGGAAGATGTGAATGAAATCAGCGTGCTCTCAACAAATTCGCTAGAATGTACCAAACACATTCCGATTGAGACGTATAGACACATTATTTCGGTACCCCCAGTATATATTACAATTATACACCGTTTGAACTAATATATAGTAAAAAAGCATTGTTACCGATAATTTTAAGTGGTGCTTACTTTGATCCTATTTTTAATCTTGATTATAACATAAAAAGTAAGATAAAGACTACAGAAAGAGCATAAACGCAAATAGGTTTAAGTTAAAACAATTAATACTTAAAGGTCGTTAAAAACTTGATTCTTGGTTCAGTCCACAATCAGTCATCTCTGAAGATGATGATGAATTGCACGGTAAAAAATGACAGCATACAACAACCGTGTAGAATTGTATACAATATAAATAAACTTTCTAGACAGATCTGTCGATCTAATATATCTAAGTAAATATCAAATATTGAAGGGTGAATTCTTTTATGTTTATCATTATTATAATAATTATTTTCATGTTTCATTAAAATATAAAATTTTTTTCAGGTCATTCTATTCACTAGTTTTCTATGACAGTATAAAATACTATATAATGTATCTTAAGTATATAGTCATTTTTTCCCTCTTTCAGTGGTTTATTTTTGTTAATTAATAGTAGAGAAAGCCATTCACTAGTGGCCATAGTGAAGGTCTTTTTTTAGGAGTGGGAGGTGTAAAGGATAAATTGTATCACTCAGTATTCACTTTTTTATCGTATATATTATTGTTTATCTATTATATTTGGTAATCCAAATTAGGTCGTCCCACTTGTTAATAACTTAGACTATGATTACACAGCACCTTTGTTAATTGGTAATAAGGTACCTTATATTCAATTATTCAAGAAAGATTATTAAAATGTTACACATGATCAATTTGAAATTACAACGTTCAGTATACATTGCCCGATTTGTCTGATTTGCTTATCCATTAGTACAAAAGAATATAAAAGAATGTTTGGGCAACTGGGCATTAATTGAGAAGGGTTAAGGCAACCGCCTTGAAAAGAATGCCCATCCAAAACCATTGGTGGATACCTTGACTGCTACTGTTGAATATCCAGTAGTCTCGGATTCTTCTGGATATAACTAAGTTAGAATCATACAAGAAGAAGGTAGTGAGAACAAACTTAACCAGATCCTCAACTAGATGTAAGGTATGATTGACAAAATGTCGAACAAGGTCAGATACTGGAATTGTAACGAACTAGGACATATCCGCAGTTTGGGAATCTGCCCCATGACTACCGTAAACGAAAGACAAAACTCAAATCGTGAGTTGATTGCAGAAGAGTTCACGCATAGGTAATAGCTGATATTGAAGAAGACGTGATTCTGAGAATGGATCTACATGCTTCCCTGCTGAATGTTTAAAAGAGATATTCCTTCCCCAAAGAGGACAAGAAAATGAGCTGAGATACTGAGTGGAGCACTTTTACCAGTACCTCAATAAAAGGAAGTTGTCAATTCGAACTGATCGTGCAGCACTATAGTGGTTGATGTAGTTGAAGAATACCGAGGGCTAGATCGCTTCATAGATTGAACAATTCAATATCGAACATTGAATGTGAACCATCGAAATTCCGACTCAAGGTATTTAGGGTTCAGTGGTACTTCGTTATCCTGAATAGAGGGCATTTGGAAAGAGTCCTTGAAAACGATAATAAGGAAAAACAGCTAAGTATTCCGAGAATGACAGTAGCTGAGGCACTAAAAAGCTAGACAACCGTCTATTCCGAGTTTATCTGGAAGTGAAGAAAACCTCTCCAGCGAATCCGTGAGAGATTTTCTGATGATCAGCTTCGATACTGTGAAGGACTGGCGTAAGAAATGTACGACATCGCAAAAAAAGGCTTTTCGTACATTTTGATTCAGATATCGTAGGACCGTTTCCGACCACAAAAAGCGTTTGTTAATAGATACCCGAATTAGAAGGTCATTACTGTCGTGAAGGTATTGGTGAAAGGATTGATCAGCTGATTTGGTGTGTCTTTGGAAATCAAGAAAAAAAGTTGGAGAGAGGAAATCTGTAACAAGCTAGAAATAAAGAAGAACAGGTCCATTTGAAGATACGTATTTAAAATAGTTTCCAACCACCAGAGACATTGGGACTAGTATATATCCCTATTGGCAATGGTTTATCGATTTGCTATTGATGAGTCCACCATTGAAACACCTGAGAAAATAATCCCTTTTTTTCAGAAGGCTTCGTTGTGATTCAAAATTTGGCTGTTGATCTGGATTAAGAGTCAGATAATGTGATCCAAGTGAGGAGGAGAATGATATACGAGAGTATTTGCTCATAACTTCCAATTGCTAACACCAGAATTAAAGAACGTGTGGTAACTCATCCCGATGAGAAGAAAAAGTTTGTTTCCAAAATTATGAAAATCCTGGGGAGATCCGTATTTAATCGAAGAAAGGAGGTTGTCATCCATCGCATAAGCAAATCTTCTAATTGAAATCCTAAAACAAATCATCAAAATCGACTTGAGCTAGCTGTTAGAAAAAAACCATGAACGAGAGGAAGGAAATATCCGTAAAGATCCTGACTCTTCCTTCAAAGAATTTATATGTATCTATGGAGTCATTACAGAACAACGACAAAATTTGCTCGCTCTCTCGGAAAACTATTCGCTATCCTGCAACATCCCTGTCCGTATCAATAACGCACGCGAGTTGACAACCGTCTTCTAGAAATTAGAAGAACATTAATCTCAACTCAAACACAATTCGCGGCTCGACTTCCACCTGGAATTGAGAAAAAAGCAGCAGAGATCATATGTTGAAAACCAACGTAAAGAAACTGATTAGGACAGGGAGCAATCAGTGTGATTGGAGTATCATCGAGGAAACGGTCAAGGTTATATTCCAAGATACCGGTGTCATATTAATTTGCAACCACCGTCATCAATACCTAATAAATTCTTGTAATTTGATATAGACCGTAAAGCTGATCTTTTTCCTATACATTATGAAAACTTCATTTTGAATAAATTAGATAATAAGTAATAGTGAATGGTTTTGTGTTAAGTGTATGGGAAAATCTCATTGTATAAGTGCTAGATAATAGTTCATGTAAAAATTTATTATGTGAGTAAGATATAACGTGTATATGAATTTATCCCACCGTTTTGTGATTCAATACTGTTTGAGTATAACATGTGGCTTGGACAACAATCTTTGAGTGATGAGTTTTTTCTCATCATATCCATATTTCACAAAAATTTACAATTAATTTCTAAACAATTGCCCATAGAACTCACCATTAATTGATTCTAAGTGTTTTCCGTAGAAACTCCAATATGTCGATCAATTTCTTTAATCTCTAAATTAGAAACATAGCTATAGATCAAGACAGATACACATTATGACATATATGTCTTATGTTCAGAGTTTATACTCTGAGTTTTTTGAAATATGTTTTTTTTTGCTTGAAGTAGATAACGTGGTTATATTTGACTGCCAGCTTTGATATAATGTAAGTAGACTAATTACAACAACAGTATAACTACTGTAAAAAATACTGGCATGTTCAAATAAAAGTATCATTTCACCAAAATTTATCTTCATAAGTTATATTTTTGCATAACGTCGTTGAATACTTATTGCAAAATCTACCAAAAAACAAAACTGGTGTTTCATAAAGTAAATAATTTATTTTTTTCTCCTGATTCAATTTCTTTCTCATATAATATAATTATAGTTTGATATTGAACGTGACAAGCTGTGAACAGTTTGATTAGATCATATCTATCTCAGTTAGGTAATATTATATTCCAAGAGTCACGTACCAAGTGCCAAATTTTCTATGGAAATATTCAGCCACAAAGGTTCTTATTTGTTTGTTTTACTGTCATGCTCTAATATTTTTAATATTATACATACAATATCTTGTGAAACGTATTTTGTTGCAAATGAATTCAACATTTTTCCATAGTTTGTTTTTATTAGTAAACAATTAATATGAAATGAATTGAAATTTGATCTCTAATATTAATTAGGAGATACTAGGAGAAACTGAAATTCAAAGATAGTCAAAGGATCACATCAAGCCACGAGTATGGCCTGCTTAGTTAGAAAATAATTCATTATCATATTTATATTGTGTTATGATAATGATAATGTAAATAGTAATATTCAAGGCATTATCCAGTCAATGAAACATGTGTCCTAAAAAAACGAAGAGAGATTGTGGAAAGCTATATTATGATCCCGCATGGTAATGAAAATCAAATAGCAAATAACTATCAAAATAGTCATCAGTAGAACTTAAAGCAAAAAGTGACGTTACAAATTTGAGAACTATAATGATTGGGTAGAAAACGTAAGTATGACTTCCAAACGCGATTTAATTTGAATGATAAACGACTGTCGTACAAATCATTTTGGGTTAGGTACAATTATATTGTTGTTGTTAGTTTCAGTACTCATAGGTTATGAATAAATGACGGAGTCACAGATGAACCACATCGTATAGATAGCCACTCGAGTCCTCGTTTCAGCACCATCTCTTGGTTCATAAGCACTACTAAACGTACATGAAACAACAGTTTCCTTTCTGTTTTTGACGGCATACTTCGAATTTTGGATTTCAAATCTTCCGTCCACTTATTTTTCGAAACAGTTCAATGGATTTGTATCAACCAACTAACTATCACAATCATTTTGGTTGATAGAACTCCATTGAATTGTTTCCAAAAATAACTTGACGAAATTTGGTCTTGAATATACTTTAATTTTAAATTATGGGGAGAATGGGGCTTCAGTTTCAGAAATGAAACAAAAAAAGTGAGACAAACGACAGTTTTTTATTGCATGCAAAAAATACATAATAAATATATAAATAAATACATGTACGTACATATATATAAGAGTATCATATACTTGAACTTCTCTACGCAACAGAATCACATAATCATTATAAAACTACCACTGTAACGTTGTATTTTTTGTATTTCTTTGTATTTTTTGTTTGTAAGTTATTATAAACAAGAAATCACTATCTTTTAATCTTCCATCTACACGTTTCAAAAATCTATAAGGGTTTTCACATAATTGATACAATACTAATAAACACGTATGATAAATGAACAATAACAATACTGTACAAGGAACCTTTTCTGTTTGAACATTCATATTTAAAATCAGTCATCGATAGATGATTGAAATTATAAAGATCGTCGTCGTTAACTTTGATTTAATGAGGTGCGAAGCTCAAATTATTCGTTTAAGTTTTATAGGGTTCGTGTTTTATGTAAAAGTGATTATGTACTCCGAGGAGAAGGGATCACAACATTCTATGAACTTACAGAAGTTATTACCTTATCGAGGTTTAAGTTATCAAGGTTCTACTGTATATGTAAACAATGAACGGTTTTCACAGTTAGTCGAAGCACTGATCCCTGTGGTAGCCCACTTCTGACTTTTCTGATTGTGGATACTTCTTCACGTCAGTTTTTTTTCGGACTGTCTGCAGGATAGGATGCTAAAATTCTAATCAAGCTCTCCTCCGGAGTTCGTTGAGTCTAACGACGCACTACTGAAAACGTTCTTTTCGTTCAGTGTAATCATTCTAAATAATCTCCCATGTTGTGTGGATTAAGCGGCGGCTTCGATTGCAATTCTAACGACTTTGAAAGAAGTAATAATGTTTGCTCTTAGGTGGTAGAACTAATGTGTAATGTAATAATTTTATAGGAACTCTTCATTTGAGATTAAGATGTTGCCGTTATTCGTGATGATTCGTTTATCCACTTTGTTGAAATTTATAGATCTGTTTACTTTATGATTAAGGTATTGAATTTAAATATATTATAACGAATTTCTTTATACTTATATTACTACAATGTATCATGAAATTTTTGAAAAGAGAAAGAATATCTCATATTTTTTGCTCTGCCCTCAAACAATTTTAATCACTTTTTATGCAAGAATACAAAACATTTGGAGTTATGTAGCTGACTTAGAAGAGTTGTTATTTCCAAACCGGTACAGGTGCAAGTAGGTATTTCCATCTCTGACTACTTCAGTAACGAACTACTTATGAATAATTTTTATCTCCTAAAAATCGATTGGTTGGGTAACGCCTTTTAATGTGACGATAATGCGAGCAGACGCTATTGTTTCAAGCTCTATTTATTTTCTGGTATGCGTGGCATTGATTTTTCAGACATATACATATCAATGAGCAAAAAACTTTCATTCCATTAAAGTTACCCAAATGTTATTACATCAAAATTATAGTTTGTAACTAAGCTAATATTAAACTTAAACGAAAATGATTCGATACGAATGATTTTCCAAAATAATAATGCTATGAACAATAAAAACGTTTTAGCAACAAATAAATTTATGAAAGAAATAATACATTCGGATCAACTGCGCATCCAAAAGAGCACAACGAATAAAAAGCACTTATAAATTGGAAACAACTCAAATTTCTAAATAATGAAGATGAGACCGGGACTTATTTATGAAAATATGGGATGGTTTTGAACCCTCAACTCTTAGTTGTTTGAGTTAAATTTGTTTGTTTGGAATTCTCCGATTGAGTCCTTTGGGTATAGTCGAACTCTCAACATGGCAGCTGTAGAACTACAAAAAAAAAATAAAATGAGGAAGGAAACGAGAACACAGATGGAAATTATTCAAGAGTAGGTAGAAGAGATTTGAATAGAGGGGAGCTCATGCTCTAACAAATGATAAAACTGAATTCATATTTTTCTAAAATACATATACGTATATACGTATAACCAAACAGGAATATGTTCTTTTATTTTTGTTCTATTCCCCAAATAAATAGAAAATACAAATTTACACGGAAACTATTATACAAAATTTGCTTGAAACAGAAGAAAATTGATAAATATAACTGGGCCTCATATGGAAAGCAACTCTTAAAAGATATAAGAAAAACTTACTAGCGAATATAAAGAATAATATCACCACTAATCTCACTGAATTTGATTTGATTCAAACAATTTAGAGTGCAGATAGATAGTGCACGATTAAACAACGAATTCTTCGATTTGAGTGGAGTGTCGATAACAAATGAATTTCTTCAAAAACTTGAATGCTAGAATTAAAATAGGAGTGACTACTGAGCTACAATTCGTGAACAGAAGAATATTCGAAATGTTTGAAATAAAACGTAATAAGCCGAATCGTATGTTACAAACTGAATCCATTTACATGGAATGACGATTCCTAAACAGGTTCATTATATTAATTTAAACTACTAAGCATCAAGGAATTATTGAATTATATATATCGATAATGATATCCTTCAATTATTACAGGTGTATCATGTAAAGCGTCAATACATGTTTATACTTGATGTAAAGCAACGATATCAGCGTATCAGTGGTTCCTAAGAATTATTCTGTAGCGTTAAAAATAAATTAGGGACACAGTCGCAAAGTTGATTTCGCCCTATTATTAATGAACAAAGTGTGGTAGATATGACGGTCTATTTGCAGTGTGGAGTTCAAAACATAGAATAACGTATAATTTCTCTCAAACGCTATTGCGCATTATCAATTCCACGCCTTAACAAAATGGAAATTAATTTACCAAGTCACCAAAGTGTACTAGACAATATCAGATCTCAAGTTCAGTTGATAGACCAGGCATGACCAACGTGCGTCTCGCGGTATTTTATTTTTATATACGGAAAATGAAAAATTTTAAATTCAGATAAATGTGATTATACCACAAAGTTTATTAAGTGTGCATTAATTCCAAATATTATTCATAGAAAAAGTTATTAGATTAATATCCTAATCTATTACTTTAAAGGGAAAAGTAAAAGTACCAAAGACTTATTTTTCATTATTATGTAACGAACACCAGAAATATAACATCCAAATAAGTTTCAAACTTGAAGAGGCTCCTTTCTGTACTAGACGTAATAGTTCCATCTAAACAATATTCAATGCGATTGTTATAAGCATCCTCCATTAGCTCGACTCGTCATCTATGGTTTTCCCTAGCTTATTTAGGGACTCGTCTAAAAACATCTACCGTGGTTATACTGAAAATTCGCAAGTTTAAAAATCATATCAATGTGATGTGGTATAGAGTAAGCTCAGATCAGTACGCAGCACGAGGTTATCAGAGAAGTTCCATCTATCAAATCAAATTATAATTAAATAAATATTGGATGGATACGTATTCCAAAGGATCTCTGAAGAGTATATTATCACTATTTTTGATAGGAAAAAGTTGTAAACTTATAATTTAAATATTCTTTGAAGCGTGAAATGTGAATCTCTTTATGCATTATCAAATATTGAAGAAAATAATGTGCAAATAAAAGTTATTCTGGTATTCCGCTTTGTTGCACAGACATCCTTCCTCAAATTAATGATCTCATATTCGATATTTCACCCATAATTACTTCAGTTTTGGTTCATACTGTTTCCTGTTAATAAACTTTTTATTTATTGCAGAAATGTGATCATTGAACGGTGAAATTAATTATGGCAGTCATCAATAACTTCACTTTTTTATCTTTAAATTTTTTAAACTATCATAAACAGTTGTAGTACGTGCTCATATAATTCATAAAACTCGTTTTCACTTTGTATGATCTTTTGAAAATGATTTCACACTTTTTCTATTTGATATCTCTTTTTTTTTCATAATCCTAGCATATCAAATTGTATTGTTGTTCAATAATGTAATTCATTGACAAGAAATCCCTCTATCTTCAGAGGTCAACATCCGAATGAAATGATCAGAATTATTATTGTCAATTAGAATGAATATGAGATAGATGAACAACGAGAATAGATAAATCATTGGTTGTCGTCATCACCAAATAGGAAATTATGATCGTGAATAAATTCTTTAAATAACTTTCAGAAACTCAATAAAGGATTATTTCTTAATCATAACAATTTCTAGCATAGAAACAATTACATTAATAATAAAACGGCCGTTCCTATAATCAGAAACAATCTGAAAAACATGAGAAAACAGATAACATATCTAGATTCGTATAAGATACAAAAATGAGAGATTAAGAAGGGAATAATAATGAAAGTGAGAAGGGAAGGAAAAGAAGAAATATTAAGTTGAAATACATAATAATACATATCATTTTAATTGACTTAAGATGAATGTATTGATCTGATGTTGAGAAAAATGTAAGAATGTATGTGTCTTTGCTAATAGAAGATGAAATTTGGAACATGGTCAAAAAGTTAATAAAGACTCATGACGGTGGATGTGGAAGGAAGTGAAGAAAAAGAAAAAATGACTATAACAATATGTTATTGAACAAAATAGAATTCAAGAAAACGAAGTCTACTAATTCGAGATTTTGAACAAAATAGATATAGCAAAAGAAAATTATGAAACTCGAGCAAACGCATATAGTGATGCCTAGCTAAAACTAGATGCAAACGGAAAAATGAAAATGGACGCTTAGAGAAAATGAAAAACATATATATTGCCAAAAAAAAAGGAATATATAAAATAATCCTTCGATATTGATAAACACTTGAATCAAGCACAGACTTTTCCTAATTAATTCCAAATAACAAATAAATGTGAATATATCTATGGAAAAAATTTAGGAGAAGAGAGGAAGGGAGCAAATTAAAAAAAACTGTTGTGTAGGAATAAAAAAACTGTAGAGAAATAATGTTTGTGAAGAAAAGTAGAAGAGAAATGGTAAAACTGTATAATCGTAATTTTAGACGTAGCGAAAAGTAATTTGAGTATAACCCAATAAACATTTTCTGTAACTTATGGTGATTCCTAGTTATATAAAGACTATATAAAGGTAATGAAATTATATAAAAAGGTTACGAAGTTTTGTAAGATCACCTTTTAGTAACACAGTTATATTACGGTTTTATAAAATGTCTATAACTTGTGGGTATATAAAGAAGTGGTATAACTGTTTCCATCACCATTTAATAAAACATGTAGTAACTGTTACCAATGTGTTTATAACAAATTTATATAAGGTTTTCCGTTACCTAAATTATATAACTATATAGGCTCTGAGTTATATAATAGTGTTTCTAACACAATTAAAAAAATTGGGCATTAATAATGTTTGTATATCCTATTAAAAAACTTTTGGTAACCAAGTTAGGGACAACTATTTCTTTTATATACATCGGTTACCTTAAGTAAAATCAATTGCCCTTATATATATATATATATATATATATATATATATATATATATATATATATATATAAACAAAATGGTTGCCGGTGTCGATTGTCGAATAAGAATATATTATTAAGATATTATTATTAAGATAAAGTTAATACTAACAGTACTAACACCAGTTGTTTGTGAGCAGTGAGCAGCAGCAGTGTAATAAACATTAATTTATTATTGTAAAATATCGCTATGTTACGAAATTGGAAAAAATAAAGCACAGCTCTGCGTTTCGGCGGAAAGTGACAAAAAATTTTAAACGAATCGTAGATTGTGTACCGGTTACTGCTACTGTTAGACAGATAAATAATGAATTTTTTCCGCCACCAGATATTCCTCAAATTACAGAACAAAATGATAGCAGTCCAACGCCAACGACGGCAGAAAATGATCTTACTACTACTACTACATTTATGCTGCTCCTCAACTATTACTTTTAGATCATTATTATTTTCATTTCTTTGCTGTGTTTGTTGACAAAAAACTGCCTCTGTGGCCTTCTGTAAAAATATTGGTATATATTAAGCACTAAGTGTAGATAAATTGTTTTAGTAAACATCTAAGAAACTTAAATATTTGGTAGGTTTAGAGATCCGCACATGCAAGTAACCACTTTTAAGTAGAGTAAAGCTCTGATGTACACCCTCTTACATCTTAATTTTTAACACCGAAAAGCACTGATTGTTTTTAATATGCAGTGGGATTAGGTTTGGATAAAAGCCTGCATAATACATAAGACATTTGAATGTCTTTTTAAATATTTAAAACTTATACTTAATACTCTTAATAGCAAACGTTTTATTTTTAGTTAAATTAAGGTTATGTTTTATGTCAAACATGTGTTAAACCATTGTCAAACTTGAAATGTTCTTTAAAACTCAGCTGCTCGCACGTCAGTTGCCTAACTTTAAGTATATAACAACACTTCCAGTAACGTATGTTACTTTTAATTATATACGAGATCCTTGGAGGCTTTAAGTTTTATTTTAACACTACTAGTAACTCTAAACACTACTATATAACCCACAAAGTTATATATCATTACTATCGGTTATATAAGATCACAACAAGTGATTTTTAGGTTTCCATTATTTGTAAAATTACTATACAATGATTTCGCCATGATTGTTTACTCAAATGAAAAGGGACGATTCATTATGCCTTCAAAAAACGAAAATTAAACTTATTTGAACAACATGGAATCCAAAATTAATATCACCCTGTTAATTACAGGTTATACGAATATCTTTGGCCACATTATTTAGCGTCTATGTTAAAAATAAAATAAAAAATAATTTTTTTTATGAAATAAAATTATTTATTGTTGGATATTTGAAAGGGCCGTGCGTTTTTCAAGGCATCTTATCCATGTTAGCAGTAAAAACCGTTTCCCTCATGAAATTTAAGTTACTGCAATGCTAAAAACGCCTAATTAAGATAAATGTTATACGGCATTATAGGTAACGTGTATATAATATATATTTATCTGCCATCTTATAAATTTTTATTTTGCTGATAATAATCGAACATAACCCAATAAGAAAAAGAGCGATGTAATAAAGTTAACAACGAAAATGTATGTCCAAGTGAGAGAAAACATATATTTGACAGGGAGAAGAGTAACAGAAATTGGTAACAGAAATATTATCAAAACCATTATAGGCAATGTTTATAAGGGTAACAGTTTATATAGCGTTACTAACCTAAGTTTTCCGTAACCTTTATATACTCCCCATTTAAGCTCTTTAAGGGGTTTATACGAGTAACAGAAATATTACGGTTACTTATCATATATACATTTAAGTTATTTAATGAGGTGATATAATATTTACGGCAACTGTTATATAACAAAAAATGTTTATTGGGAACAGACAGGACTTGACAAAGTCAAAAAGAATGAAAGAAGATGAAAAGTTCACTGAGATAATCGAAAATTATTTTTGTTAGAAGCTGTGACAACCCAGGATGACACATAAAAGATAAAAATGGATACCTTATAAGTAACAAGAAGAAAACAGATTAAAGAAAACTATGAAGGCACTGAGATATGACAAAATAATTGCGGATTAGTTAATCGTCATTTTAAAAAACTAAGGAGCTAATTAACAGAGTTTATGAATGCAGTGCTTGAAGGATAAGCAAAGTAAGCCATGGAAGAAAAAAATTGAAAATAATATGATGAGAAAATACAACATACAAAGAAACTTGTAAGTTTCGAAAAATAGAAGAGATAACAAATGAAAGTAGGAAGAATAGTTATTTGAAATCCAAAATAAGAACAAGAATAGGACGCTAAGAGGATGTGAAGCGGGAAGCGAGTAAGAAACTCTTAAAAGGCTGATGCAGGAAACAATGAGTGAAGAGAGAGCTATAAAGAAATGTCAATGTACTCAACCCTTACCACACAATTCTCTTCTGTGAGAGTACACTGTAAAAGGATTAAGTATGTGATTGAAGAAAATATCTATCTAACTAGACTTTAGGAAAAAGAAATAACAATAGTTCTCTCAAGGAACTCAAACTTGAATAAAAGTTCAGGAAGGACTTAGATTGATTTTAATATTTATTAACTTCATGATAGAATTTGTGCAGTTAATATCAATCATTGTGAAATATATTTGAATACCATACATATTTCTCTTAGCTATGTATTTATACAGTTAACGAATTATCATTTATATTTGGTATTAATGCGCTAATACTCGAACGAACCGTTTTATTTAACCAATAAAAATGTCATAAAGCGACCTAATATATAACCTAAAGCGTAAAATGATTAAATATTCACGATAAACACACTACAATAAAAATACCTTGACAATATAGGTGTGTCCAGGGCTACATAAAGGATCGCGGGTACCAGTCAATGATAACAAGTTATTTCAACAAAAAAATGTGGCTTCTTATTAACATCCTGAATAGTGAATCGTTTAATATAAATGAGAATGGTAAATCGGACTTGTTCTTCAATTCTGCTAGGAGTATTTAGACCGTTCAAACATTATTTAAACTGACAACTTACTATCCTCAATTTGTGAAGATTTTATCTATTGGGATAGAAAATATATTTGATAGATGAAAAATAGTTGTTCGCAATTTCAAAAATATTATGCCAAAGAGGAACTTCATTAACGAACCATTGAATATCGAAAAATATAAATCCAATTATAAAGATTCAAAAATTCTTGAAACGGAATATCGGAATCTAATACTCAAAAAAGAGAATTTTTAGAAATAATTCACATGCATAAGAACTAAAAAGCTATAAATGATCATGCTGCCACTTCTGACAAATTATTCATATAATTATGAAGTGAAAAAATATTTTACACTTATTTTACTTAGACAGGAATTTTATCTCATTACAAGGCTTTGCTTTTCAATTGGTGTAATTTATAACTGAAATGTTGGAAATATATATATATATATATATATATATATATATATATATATATATATATATATATAGTACAGTGCTTTTCAGATAAAAGTATCCACCTTTAATAACTTTTGTAATACTGGTATTTAGAAAAAATCCAAAAACACGTCAATTTATGTTGGAAGGGGCAAGCATTATGGCTTATTTAAACTTACTGGAAAAGCCACCCCCTCACCCCTAGCAGCATCCCCTTTATTTTTTTAAATTACTTTTCATATTTTTTATGTAAAATTTGGATACTCCTCTTTGAGCTGATTTCAAAAATGTATAATACTTGTAGGTTAAAGTGGTTAGTTTATGAGATAAACAATTTTTCTTTTAAGAGCACAAATTTTACTTATTATTTACTTTCACCTTATTTGCCTGTACTAAAATGGGTTGTACAACAGTTCAAACTCTTTAATCTTTTTAACTGTGCTATTTATTCTACTTAAAAAATCCAAACAACAAAAAACTCTACTTTTTATTAAAGTTTGACATTGTCAACTATAATTTGTAGTCACTATTGATAGTGTAATTTGATACATTATTTATTTTGTTTCTCTGAAATGGTTTACTCTTTGCAAGAAAGAATTGAAATTGTAGGTTTATACTACCAAAATAATAATTGTGCAAGAGCTGCTGCTAGAATATTTAACGAATTACATGACGGAAGACATGCAACTCATAAGTATGTAATTCAACTGATGGAGAAATTTACCAAAACAGGGTCTGTTTGCAATAAAGTGCATAAGCGAGAGGGACTCGTAAATAACGAAGCAATCCAAGTGGCAATTTTAGGGCAAGTCAGCTTAGAGGCTCAACAACCCCAATCGTTGTCAACAATAAGTAGAGCGATCGGTGTTTCATCTTCTACAGTTTTCCGAGTTCTACATAAATTCAAGTACCACCCATACAAAGTTAAGTTGGTGCACGAGTTGAATGAAGATGATTTTGATCGTCTTCTAGAGTTTTGCGAATCAATGACGCAAATTATCAATAACAATCCACAATTGTTAAACAATATTTGCTTTTCTGATGAATGCTCATGGTCATTAAATGGCTTAGTAAGTAGGCATAATTGTAGATATTGGGCTGAAAGTGATCCACATATTATGCGTGAATTCCATACACAACATCCCCAAAAGTTAAACGTTTGGTGTGGTATCCTAGGTGACCACATTGTCGGACCTTTCTTCATCAACGGAAATTTAAATGGTGAATCATATCTTGAGTTACTCAGGGAAGGGGTTGACCCACGTATTACAACAATAATAGAAAATGATGATAACCTTTCCGAAGATTTACTGGTATTTCAACAAGACGGAGCTCCCCCACACTATGCTATGCCTGTCCGACAATTTTTAAACGAAACATTCCCCGCTCGTTGGATAGGTAGAAGGGGGCAGATGATGGAGTGGCTACCTAGGTCACCGGATTTAACACCCCTAGACTTCTTTTTATGGGGGTATTTAAAAACAAAAGTTTATGCTACCCAACCAGAATCTCTGGATGATTTACGAGAGAGGATAGAAAATGAATGTCGACAATTAAATCCAGCCGTATTAAGCAATGTCAGAGAGGCATTTCAAAATAGATTATACCATTGTATGGAAGTGAATGGTACTCATTTTGAACACTCATTGTAACTTCATAATAAATAGCACAGTTAAAAAGATTAAAGAGTTTGAACTGTTGTACAACCCATTTTAGTACAGGCAAATAAGGTGAAAGTAAATAATAAGTAAAATTTGTGCTCTTAAAAGAAAAATTGTTTATCTCATAAACTAACCACTTTAACCTACAAGTATTATACATTTTTGAAATCAGCTCAAAGAGGAGTATCCAAATTTTACATAAAAAATATGAAAAGTAATTTAAAAAAATAAAGGGGATGCTGCTAGGGGTGAGGGGGTGGCTTTTCCAGTAAGTTTAAATAAGCCATAATGCTTGCCCCTTCCAACATAAATTGACGTGTTTTTGGATTTTTTCTAAATACCAGTATTACAAAAGTTATTAAAGGTGGATACTTTTATCTGAAAAGCACTGTATATATTCCAGTCAACTTGTAGAAACATCAAAGTTTCAATGTACTCGTTTGACGACAAACAGAAAATATTGCAATTGATAATAAAGAAAATAGAGAGATTAATTTGTAACTAATTTTTTTATTCATAATTACCATTTTATGAGAACGCCAAAAGTTTAAATCAAAATTTTATTGTGAACAATTCAATTGGATGTAATCATTTTTCTATATGACTTATTTTGTATACAAAATCGAGTTCAACATGTATGTTATTTAAATTGGCTGCTATTGATGTTCTGTTGGACATTTATATTTTCCCTATTATTCAATAAATATATCCATCCTTTATATAACTAGAGTAGATCCGAAACTGAAAAATGAAAAAATAATTACCAAGGTTATAATCAAATCGTTGTTTAAGAAATCAAACCTACCTTGCTGAAAAAACTGCTACCATTGTCATTTATCAAATTCTATTCTAATTATCAACCTTGCAAGCACCTACGAGTCGGGGTGTAACCATTAGAACACAATGAGAGATTCTGTTAGCATTAAATTCAAATTAATAAATGTTATTGACAGAGACATTTACCATCTCAAATCTAAACACCTACTAGCTAAAGAATACTAAATACTTAGAGGCTACAATTTAATAAAAACTATTTAACTATGTCATGATGTATATATTAATCGGTTCCGCCCCTAAGTTTTCCTTATCTACCGTTAATAGATTAATTTATTCAGGAGCACCTCGAAAACCGTACATCAAAAAAAATATTAATTGTAGAGCTTTTGTCGCTACTAGAGAACTGCATAAGAATGATGAGAAGTTTTGTCATTTTTATAGAATTTCAAAATCATATCATTATCTGATGCAGTTGTTAATTCCGCATAATTACAATAAAAGTACAGTAATGAGAGAATAGAGCTTTCATAATACAATGTTATTTGTGAATTGTCTAATGACGACGATGTATTAGGCGTTTCTTTCAAAATATCATCTATTAATTGCATTACACCTGGTTTAAATTTTCTCATTTGTCTGTCGGACATAGGTTCTAGATCGGGCAATAAGCTCAGCAAAAACATTTCTTTTGGATTTTGTACATGATGTTTAGATGTTTCTGCCCTAACTTTTTAGCCTTAAAATAATCAAGAATGCCTTCAATCATGGAGTTTTATTGTTTTGCGGGTTTTTTCTTCATTGAAAGGTGATGGCGTTGGTAATGGTCGAGATTGTGGAGATAGCGTTGTCATTGATAGTGAAGACGAATGCGGCGATGGCGTTGGTAATGGTCTATGTTCTATACTTATCTGGGTATTAAATTTATGACAAAAATTGTTCAGTACTGATTGGGATCGATCTTATTCATTGGTTAACTCATCAGTGTCAGGTTGATTGATTTCGTCGATAGTGGTGTTTCTAGGTTCCCAAAAATAGACGCTGTTGATAATTTAATAAATGGTAACCTGAATTGCATCACCTCATTTAGGTAATATGGTTTATTTTTTTGCTCCAGCTCCACTTTTGCCGGGTTTCATATTTCGAATTATTGCATTACGGACATTTCGCCATTTTTCTTTACACTCGGCACCTGTAATTAAAGATTTAATTATGGTTTTGGTTTTAGGAATTAAGGTGAAGGATGTACATTTACAAGCTTTGCTACATATATCGTGAGAGGGGGCAGTATAATATCTATAATTCTTGCCCAAACTGCAATTATTATTTGCGATATACTAAGTCAAACTTATATGCAAATACAAAACAGGACTGATTGGAAAAATATTTCCGAATGTTTCTATTATGGAATTCACCTGTTTAGGTTCTTTGAATGGCAAGCATATAAGGATAGAGAAGTTACCTAACACTGGTTCAAACAATTTTAATTATAAGTCTTATCACTCTATTGTGCTAATGGCTTGAAGTGGGGCCGATAGTCTTTTCACATTTACCGAAACAAATTATGCGGGAAGAAACACTGATGGGGGTATATTAAAAGCATCAGTAATCAAATACTGGATAGAGCAGTCCAGTCTGAACATACTGTCACCTTCCGTTTTACCAAATGATGTAAATGAAAATATGACACACAAATTGCTTGACAGTCGCTGAGTAAGAGAAGGTCCTAATCCATACCAAATCTAAGGAGCAATTTGATATATATAACGAATTTATATCGATGAAAACAAAAAGTTGAACTCATTTTCAAAAAATGTGATTCTTGTTTATTCTACAGAAATCTCAGAAACTTGCATACCATTTACTTCATAAAATATATGATCCATGTTAAATACAATGTTTAATATGCACAATATCACAAAATCCCAGTCGTCTAAAAACCCGAGTGAGCAGTTATCGACCAAACATTTATTTAACAAGCCATTTTTATTTTAAGGATATTCGATGCTCTGAGGATGAGTGAATGAAAACTGGAAATCATGCACGTTATATATATACATATATATATATATATATATATATATATATATATATATATATATATATATATATATATATACGATTATCCTCTCATTTCTGTTATCTGAAAAGAATACTTTAATATAGTGGAAAACTATATCAATCCGATGCCTATAGATTTTATTAATCTATCTAAATTGATTAATAATTATCTTAATGGAAAATGTTGTCTTCAAGTTATTGGGAAAAATAAAAAAATAAAAAAATGCCAAATACGTTCACGAAACCCCGTCATTGTTTCCGACGAACTGGTGCTAGGTTACTAGTTGATTCGAGAGCTACTATAAATGCAGTTAAACATCTTTAAGGATAGCGCTCAAGTAGATTGCGGACAGATACATAGAAAATTAATAATCGCTACTGCATAGAGGAAATTATCTATTGTTAAGCCTGTTGCTCAATCTGTTTAAT
Organism: Diorhabda carinulata; assembly: GCF_026250575.1. NCBI lineage: Eukaryota > Metazoa > Arthropoda > Insecta > Coleoptera > Chrysomelidae > Diorhabda > Diorhabda carinulata. Next base: position 12,873,208 of record NC_079462.1, read on the forward strand.
ATGTCACTATAGTCCATAGTCAAGTTATTCCTGACAATACTGAAAAATGATATAAAACAGGTTCAGCATTCCAGAAAAATGAACCAAAATCTAAATTGAGTGGTTATCATATCACATCACGCTAACGACGACGATATCTACTTCAAGAAAATATAAAACATAAAAAGTCATTGACAAATATCTCAGTACTACAATCGCGCTTAGAAAATCATGATAAATAATTTTAAGTGCAATCCACCATAAGAAGTTGATAATTTGCAAAAATATAATGATCCTTAGAGTTGTTTTTTTATATATTTACAAAGTGGTTTCTGTGTTGAATTTTTGCAAAAAATATTCAGAAGGTAATTGAATATAATTTCAATTTATTAGAAAAATGGAACAAAATTGGAGCAATTATTCAGTGAGGGCTCCCTCAATCTCCGTTTGTTTGGAAATTTGAATCATTTTCTCATTTTAATGGAATAAAAATTATTCAATACATTCATGACATTGGTATGTTTTTTTTGCGCGACTAAAACAGTAATACCACCTTCTGCTCATTCACTCGAATCTCCTGCAGAGAAATTAGCTCATGATTGAAACAAAAAGATTGACGTATCTATCACCTGGTCCTCATTAGGAACCATTCAAGATATTGTATATATATATATATATATATATATATATATATATAAAATAATTTTTCCCCTATTTCTTCCTTTATCAAAATACGGCTCGTTATTGATAACTTGCAAATTGTATAAATCAATACACTAGCAACAACAAGAATATCGAAATAAAAATAAAATAAGTCACGAACCGCGTACTTAATTAATGAATTATTAGAGTGGATATATTAAGCATATCCTGAACGGGCATACCGAAGCACAGTTACCAACAACAAATTGAAGTTACTACCGTTAGCACATACTTAAATGCAAATACTGCTATAATTTTTCATATTTGTTATTTGTGGAATTTATATGGCTTTATTATTTATGTAAGCTATGCCGTGGAAGTCGTGTCTTTTCATAGGTAGGCAAAAAAATTCACGCGGTAAGTTAATTGGTTCAGATTGACGCTTTAAAAGGACATCAAGTTTTTGCTATCTTAACAGCGTTATAAATATATGAATAAATGCGAAATGTTTTTGTATTCTATAATATGATAAATAACAAATATTCATAATAATAAATTTCGAGACTCTTCACAAAAAGTTCATCAATATTGAAGAGGTTTAGAGGCTGTAGAAAAAGGCCCCCCATCCCAGCCCGCAAAATTATTGCAAAGAAAAAAAAAATATCCGCCGATAGATTTTCAATTGCCCAACCCATTAATATTATCTAATTAATTTGCCCAGTGTTATCTTTCGCAAAAAAAAATAATAATGATGGTCATTTTTTTTGATGATTCTAACTTCTCTGCCTCCTTTATTTAGCGGTAATTGTAAGTTATCGAAGTTGTAAACAATTGCCCCCGAGCTCAACTAATTTGCCCCATTCACTAATATCATAAAAATTCATGGGTTTTTTTTAATCATCAAAAAACATAGCAAACAAGTCAATTAACTCTGTGCTCTCCGCAGTTCGCGTACTGCGCATGCGCAGCAAAATAAAGGAGCTATTACAATGTAAATATTGTTGTCTCTACGTAAACAGTTAAAGATGCAAATGAAAATGTGATTGAACAATTCAAAGGATACTATATTTTCATGTAAGTTAAATATCGCAAAATATTTCTGAACTCTTAATAATTTCTGTCATTTTGTTACAGAGAAGATTTAAACGATTAAACAAATTATATTAGGTAATTTCTATATGCTGGACAATTAAACCATTAAGTTTGAAGATGGGTGGAAGAAAAGCTGCCGTTTCTCCAGGAACTATAAAATCAAATTTACTGCAAGTGGATATTTTTAGAGAAGGACTTACTTTAAAAAATAGGAACGATAAAGTATGGTTAACTGTTTGTGAAAATTTAAAAAATGCTATAAAGCCATTGAATTTGTTCAAAATGGTAGAGCAAAATAGACATGGCATTTTGAGTTACTATCTAGAACAAAAAGGTATTGCGAATTATGCTGGTGTTCAAAAAGGAGAAAAAGAAGAAGAACAGAGAAAAAAAGAAAAAGAGGAGAAAAACGAAGATGATGAAGAAGATGAAAATCTTGATTTTTGTTTGAGTGACGTAAGCATAGATAACAGACAAATTTTTGATGATGTGAAAAATGACTTTGTTTTTCAAAAATGTATTAGTGTTAAGGGGAAGCAGCTAGTGTTTACAATTAGTGTTAGTTCAGATCAAGGGTTTAAGATTAGTCCTAAGGAAAAAGTTTACAAGAGCGGAAAGACAGGGAAGCAGTTACAAGAGGGTTGGACTGATGTTATTAGAAAGTCAATTTGGGACAGCCAAAAGTTACCTTGTGCTTATAGTTTTGATAGACACTTCATTGATGATAAAATGTGCTATATAAAAATAGTAGGACATTGTACTGAAACTGAGTGTAAAGCCAAATTGCAGATAGTTTGTTTGGAAGAGCCAAAAAACAATAGTCCTATAGTGTTTACAGTAGTCACTGCCGATTCCAGACATCTTCAAACTTAATGATTTAATTGTCCAGCATATAGAAATTACCTAATATAATTTGTTTAATCGTTTAAATCTTCTCTGTAACAAAATGACAGAAATTATTAAGAGTTCAGAAATATTTTGCGATATTTAACTTACATGAAAATATAGTATCATTTGAATTGTTCAATCACATTTTCATTTGCATCTTTAACTGTTTACGTAGAGACAATTTTAATAATATTGACTACCATAAACCTAATACTGCACCATTATGAATTCAATATTTACATTGTGATAGCTCCTTTATTTTGCTGCGCATGCGCAGTACGCGAACTGCGGAGAGCACAGAGTTAATTGACTTGTTTGCTATGTTTTTTGATGATTAAAAAAAAACCCATGAATTTGTATGATATTAGTGAATGGGGCAAATTAGTTGAGCTCGGGGGCAATTGTTTACAACTTCGATAACTTACAATTACCGCTAAATAAAGGAGGCAGAGAAGTTAGAATCATCAAAAAAAAATGACCATCATTATTATTTTTTTTTGCGAAAGATAACACTGGGCAAATTAATTAGATAATATAAATGGGTTGGGCAATTGAAAATCTATCGGCGGATATTTTTTTTTTCTTTGCAATAATTTTGCGGGCTGGGACGGGGGGCCTTGTAGAAAGTCTCGATAGTAGAAAATTATTTTTTGGTTTCCACAATAATTTTGTTCATAAAGAGTATGGAAAGTATGGAATACTAGCTTTGGAATTCAAATCAAGTCCTGTCTATACAAGTTTTGTTTTTTATTGATTAAACGTATATTTTGAAAAAGAAGTTGTCATCTTCTGTATTACTAAGTGGAATATCGTACAGGATAATAATCATTTACCGTTCGATATTATATTGTTACGAACTTATCCACGACATGAGCCGTGAACCAGTCCTCTGCGGTTATAATGGAACTCTAAAATTTTGGTGGATATGCCGTATAGTTTGATGTTTGTCGGCGCCTTTGATGTATGTTTTTTATGAACAACGGCGTTTTGCTTCTGTTATTTTTTTAGAACTTATTTCTAGGAAGGCCATTTTATTCATTAGTTTACTTTTCAGAACTCTAGAAATGTCCATTATGATATGTATTCGAGCTTTTTTAACAGCGAGAGTTAGTTTATATAAAAAAGTCATAGTGAACGGAACGAAATAGAAAAGTAATCAGTAAATTTGAATGAATTAGAAAAGTAGTTATAAAGTAGCGAATATTTGATTATACATGGAATGAAAAGTTGATTATTATATAAGTTAGTTAGGTCTAGTAGGTATTTAAACAAATTAGGCAAATAAAAGACAGTGTGCATAAATTTACCCTACCGTTAAATACAGTTTAAATAAATTGGAAGAAATTAGAAGAACATTACAATATTCAGGGTTGTCAAACTGGCTGCCCGCTAAATTATTTTTGTATAGAATTTGTTGAGAGGTGATGATACGAGTGCTATTGATAAAAGAAAAATAGACCTCGAGAATCCAGAATTTCAAGGTAGTTTATTTATTTATTCTACACAAGAATGGTGCACCACAATGTTTGAAATGTTTGCAAATTATAGCTGTGTGTGAAGAATATGGCACTTGAGGTGCCATGGTATTTCCATGCATGGAAAAAAGTATCATTCCTACATACGAGACATCAAAAAACAACTAGTGAAGAAAATGAAAAAGCAGTTGGATCATCAAATGGATTATTTTAATCAAGAACCAGAATTTGCAAAAGTAGCTGTAGCTACATCGTTTGAAGTTAATTCAGAAATACTAAAGGCAAAGAAGCCATTGTTGAATGTGCCATAAAAATGGCTCAAGCATTTAATGACAACAGAATAGTGATAAAATTTCGAATCACTTTCTCACCAGACTATAAGTCGATGTGTCTACGAGATTACCATGCATGTCACTAAAAAATTAGAAAACCTAATCAATAGTTACTGCTATTTTTCCGTAGCATTGTATGAAAGCACAGTCATTTCTGATACAAGTCAAATGCTTATCTTTATAAGAACTGTAAAGGAAAACTATAATTATTCAGAAGAACTTTCAAAAATACAATCATTACAAGGAACAAAAAAAGATATTTACAAACAATTAACATGTGCAGTAGAGCAGTATGGTGGATTTGACAAGTGCACTGCTATTGTAACCAAAGTTGCTAAAACTAAGACGGGCAAAAGATTGGACTCGAGGGACTTTTGCAAAAAGAAGGAAGGAACATGTTGTATGTTAAACTGTTTTATCCATCAGGAGGCATTATGTGGTTTATCCCTACAACTAAAAGACAAGGTTTGCAAAATTAGTAATTTAATCCGCGGGAAAATTAGTAATTTTAGTAATTTAATCCGCGGCGGAAATCGCTATCTTACACACCGAAAATTTGAGCACATATTTGGATAAATTGGGATGAAATGGATATCTGCTTTTACATTTAAAGTTCGTTGGTTAAGTGCTGAAAAGTGCTTGAGAGGATTCTTTAAACTTCGAAAAGAAGTTCATCTTTTTCCCACAGAAATTGCTCTCGATAAAAATTTCACAGCAAATGTTGATAAAAATTTCATTTGTTTACTTGCTTTCCTAACGGACATTAAAAATTATTTAAATATTTTGACAAATTCTTGCAAGGACAAGATCAAAAAGTATGTTGCCTTTATAAATCTGTTTTTCGATTTATGAACAAATTAAAATTGTTAAGGTTTAATTTGGAGCAAAATAATTTGATTTATTTTGAATCTTGCAACGCAATATCAATATTGATATAAAATCCGTTGCTCTCAAATCTCAAATAAAATTATGCGACCTGCAGGCTGTGGCATCTTGTGGAGTAACTGGAATAGAAATATTGAAATTTTTCGATGAAGAGAAATATCCAAATTTGAGAGATTTTGGACTTTAAAAATTGCTTCAATGTCGGAAATACATATATTTGTGAGCGTGGTTACTCAGATTTGAAATATATGAAATCAAAATATAGAAACACTTTGAAAGATTCCACTCTTGAAGATATAATTAGACTTGCCACAACATTGATGTGGACATAAAAGATATTGTTCTCAAACAATTACGACCACAATGTTCTCATCAATATATTAAGAAGTTTTCTTTTTAATATAAATATTTTTTTTAATTACATAACTATCTTTTCATTTGTCACCTTCTTGGCCCCCGAAGGGTTTGGTGGAGAAAATATGGCCCTCGGGCTATAAGTTGGAGATTGCTGTAAGTCTTAATAGACGCTATTTTTGATCTTCTTAAAGAAGTTTACACTAAGGGTTAATGGCAGTCCTCCAGATAACGTAGGTATTATACATCTATCAGACTAGTTACAAGTGCACATATTCAAGCATTTGTTGAAATTATTTCTATACCCCCCCCCACACAACCTATAAACGTCAACCTCCAGATAAAACTATTGCGGGATTACTGATAACCTATTTTCTCGAATTCTACAAATTCTAAAAAGTGAGCAAATAAATAACAAGAACTTCCCTAATAATTAGATGGAAAAACAATGTAACCAAACTGCCTGATATGATAGAAATATATAAAAAGCCATGAGCAGCATGAATGTCTTGGAAATGATATCAATTTCTCAATCTTATTTCTTTATATGGAAAATTTGCTATTCCTCAATAACTTTTCATTTCATAATTTCCCGGTGATCTCGAACCCTCTTGTTCAATTCCAAGTGACAACAAAGAAAAAATTGTCATAATGACAAGAAATTTCGAAAATGGGAAGTAAAAAAAATCACCCTAGCAACGATCATACTCGTATTATTCATTAAATAGGAGGCGGTCCAGTTCAACAATTACAACGATCAAAATGATTTCGGGCGTTTTGTGCTTGAAGAATTGAGGAAGAAAACTTTGAACTTGAGAAAGACAATTCTTGCATGCGAAACCTCTAGTTAAACTTTTTCTGGCCAAAAAATAAGAAAATATAACAAAAATGACCATAAAATGGAGAAGGGTCGAGATGGAAAGTTTCGACCTACCGTAATAGTCTAATTTTTCCTTGAAAAATTCGACTAAAAAAAACAAACTTCAAACGTATCCCGCGGTTTATAAAAAGTATATCAAATGTGTCACGACTTCGTCAAATCTTAGAATTCTATTATAACAGGACAGGACTCACAACCTTTATCTTGGATTTGTTACTCCTTCCCTAGATGGAAATTTCTCATGGAACTAATAGATAGCTGGGACTGGATGCTTGAATTGGTAACTAGACTCATTGCTGTGTCCTGGAATGTAATCTCTACCATCGTAGGCTTTGTAGCATTTCTCACACATCGCGGTAGGTGGATTGATTTTAGAATTCACCAAACTTCTTTCGGAAGACGATTGCTAATCAGCGTGCGTTCTTGATACGAGCAGGGATGTTGCCAGTGAACAAATCATTTTGCGGTTCTGTAGTAACTCCATCTAGCTTTGTCGGTACCTCTTTACAAATCCATAGTTTTGTCGAAGGCAGGGTCAGGCTCTTCTCGCAAATGGTTCACTCATTCCTGTAGGTCATGGTCTTCTTAGTCGATTTTGTAGGACTACTTTCGGTTTTCCATTGGGCATCTTGCTTATGCGATAGACGACATCATTAATCCCTTACTTAATTAAGTACTGTCAAGATTTTGTAATTTTGAAGAAACCCCCTTTTTCCTCGTTGTACAGCCATATTTTATCCCTCTCTTTAGACTCGCCGTATGTGGCTTTCTCATCGTATCTTTTTTTCTTTTCCATTCTGTCAATGGCAACTTTAAGATTAGAGCGAACCAATTCATGTATGTGATCCATTCTCTCAATTGGATTACATAATCTTCTCCCGCTAGGTCATTTCCAGGTTCACAGCAAAATTTTAGGTCACAAGGAAGCATCATTTCACGCTCAAATAGAATTTCACCAGTAGAGTTATTAATAGCGGATCGATAAGATATTTTAAATAAGGGATATATACTGATCACAATCTCTTTAGTAAATGGAAAGTACATGGAAGTATCTATCAATGGTCATTCTGTTCATTTTCTCGACTATTCCATCTGATTGTGGATGTAATGCATGGTGGGTGTGTGCAGTAGTTCTCATGAAGAAAAATGATGGAACAACGAGATTCGGCGTGCACTATCGCCAGTTAAGTAGCGTCACAAAGAAAGAAATATATCCTCTACCCCGAATTGATGATACATTAGACACTTAAGATGACAGCAAGCTGTTTTTTACCTTGGACCTGAAGTCTGGATATTGGCAAGTAGAGATAGCACCAGAAAGTAAGGAGAAGACTTCTTTCACTACCGGATCTGGACTATGGCAATTCAACGTTATGACATTCGGGCTTTGTAATGCATCTACGACAATTGAAAGACTTATGGAAAACGTGTTGAGAGGGTATCTTGAAAAAATGCCTGGTTTATTAGGATGATATCGTGGTATTGGTAAAGACATTTGAGAAACATCTTAAGAATTCAAAACACGTATCCAAGCGACATTTATTCCAAAACCGAGTCAGCTATGTAGTTCACACAGTGAGCAATGAAGGAGTGGTAGTTTATTCAGAGAGATTCACCTCCATACATCAATGGCCGTAACCAACGATAAACATCAAGTTAGAAGTTTCCTTGGACTTTGTACGTACTATCGAAGATTCATAAGAAATTTTGGAGATAATGCCAAACCGCTGACTCGATTCAAAGACGAAGCAAGAGATTTCCACTGGGATGAAGACTATCAAACGTCATTCGAAACCTTAAAGATGCATCTAACCACGGCACATATATATCCATTACCTGAAGGGAACTTCATTATTGACACGGAGCAAAGTTCTCTTGAAACCAAAATGGTATTACTGCGTAACGAGAAGAGAATTTTTGATGATAGTGAAGTCCGTGGGACACTTTCATCTGTATCTTTATGGAAGGAAGTTCTAGATAATTGACTTCATTTTGGGATAACTGACACTTCTTTGAGTTTAGCATGAACTGGGCAAATTGAAGTCGTTTTAATACGTCTTGTAAATTTTTAAGATGTTCCTCAAATGTCTTTGAGAATCCTATTTCTAACACGAATGTTAATATTTTTCATATTAATGTGTACTGGTGGGATGAATTTATTGACACTGTCTCTTACTTCTTCACATTTTATATTTAAACTATCAGTTCTATTTCGTTCTGTTCACTATGACTACTCATTATAAACTAAACTCCAGTAACAAGCTAGATATATATAGCAGAAAAGACACTTTTAGAATTAGGAGTAAAAAAAACCAAAAAAATAACAAGACTTTCCTAGAAATTAGATGAAAAACACAATGTAAGAAAACACAATAAGAATCTATGTTTCATTCCTGTGTTTCCTTCTTGAGAGTCTTCATACCACACCCTTCAAAGCTTTCCTAGTTTTTGTTACCTTAAACATATCAGTGAACCTCTAGGGCAAAATATTTTTCTATGAAATTAATCATATCAATCTTGAAATTATCATATGAAATTTTTAGCGATATAATTTGCATGTAGTCAAATAATTATAGTAATCATTGATTCTGATGGTGTGCGATAAACAAATTGCATAATTATTCTATTCAATAGTTGTTCCTTCATTTTCTAGTTTTAGATTAAGGGTTGGGTGTATTATAACTGAAATATCTTAAAGATTTGATATGGTGATAGTAGACGATTTTAAAATATATCAAGTCTCCTGTGTAAGTAATTTTTTTTTATTTCATTTTACATTTTCTTACGTGAATTACACTTCTATTCTAATTGTACGTATTAGCTATTAATTATCCTTCCCAATAAATTCTTGTGTGATTGAATCCCTCAAATGCGACATTTATGAGTTTTGAATTTTTTGTAATCGATACAGAACATTATGTTCTTTGAGATCCTCCTACGGTTCTAGATCCATATGCGACCGCTATGTCCTTTCTAATTAGTATGTAAAACGCAAAATATATGTTTCAACACTATTTAAAAAGCCCAATTTTGCGGCAGTTACTAGTGATTGTATCTGTTGTTCAGTTATTTTCACAAAATTATAGACAACTTCTCCTTAAAATTCCTCTAGTCTACAAATTCACAACTTCAATCATGATTTTCTGGAGGGTACAGCTTGTCTAGGGCCTAATCAAATAACGGAACAAGTATTCTTCATATGTCTGTGCTTCAACATGTTCCAATGTATCTGAGAATCTGCTCTCTCAGACCCATAAAATATGGGGCAAATTTTATCTTTATCTAGACAGCAACTGTTAAATCTGTGCAAACAGAAAAACTCGAAAGGGCAGACACAATTAGAAGGATTGGTGCATAGTTTGAGCCTCTTCAGTTTGATCAACGAAAGTCGATTAAGGCGCATAATTTTTGTTATACTGATGTATTTTTGGGTTTTGTTACTACACTAATATTGATGGAAGATGTAGTACTATTTCTAAACGTAGTTGAATTTCATTTTTAAACCTTGTCTATAAATAGATGAGTAGTGATATGCTTCTGGAGAAATTTGCACCTCATATATATTTAAGGATAAGATGTTCGGCATTATTTCTATCATAGGAAGCTCCATAAATTCAAAATTGCACCGTTTTTCTCTTATTAAGAAGAAATTATTGGAATTATTGGTTAGAATCAAACTGTGTTGTTTCTCATAGTTGTAATATGACGTTCAACATTCTGTTCAGTCTGTTAAGACCACATGATATAACAGCAAACTCCACTTTCCTCTTCCTAATCAGCCTAGGAAGTTATATGTCTAAAAAAGTATAGATTTAGCTCAGTTTTTATCATAAAAAATTGGACCGATGATTTTATATCTTACAATGCATTCATTTTACATGAACTTTGAGCTAGTCGCCTTACATCCATTCTAGATTTTCTTCATGCCAATTTTTTGTTGATTGTGAACAAAATGTATCACTTGCTCGATGCGTCTCTAGCTTGTCTGTATTTCATTTCTATTTTCTTTCGTCTCTTAATTGGAATAAATTCAATAGTTAAAATAATTAATTTCTTTTCCTAAAAATATTTGCACCCAACTATTGATATGAAGATTATTCATTATAATGTGGAATCTCCCGATTTCGTTATGAGATTTTATGGTTAATTTTGTCAAATCACAATATTTTCATTTTTATTAGCTTTTTTATGGTTAATAAAGTTTTATATAACAAAAACCTGATTTTTATTTCTAACTATTTACAAGATGCAGATTTAAAATGTTATGATGAGGTACTGATCAAATAATTGGATTCAACTATTCAAATAAAGCAAATGCTCATATTCCCTGACAATTTGTCTTGTCTTGTCTTCTTTTCAATATTTCTAATGATTTGGAGGGAATTAATCAACATACATTTGTTATTCGCACTTTTAGCTTCACAAAATTTGCCAGTTTGGTCTAAGAAAATGCTTTTCAAGTAGTGCATCGTATTGGGATCTGGGAATTTTCACCGATCCATCTGCTTGGATATACAGCATCGAGATAAGAAGAAATCTTGCGAAATGGATAGGTACAGGAAGCAGATGTCTCGCAAGAGTAGCATGTACAAATGCCATTTCATGTTGGAGAATATACGTTCAACTTCAATTCAATTGGTGAAATTTATTCAATCATTAGACTAGATAGATTTAGCGAATTATAAATCAGATTTTATAAATAGAAACTAACAATTATTGTAGTTTTGTCAATGTATTGCATGATATTTATGTTGCTTTAAATGATCAACTTAAAATAAATACGATTTTGTTGGTCAGCCTGATCACTTTTGGTCATTTTTAAAACTTCCTGTAAGAAGTAATCTATTTTAAATAAAAGTTCTAGATACAGAAATTCTTGGTGAGATTATACATATAAATAATTATCGTGATGTTTTCTGCCGGATAAATTTGAATTATAGATAATTATTTTTTATAAAATTTTAAGGTTCGGCATCGAATGTGAATAGTTATTTAAATTTGTTATGAATAAATAATACGCCTAACAATACTTTTGGTTTCTATATTAACAATAAATATTTTGTGTGTAATAGGTTTGTGAATAAATTTTTGAAGAATAAAATTGTTTGTAATTAAAAAGCAATATTGAAACTGGAGAATGAGTTTCTGAACTTGAAAAACCCAATAAATAATCCAAGTAATGAATTAAAAATATTGAAAAAAATTTTTTAGCAGAAAGCACTTCAATGAATTGTTTCATAAGATTAAAGATCAGCAAAAAATAAACTTTTTAACAAAAAATCAATTCAATTTAGAGATACCTGAGAATTTTCTACAGTTTCTATCACTAGATCTTGAATAAATTGATGAACACATAATCAAATAATTCCAACTATGCTAGCCAATGTTGAATACATATCCTCTTTCATATGAAATAAACTAGAAAGAAATATCGTCATAGCTGAAGCAACTTTCATTTCAACTAATTATATTCATGAACTTAAATACTCCAATTAAACCCTTTTATCAACTGTTTCTTATAATAATTATACAAATAATCAACAGTTGTTTAGAATAATTATACGACTAGACTCTCCTATACAAGCAGATTATGTATGATTAAAAAAGCATCTAGATGATAAAATTTCGTCCCTTTGATGTGATGGAATTGATAATCTACTAATTTAATCCAATAGTTTCGATTCTCTTATAGCTCTTACACAATTTACTATAGAAAAGAAAATCAAACCCTTTCGTTGACACTGGATTCATTAGAAACGAGGACGAGCAAATTTGAATATATATTAGAATAGGAAACCAATAAATTCTGGTATATTAATTATCATCCCTAACCTCTACATAATAGTAAGGATAATTAACAGAAGAAAAATAGTCCCAAAAACTTCTAATCCAATATTTCATGAAAATAATCTAAAAATAATCCATATGATTTTCTGATAATAAATCATATTCTCCATATAATTAGGAACAAACTCTATATAATACTTCTGATCGTGACTGCCAGTAGAAGAAGATCATAATCTAGTTGTACTAATTCTTATATCTAATACTAATCTAACAATATCTTTTCTATTTACACCCTCCTTTCATATATAAAATCAAAAAACTCCAAACTTTCTGGAGCTATCAAACAATAATAGGATTGCAAACAAAACTACCGTACAACCCTTTCTAGAAAATCGAATATAGAAGAGCTAACCATTAAATTAACTAACACATGATATGAAATTTTTAATTTCTAACAAAAAATACATTGGTTTATCTAAATCTAAAATATATTTCTATCTACTTTTTGCCAAGTCCAACGTTAATTACTCTCACTTGTCTTTTCGGCTTGTATGTAGTAATAAAGATGAGTTTTCCGTGTGCCACATATGTTGAAATAAATTATTAAATAATATATTTAAATTTCAGATTGGGTGAAATATTCTTGGCTTCATTGCATCGTGTTCAAAAATCATGTTCTTATTCTGTTACCGGTTAAGTTAATGCTCAGGTATTAATTAACAAGTATTATATTGTTTAGTATCTTATACTTCATTTTCATATTCATACTTCATATAAGTAGTCAAAAAATAGGCGTTGTAAGAGCATTAAATTGATTCTCATTGTATTTATATAGCAACTGTATAGAATAGTTTCGCCTTCTCTAAGCAATAAAAGTGATCTCAAATATCTAACAAGAAAAAGCATCTGACACCGATGACAGCAACTTAGATAAAAATTATTTTCTATAGACATTTTCAAATACTAGTGAAGACACAAATGAAACATAAGAAAGTGTTGTTAGGAAAAATAGTTGTCCAGCGTCCAATCCTTCTAAGTTCTAAATGGTGTACAACTAAAAAAGTAAAGAATTTCTGGATAGGCTTATGCAACCAAAAATCGTCATTATTAAGCAAAGTTACCGAATCCTATGGAATGGAAATGTCCATTTAAATGTGGTGCTTATTGACTACAGATATGTAAAACAATGATTTTTCATGAATAATTTGAAAACAGTATCGACAAATAGAGAAAGACCTAGAGCAGGACACAGCAAAACAAAAGAAAAATCCCATCAGTTTTTTATCAAAGAATAAAGTGGAATAAGTGGAATTAGAGTTTGCCGTAATTTTTTCTTGAGCACTTTATTCATTAGCAACGGTACTCATAACAACTTTTCAAACAACTCTAAAAAATAAACATGGATTGGATGATTTTAGAGACGCTGAGGTGGAAAACATCCACCTTCTTCTAATAAGTTTTTCGGAGTTGAGCTAGAAGATGTCAAGGAACATACCTCAAGTCTTTACCATTCACTGAATCTCATTACATTAGAAAATCATCTATGAGACGTTATCTTGTTGGTAAATTATCCATCTCAATGATGTACGATCTTTACAAAGAAGTGCTCCCAAGTTACATATTAGAATTATTTTTGTAAAAACTAAAATCATTCTTCAAACCCTCAAGAAAAAACATTTGTTATAGCCACTTTTGACCTGAAAAGTGTTTTCGTGTATTGTGTTCTGTTTCTAACAGAAATTATTGGTAAAAGAGTTATTGTACATATTTGTAATTGTCGATACAATATATTCAATTCAATTGCCTTATTATGTGTAGGAACTGACGTTATTTTCCGATTTTTGTAGTGGATAAAATCTTATGTATATAATTCATATTAATGTTAAAGAACAGAAATTTTTGGAAAAAAAAACTCTATCTAATTGGTTCCAATTTTTTAACCATCAAAAGTATTTAAGTCTGTTCCAATCAATTTATGAACTTGGATTTTGTTACAGCCGTGGAAGACGTCAAACAGACATTGAAATAGGTAACAGCACGAGACGGGAACTATAAATTGACATATTCAACCTTAACCGCGCCGAACGGTAAATGGCGGTAAGCGAAATCGAGTCATCCAATAGGCTACTGCGGGTGGGACATATTGAAATCGGATAGGTATGCTGCCGTGTTCGAGAGCGACTGTCAGTTACGAAGTACCAAAAGTGCCTGGGATTCGGTCACGTCAAAACAGACTGTAACAATATGGTTCAGACAAAAAGTTTCAGAAAATGCGCTGAAACAGGACATTATACAACGGATTGTAAAAACGAGGCAACACGTTCCCTGTGCGCTAAGGCCAGGCAGGACAACGCAGCACACATCGCATGAATGTATGTCATGAATGAGACAAAAACAATAGCTATCTGGATAAGGGACGCCGTCAAACCTCACAAGACTGTTAACGGTGAATGGTGACGATCATGTTTGGGCTAGGGTGGACCCTGTCACTTACATCAGTGTCTACTTGGCCCTATCTGTTTCACAGCTGACTTTGAAAGGAAGGGGGATCTCCTTGAGAACAGAATCAGAGATATACTTGGAGACGTCGTAGTCGCGGAAGAATTCAAGAGCAATAGAAATGGACGTAAAATAATAGACGTGGTCGGCTAATTCTGAAAATGGCCACAATACTGAATATTGCGATAGTATAGTAAATACGGGAAACACACCAACATACAGAAAACCGGAGCTTTCATAATCAATACCTGATGTTACAATAACATCGCATAGAATATTACCACAAACCCCGAGGGGTGGCGAATTTCCAATGACTATAGTGCCAGCGACCGCCAGTACATTACCTTTGCTGTCACAGAACCCAGCAGACAGCGCGATGGAGCCTTGAAAAATCAAACCAACAGAAATTCTCTGGTGAACTTATGGCTTTACCGGCTCCAATGGCCAATATCTTTGTTGAGCTGACTAGCCCGTGGAAGGCAGAAAAACTAGGAGATGGGACAGTAAGACTAACAGAGGAATAACACAAAGTCAAAAATCCGACAGACGAGTAAAATACGATCACAATAATGGTGGACCGACGAAAAAGTTGAGCTGCGTAGGGCTTGTCTGGCTACGAGGGCAAGAGGAACACTCGGAAACATCAAAACGCAATGTTATAAGGAGCTTTGTGAAGAGGTGAACAAGGACACGTGGGGCTATAAGATAGTTACTGGCAAACTGGAGAATCGATCCTCACCAGATCTCAAAGATGCCCAAACGATAGGACGGATCGACGTACTTTTCCCGACACACCTGATACGAACGAGCGCGATTAGCTATACTAAGACTTTAACTGCACCCACCTTCACTCTGGAGGAACTCATGAGGGCATCAAACGCGATGAAGACTGGTTTTTTTGACTGATGGTTAAACTGAGGCAAAATTAAGCATCCGTTTCAAATTAAGTCGGGCGAGAGCTGTCTTAATATAGGCTGATTGCTTCACTATGACATAGCTAACACAAAAAAAAAGAAAATGTTTTTGCAACAACTCAAATCTGGAGCGCATTTGTCTAATATTGACTGGCTTTGTTGCAACTATCAACTCATTGTCAACCTACAGCACAACAATGATTTTACCACCCTCCATATGCAAAATATACAAACAAGAATCCTCTTGACTTAATCTCATTACAACAGCGCGAAGCCTGCCTAAGACCAAATAAACTTTGTTTGAGACGGCAAACACGCTCTGTTCCATCCTCATACCCATTTGGTCGTTTTATGAAGATTTCCTCTTCGATTTCACTCCTTAAGAATGCAGTCGAGACATGAAAATACTGCAGAACTATCCTCTCAGCTGCTACTGATAACAATGATCGAATCACTTCTAGCCGAGCAATTGAGATAAAGGTGACTGCATAGTGAACGCCGGTTAGTTCTGCATAACCTCTTGCGTACCGTCAGGATTACGCTTGACACGATAGACCCACTTATTATTGATTATATTTATTCCTGGAAGAGCAACGATTTTGCCTACTTGAGCAAACCTACGGCGTTGGGCTCGTCAACATTTTCGTCTTCCTTGCCCTTTCCACTTTCGTGAGTTTCCGTTTCTTTTGAGAGACCACACTAGTTTTTTATTACAATCACCTACTTTCTCATTGATTATGATTTCACGATAGACAAAGATAGACGTAGGATTCAGAGCTCACAAAATGAATATGTTTGATACCCAGAGTTACAAAGTTTCCCACTCAGTTCAACACACAGCCAGCAGTAGTTACTAGTAGTTACGCCCAAATAGCTGCGGGAAATTTTGTGAGGATTTGCATACTAGAAGGTTCGGGTCATTTATACGCTATTCTATTCTCACGTTTTAACGCGCCATTTTGTTCCGGCGTATAGGGAGCTCTTAGGCATCGTATAACACCATATTCTTTTTAGAATTTTTCGAACTGGACTGTTATGAAATTCACCACCATTATCCCTGAGGATTGTGTAATCTTTGCATCAATGGTCAAGTAGAATAGTTAATGTATCCTCACCCTTGGAAGCTCCTAATCACTTTCTTCTTTTCAGCTTAGGACCTTCCAATGCAAGTTGTGAAGTCCTCCATCCTACACTTCTATCAATTGTAGAAGCATTATTGAATCTGTGTAATCAGAGGATTACTGCTGTTAAAATCTCCATACTACTACCCAATTCATATGATTATTTTGCCTACACAATAAATCGCGATTTGTTAGCACTACCATTATGAGCAAATTTTTGATGAATAGCTTAAATTACTCATCAAACCCTCATTATAATTTTTTTGGTTAAAAAATTATTACTTTTTTTTCCTGAACTTTTTGAATAAGCAAAATTTAACAGAAAATTAGCAGATAATTTCAAGTATTATCCAAATAACGTGCAAATCTGTGAAAACGTTAGGTATACCAGTGGAAGAGTCTACCTATATTGCCATATATTGTTTTTGTAACGTTCTATTTGAATCATTTTCATTAATCAATTTGTTTCAGTAACACACATATTATTACTTTTTGTTAAGCTTCTTCAATTAAACAACAAGTTTTTTTCCCCGTTGTTCTTTCAATGCACCCAAAGTATTGAACAACCTCGTATAAACACTGATGACTCCGAACGTCACTCTTTTATAACCCCGATTATTCCGCCGGCAGTGAACCTTCTTCTCTTTTTAATATTCGATTATATGAACTTATTTTTATTTTACTTCAACGCAATGGTGGTTGCATTTTGAAATAACTATACCAATGTGACTGGTATGTTTTACTTATTTTTGTGGTCGAATTCATGGATGTTATTTTGTCTGTTCTGACCAAATATGAAATTACTGTTAACACATTTCCTGACGAAATATTTTGAAAGATCATTTTCGCTTATTCTGATTCCACTCACAAAATAAGTTACTTGATATTGGAACCTTCAATTATGCAATCGCAGATTATAAAATACTATTACAGAAAGCTAATATTTCTTTGTTACTGATAAGATAATACAATAATATTAATAGTCAATAGCTAGGATACTCATTTCTCATTAATTTTGTACATATTCAAAACATTTTATGTCATCCAATTGAATTAAACTGTATTGTTGTTTGCATGTCAGTAGTACATCGGGAGGGGGCTCCCAATTAGAGATATTAATATACATACTAATTTTTTAAGTAAGTTTTAACTCATGAAATATGAAAATAACGTACGTTATTTGTCAAATAATATGATAGAAATTGAGTCAACATGTTCAACCCAATATTTGTTATTAAGTGTATGTTTATCTCTTTTATTTTTTTTTTATTGAATTTGTAAACAGGAAAGCTGGTCAATACTATTTGGGTTAATTGGTGTCCGTTATTTTTCGAAGTAGAATCATAATTGAATCAAAACTCCATAAATTTGTAACAAGTTGTGTGTTTTATAGGTGTTGGGAAAAGTATTAAATAACAAAGGTATAATGGAACCAAGAATCCATATAAATTATGAATAATAATGACCTTGTAATTAATTTAAAATATTCTTGATTAAGAAAATATATTATAGATGGTAATGCTCTATATAATATATTTGATATTTTCATAGTATGTTGCAAATTGTGATTTTTTCATTTGCTTTGGAAATATTAACTCAAGGTTAACTTTTTCCTATATTGATAATTTATTTATTAAATTCATTGGGTAGTTATTTAAGAGAGTACTTTTTATGTTTGATTTATTGAGGAAATTACTTTTTGTGTATTGGGATTGAGAAATCTCTTTATACTTTTAAATTTCTCCAAAAAAGGGCATGATAAATGTCATATAGACTTTCCAAAAATAATATGTACATTTGAGGGAAAATTTATTTGCAATAATATTCTATATATACAAAAAGATCATATTTTCTTTGAAAAGGTTCATAAAATAATGTAGGTGTTATTAAGAAAATAGTTATTTATGTATCGAACCACTAAAGTTATCCTTTTTGTTACAAACCTGGAGATTAGTTACGGAAGGTAGGCAACTAACTAGACGAGTGACATGGAGAGACTCTTTTTTCTTCAATTGTATAATAATATCTATATTATTTTCAGCAACACAGATCATGGAAATGACCTATTCTTTTACTAGTAAATTAATGAACGCTCATTTTGTACTAGTAACAAAATAATGTGTTATTAGGGGGATTGTAACCACGTAAGCAGGAACTGTTATTTAATTTGATGTTTGTCAGTTTTGAAAAGTGTATTGCAAAAACGTCTCAAGAAAAAGAATTTCCATGTACACCTCCGCTTGAAGAAAAAATAGTATATGTCACTTGGAGCAGAAGACCCATTATATGTTTCGCCCAGTTCTGGGCTCAACAATAATGATAGCCTTCAACTCCTAGTTACATAATGAAATGGAGATAAAATATTTGGAAACGAGGAGAGCAGAATAGGTTATGAGTACCGTGTTTAGTTACACAACTAAATAATATGATTATATTTCAAAAATTGGCATGCAAATCTTATTTTTTTTTTCATTTATTTATATAATTGGTCATAGAACTTCAATTATTCGTAATGCTGAAAGTTTGTAATCTGGTTGACGTGTAATCCTCTGTTGTCAAACAAGAAGTGGATGAAAGTTCTGCAGCTAGGTCGTCGTTATTTTATTATTGAATATTATTTTTAAAAAACGATTAGCCCTTTTTCGAATTTTAAAAGCGACAAGTTGTATAGTTATATTAATCAATTGATCACCTACGACATCAATATCATAATAAAAATCTGTCTCAACCACAATAAATTATTTTCCCCAGAAATAAGTAGAAGCCATAAGAACAAATCAGCAAAGAAAACATTTAGAAGGATCCCAGTAATAAGTGCTTGAAAAAAAAGCAGTCATTTAAAGTAATGGATAATTAATTCCCAGAGAATTGCAATGGATAAAATAAAAAGAAAATCTGATAAAGCTATGCAAAAACGCACAGAAAGATGGACAAATAAATGAAATATCATTCAGAGCAATTTTATTTACGAGGATGAATTGATATATAGTTAGCCTAGACGTTTGACTTCAAAAAAGTAAACCAGTAAACGCAATAAATTCAAAGAAAAAAGATGTCCACCGAAATTGTGAAAATCGAAAAATTGGAGTATCGAGCCATCATCAAGTATCTGTATTTAAAAGGGTTAAGAGTTAAGCAGGTTTACGAAGATATGCTTAATACCTTTGGTGATTAATGTCCATCGTAGGTGACCGTCAAAAATTGGACTCAAAAGAGGTAAATTTTCCTTTGAAGATGATGGGAAGGCCAGTTTCTGTGTCAGTCCCCGAAAGCATTGATGCAGTTCATGGCATGATTTTATCAGACCGTCAAATTGGGCTAAAACGGATATCTGAAGCACTGAATATTTCATACGAATGCGTTCATCATATAGTTCACGTCAATTTGGACATGAGAAAAATTGCTGCAAAATGGATCCCCAAATGTTAGAATGTTGACTAAAAGCGTGCAAGGGTAGAAGCATCGCGTTCGATCTGTACTCGATTTGAAAACATGTAGACTTCTTAAACCTACTTGTTAGTATGGATGAGACTTGGGTACATTTCTACGATCCAGAAACAAAGCAAGAATCGATGGAATGGCGACACTCGGATTCTCCAAGATCAAAGATGTTTCGTGTCCAAAAATCTGCTGGACAAGTTCTTTCTTCAGTATTACCATCGAGTAATCATGATTGATTTTTTGGGTAAAACAATAGCTGAAGATTACTATTCGACATAACCGACCTCTTTACGGGAAAAAATTGAAGAGAAAAGACGCGGAAAGCAATCCAAAGTTTATTTGTTTTTGTTTTTGCAGGACAGCACCCCTGCACACAAATCTCATGTAACCATGCAAAAAATTCGTGATTTAGGCTTTGAATTACTAGAACACCCCCCTTATTCGCCAAATTTGGCTCCGTAATAAAAGCTGTGGAGGTCTGGTTTGCAGAGTAAGAAGAAACATTTTTTTGGTCTAGAGTCGTTGCAGGTTCGCTGTAATAAATGTATCCAATTAAGAGAAAAATTTGTTGAGTAATAAAATATTTTGACATTGAAATTTTGTTTGGAAATTGTTTGTTGGTATTTTTCAATATATCCTCTTAGTTTGTTATGAAGTAAAATTTAAATAACATAACCTTCGAAATTAGATTTAGAAATGTTGTTTGATTTTTATAACTATATATTTTATCCAATAAAACTTTTCATTTTTTTATTTTCTATATATTATACGAATCAATACTTTAACATTTATTTCCAGACAGACATGGGTATTTTTGTTGATGGTATCCAGTTGAGTAGATAAACACTATTTAATCAATAAATGTACACATTTTATGAACAAACAAAACTATATCACAAAAAGTTCAAGATCTAACAAATAAATTTCTAAACAAACAAAATCAGGCTTTCAGTCTAAATATTCATTTTTCAGTACCGTAATAGGAAATTCACAAAATAAATTGTACTTGAACGCATTGGATTGAATCATAAAAAATATTCATATGCTATCTCTATTCGCTCGCTTCTTTGCAAGCTCCAAGAACCCACAAAATGTGAAAGGGACCTTGCAATTCTTGAGGAGGTACATGTATGGGGATTTTTAGCTTTGGGGGGACTTCATATATACAGCGTGGGGCTGAAGTGTAAATCATAGTCTTCTAACAGTCCTAGTTCCTAGGAGGTTCGGAAAATATAAATACAACAAAATGAAAATTTTGGTGAGTACTAGTGCAAAATAAATCAAAGTGTATTGTGAGGTGATTTTAGTGCTTAAATTCATGAGGTGTATTAATATAAATAAATTCTTTTTATATAATTTCTAGTAAATCACTATTTTGTTTGTATACAATTAGTAATTTTTATAATATTCGAAAAACAATAGGTCATTTCTCTAACTGGAATTAAAATATTTGTTGTTTTTAGCTTTCCGTTTCCGTGGGAACTTGAAATAACTTTCGAGTCTATTAATACGCAGTTTGTCAATATTTATACATCTAATGAAATAGTAATGTTTTCAAAATATTATCAAAATAACTTTATTGAACTTAGCATCACATTTGTACGGATTTTCGGTGTATTGAAATTCAAGGCAGAACACAAAATAAAGGACATAACAAAATTTGAAGAGTAAAATTAGATATAACATTATTTTTATTTATTATTTATTAAAAATTATGCTTCCATTATAATGTGTGCTAGTGTTGTAGCCTTCTAAATTCAGGGGGATGAATTTTTTTTTAATTGATGACTTTCTTCCTAACATTGGGTAACCTTTCCTGAAAATCAGTTAAATGTACTTGTGCATGATTCTCAAAATTTTATCTATGATTTCAACTTTTATAATTGGGCGTGGTTTTTTCACTCTTCCAGATTTCTCATACAATGACCTAGCAGCTGAGGAATTAGCTCAATTTTCATTTTCTCTAAGTAAATCATCCATTTAATTCTAACAATTACTTAAAAAAGAAAAGTTAAAAATTTTCTTGGTACTGAAGTTTAGCTACGTTCAAATATAAGTCAAGTCAAGAAAACTGATATTGAAAATAGTTATAAGGATGGAAGCATTGTCAATCAATTTATAGGTTCAACAATTATAATATTTATTTGGAAAATTCCTTTGGAGAATATATGAGTTACAACTAAAATGAGATTGCATACAGATAATTTCATCTTCTGTTCAACAACACACAAATTTTCAAAATGTTTCAATATTGCTTGATCCACATTTTCCATTAAAATAAACCAACAATAATACAATAAATTTCTGTCAATCGTTTTACTTTTGTTCGATTTATCATCGATTTTTACAGGATTGATCATAAAATAGTTAGATGTCAATTAATTATTTAAAAGGAGATATCAGTTTTTATAATATGATAAGTTTATAACATATCCGAAATTTTTCTCCCATTTGAAAACTGAAAATTATATATATATATATATATATATATATATATATATATATATATATATATATATATATATATTAGATTTAATTAGATTTAATAGGAACTCAAATAATGTATCAAATATTTTCAATTTCTTGTGTTATAATATCAACAAAACAAAGCAATAAATATAAAGTATTCATGATTGAGCTGATTTTAAATGAAATAATTCCAGATTAAAAAAATCAACATAGAAAAGTGGCAATCAAAAATGTGCTATTCATGGTTCACTCTATAATAAAGATAAAAGTTTGAAATAATTTTTATCAAAAGCAATCACAGTCATTTTCCTTATACATTATCTGTAATATAGAAACGAGAAACAGTAACATTTCTACTTTCGTGCCTATTTTATGGATTCTGTATTAGAGTAAAAGTGTAATTCTAAAGACTTCCATTCCACATATTCCTGAAAACTAATTTGGAAATCTTTTATTCTTTATTTAACAGTATGGGCAAAAGAAACTAATGGTTGTGCATTAACTTGTTATATTATTAGACCTATCAGTTTCAATATCATATATTTCAGATAAAGAACGCGCAAGAAACGCGCATGCTAGTGGTGTAAAAATTGAAATCATAACAGAAAGAACGCATACTAGTATAAGTAACCATTACTCTAAATCATGAGAAAAATAATATTTTAATGTTTTTGAGAGACAATTTACCTAACTGAAATCAACCAGAATTTAATCTAACTAGTAGTAATTTCAAAACATCTAACATAGATGTACTTGCTAAATATCTGTGAGTTTGTTATCTTTGAATTTTAACACAGACTACATTCAGTGTAAATTATCCAAAAGCAGTAGGTGTCGCAATAAAAAATTAACCATTTTTAGTGGCTGAGAAGGAATCATAAATATTGTATAACATTCTCATAATGTTTTATACATGTGTGTCGTGCAGGAAAATATATTTGTAACTCGGGTATGTGATAAAATGTGATATTAATTCATATATTCACAAAGAGATAACGTCTAATATATTTTTATTCGTTCTGTGGGAGTTGTAGAATTTTATCCCGGATCCTATCTAATGTACGTTCTAATATATAATTCCTAAAAATAGCATTGCACTACAATTAGATACATGCAAAAATTTCTTTTTTAAATATATAAATATACAATGAACCAGGAAATATACGATCCACGTATAGGTAAAAGCTTCGACCCAATGCATATTATGTTTTATTTGATAAGATTAGAGAAAAAATATAATTAATTGTGAAAGCGATAAGCACGCTAACAAATTCTATATAGTTGATGGAAATTTCATTTCTATGGAACTTTTAAAAAACTTAGCATAAGTACCATAATGTACCATGACAATATGAGTATTTCAATTTTAAATAAATCATTATCAGCAATTATATATTCAGATGCTAAAAATCTCGAAATCAACTTTTATAACGAGTTGAAGCTCCAAGATTTCTTACATATTTCCTAATGTGACTGTAGGTTGTAGTATTCAGGAAAGATCTGTAGCTGATTCCACAAGCTTTCACTTCTCCCAAGGAAGGAATCCCAATAAACTGACGTTCTGGGCGTCTTGGGTCTTTGAAGCATCAAACTCAGATTGTTCCCACTCCACTCCAGAATGTTTTCAGGATTGGTATTGGTGTTGCCGAGTTTGTTGTGGCGGCTGTTTTGAACGATAACACTAATGTGCTATCGTCAGTGAAGCTCATATTATACATTTGTAGTTTACAAAGCCCTAAAATATTGTTTTATTTGTGTGTATTCTTCTACTAATATCCCATCTATTGATTGACGATATAGCTTATTGAAAAATCAATTAAACAGCGAAACAACGAAACATAAACTCTCTCTCTCTCTCTCTCAAAAAAACAAGTAATGAGACAAATGTAACATGCTACCATAGAATAGATAAGGTATTTATAATGTAACCTCAGAGAACACAAAAAAATATTGACCTATAAGGTTTTGTGGTAATGCAAGCAATTCGACTCTTCTGTACGTATCGAGTAACTACGATCGTATTCAATACAAGCGTGTAATGGTGTCTCATTTACCAAAAAAATGAATCAATTCGATACGAAAGTGAAAATAAAATTCCATAGTAAGCAGCGACTTTTAATCTGTCTTATAACCCGAATTAACAGATAAAACAATGTCGTTGGAGAGGATTTTTGTGTACATTCCGGTTGTGTTATATCTTTGAATATATTTGTCGCTCAAAAGCTCGTTTATATTTCTGATCTCATAATAAGTTTCGTCGTTTGATAAAGAAAAGACGACTTCATAGTTTAAGAGCGATTCTTCAATATACACTCAACTTCAATGCCCTTGGTCCAGTGTCCAGAGATGCTTTGATTTATGGAAGCCATCTTTAAAGACTTCTTAAATACGCTTCAAAAACCAACATCATCTCTTTGTTCGATGCATTCCCTAGCCTCTCGTTTTTAAGATCGTTGTGCTGGATTTTTGCCACAATATCTCAAAGATGCTTTTAGCTCATTTGAAACCTCTCTCGGTAATTCAACGATCTTATATTATTATATATTATCATTATCATGAATATTCTTGAGACTTTCATCTTTACTTTGAAATGCATCTGCCCATATTTCTTATTTCCGAGATGTATTTTCAAAACTACAAATTTTATAATTGTGCGATATTGAATTTTTGAATTGTAACAAATTTCGAGTCTATATCGAAAGCTCAGCTGATCCATCAGATCTACAACTACTTAAAAAGAGGAAATAATCCTATTTCTTGTGTTTGATATTGGTCTATTTTTGTTTGGAAGAAATATGATTGAAAAACTGTTACTCAATTCATTAATCATTACAACAACAATGTGTTGATATAGAAAAATTGTGTTATGAAAAGGAACTGATTATTCATTTCTTTTTTTTTCAGATTGTTCTTTGCTGCACATTCGCTTTGTCTCTGGCAGGATATGCTTCACCCTACTACTATCTCCAGCCACAGGCTACTATAGGTCCAGATGGTCACCCTATAGAAACACCTGAAGTCCAGTATGCTAAAGCCGCTCATTTAGCCGCACATGCGGCAGCAAGATCTCAAGTGGGTTATTATGGTTATGCTCCATACAATGCTCTACCCGCTGATACTCCTGAAGTGGCAGCAGCCAAAGCTCAACATTTCCATGATTACGCAGTAGCTGCCCAAAGAAACGCTGTATTATCACCTTATACCGCTGTTCACGGAGGTCTACCTATAGATACGCCTGAAGTTCAACACGCTAAAGCTGCCCATTTTGCTGCTTATGCTGAAGCTGCTTCTCGATCAGGATACGGACATGGTCACTACAGAAGACGTCGTGGAATCTACGATTTCCATGTTCCTGTTCTTGATCATAACGGAGTCCCAGTAGAAACTCCAGAAGTACAAGCCGCTAAAGCTCACCATTTTGCTGAATATGCAAAAGTTTTGAGCAGACCAGGACAAAACATTCCCGATACTGCTGAATACTCTTACGGTCCAAGTGCTGGACATTATACTGCTGCACAGTCGGCTCCTGCTGTCTACTCCCATGCTCCAATTTCCTACTATAGAGGACCTGGAGGTCCACCAGCACAAATTGGACATGATGGCCAGCCTCTAGAGACACCTGAAGTACAAGCAGCTAAAGCCGCCCATTTTGCTGCCCATCAAGCTGTTAGATCAGGACATCCGGGATACTATCATTATTAAATTAAAATTTTCAATAAAAGCAAGTGGAGTTTGTGAATCTAAAATAATTTTTAGTTTTCACATAGCCATAGGCTTGTTGGTGGCAGAAGTGATATATCAGTTATTATAAAATAGGATTTTTATACCGATTGTTAACCATTACAAGACTTATCTGACAATAAATTGATATTGTGACAGGAATCAAACAGCATTATATTTTATTATAGGATTACTTCATTCAAAAAATGACTCACAGAGTCGAACTAGATTCCGAGTACTGGTATAGCGTTATTGAATCTACATTAAAAATATTTCCCTACAAAGTAATCTATATAATATCAACCTTATCATATGAACAGATATTTATTGGAAGATTGTGCTGACATCTAATTTGATATCAATTGTTTACCCAAATCAAGTACCAATTATAAATCCTTCAATTAATGCTATATTGCTTAAAACAGTTTCAAGCCGGGAAATTTGAGGCTAAAATTATTAAATACATTTTTCATGAAAACTTGAGTGATGTGCTCAATGAATATCGAAAGGTTCTTTTAATATTGTTTAATATCATTTGCAGCACTTTTTTTCAACTTCAAAAAATTTTGGATTACCCTCCGTATTTGCCATTATATTGAAAAGAAGTTTTTGAAATAATAACAGAATCATATTCAATTTCTTTACAGTACAATAATTTATTTAACAGGTTCTTGGTAATTTTTTGTTCAGGGGCGATTTAATTTTAATTAAGTCTTCCATATTTTATTTTGTATTATTTTGATAAGTTGTTGACGGACTCTTCAAGGTGTTTGGATATTTTAGTTATTTTAGTTTTTGTTCCTATCTTGAAAACAGCTGTGTGAAATCGATGTGCTTCTAAAATATTTACCGTTTCATTTAATCTTTTTATTGAATCAGCTCAATCTTTCTATTTTTAATATACCATGCTGTTCATAAAACTACTATTTATACAGTTTTTTGAATTTTTTCAATATTTGAATCATTTGATCATATGCTATTATGAAAAAAATTGAACTAGAATACAACAAATCAAAAATTTATATTTTCCAATAGAAATAGGGTACTCCACCTAATTAATAATAATGAAAATATGATACTTGCTATAAAACATTGTTTTTTTGAATATTTTATCAACTATATACCATCAAGCAAATATTTAAAAGTATGAAAATTACTAATGAACTTCTACTATTACTACTTTTCACCTTAATTTACTTCCCATTGTGTTAATATCAACTTCCCACATTCAGGTACCTGGAAAAAATTTCAATCTGCTATATTATTTGTTTTAAATTATATTTGAAAAGGAAAGTATTTATTTGAATATAAGTGTAAACATTGATATAGGAGAGATAAACAGGAGTAACTAAATTGAAATTAAAATGTTTACTCTTCTATCAATATAAAATATTCTCAGGCTCATGTGAAGTTTCTACTTGCATATATAATTTGTGTATGATTGAACTATATATTTTCTCCATTCTTCTTCAAGTATCGAAATGCATGGACTGATTTTCTAATATCAACTTAATTTTATTCCTTCTGTACATTGAAATATTGTATCAACTCAATAATTGCACTCAGGATTATGATAATGACTATTATTCCAAGAAAACTTCCATTTATTGAATGGGCTTCAGTTTTCTCGGTACCTCATTAATTCGAAAAGATCGTTAAGGTCCTTTTTCAAAAATTTATGAAAAACTTTAGTAGTTAAAACTTCACTTGTTTGTTTTTTGAAAAGAATGAATGGATTAATATAGTTTATTGAAATATCATTAATATATCATCCATTATTGATCCATATTCCACAGTTATGAGAAATTATGATCAACATTGGCTTTTTTACTGGGAATGAAATGGAAAAATAGAAGTCTACATTTTAATGCTATTTTTGAACGTTATAGTTGAATGACAATCTAAAAATTAAATTGATTTCATGCCTTGGAAGCTCAAGCAGTTTTCGAAGATTTAAATAAATTGTACATGGATTCTGAAAATTTTACTGGGTCATTATCAAAATTTATTTGGTATTTATCCAAAGAAGTGGATCATTATATTTGATTTTATTATCTAAATCAAGGTTATAAACACCCAATATTTATCAATACAATTTAATACCCTTATGTGGTTTCTAGTTGAAAGTTCAAATTTTCAATTTTCGTCTGAATTAATTTGATTTAATATTTTATTGCATTAACATTTGCCAAAAAATGATACGACATTGGATTAGAAGATTAGTATTAGGTATTAGTAATTATTAATTTCATCTCTAAAATTCAAGTGTATAACTAAATTATTCATTTGTTGAAATAATGAAATGCACTTCACAACTTGAAAATTACTACTCATCAAAAATTTTCCAAAATTCTATAGGTAAAGGAAAATTTGAAATTTTCGTAGCTTCTATGTCTCCAACCCAAGTCATGTACAATATATGAGGAATCAGTCACATCTTCAGGGCGCTCATGCTCGTTGATATCCTATAAGAAATGTCGAGTTTTGCCTTCTTACCATTTTATGACCTCTCGTATCTTACACCACACCAAAGTATAATATTCCAAACAATGTTTTTGACCCTTGACTATTGATTGCTGTTTACATTCTATCTTACATTCTATCTTAATGTTCTCGTTATCAGTTTAATAATTATCTTATCTTTTTCCCACCTTCCGGTTTCTTTCTTATTTTCTAATTCTTTTCCGATCTATTTATCTATCTATCCTCAAATCTCAACGCGGATACACGAGTTTAAATTTTAGTACTTTTACTACCAGTATACTGGATAAAACGGTTTCTGAATGGGAAATTCTACCTATTACATAAGCTTTTCTCATCGATCTTCATCTACCGGTTTTAATTAGTAGATTAGCGTTATTTTTTTATTTCTGTATACAATAAATAATTACCTGAAATAACGTTTACTCTTACAACCTCTTGGAAGAATCGATCATGTAAAAATTTTAGTCACACTGAATTTTTCGGTTTGCCGTCAGACAGATTAAATTGCACAAATCAATTATCATTGACGGGTATTCGGCTTGATTTAATTAAACTTGACTTGGGCTAAAATATTTTTTAATCGTCTGAATAATGCGGTTTATTATTATTCATTGAGGTAAATAATGACGGAAATTTTTATCATGTAATGTGTGAAGTATGTCAAAACTTTCGAACTCGGAGATATACATCTTGGCATATTTTAAGGAAGTTAGTTTTCTTTAATGCTTTTCTATTTCAACCTGCAATGAACGTATTTAATGCAGTTTTATCATATTTGGAAACTTATTCCAAGCGTATTTATATCTGAGACCTTCCTCACCCTTTGCATTACACTACTAAGAGTTAACTACCACCAACATCTATAAAGTGTTACTTTATCACGTCTAGTGATAGCAAGTGTTTGATTCTACTCTACTACCGACCATGAAATCATAAAATTTCCATATGACTCTAATAAATTATAACAATCAATGATAACTTGTTCAATGTTCAAATTCATACCATCACTGTCGATTCATTTAATGAGCTTGTTAATTTTAATCAGATAATATTGAAACATTTTTGTCAAAGAAAGAGATAGGAAATGCGAAATGAGAAATAAAATTAATTTGTGAATAAATATTTGCAGAGTGATTTCAAAGTGATAAATAGAATAAAATGACCAGAATCAAAAATTTCACCGAGCCCTTCTTACAGTCAAGCATTTCCATCTCCCTCTCACGTCCCAAGAAGAAGCTTCTCTTTTGGATATTAGGGATAAGTATCTATACAAAAGTTACACGAGATAAACCAAGCCAATGACCTTTTTTGTTAGTGACAATTATAGAGGTTATAGTAATTTTGGAAACACAAATGTGCAATTTGAAAGTATTTACTAATTTAATAAATGTATTAGGCGCTGCCATCCATCCTGCTTTTTAAACTACTGTTATTAGCTGTTTAACCACTTTTTTAGTTGTGTATTCATTAATGGTACGGTTGGGCTAATATTAATATTTAGTTAACTGAAAAAGGTATTACAGTCTGTGTTCTTGCTCGTTACGGTGACAGATTTTACGTTTAACATTGTTTGAGAACTAAGATCTAATAGTACATGCAAATTGTGTAAGATTAGGTAGGAGAAATGATTTTCTCTCTAGATATTTTGTAAATACACCTTAGTAAGTCAAGTGTTTCTGATGTTTGATAGCTGTCTTCCCCTTGGAGATCTAAGCATCGATCCCCATTGGACATGTTTAGCATTGAAGTCCTCTACAAGCAAAAATCCACTTTTAAGTGAGTTATACAAGTCGTTCTACTGTTCTTGTACTATGGTAGGATTTCGATGACAAATCTATAGATATATTCGAATTGAAAAATAATTTCAGTGCTAGACAAACAACTTCTCTTTTTAAGAAAATAAGCGATCAACTTACTTACAATCAAAATACAAAGCATATAAAATATTTTCGAACTAAGTTGAACATAATATTTAAAAATTTTGAGGTAAACCAGTTTTATTGAAATTCCATGAAGGTATTTTAGCATTTTAGCATTTAGCACCTATTCCCTCATATTGCCATCAGCCCCTTCACATATTTCTAAAGCCCTACCTAAAAATACTGCTAGAAAATCTGAATTATCATCTCGAATAAACACAAGTGATCCTTCTTTGATTGGATGTTCTTCTGCATTCCTCTTTGCACAAATGTTGAGTTGATGAATACACACTAATTTTATTAATAAATAGATTATTGGTTACATGCAAGAACAATATTAAAGGAAGACTTATAGAAATATAATTGACTCAAGTTTTTCAAACGTCTAGAGCTCTATGCCCATTACTACTGTAAAATTAAATTTGGAAGACTTCTTTGACAAAGAAGCATTCCTATTTTTTGTGCAATCTTTTTTTATAAAAAAGGTTAATGCAGTTCTATCGCCTTTATCGTATATATATTTAAAAAAATTAAGTTTTTGCTAATTGAAATCTCCTGAATTAATACTGTTATGACTAACACACGACAAAACTAGCAGATTTATAATTCATATTGTGTACTTCATGGTAAACATGTGTTGCCGAATAACATCTGTCAGGGTATAATCTATTATCACTCTTATGAGAGGTTATCTGATTGGTGAGTGATCTCTTCGACTCACCAATCTACTTTTTGGGAAGTAGTTGTTTTCTCCTTTAGAGAACTGCAGACTATATTTTCGAAATATCCAATTTCGAAACAATTTTCAGAGGTAATTAGTAAGAATCGTATATTTTGATATATTTGACACACCCCTAATTTCATCGAAATGAAATCTATAATGTCAACGACTCATACTTAAAGTGAACTGAAGGTGATAAATTAAAAAAAAAACTTATTGTCAATTTTACTGATTCTATTTACATCGTAAATTTAATTAGAAGTGACGTATATTTTCTAGTGCAAAACGTATCATAGATCTATTTGCCAAATAAAATGAAAGTAAAATATTTATACAGTTCACGCACGAATAACTAGCAGTTTTTATTCAGCGTTTGACTTATTGGCCAAAATAGAAATTATTCGTATTAATATTGTTTGAAAGTTAATAAAAACTAGCACACCCACTATGAATTGAAAAAATATTGGAAATGGAATATATACACGCAATTAGAGAGTTGGAATTATCAATCTTTAGATAATATACTGTAACGCAACTGTAACAAGACTACAAAGTTATTCAACCAGTTACATTGTTCTTTTTTCTCTGTAAATTTCTAACTTAAGATAAGGCTGGAATCAAATATAATAGAGTGTTCTTTAGTGTTTGACGGTGTTTAAGAAACCTACCAGAATATTCGAGAGAGGTTAGGATTAGCTATAAAAGCAGCTGACAATAGGAAGGTTCAGGTGAAGATGAACATAAAAGCTTTGATGAGTTTGTCAAGCTCTGAATAGTGTTGTTGAAATAAATTTAACCGTGCACCGTGTTGTAGCAATACCAATTCCTAGCCTAACATTCCACAAGGTAACGATTTAGAAACCATTCTATAGCATCAGATTTATATACTTCCAAATCCATACTCTATATTGACTGACAACATTGTAGTGCTAAGTCATACTGATCTTACAATGGCTTCTTATACTTTAAAATCAGCTGTATATTAATTATAATTTGATATATCAAAGATAAGAACAAACTCAATAATGGTACCATTTAATTTATGAAGAGAAACATGCCGAATAGAAGTTCTATTACCACATGCAGAAGATGCTACATAGTTGAATATACACTAGGAAAAGCGTCTGATGATAAGGAAACATTAATTTACGAAGCGTGACCAGGACTATTTCAAAATCTATATTGGAATATAACATGTAACTTTAAGGTACCAACAGTAACTCAATAACATCATCCTATAGACCAATAGTTGGCGCACCCTGTTACATCTCAACCCAATATTTTCCTAAAAATTGTCGAAGAATCATCCATATTTTCAGTAACCAAATACACTAGGAGAGTGACAGTGACATGGTTTCAATCTATAATCTGAATATAAGCGATATAAGTGAAGAGACAACGTTGAAATTTGAAATGCCTGTTACCAATCGATTCGTACAGTAAAAATGGAGAAGTAAGTTTATGTATCGATAAAAATACACTAAAATAACACTTAGATTCTAAAAATATCGAATAGATACAAGACATTTCTCATTTGAAACAAACGCTTGCTTTTTCATTATTCAGATTTAGAAAAACTCGATAATATAATAAAAATTACTCTTCATCAGCTCCTTATAGAGCATATAGACTTATCATAGTTCCAGTCTCATCTTCTTTCAAAATTCTAATGATTTCTGATGAATATATCAAAACATGATACAATAACTTTCAACAACTCATTGGTACATACTAAAAAATTATACGAATACGAAAACTGTAATTTGATAAAGAAACAATATCAAAAACTTAATAGAAATAGTTTCGTTCAAAAGGTGCATGATCTAATTGCAAAAAGTTGAACTAAAGGAACATAGGCATGTCTACATTTTTTCTTTGTACAAGGTAACCAAGAATAGACAACTGCTACAACAATCGCGGAACAAAACATTTCACATTTTTTCTCTGAATGGGCACCTTTGCATATTGCACTATTTAAAGTAGGCCAAATTAACATCAAAAGTATAAACCAACATAATCATACCTATTAAATTGAATCGTTCGTAGTTCTGGTCGAGTGAAGCGTGATCGATATTTTAATAAAACTATATGTATTATCAACAAGGAATCAATGCTTTCTAGTAATATCTATGTATATCGGTATTCAGATAACGTAACGTGCAAGTGTGCGGTGAAACAAAAAAATATATATTAATTGCCAACGCATTATTTGTAACAGTTCCCAGATCAAAAAATTGCTGAAATATGAGAGATTGAGAAACTAGTATACTCTAATTGACTTTGCTGGTATCAGTAATAGGCTTTTTGATAGGAAGGATTCTGTTTTCTTTTCTACCTGAAAATCTATGAAAATCTATGAAAATAACTATTGATTATCATAATTGGATCATAACATCAGAATATAGAAATTTTATACTTGATGGTGAAACTTTTTGGTAATAGCTATCGACAGTTTTCCTAAGTAACCACTAATAAAGTTTGTCGCTAATATTTGTCATGACTTATGTTAAAGATTCTGCTAAATTCTTACAGAGAAATTTATATTGAATTGGCCATCATAAAACCCAAATTTCCATTGAAAAATGTTTTGCTTTCAGATATTTTCAACATTTTTTTTTGACTGTAATGTAATAGCTCGCCCTCTCCTTTAATACAATCACATGTTGTACTCACATATTCTATTTTAAGAGAGCAATACACATTATTGAATAATTAAATTGATTAAAATGATCTTGTGAGCAAATCCAAAGCATAGCTACTTGGTTCTTAACTTTGAAAGACCTATACTGGTATACTGAGTTTTTGCCCTCCACCTCCATCAAGTGAGAGATTGATTCAGTGATATATTGTAGTGCAGCGCCTAAAACCAGTTCATTTTATTAAATGGAAAATAGGAAGTATGAATTCCCAATACTAGAATAAATATTAGCTAGACATTAGATTCATCAAAAAATATTTTCGATATTCTAATGCAGGGATGGGGAAACTTTTTTCTTCGCGTGCCAATTTATTGTGCAATATCAAAAAATAACATTTTTAATTGCAATTAATTGACTTTAAGTTAGCTGCGAAGTTGAAGGCTCCATTTGTGATGCTGAAATTTTTAACAATGGAAAAAGGTAGTTATCCGAAAACCTATTACGAAGAGAATTCTTTCTTAGTTTCATTATTGAAAACTTTTGTTCGCACAAACAGCTTGTACCAAACATAGCAAATATTTTCTGGGAGTTGGCAACTATATTTGGGTATTGTGTCCCAATTTGCTGGTGTTCAGAAATAGTTGCTTCAAATTGGTATTGCATTGTATTAAAATAAATTCAAGTTTGAGATTAGCGGATGTTTGACATTAAAAGGCATCAAACAAATATTTAATGACGGTTCAATTTCCTTAAAATCTGGTAACCTCTTCTCAAATTCCTCGTGCAGTTTCGTTAGTTGTTGAGTGAACCTATTTAAGTTGTCATCTGAGACAGGTGATATACTGCTCAGTATGGGAAAATGGGTAAGATCATTCCTCTCTACACAACTGTAAAACAATTTAAGTTGCAATTTGAAGGCTTTTAAATGTCCCCAAAGCTCATCTAACAACTGATATTTGCCCTGAAGTTTCGTATTCAATTTATTTAAGTGACATCAAATCTGTGTAAAATGCGAAATCTGCAAATTGTGTATACATCAAACCCTCTGCACGTATTGTGTTGATAAGTTTAACAAACACATTTAAAACGGCTTGTATTTCAATAGGTGCTTTCAGTACCTGTAAACTCCAAATTGCTACCCATTATATTGGGTGCTCTATCCGTGGTTATGTTGTTGTAAAATGCCCTCAAAACAAGATTTTCCCAGTAGTTTTTCCTTTTAAGAATTGTAAGCATACCTCTAATAAAAATCAGCAATTGGGCGTACGAACGTATGATTTAAAGTGTGCTGGTACCCAGACAGGAGAACATTCTTTTGTGCCTAGTTTATTTAAACATTCTACGATCAACATAAACTTGATTATTCGTAAGTTAATAGATTCTATAGCTGTTTGTCTGGCAGAGATGATTACTAATAGTTCTTGACTAAATTGAATTACGCATACCTTACAACGGCTTCCGCTTGAAACAATTCAGGTTATTTACAAAAAACTTGATGATCTTATTCTCAATATCTTTCTAATAATCATGTTAATTTCTGTAGATCCTTCCAATGAAATCATATTCAATATTTAAAAAATTCAACGGTGCAGCGCTCCAAAATATACAGTTACTGTTACATGATTTGATAATCAAATAATTTGATTGAGGATATATTTAACTACTAGAAATTGGTCTGCGCGTTGGTAGATGTCCATCACTAAATTTTATATCCATCGATCATGATCATATCGCATACGTAAATGACAAAAATTTACACATTAACTGCAAGCACTGAATTAACGGCAATAATGGAACACTTTGTATAAGGTGAATTACTTCACTGAAAATAAATAAAAAAATTAAAATTCTTCATTTTTCTTTCTGAAACCACACACGGTGGAATGTTATGCTAAACAGAATGTGAAAATAGTGAGAAGCTTGAATGAACATTATTAAAATATTTGCAAGCTGTGAGGAATGTTATGTAACTACTGAGAGTGAATAGTACAAATATGAAATTCAAATATCTACCACGATAGGTCTAACTATTTATGTATTGCATCTCCAGAATATATTGAAATGATTATCTTAATTCCATCCGATTTCATTAACATTTACATATGCTTTTGTAGAATTGGTTCACATATTTAAAACTTTGACTGTATATTTTGTTTTATAAATCACGAGATCTTTCTGTTAATTATAAATCTGTTAAAATATTTTTTTTTTGCTAGATCAGCACCAATAGAGACGGTCTCAATGAAATTTATCGAAGTTTTTTTAGCGCTTCTTGAGAGAATTAACAAAAATAAAAATATATTTATTGATGAGGATTTTTATGTGATTTATAGCTATAATCACAGAAGAATACTCTAAGAAAAAGGGTGATTGTTTGTATATATACCAACTCAAACAAAAAAGTAGGTGCGGACGAGTGGATCGTACGAATTCGAAAATAACTGATTATAAAACGAAATAGGCAAAGTATTAATAATTCCGTATATACTTTGTTTTTTTTATTATTTCAGAAATTGCTGAATCGATTTCAATAAAATTTATGTGGAACCAACTCTGCAGCAAAAAAAACTTTTGGTTTTGCAAAATATTCATGTAACATGCATATAGTCGAATTAAGGTCATCCTCCTTGGACTCATTATTTCGGTTACTTTACAAATTTATCCCGAACACGTAAACTTTAAATCATAAATTAACATCTCTGCCTTCATCCTTCTACGAATGGCAGGTACAACCACTGATTCTCTAAATTAAAAGCTTACGCTTCTGATACCTCAGTTATTTTTCATTCAAAAATGTATCGTATGTAAGTTTTAATCCGCCAAAGTCGGAATGAGATCATTTCGAAGTAGTTTCAAATGAGAATCGCTATTCAAACTGCACTTGATACGAAAAGTATTGATGGTTTTTAACAATTTCTGCCCAACATTAACTTTAAAGGGTGTTTCTTATATGTATTCTTATTTAGTGAAGATTTTTAGTTCACCAAATCTGCACTCATCAGAAAACATAACATGATTGGATGATATTTTCTTCCAATATGTCTAGCATTCGCTTCCAAAGATAAGTCACATCGTTTTCCATGAGCTTCTAAGTATCATTTTGTAGATATGCTTTTTATTCTCTTTCAATATGGTTACTATCGATGTATGGCCGACAATGAATGTAGAGGATATCTCTCTACTCGATGTATGTGGATTTTCGTATCTAATTTGAATCAATCACCCTGTGCAGCTGCTTTTTTTCTACCTTACGTATAATGATAATATATAATAAGAAAAAAATGTAAATTGCTGAGCACGAGGAAAAAAACCATACCTGAGACATGAGATAAGGAGCGAGAGGTACCATTTGCTTCAACTCTTGATAGAGATAAAGAGAGAGGGAAGGCAGGGATTGGGCAAAAAGAGGATGTCGAGGCTCCACGATAATAAAAATTAACCAGGGATAAGAACCACTTAAGAACTAATTAGGACCACCAGAGACAGTATAAAATGGTCATAATTGATCGCATACATCCATTAATGGATAGCAGAAGAAGAAGAACAAGATCCTCAATCAATAATTATCAGTTGGAATCAACAAAATATATGAAATTGATTTTCAATTAAATACTCTATTTCAGTTGAAAATCATTTGTAATAATTAGAATAATTGCAGATATAAATAACACGAATATGATTTAACCTTTAGCAGCATTACAAGTGTTTTTTTTTAATTTATAATAGTTTCGTTTTCTCAAAATAATAACAAGTTATAATTAAAGAATAATTTTGTTTAGATTCGAATTCAAGGATGATGGAAACATTCCATCAACACCAAGAAAGTACATCTGAGACGTAATTTTAGAATTTCTCAATGTTGTATCCTTATTATACACATATACGGGGTAAACTAAATTCATAAAGGAATTTTGATCAGGGTATCTTCATTTCATATAGTTATTTAACGATTAATTTTTTGTGCAGTGTAAAAGGTATGATAGTTGAATAACAAGAAGAGATATTGATAGGTAAAAAAGGCGGTAGAAGAAACGAATAAAACATTTCTATTAGTAAAGCAACGAAAGAACGAAATGGCTAAGTATATATAGATCAATGTGAAATAAACAAATTAGTGGTAGACAACACTTTCTTCTATACGGAGATATAAATAACGATACCCATATTTGAAGAATATCCATAATTGGGAGTTATGAATTCAGAAGGAGGTTTAAAACTATATTTACAAATGTGGTCACTTGGGTATTTGTAACAAGTAAGACAACAAACAAAGTGTGAAGTGATTAGATGAAGCAGGAGTTAAAAATATCTCAAACAAAATAAGGAAGATTGCGTAAATTACTGCCAGTATCATATCTGTGATAACCAACTTTCAAGTGCATTGTCACTAGGCCTGTCAGAATATTTGCCTGTCATATACTAAGGAGCAATATTGTTGCCTCTTAGTCCATAGGTTTTATCTCTTATGAAGGTTTTATTTGTTGTTTGTACCTATCTGACTTGATTCAAGCTTCTTTCTTTCCCCCTTTCTCACAGAATACGGTATATCTTAATACACGAGAACTACCACAGTGAGCTCCACTTTTTGCCAGATGTTTGAAAAGTTTACTGATACCTCTTCTTCGTTATGGAATCAGAGCAGTCCCTCTACCCTCTCCCAAGCAACTAGTTCACTAATCACTGATATAGATTGATATTGATTGATATTGATATCACTGATATGATATAGATACATTGAGTGAAGTCAAAAACACACGTACGTTGAAAATGTCCATTTTCCTCAAACCAGTCATGAAATATTCTTTCAAACGTTTCTCCAATATTTCAAAAAGCTCTATACGTAGTTGTCTTCTTGATAACATTGATATACGGATACGAGACGTGGCTATAACAACAGAATTAAACCAAAAATTTACATATGAAAAGAGTTATTTAAAAGACTAAATAGAATGTAAATAATAAAATCATACATAAGTTGAAAATAGGAAGTGTAGTTATAAAAATCAAACAACAAATTCCGCAGAAACAAAAAAAATAATGGTACAAGCGGATAACCGAGTAAAGGTAGACTAAATGGATGCCAAGCTGTGAAAGAAGCAAAGAAAAGGAATAAATGGAGAAGAGCCTCTACCTCTACACCTTTGGTAAGAGAATTTTGGACAGGTTTGTAAGTAAATACATCAATAGATCATATCACTTAACTTCAAATAAACATTTCTCGTGGGGAAATCATTTCGATTCCCATTATTAATATGAACCTGACTCCTTACTTTCAAAATCTACCTCCTCATTCGTACTATACGATTTGCTAGTTATGTCCATCAAAAATAGATTGTTTTTATGATAAGAGTAAGCACAAGGGGGTAAGCCTCATAACCTTTGAATAGTTCAAGTGGTGCCTACCGTACGGATATACCTGTAGATATTGATCTTGAACTTCTGTAGATTATATTGTTCGGGAGAGACATGCCTTGGTAGCTGATTCCACAGGCCTACACTTCTTCAAAACATGGCGAACTTGTTGTACATGAGCCATGTCTGCTTGTCGAGTAGTCTTGCTTTGTTGTTGTTAGGTGCTTATGGTAAGATAAAGTTATGTTGGACAGCTCATAGTATCTGCCGAGGTAGTATCAATAAAACAAAGTGAGGTTGGTTTGCTTTTCTATGCTATAAGCTGTCCAAGTTTCTGATCCACTCTGGATCGCCTATTAAGTCGAGGGGCTCTCTTCTATATTGAATCGAGCACCCTCGGGGTATGCTTGAGAACCGAGCTCTAAATGTACAAGCAATACTACAAAGATGGATGAATCTGGGCCTTGTTGTGAATTCGAATCTGCGCAGTATGTCTTAAAGAGGGTTCTAAGGTTTGTGAAGCTGTCTTAGTTTGGCCACGTCACTATGCCAGGACTTTTTGCCCCCAACCTCAACACCCAACAAGCAGAGAGCGGAATACATCCTGTGTTTTTCCTGCATTCTCTCACTCGATGAGATTGCCTCCACTCCTCACCAAAATGATTTCAAAAACGGAATTGATTGTGGTTATCTGTTGATGTCAACGGGAAACGACCGAGGAACTGAGACGAAACTATGAAGAGAAGAGGCGTCTCCTTAGAAACGCCATTAACTCGAGTAAACGAGATTACTGGAAGAAACTCTGTGCGGAAGTTGGTCGGGACCCTTAGGGCAGACCGTACAAAACGGTCATGGATAGGATCAAAAGCCTACCCACAACAACACCAACATGTCCCGACATGCTGCTCAGAATAATCGTACACTTATTCCCAGAGAAATCAGAACTCCCCGACCACCCAGAGGATGGAGAAATGGATATCCCAGGAGTGACCATGGAAGAACTCATGAAGGCCTGCAGCAGATTGCAGAGCGGCAAGGCACCAGGTCCTAGCGGCATGCCCAACATCGCACTCAAGAGTGCAATTGACGCGAGACCGGACATTTTCATAGACATGTACAACGCAAGGTGTATTCCCATCCCGATGGAGGCAGCAAAGGTTGGTTCTTCCCCCAAAAGGGAAGAAACCACCGGACGACCCATCATCCTTTCGTCCACTCTGCATGCTGGACTCAGAAGGAAAGAACATGGAGCGGATGGTGGCTGACAGATTGGAGCAGTACATCAACCCTCAACTCTCCGAATTCCAATTCGGATTTAGGAAGGGCAAATCTACCATTGACGCACTGGAACTCGTCCCGAACATCTCAGGAAAGAGATGGGAAGGCGGTTCCAAAAAGTATTGTCTCATCGTCACCCTCGACATCAAGAACGCGTTCAACTCGACCCGCTGGGATCGAGTCTTGGAAGCTCTTGATAAAATGGGCGTACCCCACTATCTACAAAGGATGGTCAGATCGTACTTCAGCCATCGACTACTACACTACGAGACGGAACAGGGACCTCAGGGTTGTGTCCTGGGGCCACTCTTGTGGAACGTGATGTACGGCGGTCTTCTCCACCTAGAATTACCAGAGAATACAACACTCGTTGCATTCGCCGACGACGTGGCGGTCGTACTCGTGGCGAAACATCTGGAGGAGCTACAAGTAGCATTCTCCACAACCATCAAGAAGATAAGACAGAGCATGCGTTCAGCTGACCTGTCTTTGGCGGAGCACAAGACGGAGGCACTTCTCGTGAGCAGCCGGAAGAAAATGGAGACCATCACCATTAGAGTAGACGACCCGCAAGACAGTGTCATCAGTCCAGCGGCTCGCAGCGATCAGAGTGGCGTCAGCATACCGTATCACACGACGCGGTCAATGTCGTTGCATCATGCCCGCCTATTTACATCTTGGCAGGAGAACGACAACGGCAACATAGGAGGGAGAAGGAAGAGCAGCGGAAGGTCCTCTTCGACGAGGAGAGGCCTGAGAGTCTTCGTCTCTGGCAAGAGAGATGGGACTGCTCAACGAAAGGTCGGTGGACACATCGACTCATCCCAGATATCATCAAATGGGTCAATCGCCAGCACGGGGAAGTCAGGTACTACATCACCCAGCTCTTGACTGGACAAGGGTGCTTCCGGACATACCTACTCAGATTCAAGAGAAGTGACTCCCCAAACTGTCATCATTGCGGCGATGCGACCGAGGACGCGGAGCACTTGTTCTTCTAGTGCCCCTCTTATAAAGGGACACGGGAGGAACTAGAGAGGAACCTGGACCACACCATCAGTCCAGAAAATATAGTGGAGCACATGCTGAAGAGCCAAGCAGCATGGAACAAGGTAGCGAAGTACGCGGAGACCATCATCAAGAACCTCCGCACCACGTACGAAGTAACATCATATAAGAACGCCCCGGTGAAGTAGTATTTACAAAGAGTGCCGCCGGGGAACCACCGTTCCAGGAGCAAGGTCAGAGGTGTCAGAGGGAAGGTTTAGTACGGTAAGAATCCCACATAACTCGCCTGGCAGGTAGAAGGTTCATCCAAGCGAGGAGTACCTTTTGAAGGTTCCCCCCTGCACCTCATTAATCTAAACCCAAAACACACACACACACACACACACACACACACACACACACACACACACACACACACACACACACACACACACACACACACACCCACACACACACACACTACCTCATTACTTAGCAATAGTATATACATAGATATATTCCAATTTTTATAAAATTTGAACGCACCATGTATGTTTTTATACTTCAAAGGTTGGGCGGGGTGAATAGTTGTAAATTTTAAAGGTCGATACAGACAACGCTCGCCAGAAATGATCAAATCGAAAGTTAGTTGAAGTGTATAAAATGCATTTAATGGTGAGTAATCTTTCTCAACTTTAGAACTTTTTACGACCTTTGTAGTCGTAAATACATTATAAATAATAGAAATAAGAAAACTGTTGGGAGGAGTGTACAATATTACTACATCTGCTAACATAATCGTGCAAGTTTGAGGTCATTTGAAATGAAGAAATTTTAAAACATATTGTTTTATAATCGAACTTATATTCAAAAATTGGATTAGAATTCGCTTTGTGATTTAGATATTCAATTTCAGTTTTTACAAGGAAGTATGTGTAATATAATTTTGAATGCACAAATATTTCTTTTCATACTACTATAGTTAATTAGGAATAGTAGCTACCACATTTAGGACATAAGAATTGTAAAATAAATA
Source organism: Diorhabda carinulata (assembly GCF_026250575.1). Lineage (NCBI taxonomy): Eukaryota > Metazoa > Arthropoda > Insecta > Coleoptera > Chrysomelidae > Diorhabda > Diorhabda carinulata. The sequence continues at coordinate 12,916,102 of NC_079462.1, forward strand.
TGATCTGACAACAATTGTAGAATTGCTTTTTTAAAAATACAAGTGAATACTTGACTCTAATATAAGAAACAATCAATCCTAAATTGAATTGAATGAAATTGGAAAAGAGTCCGAAATGAAGTTTGAAATTGATTCCCTGAAAATTTCTCCAATTATGTGCGATGCTAAATAAAGCGTTATAGGTAATACCATTGATAAAAGATTAGCTAATTTTTCTTTATTGAAATTGATATTATTGTCAAGTTCATTGTACAAATTGAGATACAATGAAATAAAATCTTATGATGTAATGAAATGGAAAGCAATACGAAATATCTTACTAATATTAATGAGGTAGATTCGCCGCGAATGTCTTTGTAACATTCAACATATCACACGTCATCCACCTAATCGCAAGAGTTATTTTCTAAGTCAGAGCAAGTAGCTCTGTTTTGTACATAATGTCCTATATATATTACCATAGAAATGAATCTAACAATGTAAGATGATCCCGCTGGCAATTATTTCGATCTTTGCTTCACTATCCACCGATCCATAGAATATAAATTTCCAAAGTTGGAGTGTTATTAATTTGAAATAATTTTAAATAACTATCACCTTCTCAATTGTCTCCAATGGAAAAGGAATGAATGATATGGCTTTCAGAAGCTCTGTCAAAATATTAACCTCTTAATGGTATTGAGGGAATTTTTCGATGACCAATAGCAGCAATTTTGCCTATCAGCATATGACCCTTAATTGCATTCATCATCATTATTGGATAATATTTCCATCATAGATCATAAGAATATGTTATATTATAAAAATCGTCTTCCATGAAATCATGAGTCTCATTTTGTGCGGATCCGTTTTATTCCCATTTAGTATGTTTACTATTGATGTATAGCTGAGATCAAATATAGTAGTTGCCTGTCTAGTTGATGTATATGGGTTTTCCTCAAATTCAAGGATCATATCTAATTGGTGTGCTTCCGCAGTCGCTTTTTTTCTACTTTCATGACCAAACTCCATAAACTGCTTGTCTATTTTACTAATTGTTGTAGCCACTATTAAAATGCTCACGTGATAAAATAACATCACCATATTTTACATTTGCAAAAAAGCTTCACATTTCTTGAATGTTTTTTTCCGAAAAGAATGTACACATTCACCAGAATTTGAAGTACAATTCAATTCATCTGCTACTGGCAGCAAAACTGGCTCTCAGTCTATTATACTTACAAACTTAGCAGCTCCATCATAATCAGACGGACTAGTCTCTTTAACTTCATTGCTGACAAAGTGTAACTTGATATCCCCAATAAAGTAATTCCTTAACACCGATATGTTGAATGCAGTGGAAGAGTGGTGTTCGAATAAATTAGGTTGAACACTCTCCGATTTGAACAATAAACACTTATAAGTTTGTACGGCAAGATTTATTTTCACACATATTTTATAATAAGAATTATATACTGATTACGTTTATGGTTGATATTAACATAAGCAGAAATTTCTATGTAATACTTGTTTCTCAACAGATAATATAGCTTTTCCAAATTAAAAAATTAAAAATAATTTTACTCCCCGTGTAAAATTCGGTGAACATCTAACAAACCGTCAGTCCACGTGAACTCATCATCTCCACTATTTACCAATGAAAACATTGAATCGTAAATATAACTGCATTTCAATTGGCCGAAACTGTCGGAAGTGACAGTGTAGTGAGAATATAGACAGGTATGAATTTAACAATAAAGGCTTAGATATAGAAATACAACAAGTTATCTAAAATATTTTCGAATGTTTAAACAAGGAAATTTTCCAGCAATCTGATAATGCATTCATAATAAGAATTACTGAATTAGCTACAGTAAATAAATTTTCCAATTATCGAGTAGTCACGAAAGGGGTTACTGTGGATCATTCACAGAACCGAAAAACATGTAAAGAAAAACTGAAATCAGTTGACAAAGCTACTCAAGATTTTCTACGAGGGACAATTTATAATTTATATAAGGAGAACAGGGTTGCGATATTAGAAGTAATACAGCAAAAGGTAGAAGATTATCCAAAATACAATTATACCAGTGTAGAAAAATTGCGTAAAGTTTGGTCAGCATGTGGTTTTAAACACAAAAAACTGAATAAATGGATGGCAATAACATTTGTTGGCGAAAAGATTATTTGCATCAGATAAAAACCTACTGAAGTTCTAATAGACACATAATTTATCTAGATGAAACATGGTTTGACAGTCACGATGTAGTAAATTTCGGTTCGGTTGACAATAGTAAAAATTGCTGTTTGAATGGGCCATGTTCTAAAGGGAAACGCCTTATAATAGTAGACGCTGGAATCAAAGACGGTTTCATACCAAATGCTTTATTAATATCTGCAAAAAAATTAGAAACTGTTCAGCTGATTATCATGAGGATGTGAAGCAGAATTATTTGAAAAGTGGTTTAATGAACAGCTTTTACCTAACATTTCACGACAATCAGTAATCGTTTTGAACAACGCATGCTACCACTCGAGGCAACTCCTTAATATACTGAATAGTAGTAGTTCCTGAAAAAAATATTCCTATTCCTGTCAGCGATCGTAAAAATAGTTCAACAAACAAAGAATTGCTTACTATTATTAAAGGTCTGAAGTTGGAGAAAATTTATTATATTGACAAGCTGTACAAAGAACAGGGTCATACTCTTCTCAGATTACCTCCTTACTATTCCATATTTAACCATATAAAGTTAATATGGACAAACGTAAAATCAGAATTACGAAAATGTAATCAGTCTCCAGAACTGAGTAAAGAAGTTGTACAACTCGCGAAGAAAGTTCAAGCAGCTTTTTCCAAAAGCTTTGGAAAAACTGTGTTGAACATGTTATCAAAGAAGAAGGATGTGATATTACCCTCTTCAAAACCCTCAATTCAATCAAATGATGACTTAGTTCATACGATTCTGACTACCATTATTATTTATGAAGATACTTTGAGATTGAAATATTTTTTTCTTTTGTTTTATTTGGAAAGAACTCATTTTCCTCTATGGCTTCTGCTTTGAAATTTCGTTTTCCAGAATGAAAAACGAATGACGTACAAAGAGGGGTCAGCTCACGTCTGATACCCTGTTTAAACCAAACTCCCTTGAAGGTAGGTACATTTTACTCGTATATTTACGTTTTATAATTTAATATTCAGTTGTAGCTAATTAGCTAGCTATAACAATGATTTTTTTTCTAATTTCCAACTAAGACTACAATCAAGTGCATCTATCTACATAACGGCGTATAATGCCGTCCAATTTATAATGATTCAATTGCTATATACGCATAAGATATTAAGTATTTAGAAAAATCATAAATTTATAAAATGAGGTATCTATGCCTATGGTAGATGAAACAAAATTGTCGGCAAGGGTTTTTATAATCTGCAATTAATATTGGAAGAACTATAATGACAATATGCCATTTTAAATTCAAACTCACCCTTGGTCATGTAATGGTAACGTGAATTCTAATTAGTTCGTTTCTTATACAAAAATTTTGTTGTCATGGAATGACAGATTAAGCGACGGTAAAAAACATACTTTATTGAAAACTCACGACAAGTAGAAGAATGTATTATTTCTTTTTTTATTATAATTAATCCAGTGGCATTTAAAAAATTCTACAGGAATTTGACCTCTCATGATTAAATGATTATAGCAATTAGTAGTTTTATTTAATAGTTACTTAATGGCTGTATGTACCACATTAGAAATTAATTGACAAACGCAAGATAATATATAAATTCAATTTAACTCACCCTTATCAGATAAATAGAAGATTTGTAGATAAAAATATTAACATTTTGGAGAACGATTTTGTACCTAAATTAAATAATAGAATATTTTCCAATGTATGATCTTATATCTTTATATCCAAGGATAAATAAAAAATCATATAAGTACTACAAATTTATAACTCAGTCTGATTAAACGCAGCGAAAAACTATGAAAATTGAGATTTGTTAATAGTGATAAAAATCATTGAGACAGATACAGCTCTCAGTACAGTACAATGATTGTATTTTCAGTGTTTGTTTAATTTTATACCAGAATACATTGAATACAATAAAAAGTTAATTATGCCGTCAGTGAGTTCGCAATTGTTAAATTGTTAAAGCCGTAGCGGTGTCGATTGAAAGCTTAATGGTGATGACTGGGAGCTACCGATTGTACTAATGTATGTGTAGTTGGATCGTTAGTAATATTATTAAAAATAAGTTTTTATACTTGATTTTCAAACCAAGCTCAAATATCAATTAGTTTCAAAAAATAGGTAGAAATTGAAGTTGCGGTCTACTTCGGTCCCCATCAACATATGACTTTTTTAATATTTGTATAATTATGAGAAGAATATATTTAATCGGATCAACATATACTACATAGTGGTGTCTAGTCTAAGTTTATAGTTACACAAATTTGCTCCATTTGTTTTAAGTACTATTATTTTTGCTTCTCTCCATGCTGTGCCTTCTTTTCTCAAGTATAGTGTCTAATTCTTTTTCCCATGCTGCTTCAGATCTCCCTCTTTTTTGTTGTTTTTGTTCACTTTCGCTTCTCATACTCTCTTGACTGATCTGGAATCTTCCATACTTTATAAATGACCACACCAACTAACTCAACTGTCTTTGCTCAATGAATTCCATTAGATACATAATTTCCAGATCTTGTATTTTTTGGTATCTTTGCCGTATTCCAGGTTATGTTACATATTATTATAAATAGATCTGTACTACTTTCCCCCATAGCTTTCAGCTGTTAATCTGTCGCATCTCGCATCTTTTCTATTTTTTAGTCATTTGTTTACTTTTATAACTTCTTCCTTTGTTATCATTTCTCTGTGTACATCGTGATTTTCTTCTTCACTCATTTCGTTAGGTTCTTTATTTAATTCATTATTTTCTTCTGTTCCTATCAGTACTTGCATAAAATATAACTTTCCATTATGTTTGCTTCTTCTGTTAAAATTCTACAATTATTAACCTTTATGTATACTTCGTATTGTTCGTTATCTTTCCTTGAAAATATAATTGTTTTGTAAAAAAGTTTTTCGTTTCCCTTGCCGTCTCTCTTCAGTTTGTTAAGGAAATCTCTCCAGCTCGCTTACTTTGCTTCAGCTACCACATATTTAATTTTTTTCTCTGTTCTTTGTCTTTGTCATAGTTTTCTAGTATTCTGCTTCCAAGGTATTGCTGGTGTCAATTTTTCGTTGGTAGTTGTTTTGCTTATTTCACATATATGTTTTGATGCTTCACTTATCGCTACTTTGATAATATTCCCCGTTTCTTCTAAATCTCCCAAAACGATTTCCAGTGTTACAATTTTTGACGAGTCTTTCCAAAATATATCTTTATTATTTTTACTGTTTTACTGTTACTATGTTTTCTGTTCCTTATGTAATTTTACTGTCATTATCCTTTCTGATTGAGGCTCCCATTAGTGATTACATTGAAGTAAACCACTATGAAGTATCATATATCCGTTGTTCAGTTTGATTTTTCCTGATCGCTTTTTCTTTGTTTCCGTTAGGCCCACTTCCAATCTTTCAAACTCATTTTCCAGCTTTATCTCTTTTCGATTGATAATTTGAGTGCTTCAAGTAGCTTTCCAAGTATTACATTTGTATTCTTTTTCCTTTTGTTTATTTTTATAATAATAAGATTAAAAAATCATTGAATCCTACAAATGACAAAATATAAACAGCTAAAATTCTAGCTATCAAATATTTCACAGCCTACCCTTTACTAATGGTGAAAAATAAATTGTAATAAGGTTTAACCAATAGAATTAAATATCTTAAAAGTTGTTGGATTTAGGCATGAAGAAAAAACGATAAAAGTATGCTTATGATTTCTTTGATTTGAAAAAAAATCGAAATATTTTGAAAATACCTTATTTTTGTTATAGGGTATTGCGTACAATTTTTTTTTCAAATTTCATATAGAAGTTAAGAATAAATTATAAATATTAGGTTGAACTTAAAACAACAAAGTCGACGTCTACTTCCGATATAACCGAAAGTGCCTTCTATCGCTACCTAATCCATTTTTCTAGAACGTTTTGATTTGTGTTTTTCAAAATATCTTCTCTATTAGAAAAACTGAGTAAGCCCGGAAAATTTACTTGAATTGTAATCAAAATATACAAACGTAATCCATATATAACATAATTACATAATTCTAAATTCAGTTCTTATATCTAGTGAAGATAAATATCAGTTTCTTTATAGCCTTTCAAAAAATAAGCTGGGGCCCCTAAAAAATTTAGCCTTGTTGATGTCTCCTATATTTCTCAATTTTTTTAAGTGAAAATCTTATGAACAGAGGAAAAACTTAAATAAATTTATGTAAATTTTCAAAGTCTGGATCGTTTTTAATTTGTCAATATTGACTGACTATAAAATCGACCTTATTGAACTACATCAAACAAACGTACAGAAAATGAAATGTTCACGGAAGTCATAACTCGAATATATATCTCAAATTTTGCTAATAATCCTAATCTTCTTTTTTCAGATGTTAATTTTATTTTTGGTTCTCATAGTATCAATAGCCACGGCAACTGAACTCAACTTATTGCCTGCTGTTGCACAATATGGAAATGATCCTCAATATCATCCAATTCTTTCTCTGTATCATTCACAAGATAAATTGGGACATTATGTATATGGTTATGCTACACCCTCAGCATTGAAGAGCGAAAAATTGGAAAATGGAGTAACTAGAGTAAATATATTTCAGAAAACTTACTAAATTTATTTGAAATAAATCAAATCTAAAGTTTAGAATTGTTCTGGTTGGATTAATATGTTGGTAACTCCTTGGAATATTTGACTGTAGATATTAATTTTTATGATATAACAGATAGCGCATGTGTAGTAAAATTTATATATAAATATTGGAAACAACATCAATCACAAAATATAGTAAGCTAATCGAGATAAAAATCTAGCTAGTTGAAATTATTGCCACTAGGTGACCATAGTGAAACCACATCATCACAATTTTTTTTCTGAAAAAGCGGTAAACATTTATAAAAAAGCTCACAGGGCACAAGGATATGAAGGCGCAATGAGTTTTCGTTAAGAATCCATTAGAGTAATTTACTTAGTTTTGTATTTTTGCGCCTCGAATCTAGCAGCTTTCTCCCAACTTCCCACTTTGATATGTAACTGGTAATACATTTTCAAATATCTCCATTCCTTACCTGCAATTCATTTTAGGTGGTACAATTATTGAATTCAGATAAAGAAATTAGTACTAAAGACATTGTTTACAAATACCAGTTCACCAACATTTGGGTGGTATAATTATGAGTTTTGGGGTATCACCAACGGTTCCAGAAACACCAGCTTGAACGAATTGTGCATTTGTAGTTGATCAAACTTTGTCACTATTGTTATTTTTTATTTTAATGAGAATCTCTCAATGCAAGCGCAAATATATTTACCAACTTATATAAGTGCTGACATCTTTAAGTAGAGGACAGCAAACAGAATTAATATTTTACTGTTTACAAAGTTTATCAAAAGAAATAATAAGAGAATCAAATAATGAAAGTATCAACAAGGGAAATCTTAAGTAATAAACATAAAAGTCCAAGTGAAAAAGACGTTATATATATATATATATATATATATATATATATATATATATATATATATATATATATATATATATATATATATATATATATATATATATATATATATATATATCTGGTAGGTATGAAGTAGTGGAAATATTTGATGGAGTACGTAAAATGCTGGTTGGAATATCACAATATTTATTCTTCGGTCTCTTTCTAGGAGCTGTATTTTTTTCTGTCCCATACGTGGAATTCAATTTTCTCCTTTTGTTTTGTTATTTTTTTCAATTGATCGGGGATTAAAACTGTTTTTTTCCTTGCCTTTAAAACAAATAGATTTTAAAGCCGTAATGGCCAATGTTAATTGATGCAGTACTGGAAATTAGTTTCTGCTCTGAAACATTTATCTGTACATACATGTGGTATTCCTAGAAATTAACGTATTACTTTGATTTTGTTGATTTTATTAGTTATTTTGAATTTGAATCATCATTAAAAATATCACTGATTCTCGCATAAATATTTTCTGATATGCAGTGTGTAGAGTACATGATTACACTTGCTTAGGTCCTACAGAATTATACAAAATGCTGAAACACATCAAATTTGAAAATGAATAACTCGCAGTTTGAGCATAATTTTAAATATACAAGTTAACACACGCTAGACTAAAATAATAGGTAATCTATATTTCTTATGAAACATGAATATCGTGTTGGGACTTTCATGTTTTATCTGAATTGAGTAAGTTATTAATCTAGTTATTGAGTGTTACATTTTTCCCCCAATTTATGGAATTTTATTTTATCATAACAACGGAATTGTTATTATTATCAATCAATAACTAGGCAAGGACAAGGTAATAACACCCGATATTCTATTTGACACTTACATAGATTTCAAGATCTATATCATAGATATCGTATATTTGCAAAAATTCTAGGTAAAACTGAAAATATTCGCTTTAAATATTTTGATGTAGAATTTTGATTTTCTTTGTTTTCCAGGCTCATTAATAAGTTTAGTTGTCTTATACTGTTGAGTTATAAGATGTTAAAAGGTGTGTAATTCATATCACGTATATATGAATCCATCTAAATGAAAATATGTAATTATAAAAGTCAACATATACAGAACCACATATATACGCATGCGTATTATGTAGCCTCCCGACTTTAGTATGTACCTTGTGGAAAGTAGCTGAAGGCATAAGGATTCCCAAATCAAAAAACCAACAAACGTAGTTTTTCAATATAGACCATTATAACTAATATCAATTATATCAAAGCTATTTGAGAAAATACTACTGGAAAAATTAAGTTATATACATGAAGAAAGAAAGTTAATACCTTCACATCAATTTGACATAAGGGAAAACCACTCCATAATAGACCCAGTACACAGGATAACAGATGTCATAGAAGTCACTAGACATGTTTCATGCATTTGACAGAGCTTGGCATGTACCAGTCAAAGACAAAATGAAAGAAATTTTACCTAAACAATATGGAAAACAGTTTGATGTCAGACTTGACGGAAATCAATGCAGATATCTCAGAAGGATATCCTACAATTATAAAATGACACTATTCCCATATTTACCGATGACACAGCTATTCCAGCTTTAGGCGAAACCCACGAAGAAGCAGCAATCAACCTTTAGACATCAATTAATAAAATTAATTATTGAACCAAACAATGGTGAATGACCTTAGACAAGACAAAATCGCTACATGTCATTTTCATAAATAAGTGCTAATGCAGCAAAATATCAGGGGGAGTTACGCCTGAAACCTCACAGAAAAAAGGTATTAGAAAAATGGAAATGTTTTCGTTGCTGAGAATAGTATTTATATTATCAATTTACTTATAATAAATTGAATGAATATAAGCAAATCCAAAAATCGGTAAAGACTTACAGGATTCATCTTTGGGGATGAACATCGAAATCAATATTCAAATAGTCCGGAGATTCCAAAATAAAGTTCTTTGATGAACCCCGATAATTTCGAAATAGTGATCAAATAGTAACCAACCACTAAATTTGCCAAGAGGCTCTTGAAACATGTGCACATCGAGGCAATCCAACTCCTCGACAACACCTAGAGAGAAGACTGGAGTGGACGAAGCCTTTTGAGTTAGCTACCTGAGTGCTTAGTCTAAAAGCAGATCAAGGTGCAAAATCTTACATGTTAGTGTTAGTATTGATTTTAATACAATTCAAGAAGCTTCTATTAAGTAAGACCTTTAGTTTGAAGACTTTTATAGTTTTTTCACTAATCGCTCTGATAATTTAATTACAAATCTTGGAAAGATATTAAAAAAAGTTCGTTGGAACAAAAATCTATTTTTACCTTTTTTGATTTTTTCCTGTTTATACGAAAATAAAAACTTAATATTAATTAATCAAATGTATATCACTGCAGTATTCCTTTACGTGACCAATGGTCTGAAAAAACAATTATCTGAACATATTCAAGTCTTAATTTCTTCAGATAATCGACGTTCCACTGTACATGTATTTCTTTCAGTAAAAATATTAGAATGTTAAACGGAAATTCCTTCAAATTATAGGGCGGGTATTCGTACATTGATTCCAATGGATATTTGCAAACAGTCCAATACATAGTCGATCCTGTCCACGGTTTCAGAGTTGCTGCCACAAATTTACCACAAGATTTACCAGATGTTGCTTGGGCCAAAGAACAACATATCGCACAGTACGAAGCAATCAAATCAGAGAACGCCAAATTGGCTACTGCTATAGTTGCTTATTCCAACCCAATAGCTGTACCTATTGGTGCTGTTCCAAATATTCCTCCCCATCAACAGGTAAACTTTTTTGTGTACAAATACATTAAATTACTCTTCTTACACCCAATTCTAAAAGAAATAAATGGAAGAAACCAATTATATTGCGTTTAAACATACATGTGTCAATTAATTTTTGTATTGACAGCAGACTAATATTTGATTGTATTAAATAGAAAAATTTTTCTCATTTGACTATAAAAATATAGGTGACACAATATTATTCTCTTCTTGTTGTTGTTGGAGTACTATTCTTCGTGAAAAATCCTGAAAGTAATATAACTATGGGAATCAAAAAATTTCTACTACATAAATCGTTAACCGAAAATCGTAACACTGCGAGAAATTCATTAGTACCAAGTTCTCCGCAAAACTACACTAGAAATTTATCTATGAAATAGATTTCAAAAATGTTTTCGTTTATTTTTTCCACAATGAATAAGGATGATAGATAAATGTGACAATTATCGGATAGCTATAATTATTTCTTTTTAAAATTCTTCATGGTTAAAATACCTCTGATACGCACAACAGAATTTTATAAACATATTTATGCTGGTGGTGTAAACAGCTAGCCTCAATATGTCTTGAGAATTTTCCTGAAATTTTTCGCAATTTTGCTGTGATTTTATCTTAAAATTGTATCCAATTTTTGCCAGTTTGGTCTGGTTCCGGTATTATAAATGTACGTTCAAATCCTATTGGACTTTGAAAAGATTAAGCAAATTCTAGAAAGCAATTCCAGTCTATGTATTTACATTCCGATCTAAAAAAATACTGTATAAATTAGCAATTTAATGGCAAAAGCCTTTGTAATGAAGCTCAAAAGTGAAGTTCATTTAACCACCCCTGCTTCGGATTAAGCTTCTAACCCACGTTGTGTAACAAATTCTCCTGTACATTCTACAGTTAGAACTTTTCTCAGCTCTCTATTGCTTCAAAATACTTCCTCCGATTTTGATGAAAACCTTTATATTTCCTTATATGACAAATTTACATAAACTCCTAACAATGAAGAGTCCACCAAAGAGTAACGCACATCTACCATAATTTCCTTTAAATACTCTGAATAAGCTGTTACGTCACCCAACCTATATCATCATGTGCAATTTATTAGAATATATGGTAAATGTGGATCCTCTTCTCTCTTGAAATATACAATGTAATCTCAAAAGAAAATTTGAAATTCATATAAAATAGATTGTCTGAACTAACAGAAGACAAGTTAAAATTAACTACGTTATCAATTTCCTCAACCACATACTCATATTTCGTTCTATCTAGAATTCCTTATCTTTTGGATCAGTCAGTTTTAACTCTTATCTAATTCAGTCGACAGTAAACATACTAAGCGAAAATCTCAATCACTTGGGTTTAACTTCTTTATAATCAAAATAAAAAATTGACGTTAGTAAAAGACCACCTACAATACCTCCATGTATCTTTATTAATAACTTTCGCCTTCTCGTTCTGGATCAAATTCACCAACATCCTATTGTCTAGTGGATGAATGATCGTAGGTAACGAACTTGCAGACCAAAGAGCAATAATAGGGTTGAAATAAATATTTATAAGGATTTGAAATCACATTTTAAAAGAAATAGTTGAATAACACCGCAAAAGAATTAGAACACAGTTGAAATTTCGTTACAACACATGCAACATGTATTATTATTGTATTTATGATGATTGTAAGTTATAATATATTATAACCGCGTTTGTACAAGTGTTCATAGTAGCCGAACACATTAAAATAGAAAAAATAAATTTGGGGTTGTGTTCAATAAAATCGAATAAGATCAAATTCGTATGTTGATTTCATAAATACTTTCGTATTTGCTTATAACTTGAATACCAATCCATAAAGTCGACAGAAGAATGTGTAGAGAAATACTAGTGCGATTAAACTCAATTATAGTTTGTCAATTGTTCAAAGGACAACATGTTATTTTATAAATTCTCCCAATTTTCAGATAAGTTCATTCCCAAAAATTTTTATATACTACTTACTCCAAGAGCTGGCAACGTTTTTGAAAGAGAATTTCAGGTAGGCTAGATGTAGGTATGCTGTCTCTTTCACTATCCCGAACGTCATACGAGCTATCTGGCTGGTTCAAATCATTTTAATAAGTTTTTTTTTCTTATTATTTCCATTATTGCCAGATATGTTTATTGTTGTTTAAACTGTGCCAGACGCTAATCTTGAATTTTTTTTCAAAATATTTTAGTGGACCTGAAATTTTTATATGATGTTATAGAACCATCTAAAAGTGGAAAGTGATTGGTCATGTTGGAACAGTGCTAGTGACGCAAGAGAAAGACAACAGCAGCTGTTTGTAATGATGATTGCGTTAGTTTAATCACATTGTGTATTCGTTGTTGTTGTTTTAGAAGTTTTTGTTAAAATTGTATTACAATGGCTAGTGAAAAACTGAAACAGTTATCGTGAACAGTAGATTTTCCAAGCTCATCTAGTTCAACTTCGTTATCAAATATTGTAGCATATGTAAGCAAAACCCTGCCAGATAATACGTGTCAAAATTCACATACAGAAGTTAATATCCAATAAACTTCACTTCTAATGCAATTTTTCGGTCTGGTTGAAGGTTTAACAATCGATTTAATGTTTGACAAATTAATTTTAGATTTTTGGATAGTTGTATAACATCATATAAAACTCCTAACCATACTAAAATATTTTGGATAAATTTTTTTTTTAATTAGCGTCTGACACAGTTTAAACGACAATAAAAATATCTAGCAATAATAGATTCATGTTTCAAAAAGTTCAATGGAAATAATAACAAAAAAAGAAGAACAAAACACTACCACTAGCCAGATAGCCCATATGACGTCCGGGAGAGTGAGAGAGGTAGCATATCTAAAAACTGGTATACATGTTTTTCCAACGTTACTAGCTCTCGTACCATCTCGTATAGGCGATTTATTAATCAAACTAGGTAGAAAAAGCAATCTTTATAATAACTATCCATTCTTATATCGAAGCAATTACTTTGTGCTCCTCAATTGCGGTTAAATTAATAATGAATGATTTAAAAATCTGTTTCATATTTATGATCAGAACTTTTTTGACTTTTAGAATCCAATAAGGTTGGCAAGTTATTCTAATGGAGAATAATCTTTATTCTCCCTGATTATTACTTCTTTTTACTTATTATGGCCACGTAACTAGCATTAAAAACTCTATAAGCTTAGTAATGCAAATATTATCTCACCCTTGTCTCACAAAGTCGAACTGTGGCGCAAGTTTCGATAGTATAACATAAATAGCACAATAAAAGGTATGACTGCTATAGAATTTTTCTTTGCCCTATATTCATCAAGTTTATTTGAAAAAATTCTGTTAAAAAGAAAATTTAATGGTGAAATATTTCATTTTTACAGCTCCCTCAACCGGTCAACGATTTACCAGAAGTTGTAAAGGCTCGGAATGAACATTTGGCAATTTTAAATGCCGCTTATGCAAAAGCTATTGTGTCACCAGCTTTACCAGAATCAGTTAAAGATTTACCAGAAGTTATAAAAGCACGTGCAGAGCATTTAGCTGCAGTAGAAGAAATTAAAACTCGTGACGCATCCATTTCTAAACAAATTAGTTTGAGCAATATCCCTGAAGCTATTAAAAATGGAGTTATTCCAGTGAAAACTGTGACCAATACTTATGTGACTCCCGCACATGCTGTTGTTCAAACTGAGGAGATTTCTTATAATCCTGTAGCGTCTGAAAGTAAAGATTTTAGAAATTTTGGCAAATATTCATATGGATATGTAGGTTAGTACAATTTACGATTGTGATGAATATTTCAAATATATTGAAACCATTAGTGCTGTCTCATGATGTTTATCGTCTTTGATAAAGTGCTATCAAGACATATGTCTTGTAGGAAGTTTAATTCTATAAATCCAACTCAGGTTAGATCTCAAGAGGGAAAAAGAAAAATCATATCCTCTAATTTATATGTAATTTAAATCCTAAAACACACAATTTCAGAATAAGTTTTAAACCATTAAAATACCTAGATACTTCAAATAATATCTAATTAATATAATTTTTTCAGGTCCCCATAGTGCTCATTCGGAATCCAGATCAGAAGATGGTGTTACTAGAGGAGGATACTCTTATATTGACGCCAATGGAAGACTACAGAATGTTCACTATATTGCAGATGCCAACCACGGCTTTAGAGTCGCAGCTTCTAATCTTCCTGTTGATCCTCATCATTCCAGAAATGTATAAATTGGTTGTTCTGATATCATATAGAAGGAAATAAAAAATCACATATTTGAATCCGTAATTTCTCTACATTTCCGATCAAATTTGTATGCTAGGAGATAATAACACCTTTTTATATAAATATGGCATTTGATAGCAGATTTGAAAAATTATAATTTCGTCAATTCTATATTACAGATAGGAATCTCACTGAATATTAATATATTTAAACTTATGTTTCTAAGTTGGAATTTCTGAAACGTATACTGAATACACTGTTCACACTATCACTACAAAAACAATCACAATTACACTGTCGTTTTCAGAAACTGAAGTTAAACTATAAACTTGATTTTCCTGTTTTATACTTAATTTTCCCACCAATAAACCTTCTCCCGCGAAAATTAATTCCAGTGGGAAAAAACTCCTTGGCGGGAATATTCATATTCATTCTTTGGCTACTAAACTAAAGAGTGGGCTGTAAGGAATTGGCCCTTTGTCCCTATTTAAGCTACTCTTACATCTAGCAATTTCAATTGAAACAATTGTTGGGCAATCCTAAGTATAAAATACTAAATTTGGAAAAGAGTGGTATATATGAAATAAGTTGTGGTGATTGTGACCGAAAGTATATTGAGCAAACTAAGAGTTCCGTTAATGTCCGAATTAAACAGCACATAGCTCATATGAAATATGGACGGACCGGAAAATCAGGTATTGCCGATCACGCTACCAGTCACAATCCTGATAAAAATATTAAAAATGTAAAATTGTTAAAAAATGTCTCCAATAATAAATTGTTGGATACATTTGAGAGCATCGAAATTACTAGATGTAAGAGTAGCTTAAATAGGGACAAAGGACCAATTCCTTACAGCCCACTCTATAGTTTAGTACTCAAATGATGAATATGAATATTCCCGCCAAGGAATTTTTTCCCGCTGGAACTAATTTTCGCGGGAGGAGGTTTATTATTGGTGGGAAAATTTACTATAAAACAGATAAGTCAAGTTATTAGATTTTAGTTTACCTTCAGTCTCTGAAGATGATAACTTGGTTATCGAAACGCGTCAGACAGTGTAATTGTGTAATGACATATTATAATGAATAAAAATCTGTAAGTAATAGGGTCAACGAAAATATTCGGAAAATCAAAAGACATCATTGGGAAAAATTTTCGTGGGATATACGACTCGACAACAACAAGTACATCAACACAGAACTTACATTAAGATGAGGAACAAATTGAGAGATATACCATAGTTTTGAAGAAAATACAAAAATTGGTGACTAAACTGAAAAACATAAAAACTTGAAATATCAAATATCAAACGAGATTATCAAGTATGGAGGTACCACTGTACACGAAGAACTACGAATGGAAACAAAGTATTTGGATTCCAATTTTTAAAAAAGGTGAAAATAATGATCCACACATTTCACTAAATTTTTAGCGGAAAAAGTGATATCATCTGGGCTTCAGAAACAGGTCTGCTATAGATGCTACTTTTGTGATCTGCCAAATTACGGAAAAGGCTATAGAGTTTAATAATATGTGCTTCATCGTTCTCACCACCCAAGCATTTGAAAGGGTACGATTAAGGGATGTAACAACTCTAATGAAGGGATGGAAGAGTCACCCCAACATAATAATAGTAATCAAAGACCTGAACACCGATAATTACACATATATCAGAATGGAAAATAAACTGATCACCGGTATCACACAAGGAGATAGCCTCAGCCCGATCTTGTTCAGAATCGTAATGGCTGAGATTACAAACAAGGTAAAGCAAGCTGGAAGAGCATACCGGATGGGAAACAAATAAATAAAAATAGTATCTTATGCTTATGACGCAGTGATCATCTCAGAAGACGAAGACAACTTACAAATGCGATTGTATAGGTTTGAACAAATAGCAAAAGCTTCTAACATGTAAATATTCCTGAAGAAAACTAAATCTTCTACAGAACAAGTGATGACATTCAAATATCTAGGATCGAATATAACAAGTAATAGAAATCTAAAGAATGAAGTGGAAGCTCAAACAACAAATGCGTCATTAATATCACGGTACCTGAGAGATGTAATTTAGCGAAAATAACATATGACTACCAGGAGCAAAGTCAGAATATAGAAGACCTGTGTGAGTTCAGTAATGACATACATAGAGACCAGAGCAGAGAACACCATAACTAAGTGGCTTTTAAGAACTACTGAATTGCGAATGCTGAGATCAATAGCGGGACATGACAGAAATGATGAAATAAGGGAGATATGTGACATCCAGGATTTAGTGAGATGGGCGAGGAATTGGCGAAGGAAATGGAGAGATCACGTGGGCAGAATGTCAGATGACAGGTTAGCAAAGATTGCGAAGGAAGAAACACCTAATACATCCAGACTAACAGAAATACCACCTACAAGATGGTATTAAAGCTTCATCATCTCAGATGCAGCTAAGCAACCATTGATGCGAACACAAGACTAAGTCCTAAGATGAAGAAAAAGAAGTCTTAAGTTATCGAAATACGTGCTTTATAATATCATTTATTTCTATTTTCTGACATCATCTACTAAGTATTTGAGAAGCTTTTACATATTATAAAAAAGATTTGTAAGAGCTACTAAATTTAATTTCATAACTTAAACTATTAAACATTTTGGATGTGAGCTGAAGAGGATTATTTAAACCCGTATTAGTTCTATTCTACGATAGATATAAATCTGTATTTGACCTTGTATTGTAACTGTGTACTTCATTATTTGAATTAAAGTTTGTATTTGATTTTTGCAGGTTATTCAATATTTTATAAACAAGTTTACATTGTACAAGGTGCAAAAATGCCAAAATTTTTTTGGATGATTTGCACTTTATTGAAATTATTTTTCCCGCAGGTTCCCCAAATGGGTAAAAGATACCTCAGAAGTCAAATGGAGGGTCAACAAAATAATGATATCTGTATTGTACCTACAATTCGTTTAAAGGAGATTCACGAATTCAACGGAGTTAGAATTTGAAATTTCTAGACGTTTCGGCTTCTAGTTCGAAGCTATTATTGAAGAATAAATATAAATCCCATTATTCCTAACATTGAGAGTTCATATGAATATTCCATTTCCATTCCAATATGTATTCCATTTGTTACTTTCATTCAATTCAATTTATTTGATTATTGAATTATTCTAACAGCGGATTTCCTCTTACTCTACATGTTATATTTAAAATACATCCCAAATTTAAAATATTTTCATTCATCAATTCCAAGGTTAATTGTGATTTATAATACGAAGAGTTTTTTTGCAACCTCGAATAATTATTTTTATTCCATTTTAATTGGAAGATAGTAGAATCCAAAACAGTTTCTATAACATATAATATTACATTATATACGAGTATAATTACAATTTCATTCAATATATTTTTGAAACAAATGATTATCTCATATTTCAATGGAAAGTCAAGCATATCTTTTATTTCTATATTAATATTTTGAACAGCATAGATAGTTTTCATGAAATTATTTATTATTCGATATATGACGCTGTATCACATTTAAATTTCATGTTGAAGGTTATTTGTTCTTTGTTTTTTGTAAGAAATAGATATTGGTTGATATCCTATTTGTGATATTTGAAAAATTATATTCATCTAGTAATACATTTGAGTTGTAAAAATGTAAAATTGTCTAATTTCATTTTTTTATCAGTCTATTTGTGAACGCACTAGATTATATCTTTTATTTCTATTCTTGCTTATTCCAAAGAGACAAATCTTCAATAAATTATTTAGTTTCTTCTTATGTCGTTTCATACTTGAAATATGAATATTTTTCGTGTGCATTAATAATAATATGACCTTTAATAATTTTTGCACCTATTTTTTTTTTTGTTTACGGAGATATTCGGATAATACTAATTTCCCTATCATTGCGTACCGTATAATTTCATTGCTAGTAACAATATTCAATTTTGTCAAGATCTCGGCAACACTACTATACAATTCTTGCTTTTGCTTTCAAAATTTTAATTCAACTATAAGGAATGAGAAATATAATTTAGTTAATCAATTGTGATAATCGATTTTTCCATTTATAATAATAAGTATATTACATATCCAAATAAACCCATATAGTATTATAATAGAATGGTAGAAAAAAAGTCCCTGTAAACACAAAATGAAAAAACTCGATTTTACCAACATGTTTCTGAAAACAAACGGTAAAGCGGTAAAGTAAAGTAAAAAAATATATCAAATTTGGAGACAAATGAGAAATCCTTAATAAATTTGGATTATATGAGACCTTTTATTGAAAATCAGATTTCTCTTGCAGATTGGATCAGCAATATCCCAATATAAAGAGTGGATTAGATGACGATGTCGCTAAGATGACGAATAACCAATTTGAGCTTCCATAACAAAATGAAGCTTTGAGGTCTACAACAGACATTAGTTTTTCGGTGAGCTACTGTTGGTTAACATGATATACTTAATGGAATACGAAATAAGGTATTGAATTTAATCGATAAGTAATTATTGCTGAGGCGAATTTGGTGAAAATATAGAACATTTCAGTGCCTCCTAACATTAAATGTTGCTTATACTATTTTTTTAACACTCTAAATCATTTTTATTTTTTATTTTCTCACTATAATAGAATGAGAAAAAAAAAATATATATATATATATATATATAAGCGTTTTCTTATTGGCAACGTGGCAATGAAACACCAAAGTAGACTAACTTTAATATATTTTCCGAGCTTTCGAATACTTATTTGTACATCGTCTGGGACTGACATTATGGTCAAGTACAATATAAAAAATATGTATAAAGGTATAACAATAATAAAATTTACTTACAATAATTAATTAAGATTTGCGGTGCTTTAAATTGTATTAATTTTTGTAAAAACAAAATGACGTATGATAGGAATATTTATTGATCATACCAAGTTTCAATAAAAGTTGATAATTTTAACTTGTAATCACCACTTTTTCGTAATCATAGTTTATTTGAAGAGATCAACTTGAAGCCAGAAATATATTTTCTACGATTGAATATAAGAAGGTAAAAGAAGAAGAGAAATTTTTATTTATACTTTATTAACACAATATCATTCATTTTTTACATCATTTTCAGTTTTTTTCTCATGTTCTGCAACATTATCATATTCGCTGATTGTTTCACTTGGTTCTACATGCTCAGTTTCGACATGATTTTGAAGAATTGTACTACTATCGATAGTAGGAAATAATGGTTCTGCAGTCTTTTCTTCTTTAATATTCTTCATCTCAACTACTGGTTTTACAATAAGCATAGGTCCTTCATCTTCATCTAAGGTACAATCGCAATCCATCTCACTACACTTAGGACATTTTTCCAAAATATCTGATTTGATTGAGTTTTTCAATTTCTAAAAAAAATATTTTTTTCTATTAGTTCTACAGTTATGCTATTTAAATTTAAAATAATCACTCCTCAACTTTATGTTGGAAAGTGTTAATTGAATCTGTTTAATTTAGTTGTCTTCTTCAAACTACAAACTTATCATCAATAGAATTTTGACCCCGCCCAGAAAATTTTAGAGTATATTTTCCTACTCTCTGTATACGATTGAATTGACCACACTATTTACACCACCTCTACACCAAAACTCATAATTACACTGTCTGTGTGTAAACTGTTTACCTTCAGTCTCTGAAGACGATAACTTGGTTATCGAAACGCGCGTCAGACAGTGTAATTGTGGGTGTTGGTAAAGTGCTGGTGTATACAGTGTGTTTAGTAAGAATCTCCAGAAATTCCAGCTTAGTTACGATTGAATTGATCAAATAAATTGAGACCTCAATATTTTGATATTTGAGTAAATACACATTCTTTACTATTAGTCTTTTGTAAATTTCTATCACATGAACAAATATACTAACCTCCTTAAATGTGGATCCAGGAGATTTTAAAAACACAATCATCATTGTAACAGGAATGCACAGAATAGACATTGCAGCTATGATCCATCCTAGTACCACTGCCCAAACGGGATAATGATATACTCCATTGTTGTAAGTTGGTGGTTCGTAGTCAATTATTAGAAACACCCATAAAGCAAAAATCATTAGTGGTGTTGCTATCAACCAGCAAAATTTTATGAAGTAACCAGGATGCCTTCCAGTCATAGTTTTCACATTTTTGCTAAGCTTCCAAGCTCCATAAAACCATGTTATAGCTATTACTTCGAAAAATGCGAGGTACATAATGGAAATAGATGCTGCATAGTGGTCTATTAGTTGGAAAAAGTATATTCCACCCTAAAACAGCGTAGACATGATTTCCTCCAAAAAACATGAATATAAAATTCATGTGACTATATATTAGATATGGTATTTTTTATAGGTTTATAGGTATACGATACGATATGTTCCACTCAAGTAATACTTGTAGTGAAAGACTAGATAGGGAGATTGTCAGTTTAAATATGACACGTTTGCAGTGTGCATTATTGTGTATTATTCAACGAAAAATACTGGCAATCTTTTTTCACACATGATGGAACCATTAATCTACATAACTAGATAACAAGAAACTGGGATTTTCATTTTGATTCATTTTGAAAGTAGTAGTTATACAGCTTACTGATAGAAGTGACTAAGTCATAATTTTTGGATTTTGTGTTTAAGTTAATACATAGATGTATATAGGGAATAGTGTCAAAATCTCTTCCTCCATTAAGTGCGAAGCTGCTATTGATGAACAATGTCTATGTCAATAACTACATTGAACAAACAGAAAATATGCCTAAGTAACATGGTCACTTCTTTGTAGTAAGTGAGAATTGAGTATTGCAAGTAAAACTGACTATGTGCCTGGGTCAATTTCTAAAGTAGGTAAAATATTTGTTTACTCTAGTTGACAGTTTGTATACCTGACTTGATCAAAAATTGTAATTCAACCCTTGCTGGTAATTGTTGTTTTTATCATTTACACTGTGTTATTTTCAGTTTCTGTGGAAAAATAATTGATAATAATAACAAATAGGTATTTGTTGGTACTGTACAATAATATTTGTTTGACCGATTAATAATTTTTAATATGATTTTAAGAGACAAAATACTTGTTCAAGTCAAATGAAATTTACCATACGTCACAAAATATTGTAAATAATGTGAAATTAATTTAAGATGTGAAAGTGAATTTTAATACTACTTTACTAGACACAATATTTTTAATTAATTCTCTAGGGGTTGTTAAACCAGATTTGTTGTAGGTGCATTGTCACTACTAATTACATAGATGTCAGACTTCTTCAAACAATGAAGTAGTATTCCATTATATTTATGAAGAAGTCGGAATTAATGTAATTAGGGATAAACCCAACCAGATCTGTTATGAAACTTGAATGTATATACCTACTATAGCTTTCTCATAAACTACGTTTATGTTTAATAAGCCCTTTTTATATTAATATATCTACTGTAATGAGTATTCTACATGATGTTAGTCGTAAATTTAAAGATTCTTATTTTTTTAATGAAAGTTTTATGTAGGAGAAAAGAATTATAGAAAAAACCGAGCGAAACGCTCCAGCAAATGATCTTCCATAAGTGTTGAGAAGCATACTACTTCTTAAGTGAGAAGAACACGTTGGTCAAAACGTAGTGAAGAAAGTTGGATATCAAATCAAAGACAACAATAATTAACAGAAAACAATTAATAAAATGCCAGTTCCAAATGTGTCAGGAGCAAGATGTATAAGTATAATGTAACATTTATTAAGAATATTAGTAAAGCAGGGAAGAAAATAATTTGGTAATCTGACAAGGATGTTACAATATTTCCTCACATACACACGCTGTGTGCATAGCTTTCACCAATTTCATACTTGGTACCACTCATTACTGTCAATTAATAGAAAGGAATTAAATCTTGAAATTGAAATTGACAATTTCAACGGTTCTGAGAATGACGAATAGATTCTCTTTACTTAAAAATAATTTTTCTGTTTTGTGATACTTTCTCTCTTAATTTTAGGCAAATGTACCATTTTTAGCATAATTATATTATAATGTGGCTAGTATCTACCTGTAATAAATATATTAATAAATTACTTCTCAAATGAGGTCGATGTTTATTTTATATTATTATAATGAGTGATTTCATCACATTCATATTATGACTCATTTCGCCGAACCTTGACCAAATGATGCCTATTGAATAACCTCATAGTTATGGTCTATGGTATGGTCTCAAATTACTTATTATACTAATCGAATGAAAAAGAGATGCCTTATCGTCTGAGAAAAACGGTTACTTCAAATCAAGACAGAACGTATGAAAATGTGTGATGAGTAAAACCACTGAATCCGTACTATTCAAACTTCTCGACTAAATCCAGCGCCACTGTCATTTTGTACTTGTCTTTGTTGCTGTCCCTCAGTGCTCTCAATAATTGAGAGTTTCTTTGTTTACTTCGAGTTGTATACACAATTCGTGATAATTATTAAATAAAGGTAAGTACCTTTAATATCTGTGCAGTTTAATTTTTGTAAGGTTACATAGATATTTAAATAAAAAATGTATTTTTGAATCATAACTATGTATGTATGTATAAATTTGGGGTCTCGTATGCACTGCGACCTAAAGTATCTATTGATATTAACTATGAAAGTTCGTACACACACACACACACACACACACACACACACACACACACACACACACACAACGCTGAAGAAGTCATGGGCCTTGACGAATGGGTAAACAAAGATGAGGTAATCAAACTTCTGAAAGACCATATCCCAGACCTAAAGAATCTCACCACCGACGCACTACCAAAGATAAAGCTGGTCCTCGTCGCAAATTGCGGTGGTCTGCCGGCCGTCCACGCGAGGAAAGCGGCAATGCTCGGTAAGATCAGAGTAGGTTGGGGCACAGTCCGCATCCGTGAGAAAGTCTCACCGAGCAGATGCTTCAAGTGCTGGCATTTCGGCCATAAAGCCCTTCACTGCTGAAAGAAAGTAGACCGCAGTAAAACCTGCTTTAAGTGCGGGCAAGACGGGCATAACGCAACAGTGTGCAAAAATCCTCCTAGCTGCATTCTCTGCAGGGAGAAGGAGTCACAGAGTGACTGTGGGCATACGGCCAAGGGATGGAGATGTCCTATCTTCCAAAACGCCAGAAGAGCTGTGTTGAGTACGGAAAATGAGAGTGCTCCAACTTAACCTCAATCACTGCAGGGCAGCCCAGGACTTACTCACACAGCGAGTTAGAGAACTGGGCATTGATGTAGCAATGATAATGAGGGGACTACGAGTACCTTTCGTAAAGGCGCCGCGAGCTCCATCATTGACCTGACGTTCTCGCAGCGCCCTTGCGAGAGGGGGATGTGAATGGAAGGTGGATGAGGAGTTCACAAATAGCGACCATCAGGCTATAATCTGGGAAATCAACATCAACTCCAGAAACGGGCAGCGCCAAAGAGGTATAAGGAGGCAGACAGTGGGCTGGAATAGCAAATACTTGGACGTAGAGACCTTCAACCTCGTGATGAGGGGATCTGCAGCGCATCAGTCAACAACTGCTGAAGGCATCACAGAGGAGATAGCAGCGGCCATTGAGGAAGCTAGCGACGCGTCAATACCAAGGTGTCGCCCAAGTAACGGCCGAACACCAGTCCACTGGTGGAACTCGACCATCGCACAACATCGGCGAGAATGCCAGGGGGGAAGAAGGCAACACCAGAGGGCCCGTAAGAGAGACAGGGAAACGACTGAGGAACTGAGAAGAAACCATGCATAGGATCAAAAGCCTACCCACAACAACACCAACATGTCCCGACACCACCCAGAGGATGGAGATATGGATATCCCAGGAGTGACCATGGAAGAACTCATGAAGGCCTGCAGCAGATTGCAGAACGGCAAGGCACCAGGTCCAAGCGGCACGCCCAACATCGCACTCAAGATTACAATTGCCGCGAGACCGGACATGTTCATAGACATGTACAACGCCTGCCTCCGACAAGGTGTATTCCCATCCCGATGGAGGCAGCAAAGGTTGGTTCTTCTCCCAAAAGGGAAGAAACCACCGGAAGACCCATCATCCTTTCGTCCACTCTGCATGCTGGACTCAGAAGGAAAGAACATGGAGCGGATGGTGGCTGACAAATTAGAGCAGTACATCAACCCTCAACTCTCCGAATTCCAATTCGGATTTAGGAAGGGCAAATCTACCAACGACGCACTGGAGCTCGTCACGAACATCGCGAAGGAAGTCATCTCAGGAAAGAGATGGGAAGGCAGTTCCAAAAAGTATTGTCTCATCGTCACCCTCGACTTCAAGAACGCGTTCAACTCGGCCCGCTGGGATCGAGTCTTGGAGGCTCTTGATAAAATGGGCGTACCCTACTATCTACAAAGGATGGTCAGATCGTATTTCAGCGATCGACTACTACACTACGAGACGGAACAGGGACCAGTGGTGCATCTATATCTATGTATACACCCTGTACACTAACTGTTAATTATTTATAACCATGTCACCTATGTTATTATGTTCAGTTTGCTAGTTATAGTAGGACTAGAGCTTAGAAAGGGTTACCACAGAGGTTTAAAACGAGACATTTCGCGAAGTATGGTTTTAAGATCACAGGCCACTACCGCTGATGTTTAACGGAAGTGTCAGATGGAGAGTGTGGACCAGTAGCAACCGGGGTGGCAATACATCGTACAAGGAGTAGTAGTATACTTAGGTAATAATCCCAGGCAAAAAAAAGAGACCCTACACAACGCAACGCTGGAGCTGGGATGTGATTTTAGTATTTTTTATGGAACGTTGACGGATGGACAATTTATCACATTTCAGAATTCTTTTTGAACAAATATAGACTATATATAATTAATTAAAGTTTATGATGTAATATTAGTGCCTGAGCTACATATTTAATAACGCTCTGTTTTAAAATAAATTTAGGTATTTTTTTAAAAATTAGTTACGTTTGTTAGTCGTGCTAGGTTATTTTATTGGGCTTTAGTAGTATTTATATAATTATTTTAATTTATGCCTCCTGATTGGGAGTCGGTCTTTACAAGGTTATCCGATATAAAAACAATCATAATTAATGAAAGAGAATTTTAAAGACATTAGTCCCCAAATCAAGTAGAGTAAGAAACGAAGTTTTAAAAAAATTTGATTTATAACTATAATAAATTCATTGAGATAGTAAAGAAAATATTCCCCTCATTAAATTAAATGTGAGCAAATAGTCAATAGAACAAATAACATCCGAATAAAAGGGGTTACCAAAGGCTATACAAGTTCCATTGCATCCACCAGTACAAAAGTTTTTCTTAACGGTATATCATATTTTTCATGTAGTTAAAAATGAATTTCCAATCCCTGTAGATGGTATACTAGGAAGGGACTTCTTATTAAATATAAATGTATACTAGATTACGAAAATTGAGCTATTTCAGTGCAGATTCATAATAACCAAATAGTTTTGCCAATTTTTAATAGCCCATATGACGATACTTTTATTATTCCACCTCGTTGCGAAGTTATAAGAAAAGCAGAGCAATTATGTAATCTAAAATCGGACGTAGTTATCTCAAACCAAGAATTGGTCCCTGGAGTTTTTATAGCCAGCAGTATTGCGTCCCCGAATAGCCCATTTGTTAAAGTCTTAAATACGACATTGGAAAATGAGACAATTAAAAACTTTAAAATCGAAACTGAAAATCTGCAAAATTTTAACATATTATATATTTTAACATATTATATATATATATATATATATATATATATATATATATATATATATATATATATATATATATATATTATAAAAGAAAAAATTGTCACAGAGTACCATGATCATCCACTCCTTGGTGGTGGTCATTGCGGGCAGAAGCGACTCTCAAAGAAAATTGGAGCTAAGTTTCGTTGGAAAAATATATAGGACATAGCCAACTAAGTCAAATCATGCCAAAAGTGTCACATGAATAAAAGTAAAATTGGCCATAGGGAACCGATGGTACTCACACCGACGCCCCAACGGCCATTCGATATTACGTGTATAGACACCATAGTACCATTTCCTAAGAGATCGGACGGAAATTGTTACGCGGTTACAGCTCAATGCGAATTGACAAAATATGTTGTCATAACACCGGTACCCAATAAAGATGCCTTAACTATCGCAAGGGCCATAGTTGAAAACTTGATTTTAATTTACGGTCCTTTGCGCGAGATAAGAAATGATATGGGAACGGAATACAAAAACGAAGTGTTAAAACAAGTTTGCAGACGAACAAAAATTCTCCACCGCGAACCATCCCCAGAGTATAGGTGGCTGTGAAAGAAATCATCGGGTACTCAACGAGTATGTTAGGATGTACGTTAACGATACACACACTGACTGGGATAAATGGATAAAATTTTATAGTTTCTGTTACAATACGACCCCCAGTATATATCATGACTATACACCCTTTGAACTTGTTTTCGGGAGGAGAGCTGAGCTGCCAAACGCCCTGACTGACAAAATTGACCCGTTGTACAACCCCGACAACTACTACCTAGAACTTAGACACCGCTTACAAAATTCTCATCAGAGAGCTAAAGATTTTCTAATTATGGCAAAAGAGAAACGTAAAATAGAGTACGATCAAAATTCAAAATATCTTAACCCAAATCATGGAGATTTTGTGACGATAACAAACGAAAATAGATCAAAATTCGATCCTTGGTATAAAGGCCCATTCTCAATCGTTAGCTGCGACAATGTGAACTGTGATCTAAGAAACCTTAAGGACAATAAGATTAATACAGTGCATAAAAACAGAGTGCAGTTATATAGTGAACAAATTAATATATAAATAGTGTGCGATTCGGAAGTAATTTAAGATTAAGTACTATTTATTAAGTAGGAATAGGAAACATATTTTTGGGTAACAATTATTTTTGGGATTTAATATTTAGTTTTAGAAAAAGGGATCCCTATATCATAAGTAAATATTTCAAAAAAAACGAGCTTTTCTTTTTTGTTTTGTTGTTTTAGATGTGGAATATGAATTGTATTTCTAATGTTATCAGCAACACATTTCTCTTATTTCTTTTTTCCGTGAAACTGAATGTTTTTCATTTACCGACCGAAATGAAGTCCATTCTTCCAAAAGGGGGAGATGTGGTGCCCTTTAAGTCAATTATTTTATTCTTTTATATCTATATCTATGTATACACCCTGTACACTAACTGTTAATTATTTATAACCAGGCCACCTATGTTTTGGTGATATTGCAATTTACTGTCTACGTAGGTAAACTATATCGTACTTATGAACCAATATTATGTGTCATCAATTCATTGTAAAAGATAATTCCAATCTATTAAGACAATAGACAAATGGTGAAGTTCAATCGCTGTTTAATTTCTACCCCTCGTTATGGCCCAACATTACAACGGGAGGGGTACCTCAGGGTTCTGTCCTGGGGCCACTCTTGTGGAACGTGATGTACGACGGTCTTCTCCACCTAGAATTACCAGAGAACACAACACTCGTTGCATTCGTGACGAAACATCTGGAGGAGCTACAAGCAGCATTCTCCACAACCATCAAGAGGATAAGACAGTGGATGCGTTCAGCTGACCTGTCTTTGGCGGAGCACCATTAGAGTAGGCGAAAACGACATCCAGTCAGTACCCAATATTAGGTACCTTGGAGTAGTCTTGGATGCCCGACTAAAATACAAGGAGCATATAGCTAGCGTCAGCAGGAAGGCGTCAGCAGTCCAGAGCGCGCTTTCACGGATTATGCCCAACATCGGAGGCCCCAGACAAACCCAGAGACGACTACTGGCAACTGTAGTCAGCTCCGTACTGCTGTATGGAGCACCAGTGTGGGCAAAATCGCTGGAGATAACATCATACCGCTAGACAATGTCATCAGTCCAGCGGCTCTCAGCGATCAAAGTAGCGTCAGCATCAGCATACCGCCTATTGACATCTTGGCAGGAGAACGACAACGGCAACATAGGAGGAAGAAGGAAGAGCAGCGGAAGGTCCTCTGCGACGAGGAGAGGCCTGAGAGTCTTTGTCTCTGGCAAGAGAGATGGGACTGCTCAACGAAAGGTCGGTGGACACATCGACTTATCCCAGACAAGTCGGGTACTACATCACCCAGCTCTTGACTGGACATGGGTGCTTCCGGGCATACCTACACAGATTCAAGAGAAGTGACTCCCCAAACTGTCATCATTGCGGCGATGGGACCGAGGATGCGGAGCACGTGTTCTTCCAGTGCCCCTTTTATGAAGAGACACGGGTGGAACTAGAGAGGAACCTGGACCACACCATCAGTCCAGAAAATTTAGTGGAGCACATGCTGAAGAGTCAAGCAGCATGGAACAAGGTAGCGGAGTACTCAGAGACCATCATCAAGGACCTCCGCACCACGTACGAAGAGTAACAGTAACATCATATAAGAACGCCCCGGCGAATTAGTATTTACAAAGAGTGCCGCCGGGGAACCACCGTTCCAGGAGCATGGTCAGAGGTGTTAGGGAAGGTTTAGTGCGGTAAGAAAGGTTCATCCAAGCGAGTACCTTTTGAAGGTTCCCCACTGCACCTCATTAATCTAAACACAAACACACACACACACAGTCAAAAAAACCCTGCTAAATCACAAAATAGATTATAAAAAGTAGAAATTTTTATTTAAAGTTTTGTTAAATACACCAACTACTTTCTTTTTTTTTATGAATTTTTCTCTCTTTCCTCTAAAAACACACTTATTTATACTCTAAGGCGACGATATATCAATACTACAAAAATAATTTTTCTGTAAAAAAAAACTACATAGGCCATCCTACCATAGGATGCGCTTATGCGACAACCATAGTTGGGGTTTCGCCCCTTTTTCATGTCCTTATCGAAAAATGTTGATTCAAAGATTTTATCGATTGAACACATGTATCAGTGAATTGTAGTGAAAACTGACTCAGGTGGTATGGTAAGACCCTGATAACTTTTTCCTTTTGCAGGTAGCTACGCTTAGACACCGCCTTTCATTATATTATGAATAAAAATGCGTAGAAACAGTGCAGATTTATCCATTTTTAGAAATAGCATCGAAATTTTTAACAGCTTGCTAGAAACAATTCAATGGATGGAGGCCAACCTGGCAAAACTTCTAAGTAAAAATATGGAAAAATCGCAAGAAAAAGAGGAGAAAACACTCCGTCCTACCTCCAATAAAATTGAAGTCTCCACTCATGTGTATTGCAATACGGAAGCAGCTAGTGCAAAGGAAAATCGATGTCCAGTGTAAAATTGGAATTCACACTGCGAAAAGAACCACAACGACAAAAGAGGATTTCAACAAAATGAAGATTCTCCTGAGCGAGCATAAAGATATTGTATACTATCCGTACCTATTAAACAAAGAGAAGGAAAGGAAGCTAGTCGTAAAAGTACTAGCAGTAAACCCCTCCGCGTCAGAAACAGCTTAGGTATCTATGCCACACAAAAATAAGTGTGGTTGAGCGGAAAAGGCACGACATACCTCTACAATGTTACTGATGCCAAGGATTTCACCAAGGGCAAAACACGTGCAATATGGATGTGCACTGCACACTACACTACACCCTCAGCAGGACAGGGCCAAAGCGTAAGAACTGCGGAACAAAGCACTCGGTCAACTACAGAGGGTACCTAAATGAACACCAATCAAGCTGGAGGCAGCTACGCACTAGCTGCTAAGAAAACAGGTAAAGTAAAACGGAGAACAGCAGGATCACAAGGTTAAGTTTGGTTAGTAAAAAATTTACAAAAAAAAACAAAAAATTAAAAAAAAAACACGAAAAATTTTTTTCCCAAGAGGGACAAGAGAACACATCATAAGCCAGTTATACATCGGGCACAATTGTAAAGAAGGGGAATAGATCTTTTCTTGCCGAAGAAGGTTGGAAAGTGTGCAGCGAAAACACACACGCACACATTAAGACGTAATAAGGAGACAAGAGTGTATAGCTAACAGGCTATAGATTATAGTTCCCAGAATCTTCCATAGATCTCAGGGGATAGGGAGGAGCCCAGGCGCGAAGCTGTGACGTGAAAGAGGAGGAGGATCTGTCGAAATGACAGGAAATGATGAAATGTTATTCTTCGCATCCATCCGCGGATTTATCCGGGGGTGGATGCTTAGAGGGACGGGACTAATCTCGCGCACGTGTGTGTATTGCTAGAACATCTGCCCTCTCCTTTTCGTAGCATACAGGTTAGTTTTTAGGACCGATATTGCAAACACAATTTCACAAAAGGGGGTCTACTGAGAGACTTTAAAAAAACTTGCATTCATTTTAGGACTGTAATGATTATATTACCAAATTATTTCAATTATTTCATGCACAAAAGTATTGAATATCAAAGGAAATAAGTAATGAAAAATTTCACCTCACTAGATAGGAAAAGATACCTATAATACCATTACTTAGTAATTGATAATTGTACAAAGCTGGTTATGAGAGTCATTTAATTTGAAGAGTCGCATCAATGTACTGGATGTTTGAAATTCGGTTGCTGCTAAGATCTCACTTTAACAAGAAAAATATTTTATCAATATACTATAACATACAACAGTATGCTTATTCTACATATTTATTTGAAACGTGTTTCATGTTGCATGTTTCAGCTCTTACTCTGATTCCTTCAACATCATCCTTAACAGTTATGTGCTAAAATTATGAGTATTATTTGAAAGAGATCTGGATCATTATATTATAATTTTTTTTGTTTACTCTGTAGACAAATTAATGGTTAATTCTGAGATGAAATGACCTCAGAATAGATTCTAAATTGATATTGAATAATTCATCAAATTGGCCTTCAACTTGAATCATGTGCGTACATTTAGTTTCATTAATATAAATATTAAGAATTACTCACTCTAGTGACATTAGGAATCCCGCATAGTAAGGAAACAACACAGATAATCAGAACCAGAATTTCATGACACATCAGGTTCCTAGATATCCAACCAGGAAAACCATCTTGTATGGATGTCACTACAACTTCCACTATGGCAAACTACAAAAAATCTTAATGAAACTTTATACAGCTAATTTATCTAGAATCATTTGATCAATTACTTGGCTATTTAGAGCTAAACATATCAGCATAAAGAAGAAGAACACTGCCCATAATTGAGCTGCTGGCATCTTAGCTATAGCTTGCGGATACACGACGAATATGAGTCCTGGTCCTATATGTATGAAATATAAAAATACTAATTTTAGAAAGCTCTAACAAATTTGGAAAGTTTCAAAACATTCATTAACCTCCAACTATGAGTATAATTCAAAGAAAAGCCACTTATAATATTATAAAAGATTATCTTCTCGTTAAAACAAATGAATAATTATTGAAAGAGTTGATTTTTAATTTTAAGTACTATTTAAAATGGAATCATTTTTACATAATCGCTAATTGTATATCTCCTAAATAAGTTTTTACACCCATACATGGTTAATTGATTATTTTAATTATCTCATTGAACAGATTCCCAAGACTTCACAATTGTTTTTTTTTTGTTTGAAGGAGACAAATTTATTACATAGCAACATTATTCTGGAGCTCATGTTAATTCATGAACTTATAAAATAAACAAAGTACTCCAATTGAAACAAACTATTTTTTCATCATATGAAGTTTAAATAGTTTTCTAACTATTTATCGTTTTTGAACATTGATATAATAGATGGTAGGTTACTATTTTGACTTTAACCGTCATTTCCATTAATAATCGGATATTCAATCTACTGTTATAATTGTTTTAAGCAGGATAAACTTTATCACACAATGAACAATAGTTATGGTTTATGGCGTGCTATTGTATTAATATTACGGTAAACTTTCAACTTTACTGTTTAATAGATTAGAATTAACACTGTTTTGTATTCTGTCGATGTGAAAAGTGAATACAAGCAATAGATTTCAGAGGATCACGTATTTCTTCACAGCGAAAGAATGGATAAAGTTTCAACACAACTGATCTCAGGAGATGCGATTTCAAATTATAGCTTAGAGCAGACCTTTGTTTCGATGCTGTATGGATTCTCCACTGCACAAGCACAAGCAAGAAAATTTCACTTTTAATGTTATTCTTTACAAATCATGAATATAGACAAATGAATAACTGAAGATATTATGAGTATATTATGTCGTAGAGTGATTATAAGGTTGCTCCAAATAATTATATTTATCTAGGATATGTGGTGATTTTTACCATCTCAAATACCGCTCTTATAATCTCTTTATAATATTTCGTTCTTAATTGACCATAGAAACACCAGTAATGAATAATACCTATAGTTTTAAAAATCATAGCAATGTCAGCTTATGAATAGAACCAAATGATTGAGTATTACTGTTCTTAAGGAAGATTTGTTAGGTATCATACAAAAATATTCATTTCATACCGTCATCTACAACATCTTCGATGGATGTTCCTTGTTCTGTAGCTATATTTCCAATTGTTGCGAAGGCAAAAATGCCCACAATTAAACTAGTTATACTATTTACAACCCACACTGCTACTGTATCTGGTAAAATACTATTATTGTACTTATTATAACTTGCGAAACAGATCATTGATCCAAAGGCACAACCCATAGAGTTGAAAGTTTGACTAGCGGCGTTCACCCAAACCTGAAAGTAAAAAAAAAGACGATTCAAATTTGTTCATATTTTACAATATTTTCATAAGTAATAGAGTAACATGAATAGAGATTAGTTTGATTTTTACTATAAATATTCTATAAATACTATATATATATATATATATATATATTCAAAATGTCTTATTATTTTTTGAAATAAATAATTGAATCACAGAACACCGACAGGTAAGAATTGTTACTTTATATTATTTCGAATATTGTTTCTTCAATTAGTAAATCTTAAAATGTCATTCCAACTGATACCATCCTCATCTTTTTCTCTCTATTTCAATAGCTCACACCTTACCAATAGAAGTCAGCTTGTAAGGGTTGATACAACGATGTCTTCTTGTAAGCCAATAGAATGTGGAGTGCCCCAAAGCTCAATACTAGGCCTTATTTTGTTTCTTCTGTTTATAAACGACATTGCCTATCTAGACATCAGTGGTAAAATATGTCTATGTGCAGACGATACTTGTTTCTCTTGGAGCAACCCTGATATCATGACACTTCATATCTAGTGACATAATCACCCTTAAATCATGGCGCAATTCTAATCTTCTGTGTGTCAACGTTTCTATAACCAAAGTTTTATAATGAAAAAAGATTTAGCCTTTTTTATTAAATAACACCACCATGGCGTGGTTGAATTTTTAAAACTCTTAGCGCTTGAAATGGAAGTTGCATACTGCCGCTTCACCTAAAGAATAAAGGTCATTCTGTTTTGCGCTGAGATCAGTTTTCAAAGAACTGAACTTATCCACCTCCCTAACAGTTACTATGCCATTAGTTAGTCGCATCTCCGATACACCCTTCCCTTCTGGAGTGAATTTTAGTAAATTTGTGGTGATTTTATTCTTTATATTCGCTTGTAGTTTTTTCTTTTTTTTATCATTTTGCTCACAAAAATTCCGGTTATCTTCATAGATTTCCTTTTTTTTTTTAGACAACTTTGTATGATAGTTTTCATATAAATTCATATTTTCTATTTATTCAAAATGGATAGAATTGAACATATTCTTATTTGGTTATGTTTTAAAAAATATAAATCTAATTTTTTTCTATGTTCTTTCTACTCATTCCTTCTTTCGCAATTCCTTCCTCATTTTATTTTTTTCCCCCAGTTCTACAGCTGCCCAGTTGGGAGTTTCAACCACAAAGGATTCAACGACCAAACTACAAATTCAAATTACTCCAACATCTTGGAATACAGTTGAGGGCTGCAACTATCCCGGATAGATAAGTACCAGCCTTATATTTAATATATAGACGTTGTGTTCTTGTGGATACACAGTTAATGCGAAGATACTATTTTTTCAATAAATTTAATTGAGGTTGAATATCACTTCCTACGTCTACAACCCGGGACGTAAGGTAATAAGAGATACTATGGTATTCCATAGTAAAAAGAAAGTCAATCAAACATTGAACATTGAATTTTGTCACCTGTTTGCCTGTATAGATCGATAAGGGTGAAACCAAAGTTTATGATGCTATAGTATTAACTATTAGAATACCATAATCATTGCAATTTCACTTAAAACGGCAATTTCCATTTTCCAGTTAGTGGTTCCATCACTGCTCAGATAGGCTACTATATTTATATCGCACTAATTTTTGGTTCATGTGAATTGAATTTTGGAACGGTAATAATTACTACTACTATCACAAATGTAAATTAAATAAGTTCTATATTTAAGAAAACTATCACATTTTCAGATACTATTTTCACGAGAATCTCTTTCATAATCAGGGTTTTCGAAGGAAAACTTGATTAACTTAATTAATAATCTTCTACGTATAACAGGATAAAATGCATCGTTTTAATATTATATACATAATCAATGTTTTATATCAACTTTAACAGGTGGTTCACAATATTAAAAAACTTCATCTTTGGCAAGTTTCTCCAAAATTGCAGCCCCCCTCCCATGAATCGCAGCTACTTTTATAGGTTCATCGCTCCCTTATTTTTGATAAAAAAAGATTCGACAGCTTTGGATATTACCAATAAAAATAGCATCAATTCGTGGATTTGGAATATGTTGTTACTGTCGGCAATGGAATATTATTGAAATAAAATTGTAGAAATGTACTGAAAGAGTCCACAATTTCAGTTTACCAGCATTTGTCATAATCAACTTGAAAGATGAACATAGTTCTCACGAGAGACTATTTTTATGATAAATAAATCGTTGCCAAGTTTTTTTACTCACTCCAATGAAATGAAATAAAATAATTCTGATATGTCAATGGAAATAATTTTCACTGAAAAAACAAAAATTGTGTGTATTATCTTGGAATATGATAGATGATTTACTCGTGACTAGTTTTATCTCATGATCAATCTTACTAAACGATATGGGTAACAATATAGTTAGGTGAAAAATTTGAAATGACTTACCTTTGCATTAAGGAGTAACTCGAATTTAGGTTTGAAGAAATATCTCATACCCAGATCAGCTCCTTCCAGGGTTAAAGATTTAATGAGTAGAATAATTATGATAACGAAGGGAAATGTTGCAGTGAAATAACGAACTTTAGCTGAAGATTTTATACTTTTCCAAATAGCAAAATAAATCAAAACCCACGCGCAGATCAAGCATGCTACCAGTTCCCATCTAAGAAAGTTTGAATCTTCAATCCCTTTGCTTATCTGAAGAACTTTAATGCTAAAAACGAAAGGTATAATTAAGTTAACGATGATTCATTAATATTAAATAATATGCAATGACTATGTGGGGATTCAATATTTGTAGATTTACGAGCAATATTTAATTATGAATCTATAAATTATAGTAAAAAATAGCTAATATGTCGCCTTAGCTGTAATCTTAATTATTAACTTCCCGTATTGTATACAAATGGATAAAAACTTCTTTTAATTTTTTCCTCATTAATGGAAGCTATCTTTTCAAATGCATATCTTCACTTAGATAGGTAGTATACTATACTACCAACACATTGAATCGTTTTCAAAAAATATTCATACTAAACATACTAACACTACACCAACCTTTCAATCCTGTTTATAAAAAAAGTATAGTAAATAGTTTAAAAAACGTAGGTTGGAAATTAGTTTTAAATCTATAAATACAATTGTCATACTTAAGAAAAAATACTGGAAATGGAAAAAAGAGGTATTTATTGGACTAGGCGATCTATTAATGTCGCTTTAAGCTGCTGTACGAGTAAACTATGGACGGACGAAAACGTCGGATATTTCCAAGCATGTCAGTTATAATCATGCAAAAAGTATAAATAACGAATGAAAAATTGATAATGTTTCTAAGATTACATTGACTAAGAGTAGATTGCAATTTTTCAAATAATTTAATCGGACACGAAGGAACTCGTTTATTAGATAAGAATTAAAAGTAAAAATTTTCCGCCGAAGTATGTTTACCCGCTGGAAAAAATACATTGTCGAGAAAATTTAGTATGCTTAGATAGTTTAGCTCAGAAAGTCTTAGTTTACCTTCATCTTGATGATTCAGCTTTTTGATCGTAATTTAAGTTCATGCAACTTGAACTTTAATAAGCTCTTAATTTTTTTTTACAATGAAAAACATTCATAATGAAAATCGCTAGGAAATCCACCTCCTGCGCGGATTCGTGCCGATTAACGAGAAAAAAATTATTTCCATTCAGCTCTTGCTTTTTTTCAAATGTTGTTCCTATAAATTCCAGTTTTATTGTTTTGAATGTTTGTTTATAACTTATGAACTTATTATGTCTTTAATCCCCATGAATTGTAAAAATTGGAAAGGCAATAAAAAAATAAAATTCAGTATCGAGATAGCATTAATAGCCATGAACAAAAATCACGACGTTTTTAATTTTTTTAGAACAAACCATATAAATTTCAAAAATTATGACTAGGTATATGGATAATGAATTCACAATCTTGGGTTCGAAAGTATTTCTAAGGAAAAAAGTTCCGTGAAACAATATATAAATAAAATACTGTTGGCATCCCTACGAATACACCAATGTGACTAAAGTCATCCTGACTACAAAGTGCTGTTGTCGTCTATCTCGACAAACAAGTGGAATTTTTTGAAGAAATAAGATGTTTGTTGAATAATTTAACAGCAAATAAATTATAGAGGTAAAACAGATAGAAAAGTGACATACGTGAAAGAATGAATAAATAATTCTATGCATTTTATAAATGGTTGGTAAGTTCTGTTTTAACTTTATGGAGCAAGGAACCTAAGTTGGGAGAGCCTAAATAATTTCTCTGGATGGGTAAGAAATTGTTGTGGAAATTCGAGAAATCCAGCCCCAAATCAGTTTTATAATGCCTTCAAAAAATTATTTACATTGAAATATTTTGATAAGGTTGAAAATGTAAATTGCATAAAAGATATTAATACTGCTCCAAATAACTCCTGACATTCTAAAAAATATTTGTAAATATCGTTGTACCAATGATAACGAGTTATAATTCTTTTAAAAGTTTTTTCATGCAACTATAGAAATCTTTTACATCCGGACGGCAATGCTATTGTTTATATTACTGGCTATCTATTAAAAAAATGTATTCAACAACTCTTGTACTACCTGTGTAATAATTAATGATGAAAATATATTGAAAAAGAAACTACAATATTTTTAAAACATGGCCAAGTAATATCGTAGAATATATCAAACAATTAGAAACACTCTTTTTAAAAAATTCAATAAATTGTCACAGAAATATCGGAGCAAAACTTGGAAGAGTTGTGCCTTCTATGGATCCTTGTGAATAGTTTCTTCATAAATGTTTTTCAAGACTCTATATCATGCTGCGTATTTATTTTACACTTAAATTTGCAAACCCAAAATATAAAACATAGTTATTCTTCCAAAAAATTGATAAAACCAACATCAAATTAAATATTTTATAACATTTTTAAAAATCTGTTAATTTTAATTGGGGAAACATTATTGAATTCATTTGTTTACGTAACCCGTATTTCACTGTAGCACTTTGCTAATTTGGAAAAACCTGTATAAATTTTCTAAGGGTATGTATTATTTTTGTATTTTGTGAATTTTTATAACTATAAATCTTGCAAATTATTATTTTTATTTCGAAATGTTAAGATCCACCAAATGAACAACTTAAAATTTTCTTCCTTCGTCTTTTAATATCATATCATTAATATCAATAGTATCAGCACGCTTTTGTAAGCCCAGCTTATTTCTATGAGAGCGACTCTTCGTGTCTTGTTAATATTCGGTGGGTTGATGTAGGATAGTAATATAGTATAGTATGTTAGGTACATGAATTTTACCATATAAACTTTACTTAATTACCACTTACTCGTAAAACTCTTCGGCTGGCGATTGAGTATATAGAGGTTTTGTCTCATTGCGATAATGTTTACTTTGATCCCAACAAAACTGAGTGTTCCATCGATGTCCACAATCTGCCCATGGTTGATTCACTCTAAACGAGGTGAAGAAATAGAAAATGCCGTATGCTATTATCACGCTGTAATATGTTGACAAAAGAAATGAAATCACAACACTACCAATACCAGTTCCTAAAATAAGAAATACTTATTCATTTAGTTACGTGCAAAGTAATTATATACAAGGTTATTGAAACATTTAAACGTCTAATACAGACAAATATGGTACCAAAATATTAACAAGTGTATAATTAGGTGGTCTTAAAAACCGGAGTGACTACAATGATGAATGTTTGAACTAATTGATACAAATGAAAAAAAAATTTTTTTTCTTAAACCCTAGCTTTTATTCATCATTTACTATAATTTAGAGAATGCATCATGCGTTAAATAACAACTAAACTTCTAGTACAATATCTTGTGAAAAAACCCTAAATCTCCGTTTAGAAGGATGTTAACAGTCTGTTGGATATGATGTCGTAGCAGATGTTTACATTCCCTTAATCTTTTCTAACGTTGTTAAAATTCTAATTTTTTATAATCAAAGTGAATTCTACACACAACCTCTAGCAATTGCAGCCTTACACAAACTAGAAAAACATGTTTGTCCAAATTAATTCAAACAGCACAGTATAATATGAGGATAAATGTCTTATAAAAAATATTCAAGATACAATTTTTTTAATAACCTCAAGCCAGAACAATACCTATCGTGTTACTTTGTAATCTTATTTGTATTGCAAATTAATTAGCTTTTATATGTAAACAAACCTTTAAGTAATGGACATAAATATCCAAGAGCTCCAATCGGACCCCTTCCTGTAAACTGACCTACGGCTAACTCCATGTACAGCATTGGTCCGCCAATAAAAACCATTATAATCGCATATGGAATAAGGAAAACCGCTAAAACATTAAATTATATTTATTTCGTATTCCCAAAATCAGTGTACATACTACATCGGTTAATTAGTTCAATTCAAACAAAAAAAAGATTTTTGATTATTCACTCCATAATATATGAATACAA
Organism: Diorhabda carinulata; assembly: GCF_026250575.1. NCBI lineage: Eukaryota > Metazoa > Arthropoda > Insecta > Coleoptera > Chrysomelidae > Diorhabda > Diorhabda carinulata. The sequence goes on from NC_079462.1 coordinate 12,955,910, forward strand.
TATGAATGGAAATGTGAACAAAATATTGGGTATGAAAAATAATGTACACTTCCATACGAGGGTTGCTACTTAAGTTTTGAGATATGGCAACACTAATGTGAATTGTTGTTGTGCGTAAACTGACCTTGCAAGATTGCCATGTGAGAGATTGAGGCATATTTGCATACATCTAATAATTAATAAACTTTTGGCTGTAGAAGAGAGTTGTCCGCGTTGGATACCGCAAAATTTGACAATCGCTCAAAAAAAAAGCTCGTGTCGATTGTTGTTCGAACAAATCACGGAAACCAAACGCAGAAGACGACAATGCGAACTCGCATACATCGATTCAGACAAAAACATTTTTGAACAGTCAAAACATCAAATTGATTTCTTCTTATTCCCGCAGATTAAGAATGAATTGCGAGGTCAACGGTTTTCTACACCTCAAGAAGCATTCAAATTACATCCTTTGGAGGTACCTCAATCGGAATGGAAAAAATGCTTCGACAATTGATTCAAGCGCATGCAAAAGTGTATTGATTTCGATGGAGGATATTTTGAAAAACAATAAAGCTATATCCAATTATAAATAGTTGTTTTTATTTGTCTATCTCAAAATTTAACTAGCAATCCTCGTATTATGAGTAAGATATAACTCTACTCAAATCATATTAGCTGTGAAAGAATAATAGCCTACGGTTCCCGAAAAGTGATTTCAAATTTTATCATAATATGATACTTTGAAATATACTACCTCCTCCACTTTTGTAGCATAAATAAGGAAATCTCCAAATTGACCCAAGTCCAACGCTGTAGCCAACAGAAGCAAGAACAAACTGTAACTTATTTGACCATTGCTGCCTTCTTGGTTTCACAAATTCTTCAATATCTTCATCGTCGCTGTCATTATCTGTATCATTATTTACATTATTGTATACTTCTGGAGGTCTACAAAGAGAACGTATTATGTGAATGAAACCAATTTTAAATAGAATTATTCTTATGAATTCACACTCGATTTCAGTGAAGAATTGCGTATTAACGAGAAATAATCTTTCCATCAATTATAACTTAATCATAAATGGTCACTCTTCAACAATCACATATATGTACGTGTGTTTGTATTAGTCACATACATAAGAGACTATCTCCTTGGGATATTTCCCAATATAGTTTTGCCTTTACACTCTAAATTCATCCAAATAATCTAACTCATCATATACAGTACGAATTAGAAATATCATAGTTATATTTGACTACCTAAGTTAGAAATACAATTTCTGTCTAAAGAAATTTTTATTAGAAATGATCGAAATCGACCAATCACAAATATTATTTTATTCTAAATTATTAATAAGATTTTCAAAACACAACACATCGGTGTCATTAAGTTATCTGTGAACTTTCACAGAACTGAAGATTTTGTCCTATTCAATTTTCTCTTTAAATAGTCTTGATCGAATAGCGAGTGTTAATTCGATATGTAGCCTGTCTTTTCAATTTAGTAGATCTAGTGATCCTTCATCAACTGTCGGTACATCTTATGCTAATTAACTTTTCGAATATAGTATGCAACTTCCATAAAAGCATTCAACATTAATATTTCAGCTCGAAGAGGAGTCGAAATAAATATTTCTTACATGAAGCCAATTTTGGATGTCTTCTTTCCAGATCGATGGGCTCTGTTTAAAGATTCGCAACCAACTCTTCACTAAAATATTAATATCTTTATTCTTATTTTTTTCGATTTAAAAACAAACTATAATTAATAAATGCTTGTATGCTTCCTAAATGTGGAAAAATAAATCGACGACCGATCTTTAACAGATATCTGAATACATTTGATATTCTTGTATCGTTGTTATTTGTTTCCCTTCTCGCTAATTTTTAATTCGACTGACAAATAATTTATTTTCTTTGTAGTGTGACATTTTTTCATTGTTTATATTATAGAATGTTGTTTCACTCATATTTAGCATATTATTAAGTATATATAAGATTTTCCACTAATATTATGTTATAAAAACATTCACCTTAATTTGAGGATTCAGGATTTTTCTGTGGTTTTTATTTTATCCGTAAACTGCTAACATATTTCAAACTCTCCACCTAGTTGTTGTACTAATAGTAATATATCTTATACTACAGACAGCCATTCTCATTTTTTTGTCGACGTAATTTTGGTCGAAATTATATATTATCTCCACAGCCATCACCGCAGAAAAGCCAGCTTCTCAAAGGCAGAATCCTAGAGAATGTTCTATTTCCAGTGAATAAAAGGCAAATTTTACATCCGTGTGATATTCAGACATATTTATCACAAAATTATCTGTAGATATCAACGCTCGTAGTGAGAATATTAACATTTATCCTCTTCAAGTTGAGAAACCTTTGGCAGCAGCTTAAAATGGATCCCAAAAGATCCCAAAATTCGAAGTTTAACAGAAATTAATACAATCACTAAAACTCACTAATTCAGGGGTGCTCAAACGGTCGTTCGCGATCGACCAGTCGATCGCGAGTGCTTTTTGAGTAGATCTCGAGAAAGAAAAATTTTTAATAAGTAGGTAGGTAACTAAACTACAAAAATGTATTCGTAATAAAATAACACTGCTTGCGACAAAAGGCGGCTTTATCAAAGGAACGCGCGGCACTTCTCAAAGAAAAGCCGCGTTGTTTCTAGACTAGACTGTACTGTCTAGTTTTGGGCGGTGCGTTTGACGGGAACATTCGAGACTTTCTTTCACGCCGATATAAATGTTGCGCCTGCATGAATTGGAGTCATTCTGAATTGTAACTTGATAGCGATACTACGTCGATACAAAGTTTATTATTAAATAGTGGAAAATGAGTGCAGTGAAGAAATCTAAAACGTTTAATCATTTTAATAAGGATTGGGAGGAAGAATTTTTCTTTTGTATGGTGAAGGATAAGTGCATTTGTGTTATTTGTCGTGCGTCAGTTGCAATACCTAAGCGTGGTAACTTAGAGAGGCATCATAAAACGGTTCATAAAAACTATCAAAAGGATTTTCCGCCACAGAGTGAATTAAGAAAACGAAAAGTAAGTGATTTTATATCTTGTTTGAAAAAAGAACAAACCATGTTCACAAGACCAGCCAAACAATCAAAAGCTGCTACGATCGCGTCATTTAAAATATCTCATATATTGGCGAAACACAAGAAACCATTCGAAGATGGATCGGTGGTGAAGGAAGCATTTATTGAAGCGGGTGAGACTTTATTTGGAGATTTTAAAAATAAAACAGAAATCATGTCTGCTATTAGAGAACTTCAGTTATCTCGTCCGACTGTCACAAGGCGTATTGAAGTCATGAGTCAGGACATCGCAGATAAACTAAAACATGATATCATGGAATGTAAATACTTTTCTTTACAGTTCGACGAATCCACCGATATGACAGACACTGCCCAGCTGTGTATTTTTATTCGGATGGTATTCAATGACATGCCGGCTAAGGAAGAATGTTTGACAATCATTCCTCTGAAGGGGAAGACCCGTGGCGAAGATATATATGAAGTTTTCTTTAATTTTGTAAAAAACTACGAGCTACCAATATATAAATTAGTGTATAAATTACAACCGATGGAACACCAGCAATGACTGGGAACAAAAACGGTTTTGTGGCATTGTGTCGAGCTAATGAAGAATTCCCTTCATTTTTTTCATTCCATTGCATTATACATCAACAAGTTTTGTGTTCCAAAGTTTTAAACACGGAGGAAATTATGGGCATTGCAACAAAAATTGTGAATTCCATCCGTGCACGTAGCTTGCAACGGCGGCTCTTTCAGTTGCATTTGGAAGATAGGGAGTCAGCTGAACACACTGATTTAGTTCTTCACACAGACGTCAGATGGTTGAGTCGCGGAAAGTTCCTACAAAGGTTTCAAGAATTATTGCCCGAAGTAACAGCTTTTCTAGACGAAAGATGTGATGACACTCAGATTTTGAAAAACGAAAAATGGCTGACTGATTTGGCATTTTTGACTGACATCACAATGCACTTAAACATCGTTAACTTGGAGCTTCAAGGTAAAGGAAAAACTATTATTGAGATGATTAGCGCAGTAAACGCATTCAAAAGTAAATTGCAACTTATGATAGATCAACTGAAAAGATAGGATCTGAAACATTTTCCGTCTTTGAAAGCAAAGATTCCTCAGTTTAATTATGATACGTATGAGGCTGAATTATCAAATATTTTGGGACAATTCGAAATGCGTTTTTATGATTGCAGTAAATTGGAAAATATAGCATCATTTATGAGTTATCCTTTTTCATGTAAAAACATTGAGGAATTAGCTACTGAAATAGCAAGTCAGTTTAATATGAACTCATGTTCTGTTGAAAATGAGTTGGTGCAGATTATATCAGATATACATCTCAAAGCTACAGCATCTGATACAAATTTCTGGTGTTTTATATCTGAAGATAAATATCCGAATCTAAGGCAAATCGCCCTTCAACTGACGACATTGTTTGGGTCAACTTACTTGTGCGAGTCTGCATTTTCTGAAATGAAGATAATTAAGTCAAAATATCGCAATCGACTAACTGACGATCATATGTCATCATGCTTGCGATTAGCACTCAGTGGTTACGTACCATCTTATGAAAAGTATGCTGAGGACATGCAGTGCCACGCTTCAACATCCAAAGCCACTCTTTAGTTAGGTTTAACACCATATGTAACTCTTTTGTTTTGTAACAACCAATAAACTCGCAATTTTGAATAACTATGAGTTTTTTCATTGATATTGTAGAGAAGAACCTAACTAAACCTAACCCAAACCTTGACTAAAATAATGTACCTATATTGTGCAGAAAGCTAATATCTATATATGCTACGGTACACCCTGCCTAGGTAGGTAGGGTGTATCGTGTATGTACAACAACCCTGCATCACACATACTTGCAGCCTCTCAGAGTCGATCGTAAGTAGTCTAAAAATATTGAGGTAGATCGCCAGCAGTTCAAGTTTGAGCACCCCTGCACTAATTGATGTTCTGATATGATTCGCATACTGACAATCACATTGTCTGACGCGCGTTGCAATAACCAAGTTATCGCCTTTAGAAAATGAAGGTAAATTCACACAGTGTAGTTATATGTTGATTTAGTGTTAGTGTATAAACTGTGCAGCACCAACAATTTCAGAGATTCCAGCTTAGTAATGGTTCGTATTGATTTGAATAGTATGTTTGGCTAAAATTTCAAAGAATTTTCAATTCTCCTTGAATTTTAAATTTAGATTGTACTTCGTGGAAAACAAAAAGATTTTCCAACTTAAAAAGTTCAATATATTACAATGCGGATATTATATATTCGAGCTTCTCTGGATGTACAAAGCTTTTAACAGTTTTAACGTTTACATTCTCTCATATATCAAATTACTTTTGTATCAGCCCCTAATAACGATTCTCATATAAACTCGAAATTGGTCACAAAACTTATAATTTCCGGTTTTTCCAATATGGTCCTAACACTATACTTTTTTTTAGATTTTTATAGAACGTATTTTGTGAACACAAAGGTTGCTTTGTTGGAATATTTATTATATTATCGTAACACATGAAGATCAAAGAACATTAAATTGGAAAATATGTATATGTATTTTAAAGTTTAACATTTGTTTCGAGAGTTATGATAACAAAAGTATATTTTTGAACGTATTTATTCTCAAAAAGATGTTGTTAGTTGTGGTAATCTATATGCAAATAATGTCATCACACCTTAATCCATACAAAGCCCTGTTTTGCGTATGTGTGCCAGGAACTTTATTTTTACTGACATGGAACGTTAGCTACTGTAATATAGGTGACGTAGGAAGTATGTTTCCTACTGTTAACAGCATTGGTTCGAAAATCGTTATAATTCGAAAGATTTTTTGAGTCACTTTTTGTGTTAATAGATTTTGGATATGGAATACATACTTCACTTATGTAATATTCCTTAGTTTTTTATCTATATATCCCATAATTAGTAAATACTATAAAAAGTGATGCATACTTTCACCATAGACATTCTGAGGAAAGGGACATGTTCACATTTTTTGACGTTAACAATAAGCAGATTTTTGACGTCGTTTAATTGAAAAGTAACATTGGTCCTTACCATTTTTTTCTTAATTCAAGGCTATAAAAGTTCTATTGTGTTGAACTACAATGGATATTGATAAAAATTATACACGCAGTATTATCCATAATGTTTTGCATCCATATTCACCTGATAATATTCATTCTTAGTGACGAAAGCTATTGAGTTTAAAGTATTTTTCTCAATCTTTTTGAAACCTTCGGATAATTTATACGTCAAAAAGTAATTTTGTCTCTTTAGGTGATATTTACTATTCTCTTTACTTCTATTCCTTCACATATTTGTTCGTTTCATAGAAAGTACGAAGCACGTCTTGGAGATTTTGGTTGCGTTGAGAGATAAATCCATTTGCTTTCAGTGATTCTTGTAAAATTTATATACTGGTCCGAAATTCGAAATTAGCTTTCGAAATACTGCTTTCGTTGTTTTGATTATCTTATTATATACAATTTTTATCAAAATGAAATCTCTATCTCTTTTCCCGCTTTATTTGGGTTGATTAAATACAACGCTACAACGCAAAGTATTTTCTATTTTAAGAAGAGGTCTTACTCTAGAGGAAACTCACCAAATCACTTTTCATAACGATGTAGATCCGAGGTTACCGTCATTTATGAAAATAAACACAAAACCAAATTGAAGACGATTTGTGACATGACACACTAAATGATCTTTTGAAATACGATTAAAACAATAAAATGAGGATCTATTTTACAAATAGAATATTTATATATTAATCAATTATAACATTTCACTCAAAATGCGATGTTTACATGATTATGAGAACATACGAGTCTACAAATTAAGTGAATGGGACTCGTTGAGAGAAAAACACAGTAAAAAATGGTTTATAGGTGAATCTCACAATTGCATATATTGTTTCATAGTGTAGAGCGATTTTATGGTCCAAATTAGATGTTCAATCTGTACCAAAAATTGTTTGTAATAGTTATTGAATTTCATTATTCTGTATTACATAATGAGAAATTAAAAAGGTTCTAACAATTTTTTTTTAATATTTCATAAATTTAAACAAATACTTTTTCTTTCAATTACTCCCCAAAGACGTTTAAGTAACTTCATAAAAAATTAAACAATCGCTATGTTTATATGTATATAGTTTTTGCGAAACTGATCTACTTGTTTATTACTCACTTCCCTAACAAGTTTTTGTTAATTTCTTTGTTTGATTTTTGAATTGTTTAAATTTCTTCTAAACGGATTCGATGCAACATGAAACGTTGTCGGTACCTATGATTCAACATGCAGGTACCGCCATGACTGTAGTTCATATCTTTCTCCTGCAGTAGATAATAGATGAGATCAACTAAGTCGCAAATTTAAGATACGTTATTGCTAACAACGCCATGTATCAGATAATTTTTGTGAGTGTAGAGGCATATATTTTTTTTGTATTATTAGAGAAGGGCGTTTTTACGTTTGATTTCAGTCAGTTTTAATTCTGCACAATAAACCCGTATTGTCCGGATATCAGAAAACGCTTATCATATCAGTAGAAATCCGCAAAAACGATCAGTGATAGAAGTATTCTAATTAAAAAATAATATAGAAAATTACTATTAGTACGGGCAATTGTGCTAAACCTGAGGCAAGTGTTTGAGGAACTCAATAAGTCGAGGTAACCCTTATTATTATTAATAATACAATTGGAATGTCGAACAGGTACAAACAGCATCTTTTTCCATATACAGAACACCCACCTATTCGCCAAGCCAACGTCGCTAATCAAGTTTTGCCACGTCAGCAACAACGATATTTCTTTTAAAAAACACCATTGGCACTTCAGACTAGATACCAAACTTTTTAATTTATTACTTTAAGCAGCTATATCAGATAATGAAATACCAATATCCAATACGGAGTACAAACTGAAATACCAGTTTCCTAGCACTACGCAAAAGAAAGATGAAGAATGGCAAACAGTCCAAAGTAAAAAACGCATAAAAATTAGCCCAACAATTTTGATAACTTGTACGAAAATAGACAACTATTGGCTAAACACACCAAACGTAAATATATTTATCATTAGCTAATGAAGACTCGAACTACAAGGAACAACAAGAAACTGGAAAGGTATGGAAAAAGGAAGAGAAGCTCCCACCATTTTTATTGCTGCTCTTAAAAACATCTAACTACTAAACCAGCCATTAAATACTATAGACGAAGGTATACACATAATCAGAGTATTAAACTAAGATCAAGTTACCTTCGTGGATCTAGAATACAAGAAAATAATTGGCTCGACATCTAACAATTTAAAAAATTTTAACTGCGATTGTTTGTGAACGTTTTGTGATAGAATATGACGAAATCAGATTATTTTCCGACCTAACCTGGCCATGTTAGGTTAGGTGAGGTTAACATGGAGCACACAATCATTATCGTAAATAACGCTGTAGTAATGGCGTCGCAAACTGTTTTGATGGTGTCGCATTATATCTAGAAACGTCTTCTTTCATTTAACCTTTCTTTGAATCCGATCGCGATAAGTGGGTGCTCCAGCGTTATTTTTGAGCTCACCAACATCATCATAAAGTCGCATTCTATCCCAAAACTATCACAAACGCATTTGAAATTTTTGAATTTGGAAGATGTTGTGCTCCAAGGTAACGAAACCAAAATGATTTTTACTTTTTCGATCAAATTAAAATTATTATTTTACTATCTGATTGACTACTATTTATATATTGTTGCAATAACTAAGTATGAAATGCCATAATATTGATGAGATCTATAATGAATATAGTAAAAACGGGATTGTTACTATGGATGTTGGTCAATATCTCTAAGAAAAAAAAAATTTTTCAATGAAAACACGAAAACCAATTATATTGTTCTTAAATATCTACTTCATATAATGTTTTTGTTTACAACGCGTTCACCCTTAGAAAACCATGTTAACCTCACTTGCGGTCATTTTAAACTGGTAATCGTCAACAATAGATATAAAATTTTCAATTGGAATGAAAAAAAATGATTGTAAGTAATTAATAATAATATAAATGTTAATTTGAAGAAAAAAGTGGTTGCAATGAATGTAAATGGCAAAACTCTATCTTGAGCTAGTCTAAATAATTGTCCTGCTTCTCTTATCCCAGTCTATTCTCTAATATTCTTAAACCAAGAGGCTTGTTGGAGGATACTAAACCGGTTACCACGCATTTTGTGTCCCGAATAAACTATTTTCTTATATTTGATGATATCCAACATCTCACAAACCGCATTTGCTCTGTTACTGTTAAGAACTGCATCATTTATTTGCATAGCTGTCCACGTCTATATAACCACATGTCAATAGCGTCTAAGCGATTTTTAAAGTCCATGCTTCGACACCATATAAGAGAACTGATCATATGTAACATTTGATCATCTGTTTTCGGAGTTGAAATTTTAAATTATCATTAAAGAAGAGTGATCTTATGTTAAAAAATGTTGTACGAACTACCTCAATTCTACATTTTATTTCCTTATCGGGATCCAGTTGTTCAGTAATGTACCAACCAAGATATTTGAAACTGGACACTTTTTGAATCGTTTGTCCGTTTACCTGTTGTTGTGTGTCATGGTAAGGCAAGCGATTAAATACCATATACTTTGTTTTCCTAACAGTACAACTGTATCGTCTGCGTATCTAATTGTATTTATAAGTTTACTGTTAATAATTACTCCATATGATAAGTTTTAGCTAGCTTGCTTAAAGAAATTAGCAAATTAAACAGAAGTGGTGAGAGTATGCAACCTTGTCTGACTCCTCTTAAGATTTTGCTTTCTTCTGTCTATTTTTTGTTGATTCGAACGCCCACTCTTTTGCACCAATATAATTTTTCGATTATTTTGACGTCGAAACTCCTTTTTCCCTTAATATATTTATTAACCTGTCGTGTTGTTCTCGATCGAATGTCTTTTTGTAATCGATGAAGACTGCAAATACATCTTTCAGTTGGTTTCGGCATTGTAGTAATATATTCAGTGCAAAAAGTGCTTCTCGTGTTTTCAACCCATTTTTGAAGCCGAATTTAGTTTCATCATGATATTCTTCGCGCTTTTTTCTGATTCTAGCGTGGATGATTCTTAAGAATATTTTTATAGTCAATTAGAGTCATAATACAGTTCTTTGATATACACATACCAAGTTATTAGAATTTCTTCATTTTCTATGATTATTTTTCGATTTAAATCCCTTAAGGTATGGGCCAGCTACTTCTCTGACTTTTTTAAACATATTAAACGTCCCATGTTTGTCTTGTAACTCTTCCATTTCAATGCATTTATCTTTCATTCAATTTTCTTGGGTCACTCTTATTTTTTGTTTGATTATTTTCTGTATCTGTTTATATGTTTCCCTAAGATTTTTCTGTCATCTTCTTTGCTCTATCAACTCTAGGATTTCGTCGTCATCAATTGTTGTTTTGTTTTGTTGTCTTGGAGTCATTTTAATGTGTTTTTCGATTATTTTGAAAATGTGATCCTTAAAAGTGTTCCAGATTTCTGTACTGTTAACTTCATGTTTTATTTGTCTCAGTAAGTTGATTGTTGACTTATCCTCATGCAATGAAAATATTATATAAACTCCTAAATCCGTTTATTTCTGACCATTCTTTTATGGATACTGCTTTACGGTATCGTTATCTATCTACATGGATTTGAGAAAAAAAATAAAATCTGTCTTGATTCATACTTTAGAGGTGATATTTCAATAATAGATTGAAGAAACTTTATTATAATCAGCTCTCAAATTTTTTTTTGCTGAGATGGGAAAAATCTAAACGATCAAATACGTGTTCAGTTTCGATGAAAATATCAAAATTAATGACTATTATTTATGTACTTCTAGAAATATGACCATGGCGCTTAAGCACGTAGTGTTATGGTTTTACAGTTTGTCTTCACCCAAAGAAAATCCGTAGCTCTTTATTCTTTTATTCATATTTTATCGAACACTTTTTGCATTTTTAATGAATCTTGTGAGCGAAACAATTCTTTTCGTGAAATCTCTAGGACTGTGCATAAGAGAAGTTCCTCTTATAACTTAGAATGTTTTGTTCAGAAAATAGTACACATTAATATGAACTTTTAATTAATTGAATGATTAAAAAACAAATTGAATTTAATCATCATATGAAAGAAGAGGAATTTTTGTTATTCTTATAAAAAATCAACTCATAAAATCTAAGTATAAAAGTATGATTGATTGCTATACTACTTACGTGTGTGTTGGGAATAGAAATATATTTTCGTCTTTCTTCCCAATGTATTTACTTTTGGGTAGAATGTAAAAAATATTACTTCTCAAAGCTTCTGACATTCTTTGAAGCTAGATATGTACTGAATTAATTTTCAGATATTTTATTGAAAATTTCCTGTGAATTTAATCAACCTTGCTGAATTTGTCAATATTTGTATGCTAATAAATTACGTAGGTATGACTTTGTACCACAAAAGAAAATTTATTAATTACTTTGAGATCAATTACCATAGGCTCGATAATTAATTGTATCCCACCAACCATTCTTCTTTTTTTTCACTTTTCTGATTTGATCACACACAATAATATAACTCTTTACACTTTCTATAGCAAATTAATCATGTCGAAATAATTTTTGGAATCTATTAATTTACTAATAACTTGACCTAGTGTGAATCCAAGTTCAGTGAATTCCACATTTCTAAGCTTGAGGTTCTGTCAGAACCATGTAATAGATAATGAAGTGATTCTTATGGTAAAACATCAAATATGTACGAGTATAAAACCATTCTACAATGCATTGCAAGAAAATTATATAGTTCGCCAACAACATCAAATGCAACAATATAATATAAATTGTTAAACCACGATAAAGTTTGCGGGAAAAGAAATAATGCCTCTCATTGTATCCTAACTAAGGAGTTATTAGTTAAATTTAACTCATTCTGAGGTTTTTACCAATTTTTCACTAATGAACTATCTCGAAAAGTATTCAAAACATTTACTCTAGAAAAGAAGTTTCTTTAGATCTTGTGAAAAATTATCCATACCCTATAAAAATATTGGTAATATTTGTGAAAGTTTTTTTCGCCTTCATGACTATTTCATAGGAAAATTTAGGTTTCATTGAAATTATAGTTTGTTCAAATAAGTTCAATGTTTTGATAAAATTTGAGGGATTTAGTTAGAAATTAGTAACTTTCCGACGTTTCAGATTCCACTTTAAAACATTAAAAGAGAGGGTGTTGGAATGGTTATTTTTTCATTAATCCCAGACGTCATATAATTTCGTGGTCCTTGTTTTAGATAATTACTTTATCAATTAATTTTGACCAAAATTAGGTCGAAACGTCAGAAATATTATCTATGAAAAAAAGCAATACTAATTAAAAAAAATAAGTCGAAATAAATATTAAAAAGGGAGTACTTTGATATTTTTTTGTCACAGCAAACATCTATGAAGAAATTAGTCGTAGTGAAGTTGTAAAGTCAATTCCAATGTTATATTTTAAGTCATACAAATTTATTATTTCATACGGAATTAATAACCACAATCCTCAATTAATTGATTCCCCTATGGTGAATACATAGGTATTGGAAAAATATATATAAGAAAGAAAATACACTCTGGTATTATTTGATTGTCACTACCCCACAACAATCATTTTTTTATTGTGGTAGCATAAACTTTTATTTGTCTATAATTATAGCATTATCATCTATTTTTTCATATGAATCCTACATTAATTCTTCACTTCTCTCAATTTTTTTAACGTCTTGGTTATTTTTTTAATCGCATTTTTACGCCTTTCCCTTTTATACTTTATATTGATTGTTTCAGTTCTGTTCTATTTTCTGTATATTTATTTATTCAGATTCCAGATATATTTTTATATTTTTGCACGCTATCACAACTATCTTACTTTGAAAGTGAAGAGAAGAAATATAATTTATATTTTCTGAAGGTCGTTTTGTAATAGCAGTAGTTATTTCGGAATTACATCCACTTTAACAATGTTTTTCAAAACAAATTACTTGATTATGGAACAGGAAGAGCAAAATAAACTGCTCTTAAATATCAAGTCTTATTAGGCGTGGAAATTATATTTTAATTATAGACGATCTAGAACCAGTGCCCTTCTGTGTACTAAATAAATGGCACAATTTATTTGGGCGATTTGGTCAGTGAATTCTGAAGAGAAATGAAGAAAAAAATGATGAATTGTCGCTGTGTACTTACTAAGTCCAGCACCAAAACTATTTTGTTTTATATCATAGTAGTAAGTCTAGGCAAGAGATATATATTGATAGAACAAGACAAAGGCAAAACGTATCATCTGAACAAGTAATGAAGTAAACAAAAACGGAAGAAGCAATAAAATTAGTAGTTAAACTAACTAAAGATATGCAAAGAATACTTGGAAAGAATATAGGTGCGATATTAAATAGGTTTTTTTATTTTGATTTCATTTTATGTAACAAGGTTTGCTTATGTGTGTAACAGTTCAATTGCAAAGATTTCTTCTTCAATATGTGTAAGATTAATATTCTCACAGAGATTCTAATCTTTGAGGATATGCTTCATGGTAATGTTCAATCATAGATAAATACTGAATATTATTTTTGTAAGATACAGGAGGAGCATTTTTCAACTAAATACCTTTTAATAATAGACTGAGGTAAATCTTAATTATAAACGTAATTGCATTACAAACTTAAATATAAATGTTTTCTCAATTTTCAACATTTGACTATATGTAATTTTTTTCAACAACTATTTATCAAAATTTGGAATGAAATTGTTTAATATATATATATATATCAAGTTTCGTTGTTTTAATCCTACCTTAAGAAATAATGTGGATTGTATCTTTGGAAAAGAAGAAAATGATACATATCATACATATTTCGTGTAGTTTGAACCCACACTAAAATTTAGAAATAAATCTACTTATTTGCACAATTCAGATTTTGACAAATTTACGTCAACATCACGTTTGTTAGCATAATTATTCGAAAAATAATTTCATACTGTAACATCTCCTTTCATATTTACACAAAAAATCACGATAAGTATGTAAAGTTATCTGTTTTTAACCATGATGATAAATATTGAACGAACTCATGAGCATGATAAATAATTGTCATGAGTAAAGCAATTTATTATGACTGGTGTAAATTATATTTGTAATTATTTGTGAGAAATTGTTATTAATAGAGGAAATTGTTGTTAGCATAAAGCTCACATTTCCGCTCATTGTAAAAAATAGTGATTCATTAACGACTATTCCAATGATTGATTCTATAATATTATATAAAATACAAACATACTAACATAGTCCTGATGTGCTATTCACCAGTGATAATGTTCACTTGATATAAATTATTAATAAAGTTTGAATGATGTGATCTACACAATAATTTCCAAAATCGTACACATGGGTTGGAAAATATATCGAACCAACAACAGATATTCTATAGAACATTTTTACTGAATCACATACTTTAATAGACTTTGAAGCTTCTCGTGCTCAATAAAATATTTTCAATATTCAAATCTAAGTGAATGCGGAAATGTTTCTCGGAAATAAAAAATTTTCTTCAGGACTTGTGAATTCATCAGTTGCACAGTGAGAATAACAATCGTAGAAATAAACGACGATGACTATAAATTGGGAATTGTACGTAAGTAAGTCGGTAATTATGTAAGTTGAATGAAGAGTGTAAATGAATAAGTTATATAAATATAAACCAATATAAATCATTCCTATACTCTATAAGTAAGTATATAAAGTTTACATTTATGTATGGGGCTGCATAAATAAATATGTACTTAATAATTTTTGTCACTTGGTGATGTAGAAGAATTAATAAGACACTCGATGTGGCCAAGAACATCGAAATCACGTGGATCAATCACACCTAAAGAACTTAATGTAAAAGGTGACGAAGTATTTAAGTATGATGGGAATGTAAGTTAGATTCGTTAATCTATCAACACTAGAGAGCAAATCTCGTCTTTTATTGACCTACATGACCACCGCATGCTGACTATGCTCATACGAAAAGATTGGTCGATATATTGACTACTGTGTAGATATGAAGCAGCCAAAAAAACTTTGGTTTATATAGAAGACAGGACAATATAAGAAGAAAACAGATTAGATAAGATCAGATCAGATTGTGGCGAACAGGAGCATGTACATGGTTAATATAAAGGTGTAAGAAATTCCTTCAAATAAAAAGCCTCATTCACAGGGCGAAGGATGATAACCCCTAAGATTAGAGAATGTTTCTCACCTAAATTCAAATGTTTCAAAAATCAATATTCACATTAACACATGTCATAAATAAAGATTGATTCTGGTTGCTATTCAAAATTAGGTTAAGTCATTATAAATGAAGTTGAATATTCATTGGTTAAATTCTTATAGGCTTGATTATTTTAGGTCATAAGTAAAGTTAAATTTTATAAATTAGGTAAGGTTAGTTGGTTATGGCGTTGCGATTTTTATAAAGATTTATTAAGATTATTTGTATCTTTTTTTACTATATATGCTGTTAAAACTTTGGCAGGGAAATAATTTGCTATCATTCTTGTAAGAGGGTATCCAACTGGTAAGTGACCTCTTATTCTGACCAACGTATTTTTTATCATTATCTGAACAAGGAATTTCTTGAACTATGTTAGTCAAATTGACTATTATAGTTTCATTTATTCTATTCTATTCTATTTTATTTATTAATTGGTGTTTTACCTTTTATTTTACAAAAACTGGATATTAATGATTTAGATTTGTACACTATCTTAATATTTATCTTATGTTGTTTAAAGATTCCGCAAAGTTTAGGAGTCACTGATTTTATATAAAGGGGAAGAGGTATATATGTAGGTAAGATAAAATTGTCAGAATAAGTGTCAGACAGTAAGACTGGTATGATGTCAAAGAATCTGTTTTATTGTCACCATTCCTTATGGATTTGGTATCAAGGAAGGAAAAGATTGTTCAGTATTCATTCTTTCTATAGTGTATTTAAATAAAAATCGAAATTATTGAAGTGAAATAGCAAATAAAATTATATCATAATTAGATATTTTTAATGAAGAATAATTTGAAAGGTAAATCAAATAAAACAATGTCCAAAATTTCATCTATTTAATAATCTGCTATATAATAATTTAATAATAAAAATGTTTTATGAATGAAGAATGAATGCTATTAGTTCTAATTAATTAGCTTTTTTAGGTTTGTAATTTTCACTTACATCACTCCATTTGTATTGTAAACATCTGTTTAAACATATATTTAAGGGAACATTAGTAAAAAGTGATATTAGCGAACATAAATCTGTGGTAATCTCATATCATCGAAAATTTCATTCATTTAAACAAGTCTCTGTTATTATAGTCCTAATTATAAGATTCCGTCAAAATTTCAGTTACCCAATTAGTAAGTATTGTTTGTTGCTACAATTAGTCTAGCTGATAAAACAGGTTTAAGGATTTTTGGTAAACAATAAAATTTAGTATATTAATATTTCTAATCCAAAGTCTTCAGCATTAAGAGCAAAATGAAATGTTCTCTTAATTAGATTATTGAGTTAATTCCTACGTTTACTTTCAATTGAAGAGAATAATTCATGAGTTGTATCAATTATTTATTTTTCAATTTGAAAAAATTACTTCAAAGTCTGAATATTGTTTTTTGATTACAGACAAATTAATTATTCAAACACTTATGTAATAACCTGTTACGAATGATTCAACTCTCAAACCACTAATACGAGGGTTCCTAAGAAGTTTTGAGATAGATAAATAAAATCAAATATTTATAATTGGATATGGCTACATGTTTTTTTAGAATATTCTCCATTAAAATCAATATACTTTTGCAAATTATTTATCTCATTCAGGTTGAGGATCTCCAAAGCATATGATTTGCATGCATCAACCTCTTCTTCAGGTGTTCATATGCATAAATCCATAATTCTCTCCTTTCACCTTTCACAATATTATAGACCTCTTTTGAAGCAGCGCCAGTGAATTTTTCCAGCATTTCTTTGCACCAAGTGTGCCTTAACCTCACATATGTCACATGTCGATCTTGCAATATGGATGGATGTTTTCTGGCACAACCGCGGGTTTTGTACGAAATTAATTCTCTAGCGAAGTGCGACTATGATTGAAATAGAAAAACCAGCGAAACACGGTGTTTAATATAGTGCTTTATCACCAAATTCGAAGCAATTTTATCGGCACTCTGCTGTTGATTCATTCCACGTCGAAAGTCATAGAAACTCATCCAAGGAAAATTTTCGCGATTTAATTCCATTTTTTTGACCAAGATGAATGTTTCAAGTATCTCAAATAACACACGTATGACAACACGTGCTGTGTACATTCACCATTAAAAATATCAAATTTTATGATGAAAATGTCTGATTTGATATATTCACATTAGTGTTGCCATATCTCAAAACTTAAGTGGCAATCATCGTAATTAATTAATTAATGAATTAATAGAAAAGGATTTAATTTTAATTGACTCGTATAGGAAAAACATATTCCTCGAAATTTATACTCCAATATTTTATTAAAATAACCTAAAAATACTTTACACACTTTTTTCAGTTATGACAACAGAAAACAACTACAAAAACGCCTGTTACATACATAATATCATTGCCTTGTACTTTGAACTTTCAGTAACCTGAAACAAAAATTTCAGTACTTGAAAATTAGATGGTAGTTAATATCCGGCAATTTCATGATGTGTCTTTACAATCAAAAATATATTTTTTTTTATCTTTCTTATCTAAGACTTTACTAACGGTGTATAGTACTCACTAACTTTCACTAAGCAACCAGAATCAATAAGTGTAATATTTATATCAAGCGTCAATTTGATTATTGATTTTCAAATTTCATGAATTTAATATTTTTTTAAAGGAATTAGAAAATTTAATACACCGCAATTCTTAATTAATTAATATATATAATTTCTCAGTTCCTAGACCTTTTAATATTTTTATGTTTATAATTTTTGAATGGTATGTATATAAAATTGATTTCGACTTTTCTTTAATTCTTTATCAAAATATGTTATTGACACTGACAATTATTCACATTGACTTTGATAGAAATATGTATTGATTAATTGAAATATGTATTCTGGTTACTATAGGATATTTTATTAGTTTTTGATTGGTTTGATGTTGAATGACGTTTAATTTATATAGGTTAGATAAGGATAAGTTTTAGTGATTCGACTGACCAATGTACTTTCTGTCACAATTTAAACAGGGTATTTCATATACTATGCTAGGCAATTTATTGATTGGTGTTCTATCTTTTACTTTAGTGAAAATAAATTGAATATTAAGTGTTTGACTGCATGCTATTTTAATATTGTGTTGTTTAGAGATTCCAGAAAGTTTAGGAGTAACTGATTTTATATATGGTAAAGGTGTAAAATAGATGGAGTAGAAATGTTAGAAATGACGTTCAAAAATGATGATTTAATGTTCATTTGTCATTTTCAGGAACATTGAATCATCATCATATCTGCCCTTGTATAAGATCTCCATTTTTTGTTTAGGTAATCATGCAATTGAACCAAGTATTTAATCTTTCACCTAAATTATATGAGTAAATTGGAGGTCATATTATCGCACAAGGTCAAACATTTTGTTGTATCCTCAACAGGAAATCATCGTTTTATTCCACTTGTTCGTTTGTATTCAATTTGTTTATTTCATTGCTGATATCCTAAGCTGGAAGGGCAGGAAATCTTCAACTTTCATAATCTATGTCCACGTAACCTTTAACTAATAATATAATGTATTATTGTGAAACAAATAAGAAATTACTAACTGAAGAGTCGTTAACTTTGGATAGTTTTAATATCCTTGGGTTATTCATTTGGTCCTAGAATTTTTACCTATATGATTTAAAATTTTCAACTACGACGCTGAACTCAGTTACACCTTCAGCTTACGTCCGATAAGTGTGTCATGATTATAAAAAAGTATTTGTCTCGGAGCAAACTCCTAATCGTGTTCTTAGAATAATTATTTCGCTTTGATGGAGAATGTTCTCGTGAAAACTAACACAGGATAAACGACATTATAAACGTGAAAAAACATTTATTTGTAATGACATTATGATGTAATTATTCTCTCTTTAATTAATAGCATTATTTAACTTCAAAATCATTATTCTAGAAAATCACAAACAAATTCGTGAATATATTCATCTCAAATCAACAAAAGATGAATTTTAAAAGTACTTTGGATAGAATAGTAAAAAATTCGCTAAAATCATTATAATTCTTCTTTTTCTTAGTGATATGGAACCATTATTGAAGTAAGAATCATATATTTTATTACACATACAAAATACACATTATTTTTCATATACTCGATATAGGCTGCATCGAAATTAAATGAACTTATAGTGGTTCAGGTTTATAGAAATTACAACGAAAAAAATATTTGATGTGAATATATCGATGTGGTTCCAAACACAGTTTGTAAATTATTGTTGTGCAAAAAATAAATTATATCTTAGAATATATGACGGCGAAAAGATTTGCAATACCTCTTTTTTTTGCAATTGGATTCAGTATACAATTTTAAAATATCATGTAACATGAAATGACATCCCGAAATTAATTAAATTTACTAATACCGGAAACCGCACGTTGTAATAAAATTCGTTCATAAATATCTCATAGTAATATGTTAGTTGTTCGATAAGATAATTTGGGTGTGATATATAAACAACTGTTGTATTAATCATTTTGAGAAATGTAGGAATTTAAGCAGGGACTCAGCATTTTCACTAATTTTATCGACGTCAACTTTAATTGAGCGCTGACTGTTGCCAACTCATTCCATATATCTACAATGTAGAATTTTACTCATTCAATGCATCAATATTCAACATTTTCTCTTTAAATAAGAAACGATAATTTTCTAGCTACTATGATATGGTCCTCTCTAGTTATCAATATTATGTCTTTAGAAGCTTAAGAAGCATGAAATAATTAGTTCTCAACTGGAACTCTTTTACTGAATATTCCTTGAGCCTGTTTAATTTAAGGGGTACATTTACAAAAAGCTACTGTAATTTTTTTATACCAACTATTACAGCATCAATTTCAGTTGATTCATAAAAATAAATATATAAAAATGAAAGTATATATTAATATATTCAAATACTAATACAAGGTGAGGCAAAAAAACATTCCAAATTTACCCACTAAATCTAATCTTACTCTTTAACAGATCAACACAATATCAGTTCACTATCCGGTTCAATGTGATATTGAATAATATAACTTAACGGTTAATCCACGTGAGTTTAATAAAGTTCGATGAAGGAACAAAACGTGGAATGGTGATCCCAGAGATAGATATACATATAAACAAACAGCTTAAACGGAATTATACTATAGTCCGTTACTAAATTCCAGTTCCTGATACTATACAATTATTTTTTATTAAATCATGAAACAGGCTGGTCAACAGTGATTTATAATTTACAATAATTGCTAAGTCTGATTACTTCTCAATATATACTGTTTCCAAACTTAAGTAATTGAGATCCTCCCTTCCATAGAGTTAATTGAGATTTTTTTTTCAAATATCTCTGGAGTTCATATTATGCAATCTTCCATTAATTGTAACATGTATTTAAAGTTTCACTGTAAAGGTTTTACTCAGTAAAATGATTGTATAACTTGGAAATCAAATTCATTGGAAAATCGAATCCAAAAATAACCTTTTTGTGCAGAGAAGTCTAAGGAAACCAAATAATATATACCTTTGTTTACGATTTTGTTAGATTATTGGTATATTTAAATGATTTTTTCTTTTCAACACTAGTTATTCTTTATCATATGTATCTATAAAGATAAAATTTTTGATACGGATTATGGAAAATTATTATTTAGGACAAAATTTAGGAAGGAAACGTTCCAACACTATTCAATACTCCATGCGTCGTGAGCGCTAGCAAGGGTCATTGAATTCATTGTCCATTCACACAAATGATCTACATTCTCATTGTTCTTTGGTTAGTTATTGAAACCGAAGATAGCAAATTTATAGTACACGTTTCATTACCGAGTGAAACGAAAAGTATATAATATACCCCTACAGTGGTGACATCGAAGTATGATACATGATTCTCGCTATCTATAAATACATAAATCCTAATTAATTGAAAAGTTCAACATTAGTTAATGACAAAACGTATTGAATTTTTTGTTTTGTTGAGTTCCAGTAATGATCATATGTATCAGATACCTACATCCGCCTTCATTATATTTATTTTTAGACAAGCAATATCGTGTGTTCATTTTTAATATTTCACGTTCGGCGACAGCATTATAAGGACAGAATTGATAAAGCTCTGGAAGGAGAAAATTGAATACAATTCAAAATAAAATAAGGCCTTCATATTTTCCCGGATATATAATTTATTTCCGTTCGTAACAGTGAAATTAGTAATTGAAGAGATGCGCACCTCTTTCGAGATATCAACCTCAAAAGGTAGTAACTAAAATTGAGTTTTTATTTTTTATCTAAAATTACAAGCTAGGAACTTGAAATTCTGTAATTTCCGTGCACTCGCAAAGAAGTAACCACGGGTAATATTTTAATATTCCTGTTACATTATAAGGGGGTGAAATTAGCTACTCTTACTTTCATATTAAAACATTTTTTCAAGATATGAAATAAAATTATAACTCAAAATTCTTGTTTTATTCAAAAATATTTTTTATTTCTAAATTTATCTCCCAAAACCAATAGCTGCAACATAAAAAAATACCTATAATTATTCCTTTGCGAGTACACGAGAGTTACTGACTGAAATTTTAGAAAAAAGTTTCAGTCACCAACTTTTAAGGATGATACCTTAAAAAAATATAGGAAAAACCCATTTAAGGAATTTCCAATTGCCTAATAATAAAATTATAATTATTTTTCTGATACAAATTTATAGAGTTTTCTCATCATTCTATGATTTTATCACATTCACATATCTCAAATTGACGGATCTATCTGCTTCAAAAATTTTATATGTTCGTTTTGTTTCATAAATTCTTAAATTTAAGTTATTTTCTGATATTCACTATTTATTATATCGTTATTGAGATGATATTTTTCTGTTTAGTAATGTAGTATTTCCACATTGTTGGTGATACGCTGTGCAAAGTTGTACCTTGACGATAGAAGTTTAAATTTCTATTTTGTTTGGATATCTCTATCAAAAGTTTATATAATATATTTCATTAGAAATATCTGGAAGCCTCCTCAATTATTTTCAATAATAGAAAGTGTAACTTGCAAAGTAAATCTGGTAATACGTCATTACATTAACAGAAAATAGTGTAGATGTACTTATTACGAAAGGGAATAAATTGATCATTACCTGCAAATCAATATATGGAGGGTCGTCTCTACTATGTTTTTGATAACACCCCAATTCAACGTGTTACTCTTTTTCTTGGACATAGCCTATATCTTAACTCTTTCCTCTTTATCATTGTTTCAAAATGCGAATGTCGGTTCTCACAGATTACTTTCGGTTTTTTTTGGAATTGATTTTCTAAGATTTCTGGAATTTTGCACAGACACCTTTTTTCTCATATGATAAACTCTATAATTATCTCCGTGGCTCGTGTGTCTTATCATATATTATTTTTTTGCTGGCAACTTGAAGAGTCGTTCAAACCAATACCAATCATTCGAACCAATCCTTCGAACTAATTCAACTATTCTTATTCTTATCACGCAATGTTTTCCTTGGAGATCTTTTCCACGACAAAATTCAAATTTTAGGTAGCAAGAAAACTTCATTTCACGCACAAAATTTTTCGAGTATGTTACACCGATACCATTATAAAATTGGATATTTATCAAGAAAGCATCAGCCGATGTCTCAAAACAAACAGAAATTTGTACACCCATTGCAAGATGACGAGTTCGAATGTGGATATTTTTCACCATATCAGATAAAATATTTGAACAGCAGACAATTTGTAACCAATGTGTTGTTCACCAACGAAGCCACGTTCACAACAAATTCAGTAGTATCTTACAATAATTGTAGCTATTGGCAACCGATACCTTCAATGAGTAATGAACAGTAAAATCTCCTAAAAAACAATGGCTGGTATTGGATAGATACAAATGATTCCTTTTGCACAATAACAGATAAGATAAAATATTTCACCTTCAATATAAAAATAATATGAGACAACCTTGAGAACGAAAGATAAATTCAAAAAATATTATTGATAGAATCGAGACAATATATATTTTCTTGGAGGTAAAATTATAATGTCAAAATTAATATTAAATACATATCATTTTATTTGAAAAGACGAGAGAATATCACATGTATGAAAATACACCTCTGAATTGAATTCAAGAATAAAAACATTTTAAACGTAGACGATTGATTACCAATCTATAATATATCAACCATGATAATTAGATTATATTAGTGAAAAGTTTTAAAAAATTATTTACATTAATCAACAGAAAATTGTACTCAATTTTGTTATAAAATATAACATTCATTCATATTTAGTTTGTAATATTTTATTGATTTGTTTTTTGAAATTGAAATCTGTCCAATTAAAAATCCTTACGAATTACGTTGAATCTTTATTAAATTTGTTATTTCAAAATCTAAGAGGTATGCCTATATTAAACTTTGGTTATTGTTGTTTCTAAAATCAAGATTTTTGTAGTTATTTTCTGTTGTTTTCAAAGAAAAAATTGAAAAATTTGAAATATGTATTTATTTCATAAGATATAGTTGCTGTTGAGTTTAATTTAACCATGTCAAGTATTATAGTACATTCAATAAGAGAAGATTTGAGGAAACTTTCTTGAGCAAACTTAATTAACCAATTACTAGTTTATCTGATTCAGCTTCAACTATAATATTTCGATTTTAGATTCTATTGGAAAAGCTAAAACTGTATTCAGAGAAAATTATTATCCCGAAAAAATAATAAAATAATAAATAATAATATATTGAAGAGATGAATGAATGAATCCTCTAATCAATTGAGAAACATATATATAATACTTTATAAGAATATATTACTTAATTTAAATCTATAATACCCAGAAATAAGAGACGTGATTTAATAAATTTTTATTTCATTTTTATTTGTTTTTAATTTTCTAAATATTAAAATACTTGCTCCTTCTCTTTCTCTTTAAGTTAGTTGGTGATTGATGACATTGATTTTTTTTAAATTTATTTTTTTCCCAAAATCTAAAAGATGGGCAAATATTACATTAAAGTTAGTTGAATCTTATTAATGCATTGATCATTTTAGGAAACTATGTGGTTTCTAAGAATAGACATTTTTGTAGTTTTTTTCAGTTGTCAAAACTTTGACAAATTTGTAATCCATATTATGTCTTTCACAATAGATATGACGCTATGAACACCTGTCAGGATCTAATCTTTGGAACACCAATAGGATCTTCAATATCCCCTATATCATCAGATTATGTCGTGGATTATATATTGAACTTTGTAAAATCACCCTTCAAATTATCCTTCATTGAAAAGTATGTGGACGATATAATTTTATCCCTTCCAAATAATGAAATTGATAATTTACTATTTTCCCTCAATAGCTTCGATCCTCATATACAATTCATATAGGAAAGGACAATACTTAAAAATCGCTGACTTTTTTGCCACTAACTTTATTAGAAGCTAAGAAAAAATTTCAAATGACTGATATAGAAAATAGTAAGTTCTAGAAGACATATAAATTATTATTCATATCATCCACATGATACTAAGATTAATTTAATCATGCAAATACTTTATAAACGTTTTTACGAAAACTCATTGCCTTCATATCTTTTGAAACAAATTCTGTATAACCCATCCAATAAATTGTCTAATATAGTATATGAAATTCCTTGTTTAAATTGTGACAAGTAAGACATTAGTCAGTCGAAAAGGTCACTCACCAATCGGTTAACCTCTCACGAAATCGATAGCAGATTATATCCTGACAGGTGTTCATTAGCCAAAGTTTTTAAAACTGATGGCATTGATACTCTAACAGCTAACTCATAAAAATTAACAGCGATTTTTATAATAACCACAATCTATAACCTTAACATTTCTATCAAGCGTCAATTTGAATTTTGATTTTTGAAATCTATGAATAAAATGTTTTCAAAAGAAACAACAAAAATTAAAACGCTGAAATTCTTAACTAATAGTTTTATACATATTTTTATATTGCACTTGACCATACTGTCAGTTCCAGACAATGAATACATAAGTATTTTATTAAAGCTTCTTGAGATCTGGTTTTGATTTATATTTGGATTTCATTTTATTTTGACGTTTTACTGCTTACAAGAAGCATTATGAAAAGAATTATAATTGAAATGATTAGAAAATAATTAAATATGAATTGGATAATATATAAAATAAGATTATTTTTGTAATTATTTTTTAAAAATGTCAAAAAGTAATGTCACAATGTGAAAGACAAGAGTAACATTAAATATCAGTCTACATATCTTAGATAATACTTAACTATATATAATCTTGAAAATTCAATTGATTAAATTATAATGCATTTTACTCAAGTTTTTGATATCTTGTTAATCATTAACCTATAATTTATTTTGTTTTATAACAGTTACAAAAAATCGCATGTTATTCACTCTATACTGTGTGTAAATTGTACCAAAAATTATTATATATTATATATAGTCATTTCTGACTCTACAATATCTAGAAAATAGGATAAATCGTTACAAATATACTTATAATAACTTGTATATTTCACAGTCAGTACAACACATCGAGACTTGCCGTAACCGCGCCGGCTGCCGTCCCGCCCGCAACGCTTGTTCAGACCGCTTGTTCAGACATGTAAATTAATATGACTTATGGTATATGTGTTTGCCATCTTGCCATCTTTGATTCTATGCAATCAACCAAATTTAATTGAAAATTTGTTTAGTTGACTTTATCAACAAACAAATAACTCTGTCAAGGAATCAATTCTAACCTTTAGTTTTTTCGAAAACTGTTAATTCGTCGTTGAAACTGAGCCACAACGCAAGTTTCCATAGATCTAATCTCCACTTTTTGGCGAGAGTTTGAAATTGGTAGGAATGTAGCTTCATGGGGTCCACTAGATCAGCCAAATTTTGAAATTGGTCTATTAATAAAAAAAGTTTGAGGACCAATGATTTAAAGGAACAAATGATTAAATTATAAATGTGGAAAATGCTAGTACGCATTAGTTTTATATGCTTTTTATAGTGATACTGAAACAATCCTGATGCTACAGTTGTATCACACAGAGAGTTAAAATCTACAATACATAATGAGTTTAAATTATCACACAATTGAATTTATTCCTACTGACCTTCAAATCAAATCAACTGTTTTATAAACAGTGTTGTGCAACCTTTATGTACACTGTTAATAAACTGCCACTGATTTTGACTGAAAAGGTCAGATTGATAAGTGTATTTATAGAATTGAAGATTGTGGCTTATTTTTGTTATTGATCTATTTTCCTGATTTTTATCAAGTTTTGTACATGACTAAATTTTTGTTGAAATGTTTTTTCAGAATAGAAATTAAAAAAACGGAGATCGGCAAATCATTATAATAAAAAAATGTAGAAACAATTAATATACAAAAACATTTTTTGGTCACCAATTTTAAAAGAATGTGGGTTGTGGTAACAGGTAGTCAATATCTCATTTAAAGTACTCGGAGACCAATAATTTGATGTTTTTTAGTTGGGTGGGAAAACAGTTTTATAGAAAGAAATGCTCTAATCTTCACATTTTTCCCCGTATTAAGGAAGAACATATTTCATTAGAAACCATCAATTAATGGTAGAGTAGTGATTCAGTTTTATTTCTAAACCAAATTCCGTCTGTTCCAGGATTTATCATAAATATATACAGTAACCAAAATGATGAATTTATTGTATTTGGCTTTAAGCACAATGTATATTAAGTTCAGGTCATTTTTTCATATTTACACCGTAAATTATTTAGCTTTTTATACTGGTTATATGCTTATTAATGAAATTCCTAAAGTTTTTAAACTGACTAATGCGCGATAAACTGTGTAGGCCTTTTCCTCGTCACTCGGTCAAACGCCTTTTTTACATGAGCCAACTTCATAAGATTAATTGGGAATAGTTTTGATTTTTTCTTATACATTATTAATTTATAGTGGAAATCACTCTGATTGAAGTGGATTATATTAAGTTGATTGATCAAAAACGCATTTTGATAAGAAGAATTAATTTGTATGTACATCAATTCGTTCAAGTTACAAATTTTTTACATTACTTTTGCCAACAGCGAACTACACTCGTATTAACAGCCGGTCATTAGTTTGTAATTTCAAAGCACGTTATTAATAAATGGACGACAAATATATCTTTTCAGTTTTGAATACAATCCAGCTATGACTATAATAGTATTGCATACTAGTTTAAATTTAAATTAGAATGTTAGGTGAAGATAGTAAATAAAATCTAAACGGAATTACTTTGTTCATATCTCGATTTTACGGAAACCATTTTTCTTTCTTCGTTCGATGACATATCTAGGAAACTGGCACATTACTACTTGAACTACATGCTTCTATGACTAGTTATTAAAACATAATGATATATGTTTTTTCAACATTTTTTGAATGACGAATGAGAAAAAATCAAGTGCATACAAACGCCTCAAGAAGAAAGATGCACACACTCCAACGTATATCAAATTGACGATTGTGCTATTCGGGCATATTTCATTCTTTTTCTGTTATGTGGAGTATTGCATAATGTCTTAACTAATACATTAAATTTTAAATAAGAACAAACCGTTCAAACAATAGAAAATAGAAGAAGTAATAAAATACGGTTTTTCGGAAACTATGATAAGATTATCTTGATTATGATCTGTATGATAGGAAAGTAATCCAGATCACTGTTTCGCCAATATAAAGTTCAACAAGCTACATCATAAAAATTAAAAAAAAAACTTACTATTTTAAAAACACATAGTGTGTCTACTTAAGCTGGAAAACTTTTTTATTAGTGGTTTTATGGAAAAAAGTTATTCTTGATAAAAAGTACTGCATGGTCCAAAAATTTGAATGCAATCATCAGATTTTAATTTTTTAAAGCAGTATACGAGGATTGTCAAAAAATTTGAATTTTGCGCAAGAGTAAATTATCTTTATTTTTTACAATGCAGAAAGTGTTACAAAGTAAAGTTGTTTTGAATTAAAAGTTATATTCAAATATGCAATTACAGCCTTTTGTTATGAAAACTCAGGTTTTGTGATTACCTATTTACTAATCATTCCCTATTAATTATACTGGCGGGATAAAATTCAAAGCAATCTATGATACCCTGACATGGATTATGTGACAGTGAATGACCGAGTGAGTTATTGTTTATAAAATTACAATGAAAATGGCAAATTTGCTAAATCGTGAAGAAAAAATAGAGCTTATGTTAATTGTTTTTTTTTGACATTCCTTAAATACCGCAAAATAACACAATTATTGGAAAAACAAGTAAGTGTTTTTTTGCACGACCTTCCGTTATAAGAAAGTATGACAGTTTAGTTTCAACAAGACGGTGCTTCCATCCATAGTACATTAAACATTGAAGTACTCCTTGAAAACATGTTTAATGGAAAGATATTTTTGGCCTCCTTAGTCTGCTGATTTGACTCCCCTTGTCCTTTTATGGGGTTACTTAAACAGTAGTAAACTTTACTTCATAACATTTTTCTGAATTGTGAAAAATAAAGAAACTTTAGTCTTGCACAAAATTGAAATTTTTTTACAAACCTCGTATACTGCTTTAAAAAATTGATATCCGATGGTTACATTTTAACTTTTGGACCATGCTGAACTTTTTCTCAGGAATAACTTTTTTTCCTAAAACTACTAATAAAAAAATTCTCCATATGGGTTCAACTAAGTATGACATAATAATTTGCTTTTTTTACTTATGTCAAAAGACGTGGAATGAAATAAATAAAATGATTGATGTCTTGTTACATTTTTTTAAAATTACATATAATTAATTTTAAAACAGAGAGACGTAAAATCAAAAAAATTTAGAATCATAAACATATAGACAAACTCGACTGTTTTGACAGAAAACATCGACGCTATGCGTGAACTGATATGGCAAGATAAATTCTGAATGGTACATCAACATTTGTTTGCCAGAAGAGTTCGAAAAAATCATGAAATCAATCGCAGAAAAATCATTCTCCACCACGACAAATCGAGCTCTCACACACATTAGTTCAAACAAAAACCTTTTTGAACAATTATTGGATTGATGGATCACCCGCCGTACAGTCCAGTCCTTGTTTGGCATCTAATGATTTCTTCGTATTCCTTCAGATTAAAAATAAATTGCACCTGAAGAAGCGGTTAATGCGTTCAAATGACATGCTTTGGAGTTACCTCAATCGGAATGGGACAAAATGCTTCTACAATTGGTTCAAGCGCGTGCAAAAGTGTATTTATCTTAAAGGAAAATATTTAAAAAAACAATGAAGCCATATATAATTATAAATATGTGTTACAGTTTGTCTATCTCAAAACTTAAGTAGCAACCCTCGTATTGTAATGATACGATTTTGTGTTAATCAAATAATGTATCATGATACTTTAATATTTCCGTTGAATCAGAAATAATAATGCAATACCACACTTTATATTCATAGAATTACACTTGTTAAATGTGATAACCTTCAACAAATTTATTGGTCTTATCCTGCATTAAACAAACAGTTAGGATATTTGAAAGTTTTTATTTAAAAAATAAATTACATCAATTTCATAATTTCAAAGAAAATAATTAAATAGGAGTTTATTTGGAAGAAATTTGGTTCAATATATATAAAAATATAAATATATTTAAATATTAGAATTAAGGTAGTTAAAATTTAGTTTTTAAAATGAATATGAAGTTGATGTAAAACATTTTTCCGTATTGTTATTATTATTGAAGAGATGTTTAAATTACTTTTTGTTTCGCACTAACTTCAGCATGCATTATTGGGTGTTTCTGGAGATTTTTTGTATCAATCACGCATATTAGATGTTGCTTTGAACTATAGACTGTTATTTCTCAAGTAACGCTTTATCAATTCAAATTTTCAATAGCAAATCATTTTTATGGATAAAAATAATGTTTAATCATCAATCGCTTACTGTGAGAGGTAACAACAATAGAATTTATAATATCATAAACTTGAGTAATTATGATTTTCATATTATATTCATGTTTGAATGATTGGAGATTTGATGTGATTTTTCTAGTTAGTTTTCAATATAGATATATATTTATATATTAGTAAGATTAAAAGTAGTGGTTGGACTAAAGGTTATTAAATCATAGCTACCCACAAATACCTAGGAGATCATATATAATTAAACGAAACTTTATTATCTTCCTTTTTCATTCCTTACACATCCAGATGTTATACTTCCATTGTTAAACAAAACAAACAACAAACCATCCAATATCCTTTACCTTGAAAGTATATGAACTGTTAGGGGAAATTTCATTGTATGGGAATTTTTGAAAATAGTTTCAAAGGCAAGAGAATATCGCTTCACTTGGAGCTGTAATTTGTGAGATGCTTATCAAAAGGTTAATTGTTATCTTTGTATGAAAAATAGTTTCAGACCTGAAGTGTATCAGCGTTTGTATTTATAATCATTTATCAACTTCTTATCCTTACGAAGTGCTATCACTCAGCCGCGCTATCAAATATAAATTAACTCATATTGGAAATAGTTCTTGTTTGTTTATTTGAATGGAGAAATAAAATATTACCGTGGATTTTCAAATGAAACAATTGAGATAGGTAATAGTTACAAACAAATATGACAGAATTAAAACCATTTCTAAGGTATAGAAAAAATTTTTTGTAACTTGCCTCTAATTTTTCTAAAACTAATTGCGCAGCATTTGTGAGAAAACGATGCAAAGTTATTATCAAGTTATCAATAACTGATTATTAGCTATTTCGACAAAGTATTATCCAACATAACATTTATAGGTTAATTGAAATTTCCAAATACTGTTTTGCAAACTTTGAACTCAAGCTGACTGGATAATTTACTCTTTGAAACACATAATAGATATACCATCATTTAAAATTATCAACATCTATAAAACATCTTCTTGGCAAAATTCTTTCTACGAACCAAAAAAAAAATACAACACCGAAAATAATTTTTTTGATGAAAATATCTAACGGGTGACCGCTTGAGCATCTTCATCATTTGTGTCCATTTACAGATAAGATACTGATAGTGGTGAGTCACGTAGATAACCTTTTATAACTATTAGTTAACATGTAGGAATTATAGGGATTCGTGGCAGCAGCACATTTTCGCCTTGGAATTTTCCATTCAAAATGATGACTTCAATAAGGTTTTTCATTAATTATTTAATGACTAATCGTGTGCCAATACACAGCCGTGGGAAGTTTCATTTGCGAAGCAGAATGATCAGAGATCCAACCTTCAATGCCTCATGCCTAGCAAATCCAATGAATTTAAAAACTCTATTGGATAATTAACACTTTCGTTGGTATCACAAACTGCATCGATGAATTTGTATGACACCAAGTCCCCAGGCAACAACTGTTGTATCTTTAAATTTAACCCATTAACGTCCACATTTTTTGCTGCAAAAAATCGCTCTTTCTGTCAACCACTTATGGTTTTCATATATATGATAAATTTGCAGAAATCCGTCTGTAATTTTATGCATCCAGTATTTTCATATACAGCAACTTTCCCATCGCCAATATCTAACAGTTGTTTAGAGAAAGCTTCGGCGGATGAATGCGGGACCTCACAACACGTGTTACATGAGATCGCTTAATTAACTGAGAATTAAAAGTATCTTTATCAGTTGTCAATAAATTGTGAATAAATAATTATTGCACTGAAAAATTCGTTCATTAACGATTTATGTCTATCGTGAAAGACACAATATGAATTATGAATTTGCTAAAGTTTTGACTGAAAAAAACTACAAAAAATGTCTATTGTTAGAAACTACATAAATGGCCCAAAACTGATTTAAATCACCTTAGTGCAATTTATTCATATCTTTTAGATTTTGAAAGAAATAACCTCACCTAACCTATAAATTTTAACTTTACTTATAACGACCTAGCCTATAAAAATGATTATCATTTAAATTCGAACCAATAAATATAGAAATTTACGATGAGAGTAAAATTAATATGAGAGTTGCAAAAAAAATTAATACGTATAACAATCACTGATACGATCGTTTCACAAATAAAACCAAAAAAATGGCTGAAGACTGTATAGTGAGTAAGACAGGAGAACGGCTTCGTTTTCATCCCTTCATGATGTTTTCTGGATGACAAGTGACAACGGTAGACATCTGGCAGGGATAACTGATCGATTAATAATTGATTGGTTATCTACCGGCTAAGGCGTAAGATCAAATTGAATTGTGAAAAAAATCATAATTAAAGGAAATTATTGAAAATAACAAAAAAAATCGCGATGAAAAAATAGGGGTTAATCGTAGAGGTGTGAAAATTGAAGTTTCTATTTATTTTTTTCAATAAAAAAATAAAAAAAAATATTTTGCTAGAGACCTAAAGAAAAATCGAAACGTCAATTTTATCTATCTCTCAAAAATTATTTAAAAAACAAATTTTGAAACAGAAGAGACCTAAAATCAAGAAGATTTAGAAACAAGTAGTTTTTGTCTAATATTAGATGGAAAATTTACACAGCACAATTCAAGCGGCCGTTATATGTGGTCAAATTACGTGGTATTCTACGATACCACCCCAAACATTCATGAACCGCCCATTCTGACCAAGCAATTCACACATGGCTTGTAGAACAATAACGTAAATGATTGAAATAGTATTTAATACAATTGTATTGTTTATTTTAAAATTCTTCAAGAACTATAACTATTATAAGAGAAATCTAAATATATGGGAATATACAGGTTTCGCTCTTAAAAATCGTATATTTGCTTTGTGACGCAGCTGCGGTCTAATCATCCAATTTGTAGTTATCAGTATATTGTAGAGATAAGAAGCATGTCATTGCCTCCACTTTTTCTCGATAACTTTTGTGAAAAATTCCCATAATAAAGAAGTTATGGATTGATGTCTTAATAAAACACACCCTAAAGGAATGTTTTTGATTTTTGGTGTATTTCTACAGTGATATTGTAATCAATTGGGATTGTATCGATCTCTATGGAAAATTAAATGTTTATCAAGATCAGATTTAAATAGAATTTCAGTAGTAAATTTCATTATCGGGTATTTCTGATGCTATCAGAAGTATCCTTACGGCGGAATTCTCTAAAAATTGAAATAGAAGAAGATAAATAGTCTAAGAACTATCTGTGTGCCCAACTTTATCCAAATCCCTTCAGCAGTTTTTCCATGATTCAGTAACAAACACCCAAGGTATCTATCTGATATCTAATATTACTCTTATCTGTCATTTTCTGATATTACTTTTTGACATTTTTAAAAAAACGATTCTGACAAAAATTATATTTCACATTTCCTCGAGTTTATATAACATTTTTTCATTATAACTCTTCTAGTCACAAGCGAAACGTCAAGATAAAATAAAATCAAAATCAACGTATGAGCTTAAAAAGTTTTAATAAAAAAAATTTAAAAAAAAATATAAAGATCGACAAAAGGGTCGATTAACATCACGCTCTTCAGAGGAATTGTGATTGTGAATAGTAGAAATCTAGAATGATACACGAAACCAACTAGGTACTAATATATTTGAACTTCGATTCGTGTCATCCAATGTCACAAAAAAGATCAGTGATAATAAATTTGGCGGTTAGATCTATACAACTATCAGATCCTGAATTTAGATGCTTATCTATTCAAAAAGTAAAAACTGCATTAAAAGAAAAAAATTATCCGGAAAAAATGATAAACATATATTCAAGAAAAGAATAAACAGATATAGTACAATCAATTAAAAAACAAAACAGAAACGAAACATCAGACTTAAAACATTTCTCCTTACCATATGTACAAGGACTTTCCCAACAACTGTCAAATTATTTCGATAAAGGACATAATACATTATGCAAATATTTGACTGAACTAAAATCTAATACCAAAAAATAAAAGAAATATTATATATCTAGTAACGTACTAATTGTGATGCTGTCTACATAGAGAAGACATCTCAGTATTTAGAAAATAGACTAGGTCATAAATACGATAAAAAAATAAAATTGCATTAACGTATCACGAATTATCAAAAAAAAAAACAAATTCAATTATAAAGATTCAAAAATACTTGGAACCGAATCTAACACACGAAAAAGAGAATTTTTAGAAATTGTTACATTCATAAGAACGAAAAAGCTATAAACTATAAAAAAGACCTAAATTATTTATAGCTATAGCTATAGCTATATTATACTACTCATTTATAGTACATAAACTTCCTCCAACTGTTCAAACTATTATTTTCTGACGTTGACACATTGACTTTTGGTTCGATATGTATAGTATGTCGTAATGCGCACAAAATTTCTCTACTGATAAACAACCGTTTTCGATCGAATAAATTCGTACTGAAAAAATTACTAAGCATGTAATTCATAAAAGTACCATGTAATTCAGTGAACTTTCTAATTTTGAAGGAATTACGAGAGTTATTTATCGATTTGAACGTAGAAGAGAAAGAACTTATATTTAATCAAGTTTATCATCAATACATAATATAGACGATTTGACTAACTAACAAATATGTTTACCATTAAGCGGGTCATGTACATGTGTGAACAATTTATCGTCTTCCACAAGAAGAACAGGGGCTCACTTCATTGAGAAAAAAGCGATGTGCACCATGATCGCTTCACTACTGTGCTTTTCCACGCTCAATATAATTTAATGCGTATTGTTATTCACTAAAATGATGAGCGGGGATAAAATAACGTCGACAGTTTCACAATTGATAGGAAAACGAGATTCTCGAATGTGGGTACAAATATTCCGTATCAGCAGTTGAATATTCGTGTATACTAGAATAATATATAAAGATATCATTTGTTACACCTTTTATACGTTTAATTAGAATTTTTTCCAATTAATTTTGATTGTAAGATAATAATCAGAAGTTTTAATTATTTCAACCCCTTTTTGTCTTGGAAAAAAATGTTTTTGCAACCAAAAATTTTACGATATATTGTAAACTTTAAGTTTAATTATATATTTATATGTTAAATGAACTGTAATATTCATGCACAATATGAGAATAAAAGTTTCCAATTTCACCTGGGAAATATTTTGAATTTCAAAAATAATAGATAATGTTAAAATGTACTTAGCTACATCATAAGCTTAAAATTTTTCGTTTATATAACAAAACCCGATAAGAAAAAAGCACAAGAAAACCCACGTAAGTACCAAAAATTAAAAAAAAACTGTGATTTAAATAAAACAATCGGGAAACGCATATCTAAAACAAAACTTCGAAATGCAAAACGTTTCCCAATATATTGTACAGATGGATTCCCACTTTTCATAACGGTATGTTCAACATTCAAATGATCTTGTTTGGATTGTTTAAGAGTTGTTAGCAATAAGAATTTTTTAGAAATTGAGAAGAAAGCATTATAATTGAACTGTTGCAAAATTCAAAGAAAATCTAATACCTGGAACAAATTAAATTGAAAAAAGAATAACTATTTTTCCCAAAATTATTTGGATTGATCTAAACCATCAACTGATAAACGTCATATGAGTAAACATATTACATTTGTA
The DNA here is from genome assembly GCF_026250575.1 of Diorhabda carinulata. NCBI lineage: Eukaryota > Metazoa > Arthropoda > Insecta > Coleoptera > Chrysomelidae > Diorhabda > Diorhabda carinulata. Next base: position 12,991,894 of record NC_079462.1, read on the forward strand.
AACTAGTCCATAAATAATTATTGAATCGATGATACAAACAAATTTGTGTCAGTCAACTACTCGAATATGTAGATTTGTTACAACGTACTTAGGAAACCTTGTAGTAATCAAATCATACCGTGTAAATTCCGATAACAAACCTTATAACGCGCATTTTTATATATCACAGTTACTTAATGTAGGTTTTTACAAAAATCTTGTAATATTATTTTAAGTCTTGTTATGACTGGTGGGTAGATTCATAAGTTTTTTTAGCTCAAGTAATAGATATTAACTTACGTTGGAGGATTAACAATATTAAACAGTTCTACGGGTGATGTTGGTACTCTTCTCACAATCATTTTCTTTCCATCCGTAGACCCCATACATACAGATGACCATGACCTCAGCGAGGCTGCATCAGATGATTTTGAAACAATTCCTGACTCACTGCTAGGAGGTTTTTGACCCAAATCATTCATTAAATGGTAATAATTTTTCAAAGATCTAATACTGTTATTTCTTTTGAAATTAGGACTACTTTGATGAGAAGGAATGGAGTTGAAACTGTGATTAGATATATCGGAATGGTGCGTTCTAGAAGCTTTACGCAGAGACCCAGCCGGCGACGGCAATTTACGTTCTAAAGGTTCTTTAATTTCTTTATGTACTGCTTCTACAGGTTCTATATCACAGTCGTTTTCTTCCGTCTCTTCCACAACTGGTATAACTTCTATTTCACTTTTCAACATTCTCTTCATTATCGTATTGTTTGATTTTATTTCTTTCATTACCAATCCGCAATCCTCCATTTTATTTGCTTTTTGTAAAAGGTTGTTTTCAGGCATTTCTATGTCAAATTTGTTAAGAGTTACGCATTCATATTCTAGGTTTCACTTTTAAATTGCATGATATCACTCGAGTATAGATAAGTTAAGTTATAACCTAATTTTGTATTTTAGAATCGCGCACATCGCTCTCGGCGAAAGGTATAAACAGTCACGGCGTGCTTTTTTAACCGTGGTTGCGGCGAGACTGATTACAATTCAACTGTTCATTATAAAATGCAAGGAATGTCCCACTCTTTTTATATTAGTATACTATACTACATATTGTAATATTATTTAACGTTATCTGCGATTTCAGATTTTGGAATGATTTATTGATGTAGAAGTGTAAAAAAAGATTAATGGTCGGTTGAGATGAGGAGTTTTAAAATTATTGAATTTGTGATACTTATATTAGTAACTGGAAAAGTAAATGGAAAAGCTGACAAAAATTTAAAACCGAAAAGAACCATAAATGGAGATTTTATTAAAACGAGTGTGTGTATGAATAAAAATAGATTTGATTTTAAAATTAGTCTAATATGAATTGATTCATTCAATTCGAATAGTAGATACATTTGAATAACTATAAAAAATATAAATTTAGTTGTTAATTTGGTTAATTTCTGAGAGCACCTAAAGAAAGTGATTAGCACTGTTGCTTCGTGAGGAAATAATCTGATATAATTGCCGGTAAGCGCAGCATTTCACAATCTGAAGTTATTGTACGTATGTTGACAATAATATATCGAACAAACAAAAATCAGAGCTGTATTACTGGGTAATATAGACATGTCCAACTAAAAAAAAATTTCGTCGTTGCGCCTCCAAAAGCCGCTATGTACCCTTAAGTACATAGGGTATTAAGGGTATTACCAAATTATTTTTTCATTTCCAATATGCAATATACAAATAAGAAATGAGGAATTGAAAAAAAATATTGATATATTATTTTTCGAAGCATTATTCTAATTAAAATTTCCTTTTGTAAGGAAAATATTTTATTATTTGGTAAGCACTTAGCGAATTTTGGATGTTTTTTACATGCACAAAGCTGCTTTTGGAAACTGAAGAAGCATGAGAAAGTATTACAATGAAATAATTTCTTATTTTTTTTTAAATAAATCAAGATATTCAATGAAGTTTATGAATAACAGAATTGACAATCATCGTCAAGCATAACATAATAGTTATTAATTATTTCACACGAATATTGTAGAATTTATTTTTATTATAAATCTCACAGGAAATATGATGGTCCTAGTGTATTGAATTTAAAGACAGCAATTCATTTCATTTTGACTTTTCGATTTCCTTTTACAATTTCTTTGGAGGATTGGTATTATGAATTGGTCCACGTTGGAGCCATTTACCGCTATGATTGTGTTTGGAAGAGACTACCAAAAAATGTTTTGGAAAACTCTCAAAGCTTAAAGAAAAGTATAGTAATTCACATTGTTTATCACATAAGGCTATGTAGATCTCGCCTGTCTCATTCTGCTTACATATTATTCGACGGGCATAACGCTTTGAAGTAATTTTCTAATGATGAATGTACAGAATCTATTTCTTTAATAGTATGACCTTTTTCCAGTATAATTTGTTCAATTTTAGGTGCTGATCTGCTAGAGCACTGTCAGGGATCTTATTTTATCAACTGTTTCTTGTCCTATTGTTTATCGAATAAGTTAAGTTATTATTTTTGTAAATTGTGAAGTTATGTATCTGGAGTTTCTGTTGGTAATATTGTTCAGATAATAATGATTTCGGACAAAGTTCACTATATATCATATATATATATATATATATATATATATATATATATATATATATATATATATATATTCAACTAAATCGAACCATTGACTGTGATTCATTCTTGAAAAGTATGTCTCGATTAAAATATACATTCGACACATTCATGCACATTTAATAAACATCGACCTTAATGTTATGGGCGCCTCTGGAAAATCCGTTGTCATTATCATATAACTGTGAAACAAACACAAAAAATGTTCAGTTATAATAGGGCTATAATTTGATTCAACAAATATAGGTTTTATAACCACCTTTATCACTGCCACAAGGAAAATATCTGAATTTCTAATTATTTCTCAATAAAAATTACAATAATCATCGAAGTGAAATCTGTGATAAAATTAGTCAAATCGAATGGGTGGTTATCTAGAAATTTTTTATAAAATTATAGTTAATTCTGCAGCACTGGGTTTTTTACAGACTAATATATAATGGTTGATGTCAATAAAAATGATATAGTCATACAAGAAATTTGTTGTCAGTTTTTGTCAGAAGAAAATCTCATAATTTGAGATGACTAGTAAATATTTCAAATGAATATATTTTTTTCTGAAAATTATATAGAAATATATAATAGTTGTCATTTGTTTCATAAATGTACTCTACCAATCAAATAGTTGGTAAAAAACTTAATGAGTATATTTTCTAATTTCACTTCAGCAAGTTCACATGTTTTTCATAAATGTAAAAGCTGTTTACCAGATCGTATCAGTGAATAACTTCTCATTCAAGTAGAGGCGACGAAAAAATTAAACCATTAAAAAGAACAAAAGAACAATAAGGTGTATCTTTATTATACTGTTATACTGGCCGCACTTTTGTATATAATGTATATATTATATAAAGTGAATTTTTATAAATATATAGTGATAAGAAAAATTGAAAATTTAAACGAAAACATATATATATATATATATATATATATATATATATATATATATAGTATATATATATAGTATATATATATATATATATATATATATATATATATATATATATAGTATTCACGACTAGGTTACTAAACCTCAAGGAAGTAGGGATGCAACTCCCTTCAAAATATGTTTTATAAACGTAAGATATGCTAACTCAGTTGAATTCAATTTGATGAACTAAAGCCTATGCCTGTAGTTAGTTTTTTTGGTAGTAATATTCTCTACAATTTTCCTCAAATAGTTCTGTCTCCTCATTCAATACCTATTTATTTTCATTGATTATTAAATTCTAAAAACCTATTTTCACATTTATGCCTCTTGCTCCTTCCTCCCTTGAATTTTGTCTAATTTTCTTTTATATATTTCTTCCTCTTGTACTAATATCATCGTAAATTTTTGTGTATCTTACTTGTTCCTTCTATATCATTTAAAAATTTTTTGCGTTCATTATCCCAATTTTTTTTATATTATCTTTTGTTCTATTCGTTTCTTGTATTTGTTGCTTGATGCCACATTTTCGTGTTTTCTCTATTATTTCCTCTTAAATCTTTTTGTATTATTTCGCTTCTTCCCTCATTTTACTTTTATTGATAAGTTTCGTATCCATTTCCTGTATTTTTCGATAAGTTGACAATTTTTTTTTACTTTTGTCAAAAATTTCATCTTCGGACGTTCTTTTTCTACTATTCCTATCGTCACATGAGGTGTCGTCGGTGTCCAACATTTTAAATGTTTAATTATTCACGGAAAATAGGACGACCGAATCAACCTCTTGAAGTCGAGCTCACTTCTCAACATGCAAATTCACTATTCATTTCTTTCATTTTTACTCTAAACTTGAAATCTGGCAACACCAGTTATTTTTAGGGTAGCTTTTCGTACTGATATGTTATCACTTAACCTCACCGATACCTACAGCTTTTATCACTACACTATATGGATCCGGTTTTATTTCTCAGTTTTTATTATTATCACGTTTATTTCAATATATGATCTTATGACTTGATGTGTACTTATTTTCACTACACCCCTAGGTTTAAGAGGTAAATATAGGCGAAAGATAAATAATAGTTCTATACTTCAACGCTACATTGCCAACTTCTCGAACGTAAAGATTTGGCAGACAATCCCACGAAATCTCTGTAGCTTTCCAACCACCTTGTAGGGCTTGCTTCCTGCTATAATAGTAGAGCCTTGAAAACAAGTATCTAAAAGTAACGACAGTGTTTACCGTGTATGCTCGTCCAGGTAGTATCCTCCTTTTTGAGTTCGCCTATTCCATTGCTAAAATTTTGTAGCGGTAATTGGTAAATCTTCCACGCTTGAAATTGAAATATTCGTAACACATAAGATCCTCAAATTCAAAAAATGTCATCTTGTTGACAGGGATCGTTTGTTCTGGGGGGGAAGGATTTTAATATTTAACCGAACTAAAATCTGAAACACTCAAAAACCAAAGAAGTAATATTGTTACCTTGTTTTGACTTTGACATTGTTTACATATAACAGACATCTAAATATTTGAAAAGAAGATTAAAAAGTCATCAGTACAATAAAAAAATGATAATGCTTTAACTAACTTAGGAAATCAAAAATAGAAATCGGGAAATATGTTGAAAAAAATATAATTTGATATGTCATTGCCACAATTCCAGATCAATCACATTCATTATCTCGTTGGCAAAGTCTTCATTCGAATTTACTTTACAAATATTGAGTACTTTCAAAACACCTAACGAATTTATTGTCAAAACGCAGATAAAAATTTAAAATCATGGTCAGAAAGTCAAAATGTCGAAAAATGTAAAAAACATTATTTCTAGTTTTCTACAAAATAAATCTGACATATAGAAAAATATTCATACGTTAGAAACAAGAAACCAAAAATAATTATTTGATCGATAATACATAAACTTTTACGTGTAATTGATTCAAATTTGGAAATTCTTTTAAAATTGAAAAAACAAATAATTTATGTAATTGATGAATTTATTTTTGAAAATTTTTCTACCAGTCAGCAATTTACTCATAGTAAATTATTTCATCAAATTAAAAGCAAACAAAAGAATGAACTTAATAATTTTATTAAGAAAAAAACTAATTCAGTTTTCTAATCCCAAGAAAATTGGATAAGAATATTTGAATTATAGGCAGTTTCTATCACTAGGTCCTAAATTATACCTATAATTTCTGAGGATATTCCATTTAAATCTAAGCTAGCCAATATTGTTTACATATCCTCTCTTAAACAAAATGAACAAGAAAGAAATATGGTTATAGCCAAAATAATTAACATCTCAACTAACTATATTCATGAATCTAAACAATCTTCTATATTTAGGCAACTGTAAAACCAAAAAATTTTTCGAAAGACAATCTAATTTTGATAGTCATACCATCTGACAAAAGTAATATCACCGTTATAATGAAGTGAGAGCACTATTAAGATTTATCTAGAAAAAGATGGACAATAATACATAGTGTAAAAAACTTACTAAGGATCTATTACTATTCTCTATCAAAAATTCATGAATACATCATCAACTAGACAAATTCTAGCATTAATAAACTCCCCAATTGCACCTCTTGCTATTTAGTTATCTGAAATGTTTAACATCCTATAACCATAACAATGAATAATTATATCTCCTTCACTCTTCACAAATCACAATGAGTGACAATATGCTATTACCATATCATCAGGCTTGTTTAAATGCAATTCCCTCAAAGTCGCTATCAACAATTTGCGCAATTTTTGTATCGGGATCCAGAAATTTAGGGAAACAAGCTTTAATGAATGTATAGCAAGAGCTAACGAATTTATAAAATATAGCAGCTGTGGAATTCTATTGACTTTTGGAAAAAGGCTTCACAATGTCCAATTATGAAGCTGTGGATGAGCCAATTGATTCCATTGAAATCAAAGTCCGAAAAAGAAAACCTTTATCCAATTTATATGCTTTTTAGTAATCTCTCACTAATCAAATATTTTTTTTTCACTATCCATAATAGACATCAAAGCATGTTTGGTAAGATGAATTTTGTAGGCAGATCTTGAGAACAGAAGAAAAGGGAACTCGCCGATGCGTTATTATATTCAAGAAAAGATAAACAGATACTACAATCAATTAAAAAACAAAAAAAGAAAACATTTTTCCTTGCCATAATTATGTACAAGGACTTTCCCAACAATTATCGAATTGTTTCCATGAATATGACATTAGTATAAGTCATAATACATTAACCTTACATGTAAGAACTAAGGAAAAATTATTTTTTCTTATTAGAACAAATTTCTATTTTGATTTTATTTTTATTTTGATATTCATGATGAAAATGATCTATTGGTTAATATAAATACGCAAATTGTCAGTGTGAATATCATATTTTGATAAAGACTTAAAATTAGTCGAAACGTCAATATTTATCTTTCTTTTAAAAATTTTAAAAAATATTAAAAAAAGTAATTTTGGAACAATAGAGACCTAACATCAAAAACATTTAATAAATATATAATTATATATATATATATATATATATATATATATATATATATATACATATTTCTTTAATTTCTTATTTCTTAGATATATTAATGCATCTAAATGTTCTTGATTTTAGGTCTCTTCTGTTTAAAAATTAGTTTTTTTTTGATAATTTTTGAAAGAACATCAAAATATTTTGATAAAGACTTAAAGAAAAGTAGAAACGTCAAAATTTATCTTTCTTTTAAAATTATCAAAAAGAACTAATTTTTAAATAGAAGAGACCTAAAATCCAGAACAGTTAGATGCATTAATATATCTAAGAAATAGGAACTTAAAGAAATTTATTCATATATATATATATATATATATATATATATATATATATATATATATATATATATATATATGTATTTCTCGTCACATTATCTCTAATATTCATAGAAGTGAGAATTTATTGAGTGTACATTCAACCTTGACGTTTGTTCGTGGTAACATTTTATCAGATTGTTATATCATTTTTCCAATGAAATAGGAGTTTGAAGCCAATCTCGCTCATTGCATTTGGTTCGGAAATTAAGAAATATTCATTCCAAAAGAATAATGTATGCAATAAAGTGAAAAACTTTTTCCTAAAAAATAGAATATTTTGTCGATTCTTCACCTAAATTGTTGTATTCATAATCCTTTATTAATTTTATCTTCATATTATGTTCAATAACGAAAAACTTTTGTCGACCAATCAATATTGGAATTTCATACATTAATACCAGTTTTGATAAAAAACTGTAAATTACAAATTATTTTACTGAAAAAATCACGAAAAAAGTGTTTCGGATGGTTTCTCGTTTATTAGACAATTTGCTCTAGAGATGGTACGAAATACCTGTCACAGGTATCGACTAGGAACAACTTGTAACAGGTACGGATCGTACTCGTACTCGATTACTAGCGTAGACGAGTATATATTTGAAAACGCGTGCGTACGACGTTAACGTAGTCGATCCGCTCCGGACCCGGCGGTAAGAACGGTGGGGCTCGGATAAGTTCGTGTCAGGGTACGCTGAAATATGGGAGATATCGGAATGGAATGGAATCGAACAGTTATACGGACATCTGGGGATTTCTTCATTTAGCTGACATTGATTTGAATTTTGAATATAAATTACTAGCTGTTATAAACTTTTTTATTAAAGGATCACAACCACATTCTGCAATCAGCAGGTCATAATAATATTCTTCATAACAAATAAAAATATATTCTTAAAAAAATAGTTATTTAAAACAATAAAACTCTTCTTTGGAAATAAAAGGAACTGAATGATTGCGGGAATGCCTTTAAAGAATAATTTCATAATTACTTCATGAACTTACTATTCATATTCAAAAACAACATTTTTTGTAGTTTTTTCGCACTTAAACGAGTACGTTTTTCATGAAATAAATTTCCAGCTTTGGAAAATAGTCTTTCACATGGCACCGATGTTGCCAAGGCACAACATTTTTGCCTCACCAGCTTACTCAAATTAGGGTACATATAGCTACAGTCTTTCCACCACTGCATGGGATTCTTATTCCTTTCCAAGAGATCATCCTCCATATATCTTTGTAACTCCATTAGAGCCCTTGAAGTTGAATTTTTTTTTATGCTACCATGACCACTCGCTATCTTGTCAAGTGAAGACCAAATAGAAAATTCAGCAATAACTTTTTCTTCATTCGTTTTCGGTTTTTTTGAAACAGGTTCGTCGGATGAATTGATTTCATTATTTGATTCCGCGGAATCAATTTTATTTTTTTTCCTTAGAATCTATTATTTCTACTAAAGCGCTAATAACATTTTTACGAACCCTTTCCACGGCATCTGCATTTTTAAAACCAAATGTTTTGAACCTTGGATCCAAAAATGTACAAATAGCCATTGTATTGCTGTATTCCATATTGCCCAATCGTTCTCGAAGTCCAGTTTCACATTTTTTCAAAGCAGACTTCGATATCTCTGACAAGTCTGGAAACGTGACAATTCATTGCACACATCTAGTAAACCGTTGGTAATTACTATAACTAAAGAGGCCGACATATAGTTTTCTCCGCTTACAGAACGAGTAGCGCTTTCAAAAGGGCGCAGAATTTTGCATATATCTTTCATTATACCCCATTCTGCCATTGAGATTTTTGGTAAATTTGCATCAAGTAGAGCAATTGTAGAACGCAGTGGAACTTCCAAATCTATAAATCTCTCGAACATATAAAATGTGGAGTTCCATCTGGTGACCACATCTTGAAGTATTTTTTTTGGAACTTGAATTCCAGAATTTTTCTGGATTTCATTCAATTTAGCAGTAGCCTTGGAACTTCGTTTGAAATGACTCACTATAGTTCTAAGTTTATCCAAAATAGGTTTTATTGTGGGTAATTTGAGAGCATCTTGAACAACGAGATTCAAAGTGTGAGCATAACAACCTAAAAACTTCCATCCGGTGCCATCCCTTTAACATTAGATGCATTATCCGATACAGCTAGTATAACTTTTTTTTCTAATCCCCAATGTCTCGTAACTTCGATAAGTTCTCTGGTTAAGTTTTCGATAGTATGACTCTCATAAAAAACTGCACACTTCAAAAGTGCCGAATGTATCTCAAACTCTTCATCTATAAAATGCACAGTTATAGCCATAAAACTCTCATTATTCAATGATGTCCAACAATCAGTAGTCAGACAAACAAAGGGATCTATTTTTTTTTAGTATTTCACTCAAACTAATTTGACACTTTTCATACAAATTCGGAATCATTCTTTTTGATATTAGTTGTCTGGTAGGTAATTCATAACTTGAATTCAAAGCTTTCACGAAAAGTCTGAAACCCTTATCTTCGACTATTCTGTACGGCTGATAATCCAAATAAAACAATTTGACAAATTCATTATCAATCTTTCTTTTTACGGGTACGGTAAGTTTCCTCGGTATGTAATTGTCAATTTTATTATTTTGCCGTGTTTGTTCTATTTTTCTTCGTGTAATTGTTTCCATACAAGAAGAGGAAGTTGATTGTGCTGACACTGCTGACTCTATTGACACGCCATCGTCATCTTGAAGAGACACCAGAGACTCGCCCTATAAAGTTTAAATAATTGTTGACTACTCATGCATTTACTATATTATTGAAATTCGGAATATTATTCGATATTCCAATACCATAAATATGCAATATATAACTAACTGGTAGCAGCGTTCGTTTTGTAGAAGTTATTCCGGTATCTTCATGATCTGTATCCAGTACTTTATTTTCTGTCTTATCTGAATTGACATTGCTAATAGTGTTAGAAGATACAGGAATTTTTACCGTAGGATGTTTTCTTTGAAAATGCTTCCTCAAATTTGAAACAGATGATTTATACGAAAGTTTTTGTTTGCATAAATCACAAATTGCAATCTGTTTCTCGTTTTGAACTACCGAGAAAAAATTCCACACAACACTTGACTTCCTATTCTGCACATTCATTTCTCGAATGATAACAACAATTACCTACTGATATAACTTGATGATAGCTTCAACATTCAACGGCTTCAAGACATAAATGCAAAACTAATGAGACTTCGCCACCGTTGGACGTGAACCAAATCGGGAATCCACCTATAAACGATGATTATCGAAATACGCGCGGGAGTATTTCATATTTCATAATCTACAGACTCCTGGCAACTTCTCGTACGCATGGTACGGGGGCGCGCTGTTCCAACAAAGAGTATTTTTGTGGTTTCGAGTCCGAAAAGTACGATACGAAACGAGTCAGGCGGGAGCGAATCGTTCATGGAACAGGTATTCTTGGAACAGGTATCTGTCACAGGTATGACTTAGTAACTGGAACGGAACGTACCTGTTACTAGAAAATACTGGTTTTTAACATCTCTAATTTGCTCTCTGCTACGACTTCTAAATTTTATATGGAAGCTAAACCTGGCAACGCTGCGACCACGAGGGCCCAGAAGAGAGACAGCAAAAACCCAGGGCATTCAAGATACACACCACAAGAGTTGCAGACGTAAAATTTATAAAAATTTGTTAAATGTATAATAATTCAATATCAATATATGAGATGCAAGGATAATATAAGTAATTAAAGTTGTGCGTTTACGAAATACAATAGTGTATCATTATTATTATAATAAAAGAAGAAAAGAACAAACACCGACACCTAAACATTTGGTCCTTCGAGCCGCTTGAGACGATATCCAGCTAATTCCGATGATAAGCCGACAGACAAAAAGTGAGTTTTTTCCTTTATTTTGCTTTGAAATCCTTTCAAATGTGGCCTTTGTTTGAAGAGTAAAGTTAATTCAACCTTATATCAATTTGAATTATTTCATATATAGTTGAAATTTTAATTTATATACTATATTGGCGTTGCCTTGAGTTGTTGATTTAATCATAAAAATAAAATAAATTGCTATCGCCATATCATAATATTATTTACAATTGATTTATTCTTATGCACACAATTCATATTTATTTATAATATATTGGTGTAGAATAGAGTAGAGTTATCCACAAAAAAAGGGTCGCTTTCGCCGGTATATTTTGTTTACGATTTTATACCTAAAGCAGAGCATACACGGTCAATAATACTGACAGTATCGAAAAATATTGTCAGTAATACTGATCGTGTAATCCGAGGTATTGAAGTACTGAAGAGGGTACTGAAGATTGATGCTTCAATCCATTCATTCCTCAGTTCTGGTCGCCGAGTAGTGGGGATACTGACAGTAATAATGACCGTGTGGCCGGGTTTGCTTCATTCTTCAGTAATGAGGCGGGTTTAGGTTGTGAAAACACGTGCCATCTAATTGATGAAATCTTGGAGTTCGACGTTGGTTTGCTTTTTGTAGAGTTGCCGTTTATTTTCTCTGAAAACGTGAAGCCTGCTTATTTTCTTACGAATTTAAGTTAAATTACGTTATTTAAATTAAGTTAAATTAAGTTTAATTACGATAAATTTATCTTCCTCAGTTATTAAATTGTGCAAAAACTCGTGCATCCAAAGTAAGTACAAGATTATTTTTAAAATACTGTGAATTTAACCCTCTGGGTACCACGGTCCTCATGAAAGTCAAGTACCACAGGGGTCCTTTTTGGACCCCAAATATTTTTTTCCATTTTAAATCTTGGGTTATTGAATAGGAAGTTGAAACTTGGTACTTTCACATGTTTTTGAATGCTAATAATGAATTTTACCTTCAAGTTTACTCATCTTTTAACTTATGCCCAAAAATAAATAAAAGGTGCAACTTGTTTTTTCTTGTATTTTCTGAAGAAACAATATTTTAAAACGGAGTTTACAAAGGTCATACAGCAGAGAAAGTTAAATTCTCGTAAAAGTGTTGGGTCCCAAAAGGACCCCATGGTACTCGGAGGGTTAATAACGAAAATATTAATCATAACTTCATTTACATTTTGTTAAATAATTTGCAGATGGAGGATAATATGGACGAAGATCTTAAATTATTTATTCATACTTTTGAATCCATGCCCGAATTGTGGAGCTCCACAGATCCAAATTACATGAAAAAAAATAAAAGGATGGAAGCCTTAAATAAATTATTGCCTTTGTACAAAAAAATAAAACCTAACGCGGAAATTTCCGATGTCAGGAAAAAAATAAATACATTAAGATCAAATTTTCGAAAAGAACTTAAGAAAATTGAATCTTCGAAAAGGTGAGAATATATACCAACATTTTGATTTTCTTAGTAAAATTTTATTTAGGCATTAGGTATAGTTGTTTTTATAATAATTATATAAAAAAGAAAATATGAAATGAATTTATTATGTTATTAAAGGTCTGGATGTGGTACCGAAGACATTTACACTCCGTCGTCATGGGTATTTTATGCTCTTCAATTTCTTGATAAAATCGAGCAGCCATTCGAAACCCACTCGTCGATTGATGTGGAAAACGAGGAAGAGGAACAGGTATGATTTTGATTGTTTGGTTTTTACCATAAATTTCAGTATTAAATTTTTTGAAATAAAAAATTAACATTTGCAAAAGTATTATGACAAATTATTATGTAAGATTAAAATATGTACAATATTTATCCCTTGTGGATTTTGCGTCGCTTGCATTCCTACTATGTTCTTCACGAAGACTAGCCCCTACATCTATGCTTTCAATTTCGTTTTGTGCACTAAAGTTTAGAGATTCCTTTTTTAAGTAATTATGCAGATAGCAGCATGCTAGTGTAATTTTTGTTGCTTTGTCAGGACCAAGATTTATTGGCTTTTGAAACACACCAAATCTTGATGCGAGAATGCCAAAGGCATTTTCGACTACACATCGAGCTGTGGACAGTCGTTTATTGAAAGTATCTTGCTCCTTTGTACATTTTTTTTGAGGGTATGGTTTCATAAGGTTGCAGTGCAAAGCAAAGGCCTCATCTGCCACAAAAACGTAAGGAAAATAATCCTCTGAACCTGGTAACTTTGTGGGAGGTGGAATATGCAATTGCTTTTTTAGAAACAAATCCCAAAATTTTGTATAAAAGAGGACCCCACCGTCGGAGATCCTACCATTAGCTCCTACATCCACCATTATAAATTCCTTATTTGCATTGACCAATGCCATTAAAACAATGCTAAAGTGTCCTTTATAATTATAATACAGAGAGGAGGTATTAGCCGGTTTTTTTATGGCGATATGCTTTCCATCAAGAGCTCCGAGACAAGTAGGAAAGTGGCAGTTCTTGCTGAATTCTGCTGCAGTTAATAACCATTCCTCTTCTGTTAAGGGAAGCTGTAAAAAAAAAAATATTTTTTAAATAATAATAAGATTGTTATTATTAGTAGTAATAAAAATTTGCTGTAATTAGTTACAAAGAATGTCAATCATTTTTAAAGCATGAAATATGAACATCGAGGAATTTTTTAACTCTTGTTTTATTTTTTAGGCTCAAGAAACTACAAACATAATTCCAGAGGACGATGTTATCACTCAGCCTTCGACTTCAATAAATTACAACAGAAAATCCAAAAAACAAAAAAAATGTAATAAACAATCAGATTTGCTGAATTTAGCGTGTGAGTACCTGACCAAGGAAAAAGAAGGAGATTACAATCTTAACTTAGCGAAAGTTTGGGCTACAAAATTGCAAAATTTGGATGCGTCCCAAAAAATACTTGCCGAAAAGGCCATAAACGACATTTTATTTGAGGCTACAATGGGGAATCTGCATCACAACTCCGTTAAAATCAACGAGCCGCAATCTTCCTGCCTCCATTCATCAAATCCTTCCCAAATACTGAACGGAACCCTTCCTAGTCCAGTCCATGTCCCTTCTACCACCACCACTTCCCCCCAAAAAATTATGATTTTAAACAATAATAACAATTATGATCCAATCGATGATAACGGCATTTCATCAAAAAATAACTTGAAGGACTACTATCATACATTTTCTGAATAAAATAAAATTTTGTAAAGTGTATAAATGCCTATACATACTAATAAAATATTTTACTAATTGAATTTTTTTGTTCAACTTACCTTGATATAATCTCGAAGCACATAGATGAGAGTTTCACATGTTTCAATTATCATTGAACTAATTGCTGCTGGGGAAATCAATGCTGAGAACTTGAGGTCAGCAAAATTTCTTCCTGTCGCCAGGTATCGCAAAGTAACAGCGAGTCGCTCTTTTGGACTGATACTTTGTCTCATATTAGTGTCTTGCTTTTTAATATGAGGTGAAACCATGTCCAATAAAGTTAAAAACGTTGTTTCACTCATTCGAAAATAATTTTTGAAATCTGCAGGATTTTTAACTACTATTTCATTCAATAGGTTTAAATGGGTGTACCTGTCTCTTTCCAACAGCCAATCCTTAACCCATATTCTTCTTTTTTTTCTTTTTTTTACAACAGCAGAAGCTATAACTATTGCCAAACAGGCTCTATCCATGTTAAGTTATCTACTAAAGGATGGAAAGCGGGAACTGACGAATAATATTGACAGTAATAATGACCGTGTGAATTAAACGAACATCAGTAATACTTTCAGTAATAATGATCGTGTAATCACAGAAAATACTGAAGAAGGGCACCTTCAGTACTTTTATCAATACCTACTGTCAGTTTTATTGACCGTGTATGCTCTGCTTAACACGAATTATCAGTTTAGTTTTTTTTGTTAGAATTCTTGGTGTTGTTGCGTTCATATTACACTGTTGCCAACAATTTAAATTTCGCACAAAGATTATTATTGCATCATTTTCAAATTAAAATGGCTGAAGATCTATTTAAAACCTTAATTAAAAAACGAGGTGTTCTTAAAGGAAAAGTTTCTGTTTTTAGCAATAGAATTACAAAATTACAGGAAAGTTTTTTGAATGAAGAAAATATTTCAGAACAAACTATTATTGAATTAGAAGATAGAATCGGTCAGATTAGTGATATTAGTAATGAGTTTAATAGTATTCAGAAATTTTAGATGATGAATCCAAGTTTATGGAACAATTAGCTCAACGAGAGCAGTTCTTACAAAATTGTTATGATTGATTTGCGTCAGCAAAACATTTATTGAATCAATTAAAACCAGCTAATAATAGTAACAGTGATCATAATTCCGATAAGAATTCGAGTATTTCAAGCAAAAATTGTAATTCTCCTGCAGTAAAATTGCCAGACATAAAATTACCTACATTTAGTGGGTCTTCAAATACCTGGCTTGAGTTTCGAGACACGTTTACCGCATTAATAAACGACAACCCTGATATTGATGATATAAATAAATTTCACTATTTAAGGGCTAGTCTAGAGGGTAGCGCTAGTCAGATCATTCAATCTCTTGAAATTTCTGCAGGAACGTATAAGGTTGCATGGGATTTGTTATGCAAACGATATGATAATAAAAAAGCATTGATATACAATCATTTAGATGCATTGTTTGGTTTAGAAAAAATTATTAAAGTCTCATCTTTTAAATTAAGAAATCTCTCAGATACAGTCTCCAAACACTTGAGGGCTCTTAACAGTCTTAAACTTCCCACAGATCAGTGGGATATTCTAATTTTACAATTTAATGGCCAAAAGTTTGGACGATGGATCTTTTAGTAAATGGGAGGAATACAAGTCTAAAAAAGATTTGCCTTCTCTTGAGGATATGTATGAATTTTTAAGAAGTAGATCAGACTTGCTAGAGCGATTAGAGTTGAACAAACTTGAACAGGGATCCAAGTCAGGGAAAACCAGGGGCTTACTTTCTGCCGATTCAGAAAATAATTCACATGAAAACAAAACATCTTTTCAAGGTTTCAAGTGTGCCATATGCAGTGGCGATCACAGAGTGTTTATGTGCGACAAATTCAAGGCAATGTCTGTGCTAAATCGCATGGAACAAGCCAAAAGACTAAAGTTATGCTTAAACTGTCTTCGAAGTGGCCACAAAACCAACCAATGCAGATTGTATGCTTCATGTAAAACATGTAAGGGTAAACACAATACTCTTTTACACATAGAAAACAAAAATCAAGCAAATCAAAATATAAATCAAGAAAATGTTTCCCTAACTACAAGTTCGGAACATTTTCAAATTCTGTTATCCACTGTAGTAGTAGATGCTTTAAGCAGTTATGGTGCTTACGTACCTGTTCGAGCTATTCTAGATTCAGGATCAATGTCTCCCTTTATAACTGAGTCTCTTCACTCAAAACTAAATATTCCAAAGCAAACAATAAATTTCGCTGTTTCTGGTTTGAACAGTGCCGTCTCTAATGTGAAATATAAATGTTGTTTAAAATTTAAATTTCAACATAAAAATTTTATGACGGACTTGTCTTGTTTTATTTTGCCAGAAATAACTGGAAACTTGCCTACATTTTACATTGATAAGCAAAAGCTAATGATACCTAAATATATCAATTTGGCTGATAAAAACTTCCATAAGCCCGGACCAATCGAGATGCTGATAGGTGCTGATACTTTTTGGAATGTTTTATGTCCAAACCAATTGAAGTTAAATACAAATGGTCCTGTTTTACAGGAAACTCAGCTTGGGTGGTTGGTTTCAGGTAAAATACAAGGCTTTCAAATTTCTAATAATATAGTTTGTAATTGGGTTAAAAATGAAGGTGATTTATATATCCAAGACCAGTTATCAAAATTCTTTGAAATAGAAAGTGTTAAAACTGCCAGTCCTTGGTCCAAATAGGAAATGGACTGTGAAACTCATTTTAACGACATAACAACAAGAACTCAAGGTCGTTTTGTTGTATCGATTCCATTGAAAGCAAGTCCAAAAATATTAGGTGAATCTTTAGGTCTAGCCAAAAGCAGATTCAAATCGCTTGAGCAAAAATTCTCAAAAGAATACCAATTCTCAAGAATGTACAAGAATTTTATCCTCGAATATGAAAAGCTCAATCATATGCAAACCATAGGAGAGGTATCTGAAGTAAATCTTGAGGAGGCCTATTATTTACCGCACCATGGAATTCTACGTATGCATAGCGCAACAACGAAATTAAGGACAGTTTTTGACGCCTCGGCGCGATCTACAAGTGGAGTTTCTTTTAATGAACTTCAGCTAAAAGGACCGGTAATTCAAGATTATTTAGTGTCAATATTATTACGCTTTAGACAATATAAATATGTTGTTACCGCGGACATTGAAAAAATGTACCGTCTGGTCTTGGTGTCAAAAGATCAGCATAAAATGCAAATAATTCTATGGCGAGATAACGAAAATAAAGCACTAAGTGTCTGTGAACTTTCCACGGTAACTTATGGTACTACAAGTGCACCATTTTTAGCTATTAGGTGTTTAGTAGAATTAGGTAAACTTTGTGAAAGAGAATTCCCGATTATTTCAAATATTATTCTTCACGACTTCTATGTCGATGACCTTTTGACAGGTTTCGATGATATTCACATTGCAAAAGAAAGTTGTCTTAAATTATGTGAAGTTCTTGGATCAGGCTGCTTTCCACTTCGAAAGTGGCGATCAAACTTTCCGGACATAATGCATGATCTAAAAGAAGGTAAACTTGCTGATTCTTCGGAAGGTCTAGTCATTGGCGAAGATGATGTTGCAAAAACCCTAGGTATATCGTGGATGAGTAAAACAGATAAATTAATATTTCATATTGATGTTGAAATGAAGGGTGAATGTTTATCAAGAGGCTCTTATCCTAGTAGTTTGAATAATTCAAATATATGGTGGCAGGGTCCATATTGGCTCCAAGAGAGCCCTGACCTTTGGCCAAAAGACAACAAGACGTCTATTCCCCTTCCAGAAATAAAAACTACTTTGGTGGCGGTGTCTGAATTTAAATTTCCATTCGAAAGGTTTTCTAATTTGAATCGATTGAGGAGGTGCATGGCTTTCATTTTAAGATTTATAAAAAATTGCTCAAGTAATAAAGAAAATCGATCGTTTGGTGTTTTTACAACAACAGAATTAGATAACTCTTTGAAGTTGCTTGTAAAACTATCCCAAATATCTTCGTTCAATAAGGAGTATAATGATTTAAAAGCTGTGAATGAAATTGACAAAAAAAGTAAACTTTTATCTTTAAACCCGTTTATGGACACGAGCGGTATACTTAGAGTTGGAGGTCGTTTGCAGAATTCAAATTTTCAATTCAATAAAAAACATCCAATGATTTTGTCGTCGAAACACCATTTCACGAAACTTTTTTTTGAACAAGAGCATAAAAACTTATTACATGCAGAACCATTACAATTATTATATAATATACGAGAAACGTATTGGCCAGTTGCCGCTCGCAACCTAGCTAGATCTATTGTTCATAAATGTATACAATGTTATAGATTAAAACCAAAATCAGTCCAACCTATTATGGGAAATTTACCAAGTGGTAGATTTTTATCTGGTTTCCCCTTTCAAATCACAGATACAGATTATGCCGGACCTTTTCATGTACTTAATAAAAGGGGACGTGGCTCAAAAATCATGAAAGGTTATGTTTGTCTGTTCATATGCTTGGCTACAAAATCCATTCATCTTGAGTTTGTAAGTAGTCTTTCAACTGAAGATTTCCTTTTGGCTCTGAAACGCTTTATCAGTCGACGTGGAAAACCATCTCAAATTTATTCAGACCACGGGACAAATTTTATTGGTGCAAATAGAAACTTGAAAGCACTCTATGATTTTCTCACTCAAAATGAATGTTTAATTAGTGATTCTATGAACAATCAAGGCATACGCTGGAACTTTAATCCAGTCCAAGCTCCACATTTTGGTGGATTATGGGAGGCTGGGGTTAAGGCAATGAAATATCACTTGAAACGTGTTTCTGGTAAATCTAACTTTACTGTTGAAGAGTTCACGACTTTGCTCTGCCAGATAGAGGCCATATTAAACTCCCGTCCTCTTTGCCCGCTATCTACTAACCCTCTAGATCCTTCTCCTTTAACACCAGCTCACTTCATCATTGGTCGTCCACTAACTTCAATTCTGGAGCCAGTTATGATTTTAGAAAAGGAAAGCAGGTTATCCAGATACCAAAAAATCGAAAATGCTCGGCAACACTTCTGGACGAGATGGTATAAGGAATACATTTCCGAACTTCAGCAACGATCTAAATGGAAGACGAACCATGGCGAGTTGGCAGAAGGTATATTGGTACTTATAAAGGATGACAAACTTCCACCTCTTAACTGGAAATTGGGGCGCGTAACAAAATTATTCCGGGGTAGTATCAATATCTCGCGAGTTTCAGAAATTCTCACCAACAATGGAACTGTCATCAGAGATTTTTCCAAACTGTGCCCTTTGCCGTAAAAAAAAATAAACGTGTGTGCTTAAGTTTAAGTAACTGTTATATACTCTGTTAAAAGCTGGTGCTTTTAAGGCCGCGGGTATGTTACGACTTCTAAATTTTATATGGAAGCTAAACCTGGCAACGCTGCGACCACGAGGGCCCAGAAGAGAGACAGCAAAAACCCAGGGCTTTCAAGATACACACCACAAGAGTTGCAGACGTAAAATTTATAAAAATTTGTTTAATGTATAATAATTCAATATCAATATATGAGATGCAAGGATAATATAAGTAATTAAAGTTGTGCGTTTACGAAATACAATAGTGTATCATTATTATTATAATAAAAGAAGAAAAGAACAAACACCGACACCTAAACACTCTCTCTAATGTTAAAAATCTAGTATAATAATTGTCGGTACTTCTATTTCTATTTTTTGATGATGCTTTAGTTATTAAAAAATTCATTCGTATATAAAGTATTAGGGTCGCAAAAGAAGTGAGCAATATTTTTCTTCTTTCGTTGTTTATCTCTCGATGTTGTACATCTATTAACAAATATACTTGGTAACTTACCATGCGAACAAAGGGAAAAGAGAAACGTATTAGGAGCATAAGAGCAAGTTCAAATCCGCACTCATAGATCCACGGAAGTGGCACAAAGGGCCATGACGGTTAAAACAAGATCCTACCAATATCCCAAATTATAATCCCTGTAAAATTACCACGTTATTAAGAAGCTCCATTCCCATGATCCCATGATCCCATGATGATATAATTTGATTGATTTGGAGTTCATTTTTCCAGCTCCACATTCTGGGATTAGGGTAAGTCCTGTACTGCGTCTATTCATATCCATTGTATTGCCAGATAAAAAATAAAAATGTTCAAAAATACTTTGTTCCATGTTTTTGGTCATACCAAATAAATTTCTGAAGAGATACCGCTAGCCAAAACTTCATCAAAAAAATCGAAATTCAAAATAATTTATTTTATATCTGTTTATGAATGCAATTAAAATCTACCAATTAATTGTTATATGTGTAACTACATAGAAACATCAAATTATTCACCTAACGATTTGGACCGTTAGGGAAATAACGGCTCTAACAACTTTTATATGAAAGAAGTGTGTTAAAACAGATTGTCATATAATGCTATATTGCTGATTAGTCCTTTTATCTCTAGGTATAATTATTTACTAGGCGAAGGAGTATTTAACTATTGTGTGGTTTTCTATGTGTTGAGATTTTATATGATGCAAATAAATTTATCCTTCACTCTAAAACCTTGCTATATAAAAAAGTGTCACTGATGATGAACTGATTGTGTTTATGTGATGAAATAGTCCGGCCAATTTAAACATTCAAAGCTACATAAATTCCCACCAAGCTGAAAATCGGTAAGGTTAAAAAAAATTAGTTTTTCGCGATTTTTAGCAAAACGGTAAGTTGTATCATAAAAATACCTCACATAAAAATTGTAGATCATAAAATTATCTACAAAAAATTTCTGAATACTTTTTACTATGAACCACCGTTTTTGAGATATAACGATTCAAAAAGGGGAAACCTCATAGGTGGCGTGGAAACGTGCATATTATGACGATTACAACTTTCACAATTTTTTGAATCTGTTCAGCTTGGTAGGAATTTATGTAGCTTCACTCTTATTTTTTGGTCTAATTTGACCGCACTAAAAGCAAAATATTAGAATAGACAGAGAGGGAGATGTTGAATAATTTTAAATCGAATGAGAAAAAATTAGAAAACAATATTATATGATTTTTCTATCCAAAGAAGATACGTATATTTTATACGTACAATATTGATTTTACGATTTCCCAAGACAGATAAGTTATGACTCAAGAATTTATAGCAATCGTTTAGATTTTTTTATTGCCCATAAAATACTTTCGACTATAAGAATAGACTCATTATTGTGATTTTCTCATTTAATTTGACATTTTGAGTCAACTACAAAAATTATTAAATATTGAATAATAATTCACAATTCATGAAAACTTCTCCGAAAGATTAGGAGAAAATATACGGTGGGTCATTACAATAACTATATATTATGTAATATAATAGCACGGAAACGCATTTTATAAGTTAAAATATTAACGATTCTAAATCTCTCAACAAAAGGATCTCCCTGGTAGGTAACTAAAATATACACAAAACATGTCTGTCTACAATCGTATAAAAAATAGGCAATATTCGTTGCAAAAGTGTCTTTTTATATAACTGTTAAATACTTGTTGATGCAAAGAAATATCAAATTTACCTGATAGAGAGATTAATTCTACCAATTTTTCCTATCAATTAAAGCAATTGAACTGTATAATATAAATAAAAGGTCATACTTTTGAATTTAATGCAGGTAAAAACAATTAGCATAGAGCGAAGCTTTTGCAAATTTGTGTATAAAATGAGATTAATTGTTTATTAATAGCAACACATTATTTGCTTGCACTATTTCCATTAATTTTTGTTTCAAATATACATCAATGTTAATTCTGCATTTTGTATAAGTCGCTGTAGAGTGTAAGCCCAATAACTCACTTCAAGTTGTTTTAAGAGAAAAGTGAAAAAACATCTTAAAATTTTTAATTGTTAGGGGAAAAAACAAAAAAGTAGTGGAACCATTTAGCACAATTTTAAATAAAAACCTATACATTGAGGAAAACAGTTGAGTTTCTACTGTTTCATAATCTATTTTGTAACTGAGTTGGTTTTTTGACGTATATCAATCAATGAATTTTTGGAAATAAAAAGCGAGTAAAGTGAATAATTCAAATAAACCGAAACAAAAATCAATTATGAAAATTAATTCTAGACTTTTCCTCTTCTTTTACTTAAAATCCGGTAAATTTGCTAAGTACAGCTTACAAAAACACCTAAAATGTTAAAAGTAGTTTTAAGAAAATCGCAGGATAGCAAACTCTTACAGTTATGATTTCAAAATACATTTTTCACTTAAATATCGATAAACCTCAAACAAATAAAACTACAAAAATATTAAAGGTACTACCTTTGTTCAATAATTCATGAATTATTTATACAACTCGAAATAAACACAAAACCCGTTAATCATTGAGAGCACCAAGTGACAAAGACTAAGTACAAAATGGCGATAACGCTAGATTTAGCCGCAAAAATTTAAATCGTATGGATTTAGCAGTTTCACTCTTGATATTGTCTTGATATAGAGTAACGGTTTTTCTTGGACGATAGGTCATCTTCTTTTCTTTCGAATGGTATCCATACTACTTTTGATACCAAAAATGGATTTAGCAGGTTTACACTCTAAGGCGACGATGATCTTTGACGTCGTAATTTGATTAAAATTTCGCGTAATCGGGAATAAAGCTCCTTAGAATGGGAAACGTAAATACTAAGGAGATGGGGAGCAAAAATTCTGGTAGGCATAATTACACTTTTCATCAATGCAATCTGAAGATATTAATTTTAATTCAAATTTCACACACACAAATCAACTCGATTTTTTTGTTTAATCAAATTAATTCAATAGAATAATCTTTGAAATATTTCTTCAATATTTTTTAGTTCTATAGTTAATGTGGTATTCAAAATGTTTAGCATAAGGGAATATTTTTACAAAAGAAATTGAAATATTTTTTGTTAAAGCACTAATAAAAATTTTAATGAGATTATATTCTATCGTTTCTTCAAAATTTGAGACCTGCAAACGTTACAAATCATTTAAGCATCAGTACATTGGATTGCATTCATAAGTTATGTTATGTTATGTTATATTATTATACATCACATTATTATTTAACAGTAATTGTTAAATTTATCAGTGACATATTTGCTTTGATATATTTGAATTTGCTGTCCCTATACGAAAGAGTAAAGAACAGGTTACAAAAACTTACTTTAAATCTCAGGAAAATATTATTTTGTTGATCAGTTCGAAATTGAATTAAAGAAATATAAATAACCCAATGTTCTATTCAGACAGTAATACATAGACATACAGATTTAGACAGTGGTTTTCATCAGATAAAAATGGCCGAAGAAGATATCCCTCAAGCTTTTACAGTACATTGTCCGACATACTATTTGTCCGAATATTACTAGTACTAAAATACAGTCATTCCGCAGTTCAGAGAGTTATAGATAATATTATTTTCAAAAGACACTGATTATACAGAGTGTGCAACATATATGAGCATTAATCACCAGTGGTAGTCAAAACCTTAACAAATTAAGTTGAAACCACAAGCGCCTGCACAATATAAATTCGCTCTACAAAACCAAAAAGCACTTAACAATTAAGTAAGCCACAAACGTGAGACTTTTAAAATAAAAAGGGTGAAAAATGCGATACCCACCATGTCATTCTAGGAAATATTTAAATAGAATCAATCACCCTGATTTACTCGAATCTGAATTGTACTCAAAAGAAGAAACTAGATTTGCAAGAAGAAGATACTTAGTTTTCTACGCCTCTATACAAATTTTATCAGGATTTTGCGAGAATGCGATTCAATATGAGCACAGAGAATAGATTTTTGTTTTCTTTCTCCATTAAAGCTCTTATGGACAGGATTGTCCGATTTATAAAAGGAAGAGGAAACAAGAATATTTTTGAATTAATTAGTTGCTACATGAATACACCGGAAACTAAAAAACGTGATGGTATCCAACTACAACAAAACTTTTACTACTCTCGCCAATTTCTCAAGCTCCCATAGGGGACAGGGACAGGACATGGGACAGTAGTAAAATAATCAACCATAAATGAGGTAAGACTAACAACTGTATCTGTATTTTATCTCCAGTGCATTTTCAGAAGATAGGTCATCTTTTAATTAATCATTAATTGTAGGTTAAAATTATTATACGGGGCGTTTCTAAAATGATTTGAAAGAGTGCTTTGGATAAGCTGTAAATAAATCAAAATCCGCTAAAGGCAAAAAAATTATAATTTTCAAAGATAGGTCTGAACAAATGTGAAAACTTACCTTAAAAACTATACAACTGGTCCACCTTAAAGAAAGACATTGAGGGAATGAAAAATTCTTGTTACACTTGTTTTGGCAGCTCGAAAATATCCAAAGCCGATATTTATAGTATCATTGTACATCAGTTCCCAAGACATATTTGAATATCATTTACCTCGTTCCCTTTAATTTTTATAATTGAATGTGTTTTTTTTATATTCCATGGTTTGTTAATATAGTTCTATTTTTCTTATTGTATTGATGACCTTTTAATCTATTTCACGAACCCACTGACATAGACCCTGAAGTCGGATTATGTTAATTGATTCTAAAATTTGGCGATTGCTCCCACTCCCACTAGCGCAAACCTACTCACACCAACCGTTCTCTCAATGCTCAGTCCTATCACCATTCGGCTCAACTTACTTCTGCCATTGATTATGATCACAGAAAATCCCAAACTTCTAGGAGCATCCACTCTTCTACCTTTGCTATAGAAAATCAATTGAAAATATCCTCTCCTTATATTAAAGGTGTCACAGTCGAAATATGTAGAATATTAAAACCCCACTATATTCGCATAATCCCCAACAAAATTTTACTACCCACTCATAACTGCGAACGATAAAATTTCTAATTAACACCTTGGAGTGCATGAAGTCCCTTGCTTAGATTGCCCCTGCCTCTACATAGGCCAAACAAATCGACGTATTTCCGTCAGAGCAAAGGAACACTTGTTGTTTGTTCCTTATTTGCGTATATACCGTAAATACCCGTCCAAT
Source organism: Diorhabda carinulata (assembly GCF_026250575.1). Classification (NCBI taxonomy): domain Eukaryota; kingdom Metazoa; phylum Arthropoda; class Insecta; order Coleoptera; family Chrysomelidae; genus Diorhabda; species Diorhabda carinulata. The sequence goes on from NC_079462.1 coordinate 13,017,470, forward strand.
AATAGAAAAAATATTTATTAAGCACTAACAGGTACCACTTTTCAATAGTTTAATTATCCCTGTATACATTAGCAGGTAGGTATTTTTATGAAGGCTCGGTTAATATCGGTAAATTTTATGGCCAAAAAAATACCTGAACTGTATCATAAAAACATAAAAATAACATTAAAAATTAGTATTCTATTGAGTTTCTTAGTAAGAGGTTCTCTGTTCATAGTGCAAAAATTGATTTTAAAGACGAAAATGTCGAGTGAAATGCGCCGCAGTTGAAAACTTCTGACAAATTTTGTTGTATACTTACGATGAAATCGCAAGCCAGACCATTTTCTGAAAACGTGAAAAAAGCTTATTTGAAATATTTTGGTACTTTAATTGGAGACCAATATAAGCAGTGGCCCCCCACGCGTGCTATGTTAGTTGTAGCGTGTCATTGGTGCAGTGGGTGAATGGCAAGAAAAAGCATGCCTTTTGCAATTCCAATGGTATAGTGGGAACCTATTAACCATTTTAAAGACTGCTATTTTTGTCTTACAAAGGAAAGCACAAGATCTAGTACCCAAATTTGCTGTCTGCTATACGACCTGTTCCACATAACGAAGATTTACCAGTACCGATTACGCCTTTAGATCCGCAAAATATTGTTTTAGAAAATACTGGAGACAACCTATCATCGGGAAGTTCCGAAGAACAATGCACCGACCCTATTTTTACCCCAAGTAATAGTTTGAACTTACCTCCCATCTTAAGGAATGGAACTTGTTAGCAAAAGAGACAAAAATTACGACCTTTAGAAAAAGAAATGCTACATTTTCGGCTACTTGATATTTAAAGTGATTTTTTGTTTTTAATATATGTGAGGCATGTTTATTAGATGTAAATTATAAAAATTGTCAATATATACGATTTAAAAAACGTGAAATCATTTTTTAAATTAATATTATATATTTTACCAATGAATATGTAATATAAAAGTCTTACGTGTTACAATTATTTTTTTCATATTTTCGTCTTTGTACAGGTCCATTTTATTATAATATGCTATTCATTTTTGTGTTCGTAAAAAAAATTTATTTTTTTGTAGACCAGTGTTATTATAACTTTTTGTTTAGAACCCTCCGAGAAGATGAGCTCCACATATTTGTTGACGTTCCCGCCAATAATATACTTTCCCCAAATAGACAAAATCCCTTAATAGATCCCTTGTATTTACACGGTCCAGACGGCTAGATCACCAGTTGACTCAAAACCAACAGTGATAGTGCTAGTGTCCACGGTGTTCTCGATGGTAAGCGTATTCTCTTTTATCTTATTTTAATCGTTTTCATTGTTTCTTATCTTTTATAGAGGTAATTCGTTGAGCAGCGTATGCGGATTGAGACCACGGAATCGGATAACTTCTTATCAATAAACAAATAACCTCCTTTCTTATATTCAGCAACGTATTTATTTTTCTATTATATCTCTGATAGCTCTGAACTATGGTCCGCAATAATTGGGGTAACTGAGAAAAAACAACAGATAAGGAGTGAAGAAATTAGGTTGTGGATGTTAAGGATAGGCCAGGAGTTTTCTTCCATCAGAAACTTTAAAAAAAGTGGTGTCTCTGCATAGACTATTTATAATGAAAGCAATGTATTAAATTTATCATTTATTTGACTAAATGTGAAAGGTAACAAACAAGGTACATAAGTATAAAAAATATAACTAGATAGGTATTTCACGTTTTTAAATAATTTTCGGAAAAAGCGAGTAATTTGTAACGTTGTTTCAAGTTTCTAGCTCGCACATGGGGATTTATAATTTCTACTGTGTAATTGGCAGGAAACCAACCTGTTTGACCGTCACGTAAGCGTTCGCCATGATACCAGCCTGAAAATTAATAGACAATCAATCTCATATTGCCACTGAAAAAATATAACAAGGAATGTCATGTAAAATGTTCATTATTATGAAGTTCGAACTATTTCTGGGTTATAAAATACTTATCACTCACCATCTGTCATTTTTCTCAAGACATTCATTACATCTCCTCTAGATAAGGACAATTCGTCAGGCTGACAGGCATTGTAGTTATGCAATGCCGTCACTTGGGGACAATCCCAGCACTCATACAAAGTTTCATCGGGATTTTCAGACTTTGGAGGACTGAAAGCTTCGATCCATCGTTCTTTGTCAGTTTCTGTTAATGCCGATAGTAACTGGAAAAAGAAATTATTTTGTTACCAATTCAGTATAACCCAGGGAAATAGTTTGAATGTGTGTTGATCGAGAAAAAAAAATAATATATGATTCACTGAAGGCTAACGTGTGGTGTAAACTCACAAATATGTACGATGGTGTCATCGATCATTTCTTGTTTGTAGATTACGGGCAACTATTTATTTGAAATTTAAAGAAGTGGAATTTTCCATTAAGAAGAAGCTCCATGTCAAAGAAGTTCTCAAAAACTAAGAATCGTTCGATTGGGAGGAATGGGGCAAAATTGTAACCAAGCTTAATTTGAAAAAAAGCCATGAGCAGCAGAGCTCCATCACGAAAGTCGAATTTTTCGTCGAATGAAGAATTTAACTAATACACAAACAAATCTTTCCATAAAATGAATTTCTTGGAAATGATTTCAATTCTCAATCTTTTTTCTTTATATGGAAAATTTGCTATTCCTCAATAACTTTTCATTTCACAAGTTATAACCCTCTCTCTCTCAAATGAAAATTCATAATTTCAATAGACCCGGTGGCCTCGAACCCTCTTGTTCAATTCCAATTGACAAAGAAAAAATTGTCATAATGACAAGAAATTTCGAAAATGGGAAGTAAAAAAATCACCCTAGCAACGAGCATACTCGTATTATTCATTAAATAAGAGGCGGTCCAGTTCAACAATTACAACGATCAAAATGATTTCGGGCGTTTTGTGCTAGAAAAACTGAAGAAGAAAACTTTGAACTTGAGAAAGACAATTCTTCAACATCACCTCTACTTGCATGCGAAGTTCGAACCCTCTAGTTAAACTTTTTCTGGCCAAAAAATAAGAAAATATAACAAAAATGACCATAAAATGGAGAGGGGTGGAGATGGAAAGTTTCGACCTTAGACAGAAAATCATCTCGCAACTAATTGAACCTACATGTGAAATTTCATTTTTCAGTCGCTTTTCGTTTGACCTGCAGAGGTGAGCAAAGATCAAAAACCACTTTTTTTGCACTGCGACTCCTCGCAATATTCATTTGTTTTCAACCAAACTCTAATGACATCAATCCGCCGCCAAAAAAGCCATGTATGCTAATTTTGAACCAAATCGGACCCATAGCAATTGCTCGAGAGACGAAAATAAGAATTGTAGCTTAAACAGATATATATATATATATATATATATATATATATATATATATATATATATATATATATATATATAATCATGTTCAGGAGGTCTCAAAACATGCGAAAAATGATGTGCCCCCCATTTTTCTTCTAGTCATGCCTACCGTAATAGTCTAATTTTTCCTTGAAAAATTCGAGTAAAAAATCATGGGCTCCAGGTAAGTATGATGAAGGGCATTGAGGTCGCTCGTGTTGATTCTCATGCTAAAGAGACATAAGGGGTGATTATTACATTTGTTGGGGAATATGAATGATCAAGAACTAGGGGCAATGAAAACCCTTCAAGTTTTTAATGTAAATATATAAAATCGTGACGATAAATCGAGAACTCAACTTTCAAAATACTTAACTCAAATACTGGTCCCTATGTGAGTACGCTCCGAAAACGAGAGTGAGCATATGGGAATAGTAATAGCCTTTGCAGGAGATAGGCTATCACCATGTCCTGAAGTACTAAGGCTAGTAAGACACTGTAAGAAGAAGAGACTTCCTCTATTCCTGAGAAGAAATTACATATACTCCAAACGAAGCTGCCATAAGAGCCATAGTTAGTAGAGAGTAAGATATCCATGTGGATATACTAGCTCATCTCCACTAGACTAATTGAAACAGAAATTGAGAAAGAGAACATTTCCAACAATACAACCAGAGAATGTCCCAATGGAGAAGTAGCTTGATGTGGAATTTTAACGAAATTCTAAATTGAGTGACCAACTTCAGGAGAGTCTGAGAAGGTTAAGGCAATGACGTATCTGCGGCAGATAGATGTCAACAAAATAGTTGGTGTATACAGAAGGGTTATAATCACTTACAGCTTGGAGTAGCATATCGGACACCGAGAAACAAATCTCTCCATAATTCAAAAGGTTGCCTGCATATATCTACAGGAAGTAATCGTATTTCTACTATAGTAATGGGAAAAATGTCAAAAAGAATGATATACAGGCTAAGTTAGAGGAGTCTTTAAACATGCCATATGATAGAATGAGGAGAAAGTATCGCTTCTTAAAGAAATTCCATGCAAAAGATAGTAACAATAAAAATGGAATCAAAATACCATAACTAACAAGAAAACATACAATTAAAAAGTACACGGATAGTTTGGAAACGAAGAAAGGAATGGAATGGAACTAAACATTCTGAGAATTCGAAACATCTCTAAGCAGGTTCAAGTGGAAATCTACGCAATTGAGATATGCACTCGACTCAGTATCAATATGAACTATAGAAGGCCACTAATAATAATCATGTCAGATACCCTAGCAGGAGAGTTCTATTGTAATCATTTCCAACGTGATTTCAGAATACTTAGCTATATTTAATGAACCAGGCAAGAATAACATAGTCACCCTATAGTACTACCAATGTTCAGTGGAGGCAAGGAAATTAGACGGCTCATAAACCTGCTAAAAACAGGCTCAATCACCATTAAGGGTACAAAAGCCCTATTGTGGAACCAGCGCCGATATAATATTTGAAGAAATTAACTGTGAAACTGCATCATAAGAGACGGGGGAATACATTAGCCAGAGCAAATCTTTAATTTGAAATAAAACATCCCATCCAAACTGGAATCGCATCCGACATTTCTGTCTATTTACCTAACCATTTAATATAAAAGTAGATTCATCAGAGAAATCAGACTGATCTCCACAACAAACGTTGTTTGTGGCAAAATCGACAATATTTTGTTCACAAAGCTGCTGTTTTTTTAGAATTATCTTAAAGCAATTCCTGAAGGATTTTATGTGCTTTTAAAATTCAAGAATTTGTGTAACTTACAAATAGCTCCTTTCAACATCAATAAATTTCTGCCTGGTAGAGATTCGAAGTTTTTTTTAAATTTATAATAGCACTTGCATTTTGATATCTTTAAATCATTTTCAATATTTGAATCATGTGCATTTCAATTTAAAAGCCATATTGAATGATTTCATCAAAACTCACTGTCTTTCCTAAATAATGATATTTTATAAACTTTGAAATATACTTTGAATGAAAAGACGGTAAACTTTCTGTTTAAAATTTCAGATCATTGATTTCTACAAAATGATAATGGACAACTATACACATCTTATAAAAATATCCATTAAGTGACATTGTGTATTTCAGAAAATCAACTATAACGACTTTTTGTATGAACATTATACTACATACTGATTGACAGGTCCAAACATTTTAAAAAAATTGTTAATTGAACTAATTTATTATATGTAACCAAAATATGTACTAAATATCTTATGTTTGTATATAAATAATTGGAATCGGAATATTAATTCTCATTATATTGTTAATGTTGCATATTTTACTTTGCTTTTTTCGTGAATAGTTTTTCATAAATATGTTTGATTATAATGAACATTGATCTAGGTATATATTTTAGAGAATTTTTTTTCGTTCTTTATTATCATATTATGATGGAGGGACTAACTTAAGACGTGAATTAATCACCTTTTTATCAATATTGCAATTTTTATATTATAGAATGTAATTTCGAATATTGATCACTATAATTGTTCAAAATATAAGCCATTATTTTGAATGTTTTTAAAAATGAAAACGTTTGTTTAGTGATTTTCTCATCATTATTTCAATAATACTCACCAAGTTGACGACCTTCTTATCCTGATTTTCCAAAATTGACAAATACAGAAGATTTTTATTTTGGATGTCTTTTTTCTTGAGAACAGGAAATAAGTCCACACTTCTCAATTCTATTAAATTTCTGTGGCAATAATGCAACACAGTGTATAAAGAGTCGCTAAAAATGTTAGAGCACATTAATGAATGGGAGTTATTGAAAACAAACTGAATAATTTATTTTATCCACTATTATGTCTTAATACGACAATGATTTTCTCTAATATATTGTTATATGAATAAAAATATTTGTTAGATTAATCAATTCTTGATAAAAAATCAAAAAGAGCAAAAAACTATGGTATCAGAAATATTTCCAACTGAACCAACACTATATTTGAGGATATCACCGCTTGAATACTAGTTTAAAGTTTCCACAACCTTTGGGCGACAATTACTTTTTCGAACTGACATAATTTATCATGTTGCCCTAATAGAAAATTCTCAATGGTGACGATGACGAAGATACAACACTGAACAACAATATCAGTAAGGAGAACTAGACCACAAACTTAGTGCACAGTATATTGTATATAAACTAGTTTTGTTAATATGGGTATAGTATATAGAAAACATATCGTTAGTCTCTCATTTATTGCTCAAGATAAGAAATAAGTGCGTGAATTTGAAAGAAATCGAAATCATGACACTATTACATTAGATTTTTCTAGGAGCTACTGTTATATTTTTATATTAAATTATGATCGAGAAACTTTTGTATCAACAAAAGAGCAAAACTGATACTTATTGACTTACCTCTTCTTCTTGCTGACGACGAACAAATCACTAAACAAAAATAAATACAAAGTAATTTTGCTAAATCGCCTCCCAAATGTCATTCGAGTATCTTCATTTTTTTGTTTGTAGCATATCATTGAGCCTGTTCTAATGATATGCCTACCTTTTACATTTATTTCGATTGAAGGTACATGTTGATCGAATTCTAATGATTCGGAAATTCTCCTAAGATCTATTTCTTGTTCTTTTTTCCTTGCAGCTTCATTGCATTGAGTAACAGTCTAAAATCATATTTATAATTAAATTAAAAATATATAGATTACAGGTTACAATGTGAATATACCTTATTTAAAGTTGCTAAAGCATATTGGCACGTGAGGTATTCTGGATCAGATTCAGAGAGTCTTTTTAAAATCGCATCTACTAGTAGTGGCCACCTTGTTATCCTCTGCATCGGTAACATTAAAAATGAGTATAAAGATAGAAATTGGCAAGACGGACTAGATTCTAACTGACTTAAAAACGCTAAAAAGTCCGGTCTTTCCCTGAAAAAAATTTTAGATAAATCAAATCATTTAATACATGAATGTAATATTTTTGCTGGGATTGGGGAAATTAAGCACCAAAATTTACTCTTTTCAATATTTATTCATCATCATTATCGCGGACTGAAAATATAGTTAAAGTAAAATGTAAAAATATATGCATTGCTTAAAAGTATAACAATATTGAAAATAACTTAAATTAATGAATCGAGAATTGTGGTGTATAAATTACTAAATTCATGCATTTCAAAATACAATATTCAGAATTAAACTTGTCATAAATATGGAAATTGTTGATTCTTGTTGCTATTGACATTGTATTTTTTATTTGAAATTAATAAAAAAACCTTGGCCCACTATCCTACTATGAACCATATGAATTATGTATATAAAAAACTTACCTTAACTTATTGAGCGTTTCATTAATTACAATTTGATTTTCGCAATATGGTATGTATACATGAAAATTTTCTTCAGCATGTTTTTGTACCAGATCACAAAGACCATCTAATAGAACGTTGTTTTGCCAACATTTTTCGAAATCATGTAAAATTTTTTTCGAACAAGCTCTTACTAAAAAACATATAAAATATTCATGTTTTTATTTCAACTCAGTTACAAGAAAAACTGTTACAATAAAATTTTCTGCCCATCCTACACATGATTCCAATGATGATTATTTGCTTATGTTCTAGGTTATAATTATAGTGGTTATGAAGCCATTGTAAATCTTACCTGATTTAATGTTTCCAAAGAGGATATCAAATTCATCTTCGTTTACAATATTAGATTTTCTGAAGTTCTTTTCAAAGTGATCTACTAAGACATTGAGTGAATGTAAGTATGAAGCTTCGGAAGTAATTATTTCGAATTTAGCTTCCTGCAGCTTTTTTTGTTGAGCACTGAGTGTACCTGTAAACAGTTGTAATTAGTAAAATGGGCTCAGCGTCTGAACCTTGCAGGTACAAAAGATCTTTTGGTGGATTTGATGTTTTAGACACGCGTTTTTGAGAGGATGGTAATAGATGTTGGGATTTCTTTATCATGGGAAGACTTGGAATAAAATATAATTATTCTGATACGGGTCACATTGGAAGAAAGACAGGTGACATTAATAAACACGGATAAAGGAAGAAGATGTTTTCATGTTGATGGTAATCTCTTCCTATCGTTCCCTGTATTTGAATAATATACACCCCTTACTATTATATATTTTCAAATTATTCCACATTGAGACGAAATAAGTTAGGAGATATCAACTTGAACTTAATTTGTGCCCACAATGTTAAGCCAAACAGTAAAAATATAGAAATTTCTAACAGACGTTAAAGATACGTTGATTTAATCATTGACAAATAAATCTGATTATGTAGGGAAATTGATACTGAGATTTGAAAATAACGCGATTGACATAGGATTTGAAGAATCTACCACTTCTTTGTTGTGAAGAAGGGATATTTGTATTAAATTATCAATGATAGAGGATAATAAAGTTGGAGTTAAAAATATGTATATAAACTTTTGATTTGAAATTATTTTTAGCCGTTTATAATAAATATTGGTTTAAGAAATTGATTTTTCTTGATTGGCTGAATTTGTCTGATAAAAAATCGATTGTCATCTAAGTGATGCAAGTTGCCTTTCACTCTAATCGTAAACTGATTAGTGTAATACGCAATTCTTAAGGATATGATCATAAATAAATCATTTCAATGGACTTGTGGCCGTCTGGACATAGAAACATTCAGTGTTTGTTAGAAATCTCGAGATTTTTTCCACACCTATTCAAAAAATCCAAAAAGATTAACGCAGCTTGCTCCAAACTGAATATACTATTCATTTCCACTTTCTGTCTCTGAAAACGATAACTTGGCTATAGAAAGGCGCGTAGGTGTAATTGTGAGTATAGTGGAAGTAGTAAATAGTGTGTTTAGTGGGAATGTCATTAACGGTTTAAGAAATTCCAACTAAATTTAAGAGGCTGTATTGATAGAAAAACGTCTAAGATATTTAAACACAAGTGACGACACCAAGAGGTTACTATCATGCTGAAAACATTTTCATGAAATATTTTTAAAATTCCTTCATTCTCGTTTTTGAAATATTTCAAGAATTTTTGTAATATTTTTCGAATCTGTTTGTCCTGCATAACAAACATAACAATTATTAAAAATTTTACAATGTTCGTTTATAATTGGTTATCTCTAGATTACTGAAATATTTTGAAAATGTATTGTGTATCTACATACGTAACAATAACATTTGTTTATCATTCTTTTTTTAATATGTTATTTGGCATTTTTCTTGGCGTAGGTAGCTTTTCCAGTAACTGTGTGTCAAAATCTGAAATCTATTAGCCAAAAAATAATGAAAAAGATGTATTTTATCAATTATAGTTTCATAAATCTTTTATTATTAATATGCAAATATAAATACTGTCATTTGCAATTATACTAGTTAAGTATAATTTATATATCGTATTAATACATTAGGATATAACAGAACTTACTTAGAACAGAAGATTTCATTACTTCGGGAATTTCACACCAAAGACTTCTGGTAAAGGTAATTGTTTTGTTTCCTAAATTTGTTGATTCTTCCAAGGCCTCTGTTAAGGTTGATGAAGAAATGTAATTTTCGTTAGTCTCATCCATTATATCTTCATAAATATCAGAATCTGGTTCAGAAGACGTATCTCCATCACATGCAGACTGAAATCATGTATGATTATTACTATTCTTCAAAAAAAATATAAGTTGTGATTGATTATTCTGAATAGCTATCAATTCTGTTAATATGTTTTTTACTTACGTCAAAAACAGCAGCATCGTAGAATTGATATAATGGTTCATCCTCAAAGAACTGTACATCATGAGAAGAATAAGTTACGGAAGAATCATCTTTCTTTGAATCATTGCTGCTGTAGCTGTACATGCTCTGATTGTTGTAATTACTTTCGTTTTCAAAATTGTTTTGCATAACACTATTTGGCTCGTTAGTATTGTTTTTATTTAATTTGAAATTCAGCTCTTCTATGACACTATAATATAATTAAAAATTATAATTTATCACTGCAAGTAAATAGACGATAAAATATAACATTATTGAAGAGAACGGTCCCTGACTTAATTCTGAACTATGAGATAGAAAGAACTATTGAAGTTCTTTAGATTTTCTTTCCCTTCTCAATCTACATTTACACGCTTCTATCTATGTTGTTTAAAATTAAATACTCGTCTAGGCCTCGAAGTCACTCTTATCTAATAAAACATTTCTAGTGTTCAAATTTTGGCAAGAACATAAATTCAGAACATTCCATAAAAACTTATCTGTATACATATTTGTCCACTAGGAACTCAAAAGTATTAGGAATGTGTAGGTTAAGTAAAGTGTATAAATAAATTCGTCTAAAGAAAATTACATACATTTCGGATAAATTAGAAGAAAAAACATTAGTTTTCTTGAAAAAGGGGTAGAGCTGTAGTGGGATGAAACACCACTTTAAATTCCCAATACTTCAGCTGATTCCGACTGTCTCACTGTTGAATGAAGGACAAAAATACGACACACATCCTATGTAACAGTCAGGGTCTAATTAATACAATTATTTTCTCACTTAATTTTTCACAACCAAATGTTTTTGAAGAGAATTGAATGTGCTATGATGTATATATTTGATTAAGAAAAAAAAATTGTTATCTGTATTATACCTAACATTTATTTCAACATACCTTGAAAATTTCGTTGTCTGCGCCATTGTCTCTGTCTGTACAGTACCGACTTTTGTTGTAGACCTTTCGCGTTCTTCCATTACATTTGTAGATTTTGAGTATAAACCTATCTCAGTATACCAAGAGGTTCGACTAGTTTCATTATTGTGAGTATTATTTTTTGAAATCGGAGAATTGTTTATATTCTTCTTTGCCCCTTTTTCTTTCAGTATTTTTTCTATTACTGTGAGTAAAAAATTTTAACAGTTAAGACTATAGCAAGTCAAACATACATATTCTGATTATTGTGAATTATATAATACAGCCACGAGACCTTAGTTTCAATAGCCATTTTTATTTAATTTGAAAATAAGGAAAATAAATAGACAAATATATAATTATTTTAGGTCTTATGTAAAAATAACAAATTTTAAAACAAGAAGAGAGATAAAATCAAAAGCATTTAAAGGCATAATATAAATATAATAATATAAAAGGTGAAAAGTAGATTATATATGAATATTGATAGATTATTCGAGGTATTAGCTAGGAATGTTGTTGTTTTCTTCTTCGTAAAATGGCAAAAAATAATTTCCAATTATTTAGAATTCCAAATAATATAAGAGCTCAAATCAAGATAAATAACATATTCAAGAAAAAGATAAACAGGTTAACGAAATATCTCAGATCATCGCACATATCTCAGTATTTAGATTGAAAAGTCATCAATATAATAAAAAATAAAGTTGGTTTAACAAACCATGAAATATCAGAAACACATACATCTAATTATAAAAATTCTAAAATTCTTGACACGGAATCAAATACAAGAATTTTTAGGAATTATTCACTTAACACCTAAACAATTTGAGTGAAATTTATAGTTCTATTTTATAAATTTTGTTTGATGGCTGTTACATATTTTGATTTGTGTTTAAAACCTATTTTTCTTTTGATATTCATGTTGTAGGTAATATAATGATTAATAGATAAAGACCGAAATAGGACGTTGATAGAAAAAAATATATATATAGTTTTCGAATACTTATGTATTCATCGTCTGGGAAATAATTAATTAATATTTCTGGTGATTTTGATAATATTAAAGCTTATAAAAGTTTTTTAATCTCATGACCAGAGTTTCGCAATAAATTAAAAGAAAAAAGATTTCCACCGAAATTGTGAAAATTGAAAAATTGGAGTATCGAGTAATCATCAAGTACCTGATTTTAAAAGGGTTAAGAGGTAAGCAGATTTACGAAGATATGCTTAATACCCTTGGTGATCAATGTCCTTCGTATGCGACTGTGAAAAATTGGACTGCAACTTTCAAAAGAGGTAAATTTTCCATTGAAGATGATGACCGATCGGGAAGGCCAGTTTCTGTGTCAGTCCCCGAAAATATCGATGCAGTTCATGACATGATTTTATCAGACCGTCGAATTGGGCTAAAACGGATATCTGAAGCACTGAATATTTCATACGAACGCGTTCATTATATTATATCAATTTGGACATGAGAAAAATTGCTGAATAATGGATCCCCAAAAGTTTGAATGTTGACCAAAAGCGTGCAAGGGTAGAAGCATCACGTTTGATCTGTGCTCGATGTAGACTTCTAAACCGAATTGGGTTGAATGAAACTTGGGTACATTTTTACGATCCAGAAACAAAGCATCAATCAATGGAAGGGCGACACTCTGGTTCTCCAAAACCTAAGATGTGTCCAAAAATCAGCTGGAAAAGATCTTGCTTCAGTTTTTTGGGATTGCCATGGAGTAATCATGATTGATTTTTTGGATAAGGGTAGAACAATAACTGGAGATTACTATTCGACATTACTGACCACTGTACGGAAAAAAATTGAAGAGAAAAGACGCGGAAAGCCATCCAAAGGTGTTTTGTTTTTGCAGGACAACGCTCCAGCAAAGAAATCTCATGTTGCCATGCAAAAAATTCGTGATTTAGTATTTGAATTACTAGAACACCCCCCTTATTCACTAGATTTGGCTCCGTCCGACTATCATCTCTTTCCTAAACTGGAAAAAAGTTTAAAAGGTCATAAATTTTCTTCCAACGAGGAGGTTATAAAAGCTGTGGAGGTCTGGTTTGCAGAGCAAGAAGAAACAGTTCTTTTCGAAAGGTCTAGGTATTTATTTTAAAAATTATCAGAAAAAACTAATTTTAAACATAGGAGACCTAAAATCAAGAACATATAGATGCATTAATATATCAAAAGGTGTAAGAAATAAGAACTACGACGTGGCTAAATTGGGTTAGTCAGATGCCAACATATGCTATGTGGTGAAATGCATATTTTTGCAATACACTTTTACCAATTGAATAATAATTGAATATGTAACCTCTCAAAATGGTTTTGCAAACTACTCACGTGCAGTTAGTTTTTTAGTGGTGTTTGTATGGTAAATTAAAAATTTATGAGTAGATAATTGAATTTAACCGCGGATAAACATTTAGGTGGCAAGCGAATTTTTGAACGGTCACTTATATCGTTTAGCGATATAAGTGTGTACTGAGCAGTATAAATTTTAAGAGGAATCTCACAGAAAGATTGGTCATAAGAGAAGAGTGAGTAAGGGAAAAGAAGATAAAAATACTGTTATGTACCCAGAAGCATCATAGAGGAATATTTGTAATTATGTTATATGTGAAAACTGAAAAAGAAATCAAAGAAGAAAGACTTGGTAGTGAAAACAATAATTTCAACTTTATTCAACAAAAGAGGGTAAATTGATCCAAACTATGTGCAAATTATACCGGATGGTCCCTATAGAAGTAGAATAAAGTACTAAGACCATCCATTAAACTTTGTGTTCCATATAACTGTGAAAACTGTTTAATTTCTTATTTCTTAGACCTTTCGATATGTTTATGTTTCTAAATGTTCTTGATTTTAGGTCTCGTTTGTTTCAAAATTAGTTTTTTTTTTAATTATTCTCAAAAGACAATTAAAAATTGACGTTTCGACTAATTTTAAGTCTTTATTAAAATATGATATTGACACTGACAATTTGCGTATTTATATAAATCAATAGATCACCTTCATCATGAATATCAAAATAAGAATAAAATCAAAATAGAACTTTGTTCTAATAAGAAAAATTATTTATGTGAAAGCTGTAAATTTTACTTAAATTATTTAGGTCTTTTTTTATCATTTATAGCTTTTCCGTTCTCATGAATGTGAACCATTTCTAAAAATTCTCTTTTTCGTGTATTGGATTCCGTTTCAAGAATTTTTGAATCTTTATAATTGAATTTATGTTTTTTGATATTTCATGGTTGGTTAATGCAGTTCTATTTTTTTATCGTAATTATGACCTCTTAGTTTATTTTCTGAATACTGAGATTTCTGCCCTATGTAAACAGCGTCATAATTAATACAAGGCACTTTGAAGCACTTGGATAATTGGATAATGTGTTATGTCCTTTATGACTTATAATAAGTCCGTGAATATATAGTAAGGAAAAATGTTTTATGTATTTATGTTTCATTTCTGTTTTGTTTTTCAATTGATTGTATTGAATATGTTATTTATTATTTTTTCCGAATAATTATTTTCTTTCAAAGTAGTTTTTGCTTTTTGAATAGCTATAAGCATCTAAATTCAGGATATGATATTTGAATAGATCTATCAGCCAAACTCATTATTACTTATCTTTTTTTGTGATATAGGATGAAACGAATTGGAGTTCAAATATCTTGAGGACCAAGTTGGTTTCGTATACCATTCTGTTCTTATGTCATTGTTCATTTTATGTAATTTGATATCAAGAAAATTGGTTTTATTATTTTCTTTGATTTCGATTGTGAAGTTTTTTTTATGATAAGAATTGATTTTTTTATTTATGTTTTCAATTTGATTCTTTGGAACGGCAGTAATGCAATCATGTACATATGGGAAAATGAATGGAATATTTATATCAAGTTTGCTTAGGATCGTTTCCTCAAGATCTTCCATTACCAATTGTGCTATAATACTTGAAATGGAAGCCCCCATACATACAGTATTTGTTTTGATATAAAAATCTTTACAAAATATTTTTCAAATAATTAGATAATCGGGTAAGAGGAGTTTGAATATTTGAAACAATCGGTATTACCCCTTAAAATATATGGTTTACCAAAACTATATAAACCTGACATTCCCCTTCGAACGATTGTTTCAAGTATTCTCTTCCCCCATTATGTAATTATTTGAAAAATATTTTGACAATAATTTTATATCAAAACAAATGCTGTATCTAAAACACATGGGATTTCAAAGAAAAAATTGAAAAAATGGAACAACATTGAAGAATATGGAGAAATACCTCAAAACGAATTTATAAAAGCTATCGAACTCACACTTACAACAAAATATTTCAAATATGAAAATGAAATATACAAATAAATTGATGGTTGTGCTGTGGGGACCTCCATTTCAAGTGTTACATGACAATCAGTGATGGAAGATCTTGAGGAAACTGTCCTAAGCAAACCATCAAAATATTTTAATCTAAGAATTGAAAAATAAATTATATAGATAACCACTATTTTGAATCAATAATCATCTATTTATTGACAAAAAATTATAACGATCTATAAATAATTCATAAAATTTACTTTCACCTTCACCAACTGAAAATCTTATTTGATCATTCAAGGTAGTATACTTATCGCAAGTCGAAATAACACAGAACAAGTTTTAAAAGAGAGACAAATGAAATAGAGAATGAACTCGATGTTTCCGCAACAATGTCCAACCTTCACATAATAGGCCAAGTAATTGAAAAAACTTAGAGAACAATTTGTCATAATTTAAATGAATAGTAGTATTAGTCTAAAGTTTATATTAGTCTACATCTAGTCATCGCATTAAATTTTAGATCATTACCTAAGTTATATTCAATTTCCTGTTGATCAGGCAATGATGATGACTTCAGAGTATGAAAATATTTATACTAAAAAGACTTACCTGCGTCCTTTGGAGGGACTGGAGGTGGTGGCAATTTTGGTCTCACTAATTTAGTTTTACTAGAACTAATCGAAGATATAGGAGGAGAAGAATTGGATTTATCTTCAGTCTTTTCATTTTCGTTCCCAACAGGATCTGGTAAATAAAAAACACTTCTTCTTTGGTTTTCGGTGTTATTAAGAGCTTCGAAATAACTAGTTAGATTCGTAACTGATGCTGAAAGTGATACACTACGTCTAATTCTCTTTAATAAACTACCAGATTTTGTATCATCGATTTTCGAACTTTCATTCCAATAGTTCTTAGAAGCCCCACTAATAGATTCGCTTGGAATAATGGTTGACAGTCGATCCCCTTCCTTCTCTAAAACACATTTTATACGCCAATACTTACAGAGTACATATATAACTAAATTTTCATTCAACACTCCTTAACTCCCAGTGTCGGAGGTAGAGGAGGAATTGAAGGAAAATGGACTTAGACCGAAGAAAGTATGGCAGTTGACAAGCCGTACACAGAGAAATCAGGACAACACACGAAAACTACTACCTATATACATGGTAGTAATAGAACCGAAAGAAGAACCAACATATAAAAAGTTGAGATACCTCTGCCACACAAAAATAAGTGTGGTAGAACAAAAAAGGCACGACGGACCTGTACAATGTTACAGGTGCCAAGGATTCCATCACGGACAAAGCACGTGCAACATGGACGTGCGCTGTGTAAGATGCGCAGGAGAACACAGGGCCGCGGACTGCACCCTGAGCAAGACCGAGAAACCGAACTGCAGGAACTGCGGA
The DNA here is from genome assembly GCF_026250575.1 of Diorhabda carinulata. Taxonomy (NCBI): domain Eukaryota; kingdom Metazoa; phylum Arthropoda; class Insecta; order Coleoptera; family Chrysomelidae; genus Diorhabda; species Diorhabda carinulata. The sequence goes on from NC_079462.1 coordinate 13,034,265, forward strand.
GGAGAACACCCCGCAAACTACAAGGGGTGCCCGAAACACCCTAAAAAGACGGAAAACAACCAAGCCAAGAATACAGGACGCACTTACGCACAAGTTGCGAAGAAAACAACAAAGACAGATGAAAAAACACCAGAGCTACTGAGTATGTTGCAAAATATGCAGATACTCATAGCAACACTTATCGCCCAACAAAAATAAACCACAAGAGGACACCCCCCGACACGGTAATTCTGCATTTCACAAGGAAATGTAGAGTTATACATCGGGGACAGCTATAGAGAAGGCGAAGGACCACTCGGATTAGATCTTTTCCTATCGGCAGAAGGTAGGAAGAGGTTTACCCGAGGCCGCGAAACACACACACGAAGACGTCCAGAACAAGAAGCCAAGAGTGTATAGCCAGCAGGCTAATCTCTTAATAAAAAGATAAGACATCCCGGAATCTCCCATAGACCTAAGGGGAGAGGAGGGATTCTACACGCGAAACTGCGACGTGAAAGAGGATGAGGACCTGTCGGAATTGACAGGGGGTGGTTGGAATGTTCTTCTTCGCACCCACTCGTGGATTTATCCGGGGGTGGATGCCTAGAGGGACGGGCTCGTCTCAAGGGAAATGTGTGTGTGTGCACTCCTTAACTTTAATACGGATGGCGTTACAAAAGTTTTATCAAGCAACCGCCAAATTTTTGTGTTTTTAAAATCTAATTCATGTTTTCCATTTTGTTCGTGTTTGTGTATGGTATTTTATTATATTTGTGGCCGTTTATTCTATTTTCTAAATTTTGCATAATCATTCCTTGGTAATTTTTTGAACAATTTATGGTATGGGATATATGTTGTATTTCTAGTTTTGTTTTTAATTTTCTCAATAACGGGGATAGCATATTCTCTGATTTATGACCTATATTAATATTGTATTCAGATAAATGACTTGTGTGAGGCTATATGTGTGTTATTTTTTGAATGAACTTATGTTTTATAGCTTCATCTAATAATCCTATAATTACACTATTTTCTTGTGTTTTTGTGAATTGTAATTTAGGTATCGTCCAGACTATATTTATTTTGTGTGTTAGTGTTAATAAGTGTCATAGTTCATACTGGCATTTTCTTTTTAGAATTCTAGATATAAATGTATCAAACATCAATCAAATACATTGTATTTCAAATTTTTTAATCATTTTTCCTATTACAATTTGTGCTAAATAGGAAGGAATTGGAGATCCTTTTGTACAACCATTTAGTTATCGATAGAAATAATCTTTATATTTAAAATAATAATGGGTTTGTATGAGCATTATGTCTTTTAGAAATTCATTACCTATTTAAATTAAATTCATATATAAGCTGTTTAATTGAATGCATTTTTTTTTCAAAACATGTTTTATTAAATCATATCACATCTATAGATGTGATATTGTGGTTATAAGAGTATGTATTGTTTCAGCATGCATGAATCTGTTATCTAAAAATTATTTTTAATCATATCTGATGAAATATTTGTTAGATATTTTGATAGATTATGGTGAATGTGGTGCGATGGATTGGATGCATTGGATATTTAGTTAGTAAAACTTTAAACGTCTATTCATTTTTGGTGTTATTACATTATTTGTTTGTATTTTTTCATCAATTCTATGAATAGCACTATTAGTTAGAGTTTCTTAACGAATTATTATTAATTTTCTTGAAAAAAATTAGTTTTCTGTTTTTATTTTTTTGAAAAATATTTATAATGTTTGATAACTACATCATTCTTAATCTATGATTTCTAATAGCATTAAAGACATCAGCAATAATATTATTTATTTGATCCGATTTATGTATTATAATCGAGCATTTGGATAGACAGCAACAAGTAAAATACAGCTTTAATATCATATTGTTATTACAATATATTATGGTAAAGACTTATGCACTACTCAGTGTTATTACAATACATTATGGTAAAGACTTATGCACTACTCAGCTAAGAGCTATTCATCTTTCCCGAATACAAAGTAACGAAAGGATTAGGCTCAGTCCACATAATAACATTGCGCTGTAAAGTGGAATCGAATGAGAGACTGCAAAATACTATGAGACAACAAAAATTCTCATTAATAGCATGCCTAGAGAGCGTAATCTAAGTGTACAGTGTGCATTCTCCATATTGCAGTTACAACTTAATTTGCTCTAGAATTACCAAAAGGTTCCATGTAACGACTGCTTCACTACTTCTCCATAACTAGATGGTTTTTGTTACAACTATCAAAACTTTCTATTATTTCTATTACCACAAAATGTGGTGTACCTAAGAAACTTTCAATACGGATCGAGTCAATCTACATGTGGTTGCAACTCCTCCTATTGATTCAAATGTGAACAGACCTAATAAAATTTGCACTTCACTCATTGGACAATTTCTGGATTCAAAGCACTTCACGAAATAACTGAATGCCAATCAGCAATAAGTAATTAAAAAGTTTGTTTTGAATCTCGTAAATGAATCTTTTCGTGATCTTCTCAAGACAATGACAATAGAATCACATTACTTGTGATAACCAGAATAAAGACCATGATCGAAGAGTATTGATTATTTACTGACAACAGCCACAATAACAGATTATGTTATTAAGTTATAAGTTTTTGAGTATTGTAAGAATTAAGCAATTTTCTGGCTATATCCAAAGACATCGATGAACTTGATTTTTCAGTTCAATTCTACGCATCTGATATTTAATATCTGATATCATAAATTTCTACGCATATCGCATCATATTTTTAATGTATAGGTAGAGTTTGTACTGCCATTTTCTCTTAACCATAATAAAATATTTTTTCTCATTATTATTTCTATTTACACAAACTAAAATTCTATTAACTTTTTCCTAAACCCTTCCAATGTGGGCATATTCTTTTCGGTCTATATGTTATCCTTTTTCAAAATATTTTTATTTGTTCTCATCATGAATTCCATAACCTTTTTTTTTCTGGCGAAGACCATTTAATCAATAGCATCTTGCAAAAAATTCCAAGCCTTAGCGATACCTGCTTTTTAACTTTCTGTTACAGTATAAGGTAATAAAATAAGCTTCTACCTTATTTAAAATGAAATCTTTTTTTCAGAATATGTTTTCTAAAATATCACTAAAAATTCCTGTTTATTATAAAACATTTCTCAGTTACACTTTTCCAATAGATTACATAAAAAAGTAATAAAATAAATATTATAATTCCCTATCAAATAATAAACTTCGTAAAGAAATAGGTTAAAATTGAATATTGAGGAAAGATACATGACTACAATACGGTCCATAATAAATGCTAAAGTGACCAACCGCCAAAAATAATTAATCAAATAATTATTTGATAATTCTTATTCTTCTGGATGTCTTCCAGACCATTAATTTTATAGAATAAGAACTAATATACTACAAGCAGCAAAAGAAGCCTGTGAAAGGACTATAAAAAAAGGGGGAAGAACAAATACAAAACCGTGGTTTAGACAAGATGTCAAGATCCTTGCCGAAGAGAAAAGAAAATCTTACCTGCAATACAGATCCAATGCAACAATGTATAATGACTATAAAGCTGTAAGAAATAGAGTCAACGAAAATATTCGAAAAATTAAAAGAGATCACTGGGAGAAGTTTTCGAATGATATGGAACATGACTTATATGGGGGACAGAAAAAAATGTGGAATCTTCTGAGGGATAGGAGAAAACCAATAAACGAATACATACAAAATACAAAAATCATGGCAGACGAATGGGAAAGACATTTTGAAAAACTTTATAGTTCAACACAAGCTAACGTATCAGCACTGCAAGTACCCTACGAAGATGAAAACATCAATGTAATACAAAATAGGATTTTCTCCCTGCATAAAATACAACAAATGATAGCCAAGATAAAGAACAGAAAAGCCCCAGGCATCGACGAAATAACAAACGAAATGATCAAATATGGAGGCGACAAACTGTATAATGAACTACAATCCCTCTTCAAAAAAATACTAAAGGTCAAAAATGTACCATCTGAATGGAAAGAAAGTATTCTGATACCGATTTTCAAAAAGGGAGAAAAAACCGATCCCCAAAATTATCGAGGCATTAGCCTGATGAGTACGGTTCTGAAACTATTCACTAAAATCTTAGCAGAAGAAGTAATACCGGGATATGTGAAGAACAGCGATGTTTCAGAAACAACAGATCTGCTATAGATGCTATATTTATAATGCGCTAAATAACTGAAAAAGCCATAGAGTTTAATAAGGCAGCCTTTATGTGCTTCATTGATCTCACCCAAGCGTTTGATAGGATACGCTTAACTGATGTTATGATTCTACTAAAAAAAAGGAACATTCACCCCAATATAATAAGAGTTATCGAAAAACTTAAGATCGATAATTATACCTTTGTGAGAACGGCAAACAAATTAGGCAATAAAATACCTGTGGCAACTGGTATCAGACAAGGGGATAGCCTAAGCCCAATCCTGTTCAATAATATAATGGACGAAATCATCAACGAAGTAAAGCAAGCCGGGAGAGGATACCGAATGGGAGACAAAGAGATAAAAATAATATGCTACGTTGATGACGCAGCAATCATCTCGGAAGACGAAGATAACCTACAGAAGCTCCTATATAAATTCCAACAAATAGCGAACACGTACAACATGCAAATATCCACAAAAAAAAAACAAAAACTCTGACAATATCTAAAGAACCGAGAAGATGTAAACTAGCGATTTACGATCAGAGTGTAGAACAAGTGATGTCCTTCAAATATCTAGGGACAAACATAACAAGCGATAGAAATCTAAAGAAAGAAGTAAAAGCACAAACAACGAAGGCAGCATTAATATCAGGATACCTTAGAGATTTAATTTGGCGAAATAAATACATGAGCACAAAATGTAAAATTAGAATATATAAAACTTGCGTAAGGCCGGTCATGACATATGCAATAGAAACTAGAGCGGAGAACACAACCACTAAATGGCTCCTAAGAACAACAGAAATGCGGACTCTGAGATCAATAACAGGACATACGTTACTCGATCGGAAGAAAAAATGAAGAAATAAGGGACATTGCGATATTCAGAATGTTAGCAGTTAGCAAAAATTGCAAAAGAAAAGAAACCAGACACAACTCGATCTCCTGGACGACCACCTATAAGGTGGTATGAAAGCTGGTCCTCAGCATCCCAACTACTCCTGGGAAACCCTTGATGAAAATACAAGACCTAGTCCTAACGTAAGAAGAAGAGGAAGATATTATGTTTAGTTCTCTTCCAATATCCAATGACAAAATATGTTTCTTTGATTTATAACCGAAATTAGCATCATTTATTTACTTTGTCATGAATTCTCATTTACGAAATTGAACACGTATATATCAATATTAAAGGTGTTCTATTATAATATTGATTATTGGCGTTAATACTTACTTTTTGCATCATCTATATCAGTTTGATGAATTTTTTTGGAAAATCTTCTCAAGGACTTTGTTATGTCTCGAGAAAAATTCTTCTTGAATCTACTTAAATTTTTTGTGAATTTATCGAATCCATTTGTATCTATATTAACAGGTTCAGGTGGCAACGGATTATTGGTCACATCATGAAGCGATTCGTCTTGCTGAAACTGAAATGAATAAAGTTAAGTCTATGATTATATCAGATGTCGAAAAGTGACTTTCTCTAATCCGATTATGATCTATATCATATAATTATATTGAAGAAATTGTAATAAAGTAATTTTATAACTACTTCGACAATATGCACTCATTCATATTTTGTCAAGTTGTCAACAAAGTTCAGGAGATTAATATTAAAACTCATATTTCAAGATGTGGAAAAAACTCAAGTAAATAACCTTCAAAACATAGATAATCTTGTATTCTTAATGTCTCCGCCTAAATTGTATAGTTAACAACTAATAGCACGACTAATTATAGATATCAAAGAATTCTATTGAAAAAGAAAATACATAATAGAACAATTGAATGTATATAAAGGAATAATATTCAATTTATAACGAAATTGCAAACAAAGGAGAAATGTATGCAGATAATAATACTAACAAAAAAAGGAGAGCTCGTATGTAAGCAATTGATTATAACAAAGAATTTTTAATAAAAAAACCAACTACTTATTATCTTTACAATTAAAAGTTACGTTAATCCGTTCTTTCATAAATTTATCATTTTCAGAATAAGCCTCCTTCAATTGATTCAGGAAGAAAAATTTAATTTTTGTTCAATTACAAAAACAATTTGACCAGTGTTAATAAGCCAGGGAATTCAACTAAAGTACTAGTCTACACTAGTACTGGACGTGATTTTAGTCATGATTGTGATCATAGTATGATCATAGTTCGTGTCAAAGAAAACTGAAAACTCTTTTTTCGGCCTTCTTGCCCTTCTACAACAGTACTTTTAGGAAAATTCAGTCAAATCTTATGCCATCGTTTCACTTTGTTTTTTAAAAAATATTTCACTGTTTTTTTCCTTTGATAGTTTCATTTCTCTGTATTAAAGTTGTGAGCAAAAAATATTCAAAGCAATATTTGAATAAATTAAATAATATTAAATAGGTAATTAGAAACTCAAGCGCAAAGAAACTGACTCAACATAAGTATTACCATGTGTTTGTCATGTTTTTAGTTTTCATAAATACATTTGTATTGATAACTCCAATCCAATTGTTTATAACATTCCTATATTAAATCACTCAGTTATTCAACCTCACAATATGAGAACTGGAAATTTTATTGGAATGTATCGCTAAGAATTTCCTTTAAATTTTTTCCATATTACACATATAATCAATAATGGGGGTCACGAGAAATAATATAATATATAATATAACAATATAAATGGAGCACTCTGGAGTACCAAAATCTCTTGACATATTATCTGTTCAAATTTTCAGACGTTTGTCCTTGATTTGACAAACAATATAGTGATTCTAATGCAATTTCCTAATAAGAAATATTATAGGAGCAAAACAGAAATAAAATTCCCGTTAATAATACAGGAAATGCTTCTTATTTTATTAATGTTTACAAATTTACTCCGAAAGTCAAACATATTGTTAATAGGAGGTATATGCAGGTAATGATAGTTCTACAAATAGAAAAATTGAACCTAACCGAGCTTCTTAAGTTGGAAAACAAATTAAACAAAACAATAATGATCTTAAAGTTGATATAGTATCCATTGTACACAAAGATTGCATTAGTTTTCTGATAATTGCATATTTATATTCCACTGTAAGACTTGAGTTTTAATGGAGATAAAAGTGTTGACTATTTGAAAGAAAAGTGGATACAATTTAAAATTGAATATTAACGCCAAGGTAGATAATAAATATCTAGGAACAATTGATTATATATTTGAGCTATTTTGGTATGAAATGGGGCAAACAAATAATGCTTTGTTGGCAATCAAGATATTGTTGAATACTTTGTTAAAAATACACGAGTAAATGGAAATGAACTTGAGAGTGATTGCTTGTGACATTAAAAATTACATTGTATTATATTTTACAAAGTATTGTTCATTTTATGTTGAGTGATTCCACGAGAAATTGGAGATTCTCAAGGTAAAGAACATTTTATGCGATTTTTCAGAGAGGGACTAACCGGTTACGTTAAAATTTCATCTAGTATTATAGCAGCATTATAGTATTTTTAAAAAGATGGTTGCTAATAGTCCACATCGACCATAATTTACACTTAGGTGATAGCCTTTTTATAATTGAAGTATTAATCAATTCAAAACTACATTCAATTATGTAACAAAAAGTCATTAACTTCAATTGAGATGAAAAAAAATTTTTGAAATAACAGAAAAGTTGCAATACTTTTTTATAATAATTTATTTGTCTATTGAAATGAATGAATAATTACAATTTATGATAACTTTGAAATAAAAAGACAAATTATGAATTAATTAAGTTTGAGGTTCTCACAAAGGTTTATTCAAGAACCCTCCATTTATATTGTATGGTAAATACGAGTATCATCACAGATGCAGCTGTAGTGAAAAAAATATTAACAGAGTGAAAAATGTAGAGGGTTGATATTATAATTAAACGGAAATTTCAAAAAAAAAACAAAGAATAACTAAAATAGTACGTATGAGAGAAGCACTGTTGAATAATATTTTTCACGCATGTCTATAAACACGCAAACTATAGGCAAATAATTAAATAACATAAATAATATTGTGTAGAGAGTTTTGCTATAACTAATGTTGCAGTTTCTCAGAAGAAATACTTTACAATTTGCTAACACATATAACGTTATATATTAGCAGCTAATTATGATTTAAACTTAACGGAGAATCCGTTTATTTTAGTAAGAGTTCTTATTTGTATAATCGAGAGATCAAAAATTTAGTTTAGAAGTTGCTGTATCAATTATTCTGATTGATCCACCCTTTTTAACACAATACGTTACGAAACGTATAGTCTGTAATTAATGATCTTACTTCTGTATTTCCATTATATTTCTAGGTACTTATAATCAATAATTCTTTAATCCTAAAAGATTTTATGAACCAACCAAGTCTCAAAGATTATAATTCTTTTTTTCATTTTTGATATTTTAAATTAGCACATGGTTTTGAGACATTGGAGTAATAAAGGAGTGGAGCTTTTTGTCGGAAAATTTTTTTTTGCAATCTAGAAGATGAATTGGCAACTATATAACACTTTTCATTGACATTTCTTCAGATACTTTTCTCGGAAATAGTAGTCGCGGCAATAACGTGTGCATGCAACTTATCAATTGGGATTTTAGGTAGCACAGATTTATTCAAATATACTAGCAACACTTCACAAGTTTGATTGTATAAAATATTTATGTGATTTGCTTTAAAGAAAAAATAGATTAATAACACACTGTATTGTAACATACTAATCGACCTAGTACTTCATATTTCATCAATTAATCACTTTCTAGATCATCACCAACCACAAACAACAACCAAATGCTAGACGTAGTTAAGCGCTGCAATCACAAAATTATTTTCATATACTTAAGTTTATTTATTTTTTTTCTTTAGTTATTAGCACTAATTTCTTTTAATACACTTTTTTGATAATAAATATAATTATGTCATTGCTGTGACATTTTTCAGAGACATTATACTTTTCGGGTATAATTTATTCAATTGGTATAAAGTTAATTCCAGGAAAGAAAACATAACTAAAGATCACAAGAAAGTTACTATTGAGAGATCCGGGAAATCTAGAATAAAAGTTACATTGATGAAAACTTCTTTATAAAGTATAAAAATCGTACTAGCTTTCATTATAGATGGATATCACATTACATTTTTTCGATTCGTATAATTCACTAAAAAAATTAAATCATACCATTTAGATTTAATAAGACAATGTTATTTCAAGCCAAGGTAATTCCGTTCAAGGTATTTACATCCTATACTTATAAACAACAGAAAAATTGTTTTCATTATTTTATAAAATATTATAATTTTAGTTATTTCAATTAAACGACTTCAAAACTTCTCATTTTGTATTTCTTTAAAATCTTCAGATATAGTTGAAAAATGTAGTAATTCATTTACTTACATCAGTAATATTGTGATAATCAGATTCAGAGTCGGTATCAAATGAATCGTATTCTACTATTTCGTATTCCGGAATATCATCGGTGTCTTCATCATCACTGTTTACATCTGAAATAGAAAAAAAAACAGACAATGAAGTCCTATTCAATCATTACATATTTGATGGAAGTGTTGCATTTTAATAATAACGCCAAGAATAATTTTGTGATAACAGTAAATACAAAGCTCGAAATATTAACAATATAATACTTAAATAACAGTAAAGCTCTAAAATATTAACTGCATCATCAAGTTTTGTAGAATGAATATTAGATAGATATTTGTTGAAATATTTCATAACATTTTGGTTAAGAAAGTAAAAATGACAAAATTGGTACGACAGAGTGAGAATATGGATATTGGAATAAATGGAACATAAAGGAACATGGAACATTGTCAGAAAAAGTAGGTGTAATTGGGGAACCAAAAAAGAGAAATATGACAAAATCAATTCGTTTTAAAAAGGATAATATAATTAAAAAATACAAATTATGCCATGATATCATATCGTATTTATGTTAGTAACAAAGTTAACATTTTAACTGAAAGTATAAAGTTTATGACAATCAATCAGTTTTTACTATATTCTTGTTAATACATTCTCACCATCTTAATGACGAAATACACTCTCTGTCCTCAGATCTTAACTATTATCAATTTGTAAATTTAATGTTTATATTTAGTATACTCGTATATGTTACAGTGAAAATTATAAATCGGTGATTATATAGAGTCATCGGTGATTATAATCACCACTGAATTTGGTGAATATGATGAATTATTTCATAATCATGAAATTTACCGGTTAGTTCAGACAATCCCCAAATCGTAATGGGGAATGTGATAAATTCGGATTATTGTAGAAACAAACCAAACCCATATTCTATGGGGAAGATATCATTTATTTGCATTTACATATAAGTTCACTTCTTTAGACGTATTGGACTGTTTTGGAATTACAAAGCTTGCCAGATTTTTTACGAACCCTGCTTATTAGGCCAGTAGAATAGACTGCAGGTTTTTTTCTGTGGTTACCATCTAACCTAATCTAACCTAACCACTGTTTTTCAGTATCCATAATATTAAATAATTTAGAATTTAAACGCTCAAGCAAACCAGCCACTATTCAATATTTTATTTTTTATGAAATAATAGCGAAAAAATATTTACATGCATAGAAATGAGAGCTACTTTTGAAATCACGTACTTGTCATGTTCCAAGCAGTTGCTCAAACTGAGCGAATTTTCGTAAAGTTAGAGATTTTGATAAGTAATAAATAATTTATCATAATTACTAACTACCAAGTTAAGTGGTGATTAAGTATAATTATATATATATATATATATATATATATATATATATATATATATATATATTCTTACGGCCACTCTCTTTATGAATCAGTGTTTTATCAAGTAAATCATCTTATTATTTTTATATTGCACAAAAGAAATATCAGATGTAAATATAAACACGTGCATGTTGTGTATACAGAATTTGCAGTCTTTGGTATTGTGTAGTACGCTAACAACGAGACAGTTTGCCAGAACGTGACTAAATACGATATACATTAGTGAAACAAAGAAAATATGTCATTTTAGAAACTATTAGCTATTAGCTAATAAATGATCGTAAAGAAAGTGAAATATAATATCGAGGTTACATCTCTTAGATTATCCTCATTTTCCTGTTTGAAAACTCTCTCTCTCTCTCTCTTATATATATATATATATATATATATATATATATATATATATAAATGCATATTAAATGCATCTAAAGGTCAAGAAATGAAAAATCGAAGAAATATATACGAGGCATATTTTTTAAGTATTGCAATGCCAGAAGATGCAACGGCCAATGCGATGCCATTTTTTGATCGTATCTCGGCAAGAAGTAACGAAATAAGGAACGTTTTCCAGTTCCACCTGGTGCATCCAAAAAAAAGAATCCTCCTGCCGAAACTACTAACATAACGCGGCCGTAAATAATTTTTTGCTCATCATTTAGTAGTGAAACATTACGATTAACAATCCTGCCATTTCTACAGTATCGTATTGTAGTTTACGATTCATATCTGTGTTGAATAAATCAGATGCACTTCGATTCGGTGAGCTCATATCCAAATGACTGATCGGTAAATTCGCAATAGCAATGATCCTCGATAGTAATCAATGCTTTATTGTACATTGCATCGCTGAATGATATCGTTAGATCGTTGTACCTTATACAATGTCGATACAATATATGATCAGTCATTGAATCTTTGTGATTATCCCACAACATTTGTGCTCGGAACGGGAAACACGTTGTCGGTACTATAGCAAATAGTAGGCGAATTTGTGCTCCTGTGCAGTTTAATCCTGCTTCAGCAAGCATACTGTTCCAATGATTGTCGCCTTCTAGCAAGCTTAGTGCAAGGCATGCATCTTTACACGTTGGATACTGTTGTCCATCTACCTTGCGTATATCTTGAAATGATAATGGTCCGTTGACATTAACTAACAACAGTCGCAGATAAAACCACTCAGTCTGTCTTGGATTGATTGTATAACACGACCCAAACTATTTGATTTGAATAAACCGAGGCACGCATCAACTAGTGTCCCTTAAAAAAAATCGCGTTGGAAAAATAGGGGTTGATCGTAGAGGTGTGAAAACTTCAGAGTAATATAATATTTTTTATTCTGTCATGACAAAAAAAAAATAAAAATCTTGTTAAAAAAGTTTATAATTAACACATAAAAGTTGGGATTGATTGTAAAGAGTTGAAAATTTAAGGGTGGACTACCCTTAATATTTAGGGGGAAGAAAACTAGATGTTCGAATCTCACACCTATCCGATATGACCACAAAATTTCATGAGAATCGGAGGAGTTCAATTACAAACACCGCGACACGAGAATTTTATATATCAGATATATATTATCATCGGTGAATTAATTTCATAAAATTTTAAATTCATTACTCTCAAAAATCAACCTTCAAATTTACAATAACACAAATATATATATATACATCAATGTTTAAAATAATAACCCTTTTTTCTGGTTATAAACAACTAAATGACAGTGAAAGTTCTTTTTATTATGAGACAATTATTTTGTAGTGTAGAAGAGTATATAAAGTGAAAATACAAACCACACCTGAAAATGTGCATTATTAAAAAAATTGGAATGTTATACAATGAAATCAATTCGTAGAAAAATTGTTTCATCTAATTCACTGAGATGATTTAGAAAGCACCGAAGATTATTAATAGATTATAGCGTAATTCTTCGATTAGATAGAATATATTCAATTTCTAATGTTAGTCAATATTGCTGACGACATAGTCATAATAATATAATAATAGTAATATAATATTAATAATCTACTGTTTATAAACAATAAACATGCATGCTTGTTATACCATGAGGTTTGACTTTGAACCCGAAATATATAATTAGTGATTAAAACTATAAATCCTTTCATTCATAACAAACGATCTTGGTTTGAAACTTAAATATTATGTGATTGTTTCTGAAAAAAAACTATCAATTAGTATGGACTATATTTTGATAGCAGCAATTGGGATAAGCAGTGCGAAGTTTGTATCGGTTCCGGATTGATAGTCTACGATTATAGCTGCTTTAATGTGGAAAAAGGTACCAGAGAAACTTACGAAATGTTAAAATCTACCTATGAAGATTATATAGTGACTTTAAAAACTGTTTACAAGTTGTATGAGTCACTATAATAGTCACTAGGAAATCTAGTCGATAATCCTGTAGGTATTACATGGGATCAATATTATGGGATTACCCATGCTGAACCTGCGGGATTTGTACGAACAATATAAAAGTACTGAATTTGGCAATCAAATCCCAAATGTCTTTCACAGCTCCGCGGAAAGCAATTAATTTCTCATAATAAATTAGGGACTCGTTCCAGCGGTTTGTCACTGAAATAAATAACAATGATCTGTTTCTTTATATCAAATATAGCAAATACATTCCTTCTAAATAACTAAGCTAACCGATCGTTAGTATCGAAAGTACCCTTACTATTTATGTGATTCCTTTATATATCAAATATTTTTTAACGTTTTTTGTAAATGATACCATTTTTTTAAATAAATGATACTAGCCTAGATAAGGAATATCTTTTCTAATCAATTGCCAATTCATACCTAGTATCATCTTCTAAATGGTAAGTCTGAGATATGTGGAGGACAACGTACGAGACATTTTTTTAAAAAGTTTAGATTCAACAATATTGTAATCTATTTTTAACCTCCTTATTTTTAAACGGAATAAAGAATTAATAGTGGTGGAAAGATAGAAGGAGTGATCCTTGTTGCAGAGGAAGTATGTCAAGGTGTCATAAGTCCTAACAGACCGAATAACTCGTTATTTGATAGTTCTGACTGTTCTAGTAAAATTTAAAAAAATAAAGTAGACGAAAATATGAATTTAGAGGTGCCAATGGTTATACACTATTTAAGTGAAGTGAAATTACTTGCAGGAATATTTTGGTTTTTTACAATAAAAATCTGAAATTTTCTGCATAAAAAAAGTAATTTGAGATGCAATAGGCTAAAAGAGTTATCATTTTGAATTCTTGGTGTATAATCGAATTTGTTAGTTAGTAGCCCATAAATTTTCATAATATAAAAACTTTGAGTTGGAATTTAATTAGAATCCATTTCAAGACACTGCTGCAGAGGTAAATAATTTATACATGATTGATATTGTTAAATGAGAGTAGAATTAGCTGAGACAAATTAATCACTCTTTGTTGTTGTTAACTTAGTTGGAGTAGCTAATCCCTTAAATTTTTCCATAATTCTCTATTACTTTTTTGAAATTTTTAAGATAAACAAAGATTCAATTGTGTTTCTTTTATTTCATGAAAGACTATGATATGATGCGTAGTTGATGCGTCTTATTCTACATAAGATGAAACTACTTTTGGCCACAGAAAAAGTGAATCGATTGACTGTTTCAAGAGTAATAGTCTTTATTTTATTTAATAAACGAATAATGGTGACTATTGCTCCAATTTTTTTACTAGTACGGCAGCCCAGATGGAGGATGAAGAATTTGCAGTGGAAGTTTTTGTAGACATACAGGGAGCCTTCAACATGAGTAAATGGATAGGCCAGATAAAAAGCTACTGGAATAAATTTAGACAATGGGAATCAATGTAGTTACCTACATCATTCGTTTTTACAAGGACTTGTAAAGTCTTTTTTTGACACATTTCTTAACCTATAAACTATGAACGACCAAAAATATTATTATTTTAACACTTAATGTAGTGATAATCTATCTAACAGTTAACCTATTAAATTCCCTGGAATTGATGTTAATCACTAGTAATTTATCTGTATTTATATAGAAACAATAATAAAAGTGTTACTACTACATCATTTATTTTTCATGCTCTCTCATCTTTTGAATGTCAATGACGTAAATAGAAAAAGTTAGAAAAGGTGAGAAATTAGATCTTCACTTTAGACAACTGAATCCTATTTTTCCTGATCAATTCAAAATGAACCAGCATATGTATCATTCTAATTTCTATTTCCTAATGTATAAGTGTAAGCTATTTATACTTTGTATTCTAGATATACTTAATTTTCAGATATGATTCATCATTCATTATGACGAAAAATTTCATAACCAAAAATCGAAATAATGATGAAATCTTTTACATTAAAATACGGTCGTGTGTTATTAATTTATTGTTTTGATGTATAATCTACTATCTCAAATAACAGACGTCATCGTGCTGATTATCATATTATTTCATCGACTGATAAGAATGTGTAACGAGAATGTTATATATAGTGATAAAACAATACTAACAAATTGTTAACTCTCAGCCCTTCTTTAGAAATGGAAGCATGGAAATGCAGATTGAATCATTAATCACAGGTTATATAAACAAGATACGGGAAGTTACTAACTGGAGAAAATAGAAAACGCAGATAAATTAGAAAACAACAGATAAATAAGAAAACAATATGTCTAGTACAAAAAAAAATGTTCGAATTGGTAGCATAAATCGTTCAGTAAGCATACAGGATCGCAGTTTTTGTATCAGTTCCGCCCAATTGATAAATGGATTACTATTTTATTCAGTTTCATGTTTAGCTCAACATAAACATAAAATCTCAATTCTTTGGTAATATTTTGGTAAATATTACCAATTTATTCCTAGCAATATTTCCTCTAACTTGGTGATAAAATTTTTGTATAATATATACTTCTAGACATTCCATATCACATGATTATTATTCCTAATTTTAAGCCGACATCAAACGTAACGTAATTTTTTGGATCATTTCCACCCAGGAACCTCTTTTCACGAGAAGCATCTGCACCAGGAACAACCACTTCGGTTCGATACTTCATATTTATTATTTAACTAATAAAGTGTAGAGTGGGCGGTAAGATAAGGCATAGGCCTTTCGTCCCTATTCAAACTATTGTTACATTTAACAATCTCAATACTTTCAAATGTATCAAAGGATAAATTTTACATTATTTATATTTATTCCATGATTATGACGACAGTGTGCAGGGTAATACCAGATTTTTGTGACCGTCAACATTTTAAATAAGTAATTTCAAACCAAACATTACTGACTTCTTAGTTTGCTTGGCAAACTTCTTATCACAATCATCACAGTTAATTCCGTAAATACTCCGTAAAACTCCTTTCAAGATCTAGCACTTCATCGTCAGCATCTCTCAACAAGACTGAAAGATGCTAGAGCAAATTTTTACTGTTTTTTTTTATTTTAGAAAAAAGTGGTTTCACAATGAGATTTCTTAAATATTTTATGTCTAATAAACAACGTATCTCCAATCGTCTTACCTTAATTATCAAGTTCAGCCCCATCCTTAATAGAAATTCTATTCTTATGTACCTTTCAATGTTAAGTGGAAAATTAATGACGATGTAGCAAAAAATTGCTATTTTATGTTGAATGTAATGTAGAATCCTGCTACCTGCTTGTAGAGGTGTTTCTCTTAAATAAAAAAAATTCTAGCCTATTACATTTTTTTCCATTTCTTACCCGTCATAGGTTTAAGAAACCTTTGTTTGAAAGCACCATTTCCCAAAATTGAAACAAAAATCTGGAACCATTTACTTTTATACCATTCCATCCTGTTTATATAGGAGGATTGAAAAACACTAGTTTTGGAAAATATGTATTCATAATATTAGCTGTAATGATGGTGATAAAAAGTATGATAGACAAACTAAAATGACTGTTAATGTCGGGTTTAAACTAACTCATTTAAAAAATGAACTTACAGAAAAATCTAGAACGATGGAACAGGTTCAAGGCGGAAATATTCAGTATATTCAGTTAGCTCAAGTTACTAAATTTACCTTTAGTCTCTAAAGACAATAACTTGGTTATCCAAATCTAACTAACGGTTCCACATATTTCAATAAATTTATATCATCTGGGTAAATATAAGGATTAATTGAATGAAAAATGACCACAACCTATGCTGATAATTTAATATATATGAACCACTATAACACAGGTGAACTCATTGATCTATTTAATTCCTTTCCATTTTCACAATGTTTAAGATAATTTTATAGGTTATAGGTAGCAGTATTGAGTTTTCCAGCTGCTAAAGACCTAATGAAGGAATCCTCTTAAACAAATAGAGGTAGACTCGACTACTAACAAAACCCCGAAATAAATTTGTTATACTTTTGGTATAACAAACCCTTTTTGAACTCATTTGTCATTATTTAACATTAGGCCAAATATATCATGATAAAAATGAGGTGTAAATACGTTATCGTGTCTATCGTATTTTATTAAAATAGAACTCAAAACGTAATAATATATTTTTTCAATATCACTGTCACTTAAACGAATACCTGAGAATAAAAATAAAAACCACTGACAATGGTAGATTCTGTAGAAGGCAGAATGTTGAAAATGCAATCACCTATTTCCAGATATACTGGTCGAATATCATCGAATTCGTAGAATTAACCGACTTGATGTCTCCCCAAATAACAAAAATCTTCGATACTCTTGATTTCAAATATAATCCAAGTCATCTACTGACTTTGGATCTCTTATAATAAAGTACAAAACTGAGAAAGGAATAAGGTCATAACATTTGCATCCAAAACAAGTAAATCTGAGCTTAACTCAAACTAGTTTTGAAATTGACTAAACATATATAAAGTTATATAAGTGTTACTTATTTCAATATCACTGAGAATAATATAGAGAAAATAATAGAAAATTACACCGACTCATAATTATCGGTAAGAGCTGTTCAAACAGAAAGAACATGAATAGTTAAACTCGAAATATAACTGAATATCTCAAGGTTATCGTGATCATATATGAGAAACATAATAAATTGAATGGATCATACAATTAATATAAAAAAGAAATTCAGTTCCCATAAAGTATCTCTTAGTTGGAGTATTTAAATGTGTGATAAATAATGCAAATCACTTTCATTGCATATCATTAACTATAATTTGAATAATTTTCAAAATATTCTCATATCCATTAACTATCATGGAAGCGTATTTTAATAAACAATTCATAAAAAAATATATCGATTCGATAAAATCAATGGCCCATAAATTGTGTGGCAGCTACCTTTCATTTCTAACTTTCACTGCTCCTAGATGTTATTAAAACTATTTGAGATAATTATATCATAACTCAATATTGGCCGCACGAGTTATATGAAAAACCATATTTATCATAAGAAATGGTCATTAGTAAAACAGCATATATTATAAAACACAGCTTTTTGCGAGCATTATTCATCTACACCTTCACCTACACATGCCAATGTTACACTTCATATAATTCTACTTTCGCGCAGAAAATCCTGCGCCTAAAATATGAAGATTTGAATCAAAACAATTAAATAAATTATCACACTGTTCTTAGATACAGGGAATTTTAGATTAGGGCTATATGAAATCTTTTACATTTCACAACCAATTAATAGTCATCGGGAATTATTAAATACAATAAATAATGACTTATATTTCATGAACAGTGGGCAATAAATATTTTCCAGAATTTAGGAAATATTTTAATAAAAAAATGAACAAACTAATAGAGTTCGTTTCCAATCAAGAAAATAATTGTTCAGAATTTTCAAGCCAATTTGATGTTATAATTCAAAACCAAAGAATATTGTCAGCAAACATTCAGACTCTTGTTCATTATAACATCAAATTTGGACTTTTAACATACCGATACCAATAACGGGCCAATTCAAATAAAACGTTGCCAACATTAAGGGAAGCCGACGCTACCTACTAAAGATAGTGAAGGCGTCCATAACCCTCTAATAAACAAAACTTTGGAGCGGCTGAAGCGGAAAACAGGAGTGTAGCAAAAAGTGCGAATATCTATGGTTCCTCCCAGGCAGTAAACTCTGCTGGAGGTCCCATTAGTAAAGGGTATTCAGGATAGTGAAGGAGTAACAGGGGCAAGGTCAACGTCGAAGTCTAGGGGCACTCCCAAGTATCGGATCTCTACAGATTAGCATCAGAATGCAAGCTGCCAGAGTGCACTTTTGTCTACCAACAAATTAACTTGTCGTACACTTTACTATCAGTTTATTAAGGGAAATCTGGAGATTCTAAAAAGAAAATGTTCCACTTCAAAAATTTTTGTGTCGTATACATGAAATAGTAAATTAAAATTACTGTTTATTTAAGTTACATTAGTTTATGTATTACTTATGCATACACTGTAGATACGCTCGATTAAAACTAATATTTTCTTTCTGTTATGAATAAATATTATACTTTTGAATTTTTTACACATTGCAAGGACTCTGACACTTCACTTCTAGCTTCCAATTTATTTTAACGTTATCTCCTCTACAAGAAGATAATGGATGAGTAAACTACTTATTCTAATTCTGAATTTTGATCTCGTACAGTTCAATTTACATGCAAAGTAACTGCTAGAAGTTTATGTGTTGCATACACAGTGGAATTTGTTTATAGTGATGGCTAAAATATTCACTTCTTATTTACTATTACAGTTTTGTACTAATTATGCAACTCTATAGTGTTAAATATATTCTATGACATTATACAAAAAAGTATATTAGCTTTACATCAAAAATGAAATGTAACAAAAGGAGATGGTCGATGCCAGAGTCTATAGAATGTGATGCAATTGGACCCGTTTCCTAGACATTTTTACGGAAGACTGTTTCAATATTCCTTACAAAGTTTTTAATTCTTATACCAACTCAGAAGTAATTAAATTATCATTCTCCGCAAATATCAAGTTTTAATTTTGGGCCTAGGAACATAAACGAAAAATACATATTTATTAGTACAACCATGGTAACAAATGTATTATCTTTTCAAATGCTTCTCCTTCAAAAGTCAATTTCTTGACTCAATACGCTTTTCTTTGGGATCGACGAGATATATTTAAGTTGGATGAGTATTTATTAAAGTTACTTGATTCAAGCTATCAAATATTATGCCAATGGAAGAAAGTAAATGAAAATTGGGAGAAAATATAATAAGCAGTTTATGTTTATGGTTGTACCCAGCGGCTAAAACTTTCATGACCAATTATTGTACTGTTCTTGTGAGCATGTTTGTTTGTGTGAAGGCGAAACATAAAATTAAATTCAAATTTATGAAAACAGAAAAGTTTGCTAGTAATTTGAGCTCCAAATATTTAACTAGGATTGAAAAATTGTTAATTAGATGCGTAATATCAGTAAGAGTTATTATCAATTTCTTAGTAATCTGTTTAGATCAAATTGTCAAATTATTTCTGTATTCTCTTATTAATTGTCTGGCCTTATATGGTCGATATTCAGCATCAACTGAAATTGTGTTAGAAGCTGATTAAATATAATCGAATCAAAGCGAAAAATCTAGAGCCTCTTCTGAGTTCCTCCTCTGTGCTGATGGTAATCGACTCATCGACTTTTCTTGCTAAATCACGCCTCTTCCATGACTGTCATATTATATGGATTCATTATTCACTAGCAATTTAAAAATTCAAAAGATTCCTATATTCATTCTAAACACATTGTTCACACCAACACTCATAATTGCACTGTCTGCCGCGCGTTCCGATAACCAAGAGACTGATAATAAACCGGAAGCTGCGAATATTCTTTTCTGATTAAATTTTGTTCACACAACTCAAGTTTATCCGATATTATTGCTTTTGTTTTGATCAAAAACTATCAAGTGTCTCTAGAAATTGGTTATAAAATTGCAAAGAAGACGGTGCTGCAGATTCAGGATCACTTGTTTTTTATCGCCATATTAGTAATAGTAAGAAAACATTCACAGCTACGTTTTTTCTACTTTGTCATTTTTATCTAGCTAAGTACGTTTTTAACATTTTTTTAAGATAATTTCCTAGTTTATCGTTATTATTTGCTCAACGCCCATAAAATTTTTATTATTAGTTCTTCGATCATCATCGCCATCCTCTTCAAATTTTGATAAAAAGTTACCACTTTCAAACTGTCTGTGAATCTTTTTTTTTTTATTGATAATTACAAAACTACTTTCAAGCACAAGTGACAAATTATGTTGTTTCAAACAATCGCTATAAAAGTTTGTTATTTGATTACTTAGATATTAATGTCATATGAGTAGTATCATGACCCATTGTTCCTAGATTCAAATGTAAATTAATCAGGTTAGGATCCGGTGTTTTTACTCTAATATGTATAAGCTCATCTTCTAATTTTCAGCACAGGAACTATGGTAATCTTTAGTTCGAATAAAAAAATCAGATTTTGGCTTCGAAGTTTCGGCAGAAATATGTATTAAATCAATTTTCTACAAAAAAAACTGAATCTATCACACTTCAATTTTTTTAAGCAAACATATTGAAAAAAAATTATATTGTTATCACGCTTATTTATAATTTTCATTGGTGATACACTGTCGAACAAAAATCCAACGTGATTCCCCGTTACAAGGACCTGTTTCAATTAAAGCCATTTTGTGGTGGAATATTTATCTTGTACTTGTACTTGTACCCCTAATGCATTATAGAATAAAGATTCTTGATTCTTGCTAAAAATACAGTTAAAATTTATACATTTTTAGCATACTTTATAAAAAGTATGGTACTTAATTTGCATGATGCATTTTTTTATCGACACGAGTTCCGTTCGTCAAAAAGTATCTACATATTTTGATATGACGAGAGTGAGTCAACAAACAATAATTTAGACCTATGTAAACTAGTGGAAGATTAAAGGCATAAGTACATAAAAACAATATTCTAGCAGTAACTATCTGTCTAAAACTTTGACAGGACCGCAGCTAAAATATTTTGCGTGAGTTTCCGAAGTCATGGTACTCGTATAATTTCTATACTTCCAATAATCGAAGAAATAAGTTAAATATTATTATAAATATACCTTGTTTCTTGGAAAACTATATTAATATACGAATAAAAAACGCAAGTGTCTCTGATCAGTACTTTTAGCATCTAAGATTTGTAATAATTTTCTCGTTTTAATATTAATAATAAAATTAAAATATACGTACAAAATTTATTTGAGACGACTCTTCACAATTTGTAGTCTAAGTAACACTTTTTGCAATGATGAAACTAGATTTTATGGAGATTAAGATTCGAAACAATGATGACAAAGCGCTCAAAAAACATGCCGAAAGAAGGTGTAGCATAGTTTTCGAACATCATATGTTGAGGATAAAACACATCCCATCCCATTTCTCTGCAAAACAAGAAACCGATAAGTTTGCTACCTGCCATGAGTAAAATCGCAGAGAGAGTGAAACTGAGGATTCCAATCGAAGTAATAAGAGTTCTGAATAAACTACCCGCAGAACACTTCGGCTTTAGGAGAAGCTACAGCACCAAACAGCAAATTTTGAGACTACCTGAATATATTACTCAAGGTTTTAACCAGAAAGAATCCACAAGAGTAATCTTCCTAGACATAAGCAAAGCTTTCGATCGAGTTTATCACGAAAGGGCTTGCTTTTCAAAAGATATACTAAATCGCTCATAATATTTCTAAACACGTACCTCAAAGAAGTTTCAGGTGAAGGCTGCAAACGAGAAATCAGAGAGCAGGCGGTACAGGCAGTACTGCAAGGAGCGGTATTATCACCGATGTTGTACAACATATACGAGGTCTGGCTATTAAATAACGATAATGTGCACCTAGGGGGCAACCTAGTCAAGTAAGGTAGAAAACGAATAGTGCGTTGGGTACCTAGATATCTTGTCTATGCACGTCCCAAAACACGTTTCCGTCACTATTATAGTATTGATGCAGTAGCGGTTTGGAACGAACGTGTTTTTTACTCGTGCCGAAAACCATGTGTGACGAAAAACAGGAGCAAGTATCAATCTCAAATTTCTCGTTAAATTGAGAAAAAAAACAATTATCTAACTCGTGGACGTGTTTTTGAGTGGTGTAATCGCTTTAGTGAGGGCCGAGAGAGCATTGAACATGACCAGGGTCCAGGTCACCCTTTGACTTTTTCAACTCCAGAAACAGTAACCAAAATCAACCAAATATTGCGTGCAGATCGTCGAATGAGTATCCGGATGATTACCGATGCTGTAAACGCCGATAAAGAAACGGTTAGAAAAATTTTACACGAGCAATTACTCATGACAAAAGTCTATGCGAAGTTGATGCCAAAAAATGTGACTCCTGGTCAAAACCTCTTGCGTCATCAGGTCTGTTCAGATTTCCTTGAAAGGTTAGAAAGGTTAGGAAAAGATATGCTTTGAAAGGGGCCCGATTTGAATCGATGGAAGCGATAAAGCAAAAAATGGCAGAATTCCTAAGGGCACTCACCAAAGAAGACTTCCAGCACTGCTTCGATCAATGGAAAAAACGTATGGAAAGGTGTATCATGCAGGGATCATGCAAATATAGAATAATGTTTATGATAAAACCCTTTTTCGTAACCAAAAACAGAGAACACATAACAGCGCTATATCCGAACGATACCGCAATAGCAACGAGGTGCATTAAGGTGAAAAGACGCCAAACCGCCGCAAATGAGATAGAGGAATGGTGTAAAACATGGAAAATAGAAGTTTACTATGAGAAAAGCTGAGCCGTTCTGTACGAGCCACGGACGCGAACGGAAAATAAAAATCAACGACGAAGATAAAAAAGGCCAAATAATTAATCGTAACGTTGGATCGAGGTCTCATTTTCAACGATCACGTGAAAGAGAAGTAAGAGCACGACTATGCGGATTAATCAGTAGAAAAAGCAAGACGGAAACAAAACTCAGATTTATTAGGAGTATAATATCGATTATGACGTATGCCTCGGTTGCATGGCAACAAACATGCAAATCGAACAGAAAAAAAACAGGCCAGAGAGAATATAACGCTGAGACAAGCATGGAATGTCCACTGGACAAGAAACGAAGTACTATACGGAGAAACAGGAGTGCAAAAAGTATTGAATACCATGGACGACAGGCAGTACAAGACAAGGCAAGTACACCAAAAGCGACTATAGAAAACACAGGAGACCGAAAAGACAACTAGATCGATAGGTTAAGTTAGGTTAAGATAAGTTAATAAAAAATTATATAAAATACAAATTAAACACAGGACACACAAAACCACACACCATTTCATAAACAAGTGCCGAGTTATACATCGGGAACAGCCGTAAAGAAGGCGAAGGACAACTCGGATCAGATCTTTTCTTGCCGAAGAAGATTGGAAATGGTTTACCCCAGGGCGGCGAAAATAGATACACACATTACGACGACAAGATAACCGCGAAGACAATGGTGTATATTCAATAGGCTGAACAAAAAGGAAAGACTCCCGAATCTCCTATAAAACTTAGGATAGAGGAAGGAGTCTACGGGCGAACCCGCGAACGAGAATGGAGACGTGTCGGAATAACAGAGGGTGGTGGAGAATGTCCTTCTTCGCATCCATCCGTGGATTTTATCTAGGGGTGTACGCTTAGCCGCATGGGCTTTTCCATGCACGCGCTCGTATGTGTGTGTGTTTGTGCTCAACATGAATAAAAATAATATGCTTTTTGGAGTTTCAGTATGGCGTTCGGCTGTAATATTTTCAAGTTAACATTTCGGAACTTCCAATTTTATTAATACTCATTATATATGTTCACAGAATATTAGCTCAGTTTGCATAATTAACCTGAAAACAGTTAACAGAAATAAATATAAATACATTAATAGTATATTAATGTTTGCTTCAACATAAATAATTACATTTTGTCACAATGTTGGTAATTTAGAGGAAATTTATAACTTTACACTGAGTTCAATAACATTTTTACATGAATGAGCTAGTAATTAATATTCTATTTGCTTTTTCTTTCAAAATTTATTTCGATAATAAGAGTTTCGTATTCCTATTTTTTCTGTAAATTCAGCTGATATATACTGATATTGCACTCTAAAAAACTTGGAATTTGACAATCGGCAGTTCAACAAATGAATACACTATATAATACTGAAATTATAGAGTTTTGAACCGTACAGAATTCAGCTACTTAAACATTAAGAATTGAAAAGATTGAACCCAGATGGAACTATAATTAGTTAATGATTCATTTTTAGAAACCATCAGTAACCGTTATAACAAAAATATACCTCAGAATTAAAATAATGCAAGTATGATCAAATTAACTGTAATTTGTGATATTTATTTTGCCAATATATTACGAAATTTTGAAATTGAATAAATCTTAGTTTTGTCACTTACCCTTACATATATAAGACAAAATAAATATGGAAATAATTTTTTTTCACTTAATTCTCTTCTATATATCACAAAATTTTATAGCAATTGTAAAAATTATAAAGTATTTAACAAAAAAATGTGTTTCTATTTGATTTGGTCAGTGTGAACCATTTTAGCAGTAAAATGTATCATAAAAGTAGTAAATCACCCCCCATTTGAGGAAACGAAAAGGTTTTTATGTTATAGGAATCAAAATAATGCCAGAATTGTTAACACAAACCTTAAAAAACGATTGAATTAGAAAATATATAAACAAGTGGTCTTCATGTAGAACATATGTTCTGAACTTTAAGAAGCTTGGTATTAACAATCCTAATTGTTGTGCATAAATTGTAAACAGTGCATAATAGCGATAATCAAACATAAACAGTTTTTTCCTGAAAAATACATTATAGCTTCCAAATTTATCCATTCCACAATGAACGCTTATGAAGTCAATGAAAAACGCAGTAAACAATTTATAACTGGAAGGTTATATTATGAAAACTAAATTTGTAGTATGTATGTGGTATTTTTTGGATACATAAAATTTAACTTCAGCTGTTTTTATGTTTCATGATTTGATAATACTGTTTTATTTTTTTATCACATTGTATAATCAAACATTCACTACTATTTTATTATAAAATAAATATTATAAAAAGAATTATTATATAAAGAAATTTAAAATATAAAAATGCTCTAATTCTGTTTTGAGATATGGCAACTCTAATGTGAATATGTCATATTTGACATTGGCATCAGAACGTGTTGTCATACGAGTTCTATTAAGTTGATTACAGGTGCTTGAAACATTGAGTTTGGTCACAAAATGGAATTAAATCGCAAACATTTTCATGCGATGATTTTCTATGACTTTCGACGGGGATTAAACCCTACTACAGCTGAGTACCGATCAACTTGCTTCGACTGTTGAATCGCAGTTGTCAATTTTAGTTTTTTATAACATCTGATTCATATTTTAATACAGCACTAATGTAATCGTCAATTTGTTATATTTTATTCTCAAATTTGAAGTATGTTCAATAAAATATTAGTTATACTTTAAAAAATTTGTCTTGTTAGTGATTTTCTTGTTTTTATCTCATTTCTTTTGCTTTAATGTTTGCATTCAACATTTAAAAAACATCAGCACATATTAAATTCATAGAAATTATTACCTATCACATTAATGTTGATGAAAATATCGACACTTAAAAACAAAGTATGTAACTATAAAATTAGAAATTGACAATTGAATGTATGTGACTTTCGAATGTCCTCAAATGAAAATATTATAAATATATTTTTCACTTGTGAGTAAAAACAGTTACTTCCATCACATTAAGTAAGAGGTAATCTCATTCTGGTCTCTGGACATTTCTGTTGTTTTCGTGTGTTCTTTATTTAATAATTAATTACATAAGTTGTTTTATTGTTTAACTCTTTTATTTCTACAATTATGTATAAAAATAGTTGTAAATAAATGTAAATTTTCACAAACAGTATAAAATTTGTTATGAATAATAAAGTTTTAACAATAACCTATCCCTGAAGAACCACATCGCATTATGTGTGTTTTATTCATAAATACAATAGCAGAATTATTTTATGTTCATAAGTTTGATATTCTCGGATAAGAGAAGGTGAAAAACAAACATGATAAAACTAATAAAAAATTATTGACTCGAAGTTTGCGGGGTTCGTGTTTTACCTACTAATATTATTTACACATGGGTGTTTTCATATTTCATAAGGTAGATATAAATCTATCCAAAAGTGAAAAAAGGGTATACATACCGACATAGAAAGATATTTCTTGACTTTCAATGCTGTCCTCAAATATTCTATTTTTAAATTTTGGCAAGTCCTTGGCCTTTCTTATAGAATTACTAACTTCACTATAATCAGTATCACAGCAATCATAACTTACACAATCATTAACTACAGTACTATTTATATCAGTATTATCATTGACACAATTGAGATATACTTTGGAATTTGACGCAATTGTCACCAAATCACCTACATTTCGTCGACGATTTTTCCAATAACGAGTTGAGTTCTTTGAAACTATGCTGCCGGATACAGAATTATTTCTCGAATGCGCACCAAGGTCCATTTTTGGTTACACTAATACAAGCCTTATAAACATTTAAACCGCATAATATAGTTACTACATTGCTGGTTTTTCACTGATTTCTACTGAATAAAGACTCATTCGTTGTAACCTTCCTCCGTGGTGCCTGCTAAATACGTAACTTTCACTTAACAAAATACTAATTTTGTGATATTTTATGATAGAAGTCGAGCCATTCTCGTTTACCACACAGTATTATTATCAATAGATTATCTATTTTCAATTGCAGTCAATAAAAACAATCATTTTGGAAGAACACAGTTGATATCTGCTAGCGAATAAATTTATAATGTACAATAAACGTTAATCAGAAAATTGTTATTAGTATAAAAATAGAGGTTGGCACAACCATTTGAAAATAACCGTTTCAAAGTTGGATTGAATATCAGAATCGAAACTATTGAAGTAAAACAGTGAATAATCAGTTTCATTATACAGAAGGGATAGAATTATATCATTCACATATTCTTTGATGGAGAATAGTTTGAGGGCAAAACAGATATAAAAAAAGTACAAAATATAATCTATTACATAATCTTCTGAGATAGAAGATATTGAATAGGTGCTCTTAACATTCGTTGATGATTTTTATTATTAAAAGAAAAATATATTATTTTTATTATTATTTATTAATTTGAAAAAATGATGGTAATTAATTCTAATAGAGTTTCTAATACCATATCATTAAAAGCTTCATTGATTGCCAAGGAGTGAGTTTTTGATGTGATACTCATTGTTTTTGTTATAAGGTTTTTGTCAAAAGTTCAGTAATTTCTCTGTCATTTTTTTGTTAAAAACTTTTTTATTTATCACAATATATATTTCTTTCATTTCTTTAATTTCTTAGACCTTTTAATATGTTTATGTTTCTAAATGTTCTTGATTTTAGGTCTCTTCTTTTTCAAAATTAGTTTTTAAATAAGATGAAGATAGATAAAATTTGACGTTTATTTCTTTATCAACATTTCTATCAACGTCAATTTGAATAATGAATTTTGAAACCTATGGATTTTAAAGTTTTTTACAAGAATACGATTCAAAACCACCGAAAATCTTAATTAATTATTTCCCAGACGATGAATGAAGTATTGGAAAGCTCGGAAAATATAGTAAAATTAATTCACTTTGATATTTCATTGCCACGTTTCCAATAAGAAACCACTCGAAATATAGCTGGCAAAGACCTTCTTTACAATTCTTATTATATACACTAACACTCTCACTGTCGGCCTTGATCTAACTGGAGCTAGTCGCCTGGACCTTGTAATTATAGGAGACCTTTTGGCGGGTTTAGAGGTTTTGGCGCGCTTGGGAAGTATATTATTGGAGGGAGGGGTAATTAATTTGTGGATATCGGCTTCTCGGGGGGATTTTTTACACACGAATAAAAATTTTACGTTACGACATGTTGCGGTCTTTATCTCAAAATATGACTTGACACTGACAAATGACGTATTTGTATTAATTAAGAGAACATCTACATCAGGAATATCAAAATAAAAATAAAATCAAATTAGTAATCTGTTCAACATCATAAATTAATTTTTCGAAAATATGTATCAGTCAAATTATTCGCAACTGTATTCAAATTTATAAAATGGAGCTGTAAATACTCTCGAAAAAAATATAACATACGACCTGGTACCTATTTAAAAAGCCTTATGATAATCATGAGATGATCACTCTGAAATATAATTCTCAAAGGTGCAAACAACAACAAAATCTGACAACTTATATTTGATGAACTATGAATTGACGAAAACATTTGGTTTTATTCCTTCAAAGGACTAAATGAGGTGGTCCATTCCAGAAAATTTCTATTTTCTATAACTCTTATTAAAAACAATAGGTAGAAACATCAAACAACTATTCCCCAACATTTTAGCTTATCAAAATAAAAACAATGAAAATAACGGTTACATATATCTAGTCAGTGTCCCATCTTCGCATGTTTCTCCTTTGTATATTATAGAATGTATGTGCAGTTACGAGGTTGATCGAGAGCAGGCGACTTCTCAAAACCCGTTTCTGTATTTATTCACTTAATCGGAAAACAGGTAAACTTGCCCAGCCTACATAAATGTTTTTACCATGTTAATTTATATCATTATGAGCCTTGAAGAATTCGCGTGGTCATGATCTGTTAGTTCTAATAAATCTGTATTATATTCAGTTGCATTTCAATTATCTATCAAAATTCCACGTATTCTGTTCTTCTTTCACTACATGTTCTCTACATTTTATCCACAACTGTGAGGTTACATTGTTGACAGCACCTCTAAGAAAATTTTTCACTTCATTGAATTTAATATTTTTCTTAGCGAGCCAATTTGTAATGGGCATTTTTCTGTTGGGAGGTTGTCGAGTGTTCTCTGGTAGTGGTATAGGGTGTTCCGTCTTATTCATAACAGTAACCAATCTTTTTCATAACGCTCTTCATTAATTTACTCATTTTGGATACGAATGCGTTTTAACTTCCTCCACCGAGTCACAACTAATATGGGTAATGCTAACGTGTTTTTGCTATAACCTCCCGTAAATCACCTACAAAATATGCTTTTGCTTTTTACAATCAAATCCCAAATTTTTGTTACGGAATATACAACCAGATTTTATCTGTACATTTTTCTACCTTCTCTTCGAAACTCTGCTATTCGTTCAAATATTTTCGCAAAAAAATAATTTCATATTTACTCTATCTCTTTAAATGCTATAAATAAAATAGAGTTCATCTCGTACGTAACGTCTATATTTGTCTGGAAGATTTTTATTAAATTGAAAAAAGAGAACAATTTATTTCACAGTTGATATTCCTTGGTATAAAAAATTCATATACTGTATGACTGACATGTTGGTTTTATCGTCTAATTTAATTTATTTTCTTCCTCTAGTCCTAGTCTCTTTATTAGTATTAATATTAATATATTGTTTTAGTTATTTATATATTGTACCTTCGAAAACTTCTGTGAAAACATTACATAATGCATGTATTTTTCTTCGGGTACAGAATTGTACCGTTTCCTGTTAATATTCGTCTCACTATTTCTATTCTCACTCATATTCATTACATGTCCCCAAATTACTGGAATTCACCCTTATTTACCAATTATATCGAAGATCATCGAAGAAATACAATATTTATTAAAACTTAAAAACCTACGAGTCTCGACGGTAACTAGTGCCTGTGAAAACATACAATCAAGATTAATAATAATAATAAAAAAATCCTTCCTCTATTTTATGAAACCCTACAACTGTATGAAATTGATTTATCTGATCAATGGCTTTGACAAAAAAATACTTGAATTTGTGATATATATATATATATATATATATATATATATATATAATGAATTTTGGATTCTTTGAGTTTGAAAATTTATACAAGCACTAATACTATCCAAAACCACCGAAAATCTTAGTTAATTATTTTCCAGATGATGAATACATAAGTATTAAAAAGCTCGGAAAATATATTAAAGTTAGTCCACTTTGGTGTTTTGTTGCAAGGTTCCCAATAAGACGGATAGCTATTTTATATCATTGTACTATATGTATATCGGAGTTAATATCTGCACACATATTATTCAAACAGACTTGCTTGGCTTTTATTATAGTATTCCTCAGATATTTTTTGAATGCTTTGTACCCACATTGTGATTTTTTAACTTTTTAACTACGACCAGTATGCCGGGATACCCCTTGGGTGGATCTTTTAGGCATCGAAGCGTTGCATATAGTAGATAGTATTTCATAGAAACTTTTTGGGTCTGGTGTTGTGTGTTTGTTGTAATTTTAGAGACTATTTGTCTTAAACTAATATCATCCAGCTTCTTAAGATTCCACCCATTGCCTCTTGCTTTCTCAGTGAGCTTGTTGGGTTTGATGCTCTCATGTACGTAAAATATAATTTAATTTAATTATAATTATAACGTTATATCGATTATTGACGAACTTTGGCTTTGAAAAAAGAGGTCGTTTCCTCAATTCATTTCTCCCCTTCGTCTGTGTAACTCATTCCCTATTGAGAAAATTTTTCATTAAAGTCCTCAATTATGATACTTTTTTACATAGCAACTGTAAACCGTGTAAGCATTTTTTATGTAAATCCATACCCATTTTCCGGTTATTTAACTGTTAGGTTTCTATCCAGGATGTTTATTGCCGTGTCAATTTCCCTATCAAACAACCAATATGCTAATTTTTTCTTTTCTTGCAGTGGCGATCGCTATATCTTATGCTCTAAGATTTCTATTTGTGTTTATTTGCATTATTTTCGTTCTAATTTTCTTCTGTACAGTTATTTTGTGTGTTATAATTCTCTTCAAAAACTTGCCGTCCCTTGGGTCCCTTGCACTCTTTTTTATTGTGCCCGTCCTCCCAGCATTTGAAACATCTATTATCATTTTATCTCTCAACGATCCGACAGTCTATGCATCCTACCTTCAGAGATTCCATTTCCAGAAGCTCATTTGCATTTCCTTCACTAGGGCCGTAAAGGTCTTATGTCTAGCAGATTTTGATCGATCGATATCTATTTTCGAGATTGCTATCCTCATGTCTGGTATAGTTGTGAGCTAATCCATACCTTCGATATAAATCACCTTCTTAAAAACTAACATTGATACTATAACGTTTGGATTTCTGTCTTTTATCTCATTCTTAAGGATTTCCGCTTTGTCTGTTCCATTACGGATTTTAACCATTAGGTCTCCATTTTTAGTTTTATGTACATCTTTTACGTCTGCTCATATTGCACAAGGATTAATCGTATCTTTAACTATTCTCATTATTTCTGCATAAGTTTTATCTTCCGGTTTTATAATCAAATCAGATTGAAAAGCTTTACACATCTCATCGCCACTAAGTAATCTTTTTTTTCAGATTTTATTTGTGCCTGCCTACATGATTCAGACTCTCTTCTCGTTTTTCTCTTCTCGCAATGATTCATTTTCATCTTGTAACTTTTTCAGCCTTCATTTATGTCTGTTTCGCTGGATCTCATCCACTCTTGGGATAGAAGAATATGAGAGTTATTGTAACAAATTATTAGAAATTTTTGATTGCTCCTCGAATTATAATTTATTTTTGTTTTTAACTTAAGAAAATAGATTCAATTATAACAAATATTTTAATTATTGTTGTTATTGCAATTGGATTTGGAAGAACAAAAAGCGTCTGTGAAATCTCTCATAAAACGTCTCATATTATCAATCAAAAAAATTCCAAATCAATCAGTTAACATTATCCTTATTCTTATAACGTCTCACTATAGTTATTCATGGTTTCAGAGTTTCCTGAGTTAACTCATAGAAGGGTTTTCATTTTGAGGTGTCATTCATAAATTCAATACAAATTTTACATTGAATTCGATTCGCGCAAGTCAAGAAAGGTAAACGTTGTCGGATGGTGTAGATAAAGATAAGATTTTATGATACTATAATCAATTAAAAAACTAAACAGAACCTAAACATCAAAACATAAATACTTTTTCTTTGCATTATGTACAAGGACTTTCCGAACAACTATCGAATTATTCCATTAAATATGATAAATATTTCAAATTAAAATCTGAAACACCCAAAACAAAAATGTAATATTAGATATCACATACCATAGATTGAAATGTCATCAATACGATGAAAGAAATTGGGGAATGTGGAAAAACATACATTCGATAATAAAAATTCAAGCATTCCTAAATCGTTGTCAAATACAAGAAATAAGGAATTTTTTTTAAATCGCTCACATATAACAAACAAACAATTTAAATAAAATTTATAGTTCTATCTTATAAATTTTAAAGAAACTACGAATAATTTAATTGATGGCTGCTACATATATAATATGGTATTTTATTTATAAAAACTTAATGAAATCATCTGTACTTTAAAAAACTTTCATTGGACATGTACCAAACATTTATAAGCACATTTATATTTATAAACAATAAAAATAATTAATTCAGTGTTTTGTAATAAAAATTTTTGCATATTTTAGAATTGCCGTATATTGATTGTTATTAACTGGTTTATTCACAGGTATTACATATAAAAATTTTGACAATGTTCATTTCAAAAGGTTATACCGTAATTATTGTATTTTTGTGTGTGCCTATACTTTATATTTAGATTTTATTTATGTATCCGTTTAGCTATTTGCTTGTTTGTTTCGAATACCCCGTTTTTAGTAGGAGGGCTGATTTGAATTTAAGTTGACAATTCTGTAAATTCCTGATTGGTCAAATCGTTGCCGGTTTTACACAGCACTTTTGACATATATTGTAATTGACAATTCTATAAATTGTAAACAGATATTGTTCATTTTGTTCTTTCTTTCTTGTTATTGTTTTGTTAAAATATGACAACAGTTCTTGTCAGGACTAATTTAAAAATAGAATCAGATAACACTCCAAGTATTGGCAGACATCATGCGCTCCCCAAAAGAGGAGCTCTGTAATTTTAGGCCACTTATCGTCTACAGAGAAGCAAAACATTGTGAATTTGTATAAATAAACCTCATATTTTAGGAGTTCCAATGTCTAAAAAATTGTAGAAACCTTGGACGATACAACAAAAAATATAATTCGATGCATTGTTCATATTTTTTTAATGAAACACCATCAATAAAATTTTAACAGAAATAGAAAAATGTCCAGATTTGGCCCAAATTCTCATTCATAATTACATAAAGTTATGAAAGAAAGAAATTTTAAGCAATCCACAAATTATAGTAATTTATATATGAATATAATTCATTTGTTACCCATAAAATGGCACAACAAAATTATAAAATTGTACTTAGGTTGCCACCATATTATTATATAGTACTTTTAAACAAAAAGATGTAAATAACCTTCTAATGCAAGCTTATGATTGTGGATGATCTTATAGAACCGATAATTATTTCTTTCTTAAGTGATGACAGTGAGACAGATTCTCAGTGAATAATATATTTATAACTTTATATAAATTTATTTAGTGTTTCTACAGACAATATAATTAATAGTTATAATATAGGTACTGTAAAATGTTTATTCGTTACCAATAATGTTTAATTGAAAATTATGTAAATAGTTCATGATTAAACTATTTTGATATCATATCTGATTTCTAAGTACTGAAATTACTGTTTTCAAAATAAGGGTTAACTGTAATAATGTATTAAAAAATAGACCGCTTTACATACCATTTGGAAATTTCCTGTTCTATATAGATACCTAATCTTACTATAAAATGTTCCAAATAAAAAATCTATGGAAAAAGTGATGACAAAATCTGATAACGTGTATCACATACAAATATTTTTTCATTTATTTCTATACAGAACAAACAATTATTTGTTGTTAATTCCGGATCATTTACATATGATCAGAAACGACCAGGATATTATAATTGTTTTAAAATTTGTTTCACCAATAAATACAAAACTTTTCAAGACTTCATGTGCCATCAAATTTGACAACTCTTATTAACCTTTTAATAAACGTAGACCCAGGGCCGTAGCTAGAGGGGGGCTGGCCAGGGCAGAGCCCTGGTAAAAAAAATTTGAGCCCTGGTAAAAAAAATACTATAAGCACGCGTCAAAATTTCGGCAAGTCATTTGACTTCACAAGTTTTATTTTCTATATGTATATATTTTTTTTATACGGGTAGAGTCCTGTTCTGTGCCATGCCGACCACCATACCACCGCGTGCCGCGTAGGTTAAGACGCGGCGGGCGCGGCGGCGTAAAGATTTACACATTGGATTGGAAAATTAGTCTGTAGCGAACCTGCTTGGCACTCGGTAGTCGGGAAAGTTACGAAAGACGAGAGCCACCTGTTGAATTGCCGCGCCGGCGCGATAATCCGTTTATAATTATTTTCATGTAGCTGTCATATTTATTTCTTTATCAAGGGAAATTTTTTGCGGCTGCTTTAGTGAGTATTTTTAGTATTGTTTTTGACTTTCTGAGCGAGTGTCGTGAGTTAGTTGAATAAAAATGGACATAAGACAATTTTTTAATAAAAAACGTGCTATTGACTCTGTACCTGATACATCGGGCAGTAATTCCAAAAGTCAGAAAAATGCTGATGGGTCAACCAATTTATCCAGTTTAACCAGCAGTTCAGCTCCAGATCTGGCACCAAAAGGTGAGGATATAAAACAAATAATACTAGCTAATTATCCCAAACAAGAAAATAACCGGTCTTTTCAAGTTAACTGGTATAAGAGATTTTTGTGGCTAGAATATTCCCAAGAGCTAAATGCTGCATTTTGTTATGCATGTCGTCAGTTCCAACCAAATGGAAGAAAAGGACACACGGTGTATACCTATTCCGGATTTAGTAACTGGAAAAATGCAACAGATCTTAAAAATGGATTTCCAGCGCATGAAAAAACGGCAGTTCACATTAAAGCTATGCAAATGTGGAACGAGAAAAAAATCAGAGACTTAACTGGCACTGCTGTGTCTACACTTATCAATAGTGATATTTTGCAAAAATACAGATATTATGTTAAGTCGATTGCTGAGATAATTCAGTTTTTAACAGTAAATGAACTAGCTCTTCGGGGCAATGATGACATTGAGCATGAACAAGAGCGGGGATTATTCTTAAATTTATTTAAATATACAATTAAAAAGGACGAAAAATTGGCCGAATGTCTTCCACATATTCCTCAAAATGCTAAGTATACATCTCCTGATATTCAAAATGAGAGAATAGCTATTTTAGCTGAAATGGTACGTGAACAAGTTGTTGGTGATCTAAAAACTGCAGATGTACCATGGTTTACATTACTTGAAGATGGCACAAGAGATAAAAACAACAGAGAAAATGTATCAATTGGAGTAAGATATGTCAAAAATGATAAAGTGTTTGAATCTTTACTAGGTATTTACACTACAGAAAAGTTAGATGCCAAAACTTTCACAAATATGACACTTAATATTCTTAATGATAATGGAATAGATACAAAACACCTTCTTAGCCAATGTTATGACGGTGCTAGTGTTATGAGCGGCCATAAGGGGGGAGTAGCTGCTTTAATCCAAAAATCATTAGGACGTTTTATTCCATACGTACATTGCTTTAACCATCGTCTCCATCTTGTAGTTGTGCGAACTATTTCAGAAATAGATTCAATTAAACACTTCTTTGACCAAGCTGTTATGTTACATGAATTTTTTGGACATGGAAAAGTGGCTGCTATTTATTGGGGAAAGTCTATTGGTAGACTATTGGAGCAGCGCTGGTCTGGGCATATAGCAATTGTTAAAGTTATATTTTCAAACTACACTGAAATATTAAGATCATTGGATGAATTTAAAAATGATCGGTCATTTATCTGTTGGTCTGTGTATTTATCAGTCAAATCTGTTGGGATTAAATCAGTTATGTTGGAATACGACTTTAGATTCACCCTTGTTTTTATGAAGAAGTTACTTGGGCTCTTAGAACCTGCCGATTCAGCTTTACAAGCTCGTACAATTAGTCTAAAGGAAGCCAATGAAATTATTAAGCCAGTAAAAAATAAAATTCGAGATCTAAGAACAAATGAGACTTATCAAAGTTTAGCCAATGAAGCTTCACAACTTTTAAAGGATACGGAAGCAATACCAACTGAAAAGAGAGTACCAAAGTTAAGCGTAACTATGAAGGAATATCTGGTAATGGAAAAACTGCCGTCTGAAATGTCTAATAAACCAAATGCCAGTAAAAGTGGCACTGAAGCCGAATTTTTTGAGTCCTTGGACCTTGTATTATCCCTATTAAACGAGAGGTTCTCTGACAATGATGAACTAATTACTGCAATAAGTAGCATTGAGCTTTTTGATCTGGAGAAAATCAAATATCTGGAAAAGTTGGGTAAGTGTCATTTTGTATTGTAGCAATTCTTAAGTTATAGTGTTATACATTTTTTTAGGGATTTCACTACCAACTCTGGAGGAGTTGGCAGTAGTCAAGGATTACATGCACAATAAACCAATGTCAGATATTTTTGCTGAATTATATAAACAAAGGGAAGTATTTAAAAATACATACGCCCTGTTTGCGACAGTATATACCCTTGGGTGTAGTACTGCAGTAAATGAATCTTCGTTTTCAACATTAACTGCAATTAACAGACCACAGAGATATTCTATGAGTCAGCCTCGTATGGCCGATTTAATTTACTTGGCTTTTGAAAGTCGAAGAACAGAGTCCCTCGACATGGAGTCATTTTTAATAAAATTTAACAATCGTAAACAAAGAAAATTGCAACTTTTTTAGTTTTAATCATTTTAATTATCTGTCTGAAAATTTATTTTATTTGTATTTGTGTTGTTTTTATGATTTTCTATGTAGATATTCTAACAATAAGTGTTAAATGTTATGAGTTTTAAAAGTGTTCTGTTATTTTTGTTTTTTATCAAAGCATATGTGTTCACATGTAAGTCAAAGATTAAAATATTTTTTTCATGTTTGGTTCTAAAGAACTTTTTAAATTTATAAATTTATTCTTATTTAATAGAACATGTTTAACACCCAATGGTTTTATTTCTTAGGGAAAAAACATATTTAATGGCGGTGTATGTTTCGTCCGTAAATCGTCCCTTAAAATTAAAATATCAGTATATTTCAATGTGAAAATATGGGCCCTGGTAAAAAATCTAATAGCCCTGCTAAAATTTTGGTTCTGACTACGGCCCTGCGTAGACCCCGAAATTGAAATTCTTTATAAATTCAATTTCACAATTTCTTCTATTTTTGTTTTGTTTTAAATAAAATGCATTCGCTTTTTTACGTGTGCATATAGAATAATTATTCTTCAGTTTGTATTTCATTATTTCCAGACTGTATAATTTTAATAAGACTAGTATTTAATGTTATTGCTTCCAATCCAGTATCTTTCCTAGTGATTTCCAGTGACTCCCAAGCAAGGAAAACGTAGGAAAATGTAGCTTTATCATGTAGGTTTATCTCAGAGAACAATGCTTTATTGACAAAAAATTTCTACACAAAAGCTTGTGAATAACTACACCCTATTTTTAAACATGCATTAATAAGAAAAGTTGGTTTAATCATTGCTTCACCCTGTAATTGAATCATAGCTCGTAGCTCTCTTAGGATTATTTTCTTTCCATTACTACTTCCTTTAAGTAGGGTAGTAAGTACAATTTCGCCTTGCTCGTACATAATATTATTCCAATCTAGATTATCTTCGCCTTCATATCGTTGGAAAGTTGTTTCAAGGTATACTCAAAATCTAATCACCTTTGTATATTGTTTATTGTGCATGTACCATCTGTATTTTTAATTGGTGAATTATGCAAAATTGATCTTTTAAATATTTTTACCGTTTTTCAGTTTTGATGTCATTTGTTAATTTGCTTAAGTAGCCACTATACTACTGTTCTTTTGTATCTCTCATCATTAGTTTATTTCCATCTGCTATGCATCTAGGTTGATAGTAAATTCATTAGTTTCCTTTTTTTTCATCTCTTTGAGGTAAATATCACCATTGGTCGAGGAATATAATTAGGTGAGAGTGTGATAGATTTCTCAAGTTGGAGTTTGAAGCTCTACCAATCGGTTATTGTTTTAGACATTCTATTATAATTAGATATTTAGTGAGCAAATAATACTACCCTAGATCTAAACTATGAAACCCAATTTTGCCTGCATACAAAAATATAATAAATTTTTAAAAATTATTTTGCACTTAATTTATACTTATAAGATACTTGGGTAGAATTTATTTAAAAATGTATAGATTTTGATCCATAGAAAGAATTTTTTCACAAATTATATTCAAGTTATCGAATACATACACTTACAATGTATTGGATCGAAATTAATCTACAAAACTTAAAAAAGACGAAAAAAAAATAGGTCGATAACGTTCATTTACCCAGAAGTTATTGTCGACCGCGTGGTAATTTCAAAAATTCCTTTTTTAATACATTTAATCATATACAGTCAACAAACGTTAATGTTAATGTACTAAATCATTGACAACCATTAAGTATATATACGAGGTCTGGTTATTAAATAACGAGACTGGTTACGAAAAAGAAAGAAGAAGAAGAGTATATAGAAGAATACTCAATGGTTGTCAATGAATCAGTACTTTAACGTTTGTTAAGTATATATGATTAAATGTATTAAAAAAGACATTTCTGAACTTATCGCGCGGACAATAAAATCCGAGTAGTTATTATACTAGACATGTCGACTCTCGATATTCTGTTTCTGTGCATCAAAATCTACATAAACATTCTTTATACTTTTGCATGCGGGCAAAATCTTTTCGCGGGTGTCGTCGTTTACATCTAGGTACAATCACGATACACATACACTGGTATTCTAACTTGTCGGCTAAAATTTGACACGTCTCGCGCATGACGTCACGCTGGAATCAGAATATTTTCTTTGTCTTTAAGATTAGGTTGGAGTTGTACGTTTTTACTGGGTTTTTGTTTGTGTTTAGCAGCTATTTAAGAATTGACCTAACTGTTATTATTTTCTTTTAAAATATTGTACTTTCTATTATGAGAAACAGGTACTTTGGTTTCCAAAAGAAAAACTTGGTTAAGTAGTGGATAAGACCCTGCGGTCGAGAGGAAAAAATTAATTTAAAATATGGTAAATGATTATCGTAAATCACAAAATAACAAATACAATTTCTATTTTTTCCCAATAATTATACTTATAGATGGCAAGTGCTTGCTCACAAGCGTACCGGTGTATGTGTATGTGCACAATTAGGTATTTGTTTTCGCTAGTTACAAATAGTCCAAGGTGACTCATGTGAATCGTGTCCATCGGGACTGCTATTTCCTCTATGAAGTTGAGGCATTTCTATGATTTTTTCAAGGGCAACATGGCTTGAGTTATCATGATAAAACGATAAGATCCTTTGTTAGCACTTTTTAGAATTTTCATCTGCTCAATGTTTCTGTAGAACCATTTCTATAAGCATCTTACATTTTTCTCATGCAATTGTACTGTAAGAATGCAGTCATCAGTCTCATTACTTCTGCTGAGAGCATCAGCATGGCTTTTTTTCATTCCTGTAAGATATTCAATAACAAAGTCAAATTGTTACATTGAAATCCACCAACATGCAGATCTGGGTGCTATTTTCTGCTCCACGTTCATGGTAATTTTTCTAAATAATTGCACAGGCTTCAAGGTTTTATCCTGCTATCGCTGTGAAATCTTCCTGATGAACCAACTTTACTTGCATCTCAGTGGATCTCTAAAATCTCACAAATCTTATTAATAGCTGACTGAAAGACAGTAGGTGTATTAACTGGGCCAAATAGTACGTTTAGGAAGGTACTTATTTATTATATTTTATATGTTTTCCATTCTCATCGAAAGTTCAATCATAATACGTAACAATGTATTTAAACTTACCTCAACATGAAATTTGTTCTGGCGGCAACATTATAGCCGTTTAGAAGATAAACATAATTATGGGTGTGAAGAAAACGTATTGTTAGGGGGAAATAACTCAAATTATCAAGATACGAATATTGAAATAAGAAAAAATCACAATGAAATTATTTCAAGGATAAATCAATTTTTGTTAATAATTCCAATCGAAGGAAAATTGATAAAAAATGTGAACTAGAAACTAAAATGGAAGCCCTTATAGGCATTTATTTAATAGAAAATTCACCATGTAAATTAATCATTAGAAACCAGGACTTAATATTTCAGCAAGAAAGATATAGACAACATTTTGTAATAAATGAATTAAATTTGAAGTTAAATCAATACATGTTTATCTAATGAAGATCGGTCTTAAAAGTTTAAAAGTCAACGATATTCCATATCTATAGGTAACGCTAGTATACAAGGAAGCAAATAAGCGTCGCGTTCCAAGTATTTAGACTATTATTGTGTATACAGCAATAATACTAGCTTTCATTTATCATCATCATCATCTATCAGCCATCTTCCATCCACTGCTGGATATAGGCCTCCTCTAGTTTAAACCATCTATCTCTATCTTGAGCTGTATGTATCCAATTTCCTACAATTTTCTTTACATCGTCACTCCATCTTGTTGGCGGCCTGCCTCTACTTCTCTTATCCATTCTTGGCCTCCACTCCAATATTCTTTTCGTCCATCTATTATCCGTCATTCGGGCTACATGGCCTGCCCATTTCCATTTCTTTTGGACTATAATTTCAATAATGTCCTTAACGTTTGTTCTTCTTCTTATGTTCTCATTTGTAATTCTATCCCTTCTCGTAATTCCCAATATTGCCCTTTCCATTGCCCGTTGCGCCACTCTCATCTTTCCTGCAGTTTGTCTCGTGAGGGTAAGCGTCTCTGCCCCATAGGACATCACAGGTATAACACACTGCTCATATACTTTTCTCTTTAGGCTTATTGGTAAGTCTGATTTCAAGGTACTACTCAACTTGCCAAAAGCTATCCATCCTAACTGTATTCGACGCTTTATCTCACACGTTTGGTTATCTCTTCCTATCCTCACTTCATGGCCTAGATATTTATAGTCATATACTTGCGCTATCTCACCTCCATCGATAATTATGTTATCATTTGTTACCAGATTTGTCATAAATTTGGTTTTGTCTAAATTTATTTCTAGACCAATATTCATTGTGGTTCTTTTCAAATCCGTGGCCATCTGCCGAGCGTCTTGCATATTGTCGGTGATTATGACGATATCGTCTGCGAAACGCAGGTGGTTTAGATACTCACCGTCGATATTTATACCTTTCTCTTCCCAGTTTAATTTTTTGAAAGAGTATTCCAACACACATGTGAAGAGCTTTCATTTATATTATATACTAAATATCAAGCTTTCTTTTATATGGGGAGGTGTCAACTACATTAATTGTAAAGTTCACACTTACAAAGATTCAAAATGAGTTCAATGTAAAACGTTCAATTCTATCAAACGATATGTGGACTACAGATGATCAGAGTTTTGAACTTTTGCGAGTGTATGACTAATAAGCCACTGTCTAATTGGTGAAGTGATCATGAGCATACGATTATCCAAGTCGTATCTTCAAAAAGGAAATAAATGAGACAATGTTATTCAATTCATAATTTTTACTCGCCCATATCATGATAAGTAAGCATTTAAAATGGCTACATTCTTAAAAATACGAGTTAGAAAAAATTGTCAATCTATTATAAAGTATTTAATTAATAACAAATTATTTTCAAAATGTAATAACAAATCTGCGGTTTCTAAAATACATTTTAAGCAGATTCATCATTTTTATCAAACATAGAATTATACTTCCATTTTTGCAGAAAAAATTAAAGAAAAAATTAAGTAGTATTAACTGTGAAAGTACCAGATTCAAATTTGACGAGTATTACATTATTAAATAACAGTACATTTCGTTTTACAGATGTTGATAAGTATGTTTTGCTATTTCTTTAAATTATGAAAATATTTGCTGGAAATGACTTTGAAATATTTAAAGCAATCGTAGAATAACTGACTATAAAATTCAGAAAGCCGATCGTCAATGAATGTCACAGTAAATTATAAAATTTATTATATTAATTTCGAAATTTGAAATAGTTTCTAAAGAAATATCGTTATCTGATATAATTTATTTCCTTAATTAAATTTCATGCATTCTTCTTCCTTCTTCCTTAACACACATTTTATTTAGTGCTGCAGTACTCCTATAAAAGGAGAAAAAGCGGGAAGTTGTTGAGTCCTTCTAGGGGAAAGCTCAGGTAAGATGCATAGTAAGAGGAATACTCGATCAAACTGGTATACAGGTCCTGTCTATGAAAGAAAAGAGATAAGTCGGCGTCATAAGTAGTATGGAAAGGGGTCAGCTAACTAATGTTATATGCTGCTGTAATGCAGCAGGTACATTTATACCACCTTCTTATTTTCGCTCGAAAACGAAGGGTCTCAAGCTACCGTCACAGATAACGGCTAGATCCATGGGGAAGCTTTTTTAAGCTGGTTGCAATTTTTTGAGGAAAAAATTCGCCCAAGTGTGAACAGAAAAGTTCTTTTCTTGCTTGATACACATAAATCGCACAAGTTCTATCCAGCTTTAGAGTTTGTGTCAAAAAATAACACTATATTTTTATCATTTGCACCACACACTACATGCTACCATTAGACGTGGCTTTCTACGGACCGTTAAAAAAAGGATTTTCAGCAAGACTTGAATACGTTTCAAAAAGTCACCCAGGAAGAATCTGAATCAGTATCACGTAGCAAAACTATTTGTTGGAGCTTACATAAAAAGTGCTTCAGCCTAGAATTCAACAAGTACATTTTTTAAACCAGGAAGTTAGCCTTATAATCCAAATGTATTTAGTAATATAAGTGATACTCTGTCACAGTAACTGACCACCCTGTAAATGTCACAATATCGAACACTACCGATGGTTTGTCAACAATGGCTGTTTCTAGTATTGCATTTT
The DNA here is from genome assembly GCF_026250575.1 of Diorhabda carinulata. Classification (NCBI taxonomy): domain Eukaryota; kingdom Metazoa; phylum Arthropoda; class Insecta; order Coleoptera; family Chrysomelidae; genus Diorhabda; species Diorhabda carinulata. The sequence goes on from NC_079462.1 coordinate 13,078,232, forward strand.
TATCTACAATGACTGACGCTCCAACAACAAATGTAGAGACTCACTGTTTAAATGATCCATTAACTAATTCAAATGACTATCCCATAGCTAGATCATCAACGTCAACGCTTTAACTTATAAGTACATCCGAAATTCTTATGGAAAAAGAATCCAAGAGTTCTACTACACCTGTGCCTCAATGTGATCAAAATATTAAATCAGCTAATTCAACATCTGAAAACATTCCATTTCTATTAGAGAAACAAAGCCTTAGAACGTTACATATCAGACCCAATACCGACCAAGGCTGCTCCAATAACAAATCGAAAACACAAAAGGCAAAAATCAGTGGTGAATATTTTAAAAAAAGGAAGGTTAAAAAAGCAGAGTTAGTAGGTCTCAGCAAAACTAAACATACAACAACCTAAAAGTCTTACTTCTGTTTAGTGTGATCAGAAGTATATACTGAACCGCCTACCAAAGATTGGATAGAGTGCAACCAATGCAAGAGATGGGCTCAAGAGAACTGTACTTGTTATGTCGGATCAGATACTGCGATGAGGGTGAAGACTAAAACACCAATTGCATTACTTATCCTTTTTGCCATGGAGGTGTATCCGTTTTACCCTGGGGGATCGGGCAAAACGGATAATAGACAGTTTTTTGTAATCAAAAATTTATGTAAGCATTGTTCAAGTTCCAAAGTTTTTATTTGTAATTTCCAAAGATAATTTACCAAAGAACAAATTAAAAATAAAAAGACTATTATTGATCAGAAATTTTAGTGCTTTTTTATCCTTTGCCTTAACATATTCGTCTTGCATGGGCTTCCCCTACTATGTATAAATATTTTCTAAAGAATCGTACATGTAGGCAGTCACTAAAATATCATCAAGAGGACTAAGGCTTACGGCTTTTATACTTATAGACTTTTCAACATAAAAATATATTATGGGTATTAAACTTTGGTGCAAAATATATATAATTCGTTCAAAATCAATTATTAAACATCTAGAATATATTATCATGCAGCTGAATAAATATCATGGAGAAATTGATCCACGGAAAAAGTAATAGAAATCAAAAGTTTGTGTAGATCATGTATATTTGAAATTTCCACCGAAAATTGAAAGCAATATTGCGATCAAAATCTCGATCTGGGTTACGATTCGCACTCAGGTGATAGGCCATAGTTTCCCAAAAGCCATTTAACTACTAGAGAGCATCAATTAAGTATCAATTCCAATCATCTGGCAATTTAAGCATATCGTAGGGATGTATGAGAATCACGACTAAATGTGCGATTCCATTTCATTGACAAAGTTTAGTATGTATAGATGCAATGAAGTATGTATTCACATTCCACGCCCCTTTACTCCCTCGATCTTTCTTTTATATTTAACACTTACACATACTTGAAGATAATGATTAAAATCAAAAAGCATTTCTGACAATTTGATTCAATTTTTTTGTCAAAAGAATATCTCATACTTTGATTTTTTATATTCGGTTCTTGAAATTTTGTGTTTGCATTGTGCATTCTAAAAAATTTTGTTATGAACTTCTGAATCGACCGTCTTTTGAATGGCAAATTTTTTAGGGCGCACTCAACATCTCTCAACACCTCACACGTCGAAATAAATATTTTTCATTTCTATTTACTACCCTTCTGTATGAAGCCTCCACTATGCAACTTGGCAAACCATTATCATCAGAGACGCATTGGAGCTTCTCAACTGTTAATATACGACACAATAAAATATATCTCAATCATGTGCTACATAATTGAATGTTATAAAGAGAAATATTCATCTCTCAACAGAACTTGATGATTTGAAATCCATAATTGAAATCTGTGGTCATACTAAACTCACCTTTATATTAAAAATATTTATGCTAACAAGTTTTAGCATTATTTAATATAGAAACAAGCAATAAATGAGATACTTGGAAAATAACTCGCCCAAAAATGTTGTTTGAATCAAGCAATTACAGATAATCATTTTTATAAAATGATCAATTGTTAAGAATAAAAGTATTTCTGAATTAATTAATTGTTCAGTAATATAATAAAATATGAAAAACAACTATTAGTAAGTACCTACGTTAATGCTACAAGAAATTAATTTCGTTTATAGGTAATAAAGAAGACAAATATATTTTGAAATAACACTATGAATCTAGGGGAAAAACAATGTTAGTAGCTTAAGCATTATAAATAATAAAATGACGTTAAGTTGGGTAAACTCTCTATGCTTACCAATTGTGTTTCAGAATAAAACCATCTTAATGTTAAAAATACAAGTTAGCTTTTAAAACTTCAACAAAAAGAGTAATTAACATTAATCTAGGATGGATTCTACTATTAAAAAGAGAAGTATCATCTAATGTCAAAAAGTATTAAACACCTAATGGGAAAGATTCAACACTGAATATTTTTTCCATCACGGTAGTAATATATGAATTGGCTTCTGATGAGTATCAAGGAAATCATATGATTATTTCGATAAAAATCTTCTCTATAGCTATTACAGTGAATTTTCAGTCCTACAAAGTATTGATTTTAGAGTGAGAAAGCTATAGGTAAAAATTAATACTTTGTAATAAGCGAATATACTGAGATTTCCTATACACCAGGAATTGATAAAAATAACGTTATTACTCTTTAGCTTCGTTACAAATGTATATGAATTATAAATATTTCAAACAAAATAATGTATTTTTTTATATGTTCACAAATTTTACTAGCATTGTTATTATCCAAAATATACATAAAATAAGTAACATTGCAATACTTTAATAAGAATGTTAATTTGGACACACTTTTTATTATCATTAGTAGGTCGTATCGTAAAATTTCAATTTCGTTTTTCTTTCGAACTAGATAAGTAAAATATATATTCCCAGGACAATGGCTATTTAATAACATGTTCAATATAGGAAAATAATCACATTGATCATTATATGAAATATTCAATAAATTTATGATGAAAAACATAAGCAAATTGTCACTGAAACCATATATAGAACATTTATAAAAATATCAATATTTAGAAATTACTATTGACATTAAAGTTATCTGCAATGCAATACATTGAAAATAATCAAAATGATTTTATGAGAAGATGCAAACGTTTTCAAAGTTGTTATTAATTCTTATTTTTGCTTATATTTGATATTTATAGAATGATTTTAAAAATCACAATATGAGGATCTTATGATACATAGTGTAAACATTAGGAATAGGAAATTATCAGCAAATAATATATTTTGAAATAACCACTTTATAAATGTATACTAAAAAGTAAAAAATGAAACAAAATCTTGAGTCCTAGTTAATATAGTAGGTTCAAGAGTCAAAAATGATGAAAGAAGAGTTGGGAAAATATAACAGTGTTGATAGTCAATGGTTGAGAAATATAAATATGAAGGTATTTTTCTAAAGAGACCTTTCAAGATATGTACAGATCTTATGGCACTGTAGTAAATTGATAAAACTCATTAATACATGTTTTAATTTTTCTATCCAAATTCACATTTAACGACAACTTTTACTGCTTTCGTGTTTATGAACAAAAATACAAAAACAAAAAATTTTATTATTTAAAACTTCAAGGAATTGTACTTTCAGGATTATGACGAAATAAATCAGAATAAAACAATTGTAAGGTATTAATATTCATCCAATTAATATTTTTCTAATTTTTTGTTAATTAATGATTTTGGGAAAATGGAAATGATTAGTGTATGAGAACAGTCAATATAATCAAAAGAATAAAATTGTAAATAAATTAAACAAATTACAATAGAATTGGAATAAATGTGGGTATTATTTCAATTTTGACTGTTTTAAATTGATTGCTGATTAAGAGCAAGAAATAAATACCAGAATTTCAACAAATAGTTTAATATTATAATAAATAAAGATATACAAATATTAAAAAAGCAGCAAAAATAATAATTATTCCTTTATGTTGTATTACTGTGAATAATATTTATATTTTAATAATATGCTGATAATTTCTTTTCTTGATATTACTCTTCATTCAACGAAAAAAATGATAGAATTAAAATCTACATTAAAAACAAGAATATTGAAGATTATTTGAATTTGTTCAGCAATTATTTTATAAAATTTCCTTTAGACCCCTATTAATTGATTAGAATGTATTTAAACCAATGAAACCGTCAATATATGAAAAAAATTACCCCAATATATTCACATTTAAAATATACTAAAACTATAATGTATTAATATTTTATAACAAGTTAAAATGTCTACTTAAAAAAATGACACAAGGTTTTGAAATGAAGAAAATACAGGATCATTATCCTTTATAAAATAACAGAGACAAATAATATGACTTCGAGAGGGTTTGAAATTTTATATATCTATGAATATTTGGATATTAATATAAAAAACAAAAGTAGAAGAGTTAGAGCTGAAAGCCAAAATATGCAGAAGAACAAGAGAGTTGGTAGACAGAAAGGGGAAGAAGGGATGGATGGAGAAGAACTAATAAAGAATTGAAGGAGCCTGGAATGGGTATGGTTATTATGGGATACACAATTAGATAGCTAGTACATGTTGAGAGACTACAGAAATATTAGATAAAAAAAATATTGCTACAGAAAAGACCGATTTAAGCTAATTTGTGATTTGCTAAAGTTACCACATATTACAATTCACTTATCAATTATATGATGTTGTTATAAAAATATTGAAAATATATTGGAATAACTTCCTTTACAAATATACAAAAATAGACTTTCTAACCAAACAATTTTTCAAAACATGTATGGCAATATGGTTTATCATTTTGTTCTTTAAATGTGCCCTTATTCAATTGTTTGAGACAAAAAGCGCATACAAAATGTTCCGGATGGAATTTTTTAAACATGGCTGTAACACATCGACCTGAAATAGGTTTGTGGCATCCAGCACACAGCGAACCTCTTTTAAGATGGTAGTGCGTCTCACAATACGGCTGACCCTCGTGATCGAAGAAAGAGCCCCCAATGAAAGGTTGTCTGCAGTCCTGAAACGATTAAATATTGACTTAAATAGTTTATATTTTAGAAACTTTGATTTGAAAATAATACACAGTTTAAAAGTTCAATTATCAAATATAACATAAATTCTTACATAAACTTATTGGATGTGAGCTCTTATTTTAGGCAACAGAAGTGGATAACCTAATTTTATTATATATTCTTTTCACTGTATGAAATATTATAAAACTACAACAAATAAATTCTGTAGTTTCAAATAAAAATTGTTAATATACTCTATTATAGTTGTTATGGGAATATCACGGTAAACTCATCAACCTAGAAAAAAATCTTTTTGGATCAGTTCTGGAAATTTAGGAATTAGGAAAAACTAGGAAAAGGAGTGGATTCTTACAGGACTCGATCACTTAAAAAGTTCCTTAGACTTCTGAGAAATATTTGCCTAATACTAATTCTACTTGAAGAAGAAACTCTGGATCATCTATCTGGTTCTGTGAAGAAAGCTTGAGGTAAGTAACATATTTAAGTTAAGTAGGATGAAGCTTAGAATTCTAATTACCTTGTACATGGTCGCCTTTTTATAAGAAAGACCATCACAGGCTTTTATGTTAAAAGATGGAAGCAACTTGACTTTTTCTGACACCTTCAAAAATTATACATTGTAAACAGCAATTTTTGTAAGAAGATGTCTGAAAAAGTTGTGTTTCAAAATTGGCACAATATATGAACTCTATGTATAAAGTTAGAAATAATATATATTTAACTTCAAAATATATTTAACATCACAATAAATGTCATTGTTGAAATGATTGTCCTTCCTAGTATGTAATTTTAAATGGTGTTATATATACATTTTCCGAACAAAGAGACAATTCTCCTCCCCTTCTAATTTGACAATTTTTTGTTTACTTGTTTATATTCATCAACAGTTTAGGTATAATGTACCATATATTTTTAGCATTGATAAGGATCAAAAGGAAAATCGAAACGTTGGCATTTTAAAAAACTCTTTTTCAGTTTTATTTTGAGTCCTCAACCCAGAACACCATTCGACATCAAAATAAATATCAAAAACTTCAATGTAAACTGCATATTAGTTGGAATCTATTATGGTTCTGTGAATTTTCTCATTAGTTTAATTTTATGAGATTCAGAGTAGCAATAGTTGGTTATAATGAAATTATTTTATGTCATGACAGGATAATCTCAAATTTTTTTCATTTCAGTGCGAATAGTTTCATAAACAGTGAGTAAAAACTAAGCTAGTTATAACATTAAATTTCTACCTGGAAATATTTCCTCTGTGGTATTCGGTATTTATTATAAGATGAAAATTCAGATCAGAAAACGATTACCAGCAGTTATATAATAAAATCATCAATCTATAGACTTATGTGCAGTAGAAATAAGATGAAGGAATTTATCGATCATCTAGCGGTGGTGATATTGTGATGGAAGGTATCTCTTAGTAACTATACCTACCAGCAACATTAAGTGAAAAATTAATTACTTTTAGAAGTGACTAATCCAAAAATATGCCCAATATTCTAGATTCTACTCTTTCACAGATTTACTTCATTCACTACTTGTTTATTAAAACTAGCTATTGAAGTTTTAGGTTAGGTTAGGTTAAGTATTAGTAGCAAATGAAAACATTTCAGATGAAGGATACTCATATCCAACTAATTATATATATATATATATATATATATATATATATATATATATATATATATATATATATATATATATATATATTATGACGGAGGCTCTGTGTTTCCAGAACATATTTTTATTTTTATATTCTTAAAAGAAGGACTGTGTATCATTATCATTATCCGATTTCCAATCTATATAATTAATTATTTTTATTCAAATAAGTTATTTTCCATTTTAATTGAAGTAACTGATTGGTTAAAATAAGCCTCCCAATATCAGTAAGTAAGGACATTTTATTTCATCATTTTATATTACAATACAATTTCGTTACATTTGGTGCTTGGCTCCCAAATATACCCTGAGGATGTTCGACTCAATAAGAAAGAGATCAATTTGACTTATAGGCGATCTAGACTTGACAAGAAACAAAAACAACTTAGACAATAGAAGGAGGCTTTGTTTTACCGATACTACCACGGCAAATGCTCTTCCGAGCTGTGTAGTATAATTCCACCTAGAGCTGTTTTTGCAAGACTTACTAGACAGACAAATGTGGCTCATGAACACCGAGTTCACCTACAGACGCCCAGAACGCTAATTTATCGGGACTCCTTTCCTTAGAGAAGTATAAGCCTGTGGAGTCAGCCACAGTCAGTACCAGGGCACGTATTTCCCGAACAGTACAACCTACAGAAGATCAAGAACAATATCCACAGGTATCTCCACAAGGCAGACACAACTCGAATTATTCGATTGTAAATGGGTTTACACTCTTGTGCTTGCTTTTCACATAAAAAAAAATAAGTTCGATTCTACACATGATCAAACAATAATCATCGATACTGAACACACTGTTTACACGCGAGTCACACAGTATAATTTTGAGTGCTGGTGTAATGGTTGTGTAAATAGTGTGTTCAGTGTGAATAACACCAATGATTCCAAAAATTCCAATTTAAAGATTATCAATATACTTCAGCAGACTGAAGTTGATGTGGCATTGGACAAATCCAGTGTCATATTAGTTTGACGAACAGTAGATTATGACGGGCTATGATTATCTCTATTGCAGTCATCCATCGTAGTTGAAAATATTCATACTAATGAATTAATTATCAATTTGCTGCGTGCAACTAATATCGAAAATTTACTATACAAACATCATATTTGTTACGCCTATGTTCTCAGACTTTACAGGTACGTGTCTCCTTCAAGTAGAGAAAATATGCATCTGCTTATACTAATCATTATTTTATTTTCAACTTTTCATAGCCGAGAAAGAAATCACAAGCATCATACACAAAACTACACTTTTAAAATAAAATAGATTTCAGTGTCGACATTCTGAAAATAGCTTGGCTACTAAAATCACAACAAACTGATCAAATTCTTTCCAAACAGTGAATAAATAAACTGATAAATCACAGAATGTTACGGCACAGCCATCATTTGTGCTAATTACTTGTGGTCCCTTTTTCGAATTTTTTCATTGATGTCTTTTTTGTGTTTGTTTTTTTTTTTAAATTTTATTTCGACTTTATTAAAATAAAATACAAACGATATATTTTATACAATAAAATTCGGGGTTTTTGGGAGGTCATATTTAAGAGAGTATATAAGAGAGAGAGAGAGACAGAGAGAAATGGCATATTTCAAGGGTAGGGGCATTTATTCGTCCTCTTCTTCTTCAGCTCCAATACATCCTGGGCATACAGGTTTACCTTCTACAGCATAAAAGGATTTTCCTTGGACTGGTAACTTGCAATCCTGATAATTCATAATAATTTTACACATATAAATTAATAGGTATGAATTTATCCTTTTATTACTTAAAAATACTTACTCTACATACGAAACAATCAGGATGCCATTGGGCGTTTAAAGCTGAGATATAATTTTCCATAATAGCGCGATTGCAAGCTCCACATTTCGGAGCAAACATATCGAAATAGTCATCACGACAATAGGGTTTCCCCTCACGTTCGTGGAAGCCTTCTTCTCCGAATTGTTTGCCACATTGAGCACAAAAGAAGTGGTCCATATGCCAAGTTTTTTCCAGAGCTGTAACGCATTTCTAAACAGAGAAAATTTCATAAATATAATAATCATTTAGGTATCAGAGTGCCTATTTAACAAATATATCATCAGATATTTGTTCTAAATGTTGAATTTTTTTTATTCAAAATAACGAAGTTTAGTTATTACTTTACTAAAAACTATTGAATTTTGCACCCGGATAAATTCTGTGAAATTATGGCCATGTAGTGACACAACAACCTAAATAAATGAAATTATTCTATCTGAGGATTTTGTATTCACTTTGAAATATTCACTGATGATAATTTGTAAGTATGCACTCAAACGATTTATGTTGTATTCCAGACGGAAGTTACTACAGTGACTGTTGGTTAGACGTACATCTAAGATAGGTCCGTTACAGTAGGCACATCTGGGGCTGAATAAATTGTGATAGTCGGGTTCGCAATAGGGTTTTGCTTCTCTTTCGAAGAAGTTTCTAGTACCTAGTTCTTGATTACAATGAGCACAAGTGAAATGCTCTGGATGCCATGTTTTACCCAAGGCGGTGATGACTTGTCCAACGATGGGTTTATCGCAGGCGTTGCAGCATCCCTTTTGGCTAGTGTTGACTCCTTGACGACTCATGTCTGCTTGGAGATTTCCTAGCATAGAATCCAAATTCTCCCTTGGTGGTGGAGGGGCACTCTGGGTTTGAGTAGCCTTAATAGGACGAGCGTACTGCGATTCGGAGACCGTAGAATGCTGAGGTCCCTGGTTCACCTGTAAAAAATTGAATTAATGAATAATTTTACAAACAAAAAACTTCTCGACTGACCGCTTCTTTAGGTGATGAATATTAAACTGATGCCTTGTGGCCTATTTTATTTCTCAACGAAGTTAAACAAGTCCCACGTCTCCTCCCCACTTTTATACGTGCGCCTGGCCATTTTTTGTACAGGGTCATGGATTCGAGTATGTTCCTAGTGTGCATCTTTTTTGCTCTTGTGGTTTAAAGTAATGAGATGTATACGACGTATTTCGTTGTTAGACAGTAGTCGGTTATTTCGGGAACGTTTAAAACTTCAGATTATGTCACAAATTATAATAGAAGCGCGATGAATACATTGTTAAAAATTCAAAGAAGGAATAGTATGGAGTATAAATGCCATAATTACCGATTGTCTCTTATGTAAGCCGTGTAAATTTATTTCTTTTGTAAACTAAATAATTGATATATATATATATATATATATATATATATATATATATATATATATATATACGCATTTCAGAAATAAATGTATTAACATCAAATATTACTTTTCATGTAAAAAATATACTTCTTTGATTGTAAAGTAAAAAAATAATTTTCCGGCAATGGATAAATGAAGTAGAATAGAGTACAATCATAACATTTGATTAAACATTTCAATAAGACATCTATAAAATATATACAAAGTGTATGTACAAAGCTCGAACCTTGCAAAATATTTGAGAGCTCTAATCTTTAGCATAATGGTTCTGAAGGAATCCAAACAGAGATAGGAAAAACTAGATAGGCTCTTATACTATGGTACAAGGAAAGAAAAATATAACGATTTACAAAAAAATGAAGGGTCTTATTATTCAATAATAACGGAAGAAACTAAGTAGATTTTAATTGGCAAACGTAGAGAATTTGGAGGCGCTGAGAAAGATGAAAAATAACGGAGAAGTAATCCTAAGTGGCGAAAATGATATCTCTGCCATATAGTACCAAATACTTCAAATTATGATAAAAAAGGATCTTAATTAAATCAATAGATATTTTTGAAAAAACAATAATATACACGATAATGCCCAAATGAATCATTTCAGAGTAGTGAGTACAAATAATTATACATAGTAAAATTTCAAGGAATTTTTTACTTTTTGTACTTTTGTACTTTTAGTAATATATTTAAAGATTTTACTAGGTAACTTACGTTGATAATACTCTGCACGTTTGTGGTAAACACTTAATAATTAAGCTGGATATATCCAAATCCTGAGTACATAAATCTTTCATTTACTTCTCAAAATAGTTACGATAAAAAAATACTGGCAACAAATCATTGGGATTTGAAAAATTCAATATTTTTTAACATACTCATATACTTCTAATGCAATCAAATATTGAAATAAAAACTATAGAATAAATCAAAACCAATATTGACAATTAAAAGAACAATATGAAACCCTGTTCTCATTTCTATTGTTTAAATTATAAAACATACATGACCCATTATTTTCAGTAGAAATTAACGTCGATATTGAGGTTTACCTCACCTAAAATATGTGGCGACGGCAAAATATAAAAATTCATTTTCCGTTGTTACTTTCAGTAAAAATATCAAATATATGAAATTTACTTTCGAATTTGATTTTTTTACCAGAAGAATAATAAATATATTCAATTTATGTTACGTTCAATTTTTTTCTAGAATATTTTTATTTTCTTGAGAGGTGAATATGCCACAAATATATTTCGTTGATTTTTATATGGAATGGTTCAAGATTTTAATATCTCCAGTTGAAGATGATAAGGAAATAACTCCAACTGTTGTGAAACAAAATATACAGATTTGTTTTATACCGACTACAACTTTTATTTTTCTACACCCTTCTATATTTTCCTAATAAAAAATTCTATTTTACAAACTTCCTAAATTCAAAGATGAGCAATAATACGTAACGTTTAATTTCGAAAACTATTAACAATTAACTCACCTTAATATTTGACAAACTAGCCATTAAATCATCAAGTTCCCTAGTTGCTGTAGATGCTGCAGTATGAGTTACATGAGAAGAAAGTAATTCAGTTTCACCAGGGTAACCCGTTTCAGTTTTGGTTTCTTTCACTGTTATAACAACTTTCTTAGGACCAGCGTAAATAACGTCTCTAAAAAAAGTAAATTTCAAGTAAGAAAATGAGAATGAAAATTAATAAAATGTTTTCACTTGCAGAAATGCCTTGCAATTTTGAACATAGTTTTATTTTTGTATTCCCAAAAAATAACTACCAATAGCAATTACCAATACCATTCAATGTTTATGGTCTAATTCATCAAAATTCATTAAACATATGATAGATAAAAAAGTTTGAAAATTACTAATTTGGTTAAAGGAAGCTATTTTTTCGAACATTCTGCTAATTAATTATAATATATCTAATATCCAACAACTTTATAGTGTTTAATTTTTTTGTGTCCAAATACACGAAATTATCATTTGAGTTATGAAAAATAAGTACAAAATTGTTTTAAATATGTTCCAAGATTAAACTCATTTTAACTTTATTAAAATAACTATTCTTTGCTCAATAAACACCTAGCCTCCGACATAATGCTTACATTTATATTCCATCCACCTGTAAATGATTATTAGGATAATTCATTGTAAATATTAACCTCTATCAAATACGTTTTCGGTTCAGTTTCATCCAGTATAAAAATATTATGAGTCATCATAAAACTCTAAATATAAGTTTTCGGTATCTTGATAACTAGGCTAGTTATAAAGTATATGAGAACATTTAAAAATAGTTTGATAGACGCTATTAAAATGTTCAATTTTATTATAATTTATAAAATGTATGCTAAAATCTATAAATTAATAAACTTTATCGATTATTTAGAACAATGCTAAACGATAATTGGCTAATATTATTATATAAATAATATTATAAATAATATATATAATAATATTTACTAATGCACACGCCCATTAGTCCGCTATTGTTGCAGAAAAATTAGCCCAAGTCCTTTTCACACAAATAAAGAGGTTGTGCCAAAGATAGACGCGTATTTTGTGTAGTTTCCAAAAGATTATTTGTTTGGAGACTCTCTGAACTAGTATTTAGAATTAAACGGCATGACTGCATTTTAATTTTTTTCAGCAAAATACAGTCTGCTTACTATTGTTTCTTCGGGATATTCTAAATTATAATTTCAAATAATTTCTTGGACAGTAGTACAATATGAAAAGTAAGATGGTATATTAGAACTAGTTAATCAGTCTACTAGATCACCAGATTTAACACGTATTTGAAGTTACACTATAACATGAGTTTAATTATAAAGTTTCTAATTACTATTTATAAAGAGTAACCAAGAAGTTTTGGTTATTTATAATAAAAATAATAATCAAAATTGAAGCCATTCCTTTCTGTTTATCAATCGCAGGACTGTATAAATTAAAATCGTAAAAAATAAATGTTTGAGCTTTGTCCTCAGCCGAACTATGTCGAAAAAAATAAGTTGGTAGTGTGAAGACGTGACGGCATAGACAATGCGTATTTTACTGAACTGAAAGATTATGTCCTTGTACATAAAGTAACTACCATAAAAGTGACTGCAAATTTGTATTATTTGAAGATTCAATAAGTAAATTACTAGAAAGGTATTTCGTTTGGACAATTTCCAAAAAAATTCGTAGTTAGTAGCAATAACGCACTCTAGTGTCAATTTTTAGAAAAATATCTTTTATATTGCTGAAAAGTATTCTTGTGGAACAGATGGAAAGCTCTCTCTTACATGCACATTTGTAAAAGTTTAAAAGTGACATCAAATAAGTTTAGTCGAGTGTGATTATTAATTTAAGTGTTTTTATAATTTGAGAGAATATAACATAAGCGAGAAATGGCTGTCGAATCATCGTACGTTATGCATAGTATATCAATATGGAGTATGCAATTATTTTCAAAATAAGATATTCCATATCATCTTTATATATTTAATGACATCTTGAACTTTTTTCATGGTACAAGTAAATATTACATGAGAAAACGCGTAGAAAAAATTACCTTTCTACAATGGAGCTCTGTTAAAACATTCTTTGTACGAATCCCAACAATATATTGTAGGTTGGTACAAGTATGAAAAACAGAAATACATGAAATGTTGAAGCTAGCAGCTTCGGGAATTGTTTATAAGCAATCAACACAATAGTTTTCACTCAATTTTGTAGTTTATTCCAGTTTTATAATTGTGATTTTATGTTGGCCCATATTAACTCTATAAGGTCTAATGAACATTAGTATTAGATTTATTAGGTATGAACTGTTTTGTAAACTACTTTTCAAATTAATAAATCGGCTGTCGCGCCTTCATGATAATCAGTCGCACAATCTTTAATTTATTCAGCAGATAATAGGTTTGTTCCAACTTATCAAAAAATCTTCCTTAATATGGTGACGATTCTGTGCAATTGAGATAACGTATTCCAATATTATTACCGTTATACGAACGATTCTGTTTTCTGTTACAATCACATATGTAATATTCCTATATGGACAGTTGGTATGGGAAAAAACGTCCCTACGTTACGGTGCTGACAATATTCATTTTCTCTCTCATTCGGGACACTTTATCAATATTGCGCATGCTTGAGATTGCGCAGAACCGAGCTGGAGCCTCGGAAGATAGAGAAATCGTTGCCATTCCGTCTTCCTTAGTCGAAACAGCTTCCACTTATAGAAACTGTCCATACAAGTATTACATACGAGGATGTATTGATATCTAGTTAGCCTAGACCAGTTCTATGCATAAACAAAATATTGCGTTACCATAGTAACGAACAATAACTTATTAGAAGTGTCAGTGTAAAGTTTGACTTCAAAAAAGTAAACCAGAGTTACGCAATAAATTAAAAGAAAAATGATGTCCACCGAAATTGTGAAAATAGAAAAATTGGAGTATCGAGCCACCATCAAGTATCTGTATTTAAAAGGATTAAGAGGTAAGCAGATTTACGAAGATATGCTTAATACCCTTGGTAATCAATATCCTTTGTATGCGTCCGTGAAAAATTGGACTGCAAAATTCAAAAGAGGTAAATTTTCCATTTAATACGCTGACTGATTGGGAATATCATTTTTTTTGGCAGTCCCCGAAAATATCGATGCAGTTCATGACATGATTTTATCAGACCGTCGAATTGTGCTGAAACGGATATCTGAAGCACTGAATATTTCATACGAACGTGTTCATCATATACTTCACGTCAATTTGGACATGAGAAAAATTAAATTGCTGCAAAATGGATCCCCAAATGTTCGAATGTTGATCAAAATCGTGCAAGGAAGAAGCATCGCGTTCAATCTGTGCTCGATTTGAAAACGATATAGACTTCTTAAACCGAATTGTTACTATGGATGAGACATTTCTACGATCCAGAAAGCAACAATAATCGATGGAATAGCGTTACTCTGGTTCTCCAAAACCTAAGAAGTTTCGTGTCCAAAAATCTGCTGGAAAAGTCCTAGCTTCAGTTTTTTGGGATTGTCATGGTGTAATCATAATGGTTTTTTTCGAACACTTGTAATAACCGATCCAAGATCAGACCAGATTAGCAAGTGGGAACAACCCTAATAACAACGCATTAAGTGAAAAACTATTTCCAGTTCTAGTGTGTAGTTTATCCTTCAGAGCACATCCCACTAGCAATTTTTCTAATGTTCTAACTAACCGCAATTTTATTTATTGCAATAAATCATTATTTTTGTGTTCATTGAAAATAGTAATTAATTGTTCCCAAAGAAAAACAATAAGCGATTTTATTACGATATATTAGTAGTAGTGGACAAAAAACCAGAAATCTATTTTTTGTCTAGCGCCACTATATATATATATATATATATATATATATATATATATATATATATATAATCCTTTTCTCGTTTTATAATGAGAACTACCAATAGCCAGTTTGATATTTTTAGACAAATCAAAAATAAATTATATGCGGTGTTAGAAAATAAGTTTCAATCAAATAATCGACTGCAATTACATTTTGTTAGCATTTTACAAAAATATAATCCGCGTACTATTTCTATTAGATACCCTTGGGTAATTATATTTCCAAATAATTTCATGGGCAGTTAAACAATATGATGTGCATCTAGTTAGTTAGTCCACCAGATCACCAGATATAACACGTATTGTATTAAGTTTAGAGATATTTCAGAAGGTTCTAATTACTAATTAAACACTTTTATGCGACAAAATACATGTGTGGATATTGAAAAAATCAGTAGCAAAAAATTTTGATAATATTTGGAAGGAATGGCTGTGATAAATTCACTAGATCCTAACTTTTTTGGTGATTCGCGATTTTCTACATACAATAATAATAAACAGAATGTAAAATTTATAGATATGGTGTAATTGTTAATAAATAGTGACAATTTCATTTTAAAAGCTATTTATATAGGGCGTGTAAGTTGTTTGAAAAATACAAAATTGTATGCCTTGTCAACTGGAAAAGAAGAAACTGGAAAATGACTTGTGTTGATTGAAATAGACCAAGATCACAAAGGTTGTTAAATAAAATAGAAACAACATATTTTTGATCGTTGTATACTAATTAATCTACTCGAAATAAGGATGTTCTAAAAAATTGAATATCCAAATTTGGCAATTTTCACCAAATTAATTATTATTGAAATGACCTAAAATGATAGCAAGATTAAAATGACGAGAGTATAGTTTCTCACTATCTTTTTATGTTTTTTATGTTATACTTTCCTTATATCGTCTACTTTTCTGCGTGTTGGTATACATCAACTTTTTTTCTATTGATGGAGTTTTTTTGGCAAATTGTGTATAGTTTAATTTGACACGAAACACATTGCTAACATCAATTTACCTTTAAAACTCGCCTAATAGTTTTCGTGAAAAACATTTGGCAACCTTCAAACTATTTGATAAAGAGCGAGAACTAATTTTTATATTACTTATTAACATAATTATTCCAGTTGATTGAATTTATATCTCATAATTTGGTGTTATGAACATATTTTAAAATTTACGACACGTTCATTCATAATTCAACAATCAATATTCAAATTTAAAAATTTTTCTAAAAGAAAAAATTAATTTTGAGCTACCATAATTTTCAATTAATTAATGACAGTAATTTTTAATATTGTTATACTTTTATACGCAATTTTACATTATACTTTGACCTTTGTTTCAGTCCCTGATGATAAATGCTCAAGTATTCAAAAGCTCAGATACAGAATACATTTCGTAGTGGGATTGTGGAAAAATTAAACACCAATGTATACTAACTCTAATATACTCCAAGCTTTCGAATATTTATGAATTCATCATCTGGGACTGAAATTATGGCGTAATACAATATATAAATAAATATTTTAACAATGATAAAAATTACATCAATTAGTTAAGAATTGTGATGTGATAAATGTTGTTATATCTTATGTTTTCTAAAATATATGAGATGGGATTAATAAATAAACCATTAATAGAGTTAGCCCAAGCAACTACAGTTGCTCCCAATCACTTGAGGAGTAATTTCTACCAAGCAATTCAGGATTTAAATTATCAAAATAAAATCAATTCTGAAGAATATTCAATACACATTCTCTCTAAACTTACGAAAGTTCTATATTAGAACCACACCGCCTTTTTGTGAAGATTATTCAAGTTATATTCTAAATATCAAGAATATAAATTTTTTTCCACATATTTTCGTTGTAAAATTTAATTCGGACTATAGATGATAAAGATATATCAAAATACGAAAAAGTTTTTCAATTTTTTCCGAAAAAAGCATCAAAATTTGAATATAATGCCTTTTCGACCATAGTAAAATAAAGGGTTAATGAATATGAAAATAATAGCTCTGTTAGAAATAAAATAACTTGTCTTTGTCCATAATTTAATGAAGATAACTGGGAGAAAAATAGTTACCCAAAACTCCCTTTTATTATGATAATTTCATTATCATTCAACTTTTTTTTATGTTGTTGATGTTGGACTCCTTTTCTCAGTTCATATTTATGTGTCTTATCTACATAATTTTAGTTATTGTTTTGAAATTGTTACTCGTTATTTATAACTAGATCACTGAATAGCTCTATCAGCCAAACCAATATTTAGTTACCTATTTTCTTTTGTGACATAGGATGACATAAGAATATCCAGAGGATAAAGTTGTTTTTGTATACCATTCTGTTTTCATGTTACTATTAATTTTAGATTATGTAACATCAAGAAAATTATTTTTTTCTTCAAGTGTATAATAACATCTATATTATTTTCGGCAACACAGATCGTAGAAATAACCTAGTAAAATAATGATCGCTCATTATTGTAGTAATAACAAAATAATGAGAAACGATGGCAACGTCTTATAATGGGCGTTGTAACCAAGTAAGCAGGAACTATCATTTAATTTAATTTGATGTTTGTCAGTTTTGAAAAGCGTATTGTAAAAAAAGAAGAATTTCAATATATTATTTTTACACTTGAAGAAAAAATAGTATATGTCACTCGGAGCAGAAGACCCATTATATGTTTGCCTCGGCAGTGCAAGAATTTGGGCTCAACAATAATGATAGCCTTCTACTCCTAGTAAAATAATGTAGTATTATTATCTTCTTCGATTTCGATTGTGCTTTGTGAATAAAAATATTTTGATTTATTTATATAAATTTCTTTAATTTCTTATTTCTTAGACCTTTTGATATTTTTGTGCTTGATTTTAGGTCTCTTCTGCGTTGAAATTAGATTTTTGTTAAATAATTTTTGAAAGAGATGAAAATTGACATTTCGACTTATTTAAGTCTTTATCAAATTATAATATTGACACTGACAATTTGCTTATTTATACTAATTTATAGATAATCTACGTCATGAACATCAAAATATGAATAAAATCAAAATAGAAATTTGTTTCAAGAACAAAAATCAATTTTCCCTTAGTCCTTACATCTCAAATATATAGCAGTAATCAATTAAATTATTTGTAGTTTTATTAGAATTTACAAAATTGAGCTACAAATTTTACTTGAATTATTTAGGTCTTTTTAATCATTTATGTTTTTTTCGTTCTTATGAATGGGAACCATTTCTAAAAATTCTCTTTTTTATGTATTATATTCCATTCTAACAATTTTTGAATCTTTTTAATCGAATTTATGTTCTTTTGATATTTCATGGTTCGTTAATGCATATTGAGATGGAAGGTCTTATGAAAAATTAATTTTCCTTATTAGAACAAATTTCTATTTTGATTTTATTCTTATTTATGTTTATGATGTAGGTCTTTTATTAATCCATATGATTAGTCCTAATAATGGAGCATATTGTATATTCTGAAATTGTTACGTGAGTAAAAGGGCTATAGAGCACTGTCCATTTGATACATTTCCTGTTATATAATTAATAACTCATTTATTTGTATTCCACTTTGAGAGGATAGTTCTATAAATATTTATTAAGCTATGAAAAAACTATCATTCTATATATATATATATATATATATATATATATATATATATATATATATATATATAATTAATAAATTACTCCTTGATATGTGTGCAAATTTTCGAGAGATATAAGTCTGTATAATTTCAGATGGTAATGTATTTCGAGATGATAACACAAAGAGTTTAATAAAAATTATTTTCCATCTTATTAACCTTACTATTAACCTAGTTCTGATAATAGTGTACATACATCGAATCAAAGAGGTGGATAATTTCAGCGTTAAACTGTAACTTAACGCAATGCATGTTTCATGTTCTAAAAACGTTTGAAATCTTATTTTGAAAAAATCCAATTTGCAAACACGACAGGTGTTTATTATTTTTTTGTACATATGTGCTATCAAGAAAATATTTTAGTTATAATTATTTATTTTGAGACATATTTACTACAAACTGTGAAATGAATACGTTATAAAAACAGATTACAAAGAAAAATAAAAATCTTTCAACGAGAAAGTGTATATATAATTTTTTTCGTGATGATTTATTTTGATTTTACGTCAAATTTTTACGTATTATTTTAAACTAATTGATTTTTTTCTAGATAGCCCTCGGTAAATCTGTGATTCATTATTCTTTCTTGTAAAGACTTATCTGCAGGAATATAAAAAATTGATCCAAAGTTCCTACTATTATTTATTTATTATGCTTAGGGCACATTGCTCAAATTCCTATAGAAAAAAGATAAAAAGCTTTTTATTTGAATTGAAAATTTGTTTTTGTTTTTCATTGTCTTGTCTTGTCAAACAGTGCAAAATCTCAGTATTTTTTGGAAAATTTTCATAGAAAAAAATTTAGTAAAAATTTTGTTATGTATTGATTTCTGATATATTTCTAAGAATATATCATTCACTCCATGTACTGGACTACAACATTTATGGTGGTGGCTGCACTCGAAATTCTTAAAATGAGTTTTATTCAAGTCTCATCTTTGTAACACACAATAAACTAAAAATTACATGTTTATGATACACTCCAGAAAAATTAGTTTAAGTATTGAAGATCAAACAAAAATTAAAATATTATTTAGAAAATTTCTACAGAAAAATTATTGATTATCAAAACTTGAGCCACAAAATTTCTCATATATTTCTAGGATAATGATTCATTCATTGGTTTCCAAATGGAAAAACCAAATAAAGAATCATGCTAATTCAAATAATTCATATATCTTACTTCCACAAACAGTATTTCACACGATGAAGCAGCTTAGCATTTCCATCAATAGTGAGTTTTCAAGTTTAAAAGTAATTTAATAGTATTTCAAGTAACGATAGACGTTAAGAAAAGAACTGTTTCACATGAAAGTTGCAACATTATTTTTTCTACTCCTTTTGATAAGTATTATTTATTTATCTTTTATTATAAAATGCTGTATTTGGAATTTTTGAACATTTCAATTCTTAAGTTTTCGTTTTTGCATAAATTATTTATTGCACAATTTGTAACTTTTATTTGAAAGGTTCTGTTCAGATGGTTGTTGAACTAATAGTTAGATTAATATTTGTATTTTCAAATCAATTCAAAATTATTAGGTTATTATTTTCAGCCCTCAATTTTATCATAGAGTATGTTATATGGAATATTTTTATGTCTATATTATGCTTCAAATTGATTTGATATTTGAATAATTAGTCCAAACGGATGGTGGTATCATTTTTTTTTTTTGTAATTCTTCAAAATAAACTATTAGAATTTTGTGTGTTTCCAATCCATAAATTGTTCATAAAGTTCTTGTATTTCTTCGATAATATACTCTTTCTAATGCGTGCATGAAAATTTTTCGTTACCTATCACTCTCTCTCATAATAAAATTTAATTCAATTAATTTTAAATTAGATAATACGGTATAAGATATAATTTTAATAAAAGGTAACTTGATTCTATGTGTATCGAAACGAAAATCAGTAACATAATGAAATTTATCATGATTATTTTTTCAATAAGTGTATTATGAACCAGAGGTACAAAAAATGTATTAACGCCTCTATCTTAGATAGGACTAGAGAGTTGGTAGTTTAGTAATGTAATAATAACGTACGTATGATGTTGTAGTAAGCAGTAATGATCGGGAGATTCCTTAAAAGAAGATCGGTACTCACCCAGAATTTAATTCTTCCAATAAACTATCAACAGATGGTCTGTTCAAAGTACTTTGGGCACTGGATGGTCTAGAATAATTTGAAGGACTGCGAGCTCCAGAATCACGCATAGACCCATTGTAATGGCTGCCATTCATATTTTCTGGAAAGGAAAAAAATTTAAGGCCCATTTCAATCAATTCACAATAACAGATTTTATAAGCAACATAATAACGATTATTATAATAGTGTCCATTAATACTTTTCTTGTTGCACTGAAGATGTGCTTCTTTTTCTGTAGTTTAATATCAACATCTGGAAATTTAGCTAATTGCGCAAATGCAGGATGAATGACTGAAAAATCTAAATGCATATACTAAAAAATCTATGCCAAGTATGAAAGTTGGTGTATGGAAGAAAAGTTGCACAGGAAAAGATTCTATTTTAAAAAAGTATATTAATTAAATTAAAGAAGGATGTTGACACAAGTCAGTTTAGTTTACCTTATTGCTTTTCGAAAACTAAACTTAAAAAGGAAATATTGCAGGTTTTAACTAAAAGTATCGATGATAATGGTGAAGGTGGATAGTAAGAAATAGAAAATTGAGAAATATATGTAAATACAAGTAAAGTATCTCGAACGAGAGAAAAAATCAACACACACAACCCACACTAACTGTCCATATAGGAGTATTACATATATGTATACAACATGAATCACTGATAGATGATAGCACGAGAAGCCTATATGAGAACCGACTAACAAATAAGGAAAGGACTTAATACCCTTGAGTGCGATGTGGAGAGACGCTGAAACAAAATCAAATTATGTATCGTAGAAGCAGCCGAAGAATCTATTCGTAGAAGAAAAGTTCACATAAATGGGACCAATAACAGCAAAAAACCCTGGTTCTATGGCAAAGTTAAAAAACTTTCGTAACAGAAAAAGAAATCCTAGCGTATATACATGAGCTCACTAACACCAGAGAATCACTCCACATATACAGAAGAGAGAAATAGAATCAATATAAGAATCAAAGCCATAAAACGAGTTTACTGGGCAAAATTTACAAGCGACATAGATCATGACCTATATGAAGCACAGAAGAAGGTTTGCAAGATGCTCAAGAACAGGAAACAGACAACAAACGAATTTGTGTAAACGAAAGGAGTCACCAAAGACGTATGGGAAAAATACTTCCGGAAACTTAACATCGAAGTTGCCATGAGCATAGAAAACTACGCGACAAATCATCAAATATCACTGAACAAAGAAAAGGTAATGGTAAAAATAAAAAAACTGAAAACTGAAAAACGACCTTCTAGAATTTTCCGGTCCTGAGCTAGGAAAACATTTAAAAATTCTCTATAAAAATTTTAGAGATATCGGAAATACCCACGGAATGGCACAAAAGTATAACTATTCCTATATTTAATAGGGGACAGTAGACGCACCCATACAACTACAAGGGCATAACACTGCTGAACACAAGCATGAAACTCTTCACTAGCATTTTAAGGGAAAGACTTGAAAAACAAATAACGAACAGGTAAGAGCAAGAAGGTTTCAGACGAAACAGATCCACGACCGACGCCATATTCATTATTGAACAACTAAAAGAAAAATCGATCGAATTTAATACACCAGCGTATGTCTGCCTCATCGATTTGACCAAGGCCTTTGATAGGGTCCGCCTCTCCAGACATCATAACAACACAACCAAAGTAAAGGCAAGAGACACTTATACGGAAGAGATACCAACACCAAGAGGCATCAGGAAGGGCGACAGCCTCAGCCCATTTCTGTTCAATTTCTTAATAGTCAGAATTATAGAGGAAATATCATCACTAAATATACATTCGGGATACCGAATGGGACAGAATAAAAGAATCAGCATGGTATGCAACGCCAACGATGCAGCTATTTTCGCGGAAACGCAGGACGACCTACAGAGACAACTACACAAATTCTGCCAGGTCAGCCAAGCGATGAACATGACTATATCCACAGAAAAAACGAAAAGCATAGATTTTGCTAGAGAGCCCGTACCCGAACCAACAAAACAAAAAGCATGCTTTTCGGATAGCCGAAATGAAAACGCTCAGTATTATAGTGGAAAAACAAGAGTAGATCTAATCAGGAACACTAATATCAGGGAACAATGTGTGGTGCAAAGCGAACATTTTCGTGCGATGTTTTCTATAATTTTCGACATGGATTAAACCAATATCAATAGACCGAACATCCCGCTTCGACTTTTAGTGATGAAGCACCATCTCAAACCACCGTATTTTGCTAGTTTTCTGAATTCAATCATGGTGGCACTTGTTCAAAATCGACTGGTATGCCATAAAATATCGATGGTGTGCGTAAACTGATATTGCAAGATCGTCATGTGATATACCGTGAGATTAAGATATTGGGCATTAGTTCCACTTGCATACATTTAAGATTACATAATTTGACAATAGCTCAAAAAAACAAGTGTCGATTGATCCAACGAAAAAAATCAATTGCGGAGTTTCAAAAGACGTCAATAAATCATTCATCTTTGCATATGAACTCGAAACTGGACAACAATCGACTGTATCGTCTTCTTTCAAGACGAGCCAAATCCAACAAAAGTTGTTCGTACACGAAGCATTTTGAGGTCGCCTATTTTTTTTCGGGATAATTGGACATATACCACTATTTGTTTGCCAGACGTGATCGAGCAAATCAAAGAAACCAATCATTCTTCACCACGACAATGCGAGCTATCACACATCAGTTCAAACAAAAATTTTTTTCAACAGTCAAAACATCGAATTGATGGGTCTTTCACCGTACAGTCTTTGTTTCGCACCCAATGATTTCTTCTTATTCCAGAAGACCAAAAGAACTTGCGGGGTCAACTTTTTCTACACCTGAAGAAGCGGTTGATGCGTTTAAATCAATCAAATATTTTGGAGGTGCTTTATTCGGAATGGAATGCTTCGAAGATTGGTTCAAACGCGAGAATATTTTGAAAAATAATATGAACATATTCAATTGTCAATATTTGTTTTTATTTGGCTATCTCAACCCTCGCATAACCTCTCCTTTTCTTCTTGGTATTAGTATATAACTTTTATAGATGAATGAATTTGAAATATAAAAAAAAATATTTTTATAATAATAAATAAACGAACTTTAATGATAGAAATGTTGTAACGATCAGCGGGACTTAAAAGTAACTGACTGAAGGGAACAAGAAGAGCTAGAAATTTTGAAAGTTTTGAGGGTAATTCATTAATCAATTCAACAGTTATTAAAGGTAAAAAGAGAAACATTTTATTAATGTTAGATATTTAAAGACTTTTCTGCCACGATAAGACTCATATCAAATTTAAAAATTACTATCAAATGATCTTCAAAGAATCAATTTTCATGAAAGTACAAATTACTTATGATTATCAGAAAAATAAAATATAAAAAAAAATTCTTTCGGGATAAACTTGGGCACACCGCACCTATATTGTATCTATTATTAAATGTATTCTTCTGTACATAATATAGGCAAAATAAAGAAGTACCTGAACCACTTCAACTAAAAAAATTTAAATAATATAAGCTTCTAGTTTTGATATAAAAAATCTGACTTTTTCTGTTGGGTTGCATGAATTTTTGTTGTTTAATATAATAATTTTATTGTTACTAGAGAAAACCTCAAATCCATGTTACCTGCATACACCACAAATATACAAAACGCAGTTAGTTACTAATTAGAGCCAATATCCAAAATTATAAATATTCCAAAATGATCACTCGAGTATTATTAAAAAACGTTTTACTATTCTTTTCATTATAAAACAAATAATATCTCGGAATTAAGAGGCAACGAATAGATTCCCCAGAGATCATTCTTATATATTCAAGATTTAATTTTACTTACCCGTCCCATTATGTCGGCTATTACTTAAATCCTGTAGCAAAGAATCTAATTCATCTAAGTTGTTATTGAATGGTCTTTTTTCCATTGTTGACGAACCTGAACTGTGAGCACCGCTCCCGGTTAAGCCGTAACTTGGACTTCTATTGCCGGAATTCGGTGGAACTTTACCGTAAGTTCCCTGTAACAATTGGAAAGGACATGAATTTCAACAAAATGTGTAATATATGAAAATATAATTAATCACATTCGTAGTATCATGTGTGATAATATAATGTATTATCTTTTTTCTGGAATTATGACTTTTACATAGATGAAGACTTGTGGTTTTGGTTAATGATTCACTGGATATATCTTTTATTTCGAATGGTCGATTTTTATCATTTTCCGAAATCAAAGCAATGTTTTTACTTCTTTTCCAATGTTTTCATTAATTAAATACCTATATATTTTCTGGCAATGCTTCAAACGCATCTTCCTATTACCTTTCAGTATAATTTTACAAAATGGATGGAGAATAGACTGTTCAAAATACTGTTAAAATTTAATAAGCCATAAGTTGTATTCAATATAGAATTTCTGAAATCATTATGTTGAAAGAACTAAGAACCAATAAACCTACACTCTCAATTACCCTGTGATCTGATCCTTTCGATAATTAAGTTATTCTCTTCAGACACTGAATATGTTATCGATCTATAGAACCTTGCAGTTCAGTTACATTAAAAAGATAGGAATCACATGGAACTGCTTTTGTTGTGATATACCGAAAACAACGCAATTCAATTTATAGCAGTTATGTCAATACGTTTTTATTAACCGGCTAGTTTAAAATTCAAAATGATGAACTAATCAATACCCAAAATTTTGTTTACAACGATTATAATTCATGTATTATATCTTTTTATAGAATTACTCATTTGGAATCTAAAACGAATGTATATGCGGGTTCATTTTATTACGGGATACACTCGTAGGTGTATTAAATGGTATTATATGACTAAAAAACATGTAAACAAAAATTAATTATTATAATTTTCTCAATATCAAATTATAATACTCATAACTTTATTTTATTAATTCTCTTCTATTATTTAGTGTCAATTAACAGTATTTCAAGCTAACTGTTATTACCTAAAACGAGAATGGTCCCAGAGGTGGCGGTAGTTGCTTAAAAAATACCACTGTATTAGAAAGCATACATATATTTCAAGTTTGAAAACGCCACGTTATTTAATATTTGTTGGTATTCATCGATAGTGAACGTTTTCAGTGAATTTGTAAATATACAAAAAATTGGTCATCGTTATTTGATACAATACTTTTATTTGGACGGCGTTAGCTCAACCAATATATAAGCTGAACTAGATTTTACTCTGGGTGAGACTGCTTCTTCGTTATCAACAGTAAAATATTGGGTAGCAGAGAAGACCAGCATCTCGACCAAATGAAGTGACGACTCCAGAAATGTTGAAGTTAATTCACAAAGCGGTACTGGATGGTGGTCGACAGAAAATGCGCGAGCTAGCAGATATAGTAGGCATTTCAAAAAGTGCTGTACATCGCATATTAATCCGTCCAACGTTTCGCAATGTTTCATAGAAATAAATCTAAATTTTTGCGCCGTTTTATAACCATGGATGAAACGTGGGTCCATAACTTCACACCTGAAACTGAAACTGAAAAGGGAGAACTAGCTCTAATGAAGGCAAACTTAAAAATAAAAGCTGCCTAAGACGAATGTGAATGATCTAAGAAATAAGCCTTCTTCATCTCTACTTCACCTGATAACCCCAATAATTACTTTGTGAAAGTAACCAAACATTTATCAAATTCTATAACTCCTTCTCATGATCCGCTCTTATATCCCACTGATGCTAATACTAACTTAAACAAATTCTTCTTAATGCCCGTAGTTTTAGCAGAGTTACATATTGCCGCCTTATCTAAAAAATGAAGTTCTTTCTGTTTTGCGCTGGGATCAGTTTCCAAAGAACTGAACTTATCCACCTCCTTAACAGTCTATTATGCCCTTATTGAGTCGAATCTCCGATATGCTCTTCCCTTCTGGGGTACGTGTGGTGCGACCCAATTTGAGCGAATCTTCAAAATACAAAAGAGCTGTTAGATATTTACTCGTACTAAACAGGGCCTTGCTCAAAAGATTAAATATTCTGATTCTTCCTTCCATATTCAGCTTTGAAATTTCCACATCCAATATTCACAAAATTTTGGTTATGGACGGGAAAAATTGTGACAAATTAGTTGGTCTTTTTAATTTAAGGAAACTTGTTGTCTGTTTGAATTACTTAGTAAGGAAATGAGAGGTTCCATATGAGCATTTCAATTATCTTTTAACACGTTAAGCCCCGGTATTACAAAAAAAATTGGTTCTCTTAAACCGGCCCAAAATTTTTCTATTTTCAGTTAACATTGACATGAACTCTTGATCCCGTATCTAAAATTTAAAAAAAATATGATCATTAGGTTTTTTTTGAAAAAAAAAATGAAACATTGCGTTCATGCCTCGCGGTATAGAAAACAAAATTTAGTCATAAGGACAATGTGGCACCAATGTATTGCCTCGGAAAAATCGTTTATTCGTGTTCGCGCCGCCGAGTTTTTAGCCGATATTCGGTTCTCAGTTCAGTGGTGATCAGTACGACATTAGCTATTCGTAAAAGAGGTGCGCCATGGGTTCGTACGAGAAAGATCAATAACGACTTCAGCAATTATAAGACGAGATTATGTCTGACGAGGATATTACAGCAGATGAATATATTCCTGATAGAGAAAGTGAATCAGATTCTTCTATATTAGTAGAGCAGCTCCGAAAACGGTCGAAAAAAAACAACTTCACGTAAAGAAGAAACCGAATGACCCAGTGAATCGTTCAATCAAGTGAACATTAGCGAAAATAATCTGTCTGATCTGATTGAGACCGTAAGTTTATTTAATGTTGTTTTTCTACAAATGTATATAATCATGAAGTAACTAACTAAGAGAGGAACGATGCTTATAGGAGGCAGGTTGACCAATATCAAGGCAGAGATAGTCTGTCGCAACCTAACTCTGCTTCGATTTCAGTCAACCTCAGTCCCATAGGCATTGGTCGTCGGTTAGTTATTTACTTTATGATGTAATAATTTTTTAAGATGCATCTTTATTAAGAAAAATTGAGACCGTTATTGCCGAATTTGAAAAAAATCTGATGATTCATCCGGAAGAAGATTCCTGCACCCCACATATCCAATGGAAGACAGTAGATGGTTCCAATATGGAAAGATTTCCCTTCCCTGAGAATAATGCCGGAGTATTATGACCTTATTTATTATATTATTATTATTATAAAGTTATTTCTGACTGATGATATTATAAGCTATACAGTTTATAAGAAAAATACTTATGCGCAACAAAAGTTAATCCAA
Source organism: Diorhabda carinulata (assembly GCF_026250575.1). NCBI lineage: Eukaryota > Metazoa > Arthropoda > Insecta > Coleoptera > Chrysomelidae > Diorhabda > Diorhabda carinulata. Next base: position 13,106,640 of record NC_079462.1, read on the forward strand.
AAAAGACCATACAAAAAATCTAAACCCATGCCTTGAAAATCTACAGACAAGAAAGAGGTAGAAAAATTCTTCGTAATTATTATTTGAATAGGTCTACTCAAAGAACGACAACTATGAAATTACTGGAGTACAAATAATCTTCTTGAAAACAATATAAAAAACATATGACAATAACAACGACACTGCTATCGAAAACGGCGATGAAGAATTTGATAGACTTTGTTACAGAAGCACACTGAAAGATTTCAAATTATTACTAACCCTGGAAAAAATATTTCTATTGATGAGACGATGATTCCGTTTTGTGGACGTCTAAAATTTAAGGAGTACGTTAAAAAGAAAAGAAAAAAGTTTGGAATAAAACTGTGCAAACATTGTTTAGAAAATGGATATACTTACAATCTCAAAATTTATTGCGAAAAGACAACGAGTCAAATAAAAATTCATCATTCAATGTTGTAATGCATCATGCAGGAAATCTACTAGATAGCAGTTAAATGCTTTTCACAGTTAATTATTATACAAGCGTAATTCTGGCACACGAATTGCTAAAACGCCACACACACTTAGTTGTAGCCATAAGATCAAATAGAAAACTGAACGCTGCTGAAGTTGTTGGAAAGAAATTGAATAAAAATGAGTTATTTGTTCTAGAAAGTAATACTGCGGTTAAGAGAGATGTTCTAGTTCTAAAAACAAAATATACAGATGAAAGAAAAACATTCCTTCAAAGAGGTAAGGCTATCGAAAAAATACTTGCAATTGTGGACGATCAAGAATCAAAGGCTTTTATTGATTTATCACACCAGCTAAAAGCATATTCTCATTCTTTGAGGGGGGGTATAAAGTGGTACCGAAAATTAGCAAGTAGCTCTGAAGCTAATTGATATTGACAGTAATAGTGACACAAGTTTGCAGGGTACTGAAGATTTTTAGCCTCATGGCAATGTGGTAGAAAAGAAGCTCAAAACAAATCAACTAAATCCAAATATCAGTGAAGTATTTGTAAACATGACTCTTACGCGTCTTGATTTTTTGAGGAACATAAGGCTAACCGTATAAACTAAAATATCTTTTTTTCAATAAAATCTTTATTTAGAATTTAGTAGGAAGTTTATATTAGCTTCGGACCAGTAATAATAAACGTTTTCCACATATTTCGACATATTTTTACTAGCCCTAGTTTACAAGGCTTTAAATTCCATATAAAGATAGCTATATATAACCCCCAACTAGCAATGTAGTCGTTGGACCGCACTCTTTTTATTTACATTTAAATAACATTGCTATGAAGCATCACGTTATTCGCACGCATTTCACAATTTCACATTCATGTCACGTGGCATATCGCGGTCCTCTAGGCATATGCTAGTGAGGCATCACTTTGATGCCGGGCTAAATGTATTAATTCAAACATTGCGTCATTTTAAACCTTTAGACCACATATGGGCAACCACCGGCCCGCGGGCCGGATCCGGCCCCGTGGAAGATATCCGGCCCGCGAGACATTTTGGAAAAACCCAATTAAAAAAATATTACACTAAACTAAGTACTTATACTTAGTACTAGTACATATACTTATACTAGTATATATCTTTAAAAGAAAACACTCGTTTGTGCTTTTTATCTTATCCGGCACCGGATATGATATGAATAGACTATAAAAATGTGGAGTCATCAATAGACTAATGAATCCCATAGCCTACACAAGTTTCCTTGTGTTTCCTTAGTTTACTCACGGGAGTGACGGTGAGGCTGCAAACATCAAAACCTTCGATGTTTGCCGCCTCACTCTTTGATAATCACCGCCACTCGGCTTGCTCGATCAAATTCTTTGAAGTTTGCCGCCTCACGGGCTACACATCAAAAGATTTTATTCATTGCTTCTCGATTATTCTAAACTAGTTTATTCCAGATTATTCCTTCATTTTGTCTATATAAGCGGGTGGATGGCCCGAAAGTTAGTTCAGTTCTATTTGAGCTACCGAGGTGATAACTCAGACAAGCGATATCCTAGCGAACGGCTAGAGCCGTCAACTTGCTTTGTGAATTTGTGTGCATCTTGAGTGGTTACTAACTACAGTTTGTTACTAAGTTTATTGAACGAAAAGTAAAAAAAAATGATGTCTGGTGGAAAGAAACGAAAAGTAGATACAGAGGGTCGCCAGTTTCAAGAAAAATGGACTGAAGAATTATTTTTTATCTTGCACAATGGTAAGCCTATTTGTTTGCTTTGTAATGAATCCATTTCAGTAATGAAAGAATTCAATATAAAGAGGCATTACTCAACTAAGCGTGCTACACAGCACTCACTGACAGGACAATTAAGAACAGACAAAATCCAGAAGCTTAGAGGAAATATTGAAAAACAGCAACAAATGTTTCATATACAAAGAACACAACTTGATAATGTTGTGAAAGCTAGTTTTATAGTTAGCTCAAAATTGGCAAAGGCATTAAAACCATTTGCCAAAGCAGAATTTATCAAGGAGTGTATGTTAGAAGATTGCGGTGTTTTGTGTCCTGAAAAGAAAAATGAATTTGAAAAAGTTGTCGAACTGTTGTTCGACGTATAGAAATGATGGCTAATGATATAAAAACAACATTGACTGACCGTATGGCTGGTTTTGAATCATTTTCCATAGCATTAGACGAGAGCACCGATTTGTCTGACACAGGACACTTTTGAAAGCGTTTCAGATCAAACTACGCTTATGCTCAATATGCTGAAGAACTCAAGTTACTGTCGGAACAATTTTCGAACAGATTTAGCGACTTCAAAAACATGGAAGAATGTTTCAATTTATTTGCTACTCCTACAAAATGTAATGTACAAAATGCTCCCATACACTTACAAATGGAGTTAATCGAGATTCAAGAAAACTCACTCCTAAAACCCAAATTTGAAGACGTAGAGTTGTACGATTTCTTCAAAAAATACCTAGAAGAAGATAATTTTCCGCAGCTTAGAAAATTCGCAAGAAGATTGATTTCTGCGTTTGGCAGTACTTATAAATGCGAACAGTTCTTTTCATTGATGAAAGTTAATAAATCAACATATCGTACAAGACTGACTGACGATAATTTGGAAAATTCTTTACGTCTTTGTATCAGTGGAATTCATCCAAATATCGATGGATTAGTTTTCCAAATTCAAGCTCAAATGTCTCATTGATTTCAGTGTATTTAACTTTTGTAGTTTGTAACAATTGCAAATGTAACTATTTAATTATAATGTTGTACCATTTTTTAAAATTTCATTTTGTTATTTTAATAAATACAATAATCACATTGCCAATATACACATACATCTCAATAATAAATACATAATACAATAATAACATTGTCGTATTATTTCATGTCTAATATCTATCGCAAAAAAATATTATCACTACTTTAAAATGCACTAAGTACTTTTAAACGCGGACCTCGAACGTATTGCACGCTAAAGTTTGGCCCTCAGCATGTCAAAGGTTGCCCATACCTGCTTTAGACGATGACAATATCCAACCCAACAATATTTGGTCGCCACAAGATAATTTTAGAAGAAGAACTTGTTCAAGAGTATCAATGTTTTAAACAGGGCCGAGCCGTGCCGGGGGTGCAAGGGTGCATGGCACCCGGGCGGCACTAACACGGGGCGGTAAAAGGCAAAATATCTCTAAAAAAATAGCAGAACTGCATCATGCAAAAAATATTTAGTCGCAAAGTGTCTTTCTTTGATATTTCTCCGAAATATTGTTATCTTATTATTACAATAATACCAAAATAGTGCATTGCGCGTTCGGGCGAATCGGGCAGCGTAAAAAAGATAATAAATAGGTAATAATAAAAAATAAGCCGCTTGCCGCAAAAACAACAGAATATATTAATAGGTACTTTTCTATCCGACTAGACTAGACTAGAAATTTACCTCGTATCCCGTCTCACTTATCAAATTTCGAATAGATACGCTATTAGGGTGGCATATTTTGTTGGTGCGTCTGGAAGAGATTGTTTAGACGAAGATAAGAAACAAGCAAAATTTTCCGTAATGGTAGACACAGATGTTGCTGGTGTGGAAACAATGTGTGTTGTAATCAAATATTATTGTTCAAATACTTTTTGATCAAACTGCAGGACCTTCTGATGGTTATTGGGTATTATTCTGATAAAATGTGCTAATCCTAACACTTCCGACGCTTGTATAGAATTTGCTCATAATTTAGGAAAATAGATTTGAGAGATACACAATTGTTTTGATAATAGCAGTAATTTCAGATTTAATAACAATGTTTGCTTAGGCGTATAATGTGATCATATTATTACAACCCCTAAAGTTCTAAGAAAGAAATTTGCAGTCAATAGTTATACATCCACAATAAGAAGTGAGTTAACAAATAAAATGTTGGATCATGTATTAACTATTTTTCATGAAATTTATTAAGAATATGAATCAATTACAAAAAGAGCATTCAAAATATTTATTTATTATATCATTTCCAAGGCTAATAGGTTGAGATGAATAATGGACAAATAAGAAGTGTTTTTAGTTCCAAAGAAAGGATAACAAGCAAATTTTTTTATTTATATATATTTACACAATTGTAAAGTACGCGCCAATAGACCTTAGTGATTGCTGCCTTGATATGGTTCGCATATGTTCCTAAAATATTATGTAAACATTTATGTAAAACATCATGTTTCATGAAAAAAAATCAAAAAGCATTACATTGATTTTATACATTAAAATAGTAGCATTAAATTTTGAGACTGCCTCGAAAAATCTTCCAAAAATAATATAATAACATCATTCAATGTTATTTTTAACTTAATTTTAAATCGTAACATTCTTTTGAAGCAGACGAACATGTGTTTTGAAGAATTATTTTTATTTTGGACAAAAGTAACATGTACTTTATTGAGATACGTATTATATGGGGTGTTTAGTAAGTGACCTGAAAAATTACTGTGAGCGATTCACGTTTTAAAGTTCTTATAATTATGAGTAATAAACATTGCAAAGTAAATGTTCAAAATGTGCAGATCAAGCTTTAAAATAAGGGTTAAGGGAATAATTTTGAATAACCCCACGCACTAAAATCCAGATACCCTTGGAGGCCAGTGTGGGGATACTCATGCGATCCAGCGGTTTGGAAAAACTTCGATCACGATCACTGCAATGAGGTTTTTATGAAACTTCACATGTCTTGAGAAGTTGGCTTCATCTGTAAATTTAACATCTGCGAAAAAGTGGGATTGGTTGCAATGTTATCTGAAATCAGTTGGTAATACTGCATATGTAAGGGATAATAATAGGGTAACAAATGTTGTGATAATGCAAATAATTTATATTGTTCAACGAGCATGGAATGATAGTTATATCCCACGAGTAGAGTAGAGAAGTTGCTACATATCATACGAGTGGAAAACTAGCATTCCCATGCGAGTTATACAGTATACTTTTTCTACGGCTTTAACAGATAATAGCGAAATAATTTAACAAATAACATAAACTTCAAATTTATTGTCATTCAAAATTTCCATTTAGGTATAATAAAAATATCAATTAGACATTGAAAAACAAAGAAATGGTATTTTCATTCTTTTTAGGAGGTTTGAAATAAATATTCTATTATTTACAATATTGACGGTTACATTGTTACAGTTATGAAACAGAATGTTAGCAAACACTGAGATGCTTGAAATTTGACATTCTAAAGGAGATTTATTAGATAATAATAACTACAATTGTAACACAATGAAATCATTGTTTAATCAGGTAAGAAAATGAAATTGAAGACATACAATAAATGTGTTGATCTATCAAGAATAATTAACGTACAGCAGTTTTGTATTTTAGTCGTAAAAAAAATTATTATTCTTAGATTGTTTCAATTAGTTTTATTTGTAACGTAATCTTGTTGAACAAATCTCCATTAGTTTAAAAAATCGGTTCTTCCATTTAGTTGAGTTCAAAAGAGTCGCGTTGGTGGTAAACGATAATCAGTTTGATAAAAATATTTTTATTTCGTTCTTGTGTGGTTTTAGTTTGACACTGTTATCAAAATTCTAAAAGCTATTTGCGCCACCAAAGTATAGTCCAAATCAATTCTACTTCAACATTATTTCTCATAAAAAGACCCTTGTGATTAATAGTTTCCACCACCCCCAACGTAACAAAGAAACGAGACATTTTTTCCATCTTCATCATTTTTATTTTCGTCATAATCTATACATTTTTCAGACAATGCTTTAACCTTTTTAACCCTTCCAACAAATAGTTGTCGAATTTATCCTCAAAGAAGGTGTTTATGTACCTATTCGATAACGTCTATGTCTAAAGGCCGCTTGACATGATGCAATGCAATGCTAGACGCAATATTTCTTGATCAAAAGCATGCTCAGTTGAAAATCAACTGATTGTTTCATGCAAGATCTCACACTTGCAAGATTATCGGTTTGGTCCCATTTTTTTGCGTGAAAGTTGCAATTCTAGAGACTAATGAGTCTCTGATTTGACTGTCGATGATTTCTTAGCTATTTTATATTATATTTTCCTTAGGAGTTTTTCAAATCTTTCTTCATCCATTCTTAAATAATTTTTGTAAGTTTCCTCGTGCAAATCTATAGATAAACTCATGTTTTCCCTTGTTCTATCTAGCCAGGGCCTGCCTCACCATCACTCGGGTGCTCTTCTCTGTCCATTAGACTCCAAAAGCAAAGCAGCAGCAGAAAAATTGCAAGAGATGCACTAATCACTTTTTACTTGTTTACTTCACCTAGCTTTGTTATTTTCATTTTTAAACCGCCACAAAATATTAAATTAGGAGATTTTTTATTTTTACTTATGAAATATGTCTAGTCGCAGACGACACTAGTTTCTATTGGAGCAACCTTTATCTCATAGAAACATATCTAGTGACATAATCACCCTTAAATCATAATGCGATTCTAATCTTCTCTGCCTCAACGTTTCTAAAACGAAAGTTTCAACATATAAAAATACATTACTGCCTTTTTTATTAAATAACACCACCATTGGTTGAATCCGTAAAATTCTTAGGTTAAGGGCTCAATATTTTACAATGCAAAAAAATGCACAATCACTTGTCAATTGAAATCAAATCAATATATACTTTTCCCGCATTCAGCAATAATTTGAAGGCACATTTACTGGAAAGGGCCTTCTACTCTGTAAACGACATCTATTCTAATAATAATATGCTGCATACTGATTTAATTTTTGCTATGGACTTATATACTAATTATTACCTATTACTATTACCTATAATGTTGTTACTCATTGTGGGTTTTTTTCTGTATTTATCTATATATTTAGTTATTTGTATGTTTGTTTCTAAGTTTTCACAAGCTTTCGTCTACAAATTGTAACAATTTTTTAACAATAAGGCATTTCTCTCTTGATTGGTAGCAACCAAGATCTAATGGCAAGAGACTTGTATAATATCAAGCGACGTGTAATATTTCTATATGCAATATCTTCATCTTGTACTAAACTGCATGCAATTTCTTGCACGTTATCTTGCATCATGTCAAGCGGCGTTAATGAACATCTTTCTTTTGCAAGTGACACTTTAGGGTTAAGAAACAGGAAAAAGTCGTTGGAGGCCAAGTTCTTGTAAATACGCTGGGTGATCAACCAATTTGTGAATTTTAGCTACGGCAAATATCGAAGTGTGAGAAGTTATCCTGATGAAAAATCACTTTCTTCACCTCCAAACGCGGTCGCTTTTTGGCGATCTCTCCTATCAAACAATAAAGCGTAATACTCCCCCTTTATTGTTTTCCCTCTTCGAAGATAGTGGATGAACACAATCTTTTAAGAATCCCACATCATTTTTCCGATCGTGAAACCGTCTTTACACTTTTCGGAGCAGGTTTGCCATTCGCAATACACTGTCTTGACAGTTTTTTTCGTTTTAGTAGTGGTAGATCCAGGTTTCATTTTACTTAGAACATGTCAATGAGGTCAGGGAATAATTATTGGAAGCGGCTTTTAGTCCAAATTGAGCAAACGCGACATCTAACGCATGCATAATTGGTCAATCAGTGCATGGCAATTTCGTTCTTTTAATATTTTGATAAGACGATTTTAAGGTCGTAAATGATAGTATAGGGTATCCGTACACAGTTTTTAACTCCCCTTTCATTCGCGTAGGCGATTGTCCTTCAAAAACAAATATCAATTGATAACTTACTTATACAAATGTCATACAGAAATTAAGCATACAGAAAAGGTGAAATTTTATTGACTATTTCCTTTGAAAAATTTAAGCCAACCAAAAAGCTGTAATATTTTATGTTTACCTAGCAACGATCAAATTTCAGCGATAATACTGCACTAGTGCAAATTATCGATAATTTGCACTAGTGCCAAATTTTCGTCTAGGATTAATAAACATCATTTGGTTTTAATTTTATATTTTAAGAAAAGGAACAATGATTGAAAATGCAATTAGAATATACAACTTTACTGGAGGCCGACGATGGTGTTTCTATGCTGCTTCCACCACTTCATATTATAATTTAAAGAATAACAAATTTTGAACACAGAATTAAGTTTATTTTAAATTAAATTTTTCTCAGGAAATAGTCTGCCAAAATGCCCTCTCGTGCATGTCAAATTGTCTCATAATTTCCTCTCGTGCGCATTCGCGCACTCGAGAAAATTAAATTATCGACAATTCGACATGCACTCGGGACATTAATATTGACTATTTCCTTCGAAAAATTTAAGCCAACCAAAAAGCTGTAATATTTTATGTTTACCTAGCAACGATCAAATTTCAGCGATAATACTGCACTAGTGCAAATTATCGATAATTTGCACTAGTGCCAAATTTTCTTCTAGGATGTAAACTCATTTTGAAATATTTTTTCACGAACAAAACTGTTGTCAATAAGTTACCGTAGATAGGTGATTCCGTTCTAACTGTGATTTTTTGTATTCAAAATTTCAAGATTTTAAAATTTAACTTTTCTAACTTTTTTATGCATATTATTCATCTATTTTACTGTAAAAATAAAACTCTAAGAGGAATTTACTACAACTTCAAAGTATCACGAGCAAGACACAAATGTCGGATTTTGAGTTCCACGGTACTGACTCATTTATCCACGGTACTGACATGGTAACTTAAGATATTAAACAACAAGTGCATCAATTTTCCTCAGTTTGATCATAAACATTAGAATTTATAAGGTAATTAGTTTAAATCATTTGTTACGACAAAAAAAATTAATAATTTATCGGTAAATTCTAGGAATGGACATGACACGGTACTGACATTCAAGTGATGTAGTATAAGTTTTCTTTAAGTGGCAAGTTATATTGTATAAAAATAATGTTTAAATATCTTAAGAATTATTCAATTAACACAAAATTTTTATTAATTGATTATTAATTAATGACTAGTACAAAAAAACAATACAGGACATTGAATATCACAGTTAGAACGGAATCACCCAGATACCAATTCAATGCCAATATGATGATCGTCAACTACGGTATAATTTAAAGAATAACAAATTTTAAACACAGAATTAAGTTTATTTTAAATTAAATTTTTCTCAGGAAATAGTCTGCCAAAATGCCCTCTCGTGCATGTCAAATTGTCTCACAATTTCCTCTTGTGCGCATTCGCGCACTCGAGAAAATTAAATTATCGACAATTTGACATGCACTCGGGACATTAATATTGAGAATCTCTCAACGCATGTGCAAATATATTACCCAAATTATATTAATAAATGCTGACGTATTCACATTGAAGTCGATAACTTTTAATGTATGTGTAATAAGTCCTTTAGTATTTACTAATGTTTGTGTCACAATTTTCCAAAACTTGACGCAAGCTATGGTATGGTATTGCATTGGTGTAAGTGTAATAATGTACAATCTGCTATTGCCGAAACCCTGTCGTTCTTATGTAAATTATACATAATTCTACGAATTAACTCTTGTGTAATTAATTTAATAACATTTTTTCTTATGGTGGTAACTCGATCAAGGATCATCAAGAAAAAGTCTAGAATTTTTTTATTGATTCATGTCTCTAAACCTGTATGTCTGGCAATTTTTCTAATGTTTGTGTTCGGCTTCGTAACAAATGATCCTAAAACCAAGAATTAATTGCCTTTGCCCATGGTAACTGTCGTCTCCTTCAAAATTCTTCCTTGAGGATAAATTCGAATAAAAATAAAGGCAAATGGAATTGTCTAGTTAAACTACACAATACTGTAACAAAAATGACAGACTCAAACATAAACAACGGTTCTGTTTATAACATTTGGCAAATCTGCCAAGAAATGACATCCGGTGACTTGATGATTTACTAATGAGAAAAATACATTATACAGAAAACTAAGAGTCCCGTTCAACACATTGATTAATTTTACATTTTTAGTAATAAAGTAGCTAGTTTTTGAAGTTAGCTAAAGTCACCTTGATTATTTGAATTCTTATAATAATAATTACATTATAATTTATTATGAACGACGAGTATTTTGTCTTGTTAGAGATTTTGCTCGCGATAGATGAGAACTGTGATGGTAACACAATTGAGTTAGTTTTTTTTTCTATTCGATGCACTCTATCTTTGAACTCGAAGATACGCATCAGACATGGTTACTTTTAATAGTAATAAATAATAAAAATTGTGATAAGAAACACACGGAATAAACTAGAGATCGAATTGATCAGACCCATAATAAGCAAAAGTATGGCTGCCGACGGGGTGTTGGGTGAACATACTCGAACCACGCCGTATGTGACTGAACCGCCGAAGCTTGGATCCCCAATGAATGACTAAGGCTAGGTATCCTAAACTTGGCCCGAGCTTGGGTAATCATTGATATGGCCGAAGCTGAGTTAAGTAGCCTGGCCCACACATGGGCCAATACAGGTACGCCGAAGCTAGGCTTCCTAGGACTAGCCCAGGCTTGGTCCCTTTTTCAACTCTGGGGTTTTCTGTATGGGTTACTCATTTCTTATTCTGTTATTCCGTAATCAATTTTCAGTACATACAATTATAAATATAATCTATCATGTTGGATTGAATCAAATTTTTGTTATGTATAGCAAATTGCTATACAAATCGACTATTGTTCTCCATTTTTCTCTGTCCTGCATCTGTTTGTTCCAGTCATGTACTCCCAGATTTTCCATATCTTGCACAATCTGATCTTCTCATCTATTTTTTGGTCTACCAGGCAATCTTTTCTCGGTCTCGGTCTCATTCCGTGATTTTCCTTGCACCCTGCCGTTTTTCCATTCTTTTAATGTGTCCTTACCATTATATTCTTTTTGCTGTAATTGTGTTTACTGTATCCTCATTTTCTAATATATTCTTAATTTCATAGTTCATAAATCGTCTATACTCATTATTTCCAGCTTTTACTGGGCAATATAGTTTAAATATTTCACTTAATAATAAACGTAAGGGTAGAAAAATATAACCACATCGAACTGTAGTTGACATGGCTATGTGGGTTACTTGCAAATTTACTGTGTGATTTAGGTATTTTCTGAAAACATTGGCAAACATCAGCAACAATGCAAAAAGATAATCAAAAAGTCGTTTGGTTTATTCTTGAGTATTCAAGGAGACTGCTGAAAGTAGTTATTTATTAACATCTTTTATTTATAACTTTACCAAAAGATTGAAGTGATTATATAACAAATGAAATGGCTATAAGGGTTTTTTCATTACAATCTAAATTTTTCTGTAAGAATAATAATTTTTTAGAACGATTGTTACTTTAATGCGCTCTCTTCTTCACCTGAGAGGGTAAATTAGTTAATGATAATAACTACTAATTAATAAACAAAGCGAATTGTGTATGATTTTTTTAAATTGAATAAATTTTATGATAGAATCAAGATTTTCTACTGTACACGCGCAGAAGGTACGACCATTGGACCAGCTGAACCGCCGTTAAAAAATAGTTGCTTTCTCGGTTTTTAGAGGGGTGCAAATGAAGGATTTGACATAATTAGATGGTACAAATTCAAATAAAGCTATTTACTCCTAGATTTAATCAAAAGCTTTAATTTTTCTGTCAAAAGTATACGTTTCCCGAGAGCTCAATTTTGCTTATTTCCTTCACTTTTTTGAGATTATTTAATAAACTTTTTCTGGCACTACACATATAAACGGAGATAACTACGTGCGATTTTTCTGAAAAATCAATCATTATTCTGCCAGGGTCTTTCCGGTGTCTATGAAAGTAGAAAGTATCCTATCATATGACTACGATCCGATTAATTCAATCATTTTTCATGATTCGGGTTAGTTTTCGAACTTTCAGATTATGATTGGGTTAACCTGTTAATAATTTCCATAAAGTCCTACAATTATTCTGAATCTCATAGTAGGGATTTTGTTACATTAGCTGTATTTTCAAATATATCTAATCAGAAGTCCACCGTATTTTTATGCATAACCAAATGTTTCGCATATTACAATTGTTGTAGATATATACTTCATATGCTCAAAAGAGTGAGCATTTACCTTGATGACGTCACTGAAGAGATTGAAAATCAATGCAGAATCAAACATTAATTTTGAAACTTTTTTATACAGGGAATATATTGGGAATCAAATATAGGAAATCATGGGTTCTGCATTATTTAATTATTTATATTAATGATATTAATATGTGAAAAATGTACGATCTGAACCCTCCTATTAAACAATAGAAATTATTCAATTAATTTTTATATGATCGGGTGTTAATATAAAATGGATTTCAACTATTTTTTTTGACTAATTTATTAGTGAATATTTCGAAATTTTACCAGACCATTTATTTTATATGAATTAATTTGTATTTTGAATTTACTCATTTCCCTGCACGAAATATAAAAACGAATGTTTTTCAACATATTGAAAATAGTAACGAGCGCAAAATTCGTTTCGTCCCGCCGCTTGTTTTTGAATCTTCCCACTTCGCCCATCTCATCATCTGTCTCGCTCCAACGCAATCTTTTCAATATTATATTATTCTATAGGTGTCTTTTAGTAAAATCCGGAATCGGTCGAGCCAAATACGGTTTGCTTTAACTAAATACAACTCACAAAACGATATTATCTGAACACGTAGCTTCGAGTTATTTTTGAAATACAGAAACAATCTATTCTAATTTGGTTTTGATGAAAATAGAATGACTATGTACAAACGGAGAAAGGTTGTAACAATAAACTATGCAACATTGATTTGAAGGTTAAATTTTTAAGTTAGACCACCTGTTGAATTATGATCAACAGGTCGTTGTTATGATTCAGCTATAAAAAGCAAGCAGAATGGAAAACCTCGCTGACAGACCTATCTGAAAATTCAACATTCAAAATTTGCTTAATTTTATTAGTTTTTAAAAGAGATCTAAAATCAAGACGATTTAGCAACAAACAAATAAAGATTTAAGAAGTAAGAAATTGAAGAAATTTTATGTATATATAGTTTTTGTTGATAAATTATATCATTTAATAAAAATTTCATTGAAAATCATAAGATCTTGATTCAATTCATATTCTTGTTGTAGACGATCTGTAGATTTGATAATTATGAAAATTGTCAATGTCAAATTATATTTTGATAAAGACCGCAATAGATTGAAACGTTCAAGATTTTATGCTTTTAAACGAAGTTTTAATTGAGAAATACCTAAAATCAAGATAATTTATCAACAAAACTATATAAAAGGCGTCTAAAAAATTGAAGAAATATGTCATTTTAAAATTATTTAAACTGATGATATTGAAATGTCAAATGTCAAATTGGCATAACCTAAAAACAAAAATTGATCTTTTCATATATTTAAGCAGCTGTCAGAATTTTGATAGATTTTGTTATATAAGGCATCAGTTTATAATTTCGAAGAAAACAATTTAAACGAGTTTATCGAAAAGAAGTTATGTTGAATGCGAAAAAATATAAAGGGTTACATATGTTTAATAAGTAATTTAAGTTGTAAAAATATAGTTAAGTTGATTATAACATTCACTAGGTTCATCTACTATGAATAAATTATAAATTATGTATTAAATAAACATTTAAAATACGGAAAAATTATGTAATTATTTATGTTAACTATTAAGAGAAACGGTGAATCAAACATACTTATATTTATATTTAAAAGAAAATCGGTTAAATTTATGATTATATCAATGTTCATGGTTTTTATAAAACATTAGATTGTTATAACTGGACAGAAGATGCGAAAATATAAAAACGAAAATAAAGTGAGTGAAGCTCTCGTATCTCTTATGTCTTGTCTCTTGAGTCTAGAAGCGTTTGAAAAGGAAGAAGTTTGTCGATTGGTTCCTGAATTCTTAATTTGTATCAAATGATATTATTTGCTGGTAACGAGTAAGTTAGTACATGGGGAGTTGTTTGTGAACTGAAGGTTAGTGAATTTTATTTGTTAGTACCAATAAAAGGAACAATTATACGTATGTGCCGAGATATAGATAAAAATTTAGAATTAGATTAAATAATTATCAACCTTGTCAAATTTGGAACAAATTAGATTTATGTGGTCAAGTTAATCATAAAATATAATTGTAACTCTTCGAAGAATTGATGACAAGCGGAGGTGTTTTTGATTTTTATTAGTTTGACTTCGCAGGGATCTTCTTGTTTAATGTCTTGTAGTTCGATGTTCTCGTAGAAGTACTGATTCGTCAAATAGAATTTAGGACAGGATTTGCTCATAAATACGTATTGATAATTTTTCTTTACAAAAATATCTTTTAGGAATTACTGATTTTAATCGATCTAACTTACCAATTGGTATTGGATACAAGTAACAGTAATCGAAATTTTCGATTCAAATTATAGGTATTCGTAATATGTAACTAATTCTATTATTACAAATATGATTATTGATTTTTATAAATTTTTCAAATGGCAATATATTTCCTGAGTTTATTTCTATTGACACTTTTCCTTTTTATAACTTCTAGATTACCATTTAGGCCTTTAAATATAGATCCTAACCCATCGATAAATTCTCTTTCTGTCCTATGAGGTAGAAGCAATATTTCTTGTAATTTATTTTCGGTTTTATTTTAAATATTTTGAACCGAGATGTATTCGCCGACTTGGTTGATAAGCGGGTTAAAATCGTAATAATGTATTAAACTTTAGGAAGGAATTAAAAAGAATAAAGGTTAATTGGGGAAATCATAAGTGAAAGTTTTGTAAATATTGAATATCATCTTCTACCAAAACATACAAAACATATTATGAGGCTTGGTTTAGAGTCAGGCTTCATACAGCGTATTGTTGTTCCAAGGGGCTCTCTGAGACCTGACAAGAAGGTTTTCAAACCTAAATTGTTATACAAGTCCTCCTTTAACAATTTATTATAATGTGTTGTTTTATATAACTCAACATAACTAGACTTTGAAATCAAAATTTGTTAAATTCTTTCATAGAAATGTAGAGGTCGTTTGTTATTTTCTTGTCTCATAACAAAATTTCTAGAAAGGGTGTCCCTAAGTGACGTTTTCAATATTTACAACCAGTTCAGCATTACCACGAAGTTTAGAAATTAAGGAATTAATCAAATATAAATTCTGAAAATGATTTGGTTGTTCTATATTAGAAAAATTGTTACTAAGTGATTCGCGTACAGATAAGTACCTATTGAGTTCATTAGGCTTAACGTCGTACGCAGTTCAAATACTCTGGTTTAAAATCTACTATATTATTAATATTATATTGGAATTTAATATTTCTGTTTTTTAATCTTTCATTGAATCTAGATCAGCTTTCTTTCTCTGGTTTAGGAAGATCGATCAAGTTATCAAAGTCAAAATCCCTGAATAAATCGTTAGACATATAATGAAGTGAATTCAAAATTACTTATAAAATATTACGAATTACGAGTACCTATTCTCTCAATTTTCTCCGCTAGACGTTGTGAAAAGTCGTTGTGGTCCTCTATGGATGATATTCTCCATTTTTAAAAAATACTCCATTGCGAACACCTCTACTAACAAATTGCGACACTGGGTTCGATTTTCAATCAACCGTTGAAACGAAATTGTTACGTTCGATACACGACAATTTTGGAAATCCAATTTGACTGCGCCAGTTGAATAAATTCAAAACTTTGTAAAAAGCTATTTATTAAGTAAAAAAAAATATCAAACTATTAGGAGCCCAGTATCAGCTACAATTCTTATTTTCGTCTCTCGAGCAATTGCTATGGGTCCGATTTGGTTCAAAATTAGCATACATGGCTTTTTTGGCAGCGGATTGATGTTATTAGAGTTTGGTTGAAAACAAATGAATATTTCGAGGGGTCGCAGTGCAAAAAAGTGGTTAACCTTTGCTCACCTCTGCAGGTCAAACGAAAAGCGACTGAAAAATGAAATTACACATGTAGGTTCAATTAGTTGCGAGATGATTTTTGTTATATTTTCTTATTTTTTGGCCAGAAAAAGTTCAACTAGAGGGTTCGAACTTCGCATGCAAGTAGGGGTGATGTTGAAGAATTGTCTTTCTCAATTTCAAAGTTTTCTTCTTCAGTTCTTCTAGCACAAAACGCCCGAAATCATTTTGATCGTTGTAATTGTTGAACTGGACCGCCTCCTATTTAATGAATAATACGAGTATGATCGTTGCTAGGGTGATTTTTTTTTACTTCCCATTTTCGAAATTTCTTGTCATTATGACAATTTTTTATTTGTTGTCAATTGGAATTGAACAAGAGGGTTCGAGACCACCGGGTCTATTGAAATTATGAATTTTCATTCGAGAGAGAGAGTTAACTTGTGAAACGAAAAGTTATTGAGGAATAGCAAATTTTCCATATGAAGAAATAAGATTGAGAATTGCTATCATTTCCAAGAAATTCATTTTATGGAAAGATTTGTTTGTGTATTAGTTAAATTCTTCATTCGACGAAAAATTCGACTTTCGTGATTGAGCTCTGCTGCTCACAGCTTTTTATAAGTAATTGGAGTTGATACGTTTATGGAGTTTGAGTGCGTAATCATAAATAAAGTACACTTTGAATCACTTAACTCTATGATTAAAAAAATCCTAATGGTTCCCATAAGGAGTGGTGAGATAATTTGATTTTTCTGTTTCTCAGTGTTGAATAATTTCCGATGCTCAATCAACCAATCTCATTATGATGTATCAAGTACCAATATATGTAGAAATATCAAGCGTCAATTTGAATCTTGAATTTTATTTGAAGTTAATGAATCTAATGTTTTTAAAAACACAATTTCCAGTTATATAAGTTAGCTCAAGACTATCAGTGACAATGTTATTATTATAAGCATATTATTTTTATTTTCTATTTTAATCATTGTATAATTTATTTCGTTTCAACTTTTAATATCCTCAATTCTTCAATTTTCAATTTTGTCCCATTTTTCATTAATATATTTTTCACAATTGTAAAAAGAACATTAGTATATAAAGAAACTACGTCTAACAAAATAAATTCCCACATTCGTTAGGAATTTTCATATTTTTAATTTTTTCTTTGAAATCCTATTTGTTTTTTTATATAGTATTTCTTTTGATATAAAAAATGCAAGGGCGTTTGTTGTTTTTATACTATACTAAAGTAGAAGTCAATATATTGAACGTTACTCGAATCAAAAACAACTATTAATAATTGTATAACATTTTTGTTGAACTATATTTCATAAAATAAAATGTAGTGCTAAAAATTATATATATATATATGTATATATATATAAAGTGTAAAGAATTGTAAAGAAGTCTTTGCCAGCTATACTATGAGCGGTTTGTTATTGGGATTGAAGCATCTTATCAGGCACCTCTATTTATTAGCACTGCATCAACCTGTTGATTTACTCAAACAGGTGGCTAAAAGGTGAAAATTTGAATATGTTAAAAAATCATGTACGAGTTTACATAAATTCTAAAGTAACTTCCAAAATATCAATAATAATGTAATATATAAAAATAAATCCCAAAAACTAAAATAACTCGCAGCTGTGTAAATATGTTTCTTACTCCCACATGAGATGCGATCGTTTGGAAATTAAAGGAATTTAAGAACGAAAGGTGACTAAGATTCGAGGTTAAATTTAAAAAGAAAAACGTTCTTATTGCGATACTGAAATGAATGGTTATCGGAACAAGCAAATAAGAGCGAAGTAAAATAAACATTTATGTTATCAATAAAAATTCTAATTTAATCTCCTGCCACACGGAGTGGAAAGTTACCTTCCTTTCTACAGTTAGGGAATGAAGCTAGAATACCTAGAATTATGAATTTTCCTATCTTCTGTGCCTGACTCACTCTCTATGAGCACTGTTTCAGTAAGCTCTTTTAAGAAACTTTTTGATGATGATGAATACATTGTTATTCGAAAGCTCGGAATAAAACCAAATTTCTACAACAATCACTAACCTAATCTAATATGTGAAAATTAGATATCATTCATAAATTAACCAATAAAAACTCAGAACAATTTGAATAACAACAAGAATCAACAAACTTCATCATGTTACGTGTCATTTTGAAAACTGATTTTTGAATTTTATTAAGATGATAATCACCTCTTATTTATTGATCTCAAAAAGACCTACGATCGTTGAAACCGGTTTTTAATATATTAACGAAATCTGACTTCAGCAATGTTGGGGCTATTCAGAAAGTCAAAAGGTGCAGTCAAGTTGGGAAATACCCTATCAAAACCATTTTCGCGTTCGAAAGGTTTGAGACAAGGGTTTATTACCAACATTATTTAAAATACACATTCAGGAAGCTCTAGAGTTGATATAGAGAATAAGTGCTTAACAACTCTATTTTTCGCAGACAACCAAGTTATTATAGCTGACGACGAGGACGAAGCAGATTATATGCTGAGAAAGATGGGCAACGAATATGCAAAATGGTGTTTAAATATAAATACGACGTCTAGCTATTAAATAACGAGACTGCGCGCTTTGAGGGGCCCTAGACGGGTGGGGTAAAAATCGAGTAGTGCGTTGGGTATCTAAATATCTTGTCTATGCACGACCTAAAATACGTTTCCGTTGTTGCATAGGGCCTATGGGGACAATTCTCTATCTCATGCGCATGATTTTGAGTGATGTAAGCGCTTTAGTGAGGACCGAGAGAGCACTGAAGATGACCAGCGCCCAGGTCGCCCTGTGACTGTTTCGACGCCGGAAACAGTGACAAAATCAATAAATTGTGTGTGCAGATCGTCGAATAAGCATCCGGATGATTGCCGAAGTCCGATTTAAGTCGATGGAAGCGATAAAGCAAAAAACGGCAGAGCTCCTAAAGACTCTCACTAAAGAAGACTTCCAGCACTGCTTCGATCAATGGAAAAAACGTATGGAAAGGTGTGTGGCGAGGGGAGGGGAGTATATTGAAGGAAAGCATTGGAATGTAGAAAAATTTTTATAATAAAATCCTGTTTCGTAACCAGTCTTGTTATTTAATAGCCAGACTTCGTATATCAAAAACAGAATATCTTCCGATATAAAGCATACAAGGAGATCTGCACATAAATAGGGTTAGACGATGTAGACAATTCAAATACGTAGGAAGCACAATTTTGGAAGATGAAACAACAAAATACGATATAATAAATAGAGTGCAACAAGGAAAAAAGCTTATCGCTTTGGTCAGAAAAAATTAACCTAAACACAAGTATGACAATATACAAAGTCATAGTGTAAACTATTTTAACTTATGGATGTGGTGCTGGCATCTAAGAGATAGACAGGAAAAAAATATAGAAACTGTGGAAATGGACTATTTAAGAAAATCGTGTAGGATATCCAGAACAGAGCATATACGGGATGAAGATATACAACGAAGAACAGGTCGAGTATATACTACTTCACACTAAGAAACTGCTCCGGTAGGGACGTGTGATGAGGATGGAACAGAACAGGTGGCCAAAGAAAGTATTGATGTATCAACCGCAGAATAGAAGAAGAGTAGGAAGATCCTCAAAAACCTGGAAGCAACCAATTGAAGAAAATATGAAAGACAAACCTATCTAGGAAAACCAGTGGATAGATAGGATAGGATAGGATACATATATATATATATATATATATATATATATATATATATATATTTCCAGTCATATAGAATGTCTCCAAATTTAAGTGTGTAACACGATGTATTTTTAATATTATTTACTATTAATTTATCATTAATTATTAATCTAAAATCAAGTCACAAAGATAGAAGATGAAATAATGGATGAATTCCTCAATCGATTATTATTATTATTATATTATTAGGTCAAAATTTGTAAAGATATTTTGACTTATTGTCTTAGATTGCATGATTACTGTTGAAATATTGAGAGTGTAAAATTAAAATAATGAATATTAGCTATATTACACTTCTTGGTATTTAATTGTGTCAAACTGTTAGAAAAATCACAAAAAAATATAATATTTATTAATATATATTCATATGTTCTCAATTTTGGAAGTTGCTAAAACCAATGTGAAATAGACAATATACAAACAGTTCCATTTTCAAATTAAAACCAAAAATATATTGTGTAGATTATATAATGCAGATACATCGCCATTGTCCCAGAATAAATATATTGGAAGTATTTTAAGTACATGTTGAAACAGATGAATGCTAAAATATATTCATTATTAAATATACTCCTAACCTTCGAGACATCTAGTTAATGTCGCGTGAATAATTCTAATTACGCACATTTTCTAGATCCCTGCATTATAAGAAAATTCTATAGTTCTGTACAGATGTCGCTCTCACAACAGTTCTTAAAATAGACCGTAATTTTCTACTTTTATACAATGTAGTATAAATAGATATATGAAAATTATGTTATTTGTCCGTAGCTCCATATTTTATTTTTTATTAATTTTCCACGAGAAATAGGTGAAGGAGAGATTTTTAGATGTTTTAAAATTCATTCACAATTATATACACCCATTTGTTGATTCATGCATACAACAAAATATTCCAATATATTTTATATGAAGCTGAGGATCATGGGCTATTTATTAACAACCGCTACAAAACCTTGGACTTTTTAAACACGATTACATTAGCTTAGCATGTATGTATTTAACGGAATCTTTAAGGTCTATTTTTACGTACTTCGAAGCATTGGATTTATTTGAAACTTTGCACAATTAGCACCTCTTATTATAGTTCTTCCAATATCAATTTCAGAAAACAGTTATGCGAGAAACAATCAATATTTCATAAATACACATGGCTCTTATACCAAATTAAGAAATGAAAAATAATGTTTACTCCCCGTATAAAATTCGGTAAACATCTAACAAACCGTCAGTCCACGCGGACTCATAATCTCAACTGTTTACCAATCAAAACATCGAATCGTAAACATAAATGCATTTCTATTGGCCGAAGCTGTATGTACAAAAATATTCCTGCTAGAAAGTCTGCGATAAGCATTAGCGTGGCTAAAATTCTTTAAATAAATAGAAATATGGCGTTCTTTAGGCAATGGGCGAATAAAGACAATAAAATTGCACAGTGTAGTAAGAATAAAGACAGAATTTAATAATAAAGATTTAGATATACAAACCCAGCAAGTTATTTCAAATATATTCGAATATTTAAAAAAGGAAAATATTCAACAATCTGATAATGCAAACATAATGAGAATTTTGAATTAAATAGAGTGAATAAATTTTTTATTTATCGAGTAGTCACGACAGGGGTTGTAGTGGATCATTCACAGAACTGAAAAACGTGTAAAGAAAAATTGAAATCAGTTGACAATCAGTAATCGTTATGGAGAACGCATCCTACCACTCGCGGCAAGTCTTTAAGATACGATAAGATAAATAGTAGTAGTAACAAAGCTCAAATGTCACAGATCGTAAAAATGGCCGAACAAACAAAGAATTGCTTACTGTTGTTAAAGGTCTAAAGTTAGACAAAATTTATTATATTGGCAAGCTGTGCAAAGAACAAGGTCATACTCTACTACAGATTACCATTGTTATTTATAAAGATATTTTGGAATTGAATTTTTTCTTTTGTTCTGTTTGAAAAGAATTTATTTTTCTCCATGGTTTCTGGTTTGAAATTTCGTTTTTCAGAAAAAAAAACGAATGAAAGGGGTACAAAAAGGGTTCAGTTAATGTCTGGTACCCTGTTTAAACGAAATTCTCTTACAGGCAGGTTCCTTTTTGCTCGTCTATTCATTTATAATTTTTATAATTTAATATTCAGTTGTAGCAAATTTACAAGGTATAATAATGATTTTTTCTAAATAAGACTACAATTAATTGCATCTGCCTAAACAACGGCGTATAATGCCGTCCAATTTATAATGATTCGATTGCCTTTTAACGTATACTTTTTCGCATAAGATATACATATTTTCAAAATTATACATAAAAACAATAAATTTATAAAATGAAGTATATACGCCTATGGTAGATAAATCAAACAAAATTGTCGGGAAGGGTTTTATAATCTGTAATTGATATTTGAGCAACTATAATCATTATTGTTTGGGTATCTCTCAATCATCAGTGAATTGATGTTTTTACGAAATTATTGAGGTATTCAATAGACAGGAAATAGCAAATTACCAAGGTATAATAATGATTTTTTCCAAGTAAGACTACAATTAATTGCATCTGTCTAAATAACGGCGTATAATGCCGTCCAATTTATAACGATTCGATTGCCTTTTAACGTATACTTTTTCGCATAAGATATACATATTTTTAAAATTATACATAAAAACAATAAATTTATAAAATGAAGTATATACGCCTATGGTAGATAAATCAAACAAAATTGTCGGGAAGGGGTTTTATAATCTGCAATTGATATTTGAGCAACTATAATCATTATTGTTTGGTATCTCTCAATCATCAGTGACTTGATGTATTTACAAAATTATTGAGTTATTCAATAGACAGGAAACAATGGATGCATACAAAAAAAGGCATATAGAACATTGTAATATTATTCTAAAAATTTCTTATCCCGACAATACTCAATAATTTTTTAATGAATACCACTCAATAAACAACAAAAAATATCATTTTGGTGGTATAAAATAAACAGTATAAACTAAAAAAATTGTTAGAAAAGGTCGCAATTACTTAATATACAGAGTTCATATCAACTTCTTAAGCTGGTAAACTGTTTGGGATAACAATATTATGATTCTGACTTGGTTAGGAAATTATGGCAAAATATGTTCAACGATGACGAATACGAAATAGTTAACAGACCTACCAAAGTTCAAATAGGTAACTCTATGTTCTCAAGCTGTTGCCAATTACGTGGGCCGTTTTTTTTTCAACCTCCGATCGCTCCGTGCAGACGCTACGCGGGCAGAAGGAAGCCAACATGCACCGTAGGCGGCTGCGAGGCTCTCGCTCTACACACTCCGCCATTGTTGACATTCAGGCGTCAGTCGGCGTTGTGCTATAGCCACGTAAACATGTCCGCTAAGCGTGAATTGCGAAGTGTGATTTGTTTTCTACAGGCTGAAGACCATAGTGCTGCAGAAATCCATCCGAGAATGAGTTGTGTGGATGGGGAAAACTTAAAGATGGCCGTAATGACATGTATGATAAAGAGGACCAAGGACGCAAATCTGTCGTTACAGATGACCTAGTTCACCGAGTTAACAGAAGGGTTAAAGAAAACCTCAGATTCGCCATTACTGCTTTGTCTACGGAATTATCAGAAGTTTAAAGGTATGTTTTGTACTTTATTTTATTCATTGGCGGAAACTTTCTTTGAAGAGGGTATTGAAAAGCTTGTCCACAGATGACAAATGTCTCAATCTCTATAATTATATTTTCCAAGTACGTTTCTCATTTTAAGTGTAGTCAAAAAATATTGACTCCATAACTCCATAATTTTGTTTACCCCGGAATATCTGTTTTTCTGATATAATATATATATATATATATATATATATATATATATATATATATATATATATATATATATATATATATATATATATAATTTTGTGGGAAACAATTTATTCATCCATATAATAAATTGAATGAACTAATGAACTAGTGTCTTGGCAACATAATAATATGTTGATATAATTCTAATAATGCTTTGATCTTCTGTGGGGAGCTGTTTTTATTTTAATTTGTATACTGATTATTTCAGGATTATATGCATTCTTCAACAACTTATTTTTATTTCCAGATCAAGTTTTGCTTCTGTCAACTTATTTTCCGAATTTTGTGAAAAAATATTCATGTTTTGCGGTTGAATTCAAATAAAATAACGTTTGACAACACTTCCTTCTCCTTTGTGCAATGATTCAGATAGAGCCAAAGACTCAAAAAATTAACCAAAGAAAAAAGACAGACAAAAACTAAACATATACATGCGAGGTAAAGAGGTTGATGTCTAAAAGTCAATTTTTCAAAAAAGTGCCTTTTTATGGAAATAGAAGTAAATATGCCTGCTCAAAGTATAATTTCATAGGAAGTAAATTATTTTAAACGAAAATAAATATCTAATCACACATTATTCTCTTTATTCCGACATTTTAAGTTGAAAAATATTACTGAAGCCTAGTAAAAATATTATCTAATAAATGAAAGGAAGCATAATCAATTATTGTGAAATACTTACTGCTGATTTTAATGAATATGTTTCTGTTTTTGTTGTATGATCATCTCTATCTGGAGAATAACGTATATTTCTTTGTGAGTACCCAGAATAATTTGTTACACCCGAACCAGAAACTGTATTCTGAAGATCGGCAAGTAGGGCATCTGTAATAAAAAAATTATCAATTAATTTGAATAAAGAAGAACCTTGTGCCGGAAATAAAAAAAGGATAAAGGCCGCTTACCATAATGCAATACAACGTGCAAAAAATTGCATGCAAGTCTCTGTAAACAGTAAAAGTAAACTAATTCCTAACCTCTAATGTAAATTTTTTGTACCTAGTTTAACAATAAATTTTACGAAAACTGATACTGTCAAGATCTTGCATGAAAAAAAATGAATTTCATCTGCGCATTCTTTTGATCAAGAAATATTGCGTAATACCATTATCGTCATTCATTATTCCGGCAGAAATGTTCTTAGAGCCACAGAAATCAGAAACGAATTGTTACTTGACATACGGTACAAATTCTACAACTCTGTAGTATAATAATAGTAATAACACCTTCCAAACAGTAGAGAAAATAATCATGAATCCCTAATTTATAGCACTATTCAATATGTTCTTTACATTCTTTTTTAATCACAGGGAGTAAATTTTATGAGAGGTTATTAAATTATCCGTTATTTATAAGGAGAAACAATTATATAGTTATTTTGCTTATTTTATACGTTTTATTGTTGGTTGAGAATTTATAGTCAAGTCACAAGCCACACCATTTTTTTGAAATGTGAAAAGGAATTATTTCATGTATTTTGCTGTTGGAAATCAGAGATGAAGACAGACAGTAGGCTCTGATGTCTGTGTCGTAGCATTGGTTCGGTGGTTGGGAGGGAAGAGACGAAGTATACCTTTTGCAAAAAAGCATGAGATCGAGTCTCCTAATTTGTGATCGGCCATAAGACCTATTTCACACAATGCAGACACATACTTTTCCAATGTCATTTGCAGATTATAAAAAATTATATAAAAACCTTTGCAGACAGTTTTCTTTGATCTATCATAAGCGTAGATATCTCATTTTATAAATTCATTATTTTTATAAATACTTTTAAAAATTTGTATATCTTATGCGAGAATGTATTCGTTGAAAGGCAATCGAACCATTATTAATTGGACGGCATTATACGCCGTTATTTAGACAGATGCACTTAAATGTAGTCCTACTTGGAATTGGAGAAAAAATCATTCGATATTAAAATATAAAACGTAAATAAACAAGCAAAAAGGAACCTGTCTGTAAGGGAGTTTGGTTTAAACAGTGTACCAGACTGGAAGTTTCAAAGCAAAAACCATGAAATAAACTAAATTATTTGCAAATCAAACAAAAAGAAAAAAACCATTTCAATTCCAAAGTATTTTTATAAATAATAATGGTAGTAAGAATCGTCAAAAGTATAATCATCGTTTGATTGAATTATGATGGGTTGTAAAGAGGATGATACCTTATACTCATCTTCTTCTTTGGTAACATGTTCAAACAGTTTTTTCAAAGCTCTTGGCGGTCTGCTGCTAGAACGAGTTCTACAACCTCTTTACTCAGTTTTGGAGACTGATTACATTTTCGTAATTCTGATTTTACCTTTCCCCATTTTAACTCTATAGGGTTAAATATGCAATAGTAAGGAGGTATTCTGAGAAGAGAATGGCCCTGTTCTTTGCACAGCTTGTCAATACAGTCGAACTCCAATAATTCGAACTGCAAGGGACCGTAGCAAAAGTTCGAATTATCGAGGTGTTCGAATTATCGGAGTTGTGCACATTTACATACACATATGTATGCATTTCGATGCATCTTTCCATTTTATAAATAAATAAATATGTTATGGGTATATAACATGTTTATTTATTTATTTATTTATTTAAAATAATAATTTGTATACGTTTGAAGAATTTTTGGTCCTAAAAAGGACCGATTATTTATCTTAAAATAAAAAAAAATACATATATTTATTTTTTTGTAAAGAAATCAGCTATGCTAGATTGCTTCATGCTGACGATTTTTTCCTTTGAAGCAAATCGAGTGATTTGACAAAATATCGTCGTCTTACCTAGAATCTGAAGATTCGAATTTTTCAATTTTTTTCAACACTAACAGTTCGAATTTTTCAATTTTTTTCAACACTAACAGTTCGAATTTTTTAATACCTTTGTATATACATAATTTATACAAGAAAAATTCGAATTTTTCAATTATTCGAACATCAAAAATTCGAACTTTTCAATTATTTAAACGCCAAAAATTCGAATTTTTCGGTAATTAACACAGAAAATACGAATTTTTTGATAATTCGAACTTCAAAAGTTCGAATTATCGAGGTTTTTTTACATGTGTTAGTAATAGGAATGTCAAGGGACCGACGCAAAAGTTCGAATTAACGAGGAATTCGAATTATCGGTGTTCGAATTATCGGAGTTCGACTGTATAATAAATTGCCTCTAACTTTAGATCTTTAATAACAGTGAGCAATGCTAAAATTTGAGCTTTATTACTACTACTATTTGGTATCTTAAGGAGTTGCCACGAGTGATAGGATGCGTTGTCCATAACGATTACTGACTGTGGTGGAATGTTAGGTAAAAGCTGTTTATTAAACCACTTTTCAAATAACTCTGCTGTCATATCTTCATGATAATCAGCTGCACAGTTTTTTTAGGAGATATCAATAACTATAATGAGTTTCCCTTTAGAACATGGCCCATTCAAACCGCCATTTTTACTATTCTCAACCCAACCGAAATTTACTACATCGTGACTGTCAAACCATGTTACATCTAGATAAATTATGTGTCTATCAGAACTTCGGTAGTCCTTTATCTGACGCAAATAATCTTGTCGCCATCAAACTCTCCTTGTCGACTCGGTTATTGCCTCAGTTTATCCAGTTTTTTGTGTTTAAAACCACATGCTGACAAAACTTAATGCAATGTTTCTACACTGATACAATTGTATTCTGAATAATTTGTTACCTTTTGTCCCACTTATAAAATCTTGATTAGCTTTGTCAACTGATTTCAGTTTTTCTTTACATGTTTTGCGGTTCTGTGAATGATCCATAGCAACCCCTTTTATGACTACTCGATGAATGGAAAAGTTTTTAATCTAGTTAATTCAGCAATTCTTATTATGATTGCATTATCAGATTGCTGAATATTTTCCTTTTTTAAATATACGAATATATTTAAAATTGCTATTCTTATGCTATTCAGCTAAAAGTTACAGAAAGAAACTTTTTTGTCTACCAGTGTAATGTGAAATGTTTGACCTTGTTACATAAATAAATCACATCAACAAACTAAGAAATCAAGTGGAGTTGGTCCCGCTATTACAAAATATATTTATTTTACAGTTAAGCAAATCATAAATATTTTGATATCTACCATTATGTTCAAATGTTCATAGATTGTAAAATTTATGTAAGATCTACGTCGTTAAATAATCAATGAAACGAAATTAATGATGAAAGATGATAATATAAGTGAGTTCCACAATTAAATGTTAATCAACAATCTACATGATGCAATTGCAGCGACAATTGGAAAGTTTTGTATTAGAGTTAACGAAAATAATTATATCATAAAACCTTACAAAATAACAAAAAGATTGAAAACTAGAAAATATTGGTATGGAATACATAGCAATAATTCTGATGTTAATACCAATTCAGATCTCTTAATCCGTAGGGACCTCTATATAGGAACATTGTCATTATAAACTGAACATCCTTTTAACTTCGCCTAAGTCGTGGATATCTAATAACCACATCCAGCATATTGAAATACGATATAAATAGAGATTACTTGACACCATACTTAAACTAAATATTATATGTTTTGTGTGCATTTGTTAATTACGAATAAGACCTTAGATGTAATAATAATAATAACACTGGGTTCCACACCCTTGCTACCAAACAGATGACCCCACCTAGTACGTGTCTCCCCACACTTACAGCTTGTATAGCTAACAAAATTTATAGGCTCGTCAAGGAAAATATCATATTAGTGGAGAAGCAGAAAGGTTGCAAAAAAGATCACCAAGGGTGCAAAAAACAACCTGTTGTGAACTCTAAAGATATCATACAGGCAATGGAAAAGGGAGAAACCAAATACCTGGGATTACAGCAAGCTGGGTTATTGGACTACAACCAGGCAAATGTCAGGATACCGGATCAATACAGTAAAAGAATGAAACCACTTATGAAGTCTGAATTAAATGCAAATAACTTAGTCCAGGTCACACCTATGCCGTGCCTATTCCAACGTACTCTTTTAGAATCCTGAAGTGAACGGAAACGAAGCTAATGGTATTCAGAGGTTAACACGCACAATGATGATGATTATATCCATATCTATATATCAGACCTGAATTTGACCTTCAAGTTAGGATTAGACACAAAGAAGCTGGAACAATGGTCACAAAAGGCATTACACGGTTGACATCATCACGACCTTAGCTTGCCGTCTATTGATGAAGAAGCTCCAAACAGATGGCTTGCTAGCGCAACTCTCTTTCCAGAGACCGAGGGCTTCATGGTGGCTGTTGAGGATAAAATGCAGAAAGTGTCAGCAAACATCAGAGACCATTCAACATATGCTTGTAGTATGTAAATAAATAAATTAATCAAATAATACTGACTATCTGCACCGGCATAATCAAGTGTGCAAACAATCCTCCGAAACTAGCCAACAAGTTTGGTTTTCTCAATACTTATACACCGTACTACAACTACCAGCCGTAAAAGGTGCTCAACAATTTTAAAGTCATTTCAGTCCTCCTTGAATTAGCTATAATGAACACTCACAATATTATGAATAAACATTAGGAGAAACTGGCCAAGTACGCAGATCTCGTAATTGGCCAGCGAAAATGTGGAGATCATCCCAGTTATTATATCAGCAGCAGTCATCGTGTCTAAGACCCTACCAAACTGATATTACCAAAAAACACCTTTGTCGACATTCGACATCCAGAAGACTGTGATATTGGATACCACACAGTACGCAAGTTTATTATGTGAACTAAGCCTAATCCTTTTGAAACTTTGTATTTTGGATAAGTAAATGTCACCAGATCTAAGCTGAGTAGTGCAAAAATGATAATAATAAACCCGTAAGTCCCCTATCGGGAGGATAGGGAGATGCTAGGCAGATATGATAGGTAGGACAGATTTGCGTCCTTGGCCCCCTTCATCATGCATATAATTACGGCTATCTTTAAACATGAAGTTTTCCCCATACACAAGACCCATTCTCCGATGGATTTCTGCAGCACTATGGCCTTCAGCCTGTAGAAACTGAATCACACTTCGCAATTTACACTTGGCGGGAGTATCAATAATAATGGACATGTTTACTCGGCTGTAGCGCAACGCCGACTGACGCCTGAATGTCAACAATGGCAAAATGTGTAGTGCGAGAGCTTCTCAGTCACCTACAGCGCATGCTCGCTTTCTTCTGCCCGCATAGCGTCTGCACGAAGCAATCGGAGGTTGAAAAAAAACGACCCTCGTAGATGATAGAATTTTATCTATACAGTTTGTTTATTTGTATAAATTAACTAGAGAGAATGCTGAACATTGAATATTGATTTTTAAATCGAATTAATTTGATGATCCCAGGGAATCTGTTTTGTTTAAAACTCTCCGTCCTCTTTTCTGAGAGCGCTCTGGTTCTCAGCTACCCTACCAGCCAGTTGTCCCGAGACCGCCGAGGTGGTCACGTCAGTCTGGTGAGTGACCTTCAGCTACCCTCTCAATCCGAACCCTACATTAGCTGCGCTCGGATTAGATCCGATCCCACCTTTCTGTGTAAGTCACACGATTATAAAAACTAAAAAACAAACATAAAAATAACTAAAGATGAAACAAATGGAATAAAATTTCAATATATAGAATAAAACCATAACTAAATTATAGGTAATAATTAGTAAATAAGTCCATAGCAAAAATTAAAGCAATATCGATTTGATTTCAATTGGTAAGTGATTGTGCACTTTTTTTGCATGGTAAAATATTGAGCCCTTAACTAATTCTGAACGTGGATAGAATAAGGAAGGAAGAGTCAGAAATTTTAATCTTTTAAAGAAGTCCCTGCAGTGCTGTTTAGTCCGAGTAAATATTTAACAGCTCTCTTTTATAGTTTGAAGATTCGCTCAAATTGAGATGCACCACACGTACCCCAGAAAGGAAGGGCATATCGGAGATGCGACTAGTGTCATCTGCAAATAGACATATTTTACCACTGATGTCTAGATAGGCGATGTCGTTTATAAATAGAAGAATTAAAATAGGGCCTAGTACTGAGCCTTGGGGCACCCACATTCTATTGGCTTGTAAGATGACATCGTTGTATCAACCATTACAAGCTGACTTCTGTTGATAAGGTATGACTTAAACCATGCGAGAGGTGTTTCCCTGAAACCATAGTACTGCAATTTGTTAATTAAAATATTATGATTAACACAATCAATAACGTACACATTATTAAGGAGGGAAAAAATAGCATCATTTGTGCATTTGTTGCTTAAAAACCCAAATTGGTGGGTGGTAAGTAGTTTATATTTAAACAGAAATAATAGAAGCTTCTTTTTGACCAATCTTTCTATGAACTTAGATAACGTGGGAAGGAGTGCAATTGGGCGATAATTCGACACTTGTTTTTTATCTCCTCCTTTGTGCAGAGGTATAATTATAGCCGTCTTAAGGCAATTGGGAAATGTGCCACTACGAAATGAAACGTAAATTGAAGTGGTAAGGTGATTTAAAGTGCAATCGTGTACAATACGGTCCAGTGGTTTCCTTCACCAACAGATAGCGTTGAAATAATAGGGTTGATGGGCCTTCTCTTCATGAGTGGTGTCCTAAAAAATTCTATGCTCAGTTTAGACGAAATGTTCTCAGCAACCTATGGACCTCCGGTATTCCGTTGCACTATGTCCTTTATATTTAGGAACTGCTGATACTATAATTATTTTATACAATTAGTAAGAGATGTTTCTCATTTAGTTCCTATCTTTAGAATATCTAAAGCACTCAAGTTTCTAGTTAATCACTGAATCTATTTATTTTTACTATGTTTTAGATAATTTTATAGAGAATATTTCTATTAAGGAATTTTTTTTTAATTAATTTCCTATTTTTTTTTCAAAACTACTTACTTATTAACTATAAAAATAAAATATTATGTATTTATTTGACAATAAAACTTTTCCCATTATTCATTTTTTATTTTACCTCGAAAAATCGATTTTTGGAGGGTGGGGTCTCATATACGTGTATGTCAGGATAATTCACCTTACTGTTAGAGGGCTAAAAGAGAAGATTTTGTAACACCTCAATTTTCGATTAATTAATATAAGTATTAAAAAGAGTACATGATTTACTATGATCCCACAAATAAAATTTCAGATATATATCAGAAAAAGTAAGCCATATCATAACTACAGAAATCTTTCAATTATTGTCAATATAACATATACGTGGAATGTCCGTGGAATACCACTTACAAAAATTCTGGTAATAAAATCTACGCAGATCACTCACAATACAATTCAACAAACATAAACCAAGAACCAAAACCCAGTAATATCGCCATAGTTCAATCTCAACTCACAACCACAAGGGGACCAGAATCAAACTGCTACTGAAAATCAACATACTAATTTAGCACGATCAGAAGGGGGAAGAAGATTAATGGCACAGAAACTCTGGATGGCAGAGAAAATTCTGCAACACTACTTTCTTGACAAGACTCCACCATTACATCAATTAATAGTACTAGTAAAACAAACTTTGGTATCGATAATGTATCATATAACATACAAATAATACTAACTACACAAGAAAAAACAGAGTCACATGGCAAACAAACACAAATAAAGTATCATATAAATAGTTTAGAGCTGAAGAGCTCTTCTTGGAAAATGAAGGATTCATAATAGTTATGGAAGATGCAATAATAGATACAAGAAATTACAGAAAATATCAGAAAACATAGAACCAGACTTGTCTAGAATATATAGCCAATGCATTGGTGCAGCATATGCCATTTGACGGCGCCAATAATAATTCAATGTAGTGGAAACTTTTATAGAAGATGATGAGAAGGTAATAGTTAGTAAAGAGTTGCGTTGTAATTAGTGTGATAATTGTGGAGTAATTAAGGTTTAAGTGTGAAATTAACTTCAATTTTATTCTCGAACCATGACCCGAGAAACATTGCAGTACATTAACCATCAAACAAGAACATACAAAAAGCAATATTATTAGAAACAGTAGAAAAAGTTAATAATATCCTCAACAAAAAAAAAACATTAGAAAAATGAAAATGCTTTGATACGGCCTAAGAAGAACTACAAGAATCTTGTTTTCTCGGCGATGGGAAAAATGAATGACATATTAAGCCGATTTGAAAATATTCAATCAGTCAATAGTCTTAATGTCGCTAAATCAGCACTACTATCCTTTGGACTCATGGTGAATTTAAAGGTTATACATGATTTAATTACACGTTTACCAATCTCGTGGTTTGTTTACAGCTTTGGGAATCCGTTCTGAAACAAATGTATTTTGATGATGCAATCATTTCAGAACAACGTATGGTTAGAACCTACAAGGAGATTGATAGATGGAGATGGACGATGAGTATAATCGTAACACTCGTATATGAATCATAATAATCTCAACTTAAAGTTCAGTCAGCTTGTAGCCCTGTATGAAATGATAAAAAGAGCAGGAAAGTGGAATAGCTACACAATATCAACGTTTTTAGCTTAATGTATCAAGAGAAAACTCGATACTACACTTGGTTTATAGGATTTAATAAAAAAATATTACTCGTTATAATATTTCATATAATTTCAAGTAACTACAATATATGGAATAAATGAGAAAAATCATTCAATAACATTACACAGTGCACTAGAATCAATATTTTCTCGTATTAACTTATTTATTTTCGGAACAAAACGTTTGGACAATTCGATTTTTAAAATAAACATAACGTGCTAAATATAAGTTTCTATTCTTACATCACTGTTCACGTGATTCATAATTTAGATTTTATCAATATTACAGCAATCTGGGCGTTTGGCGGCTAATTAAGGTCCCCGTCGCTAATATATCTTGACGAAGATTTCACCCATTTCGAGCATATGGTATTATATATCATATTTGGACAGATTTGCCATGAAAAATTTAAACCAAAAACCGTCTTTATGTTAAACGCTACGTACCAAAACGCTTCACATAAAATTTGAAACTGTAGTCAGTATTTCAAGATATTTTAATGAGTTTTCACTTTAATTAATATTTTTTGTATTAACTAGTTTAGCGAGCGGATAATTAATAAAATTATACAATCGCCTATCAATTTTAAATAATAATAATAGAGAGGTTTCATAATAATATATTTTCAGTTGAAAAAAACGAAAGTATATCTGAGAAATCCGCCACTTTAGTGGAGACGTCACATAGCCATTTTTAAATGTTTAGGTTCCAAATAGAACTTTGTTTACGATCGAGTTATTAGAGGCGATCTTTTGCCGTTAGATGATTGTACATTTGAAAAAATTAATGTGTATCGGATTACTTTTCAAAATACTTTCTTAGGAGGTTATGTTAATTTGGATTTAAATGTTATTGACTTATTATTATTTTATAATATTTATTATGAACCGTAATTAATATTAATCTGTAACAATAACCGTGAACTTCCCCTACAGAAAATATGGTAGAGAGAATTAGAGAGTGATTCTGATCTATTAGAATAAATTTGCTGATAATGTCAGTCAACCATTTGAACTTAGGTTGCATTGATATTAACTGTGAACCCTTCTAAGATTTACTTCAATATTACCATTCGAATGATACTTTTGGAAATTTTTTGTTAAGAATAAAGTTTATTAATAGTTATTTAACCAACAAATACAATAGCCTTCACTGTGTCCCATTTTGGTTGAGACTGCACTGTACCTCAGCTATTATTAAAGATATAGACATGCGGTTTTCATGACCTTGTATCACTTTTTTGTAAAGCTACAAACAGAATAATTTCAACTACTTTTGTTCCTGAAATACAAGGTGAAAACAAAAATGTTCACTTTTAGAGATGTTATCCCTGTTACCCCAAGTCCCTGTATAAGATAGAAAAAAAAATGAAAACTGCTTGTAATAGATATTTTTACATAAAAGTCAGTGGCGTAATTTTGGGGCACAAACTTGGTATTTTTTAAATGGAACAGCCTGTATATTTTACGTAAAATTTTTGCATACATACAATGATGTATAACAATCTAATCTTCAATAAATTTCAGCTTCAGAAATCAGAATATTCCATATTTGTGTTTGTTTATTTAATAGTAGGCCATGAATTCCTTCACGCATGCATAAAAAATGTTTGTTGCACATATGGAAACTAAGTCACAAACAGAGGCAATACAAATTAATCAATCATGACGGCTGACGAGAATTTAAAAATTTTCAAAAGTATATTATAAAACCTTTTTAACGAAAATGTAGAAGCAGCTCTGCAATTATATTTAAATAGGTAAAGAGTCGGTTTATTTTATTTTGTTACAAAAGTGAAAAAATAAAAAAGATCTTATTAGGTTTTCAGAAAGACGTCATCGATCTCGGGATACGGTATTCTGGGTGCTATTCAAAACTTAGGCATCCTAATGTTGAAAGAAATGAAGCTGTCGAAATTAATATTTTAGCGTGTGGGGAAACAAAACCCCAAATTTCCTGTAGAAAAATAGAGGAATAGATAGGAGTTTCAAATTCAATAGTGGAAAAAATTTCAAAAAAAGCACAAATATAAACCGTATCAGGTAAATATTGTTCAAGAATTGCATCTGACTATACATTCAAACGATTGGAATTTTCAAATTGTTTTTTAACCAAAACTAATGAAGAACCGGATTTTGCAAGAAAGGTAATATTGTCTGTTGAATCCCATATAAGCAGCTGCGTCATATTTAATAGGCAAAATATAAGACATTGGTATCAAGAAAACCAACATACTACTTTTGAACGTCAGCAACAAGGCCGATTTGGTTTTAGTTTTTCATGTTTTGTATTGGGTAGTAAAATTATATATACAATTTTTGAATTTGAATTGAATTTTTAAATGCCCAACGATACCTAAATATATTACAAAATAATATTCCAGATCAGATATATTTCCAGTAAGATAGAGCGCCCGTTCATAATTCAAGGTAATTAGAGAATATTTAAGTGCTTATTTTGGTAGTCACTAGATTGGCACACACGGGCCAATCAGATGGCACCCGAGTTCACCGGACTTAAGTATTATAGACTTTTTTGAATGGTCATACTTAAAAAATAAGATTTATGCAAATTCGCATAATAATATAGATGGATTCCGAGCATCAACCGAAAAAACATTCAGAATCTTATAAAGGCAACCGCATTAAGGCGAATTGAAACTGTATGTGATTTATGTATAAGACAAAATGAACGACAGATTGAATAATTTTATTAGATTTATATGTTTTTTTTTTGGTTTTTGTAATTAATTTTCTAATTTGATTCTTTTAATTATAGTTTTTAATGTTTAAATATATTCTTTTTGTTTTCAACATTTTTAAGTTTATGTTAAAGAGTCATATTTTGAGTTTTATTTAAAATTTTATTAAATAAATAGGTTCAAATTCGTTTTAACAAATTATTTGTGAAAGAATTTATGGCCTACTATTATATAAACAAACATAAATATGGATTTTTCTGATTTTTTGGAGCTGAAATGTATTGAAGATTAGGTTGTGATACATCAAAGTATTTAGAAAAAAATTGCAAAACTTTTATGTTGAGTAATACAGGGTGGTCCATTTAAAAAATAACAAACTTGTACCCAATCTTAAAAACAGTGCTATAAAAATTTTTTTTAAATACGCCACTGACTTTATACAGGACCTGAGAAATCATAACATACTCCAAAAGTGAACATATTTTTTGCCTTGTATTTCAGTAACAAAAGTAGTTGAAAAATTTCTGTTTATTCTTTAAAAGTTTAACAAAAAAATTATACAGAGTCGCAAAATCGCATGTCTATATCTTTAATAATAGTTGAGAGTATTTTAACGCTTAAATACAGGGAGCGGTTAATAATGTTCAAGATCATTAATCGAATTTAATGTAAGAGTTGGTTACAATACTATTCTGTAGACCATATTTTTCTAAAGTGGAGAAAAACAGTTTAAAACTTTTGTTTTATTTATTAATCACCACGAAATTTCACAATTATAAACATAAACCACTAATGACAGCGAACAACGTTTTAGCTTCACGTTGTTTCATTTTGATTTTAATTAACAGAAAATCATGCATGCAGAGAAAACGTAATAGATTAATATTGGTTATGGTTAAGAATAGTAAATAGTACAAAATTTTGCCATGAACTTTTGTAAAAGGAATGCTTAAAAAAATTGATGTTGCATAAAATACAGGGTGTTCCATTTAAAAAAAGAAAAAACATGAAAAGTTCAACTTCCCGACACAGAAATATATAAGATATTGTATTATAATACAAAACTCTGTTAGGTTGAATACAAGTTTTTTCTTTAATATATAGCAAGCCACTTAGCGATGATTTACCTACGATTTCATATAAACGTTCCATACCTCTTAAATAACCGTATAACGTAACAAAATGTTAAATCAAAAGTTTCTAAAAAATATAATCCATCCAAATTCGGTAAAATACATATATAGGGAGTCTCAGTTTAAAAATCATAATTTTGATTCTTAACGGAGTTACAAAAGACTATTTTTAAAATATGGACTTAAGGAAATCTCTCGTTTTTCTCAATAACTTTTTTTGATGTCTCTTGAAATAACCGACTAATACTCATTTCCCTCCCCATTTCTAATTATCAAAATTTAGGAAAATATGGAATATTACAAAAGTGAATCGTTATAATATGTCGAAATATTAAGATGGAAACTCCTGAGAATCGTACATTTTAACAGAAATGGGGTTCATTTAATAGGTTAAAATTTGCTTACTTTTTAGGTGAAATAAATACAATTTGACATTGGTATTATGAAAGATGTCTTATTAGAGTATCATTAATTAGTGTTGAGAGCTAATTAATTTATGAAATTTGAGATTGGTTGATAAGAGAAATACCAGTAGTTTTTTCCGTTGTATAGTTTTTAATAGAATACTGTTTTGCAGAGGAAGTCTAGGAGTAATTTTCATAAAATCGGGTCCAAACTCTACATCAGTTAAAATCAATACATTTACATACTCCGTTAGAGAAAAAAAGTAATTGAAATGCATGCACTTGTTTATCAACAACCCACCAATTCCGTTCGTTAAATAGTATCTACATGTTCTAATATGACGAGAATGTTTGAAAACAATTTTTTTTACTAGAATGACACATTAGTTCACCAAAACATAATTTAGAACGGAGGTCACACCAATAAAGAAACGTGAATTAAAAAGCAAAAAATATGCATAACATTAAATTCGGTATTCCTCAAAATAGCCACTTCTCCCATTTTTTTCGATTTGAATGAGCATTAATTACAGAGTTACAAAAAAAGCTGGTTTTGTATGCGGACTAATGTCAATTTCTTTTAATAATTTTGCCGTAGATGCCATTGGGTAGCGTTTTCCTTCAATGAGAATTCACACTTTACAACAAGTAAACTAGTTGAGAAAAAAACAAACGCTTATATACAAAGTACTAGCAATATTTTCTGATTAGTGTTTTAAATAACCATTACTCTAATATTATTAATTATAGTATGCGAATGTTCTTAAAATATACAACGGTTCTAAATTCTATTTCTAAAGAAGAGAGAGACTGAATTCAACTAAACAGTTATCAAAACAGTAAAGAAGCTCATTTTAAATGTTTTAAAATATGTTTTTCTAGAATCATCGCTTTATTCAATCCCTCAACACAATCATTTAACTTACAAAGATACTGTTCCCATTCAGCATAATTTTTGAATATTAATTTTCTCGGTTTCCTCTCCAAAGTCGTAGGAGGCGAAGGATCGAAAGTGACAGTTTTGGGCGACGGAGTACGCACGCGCAATTTTGTACTCATGTTAACGCTTCTTTCACTGGTTAAATGTACTCACTTCACACTTTCAATTCCGGACGGTATCTCGTTGTTTTTATTCTCTTGCAAAACACCGAAAATAACACGAAAATCAGAATTTTTTGTATTAATGCAAACTAATTAAATGGAACTGATGGAAGATCCCGGTTATGACTAACCTATGTTCTAGTTTTTGGCAAGACAGATACTGACACCGACTAAAAATAGTTCAATGCGGATTTTCTTCCACTCCACCTAATTATTACATAAATACAGGTGGCTGTTTACATATAACAGAAAATTGAAAGAGAGAAATAAATTGTTCAAATACTACCACCTTGACAAAATGGTAGAAAAACTGTGGATTATTTCAATTAAGTATGATTTAATCAAGGACAAAATTTATTTATATTTCTAGGGTAAAGTCATGGCCTTAAAAATAGCATTTGTTGTTAAAAATTTTTACTGAAAATTTTAATGGAAGCAGAATTTTAATAGAGCAAAATTTAGAGCTCTATTTTTTTTAAATATACTAGGTGATTCAGGAATACCCTATTATAATGTTTGCATGAAACCAATATATTTTTCAAATAGTCTGATCTCATAAATATTGTAACTAACAGATTTTTTTAATTGAGTACATTAACAGAAATGAAGGTATACATAAAGTTACACTCAAGTTGCAAAATCAAATCATCCGCCTGTCGATGTCCCTCCTCCTTCTGTAGCCAATCCAATTTTTTCGAACACAATCAGAGCGGTTCCAGAATATTAGCTCTGTAATCATATAGCCAGACCAGCCAAACAACCTATATAACCTCGTTACCATGTAAGTGTTGCCCCTATAGGCCTTTCCAATCATTCCAATGCATTATCTATACTTTTGTGCACATAATTCAACTCTCAAAATTACATTGTCTGACGTGCGTTTCGATAACGCCTTCAGAGACTGAAGGCAGCCGTGACCTTCAGTGGAAAAAAATATCTTCTGACGTAATTCTTAATAAACTATACGGGGAAATACGGGGCGTGTTCAAACATGAACGGCAACGTGACAGCTTGAGGTCCTTCATATTGTAAAGAACTAGTCAATCACGTACCAATTCCATGAGAATCTCATATTACAAAAATGATGTTCACTCAGGAAATATGGAAAAGTGAATCGAGCAAAATCTTATTCACGGTATGTCACGTCACGGATATGTGTGGATCGTTCTTTAAGCTAGTGATAGTAGTGACAAATATTTTAGATGGTCAAAGTCCTTCAAATTCCAATTAATAAGTATTTGGGTGCCAAAACTTTCAGAAATGAAAAATTAACGATTATAAAAATATGAATGAAACTTCATGCTAGTCACATTATATATCAAAAGACTAATACTACAACGGATGATTACCAAATTCCTTCCCTCTCAAAAATAGAAATGGATGTGATGAATTATGATTAATCTGTGAAATGTCACATCTTATTATGAGAAAGAATTGAAAGTGTATGAAAAATGGGACTAGTAATATACCAGGTATGTTTATGGTTTAAGATGAGCTATAGATGTTTAAAAGGAGACGATGAACTTCCATAGCAAGAAGAACGTTTCCACTATTAAAACAACTAATTCTACGTATCATACTAGTCTACCAAGCAATATATAAAATTGCAAACTGATTGCATTCGATTCAGTGGAAAATAATTAAAATGAGAGTTATTGGTGTTTATAGAGAACGTGGTAAGTAATATAAACAAAAGAATTTTCTAGAATTTCTTTTATATTTAACATTTCCAGCCGACGTAAAAGAGTACATCTGATTCACCAATTCAACACAAAGTACTTTTGTAAACTTGAAAATAGAGATACGGAACTTATTACATTGCAGTAGTTATTCGCGATTATTCCAATAACCATGAACATT
Organism: Diorhabda carinulata; assembly: GCF_026250575.1. Taxonomy (NCBI): domain Eukaryota; kingdom Metazoa; phylum Arthropoda; class Insecta; order Coleoptera; family Chrysomelidae; genus Diorhabda; species Diorhabda carinulata. The sequence goes on from NC_079462.1 coordinate 13,147,290, forward strand.
CAAAAAATTTAAGAAATGATTTTTAAAATCTTTCTAGTTTCCAAAACTAGATCTCAATTTTTTATTTCGATTTTGGGAATGAGCCCCTGCGCAAGAGGTTTGTAATATGGATATGGGCAGCGCCCAGAGGGAAGTTTCATATTTTTATTCTGTATTATTAAGTATTAATTGAAGGAACATGGTATCTTCTGAGCAATACACATAATTTGTTCTCGACTTAACGTGAGAAATATCCGTAATATTAACCATCAAGACGTTCTGAAGAGGAGGTTAAACAGTCAACATAAGACCAGCAAATCCTGATGGAAAACCGCCAAAAGAAAATAGGGGAGACATAACGAAGATATCATATGGACGTCAACACCATGAAAAATATTATTGAAAAATGGATGCCACGTATTCTCATAATAGAACACCAAGATATTGATGATTCAAAGCCCTGTTTGCAGCCGTTTAGGCAAAATAACTGAATTTTTTTGCATCGTTATGTGACTATGGATAGATCCTGAAATCGCCAAAACACTGCAAAAGTCGTGTGAAGCGAATAAGAACGCGAAAATCAACTGACAAAGTTATGGCCTCTGTATTTTAGAATACACACAAATAATTGAAAAAGTTAAACATAATCAACAGAGACTATTGTACCGGGTGTCCCAATAAGAATGGCTCTCGGCCATATCTCGAGAACCATTTATAGTACAGCATTGGGAAAAAAAATTTATAACAAAAGTGACCTCGAGAAAAACTTTGAAATTATTTACAGAGTTATAGGTCACCGCCAGAGGACGTAATTAAATACCAAAAATTATAAAATTAATAATTTTGCCTAATTAAGATGCATTTAAACTATGATTATCGTATTCTTCAAGAAATTCAGCGTATATTTGATTTTACAAGTTTTAGTCTATCTCTTCAAATAAGAGGTGGGGGGAACCGGGAACTTTATTATGAAAAAACGCCTGTAAGTCCAGTTCTACTTAACCGATCTATGCAAACTTTTTGAAAAGAGCTCCTGTCTACCAATGTAAGAGTTATAATTTCGAAACAACCTAATGAGTAACGAATACGCTAGAGGGAGCTATTTCTTTTTTTAAATCTAGCTATTCTTGAAAAATGTTGATAGAAACATGCAGTTTTGATTAAGGAATATAAAAGTCAACGAAATTAGCAACAGGATGGCAAAAACCGCATGTCGATATATTTTTCTTATTAAGAGATATCATAAGAAATTGTAAACTTCATGCATTTTCCTTTAAACATAAATTACTCCGGGTTGACTGAACGGATTTTAACATTTTTTGACTCCTCAAAATTGTCTTTCCTTGTTCTATTAATAATAGTTCCGATGTATATTTGTGATCTCATGTACTTCTAGAAGATTTATCTCTATTCTTACTGTTGTCACCTTGTCAATCAGGCGATCAATTCACACAGTATGGAAAAATATACTTGTTACAAACTGTTTTATCTAATACTTTTATAACTTTTCATAATTCACTCTCGATAAAAGTACAAACAGTTGTTTTCAGGAGTGTATATTAATATAAATAGGGGAAAATCAACCAGAGAGAAAAATGTTAACTAGTAGTGAAAAATGATAAATTTGCATAAGAAAGTTCAGCTCATATGATATTTTTTATAAAATTTGTGGTAGGTGGGAAATAGTTTTGGAAAACAAGTCGGTGTCACATCTGTCAATTGCAAATTCCAAAGAAAGACATTATATGTAGATATTACTTCGCCAAATTTAAAAACAAATAACATCACTGCACTCACATACACAATACGAAAACACTAATTTTTTACTATACTTTGAAAATAATAACAGGTGCACAGCGAGATACAAAACTAAAATAAAACAATTCAAGAGAGATTTCCCAAAATGTACATCAAGGATAACTCCTACGGACTTGGATTAGTTATGTAAATGAATAGGAATATTTGTTTCATACATAATGTGAAAAATTTCTAGATAAGTAAAATGATCGACTGCATTATTTATTTTTGCGCGGCAAAATAAATCATGTACAAACGTGTGATTATAAAAAATAAATGAATTATGTAACAGATAAATACAAAGTATTATTTACATACTAATCTAAATGATGATCTCGTGGGTTGACATATTGCTACACCACATGGTTTTACAAGTTACTCTTTAATCTAACTTTATAATCCGTGGATGTATAATAAATTTGAATCAACGTAAAAAATCTTTCCACTTGGTAACATCATAAATAATAGTAATTTCAATTGTGTGTTTCACTAACTGTACTATATTTAAGATCCTTCCAATAAATCAATAAATTTAATATTGTATTGTAAAACAACCATTTAACTAATTCTAACTCCATTGCTGCAAGCTGTTTTTGAGATGCGTCAAGGATGTTTCTTTTTTGTTTCCAGTTTTTCTTTCTGTTTTACTAGTTTCCCTTTTTTAGATCTCAGCAAGTTTTTGTTTTTTTGTGCTTCGCTATATCTATTGAGTTGGCATTCCTCATCGAGAATATCATAAATTTTGAAATATCCACATTTTTCAGTATATCAATTTTTTGTAGAAAATACAGTAGTATTTGGCCTATAAGTGATTCTTCTTTTGAATTTTCAACAAAAATCTCCTCATTTACAGAAAATTCTTCCTCTGCTTGTCGCATTGCGTGAGAATTTATTAGAAGTTTACCACCTTTTAAACTACTGTTTTTGATAATTTCCGTCCAAAACTCATCTACTCTATCACATCTGGAATAATTTTTAATCTTATTTAGAGTGATCCCATTTGTCAGAATAATATCTCCAAAAGCCATGTCTGCTTCTTTCAATGTAGTGGCGTTGCATGTGTTTACTTTCGACAAAATATCAAATGCTTCAGACATCAGTTGCACGGATCATTCTGGATCGTTACCAGTCTTACTGGGATTAAGGAAACTTATTGCTCTAATCAATTTGAATGCTAAGGAGCATTTTTCCAAAAGTTTGTAAACCGTTTACATCAAACAGTTTTTATAATCCTTGCGAATATGATCAACATGTCCTTATCTTTGACCCCAATACATGTTTTCAAAGCCACTCTTGCGGCATACCCTAAATCGATATCTTGCACTTTTTTGAGGTTACAGAATAAACCATTGGCATCTTATCTAAAAATGCCTATTTTATAAATAGGAGTACTTTGAAGAATTTTGCCTGCAGTATCGCCTCATAAGTTATTCAGAACCGAAATCAGGTCTTCATAAAGAATGGAATTAGAGACCAATCACTTTAGAAATTTTCAAACAATGTCTTTCTTTCTTCAGGTACAAACTGTCGTACTGAAAAAAATTTCGGAGGGAGCTCAGTAATGGATAAGAACATTCCTCGTCTGGATGGACTGTCTTTAAACAAATTGTAAGATGGTCTCAAGTTAGGCAACAATAGATACGTGAACCCGAGAGGTCAGTTACGAGGAAGATTCGACTGGATGATGCGATTTTCGAGATAAGTCGGAATGTATTAGAGCTATTTCAACACCAACTTGCTATGCCTGGTGAGCTCACTCAAAATTATAGAAAATTTCTGGTTTATTAGAAAATTTCCGTCGAATCCCCGGTTTTTCCTGGCTCTGTGAAATTTCCGTTTTTATACTTGTATTCAAGGCTCCTAGATACCCTGATAAATGTTTTTATTCCATTTTATACAAGATGCGGTAGTCAAAGCTACATTTTCGAAACAATTGTAAATAAGCCATGAATGCATCTTCAAAATTTCATTCATACTATTTAACAAACATTATTCATTAAATTATAACATAATTAAAATGCTCACATGGCTGTTTGGCCTCAAGCTTGTTGAAATAAGGTTTCATCATATAGCCCATGTTCGCGAAGATTAGATATAAAGAATGTTTGTAACATTCTCGCGTAGTGCCCATCGCAGCAGCTTGCTCCATCTCATTTTAAAAAAATAATACATTGTCCAATAGAGATTTTTGGTGAATATATTACATCAATAAGTGGTGTGACTGACACATAGTTGGCGCTACCATAAATACGATTATGTGTAAAATGTCATAACATTTCGATTAGTCAGAAAAAAGTGACAGCTTTTAAGTGAAGTTACTTCAGAACAATTTCGTATGTTAATTTATCATTGCTTCTTGATGAAAAAAAATACTGTACAAGCTCAGTAATTGCTTAAATAGTGTTATCCGGACTCCGCTCCATCGAAAAGAACTTTTTGTTATTGGTTTAAATGTGGTCGTGCAGACACCGATGATGGAGAACGTTCTGGTCGTCCAATTGGGGTGGTTACTCCAGAAAACATCAAAATCCACAAAATGTTTATATTTAATCGTAATTTCAGATATCAGGAACATTTGACAATGAAAAAGCTTTTTTCAAAGTGGGTGCCGCGTTTACTCACGGTGGATCAAAAACAACAACGTGTTGATGACTCAGAACATTGTTTGGCCATGTTTACACATAATAAACCAGATTTTTCGCACCAATATGTGACAATGGATGAAACATGGATCCATCCCTTAACTCCGGAATTAAAACAATCATCAACTGAGTGGACTGCAGCCGGTGAACCACGTCCGAAGCGTCCAAAGGCACAACAGACTACTGGAAAGGTTATGACTTCAGTATTTTGGGATGCGCATGGAATATTGTTCATCGACTATCTCCAAAAGAACAGATAGACAATAGCTAATTCTACATAGAGTTGTTGGATCGTTTGAATGCAAAAATCCAAAATCATATGTCGAAGAAAAAACCACTGTTTCACCAAGACAATGCACCGATTCGATGGCAACTATGGTTAAATTGAACGATTTACACTTCGAATTGCTTTCTCATCCACCGCATAGTCCAGATCTGACCCCCCAGTCACTACTGGCTATTCGCTGATCTCAACAAAATGCTCGCCGGTAAGGAATTTAGCTCATTTTAAAGATCAATTGCTAATGCTGAAGCCATTTTTGAGACAAAAGACAAATCCGTCTACAAGCACGGCATCGAGAAGTTAGAGTCGCATTGGAACGATTGTATTACTCTTGAAGGAGATTAGACATTAAATTAGTCATTATCAATGTTACTGATGACGATAGTGGTTGTGATAAAGCGCCTGACGATTCTAAGTATAAAGATTAGACGAAAATTTATATATTGTTTTCTCTATTTTTCTTCTAGCTCCGAGTTTTCTATTTTACATTTAATATTTTCTTTTATTGGAGTATTCTTCAATTTTTATCTAGGAAAACGCTACTTTTAGCTACTAATAACAATTTCAATGACATTTTTTATGGATTTGTTTGTAAATTTTTATAATAGTGAAATTTTGAATACATTGTTTATACATTAACACAGAAATCCTACTTTTAAATTTATAATCTAGTAAAACTAGAAATAAGTTTTAAAATAATTGATTGTAGGTAAACAAAGACGTAAATCGATCAGACAGTCCGATTTTGCAAACGAGCGTAAAAGTGGCATATGCAGACTTTAGATAATAAATCGATATTTATATCAGACTCAATTACTAATTGTTGATAGGTAATCTAGAACAGGTTCATCACACTGAAATGTTTCATTTAACAGTTCGAGTACTTTATTTTGTATCAACTCCACATTTTCAAATGGCGTGTAATCGTCTTCAGTTGATCTGGATATCGTAATTACTGTAGGATTTTTAGGCAATACATCTAAGAAATTTTTGAAACAGCTAAACAAAACTTGAAGCTCTTCTATGGTAGAAATATGATCGGGTAAACCAGATTCGTCGCATGTACAACCTGCATCATGAATTAACAGCCAGTCTATTTCATCATCTCCGTAGTGTGACAGCATAATATTTCTCATGGAATCTACCTTCTTCCACAATTCAGACAACTGATCTTCTTCTGGCATACGTCTATTATCATTTAAATATTTAAATATATTGTAAAGTTGTGATATCTGCATTTTTCTTTTATTAACAACTTCAGATATAATGTTATCTTTTTTTTCTTCCGGTGGTTTGTAGAAATAAATGTCTTTAAGTTGATTGTAAAGGTCGGCTTTTTCATACATTCTATTAAAGGGATTTCCTGTACTGAAGAAATCCAGATCTATGTCCAAAACTACACGAGCATCTGACTTCGAAATTGATGAACGTAGTTTATTAAGATCATCTGATAAATTTTGTAACGTGTTTCCTAACGTGAAAACATCTAATTTAACCATTTTCACATTTTCCAAATCTCTTAAATTGGAATACAAACATTCAGACAAAAAGTACGTTTCCTTGCAATCTAAACGTATCGTTCCTTCCACTTTATCCTTTCCTATGTTGAAGCTCTGACTAGAATCTTCTATTTGATGAGCCCATGGTGGTTTAATCCAAATGACATGATCAAAATGACCAGCGTAAACTGCCGGCATGATCCAATTTGCTATATCGAGACTCTTGTACAGTTTTTCTTTATCAAACACATCATCTGCTGGCATATTTGTTGGTATCAACATATCTGGATGCGAATCAAAATGTATCAAAATAGATCCTTCCAAAGGTAAATGTTTTGATCCTATGTTTCTGTATATGAAAGGGATAACATCATGGTGATTTTCCACTATGTAAATTGGAATCTTCTTGTGTAGTTTTAGATTTTGACTTGCACCTGTTGAGCAAGAAGATTTTCACTTAGTAAAGTTTCTAACTATATTACTTTTGAAAGTCTATGACAAATATTTTAAATAAACATAATTTAAAAAGTTTATTGTGCAATGAAATTTATCAAATCTTCTTATCCTTTATCTTTTTCCGAGAATAAAAATGATCTTATTAATAAAAAAGCTATTGAGGAAAAAAGAATTGCAAGAAAGGCTTTTATTTTATATAAATGAAAAACTGCCGAGTTTACTGTTTATAACTATATATAATGGCAGTCATCAAAAGGCGAATATCTTATCTTTATAAATAGAGATAAGAGACGCCCCCTGCTAACTGAACAATAAACAACTTGTCCAGGTCCGCATTAGAATATTTAATTTTCAGAATTTTTTCTATAATCATCAGTTAGATACTTTTAGCAGGGTTGACAGTCAGTAGTTAGTGGTGAGCTGTGGAAATATGCAGTGTATTAAAAGTCAAATTATTCTTAAATACAAGTTTTGTTAACAATAAAGTATGTGAGAAACGTGGCTTCAAGATCGACCATCAACAAGTCGATTTTCAGATTCGGTAAACGTCCTACTAGAAGCCAAATAATTGAAAAGAGATGGCTAGCATCTATCAAAAGATGTTAAAAAGTGATTTTAACTGCTTTTAACAGACTTTGTAATCGAGGAACAATCTTTTTGACAAATACTTCTCAGTCTACACTTTACAAAATTGCGAAGCAAAATGTGATGAAAAAGGAATGTTTCAAGAATTTTTGTAAAAATCAAACCTGATAGGTTAACACCAATATGCGAATAAATCTACAGTACGTTCCCATCAAACATAATGCCAAATTTTCAAGGGATTCTAGCAGAACTGAAAAGAAAACATATCCTTAAGATATGTTTGGTCTGTTGTGTATCTATACTATGGAAACAATGACAAGAAATAAGAAAAAATGGTCTTAACAACTTTTTCTGTCAAATATTTTTTATTTCTATGAGTAACTTTCATCAAAAAGTGCTATGCAATTGTACTCCAGTTTTTAAGTAACAAATAAAACCTTGAGCAACAAATTCATCTTTGTATTTAATTTTACTGAAATGATCTTCGCTCGGTATATTAAGTTCAGCTCTGTGATTTTTAAGCCAATTATGGATCAAAAAGTGAGAACATCTGTGATAACATTTTCGCTATTTGATGACGGGCAGTATACAAATCTTACGACAAAAATAATAGACGTATTTGAGGTTCATATTTCAAATTTTGTACGATTTTTTAAATGTATTCCTGTCTAATATATTAAATTCGAATGTTTCACACTTTTTAAGCTTTTGATAAGAGGTTTTGTTACGTTATACAAAGTCACTGTAAGAGAAAAAAGATTTATTCAACCATTCAACCTGCTAGAGTTGTATAATGCAATAACTCCGTATTTATTTTTTATTTTGTATACAAGGTAGACGGTAACTCGATTCTTCAATGTTATTTATTTTTTTAAATGAAACATCCTGTATCTTATATATGATATAACTACAATTTTTGTTAAGCAATCTCTATATCCAAAGTTTATTAAAACAGGGTTATTACTTACATAATCAAGTTAGTCTCTTATATTTGAATATTTAATTTTTTAGAAGTAGCAGTAATTGTTGCCTTTATTTTATAGTTTTCTTCAATAAAGTGAGAAATATTCATGATGAATCATGTAAATTTTTCTACTCAAAATGACTTAATGTAAACAAATTTGTTTGCATGCATCTAAAATTAAAGATTTCCTCAACGCCCAGCAAAAGAGCATTTGAAAAACTATTGTACCGTTTCAATAGCACCGGTCAGGTGAAATACGAAAAAAAAAGTAGCAAAAAATCCTTAAAAACATGAAACGCATCCCTGTCACATCCAACTCCATCAATAGTTGCTTGATCGTGATTTTCAAAGAAGTGTGAATGAGCCCAATACCAAAACAATTTCCATAGAAATTTTTCTGATATATGCTCTTTGCAGATGAGTTAAATTTTCATAAAAATGGATGTGTCAATGGACATAATTTTCATTATTACTGAAATTCTAATCGAAATGTCGTTTCAATGGTAAATGAATGTTTAAGGTGGAATTGTAGATGTTCATATGATCGAACCATACTTCTTTGATGAAAGAGTATCGGTTTATTCAAATTTTCTCAATAATCACCTGTCCAATTTATTCGGCGACAAATGAAATATTTTCATGATGGTGCGTCTGTACATAATATTGCGCCTATACGAGAAGATCTCAATACCGTTTTAGAAAAAGACTGGATTGCAAGATAGAACTCAACTAATTGGCTAGCTTGGTCTCCCGATGTAACAAACCTTGATTTCTTTTCATGAGGAATAAGATTTATAGAACTTTCCCAACTACTATACAGAATATGAAAGGGAAAATCAGAGAGGCATTTCAATCTACATGAAAAGGTATCTAGAAAATCTTAGTAAATTAATTGTTCAACAACATTGTATTGATGCTAACGGTGAACAATTAGTTTAATATTACGGTTAGAATAATTGTTTCGATGAATTTTCTATTTAGGATAAATGGTTTATTAAAATTTATTCCTATTACTTGCAAACGCTGAGAAAATAGGGAAAACTTGTCAAAAATTGAAGTAATAAAACCAAAGACTCTATTTGTAGTATAGTATGCAAGTTGTTCCATTTGACATAAGGAAGTGAATAAAATGTTGCATCTACTTTGATACAAAATGCAATTTCATATAGACAAATGAATGAATGTTTTCAGTAGCCAGAGGCAATTTCAAAAAGATCGGAAGATATCTAATAATCGTCAGACTATCAGCATAAACAATTTTTTAGTGAGGTACCACTTGAAAGAATATCTATAAGTAGTGAGGTACTTTATCACAATCTTGTCATTTTAGCAATAAATTTTCCTTCATTCGCCTCAGTTACCTCAAATTGTTTTGTTCTAGTCTATAACTATCAATTATTCTAATTACATTTTTTTGTCCGTTAGATGTCATTGATTGTAATAAAGAATTTGATTTCTGTCATGTTAAAAGGAACGAATTTACATCTCTGGAAGCATCGGGGCAACAAAGGAGTGGAGGACCTTCAATTTTTTTCAACTCGAGTTTTTTAATAAATAATTGTGAAACCAAACAGATTCTTTTAACAAACAAATATAAATATAATCGGAAACGAGAATTATTTTAAATTAAATTGAAGTGTTGAACGATTCCTTCCGAGCTTTTTTGACAAAGTTTCTATTGTAGAGACACTTCTTTATGAAGGCCCCGATGCTGTAGCCCCAGATGCCCTTTTCTAAATTCGGCACTGCATGTTACACGCCAATTATAATGAATTAACAAATTCCTATGTGTGTCAATTCACATGTAGGTCAAGTCTGTTTGGAATTTACATATACAACTTTTTGTACACGCTAATAAAGCTTTTCCTTACATGGTATATTCTTCATGAGGTTGAAAGTACGCAAGGGCAGATCATGTTTTCGCTTTTTTCGGATTGATATCTTGTCAAAAAACATTCCATTTTTACCGATTAATTTTCTTTGTTTTTAGATCTCGTATATTGAAATCTGGAGTATATCTTGATGTTTCTATTCTAATTATTTTCTTTTCTTAAAATATATGGCATTGACAGTACTACTAATTGAATAATATTATTTATTATTACAGTGAAAATGTGTGAACTGTGTCAATCAATAAAAAAAATCCTAAACATCAAAATATGAAAGACCTTCAATTTAGTACGGAATATCTCAATAATTGATAAATTATGTGCAATTTAGAATAAGTTATTATGGTTTGAAAATATCCCATATTTGTATGTTAATTGGAGCAAAGTTTTTGCCAACTCGTTTATGGACGGTTTTTATGTAGGATTGTGTCAATCAAACCCCAAAATGTTAATATATAATACTCATATATTCATAATCGGAAACTGAAATTAGTAATCTAGAAGCTCGGAATATGATTTTGGTGAATGATTGTTACAATCCCACAACAAAAAGGTTAGCAAAGTCCTCGTTCCAATTTACATAGAAATATGGGATACTTCCAAACCATCTCAAGAGCTTATAGTAAAGTAACTGTTGAAAATTCAAAATTATTGTCCAAAATCAAAGCTGAAATGGCGAAAGAATATAACAGAAGATGCTTCCTCTTACAATGTCGGTAAAAAGAGCATTCTTCCCACTTTTCTACAGAATAATATAATACAGAAAAAAATACTTCTACACTAGGAACGAGAAACCAACAAAAGTTTTATTTTCTATTTTATCTACAATGCAGTATATGTATGGAATAAAATCAATTTTAGCGTTATTATGTACTATGTGAAAAAAACCTGAAACAGGTCGAATTTTATTTTTAAATTGACAATTTACAGTATGAACATATTATCCCCCTCCAGCACCCCCTTATTATAATTATATATAATTATAAGCACCTCCTCGAAAATTTTAAATACGGGGGTAATTAGTATAAAGTTTTTTTTTTAATTTGGTGCAATCATAACTGATAAAATTAATTTTTAAGATGTAAAATTTTTATAATATCTCTAATACAAAACTTTACGTAGAATGATGATAACAATGTCGTTTAATATATATTTAAAATGTATTTTTCAATGTACTTTACAATTAAATTAAATTTTCAAAATGACCATCATTCACTTCTTGGCAATAATCGAGGCGATTTTGGAATTCTCGACAACATTTTGTATGACTTCAAGGGTTATTTTGTTAATTTATTCCGTTATCCTAACTTTTAAATCAGCAGTACTATCTGGTCTATTGAAATATACTTTAGAAATAATCAGATATTTTCGTATCTGTTCTGCTAAACATCAGAAAAAAATTTTTGAAGATACTAAAATATTCGTCAAAAAGCTAAATAAACAATTGATATGAATCTAGTAGGTTGCTGTCATTTAGGTATTTAAAGTTACCAAAAGACATCAATATATTTGGGCGCGTATTAAATTTGATTATGGCTCATTTGTCCGAGACTCATAAACAACAGCCCTTTGTTGTGATTAGGAAATCTGTCTGAAATATACAGAAAACGTCTTGAAAAAACATTAGTAATAGGTAAAAAATATCTTGTTATAAAAATTTATAAACTTGGTCAAATATAGGTATAGAAAACCTTCATGAACTATAAAAGAAATCTAAATCGATGTATTGAAAATACAGATGTTTGCTATTAGTAACATAATTGATGTTGGAATTTGATCTTATTAAGATAAATCACTGTTGTGAACATTTCACGTCAACTTGTCACATTGGAATATTTCAAGAATAACAAAACCTAAGTGCATAAAACCTCATCCAAAGTTCACCTAATTTTACATTTTAGAATACAAATATGTTAGCAAATATTGCGTTTTCCATTTCAAAAATCGTATAATTGTTATGGGACATGTTATATATTTTATTTTAGACTGTAGCTGTAATTGTTGTTCATTTGTCATTTCACTAGAATTGTTAGAAATAAGGCGAGTTTCAAATATTATTTTGTAACAGAACAATTTTATCATAACGTGTATTAATGGTTTTCTGTCAAGTGACAGAAAATAACATATATGGAATACTCCTATATGGACAATTCTTATGGGAAGAAACGTCTCTACGTTACGGTGCCGACAGTATTCATTTTCTCTCTTTCGTTCGAGACACTTTATCTATACTACGCATGATCCATGCGCCCAAAAGATGTGCAGAACTAACTGAAGCTCCCGGAGGGTAGAGAAATCGTTGCCATTCTGTCTTCCTTAGTCAGAACAGCATCCACATAGAAACTGTCCATATAGAAGTATTACATATATGGAAAATAATAATAAAAATTTCTGTTCGTTCTCTTTGGATAAAGTTGATTATTAAAATCCATTTTCCTTGCTAAGTTTTTTTCGACGACAACCCCACTAAATTAAAAATCAAAAATTCACCTGCTACACCCTGTATTATCCACATAAGTTGTAGCAGGTTGGAAAACAATTACATTCCGAAAGATATTTTCAAGTTCTATAATTAGAGAAACGTGAGGTTTAACATGAACAATTTTATTATTAACATTAAACTTGTCTATTCATCAATTTTACTACTTAACTATATTTGTAGTAGGAATGAGAAAATTATGAAGCGTATTACTAACAATGTAATGTTATAGCTTTTACGATGGAAATAGAACCAGGAATCATTCTATTTTGATTGATGATGCATCATTAACAACATTATTTGGAATTTAAAACTAATAGTTAATTCAAAATCAATTTTATGAATGCAGAAACTACTGATAAAGAAAACTACATCAAATAAAAATAAATAAAAGAATAAAGAATAAAAAACCTGTTCTTCGGGTTTTATATGGAATTGAATATACTTTGAGAAGCTTCTACTGGGAAAACTGAAGAGAATAAGCATTACTCTGATTACTGATTTCTCATTCTACAACTGATCTTTCACTATAAGTCGCTGGCTTGGAAAACGTTGAAAAATTGATGGAGGAAATAGCGAAAAGAAAACTTTTTTAGCAGAAAAAAAGAATGTTTAATAGTACAAAAAACATATTCCTCGGGAGAAAAGGGGTAACACCGATATTTCCATATGGGACAGTAACAAGGACAATGACAAATAAAAACACAAACACAATGCAACGAAAAACAGAAATTGAATTAATACGGAAGTCAAGAGCAACTAAGATAATTCGGCAACTTACAACAAATAGCAGGAAAAAGTCTAGTTAAACAGGTATTTGAAGTTATATCCAAGAAAAAAAACATGAAACTAGTGGAGAGAGAATTAAAGAATAATACTAGCCAACTCTATTCTCCCAAACAACGAGATGAATACGAGATATAAGAATCTAATAATTACATAAGTAAATGAAACATAACGGCATTTCCTTGGAAAGTTTATGCAAAACACTTTGTGCATCACGCTACGATTTTTTTAGGCAACCACTTTTAATCGGCTTCTTGAAATCATCGCATATTGTGCGAAATCTATTTATGAAACTATACATCTCAAGTGGATAAATATTAGTTAAGTTTCAACAATATGATGGGAGTCGGCATATAAAGTGGAAGTTTAATATTTAAAAAGCGCAATTACGAAATAAGTGATTCAGTTGTGTTGTCTACATCTTTATTTGTCCTCTGAAAATTCAGCCGACGTACTTCCTTGTTCACTAGATCATTTTATGACGGGATCAGAGACTGTATTATTTTCTCATTATCCCAAACATTTGGAAGTTAAACAAAAATAAAAAAAAAATTATATATAGATTATAATTACAGTTGTAAGAAAATGTACTCGTTGGATAGTACGGTTGGGTAGTACTTGAACTATGTTGAAACAATAAAAGTTATGGAAGAATATCTCAAAAATACTATTTTGCATTTTTTGTGTTGTATGATACGATGCCGTATACATTTTTTAAGCAGTTTTTTTTAATTGAACTAAAATCAGCCTTCAAGTGAAAGTTTTATTTGAGCCAGTTTAACTTTTTGAGTATTTTTTGTTACATAAGCATATACCTCAAAAAATAGTTGCACCGTGCCATGTAAAAAAAAGGGAATATTATAATTTAGTAACCTTTGAATGCAGATCTCATGTAATGCACTCAAGTAGCCATAAATTTTGGGTATTAGTTGGAATAAGGTGCTCAAAATATCAATCGATTTGACTCAAAAGATATTGTACTAGTTGAAAAAATATTCGAGTAAGACTTCTTGATAGCTTAACCGTATTGAAAAATATGGATGATGATCTTCACCTGTTGTTGCAACATCACGCCTTAACAATATTCTAATGCACAGAACTAATTTATGTCGTAAAAAAATTAGATAAAAGCAGAGTGGACTAGATTCCGTAACAATCATGGTCAAATTTCCGTAAACAGCAGGCATTTATGAAGTATAGGATGATGTGATGTGATACAGGACATAAGTAAATGATTTAAAAACATTGCAAAGTTTGCTATGAGCTTATAAATTTTTCAACATAAACTGCCATGCCAGTTCTCGTGCGTCGTTACGTAATATAATATCTTGTTTTCCATTGCCATTAGTCACCAGCTAATGGCATCGATTTTGATGCACTACCTCAGGTTTTTCGGATGGTATCCTGTTTAATCGATAAATAACATTTTTTTTTTGGCTTTCCGACCTTCCCCAGGTCTTTTAAACCTTTGGAAGAAAGCTTTTTTCTCTTTTTCGATTATGCATTCTTTTGTGACTTCAGTAACACGACGTTCCTTCATCTTCTTATTAATGATTTGAGGATGTAAGCGACCCAATCACTTCGTCACGTCTGACAAAACTTTATGCTGGTGTTTGACCTGTTTAATCCTTGACTATAAGTGCCAAAGATACTGATATCAATCTCGCTGACATTGAATTTGCAATGTTTTTTTTTCACTGTGACTCAATACTAATATCGTAGATTATTCGAAAGAGCTATCTTTCAAAATTTCTATTGGTAGTCTATCAATATGAAATTTTTATTAGAAAATCACTTATTTACATATAAATACTTGTTCTTTTATTAGGTTTTTAGAAAACAAATAATTTAAATATGATTATCAATTGGAATTGGTGATAAAACATTTCGAAGTATGCTATGATAAGTTCCCAATCTTCAATGGAAAGAGCAAAATGAAAATTCTGCCCGAAGGAAACTACTAGACGAGTTTGCCCGATCATTCTGTTACGTCTTGCTGTGTTTTGAGAAAAGAAAAATATTCTAGTTTGAAAATTCAATTTATAGTTAAATGATATTTGACATTCCAAATAGAATTATCGGTACTGGTGTTGTTAAGGACAAAAAGAGATGCTCGTTGTTTCTATGTCCACTATTTGACGTAAGAGAGGTAATGAAATTGTTATTATCTATATGTGCGAAATATAAATGTCAACATTTACTTTTTACCAAGCCTTATATTTTGAAGAATCGTTGATTAAAAGATTATCTAAAAGTAAAATTGCAAAAGATCGAGAATAATAATGGTATATATGTAATTGAATTGTATCGATTTATAATAACATTTTTTTAAATCGAGTAACAATATAAAAATAATTTTAAGATGACCATATAAATTCAGTTAGTGCCTCGGTTATAAAAACCATGTCTTCGTATTAATTAAAATATATAATTGATCTACACATTATTGCAGAGAAGAGTTGTTTCCAAATTGAAAAATATACATGTCCGGTTTTTCCTCTAAAATTTTTCTTATGTGAATACATTTTCTAAATTATATTGAACATTATAAAATCTATTTAAATTGAAATATTCAAATTTTTCATTCAAATGTCAAAGATCAAAAAATACGTTTTGCAGAATATATTATTAGGAATTTTTATTATGTGAAATGTTAGTTACTACTCACTGCAAGGGATTAAACATTACAAACAAATACAATTTAACAAACAATTTAATAAAATAATAAATTTGATATGAATATTACCTAATATAAATATAAACTTTACTTTTACCCTTCCATTAGAAAATGTAGATTATAAAAATGATAAAGATAAATATTCACGTAAACTTACATCCTGGAGGTGTTCCTCTCTTAATAGAACACTGATAAGGGTGTAAAGTACCAGGAACAAATTTTCCGTACATAGAACGATCCATATTGTTCCAAAATAAAAAATCGCGCGATAAATTCAAATAAACGTCAGCACATGTGTCGCAAAATACGTTTATACATCGACGACCAATCGATGCGAATTTCAAAAACCACGTGATTAATTTTTTCACAAACACTTCGTACTTCAAATCTAAAGAAACGTCCGTTCTAATCGTTACATTTCAGGTATATTTTTTTATTTTGAAATTGTCGTACGTACGTAGCAGCGCGCATTCGTGTCGTCGACAGGACAGAATTAGAAAGATCCCACAATAGTAATATAAAACATAAAAACAAAAATCCAGACACTACAACTCTGAAATTAGTACACGGTCCAAGAAAAAGGCACGATCCAGAACTCTCCGAATCAATGAATGATTGATGTTGAAACTAATGATTTAAAGTAGACTGGTTAATGAGATCGTTCACGTTATTAAATCATATAATGTTAATAAAACATATACATCAATATTATTGCAATATATCGAGGATTATATAAATGTACAAGGTAAACTTGGTTGTAAATGAATCATATTTGTAAAGGTAGTACTAATACCATATAAAGCGTTAATTTCGATACTTTTATTTGTTTTTATCTTTAGATTCTGTGGTTTCTTAATAATGTGGAGCCTATACTGGTACAGAGTTCTATGCATATTGATATTATACAGGGTGGCACAGGAAACACAAAATTTCGAAAGATGGTTTGGTAAACACTGCTAACATATTTTCAGAATCGACATGTAATTGTTGTAAGTACCTAGCCATTTACTGATCGACAACTGTAACCTCCCCTCGATATGTTGATATAATTTAAAAAATCTACATCAAGACTACAGTTCTAAACGTTGAAAACATCTGGTTCCAGCAAAATGGTGTCTATGAAAACCCTTTGTCAACTATTTAGAAAATAATAGAAAGGCAATTCCATGCCCTACGAAATCAGTTTCCGACTTTGAAGAAATATTAGAAGTGTATTATTTTTATTTACACCCTCATCTATCCATGGGATTTAGCAAAATATTGGGTACACTCCACATATAACCCGTGCAGTCCATTTCTGTGACCCTGAAATTTTGTTTCATAAACTACTAGCATAAAAAGGCCATTAGCATCATAGGCGAAAGTTATATGTAGAATGCGCATCTTGAGTACCATAGCCTTACAATAGCAGCTTGGTAAATTGAATTCAACATGGATGCACGTGAATTTATAACTGCGTTTTGGAGAAAACACTTTTACTAAACAGTTTTGGCATTGATTAAAATGCTTGTTTCGTCATATTGTTTAAATTGCGTTTTAATGTAAGTGGGTTCTTCCCCATCGATATTTTATTGGTGAAATGGGTGTGACACGATTGAAACCAATTACGTCCTATTATATGACGTCCAGCAATCGTTCCGAGCGACCACGGAAAGATACGAAAGGTGTTACAATGTTACAAAAGTGGAATGTACCGATTATGTAATGAAAACATAATATTCATATGTACACTTGCCAATAAAAAGTTTTTCCTGTTTTCACTTATACAACCTGCGTTATTTCCTACTGTCCATTATTTTTCGGCGCCACTCTCTATCGTAGTGATACTACTGATATAATACAGATATTAAACATGTACAGTATATGAAAACTAGTAAATGATAAGTAATGGTATAATTATTGGTATTTATGAAAAAAAATCTACAATTCGCACTACCTTAATGATAAATATTTTGAGGAACTATTATCGTTAGGGATCAAAACAAAAAAGTGGCTCTTCATTTTTCAGTATGTTCCTTCTTCAGTATTCAACACTCTGAGAAGAGATTTTCAACGTCTTTTAATTCATAATTATTGTTGTGCCTTGCTCCCCCTTTTGCCAGGATACCCCATAAACTTCAATTGATATAACGAACAACGAAGTAACAATGTTATACAGGGCGTTTCAAAAAAAGGTGATCCCGTCTCTAGAATATATAGAAAACTGAAAAATATTTGGAGTTTGCTCGGTACAAAATTTTAGTATCTAAGATTAAGGCTGTTGAAAAAATTCTATATACTACTTAATCATGTATCAACATAACTTGCTCTCTCCCACATTTTCACCTTCCAATGAAAACGCCCATTGATATGACAATTGGTGGAAAAAAGAAAAGGGAAAAACAATGATATAAAGTGAATTGAAGAAGAGACTACAAAGGATGAAATACCAATACAACTTATAATGAAAAAAAAAACTAGGTTTATACTTCAACGATCAGCCGAATATTTCATTTATAATTTATCATGCAAACTGTAAAATAACTCTGAATATAATGGAAACTCATACGGAGTCGTGTTAATTGATAATGTTCAGTATTATATTAAAAATACCTGTGCATTTGAAATTTATTCTTAATTTTTTTTTACAAATATGGATTCGATATACAAGGAGTTTCAAAAAAGGTGATCCCGTCTCTAGAATATATGAAAAACTGAAAAATATTCGGGGTTTGCTCAGTAAAAAATATTTGTAACGCCATCCGCATTCAAGATAAAAAAATACACATTTTCTACAATTTTGCCGCAACTACTGGCAACATTGTATTGAAATTTTACACGAATATATTTTGGAAGCTGATACATCCAATGAAGTTGTTTTTATGTCTGACTCTTATAGAGGACACTAGTTACACGATTCGTACCGAGTAGTATTGAACATAATTTTTTCAATATTAGATTTATTAAGCGAAATTTCAAGTGAACTTGAACATCATTTAATTTTACACCAAAAAGGTACTCTTGATAACACGATACTGTGTACCGTTTTCGGAATATTTTGATTTGAATTGAATTCTATTTTATATTATTAGCCTTCTTTAAATTCTCATCTTGTGATTTTTTGTTTAATTAATACATTAATTCATACCAGCATCAGTTATTAATTCATAATTTTTTAATCAAAGTGTTGCCAGTAGTTGCGGTAAAATAATAAAAAATGTGTATAATTTCTTTCAACGCCCTTTATCTCGAATACAGATGGCGTTACGAAATTTTTTTACTGAGTAAATCCCAAATATTTTCCAGTTTTCTATCTATCCTATGACTGGATCACCTGGAAACACTCTGAATGTTGGGTTAAAGCAATGTCGTCGTCAAAATTTTAATTTTCAATAGCTACTTTCACATCAAATATTTGTTCTTCTTATTTCAAACAGGTAAGCCTTATAATGGTTTTGCAAAAAGTCGTTGATTAATGTTTTATAGATTTTGTTTGAGTTGTATTTGATCGTTCTTATATCAGTATTGATTTAAATATCTTTCCCCGGATCTTTCTTTCATTTATTTCATGAAAGCATACTCGAAGTTGTATTTGGTTGCTGGAGCTTAATTAGAGCTACATCTTAAATTGACATTGGACACAGGAATCAACATTTTTTAGATATATTATACACCAATTATCCTTGCTAAACAATAATTTTTAAATTTGTACTTCCAAGGATAAAGTGTAACCTATTAACAAAAACACTTTTTTTCATTTAATTGATGAGTTTATTACAATGAACAAAGTAATTGTTGTAATTTTTATTAATCCACTTGTCGCTAAAAAATACATATAGTCAGCTTGGGCGTAAATTAATAGAATTAACCTTGTACAAGAATTTCCATTTCAGAATGGAATATTAATAAATATTACGTGTTATTTACAATTACGTGAAAGCCGCGTTTCTTATTGAAATTATAAGAGAAAATCTTCCAAATATAAAGTATATAAAAAATATAAAGTATATAATTACGCTGCCCAACAATGAAACAGTTTCGGACTCCAAAATAACATAATCTTATGCATTTTCAATTGCAATTCAAAAAATATTATGAATGTTCTAATTAACTCTATTTTTAAAGATGCAAATGATATTGTATATTATTTATATTCAGTTTGTAGAAAGTTTGGTTTTTATGTTGCCACACCAATTATTTGTTTAAAATCCAGCAATAAGAGGCTAAAGCATAATTACTGCAGTGTGTCAAAAAAATTAACAGCGGAAATAATGATAATTACATGATCTTGATAATAATAATCTACACTAATACAACATTTTCTATCACCTATACAGAAGATAATTTTTAATACTTCGCAGTGGCCTTGTTAAACCTTGATAAAAAATGAAATGCCGACATTCATTAAAGTCGAAAAGTTGAATAATCCATCTTACTTCCAATAACAGTATAATAAAAATATTATACCTGGACAGAAATAAGGGTCATCGATCTAGAGCAATCAACTTTTAAATTAAAAAAAAAACAAAAGCTCCAAAAGTCATCTCCATAGTTGCATGAAATATGCATTATTAGGATCAACCAATATTGGAGCTCCATTAGATTCTGCTGGTTAAATATACAGAGGTATAATGAAAATATATTGTCAAAAATTATCAACTGTATTTTGAGATGATACATTTTAAAAAACAATGGAACAAATAGGTACACTTATGTCATTTGCACTTTCTGAGTCTATGAAGATTATCTCTTTTTACCCAAATGCTTTCTTTGGTTCTTTTATACAATGGAGTTAATCAACCAATCGTCATAGGTTTAAGAAATCTCTATGTGAAACCACTTTTTTCCAAACCCATAATGAAAAACTAGAAAATTGGTTAGGTTTTAAATTGGTTTATAAATCCAACAATACAATTTTAGGGCAATCCTAAGGATAAAATACCAAATTTGGAAAAGAGTGGTATATATGAAATTCGCTGTAGCGATTGAGAGTTTATTGGACAGACTAAGAGATCCGTTATTGTCCGGTTTAAAGATCACATAGCTCATTTGAAATATGGACGGACCGGTAAATCAGGTATTGCTGATCACGTTGCATTTAGAAGAGCGGGTTTCAAATTGGTTTATAAATCCAACAATACATTGAAACAATTGTTGGGCAATTCTAACGATAAAATACCAAATTTGGAAAAAAGTGGTATACATGAATTAAGCTGTGATGATTGTGACGGACCAGAAAATCAGGTATTGCCGATCAACCTGCCAGTCATAATTGTGACATAAAGATTAAAAATGTAAAATTGTTAAAAAATGTATCCAATAATAAATTGTTGGATGCATTTGAAAGCATTGAAATTGCTAGATGTAAGAGTAGTCAACTCCTTACAGACCACTCTATAGTTTAGTAGTCAAGGAAAGAATGTGAAGATCCCGCCAACGACTTAGGTTAAGGTAAGTCAAGGGATTAGATTTTAATTTACTTTCACTCTTTGAAAACGATAACTTGGTTATCGAAAAGCGCGTCAGACAGTGTAATTGTGAGTGTTGGTGTAGTGATGGTTTAAACATTGTATTCAGTTCGTATAAAATTGTTTGTAAGTGGTAAAGTATTATCAGCAGTCGGTGAGTATATGTTTGAGTCATAAAAGAATGATAATAACGGTTCTCTGGATACATCAAATAACTATGTGTAATTTTAATATTAGTAATACGATTTCTTCCTATTGTGATACCTTTTGTCTACTTAAAAAAATTCAGGGAAAGGTGATAAATAAATGGATAGATGTTATAAAGTGCAGCCCCCATACTGTTGCTCCATAGATCGCATGAAGAAACTTGGTACTTGAGTTATTTCTAAGCTGGACTATCATTTCTGAGGGATTGTTAGAGGCTTCTTTGGCATTGCAATTTGCAGTGTGAGATGGAAGCCATGTGAAAAAGACCCTCGCACCATAAACAATGAAACTTTCATAGATGTTATAATTTTTACATGTATAATGTCAGCGAAATTAATTTTAATTAACCTAATAGACAAAAAAGGAGCGGGTGGAAGATATTTTTGAAAGCTTGGAGGTTTTTTATGGTTCGCCAGTGGGACTACATGTCGAAAATAAACAAAAACGCCAGCTGTAGGCGTCAGTATAAAGAATTAAATTGAAACATGTTCTATGTAGAATTTCTAGAAATTTTTTTTTACAATGATGCTAGGAAATTCATGTTTATTGTGATGATTATTCATGATTATTTTTGATCCAAGTAGGAGAGTACTGAAGCCAAATATAAAAAGAGAAAGGATTATCGTGGCACCGGGGCTAGAGCGGAAGGCATCAAGAAAGAGGCGAAGAGCGGTTTTGCGATCGGAAATATGTTTGTTTCAGATTTGGGAGCAGACACGTAGATAAAGCAACCATAGTTCTAAATCTAAGTTCATTTATATTGAGAGTAGCACTGACAGAAGCAATGTCAAGAGAATAGGAAACAGATAAGAGTTATGGTTATTAAATTAATCTACAGAGTATTGTGAGAGCAAATTTACATTTACCTGGATATTGGAACAAGAAAATTAATGAATATCATTATAAGAAGAAATTTCCAAATTTTCAAAACTTGTAATAGATTTAAATTTTGGTTTAACGAGAAATGTTGATTTTGTCATGCAAATTTATACTTTGTTTGATGATGAATTGATTTTTTAACTATTAATATAGAAAGATTTTTGTGTTTTGTGTAGTTCTAAACTATAATTCTATAATGACTAATTCTCTGTTTGGAAATTTTATTTTATTGCCTAGATTCAATTTAGTTCTACAAAACCATGCTTCATACAGGATTTATGGTATTTTTTCTTTTAGAATTTTATATGCATATTAAATGTGAATTATACAGGCAATAAATAATAACGTTAGTAGTGAATACAAGCTTTCAATAAAATTTCGTGCTATGAGCAATGGATCTCATCCAACAATAAAGGCCTCTATGAAGACTTTAAAATGCCTCTTACCTAGTAATGAAAAATATCTGTGGTTAATCCCATTAATTACTAAATATACCCGACAACAGAGAAAGAGTGGGTGGATTTATTTTACAAGGTAACGATGTCAAAGTAAAGACCCTTGGTATTCATTTCCCTATGAAAAATTATTCAAGCAAATTTTCAGATATCAAGTTCAGTCTTTGCAGATTCACAATTCGTGAAGAGTAAATGGTGGCCTAAGGCTATGTCAATGAAACATAGTTGTTATTTGATAGATTTGTAAGTTTTGGACAGAAGTATGTTCAAAATTAGGATTAGATTACTTACCGTGCTTCCCAAATAATTTTTTAAAATGGGATAGATTGATTGATGATACCAAAGATATATATTAACAAGTTCAATTGAATCCAGTCAAAAGAAGAGTAGGGACATTTACATTTAAATTTACATAAAAAATTGATATTTATACTTTCATATTATATCTCTCAGTTTTTAAATACTTTGTTTTTGCATTTGAAACATGTTGTATATAATATATTTGTTTTGATAAAAATTGGATAGTTTTACCATGACATTTATAACAATTCCTTAAAAAATGTATCAAATTAATGAACTATTTCATTTAAACTCACAAATATAACACAATTTTATTTGTTGATTATTTTTTATTACAAGGAAAATTTGACTTTTGTAAGTGTTTTCATATTTTTATCAGTAACAAAAGATAAAATGTTTATATGTGAAATGCTCGGATTCTTTGAAAAAATTAAGATTCAACTACTAACTGAAACCAATAACAGGAACTACCACTCCTAAAAATGAGTCAGGAAGCCTTAAATAGTTTGAAGTTTGTTCCCTACATTCTGAATAACAAGTATGTTATTAGTGTGTATAAAATATAGTTCAAAGGTAGTGGTAAACATTTGAACTTTGAACCATCTTCATTTGTTCTAGTATTAGATGTAGTGTTTTTAATTTACATTTGATTATTTTGCTGAATTGCTTTAATTTAACATGTATGTAGACAATACAATCAAGGTTATAAAAATTTATCAACAAACACAAAGGAAAATAAAAATGTTTATTAATAATTAATATCTTTGTAGAATAAACAGTAATTTTGAAAATACAGACAAGCAGATGCAATTATCAATTAATAAATGCATTTTGAACAAGGAAAGGACTTATATTCAAACACTGAATCTTATATTGCAACGCGAACTATTATTCATTTGATAGGATATAATCTTAAGACTTTTTATCTTTACTCTAGATAGTTGAACACAATATTTTCACATAGACTCATTCTACCCATAATACCGTCATTTGTATTGGAACCGCGTGTGAATTTATAGTTTATTTCTATTCATGTACAATAAAAAATAATATAGACTAAGGGTTTCTTAGTTCAAAACGTCGAAATCGTTTAAGAACAATCCTTTGAGATCATTTGCAACAGATAGTTTCAATTTACAACATGTATGATTCGATTTAATAAATTATTGTCATTATCATATAAACCATATTATTCTTTAAAACGGAGAAGAAAAAATGTGTAGAAAAATACAAAAATAAACAGCTTATGCCTCCAATTCCAAAAAACATGAAGCACCACCTAACAATGAGGTTAAGTTTACAATAAATATATATTACATACCTAAATGATCATCCATTTCGTATATTTGGACAACTGACAAACACTTAATCACTGTCAACTTAAAACTATTTAGATAATTATATAAATCTGACTAACATATAAATTCGCAATCAATTAGCAAATGTCAAGTTCGCAACAAAGACAGACCGACAATATCCAGAATAATTGTCAACAAGAATTAGCCTTGATGATTCATGTGATCGGTAGTGGTTATCAGTTTAATCTGATCGAAGTTATACTTAGAATTGAAACTGATAAACTAAGTTTCAAAGCAATTGAATGAAATTTTGATAGATAGATACTTTCTATGTGGATAACAACCTTTTTCTATTGCTATTACACAAAACTGATCTATTTTAACTGCTCTTGATAGATAAACGATTTAACAATGACTTCATTATGTTGGAGTTGTAGTTATTATTATACAATAAATCAGGTCACCTATGGAATTTCAAATTTTAAGCAATGACAGTTCTATTTACTTATGATTGTATACCTAGTTGTGAATCGTTTTACAAAACCCGTCAATATTGCAAATTATCAAATATTTGTTAAGATGTTTAAGATCTCTAGACACTCGTATGAAGATACAACGAAGCTGTGTAAGCTCGTCATCGTTGAAAGGGGAGGAAAACGTTCTGCAACTGTTGAAAAGAGAGCAAAAGCTAATGAGTCTATAACGGACACATTACAGTTGGACCTTGAAGGTGATGAAAGTTGATATTACTCCAGCTAACTACCCTCAGGACGCCTTAACCACGGAACCACAAACAGAGCTAGAAGATCGACTAGCTCGGCTCTTTCTGTCTTGAAACAAAACCTGGCCCCGTGTTTCGAGGAGTCAGCTTCAGACCGAGCCATATTGTTATCCACTGCACTAACCAGACTACACCTTATTGGGTCAAGTTGCAAGCAAAGGGTCTACAATTCCTCAATATACCGTCAATTGACGTAGATGAAAAGACATTCCTATTCCTTTTATAGTCACCTTATAAAACAGAGAAAATCTTGTCGTTGATCGACATTCAAAATAACACTAAGCACTGAAGAATTCTCCGGTCCACCCATACAAGTAAAAAATGAGTGTAAGTAGTGCTCTAGGATACTTCATTATCAAGTATCGTCTTGGAACAGTAAAACTTCTACTCAAAAAAGGTTAACATGGCAACTCCAAAGACAGCGGCCGCACTGTTAACGTCATCGACAAATGCAGCGCCAAGCTCTACAGCTGAGCAGGCACGAGCTGAGTCAATACCTTCTGTAGCCCAGATAAAAGCACTCACCACTGCAGCAAGAGGACTTTCAGAAAGGCTACACTGTCATAGTAGAATGCCGTCCCTGCCAGAAAGTTGACAAGCCAAAGCGGGGCTATCCTAAGATCGTTTCCAAAATCTTTACGACAGAAAGTATCACTTGGACTATAAAATCTGTCAAGCCGTAGAAATCTCAATCCTTAAGTCTACTGTCTACGCCTTGCAGAGTATAAACAGGAAACTGGAAAAAGTATAAAGAGATAGCGCTATGTGTCGATATAGATAATGAGGGGCCTTCACCAACACGTTAAGTCATTCCATCCATCATGCACTGGTGAGACGAGGAGTCGAACCAAGCATGGTGGCTTGGATTATGGCATTATCAAACATTAATATAGGTGATAAAGCAATAATTGCAAAACCGGAAGACAGATACCGACATAACGGTATGTCAATAAATCTCTGACCATAAACCTCTCAAAGACCACCCTAGTTTTAGTCACTAGAAGGAACAAATACGTTTCAAAAGCCTTAAGAATGAACGGAGTTCAACTAACCCTTAAGTCAGATATTAAATATCTCAGGGTGACCTTCAATCCGAGGAAAACATGGAAACATCTTCAAGCAGTAAGCTGTAAGGCATGAAGTGCTTTTTACAACTGCTGTAGAATAGTCGGAGGAACATGGGGCTTAAAACCCAAAATGACCTGGATGTACAAATCCATTGTGCCGCTTATCAAAAGCTATGCAGCTTTCATGTGGTGGCCAAGTACAAAAACCAAAATTGAGGAAATAACCTTAGATAAGTTGCAAAGTAGTACAGTCATTTTAGTGGATAATAAAGGCATACAAGGAACAGCACCTGACTGGGCATCTCAGCACTCTAAAGGAAAGTAAGGCGCCCATAGATATTATCACGTACACCATGTCTTCCAAACTATGCCTTATCAAAAACTATAAAATTATAATAACAAATCGACAGCAATGAACAAATGCAGAGATGACGTTCATTAGTTTTCTACTCAGATGGCTCAAAAACAAAATAGGGGCAGGAATAGGGGTCCAATTACCAAGCTCTATATCCCAATGGGCTCAGAACCCTCCATTTTCGGCCACACCGGAATACACGGCAATAAACAATCTGATGAAAAAAGTGAGACCATTCTTTTGACAGGACTACAACATTTCATAGGCTTCCCAAGAAGTCATCAAGTTATGGTCATAAAGAATTGGAAAAATGAGAAGAAATCAGAAATATGGAATAAGACCCCTGGTCTGAAACAATCGAAAAGATTTCTGTCCTATTCCACCAATTATTCTGAAAAGGCCCTTTCATTGAACACAGAAAGCTCATTTCTGTAGAGAACCAAAGGAAACCTCTTTTTTGAATGCGAGACAATCCATAAACCAAAACTACTGTACTTACATTCAAGCTTTTTATAGCCAGAAGAGGTAAGCTGTATAGTCCCCCGATACATAGCTCACTTAGCAAAGTCGTTACTGCCTGACTGGTGAACAGTCCGGGGTACACAATAGATCAATAGGTAAAAGTGTTAGCGAAGTAGATTCACAATCAGCTCATATAATCTAATCTTATCTAATTATCTAATACTTACAAAAATAAAAGTATATATATATATATATATATATATATATATATATATATATATATATATATATATATATATATATATATATTGATAAAGACCTACAATTATTCAATTTATTCGAAACGTCAATTTTTATCTGTCTTTTAAAACTAATTTTGAAACAGAAGAGACATAAAATCAAGAATATTTAGAAACATATATAGCACATAGCAAATTTAAATCCGCCTAAACAATTACTTCACTATTAAAACCATTGCTACCGTCCCTGATAATTTATAAGCCATGTGTATCTTCCTCTTTCTTGGACATACACTACTAGTTTTAATTTTGTAAAATTACTATTATGTTGCTAAGTGTATAATGGTTAAAATTATCATTCAGTGTGCTCAAATTCAAATTATAATACAGTTATAGTAATTTTCTTAGACAATTGAGAAAATTTACTAAGATGAAGTGTAATTTTATGATCTTTGAGTATAAGTTTTTTTGCGTTGAAACTTGCTACACATTTTTTGTAAAATTGCCCAAGAAATTTCTAACAGTGTAGAGGATAAAGCAAAATAGCTATACATCCTTTCTTTAAGCCCCTTCTATAGACTTTTCTCGGTTCTATCACTGCCACAGCTACCTCCATACCTGTCCTATCATCATGTATATTTTAAAATTTTGTATGATATGTAACAACAAACATGTTACGTTTTTCTTCAAACATTTTGAATATTCCTTTGATTACGTTTTGTGGCACAGTCACTTTGAATTTATTCATTCTAACATTCGAGTTTTTGAAGAAATTAATTTGTTATCGACCTCCCACTCCATTCGAGAAATTCAATAAAACGTTGAAATTGATTCGAATTCTTCTTCTGCATATCTACAATACAACTATCATAGTAAATTTTAGGAAATTTGTGGTAATTTTATTCTTTATATTCTCTGGTAAGTTTTTCTTTCCTTTTGTTTTAGTTATCATATAAATTCGTATTTTCTATTTATTTGGGGTACAGGACGAATAAACGAATGAAGCACATTTTATTAAAATCTGTTATTTCTTCATTCCTCATTTCATTTTTCCCCGCAGTTCTACAGCTGCCAGGTTGGGAGTTTTAACAACCAAGGATCCAACCACCAGACTACAAATTCAATTCACTCCAACATCTTGGAATCCAGTTGAGGGCTCAAACTATCCCGGATAGATAAC
Source organism: Diorhabda carinulata (assembly GCF_026250575.1). Classification (NCBI taxonomy): domain Eukaryota; kingdom Metazoa; phylum Arthropoda; class Insecta; order Coleoptera; family Chrysomelidae; genus Diorhabda; species Diorhabda carinulata. The sequence goes on from NC_079462.1 coordinate 13,175,996, forward strand.
CACCAGCCTTATCTTTAATATATAGATGTTGTGTTATTTTGGATACACAGTTAATGCGAAGTTACTATTTTTTCAATAAATTTAATGCTGAAATTTTTTTATTGTCCTTAGCAATAAATATTGATTTGGATAATCGTGTCCGGGGAAAGTTTTGGATTGTTTAATTTTTATTTTTAATCGTTTGTTAAAATGCTGGTGGCGTCCAATTTAATATTAATTGTTCACCCCATCTGAGTACCAGTTATTTATATAGTTTAACTGAGGCCGAATACTACTTCCTGAGGAAGAGTCTCCTGCTGGGGAATTTTAGGTTATAGATGATAATAATCGAGCAGAGTTTATAGTGATTATAATGCAAAAGTTCCCAAAGAAAAGAAAATATTCAAATATCCAATTAACATTTAGTAATGAGAGACATTCAATAACTTAAACAAAATTATTATAGAATATTATGTATTATAAAACAAGTATTAATTATAAAAAAGACTTAGCAAATGCAAACTAATTAAGTTAATTATTAATCACTTATGGAATGATAATTACAATATATTAATAGATTGGTAGGAGGGGGATCTGAAATGTTTGTCGTGAAATAACTATTTGATCTTTATCTCATAATATTCTATTTGTTTCCCTCATCGTAGATACAGTTTTATTTTATATGTTGACAAATATAAATAAATAAGACACCCACTCAAGTATCTAAATTGCTTTTCCAGCTTTTCTCTTTCTCTTGACAAAATGGTGCATAAGAGCTTCCAGTGAGATTGTATTCATTTTTCATGAGTTCAGTTCAGTTAATATTTCTTCAATCTTTTGAGTTGATATATTTTTCTGATGTGCTAATAATGTTTTCAAACTTAAGAAGCTACTCACATTTTATTCACCTTATAAAGTGATTTGCACCAGAAAAAATCACATTATTTATTATTATGTTGTTTGTTCACATTCTATAAAGTGAGATATCAGGTAATTTGTGACGAAAAAAATACATTCTAATAGGTTTAGTTAGGTAGACTTTCTTATTCTTTGCGAGTCCTAGATTTATGACGATTTAACAGAGCCGTTTTTAGTTTCAAAAAGAAATGAAATCTAAAAATTCAACAAACTCAAAATTTATGTCTAGTGTCATATGATGTATTTTGGGTTATTTGAAATTAATATATTATACAAAATTGAGATGTCACAATTCTCGATTTATTAATGTAAGGAGTTTTTTATACTCATGTACAAGGTAGCTATTTTACACTATACTTTGGCTATAACTCCAGTCCCCAATGATGAATACATACTTAAAAGAGTATATACTCCTTTAAATATATATTCTAAGCTTTCGAATAACTATGTATTCATCATGGGGGAACTAGTAAATGAGCATTGTGGCATTTTAATTTTCTAATTAATAATTGATATGATTCAAAATAGAACATTAAAAGAACCTGAAAATACTCTATCAACTACATAAAAACTTATATTCCATATCCTACCTATATTTTAAAACGATTCTATATAATATTATCAAATACACAATATCACATAGTTCAATCGACTTGATAAAGATAAAGATAAAATACCAACCAATAAATTCCCTAAAATAGTTTATGAAATCCCCAACAAAGAAGGCCAAATGTCACTACCATAGTTCCGGAACCAGCAATCCATTTTAATTTTAATCTTATTTTATAATTGTGAAATATTTACAGCACATTATTTTGAAAAAAAGGTTATTCAATTATATTCATTTAATTTGATATTTAATCTATATTCTCACATATTTTAAATGTTTTTACATGTTTTGATTAATTAAACGATATTAAGATTCAAAATTAATTAAACTATTTATCAAGTGCACCATTCAACATGAGCTAACGTAGTAATACAACATCTAGGAAACCATCCTCAAATTGAACGTAATCCATTTACTTACATAACTAAAGATTTTTCAAATTCATTTTAGAATACATATATTTTTTCTTTTTCATATATGTTTTGGATCATGATAATTAAGTCTCATGATTTTCATTCTATATTGTAGGTTCCCTGATGATGGAAAGAACATTTCCCGAAAGCTTGGAATCATAGTTTAGTTAAGAGTTTTTATTTTCAAATTTGCTGCAATCCCCAATATTCTAGTTGTAGTTCTTAGTAGTCAACATATATTAGAAACAAATGATTAAATAAACGTTTATTATACCTCCAAAACCATGTAACATAAGAAGATAGTATGTGTATATATTATTTTAAACTTATTGTAATGTAAATACGCGCTCACTTTGATTTATCAAATTGGTCCTTGTTCATTTGAATGTTAAGTATTTTTTCACTTTCATAGTCTGGTTGTGACAGTTGTCTAAAACCCTCATCATCTACAAAGCATATTTCATGACCATCAGGATCAGCCAAAATTAAAACCCGGACATCAGATTTTCCAGGTGTTGGTAGAACAGTAAGAGGAGTTAAAACAGTACATTTTTTTTCATCAACTTTCTTTGCCAGTGGTTCTTGTTCTTTATATGGAATCGAAAATGCGATACGTCCGAATGCTTGGCCCCGGTCGATAGCTTTACCTGTAAATGGGAATAAATAATTTAATAAAATGTAGCTTTTTCATTTCCATCAATTCTAAACGATTCAAATATGATAAAAAGATAAAACTCTAGCCAATAAATTGCTTAACGCTTATTTTTGGAAACAACATATATTATCTAAAATGATCAATGTATTAATAAAAAAACTGATTTGATTAACTTTATGAATATTTTTTTATGGTTTTGAAAAAACAAATTATATGAAAGTAATTCAACGCAATCGGCAACCAAGTAACCTTAACTAACCTATGAATTTCAACTTTACTAATAAAATTTAGTGTCATTAATAATCAAACCAATAAATATTCAGCTCCATTCATAACAACCTAGTCTATAAAAATTGAATGTTATTCATAATCTAACCAATGAAAATTAACAACGATTTCGATAGCAACCAGGATCAATAAGCTTAATATTTCTATCAAGCGTTATTTTGAATGGTTTTCAAAAGAAATAACCAAATTTATAACGCCGCAATTCTCAATTTCTATTGTTATACTTTTATACTACATATACATTTTTATATCATACTTGATTATAATTTCTGTCCCAGACGAATATTGCATACGTATTCGGAAGATTGGAAGTAATGACTAAAATTGAGTTCATTTTTTTCTAAAATTTCAGTAAAGCTGGAAACTTTATATTCTGTTATTTTCTTGCACTCGTAAATTACTATACCCTTTAATTCATATAAAAATGTTTTTTATGAAATAAAATTAATACTTAAAATCCTTATTTCAACTTTTACGTATTTTAAACCCTTTAATGTATATTATTTACACATACAATTTGCGAACAACAATACCAAAATAAATAAATATTCTTCAACATGTGGTTGATATAGTACTGTACTTGCAAACCAAAATGTCGCAGTTTTATCCCATCCTTACAATATACAATTTTCATATAATAGGATTAATCCCAAAACTAATTTTTAACATTTAAGAAATTTCTTAGAATCACTAGTTGTATGGTTTTCTATATTTTTAATGTAGTTATAATTACCCCTACGTAGGTATTTCAATTTTGACTCGCAGATAACTAAATTCGATGCAGTTACTCTTAAATTTTTGTAACAAACGATGTTTCCCTTTGAAGTTACAAATAATGTAGTTGTTGAAGTATAAGAGAATTTTTTCAAGGATCTGAGAATTGTTTGGAGAACGCTAGCAGATACTACATCTTGATTTTACTAAAAAAAATATTCACGAGCCCTTTCAACGCTATTTTCAACCAATAATTTATTACAGCTTCTATTGAACTAATCGCTGTCAAGTTGGGCGAAATTAGCTTTGGGGAAGTTATACCTCTGATTTATCGGTGATACAAATTACTCATTTGTATTTTCTAGCATGATAATGATTTCAAAGAAGGGACGAAATATATTCTCGTGAATACATCTAATTACTGAAAGTTGATTCCGACTGAAAACTAAATCAAGAGTATGATTGTGAGAGTAAATAACCTTCTTGGGCTGTGTAACGCTGAGATATTTGGTGAAGTTTTTTTAAAAAAGTACTGGGGAATATTAACATCGCCAATAATAACAAGACCGTCATCATTCAGAGAGTGAACAGAGTTTGTGAGAATATTTTAGAATGTATCATATATATATGTGTTTGAATTAACACAAAATACCAAATGTTTCCTGACAAAACAGTCTTGGTTCCACTAACATCAACCATCAAGCATGTTAATTATAACTGAAAAGTCGAAAGAGTTGGCACCGTAATGCTTTCTCAGTTTAAACAAAGCTCACCACCACTTTTGGTACAGGTTGATTCAAATTTACGATCTGTCAATAGAAGCATTTTGAATATCAACAAGTTTAGTATTCATGCCTCGAACATTTTGATAATAGATGATGAACTGTTTTCTTTTAGGTGGAGAGTTATGTCCAACCAGTCTTGGAATCTACAATATCATTCAAATCTGAGTAATTACTACTTCATGCTAAGTATATCAGATTTAAATTTAGTTTCAATATGAAATATGGGCGTTGTAAATCCCATATTACATGATTGCTTGAAAAATATTATTCTTTTTTTCTAGGAGGTATGGTATATTACGTCAATAACAGAACAGGAAAAATTATGCTGTCAGGTCCGTGCTTCTCTATCAGTTCAGAGATCCTTATTAGAGGATATATTGAACAAAGTTCTTTAATAGACAAAGATGATTCCTCATTTGCAAGCCTTTAAGCTTCCCAATTTCTTCATTTGTCGTGCTCCCAACGATCACGTCACCGTCTCGTATATTCTCAATGTCTATATTGACAGGGGTACAATAGCAGTTTTTTAAATTACATATTGCAGTTCGTGAACTTTATTCTCGACCAAAACATCTTTATTAAAACTGCTTTTTATGACCTCAAAATTTTTATGAACACTGGATAATTCATGTTACTGAAGGAGTCACTTAACATTTTCAGTGATATATAAATATTTCATATTTTTACGCTTATCCAGTGTTATCAACTCATTTCCAGTGAATTCTATACAGGTTATATGAAATCATCTGTTACAAGGACCATCACATAACCAACTTAGCCATCAGGCTTAGATTTGAGATATTATGCACACATTTAGTAAAAGAAGCTACAGAATCTGAAGTTATCGTTGTAGAAAAAACTATATACAAACAATTCCTAGGAGAACATAAGATTGGTAGCAAGCTTACTTACAAAGTGATAATGGAAAATATTATATTCCCATTTCACACATAGACAATTTATTGGAACAATCTGCTGTCTAAGAAGTAATCATACCCTCTTTACATCAATGTAAGAACAAAACTGGTTTATTAGATAACAAATTTTGCTTTTGTGATGAAATCGTTGATTCTCAACATATATTGGAATGTCTACTTCCAATTATAGAAATGAATACGTTACACCAAAAGCCCAGTACAGAAAACCATAGTTTTCAATACATTCATGACGACAAGTTTAAATCTAAGTGTGTACACCTGAGTAGAAAATACATGAAGATTTAAAAACGATAAAAAAAGGACATTGTCGAAATTTTTAAGAAATAATGAAAAAAGTAGAGAATAACTGTAAAAAGGAGAAAAATGTCATAAAGAATAATGATAAAAAGATGACAAAATAAAAAAAAATAAAAATATATAAATCAGGAAACACCACAATAAAATTAATCAAAAGGTTACAAATTTGTATCGATAAAATAAATAAGTGACAATTTAATTAAAATACATCGTTAAAAAAGCCTTAGCAATACATAAATCATTTGACTGGCTTTTTGGCTTTATTCAGTGCCACCTATTTAGGAAAAAAAAAAGATAGAAAGAAGTCAAAGAAGACCAAGACCGGCGCCGTGGACATGTAAGTGACGAAAATTAGGATCAAGTTTTATCAACTTTTCAACTGATCACCTGCACTTTGCGAAGATTTTGTGTTGTGGCCTTATTCCAGATACATAAGAGTGAAAGAAAAGTTGACAAATGGAGAATTAGAACTACCAATCATACCTTTTACTCTCCATATATGAGAAAAATGTCTCTTTGTTCATGAACACCGGTCGTCATATCACAAAGGATGTCCAAAATTACCTTAAAGACTTTAAAATCCAACAATCGTATTGCCTACTAACAGCCTTGATGACCTCAATTTAATACAGCTTCATGAATGTAATTGATCAGATCAAATTTTCCTTTCAATTTCTTATATTCATTTAAATAAAGAATGCTATTGTCCAAAATGAAATCAGAAATGAGATTCCATACATTTCCTATAATGCTAAAAATCAATCAATTAGGTAGCAGCTTCTCCTTTGGGAGAAAACAAAACAATAATAATATAAAATTGAAGCAAAGAGCATTATATCCAAATAGCTCTTAGAGCAGATGGACATAGAGAGACAGAAAAATTAGTATTAACTTGACCAATAAAAGATATATTAAATTGATAGAATACACCAAATTTAGCTCCTCGTTATAGCTTTGATGGACTAAAGTTGAATGTCATGATTTACATCAATACATTTTATAAATCTTAAAACATGAAAAAACCTACATTTTACTCGTGATTACACACTAGGACCCTTGAAAACTTTTGATGACAAAATTATGGAAAGTACTGTACCAAACTAAATTGTTAATGTAACATAAGAAATATATTGCTGATATATGAAATTAGTTTTAAGAATGTAAATAGATGTAATATCATACACCTAAAATATACTTATTGTCTCACCTATCTCTTGCAGTCCTAATTTCGCTTCATTATCTTTAAAACCAATTAGTGCTGATTTATCACCACGTTTGAAAATTTTTAAACCCAAAATTCCATTCCAGTAATCCAGAGAGCTTTTCAAATTAGATACGTTTAGAGTTACTGATTCTACTGGATCTGAAATGCAAATAATATTATAAATAATTATTACCTTGTAAATTAATCTTAATATATAAAAATTCAGTGTCCGTTTGTATGTTCCGAATGAACTCAAAAACGAGTCAACTGATATTCATGAAAGTTGGCATATATATGTAATTTGGTTCAACTTTAATGATATGATAGGTTATTATTTAAATTAATGGTCTCGATAATTAATAATTGAATAATTGATAATTAACTGAGCATCAACGTTGATTGTTGTTATTAATCGTAGTTTCCTTAAGTCTGGAACCTCATAGATGTCCTTTGTCATAGATGATAGATGTCCTTTGCACCTCATAGATGGCGCCACACTTTAATGTGATGTATTTCCTTAAACTATACACTATACATGTTTTCTTTTGCCTATACCACTTAACGTCGCTTCTTTCAAATCATTCTTCATTTTGCCTTCGTTGCGTACATTAAATCGAATATTTTTTTTACCTCTAAGTTACAGTTATTCAGAGAACAGCGACCACCCCCCCCGAGCTGGTTCCAGGACTTAGGTGGACCACTAATTGAGAATAATGATTTTATTTATATAAAATGTAGACGTAAACTACCGACAGCTTTTTGAAGAGGCTAAAGAAGTAGCTGAGCAGCTAGATATAGAAATTAAATGCCCCAGAATAGTATCAAAACAAATACATAGAGCCAATAACCAACCTGCTCAATCTGCTGAAGAGTATTTTCACAGAGCTATATACATCCCTCTTCTACATTCAATAAGTGATCTCCAGGACTACCTGTCAGTGTAGCGACAGCAGAAAGGTCTTTCTCTACGTTGTGCAGAATTAAATCGTGGCTAAGATCTTCAATGGTTGAAGATTGCCTAACCGAACTGGTACTTCTCCACGTTCATAAAAACGTACCCATTGATGTAAATGACGCAATACCACGTATCGGGAGAAGACGTAAAAGAAAAAATGTTTTTATTTAAATATATTTATTTTGTCTGTTTCTATTTTGTTTGTTGGAAACCCTTGTCGTACCACCTCTTCACTTTTGCGGAGTTGTGCGTCATATTCCTCAACATACCTCTAGATGTTATGACACATTATTCACCACTGTTATGGAATATAAATACGCTGCCTCATTCCTTGCGTGGTAGTGCTTCTCTGGATGTCTTCAAGAGAACGTGTATATGTACAAGTTATTACGTGTTAAGTTTTTCAAGTGTACAATAAAGAATAAATATTTTTAAGTACAGTACTTATGTACATTAATGAAATACCTACTTTTTACTTGTATCTATTGTTATCAAAATTAAATTATAAGTTCTTGACTTGACCACGACTATGTCACCCCCTCCTAGCGCCAAAGCTGAATCCGCCTTTGAATGAGCCAATATAGACTTAATGCTTACTTAAATTCAACTAGTCCAAGAAATTAATTTCAATGATATACTCTAGGCTTTGCCCGGACAAAAGCCAGGAAAATAAAATTGATTAATATTAAAAAACATATTATGTATGTTGCTGAGATTTACAACTTATCTATCCATCATACTCAAAAATTATGTTTCAATTATATTTCAATTTAAAGTTATTTTCAAATAAAAAAAGAGCATCGAACGCTGTCTAGTGCAGCAGTAAGCCTAAATCCATCACTGGTAGAAAAAGGTGGAGGCCTTCCACCACGTGACTAATACGTCAGCACCAATATTCATCTGAATCAAATAAAAATTTTTGTGAACTCAGTACAAATAATCGTCTAATATTCCAAAGGTCGGCCTTTTACGAATTGGCAATTAAAAAATAAATTCATTTTTTTAATTGTTTGTTTTTTATTAATATAGTTAGAATCAACATATTCAGCATAACTCGTTTGATAAAAATATTGAATAAGTTAAAAAACAAAATTAATATTAGCTAGGTCAGCTTATCACTGGAGAGCTGATTTTGTACAGAATGACTAGGATTTTATATAAGTAGGTACATATTTATGTAGTTCACAAAAGTAACATAATATTTAAGCTATTAACTGTGTATCCTCTTAACTAAATCAAAATTACACTTTATAAACTAATTTATATTAGGGGCGTTAGAAGATTTATACCCACGTAATGTTGATAGCAGAATATTTGACTAAGACTGTGAAATTGCAGCAGAAAATCTTGCTTTAGAGTTCATCCGATTCGGGACCTGAGCTGTCTTTCACAAGTTCAATATCTATATTCACCAAATTTCATTCTCGGATAAACCAGTCTTCAATTATTTTTTAGTGTGTCTAACACAATTATCCCAACATTTGCATTAAATTTTTCCAATGCTTCTTTCCATATAAATATTGGAACAATTCAATAATGACATATACATTTTCTTTTCAGTTCATTTTAGCAATATGTGATACTCCAGGTCTTGAGAGGTTTTCATTAAACTCAACATTGTTGGCTTTTAAACAAGTGATTTCATATTTTTTTGACGAAGTAGAAAATTTACCAAAATCGAGATTATTTCAGCGCAGTGGTAGGCTATCATTTTCGCAGTATCAACAAGAAAAAAAAATGTATTATAAAAAATTAATAAACAAAAAGTTTTATATGGAATAATAATAAAGATATCGAGAAAAACATATTTAATTATGCGTTATTTTTTACCCTTATAACCAGTACTAGCCCCATAAGATAGTATGTAGAAAATATGTGTTTGATAAATAGATCGAGTCACGTGATAAGACTTCCAGGGGTTCTACTATATTGATGTCCGTTTTAAAGAGCACCTGTCAGTCATAATCATAGAATACATAAAAATAATGTAAAATTGTGAAAAAATGTATCCAACAATAAAATTTTAATATATGTTATTAACAATGTACAAGGTTTGCAAAAGAAGTTTTTCCAATTAAGTTACTAATATTAATGTCTTTATCAGACTGAAAACTCCAAAATTGACATTCCTGACAAAACACAAACTCAAAACAAAATTTGTGGTACTTTTTCTACATGGTAAAGAACAAATGTCAAGATCAATCCTCCAAATGTGATGTATGCTATGAAGTTGTGGCTATGAAGCTATGAAGCTATGAAGACCATGTGATGGAATCTAGCATAAAACAACGAGATATTCTAAAATACCACAACCCACAAATTGATTTATAGCTATTCCCCATTATCAGTACGTGATGAAGACAGAGCTATTTTCGTGCGACCGAAAAATGTAGAAATGGTTCCTAGGAGGAACTTCATTTAAAAGGCGTAGTTTTTTCTCAGAAAAGTACATTCTTATTTAATCATCATTATATAAATTAATACTTTCGATTACGAGTTTAAAAAACAGTCGACAGTGGAGTAAATTATTCAAATCCTCGCGAAGAATAAGAATTCGGTTCGAGAACGGCGAATGTGAATTAATTGATATTTTGCTCAACATATTAAATATTGTGTAATTTAAATAAAGTGTATAGATTAATTAGATATAAGGCAATATAACGTGTGTCTAAATTTTGAAATTTATTCCCACATGAGGATAAACATAAGTAAAAATATTTTGAAAACAAAAGCATTATAGGTTAATATTATAAGGTAAGCAATTAGATACAATTTACAAATGATTGAAAAATTATTTGTAACTCTTCACAATAAAAACATTTTACCTCTGTCAATTGGTTGATGCTCATCAATAATCTCAAATCGGTAACCACCTGGTGCAACTACAACATTTCCATTTTCTACAGGCCACTTCTGTTCAATGGCTCTTTGTAAAATTTCTTTGTCTCTTATTGAAATCTTTGCAAAATCATTTCCTCTATTATAGTTAGAAATACCATAATTATATGTTAATTCTATGACAAAGTGATTATCTTCAGGTCCATACCCAACCATTGTTTTGCTCCATCTTCCGTCATAGGGTCTGAAAATATTTATAATATAGTAATCTATGCAAATGCAAGTAATTTTTTTATAGAATATACAAAGTGGTCCAGATTTATGTACATCAATTTCTACAGCTAATATAATAAAAAATACTTCATTCTAAAATTTTTTGAAATGTTATTAATAAGAGATCTACAATCCTTTAAAAGGGTGAATTGACAATCTTACTTTTTCAAAGGTCTACAGAATGTCACCAATTCTACCACATTTATATGTGAGTAGTTTTGGTAGATCCATACTTGAACAGCTTAGAGCATAAAAGAAAGGTTGCCGACCTGATTCTGTTTTACCAATACTACTACAGCAGATGCTCTTCCGAGCTGTACAACATAATACCACCTAGACCTAGGTAAACGTGACTCATGAACACCGATTTCACCTGCAGATGCCCAGAACGTAATTTATCAGGACTCCATTCTTTGCCTGTGCAACCTGTGGAATCAGCTAACAACGTACATCTTTCCCGAACAATACAACCTACAGAAGTCAAGTTCAATATCTACAGGCATCTCCACGCGGCAAGCACCACTAGAACTACTAGAGTGTAATAGAGATTACCCTCTTGTGCTTATTTTATACTTAAATAAATAAATATATATTCATAAAGGATTGGATAGGTCGCGGCATTAATTACCCTTATGTCTTATATTCTCCCATAATTTTGACTTCTCAATCAAAGCTGTTGGACATATATTTTAAAAATAAAGGAGTGAACAATAGTTTCTCAATATGACCCAGATTTTGTGTTCAATGGATATGATAAATAAAGTAAATGATAACTATACTTCTCGAATGTGTAAGAAAATAAGCTAAAAACCATGTAAACAGTGGAACCAGGGACGGATTAAGATTTATAAGGCCCGGGGCTAAAATAATGACGGGGCCCCCTTAAGGAATTCAGAAACCCGGAAAAATTCACAAAATAATATCAATACGTTAGATTTGTGGTATCAACACATCAAAAAATACAGAATGATTTCCAAAATTGGGGCCCTCTTGGACCCTTAAACAATAGTTTAATGTTATGTAAATCCCAAAAAGCATACGATATAGATCTCTTAGATAATGGCGATAAAAACATTTCATATGTTTATGAAAAGAACACTAAAATGTAAGTATTCTAAAATCACACTAAGAGATATTAAAGAATTAAAAGAGATTGTTGGTCAGTTTGGATAGGATCAAAAACAGTATTACTACAATCATATTTACAGAAGAAAATATAAAGGATTCTATAGAGACACTTAAATCAGAAATAGTTAAGAATGCCACCCTTACTTATTTAAATATGTGCTACTCATCTAAAACAGCTCAATAAGTAAAGTTGGGGCATCGATTAGCTGGAAATGAGCTATCACCACAACCATATATGAAAAAGGTGACAAACCCAACCCTACCAACTACTGGCTTGTGAGTTTAACGAGCTGCATTTAAAAGATAATGGGAACAATCTTCACAAAATTTATACTGTAACACATCAATAAATCCCAAATAGCTAACATAGGTTCATGCCCCAAAGATCAGTTATAACCAATATTTTCAGTGTACTGGACCATTGGACCTCTTGGCATGATCAGAATCAACCTATCTTGACTGCAGTTTAACATAATGCTAGCTTGGGATTGTCAGTTTTGTTTCAGTATAGACAGTCATTTGTCTCAAAATCAATCTGTACATAGATAAATACTGGGTTTCCTTCCGTTCCTTACACACAAGTGGCATTGTCAAAAAGATACAGTACTTTTTAATTAAGTACATCCAGGCAGTTCAGAGAACACGGCAGAAAGCTAAGAAAGGAAAACAAACCACACAGAAAAACTTCGAAGAAAACAGAATTCAGACGTGATAGATAATGTAAATTTAATAATAGTATTACAATAGAAACTAGGAAAAAACAAATTTATAAAAACAGCCTCATTAGCTCTGAGACTTGTCTATATTTAAAAATAATAAGATTGCTTTGGCTTTGCATTAACCTTTAATGAAACTTTTGTCAATTATTAATCACCCTAGCAATTGTATTGCAGTGAAATCTCTCTGGAAAAACTTGTTACTATACAGTTTATATTAATTCAGTTTACTTTTTAGGCAAAAGTGATTTTGTTCTCATATTTTCTTATTGTTCTAGTAGATGCAAAATATACCTAAATTTTAAAATTGTATGTTATCTAAAAACCATAATGGTTTTAGAAATATATTAGAAAAGAAGAACGAATTATAATGTATACAAACTTGAAGATCTTTATTTGGTAGTTAATATTTCTGATAAGAAATTACTTTGAAATTTCTCGAGTATTTTACATAGAACAAGAGTTTACACTTAAATACTTCTGACCTTTAATTATTTTATCAACATGAATTATATGACAGGTATACTTTTCTTAAAGAAAGAAAATATTTGTGATCATAATTTCATAATTATAGGATTGATGTCCTAAAATTACAATATCAATTTGTAACTGAGTAGTTCAAATAAACCTTTAAAATAATTGAGTTATAGCCTTTCTCACCCATTACACGTAGCTTCACATCCTTCTGAAAACTCTTCATGTCTAAGTAATTTCATTCCCAAAACATTTAAATAGAATCTCATAGATTCCTTTCTATTTGGTATTTTGAAAACATAATGCAAAGCTCTTCCTGATAATAACATTTTGTTATCAAGTTTATAGGACAGGTGAACCTCTTCTTGATACCTGTAGATATAAATTGTTGGTAATTATAAATAGATTATTGTAAAAACCCACTTCAAGTATCTACTGAAATCTTATGAATATATATACGTCTTCAAGGACATACAATTTCCTGATTAAAGCAATTAATTAAAATTACCTTTAGATGCAGGCAGGTATATAATATGTATTATAAATATTATAAAAACATATTACTTTTCTTTACAATAAGTGTTACAAATATATATAAGCCACTAATTTTTAAGAATGCAAGCCCTTGTTATCTTTTGAATTGCTGACACTTCCAAACAATTATTAAAAAAATTATTAATGTTTATAAATTCATAATATTGTATTGGCAGCATTGTAGAAACTGACAATGACTAAAGTGAAGTAAAATTAGTGAGGCATTTTCTAATGATGAAAAGTAATGGGGTTATTGTAAATGATTTATTTGTAGATTTTAAGATAATATTTAGAAATTCAATTATTTTCTAGCTTCGTCTACATAATTTTTCCAGACCAGCTAATTTAAACTAAATTTTATTGAATTAGTTGAATAAAGAAAAAACTCAGTAGTATTGTTTTTGTAAATTCAACAGTTTTCATTTTATATCATGGCACTAATTTGCAATATAGAAGTATGTATTGTTTTACTAGAGGTGCTCATTATAAAATTTTTCGATTGCTTACAAATTCACTACCGTTCATAATGTAATAAATTTGCTTATGCTCAAAAATTTCAGCCATCACTAATCTAATCTAATTAATTGTTATTATTGGTTCATTAAGTCACCGTAGCTTTTGAAATGTTAGCAATTAAGAAAAAGTAACGACAAAAAAATAAAAAATTTAATTCAATTACTAAAAACTGCTTTAATATAACTATGTCAATTGTCACATCATAAGTGACATTTGAATCTGATGGATCCATTATCGCGTATTGTTGAAGACAATAACATCTTAACAAACAATTTGTAAAAATATTGTGTTTAGACTTTCATTCTTTAGTTAAAATCATTATTTCTACAAGTATTTTATTCTGAGAATAATCTCAATAGTTCGTTTGTTTTTAAAATTGGAAGTTAGTCGAAGAACACTAGGAAGAATTAGTTATATCTTTTTTGTGCTAGTAGTTCCTACAAGGTTTTGTGCATATAAATCAAAAAACTTTTTTATTTTCGTTATGCTTGAATGTAATTTACTCCAAAGGTAACATGGCGAATTTAAATTTCACAAGGAACATTGGAGGAGGCAATATTGGCAGAACAAGTGTTAGTTTTGGTAGTAATTCTATGTCAGGACATGTTACCCCAGTGTTTGGACAAAGAGCACCTTCGGAAAGGAGAAACTTAGCTTCAATGGGGTAAATATTGCTAATATATATTACAGTTAAAAATTCAATATTGTAAGTTTTGTCTATGTATTAAAAAAATTGTTGTCGCTATTTTCTGTAATTATTTAAAATAAATATTTACTTATGGGTCGAAATTTAAACATGGAATTTTTGCTAACATTTAACATTGTTGAATTTTTTCGATGTACACTTTTTGTAAATAACAATCACATAAGGATTCAATATTGCACCAAGTAGAGATATTACTTCTCAATTTAAAGAAAAAAAATAATTATCCTGATAGTATTTATATTTAAAAATGTGGAACTAGAATTACTAGAAATACTTATAATTGATAAATATTGAGGTCTACAATGACAATAAATAATAGTGTTAAATATTTTAGATCGGTGTCACTATGTAAATATGCTCAATCCAATCCTATTGTATAGCTAATAAATAAAAAGGAATATATTCATTTTATCAAATAACCTAAACATTCTCACAAACATATGTTAAAGGTATCAGATCTTTTAGAATTCTATTGTTACCAAAGGTATTTGATAACTACTGATAAATAACTGATAAATACTTATTTCTTGCCAGAATTGTTTACAAATCAACACAACAATAATACTTGGCATGAACTAAGAAGAATAAGAACTGATCTGATATGAATGAAAAAGAATCGAGAGAAATGTTAAGGAGTTGCATAATTCACGTAAAATTTACCCAAGACTTTTAGGAATACCTCCTTTTAAAAACATGTTCACAATATGAGGACCGCCAACAAGTGTTAATACATTTTAGATGTGTATACCTCTAAAACGATGTATATGCTTTTATAAAACAAATATTTCTTTTTATGTATTTCTGTTGTCATTTTTAGATATCCCAATTTTGTTACTTTCTGGAGACCTACAATTTACATAAAAATAATTTGTAATACTGAAGTACTTATCATTTTATACAAAAAATTGAATTGGACTGATCAAATAAACAAATAATGGGAAAATGCAATAAACGCATAAACGTTTTCAGTCATCATAAATGGGGTACTAACTCAAATATTAGGTTACTTAATATTTTAAAAATCATTTATAAGATGAATAATAGAATAAGTACTATATTGATCTGCAGCTAAATGCCCAGTCCAAAAAAGAGAAAAAATTAAAAACCAATATTTAAGACAATGTACTGGTGCTCTGAATAGCATTCCAATAAACGTATCAAAAGTTGAATGAGCAGAATCACTACTAGACATAAGAAGAGATATGTTAAAAAACAGGCTTATATTAGAAATAAGTGTATGAATAAACAATAGCAAGAAAAATTCAAACAATTTGTACATATCTTGGGAAAGAAAAAAATACCTATCGTATTAGACAGCTATAACTGGGTAAACAGCTATGTAGGCAATATTTTTGAAAATGAAAATTCTCCTTATCTTAGAATTTGTTACTATTTACCACGCAGAAAATGGGAGGACTATGAACTAATTTTTACAGATGGTTAATGCTTTAATAAGAAAGTAGGCTGTCCCCTGCTTAGTCTAAATTTAAAATACAGAAATTATGGGAATTAAACAAGCACTGGAATACTGCATAGAGTTTGAACATAATATATTTTTTATTTTTACTGTCAGCAAAATTGCAGTAATGAAGCAATACTCTATGCAAATTCACAACATATTGCTACAAATATCTGGGAACTTTTCAGACGTTTGACAAATGTTAATAAGGATCTGAAGATAGGACATTGTGGAATACCACAAAATAAAATCTTTGCAAAAACAAAACAAAATTATATATATATATATATATATATATATATATATATATATATATATATATATATATATATATATATATATATATATATAATACACATGCAAATAAAAACAAAATTAAAAGAACATTGGTAAAAACAGTGCTGGGGGATGAATATATACCATTATTCAGCCCAGAGTAAAAAACAAACCTTGGTTCCATGAGGGAAGCAATGGAACATTTATGAGAACACTCAGGAGAATAAGGTCAGGACATTGCCTTACATGTAAAATTTTAAATTAACAGAAAACAAAAACTGTCAATCTGGCGAGATTGAAACATTGAAGAATTGTCTTCTAGAATATGAATTAAATAAAGCAGCTTTGATGATATTATACAATCAACTATCCAAATATATAGCACTACTAGGCAGATTTTATAATTATAATAACAGCAGAAGAAATAAAAGTAAAACAACTACTCTACTATTTAACTAAGAATACTAATGTGAAATTGTAGTCAGTATATATTTTTTATTGATAAATCATCTTGATTATAGGTTTCATCTGATTTAAAATTAGTTATTTACAAAAGCAAAAATATTGATATTTCAACATATTTCGATTTTTATCAAAATATGACTTGACATTGACAACTATAGTAATCAGGAGATTACCTACAACAACACCTAACCTAATGTTTAGAAGATAAATAAATAATTAAATAATCATTATATCTATTTACACCTATTATTTCAAATTTCATGATTCGAAATGTTGGCTTGCTGTTCTTCAATGGAGAAAACAATTACATTCCTAAATGTATATATAGATCCATATATAGATAATAAAATAAATTCAAAAAAAGTTCTATTAAAAATAATCATAAGTTATTCACTAAATTTGACTGAACTGTTTGTTCCAAACTAGTGTCATAAATTCACACTCACTACTTTGCTCTTGCAATTGTGGATTCAAACATATTTTTTCTACGACCGTGCGTTTTAACCCACTTTCCCGCACGCATTTTAGTTTTGAAAGTGTCACTTTCCCGCACTAGTGAGGGAAAGTGACATTCTTCAAAGGAGAAACAAATATCAAAACTGGTTTGATATCAGTTGCTATGACAACCCAAGCGTGTAATTGTTACTAAAACGTCAAAGTTGTTCAAAACGTCTTGGAAGTGACCGAATAAGAACAATCTTCTTTTAAATTAAACCACATTAAACCGGATCCGATACAATAATATTAATGGATTCATCCGACGAATAACTTCCCGAAGCCGTTTTGAAGGCTGCAAATGAAGCTAATTCCGAGCTGTTACCTGCCAAATCCAGACTAAAGTATGAGAAGCAATACGACCATTTTGTTACATGGTGTAAGGAGAAAGGGGCCAAAACTTATAAGGAAGAGGTATTTCTGGCGTATTTTCCAGACCTAAGTAAGGTTTTGACATCTAATACATTATGGTCCCGCTATTCGATGGTAAAAAGTTTCTCTGTACTACAAATGACTTAAAACCGTTGCCGTCACCGTCATCGTCATCTTTATGCGACCTGCAACCGATGCCATCTTCACCGACGTCATCTACCTTCCAGTTGAAACCAAATAACTCCACTGGGCCGGCAATTCTTACTAGTCTATAGAATACAACAAATTGTGTTTTCAATATTAATATTTATAATAATTAATAGTTTTTAGTTAAAATTTTGTATATTATTATGTTTGTTGGAATAAAATAATTTTTGAAAAATGGGTTGGTATACTTTTATGTATATACGGTCGTAGAAAAAATAATGTTCCTAACTCATGCGTAAAGTGTCTTTCCCGCACTTGACCGCTTGCCCGAACTCCGCTCCGCGTTGTTCGGGACAACTGCAGTCGCGTGCGGGAAATTATCACTTTCCGCACTTGTTAGGAAAATAACTATTTTTTGACTCTGACAATATTTTTTGAGTCCATCCAATTTTTGTGTATTCAATTTTGGGTTTCTATTTACAAACCATTCATAAATATGGACCCCATAATGTTTCTCTGTTTTCACTTCACTTTATATCTAGTAGAGGATTTTGGGTTTATCTGGCAGTGAAGGTTTTATAGCAGCTTTATATATCTTTGATATAGTTCCAGTTTGTTGATATTTGGTTTTCCATATAGTGTTAATTGAATTAATGTTTCAAGCTTTCAAACTTTAGGGCATCTAAAAATATTAGATTTAAGGTAAATGGTGAATCGAGGATTGTGGAAAGAAGAATTGAGTGAGTTTCTAGATTCTGTTTCTTTACTTAATTTTTTATAGCCGACTATCTTGTGAATATCAATTGAAGGTAAATTAAATATGTCCCTGTATATTACATATTTCATGTATTCTTAGTTTAATTTATTATATTCATATATATAAATATGAAATCCAGTTTATTGTTTCTCATTAGGTAATTTATATTTTATTTTGTTACAAAATAATATGTTTACAAAGTAATTACAAATGATATTATATTTAATTGCTAGGGTAACATAATTACGATAACAAAAAGTGCAGTTTGAGTTTATTAATATCATTATTTAAGATAATTATTTCTAAATGTTGTAAATACTACTGTTTGGCGCTCTTTTCTACACTTCTATTTATTTTTACATATCAAAGTAGTTCAACTGATGGGTTTCAAGTGTTAGCAAGTATTTGACTTAATTAATATGTGACCTTGAAAATATTTGCGCCTTGGCTATGGCCAAAAGCGACGACTGAAAACAAGCTCTACAGATGCTTGATTGAAGTTATTATAAAGTATTCTTAATATGAGTAGAGGTAGTGGAAAACTTCTTGAGCTATAATCTTGGAAATAGTTGTGCAAAACTAAATGGCAACAATGCACAGAATTATTAAAGGGAGGCCTGAAAAAGTCCCTTTGATGTTACCATAAAATGGGTTTGCATCTTATAGCCGAGGAGAAGCAGGTTAAAAATTAGATAATGTTATTTAAAAATAGAATTGATTTATTTATTATTCACAAAGCATTTAGATTATTACAGCCTTAAGCTTATATTACACACTATCTAAGATAAAAATTTAATCTCCAGTTCATGATTAGAATTGGAGATAAAAGTTTAAGTTGAAATTAAATTTTTTGACCAATATGAATATTTTCCCATGCACCAAACCGAATGTGCTTCCACATGATTCCAAAAAAGGTCTTTACAGAAAAGTTGCATACATTATTTTTCTACTTACTGTAGGTGTTGTTCATTACTATAGAAAATAGAAAATCTATTTCACGCACTAGTGCTAAAAAATTCTGCACGCACTAGTGTGTAAAGAAGACCTTGTTTATTTAGTATTATTACACCAATAACTAAATATCAAATTTTATTCTAGATTTTATTATGATTAATTTATATTGCACTAAATGATCTAAACTTCTTGGTAACATACATGATACAATCTAGAGAATGGAAAATATTAATAATAATTAATTAAATAATAAAAGCTGAAATTAAAGTAAAAACATAACAGTGCTCACGATAGGCTTGCATTTAAGTCGTCATCGACGTCGGCTCCATTATATTAAAATTCACTTTCACTGTCACTACTATCCTTTCCCAATACCAGTACGCATTTTTTGAGCATTAGTAATTAATTTTTGTTCCAACCACTAAACAAAATTTGTATTGCTCATATCGTCTTGATAGTCTAGGGTTTGCATTCCCAATTTAAAAATTGTAAGTGCCTTAGGTATGAATTAGCTGGGCGACTTTTTTTAATATTTTCTTAATTTTCTTAACTATTCAATTCTTTTTGTTTCTATGAATAATTTCTCCGTTAAAACTTTCCTGTTATCTTTAGTTTTTTTTTTCATTTGAATCCTATTCTTTTAACCAATTTAATCTTGTAAACGAATCAAATTTGCCAGTAAAATTTATCTTATTTTTTACTGATTTGAAGATTCTTTTCATGATAGGCTTTCTATTATGAAACAAATTCCTCAAATTCATCATTGATCCTTTGGAAGTTGAAGGTTTGTGAGGGTTTTTCGGGGCGATCTAAAGCGTTCACCATAGGATTTTCTATTACCTGCACCAACAATACGTTTCAACAAGGCGACAGAATTATTACACGTTTTGGCTACTCTCTCATGCAAACTCTTCAGAGATTTAGGGTATTCTGTTCCTTTTCTATTCTCATAAATTGATATACACTATTTGTCGAGCTTAAGAATTTGTCTGAAACAAAAGATTGCAAGAATTAATGAACATACATTTTAACATTTAAAAGTGAATATGAAAATTACAAAAAATTACTCTCCAATTATTTTTTTTTATTTTAATATACAAAATTCATATACCCATTTTTTAAACCATTTTATGAAGTAACAGCTGAAGTATATTGACTATAACTTGACTATAAATCAAATTTTATTTTATTGAAAACTTATTGTTACATACCTTACTGTCAAGAAACTTAATCCACTGCCTAGACAAATTATTGTTTACGAAAGTCCACTAAATTAATCTGAGAATAGTAATTATTGAATATATTAGATACCTACTATAACTAGAAACTAATAAAAAATTGACCAAAACGAAACGAAAGTCACCGCACTATTAAAATATTCTGAATCGGAAGAAACCAAGTGAACGAGAGTGTGATTGAAAAGTGCCCAAAAATTGTTAAAAAGGTAGTAGGATCTTATTTTAAACGTAAAATTATGTTCTGTGTCCGTATGACTCATAGATCTACTCGATTTCCTCTAAAAGATCGAATTTTTATTGTTAAACGTCACTGATTACCCTAAGTAATAACTTAATTTTTAATCAATTGACAATAGAAGACTATAAGTAAGCTCTGAATAATGTTTATTGTTCACTATCTTTTAATATTACTTTAATGGAATTGGTTTTGCAAAAGTTGCAAAAATTTATTATTTTGGCGCATTTATTTAATTAAGGCAACTGTAATAGCCCAGTCAATTTCATAGTATTCCGTTATAAATTATTATCAAATAAGTAGTTATATCTTTAGTAGGTAAAATCTGTAAATCACAAAAAAAGATAATAAAATAAAACCGTTTATTATGAAAAACTGGTGTAACGATATAACAAATGTTTAGATTTTGATAGTAAATATGTTGAAAAGGGAAAAAATGTTCATATTTTAGTTTGTTTGAGAATTCAGGTTAACTACAAAAGTTCCTTTTGCTAAATTAGGAAATATTTATTACTTGATAAATTACATAATCTGAAATAATTGTCGAATTCAATTACTTACTTATTGAATAAAAAACTTCACTTACTTTGACTCCAGGTTAAATACCACGGATATATCACTACTTTGATTCCTCTCAAAACGTTGCCATGACTTGGGACATTTAAATCAGATATGTTCAGCGTTGCCTCACTATGTTTTTACTCGATAATCATATGCGTGCATTTTGTTATGCTGTCCCTTTAAATCAGATATCTTTTGTATCCTTCTCATAATTTCGTTTCTCTGTTTTACTGAGACATCTGGCTTTTGACTGTACTAGAACTTCAATTTAAACATACAGCTAAACATTCTTAAGATAAGAATCTGTCTTCATTATATTTTTTTAATATATATGACCATAACAACACTCACCACACAACATTATAAGGGAAAATTGAGGAAAAAACAATTGAAGTGACAAAATAGCTCTGGGGAACTAAGAATTGTATATATTGTATATTAAAATGAAGTATTTGAGAAAGTGAATGCTTAACACAAATTACAAATGATTTTAGCTAGATCCAAAAATGTGAAAACATTTAATAAGTAGTTGAGGACTTTGAGATTTATGGGTGCTTCAAATAGGTGATTGGGGTGACTTACCCATAGATGATAATTTTAATCAGTCCTCAAAGAAATAGAAATAAATACCAATAAGCTCAAGAAATGTGCTATTCATTTTTGCATATAAAATTATAAGATATGAACATGTCAGGAACATAAATATAAGTGTATACTGTATAATATTACACATTTTAGTGTAAAGATACATGAATACAATAGCACATGAAGTAGAATTAAACATACATTAATATATTTTAATAGTTGTAGAAATATTGGGAAATATAACGAAGTTAGTTGGAAAATCTGAAACAATACCAAAAATAAAATTGTGATTAGAATAAAAAACAGCAGTTTGTATTATGTATGAATTTTGAAATTAACATCAAAGAAGAAACTAATGAAAGGTTATTTTTTTCGTTTTAAAGCTGGTTATATTTATTATCCTACCCTATACATAAAAATCCAATTCAGTTTCGTAAATATTCAAGTTAGCATGCTGAAAACCACGTACTGTAGTCAAACCGTAAGTTTTCTCCCACATAATTTGCTATAACTTCGCTATTTGTTTCATTTGAAATTTCTATTTTTATCTGAAATTTGTTTATATTTATTATGAGATTCCTTTTATGAAATTTTGATTAATTTCCATAAAATACCCACGCCAGTCTATTTCTGGAAAAAATGTCATATAACATAATCCATGCTTAATTTAATCCAAATTTTTCAGGTATAACTAGTTTTTGTTTACTTTCTTAAAAAATACCATGTTTTGTATAACTTAGCACTGATTAGTAAATAAAATTTTATAATCATTGACTATGAAAGTGGTGTAATTAATTGAGATGGGTGGCATTACAGATGGTTGCCAACCAGTAGCCTGTTATTTGACATTTTTTTTATATTACGTCTCAAGAGTTGCTAATTTAGATTACTAATTTTTTTTTTAAAATATTTATTTATTTAATTATAAATATTCATACAGTTATTAGGGCGATTAATATAACCCAAAGAGTAATCTTATATTTAGAGGATGAAGATAATTCCACTATGAATAACAAATTGAAGAATGAAAAGAGAAGAGGATGGAAATAGAATCTTCATCAAATTACAATATTATTACTGACTAGTTTCTTCCGAACAAAATTAGGAAAAATGTTTGTAACAAATAGTAATTGTAATTGTTCATAGAAATGTAAAAAACGTGTTTATTAAACACGACATATAAAAATTTTTGATAATTTTTTGAAATATAGGTGATTTTAATAAGCAAAATGTATAATCTTTATTGTAATGTTCAATGTAAATTTGTCAAAAGAAAGAGTATAAATAATTCGTGTATTAAAAGAGATACACCTATAAATCTACTGCAGAATTGATCGTATCCTAAAAAAATGAAAATGAAAATACTTCGAAAGATATACATAGAAAAATACATAAATACAGTGTTAGACCGTATAAAGCTTTGCGTTATTGTTTAGTAAAAGTATAAATGTATAATTTATACTCGGTATAATAATATAATGCAAGGTGAATAAATTGAGTTCAGTTGAATGGATCAATCACATATTACGAGTATAAGCGAAATGTTCAACGAGAGTTTTCAGTATTTACTGGACAACAAACTTAATATGTATGGGTATCCCCAAAGTGTACTATATTATATAAGATGTGAAGGACAAATATTTGAATCTATTTTGTATGATAACACGTCCTGAAACACTGCTAAAATTTGAAAAACTCGCCTTGTCGCCTTCGTACCAAAATAAAAAATTTAAAGGAGTTATTACCTAATATACGCCCGGAGTGCTGCACATAAAGAGCATAAATAAATACTATTAAAATATCTTGTAATTTTGTAAGTGTAATTGGAAATACTACTTCTATTTTATATCGTATCGTTGTATTAAGTAATTAACATGATATTAGATTTTTCCAACTTGAAATTAAACAATTTTTACAATTCTCTAATGGTAAAAGTACTGTAGCTACATTTGCAGTACATGTAAGTATACATTAATTCAGTAAAGTACCTCTCAAACAAATTTATATAACCAAAGTACCTATTGATAAACAATAGAAAGATTGTCAGACGTCATATAATTGATATGCAAACCTTTCTCGATCAAGAAAAATGAACTCACACCACTTTCAAAATAAACGGTCCATATTTTGCCAAAACATACAGATTTATTTTGTCTGCCTGAACATTTGACTAGATATTTAACCAATTTTTAGAGGCAAAAATGAAATAATCATGTTAAAGACCACGTTTGCATGACGAAAGGAGAAATTTTTTTATGAATTTACAGAATGTTAAATTTTTTCGCTGTCACAATTAGATTACTAATGTGAAATTTATATTCTTATATTGTGGATAGATAAGGATAGACAACCGCACGCCATCAGCAGGATTCGGTCAAAACTTAATGTAGTTAAAACTAGTGTGACGAATACACAGCTATACGCCATCAAACATCGAAAGTCATAATTTAATGTAATGGAAACTATAAAATATGGCGAGTGGTTCCCTTTATTATTGGGTATCCATGTACCAAGTTCTAAATATTTCTGAAGAATTAATAAAATTAACTTATACAATTTTATCTACGAACGTTTACCCGAAAAATATTACGTTTTGGTGTTGAATGACGAAGCAGGAGATAAATTGATGCTTAAGGGTAAATAAAGCACTTGATAATCAAAGAAGCAAGAGAATTGAATAAGATTTTGAGGATACCAGGGATGAATTGGAAAAGAGACTAGAAGCTGCGGAGGGCTCCAGAACGGAAAACATCAAAAAGTGACTGTTCGGAGCAAATTTGGAGGACAGGCTACTAAATAAAATAGAACAGAAACTGGGTGGCTGGAGCGATGGTGATAAAACGATAAAAGCTGCGGGTGTTTGGATGATAAATGGCTTTTCCGTCGAATTATTAGGCCACTTTATGTGTATTCACAGGATAGTATTATATGTTAGGCAAAAAAGTATGAGAACTGAAAATGAGGAAATTGTCCAAAAATTTAATGATGAAGATGGTGCCACAATGCGACTGGCCTTTCTCTATCTATCAATATGATAACTACAATTGTACTATTATATGTCCAATTAATCATATAAAATTCAATATTTCCAATCGGATTGTAGCAGGTAAAAAGCATTGAAGGTTTCGGTAGATTCAAAAGAAAAAATTTTTTTCCCTTTTTAAACGTTATAAAAATGTAATCTTTGAAAAATTTTTCATTTATTTGATTTTTTTTCTTTACTTATTTAATTTTTTTTAGGCCCCATAAAAACATGGTTTTCAATTGTTTTATTTATTTTATTGTTTGATGGAGACGAGGGACTCCTTCATTTTAACATCAATAATATATTTTGCGTCTCTCTCCTGACAAATCCGTTTCAGGCATATTTATAAATATAATAGTGGTTAATTAAGAAATAAAACTCGAGTTGTTCAAAGAACTGGCCTTTTCCTTCCTTCTTTTCATTTTTACTACTCGCCCATTTGAAAACTGCACACTAATTTCACTCACTTCTTGTGATCCATAAAAAACCAATAAAATTTTTGTTAGAAATGAATATTCCTATATTTTTGAGAAATATTATTCTTTCATAATTTCAACTTCCAATTCACTTCACAAAAGTTTTCAGAATTTTAATTGATTTTGATTTCTGCCTCCTTTACTATTTGATTCAATGTATTGTTTCAGAAGTATAACCGTTTTGTAAAATTCAAAATTGTATTTTGGAATTTAATTGAGGATAGAAATTTGGAAGAAAGTTCTCATATGCAAATAAAGGAATCATTCACCAAGATAATGAGCTTTTCAATTACTTCTAAATGACTTATGGACCAGGGTCGATAATTTTTTAAATAAATAAAATATTAGTAGGATGTAACCTTGATAAAAGAGGAGAATACAATAAAAGTAAAAGGAAAAATAATTTACGGGCGATCTCAGGTCGGGAGAGAGAAGGGGGTCAGTTATAAAAAATAAAAAAACGATTTATCTCGATTCCCAACGAAACTACAACTTCTACGCTAGTTTAATGGCAAAAGATATTATAACTTTTGTATTTACACTTTTTTCACATAATCTCAAAATTTATGTGAAAAATTCAAAAAACCAAGTTTTTGATTTTTTATTTCTATCTAAATTTATATATAGAAAAACGTGAGATTCCATGTTACATAGAAGAACATGAATAATTGAGAGTCTAAAAATTTAATAAATATCTAAAAACTGTACATAATGATCAAAGAAAGTTTCCAGATGCCAGTTTCTTTTTCGATTTTTTTTTGTCTTTTCTAAAAAATTTATCATGATGATGATAAAATTTCTTACACCATCAGAAAGTAGAGATTTCAACAAACAGAAACTCGACGACTATTCCATCTAATTGGAAAGGCAATACCTATACAAAAATGAAAAAGGAGTTAGACAACAGTATACGGAGCCAAACGCGGTCGTATCAGGTAGACGGCTACAAACTACGATATCATCGAAAGGATTCACCAAATGTTATTGAGCGACTGTCGTTTCAAGGCTAGAGATATAGAACGGGCTATCGGAATATCAAATATTTGCAATATACTTACTAAAGAATAATGCATGCGTAAACTATCCACGTGTTAGGTGTCGCGTTTGCTCACTTCATAACTAGAACTAGTAGGTGAAACCTGATTCGCCCACTGCACTCTTGAAACAAAAAACAGTCAAGACAGTATATTGCAAAATATACTCTAAATTCCTGAATTTTTTGTTTTTAATAGAGTATGGTTTGATAGAAAATAAAGCAAAGCAATATAATGTTTACTGGCAGATAGGTGTTGACAAATAAATGATAAAGGAAGATGAAAGAACAGGCAAAGCAGTAAAATAATGAATTATAGTGACTACATTAGAATGAAAAATATAGAGAAGAAACTAAACTGTGGAATATAAACACCAGTATAAATCAAAAATTGATTTTAATGTATTCGTGCGAAAATTTAGGGGCTAGGAACATGAATATAGAGAACCTCTAATTTAGAAAGGCAACAAAATGCAACAATGCCCACCCACAAGTCTAAGTTTTTGTGTTTAAATTAGAACCCAAGTTAGTAAGAATGTCCCGCATACATAGTTTTACTGTGTTGCTCAAGTATCCTAGATTATTATATCTAATGTGACATTTTCTGTAATCGGTTTTCCTAGTTGAAGTAAAAGTTAGAGTCTGGTCATTCGATTTAGAATTTCTCCATAAAATACAAGAAATATCTAATAATAGGCCAAAAATGGCAGTTGGTCATGTATTGCAAATGCAAATCTTTCGTGTAGAATATTGGTTCACAATTTTATCTACACCTTTGTAACGTTTAGCGAAGTATAAAGTGTGGTTATTTAAATGGTTTATTCTCATCATCGAATGCATAAGTACAAACAGAACAAAAAACCTGGAACAGGTAGATTTTTATTTTTAAACTAACAATTTACAGTTTGAAAATATTATCCCCCTCCAGCACTCCCTCGAAAATTTCAAAAAAGAAGGGGGGTCGTGTGGCACCTTGTTAGAAAGGGATTTCAGTCCTCTGTTAAGCAATATAGTTTTTTTTTTAATGACAATGTCGCATAATATTTGGAATGTATTTTGCAATGTACTTACAATTACATTAAATGTTCAAAATGACCAAAAGTCAAAGCGGGGGATCTACCCGGTCATTCGATCTGTTCCACCTCTTCGAATCCACCTATTGGGAAAAATCTCGTTTAAATAATTTGTAACTGTACGTGCAGTGGAGCTTCGTCTTGTTGGTAGTAAATAGATTGATCTATCTCATTTGGATGATGAACATCAGGAAAAAGGCTTTTTAATGTAGGTACTAAGAAGATAATCAAAAAATCTAGATAAACCTCACCATTAACAGTGTCCTCAAAAAAAAAACCTCCAATAATTTTATTGTTTATGATATCCGCCCAAATTTTCACTTTTTTAGGATATTGAGTATGAGTCCCACACATTCAGTGAGAGTTTTCTCTGCATCAATATTTACAATTTTGTTTGAAAATCGTTCCGTTTAAATGAAACGTCGCATCATCAGAAAAAAGTATTTCGTTTATGAATCTGCGTTCATTCTGTCCATCATCAATTTACTTGTCTTCTATCAGGATTACCTTCATTTATTTCCTGAATCAACTGAACTTTGTAAGAGTGGTACTTTTCTTTATACAAAACTCTCAAAATAGATGATTTACTCACATTATTGTAGGCGGCAAGTTCTCGAGTTGTTTTATGCGGATTTTCCTCGATCTCTAAATGTACCTACATGTAACTTTTTTTCATCAGTAAATTGAACATTTCTACCTGGTTTTTCAATAATTTTTTACATTTCCAGTTTCACGAAACTTGTTTTTTTAATTCTGCTAACTACGAAACGTGTTGACCAGAGTATTTATTATTAAAAAGTTGACAATATCCCTTTTGCTCTTGTTACCACAACTTCCAGTCTCAGACAAATGAGCCGTAATTAAATTAAATAAGCACACAAATATTATAGTGACGTCTTTTAGTAACTTTAAATGCCTAAATGACAGCAGCCTACTAGATTCATATCAATTGTTTATTTGGCTTTTTGACGAATATTTATTTTGTAAAATTTTTTACTGATGTTTAGCAGAACAGATACGAAAATATCTGATAGACCAGACAATATTGCTGATTTAAATTATAGGATAACGGAAGTAATTTTGAATTTTGAACATTTAATTGTAAATACATTGCACAATACATTCTAAATATTATGCGACATTATTATTTTCATTCCACGTAAAGTTTTGTGATAGTGACATTATCAAAATTTTACATTTTAGAAATTAATTTTTCAGTTATAATTGCAACAAATTTAAAAAACTTTATATTGCTGAACAGGAGATTAAAATTCCTTTCCAACAAGGTGCCAAACGATCCACTTTCTTATTAAGGAGGAGATAAAATTATCATATTTTAAATTGTCAATCTAAAAATAAAAATCGACCTGTTTCACATAATACCGCTAAAATTGAATTTATTGCATACATATTATATAAACTTGTAACTTCATACTATATGAATTTTTAATATCAGTCTTTGCCTTAATTTCTATCCCGTATTTATATGGGTTACTTTTCACGTAAACACGTAAAGAACATATTTCCCTAAATGGTACGAACTACCCATCTGAGTTGACAAATAATTAAGATTAATAGGTACATGTCAATATGAATTTCAGTACACCTTTTTAAACGAAATTCCAACAATTTAATCGAATCATGCAATAAATATTCAAAAATGTTTTCCTAATATTCGCCGCCGAATATTTCCAAATATTAAAATGTAAATCGTAATTGTAGCTGATAATTAATTTTTTTAACGAGATATTTACTTTATATGAAATTAATAAATTTGTTAAACGAGTGATTTGTAGAACCTTAGCTTTATAAATATATCAAGCACACAAATCAAAACAAGCAGTGTTATACAAAATAGATGATATCGTAAGTAAATATATAAAATGGGCTAGTGAAATAACGGTTTAAATTCATTTTATATACAATTATGAATACATAGGAAAAATCCCCTAATAATTTTAAATCTTATTTTTCAATTAAAATTTTTGGCATGTTGTTCAAAACAATAATTTGTGGGTGAATGAATCGACGAGGTATGTTCAGAAAAAAAAAAGAATTTTTATAATGGGCGAACTTAGCTGTTTTTAAATTTTTTTATTATACAAATATGTTTTGTTTTTGACGAATTAGAGGGTGCTCAAAAGCCTATAGCAAATTTGCATTTAGTATGTAGGTAAATGAAAACTTTCAAGATAATGGTGACGAAAGCCTTGGATGACCTAGCACATTAACAACCGATAAAATCGTGGAAAAACTGAAATTAATCTTAATGAAAAATCATCCGATCACAAACAATTGTTGATGATCAATAGGCTCATACCATAAATTTATTAGAATGTTTTTGTGAATGAAACATGTAAAAACTAAGTTTGTTGTGAAATATGAATTTTAAATAAAATTAGCAGCTAATGGAAGGTGCTTATATGTCAACAAATAAAATCAACGACGATACAGAATCACGTGTTTTACGAAACATGGATACGATATTCTAACTAAAACTTAATATTCCCCGTGGAGACATTCGGATTGGCCAAAAGGGATAAAGTCTCGAAAAGTCCTGTGAAATGTAAAGGTTTTCCTATTTCCCAAAACAAAGGGCATGTTGACG
Organism: Diorhabda carinulata; assembly: GCF_026250575.1. Taxonomy (NCBI): domain Eukaryota; kingdom Metazoa; phylum Arthropoda; class Insecta; order Coleoptera; family Chrysomelidae; genus Diorhabda; species Diorhabda carinulata. The sequence continues at coordinate 13,206,696 of NC_079462.1, forward strand.
GATAATAGTTTTATAAGCATACATGATACTAATAGCATACGAAAGAGCTAATGGCTAAATTCTAAATGATTTGAAGTGTTACAAGGATTGGAAGAACCGTTAGCACCAATGGTATCTTATCTAATTGGGACTTTATACAACATCAATGTTGTATAAATATTTTCTACCCTTTAATCAAAGTTGGTAACTTATTCACACATATGAAACTCCAGCATTCAGATGTGATTTATAAAATAAATTGTTTAGTGTGCAATAAGAGTTAAATTGTTATAACTGAACAGTACTTGAAATCCAGAATATACCAGCATGAATATGATTATGGAGAACATAGTAAGGACAAAAAAGATAAAATAGCTCTGGCTCAACATCATTCCACCGATTGTAACATCTTTAATTTTGATGATGTGAAAATTCTAGATAAAGAACATAAAAATGCAAAAAGAACTATCAGCGAAATGATATACTTAAAACTGAATCATACAGTTAATAACCGTAAAGTTGTGGCCAATCTTGGAGTTCAATATAATCATCTTTTGAATATTTATAAGACAACCCACTATGACCGGACTAGTATTTGATGGTAATAATTATTAGAATAATTCCAACAATTTCTACCGTTAATGCTTTTGTTATTATTAGAAAATATTTGCAAGTATTCCTTTACTGATAGATGTATCTTAACAGGAGAATTATCTCTTCGTGCGGAATATGTATATAAGTATTTTAGGTTAGGTATTTTATCTTTTGACTGACGTCTAATAATTTAAAAAGGTATGTTATTTGCATAGGTTTTAATTATATGTGTATATATTGGTTTCTCTAAATAACATTTTCATTGTTCTGCTGTTTTATTTAACAATGTTCTTGTTTGTTTATGTTATATAGTTTGTCTTAGATGCAGTGTGTCCTATTCGGTTATATACAGTGCTTTTCAGATAAAAGTATCCACCTTTAATAACTTTTGTAATACTGGTATTTAGAAAAAATCCAAAAACACGTCAATTTATGTTGGAAGGGGCAAGCATTATGGCTTATTTAAACTTACTGGAAAAGCCACCCCCTCACCCCTAGCAGCATCCCCTTTATTTTTTTAAATTACTTTTCATATTTTTTATGTAAAATTTGGATACTCCTCTTTGAGCTGATTTCAAAAATGTATAATACTTGTAGGTTAAAGTGGTTAGTTTATGAGATAAACAATTTTTCTTTTAAGAGCACAAATTTTACTTATTATTTACTTTCACCTTATTTGCCTGTACTAAAATGGGTTGTACAACAGTTCAAACTCTTTAATCTTTTTAACTGTGCTATTTATTATGAAGTTACAATAAGTGTTCAAAATGAGTACCATTAACTTCCATACAATGGTATAATCTATTTTGAAATGCCTCTCTGACATTGCTTAATACGGCTGGATTTAATTGTCGACATTCATTTTCTATCCTCTCTCGTAAATCATCCAGAGATTCTGGTTGGGTAGCATAAACTTTTGTTTTTAAATACCCCCATAAAAAGAAGTCTAGGGGTGTTAGATCCGGTGACCTAGGTGGCCACTCCATCATCTGCCCCCTTCTACCTATCCAACGAGCGGGGAATGTTTCGTTTAAAAATTGTCGGACAGACATAGCATAGTGTGGGGGAGCTCCGTCTTGTTGAAATACCAGTAAATCTTCGGAAAGGTTATCATCATTTTCTATTATTGTTGTAATACGTGGGTCAACCCCTTCCCTGAGTAACTCAAGATATGATTCACCATTTAAATTTCCGTTGATGAAGAAAGGTCCGACAATGTGGTCACCTAGGATACCACACCAAACGTTTAACTTTTGGGGATGTTGTGTATGGAATTCACGCATAATATGTGGATCACTTTCAGCCCAATATCTACAATTATGCCTACTTACTAAGCCATTTAATGACCATGAGCATTCATCAGAAAAGCAAATATTGTTTAACAATTGTGGATTGTTATTGATAATTTGCGTCATTGATTCGCAAAACTCTAGACGACGATCAAAATCATCTTCATTCAACTCGTGCACCAACTTAACTTTGTATGGGTGGTACTTGAATTTATGTAGAACTCGGAAAACTGTAGAAGATGAAACACCGATCGCTCTACTTATTGTTGACAACGATTGGGGTTGTTGAGCCTCTAAGCTGACTTGCCCTAAAATTGCCACTTGGATATTTTAATTTAATAATTTAATTAATTTAATTTAATTTAATATTCTAGCAGCAGCTCTTGCACAATTATTATTTTGGTAGTATAAATCTACAATTTCAATTCTTTCTTGCAAAGAGTAAACCATTTCAGAGAAACAAAATAAATAATGTATCAAATTACACTATCAATAGTGACTACAAATTCTAGTTGACAATGTCAAACTTTAATAAAAAGTAGAGTTTTTTGTTGTTTGGATTTTTTAAGTAGAATAAATAGCACAGTTAAAAAGATTAAAGAGTTTGAACTGTTGTACAACCCATTTTAGTACAGGCAAATAAGGTGAAAGTAAATAATAAGTAAAATTTGTGCTCTTAAAAGAAAAATTGTTTATCTCATAAACTAACCACTTTAACCTACAAGTATTATACATTTTTGAAATCAGCTCAAAGAGGAGTATCCAAATTTTACATAAAAAATATGAAAAGTAATTTAAAAAAATAAAGGGGATGCTGCTAGGGGTGAGGGGGTGGCTTTTCCAGTAAGTTTAAATAAGCCATAATGCTTGCCCCTTCCAACATAAATTGACGTGTTTTTGGATTTTTTCTAAATACCAGTATTACAAAAGTTATTAAAGGTGGATACTTTTATCTGAAAAGCACTGTATATATATATATATGTAATAGATATTTATATTGATACACTATTTGATTATTGTTTTACTGCTAATTTCACATTTTTTTGTTTACTTGTTTATCTTCATCAACGTTTCAGTTATAATGTACCATATATTTTTAGCCTTGATACATATCAAATAAAAGATCGAAACATTGGCATTTTAAAAAACTCTTGGACGGTTTTGTTTTGTATCCTCAACCCGCAATACCATTCGAAATTACATACTAGTAAGGACAATAAAATCAACAATGATAAATATTTTTCTAAACTCAAATTTCTATTATTTTCTGAACACAACTCGTATATGGCTTCGGTGGAGTTTGGTTTTGTCAAATCAATTTTCATATATTGAATTCCACTAAAGAGATAAAATGATATTTGAAGTAAGCTGTGTGTATTAAATGCTATGGAATCTTGAACAGGTAATAAAGTGTGTGTATATGGGGGAGCGAGGGTGTGTGTGTGTATGACCTTCAGTGGCAACTATAATGTACATAAAAGGACAAGCCATTAATATACCGAAAACTCTCGACCCAACTCCAGATCCCAAAATATGGTAAGCTAGTATTCCCTGAATTGAAACGACTAGCTAATTTTTTCTTGTTTACGATGTGAAAATTGATTCATACCGGTTTTTCATTAATTATCGTACCTTGCCAATATTTCAGGTTTGCAAAAAATATTAGTATATATTAAAGATAGTGTGGAATATACACCATGTAATTTTTTGTGTCCTTAGTTTTGTTTTATAATTATGTAAATAACGGGATCGTATCAACATTCTTAAAATAATGGAATCATTTAACAACGTCTATATGGATTTCACAATAATAATAACTAAATAGCAAATTTTCAAACAAATCCAAACCAAGAAAAAATAAATCATAAACCGTTGTACCTTCCACTAGTCAATAATCAAAAAAACTGAAATATATCTTATCTAAACACAACGTCAGCGTATGTAAAAAATCAGAGGATACACTAACCTCTCCCCTGTTATTAACAAAATTTAAAAAAAGTTTAAATTGTTTGAAAATTACTATGCAATAATTAAAAACTAAAATACGGAACAAGTTTACTAAAAATTCATCAACTGCTTTACACAAGCACGAATTTGATTTTAAAAACAAAAATATCAACTCAAGATAAATATAACCAAAAATTAACAATCAATGGCATGAGTTGTTTACAACAAAATGAATTATTATTAGCTAAAGATAAACAAGAATTAAAAAATTTTCAAGATAGATAAACTGATGTCTAATTTCACTACTCACTGACATATCTGGTGACATTACTGGCTGACATTTTAATAATAATTTTTTCTTCTACCGTGTGTAAAGTACGTTCTTAGGCACACTTCACTTTACGAATTGGTGAGTAAAAAAATTGTTATTAAAGGTTCCTTAGCGTAATGGCTAAAGTGAGAGACTCACACTTGGGAGTTCCCAGGTTCAAGTCGCTCCCATCCAATTTTTTGTTTTTTCGAATATATCGTTATAGTTTCTTGTAAGGAAAAATTAAACGCACTAGTGCGTAAAGAAACATACTTTTTCTACAACGGCTATTTCTCATAGCTAACTTAATTTCAAAATCACGTTTTGCTCACACTGTGAGAAATATTGTTTCTCAAAACACTTTGCCCACACCACATAAATTTATATGGAGAATCAACAAATATCGTTGAAAACTTAGTTGGCTATTGTCAACTTTAAATAGTTGACACAACTGTCAGATTATAGAAGTTTTTTAAATTCTTAGGACATAATTATACCAATTTATAATAAATAATATGGGATACTGAAGTAGTGACGATTTTGATAATACTCCGCCAGATATACCGAAAAAAGCAGCGAAAGTAACTTTACATTTGTTACCGGAAATTTCAAGAAAAAAATATTAATTAGCATACGAGAAATTTGTGGAAAGGAGAAGAAACACAAAAAACAGATCTTTTTCGGAAACTGTATTTTTGGTATACTTTGAAAAGTTGTCGAAAACTTCAAAGGCGTCTACACTTTGGTCTACTTCAGACGTTCTTCGGCAACAATTTTAAAAAATGCAGGGGACAAATTAACTTTGAAGCGCCATGGAGGATTGCAATCCAGTACCATGGCAGAAGGATACGTCGAGGAGTCTATTAAAAATAAAATTAACGTTGCTAATAATTGAATATTATTTAACAGTTAAGAGGATTCGTCGAAGAGTCTATTAAAAATAAAATTAACGTTGCTAATAATTGAATATTATTTAACAGTTAAGAGGATACTAGGTATTATTTTGGTTTTACTAATCATAAAAATAAAAATTAATTTCCATTACTTTTAATTTTTCAATTTGTGCGGTTGTAGAAAAAGTATAGTGTGGGAAAAGGAAAGTACTTTTCCCACTTGTTGCACAATATGTTATTACTAAATACTGCGTAAAAAAATTACTATAACACTTTTGTACTTTGATAAAACTTTCGGTAGTAGAAAAAATATTGACAATCATGTAATATTCACATTCGTCAGAAAAAGGCTATGTTACACACTTGTTACTAACAAGTATATAAAATAAAATAAATTTCAAATCAAAGTATTAACTTACTTTCCAATTAACAGTTTATTAGATAAATTTCTTCTCTACCGACACTTCTTTCTCATATGTACTTCCATTCCAGGTTTACAATTCTTCTTTTTCATTCACTTGTCTTCTGTTAATACTAAATACAACAATAACATTATGTTTCCTTATTTCAATGCTAATCTACAAATTTTTTTCTAAATATTGCCTCCAATTTCTTACTACTCAATAATCAGTCTAGTTATTTATGATATGAGTGTTTAAAGTTATGTTTTATTTTGTGAGTGAAATGCGAATTTGGAATGACATTAACCTTCAAAATGCATTTCAATGTTCAAATAATCACAAAACTGTGTTAAAAATATTTTTGCAACGCGCTTCCACTTTTAACAATGTTGACTTTTAATGGCAGTTATACAAAAAATTGTATTGTGTCCCTTGGTTACCAATACCACTTATTTTTAGTATGTATTATTCATTACTGTGAGTCTTCTTTCTATCAATATCAAAATCTTAAACTGGAAAGTTGCCATAGCTGTCACTGTCAATCTCTATTTATTATTAGTTTTAACATTTCTTCTTATAAATACTTTCAATAATTATGCACGAGGCATATTTTTTAAGTAAGTACCGTTTTGCGATTCCGCCGCCGCAACCCCAAGGTCGGCTTTCCGCACATGCGCGCTGGTTACCTACATTGTCTACGCCCTGACGCCATTACAGTCTAATTCTTCATTGTGTACGTTGTTCACTGAGTGTTTAAGATGCCTCCGATAATCGTGAGTCCCGCCGATTGTGAAGTACGGGCTGTTATACGATTTCTTAGTGCTAAAGGCGTAAAACCGATCGATATTCATCGTGAGATCTGTGAAGTTTACGGACCAAACATTATGAGTCATAAAGGTTAAGGATTTGCACAAAACCCAACGTTTAGGCAGTGCGTTGACTTTCCTTGAGCGGTACCACAATGAAGGTGAAGATTTTTTAGACCAAATTGTTACTGGTGACGAAACATGGGTGGTCTATGTCACAAAAGAATCGAAACAACAATCTATGGAATGGCGACATTCATCATCACCCAAAAAGTGAAGTTTAAGCAAACAATTTCTGTCTAAATGTGATTAATCGGACCAAAGATCTCATCAAATCTTTTCAATGGGAAACTCCAGATCATCCTCCCTACAGCCCTGATCTGGCGCCCAGCGACTACTATTTGCTCCTGCACTTGAAGAAACACCTGGGCGGTCAGCGTCTTCAAAACGATAACGAAGTCAAAACAGTTGTGATACAGTGGTTAACAAGTCAAAAACTGGTGCCACGTTATGACAAGTGCCTCAATATTCACGGAAATTATGTAGAAAAGTAGATTAAGGTACAGGCTTTCATGTAAAAATAAGATTATTGCGATATCTTTGCACTTCTTTTTTTAATTCCAAAGCGGTACTTACTTAAAAAATATGCCTCGTATATAACAAGGAAATATTGGAAAAGCGGCAATATACTATTTATCAAACTTTCTTTTCTATTTATTCTCAATTTTAAGAATGAGAATCGAGATTGATTTACAAATTTATTGAAAATTGCAAAATATACTTCTAAATATCAAATTGAAATATATTATCGAAACTTTGTATAAAAATTATTATCTATAATAATAGAAAGAACACAAATTGAGTTATTCAAATGTTTAAAACATTCAATCTTATTACATCTTATTTATTTGATTAATATTATTAGAAACAAGAAGTTGTTAAATTTATTATGTTCACTTGTTTGTTATTGATATTTTGCTCTTGAGATATGTGAGACGAATACTGACTTAATGAAAATCTATAAAATGGTCTTTAACCACCACATGTTTCACTAAAGAAATTCTGTTGGAAATTAATATTATTACTTTTGTGTAAAGAAATGCGGGTTTTTAATTTTTGACTAGTAAAACCTACACAAGAAGGCTGTTCCCTTTTCTGCGCCCCTGATCCAGCAAACAATTATTTATCATCACCCTACGTTGTTACTTATTATGTATATTATGGAACTTATTATATAGCGATATGTTACCATAGACCATCTATAAAAAATCTCTAATTGTACAGTCATATCTCATTATTCCAGAGTAAATTTTGGTACATAAAATTCAGATGCCAATTCACAAAGAATTGGTGGATACATCAGTATTAGAACGAGGGGTGTCACCAACCAACGCCTACAAACAAAATCGAAAAGACATTTATTTGCTGTCGTCTTTTAACGGAATATTGACAAGCATATATATAATATTCCTTTATGGACAGTTCTTATGGGAAAAAACGTCTCTACGTTACGGTGTCTGTCTCGTTCGAGACCCTTTATCTATACTGCGCATGCTTGAAAATAGCATCTGCCACATTCTACAGATTTACCTTCTGGGTTTCACAAACTTGAAAAACACTTGTGTGGTGAACGATAACATATATTGAAGTCATATGTGCGGTAAATCAGTGGTTTGCAGAGGTTAAATAATCTTTCTTTTAAAATTTGGTAGAAATGTGTTAACTTTCTTGGAGAAGTGGGTCTGGGGCGGAGTAAAAGGAATATAATAAATTACATTGGAAAGGATCAGAATAATCATCGAAAGATATTTAGTTTTAATCTAATATTTAATATCTTTCTAAGCCAAAATTACTGCATTCATTCGATGTTGCATGGAATCAATAAGGCTTGTAACTAATTCTTGTAGTATCATATAAAATACTTCGGGAAGTGCAATTCGAAAGTATGAAGGCTATCGGGTAAAACAGGTCGTCAAAATCGCGACTCATCCATGAAAAGTATTTTAGTCCATTGCCCAGTCCTTCGTTCATAAGTAGTCGAACTGAAGATGTCCTCGGCGATGTCTTGGAAACAGCTGAGATCCTGTGGCCCATCAACAATACATAATCCAAGCTTTCGAAGTCTTATGCATCCATCATCGGAGTCTAAAATTATGGTCAAAATACAATTTAAGAATATGTCCAAAGTATGATTGTCATTCAAATTGTTGTGAATTTTTATTGTTGTATTGTTTTTCAATAAATCCGTTTTTTCGGTTTGGTTCTGGCAAACGGCGTTGAATTTGTAGATAGTACTAATTGACTAATATGCTATTAAAATCAAAGAGCATAGTAAGCATAACCTTTACGTTTCACCAAAACAATTTTCTATCTTGACAGAAATTTCTGTCTTGTCGTTCATTAGATTTACTGACTACCGAGCAAGTTCCATTTGCAGCCGATTTTTTTCAATACTAAACCGTTTGGCATGAAGCGCAAATAATTTGAGACGATAAGCGTGCGCACGTGTGATTCTAGTTAAGAGCAATTTCACTTGTTTGCAGATAGTCATTTACAAATGTTGGTATACCGTGTATACCATCTTTTCCTCTCCTTATTTGTTTGATACTTATTCGTTCAACAAACAAAAATCATTTGGATCATAAATCACATATGGGTGATTCCGTTCTAACTGTGATTTTTTGTATTCAAAATTTCAAGATTTTAAAATTTAACTTTTCTAACTTTTTTATGCATATTATTCATCTATTTTACTGTAAAAATAAAACTCTAAGAGGAATTTACTACAACTTCAAAGTATCACGAGCAAGACACAAATGTCGGATTTTGAGTTCCACGGTACTGACTCATTTATCCACGGTACTGACATGGTAACTTAAGATATTAAACAACAAGTGCATCAATTTTCCTCAGTTTGATCATAAACATTAGAATTTATAAGGTAATTAGTTTAAATCATTTGTTACGACAAAAAAAATTAATAATTTATCGGTAAATTCTAGGAATGGACATGACACGGTACTGACATTCAAGTGATGTAGTATAAGTTTTCTTTAAGTGGCAAGTTATATTGTATAAAAATAATGTTTAAATATCTTAAGAATTATTCAATTAACACAAAATTTTTATTAATTGATTATTAATTAATGACTAGTACAAAAAAACAATACAGGACATTGAATATCACAGTTATAATGGAATCACCCATATCAGGGTCTAAGGTGAATATCTTATAAGCATTTCTTTTAAATTAATATGTAAAAAAATATGTGCAAATTTATTTCCAAATTCCATTATCCACCACAATTTCTGCTTGTTTTTCAAGATTTTTCAACCAAATCATTTTTTCGCTTTGTTGGGTGATCTGTATGGAGGGCATTAAAACATCTGTGAATTTTCAGAGCTCATTTTTTTAATTAATAGTTTATTTGGAACAATCCTGATGTATGCATTTTCTATAATTAACGTCGTACAAGACTTTACGTACTTAATACCAATTTTCTACTACCTAGTAAGCAAACATCTGAAATTCGAAGTCGAAAATTTATTTAAATTTAATGATCTAAATGAGTAAAGTAAGAAAAAATGTCGTTTATCTTTTTTTATATCGAGTCTTTATTATTTTAGAAATTATTACAATAAACCTTTGGTTTCGTACTTCTAGAGTATGCAATTGTAATATATATATATATATATATATATATAAAATTTATACTTGGTTTTGAAATATTGGATATTTTAAAACCAAGTATAAATTTTAAACTCACATCTGAATATTTTAACGGAGCATATTGGACTGATTCATCATATGTTGGCCATTAACCATTTTCAATGTTCTATATATTTATTTATCTGTATATTTTATATAACTTACACAAAAATTATCGGGTAAAGATCGAATTTCATCTAAATACGTAACTGCAACAAATTTCATATATTAGGCTAACAAATAAACCTGGTAAATCCAAAAGTAATTTCATAGCTCAGTATACTTCTTATTAATAATAATCATGATCAATAAACAATATACAAGTACTGGAAAAAGAACAATTAATTAGTTAACCAATACAATTTTTTTTTGGAAAATTATTTTAAACACGGCTTTATTATTAATCAAAATTTTTCAAAATGTCATTGTATCCGTATCAATCCAAACTATATGTTTAATGTAGATGCTTTGTTATCATAATCTTATTTATCTTCTAGAAATTCTAATCAAATGGGTCACATGAGTACCTTAGGAGGTTATAGTTCCTTTAATTCCGTTTTTGGTTCTGGTGATACGAACACTCCATCTCTCTTAGACCTTAGCGAATTTCCTTCATTAACAAACAGAAATTCAGGTGATAACGTTCCCCAACCAAGTCCGATGCCTGGTGGTAAACCCTATGTAGGTATGGTGAAGCAACCCACTTCGGAAGCGAGTGAGTTCACCATGTCATCTGAAGACTTTCCTGCCTTACCTGGTACACAAAATAGAGAAGGTGCATCTCCTGGCAGTAATACCTCAGGGGATAAAGGAGTGAGTAGTGGTGCAGGAGATGGTATTAATTCGAAGGAAGGAGATAAAAGCGGGTCAAAATCAGGTAAGAGAATTTTTTTTTTCGGCGCGATAAGCTCCAATATTTCACATAGTTAGTTTGGTAGTTCTCGAAGCATAGAACCGATGGTTTTGAAATAAATTTAAAAATTTGAAACTGCCTGCATATAATCAGTTCTTTATATTTTTAAATGAATTTTTCTTGGGTTGACTCGTCTAAGAAGAGCCATTGGTTTTTTGTTTCGCTCTCACATCTAAGATTAGAAACACTGATGAAACTTAGGTAGGTTAATAAGGGCAACCTCGATTTTGATTGGTCTTGGTTCACTCGGCGGCCTGAGGCCCTTTGTGTTACCCTTCATTTCCCACCATTTAGAAACTTAATTAACTAATTAGTTAACCATCTTTAGTTAGCTTCTCTCCAAGCATTTCCAAACCAGCATAAAGCTTTTTACTTTTTCTATTTCTTAATTCTGTATTATTTTCGAGGCAATCTATTGCGTGATCCCTAAGCGCTTAACATTGTTTTCACGTTAAAAGGGCACCGACAGAGCAGATGCTCGATCATCTCATGTACCAACAGTATAGTGTCTCTCTGATACGAGCTTGTGTACTTTTGACATGACAAGTTGATACATGTAACAAAACTTCGTCAATTTTTATAATGATTGTTTATTAAACGCTGTTAGAATTGAGAATAATATTGTTTTCTATAGGTCATTGCTATTAGGTGCAGAATTAAATAGTTCTAAATGATAAGATGTACTGTCACTAATGATTATGAAGGGTAGATTTGGTATCAGTTTTCCTTAATTCACTAAATTCATTCCAGGATGATAATTTCCTGTTTTTGTACTTGATTCAAATATCAAACTAGCAATAGTAATAAATCTTTAGGTTTCTGACAGGATTCAAATCAGTTTTAATTTTTTGACACAAACTTTTATGTTTTATGAAAATCGTATACGAGGGTTGCTACTGAAGATTTGAGGTAGATAAATGAAAACAAATATTTATAATTAGATATAAATTTCATTATTTTTCAAAATATTCCTCATTAAGATCAATACATTTGTATTTGAACCAATTTATGAAGCATTTTTTCCATTCCGATTGAGGTACCTCCAAAACATGTGATTTGTAAGCTTCGTCACGTATAGAAAAACGTTGACCTCTAAATTAATTTTTGATCTGCGGGAATAAGAAGAAATCATTGGGTATCAAACAAGGACTGTACGACGGATGATCCACCACTTGAATGTTTTTACTGTTCAAAAACGTTTTAGTTTGAACTGATGTGTGAGAGCTTACATTGTCGTGATGGAGAATGAACCGTCTTCTGGAAAACAAATGCTGGTATACCATTCAAATTTGACCGTTCTACGTAGCTCTAACGGAACGGTGGCGACATGTCTTGTTATTCCGAAAAAACCGATTTATCTCGTCTTGAAAGACTCATTGTTGTTTAGTTTCGTGTTCATATGCATAGATCCATGATTCGTCGCTTGTCACGATCCTTTAGACGTCTTTTGAAGCTCTGGGATTAAATTTTTCAGCATTTCGCTGCACCAATCGACACTCTCTTTTTTGAGCGATTGTCAAATTATGTGGTATCCAACGCGAACAAATATTTTTGTCAGCCAAATGTTCATGCAATGTTGAATGTATGCGAGTGGAACTATTAACCAAGTATGCCTCCGACACAACAACGACACGTGCGATCGATAAATACTACAAATAAACAACAATCTGGTCGGAAAAATATTTACATCACGGGTGCTACATTCATATATGATTTTCGTTTTTTACTAGATAATGTGTTTAAACTAAATCCCTAAGTCCTAAAACAGTTTCTATCTACATTAATCATGCAATATTGAATGTATGCGAGTGGAAGTAGTGCCCAAGTATGCCTCCGACACAACAGTCAATTTTTTGGTTTATCAATCTGGTTCCTCATTACCAAAAGTCGTAGCGAGTTGATCGGCACACTGCTGTTGGTTCAATCCACTTCGTAACTATTCGTACTATTTGCCGAATATCTCTGATTTGATATTGGGGTAGAGATGTAACGGGTACCCTTTCGACTCGTTTTTTGAAAGATAAAAAGCTTAATTCACCGTTTGTATCGAGCAGGTATAAACCTTCTGAAATTTTTCTTTCAATATAATTTTTATTGAAACACCTGTAACAAATAAATCATTTCACTTCTATTCTTCAAAATATATCAGTTATAAGCATACTATTTATTTCCAAACATTCAAAAAATTGAAACTAAAGTCATCAAAGGATATTTTTTCGTTAGCTACAAAAATAATTTTCAACCATCATTATTTTTTTTAAATGATTAATGACAAAATATATATCTGTAGCATTAGGAAAAAACTACAATATAATGCGGATTTGATTCGTAACACTGTAAACATTAAATTTGAAGACCATTACCTGTTAATGAAGTGTCCAATTCACCCTTATTTTCTACTTTTCCTTGCTATTTATTTTAGTCTATACACCAGAATTTTTAGCATGTTGTATAATGACCCATAACATATACGGTTAGGTGTATGGAATGATTTCTTCTCAGTGTTAACATTCTAACCTTTTATTCTTCTTTATTACAATATTATGTTCGATTCACTTTCTCTACGAAGTTACAGGGAGGAACATGAATACTAGAATTTGGACGGTGAGCTTGCTTTCACTCGCGTGGGCTCCCTGTCGCTCCGCTCCGTGTACATTTTCGGGCGCCAGTCAAAGGACGTGACGGCCTAAATATAGATAAATAAAGAGTGTGGATAACTAACTCTCCTATCTCCTCCGTTCACCCAGACTCGTGTCGAGAACTTCTAGGAGGTGTCGATAGCCCCTGTAGCCTCGCAAACGTGTGGTTCGGTCATTATAATTTTAAAGGTTCCTGAATTTTGTTTCAATTTAATCATTTGTTGCTAACAGTGAATAGATTTAAAATGTCTCTAAGTATATTCAAGTATATTCAAGTAACACCGATAATTCATCAGTTTAGTTAAGTTTTAAATAATAGTCCTCTAAGCTTCGTTAATTGGACCTAAACAAAACTGTATCTTTTGTCTATTAGGATTTTTTTTAATGTCAAACATTATAGACTGTGGTATACTAATATCATTTCGTAACTATTTGGATTTAAATCAACTTACAATGATGTTTTTTATCAGGTAGTATTAATTAACATCCGATATGAAAGTTGAATAAACTTCAAGTTAGTAATATGTATCTCCAGTCTTTATCTAAGAGATAAACTTATTTAAACTCGCTTTGGTAGCAAATATAACAATAAATATTGTAATGATCATTATTTAATAAAAATGTACAGAAAACTCAAAAATGGAATAAAAAATTTAACAATTTTCTGTTATAAAAAACTTGTATTTTGAAATATAAAATGAAGCTCAATGTAGGCCATCTGCCGTCGATGTTGTGAATATTCTTCATTCGTTGTTGAATTCTTTTGCGGATAATTATGGTAAGTGACTGTAGAACCCGCTCTATAAGGTTAAATCATATATTTAAATTACTTGAGTAAGAGTACAACAAATAACATTTCATTTTCAATATTATATGTAAAAAATATAACTTTAATCTCACATTTTTCTGTCCATTCTTATTGTTTTTAAGATTCATTTGCTTGATTTCAGATCAATATGATTATTAAGTTGGAATTTCTGGAACTGTTGGTGATATTAGGAGTGTAAACAGTGTGTTCAGTACAATTTGATTATATTCACTGTGTTACTTATATAGGAATGCTAATTGAAAGCGCACGTGCGATCGCTAAATACTACATATAAACAACAATCTGGTTGGAAACTTGAATAAAATTTTTATATCACGGGTGCTACATACATATATGATTTTCCTTTTCTATTAGATAATTTGTTTAAACTAAATCCCCATCTTTTATCTACAGTATTAATCTATGGTCAAAATGTTGAAACTCTGTATTCTACTAGTAACTAACCTAAAAAAATTATTAGGAAAAAATAAATTGATTAATATGATTCTTAAAGTTGATTACATTCCAAAAATGACAGACAATTTTGCTGAACAGAAACCGATTAATCACCACGTTGCGCTTAGTTGCCCATTCGATCTGATTTAAAATGTTTATTACATTGAAAACAACTTTTTTTTGGTTTGTTTTAGGTATCCAAACATCACCGGATGGTAGAGTAACGAATATTCCAGGAAGTATGGTTAACGATCAATTCGGTATAGTCGGCTTATTAACCTTTATCAGGGCAGCTGAGACTGATCCAAATCTTGTGTCACTAGCGCTGGGCCAAGATTTAACTGCGCTAGGACTGAATCTCAATTCACCCGACAATTTGTATCCCACTTTCGCTGGACCCTGGGCGGAGCACCCATGCCGGCCGCAAGATATAGATTTTCACGTACCTCCTGAATACCTTATAAATCACGCGATAAGGTAATATTACTATTTTGCTTATTTAACAATGATATTCACTGGCCGCCGTTTTGCAAATTAGCAAATTTGAAATTTTACATAAATTATAATAAACATGAACGTGAAATTCAGGCCCGAACATCAACGAAAACGTGCTACTTGCTTATTTTGAAAATTTAAAAACATTAAAGGCGTCGAGTTTGTGGACTACATATTCAATGTTGAGATCTGAACTCACCGTGCGCAAAAATGTCCATATACAATAAGTACACTATGCTTTTAGCTTGGCCGAAGAACTGGTCAGCAGGATACCATCCCAAAAATGTAGAAACATTTATATGTCATCAATTATTAAATAAATCTGTTCCTTAGGTTGCAATGATAGATAATAGGGATTGTGGAAGTCTGCAGGAAGGCTGAACTGACGTTCCTACGAGAAGAAGACGTATTTGATGAAGGCAACTTTTCTAAACTTGCAATCCCAGAAAACAAAGCACACGTTATTCGCGAAGTGATGTTTACTGCTGGATATATTGCTGATATCAATCTTGTTGACCTCAAAAAGTATAGAAATATTAGACCTCCCTCTGTAAAGCACGATAAATTTTTTGTGTGATATTATAATGGAAAATGTGACTATAACCCGTGGACACAAATACCATTGGACAATTACCAGCAGAGATTGTTTAATACCTGGATCTACCTAATGTTAAAGGATACACAGGACATTTTTTCAGACGCTTATTAGCGTCTATCCTGACAGACTCAGGAGATGGCATTCTGAAATTAATGCAAACTGGAGGATGAAAATCCAACCGTGTAGCTATGTTGAGAGTTCATTAGAAAATAATAGAAGAATTTAAGAAAACATTCTGGGCCCATCCACTGGCATACATGTAAATATCATAACTTCAAATGAAATTAACATTAGACAAGAAGTTTAAGAGAAGATTCACCCAGAAAATGGAATTAATTTAAATAACTGTGTCTTTAATAATGTTGTTTTTAATGTTTATAACTCTTTAAATACTATTGAATCAAAATAATGAGTTGATTGTGTTTAAATAATGAAATAATTGGCAGTTTTTACAATAATTAAATTATTCTTTGAAACTTCAACAGTTACGTAAAGTTTTTACATAACTATTTTTCATAACTGATATATGAAGGTTATGAAAAATGTGACGATTCCTAAAGTCTAGGAGTCACTTAAAATGTCACAGTTAATATCGGAATTGAATAAAACCATTTACATAGCCAAAATAAATTTTATTTTCATTTGAATGCATAATCTTTTTCTATACAGCATATGGAATCGGGTGGATGGTGACATTAAATTATTGATCATAATATTTTTAATCATTACAATCAGATATGAATTCTGTAAACAAAATCATTGGGAAGATATTTGAAACAAATAGGTTGTCAAATGAAACATTTTTATCTCCCTAATTAATCAGTTGCAAAAATGTATATAGAGCAGTATTTATATGTTTGGTTGTACTATCAGCTCTATCACATTAAGTTTAATGTTTTTTGTATCTAATAGAATTTTTGGTTTTAGGGATAAGCTGGCGTCGATGCAATTGAGTCGATATAAAGACGACTTGTTATT
Source organism: Diorhabda carinulata (assembly GCF_026250575.1). Classification (NCBI taxonomy): domain Eukaryota; kingdom Metazoa; phylum Arthropoda; class Insecta; order Coleoptera; family Chrysomelidae; genus Diorhabda; species Diorhabda carinulata. The sequence continues at coordinate 13,223,511 of NC_079462.1, forward strand.
TTTTATGTTTTACAATAATGTCGGTGATGTACTTCAAATAGCAGCTGCCTCCGAACTGTAAGTTATTTTTTAATAACTGCATATGGATTATTTTTGCTGTGTGTAGAACTGCATATATTAAATTCAATTCAATAGTTTTATTGGAGGAGAGGTGATAGTGTTTGTTACACCAGCTGAGAGACATATTAGAAATGAAAAAATATCAAGATCCTAAATATCAGTTTTTCTTCATCATTGCCTGTTTTTTTCACATCATTGCCTCTGCTCAGTCACCTGGGAGGTTGGGAGGTGGAACGGGTTAGCAGCCCATCTATGAACCTATGAATTTAATGTTTTTACAAGAAATTACACAATTTAAAACTGCCGCAAAACTAAGTAATAGAAAGCTCGGAATGATTAAAGTTAGTATACTTTAATTTAATGTTTAATTTTGCCACATTCTCAATACTAAAATACTTACGTTGTTGTTAACGGTAATATGAAGCACTTTGGTGCTGAAGCTTTTGTAAAACTCAATTTTTTATCGATAAGTAATGATATAATAGGTTTTCTTGATATTTTTTTAGATTCTTATAAAAATTTTTCTATATCGCTTTTTTCCTTGAATATTTGGACCTCCTCTTTGGATTTTGTTTGTTCATTAAGCTCAATTATAAATATAAGTAAGAGAATACTTTGCTTTGTGTAAATTTTGTATATCTTATATAATAAGTGATACAAATCCAGTGAACATAACTGAAATTTGGATATTTAAATTATTTCTGCTTTTTTTGAAGTGAAAACTCAAATTTATTAAATCAATGTAGATATTTTGAAATATTTTAGATAATTCAATTTTTTTCAGCTACAGTCGACAGTGGAGGTATCACACAGAGGAAAAAGTTTGGATAATGCAAGTACCAGGGATGGTTTTAATGGAAAAGACATCGACGTACGAACGGGGGACTTACTACTTTTTCGATGCCCAAAATTGGCGAAAAGTCGCGAAAGAATTCTACTTGGATTATAGTAAACTTGAAGGCCGACCAGTCATGAATCAAAGCTTACATCATAATTCATGAAAGTCCTTAACCATGACACCACCTGTATGACTATGAATAAATGAAAAGTGTATAAATATTTTTCAAAAAGATCTGGTTCCTTCCTAAGGTATTATGAATGCACTTTCAAAATAGTCAAAGGATGACACATTTGGTTAGGAAACTAGTCAAAAGTGTAGTTGGCAATATAAAAATTATAATTTATTCTATAAGTTTATTTTCTTTATATTGATTTTTTTTACGAAATCCTTATTATTGTAAATTGAAGATGAAATTTTTAATACAATTATATACCATTTCTTTATATGAAGACAGTTTTGATGATTTCAAAGTCTTTTTTATTAATAATAGAGTATGTCGGCGGTAAAACTGTAATGGCATTAAAATTTCAAATTTTCAAATAGAACTGAGCTTTTGGAAAGTATGTTCATGTTTATGTTTTGTCAGGATAAGAAAACAGTTCTACAAAGATAACAACATATATATATATATATATATATATATATATATATATATATATATATATATTTAAATATACATATATGCACATATGCAATGTTATATGGTTGAAATTTGTATTTTAAGACGTTTTGTCTTTCACGTTGTACCATTATCAAGAAGGAAGAAATTACAAATTTTGAACTCCTGCCTACCCCACACTGGAGGATTATTTGTTGCGTGAAGTAGTCATATTTAGAGAACAGAAGTGGAACACTTCCTAGATTAATTGATACAAGGTAATTGTCTCTGACTAAAAAAAAGATTTAACCTCTTTCTAATATTTTTCAAATAAAATTTCCATTATCAAATTATTAAAACTCATATAAAAATTTTTAGTTAAAACTTTGATACTATTTATTTCTATATCACAAATGCTACGAATCCTATAACAGTTTTGAAAAAGTGCCTTAGGATCAAAAACAAGAATTGTTAGTTACTTCATAAGGTATTTCATTATATTAAACAGTAATTGTAACTGTCGTATATAACAAATTCATTTTAATTTGAATGGACTACTGGTTTAAAAACGTTACTGAATTCATAAAAGCTCGAAAATAGATATTAAAAGATTCTTTTCTACATGTCAGAATGGAAAAAATTTTTCACTTATTTGACTCCATTCGAGAAAAAATTGATATAAACTCATTGGGAATGAGTTTAATGAATCCAATAAATTGGTTTCCTATATTTGCTATTCAAATTTGTTTTAGAAGATAACCTTCGGTGCTTATGCGACTCTGACTCCATTGCCGTCGAATTATATTCTCATGGTCCAGAATATGAACACAGATTTGATTTATTTCTCAGTTTATTCGAATTTTAGAATGTTATATGAAGTAGTTTTTCATTATATTTTGAAATAATTAAACAGAATATGGCATATAATATTAAGAACTTTAGTAATTTCTCTGGTAATTTATTGGATACATAATCACATAACTGTCAGTAAATAGGCACCAAAAAAATGTGTTTTCGAGTGATTAAAATATCGATATTCTAACTTTCAAAACCATACTTAAACAATTCTTATTGCCTACATGCAACTAAAAACTCTAGGACAAAAGAGAGTGTAACAATACTATACTTGGTCAGAGGTTTAAAAAATTTCTCATTATATTTTTGAGTATGACAATCACAATTGATCCATTCTGTCTGATTATTTGGTACATTCTACGGTGTGAAGAAGTAGTAAGGTGTATACAATACATCACAAAAACAAGATATAATTCAAAAACAATATTGTGGCATTTTGGAAGAAGCATAGAACTGGACGAAATGACGAAATTTATGTACAAAGAGAACACCTCATATTTGTGCATTATTTTTATATTTTTATTATTTCTCTTTCAAAGAAATGTATTATATATATACACACACACTATATATATATATATATATATATATATATATATATATATATATATATATATATATATATATATATATATATATATATATATATATATATAACCCTTCAATGATTTATGAGTTCATATTTTGGGAGTGACTTTAAGGTTTTTAGATAATTAATTTTATATTATCTCCTACCCTATCCCATATAAATACAGGGTAATTTTCTATGGTAAGTGAGAGTAACCAAAACAAATGTTTGATTACCTTAAAAGTAAATGTATTGAATTGAATAGAAAACAGTGATATCTATAGAATTATTATAAGAGCACCTTGTTGCATAGAAAAGTCTGGAAAAGGATTATGAAAATAAATAATTTTGACTTAATCGAAATTTAAAAAAATATGATGTAGCCCTCATTTACTTTGGAAAACTACTCTGCTTGTGGTAGTTGGTAACATTAAACTTATTATCAAGAAATATAAACTCTGTTATTAAAACCTACAGGTAGATATTTTAAGGAAACATTTTCTCTTTACATTTCTTTAAAGCATCGTTTATCCTTTTTTATCAGATTCAGAAAAAAGTGATTATAATATAATACCCCAATTTTGATCAAACTATCAACTCTAGAAATTAATATACATCCAATTCTGGACCAATATATACCAATAATCACTGCTATGTTTTCATCCGCTTGTCAAAATTTTTAAGGAAAACCTTTCTCATTCAAGATTCATCAAAGTTGTGCTGTTTCTCTATTCTTTTTCTTCATACATTTAGAAAAATATCAATAATCTTTGTGCTGAACACACTATTTACACTACCACTACACCAACATTCACAATTATACTGTCTAACGCGCGTTTCGATAACTAAGCTCTCGTCTTTAGAGACTGAAGGAAATAATCTTTTTACTGGTTTTCACCAATTATCCGTTTATAAGTTTTAATAATAATGGATATAATTTTTGCTCATTGCTTCGTTTTTCAAATTTTCTTAGGCATTTAATAAGAAACTATCAATGGAGCTTGATTCCTTCAGATTAATATGGTGAATCTAATTTTTTCCACATTTAAATAGAAATACATTGGTAAAATAATGTGTTAAATATATATAAATATAAGAATACATTCATTTCATAACAAGTATCAAATAATTATCAATTTAGGTTATAAAACTATAGTTTGGTCTACTAAAAAAATAAATCAATTGTGGAAGCAATCCAACTCCAAAAATCTCAAATGTTCTTTAAAATGTCAAAATTAAATATTTATTTTGTTATTTATTTATTGTACTTTATTAGACTGAGTACTGTAATGAAAAAAAATACTAGGTATACCATCAAAATATGAAAAATTGACGACATCTAATATTCAAATAGTACATTATTACAGAAAGTTTTGGTTTATAGTCAATTATTGCAATGAATACTCAAAATACCTTGTGATGCGAACCAGTTCACACAATTATTTTAAAAATTAATCAAATTTGGAAGTTTAGCGGGCGATTTTGCTCGAATTTCTTCCAGGTATGAATATAAGTATTAAATTTTAATGAAAAGAAATCAATATGTTGTATAACTATACAGTTTTCATTTCATTTGTATATTTACTGTACATTAAATAAATCATTATTTGAAATTGGAAAACTCCATATTTATAGATCTCAGTCTGCGAGTGAGCACACTATTCTGTAATATAAATATTTGGAAAATAGTCCTTGAATTTCTACATAAATTGTCTTTCATAACTAATATATTTTCCTGAAATTCTAGTGTAAAGCCGCCGGAAGATCTTTAACCCCAAATTAAGCACCTGAATTATTTTTCCTTGGTAAATATCCAGATCTATGTATTGGTTGTCCACTATTTTATTAAAAAAAAACAAGTTTTCTTAAATGATAAATACTTTGCTCACGTGTAAATTTATAACCACCGATGTCGCTGAATTACAATATATTGACCATTTGCTATAAAAAGTTTTTTTGCCGAAAGGAGCTCAAATCAAAGAAATATATTCCAAAAAATCGTTTTTTGGCCAACTCTATTACTCATTAATAAGAACAGTGTTGTAATACTTTTGCAATATATTCCTACAAGGCGGAGGAGATAAAAAATTAAATCTATGTATTCTCCTGTCATCTTGAAATTTGCGATGGAAAAACATTGTGCTGAAATGTATTCACAAAGCTATTACTGTGAATATTACAAAATTTATCCTGAAAATTAATTTTTTCTAAGAAGATTCTTTTTGAGTTAGCTCAATGACTTTCCCTCATCAAAAAACAAGAATTGAACTATACAATACGAGCAGAAAAGTTAGTTTTCGGTTTTCTAGAGAAAAGATATTTTTTAAATGCTACAAACAAATACTCATTTTGCTGTGATTTTTTTAATAACTTTGGCACAGATCAGCATGTTGAGAGAATATAACGGGATAGGCCCAAATTATTTTTTAAGGTAAGTGCATTATTTCATATCTCATTTTGTGTGTGGCTGAAACAATAAAAATAACAATGTCTGAAATAAAGTATACAAACGTTTGGGGAAGTTTTTAACATTGTTACCAAAATATGTAATGGTTTGTAGAGTAGAATCTTTTTTTCCCATTTAATTATCAATCAAACTGGCATTATTCAGTGGCAATATCTGAGTTATACCTTCAGTCCAGCAGCAACTACAACAAAGAAAATAGAATCCTTATGATCTGTCTATGGGCATGTACTATACCCCGTTTTTATACTAGGAGGACTGATTTGAATTTAGGTTGGCAATCTTGTAGATTTCTGATTGGTAAAACTGCTGCCGGCTTTACACAGCACTTTTAACATATATTATGATTGAGAATTGTATAAATTGCAAACAGTGTTCATTTTCTTCTTTCTTGCGATCTTGTTATTATTTTATTAAAATATAAAAACTGTTTTTGTCAGGACTAATTTGAAAATGGCCTCAGATAATATTCCAAGTACTAGCAGACATTATTTGCCTTCCAAAAAAGGAACTCTGTAATCTTAGGCCGCTTATCGGCTACAGAGAAGCAGAACATTTTGAATTTGTATAAACCAATCTCGAATGATGACCAGACACAAAGGTAAATGCCATTATGTTCAAAACTGTAGAAACAATGGATGAGTCATCAAAAATAGCACTTTTGTACGAAATTAACGGATACCAATAAGGAGTTGCTAGATCGACTGTCTTTCGAATTATTTAAAGAATATAGAAATACAGGAATAATTGTTTCTCCAACCATCGTGGAGGTTGTTAAGGAATTGTAGAAACCTTCGGCAATACAAAAAAAATATGATTGGCGCATAGTTCATAGTTTCTTTTTAGAAATGAAATATCAATTTTGAATTAAATTGTAGATGAAATAAAAAAATACCCAAATTTATCGTTAATCGTTACACAAAATTATGAAAGAAATAAATTTCAAGTAAATCATAAATAATACTAATTTTTATATGAATTGAAAACTCCTTTATTTATTATCTGTTACGTCCTAAGACATATATTTTTTTAAATACGTGAAAAGAAATAGAAAGAGTATTTTAATAGAATGCAATTATATTGTAAGATGGAGAAGTAATTACCTAGATCCATCAAACAGAGACCCATTTATTACCTTGACGAAACGTAGCTAAATGAAAGTCGTATAAATTCCGAATATAGATAGATATATCTATTCTATGGAAAATATTCTTTTCTTAATGAATTGTCTACAAGTTTGAAGAATCGCCAAATGTGGAAGCATTTTTTCCATTCCGATTGAGGTACCTCTAAAACGTGATTTGAACGCATTAACCCCTTCTTTAGTGTAGAAAAACGTTGGCCTCTCAATTTATTTTTTATCTGTGGGAATAAGAAGAAATCCTTGGGTGCCAAACAAGGACTGTAGTGCGGATAACCCATCAATTCTGTCTATTGACATGCCCATTTAAGTGAAAATGGGCTTCGTCAGAGGACAGAATATTGTTAAAAGTGTGAAAGCATTCCAACATTATTCCAACAAAAGCTAGTCTTAAAATTAAATCATTTGGCTATAATTTTTGCACAAGTTGAATTTTATACGGGTGTAATTTCAGATCTTTCGAACAAAATGCAGCGCAAAGATGTTCTAGATACCACAAGTTCGGCTGATTGCTTGCGAGTCGATAGACCAGGATTACGTTGAACTGAAGCTCTAATTTGTTGAATTGTGTGTTCTGCTCTTGTTGATCTTGGGCATCTCTTAGGCTTCTGATTGAGAGTCGAACCAGTAGCTTCGAACTTCGTGACCCACGATCGAATCACACTTTCTCTCGGACACTGATTTATGTCATTTTATCCCAACTCACGTCGAAACAAATGCCGAACAATAGCGTAGGAATCACCATAACGTTCAAACGCAAGAGAGTTTGTAAAATCGTACGCCTTTCTGGCCCCACCCTGTATATTTGTCCTAACCAGTGTTATAAGTCAATAAGAAATTACCAGAAGATACTACTTATTTTATATAGTGTGGAGTTTTTGTAGATTTGATTCAAGATATATTTGAAGTGAGCAGAGTCTGTTAATCAATGGAAAAAATTGTAATATTCTAATACTCCTAAACCTTTAATTTTGTCTACACATTCAATTTCGATGCTCTAAAATAAGGAGAGAACCAACCATATACCCTCACTAACTGTCCGAATTTATAAAATAAGAAAATAAACGTTGTTTTATTTCTATACTTTCGAAGAAGAAAGAAATAAGTTTACATTTAAATCGGGATCATCTTAATATTTTCCTTTCTAAGGCTTTCTGTCATAACATATTTAGGGTCATTATAAATATGTTATTTTGTTGTCAAATTATCAAATGTCAATTTTGTTGAATGAAATTTCAGCAAAGTGACAAATAATATCTATGGTTTGTTGGGGATTAAATATTTACCATCCGAGTTTATCTGATAATGTTTTTTAACTAGAATTATAAATGTTCGGATGAAAAGTAGCCGAGTTGTATTTGTAGTTATACATTTGTTTAGTTCTAATCAACGGGAAAATATCTCAATAACATATAGTGAGAAAAGAAAAACATCTAGCTATCCACACACAATTCTCAAGATAAAACAAGGTCAAGAACAGAGATACTGAAAATGCTACTATCAATTTGGATAGTGGCTAGCGACCAAGATCCGAAACAGCAAAATATTGTTTTCTTAAAGTCTAGACAATGTGTTCATACCACTTTCACCAAATCTGAGAAATCTTGAGCTAGAAATTTATGTTTCGCGATGTAGAGCTATAACACTGTATAATCTCTCTTTAAAGATCAAGAACTCAACTACTAACTATTGATAAACGTGTAGGATATGGTGCTTATCATGACGACTTAACAGCAAATATGGTCTATATTAGCCATTCGGAAGTGAAGCCATGAAAAGTTCATTTTAAAAAGATCTTGTTAATGTTTTTAACCTAACTAACAATGATTATTTGTTCACCGCTACATTAAGAGAATACTACTTTCAATAATATTTTCGTCTTTTTATAAGTTCGAGGCTCTCATACAATGGAAAAAATTATCAAAGAGATTTGTCATCAATGTGAAATGATCTCCATTTTTCAGGTATTCTATGGAAGTATGGAAAGACATTTTTAAGTTCAGTGCATTGTACCTTCACGCCATAATCAATCCAAATATTCTATATACTTCGATCTAGACTACATTTGATTTTCAACAATCCATCAAGAAACACTTTTGAGATTTTTGGAATAAATAAAGTGATGAATTTGACAATTCTGATTTCTATTAGCAGAATATTGAGGATTTTCATTTTTTCAGTTGTATTAACCTTATTCCGTTTAATTTATATTTCCATTCTGTAAGATTCTTAAGAATTGTCACTTCCTTCACGAGTAGACCTTACTTTTAATTTAAATAATATTGAATGATGAATAATTTGTTTATCGGGCACATTTTAGTAACTTGAGTGATTTATATTTTTCAAATTGACGATTATGAGAAAATCCAATGTTACTAAGCACGATTGAGTTAGAATAGAGAAACCTGGCACATGGTCTGATAACTGTTCAATATTTTTCTCAGCTGTACTGATCATTTGAGAAGCCAGGTCTGTCAGACGAATTAACGATTACTCATTATCAAGCGTATACTCTGAAATATCCAGTACATATTATATGAGTACACTGGCAGTGGCAATGACAAGATGGTGACAGTGGCAAGATTTTAAGTTGAACTAACTCATCGTTTTTATTTTTACTACCAGAAAAATAATATTAAATATTTTACGCGCCCCAAAAGAATGAAGAAAATAAGAAAAACCGTGTTTTCAGAAATCACTTTTGGCAAAAAATAGAAGTTTTTCATTGAATCTAATGATGTCAAATTTCCTATTTGCACCCCTCTAAAAACCAAGAAAACAATAATTTAGAGCGAATCAGCTGCTCCAATGGTCCTACCCTCTGTGTATGTACGGTAGAAAATCCAGATTCTAGCAAAAAATCAATTCGATTCTCATTTGTACTACCTATAAGTCATCATTAACTAATTTGCACCCTCAGGTAAAGTGGAGACAACATAAAAATCACGTGCGTTCTAAAAAATTATAATTCTTACAGAGAAAATAATATTGTTATGAAAAAACCTTTGTAATGAAAATTTTTGTTTGCAAACCACTAGGAATATATAGAAAAATATGATTTTTTAGGTTAGACCGAAAGGGATGTTCGGTAAAGTAAAAGAATTTGACTCATTTCTTATTCCGTATTCAATTTTCGGTTAACTTTTAGCGTCTCTTTAATCAAAATATAATCTAACATGTTGTATTCAATCAGAGTTTAAATTGTTTATAGCAAAATTGCAAAAGTCGCAACAATTAAAACATATTCATTGGTTTAAGTTTAAATCTATAGATTTAAAGATAAATTAAGAAAGTGGATTAACTCAACTGATCTCATACCATAAAATAAAGCACAGTAAATGAATTACACTGTTCAATTCGATTGTATCATTGTCTGATTATCTAATCATAATTTTTATTCATACCAAAAAGTGCTGGAGTGATAATAAGAATAATAGTAAAATTGGTTCCTTATGATAGTCAAAATATTTTACTTGAGCTGGGATAAAGATGGCATGATAAGAGAAGAATAAACAGTCTGGTACACAAGCTTTACTTAGTATTTCAACTCAATTTCACCAGCTTTGGTTAATCATTTACAAATATAGTTTATTAGTTGAGAATAAGAATAATTTCTCTTGTACAGTAAAGCACTATCACTGAGACATCAGTCACCATTCATAGCACGAAGAGTTCAATAAAAAGTGCAGAGAAACATTAATGAAAAGTATAACCACATCTAACGAGTTGCCACGGCCATTTAGATTATGATAAAAGTAGTTTACTTGAAAATTTACTGTGTGATTTAGGTATCTTCTGGAAGCATCCGCAAACATCAGGAGCAATGCAAAAAGTCGCTTACTCAATGGTTATTCCTAAGTTTTGGAGTAATTATATAAAAAATAAAATAGCCATAAGGTTTTTTTCAATCTATCTATCTAATTTTTTTTTCTGAAAGGATTATGATTTTTAGGACGCTGGTTACTTTGATGTTTTCTTTACTATATCTGAGAGTGCAAATTAGTTAATGATAATATATACAAATGAAAACAAAGCGAATTATGTGTGACTTTTGCAATAGTTTTCTGCTAGAATGTGTTGGTAATATGGAACCCCAATAAAAAAACTCTCTCTTTAATTTAAGTGAAGATATTTCTTGAATTCATATACACTTGAAAATAAAAAAAACATGTTTTAATTGAAATTAACGACAGAAATCGCAAATATAAAAGTCTTTCTCGCCCCGTCTGAGCACTCAGACTCAGACTTACTCGCATTTTTTGCACATTTGACATCGAATCCATAGTTCACCACTTCTGTCCTCCGAATATTTGGCCTCGCAAAAAATGCATTCTACATAGTCTCTTGCACCAGGTAACACTTGAACAGACCTGTCGACATCGGCGGAGGAATCGGAAGACACGATGGAAAGGCTGTCCTCGACTGAATCTGAAGATTCACTGTCATTTGTATTGGGTTTCTTGCGGAAAGATTTTTTGCTGCTAGGTCTCGAGCCCTTTATAACATGTTTCCGACCTTGTGGCTTTTTATGACCTCCATTACCAAGCCCTAAACTTGATTGGAGGCTGAAAATTGTCTTTGCTTTACCAGCCTTTGCCACTGAAGCTTGCAAATTTGATTTATATGGCGAGCTGGTTATCACTGCTGATGATGTAGCTTTTCTGCTTCTTTTTGACATTCTTCTTTTCGGCTGCGGAGGCGGAGAAATTTCGAAGGGAGTTATCAAGTTTTGTTTGGAATTCTTTCTGTCTGGTGTCGAGGCATGCCCGGTGTCTGGTCTTGAACTAGGTCCGGCTTCTGCTAAGTCGACATCGCTAATATGAAATCTGCCAGTGCGGAATTCTTTTCCTAATTCCTTTTCAGATATAGAAGAAGGATATACGTCGTATGTAGGTCTTTTGGTAGTTGTGCTGTTGCGACCGTTGGGCAATGCTTCTGGCTCAGCAGCGATGAAGTCTGCTTCAGAGAAAATATTTCTGTTACAAGGAAAGATCCCTGGGAGAAACCATTTATTGCTATACTTGCAGTCTGGCATTTAACATAGGCATTTCCAAAAAGCTCTGCTATATCGTAGTGTCCTAAACGACGTTCGTTCTGGCGCAGCCACATTCGCTTCTCCTCGCTGTAATGAGTTTTCAAGGCTCCCATGAAAGTCTTGTCCAATGGTTGTAGCTTGTGTGTAGAGTGAGGAGGCAGGCACACAATAGTGACTTGGTTTTCTCGAGCCAGCTCAATAATTTACAAGTTTCTTGTGTGAGAATAGTGGTTGTCTAGCAACAACAAAACAGGAGATTCTTCCAAATGCCTAGTATGTTTGAACCAGTCTGTAAATAAATTGCCTTGTACCCATCCTGAAGGATGATACTTTCCTATAGATCCAATTGGTGCACCTCTCATTAAAGCGTCTGTCATATTTTTGCGCGGAAAAATTAACATAAGGGGAACAAATGTACCTCCAGCACTCATAGCGCAAATAACTGTCATCAGGAACCCCTTTCTGCAGCTGTGAGTGCTCCAATCTGGCATTGGTCTTTGAGCCCTACGATTTGCGGAATTTTGCTTTGAACTATCGACAGTCCTGTTTCGTCTACATTGTAGACACGATCAGCAGCATATTTCTTCTTATCATATTCTACTTCCAGCATTTCAAAAAAGTTGTTTACAGATTCACGATTAAAACCACTTACCCTCGCATATGACGCAACAACTTGTTCCGCCGGAAAATCGGCTTCACCTCTGAAGAGTTGTTTTCATGCTAGCTTCACGAAATCGGACTATGGTAGGTAATACCCGGTTCCGTATTTCCGCCATATATGGGGTTCCATATTAGCAACAGCACATAAGTAAGTGAAAAAAATTCTTACTTCTATAACCTGTGAAAGTATTATAAATTTAACTGCCACATATCACTACCAACACACAATATTGGTGACGGACAAAGGGAGACCCGAAAAACTCACTTATAACTAATATAAACTATGCAATCATTCGGCCATTTAAAAAATTGCGTTTTCGTTTGTTCGCGTAACCTCAAATTATTCAACTATAAGCAAGCCGTTGGATTTGTAGATTCTTGTGATTCTTGTGTGGCTTCGCCCGTGGATGAGTATCACGCTTTTGTTTCTGAACACTAGATGCCGCTTTAAGCTCCAATTTTATTATGGGGTTCCATATTACCAACAGGGTTCCATAATATCACCTTCTCCTCTAAATAAAAACTAAGCTAACCATGTGCGAATTTTCTATATAATTAATCAGGGTCTTTCCAATCCAAAATACTGCCTTATTAGGCAATATAAAAAAACAGTTGATCTACGTAAAACTGGCAGCCATTGGGTGAACAATTGGTTTTGTCGTATTTTTCCCTTTTTAGCTTTTCATGTGGTGAGAGTGGTTTAGTATCGTTATTATATTTCATGGTGTTAGAAGGACTCCATAGATACTTTTTAAATCTGTTTCAGTAAAACCAACGCATCTGAAACTTTTTGGACTTCCAATTCCATTATTGCGTCAAACATGAGTAAGTTGCAAAGTGATAACACTGATGATAGTTAACCCCTTTTTATTAGATAAAAAAAACTTTAGTCAGAATCTTGCTAACTTTTCACGAGTTTGTAATATAGATGCTCAATCGCATTGGCAAGAAAAATGTAAAATATTCCCAGGCGAACAACCATGAGAATTTAAAGTATTTAAAATAGGTGTAGTTCTACAAAGTAAGCAATTACTTCTGATCATTAAAGAAAAAAAAAGTCAAATCAACGTAGTGACCAGTATATTTAGACACGTATCAACATTGTAGCGTCAATTCGTGACGTCAATATCACTGGCCAGTGTACTGATGTACATTCCGAAATTCAGACTATGTGATTCATTATTGCGTGTCACTTGTCAAACAAAATAATCAAGTTGAAGTTTCGGCAAAAATTATTGATTTCATTAATAAATTTAATATACCAAATTAAAGTGTACTTAATCGAATAATAGGAGGAGTCATCTCTTTCGCCATTGATCATACCCAAATTTTACATATAAATGGAGAAGTCTCCTCAAGAACTGGTAGACCAAGATCTACAAGAGGAAGGTCAATTTGTTGTTGACGACGTGAGTAAGATTATTAAAGATGCAATTGAAACAGTCATAGGTGGAAACGGATATCAACAAAATAAGGTAAACAACTGGACGACTGAGGTGGTTGAATCCTGCACATCAGAATTAACGAAACTTATGAAACCTTACAAATATATTGTGACATGCACCATAATGCAGAAGAATGGAGCGGGTTTACACACAGCCAGTTCATGTTACTGGGACAATAATACTGATGGTAGTTGTACTGTCCGTTGGGAAAACAAAACCATGTTTTGCATAGTATCAGTTTATGGACTTGCTATATAATGTGTGACTTGACTCTACTAGAAATGTTTTGCCTTAATACAGTATCTACATTATTTATAACTTAAGTTTTTATTATTCTAGTTACTAATTATAGTATGAGTTTCTTTGTTATGCATATTGGTTTTTTATCTTTGAACCTTCACAAATTAAAATTCAGTACTCAAATCATATAGATCATTATTTGAAATATACTAAAGAATATGTATTTTTTGTTATAGTTTTGGTATATGCATTACTGAATTTCAGAATATATTGTCAATACATTCAGCTCATATTAAGAGAACAAGTTTGATTGAATTTTATTTGAAGTTTATTTTTAGTTTCCAAAAAAGCAGCAGATACGTTTTGAGTGGGAGAAATATTGAATGAAATATGTCGATTTTGCAGATTCAATAATATTTTCGTAATTTTCTTATAAAAAAAGCAATGGCATCTTTTTTAAAAATGACCTAACTTTTAATTACTTTTGTATGCTTGTTTATTTGAAATAATAATCATATTATTTTAATTATATCAACTAGTAAACATTTAATATATAAATCATTTTCTTATGTTTAAAGAATAATGGAATTGGCTTCTTTGATGTTTGATGAATACAAAAAATTTTAACAAACAATAAACTAAAATTTATGTTACTATTTATCAATTTGGTGAACTGTGACAGAAAGTAATCTGGATCATATTCACTGTCATTTGGAAACTAAACAAAATAGTCATAGCTATTATAGGATCCTTTTACTCCTCTTATAATTTCGCTCTTTATGATTAATTCTCATAGGATTATAGTTTTTGTACTTTCTTGGCTTTTTGGCATCTTAGTAGCTTAGTGATATTAATTCATTCCAAAAACCATGTTTGTTGATAAATCTCTAATGATTGCTGAATATTGATCAATAAAATTTCAAATTCAGGTTTATAATCTATAAAATTGATATAAATTAATGCACAAAAATGAATGATTATTGTAGATTGAGTATCAAATTTGAAATTTCCAGTGAAAACAATATGACATTTAGAATCTGATGAAAATATCGTTCTGGTTTAAGATCGACAATCTGTCGATAAGTGATCTAGGACTACAGTTTCTGAAAAATTATATGGCACAACTCAAATTCTGTAGGATATAAAAAAAGATTTCAAACTCAAATTCACTTTCAAATTATGATGAAATTACAAATTCATACATGCTTTTTTTCGGTTATTGGAATGGACAATGCACTATTGTTATATTGATCAATCTGTTTGTAACAATGGACCAGTTCTTAGCATGAGTAGGCTATGTTGATAAACTATTTTCTAATATATTTTTGTGGATCTAACTAATTTTTTTTAATTGGTCCTACTGGTAAACCTTATAATTTCCTGAATGTAAATTTTCTCACAAATGGAGAAACATGGTTTTGTATTGTAGTTTCCATGTATGTTTTGTACAAAATACTTGAATATAGATAAGCTAAATTATGTCCTATTTTTCATTAGTTCCTTTTTTCAAGTTGCTTCGCAAGCACTCTTCTTGTACATGATATTTTAAATAAAATAATATGCACATTTTTTTGAAAGTTGTTTTAGTAACACTGGTCAACATGATTTTCATAACACAGGCGAGACATTTATTTTTAAAATGGAAATAACTGTCCAATAATATAAAAACATATCGATAAATTTTTTGGCCCACATGACATGTATTATTCAGAATAATACAGTTGTGGAGAATTTATGGTGAAATCGCAAAATGTGTAAAAAGGCTATTTCAAATATTTTGGAACGTTAATTGGAGACCAAGACAAGCAGTGGGTCCTCCACGCGTGCTATATTAGTAGTGTGTCTTTGGTAATGGATGAATGAGAAGAAAAAAAGCGCGCCTTTTACAATTCCAATGGTATGGCGGGAACCTACTAACCATTCTGACAACCGCTATTGTTATCTAACAAAGATTGAAGGTTATTCTAAGAAAGGAAAGCACTAGATTGAGTATCCAGATTTGCCGTCTGCTATACGACCTGTTCCCCATAACGAAGATTTACCAGTACCGATTGCGCCTTTAGATCCGCAAAATATTGTTTTAGAAGATACTGGAGACAACGTATCATCAGGAAGCTCCGAATAACATTGCACCGACCCTATTTTTACTCCAAGTACCAGTTCCGGCGAGACACATTTGATTATTCAAAGCGAGTTGAATGATTTAGCAAGTGATTTGGGGTTATCAAAACAACACATCTGAACTTCTTGTTCAGTCTAATGATAAAACTTGATATAGAGCATAATCCCAGTGAGTGGCGCAAATTTATTGACTCATCTAAATACAGTTTAAAAGCAGTGTTATTACGCAATGGAAATTTAAAACCGTTTATACCAGCTCATTCTGTGAAGATGAAAGAAACTTATGAAAATATTTGTTTGCTTTTATACAAAATTAACAAGTATAAGCGGCAGATATATGGAGACTTGAGAGTGCTTGGAATTTTAATGGGACTTCAGGGAGGGTTTACGAAACATTGCTGTTTTCGTTGTCTATGGGATAGTAGGGAAGTAGATCAACACTATGTAAAAAAATGTGCAAGCAAGAAGTGAGTTTCAACCGGGATCTCAAAATGTTAAGTTAATACTTCTTGTAGGTCCCAAAAATGTCCTTCACATTAAAATTGGATTGATGAAAAACTTTGTAAAGGCTATAGATAAAGAGGGTGATGGATTCAAATAAATACCTTAGAGAAGTCTTTCCCCAGCTGGGCAACAAATAAGAAAATTGCTGGACGATGACAATTTTGCAAAAAAGCTAACCAGACAGGAACTTAGAGCATGAAGGGCATTTGTTAGTGTCGTGAGGGGATTTTTGGGCAACCATATGGATCCAAACTAACAACAGTTAGTTGATGAATTTCTAGACGCCTACAAATCCCTTGGTGCTCGAATGTCATAGAAAATTCATTTCCTCCCTTCCCGTCTGATATTTTTTTCCGAAAATTTGGAAGCTGCCAGTGATGAGCAGGGTGAAAGGTTCCACCAAGATGTTAGAACAATGGAAATTCGGTATCAATAACGATGAGATTCGGCCATGATGGATGATTACTGTTGGTTTTTAAAAAGAGAAAGTGCAACCCCTCAAAAAAGGAAAAAGTATGTAGAGCTAATTGATATTTGAAGTGATTTTTTTAAGTTTTTGTTTTTAATAAATGAGAGGCATTTTTATTAGATGTAAACTATAAATATTGTCAATATATACGATTTAAAAAACGTGAAATTATTTTTTCAATATATATTAAATATTTTACCAATGAATATGGTTCTATAAATGTAACTTAAAAACCTTACGTGTTACAATTATTTTTTTCATACTCTCGTATTTGTATAGGTCTATTTTATTACAATATGCTATTCATTCTTGTGTTACTACAACCAGTGTAATTTTTATAACATCATTTTTTCTGAGGGCTTTTTTCAAAGTTTCTGATTAGTCGGTAAATGAAAATCGCAGTAAATTTAAAAAGCTTTATATTGAACGATGTGATCTTACATTTCTTGTAGTATTGTTCTAAAAGATATTAATCAATATATTATTAAATAGTAATAAATACTATCAATACCTTCATTTACGTCTCCTGAATAAGCAAAGAATGTTACTTAATATATATTTTATTCTGGGATACAGATTTTAGTACTTTGATTATTTAAAGTACTAATTCACCAAGCGCATATTACCCTCTTTGTCATCCGGATACTTTCTCATTTTAACTTCGTGCCTCTTGTACGGTTCTCGACATTCACTCCTTATTTGCCAAACTGTAAGTAGAATTGTACTATTGGAAGACAGAAACATAATCGTTTCGTCACTCTCTATCTCTCTCTACTTACTTCTCATTTCTTGGATGTTCCAACCACTCGAAACTTCGACGTGGCGATTCAATCTGAATAGAAAAATCTTTTTCACAATTTTCATCTCTTTCTTCAGATCCTGGATCTTCAACAGCACTTTCAACTGTAGTCACATCCCCAGAAACCCCTAGAAACATGTTGAGAAGTATGATAATTCGAAAAAAATTACGAGTGCTTAAGCAATCATTTTTCTCTATAAACTCTAATTTAATAGATATTATTGAATAATTCTAACAAAAATTATTAGAAAAAGAAAAGGGAATGCTACTAAGCAGTAAGTATGTGTACTGTAAATAAAGAAATGAATAAATATAGTGAGAAGATTCAAAAGAGTTAAACTCGTTGAGCCAGTGTAGTGGTAAAAAATCTGAGCATTATGCGTTCTGTAGTGTAACAGCCGAGGCAGAACAAAACCCCAGAGCATGATAATCAAAAAACACTTTATTTTTCATGATTTTGACGTAAAAAAATTCACCTTATTCTCATATCTATATTAGTTATAATTGAATTAAAACAAGTTTAAACAAAATTTAAATTGATTGTAAAAAAAAACGTTGAAATATAAAAAATGTTTTGTTTATATTTCAACTATATTTCAAATATTCATATAATTTTCGTGATTTTCTTGGAGTAAAGGTTTAATTACTCCAATTAACCATTTCCACAGATTTCTAAGACCTATACCATTATTCTTAAGATATTTTTCCAATTAAGTATCCAAAACTATGAAATATCAAATTAAAGTTCAAAATACTTGCTTAATTACGTCTAAAATGCATTTTTAATATTGTAATAGTGAAATAATGGAATATTTTTATCTGTGTTGGAGAAAGTTATATATGCTTGATAAAAAATTTTTATTGTGTAAAAAAAAGTATCAATTCATTTCAAAAATTTTTCGTTATAAACTCTATAACAATTTTTAAAAAATATTAAACAATTTTAATAGCTATTATAGTATAGCCGCTCATTACAGAGAGTACCTAGTCACGTGCATAGTGCGTGAGAGAGAAATTGTAAGCCTGAATCACACCATACACAACACTAAAAGGTATTTAGTGGCAAATTTGAATTGAATTTTAAATGCTTTTTTCAAACTAACATTTTTATTTGAATTTTAAATACTTTATTGTAATATCATATCATATAAATAATACTTTTATTTATCAATTGCATAGCATTCATACATTAAAATCTTCGTTCACTTAGTTAACTACTAAATGTTATATACCTACATATTTCACACGTTGCCTTGATTTTTTCAAAAGTATCTATCGAATCTATCGAAATTTTGTTTTCCCTAAACTTAAATAGCTAGACGGTTTTTCAAATTTATGGTATATTAAATAAAAATGTAAGGGTACCTAATACTGTAAAGTAATATCTAAGAAAGAAATGTCGTGCTATATGTTTTATTCAAATACGTATCAAAGGTTATAAAGTAAATTCATATAAAACGATATAAATAATAATAATAATAATCTTTATAAACAACACAAGGTCCTTTCCTGAATAAATTCTTTGTTTTCAAAAAAGGTGGTTGAGAGGGATATAAGGGCGGATAAATTTTTATTTTATTTTATTTAAGCTCTTAAATTTATTATTAGAGGTTCTACTTGTTTTTCCATTAAATTATCAATGTCCCACATTTTGTTTCGAAAAAAGCGAACATGTTGGATTGCCTTACTCCAATTGGTTTGGGTAACATTATTTAAAGCTTTAGTAAATGAAGTTTGGACATCACTAATTTTAAATGTTGTGTTTTTCCTTGCCACCTCACCCTTGATTTGTGCCCATATGAGTTCAATTGGGTTGAATTCACAATGGTAAGGTGGCAATCGTAAAACAATTTTATTTTTCTCTTTGGCCATCTCATCAACGACATATCTTTGGACTAATGGCTGATTCTCTTTAACCAATGTCAATAGTTCTGCCCGCACCATATTGTTTTCAAAATTAATATTTCGTTTCCTTAACCACTGTTGTATGTCCGCTTTTCTTGTGGAACTTGTAGGACACTGGTCTAATTTTCTGGACTGGTAGGATGCATTGTCCATTACAATGACTGATCCGTCCTCAAGTTTATTTAAAATTTCCTTAAACCAACCCTCGAACCTATCTGAGTTCATCTCTTCATGATAGTCACCCATTTTCTTGGATTGAAACATATCTACACCATTCTCTACAAAACCATTTTCGGAGCCAATATGTAAGATTATTAATCTTTGTCCTTTGCCCGTCGGGTTTTTTAAGCCCGTTGAAAGGCCACGGATAAATGCATCTCGTGCACTTAAGACTGTAGTATCAGTCCACACCGTGTGACCGGTCAAATTACCTGTACAGAAATCCAATCTACCAAAGTCTTTAAAAAGACTGATTTGTAAAACAGATAATAAACACTTAAAGGCAACTAATGATCACATTCCATTGTCATTGTGACTCTTGTCGTCTTAGCGTTTTATTGGTGGAATTTAAAAACAGTGCCACTTTTATCCAATATGTAAACATTATAGTCTTGGAATATTTTTTTACCCACACTAACCAAAAGATTGCAACTACAATAAAAACAATAACTTGGTTGCAATGAGGAAAATCGCTCCAGTTTTTATAAATAATAAATATTTATTATGCTTTGTATCCTCAGATGAATTTTGTCAAAATTCTAAAAGTATTAAAGCAATGACACGTTTAGAAATGATTGTTCTTCAGATTGAATAACGTAAATAGACAGTTTAAATTTAGTTCTATGAATATCACAGCCACTTTTAACAATAAAATTTATTTTAAAATAGAGGATAGTCAATGTATAACATAACTATAATACCACATATTAAAGAATGATAAAAATTAAATTACAAGTTTAACATGCGCTATTATACAGTCACATATTTCTTACTGTAAAAGCGCATGTTAGAAATGTAGTTTAATTTTTAATTTTTATCAACGTAAATAAATAACATAATAAAACAAAAGCTTAAAATAATTATTAATATAAAATTTTTAGAATATAATAATAATAAATTAATGTAACTTGCAGCTGTGTGAACTTGACTTTTTCAGACATTGCTTCATCCAATACGAATCGTTATAAAAGGTACCACTAGCATCCCATGAGCCGATCACGCGTTTTTATTGCTCTCACTACCGACCGGCCAGATTATAGCATCCCATGAGCCGACCACGCGTTTTTATTGCTCTCACTACCGACCGGCCAGGTTATAGAGAAAAACTAATTAACTACTAATATTTTCATTTCCAATTGTAATCCCTTGATCCCTTGAGCCACGCGTGCTACTCGCTTTGGGTCAAATGGTAACAGACAAGCTTTGAAGTGTATTCTCTTTTTTGTTGTTTATGAAATGTAATGTAATATGAAAGGTCATTGATACTGCCTAACGACCAGCGGATTCCAACGAACAGTAAATAATATTCACATGGAGAGCGAATTCCAAAACACGGATCAAATAAATAAGTTCAATCTATCGAACCAAGGCGAAAAACGTAAACATCACCAGTGATCATCCTCTTGTAAGTACAACGTTCCTCTTTCTCCTTATTTATAAACACTTTTGACGATATTTCCGTAAAAACTAACAAACTTTATTGTCAAGTCTCTCTATAAACCCTTTGAACAGTTCTACTTCAGCTAATAGTTCTTGATCTTCTGAAAATCAAATTTCAGGACCTCGAAACATTGATAGCTTGAGAATGTCTCTTCAAAACAATGATATTTCCAGCCTTTGTGCAAATCTACCTGAATTTAGTTCGAAAGATAATCTCTCAACATTTGTAAAATTGGTAGATAGCTTAATTACGTTTCTTAGGTCACATAATCTCACTCAATCTCAAGAATTCATATAAAACGCCAATATTATTGGTGAACTTAGATATTTCTTAAATTACCTAAATTTAACATATTCGACATATGCATATTAACACAGTTA
Organism: Diorhabda carinulata; assembly: GCF_026250575.1. Classification (NCBI taxonomy): domain Eukaryota; kingdom Metazoa; phylum Arthropoda; class Insecta; order Coleoptera; family Chrysomelidae; genus Diorhabda; species Diorhabda carinulata. The sequence goes on from NC_079462.1 coordinate 13,245,256, forward strand.
TCTACTTCAGTTCAGTATGATAACGAGTAATACGATCAATGTCACCAAATAATCTCTTCAACATATAGCCCTTAATGACAATGTCGAGACTGTCAATTTCAAGACCCCATATTTAAAAAAGATTGCTCTTTAAACGTTTTGCACTGGCATCAACGAGACTTATTGCGATTATTTATGACATTTTCAAATAAATTCTCTTGACGAAGCCCTACAAAAATGTATCTTCTATGACAACCAAAAAATTAACAATTATATATGAACTTTTTAAGGAGCCAACAAAATCGAAGATTACTCCCTAACCAAAAACCATAACAAAATTCCTTCCATTCAAATCACAATAGGCTTAATCAAACTTTCACTCTATTATTAACCCAAATCCACCTCGAAATAACTCTTATCTTTCCAATAAAGTTTCAATAAATCTCAGCCTAATACTTTTAGTGATAATCAATCATTCAATTATCCATCTACTAGCAATTCTTTTGTAGATAATCCAAATTCCCAAACAAATTTTCCAACTTCTTGATATGCCTCGACCTATGAGTGGTGTACAAACTATTTCTATCAGAAACTAACCTATGAGTATTTCCACAAGAAGAACTTTTAATTTCATTGTCTATTGATATGAGATTTATCAATCTTCTGAGTTTGATAAATAATAATAGTAAAATAATTGTTGCTGCAGTAAACAAGTTATCCGATTTCAATAAATACATTGCTCTTCATATTGAAATATTGAACCTCAAACTATAAACGATTTCCTATTGAAGCTAATTCGAACTATAACCTTATCCCAGCAAGACCTTTCGAATATTGAACTCTTTACTTTAGATGATCTGCAAACTTTAGAATAAGATTTATTAGAAACATACTCTCAAAATTCACTTTTAATCAATGGCGAACATCCCTGTCAATTAATTGAATCCTCGAAATCATTAGTTTGCGTTACCACTAAAACATTGCTCATAATGCTAAAAATCCCCAACCTTTATCCACACTCTTACCTTACATTCAGTATTTACCCAAAACCCAAAAGTAGTTCTGCCACCTGCACATTACTACACGAATAGTAAGTGGTACGAAAACTGCACTGTCTATCAAATCAGAGAACTTTTCTCAAGAAACCAGTAAAGTATTTTTATTAGGAATAGTCCACCTTAGCAAAATTCAAAACCAAGATATTAGGAGAAGTAGCATTTTAATGACGAACGAGCCAATTGTTATAGAAAGAATACAATACAATAAGAAAACGGTACTAGAAATTACGGTGCCGCAAGTAGTCCCAATGAAGCTGAATCCGAATCCAAATTCCACAGACGCCTGGACACGTTCAAACAATTGAACCGATTCCACTTCTGCCGCAATTTTCTGTTAGACTCAGTAGTATTTCTTTGATTATAATCTTGATTATTTCAGCCATTTTTACAACAGTGGTTGTAATAAAACGAAAAAGAAGTCCCATATTTTTATATGGTCCCAAGTTGCAATCCACTCAAATCCAGATACTCCAAGATCTGTTCTCAGAGATTTCGAGAACGAAGGGAGGAGAAATATGAAAGGTCCCGGACACTGCTCAATTATCAACGGATTTCAACGAACAATAAATAATATTCATATGGTCAGCGGATTCCAAAACACGGAACCAATAAATATAAGTTCAATGTAATTTATAAAGATTATTTATTGTTTTATTGCCATCGATTTAATAGAGTATAGATTTGTTACATTCTGTATAGATTTGGAAGTCGTTTATTGCAAACAAATTATTTTTAAAAAGTTGAATGTGTCTCCTAGAACATTTCTATATAGAAATCTGTTGCCCCATTTAATGAACCTAAAACAGATTAACCTTTTTTATTGCTTTCACTGAGGTAAATTGCTTTGCGCCCTAAATGAATGGAATGAAACGCCAACGACTTTTTAAACAATTTATTTCGATTGATCTATAAATAAACATATACAATAGTTTGAAGGTTCACAATTACTGCAGTAAAGATTTTTATTACCAGAAACATACAAACATAAAAAGATCGAGAAAAAACAACTAAAATTTATCTATAATAAGCTCATATTAATGATTTGTGAAAACACTATCTAGCTTTAGGTTGCTGAACTCGCAAAGGTAAATCACAAATTTGAATTTTGATTATCAACCTATTTTTGACTAGTGAATTGAACTTTAGAATAATAGTTAGAATTTTGTTTTCTTCTCCGCTATAATAGTAAGAGACTTTTTCTGAGAAAATACATTTTCAAATTGTTGATATTGATTTTAAATCGTTTTTAACATTTTACCAATAGCAGATAATTCATATTTGTGCATATACCATTGCCACATTGATTTCCTTTGTTGAACTGTCTTTTTAATTTTCTAAATTGCCATTTTTCAAGACTTGATAATACCATTATCCTTTAGAAATTGGTATTCGTTGAAAAAGAAGTCATCATTCCATTTTATAGTATCATAGTATCCAGTCTCAATTAAATTATTTATAAACCGCTTTTCTAGTAATTCTCATAAATAATAAGCAAATATAGTGTATTACCCAACTAACGAATTTTGTTAGGAAGAATATGCAAGAGAAATGGAAGAAATTGTGCAAAAATAGATATGTTACATGGCTTTTATGATAACGTCCACTACTTCAATATTAGCAGAATTTTTGAAATTGCTAATGACACGAAATTAGAAGAAGCCGTTCATCCCTAATTTCGTCACTCAAAGAGAATACTCTGCAGTATATATCATAATTAGAATCAAAAGTTGATTACTAGGATATTATGTGTGTATATGCGCGCGTGCGTGCGTGTAGTTATTTAGCAATAAAAGAAATTGCCTTAGTCGCCCCATCCGAATTTTTTTATCTAAATATCTCTCTTGGTAGTAAATGTACCTTATGAGATCTGTAAGATAACAAGTTGAAGGATTATGGGCTTGTAGTTATATACATACAATTATATACTCTTTCCTTAACCATGGTCTTTCATGGTTTTTGGTAATTGTTTATCAATTAGTATCAAATAAAGTTATTCACAATAAATACAAATTACAAATAGCTAAGCTCGGTAGGGTAATCAAAATAAGATTTAAATCAAGATGAAACACTCCAAACAATTTAGAATATAGCATGTGATAAAGCCCTGTAAACATATTGAATCAATACACGTGTTTTTTTACAACTCAATCGTATTATATATAAAAAAAAACTACCAATGTATATGGAAAGATATTCAAGATATGCTTCTTATATCATATCGTAAATAGCTTAATCTGAATTACTTGAAAATATGCGCTATGATTATTCATACCTTTTTCAATTCCATTGATTATATTTAAATTTTTTTGGTTCAGTTAGTGCTTGAATACTTATATATTCAATCCAGAAAACAACTTGTCAGATTCTTGAATTTGATGACATAATCATTCTCAAGTTATTAAGCCAAGAACCGGCGTTAAAATTCCTCGGATCATTTCTTTGTTCCTGAAAGCTTCTGGATTGAAAAGTTCCTATATATATATATATATATATATATATATATATATATATATATATATATATATATATATATATATCATGCTATCAAGTAACAAAAAAATAGTTCAGCGATTTTGTTGTTGACAGATATAAAACTTAATATACATTTTGGTTTTTATTGGTAAGTTTATAATTTGTAATTATAAAATCACCCACCAACAAGTGACCTCGCTCTTGATTTATATCCGAATCTGATTGATTGTGCGTTATTTTCGTTCTTATAAATGTGTGCTAGATTATACTTTATGTAAATTAAGATTTTCACAATAATTAAATCATATCAGACATTTAAACACAAAACGAATAATTTCCAGGTGAAGTATTTAATTGTGTACAAAAACTTGAACCATATTTACAAAATAAAAATAATGGAAATTGGCATTAAAAGAATCGGATAAGATTTAGAATGAAAAACACATACCATATAACGGTTAACATACAATTCGACAAATAACATGTAGGATGATTTATTTTCTTGAAATTCAGTCTATGCTATTTTTCATAAACCGAATGGCAAGTTATTACATTTTACATCTATCTATATCTACACATTTAAATATAAGAAATTGTGATAGGGCAATGTAGAATTTGTCAGAATTAGATTCATTGAAACATAGTTTTATATTAAGAATAGCATAAAAACTATATTAGATCTAAATGTAAATTTATAAAAAATATTAATAATTTAATTTAAGACTATACATCTTTGAAATTGGTATTATGTTTATTGATATTGGTCATTTAGATGGGTTTCATGTAAACTTATTGATTATATCGTTTAAAGCTCTTATAATAAATGAATACATATTTTAGTTGAAATTAACATCTAGTTGTGTAATTTATGTATATTATAGACAACTTAGATGTTTCAATAGAAAATGTCGACTTTTAAGTTTTAAGAGTACAGGATGTTAATCAGAGTATGAAACAACATTAAAGGATTGAATCACATTTTGGTATTTTCTATCCATTTCTCGTTGTGGAAGTTGCATTATCCGAGTAAGACAACTTATAAAAATCGAAATTTAAATATAACGCTTTAATAATAACACTATCACTGATAAATCTTTGCGTCAACTCCATTATTAGATTAAACATATGTTAACAAAACCTACACTTTTTAGATTATAATTTTTTGAAAATATCTATCAAACGAGAATAAATCCAACAAATTCTACAAGTAAATTCCTTTTCTCATTGGAAACACTACAAATATCTTGTTTTCTACTGAATTTCATTAACCTGAAATGAAATGATATGTGTAACTTCTTACAGTTACTGGATCACTTTTTTTACAAGTTATTTTTAGTCTGAATTTAATTTTGTTAATGGTAAAAAAATCCTAATTTTTATTCAATTACATTCCAGTACAGGTTGTCCAAGATTATACATAGAAAAATAATTTTATATAAGTTCTCAGTTATTCATGCGTAAGCATTGGTTCATTCTATATATCAAATTATTATTTATCTCTATATATAGTTGCTGAATAATGATGTATAAACACAAGCATAGAAGTAAAGGAAAAAAGAAGAAAATATAAATATAGGAAAAATAAAGAGTATTCTATAATTGTTTTGAAATTGTCCTAAAAATTTCTGAAAGTACTCCAAGGCTTTGGATATAGTTTTTATACCTGATAGTTCAAAAATATTTATAAAACACTCCAGAATATTTGATAATTGCGTGGTCGTATAAGTAAAAGCTAATTTAAAGGGGAAAGAAGAATAACATGCGAATGAGAAACCATGTAGTCTAATTAGAATAGTACGACTGGAACCAGAAATAACACAGGGTAAAATTGTGTAGTATACTATAATTTCATTAACATTGATATCTTTAAAACTATAAAATGGCTGGAATCAAGTTGAAAGAAATCAATCAAGTTTGTACTGTTGAAACATTTCAAATGATTTGTAGAATAAAACATCATTTAAGTTTTGAAACAAACAATTAACATATTCAAACAAAAAAAATATAATAGAATGCAATAAAAACATAAACTGAATACAGGTATAAACCATTATCAAAAAAGCTATGCAATTCCAGAGAAACAAGAGATATAAACGAAATTTATTTTTTCTTTTTTTCTTCTTCACTAGAGCAATAACCATTAATAATTGTTTTCTAGTTACAACATAAAAATAAATAAATGGGTCAGTATGTCACTTAAATTTTGCCATATGGTATTGCCATTGCTACTCATTAACGTAGTAGCATTATGATAATGGGTAGATTATTAAAATCTATCAAGCATATGTATAAAATTGTACTATTCAAATTTGCTTTGTTTCCCATATAAATTGGATGAATATACAATTCTTAAAAAATTCTATGATGACTCATACTTCATTATAATATATTTTAATTTGAAATTAAATACTTTTTGACGTTTCATATTTATTATAGGGTTATTTTATAATTGTCGATTTTTTAGTTAAAAGTACTTACTATTGAATAGATGTATTTCTATATTTCAAATACAAATAATGTGATTTTTCAAATAAAAAGTATAAAACAAAACATTTATTCAATATATATGAGAAAAACCGTTTTCAAATGAATAAGGAGTAATATTTAAAAATCAGAAACTACTTCATGTTAAAGATTCAAGTTGTCCTTTCAGAATAGGATAAAATTGCAAACCATTTCTGAGACATTTAATATAATTGATTGTGTGTGATAATGAATTATTATACTACAGAATTGTAATAGATGAGATTTTGTAAGTATTTTCAATAAATAATTAAAATTCATGATAAGTTTCTTCAAAATATCTCTTTATTGCGAATGGTTTTCTTGGCATGTACAACGATATAAAAATCTACATATCTCCTAAACCATAAATTTTTTCTAGTTAAATAAAGAATACCTTATTGTTAAAAAATCGATTGAAAAATTTATTTTTTCTATCTTTAAATTGAAGAGGCTGTACGGTTTGTTAACCATTGGGCATGAGCCGCCCCTGGCCTTCAGATAGTAATGTAGATTTATTTATTTCGTCAATTACACTACATTGACATATGTAATCATTCATTGAATTTAGAAAATTTATTCAAATAAATGTTCTGATTTCACAACTTTAAATGCCTATAACTCAGATACGGGGGATTGTATGCGGTCAACTGTCAACTGGTATAGATCTGCAACTGTGGGAAATGTATAGTTTTAAAAAAATTTTCTACCTAGTTTTATTTGTAATGGCATAAGATATAAGTGACTGAAAAGCTCCATATAATTCCAAAAATTTAATTAATAAACTAAAACCATGTCTGTGTTTTATTATTATGTATACATTACACATAAATTGCTATTTAAACAAAAACAAATCTATTAATTATATTTTTATAGTATGATCATATTATAAAATAAATGAAAAATAAATATGCAACTACTCTGAAATTTTGGAATTAAGATTGTACATGCTGATTAAGAAATATACACCATTGGAAAAATGTTTACAGGCGATAGAACTATCAATGTTAAATATTTAACAACCTAAATACATCTCTATAAATTACAACTGTTTCACTGGATGTGTATGGGTTTGGTTATTCAAACTAAATATGAACCATGGACATACGATAGGACCTAACAGTGTAAGTTAATGGTGGTAATAAACAGTGTTTAGTATAAATATCACAAATGGATCGAGACATTTCTATTAAAATGAAGCTAACAGTCACATAATAGTTAAATTAAAAAAAAACTGATGGTCAGTTTCACACAAATTACATAAAAAATTCTAAGAAAGAATATAGTGATTATTCATAGAATCCGGTAAATTCATAATCAATTTTTAGTATCTTGAGTTTACAAAAACTATTTGTAAGCCACAAAGTATAATGTTTGAGATTCATTATGAATTTAATAAATTAAAAAGGAAAATAGGACATTAGTAGTGAGTATACAGAGTGATTTTTTTTGTAATAAATTTACAGGATATTTCTACAAAAACTAAATTCAACTGAAAATGATGATAAGTTTGAACATTATTGATTCCAAATATGTAAGCTCCGTAAAAATTTAAATTTATCATTTTTTGAAAATAAAATAAATATGAACAAATATTTATTAATAATAATGGAATTTGAAAAAATAGCATAAAATTTTGACAAAACTCAAAAATAAGTGAAACAAAAGTGGTTAATTTATGACTAATTGAGCAAATATTAAAAAGCAGCACCAATAAAGCGAATAAAGTGTTTTTGCAGTGATATGTTATTCCAAAAACAAAAGTTTTTTGTAATAGACAATTCTCAAATATTTTATAGGCAGTTTTGATGCCTGCAAGAAATGAGATTTTTAATGAAATAATATTGTGGCTTTTCAATTGTTGAATAATTTCTTAAAATCAGAATTTTATACCAATGTGTTACAACAAGCTACTTTACAACCTGTTTATTCAAAATGTCTCTTATCATATGCATGCTATAATGATATATCGTAATTGAAAGTTGCAGAAAGTTGTAAACCATTTCTAAAAATTCTGTTTTTCTAGTTTGGACTTGGACATTTTTGTAATATATATGTTTTCTCAATATTTAATGGTCACGAAGTCTTATTTTCTTCGTCATTTTGATGGCCTTTTTACATATTTAGATGTCTGTCTCACTTAAGCAGCCTCACAATTATTACGAGGAGCCTTAAACACAATATTATAACTTTTTTTTTGATATTTTAGATTTTAGTAAAAAATATTAAAACCAATAATGATAAACGGGTTCTCGTATTTCAAGCATCTAAGTTACTTTGCAATTTCTCAAATAACACATTATTTGGAGAAGGATCCAATATGGCATCTGACAAGGCTATATAAGACATCTTACAACAGCATATAATACTTTCTTGAAAATGATCACCATTAATTTCAAACTAAACTATATAGCAAATATTTTACTTGTTTAATAATTTTGATTAAACCACATAAATTGCGCCAACACTTTTTTCGTATTCTATTTTAACTGGAGTTCACAAATGGAAATTATAAATATAGACAATCAACTGAATAATAAGAAATAAATAGAACAATATCCATTATTGATAATCTAAAAAAATTCCAGTTTAAGAAACATAACTCTGTATATTCACTCTGATGAACAAAAAAATGGAACACTTACAATCAACCGGGTTTCACACCTAGGAAGAAAAATACACATCGAAAATTGCCGATAAAATGTTTCAACGGGGTTTCTTACCAGCAGAATTCCCGTTGCCCTACATTGAACAATAAAGCACAAGGGGGACTTGGTACCAAGATTAATGATATAATTTTTTTAAATATATTAATATATACAATGACTAGACTGTTCCATCCTCTGATTTCTCTTAAAATTTAATAATGCCCTAGATATTTGAATGTTTTAATGTGTGTGTGTATAGATGACGACGTTTCTTGTCAATGAGTAAATGTGATAATTTAAAATAAAACAGGGCTATTGTCAGAGGTGGTTGATACTAGTCTCCCTTCATCGGATATCTCGAATATTTTGCTTCGAGCCAAATATTTTGAGCATTTGTTCTTCATAATCAGTAATATTGCGCTTCATAATCTCCATGCAAGGTCCTAACAATCGTTCAAAAGCCTCCACATCCAAAACTGTAAAACAATTGAAATATTAATAGGTGGTCCATAAATAGGTACATTAAATGAATTTTGAAGTTACATTGCTTTCATAACCTATTCATATCATTAGATTTAATGGAAAATTGTTGGCAGGAAGTATATAATTTAACCCAGAATAATTAGGTAAGTACAATTAAAATGTAATTATTATAATATAAAATATTTTTAAAATTCCAAGTTTGTTGAAATAAAACAGAATGAATGTAAAGGCACATTTTGCAAACATAGACTGATATAAATATGTAATGTCGATTTCATAACACTTTGTTTCAGTTGGGTTAAAAAATTAATTATGTGCAAATGATTGTGAGATAATAATAATGTGAAAAATGAATATTTCTAATGTTTTTCATCTTGGTCCAGATGAGTTTTTAACGGCCCAGACCCCAAGTACCACATTGACGAGAGAACAATAGCATATTTTGTTCTTCTTTCATCTTTTCGATTGTATTATTTTATCAATTTTTATTTTTTAAAGCATTATATACAAATTATCGAACCTATAACAGATTTAGTCAATTGCGGTTTTTTAAAAAAAATTACCATACGAGTGTGATATGTGAGACTATGTACAGTTAATTTATACAATAAATCGTCTGCTTGGAGGTAAAAGTTATTAAGTGAAAAAATCAAATTTTTTCAGGAGAGCAAAAAACGGGATTATACTTATAAAAAAGGGAAATGATAAATCATCAAAATTTCCAATCGATTCCTTTTTTGAACTAATTTTAAATTATATTTTTTGAAATTAATACTTGACTCATAGTAGACGAAAATTTAATTTTCGCACTTAATGCGTCTTACTTTCCAATAATGATGTTGGGTATAAGTGAAATAAAATATTATTTTTTTTAAATTCCTTTTATTGAAAGAGAGAAATATTTCAAAAATATTTTATAAACAATTACAAAATACAACATGTTATACACAGAAAAATCTTATAAAAATTTTACGGGTCTAAATTAATCAAGTGTCAATTCTTCATCGCTGATATCATCTATACAAAGCTTTCATCTGAAGTTCCCAGAGAAGATATATTTCTATACCACTGATGGACTACCTCTGGAATGATTCCTTTGTCACAAAGTTGGATCAAATCTTTTTTCTTTGCTTTAATCAATTGTAATTGGTCACTATAGGCATGGATGAAGGCTGAGAAATAAATGTCATCATTCGTGATCTTCCACGATTTGATGAGCTATTAATTTCTAAGGCTTCATAATCGTCTTTGTAACTGTACCTGCTCGGCTTTTAAAAATTTGAAACATTTGGTTTTTAGCCAATTAACTTTGTTTCTAGATCGGTTTTTTCATTTTTCATGAACTTAGATATCCCAAATCTAAGAAATCTATATACCTTAGCTCAAAGCATTGTAAGGTGACTCCTACAAATATTCGTGTATAGTCGTTCATAATAAATATCTCCTGACTTCTCATTTTCCTTTCTTTAGTGGAATGCATGAAATCACATTCCATGTATTAATGGCTGGATTCTAAAAATGTATATTCTATTACCTCTAAATAACTTGATATCACAACAGTATAAAGAATAGCAGCGACAACGTGCTGGTTGCGATTTTGTCTTGAGCAGGTGTCGGAAAATAAGGAGATTTCTTTTATTCCACTAGGTAGCATTGATATAAATTTCGTTATAATAGAACCAACTTCATCAGAGCCTGTTTTACCATTTATTTCATTAAAAAAAACTACCCTCTTTGTTTTTGCTTTCAAAGAACGTTAAGTTATACACTGAAATTTTCCGGATATAATAAAATTGGGAAACCGCATATATTGGAAGCTGCATTACTTATTGCAGCTTAAATGTATAGGTTTGAAATTTGCTGTCAGATTTTGCACGCTCTTTGCCCTTACTTTTGGCTTCTTGATTAAATTCTGTACAAATATTTTTTTATATAGGTGAATGCTAACAGTACAGTTCTGTTTGGTGGAGGCTTTGTTCAGCTCGCCAAATGTCCCTGATGGTGTGACGGTGAAAAATGCTTTGTTGATGGGGCCATTGGAAATATAAAGAGTTGCTTGAAAAAATGAGCTGCAAACCCTGAACTGCCCTATACTAGTTTCAAGAAAATAAATCCTTGATGTACTTTAAGGTTTAAAAGCTTTCACAAATCTTCTAGCTAGTGGGACAGAATTAAATATGAAGTCATTTTGTCTATTGTAATCAAACACCCAAAATATTCGGCCGCTTTCAATTCGGTCCTCTTTGGAAAAATTATCAATGCATACCTTGGCTAAGCATTCACCACACCTTGTGATATAAGGAAGACCTTCAGATCTCTTTTTCTTTACTATATTGCATTTCCAGGTTTCTAGTTTGGCTTTATTCTATTGATTTCTTTTTTTTGGCTACTTCTCTGTAATGTTGGAGTCGATCTTTCTTATCATGTAAAAATATTTGTTATTGTTTGTAGAGCGACACATAAGGAATACTTACAAATACCTTGATTATTTTCTCGATTTTCAAACTCATCTGAATAAACATCAAAAGTTGAAGTTGTTGGAGTCCTTTTCCTAAATTTTAAAAAATATTGTTTCAATAATACAAAGTATTTTATTAATTTTTAATGTTTACAGAATTATAAGTAATACACAGATAGAGAAAAAGCTTACCGTGTTTGTAGTGTTTACAATCATACACTCCTGATTTCTATTGTTTTTATTCTCATCGATGGATTCTTTATTATTCATTTCATTAGATTTACACAAAGCAACTAGTTTTTTACCACGACTGAGCATTATTAATTAATTACTATGCACTATAAACAATGTTTTCTTTGAGATAACTCACACTCACTTATTGGATTTGATAAAGGCAAATATGTGGTTCCAAAGAAAACCACTAAGATTAAATTCATCAGTTGTTCTAACCTACACAAGTCATGTAATAGTAAAACTCATCAAGTGATTTATTGATTTTTTGCTACTTGTGTTGGATTCTTTGTTCTAAAATGTTGATTTAAAAAAAAGTAAAATATCTGCAAGGCTTTGTCAATCATTCTGATATAATGTAAGATATTTTCATGACTAGATTTGTAATTTTTATAGATATTTATGTAGGATTAAATCAACTTCTTTCTTTACTTTGATGAGTAAATTATAATATAACAAAGATTAACCAATTTAAGACACTTCCAATTAAACTAGTCCCCTAGCTTTCCTAACAAAATCGCAAAATTTTAGATATATTCAAAAAACCTAATAAATAAATAAGTTCACCATAATTTCATTATGAAGTAAAATGTAAGGTAGTATAAATTTATAGAGTATATATTATGAATATAAGGTTTTTTCCTGAGAAATGTAATATTCATTTTCAATTTTATTATGCCGAAAAAATTATTGTATAATGTTCCATGGCACACACACAAAAACTATAATATTATTTCTATTTAATTTACCACTCAAACTTTTTAACAATTATTCTACAAAAGGCAGAAACCTACAATTTGGACAAACATTTTGGATTCATTAATTAATCCAACTAAATTATTGGCAAGATTTGATTTTTTTTGTTGATCAAATTTTTTATAACGATGATAGGGTACTTGCATGGTTTGAGAAAAAATAGTTTCAGATAATTTACACGCAATTTTTATTATAATTTTTTTATAATTCTTTGATCAATATTTATAGAGAAAAATTTTGAAGGTTCAAAAATTTTGCAGGTAGTTTAAACATTTCAGTAATGCCACCATATTGAGTGACGTTATAAGAATAAAATAAACACTGAACATATGATACAAAGTAAACACGACTGTAATTCTCTGGGTTATTCTAAAATAATCGTTATTATTAAACTTTGATTCATCTGAAAAATGGTAGTATATAAATCGTGTTTTGTGCCAGGATGAAGAAGTACCACTACTAAAACACTTGATAAAGTTTTTTTATGATGCCAAGAAATATATACTGCAACAAAAAGGGTTTATTATGATTTTAATTTTTAACGCGATTATGTAATAATATGGGAGCTTAACCTATAAAAATATAGAAAAATGTTTTATTTATAAGTAACTAATAAATTGACTACTATAACTGCACACGATTCGTTGCCGACAACGATAACCTCGTGACCATCAAGCAGACAACTGCTGAATGTTTTTATTAAACCTATGACGTCTCAACTGAAAACCAATGAGAATAGTTTTCCTATGAAGTTAAAAATTTGAAATTTTTGCGATTTTCAATTGAATAATTAGATATTATTTTTCATTTTTAATTAAATATTTTACTTCCTGACATTTCATATCAAGAACTTATAAAATAAACAAAAAATAAATACTTTTTAAAAAATTCAAGTACCCTATTGATAATGAATATATAGTATGCGGAAACTGTTTAAAAGATTTTTGTGTTTCTATACATGCAATCTATTTTAGTGCTCTACCGAAAGTTTTAGAGGATGAGTATAAGGAATGAAAAAGTTCTCAAGAAATTTTGAATTAAAAACTTATGACGTCTATGAATGAACCCCAGGACACAAAACTAGAAGCAGTTTGTCACTAATATTGTTCATTAATACGAATAAAAATAATAAAAGATTATTATTCGGCACTTACATGCACATCTAACTTCGCCATCGCAATAAGCAGAGGCGGCTCTAGGACGATGTGTCACCAATGCCAATTCTCCAAAATAACCACCTTTGCTAATACGATTAATCTCTACTTCTTTACCACTATCATCTAAAACGCTTATAACAACTTCACCTTGTTCTACGAAATACATGCCGTCCGCTGGATCTCCCTGTTTTATTATTCTATCCCCCTTGTTGAACACTCTGTAATACAAATTAAATTAAAACATTAAATTATAGGAAAAATTTATCAAGATCATTCACTAATACATTATTTTTTATCAAATTAAATCTAATATGTTAAGAATTATTAGCTACCAGATATAACAATCAATATTTATGTATGAAAGAATTTATTTTAGTTCTATGAAATAATCCTGCCGGGTATTTCTTTACTAAGAATAGCTGTTCTTAACCTTATTGAAGGTTCACACTAGATGGTTTTTTAACCTCTCATGATATTTTTGGCTTTATTTTTCTTTCTATTCTCATCGACTATTGTGATTTGAAGTACCTGATGTAGTATTTAGTTGATACCTTTCATACTGTAACTGTTAACGCTTTCAGGATTTTTGTGATGCTGCTTGCTATTTACTCAAATTATTGGCACAATTCCATATTTTGAAACCATAAGTTCATATTGGAATGATTGCTACCTTGTACATAATTATTTTGTTCTCTAATTACATTCTTGATTTTCTTCTAAGCAATAAGTACAATTATATCATTATGTCTGTACTTGCACTCTATGCATTTAGTGTACTTTCTGTTATCGGGTGATGTATTTCCTAGAGTTTCTTGATGAACGTGAAAATTTTTTATATGTACTCGTACCTATATATTAAACAGGTTGAAACAAGATATCTCAAGTTTAAAATAGCATAAAGTTAGTAAAATGATTCAAAATGCTTCGTGAGACTGCTTCTATCAGTTTTAATTAAACTCGATGTGCCAGTAGGGAAGTTAAAAAAAGACAATACTTTTTTAATACTTCAATTGAAATGAATTATCATCAAACGAAGCTAACAAAAAAAAACTGAAGGGCGAACCTGATAAGTCAAAATATTGTACATCGTTTGCACGTTATTAAATTTTACGAACAAATAAAAGCGATAAGTTTAATTAGAAAACTAAAAAATGAACATTAGATACTTACGTGATATGGCCAAATATATATGGACGAGGACGTTTTAAATTCGAATATAAATAGCGTTGTAGATTTTTTTTATTATAATTAATGATTTATCGTAAACGTAATAGACAATCATTATTAACGAATACGGAGGAAACTAAAACCATTATTAACATTAAAAAACATTAGTATCTGATGTATGTTTCTTAATAAACACGAACATTTTGAATCTCTCGATAAAATCAACTTCCAATTTCTGTCCACAGTATTGGTTAAGATCAGATATGCATATCAGGTGTGCCAAATTTTCTATTATTTTTATTTATAAAAAATAGTTTTTCGAAAATGTGAATTATTGGATATCTATATATGTGGATGTTATATAATACAAAAACAACAACAAAATACTCCTAGATCCATCATATATAATAATATAAAGGGTATTGTAAAAAGTATAGATATTTTGCAAATAATAACATATTTTATATGTATTCAGGATCTCTGTTAATTCAAGGCTGTTGTCCTGCATGCAATGTATTCGAAAAAAAAAAAACAGTAATGTTTAAAATAGCGTGAGATAGCTTCAATCCATGCGCTTCTGATAGTAGGACACCAAAAGGGTGAAGAATTTTGCTATTGAAAAACTATTACTTTATCACAAAATGTGAAAGTTGATTTTTAAGTGGTACAAAAAATATTTACCTTGGTACAAGAGCATCAGCTAGATTCATACGTTCGTACGGTTGTAGAGCCTTTAGCATTGGAACGCTTTCTATTAAAGTTTCGTACATCTGCCTCTTCTTGAAAGCAGATTTCAAAATGATACGCCTAAAGGTCTGTCTATCCATAGCCCAGAGAGATCCTTGAGTCACAGCTTTTACAGTAGCAGCACGAGGCATATTATACAATAAAGCTAACTCGCCAAAGCTGCCGCTGTCTTCGTAAGTGTGGATGTGATTAGGTTCTTTTGACGGGTCAGGAGAAACGAACACATGGTAAGTTCCACTAAAACATAAAAACATTAGATTCAAACACTTTTATCTTTTTATTATTTCATAGGTTCAAAGTAATTTGACACGTGTTTTAAAGACACGGTCGTTAACTCACAAGATGAGATACAAAATGTACAATCTCGTTGCAATTAACTAAATACGTTGAAAATGAGAGAGCTACAGGAAATTTTATACAGATTTGGACCACTTTACAGATGAAATAATAATGAAGTAGAAAGAGAAAACTAAACGGGGTCTGTAAATTAGGGTAAAATAATTAGATTCAGTAACAATGACCAATACCAATAAGAACGGCTGAATATAGCACTAAATAACTTGCAGAATGTAGTGGATGTAATCGAGAATTGACAATGCCCGAGAAAAGCTATGAATCGGGTAGTAGAAGGTACAGACATTATGAAAATGGAAGGAAAACCACGATTTGATGATATCAATTAATTGAGAAATAACTATAGTTATATGGGCACATGATGTCATTGTACAAATAAACTTAATTTTCTTCTTCTTTTCTTTTCCTTTTCTTTCTTCTAGATTCTAGAAGACCGAAATTCGTCAATACGTCAAAAATATTTTTAATAAAAATTTCTTTAGTTATTAAAAAATATTTGTACTAATATAATTTATTTACATTCTAGGATGTGTAGTAATCTTAGAACAAACCTTTCTCATTTTTTCTTGGCTGTGGTATCATTTATTTAGGTTGAATAAACAGAAAATTGTACTTCAGTTTCTTTGTTATGTTAAATCTAATATCGTATAAAAATGTAATGTTTCTTAGAAAGTTTTATAGACAAATAATTATGAAAATATGATTAACGAACGCATTGATCAGTACTTTTATCATCGATGTTTTGTAATGATAATAAGTGCCTCTATCAATTATTTGAGATAAAACAGTAGGAACAACAAAGACCTACCAAAACATGTTTATTACCTTGAAATTTATAAGAGCCGATAGTACAACTTTCAGCAGATTTACATTTAAAATTAGGACTTTAATTTACCAGTCAAAAGGACAGACTGAGAGTAGAGATATGAAAATTTCTTTTATTTTTTTTTTCAGAAATTTACTATTAAAACTGACTTTTTGAGATGAAAAATGAGAACGAAAAATGTACCTCGTGTCTTGATTTATACATTGTTATATACTTGATTATTTTATAGCTTGACTTATATCGATAAGAATTCGTTTTTTAAAATCAATTTAGGTGATAAGGTAGAATTCATAGGCCTTATTTTTATTGTTTAATGATATAGTACAATGTTAGGTACAGTTTGGCTATCAATATAGAACGGCAGAATTTAGAACATAAAAGAATTTTATACAAGGTGTTTCAAAAAAATGTGATCCCGTCTCTAGGGTAGATAGAAAACTGAAAAATATTTGGGATTTGCTTTCGTAACGCAATCCGTATTCAAGATAAAGGGCGTCGAGGAAAAAAACTACACATTTTCTACGATTTTGCCGCAACAACATTGTATTGAAATTTTATACAAATATGTTTTAGAAGCTGATACATCCAACGAATTTGTTTGACCCTCATAGATAGATAGTTACACGGGGTATTGAACAAACTTTTTCAATATTAGGTTTATTTAGCAAAATTTCTAATAAACTTAAACATCATGTATTTTCACACTAAAAAGGTACTCTTGATAAAAATCAATACTAAGTAGCGTTTTCGGAATATTTTGCTTTGAATATTATGAAGTAATAACCTATGCCGGTATGAAGTAATGATAAATGTATTTATTGAACAAAAAATCACAAGATGAACATTTAGAAAAAAGCTTATAACATATAAGATAATTCAATTTGAGTCCGAGGAGGCCAATGTATGGGAGCTTCTGCATCCCTACCAATCCATCGATTCGGAAAATGGTTACTCAACACAACAACTTTCTATCAATGTGGTGCTCCGTCGTGCATAAAAAATAGGAATTTTTGCTCGTTTAGCGCTAAATCTTCTAATATCTCGAATAAGTGATTGCTTAAAAAATCCAGGTACGTATCACCAATTAAATTTCCAGGTAGAATGTGATCACCTATTAATTCGTCACCTGAAGTTGCTGCCCAAACATTAACTTCAAATTAATGTTGGTAATGTGATACCCTTTTGACATGTAGATTCTCATAACACCAGTAGTGTGCATACCTTGTCGCGTAAAAGTGGCCTCATCCATAAAAAGAATACTTTTAAAGAAATTTTGATTGAGGGCTCTCCTTTCTAGTAATGTTTGACAAAAATCCACTATAACCAATAGATCTTCTGGCAAGAGCTCTTGTACTTGTCTATAATGATAAGGATGTAGCTGTTGCTCTTTAAGTATCTTCCAAGTACTAGAAGAAGACATATTTGTTTGTCTTGCCACATTCCTTACGCTAACTATTGAATGTTGATCAACTAAATTTAAAATCATATTTTGTTTATTAATGGTTCTTGTTGCTCTTGGTCTACCAGAATTTATTTTCTTAGGTCTTTCACATTACCAGTTTCTCGACAACGTCTTTTAATGGGTCTAAATGTATTTTTACTTAGTAAGTTTTTTCGAGGAAACTTTTCTGCATAAAGCTGCTAAAGTTTTCTGAACACTTGCCTAAGGTCAATAACATGTCGGTGTATTCAAAATTTGAATACATTTTGATTAACAATATCTCATTTAACAAATAACAAGGTTTCAGAAATGTAATTATTAATGGCTTAACGCCATAACTATCTATGAATGACAGTTTTCCATGGCTAACTCAGAGAAAATGCTATTGCCGTGTAAAATTCAAAGTTAAATAATTATGGGTACTCAGCTATTGGGGGCCTTAGTATGAAACACACAATAGTTTGAATCCCAGAACCGCGACACATGATCATCACATTGTTGTTTGTTTCATACTGAGACCTCCAATAGTTTAGTGCCCATACTTATTTAATTTTGAACAACAAAATCCTATACTGATTAGATTGGATTTATGTGAAACGTTACAAGAAAAGAACGCCCTCAGCCTTATCGATAGGGTCTCATTTGCGCGTGAATAAAATTTTCAATTCACATAATGCTTACTAATTAATAATAATAATAATGATAATAATAATTAATTTAATATATAATAAAATTTCAATACAATTTTGCCAGTAGTTGCGGCAAAATTGAAAAAAAGGTGTATACTTTTTTTCCTCAACGCCCTTTAAATTAAGTAAGGATGGCGTTACGAATTTTTTTACTAACCAAATCCCAAATATTTTTCAGTATTCTATCTATCCTAGAGACTGGATCACATTTTTTTGGAACACCCTGTATATAAATCAAGGGAAAGATTCTAAGAAGATAGTGATATTAATGAAAATTACTAATGAATATTCAAGCAAAAATTTCCGATAAACTAAACTAAACATATACAGAATTAGCTAGTTAATCACCTAAATGCCCAATCACCTGAATACTTGTTTTATTTGTAACAATTTCTGTTTGGTCATAATCATTTGGCACAGAGATAAACGTAATTTAAAATTTTCTTGCTATGGAAATTGGAGTGTTAATAGTTTTCTAGCTTGCTTCATTTAAATAAAAGACATATAGCAAAAACCATATTAATCAAGTTCTCACTTTAATTGAAAATGACATCAATAAAACTAAAATATACTAAGATCTTCATGGACCTGTTTTTGGTTAACTGAAATATTATTGTTTAAGATGCTGATAAAATTTTATACACTGTTTACTGCCACTACACCAAAAATCATTACCCTGCGTTCATTTTGAAAACAGTCTTTAGAGACCAATGATAAACAGTTAACCTTCGGTTTTTGAAGAAAACAACTTGGTTAGGGTAGGTTAGGTGTTCGAAATTGAAGTAATTAAAAAATTGTTGAAAAAAGTATCAGTTTTTTTCTATAATTAATTGAAAGTGTAATTTGCTAATTTTCAAATGTAACTATATTGACAGAATAGAAAATAATAACGATTTTTGCGTTAAGAGCTTTTATGGTGATACTAAAACTAAAAGACCTCATAATAAGGTAGCTCACTTATTTGGTATGCAAATGGAGGACGTAACGAAGACTTAACTAATGATGAAAAGTCCTTCGACGTTATGCAGAATTTTGTAGAAAATCCTTGTACATCCACTCGTAGAATGACAGTAGCATTACAATATGTTACTGTAGGATTTGTCTGAAGGGTTATTGATAATTTTTTTCCTTGTAAATAACACTAATATAGAATTATCTAATAATGAATGGAATTTGGTGAGCCCAGAAAAACTAAAAATATCATTATATTTTTCTGTGAAATTAACTGAATTATAAATATTTGACACGTGTCACGTGTTATCAGTATTAGTCTAGTGGTAGTAAAAAGTTTCTGAGTGTACTAATATTACCAAAAGTATCCAGAAATTCAATTTAGAAATTTTGCTTTTTGTACCTTACTTTTTTTTGATAATTTTTATAACAATTGTAAGCGAAACAAAAATAAAAACTAATTAATGTGATAATTTTAAGTACGGGGACAGCTGGAAATGAACAAGTAAGGTTACGATTAAACTTTCGTAATTGTTCAAACAGATAACAGTTATTGAGTTATAAATTAAAAAGGTTTATTCTAGTCGAGAAATTGCACACGTTAAAAAATTCCTTTCTAGTATGTAATGATTACATAAACTTTTTATAAATTAGTAATGATACTCATACACAGTGTTTTCATTAAGTAACTTTATAATTCACTTAATTTCACAGAAAAATATAATTATATTTTTAGTTTTTCTGGGTTCACAAAATTTCATTCATTATTAGATAATTCTCTGTTAGTGTTACTTGACAAGAAAAAAATTATCAATAACCTTACAGACGAATCCTACAGTAACATATTGTAATGCTACTACCATTCTACGAGTGGATGTACAAGGATTTTCTACAAAATTCTGCATAACATCGAAGGACTTTTCATCATTAGTTACGTCTTCGGTACGTCCTCCATTTGGTTACCAAATAAGTGAGCTACCATATTATAAGCTCTTTTAGTATCACCATAAAAGCTCTTAACGCAAAAATCGTTATTATTTTTTATTCTGTCAATATAGTTACATTTTAAAATTACCAAATTACACTTTCAATTAATAATAGAAAAAAACTGATACTTTTTTCAACAATGTTTTAATTACTTCAATTTCCAACACTTAACCTAACCTAACTTTCGAACTATGAAATGCAGAATTATGTGGTTTCGACAGTTGTATTTGTAAATTAATAGATTATGAATAGTTGAAATTTTTTCAACGTGTACTAGTTTAAAAAATATGTTAATAATAGGCCAAGAGCCGGCTTTTTTTGTAAAAAATGCACGGGAACAGCTAGTTTTTTTTTAAAGTCCAGGGGTGTCCCCCGAATGTAAGTCCAAGTAGCCGTCACAGAGGGGGGCTTCACTTTAGCCGCCATCTTGAAAAACACGATTTATTAAATATCTCGCGAACCGCGTATCGTAGGACAAAAATTGTGGATATCATTATATTTGCTATGTTTTTTATTTGAAACTTTTTTTGTATAACGCACATGTTCTAAATTATAGCGCTTCAAACTTGATTCAATATGGTTTTTGCTAAATATTTAGTTACGCTACATCGTAAGAATTGTTATTGTTATTCTTAACATTATTATCAGTAATTAACGTTATGCTTGTATTATGCTATTTTATATTGTAATATTATAATATATTGAAATATTAAAAATGATTTCTTTTTCAATAGAAGAATATAATTAAAAACCTATGCGTTATGAAAAAAAAAAGATAGCATCAATCATTTTAAAAAACTTCCATCCAACATTTTTTTTAAACTACTATTGTAAAATATACTGCAAGGTGCGTGCACTGTGCAATATATTGTGATTATGGAAAATTTGGAAGGGGCGTCGAAAAATCGTTTTTTTTAACAAAAAGTTACACTTTGTTTAATTTGCTAAAAATTTATGGTTTCGGAGATATGTATATTTTTAGATCCTTGTACATGCCAAGGAAACTGTTTACCATAAAGAGACATTCTGAGGAATATTAGCATAAATTCTTATTATTTATTGAGAGTACTTCCAAGAGGTATCAAAATACAATCAAACATTTCTTTGAAAGTTAATGAATAAATAAATGAACATTTGTACTACATACTATCAAAAATCATATTACTGGCATAAGGAAAAACTTGAAAAAGATTAATAATTAAAATAGAAAAAATAACATTGATCCTAATAGGTGGATTAGTATTTGCAACACCGGTAAACACAAGGAACGAAATGATCGATAGAATAAACTTCCATTGTGATGATATAAGGCAGAATCTTGGAATGCTCTTCCTAGTTCAAAGAAATATCCTACGTAGACTCCGGAAGTGCAAGGTGCCCACTTCGAACATTCATTAAAGTTTTTTTGTTTTTATTTGATAAGCTGTAGGCTAACCAACTAAATTCTTCTAAATTTTAATTTTTTGCTTATGTAAGTAACACGATGTTCGATAGTATGTAATTCAATTAGAAATGTTTGATTGTGTTTTCATACCTCTTGGAAGTATTCTCAATAAATAATAAGAATTTATGATACTATTCTTCAGAATGTCTCTTTATGGAGAACGGTTTCCCCTAAAAATCTACATATCTCCTAAACCATAAATTTTAATTTTAATTAATTATTCCATCAAACACATTACATGGACATACGTAATTACCCATTAAAAATTCATAATTTGGAAAATATACTTAAATATAAGTTCTGACTTCGCATATCTAAATATCTATAACTCAGAAACGTGCGGTCGTAGGAGAATTATTTTCCCGTAATCTACTCACTCCAGAATTTTTTGCATCAAGTCCCGAAACACCCTCTATAGAGAAAAATACAGAAAATGTTCAGCTAATTTTTATAAATTTTCAAAGAAGTTTTTATTTTATCCTCGTACAGTGTTATGTACTAAAAATTTTTGTCTTAGTTCTCATACATTTAAAAATGTTTCTTCTTTGTTACCTTTTTTAGAGTTTTCTCTTGATATTACGTCTCCTTTCAATCTATTACTTTTTATAGATATTTATTGATATATTGAACACACTGTTTACACTACCACTCACAATTACACTGAAGGTAAACAGTTCAGTCTTTGAAGGCGATAACTTGGTTATCGCAACGCGCATCAGACACTGTAATTGTGAGTGTTGGTGTAGTGGTAGAGTATGAATATCACCAACAGTTCCAGAAATTCAAACTCAATTTCTTGATTTATCATTAATATGACCAGACGTCCTGCTTTTAGCGGTACAGTCCCGATTTTTCACAATTTGTCCCGCATCCCGCGACTTTTTTTAAAAGTCCCGACTTTTAGAATTAAATTAAATTTTATATTTATGTAAATCATTCTTTTCCGTCCTAAGAATCCTACGGGCTACGACGACTAACATATTTATTGCTTTTGCTACTCAGTTACATTGTATTTGTCTCCCAGATAATACACTTCGTGCTCGTACTGCGTGCTAGCAAGCTATTTATGGTTTTGAATTGTATTAATTCTTGTAAAAATTTTAAATTCATAGGTTTCAAAACCACCGAAAAACTTAATTAATTATTTCCCAGAATACAGAAGTATTCGAAAGCTCGGAAAATATATTAAAGTTAGTCCACTTTGGTGTTTCATTGCCACGTTCCCAACAAGAAACCGTTTATATATATATATAAATATAAAATTTTTGTTGATACCCCCCTCCTTCCCTCCTTCAGAATAGACCCGGTTGGCCTATCTAAAAATCTGGTCTCCTTATCTATCATGAAACTAAAAAATCTGACTTTGTACAGTACAGGCTCAATATACAAGTTCTACATATCGTTGAAGTTGAAAAACAATTTTGAAAAATTTCCTATATTCTTGTTGAATATATATATAATTTACCACTTTTGTTTTTAATAAATTATCAAAAAATATTTTCACTTACCTTTGAATAACGTAGAAATTGTCACCATCATCTCCTTGCTTTATAACCAACTCGTCCTTTTCTACGATTCGTTCAAACATGGCGTCCAATACATCATTCATCTGGTCTTTATCCAAGGATCTGAAAAGTAAAATATTCTTGACTGCTGTAGCCAATCTTTGACGCTGCTCATCGGATTTCGGATGAACCAACTTTGCGCCGTCGTCGTCTTCATCATCCTCTTCTGGATTGTAAGTTTCTGCGAATACTGATTTGCGTCGGCCAGAAAATCTAATTGAAGGTTCTGTAAAAAATAGAAAACATATTAGATGATGACGAAAACCATATTTGAGGGCGGTTTGACGGAAGATTGACTTTTCAAAGGTTGACGCTTTCTCCACAGCGGTTGTAATTTTAGTTTTCGTCTTGTTTCTGATGACATTTTTCAAAATTTTACATAAATCTTTTGAAATGAGCTTATTTTTTAAAAATAATTGGTTTATCTGTAAAATAGCTTGTTCGTGGAACAGTTACATTTCGGCCATTGTATACACCCTCATATTCTTATAAAATGCATCACAAATTGCATTTTTTTATCACGTTTCCTTGTTTATTTAAATAAAATACTGGAATTTTATTATTGTCAATCGGTTCTAATAATAATTTCAAGATATGTAACAAATTTCTACATACAAACATATTTTTAGGTAAATTTTTGTGAAGTATAAAAATATAATATATATATATATATATATATATATATATATATATATATATATATATATATATATATATAAGGATGCAGGTGAATGTACAGTATTCATTCAGAATACTAACAAATTTTAGCGAATCAGATTACCCGATATATTAAATATATACACAGCGGAGCTGTCTGTTATCTTACAGGGCCTTTCCTGGTTGTCAAATAAAAAAGATATGGGTATTATTATATCTAACTCTAATGAAATGTCCTATTTTATGTGACATCAAAACTATATTATCATATTTGAGTATGACATTTATTTGGAATATATGGCAATAGAAAAATTCAGTACTTGGAGGAGTTTTTGTAACGGATATACAGAAAATATGCGGTTAATTCAATCAAATATAAAATATACGTCTCCTGGAATAATGCTTCACAATCCTCAAATATCACCTATTTTCAATTTTATCCTATCTTACAGTCATCTCAAAACTATTTCTTTAATTACATACATACCGAAATTTTATGCAGCAAGTGTATTCAGAATAAAGACTAGTCATGAGAGATATTCTGCCCATCTTCCCAGGCTGGGTATTAACATCATCTAACTCTCCCACCTCTCCACATAATTCTTAGAAGCGTGGCAGAAAAAACAGCACTTAAAATGTTTAGAGACGGAATCATCAAAGAAAAGCCGTTCCTGAATAATGACTAACCCTGTGACATGCCTCAGCACGTCACATCGCAAAAGTTTTGTTTTAAGAAAAAATTTACTTCAATAATAAACTGTAAAAGTGGGACCAAAACAACACACAAGAAATTAACAGAAATGTCATTAAATGGTATACGGATGGATCAAAAACAGCAGATGGAACTGGAATAGGAGTGTACGAGTCCAGAACCAAACACTCTTAAAGTCTGGGCAGCGCAGCAAGCATTTCTCAGGCAGAATTTTATGCAATTGAAAACTGTGTTCGGATCAATCTAGAAAGGACCTATAGCAAATAGGAGATCATCATTCTGTCCTATAGTCAAGAAGCCATTAGAGCTCTAAGCTCCAGTATCATAAAATCCCAACTCGTTTGAGATTGCCTAGAAAAATTGAACGAACTAGGCAAGAGAAATTACCCTATGGATTCCGGTACACACCGTAGCGAAGGGAAATGAAATAGCTGATAAGCTCGCTAAAGAGGGGGCAGACAAGCCCTTCATGGAACCCGAACCCTTCTAGGTTTTAGCTACAGAGCAATGGAAAAAGCACTGGAACACAAGGTAGATAGGAACAAAACCAAATATTAGGACAACCTACAAGGGCTGAGACAGGCAAAGACTCTTTTGGGAAACTATAACCAGAGAAGATTTGCAGAATGTATCAACCTAAGTAAGAACAATCTATGAATACTAACAAAAGTTCTATCGGGGCACTTTCGCCTCAACAAACCTCTGAAGATGCTAGGCCCAGCAGATAATGCGGCGTGCAGGTTTTGTTGCACACAGGACGAAACCTCTATTCAAATTCTCTCGAAGTATGAAACACTAAGGAACTCCAAAGCACAACACCTGGGAGCGTATGAAATAGACAAAGATCTCTGGCAATTTTAACCATCCCACATTCTAGACTTTTTAAAAGTGAGAGTGGGATTAATGGGATCGGCTGTAAACACAGGGTTCTCCAGTATCGCAGCAAGAAAGGGGGACACAATAGATCTTTGGGTCGCAGTATATACGAGACCCCAAATCCATACATACACCAACAATCATCAGTCTGTGCCTGCGATGATAATTCTTAAGCTGATCTTAATAACATTTTCTTTGAACACAGCAATTACATTCACAAAACAAAAATTTATCACAGTCACTTGTTAAACAAAATTATTCTCTACCTTTAAACCTCACTCACGTTTCAAGAATAGATAATCCTCATACTTTAGACCTATTGGTAAATTTTCTTCAAAGGTATCATAATTAATATTTAGGTAGAATCGTTAGAAAATTCTGTGGTTGATGAACTTGCTTTGAAACCATTTCTTTTCACACTTACCTTAGTTATCATATGTCAAAAATAAGTAGCAGCCAACAATGAAATTAATTATAATAGCATTGAAATGTATAAAATATAAAGAACGAATTTTACTCTAATTGTTTATGTCTTTTTAAAGTATAAAAAAGTCGTCAATACGATAAAAAATTACGACTGCATTAACACAAACCATGAAATATTAAAATAAAAACATACATTCAATTATTATAATCAAAAACGCTTCAAACGCAATGAAATACAAGAAATAGAGAATTTTTGGGAAACTGTTTACATATTTAGGAAGGAGAAAGCAATTATTTATAAAAAAACCTAAACAATTTGAGTAAAATTCATAATTCTATTTTGTTCATTTCAATACAACTAGGTATGAATAATTTAATTGTTGGCTGCTATGTATTTATTTTTGACAACTAAGGAAAAATTATTGTGGTTAAGGCAGATTTTTATTTCGATATTGGTGATTTATTAATATAATTATGCAAATTGTCGTTATTAAGACATATTTTCATAAAGACCGAAATAAGTCGTTTTCTAACGCCAAATTTCTATGAAACCACTTAAAACAAGGCGATTTATCAACAAACACATTATTTATTAGATTCTCTACAAAATTAAATGGTTGACAGGAGACCGCACCGTATGATCATTAATAAATCCCTTACTAATATTTTCTGGAATTATTTGTGATAGTGTTTACTACCACAACACAAATACTCGTAATTATACCGCCTGGCTAGTGTTTCAATAACCAAAGTTATATCTACAGAGACTGATGGTAAACTGGTCTCTCAAGATGGTAACTTGAGTATCGAAACGCAAGTCAAACTGTGCATTTGTATGTTGCTGTAATAGTAATGTTTACGTACAAGAATGTTATATCCATCCTCTCGAATAGTTTCACCATTATATTTATTAATTAGATTATTTCCGCTGTTTTTCTTCACATCAATAAAACAGATATTTTCTTTAACTATTACTTTTTTGCTGGATATTTTACTTCAAGACCTCTCATCCTTCATTTTCACCAAATTATACACAAAATATATACAATTTTCGAAGTAATATTTATTTATGAGTTTTCTTAATCTGAGAATGGACTGAATATTATCTTAGGGTTACATCCGTATTTTTCGAGATTTTTTATTTAATCCTTGTTCAGCGTATAATAATAATAAAATAGGGATTATGTTTTGTCTTATTTTGCAAACTTGTATATGTAGGATGAACTGTACTGGTTTTATTAAGTTAACTATAAAATATAAAAAGTTGGTTAGATTTGAATTCGTTAATCCAATTATAGCAAATAGCAGTTAAAACAAAAATCAATAAAACTTATATTCAATTGAAATGTTTTTAATAATGCACAAACACTGGATAGTTTATTATTTACTTTAAAGTTGATCAATTAAATTACTTTCGGAAAATTAAAGTTATACATTAATTTTCTGGTTTGCATGCATGTATTATTCCTAAAAAGCTCGGCATAGTCTACAACTACTAAAATTTCATCATGTATCAATGAATTTTGCTAGAGAAAAGTACCTTTGATTACTAAGAATATCAAATAATTTTTTAAAGAAAAGTTAATTAGAATGGAAAAAAATGTGCATCTAACATACATCCAATCCTAATATTAGGAAATCAGGGTTATTTTTCAGAAATTCCTCTGCTCAAGGTCAAAAACTATAAGGTAACAAAGTATTACTCTAAAAGATAATTTTATTTGGTTTGAAAATGTGGTAGAAGTTTATCTTCAATACCAATCATTCGATTTCTAATTTTTAAATATTTATTAATATAGAAGATCCATTTTCATATAACCATTACCAAGATAAGTTTTTTATTTTATTTTGAAATATGTCGTACTAAGTTAATTTTAGTTGAATACGAGAAGTATCTGAAAAGTTTCTGACCTCAATCCGAAGATTTCAATACTTATTAATATAAATCGGGAAATAGACTTGGGTAAGCCTTAAGTGATTATCACTAAAATTGCATCCATTGGTTTGTTTGACAATCGTATACGCGAATTGCTGTGCTGATTTTGCTGGAAAGGAAGAAATAGAGTTTTGGCCTGTCATTAAATATTTCTTTTTAAAAGTCAATATGTCTACGAAAATGAAAGAGCAGTTAAACACTGTGTACGGAGACTCTGCAACATTATTTATAACATCGAGAAATTTTACCAAAATGATACTTGACGACCGTTAGATTAAAATTACAGAAAGGGAAGTCTATCGGCATCTCAAAAGAATGCATTTGCCATATACTAACTGTAGACTTGCGTAAGCTATCCGCGCGTTCAGTGCCACGTTTGCTCACTTTGGAGACGAAGCGCAATCAATAAGTAGCATTTTTCTCAAGGTTTGATAACTGTACATGGAACCCCACTTCTGAAACGAAAAAACAGTCTAAAGACCGTTTTTTGGGATAGTCATGGGATTTTGTGCATCGAATATTTTCAAGTGGGTATTAGGAAAGTAATACGCATCATTGATAAAGAAAAGAAGAAATTTTAAGAAATTTACCGCATTTTACGAAGAAGTGTTTTTCTAGAAGGACAACGCACTCTCTCCCATTTCGGTGATTGCCATGGCTAAAATTCACGAATTCGAATTAGTTGTCTACCCACCGCATTCACCAGATCTGGCCCGCAGCGACTTTTGCCCGTTCCTTAACTTTAAAGTTTAACTCGCAGTAGGGAGACTATCAGATAGGGACTTTATCGTAGATTACAACGCGAGAACGCCTTTTTTGTGAAGAAAGTCGACAACTATTATTTGGAAGGGTTAAAAAGGTTAAGGCATCGCTGGACTAGTGTATAGATTTAAAAAGAGATTAAGTTGAAAAATAAAAATGATTATGGAAAGGAAAATGTCTAGTAACTTAGTTATTTCAGGAATTTTTCATACAATCCTTGTATGTTATATTTAATAATAATTTTGTCTTAAGTTCAAGCCTCGATTTCAATTTAGTGACTTTTAACGTTAGAATGCCTTTATTAGTATGGATCAAACATTATTCTATATATTAAGTATTCAAAATAATTTATATGAAATATTTTTGGACTATTTTATATTTCAAATTTCACTAAATGATTACGGAGAGGTATAATGTTCCTAATAGTTATACTAAAGTATGTTTCTAGATTAATGCCTTGAACAGAAGAGAAAGCTGTTTCATCTTGTTACTGACAGGCATTTTAATGTGCAGCTCATTTTTTATCTCACATTATTAGCTCTAAAAGGTCCATTTGATTTATAAACTACATTTTTCATCAAATAGCTATAATACAAGGTATACAAAAGTAAACGTTGTTTCATACATAAATATTACTATAAATGTTTTTTGAATTAGTTGAAACATAATAATCAAAAAAATATAATTTGATATAAGTTTGTTGGTTCATCAATGAGGAATAAAAAATGATTGTTCAATTTTTCTTAGTCTTTTTTTTATATAACTGTTCTTGATTTTTGATCTTTTTTGATACATAATATGTTTTTTGTTAGGATCAACATTGATCTTCTTCAAAATATTATGTATTGGAAAGGTTTTTGTATGTATATGTTAGGTACTACAATAAAGGCCAAAGTTGGGACAAAACATCAAAGTTATTATAAATTTAGGTAGAGAAGTTATTCTTAATAAAAAATTTTGCATATCTGTCCAAAAAAATCAATAGAAATCAATATTAACTTTAACAAAGAGTCGAATATCTTTAAAATTTCAATATTGAAATTTTTATTACAAAAGCTAATCAAAAATAAATAGAATTTGTTATTGGTAAATACAAAAATACTCAATTGAGTATTTGAGTTTTATTTTAAAGAAGAAATAAACAATTATTTTGAATAATTAATACACATTAAACAGTGAACACTTATCCTAACCCTTATACAAATATGCCAAATATTTAATTGAATTAATTCATAAAGCAGATAGTATATTTCCAAAATATTTGAAAAAACTAAAATCTGGAACACCAAAAAATGAAAGATGTTGTATATAAGACGTTTTCTTGTAATCATTGAGACCCTTTTTGTAAACAGCCATATGCGAAAAAAAATGAAAACAGCGTCAACATTCTTAAAACAGTCAAATGCAAAACGTCAATTTTTACAAAATGTTTGTGTATATAACAATGAGAAACATATTGATTATGAAGAAGTAAGCAAATCGAGAAACATTTCAATTTTTTTTTATATAAATTTTTCTCTTCAATGAAAAAATAAATGAGTATACAAGGATATCTTGAAAAATTATAAGCCTAATATAAAACCAAACAAAATTTTAATGTCAAAATAATTTATTACTCAACATATTCTCTTCTTAATTGGATACATTTATTACAGGGAACCTGCAACGTTTCCAGACCGTTCAAAAAAATGTTTCTTCTTGCTCTGCAAACTAGACCTCCACAACTTTTATTACCTCCTCGATGGAAAAAAATTTACGACCTTTTAAACTTTTTTTCAGTTGAAGAAAGAGATGATAGTCGAACGGAGCCAAATCTAGTGAATAAGTGTGTTCTAGTAATTCAAACCCTAAATCACGAATTTTTTGCATGGCAACATGAGATTTGTGTGCAGGGGCGTTGTCCTGCAAAAACAAAACACCTTTGGATAGCTTTCCGCGTCTTTTCTCTTTAATTTTCTCCGTAGAGTGGTCAGTAATGACGAATAATAATCTCCAGTTATTATTCTACTCTTATCCAAAAAATCAATCGTGATTACTCCATGGCAATCCCAAAAAACTGAAGCAAGAACTTTTCCAGCAGATTTTTTGACACGAAACTTCTTAGGTCTTGGAGAACCAGAGTGACGCCATTCCATCGATTATTGTTGCTTTCTGGATCGTAGAAATGTACCCAAGTCTCATCCATAGTAAGAATTCAGTTTAAGAAGTCTACACCTTTTTCAAATCGAGCACAGATCAAATGCGATGCTTCTACCCTTGCACGCTTTTGGTCAACATTCAAACATTTGGGGATCCATTTTGCAGAAATTTTTCTCTTGTCCAAATTCCGTGAGCTGTATGATGAACGCGTTCGTATGAAATATTCAGTGCTTCAGATATCCGTTTTAGCCCAATTCGAGGGTCTGATAAAATCATGTCATAAACTGCATCGATATTTTCGGGGACTGACCTTCCCGATCGGTCATCATCTTCAATGGAAAATTTACCTCTTTTGAAGCATACGAAGGACATTGGACATCACCAATGGTATTAAGCATATCTTCGTAAATCTGCTTACCTCTTAACCCTTTTAAGTTCTTGATGATGGTTCGGTACTCCAATTTTTTTATTTTCACAATTTCGGTGGATATCTTATTTCTTTTAATTTGTTACGTAAGTCTGGTTTACTTTTTTAACGTTAAACTTTACACTGACACTTCTAATAAGTTATTGTTCGTTGGTATGGTAACGCAATATTTTGTTTATGCTTGGAACTGGTCTAGGCTAACTAGATACATCCTCGTATACTAAAATAGACATATTGTTTACTAACTAAAATATATATAAAAAGGTCTAAACCCCCAACAGTTGTTTTGCCACTTGAAACAAATTTATTCTATGAAACAAAAAGTACAACTTTAACAAAATGGAATGCTACATTTTTAAATAGTTAGATAGACATGAAAAACAAGTAAAAATTATAGTTATCAGATTTTAGAAGTTATGGTATGTTTATTCACAATGTATTGCTCTTTCCTTTGTTTGGGTAACTACGTGCTCTTTGTGGACACTTATGAAATGTGACTTTCCATAATCAACTTTAATTAAGAACGACGAAGAAAGGACTACTATGTCTTTTCTCAGGAAGGTAACTTATAAATAATTTTCATTAGATCCAGTAATTAGAAAATTACTGAGTGATATTAATTTAAAAAAGTAACCAATTAATAGAGCTAGGAACAGATTTTATGTATGATAATGAACGATTTTTATTTGGGTTCAAACTAAAAACTAAAGAAATTCCAGACTTGTTTCATTTACTGAACATAAGTGAGAATTCACTTTCTCTATTTACATATCTTATAATTTGCGTGCTGTCTGCGTACAGCTCCACGATCTTATATAGGAAATTTCGAATGTTCAATTATACCATCTGAAAGGTCAGAAATTGGTCATAAAAGGTCAGTCAATTCCATCTACGCACGATAGAGTAGCATTGAAATTGAAAAAAAAACAAATAAGTTGTCATTGTCTTAACGGGCATGGTTGATTGTATCAGGGCAGTGAGCACTTACGCACAGCTCTTTACTATAAACCCGACGGAGTGAGGGAAGCTGTCGATAACCCATCTTAATTTGCTTTCACATAGCTCAGCCGAGCAAATTTAGCTAAATTTATTATTATTTTTTTTACAAATATGGATTTGATATACAGGTGAATTTTTATGTAAATAAATATTTCTAATTTAAAAAATGTAGGTTTATATAAAATTATGATGAAGTAAGCCAGTTAATTATTTTCCCCCCTCACGTAGTTTAAAATATATCCTATTTTTTTCTCCGCTATTATAAATTTGATGAAGTACATTTTTTTTCTTAAAAAGAATTACAAAAAAAATATTTCCCATTCCGTATGGTCTATAGTAAAGAGGTGTGCGTAAGAGCTCACTGTCCTGATACAATTAACCGGTCCAAATGAGGTGGTAAAATTTCGCAATGAACTTTCAAGATACGATATTACTGCATAAATCATGATAATTGAATTAATTTATTGTTTTACTGTTTAAGATAATATTTTGGACGTTTGCTTATCATTCTACAACTGTTTCTTTAAATATAAGTATATTGTATATGTAATATTTATACAAAAAATCATAAATATTATTGGAATAAATTAGTATTCAGTATTATATCAGTATCAAATGAAAAAACATCAAAATCATAGTCAACTTGAATAATTCTTTAAATCATTTTTTAAACAAACCGGTATAACAGGTGTTCACATGGATTTAGAACTAGGTAGACGGACGTTAATGAGTTTTAGTTACATTGTAATGGCAAATGACTAACGTTAGTTCAAAATGTTTTCAAGTACAGGTTTTACTTCTGAATTGCTCATAAAACACCGTTCATTAAACGATACTTCAATTCATCTATAAATTCAAATAGTAAAATAAAATACCTAATAACTAATTTTAGAATATTAACTTGAGAAATTTGAGAGTAATCATTTTTTACAAGGATGTAAATTATATTAATAAGGATGCATTATTTATTGTAACTATACTAAGGCACTTGAGTACGGTGGCCAAAACGCATGCAACCCGCTTAGTGTCACCTTAAGGCCCGTGTATCCGAACCGTAAAAAATGTATATACAAAAACTTCTACATAATAGGGATATCTTGGACAATTGGATAACTGAAAATTCCATTTCCATAGGCATAAAAGTTCGTTGCTTTAACGTTTTAAATGTCTAATGGGCTGCAAATTTTAGTTGATTTAA
Source organism: Diorhabda carinulata (assembly GCF_026250575.1). Classification (NCBI taxonomy): domain Eukaryota; kingdom Metazoa; phylum Arthropoda; class Insecta; order Coleoptera; family Chrysomelidae; genus Diorhabda; species Diorhabda carinulata. Next base: position 13,279,303 of record NC_079462.1, read on the forward strand.
AAAAATGTGTCAAGGTCGTGAAATAAAAAAAAAAATAAATAAATGGAAAATATTTATAAGAATATTTTGTAGAGACAATGGTTTTAAGTACGTGATTATGAAAAATAAAAAAATAAAAGATTTAAGTCAAGTTAGTTGTAAAAAAATTGTTTTTGTGAAGGAACTAAGGAAAAGACGCATTTGCCATTTACTACCGTGTTTGCTGACTTTGGACCAAAAGCGCAGTCGAAAGAACATATTCCACACATTATTAACGCAGTTGGAACAAAATGAGTTGATTTTGGATTCATTAACTGTAAATGAAACCTGGATCCCCTACTACACTCCTGACACGAGAAAATAGTCAAAAAAATGTTTTGTAAAGGGTAAACCTGCTCAGAAAAAAGCAAGGACGGTTTCATTGGCCGGAAAAGTGACTGTTTTTTGGTAAAGTCATGGGATTATTTTCATCGACGGTCTTCCAAAAGTTGAAGCAATAACAGGGAACATTACGCATCATTGTATGAAAAGATGACAGTAGAAATTACAAAACTTCATTCAATCATGACAACGCGTTGTCTCCCACTTCGGTGATCATCAAGGCTAAAATTAATGTAACGAACGATTTGGGAGAAATGTATAGATTTAAAAGGAAAATATGTCTCTTGTTTCTTTGTTGGCTCGGAAACGTTTCAGATAATCCTTGTGTTATTATTTAAATTTATTTTATTTCCTTATTATTATTATACACTTACATTTCTAAACAATGATGATAACCTCAACTATTCTGAGCAAATTATAAATTCAAATTTCTATGTTTGTTCATTGTTTTCTTTAGTGAGTTTGTTTTCATTGCAGATGTTCTAAAAATATTAATAGTAACGACGAATATGTAAAAGATGAATGAAGGGAAAAATCAGAGACAAGGGAAGCAAAGAAAAGAAAAAAATACCGAGTGAATAAATCAATACCAGTTTAAGATATCCATTATGGTCAAAATGACGCTCCTAATAGGAAATATCTCCCAACAGAATTTAGTCAAACTATATAAAAGGTTTTTATGAAGACTTTAATGGATCCACGGAATCACTAGAATTTAGGCAATAGGAAGCACGTTGTGGTATTTGTAAAGTATGTAGAAGAGTCTTCCATATTTTCTGGAGCATCTCTTTTCTATAATCCCTAAAACATACTCTGGTAGAGTTAGTACGTTGGCCCACTGGAAACAGGTAACCTCTTTCGGTTTAATATCTTTCCCCCTTTGATGTAACAATATTTGTTACTAAGTTCTAAACAAAACAAGATAGATGCACTTGATATTATTACGTTTTGTCACCTTGAATTATATTATCTATTTGTTGAAACTTGAATATTTGGTTCATGTCGATACAGGTATGTAAGTATTTTCTAGAGTAGAATCTACTGAAGTTCCTGTTTAAAAAAGTTGGAACAATTTTTTAGATTATCTCATTCGACGTCAGTTTTAGAAAATTCCAGTTTATTTGAATAATTTAGTAAGCTTTAGTCTTTACTCAGGTAGATATTGGTATAAGCCAGAGTCATAAACATCAAAATCTTTTAACTGAAACGAGCTCCTCGGAAAACCTCCGTATATAAATTATACATATACACAAGCGGTGATAATTTTCAAAAAGTAAATCTGTCTTTTTTTCACATATTGTAATTTGAAGGACACTTGTTTAAAAGCACTACACCCGAGAGCGCGTATGAAATAGAAAACGAAGATCTCTGTTTATAAGAGATCCCAAATCCATACATACACACATACAACACTCTGCCCTTTGTACATTTCCAGAAAAAGTAACTTCACAATCACAACTTCAAGCTTACAAACCTTATATCAATTGTTAGTAATTTTCTAGAAAATAAAAATGCTAAGGAGTATTTGAAATGCTCCAAAATTTCTCCGAATATTAGGATAAGGATAGATTTCTTTGCAACCTAGAAGATGACAATGAGAACGATTCTAACAAGATATCAAAACAATAAAAGAAATACGAGATATCGAGACCAATATGATTGCTATATAATAACAGACTACTGATGGACCTTACAAAGAGATCATCTCGAGTGAAAATACCCTAGATAATCCAGCGCAAAAGGATTTTCTCAACAGTTGCCTTTAATTGACAATTCAAAATATAAAAAAATAATGAGAAATTTCTGTAAAATGTGGTGTTAGCACTTAAATGTGAATAAAATCGACTAGTAGAAATTATGGCCTATCTCAAATTCAAAAGGATGTTCATTGGATGGTATGTTAATTTTATTTGTGATCTAAAAAAGTTTTGTTCACAGAATACGAAATAAAATAGAATCCATTAGCAAGAGATCTTTTTGATTCAATTTTTTTCAAAAAATTAAGGAATGTCTATCAAGCTTACTTTATAATAACTATAACAGTATCATGCCCTTACTGGCTCTTCACAATAAACCTTGATAATGATAGGATAAATGTATGAAACTATTTTCGCCATGTTGAAGTAAATTAAATATATTAACTCACTACTACATATATTTATGTATTTACTGACCCTTTGTGGCCATACCTTAATGCTTTACAGCTGAATAAGAAAATTATTACCAGCACCTATAATATTCTAATTTTACTAGAAGAAACACAGTGATGGTACGAAGAGATTTGTAATGAAATGAAAAAAATTATATCCCAGATTCAGTGGGACGTCCTAGTATAAAAAACGATCATATTTAGGAATGCAGCAGATGGCTCACGCAAGAATTATGTAAAATAGGATTTGTTATTAGTCGAAGCGCGACATATTATCGACAATTCCTACTGAACACACACTGTTTACGCTAAAACTACAATTACACAATATTAACCAAGTTATCGATTTCAGAGACTCTGAAGATGATAAATTGGTTATCGAAAAGCGATGTGTTCAGTATGAATATCACAAACGGTACCAAAATTCCCAAATTAATCGACATTTCCTGTTAAGCTTGTTTGAGCTTAGGTCGATCACCACAAAAGTCACTTAATAGCAAATAGAATAGCGTCAATACTTGAACAAGATCAAATATTTTTCTTATCTTATGATGATTACTGGTCACTGTCGATGTAACTGTGGCAAAGAGGAAGCACCTCTTCTAATAACCGTAAGTCGTTGGATATTTTGAATAAAAATTCATCACTCTTCGAAGTGGAATGCTTAGTTCATTTACTGCTAATATTCATGCAATAAACGCTTTTCGAAATTTCAAGCTTTGGCAAAAACCAGTGGGAACCATAAAGGTTGATGAATGGTCGGATGAAAATCCACATTATCAAAATGTTATAGGGTTTGCTACACAGCACTTCAAATGACATGATCTCGATTAATTGTTTTTAGCTATCAATACTTCTGAAGATATGGTCTCCTTACCATTTTCGTTCCCATATCAATGAATGTGTTGCAATTATTAAACGTTTAGAAAGTTGAAAGATCCAATCCAAGAGTACTCAAAACATGTGCGTGAAAGCCAATACTTGCTTCAAATTGTAAAATGTAGAAACATAGAAATGGCCTATTTAAATTACTACTGGTTCTGCCATCAGTAATGTAAAACAAACAGTTGAAGATTTGGTCAAGTTAGCTATATGATTGTAGGGCAAATGCCCTACAATTATTTTTTGCCCGACTGGAAAATTGAAAATATTAAGTCGAACGTGCAAAACATGTGGTCGTTATCCGTCAAGTCACTAAATTCATAAAAAAGAAAACTAGCTCGATGAAATCGACATAAACATTCCAAAATCGGATGAAAGTGAGCAGTCACACAATATTGAGCAGCAAACATCCAGTGTAATCAAAAACTTAGAATCATTGAATCGGGCATACCAAAATTAAAAGAAGTTTGTTTTTTTCGTAATCTCACTTAATACCATAACTTTTGTATCTTTATCTATGCTGACTACCGTAGTAATAAAGTTTAAATCAGTTATGTCAAAGTTACGGCCCGCGGGCCGCTTCCGGCCCCTGAACTGTATCAATAAGGCCCGCGACCGCAATGTGTCACAGAAAGAAGGATCGTGTTTTTTAGAACTTTTAGACTTCATTCGATTCCTCTACGGATATTTTAAATACTCGTACTCTCAAGTCTACGGATGTTTATTAGTAATTTTAAGAGCAGCGTGTGCCTAGACAAGGGAGAGAGAAAGACAGCCATCTCTTAGCAGCAAGCGGAAATAACCTATTATTTTTGTCGAGAATTTTCCACGAGCTTCGAGTCTAGACTAGAACCTTTCTTAACCATATAAAAGAGTGCGTCGGGGCTACGTGAGTCAGTTGAGTCGAGTAATCCAAGTGATACGGTTGGAGAAGGATTTTAATTGTACTGCGAAAGTGATTGTGAAGATATAATGCGCATTTGTTTATGTCGTGCGCGTGCGATATCCATAATTGTTGTGTCGAGTTCTATAATTGTCACGATTTTCGCATAATGTCAAGTTGATAGTGAGTACAGAGTTTTTCAGTCTAAATGAGAAATTGCATATTTTTTCGAATGGAAAGGTAAACCACTGTGTTTGATTTGTAATCGAACAGTTGCTGTTTGTAAGGAGTTTAATTTGAAGAGACACTATGATACTAATCATAAGTCAAAATCCGATTGTTACACTGAAAAAATAAGAATCGGCACATTGTCGTCATCTTTAAAATCTAAACTTCTAGGTCAACAATCGATGTTTACTAAAGCTAATACAGAAAGCGAAGATACCCTGCAATCAAGTTTTATTACTGCATTAGAAATTGCGATAAGATCAAAACCTTTCACTGATGGTGATTTTATTAAAGACTGTATGTTGAAAGTTGCCGATGTTTCATTTCCATCTGAAAAGTCAATAATTCAAAATATTTCGCACTTAAGAAACACTATTGCTTCAAGAATAAATGATTTATTTCAAAATTTGGTTCCTCAACTGAAGGAGAAAATTAAGGAATTTAAAACTTTTCGCTGGCTGTTGACGAGAGCACTGATACTGTCGATACAGCTCAACTTGTTGTTTTTATATGAGGCATTAACAGTAACTTTGAAATAACTGAAGAACTATTAAAGTGCGTTCTACTGACAGGTACTACAACAGCAAATGATATTTATTCTGCAATTGAGCATTTGATAGCAGAATATGAAATCGACTGGAATATACTTAGCAGCGCAATTACAGATGGCGCTCCTGCCATGGCTGACAAACATTCGAGCGTTGTAACTAAATTAAAACAGAAAACATCGGGGAATTTTATGGGATTTCACTGTATAATTCATCAGGCAATATGAGGGCAATATTGTTTTCTTATATAAAAAATAAGCCGCTTGCCGCAAAAACTACAGAATATATTGATAGGTACTTCTCTATCCGACTAGACTAGAGAAATTTACCTCGTATCTCGCCTCACTAATCAAATTTCGACTAGGTACGCTAATAGGGCGGCATATTTTGTTCTTGTGCCCGGGCGGCGGATACCCTAGGCTCGGCCCTGGTCACAATGCACATTTTCAGCTTTAATTTATTCTTGAAAAAAAAAGAATAACTGAAAATGTGTGATTGGAATCACACAAATGCAATTGTGGACTGCAGATAAGTTTGGTTAAAAAGTTTGGGAATCACGAAAGGTATTCAAATATATAGATGTATATAGTACCTCAGTAAAAGGCATTGAAAAAATGATCTTCCATTAAACTTCAGTAGTAATTTTGGCGATCTGCGTATACTCAAAAAATATATTTTTATGCAACATAGTAAATTCATAACCACCTCACTTTATTATAAAATTTGGAATAACGACGCGGTAAATTATAATAAACTCAACGACACTCTTTCACTGTATTCTCAGTCCAATTTTTGAATGCTCAACTTTTATTAAAATCGAAAGCGATCAGTTTTAAAAACATGACCGGGTTACCGGGTAGGTATTTATATACGTCTAGTACACCAAATGAACACTTCCAAACAATAATAAATTAAAGAGACATTACTTTAAAACGAAATGGTTACAGTTGCTTTAAATTAAATACTCCCAAAATATCGAGCAAGAACTACAATTAAATCACTAAATGAAAAACTGAGGAATACTGAAATAATAAAAACAGAGGATCTACAATGTAATAATTAGGAGTGCTTTAGCAAGAAAAGCAAATAGAAACTTAAGTTTAGATCGAATCAGAAACGACACAATGAAAGAGCAAATGAACCTGAAAGAAACAATTATAGAATATATTAAGAAAAAATAGTTGATTTGGTACAGTCACCTGTAAAAGATTGCCAAAAAATTATGAGGTGGACCTTACAGGAGAACAGTAAGAGAGGAAGACCAAGATTATCATGGATGCATGGAATAAGAAAATCAATGAGTGTACAAACTCTGAACGATAAGATCTGCAACGACAGGAAAGAGTGGCAATTAGGCATCGGAAAACGTCGTAGGAAGTTTTGAACCCAAATTTATGAATATATTTTAAGACTTTCTTCAAGGACGCAAATTGAAATAATTACCCAAAAAGTAAAAAGCAAATTGTATTGGGAAGCTTAAATGATACATACTTGTCAATTAGAAAATTATATGAAGAATAATAGAAAAAATACAATATGATAAAAGAGGTGACTGATACCCGCCTAAAAACGATTGCTTAAAACGACTTTAATATAACAGCTAGGTGTATTTCTGTTGCATTATCTATCTATTTAACGTTTTCTTAATATTACTGAAATCTTTTAGAATATTATATACTATGAAAGAAGCTTGGAACTAGCTAGGGTTTAAAAAAATAAAGTTGTAAGAAAAGCTAGGCAAAACTAAAGCCAAAGATCAATTCACAAACGATATAAATTATAGAAATTTGAATTTAACGCTGCAATTAACACTTGTATAGTCTGTTTAATCAACTTATTTGTACTCTCGAAATGGTTAAGGATATACTATGATGACAAAACGAAAGCGTCGTCAACCTACATAAATTTTTAGTATCAGTTGGAGAGAGAAATAAATATATAATTCTTTATTTTATTGAAAATTATCACTTTCGTTAACTCAAAGTATTTATTTTTGGCTATGTTACTTCGATGTAAGAATGTTCAGAAATACGGATAATAAATATTAACTCTCTAAAATTTAATATTAAGAGTTACCAACCCCTTGGTACTCATTAAAACGTTTACAAGCACAATGTGTTATAATTTATTTCATTGATACAATTCGAATTACGACAATATTTCAACTGAAATTTTGTTTCCAACGTTTCGGCGATACATTTAGCCAGCTATTGCTCGATCAGATGAGAATTGTGAATCAGTACTGTCTGAAACTAAAAAAATATGTATCATCAATACTGCACTTCACAATATTTTTTTACCAAGAATCATTGGAAGGATTTTTTTCACAAAACGTGAAATATTATTGAACAAAAACTGAAAGCATTAAAATTGTTTCACTTTATCCTTTAGGGAACTTTATACATTTACTTCAATAAATTAACAATTTTTAAAAAGAATGAAAACATGTGTTTTGACGATTAGTATGTACTCAGATTTCTTACGTTTATAATTATTTCAGCGAATGCTTATGCATCAGACTGAAAAAGAAAACTAAAATTATCGGGAAGAAATAAAATATTATTTCGATTTACATCATTAAGTAATAATTTTCCTGAATAGTATGTATTACTTTGTAGTCTAGGAAGTAGAAAGTGGTATAGAACAGCAAACACCTAAGCACTTCACATCCAATTTGTTTTAATTTGTAAATTGATTTTGAAACTGTCTATTTATTGGAAACAGAATTAGTTAATGAAGGTAGTACCTACACACTTTAGTTATAGGCATGAATGATTTAGCTCAAATCTCAAAAGTATTGAGACACGTTCCATTCACCAATGTTGAACAATTTCTATCATAACATTGCGTAATTTCTACTTCGTGTAAAATTTGAAAATTATATTGTGTGTTCCACATCATACAGAACAAAAAGCTATGTTGCAAATATCAACTAATATTAATCACATCTAAAGGATTTGCACATTGGATTGAATATCAAACATAAATAATAACACAAAATAGGTTTAAGTACTTGCTCTCGATCCTTTCATACAATCAAATCATGAGCGTGGCTGTACCGAAGAATACAATAGATATAGTAATCAATACAGAAGTACTAAGAAGAATGGAAAAGGATAAAAAAGTCCTGTATAATGATAGGACTAGAAAGCTGTACAACCTGGGGTAAAAAATCATAACGATTATGATAGGTAACTCCAGAACGAATAAGCACTCTTCAGAATTTAAGTAACAGTAACTAATATTTTTTGTAAAATGTTTTATACCAAAAATGAAGTATTTCTGTGATATTTTTGATTTTTAAAAAGTTTTGGAAAATCTAATCCCCCAATATTTTTATTAATTTGAACATGTTACGTTAATGTTTTGTAATCAATGAACAACGTCAACTTCAAGGGTTCCACAGATTTTTAGTGATCTAGTTAGATGGATATTTGTCTATGTCTAGGAATTATGTAAGTGGCATCTAAAAAATGCAGAACGAAGAAAGATATTCATTCAGAAAAACAATCTAATTAATTTCATTCTTTGATTTTAAATCATAATGAAAAAAAAAATGTGTAGAAAGTAGAAGCGAGGAATAATAAAGAAACTTAACGTAAAAGTGTATGGGAAGTTGAAACGATCCAACCAAAAAAAGGACGGAGAGGCTTGTAAATTAAATACATATCATTGATTTAATTCGCAAATCTAGTAAAAGCTTAACGATGTTCGAAAATAGTGGCCACATATCAAATTTGCAGAAAATAGTTGAAGAAAAATAGTATAAGTAAATTAACACGGATTGCAGTTGGTTTTAAACAAAATAGGGTCTGAAGTTGCGAGGTTTATGTAGACTTTTAAATTGTATCAGATTTTTTGAGACTGTTTTCTGTTAGATGAGGTCAGAAATTATGTATCTAATTGTGTCAAAATGTTGATTATAGAATAAACGTATATACGTAGTTTGCGACTTAAGCCGACGAAATATAACTTGTATATTAAATAGAGGAAATTTAATTTAACCTAATCTTTTCTAACTCAACCTATGAACATATGCGCTCTCAGAATGTTTGTGAAATCCAAGTAACGTTCACAATCCACGTGATCTCCCGAACAAATCAGAATCCATTTGCAGAATTTTGTAGTTTGGGATAGAGACACTTTTAAACCGCAAACAGGCGTAATTTGAATCGATTATTGCTGATTTTAAATAGAATTTTGTCACATTTTCTAGTAAATATTTGAGACCCCTAAAATAAAATCTATTCTTATCTTTAAAGAAGTAGTAATATTCAATTAAAATATTCATAATTACAGTGAATTAGATAAAATGGAATTATAAAATGCATTAGAATTTTTCAGGTCTTTTTTATTGTTGTATGGAACCATTTCTGAAAATTCTGTATTTTGGAATTTGACTTTGAGAATATTTTTTATTGGATGTATGTTTGTTTTTTCATATTTAATTCATTTGTCAATTCAGTTTGATTTTTTTTATCGTATTGATGACTTTTTAATCTTTTTCCAAATATTGAAATATTGAGATGTCCTATGTAAGCAGCACATGTCTTACAAGGTAAATACTTTATACACAATATTACCTCTTTTGTATATATATATATATATATATATATATATATATATATATATATATATATATATATATATATGCAAGCAATGAAACGAAACGAAGTATTTGCCAGCTACATTATGAGCGATTTCTTGTTGGGAATGTGACAATGACCCAAGTAAACTAACTTTAATATATTTTCCCAGCTTTCGAATACTTATGTACTATTCATCCGGAACTGAAATTGCCAAACCATTAAAATTTCCCATTCCGAACTAAAAACTAAACTAAAGTTTTCTGCCTTATTTGCAGAAATGTATGAGAAACGTCACTTTGGGTAACTAGCTATACGAAACAGACGGACTGAGCTTTATGAAAACTTTAAACGCTAAAAAATCAACAAATTTTATTTCACACTGATCAAGAAGGAATGAAATAAACTGGATAATTACCCATTTGCGTTATGCAATTCGTATAATAGTGAATTTGACAGCAAAAGTGTGCATTTATTTTGAAATCTTAAACTTGACAAATCTCGTTAGATATAAGGTTTTATCCTTCTAAGAATACAGAGAATAAAAATTTGAGATATATTTATATTTTTTACAAGCAATACCAAGCACACAACCTACACTTACCCAATAACGTTTTCGACATTTTCTATAGGTACTATTATGAGCGATATATAAAAAATACTACATTTTATGTAAACATAATTTTTATTATATAAACCATTGGCTAGAATTTTGGCAAATATTTGATGAAGATTTGTCGGGAAACTGGATCGATTCCAAATCAGAAAAGTACGAATTATTTATAAATTAGATATAAATTATTTGTCAGTGTTTTTACATTGATCAAAATAATGATACACACCCTTAAATGGAAACTCAATTTCATCCCAGATCATAGACCAGTAAATGATACAATTAACTTCCACAGAAACCAGAAATCATACCCTCATATTACTATTCAGTGAAAGTTATAAATACATATAAACCATTATTGACAAACTCAAAACACTATCACCTATCACTACATTAACACTCAGAAATTAGTAAAAATATTACCAACGGGTTCAGAAATTCCAACTTTATTATCAAATCTTTATCTGTTCAAAGACTAACAAGAAAAAATGTAGTAAATATTTTCCAATTGTCCTAGCAGTTCAAACCTATTTCATTACTCGACTAGCACTATATTTTAACTAAATATTGTCTAGTCGACTCTGGAACACGGTAAGCAGACAATTGATGATTGGGAGAAGATAGCAGCTGCCGACACTCAAGATAATTAAAGAAGACAAAATAAGAGGATTAGAAATAAATAAAAGAAAGACCAAATGTATAGTATACATAAGAGGAAAAATAAATGAAACCACCATAAAAAGAGGAAAAACAGTTTTGAAAAAGTAATTAGGCACCATATTAAATGAAAGAAATGACAGATCAGAAGAGATTAAGGACAGCATGCAATCTAGAGATATAATAGATTTATAAGAGATACGAACTTAAGTACCAAAACCAAGTTGAAAATTCACTAAGCAGTGGTTAGTCCGGTTACCGCCTGCTGGGGAGAAACTACAAGTATCACAAACAAAGCAGAAAATCTCAAAATATTCGAAATGAGAATACTAAGAATAATATTATAGCCAAGTGATCCAGTGAAGAGGGGGATAGAACCACGAAAAAGACTAAGTCTTTTGGCCCAAGCTTCCAATCACTAGAAGAGTTTCAGATTATAATAGTGTATTAATCAGATCTGGATGTTACTCATAAGATGACAATCGAGAGTTGTATGGAAATGAAGAGGAAAGTCTTGTTAGCTATTGCCAATTAGTATGGTAGCGGGTATGTAGCCTTTGACAGAATCGGCTGGAAGAGGCTACTCATGGTTACTGGATGCTCCAACATGCTCTGTGGAACGCTTGGAGGCAGTACCCTGATTTTGTGACATTCTTGGATCGGTGGCGAAGTTAGAGATTGTAGCGAGGACCAAGTTACGAATGAGTATGAAAGTATAGATACTTCCTTACATAATAGATGATGGGGTAATATTGGATATAATTAAAAATATAAATCTGAACATCGATTCTCGGAGGTGGCATCTCATTAGGCCCAAGTAAAACCGTAAGTGACCAGAATATAGTCCTCACCGTTGACGACGAGTCGCTTGACAAACTGAGGGAATAAGAGAGAAGTATTATATTTAGATTGGAGCACTAAAATTGAGGCTTTCTAATGAACCCAAAATTAGCACATCAATAGCAATTGCTGGTGATGCCAAGGAATGAACTAATTGCATATTGCTTCTGACTACATGTCATCTGATGAGGACCAGCCAAGCTACAGAGAAAGCTACCATAACGTCTAGTGGAAAAGAAGTGACATAGACGGGAGAGTTAAGTAAATTATGAATTTTATGGTAAATACTAGCTTAATCATTTGCAATAGGGAGGATACACCCAGCTTTGTAAATAAGATTAGCGATACGGTCATAGATATTACACTGCCCACCTAATTGAAAAATTGAAAAATAAAAAATTGGTATTCTCAGAAAATACTTTTTTGGATCACAAGAGAATACTCCAGAAAATGAATAGATAAACCCAGACAGAGAAATTTTCGGGAAACTCTCTACCAGCCCAAAAAACCGATCACAAAAACATATAACATATCTACATAAATGACTCAACACCAATATAGGTATTCAAAGGAACTGAGCATACAGAAGTCGTAAAAATTGAAGGTAATATCCTCCAAGCGGAAATTTACGCAATTGTGAAAGGTTCCAATGCTGGTGGATCCAACAGAAACACAACAAGGCACCCTCAAAAACAAAAGCATCAACAATAAAAATAAAATCGAAGGTGGTAATGGCTATCTCGAAGCTCTCTCCTGGATCCGTGACACTAAAGAAGTCTCAGCTGGACACTATGAACTGGAAAAGGGAACTCTCAAGCAGATAGGCTTGCAAAAAGTAGGACTAAGATATCGGATGCCGAAAAAACAGTTTCAATGCTACTCTCAATAGAATTGTTATTGAGATATCCAGAATGACTGATCTAATGATCAATGAAGACACTAAATCCAGAACACCATTGGAGTGATCACTGGACATTGTATTGTTTGTGCAAAATTCCAGAGATGGGAAGTGACAACTATTGCAGAGAGTACAACGGAGAAGAAGAGACGATCGACCATCTGTTTTGCAAGTGCCTTTTCTTCAGAATTAGAAATAGAAAAAGTGCAAAGCTTCATTCTGAATTGGAATTGTTAAAAAATAAACAATAAAAGTGAAAAAGAGGGAAACGTGTTTAGGTAATAAAGAACCCAAGGACCCAAGGGTCTCCGCGTGATTCACGACAAATCTAGGTCGAGGTTACCAACCTAACCCAATTTAGCTTATAGTATACAAAGGGGAATTAGCTACTTAATAAATTCATTACTGTTAAAATTGGTGTACCACAAGGAACAGTACTTATTCTAATATCTTTTAATGTGTACATTAAACCCACTTAATTTTAAGATAAGATCGTGCTGATGATGTTAATAATATTTAATGAACACAGTTAATAAATTCCTAGACTATTTTGAACTGTCTCTAACTGTTACTAAAAAACTTAATAGGTACATCAATTATACCCTCACAGATGTGAATCTGCTGTTTTAGTGGTATTTGTATTCATAAAACAATTGTTCATTTTCTAAATACCATTATTCATTATCATAGAAATTTTATTGTAATTCTGACAATGAATATTTAAATAGATTGTTTAATAGTTATCACATCGACTAGCTGTAACTTTCACTCAAATCTTATCTTCCAATTCTCAATATTCTATAATAACATATATTTTTTTTGTACAAATTGCTTTTCTTCCTCAATTCTTACTGTAATAAATTGTAAATAAAGAGTAACGACATGGAAATATTGATATTGCCTGAAGTAAGTTATCATTAACATAATTTATTTGCAGCTTAGTCTTGCAATATTGACAGTTGTCAGTAGGCTTAATCACAAACCTAATTGAATAATTATTTATTATTTTCAAATCAACCCCAACATTAGGCATTCAATATGTTGTGAAAAGTTAATAGAATATGAAAATGAAATGAGAGAGTGTGATACATGATTTGATCGTTTTCCGAATTAACATATATACATATTCAATAATAAATATCCAAATAGAGAGCCACCTATAAAATCCAGTATTTCCAAGATATAAAAAAAGCAATTTGCAAACATTAAAAAGCGTTTGCATGTAAGTTTAGCCTACAATCACAATATCAGTCAACAATCAGTAATATATTACATAAGAAGGTATAAATGGCACCCTTATAAAATAAAATTAATTCAAGAATTAAACGGGGATTACCCATACCATAGATTGGAATTTTGTTAGTAGATTGGTGTAACCTAAATGCATATTTTGTTAGGGATCTAGTCTTTAATATAAGGACACATTTTTTCTAAATGGCACCCTTAATAGAAAAAGTTGATTATGGGAGCCCATTCCGAGCTCCCTTAAAAGGGTTAAGAAAAAATAGTTTTGGATTGTTTATATACCAGTTTTATTATATATTTTGTTAATTCTTTGATCAATATTTATAGAGAAAAAATATTGAAAAATCGAAAATTTTGTAGGTAGTTTAAACATTTCACTAAGGTCACCATATCACGTGACGTTATAGGTATAAAATAAAAACTAAACATATGATACAAAGTAAATACGACAGTTATTCTAAAACAAGACTTATTATTAAACTTTGATTAATCTGAAAAATGGTATATAAATCGTGTTTTGTGCCAGGATGTAAAAATACCATGACTAAAACACCTGATAAAGTTTTTTTATGATGCCAAGGAATTTGAATATACAAAAAAAATGATTTGAAAGTGTTGGTCGTTTTGACGATCCTGTGAGATATAATTATTTTTGTCAGGATCATTTTAATGTAAGTAAGATTGAAATTTAACTTATTTTAATATTTTTATAGTAATTAAGTTTATTATACTTTCAATTTTAAACGTGATTATGTAATAATGTAAAAACTTAACCTACAAAAGGTTCATTTATTTTATTCTTATATATGTATAGAAAAATGTTTTATGTATACATAACTAATAAATAAAAAATATATTATAACAGCACGCGCTACGTTGCCCACAACGATAATCATGCAAACAACTGCTCAATGTTTTCATTAGACCTATGACGTCACAACGGAAAATCAATGAGAATTTTTTTCTTATGTAGTTAAAAATTTGAAATTTTTGCGATTTTCAATCAAGTATTCAGATATTTTTTTCACTTTTCATTAAATATTTTATTTCTGACATTATTTCATATCAAGAACGCATAAATTGAACAAAAAAAATAAATACTTTTTAAAAAATATGCAAGTATCCTATTGGTAATTTAATTATCTATATAAACAGCAATATTGAGTCAGCAAATAATACTAGAATAAATCTATTTCCAAATGACAAATTTTCCAAATAAAAAATATAGTACCATCAACACTGTGTTACCCCTCATTATGATGTAAACATTTGTAATACTTAAATATAATATTTCCAAATTATTGGATTAAGAGAAAAGGGTTTATTGAATGGACAGCCTGGTTATCAAACCTTAATCAAATAGTTTTCTGAGATTATTTGAAGCCAAATGTATATGTCAATCGACACAATAATATTCGGGAGTAGGATTTATGTGGAAATAAATATTTTCATCTAATACGCTTGCAAAAATTCCATTAAAGATTGACTTATTGTCAAGAAATAGAAGGGTTTCAATTTGAACACCTCATTTATTTTCTTTTCTAGTTATTACCGTTTTTCTGTGATTAAAAAATTGAGTGTCTTTTGAAACTATTTTCCTTATTCCTTTATCCTATTGGATAAAGTCATCACTGCTATGGTTGTTCACAATAAAAGCAAAACTGAATTTACTCTTTGACATGTCCCGGAATTTTTTGCCTATATGTTCCCTAATGATGATAATTTTGGGTGTCAAACCTAGTCCCATTGTATGAAGCTTAAGCTGAGCTATTCTTAAGATATGGAATTCTGGAGAGATAACATAAAACCATTAAAAACAAGCAAAAAAATATTTTCAAAAAATACTTTACAATATAAAAAAATTTCAATAGTATAAATTTCTCACTCCTGTCTTCTTTTTCACAGTTTTTAATATTCCATTAAATTGTTTTATATATATTTTTATATTGAACCAAAAAAAGTTATTCAACTACCTTTTCAAAAAACTTACATACCTATTTTATGTATTAAACCCCTATTTAACAATTTGGAAAACTTTATGTTTTATAAACAATCAATCAGGCACTAATTTAACGGAAGAAGGTAACTGGAGGAGCTCGATCTGGTTGGAAGTGAATGAGATCTTGGAAAGTCATGTCACCAGCCACATCAATTTGATTTTTCAAACTAGTTATTAGTGGCTCTTTTATTCCTTAATGCAAATTTAAGTAGAGATCAGTTAAATTTTTCTCAATAAATGAATGGTCACAATTTTGCTTGCAGTAAAGCAAATATTAAGCAAAATATTCTGGTTTTCAATCATAAAAGCTGTAATTGTTTCACAAAATTCAATCTTTCTCTTGAAATTGTCATCAAAATAAACATTTTATACAAGTGAAATTTTTGAGTACTTTTCTTATTGGTCCATGATACATTCCTACTTGGGGTGTCACACACAATGTTTTCCTTTTAGCTCTAGCTACCCACAGAACCAGTTTTATATAACTCCGGCATATACTTATGATTTAAATGACAATCTGAGTAAGTTTCACTAAACATTGTTGATGTTCTTTTTGCGCATCTTCTGCATATCCGATAAATAGGAATAATTTGACTTGGTTCAAATGTCGACAACATTCAAAAAATCAATCAATGTTCAACTTGCAAAAATACAATTTAAAATACAATTTCGCCAATTCTAATTTATTTAAATAATATCATAGTGTTTTTAACACCTGAATAAGTTTTCACCAGATTTTGTTAACTGCTAAAAAAGGTCAAGTATGTGGTATTTTTGAAACGAAAGTTAAATGACTTTTAGAATCAGTCAATGAACCTTCCCCTTTGAAATTTGTTGACAAACAACATAGTTGGACCATAATATATTACATTTTCAAGTTTTGCACTAGTGTAATGAAAACAGTAGCTTAATTGTCAATTATATTTATTTATAAATTAATCAAGAATTGAAAATGAATTATTTAATCCCGGAAATTGAAAATTTAGTGATTATAGGATTAATGCCTAAAAAAGTTTAAAAGCTTACACTAAACCTATGCCTATTATAAGGTTCATGTCACAAGAAAATTGTTGACAATCTTGCTCACAAAAAGGTTCTTTTAGCTTATAAAAAAACAATCGATCATCAAAAAGTCCTCAAGTCTACAAAGTTACAACTCAATGTTACAAGGCACATTGTTGACATAAGTAAGTTTAGTCACCTGGTTTCTTTTTTATTATAAAAGATTATCACTAAAAAATTATAACTTAAAAAATAATAAAAAGTTTTTATAAGAGAGTGAGAATGAAAAATATATGCTGTTAAAAGATAAGAAAAAATATAAGAAGAGCACCAGACACCTAATAGTTATAAAAAAAACAATATAATGGGTTGCCTGTAACTATTATTCATTTACCAAATTTCAAATTCAAATGGTTCAATTTTGTTGTTTCACATAACTTCTGTACATTTATACCTAATATACCAAAAAATGTTAATACTTGGTAGGCACCGCAATGAAATCAACCTCATTAGGAAAGTTAAAGCAAAATGTTGAAAAACAATTTCTTTTATATCAATCTGAGTACATTAGATTACTAATATAATTATACATGATTACATAAACATTAGTGGCATATGTGTGGGTTTGTAGACTTAACAAAAACAAATTTTTGTTAAAGAATAATCAAGTTTGTAAAACATATATTCGTATCACACTTAACAATTGTTCCTTGGAAAAAACATAATTTGATGAATTTTACTGTAATCATCAGCAACAGCATCATTTATTTTAGTACCAAAGATCATAAATGTAATAGTTCTTTTTCATAATAGTAATTTACTTCAATATAAATTTACTTTGATATAAATGGATTCAAAGGCAGACTTTTTCAGTTTTGGATTATAAAAATTGCTAATGGCGATGATGTTAGGGATTTGATTTTATAGGGATAGGTTTGTAGATATATCGATATTGAAAAAATAAGACACAATATTTAATTATGAAGATATTTTGCAATAAAATCCCAGTACTATTGAATCACAGAGTGGGTACATAATAAATAAAACCAAAAATCTTTCTTTAGAATAAACAATAGAATAGAATAAAGTAAATAAAAAATCTATTCAGTTAAGTCCAGAATAGTTATTTAAATGTTAAAAGATTTTCAATTTATTTCAAATGAAATTATACAGTAGAAGTACTAAATGAACTAATTAAATAGAGAATATTTTGAAACTTACCTTCATCTTTGGACATAACAGATTCATCAGGGGATAGAAGCTCATCTTCTTGAGTGGGTGCAGTTTCTTCATATACTCTGGCTGTAGTTCTAGCTTCACGTAGCCTTGTGAAATACTCTGCAGCATAAGATATTACATCTCCAGGTTGTTCCAATAAGTAACTTATTGTGAATTCTAGAAGAACTTCTCGCAATTCGTCTGGAACGTGTATACGAGGTCCTGCGTGCCCGCGACTCATGTCTAATATCTCGTTTACAACAGGTTAATTTAAAATTTGTTTGCTCTAAATTTGTCCAATTATCACGATGGTATTATTAATTTCAAATATTTACAAAAACAATATAAATATACCTACAGTAATTAAAGTATAAACACAATACTGCAATGAGTGTGAAATTTAATACTTTATCCCGAATAACCTAAGCGTAATTCTTCATGTTTAATATATACTTCAAGAGCTTACTGTCAAATTTATTAGCACCATTCACTTGTTTAATCGCACAGACAATATCGACACGAATGTAAAGAAATTAACCCCCAGCTAGCACTTCACAAAAATGGAGCTTTTCGAAGTTACCTTATTCGAACTAGTCCTAATAAACGATTTTAATTCTTTATTACCAATCTGTGAATTATTGTAGTTTATTTTATCATTTCGTTTAGAAGTAACTAGTAAAGATCACCCGACAAGTACTCAAATACCACATTCAATCAATGATTAATGATCGACTGACACCGCACGAACTCGGAGCCTGACAAAATTTAATTTAATTGATAAAACTTCAAAATGCTCCTCCCGTTTTTAGTCTAGTCAATAAATGAAATTTTCGTTCTACCTGCCTCCTACCTTGATTTGGATTGGTTGGCGTATTGTGGATGACAGAAATGATACGTCACATATTGTAATTACCCAATCATAATTATTATAATTACTGAGCTGCATCGATGAAAGCACTTATTGTATAAAATGTTAGATCATTTTACTCTAGTTCAAAAACTAGATGTAGTGAGGAACTATGAACTATAAAGTAAATATTTATGCTTTATATAATTTGAAATTACTTAATCAGGTCAAATTAACAATAGGCGGAGGTGTTATTTTAGAAAATAGAATTGAATGCTTTCATCAATTTTCTGCATAGAAGGTTGGTGATTGAAAGGGCATTTCGTAGTTCGTATGTAATATTGTTGATAAGATATATACATATTTTTCTAAAATCAACTAACAATAAAAGCGTTCTAAGGAGTGGATATATGTGGTAAAACACATTGAATTTATAAATATATTCTGCTAATACAAAATTATCCAGTTTTGTTTTACTATTTCCATTAAAGAATATAAATCATTAAAAGGGATTTCGTAAACTAGGATTGGGTTAACCCGATCATGATATGAATGTTCGGAAACTAACCCACATTGTTCGGAAACTGACCGAGTTAATCGTACATTGTGATATGATACTTTATACCCTGATAGACAGTGGAAAGATCCTGGCAGAATAATTTGTACAGCCTAAAAATACTACATCCTCCAAAATCGTGCTCTCTGAAAACGTATAGATACTAAGCTTTTGAATAAATAAAAGGTTAATTGCGTTATTTGAATTTGTACCATCTAAATATGTCTAATTCTCTATTTGCATTCCGTTAAAATGATTTTTGTGGGCGGATCAGCTGCTCCAATTGTCTTTCATCTTCAATTTTAAAAAAAATATTTGCTTTGTTCTCATTTGTACTACCTTTTTTTGCCCAGAGGTGAGGTGGAAGCTAATGCCTTCCTCACAACGGGCGGGTGCAAATGCTATGAGTTTGTGTGGGACTCTTACCTACTAAATCACCCTCCTCAATCCTTGGGAGTGTCGTACGCCGGGAGGACAACAAATTGTCATTGCATCAGCGTACAACACTTAATCCTTTGGATTTTTGAGCTGTTTCTTAGCTTCACTCCTCTCCACCAGTCCGTCAAGACGGCACAAGAAAAGAGAAAGTTACTGAGCCACTCCATCAACTTCAAGGTCTTACAGCTCCCAGGAGTGGTCATTTGTACTACCTAAAAATTAAAATCAACTAATTTGAACCTTTAGGTAAAGTGAAGAAAACATATAAGTAACGCGCGATCTAAAATATTATAATCCTAACTGAAAAAAATTAGATTACAATGAAAAAACCTTTGACCTAATTTTCATTTGTACTACCTGAATTTTTTTTATTTGCACCCTTAAGAATACACAGAAAAGTATTTTGCTAGGATAGACCACTAAACATACCCTAAGATATGGTGTGTTCTGTGGGATAGACGGAGAAGGATATTTAAATAAGTAGTCTAAGAGTTTTATGTGGTTGATTTGATCTATGGTTCGACTCGTTTCGTATTCTGTTATTCTGCATTCAATTTTCAGTACATTTTTGGCAGGGTCTGTGTACTGGAATAGGAGAATCTCAGGACGATTTTCAACACCATTTCTGTTACTGGCTCACATCTAAAAGCTTACTTTTTGGTGTTTTATTTTTGAATGTTTGTCAATATGGATTCTGAAACTAAGTTGCAATCATGTATCGAGAAATAACCAAGATTATTGAATTAACAACATCCATCTTGCAAACGTGTATAAAATCTTTACAAAGGTGTTTAATATTATTTATTTATTAGCTATTTGCATTTTTGTGCATTTAAAAGTTATTATTTGTTGCGAATTGTTCTGTCGTGTTTACTTAGTCAATATGAGTAAACGAGTAAAGGCCTGCTGAGTACCAGGATGCGATAAGGTGAGAGTAATATTTACTATTTATCAACATAAAAATATTTAAATTGAAATCAAGTTCATATCTATACGAGAATAACTCTTTTCTTCCTAACTTCATTAATTTGTATTTAGGAAATCATTTTGTTGAATGGTTAAATATGTTGAATGATTTTATCCTTATTTCACTTTTTTATAGACATTCCATTCCTGCGAATGAAGAAGTTTGCAGAATTTGGTTGCAAAGAATAAATAACCCCAAGTTAATGCGTGCAGATACAGTATTATCATCACATAGAATATGTGATAATCATTTTGAACCAATTTGTAGAAACCCCAATGGCAGGTTAAAAACCTTTCACTGCCAACTCTACAATTACATAGTAAGTACTTATTTATTGTGACAATAAACCTCTTATGAATCCCAGCAAAAAGTTATGCAGAGGAAAAGAATATAATTGCCATTGTTGTTTGTAGGTTACGAAAAAGGTAAAAATGATATAGATACTTGGCTCAATGCACTGCCAATTTTAAATTCATTTCATTTTATAGACCCATCAAAAAAGAGTGGTAGATGTATAACACCATCAATTAAGAAACTACCATTCACCATTAAAGGATTTGTGTGCATTTGGCAAAAGTTGAGGCAGGAAGGATTCAAATATTTGAGTGCCAGAAACTTAAATCAAGATGCCATTGAAAATTTCTTTGGCATGGTAAGAAGTCATGGCATTAGGAGTATGAATCCTTCATGTGCTGCGTTTGTTTCATTCACAAAGTCTTTAATTGTAAATAATTTCATGTCTAAACATTCACCAGGATTTAATTGTGAAGATGACTTTTCAAAGGGGGCATTGGATACTTTTAAAAATTTCCTCAGTGAAACACCTATTAAACATATAACTCCAATAGTCAATGTCCCAATTTATAAACCATTCAATAGAAGCTCAAAATATACAGTATTAGATCTTGTCGCTCCTTATGTAGCAGGTTCAGTAGCGAAGAAATTATATAAAAGTCCCAAATGCCACTTGTGTAAAAATATAATATTGTCAAACGAATTGATTAAGGAAAATTCATTAATATATTCTAAGGAACATAAAAAAATGTTTTATGTGCGCCTTCAGCAAAATTCTGTGATATTTTTAAAAGTTTTTCATTTCATTAGGCATAAAAAAACAAATATTTCCTTTGGATGATTTGACAGACATTTTCTCAATATTTTGTTCAGATCATAAGGATTATGTAAATATGTTTGTAAATATTAGTTTTAACATATGCATCTTTCATTACAGGTATTATTACTAAAATTTTGAGGGGCAAAGATCAAAAATATAAAGACTATGATGTTGTGATGAATATGACATATGTTAAATATAGTGAAAGTAGCAAGGAAGACAATGGTCATACATTGTATGTACCATGTACAAACAGAAACATTTTTTAAATATTCCAATATCTCACTGTTAACAGTCCTAAGCCTGCTAAAGTGTGAAGGAAAATCTTTTGTTTGTGGATGTAGTTATAAAATGTCAAAAACAAAATAAAAATTATAATAATCATCCTGTGTTTCAATATTCCATCTACCTATATCTTATATAAACTATTTAATTGTGAAATTTAGATGGTTAGGTTGTCGCATAAATTGTAAATGAAATCAAAATATTTTACAAAATACCTCATTTAAACAGCATTTTAATATAAGGTATTTATATTTTTTTGTAAACAACAATATTTGAAATGTTAGCAAAATGAAGGTATTTTGCATAATACTTTTGTTTCATTCACAATTTGATGCGACAACTAGCTTCGAGCATTTAAAATTACTCGAGTTATTTTCCGCGAAATTGCGAATCAATTTTCAAATATCCCGCACAAGTCATTTACTCTATTCATCTATAAATCTATAGATTCACTCTTAAAACCAATGAATATCATTTATTTAACTGTTACCACTTTTGAATGTTTTGTTATAAACAACACAAAGCTGAATAAAACAGTCGTTGCTCTCTCTGTGCGAGAAACTATAGCTCATTTTTTACCGTTGGCAATAAAAAATATTAACAAAAATCTTAATTTATAACAGAAAGTATCCATGAAAAATTTGAACCATTGTGGTTTTTATCAAAATTTAATTGACATTGACAACTTGCAAAATTATAGGTACATTCCACTAAGCGTTCATGGCGCCTGAAATACTCTTTTGGGCGTTCCACATAGCGACTGCGATCATTGTGGTCGCAGCAAGAACGTCATGATTAACGTTCATGACGACACTTGTCAAGAGGTGGGTCAAAGTGAGCGTTGAAAGAATTAGCGGAATTTTCAACACTCAAGCAAACCAAGCAGATTGCAACCATGAGAATTTATCACATTTGATGCGGTATGGGATATTATAAGTACTTTTGAAGCATTCTTGTGACGCACCACCAAATATTTTACTATAATCGCAGAAAACATCTTGATTTTACTTTAATGTAAATCAGTTAACTAATCCACTAAAAAATTCAATAACTTACAAATTATAACATAATCTCTTTAACCTTTCCCTTTATTTGCTCTGTTTTGCCTGGGATGGGAAAGATCATGTTTGTGAACGTAATTGTCGTGAGTTCTTAATGGAATGCACCTTTTATTGATTAAGAGATCATCTACAACATGAATATTAAAATAGAAATTTGTTTTAACCACAATATTTTTTTTTGTTTTAGTTCGCTGGAGGCTGATTAAATTGTAACATTTGTTTATTTAAAAACTTAGTCTAATGGTAAAAAATGCACTTTAATCTCTCGTGCCGACAGTGGGACGATTTTTTTAAATGTTTTGATTTTAATCTATTTTTTTCTGTAAGAATTATAATTTTTTAGACTACATGTTAGGTACTTATATGTTTTCTCCAATTTACCTAAGGGTGCAAATTAGTTGATGATAATTTTTGGGTAGTGTAAATGAAAACAATTCAAATCATGTGAGATTTTTTAAAAATTGTACTAATTTTATGCTAGCATGAGGATTGGAGCAGCTGATCCTCCCTTAAAAAATAATTTTTTTTCTATAATGGGGAAAAAGTTTCATATTTTATCTTTGTTGACAGGTAACAAAATATCACTTGTTATGTTGTTCCCCGGGAAAAAATTCTCAAAGAAACTTTAGATCGTCCCACATTTTTTGAATTTATTGTTGGACCGTTTTTATTTTCATTATTAAATTTCCTTGCCAACTCCTTTCTATTTTTTTCCCATTTTCCTTCTAAGTTACTGTATCCCTTTCTTTGTATTTATTCAAAAGGTTAACCAAAAGCACTACCTATACAAGAAATTGCATGATTTTTTTCGTTCTTTAAAATTTAAAATATATAAATAAAAGCTTTAGTATCATGTTTTAAATTTAAAATTTCCACCTAAAATTGAATGCGTTGTTCGGAAATTGTAATCAAAATCTGGTTCTGGGTTAGGATTCTCATCTGATACGTGATCTACAGCAAGTGTGTAGGTATTCTATAAAGCTTTCATCTTGGTATGGAGGATGGATAGAAGGAGAACAATTTCTATATATCAAAAGTATCCATGAAAATGCATTAAATAAGGATGGTGCCACATTAGCACCTGGGTAAATTTTAAAGGAAGCGCCAAATATTATTAGTGAGAAAATACGAAATAAAATCACTTTAGGTGCAGTAATTCTCATAATAATTTTCTTATGTTATATTTTTTAACTCTGCATACTTGAATTGCTACATTAATACCATAGCTATTATCTACACCAGCGCCATTCTGGAAGGTTTTTGAACTGTTATCTATCATACGAAGTTTGGAACTTTTCAAACTTCTCTACAATAGAAGATACTCTTCCTTCTCTACACCCTCTATAAATCTTGGTGACATTGACAATATTTTGAATTGATTTATTGCACTGTTTTGATTTTCTGTGTCCGTTTCTCATGTTGTGTTTATAATTTCTTTCAAACCTAACAAGCTATTCAAATTTTATTCACCCTAGTGAGGTTTACATTAAAAAATATAGTTATACGAGGGGAAGTACCAGATTTTAGTTCTTGATTGTGTTGTCTCTCGAGCCGCAGCTTAATTACTAAGAAATGTGTTAAACTTTTCCGAATGTACATAGCCCTTCGTCCTTCAAATTGGAAATAAAATACTGGTCATCATCAAAGAAATATAATTTCAATATAAGAAAATTCGACTGTCGTACGGAATAGTTTAAGGTGTTGGTTTTTTATGTTTTGTATTTTATTTTATCATTTTATTAATAAAGAGTAGTACACAGTAGTTTTATTGTATAATAAAATATTCTAAAATTGAATATCTACCTCTGTTTATGTGTATACAATATCCAGGAGAGAAAAACTTTTGTTGTTCCTGGGTAAAAAAGTAATTTCATGAAAAGCGACATTTTGTCACCTGTCAATAGAGATAAAATGCCAAATTTTTTTTCCTCAAAAAAAAACATTATGCTTATGCTGTTACTATATATGTTACTATAAGTTGAGATAATGTCGTATAATTTCTGACATAAGAAGACAGTCTGACAGATTTTGTTAAGTAGACCATCCTTTTCTTTGTTAAAGGGCCCTTGGACGGAGTATAGAGTATATTAGGAAAAAGAAGTCAAAAGTCAAAAAGCTGTCAGTGTCAAAATAAAAAAAAAGTATTCTAAAATAATTTGATCTTGAATAAAACAATATCAAATTTAATATTATTCTTTCAGCTCAGTAAGCATTTCATTGAATTTTATAATAGATTTAACCGTATTCATACATTTCTATTTTTTTAGGTTAACCAAGCATTTTATGTGGCGGTATATTTAAAATGTCTGAGCGTAAAAATAAGTTAGATCAAAAACAACTATTTAATCATTTAGCAAAAGATTTTCATGAATTAGTGAGCAATAAACAAGCGTTACGTTCTGCGGTGGATACTTTCTTCAATAATGTTATAGAGGATTTAACTGTAGGAATAATATTTGATCTCCACAGGAAGTACAAAACAAATGCCTATGCTTTAGATATAGAAGATACTAGTGAAGATACAGATCAAGGAGACTTCGATATTTTTTCGGTAAAAAGTCATTAATTAGTTCCAACTAGTAATTTCCTCAGCTTTAACATCAATGATTGTTTCTCCAGTTTCAATGAGATGTGAACTTAAAAATTGTTAATCAGATAAGCTAATTCTATGAAATTCAAGAATATTAAAACCTTTCAACTTGCACACTGAATTACTTAAAGTTGAGTTAAAAATGTTTGTAGCATAATTCAAAAAAAAATCAAGATTGTATATGTCCAAACTGTGATCGTGCTGTAGCTGCTATAACGTTTGCACGTCATCTAGAAACTTGTATGGGAATGGGGAGGCTGTCACGAAATGCTTCTAGAAGAGCTCTTTGCAATAATAAAGATAATTCCGCATATGGAGGACTGGTGAGTGATGATGATGATGATGTAGATTGGGGAACAGCTGAACAAAGAAAGAAAAAAAGGGATAAGAATGGAAGTAAAAATAAAAGGGGTAGGTTTCTTTTATTGATATTTTATTTCTGTTATTAATGTTTCTATATATTTATTATTTTTGTTTGTTTTAACTGAAGGCTAATTGAATTTAAACATTTGTCACTTCTTTTATTTACAAATAAATGAAAAAATATGTGGTACTCAATGTGAGGGTAGCAAAAACTCTACTTGGCAAAGGGAAAATATCAGAAATCTTCACTTAACACTTTTGTTGCAGGCGACAAAACCTAGTTTTATATCAAATGCAGGAATCTTTATCTATTTTCAATCTGACCATGATATTTTTTCAATCCCCTATATAGCTGTAAAGATTTCGTAGTGAAATTTTACATTTAATCATCATCATAGGAGGTATATTATCCCCTCTGTAGTTGGGGTCGCACTCACTTGGGCTAAGCCCGCAAGATATATTCCATTTTGATATCTTTTGAAATTTATTTGCAATTATTGATATTATTTAATTAAATAATGTTACTTCCAAAAAGACATTACTTTTGAGAGAGCTTTGGCCTTATTCAAGGGATATGTAAAGTGTTAAGAGTAGAAAACCACTTATCTGTTTGTTTCTCTAAAATGATATATGTCATTGGGTAATATAGGAGGCATATAACCTCATCTGTAGTTGTGACAGGGCAGGTAGGAGGTAAAATACCTCTTAGCAACAAATATGTTTAAATCTTACAATCTCTCCCTTATTAGTGTACATACATGTAACTGTTGAACCAATTATTAAAAATCAAGTTTTTATAATTTTATCTAACAATTTATAGAGTGATTCATATTGACGAGCGATTTTATAGCTGAGTTTTATACATGTGCTGTACAGTTTTGTAAAGCAGGAACCAGTAGTTTTTATTATTAGAGAAAAGTAATTTAGATTTAGTTTCAATTGTATATTTTTATGTGCAGTATTTATCATCGATACAAGTTTTGAAAATTGTTATAAACATTTCTATGTTTTCCTTAATCTTCTATATAAATAGAAGTATGAATTGCAGTAATTTGGTGACAAATATAAGATATGAGTGAGAATTATAGTAATAATGAACCAGATATCAATATCAATCAAATATAACAACTGAAGAAAAAATGTGGTTTCAAATGAGGAAGGGTAACGACAGACCACATATTCGCTTTATCCTTGGGAAGTGCTACGAATACAACATAAAAGTTCATCAATTCTTACCAATACCATCAATAGACTACCGGCAAGCTTACGACAACGTAATAAGAAGCTACCTTTATGAAACATTGAGTATATTTGGTGCGCCATACAAGCTAATAAGACTGGTGTTCATATCCCTCTGCAACATTAGCTGCAAGGTGAATGTTCAACCTGACATTGGAAATAATATTTGGGAGGCTGCAGATCAACCCGAGAGGAATCTTTCTCAACCGATTAAAACAAAAGGTGGCCTACGCAGACAATGTTGACCTGCTAAGCAGAAGCTATAGAGCTTCGGGAGGGCTTCCGAACATTCAATGAAGAGTCCTATTGAGCAAGACTCAGTGTGAACTGTAATGGAGTAATGGCGTATTTCAGTGCCTAGAAAATGCGAAATCCCGCCCAATCAGCAGGCGCACAAAAGAGAGGATCTACCGTACTGTATCCAGGCCAGTTGTCATATATGCTTCTGAAACTAGGCAATGAGTGCTAGAGACGAACTGAGACTCAAATCGTGAGAGAGCTTTGGCACGTCGAAAGGATGCCGGAGGGTCGAGGTCAAACTTGCATAAGGACCTGAAAGAACTAGGCGTCCGAAACTGGCGGAGAAAAGTACAACATCGCGAAGAATGGAGGACAGTTGTCAGGTAGGCCAAGGCTCTTTAAGAACCGTAGCGCCAATTGGTGTGTATAGAAACATTAGAACAAGGGATGAAACGACCGATATTAATATTCAGAAGACTGAAGACCAGAGGGAGAAAACAAATTCGACAGGATTTAAATGTAAAAGTCTAACATCGAGCATTTGTAGATGGTTTATTGACAAGTAGTCACTCAGGATTCATTGAAGGAGGGCCAAACACATTTGTCTCTTAAAAAACTGGAGGTTAGCATGGGGAATTGAATGCAGGACATTATGAAAAATGGTTTTTTGATATTCTCTCAAATCAGGATCTGTTATTGTTATGAATAACCCAACTCGTCCAGACATGTTCTATTCATTCAGATTCATGTCTGGGCTGCGGGCTGGCCAGTCAAACCGCCTAATTTCTACCTCATCCAGATACTCCCTGACAATTCTGGCTGTATGTGGTCTCGCATTATGTTGCATAAAAAATGCCACGGTCCCCCATAGTCACCATGAAAGGCATAACATGGTCTTCTAGCACCTCCGTAATGTACCTGTGAGAGGTTAGGGAGCCATTTTCTATGAAGACTAACTCTATACAAGTTTGAGCACTGATTCCCGTCCAAACCATAACTGACCCACCGCCAAATGGAAGACGCTCGTCAATGAAAACTTCAGCATATCTTTCCCCAGGTCTTTTCCACACTTGTTGACATCCATCTGACCCAGTGAGGCAAAAACGCGACACATCTGAGAACAATACCCAGCTCCAGTTATCATTCCAACGAACGGGATCTCTGGCAAATGTCAATCTTTCAGTCCGATGCTGGCGCTGCAACGAGAACCTGTAGCCATTCTCTACATGACAGTCCAGCAGCATGAAGTCTTCTTCTAACGGTCCATTTACTAACGTTGTCATTTCTAACTTCTTCTAACTGATTTCGCAGTTAAACAGCAGTAGCTGTCCTATTCCGCAAACATGTGGACACCAAAAAACGGTCATCTCGTTGAGTGGTAACTCTTTTTCGCCCAGACCCTGATCTTCTAGTGATCAGGCCAGTCTCCAGAAAGCGCTGGTACACCCTTTGCACACCACAAAGACTAGTACCAACAATTCTTGCAGTTTCACGTTTCCCCCGACCATCTTGTGAGAGCGCAACGATTCTTGCTACACAATCGGATCTAAAGGTATTATGGGCCTGTTAAATCACTTTGCAATCGTTAGGTTTTACACAAAGAATCAACATTAAACTGGAAAACAGGCAAGGCAAATGTGAATGTTCAATTAGCGCAAAGGCACATTTTTCATCAAAGTCGTACTCTAATACATCGAACGGCAGCTAATGACAGCTGTCAAGTCTCGGAAAAAATTTGCTTTAACGCCTACTAATCCTTATCAATATTGACGCTAAAATTATTCGCAATTTTTTGCTCGCCAGTGTATATGAAATATGTAGAGGATAAAATGGCGCAAAAACTAGGAGTCATTGCAATTCAATTGCCACTCTACCTCTGTGACTTAAACCTAATAGAACTTATATGGGATCAAATAAAAAATGAAGCAAATGTATCTAACATATAGTGAAAGAAGAGTGGAATGTGTGCAATCTTGATAATTGCATTGAAATAACCATCGAACCCATAGTTGTGGAACTGGGCGAAGATACTATTGATGAATCTGAAGATTACACAGACGACTCAGATAAGAAGGAAGTTAACTTTTATCTGCTATCATATTCTATTTTTAATAGAAAAAATTATTCAGTAATATTTAACATTTATTACTGTTACTATCACATCAAAAGACTATTACATTAATTGATCGAGAATTGGTATGGTATAATAAATTTTTTATGATACATTAAATTCATTCTATTCGAAAAACAACCTTCGAATTGACAATAGACATAAATATGGAGTTTCTGGATTTTGATTGCTATTCAATTGTTTGTGAAATTGAAATCCGCTCAAGGTTATGTATAGATTATTGGTAATTTAAATCAGTTATTTTATGAATACACTTTGGTTTTGTTTCTAAAAACAGGCTTTTTTGTAATTAGTCATTACGATTCTCTATTAATTAATGTGAGTAATTCTAATATTGTTATACTTTTTTACAATTTATATATTTTTACACTGTACTTTGACCATTATTTCAGTCTCCTACGATGAATACATCATAAGTATTCGAAAGCTCGGAATATACAATGTTTATTCAATTAAACACCAAAGTTTACTCTTTTTGTAGCAAAGCTTTCGAATAACTATTATCAAAGAATTGATTAAATGAAAATTGCGGTGAAATACATTTTTCATAAAATTTTAAAATCATTACGTCCAACCTCAACAACTTTCAAAATGACAAGTAGACAAATTTGAAAGCTTGCAGTACATATTAAAAAGAGTACACAATTTGGTGTTTGATTGCCACACTCCTACGATAATATTCATAAACTAGTTGTCAAATACTAATTTGAAGGGCATTATAAATATTAGAAAGTCAAAATTATTATCCATTACGTAATATGCTACTACAGGAGATATTGAAGAGCCCATTTGTGTTTCAAAAATTTGTAGGAAATTTTTATTATAAGAAAAATATGTATTATTGAAAATGAATGTTATTAATTCTATTAGAGTTTCTTTATTAAGTTGGCAAATTTTACTTATTTTTACTTTGGCGTTGTAAAGCTGTTAGAACATTACTAAAAAGTGAAATACATCTAAACCTAAGAGAACATAATTCTGTGGTAATACCTTGACATTAAAAGCTTCATTGATTCTAACGGAGTCTTCGAAATAATAATCATTACTTTAGATTTTGTCAAAATTTCAGATAACCAAAGAGTAAGAGGTTCAATTAACGTGTTTATTGATGCTAGAATTGGCCTAGCTGATAACGTAGGTTTATAACTTTGTGGTAAACAATAGAAATTGCAGAAATACCTTTATAGTTTGTTAATTTCTCTCTAGGGTCATTGTCAATTTGTTGGAACCTTGTCATTTATGATTGTAGTTTTCTTTCTAAATTATTTATTTTAATTATTCTAAATATTGCAGTTTTCCTCTTATAACTGTGGCATTACGTTTGTCAGATGGTATGACTTATCAAATAAGGTTTTTTTTCAAAAACTTATATTTTATATAATATTTCTCTAACTACAGAAGATTGTTTGGATTTATTAATATAGTTAGATAAATTGTTAGTTGTTTTACTTATAACTATATTTCGTTCATTTCGACATGTTCATTTTATATAAAAAACCAACAAAAACAAATTGACAAAGAAACAAGATGAATTAACAAACTATAACGGCATTTCTGCAAGTTCTATTATTTCCAAGAATTCTTAAACCTACATTGACAGCTAGAACAATTATAGCTTCAATAAGCACTCTCAACTTCTTACTATTTGGTTATCTGAAATTTTGACAAAATCTTATAACAATAACAATGATTATTGCATCAAAGACTGCTTTGAAATTGATGAAGCTTTTAATGATATGGTATTATTATTAGGTTTAGATCATTTGCTCCCAAACTTTTTTTTCATAGACCACTTACAAAATTTTCCTGGATCCGGTGAACTCCCTACATTACTATCAATTTCCAAATCTCGACAAAAAGTGGAGATTAGATCTATCTATGGGAACTTGCGTTCTGACTAATCGGTGAACTAACAGATTTCGAAATAAAAGGGTTAGAATTGATTGCTGATAGGGTTATTTATTTGATTATAAAATCAACTCAACAAATTTGGCAATTAAAATTGGCCAATTAAAAAAGTTACTCCATCCAATATTACTTTTTTTAAATCTCCAGTTACTCACAGCACAAACAATTCCTACAAATTTTATTTAGATAACTTACCATTCGGAGTGGTAAAAAGTAATATAGTATATTTTCTTGTGTTGTAGGTATTCATTTAAATATATAAATTATTACACTATTAATTATTATTGTTATAACAGTTGCAATATGATCAAAATAATAATTTTTTTGCTCATTGTGGTTTTTTTTCTGTGTTTTGAAATATTATTTTACTTATTTTTTTATTTAGTTACATATTTCTATTTTTTTTTTAGTTTTTACAAGCTTTTATCTACAAATTGTAACAATTTTTTGACAAAGCATTTCTCTCTCTTTATCTCTCTCTCTCTTTAAATTAATAACTTATTACGTAGTGTAACGTCTACAGTGGTAATTACAAAAAATATAATATAATTTTAATGAGAGGGATGTACTTGATGAATTGGCAGCAAATTATCAATCTTTGATCTTGAGTTTTGTAAGGAATAACCGCAAATCTTCCCGTTAAATGATATTCATAGAGTTTTTTGAAAGCGGCCCAACTTATTTCAATGTAATATAAAATTATTATTTCATCTATTATGTTTTAATAATTTCTGTGAATTGTACAGAAAATTTCAAACAATATAATGATATCAAAACTCCTCGATAATTAAATAAATTGGAATAAATTAGAATCAACCACATTCATTTTAACAATACATATTTCTCTTATAATAATAAGAATTTCAAATCAATTTTTGGAACACCAATGGGCTCTTCAATATCTCCTATACTAGCAGACTATGTAATATATTTTATTTTGGATTTCGTGATATCTGTATTGCCCCCCAAATTATATAAAGAAACTGATAATTTGCTATTTTACTTTAATAGCTTCGATCCTCACATAAAATTAAAAATTTCGAAAAAAACCCTTTAACCAAATCTAGTATACTGTATGAGATTGTTAAGGGCATTAGGTAATGGTAAGTAGATGGCTATCCAACTATTCTAGGGGTTATTTGGTTTTCTACTTTTGATATCATGGCTAATTCAATTTTAAATCTTTTCTATTCTTGTAATTTTTTACAGAATTTTACAAATTTCGTATTTCGTATATATTTCTTTAATTTCTTATTTCTTAGACTTTTTGATATGTTCATGTTTCTAAATCTTCTTGATTTTATGTCTCTTCTGTTTTAAAATTAGTTTTTTTAATAATTATTGAAAGATAGATAAAATTGACGTTTCGACTTTTTTTAAGTCTTTATCAAAATATTGTCGTTGCCACTGACAATTTGCTTATTTATATTGATTTATAGATCACCTTCATCATGAATATCAAAATAAGAATACAATCAAACTAGAATTTTGTTCTAATAAGAAAAATTAATTTTTCCTTGGTCCCTACATCTCAAATATATAGCAGTAATCCATTAAATTATTCGTAGTTTTATTAGAATTTACAAAAGAGAGCTATAAATTCTACTTAAATGATTTAGGTCTTTTTTATCATTTATAGCTTTTTTGTTCTTATGAATGTGAACCAATCCTAAAAATTATTTTTTTCGTATATTAGATTCCGTTTCAAGAATTGTTGAAGCTTTATAATTGAATTGTTCGTAAATGAAGTTCTATTTTTTTATCGTATTGATGACCTCTTAGTTTATTTTCTAAATACTGAGATTTCTGCCCTATTTAGATAGTGTCACAATTAGTACAAGGGACTTGATATATAATATTACTTCTTTTGGAGACAACGAGAGTGAAAAAACATGTGTATGGAAAAAACTTTTATTAAACAAGTGAAGCATTTAATTATAATTAAAACAATGAAAAATTGACCAATGAAAAGAGAAGTTAACAAAGAAGTTTTTTTCATTTGTTTAAAAATTATTTGTAATAACCAGGGCTCGGATTTTTGCATATTTGCATATTTTTTTCCGACCAACCCCCATCGTTAGCCCAGATTTGGTCACATTTTTTATATTTTACTCTTGTTACCCATTAAAACGAAATAAAAAATTAAAATCTTCTACCCCACCTTTTGTAAGGTGAACCTTTTTTTTGGTCTCTGGGAATATATATTCTGATTTAAATTTTTTTTTTGAAGCCAGATAAAAATTTGATGCTAAGTTTCTGTTCTGTTTCTTAATTGATTATTCCGGCAAAAATTATAGACAATTCAAGAAAAGTATAAACAGATACTACAATCAATTAAGAAACAAAACAGAAACTAAACATCAAATTAAACAAAATTTTCATTACCATATGTACAATTTCCCAACAATTATCGAATTTTTTCAATAAATATGATATTAGCATAAGTCATTATCCAAATATTTCACTAAACTGAAATCTAAAACACTGTAGTTATTGTGATGCTGTTTACATACGGCAGAAATCTAAGTATTTAGAAAATAGACTAAAAGGTCATCAATACGATAAAAAATTAAAACAGTTTTAACGAACCACGAAATATCAAAAAAGGATAAATTCAAATATAAATATTCAAAAATGTTTGAAACGGCATCAAATACACGGGAAAGAATGTTTTTAGAAATGGTTCACATTCATAAGAACGAAAAAGCTATAAATGATAAAAAAGAACTAAATCATTTAAGTAAAATTTACAGTTCTATTTTGTAAATTTTAATTTAACTACGACTGATTTGACTAACAGCTGTTACATATTTTTGTGATTTAAAATAAGGAAAAATTAATTTTTTGTTTAAATGTTTAAACAGGTTTTTTATTTTGATATTCATAATGTAGGTGATATATTGATTAATATAAATACGCAAATTGTCAGTGTCATGTCTTATTTTGATTATGATTGCAACAGGTCGTAACGTTAAACTTTTATGTCTTAAAATTATGTCTAAAAAATATTAAAAAAAAATAATTTTAAATCAGAAGATATTAATAAAAAGTACAGGTTGGGGTTTGATTGCCACAAGCTTACAATAATCAATGTTTTGAAATACATAACAATCAAGGAATTAACAACTCAAAGTAAAATTGATTATAGTTTCATAAATTAATTATTTGATAATACTTTGTATATCATAGTATTTTTCACTGACATTTATATAATATTTGCTTGTAGTTTTCGACATAGTTTTAAATATAACTTCAGGTTCACATTTTGTACAGTTTAACCATATTTTTTTAAATACAGCTATAATTTTTTTATAATGCTATAATCCAGTAAGGAATTATATCTATAAGACAAATCAAAATAAAATTAAACGTTTAATATATCAACAAATGAGCTATAACAATTTTCATAAAAAATACTCCAAATTGGTTGAAGGCAACAAATAATTTATGAATATTTTATGTACATGATATAGTCGATTATTGTGCATTTAAATTAATATCTGATGTTTATTCACAAACTAATTGCTTTTTAATTCAAGTAGGTACACCTAAAAAAAACTATGAACATATAGAAAGTGTAGATTCTTTGAATGTGGATATAGAAGGGGAAGATGAAGAATTGACGAATCTTAGGGACATCTTAAGACTTCAGGATTATTCAAATAGCACTTCACCTGCTGATTCGGCTTCTAGTTCTGGATCAACTAAGAAAAGAGATAAGTCAAAGAGCAAGAAGTCCAGCAAACGTGAAAGAAGGTCTCCAAGTCCCAATTCAGTATTAGATTGAATATTTTTGATGTTATTAATTATGATATTCAGATCTTTTGAATCTTTATTTTATTTCATTACATCAAAATGAGAGTTGGTAGTAATTAGTGTGTTATTTGTCATATCAGTGATAATAAACTTCAATTATGTATAAGGTTTCATTAAATAATAATATACACTGTCATGTTTTTCTTACTTATTTACAGTTTTTCTAATGGTGGGATGAAATTATACCACCGTATCTTACTTATTTAATTTATTTACCCTATGATGTCTTGGTGCGCAACTACTTGAACGATGTTTTCCTTATTGGTGGATAGGTCGAAGATTTATATATTTACTTCAAACATAATACGTAAAGTGTACCAAGGTAGATCACACAATATTATTAAACTCAAAGAAAGTATACGTCTAGAGGTTGCACAAATAACTCCAGAAGTTATATAAATTTATTAATTTTTCAAGCAAATACAAAAATCATTTACTCAGACTTATAGATATAGGTGAATAGGTATTTAGAAGACCTTTCAAATAATGTATTAACAACACCAACATTTCCATTTAAAAATTCATGCTCAAATAGATGACATGTTTCAGTATTCTTCCTTAAAGTCACCAGTTTACGAAATAACGAATTTATTTCATTTGCACCATACTTTATAATTAAATATTTACTACTTGATAATTTATTTAAATTCAAAGATTACTATTCACTATTTTGCTAAGTTCCCTATGACTTTTTATTATAAACCCGTGATTCCCAAAGTGGTCCAGGCTAGGCTAAGTTTATTTGGTTTCGATTGTGAAGAAATAAAATATTGGCTCGACTTCTCTTATCAATATAGGCAGATAATATTTTAAGAAGCTCAGCCACTGTCAATTGTAAAAACTTGCATATTCCACATTCAGTAAAATGCGTTGAGACTTGCTGTTGTCACGCTGGCAGCTGTCCCAGCAACGCTTGTTCAGACGTGCAAATTATTTCGACTTCTGGTGTATGTGCTTGCAATCCTGAACGACCTTTTCTGATTTTTCACCAATATAAATATGAATGTCAACGATAAACGTTACTCGTTTGTTACCGGAATTTCATAAAGAAAAGTAAGTACCTACCTCCCTATTCGTTATATGCTTATAGTTTTATTTTATATATTATTTGTTTTACAATTTACAATTTATTTTAAATAAAAAATGAAAAGAAATATCTTTCAACCAACCAGCTATATGAGGTAGGTATATTTATAATACAGAGTGAGTTTTGTGTATGGAACGCCTCAATTATCTTGTAAAAGGCTTGTATGATTTTTATAAATTTTTGTGTACAAGGGTCCTTGTGATAAGGCTGGTATTGTGGTGGTATTTACATTGTTGTCAGATCTTTCCTTTTTCTGGAAAGATAATGAACTTTGTTATAACAAATGGATCACCCTGTATTTTTTTCGCTTTTCGAAATCTTTAAAAAATACTTATTATTTTTCATATGATGTTCCCTATACATAAATGCCATAATTTCGAGTTATAGTTACATTTGTGTTTTCTCCGCAGAAGTTATAATATACATTTAGCTGGCTGACGTTTCAATAAATTATTAATGTTGAAGTTCTTTGAAAGTTACAATCGATCGTTTATCTGCAAACGAACGAATTGATATTTTGATGATATTAGAATATGGTGATAGACGTAGAAGTCAACAAGAAACGTGTAATATCTTTAATAACTTATATCCTAACCGAAAGTCCTTAACAAGATCTACTCAGTAAATTAGTAAACAAGTTCAACGAAACTAAACTGTAAAATCAGGGCGCAAAAAAACTGCATCAACTGAAAACAAATCTTTAGATGTTTGTGTCCTGTTAGAAGACACGATCCACACTTGAATACTAGAAAAATAACTAGGGAACTTGATATTTCGCAAAAATCCGTAATGAAAATTTTACGTGATAATAAATTCCATCCATACAAAGTGACGTTGGTTCAAGAGTTAGCAGATGTCAATTTTGATAGACGTGAAGAGTTTGCAGACCTAATTATGGGGAAATGTTACAATCAAAACAATTGAAATTTTGTGAGTTTTGTTTTGCGATGAGGCCACTTTTTGTATTAATGGAAACGTAAATTGGCATAATTGTAGATACTGGTCACGTAACAATCCTCGTTAGATACGTGACTCCCACACCTAATATTCCGAAAAAATGAATGTATAGGCTGGAATAATAGGCGACAAAATAATTGGTCCCTTTTTCATTGAGGGTAACTTAAATGGTCTGGCGTATTTAGATTTTCATTTACATTTGAAAAAACTTCATTATTAGAAATTTTCAGATAATATCAATATCCCAAACGTCAATATATGGTTACCACAAGATGGTACCTTACCTCACTATATGTGTGTGGTGAGGCAATACCTAAATAATGTGTTTTCTAGAAGATATATTAGAAGGCGCGATTTTATTGAATGGCCCCTGCGACGATTTTTACCTAAGTTCCAAGTAGGACTACAATTAAGTGTATCTATCTAAATAATGCGTATAATGCCGTCCAATTTATAATTATTCGATTGCATTTTAACGAATACTATCTCGTATACGATTTACATATTTTTAAAAGTATTTATAAAAATAATAAATTTGGTATCTACACCTATGGTAGATCAAACAAGTCTAAGGATTTACGGCACATAGTTAATGTATATGTGGACTTACTAACTGCCGTCACGCAAATTCTTGAAAAAAATTTATTATTTTTGTCGGATGAGATTTCCAGGTTTCATCTTTCTTGCTTTGTGTTATACTTCTTTTTGTATTTTCAGTACTACTTAATGGCTGAATTAGAATTAAAGAAAAATGTGACGTTTTCATCATTATGCATCTTCCCTTTTCCAAAAACAAGACATTGGATGAAGAATCTATAGGTAAAGAGAAATTTATATAATTTATTAAATATATTGTCCCTAGATGACAGTACTGGGTATTTTCGAAATTTCTTACGCATATTTCTTGCAGACTTTGAGGCTCTAACAAATTTGATACTTCCGAGAGTGCACAACCGTGAAAGAAAAATTAGCTGTCACTTCACGCTTTTTGGCAAGTTGAGATTCGTATACCAGTTTGTAATACGTTTTCAAAATATCGAAACAAAGTATGTAACGTCATCAATTAGAAATACGACGTACAGACATCAATGCACGACGCAGGACGCAATAATTTACGTTGTTTCATTATTCATTTTCTGGCACACATTTTTGTGCCGCATCGTTGTGACATACTACAAAAGAATTTATGTCAGATGTAGACCCACCTTAAAGAGAACGAGAAATAAGTAGTAATTGGCAGTCGCACTTCATGGGCCACGCTTCCACTTACGGCCGCTGGAAATATAGGACTATCAAATATATGGAATAAATGTTTTGTTTATGGGAAATCGATTCTTTGGTGTGTTCTATGCTCTTTATTTGTCTCTATTGAGACGCGATGTAGATATTGAAGAAGAAGGAGGTTGGGCTTTTTTGTCATCCATGATTGTGATGTGGCATATAGGAGAATTACAACTTTACATTTAATAAGATACTATAATTTATTTATAATTAATAAAAATATCCTTTAGGTAGCCGACGAGTGCACACGCATACTGTTCTATCTGGATAAATATTATTATCTTCGTGCTAATTTCATATAAACGTTTTTATTCTACTGAAATCTATTAAAAACCAAATAACAACATGTAAAATTCAATTTGCGACCGTTTATTTACTTTTGTGAAACTATTATCTGCAAATAATTCAAGAAATCCACCAGTGTCATAGGAGTGCAAAAGATAACTGTTATTTTCCTACTATTTATCCCACAGGGTCCTTCTCGGACACCTGTTCCTTTCTGAACCTGAATCTTGTAGCTTTGGTATCCAGGGCTATCGCAAAATTGACTACAGTGAATAAAATAACCCAATCATCTTTATCTCATCAAAACTCATCTCATGGTATAAAATCATATGATGATGCAACGTTATCAAAGCCTCCTCCCCTTACTTTTCCTAAACGCGAGCAAGCAATTATAATGCACTCTATCCCCGACACCGTTTTATTCGAATACATGAAATCTATAGGAGATATCGTTTCCCCAAAAAACATTACTATCCTTAACAGCAATTTTAGATGATCTTCTTAAAACTCACCAGAACATTTGCATCAACTCTACTACAATAATTCCTATTCGAAGACTAATTTCACCAGCTAAACGCATTTTAATATCGAATGGATCCCCACTATCCCACAGTCCGTTATCGAAAAAGCTCTCAAGGACAACGGACTGAAAACAGCTTCTCCTGTTTCATTTGTGAAATGTGGCGCGTGAGGAGATGAATACGCTCATATCATGAGTTTCCGTAGAATTACTTACGTCATCCCTGAAAATGATAACTTTAGCATAGAAACCTCGATTCTGATTACTCACAAAGGCCCTCCGTACCGTATATTTGTCTCTACTGACAAATTGGTGTGTTTTCTCTGTAAACAAAGTGGACATACTGCCGACTCTTGCACCAATCCTATACTGTCTAAACCTCAAAATGAAATAATATCCTCTCACTCTTCTTCACTATCACAATTACCACCTTCTACTTTACTCAGCGGTGCCTGTTCTTCCCCCCTGTTATCTTCTGAATCCCTTTCGAATAATTTATCAACAGTTGACCAAACTAATGCTGAACCACCATCTAACCCTATACTTTCTCCTTCATCCCATGGCCAAAAAAGAGCTATATCCTCTGACAGTAATGTTGATACCCCCAGTCAACTATCCCCCACAGAATCCCAACTACCAACAGACAACCAAATGCCCCCCTCCCCGTCATATAAAACATCACACAACACAACTTAGCTCTGTAAGGGAAAACCTAAAATCCCAGCCACCGAAAATCCTAAACTTACTCCCAAATCTCAAATATCTATTCAGAACCTCTATAAGAACAATCCGTCCAATATCACGCTCTCTGAAACCCAGTTCACGGCATTTTTAGAAAACTCATACGGTAGTTCTGATCTTCTCAACGATGCTTTAGAATTTACTCCTAATATCCAATGACTGTTAAATGATCTATCACTTCTTATGCTGAAACAAAAGAGCGATCTATGAAAAACCGTTTCACTAGACTCCAGAATAAACTTAAGAGACAACTTAATCCTGAGAATGTCTCTGATAACAAAAGCGTTTCTTCCGATAATCAAACCGATGATGAACTTAATTTTCCTCACTCAAAATGCCCTAAACTATTATCCATTCAAAATTATTAAATGGAATTGTGATAGATTTTTTCCTCGCTTAGATAGAATCTAACAATTAATATCAGATAAGCGTCCTGTGTTTACAAGAAACCAACTCTAAAATAGATAAACTCTCTAAATTAAAAAACTATGAAGGATATCATTATGTTCGCACCAACTGCGCGAGAGCACCTCTATTTTCATTTCTAGTGAACTATTTTCCTCCCCTCACCAAATCGCTACAGATCTTGATGCTATTGCAGTTTCCACCTGGTGCCCAAATAATCTTACTATTTGCAGCTTAAATATTCCTCCTAATTATCATTTAAAATAAATAGAACTTCTTAACCTAATTTATCAACTCCCCCAACCATACATTCTTGTAGGTGACTTTAACGCCCATAATACAATGTGGGGATCCAATATTACCATGGGTAAACGAAAAACTATCGAAAACGTGATCAATTGTACCGGCTCGTGCTTGCTAAATACTGGATGAAATACACACCTGAATTTCACATTCGACACCTTCTCATGTATTGATCTTAGCTTTAGTAACTCCAAACTTGCCCCTTCATTAAATTGGCATACTGCTAATGATCTTTATGATAGCAATCATTATCCTATTAACATATCCTCCAGTATCCCTAATCAAAATGATACTTTTTCCAGAAGGTATTGGCGCTTAAACTCTTCCGACTGGACTAGTTATACGTCTCAAACGGAGTCCAACCTATCGCAATTATCTCTCACAGTTGATATAAACAATAACATACTGAGAATTACAGATGCTATACTTTTGGCTGCCAATCTTCACATTGGTAAAAATAATATCTCTCACAAACAAAAAACTGTCCCTTGGTGGAACTCCAGCTGTAAAAGTGCTATAAAACAACAAAAAATAGCACTTAATTTGTATCGTAGTCATAAAACACAAGAGAACCTTATTAATCTTAAAAGAACAGAGCCAAGGCTAGATAAATTGTGCAAATCCTTTGATGTTCGTTGAAAAACCGACAACTGCCGTGTAACGTGCGTCGTGTGTGATAAAAATATTTGCGTAGGAAACGAGTGCATCACATCGCAAAAAATTTTGCCGAATGATAAGCAACACCAGAATTTATGCGAGATGTGTACTCGTCTTTACTCGGAGCGTTGTGCGCAATCGTCACGTCTGTAATGGTAAGTGGAGAAGAGTAAGCCACCTTCTTTTCGTAGCTTAAAATTTATTTATTACATGTATTAAATTTTGTTTAGGTTTTGTAGCTCGGGAACAGAGTTGTTGACTCTGAATAAGGAGGTCGTGAGTTCAAATCACTTTTTTTTTGAATTTAATTTATACAACTTTTTTAAATAAGGGTATATTTGAATACTTTCAAATAGTTTGATTGGTATTTTCATATAATCTGTTCGCAAGTTTTGTAAACAACAATTACATCAGACGATGGTGTAATAAAAGAACCGTGATTTCTTATATTCAATAATAAAGGCATTGTATCTTCAGTATTGTCGCCTTTTAATAAAGGAAGACGCACTTCGCATTGTTCATTTTTTTTATCAATTTATATGCTATAAACCCCTAAATATATAATATTTTAAACATAAACTGATAATTTAAACAATTAACATGTTACATTTAAATTAATATATTGTTACGAGGTATCTGCTCAGAAATTCTGAAATACAATGATGATTTATGTCGTTCTTACCAAGATACATGATCCCGGTATACTACCACTACTTGTGTCATATATTACCTTGGCATTT
This sequence comes from Diorhabda carinulata, assembly GCF_026250575.1. Classification (NCBI taxonomy): domain Eukaryota; kingdom Metazoa; phylum Arthropoda; class Insecta; order Coleoptera; family Chrysomelidae; genus Diorhabda; species Diorhabda carinulata. Next base: position 13,321,942 of record NC_079462.1, read on the forward strand.
TTACAGGTTAGTCCCTTGACATGTTCTCTGTAGACGCAAGGTTCCTGGATTAGGAATACGCTAAGGTATTCTTTAGTGGACGCCCGGGCAATCACTGCAGGTGCTCCTTTTTCGTGGTGAGCGTTCACTTGTGGTATTTTTTTTATGTCCGTCATCAAATCTTAGGATCATCGGACTCACTAAGAGTGTGGTGCCGTTGGTAATCTTCCCAGTCTCGTTGCTTGCGCAATTTGGTTCCATTGGAGCTTCGGAGGTTAATTCTCTGTGGCCAATGTTTTCGATGTGTAGGTGATCTGTGCCCTTCACATCTTCCTTGGCATCTTCAGCATGCTCTTTGGAGGTATTGCGAGCATGTTTGTTCTCTACTTTTTTTGGGTCATGAACTGGTATTTTCCCAAACCTGTAGTGAATGGTGTAACCATTGGCCTTTGATAACCAGATAGGATTGTTCTTCTATACCTACCCTAATGAGCTAACCATTACTTTCGTAGGACTTTCCATTGTGAAGTCCCTTATTATGCGCTTATATTAGCTGTAGTACCCTCTTTTCTTCCACTTCTTTACTCCTAGGGAGAAACGAAGTGGCGATATGTGCTTTCTGGATATCTTCTCCCGCACACGTTGTTAACTCAGCCCCCGTCCAGCCCGCGAGCTGCGGAACCTTCAGCCGTAACCACTCAAGCAACTGTGTTGTTTCACAGTCGACTGGAATTATTCCCTAAATGACAAGTTTGCAGTATTGAAAGTGAGAAAAAAGGGAATATAACTAATCAATCTGTGTATATTTGTTTAAATATTATTGTTCCCATCAATAAATTATGCTTATTTTGTTTGTTTTATTAAATTGTGTTTATTTAAATTTTGTACACAATAATTTGATAGAACTACATACTATATGCTTTAAAGCCAAACTACCCATGTGTCAAGCCTGAAAAATAGGCCCTGATGCCAATAGGCTAGTTGACAAAATTTAGAAATTAGTTTAAAACTATAGCTTATCATCTATTTCACACAAGAAACATATTATTTTAAGAAAAATAGATTTTTTACGTTAGTATTTTGAGTTTTTAGAAATGAAGTAACTGCTAATTGAATAAGAATTTTTTTGTTCTTCACATAATACTAACATATAAGTTTTAACATTGCTGACTTCCAATATACAAAAGTAGTTGTTGATTGCAAAAAATTTTTCTAGCATAACGGCATGAATTTTGGGCAAATTACTGCAGTTTGCTTTGTTACTCCATGGTTCCATAGGCAAATTATACCTGTCTTTCAAGATTAAACTAGAAATGAACTTGAATAATTTAACAATAAATGCTGAAAACTTGATATAACCTGGTCACTTTATATGAAAAAGTTGTTTTTTTATTTACTAATTATCATAGTTAATCATTAGAAACTCAAAGACATCCGATTTATTACTAGTGGAAACAAGCCTAGCCTGCCTAGAGTTCACTTTAGCCTTGGTCCGCCACTGGTGGCGAGCTAGATTAGAGCTTAACGCAAAACAGAATTAATTTAACAAACTTCTGGTTTTATTTTTTCTCAGTTTTTATTCATTTTTCTCACATTTCACTTCCGCTACCTCTACCTAGCACAAATTAAAAGCACTCCGAAACATGGCGAACGATTCCGCTAGGGTTGTACAACAAACAGTTGCACAACGGTTTCGTCCGCTGAATTCGACCAATATCTCTGTGATAAATTGAACTTACGTTGAATCGTCAAATCTACTATATTATAGTATAGTTAAATAAATTTAATGTATACTAAAATGAATCTTATAAATTAAGTTTTGTTAATATTTCATTATCTAATATGCAGTCTGAGGGTAAAATTCTTTGGACTTGAAATATCTTGGGTAGCCTGTAAGGATTTAGTATTTTTTAATATTTTTGCTTTTCAGATTTTTGATAAACTAACTTTGGTATATTTTTGTTAACAAATCCGCGATATGGGTCCTGGAGCCGGTCCTGTCCGATTTTACTGGAACTCTAAAATTCGGCAAAGGGGCGCGGCACGCTTGATGTACGTTTGATATACCCGGAATTTGTTTAATGTTTTTTTATGAAATTTTTCGTCATAACAGGCAATTTGTTTATAATGGTTGTTTTGAATTAATTTCTAAGAACGGTTTTTTAATTATTTGTTTTCGTTCGTTTTCTTTTAGAATTTTATAGAATTCTAGAAATGTCTACGGTATTTGTATACTATACTACAAACAAATTACTCCAGGAGGAAAAAATTCGTATTGGATTATTTAGCTGCAAAAGCTAAAGAGAGAATAACATTTCTTCTGATGCTGGAGGGCAGGACACGTGGCCAAAAACTGTACTGACCAGGACAGAAAACAGCTCTGCAGAAAAAGTGGTAATTGCGGCCATTACAGAAAAGAGTGTCCACACAATGAGCAGTGTCATTTTTATATCACAGGATACACACTACAAACAATGAGTGTTCGATATACCGAAAGGAAGTTAACAAGGCCGATTATAAATCATCAATAATGATAAGTCCTGCAGATTAACATAGGCAGGAGACAAGGCGCTCACGATTTATTGTTATGAGCTATAGTAGACGATAGCATCGACCTACTAGTACTTAGTGATCCCAACAAAAATTTAAACTGGTACAGCGTTGAAGATGCGGATGCGGCAATTGGAATAAAAAGTTGAGATTAACAATATACTAGTGTATTGCTACTACATATTTCCAAATACAGGAAGGATGCTTTTAACCATTTCCTAAATCAATAATATGGGTCTCAGTCGTGGATGACAAAAGAGGCGCTGTACTCGTGGAGTGGGCTCCATAGTTTAATTTCACTATTATTAACAGAGATAGTACCCCTATATTTTCTCGGGGCGGCAGCATCTTGTTTATTGATATAACCCTGGCGTCTTGTATACTAGCAAACAGAGTATGTAACAGAGTATGCGACAGCGAAAATCTCTCTGGTACTTCCAAAGCATACGATAACAGAACAAAGAGAATACCGCTTGAAATTATTCAAAGCATAGCCATAAATGTCACAGAAAAATTTTTGGCTAAGAACCAAGAGTTACTAACCCTGGATATACTCCCAAAGATATGGAAGACTGCTGGGAAAACTACTTGAACATCCCCATCACCCATCAACGCCCTTAAACAAGTAATGGGTAAAGTGGAAGGAATCGAAAGCTATGCTTACTGGCCAATTCAGATTTCGTAACGCCTTTTTTGGATTTGTTGGATATGCTCATGACCTAGCCGTTTTTGATTAGAGCCAAAACTGAAAATGTTCTAGTGTAGATATATCAAGAATATCTGAATGGATGCGGAACTAAAAACTCCAGCTGGCTCCAGATATAACAGAGGCGATTTTGTTGGTAGACACAAAACGGGCAAAACTAATCACCATAGATATCTTGGATTCAGAAATTAGCACACTCAAAGAACTGAAATATCTATACATTTTCTTTGATCAGGGGGCCAAAATATGGCGACAAGCAGACACAACTAAAAAGTTCTATGTAATTTGCTACAAGCTAGAATAAGGCCAGTGTCTAACACCAGAAAGATTTTGAGTTCCATTCAATCATACTTTATGCCGCTTCTATCTGGAGTGAAATTTTCAGAGTAAAAAATGTTATATTTATACTTTTTAAAATACAGAGAAAACTGCTCCTTCACAACGGTCTTCACAGAGGCCCTGTTAGTAATAGCTAATATTGTTCCGATAGACATTCAAGTAGACGATAGAAGTAGAACACATAGAACAAATAAAGGCTACAGAGAGGAAGACATCTCTGAAAATGAAGCAGAATAGAAGGACTCACACATACAATGACATGACATAACCTGACACAGCTTATGACGGGCCACGGATGTTTTGAGCAATATTTTCGTCACTTTGAAATCAGGATCTTGCATTATTGTTTCAAATGTGACGATGGGAACATATCATATTCAAATGTTATAAGTAGAGCACCGAACGAAGAGACGTCGAAAATAGAAGTAGAACTTTTTGTAGGTAGGAAGAAACAATAAACAGATGTCTTATTTAGAAGATTTCTCCTCCGTTACAAAAAAGATATTCCAAGCTTTCGAATACTTTTGTATTTATTATCAAGTACTAAAATTATTATGAAAGTACAATAAAAAAATATGTATATAAGTATGACAATATTGAAATTACTTACATTAATTATAAAGGATTTGACTGTACGCTATTTCAATATTATGTCTATTTCAATATTATGTGAATTCTGGAAACTTTAGAAGTAACTCATTTTATATATAGAAAAGGCGTATGAATAGGTAAAATAGTACATTCAGAATTATTTTTGCTATTTGGTCTTCTGTCAGATGTGTTAGATAGAATTCGTTTTAAAAGATATGAAGGATACGAGTTTCCATTAAAAAGTTTGTACAATAATTTCAGGTTCTTTTTTCATGAAATATTGGATTAGAAATTTTAAGGACTTTATTTTTCACCTGCTTTATTGAATTAATCTTAGTGTTTCTTGAATGGTATGAACGATAAATTTTATATCTACTAGAAATTATTGGTTTTTTATAAGAGCCGATCAAAAATTCATCGTCTTCGTTTTTTATAAATTTGGTCGAAATGATAATGGTATCAATAAAAAAACCTAAATTTAAATAACCTTAGTGTAATCTATGCATATATTTTAGACTGTGAAAAAGCATATTCTTTGAAATTTTGCAACTAGACAACAAATCTAAACTCAAAAGATATACAAGACAGTGAAAACTTGAGTCACATTTATGATAAATTATTTAATCACTAATTTGTTATTCTCTGATATTGTTATCTGCACAATCCTTGCAATTCTACCGAAGAGAGGAAACCTACGGAAATGAGTAAGTTGGAGAGTATTGGTATCGGCTGTATTTTAGATAGTAGGGATGTTTACTTTTACTTTTATTACTATTTTTGCAAATTCCCTTTTTAGGTAGAGTTTCAAGTAGTGGGTAGAGTACGTAACAATTGACAATGAGAAGCATGAGATCAAGAAAAAGATATGAACATGGGCAGCATTCTACAAATTGTAAGACGTTTCAAAATCACCAATGTATTTAAAGAGGAAGGTGTAGTTGTTACATTATGTAGACCAGTACTTACGTATGGAGCAGATGTATGAGGTATCCACATAAGACTGAATACTAGAATAACTGCTGTTGTATATTTGTTGAGAAACGGCCTTAGCAAAATGAACGGACGTTGGATAGACCAAATGAATATAGGAATAGTAACTAAGACAAGATACTCTCAGATGCAGCTGTCATACCTCCTATTGGTCAGATGACCTGAAGAGGTTTCAAGGAAACTGGATCCAAGTGGTATGGGACTGAGAAGGGTTGCTTACGTCTAGAAATTCACCTCGCAGGCTGGTTGATGACTGTTTAGTAAAAAGAAGAGAAGCAACGGTTAAGAGAGATAAGGAAAAGGTATATTGTAAACACTATTAAGAAAGAGAGCATTTAATTATTTAAATAATGAACTTAAAACATTTTGCACCTTATTTCAAATAGTTATAATTTATATTGAACGAGAATGTCGCGTAATTCTGGTTTCAATTTGGAAATTAAATATCATTTTTAGGTGAGACAGTTTCCATATTTTCCCACAACCTTAATTCGATAGCATCTTCATTAACTGGCCTGCTTTCTTTTTCCAAAGCGGCCTTTTCTTTAGATTGTGCTCCTTCACGATAAAATTAATCATTTTGGTTATGTGCCTTTTCCAAAGCGACCCAGTCATCGTTGTTGTAGAATTGTTTTTCAGCATTATCACCAAATATATTCACATTTTTTCTAAAAATATCATTACAAAGGCAGACATCCAGTACAGGTTTTTCATTTTTCTGCTCTACATCATCCGCTACAGTGGTTCTAGTTTTTTCAAGATTTTTGAACTCAACTCTGTCGATGACTTTAAGGTTGTTTTGAAAAATATTGCTCAAATTTTTCATTTCACTTTCAGTTGTTTCATTATTGGTATCTTTTTCTTCGTTATCTGACGTGTTCGCATCATAATCGGATTGATAGTTGTTGGGATTGCTATTCTGATTATTAGCACTATCAAATTCTTCAATATTTTTACAAGGACAGTCATCACTTTTTTCGAGACATTTAATATTTCCAACTTCTTCTATTTGTTCATGAGCTGAAGATTTGCTAACTATGGTAAAATCATTCTTGACTTGTAGATTTTCTGCTATATTCTTGTATTCATAAGGTTGATTCAATGCTTCGTCATTAAATTCAGTGTTTTCTATTCGACAAGAGCAATATTCAGTATCACCGTAATCGTGAGAGTAATCCTTTTGTAGTTTATTTCGATCAGATTCACTTTTATTCATACTCTCATAGGTATTAAATTCACTAATATAACGTGGATCATTACCTCCAGAATCCGCTATATGTTTTTCTTCTTCCTTTTGTTGGGATATATCATCACAAACGTATGGTTCAACTTGCGATTTATGTAGTTTTTCTTTTAGATTACCATAGTCGTAACATTCTATTTCGACAAGTTTATTTTGACACAAGCATTTTCCACTAATTTTTTCACTTAAATTTTCATGTAAGTTACATTCGCTTATGCGACAAGGTACATCACCTACATGAATCTCATCATCTCCGTTTTCATTCTCTTTACACATATCTTTACATATATAGTGCTGAACTTCATATTCAATTTTAGTAGTTTTCAAATTACCGTAGTCACATAACTTTTGAGTTTGATCTACATTTGATGCATTTTTAATCATACTTTCATAGATGTTGTACTCACTAATAGGACAAGGACGATCTTCATCGATAACTCCATTTATAACTTCATTTTCGTAATCATCTCTACACATATTCTTGCAAATATATTGTTTAATTGGTAACTCTTGTTTTTTTCCTTTCAGATTACCGTAGTCATAACATTCCTTTGTTTGGATTTCATCTCGACAGGAACATTTGTTAGTGCTCATTTGATCTTCAATTTTATTTACATCAACGGGATTAGAACCATTCTCTTTCTCTTCTTTTTCTTCTATTCTAGTAAGAACTTGAGATATACTTTGGCCGTCATCTTTTTTTGGCTCTAGAATACTATAAGTGCTTTCAATCATTTCATGTGGAGCATAACCTGTTGGTCGTCTTTGTTTTAGTTTGCTTCCCACTTCTGTTAATTCATTTATGTCGCAATCTTGGTCACTTTTTAAATGTGATGGAGGGCATACGAATTCTACTGATCTTCTTGATCTTTGACTTCCGTCATAACTTTGGCCTCTTACATAATTTTTCATGTTTTCTTCATTTTTCTTTTCTGCATTAACGATAGGTACATTAAGAATTATAGAAGTATCAGATTTATTATTTTTATTGTCTATTTCGTTCAGATCTTGTTTACTATAAAAAACCGCACTATCTTCTGGCCAAGATTCGTTAATTTCCATTGGGTTATCACTTAATAAAGGAATTTGAGCCTTTTCTGCAATGATCTTTTTTTCAGAACTTGGTTTATTGTATGAATATTTTCTACTGGTATTGGGAACTTTATTTTTCTTTAACTGTGTAGAAGTGTCTGAGCATTCACATATTCTAGTTTCCATGGGATTGGAGTTTTTACTACTTTTCCTCCTCGATGCATTGGTCGTGCATGTGCAATAATCATCTTCTTTATAGCTTGTGAACTCTTTAATGTTTCGTTTATTTGATTGTTGATTACCTATACATTTACATATTAAATAACAAGATCCCTGTTGGATTTTATCTATTTGACTTTTATTTGATTTTGGTATCCTCTTAATTCTACATTTTGACAATTTGGAGTTACTGGTCTTTTTAATAACTACATTGGTATTGAAATTGTCATTCACTAACTTTTGATTTTTATCAGCTGATGATTCAAATATACTTTGTTTTGATTGGCGCTTAGGTTGTTTTAATGGGTGACTACGACTTGATTGATCCTCACGAGAATTAGGAACTGATTGAGCTTTACTTTTATTAGAGAGATTGCTCTGATTATGAACTGAATGCTCCTCATGTGTATCAAGCATTAGTTCATTTTCACTTTGAGGTGACAATTGTTCAAAATTTCCATTTTTGCTTACATTACCTTGTGTTTGTGAATTTTGACTAGGGTTTGTATTATTTGGTACTATATTAGAGCCACTTCGATACAAGCTGAACTTTTTGGAAATAATTGAAGCTTCACGTTCCTTTTCCTGAACTGTCTCGTTTACAGTCGAATTATTCTCATTAGATTGAGCAACGGGTTTGGGAATACTAGGTAAATTATTTTCGTCATTTGTTAGTTTGACCGTAATTTGTTCGATGTAGGGGCATGTACAATCAGTATCGTTGACGTTTGTTGTTGTATCAACAATTTGATTTAGTTTTGATTTGGAAATATTTTTCATCAAATCTGTATTATCATCTGGGAATTCACTTATCACAAACGGTGTCAAGTTATTATCTAGATTAGAAGTTCTGCTCACGTTATTATAATCAGTGGCAATATTTTCATCCCATACCGAGTTTCTCTTTGCAGATACTGTGTGCAAAATTTTATCGTCAATAGAACTATCTACATATGTATTCATATACTCACTAGTTTGTTGCTTCGGTATTGTACTGCTCCTTGGTTGAGGTTCATATATACTATCTTTCTTCGAGGTTACACTCTTCCGTGAAACATTATTTTCAGCATTGTTATCCATATTTGCATTGAAATAACCACTGGTTCGCTTTTGGCTTATGGTACTCTCTATTGGTTGAGGTTCATATATGCTAGTTTTCCTAGAGGCAACACTCTTCCGTGAAATATTATCTTCAGCATTATTATCCATATTTTCATTGAAATAACCACTTGTTCGCTTTTGGCTTATGGTACTCTCTATTTGTTGAGGTTCATATATACTAGTTTTCCTAGAGGCAACACTCTTCCGTGAAATATTATCTTCAGCATTATTATCCAAATTTTTTTTGAAGTAATCACTGGTTCGTTTTTGACTTATGGTACTCTCTATTGGTTGAGGTTCATATATACTAGTTTTTTTCAAAGCTACACTCTTCCTTGAAATATTATCTTCAGCATTATTATCCATATTTGCATTGAAATAACCACTAGTTCGCTTTTGGCTTATGGTACTCTCTATTGGTTGAGGTTCATATATACTAGTTTTTTTCAAAGCTACACTCTTCCTTGAAATATTATCTTCAGCAATATTATCCATATTTGCATTGAAATAACCACTTGTTCGCTTTTGGCTTATGGTACTCTCTATTGGTTGAGGTTCATATATACTAGTTTTTTTCAAAGCTACACTCTTCCTTGAAATATTATCTTCAGCATTATTATCCATATTTGCATTGAAATAACCACTAGTTCGCTTTTGGCTTATGGTACTCTCTATTTGTTGGGGTTCATATATGCTAGTTTTCCTAGAGGCAATACTCTTCCGTGAAATATTATCTTCAGCATTATTATCCATATTTTCATTGAAATAACCACTTGTTCGCTTTTGGCTTATGGTACTCTCTATTTGTTGAGGTTCATATATACTAGTTTTCCTAGAGGCAACACTCTTCCGTGAAATATTATCTTCAGCATTATTATCCATATTTTCATTGAAATAATCACTTGTTCGCTTTTGGCTTATGGTACTCTCTATTTGTTGAGGTTCATATATACTAGTTTTCCTAGAGGCAACACTCTTCCGTGAAATATTATCTTCAGCATTATTATCCAAATTTTTTTTGAAGTAATCACTGGTTCGTTTTTGACTTATGGTACTCTCTATTGGTTGAGGTTCATATATGCTAGTCTTCCTAGAGGCAACACTCTTCCGTAAAATATTATCTTCAGCATTATTATCCATATTTTCATTGAAATAACCACTTGTTCGCTTTTGGCTTATGGTACTCTCTATTTGTTGGGGTTCATATATGCTAGTTTTCCTAGAGGCAACACTCTTCCGTGAAATATTATCTTCAGCGTTATCATCCATATTTGCATTAAAATACTCACTGGGTAGTTGGGTACTATCTATTTGTTGAGGTTCATCTATATTTTTTTTGGAAATAAAATTACTATCCAAACATACATTGAAATTTATATTAGAGCAATTACAGGTTTGTTTCTTACTTGCTGCACTCTCTTTTTGATGGGGATCAGAAATATTATCTTTTGTCGAAGACTTCGACTTATTTTGATTTATGGACTGTTTCGAAATTGTAATATTATTTTGTTGGGGAGGTAGTTCATTTTCATTTTCTTCAGGTGTACAACTATACTCAATCGAAGTAACATAATCATAAGAACCTAATTCTGACTCAATTTTAAGTCCATCTTTATGATTTATATCCACATTAACATTATCATTTTGTTCATAACCTTCATTCATATAGTCAGCCTCATCTCTATTTTCTTGACAGAAACATAATTTTATTGGAATCTTATTTCCATTTTGACTTTTGTAACTATTTATATTTTTTAAGTACAAACATCCACAAATTTCAGATTCATCCTTATCTACATTATCGTTGGCGGCATCTGATACATGACTCGTAAATGTTTTTGAGCACCATTTCTTATTATTTGGATCGAAAGTAGTCAGAAGAATTGACTGTTGCTTGCAAATTATACATTCACAAGTAGATGCAACATTTTTTTTTCGAGAATCAGTATCTCTTTCGTCGTTAAAAAATAGATAGTTACCCCTAAAATAATGAGGTTGGTGGTCATTTTCTACTTTATTTGTTCTCTGGTAGCTTGAACATACTTGTTTTTTAGGTTCCATCTTATTTTTGTTCGATTTACTGTTTCTAACATTATTGACATTACAAATAAAATTTCCATTTTTTCGACTTGGTCGTTTATAGGATTCAGGGGAGGATTTTCTCAAACATTCATTATTCTCGGTATCAAATTGCTCCAAATTGACACACATCTCTTGACACATACACTTCTTATGGTCATTATTTTTATTTCTTTTTCCGTACGAGCTTGGTCGATTTTCATTAACCACGAAATTTTCAAAAAGTTTTGGACAAGGAATCGGCTCATAATGACTCTGTTTACTCTCTTCAATATTGCAATAATCACAGATATGATCATTTTGATTTTTTACATATGTTTCTTGGCACGAGCACGAGGTGGAACTGATTCTATTTCTATCAATTTTGCTATCTGTGTTTTTGTAGACATGTGGCTGTTCCTTATCATGATACTCAATAAATCTTTGATCAATTCCAGTGCTTCTTCCCACTCCCTCTCGATTTTCCTGAGTTAGATCTTTGTATAAACATTTCCTGCAATAATTTTTTCGTTGAGTTGACATATTATCATCCTTAGGTTGCTTGATATTCGAACAATAACAGCAAATCGTTCGTGTAGTATTCTTTTTTTGTCCATCTCTTTTGTCGTAATATCCAGAAACTGGTCTATTATATTGAGTTTTTGTACGAATCTCATTTCGTACTCTTTCTTCAATTCCACATCTATAACATTTTTGATCGGTTTTATTGCTATCAGAATAACTCTCATTTGCTTCGTTATTGTCATCATTTATATTCTCGCAATTTTCTTTAGTGCAGAAATTACTTTTAATTTTTCCACAATTGCTACATACATTTGGAATATTTGCAGTTTTGTAATCCTTGTTCTCCATATTTTCATAAACATTATTTTCTTTGGATTTGGGATCATATGAGGGAGTTGAAGTATAATATTGTGTTTTATTTGTGTCATTTTCAAAATTTAAATTTGGATTTTTCTCTTCTTCTCCATCGCTACTATCATCTTCTATTTCATTTTCGTCATACTCTGTTTCTTCATATTGCTCCTTGTCCTCAAGATTAGTAATTTCTTGATTTTGTCCGATGACATCATAGTTATGATCACTCGAGGTATCTTTGGTTTTATTGTATTTAGGACATGTATGAAAAGTTATTCGTCTGTTTTTACATTTCTGAACTGAAGAATTTCCTTCTGGATAGTACAGTATTTGTTCCAAATCGTCAATGTCATCATGATCTGTAATACGTTTATCAGCTTCATATGGTTCTTGTAGTAATCTTTCATTTTCTTGACATGGCATACAAATTACATTGTCCATTTTGTTTCGACGCTTTCCTTTATTTTTACATTTAATCTTTTTCTTTGGTTTATTATATACCTCTGAATAACTTTTTTGGTTGTTTTCAAAGCAACTACCGAGTTTACATTCTCCTTCCACATTCATGTTCATTGATTGATTTTCACACGACGATTTTTTAGCGTAATGACTTGAGCATCGTAGTGAACACATCCAAGCAACCAAATTTTTTGGAATACCTGCACACCTGGGAGTGTAATTATGCGTTGTAGTCATTTTCCATTGATACCTGAAAATATTTGCAAAATTAACGAAAAATAGAACATTGGCATAACCGACTGCTTGCAACTTTTCTATTATTTTTATCTGTACAATTTCTGATAAAAATTGAAAATTTCTCTTTTTTCATATTTCTATCATCTAGTATTTGACATAATTTTTTGACTTAATTTAATATCAAGTGATATTTCATATTGGAATGTCATGAAAATATGAGATTTATATTCAATTCAATTAATTATAATGGTGTACAGAACTACTTTGGCTCACAATACATTCAAACTTTATTCATTAACGTTCGACGTAAGACGTCTTGTACCAATTACGTTGAACAGCTGAGGTAGCTGCTAGAGTGAGTAATTGGTCCGGTAAAGAAAAAGTAGTGAACTTGACCAATTCACTGCGAGGAGATGCCTTGGATGTACTCCAGACGATACCTCTCGAAGAAACTGATGACTGGTTAGACATGCGATATGGTTACAAACACCTGTACCAATCGCAGCTGAAGAGCCGAACCCAAAATCGTGACGAAATTCTTCAAGAGTATGAAGTAGAAATTGCTTGAGTTGTCCGATTCGCTTATCTATCAGCACCAGAGAACATAATGGAATGTTTGGGCATTTAGTCATTCATTGATGGTCTGCCTGACCATAATATGTAGAGGACACTTCGATGAACCGACCCGAAAACCTTTGTAGTTAACCTAACTGTTGTTATATGAAGCAGCCACGATGGCTTCATATAAAAAAGTCTGAACCATACATGAATAGAGTGACGAGAGCCAACTATACCAAACCGTCAATTTGATAAAAAGTATGGCTGAGAAAAAGCCAAGGAAGATTCGATGCTGGAAATGTGGAGAGCTAGAGAAGGTATAGAGTTGATGCTAGTGTCCCAGAACAGGAACACGAAAACTAGAACGTAAGTGCTGATGACCATCCAAAAAGGAAACCAGGGTTAGATCGTGCGAACCAAACGACGACAACCGATTCGAACAAATGATATCAATAGCTAGGCGGTCGGGGATATGGGATAAATTACCCCAAATGGGGTAAAAAGGAAATTTTTGGGGGTAAAAATGAAACTTTTGTGAGTTAGAAGTATATATATTTAATTTGCTATTTTATAAACCTGTTAGTATTTTTTTCAATTTAAACAATTTAGCGATATTTGCAGGCCACGCCATCTAGAGTGTTCTCGAGTTATATCTTTGCGCAGTAAAGCACAGCCCCGGCTACCTGCTCAGTCCGTGCCATGCAGTCAAGATACAAATACATTGCCGAGAGTCAGAGAGCGAGTTTTTACTAGTTAGTTGCTAACAAGACCACCATTTATCATTAATCATCGATATATCGATCAAGGTAAGCCGCAATTTGAAAATTTAAGTAGTATTTTACAACTATTATTTTCTGTCTCCATTCAGATGGCAGCAAATAGAAAAAGAGCATACCAAGACGAATTCCTTAATTACGGTTTTACACAAATAGAAGACAATGGTACAATGAAACCACAGTGTGTTGTATGTATGAAGGTATTGCCTTCATAATCTTTCAAAAAAGTCAATTGAAGAAACATTTAGATAATTTGCATTCACACCTGTCTTCCAAACCGCGAGAATACTTTGCAAATTTAGAAATATCTGTTTAAGACAAAGATTGAATAGCAACTTTTTTGGTACATTTGATCCGCGTTCAGCATCAAGGAGTAGCCTGGTTGATTGCTAGAAATAAGAAACCATACACTATTGGTGAAGATTTGGTTAAACCAGCTGCTGTAAAAATGGCAGAGATTATGTGTGGTTAAAAAGAAGCGAATAAACTGAATTCAGTGTCCTTTTTTTTCTATAACTCTCGATCTTGTTACGCCAATGACTATTTAGCTGATTGTAATGGTTTACACAGTCTGAACATACTGTTTTACAGTCTTCGAGAGAGGGTTATAGGAGAATTATTTTCTTTATAATATGAGACAGTAAGCTGAAACGTCATTCGTTGTTGCTTCATCAATTTCAAATTCTATTCTTAAAACAATGCAAACAGATTGGATAACTTCTTTTTGTCTTGAATGAACAATCAATGTGTACCAAAGAAGCATTATCCTCCAATTCTTGTGGAGTGAAAATAGGTTGGTTAATTTGAAGATTGAAATAGGACTCTTGAAATTCGGAGAACATCTCATACAAGAAGACAAATCTATTTATATTGAAATATAAGTTCAGATCGTGATATGGATACCTATCTGAATTGAGAAATATACGCAACTTTGTCAGTTTGCAATGATCAAAATTACTTATGTCCTTTATAACTTCTCCTCTTCTTTTGAAAGGCTGCGATAACATGCTTTGGAGCTTAAATATTCATACTCGTTTTAACAGCCCAAGTATGTCTTGTAGAATTGTTTAGTGAAGAATATTCCACAATTTGCCAGGAGCGTAATTTGAGCGGCAAATATTTATTACTTATTATCTAATACGGACGTAGTTTATGTCTGACGTGTGGTACATTCCAATATAATTTACTTATTTCGACATCTGGCTTCTCAGTTTCATCGGAACTTATTATTTGCATCAGTATCATCATTCGTACGGATTAATATCAGATCCTGTTCCATATTCATGACAATTTCTTTAAAATCGGATAAAAATCGAAATGGTATACAAACATTGAAATTGCCATGTGCGTCAACCAAAACCCTTTCACTCTTTATTTTTGGAAACCATCCGGCGTTTCTCATGAGAATACTCTCATTTTCATTCACAGGTAGTTTCTTATTGTCGAAACAAAACCTACATCGGGGTGATTTGTACACTTGTTTTTGAATGTAACCCCACCAAAAAAATCCATTTTTGTAGGGTACGGTGAACGAGGTGGCCATTTAAGGGGTCCTCGTCTACCTATCCGTCGTCCGGGAAATTCATTATTTAAATGTGTATTGATCAGTTGGGTATGATGAACTGGTGCGCTATGGGCCTACGACATGATTCCCAATTATTTCACCACATATATTTAATGACCCCTTTGTCTAACAGATAGTCCTTATACAATGCGGTTGACCTGTTGCATAATAGAAATTGTATCTATTAACAAACCCAGTTTTATGAAATGTTGCTTCATCGGCAAATAATACAAAATTGAAAAAATGTCTGCTTTGCTGAATTTGTTCTTGAGCCCAATCATAGAAGGTTAACCGCTTTTCATAATCATCATTCAATAGTTCCTGCATTCGACGTATATGGTAATTATGCATTTTGTTCTTAGATAGAATTTTTTGGTTAGTACAACTTATGTCGGTTTGTTTTGATATTTCCCGTGTCAAGATATGAACCGTAACCTTTAACATTACGGTCATCTCGTTGTCCTGTTACATTGTATTCTTCAACCTTTTGCTTTTTTCGTAAGCTACACTACCAGTTCTGGTATCGTTGAAGTCAATTTTCCAATGTCTCTTTTCTTGACTGTGCGAGTGAACAGTTCTTATCACGGGCACCCACTACAAAAATCATATCTGTCAATTCTTGTATCAGAAAATTCATGATCTCAATTACTTCCTCGTTCTTTGTAATACTAGATATTGCTTCCTGAAAACATGTGTATGTTTTTAAAAATAATGTAAGTACTCCAACTTAATTGCGATATTAATAAACGTATGAATTAACAGAGTGATCGTCTTCAAAATTTTGATGCAACAATGTATTGAAGTATCACAATTCATAAGAGGAAACGAAGAATGAAGTTCGGATTTCCAGTAAATAATCAAATAGCTTTAACTTTCTTACTGTTATATATGGAGTGTAGAGAAGGAGTAACGTCTCTGGGTTAAAAAATGTGAGCTGATTTTTGATGGGAAAATAGGTGGCGCTGATTATAGAGGGTATTCGCTTGAATTTTACGCGCTGATTTGAAAATAACTGTATAGTAATGCTTCAAATAATGCACCGTGATAATGAAATTAGTAGTATTAAAATAATGAAACGATTAACAAAACAGAATCTCGTTAAATTAACTTTATTATTTAGCTATTTATTTGGTTTAGATAATACATATATTCTAATATGAAAAAAAAGTAGAATCATGTAACAATAATGAAATAGTATAAAAAAAACATTTTGGTTAATTAAAATAAAATATTGAATTTTATCCGTAACTAATATAATAATTATAGCGATATAATTAGATCAATAAAAATAATAGAATAATAAAAAAAAATATTTCGGTTCATAATAAATTAAAAATAAAATATTGAACTTCATTAGCAACTAATATAATAGTTATAGTCATATAAAATATCAATAAGAATAATAAAATAATTGAAAATAAAACATTTTGGTTCATAGAAATAAAATATTGAACTCTATCCGCAACAAATATAATAATTATAGTTTTGTTAAAATATCATTGGTAATTAGGTTATGCAAGCAGGTACAGAAATATATCAAGTTCTTAATAAAAAATAAAAATCTAATAAGATATTAAGGATTACACAGCTTTTCACATGAATATAATCAAACGTCAGTCACAACTTTGATAATTTCTTATACATTTTACTTTTATTTTTTTTTTCTATATGCTCCTAGTTAAATGTTTTGGCCAAGAAATGTCCTCTCATGGTTAAATAATAAATAATAATCTCTCTTGTTAACAATAGAGAATGTTCGAGGCAACCAATTTTGGGCAATTGAATTTGAGTAATTCGATCAAAAATCATTTGTATAGTATTCCCTTCAATTCCCTTTTTCCCAACAACATCCAAAACTGTATTTTCTAACCGGCGAGTTAATTCAAACAATACCTGACTGGGATATGCTAGGCCGCCATACAAGGATAGTTCGTTGATTAATTCATTTTGTTGATTCTCTTCTACCGATCCAGCCGAAGATAAAGAATCAAAACAATTTTTGCAGAATTTTTTACTATTTTTTTAATATTTTTAAACGTTGTTTAATTCTTTTCACCACCTACATAATATTCTGTTTTCGTTAGTTTATAGAATCTGAAGCTAGTTTCAGATATAGTAAGTGTCTAACTTCAGATCTCAATCCCATAGTACAATCAGCGCCACGTATTATCCCTACAGAATTCAGACCATATTTTAAACGCACCGTCCATAAGAGACGTTACTCCTTATCTACACTCCATACTGTTATAGTAATCATATAGGAAATAGATAAATGAGTAAGTGCGGTCGAGATGAAACCACAAATAAAATATAATAGACTAATATCAATTCACATGAAAGAATTATTGTATTCGGACGATCTGCTAATAGTCGTTAATATAAAGGAAAAATTGCAAAACAGAATAAAAAAATGGCATGATAAAATGAAAAAGTATGGCTTACAGTTACAGATAAATACATAAGAGACTAAAATAAGAATATCCAAATGGTCTTTGAAAACGTCAGGCATTCTGTGCTGATGTAGTGCTAGCAGTCAACAGTGTATTTAGTATTTACATAGGTCATTATCAACTTTAGACTGATAACTATATTATTTACCTATTAAAATTATAATTTTGTTCAACTACCATTTCCTCACATCCCATTTTCTAAAAATACTAATCCACCTTTATCTTTCATTATTATTTTCAAGTACTTTAACTGCTGCTTTAGAAAATAATCATAGATGGACTGACTGGATTATGAGACAAGAACTTCATCGTCTTACAATTTATTGTATATCTTATATATTATTACATTACCAGCTTAATCCGCATGAATTCCATATGAGTCGCTTCCAATGTTTTCATACTTCAAGTTAAAATTTGAGGTGGTCCGTATTTCAAGTGGATATGATAAGGATGAGAATTTTCTTTCTGAAATAATATTTTCATAATTTTTATTTTTTACTAGGAATAGATCATACGACTTTCAGACTATTATAGTGATGCAAGTATTTATTAAGTACAACTTGTGAGATTTACGTTCTGTAGTTTCGTTTACTTTTTTCTGAGCATATATACGTATTCAGAATTACAAGAAAACCAACAGCAGTACCAACAAGTTGCAGAGCAAAACGTCAAGAGAATTGCAGAACAGAACAACTTTGCAGTTTTTTGGGATTGGCTCGGCGTAATCATGATTGATTTTTTGTATAAGGGTAAAACAATAACTGGAGATTACTATTCGCCATTACTGACCACTCTACGGGAAAAAGTTAAATAGAAAAGACGCGTAAAGCTATCCAAAAGTGTTTTGTTTTTGCAGGACAACGCCCCTGCACACAAATCTCATATTGCCATGCAAAAAATTCGTGATTTAGGGTTTGAATTACCAGAACACCTCCTTATTCACTTTGGCTCCATCCGACCATCATTTCTTTCCTCAACTGAAAAAAAGTTCAAAAGGTCATAAATTATTTTCCAACGACGAGGTAATAAAAGCTGTGGAGGTCTGGTTTGCAGAGCAAGAAGAAACATTTTTTTTGGAAAGGTCTAGAGACGTTGCAGGTTCGCTGTAATAAATGTATCCAATTAAGAGGAGAATATGTTGAGTAATAAAATATTTTGACATAGAAATTTTGTGTGGTTCTATAGTAGGCTAAGAATTTTTCAAGATATCCTCGTATATTTTTTTTCCAGTTTTACGACTGTGTTCAGACTCTGATTAAGTTTATTCTTACATCTACATCAATTAAACCACATTATGAAAGAATATCGAATCCAAATTTGCCCTGATAACAAACGAGATCTAAAAACTGCATTTTCTCAATCATCTATACCGATTTTTGAAAAGTGTACTGGAATCTGCAAGATTCCGGATGCAGGCATTTTACGGTAAATCACTCGGAAAAACACTGCAAAAAAACATCTTGTCGATCACTTGTGCGAGTGTGTGTGTCGCCGCAGATGTGATAAATCAAACATTTATCCCTTTATCCAGCTTTTACAGGATATCAACTATCTCTATTCAGATGTTAATTTTGCAGTTAAAATATTTTCTTTGCATATTTCAACATTAAATAGTTCAAATTATTATACATTACATCTCACATGTATTAGGGGTTTATTATAATGAAGCAATTCAGTAGCCATACATAGTTTCATATTCACCTTGAAAATACGAAAAATACAAATTTGTAGCGTAAATAAGAATATGTTCTTATGACATAATGACTGAATAACTGACTTCATGGCGATTCGCAGTCATCGGGACCGACAGATGCGTAATCAGTGCTCTGAAAAACGTAAGTATACCAAGTTTCAGTCCAATCACTGGTAGACGGTATTCGGAAGTTGAGCCTAGGATTCATTGAAGCTGGAAACCACTCAGTCTGAGCTAGAAAGTTTTAGAGAACTTCAAATAAACAAAGAAGTATTTGATAATACATTAAAAGGAATAATAAATCTAAATCTTTTAATATCAATGAAGGAGGTATCTAATTTGGGAAGGATTTTCTGCCCTTTCTTGACGACGATAAATACAAATATGAGGAGATGTGTACTCACGATGTACTGTTTTGACTTTGTTCTAAATATGATTTCATATTAAAACTCACCTTTATATATACGCTCCTTGTTGTATCAACGGAAAAAATGTATCAGTTTTGAATTTTGTCTTGAATAATTTTAGTTTACAAATCTGCAATAAATTTTATGATAATGATCATGCCTCTCCGAATAATTAAATGTAGAAATTTACTTAAGATGGATAATCATTTTTATTTTAAATGGTATGTTATTTATGTCTGAATGTTTTATACATAAAATTTATTTGACAAATTGTTTGACATGTCCTGGTTTATGATCCGATCACTCCAATTGACATTTACACTGATTTCATATTAAAACTCACCTTTATATATACGCTCCTTGTTGTATCAACGGAAAAAATGTATCAGTTTTGAATTTTGTCTTGAATAATTTTAGTTTACAAATCTGCAATAAATTTTATGATAATGATCATGCCTCTCCGAATAATTAAATGTAGAAATTTACTTAAGATGGATAATCATTTTTATTTTAAATGGTATGTTATTTATGTCTGAATGTTTTATACATAAAATTTATTTGACAAATTGTTTGACATGTCCTGGTTTATGATCCGATCACTCCAATTGACATTTACACTGATGTCATATACTTGATGTGGCCACTATTAGCTAGCCGTGGACGTAGATATTTTTACTAGTTAACATATCCTGTCAAAGTATTTTTAGTGCAGTAAATGTATTACTATTGACACAAATTCAATTAAGGACGTTCCTAAAAGGATGACTTTGTAAGAAACCTTCGAGAAAATTTGAACAAATATATTTATTAATAATTTCAAACAACGATACACAAAATTTTAGAAAGTTTTATATCATCCTTCAGTTCTGGTGCTCATGCAATGAAGTAAAAAGTTCAATCAACTTGCTAACGACAATTGAACTAAGTTTACTACATCTCAGAATTTCTGGATTGATAGAGAAGTAATAATTTGACGGCTTGGTTGGCTGAAGAAGCGAGATCAATAACTTTCTTCAGGCATCAATTCATCTCTAGAAAGTAACAGTTTATTGAACATGGGTTTGAGAAGTAAATATATAATTTGATTTGTTTTACCTAGTTCATATAAAATATAGACACCTAATATATTCCTTAGGAATATTGAAAACTTATCCTTGGTCCATCGAGAGTATCAACGACATAAGCAAACAAATTCTCTTTTAGAAGCCATGACAAATAAATGAAGATAGTGCCTCAAAATATATACAATTCTTATTAATCAAAATATCAATTGACCAAATAAACACATATACAACATAAACTGTTCAATCAGATGAAAAACACAAAGGATATTTATTAAAAAACACGTCACAATTTCAACAACAGTGTAACAAACTACTTGTAAAATGGTCGCGACGAAGTATGCACACTGAGAATAGTTCTTGGAGGAAACGTTTGCTTGTAGTTTCTTTTTTTTATTTGAGGAGAATTGAGAACAAGAATGGACGAATACATGATGAATTGGTTCACTCGAATCTTCAAGTTGCCAGCGACAGAATGAAAAAACTTTACAACACGAAAGCCACATACTTAATCATGAAAAGGATCAATGATTTCATCTATCGCATATGCAAGATTCCCAATGGCAATCCCAAATTAGTCCACCAAAATCGACTAGCGCCATTTGAAGGAGACCACGACTTACTGAAAGGACTGAATCAGTTGCGAAACGAGCTTAATCCTGCTTTCGTAGATTCCATGGATGATTGTTCACTTTACTGGAAAATAAGAAACTGTCTTTCGTAAAAAGTTTGGTTAAGTTTAGAGATACTTGAAGAGCAGATCCCAGCTCCCGGCAAGACGCTGAGATTCAAACACGATTCGCGGTACATCTTTTACCTGATAATTAAAAATGAGTTTCAAGATCAATCAACCTACCGTGATTTGTGGGAAACGCTTCAAAACCTCCGCGATCATATGTTGGAAGCCAACGTGAAGCAACTATGACCAAGTAATAGATATTAGATAGCGAGTAACCAGTTGGAATGGCGAGTCGTCAGGCACATGGTAGAGATGATGTTCGAAGATACAAAGGATCACATATTAATTTTCAGCTATTCCCCCCATCATTAGTACTTGGAAACGGTTATTTCTATATGACCGGAAAGTGTAGGAATGGGTCCAGTCTCAGCTATCCATGAGTTCAAGGAGGCAAGGAGAAATGTTACGAGCAAGTTCGCAAAATGTGTCTTTAAGCCGCTTGTCTAAGAAATTTAATTAAAAATATGAGTTATCTAAAAGTACGGAACAAAGAAATCGTTGTTCATATTGCAATATAAATGTGTCCATCTTCTGGAGGCATACGTTGCTTCGGTGGTAAAGCGTATAGTAGATATATCAGCTGTATATATCAAATAAAGTATAGGTCCCAAAACTATGTGTATGCATCATCGTGTTCAAGTAAAAAGGGTCTGTTCTTACCGAGGAAATAATTGAATTAAAAGATTTAAAAACGTAATAAAAAACAACATCAATCTCAACAAAGCAGCAGAATTCGATCTGATAATGAATTAATAGTCTTACTTGGACCTACCTAGAGATTTTCAGTAATCGAAGAATGTGATGATACTATATAAAACGAGAATCTAACAGCTATAGGAGTGATCAATAAGATGTTGTGTTTAACACATCGGGATATTGACTAGTAAACTAAACAGTGTATTTAATAAAAAAATTAGTATTAGTAAATAGTATACTCTCTATAACTATATAGTGTATAAATAACTTACGAGGATACACTGTATGTACATATGTGTGTGTGTGTGTGCGCAATCCCACACTTGTTTTGTGGTTAAAATGTTTAAATAAATGAAACATTAAAATATTAAAGGAATTGGGCAGCATTTTCAATGGAATTTCTCCGGCAGCTTGACTTTTCCAACGCTTCTAACAACAATTATAATATTTTAACCAATTACCCAAAATTATACGACCAAATATTCCTCATGAATGCATTTGAACTGCATGAAAATTTGCATGCAGATTCAAAATCGTCATTGTGGTTCAAAATACTCTGTATGTATCTGTTTTTGATAATCTATCCGCACCGAAAAAATGAAGACTTTTAACTTATATACAAAATTTATTTCATAAATAACTTATTGACAGTAGTATAATTAAACTGTACAAACATATACTCACTACTAAGTCTTATATTTAACTTCTAATCACAAAAAGTTCCGATCAAATGGCATATTGATAACATAAAAGAAATGATTACAGATAGTTATTATTATTAAATATATTGATATTCATTAAGATTTATGTTTTGTTTATGCTAGATTTTGTTTCTAAAACCCCCTTTTCATTCGGCAACTCTATGTATATCGGTTGATTCATATTAGTTATAAATCTGTCATCTTGAGAAATTTTGTGTGGATTCAGTGAATTCGTCACCTAAAATACAAAAAATTGATTTCAGTCGACTTAAAAGAAATTTAAGGGGGAGCAATTTTTATGATAAAATATGATAATTTAAGTCGTTAGAATCGGCTAATCAGTTAGATAATGATTTGAAAATTTTTTCTTCAGGTTTCTCGGCTTCAAAAATGTTATTTATAGTCATTCATTTGTAGTTAAATTGGGCTGAATCTTGGATTCATTTTCTTTTAGTTCGTTTACCTTCATCTGCTGCTTCTACTATTTTGAGATAATTTCACTTACTTTTCTTCTGTACAGTAGAACCAATAATGTCAAAACGCTTATAATGAAGGCAGAGGCAGCTGCGGTAACAATCAAAGCTGTGTGATAAGGAACTACAACGGATACAGGGGATTGTGAAACTATTTCTCGTTGTTCCAAAGCTATTACTTTTTCCGAATTGATGTGTTCATTAGTATATAACTTGTGGATAACCCGTGATCGACTTATATCAGCTTTCAAACCTGGTGATCTTTGTAGCATAACCTAAAATTTTGAGCAGCATGATAAATATTATTTACCAATAATGTGTTTATTATTTTATAAAATAGTAATGTATACAAAGAAAATATGTAAATTTTCAAGATCAAACATCATAGTACTTTAAATTTTTATTGAAGCTTAATGATCCCTAACACATCCCATATCAAATATATTTAAGTTGGTTTGACCATAATTTTTGGAAAATGAAGTGACAAACATCGAAATGCAAAAGTCTTTCTCTATTATATGAAAAAGAAATTGAACTAAGGCATTGGAATTATAAAATGCGACAAAAATGATAAGAAATGGCATTGAAAAAATCGCTTACAAGAGAGTAATAATGCACTGTATATATATTGCTTGCATTGAAATTTCATTTAACATACAAAAATTTTTTTCTCATTTAGCAATGTGTAAATAGCAGTACCCAACTGCTTTATTATTACATCATTTTTAATAGAATATATTTCTATTCACATCAGAAGGGCACTTTTTCTAAAAATACAAGCGGTAGTTTTTTTTCATTGGAAAAAAAATAAGTCCTAAAACCTATTAACTTGACTTTCCTGTTATATATTAAATTTTCCCAACAATAAACCTTCTCCCGCGAAAATTGATTCTAGCGGAAAAACCTCCTTGGTGGGAATCTTCACATTTATTCCTTAACCACTAAACTATAGAGTGGGATGTAAGGACTCTATTTAAACCGGACATTAACGGATCTCTTATTACGTCACAATCACTACAGCTAATTTCATATCTACCATTCTTTTTCAAGTTTGGTATTTTATCCTTAGGTTTAGGAATCCTACAATTGTTTTAATGTATTATTGGGTTTATATATTCTCATTTTGATTTTGGCAGAAGGTCGTTTCACAAAGAGATCTCTTAAACCTATGACGGTTAATTAACCTATTTACAATTCTCTTATCATAACGGTTAAGTACAGCTACCTCCCCAATAAAGGTCCTTTTCTTAATGTATCTCTTGATGTTGAATGGAAAGTGAATCAAACGATGTACCTGGAAATGGAGACTGGCTATATTATGTTAGATACCATGGAAATAATCAGCCGGGATGTACCTGCTCGAAGCGGTGTTTTTTCTATAACGGTCAGCTACAAACGGTGATAGGCAATCGCCTATTGCTATTCCTTTGTCTTATTTTTAAAATTCGTTGTGGTACTGGAAATAGTTTTGTTCATATATTTTTATTAACTGTTAATATCGTTCTATTACATCCTCATGGTACGTCAAGGACTGAGAAATAATGAACTTACATCAAAGGAGATTAAAATTTCCCCATCTTAAATTTCTGCACTTTTCACTTTGTGGATAAATTCCATATATCCCAGCGTGCCGATCCCACAGGCATTGGCTTTGATACTTTAGAAATTAACAATAGTATTAGGTTAAAATTTGATGTATTTAGGAAAAACACCGCTACATGCAGGTACATCCCGGCTGATTCTTTCCATTGTATCTAACATAAGATGGTCTGTCTCCTATTATGGTACATCTATCCATCTAACATCGAAAGATACAAGACGGAAAAGATCTTTGTTGAGGTTGTAGCTGTACTTAACGGTTATGATGAGAAGTGCTACAGAAAGAAAAATTAAATGTAGAAAATCTCGTAAAAATTCTAAATTATATTAATAATAAAAATTATTTACGTATCACTTTTATATAAATATTCAATTGGGTTTTTGAATATTTAACATGTTTTGTTTGTATCTTATACTGTTTTAATAAATAACATGTTTGACAATAATTTTTTAATTATTTTTTTTATCAATTATGTTTATCGTAATACTGAAAAGCATAGGCAACATTTGGACATTTCTTAAAATAATTTAAATATTTAGTTTCTTAGAATTTTTTTTTCCAGAGAGGTGTCAATAGCAACGAGACTTCCAACGAGTACTTCTTGCAAAATGGCGCACTCTGCCGGCAAAAAAATCTGTCCCCTATATTGAGAACATTCGTTTAACACTACGTTCAGACTCCTTATATCTATACTTCCTAGTAACGGTAGATGCAATTTGCCAAAGTTGAGTGATATCTTCTAATGATTTTTCACACCTTCGTATTCATCTCTTTCTAGTAATCGCCAGTTTCAATTGAGAGGTAGAGAGTTTGCAAAAAAGATCAATTATTATAAAACCATTGAACGAAAGGAATTCTTATTCTGAAATTGGAAAGTTGTTGGAGGTACGGTGTGGGTAATGTGATGAAATTTCAAAATAAGAACAAATTAGACTCCAAAACTCTGTAATACAAGGAAAAGTCGCTATTACAGACAGGAGAACATAATCCTCTCCAGTGAAAGAAATGAGAGATTTAATCCTAAAATTAAATGTTGAATTCTTAGCCTTGACATATCACCCATATAGACTCTATGGCATGAAGTAGGCAACTTTTGAAGGAAAAACTAAATCCCAGCTTTGAGAAATGGTTGGTTGTAATAAGTTGTTACATTGAATTTTATATTTCATAATTTTATAGAATTTTTTTCCAAAATAAGTTGTAAACTAATTTATAATCAATGAATTCGTAATTTAGTGAATAACCAAAATGATACCATATCTATGTATGAACAGAAAAAAATTTTCTTTAAATCTGTAACGTTTAGATTATTTTATTACTTAAACAATAATTTCTCATTGATAGAAAAGTAGGTACCATTTGCTCCAATTTATATGCAACATCCACTTTGTTATCACCAATTAAAGAAAATTTAATGTACAGAGCATCCGATGTAGTTGACGCTTTTATACCATCATTATTTACGTTTCCATGAAGACTCTTAATAATTTTTTTTATTTGATTAACTACAGGCACTGCTGATATATCATCAAATTCTCCTCTGAAGACTAAAGTCATATCTGCTTTTTCTATGGGTGTGACAACTGGAACAAAAATGAATTTTTTTAATCAAATCAACATGTTCAGCGGAGCAGTTTCTAAGCTAACCATTCTGTTCTGCTAGCAAATATTTGTGATAAATAAATGAATCATTTATCAGTATAACTTACACTTCTCTATAAAACAAACCCCAAATAGTATTAAGTAAGAGTATTTAGAGAAGAAGTGTGAGAGAACGTGGTGATAAAGTCTATCTTATAATGAAGAATAGCTAAGATGAAAATGTTTTGAAATACGTACTTGAAAAGGCTTTAGTGACAAATTTATTTAACGTCAAATACTTACTACACACTTTTTCCCCTTTCCTAAAAGTGTGGGTATTTGGTAATTGATTTCCCGCTTCATCCACACACCAACAAGTTTCTTCTTCACATTGAATTGGTTGAAACTTTCCTTCACTATCACATTGACCACCTAGAGATTCACACCTACCGACAATAGGTATCTCCCATTTTAGCATGTTATCCTCTAATTTAATATCTTCTGGTTCATCAACATCCTCAACGGTTCCAATTTGCATCATTAATTCTTCTAAAACTACGAAAATATACCATATAATACAGAATTTGAGTATCGGGTCCAACATCGTATAATAACAATTGGTTTCATTTAGAATGCTTAAAAAACACCCAGTTGTAAATGTTGTTCGCAGAGTTTCGCACTTGTATGGGTGCAACGAATGTAATGAAATTGCAAAATATCGCAGAAGTCGAACTTCATGGGGTGAAATCTTTGGAAGAAACAATATTATCTTACATCACGTCTATATTTTCTGTTACTATAGAAATTTTGTGAATTTTGCGAAAATACAGAATAGGTACAACCATTATGTTTTTTTTAAAAGGTGTCATTCTATATTCCTAACACTCTCTTTCCTGTTTGTTATTCTAATGCCATGCTTTGGAGTCTATTTTCTACTATACCTTCTACACGCGTGTATATTTTTCTTTTTGGATAGCCCCATTTTGTCTTGTCAAATATTTTTGATTATCTGTAGACTTGATGTAAAAAAAGAACGTCATCCACCATTATGAAAGGATTGACATGGTGAGTTTGAACTATTTTAAAGGAGAAAAACCACGTTTAGAAAAAGACTTATTTCTTGATAGAGTCTAATAATGAATGAAAGAACACAAATTTTCAAGCATATTGAAATCTTTACATTTATTGTCATTCGATTTAGTTCAATTTAGATGTAAGAGAGTGTTAGATATTGCGCGTTACCGATATAAATTGAGAGATATTTTTTTTTGATATTTGGATTTATAATTCGAATCCTCAAGAAAAACCAATTCAGTATTAATTCCCAAAATATATACAAATTTGTTTTTATAAGAACATTAATTAACATTATTAGATAATTTACCAATGTCCCCATCTGCAGAAGAGTCAGATCTGTTCGATGACCAGCGTCGAGCTTGTCTGAAATTGCATTCTGGTTCTGCACCTCTTGTTAGGGTACCTTTCAGTGGTTCTCCTTGAGGTGTTACACACCAGCAAACGCCAACGTGTTCCAAGCATTGTACTGCTTGCCAACTTCCAGTTGTTTGTTCACATCTAGGTGTAAATGTTGGTTTTCTGTAGAGATCCGCTGCTTTCTGGTTCTTTTCTCGAAGCCTTTCACACTGACTGAGTACTTAAAAATAAATTATTCGGTTAATTAGTTTTAATACGGAATTGATTTGATTCGAAATGAGTTTGTTATGAACTGAAAATGCAAATTTTATTTTGATGATTTGTAATAATCTTATTTCGCTTCTTGTTTTTATAAGCTATTGAATATTTTTTTATTTCGTATTTACCTGGACAAACAATATTGCACATATTTTCTGTATGAAAATTGTTGTGGTTTCCTTGACATCCATTGAAAATGAATTGCTCACACTTATTAGTTTTCGAATTGAAGAAAAATCTGGTTAAATTTCTTATATCTGATTCATCTGCACAAGTTCCTGGATCCAAGGGCTCAAAACACACATCTCCTGAAAATAATCGATAAGATCGTGCTGTAAAATCTATTGCATCTACAACTTACTTGGCTTAGGGCAACATAGGGCGTATTCTCCAACTGGACTCAATTGACACTTATGAGATGATGGACAGCTTTCATAATCGGGACCACACATAACTAATTCATCGGTTCTTCCTAATTTTAAAGGTTCTCCATTTTGACAGGGGTTTTCTTTTTTAGGAAGACACATAGGTACTGATGGACAAGGCCAACTGATGCATTCTACTGAAACCAATCTACATGTTTCCCCTTCTCCTCTGCACGTTATTTTTGAACACGGATCGACACACTCACATGTTCTGCAACCTTTTTCGTCTAACTCATATCCTAAGGAATTAATTTTTACTTAATATTGTGTAAATACAGTGGGTTAGATATCGGTTAAAAATTATCCAAATAGCTCGTCTAAAGAAATTTTTTATGTCTTTATGTTTGTACAACTGTTACGATTACCTGTTACCTATTCAATTTACTTACAGTGCTACAGAATCTTTTTTATCAGATCGAATAGAGAATCAACCCCAAAACTATTATTGTACGAATAGGAAAAAAGTGAAGTTGTGATGAATGATTTGGTTTCTCACATTAGACAATATGTTTATAAATACCATTTTAAATTGTTGTTTAATTATTAGAATAAAATACCATTAGACATTATGAACAGATTTATAACAATTCACTAATGTTTGGTGGATACTGTTATTGATTCTTATGAAAACGTTTTGATGTATGCAATATTTGTTGACGAAAGTACATCAATTTCAAAACTGCCAATGTAATATTTATGGATGGATAATTTACCAATTTCCCATAAATTAGTACTACTTTCGGGATTTATTTCCAATTCCAATTGTTTTGAAAAACAATAAACATCATGCCCAATTAAAAAATCAACGAGTTTCTGTTTATGTAAAATGAGCTAATTAATATTTATTATTGGCATCAATACAACTTTTTCGAAAATAATTCAATGTACTACCAATTAACAATAAGCGAGGAGAGAATAGCTCCTTGCATTGTAAATAGAGTCTATAAATACATAATATTCAAAAACAGCTTGCAGTACGACTCACCATGCTCACAGTTATCCTCGCATTTATATAATGGACATTTAGATTCCAGTGGAGTATCACAAGAAAAGTTTTTTGAAGACTTGAAACGAGTTTGTGATAATTCAAAACCAAACTCATCGACACACCAGCATTCTCCAGTACCAGGATTGCATTGCTTAGGCATATAGGATCCATCTTCTTTACATGCTGGTATATATACTCTTCCTGCAGGCATACCAGATTCGTGTGCTTGGTGTTGGGCCAGTGATTTCTGATGTTGACATCCTGAAATATATTTCGTACATAATAATATATGATTTTGATATTATAGATTTTGGAAAATCGAAGATGAAACATCTTCTCGGTTTATGCAATCATATTGACATTACATTCTATATGTGTGAAGATGACGCAAGTTGCAACAAATTCCATTTATTTTATGATAGAATGTTTTTAGTGCCAAACCTTTGAAAATGAAATCACGCTGATAAGTAATTCCTAAAATCTATACCTGACGACGACAAACTAGAAATGTTGAAAAATGTCTGTGGTATGTTTCTTTTCTTCTATGTACACTTTATTAATTTTTTCTTTAAAATGAATGTTAACATAAGATATCAAAGTATACCTGTTAAAAGCAAAGGTTCGATACATTGAGTTCCACAGCCATTTGAGCAGCATCTAGTAGTACCGTTGCATGCCATATCAGAATTGCATTCAAAATCACAGGACGTAGTCGTTGCAGGAACTAAATAAGGACACTGCCCTACTTTTTTAGGTAAACCTGTAATAAATTTGACAAAACCAGTAAGTATTTCTTGAAATTGAGTTTTTCTCATCAACGTTCATGCATTTATATTTATATACACAAAGGTTTCAAAATATCCATCTCAGCCAACACAAAAATCATCCACACATGTGGGCTTAGAGAATAAACAGAAAACGCAAAGAGAATTTTCAAAAGTTACTTGCACTTTTTGTGTAATAAATACTCATGCATACACATACTCATGTGTTTTAAATTCTTACATTATCATTAAGTGATTGTTACTTGGGATTACAAAAATTAGGAATTTGTGTGAATCGCTTGCATACGCATAACTTATTTGGTTGAGGTTTAGGCAGAAGTTGTAAATTTTTTTCTAAGCGTTATAACACCATTCTTCATGAAAATCAAAAAGTATGGACACAAATAAACACTAGCTCTAGCAACACCTTCAAATTGACAGAAGAAAATTACGAAATCCCCGAAATACATATTGGGACAGAAGAGCAGTACCAAATGGCAATAGTGCCTGTGAGGAATAGTCAAACAGCGTAGTGGTTTTCATTGTCAGTAAGTGTATTACCAGCCATTGTTTGCAACAGCTATTGTCGAACTTCTTGACAGAAACGGACAGCCTATTAGATGTTGAGCAATGCTAGATTCCGGTAGTATGAACAATCTGTGCACGACGAAAATTTTCAACAAATTGAAGATTAAATTTCAGCCTATCAATATGACAATAAAAGATATTAATCAAGCTCTCCTGAATAACAATAAATTATTTTCAACTGAAATCCATTCCGTCAACCATTCATTCAAATCTACTATTCACTTTTTAGTTAAAGACTTAGTTATAATGAATTCCGAATGAAAGTAACACTGAAATAGAAAACGAAAAATCGAGAATTTAATCATCTTTATGAAAGTAACATGCTAGATGGGAATTTTTTGAGTACCAATTGGGAAAATTTACTTCTTCTACCCCCCTCTCCTCCCATTAAAATGCCTTCGCAACGTCGGTGGATTCAATATGCGTAAAAGAATGTCAAATGACGATTTTTCAGAACCCTTTTTCAATAATAGGGGAAAATGAGATAAAAGAGTCTAGGTATTTGGACACCCAAAGATGACTCATTAAGTTATTTATTCCAGATTACGGTTACTTTTTACAAAACGTTCAGTCCTAGCAGGTGTAACTCTGGCATCAATAAATCCTAGGGCTAAGCTTATTTTAAAAAGTATTAGGGAATATAAGCTGGATTAGAATAAAAGCTTA
Organism: Diorhabda carinulata; assembly: GCF_026250575.1. NCBI lineage: Eukaryota > Metazoa > Arthropoda > Insecta > Coleoptera > Chrysomelidae > Diorhabda > Diorhabda carinulata. The sequence continues at coordinate 13,353,747 of NC_079462.1, forward strand.
CTAGCAAATATTGAAACATATTGGTTAGAATTGTCAAATCAAATTGCACTTATCAATTTCTTGACGGTACCTAGATGTATAATGTCTTCAAGCTCTTCCATTCAGCTGATCGGTTTTGTGACAACTCCTAAGCTGCTTATGGAGCTATTGTTTATCTTACGTTTATTGATACACAAGGTCAGATACAATCTAATCTCATTCCTGTAAAAAGCAGTTCCGCTCAAATCCTCTTTGACAATTCTTAAGTTAAGAGTCTTGATCTCGAACATAACTTATTGGACGAATTCAACCCTCGATCGGGTTTGACGGGAAAGGGAGCCACGTAAATGGAAGGTTTTCGTGACTAATAGGATAGATAGAATACAGCTACTAACCGAAAACTATAATTGGAGGCAACCAACCGCTCAAGATTCTAGAGATATATTGAATCACGGAGGGAGGTGAGGTGAGAGTGGCTTAATACAATAATCACAAATATTGATCCTATTTCTGAAGTCCGTAAAGAAGTTATTACATTAACACATAGTTTTAATCAAGATTAATAACTATATTTATGATTTACTTTCTACCTATGTTAAGCTAATCAGAGTAATCGAGTATTTTCTAAGATTTTGGAAGAATCAAAATTTTCGAAAACTGCATCAGAAATAAGAGATATCAAAGTGTACTACTAAATTAGAGTTAGATAAACCGAGTTTGCATTATGATCTTTAGTTCAAAATTAATGTTTTAAAAATTAAATACATTGTTTCGAACTTGCAACAAAGTTTTTAAATCTAGTGAGCCAAAGTTAGAAGAAATTGGGTTGCTCAGAATTCATGGCAGATTAAAGCATTCACAACTGATCTTTAATCCCATTATTCTGTCTCAGAAGTATCTATTCACCCCCCTACTTAACACATCATTCAAAATATTTACATGGTGAAACAAATTTAGACGCGTACTCGGGTGAAACTCAAAGGTTACATTATCATTTTCACGTGTTTCATTACTCCTGCTGTTCAAGGAGATATCGTAATTAGTCAACAGCTGAAGCATTTTTTAACGTCCTTAGGAGATCTGTAATATACATGATTATTTGGAAATAAATGGACAACATACTTGAGCTAACTTCATTTTCCTCTGAGGGGTATTATATAACGTAGTTTTTTAAGTTTCGAATTCATTAACATCTGTATATGACGAGGATATACCTCTATCTATCAAAATTATTTTTCAAATATTTATTTGTAATATGTGTCATGAAATATCAAAATGATATTATGTATCATAATTTTTGATAAATTTCAATATTTACATGCTGGTACAGGAGGGCAGTAATGATCCTTGCAGCTGACTTCAACCAACTGACATTGTTCATCATCATTGCAAGTGATTCCTGTACAAGGATCTCTACACTGACATTCAGGACAACCAGTATCTTCATCCAGTATAAATCCATATTCACAACCCATTCTGCACGTCAAATCCAAACAATCCAAGGTTTCTCTGAGCTCCGTACAATTTTTAGATGCTTTACCTATATAAAAAGAAAAAAATACAGCGATTATATTTGGAGGGCATTTTAAAATTAGACATAATTTGTTAATAAGATAGATTTCTGTTACAATTGCAATATTGTGTTTTCGTACGAAAATAAATGATTGAAATTCGTAAAAAATATGTTGATAAAAGCAATAATTCGGTTATTTTGATGCATGCTTGTAATTTATTTGAATATTTCTTGAATTAATTGGAAACTCGAATCAAGTACCTCAATTTATATACTTTCATTTATTATTATGATAATATTTTTCTTTGAGGTAGTAGAAAGGTTGAAATAGTCAACGAGCGAGAGATTATTTGAACAGGGGATTTTCTTGGACTCAACGATTGGTCATTGTCTCGCGTTTTTAATGAAAAAATGAGATAACTTATTTGAAGAAAAAGAATATTCTCATTGAATATAATAATTCACATTTATTTTTAACTTTTTTTTACATCGGCAAAGACATGAATATGTAATACTAATCAATTTACTACATTAAAGTATATTTAGTAGTATCGATGTGTTTTTGATTGAGTAACTGAAGTTTAATGTTTTGTAGAATAATGATACTGGGATTCAAAATATCACTTTCCACATTCAAGACATCAATTCACATAACTAGTTTCTGCACGTTTTATTTTTGCACATTGTCTCGTTAATTTCTTTTTCCTTTGTAGTAACAAAGTTTTCCTTTTGAAGCTCGTGTAAATCTTGGAAAACAGTTGATGGTTCTCCTTTAGTTTATATTCATCCTTGAATATCATCAGCTACTCACGAAAGAGAAATACTGATTTTATCTCAGAGATTCATATCAATAACAGAGTCACGGTTTTTGATTAAGTATTAAGATAAAAGAAGTTTGACACAGAAATGCTGTGGTACCCTGTTTTAATACAAAAACACTTTCACTAATTTTGTGCAGAATCCCTATGAGATTATATTAATTGCATCACTAAGTTTTGTTCGGAAAAGATCCTACACTATAGATTCCTGACATATTATTGCTTTATAAACTGATATTCTGTATCCGATCAAGTGAGTTGTGTCTGAAAATATGTTACCATCTTCAGATAATTTGCTTACTTTCCATTGTCGGATCCAAGTTGTGTCTGACTTGCGATGGCTTACTTTGTCTTGGTATTTTAATAATAAAATTGGTTACTATTGTGTATACTTAAACTGCATTCACCACTTGTGCGTTGGTATGACTGTATTCAAGCCTTCTTAAATGAAATTTAATGAAGCTAACAATTCTCTTTTCGTGATGATTTATGGATTTTAGGTCAGTTTTAATAAAAAATCAATTTAAAATAACAAGTGAAATTTTTAAAAACATAAAATTGTCTTAGGAGTAAAAGGTTTAAAGAAAATAATTTTTCACCGGCCAATGTATTTAACGTAGCCTACAACACATTGGTGATATATTATTATTTATATTGACAAACTCAAATCTTTAAAATTTTGTGACTGATATCGCATGGATATATTCAATATTCTATATCCAGTGTTATATCTCCTATTTTTCTATAAATAAAAAATAAAGAAAAAAATGCCGATTTGAGTCTGTCACTGGTTTTTTATTCTATTAGCAGTCTCCAATTTTATTTTATATAATTTTATTCTCAAGAATACATCAATTTCTCTAAACTTCATTGTACTAATTTTCATGAAAATGGTATATTTTGTATTGAAAGCCCTTGAGTCTAAACTCCCTCAGATTTTACAAGACCATTATATTGTAAAATTTGATTTAATATTGATAAAAATTGTACACTAATTTCTATTAAACTAGAATTATTTAAAAAAAAATTCTCCATATTCGTGAAGATTGTGCTGAAATTTTACTGCTGATTTCATAATCTATAAAAAAAATGTAATAAAAGTTTTACAATGTACCTGTTTGCCGTGTTTTTGGAATTTCAGTTCCAAAATTGTCTACACACCAGCAATAATCATTTGCACATTGCATCGGATTATAGTTACCATTTGAATCGCATTCTGGAGTTGGTAATGCTAAAGTCATACCTTCTCGCGTTCCTTCCATACTTTCAGAAAATTCATGGAGATATTCGCACACTAAAATTAAAATGTAGATATAGCACGAAAATTTTTTGTAGCACATATGTATTCAATCCTGTATTTTTAAGATTCTTAGAATGCACAAGTATCTGGTATTCGTTCCATATTCAGTTGCATCAATATTTATATGGTGACGACTTTTACCACAGCTTCTGTTTATAGACCCGCAGAGGAGAAAGACTTTTTCAAATTAGATTATTATGTGTTTAATTGTGGAAAATCATTACAAGTCTCTATTTTGTCAATAGTTACTGAAACAGATGATAAGATTTTTGAAAACGGAGTTTTGGAATCTCATGAATCATATTCCTTTAAATATAAGAGCATATATGTAGCTGCAGAATTTTCAATAACCTGTAAGAAATTACCCAAATAGAAAATGTTCAAATGTATAGATAGGAAAGGGTCTTGTAGTTGGCCGATCAGATTCCCAGACTCTATCGATTACTTTCGATAATATGAGAGTTTGAATTAGGAACGTGTTTGATGCAGTTATACCTGACAATTCAAGAAATGTTAGACTATCATTTGGTAGGGTTACACTCAATAGAGAAAATAATACCTACTCAATTTGAGCAACTAACATATTTTTTTTTTCATTCATTATTATTATCTGATAGAAGTTGAATACAACTGGGATATATGACACTGATTATCTTGATCAATTAGTAATTCAATTATACTTTAATACCAGAATTAACATAAGGTGCCTTGATGGAACACAACTATTTGTGACATTATTTTTAATGAAGTGATAGTTTTAGAACGGTTAGAAATAGGTATACCTCTTCATAATGGAAAAAAAACTGTGCTATTAAATTGGTGTCTGAATTTGGCCAAAGTGACACCCTATTATGAAATAATGCATAAATATCACAATTGGTATTTTAAGGTATCGTAAATTACTGTTGTAAACTTCACTCGTCTAAATTGAATGGGTTCCAGAATCAACTAACCAAGCATCCAAATTATTAATACTTTAAGACCAGAATTAACATAAGGTGCCTTGATGGAACACAACTATTTGTGACATTATTTTTAATGAAGTGATAGTTTTAGAACGGTTAGAAATAGGTATACCTCTTCATAATGGAAAAAAAACTGTGCTATTAAATTGGTATCTGAATTTGGCCAAAGTGACACCCTATTATGAAATAATGCATAAATATCACAATTGGTATTTTAAGGTATCGTAAATTACTGTTGTAAACTTCACTCGTCTAAATTGAATGGGTTCCAGAATCAACTAACCAAGCATCCAAATTATTAATAGTTTTCATAAAAGAATTCAGTAAATTCATAATAATTTTAATCACAAATATATTTGAGATGGAATATATTTTATATTTTCGAGCAAATGCAAAAAATACCCAACTTAATGAATTATTCGTTCAGTGAAACTCTAGACATTATAACTTTACTTAGCTTTTGTAAACTCAACAGTCTTAATCCGAGTACTATAAAATTCACGATTTATTTACTGAGTTGCAAAAATGTATTTCTTCTTTCAAACAGAATTTCGTTTCGGATTAACATAAAACAATATTCTATTCAATATTTTGAAGCAATCATAGACGTAGTTTGTAAAGAAGAAAATAATTGGATAGAACTTGACATTTACATCCACAGCAACATTTTTCAGTGTCCTGTTCATTTACAAGGTAATGAGAATTGAATTTGAGCAGAAAATATATTACTAGTAGGAAACACAAGATACGATAATTGATATATGAAAATAATAAATTGAAATTATTCCAATCCAAGAATATTTGATTAGAAAATTTAAGCAAGAAACCGAAGTGAAAATTAAAGTATTCCATTTAATAGAAAATTGACCTTGTGAAATAATTTTCGAAAAACAAATGTGTTATCACTTAACTAAAATTTAGTGGAGTGAGGATATTTCTTTTTATTGTTAACCTATTGAGGACAAGAAAGTAATTTTCACTGTTTGCTTAATTATATGTTATATGTCGATAAATGACCTAAAGATGGAGAGACAGAGAGATTAGGACATGATGTGGAGTTCTTGGAAGTTAATAAGTACCTAATTGATTTTTGATTAGAGTATCAAGTTTGAAAATTTAGGAGAGGATCGATAGATGTAGTTACTTCGTTTAAGCAAAACCATTGTTGGATGATAATTGTATGCTTAAATATATAATTTGAAGGAAGAGGAAAGATATGTCAAACTTTTGCACGTTTCACCAAAATACAAGAAAAACAGAATTTGTAGTTCGCTGGTTCTCATACAAATAATTGAGCTACCAATGATAAAAACGACCTAAGCAATTTGAGGGGAGTTTATAATTGTATTTTATTGATGTCAATGTATCTAATAAAATTGAATTAAGGGTTGTTCTTTGTTTGTGATGTGACAACTAAAGATCTGTTGATTGATTGATGTAAAATAGTTAATATATATATTTTGAGCTTATTTCAAGATGGAAAGTATTTTTCATCAAGAATATTTTTTCCGTTTTGACCTTTGTGAAGCATTCACAATGGTAAAAATAGAAATGATAATATTTATAATTAATTGATTCCTTACTTGTTTGAGGACGGTTGTCTATTTGGTTTCTATCAGATATTTCAGATTCTAGTTCTTCTTCTAAGACTGGACAACAAACTGCTTGCGTTGAACCAGGAACTGCTGTACATTCGTAAGAAGATGGACATACTATTCCATTTTCTGACCGTAATGCACACGCTACAGGAGCACCCCTGAGATCGTCTGTCAATGGAGTTCCAGTTTCACAAGGATTAGCATACACTGCTTTTGGTCGACCTTCATGAAATAAATAATTAATCGGTTTCAAAATGAATCTTCATGTATATATTCATGTTGATGGAAAAAGTGTAGACAAACATTATAGAGGGGAGATTTTGAGAAATTGTAGACAAAAAAATGAGGAATGAAATTCTCAAAGGAAGGGGATTCAAATACTCATTCTATGTACAAGATCTACAAGGCCACGTATAGTTATTAACCTAAAGTGTAAATTCATTTTTGAATTTGAAAGACTATTTCCTTCGAAAAATTTAAGCCAACCAAAAAGCTGCAATATTTTATCTTTACCTAGCAACGATTTGCACTAGTGCACTAATGCCAAATTTTCGTCTAGGATGTAAACTCATTTTGAAATATTTTTTCAAGAACAAAACTGTTGTCAATAAGTTACCGTAGATACCAATTCAATGCCAATATGATGATCGTCAACTACGGTATAATTTAAAGAATAACAAATTTTAAACACAGAATTAAGTTTATTTTAAATTAAATTTTTCTCAGGAAATAGTCTGCCAAAATGCCCTCTCGTGCATGTCAAATTGTCTCATAATTTCCTCTTGTGCGCATTCGCGCACTCGAGAAAATTAAATTATCGACAATTTGACATGCACTCGGGACATTAATATTGAAAAGATTCAATGATTGTCTTGGTAAAAAGTTAAAATTGGAAATTCATGTGTGTTAGAAGATTATATTTTTATTGAGTTAGTCTTGCAAGAATAAGTTTGGGTTGGGTATTTACTGAACGTAAATACTAATGAGACAAAAATAAACTTACATACAGGTACTGATGAACAGAAGAAATCACTACAAGATGATTCTTTGACATTTACACATTCTTCATCTTCTGGACACATGAATCCATCACATGGATCATCACATTTGCAAGTATGACAACCGTCTTCATCCAGTTTAAAACCATATTCGCACACTTGGGCACAATCAAGTTGATCACATTCTTTTCCGTTCTTATTCAGACTTCTGCCCATAACTTCATATCGAGCTAAATAAGATAACAATATATACTCATGTTCCTTAATTCATATTATTTCACGTCTTTCCACCATTTCACGAATGGGAATAATAAAAATACTCACCATCTATTACAGAACAATTAATGTTTTCAGCTGGACCCATTGACCCTTTAAGTTTTCTACCTAATCGATCGACGCACCAACAAACCAATCCATTGCGGCTACATTGCTTTGCCTCGAATTGTCCATCGTTAGTACATTGAGGTACATAACCTCTTCCTCCTCTTTCGCTTATAGCAAATAATTCCGATAAAGCACGCTGATGAAGACATTCTAGAACATAGTTTTATGATTATTGGTTAATACAAAAAAATCACCTCCACCCCTATGGTACAAGAGGTTGCGGAAAAATAAGTGAGTGCTGGGTATAAAATATGACCATAGAAGATATTCAGATATTTTCCTGAGCAATAATTTAAGAAACTGTACATATACGTTTTTTGTAAAAAAGTGCTGCAGATATATAGATATATAGTTTTTACCTACATTTACCTACCTTTTACAGCAACTTCTAATATTTTTATCTTTATTGAGGGAAAATCGAAAAAAGATTCGATTCCAATATCCCATAAAGTAACTAAATTTAAACCTGTATTACAAATAGGCATTTCATATCTTCTACAAAAAATGATAGAAAAACAGTACTACAAAGCGACTCCAGGGCAGCCTTATTAGTCTTATTAGATGACAACTTGATTATCGAAACGCGCGTAAGACAATGTAATTGTGAGTGTTCTAAAAATTCCAACCTAATATTATTATTTCCAAATTTGAATTTCTACTATTTACGAATAAAGTTTTGGGTCAAGATATTACACTTCTTTGTTAATATGTGAGTTCTTCTTTTTTGAAATACGATTTACTTATTATTTTCATCTGTAATATGAGTTTTATTTCATGAGATTGATGTGGAGGTCTTTTCTTTTTTAAAGTTCAGTACGTTTTCAAAGAGAAATTTCCAGTTCAAATCAGTAATACGCCAAGAACAACAACCCAATAATGAAAATGATAAAGTTCAGTCCCCGTTCGCAAGATTATAGTCCGACTACGATCTTAGTAATCTATGCAGAAAACTGATTCACATCTTATGAGGAAGCTGGCGTGGATGATCACGGACAGTCTAGATTAGATGTACGGAAATTTATATTGGTGAAACTTTGAATTAAGTACGTATGCAATCAAATAAAAAAAGAAACTGCTTGAAAGTTGTCGAAAGCTTCCGAAAATCTACAATTTTACCAAAAACATTAAGTAGTTACAAAAAAAGTTCAACTACTCTTAGCTGCAAACCTACTCTCCCCGGTTAATGCTTTCCGATAAGAGAAAGACGCTATTTGTAAATATAGTATCGTGTTTCCGCTAAGTACGAGTTTTCTAAGACGAGTTACACTGGTAACAACAAAGAAATAAGACACCGATAGAATGTTGAATCGCTTTTTCGGAGTTATTTTCCACTCCAACATTGTGAGATCATTATGAAGATTTTATATAGCTTTCAAGTTGTAAGATTTTCATTTTTAGTTTTAGAATAAGTAAAATTTATTATTAAAAAGTAATTTTAGTAGATTAAAATGTTAATTGTCACAGATAGTAGGAGTGCACATCGCTTACAAAAAAAAAAAATAGAAAATATTTGCTCATACGAAAAGGTGACAGAAAAGCATACTATTCTAAATATAGCTACAGAAGAAAAGAAAATTCAAAATTATTTCTATATGTACTTATTATTATTCCACAAAACTATATCTATCTAATAAGGACAGTTTTCCAATTTAGGTAATTTATATTTTAGAATTTGATTCTGAGTGTGAAGTACACATTGACGAAATTCATATTAAACAATTCGAAAATCATCAAACTGAACTTATAATAATTAAATTACATTCAAACGAGTTAAAATTTAATAATATTCAATGTACCCTAGATATTCAGAATCAATAAAGTCACCAAAATTTCGTATGGACTGTGAGCATTATTCAAGAAAGGAGAACTTGACGAAGAAACAAATACCAAGAAATCCAGGATAGTGCACAAAATTTGGAACTCTGCAGTTTAACAGATTTCCTCAATTTTTGTCTAGCAGTGGAAGGACATATAAGAAAACATGAAATTAGTAGTATGCATTTCGAAGTTTCTACTTTTTACATTTTGCACATTTTTAGAAGATGTGATTAGTGAATTTCCAATAGATCACCTTCATCATGAACATCAAAATAAGAATAAAATCAAAATAGAACTTTGTTGTAATAAGAAAAATTAATTTATATATATACGCAAATTGTCAGTGTCAATATCAAAAGGTCTAAAAAATAAGATGTTAAAGAAATTATATACTTTATCATTATTTTTGAGTTTCTTGAAATATCGTTGAAATTTATGTTTAAACATTTTATATCACAATCTTACAAAAAATAATTATTGCAGGCAAATGCAGAATCTTTAAAAAAAGATAACCTCTTCTCTAAGATAGGTAGAAAACTGGAAATTATTTAGGTTTGCTTAGTAAAAAATTTTTCGTAACGCCATCCGTATTCACGATAAAAAAATGTATACACTCTAACTGAAAGATCGCCTGGCAAGAGCTTTTATACTTGTTTGTAATGATAAGACCTTTTGTCATACTCCTTATGCTAACTGTTCGATCTTGATCACCTAAATTTAAAATTATATTTTCTTAATAAACGTTTCTTGTTGTTCTTGGCCTACCGGAATTCATTACCAGTTTCTCGACATCGTTCAAAGCCTCCAAGTGTATTCAACACTGAGTACATTTTGATTAACAATATCTAATATTACAAATAACAAGGTTTCAAAAATGTAATTATTTTCGACTCATCGCCATAACTATTAATAAATAAGAGTTTAGCATGACAGATTTATACAAAATTTTAATTCATATAATATATGATAATTACTATCAACTTAATCATACAACTCTCGATTATTACTAATCTATATCTATAATCTATCTATAATCTTCTATCTTCTATAATATAAAAATGAATCGCAAAATGTGTTGGTAAGCGCATAACTCAACAACGCCTGGACCAATTTGGCCAAATCTTTTTTTAAAATGTTCGTTGAAGTTCAAGGATGGTTTTTACGGCGAGAAAAATTAGAATTATTGCTGGAAAAACCCTAAAAATAGCTCTTTTCTTTTTCCCATACAAATGATTTGTAACTAAAACGTAGTCAATTTGAGCTTTTTTGCTATGGTAATTACAAGCACTCACTGTTGTCTAAGCAATGTAGGTGTGTTCCTAACGTCAAAGATCATATCTATCAAAACAATGTGTGTGTGTGCGTTGGAGCACAGAATACATAGTTGGAGGAGTTTAATGTCGCGTTCCGAAACTCGCGTTTCTTTTGTATTAGTTTCGGCACGCGAGATAAAATGCAGCAGTTTTCACGTCATTACATCAGTCAAACAAAAATCGCGTTAGCAACAGTGTTTTATTATTTTTAATATCCAAACAAAAACAATTCGTACGGCTTAAAAGAATTTGACTTCAAGTCATATCAAATTAAAAAAAAAAAAAGCTAATTACCGATCTAATCGTACTGCACAAGAACGTGACGACGGAAATGAACGTGAAAGAATTCGGATATCACAAACGCGTGAAGCGCGAGCGCGACATTCAACTAATAATCGCGCAAGTTTGAATCGAGCTGCTTTCAGTTACGATGTATCAATTGACTACAGTAACTACCAATGTGTTGTTATTGGTTCTATGAACTCGGTTTGCTCACACTGTAAGGCATTAAAATACAAAAACGAAGCCAATGGATTGTGTTGCGCAAATGGTAAAGTGAAATTGATACCATTGGATCCACCACCAGAACCATTGTACTCATTGGTTTCAGGAATAGGAACAGATTCTATACACTTTTTGACACATATCCAACAATATAACAATTGCTTTCAAATGACTTCATTTGGGGCAACAAATGTAGTTCGGGAAAATTTTATGCCAACTTTCAAGGTATGTATTATAGCAGTTACTCATAATTATTTTAGCGAACAAAATTTTCTGTCACGAAAGTTAAGATGTGTCACTTATCTTCAATTTCTTAATCATTACGAAATATATCACTTAGTCATCATATTATATGGTGATTCAGTTTCAGTGACACTTTTATTATATTTTATATATTTGATAGATATTAGTTAAAACTAAATATATATTTTTAAGATCAAATATTATTTAAGTTTGGTCACTGACAATCCATTAATTTATACCACACCATAATATTTTTCTTATTTACAGATACAAGGGCAAATATATCACAGAGCAGGTTCACTGTTACCAGTGTCAGATAGCGACAACAAATTGTGCACATAACAATTTAGTAAAGAGGTCTATTATAGAACAATTACAAACTTTATTTCATCAACACAATCAATTGATTATATTGTTTAAAACTGCCCTGGATCTGATGCCATCCGATAATCACAAAATTGTAATCAGAGCTGATAAAACACCTGCAGGTCAACATACAAGACGTTTTAATGCACCAACTATTGATGAAGTTGCTATCGTTGTAGTTGGAGAAAACTTGGAATCGCGTGATATTGTTTTACATCGTCGGAATGATCAATTACAACGTATAAAGGAAACACACCGCTCATATGATGCACTGCAATATCCCATTATATTTTGGCAAGGTGAAGATGGCTACGATTTCTCAACAAAAATGATAAATCCCATTACAGGTAACTAAAATATTAGTTTAGCTATGGCGATAATATTTCAGTCATTATATTATGTATTTTAATTTTATATTTGAATGTTATTAAAACAAAATCTATTTACAGGTTCTGAAACCAACAGAAAAGTCAGTTCAATGAACTATTATTCATACCGCCTAATGATTCGGGAAAATGAAGATAATCACATATTGAAATGTCGGCGATTATATCACAAATATGTTGTTGACATGTATGTTAAAATTGAAACGGAGAGATTAACATTCATCAGGTTGAATCAAACCAAACTCCGATCTGAAGAGTATATTCAGCTTCGAGATGCGATTAATACTGATGGAAATGCACAGAATGTCGGTCGGATGACTATTCTTCCAGCAACATACATCGGAAGCCCTCGGCATATGCACGAATATGCTCAAGATGCCATGTCGTATGTTCGTCATTATGGTACAGCAGATTTGTTCATCACATTTACATGCAATCCGCAATGGATAGAAATCAAGCAGGAGTTATTCTCTGGGCAATCACCCATTGATCGTCATGATATTACAGCCAGAGTCTTTAGACAAAAGTTGAAATCATTAATGGATTTCATCGTAAAACATAATGTGTTTGGTGAGACACGCTGCTGGATGTATTCTGTGGAGTGGCAGAAACGAGGATTGCCACATGCACACATTTTGATTTGGTTGGTTGAAAAGATAAGGCCAAATGAAGTTGATGCAGTGATATCAGCTGAAATCCCTGATGTACAAGTAGATCCTGGATTACATGAGGTAGTTATCAAACACATGATACATGGTCCCTGTGGAACTCTTAATCAAAATTCACCGTGTATGATGGATGGTAAATGTTCAAAACGATATCCACGGACATTAATATCGGAAACAATTACTGGTAATGACGGTTATCGATTGTATCGTCGCAGGTCGACAGCAGACAATGGAAAATCAACAATTGTCAAATTAAATCAACAAGATATTGAAATAGATAATCGTTGGATTGTTCCATATTCACCCATTTTATCAAAGACATTCAAAGCACACATCAACGTTGAATCTTGCCATTCAGTGAAATCAATTAAATACATTTGCAAATATGTAACCAAAGGGAGTGATATGGCTGTGATTGGAATTGGTGCAGAGAATTCCAATGATGAAGTTACCCAATACCAAATGGGCCGCTATGTCAGTAGTAATGAAGCAGTTTGGCGAATATTTTCTTTTCCTATTCATGAGAGACACCCTTCTGTTGTTCACTTAGCTGTGCATTTAGAAAATGGACAAAGAGTGTATTTTACAACACAGAACGCAGTACAAAGAGCTGCTCAGCCACCATCTACTACATTAACCAGTTTTTTTGAGACATGCCAAAACGATGATTTCGCACAAACATTGCTATATTCTGAAATGCCAAAATATTATACCTGGAATCAATCCTCAAGGAGATTTATACGACGGAAACAAGGAAAATCAGTTCCAGGATATACAGATGTATATTCCACCGATGCGATTGGCCGGATTTATTCTGTACATCCAAGCAATGATGAATGTTTTTATTTACGACTGCTATTAGTCAATGTACGTGGCGCAACATCATTCCAACAGTTACGAACTGTTGATGGTGAATTGTGTGGATCCTACAGAGAAGCCTGTCAACGTTTGCAATTACTTGAAAATGACGCTCATTGGGATCAAACTCTCAATGATGCTGTAATATCATCACACGCTCATCAAATACGAACATTGTTTTCTATAATCATATCTACATGCTTCCCATCAAAACCAATTGATTTGTGGATCAAGTACAAAGATTATATGTGTGATGATATTTTGTATCAAATACGGAATAGAATGGGAAATCCAAATATACAAATCAGTGAAGAAATTTACAATGAAGCATTGATTTCAATTGAGGACATGTGCTTGATAATGTCAAACAAACTATTAATTCAATTAGGCCTGACCGCGCCCAATCGTCCAATGCATGACGCTTTTAACCAAGAGTTGCATCGAGAAAGACTGTATGATCTCAACGCTTTGAAAGAATTAATTCAAACAAATCTTCCACTGTTAAATGAACAACTGAATTATGTATTTGAAACTCTTATGAAAGTAACAAATGATGAAACTGGAGGGATTTACTTCTTAGATGCACCTGGTGGTACAGGAAAAACTTTTTTCATTAATATTAGCAACAATTCGCTCACAAAATAAAATTGCACTTGCACTCGCTTCGTCGGGAATCGCAGCAACTTTGCTTGAAGGTGGTCGAACAGCCCATTCAGCACTAAAATTGCCATTAAATATGCAAAGCAATAAAACTCCAACCTGTAACGTTTCGAAGAACTCTGCAATGGCAAAGGTTTTGCAGCAATGTAAATTGATTGTTTGGGATGAATGCACGATGGCACATAAAAAATCTTTGGAGGCTTTAGACAGAACCTTAAAAGATCTACGGAGCAATAATAACCGATTTGGTGGTGCAATGATTTTATTAGCAGGAGATTTTCGTCAAACATTGCCAGTGATTCCACGATCAACGCCAGCTGATGAACTCAATGCATGTCTAAAGTCCTCCAATTTGTGGAAACATGTCAAAGTACTTCATTTAAGCAAGAATATGCGTGTCGAGTTGCAAAATGACCAATCTGGAAACATATTCTCTAAACAACTCATTGACATTGGTAATGGCAAATTACCTATAGACATGTTGACTGGCTGCATTAACTTTCCTCAAATTTTTTGTCAGTTAACTCAATCAAAAGATGAACTTATTCAGAAGGTGTTTCCAGATTTTTCTCAAAATTACAGAAACCATGATTGGTTGAGCGAACGAGCTATACTGGCTGCAAAAAACATAGATGTAAATGAATTAAATTTCAAAATTCAAGAACAAATTACAGGCGAATTGAGGATATATAAATCAGTTGATTCGGCTACTAATCAAGATGATGTAGTCAACTATCCACCGGAATTTTTAAACTCGCTGGATTTGCCAGGATCAGGATAATCAACCAACCGCGTCTTTGCAACGGTACACGGTTAGCGATAAAAAAATTACTAAACAATGTGATAGAAGCAACTATACTCAAAGGAAAGTATAAAGGAGAAGATGTTCTCATACCGCGCATCCCAATGATTCCGACTGATGTGCCATTTGAGTTTAAACGACTACAGTTTCCAGTGCGGCTTGCTTTTGCTATGACTATAAACAAGTCCCAGGGGCAATCATTAAGTGTTTGTGGTATTAATCTAGAAAACCCATGTTTCTCACATGGTCAATTGTATGTTGCCTGTTCCCGTGTTGGAAAACCATCAGATTTGTTTATCTATGCGCCAGGTAATCAAACAAAAAACATCGTATACCACAAAGCACTACAATGATAATAATAATAATTATTTATGATTCACATTATTAACAATAAAGCGATTACTTACTTTTAAATCCTTATATATGTTTTATTTAATTATTTTTTATTCACAACGCCCTATCACCAGGGTGACGGTTCTGTTCAGGAGAATTTTTTAAAATACGTAGGCACAAAAACTGCCACATTACAAATCTTTTTGACAGGACGAAGTCTGTCGGGTCAGCTAGTTTTCAAATAAAAACATTTCAAAAACGGTACAGATTATCGAGATTTACAACTTAAAATTTGATTAATAAATCTAATCTTGAAAAATTTATGTTCAATACTACTCGGTAAGAACCGTGTAAGTTCTATGAGAGTTCAATGAAATTCAAGGGTTGCATCAGTTTCTAAAACATATTCGTTTAAAATTTAGAAATATTTGGAACTTAGAAATTAAGCTATATCAGTCTATATTATATTCAGCAAGTAGGCTGATATAATGATTTTCATGCAGTGTACAATAAGATGATTTGAAATTTGAAATGATCCTTTTAGTAGCATTAGGCATTACCTGTAATATTCTCTGGATGAATGCATGAAAGTCCGCATTTTTCGGTACCACAACACTTTTGAACGGATGGACATTCCAAATCATGACTACATATTTTACCACAGGGCAGGTTCCCTTGCATCTCATTTGGGCACATTCCAGTTTTCTGGATTTTCAGTGACGCTGGACAGCAAACGCCATAATCGTTACCTAAAATGACAGTCATAAAGCATTTCCCTACTTCAAATCTTTACTCTAGTGAAATTCCACGAGGTAAGCTGATTGATGTCTTGAAAGAGTTCGAAATATGGGAATATATCTTAAAAAGGGTGCACTTTGGTATTTTATTGCCATAACCCCACAAAAATCATCTTTATAAATGAGTAAATACCTGTTTGAACTAAACATTGATAAAGCGGAGGGCATTGTGGTTTTCCTAGATCATTCCCGCATAAAAAGGGTCGTACAGTTTCACTGATACGAAGAGGATCGCCTACTGGACAAATATTATCCAAGCTTCTTCCACGTTTACCTGCAAATTTCATTAAATATACAATATTAATAATCATTATTGAGGTTAAACACATAAGTTATAGAGGTTCTAGAAAATACCTCAAGGCAATAATGAGTGTTATTTTGGACTATATTTGAACAAAATGATCAGTGTGGCAATAAAAAGCTGATTTAAATAAACTCAATGTAATCTATACATATCTTTTAAATTTTGAGAAAACATATTTTACGTCATTAGCAGCTACCTAAACTATGGAAAATTGAACTTCATTGTAATGACCTAACCTGGTCTAACCTGTAAAAATTTGATGACATTCATAATCTAACCAATGAAAATTCACAACAATTTGAATAGCAACGGTAATCAATAAACTTCTATATTTCACGCACGATTATCATTTTAAAGGAATACAGAAATGTTTCATTACTCTAAGGTAGAGGAGGATCAATGTTACTCACAATGTTAATGTTACACTTATATAAACTTCGACATTCTTATAAACGTTCCATTTTTACTCTCTTTCCAAAAAGATTTGTCAGAAAGTGATAAAAATTTGATTGTAATTTATTACATTGGTTGATTCTATTTTATTCTAATTTTTTGTCTAATGAAATCCATTTAAAAATTGTAATAATGAGAGAAACTCTTTTTAATTTGGATATATAAATTATAAATTAGGTCAACAATCTATTAAAATTAGTGTAAATAATTCAATTTTCATTATTCCCTTACATATACATTTCATACAACATACTACTTATATGTATAATGAATTATTCAAATTAAACGGATGTTCAATTTTCAAATTTTTTCATAATAAATCATTGATTAAAACGAACTTGATTTAAAAAAAAATATAAGTAATGAAAGCCTGTTTGCTCTATCGATTAAATGTGTGAATATGGAGCAGGGCTAATGATATCAATCTATCATGACTGGTTGACGTTCTTGAGTAGTTTTTCAAATCAAATCACTATCAAGGCAATGTCAATATTTCAGGCACTAAAATTGATGATAAGCATTAAGTCATGTTGTTCCTTTCTTTGTGTATTTTACACTAATATGAGCTTCAAATGTAAGACACTAGTCAACAATACCTGACTCTAGATCGTTACACCACTCCTTTATTTACATATGAGAAACAGGATCTGAATCAAACACCAAAGGTTCTTCACTGCCTAAATGTATTTTTCCTTAATTATGTTTTCAAAACTATTTCCATGAACAGTGATATTGTCCATACTCAAGAACTCAGTTTTAGAAGCAGAAGAAACTGACGATGCAGTTATATTTCCACTCTCCAGTTCTAGGTCTTGCCTCGAATGCTGTACCTAAATAATCGTTATATGTGAAGCTGTATATGTTAACGTATTCGATGATGTTTACTTAATATGTCGATAAAGTATTTTTCCAATAGTATTTGTAGCCAAATCTTCTCGATATCGTTCTTTTTAATTCAGATCCCCATTTCTATGCTTGACCTAAGATGTCGACACTAGTCAACCGCAGAGAGTTGATTGTGACTGTATGACATGCAACAATAAATACTGCTACAATGATATTGGGAACAATAATAGGCGCCTATATAAATATGATATGATTGAAAACGAGCCTCTTACAAAATATTCTCATTTGATGGAATCAATCCTAAAAAGATGATAAATCATAGTTTAGATGAAAAAGAATTACATAAATCAGGACTACTTTTTGAAAGTAACAGTATTTTTAGAAATTTGTACAAGCAAAATCAATAATTTTTCAATTCATTTCGAAATTTAAACGTGATCGTACATTCAATTACCTATGATACAAAATATGATTGATTATAGAATAACAATAAAAAAATCTACATAGAATAACAAACATAAATGAATTAACTTTATGGTGCGTGAGACATTTTATAATATGTTTTCAATAAGAGCGACTTAGAAAGAGCCGATAGTATTTTTGCGTTTATATAGGACTTGGTCGAAATAAGGATCCATTATTAGACTCTAAAATTCAATCAACACACTGCTAAGCGAACATAAAACGATTTGAGAAAAAATGATTCACTTCAGAAGTGAGAAGAACAATGCTTTTTATGTATATGATAAACGTTGAAGTAAGGTCAGTTAGTTTTCAAGAATTGACCAACTTCCGATTGTGGTTTAAATAAGCCAAATTATGTTCTAATCAATTACCTAATAAGAAATAATTTTCGTGAAGACGACTAGTCTACAATACCCAAGTTTTAATAAAATGACTAAAAATTTAGACTGCTTAATCAAAATTTTTCTGTGAAAAGTTTATAGTTGATTATCAGATAAGAAGCGCGAAATTTAAATTCCATTCTTACATAATTATTCACATTGTGCTTCCTGTTTTTGTTAATTAATAGGTTAAGGTAGTGAAATAATCAACGGTTTTGACATGTCAATAGAAATCGATATGTAAAGGCGTTTTACCTAGAAAGGCAACCATGCAAAGATGAGTGCAACAATAGCAAGGTTTGATCGATAAAGGCTTCTGTGTCAGGTTGAGCATTTAGAACAAAATATGTATGTTAGAAATATGGTTAATTATTGAGAGTACAGTAGCTTTAAACCTCCAATAAGTGGTGATGAATAAACTATATATTAAATCGATCAGAAAATCCTGTGTTAATAGACAAAGTTTTCCTAATTAAAACAAAAAAATAAGTTATTTATAAGAATAGTCTTGGAATCAAGAAGATATATCTGACAAAACAAATAAAGAAAGGCTTTGCATAGAAACTTTAGATTTATATTATTGTTATGAAAGTGACAAGAGATATTGCTGAAAGTTATTTTTAAGTGTATAAAATATACGGCAACATTGAAATTCAAGTAAAGTGGTGGAGTAGGGCAGAAATTGATTTTTAAAGTAGCGCTAGATGACGATATTTTATTCGTAAATTTTAGTTTCTTATACACTGGAATATAATCACGTGCTGAATATATCACAGCTTAAAGAAGTATTAGAAGTTCAAAATATTGATGCAAGTTTCTATCTTTTTTGCAAGATATACGAGTATCAATTGAGAACAAAAGCTATACATAGGACCATGCACAGTGATGATTTTTAAGGCTTAGATACTTTTGCAACGAATTGTGGCCTCAAAAGAAACAAAAGAGATTGGTACTTTCCATTTCTGCTCTAGATATGCCATGAATTTCATTTCGAATTCTGAGGATCATTTGTTTTTGTTATAGGCTTAGAATAAAAAAGGGGATATTTTTTATCCCCATATCACGCATAGTAACAAACTGGCATGTGATAGATGAACCATCCGTGTTTGATCATTTATGTATAAGATTCGATCTAGAGACAATAGCAACTTGCCTAAGGGAAATACGAGCTCCAAAACTCCCCAACAGCTTCCAACTGAATTTGGAATAATCTCCATATAACATAGAAGGGGCCTCCAACCACTTGCCCTACTTAATCAAAGTGGCATATAAAAACAACTGCCTAGTAAAATAAAGGGTAATCCATAGAAATATGCTTTACAGGTATAGAGAAGTGGGCCGCTTAATATATGTAGTTCAACAATGCAACGAATACTAGAAATTCGGTAAACTATAGAATAGTTCTAGCAAATTATGCCAAGTAATTCAGAAATTCTAAAAGAAGAACTTAGAGAGTGCGAGGGAATACATGAGTTAGCCCCAGCACAACGTTTCCAAAAAGTCTTAGCCAAATTAAATAGAATCGGACAATTTCAAAATGCAAACAGTATATTGCAGCTATGAGTTAGAAAGTTCAGGGATACTTCTAACGACTCACTTTTTCAGCTCAGAATTTGCAAGTCCTTTGAATCCAACCTAATTATGGGATATATACCCAAAATATGGAAAGAGGCAAAAGAGCAAAAAAATAATTCCACTAAATGCACATAGAAAAGGTTATTGACAGCGAAGATATCGCTCTAGTATCCTTCGTTGAAATAGAAGGCGTTTTGACAGCACCTCACATAAGGAGGTGCGCATTTTCTTCGCTAGCCAAGCGACCTTGAAGGTACTGAAGACTATTACATGCACGTTCAAGTTAGCCTGGGAGTGTAAATAAACTTCAAAAGCACTAGCTAACAGAAACAAAGTAATTCTAATGTGGCCGCCAGGCCACTAGTGTATACCTGGCAATGTCTAGTTGATCGCATTTTTTAGTTTTATAACATCCATCCCAATGTCAGCATCGAGGCTAAGTCGTAAGGCGACTAGTAAGCTCATCTCAAAAGAGTTTTCAATTAGTTATCCTCGGATTCTTGAAAACTAGCGTTTCATGATCCATGTCTTTGTTGGGCTTGAAGAGAATGTTCAGTAGTCCGATATAGACACATCCAATGACATCCTCCACGAGTCGATCAGATTAACGATTATTGAGCAAATAGTGAAGTCAGTCACAGGTTGGCATCGATTAAAAAAGTAAGCACATGAAGTCGGTTAGTAAGAATCCTTTGGGGTTCTCATCCGCGCATCTCTATAGGCGATAGTAAAAATTACGTGAGAAAGGAGAGCAGAGTTTCTATGGGGTAGAATGCAGAATAAATTACCAGTTCTTCATCTGCATCCCTCTCACTCAGAGGAATAGAAAGGGTGAGCGCAACACGTTCCTGGTAAAAATGCAGGTGTGCGTTCCAACACGCAGTATACGGTACTGTAGCGTACCCTTCTGATATATCAAATGTTTTGATTGTGCCCCGAAAAATTTGAAATAGCTATTTTAATATTCTTTGAAATGTAAATAAATATATTAGTCGAAAATCATTTCAAAATCACTTTTCCTACATTGGAAATGTCAACAAAAGGATCACTTCATTTAACTTTTTCAATAAATTTCAATCTACCAATATATTTCAATAGTAGATATCTTTAACTTTTCGACCTAATACAACTTGTCATTGACAAATCTGATAACTGTATGGATCAAAAGATCGCCTACTAAATATGGGATGATACGTATATACAATCTGTTTTAACTATACGAAGAAATCTTTATAATGAAATATATGTTGTTTGTGATTTCATGGTTTATCAATGCAATTTTTCATAGTAGGATGAAAGATGAGACAAATTTTTTTCCCAAAAATAACCACATAAAAATTTATATTATCTACAGTTTCGAAATGGGATCTTGTAATATAGAAAAATCGAAAGAAGAACATAGGTCTTGCTTTTTTGTGATCATACAAGGATAGTTATGATTGAATTTGAGCTTTTGGAACAAGGTGCCTTGGATATGAAAATGGGAATAAAATCTTATGTCGCCGATTTTGACTAAATTTCGTACATGGGGCTTTCATGATATGAGAATTCCGGCTTTAAAGGGCAAACGATCGCAACAGCTACCTGTCCAGTAGCCAAGCAGCCATTAGAGCTCTAAGCTCCAATATCATAAAATCCAAACTAGTTTGGGATTACCTAGAAAAATTAAACGAGATGGGCAAGATACATAAAATTAACTTACAATGGATTTCGGGACACACCGGAGCGAAGGGAGATAAAATAGCTGATAAGCTCGCTAAAGAGGGGGCAGACAAGCTCTTCATGGGACAGCTACAGAGCAATGGAAAAGAAAGTAGATAGGAGCAAAATCATTTGTTAGGATAAACTACAAGGGCTGAGACAGGCAAAGATTCTTCTTCTTCAGAGTAGATGTGCGGAATGTATAAACCTAAGTAACAACAATCTACAAATACTAACAGGATTTTTATCGGGGCACTGTCGCCTCAACAAACACCTGAAGACGCTAGACTTAGCAGATAATGGGGCGTGCAGATTTTGTTGCACAGAGTTCGAAACCTCCAGTATCCCAGCATGAAGATGGGACACAATAGAACGTTTGGGTCGCAGTGTATACGAGACCCTAAATCCACACATACATATTTACATGATATGGGAATTCCGGTTTTGAAGGGTAAATTTTCAAGATAGAATAGATCAAGGAGACCGGTTCCGATAGTAGAAATTTTGCTAAACCAGGTTTAAGTGGGCAAAATTGAGTATGAAAATTGCATCAGGACTGGCTGAGAAGGGGTCGTTAAATTTGTTTTGCGATTAGACTGAAAATCTGGGACAAAAGGTATTTGGGGACAAGGAATTCAACGACAATATTAGTTTTACCATTGGACTCCAATAACAGGGTTAAAAAAATAAAAATCCCAAACATTCCGATTTTCGTCATCTGAAAAATAGTAAACTTCTCAAGATTTCGATAAAATTTTGATTTGATGCTATTGGGTAATGAGAATTCTTATTTGATGATCGACTTCCTGCGAAAAATTCTTTTTCTAATACATTACTTGAAGAATTTTTGGAAAATTTGAGAAAATAACTCCAAAATCGATATCCTCGTATAAAAATACGTCATGATCCATTTTTATCTTCACAAAATTCAGGATACTTGAATTTTATTTAAATTTTCTGTAAAATGTATCCCTATTATTATATGTTCCACGTCTATGGGATATTAATGTAAAAATATACAGAATACAGAAGTTAAATGATGATTGTTTGAGAAAAAATATATTATTCTTATAATACCTTATAATTTAATATAACAATTCATATTTATTGGAAATCAATTGGGCTGAAAATTATGAATCGATCTAAAAATTAATTGCATAGTATTTTTCAATTGAATATATAATATATAATATATAGATAGAGAATTCATTTCAACGATTTTGTGTGAAGAAAAGATACTTGAAAATGATAATTCGTATTGGATTTCTCCAATACATCGTTTGTAGAAAGTATACTCTTCAACCAAAGCACGACTGGTTGGCGTCTGGTATTACACAAAATTTCCGAATAATTTTCTTCTAAATTTCACTAAAAATTCAATCGCGACAGAATGGTAACAGTGATGCCTATATTACATGGATACGAATAATTCATAATATTCAAACACAGTAATAATGGAAAAACCTATTGTTTTTTTGGAAAAACAATTTATTGAGAATTTTAATTTGAAACGACTATAGCCCTCGAACTATAATATGTAGACTTATGCGGTCTTGGTGATTGTATTTGTATTTAAAGACATAATGCAAAGATGCACCCTTCTAATAGACTTATGCAGATGTATCCTATATTTTCTGCTAACCCATCTGAAAGGGAAACATTCGCAAGATAAAAATTCGGTCGAAATTACTATAACTATTGGAAAAATGATATATTATTTATTATAATAGGCTCAAACCAACAAGCATTTATTCAAGAATTGAATATATAATTAATTATATGTTCCTATTACGATTTTACAGGCAATTTCCGATGACCATCAATGAATTTCCAGAAGGTATTTCATTTCATATTACATCTAACAATGCAATCCGTTAAAGAAAATTGAAGATGTCTTGACCGATATACTCACATGACCTTCTCAAGTTGGTATTTCGATGAGTCATAAATTAAATGGTGAAAGTGAATAGTCGTTTGCGTTAGTTTCACAATCAATGACATGAATAGCAAACTATACTAATACCAAGAGAACACTAATATAAAGAGTATTGATTTATTTATTAGTTACTCTTTTATTTGAATATGGGTGAAAGAGAGGAGTTGGAATCGTACAGGTATTAACATTTGCTAGGCAACATTGAATGCGAGGTATTAGTTTTTGAAAGTGGAATTGTAAGATGAAAAAGAGCAATTATAAATAAATTTATTTTTGGGTGGTAATAAATACATCATAGCAATACTTAATACATTTTATTAGGAAATATGTTGAAATTTCATTAATAATATTCGTGACATTACGCAAATCAATTACTGTACATATTGATATTGATATTACAACACCCATATTTCCATTTAAAAATGATGACGTCATCACGTTTACATAGATTTCACCAAAAATGGAAAAGAATCCTCACGTGTACGAAATAACGAATTTATTCCTTTCATTTGCACCATACTATATACATTGCCACAAACACACACACACACATCATGTTATTCGATCTCAAAACATCAGTGGTTATTCGATTCACTAATAGAGCTATCCAAACTATCAGATCCAAAAATTCAGATACAAAGCTATTGTAAAAGCGAAAATAATTAATCCTACAAAACGTAATAGATCACAAACATGAAAATTTAAAACACTTTTCCTTACCATATGTACAATAACTTTCTCAATAACTAACTATTTCGATAAATATTATATTAGAATAAGTTCAAAAGGATATTGGCAAAATAAATCACTAAATACCATAAAAATTTAAAAAGTAATATTTTTGATGGGGTTCCTTGTAATTATTGTGACACTGTTTAATCCAGACATCTTAGTATTTAGAAAAAAAAATTACGAGAAAAAAATAGAGTTGCATTGTTAATTGATAAGAAAATAGTTATTTATGCAGTAAGTGCAAAAAGTAAGTGTTTAGTGCACGCAACGTGAATTTGTCTAACAAGGCCATTAGGCCGAGCTTGACAAGACGTATGTTTGAAGCATTTACATTTGTGTTCATAAATTGAAATCATATGGCATTTTAGAAACAAATGAATTTTCTAGTAATTTCGTAATCCAGTACATAGTAAATATGATAGATTATGAAATCCGGAATTTTTTGAAACGTATTAATATCTCACAGAAAAAGGACTAAATATTTGGATCATTTGAATGTCTTGATTACAAATCGATGATTTGTAATCATCGACGGCATTATTGATTCTTTTTTATTTCTTTTTTTACCATAGGTTCCTTCATACATCATTGAAATCAAGCTACTTCCACGTTAGACATTTAAATATAATAAGAACATATCTTCAAAATATAAAATTTTAGATAATAAACAATTTTAACACACATTACATCTAGTACTATAATTATCGTTATTGTGATCCTTATAGCAAATGTATTATCTATTTTATTTCACTCGTATCCACCCTGAAAGAAGCTCCGAACCATCTTTTGGCAATAAGTGATGTAGGTGTGTTCAAATCACGCCATCACAACTGAATTGTAAATTGAGAAACTGAAATCTTATTGTATTGATGTCTTTCAGTTAATTTACCTGATGGTATAAAGTTCATGGTCTCAATTATAGCGATCGTGTTTCGTAATTTATGTGAATTAACTAAATCGTTGAATGCCGGAGAATTTTATTATTATTTTGCAAATGTGATCGTGAGAGAAGCGCAACACTTGCGTTAATTTCAATAGATGGGATGGTACCATGTTTTATAGTGCATACCTTGACATTAAAATAATTCAATAAATTGTTACGATAGAATTATGTAGATAGAGCCCATCCTGATGTTTCCTAATACATGAAAATGTGATGTCTCAACTATGTATAAGTATTGTTATAATGTACAATGGAAAGAAATCGAGAACATTCCGTACTCAAATTTATATTGTGAAAAAAAGATATAGAGTAAATCTTCTGTTGTGTCAACAACATTTACTTTTACTTCTTAATAATTATATTGTTGCTTCTTAATTTTTAGAATTATTGCGGTTCAGTATATTGACGGCTCATCATCTAAATCTCTCAAATATGTTAGCGTATGTTGACCTCAGCTTCCTTCACATTTTCTGCTACTAATATTTCAAAAACTGATCGGATATGCAGATAATAATGGTTTCACAGTTTGGAATGAAATAGGATGATGAACTCTCAAGATCATCACTAGAAAAATTCATTCGTTCCTATTTATATTCTCATATTAATTTGGAAGAATAAAGGCATTTTCAGTACCAAATACTTACATGTGGGAACCGGAGGACATGGAGGGTCTGCACAAGCAAGTTCTTCAAGATGACATTCAAGAGCATTGGGACATTTTATGCCATCGCAAGGATCCCTGCATCGACATAATGGACAACCATCAGCAGATAAAGAAAAACCATGTGGGCAGAACATTCTACATGTGTGATCTGCGCATGGCTTTGGTGCTAAAACAAGAAAAGTTATCATTATCATTTTATATATCCCTTTTCGATAAAAGTTTCTTTAACATAACAGGTAAAAATTTTAAGTTTTGACTCTTGGTGTAAAGACCGAAGTACGTCAAATTTTTATCTGTTATTTTAAGCTGAACAGAAACCTGAAATCAAGATAAATATCAATAATAATCAAAATCAAAAGACCAATCAAAAATCTATATATATATATATATATATATATATATATATATATATATATATATATAAAATATAACCAAGAGGTCATCAATACGATAAAAAAAATAGAACTGCATTGACGAACCATGAAATATCAAAAAAACATAAATTCAATTATATATATTATATATTATCTTTGTTTTCTTGTTGATCTTCTGTGATAATGACACTTTATTACTAAGAGGCGAGTATTTTTGCAACAATATCAAACTGCAAATGTGTTTACTAAGCAGTTGCTAGACATTGGAAATAATAAAGTTGCAGTGGACACCTCGACCGGATTCATCACATTACCCACAGATTTCTGTCACATCACAGAATAGAAAGAGAAGCGTATTTAGCGTTTTTTCCCTGATATAGCGCAACAGTTCATAACAATAATTGGCTAGGTGAATTAGCAATTTTGGCGGCGAAAAATAAGGATGTCGAGGATCTCAATGCGATCATTCCGGATTTTTTTTTCAGGACTTTTTCCTTCAAATCAATCGACACTGTTATGAACTAGGATGATGTAGTCAACTATCAACGGAGTTTTTCAGTTCACTGGTATTGCCTGGACCATCGCCTCAAACTTTGCAGTTAAAAGTAGGACAAGTTGTCATCATGCTGTGTAACATTAATCAACCTCGACTGTGCAATGGAACAAGACTGGCTGTGAAAAAGGTGATGAATAACGTCATTGAGGCAACAATCATAAAGGGAAAATACAAATTAGAGGATGTCTTGATCGCGCATATACCGATGATTCCGACGGATTCACCATTCGATTTTAAACGTTTACAATTTCCGGTACGTCTGGCCTTTGCGATGACCATAAATAAATCGCAAGGCAAGTCGTTGGAAGTTTGCGGAATCAACTTGGAGTTTCCCTGTTTCGCGCATGGACAATTATACGTCACGTGTTCACGCGTCGGAAAAGCGTCATCTTTGTTTATTTACACAAAACAAAAAATATACGAGTAGTTTATCAGAAAGCTTTAAAGTGAATAACAGACTGTATCACAACTGTGTGTGTCTGTCAATATCAAATTGAATTATAAATAGCCAGTATTTCAGGAAAACTCCGCAATATAAAGTGTAATTGATCTAAAATAATAATAAAACTTCATTCATACCGAGAATTTTTTTATTAATTTTAATAATAAAATGAATCCTTCTTTTTGTTTTAAGTTTATTTTATACAAAAGTTTAGGTCTTTTATTTATCAATTGAAGCAGTACGAAGTCTGCCGGGTCAGCTGGTGTTTTATAAATTCCTTAAAATATGAAATCCCTTTAGTTCAATAGTGTGATAAAATAAAGATTTTACATTGATTTAAGCTGAATGTAAGTATTTGTTTGGAAATCATTAAGTTGTAAATACTAATTATACGTACATGGCCACCTAGTTTTCATGATTTTTATTTCAAATCTAGGTATGAATGTCAAGTTCGCTTTCTAAGTTTATACATAAAAGACAATTTGAACTTATCACCAATTAAATAATAATACGAGATTTCGATAAATATGTAGACTATATGTTGCATAAAGTAGGACAAAACCTTCTAAGCAACAAAAAAATGAATTTTTTATAAATGTTTTTTGGGAGTACAAGAAAGAGATAGTAGAGATTCACTTCATACTCGTATACCAATATTGTTATTTTAAATCACATGCTTACGAAAACACTTTTATTCTTTATACAGAGTGTTTCGGGATTAGGGATGCAACATCGCTCATAGAAAACATCGATGTTAGAACATCGATATTTTGAAAAGTGGAACATCGATGTTACAAACGTCGAGGTTTATGAACGATATATCGATGTTTTTTTTGCAGAAAACAGACACAATTTTTAATATCTACTTTTTAAGAATAATCATTATTTTATTTTAACAGAAAATAAGTATGTATTTATTTTTTTAAAAATAATAATTTTGACAACCTGGTGCCCAGTAAGCGGTTTCTCTCCTGAGAAATTGTAGCTCCAGCTTCAGAGTACCGCTCGCTGAGTACCGAAGTTGCCACAATAGGCAAATAGATCATAACTAAATTATGAAGCCTGGGAAATAATGCCTTCATGTCATCCCACACCTCCAATGCATTTCCCTTTATTGGAGTAACAGTAGATGACATGAACATTTGTAATTCTATTTCTGCTTTAGTTTTACCTTTCGTATTTTTTCTTCATATTATATTGTGTCAATATTTTAAGGTACCTCCATATGTCACTTTCATTATTATCGCCTTTTTCGGATTCGTCACAAGACTCATTCCTACCTACCTACCAACAACTAGCAACACAATAGTCTTCAGTACTCGTCAGTGTGGACAAGCGAAGCAACTGCTTCGTGTGGCGCCTGCGCGCGAGGCGCGTTTGTAATGTTTGTATTGCAGAACGAACTAGAAACTAAATAGAAAAATCTTGTGACAGTTGTGACTAAGAAAGATATATTTTATGATTATGTGTACCTAACATCGTTCATAAAACATCGATCATGAAGAACGATGTAACATCGATGTTTAAGGTTTCGATTTCGAGGTTAAAACATTGATATTTATGAACGATATATCGATGTTTGAAAAACATCGATGTATCGTTTGCCTCCCTACCCGGAATGCGAAAAATTCGGGAATGAGATTACGTGAAAATTATGCTGTGATATGGTCATACGACCCTCGTTTCTGAGTTGTATGCCTTTAAAGATGTGTAGTGTGATATACATGTAGTGTGTTTCACGGAATAAATAATTCTACTATCTGAAGGCCAGGGGCGGTTCATGCCCAATGGTTAACAATCGGTAACTGTATAATTTAAAGACAGCAAAAATGAATTTTTTAATCGATTTTCAAAAAGGTGTTTATTCCAATTTGACTCAATGTGTGGAAAGAGTCCAGCGTTCTTCGTGTACTTCGATTTGATGTTCTGCCATAGCTGGTTTGAAGAGAGGACCTGCTCTCATACTCGTACATATTGCATCTTAAGTGACTTTTTCTTGACTCTTGACTCATTATATTTGAGTGGAACCCAGTTGACTAGTGATATTCACCTCAGTTAAAGCATGTGTAACTGGCACTCAGATGGAGTGAAATTTTATTATTCTTGCTTCTAGTACTATGACAAACATCAAATTCTCTTCCTTAAATATAATCGAAATGAAGTAGAGAATCCAGAAATTGATATCTTCTAAAAATTTGTACTGACTGTACTGTACTGTAAGGGGATGCCATAAGACCAATTTTCTATATCTCTACGTATTCCCAGCATAAGATTAATGATACTTCATATAGTAATAATAATTAGGTTCGTATACGATTTGTCGTATGCTCAATTTAATGAATTCCATTGATATATATTTTTTATATGTGAACTTATTCGGTATATACTTAATTTCCAATACTTGCATTAAAACACTAAATTGAAATATGCAACACGTTTTCTTCTTAGAGATTTACGAATAACACTTCCTTTGAGCTCTCTACTCCGTATCATCAAGTATATTGCACGTCCATAAAAGTAAATTAAAACGTCTACAATCATAAAAAACAAGTTCAGAGTATGATGATTTGTTGTCACCCAGAAATAATAATGATATTCGCTGGAATGAGTTGGTTGACTCTTAAGAAAGTTCAGTTTTATGTGTATGCCTCAATTTGACAATTTCTGGTATACAAGGACAGAAAGTTCTATTAGTTTGAAACAGTAACATCATGAGTTATATATGATAAATAATACAGGCGAAGAAAATAAAAAGTTTTTTGTGTAGTAAAGTTCCAAAGTAAATTTAAAAACATAGAGGAGTGGGCTCAGGTGTCTAAAAATTACTACTTTGAATTGAATTTGGTTTCTAGATTTACCGTTAAATACATAGAAACATGGAGGTTACACCACTTATATACATTACTTATGTTTAAAAGAAAATCTATATTTTTGTGGCCACTATTTTGGATGTATGTAGGAAGATCCATTAACTTTAAATGTTAGGGTGTAGGTGCAGTAGACGATACTAATATAATATGGAAAGATATCATGCTATTTTGTTATATAAATTGTAATGGAGACACTTAGCTAAAGGTAATATTTTTCTTACAGTTTGAATGTAAGAAGCCGTTAATTACTTTGATAGAAATCAATCGTTAATCTCAGTCTGAGAAAAACTTTTGTATGTATCGCTGAGTTCTTAGGAAATACTTTCAGTATCAGTATTTTGAAAATTCAGCATTTCAAAACTCTTACAAGAATTGTGTAAAAGAAGTGAACACATGTATTGGTATAGTTTGCCTGTGCATTTTGGTCGCTTTGCGGATAGTATATTTAGGTACACCTAAAAATGTTTGGTTCATCAGTTCATCTTCTACCTCAACAAGTCAAAAATATAAATCTTCCATGTGGTTTTTCTTTTATCATGTTATAGGTTTAGTAAACGAAAGCTTTTTGCGCACTCTTTGATTCTAAAGTGACATAACACTAGTTTTGCAAATTTTGTGCGGGGACCGGCACTTGTTTAGTCCAACTTGCATTTCCACAACATGCAAAATGAGCTTGTTCCACAAAATGAGTTATATTTTATCGTTCTTCCTTTTCGCAAAATTCATTACATTTTTATTACATTTAAATTTTGCTTATTCGACTTATTTATTTTTTAAAATGCAAAAATATTTTTATCAAAAATATAAACTGAAAGGAACAGCAAATAAAATACATCCATGTAACTTATTTAAAACTTTTCTTGAAGAAATGTATGGCAAAATGCTAATTTACTAAATCATGAGACAGATCAAAAATTTTATAAAATCATATGAAGATTCCTCATAATTATGTTTCTTTTTAAGTCACCCGAAATGCTATTTACATATTACATGTGATACATTATCTTATATTTTTCATACAACGATCAATCCTGAAAACCAGAAGCAATGAGAAAATAATTTTCAAGCGCTGGAACTTAGTCGTCACATTATGAACTTGTTCAGGCTTACATCTGTCTGAACTTGTTGAAGCGTGTCTACAGTAGAAGTGTGAAATCTTGTCTTAGTGATTAAATATTTACTAATATTATTGAACATTGATGATCAACATGTGATTATAAGACGAAAGGCTGAATATATTGGTTATTCATATCATTTGTTACATATTAAGCTTATTTCGGAATTGAGCATGAAATAATTGTCTGCACGATGGGTATCACCAACATTAACAGTTACATACAAGTAATCTCGAAAAGAAATTTGCAATCATTTTTTAGCACAGCAAAAACAAGTAAAAAAAAACGTTTTTTTATAATATTAGTAACAATGGATGGGTTATGGATCCATGCTGTGATGTGAAAACCAAAATGAAGAGTACCTAATGCGTAGAAATATCGAGGTTCATAAGATTTTATGGAGAAATGAAAAGACCGCAAATTATTTTTAGACACGATAATTCAAAGAATCAAAACAGTAGAAAAAGGATAGAAATTCAAATGAACAGATTACATATGATGTCGATATACTTCGAAAAGAATGCCGAGATGTTTTATTATGACTAACTAACAGGGCACATTTCGGCAATGGAGTACGAGGATGTATAGATATCTAGCATAAAAAAATATTGCGTTACCATAGCAACCAACAATAACTTATTAGAAGTGTCAGTGTAAAGTTTAACGTTAAAAAAGTAAACCCGACTTACGTAACAAATTAAAAGAAATAAGATGTCCAACGAAATTGTGAAAATAGAAAAATTATAGTACCGAACCATCATCAAGTACTTAAAAGGGTTAAGAGGTAAGCAGATTTACGAATATATGCTTAACACCCTTGGTAATCAATGTCCTTCGTATGCGACCGTGAAAAATTGGACTGCAGAATTCAAGAGGTAAATTTTCCATTGAAGATAATGACCGATCGGGAAGGCCAGTTTCTGTATCAGTCTCCGAAAATATCGATGTAGACATGATTTTAACAGACCCTCGAATTGGGCTAAAACGGATATCTGAAGCACTGAATACTTCATACGAACCCGTTCATCATATAGTTCACGTCAATTTGGACATGAAAAAAATTGCTGCAAAATGCATCCCCAAATGTTTGAATGTTGTCCAAAAGCGTGCAAAGGTAGAAGCATCCCGTTCGATCTGTGCTCGAATGCTTGAAAACGATGTAGACTTCTTAAACCGAATTGTTACTATGGATGTGACTTGGGTACATTTCTACTATCCAGAAACGAAGCAACAATCGATGGAATGGCGACACTCTGGTTCTCCAAGACCTAAGAAGTTTCGTGTCCAAAAATCTGCTGAAAAAGTTCATGCTTCAGTTTTTTGGGATTGCCACGAAGTAATCATGATTGATTTTTTGAATAAGGGTAGAACAATAACTGGAGATTACTATTCGACATTACTGACCACTCTACGGGAAAAAATTAAAGAGAAAAGACGCGGAAAGGTATCCAAAGGTTTTTGCAGGACAACGCCCCTACACACAAATCTCATGTTGCCATGCAAAAAATTCGTGATTTAGGGTTTGAATTACTGCAACACCCCCTTTATTCACCAGATTTGGCTCCGTTCGACTATCATCTCATTCCTCAACTGAAAAAAAGTTTAAAAGGTCATGAATTTTCTTCCAACGAGGAGGTAATAAAAGCTGTGGAGGTCTGGTTTGCAGAGCAAGAAGAAATATTCTTTTGAAAGGTCTAGAGACGTTGCAGGTTCGCTGTAATAAGTGTATCCTATTAAAAGGAGAATATGTTGAGTAATAAAATATTTTGACATTGAAATTTTGTGTGGTTCTATAGTAGGATAAGAATTTTTCAATATATCCTCGTAGACATCAACAGAATAAATTATATAGAATACTCAGCGTTGGGGTTCCTTTTCATTTCTCTATTATCTTTGTGTTAAACATTATGAGTTGTGATTCGATGTAAATAAACTTTATACCTTCACGCTTTTATACCTTAAAACGTATAATCAGGTTTCCTATATACGTGGAACAAAAAGATTTTAACGGTTCGTTTCCCTTTCCATTGTTTCTCCATGATAAATCAAACTACAAACGAATTCAGAATCCTTGAAATAAAATTAAGTTAACATTGTTTCATTTTTGCACTCGAAATGTAAAAGTTTACCACTTTGGAAGCAGATTCCTTTTTACAAAAAATGAGGTTTGTTTAACTGAATATATATAGACTTAACTCCAGTTTTTCAATCAGATTGTGAAATAATGCATTTCTGGAACAAACAAAATTACTTTTCAGATTTATTAGAGCTGAATTACATCAAATTAATTCTTCAGCCATAATTTCCAATAGTACAATTTCACTTATGCCGTTATCTCAATCTTTAGATTAACTTCATGAACTCTATGTTACCAATATAGGTTTAGGAGTGGGTGTTAACTAGCATGAAGATGAAAGGCCATGTATTGGAAGATTCAAATTTTTGGAAGATATGAACCGTATGAAACATGAAGAAATTAAGGCTGCAAACTTCAGAAATCTGTAAGGCTAATAGATGAGAAAATGGTAGTATAATGTAGAAGCCGAAAAACACTAATGAAATCTAGCTTTTACAGATTTGGCGAGAAGGTTAGAGAAACACAGTTTCTTCTTGTACAAATAGTAGGCCAATACGAGTTTGTTTTTCCTTATTCATTTCACACGTGCGTAATCTCTAGCGTAGTCCCAAGTAACATCCATAAAAAAATATATGTATATAGGGTCCTTCACGACGAGCTGAATCGACATGTATATAGGCTCGTTCAATAACCCTGTCTCATTCTCCGTATATTACCAGCAAATTGAAATAATCTTCATTAATAAATCCTATACCATTTCATCCCTATTTCATTGTTTGTTTTTATGTTGATACGTTAGCTTTTTTTGGTGTCTCCAGACAACCGACAATTAAAAACCATGAATGAAGATTTCAGTTTTTTCTACATGAAAGTTTCAAATAAAAACCCTTAATTTGAGATATATGAATTTACTAACGAAGTCCCCTTAACTTAAAGCATAGAATCCAGAGAAAAATGCCAATTGAAAAAATTAAGTTTTCGAAGTCAAGGTTTTCACAGATTTTGAAAGTTATTAGTGTTATTTGTCCAAATCCCAAAAATATTAGACCTGACTCACTTAGACTTAGAAATATAATTTTTTTAGTGTCGGGCAAAATTTCGAAAATGTGAAATAATTAAAAAATGGTGGACTTTAGGCATACGATACATTATATAAAGTTATATTGAAATTTCGCGTAGATTCCATATCGATTCAGCTCGTCGTGAAGGACCCTGTACAAGCATAGCCGTTTATTGACAGTCCGTTGTCCGGTGAAAAAACGGATGTCTGCAAGCGCTCTAAATTTATCCACATTGTCTTTCACTTACTCCATTCATTGGAACACTTAACACTAGACTTAACTAACTTATATAATAATTAACTTATCACTACTTTTCTAATCTATTCAATTCACCGCTTACTTTTCTATTTCGTTCCGTTCACTATGACTTTTAATTATAAACTAAACTCCAGCTCCTAAAAAACTAGACCATATACCCAAAAATAATTTCTAAGAAATTCTAGGAAATAAACAAATAACTAAGATCATCCTATGAATTAACTCTAAAAAAATATAAACAACTCGATGCTGTGATAAAAACATGTGATTAAGGTTACATCAAAGATGCCGCCGCATTCGGTGTAATAGCCAAAATATAGACTTCCATTATAAAAGAACAGGACAAGCCTAACGGTCCATGTAGTGGACAAATTTGTAACATTACCTCCTTAGAAGATAGGTCCTTCTAGAACTCGTGGATAGCCGGGACTGCGTGTTTGAATCGGCAACTGGACCCATTCCTGCACTTTCTGGTAAAATGAAAATAACAACACCGACTTTATTAGGTACTGATAACAAGGTGGGAACCTGCAAATTAATACGTGAACTCCGATATCTTGGAATTTCACCTTTACCATATTCCTGATGACTCACGTTTGCACATGATCGCGAAGGTTTTGAAGCGTTTCACACACATCGCGGTAAGTTTATTGATGTGGGGAATGAAATAATTGGGTTTTTCGATAGATTGCGAAACAAAGACAGTGGTATCACTGTAGGGTGTTCAAAAGATAGATAATCAACCAAAACTTCACTATAAACTTAAAAAAATTCAGTACTTTTTTCAAATTTCTTTGCTATGGGGGAAAGTATTCTACCCTTTTGCTATGGTTTGCTATACTCGGCATATCCACTTAATATCTGCCACTAAGTGAAATTTTAGTAGTTTCAAGAAATATATTCTCAGCTAGTTCATCATTGTTTGAACGAACTTTAGAGTCAGAAAGCTCATTGATTTCCCAAAATTTCTCTATTAGTTCATTAAGACTAGAAGTAAAAACAAATTTTGTTTTTCTAAACATCTTCCATAAAACGGTTGCCAACCCTCGTGCGTTTTAAATACGGGCGGGGATGTTGCAGGCTAGCAAATATTTTAACGGCAGAGCGAATTTTCTTTCTCCCCTGATCTTCTTTGATCCTTGTGGATGACCATTACTCGTTGTCCACTGTAGTTCTGGAAACTACAGCTTCCTTAGATTCTCCTTCTGTAAATCCCGAAAAGCTACAAGAACTCCGTACATGCTCTAGCTCTCCATAATTCCAGCATCTGATCTTCTTTGGCTTCCTGCCAACCATATATTTTATCATGTTGAGGATCTGATCGAGTTTGCTTTCATCACCTTCTTCGTGTATGGTTCTGACCTTGTTATATGAATCCATTGTGGCTGTTTCATATTCAAGGTTTACGGATGAATTATTGGAAGTGTCCTCTGCATATCATGATCGCGCAGGCCATCAGTTAATGCTGGATGCCCAAACATTCCATCCAGTTCTCTGGTGCCGATGGATAAGCGAATCGGGCAAGTCAGTCAATGTCTACCTCGAACTATTGCAGAGTTTCGTCGCGCTTCTGTTTTCAGTTTTTCAGCTGCCATTGTTATCGATGTTCGTGACCATATCGCATTTCCAATCATTTACTTTAGCGGCTGTCTCAAATTGTTTAACGTAATTGGTCCAAGACATCTTACGTCAAACGTTGGGGCCTTCACTC
This sequence comes from Diorhabda carinulata, assembly GCF_026250575.1. Classification (NCBI taxonomy): domain Eukaryota; kingdom Metazoa; phylum Arthropoda; class Insecta; order Coleoptera; family Chrysomelidae; genus Diorhabda; species Diorhabda carinulata. Next base: position 13,390,513 of record NC_079462.1, read on the forward strand.
TGTTAATTCTGCCAATGTCTTCTGTCTTAGTTGTGTTTGCGGATTCTATGATTTTGTATGTTCAATCTTCTTTTTATCTGTGGCTCGCCCTGCAATTTCTGCAATTTGCCCACTCGTCCAGTATAAGACCACTTTCGGGACTTGCTATGTAAACTACTATTTTATTTCCTAATTTATTTTAACGGTTTCTAAAGATGAGTTAAATTCATAAACACTGTCTTTTACTTCATCCATTTAAACACTTACACTGGACTTAACCAACTTATATAATTATCAACTTTTCACTACTTTTGTTACTACTATATACCAATCACCTTATCACTATTGCATATAGGCTCAACTCCCAGAAACAAAATTAGTGATAAAATAACAAATTAGTTTGTGTTTGATGAACCAACTAGTAGGTTTGGATCAAAGACGCACAAGGTTTGATTTGAATTCTGCTTTGAAATTTCGAATATTCCCGTATGTTCTTGAATCCACAAAATCCTGGTAAAATAATGATGTCGTTAAGAGAACCGACGTCACTTATAAACAAACTGGAGAGAAAAGTTTGGAGGAATTACTAAACACCTACTTTTCGGGCTCACCAAAATGCTCCCAAATCAAGCAGTTCTACAGATTTCGATAAACGATATAAATAGACTTATCTTAGAGTCAACGGCAAACGAAGAACGCATGTAGCAAATAAATCAAATACATTAGGGTACATTTCGATGAGAGGCTCACATGGAATTACCACTGAATAGATGAAGAAAAATATATGGTAAAAACTGTGGACTCAATTGACACTATGGTTGTACATGGACCAATGATAATTTTTGGGTCGGTGGCGTAGGGGAAAAATATATTGCAAATGGGTACTATGAAGATATTAATTAACACAGCTTGCTTATGTGTTACAGGAGTCATATGACTCCCAGAGCTGGGATGAAAGTGTTAAATCTACCACTTTCAAACATCTTAAAACACAGCGATGCTACATCTGTAGTCCACAGATTAATATATAATTATATACACAAGCCAGACGTATAGTAACGGCACATAAGGTAATCGCAAAACTGAAAGCAGACATTATAATGGGGCAGCCTATCGATACCCAGCACACATTAACAAATCAAAAAGTCTTAAAAAATCGCCACAATTCTACTGTCTAGAAAATAATTACAAACGAACTGATAAATCGGTCACTAAAAAATAAGTGAAGAAAAACTTCAAACTATACGTGTAAATTTATATTTTCGTCTTTTAAAATCAAATTTCTAGTAACATTACAATATAAAGTGGTATTACAAACTCGTTCACGACATACGTCCTGAATTCGGTCTTGTCCGGTTATAATGGAATTCTAAAATTTTGTGAATTCACGGCGCCTCTGATGATTCTTTTTATCACAGCGGCGATTTATTTACACTATATTTTTAGAAATAATTTCTAGAAAGGTCATTTTATTTATTTGTTTTTTTTTTGTTAATTTTCTAGTAAGTTTGAGAAATTCGTTTTGGGTATATAAACGAGTTGGTTTAGCGGAGTAAGTTAGTTAGTTAGATTAAAATCATTCATTCAGAATTTATCCTGCGAACAGATTTAGCTCTATTTACTCACCAGTACAATTGACGAGTGCAGCTGCGGGAGCTCGGGTCCCTGCCAGTTCAAATCCAGCTTCATCTACACACCAACAAGAACTTACTATCTCATTATCACATTGAATTTGTTCGAATCCTCCCACTTTATTGCATCTTGGCATCCTTACAGATTTGGGCTCAACACCAAGTGCTTTTGCTCTCCTGGTTGCTGCCATTCTCAGAGTTTGGCAACCTGAAAAGTGTTAAAAGGACACACATTATTTTTTATCCAGAGATTAAATTAGGATAACAGGAATGTGAAGGGTCACCTACACTGAAAACTGTTACTCGATAGAAAATGGATCATACAGAATCTGGTTTATTTAAAATAGTAAAGCTCTTCAAAACAAAAACAGAAAATTGTGATAGTCATGTTGTATATTAAATATATTGATGATCAACATTATTTCAAGATATCCAAAAGGCGATAAATTGAATGCAAGATCTGGAAAAATTAATGATGTAAGACTTTCATTTTGTAGGCGATACTCGCATAACTTTGTAATTTTCGTAATTCTGACATTATTTTTTAAAATATGCAATCATGCCCTGTTTTTCGGAGTATCTAAAAAACACTGATTCCATTCCGTATTCTCTTGGCAGTTTGTCATTACCCATTTCTGTTGGTTCATTCCTAGCGTACCTATTAATTCGTTCATTTTTCGCAGTCGAAAACGTTGGAGCACCTGATAATACCAATACATGGAATTATTTGATATAAACCTTATTATTATGTGTTAATTATCCATTTACATGTTATAATCAAGGTTATTTCAAGAGAAATCTGATTTTATTGAAAATAAGAAATTGACCAGTACTTAGTTGGATGGAATAATAAACAGTTAGTTATTCTAACGAAATACAAGTAAAAATGAAAGTATATCAATTAGTTGCAATGTGAATGTTTACGTATTATTTTTAATCGATTCTTGCATTTGTTACGCTTTTTAATTTTATTTGCCCATTAAGTAAAGACAATCACAATAAGATAATCTTATGAAACAAATATAAACATTATTTCAAATTTTCACTTGAAACCCCTTATTTTCGTATCGTATAAATGACTTTTTAGTCTATTTTTTAAATATTAAGATGTGTGTCCTATGTAAACAGCATTATAATAATTACAAGGTACTTGATGTATAATATTACTTTTATGTTTTTGTGTTTTAGATTTCAATTAAGTGAAATATATTGATAATGTATTAAGTCTTATAGTAATAAATTTATTAAAATAATTTGATAGTTGATGAGAGAATCTTTATACATATGGTATCACGGTTACTGTTTTAAAAAAACACAAATGAAATAGGTAAGTTTAATATTTATTTAAAAATTTACTTCGAATTTTTTAAAAGGTTTAAAAGTTGCGTATCGACCATATTTGAATAATTGATATCAAACAAACCAATAACAATTAAAAAATATTTATTGGGGGTACATATATTCCCTGTTCAACTAGCAGTAATCACATTTTGTAGCTGGATCCTTTGGTGTCGAATTTATTTATTCTAATATCTTGCTGGAGTATTTCACCCTGATTTTCGTTGAAAAAATAAAACCTTCGGCCGATTTATAGCAATCCAAAAGTTCATCAACTATCTGTAGTTTGCATCCGGATAGTTATGTATGAGTTCTAATTTTAAAGTTCTTGCGTGGTAAACTTTTTCATAAAATGTATATTACCCAGCACATTTGTAATATGTGGCGAAGAGGCATGTCAGGTTTGTGAAGTTTTAGTAGATTTTAGGAGTATGGTAATATGAGTTTCAAATTTGTTTGCATCTGATGGAAAAAGGAAAAAGTTGGTTAAAAGAGTTTATTATTTTATTTTTAATATGTATTGGAAGGGTCGTATTTAATTTGTTTGTAGATTGTGTTACTATTTGATAATTTCATTGACTAGGTTTATTTTTAAAATCTTGCAACTATATATCACCAAATCCACTAGTTTAATATTGGAAATTGGAAAATATATTCAAAGATATAATTAAGATAGGTAAGCCAATTCATCATAAAATTCTACAACCAAATAAGTAAAGTGAAATTTCTATGTTATGAAGGTCAATGCAAACAATAAATCCCTCGAATTGATAATGCTTTCACAGATGCTTGACGAGAACTTTTTATGTTCTTATATTTGATTTTCTTGATATCGCAAGATAATCGAATTTTCCCCGCCAACACATAATTTCATATTTCTCTGTCAGCAAAAAATTTAATTTTTTCAAACTTTTATACAGGGTGAGTATGACGATCTTTACATACTTCTACCACAAGTAGAGTCCCTCAGGGAGGACACTAAAAAGTGTCCATCTGCTCTTCTTCACTAATTTACAGGGTGATTTGTGAAATTGACCATAAATGTTAATTGAATACTGACTATTGACTAGTGTTTACATAACTGTGGTTTTCAAAATAACTCCTTAATGCAGTACACTACTCTATCAAGTATTCCACTGGTATTAGTTGAACTCAGGAATTCTATGACCGGTATTAAAAAATTAATTAAGTTATCCGTATTTAATTCTTCACTCTGTGTAATATTTTCTTTAAATGCAATAAGTGATTTTCAAACTACATAAAAAACCAAAGACATTTTATAAATTTAGAGTACTTCAACTATAATAATCTACTGTTTCGAATTGCATTAACGACAAACAACAAAAGAAGTAACTAATAACAATAACGAACAACAATTTTATAACAATGATTCAAATTATGTAGTTAAGACGTATAAATAAGATCTGAAAAAATATGATAATTACAATTAAATGAAAATTTAGTGTGGATTTTCGAAATCGAACCCAGCAATCTCTACACATTTTTGTCACTCAATAATATTTCTTGTGTAAATTAGTGGCTTCAATTGTTCCCAAAAATTGTAATTAACGGGATTGAAATCAAGGTACCATGAAATAGGACCTTCACATCCTATCCACCAGTTGCCGTAAACATTATCACAGAGCCCATAAACAAAAATCATATCGGCATATTCTTTGGTCGAAAACTGCTGTGATATTTTGAACGGAAGTAAGAAAATCAAAGCTAATAATATACAGAGTGTCCCACGACGAGTTAAAACTATCTGTATATGACAATCAAAATCATGATAATTTCCAGTTCTACCGGAAGTCGACTGTAACTTTGTTATTTTAAATAGAAGATCCTGTATATTAATATATTTTTAAAATTTTAGTATACTTTTGTTTGAAAATTTTTCGAATAATGCAAACTTTTTGAGTTATTAATTTTTTTGTAAAAAATTTGACCGTTGCAGACCCTTATAAATTATTTTTTTACGAAGATACCCTAAGAAGGTATGAAAATGGTTTCTATTCGGTTGCTTTTAGCAAGGTCAGCGTCAGCATAGGTATTTAAATGTACGTTGAAAAATTTTTCAATTTATACAGGGTGTGTATAAAAGTGTTCAAAGTTTAACTTCATAAATATCAAATTTCTTCATTTTTTTAATTAGAACTACCCGGTTTTTTCGATTTTAATGCATTCAGGCAAAAAATAAGGCAAATTCATGTATACTTTCGTATACCTAAGTCTTACCGTTATCCAGATATTAAATGTTTTCTTTAAATTTTTAGAGATGCACGTGTGGTCTAAATTTTATTTTGACCCATTGATACAAGCACTAAGAAATTGAAAAGTATTTTTCTTTATATTGTCAAGGTCTTTAAAAAAAATCAAATCAAATTGTATTTACTAATCCTATTCCTACTTTTAGTCGTTTCTGAGACATTTGAAGTTTTACATTATTATTGTATTTTTCAACAATTCTTAATTTTTTATGTATATTTTTAGTAAGCTTTGTAATAAATGACACTTATTTAACTGTCATTAGCCATTAAATAACGAAGATTATGTAAATTTGCTTTTAATACATGGTGAATGTGGCAAAATTGTTACAAAAACATGTACTTTATTTGCTTCTATTTACAGTTACAGTTACGGTAGAACCGGAAGTCGGTCATCTTTGATCATATTTTAGTTAAAATAATCATATCTGTATATATGTATATATATATATATATATATATATATATATACAAATATATATATATATATATATATATATATATATACAAATAGTTTGAAAACATTGTGGGACACCCTGTATACGTAACGTTGGTACACATAGAAAAAAAATGTACTCTTGTACACATAAATAACGGTTGATAATGAAAATGGGTATAAAAGATCAAGAAAAATCAAACGATCAACGCCAATCTTGATTTTTTGAGTTATTTTTATATAGTACAGGTTATACAATGTATTATCATCTTACATAAAATTTCACTGAATCACAATCAACACACTTTAAAATACACATGATGTTTGTTTTTTCAATCAATTTAATTTATTATTCATAAAAATTTAAAAACAATAGAATCTGCCCTTGGAGATAATATAGAAAAACAGCAGTGATGAAGTTGAATTCATACATATATATTAGATATTTATGATTTTTTTTCAAACTAATACCTTATTTTGTTATAGGTCATTATGGTTTTCCTATTTTTGGTGAAATTTGATCGTTCATAAAAATTGAATAGAAGTTTCACAACGTTGTCTTTTCATTAGTTATTAATGTTGTTTAAAAATCACTTCTAGCATTTAAAAAAATTATATAGTGTGCAATATTCAATACGAATCCTTGAATTGATTTTTCCAAAACCGGTCCAGTTATTTCTAAGTTTCGCTAATACCCGATGCAGTACACTACTCCATAGTAGTGTACTGCATCATGGAAAAAAATGAAACATCAAATGAGCTTTGTAAACAGTATAGTCAATTAAAATTTATGGTCAATTTCACAAATCACCCTTAAATTAGTTTAGTAGCCTCATGATATCCTTGAAGAGCTCTACCGCTACTAATTTTCGAAAGATCGTAGATCGAAAACATCCCTGTACACCCAGTTTCTAATCAAAGGTATACATTAACTCGTTAATACAAAACATAAATTGGTTTATTCATGTATCAACTACGGTCAGTAAATTCAAACTATACAATTTGTCTTGTTACTTGGTACCGAGAATTATCTTAATATAAAATGGATCAATAAATTACATGATTTGATTATTATTTAGAAATTGGAATGGTAGTTGTAATAATTTGGATTCTTCTGGAAAGAGTTTTCTAAATCAAAGTTTGATTTATATCAATTCTCGTATGTTACTTTCCTGTCACAAAATGTTTGATTAACTACGAATATTTTAAATAAAAATTACCTGTGAATAATTGTTTGGTGCAAACTTTTCCGCAAGGACTTTTACAGCAAACGGCATCAAGGGAGCAATCGTCATCATCAGAACAAGTTTCAGCTCTAAAGGGACATTCAGTGAGCATTGGGCATTTTGAACTCAATTCAAGTTTTGAATCTGAAACAAAAACCGAAATATTTCATTCTGAGAAAAAAAATTATAAATAATTCAACAATACGGGATGCAGAGCGGACAGTTTTGATTGAAAGTAATGGCGGACACAGTTATGTTAAAAATCTGAAATTAGGAAATTGTAAGTTTTGAATATCGCAGACTTCTAAGATAATGTCCTGAATGTAGCACTTCCAGTTATACCATAAGGAGACGTCAATTTTGTTATTTTATATAGAACCTCATAAGTAATTTCGAGTTTTCCTGACTATTTCCAAAATTTCAAGAAAATCGTAATCTGTATTGATTAGCGATATCACCATTAATAACTAAGCTATTGACCTGAATTTGTTGACAGTAACCTTGTCCGCAGGCTCTATATGTTCAATTCATTGATTTTTCGCACATGGTGTTTTAAACTTTTTCGCCAACATGCACAATTTGAATCAACCTCCTTTATTCTATTACAGTTTCCGTTACTTTTTCTTGAGCTAATTCGCATGAAATCGGTTTTCCTATATCTGACTCCAACCATATTGAAAGATTTCAATATCAGTTAAAACAACATCACTTAACTATTTCAACATTAGCAAAGGGTAGGCTATGATTTCGATTATTTAATGTGATATTCTATTAATACGGCAAAATAAACAATAGAATATGAGAATTATTCATTTTGGCTATCAGAAAAATCGATGATTAGATATTTGGTATAAATGTAATTAAATAGCTTACAAACTGCATATAATATTAAGCAAAGTTTTATTATGAGTGTCCAAAATTAGCACTATCTACTCTGAATATTCATGAATAGCGACTCTCTTTGACGTTGTCTTTAGTTTGAGTATCAAGCTCGAACAAGGATTGTTAAACTCTAATGAGATGTATTAACATAGTTTGGACTTAACTTCAATTTTTATCAAAATATGATATCGACACTGACAATTTAAATATTTATATGAATCAAGAAGATTTAGAAACATAATTATATATATATATATATATATATATATATATATATATATATATATATATATATATATATATGCATCTAAATGATCTTGATTTTAGGTCTCTTCTGAAATTAATCTATTTCTAGTCGAAACGTCAAAAATTTGTATATCAAAAGATCCAAGAAATAAGAAATTAAAGAAATTTATATACATATATGTTTTGACGTTTCGACCTGTTGCAGTCTTTATCAAAATATTGTCGTTGATACTGACAATTGGCATATTCATATTAAACAAAAGATCACCTACATCATTAATACCAAAATGAAAATATAATCAATATAGAAATCTGTTTTAACACAAAAATTTAATTTTTCCATTGTTTCAATTATGACTATCGAATTTTTTTGGGTTTGGGATTAGGTGAAGTCGATATGGATGAAATTGAATATTGGTTAGGGTTATGAATGACATTAAATTTGTATATAATGGATAAGGTTAGGTCGTTATGAATCAAGTTGAATATTTATTAGTTAGATTATGAGACTTTACTTTTTTTTTAGTTTTAATTAGGTCGGGTAATTACGAATGAAGTTTTTTGTTGGTTAAATTAAGAATGACATTAAATTTTTATGAGATAGATAAGGTTAGGTAGTTAATAATGAAGTTGTATTCATTCATTCAAGTTAGGTATAGTTACTTGGTTATGAATGATATTGAATTTTTTATATAATTTGTTCTTTCAAAATCATAGATTAGCTTATCTTTATTTTTGAGTATATAGTTCTAGAATAAAACTCTCCTAGAGATTGGAGGAAAAAACCTAAAAACATTCCAATAGAAAATGAACGCAACTGAGCCTTGGAATAATGCTTTTGATATCTGTATTGAATGTTCAGGAAATTTTAAATAATTAATTTGTTATAACCATAAAAAAGGATTTTTTTCTATTTGTAACAATCGTGCTGTGTCCACTCCTGAATCTGTATAGCTTAATACAGCAAGTTTTCAAGTACCGGTGATTTAAGATGGGTTCGTTGGAATGTCTTGAAGTGAATTAAAACATTTTGTGGACAAGCATTTGATATAATGGAAGATTCATTCACTGAGCCGATTACTGTAGTATACTCAAAAAATGTCACGATTACTATTACAAAATTCATAATTCATTAAACTCTGATTGGGATGAAAGATATGCTCGAACTAATTTCATTTCCATTGGTTCATGTAATTAATATTGTGATTTCGATAACTTCTACAGTTGAAAAGAAGCGTTAGTATACAAGCTGTTTTTGAAATTGATTTTATTATGCAGGAGTCTCTAATGTCGATTTGGAAGAGTGAAATTTACGAAGGTAAACAGGTAACTTTGAGAAAATTTTTGTGTTGCTATGTGACAAAAACAATTGGAGGAACACTACATTCGAACAGAAGACATACTACGACATGGTATACTGTTGCTGCCAAAAACTCACTAGAAACAAGGATATGTGTATATAGGCCCAGAAAGACATACTTTGAATCAATAGGAACCAATTCCAGTACCTCCAAGCAATTTTAAAGTATACCCACCCTCCAATTTCGATAAGATTTATCGAAAAATATATACAGCAATTTTATCTGTCCTCAAGCAACCCTAAGAGCGATCAAAGTAGAAATAATAAACTGAATGTTGGTCATGGAATGTAAAGAGACATTTAATTACGTAAGCGAACAAAACAAAGTAATTATGGGAAAGCAAAAGTGAAGAAAATATAAAATTTCAGCAAACCACTCGAATGGGAATCTATATCCGGTATTAAACATCCGAGACTGTTCCTAGGAGACTATGATAGCGAGAGATACAATAAATATATCAATCTAATTAGAAATAACTTATACATTATTGCAATAAAAATGAATAATGTAGGTGCTGATTTTATGGAGAAACATGGTAAAACATCGGAATGTGTACATAATTTCTAAATGTGACAGCTGGCATCCGTTCTCGAGTATTCCAGTCAACTGACATCGAAAACAGATAATAATTGTTCTCCCATAAGAAGTCATCTTTAACAAAAACATACATACATTTACATTCTGTTCCTGTCTTGCCCTGTAGCATGTATCTCCAGCTCTAACAAAGGGGGGGAACAATAAATCTTTTCAGGTCGTAAATTTTGATCGTCAGTCCAAATCAATTAATTCGAATCAATACCACATAATGGATATGAGAATAATTATATTATGAATGTTATCACTAGTATATACATTGATTAATTATATTCGTATTGGCAGGAAGTTTCTATACCTAATACACCATTTCAATTGAAAAATATGAGTGATTGACCGTCAGATAAATGTGGAATTACTTAGGGTCAAGAGAGGCTTAGTTCAATGTCTGATTAAATTTGCGATTCAGTCCATTGACAAAAACATAATATGAACTGAGAGAAAATATTATTATTTTTTCTAAATTATCAATTTAAAGTTAATCAAAATAATATATGTAAAAATAAATTGTTATGGTATTTAGTCCAAACTTAAGAAATAAATGAATTTGCTTATCAAAAACAAGTCTTTATGAGCACGACTAAGTTAAATAAGATGACAAAAAGAGTTTTCACTTCAATATCAATGATGTGACGAGGTTAATAGATTTCCAACTAAATAGTCTTCTACAAGAAAGCTACTTATACTTCAGATAATAAATGTATGGACAGGCATCATTAACAAGGGAATATTAAGTCAAACCTTTTTTAAGATTTGTTCAGCTCCTTTATAATTTGTTATGTTTCTCAATGAGGTAGATCCAAATATACCAAGTGAAATAATATAGTTTCAACAGAAGAATCCTCCCTATATTTTGATATTATTGTCAAACAATATCTTGATAAAAATATCACCATTAGATTACTGTCCTTGATAGGATAGTAGAGTATAATGTCTGAGTATAATATAGTATTATAATATCTAAGTATTATAGTAGTATAATGCCTGAGTATAATATAATAGTAGGCTGCTTATTTTCTTTGGAGCCATTCAACTGGAAAATACCAAATTTGATACACTGTATGAGACTTCTAAGTGCATTAAGTAATTGTAAATAGAAGGCGATAACAATAATTTTAATAATCAGAATCAATAGGCTTATACCCATTTCACATGTCAATTTGAATATTGATGTTTGAAACATTAATTTGATAATTTTGTTGAAATAGATTTAACACTTTAATAATTTAAGTGATTTTTAATTTTGTTACAATTTTATACAAATTTTCACATTGTACTTCGACCATAATTTCAGTCCCGATGTTGAATACATAAGTATGCAATAGCTCGGAATATAATTAAAAAGTGTACACTTTGGTGTTCGATTTGCCACATTCCCACAATACCTATATATATATATATATATATATATATATATATATATATATATATATATATATATATATATATATATATATATATATATATATATAAAGAACGGCGAATAGTAGAAATCCTTTATTTTGATACATATATATACCAAAGTGTACACTTTTTAATTATATTCCGAGCTATTGCATACTTATGTATGTATGTATATATATATATATATATATATATATATATATATATATATATATAGAAATGCATCTAGAAATTAAACAAAGTAGACTAACTTTATATATTCCGAGCTTTCGAATACTTATGTATCAATCGTCTGAGATTGAAATTATGGAAATATGTATAAATGTATAATAATAATAAAATTTTACTTACAATATTTGATTAAGATTTCCGGTGATTGATATATATATATATATATATATATATATATATATATATATATAATATATATATATAAATATATATATATATATATATTTTTTTTTCTTACAAAAAAAATGAGAATCAGTTGATTCACAAATCACTATTCAAATTTTCGCTTGACATAAACATTGAGTTTATGAATTTTCATTAGTTATATTATGAATTGAATTAAATTTTATGAGCTACATTAGGTTGGGTCATTATGAATGAAGTTGAATTTTATAGATTAGATAAAGTTAGTTAGTTACTAATGATATTTTTTGAAGAATTTATTGGTACAAAATCTAAAAGATTTGCAGTAATTACAGTTTTTGTTGTTATTCTCAGTTATCAAAGCTTTGGCAGATTCATAATTCAAAAATAAGTTCGTCGTCGTTTTTAAGCACCTACTAAAAAATAGCTATCGCTGAATTATTATAATAGAGAACTTCACAGCATTGGAATAATATACCAAGTATCTTATTAACTTTTCTGAAAATGATAAGACGTGACCTGAATATGGAGTACACCTATCCCCCGATTTAGACGGTAGATACGTTCCTGTGAAAAACATGTAAATCGAAAATTAAAAATTTTCAAGTCAAAACCTTGTAAATCGAAAAGCTTGCAGAAAATGCATAGTTTTGCTATTCAACAGTTGTGATTTTTTTCAATATTTTTAAATGTACACAGAAAAATAAAATGCATTGACAGGTTAAAATATGTAATATATTACGGAAGCACAGAAAAACAAAAAATAAAACTAAAGGTGTTTTATTATCCTTCATCACTGTCAGAAATTACTCATTCATTACATTCTTTTTTTTCGGAATCGAAGGTACGAATTCACTTTGATCACTCGAAGTTATTTGTGCTGATTCGATGTTTGCAGAAATATTTACATTATGAGAGGTGGTAATAAAATCGGTTATTAACAATTGCTTCGAATTTTTTGTAAGATCTTTGTAAGCTTCTTCGTATTGAGCCAAGCAGCGATTTATGTCACGTTGGAATCGTATAGCCCTTTCAACGTTTGTGTCATTTTGTATAAAATGATTACCCAGCTTCCCTCCCAATGGGAGTCCTTCGCGGATGACTTTAGCAGTGAATGTTACTGGTACTAATTCCTCTTCACCAGATTTGTCAGACTCACTTTCGCAAACTAAGTTAGCTAAATCATCCACACTTAGTTCTTTATCAGCCATTAACTCTGCGATATTATCATCAGTAAAATCATCAAAACCTTCTCCGCCCAATGAATGCGCCATCTGTACTATCTGCTAATATTCATCATTTAACTTTGAAATGGAATGTTCATTTTTGACTACATTTGGCCACAATTTTTTCCAACAGCTATTAAGCGTTGTTTGATATAGCAGTGTATGATAAGGCGATATGCTTCACACAGTATAATATTGTAAAATTTTTCCAAGCACTAATAACTGTTAAAGATTCATTGTTCTCCATTTGTTCCAAAATATATGTAAAGGCTTGTTTTATGTACAAAGCTTTAAAAGTAGAAATTATGCCTTGGTTCAACGGTTGTAATAATTAAGTTGTATTTTTTGAGGAGAATTTTACTTCAACGTTCTCATATTCTAGATCTTGTGGGTGACCCGGCGCATTGTTAATTAACAATAGCACTTTAAAAGGCAATCCCTTTGAACTTAAATATTTTTTGGCATCTGGGATAAAACATTCATGAAACCATACAGTAAACAGTGCAGCAGCAACCCACGCTTTCTTATTAGCCCTCCAATAAACGGAAAGATTAATGATGTTTACTCCTTTAAAGGCACAGGGAATTTTTGATTTGTTAATCACTAATGGTTTCATAATATAATCTCCTGAAGCATTGCTACAGAAAAGAATTGTTATGCGATCTTTTGCTGCTTTATGACCACTAGCCGATTTATAAAATTTTGAGACATAAGTCCTTTCAGGCATTTTTTTCCAGAACAACCCTGACTCATCAGCATTGAAAGCCCGATCAGGGTGTATGAATTGTCGTTAATAATTTCTGCAAAATTTGCTGGATATTCTTCGGCTCTACAATTTTTTCGTAAATTCGTAATGCAATGGGTACTCTTTTTTGTGTTTGATCTTCTATCCATTTTTTCCATTGCGATATTTCTGGTGTATGATGTTGTGCTCATACTCGTGGTATTGCCAGCTGCAACACTCTTTTTACTCTATCTCCCTTTCGTAAGCGATCCAAAATTTCGATTTTAGTTTCTAAAGAAATAACTTTTCTTTTAACTTCTTTCTTCATTATAAGCCTATAATTTTTTTCAATTTATGTTAATTTGGCTGAGATTAAAGTAAAATTCAGAGGGAAAAAATGGGGAAATTTTGGAGGGAAAATTTAAAACTTTTATTTTTTATTAAATATTTATTTCTTTATTATATTTTGAATAAAAATTTATCATAGCGTAAGAGAATTCTACTTATTGTTTATTAGTTAACTAAAGAAAATCAACAAAATATATATTATTATAATTGTTTTTTTCATTAATTTAAAATAATAACAAAATTATACCTTTAATAAAAGAACAAGTTAAAATGTTCCAATTTTTCTATTTTAATTAAACCTATTTGGTAAATTGCCATTACTTTAATCACAGCCGTTAATTTATAATAATCTAAATTATGCACTCACTTGTAATGTACGAATATGGAAAATTAAATCTTTCTGAAACTGTGAAACTTTCACTCAAATACAATTTTCCGTAGATAAAACTATTTTTATGCGAATAAATACAGACACAGTGTTCGTGTGCAGCAAGTCAGCACATAAGCTCGGGTTTCCCCGTGAGATGTGTACAAAGCGCACGTGTTCAATCACAGTAGCATTTAGTAGAGTACGATAAAAACAAAAAAAACTTACTTGGAAAACCTTTTAAAAGCGAAAACGTGTAAAACAAGTACCGTGTAAATCGGGGGATAGGTGTGTAACAAAGTATCTATTCGCTTAAATTAGGTATAGTATTCAATATCATCAATATTCTATTGCATATACTCCTAGGATACTTAATCATATTTTGTACATAAACATAGCTGAATTACGAGAATAACCTATATGATTACAAGAGATCAGTACCAAATAATAAATAATGTTGCAGGCTTTAATTATAATTAGACGCCTTAAAGAAAAATTGATGAATATGTTTCCTTGCACTCCGTTACGCTTTCTAAGTTTCATATCAATTATTCAATTAGAAGAGTATGTTATGTAAGAATGAAAAAACACATAGTAAGTTGAATTTGTGTCGAGACGTATAAACGAAGAGGATATTAAGTCTTGCGGATGAGTAAATGTACATATATTAAATTTTTTTGATTTATTCGGAGAGATCTTTTAAGTAATATAATTTTTCAGTGCTTTTAAAAAAATACATTTGTAATATATTCAACGTATTACCAAATATCCCTCAAAGTTTTGAAGAAGAAAGTTCAGTAATTTAATGTATCTAAACATCTAAAGTATTGAGTTTTATTTTATTTTAATCTTTGATACCATTTGAACTGATTTACAAAATATCGTAATTATTGTTCTGGAAATACAAGTTAAGTTGAAATCTGATGTATAAGTAAAAAGTGGCGTGGGAAAAAGATAATCTACATTTTTCGATACTCAATTCACTTTTAGTTTCTGAAAAATTTTTCATATTCATACAGATTCCTAGACAAAAAAATAGAGATTAAGAAGCAAAACCGAGGTATCTCGAATAATACAGAATCATTAAATGAAATAAGAAAATGTTCATAATCGAATAAATATTGATTTCAGTAACTTTGAGTGTTAACAAAGGTCATTCCTGTAATTAAAAAATAATTAAGAATATTTTTGGATACATTACCTTTCTTGGCTTCGGCATTCCATCCTCCTCCTAATGCCAAAATAAAGCCAAATATGAGCTTCCACCTAATAATCATCATGAAGTCATCTGTAAAAATACATAAAACACATGAATATCGTTAATATTGATTGAATATATTGTACATAAGGCATCAAAAATAGAATTATACACAGAAACAACCCCCTTTAAGGATTGCTTATTGAACGTAATTCAATGACAGAGCGATATATAGAAGTAATGAAAATCGTCACTTAATGTAATAATTTCTTGCATCTAATTGATTATACTTAACATGAACTATTTTATTTTGTATTATTTCATAATAATTTTCATGTATATAAATTGAATTTACATGATTTGTTCCACACATTACGAAAATCTTAATTTGATAAAATGAGAAATGAATAAAGTGGAAAATCACAAACACGCAAAAAATATCGCATACAGGCATCTCATGCCTGGTATATATTTCCCATTAAAACAAAGTGCGATTAGTGGAAACAGTTTCTTCGTAGAAAAATTATTTATGAAAAAGTAAGTAGAATCACCAAAATAAGAGATAGATATAAATATAGAAATCTCTCCATGCTTTTTATATTTTGTTGAAGAATATCGATATATTTATTTCCATATTACATTCAACTTATTGGTTTGAGACACTTTGATTTGGAGGAAAAGTCCATTTGGTGCCCAATTTTTATGATTGCAGGTTTACTTTTAATAACTTATAAAATATACCGGTAAATATACTTATTAACTTAATATTGGTTGTTCCTAACGCGGAACCTAACGGTCTAATAATTCTGACCAATGAGAATTTGCCTTAAACAGTACATGCAAGACAAAATTATTCTTTGATGATGAAACGAAAAATTATGGGAAACAACTGTAAAATGATATAACGACTTAATACTTAGTTAACCGTAGTTTTTAAATTGGATTTAGAATTGATTCTTCTGTTTTTATGTTGTTAGGGTCCACTTTTTGAACGTTAAATGAAATAATGGAAATTGTCACGACCCATAAGTGTATTTTAAATGTTCCTCGGTGCAATTATAGCTATTTCAACTCCACTACAGTAAGTAGCGAATCAAAATAAGCTCATTGTTGATAACCCTCTCTGTCAAGAAAAAAAAACCGTATTATTGGCTAATAAGGTTATGGGCGCTAGTCTTAGGATCGACGATTGTGAAGAGGTAGCACAATAATTATAGTTGGATAACTACTTAAATTTAAAATGTGTACAATACCACCAAACAAAATAAAAACCTCAAAATTATATACAAAACAAAAAAGGAAACTAAGTAGAGCGTGCCGAATCGCTAGGAGCTACGTAGCTCCGTTCGCAATCTGATCGTCTTGCTGCCCGAGACAGAGTAAGCTTCTCTTCGATTGAAAACGTCTCTCTTGGGTCCGTGTAAATGTGTTGGTGTTTCCTAAAACGAGTACCTGGTATGTCGGAGAGGATTGATTTAATTGTGCTATTAGAACACCAAGAACAATATGAATAAAGGAGGCTTGAAATTTCCAAGAGAAAGTAACTTGCAATTCCCTGGCCAGTTAGAGGTGGAAAGATGATTGATTTATTGAGAAAGATGTTTCGAGAATTGTATACCTATATTATGTATTTTTAAATTCGAGAGTACATGATATGGTCGCCACATTACCACCTTCCATTGATGAAGACACGAAATTGTGGTTGTATATGTGTGCGTTTGTGTGTAAATATGTGTACGTGCGAATGAGTGTGTTTGTTCATGAAAACCCAGCTTGATAACGATAAACGTACGTCGTATTTTGCAGAGGGTTATCGTAAGTCTGGTGCAGGTGCAGGATTTTAAGCTGCTGCTGGTACCTGCCGACTTCGTAGATGTTTAGTCGCGCCAGTTCCATTCGGTCGATCGTTACAGTTTTTTCTTTTCAACGTGGGATGCCCGAATATAATTTCGTAAGGTGAAACGCCTATATCATCGCATTCCGTTGCACGAATGCCCCTGACAACCGATAGCACAAACTTTGTCCATAGTTCATTTTGGTGGTATTGTATGACTGCTTTGAACCTTTTGTGGAAACTCCCAATCATCCCGTTGGCTTGTGGATGGTATGCTGGCGTGTGCAGATGGTTAGCTCCCGTCAAACAGTTAAGAGATCGGAATACTTCAAGCTTGATCTATGGTCAGACAAACCTCTTAGAAGCGAGCTTCGCAGTGGCTTTTACACCTGGGTGCGAAGCCGAGGAGAAAAGTTCGAGGAATCGCAGACGAGTGCAATTTCCGCTCCGGATTTCGGGTGTACGAGTAACATGGCTTTCGCTAGGTCCTGTTTTATCATTTCGAATTCAAATATTTCAATCAAATAGGAGATTTCCACTTGTTTTCAATCCAGAACCAGATTTTGATCACAGTTTCGGAACTTCGCATTCCATTTTTGGTGGAAATTTACAATGGTTTTGATTTTTATTACTTTTTGTGCGTTAATTTTTCCATGCTAGTTATTTTGATTTATAGTAGATTCTAGATGTTTAATAATTGTTACTGACCGGTTCTTAACAACTTGCTCACACAAGGATTTTGCATCAAAGTTTGATACCAATAAGCTATTTTTCGGTTGAAATTCCGAAAGGTATAAAAACCGCAAACCTTAGTAGCCTATCAATTACGCTGCTCATAAGAATGGATAATAGGCAGCCACTTAAGGAAAATTAATAATTTTTAAAGTTCCCAAAAAACAATAGACAAATTAAACAACCTATCAGCTGATCGCATTCAGCCACTGACCTTTCAGAGTAGAAAGAATGCTATCATATGACTTCGATAGGATTAACTCGTTTAGTTTCCGAACAACAATCGGAACCAACAAAACTAACCAAGAATTCCGAGGACGACAATATAAATGCCTCAATATTTTCGATAGATAAAGAAAAGTACAATTTCTGTCGCTCTTAAAGTTTTAAATAATAAATCAGTTTTTGGAGATGTTGTCTTTCTAATTCCAAAACGTTTCATAATTTCTGAATAGTTCTCGTATGATATTGCTGTTTACAGTTTCTGACACTAAATGTTACGAAATTATATAGACAACAAAATTACCTATATCTCAAGCTTCCTGTGAGTATCCTTAGTGTGTGATTACCGATCCATCATATTCTATCTATAACTTGAACAATTTCGAGTTAACTGTTCTCTCAGGCTATCGATGAAATAATTTTCATATATTGATCAATATTTATCAATAATTCTAATTGATACTAGTTATCTGTACTATAAATTGTTCTTTAAATAATGATAATTACCAAACATAATAAATCCATTATCGACCAATGAACTTTCGAAGTTTCTAAATTCTATTTCATATTCTTGAACAATTCTTATAAAAATTTGTTTGGAGAATGATGTTTCAATATTAAACAGCAATCAATCTGTTTACAAGATGTTAGAAGTCATTAGCCACTGCTTTCACTCCGCTGGATATAGTAGTAAGTCAGTATACGAATTATTCACCATTTCCCGTTGATTTGCCGTAGTTTAATGTATTACTAAAACTTGAGACATCATAATATCAAAGTCATTTTAAATGTTGAATTTTCAAACCCATGAATTTAATGTTTTTGAGTTTTTACGAATGCCATTTGGTCTTAAAAACGGACCTTCCACTCTTGAAAAATTGATGGATAACATTCTCCGACCTTTTCTCCACAAATGTTGTTTCGTCTATATGGACGACGTCATAATTTTCTCTAAGTCCCTTCAAGAACACTTGATTCACATTGCTGCAATCTTTGAAACATTTCGAAAGGCAAATTTGAAAATTCAATTAGACAAATCTGAATTTCTGACAAAAGAAGTCGCTTTCCTTGGTCACATTGTGACTCCTGAAGGCATTAAGCCCAATCCTAGTAAAATAGAGGCCATTAAAAACTTCCCTATTCCAAAAACTGTGAAAGAAGTGAGATCATTCTTAGGACTCATTGGATATTACAGAAGATTCATCCCAAATTTTGCAAGAATAACATCACCCTTTTCTCGATGCACTCGTAAAGGAGCTATCATAGACCCAACGAATGTCAATTACAAAGAATGTTTTGAGATGTGCAAACAACTCTTATGCAATGCCCCAGTTCTGCAGTACCCAGATTTTTCAAAACCTTTTGTTTTGACAACCGACGCCTCCAATATTGCCATAGGCTCTGTATTATCACAAAACAACCATCCCATTTCGTATTACTCCCGAACTTTGAACTCCGCCGAGCAAAATTATTCAACTTCTGGCAATCTTAGATTCCTGTAAACATTTCCGCCCGTATTTGTATGGTCAAAAATTCACTGTCGAAAGCGACCACAATCCTCTAGTATGGATATGCAAAATTAAAGACCCCACATCTCGGTTAGCCCGATGGAGACTGAAACTGGAGGATTACAATTTCGATGTAAAGTACCGCAAAGGCAAAGAAAACCAGGTAGCCGACTGTCTTTCCAGAGTACAGGTCAACGCACTTTCAAATTCTTCTATTTGTACCGAACCCCCTGATCCCCACGATTTTGATCTAGACGAAGAAGAATCTGAAGAATTCGACAAAAATCAATCTCTCAGCGAGAATACCAAACACACCGCAACCGAAAACCCGATTTCCGGAATTCCTATATCTGAAGTTCCAATCAATTCAGCAACAAATCAAATTATTATTGTCCCTAAATCTAGAGAATATGACATTATTTATAAGAAACCTTTCAAAAAACATAGATATACCGTAAACCTCACTGACAATTGGATAACAGAAATACCTGATGCTCTCAAAAAAATACTTAGACCAAATGAAAAATTCGCGATACATGTACCCCATGAATTTCGACCCTTTATCTGTGATTACTTTAAGAAAACTTTTGACTCGACCGTTAAGGCTATTTTTTGTAATAAGTTACTACAAGACATAGAAGAAGAACAAAGACAAATACACTGTGTAAAACAATATCATACCGAAAATCACAACGGCATACTCGAAACTTACAAACATTTGAAAAATCAATTTTATTGGCCAGCCATGCAAACTACTATTTCTAATTTAATAAATCAATGCGAGATTTGCTTAAAAAACAAATATGAACGACACCCTTATAAATTACCTCAGTTAGGCCCATTATTAGGACAAAAACCTTTCGACATAATTCACATTGACTTGTTCCATTGTAACAAAAATTATTATCTAACGATTGTAGATTCATTTAGCAAATATGCTCAATGCTATAAAATCTCTGATAAAACTTCCGTATCAATCCTTAGCAAGCTTCGACATTATTTTTCTCACCACAATTACCCGAAAAAAATTGTTTGCGATAATGGCACTGAATTTAATTCTGCTGTAATTAAGGAATTCATGAAACTCCACAAAATTGAAATACATTTCACGACAGTCAATAACTCATCTTCTAATTCTCCTGTTGAACGATTCCATTCCACCCTTATAGAAAAACTTAGAACACTACGAGACCAAAATCCAGATGATACTTTCACACATGCAATTCTAATTTATAATCAATCAATCCACAGCTCCACTAACTTCTCACCTTTTTCAATTCTTTATGGCCCCTATGCCGAAGAAATACATTTCGATTTTGATCATCCGCTATACGAAACATACAACCAAAGACATAAAGACGAACTCCAACCATTCATAATAGACTTATATAATAAACAAAAAGAAAAACGACAGAAAATTCTGGACAAACAAAATGAAAATACTGAACCAATTCCTGTAATCGATCCAACTAGTTCTGTCTACGTAACTAAGAAAAAACATCGACCTAAACTAAGCTCTCCATATTCTAAATTACATCCAAAAAAATAACTCAAAACTAAAATTGTTGGTAAGACCGACAAACAAAACACCACAAGTACTCACTTAAAATTCGCAAAACGACTTCGTAACGTAAAGAAAAAGAATATCTCAGATAGACCTTCTTTACAGGACGACCCTATCCCTGGGACATCCGCTCAAGATACAAGAAATCCCCAATAACGGCTATTATGCAGAAGACATAGGCAAATCAAACGAGATAAATCATTATCATAGACATATTTTACAAATTAATTTAGAAAAATTAACTGATACTTTAGTTAGAACCCTAATGACCTTTTCAATTCACCTTTAGAAAATGGACCTTTAGCCCCTTTGAAATTTCAATATAATCACCTTTTAAACGAAGCAAAAGATAATCTTCATAAAATTACCCGTGAACATAAAAGAGGTTTGTTCAACTTCGTCGGAACAACTATTAAATATATATCTGGAAACCCTGATGATCATGACTTGGAATTATTGAAATCACGAATTACTGCTGTAGAGGTTAAAGAAAATGAAATCATTAACAACCTTAATAAAGAGATATCTTTTGGACACTCTATTGATACGAGATTTAATAATCTTCTAAATTTGATAAATAATAATAGTAAAATAATTGTGGCTGCAGTAAACAAGTTATCATCCGATTTCAATGGATACGTTGCACTTCATAATGAAATTCTAAACCTTCAAACTATAAACGAATTCCTTTTGAAACTGATTCGAACTATAACTTTATCCCAACAAGTCCTTTCGAATATTGAGCTCTTTACTTTAGATGAACTGGAAACTTTAAAACGAGAATTATTAGAAACATATTCTCGGAATGCCCTTTTAATCAGTGACGAACATCCCTATCAATTAATTGAAGCTTCTAAATCATTAGTTTGCGTTACCACCAAGACCATGCTCATAATACTGAAAATACCCATCCTTTATCCTCATTCTTACCCTACATCTAGAATCTACCCAATTCCCAATAATGATCACATTATGATCTTGCCACCCGCGCATTACTACGCAAATAATAAATGGTACGAAATCTGCACCAGCTTAGCTGAACACATCATCTGTACGAAACCTATAAGATCGCAATGCAAAATCCCGAATATAGAGAATTGCACCAAGTCAATCACAATAGAGAACTTTTCACAAGAAACCATCAAAGTAATTCTATTAGGAATAGTTCATCCAACCATAATTCAAAACCAAGAAATTAGGAGAAGTAGCATCTTAATGACAAACGAGCCAATTACTATAGAAGGAATACGATACAATAAGAAAATTGTGCAAGAAATTACAGTGCCGCAAGTAGTCCCAATCAAGCTGCATCCGAAGCACGAAATTATGCTAGAAAAACTTCAAATTCCAGAGACGCACGGACAAGTTCAACCCATTGAACCAATCCCACTCCTGCCGCAATTCTCCGCAGGACTCAGTATGGTTTCTTTAATTACAATTTTGATTATTTTAGCCATTTTAATAACAGTCTCTGTAAAGAAACGAAAAAGAATTTCCAGATTCTTATATGGTCCCAAACTACAACCCACTCAAATCCAGATTCTCCAAGATTTGTTCTCAGAGACTTCGAGGACGAAGTCAACACCAAAGGAGGGAGGAGAAATGTGAAAGGTCCCCGACACTGCCACACGACCAGCGGATTCCAAAGTGCAATAAACAAAATTCACATAGTCAGCGGATTCCAAAACACGTATCAAATAAATATAAGTTCAATGCATTAAAATTAGAGTTCATTCATTGTTTTGTTACTGTTCATTGTTAAAATATTGATTTGTCTGTAAAGTTATTTTCTGTAGAAATTATAAGTCGTTTATTGTAAATAAAAGTACTTTTTAAAAAAAAGTTAAAAGTGTCTCAAAGAACATTTCTATATATATATATATATATATATATATATATATATATATATATATATATATATATATATATATGCGTTCGGAAAGGATTCCGCGGTCAGGAAACTACAATATAAGAGAAGAGATAAAAAAAAACAAATCGTTGTTGTGTCTCGTGCTATCCTTACTCTTTCCTCGCTCATTCTACTTATGTGTTCCTCCCATTCGCGCTTTCTGCTCAGTACCCAATACGTAAAAATATGTAATTAAAATTGATTAACATTTTGTAGTATTGTTGTAATTAGTGTTAGATGGTAAGACTGTTGAGGTGGGAGTCTCTGTCAGATATATCATATAGAACTGGATTGAAGAAATATTGTCATAAATAGTTTGTACATTATTTGTAGATTCTTCTTATGACATAATCGATTAAATATTTCAAAGACTATATTTTTCTTAGTGTTACTGGGATGATAAGCATGATAATTGACATTTTTTAGAACTTATTGGTTTCTTATACGAATCAATTGAAATTTCAATGTCTTCGTTTCTAATAAATTTGGTGTCAAGAAAAAGTAACTCCAAAAAAATGGACCTGTTTTAGAAACAACATATATTGCTCAAAGTTATCAGTGTATGAATAAAAAAACATTATTTAAATAACATTATTGTGATATCTATCCATATATTTTATATTTTGAATTCTATGAAAAATTCAGTGTCATTCGTAACCAAATAACTTTACCTAACCTTTAAAAATTCGACCTCTTTTTAAAAGATTTTCTAATAAATTATGTTGATTTTAGGTCTCTACCAATCAAACTTCCGTTTAAAAGCATATAATATTGACGTTTCGACTACTTTCAGTCTTTATCAAAATCTTATTTTGACCGAAAATCAAGATAATTTATCAACAAAATTATATGTACATAAAAGCGTTTTGGTAGTGGGATTTTGGCAAAATTGAACACTAAAGTGTACTAACTTCAATATAATCATGGTCTGGGACTGAAATTATGTACGAGTACAATACAAAAACATGTATAACAGTAATAAAAATTATTTACATCAATTAGTTAAGAATTGTGGTGAATAGAATTTGGTAATATATGTTTAAAAGTATTCGATTAATCAACTTCAAAATTCAATAATCTAATTGACAATTTATAGAAATATAATGCGTATTTATTCTTGTTACTATAGGAATTAATAATTTTTATTGGTTCGATTATGTATGACATCAAATTCATAGGTTAGTCCAAAATATAATCCATCACGTAATCTGTTTATATAGGGGATGTTGAAGAGCCCATTAGTGTTCCAAAGATTTATTAGTAATTTTTAGTTGAAAAAATATATATTTTTAAGAATGAATGTTGTTGATTTTGAATTTCTTTATTAAATTTGCAATTTCTATTTATATCAATCCATTTATGTTGTAGAGCTGTAAGAAATATACGAGGATATCTTGAAAAATTCTTAGCCCGCTATAGAACCAATCAAAATTTCAATGTTAAAATATTTTATTACTCAACATAGTCTCCTCTTAATTGGATACATTTATTACAGCGAACCTGCAACGTCTCTAGACCTTGCAAAAAATGTTTCTTCTTGCTCTGCAAACCAGCCCTTCATAGCTTCTATTACCTCTTCGTTGGAAGAAAATTCACGACCTTTTACGAACTTTTTTTCGGTTGAGGAAAGAGATGATAGTCGGATGCAGCCAAATCTGGTGAATAAAGGGATGTTCCAGTAATTCAAACTCTAAATTACGCATTTTTTGCATGGCAGCATGAGATTTGTGTGTAGGGGCGTTGTCCTGCAAAAACAAAACACCTTTGATAGCTTTCCGCGTCTTATCTCTTTAATTTTTGCCCGTAAAGTGGTCAGTAATGTCGAATAGTAATCTCCAGTTATTGTTCTACCATTATCCAAAAAATCAATCATGATTACTCCATGGCAATCCCAAAAAACTGAAGCAAGAACTTTTCAGCAGATTTTTGGACACGAAACTTCCTAGGTCTTGGAGTGTCGCCATTCCATCGATTGTTGCTTTGTTTCTGGATCGTAGAAATGTAAACAAATCTCATCCATAGTAACAATTCGGTTATGTTTTCATCATTTGTTTTCATTGTTTTTTATGGAATAGTTCATAGGAAGGTCTTTTCATTTAATTGTTTTGTGTATATTCTGGATTTTATTGGGAAATTTGTTTTGGATATGTAAACGAGTATGTTTAGCGGCGTTCGTTTTATTCATAATGAATAGTCATCTTGAACGTAGAAAAATAGGAAAGTAACCGTAGAATTTGAATAAATTATATACGTTAATTTGGTATTGTTAAATGATTAATTATAATATAAGTTAGTTAAGGTTTAAGTGTTTAAATACATTAAATAAGTAAGAGATAGTGTTTATAAATTCACCACACCGATTAAAATAGTATAGATAAATAAGAAAAACATTATAACACAAAATTTAAAACGTTTGTTCTGTTTGTTCTGTGCTAAACTATGGGAGTTTTTTTAGCTATTATTAGCTTCAACTGTTGCGTTCAAGTTTAGATATTAACCTCATTAAACATGACTAAGTAATTTTAAGGTTGCTAAGTGATAACCCAGTGACAGTTGAAAAGTATAGAGAAAAATTAATAGCTTTAGGGGGAGTTGACCCTTTTTCATCAGATGAAAAGAGCTTTAGTTAGAATCTAGCTCATTCTCCACCAGTTTCCAATATAGACATCGTCGCATGCTTGGAATTAATATTACTCGCCACTGGACAAGAGCTTATTTTTACAATTCATGAGTTTTTTCTATTAGATCTAAATACACACTGATTATATTTGCACGATAATGTTACTAGTAGAACAATAGATATAATAGATCTCAACCAATGTATGAAATAAATCCAATTAAATTTAGTAACATCATGAATAGCATAATCTTAAAACGACAAGTGTGTTTTTTTTAAATAAAATTCATAACTCACATACTTCAATGTATTGCAAAATGGTAGGTTCCCACAAGACTGAAAGGTGAGATAGTTAACACAAATTGCTCTTAAATCCCCGTCCAAATCATAAAGGGAACAAAGTGACAATTATTACATTGAAGAACAGAAAATATAAAAAGGCAGGAAAAAATTCAGTTTTAAACTGGAATATTGGAAATACCCTATGTATGCAAAAGCGCGTATTTTGAATATAAAAAGTTATTCACTATATCTCTATATTTTTAATTTGTTGTTATAAAATTGATTGGACTCGGTATGATAAAAATAGCATAATTGCATTACATGTTTTCAATTCTTCAATAATGCTATGAGGTAACATCTTATTTATTGAATGCAACATTGTTCACACATTTTTATATATAAACAGAAATAATGTTTTATATTTCTCATGAATATACACTGTTTACCATTATAGATTGATGAAGTAATAAATTATAAATATACCAACGTTGAATAATCGCATTTTTCTCATCGCTTTCGTACTTTGTAGTGTATGGTCAATCATCAATTATTCTCGCACACTAATCAATCAACTATAAGCTCGTTCAAATTAAAATCAATTTTATATCAAGTGGATATTTTGGGCCAATACTAGTTTGTTGTTTGAAGGAAGCTTATTTCCACTATTGTCAAGAAATATGAATTAATTTTGATAATTTCTATGGAAACGTTATTTCACAATTATGTAAACTTGACTATAGCTTTTAGTATATAATTCATCTTCATTCACTGTTTGTACCTGTTTCATCAGAAATTGCGACGAGCTATGAAACTACAATATACCTAAAAGACGTTCATTTAGTCACCAAATTTAGGTGGTTAGTATGAATTATTTTTTGAGTGTTTCGGTATAAAGAAGGGAACAAATTGTACAAACAAGTGTTATTATCAAACATGTAATCTATGTAGAAGTAATGTATATGTTATACATCTGTTGTTATACTTCCAGGTATGTGAAAGATCTATGACACTAGGCACTTCTTTTCACTATGAGCAGAAGTACAGGTTGTAATTTAATAATCTCCAACAAAATTGAAAGAGAATTTTTATATGAGGTTTACATACATAGAAACGAGAAACATATCAATGATTAAAAAGACTCAAACAATTGGAGTAAAATTAATAACTCTATTTCATAGATTCCAATAAAACTGTTTATAATTTGAAAAGAGGGCGGTTTCTTTCTTGTGATATGACAAGTAAGGATAATATTTTTTATTTATGTGCATACTTTTATTTCAGCTATTTCACAAACTTGGACAATACCTTCTTCAGTATCACAAATTTACGTTATATTATGAAAAAGAAATTTTTTTAGTGCAAAGTTACCATGATATAACCTACAGTTTGATATTAAGTTGAAATCAAAGTTCCATACTGACACAAATAATTTAAGACGGCTTTATACGACCTCATTTAGTCGTTACTTTCAGTTTAATAACAGTTATACTGCAATTCAATGAAGATTGTAGGTCAAGCCAGTTATATCTTTTTGTCTGAACTAGACTGAATTAGATCTCGTTACTTTGGATTGGAGTTTGGAATATCAAGTGACCTAATCAAGATTTTTTATTGTAACTATTGCAGTAATACTACTATTAATGATCGTAATCTTCTCGTTAGTATTACATGAATCTATATTTGTCATTCATGAAAACATCGCATGAAATGACGTTCTGTTTACAGCTCATAACTTTAAGGATAGTTACGGTTTGGAACTATCCCTTCTTGAGCTAGAAATCTATCTCCCGGAAATGTTATCTAATTAGTGCATTACTGATCCAAAAATTAAAAATTTATAAAAAGTAACAGGAAAATTTATTGATTATAAAGCAGGGTCGACACCATGCCGGGGTAGGCCGAGCGGCTTAAGCCGCGTTGATGTAGACGCCCCGAGCGGCTTTGCCGGGTTAAATGCCGGCCCGGGCCGTGTCGATCCCAACCCGCATAAAGTAGGTACCTACAGATCAAAGGAAGCCGAGCCGAACAAAATATAGAGTGGGGATGTGCCGAGCGGCCCCGAGCGGCTTCAGTTACAATTAAACCTCCGACCGAACTAGACGAATTATTTTATTTTCGACTCAGTTTGTTTAAGTAGGGTTTTTTATTGTTCATTTTAAGTGATGGAGTGGAATGATGAGGTCTTCTTCATCCAAAATTAAATCTTTCATTAATTCGATAGCCCTGTACAGCTGCCGTCCTCTCCTAAGGCTCGGGCGAATCCAAAATCTTCTTTGACGTCTTTTTGGGGGCTGATTTAAAGCGAGTATCTCCACACCCATGGCTGACATAGCGACGTCATAGTCGGTAATCATTTTGAAAACACTAACACTTTAAGGACACTTTAAAAAAACTTCTAAAAAGTACTCTTCAACGAAGTCACCATTCTTGGTGTTGAAACTATAATGTAGGTAGAAATAACCCGGTCGGCTTTGTTATCGGTGTACCCGCCCGGCTTAGCCCACTCGGGTTAACCCGCCCAGTCTACCGCGGCATAGTGTGGACCCTGCTTTAAGAAGTAAAGTCGGTATGAGTGTACATTTGTGTATTCTCAATAGTAGACAATTAGTAAACATATGGTAGAAATTTAGTTCGATAGAAAATAAACGTCACTGAAATCAGTACATCAAGTGGTTGGAATATTGAGTTTCTACAAGCGCATAACAGATCAATATAACAGCTCAACTACTCTTTGAATCACCATTTCCAGCAATAAAAGATAATCCACGAAATGAACTAATGAGATTTAGATTCAATCGGTTGACTGATCTATAATATCCGCATATTTCGTAGTTAACATTTCATGGACCGTGACAAGTAACGGATAAGTGAACACGTAACATGGCTCCTACATCTCTTTGAAATTTAACGTTAATTTGAAATGATATAAACAATTTATATTAAATAGCTACTCGCCAGGCAAAATGTAATTTTGTCATCATAAATCATAGAAGAAATTTTTAGTTTATAGCAGATTTTTTGTAAGGATTAAATAAAAATTTTCCTACAGGACAGAATTCAAAATAAAAATAACGAATTTAATACATAGTAACATAATATTTTCATCATATGATATTTCCACATTACATAAAATGATATATTAAGTGCAACCAGGATCGAAGAGAAAAATAAACTAAATTGGATTTTCGTCACAGAATATTGCTGAAATAATTAGATGTTTATGGAATAATTATAATTAAAAAGAAACAGAGAAGACTGGAATACATGGCAATTTGGAAAATTAACAATAGAAAAGATATGAGATGAAAATCATGAGATAGTAGATAGGAATCAAAAAATAAATCAAGATCCCAAAACCTTCTCAAGATATGAGACGAACTAATAAAAAAAGATTATTTGGTTTCACGAAATAAAGTAATCACTCTGAATTGTAATTGCTTGTTTCCTATTGACTTGAGGTAATTATTTGATGAACATCTTTCGGTTAGATTTTTAGAATACTCAATTACCCAATGCAAGAGTATTTAAAAAAGGAAAGGAAAGCACAAAATGTGGAAAGAAAGAATGAAACTAAAACGAAAAGCCCAAAAGAGATAAACAATCCATCATAATTATGAGAGACAATTTGATGAAAAAAATGAGGCTGCTTAATGTACATGATCAATAAAAAAATTTTTAATCTAATTAATGTTTTCGATTAAAAATTGGAATAACTTATTATGGTAGAAAGTCTAATTGATGGTGATTTATGAATAATCACTCTCTAACTGTCCAAACTAATGGTTCAGAATTATATAAGTAATACATTTAAAATACCATTATTCGAACAACTTTTTTTGAAGTACCATCAATACTAATACAGAAACTTCCATATCCTTGAATTAATATTTAATTTGACTCCATTAGAGTATCTTCTGTAATACCTAATGTCCCTTTTCAAGTTTTTGAGATGATTTGTTTTATATTTATGAATTATATCCCGGTAGATGTATTAAATTATTGAATATACCTCAAATATCTACTGTGTAAAAGGCTATTTTCAATTCTATTGATGTAAGTAGATATGAGTAAAATTGATTGTTATTATTCTACTTCTTTCCTATTTTATTTAATTCGGCGATTTGATTATACATATTCCTGCTGAATCCACTTACGGTATGTCTTACACAAATATTAAGTAAAAAAACCTGTGCTATTAAAACTTAAAGTATATTTTGTTTCCTCGAATTTTCATTTTTGAAAATTCGTCCAAAAGTTAAATGAATAACTTACAGAATTCCTTGAAAATTGTCAAAACAATAATCCGAATTATCACTTGGAACACTTGTATATATATAAAAAAAAAAAAATAAAATAAAACCGTCAAGAAAAATTACCGCGCGCGGTGTTTGACTGTTAGGTAGTTACTAGTCAACTAATAATCTCTGACATCGAATTTGTTGTGAGCATAGTGACCGACTTTCGAAAGAGGTAATCCCGCCTTGGTGAGAGTAGTAACCGTGACGTCACTAAATCTTCGTCATACTTATAACCAGGTGGCTTGAATTGTATCCGGGAATCTTCTTTTTCCACATTCATATGGTGGGAGGTAGTGAGAAGAGTATGGGATGTTCTCAGAATTCATGTATGTATTTCGATATACCGGATTGCAAACTAATATTTTCTTAATTAAAATGTTAAGTAAATTTAGAATCATGAAATATTTGGTTTCTCATGCAAACTTTTCTATATGTTGACATAAAATGAGAAATTCCGAATTTCATATGAGTAAAAATGTTGGTTGCGCTTTAAATTTAAAAAAAAAAAACTGGTTATAAAATTACTCAAATACTCGTAAGAGATATGAAAAAATTTTATCAAAAATGATTTTGTGCTTACATATAAACTTGAATAATGGAAAGGAAACGGAAAAGACAAGGCTTATTAGAATTCATACTAATTTTCTGTGGATTTTGCGTCTTCTTGACGTCCGCACGTACTGTGAAAAAAGTGGAAATTGACTAATATCACGTTTAATTATAAATTCTATAGCAATTCATTATTACATCAAGTAATATTGGAAAACCATTGGAAAAATACTTAAAAGTTAAAAATGGGGGCAATAATTGAAAAAAATAGCACACCATTGAATAATCAACATACTAATATAGTAAAAATGAAGACTATTAAACTAAAAAATTATCGAGAGCTGTTTATCAAAATAAATAAATGGTAAGCACTCGTTTATTTTAGCAATTTCGAAGCAATTTAAACTAGAAGAATTAAGGACAGGCCTAGGAAAACACGGATAAAATAAAATAGAAGAATTATAAGAGAAGAGTACGCAAGTAACCTACTTGAAATGATCATAGTGAAAAAATAGAAGATATGAAAAAAATTAGAGAAATATTACAATTTATAAAAGTGAAATTAGAATCAATAGAAAGTTAGAAGCATATAGGATAGAATTAAAAAATATAAAAAAAGAAAACCAATGGTACATAAGATAAACGAGCAAGAAAATTGAGGAATTGAGGCACTAGAATGAGAAATGATAAAAAATAACTTCATAATGCATGGAGTTAAAGATAAAGAAGAGGAAAGAGATAGAGAAGAGAAAATGTTGCGAAAGTTTTTTGACGGTTTTTAGTTCGTAAGGATGTCTACTTTGAAAATCCGTTTGATGCCTCCTTGACACCCTTGAGCATTTTGAGAAATCCAAGATGGCGGCCAAAAAAGTCAGCAAAAAAATACAAAAATAATAGTTTTAAAAGATATGGACATATAGCAGTTAAATTTGCAGTTAAAAATATTTTTGGCAGCGTTTTGGTTGAGCGGAGACCGTTTTAGGGGTCTGGTTTTTATATTTTTTCAATAATAACGAGTCGTATATCGATTTATATGTTTTTATGAATAAGAATCTCGAATTTCAGATCAAAATAGGTACTAAAACAGAAATTCCTATTTCTTAATTATTTTTTTGGGGGGGGGCTGCTTGAGGGGGGAACCTGGAGCTACTGAATAAAATAAAAAACGAACAAAAAATAAATATATTCACTCAAACTCAAATACATTACTTACAGATATAATACATTTTCAAACAAAAAAATAATAAGCAAACAAAAAAAATATTGCAGATAAATATAATTTTACTCGTCGTCCGATTCTTCGCTTTCTGATTCATTTTGCGCAGTTTCCATAAATTTTGTTAGTGGATTTTTACATTTTATTTCGTCCCTTTTATCCATCATGCATTTGCACATCAGGCTACATGACAACTCATTTGATAGACGACCACATCTGTTTGAGCCACAGGGGTCTTTAGCTTTGCAAGAGCATTTTGCAAGCTCTAGAATAAAATCTGGTGCCAATTTAGTATTTTTGGGGACAAAAATTGGGTTTAAAATTTTGTTTTCGTCATCTTTTTTCCATCCATATTGCGTAACGTCAATTTTAGGAAGGACAAGGTTTTGGACAGACATCCAGAAGTACACCTGAAAATGCACACTTCCCACATTTTCGCAAAAAGATTCGGTTGTCGACTGTAAAGAAGCAAATGAGGGTGCTTTTAGTGGGGCATGTCCAACTTTTTTAGCCCAAACAGACAGTCTTGCAGCCGACATATTGTCTACGGATTTGACGTTATAGCAGGCTGCAATAAAGTCGGGTCAATCTTTAAATACATCTTTTAAATTACTGTCTAATTTACCCAAATATTTAAAAGTAAAACTCTCTGCTAATTTTTTAATTATTGTTTTTTTGCCATTTCCGTGGTACTGTGCTACAGTCACATCCCGATAGATAATAAGCAGCTGGTAAATAAAAATTCAAATATAAATTGATGCGGTGATATTTTTGTGGCCAATAAATTTTTTTAAGCAATTTGAATGGTGTCTTGCATCTACTGCATGGAAGTCACTTGGCGCTTGAACGATCCTAGATCTTACTTCTTCTGCCCATGTATTGGCGTTTTTCACAGGCTTTCAGAATGTTTTGATATATGTCCAATATTCGTACAATATAAAATTCCTTGAATCGGCTTGGGTTTTTAGGATCTTTTTCACGACATTTTTCGGTGCACAAGTAGTCTTCTCTAAAATCGCACGCAATAAATGATCGCAGATTACGCACTTCTGTTGGTTTGAATTCTTCCTGTTTCCTACTTTTTTTGAACAATCTGGTAATATGGGTATTGTATATGTATGTCAACACACAAGAGCGATGGCAATAAAATTCATGGATCTCTAGTCTCTGCTGGTCCTCAATCAATATCAATATAACAAGACTAATACCCAGCAAATTATATCAGCAGAAAAAATGATGGACTATAGAAAATGGCGAAGAATTTAAAAGATACAGACGTCATGTTGCATGAAGATTAAACAGAGGACTGATGACATAGATAAATAGAGCTGTTTTCGAGTAAAATAAGATAATTATAGACGGTAACATATATAACACCATTTTGAATAAGAAATCCTGATCTCCTGAGGCAGAAAAGGACTGGAAATAAAACAGAAAGATTCCATAGAAGGATAAGGTAGTCAATAAAATGAAAAATGCAAAGAAGAGGATCTAAAGAACAGATTTGAAGATGGAAATGGTTTTAAGTTTAGAATAAGTAATGAAAGTTGTGAGATATAGATATAATTATAGTTGTTACATCAGGTTCGATGAAGTATAAAAATGAGAATGAATAAAATAACATGAAAATAAATACCTACAGTGATCCAAAAAATAACAATTATAATATAAATTATATAATATATAATATATGAAGAAACAACATTAAAAACTTGAATGAAAGAGGAACAATGAAAAGTTTATAAAAATAGAATAAAAGTAAGTACGTGAAATATTAGAACTATGCTAATACCAGAAAAAAAAAGAAAAGATAGACGTAGTGGGACTGCAAGAAATATATTGGAAACAACAAGGGACAATTGAAAAGAAATAATTCAGTTTCTACTACTCTGAAACTAAAAAGCAAGGATTGTTTGGAGAAGGAATTATGGTAAGAACTCAATTAAAGTACAATCTACACAATTGAAATCAATAAATTGATTGATTGAATATTATAATTAACCATTTAGCCATAACAAATGAACTGAACAGTAGTGAACGTGTAAGTAGCAACCGAAGGAGCATAAAAGGAAGATAGAAATGAAATCGACACAATAGTTGATATAATACTGTTGGTGGGATATTTTAATGTACAAATTTGGAGAAAAGATTACATAAGACAAGTAGCAGGTGGACACACAATCCATGATAAGAATTACAACGTTTATGTAGCATCGCAGCAATAATGAAAATGATCATAAGTAGCACGAAATTTACAAACCCGAGAGTTAACAAGTTATTTTGGACTTAACCAAATCAAAAAAGTTCTACCTAAGTCGACCACACAAATAAAGAAGCGAAAACAATCAGCCATAAGAGATGTATGATTGAAAAGCTAGTTCCTATTTCTTTATGGTAATGGCAACAATTAAACTAAATAAATAAAATAATGTGTGTAAAAACAAGAGGACGAACAAAATGAAATACGGAAACGTTATGAATTGAAAACAAGACAAGATTACGCGGAGCAAGTACAGGATATGAATTTAAAGCAACAAGTAGAAAATTAAAACGTGATTGGAGAATAGGAATATGAGAAAATGTCTACTGAAAGCAGCGAAGAAACAATTAGAAATAAGGACAATAACACTAAATCATTTTGAAGAAAAACCGTTAAGGAAAACAAGATATATAAATTAGAGAAATTATAGAAGAGGACTGTTAACGGTAGATTGCGATTGTAGAGATGAGTTGGAACAAAATAGGTTGGAATTAACAGAGAAACCAACAAAAACTGGTAAGGATAATAAAAGGTCAACATCAGGAAAAGATTGAATACATATTTAACTGATAAAGTATGGTAGGGATGAACTGCATGAACGTTTTTATGAATTTCTAAGAAGAAAAATATGGAAAAAGGAGAATACGGCGGAAGAAAGGGAAAATGAACAAATTGTTACAATACACAATGAAAGAGATCAATTACAGTGCTAAAACTACAAATGAATTACGCTTCTAAATGTAGTTAACAACTAAAATACAGATACTCATGGTAAGACAGCAAACCTTATTGAAGGAGAATACCAATTTGACTTCATGCAAAATAAATTCACAATGCAATTCACATAATTGAATAGTGGAAATATGCATAAATAACAGATAGATATAAAAATGGTGTTTATAGCTTGCCAAAAGCATTTTACTCCATCAATAGAAAGAAAATTATGAAGACTCTGAAATATCAAGGGAGCAAAAATTGAGACCTTTCGGAATGACTATGATGGAATAAAAAGGATACTGAATAACAAAGGAGAATCTAAGGAATTACCATTTCATAAAGGTGTCAAGACAACTCACTATCTGTAACAGTATTCAGTACTAGAAGCATAAATAAAGGAAACATAAGAAAAAGCGGGGGTCAAATAATATCATATGTAGACGACATAATTATAATTACAAAGAGAAACATAATAGAAAGTATGACAAAGAATCAAGGTATGAAACTTGGAATATGTGGCATAATGTTTATCAGTAGAGGGAACTCAATGCATGTCTAGAGATTTTTTAAAAAAAGTGAAAATTTAACCATTTCACATCCAGTCTACATCACCATCAAGTCAACAGGCTCGCCGAATAAGCATTTTAAGTAGCCAATAACATATTAAAAAAATGTAGTATTGACAAGTCCGACGTTAAACTTGCTTTACTTAAGTGGAGAAGTACACCAAGAAATGTAATTTAGGGTTCACCCAACCAACGTCAATACAGCAGAATAACCAGATTTCCATTACCTACCTTTCCATTACAAAAGACAGTAACCTAAAACCAAAAATAATACAGGAAAAGTCAACAAACTCCATATTTTTGTCTATTGTCAAGTTGGTTTCTTGGATTAATTTGATATTTCACAGAAAATGTGTGATACCGTATTTTTCGTTTAAGTAATTAATTACCTGATACTGAATACATATTTATTAATTATTAAATTAATCTCACTGTTATAAGAGTGATAACATTGTGATTGATATATATTCTATAGGTTTCCTCAAATCAAAAACAAATGAAACTTGAAATTACTAATCTCATAGACAAAAAAATTATTTCAGTTCTTAAAACCAAATTGGATAAGAAATATTTAAAATGCAGAGATACCTAAGGTTATTATCCCACAGTTTCTAGACCCTAAATTTAGTGTACTTACTAATTATAAATAATAATAAAAAATTTTTACAAAGAACAAATTGAGAACCTAAAATAAAATTAACAAACTATAACGGTATTTCTGCTAAATTCTATTGTCCACCAAAAATTCCTTAATCTACTTACTCCATCAACTATTGTAGCATGCAATTGAACCTCTTACTAATTGGTTGACTGAAATTCTGACAAATGACAATAACAATGATTAATATATCAAAGACTCCTTTAAAATCAAAGGAACTTTTAATGATATGGTATTACCACCGAGTTATGTATTACCAGGATTGGATTGTAATATCTCCATTTAGTGAAGTCCAGTTAAGTTTACAAACAAAAATTGACATTTCAATCCACCTTTACTACAATCAAAGATAAAATACCAATTAATAAGTTAACTAACATATTCGTCAGTAACCAACTAACCTTACCTAACCTATAAAATTCAAATTCATTATGACCTATTCTAATTTATAAAAATGAAATATCAATTATGATATTACAGGCTTCAATATGGCTAAAATATGATGTCGAATAGGAAAAAATATGGCTGCTAGGAGGTAACAAAGAATATTGTTCTGCCAGCTTTGTTACTTTTTGCAGTTTTTTGGAAGGGGTACTTTAATGATTTTATTGAAATAATTACTTTGAAACTCAAGTATACCTTGTAGCATACCTCTAGAGAATCTTAGTAAATTTGGGAAGTATGAAAAATGTTTCAAACCTAGTAGGAGAAAACATCATCTCAAGTAATAATAAAGGTTCTCAAATAGATATTACGATGGAAAATTAAACTGTATTAACCTCTGGACTTTCTACCAACACTTTTTGGAAGTAGTCACTCATGTTTATTTATCAATATTTTGTCACTGCTTAATTTTTGAATATTTTTATAACTAAACTACACACGATCTACAAAAAAATTTTTTTAAAAAAAACCAAAAACGAACAGTTTCTATCCCAATTATAGTTTTTGAGTTGGTGAGCGACAAATAGTGAGAGCTCTTATAATCTTAAAATACAAGTAAGTTTTTAACAGTTTAAAAAATTAATATTACTCGTATACGAACCAGTTTAAATTGGTATTCAGTACAGCCCTGAAAATAGATGCAAAGTCGCTCGAAAGCTTTGTATAGTATGAAAAATATTCACTAAATTAAAAAAATTCTCCGATGACAGCTTGCCCCATGATTGAATAATTGTTTCTTTTATAGCAGAAAATTTTTTTTCATAACTATCAAAAGGTCTAAGAAATAAGAAATTAAAAAAATTTATATATATATTTTATATTTATATATATATATATACACATATATATATATATATTTTTTGGGGGGGAGGGGATTAGGAATCTGCTCTCAGACATCTAGGCTGATCAATATTGTGCCTAGATAGTGTCGGGTTGGCTATTGGCTGTTGTACTGCCGACCGACTAAACCCTTCCCCCTTATACGTGGATTCACCTGCTGAGAAGAGTGCTGGAACTACCGTTAAGTATTACTTCAGCATTCCGAGCGTTGCCTTACACTTATTTTAATCTGTGCTTACTTCTATCTTCTTCTTTTGTCTCTATTATTTTCTGGATCATAACCGATACTATGTTCCATTTTTTTTCATCCTGTAACATATGGTGTAAAATATTATCTGGAGTAAGTGTTTCTCCTACACATTGTTCAACTTCAATTCGCTGTGGGTTCCATTTTGCACATACGAAAAATGTGTGTTCCGCGTCATCCATTTGGCTACAGTACGTGCATTCCGTTGTATTACTGATTTTAAACCTGTGGAAGTATGCTTCAAAACAGCCATGTCCTGTTAACATTTGACTAAGATAGTAGTTCACCTCTCCATGTTTTCTGTTTACCCACGTTCTAATATTTGGAATCAGTCTTCTAGTCCATTGTCCAGTTACTGCTTGTTCCCATTTATCCTGCCACCGATTTAATGTTTCAGTACGTATCTCTATCTTCTCATTCCTTTGTTTGCCTTTTGTTTTGTATCGTTCCTCAGCCTGCAGTTCTATAGGTATTATTTCTGAAATCACTAACAGCGGAAAGCACTACATACTCTCAAAGCTAACTTTCTTTGCACTTTTTGGCAAATATCCCTGTATTTGGCATATTTCAGCGTTTCATACCATACGGGAGACGCATATAACAAAATCGAGTGAGTTACTGCACATAACATTTTTCGTTTACTTGCTGTAGGCCCATTTTTTTGCGGCATTATTCTACTTAGAGACAAAGCAGATGCTTCTGCTTTCTTGCAGACGATTTCGATATGTTTTTTCATTGTAGCACCTGTGTCTAGGGTTACACCCAAATATTTAATTTGCGGTTTTGTAGTGATTTCGTTATTCAAGACTTCGATGGTGAGTCTTCTTGCTTCCTTTCCCCAAAAGTACCGCCTCTGTTTTTTCAGGTGCAAGATCAAGTTTTTTCAAATGCATCCATCCAGCTATTCTTTGAATAGCGATGTTAGCTTCTACTACTACCTGTGTCTTTATCTTTCCTGTTACTACTACTACAAGATCGTCAGCGTAGGCCACCAATTTTACGCTGGCATATCCAGTTGCAACAAGTCGTCATAATATAAGTTCCAAAGGAGAGGGCCAAGTACCGAGCCCTGTGGGACACCGCAGGTTACTTCCATAATGGTATTACCTACAAGTAGTGTCCGGTCCGTTAGATAACTTGTGATCATGCGCATTAGATATGGCGATATGTTTCGCGTTTTTCAAGCTGTCAGCTATTCCTCTCCATGGTGCGGAGTTGAATGCATTTCTTACATCTAACGTTACAAGTAAGCATATCTTACGGTTTGCCCATGCCACATGTTTTGCTTCTTTTGCGATTTCTAGAACTCTAGCTAGTGCATCCACAGTGGAAATACTTTTCTGAAACCCAAACTGAGAGTTGCTAAAACCTCCTCTTGCTTCTATTTCTGCAAGTAATCTATTTTTGACGAGGTGTTCAAGAATTTTTCCCATGCAGTCCAGGAGACATAGTGGCCTGTATGACGTTTTTAAATCGTCCGTTTTTTTGGGCTTTTCTATTAGCACTAGTTTCGCCACTTTCCATATTTTGGGAAATTCCCCCGCATACAGTTGTCTGTTCATCACATCGAGGCACTTTTCTGGCAGGTATTTCACTACACACTTAGTTATCTCTGGTGATAGCTTATCTGGTCCAGCCGCCTTCTTTGGTTTTATTTTATTTGCTGCCGTTACAAGTTCTTCCTGTGTCCATGATATTATATCCGTCCTCACCATGTCAATATGTGGCCAGGTGGTTATTTCATATTTTGGAAATAGTCCACTTGCTTCCTTAAGTATGATATCCTGTGAGATTTCTGTTTTCGGCCTTAGTAGAAATCTTTTTGTCACTATTTGGTAGCCTTCTCCCCAAACATCGTTTTGAACTTCCTCTATAACAGTTTTCCAGGAGTGTTTCTTCGCGTCTTTTATCATTTTTTTCAAGTAATTTCTTTTTTCTTTATATTCGGTTCTTGCTTTCTCTCTTTCTTCGACTGTGCTTCCGGATATTCTGTTTGCACGTGCCATGTATCTCTTTTTACAAAGGCATTCTTTTCTGGCCTCACTGATCTGTGATGACCACCAGTATACTGGTTTTCTCTTTCCACTATAGTTGTATGTGGGCTGAAATGTGCGTTGACAAGCCTTTTTAATAGCCGCCATGAGTCCTTGAGGGTTTAGGGTGTCTGTTTCTTCTCGTATTTTTTGTTTTATCTCAGATATGAAGTATTGGATTTTCTTTTCTTCTATTTTCCATCCTTTAATAATTTTTCAGGAGCTACTTTTTGTGTTTCTAAAGACGGTAAAAGATGTAATTGTGATCAGACAATGTTTCTTGGTCCAGTACTTGCCAACTCCCAAACATTTTGTTTATATCATTTGAGACAAAGGTGACATCTATATGTGATGAACTGTTTCCTCGGGAAAAAGTAGGAGTATTTCCATGATTTAGTGAAACCAAATCTAGGCCTGCGGCCCATTCAGACAACATTCAGACGCATTTCTTATTGCGCGTTCCAATGGCGTCTTTGAGTTGGTTCAGAATTATTCCGAATACTTCTAATGTAAGGTTAGGTGACATGTAACAACTAAAAACGACTAATTCTGTGTATTCAATCCACACGAAGCCCTTGCCTCGTCCGCTATTTAGGACACGAATATCGTTATTGGTAATGCCTATAGCTGCATCAAAATTTTCATCAACGTACCATTTTGAGTCTTTTATGAGTATTTTATTCGGTTCGCTCACTATTGAAATGTCTATATTGTTCACTATTATTGTTTGCTTTAGCAGATCGTGTGCAGGTCGCCTGCGACCTAGATTTATTTGTAGAAATTTAGCCATTTCTTAGCCTGTTCCCACTATATCGCCTTTTGCGATATCTCTTCGGTATCTTGGGCAACGCATGGTGTGTGGTCTGTGACCAGATTCACTACACATTAAACAGTAAGATTTCTCAGTGCATTTATTCTTTTGGTGTCCCTCCTTTCCGCAGTTTTTGCAGCATTTGGATCGATCAGGTCCGCTACATTGCCACGTCGTGTGTCCAATACCCCAGCATTTGTAACATGTTAGCACATTAACTCTCTGCCTAACGGTGCAGCTTACAAAACCTATTCTTATATTTCCCTTATCCGAAAGTTTTTTACCAGTTTTTTTGTCAACTAGAACGGTTGCGATCTGAGTCTCTCGGAAACCAGGACGAAGATTACTGACTGAAACATAATCTGTTTCGCTTCCGGCCATAAGTGACTTCACTGCTGTTTCAATCTCTTCTTTACTGGTGACCGCGTCGATATTTCTGACGTGTAAGACCGCTCGTGGTTCCTGTCCCCTTATATATATATATATATATATATATATATATATATATATATATATATATATATATATATATATATATAATGCATTTTTTGCTTTTTGAATAGACTAGGACATTTAGATATATTAATATAAATAAAAATAAATTTATTTAATTTCTTATTTCTTAGACCTTTTGATATATTAATGCTTCTAAATGTTCTTGATTTTAGGTCTCTTCTCTTTTAAAATTAGTTTTTTTTTAATAATTTTTAAAATATTGAATATTTGATTTGAATAATTATCAAAATTTTTTCTTGTCACAGAAATACACTGTACAAAATAGGGACCTGAAGATAACTATATCCTCAATATAAGTTATATTTTGACATTTTGATCTGGTTTGTGTATCTTTATCACAAGGTTGTATGTATCAATTTTCAATTATTCACTAATAGGGAGTTGTGTAAAATGAGATACTTAAAATCAGACAATGTATCAGCATATAAACAAGATAGAACTACGGAATTAAAGAAATCTATATCGTCATAAATGCCAAAATACTAAATTTGTACTTCAGAATGAACCAAAAAGTGCTTGAAAAATTGGAAAAATATCCCCCATAAAAACAGAAGAACCTAATAAGTTGATACACTAATCTCTAAATTTTGTATGATCTTATATAAGATTCTCAAAAACTCGTTTACAGCATGTTTATCAAAATCATATTCATTTCATCAGGCTCATCAGGGTCATTTCTCGAATTATACCATGTTTATTGCACTTCAACTTTGCCAAAAGACTTTATTCATAAAATGCAATGAGGATAACAGGATTTCTATTGAAAACACTTGAAATACTCTTATAAGTTTCCTTCGGATTATACAACCAGTACTATCTATATTAGTATGAAAGTTCATAAATGTATATATATAAATATATATATATATATATATATATATATATATATATATATATATATATATATATATATATATATATATGCTTTTAAATGCTCTTGATTTTATGTCTCTTATGTTTTAAAATTAGTTTTCTTTAATTTTTAAAAGATAGATGATACACTCAACTTCAGTAAAGTCGAAACGTCAATTTTTATTTTTCTTACAAAAATTATAAAAAAAATTATTTTAAAACAGAAGAGACCTTAAATCGAGATTATTTAGAAGCATTAATATATCAAAAGGTCAAAGAAATAAGAAATTGAAGAGAACCACCGAAAATCTTAATTAATTATTTCCCAGACGACACGTTCCCAAAAAAAACCACTTTATATATATATATATATATATATATATATATATATATATATATATATATATATATATATATATATATATATGTATATATATATATGTGTGTGTGTGTGAATTGTAAAGAAAGGAAAGGAAAGGAAGGAAACACAAAGTAGACTAACTTCAATATATTTTCCGAGCTTTCGAATAATTATTCATCGTCTGGGAAATAATTAAGATTTTCGGTGGTTTTTGATATTGTTAATGCTTGTAAAACTTTTAAACTCAATATTCAATATTTAAATTGATGTTGAAAGAATTTTTTTCCATTTCTTTTTTGAAAGGTTATCTGATTGGTGAATGACTTCTTAGACTGGTCAAAGTATTTTCTATTACAATTTATACAGGGAATTTCATAAACTATGTTAGTTCATTTGATTAGTTTTATCGTTTATTTTAGTAAAAATAGATTGGATATTAAAGATTTCATTGTACGCTATCTTAATATTAGGTTGTTTAATGACGTTAGAAGGTAAGACTGGTATGATGTCAAATTGACTGTCAGATGTATAACTTTGCAGAAAACGTGTCAGGCAAGCGAGCATGTGCTAGGATATAGTTTGCTGTCACTTTTGTCAGAGATTATCGGATTGGTGAATGACCTCTTCGATTGATCAATATTTGTTATTGCCATTCAAACAAGGAACTTTATAAACTATTTTAGTCAACTTATTGGTTGGTTTCTTGCATTCATCTCATAAAATTTCGGCTGTAAGCTACTTTCATATTATATTGCTTAAAGATTCCGAAAAGTTTAAGAGTAACTGATTTTATATATTTGGTAAAGGTGTATAAATAATTATTAAGGTACTTTCAGCTGTATTGCTCTCTTGTCTGCTGTCTTAGTCAGATGTATTATATAGAATTAGTTTCAAAGATATGAAGGGAACAAATTTTTATAAAAATGTTTCTTAAGATATTTATTTGTTGCTGAACTCTCAATCAATTCGAAAAAGTCAATTAAACCTCGTTATCTATTCTAAAACGTTTTCTGTTTACATTCTACAACGCCTCATTAAAGTTTAAATCAAAGTAAATTTTAGTAAATTTGTTGTGACAATCTTTTTTATATCTGCTAATAAGCTTTCTAGTATCTATAGTGCTCACAAAATTTAAATTATCTCTTATAATTTCCTCCCATTTTAAGCAAATTTGGTTTGCATATTTCAGGGTAAATTTATATTTTCTAATTATTTTGGGGAACATAACGAATTTAAAACCACAGTTTTCTATGGGGTAATATTTTATGTTAGTTCAGTGTTTGTATATGTTAGAACATAAGCTTCCTTTTTATCCAGATCTCTTCTACCTACTCATTCATTCTTTAGTAATTTTCGTCTGAATTGATTTTAATTTGCTACTGCTTTTTGTCGTTGTGCTTTCTTGGATATGCCGTAAATACCAATTTTATTACTTTTCAATAAATTTATTATTTACTAAAATCTTATTTATTGTTCCCACCATTAACTTCAATTTGAAAAATCATGTCTAAGGATAGTTTATTGAGTTTTTAGTATTTCAATTTATAAAGTGTTTCCACCTGTATCATTTGAATGAATATTTAATTTTATAGAGATCTGAGCATTCGATGATATTAACCACTAGTAATATACCTACATTAACCGTATTTGATAGAAAAA
The DNA here is from genome assembly GCF_026250575.1 of Diorhabda carinulata. Taxonomy (NCBI): domain Eukaryota; kingdom Metazoa; phylum Arthropoda; class Insecta; order Coleoptera; family Chrysomelidae; genus Diorhabda; species Diorhabda carinulata. Next base: position 13,434,810 of record NC_079462.1, read on the forward strand.
GTAGGTTAGATACAAATTTCTCCTCAGTTTTTTCATTGATTAAAATCGATTTGTCATTATCCCATACTTCAATCACAATAGTTTCCAAACTCCAATTTTTTATAGGAGAGTAATAGAAATTTGCTATTTAGAAGTCACACTGTAGTTATATCCACTTCACGGTGTAACTATAACCATAATACATATTTTTAAATATGATCGACCCACTAGGTAGGTACCCGACCATCACAACAACGTCTTAAGTACCGCTCGAAAATGGTGGGTGCCTTCTACCTGAACCCCACTAGCTAGAAGTTGAAGTAAGGACACGCCGAAGTAGTGGTATTGCTATAGTGTTATGAGAGAAATTGAATGCTGACCGCTTATACATTAATTTTTTCCGTTAATTTCACTCAGTGATGTGATCTACTTGGGATGTTTAGAATCTATAAATTTTGAACTATTAATATCAGTGAAGGTGACAAGATGTCACGTCGATATTTGGTGGTTTTTCTGGGTTTTGTGCTGTTGGTGATAGTGTCAGACGTAACAACAGAGGAATGTACACAGGAGAGTAACGATGGAAATTGTAATATGACATCTTTGAATGGAGACATGGGTAAGAGTTTTATCTCAATATGCCTTGATAAAAGTATTGTTTACTAAATAATCAATGGAAACAATGTGAAAGAATTTTCAGTACTTTGGTAAATAAGAAATTGTGACTATATAATGAACCTTGAAGTGTAAACATTAACTAATGCTGTAAAGGAGCTCAGTAGTCGAAATTAATTAAAAATTCAGCCACAACAACTAGTTTTCATTATTTATTAATTATTCGACATACTTACTACATTTGGAATAACGGAACATGATATATTCGTATATTTTTTATTATTTTGATAAACTTAGTTCTCACTTGATTTGATAACTGAAATTTTTTATTATTTTCCGTTAAATGAAGTTGATTCTCGTCTTATTTGTCTACCTTGGTGTGGCCTTGTATTTCATTATTGTTCTTGAGAGCTCTTAGAAAACCTGTTAGATGGGCATCTATTAAACTTATTCCATGGTGTCATTTGAATACATATTTATTAATATAATAACATACGTTAATTTCTTCTTCTAGTTTATTTGGAAAAATATATCATATCTAATGATAGATACGGAATTTTTGTCAATATACTTTACATTTTATTGCATATTATATAATCTTATTATGTTAAGTATTTTAAGATGAAAATTTATATCAATGATTTATTGATTTAATGATAAATAAGTTATGGGGATGTTGTTTGTATTTAGTTTATTGGTACTTGTAGGAAAGCACTTGAACTCAAAGAATATACTTCTCTCAGTGTAATGAATAAAGGTTTTCATCCACAAAGTTATCATATCTGTTCTGTCAAATATGCTTTATTTAGCATTTTATGGTTTATTTATCGGAAGAAATTAATCAATTTGAGTATTTATCAACATGAACACATGGATTTTGGTATTAATTGCAAAATTTCACATGTAATGTCTAAAACATGAACATTATTTTTTAAATAACTTTGTAACCTAGAGTTTATTAGGGTAATTACTGAGAGCTCAAACAATAGCCATCATGTGCAGGTACTTTCGTCCTTATTATTGATCTTCCATATTCCATTGTCCTAATGAAATCTTCCCCGCTGTTTTCCTCTAAAATCACCCAAGTTCACTGGAAAGCGATCTGGGTGATAGTAAAGGTAGCTTCCACCAATTCTGTCGTGGATCTTTAACGAACTGCCTTATTTTAGCACTATCAAATATCCTGCCTACTAGTTTTCCGTGATAATCCCGTATATTCAAAATAGTAGGTATGATGAACTGACTATAGAAATTATCACTTTATTTACAAAAAAAAATTTTTAATAAAATCCCCAATTGACCATTTCTTGATAAATGACGTGAGTATCCAAAGAGAAAGTAAAAAACTAAAAATAAAGAAACTGGATTGATTTTATTACAGTCTACCGTTAAGAATAAAAAACTCATAAGTAGACAATTACCGTTATCTTGTAGAAATCCGTGTCGCAGTACAGAAAATTATGCAGACCGTTCACCTAAATTAATTAAGCGACTATATGCCAAAAGAACCTCGACAAAAGACATACTAAAACTAATAGAATTATGATTAAATAAATAAATTTGTTAGGTTAGGTTAGACAATGTTAATGGATGCATAGAAATATGAGGACTGAGAAAAAATTATAATCCAGTAGAGATCTGGCAGAAGTAACTACAAAAATTTAAAATGAAAATTAACGACAATATCGATACAGTTTTTATTGACATAATTTATGAATATATAAATGGAAAAATATATAGAGAACATAAGTGATCAGAGTAAGATGAATAATATATTCCAGCATAATAAATTTAAAGAACAAAAATAAAATAAAAACAAAAATAAAATCATATTGAATTCACCGCGTTGTCTAAAATAAAAGAGGCAAAAAGATAGCATTTCACATTAATTTTAAGTAATTTCATTAAATAATAAGGCAAATATTTAGAAGTGGGGCACCCCAAACTTACTCCAAAAATTTTTTATGGGGTAATTGGAAATTTTTTTCATTTTTAACATAATTTTTGTTTACTGTTTCATGATTTCTTTATACATCAAGAAAAAGTAATTTTATTTCTTATTATGACTTATCAACAAGTACAACATAATTAGTTAGCAAATACATTTAATATGAAAAATCGCGAATAGTTCTAGCCAACACATGCAAGCGATCACTGTGGTTAGCATAACGGCGTCTAAACAGAAATTCCGCGAAGTATATTATCCCGTGCACACATACATTTTTCACGATAAGCTTCCAACGATTGACCTAACCTAACCTAACCTCATGCACTATTACTTTAGATGACCGCCTATTCCGATAAGATTGGATAATTATTGACATTCAATATGCATAAGGTAATGAGTGTTATGACGGAAAATATGTGTCTCCCCCACCTTTAAAGTATATTCGGAGCACTAAAAAACAACCCCATATGCGCGAAATGATTTTGGAGTAAGTTTTGGATGGAGCCTCACTTCTAAATTTTTACCAATAATAACAATATCTGATTCAATTAGATTCAAAACTATATTTTTATTTTATAAGAAAAAGTTAGAAGTAGTAGTAGTAGTAGTAGTATAATAATTATTGCAGAAGGAAGTTTCTAAATTCTTAATTTCATACCATTAAAGAAGATAAACATTATATTTTTTCCACTTTTATATTTGCCTGGCTTTTTGTTACTTTTTGCCTTTTTCTTATTGAGAATTCCCCTGCTTCGAGGAGATTTTTATCCGGTGTAACTGTCAGTATAGCAGTTTCATGGAGTTTTCTTTGGATACTTCACTTCAGTGGTTCATCCCTGTGGATCAACCAATGATATGGATATGGGACGGTCTTAACTAAAAAATAAATGTCGATGACAGTGGTTAATTATTGTTAATTATCATCGAACTATTAGTTACGTAAATAGGAGCAAAATCAGCTTCCATAACTCTATTCTGATTAAATGGATATATGTAATCCACTCATGAAGCTACTTGATGTCAAATCTAAAGATATATCATAGATAAACATTATTTTCAAGCATCATTTCGCTTCCACGTATCTTAATCTAAGGGCAGTTATTTTTCAAAAGGTTTTCATTTATGAAAAAAATGTGAAGGAAAATTCGTTTTGAAATGAACCCCGAAACTATTGCGAAAGATATTTGATGGGGAAACTATTAACAACAGCAAATTCTAATGTACGCATTTTTTATAACGCCAAAAAAATTCGTGAATTTTACGTTTAACCTGACGTGCATCGTTGATTTTTAAATCGGAGTCCTACAGTTTTTTCAAATTTTCTTCCAGAAGATGCGCATCATGAACTTTTTTTGGCGTTATAAAAAATAATTACATCACAATTTTTTGTTCATGGATTCCTTATTGAATGTCCTTTGCAATAATTGAAGAAAATTTGGTCTCATTTTGGGAAGTCGATTTCAATACGAAATAAGCACGTCAGCATCAAACGTAAGTTTTTGAATTTTTTTAACGTTATAAAAATACCTTCGTCACAATTTTTGGTTAATTGTTTACTGATTAAGTGAACTCAAATAATGTGTAATAATAAACGATGTTCAGGCATAGTCAATGAAATAGTAGTGTTCGGAATTGAAAATAATATGGAAAAAAATGCACTAAAAAACATTTATGTTTGTCTATTTTCGGCTAGCGTCGTCGTTCGACTGCCAACGATGTCTCGTCATGCTCCTCTCGACCTCTTATGTCCACTTGTGTGGTTATAGAAAATTATACGTCACTATGTTTTTAGATATGTATGGCTGACCTTTAGGCCTGGGGTTTTTAAAAAACCTTTGTATATTATAATCTGCACAGTCGTTATGTTCGTATATTTTATTTTATACAATAAATTTGTCTATTTGAAGAGCATTTTAGATGGAAACATTAGAAAGCAAATATGTATCATTTTTATTCATAGGGGTCACAGCCCATGTTTCTTACGTCACAGCGTTTTTAAATGTGTCTACTTCAATACTATTTGTCAAGACATAATAATATATAATAATAATACGTAATTGGAGCGTCAAGCTCTTTCTTTCTCTCTTAAAGCTCTGCCCATATGATTTTCGACTCGTATATAACTGAAAATCTTATGGTCTTGTTACTTGATAACACTGGTGTACATGATGTTTATAAGCACAGTTCAAACAATTATTTTTATAATGCTATTGTCGTCGTATCGTGACTAGTACTACTGGCCTTTAAGGCCCACAACTTATTTTTCTTTCAATCAATTTCACAATTCCTCTCAACAGGTTGCTATTCTTCCTCTCTAATATCTTCGAATACTGCATCCAACTATTTATATTTTGGTCTCCCTCTACTTCTTGTACGACTTGTACGTCCTTTTTGCAAAGTTACTCTCCTTCATCCTTTTAAAACGCTCATCTCACATTTAAAGCTTTCGAATATTTATGTATTCATCATCGGGGACTGAAAAAATGGCCAAAGTACAATAAAAAATTTGTATAAAAGTATAACAATAATAAAAATTACTTACATTAATTAGTTAAGAATTTTGAAGTTGATAAATGTTTTTTAAAATATATTTTAAAATTCAACACAACTAAATTGAAATTGAATTTTCAAATTGATGCTTGATAGAAATATTAAGCGTATTGATGCTGGTTACTATAGAAATCGTTATTAATTTTCATTGAATAGATTATATTATATGTCGTTAAATTTTTATAGGGCGTGAATGATGTTGAATATTGATTGGTTAGTTTATGAATGACATTAAATTTTATAGGTTAGGTCGTTATGAATGAAGTTGAATTTGTTAGGTTAGGTAAGGTCAATTGGTTGCCGATGGCGTTGAATTGCTTCTATAGAATTTTTTCTTTCCAAAATCTAAAAGATATGCATAGATTATTAATACTTTGATCATTTTGAGCAATATACGTTGTTGTTAAAAATAGACGTTTTTTGTAATTTTTTTCAGTTGTCCAAACTTTGGTAGATTCATAAGTTATAGACCTTCATATCAACTGAAATTTTTTCTTCAAAAAAAGCAAAATCGAAAATTTCCATTTTCACTTATTCGTCGATTAAAAAAATACTTATTTAAAGATCATAAATATATTACCTTTATCAGTAGAAATTCATTTGAAGCTTTGTCTAAAAAATTCTCTATATTTTTCTGGAAAATACGCTCGATTTCTTGGACCTGAAGCCCACATTTTGTCGTTTTAGGAAGCCCAACAGTTTCCCATATTTCGAAATATCAGTTTTTTCTTCAATATGTAGCATAGTTTGATTCATACTGTACATTGCCCACAAAATGGACGGCTTCTTTTGTCTGGTTTGTTCTCCATAATATGCTAAGAGCACTTTCGAAACTGGTATTTTTCACCTTTTTTTCTTCACACCACTTCCCATATAATTCAATATCTTGTAGGTAGCGATGCTTACTTTTTTGTGGCACCAACTCGTGTGCTGCTGCGTCAGCAGCCTGTCGTATTTCTGGAGAGGTACAATCCATGAATTCTTCATCGGAGGACATTTATTATTCGCAACAGTAACAATATAGGTTAGGTTTTCTCTCCGATAAATAATTTGAGAGCATTGTTTCCCAATTATTTCTGTTTCTCCTAGTAATGTTTTTTTCACAAGATGCTCAAGCAAATGGCCATACAATTTAGCATGCATAAAGATCAATACGAAATCTTTCCCTGTATACTCTTTTCTGTCTTTTCCAAATGCAAGTATGTCTCTCTTCCAAATGATGAGGAACGCTCCTAGTTATAACTGACGGTTCATTATTGTTAGACATACTTAGTGTTTATGAGGATATCATATCTGGTCCTGAGGCTTTTTCCATTTAATTCTAGTTAAAGTACTACCAAGCTCTCCCAATCTAAGTAGTAATATTTCATTTTAATGCATTTTAATAGAATTCAAGTATATACGAGTAGTTTGCTTTTATAGAAGTGACTTTGCTTTCTCTCTTATCATAGTTTCCTGTGGTATTGGTTTTGTTGGTTTCAAGCGAAAAGTCATCATTACTATTTTATATTCTGTACTCCAAATGTCCACCTCACCTTCAGAGACTGAAGGTTCCGAAAATTCCAGCTTAGTTATTTTCGAGATATTCCAATTTTTTTAAGTTTTGAGAGATTATGTTAATCAAAACCTCAAGTATTCCTACATATCAAATATTTGATAGTTAGAACTTTAATTGTTTATATTGTTTCGGTAGTTTTTTACCATAGTAAATAATGGCGAATGTAGGATAAAGTGATGAATCATTATTAACGGAGAGTTTAATAGAATCGTTGAACGGACCATGTTTTTGCCGAATGACTTATCGAGAAAATGCAACTGGTGATATTATAAGAAGAATGTTTGAAACTGTTGTTATTTTAGTCAATTTAAGACAAAAATCAATAAAAATAAACCACCAGTGGATAATGAAATTAATGGAATTGAAGTTCTTTGGTTTTTATTGCTTCTCAAAATACCTCCATTAATCCGGGAGAGATTTTACTTTGATGGAGAGAGCAATCCATCGGATTTAAAAAAATCAGCATGTTCTTACCTTTTGGATCAACCCTTTACAATAAGGGGATTTTCCTCGAAGAGTAGAATTTTATGAATAATTCTTAATGAAGACCCAATGTAGTAGAGAAAGTTAAATGATAAAATATTTGCAGTAATATTTTAGGTTGAAAATTTAAATGGTGCAAGATATTCGGTACCTCATTTCAGAAGAAGCTATACGACTGGCTTTACATAAGTTACATAAATTCTTTGGTTTCAAACATAAGAAAACGATTCTCATTGGTTTTCAGTTGTGATGTTAGAAGCTTAATAAAAACATCGAGCAGTTTTCATTTATGATTTGTGTGTCGCGAATTCGTTCCTTTGGGTACAAATTGCTTTTGATACTGGAAAAGAAATTCTCTCAATCGCCTAAAGAAATTCTCTCAATCTCCTCTTCTGTATTCGTTTCACGGATTGACCAGCTACTGATATCATCTATTCGAATCGGTATCTTGCATGTTTTAAATGTTCGGTCTTCTTTTCTTCTGCTGTAGTGTCTTGTAATCATAAATCTACCATATTATTCTCTAACTCTCCAACTTAATTTTTTAGTTCATCTGATTTTCCAGTAATTATAAGATGCTGAAGGCGTAGTTTTAGTATATCAAATGCAAAAAGGAGCCACAATTATCGGTAGTATAGGTAATCATCAAGCCATTCGGTTGCAAAACTACATGAATCGCATTCAAAAACGTCGGACGATGTAGGTGTTCGCTTGAATCAGTATAACGCACCCTGTCAGAGAGTGATCCGTTATTGCAAAATACACAATAGCTCGGAAGGCAGTCAGATACGGGATATTGACGTAGTCAATAATTGCATTCGTATAATGGAGTCATATGTGTGGTAAATCAGTGGTTCATAGAGATTGAACAACCTTTTTTCGAGACGCATCAGAAATGCTAGAATATACATAGGAAGATATTCTGTGCTTATTAGAGCCATATTTTATTAATTCAATTGCTTTAAAAGCATGAAATGACCTTTCGCATTGATACTTTATCATTGTTAAGATTGATTTTCATATACAAAATATTTCATTATTCATCAGATTTTTTCCCATGAGTCACAAGTAATCCGGTTAAGTTGAAGAAGAATTTTGCCACCGCAACTTTATTCGGTAAAGAAAGTCGAATTTGTTAACGATCACGGCTTCGACCTAGAAATGCAAGCATATCATTCACGGTGAAGAAACGTCATTGAAACCACTTATACTCACCTGTTGATATCGGTAACGCTACTTCCCTTTACACTTATATTGTCAAAGAATATTGCAATTTAACCATTTCATAAAATATCCGTTAATTTGTTATTATTAACGGTATTAAATTTCTTGAATAAGTTTTGTGTAGATGTAGATCATTGCAACGATTTTAAAGCCATGAACGGCAATGCCTCAATACCGTTTTACTTTATTGCTTTAATGACACTGTGCTAAAATCACTGGCCTTTGTAAAAAGGCTGCAATAAGCGAAGCTTATAAAATGAGCGTATATTTCATACTATTTTCATAATAAAACTTGAACAATATTCATCTGATGATAATATTATAGATTATGAGGTTTTTATAAAAATTATCAAAAGTCCTAATAGTTATATTCCAGATAATCATTAATTAATAATGATTACAATTGCACCGTTCGTAAATTATACATCGTTATACTACATCCTTTCTTTTAACCTTCAGAAGATTATTAACATTCAAGTCTAGCGCTACTATCTTACTGCTACTTTCTACTTTAACAATTTCACTCGTCATATTTCATGAATACATACAGTGATTCTCAAATGTCCCCTCCCCCTCTTTTATTTTTAACGGTGATACTTAGATAAAATTTGGAGCGTGAAAATGAACTATTGTAAGCTTCTCTACTAATGGACGTAATAGACATTGGTGACGTCAACAGGTAACTGAAACCAATAATATTAACTTAGGGCAAGTGACATCTCGTTTGAAAGATATTTAAAATACCTATTCAATTATACTATTTTTTTATTTTTTTCAAAAATTATATTTATAATTGTTCAAAATATGTTCCATCTACTTCTTGGCATCAAAACATCTAATTATCAAACTCTTGTTGAACTCAATGAAATGTGCCAGGAGAAATTCTTCAAGATTTCGTTGCTTTGAAACGTCAATAGGTAATGTCAGAAGCTGTAGCATAAACTTTAAATTTGAAATATCTCCACAAAAAAAATCTAAAGGTGTTAGTTTGGGTGACTCAGCTGGCCATTCTATTGGACCGCGTCATCCAATACATCTTCAAGGAAATTCCTCATCTAGATTACGTATTACTACAAAGTAATTGTGTGTAGAAGCACCGTATTGCTGGGACGTTATTTTCAAAATTCATTTGGATTATCTTCCAGAATTTTAGGAATTAATATGTGTTTTAGCAAAATACCTGCCCAGACATTTACTTTTGATGGGAACTGTGTATATTTTTCACGAAATATGTGAGGATTTATGTCACTCTAATACTCGTACTTCACATTATTTTTTCTAATAAGGTTGAAAGTGCCCCCTATAATAAATTGTCTTCACATAGTCTGGCATAATTTCACAGCATTGTAGACTTCGGTCGACTTTTAATTTTTATCGATAAAATATGTTTTTGGTCAACGCCTTGTGTACTGTACTTTGACTAAGTCCACGGGTAGAGTTACTTGGGGTGTGGAAGAAGAAGGGTTTTTCACAATATTTAACGATAGGCAGACTTTTGAATCTTTATTAATTAAAAGCAAAACTCAATTAATAAAAAACGATTGTCAATATTCAACAAAAAATATGCCAATAAAAAATGACACGCTGTTTGATTCCAACCAATCAATTAAAGAAATGTTCTTTTTGATGTTTTCAAATTAAAAATCAGAAAATCACCTTTTTAAGATCGTTGTTAAGAGTATCTCAAAATATTACATTACTAAGAATAGAGCGGTATTGCAATCCTAGCCCTAGATAATTCCTTTGTGGTCCCATTATCCACACCCATGCTCATGTAGGATCTATAGATGTTGAGACTCCTCAGATAGTTGTTTGCTTTGAAGCAAGGTTCTTTCACTGGGTCAAATCATAGGATTTTCCACAGACTGTTATTAAGAGTGCTATTGAGAGTTTGACAATTACCGAGGATATGTATCGTACGAGTAGTATCCTACTCCATTAGACAAAACAGTGTATCCGGATCAGCGGCCATGCCTGTATTGTATCTGTGCTATCTTTTTCATGCTATGATAAGACTTTATCTCTCTTCTGCACTGTCTCCGTCGCGCAATCTAAGAGGGTTGTCTCACCAATGAAGGTTTTCTTTCCATTGTCACCGCTATAAGATTCCAGAGTAAACTCCGATTGCACTGTTAAAAGAAATATTCCATTCCGTTAATAGTATTCCGCTCCTTGTTTCGGAACTCTATCATTTGTTTAATCTCTTTTTATTTTGTTTCATTTTGCACTTTTTCAGTTGGAATTTGAAATTTCTGAAACCGTTGGTAATATTCATTCTGAATAATCTGTTTTATTACCACTACACAAATACTCACAATTACCTTGCCTGACGTTCGTTTATCTTAAGAGACTGAAGTAAATTTTCTGCTTTAAGTCTCTGAAGACAAAAATTTCTCGAAGTTATCGAAACGCTTATCAGACAGTATAACTCTGGGTGTTGGTGTAGTGGTAGTTTAAGCAATGTGCTCAGTATTTTCAGCTTCGTATACAGTTTTTACACTTTTTGCTGTATTTCTGAAATTTATTCGTTATTTTCAGCTTGCTGTCTTTCGCATTCTGATAAAGGTATCGTCTCAGAGGCCGAAGATAAACTGACAGCAGTTTCTTGTTCCGAAGCATTTATAATTCTTAACTAGGTTAGTTGGTGGTAAAGCCTTCTGATAAGGTGCATTTTCTTCTTCCTCCGTGCACCAGCAATATTACGGATCGTCCGTGATCACTATACATGAAGATGGACCCTGTATAGCACGAGGTACATTACCGTATAGGATATAAATGGATACGAATTTACTTAAAATGATGTAATACTACTTTCCATCACTTTATTAATGAATTTCAGTATATGGCAGCGGAATAGAGATAAAGGTACTCATTACGATTTCGCATGGTGTTTAATGAACATAATATAAACTCGTACAAATGAATTTATATAAAATTCTGGAAAAGTTAAACTATTTATTGTATGATAAGCTGATAAATTCAGAAATTTCTTTTTCGCGCTGGTAAGTCACATAATGTTATATTACTGGAACGACGTGATATCTTTAATAATACATCCTCCGACAAAATCTTGATAAAAATACCCATATCTAAAACGACTGAATTTTTTTTAATAATTATCCTTTTCATGTGATCAAAATAGAGATGGAATCGTATGACTGAAATAAAAGAAGTTGCATCGATGAAATTATTATTTTTAGGCAATAATTTACTAAGCTCATATTGCTATTCACTGTTAACCCTTGTTCAACTGAAATTGCAAAAAAATATCATCTAATTATTTGAACTATAAAAAAATGGATGAAAAAACATTTATGAACATTGATTATAACAATAAAATAAGCACATTTTCCTAGCTTTCTCAAAATCGAAATATGCTCAACTTTATTCTTTAAAATACTTGACACAATCAGGTAATGCGACGTAGTGAGATTATGAGAATTTAGCAAATCATGTACCGTATTATAGTTTGCTTTTAAGACTATTTTAGACCAATCCTACTACCTCGGAAAGTAGAGAAAAAGAAAAATCCTTGCATGAGAAACTCATCGAGAAGTTGTACTTACTTTACTTAATCCTGAAGCCTTTCTACCTTTTCAGGTGTAAGGCATGTTGGACTTGAATTATTGAGTTGGCTTCTTTTCTCCTCAGCCATCTTTTCCTCTGCTATCTTAATTTCTCCTGTCCAGCTCCTCCTCGGTCTTTAAAAGCTCATGTTACATATATCCTTCTTATTAATCGTTCCTTCTACCATTCTCATAACATCACCAAACCATCTCAATTGTCCCTCAATTTTATATTGAATTGGTTTTAAATTCAAACTTTCTTTTATAGTTTTATTCCTCAGTTTGCCGTTTCTTGAATTATTAGCTGTTTTCTTCAAAAATCTCATTTCTGTACTTTGTATTTTATTTTTTAGTAGTGTCCATTTCTCAGATCCAAATATTAATGTGGGTGTGGCTACTTTTTTATATATTTTTTTTATTTGTTTTTGGTATTTCCTTTTTGGCTAGAAACTATGTCTTCATTGCATTGAATAATCTTTCAGCTACTTCAGTTCTCTCGTTTATCTCATGTTCCATTCTTCCATTTTGTGTCGTGCTAAAGTATTTGAGGCATTTGAATTGCTCTCTATTTGATTCTTCTAATTTGATCTTATGGGTCTCTTCCTTTTTTCTTATCATCGTCGATTTTTTTTGTTTTCTCATCTTCTGCTATTATTGTCATGTCATCTGCGTATAGTCTCTCCGATATTTTACTTTCTTCCATGTTTTAATGACCGACTTTATACTGTTTAATTTGTCTTTTTTTCCTTTCATTCCTTCATCTAACACTTTGGTGAATAATAATATGCTTCTTATAGATCCTTATTTACTACTTTTATTGTTTCAAATTTATTTGATACCTCTTGCTTTACTATGACATAGTTTTTCGTCTGTTTATATAAAGCTTTTTCTCCGTTTATTAGTTTTGCTTCTATACCTCTGTTTTCTAGAATTTCTAGAATGATTTTATAAGGTCTATAGAACATAGGTGTATCTCTCAATCTTCTCTTATTGCTTTTCCAGTTATTTGTCCTATTAAGTTTGCATCTGTTGTTCCTCTGTTTGTTCTAAATTCTTGTTGTGAGTCTTTTATGGTTCTTTCTAAATCGTTTCTTAGTTTGTTTTCTATTATTTTCTTACATATTTTGCTAACTGTACTTAGTTATGTGATTCCTCTATAACTGATACAGTTTCTTGTATCTCATTTTCTTATGTATTGCCAATCTTTTGGCGCTTCTCTTGTGTTGCGTATCTTATTTTATCTGATTTTTCTTTAATGCTGCAAAAAACGCAAAAGTTATAAAAACTGGTGTGAGTGCATTTCAAATGAGTAAGAGTTCCCTGAACAGTGGCTATCTTCAGTTTTTATTCCTATCCCAAAAAAATCGAATGCAAGAAAGTGTGAAGATCATAGGCTAATTAGCCTTATAAGCCACTCCCTAAAAATATTCCTAAGAATAATACATCAGAGATTATATAGAAAATGTGATAATAATATAAGCGACTCGCAATTTGGATTTAGACAGGGGTTAGGTACTAGAGTGGCAATAGTCGCAATACAGGTCCTTGTACAGAACTGCTACGACCAAAGAAAAAATGTTTGTCTATGCTTCATAGACTACGAGAAAGCTTTCGATAAAGTTCAACATCACAAACTTATGCAGCTCCTCAAAAAATTGGATTTGGACAAAAAAGACATTCGTTGTATCGAAAATCTGTATTGGCACCAAAAAGCGCAAGTCAAAGTAAATCATGGTCTAACTGAGCAAGTTCGGATTCGCAGAGGAGTACGTCAAGGTTGTATATTGTCGCCGCTCCTGTTTAATATATACTCTGAAGCCATCTTTCGAGAGTCACTTGAAGATAGAGACATTGGGATCAAAGTCAAAGGAGTTTGGGTCAACAAAATACGTTACGTCGATGACAAAGTGCTGATTATAAATAATATAGATGACCTACAACAACTAATTAATATAGTTGACGGACATAGCCAAAACATGGGATTAAACATCAACATCAAAAAACTAAATTCATGATTATCACTAGGGAAGCGAATACGTTTAGAAAATCTAGAGTAACATATAATGGAAAACCTATAGAACGGGTAGAAAAATTTAAATATATGGCTCTATGAAGAATGGTCGTCGGACGGTGAAATAAAATGCCGAATTGAACAAGCTCGAAGTACATTCATAAAATTTAAAAATATATTTACATGTACCGACTTTGATCTTGATCTTAGACTAAGACTTGTGCGGTGCTACTTTTGGTCAGTGCTTCTTTACGGGATGGAGGGTTGGACCCTTAAGGTAAAAACATCAACAAATTAAAGGCATTCGAAATGTGGGTATATCGTAGAATCCTGAAGATACCATGGACTGCCAAAGTGAGGAATGAGGATATTCTCAGGCGTATCAATAAAGACCGTGAACTCTTTAACATCGTGAGGAAACGAAAGATTGCATACCTTGGTCATATAATGCGAGACCATCAATATCAATTCCTTCAGCTGATAGTCGAGGGCAAAATTGAAGGCAAGAGAGGATTGAGACGGAAGAGAATGTCATGGTTGCAGAATGTGAGGCAGTGGACGGGTATATAAGATATTCAGACATTGATCCATACCGCTAGAGATAGAGAAACCATGAAAAATGTGGTCGCCAACATCTATTAATGGATATGCATTAAAAGAAGAAGAAGAATTTCCGCGTGCTGCAAGACAAACATACTACAGTACAGCTGACAAAATTTTCATTGGATTTTAATTGTATACATAAAATTTGATAAATCTTCTCATCTTCTACCGATTCTAGTACGTCTGCAATGCGTAAAAAGTGTAACAGAACAGAATAATAGGACCAATAGTAGATAATAACGAAATAAAATTGATTTTCTCTAAAATGAAGCACTAGCTACTGGAAGGGAGAAAATATCGGTTGTGAGTAGTAATGGAACTACTATACACCGTTGACAAAGCGTGTTATAATTTTCTTTATAACTAGATTCTAAATAAAAATCGAAATAGCCAACTTTTGTTCAAAAGGACTCTATTTATGTTCTGAATATGGTGCATCATTCTAAACGTGGCGAAGAGAAGTCTAGAAAGTCTCTCCTCGTGTAAATTTCCATACATGCTATATTTGTCGATAAATGTTGGAATTTGTTTGAACTGAGTATGTAGAGAAACCGTGAAACTTTGAAACCAGCTATGTACATTCAAGACTTACAAACATATTCTAGCTGCAACAGTTTAACTTTTTTAGATATACTCAATAAATATAATAAATAAAATATAGATTCAATAAACGGATAACGTATTTCTAGTATATGAAAAGTACAACGGTATTGTGCCGGCGATTTGAAAATTATTTACTGCCAACAATTGATTGATTAATTCATATGAGAAATATTTGCCGTTCTACAACAATGTTTGACCACTGATAGTTATACTATTTTGTGAACAAACATATGTTAGCAACAAAAGTATTTCGAAAAATTTCATATTATCTACTAATATCTAGTTTCATAAAATTTATAATTACTTAACGATACTTTATTGCTTAGAAGCTAGTTAGCAATTACTGAAATTGGTAAGTTGAGTTCTGGTGTTGTAGTACTAGTAGTAGTAGTAAATAGAGTAGATTGAGTATTTAGCATGAATATTAACATCGTTTCCAGAAATTCCAGTTTAGTAGCTATTATTGAGTATAACATACGGCAGACAAGTAGCGTGGTCGTATAAAAAGTAAAGTGGCAGCATCTGGTGTGAATCTAGCTAATTTTGATTCATAGAACTATATACATTGCCGAAATATAGTATGGAACTTCGGAGAATGACTTGTCGTGTGTGAATATATCTCGACATATTTAAACATGTAGCATAGGTAACTAATGAGAAAATCGTCCAATTTACTTTGATCGATTATATATCAGTCAAAATGGGTACTGCAATATACATGTCCCCACAACAAGAAAAAATCTTTTTACACCCAAGACTGCATTACCGAAATTTCCTTTATTGAGCTCTGTTTAATCAGTAAGTATATATGAAAAGAATTCTTGATATTTTCCTTTACATACATTTATATATCCCTATAGAAAATAATATGAATGTTGAGATAATTTTTTTTATTTTCGCCTAAACTTTCAATAGGTACTATTTATATATTTATATTTAGTTACAAAATTGAATGAAAGAGTGCCTCTATAAAATAATTTCCACACAACTACTTTCTATTCTTCAACAAAATAACCATTTTTTTCGTACCAATTATTGTTAATGTATACGGCTTATCTCATAAAAATTGTTCCCATTCATATGAAACAATGGAGTTTGTGTAAACAGTTCTTGATATGGCACGTACCATGTTGCAAAGATTTCGTAATCAGTAATTGTAAAGTACTAGTTCATTGAGAAAATGATATCCACATTGTCTGATTTTTACTATTGCATTTCATTTGAAACATTACTATTTGGAAAATATAATCTGATTGAATTATTAGTTAAAATGAAATTTGATACAACTTATTCTGTAGTTTTGAGATACTTAATGAACCCAGATTTTTGAGTTGTTAACAATTGTCCTATTCTCTTATCTAAGAGAGTTCAGATGAATTTGAAAATATTTTCTGCGGTCCTTTTGTTAGCACCTACACTACAAGAAATTAATTAACATTCAACGAACTAAAAATAGAAACAGTATCATATTTCTCTAGTCTAAATAATTAAACTTGATAATTGTCGTATAATTAGCATTCTTAATAGAATGTACCAATTTTTTCAGCCACTGCGTGAAAGAATGATAAAAATAGGAAATTTTTTCTGTACATATCTCTCTGCATGTTTGGAGGAATACCACATAATATGGGTAGGAATTATTTTGGAGAAATTCTTGTTATAGTTGACCATTCAGGATTATCAAAAAAATTTTGACCTACTACCTGCTACCCACTATTCCTGTCCACACATTAACACAATATCTATGTTGTTTAAATTATACCGTGAGAATTGTCATCTGCCCATAATTGTTAATTATGGGAATTGATAGAACCGTCTTGTGTGAAACCAGCTTAATCAGTAAACGTTATGACGTCGAAACTAGACAGTAGTTACAACCTCTCCTTGCAATTGTGAGCCATTGGGGATGTTAATATCGACAAAAAGGTTGATTTATTTTCTCCTTTCGAGAATGGCAGAATTCATTTTCGAAATAATGAATGTCCAAATTATTTCAGAGGTAAATAGTAGAAATCCTCTATTTTGATACATACAACGTAGCAAGAAAACACCAAAGTGGACTAACTTTGGTATTTTCAGAGCTTTCGAATACTTATGTATTCATGGTCTGGAAAATAATTAATTAAGATTTCCGGTGATTTTTGATATTATTAAAGCTTGTAAAAATTATTAAACTCATAAAATACAATATTCAAATTGAAGTTGATAGAATTATTGATTAATTGAAATATTCATTCTGGTTACTATAGGAATTTTCATTAATTTTAACAAAAAGAAAAGAAATAATATCATACATCAAATACCCTGTAATTATTGTGGTGCTGTCTACATGGGGCAGACATCACAGTATCTAGAAAATAGACTAAGAGACTAAAAAAATGTATAGCTCTAGTTTGTAAATTTTAATACAACCACGAATTATTTGACTTATACCTGCTACATATTGTTGAGGTGTAAAAAATAAGGAAAAATCAATTATTTATATTATTAATAAATTTCATTCTCGAGGTAAGAGGTATGCTGTAAGTGTTAGTTGTTTAATTCGTTGTTCCATTTTCTTATCAATATATTTTTCATGATTGTAATAGGAATGTTTTTATATAAAGAAACTACATATAGCGAAACAAATACATAGTCGTCGGGAATTTTCATATTTTTAATTTTTTCTTTGAAATCCCATATATTTATGATATAGTTTTTTTTCAAATAATTAGATAATGGAATAAAAGGAGGTTGAATACTTAAAACAATTGGTCGAAAAGATATGTCAGGTTTGTGCAGTTTTGGCAAACTCTAAATTTTAGGGGGTATGGTTTTGTGAGTTTTCATTTTTTTTGCATCTGATGGCGAAATAAGAAGTTGTTCTTCCCAAGAGCAGCTTTGATAATTACTTTGTTTTTGATAATTTCATTATCTTCTGATTTCAAAATAACCGTTTCATTTATCTGCATTCAAAATTTTCAGATGTTTGTTTTGATTGATAAATTTTTCACTTTCAACTATCATATCCTGAATTTAGCAATTCAAAAAGCCAAAACTTTATTCAAAGAAAATAATTATCCGTGAAAATGATAGAAAACATATTAAAGAAAAAGATAAATAGACCCTATAATCAATTATGAAACTAAACAGATACTAAACATCAAAATATAAAAATTTATGTCGAATGTAGATTTAAATTCATGAAACTAAATTTCAGATGCAGAGAATTTTTTCAACCCTTAATTCATTTAAATCACTAGTATCACTTCTCAAATGAATATTTTCTTTGAATGTAGTTCTGAATGAACAGTCTCTATATGGATTAGGAACCGCTATTAAAAATGGCTAGTTGGTACAGTCGATCTCGACGACGAAATAAAACATAATTCTCAAGTAGAGAAAATGTTTACAAACCAAATTTTCTATCAAAGTCTTATTGATTTCTAAAATGTCATTCTGTTTTCTCAATTAGAAATTACATATAATACCGATTAACGAAATACTAAAACTAATAGGTCATTTAGAAAAACTCTAGGAAGAAAGCAAAATCATTAGATTCAAGAATCTGTTTTACTGCCAGTATACAAATTCTCATTACCAAAACCTCTCCTACCATACGTCCATAGATATTTTCACAAATCTTTTTAGATAATCGGTACAAGGGGCCTTCATTATAAAGCAATCTCTACCAGTAACCAAATCATCATCAGTCGAGACTAGTTTTGAGAGCTCAAAAACCCAACTATCGATCAATCAGTCAATCAAAATAAAATGGAACTGTGATAAGAGCATATTAGGTATTAATTAAACACAATACTCTTTCAAACTGTAAACAGAATGAGAAATTGGTAATTCTATATTTAATAAAAAATTAAAACAGAAAATTCTCTAATATCAAAATTCGAATGTGAACTCGTAGAACAGAATTAAACTTGAAGTAATCAATATCATCAATTAAATACAAAATCAATACACCTCACAACATGCAATATTCCCAGCCTACTAGTTTTTATAATACCACCGACTATTTATTGAGCTTTTTTAAGATACTTCACATTGAAGAAAATTAGAAAACTAACTATCGACCACAGCACAACAACCCCTTCGACAATTTTGTTTTATCTTAAGCAGGGAGCAGTTACGAGAAGTTAACTAGTTAGATCATGAAGTATCTAGTATTTATGTTAGCATTAATAGAAATACTATTATCAGACATTTTATTGATTCTGTTTTCAGTTTTGAACATGTAATAAATATTTCTTAAAAAATATTTCGTATAAATAATATCTTGACTAACTTTTAAGAAAAAATACAAAGTATTATTCTTTGTAGAATAATTACGTATGGAATATACATCGATATCATTATAACTGAAATGGATCATGTAATATGTAATCGTATTAGTTCATTAACTTTGTTGTATATTTATTAAAGAATTGAGTGCCGTTACTCAATTGTGCTATTTTCTGAAGCTAAAATTTTTATGCTACCTAACTGAACTATATATATATTACTACAAATTTCTGGAACATCCTGACTTAGCAAAATATTTTTTACGTTTTCTATTACTCTATTAATATTGTGCATACTCTATTCATTTTTTGATGATTAAGGGGACAATTGAATTTTTTTCTTCTCATACGGAGCCCACGCTAATTTATGAAAATGGCGTCTATATATTTTTGACGGCACTGAGAATAGTAACTACGACAACGATCTTAAAGTTGGTCTCTTTTGTAGATAGTGCTTTTATGATTACAACATGTGTTTTATTATCAAATACTCAAATACTAAAACGATTGAAATAATAGCGATATTGATGAAATAGTTCTCAAGATTGCATTGTTTTAGCACTTTTCTACCGATATGAATATTAATCATATTTGTAAATAATGTATTCTGTTTTATTTCAAATGGTCTAAAAAATAGTACCTACTTAATATTTAATCCGTTACGACAAAGATTATGACAAGACTTTTATTTCATATGAATTGAGTACTCAGAAGACAATCACAAACAATAAACAAAACAATAATTTCAACGAGTCTCACTTTTTATTCACAATATTCCATAGCCAACTCTGTAATCCTCGACGAGGTTGATGAACCCATCGCACGCCTATTTATTTGTTCATAGACTAGTTCTAACATAGTGAAAATAGTGAATAGTGCTATATCAGCAAAAAAATTTTTCGATTTATATTTTTCAAATAAAGTAACTTTAACGAGTTAAATTGGCATTTTTGTGCGAACCAGTAGTGGGATAATCTTTTATACCTAAAATCCGACAATTTTCTCTGCAAATATAAAAATTTTGGTGTGTGAAAACCAACAAATAAAATATACAGACTATTATTTTATGCTGAAAATCTATGACGAATAATTTTACTCTAAATCTTGAAGAAATTAAATATCAAAAAATTATCAAACAGCACATTTTATTTGCAACGAATTATGTGAAAAAAACTTCTATACCACTTCCAAGGTCAATGTTTACGTCAATGATTTAAATCTTATAATAATTGAAATTTCTGGTAAGTCTAAATTGCACCACCCAGAATAATCTTTATCAGAAGATAGCACAAAAACTGAATTGAGTCAAAATATTATGGTACATACATCGTTTAGTATCGTCACCTATCGGAAGACTTTGTTATGGTTAATTAGTGATGACAATATCAATCAATTATGTATCTTGAACATCAACAAGATATAAGAGTTTATTTGTGATCAAACATTATAATTATTTTTCAGAATTTAAGAAAAATATTTATAAACCAGCAGAGATGCTCGAAGCAATGAGTATGTTAGCTGAGGATTCCGATGGGACCTTCCAGCCCACACCTGTTTCGATTTCAGCTTCATTCGATCTAAGTCTCTCCAAAGCCAATAATAGCGGCATGATAGCGGATGAACCGAAAGGAAGAGCAATCAACTTCAGTATGGATGCACATGAAAATGAAAATATTCTATTGAATTCTTCTAATCCCAATGATTTTGATCTAAGTGATGTTAGTATAAACGATGATGATGATTTTGATGAAATGATCCAACCAAAAATTTTATCCCCTAAAAATGTTTTGGATAATACGTCGCCTGGTAAGTTTTGATTAATAATAATGTTGTATTAACTGTATTCTTCGAATAATTTCTTGTCTGCTATTGTTGACGGTTGTATACATTTTGGTTTAAATTATCATGAATACCAATTGTAGAGTTCATAAATTGTGATAATTATCATTTCATAAAATTACATATCATAGCATTATGGTTCTTTTGGTTTATCAATTTTCTGCGATGATTCCTGCGAAGATATTTCAAATATATAGTGTAAAAGGTTCATGTACATGAAATTCAATGTAATTAACGCATTTAAAACAATAAAGATTAATACTTTTTCTTTCTAAATAACTTTCTAATCACCTCATTGTACGTGTTCATTCTTATTTTTCAATGAGATTATGTAGCCTTTTCGATGAAATTACTCAGGCGCTTTAAGTTTTTCTGACACGTACAATAATTTTCGTCACACTTCAACCAATTTACACAAAATTAATCTGAGTTGAGCATCGACCTTCTACAAGATGCAAAGCTATAGCACGTTGATAGTGCTATAGTTTATTTTAGCTATTTGCTGCTGCTGTTGGTATCACTGAGAGGCGTAGGGTCCTATGTAACGAAGTCGCATTAGATAAAATGATTATATTGTAATATGATTCATAAGATAATCATATATTGATTTAACAAATAAATTATAGTAAAAAACTAGCTTTTATAGTTAATAAAACTCAAAAAGTAAAATATAATAAATACACGCTTTTAAAGTTGATTAAATCAAACAGCGAAAAATAATTCTTAATATAGAAATAAAATCACTGATGGAAAAATTAATCTCACTTTTATAAAGCCGTGTGGTATTTCTTACGTACTTTAATCTAACATATTTTCTATTGATCCTTAATATAGAAGTACCGTCTCTTTACTTATGATTATGGTATCTAAGCATATCCTTGTATATATGTAAATTTGATGTTACTATTGATTAAAAGTTAAATTTTTTTCCTTATATATATCCAACTCTTAGTCTCTTATATTTTATTTACTTCACATAATTCTCTATTACTTTTATCTAATAATATTATTATGTGTATTTCAATAACTTATTCAGTCTAATAATTTATTTTCTTTTTTTATAAATTTACAAATGATGCTTTGCTGTCTGCACTTATAATTAATTTCTTGAGTAATTTTGACCCCTTATTATAATTAATCCCCATATTTCCTCATTTTTATTGATATTAATTTCAGTAATAGTTTTCAGTATAATTATTATTATTATAATTTGTTATTATCGCATTTCAGTTGAAACTATTATTTTTTAAAAATTACTAATTGGTCTATTTCTAATCCCTTTGATTAAATTATAATTATTCATATTCACATAATGTGTATTATTAGTCTTATTTCTATTCTAATCAAAATTTCGATAGTTTCAATATTTTGTTTATTTGTACCATTTATTACATCATGATGATGAATACAAAGTCTTCGTAGTGGAAGTGTGGCAATTTAAACACACAAAAAAGTGTATTCTGTTAAATATATATTCCGGCCGACATGTATTCATAAATGGAGATCGTTCGATCGCTATAAGTGAAGTTGAATATTTATTAGTTAGATTATGAATGATATCACATTTTTATAAGTTAGAATAGGTTACGCTGCGCGCAGTTATGAATGAAGTTAAATTTTATATGTGAGGTAAGGTTAGGTTAGGTTGCTACTAATAGCCTTAAATCAGTATTTGTATCAATAAACTGATTATTTTGAACAATATATACAATATATATCTAGATATAGGCATTTTTTGTAGTTATTTTCAGTTGTCAAGACTTTGGCAGATTCATAATTCACAGAATGATTTTCATAGTAAACTTGTGATGCCAACGAGCATCTATCGTTATATAATTTGCTGTCACTTCTGAGAGAGGTTATTCGAATGGCGAGTGACCTCTTAGACTAACCAATGTATTTTTCATCACAATTTGAACAAGGAGTTCATGTTTTTAATATATTAGTTGGTTAGGTCAGGTTATCTTATCTTTTATTAATAACAATATATTAAATATTGAGGATTTTACTGTAAGCTATGAGTAACTGATTTTATATTTGGTAAAGTATAGATAAGACTAAACTGTCAGAGTTAGTGTTTGGAGGTGAGATTGGTATGATAACAAAGTGACTGTCATATGATGGATTTGAGTTTTCATTTGTTTGATTAAATTAACCTTAGTGTTACGTGGGTGATAAGAATGATAATTGATATTGATTTAGTGATATATCTTCTAAAACTTAATGGTTTCTAATACCAATCAATTAAATTTTTATTGTCTTCATATAAATTCTGGAAGATTATTAAGACTTATATCATTCATATTTTTTGGATCTTATTCTATATAACAGTTATGAGAGTTACTTTGACATCGTACCTCTCTTACCTTACCAAACACTAGTTCTATCTTACCAACCAATAAATAAAATAAAAAGAGTACCCATTGGTGTTTTATTTGTCACACTTCACCAAGAAAACGTACTTAAACTAGTTGTTGGGAGAGTCCTTGTACATATGGAAAGGAAAAAGATTATGAGCGTTCTCGTAGTGGGATTGTGGTAAAATTAAACACCAAAGTTTCAGAATCAATACATAACATTTTTATCATGCGTCAATTTGAATATTGATTCAGAACATCAAATGGAAAAAGGAGTCTGAGTGATCAGTGACAAAGTTGCTGTTGTCTATAATGAATTGATAACTATAATTAACTAATATTAATTAACAAATAATTTTTACTCATTATTTGATTTTTTTGTAGATTTATTCTGTACCAAAGGAGGTTTAACATATGCAAATGGAGATAAAATCGAAAATGAATGTGAATCAATTTGCACTTGTACTAATGGTACAATGCAATGTAAAGATAGATGCCAATCGCCACTTTTTAGGAAGGGAAAGAAAATCGATGATCCATTATGCTTCGCACAACCTACAGAGGATATGTGCTGTTCAATATTAGTGTGTGCTGGAGATACAGGTTAATATAAATTTGTTTAATGTCTCCGTTTCCAATACAATTTATTATAAATTGATTTCATTATCAAATTTCTACATTGATTTGTGGCAAAGAAATTATTCATAATTAATCAGCATTCCTTCAAAGCTATTGCCGCTACATGAGTGATAAAAACAAGCAATAATTTGCTTTCGTATGCTCCTTCCCCAATCAACTTGTGCTGGATCCGATGTCGACTGTGTTTTGTTATAGGTTCATTTACGTAGATACATATGGATTCGTGATTATATAAAGCACATAATTTGTACACGTTGAACCTTTCCAGCATACGCTACAATCGAAACGTTATGAGGCATCAAACGCGAATAAATCTTTGTTATCCAATCTTTTACCATTTTTTTGAAATTGTATGTTTTACGTTCGAAAAATTTATGATAATATTGGGAGTAAAATTTATGAAAACAGTTTTGTTTTGAACTAACGATTGAAAATATTGGGCACACCCCAGAATGTTACAGGGGCCAGAATTCTGAATAGCCACCTTCATATGGATGAACCAGTATAAGTAAAACTGGTAAACTGGTAACGAGCGTAAATGAAAGTGCTCCTCATCAAATCTTCTATTTATTTTAACAAACTTTGGCTCAGTTTGCTCAAATATAAAGCTCAGGTTCGCGTTCGATGCTCCCCAACTATATTTTAGCTGTTACTGAACTTTGTTAATGTTATTCTTTGTCTATTTCAGCAACTGAACCAATAGAATCTTGTTCATATAATAATAAGACATTCAATAGAGGAGATGTATATAAAGAAGAGTGCAGTCAAATATGTACCTGTGAAGCTGGTGGAAAAATGACATGCAAGCCAAGGTAAATAAATCTAAAGGAAACAACAACAACATTAGTTACATAGTTTTGACTTGAAAAAAATTCAATATACTTGAGTAACTAACTATCTCATCTTTCAAATTTTCCATCGCTTCCTTTTTACGTTCGAATCGTTCGAATGCAGTAAAAAAACTGCCTCTTTTAGTCAAGTAGACATTTGGTAATTTCATACCAAATAATTTTTTGTAAATTTCTCAATAGACTTAAGTAGAAAAAATAGTTACTGAAAATCATGATTTAAGTCACGGAGCTGTCCGCTAAAATTTTTGTGCCTCACGAATCAAATAGTATCAGTTTTAAGGATCGAAGTTTTTTGCATAATTTCCAAGGACAAAAAATCGAAAAACCATGAAATTGCAACAGTATTTCCGTGATATGATTGCTGTCGATATTCTTTTCCATTCACCACTACTTTTTGATACTATAAATTATCTACTGGGTATATTATGGAATTGGCAACTCTACTACTACTTCCTCAAAATATGTCTGAAAATACAAATCTAATCCGAACACAAAAGGTTTTTGGTGACGGAAAAAATGTTAAAAGATAAAAAAATCTCTTTTTGTAAAATTACTTTTTTCCTAAGAGAAGCGATTGAATTTCTGACGAATATATATGTACTTAAATACGAAATTTAAAGCTCCGTTACTACAACTCAAAACTCCAAGTTCCACGCCGATAGTTTTCTTACTTTAATATTTTTCCAATGTTAATAAGTTGTAGTGTCACAGGAAAACATTAGATTTTTTGCTCAAACACCACCTGATAATAAAATACTTTTCAACCTAATAATAAATATTTATTGTATTTGCTGAAGCTAACAGCATATTTGACTCATGTCTTCTATTTTCACTCTTCAAAATGCAATACTTTTTCATATCAATTTTATCCTATCTATAGCCTCTTAAGAATACGAGTATGTGTAAAAAGTTTGATAAAAATTGAGTGTTCATTGTATATAAAAGAGAGTACCGTTTTGAAATCCCGTTATGTCCCGATATCTGTAGCGTGATAGCATATGCGAACTGACACCTATTTGAGGCCGATCAGAAAGTCGCAATGACTGTAGGCAGAGCACGCCAAATTTAAACAGAAAAACAGAATATACTTAGTGACTGTTCAAAATCACTTATTTGTGGCGACTATGCCATGTGCTCTTGCATTCAAAAATACAAAATAGATATTTTTCATCTTTCAATTGTTTACCCTAACAACTTCCTCGATAAAACAGTATATATGTATATATAGTAAATTCAAGTAGATATCAACCTTTGATTATTGTGCTGTTGGGAAGAAATAAATATAAAACACAATATTTCAAGTACAGTATCACAATCAATAGGGTAGAACCTTTAAAAATAGATGAATTTGATAAAACGAATAAATAAGGTTAAAATATATGTATAACCGCTTTGAAATAAAGTAAGTGAATTAATATTTGAACATAATGACCTGTATAAAAACATACAAGTGAAATGAATTAAAAACTAATACAATTCACAACTGGTATAAATAGTATTAATGAACAATATTAAGGTATTAAAGGACTCTGTCAGATATTATTCTTATTGGTCTTCCAAATATTTTACGTCATATCTTTGTCTTTCATCGAATGTTCGTCCTTTTTAATCTCTTCGTCCTTGTTAATCTTTTTGTCTTTCTTCAAATGTTCGTTTTTCTTCATTTATTCATCCTTTTTCAAATAATCGTCCTTCTTTAAATATTCGTCTTTTTTCATTTCTTCGTCTTTCGTATTGTCCGCCTTATGTATTTCTTCGATGTTTCATGATTTGTTACTGCAAGTGAAATATCTCACTAAACTAAAATCTAAAACACAAAATACAAAAGAAGTAATATTATATATCAAGTGCCTTGTACTAATTGTGAGTTGTCTACATAGGGCAGATATCTCAGTATTTAGAAAATAGACTAAAAGGTCATCAATACAATAAAAAAAATTTCAATAAATTATTAATTCCAATTAATCTTAATTTATTATTTCCCAGACGATGAATACATACATAAGCATTCGAAAGCACGGAAAATATATTAAAGTTAGTCTCTACTTTGGTGTTTCATTGCCACGTCCAAGATAACACTCCTATATATAGACATTATATATATATATATATATATATATATATATATATATATATATATATATATATATATATATATATATATATATATATATATATATATATATATATATTGTTAAATTATCTGTCTACAATTGTGTTTTGCAAACGTGAGCCACAGATCACTAGCCAAGTAAATAGTTCATATACTTCAAACAATAAAAGAAAAAATACTTCTCACCTCAGGTTTCTTTCTGGTTTAAACTATCTAGTTCACTTATTTCCAGCTCCAGCAACCTCGGTTAAATAAGCTTGGAATATGAACAGCATAATCTGGAATTTTAACTATGAAAGTATGAAATTACCAGGTTATTCCTGTCGTTTCTCGTAACCCCTTCATACCACCGATCAATGGTTGGGTGAATATTCTAATGGCACAATATCTTACTTTATTTTACAATGTTCTGCGATCAGAATGATCAATTTAATCACGGAAAATCTATTAAAAGTTTGGCGCGTGCAAATCGGTTTGTTTCCACACGTCCACGTCGCTCTAGTGTTTTTTACGTGGTTCTAGTGTTTTCCACGTCGTTGTACTTTTTCACATCGTTCTAGTGATTTTTCACTCGATTATTTATCCTCATTCATCTTTATTTGTCCATATTCATCCCGGACGCGAATAGCCAGTTCCTACCATTGTACAACGCGGTCATTTAAAAAGTCGCGCTGTATCGAATTGAGCGTATATAAAGGACAATTCCTACCAAGATGCAACACTCTGCGTTTGTATCGTAGTATACATTGACCAAGAGAAAAGAGCGTAAATAAACGACAATTCCTACCACCATGCAACACTGCGCTACGTTGTGTGGTTTACATTAATAAAAAAAACGTACGACGTCGAATTAATCAATGAGAAACGGTATACACTCATCAGATTCTCATTTTATTGTTTTACTCAGTGTTTGTAGAGCACCACGATTCGAAACAAAAAGTAACAATGGATTATAAGGAGCTATTATGTACTTTACAGTGTTATAATAATATTGAACTATTACAGTTTAGACAAGATCCTAATAATAAGGAATGTTTTCATGCTATACTACAATGTAGCATTATTAGAAGCAGAACATCACAACTGGCATGTCAACAATTCATAACATCATTTAGTGAATCAACGCACACAAACGGATTGTTCATCGTACATGCCCTAACCCACAGAAGCACGATTATCGTATATCACATGATTGTCTACATAGTGCTTTTAATAAACTTAAAAATAAAAAAGAAGTGAACGTGACTGTGATAAATCATGTGGTGTTACAGTAAAAATTGTTGTGAAGAAAATTAATCGGAGCACCATAAGGAATGATCCTTCACTCAAGAGAGGGCTTAATATGGTAATTACTGTAAGTTTTACCATATGGTATGCGTGTAAATAAAATTGAAAAAAATGTTTACTTGGTGACATCACAATCGGACAATGAAGTACTGTATACAGTATACACTGATATTGCAATGTGTGATTGTCCATTTGGTCAAGGTGGTCGTTTTTGTAAACATTTGTGCCCAGTTTGCGCGTAAAGTACGGCATTAGAATACACACCTCACCATTGTTAACAAAAGATGATAAACATGATTTAGCTAAACTTGCTTTAAGAGAAAACATTCCTGCAGAGTTTTTAAAAACATGGATGATATTCACGATGATTCTCACAATATGTGAACTGAACTTAGAATGATCGAAAAATTGGATGAAATAAATAATTAATACACAAAAAAGGTCTACTGAAAATGATGATTTTAAAATGATACATCAACAAAACCTTTCGCACCATTTTTTGAGGATACCTGAAGTTGTTTCCTTCAATGGATCGCCTAGTATGACCAACACCATTAAAAAATTGAATAATGTATTAGCTAAAATTAAAAGTGCAGCCCAAGTATAATGCTTTTTAGCGAAAATTAAAACCAGCCACAATAATTGTCGAAAAATAGGAGTCCAGCCAACTCCCGTATCGCGGCGTAAAATTAAACCAGGTTTGCATTCAGACACGAAACGGATTCAGGTTGGTTGTACCACAAACAATGAATTAGGAAGACAAAATAAAAGAAAAAGAAATCTTGCCCTTAATATTTTTAAAGAACAACCAAATGCAAAGTCACATGGTTCACAGCACTAGTTTAGTTTTTATTGTGTTTTGTTAAAACTCCATTTTTAACTTATTTTAATATTTAGGACTATGTACGTAATATGTGTTATAATACAATGAATAACATAAACTTACCATAGCCTTATTAATCATTATAACCTCCTCAACTTACCTAGACTTATTAACCCCTTATTAGCATTTTTTTAGACACTCCATACCGTGCTTCCGAGGAAAGCGCTACATTGTGGTGGGAATTGTCCTTTATTTACGCCTAATTCTCTTGGCCAATTTATACCTCGATACAGCGCGACTTTTTAAATGACCTCGTTTCACAATGATTGGAACTGGCTTTACGCATCCCGGACAGGCCCCCAAAAATTAGGGATTTCCTGGTTGTCTAGAGTTTTCTTCGTAAAACGACGGGTACATGGAAAACGCGTCATTTATACGGAATGAAAATACTTTACTTATATACAATTCAAATAATGGAACTGATGTTGAAAGTAAAAATATTCATATATTTCGTTAGATATGTTGAATGAGCGGGAGACCGCCATAATTGCGTACCTTTGTCGTCTACGTCTTATTTTCTAATTGAATGCGATTGCAGGGCTTTTTGCTTAGCATCCATTAAATAGTACACATTCCAGGCCAATCAGAATGTCTAGCTAGTTGTAGGCGGAGTCTACCAAAATAAAGTAGAGTTTGGTGGCTGTTTAAAATCACAACCATGAAAAATATTTTGCATGGTTGCTACTTCTTGCCGGGTGGTTACTAAAATATATAAGTGAAAAAATTCTAAACTAAGAACAAAACAAAACTGCTGTAGTATTTTTCATTAAGTGAAAAAAAATTATCTACGCTGTATGGGGTTAATGAAAACTGAAAATAAATCGAAATTGTGATTAATTCACATCAAAAATTTACACATATATTACAATAAATTTTCTTATTATTTTAAAATAATCAATTTTCCTTCACACCTATTCAGAATAAGGACTGATAAAAAAGGAATAAATAGTCTTAACCGACAGGATACAAAATTAATTAACACTTGTTGAGTATTGTTTTGACACGGTTATACATCATTGTGGATTCTAAAAAATATTATATTTAATCATATTTTAATTAAAAAAATATATTGTAACTCTTACAATCTAACCTTTTATTATTTATCTATTCCTCTTTTTTAACTGGGCTGGATATTATTAGAACAGCACTAGTCAAAATTTTTAATATGTCGAAAACGATTAAAATTCTCGGCTTGTCCTTAACGTTTCTTTTCATTTGTAAGAGGTGATGGGTTATTGTCACGTTATTCTTGAAATATTATAAAATCATCTTGGTAGCAAATTAAAATTTTCGAAGGTAAATCTATTCTTAAATCTTCTTAGCTGCACCTCCGGTGCTTTGAGCAATGAATTGTTTTACCCTAGGCAGGTTACTAACCTTACCTGGGAACCCTCCTCCTTGATCCGGGCTTGGGACCGGCACTTGCTGGGCTACTCAATCCACCCAGCCTGTACCGGAGGCGGAGTTGGGCATCCGCCAAGGTGACAGCCTTAGCCCTCTTCTATTTAATA
This sequence comes from Diorhabda carinulata, assembly GCF_026250575.1. Classification (NCBI taxonomy): domain Eukaryota; kingdom Metazoa; phylum Arthropoda; class Insecta; order Coleoptera; family Chrysomelidae; genus Diorhabda; species Diorhabda carinulata. Next base: position 13,465,704 of record NC_079462.1, read on the forward strand.
CTGTTATGGATGTACTGGATGTAGAGACCGTAAAAAACTTGGGACTAGGCTACCGCATGGGAACCTACAAAATTAACATCTTTTGCTATGCCGATGACGCCGTACTCATTGCAGAATCAGAAGACGACCTACAAAGAATGTTACACGCCTTTAGCAAACGCGCAGAAAATTTAAATATGGAAATTTCAACGAGCAAGACAAAAAGCAAGACCATAGCTAAGGAACCTCTGCGCTGCAAGTTAACAATAGAAAACACCACTATAGACCAAATCATGTATTTCGAATACTTAGCATGCAAAATAACAAACACTGGATTCCTTGAAGATGAAGTGAGGAGACAAGTGAACAAAGCAGCTACAGTATCGGGACATTTTAAGCAACCAATTTGGAGAAATAAACACCTCAGTATACCATGCAAATCCAGAATCTAAAAAACATGTGTGCGACCGATTATGACATACGGAGCAGAAGCAAGAGCAGAAACGTCGGTAACAAAGAGGATACTAAGAACAACAGAAATTAAAACGCTAAGAACTATAATGGGTTACACACCGAATGACAGACAAAGAAATACCGACATAAGGGAAAAATGCGAAACAGACGACATATCAGATGGGTGAGAAAAAGAAGAAGAGAATGGAACCAGCATGTCAACAGAATGACCATAGATAGAATAGCAAAAATCGTACGTAACAACATCCCACACGGAAGAAGACCTGTTGGACGATCACCAAAACGATGGCGGGACAGTTGGCAATCAACCTCACAGGAACTATTGCAGAAAAACCGGAACTGAACAGGCGCTACGCCTTCTACACGATGATGATGATGATGAAATCTTCTTGGGCCCTATTTGACACTCTCAATCACAAATTTAGTTGCAAGAAGCCTTATTATACTTATAGAATTTGATTTTACCTTAAATAGACCCAACTAAATTAATTCTATGTTATTGATAATATCTGCTCCTTTATTCTGAATTTCCATAGTGACTTTTCAGGGGTAATTTTTGAAATTTCTTTTTTTAGTTTTAATAGTCTTGTTCCATATCTTTTCATCGATAATTCCATGCATTTCGTTTAACAACAATATGTTTTTGAATTTTTATGTGATATAATAAGCTAAATACCAAAAATTACGTCTGATGTCTGTTACAACGAGCCGACATTTTATTTCTTCCTTCGCTCAGAAAATTATGATTAGATACTAAAAAAAGTAAATTAATAATATCATCTCTGAAAGAAGTAGGTAAATACTATAATAAATACATAAATTTGAATAACCGTCACTTTGATTATTAAATTTTGAATCCTATGAATTTAAAAATTTTTACAATAATTAATACAATTGAAACCACCGAAAATCTTGATTAATTATTGAAACGCCACGTTCTCAATAAGAAACCGCTTATATATTATATATATATATATATATATATATATATATATATATATATATATATATATATATATATATATATATATATATATATATATATATATATATATATATATATAAGCAGAGAACGTGGCAATGAAACGCCAAAGTGGACTTTTGGTTTTTGGAAACCATGAATTTAATGTTGTTTTAAAAGAAATAGCAAAATTTGAAACCGTCACAAATCTTAATTAATCATTTGAGTTGGTTGAGTATTAATAGAACCACGATCAAAATTGTAAATTGTAAATATTATGAATTTTTTTCAAGTCTCTGTTTCTGTTCTGAGACGATGAGTTATTGTCGCATTCTTCTATGAAATATTTACAATTATATTAGAAGTGAATTAAAGTTTTCGTAAGGCTAATCATTATTTCATTTGTATTTCCACTTTTCAATTTTGTATGGTTTCTTCTTCAATCCTGGTAAGCCTCTTACTCTCCTCAATGCATCGTTATGTCGTATGTGCATTTCAATAAATACCACCTTAACCGACCTCAATTGATAATTATAAAATAAAACATAATAATTATTATATTTACACTCTACTCATTTCTACTTATGATTATAATAATGACACATACCTTTCTTATAACTTACTTAGTACTGTAGTATTTAGAATTGTACGTGAGCGTATGCTGTAATATTAAAAAGTATTGTAGACATGAATGTGAAATTGAAATTGTTTTATTTGTCAATAGAATTTTGTCATCAGTTTGACTAACCACTGGGTAGCCTAAAAACTATTAAAAAATAAAAAGTTATCACTAACTCAGTTATGGTTGCCTGTCTAATTATTTTTAAGTTTTTAAGTATTTGTAATATTCACTTATGATGATAAGTTCCCTGACCAGCATTCATTATACGGAAATCAGCTGCAATACAATCACGTTTTACCTTCTCATTATATTTATTTTCCCATAAAAATACGTACTCCATTCAATGATAATCAATTTCTAGAAATTATTGCAGATACTAATACCATCGATTACTAATTCAATAATTTCGATCATGTATTATGATTAATATAAAATTTTCTTAGGTGTCCTCCAACTGCTAGAACAAGTGATAGATGCGTAGAAGTACCAAACCCAAGTGATCCGTGCTGTAAAAAGGTACTTTGTGATGTTACTTTAGAAGAAAATGAGTCAGAGAAAGATGACGAACGGAATCGAAAAGTTATATCGGCTAGATTTGTGAATGCTACAACATTATTAGTTAAATTGGAGCCCAAAATCGATGTTTCTGAAACATCTGTAATAGTAGACATAAGCGATGATAAAATCAATTGGCAAAAATTCAAAGTTAACTCTGATGGATTTGTTATTGTTAGGAATAGTGTGAAATACTTGAAACTAGAAAATGGAGAGAACATAATTAATATCCAAAATTTTGAAGACAATCCAAAGAATGTCCAAAAAGTCAAAACTACTGATAAAGAATGTCAATATAAAGAAAAAAAATTCAGAATTGGAGAAGAGTACAATGACAACTGTGACTCACTTTGTGTTTGTCAAGAAGGAGGAATGAAATGTCTCAAACTTCAATGCCCTACTTATTTTGGAGTCGATATTCTTGATCCCCAATGTATAGAATGGGAAACCATTCCTCCTAATTTCATCGCATCACCCCCCAACTGCTGCCCATCTAGTATCAAATGCAAAAGTAATGGCTCTTGTGATTTTCAAGGAGAGATCTACAAAAACTGGGAACAGTTACCGGTTAATGTGACCGGGTGTGAGAAAAGATGTTATTGTGAAATGGGAAAAATTGAATGCCAAAATACATGCCCACCAGTAACCGCTCACCCTCCACTCAACCTACCTTGTCCACCAAATATGGCTAAAATTGGTCATATTTCTGAAGAGGATTGCTGCAAATCATGGATATGTACTTCTAATGATAATGATTCAGGTAAGTCAATCCAAATGAGTATTCAGTTTATATAATATTTCGCTACAAAATATCCTCATAATTTGAAAGGATATATAATTCCATAACTAAAGTTAATTAGAAATAATTTATGATGATTATGCTTTTCATGACACAATACAAGACACCGATTTGAACGTTATCTGTTAAACATTCTCATTTATTATCAATTACTTTTTGAAATACAAAATTTATTAGTAATTTTAAACGCTACCAAACAAAAATTCACATGTTTATCATGCCTGTGGTGTGAAACGATGCAAATTATCGGCAGCTAATTGAGTCAAGAGAGGTGGAATTGGTGTGCAGAACATGGAAGATTTGTTGGAATAAGAAGTGCATATAAACGGATAGGAAGGCTTGCATTTTTTAAACTGACTGTATTTAGCATTACTTCAAAATCGTAAATAAACATGGAAGAAATCTACTCGGTGATGACAAGTACGACTAGCGTGGAATTTAGTACGGAACACTATCTCTTCAGTGATAAATCCCGATTAGGCATGATGGTTAAGCGAGAGTGGGAAGAGAAGCGAAAGAAATTTTTGTCGAAAGGCATGGAGATCACACTAATGGATTCGATTTATGGTATGGACTCCAGTTATACATTTTTTTCTATCACTGAATCAAAGCGTATGAGAATTAATTAGACCTATTTCAGAATTTATGCATGTTCAAAGTAATTAACGTTTGAAAAAATTATGAGGTGTTTTGTTCCGAAACTACAAAAAAATTCTTGGAGATAATCTGGTTTGCTTTAAATAATCCTGTAGATTTTCTTGTACAAATGTACAAATTTTTTGTAAATAAAGTTATTTAATATAATGGTGAACCTGTGTAAAATTTTCAATGTATGTACATAAAATGCGAGAATATTTTCCAGTATTTTCCTAATTGGATCAGGTAGCGTTTAATGATGGAACAGAAACTTACACACAATTACGCACAATATAAAAAAATATTTTTCAATTGAATGTTGACCACTAGATAAAAGAAATGAGAATACAAGTCGACATACATAATTCAAAAATTCCACATTCGAGTTTAATACGAGGTATGGAAAAAAAGGATATGATTATTGTATTAGAAACAAAGTAAATAAAATTTTGCTTAATTTCAAATATTGCCTTGGGTGCCAACTTATTCCAACATTGAGCCCATAACGGGAAGGCTATTTTTGGAATTGTTGTCATTAGTTCTGACATCGTCCCTCAATACCAGGTCTAAGGGTTCTCAGGAAGACTTTTAGCAGGGAAAAACTCGTAAATCAAAAGCTAGTTGTAGTACGTTGGGTCTCTCCCTCTCTTAAATTCTTATGAACCGCTTGTTTGAATGAACAAGTTTGACCACTTTCTGCACATTTTTTTTGCTTTTCATATCGATCCTCGTCCTCAACTAACTCAATATCACTTTGAGATCGTCCATACTACTTGTGATTAGTCGTCTACACTTACTATATAACCACAATAGACAATTTAACATGACAGAGACACTCTAAACACAGTAACATTAAAGCGTATACAGTAACAAACCGATTAGCTAGTATGAGCTCAAACTTTCACTGCCTCCCTTTACACAATACAAGAGAATATGACATACAGCGAAAGAAATAAACAATAATCGTCCACCCACTTGGAAGAGAAGGAACATACGGATTCGTCATTAAAACATTTAACAAAAATCACAAGAATGACATTTAATCATAAATAGTATTGTAAATAACAATATAATTAGAAAAAAAGGCATATAAGAAATATGAAACTACAGAGGTGGAATATGTCAGGAATATGATCCGCCTAAGACTTACTGCATTCATCCATTTAATTGTATGAAATACGGATAATCTCAAGCACACATGTATATGTGTAGTGATAGTGTCTCTTATAACATTTCTGTAAAAAAAGGACGGGCCAGAGAATACGAAGGAACTGAAAAATATACGTATCCAAGTACTGTCAAACAACCAGACTACTTATGGTAATAAAATAGCAAGATATTCTCTTTTTAATATATATTCTGAGCTTTCAGTATAACATCTCTCAAAATGTCAGTAGACATGAATATTGAATTTGTGACAGTTTTTAGACTTCTTTAGTTTTTGGAATTGAAATCAAAATGAACGTTAGGGACTTTGATAGTAGAATAAGCTTACCATTAGTGATACAATTTCGACCATTGATTGATAGCCTTTCTATTTAAACTTCACCAAATGTAAAATCAGACATACCCAAACTTTCTAGAATCTTTCAACATCAGAATGGCCGCATTTTACAATCCATTCCATTTTTAGTAAAATCACAGATAAAACAGCAACTAATAAACTCACTAATATTCTTAGTACGTATATAAAATTCTGTGTTTAACTTTAACAAATAACATTGGTCATTGACGATAGTGACAGCAATTCCCTTAGAGATGTTTTTTTGGTGTATACGTATTTTATATTTTATAAATATGCCAAAGTATTTATAACAGAAAATAACTACAAAAACTCCTATTTTTAGGAGACTGTCGACGATGAGTATTAAATAAAAAAACTTTAAAATTTATATTTATATATATTTATTTTATGAAAATTCAACGAAAGACCTAACATTGTCTAACCTATGAAAATTAATCTTTATTTATAACGAGTTAACCCAACTTTATATATGAAAATGCAGCTTTGTTAATAACTACTTCATCTAATCTAACCATACATATGACGTTCTTCTAGTTCCAAAACAAATGAAATCTACAAAATTCAGCAAACTCAATATTCATGACCTATGAAAATTCAACTTCATTCATAATGATCTAACGGAATCTAATATATAAAATGTCAACGTCATTCATAACGACTTCATCTAACCTAACCATAAATCTTATGTATTTCAACTTTGAAAAAAAATGAAATCTACAAAATTCAGTTGAACCGCATTGGTAAGAAGTGATCCGATTAAGTGGTGCCAATCTGCCTACTCCACGCAACTGGTTGATTCCAAGGCCTCAATCTGCCTACTCCTTGCTTTACTTTACCGAGGAAATGAAAGGTTGAAAAATAAATATAAAATGATTAAAATAGATATAAAAAAATATGCTCACTATCATGAACAATGTTGACACTAACACACTCATTGTAATTATAGGGGAACTATTGGCGGGTTTTGAAGTTTTGGCGCGGTTGGGAAGTATATCATTGGTTGGATGGGTAATAAATGTGTGGGGATCGGCTTCTCGGGGGGTTTTAGAGGAAATGTTGTTGTTGATTGGAGTGGTATTAGAGCGAAGTGGATGAAGGTGTTTCCAAGTTACCGGCAATCTCTGGCTATCGTCCCTTGTATTCAGACAGCTTGGACAGTTTCTCTATTTCGATAGCTTCTCGAATAATCCTGGACTTGAAGGAGCGGAGTGGGGAGTTAGCTTTGGTTGGACACGATGTTGGGCAAGGGTGGAGGAAATATCGAAATTGCTGACAGACAACAAGTGTTCCTTGGCTCTAACGGAAATACGTCGATTTGTCTGGCCAATATAGGAACGGGGGCAATCTGAGCAGGGGATTTCTCCATGGTTGTCATTGGATATGTAGTCTTTGACGGATTTTATTAGGTGGGAGAGTTTCTGATTGGGTTTGAAGATTGTGCGAATACCGTGGGGTTTAAAGATCTTGCAATTTTTCTCTGTTACACCTTCGATGTAATGAAGGGATATCCTCAGCTAACTTTCAATCCAGTGGAGGAGAAATACTATCTATGAAAATATACAGTGTATAGGATGTACTAATTTTAATTTGATAAAACGAATATATCCGAGATTAACTGAATTAATACAATATTTGAATGAACACAGGAAACGAACTGATACAATTTGCAACAAGCATAAATAGTATCAATGAACAATACTAAAGTACAATTTAATGAGATTCCTCGCTTTGTAAATTATCTTTTATTTTCTTAACATGTTTATAATCAAACAATCTGATGAAAAGTAACAGAGACTTCAAATAAACTCACACAAACAATCGACCTACAAAAGACTGTCATTCGGTGATATCTGTGAAACATTTGAATGTTAATTACTTTGTTTACATTAAATAGAGGAGATGGTGATCAATCCTGTTGATATCCTATAATTTACTAACACAGACCTTTTAGTTGAAAAAATAGAGATATTCATTATTAAGGTAGAAGAATTATCAAGACTTAATATAATTTCACATAATTTGTTTTATTTCATGAGTAATAATTCAATTAATAACAATAATAATAATAAAGTGAAGTGGGCGAAAACAGAGCTAGAGGGTATTCAGAGGTTAACACGAACAATTATGACGAAACACAACCACCACCACCCGAAGTCATCCACTATTAGAACAACATTACCCCGAAAAGAAGGTGGGAGAGGCTTGATTGAACTTATTAACCTACTTTCTCGACAGGTAATAAAACTACGTGGATTCTTTCACACTAAATCGGAAGTTTGAACTCTGCACCGGATTATATCCAAAGCGGATAAGGATTATTCACCTCTCAACCTCGCATCGCAAGAATCTGACTTGAATATAGTATTAGATACCGAGAAGCTGGAACAATGGTCACGAAAGGCACTACACGGTAGGCATCATCATGACCTCAACCAACCGCATTTTGATAATGAAGCTTCAAATAGATGGCTTACTAGCGGCAATCTCTTTCCAGAGACCGAAGGCTTCATGATGGCTATCCAGTTATTAACACGAATAACTACAAGAAAAATTTGACAAATGCAGAAAGTACCAATAAACATCAGAGACCATCCAACATATAACATCTGCTTGTAGTGTGTTAGCTAATACCGACTACCTGCTCCGGCATAACCAAGTGTTCAACATCATCCACCAGAAACTGGCCAACAAGTTTAGTCTTCTCAATACGTATACACCGTATTACAAGTACCAGCCGCAGACTGGCGTTGTGCCTAATAATGATAATAATAATAATAATGATAATGTGTAAAGAAATGAAAAGTTCTATTTCAATTTTGTTAATTCCACCAATTTATTATTAAAGTAAACACCGAAAACATCATTGTAAAAATACAATCCAATGATCCACAGGAAACTATGTTTAAATACTTAAAGGTAGGTAACCAACCCTATAGAGCCCGATAAATTTTTTGTTGTAGAATTCCGACTGTCGGTTATTTTTGTAACGACTGTCTGCGAAAACTGTGTGTGTGGTTTACGGCCCTGCTTGTGATATTCATTGCTATCATCTTCACTTAACGTTTTTTATTTCACATATTCTGATTCGCTTATATTTTTAATTTATTCACTAAGTCATTAAAACTCTGTAAAACCATAAATCGTATCGGTCTGAGTCTGTTTAGTTTAGAACATGAAAATCACAGGTTATGGGTACCAGTTCGATCAACTGTGTTGTGTACTGTGGGACACTTTGGTTAAACAGTTTGACAACAAAGCTGAAGATCAGTTTTTTCGTCAGTGTTTTGATTTTTTCAGTTTGGAATGGTATGATATCGAAGATGACCCATCCGTTTTAACTCGTGTGGAAAATCAACACCGTTTGTTTTCTGCCGGTTTGAAACCGTCGATGCTTTTCTTCAGCTGTTGTACGTTTCCAAGGTATTACACATTTCACCTAACCGTTTTGAATAATTCAAGTCTAGTGAAAGCAAGCGAAAAGAAGTAGTAGAAGATCTATTATCAGCTTTGATTTTGCATGAACGTAATGTTGCACCAACTTCGAAATATGGCAACATTCTGAGTGCTATAAATAATGACGGACATAAGCAAAGAAAAACTAACTATTCAAAATGCAAATAATATAGCTCTAAAGACTATTGAATTCTTCAGTGCCTCAAGTGGAAAGTTGATGGTAAACCTAAATATCCAGCAAGAGCAGGTGGCACTAGGGCTGCATTAGTAACCTCTATCGGGAGTGAATTGAAGGGCTCACAAGCTGATGTAAACTATTCCCGTATTGCTTTGGTCTCGATTAGCAGTGACGTCAATATAACTACCACAAATGACCAGTGTAGGATTGATAATGGAGCTACACGCCACATAACATAAAATTGAAAGTAGTTTTTCAACTACTACAAAAGCTACTGTCAAAGCGGAGGGAAAGGAGTTAATCAAAGCTCTTAGGCGGGGGACAATTGAAGTGGCCAACTATGACAGTGGAAAGTTAAAAACATTAACGCTCAATGATGGTATGTGCCCCACATATCTCGAAACCTTGTCTCTGTCCTTGCTGCTCACAATCGAAATCCTACGGTAATTTTTGTAGCGGCTGAATGCGAAAACTGCGATTTTTTAGTTCTAAGTAGTTGGCGGCCCTGCGTGTTCTGTCAATTTGACTTACGTTTTTACTTCACATATTCCGATTCGCTTATAAGTTGAATTCATTTTGTCAAGTAAATTAAACTCTCATATTGATCTGAGTCTATTTCGATTAGTAGAAGAAAATCACATCATTTTCAAACAAGATCAAATCATTGAACAATCAAACATTTTTTTGCACGTTGATTCGATAAAAAAAATTGCATTTACAAACCATGAAACATTGAAGAAATATAGAATCAATCATAGAAATTCAAAAAAAATAAATTATATATGAAGTGCCTTGTACTAATTGTTATGGGGCGAACATAGGGCAGACATCTTCATCAATACGGTCATCAATACGATAAAAAAAATAAAACTGTATTAAGGAACCATGAAATATCAAAAAAAAAACATAAATTCACTTATAAAGATTCAAAAATTCTTCGAACGGAATCTAATACATGAAAAAGAGAATTTTTAGAAATGGTTCACGTGGATAGAAATAAAAACTTATCAATGATAAAAAACCTGATTTTTTGTGATTGGATGTATGTATTTTTTGATATTTTATGGTTTTTTAATACAGTTTTTCATCATATTGATGACCTTTCAATCTATTTTCTAAATACTGTAATAAAAATATATAATATTACTTCTTTTGTATTCGGGTGTTTAGATTCTAGATGACTGAAATTTCGATAATGTATTGTGTCCTTTCTGATTAATACTAATATCAAATGTTTTGATATTTAGTTACTATTTTATTCTTTAATTGATCTATTTATCCTTCATTTTTTTTTTTTTATTTTATATATAATTTTTTCAAGATAGTGGTTTTCTTTTAATGTTATTTTATACGGAAAAATTAACGTTACATACTAATTGTTCCAATTATTATTCTTTCAAAGTTCAAATAAGGTTTCTTTCAAAATACCTGTCTTTTATTAGATTATATTTGGACACACATGTCTATGTATCCCTACTCAGATTTCTAACCCCAAAAATGAAGGACTATAACTAATTCTGAAGTTCTGAACTCAATTAATTCATTATTCTTTGAATTTGCTTCTATTTTCATTTGAAATCGTTCCTTTAATCATTATCTAAAAACTCAGTTATCTTCCTTGATGAAATTTTCAATATAAATGCAATAATAAACAAAATGTATGCATTATAATTTATTATTTCGATAAATGTTTTTATATAAATATTGCATTCACCATAATAAAACTAACTTGAGTTTAGACGAGGGCGCGGGATGGGTTGGAGACATTTATTAATTAATAAAGTGTAAATAGCTAAACGGCTTAGTCGGTGACAGGTTTCCAACGAAGTTTTAGTTTCAATTCATTTTCATGTCTAAACTCTCATTTCAGACACAGCAAATAATGTAGATGTTAATGACAAAACTCTTAAGACTACTAAGAAAACGTCTTATTCAGAACCATTTGCTACGAATCAATCTTCAAAAACATTAGGACCACTTGCTATATATGAGAACGTAGAACTTACTCAAGGAAATAACGGTATAAAAGGAATTAACCTTAAACCTACAATTTCACCGAAAGAAAATCCGTTTTATCGTGAAATTAATGGAGTTTTCCAAGGACCTCTTAAGCCCAATAAAGCAAAAAATCAAAAAACTAATCTTTTCATAACACCTCCTGCAAATACATTTGAAACTACCACCTCAAACCAAGGAGTATCTCCTTCTCACTCTGAAATTGAAATACACGGGAATGGTAATCCTGAAGACCTTTTGCAGTTCATCAATCTGCATCCTGAAATCAGTAATTACCCGTCAGGATCCGTTTTAGAAATTCATGGAATACCTACTGCACCTAAACAAGATCCTAATTCAATCGCAAATATTGATAAAACTAATATTCATCTAGTACCATACGTCATTCCTCATAATGATGGTGAAGCGCACATCAATGGTAATCTGCCGCCCGGGTTTTCATTGGAAGAAATTTTACGAGAATTTCACAGGAACACATTACCTAATACACCTACATCGCCTTCTCTTCCTAGTATGAATAATAGACCTTTCTTGGGACAACCGAACATTCCAATGCCAAATAGGCATAATCTTACTCACCCAGGTTAGTTGTGAAGATATTTACAGGTACATAATTTATTTATCTCTTTATTATTAAAAGAAAGTTTTCATTGGGATGGTAAGATGATATCAAGTATCTCCTCAAGAGATTTGAGTTTATTTATTATCAAGTTGTTAGTTTCACAGGCTTCTTGTGCAACATATTTTTATTTATTTGGTTTTCTTCTTGTTTCGCAGATCCTTAAAACTGGATTCAAAACATGCTTCATAGAATGTTTGTAGAGGAGATCTCTAGAATGCATATGTGTTACTCTTAGATCTATTTGCTTCTGCTTTTTCAGTATATTATTTTTGGAAATGAGTTCTTATGCGAAGTAAAAGATATTTAGAGAATTGGAATTAGAATATAAATGAAAGTAAAAGATAATTCGACGGTTTCCGACTCATCCGCTTTGTTATTTCATTTATGCGACCTAGTATAAATATTACTTTTTATGGTTTTTTATATTAGATTTTTGCACATTATCGTCAAATCCTAGAAATTGGTAGGCAATAATTAACACACATTCTCGAAAACAAATCCCTAACACTGTAAATCAAAAATACAAACCTCAAATTAAAAAATATACATTTCCTGTTATTCTATTCCATTGGCCTTATTTGGGACAGATTATACTATTTGATTTAATCATTATTAAATAATCAAGTTCTAAAAAATAGCACTGAATCTGGTAAAAATAACATGAAAAGTAATTATGAATCCTTCACCAAATTGCACCTATAAATCAAAGTAGAATTCTTAATAAAGAAAACTGATTCTAAGCTTGCACTGTTCTCAAGCAGAAGCTGTTATCACAAAAACATCAATATTATGAAATAACTGAACCATACATTCCTAAGGAGTAACTTAGCAGTCTAGCACTAGATGAAATAATATCAGAATTTGTAAAGATTGCTAAACCTACAACTAAATACTACACGAGTAAAGATCGGAAGAAAAATTATAGAAACATCAATGTTTTGATAGAAAAAAAATAGACAGTAGTAAACGAACAAAGCAAATTATACATTTCTCATACTATCTCTTCGGATTTGAGAATAGATGCAGAAAGTGCTTGGATTGTTATGTATAAAAATGATTGAGGATAATTATCATTTGCAATATATAGCGTCTGTTTTGATATTGTAGTAGTTATCTTCACAAGCAATGAATGATTTTTTCAACATATATCAACTAAAATGAAATCGTACCTCTATTTATTAAGATCCAAACATATAAATAAAAAATAATACAGCGGGATCTTCAACTTTAGTTCATTCGTTTGGAAGAACAACGTATCTACCACGTTATTGAATGATGCGGGCGAAAAGTTTGTAAATAATAATGGGTATGATAACTTCGAAATTATCTTTCAAAAGACTACATTATTATTTAAATAGCTTTACAAAAATATTCTAGAGGTGAGCTCAGAGCTCCGTGTAAAAATAGTTTTTCTTATCTGAATTCCTTTGCAGACATCATAATACAAAATATTTCAATATGTGTTATTCAATGAATGAGATAAGAATATGGCAATTGACTTCTCATCATATAGTTTTTTAATGTAAGTTAATAATTTGCAGGAATAGGCGGTATCTTCTCTAGACCATTCAATGGATATCAACAACCAGATGATGACATTTTGGTACACACTTTGGAAGCACTTGATTCACATACAGTTCGATTAGCCTTCATGGTACCACCAGTAATAGTGAATTTACATGGAAGGGTTGAAGTTAGATATACATATAATAAAGGGTAAGGATAAATAAATTGTCCCTTCTACTTTGAATTATTTATAGCGCCACTAAACAATACTCATTAATAAAAACAGGAAAACCATGTAGAAAAATGATCTACAATTTTGCGAAAGTAAATATTTAGAACTAATTGATTGAAAGGTATCATAATGTTCCTTTTATTTTATCGGAAATTAAAATGTTCTTATTTAATTCTAAATTTATTCGAAAATTGAGTTTATATGCTTAAAACAAAATTTCTTAAAAACAGAACAACAGAAAAAAATGTAGATTTAAAAAAATAACGGTATTTTTTCAGAGATGATGACTTGGAATCTTGGATGTTACAAGTGTTTGCCCCTCCTAATGATTTAATAGCGACACCATCATTAGAGTTCGATTTACAGGATCTCCAACCCAATACTGAATATAAAATAAAGATAACAATAACCTTGAGAGATATCCACACCACGCACAGCAGTAGAATTTATAAAATAAAGACACCAAGGGAAATAATAGCTACAACGTTGCCTCCTATGATTCCCGTAGAACCAGATCTGGCCATTACTGACATCAACTCAACGTGGGTAACAGTTGTGTGGAAGAAATTTGACGATAACGAACTGAAATTTATTGATGGAGTGCAGTTGAGATTCAAAGAAATCGATGGGCAGATTTATGCGGCGACACCCCTTATACATAGAGCTGTAACAAGTTATACGTTAGAGAATTTGAAACCTAATACAAAATATGAAATCGGAATCTTCTTCATTCCGTTTCCAGGACAGCTGACTGAGCTCCATGCTGAACATATGCTCCATTTCACCACCGCCAATGAAGTAGACACGTATGGATTTAACATTACATTAGAAATTTCTCTTATAAAATCTCAAAGCGTTGAAATATCATGGAGCGGTGTACCATATCCTGAAGATAAATACGTTTATATATACAGAGCGATCTATCAAAGTGATTCGGGTAAAGAAGATCAAAATATATTCAAAATGGCGAAAAGAGATTCCCCTACAAAAACAATTATCACAGATTTGAAGCCTGGTACAAGGTACAGATTATGGCTGGAAGTGTTTTTGACTAATGGAAAGATAAAAACCAGCAATGTCCAAGATTTTATCACCAAACCTAGAACAGCACCATCTTTAAAATCCGCAGCACAACAAGGTATTTATGATAAGCATACTATTTAAAATGAAATGACTTATATGCGATTGAGATGGTGGAGTGACGAACTCATCTTATAGACAATACAGTTAGACATATCACCATATTATGTCTAACTTACTTTAGCCATGTCGCGAAGTAGTTACTAATTTTATCGCAAACAACCTAACATCAAATCAAATTTTGTATAGTGCCGACGTGCAGTTTGTTGTGGTTGTTGGTTGTTGGTTGTTGTATTCTAAATATACATCAATATAAATGTGATTACGTTAAATGGAAAAGATAGTGGTATATATTATTCTACTAAGCAATATTTTAAATAAAATAAGAAATGTTAGTAACAATTTGGTAAAAAAATGCGAATGTGTAGTAATAAGGTAACACGTAATAGAAAATGTCTCACAAGAAATAAAATTATACATTCCTTGTTTAATTTAGAATAAACGTTTTTGTTTTATATGGCAGCCGTTTATGACGTATGTAGGCGTACCGGGATATGCTATGTCTTCTTTTTATTTAATAATGTCCGTATCCTGTTTTACAGACAAACTTGCTAGAATCGATCATATGGAAACAAGAGGTGACTATTATGGTCCTCTAGTCATTGTAGCCATACTAGCATCAATTGCTATAATGAGTACGTTAGTGTTGCTGCTGATTTTGATTCGACGGCATAACCAAAATAAAGCAGCCATTACGCCTCCATCTCGAGTTACTCAATCTGCTTATGATAATCCAACTTACAAAGTAGAGATACAACAAGAAACAATGGGTAAGTAATGCCTCTCCAATTTCTGATTTTATTAGACTCACACCACTCTTGTATTAGTAGTCATCTAAATTACTTATCTTGAATAATTTTCTCGTCCATTTTCAATCGTTGTTCCAGGCCTTATAACACTACAACAATAATAATTTGCTGAAATCTTCTACTGCATTCAAGCATATTTGTATCTTTGTCCATTCAGAGATAGTCTTCTTAATAACTCTGGCAGGCGACTGCAATAGGGATAATGACGAGTATATCCTGCCAAGAAATACTGATTGAGTATACATTTTGAATAGATGTTTAAACAGTTTTGGTTTTAAATAAACCTCTTAATTAAAGATTCCCCATTGTCACATTTTTTACTATAAGTTACTATAAGAGCAATAAACAAATTTCATTTTTAGGTTGTATAGCTACAAATATTAACTCCTATAACTACTTAGTAGAAATTGTGAGAGTGAGCCAAAGTTATTTATGTATTTGAAATTATATTACAAAACCATTTGAGAGTCACGTGTTAAGACTGAGACAAGTCTAGTTAAATCACGATACTCACACACGATATGCCTATGCGGAAGCATGCGGGGTCTTAATCGCGTCAATGAATACATAAAACAGGCAATCTTCGGAAGTGGGGACCGAACTATTTATCTTGTTTAAACAATATCAGCGATATTTATGCACAAAAAAATTTCTATTATACAATATCCATTAAAAACTTGTAAATATATTAATGAATGTTATAAACAATTACCTATAAGTTTGTTCTGTGTAGTAATGGCATGGAATTAATTTGTGGACCAAAATATAAATTTTTTATTGACCATAGAAAATTCATTATTTTATATACAAAAAAAGTACATTTAATTTTCATTCTCGTTCCGAGTTTCGAGTTTCTTCATCTTCTTCAAGTGGTGGGTGGTTACTGCAGTCATTTCCACTGCAAGCTATACAGGCTGGTGAGCAATGAAGACCACTTTTTCTGCAGACACACACTGAACCGCATCCTGTTTTGCAAGAGCAAAATATCAATTTTAAAACGTTGTCAGGTGCTGCAGGTTGTGTCATTTTGATTGGTTTTAAATAATTCTCTTTTCGCCAACCCCATTCTTCAGGTGATATCGATGAATTATTTTTCCATTGCTGAACTTGTAAGTAGACTCTTTTAATATGTTGTTTTGCTGCATCTTCTGTCGGAGGTAAGGAATTAAGTTGTACGCTTCTATTTTTTGAAGCTAATGCTATGAAACGTTTATATAGCAGTTCATTCAAGCATTTGGCAGTTTTAGCACCATACATTGTTAGAATACAATCAATACCATCATTAAAAAGCACTTCTTCATTTTGCTCTTCAACCATAAAATTTTCAGCTGCTGCATGTAATTTTTGATTATCATCAAAAACTATTTTTTCCTTTGTTATAGAAAGCGGATGTAGTATCACATCCAGTGAATGCATGAATAAAAAACAGATGGTTTTTTTTAATATTTGGATATTTCTCTAATATTGTTTTTGTTGAGTAAACTCCTTGCAGGATATTATTTTTTAGTGGTTTAAAAAAACATTTCTTTATCATCAGGTGCTAAAGCCATCAATAAAACTAACACATCAATGTCTTCAGCTATAACAACTACTTGAAGAGAGGAACAATCTATAGCAGATTGCACAATTAATCGATCAGCACCACTTTCGGCTTGACTACACTCAATATTATTTTCGCCTAGTTTTTTGCAGAGAAGATTAATAAACCTATTTTTATTTTTGCTAAGTGTCTCTTTTGTTGTGTTTAAAGGCATGTCTTCCTCAAATAAATAATCAATGGAAGTATTGTCGATATATCCATATATATATATATATATATATATATATATATATATATATATATATATATATATATATATATATATATATATATATTTCTCTCAGACACTTTAGTTCCATCATTACTATATCCATTAAATGCAACTTTAACATTAGTGCCATAATTATTACGTAAATACGTAAATATCTAATATACTGTTGACAAATATCTGCAAATTTTTTATTTTTTTCTTATTTTAATCTATGAAGTAGCATACCCTCGTCCACATATGTGTAAGCAAAAAGTATTCGTAGCGTATGCAGGTAACACATAAATGTTTTTTTTTTATTTTAATATTAAATTATTGTTAAAAACTTTTTTGTAACAACTATTTGTTACAATAAGATTAATATAAGGAGATTTTTTTACAAAAAAATAGAGACCAAACTGAATTTTTTATATAAACGTCGTTGATATTGTTTAAACAATATAAATAGTTCCGTCCCCGCTCTAAGAGGTTTCTGATTTTAAATAATATAAAAAAACATAATTTAAAAAACAATTCATCAAAATCGGAGCTGTTCTTGAGGACTTCCAATGTGCCGTCACGTTGAAATCAAAATGTGAAGTATAATGTATACTGTTTACCGGTTACAAAGTTTAATTTTTATTCCGAAAGTAATATTTGATCCAAAGACATGTCTATATATATTATATCTATAATATAAAAATGAATCGCAAAATGTGTTGGTAAGCGCATAACTCAACAACGCCTGGACCAATTTGGCCAAATCTTTTTTTAAAATGTTCGTTGAAGTTCAAGGATGGTTTTTACGGCGAGAAAAATTAGAATTATTGCTGGAAAATTCCTAAAAATAGCTCTTTTCTTTTTCCCATACAAATGATTTGTAACTAAAACGTAGTCAATTTGAGCACTCACTGTTGTCTAAGCAATGTAGGTGTGTTCCTAACGTCAAAGATCATATCTATCAAAACAATGTGTGTGTGCGTTGGAGCACAGAATACATAGTTGGAGGAGTTTAATGTCGCGTTCCGAAACTCGCGTTTCTTTTGTAAGGTGTGTTCCTAACGTCAAAGATCATATCTATCAAAACAATGTGTGTGTGTGCGTTGGAGCACAGAATACATAGTTGGAGGAGTTTAATGTCGCGTTCTGAAACTCGCGTTTCTTTTGTATTAGTTTCGGCACGCAAGATAAAATGCAGCAGTTTCCACGTCATTACATCAGTCAAACAAAAATCGCGTTAGCAACAGTGTTTTATTATTTTTAATATCCAAACAAAAACAATTCGTACGGCTTAAAAGAATTTGACTTCAAGTCATATCAAATTAAAAAAAAAAAAAGTTGTCTGTTACCTAATCTACTGAGTTTGCTTTTGTCAACTGATACACGAAACAAATTCGTATATCGTGTTTTTTGCAGAGTGTTTAGTTAGTTAGTGTTTGATTAGTTCGTGATTAGTGAAAAAATAATGTATATTTGATATGCCTCCTATAAGACGAAGCAATTTAGGTAGAAGAACCAGAAATGCTACAAACCAAGCTAATTACCGATCTAATCGTACTGCACAAGAACGTGACGACGGAAATGAACGTGAAAGAATTCGGATATCACAAACGCGTGAAGCGCGAGCGCGACATTCAACTAATAATCGCGCAAGTTTGAATCGAGCTGCTTTCAGTTACGATGTATCAATTGACTACAGTAACTACCAATGTGTTGTTATTGGTTCTATGAACTCGGTTTGCTCACACTGTAAGGCATTAAAATACAAAAACGAAGCCAATGGATTGTGTTGCGCAAATGGTAAAGTGAAATTGATACCATTGGATCCACCACCAGAACCATTGTACTCATTGGTTTCAGGAATAGGAACAGATTCTATACACTTTACTCATACTCTATACACTATACACATATCCAACAATATAAAAATTGCTTTCAAATGACTTCATTTGGGGCAACAAATGTAGTTCGGAAAAATTTTATGCCAACTTTCAAGGTATGTATTATAGCAGTTACTCATAATTATTTTAGCGAACAAAATTTTCTGTCACGAAAGTTAAGATGTGTCACTTATCTTCAATTTCTTAATCATTACGAAATATATCACTTAGTCATCATATTATATGGTGATTCAGTTTCAGTGACACTTTTATTATATTTTATATATTTGATAGATATTAGTTAAAACTAAATATATATTTTTAAGATCAAATATTATTTAAGTTTGGTCACTGACAATCCATTAATTTATACCACACCATAATATTTTTCTTATTTACAGATACAAGGGCAAATATATCACAGAGCAGGTTCACTGTTACCAGTGTCAGATAGCGACAAAAAATTCCTGCAAATTTATTTTATGGGCAATTCACCACAAGAAATTGATCTGCGTTGTGCACATAACAATTTAGTAAAGAGGTCTATTATAGAACAATTACAAACTTTATTTCATCAACACAATCAATTGATTATATTGTTTAAAACTGCCCTGGATCTGATGCCATCCGATAATCACAAAATTGTAATCAGAGCTGATAAAACACCTGCAGGTCAACATACAAGACGTTTTAATGCACCAACTATTGATGAAGTTGCTATCGTTGTAGTTGGAGAAAACTTGGAATCCCGTGATATTGTTTTACATCGTCGGAATGATCAATTACAACGTATAAAGGAAACACACCGCTCATATGATGCACTGCAATATCCCATTATATTTCGGCAAGGTGAAGATGGCTACAATTTCTCAACAAAAATGATAAATCCCATTACAGGTAACTAAAATATTAGTTTAGCTATGGCGATAATATTTCAGTCATTATATTATGTATTTTAATTTTATATTTGAATGTTATTAAAACAAAATGTATTTACAGGTTCTGAAACCAACAAAAAAGTCAGTTCAATGAACTATTATTCATACCGCCTAATGATTCGGGAAAATAAAGATAATCACATATTGAAATGTCGGCGATTATATCACAAATATGTTGTTGACATGTATGTTAAAATTGAAACGGAGAGATTAACATTCATCAGGTTAAATCAAACCAAACTCCGATCTGAAGAGTATATTCACCTTCGAGATGCGATTAATACTGATGGAAATGCACAGAATGTCGGTCGGATGACTATTCTTCCAGCAACATACATCGGAAGCCCTCGGCATATGCACGAATATGCTCAAGATGCCATGTCGTATGTTCGTCATTATGGTACAGCAGATTTGTTCATCACATTTACATGCAATCCGCAATGGATAGAAATCAAGCAGGAGTTATTCTCTGGGCAATCACCCATTGATCGTCATGATATTACAGCCAGAGTCTTTAGACAAAAGTTGAAATCATTAATGGATTTCATCGTAAAACATAATGTGTTTGGTGAGACACGCTGCTGGATGTATTCTGTGGAGTGGCAGAAACGAGGATTGCCACATGCACACATTTTGATTTGGTTGGTTGAAAAGATAAGGCCAAATGAAGTTGATGCAGTGATATCAGCTGAAATCCCTGATGTACAAGTAGATCCTGGATTACATGAGGTAGTTATCAAACACATGATACATGGTCCCTGTGGAACTCTTAATCAAAATTCACCGTGTATGATGGATGGTAAATGTTCAAAACGATATCCACGGACATTAATATCGGAAACAATTACTGGTAATGACGGTTATCGATTGTATCGTCGCAGGTCGACAGCAGACAATGGAAAATCAACAATTGTCAAATTAAATCAACAAGATATTGAAATAGATAATCGTTGGATTGTTCCATATTCACCCATTTTATCAAAGACATTCAAAGCACACATCAACGTTGAATCTTGCCATTCAGTGAAATCAATTAAATACATTTGCAAATATGTAACCAAAGGGAGTGATATGGCTGTGATTGGAATTGGTGCAGAGAATTCCAATGATGAAGTTACCCAATACCAAATGGGCCGCTATGTCAGTAGTAATGAAGCAGTTTGGCGAATATTTTCTTTTCCTATTCATGAGAGACACCCTTCTGTTGTTCACTTAGCTGTGCATTTAGAAAATGGACAAAGATTGTATTTTACAACCCAGAACGCAGTACAAAGAGCTGCTCAGCCACCATCTACTACATTAACCAGTTTTTTTGAGACATGCCAAAACGATGATTTCGCACAAACATTGCTATATTCTGAAATGCCAAAATATTATACCTGGAATCAATCCTCAAGGAGATTTATACGACGGAAATAAGGAAAACCAGTTCCAGGATATACAGATGTATATTCCACCGATGCGATCGGCCGGATTTATTCAGTACATCCAAGCAATGATGAATGTTTTTATTTACGACTGCTATTAGTCAATGTACGTGGCGCAACATCATTCCAACAGTTACGAACTGTTGATGATGAATTGTGTGGATCCTACAGAGAAGCCTGTCAACGTTTGCAATTACTTGAAAATGACGCTCATTGGGATCAAACTCTCAATGATGCTGTAATATCATCACACGCTCATCAAATACGAACATTGTTTTCTATAATCATATCTACATGCTTCCCATCAAACCCAATTGATTTGTGGATCAAGTACAAAGATTATATGTGTGATGATATTTTGTATCAAATACGGAATAGAATGGGAAATCCAAATATACAAATCAGTGAAGAAATTTACAATGAAGCATTGATTTCAATTGAGGACATGTGCTTGATAATGTCAAACAAACTATTAATTCAATTAGGCCTGACGGCGCCCAATCGTCCAATGCATGACGCTTTTAACCAAGAGTTGCATCGAGAAAGACTGTATGATCTCAACGCTTTGAAAGAATTAATTCAAACAAATCTTCCACTGTTAAATGAACAACAGAAGTATGTATTTGAAACTCTTATGAAAGTAACAAATGATGAAACTGGAGGAATTTACTTCTTAGATGCACCTGGTGGTACAGGAAAAACTTTTTTGATTTCATTAATATTAGCAACAATTCGCTCACAAAATAAAATTGCACTTGCACTCGCTTCGTCGGGAATCGCAGCAACTTTGCTTGAAGGTGGTCGAACAGCCCATTCAGCACTAAAATTGCCATTAAATATGCAAAGCAATAAAACTCCAACCTGTAACGTTTCGAAGAACTCTGCAATGGCAAAGGTTTTGCAGCAATGTAAATTGATTGTTTGGGATGAATGCACGATGGCACATAAAAAATCTTTGGAGGCTTTAGACAGAACCTTAAAAGATCTACGGAGCAATAATAACCGATTTGGTGGTGCAATGATTTTATTAGCAGGAGATTTTCGTCAAACATTGCCAGTGATTCCACGATCAACGCCAGCTGATGAACTCAATGCATGTCTAAAGTCCTCCAATTTGTGGAAACATGTCAAAGTACTTCATTTAAGCAAGAATATGCGTGTCGAGTTGCAAAATGACCAATCTGGAAACATATTCTCTAAACAACTCATTGACATTGGTAATGGCAAATTACCTATAGACATGTTGACTGGCTGCATTAACTTTCCTCAAAGTTTTTGTCAGTTAACTCAATCAAAAGATGAACTTATTCGGAAGGTGTTTCCAGATGTTTCTCAAAATTACAGAAACCATGATTGGTTGAGCGAACGAGCTATACTGGCTGCAAAAAACATAGATGTAAATGAATTAAATTTCAAAATTCAAGAACAAATTACAGGCGAATTGAGGATATATAAATCAGTTGATTCGGCTACTAATCAAGATGATGTAGTCAACTATCCACCGGAATTTTTAAACTCGCTGGATTTGCCAGGATTGCCACCTCACAATCTTCAATTAAAGGTCGGATCGGTGGTTATAATGTTGCGAAATATCAACCAACCGCATCTTTGCAACGGTACACGGTTAGCGATAAAAAAATTACTAAACAATGTGATAGAAGCAACTATACTCAAAGGAAAGTATAAAGGAGAAGATGTTCTCATACCACGCATCCCAATGATTCCGACTGATGTGCCATTTGAGTTTAAACGACTACAGTTTCCAGTGCGGCTTGCTTTTGCTATGACTATAAACAAGTCCCAGGGGCAATCATTAAGAGTTTGTGGTATTAATCTAGAAAACCCATGTTTCTCACATGGTCAATTGTATGTTGCCTGTTCCCGTGTTGGAAAACCATCAGATTTGTTTATCTATGCGCCAGGTAATCAAACAAAAAACATCGTATACCACAAAGCACTACAATGATAATAATAATAATTATTTATGATTCACATGATTAACAATAAAGCGATTACTTACTTTTAAATCCTTATATATGTTTTATTTAATTATTTTTTATTCACAACGCCCTATCACCAGGGTGACGGTTCTGTTCAGGAGAATTTTTTAAAATACGTAGGCACAAAAACTGCCACATTACAAATCTTTTTGACAGGACGAAGTCTGTCGGGTCAGCTAGTTATTTATATGGTTATTGAATTTGCCTGTTAAATGTTCTTAAGCCAGCGTGTGGTTTACTAGGAATATAATTCCTGCCATGAAATAAGAGATTATTTTAAATATGATTAGCAAAATTATGAAATAATATTGTTTCTGATATAATTTTTTCATTGGTATCATAATGGTAAATAATCAATGTTTTAGACCTAGACACTTTGCATTTTATGGAACTACCCTCTTCGGAATAAATGGAAGAAACACGCGCTAAAATAAATAACACATAAATAGGGGGTATCGTATCTGAATATTTCTAACTATACTGAAACCGTTTTTTTAATAATTCTACGAGTGAATCAACACAACATAAAATAAGTATGATTATTGGAGAAAATAGGAATTGTATGTGTTGTTGTTGTCATTTACGATATTCTTTTACCATATTTTAAATTAAATTCATCCTCTCGACCAAAGGGCCCAGTCCAGTGCTTTGCAAGCCCTTTTTTTAAAAAGAGTATTTAATATATGTTTCTTTGGTATTTCCGTTAGTGTTTTTGCATGTAGCGACGGCATTATAATCCCACAATAGAAAGTACAATCTTTTAAAAGAAAATAATAACAGTAAGGTCAACACTCTAATAGCCACTACACACATAAAAAGATCACAAACACACAAAAACCTAGTGAATAGTGCAGCTCCAACCTAATTTAATGGCAAAGAAAACATTCTGATTTCAGCGTGACGTCAAGCGCGAGGCGTGTCAAATTTGAGTCGTAAATTCAGCATACCAGTGTATGTGTATCGTGAGTTAAATGATTTATCATATAAATGTTATAGGCCAAACCCAATTTCAGGACAAACTAATTTTGCCTAGTCCAAACTAATTTGTCTTAAGCCCGAAAGAATAAATCAGTTTAGCCTAGGCCAAACTAGTTGATCCTGATATAAATACGTTTACTCTAGAATAAACTAGTACGGCCGCCTAGTTAAAACATTATAATATATCTAAAATGCAAAATAAATTGATGAACTGAAGAAAATACTCAGTAACTAGAAAAATAATCATTTTTATTTTTTTTATTAAAACAATAATGATACGTCGTTAAAAGCTATGGATAATTGGTAATACAAACAATTTTACTATAACAAATACTAAGTGTTTTTTCAATGGAAGCAATAATCATATCTCAATTTTTAAAATAGTTATTTAGTTTTACATAACCTAATCTAACCTCTTTTTACTTTCACTTTGTAAAATTTCTGTCAAAAACTTTTCCCACATTGTTTTTGATCTGCTTGTCGACTTAACTTAAGTTCATCCATATTGAAAAAGAATAAAACTTGTATGTAGTGTAATACGTCAACTTTTAATTTTAAACTACAGCCATTAACTAAATCCGTTACATACTGCTTATTTACATCAGTATCAACTAGTTTGGTATAGATTAAACTGGTTTATCCTTTATCAGGCTTAGGACAAATTAGTTTGGACTAGGCTATACTAGTTAATGCTATCGCGTTTAGGAAAAACAGTTTAGCCTAGACAAAACTAGTTTGTCCTGAAATCGGGTTTGGCCGGACTCATACACAAAATAAATTTGAGTTGCTGCCAGCAATTAAACACTAGTTTATGGAAGACAATTAATAATAATAATATAATTATTCAAATCACTTCCATAGTATTACGAGTATATATGCCTTCTTAAAAAATTCATTCAATTCTTCCTTTATCGCCATCATGACATTAGAATAATTCATTCTTGAGACCCGTTTGGTAGTGGTTTATTTTAATCATTCACGAAAATGTGTTGAAATAATTATGATTAACCAAAAAAGTATCAAATCTATTTCTGTGGACATAAAGCCATATTCCATTTTATTACAGAGTAAAAAATCTCGCAGACCCTACCTTGGTATTGTTTGCTCATTAGAAAATGCGTTTATTACACCCCTTAGTACATCAATTTTCTACTTTGAAACTAAAAGTGGTATATGTATAGATAAGTGAATTTTCAATATTGGAAGAAGTTTGTGAAAACACGATACATATTTTTTATAATTTTTTTCAGGTCTGTAACCATCAAAGATAAAAAAGAAGCTGTATATAGTTCTAGTATATATTCCACATTACATTTATATGTACCTAATAAATATTTTCTTTTACGTTTAAGTGTAAAAATGATTTGCAGTATTCTAACTTGTAATATAGTATTGATAAATTAAATATTTATTTACGTTCACATGTTATGTGTTTTATTTAATCTTACATATTGATTCTTAACGAATTACCTAACTACACACACAAAATTGGAATTTCATCTTTTTTTTTTTTTCGAAAATCATCCTAATTTGGGAACGTTTCAATGGATGTTAAGATTTGAGCAGCTTTTTCATTCAGGTCCTCTTCACGTTTTTTTCTTCTAACTAATATCAACGTTGCGGCAGTAGTTGTTGTGGTAGTTCCGTAATATGAGTATTTATATTTTAACGCCTGTACTAATTTCTAAAAATTAAACACCCGGTTTAAAACAAAACAATTCAACAAAAATAGGTTATCTCGAATCATATGAAAATTTATGAAATCAGTATTAACAATATATTTCTATGAATATGAGTGAAATGAATTGTTGGGGGAATCCATTTTTAATAAAAACAGTTTCATTCTCTATTATATTCATATAGCCAATAACACACTTTGAGACTCAGATTCAAAAAAGTTTATACCTACATTTCTTAATTTAAAATTATCCCAAAGAAAATTTACAAATTGTCGCTTGCATCATGAATATCAAAATCACGTTTTGTCTAGGTTTATTTTCCAAATTATACAACTATCTATTACCGAATCAACTACTTTAATGAGAAAATTGGAAAATGACTTAAAAAACAAAACAGTTAATATAAATAAAGTAATTCTTATTAATATTTTACAAAAATTTGAAAAATGCCGAAAAAGAACTGGATCACTTTTTAATACTCGTAAATGCGAAGAAAAAAATATTAAGAAAATTTATAACCTTATATCAAAACAACAACCTATTGATGAAAATACAATGAAATAAAATCAAAATTTAACTGATACTATCATGCCAGATCAAGCGAAAAAAATTTTTTTAGGTCCCAATTTTGCACAAAATATTTATAGTGACAAAGAATTATCTGTGACAAATATCTTATGTAAATTAAATGCAACACCAATCATCTAAATAATGAAATTCAAAATAAAATAAGATCTGATAATTTAATATTAAATCAAAACAGGAATGTCAAATTTTGAAAGCGGATAAATCTAATAAAACTGTTATGGAATCAGAAGATTATAATAATAAAATGATGAAATTATTAAACAATAAGACAACTTACAAAAAAAAATTAAACAAGACCATATGAATTCTTATCAAAAACATAATAATGATCTAATTATGAAAATATGAGATCCTGAGTATGAGATGCTTAGCTATTCAAAAAGAAAAAACTTCATTGAAAGAATTATCCTAAAAAAAATGATAAACAACATATTCAAGAAAAGGATAAACACATACTACAATCAATTAAAAAACAAAATAAAAACGAAACATCAAAACATAAACCATTTTTCCTTACCATATGTACAAGGACTTTCCCAACAATTATCGAATTATTTCAATAAATATGATATTAGTCCCTTGTTCTAATTGTGAGCTGTCTACATAGGGCAGATATCTCAGTATTTAGAAAATATACTAAGAGGTCATCAATACGATAAAAAAATAGAACTGCATTAATAAACCATAAAATATTAATAAAACATAAATTAAATTATAAAGATTCAAAAATTCTTGAAACCGAATCTAATACACGAAAAGAAACGGTTCACATTCATAAGAACGAAAAAGCTATAAGTGATAAAAAAGATCTAATTAATTTAATTAAAATTTATAGCTTTTTTGTAAATTCTAATAAAACTACTAATCATTTAATTGATTAAGTACTGCTACTTAGTACTGCTAATTGCTCAGAATCAGAATTAATCGAATTCAAAATGTCGTTGGAGACCTGTTTCTCTACTAAATTTAGTTTGGGAACATTTTATTCTAAAACTATAGCTAAATAGGAGGTGTCATAAGCTAATTCATAATATATTGGCGATTAGTGATAATACATCCTTCATCTCGTGATGGAGAGTGAAGACCAAATTGAGGTGTTGAAGTGTTATTCGCGTCATTGATATTACAATATCTTCAATTAATATAAGACATTTGTTGTGAATAAACTCAAGCACCAACTCAATATTTTCACCGTCTGCTTCTACTCCTATTTAAGATCTTCTGAAAAATGATCTCTATATTTTTCCCATAATTTTGGTGGGTCTCCAGCATGACAGAAAACTAACATTATGGTCAACAGGTCACGATGCTCTACATGCTGCTTGAAATGTCCTATAAATTACTCCATCAACAGTTTTCAAAGCAGCAAATGATGTTGGATCTTGTGCAAAAGAATACGCAGGTGATAACATTCAGTATTCCCGGGATGTACATTATAAACTATAATGGAACGTCTGCCAACAGGTCACGATGCTCTACATGCTGCTTGAAATGTTCTATAAATTACTCCATCAACAGTTTTCAAAGCAGCAAATGATGTTGGATCTTGTGCAAAAGAATACGCAGGTGATAACATTCCCGGGATGTACATTATAAACTATAATGGAACGTCGTTAACTTTTTTCCTTCTTTCGAAGCGGTTATTTTTCCATACGTACTAAGCTGGAACTTCAACGTACAAAAGAGATTTTGCAAAATTGTCAACTTGACACAGCTCATAAACGGCAGAAATTTGTTTTTGAAGGATTGATTACTTTATCAACAACATTTTTCTATGTGCAATAAATTCTTTGACCATTTCCAAGATTTACACTAAGATGCATCACCGAAGGAAACCTTTTATGAATAGAAAAACGAAATATTCGTCAGACTGCTTCAGAGCTACTGATGTAACGTGAATACTGCTTGGTCTGATCCTTTATTTACATACTTACAGATGTATTTTATTGATTTCACAGAATTACAGCTTTCAACATTTATATGAGTCTTGAATATATGGGTCAGAACAGGATTGTCTGGCACTATCCATCGATTGTCGATTTTAACTCCGTTGAGTTTCAGCGTTCGTCCACCATCTGCTAGAGATCGCGGACGGTACTTAGAATAACCATCTTCTCCTGTTTGAGTGTATTTCAAACATATCTTGAGGTATTTTTGTGTACACCGACCTTCAACCATACAGGGTTACTTTTTTGTTGAAAGATCCATATGGACCGTGGAATCATGGTTGTTTTGACAACTCAGCGCAAATAATTTGGTAATGGACTCTGGTCTTATTTTCTCTTCTAACCATAATGAAATATGGACATGAGGTACCTGTGACCAAAAATATGACCTACAGTAAGAATCTTCATCATATATTTATATATCAAAAAGTTCTGTTCACTTAAGTTCCGCCCATTTAAGGTTGCAGGTTAATGTGATGAATAAATCTGGAGGCCCAAAATGACGCACATATGTCATTGCATCCTGAGTTGGCTCATGCATGTAACGGGGTCACCAGTGAAAGGAACAGGTAAAACAACCCTTTTTCTCACCATTAATAATTCATCATACATTTTTTGATAAAGCATATCTTAAGTAAACGTATTCAGAATTCAGAAATATTAATTTCAATTTTTGCCTACATGTCAATTAACAATTGATTTAAAAAAACTACGAACCCGTATTAAATAGCACAATTCACCTTCCCACTCCATAATTATAAAGATGTAAAATTCTGAAGCAGATACTGTCTTATCGAGTGGCAATTTAGTCGTCTCGCCACGTTTAGGTAGATTGATTTGATCGTCATTTCTCAATAACAGAATATTAAAGGATACTAGCTTTTACCCGCAACTTCGCTCGCATCGAATCCATTAAATAAGTATCAAAAATCATTATAATAGAAAAGAACGAACTCTGTAGCTATATTAGAACCTGTGATATAGATCTTTGAATGTAGAAAAATGCCAAAAACCCACAAAAATCCATAACTCCACATTGAATGTCCGCGCCTAGCTCCTCTGCAACTCAACCGATGTAAGTGTTCAAAAACTCAAAAGAAGGAAGGTGTTTCAGCGAGTGTTCTTAAACCAAAACGAAGTCTCTATCTTGAATAGAACCTGAGATATTGAGGATAGAACGTGTGTATGTGTATGAAATCCGATGGTTGATGGCTGATCTGTGCTTCAATACCTTTTATTGACAAAAAAAATTAAGCAAATCGGTTGGGTAGAACGCCTGAACGAACTCGGAATGGAAATCATCAATTTTTTTATTATATAAGATTGTAAAGCATTAAATGAGCAATATATTTCACTGACCCTCATCAATTTGTTATCTCAGCTGTGAAGATATTTTTTGTAGTTATATGGCAATACCTGTATTTGATGAACTAATGAACTGGATAAACGCCAGGGTAAATTGCACAACGGATGCCTTTTTCATGATTTTCATCACCAACAAAGTTTGGTGATGGTTTGAAAGTTGGCATAAAATTTCCTTCCCTCACCTCTTTGGCTCTGAAAGATGTTATTTGGAAACATCCGTTATACATACAAGCATTTTTTAGAAAATGCCCCGACAGTGGATACTGATGGGTCAGGAGCCTAGGTAAAAGTTTAGGATAGGGCCCAAGGTTGGAAAGTAGAACTTTACGACTGGTACAGCACCTTCCTTGAGTCTCATCCTTCCATTTCAAGGCTCGACACCAAAGGCAACGTAAACATGGACCAAGACTTACAATTTTGTCTTTGAAATAATTCATTTGACTGTTGTACTGAAAGCCAGAAAAATATTTAGAAGTCCAGGGCAATAATTTACAGCCTTCTTTCTGATTTGTCGAGAATTTTAAAACAGCTTTTCTCACTTGTTTCAATCTAATATTACCGTTTTGTCCCCTTTTTGTTTCTAACGATGCTTCAGTTTCGGAAATAATTTCATCAAAATTCATTAGAATTGAATCAGAATTTTGAATTGAATTGAATCAGAGCGAGATAAATTTATTACACTCTCGGCTTTTAATTTCATCTAATGCTTCACCAAATATAGCCATGAGACAACAATTTTGATATACTTGAAACTCATACGGAAAAAACTCTTTCATTTCACTAAGAGCTCCTTTCAAAATACAAACGTTCAGTATCGTAAGGATTACCAGACGGTTGCTGAGTAAAATATTTGAATCTCTGCCAGTTGTTGAACACATGATGCACTATCCGTTTTCTAATGTAGGTAGGAAGAAAAAAGACATGCCACATCGCCTGGAACTGCTTTTAAAGCAATGTCAGATTCCATCGAATATAATAACTTAATAAAAATATCTATTAATTGACAGCTGTTTGATTATATTTTTATTTTGATATAAAATAATATCAAAGTAAACGTCGTTCATTAAGATGACTTCAAATCTATAAACATACTGAATCATTAATACTAAAATATCTACAAATAACACAATAATCTATTGAAATATTAAATTAAATGGATTAAACTTCTCTAAAGAATAAATAACTACAATATAAATCAAATTCCAAATAAAAAATTGAATAAACAACCTAAAAAAAAGTTCTGGTAATTATTAAAAAAATAATTGATTTAAATAAAAAAAATTTAAAGGAATTGTAATTTTGGGTGACGATTAAAAATAATTGATAATGAACAATAATTTAAATTTGTATTTTATATTTGGTTCAATGAAGAATAATTTCTTATCCGGAAAAATTTATCCCTATACTATTATAACTTAATATTTCCCTAAAACATTGTTCATTAATGCCAAATGTTTATTTTTAATTACGACAAAGGAATTATATGAAATAATTCAAATCTGCTTTCAATTATTAAATAGATTTTGTTGATCACATTGACGAGATACATATTGTTGGATGTACAACCGCCGTAAAAACTTACCATGGCCTTCAAAGAGTCGCGAGATGCATCTTTTGGAACAACGTATGATCAAGCGCGAAATGTAAATCATTTGATTCCCAATCTTCTTTATTAACATTTTTGAGTTATAACTACTAATAATAACGTTTCAAACTTTAACAGCAATCATTCATACGGGCTCTTTATGACACCTTTAGTTTTTTTGAAACATTTCCGTGAACATATTTACTCTTCAGAAGAAAAAAGAATTGAACGTTTGGCAAAGCTAAGAAATCACAATCTCAGTGGAAAAAAATAATTCATAATTATTTTGTGCTACCTAATGCATTATTTAATGGTTTTGCTGATTTGATAATTACTAAAATATTTCAATTCTTAATAATAAACATACAATTTAATTACAATTCTCTATGTTGTTTTCCTAATTATACCTGTGGATTAGAGCAATTCAAGGATTGGTATAGGTTACTTCCAGCGTTGCAGTTATTATTCATGCCAACTTGGTCATGTTTAGTTAACTTCGGCATCATAAAAAGAATATTTCACCATGTTTCAAATTTGTAGGAGCAACAGATTTGAGGATAAAAATTCTTTTATTTTTAATGCCTCCGCACTGCTTTGTGTGGGTACCATTTCGTAAAATTCATTAGTAACCGACCTTATAATAATAAAAATAAAATTTGTACCAAGTTTCAAATTTATAGAAGTATTAAATTTAAAGTTGAAAATTTCTTTAATTCTTAACGCTCCCGCACTGCTCTATGTAGGTATGATTTTGTAAAATTAATTTTTAGTTAATTCTATTATACCAAAAATAATATCAGACCTCTAAGAGCGATAGATGAAAAACGTGAATTTTTCTTCTAAACTTTCTAACTCCCCCGTAATTTGAATAGTAGGCGGAATATGATTCGTTTTTAGGCAACCTTAGGACCATAAAAATAATATTTGTACCGATTTTATAGGAGCAACAGATTTAAATTTTCGTTTTATTCTTAACGTCCCCGCGCCGCGCTGCTCTGTGTGGGTGTCATTACGTAAAATTCGTTTCTAGGGAATTTCATTAAGCCAAAATGAATATCTTAACCAAGTCTTGAATCTCTAAGAGCAATAAATTGAATATTTCTTTCAACATCATTTTGAATATTGAATTTTGATTCTTTCAGTTTTCATCAATAAAATGATCTATAAACAAAATTTAATGAATATAATATAATATAAAAAGAAAAACTGATTTATCTACGTATTTAAAATGTAACTGACCAAATGGATGAACTATAATTCATGTTAAAATTTATATTTATAACAGAAATTCTCGCTATTGTCCTTTGTATATCTTATTTACATATACAAATAATTACATACTTACAATTACTAACTTGATCAAAAACACTGCAAAAGTGAGAAATCCTATAGTCATTAGGGCGCCTTCATTCGATGGAAACTCCATTTCATGTTCATCTTCATATCCTCTTGCTTCTCTTTTAGATTTTTTTGGTTTCCACAGTTTGGAAATTTGTAAATCTTGAAATTGAATTACTTAAGTATTCTACTTTTCTGACATATAATTTCAACAATAATATACAGATCACTTTCTTATTAATTGAAATTATTGTATAATGAATTTATGTTCTCCGCTGGAAATCCCAAGTTTATAATTACACATTTTTATGCCGCTGAGTATTCAAGTCTGTATATTTGTATATACAAGTATTTAGTTATGTATTATTGTAAAAATAGAATAGAAAAGAAAGAATTTTATTCTAATATTTGATATAATTTGTCGCGTAACAATCATTTAATTTTTAATTTACGTATAAAAATAGCTATTTACATTGTCGGTAGGTATCGGTAGTAGATCTTGAAATCAAATGCTGCAAAATTAATATACAAAATAATGATTCTTGTCGCACATTTGAAAATAATTCACTATTTTGACATTCGTAACTACCAAAACAATAATTACAAAATTGCATTCTTGAATTGAACGTTGAACAATCGTTAGAATAATTTTTACAGCCGGTTTTTTGCAATTTGTTGACACTCAGGTTTTTTCAATTAAGAAAAACTATATTGTTATTGAAAACTTTTTACGGTGCTGCTTTAGAAAGCCACTTTTACTTCAAAAGCTTGGTTTGTTGGTATTAACATGAATTTGAACAATTATAAACAGAATAAATCTTAAATTTCCTAAAACTTGTCAGAAAAATATGAAACATAGTTTTGATGAAATTTGTGAGAAGAAAGGTCTCTGAGATCCTAAAAGCTTGTTCAAAGTGAACGTATGCTATCATATAATGGCATCATCATTAACCAACTGAGATCGCGAATGAAATTGTTTCCAATTTCTTTGTCTTAAAACCTGCCTTCTCCAAAGAGTCCCATTCATTAGCTTCGGCTAGAGCGTTGAATTATCTTAGGTAGGCAGACCAACGCGATTTCCTATCAAATTATTCCTGCGTGTAGTGCTGCACTTCCACAACTTCTAGTCTTGTATCCTCAGAATCTCGTTCAATTTTCTTGATTTCCCTTCTTATTCGACTTCCTGACCTTCCTTACTTTTTTCATGGACTGTTGTTTCCATCTCTTCTTTCTGTTCTTCTTTACTTGCCAAATCCTCCATTTTGGCTTGATTACTTCTTGTAAGGGGCACAAATTTCAATGGAACTGAATTCTCAATCAAATATTCTCTAAATTTCTCTTCTTTTCATTGTCTTAATGTTGAATTATCAACTCTGTTAAAGCGAATATTCTGGAATTCTCTGCAAAACTCGTTATTTATATTATTTCTTCAGTACACGCTATAGGTGAAGTCAAAAATCCTGTGTCCATTCTGATGGCATATTTTAGCATTTTAGCAAAAATCGATAATTTATTTTTACAGCTTTGTACACACTATAATTTCTATTATATTAAGTTATGATCGGCGCCGGCAGATAGCGTGCGGCTGTCTACCCGTCAGAATATGTGAAGTTCTTGTTTAATATGCAGACATATACGTGTAGTCACGACGTTCGATGCTAAAAAGGTATCTGCATGGAACGGGGTCCTAGACCATTAGTATCACTAATATCAGTTGTCTTCATTCGAGTACAAATCAGACAGACAGATAAATATCGATTCAAAACATTCACTATAAAAATAGATCTTTCGAATGAAGACGTGATTTTATATGGAAGAAGGCTTATGGAACCAATTGAGAACGTGCATTGCCGAGTTTGGTCAAAAGAAGTGGAAAAGGCTCGGGATAAATTGGGTACTTGCAGAATTACTAAAAACAACTATCAGCATATTCTATGGAATGAAATATGAACTTTATATTTTCAATGACTTGTGTTATAGTGATATCTATATATTCTATATATATTCTATTTTTTCTTTAATTTCTTATTTCTTAGACCTTTTGATATGTTTATGTTTCCAAATGTTTTAGCTTTAGTTCTCTTCTGTTTCAAAATTAATTTTTTTAATAATTTTTAATAGATAAAAATTGACGTTTCGACTTTTCTTTTAAGTCTTGGTCTAACTCTAGTCGAAACGTCAATTTTTATCTATCTTTTAAAAATTATTAAAAAAACTAATTTTGAAACAGAAGAAATCAAAAATCAAGAACATTTAGAAACATCGTTTTCATTTTAGGTCTCTTCTCATTAAAAATTAGCTTATTTTTAAGACCAGTAAAAATTTGACTTGTTTGCTTGTGTTATGAGTTTATATAGCTAGGATAAAATATGGTATAGTCTAAGTATGTCACATTATAGTCATTTGTGCTAAAGTATAATTACAGTTTCTCATCAGGCCAATTCTCACTTTTTAGCGATAACCGGATACTTTGAATACCATCGTTGTCAAATGGAGTGAAGTCAGTTTTATTGTTATCACATTTGTAGGTTGAGAATAGTAGATTTAACAGCCCACACTTCACGTCTAGCGTTTCTGGTTATTGCCAGTAATTCATGAGGTTCGTAATATGTACATAATCATTATCTTTTCGAGCTCAAACCAAACGTATCGTCCGTAAATTATCTAGAGAGGAATTTTTGAACTGGATGATTTGTCGATGGTATTCAAAATAAGACCTTAAGCTAATTTCAGCTGGCTATAGCGATGTTATTGGAACCATCTAAATTGTACTATGTTATACCTAGTATAGCACTCACAAATACAGGATGTTGAACCGTTTCCATCTCTTTTGCACTACTTGCACTATCGGCTAACCTTATGTCACCAGATTTATGCATATCGAGCGACCCTTCAATGCACAATAAAGTTTCATTCATTTCAAAGAACTTCATCTATCAACTTCATTGTATGTTATCCAGACTATCGGATTCCGTGTAGGAAATTCTACATTCACTGAAAATAATGTATTGTAACATAGCATTATGTATATATAATATTCCTGGTCTGAGCGGATTATTGCCCCCAACGTGTATGAACATTTCAATATGAACAATTTCGTAACACCCTTTTGGCACAAAAATTGCACCTTTTTAGTTTCATCGTAATAGTAAAACTTGGAATTTTTAAGTTTAGTATGCTGTGATAAGAATGGAAGGAATGTAGTGGTTCATCTTTTTTTATTACAATAAGCGTAGGTGGTGGTGGTTGGAAGGTAAATAAGTGATTTGACCTTTCACTCCTAACAATTGCAACATGATAACTGTTTAAAGTAATGGGAATGTTTGAACATAAATATAAAATCAAAGTACACCAATGAGTTGTCTAACCAGGATGGTTGTAGAAAACAAAGCAAGAAAGATGAAGCTGCAGCTTAAAATCTGATGAACCCACACACTTTATCAGATTTTCGATGAAAATATGTGCTAGCTCTTTAGAATTAAAACTGCTTAGCGATTATGCACGTAACTCATTCCATGCCATTTTAAATATCAATGTCTGCAATTAATCTGAAGTTTTAATGATGATTATTGCTGAAAATTTCATCCTTTTTCTTAGTTATAATAGACATCTAAGTCTCTCAATCGCAAGTTTCTTTTTGTGGTCTCAGCAACCCCAGCAGTTCAATCAGAGCTTCATGTGCTGAGAGTACAACAAACGCGGTAAGAAATTTCCAGATTTCACAAGTATCACTCGAGAACTAATTTGCTTTTATTCTCAAAATTGTCGAATAAATCATTTACCTGTTGACAAGGCGAACGAAGCGCTTTCTTTAAAAGATACTTTCTCCTTCATGGATCTTCGTATTCTAAAACAACATCTTTATGAAAAACACGACGTTTCTTCGACCCAATTCCCACTTTTGGTCTACTTTCATATTTTTAGATTTAACTCGAGCCCAAGCTTTATCGTCCAGCTTGTTCTCTGCTCTATGTGGTTCTTCAATGACTTGATTTTGCAAATAAGCAATATCGTGTTGTTTACCTGCTCCGTCTAGAGGATTAATACCTACGTCACCAAGTGGAAGAAACTAGCTGTTTATGTGACTGATAGTATGAGTTTAATATCAAAAGAAATCCAAATATTAACGTACGCAATATTGGTATGAAGGTGAACGAAGTTCAAATGATAGTTTATTAATTAGGGAATTGAATGGATAAGAATAAACATTACAATGGAGAACAAACAAAATAGTATCTAACTAAGAAAGAAATTATCTACATAGATTTTATGAAGGGAGGAAAGAAAATAGGTGAAATATGAGAAAGATGAAGCAATAAAGAACTGAGAAAGGTATTCGACGAACCAGATATAACACACACAAAAAAAGGACATAAATTACAGTGGATATGTCACATTAAACAAATGATAACATAAAGAAAACAGAGAGAAAACAGAAAATAGAATTAGAGGAAGATCAGTAAGAAGAGTCAAAGTATATGGACATGAAAAAGATGAACAAGAGAAAAAATCAGAATATATGGAAAGAAATAGTGATTAGAAGAACTGTTAGAGAGAAAAAACTAGGTGAAATAAACGAAAGAAAAAGCGATAAAGATATTTCATCAACCTTATATTATAGGCGCAAAAAGACACATATAAAAACGGATATGTCACACAAAAAGAATGAGTGGAGAAGATCACGAAAAATATAACACAAAAGAATATTAAAAAGAAGAAAAAACAAAAATAAAAATAAAATGAAGTATATGGGCGGGGTTAATAATTAGAGTAACAAAAAAGGGAAAGGAAAGAATAAAGAGGCTGAAATTTGGCAAAAATGAAGCAATAAAAAACTAAAAAGGGTATTCCAGCAACCTGACATAATAGACACCAACAGTGAGACTAATGTTGACACTGATTTATAGCACTCTAATAAAACTCACCAGAAGATTAACATCGTTCAACAAGAGCAGACGCTACCCATTGAAAACTTGGTCTTTACCTCAAAATATCTATTAGCAGACATAGTAAGCTACTGCCAAATTCTTTCCGTGCTATTATTCGCTGTCCCATCGGTTGTTAAAGACGAACGACAGACTGCCACTGTTATTAAATCCAAATATTGCAAACTCAAAAATATGTACATCTATTCTAAATCGTCAATTCTGACAGAATATCAATTGCTGCAAGGAGTCATAAGAAAAGTTTTAGTTTAGAAAACGCTGCAAATAAACCACTGAAGTTCTCTTTATTTAATATATACTCGTAGTTTTCGAATACATATGTATTTATCATCGAAAACTGAAATTACGGTCAAACTATAATGAATAAATATGTATAAAAGTACTTGTATAACAATAAGAAAATTATTTACATTTATCTCTTTAGAATTGTGGTGTCTTAGATTATGTTTTTTTTAATTATTGAATTCATGAGATTCAAAAATATAAATGACATTGAATTTTCACAGATTAGAATAGGTTAGGTCTTTATGAGTGGGGAATATTTATTTGTTAAATTATGAAGTTTCTCTAAATTATTATACTGAAGATATAGCTGCTTTCATTTGACGATATTAACATTGTAATTCAATATTCGTAGAGGCATTAGCCAGGAAAGCAGTTGTTTTCCCCTTTGAAGAAGAGCGGAATATATTTTCGAAATATTGATTTTAGAAATTATTTCAGAAGTGAATAGCAGAAATCCTTTATTTTGACACATTTTGCACATCTCCTTTACCATAGAAATATATATATATATATATATATATATATATATATATATATATATATATATATATATTCCGTGAACTAAGTCCTTTTGTTCATAATCCTGACCGCGGAAACCTTTCCGAATATACGAGTATATGTATATATAAACGGATTGTGATATTTTTATAAATTTTTGTGCGCAAGGGTCTTGTGATACGGCCAGTATTATGGTAGTATCTTCATTGTTGTCAGATTTTTCCTTTCCCGGAAAAATAAGGAACTTTGTTATTTCGAATGGATCACCCTATATATTTTGTGTTTTTAGAAATCCTTAAGAAGTAATTTCGGTGTTAGAGCTACATTTACAGTATTTCCACCAAAAATACAATAAATATTGTACATTTAGATGGCTATGATTGAAGAAACTCGTTTAATTTGAATATTCTTAGGTATAGGGAACATTATAGGAATTTAGAAAAGCGAAAAATATACAGGGTGATCCAATTGAAATAACAAATTTCATTATTTTTCCGGAAAAATTAAATGGATATATATATATATATATATATATATATATATATATATATATATATATATTCTTGTAAAGAATTCTTTGCCAGCTATATAATGAGTAGTTTTTTATTGGGAACATGGCAAGGAACACCAAACTTCAATATATTTTCCGAGCTTTCTATCTATTTAAAAATTTTTTATATTTTTATTTATTTTCCAAATCACCGGAAATCTTAATTAATTATTTCCCAGATGATGAATACATAAGTATTCGAAAGCTCGGAACATATATTGAAGTTAGTAGTCCACTTATTGGTGTTTCCTTTTATATATATATATATATATATATATATATATATATATATATATATATATATATATATGTATTATACTTTATTATTTATATTTAAAAAGGATTGAAATAAGTCGAAACATCAATTCTTTTAAAAAATAATTTTAAAACAGAAGCGACCTAAAATCAAGAACATTCAGAAGGATAATAAATTGGAAGAACTTTCGTTCACTATCACCAAACTTAAAGTATTTATTTATAATACTTACGTAAATTAGATAGCATTACGTCTCTCAAATGTTTCAATATTGCCATTTTACTCCCTTTGGCGGTCAATTTTACCAAATTATTTTGTATTAACTTCAAGAAGGGAAAAAATCCGTTGTAAAATATTTCATCAGCTAATTCTCCATTATCTACATCGTCCTTAACAGCGTCTTCACAACTTTCGTCTTGTAACGAATTGTTGTAGTATCTATTTGAATCTTCCAACAGTTTTTTCTCAATTACATCATCATATATAGGAGTTGTCGATAAAGAATTTGATCTCAGAGGCGTTTTTATCACAACTTCATGATTTGATGGTGTTGTAGATATAACAGCTACAAATGATTCATTCAATTCAATATTTTTATGAACTTTATCATAGAAGTTCACTACATAAACTTATATAGGGTGCTGTTGGAAGCAGAACGGAGAGAAATATATTGATTTATTGTTGTGATAGATCGGATGATAATAGCTCAGTATATTTTCTTGTTCGGTAAAGCCCATTGAAAACTATAATACGCAAAAGATTCTTATATTATATTAATTAAAAATAATTTGAACAATTCTTATTAACTATAAAATAAAATTTATATGGTTGAAGATTTCCGTTGACAATCATGCATAGTTGTGTACCAATTTTACTTTTATCTCCTTATTGAAGATATCAACGATACTTATGAGATATATGAACATTTTTGTATATTTTATTTTGAAAAATATTCTCCAGCTTCCAAATAATTTATAAAATATATAAAATACGACTAAGTATAGAAACTTTCACAATGACGACACAAATGAGTTTTGATACTTGCTCTCAATTGAAGTTTTCAGGTTAAAGCTTCAATAAAATATGAGAGGATTTTGACAAATCTGAATTTTATTCGAAATGTCATCAAAGTCTCTATTATCGAAATTTATCTTCAACGCATCAAGAACAGAAAATGTGTAGACTAGCAACAAATGAGGAAAGTTTTGTGGAGTATATTCTAAGCTTTTGTAAAAATTTCTCATGCAAAGTTCTAGATAAGTGAAAAAATTAGACAACGCATTGGTGTTTCACGATTAATGCAACTCAAACCTAAAAAAAACATTCTCTTACGTTTACTATTCAATTTTCTAATATCGAACTAAATATCAGAAAATCATCGAAAATATAATGGCAGAATAATGGTAACATCGCACATGGTGTCTCGAAAAAACATATCCTTTTGGCAAACATGATAGCTTTTGATTGAATAAAAAAGTAAATAGCTTTACTTTAGTTTGAATAATCTGGATATGTTCAATTTTATATTCAACTGCTCTGCTAACTTCTATAACAAAGTAATGCACTATCACTAAGGAATCAGTCACCATTCATAGCACCAAGATTTCAATGACAACTACAAAGAAATGGAATGAACTAACCTTTTGCCACCTAACATGTATGTAAGAGTAGAAAAGTATAAACACATCTAACAATAGTTGCAATGGCCGTGTAGGTACTAATAAAATTAGGTTACTCAAAAATTTACTGTGTGATTCAAGTATTTTCTGAAAACTTTCGCAAACATCATCAACAATGCAAGAAGACAGTCCAAAATTGCTAAATCTTGAGTTTTCAATGAGACTGATGAAAATACTCGTAGATATTTAATGAAGTTTTTTTATTTATAACTTCAAATGTTTTATATTAAATGATGTTTTTTTAATTGAATGTATTTTCTGCTAGAATCAGAATTTTCCACGGCACACGCACAGAAGGTATGCAGTTGAACCGCTGTTAACAAATCATTTTGTCTCAATTTTTAGATAAGTGCAAATAGAAAGTTAACATATACAAATGGTAAAAGCTAAAAGAAAGCTGTTTACTTCATGATTTCATTAAAAGCTATCATTTTTTGACCAAAGTATATATTTTTTGACAGTATGGGAGATTAAATAAAATTTTTGTAGTTTTACAAATAAATACGAGGCTAACTATGTGCAATAACTTCGGTAATAATTCTATCGAAAAAAATTCTAAAGTTTTCAAATTAAACTTAATATTAAAATTGATGCACAAAATTCAACTGATAATTGCCTAGAGCTGAACACGTAAGAATCTTATTAATAAATGTGTCTAGAATTTGATTTACAAAAAAATATGGAGAAGTATATACACTTTACACAAATGCATGAAAAGTCACCATCAGTTTTCTTATATCCAATTTTTATCTTTTTTTTACGCGTTATAATGAACTGATCAATATACATAAGCATCAAATTTTAAATATATAATAAGAAAGAGCTTACTCAAATTTCGCTTATTCACAACAGGTGAAATAATCACCCATTCACTTCTAACATAACTTAAGAATATAAAAATAATCCAAAACATTATTATCTGCAACAACCTTCCCTTAAGGTAAACGAATAAATCAAAGTGTCTTGTTAAGATGAACATAAATTTGAAATCCAGTTACAAATAGACAGAGCAGAAACACTTGACGGAAATAATTTGTGCAATTATAATTTTAGAATATCGGTTTAAAGAAATATAATTTAAGACGTAAGATTTGGAGAATAAGTTGATGGAGATTATCTTTCAAATAGTTTTTCTATTCCAATGAGGTGTCAATCAAGGTGTCTTGTAACATTTTAAATGTTCGAGATATTTTATAAAACGCACATAACGTATTTAATTAGTATTTAAATTGTGTGGTAATATAATATAAAAGAATTACAAGTAAGTTAACTTATTTATCGGATAACCTAAACAAAATTTATGATGATGAACTAATCAATTTTATGATCTATGTATTAGATACTGATAGAGGTTACAGATTATTCAATTATTTCCCCTATTAGCCTTAATGACAAAATGATACAGCTACATTTACCGAAAATTTAATGCTATTTATGTCCGTATATTTGACATTGTTTTTAAGATACTAATGTAGTAATGTGACACGTCAATGTAGAAACATTTTTGTGCCTTAGTAGCAAATTCATAGTTTTCTTTGTGCTACATTGATTTCTTCGTTAATATTACAGACTATGTTTTTTGTAAACCTGAAAGACGAGTTGAATATTTGAAGTAAATTTTTCTCATGATTTTCTGGTCGGTCAATGACAAGAAAAATCATCCTAATTTTCCCACATAAACGTATTTTTAACATTCACTTTCAATCAATCAACAAAGTAACATGTCTCAACCTCGGATACAGAATGGGCAACAAAAGAGTTGGTATGGTATGCTACGCCGATGATGCAGCAATCATCGCCTAATCAGAAAACGACCTACAGAGACAACTCTTCCAGTTCTTCTTGGTAAGCCGCCAACTCAATATGAACATTTCTATCAGCAAAACCAAATGTATGACAATCGCGAAGGATCCGCTCAGATGTAAGCTGGTGGTGGAGGACAATCCCATAGAACAAGTTATGCAATTCAGATATCTAGGCATAGACATATCAAGTACCCATGACCCAGTTAAAGACCTAAAAAGCCAGATTAACAAAGCATCTGCACTATCAGGATGCCTACGAGATATAGTCTGGTCCAAACCGTACATGCGTACCCGTAAATTAGGCATTTAGTATAAGCTTCAATCATTAGGGTTGATTGTATTTCATGGTTGTATCGAGAAAATGCTTATGTTCTTTCTTTACTTGCTAGTTATTTTTTGAAGATATTTTTTTTGTTTATTTTTGAAGATCAGGATTTCTCAACATCTGGGGCGCACATTACTAGGATAGAGATACCGGGTAAACGGTGAGTCGATTGAGTACACAATCCCCTCTCCCGCGTTACTTCTCTCGAATGTTAACGTGCTACTCCGGGTTTTCTTCTGACGTCACAAAAATATTTTAGAAAAGTAAGTAGGTATTTTTTTTTATAATTGCATAGTTACATTAGATATTCAAG
Source organism: Diorhabda carinulata (assembly GCF_026250575.1). Lineage (NCBI taxonomy): Eukaryota > Metazoa > Arthropoda > Insecta > Coleoptera > Chrysomelidae > Diorhabda > Diorhabda carinulata. The sequence goes on from NC_079462.1 coordinate 13,509,379, forward strand.
CGATTCTGTTTTTTACTTTTATCACGTTTGTCGCGGAGTGAAGAAACACAAATTGTTGCACCAGCTATTCGTTTTTTCAAAAAAATCAGGTTCTTTAAATGTCATAAGTGATTATTGAAAAGGATAAAGAGAGAAGGGATAGAAATGAGTCCCAAAGTGAGACTGTACTTGAAAATTTAATTCCCTTAATTTTAAAAGGCACTATAACTGATCATTACTAAACCAGTATTGCAGCACAACTGAAATGTGACGTATCTAAAAATCCAAAATTAGTTTATGAAATTAAAATAAGACATTGCAAATAACAATTGGGTGGCCATGACAGCCAGAAAATAAAAACCATTCAACAAAATACTATGCCAATAATGACGTCACAAAAAAATTATGAGCGAAAGCCATGGATAACTAAAGGTTTGGTTAATAATAAAAATGGATTATCCAAAATTCAATTGCAATTTCCTAATGATAAAGCTAAAAAATGTTTCGACGTTACCGCACACGACATTTTCATAGAATTAGTCCAATTTTGTACCTAATTTTTTTGCATATGTTGGGAACAGTTTAGCAAAGGAAATTAAGAAACCAAAATAAAAACAGTTGAAACATAATTTTAATTTAAAAAAATACAAATGAAAATTACTAATAATATAAGTTTCTACTCTTTTGATATCAATATCGCAAATAATAGCGAATTTAATAATTGAAGTTTCTGACCACCATGTATAAAATAATTTTTTATGCCACCGCATGGAACATAAAAAGTTAGAATAGGGATATGTACGCCGTTTTACGCAATTTTTAACTCTGTTCATTTCGACTGTCAAAATATTTTGTTTAATTTCATCATAGTCTCTCTTACTCGCAAAATAATCATTAAGATAGAATCGTTTTCGAAATTTAGATCTCGTCGCGGGTCCTTTGTATCTACCTTTGTACCTTTGTAAACATTGACAGGACCGATAGTTCTATCAGTAAACATGAAGATGAAGAGTGGTTTAAAGAGTTACAGAACCTTCCATCTTGTTCTATGGAAATTGGCGGTAGGAAGCAGTTATTGCAAGAAGAAAATGAACGGTTGAGAAAGGAACTAACCAATGCTAGGAAAAAAGTCAATAACCTGAATACTCAATTGAGAGCTACAAAAAAAAAGGATTATGAGAACGCAACTCTCTGTGAACGTTTTGTATTGGAAAGGAACTCTCACGAATTTTACAAAATCTCTTGTGGATATGCAATTACAACATAAGATGAAATCCCCATGGTTACTATTTGAAAAGAAAATTGCCCTGTCGTTATTTTATAAAGGACCTATGACATACAGATATTTGCGACAAAAAGAGTTTATTTTGCCAGTAATATCAACAGTGAAATCATGGGTTACCAATTTCCGTTGCAAACCTGGATTCAATAAAAAAATTTTTATGCGCCTTACTTTAAAGGTGGATAAGATGCTGCCTTACGAGAAGTAATGTATTCTGATGTTCGACGAAATGTCTATTAAGAGGAATCTTGAGTACAACATGAAAACATATTTCATTGAGGGTTTCGAAGATATGGGCGAGTTTGGAAGAAAGCCTTTCCCTGCCAGTAAAGCTCTAGTTCTCATGATCAGAGGAATATATAACAAATGGTGGGGTGTCATATGCTTCTTTATGGTGTATAATTACCAAGGCATTGGAAAAAATTAGTGAGATAGAACTAAACACTATAGGTATAGTATGTGATTTATCAACTACCAATCAAAAACTCATAAAACATTTGGGGGTTAACAAAAACAAACCTTATTTTTTTCATAATGAGAAAAAATAATGTTTTATAAAATTGTTGGTCCCTAGCCGACGTTAATGAAAAAATTCGAAAACTAGAACATCAATAATATTATATATTATTATATATCATAGGATGGTTTAAGACTGATGCAAAAAATTGTCGTACATTTTTCAAGGTCCATTCACAGTAGATTATATTTTCGATAGAAGGTGAATATTGAAATATTTGTGTGGATTGTGGCTTGATTTCCAATATTCAACAACAAAAAGAATAATGAATAACCAATAATAATCAACGTTATGATTAGGCAATCCACAGTTCTACCAACTTCTCACCTTTTCCAATTCTCTATGCCCCTTATGCGGAAGAAGTACATTTCGATTTTGATATCCCATTATACGAAACATACGACCAAACATAAGGAGGAGCTCCAGCCATATATAATAGACGTATATAAGAATAAAAAAGAAAATTTTAGACAAACACAATTGAAATAATGAACCAATTCCCAAAATAGATTCCACTAGCTCTGTGTACGTAACTAAGAAAAACGTTGACCTAAGCTCGCTATATTCTAAAATACATGCATAAAAAACACTAAGTTGTTGGTAGGACTGACAAACAAAGTACTTCGCAAAACGATTTCATAACTTAAAAAAAAATATATTTTAGAAAGACATTTTTTGTAATACGGCACTATCGATAGGGAATTTCCTCAAGAAAATCACCAATAACGGTTATAATAGAAGAAATAGGCAAATCAAAATAGATAAATCATTATCATGGATATATTCTACATATCAATTTAGAAAAATTAGCAGACACCATAGAAACAAATCCTAGTGAACTTTTCGATTCGCCCTTTAGGCTAAAGGTGCGTTTCCTATGCGTTTCAAAGAGGCTAAAAGCTTTAGCCCCTCTGAAAGCTCAATATTTATCTTTTAATCGAAGCAAACGATAATCTTCTTAAAATAACCCACAAACATAGAAGAAACTTGTTCAATTTTCTAAAATACAGGATACAGGATTCAATAATTGTCAGAATAATAATATTAAAATAATTGTTGGTGGATAATAAGTTATCATCCGATTTCAATGGATACATACTGTTCATAATGAAATAATGAAACAAACTATAAACTAATTCGAACAATAATCTTTTCCCAGCAATACATTCCAAATATTGAACTGTTTACTTTCGATGAACTGAAAACTTTAAAACAAGAATTATTAACAATATATTCTTAAAATTCCCTTTTAATCGACGAACATCCCTATCAATTAAATGAATATTCGAAATCATTAGCTTGCATTGCCATTAAAACACTCTTAACCTACATTTAGAGGCCCCGCAAACTTCAGCCGGCATTTTAATCGGGTTTTGCTGTTAGTACGCACAATTAGCCAACTTAATAGTCGAGTGGTGAATGCATAGATTAACAACGATCATTCTTCAACGATTTCCTAGTTTGCAAGTGACTTTTGCAGAAAGCTAGTGCATAATTAAAGTTAATACAAGATTAACCAGAAATCTTATTGCTTTTATACAAAGGAGGAATAGAACTAAGGAAAGAAATCGAGAGTATCGAGTGTATCCTATTCACAGCGAAAGATGAATGCTTGGAAAATTTAATACCTTGCATTCCAAGTAATTAGATTATCCAAAAAAGTTTTTACCTCTTATATAATGAGCATTACCGGTTTTAACGAACTTTATAAATTAATTGGACCAGCAATAGCGAAGGAGGATACAAATATAATATACCACTAGAGGAGGTATTGAGCGTTAAGATACAGTAAAATAAATTAAAAATACTAATTATTATTTTTTATTGCAATTAAATTCACATATCTAATATTTTAGGAAATATATTCTGTCACAAGTCATATATTTGTGATTCATCTCAAGTGAGTGAGAAGTGTGAAAGGGCTGTATTGTTAGAATGGTCTGGCGATGAGATGTTTTTAATATTCATTATATCACAAATTGGTTGGTTGGGGATGGAGTAGAACAGGTTGCATAGATGGTGGTAAGATATTAGTCCCACGATGATGATTATATAAACGGAAAGAGGGCAAGGGTGACATTCTTCAACTATTGTATATGCCAACTAAACAAAATGACTAGATTAAAATTGCAGGTGAATTTTATAGTCGCACAAATTTTCCAAATATCATTAGCGCAATAGATAACAAGCATACGGATGACACAGCGAGAAGATTCCGGATATCATATTTTACTACAAAAAGTTCTTACTTGCATTTTACTGGAGTGGACAGATGCCGATTTTAAATTTATATACATCGACGTTGGTTCTTAGCTCTTTGAACAGCTTTAAAATCCAATATGACGCTCGATTAAATCGATATAAGTATACAGGAGAAATAAAGTTTTTTTAGAATATAAAATTTTTATTATAATACTCATTGTACATAAATTTGAACCAAATGTAATCAAGATCAAAATTAGATACTTGTCTTCAAATGAACCACCACAATAAGCTGATCTGTGCGTGGAATATTCTTCAAGACTGTCGTGTTGTATTCTGTAACAAAATATAGTCATCATATTATAGTCATTATATAATGATAAAAATAATATGATGTTCAAACTGGTTCTAATTATATGTAGAAATACGGAATTTGAAATGAATAAATGTTTTTTTATTTTACTCCTACTCTAGTACAAAACAAACAGAAGTAAATTCATTTACCTTCACGAAAATTCTATCCTGAGACCGTCGTTTCTATTTATCCAGGACCCGTAGTTTCCATTCATCCAGGACCTGTAGTTTCTATTCATCCAGGACCCGTAGTTTCCATTCATCCAGGACCCGTAGTTTCCATTCATCCAGGACCCGTAGTTTCCATTCATCCAGGACCCGTAGTTTCCATTTATCCAGAACCCGTAGTTTCCATTCATCCAGAACCCGTAGTTTCCATTCATCCAGGACCCGTAGTTTCCATTCATCCAGGACCCGTAGTTTCCATTCATCCAGGACCCGTAGTTTCCATTCATCCAGGACCCGTAGTTTCCATTCATCCAGGACCCGTAGTTTCCATTTATCCAGGACCCGTAGTCTCCATTTATCCAGGACCCGTAGTTTCCATTTATCCAGGACCCGTAGTTCCATTTATCCAGGATTAATCATACCCATTCATCAAAAACTCCGTTTCCATTCAGCAAGAACCGTCGCTTCCATCCATCCAGGAACCGTCGTTTTCATTCATCCAGGAATCTTAGTTTTCATTCATCCAGGAACCGTCGTTTTCATTCATTCAGCAATCGTCGTTTTCATTCATTCAGGAATCGTCGTTTCCGTCCATCCATGAACCGTCGTCTCCATCCATCTAGAAACCGTCGTCTCCCTCCATCAAGGAATCGTCGTTTTCATTCATTCAGGAATCGTCGTTTCCGTCCATCCATGAACTGTCTTCCCATCCATCCATGAACTGTCTTCCCATCCATCCATGAACCGTCGTCTCTATCCATCTAGAAACCGTCGTCTCCATCCATCTAGAAACCGTCGTCTCCCTCCATCAAGGAACCGTTGTCTCCCTCCATCAAGGAACCGTCGTCTCCCTCCATCAAGGAACCGTCGTCTCCCTCCATCAAGGAACCGAGTCTCCCTCCATCAAGGAACCGAGTCTCCCTCCATCAAGGAACCGTCGTCTCCCTCCATCAAGGAACCGTCGTCTCCCTCCATCAAGGAACCGTCGTCTCCCTCAATTAAGGAACCGTCGTCTCCCTCAATTAAGGAACCGTCGTCTCCCTCAATTAAGGAACCGTCGTCTCCCTCCATTCATAGAAAGCTATCGTTTCCATCGATCCAAGTAGCATCGTCTCTTACCATTTAGTATCCATCGTATCCACCCATCCAAGAAACGTCGCCTCTTTTTATTCATGGACTGTTATCTCATTCCTTTCAAACACCATCGACCCATTTCATCCAAACGTAGTGTGTAGTTCTCCATCAACAATTTCGTCATTTGTTCATGGAGTGTATTCTCCTAAATCACTCATACTGGATATTCGACCAGGAAACATGTACAACCAACAAAAACAGTACTCTCCGACCGACCAGGAACAGTCTTCTTAGAATGAACTGGAATCTTCTCCAGCCATCGGTTCCATGTATCCACCGTCTCTGTCCATCCAAGAAACTTCATCTCCATCTACCCCAGAGCCGTCGTCTCTCTCATCCAATAATCTTCGTCAGGAACCATAGTAGCCATACATCCAGAAACCATGGTCACGTACCATTCAAGAGTCATTGTGTCCACTATCCAGGAATCATCCTATTTATCTCCATCCGAAAAACGTCATCTCCATCCATCCAGAATCCATCGAGTCAGAAGCTATCAATTCATACAATCAAAAAACATATTATCAATTCAGGAACCCTTGTATCCATCCACATAAGAAACATTGTCTCCATACATCCAGGAAACCATCGACTACATTCATTTTGGCATCATCTCTATCCATTCAGGATAATCGTGTAACTTAATCATACTGATTTTTCATATTGGGATCGGTACAAATTATTTATATTGGGGTCGATCCAGCCGTCACCGCCAACGTTCTTCATAAAACAAACGTCATTACCATTCATACAGGAACCATCGTATCCATCCATCCAGAAACCGCTGTCCCCATCTATCCAGAAACCGCTGTCTCCATCTATACTATATCATACTATACTCGTTCCATCCCTCCATTCCGGAACCGTTTCATCCCCTCATCCAGAAACATCTTATCCTTCCTTCCCGGAACCGTCGTCTCCATCCAACTAGGAACCGTCGTCTCCATCCAACTAGGAACCGTCGTCTCCATCCAACTAGGAACCGTCGTCTCCATCCAACTGGGAACCATCGTCTCCATCCAACTGGGAACCATCGTCTCCATCCATCCGGGAACCATCGTCTCCATCCATCCAGAAACAGTCACCTCTATCCATCCAGGAACAGTCATCTCTATCCATCCAGGAACCGTCGTCTCCATCTAACTAGGAATCATTCCATCCCTCCATTCCGGAACCGTTTCATCCCCTCATCCAGAAACATCTTATCCTTCCTTCCAGACACCATCTTATCCTTCCTTCCAGACACCATCTTATCCTTTCTTCCCGGAACCGTCGTATCCTTCTTTCCAGGAACCGTCGTCTCCATCCAACTGGGAACCGTCGTCTCCATCCAACTGGGAACCGTCGTCTCCATCCAACTGGGAACCGTCGTCTCCATCCAACTAGGAACCGTCGTCTCCATCCAACTGGGAACCATCGTCTCCATCCAACTGGGAACCGTCGTCTCCATCCAACTAGGAACCGTCGTCTCCATCCAACTGGGAACCGTCGTCTCTATCCAACTGGGAACCGTCGTCTCCATCCAACTGGGAACCATCGTCTCCATCAAAGAGCCTGGACTATCCAGGAATCGTTTTCTTGGACCATCCAGGAATCGTTTTCTTGGACCATGCAGGAATCGTTTTCTTGGACCATCCAGGAATCGTTTTCTTGGACCATCCAGGAATCGTTTTCTTGGACCATCCAGGAATCGTTTTCTTGGACCATCCAGGAATCGTTTTCTTGGACCATCCAGGACTCGCAGTTTTTAATAATCCAGTTTCGAACCATCCAGGAACCGTAGTTTCGAACCATCCAGGAACCGTAGTTTCTAACCATCCAGGAACCATTGTCTTAATCCAGCAACAATCTGTTCTTGCGGTACTGCAACCGCCGTCCCCTGGATTCCTTGTCTCGACTTATGCAGGATTCCTTGTCTCGACTTATGCAGGATTCATTGTCTCGATCTATGTAGGATTCATTGTCTCGACCTATGTAGGATTCATTGTCTCGATCTATGTAGGATTCATTGTCTCGATCTATGTAGGATTCATTGTCTCGATCTATGTAGGATTCATTGTCTCGATCTATGTAGGATTCATTGTCTCGATCTATGTAGGATTCATTGTCTCGACCTATGTAGGATCCATCGGCACCATCTATCCAAGAACCGTCGTCACCGTCTATCCAGGAACCGTGGTCACCGTCTATCCAGGAACCGTGGTCACCGTCTATCCAGGAACCGTGGTCACCGTCTATCCAAGAACCGTGGTCACCGTCTATCCAGGAACCGTTGTCACCGTCTATCCAGGAACCGTGGTCACCGTCTATCCAGGAACCGTGGTCACCGTCTATCCAGGAACCGTGGTCACCGTCTATCCAGGAACCGTGGTCACCGTCTATCCAGAAACCGTCGTACCGCCTATCAAGGAACCGTCGTCACTATCTATCCAGGAACCGTCGTCACCGTCTATCCAGGAACCGTCGTCACCGTCTATCCAGGAACCGTCGTCACTGTCTATCCAGGAACCGTCGTCACCGTCTATCCAGGAACCGTCGTCACCGTCTATCCAGGAACCGTCGTCACCGTCTATCCAGGAACCGTCGTCACCGTCTATCCAGGAACCGTCGTCACCGTCTATCCAGGAACCGTCGTCACCTCTATCCAGGAACGGTCGTCACCGTCTATCCAGGAACGGTCGTCACCGTCTATCCAGGAACGGTCGTCACCGTCTATCCAGGAACGGTCGTCACCGTCTATCCAGGAACGGTCGTCACCGTCTATCCAGGAACCGTCGTCACCGACCATCTAGAACCGTCGTCACCTACCATCTAAGAACCGTCGTCACCGACCATCTAAGAACCGTCGTCACCGACCATGTAAGAACCGTCGTCACCAACCGTACAGGAACCCACCTCTCCGTCCGTCTGGGAACCGCCGTATCCTTCCCGTCTAGGAACCGCCGTATCCTTCCCGTCTAGGAACCGCCGTATCCTTCCCGTCCAGAAACCGCCGTATCCTTCCCGTCCAGAAACCGCCGTATCCATCCGTCCAGGAACCGTTGTATCCATCCGTCCAGAAACCGTTGTATCCATGAGTTCAGGTATCGTGGTCGCCGTTCAGCCAGGAACCGCCGTCTTCATCCATCCAGTAATCGTAGTCGGGAATCATCGGTCCATTCATTTAAAAACCATCCGTTCATACATTCAGGAAACATCGCCACAACAACTCAGGAGCCATTCTCTCCTTTCATTCAGAAACCATCGACTAATAGTTTCCACCTATCCATCCATTCAAAAACCATCGTCTTCATCCATCTAGGAAACCATCGTCTTCATCCATCTAGGAAACCATCGTCTTCATCCATCTAGGAAACCATCGTCTTCATCCATCTAGGAAACCATCGTCTTCATCCATCTAGGAAACCATCGTCTTCATCCATCTAGGAAACCATCGTCTTCATACATCTAGGAAACCATCGTCTTCACCCATCTAGGAAACCATCGTCTTCATCCATCTAGGAAACCATCGTCTTCATCCATCTAGGAAACCATCGTCTTCATCCATCTAGGAAACCATCTTCTCCGTCTATCCAGGAACAGTCGTATCCATCCGTCCAAGAACCATCGTATCCATCCGTCCAAGAACCATCGTATCCATCCGTCCAAGATCCATCGTATCCATCCGTTCAAGAAACGTCGTATCCATGAATTCAGGTATCGTGATCTCCGTCCGTCCAGGAACCCCTTCTCTATCCATCCAGGAACCGCCGTCTGTATCCATCCAGTAATATCAGGAATCATCGGTCCATCCATTTAAAAACCATCGATTCATCCATTCAGGAAATATTGTTTCAACAATTCAGGTGCCATTATCTTGTTTCATTGAGAAACCATCGACCAATAGTTTCCATCAATCTATCCACACAAAAACTGTTATTCTTCTCATACATAATGAAACCATCACCTTTCTCCAGCTCATCAAAAGGTCTCATTTACCATAAAATTGTCAACCTTCCCTGCTCATTGTATTTAATGTTATAATCATCTTTTCAATAATCAATAAATCTTCTTAATTCAAAGATATTAACTCCTCTTTAAATAGAAAATTTTTTTCTAATGTTACATCAATTTCCTCTTTATATTAATAAATATTTTCATACTATAAGTGTTATGGAAATATTTGAAATTACCTGAAAATATATCATCAAGTTTTTATTCCCCTAAGGTTTTACAAAACTTACCCATGTGCCGAATAACACCAGTTATAACCCAAAAACCTCAATAAACTCTATCAATACTCAAACTTATTTCATCTTCAATGTACTTCACAATGTCTCATTATTGCGGTTACAGATTTTTAAATAAAGGAAAGCAACCAGTTATCTCAATATCACCTACAGACTAATTGATTGTCCAATAAGTTCCTTACAAAACTAACGAGTATTATATTTATTTCGTCAGATATTTCTTGTATTTCCTAGTAGTAGTTCTGATCAACTAAATAATGGCAGAATCCAATTTATCAACAATCAGTAATTTGGAAAAGTTATTAATCCGCGTGCTGGAAATTATTCTGAAAAATACAGATACTTTCGATACTATTTCGATTAATGATCTCGGCATGTCAAGTTTTGCAGAGTGTGTTCGAGCAAATTGTATCAATAGTTAATTATTTCAAAAATGATTCGTCTTTAACGGCCTTGTTACTGGTTCAACATTAAGATATGTGGAGCAACTAATCACAATTTTGCAATGAGGCATCTGAAGCAGTTTTTATATAATCCATCGTTTGCGTATTAATGTTATCTGGGATGTATTGTGGTAAACTAAAAATTAGGTTCGGTGTTGCAATTGTAAAAATATGAATTATGGATTTTTAACTATCCTCCATATATACGAAAGTACAGTAAAACCATCGATAACAAATAGTTGGTACATTCTAAAAAATGCGGTTAAAACCTTAAATAATTTGCAATTACCAATTTTAAAATATCCACGTTCTTCGAAATGTGTTCGAAAAAATCATTCCAATAATCTGATAATGATCCTAGATATCTTAAATTCATCATTTTGGCTGACAAATAGATTCTGAGTCACCATCAAAGTAAAATAGATGCGAATTAATATTAAGTATTACTATTAATTAATATAGTATTAGACAATATCAAAATACTTGCATAATTAAAGTATTTTATCCAATAATTGCAAAAGCCGAGAGAGGATTAGTCATCACATGGGCTGGGAATAGTTCTAGAAAATACGAAAAGATTTTCGAAAAGGGATTATATAAATTTCTTACCAGACGTTCTAAATGGCACTAAAATAAAAAATTACGAATTTTCAAGAAGATACTTTTCAAACCGATTTATAATAAATGATTGATAGTTTCCATAATTTTAGTTTTCATAATTTATTTTCTATAGGAGCCTCTTACTATGGGTATGCAGTCGAACGTTATTATAAAAATGGCGAATTTCCTTTGACAGCACAAATACAATTAGTCCCTGATTCGTGAAACTTTCATCACAATATTATTCTAGAAAAAATTATATTTATAATTAGGTACTGACGTTCTCATTTTCTTCATTGTCATAATACTAGGATGAATCCTGTTGAATTTTCAATATTCCACTAAAAAATTCAATTCTAACTCCAAACTACGGATACGGATTTTTCATATTTAAGGGCAACTATAGACAACGACGACCTTGGCATAATTCTACAAAACAAGATATATCTTTTTGGAATATTTCATTGAAATTAATTTCGTGCGGTCACCAAAAATCCTTTTCTTGTTATTCCTTGATTCATCATTAGTTCACGTTTTTGATAAACTTATTCAAAATTACCTCAATATTTTATCTATTATACCAATTCCATGAAATTAATTAGTCATATAGTCCATATGGTAATAGGTAGTTTCAAAAAAACTATTTCCAGATAATGTGCCAAATATTTCCGATCAAATCGTTCCAATAATCTTAAAAAGCCGTTAGGTATTTCAAATATAAGTAGTTTATTACTGACCTGCTGATCACATAGTAAAGTAACTAAATAGTGACAAACCAGAAAATTCGTATGCACGTTTAGTTCTGAAAATATCGTTAAATGTTCGACAGAAAAATAACTAATGTTTTTATTGGATAGCATATTGCCACAAATATTTTAAACATTATCAATTCAGTTCACATCTTGGAAAAATATATAAGAAAAAGCAATAATTATCTCAAGTTCTAACTGAAATACTAAACAAGTCCTGAAAAATACGGTTAATGTCCAAGGGGAATTTCAATTTGGGTGAGATATGTTGGAAGGAAATCGAAAGAACTGAAAATGCAGTTATGTATTCCAAAGTATTTCGTCATTATCGACCAACTTGCTTATTTGTTGTCCGATAAAATATACGAAGATATTATAATTTCAAGAATAATTGAATTGATGTATTCAACAAACGACAAATCATATTCTTAATATATCATCATATATCATTAAGATTGTTTCGGTAAATTCTAAAAAATAGGGTTAAAACACTTTATCGATATCGACATGTTAAATTTTGTATTCGGCAAATAGTTACAATAATCTAAAATATTGTTGGTTACTATAAAAATACTCCGTCTCAATCAATACCATTTTGTGTGATGATAATCATCAGATAATATGGGAATGTTGATATCTCTGAAAAATAGATAAGACACAGAAGAAATGACAGACCTTTGGCTTGGTCATTAATTTTATATAATCTTCAACCGATACCTGGAAAATATTATAGACGGTACGAAATTTTAAGAAACTGACCTCTTCGCATTCCTCTTGTAAGAATAAATAAATCTAGTTTTTTTCGAATACACACGAGCGGTTATAATGATCTAGACCCATTTTCGAGAACATATTTTCTTCTCTTGTCGCAGTCTGTGAAATATATATTAGCATTCGGCATAATAAATGGATTACTCGTTTTTATGGATTATAATTAGGCAAGGTACAGCGCAAAAAATTTCAACTCTGGAGAATTTGGTATATAATCCATGGTTTGCGTATTTCAACTCATCTGATATGTGTTAAAGTTATCTGAAAATTCGGTTGGGTATTCCAATTGTGAAAATATCAATAATGAGTTTTTCCAAACTATCCTCTAATATCTGAATATATTGCAAATCCATCGATAAAACAAATAATTCTGAAAAATACGTTTAGAACACCTTGAACAACCTACGTTTACGAATTTTAAGATAAAATCATAAAATTAGGCCCTCAAATAAATTCTAGTAGAAATATACCATATCAAAATAGTTGCATAATTTAAGTAGTCTATTCAAGCATTGTAAAAGCAGAGTTTAGAAGATTGGTCATCGCATGGTCAGAGTTATTCTAGAAAAAAAAAACCAAAGGATTTTCGAAAAGAAATTATATAAATTTCTTACCAGACCTTCTAAAGACACTGAATGGTACTACAATAAAAAAATTACGAATTATGAATGATCGATCGATAGTACATCTATTTTTGATAAAAATCGTATATCAAACTATAAAAAATCACCTACTTCCGAATGTTATTTATCAATATGGCGAATTTCTTTAAAATGTACAAATATAAATCATAAGTCACCAATTCAGAATACATTTCTTCACGTGATTATTCTAGAAAACATTGTCAACATAACGTAATGATTACCGACCTTTGCGTTGTCATCAGTAATAGTGTCCGAAGCAATCAGGTTTCACGAAGTTACTATGATTACTATAACTACGGGTGGTAAACTACGACGAATCCCGTTAATTTCAAAGATTTCACTTTCACATTCAATTCCAGCTGCAAACTATGGACACAGATATTTCATTCTCACGAGAAACTATGGAAAGGGGACCTTACTATATATTCTAAAAAAACAATATATATTTTCTTGGAATACCGCATTTAAAGTACTTCCATACTGTCAACAAAAACCGATCTTTCTCCGTTAAGTATTCCTGATTCATCACAAGTTTACATTTGTTAACCAAAATGTTCCAAACCACCTCAATATTTTATCGATAATACTCATTCTATGAAATTAATTAATCACTATGCCAATTGGTAATAAGTATTATTCCCATTCTGTATAGACATTAAACATAAGCTTCCAAAAAACTACTTCCTGATAATGTGCTGAATATGTCCGATTAAATTGTTCCAATAATCTTCAAAACTTATGTATTTTAAATATAGTTATTTTATTACTGACCTGCTGATTGGTTATCCATTGAAGATGTTAAGCATGTTAATCACGAAAAATGAAAAAATTTGCATTATTTTAATCTAGAGACTTGCTATAATTAATGTCATTCATATAGAAAGCAATATAGATTTTGCCGAAAGGTTGATCACATAGTGAAGTAAATAGATTGTAACATACCAGATAATTAATATGTAAGTTGATTCAATTCTGAAAATATCGTTAAATGTTCGACACTGAAGCACTAAACAATTGTAATACGGTTAAGACATCATATCCGCCCAATGAGAATTTAAAGTTGGGCGAGATGTGTCGGCAGTAAATCAAACGAACTGAAAATGCAGTTATGTATTCCAAAGTACCTCATTATTACCGACCTGTTTTATTGTTCGTTGTCCGATATTCCAGGATATTATAATTACAAGAATAATTGAATTGACCTCTTTAACAAACGCCGAATCATATTATTTATATATCTGTGTACTTAATTCTGTCGTTGTTACATTCTAAAAAATAGGGTTAAACCACCTTACCCACTTTGATATGTGAAGTTTTGTAGAACGTGTAGGAGCAAATAGTTAAAATAATCTAATATTGTTAGTTACTATAAAAATACTTCATCTTTACCGACCTGATTATGTGACTCGCTTTTTCGAATTGCCGTAATATCGCATTAAAACAAATAAAAAGTGATGATCATCATTAGATGATACGGGAATGTTGGAATATCTCTGTAAAATAGATGAAACACAGAAAAAATGACAGCCCTTTGGCTCGGTCACTAATTTTCTATAATGTTCAACCGATACCTGGAAAATATTATAGACGGTACGAAATATTAAGAAACTGACCTTTCCATTTCAATTGCAAGTATGGATAGTTTTTTCCGAAGACACGCAAGCAGTTATAATGATGTATATACCCATTTTCTCCTCTCTTAAAGCAGTCTGTAAAATATATATGAGCAGACGGCATAATAAATGAATTACTCGTTTATGGATTAAGCAGATCACTTGTCAAAAAATTTTAATTCTGGAAAACACGGTAAATAATCCATCGGAAGCAGATTTCAGTAAATCCATTGATAAGACAAATACTGGTGCATTCTGAAAAATACGGTTAGAACTCCTTGAATAATCTGCGATTACCTATTTCAAGTTGTCCACATTCCTTGAAATTTGTCCTAATAAATCATCCCGATAATCTGATAGATTCTAGATATCCCAAAATCATCAATTAGGCCCTCATAAAGATTTTGGAGAATCATCAGAGTAAAATAGATGGAGTTAATTAGTAATAGACCATATCAAAATAGTTTTATAATGACAGTATTCTAACCAATTATCACATAGGCTGGGAATCATTCTAGAAAAGATTATCTATTTTCGAAATTATAGAAATCTCTTACCAGACCACCGACTGACACTCGATAAAACATTACGAATTTTGAGGCTTGTTCAACTGATTTATTATTACGTTATGTATTATTATGAGGAATTCTAGAAAACATTGTCAACATAACGTAATGATTACAGACATTTTTCATTTTCATCACTGTCATTTTAACAGTTTCCGGAGCAATCAGATTTTCACGGAATTTATCGTAGTTATCTATTTTTCCGCTGCAATAAAACTTAAGACGAACTGAAATATTTAACTTCCACCTGCAAATTATAGATACATATATTTCATTCTTACGAGGAACTATAGGAGGACCTTACCACATGTTCTAAAAAAATCAATATATTTTTTCAAGATTTCATTAAAATTACCTACATACAGTCGACAAATTAATCTTCCACTTAGTTATTTCAGGATTCAATGTTTACATTTTCTAATAAAATTGTTCCAAATTACATCGCTAGTCCATTTGTTAATTAGTATTATTTATACTCTGTATAGATTTTTAACATAGTTTTTAAAAAAATATTTCCAAATAACGTTGGGTCAAATTTATAGTATCACATGCACGATGAATGTTCACTCAATACAGTACAAATCCAACCTTTTTGGAAAAGACTATACACGGTAGGACAGTGGCTCGAACTGCAATCTGGATTATGAATCAATCTCATCCCCCAAAAGCTTTCAGCAGCATACTAAATTTCTCAACAACGCACAGAATCGAACATAAGTATACATTAGTATACTGATTATCAAAAACATTTCTTTACTTGAATGAGTCTGTAAAATATTTGTTAGATATATGGTAGACATATAGGTGTGTATTATTCGTTTTTGTAAACTAACTTATTAAATTACTGAATAGTTTACAAATTAGAAAAATCTATATTTGGTAGAAAAAGTGAATTTACTTCAAGCACAAAACATTCTGAAAAATACAGTTAATTGCCGATCTTACGTTCCAAATACTGCGAAAGGTGTCCGAGTAAATCGTTTCCATAACCTTAAAAACTGCCGTAGTCCAAAAATATTTCAATATCCTTTTTCAAATTTCCAACATATTCTGAAGCATGTTAATTACTAAAATATATCTAGTTGACACTTGATAGAATCATAATACTTGCATGTATAATATCCAATAAAAGAATTCAAATCGTTGAACATCAGATACTCGATTTGAAGTAAAATATAGGCAGAGAATCGTTCTAGAAAATAGGAATACTTTCGAAAAGGAATTAATTGGCCACTGGCAGTACGAATTTTAAAGTGGCGCCTGTTTAACAGAACTACAATTATCATGATTATTACATAATTTTATAAAACTTAAATCATAATATGGACCACATACCATAAGTACATAAAATGAAGTGCTTTCAAACATCAATATGACGATTTTTTTAAACGTGCAGACGCAATTTGAAATTTTCCAAATTTTCGTGTTCATGCGTATATGTTGTGATTGTGGTGTCAAGTACAGTGACCAGAATGATTTATTGTGTTCCTCTCTCATGTAATTTAAGTATGTCCGAAAATTTTGTTGTAGAATACGTGGCTCGCTTGTAGACATAATAAAATCAATCCCATTTTTATCTTTGTCAAATTAAAAAATGTCGAGTGGAATTGGATAGAACGAAATTGAAGTATACCTAAGTTTGATAGAACAATTCTTTGGTAAATCTAATGATTTTTCCAGAATTCGCTGAAACATCTACGTTAAATGCAAATTTTTTAAACGAGTACCTTACTACAAATGACAACTGCGCAGCTTGAGACATCCGATTTTTTGGAATATTCAATTAAAATTAGCTTTATTTGGTCATTAAATGTCGATATTTCTTCGAATAACTTGATCCAAATCATGACAAATCGATTGAGTAATCTAAAAATGCAGTTAGTATTCCAAAAATAGTTCCTTTACCAACCTGATTATTGAACGTTCATTAAAATATTCCGAGCAAGTTTATAAAAAAAAAATACTCGGTTTTTAAAAAAATCGAGATTTGCTGCAGTTAACGTTTTTCTATTGGATTAAATTACACAAGGAGTAATGCAGATATCCTGGGAATGTTGAAATACAGTTCCAAAGATCTCGCGATGATATTCGACATCATCCTGTATTTCTGTATCATTCTGCTGTATTACGGAAAATTAATCCTAAGTCTGAATATCTTGCTAATCTTTAATTTTATTACATTCCGATAAAATCTAGATCAGGTAATAATTTCATTTCTACTTTAACCAAAAAAATAATTGTTAATTATGTCATTTGCTTATTTCAGGTTTTACGTCCTGAAAAATACGGTTAAGATATCACATATTTCCCTTGCGAATTGCAAGTTGTATAAGTAAATTATACAAACAAAACGTTATGCATTCCAAAATTACGTCGTCATTACAGACCTGATTATTGCTTGTTCGATAAAATAAGACCAGCAAAATAGAGGTGATTGAGAAATTAATATCAATAATGATATTTTGGGCACGCTCCTTCTATCTGCTCATATAAAACCATTCAATAAGTAGTTTCATTCCGAAATATATAGTTGAAACATCTTAAATTATATCTGATTGTCGAATTTCGCAGATTCAAATGTTGCTAAATGCGTCGGAGTAAATCGTACCAATGACCTGAAAATACCGTTAGGTATTCCAAACAGATTCCGAAGCATGTTTGACCAAATCATAATACTTGCGTGATTAAGATAATCCATCCAATAATTACGAAAAGTGGTAAGATTGGAAATTCATAAATTAATCTTGTATACATAGCATGGAGTGAAAAAAATACAAATGCATTCTAAAAAATACGAAAAGATTTTCGAAATGAAATTATATCTCTTACCAAACTTCCAAATAGACATCGACTGGAACTGCAAAATGAAGTAGGAATTTTGAAGACAGCTTTTGGTCAAGCGATTTATAATGATTATATGTAACTCACGAGTATCAAATGTTGCAAAACATGTTTTTATTATGAACCGCATGCCATAAGTAACAAAACTCACATGCTTTCAAACGTTATTTATCAATACAATCAATACATTCACGTTAAATTCCAACTGCACATTATAAACATAAGACCTTATTTTAGGTGCAAATAGAGAAAATGTTTAGCTACGGTCTTAGTAGAATTTTTCATTGTTATAAATTTTTGATAAGCTTGAACCACGTTGCTTTCGAGATCATTTCCATAAAAGTTATTCTAAAAAATATCTATTTTTTTTATTTGAATTTACCTTGATACGATTAAAAAACTTGCGAAATTTCACGTTAGATATTCTGTCGATGTCTGTATGTCGATTCTTGCGTTCCTCGAAACGCATCAATCACTATTTTTATTGGCACTACGTATTTGATAACCAGTTTTCTCAAAAAAAAATCCGACGGATGACATTTTCCGAAATGTGTCCTAATAAATCGAATCAATAATGAAAATGCTATTAGAAAACCCATATTTTTTATAATCCCGGATTGATTGAAAATCCGCAGAGTGAGAACAGATCTAGAAAATACAGATTTTCGAAAAGAAATTATACGAATCCCTTACCAAAAATTTCCATGCCGGCATTTTTTTCAATATGTCTTTAGAACGCACCAAAACATTTTTTCACACGATTCTACCAGGAAACATTAGTTGATTGATGGCATAGTATAATGATTACACTTGGGAATTTTCATAGGTATCAATACAAGCTGTGAATGTAACTTTCTTATGTGCCATAATACTTCAAACTTCAGGATTTCACATATTTCAAACCTTCAATTCCAAGTGCTATTAATATTACTTCTAATAGGAAATTGCTGATGCTATTGAAATAAGTTTCCTGTACAATAGATTTTAGTAGACTTATTGTATGAATCATTCCTTTCTATAAATGTTTTATGAATATTTTTTCCCAAGGTCAATCCTGTTCCTGGAAAAACTTTTGTTGGGGAAGCAATAATTACCTAAGGTCTACTTCAGGTAAGACATTCTAAAAAATACAGTTAAGGTACGATACATAATCTGTAATTACAGACTTATGCGTGTTTTTCGTTATTACCGAGCTGCACTCACTACTTTTTGTGATTAGAAGAATGTCAATTATGTATCTTTTGGACAAACTGTGCTTTATCTATCCCCATACGCACCAAAACCATTGAAATAAATAGTTGATGCATTCTGAAAAATACAGTTAGAACAAATAATCTGCGATTACCCAATTTGCTATATCCAAAGTTCTGGGGAAAGTGTCTGCGTAAATCATTTCAATAATCTGAAAATACAGTTAGATATTCCACAAAAATATCTTTTATCACCTTAGGTTTATAGATCGTTTGCAGGTTGTGATTTAGAATAAATGTTTAATATTTTGTCAGAGTGAAAATCCAGATCCTAGAAACTGTTCGAAAATACGCAATTTTCCAAAAAAAATTATCCATATCTCTTACCAAACTTTCTAAAGAGGCACTGATCGGCACTAGAATATCAATGTATGAATATAAAAGGCGTCATACTACGGATTCCTCAAAATGGTCATTGACGAAACTATGAACTCTTTCATTTCACTTGTAATTCATAAAACATTGGTAGAGTGTCCATGTGATACAATGATTGCATTTCCAATTTTCCAAGGTAAGCTATATACATACTCATTAACTACTCGTAGGATATTCTAACGAATTTCAGTGAAATATTTACTTCTATCTGCACACCACGAAACATCCAATTTCCAAGTGTTACTATAAAAAAACAAGGACCTCAGTGCAAATCGATAATTATGATAACTTTTGAAATACTTTTCCACGACATGGTTATTCTAAAAAATTATTTTTTTAGAATTTTTCATTATGCGACCCTTACATGGACTTTATGACAGTTTGCTAACCTACACTTTGGTAAGCTAGATGCAGGTACATCTTGAAGTCATTTTCTTTTTAGATAATAATAATAGGAGTAATCCAATATTCTGAAAAATACTGTTAAAGCATCCCAAATATTTCATGGTTCATACCTTCGCTTTGTTGATTACAAAGTTAAATGATGAATTCTGAAAAAAACCGTTAGGCGATCGAAACCAATACCTTCATCACTCAATCTATTCAATTAAAAGTTTAGAATTTAATTCGTATGTATAGGACATAAAATTGTTAATTCTTGGTTATTTTCAAACGAATGCTCACAATGTCATTAAGAGCTCCCAAAATTGTTCCGTCCGAACTACATATAATCTGAAAAATACGTCTAGGATAATCCGAATATTTCAGAATTGTCGTATACCCTGCACTATCTTTTCAAACAAATGTATTTTTAACGTGATGATAGGATGTTAGACCAATACAAAAATACTGTATTCTGACGCTGGTACTTGATATAAAATTCTAATGCTGATCGACTAAGTCTCGTGATTAATAGTTTCAATCCAAAATCCACAAAAAATAGGGAGTATATATCATGTTTACTAGCAAAACCGAATGAAGTAACCAATTCTGAAAAATAATTTAATTTTCTAAAATATCTGACAATTTAGTATGATCTTTAAAAGTTCTTAGATGATCTGAAGAAACTATTTTCATTCTAAAAAAGAAAGAACGGAAAAAATTATCCTAAATAAAAAATATTTACAACAAAGTTGATTAGTTTCTAAATTTTGGGCGAAATTTTTGGAGAATCAGGAAATCTCTCAAAATCAGAAATACTGCAATTCTCGTAACCTTCTATTTAGCAGAACACAGAGGAAATATTACAAGAAATATCAATGTTCCATTCTAACGAACAACATAAAAACATTTTATTGCAGTAAGAAATTATTCGTTAAAAAAAACTTTTCAGTGGATAGTTTTGCCGAAACTATATACCAAATATGTCACATACTACTATTAAAATTCAGTATCATAATTAGTTTAAATTAATAATTGATCATTATTTTAAGTAATAGGCTAAATATGTCTACTTGATATGTTCCAATAAAATTGCAGGCTTCCAAATAAAGAATTCAATCAACCATAAATTCGAAAATAAATACGTAGTAAATTTTAGATAAACTCTTAACATTCAACTTTATCTCCATGCATATGCGCACATCTGCGTATTAGTAAGCACTTCACAACTTAATATAAAATAAGTTCATTAGCTCATTCTCATGTTTTAGTGTCTTGGATATTTCACTAATTCGAAGTTACTTTTTTCATAGAATCAATCTACTTATAAATTAAAATTCTAGCTTCACAGTAAAAAAAAATGGAAATATGTATTAGCAAATCTACTTTGATGTTCGAAACTCACAATTTATTGTTGCAGTGTAAAAACATAAATGGTTAATGCAAATGATAAAACACTTGGGAATAAATAATATTCTGAAAAATAGAGTAGGGGATTTCTTAAATGTTTCACTTATAATTTCTCCAAATAACCTATAACATATCAAAGCATTCTAAGAAAACTAAATTCTACGAATTTTTATGCATGCAAAGTTACAAAAAATATTATTAAAATGGACCTTTTAGAAGATCAATCTATTCATCCTTCAAAAATTTTTTTTGAAGCGTCAGTATTGAAAGCTTCAATTAGTTGAAAAAAACAGACCTTTACAATTTAAACTAGTTATATCGCATCTTTCAATTACAAGCCCTCAGAAGAAGCTTCAGTTTTTTTATATCCTATGTACGACCTGTTGGTAACTAAACTCAAGGCAGTAATTGATCATCAAAATATAATTTAGATTGAGGATAACTACAAATAGAAAATATTGTCAATTTATATGAATTTTATGAAATTATAAACTTTTATTTAGACTGATTTCAGCTATGTAAAAATTGAGAGGATAAACCACCAAAAAATTCAGTTATTCAAGTATTTAACTAAGAGTTAATTTCTTTCAAACAGGAAAATTCCAGAAATGATAATTAGATATTATTTTGAATCACACAGAAAAATATAATTACATTTTGTACTCTGCAAATTTTTTGAAAACTTCTGAACTCAAGTTGCAATAATAAACGAAGAATACAAGCATACCAATATGTCCTACTCTTTTAATTCACTTTTCTTGAACTGAAGGAGTATTCTTGCAATACCTCTGCCACACCAATAAATCTGAATAACTTTGAAGAAACAAAAAATTCAATAGAAATCTAGTTCCTCGGAAAGTCTTAGTTGCGATAATTCTCAGTAATCACTCACACAGATTCAGTCTAGTTATTGTTCCCTAGTAATATACTATATCTGTAAAAAATAGAAATATACAATTTTTTATGAATTTCTATACCCTGCTATACTTTACTCTCACGCAATAATACCAAGTTTCTACAGAATTAAAAGGTCGGTAATTTTATTAATACTGAAAATACACAAACATCACAAAATTCGAGATAAATACATATTAGGAACAATCTTTTGTGTAGAACACTGTAATCGTTCCATTTGATTGAAAATAATTTCAGAAGTAAATTACAAAAATCACTAAATTTGAGAAACATGCAGCCCACAAAACACGTGATTTTTTTATGAAATAATGATTGTACGAGATGTAACCTATAGCAGAAAGTTATTGTAAACAAAAAAAAACTTTTAGGAAAAGTTGTCAGCCAGAAACAAAGATATTCAATCCAATAAGCTATAAATTTTTATAAAACGAGAATTTTGCATTGAAATCCTAGCAAAAAGGAAATTTTGAAATAATTTTAAGCAAACCTCATTAAAACATTCAATAATTAAAGCTCTCTTGCCACTATTTAAGATGATTAAAAATTATAATCAAAGTACTTCCCAATCTGTATAATAGAAATGACTGCTTAAGAAAAATGAATATTGAGGAATAGTTCGTATTTTCAGTAAAATAAGATTAAATCAATTATAATAGAAATGATAGAAGAAAACTACATATACTAGATGAGATTTTATTACCATCTAAACTAATTAACTTTTTTTTAAAGCTGACTGATAAGTCAGTTTCTTGAGCATATTTTAAAAAACCCCATCTATACAATGCACAATGCAGTATATTGACAGCAGTTTTTTATGAGCTATGCATAAAATGGAACTTATCAGTCATCTTCATATCTTTGGAGGAATTTGACAAGGTAAATTAGATCAGGTGGAAATGAAATCACATCTATTTGTAGTTTGAATTGGAGTAAATTTTTGATAGAATTAAGGCATTAGTCTTTTTTCAATCATGTAATAGATGACCAGTAATTGAAGAATATCTGAACAGCACTATATCACCTACCTCCCATTATAGCACCCAGCATATCCTCCTTACACTTGAACAAGTGATGTTTAACATTTTCCAAATAACAATCACAATTTTAGTTACTATATCAGAAAGATCTCATAAATACTCTACTTTTGTAGTCATTTGCTGCAATAAAAATGTTCAGATAATTCAAAGAACAGAGTAGATATTGTTATTTAAGAGTACATTTTATATTAGTTCACAATATCTAGGTCAAAAAGAAATTTTTCAAAAACAAGGAATGTTCTGAACACAGTATTAAGAATTCAAGTATACCGACTGATATTACCTCTCATTTCACGTCCTCCACTTGTCTCAGACCTTGTAGTTTTAGTCAAAATTAATACTACCAATAATTGAAATGGAATCATGATTAGATTGCCAGTAAATTTCTAATTCATTTCAGATAATAGATATAACCAGAATAAAGACCAGTACTCAGCAAATGGTATCCTTTCATCAAAGATTATTGGGATGTATATAAATTTTTAATATTCCTGTGCAAATATCCTTATGAGTGCATTTCTAGGAAGTAGTAGGGCTCATGTTGGCAACTATCGGAGAAGGCCTGCAAGCCTCATTGCCAACCTGAAGAAAATCATTTTTCTTGTATATAAGATATTAAATTCAGAAGTAAAATTAATTACTTCTAAATATAATATTAGCAAATTATACTTAAAATATATTCATATCATTTGCAATGTAAACTCAAAAGTTATTTGTAAAGATTATTTCTATTACATTAGAACATTGCCAAATACTACAAACTAGGAACAATTCCAAGCATAATAAGCTAATACCACGAGTTTAGTACTCATTATTTCAAATTTGTTGTCGACTCATATTCACAAAAATTTAGAAATGTTCACTCATCAAATAAATCTAATGTTTCTCAATACCTTTACAACCATTTCCATTTTTGCAACTTATGAGCACACTAAATAAATTTGAAGTAATTCGTACTTACATGGGGAAAATATACATCAAATGTTACCGTTTAATGCAGCCCTTCTACAACTCCCTGTAGTTAATCGCCCAGCTCATTACTATCTCCAAAATGTGTGGGAATTAACTCTCGCTTACCCAGGTTCAATACTCTGTGAACGAATTTTCAGAGCAGCAGAAGTCAAAGTTTGCAGGAACATCTTGCTTATAAACATGTAAAGGCAAAATAAATTAGTATAGGGAGGTTTAGCCATGAAATCCAAAACTTCAAACTATACTTTTATTATAGACTAATATCACTTTATTTACATCGTTTTCATTAAATAAAAAAGATACAATTTACAAACCAATCAGAAGACTTCTTGGCTCGAAGAGGAGGTTGTCGCCCACAAGGTGACTGTAATAGAAAAACGCTACATAATATCACAGAATCAAAACTAGAAGTCTTGAGAAAATAAAAGCGTACACAAAATAGATATATAAACACATAAACGGTATTATGGTATTATCGTTGAATGTGACTATTAACTACTTTTAATTTTGTTAAAAAATCATCAATATCATTCTCCAATTCTTCACAGGAATGGTGAGTCCATATTTTATCACAGGCGCCATTTTGTTGTAATAAACCCAATTCAGATTTCAAATGCTGCCACCTCAGCTTTCTCTCCAGTTGTTTCTGACGTAATTCGGATTCAGCCTTTGAAAGTGCTTTGTTTAAAACGGCTTCTATGAAGAGATTTTTTCGTTTTTGACATTTAAAATTTAATTTCTTGACTTTTATTAAAGCTATCCAATCAGATAAATCTTTGTTTTTAAACATAAAATCATTCATATGAGTTTGAGCAACCACGCCCATTACGACTAGAAAATCTCTTCAATTTTTATTTGTTTGCAATTTTAATTAAACACACCTGAATAATTTTACAGAAACGATGTGAACAGAGTCTTGAATAAAACTGCTTTGCAGTGGATTCCAATAGCACAAAGAACTAGGAAATCACTAACACAACTGCTTCTCACTGGAGATTCGAAATACTAAAGAACGACGCTAGCTTATGAATACGCTATTTATAACAGAGTCATTGTTACGTCATCCATACAAACTGTATTCCTACGCGGCGCATAAAAAAGTAGTTCCATATATTTTGATCATATTTCTTGGATTTTTGTAAATGGAAAAATTCATTAAAACAACTTTAATTATTTACAAAACAAACCTTAATTAGAATTACATTTTTGTCTAATGAAACTTGAAAAATTTCTCATTCAATAAGATTAAGACAGTTACAGTTGAAAAATACCTAATAGGCTAGTGGTCGTAGTACCTAGTTGTTTGTTCATGATTTGTAACAAATAATATAATATAGATTCTTACAAAGAAAATTTTAATTCTACCTAATCCACAACAACTATAAATCATACAAACAACAACAAATATATACGTTTAAACAGATAAATTTTCCGTTTGTATGGGAAATAAAAAATAATTGGATTTGTCAAATTACTGGACTATACCATTTAAGGAAACTGCGCATTTGGAAATTTCTAGAAAGTGATTTATATCTAGGCAAGGAAAACTCGGAGAAGAAAATATTCTTCTACAAATTATTTAAAGAAGTTGAATATTCAGCATGACAATACTATAATAAGACAGTATATTATGTAGAAATACATTTGATCTATAGTATAGACTCTATACCTACCTCAACACATTTTTTATTAGGACTGAATTTTCTTTGGATGTTTTATTTTTTTTTCATTTTTAAACGATTTAAATGATGTAACAATACAATTTTCGTGAACTTTGTTCATACAATTGACACATGGATATATAAAACCTAATTTCTAATACAAAACCATCATTCCAAATATTATTATAAAATAATTAAAATATTTTCTAAAATTTTCCAAGATGTACCTGTGCTAATACAAGTTCCGGTCTTTTATTGGCATTTTTCAATAAGTACCTATTTGTCAGTGATAGAAATTTTGATTTATTTGAATTCCAGGAATCTCGTCCAAACATGTTTCACCGAAAATACGATTGTAGATTTTTAAACAGTTAATGGAAAAACATTAATACTTAATTATTTTATATTATTTACAGACAAACATTTATGTAAAAGTGTTGATCACACAGTGGAATTATTTAGTAATATGCTTGGTACTGGGAAATCTACGATTTATAGAGTTATTAAAGAAGAGAACTCTGACGAGTTTCAAACTGCAGGTAGAGCTCCAGGAAATCCAAAATTTTAAATAAAAAATCATTTTGAAAAAAGTCTTCGAAGGAAAGTGCAAGAATTTCCGACTATCAAGTTCTTGGCACGGCTCTAGATGATTTGATTGATTACCATCAAATGAGTCGAAGCACACCGTGGGAACTTTCAAAATAGCTTTTCGCTGGAAAAAGCATTCCAGAAATTTTCTTTTAATGGATAGAAGCGAGTTCTATTAATGAGAAGAACTTACTAAAGACTATAAAAGAAATGAGTTACCAAAGAATTATATAGCTAAGGAACCAACTACTGTCACATATGAGACATCGGCAGCATTTTCTGCTATAAGATGCCTCCATCGGGTTGGTTGTGATTGTGAGAATCACGTATTATCTCCAAAATCATCAAAAATTATTTGTCGATGACTTCTTGTGGATCCTATTCAATAATTGACGCAATCTCTATAGCCAATATAGCTATAAGAGCAGTTGCTTCATATTACGTAAATATATTTCCAATTCATCAGACGTCTTAGCAGGAATTGAATCAGCCAATAAAAACGATTACATCGAGTTCGGCACGCGCGAAACCACCAAAACGTTAGGTTTAATTTTGAGTGCTCATACTGATAGTTTATAATAGCAATAACTCCTTTAACAAAGGACCAAACGATCTATTTTGTAAGGAACTTCTCAAATATTTGACCCCTTGGACGTTTTGAGTCCATCTATTATAATTGCTACGATGATTTTTCAAGAGTTTTGGTCCGAGAAACTGTGTTGAGATGAAAGTTTATAAATAATCGAACCATTTACAAAATCGTTGGTTACAATTTCACAACGAATTAAACTATTTAAATGTGTTGACAGTGAATGTTTTCAAGTCCTGTGCTTGGATCTCATTGACATAGAATTTCATGGTTTCGCCGATACATCTTCTATAGCATTCGAAGCATGTATTTATTCTAGAAGCCAAGGCGTAGAATTTGTAGATGGAAATATTACGATCCAATTGATCTGCGAAGAATCAAATGTTGCTCCAGTAAAGGCATGGACATTGACATAAGTCAAGTTTATTGGTAGGATTCGACGGTGGTACATATTAGGATGGCTTAAAAGTGAGCTTAATCTTCTACAAACCTTCTTAGGGAAATGAGTTGCAAGGAATCAAGAATTAAGTCAAACATATAGAGGAAGCCCCATACCTATAACCGAGAACCCGGCAGACTATATATTTGGTGGTATCATGCTTTCAACATTTATTGGAACGGTCTCGAATAGCTGAAACATCCAGAATTTCAGAGCATACTTACTTACATACAAACTTCAATCTTATCCTTTTCTCTCTTCGAAAAATACTCCGATCTATCCAAACTGGACTTAAGATTTACAGAGTTCTAAGAAAGACGTCGACAGGCGTTGCTTTGGTCCTTTGTTGAGTATTGAGATCACAAATGCTTCACTATTCTCAAGCTGATTCATTTCAAGATAAAATAAATATTATTTCTGAAAATCCATCTAAGCTTACGAGTACCATATCAAAACTCTCCCCATTCTCGGACAATATTGGATGATGCCTTATGATAAAAAACATCCTATTCTTCCATCATCCAAACACATATTCACAAAACTTCTTTTTAAACGGGAACACGTTAGACTGTTACATTCAGATTTTTGTCCATTATCAACTCAAATCCATAGAACCACTCATTGGAAACTCACCAAAGAATCGAGTGAGTCAAAACATTGCTCACATAAATCAAGGCTGTTCTCAACTCCCATCCAATCTTTCATTTATCGTCAGACCCTTCTAACCTCACACCATTATGTCCCGGTTACTTTTGAGATATTTCATTTGCATAGTAGAAGAAAAATCTGGTCCCTTTTCCATTTATTTCAAGTTTTAGCATTTTTTAAATTTGTTGATGTTGTTTCTATCCTAGTTATGGTTTCATTTGGTTATTGCTGCTGTGTACATGTTCCTATGACTTGGATACCTATTTTTATTGGCTAGACGATGAGTTACATGTTTTATAACTTGTTAAATTATATTCAGGACTTTTTGAATACTATTTTATTAAGGAAACATATATCATTTACAAGATGAAAGATAAGCGAAGGAGTGCCACTGACGTTTCTACTTGTCTTCCGTTCTGCTGCCACCTAGTGGTCATGTGTAGTTGATATAGGAGGCCATATACTAGCCATCTAATACTATCTTATGTAACACGATGGAACGTGAGAGTCGAACATAAAGTTGACCATCTCCCAGACCAACTCGGCGTGAAATTTAACGCGAGCGCGGGCGTTTGTGTTTATAAATCACACTTAGTTATCTGTTTTATTTATGTTGAACGCGAACGAGGACGTCAGCGCGAGCGTAAAAGTTTAAAAATTGATGTGCTAGCATCTAACATCTACATCAAGTATTACAGCACAATAATTAGTTATTTCTACTCAAAATCAATTGATTAATATCGAGGTAACAATTCTGTGTGTTATAATCACAAAACTATACAAACTGAAATGGAAATGTGAACTAAAATGTTTCAGAAGAAGGCTGTAGAAAACGTGAGTTCAAATATAGTTGGCGTTTAAGATATAATATGTTAAGTATTGTAAAATTGTCAACCTTGTAAAAAGATTTATTTTATTATTATCTGGAAATGAAGATGAAAGTACTCTAACTGCGCGTCATAAAACCAGTTATAATTTAAGTGAAGTATACACTGTATAGACCCAAAAATATTAGAAGAGTAACGTTGTGTTACCATATCAGTATTACTATTAATATTTTTTACTTCAATAAAAAATAGCTAAACTATGTAATGATGTCATTATAATTAAAAAAAGGAATGAAGTGTTGTATACTTTATTCAAGTCAAGAAATTATTTTTTATTGTAGTAACAAATATAAAATTACAATTTAATGGAGTGAACAATATTTTTGGTAGTATTAGTAGTATTTAGCCAATACTATCAAAACTGAATGGTTTTCCAACGCGATAACATGCCTTATGACTTATTGATATTGCGAATGCCAAGCTAATTGGGAATTGATTGCGTTTGATTTCAATTGTAGGAATCAAAGGAATTCGTAGCAGCAATAAATTTTCACATCGAAACTTGCCATTTAAAATGCTGGCTTCGATTTGTAATTTATTAGGTGGCATATTCAATCATTCAAAAGCTCAATTGGATTATCACAGCTTCGTTGGCATCGCAAAATGAATCGACAGATTTGTTTCAATCAAGTTCCCTGGCAACAACGGTTGTATCTTGGAATTATCTATTGACGTTCACAGTTGTTGGTCCTCTTTCTGTCAGATATAACGTATCTGGTCGATGAGAGTATTTTGATAAAGAGTCGAAACGTCAAAATTTAAAAAAAAACCAATTTAAAATCAGAAAAGTCCTAAAATGAAGATTTATAAATTAAAAATAAATTATATTAAAAACAAATCAGATAAGAGCTTTGACTAATCAAAGGAACGCCGACATGGTTGCAGCCCTCAACTGAGTTCCAAGAGTTTGAGTTGATAGAATAGATAGGTAGATAGATAGATAGAAAATAAATTAAAATTAAATTGCATGAAACATAACAGGCCAAATGACATGTTACAATATGCACAGCGTATAAGGATTACTTAGCTCTGAACCTCGTCTTGCTAGAATCTGACTTCTAAAGTTAGTATAATATACCGAGAAGTTGGAACAATGGTCACAAATAACATATAAAGATAGGCTTACTAGCGGAGCTCTCTTTCCAGAGAAGGAAAGCTTTATGATGGCTATCCAGGATCAAATTATTAACACTCACAATAAAAAAATGTAAGCAAACATCAGAAACCATTCAGCATATAACATCTGCTTGTAGTATGTTAGCTTATAATGACTATCTGCACCAGTATAATCAAGTGTGTAACATAATTCACCAGTAACTAATCAATAGGTTCGTCTGCTTGCTCGAAAATTACAATTTTAGACTCTACTACAATAGGTCTATTATCGCCAATTCGCAGGTGACGAATAACAAACCAGACAATGTGATAGAGTCCTTCTCGTCGACTCATAACATTCTCAACAAACATTAGGAGAAACTGTTCAAATACGCGGATCTCACAATTGAGATTAAACAGCAACCGGCGTCGTGCCTAAGACCCTGCATCGCCAAACTGGGATTACAAAAAAACGCCTTCGCCGACGTCCAGAAGACTGTAATTTTGAATACTTGCCACACAGTGCGTAAGTTTATTATGTGAACTGAGCCTAATCCTTTTGATACTTTATATCAAGGATAGGTAAATAATACCGGTTCTAAGTTGAGTAGTGCATAAGTCTTTCGCATAATAATAATATAGTATTGGACACCGAAAAACTGGTCAGTGATCACGAAAGGCACTACACGGTAGACATCATCACGACCTCAACCAGTCGCTTGTTATCAAAGAAGCTTTAATCCCCGTTTAGGTGAGCGGGATATCTTCGTAGAATACCCCCAACGTGTCTCTTGCGTGTCTTAAAAGGCGACTAAACTGAAATTTCACTCTTCGATCCTTACTTTGCTTCACTGGTCTCTTCCACCAGCCTTATTCCCTCTATTTGGCCTCGCAGCGTGACTCCGAGCAGGGCTACTGTGATAATCAACACAATGGAGGAACACTCCACCTGTTCTTGCCGTTTCTACGGCAACGCAAGTCAATTGTAGCACTTAACGAAACAACGTATTACTGACCGAAAAATGAGTATTGTGAAGAAGAATATGCTTCCTGGAGCAGGAGAGGTCCTTCTAGATCTTCATAGAATAGATGATTATCTCGCAGCTCAAGATGCAAACGATACACACAGTGAAACCGACACTGGCGAACCTGAAGATAAAATCACCAACAATCAGAATATACCCGATTTAGACGATACCCATTAGCGGAGCTAGACGGCACAAACCGTATACATCGTCAAAAATTACCTAATCTTATGACCAACCAAAAATTCTAATATCATCATTATTGCAGGAGTCGATTCCTCTTAGGCGAAAATTCCTTATTTTTTATTCAAGAAAATATTCCATTTGATCATTTTAAATTAAAATATTAGACTCGCATTCTAATTCATGTGTTTCTTAAGGAGAACGATATTTTGAGCCTGATCTACAGTTACCAATAAAATGAAGTATGTACGCTACGGTACGTGTTAATCTCGATGGGTTAGAAAAAGGTTTTTCATCAATTTTAAGATAATCTTATCCAGTCCATCACAACTCTAGAGATTGCTGTCATGACACGTCCATACCACAGAAACTATAATTGGCCGGGTTCTGATCAGTTTGGCATGTGTCTCCAAGTCACTCACTACTATTCTCAACGATTTCGGCAACACTATTGTGTACAAACGATTGCAACCCTCTTGGATGCCTCATCAACCAGGATAATGGTTGAATTTGTAAAAAAAAGCTTTCGTGTCGTCAGTACTCCTTAAGAAGGTAGAGGAGTCTGAAGGAGTATTCTTGCAAAGTTGGCACAAACACTCTGAAATGATTGACGTTTATATTGTGCTATATGAACTATTAAAGTATATATGTTGTTTCCTACAAATGTTGTGACCACTCTTTTAGCACTGGTTAACATAGTGGCCTCTTTTAAAGCAATTGAAACATACTTTGAGCTCCGAAATCAACTTCAGACGTTCAATAGTTAATCTTGAACGGTGAACATTCAACAAATCGATGGTCATCATTACACTTTGACGGCTCTTGATTTTATTAATGTGTGATTTGTTATTTTTATTGGCAGTACGTCAAGCAGATTCATAAGTTTCAAGTTATCTAACGTGATAATTTTTGTTGTATCCAAATGACTTTTAAGCTAATTTACTAGCGATTAGGTACGAGGGCTCCTACTTAAGTTTTGAGATAAATAAATAGAACAAAGTATTATTAGATATCGCTTTATTGTTTTTCAAAATATTATTTTTGAAATCCATATGTTCATGCAATATTGAATGTATGTTAGTGGAACTAATGTCCAAGTATGCCTCAATGTCACGGTATATCACATGAGGAAAATTATTTCTTGATTAATGACTTTTTTGACATATGGAATACGTTTTGGAAGCATGTGTGGATTATGCTCTAACAATAAATATTTTCTACATATAGAGATTACCTACTTTTATATTGAAATAACTAGAAATGTTAAGACAAGAATTGAAATAAATTGGTGTGTTTACAAATTTTAGACAGAAAACTCAAATATGTTGATATTATCTATCTTGGGGTTTACCTCCTGGGCGGTAGAAATTGTGCTAACATTCATTTTCGAATAAACTATAGTGATATATCTATTATGAAATGAAGAAACTATTAAAAGATCTTCTGCCTCTTGCAATAGACACCGTTTTCATTCGATTATTTTAAATGATTACATTAGTAATTTATTAAATAGAAGCAATTAGTACTTACATTTTTTTAAGTAGAAGCATGATTGATAACCATTTTCTGAAAAAGACAATATTTCATATTAATATTATTTTGATTTTTTAAAACATTTCCAAATTTTACGCATTTTAGTATATATGCTTTTTAATATATATTTTTGATTTTTGGCCAATTAAATTAATTTCCAATTTCGAATTTTTTAATATTTCGTCTGAACGACCTTAATCGAAATGATTACCTCCAGATATAAGATGGTTTAGAATTATGTATAGAAATAAGGGTATAACAGTCATCCTTTATATTGAAATGGGATGAACGGGGTGACGAGAAGAAATTTGGTAAAGTCTTACAATAACCTTTAAAATGATTTTCGTATTAAATCCGATCAGCAGATATTTGAAAAAAAAAAAGTTTTCAATTTACCCATTCAAAGGCACATATCTCACTTATACAGTTTTAGAAAAAAGTGTGAAACTTATTTATTTATTATTCATACTGTGTTTTATAAACAATCGATTTTAGATGCCCCCATATTAACAAATCTAAAGGTTCAAGATCAAGAAATCAAGGTGGCCATTCTATTAATCCTCTTCGACTAATCCTGCTGGAGATTCTATGTATTAACCATTGTCTAACAGGAAAAAAGTAATGTGGTCATGCTCCATTTTATTGTAAGTGAATAAAATCCAGCACAATTACGCTGATTCATTCTAATTATTTTTAGGGGCAAAATTAATTAGAGTTTAATACTGAACTTACATTTACACTACTGTTACAACATCAATACAGAATTTCTTTCTGATGATTCTCCAGTTGTACCTTTAATAGTGGAACATTTACTGAACTTTTGGGAATACTTTTAATTTATGATCGAGTATGAATAAAATAACTGTTAATGATCCATTTTCCTCTAGACCAGATATATAATACATTATGTCTTTTGCATAACTAACGCTATTTCACGAGTTTATATTTAAAAAGTGGTTATTACCCGGTACCAATGGACGTGAAATCGAGAGAAAAAACTGTTTTATTACTCCAGGTGGAGCTTATCAATTTAAAGAAGTCCCATTTGGATTATGCAATGCACCTGCCTTATTTCAAAGACTCATGACTTTAGTATAGTAGTAATTTAAAATACTCTACAGCACTCTCATACTTGGACGATACTATAATCGATTTGAAGAGCGTGTAGATGAGAGGTTACGAAGCCTTAGACAAGTTGTAAATACCCTAAAGGAAGACAATTTATCCTTATAGGGATTAAAGGATTAAAGAAATGTCATCATTTTTTCGAGACACAGCTTGAATACTTAGAATTTGAAATGAGCCACAATGGTATTGCACCTGGCAAGGCAAAATCAATCAGCATTGTGAATTTTTCAATACCACCATATTTATAGGGTATTAAAAGTTTTATTGGAATGACGAGTTATTACAGGAGGTCTATAAAAGGATTTGCTATTTTAGCCAAGCCATTGACAAATTTTTTACGAAAGGATAATTCATATTTTTGGGGCAATTGCAGGAAGAAGTTTTAGCCTTATCAAAACATGAAGTTGCTACAAAAAAAATTGGATCTTAATCCTAAAATATGTCGTTGGTTTATAAGACTTTCGGAATTTTAATACGATACATAGTACCATTCGGTAGTAAGTAAACAATGTAGCAGGTTCCTTAAGCATGTATTCAGAAAAGGAAGACAAAGCAACTGATCTTGTAGGATTACCAGTAATGCATGTTACCAACGATTGGATTGCAACCATGCAGAGGACGTGTCCGGAAATTGAAGCGATTCGCGTTAAACTCAAAATAAAATAAAGCACAAATACGGACATACGCGACTCTATCCACCAGATGAATTACGATACGATATTGTAAGCGAAGCACACCATGACATAAAGCATTTAAGGACCGACACACACAAAAAAAATTGAAATGCGAAATTTCACAAATAAATAAATTAATCGATATATAAGCAATACATAAAATACCAAAGTCACCAAATCCACTGGAGAAAGGCAACACTTGTTTTCATACTGTCTTCATAAATGCCGTTGTTTTATAAGGAATTCATCTCTGATTATGGAAAAACCATTTCGAATCATCACAGACAGAGGTTCAGACTTTAAACTTTCGAGTTCGATCATTTTTGTAAAGAACATTTTATCTTTCATGTAAAAATCACAGGAGATATGCCACGGAGTAACCGTCAAATAAAACGTCTCAACAAAACCATCTTAACTTGTATATCAACCACTCTTAGTTGTGAATTAGACAAAGTTTCTGACTGGGACGTTTATTTTTTATGTTCAATGGAGCCTATATACCCGATATCGGGTTATTAAGTGTACGCCGTTTGAACTTGTTTCTAAACACCGAAATGTAGGTTTAAATGATAATCCACTTAAGAAGTGATAAAATCCTTACTGTAGAACTTTAATTCCTGTTTTGGGAGACATTCCTACTTGGCGTGCTAAGCTGCGATGTGATTTAGAGGATTCTGAAGTAAAGGTATCTAAAACTTTCATTAACTTGGACTTTGTGTAATCCCACATTTTATTTTTTGTATATAATCTTTAGAATAACTTTGTCTGTTAAGTTGGAATTTCTGGAACCGTTGGCGATATTCATTCTGAATATACTGTTTACACCACCACTACACTAATACTCACAATTACACTTTCTGACTGAAGTCTAAAAACGATAACTTGGTTATCGAAGCACGCGTCAGACAGTGGTGTAAACAGTCAAAGTTTGTCTGTATTGTTTTTATTATTTGTAAAGATGTTTCACATTAAATATTTTGTTAGTACTATTCTTAGGAAAGTCTTTCTTTAATAATAGATATTTTAACGAAAATGTATTTGTACTTATCTTTCTTTCTATTTGAAAGTAATTTAAGTAGAAACTTATTGAATTATTTCTTTCTAAATCATTTTGATACCATTCCGAATCTTGTAAAACTAATCTGACACCCCATATAATTTTCGTCTTAGAATCCAAGGTCTAGTCTACCAACGTAATTATCGTGAAATTTATATGTATTTTGTAAGCTTGCATTAGTCTTCTGAACGCCATTTTGACTAATATCATTGCATCAATTATGCTCAAAACAATCAAAATTTTTCATTCCATATGACTATTGAAATTTGAAAGCAATCTAATGCTTCCTACGACGTATAGTTTTTTAGAGATCCGACATAACAGTGTATTTTCGACCACTATTGAGCATAGCTAGGTAAAAACTCGGATTAACTTCTTCACGCATCGCCAAACAACTCCCTCTTCTATTCGTCCAGGCAAGGATGCTGGTTTTGCTGAGTTTTTATTAAAATTTCGCTTATTCCGGAAAACATAAGAACTACAAGGTTGTGTTTAAATTGAAGCTAAATAGCTTTTCTACGACTTCATTTGTCATATGAGGAGTTTTTCAGTCAATATTTCGTACTGAAGTCGGCTAATAAGAGTTGTATATATGTATGTATATATAAAAGATTTGTTTGTGCACTAAAATGGTAACATAAAAAATTGGAAAAAGTTTGAATATTTACTGGTTTTTCGAGTACCACACATGATATGAGTCTTTGGAAGCTACAATGGCCTTACACTATCATTAATAACAAATCAAAAAAACATGTCTTGTGGCCAAAAATTCCTACACTAATTTGTAACCATCTTAAACTTTAATCTGCTTTTATAATTGAAAATACTGCAAATTTTCAAAATATTCACTTCATAATAGGAAAGTAAATAAATTACCTTAACTGGATTTAATACATCAATTGTCTGCAATCCTAGACTTCTCAAAAGGACTAGAGGGGTCAAATCCGATCTGTAAATTCTATAGAGTCCTTCTATACCCGCCATCATGCTCATATTGTGTCGTTGTCTTTTTGTTTCATATACTTTCAGGTAGTTTACATTACCTGGAAGAAAATAATAAATTTAACACTTAGAAAGTACAAATGTCACTGGTCTAAAAGCAAAGGGTTCACTCTTTGTAGTATTAAAATTTCAGCGCATTAAATTGTTTGAGCAAAAGACATGAGAAAATGGATTTTTTATTTAATTTTGTTGATTTTATTGTATTCGCAGGTGAATAATACAAATTTAATGTGGTGTATCCGTTTAAAAATTATTAGTTACACTTAGTAAGAAGACCAATTTTCTTATTTTAGCACACGTTGAACGCATTTTCGCCAGGTTCTCTCACCTGCGCATCTCCTTTTTTTTATAATTTCATCTTACAGAATCGATTTAACCTTATAAAAGTTAACAAAAATGACAAGAAAGGATTCAGATGACCACAAGATTATTGATTTAGAAGAAATTATTGAAATTGAATAATATTGAATGTAATGCTAGGACTAGAATTTTGAATGGATGCCAAGGTAAAAACTGTAACTAAAAGTAATATGGATTAGTAATCGAATGTGGAGGAGATGATGTGCAAACAATACAATGTAGATGTAATTTAGAAATAAGTCTAGCATAGATTAGATCAGTAGGTTGAAAATATATCTACTGTACACAAAACTGTACAATACAATATTGAATAACTACTCTCTTTTTTTGTGAATATTATGATGACCATCACAATAACAATTTTTAGAGCGGTATTGGAAACAATTGTAATTACATTGGTGTTGACTTTTAGTTCAAAACTCAAATCTAAGGCAGACAAACCCCTCATAGGAGCTGAGCCCTTCTGATACCTTTCTGTGGTATCAACCACAGAATAATATAGAAAGCATTGGAAAAGTTAGATAGGGATAAAACCAGTTACTGGGACAACCTACAGGGGCTGAGACAGGCAAAGACTTTTTTGGTAAACTAGAGAAAATCTGATGAATATATCAACCTAAGTAAGAACAGACTATGAATACTAACAGGAGTCCTGTCGCCTCAATAGACACCTGAATACGCTGTAATTAGCAGTTATTTCAGCATGCAGATTATGTTACGCAGAGGAAAAAACCTCTATCCAGAACACTACACCTGAGAACATATGAAATAGAGTACGAAGATCTCTGACAGCTACAGCCATCTCACATTTTGAACTTTCTAAGAGGAGTGAGATTAATAATCAGCTGTAAATACCACGTTCCCAAGTATCTCAGCAAGAAAGAAGCAATAGATCCTTTGAGTCGCGGTGTACATGGTACCCCAATATACACATAGGCACAAACATACAATAGGTGATTAAGAGAAAATAAATTATTCAATACATTAATTCTCATTACAAATTATAACATTATAACTCTTGAAGACAAATACTGTAATACCCGTCAACAAAAGTTGTTAAAAACTCTTATATGCAATTGCATATACCAAATTACCCAATCAAAATATTTTGGTCTAAAAAACAAACCTAAACAGCTTCCGGAATAAGCAGCTTCGCCTAGTACATTATCTAAGCAAGTTATATCTCCAAATCCTAAATTGACTCCTTGTCCTGCAAGTGGATGTACTCTATGTGCAGCATCTCTGAAAATAAGAGCAATATATTCATCATGAAAAATAGTTAAAAATGGAGAAAATTGCACAGTAAAGCTTAAATATTATTTGTAACATCTTTCAGGTTGCTTTAGTATTCGGAATCGCAGTAGCTCTGCGGAGGGAGGAATTATTTAAGATGAAGTGTAACGATATTAATAATACCGGAAATGTTCTAATTATCACAATTCACTAATGGAGAAGTTTCATGATGTTGTTAATATTATATTTAACGTGACGGTATTAAAATATAGATCAAAAGTAATTAATCACTGAAAAAATTTTTGAAATCCATCTATAAATGACTTAGAAATAAATTATTGAAGTTTACGTATTTTAGTACGGATCGTCTGTGGTTTCTGATTCGCCTGTGACGTCATTTGACCTATTCAATATCACCGCACCACGAATCATTCAAGTATTAGTTTCCGAGTTGCCGATATATTTCTAAAAGATATCGGTAACTTCTCACTAATTTCTTCGATAGGTGGAAAATATATTAACTGTTTCATTCGGTCAGCTATTAAGGAAACAGTTTTATTGAATATTTTACTTACTGAGCTTTTAGAAATATCAAAATCTATAGCCAGACGTACATAGGAATCGTTTAAACGAATTTTCTTCAATGATATTAAAATATCTCTTAATGGACTAGCAACACTTTCAGATAGTAGTTTCGTGAGAAAAAAAAATCTCTTGTGGCAACCCTATATAAAAAATAACGTTTTTAGTTATTTTGTTTATGGTATCATTGCAATATTGAGGCTTGATTGTGTTTGAGAAGGAACTAGCTGAACTTGTACTGTTCAGTGAAAATATTGATGCTTTTGATTGGGAACTGCTTTGAGAAGATATCGATATTGTCGATGGAGAGTGTTGAGGAGATTCATAAACAATTTGGGAGTATTTATTTCCTGTATTTTTCGCAATGTTCCTCCTTACAATTGTTTGCACTGCTAGATTTTTCTGTGACGTTTTCATATTTACTTGAACTCATTTGTTTCTCTTTTTATTGGTATTGGTTATCTGATTCTGTAAAAATAATGCTCTCTGGTAGCGGATCCTCTATTTCATCTAACTCCATTTCATCACACACAATCATTTCAAAAGATTGAAACGAAGATGATTGACTTGAAGTCGACGGTACTTCTTTTGTTAATAGATAGATAAAATTCAATTCGACGTCTTTTTTCATACGCTACTCGTTCTTTTTGAGGTTTCACCGCCTTTTGACAATCAAATTTATGAGGACATATGTTGGCTTTTAACTTCAATGTTCCCCCAACCAGTCGATGTTTAACTAAATTTTCTGTGTCATTTTCAACCTGTAAATAAATTCGATATTCACAGTACTTACATACATATGAAGTAAATAACAAATATATTTACATAAAATTTATAGTTATTTTTACTGAATAAGTTATTCCGGACCTACTTACGATTCAATAGCTATATCGATCAGAAATAGGCACCTATTATTAATAGTTACTTACATCAAAATGATCTTCACACACATATTTAGTGCTTTTAGGGCCAATTAAATCATGCTTCATTACTTTGCACCACTTTTTCCTTGTTATATTATTTGGTACACAAAAAAAAATTTATTGGGATTTTTAACTGTTGTGCTTTGACACATAGGAACAATACAATATTTGTAGGCATTTTTTTTAACTTCTGCCATCGGGTAATAAACAAAATGCGAATCGAACGGCGCAAGCAACTACACAACAATACATTCGTACGTACTCAGCGAATACGTGCTGCGTCGTTTAGGTCAAATGACGTCACACGATGGAGCTCCGCGTGTAATAAAATTATTCTTGCAAGCGCAACTTCAAAGTCCCATACAGCGTAACTTTTTAATTTCTTGAGATATTTTATTAATTCTTTCACGCGTTTGTTTTATTTTACTTAAATTTTTATAATTTATCTATATAAAAAAATGAAAACTTCTTCTTTATACGAAAAGTCATGTCCAACGTCGATTTACTGTTATTGGTGAAATATCTGACAATACATTGAACTTTATAAGCATTTATAAAAAATATAAAAACCAACGACCCACAAATGTCAAAACAGATAGTTTCTTTTTGCAGTATAGAAATGAAAAATGCAAAATCCAAGTTGTAGGTATCAATACCTTTCCAAAAATTTCCTCGCTTATAGCAACATATTTGAATTTACCTAATCCAAAAAACTATACGGTGGCGTACATTTCGACGCTATTCAGCGTCTCTATTAGTGGATGCCGGTGGTGATATAATTCAACTAAACAAGCATAGTGGGTGGAAATCCAACCCAATTGCGTAGGGTTATTTAGACGACCCAATAAAAAACAAAATGGATTTCGCATATTTTAACGGGAACAACTAATTTTACTTTAAGCAACATTGTAAATGTTGACGATCCTACCAACAATCAAATAAGTACTAATACAACTATAGACGATGTTATCTTTGAACTCGTTAAATGTTGCCAATTCAAATACCAGTAGTAATGTAAATTCTTCACGTCAAATTAATAATGCTCATAGTTGTACTTTTAATATTACTATTACAAAATAAGAACTAACTTTTTTTCACTCGTAGAACAACAGTATTAAACCTAGCGACGTAGTCGAGAATCATTGAAAACAAGTTTAAAGTGTACTATTTCGCTACAAAACGAATATAATTTTTAACTAGAAAAAAAAAAGGAAAACAAATGCGAATTTGACAATTTACTCGAAGAAATGACAAAAGACAAGATAGTACTTGGAATGTGACCGAATCAAGTAAGACATGAATTTTTATCAGAAGATAAATTAGACTTGACCAAAGCTTCAACAATCTGTGAAACTAGTGAAGAAGCTTCCAAACAACTAGACGAATTCGAAGGTAGAAATAAAGTAGATAAAGCAGTGAGAAGGAAAGGAGTCCAAAATAAACAAAATTAATATTTTGACCACAAGAAATGTTGCGCAAAACATACATGCAGAATATTTCCCGCATTTAATAAACCCTGTAAGGAGTGCAATAGAAATGGATACTATACCAATATGTGCGAAACCGAGAAGAAACATCTCAAACAGAAATATAGAGTGAATACATTAGAAGAAAACTCAAATAGATCTGAAGATGCAGTATACATACCAGCTATGAGTACCCGAGAAAAGAAAGACCAGACTGGACAGACTACAAGTTGGTAATGTGAAATTCATTGCCAAACTAGATACATGAGCATAATGCGACGTGTTATCAAGACACTTAATGAACAAAACGAAAGCAAATCTGAAACCAAGGTGAACAAAACATTTAATTAGTTATACGGAAGATAAAATGGCAGTTCTAGGTGAAGCAAAGCTAGTTTGTAAAATAAAAATTGAAGAAAATAACATTATATTCATATATTGATCCTAGGTCTTGATACCTGTGAAAACTTAGAACTTATTGTAAGGGTAAAAACACTGACAATTAATAAGGAAATGGATTTTGAAGCATTTGAATTTGAGCAGTAAATTATTTGGGCAAATGTGTTACAAATTTGAGAACAGAAGGCTATATGAAAATATTACTTATAAATTTTACTGCTTAATCTAAGGTTCACTCAACAATAGTATTATATATAGTATTAACATTTAATTTGAAAATACAATCCAAGCTAGTTAAGCATTTTTTAACCAAAACTTGACCCTATAAAAAGAAAATTCACCTTTTTGCTATTAATTTGATATGTTACTGATATAAGAAAATTCAAAACGTTTTAATAACCAGAATAATTACCCATACATACCCAACTAAAGCTACACCTTTAGCAACATAACTAGCAGCATGACCAAATCCCAGTGGAAACATATTTCTACTTCCTTCTTCTACACATACAATTTTGGGAGGATATCTTCTATTAAGTCCAGGGGAACAATTTGAAACTCTTAGAAATCCATCAAAGGTCTTTAACACTTGATCCACGTAACTATTGTGCTTAAACACTTTCCACTAAAAAAAAAAAATAATGTTAATCTACTTTTTGAATATGTTGTTCGATATTATTATAATTCGAGTGGATATATGGGGCATAACTGCATAATTTTGTCGCACAATAAATTGACCTTTGATTTCACTTGAAACAATAGAAGGAGAAAAAATTCAATTGCAGCATAGTTGCTTTCTGAGACAAAATAAATACAAATTATGTATAACTTGCTAAGCATGGTATCGGAAACAGCAGGATCCAATAATATAAATAATGTGTTTCCACTTGAATTTTCCTTCTTATATAATTTCCTGTGAAGTCGGAACTCACTCATATTATTTTTTTATGTCAAGAAATTTGAAAATTTGAAATTGGATCTAATATAACTTACTCAAATTTTAATAATAGCAATCAACCCATTAACAAATTATTTTTCCGTCAAAATTAAGGTATAATTTTGTTTTTTTAATCTGACTTAAGATAATTCCAATAAAAATGTTATCAGGATAATAATGATTTTGGTTTTGTTATGAAATGTTGATTAAATTTTCACTGAATTTTATTCCTTATAACTTAACTATATTTTAACTATATATTGTGATGCGATTTATTCTTATTTATAACACTATAATTTAACTAGATCTCGTTAACTATTGTAGCGTTATTTTTTTGGTATTTATGTCTCAAAAGTGTTGGAAAACTTGGCAAATATATTAAACTGTAAGCTGACCGTGTCATTGCTTGAATTGTTGGCGTCATGCAGACGAACATTGTCATGCATGGAGGGAAAGTTTCCTTTTTTGTTGATCATTCATTAAATTTGATTTTTGGTGGTCTTCCTGTTCAAATGATCTCTAGCAAATTGTAATCGTACTCTGATGTACTAGAGTTGAAAGAGGTCAAGTTACAGGTACTTTTTGCTTATTTTTTATTAATAGTACCACACAAAATCTTGATGAAGGGAACAACCATTTGTCTTAATGCTCGGAGTCACAAAAATTAGAGTGATTTGCATCATTTACACGCCTACAACATTAACGTGGTTTCTGATTTCTTCCTATTTTTTGTAAACTTTTTAATGATCTCGAAAGCTACAGAACTACCTTCGGGGGTAAGATTATGATTTTGGCGAACCTTATAATTAATTTCGGAGTTACTAGGTCAAGTAATTCAACAAAATCATTTCTCATATTTAAAGTAGCCAGTAA
The DNA here is from genome assembly GCF_026250575.1 of Diorhabda carinulata. Taxonomy (NCBI): domain Eukaryota; kingdom Metazoa; phylum Arthropoda; class Insecta; order Coleoptera; family Chrysomelidae; genus Diorhabda; species Diorhabda carinulata. The sequence continues at coordinate 13,553,093 of NC_079462.1, forward strand.
AAAGACATCTAATTAGTCCCCTAAAAGTAAATAACACATTGTTACTTGGGAGTGTATGTTTTTGAATTATTTTGAGGAAATACAATTTGAAAACTGAAGAAATTAGATGCTTTGTGGGTTTAAATGAATTGTACTGGTAGTAAACAAAAAGTGTTATAAAAATTCAGATTTAATACTAACAATGGCTTCATTCACCGCATCCACAAATTGTTCATTGGTAAGTTGTAATAGCTTTTTTGCATCTGCAGGTGTTGTGGACCAAACCAAGGAACTTTGGGAATTGTTGAGCTGGAATTACAATAAAAATAATTCAAATTATAAAGTTATAGTATAAAGTATTCATAATTTTTTATTTCAAAATCTGAAAGATATGCATTGATTACACAAAGTTTATTTAAGTCAGTTTTTTTCTTAATATAATGATATTTTTGAGTAATATTTGTTGTTTCTAAGTATGTGTCTTTTGTAGTTACTTTTATTTGTCAAAACTTAGGTATATCTTTTAGATTTTTATAAACAAAAGCTATGAAAGAAATTCAAAGCCATCAATAACCAACTAACTTTACCTAACGTATAAAATTCTACTTCACTCACAAAGGCCTAATCTATTCTAACCTATCAAAATTAAAAGTCATTCATAATCTAATCAATAAATATTCTTTATTCATAACGACCTAATCTAAGCTATAAAAAATCAATGTCATTCATAATCTAACCAATAATTTGAATATCAACCAGAATAAATAAATTTTATATTTATGTCACGAGTCAATTTGAATTTTGATTTTTGAAGTTTATGAATTTAATAATTTTGTTGAAAGAGAATAAATGTCAACATGCCACAATCCTCTATTAATAATGTAAATAATTTTCAATATTGTTATACTTTAATACATCTATTTTTTAAATACTTTGACCATAATTTCAGTTGCCGATGATGAATAAAGTAATCGAAATATATTAGTAGACCGAGTACACTACGGTGTTTAATTTTGCCACACTCCCACTACCAAAAAACATTTATATGCATTCATTATCGAGGACTGAAATTATGGTTAAATAAATGTAAAAATATCTATAAAAGTACAACAGTAATGAAGTTTTTTTGAAAATTACATTAATATAGGAACACTACTATCAAGCATTCGACTGGTATTAACTAAACTTCAAAAATTTCAGGACCGGCTTCGGAAAAATCAATTTAGGGATTCGTATTGAAGATTGCACCCTGTATATTTTTTTTTAAATTCAGTGACTTTCAAACTACATAAATAACCGATGAAAACCACAACGTTGTCGCACTTACATTAAATTTTTAGTGAACGATCAAATCTTACCAAAAATGAAAAACCACAATGAGACTAACGTATCACATAATAAGTTATAAGGTATTAATTTGAACTAATCATATAAATTTCAACTAAAATGTAAACTGTATCAAATTACAATAACGACAAATACCAAACAACAATAAACAGAAACTAATATCAAGATCGAGCAACAATTTAAGACAATAAGTAAAATTACGTAGTTAAGATACATAAAAAAACTGAAAAAAATACAATAATTGTAACAAAATGAAAATAATTTGAAGTAGATTCTTTAAATGGAGCCCAGTAGCCTCTACACATTTTTGTTGCCGAATTGTTAATTACCTATTTAATTACGGATACTTAGGGAATCAAATATTGATCATAGTATTACTAAAGAGTATAATTTCATTAATTAAATGTTGTCGTTTATTAATATTCTTTGGGTAAATGAATGAATAAGACCTTCACGTCGTATCAACCTATTACCATAAATATTATTTAGATGTTTTATCACAGCCAGTAAATAGTGGGGGGACGCCTCATCATGCTGAAAATACATCTCTCGGATAACAACGTTTGAGTTGATAACCAAATTCGTCAAAATATTTTGTAGTTCAAGTTCAAATATACCTGTCCTCTTAAAGAACCATAAAAAAAGTAAGGACCAACAAATCAGTCATTTATGACACCAATCCACATGTTATGCGAAAATCTAACTGGGGAGTTTCTTCTGTCTTCACATGTGAATTATGTGAATTATTTTCCCGTCTTTTGTAAATTGGGCTTCATCTGTAAATGGTGTTCTGTTTAATTGTTAATCCGTCTACAAAATTCCAACTTATGGATTCCGTCTCCAGGATGTAGTCGCTCAACCGTTTGAATATGATATTGGTACAGTTGATTTTTTTGTAAGACTCTGCCCACTTTTGATTGAGTTGCATTAAGTTTTCGATTTACTTGTCTAGTTTATTGTAGGGTTCATAGTGAAAGCGTCAATAATGTCATTTTCCTGTGCTCCATCTACACGTCGTTCTGTGACATTTTCTCGCAAATAATTAAAAACTGACCCACATGTTGGATTACTGGGAGTTCGATGATTAGGAAATCTCCTGTGATATTCTCTAGAAGCAGCTCTACCAATTTCATTACAAAACCCATAAACCAAGAGTATGTCAGTATATTTTTGGTCGAAAACTGATATGGCATTTTGAATGAAGGTAACAAAAGCTCTACCAAACGTAATTGATTCTGCTCTTATGATATGATAATACCAAAAGACAGTAAAGATGTAGTTGAATTTATACATGCATATTAGATTATGTTATAGGAGGTTCTCATTTTAATGAAATACTCGAAATTCATATAATTTCTTTTAATTAATACGTTATTATGAGATACGTCATTCTCATTGTGGTTGTTCATTTTTAGTAAGATTTCATTGTTCGCTAAAAACCGAATAAAAGTGCGACAGTATTATCCTCATAGTGTTCATTGAGATTTTTAGTCAGTCTCTTGATATTCTCCCTGAGGAGCTCAACATATGGTAAAAGTACGTAAAGTTCCTCATCATCCACCCTGTATAAATACATATTTTTTTTTCGTGATGATTTGTCCTGATTTTTGGTCTCTTTCCATAGAAAATCAGTTTAAAATAATAATGAAAAATTTACGTTTCGACCTACATCGGTCTTTATAAAAATATGACTTGACATTGCGTAATTATACTTCATAAATATCAAAATCAAAATAAAAATCTGTTTGAATAACAAATATTTTCTTTCTTTAGTTTTTACATTTCGCAAATATGAAGCAGTCATCAATTTTACTTAAATTATTTAGTTCTTTTCAATAATTTATAGTTTTCTCGTTTTTCTGTATATGAACCATTTCTAAAAATTCTCTGTTTTATGTCCTTTATGACTTATAATAATACACTAATACATTATGTCCTTATTACACTGAACTGAATTATAAAACACCAAAAAATAAAAGAAGTAATATTGGTATCAAGTACCATGTACTGATTAATTAAAAAAATTAAATAAATATTAAATTAAATAAATTATTTATTATAAATAAATATTAAATTAAAATAAATTAAAAAAATTAATTTTGAAACAGAAGAGACCTAAATATATATATATATATATATATATATATATATATATATATATATATATATATATATATATCTAAATGTTCTTGATTTTAGGTCTCTTCTGTTTCAAAATTAATTTTTTTTTATAGTTTTAGTACACTTTGGTGTTTAATTTTGTTTGCAATCCCACTACGAAAACGCTCATAATCTAGCTGGCAGAAACTTCCTTATAATGTTCTTGATTTTAGGTCTCTTCAAAATTAGTTTTTTTCTTCATCATGAATATCAAAATAAGGATAAAATCAACTTAGAACTTTTTTCCACTAAGAAAAATTAATTTTTCCTTGGTTTCCACATCTCAGATATATTAAATTTATTAGAATTTACAAAATAGAGCTATAAATTTTACTTAAATTATTTAGAACTTTATTGAATTTATGTTTTTTTTTTGATATTTCATGGTTCGTTAATGCAGTTCTATTTTTTTATCGTATTGATGACCAGTCTATTTTCTAAATACTGAGATGTTTGCCTTATGTAGACAGCGTCACAATTAGTAGAAGGCACTTGATATATAATATTACTTCTTTTGTTTTTTGGTGTTTTAGATTTTAATTTAGTGAAATATTAGGATAATGTATTTTGTCCTCTATGATTTATACCAATATCATATTTATTGAAATAATTCGATAATTGTTGGGAAAGTCCTTGTACATATGGCAAGGAAAAATGTTTTGATGTTTCGTTTCAGTTTTGTTTTTAAATTGATTGTAGTATCTGTTTATTACTGCTGTACCAAAGAATCAAATTGAAAACATAAGTAAAAAATTCAATTCTTATCATAAAAATCTTCAATTCACAATCGAGGTTGAGCCAAATAATAGAATAAATTTTCTTGATGTCACATTATATAAAGTTAACAATAACATAAGAACAGAATGGCATACGAAAGCAATTTGGTCCTCAAGATATTTAAACTTCAATTAAAGGGGTCAATGCAAGAAGTGGACAAGTCCACTTTTATAAATTTTTCAGGAGAGACAAAAAACGTTTCTAGGTTTTATTGAAAAAAAAAACAGTTAATTTTTGACATTGGTCAGTTAAAGCTTATTAACTTGTGGTAATATTTTGACCGACTATTTGACTTTGTGGATTTACATGTGTGTCTAATAATAATATTAATAATAATAATGGACATGTCCAATTATTCGTGTCATCCTATATCACAAAAAAGATCATTGATAATACGTTTGGCTGATAGATCTATCCAACTATCAGATCCTGAATTTAGATGCTTAGCTATTCAAAAAGCAAAAACTGCATTGAATGAAAATAATTATCCGGAAAAAATGATGAATAACATATCCAAGAAAAGGATAATCAGATACTACAATCAATTAAAAAACAAATCAGAAAGGAAACACCAGAACATAAAACATTTTTCCTTACCATATGTACTCGTACAAGGACTTTCCCAAAAAAAATTGGGTATATATAGATTGAAATGCCCAAATCGTTTCTATTTATTTGATTTTTTTTATAGTGATTAAGTTATATTTAATACTCACAGGTAGCAATGCTATAGGTCCAGTCGGCAGCCAACGTTGCCAAGCAATGCAATTATCAAATTCCTAAAAAATATTAAAATGAATAACGCAGCACATGGAGGTTTTTCCTAGTATTTTTGTTGGTAGAGAAATATATATTTTTTAGTAGGATTTTGTTTTACGCAGACTTTTTTTTTGTTGGGACATGATTTTTTTCATTATCCAATATAAACTATAAGTATAAATTATTAATATTAGAGCATTTCTATTTCATATATTTTTCTTCTGTATATATTGAATTACAGATAGCTGTTATGAGGGTCCCAGTGGCTTTGAACAATAATGTAGAAGTGGTAAAATAAAATAATCGCAATAACTATTGTAATGTGCAACAAAATGAAGCTGGACCCTTACTACTATTAATGAAGATAAATATATAAGTAAGTTGTTACGAATCTCATAGAGGTAATGAAGAAAGTATTATACATAATGTTTTAAGGATAAATTTAATACATCCGTGATATTCTATAGAGCTAAGAAATACAATGACTTGAATGATTCCAGTCGAAAGACAGCATTGTCCACTGAAGAATAAACTTACAGATATTGGATTCCACAAACATATATCCTTGAAACATAATAAAATTTTTGTCCAACATCAAAAATAAAAGTGACTTGAAAAAAATGATATTATCTGACAATTAAGTTTTTATATGCCGAAAGACAAATTAGTAGTTGATATTGCAACTGATGTAGACAAAAATGTTATAGTTTTAGAACACTTTAGGTCCTGGATATATCAACGACTTTAGTGTGTGGCGATCGTATTTTATAAAACAATCTCCGAACAATGCCAAAAAAAAATATTCCCTCCAAAATTCTTGGAAAAATATCCACCAAAATACACATGCTACCACGGGTTGCATGTCCTACACACATATAGTAAGAGAATTATTGAAGCAGAATTTGAAGTTTTGAACTGGTTATACACTTCTGTTCACTTAAAAAGCATCAGTTAAAGTTTGCATGCGTAATAATTAAGAGCCAGTGGGCGGTAGATCAAACATATTTTAGGAAAGTCTAAAATTTCCTCGGTGAATCCGCTGTATCTGCCAACCATGAAATGGAAGCTACAACTACACTCAAGTGTGACAGTTCAGAAAATTTCATGAAGTAAAAATATATTTTAGCTGCGTTAGGATATGTTACAATATACTATTATTGCTAACTAAAATCAAAACAGCATTATCGCGGTTCTAGAGTGATGGCACACATTTTGAAAAATTAAATAAAAATAAACATATTTTCGGAAACTTGAAATTTGTATATGTTATTATTTGAAATATGAAAAGCTTATATTTCTGAAGACAGGCCGATACGTAGGTTCTTTTGACCTGGCACAGACAGTAAAATACCACGATTTTTCCTGGGTCTAGTAGATACGTTGTATATGGAATAAAAGGGTTTTCGTTCTTTATTTCTTATCTTTCATATACTAATGTCGTATTCTTTCCAACTCAAAGTTTTTTCTTGTCCTCTAACATACATCATTGAAACTAGTTTAAGGTAGATGTCTGAGTACAGCTGTTGCTCTTAACAATAGCACATCGGCATAACGTTGACATTAGAGCCAGTGATATTGATATATTAATAATTATACTCACTAATATGAAGAAGTTAAAAAATCCTTCTAGACCTGTATTGATAAAGAAACCTTCGAGTTATGGCCTTATTAAAAATAACATACTGTTTGTATGGTCCCACGATTTATATAAATCACACAATTATGACAATGTATTTTATGTAATATAAATGTTTGAATTGTATGAATGCATCTGCTATTTGAATTTCCTGTCCAAAAACGAGAATTTTTTTCTTTAGAGTGAAGAATCGTTGCAAACATTTTCTGGCAACTAACCAACGTGTATCTTTCTGCTGTATGTAATACGTGTTCATATTATATAATATCTAATTCGAGTACAAAATTACAAATATTCCCTAAAATTAAATGTGGGGTACCAAATACATTGATGATCTTTCAAGGAATGTTTGTCCAATATTAATGATGAGTCTTTATTATAAAATTGGGATTTTCTTAGATCACTAGCGACCATGTCATGGCAATTCCATTTAAAAAAAACTCTCTTTCGATAAAAAAGCAACATTCAAAACGCTCATCATAATCTCTACCTATCAATGTGTGAACGATTTTTGGTTTGGATGGTCTGTATTTAGTTTCACTGTATTTTTACCTCATTCTGTTTTATCAGTAACTTTCTTTATGCGCAATGACGCAAAACCGATTTCAATATGTGGACACTGGTATTATGGAAGATCACTACAACCCTGATAATTCGCCAATCGAACTGGTAGCTTTTTATCTTGGGTATAGACAGTTCCTTCAGATTGGATGTCACATGTTCTCGTAGGCTTCGTAGATAGAAGTACTGCTTCATCGATCCTGATTTTGATTAAATATGGGCCTTTCTAATATTTCTGTAATTTTAAGAAAAGCCCTTTCCTCTTCGTCTGGATGGCGTGAATAAACTTTGTTACGCACAACCAATGAAAGCATGTCAGAGTAAAATATATTCATCATCTTTCTGTACAAGGATAAATTTTTGGACGTCGTCGCTCAAAATATTTATTTATAAAATAATTCGTCTCCTATTCCTATTCCTATTGGATTCGCTTCTTGTACAAAAATCAAATAGTTATTTTCACAATCGATGTGAATGGTATGAATGGAACTCCAGAGTTCTTTAAGGATGGAGTAGTATTTTCCTTTTTATAGATATCAATATATTTTTGTTGTATATGTACATTTTCCAAGACAACCTGAATTATCGTATACAAATTCAGCTTGTAAGTGGGGCCACGAATTCTTCAATTTCAGTTTTTAACTTACTAAAAGGTATCATACAAACCTCTTTGTAAAAAGTCCGTTGTTATTGAAACTTGCGTCAGAAATATGCAAGGTTTTTAATCTGCTCCTATTAATGAAAAGCTCTACAATATTTTCGCAGTATCAAATTACATGACGGAATTTTCCTTATTACGTATACACCACATGCAATTGATACATGTTACATCTAAGGTGACCCGAAAAAATTCGTGGTACGCTCAGGTTGGAAAAATGTTATGTCTTTATAAATTTAAATAAAATTCAATTTTTTTTGTTATATATATATATATATATATATATATATATATATATATATATATTTTGTATCATCTTTGATCTTCTTGTTGATATTAAGACGTGATCTATTTGGTTTCCCTTGGTAATTCCTGGTATCATCCAAGTAATTTTATGTTCTTTCTTATGTTTAAAACTAGTGCTACTAATATACATGTTGTCTTCTTCGGCTAAACTATATATTCTCCCTCCAAGAGCGTAAATATTAATTATCGTTATATGTTCTTGGTCTCACTTGTATTCATAGTAATATTTTTTTGTTAAATCCCAAAATGATAGTAATACATCATTGTAATAATATGCATATCTGTTCAATTGAATTACTGTTTTATTTCTGTTTAGTATTTATTTATATATTACACTTTTCACTTTGTTTGCTAGAAAAATCTATATTTTGTCAGTTTCCATTTTAAAATTGATAATAATTTTCCTTGGTATGTAAAATTATTTTGTAAATGAACGTGTCCTATTTCTAAGATGTTTTTTATCATGAATTCTGGAAACTGCAAAATTAGAACGGGGTGGAAATGAATAACATATTCTGCGTTGTAAATTTAAATGAATCGCGAAAATAGATTAGTTCTGCCACGTACCATCAAGAGCAGTGGCATCAAAAATACGCCATGTTGTTTCCACTGATTAACAACCAAGTTTGTATATCTCCTTAGGGTATGTTTTGTGTATATACATCTGGCATACATATAAATATCATTTATTTTACAAAAAGTGAAATTTAATGCAAATTTTAATTTTCTAGCTTACCTCTGAAAAGGTTAAAGTTGCTACAACTCCTGTATTGTCATATTTCCAATTTAAATAATGAACACCCATTGCGTTTCTGACTTGTGAATTCACGCCATCACAACCAATCTATAAATAAAAGTATTATATAATGCAGTTAGCTAGTTCATTGAACAACATAATTAATAAATAAGAAAACTGCTTTGAATGGCAAAGATACGTGGCGAGCGATAGAAAACAAATATACAAGGAGAAATAAAGATGGGCTCAGAAAAATTGGAGGCAAGCAAAGAAGAAATCAAAGAAAATATGACAAATGTCCAAGAATAAATTAAGAAAATTCCGGAAAATTTGGAGGCAAGTGAAGAAATAAAATTGAGGTACATCAAAAAGATTTAAGGAAAAAAATGAAGAAGGCTCAGGAAAAAATGGAAAAAAACATGAAAATAAAAGATCTTGTATCACCAACGAGGAGTGAAGTGGAAGCTACCGTCGAGCTAGAGGAGTACAGAAACGATGAAGCTATTGAACTTCTGAAGCAATCTCCTACCAGAATCAGCGACAAGGTAATTATTCTCGAAAGAACACTCACCTCGGCTGAAACTAAAAATATTCCGAAAAAACTTTCAAATACCAACATTGAAGAATGATACGGTTATTGGCCAATGCAAATAATTCAGTTTGCTCACTTCAATGGATAACGAGAAACTCATTTATCTCCTCTGGAGATAATGACTGCGAAAGGACAAATACGGTAGGTACATTTGATATTTTCTTACTTGAAGGAATGTATAAAATACATTTTAGATCTACGAGCTTTAGAGAAGCGCGTATAATACCTATTCCACGAGAAACGTAGAGAATTTTACTTAGGTACTCGTTTCCTAGTGATTTTTATTAAGGGTTATTTGAAATATTTTCGAGTACTTATGACGTGAACATGGAAACATTTATAACATGCTATTAATCCAAAAATGATAAAACGTAACTATGCGATGAAATATGTTCTTCGACGAATGTTGTTTAACCTTTACAAAGCCAATCTAGTGCCAAAATTGGACACATATTTTAGTGTAATGTGGCTTAAATATACAAGACTTGACAACAGAATAGTATAGTTGAACTTTGACAAGAATATTTATGTAATACACATCGAGATTCAAACAGTCCATATGCATTGATTTCTTTTTTTTTAGACATTTCCAAATTCTGTGCTGATTACCACGAAGACATGACCGTGGTATTACTAAAAAAATGGTTTACCAATCAGCTCCTAACAAATATTCCGCCAAATTCGGTGATTGTTATCGTTAATAAACTTTTAAATAAAAATTCTATCAATACAGTGTTAAAAAATCACAACCACATAATCCAATGCCACCAAAATAAGGATTGCCAAAATCACACAAAGTAGATATTTTATCAAAATGAATAAAACATTATTTTTAAACAAAAGATTCATATTTATAAACTATTTTTAGATACAATACTTTATCTTAAAAATTACAAAATCGTACATCTAGATGTCGAATTCAATTAAACAACATACATCTCTTACTGATCATTGATATCTAGAAGGCATAGATAATTATTTTCAATACAATGATCATTTCTATCTTTAACTAAACAAACTTTCCATGTGATCTCTCAAGTTCTGCCTATTTTGCACAAATTGTAATTGAGTGTGTAGAAGAAAAAGTAAAAAAATATAAAACTTCATGTATTATTTTTCAGACGTTATGTTGATTAGTGTTTAATTTCTATTCCATATACAAATGTTTCATTTGACTCTAAAATCCAGTTCACCAATAGAAAACAGTAGGTCATCATATAAATTTTTCAGATACGAATCTTATTAAAACCAACAATAATAAAATTAAAACTGAAATACAGAGAGAAGAAACATGGTATGGACAATATCTATATTATAATATGAACACAAAAAGCGTAATTATAGAACTAGTAGATACAGCTATAAATTTAGATTTACCCAAATATCACTTCGAAGTAAAGAACATACTTGAATAATGATCAATATCATTTAAATCGAATAAATAGAATCATTAAACAGCATTTATATAGATACCAGAATCTATCTAAACACAACATTACCACCATCAATACCGATCTTGAAACCATTATGGAGTGGGATGGAAGCAATCTGAAAAAGTTTAATGCAGCAGATGGCTAGAACTGCTGCTCAGGATTTGGTCCTGTTTGGACATAAAATATCACCAGCTCCGCAAATTCGCCTGTTGGGTGTCACAATCTATTTCTATACAATTTCTCAAAATTAAACTCTAGGAATAGGATTACTCTTACTACCAATCTTCCATTTTAACCTCGAGAACATTCAGTATGTATTAGAACTGTTATAAATACTGCTCATTTAATTGTACCATAATTTGAATATGAACCTTTCTAACAATAACTATTGCTTGATGACTATATAATAATGTTCAACATTTTATTAGGAAATAACGTTAACTAGCGTATTGGATAAGAGTAAATTTGAGAAAATACGAAATAGGCTAATACTCAAATTTCATTGTTACATTTATATATCGACACTGTTCAGTAATTTTATAAAGTTGCAATATTTGTTTTGGGATTAGTAAATCTGTAGGCGGAAACCGATCATTTCTGATGTTAAGAGGAAAGATAATTTACCACAAAACTAATTTGTTGAGAGCTTGTGAAATATTTTGCATGCAAAGTTACATTTTAAACTTTGATACCACTCAAAAGAAATGAAAGCATCGTTTTAATGGTGTCAATAACATATCGTTGATTTGTTTTATGTATCCAAATCCAAACTATATAAATCATAAAATTTGCAACAAAATGTTCTAATCAGCCTATTGAAAACTGAATGCTTCTTTGACTGAAACATTACACTATAATAGTCTAGGTAACGCCTATCTATCTTAAACCTGAAGAAACAGATTTTCCTGATTTTAGATATTATAATTACTTGAAGACTGTTCAATAATAACAAATTCTTTGTGTAACTCTTCAAGTAGTAGAATGATGTCATGGAAAATGTAAGTTAAGACTAAAAACTGCCGTATTCACAAAATGTTATTTATAGATCGCAGTTTATTAATAATTATCATCGACACAGTTCTACATAAGTGTTATAGAGAATTTTAAATTTAGATTTTTCCTTTGTGGAAGTATGTGGTAGTAATAAAATTTATGTGAAGACGTTCATTCAAACTTGAAACTATTATAGAAAATAAAACATTAACTTATTCACTGGAAGGCAACCTAAATAATCCCATTTTAATATGTCAGAATCATCAGCTCTGAATAATTCAAAGATTATCACAATAAAAATATTATTTCAATTTTGATATATGAAAAACAATAATTTATAATACTAACTTCTTTTGTATGCTACTTGATATATAAATGAAATAAAAAACTATACTCTTACTTCAAGAGTATTTTTATGTCTAATTGATAACTTACAACGTGGTATTGAAGATACAGGAGTTTGTAAGTAGAAACAAGGATATTCACGTACATGTAATTCTAGACCTAAAAGTATGTCCAAAAATTGGGATGATACTTCGTGTACTCTTTTTTCTAAAAAGCCCAAAAATTTTGATTATGTAGTTTTAGTGTATGATTATAAAGCATTAAATTAATTTTATGTCACCACTTAGCCAACTCATTTAATTGCATGGTAGTTTTTGAAATTAAGTTCATGTTGTTTCATTTTTTGGTTAAAGCAGAAAGGTAATTATCCACATAACGTGGGAAGAATTGAGTTTTTATGTTAGTTCATTTGTGATATTTTATATTTGCCTATGAATTTTGAGTTGTTTGCCAAACTAAATATTATATGGGATTACATGGGATTTCAGAGGAGCAAAAATGAACATGTAGTTATTTTACAATAAATTGTGTAAGTTATATTGGAGGAACATTTGGAAAACATAAAAATATAACTCGGAATTAACTGATAAGAGCTGCGGAACTAACAATGACATCGATGTACTTCAAATAAGAGAATAAAAAATACTAGTACGAGCAAATCAATGGCTGTACCATGAGAGAAGCCATATCAGTTCATCATAGTTAGTTATGGAAGATCAATTAGACGGATTTAAATTTCAAAAAAATTTTGAATATCAACCGGAATCAACAAACTTCATTTTTATACCTTGTCATTCTGAAGATTGTTTTTTGAATTTAATGAATTTAGAATTACATGAAAATATCTTGTCTGTAATGATGAGGATGTAGCTGTTGCTCTTCAAGTATCCTCCAAGTACTTGAAGAAGACATATTTGTTTGTCATGCCACATTCCTTACGCTAACTGTTGGATTTTGATCAACTAAATTTAAAATCATCTTTTCTTTATTAATGGTTCTTGGCCAACCAGAATTAATAACATGTCAGTGTATTCAAAATTTGAGTACATTTTGATTAACAATATCTAATTTAACAAATAACAAGATTTCAGACATGTAATTATTATTGGTAAACAGAGAAAATGCTATTGCCGTGTAAAATTCGAAGTTAAATAATTCAGTGCCCATACTTATTTAACTTTGAAAAACAAGATCCTACACTGATTAGACTGGATTTTTGTGAAACTTTACAAGAAACGAAAGCCATCAGTCCTAAAATGTATCTGTTTTATCGAAAGGGTCTCATTTACGCCACAAAAAATTTTCAATTCCCATTATACTTACTAATTAATAATAATAATAGTAATAATAATTACACCAAGAATATGCAACAGTGGTCTAGGAAGGCACTACACGGAAGACATTATCATGACCTCAACCAACCGCATGTTGACAAAGAAGCTTCAAACAGATGGCTTCCTAGCGGCAATCTCTTTCCAGAGACCGAAGGCTTCATGATGGCTATCCAAGATCAAGTTATTAACACAAATAACTACAAGAAAAATATTAAGGATCCGAACATTCAATCTGACAAATGCTGCTCGTAGTGTATTAGCTAATACCGACTTCCTGCTCCGGCATAACCATGTGTGCAACATCATCCACCAAAAACTGGCCAACAAGTTCGGTCTTCTCAATACGTATACACCGTATTACAATACCAGCCGCAGAAGGTGCTCGAAAATGACAATTTTAGACTATACTACGATAGGTCCATTAGCACCGATAGACAGGTGACGAATAACAGACCTGACATCGTGGTGGTTGATAGAAGAGTCAATTCAGTTCTTCTTGTCGATGTAGCTGTAACGAACACTCATAACGTTCTCAACAAACACCAGGAGCATCTGGCCAAATATGCGGATCTCGCAATTGAGATCAAACAGATGTGGCACAGCGAATATGTGGAAATGGTGCCAGTTATTATGTCAGCAACTGGCGTTGTGCCTAAGACCCTGCATGACAGCATTGCCAAACAGGGATTACCAAAAAACACTTTCGCCAACATCCAGAAGACTCTAATATTGAATAATACTTGCCACACAGTGCGCAAGTTCATTATGTGCACCGAGCCTAATCCTTTTGATACTTTGTATCCGCAATAGGTAAATAATACCAGCTGTAAGCTGAGTAGTAAATAAGTCTTTCGAATAATAATAATAAGGTTCGATCGGATAGAGGGGTTACAAACATTCTCCACGCAATAGACACCCGTCAGCATTTGCAAGAAAAGAGAATGTAATTATTTTGAAATATTTTGACAAAAAAGACTTGTACGTTCTTTCGACAGAATTTAGTGCGGAACTTGCTGAAAGAGAGAGATATGTTGTAGGTGGTCAGCGAGAATTTTTTATGAAACCTGCAGTGATTCAATAATACACTCAGTGTTTGCTAGGCGTCGATAAAATCGATCAATTATTGCATGCCTATAAATGTTGCCGTATATCATGGTTCAAGAAATTAGATATACATTTTGTTCAATGTGCAATATTGAATTCACATTATGTTTACAAACAATTTAGCGACCAAAATATGACATCATTGACTACTCAAATTTTGTAATTGTCTCTTTCATGGAAAGCCGTTTAGAAGAAATCGAAAGATTGGATGCGAATGAGCCACTTCCTAGACGACGTCGAAGGCAACAAATTGAAGTTCGTGATAAACCTGTTGTTTATACTTTTTCAAAATTTCCACTTACTCGTTGTCGTCTGCGTCCACAACGAAGATGTGTTATGTGTTCGTCAAATAACATCAAATGCGATACTAGATACTCTTCTAATTTGTGCCCTGCAAGACCTGCATTGTGTATGCCAAACTGCTTCAATCGTTATGATCATTTTATTTTATGTAAAATAACTTATGTATAATGAATTTTATTAAAATATAATTTTATTTTGTATAATCTTAGCTGGGGAAGAAAGGATTAAATACGATATGAAAATTACAATTAAACTTTGAATTCTATAGATTTTATACCAGCGACTTTTTTCTATTCGTAAGCCTAAATACAATTCCCAAAAATATTTGACTCGAATGAGGTGTGAGTGCAAATATTGTTCTTGAATGAAGAGTTCTATTGGCAATATTTATTTAAGAAGTTAACAGATTCTGACAATTTTTTATGTTATTCATATTTATACCAGATACCTAATTTAAACAAGAACAAATCATATCAATGATAAAAAACAGCTTCGAAAATTGGGAGGGATTAGATTTTGTGATTGTACGACTACGTGATAAATTTCACTTAAATATATTTTTCCTTTTTCAACTTCACATTTAATACTATAAACAAGTGGACATCTAGTCCAATGAAATATTTGTGATTGGCCTATAATATTTTTTTCGCGAATTTTGTATTTGATAGATTTCTTTAAATATATTTAAAAATAGCCACATCACAATTCCCACTTATAATGCCTGGCTTTTAGTTTCTCTGTGAACGTAAAGCAATTCAATCGAAAATTTTCAGTTACTTATTGTGTTAATAAATTTGTTGTGGTGAGTGTAATAGACAAAACTAAAAATACACAGATTTTGCAGTAAATACCAGATAAAATCAATTTCCATTTTGCAAATATAAATTTCAATAACTGGGCATTGAAACTTCATATCTTAAGCATAATATCTTTGTAATTTTATTTAAAGAGTGGTAATTTCTTTTTATATCAATGAATTTATATTAATATATGAAAAGACGCAGTGACAAAACACTTTCCAAACTTGACAAAAAGATCCAAAAATAACCTAAGTAAATAAATGGGGATATACTTCCATATCCTTCACTAATAATTAATCTTGATTGGATCTACTAACAAATAAACCCGAAACCAGTAAATACAGTTTGCCTCTCTGTTTATTGTACTATCTAAAAGTAGATTACTTACACACACAGTTTACATTTCATTTAACAAACATACAATTTCAGTGTACCCAAATTTTCAAATGCACATTTTTATAGAAACATTTAAAAGTTGTCTCGAAGAAAAAATGATACATTTTGATTATTTCAAATATAGTTGAATAAAGAGTACTATTGAAAAATAAAATTTGTGATAACACATAAATTGATATACGGGAACTTCAACAGATTTATAAAATGAGTAAAATTCAACTTTCTTCACCGGCATGCTCTTCTTTCAGAGTGAATTATTCACATAAATAGAATAGAATGAAACAAATATCATTCTAAATATAACTGAATACTATATTTCTTTGAGATCGGTACTTACTGCAAACGGTTTTTCATTTTTTATAAAAATAACAAATATTTCACACACCCAGTTGCAGTAAAATGCTTGAAATGGGAGTATTCGCAACTCTTCACTGTATGACAGTGGTATAGACATTTCAGTTATTAGCTGAAGCAGAGGGTTATATAGATAATTCTTTGCTGCATATACTGCTAAATTACTCTTGGGGAAAAACCACTAATACTTGGCAAATTACTCCCGTCAAGAAGACTTAAATATAAATTTGTCAACATGCAGATATTAATTTATCAATTCATTTTTTAAATTTAACTAATTGTAAATTGAGAATATTGATTAACGATAATAAAGCTATAATTAAGAAAAATTCAACATAGTCTGAGTAGTGATTGTAGTTTATTGTTAATTCGTGAAAAGTGCAGCCGATACATGTTTTGTGATGAGCTCGTGAATTAGATTGGCGATTAATAAACAAGAACATTAATTATCTCGATTGCCTATCGCCATTATTAATAAATTTGTCCGTTATATATCTAGAAACAAAATTATGCATGTCAATGCACTATTTTTGAGATTATGAGCTAATGGTATTTAAGGTTAAAGGTTTTATTAAATTTTTGTTTTGGTTTCTCGAATAACTACCGAATTGTATCGATCTAAGCCTTTAGCGTTACGTTAAGTATTATTCAAATAAATTCGAACCATCAACCACCAACAATAATCGGTGAATTTACAAAATGTCATTAAAACGATTCCTTACTTTATTGTCCGTATAGGTTATTTCAATTTTAAACTGAATTTATTTATTTCTTCTAATAAAAATCGTTTACTTAAATAGGATTTATGAACCTACATTTACCATATATGAAACAAAGAACAATTTGGGGGCTTTATTGAAGTTTCATTTTTTATTTCGAAAATCTGGAACTCGAAAAGACGAATTTATTTGTCAGTGGAAAGAATAAATTCCTTTAGTAGTAAACATACAATAAAAAGGAAAGAAAATATAAGTTGGACGAGACGGTTAATGAAAGCCATATCGTCTAAGACGAGAAAAAAGATTTCGTTAAGCATAATGGAAGGTTGGTCTTAAAAGTTCATTTTGAGAAAGTTTGCGGGTTCATTGTTTTGCAAAATGGGAGCACACCGGGATTTGCAGGTGATCTGTTGAAATTTATATTTATAATGTTTTTCGGTTATGCATCATAAACTTTTTAAAAAATCACTAACGAACGGGGAAGGAATGACAATTAAAATGTGATAAATCGATATTTTTAGTTTTAAGTCAAGGAATTTTTTATTTGAAAGGAACTAGTAGTGGAAGTGAACATCTCGAAGTACATCTATGAAATATAAACAATCAGGGAGTGCATGCGAATCATAGACTGGCTCAAATCCTTAAAGTGATTAAAAGAATATTTCTTCCATAACCAGTGGATTTTTAAATAGATAGTAAAATAAAAACAAAAAATTTTGCTAATACTAGTATTTAATAAAATACTAGTTGTTTATTAGAATGATACAATAGTACAATCAAATAATTTTTTCAAAATCTAATATTTAAATGCAGATATAGAAATAGTTCGTTGTTTTTCCACAAAAATGAAAAAAATGATATTATATTCAGTAGAAGCACAAAAACTACCCCTTTTTCTGCTTCATTCATTTTTTTTTTAAATCCGAAGGTATATCAGCCAGAAATTAAGACGGACGATGGCATATAAATAATATTGCTAATAGAATGTGAATTATCACAATAATATTGCAGCTACTGTCCACAATTCCAGTGACGCGAAAAACAATGTCTTTGGGTGATTAGACGAGGTCCATATGATCCTTGGGATCAGTTTTAGCAGGCGTCATTGCAAAGCTTGGTTGTTTCGCGACCAGCAATGGCATCGGAATCAACTTTTTATCAATTGTCAAGAATTTGGATGTTTAAGACTTCGAAGTTATTTTGGATGGCGGTCGCAAGTGATCAGATGAATGCTAATTTGTCTTACATGGTTCTATATTATTATTTTAACACTAGTAATTTAGTTAGATCTTTTATTTTTTCGTGTGCGATATGATATCCAAAATAGATATTTAGATTATTCGATTTGTTCGTCATTCCTTAAAAATATTTTGGGATACCTGAAGTAGTTTTAAATTGACCGGTGCAAAAGAATTTTTGTTGTGGTCACTTTGCTGAAGTACGCCTGTCTGTTTATCTGAACAAGTCTCTCCATAATTATTCCTCATTTTCCCATTCCTCTTACTCGAAATCTGCCAATATTTCCTCATACGTAATAAATAATTTGATATAACTATTTACAAGAGTAAAACAAAATTTAGGATGTAAATCCTGACGTCGAGTCAAGAGAGTTCAGGTGTTACAAAGAAAAACTAGCGTCGGATAAACTAGTCAAATAATCTCAAAGATACTGCTTTTTCGAAAATTTTACTAAAACCGCTAAACTAAAAACTAAAAACCGCTACTATGAACTATTAAAATTTGAATAATTGTTCTAACTTGAGTATTCGTTCAATCCATATTGTTATTTGTAAAGTTGATCCATGGTATTATGAAATATAAATTATTTCTTTTCCAATACGTACGGATTTGAAAAATAGTATAGATTTATGAAACGGCGTTTGAAATCTTTATTACAAAGTAATATTATAGAAAATGTGATGTCAAATGGTTTTATTTAGTGTGTAATGTTGTAATGTTATAGTTCTATTCTATTTTTATTTGTCTATAGTGATGTTTTGCTTAGAACACTGTAATATTAATCATCATTATCTCTTTTTAAGCATTATTGTAAGTGGAGTCTGGATTAGATTGAATTGAAATATTTGACATATACACAAACTTCTATTTCATTCAATGCGTTCAAACTGAAAAAGTTGCTTCGTAAAAACTCATACATGTAATATTACATATATGTAATACTTACATGGACAGTTGGTATGAAAAAAAAACGTCCCTACGTTACGGTGTCGACAATATTTATTTTCTCTCTCATTCGGGAGTCTTGATCTATACTACTCATGCTTGAGAATGCGCAGAACCGAGCTGGAACTTCGGAAGATAGAGAAATCATTGCCATTCTGTCTTCCTTAGTCGGAACAATTTCCATTTATAGAAACTGCCCATATCGTATATAATACAGGGTGGGCCAAAGAAACTTACTTATTTGAAAGGTCAATAAAAACAAAAGTACTTCAGATATTGTTTTTAATTTTTTTTTTTATTTGAGAATACAATGTCCCAGTTTTTTTTCATTCGGTGCTGAAAATGACATCTGTTAAATGGCTACCTCCATTATGTATACGTTGATTTAGGCGATTTCGGAAGTTCATCTCCACTCTTCGCAGCATATCAATGGGTATGTTGGCAATGGCATCACGAATGTTGTTCTTCAGGTGAGCAATGGACCGTGGTCGATCTTCATAAACGAGAGAGATTAGTGCGGCCGGGGAAATGTTGTCGCATCAAATCCATTGGACCTCCTGCTGTGGCTCCATCTTGCTGAAACCACACACCATATCGTTCATTTGTTCGAGGCTTGGAAGACAAAATTATAATGTTACTGTAACGAGTTGCAATCACAGTAATTACACGTTCGTTTTCTTCAAAAAAATAAGGACCAATTATTCCCATTATCAATATCGCACACCAGACAGTAACTCGTTCGCAATGAAGTGGCTTCTGGTGAAATTCACGCGGATTTTTACCACTCCAATAACGCATATTTTGTTTCTTGACGCAGCCCGAAAAGTGAAAATGAGCCTCGTCACTGAAAAAAACGACCGTATCTTGAGGAAGGTTGTCAAGCAGCACTTCACATGCGTTTTGACGGGCAACAAAATCGCGTTCAGTCAATTCTTGCACAACAGCCAATTTATAAGGATGAAAATAAAGGTCTTCGTGGAGAATTCGCCGAACAGTGGTGTCAGAAATTCCCAGAGCAGCTGCATGTTTGCGAGCGGACCGCCGAGGAGAACGCAGAATTGCCTGACTTCACTCTTTCTACATTTTCCAGAGTTCTGGTGGTCGTTTGATAATCAGGTCTGGGTTTAGGCGACACTTCCGCACTCCCGAAATGAGGTAACCCACCACAGAATTGAATTACGGCCAGGAACAAGTCTGTGAGGAGGAATTTTCTTCCAGTTCTTCAATGTGTAATATATAGAGGGCATATTTGAGTGGTTCCAAAATACATAAGAGACTGTCACTAGTAGTAATGTAGATATATAAATATTTATAATATTATAATATAATAATGTAAATTATAATATTTGTTTAATACAAATTTCAACCACATCCGTACGGTTTACTGGTTAAGGAATTTACCATGGAAATATTGAAATAGATGAAGAGGAAAAGGGATGAGTAGATAGTAGGAAAAAAATCTTTGGATCCATCAGACCTGTACGTGCCTGTTGTTTGTTATTCAATATCTCCATATTCTATTCTTCACCTACCAGATTAATTGAAGGTATCCTCCTTATCCATATTAAAACTCCACGGTCTATATCAGAGGACATGTTTCTCACAATATATTATATAAATTTCTATATTTTCACGTACCAAAACCTTAATATCAAATTATGTATTGTTTTTATTGTCTATGTTTAGTCGGATATATCCATTTCATGTATTTTTGGTTTGACAGAGGTTCAGCTGGATGTTTATACCTAGGTTACACTTATCTTCTCGGCCAATGAATTGAGATGAAACATTGAAAATTTGAATTTGAAACTTTGAATATTTTTCTCAAATCTGAACATATAAAGGATAGAATATGATAAAACAAATACAAAACAAAAACTTATAAGGAATTAAAATCTGAGGAACTGTTATTTATAACTTTTTTCGAAAACCCTTATATTTACAAGATCTGAAATAATCATCTAATTTTTTTAAAAACAGTTTTTTGAGGGTGTGAATTTATGCGTTGCATTTCTTCAAAAATGACAACAAGAATTGGCATTGGATGGAAGTATCATACCATGGAGGGGATTGCTATCCTTCAAAATTTAATATGCATCGAAAATTATAAAATATGATATACTTATAAGAATGGTATGTATGTGACGCTAAAAATGGATATATTTGTAATTTTCACATGTACTGTGGCAAAAGATCTCGTTCACAATAAACAAGTGCAATTCTTCTTGAATCTTATTCTAAGTTCATGGCATCACGTATACGTATTGATATTTAGTTAGCCTAGACCAGTTCCATGTATAAACAAAATATTGCGTTACCATAGCAACGAACAATAACTAATTAGAAGTGTCAGTGTAAAGTTTGACGTCAAAAAAGTGACGCAATAAATTCAAAGAAAAAAGATGTCCACCGAAATTGTGAAAATCGAAAAATTGGAGTATCGAGCCATCATCAAGTACCTGTATTTAAAAGGGTTAAGAGGTAAGCAGATTTACGAAGATATGCTCAATACCCTTGGTGATCAATGTCCTTCGTATGTGACCGTGAAAAATTGGACTGCAAACTTCAAAAGAGGTAAATTTTCCGTTGAAGATGATGACCGATCGGGAAGGCCAGTTTCTGTGTCAGCGCCCGAAAATATGGATGCAGTTAATGACATGATTTTATCTGAAGCACTGAATATTTCATACGAACGCGTTCATCATATAGTTCACATTAATTTGGACATGAGAAAAATTGCTGCAAAATGGATCCCCAAATGTTTGAATGTTGACCAAAAGCGTGCAAGGGTAGAAGCATCGCGTTAGATCTGTGTTCGATTTGAAAACGATGTAGACTTCTTAAACCGAATTGTTACTATGGATGAGACTTGAGTACATTTCTACGATACAGAAACAAAGCAACAATCGATGGAATGGGGACACTCTGGTTTTCCAAGACCTAAGAAGTTTCGTGTAAAGGTCGTAAATTTTCTTCCGACGAGGAGGTAATAAAAATTGTGGAGGTCTGTTGTGCAGAGCAAGAAGAATCATTTTTTTTAGAAGGTCTAGAGACGTTGCAGGTTCGCTGTAATAAATGTATCCAGTTAAGAGAAGTTGCGTAATAAAATATTTTGACATTGAAATTTTGTTTGGCTCTATAGTAGGCTAAGAATTTTTCAATATATCCTCGTATAGGGGAATCTATTATAATATGGTTGTCACTTGGGAATTGCTTTTAAAGCGTAAATTTTGAACTCATGGTACTACTCAAACAAACGGAGCCTCCCTGTTGTTCTGAAAACTGCTAAAAAGCTGTTATCGACTAGGTGACAAAAAATTAATTTGGAAATCAATATGAATTTTTGATTACAAGTACATGGAAAATGTACTATACTAATCGTATAATTCGATTGTTCGTCATACCAAGAAGTTGACGAATAGAGCTGCTGCCTATTTGATGAATTGAGCCCTATTTAAAGAGTTTTTAATGCATCAAATCCACAAGATGTATTGAATCCAAAAGGATGTCAGGACATTGAAATCTCAAAGGCAATGTCGTCTATGAGCCACAAATCAGAACAAAAGCTTAACATGTTATACTCGTATATGCGAAAAATATTAGGACCTAGCGATTACTAAACGTAATTTTATATAATAGTAGTTCCATTCATATAAATTTATCGATATTGTTTTAAAACATCGATTTTATTATATATTTTTTGAAATGAAAATCATTTACATAAAATTCAATAAATTCTTTAACCTTTTATAAAACAGAAATTTATGTCTTTCTTATTCTATATTTTCATTTATGCCAATTAAAGGAACATGGTACTTAGTGAAAACGAAGAGCCCATATTCAGATGGGAAAATAAAGATATTGAAATGCAACACTATTCCTCAACAATATCGAGTGAAGATGACGGATCTGAAGATAATATCGAGGAAAGAATACGTACTAGACCATACCAAGAAATATGGAATGCATCTTCTATTTGGGAGAGTCTAATGGTAAATATATAAAATTTCATGTTCAATTAAGGTGATACATAAATTTTATTTCAGAATTTACCAGATGCTGAAGAGATCTATGACCTGTTACAAAAAAACAATCTCCAATCAATAATCGGAATAAACAAAAATACCGGACTACTTATGGCGACTTGGTTGGGGAATATCAAAGCACTTGAATTAATTCTAGAAAGCATGCCAAATTTAGAAACTTGTGATGAAAGTGGAAGGTAAAGTTGACTTTCTTACACCAAGAAAATTATTCAAAATACCAGCTACGAAATATTGCTTTTCTAATAAGAAACTATAAGGTAAAAAATTCTTAGCTGGTATTGAAAATAAACTCCAAAGATGTTAAGGGGATATTGTGTTTAAGCTAATTGCGATTTTCAATCACAATGTGTTTACATATTATATAATGGATGATTTTCTTTCTGTTTGTATGCCCTTTTGCGCAATAAATTTGCAGTTTGGAACAAAAAAATTTGATTGAAAATTAAATTACACATGGACATCTTGATAACGTTTCGGTATACTATAAATAGGGTCTTCGAAATAGTATTGATCGATCTGTTTCCCAATTCTGGATAAAAATTGTTGATAAGTCTTACGGCTTAAGGTTCTTTGTAGCTGTTTTCAAACATGCTTCATAAGATTGAGGTCAGACAATCCGAGATACAATGATCCGTAGCGATTTCGTTTATTTTTGTATGATGTAGTAGAGCATTATCTACTAAACATTGGAAAATGTTGAAATAACAGCACTAAACAAAAACATTTATTGTACGTCTATGCTCATAGTCATAGTTTCATGGAGCACTTACAATTCTGTATTCGCTTAGTAAAAAAAGCCTCCTCAAACAGCAACTGTACCACCTCTGTACGGATAAACTTCTTGCGTGATAACTTGAGAAGTGGGAGAAGTAAAAGTGTGAAGGAAAATGTACTTGTTCTTTCAATGACCTGTGATTAAAGCTTTATACGTGGTTATCGAAAAAAAAACGTTTACTTTTGGTCCAATTTGACGACATGAGATGTACGAAAAATAATAGGAAAAAAGCATCAAACCCTTATTAAGAAAGCTAAAACAGATTAAATTATTACATCTTGCTTTTCGAGAAAAAACAATAAAGAAGAAAATTTAATTGTCGCTGCAGAAGTTACTTTAAAATGATCACAGATATAGTTAAAACTGTAGAAACTTTGTCATGTTGTCTGATTCGATGACTGCGATACAAAAAACAAAAAACCAAGTTTTCAGTTAACTGAAGAAAATGGAACCAACAACTGAAGTGAAATTCTTGAAAATACGAAAAAAAATTATCCGTATCCGAAAAAAAAATTTTTTTCGGTGCTCAAGCTAAAAATTAATCTACATATAAAAAGAAAATTCTCAGCAAGTATAAACTCTTAACATCAAGTTTAAGTACTTACAATTTAAATATTAAAATTTTACCATTTGAATTACATGCAAGAAATTTTTTATAATTAGTTTGATGGATCTTGTGGGGAAGTTTATGCTCTACGAAATCGCTTTAGTTTTTTTTGTGTAACTCGCGCGATAGGAGGAAAATTTTTTTTTTTCAAAAACAGTGCTTTAACGACTCATATTGGTGAGCCAGCGCGAATTATATTAAAAAACTCTAAAGCGATTTCGTAGAGCATAAAATAAAAGTAATTATAAAGAGCTCAAACTCGGTAAGAATTTTTTTATGTAGATTAATATTTTGCTTGATTACCCAAAAAAAATATTTTTTTTTGGAAAGTAATCACCCTCATAACTAGTCAGAAAAACAGGTAAATATTCAATTCACTTTGTTTTTATGAATATTCGGGTAATACATGTTTGGTTTCATTTAGTTTTTTGACATTGTATTGTAACTAAAATGTCATCTGCAAGCATTTCACAAGATAATGTTAAAGATCATAATTTTTTAATTTCAGGACCGCCCTACATCTAGCAGCATATGGAGGTAAAAGTGATTGCCTCAATCTGCTATTGAATACGGATTGTAATATAAATGCTTGGGATAAAACCAAGCAAATCACCCCATTACACTGTGCGGCAGGTGCGGGAGATTTGAATTGTATCAAAATTTTGTTGAAAAAAGAAGCTAATGTAAACGCAGGTCTCAGCAGCGGTGCATACAAAGCTCCTTTATATTTTGCTGTTCAGAGCAATGCTACTGATTGTGTTAAAGAGCTTTTGGAAAATGGAGCTATACCCAATCCGTGTCAGGTGAGTTTGAAGTATCAATGAAACGTTTTTTCTTTTCTCCTAAGAATGAATTAGTTATGACACTGTTTGCTACAAATGTACATCCAATACAGAATCAATATCGAAATGGGCATAAGCTAGTTTAATGTATTATAAAAAATCGCATACAGAAGCACATGTCTTGGAAGTTGAAAATGTCAACTCGATCATCCTAGTTTGACACTCCACCTTGACAATTTTCAAACGCCGTGACAAACTCCGCCCATCGACATCCAGAGCTTATTTGATGTTGTTGTTTCGTAATATCATAGAAATTCCAGAAGGGTAGTAAATTTCTCATTATAAGCAGCACAAATAAAAACTAAATAAACTTAGGTGTTTGAATGTATTAATTGAATTGTATTTTATACAAGAATAACATGTACATATGCTTACACTTTTTGACAAATAATTTCATTATCAATTAACAAAATTAGATTCTTGTACATTTTATAATTTTCCCTTTTTTATTTACTACTCTAGTTCAAAATTATATCAGTTGTTTAGAACAATGTTGAATATTTATTTTGTATAGGTAAACATGTATCTGCCGCTCTAAACGTAACTTGAGAACTGTTCGTCGAAATTCCAATGAGTTAAGTTATTGGAAACATACGTAATAGTAGGGAGAACAACAATTGTCTATAAAAATCTACTTTAATTCATCTCACCAGAGTGTTTAATATATATTCTTTCCGAACTTTCAAATACTTATGTATTCATCATCGGGGACTGAAATTATGGTGAAGGTATAATGTGAAAATATGTATAAATATATAGCAATATTAAAAATTACTTACATTAATTAAGAATTGCGGTGTCTTGATTTTGTTTTTTCATTAAAAAAATTATTAAATTCAAAAGATTCAGATATCAATATTAATTTGAGGATTGAGATAAATATCAAGTTTATTGATTATAGTTGCTATTCAAATCGTTCTAAATTTTCATTGGTCAGATTAGATGAACGACATTGTAATTTTATAGGTTAGATTAGGTTAGGTCGTTATGTAGAAAGTTGAATTTTATAGGTTAGATAATGATACACTAAACATTTTGAGCAATGTATGTTGTTTCTAAGAACAGGCATTTTTAGTAGTTGATTTCAGTAGTCAAAACTTTGGCAGTGATCTTATAGATTCACCAATGTAATCCTTATCACAATTTAAACAAGCAATTACGTTATTAGACACTTCATTAGTTAGTGTTCTATCCCATTTTAGTGAATGCACATTCGAGTGTCAAGTTTTATGTGTAAGCCAGTTTCAAATTATATTGTTAAAAGATTCCTGAAAGTTTAAGAGTAACTGAATTTATATATAGTAAACGTGTATTAATAGATAAGACAGTATTGTCAGAACTAGTATCTACAAGAACTTATTGGTTTAGTATACTAGTTAATTGACATTTTATTATCTTCGTTTCTTATAAATTTTGTGTCAAGAAAAGGTAATGATTGTTCAGCACTCTCTCTTTCTATACTGAATTGTATAAGGGGATCAAAACTATTGAAGTAAAATAACAAATTACCAATTTCATTATATGAAAGGGATAAAATTATATCATCTACACACTTTTTAATAAAGAATAATTTGAAAAGCAAAATAGATATAACAAATTCCAAAATATATTATAAGAAAATTATGTATTATTAAAAATGAATGTTTTTAATTTTAATAAGAGTTTCTTTATCAATTTAGCAATTTTTACTTACATCACTCCAATAGTGTGGTAAAGATGTTAGACATATATTAATCGATTAATAGTTTCATTAATTTTAAATGAGTATTTGATTGTTATAATTATAATATTTTGTTAAAATTTTGGTTAACCAATTAGTAAGAGGTTTAATCGGAGTGTTAATTGATGCTACAAATGATCTAGCTGATTTATGAATTTTTGGTTAACAGTGGAATTTAGCAGAAATGCAGTTATTATAGTTTCTCAATTTCTCTTTGGTTTCTTTGTCAATTAGTTTTTCATTGACAAATTTTTTGTATTAATTTATTTCACTCATAAATTGTTTCAAGAGTTGGATCATTAGTATATTCTTTATAAGATGTTTAATTATTAATAACGACATGTCTAGATAATTTACTGAAAGAATTACAGGAGATTTTCGGGTCCAGCTGGGAAAGATATATGGAGAGATATGGAAGGAAAATAATGACTAAATCCACTAATGTTACCAATTATTTGTAATTGTGTAGTCTATTTACCAATCTACCAATCTAAATAATGAATCGCTTATTAGATAAATTGTCATTATTAAGCTATTGCATTATTAAATATTAGTTTTTATTTCGTCAATAGCCTCTTATATATTTTTTTCAATATTTGGCACCTATCATTTACCAATACCACAGTAGGTACATAACAATGATAACTTTGCATTCAGTCACTGATCTTCCTGAAGAAGCAGACAATGTCTCCACAAAGATCATAAATCATTTCATTATGTTTAAATAAACTCATTATTTTTAATTGTTTCAGGTTTTCAGCGAAACTCCCCTTCACGTAGCAGCATCTCTTGGAAATTCTGAAATTATGAAATTACTTCTACAATATGGAGCTGCAAACGATGTACAATGTGGTTCCGAAAAAATGACTCCCCTACATTTGGCTGTCGAAGACGGAGATTTAGAATGTGTCAAGTTACTTATAAACGTTGGAGCCAATGTTTCCGCTAAAAACTATAAAAATCAAACGCCTTTACATTTGGCAGCGTTATCCCAATGTTCTGAAACAATTGCTCTACTTTTATCAAAGGGAGCTGACGCTAATGCTGCAGACGTAGATGGAAGAACTCCGTTACATTGTTCTATTGTAAAAGCATCAAGATCGTGCGAATGTGTAAGAATCCTGCTTGGCGCTAGACCAAATGTAAATAAACCTGATATTTTTGGTTATACGCCTTTACATTTAGCTGCACTGAATGAATACTCCCATTGTGTAATGCTACTGATAAATAATGGTGGAGATGTTACAGCGAGAACCAATGGAGGAATATCAGTGCTTACTTTCATAACAAGGAAAACACCTGGCGTCATACACAAGTATATAATGAAGTTTGACAATTCTATAAAGGTCGTGGATCACGAAATAGGCGATATTGACTGCGAACTGAAATTAGATTTTAGAGTACTCGTTCCGACAGTGGGTAATAAAGAAACAGAACTACTTTTGAACTTCATAGAAGTTGGCCATAAAGAAGTTTTAAAGCATCCATTGTGTGAAACTTTCTTATTTTTAAAATGGAGACGGATAAGGAAATTTTTTCTGTTCAGTCTCTTTTTTCATTCTTTGTTTGCGATTTTATTCACTTTTTACACCATAGGAGTATTTTTAAAAAATTGTCCTTCTTCAAAAAGTTTTAAAAATCCTTGTTGGGTTCCCGAATATGTTAAAATTTTTGGTTACAATTTACTTATACTTACTTTATTGCTACTAGCAAAAGAGTTATTCCAAATAGCGCATTCGTGGCAAACGTACATAAAACAATGGGAAAACGCATTGCAGTGGCTCATTATTTTTGGAGTATTTTGTTGCGTTCAACCTACGACGAACATGGATATAAGGCAAGATGTATTCTCTTGGCAACATCATGTTGCAGCAATATGTATATTCATTACTTGGGTCGAATTAATGATGATAGTAGGCAGATTTCCAATGTTCGGCTTATATATTCAAATGTTTACAACTGTCGCTGTTAACTATGCCAAATTTATGATGGCATACATATGTTTATTTTTGGCTTTTGCTTTGAGCTTTGGAGTCATTTTTGCAAATTATCCAGCCTTTCAAGATTTAAAATGGGTGTTTCTTAAAGTTATAATAATGATGTCAGGTGAGTTGGAATATGAAGATGTATTTTTTCCCGAAGAAGAGAAGTACAGAATACGATATCCTTATACGGCCCATTTAATGTATCTGGGATTTGTTATTTTAGTTACAATTATTCTCACAAATTTGATAGTAGGTTTGGCTGTTAGTGACATTCAGGAGTTACAAAGAAGTGCTGGACTTGATAGATTAGTCCGCCAAGCAGAGTTAGTAGCTCACTTAGAAAGTATGCTGTTTTCCAAACTTCTCTCTTGCGTACCCAAAAAAATAATGAAATTCTTGCATAACAACGCATTACTTTTAAGATCTCAATATCACTGGGCTCTGTATATAAGGCCTAATGATCCTAGAGAAGAGCGAATACCTAAAGATTTGGTAAAAAACATTTATCAAATAGTTGTAAGTAAGAAAGACAAACCCAAAAAGCCAAAAAAAATGAATGATTATTATTACTATGACATAATATCTCCATCTCTGTCTAGATTAAATTCTTACACCAGTGAAACAGCTAAAAACAGTAGTAAAAATCAATTAACAACACTTAAGGAACAAGTTGATGATATTTCACGAGATTTTTATGAACAAAATCGAATATTGAAACATAAAATTGATAAAATTTACCTCACTTTAAATGGACCAAAGTAAGGTCTTTTTACTGATAGACAATTAAAACCTATAACCTACGGTCAGCATCAAAGGCATAGAACATTGAAGAAGAAAAAAAAATGAAAATAACTCTTACAGATCTTCCTATAAGCAAATAGCTTACACAAAAATAATTGAGAAGGTATTTTTAATAATAATTGGATTAATGAAGTATTTTGAGTTAAATAATAAAACAGTCAATATATGTATCTAGGTAATCCTAGAAAACAAAAAAATTATGTATCTTTTTTATGAGAAATATTGTACCAATCAAAGGTATAGAACATATATATTGGACAAGCAAAAAATTGATTATCACTCTCCCAACTCTTCCTCCAAGCAAATAAATATTTTATACAAAAATAACTGAGAAAAAGTTTTTAATAATTGGGTTAATGAAATATTTTAAATTAGTCTAGGTAAGTAGTATTTATTGGCATTTCCTAGAAAACAAGAAAGATGTCTTTTTTATATAAATATTGTATCCAAACTAAATAGAATAAGTAAATAAAAAAATCGATTAGAAAACAAAAACATTACAGAATAATTTTTTTTATTCTCCTCAACATGACCTCAATAAAAGCGTATCAAATATTGATTTAATTGAGAGGAATCAACTTTTCTTCTGCCAAAATCTACACTATGGAAGTTCTCAACTAAAAACAATTTTTAAACAATTCACTTTTATTCAATAAATATAAACAAAACTGTTCACGCCAATATAGATTTAAGAAATATCTTAATAGATTTGAAATTAGAACATTCTTCTAGATGTTTTTCATGCTCAAACTTGGATTTTTATTCATGGAAATTTGATAGAAGCTTTAAACGTAAAAACCATGAAATTTGTCCATTATTTCAAACAAGTAATTAGAATTTTGGGGCAGGCTAAACTGGAAGTGTTAACGTTGCCATCAATTGTTATATTTCACGAAGAGATCATTATTTGTAAAGGTGTAGTTAAATGTGGAACACAAGAAAATTGTGAATAATTATTCCTTTCATTTTATCAATAGGCGTGAAATTCTGGCATCATAGTCTCGGAATTTGCTTGCAACATTGGCAATTCTGAAGATTAGAAATAAGGCCATAGGACTGGTATTGAGATTTGTTATAGAAAATTAATGATTCCTTTTAACAAACTATTAACACCACTTATAGGTCTTCTTGAAACAGAGTATTGATTATTTCATTTGGTAACAGTTTTCAGTGGTAACAATTCTAAAAGAAAAAATATTTTATATATATATATATATATATATATATATATATATATATATATATATATAAACTATTAGAGTTCCATTGTGTCTTTGAATATTTTGTACCATGCACCCTTTGGTAATAAAATTGTGGCTACATATCAATTCTGCAATACATAGACTAACACCAGAGTTACTATCAGATCCAAATTTTCTGTAATTTTTTCCTGTACAAGGTACATTAATGACTGTATAGAAGATATAAAAGTAATATATTGCTCAACAAATATTTCTATAGGAAAACAGTCGAATAAACTTTTACAATCTTTAGATATTCAAATGTTAGTTTAATATGATTTTTCAATCTGGATAATTCAGTGAAACCATAAAGGAAATGATGACTTACAGAAGTACCCAAAAATCCTGTGATATATATGCTATTAAAGCTCCTAGGATGACTTATGCAATGCCTATCCAGGCCAAATCATTCAAAGAATTTTTCTTTTGAATTATGATACTGATAGACCCTAAAAGTATTTCAATCTCAATAAAAACAAGCTATATCTCCTTATTGGCTTCCTTAAGGGCATTGGCATCCCATAATGCATAGAATGAGAACAGAACTAACAAAAAGTAACAAGTACGTCATATTCTAATTGAGCTTTAAATAGTATTAAAAGATTTTTTGTAACTTACCAATATATCACATGAGTATTCATCACCATTTTCAAGAATAATATGCACATGATGATCTTCTATACCAGGTATGAGATATTTCTTTATTTTTCTCTCATAGCATATTTCAACATTATTAGTTGTTTTAATTTCTTTCTTTACTGCATCTATTATTAAGTTATTTTCAACAATGTAAGAAATGTCCTTATCTGAAGATTCTTCTCCGAAAGTAATTGAGGCATCTGATAGAGCATCCATAAGCTATTTTATATAAAGTTTGTTCATTAAATGAATTTACTTCACAAATGTGAAAATAATTATGTACAAATTAAATATTTTATGAAGAATAAGTAAATAAAATATAGAAAATGTAACTATTTTGTGGGTTTTCCAGTTAAGTGTCCTCTTATAACCATATGGCACAATACCATAATAAATTATAAGAGGAGGAAAAGTATAGTTATAATTTGTGTGGTTGAATAAGTTCAATTGTTGATTACTGAAATTCATTTCAAAGATATATTGCAAAAATTAATATTTGGCATTTTAGACAATAGCAATGTTTGAATAGAACTAATAACAGGTACACAAATTAGTAACTATTTGATTAAATTGTTTATAGATGAAATTAATATTTTTAAAGCTATATGTACTAACTTGAAGTCTTTTAACAGTTGCAAATCTTGCTTCATTTATATGTTTCCATGCATCTATTTTAGTTAAAGATTTCTTTGTGCCTGGGTTCAAAGATACCACGCGATTGCTGTATTTTTCAGGTAAAACATAGAGAGAATCCTTTGAAGATTCAAGTAATAAGATACGTTTCCCTGATAATCTTATGTTCTTGCCTAGATAAAAGTATAACAAACTTAAACTTTATAGTAAGAGCGAGAATTTTTGACATAAAATATAAAGTTGTATTACCTAGAGTACATGCCAGAGTCGTTCCAATCATTCCTCCACCAGCAATAATTATATCATAATATTTTTTTGAACCACTACCTTTTTGGGAAAATAAGCATCTCGTTAATACGTTCTGTACAATGCCTTTAGTAAGAGGCGGCTTAATGAGATGTTTCGAGGTAAACATGTTTTATATTTCTAATAATTATTTTTCGTAGCAAAATAGAAATCATAAGTCATAATAAATTTTCAAAACTTTGCTACTCGAATATTTTGACTTTAACAATTGACAAATGACATTTCATATAATGAACTGACACCGTAGGGCTAAATCAAACATTGCGGAATGGACGTGCATCACGACTATTGTGGAATAGATAGAGCCAATCAGAACATCTTTGTTACGCTAGTTATATGTAGAAAAATCCAGGCTATTCTAAAAAGCAAAACGTAAAAAGATATTTTTTTATAAATAGAAATTGTTGTGAGCACCTTTTAATGAATTTTGTTGATTCATTCCTTTAATGAATTTTGTTCATTCAATTGTTGAGATTAATTAAGTTCATTCAATATTTTATAAAATTATAACTTGTATTATTTTGTGTTGATAGTTTATTATCTGGCCCACTATGTTCACAAAACATCCCTGATACCCATACATTACACCTCTTTCTGAAAAAATTAGTAAGGAATTCAAAGGGGAAACAAACATTAAAATTACACAAAATAACTGCAAACACTTTTCACACAATTAAAACAACCAAATTATCTCACCACTCCTTATGGGAACCATTTAAGATCTGTTAAGCATATATTAAGTTATACAATATGTCTCTTATTTTATACTCCATTAACGTTTCGTCCCGGGTTACCTAATTTCTGTCTTATATTAATGTGTCTGTGAAAAATCATAAATCTACCTGTTTAACTTCTACTTACAATTGTATTCGTTAAGACTTATTGTAAACCGACCATCCTCAACGTCTTACTTAAACGATTCCATATGTCCCTTAGACACTTGAAGTTCCATTAACTTATCGAAGTACTTACCCTTATTTTTGCATTGATGTGACTCTAATGACCATAAATATAATTAATTATAGCTTTTGTTACAACAGGATTAGTATTTAAGTGAGTACAAAGCATAGTGTTTTCTTAATAGTCTGGACATCCAACGAGAACAGTAGTCAGATTATTGAAACCACTTAATTTTATATTTTTTATGTTAATAAATAGTTTTTACAAAGTTGTGAATTGAGTTATTTAACTACCAGAAGATCCCTTGACAAAAACAAATGAGAATGTAAGAGCTGTAATAAGATATATGTAGATATGACATCTCAACGCTTGAAATCACGATGCACGAAACCAAAATGTGTATTAACTGAATACATAATAGAAGAGTTCCACTATGCAGATTTGGATAACGTAAAATTCTAGACATTGAAAGCATTATAACAAAAGAAAATTCTTGGAGATGTATTAATAAAAGATATGATGTTGAATCACTCAGCAAAATATACGCCTATTTATTACACTACAGAAAACGTCCATTCTGCCAACGAATAGTTTGTATCGGAAAGAGCTTTCCGGCTTCCCAACTTGATAAACAATTTTCAGACTTTGCAGAGGAAACGATTTTCAATAATAATAATAATAAATAATTATAATATAAAAATTTGCTGCAAATAAAATTATCCGAGAATTAGCAATGGATGGTGTGAAAATAATACACGGGAAGTCTCGCCATTCCCAAAGCCAGGGCTCGATTGAGTGATGTTCAAAATATGCGAGGCAACAAGAACTTTTACCTATCGCGTCCTCAAAGAATTGCTGCTAGACATGTCAGAAAACTTTGTGTGGATGATTACAATGATGCTGTATGTTGACACAACTAATGTTCCTGCATGAACAACTCAAACGAGAACAAAGTGGCTGCTATGCCAGTTATAAATAGTTTAGTGGATTGAATTCAAAATCCATGGACTTAAGATTATTAAATTTATATCTATAATTAATATAATTCTATTAATTTTTTTGTTCTGTTTTTCTTTCATTAATATAATTAATCGTTTTTTTTTTGTTTTGTTAATTGTTTGATTTGAGGTTAATTTTATTGAAAAATAATTTGAATGGAAATAATACTGATTTCATTCAGTAATTTCTAAATGTAATTTGCAAAATATGTGACGTCACACTAGGAAGGGGGGAGTCTTACAAATTTGACCAGGAATAGGGGAGGAGCAAAAAATTATAAAATTCGTATGACATGATTTGATTTATTTTTCTTATCTTTAATTTTAATTAAAAAATAACGTTTGCGAACAGAACTACTCGCTTAATGTTTGAATCGAGTACTTCTTGAAGAGACCGGTAAAAAATCTGCCTCCTCAAATTGATACCTTTTTTTCACTATTCGGGCTTCTTGTATTTAATATTGAACAGCTATAACGTAGCGTTACATTTAAACAAGGATTCTACTATTTTCAGTTCTCTTGTCGCTCAATAGGTGGATGTTCCATTTCCTATGTCGCTGTCATTTTCAAGAATTATTTTGGTATTATAATTCTAGTCTAGCCCGGAATTTCTGAAATTTTAGTTACGAATCGATGACGATGCGCTGTAAGTTGGAAGAGCAGCGCATCAAAAAATGATTGACCGATCTAGAAGGTTAAGTTACGAAAACGCAGGATATATTTCGGGGAAAATGGTGAACGATCTTAGCCCTAGAAAAACTATGCTTGTTTTGGTGATTGTGGTGGGTTGCTTCGCAGTTCTATGGCCTAAGGTATTTTATCCTATGTTAGTTGGCTCAGCAATTACCAGAATAAAACCTAGCTCTATTGATAGAACGCAAGGTAGGTCTCGTTTTAAAAATAATGAATCGTTGAATAACCATTTGAATTCAGGAAATTTGAAATTTATCATCTCTAAATGATCAATTTGATTATTACTGAAACCTTATTTCTTCTCAAAACTAGATATCATTGAACTAAAAGTACCTGCTTTGTTAGTATATTTCCCATTTGACAAAATTTTCAGTGAAGAAATACAAATGAAAAAGCTTTCATATTACTCAAAATGTTGAAAGAAAATACCCTATTATCATTGGATAATTAATTTAATAACCAAATTTATATTGTATGCATATGAAATATCTAAATATATTCAAAACTTCAGAATTGACATGAATGTTGTATAACAAAACTATTAGTTACAAATATAGAATACTCTCCACTTTGATTACAAATCTGTTTATCTGTTTTCATATATATATATATATATATATATATATATATATATATATATATATATATATATATAATATTATATATATATATATATATATATATATATATATATATATATATATATATATATATATATATATAATAGTATCAAGGAAAATTTATTTTTAGGTGCAAAGTGAATAAGTTTGAGTTTATTATTATATTTATATAATATATATTTATTATATACCTAATCATGTATTAATTCCATTATTGTAAATAGGAAATTTATTTTCAGAAAACAAATAGTATATTTAGTCCCATTATTTAATCTGGAACCTAGATGTCTTGGCAGTTGCATTTTCAAATATAATTAAATAGAACCAGACTTAGAAAATTAATTGGAACAAATGACTGAAGATTAATGCTTGCATATTTATCGAATAAATTATTTTCAAATATCTATTTACTGTTGAAAGGTGCAAGTAGATGTCAGTTTTGTTAGTTCGATAGTAATAAAAAAAGGTGGATCCTTTTTATCACTGATAAAAATGCCTGTTCCTCATAACTACAATACGTTTAGTATGCTCACATCATTTTAATGTCTACCCTGTCATTCATAATTATTAAATATTGTTTATACTTGATACAAAAACAAACTACTTATATTGAAATCTAACTCCAACTGATCCTGAAGGAAAATTGTATTATCTCCCGATCAACCTTGAATAATAAATATCAAAATGAATATTCCACATACTAAAAAAGGAAATTTCTAAATCATTAGGTATATCGAGCAACAAGAGCAACAATTCATTACAATTGTGTTGTTCATTCATATCTTCAATTATTGATTTGTTTTGTCAATAAATATTCAATTAAGGATACAATTTCTTTTACAACTCAATTATTTTGCTCAAAAACTGACACTGATATTTCACAAAATCGGTATCTGTTTTTCCCAAAAAATTACTGATTAGCAAAAGTATTTCATTCATTCATTATAAAAAGAAATTTTTCTAAAAATAAAAGCTCTTGTGTTTTTACTGTTGAGTTAAAATAGGGGTATAAATTTCTAATTGTAATTAGGTAGTAGGAACAAATTAGGAATCATGGTACCAAAAATTATTTGACCAGACATGCTTGTAACAAAATATCTATTTACTAATATAAGCATTTACAAAACAGTCATTTCCAATTCTATATCATAGTTATTTATCCCACTATTGCTAATTAATATGAGTATTTAGGTTGTTGTGATGTTATATATGAAAGAGATGTGACTACAATCAAACTAATGTCTGAAATATGCAAGACAATTATTAAGAACAATGAAGAAAACTCTCTATTGAATAAAGATGTAATACAGAAATGCCAAAGTATTGTTTTGGATACATGTGGCATTGACATTTCTGCTGTACTGCAGGGACAAGTAAGACTGGGGCACTCTACTAAACAGATATTAGAAGAGATAAGATCTTTAAATGGTTCGTTATGTTTAAAATATAATTTTGGAGTAGCTCCATGGGAGTTAGGAGTGCCTCATAGAGTTAATGTTAAGATGTTGCCTTCTTCCAGTAAGCACTGTTTAGTTCAAGATTTTTCTTATTAACATTATTAACAACGTTTTTTATTGCTTTGATATCCACATTTAAAACTAATAATGTATTTTAAAATAAATATGTGTGTCTACCTGGCACCATTTCATGATTTTTCATAAATCACTAATTTCTGTTTACCACACTGTAGTAATTATCATCTAATCTTTCTGACATTTAAGCTGTAATCAAATAATTACATAAATAATTTATTCATCTGATAATTTAGGGAAGGAAGTAATATTAGCTATTTTATCTATAATTAACATTATTATTTTAGCTATTATTATCATGTATTCTGACAATTAAGTTGTAAAAAGCATAATTTATTTTTCTGTTAGCTTTGGGAGAATAATTAGTATTGATTATTTTAGCTATCAGGCAAGAAAGACCACTACATCTTAGATCAGAAATGGTGCATCCCGCATTCAGGGAACGAGGAAGGGCTATTCCTCAAACGGAATTTACTCCAACTAAACCTGCTCCACCTTCACACTTGATTAAGAAGGTTGTTGAAGGCAAGGTAAGTATTTCAATAAAATGTTACATGAAATATTACAAGAAATAATTGATCCAATAAATTTGAATTACGGACATTACTGTAAGATTATTAAGGAACTTGTAATCAAAATTTTATGCGATGGCAAAAAAATTATTGAAGTAAAACATGAGTTACAAATAATCATTTTTATAGCAATTAGTTTTTGATAACATGCTAATCAATTCATGATATTTCACAAATTTAATACCATGTAATTATTTCTATATAGATGATGTGATTGGATCTGTTTTGATTTTTATGGAAGCTGCAAAATCATCTATGTAACACATGATAAATTATTTAATATGCTACAAACACTCTCAGGTTCAGAAAATTACCTATCAAATTAATCAAGTGAACAAAACTT
Organism: Diorhabda carinulata; assembly: GCF_026250575.1. Lineage (NCBI taxonomy): Eukaryota > Metazoa > Arthropoda > Insecta > Coleoptera > Chrysomelidae > Diorhabda > Diorhabda carinulata. The sequence goes on from NC_079462.1 coordinate 13,591,822, forward strand.
GATTGAGAATTGAAATTGATGTTCCTGCCAAATAGCATATGAAATATTATTAGTTTCCTTCCTTTTTTTAACTTTAGGCGGATCTTATGATTAACAAACTACTATACTACAAAACCTAATTTCAGTTACAAATCAAAAGCTGTTGTTAGGTATTTTGATGAAATGTATAGTGCAATATCCAAGAAACTTATAGTGAACACACTGTTTACTGATACCACTAAACCAACTCTCAAAATTACACAATCTGACCCGCATTTCAGTTACAAATTTATCGTCTTCAGAGACCAAAGGTTAACTGTTCATTTACCTTCACACTATCAACCTTTCAAGAATATAGTTGAATACCTAGACGTGATCATTATTGAGTATATTCAAAAAGTACTGAATTGTCAAAATGCTACGATCTGGTTCTAACAGAATTTTTTATAACACACTTTTATCAACAATCACAATATTTATTTACATTCTTTGAGTTAATTTGCTCGTGATTGTTAGATAATCTAACATCTATAATGTCTTTATGAGGCTTACATCCAGTGATATAACTTCTAATACTTCATACTAGGTTTATTGACCAATTTTTTTCAATCTCTTTGCGTTTCTTGTTCTTAAAAAATTTTCTAGTAGTGAATTTTGGTGGTTTTCCTTGATTTTGTGACGTTTGATGATCTTCTCTTGGATAACTTTTTGTACAGTGGACACTTCCAGGTCCACGTTAATGGTGTGATTGTTAATACCCTGGAACATCTACTAGTTAATGGAGTTTTGATTGGGAGCTCTGGATAATATTTATATTAGATTTGGAAGTGCAACCCCACATCTCAATTCCATATATCACTTAGTTTTCAAGTGAGACTTTGGATTTGTTGTCAAGTTGTTTTCTTTTTTTGTGCTATGATGTTTCCAGTTAAGTTTTTTGTCTAGGTGGGTTCCTAGGTAATAAGCACTATTTGCTTGTGGTATTTCTGTATTATTCAGCTTACTGTTGGGCATGTATCCTTATGTAGAGTGAATGTTACATTTGTTGATTAGCTCTCCATTACTCCATTTTTGTAATTGGTTTAGATGAACCTGAACGTTTTATAACGGAAAATAGTTGAGAATTAAAGCGGACCATCTAAAATTGTTGAACGCAAAGAAGAATAAACAAGAGATTCAACCAATTGAACTTTTATAATGGATTCTTAAAAACCCAGCATGTGTGGCATTCTGCATTTTTTGCATGTCCAGCTCTCTTCTGACATTTGTGTAAACCTTAGTTTTTGTATGACCTCAAATAAAAAGTCTATTGAAGAGAAGAGGAGAGCGGAGGTTATCGATTTTCTTCCTTAATTTTAATTAATATGAATTTGCTAAAATTATTCCTAAATTGATCAACACCCACTCTTAGTTTATGAACTAATGGGAATGAATACATATGTTACTTATATTTTTTTAGAATACTCATCACAGGTATCCGCATTTTCTAAGGAATTTTTTCCTCTTTATTATTACGACTGGATTTTTCTTCTTCTTCTTTCCTGTGTCATGAGGGGTGAAGTAGTTTCAACCCTAAACACTTAACTTCCAATTACTGTCGATAATGTCTGAATAATAATTCAAAACCTACGAAAGAAAATACTCGGTTTAATGAAATTATTTTTTTTTCTTAATAATGGTAAAAGGCTGAAACAATATTTTCACTAGTTTTTGTTAAAAAAAAATTGATGATGTTCCAACAAAAGTTTCAGATCTGAGATGTATATTATATTGATTTTTTTAATATAATAAAAAATGACCATTAGTAAAAGCGTTATTATTCATAATGGATTATTTACAATTCTTTTCACTCATTGAATTGATATTCTGTTTTTACTATTTCATTATATTTATTTATAATTAACATAGGCACTGAACCAGTGTTTGGTTATTTTTAGATGGCAAGAATATTAGTTGGTAGTTTTCCAAAATTTATTTATACGCATTGAATCAAGTCGACTGTATACTTTGGCAAACTATTGCAAACATTCTATGAAAAATTTTAAAAGTAAAAAACATTTATTTTTCGTTGCCTTTTGAACATGGATCTTAGTATTCACACATATATTTGTCATTGAATTACTTGTTGTTGAGAAATAGATTTAGTTTCCCCAAATCTTTTTTTGGTAAAATGAGATAATTTCTGTCTTTTTATTTATACAGTGATATTCTAATAACAAATATGTCCTCTGTGAAAAACTGCAAGCATTATCCCATCGAAAGATGAAACCAATTATATTGAATTATATGTTTAGTCAATAGCATACTTATTTTGATAACAAATTTATATGATCATTTTTTATATAAAATCTTTTTATTTTTTTTTTCAAAAGTAGTTTCAATCAAAGTTACCTCCTCCTTGTGAGTGAAATTTTGAGCGTTGCAATTATTGGTTGTTTGACTTAGCGATAAGAGGTGGCAACACCGCAACCAATGATAATAATTTATTATGATAAGATGATGGCAAGTTTGGTATAAGTTTGATTTTGGTTGATTTTGCGTAGTTATGGTAAGCATTAGGATCAAATACATCTTCCTACCTTATTCTATGTCAGAGATATCTCGGATTTTTGAATTTTGTTTCTAAAACGGGGCAGCAGCTAAATACTTTTATGGCTCTCTCGACCGCTCGATAGGGAGGAACTTGAACGTTCCATAAGCTTTGATTGGCTAAACCTTATTGTTAATTTACAATTAATCTATTCGTTATAGACATGTGATTGTTTGATGATTTTTAATCGATTTTTTTCTTTTGAACTGGAACTGGAATTATCTATCAATAAATATGATTGAAACCTCCTCACAATATTATACCTAGATCATTGATAGTGAAAAACAGGTCCCCCATTTGCCTGATTCAACAAATCCGCTTCATACTGTTATGAGTGTACTTTATATATCCGGATATGCGGAGGCAAGGTTTTATAGACTCTACAAATAATCAAATTCCCCATAAATTATTGAATGAAATATTGTTTTTTGCTACTTCAGCATTAGTTTCATATCGTTTCGACATAATAAACCTGTTAATAATTCAATATCCCCAATAAAGACAAGTTTTTATATATTTCTACAAAAACCAAGTTTTAGTCACTGGTGTTGATAAAGAAATGGGGTTGTTACTTCTAGGAAGGGAGCTACATATTTAGAAAGCTTCGGGTGTTAATCACGTAAATTTTTGATACTGTCAAAGCTCTTAAAAGTTTGAAATTCATCGTAAAAGAGCTTTACAGCAGAAATCTCAAAAATTTGATAACATAAGTTACTTTTTATTCATTTTTTACAAAACAATGGTTTTATTTGAATACTGATCCCTTTGCTCTGCCCTTGACTCATTTATATATCAAAATATTTATCATCACATCAGATTGTAACGTTATTATATATAAACTAACGTTAGAAATGGTCAAATTTAAGCTGTTGAAATGTGCTTACAAAAGTTGGTGTCACGAATTTAAATGTAGTACACAGTCGTGCACAGACCTATATGCAAATGTGGTAATCGCTGAACCACACGAATATGTTAAAAGAAACTATGATCTCTTGTTGCAAGATCAACGTGTAACTATAAAACAAATAGTCTTGTATTTTGTATAATTTTTTGCAAGTCGTCTTTTGATATAGTATAGATGAGACGAATAAACTTTCCTTTCAAGATTAGTAATAATGGATGAGTCATGGATACTTCGCTTTGATGTAAAGACCCAAATGCAAAGTATAGTTCACCTTTCGAAAACATACCTTGCAGTCTTCGGCAGGGAAATTTATACTAATCCTATTTGGGATGCTGGATATGTAAATTTTGTAGATTGCCTGCAAAAGAGAGTTACTATTACATGTGCTTCTTATGTAACTTACTAACTAATTAAAAATGAATAAAAAATATGTATAAATCCAAAAACTACAAAGTTTGTTTATCCGAACTCTGTATAACAACAGCAGGAATTAAATTACTATCTCAGCAACCTTGACCATAGTCAATTTTTATCTTGAAACTAAAAAATTCGTCATCACAGATAGTAATTATTTGTCTAATAATCAGAAATTCTCTATGTTTTGAAACTTATTATTTGAAGATCTACTCAACATTTAAAATCCATTAGAATCCAGTCTTCCTGCTTGCACCTGAATGATTAACATGCGACGACGTTGAAACTGGTAAATTTAGTTCGTAGAATCCATTTATCGGGGTCTCAAATACCTGAAATGAGTTCTTCCAGTTTTACCAATTTATAATTACAATTTATAAATTGAATGGAATGTTTTATTTTAGCAGGCCTATTTTTAAGCGATGGGACCTTAATTGTTCAATAACTCGGGAAAAAATATTTTTCTATCAAATGTGTTTGATAACAAGAGGAACTGCCGTTTCATAAACCCAGCTCAAAAGGCCGAAGTCAACCAATCCAATTATATGTAAAACTGGAAGTACTATTTTCGACATCTGGGACATCGATAAATAGATTCTGCAACCTCGAAAACGAAAATGATTTATATATGAATGTTAGGTCGTTTTAAATTCACTGGTAAAATCGACCAAAAGTGTCACAGGTACGTGAGTACAGGAAGCAGGCAAATATCCGAAAAAGGACAAGAGACAATAGTTTTCATTAAATCGGTACACTCCTAATTCACATTTCAATACAATAGTATAATTAAAAACATCCCTAAATTAGATTTTTATATATCAGATAAACGACTGGAAACACCTAAGTATAGCGGGAGCATAAGAATAAAATTCTTGGAAAATCGTAATGATCGATAGAGCTCTAAACACTTTTGAGTTATAGGTTAAGTTTCTTTGGTTTTAAAATAGCACCATAAAATGTGGCCGAGTTTATGTGTACCGATATTGCATCTCTATCTGAATTTACCATACCAAAAGGTCATCCACCTGCTATCTGGCCCAATTTACTACCGCCCTTAAGAATTTTCATATATTTTTTCTTTCATAATCCTCAGTTGTGCCCTATGTGAGAAGCAGATATATAAATAAATATATAGGATATGTTGTTCCAAAACAAAATATCATAACATTTTTCCTAGTACCTTATTATTATTATCGTAAAATCAGTTTTTTTCTTTTATTTTGCAATGCAGGAGCACCCGGAAATAACAAAATTTTGGTGTATGAATATGAAGAATTGGAAAGTTTCTTGTTGACATTAGTTATATAACTTTTATGATAGTCTTAAGTATAACTTAATAATAATGTCTACACTACTCTTGTTCTATTTATAGCCTGGGCCTATTCCTGGGATGCGTCCAACCATAGGAGGCGCCGGTCATATAGTGCCTCCTTCAAAACAAGGTGGTAATACTATGGGATTAATTATGCCCTTATACACCATTGGTATTGTTGTATTCTTTGCGTACACGGTCATGAAGGTAAGTCATTTTTCAATATCTGCTAACTGAATCTTTCTATCTTTTTTTCAACTCATTTAAAACGCATTTAAAAGTAATATATAAACAATGTTAGATTCCTAGAGCAACCCTAAGGGACTAACCGATAAATATTTCATGGAATGTCAGCTAGTACATTACTGGAGAATCAAAATTGGAAACATATTTCACCAAATTTAATGTACAAATATTTAATAGCCAATTGGTTGCAAGAAGGATTGGTACCAAAACTGTGATTTCAATTTTTAGATCAAATGAGATAGAAAAGTTGGAAAAACTTATTTAATTTCTTACTTCTTATTACAACAATACAAACGTTGAAACGGTTTTTGATAAGATGAACTTTATTTTATGTTATTTTATTGGTTATAATATGCCCAACTTTAAAGAACTATTCCTAACAGTAGAAATATTCGATTCTACATAGTGCTTCATTAAAAAAAGTTAGGTATTATCCTTAACAAAAAACCATTTAGATCCAGGGTTTGTAAAAGAGAAATGTGAGAAAGGCTTTCATTAGGCCACTCAACCAATTTGAAGATATTAGAATATGTTTAAATGTTAAAACTGCTCCAATATGAAACTTATTGAAGCACTGTAAAAATTTCGGAGTCCTTTTTAACCTGTAATCAAATAGTTGAACACAACATTTGAAGCTTATAAACAATTGATTTTAAAAATTTGAAATTTTTCTTGACTAATGCGTTAAAATGAAGTGCACAAGTTTATTTTTCTGTTGATACCCATAATTTTATAAATGTCTAGTACTGAAATGTTTATAGTTTATAATTTTTTTTAAACCGGGTCTAATATCTTATTAAATAATACAATCTTGAACTAGTAAATTGATCACTATTGATTTCAAATTTCATGTAATACCCGAAGTGTCGTAAATTCCATCGGGCTATAATTAAGAAAAATATTTTGAAACAAGCTATAGTTTATTTCAGAAAGGTATAGAGTAGATAATAAAACCTCATTCGGTATGCAAAGGGACCACAGAGTGACCCAACAAATATTTGAGCCACTTTCATAGTTTGGCATTGATTTCATTGTGAAACTCTTTCTTTTTATCAAGTGTAGGTAGTACCACCCGAGTTGGGGTCAATATATGGGTTTAGCCTATTGTTATTCATTCACAAACACCGAAAATAGTGTGCCAAAGGCGTGCCGGTTGGATACTCGTAAAAAGGAAAGAATTTTATTTTAACAGAATAAAAACTAGACGTTATGTACATGGTATTAGGTACACTTATTTTTTATTGAACATTATACGAAAAATTGGACTCTTCTCTATGCGTTTAGAATTATAACTTGCGTTATCCATAACTACTACTGAATCAAACGGAAGATATTTTATCATTTCACCAAAATAGTCTTCAAAAACATTCGAATCCATGTCCTCGTGGTAATCTCCCGTATGGCACGACTGAAAGGTTAGCAAACCCGTTGACAGGCCTTCCATGAAAGCTTGGTGAGCACTGGTTATATTTTTGTTTCGCCACATTTTTGGTACTGTATAACCTTCATTAATCCACGTCTCATCAAGATAAAAGATTTTCTTCTGCTCTGTTCTGTACTGCTTTATACTTCTTATGTATTTTCGTCGCCAGCAAACAATTTCATCGCTTTCCAGTAAAAGTGCTTTATAGTTATGCTATTCCCAGGCAAAATCTATATTTCTTAAAGTGGTCCATAAAAGTTTTTTAGTTATCAACGGAATACTGTCATCCTTGCCAAGCTCCATTAAAATCTTATCTATGGTGGGTATTTCTTTTTTAAAATAAAAAGAGTGAACTTTTCTTCGAATTACACTTTTGGTGTCTTCATCAAGGACTTTCATTGGTCTGACTGGACTTTTAATGAAATCATTTGAAAACGGTGGACTTTCCAATTCCAGTCATTCGGGAACATCGGTCGACAGTTTCTTCATCTTATCTTTGGTGTAAATGTCGACATTTTATTACTAATCTTATAATACTGTGAACACTATTTGCGGCTTAACAGCAAATACTGATGCGTTAAACAAATATACTTATAAAGATCTAAAAATTTTGGGTAAGGCACCATTGCCCTTACGGCGCATGGTTAAGGCGAATCTGAAATAGGGTTGGAATTAGGCAGAGGTACTAATAGAAGGTTAAACGGTACCTGTTAGACGTAAAACGTAACTGTATAATCTACTACCTAAGTAATCTCTACACAATATTTCAAGACCTACATCTATGGCCGACACCGAAATTGAGCCGAACTGGACGGAATTCCCCATTTTATTGCTATATAAATTTCTGAAATAGATTATACCTATTTATACGCCTTTACCATATATAAAATCAGTTACTTCTAAACTTTCTCGAATCTTTGAACAATATAATTTGAAGGTAGCTCACAAACAAAATTTGACAATTCAAATCGTATTTGTTAAAATCACAAATTTCTGTTTCTAATAAATTATTTTCCTTCAATAATATATAATATACTAACGTAACTCTCAATTTAACCTTTAAATGTGTTTTGTTCGAGATAACTTTCGAATTTCTTAAAACTTATTACAAAAAGATATAGTAAATTAATTATTTTTGTTTTTAATATCTCCATCTGTTTTTTGTTTTAGGTTGTATTCAAAAAACAATCAGACGCTTTGTACCCGCCTATAAATCCTGATCCACATTTTAGAAGAGAAGTTTTTCAAGCAGATCGACGACATTTAGAATCAAAAGTATCTAAAGATTCTGTTTCCAGCAAATTAGGTATGCATTTTTGCTCAATTTAAATTTTATTTCACAAAAAAATCACCATTTAAATAAAAACGTCATTTGCAGTTGGTTTTTTTTTAAATTCAATATGGAAAGAATTTCTATCAAAGTAGCTCATATCGATTCTTTCCAATCTATCAGAGCTACATTTTTTCATAGTCATTTTAAATTTAAATAATATGATTGATAATTATATAGTACAAAAACATGAATTTTTAATATTTCACTGTTTCTTGCTGCGAACAGGATGGAAAGAACGTGATGCAAGTAAGTAATCAAATGTATGAAATTTGATTCGAATATATGCTAATTCTGTTAATTATATCACTTTTTGCGCCAGTTTAATATTTATTTCACCCCACTATATTTTATTATTATTATACTATATTACAATATTTAGTTGAAACAGGCAAACAAAAATAGTGTGTGCTCATACGACAATAAAAATAAAACGACGTCAGTATTAATAAAATTAATTACTATTCAGTTTTATATTTACTCAACAATTGAATAAACATGAATGTTATTAATGTTCAGCTGCAACATATGGAAAATTCTAATTCTAGTTTTGTAATAACTGTTCCATTGTTGATACTTAAATAAATGGGATTTGGAAAAAATGTCATTTTCAAATCTGCAATATATATATATATATATATATATATATATATATATATATATATATATATATATATATATATATATATATATTTCTTTAATTTCTTATTTCTTGGAAGGTTTGATATAATAATGCTTCTAAATGTTCTTGATTTTAGGTCTCTTCTGTTTTAAAATTAATTTCATTTAATAATTTTTGAAAGAAACATAAAGTTTGAAGTTTCGTCTTTACCAAAATATGATTTATTTGCGTATTTATATTAATTAATAGATCACTTACATCATGAACATCAAAATAAGAATAAAATCAAAATTCTTGGAACGGAATCTAATACACGAAAAATAGAATTTTAAGAAACGGTTGACATTCATAAATAATTTAAGCCAAATTTGTAGCTCTATTTTGTAAATTCTAATAAAACTAAAAATAATTTAATATTTGAGATATAAGGAATAAGGAAAAATTAATTATTTTTCTTATTAGAACATTTTCTATTTTGATGTTCATAATAGATTAATATAAATACGCAAATTGTCAGTGTCAATATCATATTTTGATATTTTGACTTAGAGAAAAGTCGAAACGTCAAAATTTATCTTTCTTCGAAAAATTATTAAAAACACTAGTCAAAAGATCTTAGACCTTTTGATATATTAATTCATCTAAATGTTCTTGATTTTAGGTCTCTTCTGTTTTAAAATTAGTTTTTTTTTAATAATTTTTAAAAGAAAGATAAATTTTGACGTTTCGACTTTTTTAAAGTCTTTATCAAAATATAATATTGACACTTGATGAAGGTGATCTATAAATCAATATAATGCAAATATAAGCAATATAAGCAAATTGTTAGTGTTAATATCATATTTTGATAAAGATTTTAAAAAAGTCGAAACGTCAAAATTTATCTTTCTTTTAAAAATTATCAAAAAAACTAATTTTAAAACAGAAGAGACCTAAAATCAAAAACACTTGGAAGCATTAATATGTCAGAACGTCTAAGAAATAAGAAATTGAAGAAATTTATATATATAATATATATATATATATATATATATATATATATATATATATATATATATAATATATATATATATATATATATAATTTATTTTTTAATGGTGTCAAGAAGTTAAGAAAAATTATCTAGCAATAATAAATTGTAAGGAAGTTGGATAGCTTATGTTGGGTTTTCGTCTTCTTTCTCTTGTAACTTGACCTTTGCCCACAAGGTTATGCAATTATTATCGAAATGAACAATGTGAGATTTATGAACTGAAATAATGTTAAATATATGAAATTATTATTATTTAGATGAAGTAGATTAATTGAACGAATTTGTTGATTGTTGGTATAAATAAGATATATTGATATAATAATAGAAGATTTAATAGGGGAATAAGGAGGGTAATATTATGGAAATAGAAGATTATGAGAAGGAATTGTAGATTTTGATCTAATATAATATAAATGATTCAAAGAAAAATATCAAATTGAAAGAACGGTATGAAATTAAATGGAATATTAGGGAAAACACGATTATTTAATAAATAATAGCACATATGAAATTAAAATTAAGTATTTATAGTTTCTTGATAATTATAATTCATCATAGAATTATTAAAGTTGATACCACTTGAAAAAAAAAGAATATTGGTCTTGTCCAATACACAGTTAGGATTTTCGATAGATTTTGTTATAGAAAGAAGCAACATTTTTATAATTTAAAATGTTATGATCAATGTGTGAAAATATAAATAAGAAGGGTTACATAATATGTATGAAATTTAGAATTTAGGTGGTAGGAATTTAGTTATTTGAATAAATTTCTAAAAATATCTAATTTATTTTCAAAATTGTAAAATTATGAATGATTGTGTCAATATCTGAAGTTTCTGTGAACATTTGAATGTTAAAGAGATAGTTATAAATGGAAGAAAAAAATAGTTATTAATGGAGAAAAAGATCCTTAGTCAGAGAGTATTTGAGAACGAAAATAGAAGTCTTGTCGTTTTTGGGAAAATTAATTTCAATATTTTGAGAGAATTTAAAAAAATTTCATAAAATTATTAGGACATAACATTTATTAAGAATATATTTGAGTAGTGGTGTGAAAATTTTTGAAGTTTTATTCCTAAGTTATAGAATGCATATATGTGGCATTGATTATAAACCGAAGGTCAGTGAATTTATTTAATGGTACCAATAATAAAAAGGGAAACTTATATATGCATGTTAAAGTGTACATGGAAAATTAATTTTGTATTAACAATTAACAATAACAATTTAACCCTGTTCAATTTTAATAAAAACTTTCTTTTCTTACGAACATGTTTAGTTAATTTAATTATAAATATGTGTAACTTTTCAAATTGAAATATTATTTATGTAAAAAAATTCAGTAAATTCGTTTGCAGTAATTATAATATTAAATGATTCAACAAATATAATTAATATATAATATAATATATTAGATATCACCTACATCATTATTACCAAAATAAAAATGAACTATAAACTTTATCATTTATAGCTTTTTCGTTCTTATGAATGTGAACCATTTCTAAAAACTCCCTTTTCCGTGTATTGGATTCCGTTCCAATAATTCACTGGTCGACAAAAAAAATTTTGTAGTAACATAAGAATGAATAAAATATTGTGTTAAAATAGACATATACAAATACGAAAATATGAAAAAAATAACGCGTAAGGTTTTTACATTTATAGAACCATATTCTTTAGTAAAATATTTAATATTTATTAAAAAAATAATTTCACGTTTTTCAAATCATATATATTGACAACATTTATAGTTTACATCTAATAAACATGCCTCACATCTATTAAAAACAAAAATTTCTAAAAAAATCATTTTAAATATCAATTAGCTCCACTTTTTCCTTTTATGTGGGGCTGCACTTTCTCTTTTTAAAAACCAACTGTAATCACCCATCATGGCCGAATCCCATCGTCATTGATACCGAATTTCCATTTTTCGAATATCTTGGTGGAACCTTCACCCAGCTCATCACTGATATTTGGGAATGAAGGAAATGAATTTTCAATGACATTCGAGCACCAAGGGATTTGTAGGCGTCTAGAAGTTGGTAGTTTGGATTCATATTGTTGCTCAAAAATCCTCTCACTACACTAACAAATGCCTTCCATGCTCTAAGTTCCTGCCTGGTGATCTTTTTTACAAAATTGTCATCGACCAACAATTTTATTAGCTGTGACCCTTCCTTTAATTTGGCATCACTCAACTGGGGAAAGACTTCTCCAAGGTATTTATGTGAATCCATCACCCTCTTTATCCATAGCCTTTACAAAGTTTTTCATCAATCCAAGTTTAATTTGAAGGGGGGGCATAACATATAACTTAACATTTTGAGATCCCGGTTGATCTAATACCCGACTGTCCCTTAGACAAAGAAAACAGCAATGTTTCGTAAAACCTACTTGAAGTCGCATTAAAATTTCAATCACCTTCAGGTCCCCACATATCTGCCACTTATATTTGTTGTGGTTAATTTTGTCTAAAAGCAAGCGATTATAAGTTTCTTTCATCTTCATAGAATGAGCAAATGGTATAAACGGTTTCAAATTTCCGTTGTGTAATAACACTGCTTTTAAACTGTATTTAGACGAGTCAATAAATAGGCGCCACTTATACTCAATATCAAGTTCCTTCATTAAACCATCAATATCCCTACACGCACACAACAAATTTTCCATCCTGTAGAATGCAGAAAATGTAATATTTCTTTTTCTAAAGGTCGTAATTTTTGTCTCTTTGGCTAACAAATTTCATTCCTTAAGACGGGAAGCAAGAAGTTCAGACTGTTATTTTGACCCCAAATCACGTGCTAAATCATTCAACTCACTTTGCACAATCAAATGTGGCTCGCCGGAACTGGTTCTTGGAGTAAAAATAGGGTCGGTACATTGTTCCTCGGAGATTCCTGATGATACGTTGTCTTCAGTATAGTCTAAAATAATATTTTGCGGATCTAAAGGCGCAATCGGTACTGGTAAATCTTCGTTATAGAGAACAGGTGATATAGCAGACGGCAAATTTGGACTCGATCTTGTGCTTTCCTTCACACGTATCACGTAGTGTGATACTTTCGAGCTCTAGATTTTATTCTTATTTTGATATTCATGATGAAGGTGATCTATTGATCAATATAAATATGCAAATTGTCAGTGTAAATATCATGTTTTTAGAGATGATAAAAGAAAAGTCGAAACGTCAATTTTATTTCGCTTTCAAATATTATTAAAAAAAATAATTTTGAAACAGAAAGAACCTAAAATCAAGAATTTTTAGAAACATTATTATTATTATTATTATTATTATTATTATTATTATTGTTATTATTATTATTATATAATTATTTAATATTATATTATTATAAAATTTTTGGAATCTAAGTTAATGGATAACACTAAGCATTCTAAAAATCTTTTTACCTATTTTAGAGATCCCTATAGTACGAGGATGGTCCCAGTAGTATCCGGCCCAACGAAGAACACACAAAAATTTTGGAAAAAATATGTTTATTTTTCAAAGTAATTTCTTTTTATCTCTGTACACTTTTCCTAGCGATGTTCAATAAGAATAGTCATTAACTGCCGACATCACTTCTTCATTGTTGGAAAATCTTTGACCACCGAGCAATTTTTTCAAGTCTGCACATAAGAAATAATCCGAGGCGCTAAATCTTGCAAATAGGGTGCATGAGGTAGCAAAAACTTTAATTCATTAATTTCGGCCATTGCAATAACGGATGTGTGAGCGGATGCATTGTCTTAATGAAACAATACTTTCTTAGCCAAATTTTGCCGTTCTTGATTTATTCCCCAATAACCCAACACCATAACCTTGCCTGCAGAAGAAACTGTGTTGACCTTCTTTGATCCATGTTTCATCCATGCTTATGAAACGAAATTCGGCTTCTTCTTGCTCACAGCTCTCTCATGTCCAAATTTTCAGTTAATATGCGATATAACGCACTATTTGATAAGCCACAACGTCCGCTTGCTCGCGCACTTTCAGTCGACGATCATCCAGTACCGCTTTGTGGATTTTATTCAATATTTCTGGCCTCGTCACCTCATTTGGTTAGGTTGGGTTGGGCTAAGGCCTATCAAATAAAAGTATTGTACTACATAACGATGATCAATTTTTTTCCTTATTCACAAATTCACGGAAAATGTTCACTATTGATGGCTGCCCACAAATACTAAATAACGTGTCGTCCTCAAACTTGAAACATAAGCTGTATAGATTGTGTACTTTCCAATACAGTGGTATTTTTCAAGCAACTACCGCCATCTCTAGGTCAGGCCAGGTACTTCTGGGACCATCCTCGTATAATAAAATATTAGTATTGTCTAACTATTGATGTGGAACATTCTACAAACGGCGACCACAGTTGTATACTTGACGTATTCTCTCTGCAGGAGACACCGAATTGGATCGACTGCGTTATCGATTGAGAGAAACGGAAATGGCCATGGAACGCATAGTTGAACAGATGGCCAAAGTGCCCCTAAAATTTCAGGTTCGCCTATATAGGCCTTTTCTTGTCATACTACTATCAGCTTTATCGCCTTGCTTTTTGGCTTATTATATATTGCATGTCAATTTTTTCTACCAATTGATCCCTTTTGTAAGTTTTGTTTTAGTAGTTTCCCTGTTGCAACTGGTCTTTCCTTAGATTAACTATTCAAATAAAATGAACACCAGCCTAAATTTGCGGTAATTTTTTTAGTATTGTCGTGTTTCGTTTTTTTAGTATTGTCGTATTTCTTTCAGCTTTTCCTATTCCAGTTTACAAAGTTTTTGTTGTTCAAAGAAAACAAATGAACAATCGTGTTTTATATCAAAAAAACTGAATAATGTTAAGAACAATACTTATCGTTAAAACAAAATATTTTTCGAGGAATTTAGAGTAACTAATATTTTCCGGCAGTATCAACTGTATCAACAGAAGTATTGGCTCATGTCCCCCTCATTATTTCCCAATTTCCTTGCAAACATATTTAACATAAGGAACTTACCCTTTAACGGAAATTAATTATAATCAATCATATACGAGGTCTGGCTATGAAATAACGAGAGTGCGCCTTAGAAGGGTGAGGTAAAAAACGAATAGTGCGTTGGGTATCCAGATATCTTGTATATGCATGACCAAAACACGTTTCCGTCACTATTATAGTATTTGTGCAGTAGCGGTTTGAAACAAAGTTTTTTTCTCGTGCCGAAAAACAGGAGCAACATATCGATCGGTTAAATTGAAAAAAAAATCGACTGAATCCTATAAATTGTTGCAAGAGGCCTATCGGGACAATTTTCTATCATGTGCGCGTGTTTTTGGTGCAAGCACTTTAGTAAGGGCCGAGAAAGCGAATCAAAATTCAAGGCAGTGTTGATCGTTTTTTTTTCGATATCAACGGTATCGTGATGACTGAATGGGTTCCAGAGGGTGAGAATGTCAACCAGACTTACTGTTTGTCACTGCGAGAAAGAGAAAGCCTTTTTATTTGCTTATAGTAAATTAAATATTTCCAGGAAATCGGAGATTCTAGAAAATATATGAAGAGTTTATAGTTTCTTTCAGAAAGGTATAGAGTAATAAAATCTCATTAAGTATGTAAAGGGACCACAGAGTGACCCAACGAATATTCAAGCCACTTTCATAGTTTGGCATAGATTTCATTGTAAAATTTTTTTATCAAGTGCAGGTAGTACCACCCGGGTTGGGGTCAATATAGGTTCTAAATGTTCTTGATTTTAGGTCTCTTTTGTTTTAAAATTAGTTTTTTTTTTGATAATTTTTAAAGGAAAGTTGAATTTTGACGTTTCGACTTATTACGGCGCTTACAATTCTTTACAAAATCGAAAATATTAAATATACATGCTCTGACATTTAGGTAAATGCGGTTGATGACATTATTTCAACAAAACAATGATTATTATTGTGATCATGAATTCAACTGTGCGTGTATTTCACCATCGTTAAATTTAAAAAAAAACGAGCAACATACAAGGAAAATGATAAAGTAATGATGTAGGAACTAACAAATAAATTCGTCTGATGTTGATCGTGAATCTAAAAATGCAAATGTAAGAATTTACTATAAACGGAACTTGAAGTCATGACAAAAAATGTTTACGAATTCTTGTTCCGAATACAAAATTATAATGATATCGCTGCCAGAACGTGAATTTTATAAATGATATCATAACATTAAGTTGAGTTAAACTTCTTTTGGTTTGAAATATCTTAAATAAAAACGATGTTTTCATTGAAAAAACAATTTTTATCCTATAAATAAACTATTAACCGGGCAGTTGCTTACAATAACGGTGTTCAAATGGAAAAAGAGTATATCGATTCTCTATTCCTAGTTGTAAACGCGATGTCAGCGCTACTGGACGAGGTAGATTTGGAGCTATCATCTCGGCGTCCGACTAGTGAAGTTGAACAGGTAATTTAGATGTCACCATATTTCAGAGAGAACTCCCTATTGGAATACGCCTCGCCCGAAATAAATTTTTCGTTTTGAAGAATAATGCTGCATTGCAATGCTCTCAAACATATCAATTCACCCCTTCAGTTTTTGATTATTTGCTTTGCTCTTATAGATTGATTTTTCGAGAATTCCAAAATTTAATAACAGAATAGATGTATGATTATATATATTCTAAATGTTCTTGATTTTAGGTCTCTTCTGTTTTAAAATTTTTTTTAATAATTTTTGAAAGATTGATGCAAAATTGACGATTGGACTATTTTATATTTTGATAAGGTCTTAAAGAAAAGTTGAAACGTCAATTTTTCATCAATCTTTCAAAAATTATTAAAAAAACTAATTTATGTATATATATTATATACAATATATATAATATATAATATATATATATATATATATATATATATATATATATATATATATATATATATATATATATTGGGAACGTGGCAATAAAACACCAAAGTGGACTAACTTTAATATATTTTCCGAGCTTTCGAATACTTATGTATTCATCATCCGAAACTGAAATTATAGTTAAATACAATATAAGAAATATGTATAAATGTATAACAATAATTAATTATTGTAAGTAAAATTCTATTATTGTTATACATTTATACATATTTCTTATATTGTATTTAACTGTAATTTCAGTTTCGGATGATGAATACATAAGTATTCGAAAGCTCGGAAAATATATTAGTCCATTTTGGTGTTTTATTGTCACGTTCCCAATAAGAAACCGCTTATATATAAATATATAAAAATTTCTTTAATTTCTTAGACCTTTTGATATATTAATGCTTCTAAATGTTTTGATTTTAGGTCTCTTTTGTTTCAAAATTAGTTTTTTTAATTTTTAAAATTATATATATATATATATATATATATATATATATATATATATATATATATATATATATATATATATATATATATATAATATAGCAGAAGAGGTAAAACTTGGCTTAGTGGCATTCTTAAATTCCTGTTATTGCTCTAAACTACGTCGGAGTTAGTTAAAAATTAAATATGATGCTTCAGATATTTCGTTTATTTTGGCAGTACTCCAGTTTTGATGTCATTATAAATAAATTTTGGAATTTTATTTGATTGTAGAAACTTTATGTTTGGTATCTACAATGTACATTTGTTGAAGCTTTTTCTTTTCAGCTCATGTTTTAAAATAGAAGTTATATTTCTTCCAAAACGTATTTTACTGCACTAATTATCTATTTATTCGATTCCAACTGTTACACAGGAGGATTGTGTGGATCGCAAAAAAATTGAAACAAACTATTTTTAGATACATAGATTCCATATTTGACATTTGCTATTTTATCATTTGAGATGTTAATATGATTTAAAATATGTCGCTGCATATGTTGTATGATGCTCGTGGTTTTTGTCTGAATTGTTCAATTCTGCTCCATCTCCATTTTTTTACATTTTTGTACCGATTTTTGAGTATTAATTTTGTATTGTTTCAAATTGATGTATTTGATTATATTTCTAATTGTTTTTCTATCTACTTTCCCGTTCAGCACCAAATTAGCAAGTTACGTATAGTTTTTGCTTCTTTTCCATAATATTATTCTACTATTGCGCTTGTTTTTGTTATGACGTATATTTCTTTGGGTACTTTTAGAAGGATGTTAATTATGAGATGGAAGAGATTAACTTGCTTTTGAATTTGGAGCTATGATGAAAGAGACAAATACATCTAAACTGACTTCCAAGAAGTAAGGACATTGTAAAAGATCGACTTAATAATGTTGCCTGTTGGAAATTTCATGGAAAATTGATTCCTACAAATTAGCTACAGTGCAGGAACTTCATGTGAAGTGCTTGTTGCAATGACTGGCGTTAATATTTTTTAAATTTTGATGATCTTACGGAATTTTTCGGAATATGACCTTGGATCATCATAAGAATAGCCTTAAGTTTATAAAACTGATATACTCGTCAATATGCTAGAAATAATTGCACTCCAGACAAACTTAAAAGGTATATTTCATATTATTTATAGAATGAAATGTACATATACTTTACTTTTTCTTCAATTACATTTAAAAATGAGTAAATTGCTCTATATTAACATCTAAATCACGACGATTGATTGAGGATTGTGACGTGTTGAAATTTATCTTATTTTAACAAAATTATCAAATTCGTAAGCTTCAAAAATCAATATTCAAATTGACTCGTGACATAAATATGGAGTCTACTGATTCTGGGAAGTTTGTAGTACACATACAAATTAATTGAAAAAACTGCAGAATATATTCATCGTTTCACACAATTATCACTTTTCAATTTTTTTGGTAATTATAAAAATTATTCTAAATTGTTGTATTATTGTATTTTATAAAAATATATAATTTGAGATTAATATTTGCCGACACACTTGTACATTGTAAAACCACCTTTTTGGATGTTATCATTTTCAAATTGCTTTTTTTCATTTTTTTTCAGACAAATATATAATTTCTCCACGCCTCTCGTTCTTTGGAGTAGAAACATCTAAAGAAATTATTAGTGTTTTGCTTGTTTATACGCCCCTCGCTTAAAAATATATTTCATTGAGCTATGAAAAGAAATGGGCTATAATGATATGAAGCTAACATATCTTTGATTTACATTATTCTTAAATAAAGAACCAGCTTTGCATGTTAGAAATTGGAAATATTCCTACACAAGTTGGCTAATATTAATGGTTTGATTTTTGCCATCGAAATATCTAATAATTATTAAATAAAAGAAAACAGTTATTTGCTACAATATCAATAAGACATTTTTGAAATTTTGCAATGAATTTGTTTTTTTTTTCTATTAGGACGAAGTCATAGCTAATGGTTCTCTCGGAAATAAAGAAGATGATCAGTCATCAGTTCAAGTTCTCGGTCTGGAAACTTCAGCCAGTCGGGAAAATGGTCACAAATGGACAAGCTCCAATTCTCCAATATTCCCAGGGATACCTTCGCATACAAAGGACACAACTTCACAAGTACAGTACCCTTTTGCTGCAATTATTACATATAATTTTTAGGCTTTTATTTATTAATATTTTCAAATCACTGTTTAATAGATAGAAAATTAAAATGTCAGTAAAAAATTACTATGAAGAATTTAGACAGTGAGAAGCAAATCAAACAGATATGTGATAGGCGCAAAGCTTTGACACCAATCTTATTATCAAAGGACATGGCACTAAAGAATATACGGAATTCAATTTTTGGAAATTGCATGTTATTCTTTACATAAAATCACGCATTTCTGCTGATGTTCACTTATTTGAGTACGGATGTCTCGGCAAATTAAATTTTTGTAGTTAATGTTTTGTTTGAAGCATAAGTGATGTTTATCTGATATCTCATGCTTCAAACAGATGGCTTCCTACGACTACGAGAAGAATATGCTTGAAGATCCGAAAATTCAACCCGAAAAATGCAGAACGCGTCAGCAAATATCAGAGACCATTTAACATATAACATCGGCTTGTAGTGTGTTAACTAATACTGACTATCTGCAGCCGCAGAGAGTGCTTGAAAATGACAGGTTACAAATAACAGACCTGACATTGTGGTAGTTGATAAAAGAGTCAGTTTAGTCCTTCTAGTCGACGTCGCCATACTGGACAGATTAAATAGATATGACACAGCGAAAATGTGGGAATCGTCCCCGCAGCCGGCATCGTGCCTAAGACCCTTAAAACAGAAGAGACCTAAAATCAATACGATATATGAACGTATATACCAAATGACATGAAAGAAGAAATATTAGCATTAGGTAAAAATTTCGCACTTTCATATAGGAATAACAATGAATTACCTTGTACTGAATATATAGGTAGTAACGAATCTGCTATTAAACATTAACAGATGAACTAAAAGATAATATTAAAGCTGATGTAGTTAATGCTATTAGTATCATAAAATAAAACTCTACCAATAACTATTTTATAAATCTAATTATCTTGTTGTGGATATTTAGGAATTCAGCAGTAAAATTTGCCTTCATGATACTAACTTTTTCTACATGCCTCATTTCATATTGCTGTACTAATAAAAATATACCTGTAATTTGGAAGTTATTTGTACCTCAATAATTTACAGTTAAAGACTTTTTCTCATGCTAGTTTTTGTTTTCAGGAGATCTTTTTAGAGGGGTCTCTACCTCCTCAATCACATCTTATAGTAACTGATTCAGCGACAGAAGCTCAGAAACTGGATGCTGAAGAAGATCCAGCTGTAGTTCTTGCGGGGAAGATGACTTTATCAGTGATTAGCCTTGATTCTTCTGGTAAGTATAGAAAATGAAGAAACTATGAACTGAAAGAAGCCGACAATGTTTGATAATATTTTTAGCCATAAAATGTATTCTTGTACGTATTCGTTAACTATAAGTGATGTTAACTAAATAACATGTAATTATTGATTACATAGATAATGTCTTTATTTTTTCTTTCACTATCCATCAAAGGCAATCCAAAAATTGGGTTTTCCAATTTTATAAAGGTAATAGAACCCTTTAGGTCCCAATTTGCGTTCACTAATTAGCCAGCTTTATTATAAAGCTAACGTCATAGATCATAAGCAGATTGTTGAAGAATTGGATAACATATTGGACAACGGTATTGTGGAATGTAGTAATAGTTCTTGGGCACCACCAATTTTATTAATAAAAAAGATGATAGGTATTTTTTTTGAGTCGAGCACCTAAGAATTCTTTCTTTTCAAAGTTGACTTTGATCGGCCGAACGCAATAATTACATTTTTCTACGAATATTTCAAATTTTAAAAAGTGCAGCATACGTTTGTCACATACACCGCGTTAATTCGCTGCAATCACATAGATACTCACACAGCTTCACGTGGTAGTGATGACCAGATATTTTATATGAAGAATAACAATATGGATTTCGTAAAGATCGCTTCACACTTGAGGCATTTGATTTCGTTGTCAATACTGCAAAGGGAGGAATCTTTAACGCCTTTAACACACAACATATAGTAACTAGCTACACTGGAAAAATACCGTAATAGTCATTCCTAGGTTCTCTATTGACGAATATCATATGATGATGATATTGATGATGATACGCTACTAAAACTTATATTACCGGGGGAGGCGAACCTTGTAAGAATCGCGGATAAAGTGGTCGAAGTAATTGTAGCAAAACGCCTAGAAGCACTTTAGATACGGTCCCAGAGAACATCTGGACGCAGTCGACCTGAAACTATATTTAAATTACTATATGACTTCGATGCACTCTGCGTACGAATGCTGTAGACAATTCCTTCACAAGTTCAACCATTTCCTGGAGTGTCCACACTCCACAGGAATTAACAAAAGTCCGGAACACGTATTCTTCAAATGTTCGTGCTTTAGCAGGCTTCGTCGCTCCTGGCAAGCAGTTCTTGAAGGAGTAATGCCTAAAAATATCGTGTAGGATATATCAACAGAGCTTGTTTACAGCTGAGGTGTTGAAAAAACTTTTCTCTGAGAGAAAAAAGAAGGAAGGAGCAACATCGAGAAGAAAAACGCAATCGACGGATGAGATGTATAGATACGCCATTTCCCCACAAAGTCATGCCTAATGACGGTCCCGCGGGAGGAACAGACCAGAGAAAGTCAGTGTGGGAAATAGTTCGACATACCAGGCAGAACACCAAACGCTGAAGGTATTCCTTACTCAAACCTCTATAAAAAAACTTATGCTTGAGCATATACTATATAAAAGGATAGAAGCAACCGTGAAACCGCAACTGAAATAAAACCAATATGTTTTCCGTAGAAGCAATCTACTCTCGATGCCATTGATCTTGTCACAAATATGACAAAGGGAGCGATCTCATGACTTGGAATACTTGGAATACCAAGTCACTGGAGAGACATTTCAAGGCTTAGTCTGTATTTGTGTGGAACATTATGTTGGGAGTGATATTTTTAGAAAAAACGAGCCTTGTAGCATTCACAGACTAGATCTGCAGGTGGATGGACTTATTCAACAGTGAGCTCTTTCGCGGATTAGATGCTGAAAGAACTTCGCATTGAAGAAAAAAGGAGAGAAACCGATGGTATGACTAAAATTAGAGAAGGTTGTATATATCGTATATAACCATAAGTTTTCCTTTATATTCTTTATTAGCAGACCTATTATCATATTTTTGTTAAATTATATATGGATTTTAAATAGAAAATTGAAAGAGACCTTGGAAGGTATGGAGAAAATGGAAAAATAACTGTAGAGGTACACTTTAATTGATTGAGAGAAAAGCACTGTTGTCGCTTTTACAAACAATGTTTTATATACATCAACAGTAACTGGACTACATGTATAGAGTTAAAAGAAATGGAAAATTGGCAAAAAAATCATGATTGGCAAACCTGGTGAACCTGCAGAGGAAGTTACGTCATACCGTCCTATTAGCTCACTACCAGGGCTCTCTAAAGTTTTTGAGAAATTTTCTTGAAGAAACTACATCAAATTATTCATTTAAATAATCTGATTCCGGATTATCGGTTTGGATTCAGAAACAAACAAGGTACTATTGGTATTGACTCAAATATTGAAATTGAATTAAATAAAATCTCGAGGGATAAGGTCTGACATTTGGGGCTAATATCTAAATTCAAAAAAAGCTGCCATATGATTTGTTTGGAGTACTTAAGTCTTACTTAAAGAACAGACACTTTTTAATTGAGCACCAAGATGCGTCCAGAGAAATAAAGGTTAGAACCTACACACTTAACGACCATAGCAGTGTATGCCGATTATACCATCATATTATATAGGATACAATATTGGTAAAAATATGGAGAATTGAACAAATTAAACTAAATCAGTTCATATAACTTTCACAAATAGAACAGAAAGTTGTCCTCCTGTGAAATTCAAATTCAATTCAATATTTGCAAAGAAAAAAAATTACTTAATTAGTCAAAATACGTAAAGATATTTATAAAATTATTGAAACTGAATAAATTTTCGCTAAATATTATGTGATGTAAATGCTTCATGTGATACAGTGTCTTGAGGGTCCCTGGAATGAATTTTATTATAAACTTGAAGGTGTAGAAAGTTCAAGGACGGAAATCGTCAAAGGAATGGAATTCGAAGCATCAAAGAGGATTGTGGTAGACTTAGAGAACAGATTATTATCTTAGTGGTATTGTGGCAAATGTATTCATCGTCTGGGAATTAATTATTTAAGAATTGCGGTGTGATTAATTATGTAATATCTTTTAAAAAACATTAAATTCATCAAAATTCAATATTCAAATTAACGTTTGATAGAAATAGTAAGCGTATTGATTCTGGTTACTGTATACAAGTCTTGGGACAGATTTTTGCAATTTCTTAGCTGTGTAAATTTACGTGACATTTGTTACCATGTTTACCAATATTAAGTTATCAGGTAAGTATTTACAAAAAAATTTTCATTATATCATAATTATTAACCCTTCCAGTTCAGCCGACCAAACTTCTTCCGGAAGACGGTTGATAATCCTCGTAATCTTGATACGGGCAGGAATGCTGCAGGCCAGCGAATAATTTTCCGACAGAGTGAACAAATTTTGTTGTTGTTCTTTAATGACTCCTTCGTACGTATACATAAATTCTATAAGACAGGGTCAGGCTTTTCTCGCAAATGGTTCACTCTTTTTCTGTAGGTCATGGTCTCCCTCGAAAGGCGCTAATTCATTTGGTGGACTAGTTTCGGTTTTCCATTGGGATATTGCTTGTGCGATAGATCACATCATTGATCTTTTTCTTGATTAAGTATGGACCTTTCCATGATTTTTCTAATTTTGGAGAAAATTCCTTTCTCCTCGTCGGGTTGTGCAGCCATACTTTATCCCTCTCTTTAAAACCGCCATTTTTGGTTTGAAGATTTGAGCGAACCAATTCGTGTATGTCGACCATTTTTCTTCTCAATTGATATCACATAATTTACTTCAGATCGACAACACAAAGAAGATTTATTTCTCGTCCAAACAGAATTTCGGACAGGTGTTTCACCAGTATATTACTTACTTATTTAATTTATTTAAATACTTTACACTACACTTAACTAACTATTTTTTTATCCACCAATAATAGGAAGCCATATTTAATGTTTAGGGTCTGAAATTGTCATGCAAATTTGGTTGGTCTATACGTATTTTGACCTGAAATTTGAATAAAATAGGTTTCACATCTGTAACTGTAATAGTTTTTACGTTAACTGACGTAAAATACAAAAAACCCAACTCCAAAATACACTTTTTTTTACGTTTGAAGTAAAATAACTTTGTTAAATCCCTAATAAATCCGTTAAACTTTCAAATAAAACATACAGAAAATTTAATTCTGAAGAGAAAGTGTATAACTTCAATAAAAAGTAAATGCAAGTTGAAAATATCTTCTTTTACAGAATGAAAATAAAAATAAAAATGAACAAATGGTGTAAGTAACCTTACATTTAACGATGTTCTTCTATGATACAGATTTGGACCTATTTTATTCAATTTTTCAGGTCCAAATACGTATAGACCAAATTTGCATGACAACTATTATTGGTGGATCTGGGCAAAATCTATCGCTCACTATAACTCGCTTACGAAGCGGTTTTTGAAGTTTTGTTATAGTAACTTTTTTCCTTATATTTACCTATAGAATCATTTCCCGAGAAATTGGAGTGCTATTCTGAAACACCCTGTATAATAATTATCTTAACACTAATACTTGACTGAAATTATGGTCAAATTCAATATAAGAAATATGTATAAATTTATAACAATAATGAAATTTTTACTTACAATAATTTATTGTTATACATTTATACATATTTCTTATATTGTATGTATTCGAAAACTCGGAAAATATATTGAAGTCCACTTTTGTGTTTCATTTGCCACGTTCCCAATAAGTAACCGCTTATATATATATATATATATATATATATATATATATACATATATATATATATTTCATGTATAAATCAAGAACATTTATATATATATATATATATATATATATATAAGAAACAAAAACAACTAAATAACTAGACATTAGTATGTAATAATGTAAACAAATCGCCTACTATGATAGGAACATCAAACGGGTTGAGAATTTGCCAAATTTTAGAATTCTATTATAACTGGACAAGACCGGCTAGACGAACTATGTCTTGTTCGTAATAACAGTATTTTCAGTTTTTCAAATTTTGGAAGTTATTTCTTGTTTTAATACGAATATAAGCTTTTATAATCCGTGGCCTCTGTGCGCTTTTCGCTTCTGCAATTAATAATTTTTTCTTTTGTTGTTCTATTAGTTTGTTATTTTGGTCTCTTGGTTGCTTGTTTGTGGACTTATATGTAGTCTGGAATTACAACATGATCATTAAGATCAGAATGGTTTATTTCGTTTATGTCCTCTTATTACCTCAAATTGTGTATAACGCATGTCCTCTTATTACCTCAAATTGTGTATAACGCATATGTGCAATAATTGTAGAGTGAAACCTTTCTACAGAACAGTTTGAATTATTGTTTGTAGCAGTGGTGTAGTATATTTAGTAAACTCTTATAAAGTTCGAAAAAAATTTTAAAATATTTATTCATTAATTCTGTACGTGAAACCGAAGTTATTTTTGTGGGTAATACATGGTGCGTAATAAAATTGAATATACATTCTATTATAGATAATCCGTTTACAGCTGGTAAAGTTTGGCCGTATCGAGAAAATGTGTCTCTTATAGTTAAGTGTTTCCTGAAATTTAAAAGCAATAAATATACATGAACGGAAAATTAAATTTTATTAAATGTGAATTTCAATCGTATCTGCATTTTTGACAAATTTCGCAATTATTCATGTATGTATTTCTAAATGTCCTCAGATATTTTTGTCCAATAAAATAATTTAGTAAGTGCTATTTTCATTCCGTTTCTGCACTTTCGCTTCTTTAGTTTTTAAATCTTCTAAAACGGTATACTTCTATAAGGTATACGGTACCACAAAATTTTTGAAGTACTTTTTGTTTAAGGCGATTTACTCTTTTATGAAATTTGTTATTTGGAGAATAAATATTTGAATGCGGTGTAACATATAATCTATAATCTATTTCAGAAATGTAGAGAGTAATAAAATGAGGAATTTCGTCCAGTTCAGCTCAATTTCGGTGTCTGCATAGGTGTAGGTCTTGAAATAGTATTGTTTGTAATATTAAAATTTCAAGTAATTGCGTAAGAGAATTAGGAAAAGTAGGTTTTCTGGCATGTAAATATCGAAATATTGGGTAGTGATTACTTATGTAGTAGATTATACAGTTGCGTTTTGCATTTAACACGTACCGTTTAATCCTCTATTAGTGCCTCTGCCTAATTCCAACCCTATTTCAGATTCCGCTTTCTTTTTTACGAGTATCCTACCGGCACGCCTTGGGCACACTATTTTCAGTGTTTGTGAATGGATAACAATAGGCTATACCGCTACACCCATATATTGACCCCAACCCGGGTGATACCTGCACTTGATAAAAAGAAAAAGAATTTTAACAATGAAATGATCGATTCTAAATTCCCAGTTATTATAAATATTTGGTTTATGTACATGTTTACTATTCTAAGATTTTTTGCGGATGTATGTTGAGTCCGAGACTGAATCTTGAGGTTTTCTGGTTCTGTTTGTATGTTAGGTCAAGACCATATAGTGGAGAAATCTTAGAAATTATTCTATATCTTTTTTTGTTTTTGGCAAGGGGAAGTTTTTAATAGCTGACCTTTTTTGAATTGGATTTTATTTCGACTGTTGTTTCTGTATGGCTTAGAATTTTAAGTTTCCCCTCGCGTAATTTTGTAAAAACATTTTGTTCTTGAATTTCCGTATTGAATATTATTATATCATTAATATAGACCACTTTATTTTGGAGGTCTTTCAAAATTACGTCCATAATGCGTTGAAAGAAAACGGAAACTCATAATAGTCGTTATCGATAGTAGAAACTGACGTTGATATAGAATTTTTATCCATTCGATATGATAGAAACTGAAGAATATATTTGTTTGCCTTCTTTTTGACTATTCAAATAGGGGATGACCACGGTGAAGATTACGGTCCAATGATACCTTTTTCTATAATTTCCTATACCTGATTAACTATTTCTTGTTTGTTAATAAAGGGATATCTGTACGATTTACAATGTATAGGAATTTCATGTTTTGTTCGCGACGTGAACAATAATTTATCATAGGGTTTAAAAATATATAAGAGAATTTTTAGAAAAAGTCTTGAGATTTCTATTTGTCCTTCCGTTCTAATTAATATTGATATATTAATTTTTTGTTTTCTTTGATATTTAAATGGAGGAAAGTATTAATATCATTACTAGATTCTTCGAATGATTCTACTTCTAAATGTTCTTTGGGATCAACTAAAATTGTTCGATATATTTTGCTCTGGATTTTTATAAAAGCAATCTGTCTTCGGCATTAGTCAAAATTTCAGGTTTATACAATGGTCCTACTGAAAATAATATATTTAGGTAATCTTTCTGTCTATATCTGAGAGGTATCTCAGTATTCGATTCTATTAATTCGTTATTAATTAGATCAATATTAAAGTCCACATCATTAACAATGTATGAAATAATATGGATTTTGAAATTCTGGAAATGGTATACGGTAATACGTTGTCTGATGATATATAAATTTTTACTAAGGTTTTCCTTGTTGTAGGCCAAACAAAATAACAATTGCAAATATAGTTTTATCAAGCAACGTTAGAACAAAGAATGAATATTAAACAAGAATGAATATAAAACAATTACAGGTTTTTTTATCTTGTTTCCACGGAGTCATCATTTTTATTATAAGCCGTCAGCTGTTTCTTCATACTTAACTCGCGGGTAAGATTCATCAATAAAATTGTACAAGTTAATTATCCAACACTCAAAAATTTGATCGACCACAATTATCACACTAATGACAATTTCTTGTCTTCTTCTTGTCGCTCGCTACGAACACCAATATTCAACTTAATCCCAATTCT
Organism: Diorhabda carinulata; assembly: GCF_026250575.1. Classification (NCBI taxonomy): domain Eukaryota; kingdom Metazoa; phylum Arthropoda; class Insecta; order Coleoptera; family Chrysomelidae; genus Diorhabda; species Diorhabda carinulata. Next base: position 13,620,197 of record NC_079462.1, read on the forward strand.
GTGATCTACTACCGTATATTTACTTTTACGATGTTCAAAACATATTAGCATAAGTGTCTATTAGTAGCCAACTTCTTCTAGAAACATTTGAACATAGTCCAATAGATACAACCACTCACAATTTTTTGATTTGAACCTTGATCGGCATAGTTAGATGGTGTGCGACTATCAAACTGCAGACATTCTTAATACCTCTTAGAATAGGTACCTTGATAAAACCTCAGATATTCTTAGAGGCATTATAGTTCATCAAGATTTATACATTATTATTTATTATATTTCGAACATCCATTCAAAATAAAATTTGCTTTTGCAGAAAGTGCTACAGAAGAGTCATCCATTCCAGACAAGAAGCCAGAAAAACGAATTAGCAGTAATGTCTCTGAAGAATTTGAAAAAATTGATGCTGCACAACTAGAGGAAGAAATTAACGATATCATTACAGAAGCTGAGCATGTGAATGCAACGGGCTCACCAATAAAAGAAATTGATAATATTAGAGAATCGGTCGTAAACGAATCAGAAGCTTGTATAATACAAACTCCTAAAAACCTTAATGGAGTGGAAAAAAGTATTCTAATTAAAAATGAAATTAATGATATTCTTGAATCGAATCCCACTCATACAGATACTACGACTTCAATAGAACATGTAATTGAAGAAAGCGTTGGAACTGTAGTAGAAAGAACTCCAGATAATCAACAAGATTTGGATGATCTATTGCCTAAAACTGAAAAAGATGTAGCAAAAACCACAGAAATTATTGATTATAAAATTGATGAATTTCAAAAAGGTCTTTTTTACGATATTCAAAATATACAAGACAGTGCCAGAAATGAGGTAACTGATGAGGTTAAGAAATTAGTAAATGATATTGAAGCAGAAATACAACCTGTTGCAAAGGAGCTTGTTTTGGAAAAAAAGATATCAAATAAAATTGAACTTTCCCCTGAAATAAAAGAGGTAGAAAGCTTGCGACTGAAACAAATCGCAACTGAAATTAAAGGACAAAATCTAAACATAAACCCAACAGGTCAATTGAATCAAAATGAGAAAATAGAAGAAGCCACAAGGGAATTAATTTCAAAGCAAAATGAAACTATAAAAGAAACAATCGTTGAAAGAGAATTAATTCTTGATGATGAGAAAAAACAAAGTGAAAAATTTTCCACAACCGAGGTAACAACAATTACTGATGAAATATCAGAGCAATCGAATATTCAAGAAAATAATGAAATGGAGGATAAAAACGTATCAAAGGCAAATATAATAACAAACTATCATGCTACCAATAACAAAGCTGTAGAATCAGTATCAGCAAAGGCTAGTGAAGATCTGCTTCAAGCAAATCACAGTTCTATTGAAAAAGTTGAAGAACATGATACATCTGAACATATTGTAGGAACAAACGTAGTTTCTGAAATAAGTGGAGGACCTACAAAATTTGGACAGTGCTTACTAGAAACCGATGACAAAAACGAACAAGAAGACGATGAATTAAGTTCACAAGATATTAATATTTCTCATCTTGCTGAAACAATGTTATCAGATGTAAGTACTGCACCACTAAACTTTGTATGTAATAATTTAGTATTGACAAATATTGAATTTCTGATGATTCTTTGTCAGAAAACACCTACTAATTAATCTTAAATGTAAATATTTTTTCCCTTTCCCACTTCATAGTTCTTTTTTATATGGTTTTGTTGATAAATTGTTTTGGTTTTAGGTCTTTGAAACTTTGTTTAAGACAGATAAACATATTGATGTTTCGACCTATTGTTCGGCTAGTTGGCTTAGAATTTTTATATTTTCTTCATTAGGGAACGTTTAGGCAAAAAGCCAAGACACTTAAAAATGTGAATTCAGTTTTGCTATTATTGCGAACAACACCATAGCTTTAATGACGTTATGAGTACGCTTTGTTGACGTCATTCAATTTTTAAAAATTGAAAGTCTTATTTTTTATTGCAAATTCAAATACGTCGATAAATTTTAAACACATAAATTATGTATCACGATTGCTCATAATTTTAGAAAGGAGGTCATTAAAGTGTCAAATAAACAAACACCTAGTTATTTTAACGATAAGTAGTTAATTAAACTTCAAGTTTCTGTTTTTCACTTAATTGAAAAAACACAAATAATTGATTAAATTGTGCTTGTTTTTCGGCTTAATGAAAACTGTCGAAATTGTAATGCTAGGAGATTATAAGTTGAAAATAAATTATGTCGTGTTAATGATTATCTACTAGTAGGAGTTTAACTTAATGACCCAAAAACTGTGTTTTTACAAAACTTAACGTGATATTGTCATCCGATAGAGTTTCTATTGCCTTTGTAACGTAATTGTAAGAGGTTATCAATGTAATAGTTGAACCACCATATGAAGCTCCGAGATAGCTCCTCCGGCTGATGCTAAATGTGATATCAAAGAATCAAATTGCATAAACAAAGCAGAATTTTGAACAGAACAATTTTTTTCGAGCTCCGAGTTGTCTCGCTACACTTTTTCTTTCAATTATATTATCTAACGTGGCTAAAATTTATTTTGTCGACGATTGCGGTTTCAAAAAATTAGATAAGAATCATTCAATTAACATATTTTTAACGGTTGTTTCCGATTTTTTCCAGTTGCTGTCTGGATTCGTTTATAGATCACTTCAATCACTTCGAGTTCGCTTAAAAGACTACAGATTCTAAATTTTCATCTGCTGTAATTTTCACCGTTACAAAGTTGAATGTTTCTTTTCGATGTTTGTTTTCTTCCATCATACACCATTTTTGGGGGAGCCTTGCATTTCTATTTTAACCATTTTTCGATAACAGTATTAAAGTTATGGACGATTATAAATAATAAAGATATCCATCATTATTCTTTTATACTCTGAAGTACAGCTGTATCGTCCAAAAAAACAGCAGTGCTCCACCAACTTACTTGAATTTCACTTCCCTTAAAAATATCTTCTCCATCTTAGCGATGTCTTGATGGAATCTATTTACATGTTCATCGGAGACCGCTCCTAAATTTTCAGGGAAGAAGCCTAGGTGCGTGTAAAAGAATTTACAAAGAAGAGACATATAACACATGGCCTTGTACGCCATGTACAATTCCTCGTCATGAGCGACATAATCATCATTTTTGTGGTTACCCAAAAAGTTCTGACGCACGTTTTGGAATGCAAGCCAATTAGGTTTTTATTTTTTATTTAGGTGTTCAATAAACGTCGATTTTTGGAAAAGTTGTATAATCTGTCCATTACTTTAACAATCTGCTTGATCAATCCAAGTTTGATGTGCAAAGGTGGCGAGTAAATATTTTCCTTCGGGACCAAAGGATCGTGGGCGACATTTTACCAGAGGTAAACTTTTCTCGCAGAAGCTAGTTCCGTACGGTGTGGTGTTTATCTCGGGCTAGGCTGTCTGATTCACAGAGGAAGTAATAATATTTCACAATCCTGATTTCAGGCCCATGACTAGTGCAACAACTTAGCAGTCAGCGCAAAGTTTCCATTTATAATAATTTATAATTCCGATGGTAAATGATGGGTGTAAAATGTATCAAATTACAGGATTTCTACTAATCACTTCTGAAATCATTTCGAAATTCAATATTTCGAAAATGCCGTTCATCAAAGGAGAAAACAACTACTTTCCTGGCTAATGCCTCGACAAATATTGAATCACAAATCCTCTGAAGAGCGTGATGTCAATCGACCCTTTTGTTGATATTAACATTAACTCTTGCTCTAATTTGATGAGTTGATACTTTTTTCATCAATTTTTGCCAAATTTTATAATGATATGATTTTTTTAGGATATAAATTCCTCAAATAATTATGAAAATATTGTTGAAGAAGAATATGAAGATAACGAAGGAGAATATAAAGAAGATAACGAAGGAGAATATGAAGAAGATAACGAAGAAGAATATGAAGAAGATAACGAAGAAGAATATGAAGAAGATAACGAAGAAGAATATGAAGGAGATAAAAAAGGAGAATATGAAGAAAATAACGAAAAAGAATTTGAAGAAGAAGTCGATATCGACGATCAAAATGGGGAAGAAATCGAAGAGGAGATTATAGAATATATAAGTGATGAAGAAGTGGATGTCGAAGAAGAAGAGGGTCTGGATAGAATTGAGCAGTCAAAGTTCAAGCCTCATGTATGAACTTTATAGGATTAGATGTGATGTTAGTGCCAAAATTTAAATGTGTTTCAGTACTTAATAAAATTGAATCGCAAAAATAAACCTTATATTCATTCCCTTTTTTTCCCGAAAGTAATTAAATTGTAAGATAAAAAACCAATTTTTTCCTCTCATATACATTTATACTCCTTACATATGAAAATAAACTAGACAAGTAGTTACAAAAACTAATGTTAAAATTCATACATTCTTAATTCAGCAATATATAAAAACGGCATAAAAAACATGTAATACGTAGCATGAGTTATATCAACATAAAATTTTTCTCTGAATAAATTATAATTTGAAATAGTCTAATTCAAAAAAGCATCCTGACAAATCCGTTTTCATAACAACTAAAAAATTTCTCTACTTTGAGTTTCTAAACTAAACCTATCGTGTTTGACTTCGTTGTTTATTCCATAAAATAAGAATCATTTGGAAAGATAGTAAATAGTATGTAAACTTCTAAAAAAATAAATGTCAAACTTTTAAAATTTTTACTATTACATATATCATTTTAAGAATTACAAAAATTAAAAATAAACCATAGCTTTCCGCTAAACGGATAGCTTTCCGTGTCTTTTCACTTTAATTTTTTCCTGTAGAGTAGTGAGTAATGTCGAATAGTGATCTCCAGATATTGATCTACCCCTATCTAAAAAATCAATCATGATTACTCCATGGCAATCCCAAAAAAAAAGCATGAAGCACAACAAGGAACATTTCCAGCAAATTTTTGGACACGAAGTCTTGGAGAACCAGAGTGTCGCCATTCCATCGATTGTTGCCTTGTTTCTGGATAGTAGAAATGTATCCAAGTCTCATCCATAGTAACAATTCGGCTTAAGAAGTCTGCATCGTTGTCAAATCGAGCTCAGATCGAACGCGATGCTTCAACCCTTGCATGTTTTTCGTCAACATTCAAACATTTGGGGATCCACTTCGTCTTGAATTTTGTACTTGTTGATTGTACCAGATGTTGTAGGTTTCAAAACAGTGCTAAAAATCATTACTGAATAACAATGATCTGATCATTTGAGAACATGTACTTCAATAGAAACAAAAAAAGAATTACAAGTTTTGTTGGGGAATGAGTTCAGCAATATATTGTATTGCATTGTAAGAAGGAAACCCTTATATTTTATAGAAAGTACACTGATTTTTACTCTTCTATTTTTTAAGGTCAAAGGAATTATTTGGTAGGGTTCATAATTGGTGACTCTAATTTGTTGACATTATATCTCTGATTAAAATGAATAAGTGCTTTACAATACTTCAGTACTGTCTGCCTTTTGGTTTATATTTTCTACTAGCATGTTCAAGTTAAAAATTCAACTGTCTGGCTCTACGCAAAATGTTGGGATAACCAAATTTTATAATCAGGTACTCGTAGAAGTGTATAAATTCAGTGAAAGTTTACTACAATGTTGAATTCTCTATAATATGATAATATGATCGTTCATTGTAGTTTCTGTTACAAATCTCAGGTTCAAGTCTACTTATCTTCCACATATCAATACATATATTCTTTGATTTTAGGACATTTTGTTAGAAAATTGGTTTAAAAAAACAATGACGTTTTGACCCATTTCAATCTTTATCAAAATATGATTTGATATTGACAATTTGCATAATCATATTAATCAATAGATCACCTACAACATGAATACCTAAATAAAAATCTCTTTCAACCACAAAAATTATTTTTCCTTCATTGCTACATCATATGTAGCAACAATCAATTGAATTATTAAAAATTTCAGGAAAATTCAAAAACAGGAATAAAAATTTTACAGAAACTATTTAGGTCTATATTTCATGGTTTCTTAATGCAGTTTTATTTTTTTTTTATGGTAATGATGACTTTTTAATCTATTTTCCAAATGATGAGATGAACAGCATCACTAACACTACAAGGTACTACCAAATCACATTTATTGAAATAATTGAATAGCTTTTGGTAAAATCCTTGTACATATGGTAAAGAAAAATGTTTTACATATTAATGTTTAGTTTCTGTCTTGTTCCTTAATTGATTATAGTATCTGTTTATCCTCTTATTGAATATGTTATTTATCATTTTTTCATGATAATTATTTTTTTAATGTAGTTTTTGCTTTTGGAGCTATAATTAAAATTAATTATATTGATCTCACAGAATATAAAAACCAATTTGGTCCTCAAGATATTCAAACTTGAATTCATGCCACAAAAAAGATCAATGATCATAAGTTTGTTTGATCTATCAGATCCTGTAATTAGATTATTGGCTTTTCAAAAAGCAAAATCTGCATTGCAAGAAAATAATTATCCTGAAAAAATAGTACATATTCAAGACAAGGATAAACAAATACTATATAATAATCAATTAAGGACAAAAACAGAACTTAAAAAATATAATATTAGAACCAGTCATAGACGATATAAATATTTCACTAAACTAAAATCTAAAAACCTAAAAACATAAGATGTAATATTATATATAAAGTACCTTGTACTAATTGTAAAGCTGTTTACATAGTGCAGACATTTCATTATTTAGAAAATAAACTAAAAGGTCATCAATATGATGAAAAAAAACTGCATTAAAGTATTAAATTAAGGGTCATCAATACATTTGAAAAATAAAACTGGTTCACATCCATAGGAACAAGAAAACACTAAACAATTTAAGTAAAAACAAACTGTTCTTTGGAATCAATTTTCTGTCACAAGAAATCTAAAATCAAAAGGATTTATTAAGAAAAATGTATAAAGTGTTCTAAGAAGGAAAAAGGATAACTTTAATTGTCCTTACTTTTTTTTGTTTGATGTAAGTAAGTTAGAAGTAACATTGATGCCCAAAAAGATAGTTTTAATTTATCCTACTATAATAATTGTTGAATAGTTTGCTTGATTGAATAGGAAAAACTATATTAAATGATAATAATTTCAGATACAAAAAATGAATATATTAACAATTAATGTTTTTTTCAAGAACAACCATACAATATCTTGTAATAATTAATTAAATCTAGTGAGCATATTTTTCAGTATACATTTTTGCTTTGTTAACAAATTGTTGATATTGACTTTTAAATTCCTCTGCAATCTCAGCCACTAGTGGATCATCTGGATTGGGGAATTCAAGTAACATTCTAACAGCAGTTAGTAGTCCTTCTAGCCCTATTGTTGGTTTCCAACTTCCCACTGGTGGCATTTTAATCAAATCCAAACAAATTCTTCCATTTTCATCTATGTTGGGGTGATATATTTTTGTAATAAATTTCATGGAGGGAGGTGTAAATGGATATTTATCGGGTATCATAATATCTAGAGTGAAGACACCATTTTTGTAGGGACTGTCTTGAGGACCAGTTATTTTAGCTTCTAAATTATTCATTGTATCATCTTTTGCAAAAAGACAAATTCCTGGAGGGGGATAGGTTGTTATTTTTGTTAATTCCCGAGATAATCTTTGTCTTTGCATTGTAAATCGATATAAAATTTGCAGACAACTTTGTTTACATTTCAACAGTTTTTATATTTCACAGTAGAAATTTTCTTCTTTTTTATCCCACTTTTCTTGCATTTAGAATAAAATATCTAATGACGTATTAAAAAGTTGACAGCTGACTAAAACTTATTCTAAAATTACGTAATTTTTAAAAATTTGTATTCAATTTTAATAAGAAAAAATGATTTATACAATCAATATTAACAGGTAATTTTATTTTCACTTATACTTATATCTCGACACAATATTTGTCATTTTCATTGGTACGAATAAATAAAATCCACTGATCTTCAATCTGTAGTTGATACACAATGCAGGAATCCACGTTTCTTACTCAAGACCACAAGCAAACTGCATTCTGCATTATTTCATACAACTTCAACAAATTGCTAAATTTTGTATTGTAGTGCTTCAATATATTAAATGTTATAACATGATGTTTCTAAAAATTTCTTCTAAAATTCATAAAATAATGCTCCCAACACAATACCTCTTGTTTCTACTTGTTAAGAAAATTTTTTTAATATTAGTCTTAGTTTAGTAACTAGTTCAGTTGTAAGAATAAAGAAGAAGAATTTTTGACAAGACATCTCTTAGACAAGATTTAGAAAATAAAATTAAAAGCCGGAAAAGGTTATGTGCTTAGTTAAGCCAGAAAACATTGTAAGATGATATATACAGTGAAGGAAAAAGCTGGAAAATTCCAAAGAATGGAACCAAAAATCGAGAAAAAAACTGTCGAAAACTCACACTATAGCAATAAATTCTGTGATTCAGAAAGTTTTGATTTGTGGATTTTTCATATAACTGTGGTTTTTGAAGCAAATGGACTTTATAGAAATAGTATGTGGTGAAATCACATCACAAAACATGATTCTAGGTAAATACACGAAAACTTTGATGCAGAAGGTTGCAAAAGCACTGAAAATTTTGATTTCAACAATTGATAAAAAAGTATCAGTGCACATTATGCAGAACATCTATAGAATGTAGGTATGTATCAGAAGTTGGACAATATATTCGAATAAGACATTGAAGAACACAAGTTTTATTTACGACAATATTTTGGTTTTCATTAAGGCAATAGTGGTAGCAAATCCTCGCATATAAGTAAATTGCAAAATTTAGCTTATATACTGAAATCATTGAAGTAAGATGTAGATGACACCTTTCTTATGTCAAAATCCTAAATACATTGCCTGAAAGACTCCATTTATTCGAAGCAGCATGGGAATTTACTTCAAAAATTAAAAAAACAGCAAATCTGATATTGAGACTTAACAGAAGAAAACAGTGCTAAAAATATAAACAAAGAAAAAGCAGTGGGGTTCCAATGCTCAAAAACAATGCTTGCTTCTGTGAAACCTATATAAGTTATGATAAAAATAAAACTGAAAATGAAGTTAAATCAGAAAGGAACAAAAAACATGCAAAGTTTTTAAAAACACGAATTACAGTAAAGTTTATTCTTTTTTCAGAAATAATCGAAATAATTCACCAAAAGTTGGAAAATCTACAGAGAGAAAAGTCTCATTTTTAATAGAATACAGAGGTTTTGACAGTTTTGGGGAAATTTTTTCATAATGTATTCAGGATGCACTTCACACATGACTAATGATAGAAAAATTTTTGACAGTTTGATGGAGAAAAATATTGATATATTTGTCGTAAAGAAAAATGCTCAAATGTCAGCTAAAGGCATAGAAAAATAATCACATACAACTCCATCCCTCGTAGATCAATCAGTATATATTATTGTTGTGGTGTCAGCAAAGTGGGAGAATAAGTAAAACAAGATTGTATTACTACTAGATTCCATGTAATTAGGGATTATGACTTTGTGGACTTTAAATATAACCTGATAAGGAATGTTATATATTGATAGTTCTGTTGTTTCTGTATATATTATTGAATACATTGGTTTGAATGGAAGCTTCCACAAGTGGAAGTGTGTTTTTTTATTCTCCCATAAATTATTTGATATAATACAAAAAGGTAAAGTCATTTACAAATTATTTGGGACACCATAAACATAAACAAGAATATACCTACATTATCCCATAGAATTTGCAAATATTAGTATATTATGTTCATATAATGTATAAGGTTACACTGTTTTGGTATTTTGTGTACTCCCAATATAAAAATTAAATTTGTTGTTCTTTGAAACTTAAAAAGACTTTTTATTTTTACAACTAAAAATGACACTCTACAACTTCCTTGGAAAGGAATCCGAGGGATTGTACTTCAGCAATTTAGCTATGTCATGTTATTACAAGCGTTCCCATAACTTGAATTTTGGATTCATCACTGATCAAATCCAAAAAAGATTAAACAGTCAATCTGGAATATTTGCAACTCCCATGCTAGCCCTCAAAGTTGAACTTTTGAGGGTTAGAGCAGCATCTCAGTTTTCCATGAATCCTTCAATGTGCACAATTTTGAGCATCTACTTTCTTGGAAATTTGCATAAATTGTACCTTCATATTTATGTAGCTCAGTTCTTTCCTATACTTGAATTATTATAAAATTAGTTAAATTGTAGAAATCTGTGTTTAAAAACCTTTTTAAAATTGATATTTTCCTGTCTCCGTGTAATTTAGTTCCACAAGCATGTCACATTTTTATTGAATATCAATTTTTTTCGTCTTAAATGAAAACTCCAAACTAAAAACTTTTCTTATAATTCATTTAGGCAAGAGTTTAATTTAGATTAGATTGAAATACTATGGCTGAACAGTAAATTTTTAATTTTTCTATGATTTTTTCAACAATATTTGATAAATAGAGTTTGATTAAAACACAAAAATCTGTAATATCCTGAATTAACTATTATTCTAATTACAGTGAATTCTGTCAGTAAAAATGAACAGTTATATAACTGCTAATTTCAAATTGAACATGAATAGCTATTCCACATCAATGATTGCTCATGATTTGATCCTAATATACGGCATTTATGAAATGAGTAATTAATTTAATTTGTAGATTTTCTCTTCTTGAAATGAGTAATGTGCTTTTTATTGAAAATTAAATAGGGAAGTTTTTCTTATACTGCATACTTAAGGGATAATATATAATAACCAGTGGACAAAAAACAAATTACACAAAACTTTCAAATAAATCTACAAGCCTTTTAATTTCTTTGATTCTAACAGAAAGCTTTTCAACTATTTTCATGGAGTGTGTTACCTCTTCAGCTTTTGCCATCATTGTGTACATACTTTTAATATTGCCATCCATAGCGTCAGACATCTTAGAAACAGCATTTTTGTAAACATCAACATTATCAGCAGTTATAGAAGATATAGAATGTAAAATGCCACACAAATTTTCAATAAGACTATCAACAGATGTTGCCATTTTCTGGGCCTCAATTTCTAAATCATTAATAAGAGCAGAATCAAGATGACCTACTTGGGGAACTAGTAATTGTCGATATAGGGAACTTGGTGTACACATTCTTGAGGAACCTAAAACGGTGTCACCAAGATGGTAATGTTGACATTATTTGCATTTGTGTTTACCTGGAGTATCCTTTTTTGACACTGGGCTGCACAAGCGAATCTTCTGTTCAATCTCTTCAGCTACAAAATGAGTCATATTTCCTTCAATATGCACGGATCCTTCCAATGTTAAGGGCATCAGATTGTTGTAGGATAAAGATATTGGTCTTCTAATTTCATCAGCTATTTGTAAGGACTCCACAGTTGAAGATAACGGTATTTCATTGTCTGGGCTAACATCGGATTTGAATGATATTTCACTATAAGATTGAGTCATTTGTTGAGATACTTCATCTTCATCAAGATCAGCTTCTGATTGAGATTTCACATCAGCCAATGTTCTTTGAATATTAGATGTAGGTCTATCTGGTAAAACTGGTAATGAATTATTGGATACGAAAGTTTGATCCGTAAATTCCATTAGATACCACTTAGTAATTTCTATTTGTTTTTTATAGTTTATCTAACTCGATATACATCAACAGTACGGTTCTTCTTCAACTTTAAATTAGAAAGGTCTCGGCTGCCAGAGCTATTCGGTCCATTTTTATGGTTGTTTTGTACAAATTCAAACGAATTCACAAATATTTGGATTCCTTATATTCATATTGAAATAAAAAACTTTAGTATTCCTTGCAATTTATAGATTCTGAAAGATTTCTGATAATTTTTGATAAGCATAAATATTTAAAGATTTTTCACGTGTCCAAATCGTGTTAATTGCGATAAAATAGTTAGCTCTCAAACATTAATTATAATTACTACTTATAGATACAGAATAGTATTCTATTTGGAGTAATGGTCACTACTTATTATTTGGAAGAATTACACCACGGACGTTGCAAAAATCAACCTCATGAGTAATAACCTCGCTAATTGAATAACATACTATTGACTTGCATTTAGTTGAAATACCAATTTGAATATACTGAATGATTGACGAAAGTATAACATAGTACTATTCATTTTTAATAAACATTCTCTCTATTTCTATATTTTCAAAAGCTCATTCTAAATTTTACAATACTATATCATAAAAGATGTGTTTTCCGTATATATGTAATACATCTACATGTACAGTTATTATAAGTGGAGGTTGTTCCGACTAAGGAAGACAGGATGGCAACGATTTCTCTATCCTCCGGGATTCTAGCTCGGTTCTGTGCATTCTCAATGCGCAGTATAGATAAAGTATCTCGAACGAAAGAGAAAATGAATATTGTCGGCACCATAACGTAGGGACGTTTTTTCCCATACCAATTGTCCTTGTAGTAGTATTATGTATATGGTTTTCCGACTAATCTATGCAAAACATGATGTATTTGATCTAAAGTACAATATAATGAATGTTTCAGGTGTTGTTTAGCTTGTTGTTATCTCTTATATAAATCTTCTCGAACGTTGCTAAAATTTGGGGTGGAATATTCCGAATTTATGAAGTTTTGAGGTCTGTAATGCTAGTTGCATATACTTGAGATATCCCCACACAAACATCCAATCCATTTTAGGAAAACTTTCACTTTTAAAGCATAATGGGTTGGAAACGTGGCAAAGCGTTGAGATATAGGTTGGCTACCTAAAGAACAATTTCATCTCCGATAGTGCTTAAATATTATTCGGCTGGCAAATTTGCATCTATAGATATAAAACCAATAATATGATCACTTATGAAACCTGCCCAAACGTGTATGACAAATTAATTATTAACATATCAGGACTTTTTGTAACATGGCTATGTACTTCATTAAAAGTTTGTACTAGACTTGAAAATATTTAGAAAACAAGTAAAGTTTACAAATTACTGATTTAATTTTAAGTCAAAAACCAATGACAAACCACCGACCGTAATATGTCTAGTATACTCTCAAGAACGCCTACGTCCAATAATAGGTGCATTCTACTAAGCATTTACGACAGTCACGTTCACGACCACGATCTTTCCATTTTCCACTTAGTCCAGAGCGTTAAATTGTAAGAGGAATTACTCAAGAAGTTATGTTACAATTTGTAAGTCATTGAATTTTTTAGTGGAATGTTTAACTAATTTACGTTGAAGTAAAATCAAACTATCTTCTGCGGAGTTAGTAAAATATTTGGTGGTGCGTCACAAGAATGCTTCAAAAGAATATAATGATATCCCATCCCACTTCTGATGAGGCAGATTCTCATGGTTGCAATCTGCGTCGCTTGAGTTTTGAAAATTCCGCTGATTCTTTCAACGCTCACTTCGACCCACCTCATGACATGGGTCGTCGTGAACGTTAGTCATGACGTCATGAGTGATGCTCTCACCGTAACCACAACAACGGTCGTAGTCGCTACGTGGAATGCCCAAATGAAGCCGTGATCGCTTAGTGGAATGCACCAAGAGTGGTGGATGGATGTGGTTCGTCTATAGCTTATAATAATATAAAAATACTATTATCCTGCTTGGATTTTGCGGTGTGTAATTGTGGTTGTGCACTTATTTTTGAATGCAGGTATTTCATATACTAATGTAGTATATTGAATACTAACATATTAAATGAAATACATTGTTTAAATTGTGACAAAAAGTACATTGGTCAGTCAAAAAGGTCACTGATCAGTCGGATAACTTCTCACAAGAGTGATAGCAGATTATATCCTCATAGATGTTCATTAGCGAATCTACCAAATTTTTGACAACTGAAAAAACTACAAAAAACGTTTATTTTTAGAAACAAAATATATTGTCCAAAATTATCAATGCATTAATAAGAAAACTGATTTAAATAACCTTAGTGTGATTTATGCATATCATATCTTTTAGATTTTGAAAAAACAATTTATATAAAAATTCAACGCCATTAAAACCAACTAACCTCACCTAACCTAACCTAAATTTCCACTTCACTTATAACGACCTAGCCTATAAAATTTATTGTCATTTATATTCTAGCCAATAAATATTCAACTAGATTCATAAAGACCTAACCTATTGAAATTTAATGTTATCTATAAATTCACCAATTGATATTGAACATCATTCACCACAACTTATCCTTATCTAACCTATAAAAATTCAAGGTCAATCATAATCTAAACAATTAAAAATTGTTGAAAATTCTTATAGTAACCTGAATAACTATTTCAATTAATTAATATTTCTATCAATGTCAACTTGAATATTGAATTCCATGAGTTTAAAAATTTTTACAAGCATTAATAATATCAAAAATCACCGGAAATCTTAATTAATTATTGTAAGTAAAATTTTATTATTCTTATACATTTATAGATATTTCTTATATTGTATTTGACCATAACGTGACCAACTTTAATATATTTTCCGAGCTTCCGAATCGTCTGGGAAATAATTAATTAGGATTTTCGGTTGTATTGTATTATATTAATTCTTGTAAAAATTTTTAAATTCATAGGATTCAAAATTCAATATTCAAATTAACGTTGATATAAATATTGATTAATTGAAATAATTAATCAATATTTAATTAAAATTTGTTTTAACAATATATAGAAGCCATCAATTAAATTATTTGTAGTTGCATTAAAATTTATAAAATAAATTTTACATTGATTAGGTATTTTTATCATTAATGGCTTTCTTTGTTTCATTTCTAATAATTGTCTTTTTGAATCTTTATAATTGAATGTATGTTTTTTTTTGATATTTTGTGGTACGTTAATGCGGTTCTAATTTTCTATTATATTGATAACATTTTAATCTATTTTCTAAATACTGAGATTTCTGCCCTAGGTAGACAGCGTAACAATCATTACGAGATAATTGATATTTAATATTACGTCTTTTGTTTTGGGTTTTTTAGATTTTAGTTTATTACCTATTCATCCTTTTTATGAATTGAAGTTTAAATATCTTGAATTGTTTGCCTATACCATTATGTTCTTATGTTATTCTTCTTCTTCTTTAATGTAAGCAAAATGCTTGTTTTTCCTCGTATCCTCTGCCGTTTAATTATTAGAGGGGTTGTCGCTCCATCTCTTGCGGGGTCTTTCAACGCATCAGTGCCCTAATGGCGACTTGTCTCTAGCTATTTTTACCATTCTCTTGTCATTCATTCGATTTATGTGTTCGTTCCACTTTCCCCTTCTTCCCAATATCCATTGGTTTACGTTGTCAATCTTACCTGTTCTTCAAATGTCCTCGCTTCTCTCCCTGTCAAAAAGTGTTTTTCCAGCAATCCTGCGCACTATTTTCATTTCGGTGGTTCCTAATATTCTCTTCGTGTTTGATGTGGTTTCCGTTGTGTATGTTAATATAGAAATATTTCTATCAGCGTCAATTTGAATACTGAATTTTAAAAATTCAAAATTTTTACAAGAATTAATACGATTCAAAATCACCGAAAATTAATTATTTTCTAGAGGATGAATACATAAGTATACGAAAGCTCGAAAAATATATTAAAATTAAAAAATCAAATTATTTACTTACGAGGAGAAAAATGACTATTTTCCACATCTTTTGAAGATAAAAGTCACAAAGCATAATACTAATAATACTTTCATGGCACCAAATTCACTATATGATTCAAAAGAAATCTATGAGGGACGCTCATGGGAACATTTTTAGTAGTAAGAGTAAATATTTTGTTTTCATCATCAAATTAACTATATTGACCAGAAGAGGGAGGGCAGTCAAATGCAATAATTATTATCTACTAGTAGCATATCGGAGCCGTTTTAATTGTTGAGTTAATATGTATCACTTACCTACAAAAAAGCTGCAACTTTTATAAGCAGTATGTTGAATTTGAGTAACTATATATTTCTGTTTCTTCTTTCACTCCTTTCACTAAATGTATTTTTCAATTTTTTGTAAGGTAACAAGAAACATGGATATTATTACTTGAAGTTAGCAAAAAATCTGCTTGTGTAGATATCACTACACTTATTTGGTAAATAGTTTGTTTTTCGTAATAGCGTTTAAGCCATTTTTTGGATAGCGATTTTTGATAAACTCAAAGTGTAATAAAACGACAAGCTTTCAACATTAGTTTAATTACTTTATATTTTGATAAAAATACAATTTGTTGATACTATTAGGTAGATTCACAAATTTTTAAATAAATATATACTTAAACTAAAATTTACATTAACTGAGAATGCAAAATTGTGGTTAAGGGTACCATACATTATTTATTTCATTCATTGTTTATTTTATACGTCAATGCGATAATCGATATGTATATTGGTTACAATTACTCAAATTATTTTCAATGAACATACTCAACATGTGCTATAAATTCTTAAGGATTCTCAATTCATGTAAAATAATTGGAATGCAAGTGAAGTATTAATTTTATTATCGATGAATAAAGTAAATATTCATTTTAAATTTAAAAAAACTTGAAAAATATATTATATATATATTATATGAAAAAAGTCGTTACATCGACAGAAGATGGAATGCAGAAAAGAAAGAATGTACGCTACAGAACTTAATGAAGCACATAAATATCCGAAGAGTAGTATGTAAAATCTGGAAATAACAAAAGAACTGCTGCAAACGATTTTGAGAAAAAATGTTATGAAATTCACCTTGAGGTCAGTATTCTCTATATATTTGCACAATCCGTGAACCATATCTACTTTGAGGTTTTGTTGAAAAATAAATTTACTTGTTAAGACCAATGGAAAATTAACTTATGCATGGAGGTAAAAATCATAAACTTTCTGCGTTTTTGAGTTTGTACCTTCCTAAATGGTAATTAAGGTAAAAACTGAAAGTTTCCTCACGTTTTTCCTAGAAGAAAGACAAGTATTGACATTGGTATCATTAGTTTCATAAATAATTATCTAAATGGCAAATAATAATAATAAACAAGACATGCAATATTACAACAGAAGAAACTACAGGAAATCATATTAGCATTTTCAAGTTCCCTGCTATGCATATTTAGCCTGTTTTACAGAGAGTAGTAGAGAAGAGAAATTTATTTTCTACCCCAAGTGGTGATCGAATCACGTAAAAAAGCTGTAATAAAGTTACAACCAATGCAGCCAAAGAAATTTATCATAACAAATAAAATAGAAAACTTTATTATCAGGATATGTCAATTCAATTTCTTTATTGAGTTTTGCTCTGTCCTGCGATCAATTTTACCACATTCGTTTTTAATTCACGTTTCCATACTATAAAATGAAAATGAATTATTTATATACAGTGATGTACAAAAGTCAAAGTTCCTTCTCAAACAAAGCACCTTATACTTTTGACAGTGCTTCTCGGTTTTTGAAAGTACATGTTTTTAGTAGATACATTTGCAGTCATCCGTGCCTTTGAACAAAATTTATGAAGCAACGTACTTAGCAAGGTGCAAAAACTATCAAGAAGTAAAGACTATTGAAAAAATATTAGCACTGTAATTCCAACCCTAATGTCATGTCTGGAGTTCACTAGTAGAGATTATGCTTAATTTACATATAAAGTGAAAACAATATCTTGTTGATATACTACTGAAGAACAAACACCTAATCTTATTTCTCTAATCAAATTCATGAAGCTAGGATTGAAGTAATGAGCAAATTGGTACTATTATTGGTGAATGAGCTAAAAATATAGTAAACGGTGATTACTTTTCATTTATTCAATGAACTGTTATAGTAATTACATTATTTGAATTTATCCAGTGAATAGAATAACTTCAAATTGAACTAAGAAATGTAAGAGTACGCTTTATTTGTTAGTGTTGTGCTGTTCATATGTCTGATTTCTTTTCTTCTATAAATCTTGGTTTCAATACCTCTTATATTACAATCTTATTGATGACGGCGATTGTACAATACTTACAGCAATTACATTATTACACTTGCTACATTACTACTCTATGTATTTAGACTTAATAATGATATGTTATGAGTGAAATAAGCTCAACATTGATAACTCTCTCTACCAGTATGAACTCTATTTAGTGACGAAATCAGTCTGTACTAAAATAACTACTCTAATAACAATACTGGGCTATCCCTATAAATTTTCAATTTTTTATGTAGGTAATTGAGATTTAGATGGGTTATATAAGGTTTAAATTTGAATTATTCAATATTAGAAATCAATATAACCAGTTTTATTACGAGCGTTGAGAATTATTCATTCAAATAAATACATACATTATATAAAATATTAAAATATCAATTCTGACGCCATTATAGTTCTATTATTGAAATAATGTTTTTTATTGTTGATTGCTGTGACGTTATCTAGGCCATAGAAAATGACGTAAAATTACTCTCAAAGTATGAATTTGTTGACGATTAAATTCGTTTTCAAAGTAGTTAGGAACAGTCATAGCTTCAATAAAGTACTTAAGGCCGTGTTTCCTAACGTAGGGCCCACGCCCCACAGGACAGCAATTTGATTTTAAAAGAGAGCAGTTCGAAAATAAACTCGACACTAGTTTAACCCTTTTGCTTTGAGTCAGCTGACTGAGTCTGAGAAGCATTTCTTTTCTTCACAGCCACGTGTGTATTTAGACGTAGATTTAGTAATAATTTAGATTTTTGTTTAATTAATGTTATAATTTTACGGAGAGATTTTGCTTCTAATTTAAGTTGGTTATATTTTGTTATTGTCGACTCTTTCAGCCAATTTCATTTACTTCTGAATATTTCATTCGTAAAAATCTCTTCATTTTTTTACTTGTCATTTATTCAAAAGAAAAATTTTCTGATTTAAAACAAATTGATTTTCCAAAATGGATAATGCAGCCAATATTAGTGGATTTGTCGGATTTATCAAATATGCAGTATAAAGAGGAACTCGCAGAAGTGCAAGATGATCAGTCATAGATAAAACTATATTTAATATAAAAAGATCGATGGCATAACTTTGTGAAGAAACAGATATAAAATACCCAAATTCAACCAAATGTACTAGAATACTATTTTTTCCGTTTCTATCTTCACATTTACCTGTGTGGATTTAGTGCTATGAATTATTAACTGGTAAAAAAAAAGAAATAGTTTGGATATAATATAACGGAAGGGCGAGACTTGAGCTGAAGCTAATCAAATTGGACCTAACTCACTAAATTTAAAATATTAAATTATTATAGGAAAAATCTTTTTGAAAGTTATTTAGAATTTGAATTTTAGTTTCTCTTTATATGTTTTAAGAATTTACTTAATGTGTTTCGTTGAAAAATTCCTAGTGATTTTTTCCTAAAACCTATCATTAAGTTTCACAATTGGATATTTTTTAAAATTAAAAATTATTTATGTTACATAGAGGGGCATGAGAACCTTAGAAGGGTTTGGGTGAAGCATGGCACAAAATAGGAAGGGAAGGTCTTAAGCATTATGCACATTGGTTTGTACATATAGTTTTCTGATTTTCATTCAGATTTTTTATTTCCGCAGTCGACCCAGTTCACCAAATATGAAAGCTTTCCCAAATACTTTGTTACTACATTATCAGCGTTTATAAGCGATTTTTTGTATTTTGTATTAAATCTAAAATAAATTTATGTTTTTAATATGTAGATATTTAGAATGTCATTGCACGTTTTATTACAAAATAATCAGTTTTTATAATTAAAATGGAAAATCGCTTTCATAAAACAAAATAAGAAAGTTATCATGCTATTAATAGATGGAGAGTGTAGTAAAACGGACGCTTAGACGACGATTAGGTACTGAATCAATTCACTCAGGTGAAATCAGTGTTTTTCATTCAAGTAACTTCTTCCTTAAATATTTTAACATCAACTGTATGAGTGCATAATATTTGAGTAATTTATTGGAGCTATTGAATATACAAAGACTGATTTTGGGCTTAAAACTAAAGTTTAAATGTAGAAAATATCACGTAGAGAAATAGCTAGAAACAATAATACTTCGGAAGCCCATCAATTGTCTACTAATCATAAAATGATAAATAAAAAAGTTGGAAAATTGAAATATTGTCCGAATTATTATGGCTGCATTCAGCGGAGTGATCGGGAACGTGCTAAACGTTCGCTGGCTCGCCGTTTTTGATTTGTTTTTGGTTAAGTGTATTCAAACGAAATTATTTTTATTGAACTTAACGAGTGTTCATTATGTTGCGGTACTTTGTCTAGTTTCTTTAAATTACGATGTATGTATATCAAAACTAAATTATGCGATTAATTTATGGAGCTCCAATTTATTTTTCATTCTCTCGACCAAATCAGTTTTCTTTTAAGAAAGCTACAACTTAACGTTTAGTCACGGCACACAGTTGTTTTAACAACTTTCTGGTCTTGTTCTGTTTCAGTTCCGCTATCGCTACCTAGCACAAAATAAAAGCGTTAAGAAACATGACGGCCGCTCCAGAACGTGTTGAGTTTGTAGCGAACGCGCCAGCGAAAGAATCCGCTAGGATTCTACAACAGTTGCATAGCGGTTTCGTCCGCTAAATGCGACCAATGTGCAGTGTTGCCAGAGCTAGTACAATTGTACAATTTTAGCACATTTTAGTGTATTTTATACGCTAGTACATTTATCCTTTTTTCTAATACATTTTCCTTGCGTTCGCAAATATAAAGTTATTTTATATTTTCGTTTAATAAAATAAACTAGAAATTGTACTAGATTATAACAATAATTAGAAAACAGAGCCAAGTTGATTTATATTTAGATCGTGACATTTTTGTACTGCATTGCTAATTTTATCGGTAAACTTATATATAAATTTTTCATCCTTAAACTAATAATTGACACAGTATATAACATTTTTGGAAAAAAAAAATTAATTTAAACTTATGTTTATACATCTTTCTATAATTTAATTAAATTTGTTTGAAGTTGGTACAATCTAGTACATTTTCTAGTTCAATTTTTACATTCAGCTTTTAAATTGTGGCAACTCTGCCAATGTGTACATTCAAAGATGTAGTATATATCTAAGATAAAATGGCTACCTGTTTCAAAGCAACTTTGTGAAGAATCAAAAGAAAATCAATTATTTTAACTTTTGTATCTATATTTCAATAGTGAACTACAATAAAAGTTTAGTGAAATGGTTATACCTATTTTAATAAACAATAATGCAATATCCATTTCAAAGTTATTCTCTATTGAGAGGAAGAATCGTACATTATCAAAAAATCAAATATCTTTTCAACAATAAATGTTAAATATACTCATTACTCATTTAAAATATTGATGTTACTTTGCCGAAAATAAGAGATTACCTTTTTTGCTCCTAATTGATTCCTTGACTTAATTTATTGGAATTCAATGTTTTATCTCCAGCAGGGCACTATTCACTACGGATATATATGAAAACATTGACAACTGATTCAATTATATTGTCCATAATCTACTAATTTTAAAACATCAAATTGTTACCATAACAAAAGTTCTAAGGTGCGTTAACACCATTGTCTAAACTTTTATGGATTTGTTAAAAATAAAATAAACTTTAAGTGACACATCCATATCTACTTTACGCGAGGTGAAACTTCTTTAAAAGGTGACTTATATCAATAAAATACATTCATTTGAATATTATCTCACTTTCACCCACCTTAACTCTCTCTAAATCTTAATCAGTAAAAAATTGTTTTAAATAAAAAGGCAAATTGTTTGTAGTACAGTATAGAATGTACAAAAGAAATTAAATAAAATTTTCTCTATCCATAAAGTTTTGGATAAAACAGTTAAAGTAGGCAATACTAAATTTTTAATCATCTTTTGCCCAAATAGGAAAAGTATCTACGTCCCATATAAGTCTTGAGTAAAAAGGAAAAACGGTAAATAGCACCAATAAAGAAATTATCGTCATTCCGATACCAACTTTTGTCATTTCTTTAGATGGCATGTTGCATGGAGCTGCTGCAATTGCGTTAGGAGGAGTTGATACTGGAAGACAATATGAAAAGGAACAACACAGTGCAGCGGGCATCATGAGATACATCGGATGAATTTTGGCATCCTAAAAATATTACATTTAATTTTTAATACTTCATGAATCAGAAATGCATCTTTTTCTAATGGTTCGAAATTGGTTTGAAAACAACTTCTAGTTGGTAGTTATAGAAAATGAGATGTACTTACCACAGACATTTCAGCTAGTACCGGTAAAATAACATTGGCGCATGCAACATTACTCGAAAACTGGGTCAGAAAAGATCCCATGCATCCGGAAATCAACATAACGTAATACTTATTTAATGAAGTGAACCCTCTAAGATGTTGAGCTATCATGTGACTCATTCCACTGGCTTTGGACCCTTCAGCCATGGCAAAACCACCACCAAGTAAAAAGAGGAGACCCCAAGGCATTTTCTGTTGAACGATTTTCCAAGAAATAAGAGCAGGAGAAGGAGCTTTTGGTCTCTTTTGCTCATTACTGCTAAACATATAAATGAAATCGAGTTTGGAGGGGACAATAAACATTATCATTACGACTATTAACGCAGCGGTTGCGTCCTTTACCTGAAAAAAATTTTTAAATTACATTTAACAAATGAGAATCAAATAATTAAATCAAGTATAAATAGTGCATATATTTAGTTTCTGTACATCAAACCAATGTTTTGTACTCTTTAAAAGAGAATCACATTATTACATCATATTTTCCTTATGGTAATACGAAATAAATATAAAACTAAGTGATTGAAAAGTTTGAAAATACCTTCTCCAGATTAATATTGGCTGAGAATTTCGAACCAAAAGAGGTAGTTGCTTATGATGCCTTTATGATGTATGTATTTAGTCCGAGAAAATAATTCTGAGAATAAGAATATGATTTTGTGTAGTAAGATTATTATATATATATATATATATATATATATATATATATATATATATATATATATATATATATATTAAATAAATTGATTCGAAAATTGGAGATTGATCATATTAGTTTAATATAGAGGGTCCATAAATCATGTTCATTTCCAATGTTCACCCTGAATATTGAATAGTCATACAAAAAGAAAGCCTTAATAGTTGAAGTATAGCTCATCGTATGCTATTATTTTATCCCAACGCTCAGATGCAAAAAATTGTTGCACTGTATTTTCTTTCTCTCTCTCTTTCGGATAAAATTTTCTCCTATGCAATTATTTCGCCATGGATCTTACTAAAAAGTAATCTGACAGTACAAGGTGCGGGATAAATGAGGGATGTGGCAGAAGTTCAATATCACCTAGTTCTTCGATCTTATTCAGCGTAACTTTCGCAGTATATGGTTTAGTATCGCTTAGTTGTAAGAGAACCCGTTTCCGAATAAAATTTGATACATTCTCATCAGCTGTCCACTATATATCCCGGCATTGATAGCTCGGACATTTGGAATGATGTCGAGTATATCAAACTTTCATAATTCCACCAGACACACAACAAGCTTCTCCGATCCAATCGTTTTTTCCTTGTGACTGGTTCTGGTAATTTTCCATCTTGTACGATAAATCATTTTTCATCATAACAATGCGTCTAATGAAATGATCATCTTTCGGCAGGGTATTTTACTCGACACTTCGCTTGAGATATCAATTTGAAAATTTGAGCGATTATATCCATCATAAGTTTTCACATTTCAAAATTATTTACAATCTTACAGGGCGATCTAGAATGTAGTTCCATATTTTATTACATATATGAAATTAGCCTGACTCCCTATAGAAAAGATCAACTACGACCCAATTAACTCTATCAGTTTCCGAACATCAATGACCGTGATCCGCTCATAGTTTCCGAAAAGTTCTGCATGAAACGGCAGAAATTTCATGTTTTTCCAGACAACCTTATGATAGATCGATATCTACTTACTGTAAATATCTGTTGAGATTGTTTAGTTCTTTTTGTGAATAATACTTAAATACAGACGCATCGTATAAATTTCGGTTCGTAAATTATGGTCAGATTTGGAACATAACATAGTTATTGTAACAATTGAATACTATGAATAATGTTAGACTTTGAACTTCCCGTTTAAGAAGCATGAGTGAAATTAAATAAAAAGGCCTTGACCGATCGGAATATAAAGCGTATTTTTAGAGAAGATATTAGTTGTTTACAATATTTCATTCATCAAGTTAATTTGTTTAATTCAATTTGATATCATGGTAGACGTGTCAATAAATAAGTAACTAATGCGTTTTGATTTGACGATAGAGTTTCTACCAAAATAAACAATAGAGATTTCAAGAATTTTTAAATCCGTCAATTTTATCATTCATCATGCACCATAGAAATACATCAGATGGCTTTGAATTTACTGAAATTAGGGATTATGGATAGTGCATACTAAATAAATTTATTTTTTATTATGTTCTAACACAACTCCAAGAACTTTGTAGGAGAGATAGAAACTGTTTTATTTTGTTCGCAAATATGCTGTTATATTTTTAGCGTCTTTTTTATTTTCTCAAATCCCATGACATGGTTACTACACTGGAATATGCAAATAAGCGTTCAATGGTATTCAAACATGTTTCCATCAAAACTATCAAACTGAAGTGATGACAAGGAATTTGGTTTCCTTGCAAATTTAGTAGCTACGATATTTTTTTTCTTGCCGTTCAATATGAATGATATGGATAGCAACCAATCAATTGAAATAATGGATATTGAGTTGTAAAGAAATTCCTTTCTGGTAGAATATGTATTTGTGAGCTGATGTTTTCTAATCAATCGAGAAACTTCTCTTGGGGATGCTTCTAGCGTTAAACGGATATTACCAATCGATAAAGTCAAATTTCACCATAATAAGAATGTAAGGATTGACCCAGTCAATGAAAAAATTGATTATGTGAGTTAGTTTCTTTCTAAAGAATATGAAATATTCTTTGAATTAACATGGGGATTTGGGGGCTTGCTAAATAGAAATGAGATTTTGAATCAAGTCATGTTTTTAGTAACAACACACCCAAGGATTATATTGACGCAGTGAAATTGGTTGTGTAATTTTTACTGCGATCAACTTAAAGAACGATTCATAGGAAAATTTGTTCTTCATATAAAGAGATTCCATTTGTCAATTGACTAATAAAAGTATTATAAACTGTTTCTTACTTTATGTTCAGTGATGAGTTCTGCCCAACCTGGTACAAACTGTGGCTTCCTGAAGAACCACAAAATAATTGATAATAGAAAGCATACACCTATAGCTTTCTCATGGAAAGACATAGGACCTAATTGCTCTAGTTGATGGGTAATGAGCTTTTTAGCAACAGCTTCTCCTTGTGAACCAACTTTTATCTTCTTAGCATCTACCGAATTGGGTCTAAATAATCCCATATACCAGAACTGAAGCCATATAATGCCCAAGTACATTATCATTAACATAATAGGTACATTCAAAATCATCCATTTTGTAAATTCCACACCTAAACCAAATAAAATTAATCGTATTTATTTATTCAAACAAAAATGGGAAAATCGTATCATACAATGATGAAATATTTATGTTTATATAAAAATTTTAGTGTATATACACATTAACCTGTGCACATTTCAATAGATCACGTCTAAAAATTATAATAAACTGATTCACTTGCTTCTTTGAGTACCCTAACCTACCTAACCAAGAGCGGATAGTAAGTCGAATCATATAAATAAGAAGAGAAGACATTCCAAAATTGAACTATAATTAAAAATATTGATCAAAAACAATATTAAAAAATTTTTCAATCAGATACAGAGATAGTCTCATATCTCTGCGCTGTTCAGTTATAGTTCCATCATAAAGTTTGCTTATACCACCATAAAGGATTACTTACTTCTTCATTCTTCAAAATTTGTATCATTTGTAGAGAAGGCTGGGAAATCACGAAAAAAAATATTTTATTATTAAAAGTATTTTCCAAATAATTTAAAACTTCTTGCTGGAATCAAATCTTCAGAAACCTTCAAAGTCAACAAGAAGTGGTAGAACTGTATAAACTGTAAAAACGAATCTTACGGTGAATAGACTATATTATATTGATGTATCCAAAAACTAACAAAGTTACAAAATCGTTTTTCTTTTGATTTTCCATCACAACTTAACAAAATGCCACTCGCCTTGTCTTTGGAATATATTTCCTGAGTTATTTGTACTTTGACACAATGTTAACCATATCTGTTTAAAATATTCCAATCTTATTTGGTTTCAGCAGGAGCAAAAACATTTATTTTCCTGTTTACCGAATTCCATTGATTGCTTTCTCACATGGTAGATCGCTGTTTCCTACTTTTGCATACAAACACACAATTCTTGGATAATTCGACTAATATTGGACTGTAATCCATATGCACAAATCAACCAATTAATTATTTGTTGATATACCATAATACCATTTTAATATATCCATTCTCTCATCTTTGTGTGCATTTTTTAAAACTACAATACATGAAGCTGATGAAAGTGAACAAACAACAAAAGTGATCCCCGATGAAACTTTCTTATTACTCTTTGGTAGAATAGAATGGTAGTTCCATGGAACAGTGGAGTTTATTATAATTTGTGGCGAAGCTCTATTGAAATTTTCACCGGTAGATCGGAAATCGGTTGGTTAAAGCTTTTCCCATATTAACAAATATCAAACTTCATAACAAAATGAAAAATATTTTATAGAATCTTGAGAATACTATTCAATTATAAATTACTGAAAGAATTAAATTTATTGATATATGTCTTTATACATAAATTCAATGACTCTTTCGGCCAGAAATCAGTATAGAAGCCATTAAGTGTACAATATTTCAAATAAATTTAAGAAAAATAGGATCATAAGGATACTCATATGAAGAAACCGTTCATAACAGACATCACAAAAAGAGGTTAAGAAGTGAAGCAATAGGAACAACATTTCCCATAAGACTGCTTCAACTGCATGTTTTGGAAAGATATGTATGTGAATTATGAGCATGTCTTTAAATAATTTTTCTTAAAAAAATCATTACTTAAATAGGATGTAGCGTTAAACAGTAAACAATAAATTTTTAATATCATCGATGCTCCCGAGTTGTACTTTAATAGAACTATGCCCTCACTGGGCATCTAAAATACTGGTAATCATTGTTCTATTTCGGGAATACCTGAATATAAGGATAACTATTATATTCGTTTCCTGATGTCACTATCGCTTTAGTTAACTGATTCACCCAGTAATGGCCTTGTATTTTCTCATGTCCACTCGCCCAACGTAATTTGCAACTTTTTGAAGCTTATATTGTATTTCCAGAATATCAGTAATAAGTGAGTTTGTGTAAAGTTTCTCGAAAAATAAATACATTCCGTTCCCTAAGTTGGTTTGATTTCACGACAGTTACTTCCCACTTGAGTAATTTCTATTCGTATCCCAATTTGAAAGAAACATTCTACTGATAATCTCAACCGAACATATCTATATTTCCTTCATATAAAACTGTCTATTTATGCTTTGGATGTGCAAAAATTCATATATTATAAATATATTGGATATTGGCATTCAGAATAAGTATTTGAATTGGCTTTCATTAATTACCTGGACTTTCTGGAAAGTACGTTTCATATAATCCCTTGAATGTAAGGTTGGTTCCTGAACCAATAATGCAACCCATTCCTCCAATACTAGCAGCATAAGCAGTGGAAATAAAATAGCACATAGTTGTCCTTGTTGGTCGTCTATTCTCCATATCGCCATTATCTACAGTTATGAATTCACCTTCAAGATTTTTTTTTTCAAATACCTCGCCGATGCCCTGCTCTTCTAATGCATTTAACGTTGCTTCTGTAAGATAAACATTAGTAAACTTTAAAAAACTCCTATAATCACATGAAATGTTTTTTTTTGGTTCTTAGTCTAATTTTATCTTTGTGTTTTCAAGTATATGGTTTTTTGTTATATGTGATTTAAATACTAGTATCGTTTTCTCTGTAATTTCTTTTATACATGAAAATATTTGAGTTTACCTAAATTAAAATATATTTACCAATAGTTCTAATAATATTAAATAAGTATAATCAGTTCCATGGAAAATCTTAGGGCACGTGACCACATTATTTTATAATTATGGAAACAAACTCCAGCTTTGACTAAAGAAGAAAAACATTTACCCAGATAATTTCTTAACGCTTTAAGTTGACAAACTCAACATAAATTAGATGAACAATCATAGTATCACGTCCGTTTATTATTCAGTAATTTTCTGTTTTTTACATGCTAAAGATTGCTAAAGATCAATTTTTGTTTTGTTTCTTATAGCAGATGGCAGAGAAAAACAGTATCTTACCTATAATTGGAATCATCATAGCTGCAGCAGCTGTATTTGATATCCACATAGAAACAAACATAGTGACAGAACAGAGTCCAATATTCAATCTTCTTGGACTGCAACCTACGAGTCTTATCACATGCAAAGCTACTCTTTTATGGAGATTACAGTGTTCAACAGCTATTGCTATAATCAAGCCCCCGACAAACATCATATTTGTTTCCTTTAAATAACACAGCGACGTTTGGTCTGTACCGAGAATTCCCATAAGAGGAAACAAGACCACTGGTATAAGTGATGTTACTGGGAGGGGAAGCACTTCGAAGACCCAATAGCCTATAAAACAAAATAAGAGTTCTCACAATTCTACAAATAAAACTAAATTCAGAATTACGTCATATGAAATATTACAAATATAAGTAATGTTAGTCTTTCTTTTGGATCCCAAGGCGTATTTTATACTTTATAGTCGATCATAACATTAAAAAAATGAATTCTTCCTTAATAAGAGCATCCGGATTTTTTTCCATTTCAAGCAGTTTCAGAATATCTTTCAGTTATTCCATTATTTTTAAATTGACAGAATGCACCAAACAATTAATTTTATGTGAATATAAGTAGTGCAAAAATTATTTAAATTCAATTCTTTGGAAACTTTTCAAAAACGAGACAAGTTTTTTGAAATATTTTTTCAACATGTGTTTTAAAAATGCGCGAAATTTTGAGTATTTATGGTGGTACATTTTTAAACTTTAGATCTTCGTTATCTATTATAATCAATATTAAATAATGTTGAACTCTTTTAGTATAAAAATAACCATAGAACTCTTTCCTTTTGAAAAGTTAGCAGCAATAATAATTGTGAAGTATTTTGATTGTTTTTATGGAAACTCCATCAAATGTTTTCATAGCAAGAAAAATTTAACAATTCATGGTTGACTAATATTAACACTAAGAAATTATTTCTCACTATGAGGAGGATATTTGAACGTGTAGAAGTGATGAGAAAAGTGGCTAATTGTAAGTATAGCCCGTGGATATTTACAAATAATTTTAAATTAAAGCGAAAAAGTTTATCATGTTTTACCTTTCACTCAATTTCTGCAAAATTGTAAATTGATTACAGGTTCTAAGAATGCAATAAAAACACGTGATTTTATTACAAAATATTTTTAACAGAAATCATACATGTCTGTCGACTATGTTCGTGTTAGTATATCCTGTACTTTGTGTTAATAGAAACAACATACATATATATAGAAAACTAAAAGCTCAACAAAATCATTGTGAGAACATCAATCGAATATTTACCTGCCATAAGAAGAACTACGTAGAGACATCTGAAGGCGGATGTGTTATTTGTTAAAAAAACTGGCAATAGAGCTAACGGGTAGATTAAAACGAACAACGTTCTCCAGTAAATTTTAATGGCTCGCAGCAACATAGCGGCCTTTGTTCGAAAACTGTCGACGATCTCTGGAAATAAAATATTTGATTAAAGTGATAGTTGAGCTTTTCATACTACTTAAGTGATAATATGCAACTCTCCGCTAAAAACATAGGGTTTGGTTTCAAAGATAGTCTAGGTACCAGAATAGATAAAAATTCCTCTTATATAGAATTTATAATAGAAGTTTATCGAAATAATAGTATCTTAGAAGTGAGTGGTGAAAAATTATGTAGTTAGTTGTAATATCTATCTACTCAATTTTATTTATTAGTTATATTGAAAACTTTCCCACCAAACTCTAGATAAAGAGCACGAAAGTATAAAAATAAATCAAACGTGGTTCAACGTGATAATGTAATTATAATTGACAATATACAAGTATTTATGTATTTATGAACAAAACAAGCATGAGCAGAACAGATTGGCTTCAATGCCTCTAAAGCAAAATCAGTCAATAGAATAGAAATAATAGAAATTTTCCAGACATAAACTAGCTAATTCAAAGCCACCTTGAACGCAAAATTAAATGAAAACAGCCAGTTGCTCTGTCATATCAAGAAAAGGGAAGTAGTTTACCTGCGCCATAATTGGAAGGATTCAAATGAAAAATCCCCGAGTAAACATAAGAGGACAAAAATAGAATTTGAGAGATGGCTGATACGAAAAAAGTATTCAAAGTTTAGAGCAATATTTTTATAACATTCTAATATTAGGAACAAATTTCAGAAAGATGAAAAAACATACGCTCGGTCAATTGATAACTACTACTGTTAACAAAGTCCTTTCGGATATAACTATTACTACAAACTTGCGCTTCATTAAGTATGTACAATATGACCTTTAATATCAAAATACTCACCAGAAACGTCAAACAGTACACAGTAATAATTATCTAGGCCAGAACTAGAAATAGCAATCCCGGGTATACCATTTATTATCGAAACTTTGGATTCATATTACATAATAATGGAACTTTCAAATACCAAAACGTATAAACCAACATTCATATAATAGATTGTAATTTTTTCTTATTTAAACTACTTGTATTGGCGGGATAAATTGTAACACCTGTCTCTTACTTACTAAATTCATTTACACACTAACAATACACTCACTCACTTCTCATAATAATTAACTATTCACTACTTAAATAATTTATTTAAATTCACCGGTTACTTTTCACTTTTTGGGTCCGTTCATTATAGCATTGAATTAAACACCTTATTTTATAATCAATCTAGTATTTATACCAAAAAGAATTTCTCGAATAATTCTAGAAAGTAGACAAACAAACAAATAAAAAGTTAATCTCAGAAATTGGATCTAAAAATCAATATGAACAAATTGCCGCTGCTTAAGAAGCGGTTTCCTGGAGTCGGCGCATTCGCCAAACTTTAGACTCTTCTATTATAACCATACAGGACCAGCTTCTCGGTACATGCCGTGGACGAGTTGTCACTAAATTTTCGAAATTGTTTGCAAGCTAATATATTCTGTAACCACGCGATAAGTTACAATACGAAAATTCCCGATAAAAATTTTATTAGTAATTAGTAGTAGTCGGGGCTTGTGTCGAATCCCACATTTCGAACTCCATTTCATCCCATCCTTCTAGTATTTTTCATAATTCATTCACAATATTGTGTTACCGATCATTCTGCTCTGTGGTATGTTCCTAAATGGTCTGTCTTGCAATCTTGTTTTCAGTACATGTTCCTAGTTATTTGAATTGGCTATATATATTTTAGTTTGTGTCAATGTTGATCCCCTTTTTTTAAATATGTTCATAAAACTCTACACCTAGCATTTCTATTAATTTTTATATGAAAATTGGTTATGCTGAGAAAAATTTTCAAAATAAGTTTCACATAATGATAATCAGTGCATTGGTTTCTACTGTTTTATATTCTGCGTTTTCTATCAATAAACTTAATATAAACCATATTGTCAACAAATGTTCTTTCCTATTGTTATTAATTGGGAAAATTCTACAATCCATTTTGATATAAATTAATATATAACAATATTGTTATCATTAATTGTATATTTTTTATAGCACTCAATTTAATTTATCTACCATTGCCATCACAACCAGAATAGTAAGAAATTACTATAATATTAGTATGATCGAAAAAAAAAAAACATGATACACAGCCGCACCAAATATAAATATATGATTGAACCAAAAAAAAATAATCGCTTAATACACTGTTTACACTACCTCTACAACACTCAAAACAACACTGTCTGACGTGTATATCAATAATAAAGTTATTGTCTTCAGAGACTGAAAGTGAAATCCTTCAGTTTCTGTTCAGTGTGAATATTAGCAACGCTTTTAGAAATTCCAATCTAGTAAAACATAGTTTTCAGGGCATTGGTTTTCTTGGATAGCTCCCGCTCTGTATTTATATATTTGACTTTCCAAGGTACTTTGGGTACCTATTGAACAATTGACTCATAAATTCAGTTCCCAAGAAAAAGTTGGAATAACGACATACATTTTCAGATGTATTAATCGGTCACTAGTTATAGTTAAGAAACAAGTTATCAACACCTTGACCAAAAGATTAATAAATATTTAGAGAATAGAAATATACAACCCGAAGAATCTCACATATATAAACCATAATAGTGAGTATGTAAATAATGTGGCAGGACGAAAATAATAAGCGAACAATAATCCGATATAAGAAAAATTGTTACCAGATGTTTTATGCTATTTACAAAATGGGAATTCATTTTTGCTTTTGAGTTCTGCTGGCAAACAAATGACAAATAAAAAGATAGTGACGTTCTCAGCTTTTTAAGTAATCAAGATTTTCATAAAAGGGAAACGTAATTAACTAATGCATACAACTTTGCTGGTCAATAGATTCGAATTCTTTGAACATTTCATGTAATTGAAAAGTATAGATTATGTTGTGTTATGCGTTATTGTGTTAAGAAATTTAGATTAGTAGCCGTACTTTATAAATGCACTTTCTCCCAATTATGTGTGAAATTTTAAGTCAATGTTAATTTGTTATTAATTGGTTCGGTACTTACAAAACAGCTCCTAATAACTAATTTTATGCAGTTCGGTACCACTAAGAGCGAAATGATATCTTCTATTATTGTGTAAAGAAAAAATCAAATGATGACCTAATAAGATAATACAAGTTTTTGAAGGTAGGTAACAAAAATATATTATATACGTACATGATATGTTAATTACATGGCAAGCAAAAAATATTCATTGCTGGATAACTTTCTAACGGGTAACTTTTATACATAAAATTATGAAGGCTCAAAGTGCAATTTGTGCGAAGGGTGAATCATGCGATTTGAAAACTATTTGTTTCTTTTCTAAAATCTTGAAAAGTTATATATGTCTATTTATGATATAATACATCAATGATTTCAAAGAAAGTCTATCAGTCTTAGGTCAATAATTTTATTTTTGACGATCCTCAATTATCAATGGGTTAATTTGATAAAATATTTAAGTATAATACCTTGTTTGCTGAACATACAATGTTTTATCGGCTAGACTTGAGCCAGTAATTTTGAATTAGTCAAAATCATTTATTGTTACTGAACGATATATTATGGAAAAGCCAAATCAAAATAAAACTATGATACTTACCTTCTATTCCCTTACATATTTTTTTCAAAAAGAACTATGGAGTGGCAATATATGGTTCAAAACGTTTGTTGAAAAATGTTATTTTTTCAAGTTAGTGTGAAAATTAATATAAAAAAACAAAGTAAGTTCGTATTAAAAATTTCTCAAAATACACTTAACTTGTACTAATAGAATGACTCTTGAGTGTAAATGCACTCATCAGAAAGTATACCGATAATTGTTATTCAACGTGTCCATCACGGATATGAGTTTTATCAAAATAGACTCCCTGAGTTAGTATCATTATATAAAGATGGTAGAACTTCTTTTAACATACAGTGCATGCTTTTTGGGCTATATGTACTTATTTTAACAACTTAACCTTGATAAAATTACTTATATAAAATTACTCACAAAAGTTCCAACATCTTAAACAAATGTGAAAAGTACAGTTAGTTTAAAAGTTTATAACTTATTTTTTTTTTCAGAACAAACGCTTTTCACAAGTCAATGAATTGTATATTGCCTTCACTTTATTAATGTACAAATTTTTAGCGCATTTGTATTAGCGATATCTCCTCACCGGAAGCATGTTGAAAGATCGAGTTTTTTGCATTTAATTTCTGTGTAATTGTAGATGTGCCGAAATGAACGTGATTATTGTGATTTTTTCCGAGCACAGTCCTTCAAAAACCACCGAATTTGGAAATATCCGAGCAAACAAAAATACAATAATGAAGTCTTTGCAAAATTAAGTACTTACAAAATTGAAACTTTTATTTATAAATCATTTTTTTCATTTAATAAACCCATTATTATGAGAATGGTCAATAAATAATGAGGACAAAATGATTGAATAAATGAAATTATTGATATTTCTCTTGTTTTATTTTTTATGGAAATTTATTTATATAAATTAAGATTTTTTTAATATCTATTGATTGCTAACTATAAAAAATGCGCTATAGTTTCTCGCGCTGAGAAAGCGACTTTTCTACTTCTTTTAATATTAATACCAATACGAGTGGTTATGATTTATAGTATAGGTACTAATACGCGAATCAGATGTATTTCTTTTTTCATATACAGTTTTGCAATAAACGTCAAAATAGTAGCATTTTTCAAAGGAAAAAGAATGAACGTTCCAATCAATATATTAGAAGCCCATATTTCCTACATAAAAAAATAGAAGGTAATTTTAAGGTGGTTGAAGGTAGAGTTAATCTCTCTTTCACGTCAATGAATATTAAATTCATCATTTGGCGAATTTGGCGAAAAATAGGTTTGAATGCACCATCATTTGATCCAAAAATTAGAACAGAAATGGAAATATTTCATTGTTTCATGTTTTTTTATAATATTTTTCAAGTACGTCTTTTACTTTATACACTTGTTATACATTCAAATTACAAACTCAACTTCAATAAATCATAAACAATTTTGAGAACTATAAATCATACAAATTAAACAATAAAAAACATGTGATCTAATTACTATACGTGTATAGTAGTTACACTTACACTTCGAATTCGAATTGGTTCCTACAATATACACTTCTAAAATCAATCAAACTTTCACTTAATGATGAAGAAATAACATTTTAAGATAAATTAGATCATTCTTCAACAGCAAGTGAGAATGTGGATTCAGTAATTCTTTATAAAGTATATAACAATTTTTCATTAAATAGAAACTACGAGTATTACGTTTTTATTCTCCTTGCAAACGCCTCTCACGTATATTTTTGAACAATTAGTTTGGAAAGCTTTGTAATTTTATTCAATAAATCGCGTATCTAGTTATTAGAAGCTAAAATAAACATTAACAATTCGAATTTGACTGATTTTTACCCGCATTAGATAAATTGCGATAAAATGTTGATTTATGATTATTTCGAATTTCAGCTTAAATAGATTTTCCGTGGAAATATTTTCGCCATTCACAAAGACGATTTGTTGTGAATTTATTATTTTACATATTTTACGCGTCTCCTTCGCAATATTGTCAGAAATTCATGAGGAAACTAACGAAATGCAAAAAATGTTTGTTAATTGATACAGTACGGTTAATTTATTTCTGTTTTGAAAAGGTAATACTCGAAACATAAGAAAATGATAAATTTTCAATGGATTAGTTTGTATGAATGGTTAGAAAACGACTCGACTTTTAATCAACAAATACTTTCTTATGTAGCTCAGATCACCATTAATTTATGTGCGAATAGATAAAGAGAAAAAAATTGGGTCATTTTGTTGATCAAGTCTATCTATATGGTTCTCCAGGAAACCAATTAATTGTTAAAAAACTGAAGGTAGTAGATTATTATGAAACACGAAAATAATTTCTTAACGTTCTAGTTATAAACAATAGCAATGTATCAACTGAGGACAAGGTCGAGGATGGCGTTTTTACTTAGCCATTGACACCAACTTATTGAACGATTAATATAATAATAATCTTTCAGGTTAAGTACTTTCAAGGTGTACCAATAAGTGACAAGGTTTTCATGTATTTTTCACACATGATCGACGTTGATGATGTATCAACCTAAAAATTTCAATAAATTGGTTGGTTGAATTTTTAAAGAAAAATATTTTTTGACCTTTGTGCAATTGTGCAAATAAAGCCCAAGAGAAAATAGAATAAAAACTTCACTAGATAGTTCATTATTGTTAAGAGATTAATACTTGTTGGAGGTGCATAGTAACAAGGTCAACTACATCCAATCACTTCCCACTTCAGGTATAATGTATCTTTTATTGTTCTCATTTGATTTCACATGTTGAAATTACAAACACAATAATTAAAGATATTTCCTTTTTCGTACTCTCTTTTATTTGTTCATGTGGAATAGATAATACTAATTATTTGAGATACTCTTATGCTTTTCTATTTTTCCAATTCGATAGTTTAAGATACCAATGGAAACCTTATTAACAGCTAATCTAACGGGCTATCAGCTTATTTAAACAGGTTCTTCTCTCTTTTATTTGATACGAAAGGTGCAGCGCTTGCTTGATTCTACATTAAAATTTAGTGAAAAAGTGGAGGAAATGAAGAATAAGGATACAGTAATATTTTAAAGAGTTAGGATTGGGTTGAATGTTATATGTGCTTTTATTTTTTTACTATAAATTTTATTAGAAATAGTTTTATTCACACTTTGCATTAGATGTTATTATGTTTAATCTCAATACAATTCTTGTATTATAGATAAGGAATTTCCACAATGAGGGTAGTTAAAACAATATCCCTTTAGAAGATAAGAATGAATGTAATGAGAAAAAATACTTTCTTCACCATTCATTTTTGCCATCCCTCCATGATCAGAATTGAGGAGTACATAAGAACATAAAAGATTCGCACTGAATTACTTTTCAAGCCAGTGCGTCTGCAAATTCGTTGCCTCTTACACTCTGAATTCTTCAAAAATTAATTTTTATTTTGAGGTTTGTAATTAATTTGAGAGATTAACTGTCATTAGTTGGTAGTTGATGCTTTGATTCTTCTTAATATTTTGAAAATAGATTAAAAGGATTAAAAGGTCATCGATATGATAAAAATTAATAAACCGAGCTTTCAGAGCTTTCGACCATTTATATATTCATCGTCTGGGAAATAATTAGTTACGATTTGCAAAGGTTTTAAATTGTGGAAACAATAATTAATTAAATGAGAATCAATATAATCATTGAGTTTGAAAGTATAATGTAAAAGTATGTACATTGTATAATGTATATGAATATAAAAATACCAGCCCTCGATTATGAATATAATTATTCGAAAGCTCGGAATATATATTAAAACGAGTATACATTGGTTTTCTATTACTATAACCTCAGAAGAATCTCATATATAAACAAGTTGGCAAAGGAAAATATATTTCAGTTCTGTCATTTCATTTCTCTTCTAATACTTCCTATTAATCCACTATGATAAGTTGTCTGTAATCAAATAGATTGAGAGCTTTCCCCAAAATTCCTATATTTTGTAGTCCAACTGATTATTTCGGATGGTGAATGCTATCAGAAGCTTTGGCCAAAACAAAATATATACACAAATTGGGTCAACTCTAAACACAGTAATTTTTTTTATATGAGATAAAATCAAAGATAATAGTTAGTTCGGTGATTCATAAATTTTCATTTCAATTCTGATAATGATAATTTCATTTTTGGTTACGGGTCCGAGAAAAAACTATATCCATTATTGTGGTGCCATAATTATTAGATGGATTTTTCAATTGAGCATTTGTACCAAGAGTTACGAAAAAAACATTGAAAGTCTGTTAATTCTTCGTGGTTATTACAGAAATATCAACTTTTTTTGCATTGTTAATTTTTGCGCGATAGATATTACAACTATTAAAAAAATTAAATATTCTGGGAACAATTGACGGCGTGATTGTTATTGACATCCCCTGAATTATAAATAATAATATGGTTATACCAATGTACGAGTTTATGATAAAAACAAAATATTTATTTGCGTTTCTTCTTGTTTAAATAATCAATTGTTTTTATTTTAAGTGCGTCAATCAATCTTTGATCACGATCAAAAATGTTTTTATCTAATAATTAAGCTAATACAAATAGAAATGAAAACAAATATAGATCGAAATTATATGAGACACACTTGAAAGTAACACAGTTAAGAAATGTTTACAAAAAATTAGAGATATTGTATCCCGACCGAATGTTGTTCTTTCAGATTTGTTCGGCAACTCATTTTTTGATATTTACTTTTCTGGATGATTGGTTAATATGAACATTGCTATCCTTTTCTATAGTCCGAGGTATAGTAGTTACTGAAATTAGTGTTGAATCATGAATACTTTATATTCCACAGTTTTTCTACACTTCCTTAAGTTCAACATTACCTGATTTTTGCTCAATGGTAAATTAATTCAAGTTTGGCATTTTGTTAACGATTTCGCACTAATTAGTCGAATATGATTTTATGAACAGTGGAATTTACATTGCTGATGCTAGTACCGATAGAAAAGTAATCACAAATCCTACAAAGAGCAGACGAGTTTCTAAAACCGCAACTTTACTAATAAAAACAAGCATTGCAAAAGTCTCTCATTCTTTCGACAGTAAATGTGGTTTAGTAATGAGACAACATTAAGGTAATTCAACTTTTTGTTACTGGAAAACAAATAAATTTTGTTCCCTTGTCTTTGGCTCGTTACAGTTTCAACTGATTTGTTTATGAAATACATGGAATAAATGTCGCAAAAACAGATTAATAGGATGGGACTAAAGATATTTAGCTCAGTTTTCAGATAACAACTAGGTTTTGGTTATTTTGGTAAGCAATTGATTATCTCGTGTGTTCCCATGTTAGCTTTTCTTGGGTTTTCTGGTATTGAGTGTTGTTTTGTATTGTTTTTTTTTTCATGGTATTAAGAGAACAGAGATACTTTCTAGATCTGTTTCAGTGAAACTAACACAGCGAAAATCAAGTATTTTCGCAGTTTTTTTAAAGAGTGTGTAAATAAGCTTTCAAGCAATTTACAAAATTTAGGGCACTTGTATTTATTTTGTGCTCAAATTACGGAAGTGTTTTAGATACTAATATCATTAAAACATGAGAGAATATATTTCAAGGTTTTAAAATAACCCACAAACTTAAATATTTAGGTGGAGTCAACTCCTTTTCATTAGATGAAAAGAGCTTTAGTCAGAATCTTGCTTATTGTACAGAAGTTTTAGAGTATATTTACAGCTTGTTTACATTGAGCAAAACATTGCATAGTGGAAAAACAGAATAGCCACTTATCCGGGCGGAAATTTCGCCCTTCTTTTAGTAACATCTCTTTAAGAAGCAATTTTGCAATACATTTGAAAATATTAAGGTTTAAAATCGATCGAATAAGCTCACAAACCACACAAAAAAACTTACGACAATAGCTATTTGTATAACAAGGGTGGAAAATGCTACTTTTTCTCCCAAGGATGAATCGTTCAAGGGAGAAATATGCACTTTACCCACAAGTTATACATATGATTTTTCTGCCTTCTCCAGGTAATTCACTTATAAAACTAACAAACAAAATTTATTAGCTAAATTAAAAATAGCTCCAGTAAAACTTAGAGACACATTATTTTCATTATGAAAACCCACAAACCTATTTTTAATTTGTGCTAGGGTAATTATAATTATTTGTCAAATGGGAAAATATATTTCTTCTGATTTATCTTCATCGTTTGTCGAAAATAATATTACGTGATACCTATAAATGAGAATAGCCTTTCGTCTTAATTATTATTCGATTAATTTTACATTTATAAATTCACTACTGCTTCGATTTCTACATTCTAATATCAATCAGAATTAAATTATAAAGGTAGAAGTACGTACGGTTTAATGTCCGATGAGCCATTCTGAATCACAGTAACTACACAACAAAACAGTAATTTGGTTAATTTTGAATTTCAGAACTAATACGTTCCAGCACTAATGAAAAATTTATTCAATAGTTCAGTCACTGTTCCGATTACTAGGAAATATTATCCAAACTAATTGGTTTTTGACACAAGAAAATTCTCGAAAATTTTCTCTAGAATCATACGCATTGTAAAATAATTATATAGTAGTATTAATATGGTACTCGCGTTTTTATGAGATTGACTAAAATTGATAGCGATACAACACAGCTGCATACTTGAATTCGCCGCTTTGCTGTATTTAGGGGTCAACACTACTCTTGCGAGTGCGTCTTAAACTTTTTTTTGATAATTAATTGTTTAACTTTCGAATGTTTTTTTTTTATTTTTATTTATTTGTGATACGTTTATTATTTTCAATTATGTTGAAAACGGATAGAATAGAAACAAAAATATTTTCGAGCTATTTCGATATTTATCAAAATATTTTTCAAATACTTACAATGTGAATATTAGAGAAAAAAGTGTTATGAAACCGACAAAAGATCGATAAATATGGTAATGCTTTGTTCAGTGAAAGACTTATAACAGGAAGCATTATATATATATATATATATATATATATATATATATATATATATATATATATAAATCTTATTTCTTAGACCTTTCACATATGTTCTTGATTTTAGGTCCCTTCTGCTTTAAAATTAGTTTTTTCTTAAATAATTTTTTAAATTGACGTTTCGACTTATTTCAGTCTTTTTGAAGAAGAGAAATTTTTTTATTAAAACTTCTTGAGCTTTTAGGTTGATTTTTTATTAGATTGTTATCTCATCTTCTTGACGTTTTTCTTCTGACAAGAAGCATTATCAAAAGGCTTATAATTAAAATCATTAAAAATAATAATATGGAATAACATTTTTGTTAGAATTATTTTTTTTTAAATTGAAATCAAAGCTGAATAATTATGTGTACCCAGCTGTTAGAGGCCTTACTATGAAACAAACAACATTTTGTCCCTGAACCGCAATACACGATCATCAAATTATTGTTTGTTTCATGGCCTCCAATAGCATTGTGCCTATACTTATTTAACTTTGAAAAACTGATTAGACTGAATTTTTGTGAAATGTTACAAGAAACGAAAGCCATCAGACCCAATTTTTTAAAATGTATCCGTTTTATCGACAAAACATTTGTAATTCACATAATGCTTACCAATTCATAATAATAATTAATAATTATACATAAAAATGATACATAGCATCAAGAATATCTTTTTGGTTTAAAATTAAATAATGTTTGAGTTCACTTGAAATTTTGCTTAAGAATCTAATATTGAAAAAGTTTCAAGTCCAGTACTACTTGGGACGAATCTGAGAGTCAGACATAAAAATAAAATCATTGGATGCATCAGCTTCCAAAATATATTTGTATAAAATGTCAATACAATGTTGCCAGTAGTTGCCGCAAAATGATAAAAAATGTGTATAATTTTTTTTCTTAAACGCCCCTTATCTTAATTACAGATGGCGTTATGAAAATTTTTTATTCAGCAATTTTTTTTCCATTTTTTATCTCTCCTAGAGACGGAATCACCTTTTTTTGAAACACCCTGTATATTTATGTTTTTGAATCGTCTTCATTTTAGAACTCTTAATTAATATTAAAAAAAACTAATTTTATAACACAAGATACCTGAAATCAAGACGATTTAAAAACATAAATATATAATATATATATATATATATATATATATATATATATATAAATATTTTAAATTAAATTAAATTAAATTAAATTTATATAATTGGAATACTGATACTGCTTCAGCAAATTAATAGAACGAGAACTTATATAAGATAATGTATTTACATAAATTTAATTAACATATATCTTTTAAAATAACATAATCATATGCAACCTATGAATTAATGTTGAATTAAATTTGTACCTTTGTAATTATATAAAACAAGAAGAAAGTACGAGAGCTTCACTTAACCTACAAAATTTCATCTTCATCCATAAAGACCTAACCTAATCTAACCCATAAACATTTAATGTCATTCATAATCTAACCCTTAAGAATATACTAATATTCAT
Organism: Diorhabda carinulata; assembly: GCF_026250575.1. Lineage (NCBI taxonomy): Eukaryota > Metazoa > Arthropoda > Insecta > Coleoptera > Chrysomelidae > Diorhabda > Diorhabda carinulata. Next base: position 13,662,106 of record NC_079462.1, read on the forward strand.
AACAACTTGATCGAACCTGTCCTTGAATTTGACGTATTTCAATTTCAAGAAACAATTTCAATAGCAGCAAGAATCAACAAACTCCATATTTTTGTCAACTACAATTTTTAATATTGAATATTGACTCGCATGAATTTAATAATTTATAAAAAAAAATTGAGACACCTCAATTTATTAATCTGAGAAATTTTAATATTGTTATACTTTTATATAATGTACTGTACATATTTTTACAATGTACATTGATCATAATTTCTGTCTCCGATGTTATTGTGCATTTAGCCTTTGTACAATTTTTCTATGAAACTGAAACTTCAAGGACAATGTTCAATAAAAAGCATTATACATGGTTGGAATTTCAATCCATCTATTTATTTAATAGAAATATGAAACAATAGTTGCTGACAATTCGTGTTAGTGCAGTTGTTTTTGTCTGTTTTAAATGCATCAAACATGAAAAGGATATGGTACATTAGTCTGGAAAGATTTATTACTTAATATTAAAATTAGATACACTTGGACTATTAATTATAAATTTTTTCCCTTCAAAGATAAAATAATTTCTATTGTGTCTGTACCTGTTAATTGAAAGTTTTCATCAACTCAGAAATCCGTCATTTTCATAAAACTAATTGTACTATCAATATAATCAGCTCCAACATTCTAAAATGATTATTAATCTTAAGAAGATAACGTTTGATAATAAATATTTCAGTATACATACATAATTCGAAACTCGTTGCGATTACTATTCCACAGGATTTGACAGTTCTGCCAGTATAATCTTTCCGACACATCTAAAATTTGAACATTTCGAGTACATTTAAACATTGATCCCTATTTATGATTTTCAGGTATAAATCATCCAGGATAATTGTACAACAAATTTTGCCAATAATTGAAATAAACAAAACAGAAGTAGGTACAAATCGTGCATAAACTTCAAATAATCTTAATACTGGTTCAATATGTTTAAACCTATTCAGAATAAAAGACTTCATAATTGTCACTAAAAATTTGCACAAAAAGCAGCTCGAAGCCAGTCATAAACTTTCATAATGTTGGAGACAACAACGGACCATCTAGCTATAAAATAGCGTACTCAATTGAATTTAAATGACAAGAAAGTGTCTCGCCCTATAGTAGAAGAATTTTGAAAGAAATCTTTTATACAATTCTCTACTTTTCTCCAGCCTCCAGAATATCTGATTGCACAAAAAATTTGATGTATGTTTCCATATTTCATTATCGTTTTTAATTGTCTATTAGCATAAAATAATTTGTAGATGTCAGATAATGATGTAGAGAATATTAGCGAAGCTGTACTATTGGTATTTAATAATCTACTCGAAAATTTTCCCCTGAGCAAGGGCATAAAGTATCTAATTCATTATTAAGATTGTATCTAAGGTATAAAAAGAAAGTGATGGACTGATACGACATGATTGATTCCATTTCTAAAGGGTTTATGATATAGCCCTATTAATTTATTAAATTTCCTATTTATTAGTAGGAAGCCGCCGTGTACTAGTCAATCACTCATTGCATACATTGCTCGTGCGGGTCATCGACGTATTTAAGTTCAGATATATGTAAGTATATATTGTTATTAATAGATACTTGCTGATGTAATAATATATAGTAAATAATAGTTTTGTATTATTTATAATTAAAATGGTAAGTGAGCCGTTTCAACATTCGTCATCGGATTTAATTCTGAATAAAGTCAAGGAGGATACTGAAAACCCAGTTGCTTCAAGCATTTGTAACTAAGTCTAACTGCAAATTAAAATTCAAAAAAAAGCAGTAAATCTAAGATATGAATGCGATACCAGAAATTGAACCAATAAGGGTAAAGAGTACACTAAGTTCGTTTCAGGTTTGAATGATTTGAAAACATAAATCAACAAGTGATTAACACAATTCCACGTTGTTGCAATAGGTGACAAGATATCTATTTGGTAAGAAAAAATTATTCTTATTATTCTTAGGAAATACTGATCTTATGACCTTTCTTCCAGGAGACTAATACAAATGTGAAACATTTAAAGAAGGCGACTCGACTGAGGAGGTAGTGAAGTACTAGAAGTCAAATGTTTTCTTATCAAATAAATAGAAGACTATTGAAAGAAATGTGTAAAAAGCATTATAAATATTCATGCACTAAGTAAGAGCAGGGTGGAGATAATAGCAGCCCATAAAGCTAGAAGTGAAACTAGACCAAATGAAATTATATATCATAATTCTTAGTCCATTAAGAACCATAATTAGAGCTTCCAAAAACAAAGCAGATTATAGTATAAATAGCATACAGTACATGTTTAAGTAGAAAATTTTAAGCTTAGCTTTTCCTCCATAGAATGGAATAAACGATTATGTTTCTTACAAGCGCTACCTATAATCGATTATGCCTAAACAAATGTGGGGTCTCGATAAGTTCTTTTATATTTTTGCTGAAATAACGGGTCGTCTATTTTTAAATTGAGTAATAAGCTTCTTATACGATATTAATTTTAACCACATTGATCCACAGGCACTAACGTTTATAGTGAGTGATAACTTCTCAATGCAGAAAAGGAACTCGGTTTTTTGCTCCCTTACAGATCGTTTTTTTAAATTATTTAAATTATTGAAAACATTAGTAAAAAGTTAAGTATGATAACTAATAATAGTATTGAATTACTGGGAGAGTATATTGGCGAGGATTTATTTTCAATAAAGATCGAAGCTAGATGTAGATTCTATTGAGAAAACGGTGAAGAAGTTGCGATGCAGTGTTGTGGTATAGTTTTTCCAAGATCAATTGCAGATTATAAAAACCCTTCCCGACAATTTTGTTTGATTTATCTACCATAGGCGTAGATATTTCAATTTATAAATTTGTAGTTTTTATGAATAATTTTAAAAATATGTATAACTTATGCGAGAAAGTATTCGATATAAGGAAATCGAAATATTATAAATTAGACAGCATTATACGCCGTTATTTAGACAGATGCATTTAATTGTATTCCTACTTGGAACTTGGAAAAAAGTCATTATTATACCTAGCTAACTTGCTACGACTGAAATTTATAATATAAAACGTAAATAGATGAAGTAAAATGTAAGGGAGTTTGGTTTAAACAGGGTGAACTATTTATACTCCATCCGTCCGTTTTTTTTTAATTTTAAAGCAAAAATAATAAAGGAAAATAAATTTTCTTGCAAATAAAACAAAATAAAAAATATTTCAATTTCAATGTACCTTTATAAATAATCATGGTAGTCAGAATCGTCTGAACTAGAGACATCATTTGATTGAATTATAATGAATTGTAAAGAGAGTGATACCCCATATTTATCTTCTTCTTTGATAACATGTTCAACACAGAACATTATTTACTAGTTCTACAACATTTTTACTCAGTTTTGGAGACTGATTATATTTTCGTAATTCTGCTACTACTATTTGGTATCTTAAGGAGTTGCCACGAGTGATAGGATGAGTTGTCCATAACGATTACTGGTGGTGGAATGTAAGGTCAAAGCTGTCCATTAAACCACTTCCCAAATAATTCTGCTGTCATATCTTCATGATAATAAGCTGCACAGTTTTTAATTTTTTGATCAGATATTAATAAAGCACGAAACGGTCTTTGTTTCCAGCGTGTTCTATTATAATACGTTTCCCTTTAGAACATGGCCCATTCAAAACAGCAATTTTTACTATTGTCAACCCAACCGAAATTTTTTACATTGTGACTGGCAAACCATGTTTCATCTAGATAAATTATGTGTCTATTAGAACTTCAGTAGTCTTTCGTTTATTTAGTTTTTTGTGTTTAAAACACATGCTGACATGTATGACATGCTGACACTAATTGTATTCTGGATATTCTGCTACCTTTTGCTGTATCCTTCTAATGTATAAAATCTTGAGTAGCTTTGTCAACTGATTCGTGACTACTCGATTAATGGAAAATTTATTTATTCTAGTTAATTAAACAATTCTTATTATGGTTGCATTATCAGATTGCTGAATATTTTCCTTTTTTAAACATTCCAATATATTTAAAATAACTTGCTGTATTTGTATATCTAAATCTTTATTATTAAATTCATACTTGTCTTTATTCTCACTACACTGTGTAATTTCATTATCTTCATTCGCCCATAGTCTAAAGAATGTCCATATTTCTATTTATTTAAATACATTTTTTAATTGAATGAATCTCTCCAAGCAACGCCAATGTCTGTCAGGAAATATTTCGAAGAAATTGTGTACATGCGGCTTTGGCTAATAGAAATGCATTTATGTTTATGATTCGATGCTTTGATTGGTAAACAGTGGAGATGAGAGTCCACATTGACTGATGGTTTGTTAGATATTTACTGAATTTTAGCGGGGAGTGAAATTTATCATTAATTTCTTAATTTGGTATCAGTGCCGTGCGTATTTATGAAATATTGATTGATCCTCTTATAACTTATAACTATATCTTCTGCAATTGATATTAGAAGAACTGTAACTGTACATTATATACATGTACATTTACTTATTGGATCTTTTAACATAAAGGAACTATAGACCAGTTTTTTATTTATCAGACATTTTTCCACTTATTTTCTAAAATGAATATTGATTTTCGATATTAGTAGAATTAACGTTTAATGTTTACGTATGACTTTATTGCCTCTATAGATTTTGTCCATATGGACAAAACTAATGCATGAATTGATAATTCATTCATCACATACATATCGAAATACAATGTGTTTCAATTATAAGGAAGTTGTTCATCCTCATCTCAAAATGCAAGTTAAATAAAGAAAAAAGTAGGAAATATCTAACATTTCAAATTATTTCTCAATAAATTTATATTTATAGGACATAATTACTCATAAACTTTGCTCAAAATGTTTAAGTCTTCATGACCATTTTTGAAAACTTCAATTTTTGTATTTGGTTTTTGTAATTAAATGTATTGTTTGTTAATGATATTTTTATCACGTTAATGACTTTATAATAACTTTCCAAATATTGAGATGTATGTAATATGTCATATTACTGTCCTATTTCATTAGATGGGATGATATGAATTGATTTATTATATTATATATTTTCTTCCTCTTTCTTTCTTTTTCTTTCCCCAATTCACAGATGAAAATATTTTAAAGATTTTCTACATCGTAATATATAATTAATAAAAATTAAGTGAAATTTCGACAAAGAAAAAATATATAATTTCAAAATATCAAAATTCGCAATGTAAGTGCATTCATTTCAATTAAAGTAGTATAGATATTTATAAATATTTTACTAAATATGTATTTAGCTGTAGGTGAATACAAAAAAAGAGAAAAATCTCACTTCAATATATTTCGAACATAAAATGAGCAAATTTTTAGGGAGGGATCCATTTCTAATGTTGTAGAACAATTAGTAATTCCAAATCTTGGAATAACTATCATCGATGAACTTTAAATAAGGATATTTTTCTTGACCACATAATATCTAAACTTCTAGTCATGTCCTATTTCTCCAAACTGCAACATATCAGATCGCTAATTTTGAGAAAAAGCTCTTGAAGAAGCAAAATATGTATTGAAAGAAAATAATTATCCATTACAAATTCCAAATACCATATTAAAAAACAGGATAAACTAGCTTTTATAATGAATTAATAAACACAACGCATACTGATCTTTACCATATACCATATTTCATTTCAGTAAATTTGTAGTTTTTAATACAGGACATTAATGAAATATTTCGGTGGTCTAGTATGTAGAATACAAAGAAATATGAGGGGGCGTTGAGAAAGTTATTGTTAACAAATATTTCATCTGACATAATAATCTCTCAAATTTACATAGTTTACATGGCGAGCTTAAATTTTCTTAAACCCATTTCAAACTATTATATAATAAATAAATTATATAATAAAATATTTCGGAAGTTTCACATAATACGGGATTGAATTGTCGGGATGGAACAAATCTCTTTTCTTCAACAACAGGTAATTTCTCCTAAAGCTCTGAATCAAAAAATGTGAGAATGATATTGGCTAGTTCCGATTAGTTTGATCATAAGATTTTGTTTCCTTATTCATATAAGGAATCCTTTCTGCTATAAGAAATCTCTTGATCGAACGCCAAGCAGTATTTTGGTACATTGTACTAATAGCATATATCTCATTGAATAAAAGTAATAACCATAAATGTGGATCTTTCGTCGGTTTCTCAACATATTAACTTTTTCCTTAAATGTTAACATTGTATTAAAAAACAGTTCAAGTTTAATAACGTTGTGTTTGATAGTTAATTTTAACAGATTAATATTGCTTTTTTATCTTGGCAGTCTTTGACTCAAAAAATTTATAAATATAGTTGAACGGTGGTTTTGAAATTTACTATAGTAATCTAAATATTGATTCTAAGCAACTCTTCTGAATAATTTTTACTTTACTGTAGAGAAAAATTGGTTCCTTAAAAATTTTCATATATTTTATGTTTCGAAACTAAGAAAAAGTTAGAAATAAGTTATCAACCAACTCTAAAATATAAAAATTTAAATCGAGAATTTGTTATCTTTTACAAGAGTCGTTCCACATATCCGGGGATACAATATATACTGACATTTTGAAAATTGTTTTTTGAATTATATGAATTCAGTATTTTATAACGAAATTAATATACCACAATTCCTAGTTAAACTACAAGCTCGATACTAAAGCACGTGGTAGCACGGAAGCTTCATTAAAACTAAATCTCACATTTAATTGCTACGCATTTGTAGCTTTGTCATCCAGTAACTTTGTCGCCTGAAAATATGGAGTAGTATGTGTTGATTTCGGTACTTCTGATTTTCTAAACTTGTTTATAATGTTGACCTAATGTTTGGGACCTTGATGGCTAAGCGCAATTTTGTCAAATATCGAAAAAAAAAAACATTAAAAATCGGTTTTTTGTTAAAATTTTGGTGATTCTAATCCTAAAGGACTAGTTTTTGAAACACAGTAGTTCTGATTTTTTGCAGGCGTGTTTATGATGATGGCTTATTAAATAATCCAAGTTTGTGACACCAAGTGTACAACGCAACTTTGTCGAAAATCGGGAAATCCGATGAAAAGACTAGCTTCAATCTAGTCAGGTTACCTCCTACACAAGACACTGATCTATTTTCCTCCTTACCGACATACAATCAGGTAAAAATTTGACCTTGCATCAATTACATATCATTCAACATGTTCTAATCTCATGAATAATCTTCTTACAGGTACAAGCGTGGTTGGGATTCACACTGAGTCCTGTCTTGGGGTGGATATCTTCGCCATAAGTCAACACTTCCAAATTGATGACTAGAGGTGTAGCCCCACAACACCTCTTGCAGATGATTTCTTGCGGCTGCACGAAGGGTTGTGCGAACACGTGCAGCTGCAGGAAGGCAGGATTAAAATGCTCATCAGTCTGCAGGCACTGCATCGTGACCTCTTGAGAAAATATACCTGATGCTGCAGTTGCATATATCCCAGATGGCGACAATCTGTCCGATGTTGGAATGGAGGATGACTTGTGGCACAAGATGTCGACGATTCATTATCCCTCTGATAAGAGGGAATATGCCATCCCAATACGTCAATCCAGATACTGAAGAACCTCAACTGGGACCAAGAGAGATAATTTAATTTAATTTCTTATTATTTGAATATTACTCAATATCCTGAAAAAGTAAGTTTATTAACTTTATTAATTAATTATTCATAGCTTAATAAATAATAGATGATATCAAAGATGAAATTGTTTTATTTGAAAAGATTGTTTTTTAAACATTTGTTTCAGTGCATAAATAAGAATTTATCTATTCTTCTATATTTCTATCCTTCCTCTTTGAGTCATTTATTCCATTCTTCTCTTAGTTAATTCTTAACCCTTAAACATCATCTTTCACACTTCTAATTTTCCTTTTTAGCTTTTAGCATTCCATCACAAAAGTAAAGTATAATCAGGGTGAAAATACAATCAGAAAGACACAATTTCAAGAAATTGTGAAGTTCGAAAAAAATGTTAAACCTCAAAAGCATTGATTTCGGAAATTTTTTTGATATTCAACGAAGTTAAGTTTGGCACTCGAGGCTTATTATTCATTAGGCCAACATCATAAACAAGTCTGCAAAAAATCAGAACTACCGGATTTTGATGCATGTTGTTGTGATGTATAATGTTACTGGACTATTTATGTCATTAACTACAGTCTGAAGATAATACTATTCTCATTTATAACAACGGGTACAATTAAGATAATCATTATTGTTATCTATAGAAACTAATAGATCTTCAAGCTATCGCCCATGAGAATGAGTATAATAAAATAAAATTATGAAAGAAAGCTGTCTTGCATGCGGATTCTGTATAAGAATTTATTTGGAAATCGTTTATTGCGAAAAACTCTAGTCCGGCATTATTTGACAGAGGTATTATAGTCCTCACATCTTCTTAAGAAATTCGTCCTTTAGTGAATAGTGACATTAATCACAAAATTCTTGTAGAAAGACACGGTTGACAGAGAATGGAGGTGATAACTGATATTACTTAATTATGTACTAACATAATGGCATTTAATGCTGTAACTAATCTAATAGTTGAATCAACTTTCAGTAAAAATTTTTGTAATTGTACTAGGTACTCAATTGGTGAGTTGATATCTACTATTAGTGAAGAAAACAATATTCCATATTATTTTTTTTAATTTAATTATACGAAATTATCCAACGCAATTTATCACGTCAATATAAACACCGCCAGCTCCCTTCATAATGTATTAAATTGATAGATTCGACGATGGAACGCTCTGACGTATCTAGATTACAATTATCAAAACAGTTTTTATGCGTAATTTATCGAAAATTAAGTAATGTGCATTGCTCGTTATATTTGATAATAATTTTTAATAATACAGTTCATTATTCATAAACTTTGTCTTATTAAATATAATTTATTTTTAAATACAGTTTCTGTCACTTTTTTTTCAAAATATTTAATGTGGTCATCACATCAAAATTAGAAATTTGTGCATTTAAAGTCACAAAGAATACCATTCCAAGTATAAAAAAAGTTTAAGAGAAATAAATTATAAAATTAGATGGGAATTTATGGTATCATACAACAACGCTCGTTTAAAAAAACTCTCATGAAAAATTTTTCTATTCGAGACAAATATATACGCCGGCATAGGAAAAGATAAACAGAAAAGCAGACATCTTCATCACCAAATAAAGAAGCTACATCTAGATAATAGAAATCAAGCCATAATCTTAACTCTAAACAAGAAAGAGCTAGGTACGCTATGCAAAAGTACTTTAGTTTAGAGACCTCAGCCACGTTGTACATATTACGTATATGATGATAATAATAATTCACTTTTAGAAGATCCAGAACATTGGATCTCAAAGTTTTTTGTATCGTGGACCACTTTCAAAATTTTGTTGAATCCGGTGGGTTCTCTGCAGATACATTACTAACAATTGCATTGAGGCTGAGTTTCAACGATGAATTGATAGTTTTCGAAAGAAAGATAGAATTGATTGCTTGATGGGCTTAATTATTTGGTAATAAAATTAACTAAATTAATTTTCAATTGAATTTCAATTGTTGATTGTGCTATGAGTGGATACTTGGTTAATTGAAAAAGTGACTTCATCTATCTTTACTTTTTTGAAATCTACAGTCACTGCTCAAAATCCAATCAATGCTCACAAATTTTATTTAGAAATTTCGCATTCAGAGTCGTAAAGAGAAATACTCGTATAGTAGATATAATTTCTTGTTTTGTAGGAATTTATTCAATTCATTACATTATTAATTATTATTGTTATAACTTGACAGCAGATTATCAATATTTGGCTTCAATTGTGTGATATTCAATCTACTCCTTTGTTTGTTAAAAAGTTTGTAACGGCAATAAAACTTTTTTCGATAAGATATGACGAGGGAAACAAGATCAGAAGCACAATTCCCCACAATCCAGGATATTTTCCTTTCAGTCAAAATTTTTGATACCCTCTTTTATATATCATTTAATATATTATAAATCAGGATTTTTCCTATACAGAAACACCAAAACTGAGTTAAAAAGGGAATAAAATCTTGATAAACATGCAACATTCGGTATGTAACAGCAATTGTTGGAATTCTTCATCATTTTCATCGCACAATTGTGAATTGCAGTTACCTCTGGTATAATTCTTTTAAGATGGCTTTAGGAGCTCCATAATAGCGTTTGTGAATGGAATCGATTTTTCCTTAAGAAAATCACAATATTAATAAGCTAGAATTTTATATATTTAGAAAAAACACCTTTAAGTACAGGTACATTCCTTTCATTGTATCCAATATAATATGGTCGGTATCCATTTGATTCACTTTCCACTAAAGATCGAAAGATACAATAAGGAAAGGATTTTTATTGAGGATGTAGCTGTACTCAACGGTTATGATAAGAGAATTGTAAATAGGTTAATCAACCGTTCTAGGTTTGAGAAATCTCTATGTGAAACCACCTTTTTCCAAAATCAAAATAAAAAACAAGAAAAGTTTGCTCTGGTATCTTTCAGTCTTATTTATGGAAAGGGATTAGAAGGAATTTTCAACATAGTGAGTTTTAAATTGGTTTATAAATCCAATAATACATTAAAACAATCATTGGTTAACCCTAACGATAACATACCAAATTTGGAAGAGTGGTATACATGAAATGAGCTGTAATGATTGTAACGGGAAGTATATCGGACAGACTAAGAGATACATTGATGTCTGGTTTAAGGAGCACATAGCTCATTTAAAATATGGAATAAATATGAAGATTGCTACCAAGGAGATTTTCCCGCTATATTTCACGGGAGATATTTTATCGGTGGGAAAATTTAGTATAAAAAAGGTATTAAAAGATTTTAGTTTCAATTTTTGAAGACGATAACTTGGTTATTGAAACACGCGTCAGACTGTAATTGTGAGTGTTGGTATACTGGCACTGTGAACATTGTGTTCAATATAAATTCATTGAATTTGATGTCTACTCTCATCACAATGATAAAAACAGCTAATGAACCAATGTTATAACTTCTTATAATTGCTTATTTTATTTAATAACAACAAACTTTCCACTATAAATGAATTATATATAAACGTATTGCGTAATGCGTAATAGAATCAACTTTGTATTTTTCATTTTTTAGAGCGTTATAGAAACCTATTGGGTTGCAAAGCTTAGATGATAAGAATAAAAAATGTGTGAAAAACCTTTTCATCAGTGGAGGAAGGGGCTGTAGATTTTCAAATATGTAATCAAATACTGTTGCATGGAGATACTCAAGAGCGTTAGATGTTGTATTTTTAAGAATGTACATATGTTAAACTGGTCATTTGCATGATACTAGTGGTCATACGTGAGGCCCTCACGGTGAGGGTTGAAAGTGAAGAGAAAATAATTTAATCTTGCGCGTCAGGTTTTCTAAGAGGGTGTATCTAATAAGTGTATTTTTTAAGTAGAATATTTTTAAAAAAATTATTTAAAACAAAATACTTTCCATAAACTTGTGCCGTTTTATTGTTATAAGCACGTACCAACAATATGAATAGAAACATTTGAAAGAAAAACTCACATATAATGGAAATAGAATAGATACTGAGATTACAATAATAAAAAGAAATTGAAAAGCATTGATATATTTTTCAAAAGAAATAATTTCTTGAGAATTTGAAGCATCCCATAAAGACAATAAAGGGAAATATAAATGTCACCAATCTAAATTTAAATAATGTCCAATCCTGTCAAATGAAAATTTAAAAGAAATCTAGAAGTGTATCTTTAGAAGCAGCACAATAACTATGTAGTTTTGGACACAGGGACGTAAAAATATATCAGTATGCCATTTATTTATCAAAAATTTTTCAGTTAATGTAATAAACTTGGAAATATAGAAAAAAATAGCATCCTGTGCTCTAAGTTTTTGTTTGTAAAATATATAAAATATATTCTTACAATTAGTATGAATACTTAGCATCTATTTGATTAAAAAAAACGTCAATTTATTCAATTTAATCTCAACAAAATTTAAAAGGAACGACTAACGATATAGTTGATAAATTACTTGTGAATCCTAAATCGTTCGCGGTAAATCAATAAAATTAGCTATGCTCAAGAATTTCGAGAGCCTTTTTTTCCAACTTTGGAGCCCTCTTCTTTCTTTATGCCACTTTCAAATTGTCAGATTACATTTTTTTGCATGTAATTAACTCACTCTAGCTTAATGTAATACGCTCGAGAAATTCTGTTGATCAGTTATTTTACTAATCTGATCTTTCATTCTTGACGGGCGGCCTTACATATGAGGATCATATTTAACTAATTAGTTAACTAACTGGGCACAAAGTATCCCCCTATATATTAATCTGCCGCGTTTTAGTAAATCCGGAAATCCCCACTTGGGCACTCCTACTATTATAACAGAGTTTAACAAAATTGATGTTCACATATTCGTAAATTATGAACATAATTTGCTTACGCGAAGCGTAGAAAAGATAGCCAGTCGGATGGCAAGCTTAGGTTCTGCATAAACTTCCAGAAAGTAGGATGCTTATCCACTACCCTTCATCTACGACGTTCTAGACAAACTCTAGAAAGCTAAGTACATATCCAGCATCAACCTACGTCAAAGCTACTGGTAAATTGCGCTGTCCGAGGAAAGTAAATCAATCACCGCTTTTACAATTCTAGGCAGAGGACTGTATCAATTTCGGGTGATGCCTTTCGGACTATATGTCATCCTTTCCACTTTCCAGCGCCTCATAGATAAAATAATTGAACCATAGATGGATCTCTATTGTTTCGCCTACCTGAAAGATATCGTAGTAATCTCCGAGAGTTTTTCGTCGACTCCGAGCCACAAGCCTACGAGACAACCCTGAAAAATGCCAACTTTGTAGAAGGGCCCTTTTATACTAGAGTCATCTTGTGACATCACAAAGAATCCGCGCGGTCCCGGAGAAAATAAGATGATCGCTCCGACTAATGTCTGAACGCTTCGACGCTTTTTAGGAATAGTTTCCTGGTACAGAAGGTTTGTACCATTATTTTCGATGTTGCAGCACGACTTCAGCGAGTACTGAGGAAATAACCGATGGAAGTGGGGATCCGAACAAGAAGAAGCTTTCTGAAAACTTAAAGCTAGCCTAACATGGGCACCAGTTCTAGCAAGTCCTGTCTTGTCCTAACTTAACCTTCGGATGAAGAACATGTTATTGCATACACCAGGCGGTTGTTAACCTCCACCGAGAAGAAATATTCACGGAGGAGTGTTTGGCCATAGTGTAGGGAATCGAAGAAACCCAGAAACTTTTCCCGACTACTACATAAAAAAAGATCGTTTATACTGACATTTCTGAGATTCTAATGATTTCACCGAATCAGAGCCAATCGACACCTAGAAATTGTGTGTTCCGCAACCAATACGTCTCAGCGTTATGCAGAGTCTCAGCGTGAGGCAGGAAATGCATGCTGCACCTACCATCGGACACATGTGAATTGCCAAAATCAGAATTGCAGCCCGATACTACTGGACCGCTATGTTCCATGACATCGTTAACTATGTCTATAATGGTGATTCTTGTCAAAGATGTGAAGCTTCCCAGATAAAGCCTGCCGGCAAATACAACCCTCATCGAGCCACCAGCCATGGGAAGGAAAGGAAACCAAAGACTAAATTCCAGCAGAGGCCGATCATTATAGCGACCGATTACAACGTTTGTAAGAGACGTTGGAATATTTCCGAAGCCCAAAGTAGCCACTACAACCTCCGCCGCTGGGAATGGCGTTGCCACGTAGGAGATCGGGTTATGAAGTGCGAACACCACCTATCCTCCGCAGATAAAGGCTTCGTGCCAAAACTTAAAATCTTGAATGTCAAACCGGCAAAAACCTCTCACGAATTCACATCAAAGATCTATGACTGGCATATTACTTGCAATAGAACAGACCTGCAATAGATATAATACTTTCCGCAACCAAGAGAACTGAACTTATCCACCTCCTTAACAATCTATTATGCTCCTATTTAGTCGGATCTCCGATATGCCCTTCCTATCTGGGGTACGAGTGGACATGCTGCATAGCGCTTTAGTTCTTACTATGGACTTATTTACTAATTATTATCTATTACCATTACCTATAAATTAGTTACACATTATTGTTTTATTCTGTATGTTGAAATTTTATTTCATTTGTTTTATCTCTATTCAGTTATTTTTGTTTGTTTTTTAGTTTTTACAAGCTTTTTTTCTGCAAATTGTAACAATTTTTTGACAATAAAGCATTTCTCTCTCGGAATTGATAAACGTACACGCGGTAATTTGCTAATGCGAGATTCGAGAACCGCAGCCCTTCTGTAGAGGTCTGACCGACCGAGAGCTTAGTATCCGCATGACGCTTCACCTTGCTTGTGGCACGCAGTTGGTGAACTTATGAGTTATTAGGTAGTAATCGTAGAGTTTATGTTTTTCTTATCGTTGCTTTCCCTAGCTTTATTTTTTTTTTCGTGTACAGTTTCTTTTTGTTTCAGTTTTAAATTTAAGAAATTGTGTTTAACTGTTGTTTCGCTTTCTTAAACGACTGCGTATCTTAGAAGCTTCGTAAGTAATAGTTAGTAGCTGCGATTACTCAGGTCACCTATCGAGGAGGACAAGTAAAATCTCTTCAACTGGCTTCAGCGTATTTGTCACTGGAGTATTTTATTTTCTACTCTGAAGCTGTCCGGAGCAAGTGGAGCATACTACGATAGAAAAGCTGGGGAAACATCTAGAACAATAGTTATCCAATAGTAGATGGAGCTACCAATTTTCTTTTATAATTTCCACAACATCAAATTATGACCGGCGCGGTCAAGTGAGATGCCTCATTACAACAATAAAAAATTTCATTCTCCTCCATTTCTACCTGTCTCCCTTACTTCCAAACAAAATTCATGTAACATATCAAAACTCAGTTGACATCACATCCTTATTCATATTATTCTTCTTTACTCGATACAATAACATTATACTAGATATTAACCTTGTTTAATTACCACTGAAGAGTGAATAGCCCCCATAAATAGTTTATTGGAGTAATTATATGGATTCACCAATCCAATCTTAATACTTCCAACTAGATAGTAAAGTTAAACACACAATTATCACTGTATTCTCAAAGTAAGACTTAATGCCTTCGTACTTTTTCATAATATTCCCTATGTTCATCGACACCTTCTTCCATGTTCCTTTCTCAATATTTTCCCAATATGATTATGAGATTACAATTCCACAAATTTCATAAAAGTTCAACGACATTCGTAACAACTTAAACAAACAATCTTTCAATTAGACGCAAAAAAAAACAAATGAATAGCTACCAGAATCAATAAACTTCATAATCATGTTTTATTGTTATTTTGAAGATTGTTTTTTTCATTCCCTGATGATGAATACGTTGTTATTCGAAATAACCTTAATAATACCGGTGTCTGCTATTGGTTACTGAAATTTCAGTTTTGTTATGAATAAATATTATTTTCGTAACAGTAGCGTAGAGGATATGCTTTTATAATCAATTTAGTAATGACAATTCTGTAGTTTCGACTATGACAAAATATCGCAATATGCCCTAACAACTGAAATGAACAATAACAATTATGTCCAGAGTAGATATTTAACTAATTGACCTTCGAAAAAAGCTGGTTAAAATAAGTAAATAACTTTATGTCACGATCGTATACAAAAAGTCTAAGAATTAAGAAATTAGACTCTATTGTTCTAAGAGTATCACCATCTTGTGAAAGAAACCTTATACGTAGAGAGCGATAAATGTGATAATGTAGCCTCCCAAGGTGTGGATGAGGGTACTAAAGTCAGAGGCAGAGCTCTGAAGGGTATATAAAATTGAGAGATGTCGTGAAGGTCATCCATCTACAGAAAAACAGTCGAACAAACCAAAATAGAGAGATGTATAAGGAAGGAATATGCTATTGTCAGGTAATGGCGAAAAGCATTAAACCTAGAAACAGCAGTCCACTAGTCCCACAAAAAACCAAAAAGGGCCACTGATTTGAAAAACAAAACATTTTCAGAAAGAAATCAAAACTAAGCCTACTATAGAAGATGATCGCGTCGAGAATGATAACTTGCGTTATCCATAGCTACTACTGAATCAGCCGGAAGATATTTTATCATTTCACTAAAATAGTTTTCAAAAACATCCGATTCCATGTCCTCGTGTTTATCTCCTGTAAGGCACGACTGAAAGGTTAGCAAACATCCTTTTAAAAGTCCCTCTTCGCTTCCAATATGGACGATTATTAGTCTATTTCCTTTACCTGAAGACACCTTAATACCCGTTAAAAGGCCTTCCATGAAAGCTTGGCGAGCACTGGTTACATTTTTGGTATTTTTTGTATAACCTTTATTAATCCACGTCTTATCAAGATGAAAGATTTTCTTCTGCTCTGTTCTGTACTGCTTCATACTTCTTAAGTATTTTCGTCGCCAGTAAACAATTTCATCGCTTTCCAGTAAATGTGCTTTACAGTTATGCTATTCCCAGGCAAAATCCATATTTCTCAAAGTGGTTCATAAAAGTTTTTTAGTTATCAACGGAATACTGTACTTCTGGCCAAGCTCCATTAAAATCTTATCTAAGGTGGGTATTTCTTTTTTAAAATAAAAAGAGTGAACTTTTCTTCGAATTACAATTTTGGTGTCTTCATCAAGGACTTTTACTGGTCTGCCTGGACTTTTCTTAGGAGGTTCCACTTGGCCTGCTATCTTTCTCCTCCGCAATAATTTAAAAACGACGGACTTTCCAATTCCACTCATTCGGGAACATCGGTCAACAGTTTCTTGTACAGTAGCGAATTTCGGGTAATCGTATTTTATGCAATCGTGTACATTCAAAATAATAAATTTTCCACAGTGGAGAATTATTGGAACAACTTTTCTTTGGTGTAAATGTCGCCATTTTATTACAAATCTTATAATACTGTGAACACTATTTGCGGCTTAACAGCAAATACTGATGCGTTAAACTAAACAAATATACTTATAAACATTGCCCTTACGGCGCAGGGTTAAGCTGATTTTGAATTAGGGTTGGAATTAGGCAGAGGCACTAATAGAAGGTTAAACGGTATAGTACTTAAAACCCCTCTTGATCAGCTTAGCTTTGCTATTAAAAAAGCGCAAAATATACCAAAATCAGTTTTAAAAGGATATTTAAGTTGGCCAAGTTGTAGTGGCAAAGTGCCCTGTTTTTATAAAAAACAAGTAAAAGGGAAAATAAGTAATATATGTTATAGTTTCAACCTCACATTTAATTACTTACACTTATTTTAGTTACTAACGCTATGTACAATTTTTCGTCCATGGCTCTGTACGAGAAGATCTTGGTTTCCGACTTTTTTCAGAGACATAATTTAACTAAAAGATATTATTAAACTATACTAAAACTTCTTTTTAACAAATTGTTACTTATATTAACACGACACAAAACACAAACAAACTCTAAAAAACTACAAATAGGACTAATAATTGAAACCGAAAAAACAGGACAAGTAAACAGCCTGCATATATATATTTACCCTTTTCCAACTTCATGAGTAATCGGGCAACATCGGAAAAAATCTGCCAATAATAAAGTATCCATGTGAACGAGACCGCTTCTGTTCAACTTCTAATTTAAATCATGCAAAAACCGTGAACGTTGCCACTTCATTAAGCAAAACATGTTCTACACAATAAGAATACGGAAAACTTTTAAACCTGCCAATGTAGTAAAAATACAGCGAACAAAAGTGATGAGGATATTCTCAACCTCTTTTGCAGGGATGACATGCCTGTGTTTTTCTTATTTGATCTGTACTTTACCTGTTAAACGCAAAACGTAACTGTATAATCTACTACCTAAGTAATCCCTACACAATATTTCAAGACCTATGACCGATACCGTAATTGAGCCGAACTGGACGGAATTCCCCATTTTATTGCTATATATATTTCTGAAATAGACTACAGTTTATTTTAATATTTTACTTAGTGTTCAGTATAAAACCATATAAAACGTTTATCTTATTTACTTAAAAAACACCTTATAATCATTGAGTTTATACATACAAACATAGGATATACCTTTTGGTTTTTATTTCATCAATAACATGAAACTAAATATGATTTATTATTTTTTTCAAAAATGCTCGGATACTTGAATGTATCTTATGTTTTTCTGTATTAACGGGGTGGAAAATTCACACATAAGCTTGATGGAGACATTATTAAAACTGAGTTTTCATGCAAGTACGCAAAAAGCAGAAACATGTGCCATTTGGCTGTTATAGAAATTAATAATTACAATTTCTCTCCATTTTTGATTATAACCTGTCGTATTAATGCTGTTGACAAAATAACAATGCTTATAATGTTAAAGAAGCAGTCCAAAGATGTTCATTTCATGCAATTTGAACGATATAAAAAATGGCCGAAAACATTTTTGGGATGTAAGTATATTTACCGCTATCGCTCAGGCTCAAAATTATTCTCGACTAGTACATGTTACTTACATCCATTGTGTAAATAACTAATAATTATAGAATTTATGCTATTATTCACAGCTCAAAAAATATTTGTTGTGTTTTAATTGTTCTTTTATATGTCTTAAGAGTATAATAACAATCAAAATTGTCACAGTTATTTCATTAACATTATTTTAAAAACCGACAATGAACTGTGACTCTGCGGTATGTAGTTTCCTTGAAACGTGTATTTGATTACAATTCTGTATATTTATTCATATTGTATCCAGAGCATAAATTAATAATAATAATTTCGAATTAGTCAGTGAACATGCAATAGTTGTAGATATTAGGCAAATGAATGTCTGTACGCCGAGGTCTAGCAAAAATGTGCATTGCATCGGTGATTACTATACACGAGACCTTTGATAATTTAATAGTATTTCACTTTCAAATCTTCTTATTTACATAAATTTTAAAAGATAGTATATTCTCGTTACATTTATTTTGAGAAAGAATATCGGGTTAACGTTAGCGAAGAATAGAATAGCTTTATATTAGAGAGTATCCAGGATGCGCTTATCGTATTTATAAAGCGAGCGCCGTGAGGCATAATCGCTGCAGTGCTGTAGATTTCTCCGAAAGAAAAATGATCATAATTACATAATTTAATTAATACTGATATAAATTAATACATTTTTTATACTATTCCTTTTTCTAAAAAATACTTCGTAGTCGCCTTTTAATGCCTTAAAAACCAACTGCAAGCGAAATCCCGGCGAACGACTTCCAGTCAACTAGTTGAATAATCTATTTATGATTCGAAATATAAACGTGATCTGCGCGTTCTTTGCATGACTTACAAATACATACGTTATAGACCCGACGTGATTTAACTGGATAATTTTACTGCATAGTCCAGCACAACGATATGGTGGTTAGATACCGAATACCTAAATATTTTTTAGCGAATTATTCATGATATGAGCTAAATAATAATAATATTCTATAATAGAGTGTTTATGATTTTATTAAGTATGTAAGTTTGAATAATCACTCGAAAAAACCGGAAGGTGAGCCATTACCAAAAGTGGGGGTAAAGTTACATAAGGAACATTGCTCGAAATATTTATGCTAAAAATAATTAAATCCATGGTTGTATATATAAAAAAATAATATATTGTTAGCTAAAAGTTCTTTTGATTATTGCAATTTCTTTTCCGATCAGGAAAGCAGTGCTCTGGTGAAATATAACTAGCAACAGTTATCCAATTCGAATGTTTTAAGCATTTTTAGAATTATTTTTTCAAGTGAATAATGAATTTATAAAACGTTTATAAGATTCGAGCAGTCGTGAAAATTATTTGATTTTTTTTGTATATAAAGTGAATTTGGATGGATTTTATTTTGTCTTGGTTGCACTTCACTCCAAGAGTTGACTTATGTCCGAGATAATCAGTTGAGTTTTTGATTCTACTGTAAAACTCTCATCCTTTCAATTTCAAAAGCCTACTAATGATTGCTTCTCCTTTGAATTGCACAAGAGGTTTATGTATATTTAACACTAAACTTTTCATATGGACAATTAAATTACCCTATATAATTAGACGTTTGTGTCATTCAAGTCAATTCAATTGATAACTATCGCTTCTTATCCTTTACTAGACAACTACTGCGTGTTACAATTACAAGACAAATAAAAATGCAAATTTTACCCAAAATAATTTACAATCTGCATTGGCGATTAGGAATTTGATGGTATTCCAAGAAAGTTGAAGGCTACTTAAATTGTAAAGATTTTCTACCTGTGTAGATTACAACATACCTTATTTGATTGTTGATTAAAATGGGTAATAAAGTCAAGATAAGAATTGAAATAAATTGGTATGTTTAAAAATTTTAGGAAGAAAACTAAACTAAACAAGCTATTTTAGAATTTTGCTGTGATTGATTTATGATGTTATATTGGGATTTACCTCTATCTAGATCCAAATTGTGATTGTTGTTTATTAGGAAGTGGATGCTCTACGGCTATTCCAAATTTTTATCTTAGCGATATCGATATATTTAACTTAATCAGTGATTCGTATTTTATATTTAATATTGTTCTTAAATGAAAGTAGTGCGTTTTCATCATAAAATATATCTGAATATTTTGCATAAAACTTTTTCAAGATTTTTCTCATTATTTACTTAATTCATCATTTAAAAATACTATTCAGAGAGAAGCTTCGTGTAAAATTCGTATGGGCGCTAGTCTTAGTATGGAGGGTAGTGGAGATGTATGACAATAAATAAAGATCCATAACTTCAACTTACAAAACTATATACACAAAAATATAACAACGAAAAAGTAGAAACCACGTCGCGCGAGCTAAGTCTCTGGAAACCGCACAGCTTCGCTGAGATGTAGGCATTCGAAATCTGATTCCTGTGTTGTGTTGAAACTGAAGAAGAATGAATTTCTCCTCGTTTCCAAACGCCTCATTTGAGTTCGTGTAAGTATAGAACAATGACCAGGTAGCAAGTATTGTTTTTCTCCAAAAAATGTATCAGGTATATAGTAGAGAATTAGTTCAATTGTATGTTATTAAGACATTAAGGAGGTTACTTGGATATTTCTGTGGCAGATATCGGTCAGTTAGGAGGGGTCGGATATGCCAGTGCACATAGCGTGGTCGAATTACTGAAAATTGATGTTTACAGTGTTATGATACTGAGTTCTATTAATACTTGCTAACTAGGTTGAAAACTTTACCATTGAATTATTGGAGCCTTTCATCATTTTCTGATCTCATCAACAAGATCGCGATTTATACAGAATTTATGATTTTAGTTTATAATTTCGGCATGATTTAGAACTAAATAAATATATGTTTTGGAAATGGCTGGTCATTTATATAAAAAGTATTCCAATTTCAATCGAATCAGGAACGCCATTTAAGCATTCTACTTTAATTTATATATTTTCAACCTTATTTGAATTTTGTGGTACAAAGCGATACTTCAAATAATTCTTACATATTTTGTGGACTCATACATAATTTGGCTAAATCAGATGCAACTCCAAATAAACACTCTTTCTAAAATATTCTTTCGATGACCATAGGAACCTCCGAAAAAAAAACAGAATGATCTGTTACAGTGCATGGTTGAGGTCTGTCATGAAAAAACAATTGAAGTAATTGATAATTTTCCTTCTTTTGCTAATTATGGCGCATGAAACGACAGACGTTATTGCAAAAGCTCGATTAGTGGTTATTTTCTGATATCTACGCGGTAATGAGCCTAGTGAACGTTTTTAGGATTAGACACATTTATTTAACTCAAAGTTCACCACAAACTGAATACATAGACTTATGATGGAGCAGCGGCGATAAGCAACTAACTTACATGCGTATAAGCAATAATTTAAAAAGTATTCTTTGGCATATTACATCACTTTTATATTAGAAAAACTTTGAAAGTGTTGCAGCAAATTTCCCTTATGCTTGTTCCTATTATTCCATACTTGTTGAAGAACGGTTATAATGTAGAAGTATAGAGGCCCTGAAGTTAACATTGGGGTTCTGATTTAGTACAAGAAGTAATGCTTCAAAAGCCTATCTAAAGATTTGAAAGATATGGGTAAACCTTTACCATTCCAAAAATCAAATTGGCTACCTTAATATTCCGAATTTCCCAGAATTCTTTGGGGGGAAAGCTCTATGCTATTACCAAACTATTTGTCCAATTCAGCGGCGCAAATCACTTGTTTCAAATGCTGAGCTATCTATGACAATATCCATTCTTGTTGTCAAAAAATTGAATTAAATTCAATGCATTTAATTTTTCTGTATCAACTATAAAGAACAAAATTAATAGGGGAGAGCAAATTATATTGAAGACCTGTAACATGCGTTTTCAATTAAAAAAATTTCAAGATCACGTAGTTTATTTTAATAGAAAATTAGTCAGTACTAAAAAATATGGATTGGGTATTATTTTATTCACGAGTTTATCCAATACGTAGTATACTACTAAATGAGTCTTAACTAAAAATTATAATTTTATTCGAACTTTCGATCCTGACCTAAAAAAAATTGCATCCGTACAACGTAATGATAGGAGATGACATCGTAGTACGCTGGTAGTAATGTCATATTTTTCTCCCCAGGTTGATAAAAAGAAGCTTAAATTATTAGATCTTTGTATGATGCTTATATAATTTAATTCTGTATTTGTTAATTATCAATCAACAATCATGAATAACCTTTCAAATGTTAACGTATGAGTCAAGCTAATTAGTTTTTGATTACATCGCGTTTTTCATGGTACCGTCAATGCAGATGGTTAACTGTGGCAGTTTCCCATGGTAGTTCAGGAGTAACAATTATTATAATAGAATCTCTTTACTGAAACTTTAGTTAGGAATTTAATTCAGTCAAATTGAAGAAATAAATATTTTTGATAAAGTATTTTTGATATTTGGTGGCAGTCAGTTAATGTAGAATTGTCACTTATCCAACGTGTTCATTTTTCAACGATTAAAGAGATATCGCACCGTTGTAATTAGTAATTGGAGCTATTAGAAGTATAGATTTTCTCCAAAAATCAAGAAACACAATCAAGAGGATTACTAATAGTAAAAGTCATGTAAATATAATGAGTAGTTATTAAAAGTTATTTAATTTTGTTTATGCAATAGACAGCGTATACAGGTCCAATTATAAATTTATGTCAATATTCACGTTAATTGACAATACAAAAAATTTGAAAATTGATTTTTCAGCAGACATTTAAGTTTACTCAATTTCAAATAATAATGCACGAACTCAGGCGAGGCGTTTGGAATCGAGGAGAAATTCATTCTTCTTCAGTCTCAACAAGTTATCGAACTTTATTTATTATCCTACATCTCCACTACCCTACACGCTAAGACTAGCGCCCATACGAATTTTACACGAAGCTTCTCTCTGAATAGTATTGTAATAATGATGAATTGCGTAAATAATGAGAAAAATCTTGAAAACTAGGGTTTTATGCAAAATATTCAGATCTATTTTATGATAAAAATGCACTACTTTCATTTAATTAATATTCTTATGATAACATAAAATTTCGAAGAGCCGTAAAGCATCCACTTCCTAATAAACAACAATCACAATTTGGATCTAGCTAGATAAATCCCAATAAAACATCATAAATCAATCTCAGCGAAATTATAAAATAGCATGTTTAGTTTTATTTTCTTCCTAAAATTTTTAAACATACCAATTTATTTCAATTCTTATCTTGACTTTATTACCCATTTTAATCAACAATCAAATAAGGTATGTTGTAATCTACACAGGTAGAAAATCTTTACAATTTAAGTAGCCTTCAACTTTCTTGGAATACCATCAAAGCTGGAAGGATGAGAGTTTTACAGTAGAATCAAAAACTCAACTGGATATCTCGCACATAAGTCGTCTCTTGGAGTGAAGTGCAACCTAGACAAAATAAAATCCATTCAAATTTACCACAAAAAAAATATCAAATAATTTTTGCGACTTCTCGGATCTTATAAACGTTTTATAAATTCATTGTTCACTTGTGGCAAGACGATATTAACTTTATTTTGAGAATTTATTTCACTGAAATATAATATTTACTTAAAAAATTGAGCGAAACATTATTGATCATATAAAAAAGAGCAGTGAATTGAGACAATAATATTGATATTTATGACATTGATATAAAGAAAATATTTTAAAATAACAATCACGAACAAAATGTAAAAAAAAATATTTTCGTCGTAATTAACCAACAAAAGAAAAAAATAATATCAATGTAACTAATTACTAATCAAGACACATTAAAAATATTTGAACCTGCTCAAAAAGTTTCTGGTATGTCTAATGATCAAATGGTTCATCCAATTTAAAAGAATATTGTAAACTTGACTTAATGTTCTAATGAATAGTTAATAACTATCAATTCTGTCTCGCTAGTTATGATGTTAATATATCTGTCTGGCATAAACTTCACATAAGATTATTGAGTAGTCCAAAGTATTATAAAAATGAGAAGTATTGAATCTTGTTTCAAATTAATTATTTGTTAAAAATTCTAGATACATATTATCATTCAGGTTTTCCGAGTGTAATAACCAATTGGTATTGCGAAACTATTTTAACATATGGATTTCCATTAGATTAGTGCATTAGTAGGTATTGTTAGAGTTCAACATTCCACGGGCGTTGATATTCTCCCAACAGGTGTAGCTGCTGCAGTTCAATTATCCTCCATATACTTCCAGAAAACTACTTGTTTGTTATTCCACCTTCTTTATAATTATTAATGTTGAATCTTCACACAAATAAGTCAAAACGTCAGTTTTTATCTTCCTTTCAAGAAATTATTAAAAAAACAGAAGAGACCTAAAATCAAGAATATTCAGAAGAATATTTCATTATATAATTTCTAAATTGATAATTTTGGTTGTGCGTTGTTTTTTTGGTTTTGTCTGTAAAGTGTTTTGCCAAGTGCTTTTTGAGTAGTCAAATTAAGATTGCCAGACTTCAGAGCACTGTTTCCATTCCATTGTCAGTCAAGGTATGTGAGCCTTGGCAAGTTTCCATATCCAGTTCCAATACATTTTTTAAACGGCTTGACACTTTGATGGGAATTTGTAAAACTATATTTCGACAAAGAATATCGACTTCATAATCTTGTGGTCTGAAAAATTAGTTTCCGTGGACTGCAAAAACAAGTTGTTGCAAAGGGAAGACATATATCTGAACGGTTCATCCAAAAAACTAAGCCATTAAGAAGACATTATAGCCAAAGCTGTACAGACTTGAGAAGAAATTGGCGTTAATGTAGCTTCCATGAAAAACGTATTAAAAAGGTAAAAAGAGCTCGCAAAAGGCATTGGAAAAACGTGTAAATGACTTTGTCCTACAGAGATAAGTTTGAGGATATTTGTTACCATTCCAGTGAGCTTCGTGTACCTGTAGACGTAGCTTGAGTTACCTTGAATTACCTCCGTTCACGAACAGGTTAAAAAAGCCTCACAAATTTGACATTTCTTTCAATAGAGTATGAAGTTGCTACAAAACTAAACTTCGATGACACAATTTCACAATTTGCATCAATCAAAGCTAGAAAAATAAGCTTTTGGTTAAGTGTTGTGCGTTAGTGTCAATACTTTACTAAAAGCAAACTGATTTTGAAATTTTAATTCTTGTCTACTGTTGTCCATTATTCATTATATTATCTATAATAAAATCACTTATGAAGCTTTTAATCATTTGGGTGTTGTTGACCTTATAACTTCCGATCGCTCGCTAAAGGGTCGGCTAAAGCTGCATCACGTATCACATTCGTAAGTAGACTTTTTTAATGCTAAATCGTCATTCGTAGTGGTCGAACATTGAGCGCTGAATCGGCTACTCTGCTGCCTAAAAATTTCTATTAGATATTTGAATAAAACTTGTGAAAAGTACGCAAAACTTATGCTTCTATACAAAAATTGATCTCTCTTGCTGGGGTAAAACCGCAGGGAGCAGTACAATGCACCAAAGGCGTCGTCATATACTTTGCTTTGCTATATGTTTGGTTTGAAATTCTTGATATTGATATGTGATCTTTCATCTCTCCTAACTCATAAGCTAGAAACTCAAATTATATATATACAAGATATAATTTTTTCTGAGATATCTAGCTTCCTTAAATTTCATCCCTTGAACATGTCTAAAATGCAATGCTTGTAAATATAATCTAATGGTATTAATGAACTAAAAATATGAAATACTTAAGGATAACAGTGAATGCCTGGTAACGTTTTCCAAAATGCTTGAGAATAGTTCTAATACAAACAAAAGATTAATCAAAAGAATAATAATGATAATCATATCAAAATCTTGAAAATAATAGAAAGAGTATGAAATCGGTTAGACATTCATAGAAACAAATAAATCGAAGATTATTGAAAGTCTTACCTTTTCAAGTAAAAATATCAACCAGCTATATTCCCATTGCTTCTCAATTGATTCAATTGGAGAGTGAAGAAAAAGGCTCTGACATCCACCAGTTTACTGATGCTTGGTTGACAACCAAAATAAACTGTAAAAAAATAGATGTATATAATATAATTTTCAATATTCCATGTGATGAAATTGACATTTTACTTCTATAGCTTTAATTTACACACAACACTTAGGTGGAAGAGGGAACTTTTTATAGATTTGCATCAGACTACAGCAAAACTCCAACTTACCCGTAAAACGTTTTCGTTCAAGTATTTTAGAACATTATAGATGCATACAGGAAGATAATAAAAAATTGACACCGGATTAAATAATGAAACACGCAACCCTTAGTTATAACAATTCGGCTCATACTGTATCAAAGATCACACCTTTCGAAATTATTAATGGACACATAAATAATTCAGATTCGTTTGACCCAAATGACCATGAAAAGGTTATAGAAAAATTAAACACAAAAAGCTCCAAATCTTTAGACTATTCAAAACAAAGAATTGCCTACGAAAAAAACAAAATTAAAAATTAAGAAACTTCCGAAATAAAAACAAACTAAAATAATCAAAGACGAAGGTATTTTGCTTGAAACCAATAAAGACACGTATCACAAAAGTATTGTCCGGAAACCAAGTAACGTTCGGAAATTGTTACAGGATGTCGAAGAGCACACGAATCCTGATACTTTACTTGGTTCTTCGCGTGTTTTAAGCGACCTTTAGTGTAGAAGACATACAGGTTACGAAGTTTTTACGTTTTACAGACACATACATCAATAATCGAAAGCCTTTTAACAATAATATTTATTATTTTAATAGCATATGTCTTGTTCAAACTTAAATAAATATTTTGGTATTCCGAAAACCTACAAAAGAAACAAGTTGTGAAAACCTGAAAATGGCCAAAAATCGAAAAGTCAATCCATATTTTTCGAGAATGAAGGAGGGAGTAGTTACATATGCGGCTTACCTATAAATATCGAAGCCCGGCACAAATATTATACATTCTTAGAAATTCTCATTTAGCGACAAATGCAGATGCATTTTATTATCCACTTGTACATTCATTCTCTGTTTAGATCTTTGACGATAAACTTTATAATTTTTTTTCTCTCCAATAAACGAATTTTTCTTTAAGACAGTGCTTCTTAACCTTTTTAAGCCGCGACCCAAATTTGAGAAATATGTTCATGACGCGACCCAAAAAAGTCAAAATTTTTTCATTGTTTTATTTTAGATCGTATTTTTAAAAAATCTTCAATCCTACGGTGATGATTTTTTTTAACTTACAAATTTTTTATTTATTTTTTTAATAATAAAGATAAACAAAAGTACTTTTTGATCCAAGGAAAATTTAATTAATAATCAAGTGTTTTTAATAATGTTTATTGACCAAATGAAAATATATTTATAACTTTTTGAAAATAATTGACATTTTAACTTATTCCTAAAAAAAAAAGAAATATCAATACATATGTAACCTAAGTCTTTTAAATTTTAAATGCAAGTCATACAGTTTTAATGAGAACCTTGTGCTTGAATACATTTTGAAAGATCTTCAAACCTCGTTTGAATGCTTGTCAAGGAGCACCTTATATCTATTTCAGGTTTTAACTTGTTCCGGTAATTGTTTTTGATTACACACAGAGCCGAAAAACCAGCCTCACACATATATGTTGTTGAAAAGGGCAATAATACTTTTAGGACTTCTTTAACAATTATTGGCTTTTCGGTTTTTAATTTTAACTAGAAAGCACATTAAGATCATTGTTTTTGTAGAAATTGTATCGAAGTGCTTGGTCACTTTGTATTTCTATTAATTGTTGTTGAAATTGATTAATATTAACAAATTCCTCATGCAAATCACTTACATCAGAATTAAATGGCATTCGAACCCAATTATATTTGAAAACATCGTCTGCAAGGAAATATCGATCAAAGTCTGCTATTAGTTTTTCCAAATGATTAATAATAATTTTCTGTATTTCAAAATCTGTGATATCAATATTATTGTCTTCAACAAGACAAATTAAGAGTCGGGAATGAAGCAAGTTTCTTTACTTCAACTTTATTTCTCCATAATTTGAGTTTATTTTTAAAACATGTAATTTTTCAGTTAATTCAATAATAGTATGATTACGTCCTTGCATAGACGTATTTAGATCAGTTATTTAAAATAAAATATCTGACAAATAAGCAACTTGAGTAATCCACTTGAACTCGGAGAATTTAGATGCTAATGGGTGTTTCTTTTCTCTCAAAAAAATTCGACTTCTGTCCGCAATGATAATACTCTTTGAACAATTTTGCCCCGGGACAGCCATCTAACTTCAGAATAATATAATAAATGTTCGTATTCTGCACCAAATTCGAAACACAGTTCGCGGAAAATTCTACAGTTAAAAGCTTTTGATTTGATAAAATTGACTACCGCAACAATTTCATCCAAAACGATACATAATTCGGGTGATAATTTTTTTGAAGCAAGATTTTGTCTATGTAACAAACAATGAATCGATATAATTTGTGGATTCATTTGTTATGCTCTCGTCGAAAATCCCTTTTGAGATGCTGTCATGGCAGCTGCACCGTCGGTGCAAATACTGAAACACTGATTCCAATTTAATCTTTAAAAAACGAATCGACCATAAGAAAAATATCTTCAACTCTAGTTGTTGTTGACATTGGTTTGAAAAATAAAATGTCCTCCTGTATATCTGTTAAACCTGGATACCGAACGTAAACCATGAGTTGAGCATCTTTACTTACATCTGTCGTTTCATCCAGTTGAATACTAAATAAACCAGCAATTTTTATAGCAGAAATAAGTTGATTTTTAATATCAAATGACATATCATTAATTCGTAAAGGAATTGTATCATTTGATAATGGTATCTTTTATAATTTCTTTGAACTTTCATCTCCGCCTATGATAGGTGCCATGTCAATGGCAGCAAGTTTTATAAGTTATTCAACAATATGCCAAGCCACATAAAAAGAAGCAAGTGTAGCTTGTTTGGCAGAATTTATAAAACCATTACTACTTGGTACATCCAAACGCTGTCTTTTTAAATGGGTTTCTTTTCTTTCGAAGAAAGTACGATCTTTTCCCTCAAAGGAAACATTTTTATGTTTTGCATCAAAATGTCTTTTAAGTTTGTTCGGTTTCATCGATTCATTACTTAATATTTCACTGCACAACACGCATTGCGGCTTGTTCATTCCTCGATCATAAATGCAAGTAAAACCTAATTCTAAAAATGCTTCCTTGTATTCACGTTTTGCCATTATTAGGGTGATTACAATTTTACAATACGCCCTGCAGCTTGATCACTCTACTATTATAATAATAATTAATGCTTGTATTCACATTTACGGAGTCTGCGCGCATGCAAAGCAATGGCGTGCGTATTACCAACACCTCCTAGAAGAGAAAGCTTCAGGACAGGAATTGGACGTCACTTCCGGAAGGCCATTCGCGAAGAGCGGTAAAACCGAAACATTGTATTAGGGAATAACTCTTCTAGGAGGTGTTGGTATTACTTATTATTTGGTTTATTACTAACTTTTTTGGTTCGACTCAGCGCGACCCAAGAAATATGCTTCGCGACTGAATTTTGGGTCGCGACCCGTATGTTAAGAACCGCTGCTTTAAGAAGACAAACGTAGAGAGTTGCGATAACTACTTGTCTCTTCATTCAATGCGTGATTCACACACAGCATTTACTAATGAAAAATCCTAAATTGTACGTAATTCCAATATTAACGGTATCCAAACAATTCTGAAAATGACAAAGTTTTTTCTCCATTATTATATCATATTGAAGTTCTCTTGCTGTCGAAGCTCTTGCAACAATATTTCTATTTTTGAATCTATATTTGAGGTTTTACTACAATAGATTCGAATTTGAAATAAAATATAGAGAGTTGTTTGCAGATGCAAGGTGACAATCTCAATTAAAATAAAAACAATAATATTGGCTTTTGATGTGCTTTTTCAACTCATCCTTTAAAACAAAATTTGAGCGTAAAACAATATTGACAGTTTTCGCAGTGACAAAATTATTATAAATGCTTCAAAATTTTAATTTCTCATGTAATTTGATTAGACTTATTAGACAAATAATCTAAGAAATTTGAGGATCTCCTATATTCACATGTTACCAAAATGAATTCATAAATCCTTAAAGAGAAGTTCATTCAACGCTAACAAAAATTCAAGTTAGACCGTAATTTATTGTGAAATAATACAATAATACCAAATAACACTTTTTTTGCTATTCAAAAGAGATTTTGGTGTAGTCACAAATATTTTTTCGACACTACTTGAAGTGTTGTCGAAAAAATCAAATAATAATGTTAGTAACCAAATTGGGGCAGACAAGCCCTTCATGGGGTCTGAACCCTTCTGTGGTATCAGCTACAGAGCAATGGAAAAAGCACTGGAGAAGAAGGTAGATAGGAGCAGAACCAATAATTGGAACAACCTGTAAGGGCTGAGAAAGGCAAAGACACTTCGGAAACTATAATCAGAGTAGATTCGTAGATTGTAGCAATCTAAGTAAGAACAATCTACGAATACTAAAAGGAGTTCTAACGGGGCTCTGTCGCCTTAGCAAACACCTGAAGATGCTAGGCCTAGCAGATAATGCGGCGTGTAGGTTTTGTTGCACACAGGACGAAACCTCTATTCAAATTCTCTCGAAGTATGAAACACTAAGGAACTCCAAAGCACTATACCTGGGAGCGTATGAAATAGACAAAGATCTCTGACAATTAAAACCATCCCACATTCTAGACTTTTTAAAAGTGTGAGTGGGATTAATGGATCGGCTGTAAGCACAGGGTTCTCCAGTATCGCAGCAAGAAAGGGGGACACAATAGATCCTTTGGGTCGCAATGTATAGGAGACCCAAACCCATCCATACATACATACATAGTAATCAAATTATTCATAATATAGATATAACAATTCAGCACTTTCAATTAAAAAGAAATGAAATCAAAACTATTTGATATGAGGTGTATTTACAGTTTTCAATTATAATATATAAAAAATATCATTCATTCAAAAGATCTGTTGAGCTAACATCACGTTCAATGTAATTCTAGATATTATGATGATCATATAAAATTGTAAAAAATGAAACTCGATATACGAGTAAATCCCAATCTGTTTGCTGAATTGCAAAATATGCATTCCTTTTATCAAACATATTTTTTTTTCTAAATCAAATGAAAAAATATTTTATATTTTCAAACCATCAGTAAACTAGTTTTTGATATGGAAATCAGTTAAATACAATATTTTTCGATAAATAATTATTATATGTCAATTCTACATGTATTATAAACAAAATATACAGGGTTTAAGCACACTGCGATCATCAGGAACTTGATAAGTTTACAATACAATCTTGAAGTGAAGCAAATACTCCACAAGTACAGTGTATATCCAAAAATCTCGCAGAAGTTAATGAGTGGCTGTCTAGATGAAATCGTAATTTATCATCATAATATTAATATACATATAAAAATATAATGCGCTTAAGAGCCCAGTTTGCATCTGCTACAGTAGTTACACATGAGCTTACAGTAAGTTGAACTTCCTCACGTTAGATTAAACAAACTATATCAGAGGAATACTTCGATAATCCAGCAAAGTCAAAGAACGATCGACGAAATATTCGAAGTCGAGTCATCAATATTTTTTATATAAATTAACCATTCCAAAATTGTACAACTCAATCTGAAATTAGTCTAATTCTTATTATATTAGTAATTGTGTATGCAAAAGGATAATAATCATAAGTTATGTAGAAGGTTTTTAGATGCTTTCCTTGGCTTCTACCAACTAAATAAAAAATAATAGTAAAATACAAACTATCGCCAACAAGAAAAGAGTAAAAGATAGATATCCAATCTAAAACAATAGATATCCTGAACAAATTATGGAAATGCCCATTTCTCTACCCTCGACCTTGCCAGCGAGTTACACCTGATCCAAATGGCAGAAGATATCACTAATTATATTGGACGTTACTGCCACATTATGGAAAGTTATGGACAATGGGATGTTTATCTTGTATGTATGCGTGGGCATCGGGTACGTATAAATAATGATAGACTCGAAGACTTAGCCTGAATAAATGCATGCTATAATCACTGTTACCAGCCTATCTAGAGTTTACGGAACTCCCTACAAATACAGCAACTTTGCAAGTGAGCTGTACTTTCTCTGTTTCATTACATATAGGTACGTCCAGAGCTCTGAATGAGATAGAAATTAAATATTAAAGAACTCAAACTCTAAATTAGTATAGTAACGATTAAAATTAAAAGAATTCGAGTTTGAAAGTGCATTTAAAAAAGAAAATCTAATACTAACGTTAATACTCTTTGTAGAATTGAAATCAATGACATCGATGAACACATCAAATTCGAAAACTATGGTATTGACCTATCCTGAAGATATCATCAATCTATATTCTATAAGATACTTGTTTGACTAGTAAATACGATAGAAATCTTCGAGATTTTTTACCTACGTAGCTGTTCGACATCATTTATCTCAATTCGTTCAAAGCAAATGGTTAAAAGCTTTTTACAATTTTTGATTAATTCTCTAAATATGGATAACCTATCTAAAAAACGACTTTATTTTTATCAATGTCCTGAATGTAAAAAATCATATACAGTAAAAGTTCCTTATTCGCGCTTCCTTCATTCGCGTGTTCATTATTCGCGGAGTAAAAAAATGTAACCCAATTCCTATATTCGCGGCTAAAAATTTCTTTATTCGTGGATTTAATAAGTACATACATAATTATAAAAGGATTCCAATAGGTATCCACCCCAATATCCTTTGTAAATACCGTCAAATGGACTAATAAAAGAGTAAAATAGATCTTATAAAAACTTTGCCTAAAGTATGTTGTTTAATGGTATTGCCGACGACTTTGACATAAGCCGCCTTCGCCGCAATCGGTGTTTTTTAGAATGTAAATAGACAGAATAAAAGCAACCTTATTATTCAATGATGAAGTACATATACATATAAAAGTCGCTTTGCGTGTTTTATTTTTTCGTCTTTCACATTCGTTATAAAAATTGTGATCGAGGACGAGATGGGTTCAAGCAGATAGATTCAAGTGACATTCAGGAATTATTGAATCGCAAGATGAAAATTTGACTGAAACCGACTTGGAGGAAATGTTAAATTCACAGCCTATTGTAGAAGAGGTTTCAACAAGCACTGAAAACGTGACATTTAATTTGAAAAATCTTAGTGAAGGTTTAAGAATGGCAAATGAGCTTTGCGATTTCTTTAGGAACATTGATCCGTCTATGGAACGAAGCCTTATTTTTAAGAGGCAAATTGCTAATGCGACTGCCTCGTATCAGTCTGAATTGAAGTTTAAAAACTGCGAAGCAAGAGAAAATTACAAAATTCTTCAAACCATTGCCTAAGCCTAAAGATAATTAATCAAAATGTTCAAAAACTTTTATGTATTTATTCATTTATATTGTCACCTAGGAACATATACCCCAGAATCCTATACAAATTACCATTCCGTATTCACGGTTTCTGTCTCGCGACATATTTTTGGAACATATACCCCGCGAATAAAGAGCTTTTACTGTAATATCACAAATAATACTAACTGTCAGCAGTACCGAATGCAACGATGGACATATGCAAGAGATCGAATAATCCATTACACCATTGTATACAGACGAAGTCCAGCGAGAATCCGAAAGATCGTTCAACAAGTGTCCAAGAAAATTCCAGCAATACCTAAGATTTTCCAAAATAAGCAAATGTTCAATATTATATAAAATATTGAAAAATTGATAGAGAAAATGATTTTTTCTAAGAATGAGTGCATTTTTGGTTAGGTTAGGTATAAAATCCCCATTTAAATTGTTTCACTATGACTATAATCACATCGATGAGAAAGTATTAACTCTTAGTTACTCTGTTGCTATTTCTTTTATAATTTTTCTCATTTTATTTACGGTAATAAACATTCCAAGCTAAATACAGAGATTGAAGATAACGTCTTTATACCTACAAATGTGCGCTCAATGCACTCTCCCATATAATCTGTGCGCTCGAATCACTGCACACAAAACCAAGGAGAATCTAAGATGTGAAGAAAGAAGCAAATAAAGTTGCTTATCCATGATTTACCAAACAATTGTTTAAGGAACTAATGATTCTTCATTATTGCATATATTTAGTTTTAGCTGCAATTATTTATTGTTTATAATTAATTTTCTCAACTGAACTAAACTGCGCTACAGAAACTTCTTATATATATTCCAAAAGAAAGATAAAACTTCTAGAAATTAAAGACACAAAACAAATAAATAAATAGACCTTTTCAGAAATTATTCAGAAGAAATAATATGAATATACCGCCGCCCCTAATAAATCCGTCTTTTTTTAAATTCTAAATCTTTCAAATGTCGCGGGCGCCTTACAAAGCCCGAATTGCCATAGTCCACATCCGGTAGTAAAAGCAGTCCTATCCTTACCTTCCCATAGTCCAGATCCGGCAGTAAAAGAAGTCTACTCCTTATCTTATGGGGCCATCTCTGCCTGCTTGCTGCTTACTGAAGTGTTCAGTGTATGGTCAATTCGGGGTAGAGGATAGCTGTCTTTCTTGTGACGTTGCTTAGCTGGCGATAGTCCACGTAGAATCTCGTTGTTCCATCTTTTTTCTCCACGAGCATTACTCGAGACACAAATGGACCAGTAGATGGGTCTATCACTTTCCCCTCTTCCATCTCTGGAATTATTCTTTAACCTTCCTATCTCTTTGCTTTTGGAAGTCTGCGAACTGATTGACTTCTCATCATCAGTATCCATTTTATGTTTGACGTCTGATGATCTACCAGTCTTTTCTCCTTTTGATACAACTAGGTCTCGATACTGCAAAAGAAATTTCCTCATCCTTATTTTCTTAGCTCGGTTTAAGGATTGACCAGCTACTGATATCATGTTCGAATCGGCCATGGGAATTGTCGGTTGTCGTCGTTTGGTGGACTATAGACGTTACTGGTACGTATGATCTAGCTCTGGTTTCCTTTTTAATGGCTATCGGGTAATAGTTTACATTTATCGTACTGGGATCTCCTTCGCCAACGTAACTGATGCATGACCCCCAGTAGCCGCGCTACAGTAATGGATTCATTTCGTGCAGGTAGAACAGAATCTTCCTGTACTTCCTGCTAACACCTTGTCTGAAATGGATAAGGGGATGATGGAATACTTCTTTAGAACTCACTTTAATGTTTCTATTTCAATTGGAAACCATAAAGATTCATTATGTCCCAAAATCACTAGATCAGAGATACGAGTATGTATTGATATGCCTAGACCAGTTCCGTGCATAAACAAAATATTGCGTTACCATTGCATCGAACAATAACTTAATAGAAGTGTCAGTGTAAAGTTTGACGTCAAAAAAGTGAACTAGAGTGACGCAATAAATTCAAAGAAAAAAGATGTCCACCGAAAAATTGGACTTCAAGCTTCAAAAGAGGTAAAGGGTAGAGGGAAAGCCAGTTTCTGTGTCAGTCCCCGAATATATCAATGCAGCTCACGACATGATTTTATCAGACCGTTGAATTGATCTAAAACGGATATCTGAAGCACTGAATATTTCATACGAACGCGTTCATCATATAGTTCACCTCAATTTGCTGCAAAATGGATCCCCAAATGTTTGAATGTTGACCAAAAGTGTGCAAGAGTAGAAGCATTACGTTCGATCTGTACTCGATTTGAAAACGATGTAGACTTCTTAAACTGAATTGTTACTATGGATGAGACTTAGGTAGATTTCTACGATTCAGAAACAAAGCAACAATCGATGGAATGGCGATACTCTGGTTCTCCAAGACCTAGGAAGTTTCGTGTCCAAAAATCTGCTGGAAAAGTTCTTCAGTTTTTTGGGATTGCCATGGAGTAATCATGATTGATTTTTTGGATAATGGTAGAACAATAACTG
The DNA here is from genome assembly GCF_026250575.1 of Diorhabda carinulata. Classification (NCBI taxonomy): domain Eukaryota; kingdom Metazoa; phylum Arthropoda; class Insecta; order Coleoptera; family Chrysomelidae; genus Diorhabda; species Diorhabda carinulata. The sequence goes on from NC_079462.1 coordinate 13,698,702, forward strand.
GAGATTACTATTCGACATTACTCACCTCTCTGCGGGAAAAAAATTAAGAGAAAAGACTCGGAAAGCTATCCGTTTAGCGGAAAGCTATGGTTTATTTTTAATTTTTGAAATTCTTAAAATGATCAATGTAATAGTAAAAATTTTTAAAGTTTGACATTTATTTTTTTTGTGTCTATTGTATAAAAGGTGAACCAAGTCTTTTAATCTAACTCTATCAAAGGCTTTTGTCAGCAAATGAATGCCCGTGGATTATATTCAAGAGATTTTTCTGTCATTTGTCTTGTTACAAATACTGCGTCTGTACATGATCACCTTGTTTTTCGTCCTCAAAAGATATTCTTTGATTTATTCTTTGATTTATTAGTTGGATTAAAATAATGGTTGTCATTTTTAGAGTAGTGTTTAAAAGATTGATACCTCTATAGTTTTCCGGTTCTTTTCTGTCACCTTTTTTAAACAGTGGAATTAGTATACTTGTTTTCCATTCTCCGGGTACTTTTTGTATTTTAATATTTTGTTAATGAACAGTGCCAACTGCTCAGTCATTGCTTTCTCACAATTTTTTAAAAACTCATTTGCTATTCCATCACTGCTGTAGCCTTTCGGTTTTTTAGTTTTCTCTGAGCTTCTTCTACTTCCTTTGTACTTATTTTGGTTTCTTCATCAGTTGTGATGTCTGGTGTTTCCGGTTCTTCTGTTGTGAGTTGGTTTTGTGAGTACATTTTTTTTAGGTAGTCTATTCAGGTTTTTATTCCTATATGTTTTATTTCTACTTTTTCTTTCATTTCTTGCCTCTGTCCTTTTATAAATCTCCACATTTCCTTTTGCAATCCGTAGAAGTCATGTTCTAGATCTTTCGAGAAGCGTTCCTCGGTTATTTTTAATCATTCTGATGAGCCTATGCATCCCCTTGCGAATCCTATCATAGTTCTCATATGAGGTGGTGTTTTGTTTGTCATATATTCCAGATACGCTTTTTTCTTTTCTTTACATTTTGCTTGTATTTCCCTACAGAACCATGGCGTTTTCGCTTTGAATTCTTTATTTTTGTCCTCTGTTTTGGACGGGTGTATTTCTCAATTAGTTAGTATATATTCGATCATGGATCTATTTCCTGTTGTGTTTTCAAAGGTGTATTTGTACTGGTCTTTATGTGGGAAAAATGTATTATTTATGTGTAATTCATTTGTATTGCATAGATCTATTAAAAGGTCCCCATTTTCGTTCCTGACATCTTCGTTGAATCGTTGTTTTATTCATGGGATGATGTCATTCCCAATTCGAGCATTGAAATCACCCAAAACAATCATGCACCCATTTGATGGCATATCATTTATAGGTCTTTGTAGGTCTTTGAAAAATCTCTCTCTGATGTTTTCTTTTCTATTATTTTCCAGCGCATTTATTCCATATTGAATCTGGGTAGTTAATCTTTTCTGAACTAATATGGCGACCCTTCATTGGCTCTTGTTTCCTTTGGTACGCCACTATATATCATTATGTAGTTATAGTTTGACACTTGCCTTTTTTCCTCGTTTCTTGAGGAGCGCATTTGCCTATCTTTGCATCTGTGTGTTTCTTAGTAAGTTCCTGTTCTCTTGTATTTAAGGATTTAATATTCCAAGTGGCTATTCTTAATATATTTTTTGTTTTCCATTGGTGCGTTGTCCGGTTCCTTGCATTGGTCATCATTGTTAAATCCGTCCGGTTTATCCAAGGCACAACCTTGGTTCTAAGAGCGGTAATGTATTTAAAGTCCTCAAGTAGGCTGCTAACCTGATCTGACGAAGATCAGACCTCCTCCTCCTTTTTCAGGGCCTGGGACCGGCAACAGAGTCATTGAGATATTCAATCCACCCAACAACACTGCAGGCAGAGTCAAAATTCAGATACTATAATTAGCATATTATTCAATTCAATTCTGTTCTTTCAAGAGTATACTCTTCTTTGGTACTCCCCTTGAAGGTATGACATTGTGTATAGTATTCCACTTCTGCATTTTGGACTTTAATTTAATGGTGTAGGAAGTTTGTCTGCTTGTTTGCTGAAGTTGTTGCCAATCTTTGTATGTTATGATTTTATCAACTTCTTTACAGTCGACGTTATCAGCCATTGGAAGTTACCATGCAGCATAGGTTAGCAGACCAGTATTTGCCGGATCAGTGGAGTCAAGTACTCAAATCAAAAACTAGTGAATGTTAGTTGTGGTTGATATCTATAGTATTTCTATCGACCTTGTATTGATAAATAGTCTATGATCACACAAAGATACATTGTACAAATTTTTCAATATTTGTGATAATGCTTGATAATGTGTAAAACACACAAACCATTGATATTGAATACTATGATGATATTTGTAAAGTTGTACCGTAGAAATCTACATATCCCTACTAGAATTTCATTAAGAAATCTCCTACTTCCAGTGAGTCATTTTTGAGCACGATCAGTGTATGAAATGATTAAATTGAATAATTAAAATATGGCAACTAATTTTGATCCTAAATGTTTAACTCATTGATGAGGAAAAATTTAAGTTTGATATAACTTATAATCAAAAAGTTCATATAAATACTCGAATATTTTTCATGTTGATATGGTTGGAATTATTCATAATATTCAGAGATTTCTTATGTTTGTTCAGTAAAATATAATTCATAATATCAAATATATAATAAAAAATTGAATTCAGATATTTGTCCAATAAAAACTATTGTGAACTCTCAAAACAAAGAGCTCAAAAAATTATTCTAATAAACTTCAAATACAATACAATGTAAGCAGTAACATGGTAAATAATATTATACACAAATTGTAAAAGTCCGTTTTTCACTGACTTTTACTTGTATTTCATTTAATATCCAATTATATTATAATCATTACCTCAACTTTAAAGATTTGCGTTCACCATTCAATCACAAAAACATTGTAACAAAAGTCTTCCAAAATTTGTACTGATCTACAATATTTAAAACAAAAGAAAAAAATTACCTCAATATCTTGTTATAGCAGCTAAAAAAAGATGTATGAGGTGAGATATTTCTTTCCCTTTAAATAACTCTTATATGTTTTAAACTACTCCACTACGGGTGAAACATCTCATTTCTAAAACTCATGCTTTTAGATGGATTATGTCGTATCTTCGTGTTTCTTTCTCAAAAATGATATTAATCGAAAAAGTGCATTTTAAAAAGTAAAGTTCTTTCAGTTTAAAAATACACCTAACTCCCCGTACCTACTTGTTAGTATACATAATTACAAGAAGTGGATGTCCTTGAAAGAGCTTGGAACCTCTTTTATTGCTACAGATACCTAGAGGGGAAAATTGCGCTACCTATACCTTCAAATTATATACATTCACTGTAAAAGATATTTTAATTCATGTAACTTTCCAAGTCTTATAATATACAGATTCTAGAAAAAATATGTAGTTGATTATGATCCATACAGTACAGTATGAATTAGAGTGCCGTTATCACATCAAGGATAAATATTTAAATAACTCATTATAGTCACTGGAGGGTTAACTGCAGGTATTAAATGATAATGATGAAAACAACTTCGTGAATACATTACTATTACCAAGTGATACATACTCGTATATATCACAACAATTCTTTCTAACAATTTTACGTTGACCTTCTGCTTCTGAAGACATATCTTGTTTTTCGATTCGCGCGCCAGATTGAGTCAATCTGATCGATGATATCGTATTAGTGAAAAGTGTGTTGGAACTCCAGAATGCGATTAATTGAGCAAAATAGTTCACAAACTAGTAGTATTAGTTCATGATAAACATCTGAAATTGATTGAAAAGAACAATTTTATTTTGGAAAATGTCACGTGACGATGACGAATCGATATAAACCGTTTGACAATTACTTATCGAGAATTAAACAAAACCTTTTTTAAGACTAGGTAATAAATGTGGTGATCTCTATCAGCCTAGGCATATGTATTTGATTTTCGCATAATGGATCAAGGTACGTCGGTCTCAAGATCCTCATTCTTCTTTGGAACCATGATACTTGATCAATAGAATTGTTTCTTAGTGGTACCGGAAAGACAGACTCTTTTAATATGTTCTGGAACAATTAATAAAATCTACGTTAGCAAGGAATTGTCGTATACCACTCTCTGGAAATATAAGGATCAGGTTCTATATTTTTGGTTTTTGCAATATATTGATATAAATAACAAAATTGGTGAAAAAATAATTTCCATATCATGTCTAAAGTGTTTCCAGTTTCGCTACCACTGTTCATGTATTAAAAAAATCTCATCTCTTTAATGATACTCCTCTTGAAATTGAATGACAAGCCTTAATCAATTCATTCAATAAAACAGAAGAGCTTCGAAAGTTTTTCTCATAATATATAGCATTCGTCATTCCTGAATATTAATATAATTAGTATATACTCAAATAGTCCCCCTGTGTTTCTACTGAAAGTTTATCTGTTCTAACGTGGTTGACTATTGCCCTGATTAAGAATGGTGGTTTTAAGAACACAGTTTGATCACTGGCTGAATTCTGGCTCTATTTTGCATTTATGATTATACCTGGCGATTAATTGTGTGATGTGATCAATAGAAGAATCTCAGATAATTAATCCTACCCAAACGGGGAAAGTGTGTGGAAGTAGCAGTAATTAAGTGAATGTTACTGTGCTTAATGTAAACTACTTATTCTTTTCTCCAAATCTTTTTGTTATGTTTCTATATATTTCTGCTCAAGCCTTGAAATTATTATTTTATTTTCAAAACTATATGTTTCTTATCCTCCTCAACATATTATTCGATAACTTCTCTAAGTTCAATTATTTTTAATATTTCCCATTATGCAAACATCAGTATATATTTCCATGTACCCACTAAAAATAGTTTCAAAAATTATGAATGAATTAATAAATTACCGTTTATTTGGATGGGACTCTTTATTACAAAATTACTCCTTTGATAATAGTAGTGGAAGACATCATTTAAATAATTGTCTCAAGTATGGTATGACTCACTTTAAGACCGTAATTTGATAAAGATAAATTGCCGTTTTATCTTACAACGGCGCCTCTATTCCACTGTTTTATTTAGTGTTATACGTTAAAATTTGAAAGGTGACGACGTCCATTCAACCTAAGCGCAAACATTAAACATCAGTTATAGTCCGAGAGGTCTTGAAAACTCGATATTAGGCCAGATGATTTTTAAATGTAATTTCAGAATTATTTTTAGTAGTAATGATTTGGGGAGTTGTTGGGAAATTCTGAGATATGTTCGAAAGCAACAATTTGCTAATTTGGCACTCTCATATATTCCTCTGAACTCGACTACCTATTAACAGTTTGTTTTATTGTTCATGTGTGAGTAGAGTGAATAAAATAAAATAAAACAGAATCAGACAAAAAATGAACTATTCTGACAAAAAAAATGGATTTGTAGCATAACATGTGTTACTTAAGAATAAAATACACCGTTTAAACCTCAAGTACTCTACAGCTTATCCCTCAACACAAAAGTTATTATAAACTAATTGCATTGTCATAATAAGAACTTTGGAGAAGGTTATGAATTTACAGAACAATTTTGATGAAATTATAATTTTGGAATGGCTTCACAACGTAAGAAACCAATCTAGCGTGATGAAACGGAATCACACAGAAAATATTTATTAAATTTACATCTATATATTGGGCTGATACTAAAACTTAAAAAACTATAGTAAAATAAATTCCACTCTTAGGTACAGAAAGACATGCATTTACAGATAACAGCATAACACAAATAGCAACTTGTAAAATCTTTTACACATTCGACTCTTGTTATATTACTCAAATTACAAACATTAGTTTTATTCGAATTATTCAATAACAATTATTTTCTTAGATAACAAAATTTCAAATTATAATACTAAAGGTATAAGAAACTTTTCTCCACCAGTGGCTGATTTAAGTAAAGCGTTACCTTAAAGCTTAGTTCAGCAAATGTGTTATGTTGCGAATATTGTAAATATTGTATTTAACTCAAAATTTCTTGATGAAAAAACAATAAAATACCTGAAACTGAATAACTAACAACTACTTAATGGCTCATCATGATCCACATGGATTGGAGAGACAAATGTTAATATTGAAATTAAAATATTTGATAGCACCAAAAGTAGATCTATTATAGTATATTTCAGAAAGGTATAGAGTAATAAAATGGGGAATTCCGTCCAGTTCGTCTCAATTTCGGGGTCGGCCATAAATGTAGATCTTGAAATAGTACTGTTTGTAATATTAAAATTTCAAGTAATTGCGTGAGAGAATTAGAAAAGTATGTTTTCTGGCATGAAGTGTCAATATCGAAATATTGTGTAGGGATAACTTAGGTAATTAATTATACAGTTACGTTTTGCGTTTAACAGGTACCGTTTAACCTATTAGTGCCTCTGCCCAATTCCAACCCTATTTCAGATTCGGCTTAACCATGCGCCGTAAGGGCAATGGTGCCTTACCCAAAATTTTTAGACCTTTATAAATATATTTGTTTAACGCATCAGTATTTGCTGTTAAGCCGCAAATAGTGTTCACAGTATTATAAGATTAGTAATAAAATGTCGACATTTACACCAAAGATAAGATGAAGAAACTGTCGACCGATGTTCCCGAATGACTGGAGTTGGAAAGTCCACCGATTTCAAATGATTTCATTAAAAGTCCAGTCACACCAATGAAAGTCCTTGATGAAGACACCAAAAGTGTAATTCGAAGAAAAGTTCACTCTTTTTATTTTAAAAAAGAAATACCCACAATAGATAAGATTTTAATGGAGCTTGGCAAGGATGACAGTATTCCGTTGATAACTAAACAACTTTTATGGACCACTTTGAGAAACATGGATTTTGCCTGAGAAAAGCATAAGCGATGAAATTGTTTGCTGGCGACGAAAATACATAAGAAGTATAAAGCAGTACAGAACAGAGCAGAAGAAAATCTTTTATCTTGATGAGACTTGAATTAATGAAGGTTATACAGTACTAAAAACGTGGCAGGACAAAAATATAACCAGTGCTCGTCAAGCTTTCATGGAAGGACTAGAACGAGTATTAAGGTGCCTTCAGGTAAAGGGAAAAGACTAATAATTGTCCATATTGGAAGCGAAGAGGGATATTTAAAAGAAGGCTTGCTAACCTTTCAGTCGTACCATACGGGAGATTACCACGAGGACATGGATTCGGATGTTCTTGAAGACTATTTTGGTGAAATGATAAAACATCTTCCGGCTGATTCAGTAGTAGTTATGGATAACGCAAGTTATCATTCTCAACGCTGAGAGAAAACTTCAATTTCATCTTGGAGAAAACAAGAAATTATTGACTGCTTATCCACCAAAAGTATTGAATTTGAAGATAATTTGATAAAAAAGAACTATTAACTATAGCAAATTTACACAAATATTGTTTTATGAAATAGGCCATGGAAGATATAGCAGAAAAACATAGTGTAACTGTGCTGCGCACCCCGCTATATCATTGCGAACTAAATCCTATAGAACTTATATGGGCGCAAGTGTGAAGATTTGTAGCAAGACACAACACGACATTCAAGTCCAAATGAGAAAAAAAATTATAATGAATTTTCTTTAGTGAACTTTAAAGTGGATTATAAAGAATAAATTCTATTATATCTATTTTAAGAGGTATATTCAAATGTATCAAATACTGTATTTGGATACGTTTTGAACAATTTTACATTATCTGAACTTATTGTATGATAATGATTTCTAGCATCCTCGTCAATACTGCATATCAATACCTTGAATCGTAAAAGCTCTATAAACCAAACGTAACAGATATCTGGGGCCTGTCTAGTACACTTACCGTTACGTTGGATCTTATCGTTTCAGCGATTTCTAGACCTAGTTATGATATTTCTAAATTGTTATCAAAAGAGTTAATAGTTTATTTAAAAATATATTTATTAGTAAAATGGAATAGAAAAATTAGTTATGAATGGTTGCCTATAGATTTTAACTGAAATGTTTAGATCCAGGGCGGACATCCAGTATTCCTAGAATTAAATTTTGAAATATAATACAAAATTGAGAATAACATAGTCAATATTTTTAGATATTTAGTATTAAGGAATAGAAGTTTAAATTTGATATATGTAGTAGATATATGAAAACGTTTAATCGCGTATTACCGAGCATACTATCACTGTAAATGTGAAATTGTTCAAAATGTATGTTATTCGAAGCGATTGAAAGTATTGAAATAGATGTGAGGATAGTTTAAGTAAAAACAAAGAGCTTCTTTTTTACAATAAGCTCTATATTTTATAAGATATATCACCACTTAGAAGCCCCTCCTTGGAAAGAGTAGAATAACTAGGTAAGTTTAAATTCACCTTTGGTCACTGAAGCTGATAAGATAGTTATCGAAACGCACGTCAAAAATTGAGTGTATGCAGAGGTAGTGAACAATTTGTTGATCAGTAGTTTATAGGAATTTAAGAAAATGAACTAACTCTTCATGGCGGGCATAAATATAAAAATACCCTTGTAAAAGCGAAGTTAAATTAATTTAACTCAAAACTGAGGATACATAATAATGTTTCATTAAAATATTTATTAAAGCGTTTCAACAAAAAATGTGATTGATTATAAACAAATGTTTGATTTTCTATTTTTCTTCTACTGGCCTACTGAATAATTAATTGGAGAGATGGATATATGAAATTTTTTAAAAAGTTCTTCCACATGACACGCATTTTCGAAAAGTTGTTTGTGGTGAACTAAATCTGTAATTAATTTACACGTTCATTGCTAGATTTAATAATTTTTTAAATATACAATGAATTTGCAATTTGAATTATAAAATATTCATTAAATTAACATACCCTTAAATGGAGAACTATAATCTTTATCACAAAATAGCACTACACAAAAACTTTTGTATACAAAAATATTCAACTCGTAAAGTCAAAACGTCGAACAGTAATCTTACGACCCCGGCGTTGGTTGCGGCCAACGAGGTACTCACCTGACAACTGCCAGTTTCATTTCGCGCAATTTTTCGAGTTAGGTACTAAAAATAAATGGTACTATTGGTAGCGGCAAGTATTTGTTCTTTTTCTAAGGACTGGTTTATTTTAGTATCGAGAGGGCACCGCTAAACTCTGAGTGACTGAGAATTACAAACGATACTCACAAGATAGATGAGACCATTGGCGTTACAATATATATATATATATATATATATATATATATATATATATATATATATATATATTCTTTTCTCTTCCCAGACCTTTTTATATGTTTTTCTTGATAAATCGTCTTGATTTTAGATTTTTTGTTGATCGAAAATTATTTCCAAAAAATAGATAAGAATTTACAACATAATTATTGGGAAAGCTCTTGTACATAAATATATTAAGAAAACAAAGAAAAGGTGCAATAAATGTATTGATAAGGTAAAAAGAAGAAGAGAATAAATTAAGTTGATACAAATTTTCTTGAAAGTAAAACAATTCATCGAGAAATATCAGAATAACAGACGATCAAAATCAATACTCTATAAAGTTCAACTTTAGAATAAATTACTAACTTAGAGTAATCAATAAATACTTTGGATACAGCCATAGTCAGTCTAGTATGCGATCAAACTATAATTGAATATGAACAATGTGTCAAACTATTTCCCTTTTAAATTGAATGAAAAACAATTTCAGCAGATCGAGGACAACAAATAGATAATTAATTTTCAAAAACCTGAACCTGTTATGATTTTTAGTAAATCCAAATTTACTATACCTTCTTTGCTTCAACTATATAATTTGTGCATTTATGCATAAGAGTTAACAACTTTGAACCTAAATTGGACATTTCATTTCCGTCTCTGAATGCCAAAATACTCCACTAATGTAACCTAACCAACGTCGATTTGAACCAATTAGAGAAAAAAAACATGGCTTATTACATTTTTATATTAACATTTCTTACCCACGACTGTTGTAAAATATATCCATTATACGTCTACTTGATCAACCCCAATAATTTTATATTGTTTTACTACAAACAATCGGTTTTCATAATTTTATCATGTAAAAAACTACTAAATATCTTCAATTTAGGTCTGTACACATGAAAAAAATATAAAAATAAAATTTTCTTCAACACTGAGCTGTCGGCGACATGGATGTGTTTGTCCTATATCTGTTTCTTAACGCACCAGGGTTTTTGAAACAATTTATAGATTGTAAGTAGCTTTTGAAACAATATAAATTTAATTCAAACCTGTCAACATTATTGTGTATTTAGATTCCTCAGTGTTTTAATATCTACTACTACATTATACTGAAAAACCAACTAAAATGGATATAGAAAATGAAAATCCTTTTTTAGACATTAGAGAAGCTTCATTAAATTTATTACAGTCAAGGAAATCATATGATATGGCATATGAATTTCAAACTATGGATAAATACTAATTAAACTAATACATTGATTTCTGTGTTGATTATTATGGAAATATTATCATAATTTTCGTTTAAATAAACAGTAATATATTGTATACAATAATATATTTGTAAGAATAAAATAATGGTGTTTCTAATAATGTAACAAAATTTTCTAACAAAAAAACTTCAACAAAAATATTTAGTAGTCATGGATGAAGTATAGTATTCTACTCGGTGATTTATGCCGAAGTGAATAATAACCTCTATTATACACTCCTGAATACTATACTATTATATATTCGCTTGATAACGTATTAATATTTCATAGAAACAAGCTAAAAATAAAAAAACCGGTGAATTCTCCTTTAGAATTTGAAAGAGCCCGATTTTCTCATAATTTTCTACCTTACTACTATTTGGATGAATCTGATGTCCATTTATAATTTAAAACCCCAGGTATCGGTGGAAGTTTAATGTTGCATTCTATTCAAATAGAGAATCCCCTGTATATAGTACCAGCTAACGATATAGGTTATTATTATTATGCAGCAATTAATTTTAGTAAACGACTGTGTGCATTAAATATGATAGATATTTCTTGCAGTATAAGCAGTTTTTATTTGGGTTTCAGTGTAATACTATATGTATTTATACTGCATATAAATATAAATAATGACAATTTTGTAATGATCATCGAGAAATGAAATTATGGTCATAAATATGGAATAAAAATATGAACATTGTGTACGTAGAAATATATGAATACATGTATGAAGTGAATGATTATTCCAAAGAAGTTAGGAAATCATCATCAACTTTTCCCCATGAAGAATATTGTCAGTAATCGGGAACATATCGACCCACAATCATTTTCTTCAATAACAAATGCTGCTGCAGCTTGCGATACAGTTTGTCGCAGCGTACTCGAAAATTGAGCCTTTTACGATCTTTAATTTTTAATTGAAGAAAAAATTTGACATCAAAATTGTAGGAAATATTATTCTTTCTAAATTTATGAGAATAAATTGAAAAAAAATGGTGACCGTTAATTTCAATAAAATTTGCTTACTTAGCCAGCTGAACCAAAATAACAAAATGAAACTGATAACATTAAAAAATATATTGAATATGTTCAAGTATTTTCCAGATTTAAAAATTGAGACTGCGTATTTTTCTATTGTTGTTCTTCTTCATTTCATGATCATTAACAATTTGAAGATACAGTTTTCTGCCATCGACAGAGTTGTAGCTTAAAACATAATACGATGAAACTTTTCAAAATTGAAAATATTTTTAACGTTTGTTTTTTCAAGATTTTTTGTTTTAAAATTGATATTAGCTTCTGTTACGAATAATGAAAAGATGCACCTTCTACGACCACACAATTTGAATCAAAATATTTTTGATAAGATCATTAGAAGAAGAGATAACAAATTTTTCCATTTTCATTGAACAACTGAATATAATGTTTATACAACCATCACCACTCATAATTAAGTCTAACGCGAGTTACATATGACGTAACAGCTGACGGCATATAATAAATGTGATGACTCCGCGGACACACAAAAGATAATAAAAACTGTATTTCTTTTTGTTTTTTGTTCTAACGTTGCTTGATAAAAATATATTTGTAATTGTAATTTTGTAATTTCGAACTTTTAATATATAATTGGCGCAGTCAGTAAGATCCGCAAGGATTTCGGAAGTGAACAATTTCACATGTGCCGTAAGTGAAATTCAGGACCTTGTATTGGAGTTTATATTTAAGTGTGTATTACGAACTCATAATCCTCGAACTAGTGGCAACAGGAGAGCAGAGCGATGTAAGTGCCGTTTCCTTTTACCTTTCCAAACCCCTCTGTATAAGGATTTTGATAAAGATAGTTAAATTCTGTTCATTGCGAACAAATTGCTTATTTTAAATTATTTTCATCAGCGATATTAATGAAATAATTAGCGGAATCTCAAATATACCATTAGATAACGAAAATAATATTAACATCCAACGGAATATTAATAAACAACACACTAATTCCTTATAATTAGTAAATCCAACTTTAAATATGCCTGAAATGAACTGGGATTTTTTAAAATCTAGAATTGATAACATTAAACCGTATGACGGTAACAGTAACACATTAAATAAATTTTGTATTAGGTGTGAAGACCTTATTAATGATTATCGGCAATTTAATGATGCACAATATTATCTGAATACATATTTCAATCAGTTCAAGAAAAACTTATAGATAAAGCGGAAATATTAGTAGGTAATCGTGCTGGGACAGATTGGTCTAGATTAAAAAAAGCTTAAATTCAATGTTTCGCTGATCGTAGAAATATTGACTGTTTAGTCCAAAACTCACGAGAATGAGACCACATATGAACGAATCATTGATGAACTTTGGAAGTCGAATTAAATTACATATTAAGAAGTAGTATAGCGCAATAAATTATTAAAAATCCTAACGTAACTAACACCGAGAATCACATTTATTATATACCGTCAGCTGTAACTTCATATATAACTCGCGCGTTTTGATAACCAAGTTATCAAATTCCCTTCAGCGAGTGAATGTTAACAGTTTACCTTCAGTCTCTAGAGAAGATAACTTGATTATCATCGTCAGACACTGTATTTGGTGATGTAGGTGTAGTGTGAACAGTGTGTGGATGAATATCACCAATGGTTGCAATAATTGCAACCACTGAATATATATGAAAAGGCAAGTTATTCTTAGAGCATAACAAAACTATGATGCGATAGCGTTATAGCGTCATGGTGAGGGTGACGGATTCGATAACCTAACGAATCAATCAAGAACTCACAATTTCTCTTAGTAGGAGGATAGTCCCATAAGTACCGTCCATGGTTATGAAACGGCGCAAAAATTTGGCCTCATTTCTATGAAACATACTCGATGGAAACATCTTCATAACGCTGTTTTTGTTTCATTGTGAGAAAACGCGGCATCCATCTTGCGTACACCTTTCTTATGTCCAAATTTCAGTTAATATGCAGTGTACCGCACTTTTTGAAATGCCTACTATGTATGTATGCTAGCTCGCGCAAGTTCGGTCAACAATCATCCAGTATCGCTTTGTGGATTTTTTAAAATATTTCTGTCGTCACCACAATTGGTCGATCATTGCGATTCTGGTCTTCGTAGAAAGTACGGCCTCGTTCAAACTGTGCTATCCAATATTTTACTACTGATAACGAAGGAGCAATCTCACACATAGTACAATCTAGTTCAGCTTTTAAATTAATTTGTCTAAAGCCTTTCAAATAAAAGTATGGTATCACATAACGATGATCAAATTTTTCCATGTTTACAAATTCACTGAAAACGTTCTCTATTGATAGCTTCCAAATAAATACTAAACAACGTGGTGTTTTTAAACTTGAAACATATGCTGTATAGATTGTGTACTTTCTAATAAAGAAGTATTTTTCAAGTAACTACCGCCATCTCAAGATCAGGCAAAGTACTTAAGGAACCATCCTCGTATAGTGTCAGTACCTAGCTGACTTTGATTTTCGTTATCTCGACTTTTTTTGAAACATTTACTTTACATTTCTGTATATGCTATTAACTTCCTTTCGCTATTTTGATTAAAATAAAATGTTAATAAACAAATTTTAACATTGTTGAACAATCCTTTTTTTCCAAATCTACGAATATAAAATTATAGGGCATAAGATTTCCTACAATTATGATGACTACTATTCTTTTGGGAATACGATTTTTGTGTACGCTTTAGCTATTCTTACGATTTACAAGCTTCTGCAGAATTTATTTACGAAAATAAATTGTAGACTCAGTTTGAGGTTGAAGTGCTAAGGGATTTGAGTTCTGCCAAATCCAAATGTAATAATTTGATCTTGGTTTGGAATGAAATCTGAAAGTCCTTGACTAATTGACTTTGCTGATGAATGTTATCAATAAAATAGTTGAACTTGTTCTTGTGAATTTAATAGAAAAAACGATTATTGGAAAAAGCAAGCAGATGGTTATATTGAAGTATGAGGTGCTTTTAAAAGGAATAAACTCTCGTAAGATTATTACGTTAGGCATGGTGTTGAACACACTGTTATTCTACCATTACACTAACACTCATAATTACTCAGTTTGATGCGCATTTCAATAACCAATTTATAGTCTCAAAAGACTAGAACTAAACTGTTTACACTTTGTATTACAGTAAATGGTGCTTAATTCGAATAACTGTCGTAATTTATTTTTTGTTATTAGTTCAACTGCTTCAATATTTAATAATGTGACTTATTTTCTTTGTTATCTCACATAAGCTGAGTGCAATTAGTGATCTATGACACTAAATATCTTGATTAAATGATTTCTCAATTATACATAATGTCCAGAATTGACATAAATTAACTTGATGAAACTAATGAGAAAAATATATTTTTTGTGACATGTTTATAAACTTTTAAAGACAGATATTGGGAAGTTTTAAGCACCACGATAAAAACTTAGAATGCAATTCAATATATTGAAAATATAGGGAGTTCCATTTAAAAATCGTATGTTGATTTGTTTACCCACTTCCGGATTATCCTGGATGGTTAGAAATAATTTTAGAAGGTTACCTAATTGATGTTCATATGGCTATGAGAAGAAAATTGAAAATGTCACCATTTACCCATTAATGACAGATATAAATTTGATGGCATATTTGATTACATCCACACTCTTGAATTGATTAGAATAGTTTCAAATGATTATTAACTTTAGAAAATGTTGAACTAGAAGCTGTAACTTGAAACTATTTTAACGTTTTATTCAAAATCTGGCTTTCTAATCATATTATTTGTGGTTATGTTTATTTCTTTGTTATTGATGCCATACTCATGGTTTTTCGGTCCATTTTCGTAATATTGATGGTTATTTTATGAATGCTATTTATTATAATGAACTTTCATATGAATTTCATGCACACTACCGCTGTTTTTGCCCACCTCAAAACAAATTCCTCTTTCATATTATCAAACAAAAGTCGACTCGGTGTCTAACAAATCCAAAATCATAGTTTCCTTTATTTGTTCATAACTAGTTTCATAGATACCTTTTCCAAATATGGCATTTTATGTTTCGGATCACCCAACGACTGTTTTGAGTACTTTTAGGGTATAAATGAAACCCTATTACTAACTGTCTGTCACCATCACTAATTCAAACATTGTTTTATTAAAAAACGTAGAGACCATGTATGAAAAAAATCTCTATTGTAATTTAGACAAGAACAAAAATACATCCGCAATAATTTTGCTAATTCTCTTATGTTCTGTTGCAAGTGTTCTTTTGGATTACCTTTCAAAAAGCAACATTTTATTAAAACGTTTGCTTTTTAGTCTACTTAATTGCTGATTAAAGATTTGTGTCTCTTAGTAATCAAACGTTCAAAAGTTCTTACTATGATCATGTATTTATATACAATTCTGCGAAGTTGAGGAATCTGAATCTTGAGATCATTCCAAATGGTTCTCATTTAATCTATTTACTGGGCTACGGAAATAGATAGATAGTTTATCTGAAATATCGTCAGATTCCACCGCTTTCCATCTCTTGTCAACAAATTTGTGGGAATATTCCCACGGAGAAAATTTTTATTCTGCTCTGTTATACAGATCTGGTGAATCAAATTCCGCGGACTCATCTTGTACTCTACTTTTTATTATTTCATTGATTTTTGAATATATCCATGTAGCAAACGAGTGAGTCCGTAAAATGCATTCTCTTAAACTTAGGGTGCAAGTTGTGGCTATAGCGAGAGGTGTTACTCTATAATACCCATTCTCTTGTCAATCTCTTTCGGGATCGATGACTGCATTTCTTGGGTAAGAGACTCATTGACTCCTCAAGATTCAAATTTTGAAAGAAGACAATGGATAACTTATATAGATTCACTGCTAGTGCAGTATTTATCAACTGACACATCCTTCGTTACAACTCCAGTCGGTCGCAGAAATTGTAAAACCGAAGAAGGAAATGATAATTTTGATAACTGTATTTAGTGACAACGCTGCAAAGCTCCAAAAATCGCTCGATCATATAATAAGTACTATATCATCTCGTTGGGACCTCTTGTATCAATTTCGTTTGTTTTTGGGTTGCTTCACGTAACTCGATCACATTGCTATGTTCAAATTAAGTTACTATCTCAAACCAAGTTTGTTTTTCAAGCTTCGCTGATTGATACACTGCTGTAAAGCATTGTTTTTGACCAACTTCTAAAAACTAAATAAACAACTTTTACTATGTTAGCTACGTTATCTGTAACTACAGTTGAAACTATTTCACTATCTATCCCCAATCCGCACAAGTTTTCAGCAGAATTTCAGCTATTTGTTCTGAAGTATGGCGTTCGTCTGACTCGTATACTCCAAGAGTGATTGAAAAAAGAAAATTACTACGGCATTATATTGTCAGTCTACAATTGAATAATAAACTTTTTTTTAAATAAACAAATAGGAAAAAAAAATTTGAGTAAAATTTTAGTGGTCTAACTGAAATAAATATATAATCGATAGATGTTTTCCTAGTAAAAACTGAAAAACATCGATACATCGAGTATATCGAAAGCATTTCAAAATATTGGATCGATTCGATGTATTACACTGTGGACATCGATATTTTTAATACATCGAATATATCGTCTAGGCTATAAATTTGTGTTTTATTATAATTTATTGAAAGGAAATTGTATTGTTAGAGAAACAACGTATAGAAGTCTTGATATTGTTGGAGATGGAATGCGAAGTGAAATGTGTAATTTATTAACATTATTCAATAAAACACTTGCTCAGAAGTGACGGACACACAAATTTCTTTCTTCGCTTAAAAGGTCAAAAGACCAAATTGAACAAGGAATTTTATGTATTAATAATGGAGGAATTGCATTCAAATTTCCAAACAGTTATAAAATTTCAAGTGTATCTCATTATAACACCAATGGAGTAATAAACAATGACATTTTCAAAATTCTTGCACTTGCTGATATATCCATTATAAAAGGCGATGGTGTCATGTTTCAATTATGATCTCCTACGTCCATTTGCATTGAAATACTGCTGGAGTTTCCGATACAAAAAAAAGTATAAATGTGGCTTGGACTATATTCAAAATCATCGATCGAAGAAAATGTGAGTGAAAAGAAATTCTTCTATAACCCTCTCTCGAAGACTGTAAGACAGTATTAGTGCGCATTTTCAGACTGTGTAAACCATTATAACCAGCTAAATAGTCATCGATTGGCGTAACTCAAAGAATATCGCGACACCTCTACATCAATTTGGTGATATGATGAAGCATCTAAATTACACCTATTTGTGAATTGGACCCATCTTTAAAACACTCCAAGCCAAAATATATTAATCATAAAAACAATGTTTGTTTTTGTGCACTTTCAAGTGTATTATTTTTATATGCTGCTTATAATGAAATAAAGAATGTTTTCAATATTTTATCGTTTTTATTCATCAAGTATGTATAAAAGGCAGACAGGATGGCAACTCTTTCGTTTGTTATTCTTTTAATACAGCATCCGCATAAGGCTAGAGAAGTATTTGTGTGTTTTAATCGTAATATTCGATGGTCGGGACCAATCGTAGCACTTTGTGTATTACATACGAGAAAATAATTTTTGGTACGCTTGTTTAAAGTTTTGATTATTATCAACGAAACAATATTATTAACAAAACACGTACGTTACGTCGGCCGTTATCGCCACGCTTTTGTTTAACCTCGTATTTAAATATTGCCGTTACAAAACACGTAAGTATATGACTTTTTCACCCTCAATATTCCGATGTTGCCGTTATCGTCTTACAAAACACAAACGTCTCGTCGATATTGCCGTTATCGCCCTAACTCACCTTTTTTTTGTATAATATGTATTCCTGTACATACATCCCACCCGTACTCTTATCAACAAAACATGCACGTCACACCCCGTATAGACGATTCTTCGATGTTGCCATTATCGTCTTACCTCACTTGTTCGCTTTACCATTGACATATCTCCTACCAGTATTGACAAACACGTCACACTTTTATCGCTTCGCTTTTTTGCAACATATACCCGTCGGTCGTTATCACCTTACACGTTGCCGTTATCACCTTACAAAACACGTACACCCTGTCGGCCGTTATCACCTTGCAAAACACGCCACCGTTACCTCTTTTTAACATACCCCGTATTTCAATTTTGCACTCGCCGCCATTTTCGTTTTTTTAAACACACCTTGTATTTCGATACTTCGATACTGCGGTCAGACGTGGCGATAATGATCCAACGACGTAGACCACTAATGGTTTTTATAAATTCACTATGTATTCTAATATTCTTGACCAAATAACTAAATGCCAACACCATATACAGAATATACAATTGAAAATCTTGAAAACCACATTACTTTCGAAAAATTAGCAATATTACATTCAGACATATTGACACATCAAAATTTAAAAGAAATTTTGTAAGAATTAAAAATTAATTATGAAAATAAAAGAATTTTAAATTTAGACATTGATTTATGATATTCAATAATACATGCAACCTGACATTTTAAGGCCCATAACATAATATTTGCTGCAGAGTTTCCCCTTTTGTATCCTTACCATTATATTCAAATACTTTCATCTTTATCCAATCCCCTTCAAAAGTAATATAAGTATTATACTCAAAAAACCCTTTTGGCTCTTAGTGAAGAGGTCTGCCCACACACACACAACTGGAGGTGGAATTTAAAGACTATATTAAAGACCTAATTCAGGACATTGAAACAACGTGTGTGCACGTACCTATTAATCATCCTTCACTAATGTTTAATAAAATTATTAACGAATATTTAATTGTTATAACAAGTGAAATTTTGAAATTGTAAGCCTTTTGTCCAAATGAAAATTTTATCAAAATCAACAAAAATTCCATGGTCCAGATTCCCATAAATTGCAGCGTAGAATATTTGAAACACAAATTCGGGAATAAATAACCTACAAGACTTGGCCAACCCCTAATTCTTCCTATCATTGAAGGTGAACCAGCAAAATAGTGCAGAAGCCGTTAACTATAAAAAAATCTCATTAGAAGACATTCACAAACTTTAAGATTAATTGATAGCAACAAATCCATTATCAATAGAAAATATAGATAGTCTCATATTAATCAACTGGATTCAATGGACCTTTATAATCATTCTTAGTCTATGGAATCCGAAGTCTTTCTCTAATAAGGAGAGGAATTATGGTAACGGAACACCCTGTATTGCACAATAATTAAATGGTGTTGCATCAGCTGCTCTGCATTTTGTACATTTAGTATATAAGCATTTCATGCACAATTTTGCAAGATTCTTAATTTTATCACCATCAGTGACGGATTAACCCTTAATCAAATTAAGCAATTGCCTAAGGCATCACGTCTGTGGGGGCACCAGAAGCACAAAAAAAACCGTCCTTAGGGCATCATGTCTCACTCTCATCTCACGTCACCAAAAACCAAACCAAAAAAAGTTTCTAGGACTAATTTGAAAATTCGCGCGTTTTAAGTTGTCATAGAGTCGGACTCTTTGGTGGAGTCCGACCTAGGCCGTGTTCCGAGTCGAGTCCTTGCTATGAGCACTAAATCCGCTGATGCTGCATTTTAATGAATTACTACCGTATCACAGGTATGATACTCCATACAAAAAGCGCGATTTGATCTGTCATTGTAGTGGTAGACGTTTTTTCTGTACACGCGCGCATGTGTGGGTAAGGTTAGGGATGGTTACAATATTATCAGGCGTCAGGTAACATAATCAAAGAAAGAAATAAAACTAAACACACATCCTGGGATACACTAAACAGTACAAATAAAGTGATGACTCAATAAACCGCTAACATACCTCTAAAGTCGCGGTTCTAGTATAAGTTTTCACTGAAATTTGTAAAAATGTCTTTGGTTGTAATTCGATTCATTACACAGAACAAAATTTCCGCCCTATTATAAAAATTTGATCAAACTACCTTTCGAATGCGTCCTCACCCTTTCGAACTTGCACCCCGAATGGCCCACGAGCTCGGGCGAGCGAGGGGGGCGTGACGTCAAGAACGCGTTTTGGTGCGGGGCGGAGAGTGTCACTTCTGTACGGAGTACTATTACTAATTCTGTGACCGTATGAGTGCTATGAAGTTGCAGCGTATTTAAAAGGGCTTTGAAGCCTTCAGCTTCGGAGTAATTAGGTTCCATTTTACAGCGTTTAGTCTTTTTAATCATTTATTTTTTTATTTATTTCTAGGGGTATCCCTAGATTAAGTCATGAAGCGTTCGCAATTGAGTGGTGCACAAAAACGAAAACACGTAGAAGAGAATAAAAGAAAAATAGCAGAAACAATAAGCAAAACAAAAAAGTTAACAAGTTTTTTCCGTCCCGATCAATCTGAACCACCGCCATCAGTTGATATTCCAATTCCAGGGACGTCAAAAAACAGTGAAGAAAATTTTACGATTCAAGAACCTTCTGATTCTGAAAGCTTGAATAATACTGAAGATAGAAAAGACAAAATTGTAATTAACAGAGCACCAAATCAAGAAAATGACCCAGGGCTATGGCGTGAGGTTTCAAACGTTGACGAGCAAAATTGGCTATCTTGCGGACCAAATGACTGTCAAAATCATATTAGTTCATTTGAGAAATCCCGTCGAACTTATGGTTCAACGTCGCGTTACTGCCATGAAAAAGTATTTATTGGCCAAAAGCCTAATGGCGAAAACTACAAAAGAGAGTGGCTACTTTATTTGCCTTCTACAGGATCCCTTTACTGTTTTATATGTAAGCTTTTTGGTTCAGATAAATCTTCAGTTTTTGATATATCAACAGGTTTTAGTGACTGGAGGAATACCAAAGTAATGATTGAAGGTCAGGAAAAGAGTTCTAGTCACAGAGATTGTCTATTAACATATTTAACACGCAGGAAAGGTTTGAGCTTGCATCAAGGTTTTGATAAGCAAGTTCATGAAGAGAATGTTTACTGGAAGCACGTATCACAGCGAGTTATAGCTGTTATTCGTACATTGGCAGAAAGAGGCCTTCTTTTTCGCGGTGCAGTCGAGAAATTTGGATCTCCTCAGAATGGAAATTTTGGAGCGTTACTGGAACTTATAAGTCAATTTCATCCCTTTTCAGCGGCACACATAACCAAATATGGAAAAACCGGAAAAGGAAACGTCTCTTATTTATCTAAAACGATTTACGAAGAGTTGATTATGATAATGGCCCAAGAAGTACATGGGAAAATTATATCGCAGATAAAAGATACTAGATATTAAAGTCTTTCAGTAGATACTACGCCAGATTTGACGCACATGGACCAGCTCAGTGTAGTTATTCGCTATATAAAAGATGGGCAGCCAGTAGAGCGATTTCTTACATTTATTGAGTTGAAAACGCATCACACAGAAGATGAAAAGCAGACTCTTCAATACCTTGAAGAACATTGTGGATTAGATTTTTCAAAATGTAGAGGCCAGTCTTATGACAATGCTTCAAATATGTCTGGGCGTTACAATGGCATGCATTGAAGATTCTAGAGGCGAATCCGTTTGCAATATATATCCCATGCGCAGCTTATTCGCTCAATTTAGTGGGTCGAAGCGCCGTGGATTGTTGCCTAGCAGCTGTAAATTTTTTTTCATTAGTTCAAAATCTATACAATTTTTTTTTCTGGCTCAACCATAAGGTGGCGCATATTAACAGATCATTTGGGTAATGAAAGTGTTTTGAAATCTTTATCAGAAACGAGGATGGAAAGCATACGCTAAAGCGACATCAGCTATTTCACAGACATATAACAAAATTATAGATGCATTAGACGTCATTTCTGTGGATAACATGCAAAAAGGAGAAACCAGAAGAGAAGCAGCTAATTTGTCGAATAAACTACAAGAATTGGAGTTCGTACTCATTGGGACGAAATTTTGCAAACCTTCCAAAAAGTCAACAAGGTATTACAAAACACAGAAGTTACTCTAGAGACTTGCGCTAATCTCTACGAATCACTCGTGAATTTTTTAGAAAAATTGAGGTGCGGCTTTGTTTCTTTCGAAGCCCGCGGAAAAGAAAAGCTACCAGATGCGGAATATAAAGACAGCCGTCAAAGACGAAGAAAGAAAATGCCCAATGATGGTTCAACTCCTGAAGTAAGTTTCAGCCCAAGAGAACAATTCAAAATAACGTGTTATTATAGCATCATTGATAAATTAAATGCAGAAATGCGAAAAAGAGGAAAAATATACAAAGAAACAACAGACAAATTCTCATTCTTAAATAAAATACCCGATGCCGATAAGATTATGTGTCTCTATCAAACTGCAGAATATAGTGAGCACAGCACAAATCTAGTAAACACATATCCAGAAGACCTTAAAACCGAATTAATAACAGAAATTAAACAGTTTCATTCATATGTCATAAGTAAAATAATACATGATGATAAGATTGAATCAGCTTTCCCTAATGTGGAAACAGCCCTGCGTATATTTTTATCGCATATGATAACAAATTGCTCAGCGGAACGTTCTTTTTCAAAATTAAAAATATTAAAAAATGAAAAAAGGACAAAGATGATCCAAGAAAGGCTCGATAATTTATCAATATTGTACATAGAGTCCGATATGTTAAAAACGTTAGACGTTAATATACTATAGAAAGAAACCTTACAATTTTGTTACAGATTCGTAAAATTAGGACAAGCAGCAATAGAAATAAAAGACATCACTAATAATCCAAGGATTTTAGGTCACTTCTGTTTTAACAATTCTAATAATTTTTAATAGAATGATAGAAAATTGACGTTTGCCTAATTCAAAGTCCTTATCAAAATATGATATTGACACTGACAATTTGCGTATTTATATTAATCAATCATGAACATCAAAATAGAAATTTGTTCTAACAAGAAAAATTAATTTTTTCCTCTGTCCTTACATATATAGCAGTACATAATCAAATTATTTGTAGTTTTATTAGAATTTACAGAATAGAGCTATAAATTCTACTTACATTATTTAGATCTTTTTTATCAATTATAGCTTTTTCGTTCTTATGTAGTTAACTAATATTTTCATAGTGAAAGTGGAAAAGGTTTTCTCTTTAGGTCCCAATTTTGCACAAAATATTTCTAGTGACAAAGAATTACCTGTGACAAATATCTTATATAATATTAAATGTAACACCAGTCATTTAAATAACGAAATTCAAAATAAAATAAGATCTGATATTTGTAACATTATCACTAATTTTAAAAATAAATTGAAAAACAAACAATAACAGAGCAAGATCAAACACTAAAATATAATTGAAACCAAAAAATTTATCAATCAAAACAGAGATCTCAAAATTTTGAAAACAGATGAATCTAATAAAACTGTTATGAAATCAGAAGATTATAATAAGAAAATGATGAAATTATTAAACGATAAGTCAACTTACAAAAAAATTAAACAAGACCCTATGAATTCTTATCAAAAACAAAATAATGATATAACTCGATCTTGGGAAGATTTCCCTTAGATGCAAAAAAATTGAAAATTCACAATTTTCGACAGCTGCGCTAGCCCTTCGACCGATTATTTCAAGTAATCAAACTCCTCTTACCCCATTATCTAATTATTTGAAAAATATTTTTAAAAAAAATTCATACCAAAACAAGGAGGTACTATGGGATTTCAAAGAAAAATTCCTTGCGAAATGAATTTATTTCGTTAGATGTGGTTTCTTTACATACAAATATAAAGAAATACCTCAAAACGAATTAATAAAAGCTATAGAATTCACACTTACAGCAACGTACTTCAAATTTGAAAATGAAATATACAAATTAACGGTTGTGCTAGGAGACCTTCTATTTCAAGTGTGTGTTATAGCACAATGAGTAATGGAAGATCTCGAGGAAACTTGATATAAATATTCCATTCTTTTTCCGATATGTAGATGATTGCATTACTGCCGTACCAAAGAATCAAATTGAAAGCATAAATAGAAAATTCAATTCTTATAATAAAAAACTTCAATTCACAATCGAAAACAAACAAAATAATAATATACGAACCGAATGGTATACGACAGTGGTTCTTAACCTTTTTAATCCGCGACCCAAATTTGAGAAATATGTTCATGTCGCGACCCAAAAAAAGTCAAAATTTTTTCATTACTTTTATTTTAGATCGTATTTTTAAAAAGCTTCAATCCTACGATGATAATTTTTTTTAACTAAAAAATTTTTTATTAATTTTTTTAATAATAAAAATAAACAAAAGTACTTTTTGATCCAAGGAAAATTTAATTAATAATCAAGTGTTTTCAATAATGTTTATTGACCAAATGAAAATATATTTATAACTTTGTGAAAATAATTGACATTTTAACTTATTCCTAAAAAAAAGAAATATCAATACATATGTTACCTAAGTCTTTTAAATTTTAAATGCAAGTCCTACAGTTTCAATGAGAACCTTGTGCTTGAATACATTTTGAAAGATCTTCAAACCTCGTTTGAATGCTTGTCAAGGAGCACCTTATACCTATTTCAGGATTTAACTTGTTCCGGCAATTGTTTTTGATTACACACAGAGCCGAAAAACCAGCCTCACACATATATGTTGTTGAAAAGGGCAATAATACTTTTAGGACTTCTTTAACAATTATTGGCTTTTCGGTTTTTAATTTTAACTAGAAAGCACATTAAGATTCAGTGTTTTTGTAGAAATTGTATCGAAGTGCTTGGTCACTTTGTATTTCTATTAATTGTTCTTGAAATTGATTAATATTAACAAATTCCTCATGCAAATCACTTACATCAAAATTAAATGGCATTAGAAACCAATTATATTTGAAAACATCGTCTGCAGGGAAATATCGATCAAAGTCTGCTATTAGTTTTTCCAAATGATTAATAATAATTTTCTGTATTTCAAAATCAGTCATATCAATATTATTGTCTTCAACAAGACAAATTAAGAGTCGGGAATGAAGCAAGTTTCTTTACTTCAACCTTATTTCTCCATAATTTGAGTTTATTTTTAAAACATGTAATTTTTTTATTTAATTCAATAATAGTATGATTACGTCCTCGCATAGACGTATTTAGATTATTTATTTAAAATAAAATATCTGACAAACAAGCAACTAGAGTAATCCACTTCAACTCGGAGAATTTAGATGCTAATGAGTGTTTCTTTTTTCTCAAAAAAATTCGACTTCTTGTCCGCAATGATAATACTAATAATTGACTTCCGCAACAATTTCATCCAAAACGATACATAATTCGGGTGATAATTTTTTTATGACGCAAGATTTTGTCTATGTAACAAACAATGAATCGATATAATTTGTGGATTCATTTGTTATGCTCTCGTCGAAAATCCCTTTTGAGATGCTGTCGTGGCAGCTGCACCGTCGGTGCAAATACTGAAACACTGATTCCAATTTAATTCTTAAAAAACGAATCGACCATAAGAAAAATATCTTCACCTCTAGTTGTTGTTGACATTGGTTTGAAAAATAAAATGTCCTCCTGTATATCTGTTAAACCTGGATACCGAACGTAAACCATGAGTTGAGCATCTTTACTTACATCTGTCGTTTCATCCAGTTGAATACTAAATAAACCAGCAATTTTTATAGCAGAAATAAGTTGATTCTTAATATCAAATGACATATCATTAATTCGTAAAGGAATTGTATCATTTGATAATGGTATCTTTTGTAATTTCTTTTAACTTTCATCTCCGCACATGATAGGTGCCATGTCAATGGCAGCAGGTTTTATAAGTTATTCAACAATATTATGGGGTTTCTTTTGTCTTGCAATATGCCAAGCCACATAAAAAGAAGCAAGTGTAGCTTGTTTGGCAGAATTGAGTTGAGCATCTTTACTTACATCTGTCGTTTCATCCAGTTGAATACTAAATAAACCAACAATTTTTATAGCAGAAATAAATTGATTCTTAATATCAAATGACATATCATTAATTCGTAAACAAATTTTACATCCAAACGCTGTCTTTTTAAATGGGCTTCTTTTCTTTTGAATAAAGTACGATCTTTTCCCTCAAAGGAAAAATTTTTATGTTTTGCATCAAAATGTCTTTTAAGTTTGTTCGGTTTCATCGATTCATTACTTAATATTTCACTGCACAACACGCATTGTGGCTTGTTCACTCCTCGATCATAAATGCAAGTAAAACCTAATTATAAAAATGTTAATGTATAAATATATTCACGTTTTGCCATTATTAGGGTGTTTACAATTTTACAATACGCACTGCAGCTTGATCACTCTACTATTATAATAATAATTAATGCTTGTATTCATATTTACTGGGTCTGCGCGCATGCAAGGCAATGGCGTGCGTATTATCAACACCTCCTAGAAGAGAAAGCTTCAGGACAGGAATTTGACGTCACTTCCGGAAGGCCATTCGCGAAGAGCGGTAAAACCGAAACATTATATTAGGGAATAACTCTTCTAGGAGGTGTTGGTATTACTTATTATTAGGTGTATTACTAACTTTTTTGGTTCGACTCAGCGCGACCCAAGAAATATGCTTCGCGACTCAATTTTAGGTCGCGACCCATAGGTATACGAAACCAACTTGGTCCTCAAGATATTTGAATCTTTTAAAAATTATTATTAAAAACTACTTTTAAAACATAAGAGACCTAAAATCAAGAACATTTAGAAGCATTAATATATCAAAAGGTCTAAGAAATTAATGAAATTTATACCGGCATTTATGAAATAATCTCTACCTACCATAACATTGAACTTACATATGGAACTGAAGCGAAACAGAATCTGAAAAAAGACCTAAATAATTTTTAAGTAAAATTTATAGCTGTATAAAATGTTTTTGTATCAAATTTTACTTTTGGAATCAGAATAAAACCTTATAACAGATATGCAGCAAACATTATACTTCACATTTTGATTCCAACGGGACGCTACATTGTACGAGAGATCGCGCGGACCTGCATATTGACATACCGGTGCATGTTTATCGTCTGCTAGATAAGAAAGAGGGCGATGTATTGCAAGCGTCCCAGAATTGAATAAATACATTTTCCAAACTCTCCCTAGAGCACGTCGGTGTTACTAATGTCTGGTATTGTAAATTTTTATCGCAGAATGCGAATATTTAAATTGATAAAAGAATTGACGATTTAAAATTATTTATTTGAATTATAATTATTATCATTGTCTTATTATAATTTCGGAAAAAATAAAATTTTAATTTAATTACCACGAATACCAGTAATCATATACACATGTTAATCGATAAAAGAATTAGAAATTTTGAGCTCAATTTATATCGTTGTTTTTATTATAATTTACGAAAAAGTGAAATTTTAAATTAACTAAAATATATTAAAATAATTATAAAATAAAAAATTATTAAAATATATTAACTATATTAACTATTAACTAACAAAAAATAATAATAGTACAATAATAAATAATACATCTTATCTCATCAGATCTGGCCTTATTTTTGGAAAAGTGGAATATTAAAAAGGTAAATGATCAAATAAATTTTGAAAAATAATTTATTAGCTTCTCGTTTATAATTTTAAAGGACTAGAAATAGTAAGAAGTTATTATTTTAATATATTAATAAAGGAACATGATAGAAATATTGTTTGTAACACTTTCTCAGTTTTAAATAGTTATTGATGTAACAAGTGTGTGAAGTAGCCTTTTGTCGACCAGTGAATATTGACAATCACATAAGTCGACATTTGTCAACTCTTCTCTTCGGCATATATAAATGCCACCTAAAAATAATTATTACTACATAAACAGAAAAAAAATGGCATCAGCTCGACTTGGACTTGGGACCTCTCGCATGTGATCCTCGTACTCTAGCTACTACATTGTGGAGACCTTAATAATGCGTTTTTTACCCACTACTGCTTAAGCTATGTTTCTTCACGTGCTACTGTGTAAAACTTTACGCACTCAAAAGTGTGTCTATAGTCCGTACGAAGCGAAGCCGAGTTTTTAACTTTCGGCCCGTGTAGTATGTACGATTTTTGTTCATACCTCGGTCGCAAAGTATGTATTTCGTTCCTAGTAGCAGGGATGAAAGTACGTACCGGTGTACTACAAAAATGAATTCGAGAAAAAGTGCCTCGTGATAAAATGCACATTGGTCATATTGTAAAAATGCAGGTCATGTAAGAGATGAATGTCGAGAGCTTAAAAATAGTAAACTTGTAGAAGAAAAAAATGCGCACGATCAACAAACGAACCCAATTAATTTAACTAGCTCTAGTACTTCCTCAAGTAGTCTTAATCAGGGTTGATCTCTAAAATTTTATGGGTGTGGTACCCCTGGTTTTATTTGAAGTAACTGTCCGAAATGCAATTATTGCTTAAACTGAATGTTTCACACTTTGTAGTCCATGACCTTGATATGATCCTTACAGATGGTATCTTACGATAGGATACAGCTATCCTCTTTTTTTTTGATGTTATTATGCAGATGCTGTCGATTTCAAAACATGAAAATAGTCGTACTCTTCTTGGTGTTGATGTTATTCAAGTTGGCAATATCGTGTTAGATATATCCAACAATTTATATTATTTCAATGAGAATCTCGTTCAATTAAATACTGTCGGATTTTCTCAAGTTTCAGTTCGTGAAGATGAAGGTCATTCCCTACCGCAGAAAGGAAAGCAAAGTTTCGAAAACTTATTAAAAAAAATGGAATTGCTTTCGAGTCTAGTACCGAAGCCGATGCTGAATATTCAATTTTATTACTCGATGATATCCCGATATGTGTACCACCTTACCGATGTCAGAATACAAAACGCTACAACTTAAGGAGGAGTTGGATAAACTACCTAAAGCGATACAATTGAAGAATACGAGTCACCCTACGCTTCTCCAGTCGTCCTAATGCCCAAAAAGGATGGAGATATTCGATTGGCAGTTGATTACAGGAAGCTAAGTTCTGTGACTAGGACCGATGACCCTTACCAAGAAAAGATGACCTTGAAAAGATGACAGATGACTGCATAGAGAAAACTCGTATGCAGTTTTCCCTATCTTCGCCCCCAGCAACTTTTTAAAGATTGATGGATCGTTTTCGATCTGGTCTTCCTGATTTGATTGTCATATTTTCCAGCTTCTCAAAGCATATTAACGATCTTAAGTAAATTTTCTCTAAATTAACACTGTTAAAGTTAAAATTAAATCGTGAGAAATGCTTCTTCTGTTGTATTTCTGTTAAATATCTTGGACATATCATTTCACTACAATGTATACACCATGATAATCCCTAGGCCAACTCCCAAAAATGTTAAGGACCTGCTTTCCTTTGTACAAACCTGTTCTTGGTTCCGCCGATTCATAGACAAATTTGCTCAAATATCAACACCTTTATCCTCAATAACAAAGAAAAATGCAAGATGGAAATGGGATGACACACAGTCTGCAACTTTTCACCAGCTAAAAACTTTATTAAGTACTGCTCCGATTCTCAGACAAGCTGATGCACATGTCCTCTATATCTGGTGCACATATGCAAGTAGTTATGCTCACTCCAGGAGAAAGGGGAAGACAAAAACCCTATTGAATATGCTTATTACTGACGTCTGCAGAGAAAACTACAATACCATAGAACGTGAAGCTCTGGCTATTGTTTGTGCAAACATTTAGAGGATACATAGAAGTTGTAGTACAAAGTGACCATCAGGCCTTACGGTGGTTGATGTTTTGAAAACGCCTGATGACGTCTTGATAGATAGCCCTTAAGCTTACAGGCTTACGATCTTCGTATAGACTATATTATGGGGAAGGGTAACCTTATCGCTGATACATTATCCACACCACATAGAAAGAAATCTGATGAATCGATTAACCTAGTGTCTATTGACTTACCAACAAAATCTGCTAAGGACATCAGAGAGTTGGAAAAAATTATTAATGACCTAGAATCAACAGATGCAGGTGTAAATTTCAAGAAATTGGCTGAGAGAGGATATGTTATGTCTAATGGTGTACTATATCGTTATCAGAAATTGATGAAGACGAACTTCAGCTAATAGTAGCTAACTCTCAGATTCCAGTAATCCTAAAGAAATATCATGATTTGGAAACAGCAGGGCACTACGGCACTACGTATCAACGCATAGCACACAGATACTACTGGCCTGGAATAAAGAGTAATCTCAGAATACGTTGGCAAAGGTATCGAATGCCAAAGATTTAAAGCCACTAATTGAAATTCCTCTGGTCTACTGAAAACACCAGTATACAGTCTCAGAGGTTCGAAGTGATTTCCATAGATTTATTTTGACCTTTTCCTAAAACCCCAGGTGAATATAAATGGATTTTCATCATTGAAGATACTCGCTTATTAATAGATGAAGTTATTCTGATGGCGAACCTAGAAGAGTAATTAGTGAAGTGCTCAAAAGGTTGGTTCAGTTATACAACAACTAGCCTACTGCCTGAATTTCAAACAATGTCTTATACTAGCTTATCATCCAGTCTAATCCAGTTGAACGAAAGAGCAGGGACATGAAGACTCAACTAGCAATTCTTACAGAGAACGCCTATGCCAAATGGTTAGACATGCTGCCTGCAATAAGATATGCCATTAATACAGCGAATTGAGATTCAACTGGCTTTACCCCAGCCTACCTCACATTTGGTCGTGAAATGATAATTTCGTACCCCAAATAATCTTCCTACCTACTGACTCTAAGTACAACTCTCCAAGAGGCACAAGAAAAACATGAAAAAAGTCAAGACAGACGTAATCAACCCAAAGATAAGGTAAGGCGCGACGTGACTTATTAGATTGGCAACAAGGTACTTCTTAATACTCATACACTAAGTAAGTTTACATCTAAATTAGCCCCAAAACGTAATGGACCAAATATTGTTCAATTGGTAGTGATATCCACTTTTTATATGATAGCCACTCTAGGGAAGCCAAATCTATCTATAGGGAAATATCACGCTTCTGCATTAACTCCATATTGAAATGCTGAGTAAACTCTAAATCCAGTATGTCCCTTGAGCAGACAAAGCCGACCGCCTACAACAAAAGCGAGCACTAACCCAGTGTCCGATCCAGATTCTCCAGCTGCTCAATGATGATCAATTAGATGAGGTGATTTGCTGAACTTAAGAAGACGATGCTGCCCCAGAGGAAAGAAGGCAACGAAAAAACTTACTACTAAGAGGTGTTCACGTTGTCCATAACTTTTGTGCTGCTCCTCATAAGAGGACGTTTGTGTGGGGCCGAACAATTTTATCCTCGCCGCAATTGTTAAAAAGCAGACTAACATAACGTGTATTAATGGTTGCATACAAGTAATTGTCTTAGATAATCTATAATATCGATGTTGACGATAACTTGCACTGCCACGTGTGCAGCCATCAACTACACAACGATTTACAATTTTTTAATGATTGTCACACACAAAGCAGCCCTGTTATTTTAGGCCACTTATCGTCTACTTAGGAGAAAATTATTACATTATAAATTGGTATAAAAAAATCTCAAATGAACCAGAGACAACAAAAGAAAATGTCATTGGGTTTGATATTGTAAAATGTATACAAATTTCATTTTTTAGGATGCTAGATAGACTGTATTTCGAAGTATTAAAAAATATAGAAACACTGTAATAGTTGTCTATTCTAACCATTGTGGAGGTCGTTTAGTATCTGTAGAAACCTCGACCACACAAGAAAAAATATAATTCGCCACATTGTTGAAAGTTTCTTTTTATAAAAATTAAATACCAATATTACATACAATTTTAACTGAAATAAAAATATGCATAGATTCACCACAAATTTCTTGTTTATCATTATATGAAGTTAATAAATAAATTTCAAATAAGCCATAAATTTTATTAATTTTTATTTGAATTGAAAGCTTCTTTATTTATTTTATAGTATGTACTATAAATAAACAACAACAAATAAACGCCATTTGTAGAACAAAAAAGTTGCTTATTATCATTTATTAGTACAAAAAGCGAGTTTTTCCCACAACCATATATAGAAGCGACTAATGTTAATCGGCAAATACCTAAGGGTTTCAAGAAAATTAAGAATAAAGTTACACTGCAGATATACTTTAATAGTATTTTAGAATAAACTAAAAGTGAAAACAACTTTTTATCCATGTATTGATACTGCAACCTTAATTAAACAGTGTGAAAACTACAATAAACAATAAGAAGTTACTCGTTACTATGAACTGGTGGTATACTACTATGAACACTATAAACTAATTAAAAATATCAAGATAGGGAAAAAGTATGTGTGCATTATTTAAAATGAAGTAAATATCAACTTATTATACTTACTGCGTTGTTGGATGTTTAAAGTCTTGTCCAATTCGGTCATGCATGAATTCACATGTCACGTTGATTAGCCCAAATCCCTTTTTAAAGTCAACATAATCATAAACCTGGAAAGGGTTTGCTCTAGGACGAATAACTTTTTGTTTCTTCAGCGCGACAACAATGTTGATAATTTCTTTATTATCATCGTCGAGTTTATCAAATATAAAATGCTAGTCTTTAATCATTTTACCAAAGCCTTCATAATATCATAAAAATATAAACAATTTTAAAAAGTTAGGTTTGGATCCACTGTTTCATGTTAAACTGAAGTGTAAATTTCCCCCAGACCACCGGTAACGTTTGTTTCATTATCAATCCGATAGCCAGTGGATATAAAAGTAATTTCTGTTTAAGATAAGCACCCATATTGTTATTGCTATTTTAACTTATATTTAATTTTAACAAAATTATTATTAAAAATGCCTTTTACTCTTACAGTAGTTCTTGATAAAATGAGCAGTTCACCAGATGTTGCTCAAGTTATAAACACAATAAAACAAAAAATTATATTGTTGACTTGTTTAGTTAAATTGAGACTAGACAAGTTTCAAACCTAAAAATATTTCATAGATTGAGGACGTTTTTACTTATAACTAATCCTGGCGCAGGTTGAAATATCTACTATGGAAGAAACAAAAAATATAATTAAAAACAGCTTGATTAACCTTAAAAAACAAATACTATTTGCAATTGACACAAAGCCAATTTTTAGGAGTCTCTGAAATATTGTTGTGCTCAAGGTGAAACCACTGAGTTTCACAATTATTGTCGCTACCACACCTTAACATTTGGCGTCCTATCTGACTTTTGACATGAACAGCACAAGGTTGATTTAGATCCTCAATTTTCTGTGAAATATCTCCTTAGAAGCTCTGGTCTAATAACAATGAAAATCGAGAGCTTTTGTAACATTTTTATAATAAAAATTAATATCATATAATCTTTCAACATACAAAATATTTTCAAACCACATTATGAAACACAATATTCACATTCAGTCACAAACATCTGATATTGAATATAATAATCATTGATATTGATCCCAAGAGAACTGATTAATAATGTGGTGAAGTCTTCCAGATTTGGCTCGTCTTCTAATAGGTATGGACATTTTGCTTCTTCGCATCCAAAATCAAACCAGGAACATGGCATTAAACCATTTGGAGGTGTACCAATTTCAGGATGCTTTGAAGATACATTATAAATCCAGCTGCTGACAACATAAAATTAGTATGTTGGTCATCATACTCTTCCAAAGCCAATACTGTAGAAAACAACCCTATTGTGGATAACAAACACCTTTTAACACACCTAAAGAAGGCTTCTCAATGGTTGTTTACTATCTTCAATCTAGAAGCAATAATTCTTCCAGTTCTGTATTTGAACCAGGTACTATTTTGTGATTGTTCTCGAATTATTGCCTCGATAGCTTCACTTTGCTCAGGAGTCAAAGTCAAATGCAAAATGTTACATATAGCCAGTCATTCCTCATATGATTTGCTAATGTCTGAAGAATACCAGTTGCCTAAAAGGGAAATTGTTTTCCATTTTTGATACAAATGTCTCTAGTAATCTACAAACTGCAGGGTTGATATCGATTTCCTGAAGTTTCGTCAACAGATTACTAAGTTCACCTTCATCCAGACAAGGAGCATATCTCTCAGACAGAGTTTTCTTCTCAGTTTTTTTTGACCAATCCATATCTTGTACTCTAAGCATATAAAGTAAAACCATGGAAATATGATTGCAGACATCTGATAAGCCAGCCATGCATGTGCAGTGGGCACTAGAAATACTAGTATCTTTTAGGATAATAATCCAAATTTTTAATGATTTTTCTCTTTTTCTTTGAAAGTGTTGAACCTGTAATAAAGAGAACAATTTAAATAAAGATGTTTTATGAATAAACAATCATTTGCAGAAAACTTTTGCAAGTTAATTAAACTCTGTAAAGCAATGTAAATAAATATATATTGTTTACTTTAGCAATGACAACAATGGCTTCATCATTGACCTGCTTCACCCAAAGCTCCTGAACAGAGCCAGCCTCGAATTGCTTGTAGGCTTGTAAGCTTTTATAAGCTTTGAGCTGTTGGCCTGTATAAAAACTGTGACTGAGAATTAAAAAATTCACCAGATCCATCATTGTAATATTGGGAACTTTGTACATGTCAAGGCTACATTCCTTAACAGGAATTGCATATGGGTAAATATTGTATAATTTCCAATTTTTGATCATATTGGCACTTTACATCATCGCTTAAGGTCTGATAATATTCACTTCGATCCATGTTGCTGAAATGATGATAAAGAACAATGCAAAAACATAAAAGACACAATTAAAACACAAAATACGCACGTGAACAAATGGAAAATAATTCTTTTGTTTGCCACCCAGGCAAAATGGCAAACTTGTCAGTCACGTGTTCTGGAATGGTTCGTATCAAGGAAGACCGAGATTCATCAAACCTTATATTTTCCTTGTCTGAGATAAAAACGTTAGAAGAAAGCTATTTTTCTTCTACAGACCCAATACAAGCATTCGACAAACTGTGGCTTCATGGAAATAAACATCAGTGCATTTAAATTTTACACAGGCTTACTCTTAAATACCCGTATTTTAACGGATTGTCTTAGTATGACATTTTTGTCCTTTTTAAGATTGTATTATAGTATCTGATTAATAGTTATCGCAGGTGAAATTTGGAAATTATAATCGAGACTTATCGGAAATCCAGACTGCAGCTATCTTCATATCACTTATATTTTAAAAATATAACCTCAAAGAACCTAAGCAAAATATCCAAACAATCACAACATTATATATTATAATTGTGTGGATGAAATGGAATCAGAAATAATTACGCTCGCCAATCAAATGTGTAGAACATGTTTACGAGAAGAAGCAGACAAAAGTATATTTGATCTACATAAACCATCTTCAACAGATTTTGCTTCAATTTTAAGATCTTTTATTCCTATTGAAGTACTAATGTAACATTTAGTTTATTATTTTAACTATTTTAATTTTTGTTCTTTATTTTAAGATAAATAACGGTGATGGATTACCAAAACATATATGTAAGAAGTGTTTAAAAATTCTCCTCAGTTTTCAGAAGTTCAAAATAAGTACTATGGAAAATGATTTAAAATTGAGAAAAGTTTTGGAAGAAAAAGTAAAAAAGAGAGCAAATCAACAAGCTATTTACACCATTCAATCAATGGATGTTAGTATCGATGGATCAAAGGAACAGGTATTAATAAAATTGGAATTCATTAAAATAAACTGAAATGATTTTTTAAAACAATGGAAATAGTTTCCAAATGAAGGCATACTTTTTATATTAAAAAGCTGGAAGAATTTGTATTTAACAATAAAGGAACTATTCTTAAACATAGTTATTTCGAAATTATACTATGAAGTATTTTCAATTTTCATAATATAATACCACAAACAGGTCAAAATGCAGAATAGAAAATATTTATTTTGACTTAAACCTACATTTTTACAGTTAGGTATTTGTTCCTCCATACTACAGTCTAAACACCTTATTTTCTCTAGCTATTTGTATTTCATTCTCTGTTCTATTATGTGATATTGTCATGCATATGTTTTTCTGTCAAGATAGTCAAATTGTTTTTTCTGTGAAATTAAAGGTATTTAATAATTTTTGAAGATTATCTTCATTTTCGGTAAATATGGCATCATCTGCATAGCACAGGATTTGTCTCTGTCACCCATTTCTTAACCTTTTCCTTAGCACACCTTTTTATGATCTCATCCATTATTATGTTAAATAACATGGGCCTATGAGAGTCTCCTTGTCTGATACCACTGTTGACTGTTATGGTTTTTTTTTGTTTACCCTGTGTCCAAGAACTTGACTTTTTTATGGTCTGGATGATATTGATAGGTATGTTTCTTTTGTACAATAGGTGAATAACACTTTCCAGTTTAATATGATCAAAGGCATTTGTGAGGTCAACAAAGCATAGGAATGCTAGTTTGATACATTCTATGGATTTTTCAACCAGTTGTCATAGGATAAATACTGTATCTACACAGGATCTTCCTGATCTGAATCATTGTTGCTCATCTTCTAGTGTTGTGATTGATTTAATTTTGTTGGTGATAA
The DNA here is from genome assembly GCF_026250575.1 of Diorhabda carinulata. Lineage (NCBI taxonomy): Eukaryota > Metazoa > Arthropoda > Insecta > Coleoptera > Chrysomelidae > Diorhabda > Diorhabda carinulata. Next base: position 13,735,719 of record NC_079462.1, read on the forward strand.
TTTTTGTATTGAGTGGTAATGTTTTAACCAGGAAATTTATGCTCCTGTGGTTAGCCGGAACTTGTTTATCTCCATTTTGACACATGAGTATAATGGTACTGCCTCTAGAAATTTTCTGTTTTTTAAGGTCTTTAGGGCTTGGTCGACTTCTACGTCATTCCTTATGTGCAGTATGTTGGTTTTCTTACTTTACCTTCTTTAAATAGCTAGTAGACCACACATTTGTCTTCTGATATTTGACTTGATTCACAGAGTTCGGTTATTTCTTTCGGTTGTTGTCGTATCAGAGCCTGCAGTGCTTCTAGGTGGACTCAGTAGCATAGGAGCAATGTTGCCAGCCTCAATCCCCAAAAAAATAGGGGGGTTGAGGGACTAGGTTAGCAACCTACCCCTCAGAAAACAGATAACTATCCCAAACGTTTATTTTGTTGAAATTGTCAGTGAATGAGCTATTATTTTTGTGTGTTTGATATTATTTGCACTGATTAAACCACATTGAATGTTTCATTGAAGGTATTGTTACTCCTAAGTATGTCTATGATTTTAGTTAGAATTCAGTTGATTATAGTGAGATTATATATTTTTTAAACTTTCTGTTTACTTTTTATGCCATTTATGTCTAAGTTGGTATATAAGTATGTCATAAGTGGCCAACCTTTGTGGCTGCAGGGTCACATTTCTAAAAGTAGACTTTGCATGAATCAATTTTGCATAGTTGACTAATGCAAATACAAAAATGTTATATTTGATAATTGAAATCAGAGAATAAACTATCCAAATCCAAACAGTTAAAATCTCTCCTTTAGCTATGCATTACATTTCAATTTCACACTTCTCATTTGTTTATATCATAACAAGGAAATCATATCTACAGCATCGAGAAAAAAATTTATGCCAAAAGTGACCTCGAGAAAAACTTGGAAATTATTTACAGAGTTGTAGGTCCACCGCCAGAGGGCGTAATTAAATACAAAAATTATAAAATTAATAATTTACAAATTTTGCCTAATGAAGATGCATTTAAACTATGATTATCGTATTCTTCAAGAAATTCAGTGTATATTTGATTTTTAGTCTATCTTTTCAAATAAGAGGTGGTGGTGGGGGGAACTTTATTATGAAAAAACGCCTGTAAGTTCAGTTCTACTTAACCTATCTATGCAAACTTAGACTTTTTGAAGAGAGCTCCTCTCTACCAATGTAAGATTTATAATTTCGATACAACCTAATCAGTAACGTATACGCTAGAAGGCGCTATTTATTTATTTTTTTAAATCTAGCTATCCTTGAAAAATGTTAAATGGAAACATGCAGTTTTAATTGGAGAATATAAACGTAGACCAAAATAGCAACAGAACAGCGAAAACCGCATGCCGATATCTTTTTCGTATTACGAGATGTCCTAAGAAAAGTGTAAATTTTAAGCATTTTCCTTTAAACATAAATTACTCCGGTTTGACTGAACGGATTTTAACATTTTTTGACTCCTCAATATTTTCTTTCCTTGTTTTATTATTAATAGTTCCAATTATTATGTCAATATTACTTATGCTGTCACCGGGAAACTGCGTTATGGAAGTTAAAATGGAAATATAACTTAATACTCTGAATGGCGTTTCGTATTCTCTTGATCATGTTATCTCTAGTAGTGGGTCTAAGTGCACAAACAAGGTCTTTAATCCGGCATCAGAGATAGAAATCTAAGACGGTTAAGTCTGGTGACCTGGTCCAAAAATAAAAGGTCCAATTATCTGATCATCTACAATACCACACCACACATTCACCGACCATCGCCAGTGATACTGAACTTCTTCTGTGACCAATAGTGCATATTATGCCGGTTAACCGTATCATCACTACTAAATGTAGCTTCGTCTGACCACAAAATACGTGACGTTAATTGAGGGTCGTCATATAGCATATGTAGTAACCAGTTTCAATAATCCAACTTTCTGTCGTCATCACGATTAACCAATTGTTGATGATATGGATGAAATCTAAAAGAAATATAATGTCCTATTAAATATCTTTTCGGAATGATAAATAAATTATTACCTATGTTAAAATATAACCATGCCCACAAATAATATTATGCGGGTATATTTTGTTTAAGAAACATATCTTTTTACATCATAATTTACCTGTGTCCTGTCAAAATACGTTGAACGGTGGTTCTGCTTATTCCCAAGTCTCTACTTATTGCTCTAATACTTAAATGCGGGTTAAATTGCACACATACCAAAACATTTATTGTGTTTTCCTCTGAACGACCTCTGTCCTAAAACGACTTAAATACGGGAAGATTTACATTTCCAGTTACTGGGATGACGTCTTTGGGGATATTGTATGCCATATACCGTAGTCGCAACAGTTGCATTTCTCATACATTCAAAGTAAATGCCTATCATATCAAATGCTTCTTCGTTTGTAAGAATCATCTTGATATAACTTTTAAGTAAATTTTATATCGAATTTAATGCTCACAAATCTCAATGACACGTAAATGACCAAATTACTAGGTTTATTAATTTGATACAAGACGTATCTTTTTGCGTTGTTTTTTTCATGGCCCACTACTTGTTTTTATATATTTCCATCATAACTTCCATAACGCAGTTTCTCTGTCACAGCATAAGTTATATTGACATAATATTATCAATAGAACAAAGAAAGACAATTTTGAGAAGTCAAAAAATGTTAAAATCCGTTCAGTTCAGTCCAGAGTAATTTATGTTTAAAGGAAAATTCTTAAAATTTACACTTTTCTTAGGATATCTCGTAATACGAAAAAGATATCGTCCGTTTTCGCTATTCTGTTGCTAATTTGGTCTACTTTTATAATCCTTGATTAAAACTGCATGTATCCATTCAACATTTTTCAAGGATAGCCATATAAAAAAAATTACATAAATAGGGCCCTCTAGCATATACGTTACTCATTAGGTTGTCTTGAAATTGTAACTCTTACATTGGTAGAGAGGAACTCTCTTCAAAAAGACTATGTTTGCATAGATAGGTTAAGTAGAACTGGACTTACACGCGTTTTTTCATAATAAAATTCCCGCTTCCCCCCACCTCTTATTTGAAGAGATAGACTAAAACTTGTAAAATCAAATATACAGTGAATTTCTGCAGAATACGATAATCATAGTTTAAATGCATCTTAATTATGGAACTTGCAGTTTCTTTCCTTAGATAGTTTTCTTGAATGCCCTCTTAACTGCTCTTTTGTAATCACATGGAAAATGTCCAAGTGGCAAGTGTAGATATGCGCAAGAATTTTATAAGTTTCTATTAAGTCTCCTCTGAAGCGACGTTCTCTGAAAGTGGGTAGGGCAAATATTCTAAGGCGTTCTTTCAGCGAGGGAGGTATTTTAGTAAACCTTCGCTGAACTCGTTTTAAAAGCACAATATCCTTCACAAATTATGGATTCCACACTGAATGCGCAAATTCAAGCTTTGGCTTTATATACGTTTTGTAAAGAAGTCTTATCATCTCAACTGAGTGATCCTTAAAAGCTTTTTGTACCATATAAGTGAATGAGTTGGCTTTCTTGACTATTTGGTTAATATGTACATACCATTTTAGGTTTTCGGTAACTATAACTCCAAGATCACTTTGCTGATCAACTGTAATAATATCCACACCTTTTAATGTATTAGCTCTTCTGGTATTGTTTGAACCAATGTGTAGGACACTACATTTTGTTTCATTGAGCTTCATTTTCCAGGTGTTTGTCCATTTATCTTGTGTGCAAGTCATATTGGAGTAACTGAATGATATATTTGTTTTAATGGTCACAGCAAGATCACTAATGTAGATCACAAAGAGAAGGGGACCAAGAACAGACCCTTGAGGTACTCCACTAAGAACCTCGTGCTTGGTTGACAAAATACCATTCGCTTTCACTTGGAACTGCATAAGCTGTAGAAAGGATGAAATTAGGGCCAAAAGATTCCCTCTTATTCCAAGATGCTCCAGTGTGTGTAACAATAATATATGAGGGACTTTGTCGAATGTCTTTTCAAAGTCCAGGTTTATGACATCCGTAGCACTCCATTGTCATAAGCAGTGGTCCAATGGTCTAGACATGCCAGAAGATTTGTTGTTGTGGATTGACCAGGCATAAACCCATGATGGCTTTTGGGTACAATGTCATTTTCTATTATGAAAGTTGTTAGTTCCTTTGCTATTATCTTCTCCATAACTTTACACTGATGACAAGTCAAACTAATCGGTCTATAGTTTGACGCTAGACCTTTGTCTTCTTTCTTGAATATAGGGATTACAGTTGCTCACACACAGCGTTTTAAAAATATTGTAGGAATTTGGTCTGGGCCTGGGCTGAAATGGTTTTTCAAGTTGTTAATGGCTTCTTCTACTTTCGCATCAGTGAAATTTATGGTAATAATGCTGGGAATTACCCTTCTGTTGTCTGGGAAACTAGGCAATGCATTAAGATTCTTGTTTTTAGTAAATGTCTGCTCAAATTGATCTGCAAATGCTTCAGCTACTTGTTCGTAATCACTTACCACTTTTTCTGTGACTGGATCTTTTAATGTTATGGAAATTACCTTTGACATTTAGTACTGATTACTACTAAAACCGAAATTTTGATCTGAAAATTTGTTTGACTCTAGGTTTAATGGAAATTGTATTTTTATAAATTTGGTTTTCAATTAAGATATGTTTCGTTATCTGTACTTCTACAACTATGCAGTTGAAGTTTTCTCAAAACAGATAAAAATCAATATCTAAATTAAAATTAACATTCTGTATGGATCTTTGTCTTGAATTGGAATAAGTTTTGATTCGTTTACTCTAATTCCTTAATTTGTTATACTTTGAATAAATACATTTCTATAATTTTCGCATTTTTTGCTTAAAAATTGACAATTCAGCAACTGTCAATATAAAAGATCTTTAATATAATACAAGTCTCTTTAACTAACCTGCAAAATACTTTTTATATGAACACTGATCGAAGCAGTCTGGTTCTGGATGCTTCAAATCTGTGCATTAAGGTCTGGGATGGAAAAATTTGAAGTTTGGTTATCCATAAAATATGGGAGTTTCATTTTCAAGAGTTTGGCTTTAATCTGTATAATAGTCATAATTGTTATGAGATGGTTATTAAAACCTTGATTTCTGTTACATTGAAAAGTTCTTGGTTAAATAAAATCGATTTCCCGATTGTAGCTAGGATCTGTGGTTGAGTTGATTCGTTTAGTGGACTGTATTTTACAAAAGTCTGATGTCTCGATTGGTATTCCGATTGATTAATTCTAGTTGAGAGTATAATTTAATGTTTTAACTTAATCTTCATTTTTACTTCTCTTTTTCAACTTCTCTTTGACAATAACAACCTTTTGATCTGAATCATTATCAAAAAAAATTATCTTATAAAATGCATTTTTCATAGGCGGGTGTTGATTAAAATTACACATTATACAAAATCATATTAAATTATACAAAATAAATACAGTCTGTCTTTTGGATTTGGTCTAATTACTGAAGAATAATTTTGCTGGTTATTTTCAAATTGTGGTTCTAGCCTTTGTTTAAACATTTTGGCCAATTTTTGGATCAATACCATTTAATAAGGTATTTGAAGTTATGTTCTTTGTTGAAATTATTGTCCTTCCTAGTATGTGATTTCGAATGGTGTTGCGAGTAGAGGACTCAAAATAAAACTGTCTAAGAGTTTTTTAAAATTCCAACGTTTTGATCTTTTTTTGACCTTTATCAAAGCTAAAAATATATGGTACGTTATAACTCAAACGTTGATAAAGATAAACAAGTAAACAAAAAATTGTGAAAGTAGAAGTAAACCAATAGTCAGATAGTGTAACAATTTAAATTTCTATACATGTATATACAGGGTGTTTATAGCATTCCAAGCTCTCGGAAATGATTCTATAAATAAATTGAATAAAAAAAGTTGGTATAACACAACTTCCAACAACGACTGGGAAGCGAGTTATAGTGAGCGATAGATTTCGCCCGGATTCCTGATCCACTAATAGGAAGCCAAATTGAATGTCTCGGGTCTAAGATTGGCAATTATTAAAAATATAGTTCAAAGTTAAAATATTATTACAATTCATAAAATGGAAACAGATAATTTTCTTAATATTATCCATAACGTAACACTTGCCTACATCTTGCCTTGTACACATCATTCTCTTTAGAATTAAGTTTTCTGTAAGTTTTATTTGAAAGTTTAATTTATTTATTAGGCATTTAACGAAGTTATTTCACTCCAAACGTAAAAAAAGTGTATTTTGGAGTTAAGTTTTTTGTATTTTACGTCAGTTAACGTAAATACTGTTGCAGTTACAGATCTGAGACCTATTTTAATCAATTTTTCAGATCAAAATACGGTATAGACCAAACAAATTTGCATGACCATTTCAGACCTGAGACATTTCTATTATTGGTGGATCAGGGATCCGGGCGAAATCTATTGTTTACGAAGCGTTTTTGGAAGTTTTGTTATACCAACTTTTTTCCTTATATTTCCCGAGACATTGGATTGCTATTCCGAAACACCCTGTATAAATGAATAGGATACACTGCATCTAAGACAAACTATATAACAAACAAAAAAGAACATTGTATAAAACAGAAGAACAATGAAAAGGTTATTTAAAGAAACCAATATATACACATATAAGTAAAAACCTATACTAACAATATACCTTTTTAAATAATTAGACGCCAGTCAAAAGATAATATACATATGTATATACAAATTCTGCACGAAATATAATTCTCCTGTTAACATACATCTATTAGTGAATGAATACTTCCACCAAACTTTTCCAATGTTAACAAAAGCATGAACGGTAAAAACTGTTGGAATTATTCTACGAGTAATTACCATCAAGTACTAGTCAGGTCAGTATGTGTCGACATATAAACATTCAAAAGATGGTTATAATGCACCCCGAGATCTTTACGGTTATTAACTGTATCATTCAATTTTATGTATATCATTTCGCTGATGGTTCTTTTTGCATATTTATGTTTTTTATCCAGAATTTTCACATCATCAAAATTAAACTTGTGACCATCAGTGAAATGATTAATTAATTATTCTACGAGATGTGTTTGCGATACTTTTTGATCTGTGAATTGTTTACTAATAGTTGAATACATTAATGCATCTCAAGTTTGTAGTCTCAAAACAAAAATCTGAGTATTAATTTGCTGCCTAGGAATTGATTTTTTGTGAAATTATTATATATTATACCTTATTTTTAAATTAGGAGGACCATTTTAGGAAACCCGAATTAAACCACCAAAAATCACTAAAAAAAGTTACTAGATTGGAAGCGATGACAAAATACTAGTTATACTAAAATTATACAGTCTGGAAATAATGAACTACATACTAAATAATAATTAACCTAGAAGACACACGGTGAAAGAAACATTGCATATTATTGACAACGATAAAAAAATACAACGAATTGTCAAATTAAATCTATAAAGAACTTCAATATCGGTGACTACGTTTGTAAGAATGTTAATAAAAGTTGTCAGATTTGGTGGCACATACGATACACATACACTAGTTATACTGACTTGTCGGCTCAAATTTGACACGCCTCGCGCATGGTGTTACTCTGGAATCAAAATGTTTCTTTGGCCATTCAGATTAGGTTGGAATTGTACGTATTTACTGGGTTTTTTGTCTAATATTTTTTGTGCTCAGCGGCAATTATAGAATTGACCTAACTGTTATTATTTTCTTTTAAAATATTGTACTTCCTATTATGAAATCATAATGCCATCGCTATATGTAAATCGAAATACCAAAGAAACAGGTTTTGAATACTTTGGTTTCAAAGAAAAATACTTGGCAAAGCAGTAGATAGGATCATGTGGTCGAGAGGATAAAATTAATTTAAAATATGGTAAATGATTGTTGCAAATCACAAAATAACCACAATTTCTGTTTTTTTCCCAATAATTATACTTATTTTATGTTCTTGTCAATTCACTTACAGAATTATTAACAACAACAGTCTAGTTGGAAATATTTAGATACGTACTGAAGTATTTAAGTCTGGATCAAGATATGACTGTAGGGAATTATCAAATTTTTACGAGTTATAAATTATTTAAATATTCACAGTTTTCAAGGAGTTATATATATATATATATATTTACGAATTTTGGCATAATTCTTTCATCAAAATGTTGGGTGCTACTTATTAGATTTGTTCATTTTCAATCAAGAGATACATTTTGTTTTAGAAAATAATGAACTATTTTGCAAAAAAATAGTAGCATGTGAGTTATTGTTTATTTTTTTGATTTTTCAGATTGTAAGTGATATAATACCTTTGGAACAAACTTTTGAAGTAATCTCTGCTGTTGTTATTGATAATACTAAATCCCCACCTGTGCCAAAAGAATCAATAGAGAACAAAAATATGAACAATGATACTCTGAGTACAGATGATCTCACTTTTGTAACAGATTCGGATTCTTCTGAATATGATAAGGACATTTGTAAATCAGGCAAAAATATGCATTTGAAGGTTAAAACTGGTGTGAAATGCAATATTTGTGACAAAGTTTTAGGTTCAAAGGGAAATCTTAATCAGCATATGGCAATACATGGTAAAAATCGACCTTACTCGTGTAATGTCTGTGATAAAAAGTTTACTAGGGCTGATCATGTTTTAATACATAAAAGGATCCATACAGGTAAAATAAAGTTAGTGTTTCAAAGAAATATTTTAAGGCATATCCATTGATAAGCAATAAGATATTAAAATAAGAATTCTTGTTAATTATTTCCACATTTCTTATTCCTGATTGGTTACGTCACAATATCTTTGTTAGGTTTCAAAATTGTCGTTCGCGAGTTTATATTGACTACTAATTGTGCTAATAAATATGCTGGTAACTATGTATGGGTGCGCAACTAAGAATTATGTTTCATCTTTAGAAAAAAAATTCTACTGACACACTGATTACACACAACTGCAGCAACAATTACACTGTCTGACGCGCGTTTCTATAACCAATTTATCGTCTTCAGAGACTGAAGGTAAACCTATCAAATTTACTTCACTATTTTATGTTGAATTTTCCTACCAGTGAACCTTCGATCGGGAAAACTTCTTCGTCCGGAATCTTCATATTCATTCCTCAACTACTAAACTTTAGAGTGGGCTGTAAGGAATAGGCCCTTTGTCCTTATTTAAACTGGTCTGACATTTAACAATTTATAATTGGATACATGTTTTAACATTTACATGATATATATTTATTTCATGATTATGACTGGCAACGTGATTGGTAATACTCGATTGTTCGATTCACCCATTCTTAAATGAGCTACGTGTTGCATTGGAGCAGCTGATCAGTACTTAGAAAATCATTTTTTTCACGGCTTTTAAAGGGGCGCAAGTAGAAAGTTTGACATAATTAGATAGTACAAATTAAAATAATGGTACTCAGTACATGATTTAATTCAAAGCTTTCAATTTCTACCTGAAGTAAAGGTTTTCTGAGAGCACGGTTTATTCTTTTTTTTTTCTCTTTTGTACATAATTCAATCTATCACTTCACGGATTAACATATTTTAGAGAATTGTTGAATTTATAAGCTTTTCACTTTTATTTATAGGGGAACGGCCACATAAATGTTTGATATGTAAAAAAACGTTTATTCAATATGCTACGTTAAAGGCGCATTTAGGTACTCACAGTAATGAGAAACCGCACATGTGTACGGTGTGTGGAAAGTCATTTAAACAAGCTGCTTCTTTATCTAGTCATAATCGAATTCATACAGGAGAAGTGCCGTTTGTTTGTGAATTGTGTGGTAAAGGATTCAGAACTGGTGGAACTCTAAGCATACATATGAGGTAAGATTAATAGTAGTCGTTACCTAGCTCAATCATATTTATCTAAAATTTTTTTCAAAACCAAATTATTTTTTATTATTCCTTGATTCAGTAAATAAATAACCTAACCTAACCAATGATAGTAATTTTATTGAGTTTCAAATCATTTTAAACTGGTATCTGTATGTTAACGAGCTACCGTACAAGCTTAGGTAATCAGTAACATAACGAGCTCTGTTTCTGTGTCTCACGTGATTTTGGAACTATCTTTACCTAAATAAATTTGGCACGACCATTTGGTCTATATATGATAGTAATGGATTAGAGAAAAGAAAATTTTCTTTGTTTTGTATACTGCGTTGAAAGACGACTGCAAAAGTCTTTTTGAGTTTACTTGTATGAATCTGTAGACATTCATATAAGCAGTTTTTTGATGTTTATTTCGGCAGTAAGTTTATCATGGTATCAGACATCACTTCAGTTATTTATCTATTAGTCTCACTTCGATCTTGCAACACGAAATCGCGGACTTCTCCAAATTTTTGTGTGTGATAGCATTTAGGTGTGCTCCACCTTCACGTTCGTCTGTATACGACGACACCTTTTCACTATGGCACTGCAGATTCGCCGAATCTAATCTTTGTGAATTTGCGTTGAACTCTTTTAAAGGCAGTTATTTAATCACTATGCTTTGATCGACATGATCCATTTTTATTGATGAGAGAACTTTTGTTTGTATCTTGTTTCTGGCGTATTAGTTTATATTTACCAAGGAGGAGACACTAGATAGTAATGTACGCGCGACGTCGCTTTTTATTTTATTTGTAATAACTAATGTAATCACCCTCGTTATTAACAACACTTTCCTATCAAGTGTGCAAATTTTCAATGCAGGACCGATAAAAATCAATTGTTGTGTGAGTTACAATACCCGAGATAATCATACATAATACAAATTTTCAAGAAAAAGTAATTATCGAAATAAATGGAAATCCGACGATGCGATATCACTCCATGATTCGTCTAACACAGTCCCTTTTTATGTTGCCGAAGGTTTTTCTATAGACAGACGAATAAAAGCATCTTCTTTAACAGTTTGCCCAGGTTTCAGCGCTCAGTCAAATACTCAAAAACGCCTTTTTAGTATTTAAAATAGGCCTAGCAGTATTCCGTGGTAATTCATTTTGAGCGAGCCATTGTCTTTTATGTTTTAGAATTATCATATAAAAATCATTTTTTGTATCCAATAAAGCCGATGAAGCAATACGTTGCTTGTGATAGGTTGGCTTTGTTATCTTTGTACATATTATGGGGGACCCAATCATTTGTTCTGCTCATTTTTTCAACAAAACCAAATGATTGGTCGACCGAGGTTGGTTAAGCGCGTTTGAAGGATTCATGATTGTGTGACTTGGATTTCCTTCCAATTCTGCCTTCAGCACGTAATTATCTAATGTTTATCTTCCAGATCTAAATTTCGAGAATCATTTTTTCTGCATTTACGAATGTCTAATGCAGTTGTAAACATCGCAAATGATTCTGATAGCAACTGTTGCGTTATTCCCCTTTCGAAACTCAAAAAGCATATAATGCAGAATATGCTCTTCTGGTATTTAACTGGTCATTTCATCCCAAATTGCCGAATTAAGTCACAATAACCTTAAAATATCTATTACAACAATTAAAAGTACTCAACGAGCTGGGAAATGACAATTAAATATATACATACGCAAAAACGACTTCATTATCCGATCCCCATAATATATATTTGATATTATTCTGCGGAAAGGTGACGAGAATTTCCATTTCCACAAGAGAAAGTATGTTCTATTATGTTCCTTCACTATGTGTGTTTAACTTGGGACCATGAATTTCTAACTGCTATTTGATGATACGTTCTTGAGGTTCTTGAGATGGTTTGAAAGTACCCCTATACTTGTATATAAATTCGAGAAAATTCTGCTAACTTTGTAATAATTAGGGTTCACACAAGCAATAAAAATTTAGTGGTCCAAAAGGACCACCTAAGTTATGATTTAGTGGTCCAAAAATATAACGTGGTAGACAAAAGTAAAAAAATTAACATATGCATGCTACACATACTTTTATACATATTTTTACGGCATATATAAATTCTTTTATGCAAAAACAGCACAGTAAATATAAAACATAGGCTTTTTTAAAAATATTTTGGGCGACAAATTTGTCGTCGATGTGTATGATTTTGGCGACATTTCTTGATGATTTGGCGACAATTGTCGCTACGTCGCCATGCTGGCGTGAACCCTAGTAATAATAATGCTTGTTTTGTGGTTGTGGCAATGAGATATAAATGTGCTTTTTAAATATATGTACTCGTAGATTTCTTTGGATTATCAAAAAATGAATATTCTTCTGTTTTACAGAATAATATCAAACATAGAGAAAAATACCCACATGTAAAGAACTAGAAAACAATTATTTCTGGAAATTATATTATTTATAATTAATATCACTCACATAATATTAAAATTATTTTAATAAATAGAAATAGGGTCCTTGGAATTTCCAATTCAATAAATTCAAATCATTAAAAAATCTAGAAATAGGTACTGAACAAATTTTTTTATTAAAATAACATAAAAGTTTGTGTTTTTGGATTCTTTTCGTGAAATTTTAGATTAAAAATAAGTTAGTGTCTTCATTATAACTGCAACGTTACATTTGAATATTTTTTCTATATTCTATGTTTCATAATTATTCCGCCAAAAAAAAAGTGAAACTGCATTAATGAACCAAAATATCAAAAAACATACATTCAATTATAAAGATTTAAAAATTCTTGAATTGGAATCAAATATACGAATTTTCCCATACATGGGAACGAGAAAACTATCAATGATAAATAAAGACAATCTAAGTTAAATTTATAATTCTGTTTTATAAATTTTAATGTAACTGCGCATAATTCAATTGATGGCTGACACTCATAAATTGCCTTATGTAAATTGCCAATGTCAAGTCATATTTTGATAAAGACCGCAGTGGTCGAAACGACAATTTTGAATGTGTTTTAGAAACTAATTTTCAACAAAAACAATTTAGAAAAGGAAGTAAAGAAATTTTCACAATCAAACTAACAAAATCTTCAATTGAAATATTGAAGTAAAATAGAAAATTATCAATTTCAGTATATGGAAGGGATAAAATTATATCATCTGCATATTTTTTATCAGTTTTATATGATTAAATTGATAAGTATTATTTTAGTTTCGATCCTCAAATGTAATTTACTCTAGAAAGAAAATAATGAACAATCATTACACCTGTTCTTGACAGTAAAATTAGAAATCATAATCTACTGGTGTAGGAGAACAATAAGTTCTGGCAGATATATCAATTATCATTCATATCACCCACGTAACACTAAGAATAGTTTAATCAAACAAATGAAATAGAATCCTCAAACTTTCGAATCCAATATTTCACGAAAAGAACTTAAAAATACTAAAACTTTTTTATGAAAACTCATATCCTTTACATCTTTTGAAAATAATTTCTTGTTTTTTTCCGGAATTGAAACTGAGTGAAAATGAGTATGTTTGCAGTTTTTTAAAGAGTATGCAAATGAGCTTTCAAGCAATTTAAAAAATCTAGAACACTTGTATTTATTTTGCGCTTTTTATACATTAATTTCCACTGTCGCGTTAATTTTTCAGTGAATACCATGTATGGTTGTAAAGTGAGTGAGATAACAAACTTGAAGCTTTAGGTGGAGTTAACTCCTTTTTATTGAATGAAAATAGCTTTAGTCAGAATCCTGCTCATTTTCCACAAGTTTTCGATACTCTTGCGTTTTAGATTATATTTATCGCTTGCCTACATTGAGCAAAAGACTGCATACTAGAAAAAAACCGACAAAGTCACGTTTCCATGAGGAAATTCCGCACTTGTTTTATCCTTAGTCATTGACGACTTTCTTGTATCTATGTATGTGAACTATTTCTAAAAGTTCTCTTTTTCGATTGCGTTCAAAGAATTTTTGAATTTTTATAATTCAATGTATGTTTTTCTCTACTGTATGTTTTGTCAATGCAGTTTTATACATTTCTAAAAGTTCTCTTTTTGTATTGGATTCTGATTAAAAATTTTTTGAATTTTTATAATTGAATCCATGTTTTATTTTAATATTCCAAGTTTTGCTAATGCAGTTTTATTTATTTTTTTATCGTATTGATGACTTTTTCATATATTTTATATATACCAAGATATCTCCCCTTTGTAAACAGATTCACAATTACTTCTTTTGTTTTTGTTTTAATTTGTTAATGTTTTAGTAATATTGTACTTATAGCAAGGGAAGGTGTTTTGATGTTTAGCTTCAGTTTTGTTCCTCAGTTGAATATTGTATTTGTTTATTCATCATTTTTTCACGATAATTATTCTCTTGTAATAAAATGTATGTTTTATGAATAGCTAAGTACCTAAAATCAAGATCTGATAGTTGGATAACTTCATAACCCAATATAATACTCAGTGATCTTTTTGATTACATTACATGTGAACACATTTTTATAAAGATCAAAATAGGTCGAAATGGGAATTGTTTACCTGTTTTAAAAATCAATTTTCAATCACAACAGACCTAAAAACAATACACATAATTTTCCTGTATTCTATAATGTTTTGATATATCGGGCTAGTTATCTGGAATTATTTATACAATTTTATTTTAAATAATCGACGGAAATCACTATTTTTTGCTTTATATTTGTTTCAAAGGTTGAGGGTCTTAGCACTAGACACATTTCTTACTTTTTGGACCAATATTTATGAAAATTCATGACATGACAATGAATTACAGTTTTTGTAGGTTCCATTTGAATGAGCGTCCCTATATTTGTATCTATTGCGACAAAACATTTGTCACTAGCTCTCATTTGAGAGTCCATCATAAATCTCACACTGGGGAAAAGTCACATATTTGCATTATATGTCACAAAGCGTTTACTCGAAGTGAACATTTAAAATCTCATTTGGTCATTCATAGTGGTAGAAAACCGTACCAGTGTATTATGTGTCCCAGGAAGTATACTCAAAGTAGTCACTTGAGAAGACATGTCAAAACAGTTCATGAAAATAAGATATGAAAAAATTGGTTGATTGGAACATTTGGGTGAGTAAAATATATTATATATCGGCATATTAGTCAACAAAGAGTATGTTCTATTGATTATGTGGAATAACGTTAAATGAGCTTGGGAAATTGAAAAAATTATTTTATCTTTCAACGAAAATAAATACAATAATACCAATAATGGTTTATTTAAAGTCGAGAGTTTAAAAGTCTGGATTTATTTAATACCGCCCGAGATCCATTCCAAATAGGTACTATGTCATTAGAGTGACTTTTGACGACAATGAGTTGATGTGTTTATAAAATGGAGCAATGGTTTTTTCGTGGTTTATCAGACAACTTGCCTTAAATAGATTCTCTAGCAATAGCTAGTTATTTTGCCACAAATAATGGTTTTATGACTGCTACAATCCGCGGCATGATCCAGATGAACAGACTGATAGATCTTGAAACTCTGAATTTTAAGGTACCAAGTGTTGAAGTTTAAACAAATATATTACATTTAGTTTGGAGCAAATTCGACTTCGATTTTATTGGACTTATGGTGTTTGAGTTTAAAAGTGTCTGATTTTAATCACAAAATAGTTAAAACGCGATAGGGAAATATTATTGTTTTCTAAAAGTTATAGTACCCCCTAGATTTTATTAATTTAATTTAATTAGTCTGATAACTAGCAAAAAAAACCAACTATCATAAAAAATGTAGTTTTGTAATTTTTTTTTTAAAAAGAGAATATGTCATAAAAATCAGGCCGTTTATTATTACTTGAATAAAATACTCTAATCAAATTTGCTCTATGTTAAACGTGAGTGTTGAAAATTATTAGTCCTGAAAAATCAGTGGTGCCCCTTTCTTTTAACAATATTCAGGTTAGATCCGTAAAGACGCCACGTTAATGCAAAAAAAAACAAGCCACAAATAAAAAAATCACAAGTAATTCTAAATTATTGTTACACTAATACAAGCTACCCTGTATCGTAAGTTTTAAGTTTTGAATATGTTATTCAAAAAATGAAATATACAGTCAATTGGGCAAGTTATGTGAATATAGTCCACTCAAATAAATATAAACAATGTCAGTAAATTGCGAAGTTGTTTATTCTATTTAATCCCTTACTATGATCAGGCGTTTCAAATGGCAAATCATTTTAATGGACAACTCATTTGAATTCCCTGCACTAACGAGCATTGTTGTATTGATCCCAGCAAGAGTTGACTTTTGTATTTCATAAATAACAATTTAATATGTCTCAAATAAAGAAATCTAAAGTTGTAGAATCCGTTCCTTCAGATAGGTATGCCAATCAAATTCTCTCTTTTCGTATATCCACCTAAACATGAATCAATTTTTTATTCACAATTAGATGGAACAAAACCAGACCAATAAATCAGTTTTTTTCGTCTTTCGTCATCACTTTATGTGAATTTCATCATCAATTTTTGTCTGTTTTCATGTCACTAGGCCGTCATCATGATATTTGTCCTCCCTTTACCAAACTGCCTACATCGTTGACATACATTTTCATCATTATTGACAGATTCTTCAACATGATGCCGGTGAATTTCATCAGGAAAAATGTTGTTACTTTTAAAAACGGGATAACTAAGCGAATTTCATAGCGAGATTACCTTAATTAAAAATGACCCTTTTACATTATCTTCTGTATCACAGTTATAAGAATATGAATAGTTTATTCAAGCATACAAAAAGCTAGCTAAGTTTTATTAAAAAATAATGGACCAATAATGGAATTTCCAGACGGTAGTTTTGGTTGCCTTCACATTTTCATATATATAACTGATATTCAACTTCAATTACAAATTATTCAGTTCGCTAAAAAATTTTTTTTAGGGATAAGTCGTATTTGAGATATAATAAATAGAACAAAAAATAATTTGTGTCAACTAGAGTTCACTCTTAAAATTAGGCGAATTACACCAGAACCCAGCCCAACAAAATCTAAACATTTGTATATTAAACTATTTTAGGTGTAAGACAACAGGAGCTATGATATATCATTTAATGATAAGACTTAAAATCAGTACTGTTACTTTAAACACACATAAAAATATTTGGACTGCAATTATCAAAATATTTCATTCATATTGAAGAAAAGGGCGTTAGCAGTAAATTAACTCATCTGAGCCTTATCGTTCGAGTAAAAATTAATATAATTTCTTATTATGTCCCCCATTAAGGTTTCCTAATGGCTAATTTGTTGTAAAAAAGAAACTATAAGTAATAAAATTATATTCGAATCAAATGAGGAATTTTCTCTCTTCCACAAAATTTAACCCTTCAACAAGAAAATGGTCAACGGGAAAGTCAGAGACATAACCAGAGATAAATTATGTGAACACTTGCCAGTTATATTAAATACAACTACAATTCAACGCCTGAAATTAACAGGTCTTATTTGTCAATCAATTAAAATCATATTTAATTTTAATTAATAAATATTTCTGAAATCATATTATTAATATTGTATCTCGATATACAGGGCATAGTAACAAGGGCGTTGTCAGACTAAGTCAAGACTAAGATAAAAAATAAGAACGCCTGGTACAGTCGAGAGCATGAAGCGTTACAATTTGGAAATCTTTGCCTCGATGACGATTGTCTTCTTCTTCTTCTTATTTTAAAACTATGTCTTGTGTTTTCAAAGAGGCAGCCTAAGTTGTGACTCCGAGGACCAGCTGTCATACCAGCGCTTTGGTGGTCTTCCAGGCGGTCTACTTGTATTGGGTCTCTCTTTCTTTGCGATTTTCGCCAGTCGATCGTCGTCCATTCTACTGACATGATCTCTCCAAGCTCTTCTTCTAGTTCTGGCCCATCTCACTATATCCGGAACGTCACACATTCTTCTAATTTCATTGCTCCTTATTCTGTCTCTTAGTGTTTTCCCTATGATTGAGCGTAATGTCTTCATCTCGGTCGTTCTAAGAATCTGCTTAGTAGTTGCAGTCTCCGCCCTCGTTTCTATGGCGTATGTCATTACTGGTCTGACACAAGTTTTATATATCTGTGTTTTGCTTTCGATACTTAAAAATTTATTCCTCCATTTCACGGTTCGAAGGAATCCTGATATCCTAGATGCTGCTGTTGTTTGCGTTTTGACTTCTTGTTTCAAGTTCCTATTGCTCGTGATGTTAACCCCTAAATATTTAAAAGACATAACCTGCTCTACACTTTTATTATAAATTGCCAGTTTGCATCTTCTTGGTTCTCTCGCTATTGTCAAGGATTGTGTCTTTTGTGTCGATATGATCATATTGAATTTTCCTGCAACTGTTTCAAATCTGTGTAGCAGTTTTTGCAGATTATCCTCATCTTCGGATATCACAACCGCGTCATCAGCGTAGCAAACTATCTTAAACTTATGTTTTCCCATTCTGTATCCTCTGCCTGCCGTTTTGACTTCTTTTATGATTTCGTCCATTATAATGTTGAAGAGTATTGGGCTGAGACTATCTCCTTGTCTGATCCCTGTTGATACTAGCATTTTACTGGAGAGTTCGTTGTTTACTCTTACATATGTGCTATTTCCGTTGTTCATGTCCCGAATGATGTCTATTGTCCTTTGGTTTATGCCTCGTTCTTTTAGTAGCTCAATAACGTCATGTAATCTCACTCTGTCAAATGCTTTCGTTAAGTCTATGAAGCACATAAACGCGGTTTTATTGTACTCTATGGCCATAGATGACGATTGTAATTAAATTTTATCTTTAAATGTTTTGCATCGTCCGCAAAGTTATAGATCGCGGAAGGGGACCAACAGTTTTCAGTAAATTCTTCTTCTTCTTATCGGTTGATGTGTGCCTATTCAACATATCGCCTGATATCATTTTCATTGCAGAGGAACTTGGTCTAGGTAGCTTATTCTTAGGAACAGTTACAGATGGCATTGTTCACAAAACCAATTAAATTTGTATGTTCGTAACAATAACACACACACACACACACACACACACACACACCACACCATACCTACCTATATATTTTACAGTCGTGATGAAAATGTCAGCGATCTTTAAAATGGAAGTCAAAATCTTAATGTTATGCTGAATATTTCAATACTTTCTACAATATACATTAAACCTTAATTTGTCATGCGATGCGGAATTTATTAACAGGTAAGGAAGTGATTGCTTGCATGGCCTTAGGACCTTGTTCGCTTTGCGGCTAGCTACATTTGATTTCCTCCCCTTAGCGACGCCATGTATAGTAAGATGAGTTGTGTCGACAATTCAAAAAACAACATTCATTTATTTTTTTTTTAAAGACTTTTATTAAAATTCTTCTTGAGTGACAGTTAACTGTTAGCTAAAAAGAAATAGTGATAATGTTAATTTCCACAGTGTTATCGATGGTAAGCACATATTTCTTTTAATTTATTGGTGATATTCCAAGAAGTTGGAAGATGGATTTGTATACGTTAAAGGTGTATAAATAGGTAAGGTATTATTATTAGAATTAATATTACTAGGTGCTTAATCTCTTCTGATGAAGTCATTGTCAGATATATTATATTGAAGTGGTTTCAAAAGATACAAGTTTTTATAAGAAAGTTTGTATAGTATTTTTAAGCTCTTTTCATGAAATATTGGATTAGAAATTTGAACACTCTATTTTCATTCAATTATAATCGAAAAATATTCCAGAACAGAGAATTGATTAGGAAAATTTTGTTAATAGTGTTTATTTTGTTTTATTGCGTTTCGTAATATTTACAGGTATTAGAACTTCCTCAAGACTAATACCGTGTTGACTTTATTTAATATATTAATGATATTTCTCACCATCCTCCATATTCCTTATATATTATAGATTATACAAATTTTCTAATCCCGTACCTACATGAATTCATTGTTATGGTATATTTCTTAAATTCTTTTTTATACTCGTATACCAGTCTCCAAAATTTAGAATCTATCAAAATTCAGATGAATCCAGGGCTACATTAATTATATTCCAGCGATTTCATTAGAAGACTGTGAGGTTTTTTGAAATCAATTACATGTTTTTTTATTTATTATGTTTACATATTGGGGAAAAACAATATTATTACTATTAATTTATCATAAAAATGATTTAATAACTAAATTACAATCATCATAAAGTTTTCATGTGAAGTTATTTTGCGTAAGTGTAGCTTCTGCCGATTTGATAGAATTATTTTTTGAAGCATTTGTATTTCTTGATTGTCTGTCTGGATTCTTCCTTTTCACGATCAAAGACGTATCGACAACTATCTCATCAAACGGCACTCCGAATGCAGCTAAAACAATTCCTTTATTTAATATTTTGTAAAATCAATCAGTAATTAGTTTTCTTCAAAAAATCCAGTACAAGATGTAAACAAAAAACACAAAAATTTTGTTTTAATTAGAGCTAATATATTGAAAAAATATTAATTTGTGTCTGTTGTTGAATTGAACCTTACAAAAA
Source organism: Diorhabda carinulata (assembly GCF_026250575.1). NCBI lineage: Eukaryota > Metazoa > Arthropoda > Insecta > Coleoptera > Chrysomelidae > Diorhabda > Diorhabda carinulata. The sequence continues at coordinate 13,756,154 of NC_079462.1, forward strand.
ATAAAAAGGAAATAGTATAATACCTAATCGTATCTAATCGAACTGAATGTACTCAACTAAAGTCATACTCCTTTTGTTTTCCCTTGCTCATTTTATCTTTATGAAAACAAACATGTTCAAAGAAATACAGCGAAAATTTTCATATATTTCATAACCTGGATTCCAATCCTTGTTAAAAATCATACCCCTATCAAATAGTTTCTTGCCAAATTTTATTTTTAAATAAATTTTGTTCTTTTTTTCTTAAAATATCGTGACTGGGTGAGATTTTCTTTCTCGGATATGAATTAAGTCAGACACATAACCATAAGGACATTATTTCTAATAAAAAAAAATTCAACATTTTTCGCGTCGGATTATGTATGGTCCCAATGTCTTTGTCTGTGGCAGTTCATGTCGAGCCATTAAACTCAGAACCCAGTAAGGGATGTATACGAGAATATCTGTTTTTAGCAGCCAAGAATATTGCTGATTCCAGGCTGGATTGTAACTGCGATACAACCGCAGTAGTTTTCGAAGAATTTCAGGATAAATTAATGCTGAATACATCACTGAAAAGCTGTAATTTGATGCATCCTGCCATAGTCGTCAAAAGAATAAGCTACTAGATAGCTAGTAATAGAAAAAGTGAAATAAAAGGTATAATTTTTCAAAGTAATACGTTTTTGACAAAATAAAAAGGCAGGGGGGTCACGAAGTAATTCCTTCCATGCCTCCCACAATATTATTCTATCTTCAATCCGATCGAGTTGATTTAGCATAAATTAAAATCTAATGTACGTGCTCACAATAATACACCTATTTCAAACAATAGTGTGATTGGGTTAATAAAGAGAGTTAGAATGTAACCGCTGAAAACTGGAGAAACTGTATTCAACGCATGAAAAAAATAAAAAACTCATATAGATGTAAGAACACATATAAACAGTTTAGAACCCATAAAAAAATTTATTATTGATTAGCGAAATTGAAGAAGATAATACCTAGTAATAAATAAATTTTAATATATATAGTTTTAATATATTGTGTATCAATCAAATTTCTCTTGAAATAGTAAGGAAAATGCTGGGTATTATAATATAATAGTGCGCCCCTGCACAATGCTCACCTCATGAATAGTCATAGACTTACGAATTTTGAGTATTATCGAATTTTTTATAGGTTTCGGTAGTAAAGGCACTTTCTTGAATTGTGAAATGTACTATAGAGTTCTTTATTTATAAATACTACTAATGTACAGTTCTTTATACATATTATTATGTATAGTATACACAGGATTGGATGTAGGAATAAACTTACATATTGCATTGTTTACTTTAATTTTTAAATAAATTCGTGTTTTTAAAAAATTTATTTCAAAAACAGGCAAAAAGACAAAACTGACAAGAATTCCCAAATACGACGCAAAGGCATGTGTCAAATGAACAAAAAGATAATTATAATATATACCTAACATTCTCACGAAATTCAAGTATCAAAATAACAAGATTTTCAGCATATGCAGAGAAATAATTTCAAAAACTTTATAATGCAATTAAAGAAAAGAATATATATGGATAACATATTTTTTTGTGTTTTTACCTATCGTTCCATAGCAAAAGGAATTGGTTCAAAGAATAGAATATTCCAAATTGAAATTTATTTACAGATGTAGTAATGAAGTGAAAATCATAAATACATATAGCTTTGTCCGTACTTTTGAGTTTAACTAAAAAAAGAGTTGCCAAGACTAATCGACTGGATAAAATGCGAAATCCTTCTCTACATTGTTAATAAATCTTTCGGTACCAGGCGCATCGTACTTAACAAAAACAATTAATACTTACATTTTGCATCACTGGCTTTTGGTTGATTATCACCTTCTACAGGAGCACATTCAATGATTCCCAAAACGCCCAAATATATAAAACAGATAAAAAATATTAACAGATGTTTCTTCATATCTTTCAACTGAATGAGAAAGTGATCTTCGACTCCGTACGATTTGTCATTGAATGACCTTAATCTGTGATATTTCCATTTCCTAGTAAACTGCATCAAATCAACATACTATAATCATCGCGTTGTACAGTAACTAAGCTATGTCATATACTATAGATATATGTTTCTAAATCGTCTTGATTTTGGGGCAGACAGAGAAAAATTGATGTTTCGACTCATTTTGATAATGATTGAAATAAGTCGAATTAAGACGATTTAGAAACATAAACATATATAAAAGGTCTAAGAAATTGAGGAAAATTATATCCTTAATTTTAGGTCTCTGTTTTAAAATTAGTTTTTTTTAATAATTTTTGAGAGATATAAATAACATAATCACACATAAATAGTAACAGAGTGATTCGGGAGTGAGTAAATGACGTGAAAATAATGCTATGACAAATTTTCTCATACGACCCCTCGTTTATAAGTTATATGCCTTTAGAGTTGCCATATTAGAACTCATATTTAAGTATATTTTCTAAATTATACATTCGAATGTATTTTTGATGGATGATTACGTATGTCCATGTAGTGAGGTTAACGGAATAAATAATTCTACACTACTATCTGAAAGCCAGGGGCGGCTCAAGCCCAATGGTTAACAATTCGTAACTCTTACAGTGACAACTTAAAGATAGCAAAAATTAATTTTTCAATCGATTTTTAACAAAACGGTACTCTTTGTTTAATTTGATAAAATTTATGGTTTAGGAGATATGTAGATTTTTAGATCGTTGTACATGCCAAGGAAATCGTTCGCCATAAAGAGACATTCTAAAGAAAACTATGATGAAAAATGTATTGCATACTATTACTATTTATGTGTGATGGTGTTCTTGATGTTAGGTCTCTTCTGTTTCAAAATTAGTTCTTTCAATTATTTTTCAAAAGAAAGATAAATATTGACGTTTCGACTAATTTTGAGTCTTTATCAAATATTGAAAAAACTAATTTTCAAATAGAAGAGACTAACATCAAGAACATTTAGAAACATAAACATATCTAAGAAATATATATATATATATATATATATATATATATATATATATATATATATAATGAATTTTTCCTTGGTCCTTAATCTCAAATATATAGCAGTAATCATCATCATCATCGAATGATGTCTTTTTGTTCTTTACCTTTTTGGATCTTGTACTGTCACCTAATTTTGTCTCAATATTCGTTATTTGGTATATTAACTGGTTGTTTCTTTTTGAATTTCTATCAGCCATGTACAACATTTGCATTCTTTTCAACTCCAACTCCGTTTACTATTAATTCTATCCATTTTTTGCTTCACTTGATAGTTTTTTTCATGAACATTCAAATTCAAACCCCATATCGTTTATCTACACCAAAATCTGCAAATTAATTTTATTGTAATTACATTTTCTATTTATATACATGTTTTCTTAAACTATTTTTAACAGAATGGCATTACGAATCGTCACGAAAGGAGACCAATTTTGGATCACCATTTAAAAGGTCCAATTTCCTAAAGAAGTTAAATTATGAAAATTATTTGCAATTTTGATAAAACGTACTATTAGAGTAGGGGTATATACTGGAAGCTCAAATGGGTTACCAAGGCTCTTTTTTATCGACTTTAAGTATCTGGGGTTTTCTGAATAAATAACATTATCCTACAGAAATTATAAACAACTAATAATTGAATAAAATTTTTGATGATGCAAAGAAACCACTGATTTTCCAAACCATGGTTTTCTTATTGAAGCAGGATCGACAGTGTCTTGGAGACGGCGGAGTCTATTTTGAACGTTTTTATTAGTTATTTTTGTACGCCAGAAAATGTAGTTTCAATTATAATCCACCTCTAGGCTACTCCTGTTTTGATTTGATGGAAGTATAAAATTAAATAGATTATTGATTAAAATATCCTCAATTTTTTGTGGAATGATACTTTTAGATACATTATTGTTAGTGTGACAAGCAAAATTTTCCTTGTATGCCATCCTCAAAATATAGGTTTTCGAATTATTACCGATGATAAATCATAAGTTTAAGGTTAAACTCCACAAAAAACAATATCATTCATTCTGAATAGTCGAAAAGAGAAGACGAATGTCAAGACTTGTCGAACACTATGATCGGGTTAATTCAATCATAATCTGTTATTCGAATTTATCGGGACGTACTCATATGACAGGATCCTTACCTATCCCGGTAGACCAGTGGATAAAAAGCGATCAGTCCACGGGTTTTTTCGTTTGTTAATGTTTGATTGAACCTATATTTTTTGACATTTCAGCATATAAATGACTTATTGGTAGTGAGCTTTGCTCAATATGTAGGTAATTCGTTCAATAACAAGCATTAAACATCTAGAATCCATAATTGAATTTATTTTTTGTTGGTTATGTACATTTGAAATTTCCAACGAATATTGAACGCAACGTTTGAAAACTGTGATCAAAATTTCGTTGTGGGCTTAAATCTCCAATCAGCTGATAGTTTCTACACCTAACCCAGGGTCATAGTTTTCGAAAAGCCCTGTTGGCTATTGTGTTTCATTTTGAAAATAGAATTAAATAACTCAATTCACCCACTTGCTTTTTAAAAACGATTCATTCAGAAAACTGAGGATTTAATAATTTAAAATTACAATTAGTTACACTAATCTGACTAGCGTACTAGAGGAATATCAAATTGAATGGAGGAAGTATTAGTTTTACAGGGTTCTTTATATATTAGTTCTAATCTTATACCATAATGATTATAAAATTAGATAAATATATTTATGGTTTATTGTTGTAACATTAATAATAATTAACTGATTAAGATGATACTTCAATGGGGCTGAAGTGGAGTCTATAAAACTTACAGACAGACTAAACATATTCGAAATTTATAGCGAAAGATAAGAGGGTTGTTTTGGATAACGTAACTATAGTATGCATCAAGATTATGCTTCGGTAGATCACACACTAAATAATACTGCTATGAACCATAAAAAATATTTCATGACGTAGTCAGAAGGAAAAGATCACAGCTTTGGACAAGCGTTAATTGACTGCTTTGGTAATTACACCGCGCCAGCGCATTCAACGAGGACGCCTGACTCCGTAAAGTTCTGACATAGATTTCTTCAACTTTTAGCTTCTCATCAGATTAAAAATGTCGCTCAATGAACGCAATCGAAAAGAGTCGGTTAAAAGAAAGAAAACATTGAAGGTATTTTTCGAAAACTTATTTCCATTACTGCTTTAGAAAGTGGATAAACCGCTAGGAGACTAATTAGAAGTACCATTTATCGAATGACACACACTAATCGCAATATGCAGATGTGACGGCTGGCGCGGTACTTATAAACATAGTATTTCTCCATTTTGTGTAGGATATCAAATTTTTTAATTACGCGTCAGAGTACTTTTTTTTCACGTTTATTAACAAAAAATAGTAACCCATTCAACAAAATTATTGCAACTGATTCGTTCTAGAACGAGGATGGACCCAGGAGTACCTGGCCTGACCTACAGATGGCGATAGTTTCTTGAGAAATACTACTGTATTAGATAAAACAGAATCTATACAGCATATGTTTCAAGTTTCAAGGCACCATCTTGATCTGTATTTGTTTGGCAGCCATCAATAGTGAAAGTTTTCAGTGAATTTGTATATATCGAAAAAATTGCCCATTGGCCTTAGCTCAACCAATATAAAAGCTGAACTGGGTGACACTGCTCCTTTATTATCAACAGTCAAATATTGGGTAGTTGAGTTTAAGCGACCCGTACGACATGCGAAGACCCGTTACGTAGTGGTCGATCAAATGAGGTGACGACTCCAGAAATGTTGAAGAAAATACACAAAGCGGTACTGGATCATCGTCAGCTGGAAGTGTGCTAGCTAACAGGCATAGTAAGCATTTCAAAATTGCGGTTCATCGAATATTAACTAAAAATTTGGACATGAGAAAGCTATATGGGTGCCGCGTTTGCTCACACTGGAACAAAAACAAAGGCAAACATCGTTCTATCTACAGGTAAAGTAATGTCGTCGGTGTTTTGGGATGCGCTTGGGTTAATTTGCATTGAATATCTCGAAAAAGGAAAAACTATCAACGGCGAGTGTTATGCGAACTGATTGCAGCATTTGAAGTGTTGTTTCATCAAAACAACGAAAACTGTTATTGCAATAGCCAAAAGTAATGAATTGAAGTTTGAATTGCTACCTCATACACCCTATTCGCCAGATTTAGGCCCTCGGATTATTTTCTGCTCCCAGTCTTGAAAAAATAGCTCCATGATCAATGATTTTCCAACTATGAAGAGGTGATTTCGGCAGTTGATGGCTATTTTAAGAAACTTAGTGATTCTTATTATAAAAAGGATATCGAATCTATTGAACATCGCTGGGAAAAGTGTATAGAGATAAAAGAGATTACGTTGAAAAATAAATATATTTTTTCGAAAATTTTTGTTTTCTTTGTTTTGGCGAGGTACTTCTGGTTCCATCTTCGCACCCACCTATAAAAGTAATAATGAAAATCTATTTTTATTACAAAATGTACCTGCAGAAATGTGTAAACAAGTTATATAAACGTATAAAATGTTAAATTTTACGGATGAAGTGAATTAAAGAAGATATAAAAATAGAATTTAATATATAATTGTCGGTTTCGGTATTTGTATGGGTTGGTTAAGACGAAATTTGAATGGTAACTTGTGTGTAAAATTTGATATCTACATTTACGTCACATAAACTCCGTTACAAATGATTGGCACTTTGACATACGTAAAAAGGTTTGCCGTTATTACCATACAAGGTGTTTTATTTTCAATAATCACTAAAACTTATTTAGTTAACAGGTAAAATAATGAAATACTACTAGCTCCAAAACGAACATTGATTAAATATAAAAAATAATAAATATATATATTGTTTCAATCTTGTTACAAATCAATTTTGATATGATTTTAACATCTTTATGAAGAAGTTTAAATATTTTGTGCACGATATCCGCATTGATTAATGGATAAACGTGTACCATCAATTTTTATTGTTGATATACAGCGGGAGGCAATAAACAGTATAGGCGTATAGGGGGGCCCAAAATATGACGATTGGGGGTATTTTACATTTATACGAAGTTTCATCCCTGAGGAGTTATAGGGCCTCAAACTAGGGCCCAAAATTTTGAAACAAATCAATTTCTTTGCAGCCCGTTAACTTCTAAATATCAAATTCAATAATCTCTATGAAACTGTTAATTGAGATTAGTTCAGTCTTAATTAACCCTCTAGAATGAATCAATCGCCTTCTACTTACCATTAACAGTGTCATACAGTGTTCAGAATTTGATATTTTTAAATTAAAGGTTCGTAAAGGAATAAATTTTTTTGGAAACTTGGATTCTGACTCCTCAGGGATACAACTTGATATAGAGGTAAAATAACAATGACTATTCTTATTACAAAATTTGGAGGAGAAAACAAACAAGATTTGGAGAAGAAAACAAACACTAAAAGAAGAGGCCTTGGGGAGACAACTAAGTGATACTTTTGTCCATTACTTCATCAAACAAGCCTTTCATCATAAGTATTACCACAAAGTATTCTGCAGAAAGTATCAATTAGCTGCAGTTCATTTATATTGTCAATTGATAAAAACACTAATTACCTCAAATAATTTTTAGTTTTCATAGGATGTGTGCAAAATATCATCAATGTGACCTTTAAAAGTGCTTGAAAATCGAATTCAAAGATTCAGTTAGTTGCATATAGGTACATACTACTATTAACCTCTGAAATAATTTCGAAATTTAATATTTCGAAAATATGTTTCGCCGTACTTAAAAGGAGAAAACAACTACTCTTATGGCTAACATCTCCAATAACTCGCAATTGCAAGGAGAGGTTTTTAACCACAGTTTCGACGTTATTACGTCTCATCAGAGTGGTATAACAACTTCTCGTTTGGGCTAGAGACCCGAAATGGAGACAACGTCAAAGAGCATCGCTATTTGGTTCATGTACTTAAACATTTTCCAACGAACGCTATCTGGGGCAATCCTCACTTCCAACTGTGAACCACTGGTCAGATAGAAATCAAGAGTAGTCGATATACGATTCATACTATTCACCTATTAAATAATTTCGAAAATATGGATAATACCTCGACGAATAGTGAATTACATCTCCTCTAAAGCGCGTGATGTTCATCGACCTTTTTGACGATCTTAATATCGATTAAAAGCGCCTATCACGTGTGGAAGTAATGCATACATTTAACTCCATAATTCCAAATCTTATTAATAAGTATTTTTATTATTACTAGCGTTTTGTTTGTCCGTCCGTCTGTCTGTAACAGCGATATCTCCCACAGGAAGCATGTAGCGAGCACGGTTTTTTACATTTAATTCTGTGAATGTACCGAAACGAAAGAAAGTTTGGGCATTATTAGGAAAAAATCAATTTAAATTAACCAAAATGTGATTCCATTGGTCTCATTAGCCAAATTACCTCAAATGAGATGAATTGACGTGAATCGATATCAATCAACGTCATTAGACATCATAAGACATCGATCAACATCAAATGACAATAGGTCATCATTATTACGAAGCCGACTTTAGGCTTTTCGCGAAACAGCACAAAAAGACCGCGAAAACGCGAAACGCGATAAGTGTAAAGAGATGCATTTCGTCTTTCGAAAGCGATTTCGCGAAACATTCTTTCGCGTTTCGTGTCATTTCTCCCGACAGGGCAGTTTTTTTACGAAACGTCAAAGGAATTTCGCAGAATATTGTTTCCAATTACAACACGCTTTACACTTATCGCGAAAAATTGCATCATTCGAGGCGACATTCATCCTCGTTCTACATGTGCTAGCGCGTCAGTTGGTCAGTTCACTATTATGTTGACTACATCATCTTAGTTATTAGGCCTGATAATTCGGATGTTATAATTAAAAGTTTTCAAGCACGAAACAGAGTTCGGTCCCTTTTTTGACGCTGTAGGGTACTTTCTGTGTGCCCAAGAATTTGCAGTGCGTACACATTCTTCATGGTCATTTTGTGTTTTAAAGTGCCTGGCTCTATTTAATCGCACCAGGTCAGAATTTTTTATAGAGTCTATTTAGTTTTATGTCTGTTATTAGCGAGTCGTGCATAGTTCAATCATGGAATGGTCAGAATCTTTGAGTCTATGTTTGATTCGTGTTCACGAACGACCCATCATATGGGATCCGGTGTATGAAGACAGAAAAAAAAGGATCAAAAAAGAAGATGCTTTCAAAGAAATTGCATTGACTTTAGAAGCAGAGGGCGCAAAATTTTCGGCTGGCGAAGTCAAAAGAAAGTATTCCAGCTTATGTCAAAGTTATAGAGTTTATCGAAGGAAAATTGCCGCGTCTATAAGATCGGGACCTGGAGCAAATGAAATATATAATTCCAACTGGTTTGCGTTCGGTGCTAAGGATGTTTTTTCGCGCGATACGTACGCTCCACAAGGAGCAAGTGATGTGATTAGTCGCCTCATTTTATATACCAATAAAGACAAATAAAAGTAAAATTATAATTAGTATAATTAAAAGTAACGATTTTAAAGCGAATTATTATCCTTAACATTGGCCAAAGAAGATCAAGTATAAAAGGGAAAACTATTAGAATAAAGTCGTACACTAATATATTACTACAGATAATTTGGCCAAGGAACCTTACCCATATCACTAAAATAAAATGCCGCAAATTCATCACGAATTGCTTTAGCTCTTGGCCCCGATCGTCTTCCTGAATGTACCAACAGTAGAGATGAAGTCGAGTTGGGAGTATTGGCTCTCCAAGAGCCAGGTACAAACTGAAGTTGACCATACACAATGACGTAAGTGTCCACCAGACTTGCTGGAGTGTTTGCTCCAGTAGAAGTTCTGCTTCTTCTTTAAAAATTGTGTAAGAGAACAGCACATTCAACAACAATGCATGCCTTTCCTGGTTTTAAAAGCATAGGTTTACGAAAGATCCGGAAAATGGAAGTCATTAAGCAGCAATAATGACAGTCGCCGCAACAACGGTATCTTCGTCGCTATCGGTCATTATTAGATATTCTTATTCAAATAAACATTATAAAAACAAAATAAAAACACAACTTTGCGCGTTCATCCATGTACATCAACTGAACATTTTTCGTGTTCTCGAACTTTTTCCCCGTCAATATCGTGAAAACGAAAAAAAGAAAATTGAACGAAATTAGATAAATGTAAAGAGAGTGTTTCGCATTTCATTTTAGTTTTCGCGCACGAAAATAGTGTGAAACGCGATAAGTCTAAAGCCGGCTTGAGAATTGTCAAGAAATAACGAGTATAAAATTATTTATTTATTAGATAAATGAAATTATTGATATTTTACTTGTTTTATTTTTCATGGAAACTTCCTTCTATAAATTATGATTTTTGTTAATATTTACTGATTGCTAACGGTAAAAAATGCTATATATTCTCTCACGCCGAGAGTGCGACGACATTTTACATGTTATTTATATTTATCAAATTTCTAGATATAACTGTGAATTTCAGTTTCGTATCATATTTCGGAATTGTGTATTAAATTCGTTTACAAATAATACATGTATCCAAATTTTGAAGAAATCTTTCATAATTTCAAAATAATTATTATATTATAATTATTATTTGGAGAACACTAATATAATTGCTTGTAGAAACGGAATGAACTAGATACAAATCATGAATGAGATATCGTTTTCAATGCAAACTTCTCTTTCATCGAACCATACATATATTCAATAGACTCGCTTTGCTTCTAATTGTAATGACACGATATGCAATCAATATAACAACCAGCTGTGAGCAAATCTCCATTGAAATCAACTATATTTGTTAACAGACGTGTTTGTTACGTATACGAATAAACTTTATTGTGTAGTTTTAATAACGCTTTGTTGCCGCCGTCGAATTTGACAACTACGTAATCATTTGGAAACAAGGCAAATTATAAGGAATAATCTCCAATCGTGTGTATAAAAAAATATTTTAAATATTATATTCGAATGTTTCAAAAAGGAAAATATTCAGCAATCTAATAATGGAATCATAATAAGAATTAACTAGAGTAAATAAATTTTCCATTTATCGAGTAGTCACGAAAGGGGTTGCTACTCAAGATTTTATACGTATGACAATTTAAAGTTTAGAAAATGAGAACGGGGCTGCGACATTAGAAGTAATACAGCAAAAGGTAGCAGATTATCCAGAATATGAGGAACTTGGAAAAAGTTTCGATGTGAAATCGTTAGAGAAAATACTCTTTTATCTTTTCTAAACAACTTACTAGATAATTCATAAGCGATGTAACTACACGTTCATAAGTCAAACTTAACATTATTGTTGTTGATAGAAATATTCTATTTTGACTTATGACTTAGCCAGTCTATGATTTTAATTAAAATGCGAAAATATTAATAATTGTCAGTACAGCTATTTGTAGTTGCTCTTGAACAGTACCCTGTTGTGTTGTACTTTAAATGACGACGGGATTTTGAAACTCATTTACTCAATGTTTTTCTTACAGTTTCTCACAGTGTGGCCACATGAGAGAGGCCGCCATTTTTAACCCAAACTCGGCTTACATTTGTTCCTCAGATAATAACGCTTTTGAAATCGTAATTTATATTCTCATATACTTAATAAAAACCTTCTCAATGGCTCAAAAATACGAATTTAATTTTTGTCATAGTTGGTTTAAGTTAATAAACAATGGTGTGTGCCTAGCTCAAATAATTTTCGTAAAAAATGTTTTTTCGCAAATATTCATGTATATGTTCTTGAAAAAACCCTTGCAAGGAACTTTCTAAATAATGAAATAGTTATTTGTATGCCAAGGACTGAAAGTGCTACTTTGTTGAACGAGTCCAACAAAGTTGTATTTCAGCCGCCCCAATAACCAAAACTTTTGCAATTACACTAAGGAAAGAAAATAAATAATAGAGAATTATAAACATTTTATTTATTCAACATTATTATGTACTTATTGAACTTTGTAATGTCAATATTAGTTTATTAATTTTCTTTTTCATCGGTAAAACAAATAATTTCAGAAAATTAAAAATTTAAGGATATGCAAGACTATCGAAATGAAACTATCAACTGTCAATATTGAAGTGGCTAGAATCACATTTAAGTTAAAGTTGTATACTCCAGAGTGTCCCGAAAGTATTTCGCAGTTCAGAACTGTCACTTTCACTACATGGAACACTCAAAACGCTACTTTCGGTATGTAAATGAGTACAAAACGAACAACTTTCAGATGGCGTCGTCTAAAAAAGTAATTTAATGCTTGAAAACCTTTTCGTGAGGACAGGGTATATTCCAAAGGGTAGTTCTGTGAAAATCGGTAGTTCTGAAACCAAAACGGGTAGCTCTGAAAATGAACTCATATATTCTGTACATTACCATCTTTATTACACTGCAGTGCTTGAAAAATATAATATATTATCCACATATTTGAATAGAATCTTTTTTTAATAATATGTTGACTACCATCAAATCACGACTTAGTTACTTAGTAATGAACAGGCACGAAATCAACACAATAATAAAAAAATAGAAACGAGGATTCTTCAACGCTGGTTTTTTTACATTCTTGTGTTCTGATGACTCCGTAGAAGCATCAAAGATCCCATGATACCAATCCTGATCCTTGGCCTTAGAACAATTTTTAACGCGCCTTTCTTTCTTATTCATCCATTCCACGATTGCTGGTATAGAACATAGAGCAGGTATATTAAAATAAATATATAGGTATAAATTTTCAGTTTCAAGCAACATTTTTGATCGACCGCTAGATTTCAAAATATCAATCGCTCAACATCAGTACTGTGAGGCTTAGCAGCTGCAATCCGGGCAAACACTTTAGTAATATTTGGATAATTATCTAGTTTGATTAATTTTTTTATTACATCTTTTAGAGGTAAATCGATCAAGTATGTGTGTAATTCCATATCAATTATTTCATTGTACTCCGTGGATAAGTTTGACAAATTTAGAACTTTAGCAATCACTTTATGCAAGTTTTTAATAACCAAAGATGGATCAAACGATTTAATCTGCTTTAATATTTGTACAGTATAGGTATAGAGAAACTGATACGAATATCAATTATTTAATCGTAATTACGTATATTTAATTTACTTTGATTTTCGGATTATTTCGGGCAAAAATTTCCGTTTTTTTTCTAATTTTTAGGTAAGATAAAATCGGTAATTTTCTTACAATTTACCCTGCATGAGGAATTCCTTTGATTACCTGTTGGAACATCCAAATGCACAACAACGAGGCATCTAAAATGTAAATTTTGAAGAATTACCACATTATAGTATTAAAACTCACCGATTTCACTACAAATTCTCAAACATTTTTATTAGCGACGATTGAATAAAAAATTAATGAAATTAAAATAAAAAATAATAAAGAAAATCTCTTAACGAAGACAATGTCTCAAGGAACGACATTGGTGGTAAACAATCCTTCTTTACTTGTGGATTTTACTTATCATAAAGTACCTGTTGTTGTTTTGACATTTCTTTCATTTTGAGGATGTATCACGAGAAACATGGGAAATACACAATGTTCTCATATTGATCATTCAAAAATTTTATTGAAATTGAAACGAAAAAAAAATAGAACGGAAATTATACTTGATTTAGAAAGGTTATAGCTGAAAATAGAACACACCTAGAAAGTTCAATCCTCAACATTTAAGAACTAACCATTTAAAAAGTGGAAAAGGATGAACTTAGTAACCCGGAGCGATCGCTGAAAGGATAATCTCCAAGTTGATTTTATTGCACTGATTTAATTAAACTTCAAAACAACTTTCTATAAACGCAAAAAAATATCCGAACAATCACTGTAAACAAACTACCAGGGGGTCAAACATGGCACGCGTACGGTCCACCAATCAAAAAGTGGCCACACTGTTTTTATCCAGCCACTGTAGGTTTTCGGAGCAAATTGCCCCATCTTTATGTGATTTTTCTGAGGTTACCTCTCCATTAAAAATAGTTAATAATATATTCGGTTTATAAGCACTGTAAATAAAACAATTAAATATAAATTGAATAAATAAAATCATTATAATGCAATTTAACCAATACCACGATAGAACAATAAACTAGGTTAGTAAAAAATTAGATAAATAAAAGTCATATATAGTAGGAATATATAAAAACATCTATTGCGAATTAAATTTCAGTACACACAAGATATTATAGCGTAAATAACCATAATTATTCAATGAAAAATTATACCTTTGTTTAACTTTATTATACATAATAAGTTTTCTAAAGAAATATTATGGGAACTGTATTTTATCATTGAATATATTATTTTCTTTATACAGATAACTGTTCCTTGCAAATAGGTAGAAAAAGTATGTGAGTTATCTCACGCCGAATATATTATACTAAGATCTAAAACGATAAAAGTTGATTGAAACATGATTTGACACAGCTATGATGTCTTCACCAAATCTTGATTTCCAAGAAGTGAAGTTTATGTATGTAGTAAATTGAATTTTTCAAATGTTCAAGATCGTTATCAATATACAATGTACGAGTAATATAGTTTTTTCTCTCAATACAAAGTAAATGAATTCTTAGTTTAACATTTACTCCCTATAAGAAGTAGACGCGCGGATTACACGAGCCAAATGCTGAATTTTCGGCCATGCGCGTCATGATGCTCCAAACGAAAGTAAATGTTTAATTTTCGTCCCTGCAAAAAAGTACATACCTTCGACCGGGGTATAAAGAAAAATCGTATACACTACAGGGGCCGAAAGTTGAATTTTAGGTTCTGCGCGAATTATATATTAAAACTTCGAATTTGGGTTATTAAAAACAAAAAAAATTACAATTACAATATATGTTTATTAAGCAACGTTAAAACAGAGAATGAATTATTAAAAGAAATACAGTTTTTATTATCTTCTGCGTTTCCTCGAAGTCATCACATTTCTTATATGCTGTCAGCTGTTACTTCATATGTAACTCCTCCCCTCTAAGATGAGAACATAACGGAGTGGTGTTCGATTTTGGACTCTTCTGGGTACTCTTCTATTGAATTTTCTTTGTTTTTCTGGTTTTTGCAGCATTTTTCAGAGTTTTCTTGATTTTCTTCTTAAAAATCCATCCCAGTATTAATAAAATTATGGCTAGTAAAGATAAGCTACCAGTAATTTTGGGATAGTGGTTGGATATTGGGATTTTTCGTGGTATAAGTTGATTCGTCATTTTGCTTATTTCGTGAATAACTTCTAAATTGATTTTTTCCATTTTGGGTGTTGATTTCTATTTGACATGACTTTGGTATTTTTATTAGTGTAGGTTTTTTTACTCTAGATATTTGTCTGTGTGGCAGTTGGAAAAAACTTTTTTCTACGACCGTGTGTTTTAACTCACTTTCCCGCACGCATTTTAGTTTTGAAAGTGTCACTTTCCCGCAGTAGTTTCTTGATTTACGGTGTTAGTGGGTCCTATATTCTTCAGTATTTCCTTGAGGTCAGGACTAGAGAGTGGAGGAATTTCGTCAGGATTTTGTAGGAAGTTTTCTATTATTTCGTCCGCATCTCCTACGTTATTTATTATTGATTCATTATCCATAGCATTCAATTCTATGCATGGATTTCTACTTAGGGCATCTGCGGCTGAGTTCGACGATCCTTTTTTATATTTGATGACGTAATCGTACTCTTCCAATTTCAGTCTCCATCTGACTAGCATAGAATTTTGGTCTTTCATGGAGAAGAGCCATTGCAGTGGCTTGTGGTCTGATTATATTATGAATTTCTGGCCAAAAAGGTATGGGCGAAAGTATTTGCAGCTCCATACTATTGCTAAGAGTTCTTTCTGAATCGTTGAATAGTTTATTTCGGCTGGATGCATAGCATATAGAGTGGTTATTTTGTGAAAGAATTGCGTAGTTGGAACTATCTGTTGTTGCTTCAAATTCTTTATCGAAATCCGGATAAATTAAAACTGGTTCAGACGTTAAAATATTTTTACATGTTTCAAAACAATCTATAAATTCTTTTGTGTGTATTACTTTTTCGTTTTTCTTCAGGCATTTAGTCACAGTCTTTGTGATTTTACCAAAATTTTTTATAAATTTACGGTAGTATCCTAATAATCCTAGAAATTATTTTATTTCTTTTTGTGTTTTTGGTAAGGGAAAGTTCTTAATAGCTGAAATTTTTTTGGGTTGGGTTTTATCCCGTCTTTTGTAACTATATGACCTAGAAATTCTACCTCTTTTCGTAGGAATTCCGATTTGTCTAATTGAATTTTGAGTTTCGCTTCGCGTAATTTCGAAAAAACAAGTTTTAAATTTTGAAGATGCTCTTGAAGTCTGGTACTGAATATTATCATGTCGTCCATATAGACCATACACACTTTATTTTGGAGATCTTTTAAAATTTCATCCATAACATGTTGAAATGTGGATGGTGAGTTTCTTAACCCAAACGGCATTCTAAAAAACTCATAATGGCCGTTTCGACAGTAAAAGCTGTTTTTGGTATGGAATTTTTGTTCATTTGGATTTGATGAAAACCAGCCCAAAGGTCAATAGTTGAAAAATAGTTTGATCTTCCCAGTTTGTCGAGAATCGAATTAATATTTGGTATCGGATATCGATCTGGGATCGTTTTTTCGTTGAGTTTCCGATAATCGATGACTAGACGATATTTTTGTTTCCCTGATTGGTCTTCTTTTTTATTGACTATCCAAATAGGGGATGACCATGGTGAAGTTGAGGGCTGTATTATGCCTTTATCCAGCATTTTATCTATTTGGTTATTTATTTCCTGTTTATGAATATAGGGATATCTGTACGATTTACAATGTATAGGAATTTCGTCGGTCGTTTTAATTTCGTGTTTTGTTCTTGCCGTGAAGGATAATTTATCACCTGGTTTAAAGAAGATGCCTGAAAATTTTCAAATAAGCTTTAAGATTTCAGTTTTTTCTTCCGCGTTCATGTGATTTGTCCCAATTAATTGTGATATATCGATATTTTTTTTTTGATTTATTATTGTCTTCGTTATTTAAATTAAGAAACGAATGAATATTAAAAGTATCATAACTACAGTGAAACTTGGTTAAGTGAGACATCAAGGGACCTGCACTGTCGTTTCACTTATAGAGGTATTCCACTTACCCAGTGTCTCAGATATACAGGTATAAATAAATATCTGTCTCATTCACATAGGGTTCCATTAATAGAGGTGAGAATACAGGTTCTTTCAGTTATACAGGTTAAATTATTAAATAAAATAAAATAACGTGTTATGTGTGTAAATGAGTTTTAACACCTTTGAAACATCGCGGAGACTTGGATTTTCCGATTAATAGGATAGGCAACTTTTCAGTTCCTGACATGTTAGCACCTAGAAGTATTGTAATGCGCTCTTTACTGAGTTTCCCGCCATGACAAGACTCACCTTTTAAGGTAAAAGTTTTATCGGGTAGACACTTGTAAAATAAACCCGTTTCGTCTGTGTTCAAAATATCATCAGCAGAATAATTGCGTAATAGAAGTGGTAGGTCTTCAATCCATTGGCTACATTTGTTAACATCAACAGCGTTACTTTCTCTACAAATTGCTTTGAAAACTATACCGTTTCTTTTCTTAAACCCTTCCATCCAACCATTGCTGCTACAAAAATTATGAATATCGAGCCTTCGCGCGAAATCTTGTGCCTTTTCTTTAATCATCGGTCCACTTACCGGAACGTTTTTGTTACGAAGTTGCTTGACCCATGTTAGCAAACACTGTTCAAGTTCAGGATATTCTCATAAACGTACACGTTTTAGTTTTCCTTGTCCTTCAGAACATTGTGATTCAATTTTATGTTTACTCTGAACTATTCTACAAAGAGTAGATTTTGGCACATTAAATTCGGCACAAACTTCTTCGCGTATCTTCCCACTTTCATAAACGGATATTAACTTCAGTTTTTCACGTAATGATAACGATTGTAGCTTTCGTTTTGGCATTTTTCAAATAAACATCTGTATGATAGTAAAGCGAAACTAAAACTGAAGGTAATTGAAGCTCAAAATTTGTACTTACGTACTTGAAATTATGTGTGGAATTTGTGGGTAGAATAAGAATGAGTAAACAAACAATGTTATCTCAGTTACAGAGGTTTATGCATATAAAATTTACTCGCTATCTCAGTTATAGAGGTAACTATGATGATAAATCGAAAGAACAAATCCCAGATATAGAGGCTTACCTCGTCCCACTAACAGAGGTAATTCAGTGCCAAAGTGTTGGGACCTCAGCATGAGTTCCAGTTATGGAGGTTTCTCACTTATCCAGGTCCCACTTAACCGAGTTTCACTGTAGATTTTTCAAATGACTCTGCTTCTAATGTTAGGATTATTAGGATTATTACTAATTTTCTACGCTATACTACTTCTCAATAATTGAATTCGACTTCCAAAGTTCATCAATGGTTCGTTCCTAAATGGTTTCATTCTAGTGAATTTTTGTACTAAACAGTCAATATTTCTACGATCAGCGAAACACTGAATCAGGGCCAATCTGTTAACTCAGCACGATTACCCATTAATATTTCTGCTTTATCTATAAGTTTTTCTTGAACTGATTGGAATATGTTTAGATAATTGTGCATCATTAAATTGCCGATAATCATTAATAAGGTCTTCACACCTAAGTAGAAATTTATTTAACGTGTTACTGTTACCGTCGTACGGTTTAATGTTATCAATTCTAGACTTTAAAAGATCCCAGTTCATCTCAAGCATATTTAAAGTTTAATTTATTGATTTGAAAGAATTAGTGAATTGTTTATTTATATTCCGTTGAGTGTTAATATTATTTTTGTTATCTAATCCTACATTTGCAATTCCGTTAATTATTTCATCAATATCGCTCATGAAAATAATTTAAAATTAATGTTTATAATAAGCAATTTATTCGCAATGAACAAAATATAACTATCTTTACCAAAATCCTTATACAGAGGGGTTTGGAAAGATAAAAAGGAAAAGGCACTTACATATTGTTCGTCGAACAACTTCGAAAGTTTATAAGTTCGCACTTAAGGTGTAGAAACTCCAAGGTCCCGAATTTCACTTCCGGCAAAATGCGAAACTGTTCACTTCCGAAACCCGTGCGTATCCTACTGACTACGCCAATTATATATTAAAACTTCGAATTTGGGTTTTTAAAAACAATAATTACAATTACAATATATGTTTATTAAGCAACGTTAGAACAGTTTTTATTATCTTCTGCGTTTCCGCGAAGTCATCACATTTCTTATATGCCGTCATCTGTTACTTCATATGTAACTTGCGTCATGATTCATGATGTAATATACTGATTAACATTTTATTTAGTTCTTTGTTTGACGTTTTACTTGCTCTGAAATGAAAGGATGCATTTAAATAGTAAAGTAACTATCTTCCTATAAACCCATGCATTATATACATTTGGAAATGCAAATAAACCGAGAAAGCCAAATTTTGGATATTACGTGGGGGGTGGGTGGTTAGAAAAGCTTAAGTTGAAATTGTCGACCAAAATAACCTTGTGAATTTTTCGCCATCTTGAAAAAAGGGTCGAATTCAGTTTTTTCATCATAACTCAGTTCCCCGTTGAAAAACGGAAATTTTTGTGCAATACTTTTTGTTGCTTTTTAAATGATCTGCAATTAAAGTCCAATACATTTTCACGTATCGATCATCGTTATCGAGATATCGATCAAAAAATCCATAAATTTGGGGAGAAAAAATTGTTTTCCGTTATTTCCTTTTATCTCATGAAAGATATCGAAAAATGTCCTGTATGAAACTTGTAGAGAGTATTCAGAGCTACAAATTCCTTTTTTCTTATTTTTTATTTTCGATAAAAATTACGACCTCTAGCGCGCCGCAGTCAATAAGAGTGTAAACCAGTTTTGATTTAGCCGCTCGCACGGTTGTATCCACATGTCAAAATGAATGAATGGTTGTTCAGGGAATTATTGCAATACAAAATAAATTAATTAACCAGCCAAATTATGAATCAAACACATGAAATTTATTGATCAAATAATTTTTATGCATCGAAAAATAATAATTACAGGTGCTCATTTTTTCACATGTTTTTCGTTGTTTTGATGATCCTAGCTGTAGAAGCGACACTGTTGCATGTCTGTTTTCCTGCACCCACTAGCAGCTCCACACGTTCCTTTACATTTGCACGAAATGAGTTTCAAAAGTTTAGGTGGAGCGGATGCGACTGTGGTGCAAATTGGTTCAAGCCCGTAATTAGTCTATCCCCATTCCTGAGGATCTTTGAAAATTCCGAGCCACGTTTGTATTTGTAGATATGTCCGGAAAACATTTTGGCGGACGGCGCTTTCCGTTGGTGGGAGTAGTGAAAGATTATTCATCTTATTTGTCGTCATTGTTTTTGCAAAGCAGTGGAATCGCAAAATATTCATCGTTGTGTCCTCTTTACGACCACCATATAGAGCGATAAGGAAGAAACTTTCCCGCGCAAGCTAGCATCTTGCTTAAATAGCTCTACCCATGACCGGAGGTTCGGGTTGTTCTCGAGGGTGCTGATGAATTTCTACTTTCCAATATTATAGACACATAAACATTGTCAATCGGAGGTTTTTTGCAAATGAAACAATCACCCATTTTCACATAAATTTTCAAACATGTACGATCAGCGAAGACCAGCATCGCAGTGGTCGACCAAATGAGGTAATGACTCCAGAAATGCTGAAGAAAATTTACAAAGCGGTACTGGATGATCGTCGTCTGAAAACGCGCGAGGTAGCAGACATAGTAAGCATTTCAAAAGTGCGGTACATTGCATATTAACTAAAAATTTGGACATGAGAAAGCTGTGCGCAAGATGGGTGCTATCTTCGATCACAATGTAACCAAAACAGCGTCGTGAAGATGTTTCATAGGAGTGTTTGGCAATGCTCCACAAAAATTTTTGCGCCGTTTCATAACCTCGAATGAATCGTAGGTTTTCATCGACTATCTTAAAAAAGAAAAAATTATCAAAGGGGAGTATTATGCGAACTTATTGCAACGTTTTATGGAAGAAATCGAGCAAAAACGGTTTTATTTGGCTAAGAAGAAAGTTTTGTTTTATCAAGACAATACACTAGCTCACATATAATAAGTTAAGGTTTGAATTGATACCTCATGCACCCTATTCGCCAGATTTATGACCTCGGATTATTTTCTGCTCCCAGACTTTCAAAAATAGGACGGTGGACAAATATTTTCCAACATTGAAGAGGTGATTATCGTAAAAAAGGTATAGAACTTATTGAACATCGCTGGAAAAGTGGATAGAGCTAAAAAGAGATTACGATGCAAAATAAATATATTCAACGAGAAACTAATTTATCTAATTCATTAATGCAGAAAATATACTCGTGAAAATCAATTTCTATTTTTAATGATTGTTTATAGGCGATTTTAAACATTTAAGCAAATACTCTTCTGAGTACTTTATTGCCGTTATAGTGTTACAGCAAAAGCATGAAATATCCACTGCTTTCTAAAGGAAATTCTAAATGGTTGTACATTTTGATGCCTTATAAAATTTAATTTCATCAACAAATGCGACGTGTTTTTTTTTTAAATTTTACCGTTCTAAAGTAAAGCAATAATTTATCAAGTAACAATCTAAAATATAAAAAAATAGTTTAATAATATGTTCATTTCAAGCATGAAATACTAATCTCAACTCATTCATTATAACTAAAAAGTAGAATGACACATTTTAAAATCATTACTTTGATTTTAGTCCGTTGCTTCAGTTGGTTCGTCAGTCTTAAATTCGCAATGCTTCCTCGGCCAATTGGCGGGACACGTAGAAGACCGATAAAATAAAATTTTCATTGTACTCACTACTGCATTTAATATTTTTTTACACTGCTTTCAATGAGAGTATTTGATGCTTGTGTATTGGCTTTTAATTCATAGTTTCAAAGCTTCTGAGACATTTACTGTTTTCACATTTGTACATACAAGAACTTATTGAAAACCATTATCAGATTTGGAGAATATTTAACAAAGCTTTAGAATAGAAGTCTCATCATATTCGGCCTTATTACCTTATTGGTACCATGTCTGATAATATCTGATGATAGTATCCACGTTCCTGTTGATTCTATTTTCTTAAAATGATAGCGCAGATTCCTGAAGAAAAACAATTCGACCATTCTCAAATTCACATGGAATTTTTGTATTCTTATATCGAAATGGTAAGAATATTTATTTAAAATTAAAAAAAAAATGTATGTATGATACACACTTATGTGAGATATTTTTGAAACGTATTTGCTTAGTGTTTGCGTTTCTAAATCACTGCATATGCAATGTTAAACTACGTCTCTTTGAGATTGTGTCTTATAATATAGTTAAGTAATCCAAAACAACCCTCTTCACAACGGCTTATCATCATCAATTAATTATTTATTATTATGCACTCTCACCTCGTTAAGTTATCGTTGCTATAAATTTGTCTATGTTTAGTCTGTCTGTCAGTTTTATAGATTCCACTTCAATTTCATTGAAGTATCATCTTCAGTTAATTATTATTAATGAACCATAAATATATTTATCTAATTTTATAATTATTAATGAATAAAATAAGAACTAATATATTCATTCAATTTGATATATTAAATCGTCAGCTTGCTAAATAAATTGTTTTTAAAAAGCAAGTTGGTGAACTGAGTTGTTTAATTAAATAATCATTTCCATTTGTCGTGTGCCCAAAGTATATAAAAAACGCATAATTTGGCGGATCATATTCGTACCCCAATCCTTTTGTTTTATATAATTAAATATAAACCAAAAAGCGAATATATGTTAACTAATGACATTTATATTGTCAATCAACTAATCAACATGTTCGTTAAAAGATAAGTTATTGATAATATATTAGATCTAGTTTATACAGTTATAATAATTATTAGAAATTAAGATCAATATGTAGATGTAGAATGTTTACAGTTATTTCGAACTCAGATTCAAAATCCTCTTATTTATAGAATATAATGAGTCCCACTAATAAATTCTAACCTAGATTATATAATCACTTTGGATGGTCAGAGAAAGAACTAGTTAGAAATTGGTGGTTTTCTAACGAAAGTTGATTGAAACTCGACCTTTGTTATAGTCAGAAATAATAGTCACAATAATGTTAATATTAAAATTATTATTTTATTTGATAATGTACCTACGTCGTTTATTTTTGAAAATGCTTTTCCAATTATTCTTAAATGTAATTTATTATATAGGGTGTTTCGAAATGCATGATAAAAACTTATTATTACGCATACCACAGCATTTAAGAATGTCACCTTGATATTTTACAATGACGCAATCAAATTGTTTCTTGAAAAATCTATTCTCATATTATGTTTTTGTTTTCATTAAATGATTGGTCGCATCATTCGTGCGATTTAACGCCACTAGATTTTTTCTTTGGGGATACGTCAAGTCATTAGTCTATGCTATTAAACCGACGACGTTGGAAGAGCTTAAAGCCAACATTGAACGCGAAATAGCAGCCCTTTCGGTCGAAGGTGCAAACGTGCCCGTAGTGACCATATGAGCGAAGTCGAGTTCATTTCATAAATGTTTTGAATGTACCGATAATAAAGTTTTTGAAATATCTCAAATGGTTTTCATTTTATTATTAAAAAAGTTGTCAAGTCCTCATTGGAAAATCCCTTATTTGTGGCCACAACGCAATGTGCCCTCGCATTTAAAAATACATAATACACATTCATTCACGATATTTTTCATCCTTGATCCGTTTCCTTGTTGTGAAGTTGCGCTTACCAAGAAGTCCGAGCCGTCGAAGACGAGCAAGCTTCGTGTCGGTTTTCGGTTGTACGTCGTCCTCTGCAGGGAAACCCATCGGCTGTGATTGGTTATCGAAAGCTTGCCGGATTTTAAGCCGCTGCTGATACCCGTTGACTTCAGAAAAGAAAAAACCGATAGGGGGTGTGTTATATGGCGACAATGCCATGAGCCCTCATATTTGAAAATACATAATAAACATTCACGACATTTTTGTTTTGTCTCGGCAATTTGATGCTCTTTTCTTGTTGTGAGGGAGATGATCTAGATCAGTTAGTTACCTTCAACCATTCGACTGATGGTGGCTACGCAGGAAAACAACCACTCAACGAAGCGGAATAATTCGAAGATAATTATTGTGGCTAAAGTGAGCATTTATAATCAAAATACATTATTAGAAACAAAAAGGACCTTCATTTCAAGTAAGTCTTTCAATGAAAAGCATTTGAGCCATTATGTGTTTCAAAATTTTTTCGCAAGATTGCAGTTCACTCACAAACAACCAACGATGGAAAGTGAAGAAAAAAAGTAGTCAACAGAAAGCTAGACAGTAGAGGTTTATCAATTTTCTCCCACAAAGGAGGTAGATACTAGTTTTTCCTTCTTTCGACGAAGTCAACAAAGTATTGAGTTTTTTAATTGCATATTACAACATACCTCTTTTCAATTGTAACTATTATTGTGACATATCCCTTGGTGTTCCAATTAATAATCTTGGATTTTTTTCAACCAATTTGGTAAATCAATAATCTCCAACCATATTATTCTTGTTTCATAATGCAGGTATACTTTTATCGTCAAAAGCATATTGCATACTGGTGAATTAGTATATACAGAAAAATTGTACGCCATTGCTTTCAGTTTGCAGAAGGCGAGATTCTTCTTTAAAGGAATCTCTTCTTCATTATCGAAGGTGTGGTCTATCACAATCGCGAATGAACTATTTTCTGTAAATATAAAATCTTTTAAATTCTGAAACTACACGCCATTTAATATCTTAATAAATGTGAACGGAAAGTTTTCACGTATTGATAAATTGTCAGCTGAATTAGACAAAGTGATATACACAGTGATTGATCTACGCCTTTTTTTAAAAAGTGCACCAGTCAACCATGCCTTTTTATTGGCTTCATAATCCAATCCAGTGATCTGCAGCCCACAAAGCAACGAGATGTTTGTTTAGAATTTGTACAAAGCAGAATCGTTAGTCGTTCCTTGCTGAGTTTCCCTCCGTGAAATTTTTTATTGTTTATAATTGGCTTTTCCGTTCTTTGCAAACTTCTTTGCTTACGCTTGCACTTTCACTGTAAACTTTTTTGAAAGTCAGATCATGTCGTTTGTTGAAATGTTTCAACCATCCATTGCTAGCTTTAAATTTATGGATTTGCAGTGACTTTGCAAACTCTATTTCCTTTATTATGGCTCCACTAACACTGATGTTTGAATTAGAGAATTCAGGAATTCTCCGTCTTTTACATAGAAGACTTTCTTCAGATTTTCTCTCTTTGTTATTGTGAAAACACAATAAGTTAGAAATTCCAGTTTGTTGTATGTGAAATGAATATTTATCATATCACAAAAAGTAAAATGAAAGAATGCCGCAAGGTTCAATAATTGGCCCACTGTTGTTCCTCGTATATGACACTCAGGTTCTACACTACTTTGATCCGGCAGATCCAGATGCAGCAGCTACCCACCTAAATAGAGATCTGTCAGGTATTGTTGGAGATTCCACTGAACATGATCTAAAGCTGAATGCAAATAAGACTGAAGTTTTCCTGTTTTGTTCTCAGTGACGTAGAGAAAATTTAAAATTGGAGTTGGGCAGTGAGACATTGGTAATCAAATCATTTGCTAGGAACTCAAGACTACTTTTAGATGTGGACTTGAGGTTTAAAGAAGATTTAAAGATACTTTTGCAGAAAAGCTATGCTGAGATGAAACTCTTGTATATGAACAGGTCTATTCTCAATGTTAACATGAGGAAAAAACCTTTGTGAATCTTTAGTATTGTCTATTTTTACCTACAGTAATGTTGATTATTTTCCTTGTCGAAAATTGTGTGCAATATGTACAAAACGCATGCTGTGAATTTATATTTAAGCGAAGAAAGTATGAACATATTTCTGCCAAAATTAATGAATTAAATTGGTTAATAATGTCGAATGTTGTGAACCTTCATTTTATGTGTTTTCTTAAGAAACTGTTAAAACATTCGACACAAGTTTATTTGACAAAAACAATCTGTTAAATAAATATTCCATTTTACAAAGAAATTTAACGTATTTATCTGTCAAAGGTTATAATGCTCTCCACGAGGACCTTAAATTGTGTGGTATAAATTCTTTTAAATGTAAGTACAGAGCAAGTTTGTTTAATAAGCAAATATGTAACTAACTTTATCTTTTTTGGGTTGTTGTAATTATTTAATGAGTTTTTAGTTCAGACTGTATAAAGTTCTTTTGCTGGAAGTGATTAGGTGGAAGAATAACATATATCGCTACCTTGGAAGAAAAGCGTCTTAAGTCCAAATTTTTCAATAATTTGTAAAGGAAAATCGATATTTTCAAATTTTTATCTGGAAAAGTGTCTTAAATGCACCTTACTCTACTCGGCACCAGATGGCAGGTATGTAATTACTGAAAAATTAACAGTTGCTTGTTAGTTCTTGTCAATATAGTCACATTTTTAGTTGTTTGCCAGACAGGGAAGTGAACTCACGGTTTATTTGTTCAAAACTGTTATATTTCGTTAAGTTCCAGAACTCTGTTTGGGCAACAAAGGCACAATAGTTTCGATAGATACCATCCAAATAGTTTGAATTTATTTTTAAGTTGTTCGTTTTCCATACAACAAGTATTTTGTTTAAAATTTTTTAAGTTATTTCCCTAATATAGATTTGTTTGAATGTCTAAAATTCTTTTTTCCTGTTATAGTCAATTTCTTAAGTCCGAAGATACTTATTAATTTTCGACAATACTGTCACAACTCGAGACCGTTTTCTAACTACTTTTGTAACTAAACCGAAAGTGCTTATATGAAAACATAGCCTTAAATATTAGTTTACATAAAAAAATATTAATTAACAAAAAAATTCAAAGTCAATTTTCTCATTCACTTTTCGAGTTCTATGAGCTATGGCAACACAATATTTAGTTTATGCATGGAACTGCTCTAGGCTAACTAGATATCAATACATCCTCGTATTATGAGAATACTCAAATCACGAATACACACAGTTACAGACCATTTAACTTGAGCAACTCTCGCACCAGGATTCCGTTTCTGAAAAACAACACTTCATGGTCGTTAATTTCCAAAATGGACTATTTTTCAAAAAAAAAAATGAAAATATTTTTTTGTGAGAATTTTCACGCTTTAAAGACTTGTTTGTAGACATTGTATCAAAAATTTTAATCCCTTCAACGTTGTTGACGAAATTGACCTATTTTTAGAGTTTTTCTAGTGGTTTTCCCCATTTTTTATGGCCGATCTCGCGCAGAACAATTTTTTTCTCAAAGTACTTTTCAAAAACTACTTGTATGCCTCAAATTATTACTATTGGTTAATGTCATGTCTTAGTAAAATTTTGGCTACAGCGCTTGGACTAACTCTGGTTTTCGATATTAAAACCCTCAATTTCAATGTTGGTTTTCCATTTATTAGTAAAATATGTTAAATTTCGCCACTCCTGTTGCATGATGTCTGTATATTGTATACTTCGCAAATTGTATTGTGTACACATATCAGACCAATAAATACGATTTATTATTATATTTATTACTTATTGATGATTGCTGGTTTTGGAAATAAATCCTTGTACAAGCAAACTGAATACACTGTGAAACATCTGTAAAACCACTTTTTTCCAAACCCAAAGTGGAAAACAAGAAAAATCTGCTCTGATACTTTTCAATCCTCTTTATACAGAAGGATTTTTATTATAAGGATAATACTAGTACTAAGTATATTAAGATCAAAAGCTCAAGTCTGCGTTGGAATAGTCTTGAAAATATTTATAATAGAGTTATAATAGAGTCGTATATCAATTACAATTCGTATTCCAACAACTGACGAAATTATCTTTAATGCAAAAGAAATTACTTCTAAAAAACCACTCACTTTTCCAAATATTCACATAATTGCCCTTTATTCTCCAGGGACACAAATTGTATAAAATTTGTTTACATAAACTGCAGCAAATACATCAAGAACAACTTCTGTAATCATTATTTCCAAAAAAATTATCTTCGATATATCACACACCCCTGTATCCGAAAAGCAAACAAGAAAAATCGAGAAGAAAAACAAGAAACTTCAGTACAAGGAAATTCGCCTGTTTTCATCCGACCCTTATTAGGGAGGACAAGTTACATTATAATAATTTGATATGCATATTAAAATAATTGCTGTAGCAAATAGGGCATTGTTTTCATAAAATGCTGATTACCCAAGTTTGCAGTTTTATAGTAAATTACTGTTGACTTACCTCGATAACAAAGTTGCTGATCCACAACTCAACAAATATTTCATTGAACTGATGATCTTGCTGAATTACATACTTTTAGTTGGTAGTTACATTTATTTTTTGAATATAATCAATAATGAATATTGTACACTGCAATTTTAATTGTTGATAGTTTCGTTTTGCTGTTCTAATAAAGTATCTTTTAAAGTGTAGTAACTCATAATTGGTATAAATATTATAAACATATTATGTTTATCTGACCAAGAATCTAACGTAGAATTTGATATTGTATTAATAGTTTCTTCTCTTTTGTTATAATAAATTTGTTTTAAAAAATTTGATAAAAAACGAATATTATTTCGATCTCTTCTCCGGAATCATTTAGGGTATTAACATTACAGAGAAGCATCGTAATTTGCATGTATCATCAACCATAACTGTTTTTCGAAGTTTTTGAACCTCCATAATCGTCATAAAGATTTGAATTCTATGCTTCATTTCCACAGAATTACTGTTGTAAATGTTGAATATTTCAATTGAAAATTGATTTGTTTCAAAACGATATTAGAACCTTTTACTCTGATAAAAAATTGAATCCGACTGAACACAAATTATACAAACATTGGAATTCTGTGAACTTGATATACTAAATATTCTAATCAATATAAATTCAACCTTTCTTTTCTGAAAATTTGTAAATTTGTCATGTACTCATATGTATTAATCTTTTATTTCGAATCAATGTTGTATTGAAGTAAGGAAACTTACCCTTTAGTCTGTCGTTTTGACAATTTAAAAATTTTGAAGTTTCATAAATTTCTATGAGATATTTTCAAAAAACATGTCTACCTCTCCCAGATCCATCGAAGGACGAGTTCTTTCTTACTTAAAAGATCAAGAACGTCATTTCTGTAGTGAACATGATGAAATTGAAAAAGAAGATAGGGATATACCCGAGGAACATGCCGAGAATATTTTGAAAGAGATCCTATTAAAAGTGAACAAAAGGATAGTTTGTAAAGATCGATACGATAACTTGAAATTATGGCATAATCAGTTCCCTTTATTTGATTTAGAAGATATTATTCCCGACTTTTGTATCAGTAAGTATGCTAGGTCATCTATTTACTCATATAGAGTCTAGAGTGTTATTTATTACAATTTATGTTAACGATGGCATAAATTGAATAAGATATTCTAAAATTGGTTTTTATTCAGCTTAAACTGAATACCGTGTAACATAATAACAAGAAATTGGTTACTTTGAGTCTAAAAACTCTGTGTTTTACTACGACAATTACCACTTCTGATAAAAAACGTAATGGAAAAGTATTAAAAGATGCAGTAATTTGAGTTTTTATTGTTTCACAAAATTTTCGATATAAATTAGAATTCTTATAATAATGATAAACAAAATTATTTTTTTAAATGAACCATCAACATTCATAAAATAAACAATAGCGTTTCAACCTTTATAAGTAAACAGGACTACATCCCAACTCCAACATCAAGACCAGGGCAGACTGGAATTTAAGACTTCACAAATTATTGATAACTACTTACAATTAATTTGTTTTAAAAGTACTACATGATATCGAAAAAGATATAGAACCACCAACTAAAGTTTTCGCTTCATAAGGGATAGTTATCAACAATCTGATTACATGAATTAAAATCAGAAAACTGAGATAAAATGGTTTTGAATGGATACTTTGCTTGTTTTTTTCTATTAATTTACTGTTGTAATTTATGTGGAAGTAAATGATAAATTTCACAATTCACAACTACCATATTCGATAGTAAAGGCTGGTGTTCTGGCTATTATCATTCCATCCATCCTTTAATGCAAATTGTGTCTATGACTTATTCTTCCTTCGTTTTGAAAATCAAGAGTACCATAGTTTTTATTATGAATTCAAGTCCATCTACCTTCTCTTTTGTTTCTATTTATTATTGAATAGATGTCTATATACATTTTCAAATTTTTCTTCGATATTTTAAATAAGATTAACTATGAAATTCGAAGCTACCTTCTCATAGGAATTCCAAGTCTCCTTCCTTTTATAACTTTAATGACCTAATAGCGTTAACTTAATCCTTTCCGATATAACTGGTACAATTTTTAGGAAAATCTAGTACACACCACCCCAGGCATGATGTTTAAATCGAAGGAAAACATTCTCTCTCGGGACAGCTCCGCTGCTCGTACAGTTTCGGTACGCGCGACCAAGTTTAATTTTACGCTTTGTATATATTTTTGTGTATATTCTTTTCTTGATTTATATATAGTAAGTTTGAGTAGTTTACAATGAGCGGTTTCTTATTGGGAAAGTGTCAACGAAACACCAAAGTGGACTAACTTAATAACTTTAATAATAACTTTAAATATTATCCGAGTTTTCGAATACTTATGTATTCATCGTCTGGGACTGAAATTATGGCCAAATACAATATAAGAAATATGTAGGAATGTATAACAATAATATAATTTTACTTAGAATAATTAATTAAGATTTTCGGTGGTTGTGGATAGTATTATTGCTTTTTATTGGTTATATTATGAATGACGTCATTCATAATTAATTATTGTAAGTTAAATAGTTAAATTTTATTATTGTTATATATTTATACATATAATTTATATTGTATTTGGCCATAATTTCAGTCCCAGACGATGAATACATAAGTATTCGAAAGCTCGAAAAATATATTCACTTTGGTGTTTCGTTGCCACGTTCCCAATAAGAAACAGATACATATCAATATATATATATATATATATATATATATATATATATATATATATATATATATATATATTTATATATATATATATATATATATATATATATATATATATATATATATACTAAATTAAAACAGAAAACCCGAAAAATTTTAAAATTTTTCTACTCCGATGCAAAAAGATGAGTTGATACATACATTTCTAAAGTTAAAATTATCCCATATAAAATTCACGAATAGTCGCCTGCAGCTTGAATATCAAAATCACGTTTTATATAAGTTTATTTTCCAAATCATACAACTATCTATTACCGATTAAGCTACCCTAATAAGGAAATTAGAAAATGACTAACAATTAAAATAAGTGAAGTAATTCCAATTATTATTTTACAAAAAGTCGAGGAAAAATGTTGAGAAAGAACTGAATCACTTAATAAATGCAAAGAGACAAATATTAAGAAAATTATTAAAACAACAGCCTATTGCTAAAAATACATATGAAATAAAATAAAAGTGGATCGAAAATTTAACTGATACTGTCTTACCAGATGAAGTGGAAAAAGTTTTATCTCTAGGTCCGAATTTTGCACAAAATATTTCTAGTGGGAAAGAATTACTTGTGACAAATATCTAACCAATCATCTATATAACGAAATTTAAAATAAAATAGGATCTGATACTTGTAATATTATCACTAATTTTTAAAATAAATTAAAAAACAAAACACAAAAATGCAATATCAAACCCCAAAATATAACTAAAACCAAAGAATTTATCAATCAAAAAAGGGGTCCCAAAATCTTGAAAGCCGATAAATCTAATAAAACTATTTTCATGAAGATTATAATAATAAAATGATGATATTATTAAGCGATAAGACAACTTACAAAAAAATTAAACAAGACCCTACGAATTCTTATCAAAAACGAAATAATGATCTAATTCGATCTTGCAAAGAATAACTTTTTATTTCGCCATCAGATGCAAAAAAATTGGAAATTCACAATGCCTCACCCCCTAAAATATATATATCAAAAATCCATGTGATTTCAAAGAAAAAATTAAAAGTATAAAAATTCCTAACGAATATGAATTTATTTCGTTAGATGAGGTTTCTTTATATATAAATATTCCTATTAACATTGTGAAAAATATATTGATAGAAAAATGGGACAAAATAAAAGCTAAACTCACACTTACAACAACGTACTTCAAATATGAAAATTTAATATACAAACAAATAAGAAATTAAAGAAAGAGGAGCCCATGTAATTCACAATACAATAAAATCTGCTGCAGACGAGCTACCCGTATATTACGAATGCGTTATTGTGAGGATATATTTATACGATTCGATTTGTAGCTCTAAGGAGTTTCGTGCCGAAACTGAAACGGAACATCAGCAAATGGCTTGCTATTATTCCTGCTTTGGAGAAGGTTCTAAAAATGTATCAGCCGTTAAAAAGCTACTTTTTGAGTATTGAAAAATATCTCCTGTTACTAAAAAACTTTTTTGAAGATTCCATATCTGAATTGTGGTTTTTATTTTTTACATGCTTAGTCAGCAAGTGGTCGTCAAGCTATCTTGAAACTTGATGGTCAAACTATATCGGCAATTGAAATTGCAACTGAAATCAATAAAATAAAACACAATTTAAATCAAAAAGGGTCCAATCAGTTTCTTCCATTTTTGGTCAGTCAATTTATGTTGAAATTGAAAGATAACGATACTGATGTCAATGAAGAGTTTGTGAAAAGGATGGCTACAGTATTTAATAAGATAAGCCGTGAATATGTGGAGCAGTGGACTTGCTTCTATACCAAAGGATAAGAGATATTTTATTGGACAGATTCAGAAAACGTCCCCATATCAAATACATTCAAAAACCTCTGAATATATTAATTGGAAAGAAATATATTGATTGTAATAAAGATACTGATGTTTTACACGAATTTTCATTAATTACTAATTACTTTACAAAAAGTAACAGGATGGAATATTGAATTGAATATATTTTATGTTTGTCTGATACGAATGCTCCAGTAGAAAGAATATTTTCTATTATTAACAAATTGTGGACATCTGAGAAAACCCAGTTACAAATTTCAGTTCTAAGTTTCTGAATAAATAAATAACTACATCCAAGGATTATTCTTCATAAAAAAGTGTTTTGTTTTCATTGACTACCTATTATTTGACCTAAATTTGTCCCATTTCGAGACAAAGAATAAATGGTCACGTCAATTTAATATAACAATCGAAGATAATTTCAGTAAAATTAGAAGCAAAGATAGATTAGTTGCTTCAAAGTTTTATTTGTAACTTAGAAACCAAAGTAAAAATTGAATTTTTGACGAAAGTTACTCATAGAGCTAGAAAATTTTTGGCAGAAAAAGTTGTTAAGACCATTTTTTGTTTTTTCTTGTTTGTTGCCATAATATAGATACAATACAGGGAATATTTTATAACAATAAAATCATACTTGGAAATAACTTCTCAGCTTCAAAGCTATAATGCTGGAAAATTATAACATTGACATTTACCAAGTTTTTCCTCTGTGGTCTACATTTATAATAAATATACTACAATACAATTATTCACTAGCATTACATTAATCTTTCTCACAATCACTGTCGCAAATCAATTACAAATCTATTTAAAACTGGTACATGTTGCATATATTGGTTTTCAACTCTTTCATTATCTGTTCCACAACATTTTTGGGTGAAGTGTTATTAGTTCTTGTCTGTGTTTTTAGTGAGGACCATATTAATTTGATTGTATTTAAAACACTGTAGTACTGAGGTAATTTCGTCTACATTATATTCTTTGGCAATTATTTTTGTTTCTAAAATCTCTACGAGTTGCTTCTTTGTATATATGCTCTTTAAACTATAAATCTTGTTCAAGTATAAACTCCTGTGTGTCTGCTTTAGAAAAATATTTATTTGGAATTTTACGAATTTGTCTTGAATGATACGAGGTTTATATCTAATACAATTACAATGTTTTCATGTAGTGCTGGTACCAGTTTTTCTTTGAACAAAGACTCGAAAAGAGTTCCTTCATTATTCTGGTGGTAATCTAATGAGCTATCGTTAGCATGCCTCGAACATAATAATAATGCATCATTCACCCAACCTTGCTCCCCACCGCAATGTAATATGCATATATGCGTTTACCTCTGGAATGAGGCTATTTTTTTTAATATTTCCAATTATCATTTGTCCAGGCTTTACGAACAGTATCGTCGCTCTCAAACCATGTTTAATCCATGCAATATATTTGTCTTCCTTCATTACAATACTCCCAAATTTTTGTTATTTATTCGATTCTCCTCTTCATCAAACGACCTCTTCCCATTACTGTTTGACTTTTATTTGCTGTTTTATATCTAAAACCTTGTTTTTTTTCAATCTTCCCAGAATTCGTATCGTACATACCTCAAGGTGTTTCCTTTTCAGTTCTAAAAGAATACCTTGAAGATTTGGCATTATGTTTGATGCGAACATACCAAAGAATATTTCGCATATTGGAGTTAACCTATCAGGTTATCAATTAAAAAACTTCCTGAATCATTCCATTTTGGTCCCATCGTCATACCTTGCTTCGTAATTTTGTAAAGTGTAGTCTGAGGACTACTTGTCAAAAACATCGTTTCCTGTTAAAATAACTTTTTGGGCATCTATTGATAGATGTTGCTGTCTCGTTTCAACTTTTTAGTCTCTCTGTGCTAGGCTCTAGAAGTATGATTAACGAATCTGCAAATCGACTTGTTGATTGTTGATCTTGAAGCCACGGTTGCCACAGAAATTGTTGATCAACTTTTATTTGAAAATAATTATACCTTTAATACACTGCACACTTGCACAGCTCATAACTAACTACTGGCTGTGGACCGGAAACCCTATTAAAAGTACCTGATGATTATAGAAAAAATATTTATATTTATTAAAAGTTATGTATAATATCCTATTTAGGTCCATTATTTTCAGCATATTACATTCAGTTATATGTATAATTTAACGATTTTATTTATGAATTTCAAGGAATTAATTTTTATGTGTTATTTTTTATCTATACTTTTGAATGATTCTGAAAATTAAATATCGTAACGCGAACCTGTTGATTAATATTCAGTTCCCAGTAAATTTGGTCAAAATAGCATTCATTAATTGAACACCCTAGTATAAAATAATGAAAATAAACTCCACTTGTCTATATTAAATGGATTTATAGGGATTCAAATCCAATACCAACTTTTAATTGCCGCAGAAAATAGAATATCTCAAGAACAATAGAACTTATGTATATGAAACATCATTCAAAGCTAGCCATTTACCATGTAGACTCTGAAAATATGATCAATTGTAGAAATTTTAAAAAATGTCCACTAGAAACCATATAAAAAAACACTCTGTAGACATAATAATACACGCAAATCAATATTCGTCGCAGTATTAGCCAGTAAAATACTTGTTAGAAATAATTTCCAGAGATCGTAGAAATTAGGAGCATTATGAAAAATGTATCTGATATTAACAAAAACTATGACAAAAAATACATAAATCACTAATTATTTCGAAAATTGTTAAGAAATGATAGAATTTCCGTGAAAAGTATACCTGTATACCTTTTAAATTCAAAATATAAGGAGATACAAGAAATGATTAAATAATTCATTGATTAAATTTTAATGAATTTGACAAAATTTCCAAAATCTTGTTTCTCATCAACTGATGGTTCGGATTGTCATAAATCATTTCTAATAATTTTATATTTAGCTTTAGTCTCTTTTTCTTGAAAATTGGTTTTTAAAAAAGATAAAATATTGCAGTTTCCGTCTATTTCGGTATTTATGAAATAATTTCCTATAATATATTAATTAATAGATCACCTGTAAAAAAACATATGTTGTTTCATTTTGGATGTTGTGCTTTGAATCACATGGATTATATAACTCATACAAAAATCAATACATCACAATTCTTGATTGATTGAAGTAAATTTTAATAATGTCATAGTTTTATACAATATACATTTTTTACATTTAATATTTTTTGTCCCCGATGATGAATACATAAATATTCGAAAGCTTGTAATTTATATTAAAAATATTATGATTTGGTGTTTGTCACAATCCAAAATAAGTAATTCAGATGCGTTTAAACATAGAGAAAAAAATACATCTGTGAGATTTATACAATAAATAATTATTATAAGTATCGCATTTCGATTCAAATAGACAATATATGAGATTGTGAAATTAAATTATGCTTAGTTGTTTGTGTAGCAGCTGTGTTTGATCTATGTAAATTTCTTAACAGTTTTAATCGAATAATAATTTTAGGCGAAGAAATGATGAAAGAATTGGCTTTTCCCGAGACACTCGTGATCAGTGAATTAGATGGAGACTCAGATATGTCTGAAACAGTTCCTAACCCTGTTGGAGCACTAGTTTTAAATATTCTTGTAACGGATGCTGTTTTACCTGAAAGTATAAAGAAGGAATCCATAGATGCGGAATTGGAAATCGAAGTCATGCAAGCTTTACAAAAAGCAAAACAAGGTACTTCCCACACCACACATGTATACATACATGAAATATAGGTTAAGAAATTTCAAGGACTCTGTTTTTTAACTGTGACAGAATTATTCTTCACATTTTGCCTGAGTATCTAATAAATTACGTATTAAGAAACAGACGAGATTGCTCCAACATTTCTTCCTTCTATAGTGAACTAAGTATTAAAACTACTATTGATTGCAAATAGTATATTATGAATTTCATTACATAAAGATATAAAATTATATTATCTACATATATCACATACTTTTTTCATATATAGAGCCCCTCGGGAAGGATATCATGAGGCTACTAAAAAGTGTCAACTCCTATTCTTCATCAATTTTCAGGTAATTTGCGAAATTGACCTAACATTCTAATTGGCTATAGTATTTACTCATTTGATTTTTAAGTTTTTTCCATAATGTAATACAATACTATTAAGTATTCGACTGGAATTAGCTAAACTAGGAAATTCTAGGACTGGCTTTGGAAAAATCAATGTACGATCAAATCTTACCAAAGATAGATCAATTAACTGACTAAAACTAAAATAATTTACACTCAACACACATTCACATATGAGGTTTGATTTTCCAATCAATTTAATATACTATTTTCTCTAAAAATTCAAATTTCAGAAACAATTCTACCCTTAATGGGAAATTTATACATACATATTAGATTATGTTGTAGGTCGGTACTGATTTCTGTTAAAATACTCGAAATTTGTTACTTCATTAATGTTGTTCCATTTTTCATAAGATTTGATCGTTCCCTAAAAATAGAATACAAGTAAGGCAACATATGCACATATGTCGCTTTCATTGGTTATTTATGTAGTTTGAAAATCAGTTATTACATTTTAAAAAAATATTATGCAGAGTGCAATTTTCGATACCAATCCCTTGATTTTTCCACAGCCAGGTTTAGAATTTCTAAGTTAAGTTAATACCAATCGAATGCTTGATAGTAGTGTGTTGCACCATGAAAAAATTTAAAATATGAAATAAGCAATTCGACTTGGACAGCTTAGAGCATAGAAGAAAGGTCGCGGACTTGACTCTGTTTTACCGATACTACCACGGCAGATGCTATTCTGAGCTATTCAGCATAATTCCACCTAGATCAGTATTTTCAAGATCTACACCGAAGCGCCTACAGACGCCTAGAACATCAATTTAGCAGAATTCCTTTCTATGGAGAAGTGTCAGCCTGCGGAATCAGCTCCCAAAGCACGTCTTTCCCTACAGATGTTCAAGATCCACATGCATCTCCACACAGCAGGCGCCATTCGAACTACTTAAGTGTAATAGGGTTTACCCTCTTGTGCTTGCTTGTTTTATAAAAAAAATAATTCTTTTATATAAATTTCAGTGCACCAGCAATATGAGCTGCTTTTTTTTCATAAATTCAAATTAGAAATATGAAAATTGAAGAAAGAAATCTTTCTGTGGTTAAGACAGATTTATTTTGTAGTAAGTGATCCCTAAATAAGAGGCGACTGGTAATGAGACGTTCACAAGGCAAAAATAAGAATATATGAAAGGATATTAGTTAACTTGTAGATGTTACTGAACGCGTCATATGGATTACGAGAAAATAAGATTTGTAGTCACTCATTTATTTGCGACCCACTTATTTAATTACGAAAGCTTCATAATTTCTGTCGAACCAGCCTATTTTCTCCTAGTTGCAGCGAAAGATAAATTAGGAGTTAATTAAACTTAACCCAATAATATATCTAATATATCGCATCACAAATTTATAATTCATATTATTGCCATGGGTTCTAGTTTTGGTACACCTTATAATATTTCAGACAAGATGAATCTGTTTAACAAAATCGAATATAATAAATATTCTATTTATAAAATACTTTTGTAATATATTACGGTTTTGCTGCCTATTGCTAAGGTACATTTCACGATATAATACATAACATTTTATCAAATTATTTCAGTAACATACAAATCGAAAAATGAAGAAAGAAATTTCAAAATAAATAGCGTTGGAAATTTGATTCTTGAAATAGCCGAATACAAATACATTCAAAAAAAGTACATCTTCTTTAAATGGTTCATACACATAAAAATATTAATTCCTTAAAAATAAAAAAGACTCGAGAAGTTGAGGAATATTTATAATACATGTACATTTCATAAATGTTAATGTAACAATGTATCTAATCTTTAATGATATTTTTCGAAAAAATTTCAGTTGCTGGTTCTATGAACATTAACCCGGACGTTGAACGCATTGAAGTCGATCAAATTGAAGAGCAGCTGCAGAAGTCATTAACTGACTACGATAGATTATTGAATGCCGAAATGATGGCCAATACCAAAAAATTTATAGTGCATGTTTCATCTCAATTTAACAATGGTTATAATTGTGGATCCAGGATAACTGCTTGGGTGGACAGAAAGTTTCATACCCTGGAAGAGAAAAGAACAGAGTAAATTTATTAAAACAGTAATTTAAAAGACATTGTTTCCAAATTCAATATAAAATAATAGAATTATTTTTCTCCACTTATATATAGTTCATAGTTAAGATAGTGGGTGGTCAGAACCGCTGTACTTTACTTGAAACTATCAAAGGTTTGACTGTTTATCGAATCAGCCTAGTGACTAAACACCAAAATGAGCTGGACCAGCCATTACGCACTATTTCATGTAAACTTTTGTACTTGTGCACAAGCCTAGAGCATATCATTTAGGTCGTTATGATTTTTATTGCAACTTATCTATTTGAGCAGATTGAGATCACTGTTTTCAAGTATCGCCCATCAAATTCCTTAGCAGCGTAGACTGCGGCTTGGAAGACGGTTGCATATTCTCAAAGCGAGAAAAAAAAACAATTATTTTAGGGTATCATCCACAGAAGCCATCCATTCGTGGTTCCATTATTTAGTAATGCAATCTTGGAGTCTCCCGCCCACTGTTCTGTTTCAGTAATGTGTGCCTCTAAGCACTTATTAGTGAGGGTCATAAGCACCATTTGGTCACTGCCCATCAAAGTGATTGGATACTCATTTGTAGCTTGGGTCCAAGTACATAGTTATAAGCTAAAAAAGCTAAAAAGGTATTAATTAGTTAGCTAATGAAATCATACCGGCCGAATCAATATGTGAAATTTTGGATTTCATGTCTTTATTATTTCTTGTATAATTGACAGTTAATATGTAGTATCTAGTTGGAGAAAAAATGAACTGCTTAGAATTTACAAGACCAATATTTATTAATGTGAAAAATTTTGTGAAGAAAAAGAAATTAATTTAGTGTTGTTTCTAGATATTTACAAGAAGACGCATTTCTTAACGAGAAATCGCTATATATTGGATTGTTGAGCAAAAAATATTACGTAAGACACACCAGTTCAAAAGAAGATGTGGATGAGAGAAAATATTACAGTCTTGCGAAATGCCAAAATTTAGTTTGTGAAGGAGCAAATTTCATTCTAATGAGATATTTGGCAATTACAAGATACAAAGGTGAATTTGAATTAAGTACGACGTATATCAATGGAGATTTATGCCGAAACATCTATGTAAGTATTGTATATATGTATGAATTGTAAAGAAGTCTTTGCCAGCTATATTATGAGTGGTTTCTTATTGGAAACGTGGCAATGAAACACCAAAATAGACTAACTTTTATATTCTTTTCTGAGCTTTCGAATACTTATGTATTCATCTTCTGGTACTGAAATCATAGTCGAATACAATATAAGAAATATGTATAAAAATAATAAAATTTCTACTTACAATAATTAATTAAGATTTTCGGTAGTTTTGAATATTCAAATTAATCAATAAATATTCAGCTACATTCATAACGACCTAGCCTATTAAAATTGAATGTTATCCATAAATTAACAAATCAAAATTGAACATCATGCACTCCAACTTATCCTTATCTAAGCTATAAAAATTCAACATCATTCATATTCTATTAATCAATATTTCTATTAACGTCAATTTGAATTGGATATTGGATTTTGAGACCTATGAATTTAAAATTTTTACAAAAATTAATACGATTCGAAGCCACCGAAAATCTATATATATATATATATATATATATATATATATATATATATATATATATATATATATATATATATATATATATGGGTGATTCCGTTCTAACTGTGATATTCAATGTCCTGTATTGTTTTTTTGTACTAGTCATTAATTAATAATCAATTAATAAAAATTTTGTGTTAATTGAATAATTCTTAAGATATTTAAACATTATTTTTATACAATATAACTTGCCACTTAAAGAAAACTTATACTACATCACTTGAATGTCAGTACCGTGTCATGTCCATTCCTAGAATTTACCGATAAATTATTAATTTTTTTTGTCGTAACAAATGATTTAAACTAATTACCTTATAAATTCTAATGTTTATGATCAAACTGAGGAAAATTGATGCACTTGTTGTTTAATATCTTAAGTTACCATGTCAGTACCGTGTCATGTCCATTCCTAGAATTTACCGATAAATTATTAATTTTTTTTGTCGTAACAAATGATTTAAACTAATTACCTTATAAATTCTAATGTTTATGATCAAACTGAGGAAAATTGATACACTTGTTGTTTAATATCTTAAGTTACCATGTCAGTACCGTGGATAAATGAGTCAGTACCGTGGAACTCAAAATCCGACATTTGTGTCTTGCTCGTGATACTTTGAAGTTGTAGTAAATTCCTCTTAGAGTTTTATTTTTACAGTAAAATAGATGAATAATATGCATAAAAAAGTTAGAAAAGTTAAATTTTAAAATCTTGAAATTTTGAATACAAAAAATCACAGTTAGAACGGAATCACCCATATTTCTTATTTGGAATGTGACAAGGAAATACCAAAGTGAGTGGACTAACTTCAATATATTTTCCGAGCTTTCGAATAATAATTAACCAAAATTTCCGGTGATTTTTGATATTATTAAAGCTTGTAAAAATACAGAAAATATCAGTCAAATTTACACTTTACATTTATTAACTATATCAAACAACCCAAGAGATACCAAGAGACTCCATTTTAAGTAACAAAGTACAAATAATATTGAATACAAATAAACACCATTTCTTTTATCTCAGAGCAATCTTCTTTTTTTCTTTTATCATACATAATTTTAATTTTTTATTTGTTAAATACTAAGATTGCTGTCTTATATAAAAACAGCGTCAAAATCATTACAAGGTACTTGATATATAATATTACATATTGTGCTTTGAGTGTTTTAGTTTAGTGAACTAGCTATTTTGTTAATGTATTATATCTTTGATGATTTTTGTAAAATGATTTGCTAGTCGTTACATTTTGATGTTTCTTGTTTGATTATAGTATCTGTTTATCCTTCTTTTAAATATTTTATTTATCATTTTCAGGAGAATTCTTTTCTTCTAATACAGCTTTTGCTTTACTAATAGCTATGCATTTAAATTCAGGATCTGATAGCTGGATAGCTCTATCAGCCAAACTTAGGTTCACTAATCTTTTTAATAGGATGGCATATATACATTCCTCAACTCAAGATCTTCCATTACTAATTGTGCTATAACACTTAATATAGATGCTCCCATATATCAAAACTATCAATTTGTTTATATATTTCATTCTCAAATTTGAAGTATATTATTGTGTTTGTTCTATAGCTTTGATGAAATCGTTTTGGAGTATGTCTGTGTATGTCTCTGACTACATCTAGCGATATAAATACATATTCCTTAGTAAATTTGATATTTTTAATTTTTTCTCTGAAATTTCTTGTGCTATTGATATATTTGTTTTAGTATCAAATTTTCTTCATAATATTTTTCAAATCATTATATAATGGGATGAAAGGAGTTTTTGTAATGGCAACTATTGGTCGAACAGGTAAGTCAGATTTGTGTAGTGGACCATATATAGGTAATGAATAGTGTCGAAGACTGTAATAATTCGTGCACACCGAAATAAATGGTAAAATTTGCGGTAAATTTGTTATCGCTTTCACCAAATATAGTAGTTAAAAAATCACGTCTGTCATTACTTCAATAAAAATCACTTCGCTGAAGAGAAAACTATGGGGATGGACCAGAGTTCGGCATAAAAGGAAAATTTTTTAAAACGTCTTTTTCACTTGCTGTTTCCCGTTCGGGTTGATTCTTCTTCCTTCTCATTTTAATTATTAGGTTTGTTGCAGTTTTGTTTGACTATAAAACTATACAGGGTAATCACAATCCAATGGTCAGTTGGATTTCTCGGCAATTATAGGTAGATTGAGAGTATTTCAATAACTGGACTTCGCAAGGAGTTCGTAGAGGCATAGTTTTGCTCATTTAAAAGAAGAAATTTGGATTGAGGTAGTATGAGTTTAAAATTTACTGTAAAAACTTTGTTTAGAAAGGAAACTTGTTATTTTTATCAATATTTTTCGTAACTGATATTATCTCTGAAAGTATTTCATTTGGATTTGCTATAGAATTATGGAAAGTATTCATTTTCAATTCTGTGCGCGAACCATTCACAATTACCCATGATTCCATAAAAATTTGGAATTGAATCTAAATATAATTTAAGTAGTTGGCAGTTTGTACCTGATGTGGTCATTTTTAAATC
The DNA here is from genome assembly GCF_026250575.1 of Diorhabda carinulata. Classification (NCBI taxonomy): domain Eukaryota; kingdom Metazoa; phylum Arthropoda; class Insecta; order Coleoptera; family Chrysomelidae; genus Diorhabda; species Diorhabda carinulata. Next base: position 13,799,431 of record NC_079462.1, read on the forward strand.
AATATTTTCTAAACTATTTTCACTAGAACTATTTTTAAAATTATTATACAACTAAAGCTATCATATTCAAGGGATCCTAAAGGTTGGAACGATGTTAGTTCTTAACCCAGAAAAATCGTAGTCCTCGTTTTCTAGTTGTTCTGAAGTTATTTACTAGTTTCGTTCTCTGGAACCTCTGGAATCGCTCGATGTCCACTCGAACTATCTGCAGTTCTTCGATATGCACTCGAATTCACAGTTTCCGAAGACAAATTAGAATAAATATTCTGATTAATCGTTGAAACGAAAAATTTCCTGTGCAATACGTTAAATTTCGTTACTGAACATCGAGATGGCGATTTTTGAAAACAAATTACACTTTGAAAAACATTTATTCAATACATTGACAAAACAAAATCTGATACTATAATTAAATAACTCAATTCTCCTACTCCAACTAATCTGACTGGCGTACTAGAAGAATTTCAAATTGAATGAACCCAGTATTAGTTTTACAGGCTTCTTTATATATTAATTCTTATCTTATACAATAATAATTATAAAAATAGATAAATATATTTATGGTTCATTATAGTCACATCAATAATAATTAAATAATAAATAATTGAAGACGATATCTTAAGGGGGTTGAAGTTGAATCTATAAAACTAACAGAAAGACTAAGCACAAACAAATTTATAGCAACGATAACTTAATGAGGCTAGAATTCATAATAATAAATAAGTAATTGATGATGATGCGCCGCTGTGAAAATGGTTGTTTTGGATTACTTAACTCCTCCCTACACAAGTTCAGAAAATCTGGGTTCGCAGTTTTTCTGAGTCCCTCTTTGTATTTTCTAAATAGGTAGGCCAAAAAATAGCAAATCTTGCTTGCAGATGAAGATGTCTTCTACTTTTGGGCATATTTCTGTTACTGACCATTGCGTACTTTCAATAAGTAATACATAAGGATGAGGTAATATAATAGTTTGGTTCAGGATGAGTATAAGGTATATTTTATACAATGTAAACGGAATTGGATACAATACAATACTTCTTTTTATTGTAACTTGTTAATATTGTTAATAATTTATTAGTGCCTGGAATTTAATTATTCTATCTTTGCCATATGTTGTTTGACGAGAAAATATCAAATCATTTTCATGGTTTGATTTAGAATGGAAATATGCAGAGTATTTTCTTTAGCAAAAGATATTATTAATTAAATATTGAATTTTATTCAGCTGATTTATAATGTTGCCTAAAATTAAGAATAAGTAAAATGCATGAGAAACATTGAACATAGGTCGATCTATTTGTTGTAATTTAATGATGATTATGTTTTGATTATTCGTTAGTTTTTGTAATTGAGATTCATACGCTTTGATTACTTTCGTCAATATCGAATGTTCTTTTGCATATTCATGTGCCAAAAAGCCATTTATTTACTTTTCCTACTACATTGAATACATCCCTGTTGGATTTGTGCTTAATTTTATGGTAAAGAAGGGCATGGTTAAGTTTTCGATGAGTCACGAAGGTAAATTCTAAATTAATATTTACTAATAGGTGGTTAAACTGCTCGAGACATAAATCTATATTGCTAATATTAATATGATATGAAAATGTGTCTTGAGTATTAGTTACGTACGCGGAACCTAGGGAAACGGGAAGAATTAGGTTTCAAATTTCCTTGATCTGAATTGCAGTCGCTATTATTATTAAGAGTATTAAGCATTAAGAGTAGGAGAAAGATTTTTGCCATCTGGAAAAAGAAAACGTTGTGGTTTTATATTATTTTTATGAATTTTTCTTTTATTTTGGATGATGACATTATCGTTTTCCTCAATAGGAGTAGAGATTTTCTCATACTTGTTTAACATTTTGATTTTTCGAAAGAATTTCTTTTCGTATAAAGGTTTATCGGGGTCGATAGTAATATTTTAACTTCTATTTACGATTATCAAGTTTTCCTCTAATGATTTGATTAATGCGCTATGAGTTGAATTGTTATAGGAGAGTATGGCGTAATTAATTAATTGAACAATATTCCCATTTTTATCTTTATTTTTCAGTGTTACTATGGTTTCCTTTAAGGTGGAGTGGAATCTTTCGATAGGACTATTAGAGTTTGGATTTCTAGGTGTACAGTAATGCATTTCAATATTGTGTAAGGAATATAAATTGTTGTTGTTTTACCATTATCTGATGTTATTTTTCTTGGTATGCCATAATGATTGAAGTATATTATTAATTTATCTATTATTTCGGTGCCCGTTTGAGTATTTAGGAGATAAGCTTGACCTAACTTAGAAAAACTATCAATGTTTGTTAAAAAATACGTATTATGTGTTTTGAACGTGTCTATCTAGATATGATCGAAGGGTTCATATAGACTATAGGAGTAGGTTTAAATACTAATTTGTTTGGGTGTCTCTTGTATTTTTATTATTGACAAATCTTACAAAGATTGACATAAGTTTTCACATCGTTCTCTAAATTTGGCCAATAATAGACTTTTTTTAAGGGAAGCAATATTTTCTGTTATACCTGTATGAGAAGTTTTAGTTTCATGAAAAAACTTTATCTTGTTGGATGTCATTGTCTGTTATATCTTCCAATATTGTATTGGTTATATATAAAATAAGAGAACCTGTTCTAAAATAGTTTTGAAAAACTCTTAATATTAGAAGTTCAAGGTTTTTATTTTTAAAATACATCCAATAAGTCAATTTTGAAATGAAGTTTTCTTTAATTATTTTGCAAATATCGTTTTCAAAGAGATCATTGGGTAAAAATATATATGATCTTTGTTTATCAAAAATGTTTTCTTATTTTTGTTATATTGTCATTTGAATATCTAAACACGATTTGATTTTTATATACGTTTAATGGTTTTTTATGTATGGGGCTCCTATTATGTGATTTTCTGTATTAGTGTATATAGTCTCTTTGATTCTCGATGTTTTTATTGAGGTCTTTGTCGTGTTTAATTATTATATCTGATAAAATTTTGAGTTTTAGTTCTAAGCTCGCATCTAAGGTATGTAAGATTTCGTCTAAATCGGTATTATCTAGGTAAGGTAGATCATTAGAATCGAAATTTGAAAAAAGGGAAATATTCTCGTCGTCTTTTTTGTCTATGGCGTTAATTTGGATTCTGAAAAGGGCATCATTATTTGTATTGTTTTTATAAGGCATAAAGAATTCAGTATTTTCTTCTAAATCGGTATTTATTCTTTTTAAGACTACGGAGTTTGCGGGAATTTTATTTTTTCTTAAGTTAAAATCTTTTCTATAGTAAAGATAGCAAGTAGTGCTAATTAAATAACCATTGTTTAGGTCTATATTAAGTTTTAATTTTCTTAAATTGCGTAATCCTAAAATGCCGTCAAAATAGACGTAGAAATTATAAAGAATGAATTATAATTCTTCTAGTAAATTGAATTCTTCTAGCAAGGGTATTTTTGCTTTGTTTTTGTATTACCGGTACATGTTATTAAGGTATGGTTCGAGTGAAATATCTTTTTTGTGAAATTTTATTCAGATACATATAGTCGCAAGGTGGAACCGAGGCATCCGGTATATATAAGTAATTTTAAAAGTGGGTTTGATATTTGAATGTAAGGTAATGTATTCATTTGAAAGCTATTTATGTTTGATACTGATTTGTTTCTGAGGCTGGTATAGGAAAATTTTTCGTTATCGTTAAGGTCGGAATTATCATTCGTAATTTCGTTTGAATTATTGAAATATAAGTAATGTAATTATCCTCTAAAAAAAAAAAAAGATTCGGATCGTAAACAGAATTTTCATAAGAGTTTTCTTCTAAGTTGTGTCCATGGTTGACATTGGTAATTTCAGTAGATGTAAATTGAAGTCTACGGGGGTTAGCGAGAAATAGATTTTGTCTGAAGAGAAGGTATTCTACTAATTGCAGACATTGGTACAGGTTTACTAGTGGATTTATGAAAATTTTCTGGAGAAAATACGTATTGTGCTTTGGTTGACTGAAATAATTTTTTTGCTATGCAATTCAGTGCGGGGATAGAAATGAGAAGGATATGATGTATGTTCCCTTGGTTATTGATGCAAAATCTTTGATTTTATTTTTGTTTGGTGGGTAAAAGTAATTTTTTGTTGAATCAAACTGTGATTGAAAACAAGACTGTTTGCGTCTTCTAGGGCGGAGTGCAGGTCGCTGGATCATTATGTGATCATTCTGAATATAGGGTAAGAGTGTGGATGAAGGAAGGGGATTTTTAGGATTATGAGAATTGTTTAAGTGGTACGCAAACTAATGATTTCGAGGATTCAATTAATTGATAGGGATGTTCGTCATTGATTAAAAGGGAATTTTGAGAATGTATCTAATAATTATAAGATCAATATTCGAAAGTTCTTGCTGAGATAGGGTTATAGTTTGAATTAGTTTAAATAGCAATTAGTTTATAGATTGAAAGCTCAATATTTCATTATGAACAGCAATGTATCCATTGAAATCTGTTTACTGCGGCAACAATTATTTTACTAATATTATAATCAAATTGTTGAATCTCGTATCAATAGAGTGTTCAAAAGATATTTGTTTATTATTTCATTTTATTTTAACCTCTACAGTAGTAATAAGTGATTTTAATAATTTCATGTCAAAATCGTCTGGATATCTGTAAATAATAGTTGTTCCTAAAAAGTTTAACAAGCCTTCGGTCGATTTTCTTTTTGTTTATTATATAAGTCTAGTATAAAGGGTTTGAGCTCGTCTTTATGTCATTGGTTGTCTGTTTCATATAACGGGGGATCAAAATCGAAATGTATCTCTTCGGCATATGGGCCATAAAGGGACGCGAGATAAATTGTGAAAAATCGGGACTGTCCCGCTAAAAGCTAGTCACCTTAGGTATATTATATGTTTAATAGTTCCTATGTTATGAGTTTATTATCTTTATATAAGCAATATTGTGTAATAAATCATCAGAGCAAAATATACTTAATATGTTTGGGCAATTATTTCTAAAAATATATTGCTTATAACCTTAGTTAGTATCGAAATAATCGGAAAAATCTTTGCAAAATAATGTATTAGCGTCGTGATTATAATTTTTAAAGACTAGAAACAATAAGAAATTATTATTTTAATACATGTATAGAGTATCAATACAGAAATATCGTTTATAATAATTTATTATAAAATTTTTAAAAAATTTTATTTCCAAAAAAAGCACTTATCACAAGCTAATAGCAATTAACTAAATTTTATTTAATAACCGTTGTAACAAAGATCTTATTATGAACTGTCATAAAAAGCATGTGTTGAGTAAATTTATAATATTGCGTATATCACATACCCAATTTTCAATCGTCTCAATATTCAATTACATATTATACAATTTTCAATATCTATTTACTACTACTTAACAATAACAAATAGATGCCATTTGCCAGATATTAGCGAACGTATCGTCGCGTCGTTCTGGCAGTATATTTACGAAAATGATGTATTCTAGTTTAACGGCCGCAATAATTGTGGAAAATCCAATAAGCATCGTCCTCCTTCCTTTCTAGTATTTGTGAAGCGTTGATTGCGTTGTTCAAATTTTTGAAATTTGTTCGGGGTCATTTATATATAATTTAGTTCCTTTTTTGATATATTCATTTATTGGGTTTTATGTTCTCATATAAAGAAAAGCTTTGCATGAAGTTCATTTTATTTAACCTATAAAAATTTGATCTTATCATAATCTAACCTATAAAAAATTCAATTTGCATAGCAACAAGAATCAATAAACTCCATATTTATGTCCCACGTTAATTTGAATATTGATTTTTGGAATGCATGTATTTAATAATTTTTAGAACCAGATTTCAACACACCAAAATTCTCAATTTATGAATTTAAATAAGTTTTGATATTTTTACCTATAAATTTATACATATTTTTATATTGTAATTTTAACATGCTTTTAGACTCCGATGATTGAAAATAGTAGATTTTGGTGTTTGATTGCTACAATCCCACAATTAATACTTTTATAAACGAATTGTAAACATTTCCTTCCAAACAATATATATAATTATGGTTGCAATATACCTTGTTTGCTTCATGTTTCAGGAGTGCACAGGTCCTTTTATGGGTAAAGTTAACAACAAAGATATGGAGGTATGCAAGATATATAGACACATTATTGAGAAATGTGGTATTGAACATATGTGCGTCACCGTTCTCACTGTTCATGGTAAGTTTTAACAAATATGATAATTTTGAGATATATTTGGAGAATCCAATATCATCTTATTGACAGCTTAAATGGTTGAGCACTGTATTTTTCTCAACAACTCAAGTTAAGTAAAATATAAAATTTTTCAACACACTTCACTGTCTATAACTGCTGAATTCATATCATTGCTACACTAAGGCTATTTTGATGAATCTTCGATCAATAATTTGCTGTATACAAATAAACACTTTCAGATTTACCCTCATTCAAGACAAATCTCCTTATCTCTACACTCCATGCCTTGTGAAATATTACAATGAATATGTAACTAACTTTCAATCAATTTATTAACTAGACATTTTAATATTTCCTCGATCAAACGAAAATTCAATAAAAACAAAATTCATCATTTAGTGGTAAATAATTAAATTACTGTATTAAAACAGTTTCTTCATTTGACTATATAATATGTTAGAAAAAATTTTTCCAAAAAACACTTTTCCTAAATGGCGTCAAAAGCTGATGAAAACAGCGTGTGTGTTGAGACTCATTAGTGTAATAGTGTAATTAGTGTAAAATAAAATTTCGAAATTTTTGTTTTCTACTTTAACTTTTTAAAACAGATATCAATAAAATAATAGAAGTCCCTTGGAACGAGTTAGATTTTCCAACGGTTGTATTTGACTGTGGGTCTTTGTGATTTCTAACTTTTCTATAGGGATTTTATGGTCTGGGTGAGTTTCATGGTTAAGCGCCTTCTTTGTGTGGAGAACATGCTGGTTCTTCAATAAACAGGACACTAGTTGATTGGATCCATTGATCTTGAATTTAAGATGAGTTTTAGATGTTTCTGTTCTTGGTGTAGAAATGGGCAAGCGGCAGCATCATGATCTGTTAGGTCTTGGAAAAATTCTGAATGTAGGGGTGAGAGTTGTTGTAAAAGATTAGAATTTTGATTATTATGAGCAGATAAAGGCTTTAGAAGATTCGTTGAGTTCATAGGGATGTTGATTTTTGACAAGATGGGCATTTTTGGAAGCATTGTGAAAACGTTCATTTTTAGGAATTCTAACTCTTCTAAAGTAAGTAAATTAAAATTAGTTATATCTAAATGAGAGACAGTGATTGTTCTAATTAATTCTATTGACATTACTTCTTTTTGCGTCGAAATCAGCAGACCATGCATTGATTTCAAATATAAGTGCGATACTATTATTATTTTCATTAATAATTTATTAAATCTAGAATCTAAGGATTTGATTTTTAACTGTTTTCGTTAATTAAATTGCTATCCCTTCTATGGCGGTTATTATAAATTAACAAGTGCTTTTTTTTACTCTCGCGTTATCTTATGAATATCATAATACAGTTGTTCACGCAGGTGATTGTAATGAGTATATAGAGCGAGGAGTTGCAAATAAATAACAAAATCAATATTGGAGGTTTCGACCAATAAATTATAATTTTTAATCCAGTTTAATACGTGTCTTTGATAATGTGAGATTTCCCCAATTCTTTGGCATGATACCCGATTTTGATGTGCTGTGAATTTTGACAGGATATCCCAGTGAAAGTTTTATCCTCTAAAATCATGATTCTTTTTAACTAAGTTAGAATTTCTGGAAGCGTTGGTGATGTTCATACTAAACACCCTACCACTCTACCAATACTCCTGTCGCGCGTTTCAATACCCAAGTTATCGTTTTCGGAGACTGAAGGAAGTGTAATTGTTAGTGTTGGTATAGAGGTAACTAGTGTGTTCAGTTCGAGTCTTTCTATCAGTTTTTTCAATTATTGTTGTTGTTTATTTGCATGTATAGTTGTATGAGGGGCTTGTAGTTATGTTTGGTGCTTTTTTACCTCGAATAATATTGAAAAAGATGAAGAATTGTTGCAGACCGTCTATATTGATTATGAAATATAACAACGTGCGTAAAATATCGTCTAAAGGATCGAATGGGTTTGGTTCTAATAATGTACCAATTGTTTCAAAAAGTCCTGAAGGAACCTTTCAACTGCAGAATTACAAGAATTATTTATTTTCCAAGTACATTTCGCAGTTATTAATGAAATTAGGTTATTTGGGAGAAGGCTAGTAAAATTGATTTCACAAATATTTTTGCTTCTGTTCCTCTCCAATGTCTTGCAACAACATTGGCATTCAAAAAAGGTCTTCAACGGTTGAAAATTTATTTTTTCTAAGATAGTTACAAAACTTAAATCTCTGCTAATATAAGTTTGATATTATAACAGCTCCTAGTGACGAGCCCAAAAGCAATAATAGAAACTATCGTCACACTACAAGCGTGAATAAAATCATGTGAAATGGGAAGTAATAATGTAATCCAATCACACCAAATGAAGCTGCAAACAGAGTAAAATATGTTGCAGAGTATTGAACGTTTTTCTTTTTTTGGCAACCATCACATATAAGATATGTAAGGTGTTTAATGTGACGTTTTAAATTGGTATTATCAGGAAGGTACTAATCCTTGTGTTATTTATTCAATGTTAGAGGAAATATTAAAATAACTAAAGATTTGTCAATGACAGTTACATATTCAGTTGTTGATAGCTTAATAGAAAGACCAACAAGATGGTTTTCTTTCACATTACTATTGCCTTATAAAGGAATTATTAAGCATAAGATAAATGGACATTGTTTCCAATAATTCACTCGATAGATTAAACCAAATTAATAGACTGCTTGATGGTTGGTTTTAAACTTTTAATTATAATATAAAATTATATTTGCACCTAAATATTAAAACTATACACCTTCATAAATTAACTTGCTGTGGCTTTTATACCTTAATTTTATACAGATTCCATATATCTTCTTTTCATTGTAGTAAATACTAATTAACCTAAAAATGTACATTCTATGGAGATTTATTATCTTGAAATTTTCAACTTACAGGTAGAATAGTGACCCAAGAATGGGATGGTTGTAGCTATATTATTAATATTAACCCTTTACAATTCGTAAGCATAGGAAAACCCAGTCCTTACGACAGAAAAGGTCTCGAAAATACTTGGTATGATGACTTGCAGCTTTTCTTCAAATACTTAGACTACAAGGTATTTTTTTTATTTTAATCATAGTTAACATTGAAACTTGAAAATCACAATTTTTATATTACAGACGGAAGCTGAAATTAAAATGAAGACTTACATGCATGATCACCCTGAAGTTAAAAATATTTTAGCAGACTATTTGAATAACATAATTTTAATGAAACCACAAAATATTTTAACATTTACAATGGACTTTTTCCAAAGTCTTTGTCCCATGAAATTGGCCAGAATGAGTTACTTGAATTGAAGAGCAACAATAAATATCTTTATGCACCTAAAATTATTTTTTTTCATTGGAGGGAAACACGCATTATCTTTAGGTCCACTGATAATTTATCTCCAAATTCATTTTTGTTCAGTAGCATAGCAGATTCCACATTTTGTCATATTTTTTGGAATACACTGCAGATGAAATATATGTTTACAATTGAAAACGGCAATATCAGAGGCTCTCGAAGAATCTGCAAAACAAAAATTCGATGAAAAATTCTGAGATTCTGAGTTCTAGGTTACATAGAGTTTTGTTTTCATATATTTTTTAATTGAAACTTCTTAAACATACTTTTATTCGAGTTTTATTTCATTAAAATTTTAGTTACAATTTATATTATAACTAAAAAAATTATAGTTAAAACTGAACAAAACACGAATTAAAATTGTTTATCATTAACTGATAACTTATTCTGTTTTATAGAAATCATTTTCATTTTAAGGCCCATGAAACCGTCTTTGTATTTTTCGGAGCTGGTTGGCTCTTTTCAATCCACTGTTTTGACTGTTTTTTAGGTTTCAGATTTCATTTATAGTTATTAATAGATGTAAAAAAATTCAAGTCATTTCACTTGAATCGCGACTTTTTGACTTCCTTTTATATCTCTCTAAGCTCAATCCGACGGTCGTTCAGTATCATACGGTTAATTGTACCATGATACTGCAGTTTTTGACAGTTCCAAATTCTCTTCGTCAGGCAAGCTGATCCCGTCACGTTTGTTTCGGCTCTCCAAAATTTTACAGTAATAAAAGATGGTGCAGAGTCTACGTACATCTACTCCTTTTTCATGTGCGAAATCGTATTGTCTTTTAAAAACAATATTCAATGTCTCCATACTCATTTTCATCCTATTTTCAAAAAAATCTTCACAACTACTCACTTATACGATTGTCAAACATGCATAATGGTTGAAATTTTAGTGAAAATTTCTCAACATCGGTCGGAAATTGTTCAGACAACCCTCGTAGTTATAGTTTTTTCTCAGCATATCAATTAATGAAAGAGCAAAAATGTTAATCCTACAGTTAGTCTAAATTATAATGTGGGTTTATTATTATTTTGGTAAATAATAGAATTTAGCAGGAATACCGTCCATTGATTTCTTTCTAATTTGCTTGTCAATTTGTTTCATTCGAAAATTGATTGGAAATGTACATAGAGTATAAAAGCGGATGATAAGTCTTTAACTTATATGAGTACTGTAATGAATCAAGTGTGAATATTTGAAGCTAGATGGTGTTGATATTGAAAATTTGAAGTTTGTACATACCAGTATTTATTTTTGTACTCACAATTAGTTCAATAATTTTCTGTTTATTATCTATTCAAATTACTTCGTTCTTATTGTTAAATTTAGGTTTTTAATTAATAAGGACAATGTTTTAAATTAGGGGGGTAAAAAGTTTAGGATCCAAAAAGCGAACAGTGTAGCGTGATGAAGATACAACTGAATCAAAGATAGCTTTGCCTAGCTGTGGTAAGGAACAATCCAATTTTTATTTGAGACGTCCAACTAATGAAAATGTCTTATGCAAAATGTTAGAAACCAATAAATATATAAATAAGACGTGATTAGAGAATGAATTAGATTCGAATGTCACATATATTAAGAGCGACATTGATGAAACGGGGAAGAGACATATGAACATCCACTTCGAACCCTAGAGGAGATAATCATCCATTGTCCAAACAAGAGTCATTTTCAATCTCATCTCTGCAACTTACTACGCCAAAACCCAATTAGAAGAATACCACGTACTGTTTAAGATAGTGATTTGGAACATGGATGGTTGCCAGTAGTCAGAGCAGCCATGTTGAGATTATCCCTTCGAGGAGACGTATTGACAGTACTTCAGATACTTCTGGTGATCTCATAAAATAGTACATATCAATAAAGATATCAAAGATCTGGTAACTTCTATAACTCTAAATATTATCAGTATTTGTTTCATATATGGAATCGGTGGAGTATAAGTGTAATTAATAGGATTGTAGAGTCCTTATTTTTCTAATATTTATTTAAATCGACGAAACTTCTGAGATTCTTTGAAAAAAATTCAGCATAATAGGTCAAAATAGTTTATGCAGTTCTGGTAGACGAATTCGCTAATAAAAAATTGTTTTCATTTATTACTGTACCTCGTTCTATAACTTTTCTCGTACAGGATGCACATAGTAAGTCGTCCATTAGAGCAAGCCCTTTTTGATGTACTCTAACCAATTTTTTTTGTAAATTAAAATAATCAGAAACCAAAATTTTTTTACATCCTTCTTGAACAGACACCTAAAAACAAAAATGAATTAATATTCATATAGTAAATTAATTTAGATGAAGAATACAGTGTCTCCATAAAAGATGGAATAAATTTAGAAATAAATGCGTCTCGTGGATTTTTTTGCCTAGATGGTTTCACTGGCATTTTATATCATTCCTTTTTCAAACTGTTTACATATACCTTGTAAAATAGATACATTCTGCTCAAGACGCTTTTTTATCATAATTTGCTCTCAAAATTTGCTATATATTATTATGAGTTCAGTTGCCACAATCCCACAAAAATGGCAAACGCATCAAATTTTTATAGGTTAAATTAGGGTTAGATTTCAAGAAACTACAATTCTTGATTAATTAATGTAATTTTTAATATTATACTTTTATATACAATGTATTTTGACAGAGGAGTTTGACCATATTTTTGGTCCCCTATGTTGAATGTATATAAGTATTCGGAAGCTGGGAATATATAGAATAAGAACCGATACAGAGCAGAGGTGAATAGGGAGATAAGTAGAAGGCGATTAAACCATTCTGGGGGATTAATTAGCGGTGACCTAACCTTAAAATTTCAAAGAAGTTTTCTATCAATTTATTAAAAAAATTTTTTTATACTATGGATAATTTAGTTGGAACACTTGTCTTTATCATTTTCAAGGAAAAGACGAATATCCAAAGACGTGTTTTCAACAATGTTATTTGAAAATTTACAAAAAAGTTAAGAGTTTGCTATGAAGAACTTATTAAGGACACCAAAGAAGTTCAACTTGCACACTCATTTGAACAGGACGTTCTTCACTATAAAACTTTAACAAAAAAATTTAACAATTCAAATACTAGAAGAACTGAAGTACAAAGTGTCAAATTCGATATATGAATGCATAGCTAATCGTTGTAAATTTTAAAATAACATTGTTGTAAACACGTATTTGGTTATCCGACTTTTCTTGAAGTTTTTAAAAAAAATTATAGGAGTAAAAGAAGATATATATTATATTATATACTTACCTGCAGATTATACTGATTCAACATTTTAACCAAAGAATTTTTTAAACCTGGTATATTGGTGTCCTTTTTTATTTTCAAAATCAACATAGTTGGGTCCACGTACGATCCAATACTTTGCAACAAAAAGGTTATAAATTCTAGAATGAGAATAAAAATTATGAAAATGCCACTAATTTAATTTCTACTTTTTTTTTAAATTTTGATTGCTATGTAGCAAATCCATGATAACTATGTGCCTTCATTTGAAATGCAGAAATTATCTTTGCTTCTTCGGTTTCTTTAGGAAACTATAAAAAATGTACTAGTACTACTGATCAAATGTGAACTAGAAGTAATCACTACTAAATGCAAAACGTATTTCAATTTTCATTTACAAAACCAAAAGTTCATCTAATCTAATAAATCTGAAAAATCTATGAATTCATCAATCTATGCTTCATAATTTAAATACATATCTCAGTTTAGTTTGCAATTAATTAGTAAATGTCTAAGTATGTCAACCTAGCTCTATGGAACTATTTAGAAAAAGATGCAATAATAAAAACTTGCTTATGCTATGTACAATGTGAGTTGTAAAGTGTTTAGTAAGTTCTATATTTTTGATATCCTTCATCAATCTATTGAAGACCCGTTCTAATCCAAATTTCGATAATTTCAGCCCATATCGCCTGAATTCTTTGAGGAGTAGCCGTTCCTGATAGTATGAAAGGCGTGATCAAAGTCGTGCTTATTTGTAAGTACAATTTATGAGTTGAGATAATCTTTTGCAAGAAATTGAAGCTACTCAAATAGAGGATTGTTTCTCTTCTATTAACTAAAACTCTACATATAAATCAAATTTAAAGCATAGATAAAAAAAGACCAGTATACTTGAAATACATACAGAAGGTAGTAATCAATTATTAGAATCAGAAAAGGCACAAGATAGTGCCCATTTTGATGATAGGGAAAGCCCCAATAGTTATATCTTTATTTGTTAAAACTCTTTAGTATTAGAAAATCTTGAAGCTATAATAAATAATCACCACAGTAATATCCCGGTTGAATCAGAAAACATTCTAACAAGTAACTTATCGGGTAGAAACTATATTCAAATGAGTCCCTCAATCGTTTTATTATAGATGCCTACATATTCTAAATTTATTGTTTAGCTATGTCCATCTCCTTGAGAATACGGAAGCTGCTAGATTTCTTAAAATATTTTATAACAAAATTGAGCTCATAAACCTTTTTATCCAGATTAAGAGAACCCCTGGGTACAACTATTCGATGCATGAAGCGTCCTTTTCAATGGAGGCTATGCAATATGTAATTCAGGAAGAAAATGTCACTAGAAGATGGCGTAAACTTACAATAAATGGGAAAATTCTTCACAAGTTGAAACCAATTGCTTCAGTTAACAATTTTTAATGTAGTCAATTTCCCTATGTAAATTTATTACAACATAATCTAAAACTTTTAATAGTCTCCGGATCAAATAGACCCAAAATTGCTTTAAAATTGTATCTAAATGCAATCATTAAAGATCCTTTTCCACTTTTTCAACAATTTTCTTACAAATATTACGCTCACATACAAGCATCAAAAATCAAAAATATTTAAATTAGCAAACCCCACAAATTTGAAATCTTTTTTTTTTTAATTTCATGCGTTTCCATAGGGTTAGATCATCTTAAATTATTTCAAGCTAAAGTTGACAGAGTAGGGAATTATCGGAGTAATGGCGATTTTATTAAGGGAAATTTTACTTGCTCCTACTTTTAATGAAGTTGACTTTAAATAAAGAGTTATCAGAACATTGTCGCATTCAAGATATAGCTGGTATTTCTAACCTAAAATTTTGTCTTTTGTATAATGTGATTATATTTAATTTTTATTTGTTCTTACTTAATATATCAAAACGGCATTAAAAAAATTGAATCTTGAGTTATACTGATATAATTTACTAATTACGTAAACCAAACTATTTTTTAATAAAAGGAAACAGTTGACTATTGTAACGTAAAAATTTATCTTGCAAGCGAATCTAATCATTACAGACCGGTATTAAAATAAAATCCAAATGAACTTGACGCTCTCGACAATTAATCACATCGATTCTTTTATAAACGAAAAATAAAAATTTTTAACATCGTAGACAGTTTTACAAAATATCAAAGATATTTTAAAATTCTAAAATGCGGCGAAAGCGCGGCACCTTTGTTATACATTGGAAATACCCGGAATCCATTGGATATTTGTTTTATATAATTTACATTAATTCTTTTGAATAATTTCTAGGAAGGTCTATTTATTTATTTGTTTTGTTTCCGTATTTTTTAGAAGTTTTGAGAATTATTTTATGATATAGATGAGGAGTTTGTGTAGCGTAGTTTAGTTTAATTTACAATAGATAGTCGAAGTGAACAGAACAGATTAGCAAAGTAATCGAAGAATTTAATAAAATTATTTAAGTTGGTTAAGTGATAGTGAAAAGTGAATTGTATAAATCAGTTAAGTGTAGTGTAAGGTGTTTTAATAAATTAATAACGTAAGAAACATTTCATTAGTTCACCTTACGAATGAAAATCGTATAAATAAATAAGAAAAACGTTACAATACATTTATAACCGAACTCTTGAACTTCCACAAAATCAACTTACATTTTTGTTCAACACATGATCCGATACTAAATGGGTTTTATGTTGTTTACATGTATTATAAATATTGTGTGTTTGGCAGAGCGCGCAATGTTCAATTATTTAGAGTATCTTTTTTTATCAACTATCACGTTATTTTCAGTATCTATTCATTTAATAACACTCACCTACTTGTGTAATTGTAAAGTTATCGAGGAAAGTTTTTTTAATTAATTTCAAAAAGCAGTGTTTTTTGTGGTAAAATTGATGACGAGGTCTATGCGGAAAAGGAAAAAAGAAATGTATAATCACAAGAAAAGTAAAATGAATAAGCAGAAGAACGAGGTGATACTTAGAATTTGTGAAAAATCTATATGATTTAGTTGCTGCCGAAGCTAAATACCATGCTATTTCTATTAAGAAATTCTTCACCAATAAAGGACCATCATCTCATATGAACCTTCGTCAAGATAATCAAGTTTTAGAAGTTATGACGGAGATTTTCAATTACATAGAAAATATTTTGCAATCAACATTAAAAGAACTTAGAGATGTCTGTAAAGACTATGTAAGATGATAAAACTATTATTTCAAGGCTACAACAAAAGTACTTAGCCAATATAATAAGTACAAAAAAGAATAGGCGCTTTCATGATCTTTTATATGGATACACGCTCATATTTAATCAAAAACTTGGTACGATACTAAAAGCTTAAATCCTCAAAAGCAACGTCTAGGAACTCAGCCCATACCAGGTTTGTGTAGTTTTGGTAGATCATTTGTTTTAGAAGGTGAAGTAAAAAACTATAATTGACAGAAATTTCAGACATAACTTGTGTAATTTGAGTTATCATATATAACTGATGAGTAATTTAATAAGATTAAAATAAGGGAAAAACTAGATTGTGAAACAAATCAAAAATTGTACACTTATCTTTAAGTTAATTTTTAAAGATGTTTAAAGATGATTTTCAGTTTTAGTTTCTGTCTAACTCTTATAGTAGAAACACCTTTTTTTGTAATTAAACTATAAGTTTTGTTTTTAAAAACGAATTTCACTTTTTCCAATATTTATCCCCCGACTGAATCCAAATAAAATAGAATAATTAAGGCACACTAGCGTAGAGAGACGAGTTCTGCCAATCAGGGTAGGTATGGGGAGCTGAACTAAGTAGGTGCCTAACGAAACTGAGCGGGACGTTGAGGTACGTTAAGTTCAGATATCAATACTGAAAAAAGGCGATACGGAAACAATTAAAGGAATTTTCTCGCATATAAAGGAAAGTCTCAGGAACATGGAAGAAAAACTATACAGAAATGACTATATGATAGAAGATTTAAAACAAGAAAATCAAAATCTGAATCAAATAATAACTTAACAAGAAGAAAGACTATAATATGTAGAAAGAACATGAGGCGCAATAATATAACAATTACCGAAGACAAGGAAAATAAGACCTAGAAAGACATGAAGGAAAAGGTCCAAATAATAATGAGAAAAAGAGCTGAAATTAGACATGGGAAAAGATTTATTAGAATGCAGCAGAATAGGAACATTTAATATAAACAAAATGAGACAAATTATAGTTAAAATCATAAAATGAAACGAAAAAGTAAAAATTATAGTACAAGCCCTAAAACTGAAAGGTTGGATTAATGAAGAAAAAAAGTTATTACCACAGGTGAATTAGTCAGATAATAAGGACGTAATGGTCAAAGTTAACAGAAATAATTGTAAACTACCAATTGGATGAGATAATAAAGAGAAGTAAAAAAACAAGTAATGGAAGAATATATCTATGTATAGACCTTTTGATATATTAATGCATTCAAAATTAGTTTTTTTGATAATGTTTAAAAGAAAGATAAATTTTGACGTTCCGACTTTTCTTTAAGTCTTTATCAAAATATGATATTGACACTGACAATTTGCGTATTTATAATGATCAAAAGATCACCTTTATCATGAATATCAAAATAAAATCAAAATAGAATAATAATAAGAAGAATTAATCATTTACTTAAATTATTAGGTCTTTTTCCACATCTCAAATATATTAGAATTTACAAAATAGTGCTATAAATTTCACTCAAATTATTTAGATCTTTTTTATCATTTATAGTTATTTCGTTCTTATGAATGTGAACCAATTCTAAAAAATTCTCTTTTTTGTGTATTAGAATCCGTTTCAAGAATTTTTGAATCTTTATAATTGAATTTATGTTTTTTTGATATTCCATGGTTCGTTAATGCAGTTCTATTTTTTTTATCGTATTGATGACCTCTTAGTCTATTTTCTAAATACTTAGATGTGTGCCCTATGTAGACAGCGTCACAATTTTGTAAATTCTAATATATTTATTATATTCGAGATGTGGGAACCAGGGAATATTGAAATTTTCTTATTGGAACAAAGTTCTAAGTTGATTTTATCTTGATATTTATGATGATGATCTATAGATCAATATAAATAAGCAAATTGTCAGTGTCAATATCATATTTTGATGAAGACAAGAAAAGTCGAAACGTCAAAATTTATCTTTCTTTTGAAAACTATCAAAAAAAAAACTAATTTTGAAACAGAAGAGACCTAAAATCAAGAACATTTAGATGCATTAATATATCTAAGGTCTAAGAAATTGCCTACGCCATTGCCCTTAGGTGGACAGCATATTGTACAGATTAAGAACTTATTTTATTGTAGAATTGCTTAGGTTGTTTTTACTAAAAAATTTAATTCACGATTGTAATAAAAATATCAGTCATGTACTTGAAGTTGTTGATAGAATTTATGTCAGAAATAAAGTTAGTTTTTAATATATATATATATATATATATATATATATATATATATATATATATATATATATATATATATATATATATATATATATATTAAAATTAAGGGATATTCCAAATCAACTGGTAACGCCGAAGGACAAGTAAGAATCACCCGCAGGCAACAGAAGATGGGATCCAGCTTCCAGGAGAAGCTTTCTTCTAAACGGGGAGGTGTCACCTACGCCATTGCCCTTAGGTGGACAGCATATTGTACAGATTAAGAACTTATTTTATTGTAGAATTGCTTAGGTTGTTTTTACTAAAAAATTTAATTCACGATTGTAATAAAAATATCAGTCATGTACTTGAAGTTGTTGATAGAATTTATGTCAGAAATAAAGTTAGTTTTTAATATATATATATATATATATATATATATATATATATATATATATATATATATATATATATATATATATTAAAATTAAGGGATATTCCAAATCAACTGGTAACGCCGAAGGACAAGTAAGAATCACCCGCAGGCAACAGAAGATGGGATCCAGCTTCCAGGAGAAGCTTTCTTCTAAAGGGGGAGGTGTCACCTACGCCATTGCCCTTAGGTGGACAGCATATTGTACAGATTAAGAACTTATTTTATTGTAGAATTGCTTAGGTTGTTTTTACTAAAAAATTTAATTCACGATTGTAATAAAAATATCAGTCATGTACTTGAAGTTGTTGATAGAATTTATGTCAGAAATAAAGTTAGTTTTTAATATATATATATATATATATATATATATATATATATATATATAAAATTTCTTGAATTTTTACTTAAACCTCTTTATATGATTGTTGGAAATTGTTTTGGTTTTAGGTTTCCTTCAATTGAAACTTTGTTTTAAAACAGATAAATATTTTGATATTTCAACCTAATGCGGTCTTCATCAAGATAAGAAAAGACAAGAGCTTTTGAATCAAATAATTGCGAGACAGAATTGATGTAAATGACTATATCTTTCATTTACCTGGGTTTTCAACACATTTATTGATAAGTTCATTCCACAGATCGGGATCATCGTGCTCTTGACAGAAAGAAATAGCGTGTTGCATGTCTTTCAATTCATCTATAATTAAAGTCAAAGCTTCTTTTGTATCTCCTATTCTGCCTGTAATTAATATACTATTTAGTTTTCAATTATACGAAAAAAAAAGTTAAAAAACAAAAATTGTTACCTAATAAGTAAACCATTTCTGGATAGTATTTTTCTTTCTGGCATATGTCCAAAGCTTCTTGAATGGGATAATGATCAGATTTTTTCAAAAATGTTAATAATTTAGGTCTAGCAAAAACTGCATACAGTCTCACTAATTCATTGTGATACTTCCCTTTGGGATTTTTCTTATCATATTCATCCAAATACTAAAAAAAATACAAATTGAAATCCTTCCATCATGATAACAATGATGAATCAGACTAGACTGTCTAAGATATGATAGCTTTCAACAGCGTCCATTATAGAACTTAAATTTAAAAATATGAGTAAAACATCTGAATTGACGTTTTAGGCAAAACTTTAACAAACATGACACAGAAAAAAATAGCAATTCATTCACATCTATCGTGTTTGTTTCATGAGTAATATCTCTTACGTCACTGGGAGCAACTGAAAGTTCAATTGGTTAACTGTTTTTTAAACTTTTAGAGATAAACCATAAAAGCGAGAAAACTCGCGCCATACTTTTAATGACTACATGTAGCTATTATATCAAATGCTCTTTTAATAAAAAAAAGCCAGAAGTATTCATCATTGGGGAATTAATTTACGGAGAATTGTGCTATATTACTTTTGTAATAAAATATTGAATTAATGTGATTCATTGAGTTTGTTGAATTTATATCTATTGTCATTTTAAAGTTTTGAATCCAATTAATTTATAATTTAATGCTTCCTATAAAAAATGTAATACCGCAATTGATTAATTACCTGAATACATAGTTACTCGCTTGGAATACTTTGGTGTTTCATTGCCACAATCCCACAAAATAACGTTCATGAAAACTAGTTGATAGAGACTTCATTCCAATATACATTGATAAAGGTCTAAGAAGTAAAAAATTGGAAAAGTATTTGCTAACTAGTTTATGTACGTGAGTGTTGTGGGATTGTAGCAACGAAACACCAAGAACATTTTATCCCGTTTCCGTGGGACGTGACATAAAACGTGGTAAAACAAAATATAACAAATAGAAAAACGGAAATTTTATCAGTCAAAACAACAGTTCATTTGTTAAAAATGTTAAATGTTAAAAATAAAACAAAACACAACTAACACAGAATAATGAAACATAACTGACAGCCGAACGTAATTTATCTATGGTTAAGTATAATTGAAAATTTGACAATTAGAAGTTATCAAGTCGACTGATAGATATGTTTGTTTCGAGTTTCTATTAGCTTATCGTGCCGATATTATAAATAACAATGCCGCGACCAAGGCGATTGCACCTTTCTCGACAAAGCCGTAATGCAGCTATGATTCCAAGCATTGAGAATGAAATGAATGAAGAACAAGAAAGTACACGTGAAAAGCACCTCGTTAGTATGGTTCGATTGCAAGAGCCCAGGAAACAGCTCGGTTGGTAATGCGAAATCGTCGAGCAAACCTCAGAGATCACCAATTAGATAATTTTCAACGCACAAGAAGAAATACTGATTTGAATCGAGCTGTGAATCGATAAGATTTCAGACAGATTATTGCATTCGCATTGGGCCAATGGACCTTGTTTACGAATATTGTGACACATGGATATTAGCCATTGCATTTATTGCTCCGTAGCGAAACATCCGAATAAAGAAATTTTCTTTCTTCTTAATAACTTAATTTGGGGGAAAATTTGTCACATTTATGGGAGATCGCATGCGTTATTTTTTCATATGTCATAATAAAATAAAAAGTGTCATCTATCACAAGGTACTTCAATCAATAATGCAACCTATGCGCCAAAATACCTGGCCATAAAAGGATTATTAAAATACTGATATTTATTATACTAATCAAAAATTAGCTCTATTACGAGGATATATTGATATCTAGTTAGCCTAGACCAGTTCCATGTATAAACAAAATATTGCGTTACCATATCAACGAACAATAACTTATTAGAAGTATCAATGTGAAGTTTGACGACAAAAAAGTGAACGAGAATTGCACAATTTAAGAAGATATGTTTAATACCCTTGGTGATCAATGTCCTTCGTATGCGACCGTGAAAAATTGGACTGCAAGCTTCAAATTTTTCATTAGAGATGATGACCGATCGAGAAGGCCAATTTCCCGTGTTAGTCTCCGAAAGTATGGATGCAGTTCATGACATGATTTTATCAAACCGTCGAATTGGGCTAAAACGGATATGTGAAGCACTGAATATTTCATACGAACGCATTCATCATATAGTTCATGTCAAAAAAAAACATTTGGACATGAGAAAAATTGTTGCATAATGGATCCCCAAAAGTTTGAATGATGACCAAAAGCGTGCAAGAGTAGAAGCATCGCGTTCGATCAGTGCTCGATTTGAAAACGATGTAGACTTCTTAAACCGAATTGTTACTATGAATGAGACTTGGGTACATTTCTACGATCCAGAAAAAAAGCAACAATCGATGGAATGGCGACACTCTGCTTCTCCAAGACCTAAGAAGTTTCGAGTCCCAAAATCTGCTGGAAAAGTTCATTGCTTCATTTTTTTGGGATTGCCATGATTGATTTTTTGGATAAGGGTCGAACAATAACTGGAAATTACTATTCGACCACTCTACGGGGAAAAATTAAATAGAAAAGACGCGGAAAGCTATCCAAAGGTGTTTTGTTTTTGCAGGACAACGCCCCTGTACACAAATTTTATGTTGCCATGCAAAAAATTTGTGATTTATGGTTTGAATTACTAGAGCACCCCCCCTTATTCACCAAATTTGGCTCCGTCTGACTATCATCTCTTTCCTCAATTGAAAAAAGTTTAAAAGGTCCAACGAGGAGGTAATTGAAGCTGTGGATGTCTAGTTTGTAGACCAAGAAGAAACATTTTTCTTGAAAGGTTTAGAGACGTTGCAGGTTCGCTGTAATAAATGTATCCAATTAAGATGACAATATGTTGAGTAATAAAATATTTTGACATTGAAATTTTGTTTGGTTCTATAGTAGGCTAAGAATTTTTCAATATATCCTCGTAAATCCAAAATCGATGTCGACAAGATAGAAATAGAAACAGTGATTAAAATTTATTTCTATTTCTATCAACGTCAATTTGAATATTGAATTTGGAAACCTATGAATTTAAAATTTTTACAAGAATTAATACGATTCAAAATCACCGAAAATCAATTATTTTTTAGAGGATGAATACATAAGTATTCGAAATATATTAAAGTTAGTAAATTTCTTTAGTTCCTCATTTCTAAGACCTTTTGATCTGGTTATGTTTGTAGATGTTCTTCTGTTTTAGATTAAATTAAATTTTTTTTTAAATAATTTTTGAAAGATTGATAAAAAAATTGACGTTCCGACTAATTTTAAGTTTTTATCAAAATATGATAACACTAACAATTTGCGTATTTATATTAATCAATAGATCACCTACATCATGAACATCAAAATAAGAATAAAATCAAAATAGAAATTTATTGTAAAAAGAAGAACCAATTTTTCATCAGTCTTCACATCTCAAATATGTAGCAGTACCTTTTTACCGATATTAACATCCCCAATGACTCGCCATTGCAAGGAGAGGTTGTAATTACTAACTAGTTTCGACGTCATTACGTCTCATCAGAGCAGGTTAACAGCCCTCGTTTAGACTTGAGCCCCGAACTGAAGACAGCGTCAAAGAGTGTCGCTATTTGGTATATGTACATACCCCTGTGAATTCTAATGGGCGCCATCCTCACTTCCAACTGCGAACAAAAGAAATAGGTTCACGGGTTGAACCGCGATGGAATTTTGAAAATTCTCGACGTTTCGGCGAGGTTCCTGTGGTTCTGCTTGGTTAATATTTATTTGAATTCGAAATAAACAATCACTATTAGTATTTGAGGCTTTTTTTTGTAAACAATATTGTAATTATATTCTTCAAGTTTCAAGCGCCATCTATCAAACTTGGATCTTTAAGTGATAATAACAATTGAAGTGGTTTATGGTCTGTAACTATTGGAAACCTTCTTCCAAAAAGGTAAGAACGGAAGTATTTTTTTGCCCAAACAATTGCAAGAAGTTCTTTTTCGATTACAGAATAATTGCATTCTGAATCAGTTAGGGTTCTACTGGCAGAAGCAACAGGTAGGTCACAGCCTATTTTCCCTTGCCCCTAAAGCAATTCTTACTTGCATTTGTGGTTAAGTTAGAAGGTTTTTTAAAATCTGGCTCATCCATTAACATATTTTTACAAATTTCAAACATTTGACATAATCAGGATCTTTTATATTAATAATTGCATCTTTTTTTAATCTCTTGTTAATGGTTTAGTTGATTTTGAAAAATCTTTTAAAAATTTTATATGGATTTAGTTTTACATCTTTTGACGTTACAATTTGGTGAACAATTTGTAATTTAAAATTAGACTCTTAGTCTATTGAAAACTTCCTATAGGTTGTTAAGGTGCTCCTATAAACTGGTACTGAACACAACTATATCATCAAGGTACACCAAACATTTCTCGTTTTGGATACCTCTTAATATATTGTTCATAACTCTTTGAAATTGATGGTCGTTTTTTTAAGACAATTTGCTCTCAGTTACCAATAATCTGGTAAAAAATAGATGACCAGCTAAAAAACCTTTGCTTACCAGATAACACAAAGTTCGCAGATTAAATTTTGCAAGACTACAGCAGAATTGGACCGTCAATAATTGGAAACGGGTTCTGTTCTCTGATGAAACTAGAGTTAGCCTTAAAGCTTCTGATGAATGTGGGCGTGTCTAGCAAGGGTAAGGAGAAAGGTTTGCCGACTGTAATATGTCTCTTGGTGATGACTCTAAAATGTTTTGGGGAAAAATTTACTTCGATGCTCGTACGGAATTGATTCTTATGAATGCCCAATATTACTTAGATAACATTATTGTCCAATATGTAATGCAGGACAACGATCCCCCACGTAGCTAGACAGGTTATTGGGTACTTAAATGAGGTTAATATCCCTCTATCCACATAACAGTCTGGATATGAATCCTACAGAACATCTATGGAGCTATCTCAAAAAGATAATTCGAAGTCATAAGCCCCCTGTTTCTAATCACAACCAACTCCGGAGTCGCTATTGAAGAAGCTTCTGTTGAACATTTGATATCAAGCATGTCGCGACACATGAATCAGTGTTAAGAACTAGAAGAGGGCCTACGCGGTGTTATGGTTGACCCATATGCATATATTACCGTTTACTGATATTTTTCTTTATGTGGAGGTATTATAGCTTATTTATGCATTTCCAGCAAAAACAAACTTTTATGGAAAAAATAAGACATAATAAAGTTATGTTATAGTCATATTCGACTATTTGTAAGTGTTCAATATTATTTCAATATAACTAAGTTTTATTTTGTATTCATATTGTAAATATTTAGATTAATTGAAGTGGGTGTTAATTTTCTCCAGGAGTTTAGTATCTGTTTATCGGTTTCTTGGGTACGTTATTCATAATTTTTTCCTAATAATTATTTGTTCTAAATGCAAATTTTGCTTTTTTGACGGCTATGTACTATGTCTATCAGTGCTTACTTAGAATTACGCTGACTGATGCTCCCAAATCTAGTAACAAAATTTATTGCCGCAACTGATTTTGGCATAAGTCAAAATATAAAATTACAAAAATTTCGTTGGGTATTATTATTGCAAGTTACGAAAAAACTGTCAAAATTTTCTCGTCTAAAATTATTTTTGCCTCTAAAGTTATTACTATTTTGACTGGTGGACTCAGTTGATCTATTATTAACAATATGACAAACTTAATCAAGTTGTGTATATGATTATTTCAGTAATTAATTAATATAGACACTCTTCATTTATTGATTAATACAATTTAATAATAATTTTTAGATTTAATTACAAAAAGAATTGAAAGAAGAAATGCAACAACAAAGTCATTTGGGCAAAATAAAACTGGATGTTA
Source organism: Diorhabda carinulata (assembly GCF_026250575.1). NCBI lineage: Eukaryota > Metazoa > Arthropoda > Insecta > Coleoptera > Chrysomelidae > Diorhabda > Diorhabda carinulata. Next base: position 13,824,828 of record NC_079462.1, read on the forward strand.
AGTTAGATCCCTTGTTGTGAGGTTATTATTAAAGTCCAAAATATATATCAGTCGGCTCATTCATATTAAGTTAGGCACAAATATTTGACGTGATATCATTATCAATTCATTCAAGTTCCCTACATAAAATAATCAGGTGTTAGTTTGCTCTTACTTATCACAAAAGCTATGGCCTATTGGCTATTTTCGTTTTTAGAATCTATGGGCGCATTTAGATTCGTCATAAAAAACAAAGGTTTCTATTAAAAAATGTTGGCGAACTCATAACGTTATCATAGTTATAACATTTCGAAAAGATATTCATGAATTTATAAAACTAAATAGATAAGCAGCTAATGTTTAACGATAGCTTAGTTCTCAATTCCTGTAGGCGGCAATATTCGGATACTGAATACACTCCATTGATATCCAGTTATATATCCTTATAAGAATAAACTATAAAATATATCTTTACCTACTCGATCATAGTCAGATAAATATATAATACTGCTTCACATTCAACTGTCTCTTTGTCTCTTATGCTCCCAGTTTTATTAGCACCATATGGTATTATGACATAATATGTTACTTATAGGTTATATGAATAGATCGTTGTTTTAGATTTTCAACGAACACACGTGTAGTAAATATCCATATGCAAATAGCTAGAATGTGATCATTTGGTTTAAAATTCATTTCAAAGGGAAAATGGTACATCCAACAAATTTTAATAATTTACAAGCAGGACAATACTAGGTACAGAGCAAGAGAAACTATCAGTTTCGTTTGATAACAAAGTACTTTTCACAAGAAAACAGTAAATTGAAAGTGATATGATCTATGCACAGTCTCCATTTCCAAAAATCACATATATATCCTCAGATCTATTAGAAAATAATTTTACACTTGAACAATACATGAAGTGTTCAAGACTATTCAACCAACTTATCAATAAATAGATTAACTTTATTTGATATTCTGTAAGTTTTTTCTTTTTTGTATGAGAATTTAACCCACGGATATTTAATTGAAAAGAACCGCAAACAAAAGTGAGTGGAACTAATTGAGCATTGGACTCTTTTAATTTATAAGAATAAAATAAACTGTTACCCTGTAAAGATGTAATTGATTTTCTCTCAGCTTCTCTACTATTCTATCTGAAGATATCGTATTTTTCTGAAGTAACAGATCGATAGTTTTCATGTGGTCTAAATCCATAAGATCCAACAACATATCATGGATAACATTGTATAAATTATATTTTTGGATCAATGTAAAAACATCCTTATGTTTCAATCTAAAAATAGAAATATATAAACCTTGCGTCAAAAGTTCAGTCGTCTTGTTTGGTCAATTTATTTCAATGACAAAGAATTATTTCAGGTTTTTATGGCATCTATGCAAAATCGACACATCCCACAGACCTATAGGTGAGCCCGAAATATGGTACACTGTATGAGAACTATTCTGCGGGGTTAATTTAGGGCGAAATAACCTTAAAACTTCACAGAAGTTTTTAATTTGCCAGTTGATTCGAAAAAATTTATTTTCATACCATAGATAATTTTATTATAAAACTTTTTTATGTTATAATATTTTCAACGTTAGTTGAGAAGTTACAAAAAAGTCAAGAGTTGGCTACGAATTTATAAATCAAACTGGCTAGCTGCAATTCAGTTCTCAAATTTTCTTTTATACACCAAATTATTCTTTGTCGTAAATTAACATCTCCACTAGCTGATGATAATTTTTTATTCCACTGCATTTGTCTGTAATGCTATTGCACTATTCTTCTCGGAACTCAGAATAAACAGACTCCTTTAATGCCCCCCAAAGAAAGTAATAATTAATTACTGAAAGAAATGGATTGCAACTTGTCAATTTTACTGCATACATATATAGCCAACAGACTTTTTGTAACTTTTGTGTTGGATTTTTAATTTATGAAATCACTACTGTATCATCTGCAAACGTTGCTATAAGTGTCTTAGGAGTGGATGGTATATCAACTGTGAGTAGTAGATACAAGAACAGCTTCCTGGAGTACACCTGAATTTCATGATAGTCTGATAGTTCTTTCTCGAATTTAACTCCAAAGTGTTTATCTTTCAGGTATTATTTGAGGATTAGATATACTTGATAGTGTAGGTGTTTTTTGATTATGTATAGAAGTTCTTCACGCCATAATAGATCGAAAGTTACTTTTATATCCGAGAAAACTGCAGTGCACATTTCCTATTCTTCTAGAGTTTGCTTGATTTTGTTCACAATTCTGTGACACTGCTGAGTTGTTGAGTGTTCCTTTCTGAAATTAAATTAATAGTCTGTACAAGTTCTTCAATAAAGTCAGTGCATCTATTTTTTCCAATAATAACCGTTCGAAGACTTTCAATATTATGGAAAGGAGGCTTATTGGTCTGTAAGAGCTCGCTTCGGTCGGAGGTTTTCCGGGTTTACTTATCATTAATATGTGTGCGAGCTGGATAAAATAATAGCAAAATCTTATCATGTTGTTGAATATAATAGTTAATAACACTATTGCTGATCGTAACCTGGTACTTTATGCAAATTGATCTTTTAGTGATTGTGATAACCGACATGGAGTTTCTCAGAATGCTCTTATGGTGTTATCTGTACAACTTACATCATGTGGAGTTGATAATACTTGAAATTCGGTAAATGTGTTTACTTTTTCATTATCTGAACTTTCCATCTTTTTATAGCTCCAACTTTTTATAGCTTTCCATAGAGAGTGGATCTTCAGTGTTAAAATTTGTTAAATATAAGGATTCATTTCTTGCATCTTAGATAGCTCTAGAAATGCTGTGAGTGAGAACATTGAGAAAGGTCGTGTCATCAGGGTTTCAGCTACCTTGCCATCTCTTACGAGCTCTAAGTTTTTCAGTTATGTTTCTTGATATGTGGAGAAATATTGTACTTTTCATGTACAATTCTGAGTCACTGATGTTGATTACATATTGAACTGCTTCTTCAACGTCGTACTTGTTCTTGAGTTTCCTGACACTGGTTCTAATTTGTTTTATTATTACACAACCTTAGTGATGTTTTTTTTTTAAATGGATTCATACTCTGGATTATTATTACTGCACTACAACAGAGCTTAGATAATAACTATGTTCAAATTCACAGAATATATCAAGAATACTTTTGGTTAGAGCAAAGTCTGATACGCCTAAGATTTTATTATTATATTAAGTCGATTGGCCAGTGAGTTGTCTAAGACTCTCCGGTTGACAATGTATGTATTTGATTTTGTTGAATACTTTTTAATAGGTTTGTTCCTTGTGGCGTTAGAAATCTGGACTCCATCTGGAGGCATGTTTTGCATTCCAGTCGCCTACTCTTAGGAAGTTCGTATTTAATTCTGTGAATAGTTCATTATATTCTTCATGACTTATATTGTGTCGAGAGGGACTGATGCAATTTTTATTGGTCTATTATTCATTTTGAGTTAAATATTTATTATACAATGTATTTTATTAGTTGTATATGGTTTTAGAACATGATATTTAGGTGAGGACACGACAATTTTATTAGTGGAGTGACTTTCAAATATTAGCAATATAACTATTTTGTTCATTTCTATACATGAATACAAAATTATTGATTTTTATTTGCTTAACTGATTTACCAGTGTTGTCAACATAGTAGTACCATGCTCTTTTGGTTGTTAAATGTTATGTTAATTTTTTTTTGTTATATCTGAATTGTATTTTGTAGTCTGAGGGGCAATCCATTATTGTTTAACATATGTGCGTAGATCTACATTTTTTGGGGTTGAGGTAGATTATGATTATGAGTGTTTTTTGTAAAGCTGGATTTTGAGTATGGTAGAATTGGTTGTTCTTTTTGTTGTTGTTTGTCAGGTAGTTATTGAGTTTTTTGAGTATTGTAGTCCTGGCATCTTGTACATTGAATGATATTATTTTTCTTTCTTGGTGGTTCAGGTTTTTATTTTGCAATTTTAAATATTATCTAGGTTATATATTTCTTTATTGTTATTACTGGGCTCAGAATCAACAAAAAACAAGCGGTTCTTTGCTAACCCTGTGTCTAATGGATCTTATGACTCCACCAATAGTGCCTTCGCGACATTTGGATGCGGCAAATGGACGCTATGTATTGGCAGCGCTGAGGAATCCCACAATGTTTAAAAAACTTAGGCTATTCCTCGCCTATCTCCTCGACCAACTATCCAGCGTGTGAAGTTATATCATCACTTTCATAACGCATATGGTAATGGTTCACCCGAATTTGAAGCAGATCTTTCAGCCTTCAGGTCTTTCTTTTCAACGAAGAAACTTCTACAGGTTCATGAAATTAGGAAAAGTCATAGCAAATATTATTCCAGTGGCTCACCAGGTAAAGGCTGAACGATAGCATGCTCGGCCTGTTACTTATTAATATTCAATCCCTAAGACACAAAATAGATGAACTTTATGTTTTACTACAGGAGGTTAATTTTCCAGAAAATATTGCCATCACTGAACATTTGTTAAATAATAATGAGCCTGTTTTTGTCAAAAACTATACCATAGTAGCCAGATTCAATAGAACTAATTTATCTCATGCAGGTACTATGCATGTGCACAAACAACGACTTTTCTGAAATAACACAGTTCAATGTGAGAAAGTATTCCAATTTTCTATCGTCTACAAAACTTATGACCTCTATATTGTTTGTATCTACAGAACCTGACGCTGACGTGCATACTTTCTGTCACAAACTACCTACTTACTCGATTCCTTACCACTAAAAAGCAAATTAATTCTATGTGGAGATCTCGATATTGATTATTCTAGTGTGTGTGCTGGTCAAGAATGTCTTTCGTCAATTTTTCATTCTTTTGGTATGGTCATGTATATAACGGCACCAACCATAATAACAAAGACCAGTTCTAGTACTATAGACTATGGCGTGTCATCGTACGATCTAGAAACTGTCTTCAATTTAGGTCTCTCTGATCATGAAGCAGTATTAACAAAATTTCGGTAAAATCCAATACTAAAAATGCTTCTCGCAAATTATGTCGTATGTTTTCGAAAACAAGTTTTCAAAACTTTAACACCGTTGTCAAACTACAACTGGCTGGAACTTGTCCTCTGGTGATGTGGACTGTGAATTTTCTAGATTGATTAAAGCATTAACTAGTCTGGCATCTACTTCTTTTCTCCTCATATGTATTAAAAATAAGTAAAATAAACCTTGGTCAACTAAATGTTTACGTAAATTTTCAAAGAACATGCGATCTTCATCTCACTTAAAGAAATTCTCGGTTATTGCCTTCTTCAAAAATTACGTGAAAATATAAAGAAAAATTTATAGTCAGACAATAAAAGCTGACAAGGATATTTATTATAATAGGAGACTTGCGAATTCCCGTAATGTTTTTAAAGAAACTTGGTCCTTTGTGAAAGATCTAAGAAATAAGGCTTCTTCATCGAGCATAATCTCAACTTCACCTGATAAACTTAATAATTACTTTGTGAATGTAGTCAAAAATGTATCAAATTCCATAACTCCTTCTTCTTTATGCCCTTAGTTTAAGCAGAGCTTAGTATTACAATTAACGACATCAAAAATAAATAATCATCTGGAACTGATGAACTTACAATAAAAATGTTTTCGAGTCTTTCAGTCATACCATACCAACAGAAATGAGCTTGTAACGGTTGATACAACGATGTCTTCTTGCGGGCCAATAGAATGTAGAGTACCCCAAGGCTCAGTACTAGGCCCTATTTTCTTTCTTCTGTTAGGACCATATCTAGTGACCTAATCACCCTCAAATCATTGTGTGATTCTAACCTTCTCTATCTCAATGTTTCTAAAACGTTTTATCCTATAAAAATACATTGCAGCCTTTTTTATTGAATAACACCACCATTAACGTCGTTGAATCTCTAACATTTTTAGGGCTTGTTGTGGACAATTTCTTGAAATGGGAGTTACATATTGTCGCCTTATCTAAAAAATTAAGTTCCACTTGTTTTGTGCTGAGATTAGTTTCCAAAGAACTGAACTTATCCACACTCTTAACAGTTTATTATGCCCTTATTGAATCGCATCTCCGCCCCCATCTGGGGTACGTGTGATACGTGAGCGAATTTTCAAACGACAAAAGAGAGCTGTTAGATATTTACTCGGACTAAACAGGCTCAGTGCCGAGACTTCTTTAAAAGATTAAAAATTCCGACTCTTACTTCTTTTTGCCTAATTTGTAAGCACGCTTCTCCAGTTTCCGAAAGATCATTGCACGGCTATCCACTTAGGAACGAGGAGCACGACCTGTACCTACATACTCCACGTTCAGAATTTGTTAAGGACTCAATATTTTACTATGCAAAAAAAACACAATCATTTGCCAATTGAAATCAAATCAATATCATCTTTTCCCACATTTCGCAATAATTTGAGGACATATTTGCTGGAAATTGCCTTCTACTCTGTAAACGACTTTCGAATAATAATATTTAATTCCAGGTATGCTGCATACTGGTTTAATTTTGCTATGGACTTATATACTAATTATTACCTATAATTTTATTATTCACTGTGGTTTTCTTTTGTATATTGAAATTTTATTTTAATTGTATCTTCATTTAGTTATTTTATGGTTGGTTTTTAGTTTATGCAAGCTTCTGTCTACAAATTCTCTCTCTCTTTCTCTAATATTCATTAGGTATGTTTCTCATAACGTGTTCTTCATCTTTCAGATAAGTGGAAATATTTTCTAATAGTACAGAAGGGTGCAATCCTCTAATTACAACTCTGTAGATTTTCTCTTGTTTAATCTGATATGTGTAATGGATTATTTTGCCTTCATGAGTATGACGAATTAATTTTTGTTGTGTCACACTGGGGCCTGAGTTGTCGTGTGGTTAATAGGTTCATTTGCATATTGAACAAATTGCCTAAGTTTATTTACACTTAGACTTTTGTTTATTTTTGTATCACATAATTACCTCTAGTTTTAATAAGTACATTGTATTTATTAAAAACCAGTTTTTGTTCTACACTGATAATAGTTTTGTTATCACTAGAGCTCACCCAATAAACATTTTCTGTGCACGGCGCTTCGTATTTCAATTCCACATTTGTTTGTGCTTTGAAAGTCAAACCGAAACTATGTTAATGAAATATGAAGATGGAAACATTAAACTATTATAGATACAAGGATAGAAAACAGTACTTCTCGATCTTTTATATATTCCATAAATTCAGAACGTTTGTATCTGTTGTAACAGTTTCTCATTTCTGAGAACACCGTTTACTGTCACTACGTAAACAGTAGATTCTTAACTGTTTATCTTCAGTGTATAGAAACTTGGTTATAGAAACCCACATCAAACTGTGTAAATGTAAGAATTGTTGTAGTGGTGGTAAACACTGTGTTCACTATGAATGTCACCAATAATTCATTTGTTTGATGGTTAATGAAATGTTTTGAATGAATTAATAATAAAATCAACAACATGAGTTAAAACCAAATGCTTGAACTTTGTTATATTGTTAACAATTATAAGTATCTTAGTTTTCGACACACGCATCTGATACTGTAAACGTATAGTGGTACTGATAGAAAAATATGTTGGGTGATATAAACATTATTCCTAACACTCTCTAAGTAGATACTCACTTGAGATACATCGATAAGCTCTTGTCATATTTTTTTTCATAACTGTACAAAATGGCCAGTGCTTCTAGATAGATATTTTTGTCAATTTCACAATTTAATAAATGCTCTAATACTGCATTTATAACTGCCGCTATATTGTAAAGGCCGGAATTCCATTCTTTGACCAATGTTAAAAATCCATTTGCATCTAATTTCAGGTATTCATATAATATCATCTCGTAAATATGAGGATTCAACTTAGATTCGAGAGTATGTGGAATGTAAGGGCTTACTGAACTAAAATGATATATAAATAATCTATTTAGATTAACAACAATTTTATAGCAATTTATTATCAAAGTCAGTCGTAACGCAGTCAAAAATAATTAGAAAAATCACTATTACTTTAGTATGCTAGAAGTGAAAACATTTTATTTAAATAGTTTGATGGGAATTATTACCATGGTAACCACAAGACATGCCATCAACATAATGGGATGCTGATATCACGCCAACATAAGAAGACACACCAACACTGTAGTGAACTTGTGAAAGATCTTTATTTCCAAAAGGGTATCTGAATTAAAGACTACATCACTAATATTAGTTAGAAGAACATGGCTGTATTTGGAGTTGCAGATATATACAACAAAATAAGCGAGTTTAATTATAAATCAAATAAGTGTTTTTAACTATTATTATCAAAAGATATCACCTTTTAAAGTCTGTTAATTTGTTTGTTCTATCTAATTGTAGTTTGTAATGAGGTGGCAATCCATGATTGTTTAATACTTGTGCATTGATCTGTATGTTTTAATTGAAGTAGATTATGATTATAAGTGTTCCTTGTGAACGTAAATTGTGATCGATTTTGAGTTTGGTGGGTTTTGTTGTTCGTTTTGTTTCTCGATTTTAGTAGATTTAGTAGATATAGTATACTGTGCAGCCTCTGTAGTTGCCCAGACAAAGAACATATTTGGATAGAGTACTTAGATTCTTAGTATATGTTTTTGTATCATGAGATCCGCTGCATTTCACATATTTTAAGGGTCTCATGCAATACGTTTTTGTGTGATTTTAGTCCTGACATCTTGCACGATATTATTTCTCTTGAATTTTTATTCTGCAATACTAAATTTTATCTGTGTTATGTATTTAGTTCTTGTTGTTACTGGGCTTAACATCAACAAAGAACAATGGAAGCAGCTCTTTACTAAGCCTGTGTTTAATGTTCATTATGTTTTTCACAATGTGTCCTTTTAATCATAGGAAATATCTAGCGGTATAAAGGTGTGCACCCATATGATTACGTCTCTATAGGACTTTTCTTGCTTGAACTGGTATGTTTGGTGGATTATTTTATCTTTAGGATAATGATGGATTGGCTTTCTGTGGGAGTCAATAATCAGTGGATCAGGTTTTATTGTGTCACTTAATATTACTTCTGTATGAACTGTATTGCTTCTGAACGTATTTTATTCAGCTACAGTTGTCAGCTCTTTGAGTATTGCTTTATAGTCTCTGAAAGAGTAAATATGTATTGGAGATGGTTTTAGTTCTTCAGGAGTATTATCTGAATTTTCAGGGTTTGTATTTACGGTCTCATTTATTTCTTGACGGTGTCGTTAAAAAGCAGATGGAAGAGAATAGAGAATTAAACTGATACTAAACTATTAACTGGAGCGAATGAAGTTTTATGTTTTGCACAGAATGTTATTAGAGACAAAGAATTTCCTGTAACAAGAATCTTCTGCAATATTAATTACAGTACCAATCATCTAAATAACTAAACTAAAAATAAAATCTGATACTTGTAATATTACCACCAATTTTAAAAATAAGTTGAGAAACAAAAAACAACGAAGTACTATTTCATTCTCAAGTATGACATATGTTGTAATTATATTAATCTAATAAAATTGTAAATCTAAAATCCGAGGATTATAATAATAAAATGATGAAAATATTAATTGATGAGACTACTAACAGAAACATTAAAAAAAGACCCTACGATTTAGTATCAAAAACAAAAGAATATTTTTTTTTCGATCTTGGGAAGAGCACCTTTTTATTTCACCATGCAAAACAATTAAAAATTCATAATGCCATACCGCCTAAAATATATGGTATACCAAAACTACACAAACCTGCCATATATCTTTGACCAATTGAATCAAGTTTTCAATACAATATCTAATTATTTGCAAAATATTTTGAAAAAAATATTATAACAAATTAGGTACCTACTATATCAAAATCATATGAAATTTCAAATCAGAATAGCAACATGCTCCAAATTTGAGAACAGAATATATAATCAAATTCATGCTTGTGCTATGGAAGCATCCCCATCAACCAACTAGCACGATTCGTAATGGCAGATCTTGAGGAAACTGTATCAAGCAAACTTAACATAAATATTCCATTCTTTTTCCGTTGTGTAGATGACTGCATTACTGCTGTACCAAAAAATGAAATTGAAAACATAAATCAAAAATTCAATTCATATTATAAAAAACTTCAAATCACAATCTAAATCGAACAAATTAATAAAACTAATTTCCTTGATGTATCATTATATGAAATTAACAATAATAAAAACAGAATTGTATACAAAACCTACTTAATCCTCAAAATAATTAAATTTAATTATGTCATCCTGTCACAAAAAAAAATAGCGGTAAGCTGTGAATAATTTAATTGCTAGTTATTTTTGAGATATGACGACTAAGAATAGAAAAAAATCTTTATTTGGGTTAGAATAAATATTTATTTTGATATTCATGTTATAGATGATCTATCGATTGATATAGCTTTGCAACTTGTCAAAGTATAATAATATTTTGAAAAAAACCGAAATAAGTCGAAACGGTAATATTTTTACCTGTTTCAAAAACTAAGTTTCAATTAGAGAAGACCTAAAATTTAACGTTTCAATTACTAATTATAATTCCTCAAAGACTTTGACCTTATGTTGATATTTTTTCTCCATTATCAACTTTTTGTCTACTGAAAACTCTAGATATTCCTACAATTCGTTAGCTAGAAATTCACATTTTCTCCAAAAAAATATTGTATATTGTATGTTATTCATATTTCAAATCCGCTGTTGTTTTCCATTAGACGTGGTATTATGTGTATCAAGTACAATACTTACCGTAACTGATGTACGCTAGCGAATTTATATATTTGATCTTCCCATAATGTCGGACTCTTGCCAAAAATTTTTAAACCCAACTGACCAGCAGCATCATACATTCCACTATTGAGCAAATGATCCAAATAATCGATTCCGACAGACTGAACTGTATGTCTCTGAATATTTCTAGTCGTGTTTTGCATGATGATGTTTAACGCCTCATCAAACTTGCTGAAAATTATAAAAACACTCGTGATTATAGAAACAATTTTATGATTCACCTACAATAAATATTGTTATAAGACTTCATTTATAGTTTACATATGTTTTAAATTAATAATATATGAAAGAAACATTCCTTATATTTTGCTACACATATTTCATATTTAAACATTTGGTTAGGTAAATTTTTTTTTGGAATTTTTCTAATTAAAATATTGTGCTGCAAAATTTTTTCTTGTTAGAAGATAATTGAAACTAATCCTCAAATCAATAACACCCCATATGGATTTTACTAAACCCTCATTCTATTTCCATTTGCAATAGCATATGTCCCAATAACGATATTAATCATTCTGATCAATCTAAGAGAATTCGTGAGTATAAGGTGATTATTTTATTCCGAACAGACAGCTATACAACTAGCTTGATTTTTATTGCAAATAATTCAGCAGAGAAAACAGATGAAGTTGAAAGAGTTTTAAAAAAATATGTGTGTGTTCGACAAAGTTTCGGTCTTTGGCAAAATATGCCTTGACACTGACAAATAGCAGATTTATAAAAATCTATAGATCATCTACATTATGAATAAAAAATGAAAATATGTTTTAACCACCATAAATAATTTTTCATTAGTTACCATATCTCAAAAAAAGTAGCTGTCATCAATTCAATTTCACATGGTTGCATTGAAATTTAGGAAATAGAATTTTAAATTTTACTTGAATTGTTTAGGTCTTTCTATCATTGACAATTATCTCGTTCCCATTTCTAAGATCCTCATTCGATCAAATGGTACAAATTTTTATTTTACCATCAGATGTAAAGACATTGAAAACTCATAGTGCCATACCTCCTAAAATATATGGTCTACCGAAACTGCGTAATCCTGACATACCTCTTCAACCAATTGTATCAAGTATTAATACTTCTCTCATTCCTTTTTCAATGAAATTTAATTTTTATATCAGATTAGTTGGTTACATATGACATTGAAAGTTTTATAGAATTTATTTTGTCAAAATCTGAAAGAGACGCATAGATTACACTAACATTATTTGAACCAGTTTTTTATTAATACATTTCGTGCAATATATATGATTTCTAAAAACAGTTGTTTTTTGTATCAGTTATTAAAACTTTGGCATCTTCATAATCCATAGAATGGACCTTAATAGAAAATGTGTGAGGCGAGAGATCATCTATCATGATATATCTAATTTGTGAGGTTATTAGATCGGTGAGTGACAAAAGTGACAGCAAATTATACCCTGACAGATGCTCACACCACACGTTCTTTATGAAGATCATTCTATGGATTATGAATATGCTAAAGTTTTGAGAGCTCAGAATATATATTAAAAAGAATACATTTCTTCGATGTTTGATGTATCGCATCCCAAAACTAAAACGTTTATAAAGTAGTTGGAGAAGACTTCGCTCCAATTTACGTATAAATATGGGATACTTTCAAAACATCTCAAGAATTTATGGTCAATTACCTAGCTCTTAAAAATTTGAAATTATTGTCCAAAATCAAACTCAAAATGGTAAGGTATATATCAGAAGATGCTTCCTCTTAAAATTGATGTTTTTTCCAGAATTCATTCATGTTTTACCAGTCGATTAAAATGTTATTGTCTTCGTTCTAATCATCTAATCAATTCAGTTTTAAGAAACGGTGGTGATTGTTCACTACTCCAATATTCAGAATTACACTGACGCGTATTTCGATAGCCAGGTTATCAACAACTTACAAAGTGAACAAGAAAAAAATATTGCTATAGCTAGAACAACTAACATTTTAACTATCCATATTTATGAACCTAAACAATCTTCTGTATTTAGAGAATTATTATGTGAAACCAAAAAGAAATAAGAAAATACCATCTCACGAAGATAATGTCACAGTTATTATGGAGAAACAATAAATAGACTTATCCAGAGAACTCATTAATACATCATATAAAGAACTTACTAATAATCCAACTCTTAAAATAACTTATAATAATTGTAATAAACTAATTAAAATAATTGTCTAATAAAAAACAAATTAGCAAAGAAACTAAAGAGAAATTAACAAACTACAACGGTATTTCAAAATAGTTGTTAGATTTTACACAAAAAATTCAGGGGATCATTATTGGAAGGAAACTTACTAAATTGATACTTTTAAATCTCAAATAGACACAACATCGGTGTTTTTAAAAATATATCTGTGAAATTATTTTCTATGCATGCAGTTTTTCTTTCAGTCACTTTAAACCAAATATTCTAACAATTGAAATTTTTTTATATCAGTTTATTAGCATTTCAATAACTCCTCATTTATAATTATCTTAATTTTAGTACTATTGTTTCAAACAACTACTTCTCAATAAAATTATTACTGTAATTTTAAATACATTTGTTATTAATAATTTTGATAAAAAGGGATTTATGTTTTTTCTATCAAACAATCAGAGATTGAAATGTTCCTAGCCTCGACTAAATTTTGTAACCAACATAGTTTTTCTTTAATTTTAAAGGTTCAATATGTAATATATGAATTTATACTTTGTATGTGCTGATGATAATTTGAACGAAGTTAGTTTGCATACACTAAAATGACATTTTATTTTACTGTTTTTCTCCTTTTCATATATATAAATAATTAGCAGACCCGGCCACGCCTTGCTGTGGCTGAGAGATTTGATTTGAAATAATTCTAATGACAATACAATTGCTCTATCTTCTGCTTGTTCAATGAAATTATACTGGCATCGAGTTGTTACGCGTTCTTCACAATTGCCCATAAAATAGATCTGAAGAAATTTTGAATCTTCATTTGACATTAGCATCAATGATACAATTTTATGATATACCTGACCATCAATTTTGTATGTTTTGTATAAAAATTACGACCATCAGATGACAAATCACAATTTTTGGATGCTCCAAACGACGTCATTTGGAAGCACAAGAATTTAATTTTCGTGTCTTATGCAAAAATGATTTTGATTCATTTAAAAAGCCAGAAAAAAAGGATTTCAAAGGTTCAGGTGGAGTGGTGACAATACAACTTTTCCTGATGCGCAAAACATACCGAGTGTTTCATTGCATTTTCTTGTCGACGATTATCAAGCTGTTCTCGTGCACGAATTTCAGCTGTGTGAATTCTTTGAGCTGCATTTCTTTCTGTTCTCTGTTCAACTGATTTATGAGCTCTTTCAACACGTACACATCGAGTCTTCTTGCTACGGGCATTAAGGTTGGATTTTTTGGGTGACATTTTACTAAAAATAGTAATTGAATTTTTAATGTGAATGAATTTCGTTTGTTCTCTGAATAACTGTAAGTAAAAAAAAATATTCGAAGTAATGTACGCAACGAAGACAAAATGAAGAATGATTTGAAAGAAGCGACGTTAAGTGGTATAGGCAAAATAAGACATGTAAAGTGTGTAGTCTAAGAAAATATATCATATTAAAGTGTGGCGCCATCTATGAGGTGCAAAGGACAAAATTTTACAGTTCTCTGTAAAGAAATTCGCTTAAGGCGCCATCTGTTCCAGACTTAAGAAAACTACGATTAATAACAACAATAAACGTTGATGATCAGTTTATTATTAATTATTGAGACCATTAATTTAAATAATAACTATCCTATACTTTAAGTTGGACTAAATTACATATAAGTGCCAACTTTCATGAATATAGTTGATTCCTTTTTGAGTTTATTCGGAACATACGCACGAACACTGAATTTTTATATATTAAGATAATTATTAATTATTGACACCATTCATTTAAATAATAACTATCCTTCCATATATAATAATAACTATCCAATATGACTTCATATTTTTTTTCAAAATATTCACGTTTAGGATCAATAAACTTTTCTATGCATTTGAAGCGCAAACGGGCGACCATTTGCTTCGTGTGCAAACAACTTTTGTTGAATTTGACTCGTCTTGAAAGACTCAAAGTCGATTGTTTAGTTTCGGGTTCATATACATAAATCAATGATTCGTCGCCTGCCAAGATCTAATAGATGTCTTTTGAAGCACCGCGCTTGAATTTTTTTGCATCAATTGACACGAGCTTTTTTTAAGCGATTGTCAAATTATGCGGTATCCAACACAAACAAATAATTTTGACAGCCAAATGCTTATGCATTATTGAATGTATGCGAGTGGAACTAATGCCCAAGAATGCCTCAATCTCACGATATGTCACATGACGATCTTGCAATATCCACTTACGCATAACATCGAATTTTTCTGACAATTCTGCACACCTGCGAAGCACGGTGGCTCGAGTTGATCGGCAAACTGTGGTTTAGTATTTAGAAAATAGATTAAAGGGTCATCAATACGATAAAAAATAAAACTGCATTAACAAACCATAGATTATCGAAAAACGCACATTAAATTATGAAGATTCAAAAATTTTTAAAACCGAACCAAATAAACGAAAAAAAGAATTTTCATAAATAGTTTATATATAGGAACGAGAAATTTTAATGTAACTACGAAAAATTGAATTGTTGGCTAGTACATATTTTTGAGATGTAAAAACTAAGGAAAGATTAATTTTTCTTGTTAAAACAGATTTCTATTTTAATTTTATTTTATATTCATGATGTAGGTGATTATTGATTTATAGAATTAAGCAAATTATCTAGGTAAAGTCATATTTTGATAAAAGACCGATGTAGGTCGAAACGTCAAATTGTTACCTGCTATTTTAAACTGATTTACTACCAAAAGAAACCTAAAATCAAGACAAATCATTACAAAAATATATAAAAAGGTTCAAGAAGTCAAAAGTCGGAGAAAATATATATTTTCTTGTATGAAAAACTATATATTTTCTTGTATGTTTCCTGTTTTTCCTTAATTACACATGCCACCTTAATTTATTTGTATAATTATAATATTGATGCATGGTGGAAAAGTTACTCACTTATGTTGTATAAACCATTGAATCCTATCATCTAAATCGTATGGGCTGGCAACTACGACATCTTTTGGAGCTACAATGAAAAATCGATTTTCTTCCAAAAGTACGTCAAGGTGGTAATCATTGACGCCATATTCTTCGTACCCTCTTAAGGATAAACTATCAGTACAATTATCAGTATAATCATTATCTCTGTATTCTACTATATACAATTGAGGCCTCAATGACTTGTTATTTTCGTCTAATTCTTTTGGAAAGCCTAATAATACCAACTGTTGATCCAACGGCGCAATACCACTTATGTAAAATTCAGTCTGAAACGTCGATACTGAAAAATTTATTTTATGATTTTTGGATACAGCAATGACTTTACTTAACTGCATTTTACAACGATAAATTGTTCCCTATAAACCTGCGTTTTTGTATTGCTGTCTCAAGCGTTAAGTGTGGGATCAAAGGGCAAATTTATTAGGTACTATAAAGACCGTTTAGTAATTTAATAATGATAATGAATGCCATAAGAATGAAAAATTAAAATTGATATTTCTCTAAATCGGTGCTTAAAAGCGAATTCTAAAAAGAATACTTTTTTTCTATGGAATTTCTCTTAGTTGTCGAATGTATTGTAAAACTATATGCTAACGACGAATAGAAGGGTTTATAGTTAACAATTTATTCAAAAAGCTTATGAGATGTTGATGTTTGTAGATGGCGGGATTTTTGAGATATGTTGACTAAACTTCATCTTCAAAGGGTGCTAGCTCCATTAGAAGGCACTTTTCGATAAAGTGAAAATAAGTTAGACGAATATTAAATGACTTACAGAAGAAACATATACTATCAAAAATGAATGTTACTAATTATAACAGATTTTATTTATTGAGTATTATTGTATTCAAGTGAATGTTACTAAAAAGTGATTCTACAACTAACCATAACATAGCATGATTTTGTGGTACTACCATATCTTCAAAAGTTTTGTTAATTGTGAAGAATATAGTATTGTAATAGTTATGAGATGTTGGAAATATTTCAGTTAACCAAGAGGTGCAATTGGATTGTTTATTGACGTGACAATTGGTCCATCTAATAATGTAGTAGGTATATGAATTTTGGTAAACGATAGAATTTAGCAGAAATTCCGTTATAGTTGATTAATTTCTCTCTTCTTTTCTATTAAGTATTATTATCAAATAGTTCTTTGGATGAATCTAAATATTGATGATTGCTGATTATAACTGTAACCTTATCTTTGTAGATTGAAAGACTAGTGAATTTGAATTTTCACTTCAAGTCAAAAATAGAACATCAACAAATAACGTATTTTATGTAATTCTTTGCTAAAACTATAACAAAAAATACGTTTGTCACTTACTTATCTGATAACCTCTCACAAAAGTAAAATGAAATTATACCTTGACACATATTCACTCTCTGAACTCGTTTTTCATAGATTATCAATATGCCAGATTATTAACAATAAAAAGCTTGCAAACCTCCGTTTTCAAGATTATTATTGTTTCAAAAGAAGCAATTTAAATAATCTTAATGCATAGATTATGAAAAAACAAATTTTAAAAAAACTTACGTCATTGAACAGATTTCAATGTAAAAAAAATTAACAAAATATAACAATTTTTAGACTTTTTAAATCACAAATGAACAGAATAATTTCAATATTATCTCGATGTCACAATGTTCTCCATAAAGATTTTGGGGAAATCGAAAAATATGAAATAACCACAGCGATACGACTATATTCAACAAGAATCAAATGACTACTATAATATTAATTATAATTGTTTTTATAATACTCCCAGTGAGGACCGAAACGTTAAGAAAATACAATAAACTGCAAATTATAATATCAATCTATGAGCTCAAGAAATATCGATAAAAAAATATGCCAAGAAGGATTAATAAAAAAATACTGATTAAAATAAAAATATGCTTGCCATTGAGAACAACTATTCCTTTGTTACAGGTTCTATAGTGTTTTTTTTCTTGTAGCTCGAAGGTAGACACCCCCTCGCTACTCGCTAGGAATGCAAAATCTTATGAAAGAAATGCTCGTCGAACCGTGGTCTTAATCACTAATTTTTAGGATTACTTCCGGATCGTGTGAGATACCCTTGAAGTCCAAACTTAATATCACCGCATCCGTGATGAGTCTTCTGACTTCCTATTTCATTAAGAGCAACTGATATTCACACAGCAATAGATCCTTTCTTATGATTTTATAAGTTGCTCCGCTGTCAATTATCAAATGGCAATATTTTCCTCCGATTTTCCCGACGATTATTTGGTCGTTCTCCAGGCAATATAGCTGTGATATTCTCAGTGAATTACTGAGGGATGCGTCTGTTGGGCGTCTGTTTAGAAAGATTCCAACCTATTAAGCGAGCTTCTTGGTGAGTCAGTTGGGCTAATAATTCGGTGTTTCAATCCAAATAAGAACCTTGTTCAAGCTTGTTGTCGCTAACTTCAACCTTCGCTTCCCTGACTTTCATTGTATATCTCATCAATCTCTTTTTGACCGCTTCGAATAGCAGTGCTCTCGCCAGTGCTTCCCCAATGGTGTTGAATTTGGCAAGCTTCAGAAATTGTTGCAGTATCTGACGCTATCGGCGAAAACATCCTCTGCCATGATTTCTAAAACATCCTCCGCTGCAGATGGGAAAGCCAGTTTTCCCACGTCCATGATATACCAGTAAATCGTTGTGATATTTCATCAGCGTTTTGTCTCCCGATCTTGAATTGAGACATTGAGCCTCCTTTAAAGGCTTGTAACATTTACAGTACATTGTTCGCTAGTTCCCGATGTAGTGTTGAACTGCGTTGATTGTGATGTTTTTGTGGTTTCACCATCGCTTTTGTCACCCAGATTCTGCTCAATTTTTTTCAGCAGACCCGCTACCGTGATCACCATCCTTTATTTACCCTTTATAACCAATTGTTTTCAAATTCCTCCGTCTTGATCACTTATGCCGCCATTCATCAGTTTATCTTCTATTTTCTTAATTTTCCCATGAGGCTATTCATTTCTTCTCTCCACTCTCCTTGAAGTGCTTCCAATTTCTGTTAGCTCTTTTTCATTCCTTCCTTCAGTCTTTCTTGACCTTTATTTCACTTTGGACAGTTGTTTTCCTGACTTCTTTGAGTTATTCTTGACTTACCTCCAATTTTACTATGTCCTCTTTTATTTCTCCTTCAAGTTCTTCTTGACTTCCTTTCCACTTTTCATGGCCTTTCTCCATTTCTCCTTTCATTTATTTTTGAGTCGCCCCCACTTTTCATTTCTTTTTTCATTTCTTAGCTTTTTCTTGACTTCAATTCATTCCATATCTCTCCTAGCTTCCAAACAGAATATGTCAGAACTTTCACAACAACTCGAAAAGTCTTTTCCAAGCACAGTCCAGTCCACACTTGACAATTTTATTCCACTTATGATGATGTAAACGTTCTTGGATACATTTTCCAAGCTAATTTCACACTTAAAACTTTATTACACCACAATTACCGTACATAAAATTCCTTGCATTTCAATTCAATTCAACTAACTGCTCTAATATGAGTGATTGCCTTATATATATATATATATATATATATATATATATATATATATATATATATATATATATATATATATATATATATTATATATATATACTTTCAATAATTCTACTAAACTTTTTTCAGAAACGTCTAGAACAATTATGCAAAGATAAATTAAGCAACCTACCATTTTTTAAAGTTTCCACTACATTAATTTATGACCAGCGCCGTTACATGGCGTGCGTTTGTGTACCCGTCACAATATAATCCCATCTTTTGAATAACTAATCATTATCCGACCGAGTTATTTTGTATGGTTTATATATACTTTTGTGGATTTATAGTCCATAGAATGGCCGTCTTAAAACATATATTCAGCCAGAGAACGTGTAATTCGATTAGTGAGTGACCTCTTAGATTGACCAATGTATTGTTTGTCACAATTTAAACAAGGCATTTCATATTGTACCAACTTTTTTACGAGGATGTAATGATATCTAATTAGCCTAGACCAGTTCCATGCGTAAACAAAATATTGCGTTACCATAGCAACGAACAATAACTTATCAGTGTCAGTTTAAAGTTTGACATCAAAAAAGTAAGCCAGAGTTATGCAATAAATTAAAAGAAAAAAGATGTCCACCGAAATTGTGAAAATTGAAAAATTGGAGTATCGAGCCATCATCAAGTACCTCTATTTAAGAGGATTAAGAGGTAAGCAGATTTACGAAGATATGCTTAATGCCTTTGGTGATCGACGTTCTTCGTATGCGACCGTGAAAAATTGGACTACAAGCTTCAAAAGAGGTAAATTTTCTATTGAAGATGATGACAGATCGGGAAGGCCAGTTTCTGTGTCAGTCCCCGAAAATATCGATGCAGTTCATGACATGATTTTATCAGACCGTCGAATTGGGCTAAAACGGATATCTGAAGCACTGAATATTTCATATGAACGCGTTCATCATATAGTTCACGTCAATTTGGACATGAGAAAAATTGCTGCAAAATGGATCCCCAAATGTTTGCATGTTGACGAAAAACGTGCAAGGGTAGAAGCATGGCATTCGATCTGTGCTCGATTTGAAAACAATGTAGACTTCTTAAACTGAATTGTTACTATAGATGAGACTTTGGTACATTTCTACGATCCAGAAACAAAGCAACAATCGATGGAATGGCGACACTCCAAGACCTAACAAGTTTCTTGTCCAAAAATCTACTGGAAAAGTTTTTTCTTCAGTTTTTTTGGGATTGCCGTGGAGTAATCATGATTGATTTTTTTGTTTAAAAGGTCGTACATTCACTTCCAACGAGGAGGTAATAAAAGCTGTGGTCTGCTTTGCAGAGCAAGAAGAATCATTTTTTTAAGGTCTAGAGACGTTTAAGGTTCGCTGTAATGAATGTATCCAATTAAGAGGAGAATATGTTGAGTAATAAAATATTTTGACATTGAAATTTTGTTTGGTTTTATAGTAGGCAAAAATGTTTTCAATATATCCTTGTATAATAGTTCTGACATTGACTTTGATATTGGATAAAGCTTAAGACCTAGTGATATAACTTCTTTGTATATATAGCCACTCCAACGCTTTCCAGAATCTCAAAACAACGTAATATCAGTTATATTTCTTTTTTATTTCAACATGTAGATAATAGATACAAAAGACATCGATACTTTAGAAAAATAAAACCATGAAATACTAAAAAAGGATACATCCAATTATAAGAATTCAAAAATTCTTGAAACGGAATAAAATATAAGAAAAAATTTATAGAAATTATTCACATACATAGGAACAAGAAAGATGCTAATGATGAAAATGACCTAAATAATTTGAGTAATTCTATTTTATATATTTCAATGCAACTTGCGCGTACAAAAGAAAAGTCTAAAGAAGTGTAAAATTATAAAAACTATATATTTTGTGAATAAGGAATTAAGTAGACAGATATAATAGTATATCAAATCGTACGATTTAACTTTAGAATTGATATATCAGAAACGTGTGGTTATGTCTTCTAGCAGAACAAAATTTTATTTTACACTATTGTTATACAAATACACCGACAGAAAAAAGCTTTAGTGTGTTATGAGTTATCTCTTATCCATTTCCATTTTTTTATTTGTGTTAACCAAGACATCTCACTTTATATCATAAATTTATCTATTTATCTATAAATACTGACACCAAAATATTGCAAAATTTTTAATCACTGCTTTCTCAAAACAAGTATTTTTGAGATGTCTCCTTCTGTACGCACACAAGCCTATTGATAGCTTCTACTATTTTTTGATATATGAGAACTAAAAATGAAAAAAATTATTTATCATTAAAACGAAATTTTATTTCGATATTTACGTTTTAGATGATCTATCAATTAATATAATTATGCAAATTGTCAATGACAAAATATATTTTGATGAAGACATCAATATTTTTACCTGTTTTAAAAAACTAGAGATCTAAAATAGGTTATGAAGTTATGTTCTGGAAGAAAGGATTTTGTCGTTATCTGTGAGCGTTGTATTCAATTACTCTGCATAGAAATAATACAATTGAGCGAGATCGAGTATCAATATAGTTATCCTATCAGAGCAAAAAAAAATAATTTTGGAAAATCAAAAATGATCTCATCATTACTTAAAATTTAATTAAACAAATTACATGCAGCTTGAAGCACCTACTCAAATTACAGATAACAAATTTTTGAAAAAAATATTAAATCTCTGGATGAGAGACTTCACAGATGTTAAGGATTAAGGTGAAAATAACTTATGATTGGGAAGTAACTTACTTGGATCCACTAGATATTCTGGCAGATCTCTATTAGCGAGTTCTATATTGCTCCTTTTTCTTATCACACAAACTCTAACAGTATCTACCCAACCAATTAAAAGGGTTCTACTATCAGCCCAACGTAAATTACATCTAAATTTGTCTACTGAAACTCTAAAACAGAAATATAATTTTTCTTCAAGTGTATATTAATATCTATATTATTTTCTGCAACACAGATCGTAGAAATAATCTATTCTTTTACAAGTAAAATAAGAAACGCTCATTATTGTACTAGTAACAAAATACTGAAAAACGATAGCAACGTCTTATTATGGGCGTTGTAACCAGGTAGGCAGGAACTGCCATTTAATTTTTATTTAATTTGATGTTTGTCAGCGTTGAAAAGTGTATTGTAAAAATGTCTCAAGAAGAAGAATTTCAATGTACACTAACGCTTGAAGGATAAATAGTATATGTCACTCGGGACACTCGGAGCAGAAGAGCCATTATATATTTCGCTTAGTTTGCAAAGCCTTGGTTAACGCCTCGGCAGTGCAAGAATCTGAGCTCAACAATAATAATGGCCTTATACTCCTAGTTAAATACAAACTACATTCTAATGATTTCAATTATTCATAAAGTTCAATACAAATCTATTTTGGAATAGAGATGGAGACTTTACTGTACATATTTACTACCAAATGTGTTGCCAAATAAATATTACATCTCAATTTTTTACTATAAAATTCAGTTATAATTGTTTATCAAATTTGAATAAAATCTTTCTCACCCCGCAGAATGTCACCCCAACACGGTAAAATTCTCGAAACTCCATCTATCATTTTAGAAAAAATAATAATATTGTACAATTCAGTAATCACCATATAATGATGTAAGTAAATATGCATCACTAATTTATGAATTATTGATTTAAACCTGGAATTTTTAGAATGGTCGATCTCGATCCCTTGAAATCGCAAACTGTTTCTCGGGGGTGAACAAGCGAAAACTGATTTTTGGGAATCGAAAAGATGTGAAAATCGCATCCTGTTAATCAATACAAGCTCTCATTCAATACTTTCAAATATAAGTTGTGCTACGTGTAAAAACTTTTTTCTATTTACAGGTTTTTTGCGAGCTTTATGATGGCAAACACAAAAAAAAACAGACAGTTTGAACTACTTATAGTTTGGATTTGTTCTATCTCTTTGGAATCATTACTCGCCGATGTGTAGCATCATAATTTATATATGATGTTAATCTTTATCAAGTAACCTATAATACACATTTACTAGTAGTGACGTAAGGTAAATGCCACACATTTGGAAAGCACCTTATTTCACTGTCCATTGCGGGACTCAACAAATGATTTTGAGCAATAACATCGTTCAAAGTCAAATAGATTAGATGTGTTACGACGTGTAAAACATCTCATGCAATTTCTAATGATTTTATAATTATTCGGAATAAGGTAGGTATGATACCTAATACTTATTAAGACATAAATAAATCTTCCAAATTTTTCGGTTATTTAAGAAATCGTTTACTAAATATTGAATGTTTTGTCGAACTATGTGAATTAATTGTAATTAATTGATTAATTAAAGAGTCGATTTGTTAAAAAAAATTTATATGTATATATTAATTTCAATGTACATACCCGTAATTATCCTCCCATTTTATTAGTCCTAAAGAACATCTGGCAGTCATGTCATAAACTCTAACACCAATATTGCTAGACCATGCCAAAAAGTTTTCACCCCAACAAAGACTTCTAACGAGACCTTCACTTTCACAGAGAATAGTGGATTTGAGGTTTCCCAAAAATGTACGTTCATATAAAGTCAATTTGTCATCTCCTACAATATGTATTCTGGTAAATAAATTTGTTAATTTAGTACATCTTAGATCTTTATTATATGTTTTTTTAATAAATTGTCTTGATTTCACTTCTCTTTTACGTGATCAAGGCTTTTTAATGAAAATTATTCTAGACGTTTTGACCTATATTCGGTATTTTCCAATGTTTTTTGTCATTGATTTTTCTCACTTTTATTTATGTGAACCATTCCTAAAAATGCTTTTTTTTTATTTGAATCTGCTTCGAAGATTTGTTTAATTATAAAAAAAATCGAAACAATTTGAGTAAATTTAATAATTCCATTTTATAATGCCATATAATGAATCTGCCCAAGTTTTGAGAACTTAAAAAAACTACAAAAAACGTTTATTTTTAGAAACAACATATATTGCCCAA
Source organism: Diorhabda carinulata (assembly GCF_026250575.1). Taxonomy (NCBI): domain Eukaryota; kingdom Metazoa; phylum Arthropoda; class Insecta; order Coleoptera; family Chrysomelidae; genus Diorhabda; species Diorhabda carinulata. Next base: position 13,849,346 of record NC_079462.1, read on the forward strand.
AATGATAAATGCATTAATAAGCAAACTGATTTAAATAACCTTAGTATAATTTAAGCATATCTTTTAAATTTATATATATTGTAAAGAAGTCTTTGCCAGCTATATTATTGAGAAGGTTTCTTATTGAGAAGGTGTCAAGGAAACACTAAAGACTAACTTTAATATATTTACCGAACATCGTCTGGGAAATAATTATTTAAGATTTCCGATAATTTTTGATATTATTAATGCTTAGAAAAATTTTTAAACTCATGGTATTCAATATTCAAATTGACATTGATAGAAATATGTCTATTCTATTCGTAAGCTCGGAAAATATATTAAAATTAGTCCACTTTGGTGTTTCCAACGTTCCCAATAAGAAACCGCTTATATATATATATATATATATATATATATATATATATATATATATATATATATATATATATATATATATATATTATAACTTATTTCTTAGACCTTTTCATATATTATTGCATCTAAATGTTCTTGATTTTAGGTCCCTTCTGTTTTTCTGTTTTAAAATTAGTTTTTTTAATAATTTTTTGAATATAAAATTTGACGTTTTGACTTTTCTTTAAATCTTTATGACAATAAATTTTATATGTTTATATGTTATAAGTGAAGTTGAACTTTATAGGTTAGGTGAAGTTAGTTGGTTATTATTGGCTTTAAATTTTTATAGAATTATTTTTTCAAAATCTAAAAGATATGCCCAAATTACACTAAGGTTATTTAAATCAGTTTTCTTATTAATGCATTGATCATTTTGTTGTTCCTAAACATAGACGTTTTTTATAGTTTTTTTCTGTTGTCAAAACTTTGGCAGATTCATAATTCATATTGTGTTCTTCATGATAGACATGAGTTACTAATGAACATCTATCAGAATATAATCTGCTATTACTCTTGTGGGAAGTTATCCGACTAATCAGTGACATTTTCGACTGACCAATGATCAATTTTTCTATCAACGTCAAGTTGAATATTGAATTTTGAAACCTATGAATTCAAAATTTAAATTTTTACAAGAATTAATACAATTCAAAATCACTGAAAATCTTAATTAATCTAATGTAAGTATGTAAGTACAATTTTTATTATTGTTATACATTTATACATATTTCTTATATTGTATTTGGCCATAATTTTAGTCCCAGACGATGAATATATAAAGATTCTAAAGCTCGGAAAATATATTAAAGTTAGTCCCCTCGCTAATGAACATCTAATATAGGATAGAGTGATAGCAGATTATATTCTAATAGATGCTTAAGCATACCAAAAGGTCTAGGAAATTACAGAAATTTATATGTATATATACTATTGAAGTAAAGAAGTGAATAATCAGTTTCTTTTTTTGGGAGGGATAAACTTATGTCTCCTGTATCATATTTTTTAATGAAGAATAATTTGATGTGTGAAACAGATATTACAAAATATAATCCATTATGTAATTTACTAATATAGGGGATATTAAAGAGCCCATTGTTCCCAAGATTTGTTGGTATTTTTAATTAATTTAGGAAAAATATGTTATTAAAAATTAATGTAAAAAATAAGTAAAAAACAAATTTAATGAGGGTAGTTGATTCTAAAAATATCTATCAACAAAATAGCATAGAATTATTGGACAAAAACACTATTTCTCTCCGTAGGTGTAAAATATGTAAAACTTTATAATTAAATTTTGCTTAACTAGCCTAAACCGTTGTATTATTTCTAGGATAATGATCTAGATTCATGATTCCCAAAATGGTTCAGGTGGACCACTAAGGGTCCACGGGAGACACGACGGGGGTCTACGTTGGACGTGACCAAAAACCGGGTCCACAATCGTAAGCGGGAGTAGCCAATGTAACTGTTAATTCGTCGTTAAAACTCAGCCACAACGCAAGTTTCCATAGATAGATCAAATCTCCAGTTTTTTTTTTCGAAATTTGGAAATTGATAGTAATGTAGATCCACCGGATCCAGCAAAAAGATCCAATTAAATTTTGACAAAAATGCTCATACAAATATGCTTTATTTGATTGGAGATTGATTTGCACTAAATAAGGACAACTAATGTTAAATTCTAAAAAAACTATAGCCTATCTATCTTTAATTCCACTATTCTAATTATGAATTAGATCTAAAAGTGATGATAGTTGACATTTACGGAGTGTCAGTAGCAGTTGAGTCAAATATGTTTTTCACTATATGTTTCAGGAGTTTGTTTGTCTTTTGATTACTCCTACTAGATCTTTATCTTTTGGTTTTGATTAGCACTTTTGAATTTATTTATTTTCAATAACTCGTAAAGACTTTTTTCCGCTTCAGCTAATACGGTTATTAGCGACGACAGAATACACTCACATTACATTACATTTTACAAATGAAAAAATATGTAACATATATAAGCCGGTGTCCTTTAAATAGCCCTTAAATTTTCTATTTTTATGTTTTTGCCTAGAGTCTCCGCTACATTCACTGAAATATCGTAGTTATTGTTTACACTCAATTAGTATATGTTTCACACTAAAATCTAAAACACAGGTATCGCATTTTGGTAACTCAGTTTGTCTTAGAAGATTTTCATGAGTTAAAATGCTATGACACAGGCGTAAGCGTGATATTCTCTCTTGATGTGGTCTGTAAGAATTCACTAATTGTTTGATTTCTTTCATATGGTTCTGTGTTGCACTCCATATGTTTTGCTACTTTAGATTTAATTTCACATTTTATATCTTGGAAAGAAACTTTATCTATTTGGATATAGAGAGGTCCTTTCTACCAATGTAAGAGTTATAATTTCGAAACAACCTAATGAGTAACGTATACGCTATAGAGCACTATTTATTTATTTTTTTAAATCTAGCTATTCTTGAAAAATGTTAAATGGAAACATGCAGTTTTAATTAAGGAATATAAAAGTAGACCAAATTAGCAACAGAATAGCTAAAATCGAATGTCAATATATTTTTCATATTACTAGATATCTTAAGAAATGTGTAAATTTTTAGCATTTTTTTTTAACATTTTTTGACTTCTCAAAATTGTCTTTCCTTGTTCTATTAATAATAGTTCCAATTATTATGTCAATATTACTTATGTTGTCACTGGGAAACTGTGTTATGGAAATATATAAAAAAAAGTAGTGGGCCATGAAAAAAACAAAGCAAAAAGATATGTCTTGTGTCAAATTAATAAACCTAGTAATTTGTTCATTTACGTGTCATTACGAGTTGTGAGCATTAAATTAGATATAAAATTTACTTAAAAATTATATCTAAGATGATTCTTACAAACAAAGAAGCATTTGATATGATAGGCATTTATTTTGAATGTATGAGAAATGCAACTGTTGCGACTAGGGTATATGGCATACAATATCCCCAAAGACGTCATCCCGGTAACAGAGTTTTTCGTCGACTCATACACAGTTTAAAAATAACTGTAAATGTAAATCTTCCCGTATTTAGAAGACATGACAGAGGTCGTTCAGAGGAAAACGCAATGAATGTTTTGGCATGTGTGCAATTTAACCGGCATTTAAGTATTACAGCAATAAGTAGAGACTTAGGAATAAGCAGAACCACCATTCAACGTATTTTGACAGGACACAGGTAAATTATGATGTAAAAAGATTTGTTTCTTAAACAAAATATACCCACATAATATTATTTGTGGGCATGGTTATATTTTAACATAATAATTTATTTATCATTCCGAAAAGATATTTAATAGGACATTATATTTCTTTTAGATTTCATCCATATCATATAGTACTGCATGAACAATTGGTTGATCGTGATTACGACAGAAGGTGGGATTATTGGAACTGGTTACTACATATGGTAAATGATGACCCTCACTGTCACGTATTTTGTGGTCAGACTAAAACTTGTAAAATCAAATATAAGCTGAATTTCTTGAAGAATATGATAATCATAGTTTAAGTGCATCTTAATTAGGAAAAATTTGTGAATTATTAATTTTATAATTTTTGGTATTCAATTACGTCCTCTAGTGGTGGACCTACAGCTCTGTAAATAATTTCCAGGTTTTTCTCGAGGTCACTTTTGTTATAAATTTTTTTTTCCTGAAGCTGTACTATAAACGGTTCCTGAGATATGGCCGAGAGCCATTCTTATTGGGACACCCGGTACAATATTTATTGCAACTTTGGTGTTGAAACTGTAAATGTAGGTATAACTGAAATTATGGAATTTAGGTATAGAGAATATTATATGAAAAATAATCGGGATTTCTAAACACACAAAATATATAGAGTGATCCATTTGAAATAACATAGTTCATTATTTCTCCGAAAAAAAGGGAAGATCTGACAACAGTGTAGATACCACCATAATACCGGCTGTATCACAAGACCTTTTGGCATAAAAATTTATAAAAATCGTACAAGCTGTTTCCAAGATAATTGAGGAGTTCCATACATAAAACTCACTCTGTATATATTTTCTATTCTGATTAAAAATTGGTTTTAACTGGTAATAATTTTTATATGCTGTTCTAATCTTAATCTGTCTTAATCAAATTATTTTGTTCCAAGAGAGGGATAATAATGTAGTAATGAAAATGAAATAAAAATAGAAAGAATTGAAATTTGTTACTACTTACAATAGTAATCTTACCTGTAATAAATCTTTTATTTGCACCAAGCTTGTAATAATGCGGATCTAAAGCTATAGTTTTAACAAGCCTTCCAAGATTAAGATTTGCATTATTTTCTTTGGAGAACAAACTGTGTATAAAAACTTTTCCATCATCAGAACAGGTAGCAATAAACTCCCCATTTAAATCTATTGATATCTGATTTACACTAACAGTATGCGCTTTTAGTTCCTTGTTTTGAATGCTGTTACCTTGATAATCTAAGATATGAATTTCTCCCCAATGTGATCCTAAACATATAAACTGAAAAGTAATGTTAAAATAAAATTGTGTAATTGGGACTTTTATGTAAAAATATATTAAAATAAAACTGAAATCTATTACATAATCGAATTAAGGTTTATAAACCCAAACAGTCTAAAAGGTTATAATTTAATATAAGAAACAATGCAATAAAAATAAATGGTTTTTGTAGGTTGACTTTTCAATATGAAAAATCCTCCAAAAAACGAAACACAATGATCTGAAACTATTATAACAACTCGTTCAGTGTTAGGATTCGAAATCAGCTTAAAAATGATCACTTGATCCAGGATCATAGTTTCGGAAAAGCTCAAAAAACTATAATTTTTTAATAAATACCTACTTTTGGATGAACGGCTATACAAGTTGCTGATGAAGTCAATAATATATTCTGTACATCATTAGAGAGTCTTACATACTTCAATTTTGGTTCTATTTCATCGTCTGAACTCTCGGTATCACTACTGTAGTTCTGAAAATATAAAAAGTGTTTTTTAAAATCAATATTTTGTTAGATTAATTTCAAGTATTTCCTTGAAAAACATTGATTTTGAATTATACTGATGTTTACATACATTTAAATTAATATCAGACATTTTTTATTCTTAAGAAATGCCTAAAATTTTTCATGTTCTAAATAAAAAATAATGATGATTCATAAAAATATTGATAACCGCAATGTTGACTATTATATGTCAGTTAGACAGATAACCAGACGAACGATTTCTTCTTTTTCGTTTCATTTTTAACAGCTACATGTCGATTTATTATTAGGGTGGATAGAAATGTAGTATACAAATAATCTGCATTGTAAACTGAATTTAAAAGAAAAAATACTGGAAATGTCAGTGAATTTAATTTTGATAAAGTAAACAAATTGCTTTTTTGTTTTATGGTGTTGAGGACTCAATAAATCCTTTTTTTCTACAAGTGTATAATAATATCTACATTATTTACGGCAACACAGATTGTAAATATAACCTATTCTTTTACTAGTAAAATAATAACGCTCATTATTGTACTAGTAACAAAATAATGAGAAACGATAGCAACGTCTTATTATGAGTGATGTAACCAAATGGACAGGAACTGCCATTTAATTTGATGCTTGTTAGTTTTAAAAAGTGTATTGTAAAAATGTGTAGCCAAAAATAATATAGATATTATTATACGCTTAAAGAAAAAATACTGTCACTCGCAGCAGAAGACCCATTTTATGTTTCACCCAGTTTGCACAGCCTCGACAGTGCAAGAATCTGATGTCAACAATGATGATAGCCTTCTACTCCTAATAACAAAATGTACTATTAGATGTTTCAGTGAAACTAATCAACTGAAACCAAGTATTTTAGTTAGTAAGCTTTCAAGCAATTTACAAAATTTAGACACTTGTATTTATTTAGTGCTTAAATTAGGGGACATTTTTAGACATTAATTTCCACTGTTGCTTTCAATTGAGTCAAACATGAATGAATACTTTTAAAAGTTGCAAAATGATAACCCAGTAGCCATTGAAAGGTACGCGGACAAATTGAGCTTCAGATGAAGTTAGACAGCTCAAAAGGGCTTATTAAGAAATATTACACTATACCAAATTTTAAAATAAAATCTGTGGATGATTAAATTTTACTCGACTGGTGAAGATTGCTACATCAGTAAAAAAATAATGTCTGAAACTTCTGAAATAACAAGTTTATCTTTCAAAAATTGAGCAAATTATAGACTTAGATACCGAAATTGAAATTTCTGTATCTACTGTTTATACCTCCTTATTGACTTGTAGGACGTAGAGATTTGGTTTCACCTAACAGTTGTAAAATTTAAAAACAGTTCCAGTTGGGTTGCCTTGTATAAAACTATTTTTTATTATTACACATTTGAAGAACAAATTTTTCAATAAAATTAAAATTCATTCAAATTTTTATAAACAACATTAATCTATGGGGGAAAGTACGATTTCCGTGACGCCGCAATTTAACAGCGGATTTGGCTTAATTAGGCCAAAATAAATCGAAAATAAAGAATGAAATTTTTTGATATCTCGCTTCGTTTTCGAGATATCGATACTTAAAATTATAATCAAACGTTAGTTCAAAATTCGCTTTATTGAACAGATGGCATTCAATACTTCGTTTCAAATGAATATTTTATCACTTCAAATTCAATATGAATTTGATTTCAATAAACAAAAGATTTTTTATTTAATTTTTGTATTATTTACCCTGATACTCCAAAATTATATTGAAAAAAAAAACAGGTTTTTATAGCAAAATGAGCTATTTTTGATAATTTTCATCACTGTGATGAATATAACTTAATATATGATAAATACATGAATTTGATGTTGTTCATAAAGAATTGTTTAAATATCTCAGAAATATACATAGGGCGTAGGTGGAGCTGGGCCATATATAGACTAGACCTTTTACAAACGGACTAGACAGTTCATTAAAAGACAAACTTTTTACACATATAGACTAATATCCTCAGTCCTTTTCTATATGGACTAGTCCTTTTATATATGGTCTATTTTTCATAAATGGTCTGTAACATATACAAATATTAAATAAAAATAAATTTTTCCAACTTCAAGTATCGATATCTTGAAAACTAAGCGAGATATCAAAAAATTTTATTCTTCATTTTAGACTTATTCTATTAAATCTAGGAGCCACGGATATCGGATTCATGCCAATCTATGGATTAAATGAGAGTAACTTTTTCATAGAATAGAATTCTTTTTAAAATTATTTAGTTCAGTTCAGTCCAAATGAGAAGTTATTTATTTGAACACAAGCAATTGAAACTAACATTGTTAAACTTCATACCATAAAACATCCAATTTTCATAGATAAATTGTGAAACTAGATTTTGTAAAAAACATGTTAGATTATACCTACCATATTTTGTTTTGGGTCCAAAAATATACAGTTCTGATTTGGAAATTTTTAATAACTACAATGAAAATAAGTTTTGTTATATTTCACTAATTTGTACACATTGAATGTTGATCTGTGTGGATTATTGGGAATAAAAAATAATACATTATTTTTTTCAATATAAATGGAGTAAATTGTATATTTGAACTCAGTTTCTAGTTTTGATCACTTTTTACAATAATTTTTGATGTTAAATATAATGGTGAGTGAAATTAGTACTAGTTTTCTACACATTCTTGTAATTCAATATTGTTCTTATTTTGATAGTTAAACATCAACATCATCACTATTTTCACTGTCAGAATAAGTGGATAGCAAAGAAAGTCCACCTCCAATAGAGTCTTTTGTAGATTTTTGCTTATAATCTTTTTCAAGTTTTGACTCTTGTACAGCTTCTCCATTTTTGCCAATTTTAATTAAGCCCATTAATGATTTTTTCTTCACCAAAGAACTGGCATTTGATCCATTTTTGGCCCAAGTGCATGAAATACTTGAATTGGTTCTTTCCTTCTCATTTTCAATGGTTTTAGACACTTTTGTTACTAATTGATCATCTTCAATAATTTCTTCTTCTACAACTAATTTCCTTTTAGAATTAGAGAATTTCACTGTCTTTATATATTCTTCATCTAACTGTTGTAAACGTTCTTCCCGTTCTCTCTCACTTATTGTGGTATCATATGCTAAGAGCATAGTATCATAATCAACGACTTGTTGCCTTCTATTCAAATCTTTCAACTCTTCTAAAGACTCTAATAATTCAATTTCATTTTTAGACTGCTTAGTTCTGTTTTCTAAAAGTTTCATTGGATTGCTGGCTTCTTCCTCCTTTGCTTCCTCTTCTTCTCTCAATGCTTGCTCTTCTGCCAACTTTAATGCCATAAAATTTCTTGTTGCACCTGCTTCGATTTCATAATCTGTATTTTTTGGATCTGTTTTGAATGAAATTTCTTGTAAACATCTAGTACATTTAATATAAAATCTGTATATTCTAATTCCTAAGTAATCTTGGTTTTCCACATCTTCTTTCCTGGCATTGAACTTTTTTCCTTTGTAAATATATTCTCCACAAGTGGCACATCGCATATTAAAGGGAGCCATAAGACGAACTGTGTATTGTCGATTTTTTGGCAATTTCATGCGTGGAATTTTCGATGGATCAAAATCTGGTGGATAATATTTGTTCAACACTTTACGCTCAGACATTGTTAAAACTTATTCGATTTGTAACAGCTTAACAGTTATAACTTCTTATTTAAAAACTAATTTCTTATTTAGGTTGATCTAACCTAAAACTAATTTTGACATTAAGCACATCAAACAAAAATAATTTGAGCATACGCTAAACTGCACTCCAGACCAATCAGAAAGTCGTGCCAATTGTACACGGAGCCCGCTAAATTTAAATAGAATGTGGCTGTATAAAATCAAGTCTTTTTTTTAGTTTTCGATATATTTATGAAGTGAGTGGTAAAAAAAATAAATTAAAATTATTTTATGTGGTTGCTACTTCTTGTCAGGTGCTGTACGATATATAAGAAAAAAAATTCTAAATTGAGAATAAAACTTCAACTGCTGCAGCACTTTTCATTTAAATTAATAATGATGAAAATTAATTTATTCTCTATTCTATTTGGGATTAATAAAAGACTGAAAATAAATCAAAATTTTAATTAATTTACACATATGTTACAATAAAATTCCATATTATTCTGAAATATTTATTTTCCTTCACACTTTTTCAGGTTTATGTTTGACAAAAAATTCTTAACTAGAGAGTTTTTTTTTGACACGTTTATACTGTGTGGATTCTAAAAAATATTATATTTAATTATGTAGTAATTAACAAAATATATTATAACCTTCACATTCTTACTTTTTATTCAATTAAAACTTTTATTTATTCATTTCTCTTTTTTACTTGTTGGGTATTACAAGAACTCCAGACAAAATTTTTAATATGCTTTCAAAATTCTCGGCTTGCACATTTCTAAGTTTTTAATTCAAATCAATTTTTACAAATAACAAAATATATGAATACATTACTAAAATGTTAAAAACATTTTTTCTATGATTCTATTTTATTTTCATCTGTGAGTGGCGATAGGTTATTGTCATGTGCTTCTTGAAATATTTATCATTAAATTTGTAGCGAATTAAAGATTTCCAAGGCTCATCTATTCTTAAATCCTCTTCGTCAAAAAATAACAATACCTTGTTCAACACTCTAAATCACAAAATTTGTTGTAAGAAGCTTTATTATAAAAGTTATTACTTATAAAATTAGATTTTACCTTAAATAGCCTCATCTAAATAATATTCCTCCACATCTTTTCATCTATGATTGCTTCCAGTACATTTAATTACCCTATAAAAACAAAATAAATTGAATAAACATTGAAATAAGCTAAATACTTAAAATTGAGTTCTCCACTAAATGTATCATACTTTAAAAACTTATTCAAAGTTTCTATTGGTATTGATTCCTGTATGATTTCTGTAACACTGGGTCCACATTTTATTTCTTTCTTCACTCTGAATATAGTAACAGCTAAAAAAATGTATATTATTATTATTAGGTATCATCTCTAAAAGAGAGATAAATACTATAATACTTATATATTTACTTTGGTAAATATGAATTGATTTTGCTCTTATAAAGACCTATTTAAAATATTTGTCCCTCAACTCCAAAAAATTGTCAATATTCGTCTCCTTTAATATGCTTGTCATCATTGTCTTCATTTCCTTTATTATTTCAATTCTTATATTATTTTGTGTGTTCACATATCTTCTCTTTATATTCCAATTCCTAACATCATGCCACATATAAAGTAATTTTCTAATTGGAAAAACCCTCACTTCTGAATTCATTGTTCCACATGTGTTTCATTAATTGTCATCTTATGTGACCCTAATTAATAATCTACTATTAAAAATAAGTCGGGTTTTCCTTCCTGACGTTATAACTCCATAACGCACGAACCGATTTCCACGGTTTTGCATTCGTTGGAAAGGTCTCGGGCTCCGTGAGGTTTATAGCAAAGAAAATTCAGGAAAAATTTCAACAGAAAAGCGGGAAAATCTTTTTTCACATACATAGCATGTACTACAAACCAATATTTTAAGTCGATCAAGATGTGACATAGTTTTGGCGTTAGCATCATCTGGAATTGCGGCGACTCTTCTAGATGGTGGTCGTACTGCTCATTCTGCGCTTAAGTTGCCACTCAATTTAAACACAATGAATACTTCAACATGCAATATTTCCCAGTGCAATGGAAAAATTGTTGATGCAATGCAAGCTCATTGTTTGGGATGAGTGCACAAAGGCACATAAGAAATCACTTGAAGCTCTTAACTTCACACTGAACAACATCTTTGGCGGCTTAATGATATTGCTGGCAGGCGATTTCAGACAGACGTTGCCAGTAATTCCTCGTGGAACGCCTGCAGATGAATTGAATGCTTCAAGAAATTGAAGAATATATATATATATATATATATATATATATATATATATATATATATATATATATATATATATATATGAATGGGCCAGGGGAAGAACATGATAACTCCAATTTTTTTCAATTTTCAGTTTATAAGTGGTTGGTAGAATTGAGTTCTACAAGATGACAAAATACTGTGGGGAACAACATGATAACTCCAGAGATATTTACGAACAAAATAATCAGTTCCAGGGGAATAACTCGATAAGTGCCAGTCGCTCAGGGAAATAACTTGATAACTCCATAGTTCATGCGTTGGCCACCAGCAGCAGTAGTGTATTATTGTTTATACTCATAACGACAGAAGGTTATGTTTTGCTGTTATTAAGTTAGTGTTGTGTCTTTTCAGTTTTATTAACATTAACTAGTGTCTAATTAGGCTAAAGTTAAGTTTATAGTTTAAGCCTACAATGGAAAGTGCGTCCTCAGAAGAAGAGATCGAGTGCAAACCACCGTCAGCAAGGAAGAGGCCTAAACACGGGCGATTAAAGGAGGTTAGTAAAAAGATTAATTTACAGAGCAGAGAGGCAGGTGAACCTTGTAAATGTAAAGACAAATGTTTTGAAGCTATTACTGAACGTGAAAGGGCCGAAGTTTTACGACATATTAACTCCCTAAAAAGTCATGATGAAGTGAATCTCTATTTGACAGGATTAGTGACGATTCTACCTGTTCAGCGTCACCGGGTGAAAAATGAGTTAGATGCCAAATTTAAAGACGCTACTTACTGTTATGCAGTACGAGTAATGAGAAATAACACTGCTCAAGAATTTAAAGTGTGTAAAAACGCATTCATATCTATACATGGAATTTCTCGAGGCAAGATTGACTATATTCTGAATCAAATGAAGAAAACAGGAACTCCACCTAAGTATAATAAAGGTAAACATGAAAATAGGCCACACAAACTTTCAGATGAGACTCTTGACGCTATACGCAGCCACATAAAATCTTTCAAAGGCCGTGAAAGCCACTATAGTCAAAAGGATTCCAAAAAAAAATATCTGCGAGATGATTTAAATGTGTCTAAAATGTTTAAACTCTTTCAAGATTGTCATCCTAATATTAGATGTAGTTTAGAGTCATATCGTACAATATTTAATAAAGAATTCAACATTTCGTTCGGATATCCTAGAACCGATACATGTAGTTCATGTGATAAATATGCTGTACAGAAAAAATTCCTCGAAAAACAGTTTGCCGAAGAAAAGGATGAAGAAAAAAAACAAAACCTATCCAGAGATATTCGTAAAATGGATATTGAACATGAAGTTCATTTAACTAATGCTCAGGTTTTCTATGATAGAAAAAAAGCAGCAAGAAAAGCAAGCAGAAAATCACCTCATAAGGAGGCAATTTGTATGGACTATGCGAAGAATTATCCCTGCCCAAACATTGCTACTAATGACGTATATTACAAAAGACAGTTGTCTGTTTATGCTTTTAACATTCATGTCATGTCTGATAGTAGGAGCCTAATTTATATATATCCCCAAACAATCGCAAGTAAAGGGAGTGATGAGGTAGCATCATTTTTCCATGACTTTATCTACAATCACTTAGACAAGAAAGTCAGACCTAGAAATATTCTCTGACTCATGCGCGGGGCAAAACAAAAATAAAACTATACTCCGACTTATGCATCATGTAGTTCATGTGGAAAATAGATTAGATTACATCAAAATGACATTCCCTATCCGAGGGCACTCGTATTTAGAGTGTGATAAGAACACTGCTTTGGTGAAACACACTGCACCTTCTGAAACTCCCCAAGATTGGGTAACTGTTTTTCAAAACGCAAGATGTAAGCCATCTCCATTTACTGTTGTAGAAGTAGACCAGGAAATGGTAAAAGATTGGTCGTCGTTTTTAGATGAGAGGTACAAGTCAAAAAAGCTGCCATGCAAATCAAGAGAAATAAGGGAATTTGAAGTTTTGAAAGAACACCCTGCTTTAATAAGAAACCGCCAAAAATTCAATGGCCCCTGGTATGAAACCCCAGTTTTGCCTAAACTGAAAAAGAAGAAAGAAAAAAATCTGCCTCCTGAAGAAGTGCAAAGAAGATTTACGGAATGGCAGAGAGGAAATCTTTCAAACGGGGAGTTTCATTTGCCCGATCCTGTTTATGAAGGTAGGTGATTTTACCTCTATTTTAAACTAACCTTAACTCAACTTAGTTATCCAAGCCTATCCAGACTAAGCCTAGCCCTTGTTAAATTTTCCCCCCTACTTGACACTAAACCTACTTTTAGTTTTGGACTTTTTTGTAGTTTCTTTCTTGAAGTCACTACACAAAAATTATAAATCTTATAATGTGTATTATTGCCTATTAATTTCAACTATTAGGCCTACAAATTTTATGTGGTTTTCAGGTCTTATTCCTATTGATAAAGCGAAGTATGAAGATATTCAACATTTAAAAGAGTTTTGTCGACCAGAAGCTGCAGTTTACTTTTCCCAGTTGCCACACACATAGAAACAGTAACAACAAAACATTACCATGGAACTGCTGGAAACGATTTTATTACTTCAAAGACACATTTTAAACTTGTGAAATTTGTCAATTTTATCATTTTATTTGATTCAATTTATTTATGTTTATAAGCAATAAATAAAGGTTTAAACTTTATTTTGGTGCGTAATTCAAAATCCTCATTATTTAATAATCTCTCAGTTTTCAGGGGAATAACTTGATAACTCCGGGAGATATCAAGTTCTTTCTATGACAAATTTGACTTATATTGAGTTTTCGCGTAAAAAGGTAAGTTTTTATAAAATTAAATGGTTGAAAATGAGTATACACGTTTAAAATTAAGTATATAGATAGTTCAACATTTATTTTGCAAACTACAACAAAAATTTGACAAAATACGAGTCTCCAAACTTGTTTTTTGCTCTCCTGAAAAATTTACGCAAAGGCTGTTATCAAGTTCTTCCCCTGAACCCTTCATATATATATATATAGATTTTTTTATTGGGAGCATGGCAAGGAAACACCAAGGTGGACTAACTACGATATATTTTCCGAGGAAGAAGTGATCCGATTACGTGGTCTCAATCTGCCTAATCCACGCAACGAATCACCTCCCTTTTTTAGTTGAATCCAAGGCCTTCATCTGCCTACTCCTTGGAATACCACCGAGGAAATGAAAAGCTGCAACAAAAATATAAAATGATTAAAATAGAAAATAAAAATGATATGCTTACCATCAAGAACTCTGTTGTAACTAACACACTCACTGCCGGTCGTTTTCATCTAACTGAGGAGTTTAGACTTTGTAATTATAGTGGACCTAATAGCGGGTTCAGAGATTTTGGCGCGCGTGGGAAGTACATTATGGGTGGGAGGGGTAATTAATTTGTGAAGATCGGCTTCTCGGGAGATTTTAGAGGAAGTATTGTTGGTTGATGTGCTATAGGAGCAAGGTGGATGAAGATGTTTCCAAGTTGCCGGCAATCTCTGTCTGTCGTCCCTTGTATTCCGACACTTTGGACGTTTCTCTATTTCGATAGCTTCTCGAATTGATACTGGACACTTTCGATCGTTTATTTAACCAGAAAGCTCAGCATATATCTGACAAAAAGACCCAAACCCAAAAAGATAAACTACCCAAACTTATTTCGCTCCAAAAACCTCGTCCAAAAACTATTGATATGAGCACACATATCCACAACTATTCCGACACCTCCATCCCCCTATTTACCATACAAGCTCTTGCCAAAAGCTCCAATTACGCTATCACGCCCAAATCCATACCAATAGAAACCATCATTTGTCAAACAGAGGAAGTCATCTCTTCTAATCAGGCCGAAATTATCAGACATGATGTTGCCAAGGTCCTCCGAACATCAAAACCTCCTCCTTCCAATCTGACTTCCAATGACCGACAGGCTGTCAGAGATATCTATAACAATCCTGATATTGTAGACCTCCCAGTCGACAAAGGCAATGCCACGGTCGTTCTTAAGAACTCTTCTTGTCCTAATAAGATAAATAATCTTCTCAATCTCCACTTGGATATTCTTGTCAGCTTTGATATTATCTTCTTATATATATATATATATATATATATATATATATATATATATATATATATATATATATATATATATAAAGATATATAAAGTGGTTTCTTATTGGGAACGTTGGAAACACCAAAGTGGACTAATTTTTTTAATATATTTTCCAAGCTTATGAATTGGATAGAAATATTTCTATCAAATATTGAATACTATGAATTTTTCTAAGCATTAATAATATCAAAAATCATCGGAAATATTTATATAACTATTTTCCAGGCGATGCTCGGTAAATATATTAGTCTTTGGTGTTTCCTTGCCAAGTTCTCAATAAGAAACCGCTCATAATATAGCTGGCAAATCTAAAAGATATGCTTAAATCATACTAAGGTTATTTAAATCAGTTTTCTTATCAATGCATTTATCATTTTCGGCAATATATGTTGTTTCTAAAAATAAACGTTTTTTGTAGTTTTTTTCAGATGTCAAAACTTGGGCAGATTCATTATATGGCATTATAAAATGGAATTATTAAATTCCAGAGAAGTGAAATCAAGACAATTTATTAAAAAAACATATAATAAAGATCTAAGATGTACTAAATTAACAAATTTATTTACTAGAATACATATTGTAGGAGATGACAAATTAACTTTATATGAACGTACATTTCTGGGAAACCTCAAATCCAAATTGAGAATAATAATAAAGATATTCAATAAGTCATTATTATGATATAATATGTCAGCCTAGAATATTACAAGTTAATAGTCCTAAAAATAAATTAATTACGAATCATATTTGTTAGAAATTCAGTAGATTATATTATTTTATAGTTATAGAATAAATTCATAAAGCCATAACATAACTTTAAAAAATGTATTGGTCTTGTTCTGCTCTGCTGAAACACTCAGGATTTTCGATAGTTAATTTTTTTATGGAAGAAATAACAATTTTATAATTACAAAGAAATATAATTGAAAAGAAATTTATTTGAAGACAGTTATGTTTCATATTTGAAATTATAAGAAAGAAGAGGTACATATATAGAATTCAAAATTTAGGTTGTAGACATTTAGTTATTAAAATAAATATGAACTGATCTCAAAGATTACATATCAATTAAAAATTGTATATGTAGTTTTTTCATAACTATACCACTAATAAAGTCCAGTGGAAACGTCACAAATATTGTTTTATAAAAAACTCTTTAATCGTTGAAATAGCCCTAAAATAAAAATAATTGGATATTTGGTATCCATTTACGTTTTGTAGTGGCGAATAACCTAGAGCAATTCTTATTCGAGCACCTAGTATTTATGCAATTAATCCCTAAATGTATAGCTAAACGAATATCTACTGATTAAAAAAAATTCCAAACAATATTATTATTACTTTTCGCGCATGTCTCATGTTTCTCAAAAAGTATGTCGATGCTTCATTTATATTTAATCACGCGCCGCGACGTTTATGAAGATAACAGTGAATTGTGCATCTTCGCCTACTTCGTACTACCGATCATTGCGTTTATGGTTTCAATGACGCAAAGACGTAAACTATAACAGAATTTGTAGTGATATAAGTGAAAAGTTTGATGTAAGTTCAATATTTGTGGATTGCTATTTATACACGTAGTCGATACACGAATAATTCAATCAAGAATATATGATATGATTTTTATATAAATACACATGTTGATTATATTCTAATTTCAGAAGTGACTATTTCTCTTGACACTCGGAACTTTTTTCAAAAGTATTCGTATTTTTTCACAAATAAATTCAATAATAGAGCATTAATTTGTTGATAGAAATTATAGTTTAATAATTACCAGATAACAAGGTTTTCTTAATAACTTTAAAAAAATCAATCTTCGAAGTATGCTCGGAAAGCTCTAGATACTTTTTTATTTAGTTTACACTCGTTCAATCTTCTCAATTAGAAAAATACATCTAAATAATATAAACAGTTTGAAGTTTTCTAGACAATGTTAACATGTGTTATAATTATATAGTTAGTATGAAAATATGTGGGCAATTTCCAGGCCTGACTTATTGATTTGAATTTCAATATTTTTTGGATTGAGTGATTTAAACAATTGAAAAAAATCCAGGGAAAGTATGTCGATGCTTCATTTATCCAGGGAAAGTTCAAGTTCCAGGGACTTAGCTGCGCTAGAGGGCGTAGTTGGATAAAAATATTCAAAACCTAATTATGGACGTAACAAAAAGATTATAGCATTCTTAAAAAAATTTTTAATATATTTAATATTATAAAGTTTAGTCTGTACACAAATCTTTGGAAACCTATGCATGTCTACATGTTTCTCCTTCCTGAGATATCTTAAAAAATTTGAGATTTTCTGTTCTTGAAATGTTCGCGATGTCATCTCTCGATCATATTATCTAGAGTAGACGGCCTAGTGGCAGAAAAACCACTTCCATTCACCCCCAGACAAGTTAGGTAAATTGGCTTCCCCGACCAAACCATCTATCAGGATACGCATCATTTAAAATTTGTCAGACATATCTGGGATCATGCGCCGGATACCCATCATATTGAAACAACATGAACTTACGAATTGTTAGGGATATATTTTTTAAAAGACCACCGACCATCGATTCTGATATCGAATCTCTTTCATTAATTGGAGATTATTTTGTGACCAATACATCTGTTGTGACGGTTTAGCGTGGCATCAGTTTTTAATACGATCACTAACATTTCAAAGAACGACTCTTCTATGATATGTCCTGCCATTCGGGTTACTGTTCACTTTCTTTAAACATTAGAATTGAGCCGATGTCTTAATCATCAATTCGTTTCTATAGGCTTCCGGACACCATTCCTCCACTGGCCGCGCCACAGTTGTATTGTACTTCACAATATATTTCTGTTTTGCCATGGCATCAGTTTTCAATGTAGTTAAATAATGAAGGTTCTCTATCTATCTTCAATGGATTGAATTTTGTGGTGTTTTGTATGTTTTTTGTTTTAATTTGTAACAATTTCAATAGTTTACACTGGATAATGGATTGAATGGGAGTTCTATTGTGCTCTGTTTTTGAACTGGAATATAATTCAAGGAAGCTTCTATGTTTTTCAGTTGAAGGATCTAGTTGTTACGGTCTCTTTCATCAAAAGGTTTTGCATGTATCAAAGCAATCTAAAATTTTGATCTTTTTGAGGTGTTTTCGCTAAAGGCAGTCTGAGTGCCTTCTTCGAACATCTGGTGGAAATCGCTCGAAAACTAGCTTCGGCAAAACTAGCGTGGTAAAATATCGGCTTCGGCGGTAGTCGACAACAGTTGATGTTTGAATCAGATGCTATTCTTCAAGTTTGTCGTTGGTGTTGTAGTCATCGAAATATTGGATATTCGTCAAGATGATTTTCTGGAATATGTTGGTTCGGTGATAGAGATTTCATTCAGCACTAAGGTAAAATTTGCGATTTCTGTCCAAGATAGTTGGTTTTGTGCTTGGAAAGGTTTTCTTTTATCTCCGTACCTTGGATTTTGTTGAATTAGTATGAGAATGGTTCCTTATTTTTTTGTTGATAACTTGAATTAACTGATGGAAGTTGGTTTGAAGTGAAATGAGTAGAATTGCGTTTTTTTTGTTTCATAATATTTTATTGAGATGGTTCAATATTTCGTGATAAGGATGGATATAGGGAAGTTTAGTTCAGCATGAAGAGTTTTAATTTATCAAGACCACTAGAGCCATCAAAGGTTTCGTGAAATTTAACAAGTTGTAACTTCAGTATTTCGACAGATGAAATTTTCAGTTGGTTAGGTGTCTTATTTCAGGTCTTGGATGAATGTGGGCCTTTGGATTTTATGGAATAGTTATCTCGCCGGGAATATCCTGTTGGTTTGCCTTTGGGGGCTGCAAAACATATGTTGTTAGACCATTGTTTATGGAAATGCATGACGTCGTTAAGACTTGTTTGTTTAGCACTGAAAAGTTGTTTGGGGATCGTTGCAGATTTGATAATTGAGGTAGATTATTACCCATTGCGATTGCTAATCTATTCGGTCTCATTGCCCTGAAAGTTGAGCTCAAAGTTGCTAGGAATGTAGTC
This sequence comes from Diorhabda carinulata, assembly GCF_026250575.1. Lineage (NCBI taxonomy): Eukaryota > Metazoa > Arthropoda > Insecta > Coleoptera > Chrysomelidae > Diorhabda > Diorhabda carinulata. Next base: position 13,868,823 of record NC_079462.1, read on the forward strand.
TGAAGAATTCCATTTTGCTTTTTCTTATTTCTGGATTTTGAGAGTAAACTTCAATATAATTGGTAATACAATTTAGAAGTTCCATTACCTTCTTATAAAACTGCGAAGTTGATTCTTGTGGCCCCTTGTCGAATATTTATGAATCAAGACGTCTTTTACAGCTTCCCATGTTTTCCATCCATAAAAAGGAAGTACTCCTTTGGCTCTATCAGTTAATTTACTCATAATAACATACACGGTATGCCTATGCGCATACACGCGCGATCTCTCTCTCACAATGTGACGTTGTAACCAAAATATGAAGTATAATGTATGCTGTATACCTGTTATAAAGTTTTATTTTGATTCCAAAAGAAATATTTGATGCAAATACATTTTTAAGACCGCGTGCGGTTTACAAGAAATTTCCTGCCTGTACTGTGAAATTTAATTTAAATAAAATTATGAAATCATTAAATTTAATAATATTCTTTCTGATATATCATGGGTATATTTCATTCATTTCTTTGAGCGAATTATATATAGGTGAATAAACAATGTTTTAAGCCTAGACATTTCGCATTATATGGAAATACCCTCTTTTAAATAAGGGGTATCGTATCTAAATATTTCCAACCAGACTAAAAACTGTTATTGTTAATAATTCTACAAGTGAATCAAAAACAACATAAAATTAGTATAATTATTGGAAAAAATAGGAATTGTGTGTATTGTTTTGTGATTTAGGATATTCATTTACCATATTTTGAATTAATTTTATCCTCTCGACCACAGGGTTCTATCCAATGCCTTGTGTCTTTTTATTTGGTAACCAAAATAATAAATACCTGTTTCTTTCGTCGATTAGTGTTTTCGCATGTAGCGACAGCGTTATGAACGCATAATAGAAAGAACAATCTTTTAAAAGAAAATAATACCAGTTAGGTCAACTCTATAATAGCCGCTAACACAAAAAAATATCACAAACACACAAAAACCCAGTAAATACGTACATTTTCAACCTAATCTTAATGGCTACGAAAACATTCTGATTCCAGCGTGACGTCATACGCGAGGCGTGTCAAATTTGAGCCGACAATTCATATCATGCATAATACCAGAAAAAAGAATTTTGTTGCAGATATCCGCTGAATTATTTTGGTTATAATAATGGTTAAATAGTAAGACGAAATCTTGGTGAATACTACAATTATTCGATAATTCTAAATCTTCTCTACTTATGTTAAAGTCTGTCCATTGTGCTTGGTAGTTTGTTGTTATTGCTCAAAGGAGAGAGAGAAATCTGACATGAAGATAAAATATCATTTGTTTTTTGTTTGTTTAGTGAATAGTCATCATTGAAATATTCAATCAAAATCTGATAAGCTCTTATTTGAACCAGAAGAAGGCTATGAATAGAGATGGAACTGACCTGCAATATTTGGCAAAATAAATTGAAGATGGAATCCGTTAAATTCTAATCCAAGCATGGATGAATTTTTATGGATAGAGACAATTCTCTACACCCGAAAACTTCTAATTTGAAATAAGAAATGAAACATTTAAAAAAATGAATTAGGATATATATTCAGGAATACGATCGCCAACAGTTTTTGTTTCATATTTACATCGCCTTTGCATAAAAAGGCAACCTACGTACAATAAATCGAATTTCATAAAGAAACTTACTATTGCAATTTAACCAGAATTATATAGGTTATAAGTTATTACAATCAAATTGGGGCTCAGAGGCTATTAAACTTAATATTTTTCTTAATTTGTCGTGGTGCAGAATGATTCATTTTCTGCGATTAGTTTTCCTGCTTTTTTCGAACACTTCTAGCAAACAAATGCTGGTATACCATTCTAAATTGACCGTTCTACGTTACTTTCATGGAACAAACCTTAGCAAATGAATCCAAAATTTATTTTCTAAGAAATTTTTTTATCAACTTCAAATTTCCACCTGTGTTTACTTATCGATCAAAACAATTCCTTTTTAAGAAAGGAATGATGTTGACAGGTAAATATTTCACGCCCCTTATAGTATATACTTATATCAGAAAGGTTAATTTGAAAACTGATATTAGATACATTTTGCAAGAGAGTATAGAGTAAAATATGAGGTATACTTAAATGGTTATTGACACGTTTTCCTTTAGGAAAAATTCCTATAAAAGAAAATTCCCAATACACAAATGCATTTCTAGCGCAGTGTTTGTCACAGTAACGTTTACAAAACTTTAGTGAATATTCAATATGTCGACCTTTGAAAACTCCAATACATTAAATGAAGACGCATGCACTCTCTGTTAATGAGAGCCATGGCTTTGAATGTATATAGTGCATTAAAATATCAGTACCCTTCAGTGAGTGTGGATGATCTAACAAGTATGTGTTCGAAGATGACAGGTCTAGGAAAATCAACGGTCTAAAACTTCTTAAGGAAAGGAAAACAAGTGGATGTTTAAGTGATCCAGTCTCGGTCAGGAAGGCCAAAGGTTTACATCGATGAAGACTACAAATATGCAATCCGCAATCCGGAATACAAATTCTTACCATTGATAAAATTTTGGCGTCATCCTTTTTGGAAGACGGGTCACCACACCACACCACCACACGGCCACCAATCGGCAGAAATAAGCTTTGGCAGTTTCTACATGAACTAAATTTTTGTTGGGAAAAACACACAAGATTCCGAAGAAATCGTGTGTTGGAGAAGGTCTTATTTACGGAGTATCAAGAAACTCCGGGAAGAAGGAAAAACTATTTTTTATTTGGACGAGACTTGGGTTAACGAGGGGCACACTGTAGGAAAAATATGGCAAGATAAGACCTTGAACAATTTTAGACAAGCTTTCTTGGAGTGACTATCAACAGAATTGAGAGCTCCATCAGGGAAAGGCAGATGATTAATAGTAACACATATTGGTAGTGACCGTGGTTTTGTTGATGGTTGCCTACTGTTATTTAAATAAAAAAAAAACGGTGATTATCACGAGGATATAAATGCAAATGTGCTCGAGGATTACTATATACAAATGCTAGATCTTATTCCAGCTGGATCTGTGAATGTTCTTTACAACGCCAGTTACCATTCGAGACAAGTTGAAAGTCTACCTACGACGTTATTGAGAAAACAAGATATTATAACTGGTTAATACAAAAAATATTACATTCAACAATGACTTGGTGGAAAACGAATTTTTATCAATTGTCAAAATAAATAAAAATCCCCACAAGAAATATAATATTGATGAAGCGGCAAGAAATCGCCAAATTACTATTATTCGTCTTCCTCCCTATCACTGTGAACTCAATCCGATCGAATTGATATGGGCCCAAGTTAAAGGCGACGTAGAAAAGCACAACATTTAAATTAAAGGATGTTAAAGATTAAAGAATATTACTAAACGAAGATTTAAAAAACGTTACTGCTGGAAACTGTCAAAAATGCATGCAGCATGTTATCAAAAAGGAAGAAAAAATGTGGTAATTAGACAACATTATTGATTAAACTGTAGAACCTTTCATGATAAATTCGAACAATTCATCTACTAGTTCTTCGGAATAAAATACATATATATATATATATATATATATATATATATATATATATATATATATATATATTGCAAATATGTACATACTTTAAATATGTTACAGGGAATATTTGTAGACTGTTGTATATAATATAGTAATGTGTAGTATATAAGTATGTATATAGTGTATATATTATAGTAATAAGTAGTTTAGTATATTTTGTATTTTTATTTTTCATACTTACATGTATATTCTCGTATTTGTAAATAATTAAATAATAATAACTGTATATATCAAAAAGCAATATTAATATTTTATTAATTACGACAAACCTATTGCAACGGCTATGATGGTAAGGGTCTTCTTACTTTTGGGTAGATTCAGAAGTTGGTGTCAAAGTATTAAAATAGAGAGAGAAATAAAGATATCCTTCAATTTTGGAAAGAAAAGGATGGACATTTGGATTATCTAGGTAATCGCTTACATTTTAGTACGGTCAATTATAGGGAAAATATATCTATGTCCAGTTATTTATTTATAATTGGCATTTTTAAATATTCCAAATTTTGGACGTAAAGTACCGTACTAAAAATTTCAGGGTTTTGCATTTATAATGAGCATTTATTACTCTACGCTCTTTCCAAATAGAGTATAGTTATTCCGAATATTAGGCAACCATTTGCTTCGAAGTGCTTGTACATGATCATAGACGTCCTTTGGATTAAATTTTTTCATCATTTCTTTGCATCAATCGACACGAGCTTTTTTTAAGCGATTGTCAAATTATACGGTATCCAACACGAAGAAATAATGAATGTAAGAGAGTGGAATAAATGCCCAAGTATCACGTAGTGCGATAGAGATTGATTAAAAATTTAAAAGAGCAATGTCAGATTTGACATATTTATGCTTAATGGGGTGACGAATGGCTGAGACTTGGAAGATCTATGGCCCCTCCTCCTTCATTCAGTTTCCGTGAATGTTTCTCAAACTCAAACTAGTAGTTCGTTATTTCTGATCTTCTAATTACTTGTAGGACATATAATCGCTTCAGTTCAGGTAAGTTTCTCTCAGATGTGGAACCATTAGATTCTGTACTGCCTCATATTCAACAGGTAGGGAGATTTTTCCTCTTCTAACCCATATTATATGGAGTTTCTTTGAGAATCTAGTTAGGCGACAATGTCCTTTCAGAACCTTTGTAAAAACTACTACTGTTCGTAGTTTCCCAGTAGAGTCTTTGATGCTGATTCCACAAAAAGTCTTTTTCTTACAACTCTATCAGATATTTCATTTCCTCCTTTTCCAACAGGCCTTGGTACCTACAACAAGGTAACTATGATATTCCTGCTTAGAGCTTTAATGGCTGCTTGGCTATTCGACATAATTATAAATATTTTATAAGTATTTATTTCTTTACAGAATTTCCTTTCTGTGCAGGAAGTGTAGAGTATCTCAGCGTAAAATTTTAGTTTGAATTGAGTTTAGAAAAATGTCGTTGGTCTTAAATAAATTAAAAATAGTTATATCTCCATTTCTCCTGCTACGGACAGTGATATTCGTTACATGCCAAGATCCAATATTTCTTCATTATTTTCTGATTCAATAGAATAGATAATATACTCAGCAAAATTTATTTTCAGGGTTCACGATCTGGACGAATAATGCAGGACATATAACCTTGTGAGGGTAATTTGAAAGTATTTTAAGATGGGTCAAGTAGATGTTAGCCAAGATTCTTCCGATTCTACAAAAAACTCAAAAGACGCATTCTTCGATCCAAAACCTAAGCCTAAAATGATAAGAGTACTGACTGTGTTAGCTTATGTTCTAAGTGTATCCATGGCTGCAATATTTCTATCTATTTACTATATATTTATGTGGCATGGAGAACCACATTTAGGAGCCCACAAGAATATACCAAACAGTTATATTGGGTAAGTTGGTAAGAAATCTGCTACGTGTAGCTTTCCTAACAAGTTATTTACCTTCTGTGAGATAACAAACAATGGTAGTAAAGATAGTTTCAAGAAATACTCTTGACACTTTATGTCGTTTAAGAGATGACTGTATTAGGTTCTTTGTTTTATTTTTCTTAAAGTTATACTACTATATCTCTATGAACAATTGTCAAAGTTGTACAGTGGTAAATGTAGAATATTGCACATTAATAAAATTCTTATTTATATTGTTAATTTACGATTGGATAATATCTCTTCACCTTCTATATGAACAGAATCTGAATAGTTGTACCAGTCTTAAGCACATTCAAAATGAAGGACGTTTTAAAACTATATGAATTCCAAATAACACCCCAAAATACACGATATGATTATGCAAGATGGTCATTGAGCCTATAGAGATTTAGTAGAAGTTTGACGAATCTTTTGATGCAGTATTAGTAATATTTTCACTGTAATGGAGTTGGATTACAGATCTGTGCAAAATGGGTGCCGTATTCGTGGACACCCGAACAAAACACACCCATCTTTTCAGAAAAGATCAAAAGGATATTTTGCGTCGTTTAATTACTATACTATCTCCATGATTCTGAAAGAAAGCAAGAGGCTAAGGAGTAGTGTGAACATCTTTGGTTTCAAAGCAGTTTAGGGAGCAGAAATCAGATTAGAAGGTGGGAGGGACGCAAAAGAACTTTTTTTAGTGAATTATCTTCTCACTTGGAAAACTATAAACGCAGAGTATCATGGTATGTGAAAATGTGTGAAAGAAATCTGATTTACACGAGACAAAAATCATTTTTCTTGCACACCCTCTTAAGCAGTTCAAAAAATTATCGTGAAAATCAGTTAAAATACAACCTATTACAATATCGATTCTTTTTTCTAAATTGTGCACCTCTGACCTCTGGTTGTTCTCAAATCTTAAGAAATTTATGCCTTGAATGTATAAATTACTCACTGCAACAAATATCTCGATTTTTGCCAATAACTCGACTTCTCCCAAAGTTGATCTCATGAAGATAATTAAGTTATCTTAGGGCTTTATTTTATTATAAAGTGGCTGTGAAGTACTAACATGAAACAATCAAATGAAAATAATTCTAATAAACTTAGAGGACCTAACAAAAAACGCAATTTTTCAAAATATCGACAAAACAGCGTTTAGCTTACATCCCTTTCATCAAAAATTGATAGATTCAATGTGAGGTACAAGCAATTAACTCTTGGTAAACAAATCCACATTGATAAACGCACAGTGTTAGTAAGTGGACTTTAATTATTGAAAGAAAATTAAATTACTGATTTCCTATATTATTACCAAATATTAGAATTGTACAAAGTATAAAATTGTTACATGTTTACAAACTGAAAAACGAATCTCGCTTCTCAACCGTTTTCAACGCATATTATAAACTATGCTTGTCTCTATGCTGGAGAGTGGTTAGCAGGGTTCTGTATTCTGCTTCACCACGCTTGCAGCGTTGCCAAATCTGGCTAAATGAAGCTTTTACTAAAAGTTATGGAATTTTAGGGAAATACTCAGAACACACAGGGTAGCGGATTTTTAGTCATTAAGGATAATATAAATTACTGTTTCTCTGTTGATTGTTTTAAAAGTAGTTAATCAATTTACTTCTTTTGTAATTCATGCAGATCAAAAGTATTTAAACAATAGTCAAACAATAATGATTTCGATTTTTATGAAGAAGATTCAATTATTTGAGTACACTTTAATAATTTGAGTACACTGAACGTTTTGATTATTATACGTACTATTTAGTTTGAATTTTCAGGTCACAAAACGAAAGCTTAAAAGTAATAGAAGATGTTGAAAATGGAGTCAATAATACCTTTTCTTTTGATTTCAATCAAGAAGAAGAAAAAACAATGATAGTTACTCATCCAAGTTCAAATGAAGGTAGGAACATCTATCGAACTAACTAAAATCCCTTAATATATTATAATTAAATAATATGATACATTAATTGTTTTTCAATTCTTGTAACTAGTTCTTTAGGTTATACCAGTAGATAAAAACGTGTCCTTTATTTTGATGGGATTTAGTCAAATGACAAAGTCAGTTTATGTATTTATCTTTACCCATAATGAAAACTCGTTAATTTGCAATTTGTTCACAAAGAAGTTAGCTAGTAATATTTGTATCTAGTTATTTACCACTTATTCGTTATTGTTCAGCTTTAATTAGTTTAAATTATAATAACTCTTCTATTTCTTCAGTAGTCTGAATATTTTTTCTCATTTTTCTATTCAACCTTATTTGGCTGGGATCGGTTAACAACAATTTTATTAGCACGTTTGAAACCAAGAGTATTAAAAGAACCCTCTAATGTATGACGTAGCATTTTTCTTTAAGAAAATATGTATTATCGCGTCAATTATTCGATATTTTTCCTTTTATTATACACACATGAAAATTAGAGTAATAATCATTTTTGCAGTCAATAGCTTTATCAAAACCATTTATCTATAATGATGTTTTCTAGGAAACTGAAAATAATATGTCGATATACTAAACAAATTAATACTAATCGTACATAACAATCTTCTGCATATGGTTGCGAGTAATAATTCCACTTACGAATAGTTATTTTTATACGCTCTACCTGGATATTTTTTATAGTTAAAACGTTTGAATGAAATTAATGGACGAGTCGTGAAAAATTTTAACTATATAAAGAAAAAGATCGTTTGTTCTGCCTGCCAAAATGTCACATTCAATTGTAAAAATTGGTGAATTGAAATAAATAAGTTTGACATTCAAAATTTATCTAATCTGTTCTAGATTATTGATTTTGAAGTTAACTTGTAGTATTTTCATTGGTACTTCCAATTTCAGAATGAATTAAGTTTACGGGCTGAATCTCGTTGGAAATTTCAAATTTTTTAGACGTTTTGGCTGGAAGCCATTATCAAGAGAGGAAATTAGGGTAGTTATTCGTTCTTTTCTTTGAGTGAGGATCATATTCCGTGGTCTCAATCTGGCTACTCCACGTAATCACCCCTTTTGGTTCATTCCCAGTTGACTAAAAACCAGTAGTTAAAGTGTTGATGTTTTCGACGGTAAGCATTTTATATTTTATTTCGACTCTAATTATTATTTCTATTTTTACAGCTTTTATTTTCTCGGCAGAATTCCAAAAAGTAGGCAGAAAAACCACCTCCCTTAATAATCGCTTCAAAACTGAAACCACTCAGCATACTTACATGTAATAAAATAGTAAATAGGTTAGTTTTTTGTGAATGGTCTCAACCACAAATACCATAGATTTTATTTTATTTTATGGATTTTGGCGAAAAGGGCTCTTGTTACAAAAATAAAATGGCGAACAGGCACAATTCATACAATTTTAAAGCTCATGTCAAAGCACATGGTATATAAGTGTTTGGAGTGTTATTGTTGAAATAGACTGCAATCCTTTGACCGTCGTAGGCAAATGAATTATATAATACGAGAAACTTGCAATGTATTGACATAATAATGCTTAGAATGTAGCGTATTAATGTGATAATTGAATACAAGCTTATGTATTGTTTCTATTTCGAAGCTTTCGAATATCTATGTATTCAAGGGGGAATTAATTAGTTGACAATAGTGGACTTTTAAATTTTGTTGTTTCTTTTAAAACTCATTGAAATCATAGAAAGCTTATTGTTTCTATTAAACGTATCAAATTTAAATATTGATTTAATTCGATGAATTTAATGATTTTTAAATTACAATGACATATTATACCCTTATAAAAATGGTTATCATATATCTGTTTCTTCTTTCGATCATATAATCAATGTCATTGCCTATACCTATTTTATATAACTTCTACAATTTCCTATAAAATGCTAGCAATTTCATTGTGTTACGTAAATACAACGGATGATCCTATTATGGATATGGTTTCATTTATCAAATTACTAAAAGGAATCCCACCGGTTTTATCGAAATGGATTAATAAGAAAAAGTTTTAATTGAATTATATCCTATCGTGAATTATTTAAGAGTCAGATATACACGTAGTTATGTATAATAAATTTGCTAAAATAACTATGATTTTAAAACTGCCAGAAAATCGAAAAGTATTTATCCGTTATTGTTTCTAAAATACCCCATACTAGTTTCCAATCAGTTCATGACGAATATTGGTTAGTAATTTTATAATAAAATGTTTTTCTATTCTGCTAATAGTTTTTTGCTATATAGGCAGCAATTTTGGAAAGTTCAAATCAACGACCTTCATATTCTCTTGGGTTTTCGCTGTATTCGGTGTAGGTCTAGGTCTTGAAATGTTTTGTAGGGATTATTTAGGTATTAGATTATACAGTTACGTTTTGCGTTTAACAAGTATCGTTTAACCTTCTATTAGTGCCTCTGTCTAATTCCAACCCTATTTCAGATTCGGCTTAACAATGCGCCGTAAGGGCAATGGTGCCTTACCCGAAATTTTTAGACCTTTATAAGTTAACGCATTAGTTTAACGCATCAGTATTTGCTGTTAAGCCGTAAACTATCGACCGATGTTCCCGAATGACTGGAGTTGGAAAGTCCACGTTTTTAAATTATTGCGGGGAAGAAAGATAGTAGGCCAAGTGGAACCTCGCAAGAAAAGTCCAGGCAGACCAGTAAAAGTCCTTGATGAAGACACCAAAAGTGTAATTCGAAGAAAAGTTCACTCTTTTTATTTTAAAAAAGAAATACCCACCTTAGATAAGATTTTAATGGAGCTTGGCCAGGAGTACAGTATTCCGTTGATAACTAAAAAACTTTTATGAACCATTTTGAGAAATATGGATTTTGTCTGGGAAAAGCATAACCGTAAAGCACATTTACTGGAAAGCGATGAAATTGTTTGCTGGTGACGAAAATACTTAAGAAGTATGAAGCAGTAAAGAACAGAGCAGAAGAAAATCTTTTATCTTGATAAGACTTGGATTAATGAAGGTTATACAGTACCAAAAATGTGGCAAGACAAAAATATAACCAGTGCTTGCCAAGCTTTCATGGAAGGCCTGTCAACGGGTATTCAGGTGCCTTCAGGTAAAGGGAAAAGACTAATAATCGTCCATATTGGAAGCGAAGAGTGATTTTTAAAAGGTTTGCTAAACTTACAGTCGTGTCATACAGGAGATTACCACGAGGACATGGATTCGGATGGATAACGCAAGTTATCATTCTCGACGGATAGAGAAGACTCCAGCTTCATCTTGGAGAAAACTAGAAATTATTGACGGGTTAACCACTAAATCCCATAGAACTTATAAGAGCGCAAGACACAACACGACAATAAAAATGAAAGACTTTAAGCTACTGTTTGATCAAGCTATTAAGGAGGTGACACCAGAGAACTGGCGAAAAGCAGTCCAGCATGTCATTAAAGAAGAGAAAATGTGGGAACGACTTGATCGATTGGACCATCGACCCGTTAATTAAAACGTCAAGAAATTTAATTTCTGTATAATGTATTTTTTGAATAATGTTCAATAAAAAATAAATGTACCTATTACTATGTACATAATGCCTAATTTTTATTCTGTTAAAATAAAATTCTTCCCTTTTTACGAGTATATTACCGGCACGCCTTTGGCACATTATTTTCAGTGTTTGTGAATGGATAACAATAGGCTAAATCCATATATTGACTTCAACCCAGGTGGTACTACCTGCACTTGATAAAAAAAATTTTTACAATAAAATCAGTGCCAAACTATGAAAGTGGCTTAAATATTCGTTGGGTCACTCTGTGGTCCCTTTGCACACCTAATAAGATTTTATTACTCTAATTATGTAGGTATTAAAACTTCGAATATGGGTTTTTAAAAACAAAAATTACAATTACAATATATGTTTCTTAAGCAACGTTAGAACAAAGAATGAATTATTAAAAGAAATACAGTTTTTATTATCTTCGGCGTTTCCACAAAGTCATCACATTTTTTATATGCTGTCAGCTGTTACTTCATATGTAACTCCTCCCCTCTAAGATGAGAGCATAACGGAGTGGTGTTCGATTTTGGACTCTTCTGGGTACTCTTCTATTGAATTTTCTTTCTTTTTCTGGTTTTTGCAACATTTTTGCAGAGTTTTCTTGATTTTCTTCTTAAAAATTCATCTCAGTATTAATAAAATTATGGCTAGTAAAGATAAGCTACCAGTAATTTTGTGATAGTGGTTGGATATTGGGATTTTTAGTGGTATAAGTTGATTCCTCATTTTGCTTATTTCGTGAATATCTTCTAAATTGATTTTTTCCATTTTGGGTGTTTCGTATTCTGCAATCATATAGTATTTTTCCGTAATTGGTTTGGGAAGAAGTAGTGGTTTTCCTCGTTGTATTTTGACATCATTGAAGAATTTTTTCGCGTTGATTTCTATTTAACATGACTTTGGTATTTTTATTAGTGTAGGTTTTTTTACTTCTAGATATTGGTCTGTGTGGCATTTGGAAAAAACATTTTCGTTTTTGCTGGAATAATAATTATCTCGTCTTGTGTGATTAGTTCAGTAAGTTATTCTTCTAATTTTGAATTTATTTCTTGACAACTTTTAGTCGATTGGGTTTCGAGGAGTTGCAGGGTGCAATTGTCGTCAGGAGAGTGTTGTTCGATGCACAAATATACATTTTCTAGTAGTGGACAGATTTCTTCTATAAATTGGTGATTCGAGTTGTTTCGTGCCAGATGGGAATATTTTAGGGAGAATATTTGGTTGTTTTGAATGATGGGGAAGAGGTGATATAATTTAAGGACTTCGGTTTTGATAATTGGTATATGTATAGCAAAAATTAATTTATTATTAGCAAACGAAACTTGAGTGCCTAAAAATTGATAGTATGTTAGAATGTTTTTAAATTTTGTAATTTGTTTGTCAGGGTAAATCTTCCTTAAATATTCTAGCGTTTTTTGTAACTCTTGACTAGGGATAATAGAAGGATGAAGTGTGTTTAGTTTTGCGAAAGCTATGGAGTCTTCCAAATTATTTAAGAATGTGATAACATTTTGACAGTCTAGATTTATTTGTGAAATGATTGCTTGAAAGGTTAAATACTCGAGTGATTCAGTGATTGATTTTTGCACGCTGATTTGAAATTTTTCGAGAGAATTTGCAAATTTTTCTTGATTTTTTGATAAGATGTGAATTATTACATTGTAATTTTTTATAAGATTCTTGGAAAGTGAACTTTGTAAGTTTATTTTCGTAATCATGTTTTGTTGGTTTCTAGGATTTTTATTGAGTTATCATATCTATTACCGTCATCGGTATCAAGTGTACCAAACAGCCATTTTTGTAGTTGACCGACCCCGTCAAAGAAACTTCTTTTATTACGTATATGAGGTTGTAAATTATCAAGTTTCGTACGTGTAATTTTGATGAGAAATTCTGTTCTCAACAACATATCATGAGATAAGGCATGATATGAGATTTCATTAGTTGCATTTCTCACTTCTAAATTATTTTTTATAATGAAAAAATGTTTTTCAATGTTGAACAATTGCTTAATAATATGTTCTAAATTTAAATAATGTATGAAGGTATGTTTACTGTATATGAGACGTGCGTCTCCTAATTGTATCGGTAATAAAAGATTATCGATAGTAGTTAGGTCTATGTTTTCCGTAGCGTTACTCTTGTGCAGTTTTTGTATTGCCAGAAGTGCTAGGAATATTATTTTCATTTGCCTCATCTTCCTGGAAAGTTTGTTTTTTATTAGTTTTGGGTTTTCTTGCACTTGCTTTGTGATAAATATTTTTATCTGTTATCAATTTATTTTTTGTCTGAGCTAATATTTTCAATTTTTCGAATTTTGGGAGTTTTTTATTTCTTGTTTTTGTACGAATATAGGCTATTTTTTCGTTTTTATAGTCGGGGGCTTCGGTGCGCTTTTCGTTTCTATCATTAATAATCTTTTCTTTTATGGTTTTATTAGTCTCTGTTATATTTTCGTAAAGTCTTGTGGTTGCTTGTTTGCTTGTACATAGTCCGATATTATTATGTGATCATTAAGATCAAAAGGGTTTGCTTCATTTATGTGTCCCTTTATTACCTCGAATGGTGTATATTTGGTGACACTATGAATTGAGTTGTTATACCCAAGTATGGCCCGTTTTATCAATTGATCTGATGTGAGACTTCGATTTTGTTCTCTTAAACATGGTACATGTTCAATAAGTGTGGAATGAAACTTCTCCACGGGGCTATTTGAATTGCTGTTTCTAGCAGTTGTGAAGTGAAGTTCAATTTTGTAAAGTTCGCAAAAGTTCTTTATTTTTAAATTCCGTACCCGAATCTGCTGTTATTTTTATGGGCAATCCATGGTGTGTGTATAAAATTAAATAAGCATTCAACTATAGATATTCCGTTTACAGCTGATGAAAGGTAGGCTTGGCCGTATAGAGAAAATGTATCTATTACGGTTAAGTAAGTGTTTCCTGAAATTTGAAAACAATCAATATGAATATGTTGAGGAGCACGTGAAGTAGTTGGTGTTAGGTTGAATTTTACTACTGGTGGGTTTCGATCGTATTTGTTTTTTTGACAAATTTCGCAATTATTCACGTATTCTACTATGTCATCGGACATGTTTGGCCAATAGAATCGTTTACCAAGAGCTGTTTTCATTTCGTTTATACCGCGGTGGCAAGTTTTAGTTGCATGATAAAATTTGATGTTCTCTACTTGTGCTTCTTTAGTTTGTAAATCTTCTAAAACGGTGCTACTTTGTATAATTTTGAAAGCAGAATTTTTGAAGTACGATTGCATCGTAGTCGTGAAGATTCTAGGTAAATCGCGGTGTTTAAAATAAATAGCGTATCTTTTATTTGGAACGATGTGTTTTTTTACAAAATTTATTATTTGGATAGAAGAAATGTTTGAAGGTAGTGTAACATATAATCTAGTATTGTCAAAAATTTAGGCAGTTTTACATTTGATCGATGCCATATCTCCAGTTGTTATGAATATTTTGTTCTTGTATGTGTTTAATACTCTCTCGGTAATTGGAATAGAAAAAATAGGATTCTCTCTCGACGTATGTTGAGTTTCAATGTCAGATTTCGAGTTTGAATCTTGAGGTCTGTCTGATTCTTTTTGTTTGTCTCGAACTATATTTGTTTCTTGATTTACGGTGTTAGTGGGTCCTATATTATTCAATATTTCCTCGAGGTCAGGACTAGAGAGTGGAGGAATTTCGTCAGGTTTTTGTAGGAAGTTTTCTATTATTTCGTCCGCATCTCCTACGTTATTTATTATTGATTCATTATCCATAGCATTCAATTCTATGCATAGATTTCTACTTAGGGCATCTGCGGCTGAATTCGACGATCCTTTTTTATATTTGATGACGTAATCGTACTCTTCCAATTTCAATCTCCATCTGACTAGCATAGAATTTTGGTCTTTCATGGAGAAGAGCCATTGCAGTGGCTTGTGGTCTGAATATATAGTGAATTTTTGGCCGAAAAGGTATGGGCGAAAGTATTTGCAACTCCATATTATTGCTAAGAGTTCTTTCTGAATCGTTGAATAGTTTATTTCGGCTGGATTGAGAGTCCTTGATGCAGAGCATATAGGGTGGTTATTTTGTGAAAGAACTGCGCCTATTGCGTAGTTGGAACTATCTGTTGTTACTTCAAATTCTTTATCGAAATCCGGATAAATTAAAACTGGTTCAGACGTTAAAATATTTTTACATGTTTCAAAACAATCTATAAATTCTTTTGTGTGTATTACTTTTTCGTTTTTCTTTAGGCATTTAGTCATAGGCTTTGTGATTTTATCAAAATTTTTTATAAATTTACGGTAGTATCCTAATAATCCTAGAAATTATTTTATTTCTTTTTGTGTTTTTGGTAAGGGAAAGTTCTTAATAGCTGAGATTTTTTTTGGGTTGGGTTTTATCCCGTCTTTTGTAACTATATGACCTAGAAATTCTACCTCTTTTCGTAGGAATTCCGATTTGTCTAATTGAATTTTAAGTTTCGCTTCGCGTAGTTTCGAAAAAACAAGTTTTAAATTTTGAAGATGTTCTTGAAGTCCGGTACTGAATATTATTATGTCGTCCATATAGACCATACACATTTTATTTTGGAGATCTTTTAAAATTTCATCCATAACACGTTGAAATGTGGATGGCGAGTTTCTTAACCCAAATGGTTAATGGCCGTTATCGACAGTAAAAGCTGTTTTTGGTATGGAATTTTTGTCCATTTGGATTTGATGAAAACCAGCCCAAAGGTCAATAGTTGAAAAATAGTTTGATCTTCCCAGTTTGTCGAGAATCGAATTAATATTTGGTATCGGATATCAATCTGGGATCGTTTTTTCGTTGAGTTTCCGATAATCTATGACTAGACGATATTTTTGTTTCCCTGATTGGTCTTCTTTTTTATTGACTATCCAAATAGGGGATGACCATGGTGAAGTTGAGGGCCGTATTATGCCTTTATACAGCATTTCATCTATCTGGTTATTTATTTCTTGTTTATGAATATAGGGATATCTGTACGATTTACAATGTGTAGGATAATTTATCACCTGGTTTAAAGAAGGTGTCTGAAAATTTTCGAATAAGCTTTAAGATTTCAGTTTTTACTTCCGCGTTCATGTGGTTTGTCTAATTAATTGTGATATATCGATATTTTTTTTTGATTTATTATTGTCTTCGTTATTTAAGTTAAGAAACGAATTAATATTAAAAGTATCATAACTAGATTTTTCAAATGACTCTAACTCTAAAGGTTCTTTAAGATTAACTGATATTATTAGATCTGTTTTGTTTTGGATTTCTACAAGAGCAAATCCGTTTCTGGCATCAGTCGAAATTTGCGGTATATACAATGGTCCTATTTTACCTTCATTTATCAATATTTCTCCATTAAAAATAGAAACAGGTAACTTCTTTAGAATTTTTTATTGTGGTTCTACTGAGAATAATATATTTGAGTTTTCTTTTCGTCTATATCTGAGAGGTATCTCAGTATTTGGTCCTATTAATTTGTTATTTATAAGATCAATATTAAAGTTCATATTTCTTAAATCATTTAGTCCTATAATACCATCGAAATATTCGTGGAAATCAAATAATAGAAAGGAGTTGAAATAGTTCGGACTCTGAAATTCAGGAAATGCCCTAAGTGTTGATTGATATACAATATCTTGACTACCCAAAGCTGTCTTAATTTGTGCATTGATTCGATTAACGGAATTTGGATAAGTTTTTTCTCTAATATCAGGTTTAATAATTGAACGTGAACTACCGGTATCTATAAGTAATTTTAATTTGGGATTATTAATTTCTATGTATGGTAATGCGTTTTCTGTTGAAATGTTAATTTCTACTAAGGTATTTCTTGTTGTTGGCTCGTTTGGATAAAATTTTCATTTTCTGTCTTGTCATAGTTATAGTACGTTTGATTTTGGTCATTATCGTCCGTATTCTGATTCTGATAGTAATGTTGTTCGTCTGATTGGTCGTAGTCGTTTGTGAATAGCTCTTCGGAAGTAAAATTTGAATTCTGTCCAGAATTTCGAAATTGTTGATTTCGATTATAATTGTTATTATTTGGCCATCTTTGTCTTTGTGATAATGTGGAAGAATTTCTTGAAGTCGTTGACATAGGTATTGGTTTAGGAAGTTGGTGTATGGGTTTTTGGTTTGGTCTGAAAACGTTTTGTGGAGGTCCGAATACTTGTCTGTTCGTCGGGTATTGTCTGGAGGGCATTTGTCTAGGTTGGATATTAATGGGTTGACTGGGGAATTGATTAACTGGTTTATTATTGTCAACAGAATGATAGGGTTGTATTTGGTTTTCAGGATAGTATCTTGGTTGTAAATAAGGTTGTCGATAATTACTATTAAATCTGGACGTCGTTGCTCGGTTATTGTCATTTAGATTGCTATATAATTTTTCAAAGTTTACAAATTCATTCAGATAGGCCATTGCATTTTCCAGTGAGGTTGGATTTTTAAGATGCAAGTTATTTCTTAAGGTACCACTACAACCTGCTATAAAAGTACTAAGTGCAGTTTTATCATAATGGTTGCCGATAATCATTAATAAGGTCTTCACACCTAATTAGAAATTTATTTAACGTGTTACCGTTACCGTCATACGGTTTAATGTTATCAATTCTAGACTTTAAAAGATCCCAGTTCATCTCAGGCATATTTAAAGTTGAATTTATCGATTTGAAAGAATTAGTGAATTGTTTATTAATATTCCGTTGAGTGTTAATATTATTTTTGTTGTCTAATCCTATATTTGAAATTCCGTTAATTATTTCATCAATATCGCTCATGAAAATAATTTAAAATTAATTATCATAATTAGCAATTTATTCGCAATGAACAAAATTTAACTATCTTTACCAAAATCCTTATACAGAGGGGTTTGGAAAGGTAAAAAGGAAAAGGCACTTACAGATTGTTCGTCGATTCGAGCGCTCTGCTTTCCTGTTCCTTTTTCTTGATTCCCTGCTCCTGTTGCCACAACTTCGAAAGTTTATAAGTTCGTAATACGCACTTAAGGTGTAGAAACTCCAAGGTCCCGAATTTCACTTCCGGCTCAATGCGAAACTGTTCACTTCCGAAACCCGTGCGTATCCTACTGATTGCGCCAATTATATATTAAAACTTCGAATTTGGGTTTTTAAAAACAAAAATTACAATTACAATATATGTTTATTAAGCAACGTTAGAACAAAGAATGAATTATTAAAAGAAATACAGTTTTTATTATCTTCTGCGTTTCCGCGAAGTCATATGCTGTCAGCTGTTACTTCATATGTAACTCTCTATACCTTTCTGAAATAAACTATAGTTAGAAAGAGGGAATTAGTAAAAGTAATCGCAGAAATGATTTCAGTGATATAAGTAAATTATTATAAGTTAAAGGTATTGTTAGTGTATTAATGAATTAAGAACGTAAGAGACAGTGTCTAATAATTCATTCCACGAATAGAAAGAGTGTAGATAAATACGAAAAACATTACAATATCAATTTGCTGCTTCAACTTGTAAAAAGTATCTTACGCAATGGGATCGAGAGAAAATGACGGGAGAATCTTGGTTGTGCCTTTCCAGAAAAAGGTATAAAAATGATTTCTCCCTACGTAAACCAGAAGCTACCAGCTTAACAAGATCTACTGCATTCAACCGAATTAATGTTGCCCTTAAATCCAAGAATTTTAGAGCAGCTTTCGAAAAATATCCCCCATGTTCCTTCAAAAATCCTAGCTACAAACAAATTGGAAGCATGATAAGTGCACAAAAAGGAAAAACTATTACCATGACTGCAGCCGTGAACACTGGGGGTGGATTTATACGACCTATGCTGATTTTTCCTCGCGACAACTTTAAAGACTTGCTAACTGGAGCACCCCCAGGAACTATTGGTAGCGCTAATCCTTCTGTTTGGTTCAATTTTTTAAGCATTTTCTTCCTTGCGATAAACCATCAAATGATTCGCCATGCATTACGTTGATCGACAATCATGAGACCCATATATCAGTTCCTATGATACAGTTAGCTGAAAGTAATGAAGTGATCCTGGTCACATTTCACCCACACACAAGTTTCAAAAAGCAACCGTTAAACAGGACCGTATTTGGTACATTTAAAATTTATTTTAATACAGCAATGAACGAACACATGATTTGACAGGAAATATCAATTTACGACATTGCCCAATTTGTAAGGAAAGTTTTTCTTTTAGCTTTTACACCAAATAATATCACTAAAGGATCTAAAGTCACGGGATTTTTCCTTTTCGGACGATGTTCTGCAACATATTCCTCCCCCTCAGATAACTCATTCGATACGAAATAAAGATTTGTGATTTTATTGAAAATAATTAAGAAATCAGTGGTTTTTAGTTAATAGATATTACATTTTTATTCACTTACTGTTTGTAAAAATTTACGATAATAAGGAGAACAAATTTATATACAAATATATATATATATATATATATATATATATATATATTAAATATATATATATATATATATATATATATATATATATATATATATATATTTAACTTTAAATTCTTATTTCTTAGACCTATTCATATGTTTAACCTGAATGTCAGACCTGACATTCCCCATCGGCCGATTGTTTAAAGTTAAATATCAATAAATAATGTCTTTCATCGCATAATTAAGAATCCAACGGATTAAACGGAAACAGTCCGTCAAAATTGGATTCTATGATGGAGTCGAAAACTTGATAAGAAATTCATGAATCTGTGCTTATCATTCAGAATATTTTAATAATTTACAAATATTAAACGTAAATAACTTTGGTATGTTTTTTCAATTTTCATGACAATTCAACTCGTACAAAATAATTCCTGATAGAAATTGACTTTTTATCCTTTCAATTGTTGTAAATTTTTTGGAGACACGTGACCGATATATCTCAGGAGAATAATTATATTCACTGAATTACCGAATTGTGTCAATATTTTATTGAAATATAGTATTTTGTTTTAAGAATATTAAAATATATCCAGTAGTATACCTATACAAAACCGAACCAGGTCATTTAGCCCTTCCTTCATGCGCGTAAAGTCTGGACCAGCTGGTTGTGTATATATCGATCTCCCGGCATAAACTGAGAATATTTGAAATCACAACAATCACGTCCTAAATTTGTAAGAAAAAGTTTCTATTTGATAGTTTGCAAATTTATCGAAATATATGTGTTGGGTTGAGTGAGAGTAAAAAATCTGCAGTTACGTCTAATTGAATCGACAATGCAAAGTATTATAAAGTAAGACATATACTTTTAATGTCCTATAAGACGGCCCGAAAAAATGAAAATGGTAGAGATATCTCATTAATTTCTCTTTTAGACTAAAAAGTTAAATTTACATTCTAAATAAGAAATTTCATATACAATTTCTGCTATTTATTTTTGTTGCTTCTTAATATTAATTTGAAATTCAACTTTTGCTGCATTTTACGAAAATTCTATCACATTCTCAGCGAGAACTATTACATTGACGTTGAATTTTTCGATGAAACAACTATTGTATGTTCTTCCTTAAAATGCACAATTCTATACATAGTTTAAATAATAGAATAAAAATTATAATTTAATAAAATGAAGAAGTAAAATAATAAGATTGTTAAGAAAATATTTTTTTATTTTTAATTGACCTCTCAAATTTATTGTTGCATTCGGTTACAGTAATTTAAGTTACATACTACTTCACTTCTTCAGATATATTAACTAAAAATTTTGATTCATTTATATTAAATCGAGAGCGGGTGTTGAATGAGGATGAAAGAGCAACATCTACTCTTCTATCATTCAAATTTGTACCAATCATCAGGTCTCTCCTTCCCTTACTTTCAAATATTTTTGAGGTAATATCTAAATTAATTTTACAAATTTTAGAATACCATTTTGTTGTAAAGTGAATTTAAATTCCAAATAAATCCATTAATTATTAAAAACTCAATCAGATAAATCTCACATAGTTATAATTTTTGCTTTAGGTCTTCTTAAACTGATGAAAAGTAAAATACTAATACAGATAGTGGCTCAATTTTAACAACAAATATCTAAAAGCTATCAGTGTGGCTCTGACATTGCTCAAAAACTTCTTCAATTTTCTCACTGAGAAAATGTCTAGCAAAGCCACAAATGGTATTAAACTGACTATGAGTGACTCCTCACAATGGAAATCAGGATCACTTTTAGATACATCGGTGAAATTCGCAGGTGAAGAAGCAAAAGATCGGCTATATGAACCAAAACATAAAAAAAAATTAGTTAGGGTACTAACAGTGGTGGCTTATGTATTCTTCGTTTCTCTCGCAGCTATCATGTTAAGTTTGTACTATGTATTTTTATGGAATGGCGACCAGAAAATGGCTGCCAAGTATGTAACTAGAGCACCAACTGCTGAGATGTATTACGCACAGAATTGCAAAAATCTTATAGCAGGTGAGATATTAAAAATTATTCTGATATACATAAATGGAGGGTTAATGATTTGATTGTAAGTATTCATAAAATAACGCCATATTCTGTACAGGAGTCTTTTGCCTATGTTATATTTATTACCTTGTTAATAATCAGCATCTTATTCAACAGATATTAATATATAAATATTTATATTGGATATAATTTCCTAATTCCTGATTTCCTAATTCTTATCTTCTTTTGTTTGTTTTGTTTGTTTGTATCTTTTGTTCGCAGTGAAATTTTTTTAACTGGACAGGAATCTAATTCATATCTTCGTGGAGACGCCTAATCCTGTCTCCATTTTTTCGAGCTCGGTGTGGTTCATATTCTCTTCTTGCAATCTATTCCGTTGATAACACATACTTCTTTCTCGAGTACTATACTGTACGCACTGGCAAGAGCTCTCGGTTAATAAATTGAGAGAGATAGAATACTTTATTGTCAAAAAATTGTTATAATTTGTGGCCAAAAGTTGTAAAAACTAAAAAACAAACATATAAATAACTAATTAAAGATACAATTAAAAAAAATTCGATATACAGAAGAAAACCATCATTTGTATTATAGGTAATTATAGGTCATAGTATTATGTAATAATTAGTATATAAGTCCATAGCAAAAATTAAACCAGTATGCAGCATGCCTAGAATTAAATATTATAATTAGAATAGAAGTCGTTTACACACTTTCATGAAAATATGCCCTCAAATTATTGCGGAAAGCGGGGAAAGATGATGTCGATTTGATTTCAATTTGCAAGTGATTGTGCTTTTCTTCCATTGTAAAATATTGAGCCCTTAACTAATTCTGAATGTGGAGCAGGTAGGTATATAGGTCATGCTTCGCGTTCCTAAGTGGATAGCCGTGCAACGACCTTTCTGAAATTAGAGAAGCCTGCTTACGAATGAGGCATATTCAAAGATGAATAAGGAAGAGTCAGAATTTTCAATCTTTTGAAGAAGTCCCTGCAGTGAGCTCTGCTGTATAGTCCGAATAAATATTCAACAGCTCTCTTCTGTAGTTTGAATATTGGCTCAAATTGAGTCGCACCACACGTACCCCAGAAAGGAAGGCATAATAAACTGTTAAAGAGGTGGATATATTTAATTCTTTGTAAAATTAATTTCAGCACAAAACAGGTGGAACGTAATTTTTTAAATAATACGGCAATATGTAACTTTGCTGTAACGTGATCAGAGCTGCAAATAGACATATTTTACCACTGATTTCTAGATAGCCAATGTCGTTTATAAACAGAAGAAACAAAATTGATGTGATAGGATACTCTTTAATTTGAAGCTTCACTTGTTTTATTTTCTGATAATTAGTACCACTTCTGTTTTACGCTCTATCAGATCGTCTCGTGGACTACATCGGAAACGAAAAATCACAGTCACGTATTCTGCAAATGTTTCAGTAGTCGATAGTACAAAATGTTTCGCAAAAGGGGGTATAGCACTGAGCCTTGATGTACTCCACGAGTGACTTGGTATTCCATTCTATGTGCCGTACATGAGGATTCTATTGATGATGTATTTAGCTATTATCCTGTGTTGGTATATTAACACATCAATTTGACGAAGAATTGTCAAAATATTATAAAGAATCTTGTTAAAAAAATTTTCTACCTTTTTTTAATGAATTATTTTGATAATTAATAGATTAAGAAAGTAAATAATTGGAATAATAGGTAAATATACAGTTCTTGTAATGTGTGAGCCCAAAAAAAGTTTTTTCCATTTATCGATTGTGCTTTTAATATATTAGTAGAATCAAAATACTGGAATTGGCTATAGGGATATATTCTGAAATCACTTTATTCAGAGTAATACAATTATTTTAATTTTTGACTAGTATGACCTTTATATTAATGATCATATTTTTCAAAGAATACAATTGGAGAAGTTAAAAAAATTATTTTTGTTTTAAACTTTTATATAAATAACCTCATTGCTAGACATGCTTTGGCTGCAATTTTTATGTTCTATAATTTTTCAATGTTATATTTTCAAAACTAATGTTTTTATATAAATAGTAGTAAAACTCCAAGTAGTAATGTATGTGGTTCCTTATAATTTTCACGGTATAGGTAGTAACAAAATTATCAGTATTTTTAAACACGCTTTTATTAGCTTCACCTGTATGTGGGTTTGTTTGTAACTCTCCTTCATGGCTTATTACTGTTAGTATATTCTACCACTTTAATAGAGCGTGATGTCACGGCTGTCGAATTATTATTATTACCCTAAGATCCATAAGCGCTGAAATATACTATATATGTTACAAAATTAAAGTAATTAAAGTACCTAGTTAGAAAATTAAAAGTTACAAGGGAAAAAAATATTTATCTAGAAAATAGAAAAACGTCCAATCTATTCTTAAAAATATTGACAGACGGTGCCGTTACAATATCCCCAGGTAGATGATTCAAAGTTGAAAAAACACGATTACACAAAAAATGTTACCTTGTCCGACAATTGAATATTTCTTTTTTCAATTTCCATCTGTGTCCTCGAAGCCGATTGTCAGTGTCTACATTCAATATGTTTCTTAAGTTACCATAATTGAAATTTAAAATGAGATAGGTGATTATCATATCCCCACGAAGACGACATTGTTCAAAGGTCGGTAAATCCATTATATTTAGTATTTCTGTATAACTAGGTCTTGTACACCCGAGGGATAATCTGGTTGATCGACGCAGAACTTTTTCGAAAAGATCTTTATCCCGCAATAGTTCCAGACACCACACAGTTCCACAATACTCCATAATTGTTATACTTCACTTTCCAAACAAAGTTTGTCAGGTAGTGTGTGTTCTTTCATTCAAAAAGTGTTTCATTAGTTTACCGTTGTATAAGATGTGTTTTGTGCCAGAAGGTATTTTTTTTTGCAAAATTTATCTTTTGCGGATTCGCCGGTCATGGGTTCAAATCCCATTCACGCTGTAAAAAAATTTTTTCGGCAAATTATTTTTAGAAATTTAACAACTGTCTGCCCTGTGTTGAAGATTTATTATACTACTGCATCAGTATTACTTCAGAATTTAAAACCTTAAATTATATCATGTCGTTCGAAAATTTTACATCCGAGCTCCGTTTGTTAGAGATTTACAATACTAATGACTAGAACTTAAAAAAACATTTCATAAATCGAAGTAAAAAGAGGAAAATGAATATAGTTTTAAAAAACTAAAAAATGTGCTTTCATAGCATATGAAACAAAAAGTGAAAAACAAATATAATTTAAAAAAATAAAAAAAACGCATTAAAAGCACTTCAAACTAAAGAGTAAAAAATAATTTTTTAAGTAAGTTTAAAATAATAATGAATGAAAAATACTAGTATTTTTGTGAAAAAAGCGTGAGGCGCTTTGTTCCATATTTCTCGTACATCGAGCGTCCGACGCTTTTTTCACAATAATACTAGTATTTTTCAGTTATTATTATTTTAAG
Organism: Diorhabda carinulata; assembly: GCF_026250575.1. Classification (NCBI taxonomy): domain Eukaryota; kingdom Metazoa; phylum Arthropoda; class Insecta; order Coleoptera; family Chrysomelidae; genus Diorhabda; species Diorhabda carinulata. The sequence goes on from NC_079462.1 coordinate 13,893,746, forward strand.
CTTATTTTAAAAATTATTTTCAACTTTTTAGTTTGATATGCTTTAAAAGCGTGTTTTTTAGTTTTTTTAAGCTATATTTATAATTTATCATACCCAATTGAAGTCATAAATTTGGAAGAAGACAAAATTAAACTGGACTGTATCTAAATTTGTAAGTATATAATTATGTATATGTATGCAATTTTAGTTTTTTGATTGTATACGTTTCAATTCATACATTGATTATGAAAAATATGGAAGTAGATATTGTCAGAGTAAAAGATCGAGAAAAGACCCTGTAGATATATGATTGTTGATGAAATAAGGGCACAAAAAATATAATTGATAGATCCTATAAAACCATTACTGCATAACACTAGCATATAAGAAAGATATAAAAATAAGAAACTGCAAATATTTTTCGAAGCAAGCCAACATGGAATTTGTTATCCATTTTCAATAGGCTTGTTCACCATTTCGGTAAAAAATGCACAGCTATTCTATAACACAATATGATAATTTTTAAGAAATCTTTTGAATAGCATACAAATTATCTCAGTTACTAGAACCAATACTGGAGGAAAATTTCAGATTGAAGCTCAGTAAACGGCACATTTGCGGTAGATTCCGTGAAAGACTTGGACCACATCATATACAATTACTTTGACAGCCTCTGAATAATTCCGATTTGCAGATATCAATGTCAATTTTAATGGTGTCTCCATTTATTTACAGTTTGATGAGAAGAATGAATTTGAAGGCATGATATACTTTCTTGCCTATTTATTCACATATCACTACACTATACACAACTAATTTATAGTTTAACCGCGTATCTCATTAATGTGTCATTATGTGTCTAATCATTGATGACGAGCCGAGTTCTAGTTCCTTTAGTGAAAATACTATACTGAATCAACAGGAAAACTTGGCACAGTATGTAATTTCATAAGATCGCTATATTATTGGTACGAAGTTCCGTTTGAGACTCCTTTTCTAATACTGTTTTGTAGTGGCTTTTCTGGTACCTCTATATGCAGCCAAACTTCGTCGGAGGCAGAATCAGGCTATTCTCGCATATGGTTTACTCCTTTTGTGTCCTACGTATCGAACAGACTTTAATTTGCCGCTGGCGACATAAGATTGATTAAAACTAGTTCCAGCCCATCGTCGACATTATTTTATTGCTAAATCTTCTCTAAGACGATATCCATTATACATGCCGCAAGAAAGCCACATTTTGCATTCCATCCCCCTGTTCAGCCGTGGTTGCAAACTCTCAATTTGGAAGGAGGGATCACGAATTAAAAAATATTCTACAATGACCTTTCAGCCCCATAATGCCCTAGGCGACTGCTTAGTTGTCTTCCTTTAATTTCCCCATATTGGTCAAACTGTACCGAAGCTTGATGCTTCCTTAAATTTTTTTTCTGAAAGTAAGACAGTTAGGGGAAGTCATTAATGATATAATCAGTTCTAATATCACAAGAGCCTCGAAAATAATTGATTCTTCTCTCATGTTTTTAATAATGCTTAGCTTTCGATATAGCTTGAGAGACTTAGTTGGAGAGATTTTCTAGCTTTATTATGAGAAACTTTGGATGGAGGTTACTACCACAACACACATTGTTCAATCGACCAGAAATAAAACTAATCATCTGCATATAATCGCTTATCTTTACGGTGTAAAGATAAGCGATCTTTTTGTTAATTATATCTTGCATAATATTATCAGTTGTAATATCACAAGACGTAATCTGCGCCAAATCACTACAGCACTGCTTGAGGGGTTTTTATGAATAACGTCGAGTTTGAGTGAAAATAAGTAGATAACAGACCTTTTTATATAAATATTAAGCTATTCCGAAGCGGCTAATTTTAGCATTATTTATAATTAATTATATATTAGGAAGACCATGTCAATGAACATTGGGCAATATTAATTAGTCTTCTTGCTATTAGCCCAATTATACAAAATTGTACAAAAGTGTCGCATAATGTCTTCTCTTTGTTGATGATTTCTGACCTCTACAGCATTCCAGTTCCTATGGTATACCATTACCGGTGTAACAATATAATATAAAAGTATCAGAAGCAATACAAAAAAAAACTCTACAAGGGTAATAATATTATAATATAGAAAATGTAACAAAATTGGCTAATATATTGTCCTACAAAATTTATTTAATATTAATGGCAATATAGTTCACCCTATTTTTATAAATATTTCTATTCAATGATTTAACAAAAAAATGAGAAAAATGACACTCAGACTAAATATAACTTCATATATGCAAATATTATAAAAATGAAAAGCTCATGGTATTATAATATTTTTTGAATATTTATTTTTTCCAGATATTTTTTCAATTATTTTTTAGCTAAGTAAGTAGATGGGTATAATCTTCAAAGATTGAGGGCATTGCAGTTACTTTCCTTGTAGTAGTTCAAATGACGTTTTTTGAACGGAAAAGGTGGTGTTCACTAATAATTATCACACCTTAACTAAACTGTTAAACCTTATTTGTACTAATAACTGAAAATTTGTTTCTAAATTCATGCGAAAAAATTCAGGAGGTGATTTCTCGTATAAAATTAAGATGAGTTTTTCTTATAACAAAATTTCTTCAGCCCACCCCTTTCCGAGAAATTCAGTTTTTATTTTTTTTCTGAAATTTCAGTAATACTAGAAACTTGAAATTCTGTTATTTTCGTGCACTTGGTAAGGACTAATTACGGGTTATTTTTTCAATATTCCTGTTATATTATACAGGGCTGAATCGTATTTCACATCTTTACTGTTTTCCACTGAATTTATTAAATATAACAATATAACAAAATATATATATATATATATATATATATATATATATATATATATATATATATATATATATATAAATTATGCTGTTTATTTTTTGTTTCTCTGCTGCTCTTGGTTTTGGAAAAAAATAAAACAAAGATTTTAAATTTAATAGTGATATCTTGGAAAGAGAGGGGTTGAGGAAATTTTGTTATATGAAAGACACATCATAATTTCTCACTAGCGATCACCACCTGAATTTTGTCGCATGCATTTAGAAACACCTTGTATCTAAGTAATTTATGTTATATTTTGGTATAATAAATACAAAGCATTACACAATATCACAATCTTTTAAATGTCTTGTTATTTTCAGGTATGCAACAACAAATAACAGCTCTTGAATTGGATGAGAGTCTGTCTATTCCTACCCGTTCCGAAAACAACTCTACAACATCAACAATAAGATGGCAAGATGATTACAACGATAGTTTAGAAAGCCCCAAAAAGTCCAGTATGTTAATACAAAAATTATGGAATGAAGAGAAATACGAAGATACTTATTAGAAAGTTTCTTATCTAGTCATATCTATGATAACTATTATTTACGTTTTTACCATTTGTCTAAATTTTCATAGAAATTGAAACTTTACATTTGTATCAAAACTTTATAAAGTAGGTCAAATTATAAAACATTAAGTTTGTTATATCTGTCATAATAAAATAATTTTAACTTCCTAAAGAGTTTTTTATTGTTCCCTCTTAACAAGTAAGAATCTTCAATGAAAAGTTTTATCCTCACATTTCACTTTAACGATATCTCTGAAAATAACATCAATTTATTACTATCTAGCCTTTCTATAAATTCTTTGGACAGCTCTAATTCGGCTAATAGTTTTCGATCTTCTAAATATCAAATTACAAAACCTCAAAATATTAGAGAACTAGAAATGTCTCATCAAAACAATGAGACCTCAAGTCTTATGACACTTCCTAAATTTAGAACAAGAGATAATCTCCTAAAATTCATAAAATTGATCATTCTTAGCCTTAAGACACAATTATTGAATTATTTCTCGTATAAAAGGAGAATCTAGAGAATTTATAAAATGTATTTAACGCTTTAGACAGATGATCGTCCAGCTTTACTAGGTTAATACGGAGATCGTAAAGAACACAATTATCTACTATAGTGCAGTACGTTACAATTATGGAACAGACTACAGAAGCAGCAGATTATATGTTCGAAATTCATTTAATTTAACGACCACCTGTGGCTATGTTGGGAAAGTTTCATAATAATCTACTTTAGTTATACATTTTGTATTTCAAGACCAATGAATTTACTTTCAACGCTGGCGAAACTATTAGAGAAGCTATTAAAAACCAGAATAATATCCATTAAATCCATTAAAAATCAAGTTATTTCGAAGCATCAATTTGGATACCTAGAGGAATAAGCTACCGTCAAACAAGCACAAAGAATAACAAATCAAATCATGCACGACCTGCAAGATAAAAAGTACTGCTCCGGGATATTCCTGGATGTAGTCGGGCATTTGATAAAGTCTGGATAAATTATACCTTAAAAATCAATATTTCATGGTTAAGTACAAAAATAAATACTCAAATATACATCTAATCAATGCAGGTGTTCCCTAAGGTAGCGTTTTGGAATCGCTACTATATCTTCTACATACAGCCGATTTACCCAAATCACTTAATGCAACGTATGCCTATGACACTGCTTCACTAGAATCACAATCATTAAACTGCATCACAAATCTTGAAAGGCTTGGAATTGGAATCCATATGGATAGGAGACTTTCTTGAAAGAAGCACCTCTTCACTAAAACAAAAATAAGGTTATGATTAAACTTAGGCAATTATACTGGGTAATTGGCGAATATATATATATATATATATATATATATATATATATATATATATATATATATATAATTTGGATTCCCTCTTTTTGGTGATACGACAACCAAGGATAAAAAGAATTTTTTATAGTTCCAACTGATTTTAATTTAATATTCATGTTTTAGGTGATCCGTTGATTGATATAATTAGACATGTTGCCAATGTCAAATTATATTTAAATCGCCTTGGAAATTTGAAATTTGTTTCAGCTTCTTTCTTAAATCCATTATAAAGAAAAGTGAGAAAGAGTGGTTATTTATTCATTATTCTAGGAAGTGATCTAATTTTTTCGTCTCAATTTGCTTACTCCACTTTAAGTTGATTCCAGGCATCAATTTGACTACTCATTGTAATTCGACCACAAAAAAGCTTCGAAAAGAAAAGGAAATATGCTTACCACCGAATACACTATTGACACTGGCATTCTGACTATTGGCTAACACTAGAAGCCTTATTTATTTCGGACGTAGGTACACATATAAATTACATCTGTATACAAAAATAGCTCTATTTTAGAAATATTATTTAGCAGAAATTCAAATTTGAAATATAAACTAAAAATAAAACAAGACTGTTATTAATCACAACTATAACCACCATTATTTTTTAGAACGAAACGACAATATGCATAAATTGGAACAAAAAAAATTCTCCTTCAAAATCAACTAATTAGTTATTCTTAGAGCAAACATTAAAACTAATCAGACTAAGACTAGCTAAAAGCAGTCTACACACATATCAACTTTGTGCACGCTACACACAGATTATTCACATTTATAACTGACTAATTTTGACATTCTCGTTTTTTATATGAGCAAAATGTGCACTATTCACCTTTTTTGGCTCAAGTTCTTCACATTCTTCATTATTTGAATGAGTAGGTTTTACTAGAATTGGGCTTACATTTTCACGTAAAGATCTTTTCAATGTCGGAGTTTAAAGTCTCTTCTCTATTCAAGGCGTGCCCAAATATGTGCTGACTTGCTTAATGAATTTTCTTCTGTTCGATCATTTTTTATTATTCTTGATCGTATTGTGGTCACATATTATAGCAGAATTAACAAAAGCCTTGTTTAGGATAATATACAGCCATCGACCATCTATTAGTCTTCGGCTGCCCGACATTGAGGAGTACATTTGATCAAATGAGTCAACTCCGCCTTATGTTTGATTCTTGTCAGGTTTACCACTTGAATAATTTATTACTCCATTGTCATCACAAGTTTCAGGAGGCCATCAAAACAAAACATAGAGCTACCAAAAAGAGGTGATCTCGAATTCTTCCATTGTTCAGGGATCTCCCATTTATTTAATCGTATAATGCCACTACAGTCAACTGAGACAAGTTATGTTTCTGTTCGATCGATGAATAGTCTGTGACAATTTCTATATATAAAATTCACCAAGTGGTACCCCGCCACTATTTGTACTTCTACTCCTATATATGGATCAGCGTCGATCATATATTTGGAAGTTGCTTTACACATTATCGAAAACTTGATGTCGTATTTATCTTGTTCAGTATGTTAATCCAAAATAGACACCTACCTCTAAAGCCGAGTAACTGTTCATCAATTGTCACCTCAGATCCAAGAATATGATTGATTCGACATTGCTTTATAAAGAGTTCCCAAATATTTCTAGCTGGTACAGAGATATCATTTGGTCGAAGAGTTGATCTCAAACTCATAAAGCATCTGACTATAAACTCGAACCTTTCTTTGCTCATAACTGATATGTATCGTGTACCAGAAAAGACAGAATCAAAAAGTTCATCTGTTGAAAGATGATTATCCTTCATGGCTGCAATCAAAGTCAATAATCCAATGAATACGCAGGATCAAAAACATTTTTCACATACGAGCTGCACCTCGAGAGATGTGGACCATGTTGATAGCTTATGCAGCAAGGGCTGAGCCGCTTTCTTCAAAGGGACCAGATTCTTGTAAAGAGAAACGTATTCAGTCACATGATTATATAAATCTTCGCTTTAAACGTCGTCGAAAATCTGGTCATTCTCACCTATTTAAAATTTACACAAAACCTTAAACATACGTCTCGCAGGCAGGCTATACTATACAATAAATTAATAATGGCGGGACTTACCTTAACGACACGGACACCGTGCGCTTGATCCCGTCGGCCATTGATATAGCAAAAAGCACGACGTGCTCCAACCGTTAGAAAGAGACAAACAATATTCAATTACGTGGATGTCTTACAAGCGTAGATAAGGTTTCTAGGGTTAAACCAAATGAGGCGTATGGGCCTTGTACGAATAGGAGAACTTTTGACGGCATTTGTCTTTTTGAAGTGCCTGGAACGGGCAGATGAAAATGTTTCCTGATCGATATATACCAATGTCTAGTTTTCGTCCTATGTACGAGTAATTTTCTTTAAAACAGGTCCCAAAGTTGCATGTGTTTAAGGTATATTCTCTTAAAAATCACTTGGGAACTCAAGAGAAATTTATACATAGATGATTAGTTAAAATATTAAATGTAAAATGTGAAAATATCAACTCAATTTTTCATATCAAACAGCAATCTTCGGAAATAAATATATGAATGGATTAGCAAGTAATATATAATATTTGTTCTCAGTATAGTCGCTAATCGGTATAATTAACGAAAAGGTCTGTATATGATTTATTAAGTCAGTGTTGAAGAATATATTTTAATAAAGTTGTATTTATTTTTTTATGTAAAAAGCAAGCACAAGAGGTGAAACCCTTTTACACTCGAGTAATTCGAGTAGTGTCTGCCGTGTGGAGATAAATATTGATAATATTGAGTTTTCTAATGAAATTTTTAATTCCATTTTATTCTTAAATCACAAAATTTTTTACATTTCAATAGTTTTGTCAAATAAATCATGATTAATAAAGGAAAATATAGGAACCTGTTAACAAAAACCATATTTGATATTCACAATTGCCAGTTTATTGTGGTTTTACATATTATCTCCTGTAACCATCATGTGTACTTTCCTATCAGAATGTAACATTTTTCGACTCTTTTCTACACCTATGATAGCTGATAATTGAAAGACATCATATTTGGAATACATGACAGAAACTGACAAATTTGATAGACCACTTGATTTCTTATTTAAAATAGTTTCTTGTAATAAATTACATATTTCAGAGTAGAAATTGGGAAATGTTGGAAGTTGGTAGAATAAGATGTGTTTGATTCCTTTAATTCTCTTACGATGGAAAAAATGAAATCTTTCTGTGTACAAGAGGAAATGTGCATCACCATGGTAGAACATATCTCTTGCTCGAGCTACTTTCCCGTCCTAAAATTATAATGATATAATAATTATAAAGTGTGCGTAATAAAATATTTAAAAACATTCACGCTGTATTCTACCTTATTAGGCATGTTTGGTTTTGTTACATAATACGCGTAATTTGATAAATATTAAAAGAATAAAGTTCAACTTCTGAGGTAAGGGTGTTTTAATAATTTTTAAAACACTTCATACGATCTCTTATACATAATCATAATAACTTTCTCTAAGTGAGAAAAATAATAAGAGTGTATGGCATGTAGTAAAGGGAAACAAAAGTTGAACTCATTAAAGTAGAAGTGTACATATAATAAGAGGTGTCTAAGAGGAGTATCAGGTATTTGTTAGTACGATATAACCAAAACTACTAGTAATCGAGTATTGTTTCATTGTTGATTGAGTTCAAAATTTAAATTATTATGAAAAAATAATGGTGACCATCAGAGTTCTGGCATTCTTCTAATCTGTAACTAAGATTGGTGATATTACGCCGATCCGTAGCCTTCGATATTGCTGCCATTTCTGATTTTATATGCTTCTGGGAGAACCGTTGATGTTACTTTTATGTGAAATGGCCTTGTTAAGGAATAAATCGTTAATGACTTCAATACAGACGGACGCATTCACTTCTTCAATTGTTTCCTTGTCATGGACTGCTGCATCTATATTTTCGAACATTCGAATGCATTTTGTAATCGACACTTGGTGCCGGCGCACGATACATAAGTTGAGCAGTTATTACTGAATTAACAATAAGATGACACGTTCGTACAGACAACGCATGAGGAATTCCCAGGTACTGCTCCATCGCGACTAAAATAAATGACACCCTTCCCGCCCCCGTACAAATCAACTTCAGAGTTAAAACAAATGCCCAATACTCTTTTGGAACCATTGTAGTAAAAATTTCAATAGGCAACTGCGTTCCGAGATACAAAAGTTTTCAACATTATAATTGCAAATATTTACATACCTTAGAATATTCACATATTTGTACAAAGCTTATATCTTCTTTCTTGAAATAATTCCTAACTCGTACATAATCAAAATAACTAGGAATATATATTAATGTATGTTTCATCAAACTTTCTTTTTGTTGCGGTAATATTGTATTAATAAAAAATTCAAATCTAGAATCAATTGCTTCAGCAGCGTTCTGACAATCAAATCTTTGAAAAACATGAGGAACCTGTACAACTACTTGACTAATACAACCAAGTTCAACAGGATTAATAACTTTTACTTTTCCTGCATAATTATGACACTTTTTGTTGAAAATTGCATTGATTTCTGGTAAATTATTAGACGAAAATATTAATGTTTGACGATAATATTTGGCCCAACCATTTAAACTCCATAATCGCACCCTAAAAAATCATACATTTATTTATAAATAAGTTGAAGCTTCAGAATTAAAATTATGAATACATCAAAATATATAGCAATTTATTTAAATGAGAACATGAACAAGTTGACTTCATAAATTCAAATTTATGAATAAGTTATAACTGATCACAGTTAATAGGTCAATTACAACACATATATGTCAAGACTCATTGCCGATTTCGTCCACTTGCCGAAATAAATTCGCGAAATGTTCAAAGCCAAATGATAAATTGTCTAAAATAGAAATTACTTCGAAATATCTTTGAGCTGATTTACAAATTTCGCCGACTGAGCTTTACGGAATTGCTTGTAGCATACCATTCGGTCCGTTACGTTTTTCTTAATATTGTTTATATACAGTTGTTCATTTAATACAAGGATGTATTGATATCTAGTTAGCCTAGACCAGTTCCATGCATAAACAAAATATTGCGTTACCATAGCAACGAACAATAACTTATTAGAACTGTCTGTGTAAAGTTTGGCGTCAAAAAAGTAAACCAGAGTTACGCAATAATTTAAAAGAAAAAAGATGTCCACCGAAATTGTGAAAATCGAAAAGTTGAAGTATGGAGCCATCATCAAATACCTGTATTTAAAAGGGTTAAGAGGTAAGCAGATTTACGAATTTATGCTTAATACCCTTGATAATCGATGTCCTTCGTATGCGACCGTGAAAAATTGGACTGCAAGCTTCAAAAGAGGTAAATTTTCCATTGAAAATGATGACCGATCGGAAAGGCCAGTTTCTGTGTCAGTCCCCGAAAATATCGATGCAGTTCATGACATGATTTAATCAGACCGTCGAATTGGGCTAATACGATTATTTGAAGCACTGAATGATTCATAGTTTTTACATTAAAAAAAGAGCTATGAATTTTACTTAAATTATTAAGGTTATTTTTATCATTGACAGCTTTTTCGTTCTCATGTATGTAAATTAATTCTCTTTTTCGTGTATTTGATTCTGTTTCACGAATTTTTGAATCTTTATAAATGAATTTATGTTCTATTATCATATTTATGACCTTTTAGTATAGTAGTGTAGCAAAGATAATATCCAATTCAAACTGAAAAATTGCGCGATGGTGAGTGTAAGTTATTTCTATCTGGTAATTTACCTCTTTATCAAGGCCAGTGTGCATTCTTATGTTTAATGATTTCATAGACTTTAATTTTTCAATCATTTTCACAAGTAGCTATTTAAAACTCTTGTTTATCGTTGCTATATATAAAGGGCAAAACTGTTCTATCCTTTGTTTTCTAGATAATGCCTTAATAGGCAAGAAGCCATGACGACAAAGCATTGTTATACATGGAAAAACTGCTAAGCCGCACATTAAAATAATATTTGCTATTTTATTATTGTATGTAATAGTAAGTCAATAATGATTATAAATTTTTCTTTATTTTCACAAATATTAGTGAAATCTGAAGTTTTAATTATACTTTCAGTATTTTGAAGTAAAATATAAATACTACTTTCAATTTCAACTCTACCTTGAAAAATCAGTTCCATGTGAGCTTTTTGGTTGCATATGTAAATGGTTCAAAATATGTATTATGTGATCCCAATTCTGCATTAAGAAAATATCGGTTTGATCCATGATTAGCAGTTCAATAGAAGCAAGAAAATCGTAATCTCTTTCAGACTCTCCTTCTGCTCCAATTATTGTTCTGAGACCAAGTGGTGATGCCACTATTATGTCAGATGAGTAGAAGTCTGAATATAGCTGAAAAAGAAGATAAGTGAATCAATACTAATATTATTGAACTGTTTGTTCGTTTTAATGGTTCAATCTCAGAATTATATTTCAGAAAAAATGATTCTAGTGTTGAATACTCTATGAATGCACTAAGAAAAGCTATAAGCAAACGAGTAATTAAAATATAGCACCAACGGGAAAAATGTATTCCTTTTGATAGATTCCCTTAAGTGCGTTGCCTAAATGGTCGAAGTTGCGCAACAATCAGGTATTGGGGAATTTTTGTAAAAAACGATTGTTATAGCATAGCAATGTAACATTTATATGGTGGAAATTATTTGTTATGAAATCCTGCATTATTTGGAGTGTTTCTATAAAAATGATATTAATCCTTATTGAAATAATTACAACATAGACGGTAATAGGATGAATCTCTGGAGATTAGTGCTTATTGAGTGAACAACATGATTGTGTTTTCAACAAATAATTATTCTAACGAAAATGCATTCAACACATTCAAACGGCTAACAAGAGCGGATTATTCTGTAAGCATTGCACATTTTAACAATAATCTGTAGCAATAATAAAGCACCGTGAAGAAAATGCGCTATAATTTAGTTACTTCACTTTCCGGAGTTTTTAAACGGCAAAATATAAAGATGTCGAATAAACAACATCTAGCATTCAGTGTGCTTTCAGTAAAAGATAGAACATTGACAGCTTCACTTGCTAAACACGTATTGTATGAAGGCAATGCTTACGAATTACTTACTCATAATATATCTTTTAAAAAGCGCTGTTTTGTTAAACTTAAAAGTGTATTCATAGAAAAATAGATCTGTTGGAAATTGGAAAAACAGATTCTATAAAACAAGTCAACGTCATTCGTAACGCCCTTCTATTCTAATTTGCGAGGATAAACATATCAAAATTGTTTTCATAAGATTCGAAAAATTATAATTTGATTTATAAAAAAAAAAGATTTAATAAACATAATTTGAAACAATTGATGTTTTTAAAGAGGTTATACGACTATATCCAAAGTTTGCAATCAGAATTTATCACGAATTTAGACCTTTTATTTATAATAACATTAGAAAAAAATGGATGGTACAAAATAGCTTTAATTTTTTGTAGTTTGATGTTACAGAACATTGAAGACGAACAAGAAGAAATATAAACCATTCTGAGAATCCTAATGGAGATTTAGGAACCCACAAACATTTGCGACCAATTTTATTAAAAATACGAAAGGCACTTACTTCTTTAATTAGGATCACTACTTGACCAAAAACTTTTTAACATTTTTATATGGATTTATTTTATTATACTAATTTCTTATTTTTTTGAAGTGTGTCAAATGAAACCTTTCAACGGAAGAATTGGAAGAATCTTATTGAGGTGTAATTAAATTTAAAGCAAGTCTCTATCAACTAAGAAAGATGTTGTTTTGGAGGTGTGGCAATAATTTTATTTATGTAAAAAACAAGCACAAGAGGGTAAGCCTTTTTACACTCAGCAATTCGAGTGATGCCTGCCGGGTGGAGATTAAACAAAGTAGTTACTAACAGTCGTCCCATAACAGCGGAGTCCTCTAATGTACATATAGGCGCATTCGCAGACGACGCAGATATCCTAACAGGCCATGAAAATCCAGCGGAGGCATCTAATACACTACAGAACCACCTAGGTCAATTGCAAGTCTGGTTGCACAAATAGAAAATCTAGATAAATGAGGCCAAATCTACCCATGTAAATGGAAACAGAGAAAATTATAGAACTATACTGGTCAATCGGAAGGATATCGAATCTATCATTAGATAAAAAAACTCCTTTTATATAAAGTAATTATTTAACCAATATGAATTTATGAAATAAAGCTGTGGAGTTGTACAAGCAAATCTATAATTCAGAGAAACCAATCAAAAATATGAAGAAGCCTATTATAATGAAAGTCTCAAAAAGAGATATTGTCATGAGATCTGCTGGAAAGTTAATGAAGACTTTTCACATGTATTCTGAATTATAAAAGAGTAGGATACTATTTCCAAGACACTATATAGGAGATTCAGAGTTTGGCCAGATACAATCAAAATCCGGTTTTCACAATATAATTTTGTCAACTTTTCTGTGTACACAGACAATATCAATTCAGAACCGGCTTTTTCATAGTAACACCGAAAATTATTTATGCTATGATATATTCTATACAAAAAAAATGTAAACATATTTGAGTGATAGAACCGAAAATCAGTGGTAAAGTTGTTCTAATTATTATATAATTAGAACATTATATAGAAATTATATAATTATTATATAATAATATATAATAAAAATTTATCTGAATATTACTGAAAAATTATTATACAATAATTTTTAAATAACCAGACCTATTCAAAGGGTTAAACACCCCCTTAGACTGGATAAAGCCTACCTAGGTTTTAGAGATGAGTAATATTCACATAAACTTTTTGTTAATTATAAAATTTAAGCTGCAGGAATATTCTCTTAAATGCATTCAGTACCTGAACAATGCTCTCTCAGTGCATTTGACCTTCTACTGCGTCGGGCGCCGAGTGTTAGACCCTTCGGATAGGTCTGGCATTTTGAATAATGACTTAGAATGGTCATTTGAACACTCTGTGTAAATTTCAACTTTTATAATTTAACGTGAGAGAGCTCAGATACTGCGCACCTTGATTACCTGATACCTACTCAAGGTTTATAACCCCCAAACATAGTACCTTACACCAGTGAGAACATGCAAAAAAATTTGCAGCTTTTATACTTTAACGTATGTCTTTCTTAAAGGACCACAACAATTTTGATGAACCAAAATTAACATTCATAACGAAAATCGCTCCGAAATCTACCTCCACAGATATTAACCAGAAGGGTTCATAGTTTACATTCTATTAATAATTACCTGCTGGTTCGTGTCAGATTACGAGAAAAAAATTTTTTTTTAAATTATTTTCCTTTTCTTTATTTAACTCTTTCATTTATCAAAAGTACTTATAAATTCCAGTTTCTTTGTTACAAATGTTTGTTTATATTTAATAAACGTATTATTGTCTTTAATCCTCATGAATTGTTAAATCAAGAAAGTGAATAAAGAAATAAAATTCAGTATTAGTATAGCATACATAGCAATATGAACCAAATCGCAATGTTTTTAATTTTCCCAGAACAAACCATATAGATTTCAAAGATTATGACTAGACATATGGACAATTCACGATTTGAACTCGAAAATATTCCAAAGGAAAAGGAGTTCTGTGTGTGCGAAAAAATTAATGTGAATTGAATGGTACCTAACCTACTCCTTTTTGTATGGAAAAGGGGGGATTTAGTTTGCTGAAAGCCCCCATAACCTTTTATATGGTTGCTCCTATCAAAAAAGTGATCTAAGTTAAAGTTGCTAGAAATAGGGCGTAGAATTCATTTACTACATCAAATAATTGGGTTCCAATTAAAAAATGTGTCTCCTGGCAACCCTGAATATCAAAATTAAAATTTGAATACAGAAATCGATTCCTCAATATAAAATCATGGAGTTTACACCCAACTTTTTTTAATGCAGCCAACAGTCTGGCCATTAAACTACAATGTCCAATAATTTGGTCTTTCGCACCAGTGTGTGGACAGTAAAAGGGAACATGGAATAGGTACTGTGCTGGACCCAGTGTGAACATATATTTAAAAGCATGTATCCTAGTCGAAAAGAACTCTAAATCAGCACGGTGGGTTCAATTTCATATGTGACACAAAGTAGCATGAGTCTACTAATTTGAATGTTTGTCCAGAAATTACCATAATGTTAAAGCCACTGATATTCTCCTTACCTTCAAACTCTTTTTTGTAACAGTTATGCCAATTTTGAAATCATCACTTGTATTGCCCTGAAATAATAGTTCATAGTCTTCAGGTTTTGGATTCTTTTTAGGAAAAAATAACTCTTTGCCTGTATAGTCTTCAATAAACCTATTTTTGTTCATAACATTACCTTTATCTTCTGAAATAATTAAACTGATAATTATTTGAATAGTTTTGTATGCAGCATCTTTAAAAGGTAAAATTACTAGAACCTGAAACAAATTATGTATAAAGAGAATTGCACAATATTAATTTTAGTGAAATGTGCTACAAAAGTATATATAAAATACTTATTCTTAGAACAATCATTATACAGAAAATGAAATGTTGAATATATTAAAAATGAAGTAAGCAAAAAGATAAGATAAACTACTTCAAGCAGCAAAAATAAGCAAGAACACTAAGATATACTCGATCAGAAACCTCTGTTTATAGACATAATTAAAATCACATACTACCAACTTACTTTAGGACGTACTAAGCATTGATCTCTAAATTCTTCAGGTATTTCATCTTTCTTGGTCAATCTTGCATTATGGTGAATAACTTTTAGTCTTGTTTTTAAAATATGATTTACTGCATGCACACAGTAAATATACCTAATTTCTTCGGAATTACTGAATGTTCGTTCAGGATAATAAAAGTCCTGATAATTATTAATAATAGAAAACATTTCCTCTTGCAATGGTGTGAATTTTTCACTATTTATAATAGCTTTGTTCACTTTTGGTAGGTTACCAACAATTTGTGATTTGATGTATAATTTATCAAAATCATGATATTTCATCAGATTTGGAACTCTTCCCTGGGTAGCATATGTCTTGTTTCCTGATAATGTAAATGTATCTTCCTTGACTATAGATGGTAATTCACATTTTGGAATTTGAAAATGTAAATTACGCAAAACTGGCCAAATCACTGAAATATTTGTTGAATTTACAGGTGTCATTTGAAGTGTCTCCAGCATGGATTCATGTAAGTCATATAATAGATGTTTATTGAATGGATCTTCCTTGTCATCTATCATTTCATCATTAACCAAAGCAATATAAGAATCAGAATCGTTTTTGCTCTCACTTAAACATACATCATCTTTTTCTACATCACTAAAAATGTCATTATTCTCATATTCACCACTTTTACATTGGTTAGCTTCATAGCTCTGTTCTTCAAGAAAATCACTATTTTCATCATCACTATCATCATTAGTTACTTCATTACTATTTGAGAAGAGAATATATCCTTCACTGTCACTGCTACTATCAATTGCTTTTTTGTTTCCTTTATTAGAAAATGTATTAATAAGATTGTTCAAATCCACAGTTTCTTCTTCTGATGAAGATGTTTCTGATCTCAATTCTTGGTTTAACTTTTGTTGTTTGTGTTGTGGTTCATAATATGTACCAGAAGAAAATGTTCTAGTCTTACTATTTTTCTTAATAAATGACTTAAATTTTTTCCTTGATTTCAATTTCTGGGTTTTTTTCTGTTGCATATGTGTTTTTTTAACAACATCTTTATACTTCACTTTTCCTCGGCGAGCCATTACACCAATAAAAATAAAACAAATATCAATTGTGAAACTTAATGTTGATTAATATTTTTCCTAACCTTAAAAGACATCACATGCTGGAAGTGTTCATAGAGTTAATATAAAAGATAGAGAGAGCGACATGTAAGTGAAATCGTACCATTGGAAGATAGACAAAGAGCATAGGTTGAACCATATGTGTAATACTCTTATATGGACAGTTTCTATAAGTAGAAGCTGTTCCGACAGAATGGCAACGATTTCTCTACCCTCCGAGGTTTCAGCTCGGTTCGGCGCATTCTCGAGCATGTGCAGTAGAGATAAAGTGTCTCGAACGAGAGAGAAAATTAATATTGTCGGCACCGTAACGTAGGGACGTTTTTTCCCATAGTAACTGTCCATATAGGAGTATTACAGGTAAGGGTTCAATCCTCTCTACCCCTTTTCACTCGCTTTATTGGTATTTTAGACTCACTTGAACAAGATCCCATGATGTAAAGACTACAAGGTGTGTTCTTCCCGAGGGCTCATTTTCGACTCATTCTGCGCATCTCTTTAGGAGCGAATTCTCATTGGCTGCTTCCCAGCTGGTGCGCAATAGCACACCTTATAGTCTTTATATCATGTATTAAATTCAAATGTTTCAAATTGGAGCGTCATTTTGGGAGCGAATTCTCATTGGCTGCTTCCCAGCTGGTGCACTATAGCACACTTTGTAGTCTTTACATCATGTAAGATTCCATACCTCGCTCTCTCTATCTTTAATATTAACTCAATGGACGTGCCGTCGATAACCACAAATCACCTATTTCTATAGGTGGCTTGTACCGATAACCTGCAATATTTAATTAGAATTATTTTGACAAAGTTCAAAGTGGATGTACTCGGAAGAATATAGGGCTTATCAAAAACTATGTTCCAGGAGAAAATAGTACACCAATCAGCTGGATGCAACCCGAACAGACATTTTTGTCAGCTTTCGAACGTCGCGTTCCGTTTTGGATGAATATATATATATATATATATATATATATATATATATATATATATATATATATATGAAGCTTTATAGTTTTTCTGTTTATAAATATATAAATATTAGCACATTTGTATAATAGATTTCAAGTGTCTACACGTCTACAAAAAACACGATTCGTCTTGCAAATGGATGAGTCTACTGATGTCGCTGGTCTGGCTATCTTGCTGGTTATCGTGAGATATCCATATGAAAGTTTTTTTGAAGAAGTCATACTTATGTGTTCACCGTTGCCCACAAACACTACCGGAGAAGAAATTTTTACTAAAATAAATATATTTTTTGAAGAAAATAATCTCAGTTGGAACGATTGCATTGACATTTGTACAGATGGGGCCAAGGCAATGACGGATAAAACAGCAGGAGTCGTGTCACGAATACAAAAAAAATCACCTAATTGTGGTTCCAGTCATTGTTCCCTGCATAGACAAACACTAGCAATGAAGCAAATGCCGTCAAACCTAAAATTAGTAATGGATGAAGCGGTAAAAATTATTAATTTTATCAAATCACGACCACTACAATCCTGATTGTTCTCATTAATGTGTGAAGAATATGGTAGCAAACATAAAACACTGCTGCTCCATACAGAAGTGCGATGGCTGTCTCGGGGTAAAACTTTAACAAGGCTATTTGAACTTAAAGCCGAGTTACAAATGTTTCTTTCAGATACTTCTTTTAATTTGAAAGACCGTTTGTATGATAAAACTTGGTTGTTCCGACTGTCTTTCATGGCGGATATCTTTCAAAAACTGAACGAATTAAATTTATCATTGCAAGGTAAACAGACAACAGTGTTCCAGGCCTGTAACAAAATAACTGCCTTTAAAAGAAAATTAGATTTTTTGATTATTTGCGTTAGTGAGAGAGAAATAGAAAGCTTTACGTAACTCAGTGAGTTTGTTAGCGATAACGACTCAGAAATGTTTCAAGATGATGTATTTGAAGAATTGGTCCAATATCTCACTTCGATGCGCGCATCTTTTGAGAAGTATTTTCCCGAAGAACAGAATACAAAATCGAAACTGAATTCATGGATTCATAATCCTTTTTTACCCACCTTGCAAAAGCCCGAAAGTATGTCAAATGAGATATATGAATCTCTTTTAGAAATGTCATCAGACACAAGTATGGGTCATTGTTCAAAACGACATCTCTCAACGATTATTGGTGCAGAATCCGTGATGAATACCCAATGCTTGCCAAAATGGCTCTGAATATTCTTCTTCCATTCCCAACAACATATTTGTGCGAAACAGGATTCTCAACCTATGCAGCCACGAAAACAAAATACCGGAATAGACTGGACGCCGATCCTGATATGAGACTTCAACTGTCTTCTATCAAACCTGATATCAACCAATTGATGAAAAATAAAAAAACAGTTTCATACCTCCCATTAGTTATTTTTTTTTTCTTTTTTAATACCTTCTATTTCTATTATTATACTTGTTATGTAAGTAAGTAATAAGTATATGTTACATTCTACGTTTATTATGCTTATTAATAAAGAATATACTTTTAGAGACTATTGTTTTATTGTAGGGTTCCGTCAAGTATTTCGCTTTCCAAAAGGTTTCCGTCACTAAAAAGTTTGAGAATCGCTGTATTAGAGCAACGTAGAACGGTCTATCTATTCTGAATGGTACACTAAGCATTTGTTTGCTAGAATTGTTCGAAGTAATCAGGTAAACCAATCGCGGAAGACGAAAAACGTTTTTGACCATTCAAGACATGGAATCGAGCAAATGCATACGGAAAACGCATGTTCCAAATTGTCGTCTTTGAGATCTGTGTGCCAAGCACAGAAAGAATTCTTGTCTAAGATTGGGCTTCATGAGCTTCAAATGTGCATTTTAAATACAAATTATATAGTTGAAGTTATCTAGGTATTTATTTAGATTTACATTCGTATGTTTTAAACGAAATCACAACCGAACTGCTTAAAAAATATTTCCTTACATTATTGGATGCAAAAGCAAATTCAGATTATGCATTATTCCTCAATAAAGAAGTCTATAAAAAGTATGGTTATAAAGAAGTATTTATGTAGTATTCGTATTATGTATTGAATTAATCCAGTATCTTATACAAAGATTATATACTCGATCTTATATTTCGGACACGGCAACAAATAATTTGTGGTATGTTTTAGAATGACACTTAACATAAAGCTCACCTACGATTGTTCCAATTGATTCTTGTGTGCTGAGCTCCTAAGTGTTGATCTAATGAATTTCGTACATAAAGTGCTTAATATATTGGAAAACAACTAAGCATAGCGCAAATACGCCATATACGTCTTTAATATATTTGTACTGGGAAAGTGCCTTTACGCTCTCTCTGTGAGATTCCGAACGTCAATACACTCGAAGTATAGATATAATGCTTCGAGGTAAATGTTCGTGCTGTTTGAAAAATTATTTTTACTTTATCTATGATCTATTTAATAAATGACGGTATGGAGGGTAACCTCCAAATATGACGGTATATTTCTCTATGAAAGTTCTCACTATAAAATGATAGTTTATCTATTGAAGTAATGAGGTGATAGTTTTGTGGTTACAGCTAGTTAGGACATTGCTTGAACATTCCTAGTGATAAATGTCTTATTGCTGATTGGTCGTTTTAAATATTTTTTACAAATCACAGTACGCCATAATTGTTGTCAGTATTAACGAATTTTGCTGTCAAAAAAATAAATTCCAAGAGAAAAAAGTACTGGTGAATATGGCTCAAAACGTAAATCCATTTCTGGAACAACAAAATGATATTACAAAGCAAAATGACGAGTTGAAAAAGACTTCAAATGATAACCATGCAGTGACAAAAAGGTAACTAAACTTTTGCTATAAATTAAATGGTTTATTGAATTACAATTATCACTAATGGTACCTACAGCAACATTATATTGTTATCCAAATTACTGATTTTATTAGTCCTGTAATTTATCACATTATATTTTTCACTAATATCAATACATAACTCTAGAGGTTGGAATTAGAAAACTATAATTTTATTCTTTAAAAAAATCATATTGTAATATTCAAAATAATAGAATGAAACTTTAGATTAACAAAAAAGAAACAAAAATATTACTTGTAAATTATTTTTTCAGATTACACAGTGAACTTATGACCTTAATGATGAGTCAAGATAAAAGCATATCAGCTTTCCCTGATGGGGAAAACTTCTTTAAGTGGGTTGGCACAATAACAGGTCCTAAAGACTCGGTCTATGAAACTTTAAAATATAAACTCAGCTTACAGTTTCCTCATTCTTACCCCTATACGGCACCTACTGTTAAATTTATCACTCCATGCTTTCATCCCAATGTAGATACCAGTGGCAACATATGTTTGGATATATTAAAAGATAAATGGTCTGCATTATATGATGTAAGAACAATTTTGCTTTCAATCCAAGTACTTCTTGCTGAACCAAATATTGACAGTCCTTTAAATCCTTTAGCAGCAGCTAAGTGGCAGAAACAAGAGGAGTATAAGAAATATGTTACAGATACATATAAGGAGGCTTGAGGTTATTTGCTTAATATATTTAGATTAAACCAATTTTAAATGTGAATGTAAATTATTTGTTAAGGATTTTATTACTCATTTTTAAGATTTGCAATACTCAGAAATATTTGAATGTGAACTGTTATTGATGGTATTATTTGTCTTATTTTTTTGGATCATTAGTCCAAGAGTTTCAAGTTTAGATATGTAATAAATTTGTTAAATGTCTACTCATAGCCAGAATCAATATTTGTGATACAAAACCCAATTAAATGTTTTTTTTTATTCATATGGGACAACTGTTTTATTTTTCATTTCCGCAATGCTTTAACAAAAAGTGGATATTTTTGTGGAATTAGTAGCCACTATAAGAAGGTGGATTTCAATATGATCCTATTATTTTATAGCTATTTGAAACAATGGTCTAATGATCCAAAAGTATAAATATTTCTTCAATAATTTTAAACACTGTGGCATATTTTGAAAAGATTCTTGTGACATGCAGAAATAAATATACCACATTATTTTTTGTACATCTTACATTTTTAGCTTTCAACTTAACTAGGGATTTTTTGCAAAATTAATGAAAATATAGCCATATAAAAATCTCACTCAATTTCTATGGAAATTCAAATTAGGAAAGTAGTTGAATATGAGTATTTTAATATTGGAATCAGCTCTTGTATTGCCCAGGTGAACAAGGTAATACTTAGAATTTTAGGATAACATACAAAGCCATTCTTCTCATTCGCTTTATTCTTGGCTTCCAAAGAAACATAAACGAATTGATAAGTCATATCCTGTCTTATTTTTTTTGTATATCTAAAATTGCTTCAAAATATAAAATATTCCCCATTCAATTCCGATGGAAATTCTAATTTATAATATGGTATTTTTTGCAACTCTAAATAATTCTTTTCATTTTATTATACTGGAATGTAATGTCCTTAATATGCAGAATGCTTCAAGAATTCTGTACAGTTTCCATAACATCTAATGTTATATTCTATATAATTATAACTTTATTTAATATTCACATATCTTTTATGTTTAACAAAGTCTATTCTAATTTTTTGAACAATTTTATTGAAATTATTTATTATTTGATTACTGACACTGTATTGCCTTTAAATTATATTCTGAAGGTTTGTTTTGTTTCAAATGTTCTAAGATTGCATTTTCTTCGTCTTGAGAATTGAGATTTGCATGGTTTTTATTATATACGTCTATTTATTAATCCTCTTTCGTTTTTGTTTGGATATTTAAATTTAAAATTTGTCTTCAATATTTCTTATAAGATTTTGAATAAGATTAACTAGATGTTTTCTCAATTCTAATAAACATGTATTGTTCCATATCTCATGCATAATATTAGGATTTATTGGTGTCTTTTATTTCTTTTGTTGCTAGTCCGAAAGACATGAATAATAAAATATATATAAGTTTTATTTTTGGATCCTTTTATATTTGAAATATGAATATCATCTGTAGTATTGAAGTGACTTGAAACAATTTTTGACAATTTATTTTTCTGCTTACTAATTTTATTTTCTTGGTTTGATATTTGATCTTTGTTTTCCTTTGTATTTAATTTTGAAAATATTTTTTAGGTAGAGGAGCTGGTACTTTTATAAGCTTTTAATATTTCTTTCTTTTTAGTTTATTATAGAATAAAATAATTTTAATTTTTTCTGACTATGAATATAAATATTAACTAATTGTCTATTAATGTCAAGATCAAAGGAAGAGTTATTATCTAGATTACCTGTGATAATTTTGTTTTGTTTCAATTTTGTCCCTGGGTGAATACTGTATTATCTTCCAGATGGGCATAATATATCTTTATTTTGAAAGATTCTTTCTTAAATTCAGACTGATCATTCAAAAGTAATTATTTTCAATTATTGCCCTGCAAATTGTAAAGAATATTGTGAACTAATAAAATTAGTTCTAATTTTATGAATTTCTAATAAATATTTTACTAAGGTATTCTTTAATTCTGTCCCATTATCTGATATTTTTTGTTTTGGTATAAAATGATGGGTGAAATATTGTACAATCGATATTCCTTGAGCTGAGCTGCTCATATTTTGAAAAATAATAGTCAAAATTTAGTAATTTCTAATGTAATAGTAGTGGTGGTTTCACAGGTTTCTGATAATATTCTGTTAGGTGGTATATTTCACATTCGTTAATATAGGTAAGTTTGAATTTAAGACCTTGGTTCAACTAATGGTACTGCGACTTTATATTATTTTATTTCATTTAATCCTCTATGGTTTTGTTTACTTTTGTGATAATTTTGTCGATTTCGTTTAGAGGGATAAGTTTTTTATTACAATTGATAAATGAAATTTGTGAATTTTTAAAATATAATTAGGTGTTAACATCTCAATTTATTCCATATATCCGTTATATTTATCACCAAAAGTTATTTGGTTAAGCTTGCATTAATCTATAACGACTCTAAATTTTTTATAGAATCTTAATTTTCTGGTTCTAAGTTTTCTTTTTTATGTGTTTTGGAAAATTTTAATTTTGCTTGTAGAAGTTGATTGATTACCATTAACGTGAAAATAGCAGAATATTATTTAATTAATTTGATAATAGTATTACATTCTTCAGAATGAATGGTCGTTCAAACCTATTGATATCAGATTTGAATTTTTCTGTTAAATAACATAAAAATTTGTGTTCAAGTTTCGTTTGCATTCAACTTTTCAACCTATAAGAATATTTAAATCTGCTCTCAAATATGACTCACGGGATGGATTTAAAATGGTGTAACTGTCTTAACTATTTTCCGCTTTTATGAGACATTCGGGTATTTGTGACTTTCATATACAGTATCAATAATGATAATTTTGTAAGTTTGGTCTATTATTTTTGTTATGTGGTGGTCTCATTTTCTTGTTTTAGTTCTAAGCATGCAAATGGCTCGTTTATCTGCGAAAATAATCATTAAATTTCTGCTGGAATTGTCAAAGTTCACTTGAAATTCCTCTTCTTTACGAGCCAACAATATTGGAGTTAGGCTACTGATTTAACTCAACCAAAAGTCCCAATATTACCTACAGAGGTATGTAAATAAATCATTGAAACGAACCGTTTGTTATATTCGCGTGTTTTAACATATTCCAATGATTTAATTAACGTTTCGTACGCGGAAAAAGCTTCTTTCTTGAAATATGAATTCCTTTAAGGAGTTTGATTTCAGTGTATTAGCAGTTAGTGAAGTTCTCCTAAAACTAAACAGATTTTTATTTCTATATATGTGGTAGGTGATCTATTGATATAGTTGTGCGAGTTGTCAATGTCAAAATATTTTTTAATGAATGTTAACGGGCTGAACCACGTTGGAAATTTCTCGAAGTTTCCCTTTGAAGCCTACAGCTTGGAATCACAATAAAAAAATGGAAGCTGCTAAAATAAAAAATTATATTTTAATCATTATTTTTAACAGATTTATGTGGATGGATTATATTTTGCCTTTAATATTTAATTTTTGTACCGAGTAAAAAATCACTATAATAAAGGTAATAGGTTTGTTTAGTTTCATTCTGTAATCAAGATCCTATTCTCAATCTTATTATAGGCTGTTAATGGAAAACTAACTGGATTGTAGACACATTTAAAGCTAAATTTGGAGATGGATCTGAAATTATTTGGGCTGGAATAAATAAATGAAATATGAATATATCTTCACATAGTTTTTTGAACATGATATTTATTATATAATCGCCATAAAAATTATATTTCAATATAAAAAACCTTTAGAGCAAGACTTTGTTTATATCAGATTTCAATTGGAGAAATTTTATTCTAATAGGCGATCTAAAGTAGTTGATATAAAAAAAGAAGATACCAATGTTTAAAGTCTTTAATAACATAAATATACATTTTATACTTCTTAAATTTAAAAACAAGAACTTAGAATCAATTATTGGGATTTCATGATTATTAATAAAAAAATTAATACAATTATAGATGACGCAAGTACGACTATTGCACATATTTTTCTATTTTTCCTTTGATAGGCATCTGCTTTTTGGAGTTGCTTGAATCCTTCATGGACTTGTATTGATGTTTGTTCTATATTGTAGTCAATTCTGTCTAACACTGTTCCTTGGTCCACAACCATTTGGCTCAAATCTTTAAAAATTTCATTGAGATCTACTATAGACTTAACTATTGAATTTACTTCTTGTTCTCTTTCTTGAGCAAACCTGTAAATATATTTTGAAAACATTGAAATTTGTATTTTTACAAATAAGTAGGATATATTGCATAATTGTAATAAAACACCCAAGTCTAATATTTTTCTGAACCCTCCATAAAAAAATATAATTTTATGATAGAATACTTTCGGCGAAAACTTGATTTCCCGCCCTTGCACATAAGGTTAAAAAATCAGCAGTAAAAATCAATTACAAACTAACATCTCACAATCAAAAATATGATCGGATTATTTTGTACCTTCAACAGTGACATCAATTACAGAACATATGTGGCACCGCACTCGATAGAAAAAAATTCTAATTGTAGTACTTATAATAAATAATTGCTCAAATATGACAATGAAAATTTTTCAAATAAAATTTGCAGAAATTACATTATTTTTAAAATAAAATATGGTATTAACATTAAAAAGACCAGCTTCAAAAAAATAACGAAATTCAACAAACAACTAAAGGAAAAGATACACTTGATTTAATATATATTTTATTTAAACTGAAATATAATTATAAGTATATTAGTACAACATGGATAGTGTGAAAAAGTAATGTTTCAACTATCAAAACAATATATTGAGGTTAGTATGATATTAAACATGTGAAATACAAAAATAAGAGCATGAAATTTGAGGCCTTGGTATCTTAAAAACATGTAATTCCAAAATAATTTTTTCAGATCATTTAAATTGAAACAATCATAAAACAAAACAATCTTCACAAATTTCCTCACTAGATTGATAAAAAGAGCATTAATGATAATATATGATTATTCCGATAAACATAGGTTAAAATTATGATCTATCTACTAGTTCATTTAAACTTTATTTGCAAATTTAAAGGCAATTGTGATAAATGAACTCACACAAGCAAAATTATTTTGTTCAGAAGTACTTATTTTCACTTCTGACAAATTTTATTGTTAATAGTTTAGAGTAGTACAAAATGCAATATTTGAAGAGACACCACAGAAAAATGATATCGCTGAATATTGTACTGTTGAAAAAATGAACAATGGACAAGATTGATAACTTCCAGTTTTCAACTTGAATTTTGCCATCTCTAAGTTTATTTAGTTTTTAAAAGTATTTATGAAAAACATACCAGTGAAATATATAAATACCTTGTATTTTCTTCTTCTAACATAAGTAGCTGTTGTTGGGAAACTTGGCTGGATTTTATAAAATGCAAATCTATGTCTTCCATATCTTGTTGATAGAAATCTTCGAATTCATTTTGATCAAAATATATTTTTGATCGATCTTCCCTAGACTGTATTTGCCGCAAATAACTGTTTTGTGTTGATCGAAAGTAGATTGATAATTCTTGTAAACCACTAGCCAAAGCATGATACACATTTACAGTCAGTCTTTTTTCTTTTGGAACACCTTCTGAAGCATGACTTCTGATGATCTGCACTAACCTATGACATTCATTAAACATTCTTGTTATTTCATGAGTACAATTGTCTATAGCTACTTCATCTTCAGACGACTCGTCAAATGTTGATTTATGTAAGTGATTGGAGTGAAGGGATTTAAGTTCATTAATTTTTAATTTCAGTTTGGGAATTATCATTTGTGCTTTTTCAAGATAATCTATCCATATAGGCGGCATTTTCACCTCATTTATTTCTTGTATTCCTTCTTCAAGATCAGTAAGGGATACTAAATGCATCCTTTCTGATGATTCCTACGAAAACAAATATTGATTAAATATTTACTTAATTTACATCTTATATGTATTTCACTTGATCTGGATAAATATGCCTGCTTCGAATAGCATTATTCCTCATTAATAGAAATACGTCTGTTAAACTTCTTACAGCCATTGTGAAGAAATTGTAAAAATAAAACAAATCTAAAAGTAATTCCTACAGATTTGACATTTTAAAATCTTATCTATGCAATTTCGAACTGTCAAAGTAACTTGCTTTGGTCTGGTAGTTATTAGAAAAACATCCCGTGCTAGAATAATTTGGAAATTATACATATACTATGCTGGGCAGTGAATTATGTATGTATCCGTATTGGACACATACGGCAACACTCAAACAAACGGCAGATTGCGTCTGATTGTTTTTCAGGTTCAAACTTTTAGATAATGTAGTCCTGCAGTAATGTGCATTAGGTAGTACGTATTGTTAATTATGGTATGTTGTTTTTAAAAAGAATAGTTTTCTTGATAAATAAACTGCATTCATGACAATGGGCTGCGAAAAATAATGAAGACTATTAGAAAAATTGATGCTAAAAATTGCTTTTTGGCGATGTCTACTTATCCGACGAATATTCCATGGAAAAAGCAGTGATAGTGACAGTGATTCGTCTTCTGGAAATTTTATAAAACCCAAGCGCAAAGAAGTTAGAGCCGATAGAGCATCAATTACAGAAGGTAAGTGTCGATACTTGACTCATTTTAATAACAAATTCCAGAATGTTTTGAATTCTAAAAATTGTGCTACTTGAGCAGTAATCGTGTTAGTACAGACACCGTCTCACGTACAATAAAACATGTTATTTCAGAGTTTCAACTGAACGCAAATACATCTTCAGATGAAGAAGATAGTCCAAATGAGCTTATATAGTAACATGTCTAAGGTAAGTACCTAAAAACATTTCCATTACAAAAGCAGCAAAATATTGACCATCTAATTCCAGATTAACTTCAAATTATCAACAAATTACTGAAAGAAGGGGTGAAGCAACATTTTCCACCCAACGATTTGATCATGAAAGATCTTCAAACTATAGAAAACTTCGATAGAACCAAGACGTCTCCAAAGCCAAAAGACATAAATCAAAAATATACTTATGAATATACTTATCTTATGAATTTCCACCCGCGAAAGAACAATAAATCACCAGAACACCCATGTGATACTTAGGCTTGTTAACCATAGTCCAGTTCCGCCGGTTACCGAAATGATTTTCACTAATAAGAAAAGGATTTATTTTTTATTTCGAAAGCAAGCACAAAAGGGTAAACCCTTTTACAAACGAGTAATTCAAGTGGGGTGATACCTGCGGATATTGATCTTGAACTTCTGTAGGGTATAGTATTCAGGAAAGACGTGCCTTGTTAGCTGATTCCACAGGCTTGCTTTTCTCCAAAGAAATAAATTCCGAAAAATTGAAGCTCTGGGTGTCTGCAGGCACATCTGCCTGTCGAGCAGGTCCTACAAATGCTGCTCTAGACGGGATTATGTTGGACAGCTCGGAAAAGCAATTGTAGTAGTATCTGTAAAACAGAGTCAGGTCGATGACCTTTCTTCTATGCTTTAAGCTGTCCAAGCTTATGGTCAACTCTGGATCGCTTATAAGTCGAAATGTTCTTTTCTGTATTGAGTCGAGCATCCTCAAGGTATGATTGGGAGCCGAGCTCCAAATGTGCGAGCAATAGTCCAAGGATGGATGAATATGCTTAAGTTCGAAGAAATAACCTAAGGGAGACTTTTTCAAAATTTTCAAGGACTATTTAAATGCCAAAAAGAAATACGTTCTATACTTTGAAGACGGTGATTTTCACTAAGTTCTCTGCAACTAGTACGAGAAACGTTCAAATACAAAGCTTATGATTCAGTAAAATGGAATCAAGTTTAATAGGATATTAATATTTCCACAGACAGAAAATATCAAAAATAATTACGGTCAACGGATAACTTATCACCGAGATGTAAATGAAACAGAAACCAAACTTGAGGACTGTACTCTTGACCTACCGTGAAAAACGATGTTGAAGAAATAATTGATTCATGTGATACTTGTAACATTTAATCAATAGCATTTAATACATTCTTTACCATCATAAATTCAGCATCGCGCTACCATCATATTCCTACGGAGGAAGAGTCCGTACCAAAAACTGTTTTAATCACACTCGATTAAGTTTCTGAGAGTAACTTTTGGCATAGCCTAAGCAAGAATTTGAAATTTCAAAATAATTCATTATTAGATACTAGATTAGCATACTTGAAAGTATATCAACTCACTAAAAAACGTAAGGTAAATAACTTAATTCACAACTTTGCAAAAATTATAATACTCTATGCTTCCTTAAATACTAATCCTATTGTATACAAAATCTATAATTAATTATATTTATGGTTGTCGCGTCACAAAAATAAAGGTAATTAATTTGATAAGTTCATAGAACTTCAAGTGTCTATGGGAACCGCTTAAGTAAGACGTTGAGGACGGTCAGTTTATAATAAATCTTAACGAATACAATACTAAGAAATTAAATAGGTAGATTTATGATTCTTCACAGTCACATTAGGTAATCCGAGACGATACGTTAATGAAGCATAAAATAAGAGACATCTTTTATAACTTAATATATGGTTAAAAGATCTTAAATGGTCCTATCAGGAATGGCAAGGTAATTCGTGCAATTGATGTGGGACTATTTTGTATCGAACAAACGATGTCTCTATGGACCTGTTTGAATTTCATAATATAAAAAATTCTTCTATTTGTCCCGGAATTCAATATTTAGGTTGTAATATAGACAAAATAGCTTGTTAGAGCTAAAAAATTGCATATTATAGTTTAAAAACAGGGTATAAGAAATGTTTGTACTCAGAGTTTGCTTCATATGATAATTAGTATTTTACATTACCTATTAAAACAAATAACATTTTAGACAAAATAATTGAAACTAATACAGTATCATATTTTGTACATTTGCCGATATACATATAGGTATATCAGTGGTTTATCTATGGGTAAATCACTTTTCAATGTATCAATATATGTAATACGTCTGTATGGACAGTTTATATAAGAGGAAAAGCTGTTCCGACTAAGAAAAACAGAATGACAATGATTTCCCTATCCTTCGAGGTTCCAGCTCGGTTCTGCGCAGTATAGATAAAGTGTGTGAATGAGAGAAAAAATGTATATTGTCGGCACCATAACGTAGGGACGTTTTTTCCCATACCAACTGCCCATATAGGAGTATTACATATATATGAATGTATATAATCTTTGTATGAATGTATCATAGTATTCCATAGATATTGCAGTACCTCCTCATAAGATTGTAACATTAAATCGAGGTCTAATTTCGATTCTCTCAGCGATATTTCGATTATTACTAGTTTGTTTGGAGCAGTCCTCTAGGGATAAAGTCCAAGTTTTATTTCAAGTTTATTTTTTTAGAATTTTAGTTGTTTCAGATTTTTATTGTAATTAATATCTGTAAATAAAATGGCTCGTGTTTTAGTAGGAATAAAAAGAGTTATTGATTATGCTGTAAAAGTAAGTTCAAATATATATACCTATATAAAATATCAATTTTGCCACATTTCTAGGTTCGTGTAAAACCTGATAAAACGGGTGTCGTAACAGATGGTGTGAAACATTCCATGAATCCTTTTGATGAAATAGCAGTAGAGGAAGCCGTTCGATTGAAAGAAAAAAAAATAGCTTCAGAAATTATTGCTGTGTCCTGTGGGCCCTTACAGTCTCAAGAAGTACTTAGAACTGCTTTAGCTATGGGGGTGGATAAGGGTATACATGTTGAAATATCTGGAGCAGAATATGAGACTTTACAGCCTATTCATGTGTCAAAGATTCTTGCAAAAATTGCTCAAAATGAAAAGGCTGATTTAATAATTGTTGGAAAACAGGTAAATTCCTAAATTGATTTATTTTTACTGTACAAATTCATATAGTGTGAATATGGCTCTTAAGTTTTGAAATTGTATAATGTCTTGTTTTCAGGCTATTGATGATGATAGTAACCAAACAGCTCAAATGACAGCAGCAATTTTAGATTGGCCACAAGCTACATTTGCATCCAAAGTAAGCTTGAATTTGAACTATTTCTTGGTTATCTAAATAGTTGATATATTGATTTCTAAGGCATATCAATTTTTTCCGGAATCATAGTATCTTGACTAGTATAACAATGCAAATAAAAATATGACAGCTAG
Organism: Diorhabda carinulata; assembly: GCF_026250575.1. Taxonomy (NCBI): domain Eukaryota; kingdom Metazoa; phylum Arthropoda; class Insecta; order Coleoptera; family Chrysomelidae; genus Diorhabda; species Diorhabda carinulata. The sequence goes on from NC_079462.1 coordinate 13,924,974, forward strand.
TGTAATTAGACTTTATTAATAAGCTATTAAGTTAGTTCTATACAGATAGAAAATTTATATATTTATATGATTTTATAAATTTTCCATGAAATATTTTGAAACTTGCACTTTTTATTGAAATTAGGTTCTTTTTTTATTTTCCTTTTGGAACAATTCTTTTTCTAGCTTCAAGTTCACATGTGGTTTTGCACATAATTTTTAATTGATATTCATTCTTCTTTTCAATCTTATGTCATCTACAATCGATTAGGCTCCATTATCATCCTATGTAGGTGTTAGTTCCCGAAATATCCATTTTTTTATTGATGCTATACTCATTGCCTTCCTCAATTGTGATATCTATAGTCTAATGAATGCTCACATTGGGTGTCATTTCTATTACAATGTTATTACTAAGCAAAGTTAGTTTATAGTATATATTTTGTCTCTGGTGGCATATTCTTAGCTTTCATAATTAAATTGTTTTTTTAAAACACTAAATAGTAGTTTTTCCAATTCTTGTTGTATCAGCACATGTTGAAACTACACTGCGAATGATACAAGTAAGATGCTTGTGCACAAATATATATGTCTTGCACAACTATTGTTTTATGTTTAATTGAAAGAACACTTCATATTATACTCCATTGCATATTATTCTTAACATATTAACAGGGAATAGAAATAAATTATTTTATATCATTAAAAGGAACAGTTATAGTTTATGCAGATTAAACCTATTATCATTGCTTTTACTCTTGTAAAATTGCTCTACACTCTAAGTAAATGGACTATAATAATATACAACAATTAATTATATTAACAAAACCATAACATAAAGTACTTATATTGACATAATAAAGTTAGAGTGGGTATAAAGATAATGTCTTCTAGAACAGACAGCAGTTTCTATCTTAGCTGGAAATACTATAAATTCTGTTTATATTTGACAAATAAGATTTTCTGTACTTATCTTGTCAGGAAAATTAATTCTTTTATGTAGCCAACAACATATAAAAATAATGGCTTTCTTACTCTCCTTTGTTGATCTGCAGCAGTCTAGTTTTGGATGATGTTGTGTTAGTGAAAACAGTTCAATACAAATATCTCAAATGGCTCTAGAAACTCCATTTTAGTTGCAGCAATACACCTTAAAACACTTATTTCATCTACTTTATTATTTCTTCACCATGGGTGATACAGGGATTCTTTTTGTTGAGCAGATCCAGTTTGTTTTTAAACTTTCAGCCAAATTTTCAATTTTTTATAGCAAAAATATTGTCATTTATTCTAAATGACAGTATGTATGCTGCAATTGTAGCATTCCCAAAATATTCCAAACACACCTAACTGTAAGTTTAATTATTTATATAAGCCATTACATATTTTCAAGTGGCTAATTTTATAATTGAGTTTTCAATAGTTTATGATATATGGACCACCATCAAAATTATTATTTTGTGTTATTCTAATGAACTAAGCTATCTAGGAGTGAATAAGTAAACTTGATAATTATTTACATCAGTTCCTCCTATACCAGTCTTTACTATAAATTTCTTTTATTGTAGGATTAATAGTTGTTGAGATACAGCATCATACATCTAGTACATAAATTAGTTTTAAATAGGTACAATTATTATACTATTATATTATTTGCATTATTTTATTTTAGATAGAGAAAGGAAATGCAGAGATTTCTGTAACTAGAGAAATTGATGGCGGTTTAGAAAATATTAAATGTAAAATTCCAGCTGTGATTAGTGCAGACCTACGTCTAAATGAACCACGATATGCTACTCTGCCTAATATTATGGTGAGTATAAAGTATTAAAATCAATCCAGACTACAATAAATCAATATTAAACTTATTTGAATATCCATAAATGAGAATTATATGCATCTTTGCAAATTTAGTTTATCTGATTATTCTTTTGAACCAGAGATATATAAGATCCATAATATTTCTTGTTGATAGAGTTCTCAATATGTCTAAAAATTAAATGAAAGTCACACTACAATTTATTTTAAAAGATATAAATGTGAATACATTCTTTACTTCAGTTAATATACTTAGTTAAAGCAAATTCCTGTTTTTTTCATTTTCCATCCCTGCAGATTAATGCTTTATGTAAAATCGCTAACCAACTTAATTCCAATCTACTTTGTAAATTTCAATAGAGCATCGCTATTAATTATAATGAACTTAATTTTATTAGCATGAAATCAATCAGTACCAAAACATGATCTGGATATACATCGAGTTTCCAAAAATGAGAATTTCCAAATGAATTTCCAAATTCATTGAATTTAAAAGATGAAATTTCAACTTCCAAAATTTTATACTCAAGCTAATGCTCCATTAGCAATTTGATTACTTGAAGCTGTTGATATTCCTGCTCTAAATCTTTTCAAATTTTCATAATAAATTACTAAGCAATAAGAAACTAATCCCAGCCCATCTCAACCTAATAAAATAGAAATTAAATTATGTGAAATAATCAATAGTATCATTGATAATATAAATATTAGAACTAATAAAATAAATCGATTTCTATAAATATCCCATGATATATATTCTTCTTTATAAAAAATTCTATAGAAAAAATTAATAATACAAATCTTATAAATAATAAAGATTCAGAAAATAAATATTTCTAGAATTTAATATTAAAAAAATAAATTCTAAAATATAAGTTAAATTTATAATTAAACAATACTAAGCAAATAACAATTTATGTGTAAGCATTAATGGTTGGTAAATCAATAAATAGAAAAACCCTAAAAATAAATTTACCATTATGGAAATTGAAAATTTCATAGCACTATTTTTTAGAAAGCTAAGAAAAAACCGCTTCAAAAATTGACGCCTAAAGATTTGGGAATAGATGTGTCGCCAAGAATCCAAATTCTAAGTGTAGAAGATCCTCCTACCCGTCAAGCTGGAGCTATTCTTCCAGATGTAGATGCGTTAGTTGGAAAATTAAAGGAGGGAGGTCATATTTAATTTAAAATGAACAATCTCATTAGTTTCATTTAAAACTGAAGAAAACAATTTTCTACTCAAAAAATATGTACAGATTTTAGAATATTTTTCTATGTCATTTTGTTACATAGTTGAAGTAAAAATATGATTATAGAAAAAACAAGTTTTCTTGGAACCCACGGGAACGTCTTTATAAAAAAAAGTCTTGAAGAAAAGTCGAAACGTCAAAATTTATCTTTCTTTTAAAAATTATTAAAAAAAACTAATTTTAAAACAGAAGAGACCTAAAATCAAGAACACCTAGATGCATTTATATATGTATATATATATATATATATGTATATATATATATGTATATATATATATATATATATATATATATATATATATATATATATATATATATATATATATATATATATATATATATATATCAGTAGCACAGAGGTAAACCGTCGCATCTCCACGTTTAGCCAAATTTGAGTTCACTACACTTTACCGCAAACAAAATTTTCTTTTTTCTAACGGCAAAAGATCGTAAGTATCAATGCATTTAGTATATGAGATATTCGAGGTAGAAACTGTAGTATCTCCTGTACCCACGGAAGTAAATAATAGTAACTCCACCGAGCGGTACTGCGCATGAATCTGAAGCTAGATTTCAGTAGTGGTAAATGATCGTATCTCCATTCTTCAGTGTTTTCCACCTGTTTAGAACTACTAATAATGACGAGCAGAAGCAGAAACCTTGTGCAGCTGGCTTTGGAAAATGTAAGAAAAGGTAATGACAGATACGGTGTGTAAAATTTTCACCGATAGCTTAAATTAACATGAAAACATGGTACGTTTTGAGGTTATAATTTTAAAAATCCTGGGCAAAGTAATGTATTGTTATATTCTAATACTAAATGAACGCTTGTGACAAATGTGAACATTATACAAGAACACATTTTTTGATTGTCTGTTACAAGAAAAAATGATGCCCTCAGTAATTAATCAATTTGGAGATACGACTGTTTACCTCTAAGCTTCATTTCAGAAACCACAACTAATGAATCTGTCCCAGTTGGAAAAAATATAGCAAAAAGTGTCTACAATGCAAGGAAAGATAATATCACATACGGTAAGTCTAATTTTCATATAAACCTAAGAATAAAAGAGAAATGATTCTCTCACTGACCATGTACTTTGAAGATACAGCTATTTAGGTATCTGTAAACTTTGTTTCAGAAAACACATCAGATGAAGCTGTTGTAAAAAACGTCACGGAAATTGTAAAAATTTTTGATACTGTGTCTGAAACCGCAAATTATGATTTTATACTTAATTCTCGCCTTGAAATTCAACCTGAATCTTTTCCCTTAGAACAAACGCAAAATAGAGAAGTAGTACTCGAAGGCACTTTGAAACAAAGGGAATCTCAAACTGAATTTGAAATTTCGAAGAATTTAGAAGCAAGTTCAGAATCTGAAACAGAACAAGCCTCAATCCAAAATTTGGAAAGTGAACAAAAGAATGTCGAAAATCTACATGGTGCTGCAAACCCGACTGCAAAAAAGGAGATTAGGAAACAACTAAGAAATATCGACCAATGGAAAGCAACCAAGAGAACAGTGAAGACGTTATCTGGAAAAGAGCATATTTCTAAAACAGGCAAGTTAATATGTGCAAAATCCATGAAACAAGCATGTGGGCCCTGCAAGAAAAAGTGTTCAGAAAAAATTAAACAAGATGTACGAAACGAAATATTCCACAGTTACTGAGACGCATCAAAAAACTGGGATGTAAAGCGGCAATTTATAATATCACATGTCAGCAGTAAGCCCCCGATTCGAGTAAGATCGAAAGACGGCAGCAGGAATGGTCAAAGGAAGCAAACAATTTCCTACTACTTTGATGTAAATGGGTCACGAATAGAAGTCTGCAAAGTGTTTTTCCTAAATACATTAGGAATCTCAGAAACTGTAGTAAGAACGTCATTGAAAAAGGGAACTCTGGGGGGTTTTGCTGCACGTGATATGAGAGGTCGACACGTACCTTCAAACAAACTTCAGGAAAATGTCCTCAACAGAGTTAGATCTCTTATCAGGGCATTTCCTTTGTATCAGAGTCACTACAGCCGCGAGAAAAGTGCTAAAAGCTCTTTGGGAAGTGCCCTAAATACAGAGAGGCTTTACCAATTGTACAAACAAAAGTGTGTAGAAGATAATGTACCACAGAATGAAGTCGTGAAGCATTGGGCTTACAAGCGTGTCTTTGATAATGAATTCAATCTAGGATTTAAGAAACCTTCCAGTGACACCTGTGATACTTGTGACAGTTTTGTTTTGAAACTTAAAGACAACTCTCTTGACGAAAAAGATAAGCAAGAAGCTCAACACGCTTACCGTGCTCACCTTGACGAAGCCGAAAGACGGTACCAAGAAAAAAAGCGAGATAAAGAAATGAGTAGGGGCCTTGAAAAAACCAAGGTAATAATGTTAGACCTTCAAAAATGTTTACCTACTCCATATCTGTCGAATTGCCAAAGCTTCTATTTGCTAAAATTGTGGACACTCAATCTCACGATATACGATGCTACCGATAAGAAATCCTACTGTATAACTTGGGACGAGTCCAAAGCTGGAAGAGGAGGGAATGAAGTTGCTTCGGCGCTGTTAAAATGGGCAGACAATGTTATTGCTGAAAGTGGAACCGAAAATTTAATAATATGGTCCGACAACTGTCCTAGCCAAAATAGAAACATTATGATGTTAACAAGTTACTTTTGGCTCTTAAAAGTATGTCCGTCTCTGAAAACTGTTGTTCACAAATTTCTTTTACATGGGCATACTCACATGGAAGCTGACCATATCCATGGTTTGATTGAGAGAACAGTAAAGAAACAACCCACGATGCAAATTGTAACTCCTTGGGACTGGGAGCAACTTATACGAGCTTCTGGTGCAACAGTTTTCAGTATGGAAATAGAAGATTTTAAAAATTTTGAAGTTTTGTATAACTCCCGCGGAGCACCCTTTACAAGCAGGAAACAAAATACGGACAAAGAAAATTTTTTAATATCTGCAGTTGTTTGGTTGGAGGCACGTGTTGAGTCACCATCCATTATTTATTATAAAACAAAATTCGACCAAGAAACCTTCAAAACTGTTAATTTTGCAAGATCTGTTAGACAGGTGATGAAACTACCTGACAACTTACCTGCCATAAGAAATAGTCCAAAGGGGGTCAACAAAAAGAAGAAAGATCACTTAATTACACTTCTCAAGTGGGTCCCGACCACCTTTCATGACTACTACAGAAATATACCGGTAGCATCAAAAGATGGGCAAGACGATGACGAATAAATTTAACTTTTTTGTCTTTTTAAGCTTGGCATTCAGTTCATGTTTCTTTTTGTGTATTTGAATAAAATTTTAGTTTAAAAATATGATTTTTTAAATTAAATGAGGAGTAGTAACTACCCTATACCTGCTATTTGACGTTGAAGTAAATAGTCGTAAGTCCACAAAATCAAGTTCAGGTATGGGTTATGGAAACAATGAATACTTCTTTTTGTCATGCAGAGCGTATTGATACGGAGTGCAAGAGTAGGAATTCCTGCTATTTTTCAATTTTCGGCAATTTTTTTATTAGACGAAATAAAAACTGTTTTCGTTAATTTCTCAAAACTCTATAATGGAGATGCGACGGTTAACCTCTGTGCTACTGTGCTACTTTGGTGTTTGTGTTTCATTGCCACGTACCCAATAAGAAAAAGCTCATAATAAAGGTGGCAAAGACTTTACAGACGTTACAATTTTTATATATATATATATATATATATATATATATATATATATATATATATATATATATATATATATATATATACAACACAAACACCAAAGTAGACTAATTTTAATATATTCTCCGAGCTTTCGAATACTTTTGTATTCATCTGAACTGAAATTATGAAATTTTACTTAATAATAATTATGTAATTGAGATTTGTGGTAATGGAAGATCTTGAGGAAACTATCCTAAGCAACCTTATATAAATATTCCATTCTCTTTCTGATATGTAGATGATTGCATTACTAACGTACCAAAGAATCAAATTGAAAACATAAATAAAAAATTCAATTCTTATCATAAAAAAGTTGAATTCACAATCAGGTCGAGAAAAATAATAGAATAAATTTTCTTCTTCGTTCCCAATAAGAAAAATATTGGGAACGTGGCTATGAAACACCAAAGTGGACTAAGTTTAATATATTTTCCAAGCTTTTGAATACTTATATACCTACATCTCAGAATCGATTTACAAGGAAAATATTTTTCAAGTTAGAAAATTATTCGGCGTAAGTATTAAAATCAATAAAATATTATTATTAGCATCCAGGTAAGTAGAATTCCTAAAAAAAAAAAACAAAATCCCCAGGAAATTTCTCACGGATTGTTTATTTATATTAATAGTAGTAATAGAGTGCATTAAATTTATATTTGAGTCATAATTGCGGGTATACCCTGTATATATGTAACGTTATACTCTGACCTCTAATACTTATTATGTCCCTATGAGATCTGCTCTTGTCGCTATATCATCTACAGCTCGCCTTTTAATTCTAGAATTCTAATAAATCTCAAAAACTGGAATGACTTCAAAAAGGTTAGTTCGTCGATCTTTGAAACTTTTTGTCCGAAAGCATTTTCTATATGGGCTTGTAATGACAAGACATTATACAACTAGAAATATTAAACTGCGACCTCTAAAGCTTATTAGTTACTGAGTCAAAGCCTCGAGTGCCCACAGTCTTCGATTTACCGATAATTCCTATATTTTCTTCAACCAGAGGGCTTTGGCCATTTTCAATTTTTTCCATCTTACATCTTCCATTGCACTCGGTATCGTCTAATTTTTTAACAATTTTCGTATTTTTCTAAAACGTAATCATGAATTTTCCTTTCTTTTAAGTTTGTCTTTGCAACATTTTCTAATACATGTTAATTATTGTGGAACTCTCCAGCGATTGTTTTCTTTCTTCTATCTTCTCTTTTTTTCAAGTTTTTCTTCCTCAAGTCTTTTTTTCTGATTTTCTTTTTTTATAATACTTTTCCACTCTGCTACAGAAGAAATTTTTTCTTTTCCACGACTCTTAATTTCTTTAGCTTCAGTGGCTGGCCAAAATTAAATTCTTTTGAAGGGCGATGGGATAGAAGGATAACTAATTTCTAAATCTTTGTTGCCTATTTCAGAAGATAAGTGAGGGATTTTTCTGGGGCACAAAAATCACGTACTTGTAGCTGTTGGCCAGGTACACCCATTAAAATATCTATCAGTTTCAGTAGCCACTAAGTAATTATTATTTCCATTTTCATAAATTGCTAGGTTACTTTTTTCCATTTAATAAGAATTAATTTGTTGAAGGCTAATATTTTCTGTATCATAAGTCTAGGTTACTAGTTACTGTCTCATCGAAACTAACATGTTGAAGGTTAATATTTTCAGTTTCATAGGTAGTTAAGCTAGAATTTTCTGTCGCATCAGAAGTAACTTGTTGCTATATTTCAGTCATAGCTTAAGCTGATGTCCAGGGAAGATTAGTATCTACACATTCAGGTAGCTCTGGAAGATTGTTTTCAAAAATCAAATCAGCTTTTTTGCTTACTTTGCATTCTATGACAGTGTTATCTTCAAATAATTGATTAATATCAGCCCAGGAATGATTTTTGTCGATGTCTGTCAGAACTTTTATATGCAACAGCATTGCCATTTCTTTCGTGATGAAAACTTTTCCAAAATTCATTTAGAGCATTGTCTGCAATATCACCGTTCCATATACCACCTTGACAATTTCTAAATTTTTGTAACTTATGGCCAAATTTATTTTTTTGTATTAACTGACACACCTTCTGAACCCATTAATAAAAATCTCCTTTGTTAAAACTTTATCTAATATTGCTTGAAAAAGAGGAGCAACAATCTCTTTAATTTCTTCCCATTGTTCAGTATTTTACAATATACAACAGACTTTCCAAGCCCACTTCTGAAGCTGAAATACAATCACACTCATATGTTTTTTATTTGGGTTAGGCGCTACCAAAATAATTCCATTGTTACTGCAAGACTCGTGGGATGTGATTTGTCTCCATTAACAAGTACATAATCGGTTTTTTTACCCATGGATAGAAAATGTTTACAATGTATTTATCAAAGTTAGCAGTGGCCATCCATTTTAAATGGATCCTAAATAACGTTTCCTACAGCCTAATTTCAATTAACAAATTTTAGGGGAACACTTCTCGCATCGTTTAAGTCATACCTTACCAACAGAAGTCAACTTGTAAGGGTTGATACAACAATTTCTTCTTGCAATAGAATGTGGAGTGCATCAAGGCTCAGTACTAGTACTGCAACCAGTACTCTGCGGTGCTTGAGTTTTGGAAATTCCGCTAATTCTTTCAATTCTTATTTCGACCCACCTCTTGATATTGTGAATGTTAGACATGACGATCGTAGTTGTTATGTGGAATGCCCAAAAAAGTATTTTAAGCGCCGTGAATGCTTGGTGGAATGCACCAAATATTTCTGATATTTTAAACATATAACAAGTGCATAAACAGTTCAAAATTGAAACAAATTAAGGCAGGATGGGGTATGTGGGTCCCCAATATATTTGCTGCTTACAGCTGGACACTTTTTCAACTAATCACCCATACAAGACGGTTGTCTTTACTTCTACCCCCATAATTTCAACATAAAAATAGATTATTGGTATTACAAAATCCGTGTGAGTGGGTAAATGATTAATAACTTATCAATAACAATTATTAAACATCTGAAGCCTATTATATAACCGAATAAATATCATATAAGAATTAATGTAATAAAAAATAATTAAAATCAGAAGTTCTTGTAGATCATGTTTTAAATTTGAAATTTTCACTGAAAATTGAACGTGTTCATATAGAAGTATTACATATATAATCTTTATGGTGTCTGTTTTGGTTTCTAGTTCACCAAAGTGTTCAATATCATATAAGTAATACTCCTATATGGACAGTTGGTATTGGAAAAAATTTCACTACTTTACGGTGCCGACAATATATTTATATATATATTTATATATATATATATATATATATATATATATATATATATATATATATATATATATATATATATATATATATATGTATATATATATATATATATATATATATATATATATATATATATATATATATATATATATATATGTATCGTTCGAGACACTTTATCTATACTACACATGCTCTAGAATGCGCCGAACCGAGCTGAAACTTCGAGGATAGAGAAATCGCTGCCATTCTGTCTTCAACTTATAGAAACTGTCCATATAGAAGTATTACATAATATAATATATGGAGGGTAGAGGTAAGGAGAACCATCTCGATGCTACAGAAAGTGTCCATCAAATTCTTTACGTTAGGGAGGCGCTACTATGGCATGAGTGTAAATTTTAAATAAAGCGCTAAAAATTCAAGAATAAGGACAGAGAAAGAAAGAAGTAATGATTGACACTTCCTTTCTAGAAATTCACAATAATTAATTAACATTCAGCGTTATCTCCATGTATATATTCTTTGAATATCTCAAAGTAGCTTTTCTAGGTTATATTTACAAAATTATTTTGTACTACGTGAATAGTTTAATTTTGTATACCAATATCTAATTAACGACTCTAGTCATTTAAAATTTTTAAACACTGCATACTTCACTCTATCTAAAGTAACTAAGTTATATATCTCGTCCGACAGGAGCGCCATTCTGGTTAAATTTTGAATTATAATTTACCGTCTACAAGCGGACAGTTTTTAAGCTAAGGCCCCATATGAAATGGTCCTCCTTACCTCTACCCTCCATAACATAATATATGGTTCAATACACTAACCTACAGATCAACCACTGTCCTGAAGTTCATCGAAGTTAGGGAAATACGAAAGTAAGGTTGTGGTTCCCTGAAATCTTTTATCTATGGTTGTGGTTGATCTGTGGTACTATATAGACGCATTTCACTTCGCTTATTGCTATTTTACTGTCTTTGAATTCGTCGAGGATTTTGTCCGTGTATATAATCTTTGATTTTGTTGAAGAGAGTAGTTAGTGTAGTGGATCTACAATTTTTTTCATCTGATCCTTCCTAAAAACGTAATTTTTTCCTGTCAAAAGTGTCGGCTTAGATTGATTAGTCATCGTTTAAACATAGTTATTATCTTGTACATCTGTTGATTTGTACACGATCAATTATTTTAGCAATATCAGTGTTTTCTGATTTCCAAATATTCTTAATTGTCAGAGTCTAGAAAAGATTTCTTCATCAAGATATTGCCAACAAAGAAAAATCTGCGGTCAATTATATCAAGTAAGTTTATGTTACAAAAAGAAATAAAATTGTTTCCTCGACTAAATCCAAATGTTTTCAATGCACATTTGAAAGCATTTAGAACATGTTTCACAAGTGTAGTTCTCAGCAATTGCCTATCACTGTTCAGAGCTGATTTATTTATAAGTTCTCTAAAAAACCAGGTTAGCAAAAAAATTAGAATATGAGTTACAAAGGCAAATAAAAGAAATTAAAATATAGCAGGAATTGAAAAGAATACAAGCATATACTAATTTTTTTTCCTATACAAGCCAAGTTAACTTTTACTTTAGCTATTTCAGCGATTTCAGGACCACTAAACTATCTCATCTACCCTTTTAAACAAGACCAACAACCCTTCATACAACTCCTTCAGATAGCTATGTTGGGATCTTTAAAATTTTTGATGCTTCACATTTTTTGGATTTAACCAATAATCAACCATTGCCCTTCTTTTTCTTAATGATTATTTTTTTGAATATCATATGGATGTATAGAAAATAATTCTTACCACACCCCCTAAATACTTATATTGTTGGGCAACTTTCTCCTTTGTTTCTTTTAACACATCTCCTGCTGAAGCTTCTTTGAAGACCAGCACCAAAATAATATTACAGACAGATATTTTATGTACTAATAAATCTTAATTTCTCACAAAAATTATCCTTAAACTTTTTGTTTATTGTACATCATAAATTCTTGATTTGCAGAAAAATGTTTTTTAATAGATTTATTTTATCAAAATAACATTTTGGTTCAGACTGAATATACTGTTTACACTACCACTACACTAACAATTACACTGTCTGATGCGCATTTCGATAACCAAGTTATCGTCTTCAGAGACTGAAGTTTAAATTATTTTAATTACAACAATAATATCATCTTTTAGAGTATGAAACCTAATATCCACAAATCAAAAAATTATCTGTATTAAAATTAAGTTGTTCATATATTACACATACGTACATACTTTTTAGTATTTACCATTGGGCTAATTAAAAAGTTTTTATATAATTTCCAAACCTTGCCTTTTTTGTTTGATTAAATAATTTTGTTATTCCATTTCTAGATGGATAGTCAAGTTTCAATTGAAGGATATTTTGCTGATTTAATTGATGACATTTGGCGGTCAGATACTCTTCCAGACGATGACATTGCAGTACCCGCTTGGGAACTAGCAGATCCTGAAGCAGACACTGGCGACATTCATCTAACCTTAAAAGAACAAGAACAGAAATGGAGTGATATTATGTTGTCATCACTTAGTGAACATCAATAAATATTGTAAAGTGTCAGTTTAAACAACAGAACAGTATTTTGGTCAAATTTCAATTACTAATGGAATTCCCAAATATAGGCAAACAATGTGCGCATTCTCAATGTAAACAATTGGACTACCTTCCACTTGTTTGTAAATGTGGTGAAATTTTCTGCTCAGAGCATTATAATGGACATATTCAACATTGCGAAGTTGCCAACCCCATTATAGAAGCCAAATCAAATAATCAAGTTGAAAGTGTATTCATTTGCTCTCATCTTGATTGCAAAAAAAGAGATATTGTTCCCCTAATATGTGGAAGATGCCAAAAACATTATTGCGTTGAACATAGACATTTGGCAGTGTGTAATGATAAAGATGAAGAAACATTAAGAACTGAAAAAGAAAAATTTTCAGCCCCCATGAGAGCATTTAATGAAGCAAAAGCTATTGTTGATAAACAGGTATGCTTTTAGATATTAAAAAGTGTGCAACTTATTGGATATCTTCATTTGGGTAGATTTTAATGGAAATATAAAAGCAGAGTAATTCTATGTATAATGAAACATATTGTGTCAATCAAACTGTGTTTAAAATATAATTGTTTTATTTATTTTGATGTTAACACAGCTATTTTTAATGTACAGGGTGTTTCAAACATTGTAATTAAATTTTATAGGTATATATTTTGTAATCCGATACATCCCATGAATTTTTATATGGCTATTATAGAGGGCGCTAGTTACATGGTTTTTAAGGATAGATTTAATAATCAAAATTTCAAGTGAACTTCAACAATAATCAATTCTGCAGTAAAAAAGTACTCTTTGTAAAACTCGATAATGTGTACTGTTTTTGCAAAATTTTCATTTGAAAATTATAAAGTAATAACCAATGCTGGTATGAAGTAAGTTAGAAGTTTCACAAAAAATCTAATAATTTAAGCATTTTCCTTTAAACATAAATTACTCCGGGTTGACTGAAAGGATTTTAACATTTTTTGACTGCTCAAAATTGTCTTTCCTTGTTCTATTAATAATAGTTCCAATTATTATTTCAATAATACTTATGCTGTTACTGGGAAAGTGGGTTGTGGGAGTTGAAATGGAAATATAACTTAAGGTACCTCGCCTGTGACGACCTAAATTGTCGCCGATAATTTTCGATACAAGTATTTATTAGTAAAATTATAAGATACCAAGTCTTAGTACATTCATTTCCAGAATTTAAATGTAATGATTATTTGATTGACTTTATTTTGTACGACGACGACGACGAGGTATTAATAAAGAAAAAAAATTACTTGGTACACGATATTACTGGCCCAAAATGAACAACGATATTGAAAAATTTATTAACAATGGCGAAACTTGTTTAAAGAACAAGTATGACAGAAATTTCCCTAAAATAAAATTTAATTTAACGCCTTCATCATAAAAACTGTTCGAACATATTTATTTAGACGTCTTTTACATATCCACAAATCTTACTATTATTGATTCTTTCTCACGTTGTGGATAAGCATATCCTTTAGATAGGTTTAGCGCAAAGATCACCCATATTTCTTAAACGGAAAAACTTGCTAAGTTAAGATATAAAAAGCTATCTAAATTTAAAAAAGCCAAGGTCTTAAAACTAAAAGGTGTATTAATTAGAGAATATATAAAGGTCTATATTACAAAACTTGAAAACAGATAACAAAGAAATTATTACAGGTTTATGACAACAAACCTCCTGTCATTAGCGACAAGGAAAGATGATAATTACAATATAATTGAAACTAGTAATTTATTAATTAATAGTAGCAACCCCATATCATATTGTTGTTTGTATTCCAAGGACCGATTTGTTAAAATAAGGACTGTATTTATAATTTGTTTATGTATACTTCTAACAATCGAACTAAGAGTATGTAACCAATACTCTCGTCTTTACGACTACCCTGACTTAGTGAGATCCCCTCCTATATCTAAAGATTAACGCAGGGTCGCCTACAACAATACAAACTCTCGCTTTTACAGAAAGTATTTCCAGCGTTTATAATGTTTAGTACCCTATAGATGAAGCGTTTCAAATGGGTGTTCTTTGGGGGCTTTTTTGTTATTGAATTGCTTTTTTTGGGGGCTTATTTATAATGAATTCACCCTTGTCGGGGTCAAGAGAGTGCCCATATAAGAAGGTGAATATTATTTTCTTTTCCATTTACTACTAACAGGCAAACAAAAGGGTCAGGGATCCTTTAACTGGGCAGTGGGTCCGCTGTCGGCTTTGATGACAATCTCTCCAAATTACCTTCAAGACTCACTTGCTATGTCATTTTTCACTTGGACAGGAACTACTACTGTCACGGCAACAGACTCCTCCTCCGTACCGTCACCCCACCCACTCCCTCTACTTCTGTCTACCTCTACTTTCCTCATTGTTGGAAATCCGCTAACACAGTTCTCATTCCCAAACCCGGCAAAGACCCTACCAAAACTGAATCTCATCTCCCTATTTCGCTCATCAGCGATTTGGGTAAAGTCTTTGAACGTTTTATCAAGGCGGAATCTGGGACTTCTGTACCGAGCATAATATAATCCCAAAACTCAAATTCCGATTCAGACACAACGCCATCACCAATCTTCAAACTATCTTGACCAAAGCAATGAACCAACATCAATGCGCCTCCGCCATTTTCATGGATGTCCAGAAGGCTTTCGATCAGGTCTGGAATGCCGGACTTGTTAGGATTGGTGCAGAAAATGGAAGGTAACTCTCAATTCCCAAAAAACTAAAGACATCGTCTTCGCATATCCGAATTACGTGCGTAACAGCGTACGATGATCTCCCTGAAATCTACCTTAACTTCCCTGATAATTCTCCCATATCATCAGATAAAACTGTACCATCCACACCCACTCTACACATAGGGTATGACGCAGCCGCAGCTGTACCTGTCAACCTTGAAATTTAAGATAAACCAATAAGACACAAAAAATTCTCAAAAAATCAATAAAAATAAATAAAATTTTCCATAAATAATTCGTTTTCTTCTAGCCCAAAATCCCAAATCTCCTTCTTAAGTAAAGTTAGCAAATACCACCTCAGCCCGAGAGAGGAGGAATTCTTATATCAGGGCCCATTCCAACAAACACTCCTCATCTTACCAAATTTTATCCAACGAATCTCTCTCTCTCTCTCTTTATACACATATTACAATTTATCACAAACCACAAGTAGAACAGAAATCTTAGGACTAGTTACAGTAGATGACGAAATTAGGTATAATGAGCAATTGAGTTATTACAGAAAAATGTATTCACGAACTTCATTGTACAAAAAACTTATCAAAAATTATAATAATTCTATAACCAATTTAAGCGAAAACCAAGTAACATACAAAGAAATTTAGATAAAATACAAGCTTCATTATATGACGAATGCGAAACCTTGGAAAGTTATGTGAGTTTCCAAGCTATCATCTCTCAAATAAATCTGGATAGTCAGATAACTACTAATTTAATTGATAATTTAGGAAATGTAATATTTTTCTAATTAAATTTTTTACATAATTCTATAATCCGAAGTTCCGATATAGTTATTATGATTAAATATTTGCACAATGTTTACGATTCGAAACGAATTCCTCAATTTGAAAAAATTAAATTTCGTAAAATATGTACCTATTCTCAAAGATGAGATATATGAATTTTTTATCATTTATTTCCTGTAATCCAAAATCACTTAACATATATCCCTTCTTTTGGCACTTACAAACGAAGATGACCAATTTGAAAAAGAAGAATGCCCTTTTCTTGAAAACACCTACTGCCCACAAAACCCGATATCTCAAGACAACTGCACCATACAGCTTCTCCATACAAGACCTCACACATTGCCACTTCATGGAAGTAAATGTACAAGAATTAATTACTGACTAGTTACCGAAATTCAAGACAACTCGTATAACAAAAGTGTCCTAAGAAGGATAATCGCTATAATTGTTACATTTATTCTTATTTTCTGTTTGGTAAAATACAGTGTCCTATGAACGTAATTCTATGGATTATGAATTTACCAACTGAAAATAACCAGAAAAAACGTTTGATTCTAAAAACAACATCTTTTGCTCAAAATGATCATTGTATTAATAAAAAAAACTTAAAACTGAACCCAAACTAACCTATAAAAATTTAATGTTATTCGTAATGTAACCTATAAGACGATTCAATGCCTTTGACCTTAACCTAACCAATGAAAATTCACTAACATTTATAGCGACAATTTAAATAGCATAACAGGAATCAACTTTGGTTGATATGATGCATGTCTAAGAATTTTCTTTAATTATAATTTTTTTCAATGTTGAGAATGTTCATATTATCGAAATCTATATGATATTCTTCAACACAAGAATGATGCAAAATTTAACCACCAAGGTTATTTAAATCACTTTTTTATTAATACACTAATCATGTGAGTGAGAATCTTGGGCAATATTTTTAAAAATAGGCGTTTTTGTATGTAATGTATGTAGAGAACATAAAACTAAATAATAAAAAATAGTTTATATTAATTCGTATTTAATTTTTTTTTCAGCTGGATAAAAATCTTTATGAGTTGAAGAAGAATCCAAAAAATCGAGACATTGCAAAGAAAGTTCTATTAATGAAGATCAAAAACAAAGCTACTGGACTTACAACAGTGCCAATGCTTAATCGAGTTTATTTCAATGTAACATATGCTGAAAACTCTCTTCCCATATTTGTTTCCAATCAGTGGAGCCTTGGAAGAGCAATAGATGCTATCGCACAAGAAATGAAGCTTCGGAATGATAATAACAAAGCTACGGACACAAAACTAAGATTGTTCAAAGAACAGGGGAATGCAAGTATTTCATCTGATTTGTCAATTACCATAAAGGAACTTATTGATCATCATGTATTATTTGATGGTGATAGTTTACTTATAAAATACGTGAAAATTAGTTGAATCATTTGATACTAATAATATATCATTTTATTGTTGAGCTAACTAATATTTTAAAGAACAAACACACTTCAAAATTAAAAATATATTTATGAAATAAATTTTTATGTAGATAGATTTTTTTCCCTAAATTTCCCCAATTTTTGGACTTTTCACAGTTATAGAAACAACATTGTATTAGGTATAATTAGGGTAGAGCTAATACAAAAATTTTTATTTGAAGATAGTATTTCCTCTGCCATTTTATTATGATGGCTGTAGTTCATTGCGAATTGATAGAAATGTCTAAATATTAGTGTGGAATCATTATTAGAATCCTTAAGAGCTATGGAGCACAATTTATTAATTGTCTGATAGTGGCATATTTATGAGAAATCTTGGCGTATTTTATTGCTTAGTGCCATTAGTGTGTATTTTTATATAATATACTTTTTATTTGATGAGTATTTTTGTTGATATTTCTAAGAAATTGCAAATTTTAATGTCAAGAATTGTAAATTTATCGAAATCTATTATAATTTTAACAAACCTCAGTTGAGAACTAGGAAATTAAGCGATAGATGAGTGTTGGAATTTTCGTCTGTGATTAATCTCAAATGGCGATAATATAACGGAATTTTACTGATAAAATTAGGAGAAAACTTTAAATATATACCCATAGCATGGAGGCTACATAGGAAGGATGATGATCGCTATAGGATTTTTGTCAGTTATTGCGTAAACGAAGGATACATCATTTTCTTAAATATGCTGCCAGAGCGACGCTGGCCTCTAGTAAATAAGTGTGACGATAATTAAAAAATGATAAATCGTTGTGAAGTAGCAGTGCAAGTGATCCTTATAACCATAGCAAATTGGGTACGAGATATACATCATTATTTATTGCACCATAGGTAAACAGAATTTTTTCAATTTTAATAAACTATTAAAATATTTCAATTAAGTGAGAAGAAGTTAAACATAATCTGATAAACATATTTTTCATTAGATAGCTCAAAAAATGCTTGAATTTTATTTTTATTGGAAAAGATATTTCTCAAATTATCACAAACTGAGCAAGTGGATTTTTATGTTCATCTACAAGTTAGGTGTTATTTCATCATCATGATTGAAGATTGAAATTGTGAGAATCTGAACTTAATCAATAACTGGCACCAAATAAATATTATGTTATTGGAGAGTAATAAAATGAAAATGGCCAATGGTACTGAAGGATTGAAGAGAAAAATATATGCACTGAAAGAAAGCTCTATTCCAACTTTAAACCCTACAAACTTAAGTGAGAGCTGGAGTACTCAATCCAATTATAAACTCTGGGGAAACATCACAAGAACAAACAACTGGTAAGAGAAATTGAAATTTGAAATGTTGTGTATTACTTGTTTTATCTACTAAAGGCACTACTCTCATTTTTTTAATATTTCATAAGTACTTTCATAATTCATCAAAAAAATTGGTAATTTTATAGTTACATTACAATTTTGATTAAAGGTACATCAATCATCTATTTCGGAGGAGAATATTGGAGAATTTCCACTGTCAATAATTGATAATGCACTTCATTTTAATGCTTTACCTAAAAATTTGAGCTGGGCAACCGATTTGCATGAGGTTAAGAAACTTGGTTTGTGTTACATATATAGACAAAGTTTCTATGAAATTAAAGCTTCACATTAAAATTAATCAAAACTGGGTAAGAAAAAGAAGTATTTTCTCTAATCTAATTATAAATTTATGCCATTAGTTAACCAACATTACAAACTGAAAGTTGATTTGACATTAACAAAAGTTTTTCCAATATATCCCATTTCTGGAATTTTTGAGAAGAACTGGAAAATTATTCGTAGTGTGTTGGGACTGAATTTGATCAAGAAAAGTAGGATTTGTGTTTATGGATGTTTTTAGGGGCATTTATCATAGTCCATCCTAGTTCAATATCAATAGATTTAATCAACCAGTGTCCTGTTGACTAAAGAATTAGTTATTGAAGGTGTCCTTTACATAAAGAAGACATTTCCAAAAATCTCCTTTCCAGAAACCGTACCAATGAAAATTCCAGAAACTCTTGAGTAAATCCAACCAATAGAGGCATTGGAAAATCTATCGCAAATTTCTACGGGACTCAGTGCTGCTTCTATTATTTTATTAATATTTGTTTATATAGTTTTATCAATATTTTTATTAAAGAAAACAGGATTTTAAAAATTCTTTTTTGGGCCCAAACTGTAAGGTCCAGTAAAAGAAACTGCAAGACATTTCGAAAACGAAATGTCAGAACCAAAGATGGGAGAAGAAATGTACCATAAGGAGCCAGAATAAGATAGCTGACCTACATGCTTAATCAGCAAACGTAATATATATTTATTCAACGCACGTTTTTATCACTTTTTATAATAAGGTCTTTGTTATAAAGGTTGTTGTGATAAAATTTATTTAATTCCTATTAAAATTCTAAGTTAGTTTGTAATAGCCGACTTCCCTATATTTTTTACGCAAATGGTGTAAGATAGAAAATTGATATTAACTGATTTATTAAGAGTACCTATTAGAGGGAAATTTCATAGAAAAAACCCATAAGTATAAACCCATGAAACATTTTTCTTAGCGCCCACAAGTTGACTGTACAAAAATAGTTCCACGTGTGTCATTCAATTTATTTATTTTCCGTGTTTATCTTTCATATCAACTACAAAGTAAAAAATAATCTACGTTTCCTTGGCAATACAATAACTTTAATATTTATTGTGTCATAATATATGCAACCCAACGTACCGAGACGTGTAATGTTACAGGGAATTTCATTTTTAAAATAAAAATAATCTAGTGATATTTATAGATGGTAGAAAAGGAAATTGTATTGTAGATTTGTCGAGTTAAGATTATACAGAAGTGACTTGGTAGATATATTGAAAAGTGTTTTGTGATATAAAATGGCAAAAACCTACGATTATTTATTCAAGTTATTACTAATTGGTGATTCGGGTGTAGGGAAAACTTGTGTTTTATTTAGGTTTTCCGAAGACGCATTCAATACAACTTTTATTTCGACAATAGGTGAGTCAGAATCATTATTTATATGTATCAACCTCCAAGTTTTTAATATTCAAGGTTATATTTGGTATAATGAAGATAAGGTTCAAACAAATGCTGTGTGTAAGTGACAAAAACAAATCTCGTATTTAAAATTTTATATTTCATGGTTAGAATAAACCATTATTCAACCACACCTAATAAAACGTTATGATGAAAAAACTTCACTATTATAATGGCATGATTCAATTATCACAGCCACTTAAATCTCATTTTTGTTAAGATATGATTAACTTTTGCTGGTATTGATATACTTTATAATCTGGAGAATAATTTGAAATCTTTTACAGTACTAATAAGTGTGTTTAGTGAAATTAGGTATTTTTATTTCAAAATAGTTTGTAATTCGATTAGTATTTGATTTTACAATAATGGAAATTTTAAACTAAATTTTTTAAATATATTCACATTTTTATTCTTTATTGAGATTTCTGAGTAAAAATAATTGATAAAATATTGGATTTAGAATAGTTGTATCTTTACACATTTTCATCCAAACTATCACTTGACAGGCAATCTTTTTCACAAGTTGAGATTTTACTTTTTACTATTTTATATCAAATACCTTCCTTTCACTCTATTTTTTATTTATATTGTCCATGTTACTGTCCTTGTATATGTGTTTGAAAAGTGTCAATATATATATATATATATATATATATATATATATATATATATATATATATATATATATATATATATTAAATTTATAAGAATTCACAGAATAGAGCTATAAATTTTACTTAAATTATTTAGGTTTTATAAATGTGAACCATTTAATTATAATTACACTAATTATGTATATTAGAAATGTAAATTGAGATTCAAAGAATATATTGTTCATAGTTTTAGCTTAACAGTAAACTTTAAAATTTAAACTAAAGAATCATTTATTATTATATTTATTCTATTTCAATTAATAAATGTATCCGATCAATTAACACTAAACAAAACTGAAAGCTTGACAAACATTTATTTTGTAAAAGTAAAAATTTATTATTATATTTATGGGTCTAGAGAGAAAATAACATATATTCAATTATAAAGATTCAAATATTCTTGGAACAAATCTAATACACAAAAAAAGAGAATTTTTAGAAATGGTTCACATTCATAAGAACAAAAAAGCTATAAATGTTAAAAAAGACCTTAATCATTTAGATAAAATTTATAGCTTTATTTTCTAAATTTTAATACAACTATAAATAATTTGATTAATAATTGCTACATATTTTTGAGATGTAAAAACTAAGGAAAAATTAATTTCTCTTGATAATACACATTTCTATTTTGATTTTATTTTTATTTTGATATTCATGATGTAGGTGATCTATTGATTAATATAAATATGCAAATTGTCAGTGTCAAACCATATTTTGATCAAGACTAAAGTAGTTGAAACGTCAAATTTCTATCTGTCTTTCAAAAAGTATTAAGAAAAACTAATTTTCAAACAGAAGAGACCTAAAATCAAGACGATTTAGAAAGATATATAAAAGGTCTAAGAAATAAGAAATTTAAGAAACTATTATATATATAAAATATTCCAAATCATTGAATTAAAAACCATTGTGGCAGTAGATCAAAAATTTTTTCAGAATGTGATTATTTGTTGCTGGATTACTGTTTATTTTTGTATTCTATAGATCTAATTTAAAGAAATAAGTATTAATATAATTAAAAATATAAAAATACTTTGAACTCTGCCCTTGTGCGCATTATTAATCGTAATGGCATAGCAAACTTTCATATTTTTCCATGAAAATCATAGCGTCTATGACATTTTTCTGTCATTGACGCAACATAATCTTGGCAGATTTATGTTGCGAAACAACATTATTCGTGTGTTAATCTTGAGTTGAGAACATGAGGAGGTGTCCCTGGTGGATAAAGAGTGTATAAGAGCTCAACAGGGTAGTGAACAGCTTCTTCATCCTCTGGTCAATCGATTCATATCTTACTCGTTCAGTGGGCGGTTTCTGCAGCAAAATGTTGTTAATAAAATCCATTTGTTGAAGTAAGAATGGCTCTCTCCTCCTTCAACCCTGAACTACAATTGTCACTAGCTTCGTCAGTATTTGGGTATATTTTGTCAGTTAAGATGATTAAACCTGGGTCAGTTCTCTTCCATCTTCTTCCGAAATTTTACCCTCACCTATATCAATATTTTTGAAAACTCTTCCGCTTTTAAGTTGGACTGAGGATAAACATTCATATTGATAGTCAAAGATAGAACTTTGACCGAAGGTCATAAAATTGATGATTTGATACAGACTTGAATTGCACTTGTTTCTCGTGGCACAACAGGCAAAGTTTGTCTAAAGTCACCAGACAAGAGAATAATTACTCCTCCCGTAATTCGTTCATACCTCAAATATCTTGCAGACCCAGAAGAACCAATCAACTTGGTACTCAAGATAATTAAATTTCATCAGATCCTGAATTTAAATGATTAAATATTCAAAATTCAAAATGCAGAAATCACGTTAAAAGGAAACCAAAAGTAAACTTAAAATGTAAAACATTTTTCCTTATCATGTATAGAAGGACTTTCCCAACAACTATCTAATTATTTCAATAAATATGATATTAGTATTAGTCATAAAGGATATAATACATTATCAAAATATTTCACTAAACTAAAATCTAAAACACCCAAATATAACAGATGTAATATTATATGTCAAGTACCTTGTAATAATTGTGACGCTGTTTACATAGGGCAGACATCTCAGTATTTAGAACATAGACTAAGAGGTCATCAATAGATAAAAAAATAGAACTATTTAGAAAATAGATCAAGAGATCATCAATACCATAACAAGAATTAAATTGCATTAACAAACCATGAAAAATTAAAAAAACATACATTCAATTATAAAAATTCAATATCTCTTGAAAAGGAATCGAATACAAGAAAAATAAAATTTTTAGAAAGGCTTCACATACATATAAATGAGTAAGGTATTGATGATAAAAAAAACCTAAAGTTTATAGTTTCATTTTATAAAAATTAATGCAATTTCGAATAATTGATAATTAATTGAAGGCAGCTACATATCTTTGATAATATGTAGCTGTAAAAAAGATTTTTATTTTGACAAATCGAAATCTCGTTTAATATATGAAAAAGAGTATGACATCATATTTTTTAACTCTTTTTTTGTTTCAGGTATTGACTTTAAAATTAGAACAATAGATTTAGATGGTAAAAAGATTAAATTACAAATATGGTGAGTTTTTTGCAGTTGGTTGCAGTTTTGTTTAGTTTTCTTGTTATACTCAATTTTATACTTACCATAGTTGAAAGATTATTTTAATTTCAAATTTAGTATATAGTATAGTAGAAAATCTATCGATTATCTGCTTTGGGACTAGAATATGAATTATTGATTTTTTGTTTAATTTTACTTAACTATTGAACTAGAAATTTGAACAATGTATTACTTGCAGTAAAATACCTTTATCTAAGATGTTTGTAACAGTATTGTTCACATTATGTGAAAAGATTATTATGAGGCACATGGTCTGGTCTTATGTAAATATGCTGTTTAGTGTTATCACTGTACTCAATATTACATATTTTTAAAATCTTTTGCTATAAAAAATTGAGGTTTGGATGGATCAGGACGTACTCATAAGTTATCATAGTTATGGGTGTTCTCTATAAAAGCAAAACTAAATTTACACTCAAAGTGCTTTGGTTTTTTTTTGTCTCATAGTTTGCTATGAAGAGAATTCAAAGTTTACTATCCAAACAGACTCACTGAAAAACAGTTAATAGGTCAGTCTATCTTGATGTAAAAACAAAAATGCAATAGAATATTATCTATATGTTCCTTTTGGTTTCAAGTAAGTACTTGTAGACGCTTTGTTATTACAATATTAACTAAAAGTCATTAAAAATGATTATCCAACAATAACAAAATTATGAGAATACATACCTATCCTATTTCGAAGAACAAAAATTTAAAAAGTCCCAGAAGTGAACAAAAAACGAGAATTATACTGTTATATTAAATTTATTATAAATTATATTATAGTAATAGAATCAATATAACATAATAATATTCAATTATAAAATTATGAATATATACTTAATAAAATATATTTTTTAATTCCAAAATTTAATAGAACCAAAGGAGATGAAAAATATGAAAATTCTAGAATGTTTTTTGTCTTGCTATTCCTCCCATTTTGGTTTGCTCCATTTATGTCCCTATTCCACTCATTAATATAGGAATACTTGTCTACTGCTCAAACCTCAACTCAAATTTCAAAAAAAAATAATTTTACAAGCCTTCAACTTAAAAATACCAAATTTAGTATACTGTATGAGAGTGTGAAGGGCATTTGGTTATGGTAATTAGAAGACAATCGAACAATTCTGGGAGGTTGATAAGGAATTTTAGAATTGAATTACCCATGGTAAGAAAATAAAAGTTTTTAAATAAATTGACAGATAAGAAACTTTTGAGAAATTTTTATGTTAGGTCACTCTAATTACCCCCTCCCTCAGAATGATTCGATCCCCCGCTACTAACCATTACTTAAGGAGGCTCCCGCGTTTTCCAAACTAGTCATTTTAAATGTATTTATGCTTAAAACTCTTAAATTAATTAATTTATGATGATAATATGAACTGAAACAATGCATAAAAGCTTTTATTTTATAAAAAATAAATAGTCGCTCATTTGATTCTTTCAAAACAGCAAATAAGCGTCGAGTATTGGTACACATTCACTTATACATACACTATAGTATCGATTATTCAGTCGTTTATTACAGTGGAATTATATTTGGTATTTAAGTGTAAAAATGGTCAAAATCAAAAAGAAACTAAAAAATGTGAGACACAATAAAGCCCCCTTTTCTAATTTGTTATTTGTTCATTGATAAGAAGTAATCCAATTTTGAGGCCTCAATCTGCCTACTCCTTGGAAATTCACCAAGGAAATGAAAAGCATAGACAATTGACAGTTTTATTACTGCGAACGTAATTGTATAAGTCAATTTTAATCATTTCAAGGTCCTATTTGCATGTTTATTGAAATTTGTCCATCAATTTCTCTCACATAATTAAGATCAATTATTAGTCAAAGTTTAATAAACAATTGGTGACAAACTATTCGAATTTAGTTTGATGGGAAATAGTGTTTTCAATTTTAAATTACATGACTTTTAGCTTATCCACAATTAAATACTGGGGATGCTAACCATTACATTATATTTTGTTATTTAAGATACATCATCATTTACCAGTTTTGTGCACTACTCTAATTTGCAATGCCTATATATTTTGATGTTTTAAATAAAATATTTTCAGATATTTGTTAATCAATAATTTTAGGGATACAGCAGGTCAAGAAAGATTTCGAACCATCACAACAGCTTATTACCGTGGAGCTATGGGTATTATGTTAGTTTATGACATAACAAATGAAAAAAGTTTTGAAAACATAAAAAATTGGATAAGAAATATCGAAGAAAATGCGTCGGCAGATGTGGAAAAAATGTTATTGGGTAATAAATGTGAATTGGATGAAAAAAGGCAAGTTTCAAAAGAGAGAGGGGAACAACTTGCTGTAGAATATGGTATTAAGTTTATAGAAACAAGTGCTAAGGCTAGTATTCGAGTAGAAGATGCATTTTTTACATTAGCTAGAGATATTAAGGCTAAAATGGAAAAGAAACTGGTAAGGAAATTGGAAGTTTTATTTATTTATTTGGATATTGACAGTTCAAAAATAATTCAATTCAATAATTTGATATGTGCTTTGTTATTTATGAAATTGATAACTTCTGTCCACAAAATGAATTAATAGGTAATAATATTTCATGATTCTAATTGATGTTTCATGGCCAATATTAGGCATATATATAATTATTAGATAATAAATTTTATAACTGCTACCAAATAACTGACTGAGAACATAAATTTTCTCATTAGTAATTTGCGTCTCAACCCAGTATCTCACTAGAATTTCCTTATGTAAACAGCCTTCAACATTACAGTTAATGATCTATTTAGATCTTAACAATTTAAAACTAGTATTAAAAATTGTTTATTTCACATTGTTTATAAACATTTAATAAACTTTTTCAAATACTACCATTTTATAAATTGCATCTCATAATTATTCCAGTTTCTGTTTAATTTTATAAATTGTATGACTAGAAATATAAAGTTGCATTAAATGCAAATTTGATTTTTTACCAAAATAATTTTTCCAGTACTTCTTAGTTAGACGACTATTTTTAATACATTATTTTCAATAATATTTCTCCAATCCACTATTTTGGAAACTTATGAAATAAAGAGTTTTATTACAAAAATCTTATAAATTACTGTGTAGTACATTTCTTTTAGTTTCATAATTTTCAAATTGACTTGTCCTTTATGTTTAACATAGTTTAATTGGTAAAAATTCAAAATCAAAATATTACTAATGTGTTACAATATTTTTCATTTTCTCTGGCAAAATGAGACCAATGTGCATTTAGTTTCCAAATCCTGCAATTAGTTGATGATATGTATAAAATAAGACATTTGTGCACATTGTCTGAATACCTGAAACTTGTTCAATATACTTACATAAATAAATACATAATGTTTTTATTAATTTTTCTAGTGTATCATATACTAAGTTTTCTTTCTTTGAATTACTTTTGAACTGTGTACAGCTATAGTACTATTTTTCTAATTTATTGTATTTTTCTTGCTCACCCTTTATATTGGCAGAAGGTAAATAGTACATTTTTTGTAGGCATGCTAACAATTCTAACAAAGTGTGTATCTACTCCACATCACACTATTGCATTTTTCAGAAATAGTACGAGTATTTTGTGGAACTTGAAATAGTATCACTGATTTTAAATAGCTGCTAATTTTCATTACTCATTAGTTAATATGACACACAAACAAAAGAAGTTATATTGTGTATCAAGTACCTAATGTCTGTGACGCTATTTATATAGGACAGACATCTCAATATTTGGAAAATAGATTGAAAAGTCATCAATGAGATAAAAAAATTAAACAGCATTAGCAAACCATGCAATATCTAAAACCCATACATTCAATCATAAAAATTCAAAAAATCTTGAAAGAGTGTCAAACATAAGAAAAAAAGAATTTTTAGAAACAGTTCACGTGCATAAAAACAAAACAGTTATCAACGATAAAAACAAACAATTTAAGTAAAATTTATAATCTTACTTTATAAATTTCAATGTAACTATGAATAATTTGTTTGAATATTGCTACTTGTTTTGAGATATAACAACTTATAATGAAAAATTATTCAATGTAATTGAAGATAAATTTTTATTTTGATATTAATTTTATATGTGATCTATTGATTTATATAATTATGAAAATTGTCAATATCAAATTATATTTTGATAAAGACCGCAATAAGCCGAAACGTCAAGTTTTGATGCTTTTATACAGCGAAATTTTAATTAAAAGGAACTTAAAATCAACATCATTCATCAACAAAACTATAACACAAACTATAGAAATATTCTTTAAGCTGTTAATTAATACCCAACAGGCACTGTCGATATCCAAGTGTTGATTTTATCTTGAAATTCGAAATAATTTATAGCCACAATATTTAGGTATAGGAAATGCTTAGCAAATATAAAACAAATTTTTACATGAAAGTGGTTTCTCCTCAAAAGTACTGTATAGAATTTAGTTAAGTTCCAGAAATGATCAGTAATTCAAGATCATGTATAGCGATTTATAGAAATATAGTTCTGTAAAATACTCTCATATTCTGTCTAGATATTTTTAGTTTCTGAAAAAGGTTATATGACTATTGTATGCTTATTATGCTTGATTAACATCTGAATTGAATTTATAGGACATTATTTAATTTGATTTCAAATTTATTAATAAATTGATATAACCCGTTATGGACTTATTTTGTTTATAACAAATTTTACCACTAATATTATTAAGAGGTGATAATAGAGTGCTATGTGCACTTCATTTCTGGTGACAGACGTTTAATCGACAGGATGGAGGTAGATGGGACTCTTTTCACTCCATTCTAATATCAAGCTAACAGCTCTCCCACATAATCTATTCTTATATCTAATATGGATATATTCGTTGTTTCAATTTTTCAAGTAACTCAATTTTCCATTGTTGATATCTGTAAAATAATCATCAAATAATTATTGCCTTTCGTCTCTTATAATCCAAATAAACCAAAAAGAGAAGGATTTATTTTTGGTAAAAAAGAAATGTTCCAAATGGATTAGATGATAATCTCTAGGGCAATATAATATTTTTTAAAGAATCCTGTCAAATCTTCACAGTTTTTTGATGTTACAAATAATAATGATATTCTCCAAAATGATCATGAAGGAAGAACGAATTCATGAAATGGAACAGCAAATTTGAAAAGATTTAGGGGAATATATAAATTCACGTGAAAATGGATACATAAAGACATACCCCAACCTAAATCCAAATTTACGCTAACACCAACAACAACGCTCAATATTACACACTATACGACTTTTCGGAAAATATAACTGGGATCAGCTGATTGCAGATCCCAACCCAGAAAGAGATTTATATCAGTTTACGACGTTGCGTTCAAAGTACTATAATCTATTCAAACAGAAAACCACTCGAGGAAACTATAAAGTAATTGAAAAAAAAAAACAAAAAAAAAGATCCCTAACTAATAATAAACCAAGCAGAAAACGCATAGAAACTACTGAAAAGGAGAATAGGTTTCTCTCCAAATTTATTACAATAAAACTAAACTGTAATAAAAACCTAACCAAAGAGCATAAAAATAACATTAAACATAAACAAAAACTTGACACTAACAAACGAAATGATTGACAACGACATGTCAAGAAATAAAAATTTATAACTCTGAAGACAAATCCTTCCCTTCCCTTGAAACTGGGCCCTGCAAAGGTGCAAATTAGTTAACACGATTTTATACATATTATACCAAAACCTTAGACTCAGAATTAGATACATTAGAATTTTATTATCAAAATGTCCCTAGTACTATTTTAAGGTCAAAAACTCAGCATTGGAATAGTCTTTGAAATATTATTAATGAAGTCCGATATCACTCATAATTAGCGCATGAAACTTGTAAACAATTTATTGTTTACATAGTATTAAACTACGTAATCCTTGATCAATCAGACGCCGAAAGAGTTATGGAATCTCCTCGAAATAATGAAAGGAATCTTATTTCACAATTCAATCAACAAATTTTACCAACCTCTCATTCATTTGATTATTTCAATAGAACTATCAGTTCATTAGCTAAGGAAGGGACAATTAAATAAGTTCTAGAAGTTTGTTATAAAGGCATGAGAAAGTAGATCTATTATTAACAGGGTGTTTCAACATTAAATTATTTCGATTGATTCTTATCTGTCTAATTATAGGCTGTATTTGTTCTGCATTTCCTAATCCTTCATCGTAAGACGTTTATTTATTACCATTTGTATTCATTCCCTGCAAAGAACTTAACCACAATTGTATTCATCATATCTGACGATTGGTACATAACTTCCGAAAAAGCCGATTTTCAGTTCCGCGGTAAATTAACACACTGATTAGACATACACATAATACAACACACATAATTGAAGCAATTATCACAGTTCATTAACATCTTTCCATTGCCAACCAAAATATCAACTGATTAGACAAATGTTCAGAATGTCTGAAGAAACAACCTGCTGCCTCTAAGTTACAGTATTAAAACAACATACGATTGGAAATTTAAATGGAAGGTGTTTACCTAATCGAACTTCCGTTCGTATGTGAATTCCACACAACTGAATAAAATTGCTTGCGAAGAACCACTCACTCTTCCAAGTATTCATTCCCATTATTCTACGGTAAAACATGGAAAAAGCAAATTAGAGAAAATTCTTCTAGATGAACTTTTACAACCATATCCTTATGATTAAAATACTATTAGAAACCCAAGATGAAAACGATGAACAAGAAGATACAATCTGGTATGGAGAATTAAATGACAACCTTGAAAAATCAAATGGACCAAAAAAACGAGGAATTACAAAGACATCTTGTGAATTTGAGAACAAAAGATATTCTAGTAAAGAAAAAGAAGATTGAACAAACAAAATGCTGCAATCCAGAAACAATACTCAAGACCAAAGATAACGACAGTTTTACATGAGTCAAAGCCGCAACGTTCGACGGCAAGGCGTCTTGGACCAATTAAACAGTTTGATAAAAGAAAGAAAAGCAGTGGACTTGACAATTGCACTACAATGTACTTCATACGATACCTCTTAAAGACACTGATAACTTTGAACAGCTGAAGAAGAGGTTGGACATGAGATACGGTCACAAACATCTTGAAGACCTGTATCGATCGCAGCTGAAGAGCCGAAGGCAGAAGCGTGACGAAACTCTTTAAGAGTACAAAGTAGACATTGCCCGACTTGTCGGTAGATTGCCCTGACTGCTGCTCTTGAATATTATGTAGCCACGACGGCTTCAGAATATAACAGGGATACAACCATACAAGAAGGTGAAAGGGAAAAATTGAACTAGATCGTCAACTTGTTAAAAGGTTAGTCGAGAGAGAGCAAACGCCGGAATGTACGCAGATCGTGTAAGCGACCCGGAACCTCAGCAAACAACAAAGTCCAGTCACAGGGAAAAACAGGTCTCCTATAAAGGGACAGCACCGACCCAGGATCATAAGCTTGCCTCCTTCTACTGTAGTTTCAAGAACTACAGTGGTCAAATAAAAATGGTCACCAATAAGGATAAAAGAAAATTATGAGAATTATTCTCACTTAGAAATGATTCGCCAATGGAAGGAAGGATTTAGTGTCAAGAAGTGTCAATATTTTCACCGGAACAAAAGTAGTGGTAAATATGGTATGGTGGTAAATACGTCCTAGTTGTGATGAATTGTTTTACAAAATGGGTGGACATTTTTGCGATTCTGAATCAAGAGGCCACAACTGTTGCGGAACTACTGGTGAATGAATTTTTGGGAATTCATTAGTGAAAATTTCTAAAATTTGTGTTATACAAAAGTGTGGGGCTTACTTCACAATTTAGCCTGATGCTAACGTGGCGCCACTTCTATTTAATACATTTCAACGGACAATTTTCATATACACAAATTCTTCTCCTTATCTCACCCTCCATAAATGCGTTGTACAGATGTAGGATTAAAATTGCTTTGTTCTGACATGTCTTCGCTACCCTTCCGCGATTGAGTGTGCAAAAATATCCTTTATCGTGTATGTTTTTAATTTATAAGATATCCAAATTTTTAAAATTCAGTATTATTATTGCAAAAATTCTCTGCTCAATATTATTTTCCTTATATTATATATACTAGTAAAATGAAGCGCTATAAGGAGATGATTCTTTAACGCTGCATGAGTGTAGATGAAAACTGTCAAATTAACGGCAAAAAGTGAACTGGGCTTGTTGGCTCAATGGATAAAAGTAATGGACTTGGGTCGAGATGTTTTGGGCCATCGCAGAAAAAATATCTAATAATAATTTTATTGAAATCCTGAGAATCGCCACTGTTTTGTTCTAATTCTGCTGATATTTCTTTAAGGGAACTTGTATTAATTTCCGGTACTTCATTAATTTATGCATGTTTTAAATGGATTGATCAATACACAACAAATAGGTGGCGACTTACACTTTCTAATAGATCAGAATACTGCAACGAAATTGAATCTCTATATAGTTGCTATAGTTACTTTTATTACTTTAATAGTAATGGCTCTTATTAAGTAATGTCCTTATAACTAAAACCTATAACTGGTATTCTGCAAAGTATCTTGTTGAATATTTGCATGAAATTATTAAAATAAGTTAATATTCACCATAAAATCTTAATTATTACAAAAATAATATAAAAAATTTTTCCCAATAGGAAGCAAGCAATCCACCTCGAGGTGGTCACCAACTCAAGTCATCAGACCCGCCGAAGAAACCTACCAGTTGGCTGTCAAGGTGCACAATACTCTGACAAACTCCCGGAGCTGCTTAAAACGTCACACAACGCTTATCCTTTGAGCCTATCATTAATTATTACCACCGTGCATCTTCAAATAAGTGTGATAGGACAATTTTTGACATGTCTTTCTAGAACGGTTATCTCTATTCATTTCTTAGAGTCGTATATGATAAATATAAAAAGTGAAATATGTACTGATTTTCTAAGAAAAATACTAATCAGTATAAATAGGAATATTCTGCTCATTATGGTTTATTAGAAAAATTTAAAACACAATTATTAAAAATCATTAAATATTTTTATATTCTAAAAAAGTTTAGACCTCAACCATTTCCTCAATCTCCAGTTATTTTAATCATCATTAGGTTTTGTTCTTTATACAGCTCCACTTATTGACATCTATTTTAACTTATATCAATTATTCAGTCTGTTTTTATATACAATATATGTATTGATAATAAATTTCAATCCTGTAAAAAGTATAGCTGTATTAGTTTTCAAAATAAGTAGCTGAGTTTTACAGAAGCCTAGTCTATATTATTATATATAATACCACAAGAAAAATTGAAGAAATATAAACGTTATCAGTTGAAATTTAAATTCACATACAGCAACATCATTTTATATAAATCTTGTTCTAGAAAAGCATTGAACATCTGTTTTTCTTGATGATAAACTAATACAGTAATGCTTTGGTATATTTCAAATTGCTATTTCATGCTTTTCTTCAGTCTAATGAATTGTACCATTGCTAGTAATTGTTATCTTCCAATTTTTGACAAATTAGTTCATGGTAATATCAGAAGTTTTTTCACTATTCCCAAAAATAATAGGTCTGCAATGTAAGAATTTAATCTATCATATACGATTCTAACGAATGATCTAGTTTGACTTAGATATATATATTTGTCTAATATATCTTATCTAAGTAGACATATTTGTTTCAGAAGGAATGTGGGCGTCTCATAATGTATTTATAGGAAAATTTATATTTATGCACTTATTAGTAGTTATTCTTAATTATTTTGAACATATTTTTAATTCGAAACATCTGATGAACCACTAATGTAATAATAAAAAATTTCAGTGCTCTTTCATGTTTGCAATTATTCTTTATTAATACTTATTCTTTATGCAGTAATAATATTGAATAATATTTAACTTAAAATCCCAAGTATTGACAGAAATAATCATATCATTACATTGATAACAGATAATCAGGTAATGGAGAAAATCACTAATGGCAGAAGAAATATTGTCAGGGAAAATGTAATTACCTGAAAATTTGAAAATAAAATGTTTGAAAGATATTATTATATTTATTGTTTGTATTATTATTTCTTGCTTTCCGTAATGTGGATAAAACCTAATTTTTCAATTTTCTAATCATCAGTACTTATTGACTTTGATATTCTGAATTTGACTGATGTTTGTTCAACTGTAAATAAAACATTTTATAATTGTGATCATTTTCAAATTTTAATAAATGTATAGTTAATAAAAATGTTTATTTTTTCAAACGGGCACTTAGTAATCACTTGTATATTGATCATAGTAGATTTTCACTTACTTTTGTGACGTTTTTTACATTCCAAAAATTAAAAAATATGTGAAACTCACCTGGTGTATTTTGAAAACCTACCGCCTTTTGTTAAATTCATGAAATTATAAAACATGTTATTTCAGATTAACAAACTAAAAATTTAATTTTTTCTGATGTTCTATGGCTGATTTCAAGAAACATTTATATGTTCCCCATATTCAACTATTTTCTATCATTTTTAATAAGAAAATAAATATTTTGTACATTTATATAATCATAAAAAATTAACACAAATTTTTATCAAGTTTATTACATGCCCTTTTATAGTTTCATAAATATGTAAATAAATTATATCAACATTTTAATGGTTGCTTTATTTAATAATAATAAAAGTATTTAGTGTTCGTATATAAATATTCGTTATATATATATATATATATATATATATATATATATATATATATATATATATATATATATATATATATATATATATATATGCATTTAATTTATAATCAGTCAATCCACAGTTCGACTAACTTCTCACCATTTTCAATTCTCTATGGCCCATATTGATCTCCCATTACATGAAACATTCAATCAAACATAAAGACGAAGCCCTTCGTACTAGACTTAAGGATATACCTCTCGCTTTAAGACAAAATATGTGGTTTTTGCACGACGGAGCACCACCATATTATTCTTTATAAGTTCGTCAATACTTGAACGAACAGTTTCCGCATCGATGGATTGGTCGTGGAAGTGAGTTTGCTTGGCCACCAAGAGGCCCTGATTTAAATCCTTTGAATTTTTCAATTTCGTTGCAAATGAAGGCATTAGTTTACAAAGAAAAAATTACTTCTTTTCCACAACTGCGACGGAAAATACAAGTAGAAGAAGCCGCGGATGTAATTAAAAATAATAGACAAGGATTATTTAATATTAAGAGATCTTTACGAAAGCGGATTTGCTTTGAAGTATTTTTATTTTTGTTTACAAATTTGTTATTACTACATATTTAAAGAATAATTTTTATGAAAAAATTTAAATTTATTGAACTTTTTAGAAGCAAATAACTCGAAAACCGATTGAGTTACCCGAATCAAAGAAGAGTAACTTTTTTTTGTAGAATTTAACGGTTTTTAATATTTTTCTATTATTTTAGTTGTAAGTTTAGCCCAACAAAAGTTTACTTTGATTTAATTAACACAAACAAGCGCCCTCTATTAGCAATGTTAAATTAGAGTACAAATTATGATCCCTCATAACCTAACCAAAATACTAGCAATATTTGCATGAGGCATGTTGAGTAGAATCATCATATTTTGAGGTCTAGAATCTACAGTTCAGAGATTGGACATTCTTAATGAATCACCCTGTATATAATAAGAAAACGCTCACACTCCAGCATATATATATATATATATATATATATATATATATATATATATATATATATATATATATATATATATATATATATATATATATATATATATATATATATATATACGGGTGAGTCTGGAGGAGCGCACCAAACTCTAGGAGTGTATTATATATGTGAAAGTAATGTAAAAAACTCATATGTTCTTATTCGATTTTCATTTGTTTTCAAGTTATAGTATATTAACAAATAAACAAATTATCACATAAAAATTTCCTTAATATATATATATATATATATATATATATATATATATATATATATATATATATATATATATATATATATATATATATATATATACGGGTGAGTCTGGAGGAGCGCACCAAACTCTAGGAGTGTATTATATATCTGAAAGTAATGTAAAAAACTCATATGTTCTTATTCGATTTTCATTTGTTTTCAAGTTAGTATATTAACAAATAAACAAATTATCACATAAAAATTTCCTTAATCATAGCGTTCTTTCAATAAATGTTCAAAAATACCGCCATTGAATTCTAAACATTTTCTGCTTCGTCCAATTGATTCATTTCTTTCTTCTTTAATATGGGCTGCAATATTCTCAATCGTCTAATTAGTGCATCCCGTGTGTCCACTTTTATTTTGTAGATTTCATTTCTTATCCAGCCCCATAAACAAAAATCTAGTGGGGGTGAGGTCTGGAGATCTTGCAGGCCAATTAATGGGACCACCACTACCAATCCAACGCCCTGGAAAACGTCCGTCCAAATGTTGTTTGACCTGATGAGAGACATGTGCAGGAGCTCCATCGTGCGGATAGTACATCAGCATTCTAATAGTTACAGGAACATTCTCTAATAGGCCTTGTAATGCATTTTGTGAAAAATTTGGGTAGTTGTTTCCTGTGAGACGATTATCAAAAATGAAAGGGCCAATTAAATAACTGTCAACCATACCACACCACACGTTTACAGAAAACCGATGTTGAAAATTGCTTTCAACTTTTTCGTAGGGATTTTCGTTCGACCATACATGATAGTTACGAGTATTATTAATCACGGCTAAATGTAGCTTCATCCGTAAAGAGTATACTCTATACAACACGATGATTATTATTTATCCACCGATAAAACTCCATACGGTTAGCGTAATCCTTTGGTTATAGGTGCTGTACTCTCTGTACGTGATAAGCCTTGTTCGTGGAGTGTGTTTGTCACCCTTTTTTGTGGAATTCCCAATTGAGTGGCAATTCTCCGTGAGCTAATAGTTGTATCTTCTACTAGATGCAGAATATTTTTTAATTTTACCAAACCTTGTCGAGTAGCGCGTTCAGAGGATCTGTTAGCACACCAGTCTCGCACAATTTGTTAAAAACTCTAATAAATACGTTTTTATCGGGATATCTTTGGTGTGAAAACGTTGACGATGTACTTCAGCAGCAGCTGTAGTATTTCCATTAGAGAAACCATAAGCAAACACCATATTTGCATATTCTAAATTTGAATAAGTATCTGGCATTTTGCAATACTAACAATCAAATAAATTCGAAATTAAACATTCAGTTACTCTTCACTGTACACTGACAGTTCATCAAAACGTCAGAATTATCAAATGCTTTTGAGCCTCGAACATGGCATGCTTTGATAATGTTAAAATTCAGATATAAGTGGAAAACTAGATGAACATTTTTAATTACTCAATAACTTGAAAACAAATGAAAATCGGATAAGAACATAAGAGTTTTTTTACATTATTTTCACGTATATAATACACTCCTAGAGTTTGGTCCGCTCCTCCTGACTCACCGTATAGTCTATAGAAGTCTTTGCCAGCTGGAGTGTGAGCGTTTTCTTATAATTTCTCTCAGGATTTTGATTTGTGTCTTCCGAACATATTATTATTAGCTTTTCTACTTCTAGAAATACTCCAAGGTACTGATTTGTTTCTTGTATAATTTCTAAATAATTTTCCAAAATTTTTATTTTATTGTATTCGCAATTGAGATTTTGAAAAAAAAATATTAATTTTTTTATGTATTTTAAAACTTTATTATTAATAATATTGATATTTCATACGAAAAACTAATTTTTTAGAAAATGTCGTTATAGGTTATGTTCAACTTTGTCGTAAGAGTGGTATTTGTATCGTCAAAGGACGTGTATGTGTCCAGAACATCGGGTTCGGAGTAAAGCTTATTCTGTTACTTTAACTATTAATGAAAAGTCAAGAAAAATTTAGGATGTAAAATGCCAAGATTGCGCAGCTTCAGAAGGTATTTTATACTGGAATCAAACTCAAGTTATTTGATGTTACAAACAATAATAATCTTTTATATTGGGTATACAGGTGGTTGTAAATATGCATCAGTATTACTTATATGGACCCATCGCAGAAGTGAAGATCCGACACCAACTCAAGTAGCTTGCTATTGGAAAAAATTTCGATTATCAAGCATTGATAGAGTTGTAAAGTATATTAAAGCTGAAAAACTGACCAAAAAAACCTCTACTACTTCTGGTGAAAATTTACCGGATAATAGTACATTTTTTGAAGAGGTGATTCAATTTGCCAAAAATCAACAAATAAATTCACAAATTTGGCAATTGAAATTTGATTTAGAATCCAAAAAAGTTTATAATCTATTTATACACCTTATTTTTTATTTTAATCAAGGTACTGATAGAGTTGAGGAATTTTTGGAATTTGCTAAAACTACAATGGAAGAAGCTGTATGTAAAGAAGCTAAACAGTTAACCAAGCAACAAAGTGAATGTCTAATTTGGCATGAACTTCGTTATGGACGTATTACTGCATCAAAGTTTTATGAAGCTGCTCATTGTAAAACTGACAATGGTTCACTAGTTTAACAAATCGTTGGTGCGAGTGAAGTTCATGAGACAAGTGCTATTACACGAGGTGAATAATTGGAAAAAAACGTAATCCAACTTCTTGAGCAAGAATTAAGAATACAAATAATGCGTCCGGGGATGTAAATTGTACCTATTCATCCGGTTTTTACAACAACTGATGGAATGACTGGCAACGCCATTATTGAGTTAAAATCATTGGATACGTTTTTACCAAAAGTTAAAATTAGCTTAAAGTGTAACGCACAAATGCAACTACAAATGTTATTGCTACAGGTAAAAAAGAAGGTATATTTTGTGTTGCTGATTTGAAGAAAATGGAACTATTTACACTAAAAAATTAAAATATGATGATGCACATACACAAGCTCTCATTAAAAAAAGTTAATAATAATATTTTGGCCCAAAAATTGGTGAAATTATAGGCGCTTGTAAATTTACTGGTGCTGCAGCAATGAGAACAATGTAGTCTGTTAAACGTAACATATTGTGGTTAATAACCGCATGAGGTTTCAGAATTAACTGACGTTGGTCGAATTAATTCAACATTTTTATTATCAAGAAGTGAAACAATGTTTTAGAAGCTGTGTTCAGCTATGACAGCACAAGCTTCAGGTAACTCTTTTAGTAATCCGCTTTCTTGAAATAGCTCATCCGAAATCCGATCTCCAAATCCTCTTGACATGAATTTTATGAAACCATCTAGTGTACAAGATATCAAATATTTTAAAATATTACACTTTTTATTCTCAAGTTAAAGATATAATCACGTGAAGCTTTAAATGGTATCGGTAGTATTTCTTTTGTCACTACGCTTTGGCATTTAAATAAGCTTTTTTAATAAATGTGCCAATACAGGAACTGTTTTATTGAAAATAATACTAGCATTGCTGTCACTCATTCTAAACTGTTCACTTATTCTTTCAAAAGTATCTTGGCGTCGTATTTTCACCAATGATAATTTTATGTTGGTAATATTAATATTAGATATAACAATAATACGTTCTAGCATTATATTCCATTTTGGAGGAACTCCAGTATACGCTTTCAAATTATCATTGATCAAATAATTTGTGACAGCTTTTTTCACAGGAGATTGAAAGCTGTTAGAATCCTTAGCACTCCAACCGGTATTTTCTGAAGGCTCATAAATATCTTGTGAACTATTTGAATGTGTAAAACTAGTAGATGATAAACTTTTCTGAGCATCATCGAGTGAATTAGAAATTTATTTTTGACGTAATGGTTTTATTGGAGATGTTACAGTACTAATGCTACCAGTTTTAATTAGTGAGCAGGATTTATCTACTCCAATTGATAAAATTTTACATTGATCAGATACGCTACGATACTTTATTATCAGAGTTGAATTTTGGAAGATAGGAAGGAATTTTGATCTTCAAAGGATCCAATATCCACTTTTCAACCCACAAGAAACCCAAGACAATATCGATAACAGATCTTTTATGCTAAAATATGAAAATTTTGAACAAAGCTAAGTATTAAAAATATTAACTGGACATGCATGTTAATGTGTGGCTCGGTTCAATATCTGTAGCAGAACTTTGGGGATTATTACCATTAATAAAATATGCAATTGAAACTTTGAGAAGTCAAGAGTTTGCGAGAACCTTTACGCTTTTGTAGCTTGGCGTCAAACACGCTTTCAATATTACTGAAACAGCATTTTCCATTATTGCACCAATAAAAAACATAAATCCATTTACCTACAGTATAGGTTTTGACGTGTTTTATAGATACCCCGACTTGCTTAGATATGATGATGTAGGTGAACTTCAATGAAAATTGTAACGAAATATACACCCTATTTTTATTAAACAAAATACACACATTTACATTATTGCATTTTTATCGATCCACGAGTTTGAATTAAGTCCAAGCCACTTGACATATAATATTCCACTTTTTGAATTTCTTCGGTGTAGAAAGCACCTCGGATTTCTTCTTTTTGGTCATCTTCTAAGATATAAGTGGTCGGGTAGGTTTAACTTTTTTACTCGTGAATATTTCGATTCGATACTAGCTGATTCTTACATCATCCTCTCGTTTAAATTTTGGTTCTTTTGGATGAACTGTTTTTAACCAATTAAAAGCTATAATAAATATACTTTGCGTTATTGTCAGTTACTTGGCTACGTATCGCCCCGGTAGTAGATTGTCTGGTATTATTATAATTTTTCACAATTATGGAATAATCTGTAACCAATTGTATGACCTCTCCAAACTAAATCGTCTCCACAACATGGATTTTAGATTACGTATAACACGTTCAGCAATATTAGCTTTTATTATTATTATTATTATTATCTAATACAGGGCAGGCAGCCTAAGGCTGTTAGCGTCCCCTTAAGATTAATGAGTACAATTAGTTTATTATTGTTAAAGTTTTACATATTATACGTATTGTTATTATAGCCAGTAGTTTATATCACAAACGAGTGCGCAAATATGAGTCAAGTCTATTTTTGAATTGATTTATTGTTTCTGAGTTGATGACTTCTTCAGGTAGCATATTCCACTGTTCCACTATTCGGTTGCTGATGAAATGTTTTCTAGGATTGGAATGACATCTGTCTTTTGATAACTTTGAGCTATGGCCACGCAGGTTGGTGTTTTGATTAAAAGCATAAATATCTTTTAAATCACTACACTTGTATATTTGTTTCACAATTTTAAAAGTTTCTATAAGATCTCCTCTTAAACGTCTGTCTTCTAGTCTAGGTAGATTCAGTCTGATCAACCTTTCCTCATAGGACAATCCATAAAAACCAGTGGGTAGGATTTTTGTGGCCCTTCTTTGCGTCTTCTCTAAAAGATCAATATCTTTTTGAAAGTAAGGTGACCAGATCTGGAATCCAAACTCCAAAATAGGGCGTATGTAAGATTTGTACATTTTGACGAAGAGCTCTGTTGTGATGTGTACAAATGCTTTTTTTATTAGATAAATTAATGAATTGGCCCTTTTGACAATTTTGATGATTTGTGACTCCCACTTTAAGTTGTCGGTAATAGTGACACCTAAATCTTCTTGAACAGACAACACCTTCAGTGGGCTACCATTTATTAGATATTCTATATTTGGATTGGTTCTTCCAATGTGAAGCACAGTACATTTTTGTATATTTAGGTTTAATAGCCACTTTTTGGTCCAGTTGAAAATGTTCGTTAAATCATTCTGTATGGTTTTACCACTTGTAAGAGGATTGTTAGATATCTTGGTATCATCGGCATATGAGCTTTTTGTTGACTGAATTAATGACAGCAGGTCTGTGGTGTACAAGATAAAAAGTACTGGGCCGAGCACTGAACCCTGTGGTACTCCGCTAACAACATTTCCAAATTCTGATACTTTTTGCCCAACTCTAACGTAGAATTTTCTGTCAGTCAAAAATGACTCAATCCAGGATAACAGTTTTCCTCTAATTCCAAGATGCTCCAGTTTTTTCAGAAGTCGTTTAATTGGGACCTTGTCAAAGGCCTTTTCAAAATCGAGATATACAGCATCAATTGGATTTCCTTTGTCCCATTCCTTAGTCCAAACGTCTAAATTAAGAAGCAGATTAGTGGTGACTGACCTTCCATGGGTAAAGCCATGTTGTTCGGCAGGCAGAATATTTTCTTCATCCATGAACTTCAGTAACTCATCCACTATTATTCTTTCCATAATCTTACATGGGACTGATGTAAGGCTAATGGCTCTGTAGTTGGAGGCTATCTTTTTATCACCTTTCTTGTGTATGGGGGTTACTGAGGCCATTTTCCAATCTCTTGGTAGTTGTCCAGACTCAAGCGAAGTCTGCATTAATAAACATAAAGGATGGGACAGGCTCTGCCAACAATTTTTTAGGAAATATGGACTGATGCAGTCTGGACCTGGTGCTGAGTCGCTTCTTAAATTCTTCAAGGTTTTTTCCAATTTTTCAACTGCAAACTCGATACTGTCAAAGGATCTCTCTACTCTTGGCAGTTCATCAAAGGCTGGAAGTTCATCTAGCGCTTCAGTAACATACTGCTTACAAAACTGGTCTCTGAATACATTTGCCACAGCTGTCGCGTCTTGTACTGTATGATTCTCATCAGAGTTGATAACACAAGGAACAGATGATTTTGAACAGATTTGTTTCCTGATGTGACTGTAAAATGTCTTTGGGCTTCCAGTAGCAATGTTTATTTCATACTGTCGCCGAGATTGTCTTATTTTGGCTGTTAGTTGGTTATTATTAAGTCTGTAGCGAGCAAAACTTTCTTCTGATCTGATTCTGGCATGTTCGTCCCATAACCTACGCTTTTCTTCTATGACTTTAATTATCTCTCTAGTTATCCAACGTTTGTTAAGTGACTTTTTACTTCTTGGTGCCCTAAAGGGTATATGCTTATTTACTGCCATGTCAATTATTGTTTTCAATTGATTCCACTTATCTTCGACCGACTCTGCTACTAGAATATTTTCAGGATTGTAATTGCTAATAAATTGATTGATAGAGTTAAAGTCTGCTTTCCAGAAATTTCTTTGTCGCTGTTGAGGCAAAATTCCTTTTTGACACTGTACTTGTAGGTTGACGAGTAACACCGAATGATCACTTTTACCTATTGGTGGACAATATTCAGTTTTGGTTACTAAATTTTCGTCGTTACTGAGAACTAAATCCAGTAAAGAGGGTTCTTGCATTCCTCTGTATCTAGTGGGCCTGTCAACATGCTGGAACAAATTACTTTCAGTATACATAGAAGTAAAGAGACTGTACGTTTCATTTCTGGGCTCA
Source organism: Diorhabda carinulata (assembly GCF_026250575.1). Classification (NCBI taxonomy): domain Eukaryota; kingdom Metazoa; phylum Arthropoda; class Insecta; order Coleoptera; family Chrysomelidae; genus Diorhabda; species Diorhabda carinulata. Next base: position 13,968,267 of record NC_079462.1, read on the forward strand.
CCTAGTATTGGCCAGCTTAGGTTTGGTAAATTGAAATCCCCCATGACAAGGATGTTCTCAGTAAATGATGCTGCCTTAATACTTTCATAAAATTGCCTATCATTTTCTAGCAAAGAGTTTGGTGGTCTATAAACTCCTACCATCATAAGCCTTACCTCAGCTATTTGAATTTTAATCCACAGTGCTTCGTATGGGCTTAAATTTTCAGTGCTGTCATCACTCGAAATAACTTGTAGTCCTTGGTAGCATTTCGAAACATATATGGCGACCCCTCCATAACCATCAAAGCGATCCTTTCTGAACAAAGAGTAGTTATCAACATTTACTAACGTGCCTGGTATTGATTGATTTAGCCATGTTTCTGTGAGAACAACTATTGCTGGTTTTTTTTTTCTCTATTTCTATTTCTAACTGATCAAATTTAGTCATAAGTGCATTAGTATTGGTGTATAATATGGATATATCCATAAGTTTGTTTGTGTTTTCTACAAGTTTTTTGGGACTATTTTGGGCATGCCTCTCACATATTTAATAATAAGGTTCGTTTCACCCTCCTGGATTCGCTTGTTCAGACTTTCACGCAAGTCCCTAAGATACTGCCTTTGGGCTGGGGTCTGGTCGGAGTATATACGTAGTCTATTGTTTTTGACCTTGTTCTTATTCTTAAGAATTGAGATCGCTTGTTCTTTTGTTTCCAGCACAACTTTTAGAGGCCTTACCTTATTGGCTTCAGAAGTCTTCCCCAATCGGAAGCACTTTGTGTTTATTGTGATGTTACCTCCAACGGTCTCTTGCAATATTTCCTTGACACTATTAATGTCTTCCTCTTGCTTAGCTTTAACATCTCTAGCTTTTGATTCTGGTAAGTTAAATATAACAATGTTTTTGGTACGCTCTTCACGCTCCATCATTTCATTGATGAGCTCTTCTCGATCAAGGTTTGATGCTGGTTGCACATGTTGGCTTTGAGATGTTTGAAGCATTTGCCTGAGGCTTTTCATTCGTCTTGCAACACAACAATCAATTGTTTAAGATCCGGGATCTGCAGCGAGTCTCAGTAGTAGATAATTTCGAGCAGGGGCCACAAAACTTTGTGGCACAACCATCACACTTAAAAATTTCATCCTGTCCATAAGTTTGGTTGCACTGGGAGCAGTTATTCATTTTGTCCTAACCTCAAAACTACAAACTTCTTTTGCGACGAAAATTGGAATTTTTTCAACAGAACTTTAGAATGCAATTATTGACGGTAAACTTCAAAAGTCTCTTTTAATAGTAGTTACAACAGTTGTTTTTGGAATTGCAATTAAAACACATGTACTCATGTAAACATAACCTTTACTATTTGAAAAAAGTGCCATAATGATTTATTTTTTATTTTCGTAAAACTTCATTTACATGTTTGTTATAATATTCAGTCCCGTTATCTGTTTGTAAGTGTTTTGGTAGAATTTTCATTTCCGATAAAATTTTTTGCAGCTAACTGCAATATCTTTCCAAGTTTTTGCTTTAAAAGTTTCAACTCAAACATATTGTCTAAATGCGTTAATACAAAAATATAATTATGTCCGCGATTTTGTTTTGATAAGGTGTCATAACTGCTAAATCAGCCTGTATTAAATCATGGAGACTTTTAACAATAACATGCTGTCCTTGGTAGTTGATCCTCCCAGGAGCGTGAAATTCTATATTTTTTGTAGAGGAGACTCCAGCCGTATTACAATGCAAATGGAAGGGTAAGACCCTGGCTGTCATAGATATAGAGGCGATTATTCAACTTGATGGATCGAGGTTTGATTTCGAAAGGAAATCGCTAGCAAATTTGTTGATAAGCATTGTTTGATAATCTACAAAGTACTGATATGAAATGGTAGTTTCCGCTTTGTTTATCGAATTATTCCACCCTCACGCAGTTCAATGCAAATGGACGTGGGAGATCCTAATTTAAACTTTATAACATCCTCTTTTATAATGGATATACCAGCAAAGCCCTGAAGTTTGAAAATGTCATTAATTATTACTACATCACCATCGGCGTTATAGGAGATACAATTGAAATTTTACAACTAGAAATTTGGATGCAATTCCTCAATTATCCAATACATAAAATTCCTTGCTTAATTTGGTCTTTTGACCTTTTAATCGAAGAATGAAATTTGTGTGGCTATCACTCTAATATCAAAATTAGAACCTTTATAAATATTTTACTTCTCAATAACCTTTACACCCTTCCAAAATAGTTTCATCTCCTTTTTTCTATCGACCTTATCCTTCAATCTCACTTTCTTCATTTTCCACTTGTTTAGATTACAGCCCCACTTAAGACCCATTTAATTAAGCGAGTAACTTAAACTTGAATCTAACCCCCTTAACAGCTTGCTTACGTTTCCCTCTCAGCTTTATTCCCCTCAACTAAAATATTCCACAACATATCAGACACGACTGCAGACTCTGTCACTACTCAACCTTAAAGCTGTACAATTAAGGCGTAAACAAGAACCAGCACAATACACTACTCGGAGAGATTGGTACTAATTACAAAAAAATTTGCAATATTTCAAAATTAAAAGAGGAATATTAGAAATGTTATAGTTAATTTTGCTCAATTGTATGTTTAAATTTATTGTGCCACTATAATACTTTTTGTATAAAGTTTCATACAATGATAAATAAAACATTCAATGTATTCTTATTTAATTTATATTAAATATATGTAACACAAAGTCATGTTTCAATTTATAATATTAATTTGATATATGAGTTTTTTATTCCTGGTAAGTACGGTCAAATGTACATATATGTAGTTAGTTTATGATTTGATACTTTTAGCAATCTCCTCCATGAAGTTTGCCAACTTTACATCTCTTCCACTTAATCCATTAACATCATGAGAAGACAAAGTCACCTGAACTTTATTGTAAACATTGAACCATTCTGGATGATGATCCATCTTTTCAGCAACAAGAGCTATCCGTGACATAAAACCAAATGCCTAAAAGAAAAATTTGAACGATTTCATATCTCTTCATGAAATACAAATAGTAATAAAACTGAGTTTGATAGGGAAAATAGCATTGCATTACTTCTTAGGTTCGACGAAATTTTTCAGAAATTAATCAACAACAAATACGAACATACTGTAAAATAAATTTCCAGCTTTATGGTAAAAGGTGGATAATCTATAATTTTTTGTTCTTGAATAATATAATTTCGTACTTATTTTGAATTGATTTTCATATTCTAATCTAAACAAACTCAGACCGACACGATGTATGGTGTTACAGAGTTTTAATGACTTGAGTGAATAAATTTAAAATAACGTTAGTCAAGATGAATGTCACAAGCAAGACCGCTAACAATGAAAAACTCGCAGTTTTTCGCCGACAGCAACTACAAAAATAACCGTAGAGTCGGGATTCTTTAACACTTTTTATTAGTTGCATGACCGAAGCTGTCTCAAAGTAGATCCAAATTTTCTCATAGGATATGAAGTCGTAAACGAGAAACTTCTTTTGCAACAATCTCAAATCGAGAGGTCAGTATACAGAATAGACAGACAAGGATCCTCGCGACTTTGTTGAAATGCCAAACCGGCCATGAAGTCATCAAAAGTCTTATTCCAGCATCGCGGAGCCTGTTTCAGATCATATAAACTTGGTTTAGGACGGCAAACACGTCCTGTTCCATCCGCATCCCTCTAAAGTTGCAGTCAACATATCAAACTGCCTTAGAACCATCCTCTTAACCCCCGCTATTAACAACGATGATCGAATCACTTCTAGCAGAGAAACTAGACTTATTGATTACTTTATTTACTGGAGGAAGTTTGGTCAATTCCCATGCTACATTCTGACTGGATAGCTTCATTAAAAGTGTCTCTTCATCACCGTTATATTCAACCAAGTAACCAACTATCGCCTTTGTGTCAATTTTACGCCTCTTCTGCTCAAGAAGATAGATGTAGTATTTAGATCTCACAATGTGAAGATGTTTGATCCTTGGCTTATGACCAAACCAGAGTTCAAATAGCGACTTGTCAACAACTGGCGATTTTCCCACTCGCTTGAGTCCTTCGGTTCACTTCCAATAGAGGTCACTGTTGTAGCGCTAGTACCGCCTGCTCTTGCTAGTTGTGTGGGCTTACCATCAACTTTCCACTTGGAACATGGACGAATCCAATCTTAGTAAACCAATGCGAAGTATGTCAATGAAGTAAATACCACCATTTTTAAATGTTCCTCACTTAGAAAACAACAATAAAATAAATAATAACAGAAAATAGAAAAGAGTTAAAAATTTATGCCATAAAATCAGAATTCAATTAATAAGTTTCCAATATTTGGAATCGAATGGAGTTTCTGAAAGATTCTATTCTAGGATTACTGACTTCATAATAATCCAAGTACTAAAATGAGCTTATTGGAAACTAATGTAAGTGTATTAGCTTATTAATAGTCCAGTGAACAATGATAAAAATATGGAATCACCTCAGAATTCCATCAAGACGCATGGATTTGCGTGAAATTTTGAATGTTTTAGAATAATAGATATGTTTTCCAGCCCTTAATCAATGTAATTCAACCCTTGAAAACTAATAATTAATATAAAACATCTAGTATTAAAAAATGAATTTGATATATTGTTTCTATACTAACCAATCAAATATTAAACGTAAATTAATAAACACAAATGTTTAAGAAACGAGGTACAACACATGCTCTTTTTTCAATTACAGTTATACTGTTATAAGCATCTTCGTGTAAGAGACGGAGTCAAACATACACACATTTATGGTATGGTTTATGATTAGTTTGAATCTGTCTGAATTTTTGAGCTAGGTAGTCGCTTAAAAAAATTATTTTGTAGGATAATCTAATAGGCTAAAAAGGTTTGGAATATATTAAACTCTTTATTTTTAAACAGGAAACGTTTAAGGGGCTCCAAAATGGTACCAGTCACACACTACTGTGAACTTTGAAATGTTACATCTCGGTTAAGAAATAAATAAAATGAAAACCAAATTTAAAAGAAAAAAACCTTTTTGTTCTGTAGCAGTTTCAAATAATCTTTCATATTTTTAAAGTTATTTTGGTAATTATCTACATTAGGTAGATCACATTCATGAATCGAAACAATCGTCTGTTTTTAGACATCTATTAGAGAAAACCAAAACACCATTCATTTTAGTTCCATAAAAGGTCATTAGTTTTTTAACTAAAAATAATCAGGCAATTTAAAACAAAAAAAAAGAATTTGCTCCAGTGGCGTAAAAAATAGGGGTAGTGACAACTAACACTGACAGCGCGCCACTGGTTAAATTTTTCCAAAGTTTGTTTATGTCAAAAAATTACTTTATTAAGGAACATATTTGAAAAAAATATTTATATCTTAGCAGCTAGGTCCCGCAAAGGTTTGTACTCCTATATCAAAATGAATCATTTATTGAGATCTTTCTGTGGTAGACTGTTGTCAATCAAATATAGAAACACCCTGTATATATTGATGAAAATGGAGCAAAATTGAATCGGGAAAACAGCACTCAGAACAAGTATTATTTTCTCGCCTGATGTCAAAGTCAGTATCAGATATATTAAATAAAATTGGAGGCTCTTTTAATGAACTATTGGATTCGAAATTTTAAGGACTATTTTTCATATATTTGATTAAAATAATCTTAGTTTTACGTCTTCCGAAACTTATTGGTTTCCTACACCAGTCAATTAAAATTTTATTATCTTAGTTTCTCATAAATGTAGTGTCACAAAAAGGTAAAGATTTTCAGCATTGTCTCTTTCTGTATTGAATTGTATATGAGGATCAACTCTATATAAAATATTAACGATTTCTATAACAATGAATTTTAAAATAAAGAAAAAAACAAAATTTAAACTCTGGATGGCAACTGGGCCATCGACGAATACATAGATTGTTTTGATAATTTGAAATATATTAATTATAAATATTAGTAATTATAAAAACTAACTAAGAAGGTAATTTCAAATAAAAGTTGAAACCTAATTGAAAAATACAAAGGAAATTAAAATAGCCTATAAATTAATTACAAGAATAAGATATAATGATAAATATACTGTGATAATTAATCAAATTCAAAGCATATAAAGCAAGTTATTTTCAATCTGATGATTCTGTATAAATAATTATAGGACATTACTATCCCTAAAAAAGATGGTTATCTCAAAATATATTGATACTAATTGGAATAGAATGAGATCCAATTGTAAAATATGTCTTCATTTCACTTACTTGATTGAAGTCTTTGAACAGAAATTCTTTGTAGATTGCATCTCTACCTTCTAGTTGATTCCACCCTTGTTCAATTAATGGTGTTAAGATTGCATACCTTTCTTCTTCAGTAAGTTTTGAATGCTAGAATATTTATACACATCAGAACATTTAAAACGCTTTTATTATTGAAAATCAAATTACCATTTTCGCTTTTGTTCTAATAGTACTCGAGAAAGATTTCACTTCTGTCAAGGTTAAATTGTGGCAACACACAAATGTTTGAAAGTAATTTTCCAATGGACCAGTTTTCAATTGTGGATAAGTAAATCTGTTCAAGTTCATCAATAACTTGGTCATTTTATTTTTTTTATTTCAAGTTTCAATTAAAAGAGAATATGACGAAATTTTTTTGATATCATTATCATTATTTGTGATTGTGTTCAATATATCTAAGATAGTAAAGTGTACACTGTATCAAAAAATTGAAATTAGTAATTTTTTTCGATGAATGTAATTTTAGTGACTGACAAACCAAAAAATTATTTGTAAGTCAAGTAGAAATATATATTTAGGAGAATTTAAGTTGCAAAACTTCAACTTGTCAACTTTAGAATGTAACCATTTTTTTGTTATCTGTCAATTTATGAGTAAACGGTGTACCTTGGTGATCTCTCATGTTTTTTGATTAGTGTGAAATTAACAGCCTTTCAGGAACAACAAAATTATCGACTGTTTACACGTTGAAGAAGTTCCAGAATATCAATATTCTTATCACCACCCAATACGTAATCCTAAAATCAAATGATTGATGAAAGCAGACAAGCAGAGTTTATGTTTTATAACATATAGAATGTTTATTGGTCTGTGAAAAGAGTACACTTTACAACAAAGAAAACACAAAGTATGTAAAGCTGTTCTGACTAAGGAAGACTGGAGACAGAATGACAACGATTTCTCTATCCTCCGAGGTTTCATTGTAAGACCGTATATATATATATATATATATATATATATATATATATATATATATATATTATATATATATGTATATATATATTGTAAGACCGTGTACATACACATCCCTTAGAACAAAAGTAGTACTCTATGTTTGTTTTAAGAGGGAATCGAATCTGTTATATTTATTCATCATTCAATCACAGGGCTCACTAGGCACTAATCAAAAGACATTCCGTAAAACAAAAGTTGGTGCTGCATTGGTAAATATCTCAATTGATCTGATTTGAGTGAAATTAAATGGAAACTAGAACTAGAACTGAGCTACACTTAAATGAGTTGAAATTATCTGAGATTTCATACAAAAGGATAGAAAGATATACATAAACATAACTAACAGTTCATTTTAATCCTAACACAATTGACACTTTTAGAATGTCGCGCTATCTCTTGGTTGGAAAGACTACTAGTTATATCAATAAAATAATACTAGAATGTGTAATTTGAGTTATTTTAAAAATTTTTAAATATTTCTCAAAACAAATTATCAACACATAATATCTAATACATACTATTATGTTCTGTGATTTGACAATCTTATCTAATAAAAAAGGAATTTGTGTATATCATTAACTACAAATTATCTCTGTTTTAATATTCAATGATAATTTCTTTCTTTTTTCATAAACACACATGCATTCAAGCTTCTAGGTTCTAAACCTAAGATATACTTCTGTTTAGATCATAACGTTTAGTAAAGGTTATACATGTCGAGATTTATATTGTTCATTTCGTTATCTTTTGTTTGAATAAATGATACAATTCACACGAACAGATGTATTTTATTTTTTTACGCCCATGTCTGTAAACGTCAAAAATCACACTGTCAACATTGTAAATGACATTCTATAATAACATGCATGTAATGAGATTTCATAACATACACGTGCGAGATATTTAGATATAGGTATATTTAGGAACGAAAGATTCCCCTAAGCAGCACATTATGCAATTTTCTTTAAAAAATAGGACACGATCTCTTAAGTAGACTAATATGAAAATAAATGTCATGTCATTTAAATTGTCAATTTCTTGAACAAAAATATGATTGTATCTGAACATTGTCTCAACTTTATCTATGAATATGTCAGATAGTAGTGAAAGTGATGAAATTATGAGAACTCCATCGGATATTTTAGAAAAAGCTCAAGCTGCCACGCATAATTTGTTCCGCTAAAATCCAAAAAAAGGGATGAAATTACATATTAAAAATGTATGGATAGCGACACATGCATAACCTTAAATCCTTTTCGGAGAATGTTTTACTTGCGGATTTTGAAGAAATATCAAAAATTATGAAGCCATTTATTCGATGCTAAGAACTACACTAAACAATAATAACATTAATATAGCAAATTATCCAAAATTAATCGCCCTCCTGAAGCGGAAATCGGATGACATAAAAATGAGTTTTTTTTTTGTTTTCAGGTTATCCTCATTATTGGATTAAGCGGGGCTTGCCGTAAACCAAATGGAACACATTTAAGACAAGGGAAAATCCTTGATAATTGATATTCCAGATTCTAAAAATAAAACGAGACGTTCATATGTAGTATCAGAAACGTTTTATATCAAAAGCCACAAATACATAAATTTGCGTCCAGCTGAAATGGAACTTCCTTTATTTCTTAATAACAGAAATGGAAAATGCATAAAACAGGTTGTGAGAATAAACACAATCACTATTTCAAAAGGTTAAATACCAATTATTGGCAGTTATAAAGTATGAAAGTGAAACATGGCACAATTTTGGATTATTGAACAAAACAGGTTTTGCCACCTTTTGCTCTGCCATGTTTTTTTAACTAGTGCTAATCTACATTTTTAAGTTTGATATCAATATAATTGGAACAAAAATACCATCTCAATAAATACACTTTGTTTATAGACAAAATAAGTAGTTAGAACAAAAAGTTCAGTAGCTTAACAACCATTAAGCTACTGAACTAGAAGTTTGCTTGAGTTTCAATCTCTGAGTCGTCTTGTGCATTGCTTAGCTCATTGAACTCCAACGCTTTTGAGGTTGTTGGCAGCTTTTTGTAAAAATTATGGAACTCCTTATCTATTTAGGTTTATAACAATAGCAGATCCTTCTTTTTCAAAGGATTTACTCAAAGACTACTGACGTATGAGTTAGATACTTGAAGATTTTGTGCACAGATCTTCCAACCTTATCTGTTGCGAATAAGATTTAGGATTCAAAATAAATATATCTTTATTTATTTATATACATTTGGTACATTTTTAATATCACCACTTAATTCATTAAAAGAGCGTAGCCCTTCATAAAACATTTTTTTTTGCAATGCTGAGGTTCGTACAGTGTCAAGATTATAGTTTTGTTTGGATCTAACATTATAATTATGAAACTGCAGTCATTTATTTAAGTATGCATTTAAATACTCTGGCATTAGGTTATGTTCAATTTTATATATTAAAAGAAGATTCGCTCTTTTAATGCTCTGCTCAATAGTTAACCAATTTAGAGTTTCAAGCATGTAATCAATTGGTTCAATTGATTCAATTCAATCAATTACCTAATTTCTTACATAAATAATCAACATGAATTGAAAAATTTAAATGTCGATCTAAAATGACACCCAAATATTTAATTTCGCTTACAAATTCTATAGGCATACTATTTATGGATAAAGACAAATTTAGATTATAAAATTTTTTACAATTTATAGCTGAGCCCACCACTATACATTTTGTTTTTGAGGAGTTTAATTTTAATCTATTCTGACACAACCATTTATACAATATCTTAAGTTCATAATTTAAAATATTTCCAATTTCTAAGTAGTTTTGCCCAGACACTGATATAAGGGTATCATCAGCAAATAAATTAACGAAACAATTTTTTAAAGCCATATGAAGATCATTAATATATATTATAAACAAAAGTGGTCCCAGGACACTTCCCTGGGGTACACCCAGCACACTTTTCTTCTTTTGAGATATCCTGCCTGATATTTTTGTTTTATGAAATCTGTTTTATAAATAGTTATTAATCCAACTTAAAGCACATTTATTCACACCATAGTGTTCCAGTTTTCTTATAAGAATTCGACGGCAAATTGTCTCAAAAGCACGCTGAAGGTCAACAAAAACAGCAATCACTTAATCACCAATGTTTATTTTTTTTCGCAAATTTGCACACACATACTGAATCGCTGACTCAGGAATGCTGACTTCTAAAGCCCGACTGTCCCATAAACAACAAGTTACTTTTTTCGAAGTACTCCCTAAGTTGATTACAGATGATGGCTTCAATGATCTTATCTACAGCTGGTAAAAGATTAATAGGCCTAAACTCTGAAGGTTTCTTTGGTTTATTTACTTTTGGGATAGGTGTTATCACACTAATTTTTAGGTCACTTGTTATTTTTCGGGTGGTGATTTATGCATTAATCAAGTACAGAAGGGGATATCCAATTACACAGAATAATTGCTTTACTAGTTTAATATTCAAGCTGTCATCGCTAGAACCTTTATTCTTTAAGGCATATATAACTTTTCTTAACTGGGACAAATTTATGGTCTTAAAATGGAAAAAGTTTGTTTCAGTATTAGAATCTTGGCTTTCCCAATTTTCATACTTTATACTCTCTGAAACTTGCAACGAGTCTGAAAAGAATTCATTGAAGTTTTCCTCTACAGAGCTGTTGTACTGTTCAAAATCTATTTCCATGAAATCAGTAGATTGTTTCTTTGTTCCAGTTAATTCCTTCAGCGCTCTCCACAATCTTTTGCTGTCCCCTTTACAGTAGTCAATATTTTGTTCATAATGTCGTGTTTTGTTTTTTCTAATCGCTGACACAACTTCATTTCTATATTTTTTATAGCATTCCCAGTATGTGTTTAGTTTTGTAAAACAAAATTGTTGGTAGGCTCTATCTCTCTTTTGTTGTATCTGTTTAATATCATGTGTCATCCAAGGGCACTTTCTAGGGTTAATTTTATTTACTGGTGCAATTTTATCTAAAGCGTCCTCAATATTTTTCATAAAGTCTGCATAGATGACATCTACATCTACAGCGGTATAGTGCCACATTTTTCCTATTAGTTCATTGATAAAATTGCATATATTATCGTCATTCAGATTTCTACTGTAATATGGCAGTTTCTACTCTGACCTTCTATTTACCTCAATATTTATGTGCTTCACTTACACAACACACTATAGGCTTTCTATCATCCAGTAATTGGCACAGTTCGTTGAGGTGCGACCCTGTATGTTTATGTGCAAACTTGAATTTTCTTTTTTTTGAGTACCATCTGTTTAGCTGCTAGATATAGTGTGTTTTTGTTTTGAGTCTGTCTATTGCCTTTTTATACGATAAACACGTTTATCAAAAACTGTGTGATCATAATCAATATCCTTGATATTCAGAACATCACAAGCATATCTACAGTTTGTACATTCCTTTATTTCTGACTGGCATTAATTACTTATATGATTTTTGTTACACAGTGGATAGACAAAGGCTTTTTGACGACAAACATCAGCTTTATCTCCATATTTCCAGCATTTATAGCATCTAAGAACTCCCAGATGCTCATAAACTAAACAAGAATCCCAATCCAAATACACTCTTCTGCACTGTAAGAGGATTTTAAAATTCCGGCGACACTTCCAATAAAACATTAAGCTTATTGGTGCTTTTCGATTTAAACTTTTTTAAGAGCTTTACTTCCACGTTTAGAGCATTTTTAAGGTTATTTTGGCTTTTTATTTTCTGAATAAATACATCTTCCTTAATATATTCATCTCGAACACCAGCAATTATAATTTTCGGATTTATCATTTTAGGAATTTGAACATCATAATTTGCCGAAAGTTCCGCCACTGCTTTATTTTGAAGTATTTGCAAAGATTTGTTATCATCGCATACCGCAACAATACACCCATTGCCGGCAGTCTTCACCTTGTTTACTTCAATTGATAAGTCTGAAGGCGTTATTTTTTTCCTCAAAACATTTTTTGTTGTAACACTTTCCTGATTTGCATTTTTTGGTCGAATTATTAATGGCGGATTCCTTTTTACCACGTTCGATCATTGTTCATTTCTGTTAACTGAAGTCGGATTTCCCATGTTTTTTATAATTTCTTTTGTGTTTTCCCTGCATTCTTCGATTTGTTGTTTCAATCTCGACAAATTTTTCGCAAATTATCGATGCAGGACGCACAGATAGACTTAGCTAAAAGAGATGAAAACGCTTTGAAATCTGTTAGGTCCATCTCGAACACATTAAACCTTTTTTTGCCAGGGACAGCTCTTACAAACTGACACCAATCACGAGGAACCATAATCTTAAAATTTTCAAAAGAAACTTGATCCATAATATTGAGATTGTCATAACTGCCATATTATATATTCCTATTCTGGCCGCCACATGTGTCTGAGTACCTAATTACGTGCTCTACGTTTACTGGTAACTGTAGAAGCTTTTTTAACATACAAGATGCATTCTGATCTGATCCTCTTCCTCCTTGAAGCTCACTTCACATACAGCAGTCTGATGATTCTTTCTCTTGTGAACAATCACCAATAGTTAACAATCTTTTGTAATAAGCAATGTTGGTTGTGAAGTATGGCACGGGCAGAATTTGTTGTAAGTCAAAAACCAAAACTGTTTGGTATTCAGTGTTTTTTGCACGTTCTTTGAACATTATTACTGGCATTGATCACATCACGGTCAGCTGTATTAGTAGCATGTCTTTTAAATACATTAAATTCATCGTTTTGTACGTGTCAATAAATGGCTCTTTGTGAACTTATAGCCTTTTGTGTTGAAGAATTTTTCTAAATGAGTCATATCCAACCGACTTATCGTACCCGTTTTCTATTCACCACTGTAAGTACTCTGTTTTGTTAGATGGCGTTTGTTTGCCCTTCAGTTCAACATCAATAACACCATAGTGAGAAGCTCTTTTCTTTTCTATTAATATGTCCAATTTCCCTCTGGTGACTCAATAGGCACCCATATATATATATATATATATATATATATATATATATATATATATATATATATATATATATATATATATATATATATATATATATATTAACATATCAAGTTATTACTTCGTCTGTAATGTGAACTTTGGACATATCAGGTTTGGACAGCCGTTCTATATTCGCCACTATTAACATCCCATAAAAGCCAAACAAACGTATTGACATTTTGACAACTTTACAGGAGAGATAAAAAATTGTACAGATATCACTATTTTGAACTTTGAAGTACTTTATTATACATTATATAATAGCTAATCGAAAAAAGAAAAAATCCTTAGTATGGACCAGTAATTAGAGTTAAAATAGCAAAAAAAACTTTCAATAATCTTGTCAATTATATGAAATATTTATCGTTTTCCAAAAAGTGTCAGGCTTACGTTTTTCTGGCTCTTATTATTTTGAAAAAGATTAACTTTGGCTAATACGTTATTTGGGAAGATAATATTTAATTAAAAATGGCACAGTAATAATATTAAAAAGTTTGTGAAAGTAGTTTTAAAGTGGCGCCTACGTATTTTCACCAATATCTTCATAATCCGTCGAACCAACTTTAAAACTACGATAAGAATCGTGATAATGTGTAGGAATGATTCCCTGTCTACATAAATCTTGCAGGTCAGCATACTTTTCTGCTGAAATAGGTAATGGTCCATTATACGCCTTTTTCAGTACAATTTTGTCTAAAGCCACCATCTTGCCTCTTCTTAATACTTTTATTTTCTTAAAATCAGAGTCATCATAGTCATATTTGAAATAAATATGTTTATTGTCTTCTTTTCTTTACTGGAACCACTGGCACAAGTATCTGACATAAAAGTGACTGGCTTACCATCGGATTTATTTTTGAGGTATTTCATTAGGAATGTTCCAATCTCAATAGCTCCTTTTCGTCCAATACCTTCATGCTAACAGTAACAGTAGACTCTGCGCTTTTCCTTGTCAAAGTCTAACATAGTAAAATTATAAACTGGAATTCTGCGTTTATAATAAGTCAATTTTGACGATGAAAATGGACAGTTACATATTGCCTCCAAGTCATATTCAACGAAGTGCATTTCTCCAGACTCGGCCAACATTATCGCTTCATCACGGTGTTTTCGGGCAGTGACTTTTCTTTTTAAATGCTCTTCGTATTCTGTTTTTTCTTTATCTTTATCTTCACTTAAATTATTAAAAATGAAATACTTGTCACATACATATTTGCGTGGTTTATGGAAACCGATATTGACTTCTGTGTTAATAATCTTACGATAGTATGATATGTCCATTGGCTCTCTATCCTCGTCTTCACATTTACTTTTGTAAAGTTGGTACATTTTGGTCACGTTTAAGTCTTGGTCTAGGTATTCTTTCTTAGACTTTTGTCTCACTTAGTGGGCCGGTGTTCGCGGAAAAGAATTAACATGGTCTCGTATGAATTGTGTTACTTCCTCTGACTTTTTATTATATGGTGTGTGATGGCCTTTCTGGTCAGTTTCTACGACATCAGTTTCACTGGAATTCTTTAAACAATTTCCGAAACATTCAACGTTGATAAAAAAATTTTTGGCATACTTTTAACTTTTCTGATAATTCAGTTTTTTCAAGAAATAATTGTTTGTCATCTCCCATCTGCTTTCCTTTCCATTCCATACAATGTACTGTCTCTTCTGGACACTGCTATTGATGTTCCAAAAAGAGGAAAAAATGTCTAGCCTTTCATCCTCGCTAAAATTATCAGTATATTTTAGTTTACACGTTCCCATACATTTACTTTTCAATAATGATTTTCCAGGTATCATGCCACCCTTAACTGATTGGTAAGGCTTTACCTTTTGTTTGTTATTTATTTTTTCTTATATTTTTTTCCCATTCACTAGGATCAGCTTGACCTCTACGTTTGCGTTTACAGTTTTGGTGCCCAGGAATAATAGACCTAACCTCAGTGGTATCAGTAGTATTGATCTGTACGCTTTCATCAATTAACTGTTGTACGTTTTCGATAAGAATACTTTCAGATGATGTAATGGAATTGTTCATATTATTATTTGTTACTTCGGAAATGGTACAATCAGTAGAAGATATAATACATTCATCTGATTGAGGTACATAATCACCACTTGAATCTGATAGATGCAAATCTTCATTCAACAGATCGACAAGCGAAACGTTTTGATGTCAATACTGAAGAATTTGGGAGATCAATAGTTTTGGAATGTTGGCCCCCTATCCAAGCTAGCGAGCATGCTTACGTTTCTAGTATATACTAAACTACTTTATGCCATATATTTTTTTACTCAGAAAATAAGTAATGTCTGGGGGTTCCGGGATCTTGGACTATAAAGACACTTATCATATGAATCTTGAATTATGAAAACATTTATTGCCTCTGATGTTATGCGATTTTGCTGTATATAAATTAAATAGAAATGAACTCAACACAGAACCTTAAGGAAGACCTTGTGACAAAAATCTTGGACCTTGTAAATTATTGTTATGATCTGAAAGATAAATTACTCGATTTTAAAATAGGCTAAAAATATTGGTTGCTACCTTTTTAACAAATCTCGGCTTAATTTTTTTTATAATATGTTTAGGTCCACAGCATCATAGGTACATTTGATGTGATAAGCAGGCAAGATACTTATTTTCAGAAAAATTGTATATGTAGTACCATTTTAGTGTATCATTTTAGTCGTGTTTTTATCATTAGTTTTTGTCAAAGTGGAAAATAACGGAATAGGTCGATATGCTGATGAAGTTGCCTTGTTTTTATTAAATTTTTGATAACAGTTTTATAACAACGTTTTTATTTAAATTGGAATAATGGTTACTAGACCACCAATCATTATAAATTTGTAAAAGCTCTATTTTTGCAATATCTGGCAGGTAATTTATCATCTTGTAGGTTATATTATCTTTTCCAAGAGCAGCGCTTTTATGTGATGTTATTGCTGGCCATAGTTCATCTAGACTGAAGTTATCAGTAAGATTATATACTGATATAGAATTGTTTTATTTTTGAAAGACAGAAATGTTTATTGCAGTCGAAGGGCAGATAGTGCTAAATATTTCCTCAAGTAAATTAGGTGGAATCCTAGATCTACTATTTTGAAAACTTTTATTATTGATTTTTTTAATAAAATTCCATATCGTACTTTGTGGTGTATTCTTGTTTATTGAACTAATAAATACTTAACTTTCACGACTGGCTTTTTTAAAAGTCAAGGCCACTGTGTCGACTTTTTTATAGATCAGATAATTGGCATCATTAGATGTTCTTTTTTAGTTCATTAACGCA
This sequence comes from Diorhabda carinulata, assembly GCF_026250575.1. NCBI lineage: Eukaryota > Metazoa > Arthropoda > Insecta > Coleoptera > Chrysomelidae > Diorhabda > Diorhabda carinulata. The sequence continues at coordinate 13,984,836 of NC_079462.1, forward strand.
GTTTTCCTTTTTTCACTGCCTCTGTGCAATTATGTTTCCATAAAACTGGCTTTACAATCCGAGGTATAAATGATTTTTTAGTAGGAATTGCTATATCTGCAGCATTTGTAATTTTATTCATGAAGAATTCTGATTTTTGTATAGAGCATTGATTCTCATTATATTTTATTGAATTTATTTGCAGTTAGGATATTAGCAAGAGGAACAGTTAATTTTATGTTAATATCTATTAAAAATATCTAATAAAAATGGTCTGAACAAAGTGTCTCAGTTGTAACTTTCCACTCACAATAGGACTGGATTTTTAATTTCTTCCATGGCTTTGATTTGGTGTTGAAAATGTATAGGGTTAAGTATAAATATAGTTTCTGAAGAATTAATTGCGGTAATTAGCTTTTCTTTTTGTTGTATTAAGTTGTCACGATATAGGTTGGCCGCAATGGCTGAGATTGAGCACGATATGTTGTGCTTGGTAAGGGTTGCGAAGGAGTTTTTTTGGGAGGTGTGTCTCATTCTTTAAATGAGATTTTTCGGCTATTGTTTTTCAATATATAGTTGGAATTTGTAACTTGGTAATTTTTTGTTCTGGTCATATTTTTTACAATAGATGCAATATTCTGAATCAGTTTTACAATCGAGATTTCTTCTTTTTTTCTCCACATTTTCTACATTTTTCAAAGCTTTAGCATAATTTTGTAGTGTGGCCATATATCATGGATTTAAAACATTCCACAACTAGGTAAATGTATGGTTCAACCCCTAAATTACACAAATTAATTTGTACCACATTGGGTAGAATGTTTTCTAAATATGACACGATAATCAACTGTTGCGGTACTAATTTTGTGGTATTGTCAGGTTTTTTTATTTTTCTAAACATTCTTTTAACGTTTAAAACTTTTTTATGACTTTAATATTATTAAGTAAATATTGTTCATCAAAGAAAGTGTCAAACATTTTTATTACTCTTTTTTTGCGTAAAAAAGTAGGTATATAGGCAATAAACCATTTTTAATTATAACATCATGATTAACTAGACTGTTAGCAATTGGAAAATTTTCAAAAATAACTTTTACCCTATTTCTTCCAACGGAAGTAATATGTTAATTGATATTTATTGTTAAAATCATAATTAGGTAGGTTATTATACTATCTATATCTGTTTCCAAGTTTTTATGTGATGTAGTTTCGATTTGTTAATCAGAAGACCCAGTGCTTCCCATTTTTTACTACTTACTTTTTTAATTGCTTTAGAATAGACACTATGATATCAAAATACTATGAATATTTAATTTATTATGCGTTGACAGAGTTAGATACTTCACATGATATTCCAAATCACATCCGAGGTTTACACAACCATAGCTGAATTGAAATTATGTTGAGTGAGGAGGATATTTATTATTAAAAATTTCACAAACCTCCTTCTAAGCTCTTGCTTATTACCACAACCAATCATAATTGAAATGTCTATTCTTTGAGTCACAGACAAATGAGTAATAATTAAATTTAATTCGCCCACAAATATTATATTGATGTCTTTTAGTAACTTTAAATACCTAAAGAACAGCAACCTACTAGATTCATATCAATTGTTCATTTAGCTTTTTGACTAATATTTTAGTATCTTCAAAGATTTTTTCCTGACGTTTAGCGGAGCAGATACGGAAATACCTGATTTTAAATTTAGGATAACGGAAGAAATTAACAAAATAATCCCTTAGGTCATAAAAATTGTTGTACTAGAATTCCAAAATCGACTCGGTTATTATCAAGAAGTGAATGGAGGTTATTTTGAACATTTAATTTAATTGTAAAGTACATTGAAAAATACATTCTAAATATATATTATACGATATTGTTATCTCCATTCTACGTAAAGTTTTGTGATAGACATTATCAAAATTATACATCTTAAAAATTTATTTTCTCAGTTATGCTTGCACCATTTTTAAAAATATTTTAATTTTTAATATTTTCGTACTGTAAATTTGATAATTTCAAATAGTATATAATAATGCTAAAATTGAATTTATTCCATACATATGAACCGAATTGTATGTACGTAATCAATTTTTTAAAACCAATAACTGAGTATTTGAATTCATATACAACTTCAACTTTGAGTCGTACGTACATAAATGAACTCTTCATTTTTCAATAAAATATTTAGCTTAGAGAAACTAACTGTAATGATTTTCCACTTGTAAGTTTCTTTTTAGTTCACATGTTTACGATAAATGGAACAGGTATGTATATGTAATAAAATAATAATGAGATAGGATAAAACTTTTAATAATGTTGACAATTTTGCTTAATTTTTTATTGGTTAGAATCATATCTCTTTTGAATCTCTTCCAATTCAAAAATATCTTCATCATCACTTGAGCTGGAATACTCTATACTTAGCTCTTCTATCTCATCAGCTTCTGAAAAAAAATTTGTTAATCTATTTTAAAAATTAAATATAAGTAAAACCCAAGGATGAAATAGAAAAAAATTCGAATGAAAAGTTATCGATTAATGATACTTCAGTAACATATATTTTTCTTATATTAAAAATTACCAACAATTCTTTAGAACACCAATGGGCACTTCAATATCCTCTATATTAGCAGATTATTCGATGGATTATATTTTGAACCAAATTGATTGGAGCCGAAGTTAATGAAGTTTTAGTTGACAAATATAGAAAACCAATAAGTTAAAAGAAAAGATGAAAAAAAGATGAAAAATAGAGACATTAAAATTTCTAATCCAATATTTTATAGAAAAAAACCTTAGAATACTTCAAAAACTTTTTATGAAAATTCTAATACTTCATATCTTTTGAAATGAATTCTATGTAATACATCTGACACTGACTCTGACATGAGACAAAAAAACATTAATACTTTCGACATAGCCGTCTTACCTAATTTATACACCCTCGCCATACTTAAAATCAGTTACTCCTGAACTGTTAGGAAATGTTAAACAATATTATTTGAACTTTCACTAAAATTAAAAATAGAACACCAACTAATCAATTGCCTAGCATAGTTCATGAAATTTCTTGAATAAAGTAGTGAAAGTACATTGGTGAGTTTGACAGGTCACTCACTAATCGGATAACTTCTCACAAAAGTGATGTCAAATTATACCCTGACAGATGCTCACATGCCTCACACGTTTTCTATGGAGATCATTTTATGGATTATGGGTAAGCCAAAGTTTTGGCAATTATAACAACTATAAGAAACGTCGAAACAACATACATTGCACAAAATGATCATTGTATCAATAAGAAACCGATTTAAATAACTTAACTGTAATTCATACATATCTTTAGATTTTGAAAAATGACTTCTATGAAAAATTCAATTCAAAATTAAACTTTAAACATAACGACCTTACCTAATCTAGGTTAGACAATTTGATGTTTTTCATAATCTAACTAAAAAATATTCAATATGTATGTTAAGCGTCCATTTGAGTATTGATTTTTGAATATACATAATATGATTTCTTTAATTTCTTATTTCTTAGACCTTTTGATATGTTTCATGTTTCTAAATCTTCTTGATTTTAAAATTAGTTTTTTTTTGGAAGAAAGACAAAATTTGACGTTTCGACTTTTCTTTAAGTCTTTATAGCTTTTTCGTTCTTATGAATTTCTAAAAATTCTCTTTTTTGTGTATTAGATTCCGTTCCAAGAATTTTTGAATCTTTATAATTGAAATAATGTTTTTTTGTTAGGTCACGCCTATTCCCAGTTACATATGAAGTAACAGTTGACGGCATATTATAAATGTGATGACTCCGCGAAAACACGGAACATAATAAAAACTGTATTTTAATAATTCATTCTGTCCCTCAGACTATATCCAACGAACAGACAAGTATTAGAACCTCCACAAAATGTTTTCAGGCCAAATCAAAAACCCATACTCAACTTCCTAAACCAACAACTAGGGTTGCCAGACGTGCTCGGAAAAAAACCGGAGTTTCTAATTTCAAATAATAAAGCTATTTATTCTAAAATGAAAAGATAGAAAAAGAAAGAAAATTTGAGTAGGTAGCTGAAAAAAGTGAAAAAAATATATTTCACATTAGATGCCGCTGCTTTCAACAACTCCCTATTACTTGATATCTTGATACTCACAGCTCACACTTAACGCTATCTACAGAGAAGAGAAGAAGGTACATCTACTGGTTTACCTTCACATACGGAAAACACGGTGTGCAGTGCAGCCAATTCTTGTTTCCAAGGAGAACCACAAATCTATTAATTAATCCAGGTTGGGCAAATCTAAGCAGAGCTCTTAGGTAAACATTTAGAGCATTCGTCACAAATTGTTTAGAATGACATTCTGAAAGATAGCCTTTCTTGAAGGCCATGTGTATTTTTATGCCAAAATGTTGGACGCTTATTTTTTTGAAAGGGTGCTGAATTTAATCATTATATTATGCAGATTATACGCTGCTGTAGTATGTTATGAGTAAAATACAAATACAGGTCATTATAAGTAGGATTGGTCTATTTGTAATTTTGTTTTCTTTATCTAATAAAATACCGTACGACAATTTTCTTCTTCTTAATGGTACTCTATCAAGTGCTTTAAATAAACTTAGCCATCTTATAGGGACGTGTCGAATAACATCCCTGTATTCAATTTCAAAGAAATCAAAGCATTCCTTCAATTCTCCTTTTTTTGCAGAATTCGAAAATTCTGCAAAAATTTTCATATTTTTCATTATATTTTCGCCATCATCACCAATCTCGGTGCAATTATGAAATATATGGTCATTACAATGTGCCGGTATTATATCATTATTTTCTTCCGACTGTAATTTTTGAAAAACGGAATTATTGACTCCGTAGTTAACAGACGCGTTCTCTGCTACAAATGCTGTTACTGTTCTCCTTGGCAGCTGTGCTTTATCTAAGACCTGTCATAAATGTTGTTTAATAGATCGAGAATCTTCGAAGGAATCCAAAACTTTATGGCAACTTTAAACAATTTCTTATTCCCTTTGTTAGACGCGTTGGTAGAGACAGAAAATAGAACTTAATTTTTCAAATTCTCTTGAACAAGTTGCATCGAATACGGAAACAAAACTTGTTTAAGACTATGATAAATCTCAGTTAATTCAGCAAAACTTGACTATTGTACTTTCACACTCCTTATGCTTATTTGATGCAGACTGTTGTGTTACCGCTTTCAAGCCATCATAAGCAACTGTGAAACAAGCTGCAGAAACCTTTTCGTTACACATATATGTATCCACGAAAATTGCCTTTCCCAGTCTATATTATAATGACACACTCTTTGTATTTTTTAGGCACACTTGCTTTGCTAGTAGAGGCGTTTTCCTATATAGTTCCAAATTACCGCGAATTGTCTAGAAGCGCAAAATGTACCAGACGGCCATCTAACAAGCGTATACGCACCGACCTCTACGATGATATAGACCAGAAATAAACTCAACAATATAACTCTTGCGATGCGTAATAGCGATTTGGGATATTTTGACTCGTCGCTCACTGTCATTTATTAGCATAACTTAACCTTACTATAGTAAAACCGTTATATTGTTTGCAAATGATACGTGCGGTTCTTTGTTTACCGATTAATAGGTGGCGTTGGCACACTTCATAATTGAGTTGAGTACCGGTAGACGTCAGTAAGGTCAGCGGCGAAACTCCTTTCCGTGTGCATTGGTAAAAACGTATGTTGTTCTTTTTAGGTAATAACGTAATATTTTTACCCAAATTACAGGATAGTTCATGAATTCAACCAAATACCGGACATTTGCTCGTCCGGTTTACCAACATTTTTTCAACCGGACGATCCTCGAAAAAACCGGTCGAAAACTGGACATCTAGCAAACCTATCAACAACTTCCAGAAATTCCTCCACATTATCACAAAGACAAAGGTGGCCAAATAATAAGAATGACTCGTATAATCGAAATCAACATTTCGAAATTATGGACAGAATTCAAATTTTACTTCCAAAGAGCTATTCACAAACAACTATGATCAATCAGACAAACAACACTACTATCAGAATCAGAATACAGATGATAGTGATCAAAATCAAACGCACTATAACTATGACAAGACAGAAAATGAAAATTTTATTCGAACGAGCTCGCGTAAAGGAACACCTTAGTAGAAATTAACATTTCATCAGAAAACGTATTACCTTACATAGAAATTAATAATCTCAAATTAAAATTATTTATAGATACCGGTAATTCACGTCCAATTACACTAGCCGACAAGATTTTCGTAGCACAGGCGATACTTTTATTTTTAAAATGTAAATACTTGTTTACATTAGAGGGTGGGTAATTTTATAAAGGGGTGGTTAATATCGGTAAATTTTATGGCCGAAAAAATCCTGAACTGTATTATTCACAAAAATAAACATAAAAATAACATTAAATATAAGTTTTCTGTTGATTTTAATAGTAAGTGGTTCTCTGTTCATAGTGTGAAAAGTGATTATAAAGACGAAAATGTCGAGTCAAAGGCGCCTCAGTTGCAAAACTTCTAACAAATTTTACTATATTTGTGGAGAATTTTTAAACATTTTGGTACTTTAATTGGAGAACAAGATAAGCAGTGGGCATTTTGACGATCACTATTGTCTAACAAAGACTGACGAAAGGAAAGCACAAGATCGAGTATCCAAATTTGCCGTTTGCTATATGACCGGTTCCCCATAACGAAGATTTACCAGTAGCGATTGCGCCTTTAGATCCGCAAAATATTGTTTTAGAAGAACAATGTACCGACCCTATTTTTACTCTAAGTACCAGTTCCGGCGAGCCACATTTGATTGTTCAAAGTGAGTTGAATGACTTAGCACATGATTTTGGGTTATCAAAGCAACAGTCTGAACTTATTGCTTCCCGTCTTAAAGAATGGAAGTTGTTAGCCAAAGAGAGAAAAATTACGACCGATTAGAAAAAGAAATGCTACATTTTCTGCATTCTACAGTATGGAAAATTTGGTTTGTGCGTGTACGGATATTGATGGTCTAATGAAGGAACTTGATATTGAGCATAATCCCAGTGAGTGGCGCCTATTTATTGACTCGTCTAAATATAGTTTAAAAGCAGTGTTATTACACAGTGGAAATATGAAACCGTCTATACCAGTTGCTCATTCTGTGAAGATGAAAAAAACTTATGAAAATAGAAATGAAATAGAGAAATAGAGAAATATAATATTAAGGCAAGTCAAGTAATAAGATGGGAAAGCTAACGAGAAATAACGAAAGATAAATATACATTTCTAAACAGTGAAGACAAAAAGGGGACATACAATGTATTAGAATTATATTATATATAGAATTATACGTAAAAGAGGAATTGGTAGTTAATATATTAGAATTAATACCTTAAATGGACGGATACGCTTTTGAGGTTAAAAATAAAAGAAAGTAAACATATACGCACCCACAAAAACAAGAATTCTACGAAAAAGCAAATAAAAAAAAGAATTACCAAAAAAAAAAAGAATTAATTTTGATGGAAGATGCTAATGCTCAAGTAGGGAAGGAACAATACACGATTTAACTAATGACAATGAACACAGATTGTGCTAATTAACAAAAGCGCTTAATGACCATATTTTCAACAAAATTTGACACCCGGTAGGAAAAATAGGAAAACAAATGGACCATATACTAGCTACTAAGGAGATTACCCTAAAATAAAGGACACCAGATCATACAGAGGAGCACGGGTGGAAATTGACCAGTATTTAGTAATAATAAAACGTTAAAATATATAGAGCAAATTAAAAAAATGTTACGGCAAAACGAGGTCAACAAGATGGATGCTTTGAAAAATGGAGAGTAAAAAACAAGTATTAACAAAGAAAATGTTCAAGAATACAAACAAAGACTTATACGAAGAAGAATGAACTGGATCGATAAAAGCGAAGAAATAACAGAAGAGATTATAAGAGGCAAAAAACGAATGGCTGAATAAGAAATTAAAAAAGATGGGCCAAGAGGGATATTAAACAAATTTGAGACAATTTTATAAAGAGGTAACACATTAAATCACTACCCCAAAACTAAAACCAAAAGGAACAAATGATAATAAGACTTCCTAGAATAATTGGGAGAATATGAGTACTATCAAAATGAATCATACGAAGATAAAAAAAAAAATAAGAAGACTACGTAATGGAAAAGCCTCCGGAGAAGATAGAATAGAGGCTGTTTATATACGGCGGAGAACGAATGAAAAAATAAATTCATTAACTTATCGAGACAATCTGGAAACAAAACAAGATCCCAAAGGAATGAAATACTGGAGTAATTATACCAATACACAAAAAAGGCGATAAAGAGAAATGTAAAAATTATACAGCAATAAGACTTCCTAATATAAAAAACTGGCCAAGTTAGTAAATAGAAAACGAATCATACGCGGAAAGCACACTGGAAGATCACGACGATCCACAATCAAAGCACACAATAGACCTAATAACAAAAAACATGGGAATACAATAGAGACCTACACAAAACCTAAAGATTATAGAAGCGCATTTAACTCAATAAATAGACTAAAGCTGACAAAAGATCTAGAAACACTAAAGGTGCCCAGAAAATTGAAGATGTTGATAAAAGTTACATTTCAAAACAAGAAAGCCAAAGTAAGATATCTAGCAACATTAACAGAAGAATAAAGAGGAGTCAAACAAGGTCCCTCGATCTCTCCATCCCCGTTTAATATGATTTTATAGAACGTAATGAGAGAAGCAAAATTAAATAATAAAAATATTATGACAAACCAAATACAAGCAGTAGTATACGTAGACAAAGTAATAATATTGACTGATACAAGAGAAGAACTAATAAAGGTAATAAAACAATTGAAAACAGTAGCAGGAAAATTGGTCTAGAAATAAACCAAAAAAATCAAATACATGAAGATAGCAAGACGAAAGAGGAACGGACCACCTAAGGACACAGAAATATGTATTTGAAACTCATTCAAATATCTAGGAGTAACAGTGTCACGATAAAAGAATAAGAGAGAAAAAATGAAAAATTATTCAAAAGCAAGAATATTAGTAGAAAGAACAAAATAGAAATATATAAAAGATTAATCAGACCAGTGATTGCGTACGCCATGGTACCTACTGTCATAAATAAAAAGGAAGAAGACCTGAAGATAATCGAGAGAAAAATGTTGAGAACTATACTCGGATTACATATTACAGGAGATGGGGAGAGAAGGTTAAAGAAAAATAAAGAAATAGAAGAAGAACTGTAAGAAGAAAATATGATAAGGTATGTGAAAGCACAAAGACTAAATTAGGCAGGACACATCATTAGAAAGAAACCTACAGAGATGGGCCATACCAAAAAATACCTGAAGAATCCAATCAAAGAAGATACTAGAATCCTAAACATAGTAGACTGATTGGAAAGCTAAATGCAGAAGCAGAAAAGAATGGAGAAAGCTGACAAATGATGCCAGGACTAACAAAAAGCTATAACAAAAGAACAAAGGGAGATTTTCTAGACTTTTTTATCTTATTTTGGAAAGTAGAACTATGTTTCTCAACAATTTCTTATATAATTATTTTTCTCTCCTATCTTCTTGGCTACTTATTGTAAGATCCTGCATCATGATTTTTTGTTTAGCTTCCCGCCTTTCTCGACTGATCTCATTGGTATGGCATTTAAGCCGAAGCATCCTCTTAGTATGTCCCAGCTATTTAAAATTATTATTTGTTTTGTTCTTATTGTTCATATTTGTTCTATATATGTGTGCGTGTAAGGCGATAACAGCAAAATTGAAATACGGGGTTAAGAAAAAAGAGAGGTGATAACGGTTGATGTACGTGCTTCCTAGAGCTATAACGGCGACGTGTAAGGTGATAATATGTGTTTTGATGAAAATTAACAGAAATTAGAATTAAAACTTTAAACAACGACAAGAAACCTTGACTCTAACCGCAAAAAACGATAATCGATGCTTAGTTTATTTAATATTAATTGCGATGAATATAAATTCACCAAAATCATAAACATCATATACCAAGCGTTCCAAAAATAATTTTGTGCATAAACACAAACATTGCTTTTATGATAAATATATTTTGGCTTGGAGTGTTCTAGAGGGGGGTCCAATTCACAAATAGGTATAATTTTCCTATCCTTTAACATAAATAATATCCGCATTAGATGCTTCATCATATTACCAAATTGATGTAGAGATATCGCGATTTTGCTTAAGTTACACCAATCGATGACTATTTAGTTGGTTGTAATGGTTTATACAGTCTAAACATGAGTATTAATACTGTCTTATAGTCTTTGAGAGAGGTTTATAGAATTCTTTTTCATGTAATATAAGACAGTAAGCTTTAACGTCACTCGATGTTGCTTCATCAGTCTCAAATTCTTTTCTTAAAACAATGCTACCAGATTGGATAACTTCTTTCTGTCTTGAACAATCAATGTGTACCAAAGGAGCATTAGCATCAACTTCTTGTAGAGTGAAAATAGGTTGGTTCATTTGAATATGGTAATAGGACTTTTGAAAATTGGTAAACATCTCATACAAGGAGGCCAATCTATTTGAATTGAAATTTGAATTGATATCGTGATATGTATATCTTTCCGAATTGAGTCAGTCAGTTTGCGATGATGTAATTTACTCATGTCCTTTGTAATTTCTCCTCTTCTTTTGATTTGAAAGGCTACGATAATATGTCTTGGAGATTCAATTTTCGTACTCGTTTTAACAGCCCAAGTATGATTTGTAGAATTATTTAGTGAATAATATTCCACAATTTGTCAGAAGCGAAATTTGGTTGGCAAATTTTCATTACATTGTATTATCTTATTCAGACGTAGTTTTTTGCTTATTCTTGGAATGACGTTACTTATTTCGACTTTTGGCTTCCCAGTTTCATCGAAACTTATTATTGCATCAGGTATCATCACTTGCACGAATTAATATCAGATCCTATTTCATATTCATGAAAATTTTTCTGAAATCTTCAAAAAAAATCAGATAATAATTAGTCATTTTCAACAAACCGTTAATGATCCGAATTCCTAGAGATAATATTGAAGGGATAATAAGGGATTCTGATGGTGTTTACGATCACGTAATAGGTATTTTTCACAACTCAACAGAGGAAAAATTTTTTGTTGGTGATTCAGAAATTACTTTCAAACCTATAAAACAAAATTGAGGGAGGTTGCTGATCCTAACAACAGTATTAAGGGGGCTACCTATCCTGGGATACCTGGTTTGTGTGAGGTATTGTCAAAAAATCGCCCACATACTTTAAAAACGATGATGTTATGAATTACTTGAATATTATTAAACAGACAAGTGCAAATCGTCGTGAAAATAATCTTGATCTTCCAATAAGAATTTTTCCAGATGATATCAAAAGCAAATATAATTCCATTATTCGACCAGTATTGGAAAAGGAAAAGCTACGAGCGAGAGAAAGAACTGGTTCCAAACCATCTTCATTATTAAAAGGAGTAGCAACCCGAAATATGAAAATATGAAAAAAAAAAAACGGAAAGGGTATGTTGATGGAATATACTACCAAACCAATTGATTATAATAGTAGAAAGATTGGAATTACTTTAGCTTCTCAGGCTGCTGGAAATACTGGTCATTCCAACGAAATTGTATCAATTATTGAAGAGTTGCGTGAGGCTAGAATAATTCAAAAAATAAAGCCTATGCGTCTATTTCTTCATTTCCTGCAATCTTCACTTTCACTTTTGTGGAATGTGTGTTATTTGCATATACAGTTTGATATTATAATTACTCAATTTATTCTTATACCTAAGTCTCTTGTTTCTGATTTTCAAAATACAAGAATTGTTAAAATTTTTGTAAAACACTTATATAAACAAAAACAGATTTTGTATATCTCACCTGATGATGATTCTTCACCACTACTTCCACTTTTTTCAACACTTGTGAGTGATGATGTAGTTTTTATTAAGCCATCTAAACATCTTCGCCAATATTGAGTACAATTAATAGCATCAGTCAATGCTGCGAGTGTTTCGTGGGCAGTCACAACATTCTTAATAAGGTGATCCTGCAAGATAGTATTCGGTTTTTAACAATAGCTTCAGTTTTTATAAATATGGATTTTAGGCTAAAAAATATTAGATTCAGTGAAATAAATGTATTGAAAAAATTTAAATATTAGTAGATTTCGAGATACAAGTTGGTCCCGACAGTTTTTAATTACCTAACTCTATTAGTCTCTCAAGAGTGTTATAGTTATGAAGCCTAAACTCAAATTATGATTCCAGTTACACTTTGAATATTGAAAGACTATTCTTGAGAATGTATGAAAAATCAAACTTGTTGTCGTTTTTGGAATAATAAAAGCCAATATTTATAAATAATTTGTTTTAGCGAGTTTTTTACATTGAATCAAATGTATTGCTGTTTGGATTTATAATATTCTGTATGCAAGTAAAAATTTCCGTAATTAGTGCCGTTTACGTTATGATATTATCGATTAGATGGATTCAATTCAGTATCATCACAAATGAAGAGTCCTATTTGCGCTGGAGGTTGCACCGATTTTAATACACTTTTTTATATTTTCAGAGTTGTCGATAAAGGGATTGATTAACATTGCATGATTTTCAGCCCCCATGGTGTTTAGAACTAGTTTGCTACTGCATTGAATTTTGCACTATATATTGCCCCGATGCAGCGACGAGAAAAGTTATTTTTCTAGCTAAGAAAAAGCTATTTTCAATCTATCCATTTTTTTTGAAAAAATCTGATTATTAGCGTGTATTGTGAATATTGACCACTAATTTGACATGACTTGAATTGAAACTAATTTTTCCCAAATGTAAAATAATTACCTGCAACAATGTGCGGAAAGGTATCAATCAATGTCATATCTACTCTATATTTACCACAGAGTTTTCTCAAATTCAACTTGAATTGCATGCATTTTATCTTAACACCCTTTTTTATTTATTCTGTGATTGGTTTTATCAACTTTTTGGTTTCCGCGAAGTTTTCAAAGAGTTATCTCCATTCTCCTCAACATTAGTTCACTCACTTTTCATCACATGAACGGAGCTACTTCTGCCTACAGGCGAAATTTGTGATGAGAATCGTAAAAAATCCATTATTTTCGTATGTGAGAAGCAGACGTACTTAAAATAATCGTAGAATAGGTTTTGGAATATTAAAATTTTCATACAATGTACTAATTGGTCTTGAATGGGTAAAACGCCGAAATTAGAGTTATATTAATTGAACCGTGAGGAAACGGTCTCCTTTGGCAAGATATAAACGATTGAGAATATGTAGCTGACGTCTAGCAAAAAAATGTTTTTTTTGTTCGAAAAGTTCAATTGCATACCTCTTCCTTTTTGTGAATAATAGATCTTACTCTTTTGCCATTATTTAATTCATGACAGTGATTTTTATTTGTTTGATCTCCAAAATTTCTTATTAAACAATCTGATAGCTATCTATAAAACTTTCTCAATCCTAGAATGTTCCCTTTCTTTTCTTAAGGTTATTTTCTCATCTCCTTCAGTTACATAACCCGTCATGCAAGTGCACGTGTTGCTTAAGACAAGAAAAGTATTCACAACGAATTCATTCAAACATATATTAATATTACGGTATTGGTTAAAAAAATTCATTTTCATTCACATCGGCTGAATAAAAAACATACAATCAACTCCGGTTTCATTCATAGATACCATATACACCGAATTAATACAGATAGAGCAAGAGTGCAAATTTTATATTATTGCGATTGATACTAAATAGAGGATAAAAAAATTTATTGATGCTAAAAAAGTGTGTAAAAAATATCTAAACCTACCTAACTTCAAGTGAACTGAAATGCGAAAAACTATGAAAAAATTAAAAATTTTTGGATGTCCCGTATCTCCAGAATTTAAGTGGAATATAATGACTAAAGCATCTTGTTTTGGGGTCTAGAATCTACGGTTTAGCTATTCTTGAAAAACTGTATAGTTGAATGTAAAACCAACATGATAATATCATTATTCTTAGAAAAATTGCTACAATTGGTATTTGAGTCATGTTATTATTATAGTGGAAGGATTTTGAGAACTTTGAAAATCAGAACTGTTGACCTACAATTGTGAGTGTGAGTGTTTGTGTAGTGGTAGTAGGAAATAGTGTGTTTACTATCGTTAACGTTACCTGCAAACATTTGGGACAACAAAATACTTTCTTATTTCGAAAGTTCTCGATAATTCCATCAGAGAGCTCATTTATATGGGCACTGTACTGCCTCCAAGCAATTATTTTTCCTTCTGTTTCCTTCACGAATTTTGCCCATTCTGACTTATATAGAACTTGTCGATTTCCATCAATACATTTAATGTTATTTCTGACGATACTTGCAAATTCTCTTATTTTTCGTATTACTTCGTGCATCCACTTGGTCCACATATGAGCATTATGGATAACTTCAAGCAACCAAACTGCCCATATTTTCAATGATAAGCAGCAAATAGTATCTGTTGAATGCTCATAAACTTTAGGAGGTTTATGACCACGGATATATTCTCCCTGAAAGTTTGAAAAAATTTTTGTTTAAATATACTTATAAATTTCTTTAATTTCTTATTATTATTTAATTACTGTAAACAGCGTCGCAATTAGTATATAGGGCAGAAATCTCAGTATTTACAAAAAATACTAAAAAGTCATCAATACGATAATAATAAAACTACATTAACGAACCATGAAATATCCACAACAATCAAATAACTTAAATTCAATTATGAAGATTCAAAAATCCTTGAAACGGAATCTAATACACAAAAAAGAGAATTTTTAGAAATTGTTTACATTCATAAGAACGAAAAAGCTATAAATGATGAAAAAGACTTAAATAATTTAAGTAAAATTTATAGCTCTATTTTGTGAATTCTAATAAAACTACAAATAAGTTAATTGATTACTGCTACATATTTGAGATGTAAGGACTAAGGACAAATCTATTTCTTTTATTAGAACCAATATTATGATTTTATTCTTATTATGATGTTCATGGGTGATCTGTTGATCAATATAAATACGCAAATTGTCAGTGTCAATATCATACTTTGATATTGACTTGACTTGAATAAGTCGAAACGTCAAATTTCTTTTTTTTTTCTAAAAATTATTGAAGAAACCAATTTTAAAATAGAAGAGACCTAAAATCAAGAATATTTAGATGCATTAATGTACTTATATACATATTTTTTTGAAAATCAATTCTCAAGTGGACTAAATTTTATTGTTCTGATCAATCACATGTTAATTCGAAAGAATAACAAACTGTTCATACTTTCTAGAAATAAGCAATTTAATTGATCAGCTACATTATCGTATGTTAAAATATTTGAACTCGTACGCCAATAATCTGAATTATTTATAATAATCTATCGACTACGTTCTCTTTTATACTTATACTATGTTTAATAATTGACAAATACAATATTTATATGGTGAATTAATGATTCAGTAACCTATTACAATGATTCGCTCTATTTTGTTGACATAGAGCTGTCAGTATCATTTTAACTTGATTAATATCGATCCATGCTAATGGGGTGATTTTTCCTCTAGTATAAAGGAATTCTATGTAGATTATTCAGACTGTTTTGTTTCCGCCAACTAGCTAGTTTTTAACCTCTTTAAGATAGACAAACAGAAGATATCAGAATATTTTTACGTTAGAATAAACAAATTATATTGGATGTTATCTTCGCTAACTCGACAAATTCTAGAAACATATTGATAAAATATTATTAGGGTATGTTAGATTAAATTATTTCTAATTTTTTTTAATTCATCTATGTGAAAGATAGATAGACAAAACTTTCAATAGAACATTCGAAGTCGAGTCATCAAATTTTTTTAAATAAATTAACCAAACCAAATTATATAACTCAGTCTGATCTTGTAGCTCAATTGTCGTTTGGGTTATTGTTATTGTCCGAAAATTTTTAATAATGAAGTAATGTAATTGAAAATACTACTAGGATCTGGAAATTGAATGAATAATCAATCAATTTGTAAATTACTTACGTGCTTGCAGTCTTTTGTTTAGAGTCAAATTTCTACAAAACCGTTCATTTTAGCTCCATAAAAGTTAATTAGTTTTCCCACTAAAAATAATCAGTCAATTTAAAACAAAATTTAAAAAAAATATTTGCTCCAGTGGCGTAAGAAATAGGGGTATAAAAGTGACAGCTAACCCTGACAGCGCGCCACTGGTTAAATTTTTCCAAAGTTTATTGACGTCAAAATATCACTTTATTAAAGAGCATATTGGTCATCAAATTAAAAAAAGGTGTTCTTGATTTATGGCAAATTTATTATTTTAATTAAAAATTTTGAACACCCTATGTTTCAGCAATTAGGCTCCGTAAGGGCTCGTATTCCTATATCAAAATAAATCATTTATTGAGATCTTTTTGTATTAGAGCTTTGAATCCAGCTCAGAGGCATTCATTAAACATCACTTAAAACGCATTAGTTTCGTATGCATAATTTCTCTTCTACAAGTAATTTATAATATAAATCTCTAGTATATTACTCGTTTGAAGTGGAATCGTCAAGATAAATTATAATTGGCGCTACTGGTGGTGAAATAGAATATCAATTCCCTTCCTTTATTGTGAATGCAATTTCTTAATATCTTTGTCAAATTCTGATTAACTTGACGTATGTTTCTCTACTACACTTAAGTAGGTAATCAATTAAATTAGCGTAGTTTTGCTTTCAATGTACTCCAAACTTTTATACACATATAATGTTGCAAATGCAATAAATAACATATTAGTTTTTCAAATTATTACTTTTTATTACCTGAAGCGTGTTCTGTAGGATACTTTTAAGGAATATTCATGTCCTTTGTTTTAATAAATGTGAATATCTTATGCATTCTAAAACTAGTATTGTAATTTTTTTCAATATTCTAGAATCTACCTACAAACTAGAATGATAAAAAAGTCCAAATGTAAACAAATAATTAAAGAAGTAAAACCATGAAGACGGAACTTTGGCATTTATTCAATGGTTCATTCAATATAGAGTTGTTTATTCAGTTGTAGTAGTAGTTTACATTTTACAATTTAATTAATAAAAAAAATTTAAAAAACCGTTTTCTGACGTTAGAGGAAATAATTGGTACAGTCACAGTAGGATTCATTCAATCATCTTTATAAAAAACTTAATTCCGTATTTATACCTAGACAAGATTCTAGCACCCCGGAACTCGACTACAATTATTAAAAAGCCAGATAATACAAACAATTGGTAATGATTTCAGTTTTGGTGAGAGGGGCCATTGGGATGAAACTGCTTTGAGCACCTTCCTAGCAAAATGTTCAGGCATCCTTGAAAATAGCATGCACCGAAATAAACCCAATTCGCTGGAAGAAACGATGGCTTATTATAGTTATATGGCCAATTCTATGAGGTAATCTTCTCAGAATAATAATAATTTAATGCCAAATATAAATTCGTTAGTAAATAATCATAGTAGTCCATATAATAATAAACCGGTGAATAATTATCAATATCCTAGGAATGATAATCATGGTCAATATAAAAATAATAATAATAACAATAATTTTACAAATCAACCAATCGAAATAAGACCATTACCACAACAAATTTTTAGTTACCCAACTAATGCACAGGTATTTGGTCGAAGAAAAAATGTTTTTAGACCAAATCAAATAGCTGCACATAGACTATCTAAGCTGAAACCGATGTCTACAACATCTAGAAATTTCATTGATATTTTAAGAAGCAATGATAATAGTAATAATAACTGTACCTAATAATAAGTAATCGCAATAATCAGTATTTCCTAAATAATCCTAAATCTTAACTTTTAAACAACAATGATTATGATGAAAGTAAACAAATGGAAAAAATAGTATACGATTTTGAAAATAATAATAAAGACGTTGCTAAAAAAGAACTTTTATCTTTAAAGCTTAAGATCAGAGGAAATATTTAAAATGAATTTTTCAAAAAAGAAGAAGAAAATATTTCTCAAAAAAAATCATCAATATTATTCCGTATTAGATTCTATTCCAATAATTTTTTAATCTCTATGATTGATTTTATGTTTTTTTATATCTCGTCGATCATTGATGCAACTTTATTTTTTTATTGATGACCTCTTAATCTATTTTCTAATTACTGAGATGTCTTCTCTATGTAGACAGCGTCACAATCAGTAAAGATTAGGTTAGGTCGTTATGAATGAAGTTGAATGTTTATTAGTTAAATCATGAATGACATTTAATTTTTTGAAGGTTAGGTCGTTATGAATGGATCAGATGATTTATTGCGTCGATTATGAATGACATTAACTTTTTATAGAATAAGTGGTTATAGGCGAAGTTGAATTTCATAGGTTAGGTAAGGTTAGTTAGTTCTGGATGGAGTTTAATTTCTTTCCTATTTTCAATACCTAAAAGATATACAATAGCCTATTCCTATCTTCAACTGTTTCGAAAATTTGAGTGTTTTCAGATTTATTTCAATTTGAAAATTAATATAAAAAAATAAAATAATTCTTTCTCACAAATTTACTACATTAAACTAATAACCTATACAATTTTTCAATGATATGAAAAAAAATTGTTGTCAATGTAGGAGATGTTCAAAATGCTAGCCGCAAACGTCGTGATAACATGCTAATCTAGTAAACGAGTATAACTGTCTTTTAACGTTACCCAACATTTCAGGCGTGACTGATTTAATCGCAAGCGTGATTCATATCTTCAAGTCTTCTGAGTTGAAAGACTGAGTTTAGTATAATGGCATCAGATCAGGAGATCGGACTGATGTGAAAAATTTTTATTCATGTACTGCTGGACATTTATTTGTTAATGGGGTGGCTCTAAATCCTGCTGGAACTATATTATATTTATATGAACCTATCGGTTTGTTGGGTCATGATATAAGTTGGTCAAAGTTGGCACGACATTGTTTTGGAGCAGTCTTGAATATTTATTTTTATACAGGTTCCATTGATGGAAAAGGGACCTATGATATTATTTCCAAAAATTTAAGCTCAAAAAATAATTTTTCTAGGATATTATTGTGGATCTTCTCTCATCCAGAGAGGATTTTCGTTGGACGAATAGTTACAGTTCGCTGATTCACGGCTAATTCATGGTATTGAATGTCGAGCAGTCATAACAAATATAAGCTGCTGATCCGAAATTCAACAAATAATTTATTAAGCAGATAATTTATTAAGCATTGAATCCAAAAAAGAATAAAAAAAGTAAGTGAGAATCAAATTTAATTTGCTAGAAGAAACAATTATAAGTTAAGAAGAATATAATAGAAGCCTTTGGAAAACTTTAAAGTTATTTCAAACAAGTCATCAAAATTTATGGAAGAACACAATGGGAGCATACAAAAGAAACACTGATCCAAAACTTCGCCGACCAACGTAATGAAAACTCACCTGAGAATTAGTAAATCTTTATGAAGAACTCAGTGAATCCCCACAGAAATATTACGAGAAAGTGGAGGGTCTGCTAAATAAAATATCCAACTATATAGAATTTCACAACAGCAATATTAATATAAAGACAAGTGAGAAGCTTTTTCCTTAAACAAGTGTTGAGAAATTTCCTAACAAGTCATCGGGAACCCTTAGTATCTAGTATCTGAGCAATGCGACCTGACAATGCAGACCATCCAAGAGGAGAATAATATAAGATACCTCCCGAAAACGGTAAATACCCAACCAACGACAGACACGCACACAAACAAAAATCGGCAACATAAGTCACCAGTAACCCTTATGCTTCCACAATAGCAACCGCCAATCTTCAGACCACAATGCCAACCCTTACCCTTCAGACCACAATGGAAGCCTCAGCACCAGCAACTTGGACCCAGACCACCAGCGCAGATCAACCGTTTCTCCTCACAAGATCAGAAAGTATTCTCTGTACCGTCAAGATTTGCCGTCAATAATCAACAATTCAGTAGACCTCAACAATAAAATAGACCTGGAATACCTCAAGTATACAAACTGATACCAATGGGTGACTCACCTAAATTTACAACTGACCATTTAAAAGGAATTGAAGCTTGAAACCGGCCATTGCTTAATACTTTGGTGTGTGCGACAAAATGTTTTTCCATTCGATTTCCTCAGTGGACATTTGACCTTTTCAGAAACGCTCTCGATTTCAAAAAACCTAGCTAACTGCTCTCGAACATCATAATTGAGTATCGTTTGAGGGTTTTTTTACCAAATCCGTCAACTTTCCCGCAACCATCCATCCTGAGTCTTTTGTGAAACTGCATTATTGAAGCCTACTCAGAGCTTAGGAGGGCTCATTCTGTGCATTTCTGTCAAATTCCATTCTGATTATGATATGATAAATAGCTCTGAAACTAATTACTATTGCCATAAAGGCAGTTATGCAGTTCGACAAAGCTAAGAGTTTTAAATGGAAATAAACAGGACTTATTTGTATATATATATATATATATATATATATATATATATATATATATATATATATCTGTTGAAAGAAACGCTGAAATTATTTTTGCTTAATTTCCCAATATCAAGTGCTAAATGCGAAATAAATAATGTAGCGAAATTGTGGAATAAAATTATTTTCATTTCAACAAAAATGAATTATATACGTATTGAAAAAATCTGCATTTTAAAATACAAAGCGACGAATTTTTAGCAACAAGCCTTCATTTAATAATTAACGAATTTATCTATTTGGCTGGCCCACACCATATATATTTCTTAAGCTTCCACTTTTTAGACATTTTCATATGTTTTTGTTGTTGAATTTTGATTTTAGGCCTCTTCTGATTGAAAATTAGGTAAAAAATTTATGTTTCGACCTATTTCGGCCTATATCAAAATATAATTTGAAATTATCAGCACAATTGTATTAATCAATAGATTACAATATGAATATAAAAAAAATCTGTTTCAATGAATATTTTTTATCCTTAATTATACATATTAACTCTTAGTTAGTTGAATATACTTTACCTCTTCTATGACTGGCCGAGTAACCTCTAGTTTTTCATAAATAACATCGGCTTCTTCCTCAAATATATTTTCTTCGGGTGAATAAAAACCTACTACAAGGATATATATATATATATATATATATATATATATATATATATATATATATATATATATATGTATATATATAAGAAGTTTTTTATTAGGAACGTGGAAAGGAAACACCAAAGTGGACTAACTTTAATATATTTTTCGAGCTTAAAAATTTAATTTAAAATTTTAAGAATTAATACGATTCAAAACCACTTAAAATCTCAATCAATTATTTCCTAGACGATGAATACATAACTATTCGAAAGCTCCACTTTGGTGTTTCATTGCCTCATTGCCACGTTTCTTTACAATTCATATATATATATATATATATATATATATATATATGTATATGTAGATATATGTATATGTATATATATGTATATGTATATATATATGTATATGTGTATATATGTATATGTATATATATATGTATATATATATATATATATATATATATATATATATATATATATATATATATGTACAAAAATCTCAGTTTTAATCTAAAGTACCTTCCATATCTTCACCTATGACTTCATCGCCAACGCCTGTTTCCCAATCTTCCGTAACCACAATATCTACTTCTTCTTCGCCTTCATGTTCCTTTAGTTGTAATAGTTTCTCTGCGGAGCTCAACTCTGTACCTTCAATTATGAGAAATAATTATAAAAATATGTTTCTCTTGTGTACATACCTTTAAAATGATTATTAAAAAATATTTATTTAGGAGATGAAGAAGATGGAAGACGAAGATATATTAGAGCAGTTTAAAATTATCAAGCTATTGCACAACGGTAGAGGTAAACTACAAATATATTGTATAGAGGTACTGTGACATATACGAGGGTAGATACAGACAAAAATGTATCTAGGAATTAACGTACAAAGTAATCAGATTCGCAAAGTGATAATTGATCAAAAAAAAAATACAAAAATTGTATTAACAGATCAATATTAGAATTTAGAACTTTTTCGAATTTTTAGAAAAAGTTTATATATATATATATATATATATATATATATACACATTTTTCCTTTAGTGTGGCTTGATTGGGAATAATAACAAGCATTATAAAAAATGTTCATACTTTACGATATACAACGATATTGAATTCTTGAAAAAGGAAGTAAAAAAATTACTATTGTCAACAGAAAAAAATTGTTGATAAAAAAAAGAGGAGCTAGGTTTTCTATAAACATCAAAATACTCTTATTGAACCAATAGGGTTCAAAACTACATAAAAAAGAAATATGTCACCAGATTGAGGATGAAGATGTATATCGGTGGAAACCTCATACTAATAGAATTATGTCAATTGAAGGTTACTGCCACAAAAATCACTTTTTAAAACGATACTTTATTTGGAAAGTAACACTATTAATAATAAAAATTACAGACTACAATAGTTATTTTTGATCGATCTTATATACAAAAAATAAATGCAACTCTAAATTAAAAATCTGTGATTCAGCAAGTTCATTAGTTTAATAAAATATTTGGTGAATTGCGGATCAGCAACTTGTGTTTGTTATGACGGCTCGAATTTCAATACCATATATGGAACGTGGGGCAGCGAACTGTATTAGCTTTGCTTTTTTTATATGCAGTTTCGTAGTAAAATTCTTACAGTTTTAATCACCATTTATTTTTATTAATTTTTACAAAAAGATACGATCAAAAATAGAGTTCTGGATGCGTATGTGATCAACTTATCGTTGCCGATGGGACTTTCAGAGACTACAGCTACGATGGCAAAGTTGCTTGCATCTGTAGTGAGGTTAAACGGCTTCGTTAAGTCTGGATATTGTACCAATGGTTCGTTGATAAAAAAGTCATGTCTTTGTGCATTCTAAAAATTCTGGTGTATGTTCTGTTTTCGCGTCCATCTTTAAGCACGCGGTTAAAGATTTCGTTATTCTGGCAAAGTCCTTGATGCATCTCCTATAGTAGCCCATTAATCCCAGAAATCTTCTGATTTCTTTTGCCGTTTTTGGAATTGGGTAGTTGATAATAGCTTTGATTTTGTCTGAATTTGGTTTAGTTTTTCTGGAGTGACAATGTGACCTAGGAAGCTAACTTCTTTTTTCAGAAATTCACATTTATCCAGTTTGATTTTGAATCCCCTTTTTCTGAGTCTCTTGATTTTTGCTAGATTGACAAGATGTTCGTGTAGGGATGTGGAGAAGACAATTATATTCATAGTGACCGTTTTGGAGGCTTAATGCTGTTTCTGGGATATCTTTCACTGCCATTTCTATCACGTGGAACCGCTGCCGAGGTCAAGAGTAGAGATATACTGACATCTTCGTAGTTTATCCAGAATATCTGTCATATTTGGAATCGGGTATCTATCATCGACTGTTTTTTCGTTGATTTTGCGTCAGTCTACTATTATTTGCCATTTGATTTCCTCAGAAGCATCGGGTTTCTTGGGGACAACCCAAATCGTTGAAGACCATGGCGATTGACTAATTCTAATGATTCCTTGTTTCTGTACCTCTTCTTTGTGAATGTGTGGGTAACGGTATGATTTGGTGTAGGTCGGAACTTCATCTGTCGAATATCGAGTCAAATATCGAGGCCTATTAAACCATCGAAGGTTCTTTGGTATTGAAAAAGGAAAAATTTGATATTACATATTCGGGGAACTTGGGTATATCAGCGCAAAAATTTGTTATGAAAATGGAGGTTGCAATGAAGGGTTCATATTACAATTAAAGGTTTATGCTTGATTTTATTTGAGAAATATTAGGATTAAGCAAAGACTTGGTAGCGCTAGTGTCTATAAGGAGTTTGAGATAGTTATGTAGGTTAGCTCTCTTCTATTTTCGTTTTCCTCAAAATTTTCTGTTCTTGCATCGCATTTTTATTGGCCCCCCTCACCCAGCTCGTAGAATTGATTTTATGGACAGTAATCGTTGTAAGTGGTTTTATTTTCTAATCCGTTTATGTCATAATTCTTCGGTTGTAAATCTCGGTGAGTGTTGTTGGCGTTGAGATCTCCAAAATTTCGGTTATGAGTTGTAGCTCTGATAGTGATATTCATCAGTGGCTTTTCCACTATGCTAATGATTGCGTGAATTAAAGGTTACTGCCACAATAGTCACTTTTTAAAAAGATACTTTATTTGAAAACTATAAATTAAACATATGTGATTCATCAAGTTCATTAGTTTAATAATATATTTGTTGAATTGCAGATCAACAACTTGTGTGACGATTCAAATTTCAATTTCAATTTCAATACCATATATAAACGTGGGTCAGCGAAATGTAACTCGTATATTGTATTTTAACTACAAGTTGGACATTTATTAACGCATAGAGAATTTTCGAGTTTTTGCCAATAGTAAAGTTCGAAAATATGTTAGACGACGAAAAGCAGAGACTTACAAGATTCATTAAGATGAAGACCTATCTCTAGTCTTTCAATTCCAATTTGATACGAAATCACTATTTGTTTATAATTTGCTTACCTAATTCTTCTCCTTGGCCTGTTTCATCACCTATGAGCATCTTATCCAACTCAGTTTCTAAAAAAAAGGAAGATGATATGAGCTTATGGATTTAGGTAGTATCCCACATAGGGATTTTTTTTAGAACTTTAAAAAAGTAGCCACTTTTCTGATTATATGTCAGATTATAAAAAAGGATTTAACTCCATGAGTTAATCTGCAGAGCAGCTATTAAATTACGTCCGATGCTGACTGTCCTTTTATCGACAAATAAACGTGTAGTAAGCACATGGTTAAGTAGGGGATAGATCTTTTCAGAAACGGATGGCTTTATGACAGCTACCTAGGATTGAATAGTAAGTAACTAGAGCTGCCCGAAATAAAATTAATAATAAATCTAGACAGTCATGATTGAGTCGACACAGTACTGTCACCCGGGGTTAAGTTGGACTTTTATGGTCAAGTTGGACAAAGGACCTATTTAAAATATATATATCTAGGCAATCAAAGAGATACATTGTCTCGTTGCGTGATTGGTTGCAGCGTTAACCATACACATCAGGCTTTGTAAGAACGTGGTTATGTGTGGACGCATTCGGTAAGTTATGAAAAAAAAAAATTCTGAAATATTGTTATAAAATTTGTCAATTTTAAAACACTTGTTTTAAAACTGCTGGGGAAAATTATTCTATAATAGTTCATGCATGAAATTTTATCAGCAAAGTCTTTGATATGTATTTAACCAACAATAAGTGTTGAAGGTCACATTTTTAACGTTGATTGAGAAACAGGGCCGTACTATGGAAAAATGTACCTCTTACAGGGTGAAGTTGGACAATGGTGCGCAAGTATAAAAGACCGCTTGGAACAAAGCCTTACCAAAATTATAAACCTGAATCGATGGTTAAGGCTGTGGAAGCTGTAAAAAAAAGAAAAATGACTCGTTTAGCGTTCCAAAATCTACGTTATATAATCATGTTAATGGCATTAAATGCACTTAACGATATGGTGGGCAAACAGCTTTAAGTGAAGAACAGGAGAACACATTAGCCGACGGGATTTCAACAGCAGCAAAATGGAATTTTCCTTTACAAATTATTGACATAAGAAAACTAGTGAAGCATTATTTAGATAGACAAGGAACAACTGTTTCTATTTTTAAAAATAATCTACTTGGAGTGGAATGGGCCAAACTTTTTTTACAACGGCATGCTGAATTGAGTGTGAGATTGGCCAGTAATATCAAAAGAGCTCGAGCCGAAGTGACGTCAGAAGTCGTTAATGCATACTTTGATGAACTGCAAGTAGCCCTGGAAAATGTCCCTTGTGAAAAAATAGTTAACTACGACGAGACAAATTTTTCAGACGACCCTGGAAAGATCAGGGTTGTCACAAAAAGAGGAAGTAAACACTGTGACATTGTAATGGATAGTTCCAAAACCAGTGTGTCTGTTATGGTAGCTGGATCTGCTTCCGGGAAAATTCTTCCGCCATATATTGTTTACAAAGCTCAGCATTTGTACCCTACATGGATCGAAAATGGTCCTCCCGGTGCAGTGTGCAATCGCAGCAAAAGTGGCTGGTTCGACCAGTTTTGTTTTGAAGACTGGTTCCTAAAAGTGGCTTTGCCGTATTTGTCAAAATTTGAAGGCAAAAAAGTTTTAATCGGTGACAACCTGTCTAGTCATATATCGTCATATGTCATAAAAAAGTGCAGAGAAAATGATATTCATTTTATATTATTACCACCGAATTCAACTCACCTGTGCCAACCACTTGATGTTGCGTTCTTCAGACCACTAAAAGGCGAGTGGAGAGCTGTTTTACGACGTTGAAAATCATCCAATAGAGGAGTTTTTCAAAAAAGCGATTTTCCGCGTTTATTACACGAGACTTTCGAAAAACTGGGCTTACGGTCAAAGGACAATATTACAGCGGGATTCGCATCGGCTAGAATATATCCACCCGACTACAAAAGTGACACTGGTAATGACACTGATGCTTGGTCTCAAAGTTTTGTCGATTTAATAAAAGAAAATCTAACACCTCCACCAAACAAAACCAGAAAAACAAGAGGTAAAAGACTAAATATATTGCCAGGACGAAGTGTAACTTTACCTGGAGACAGTGACGGAGAAGATGAAATAGATGAAATAGGAGAACTGAACCGGATTGAAAAAGAAAATTCTTCAGAAGATGAAAGTATTAATGAAAGTAGCAACAATGACGAGACTGATAACGAAACGATTGTGATATACAACCAAATACGCTTACTGAACCTTCCATTCCTAGTCCCACAACACGTTTCAGTATAGGGCAATACGTTCTTGTGCGGTTCGTCGGACAAAAAAGACATCTCAATTTTGTGGGCAAGATCATTAACGTTGAAGAAAACACATATTTCGTGACATTCCTAAGAAAAAAATATTCGGAGAAAATGGGTAATTTTTTTGTATACCCCAATGTCGAAGACTCTGCCGAGGTTATACAAGAAGAAATTTTCTATATTCTGAAAAAACCCATTGATTTACGAAGAGAACGCATTCAATTTACTGAAGCATTAGATTATGATAGCATCGGTTAAGCCCTTCTTAAAAGCCTACTTAAGAATTTAGAAGTGATTTTTATTTTTGTACTGTTATTTTCAGAAGTATTGTTATGTTTTTTAATTTTGTTTTAATTTTTTGAATAATTTTTTAATTTTTTTATTAATAAAACATTTGTTCATTTATCACCGTTGGATATTATTATTTGTACTGAATAATTGCAAATCTAATCAAAAACCTTTTTAAAAATATGTCCTGTGTCCAACTCCATCATTAGAAGGTGGAAAATTGACGTTTAAGCCATTAAACAAGGCTTGTCCAATCCCGCCCCAAAATGCGGTTGAAGTTGGACAAAATTTAAAAAATAAAAAATAAAAACTGATTAATACTATCAAATATTTAATGTGACATTTGCGTTGGGTAATTATGGAACTATCTTACTGATTTTTTTCAAAATTTTGGAAGTTACGATAAAAAAGTTATTTGCCAAAAACGCTGAAAATTGTCCAACTTCACCCCGGTTGACGGTAGTGCATTAAAAATTATATATGGAGATAAGACTGATATTGATGGGAAATTCATAACTGACCGTCAGATACCTCAATACCCCCAAAGATAATATAGTAATTAGAAACAAATTTGCAACTCGGGAGGCACTTTGCACTGACCTCAATATATAAAATACACCCAATTTTCAAAACACAGTAATAAAGAACAAAAATATCATCTATAAAATAAAATATAAGAAAAGTAAGACTTTAATAAAGTGATAACGCAAGCAATAAATACAATAGATCATATACAGTTTGTAAAATTTGGTAAAAATCTGATTTGGAAGCTATTCAAGGGAAAACTCGCATTACCATGGATTAGAACCACATCCAGTAGAAAATATGCATTACAAATAAACAGAATAAAAAATTCCTAATTTAATCTTGAAAAATAGATGCCACATTATTGCAAAAGCAGATGTGAACTTCTCCACTAGCAATTCATAACATAGTGAAATCCAATAAGACAAATGTTAGTCCATAGTCTTATAACATACTAAACTGATATTCATTTCAAATTTTCTTACCTAATCCTTCCCCTTCACCTGCTTCATTACCTTCTATTATCCTATTCATTTCATTTTCTGAAAAAGAAAATGGTACATACATTTGAGTAATCCATTATTTATTATATATATATTCAGGGTGTTTCTGAATTCATGCGACAAAATTCAGGAGGTTATTGCTAGAATAAAGTTGAGATGGGTTTTTCCTATAACAAAATTTCCTTTCCGAGATATAACCCTTAAAAGCTGGTTATTAAAATTGAGTTTTTATTTTTTTTTCTAAATTTTTAGTAATGCTAGAAACTTGAAATTCAGTAATTTTAATAAATAATAAAATGTTTGATACTCTAAAAATGAGACCATATCATTGGTGTGAAGTAACATATTAATATTTTCATTGTTATCAATAATTACTCCTTTAGCACTATGATTTTGAAAGTAGGCTTCCAAGTCTGAGATGGTATAACAAGGGGCTCAAGGTATCTCTTTGTAGAATGACTCTAGTTATTTTATATTATTATATAATTTTGAGTATCTTATTAATTTTTGAATCTCTCCAACATCGAATAGTTTTTTCAATAATAAAGCTTATTCTACTAAATCAATTTCTTTCCTAAAATCAACTAATATTGTGAATAATCTTCTAGAGGGCAGAATGATTATTTAAAATTGTGTATAGAACAATTTTAAAACCCTTTTGGGATTCTTATTTCTTAGCATAATTTCTGAGCCTAGTGCTAATGAGTTACGTAAAGAGTTTGTGATATTGCGATAAGTATTAGAATCATCTATCGGACGTTCTTTATGGAAATGAATCCTTTTAATATTTGACCAGGTGGATGGGATTTGTTCATCCAGTGGATTGTATTGAAAAGCAGCCTCAAGTGGATTATCATGCTTAAGGACATATTTTCATCAAACTCGTTATTTATTCTATCTTCCCCCGGTGCTTCATAATTTTTAGCTTAACTGAGAGCACTAAAGAAAGATTTTATCGGTACAGAATTGTGA
Organism: Diorhabda carinulata; assembly: GCF_026250575.1. NCBI lineage: Eukaryota > Metazoa > Arthropoda > Insecta > Coleoptera > Chrysomelidae > Diorhabda > Diorhabda carinulata. Next base: position 14,014,059 of record NC_079462.1, read on the forward strand.
ATCAAAAAATTTATATAAAACATCTTTATACAGAAAAGTTGAATTCGGCGTGTGATTGTAGAAATTTTTATGATAAATGATCATTTTAATCATATTAATCCCACCGATTTTTGTTTCAGTTTTATGAGAATTAATACATTTCAAGAATTCGTTGGGATTGCTCATATTTGTTAGTATTTTTTTCGTAGGTATGTTTTATACTTTTAATAATATGCATGGTGTCTTTTTCAAAATTTGATGGAACTAAATTTTTTCTTGCCACCTTTAATAACTTCTTAACATCCCTACACTCTTCATATTTAATCAGGTGTTTATTGTAACTACATGGAGTCGAGTAAATTTGGTAGTAATTATGTTCTAATATCACCAATCAGCTCAAATGATCAGAAATAATTGTTTGACTGATAGACGATTTTAGAATAGAATTTTTGTTATTAAAATTGGAACAGACCAAGTCTATCACACTACAGTCTGTGTGTCCAACGAAGTATATTTTTCAAGATAATCATCACACCTGTCGCTAAAATGAAAAAAGCTTAATTTTCCAGTACTTCTACTAATATTGTACCTCGTATATAATGTTGTCTTTTATTTCGCGGCCTTCTGAAGCAAAATAAAAGTTCAGGGTGTTGCTTTCCTCAGAGCCATTCAGATGACCTATTATTGCATTGAAAGTGCCATATATGAAAAACTTGTTCACTAGGGTATGTAAAAATAAATTTTTTTGTAGTTTCTTCAAGCATCTCTATACAAGTGTAATATTCACATATTATTTGATTCCCCAATATCTCGATTTTTAGTCCTGGGAAATTCTTTGTTCTATGATTCCTGTGTCTCTTTGAATCTCCTTTGGCGCATGACTATAGAAAAAGTTACATTTTGTTGAAGATGGAGGAAGCCTAGGCATCTCTAGGCTAATTCATGTTTCCACAAGACCAATGATAGTAAAACTATTCAAATATTCATTCTCGTGTGTTTCAAAATCATTTAGGTACTTATTCCCTGGCAGCTCCAGAATAGTACTTGTAGGTAATTTAATTTACTGCTACATTTTGTCTTACTTCCTTTTTTGCTTCCTACTTTTTTCCTCACCTGTTCTGTTGTATCGTCTGTGTAAAAACCAGTTAATTCTTGAGGTTTTTTGAGACAGGATTTTGAATGCACTGAATTGATGGTTTTCACAGCATGTTTATGTTGTTATTCTATTTCCATATATTATCATCGATCGTTAGTTTTTGATATCCAATTTTAACCAATTTTCCTTTGGCTCTTTGCCTTTTAGTTCTTATTTTTTCTTGAATTTTCATTTTTCCTTTGGTTTTGTAATCATTTATATGAATCTTTAATTCTATCATATTTCTCAAATTAATTTTGTTTTTCTTGACTCCATTCCATTTCCAAATTTGATGGAACAAGTCCTAACTCCAAATCTATAGGCTGAATAAATCTTAACATCTTTTTCTAAATTTTGTTTTATGAAACCTTTCTTTTAATACATCTGGATTTTTCATATTCATAGGTAATTCTTGTATAATAATGTTGTTAGCTTTGTATTCTTTTTCCAGTTGTTCTATTCTATTTTTAGTATATTGCAGGCCTTTATTAATCTCTCCATTTCCTCGAATTCATTTTCATTCTCTTGTTGATCTTTCATTAACTGTTGTAATTGATAAGATAGTTGATAAGACGTTATCTTCTGTTTTTCTCCCGCGCTTCTTGATATCTTGATATCATATAACGTGTCGTCACTATCCATGCTGTTGAGTGTATATAATTCTCACAATTCTATTTATCACAATTTATTCCGTGAATTAACTTTAGAGGACTTTGGAGTCTGTTTTAAAAACAAAAAAAATATTAAACTTAAATGAAAACTTTACAAAAGTGATGTTATGACTTAATTATAGAAATAACAATAATGAATAATTAATGCCACAATCTCTGGAACGATAGTCTTTTTATATGACGATAATGCAAGGCTCGCGACTCGTTTATCTTCTCCTGCGACGTCAAGAAGGTTGAGATAACACCTCCCACCGAAGTTTCAACTACGAGGCAAGAGGTAGATGAATCGATGGTGATGGAACGACAGGAGTGATATATTGCCTTCTTCTTGATATGGAACTTCTTATAAGCAATGGCTGTGATTGCTCCTGTTATTATAGCGTAAATCAGTATAATCCACACGCTTGGTGTGTCGGTTACTCCGGGTGTCCAATGGATGGGAAAGTTTTCTGTCTTTTGATACGAGATGTCTGGGAATTGATCCAGCTCCATATGCTCTATCGGTACTCCCGGTTTTAGAATTGGTAGTGGTGTATCGTCCGTGATTTGGATGTCTGGGAGAAATATCGGCTGGCTATTCGCTGTGGATTTCTTACTTGCTAGCGTTAGTGTTTCTGATTGTATTCAACATCCTACAGGGATTTCGATTAAGAAGGTTCCTTGTAGCTTTCTGACTTCTTGTTGCTGTGATTTTTAGGGTCTCTTCGTTTGGAAACACAACTATTTGTAATCTGTAGGATTTTATAAGAGAAACCATAAAATTCCTGCCAATTTTAATTGTTTGATAAGAATTTTGAGAATCTGCAATGAAATCTCTTATGATCATTGCAATTAAAAATTTTCTCGATTTCTTAGTCTTACTTGGAAGATTCTTAATAAGTTTTTTCATGTTTATTCACACTTTTCTATTAGTAGGGTGAATTAATAAACAATGTCTCTTACGTATTTAATTTATTCACACACTATAGAATAGACTTATAATAATTTACTCATAAACTTACTTTATTTAAATAATTTCTGCGATTACTTTTACTTATTCGTTCTTTTCACTACGACTATTTATTTAAAACTAAACTAACTGTGTTCACGCAAATCATTTATATACCTAAATAAAATTCTACAAAGGCGTGTCCATCATTTATAAAAACCAGATGAAAGACGCCGGACGAATTCGTCGAACTTTAAAATTCTATTGTAGCCGGACAGGGCCAGCTTAAGGACCCATTTCACTGGTTCACATTTTCCCGTAGATCGTGGTCTTCTTCAAACGGCGCTGATCTATTTTGATTGACTACTTTCGGTTTGCCATTGGTTATGCGACAGATGACATCATTGATCCCTTTCTTGGTTGAGTCTATAGACCTTCCCAGACTTTTTGTAATTTTGGAGATAATTCCTTTCTTCTCGGCGTTGTACTTCGCCTTTGAAACCGCCACCTGTGGCTTCCGTGTGGTATCGTTTTTTCATTCTGTCGGTGGCAACTTGAAGATTCGAGCGAACTAATTCTTCTTCTCAATTGGATTACATAATCTTCTGAATTCAAATACATTTAACATTATAATGTACATAGAAGTCGCAAAATTTATTATCAAAAGTCACATTAACGTTTACGAAACTAACATGTAAAAACAATGTAAACATCAACACACTCTTATTCGATCCTAAATTATTGGACCAAGAACTGAACCTTCAGAGATTTTCAGAGATTTGAATATAATACAGTACAGTGCAAAAGATGCTTAAACTTCCATAGACAAGATTTCTTTATATGCACAATTAAAGCCGCGTGTTAACATGAAACGAGTGGTGGCTATTTTGATTTGCTTTTAATTAAAATTATTTAAAATTTCATTTAGCATGTTTCATAATCATGAATCGAATTCAGTTTTGTTATCAAATGCCAAATTCAATCAAAATCATAGAATACTTAATTCTACGAAGGCGGTTTGACGGAAGAGTAACTTTCCAGAAGTAATTATACTTATTGGGAGCTTCCGCTATTTCTCACATTCAACCATTTCTTTTTCTTACACACAGTGATCTGTCTCGATCAATATGACATATGGAGAATGGATCTTTATACCTGATTCAAGAGTACATCTGGATCGAATGGAAACTCTTTAACTGGAATTTATTTTCAAAGGTATGGTTATGTTTATCCTCAATTAGTTTTCACTGTTTTGCTTTATGATTACAAATGTTGTTGATGATATTTAGTTACGCAGTCAAAGGAAGTTATAATATTCAACATTAAAGTGATATTCCACGGCAGTTATATAGCTCAAGATTGAATGGTACTTTTGACAACTTACCTGCTTCTTCTTCTTCTTGGCCAGCTTTATAATCACTTTCAAGCAATTTCTCTAGCTCAGATTCTGAAAAATAAAATATGTAGATAGGACGTCAAAAAATAAATTTTAAAATTAATATTATAATAAAATCATTAAATAATATGTTTTAGAAATTGTAAATTGAGTTGTAACAGTATGTTGAGGAAGTGAGAATTTTATGGAAGAAAATGTAGCATACGAATTATGCATGCTATGAATAATGAGCAGTTTAAACGTTAAATTAATCAAACAGTCCCCCCTGTAAGTACGGTGTGTTAACTTGGATTAAAAGTGCAGTCGACAAGAGGTAACAAAAAAGGATCGACCTTATAATCGACTATACTCAGAACGCTTAAGCTATCATACAAAAATGTTGTAAGTGAAGTTTTCAATAAAGTACAAATTCCATAGCTAACTTGTTTAAATGGGCTCTAACGGTGAATTTGATCGCTAGAACCCATAATACTACATGGTGACTGTCACAATAAAGTGAAAATATGTGAATTTAGAAAGATTGTCGCGAGAAGCTTATTGTAAACTTCGGATACAAACAACCAAAAATAAAATAAGATCAAAGAAAAGTATTAAGAATCAGAGCTAGAACAAATCAATATGGAAGGTACTATAAGTAAAAATGAAATAATTAACTTGATTTCATTAAACAATGAAAGTAATCGTGCCGTTTAGAACGATAGTTTTACAGTTAAAAAATTAGTGAATGTGAAACAAAATAATTTTTGTGTAACCATAAACAATACTGGCGGAGGTGATCGAGACAAAATGGGGTTAACAGAAATGAAATAAAAATGGATGATCAGCAAAACTTGTGGACGTCATGACGTCAACAGCTGGGTTAACAAATAGTGAGTGATCAGAAGCACATCAATAATTAACAATTATAAATTTAAGATAGTTATTTTGGTTTAATTTGAAAATCTTTTGAATTAGTTTTTAAATTTAATAATAGCGATTATTATTAATTCTCAAATCATAGTTTGATAATTTTTTCTACTTTCATATCATAAATTACCACTAACTACTTGGAAAAATCAGTATGTGATAAAACGATACGATATTTTTTTGAAAATATAACTAAATTATTGAATCTTTAGAAACTGGATAAATTCACTAAGTGCAAGAATTGCGGAGAAAAATGACGATGAAACAAATACTGCCCTTTCTTAAGCGAAACTTAAAAAATCGGTAATACACGTAACAAGTAGATATTGCTAGTTCGCATATCAATTTATTTTATTTATTTTATTATTTTAACGTACTTTATTTTTAAGAAAACACTATTTGGGGTATTATTTTTTTAAATTTAGATACCATCAAATTTTATTTTTTATTATATTGATGAATTTGATTTTTTATAAATAGTAATATTCAAAATCGCTCACCAAACAATAGTGGAATAAACTGAGTGAATAATTTTTAAACTGATAATTGCGACTAGCGTTGATATGCTTTGCAAATTTGCACAATCTCAGACGAAGCAGAAAAACTCGAAACAAAAAAACTTAGAAATAATAACCAAGCAAGAAGAAAGGATGCTTAGGATTGCTTAGGACAAGCTCCATCATCAAGAAATGATAGATTTGCCACGTTGAAGGCTCAAACCGCTTTGCTGATGCGAGGAATATTCGAACGAGAATCATTACGTCAACCAAATCAGTAGAGAGATAGAATAGACTAAGACAAACTAGAATAGTATCAATAAAATTTTGCGACGGTAGGTCACAAGGTATCGATGCATTTTTAGATGCCTTGCAGATAATCCAGACTAGCTGTAGCTTGTAGCCACAACCATCATATCACCAAATTCACCATACGTTCGACTGGTCAACATAAATATCGAAAGCGTAACAATTACCAATCCAAATATAAAATTCAACAAACTAAACCAATATGAAATCATAACATAAATCAGAATAATAAGAATTGTATAGATAATCCACTATCAGAATTAATACTAACAAACATATTAAATGACTGATAGTAAACCAGTTTACATTAACAATTACAGAACACCTATGACGGAAAAAGAACAAATCAACAAAGTTTTTCAAACGATACAATATAAAATTCAGCAAGTGACTAGAATAGTACGGTCCGATTGGCTCCCAAAAAAATCTATGCACGGCGGAAAAAGTGGCAATTAGTTATAGACTATCGTCAAGTCACCAAAAATTGGCTGGAGACAAATATCCACTTCAATTCATTGCTCGAGGAAATTGTCAGAGTAAAATAACTCCCATTATTGGACTTATTCTCAGATTCCATTAGCTTCCGTTAGAAGAGGAATCGCGAGACATTACATCATTCTCAACAACTCAAGGTTTCTACAGGTTCACAAGCCTGCTTTTTGAGCCTGACAGTTTTCAGAGAATGATGTCATTGGCATTTTCAGGCTTACCACCACAAATAGCATTGTTGTACGATCCGTTCATTGGATGCTCCAAACAGCATCATTTAAACAATCTTCATAAAGTGTTCGAAATATGCAGATTGCAATTAACTGCAACAAAATAACAATCTGTCAAAAACGATGTTACTTACCTAGAACATAAAATCACCAACAAGGGATTATTGCCAGATAACAGTCACTTCAACATAATAAGAAACTACCTGTACCTAAAACAACTGAGAAGAGGTACGTAGCGATGCTCAACTATTTTCAACGATTCATCCTAGACTTCGCCACAATTGCAAAACCACTCAATCAACTCTTAAGGAAGAGGGTAAAATTTGAATGGGATGACATCAAGCAAAAAGCCTTCGAAACATCAAGAGACAAACATTGGATCCTGCATGTCTTCAATATCTAGATCATACCAAACCATGCACCTAAAGTAAGAGCATCAGCTGTACTTTGTCAACAACATGGTGACATTGACCTTCCAATTGCCTATGCGTCAAAGGCTATGACGCCGGGTGAATCAAACTTATCAGTATTTAGTTGAAAAAAGAAATGGTTGCAATCCATTAGGGCTTAAAATATTCCAAGTCACTTATTTGATTTACATGTACTCACTAAAACAAACATCGGCCAGGTTGACAAGAATGCGTCTGACTTTGCGGAATATGATCTTGACATTGAACATATTAACCATACTCATAGACATAAGTCAAGGCAATCCATTCAGATTATCCTAATAATGGCATTTCAAAGGAAGCAAAAATATTATGATGCATTCATTTTAAAAAGTGGTGTATTGAGAATGGTCCAAGCATACCCTTACGTTAAAATAAATAGTTCTAGTATCGACATATCGAGAAAAATTGCTGCAATTTTTAGTCAAGCCTCAAAAGTAAAACCTACTAATAACAAAATATATGTTTTTGAGGCGTTACAAATGTATTTCGCAAATCAAGTGTCAGCACATACCACCAAAATCTGTTTTTCTGAGTTCTTCCAATAACGCACAGGCATATTCGTGTATAGCTTTCAAGGTTCCTTTATTTATTTCATCTGGTGCAACGTCGTTAAGCCACTCAATCATAACTTCCTCCAAGTTGGATTTTTTTGGTATGTCATCTCCTACCGTAATTTGTTTTAGTTTATTCAAAATTGCTTCATATGTGTAACCAGGTAGTTTGTTCACCTGAAATCAGTGATATTGAAAATTCATGTGAACACGTCAAAGTTTGATTGCTTCTATTTGTCACTAACCTCATTTGCCAAATAATCTTCTGGACTGCGTTCTTCGTAAATTTGTAGGAGATGTTTCAATAAATTGATATCAATTCCCTCCTCTGGAATATATATAAGACTTTAATAAAATGTGTTCTATTTTTTATATTATATTGTATTTTCGATCAAATTTGATCCGAGAATTTTAAACATCATTTTTATCATTAGAGTTTTGAAATATCATATTTCGTTTTTTTATTTATGAATGTTTGCAACGAAAAATTATTGATCGCCTATTGATTAATAACGCTAGTCGTCTTGTATCGATACGCTTTAAGCACTATATTTTCCGAATGTTGCTAAACTTAAAGGGTTTTGATAATAGTTATTATGTTAATAAATTAATGTTCCTCACCTGATCCTACGTCTTCTCTGTATTTTGGTTTCTTCTGTTTATCCACAGGAATACTATCTTCAGCCATTCCTTCTCCGTAAATATCTTTGCCAAGTTCATAATACTCTTTATCTAGCTGATTTATATCGACTTCTTTGGTTTCATCTTCTGTTTTTATAGTTTTGACCTGTAATTCTGAGTAGTGAAATGAATATTACATGGTTAACAAATTCAATAGTGTTGAAATTAGTAATCACAAATATAGTTTCTCCAGCCCTGTGGAACTACTATGACAAAATCCTCAATCTGGAGATGCCGCATAACGTCACTCTTATTGATTATGATAATAACCTGGCAGTGGTGATTACCGGAGCATTAGAAAAATTAATAGTTAGCGTGACAAATATACTGAATATACATCACAACTACATCAACACTCAAAATTACACTGTCTGACACGCTGTTTGATAACCAAGTTATCGTCTTCAGTTAAAATCTGCAGTTCTTTTCGAACAGTATCAGACAGTAACAGACAGGAGTATCTGGACAAAAAGAATGATCCTTAATATTAAAATTTGGTTCAACAGAAAACACGGATGTATAAATTATCACTTGACACAGATACTCACAGGACATGGCTGCTTTTGGTTATTTTTCGTTTTAAAATAATAGACTCATAAATTCGTCCTTATTGTCTTGAAGTGGAAGATACTATAGAACATTCCTTTATACCCCATACTTTCTTGCATGTCAAAGATGACAGAAGGAACATAGAGCAGTCTTAAAAAAAATCGGGAGCTTATTGTTATCAAAAAATATTGTTTATAAAGTGGAAGTTTGGAAAACCTTATTTTGAATGGTGACCAAGATAACGAATGAAAAACAAAACTCTCCTCCACAAAACAATATAGTGTACTAATATTTATATCATAACTATATATCCCAATATCCCAAATAAGAGTACCAAAATAAACAAGGTATCCGAAAAAAGAAAACTGATTCATTAATTTATAGGTCAGCTATATTTATAATTTACCATATTTTTCATATTCTCCATCTTCATCAAAACCATGTTCGTCTTCTTCATGTATGAATATTTTAAATTCCGTCTTTTCTTCTTCTTCAATTATTTCGCCTTCTTCTTCTTCAACTCCAATTTCTTCTTCTTCTTCACCTTTTTCTATAGAAGATATTGAAATGGGAGGTATATCTTCTTCGCTTTCAACTGCTTGTATGTCTACGAATTTAGTGAGTGAATCCATCCACACGGCTATTTTATCACTGGTCTAAACAGATGATAATTCATGAAAAAATCAATACAGCATTTCAAATTATGGATATATGTTTCTAAATCGACTTAATTTCAAATCTCTTCGGATGTAAAATGTTTTTTGAGGACAGTTAAAATTTTTACGTTTAGACTAATCTTAGTCTTCATCAAAATATGACTTGTTACTGACAATTTGACAAAATGACGAGTGATAGAAATTTCTAAAACACGTAATTTTGAATATTGAATTTTTAGTCCCATAAATTAAAAGCCTTTACAAAAACGAATACAACATAAAGTCACCGCAAATCTTAATGATTTATATCGCAGACGATGGGTAAATAAGTATTCGAAAGCTCAGAAAATATATTACAGTTAGTCTATTTTGGTGTTTTATTGCCACGTTCCCAATGAGAAATCGCTCATACTCCAGCTGAGTACCTTTTGATATATTAATGCAACTGAATGTTCTTGATCTTAGGTCTCTTCTGTTTAAAAATTATTTTTTTTTATAATATTTAAAAGAAAGATAAATTCTGACGTTTCGACTTTTCTTTAAGGCTTTATCACCTATATCATGAGTATCAAAATAAGGATAAAATCAACTTAGAACTTTGTTCTAATAAGAAAAAATTAATTTTTCCTTGATCCCTACATCTCAAATATATAACAGTGATCAATTGAATTATTTGTAGTTTCAATAGAATTCACAAAATAGAGCTATAAATTTTACTTAAATTATTTAGATCTTTTCTTTCATTTATATCTTTTTCATTCTTATGAATGTGAACCATTTCTAAAAATGTCCTTTTCCGTGTATTAGATTCCGTTTCAAGAATTTTTAAATCTTTATATATATATATATATATATATATATATATATATATATATATATATATATATATATATATATATATATATATATATATTTATATATTTCATGGTTCGTAATGCAGCTCTATTTTTTTATCATATTGATGACCTCTTAGTCTATTTTCTAAATACTGAGAGGTTTGCCCCATGTAGACAGCGTCACAATTAGTAGAAGGCACTTGATATATAATATTACTTCTTTTTGTTTTTTGTTGTTTTAGATTTTATTTTAGTGAAATATTTGGATAATGTTTATCTCCTTCATGACATACTAATATCATATTTATTGAAATAATTCGATAATTGTTGGAAAAGTCCTTGTACATATGGTAAGGAAAAATGACTTTTGTTTTGATATTTCGTTTCTGCTGTTTTTTAATTGATTGTAGTGTCTGTTTATCCTTTTCTTGAACATGTTGCTTATCAAATTTTTTTCGGATATTTATTTTCTTTCTATGCAGTTTTTGCTTTTTGAATAACTGAACAACTTAATTCAGGATCTGATAGTTGGATAGATCTATCAGCCAAACTCATTATCATTGATCTTTTTTGTGACATAGGATGACATGAATTGGAATCAAATATCTTGATAACCAAGTTTGTTTTGTATACCACTTTGTTTTTGTTATTGTTAATTTTGTTTAATACGACATCAAGAAAATTGATTCTATCATTTTGCTCAACCTCGATTGTGAATTGAAGTTTGTTGTGATAAGAATGGAATTTTTTATTTATGTTTTCAATTTGTATATATAATTGCATCTTAATGTTCTTGATTTTAGGTCTCTTCTGTTTTAAAATAGGTTTTTTCAATAATGTTTGAGGGATAGATAGAATTGACGTTTCGACTTTTCTTTAAGTCTTTATCAAAATATATTTTGACCAATGTACTTTTTGTCATAATTTAAAAGGTATTTCATATACTATATGTTAATACTTTTTGGAAGATAATTTTTGACGTTTATCAAAATATTTTGAGGAAGACACATTAAATTTTATCTTCCAAAAATTATTGAAAAAACTTATTTTAAAACGGAAAAAACCTAAAATCAAGAATATTCAGATGCATGCAAGAGCGGTTGTTTATGGGGGGGGGGGAGGTCAACGTAATAACAAAGTGGACCAACTTTGATACATTTTCCGAGCTTCCGAATACTTCTGTATTTTAATTGTTTTAATACTTGAATCAATTTTTAAACTCATAGTATTCAAAATGATGAGATAGAGATAGAGAAGAGGAAATCTGATTTTGAAATAATAAAATGATGATCTATAACTCATAATTTAATGTTAAATCTCACACTTTTTGTAACTTCATAATTATATAAATAAAAAAGAAGAAATTACGAGAGTGTACGCTCAGTGTATTACGGAAAACAAATATCATAGAAAAGAACATAACTGAAAAAAGTAACAGTCATGAGAAAAAACTATACAAACCACAGAACAAGCTCTGCAGACCTTGGATAATTGGAGATTTGTACAACCCCAAAAAAGATATTAAAGGCGCTGTGTATAAAATGAGTTCGAAAGCCCAATTCCTTTAGCGAAAAATCTATGAAGAATGGCTTGAAGATAAAGAAAATAACGAATAAATTGTGATAAAGCAGCAAGAAATATCTAAGGAAACAAGAGCTCACCAAAAAATATGTGCTTTTGAAACTACCAGCAACTGACAGAGGAAGACTAGTTATAAGCAATTCCGAAAAGTCCCAGATTAAAATGTTAAGTTAAGAAGACATCTATAGACTACCAAATAATTTTGTCATGCAAGAGAGCAATACACAGTGATGATTGTGATGTAGCTACCCAGCACTCGACATGGCTACTGCCAACAAGTAAATGTATATATCCTAATTATATCTGAACCGAACCGCCAGACAAACAGGAAAGAGTAGATATATAATATACAAATTGATTTAGGCAATTATGGGCGAAAATAAATCGAAGAAAACGGTTACAGTCGTGGTTTCTCCTACATACATTCGATCCAATCGCCTCAATGGAGAATGGACTTCACAGACTAGAGAGGACAAATACTCGCTGAGTGAATAGTTCAAAAGAACCTAATCTCTCATCATAAGAGCACTACATGAACCTTTCGTAGAAAGAGTAGCTCCTCTATAATAGATATCACATTATCGCATGTTAGCGTTAAGTCAGCGAAAATGAGTCGCTTAGCAAAATTTCCAACCGAAACGCCAGGGGAAAACTTTTGAAAGATGGAACGTTAGAAAATTGGACAAACAAAGATGTCGCTAAGCAACATCGAAAATAAGAGAAAATAACGACCTTAGTGCCAAACGATTTTCCACTCACCTGACGAATATTTGTAATCAATATATGCTCAAGAAGCATTTTATATCTGAAATAACCAGCCTACTAGTGGACAGAAGAAATATCACATATACGTGGAGAATGCATGAGACACATGACGCTATACATAAGAGTAATTAAAAAGGGCGAACCAGAATCGAATTATGCCCCTCCGGAGAAATATAGAATATTTAAAAAAACTCTCACGAGAGCGATTAAAAGAGCAAAAATAACAAAAATAACAAAATGGACTGATGTGTGCAAGGAACTAAATTAGGACGTATGGGAAGATGGCTGAAGAATTATCATGAGGAATATAAACGGTGAAGAGCGTAGTAGTCAAATTGTTCCCAGTCCATACAAAAGTTTACTTTCAAATAAATAATAGAGAACAGTTTCAAAACTTCACTATACAGGAACTTGTGATAGTAGATGCGAAACTTAAGAATGGTGAGGCACCTGGGTTAGGTTACATACCATCAGAAGTTTAAAAAATCTTACGCAGAGATTGATCGGAGCTTCGTAGTTGAGCTATATAATAGCTTAGCTTAGGGGAGTGTTTTCAGAAGAATCGAAGGAAGAGTGACTTGTTCTACTTAGAAAACAGAATAAGCTACGTCAAGACTCAAAATCCTATCGCTCAATATGTCTATTAGACTCAGAAGATGATCTCTACAAACACCTAGTTCTTATAAGGCTTAAGCAAGACCTGGAAAAATCTGGAGGTTTGCATCTACACAGTGCAGTTTTCGAGCGAAAAGACAGGCAGTGGACGCTAGAAATGTCTCTTACAAATAATTCTTTTCTATCTCTTTAACAGAAAGATCATACTAGAAGCCGAAGGTAACACAGATGTAATAATAATAAGCAGCGAGAAATATTGATCTCATTCAGTTTAGTCTTCTAGGAGCTGTGATTAACCCCAATACAGTACTTAAATTAATTGGCGTTTGGATGGACAAAAAGTTTTGGGAGCATATCCGGTGGACTGTAGCTGAAGTAAAGAGAACAAGGACAGCCCTCTCATGTTTAATGCCGAAGGAAGAAGAGCTTCAAAAAGAAGAATTCTAGCCAGTGTAGTGCACTCAAATTTTATACTCTACTCCGCTCTGCTACACGATAACAAAAAATAAATCTCTGTTAAAAAAACTGCACCAAATATATACAGGGTGATTCATTAAGAATGTCCAATCTCTGAACTGTATATTATAGACCTCAAAATATGATGATTCTGCTCAACATGCCTTATGCAAATATTGCTAGTTTCCGAGATACGGGGTGTTCAAATTTAAATTTTGGTTTTTGCAATAATTTTCTATGTTTTCACAATTTCTCTTTGAAAATTGGCAATTTTACATTTTTTGGCATGAGGAATCATAATTTGCACTCTAATTTAACATTGCTAATAGAGGGCGCTAGTTGCACTTGTTTGTATTAATTAGATCAAAGTAAACTTTTTTTGGGCTAAACTAAAATAATAAAGATATTAAAAAGCGTTAAATTCTACAAAAAAATTACTCTTCTTTGATTCGTGTAACTCAATCGGTTATCGAGTTATTTGCTTCTAAAAAGTTCAATAAATTTCAATTTTTTCTTAAAAAAAATTTATTATTCCTTAAATATGTAACAATAACAAATTTGTAAACAAAAATAAAAAACTTCAAAGCAAATGCTCAAAATGCCCACCATTTACTTCAATACACTTTATGATCCGCTTTCGTAAAGATCTCTTAATATCCAATAATTTTGTCGGTGGATAAATAATAATCATCGTGTTGTATAGAGTATACTCTTTACGGATGAAGCTACATTTAGCCGTGATTAATAATACTCGTAACTATCATGTATGGTCGAACGAAAATCCCTACGAAACAGTTGAAAGCAATTTTCAACATCGGTTTTCTGTAAACGTGTGGTGTGGTATGGTTGACAGTTATTTAATTGGCCCTTTCATTTTTGATAATCGTCTCACAGGAAACAACTACCCAAATTTTTCACAAAATGCATTACAAGGCCTATTAGAGAATGTTCCTGAAATATTAGAATGCTGATGTACTATCCGCACGATGGAGCTCCTGCACATGTCTCTCGTCAGGTCAAACAACATTTGGACGGACGTTTTCCAGGGCGTTGGATTGGTCGTGGTGGTCCCATTAATTGGCCTGCAAGATCTCCAGACCTCACCCCACTAGATTTTTGTTTATGGGGCTGGATAAGAAATGAAATCTACAAAATAAAAGTGCACAGACGGGATGCACTAATTAGACGAATTGAGAATATTGCAGCCCATATTAAAGAAGAAAGAAATGAATCAATTGGACGAAGCAGAAAATGTTTAGAATTCAATGGCGGTATTTTTGAACATTTATTGAAAGAACGCTATGATTAAGGAAATTTTTATGTGATAATTTGTTTATTTGTTAATATACTATAACTTGAAAACAAATGAAAATCGGATAAGAACATATGAGTTTTTTACATTACTTTCACGTATATAATACACTCCTAGAGTTTGGTGCGCTCCTCTAGACTCACCCGTATATATATATATATATATATATATATATATGCTGGAGTGTGAGCGTTTTCTTATTATATACAGGGTGATTCATTAAGAATGTCCAATCTCTGAACTGTAGATTCTAGACCTCAAAATATGATGATTCTGCTCAACATGCCTAATGCAAATATTGCTAGTATATTGCCGAGATACATACAAGTTTAAATTTACATTTTGATTTTCGCAATAATTTTTTATGTTTTCACAATTTCTCTTTGAAAATTGGCAATTTTACGTTTTTTGGCATGAGGGATCATAATTTGTTCAATAAATTTTAATTTTTTCATAAAAATTATTCCTTAAATATGTAGTAATAACAAATTTGTAAACAAAAATACTTCAAAGCAAATGCTCAAAATGTCCACCATTTACTTCAATACACTTTATGATCCGCTTTCGTAAAGATCTCTTAATATCAAATAATCCTTGTCTATTATTTTTAATTACATCCGCGGCTTCTTCTACTTGTATTTTCCGTCGCAGTTGTGGGAGAGAAGTAATATTTTCTTTGTAAACCAATGTCTTCATTTGCGACCAAACTGAAAAATCCAAAGGATTTAAATCAGGGCCTCTTGGTGGCCAAGCAAACTCACTTCCACGACTAATCCATCGATGCGGAAACTGTTCGTTTAAGTATTGACGAACTTGTAAAGAATAGTGTGGTCGTGTTCCGACGTGCAAAAGCCACATATTTTGTCTTAAAGCGAGAGGTATATCCTCTAGTAATTCGTGTAAATGTTCTTGAAGAAAATCTAAATAAAGAGGTCCATTTAAATTGGTTGGCAGTTCAAAAGGACCTATTAAATACCCACATATTACACCACAATTATAACAATTATTTTTATAATTTAATATTCCTCGTCTGGCAAATGTTGCCTCATCAGTAAAAAGAATTGTATCCAGAAAATCTGGGTTAACATTTTGTTTATCTTGCAAAAAATGGGCAAATTGTAGACGCTTAGGTAAATCTTGAGGTAATAAATTCTGAACAGGAGTGTAATCATATGGATGCAATTTTTCCCTCTTCAGTATTCTAAAAATAGATGATTGGCTTATACCTGTTTGCAGACTTAATCGGCTAGTACTGATATCTCGATTCTCCGTAACACAAATTAAAATTTCATCTTCTTCATCAGCAGTCATTTTTTTTAGGCACCGTGCTCAGTTTCAGAACGTAAAGACCCCGTTTCACCTAAGCGGTTGTGAAGATTTCGGTACAGTTTGTAATTGGGTTGCCTTCGATTTAGGTATAATTGTGAATATCTTCGAGCCGCAGCTGGAGCACTATAATTTGACTGAGCAAACACACAAATCATATCGCGCATCTCATTATTGGAAAAATCGTTATGCCTAGGCATTATTTGATAAATAACTATTACACTTGTTAATTACTAAATTGTTAATAAATGGTACACTAATGTATTACTTATTCTTATTATTATCCAATTTTTGCTTCTATACAAACTGTCTAAAAGTGACAAAAGTCTACTTCACGAATGTGATTTTGATATTAAGAGATTTTTACGAAAGCGGATCATAAAGTGTATTGAAGTAAATGGGGGCATTTTGAGAATTTGCTTTGAAGTTTTTTATTTTTGTTTACAAATTTGTTATTGCTACATATTTAAGGAATAATAAAATTTTTTTATTAAAAAATTAAAGTTTATTGAATTTTCTTATATTTTGTATTGCAATGGTCTCAGCCAATTCTGCCTTGAAATGCCTTGCTATGAACATAACGATTTCCTCCTCAGGGATTGGTGGTTCCAGATATTGTGTCATCGCATGTAGTTAGATTGCATAATTGTTTAAACTATGGCTTCTATTTTCATCAAACTTTCCGAAATATAATTGTTCCCTGATGGTTGATTGAGTATTTTCCCCCCAGAAATATTGTAAAAATGCCGTTTCAAAATCTTGAAATTCAGACATATCTTTTTCCCTGGCAGAAAACCATATTAACGCATGATTTTCTAAATGATCTCTTATTATTTCCTTTATGTCTTCAATATTATTTATTCCTCTTATTCGATTTTTCAAAATTCTTATGAATATTTTTGGATGCAGTTTTTTAATATTTCCGTCAAATTTTTGACTAGTTGCTCCATAAATTGTTTTTACTCCTCCAACATATTCCATACTTATTCCTTTTTTCTCAATTTGTTCTATTTTTCCTTGTATGTTCTTTATTTCCATTTTAAATTCCCTTTTTGTTTTATAATTCTCTTCTTCTGCTATCTTAAAATTCATTTTTATTTCTTTGTTGATCTCTTCCTCCATATCTTGTATATTTTTATTCGTTTTCATTATTTCTCTATCTAATTTCTTTATCTTCTCAGTATTTATTTCTATTTTCTTACTATTCCCACCTATTTCCATTTTTAATTCATTTTCATTTTTCTTAATATTTTCCATTTCTCTAGATTGTATTTCTTCCACTTCCATTAATCTTCCTAACATTTCATCTCGAATTTCTTGTTTTGTCTCTTGTATTTTTTTTGGGCATAGCTTCTTACTTCTTCCAATTGTTTTCTCATATCTTCTATTTTCTCTTCCATTCTTTGACTATTTGTATTCATTTCTCGTTTTATTTCTTCTTTAGATTCCTCCATTTTTTTTATCATAATCTGGAACATACTCATTATATCCATCCTCTCTTTCTTTTTCTGTGAATTTTCTGCTGTTTGATTTTCTATCATTTCTTCTGTTTCAGTTCTCTCTGTTTCTTCATTATGGTCTTGTTCCATATAATGTACTTGGAAATCACCCATTCCATGTCTCCTTTCTTCTTCATCTGATTCTCCTTCTGCTCTTATTTGTTTCCCATCTCTGAGTGTCATTCCTTTTTCCATTTTTCTTGTTTAAATTTGTTATTACTGTAAACTCTTCAATGCCAAATTTTGTTATGTCCAATTTTTTTATGCCCAATTTTTATATATGCCCCACGTTGGGCGCCAAATTGTTATGGTATTATAGTGTGTAATGTTTATTTTTATAAATTTTATTTTAAATAAAATCAGATTTTAATTTGGGCGCCATTAATAATTATTTGAATTTTTTTATTTTATTATGTTATTATTATTTTTTTTATTCTCAGGGTATTATATTGTGAGGTCAAATTAAAAAATTTTATTGCGATAAATTGTTATGGTTATAAGGTCAGAATATAATAGTTTTAAGACCGGGTCTGTTCTTTATAATGAATAAAATATTCAAAATATACAATTTCTTAACTAGCTATTACAATTATTTTATTTTACAAACATTCATTCATTCATTCATACTCATAATTACACTCATAAAACTAAATTATATGGAAATGTGAACTCAAATATTATATACTAAAAGAAATACTTAAACTTAATAGAACAGTACCTTAAGTGTTTGTTATGTTGTATTTTTAATTTTTTTTTTAAATTGGAAATTGTTACGGCCTTGCAGAATAAACAGATACTCCGCTGTAGTTCCACTCCTGTTCTTTTCCTTTTCACAACTTCTTTATCTTGGAAATTGTCCCTTTGTGAGTATTCTCACTTATTTCACTTTATTTAATTGTTTCACTAATTTCTTATTACTACACTTATACAATTATTAATTATCAATCCTTTGAATATTTTATGCCTTTTATATCAAGATTTTAATTTTTTTAAATTTCAATTAAATTATTTTACTCTTTTTTCTCTTGCAAAAAAAAATTTCTCTCGTTGTTGATTCTCTTCTTCCTTTTCTCTTTTTTTTTTTAACCAATGATATTTATTTTAAAAGTTAGTTACTAAATTGTCATTTCTAAATTTTTAAATTATTGTGACTTTATTCAAATAATATTATTCTATAATTTCTTTGTTGTATTTATTTCATTCCTATGTTATTAATTTTATCATTGCAGTTGTCAAAATTTTTATATTTTATCATTTATAACCTTAAAATTTATGTTGGTATGTCACACAAATTTTTGAAGTTGGTGCTCCTGTTTTTATCTGTCAATTTATGGATTAAATTCTTTGATTATACAGGATTTGTCAAAATTAAATAATAATTTAGAATATAGTGTTGGCCAAAAGTTAATATAAAGAATGTTATTTATTTTATTGTGATAAACTGCTCTAAGTAACCGAATAACAGAACTGAACTTATTGCTTTATTTATATCTTATTATTATTTAATAATTTATTTTGGATATATTCATACCATAACAATATAAATATATATATATATATATATATATATATATATATATATATATATATATATATATTGAAAACCAATATATTGGAGCATGCAGCAAGTTTTGGAAATTGTGAACTCTTTATTTATCTAAAAATCCAAGCTTTTGGAAAGTGGTCTTTTCATCATCAGGGAAACTACAATATAAGTGGAGAAGTTAAATAAATAAAAAATTTTGGATAGCATTCACCAAGAATTTCCAGGTGACTTTCTCCAGATCATTCAGTTTTTATTATTCATTAGTTCCCGTATTTGTTGGCCAGCAAATATTTTCTCTTTATTTTTTTCCTTTTTTTTTGAGTTTGAGTTATTTCTCTTTAGGCATTAGAAGCCACTGTCCTCTTTAGGCATAGCTTTTACAACATTTCTCATCAGGCCGAGCTTTATATCTAAAGGAACATTTTCAACATTTTTCTGCCCTAGAATAAGTGCTCCATACTTGGCCCATTCTTTCTTGTAGTAGTTACTTTTTTTATATCTGCTGCCCCATTCGCAAATGAAGCTAAGATATATTGTATAACCAAGCTGGAACTCAAGCAAAAGAACAATGACTTCTCCACAAATTCTTCAAACATGTTCACTGTATTTAATTATTTTCAAGAAACAACATCATGTTCTTGTAAGTCTCTTTAATATCAGAATCATGGGCAACCGGCATTGAAGAACATTTGTTTCCGTTGTATAGTAACACTCCTTCGAAGCTAGTTTTTAAGGAGCTAATGAATAATCGCCAGTTTCGTGGATCGTATTCAAAATTACATAAATTTATCATTACAGGAATGTTATAACAATTCGCTGAATTATCTGCTTTAGAAAAGTGAGGTTATATAACAAAAACTGTCGCGACATATTTATAATGCAATGTAACAATGAGGGCACGAAACAAATAAAAATCAACACAAAGTTCGTGTGAGAAAAACAGTGTTTACCAATGATATAAATAAAAGTGTTTAGAATGCTAAAGTTAACTTATAAAACAGAACAAATTGAAAGAGAAAAACTGACTTTCAATTTTTGCTTTCTCATTGCATCGGCATAAAATACTAATGTGAGAATTTTTTTATCGAGTTTAGTAGTTGAACCATTTTTAAGTTGTTCCAACGAAATGAGAGAATATGAATATGAAAAAGGTAAGTAAATAGTAGATATTAGTATACTATCCATTACCATTACCAACTTATTTCATGGGGTTAATAAAATTAATTCAATAGGATCTCATTCTCAAATCGTAATGTACTATCATCATCGTACTAATATGGTTAATTTTTCAAATGATCAACATCAAGAGTTTTTTTATATCTTTACTATTTAGCGTTTTTTCGTTTGAACATGTAGCTGATGTTTCCTCCTTCAAAGCAAGTAATCTGTTTTTGTTTCGTCCATTTCTATTACTCCGTAGCTCGAGTTTTTGAACAAGACCGCACTTCTTGTTGTATATAGACATTTCTACTTTCTATAGATTTGTCTATTTTTACCTATAATCTCTTCCCAATATTCTATTAATTCGACTTTTATCACGTTACTTCCTGCAGCTTATTTTTTAAGCTGGTTTCTTTTCTTGATTGACAAGTTGGTTTTCTATAATCCTGTCTTGTTTTCTATAATGGGTATTATCTTTTTTTATCAACGTACTAAAAATTTTTCATATTAATATTGTTAATTTTCTCACATTTCTTCTGGACTTTCTAATCTTGGTTACATACAGCTACATGTTTTCTTATTCATTATTCATTTTTACCGTGTGAGAATTGTCAGTGACAAAACTCAATTCTTAATAATTATCACTTTGAAACTAAATAATTATTAACGATACCCTCACTTCCAAAAATTGCACTGCATCTCCACATAAATTATTTTTACTTCAGTTACCACCAGATACATTATTTTTTTTACTGCGGTCCCTATTTCATGTCACTGTCACATCTTTTACATACAATAAGTATTGGTATCAAAACGTATATCACAGTCACATCCTTAATATACAAACTTCTTCCCCATACCATGATGAGGGTCATAGTATTGATTATTTTTCTAATCAAGTACTTATCACCTAGCTTCAAATACTTTTGCATTATTTATTTTTGATGGACCTACTCGTATTCTGCTCGACAAAGTAAAGAAGATATATATATATATATATATATATATATATATATATATATATATATATATATATATATATATATATATATATATATATATATATCGTTTTAAGGAGGAAATAATTCACCTAAATTATTATTACTAAGAATATACATACCTCTATAAAAGATTTCTCAAACGTACTTTTAGTAGACCTTGAGGGTTTTATTATGACTCGTTTTTTATTCAGGGCAGTTAAAATTTCATTGGATAGAAGAAGCTGTTTATAATTTAACGAAAACAATTGTTCTTCTTTGAGAAAATTCATAATTGCTTCCACTGTGGTTGATATATTCTCTTCTACCCAAGCATATTTTCCTTTCTCCTTTTCCATTAACCTCTTTTGTCGCAATCGTTTCTTTTTTCTAGCCGATTTCTTTGCCATGATACCCATTTTTTTGTAATAATAGTCAGCATCTTTTAACTCTAAATTCTGATCGGCATGAAGGATTTGTTGAAATCTTAATAGCATATCTACTGGAAGTGAATTTTGGTATTCATTCCAGGCACACCAAATTCTTCGTTTTTGGGGGATTGCCAATTGCACAAATCTCGGAGGACAAGGGGATATATCACACTTTTTACTTTTTCTGGACTTTGCAATAGGCTCTTGATATCTTATTACAGGCATGGCCAACCAGTTCATATATTCCTCTTGAGACATTATGGTTTTTTCTAACATAGACAACTTTTTTGGTTTGGGTGGCAAATCGTCTCCGCAATCTAAATATAAGTTTACTAATGTTAGAAAATTAGTGTATTCCTTAATTATATAAGTATAAATAAGTCCATGATATAGATATAATTTGAAACTTAACAGGAAAAATACTTATTTAGGAAATTTTCTCTACTGATAAAATACTTCTCAGTTCCTACTTGTATTTAAGCAATTCATATCAATGATCTGACATTGTGAGATGGGGAAGACAACATAAGAGGCAGTGGTACAACCATGTAAGACGGATGGACGAGAACAGACTTCCGAGAATAGTCTTAGAAAACAACCCGCCCGGCTCAAGGCCTCCCGGGAGACCACCTAAAAGGTGGAAAGATAGTTGGCAATCCCCCTCTCAGGAAAAGATGCAGAGGCAGCTTCAGAATTAACAGATAGACAGATCTCCAAGAAGTAGAAGAATATATCAATGATCTAACGTCCTATTAAATAAAATCACCAAATGTGGGAAAGTAGAAAATTGACTATAATGCTAAGCACATCAAAGGAAAGAACTAAGATTTTTAATCAAGAAAGTGATGTGGTATAATATGAATGGAAAATATTTCAAGAGTTGGTTTTCTGTTGTGATTAGTGAAACTTTTTTTGATATAATCTTGTAAATATCGACTTACATGCTTCCTTTCTACGTTTAATTTTTTGCTTCGCTCTGCATACTTCAAACGGTAGTTCAACAGGTCTTTTCTTGGGAGGTAGTGGCTTCCGAGCAGATTTTTTTAATTGTGTCCTATAATTTGATCCAAATTTCAATTCTTCTTGTAATAAGATACTCGTGGTGTATTTTTCTCCATCTTCTAGTTTCATAAAGCTTCCTGTCTTGATCAGGTTTTGAAATTTTTGATGATTTTCACAAATATCATCATCAATTTCGGACATTTTTCTATCATTTACTGATACCAAAATATGAATAAAAACCAAGAATTTCAACACGTCATTATATTATGACAATCAAATTTGAGGTCTAAGAGTCCTTGATAAGATCTATTGAAGTATGTAATTGTATATGAAGTGAATGAGCATATATTTCCTATAAATCTCTATTGTCAATATCAATAGACAGCTTTCATTTAAAAAGGATAGCAATTTATTGGATTGGAAAAATTGGTTAGCGCCAGACTAAATGATTTATGGGAAAATAATTCGTGCAATATTTCATTCGAAGGAAGAAAGCCCAATACGAAATGCTAACTAAAATATGTGTGTCTTATTAGAAAATAAGCAGTATTTCTTGAGCTCTCATATAGTCCTCATGGGAAACAATTTTCCATTTTAAAATATCATGAAATTGCTCGTGGTTCGGCAGCCTTTTATCACGCAATTTCAAAACATTATGCTTATAACAATAGGAGAACACCCCCTTTCGCTTTAATAATGCAAAATGGTCTTCACTGTTACAATCTTTTTGTAATTCTACACACTGCTCGGGGACCAAAGTTTTACTTTCGTTCGAAGAGTATTGTAAAACTGTCAACAAAACGTTATTTTAAGTATACGTCTTTAGAGCGATTATCACTTTTTTTTACCAAAAATTATTTACATATGTTTACGTTTCGTGCGTTGTCCCTGTCTGTATTGAATGTTTGTTTCTTTATCAATTGCTTTTCAATTTTTGCTTCGGGTCGACATCTTTCGCTACTACATGTGTTGTTCTACTAACCAGTTACTAGTGTTATTTTACTTTTCAGACTAACTAAATAATTTTATTTTCATTGACATTTGATTAGGAGTATCGAATTTTACTTTGAATTAAAGTATGATTCTTGTCAAAAGACCGTCTTAGATAAAGAGAAATAAATACTCCACTGTAGTGGGGAGTATCGCAGAAATTTTTGCATGAGCTTTACTAGACTGGACAAGACCGTAATAAAGGTGCTCTATCATCAAAAGTACCATAATATTAGATATTTATGCACTTTTTGTGACTCCCCTACACCAAAATATTTTCACTATAAACTGTCACAGCTATAGAAATCTCAGATTCCTCTAGAAAATGTTGAAGCTCTTGGATCCTGCTTAAAAAGAACAATGGCATCTTTCCAACTATCTCGAAAATATATGGCATTCTAAGTGACCTTGACTCGGAATGGAAGATCTTATACAAGAAAATTGACGATGTACACAGATTCCACAAATCTGTAAATGAACAAGTCTGTAAATAATCAACAATTTCTATTCCAATTGGTTAGAGAAATAAAACAAGACATTCACAACTTAAGAACTAGTTTCATGGAAAATCGTTATGGATCTTCTCAAGCCAGTTTACGACTCACCAATAGAAGTGTTATCAAAAGACATAGCTGATCTGAGACAAAGTATTGAATCAATGACACTTACGCTGGTAAAATCTGCTGCCAAGAATGAGACAAATATTAGGAATAAACCACAAACAATAAAAAAGACAATATCAACGCAGACCGACTATACAAAAAACGAAAATACAATTGTTTCTTCATTTCCAGAAATTATCTCATCTCCAACTTATATGAACCCCACATAGGAGTATTGGAATTACGTGGTAGTGTCCAACATTTCGCCTCCATATAAAGCAAATCAGCTGGCACTCACTACGTTGAAGAAAAACTAAGAACTAATGACTTCATTCGATGCTTCCCACTGCTGAAAAATAGAGACACTTTGCACTCTGATTTCAAAATTGGTGTACAAAAAAAATTCACTTAAAGCATCTCAATGATATAAGTATGTGGCCGACTGGAACCAAAATAAACCCTAGCAACTCACCATTAAAACCTTTGAAGCTAACGCCGCAAGATCCAAGTACTGCGTCCCTAGTTTAACATATTGGACAATGTGAAGAAAGAATCTAGCTTTAATCGAGGAAACTTATTTAAGGAGGTTAAAATTATTAAAATAGGTTGTGACAGGGAGGCTTTAGAATTTTGTAAGTTCCAGGAGATAGAAAGTTTTCATATAATTATAGAAAAAATATGCGAAAAGAGATGATTTCTTACATTTGGATCCGATGACTCGCAATGTGTTGGCAATGCTGAGGGATCTCACAATCTTTGAAACACTTATGCTGTCCTCGCTTAACTCTACGACCAACCATTCAGCGTGTGCGTCAAAGGGCGCACGAATTCCAGCATCAAACTAACGCTACTATTAGAGGGACTTCATAGCGACGTGGATTCCTTGCGTGAGTTATATTATCATTTCCACAACACGTATGGTATTGATTCAGTCGCAATTGAAGCAGATCTTTCTGCCTTCAGGTCTTTCTTTTCAGTGGAGAAACTTCTACAGTTTCAAAAAATGATGGAAGGCCATAGCAAATATTATTCCTGTAACACTCCAGGTGAATGTGAAAATTTTTAGTTAAAAAAACGCGATCAGAGAAACACCCTTTAAAAAACTGAACGATGGCATGCTCGGCCTGTTTCTTATTAATATTGAATAGACACAAAACAGATAAACTGTAACTTTCACAAGAGGAGCTTAATTTTACAGAAATTCTGGCTATCACTAAACAGTGACTGAATAATAATGAGCCCGTTCTTGTCAAAAACTATACCACAGTAGCCAGATTCAATAGAACTAATTTATCTGGTACTATTGTCTACAAACAACGACTATTCCGCAATAACACAGTTTAATGAAATAATATCTGACAAAGTATTAGAATTTTCTATCGTCTACTACAAGACCTATGACCTTTTTATTGTTTGTATTTACAGAACACCTGTTGATGACTGATCAAGAATGAATAGTTTTATGACTATTGACTCCGATGGAAGTCGAATCATAGTAATCCTTCTTTATTTGGGTGTATTGGCATTACTGTTGTCAGGAATTATCGAATTACATCCATCGGAGCCGATTGAGGTCGATTGTCACTTAATGTTGATTGATGATTTCTGATGTATATTGACGCCGATTGAAGTGACAATACAAGATTTTATTCTTCTTTTTATTCTCGTCCATCCAAAACTGTATATTTCGAAACATCGGTTGGTAATTCGGGGTATGCTAATATGTGTTTGTGAATAATTAATTTCTTACAAGTGTTAGATCATTTGATGAATTTTTCCATAAGTTCTAATTTTTTATCTTTTTTTCAAGCATGCTGTCATAAATTTTCTATAATATCCAAAAACTACTAAAAATGATTAAATTTTTTTTGAGTGTACGGCGTAGGAGAATTTTTTATTGTCTCTACTTCTTCAGGTCTATCAGTATGTCCAAGAAATTCCACTTCTTTACATAAAATGCACATTTTTCTAGTTTTATTCACAAATGAACTCCTCTTTATTTATAGAAAACTTCTTACAAATTTTGAATATGCTCTTGTAGGCTGGTATTAAAAATTATAATATCATCTATGTACACTAAACATAGTTCATTTTGTGATTCCTTAAAATTTTCGTTCATTACTCTTTGAAATGTGGCAAGTAAACTTTTAAACCAAATGGCAACCTAAGAAATTCGTAATGACCATTGTGAACACTGTTTTCTCTATCGAAACTTTTGTCATTTGAAACTGTTGAAAACCGCTTTCTCAATCCAATATTGTGTTCTAATATAACGGATTTCGGAACTGTATATCTGTCAGAAATTGTTTTTATATTTGCTATAATCGATTACTAACCACCATGGTGAACTCCATTTTCTAGCATTTCTTGAGTCTGTCTCTGAACTTCTTTATGAATAGATGGATATCTATAGGATTTTACATGTACAGGAATTCTATCCGTCGTTTTAAATGAATATTTTGTTTTTGAAGTAAACGTTAATTAATCACTTGGCTTTAGGAAACCATCAGAATTTTTTTTTCATAATTTAATTATATTACTTTTTTCTTCTGAAAACATATGATCTGTTCTGATCTATTTACTAATATCTGTTTTTTATCTCATTTGTGTTGCTCTAATTATAAGTTTCATTTATATTACAATGACTGTAATTTTCCATTTTATGTGTCTTTATATCATGATCGTTATAGTATATATTTCAATTTCCTACATTCATAAATTTATTTAAAGTATTACCATCACCATCATAAGGCTTAATATTTTCCAATTTCAATTTAAACAATTCCCAATTAAGGGTTTTTGGGTTTGCCATTTTGTTAAATGAATCTGAATTGTTTTTATCTTTTTAATATCTAATTTATGGAATATATTGAATAAATTTCCTAATTTTTCATAAAATTAAAAATTGATAAACCATCTCTCCTGTACTCAAATAATAGATAAGGATAGAGTTAAAAAGGAAAGATATAAAAAATTGAGGAACTTGACTTATCCCTCGTAGAGCTAAGGTCTTCGCACTACGTATTAAGATACGTCAAGTTTTTTATCACGATAGTGCGTGAAATAACACAATGGCAAGATTCCTCTTGACTGTGTCAATTATAAATTTCACTTCCGAAATTTAATTTTTAAAAAAAACTTCATCACAAAATGACGATATAGAATGAATTTCAAACGCTTGAATGAATAAAACCCATTAGATGAATGAATCAACAAAATACACTAAAATGGTATTTTCTACTATTCGTATATATATTGGAAATATTTATGAAATATAATCTCTATACGTTTTAATTTTCAAAGCCGTCTCTATTTTTCTAAATATTACTTTAATTAAGTTTAAAAGCTTCATAGTCATAGCACTCACATTAAGATACCCAAAATAATGTGTTGTACCATGTGATATTTAACTTGTTGTTTTGTGTCGTTCTCAATCTATTTTTCAAAGGACAATGCTCTTATTATTTCTAGTAATCATTAATATATTCATATTTCCTCAGAACAAATCAGTTTTTGTGTGTCTCTATCAATATTTCTAAATGTAACGTGAGTAGCAATATTCCAAGTTTTTTGAAGATTTCTCTGCAATTTGTGTTTTTGGGCACAATGTAAAAGATTCTTATCATTGTTTTCTACAATATAAATATTTTGTTTACTGAGCAGTTATCCCAAAGTATATGTCACTTTGCTGTGAAGAAGTGAGTAATATACAGTTTTCAATAACTTAATATGTATGCAAGATGTTACCAAATTTCAAAAATTTTACTCCCTAATTTTGAGCAAAGGTGATCAATATGAGGTGATCAACTTGGTATCCAAGTAAATGCCTAGTAGTTTCACTGGTTCCGATTTCATGGTCCATTTGTCTACACTAAAGAAAAGATGTTTTGTTGTATTAGTCATTAGCCACGAACCGCTTATTCAGTAAAGTGTAATCACTCAATTTTGTACCATCTGATAATGTTGTGGTATCATCCACAAATAAGATATATAGCGATGCTTCCGGTAAATCATTAACAAAGATGATAAATAGGAGTGTCCCAAAATATATACTGAAGGGATGCTATTATATGTACTGCGAGAATCTAGATTTCTGTTTCTACAAAAAACATATTGTTTTTTGTTTGTTAGGTAAGATGTAAGTAATTTGTATGCTTTTCCATTAATTCCAAAATGGACTTTAATTGAGAGTCGCCAAGAGATTTAAAAACTATGTTTAATATTGGCGTGAAAAATTTATTAAACATCTGATGTGGTATTTCAGACTGTTTGGTCTTTCCAGCAGCTTTAATTTTTCTTACTTGAATTTTCTATTATTTTCGAATACGCCGAATTTTTTTCTTATATAAATGCTTTTTTACATTTTTATATTAATTTTTCATAGTTCACCCAATCAGCTTATGAGTATGTATGTATATATGAATCTATGTTTTATATTCAACTGTCGCCAAAATAGAGACATTCAGATTTCTAATTACGTGTGATTGAGGCTTTGGTATCAACCATTAAAAAGGGGTGAGTCGTTGCATGGAGTAGGCAGATTGAAACCACGGAATCGGATCACTTATCACCAATGAACGAATAACCATTTTATCCTCGCCCTTGATAATGGACCCAAAGTAGGAGCCGAAACGTCGTTGGAATTTTAAAAATTATAGATGTGGCTCTCATTTTGGAGCTATTACCAAGAGAAGGGTGAATTATTTACTTTATACCGTAAAAGTGTTGTAAAGAATTAACCAACTTCTTTTCCCATTAAAAGTGTGTTACCTTGCTCGGCTCTACCTAGTCCACTTTTCATTTGAGCTATTTTTGACACTAATCTCCGCTTAGTTCGCTTGAAATCTGCGTTATTTTTTCATTAGCCATCGCGAATTAAATGATCTCTAACAACATGATAAAACCAATGTAGTTGTATTTCTTCAAAGTGAGTTTGAATCGATTTTATATTGATGGTCCTGATAGCTCGATTATGGTCTCTTTCACGTGAATATTCTCGATTTTCTGATTTCCTTCTCTAATGTAAATCATCATCTAAGATATGACGAATTAATCATTCATTAACATATTAAAATATTTCAATATCAACACATTCATACTAGCACTAGCATTTTATGCGCTCTGTATAAAAACTAATATTTCTTATTGAAGTTTATAGAAATTTTGTTATTCCTTGTCATTGCAATTGATTTTTGAATTATTATCACTTGTAGTTGATAGAACATCTTGATCGTATGATTACAAGCAGGGCATCTTCAGTTGTTCATTTCCCGAGAATGAGAGCATCAACGTCTAGTCTCACTACAAAAATAAAAAAATATCTGGTTTTTGTAGCAACTCAACGTGAAACTTCATTGTATTTACCGATTTTCTTTTTCTCCGTTAATAGGACTTCAATATTGGTTATAATTTTTCTGTACTACGATTTGTCTCTCGTTTTATGCCGTTCAATTTTTTTGTAAACAAGTTTTGCTTCTAGTTACTGGCAATAATGTAATGATATGTATTAAATTTCAAGTTATCAAAGTATGTTTTCAATGAGGTCAAATATAAATCACTCTTTAAGATTCACAACAGCTATCAACAGTTATTTTTATACAATATGTTTGGAAATTTAAGCACGTTATTCAATTTCGTAAGCTGTTATTTCACCCTTTTTTCTCTCGGAAATGATATATTTAAGTACAGAGGAGAATCTAAATCACAATATACAAATAAGCTCAATGTTATCATACAGAAAAAATATATGTTCATCTCCTGTGAGTTGTGAAACGAAAAACGAACAAATTTTGTGATTATTTATCAAAATAAAATTTCTCATAAAATATATAATGGTTCATTTCAAAATGGCACTTTTCCCAAGTGCCTTTAGAAGGCTATAATTATACCTTTGCATAAAGGAGAAGATAAAAATCAAGCATCGAATTATCGTCCAATTGCTTTCTTTCCCATGTTATCTAAGATCATAAAAAGATTGGTAAAAAAGAGCCATTTTTATTAGATAACGCAACCATTGACGTCATTGAAACTGTAAATTTCTGAGAGCTTGTTGTGGACAATTCCTTGAAATGGGAGTTACCCATCGCCGCCTTATCTAAAAAATTAAGTTCCTCCTGCTTTGCGCAGAGATCAGTTTTCAAAGAGCTAAACTTATCCACCTCCTTAACAGTCTATTATGTTACGTCGTATCTCTGATATGTCCTTCCCTTCTGAGGTACGTGTGATGCGACTCAATTTGAGCCAATTCTCAAACTACAAAAGACAGCTTTTAGATATTTACTTGGACTAAATAGCAGGGCTAACTGCGTGAAAATCTTAAAAAGATTAAAAATTCTCAGTCTTCCTTCCTTATTCATCTTTGAATCCGTTTGTCTAATTCGTAAGCACGCTCCTCCAATTTCAGAAATGGCTTTACACGGTTAACCACTTAGAAATGCGGAGCACGACCTTTACCTACCTACTTCACGTTTAGAATTAGTTAAGGGTTCAATATTTTACAATGCAAAAAATGCACAATCACTTGCCAAGTGAAATCAAATCGATATCATCTTTTCCCGCAATAATTTGAGGGCGTATTTAATGGAAAGTAAACGACTTCAATTCTAATAATAATATTTAATTCTGGACATGTTGCATACTGCTTTAATTTTTGCCATAGACTTATTTACTAATTATTACCTATTACTATTACCTATAATTTTGTTACTCATTGTAGTTTTCTGCTGTATATTGAAATTTTATTTTATTTGTATCTTTATTTAGTTATTTTTTGTTCATTTTATAGTTTTGACAACAACAATTTTTTGCATTTCTCTCTATAAAGGTTGGACACAACGATGAAGGAAGCAACTCCGGCACGTACATACCACTCAAATCAATAATTGTTAAGTCTATTTATTGAAGAAAAATAATAAACCAGAACATATTCGCATAGTGCACGTGATCAGGATTGGAAACGCCAAAGCCAAGCATGTAACAGGACCGCACTTCGTACAAGGAATAATTTGCCGTTTCACAAAGTAGATTAATAATATAAATTATGAATCATTAAAAATATAGAGAAAATTCATTTGAAACTTTTCTACTTTCCTGAATAGGTATATATAGAGTCTTATTGTTAAAATCGTATACAGAAATTGAAAGAAAATGTGTATATAGGATCTCCACCACAGTTTGCACATACAGTTAGGAATTATTTAAAGGAGGTTTTTCACCATAGTTGGATTGGAAGACGTGGAACGATCGAATGGCCTCGATTTGACTCTTCTCGATTACATCTTATGGGGCTATTTAGAATCTAAAGTATATTTTGATAGACGAGACAATATTACTGATTTAAAACGTGAGATAACGAAGGAAATTAACAAAATAACCCCCGAGGTCTTACAAAATGTACGAGAATTCCAAAATTGCCTCTGTTATTGTCAAGAGTGAATAGTGGCTAGATTGAACATTGAATTTAATTGTAGAGTACTAGAGTACATTGAAAAATATATTTTAAATATTATGTGGCATTATTCATTTTACGTAAAGTTTTGTGATAGAGTCATTATCAAAATTTTACATCTTGAAAATTATTTTCTAAGTTATGATTGCACCAAATTTAAAAAACTTTATATTACTGAACGAAGGACTACAATCAGTTTCCAACAGGTGCCACATGACCCCCTTTGTTATAAAAAATTTTCGAGGGGGTGCTTATAATTCAGAGGGAGAAGGAACATAAAAACGCTAAAATTGAATTGTATATGTCAGATATAAAATTTTCATAAATAACAGTAACATGGGACCCAAAGAGAGAGAGAGGTTCATTATATTGAATTGGACATTATTCATGTGGGGTAATTTTCTAGGTTTGGCAGTGATAGAGGAAAAAACTTTCTCTATAACACCGCGGAAGTGTGATATATTTTACTTTTTGTGGAAAATCTAGATAATTCAAGAAAATGTTTTCACCTGTGATACAATCGATAACTGTTACTGACAGATATTAGCTAGTTTTTCAAAGAATTTTGTCTCAAATTTACTGTATTCTGTAGCTCCATCTATCATGGCTACATTCTATGCTAAATATTTTGAACTATTATCCATATATTTGTTTCCTTAATAGAGATTTTTCCAATTATATTGAATAATTCAATAAATTGAGCATCGAATTACAACGAGACAATGTTTTTCATATTGAAAGTAATAATACTAAAGGCAAAATAAACATGACTTCGAAGTACATTTAATTAATCATGGCGTGATTTGGCAATAAACTTAGTTACTTAAAGATAAATCCCTTAAAATTAAGGGAATTTTAGACTATATTGTATACTGTTTAGTAGTTTAGTCATTAAAACAAGTTACACTGGAAGCTCTGATTTCGTAAAAGCTGTCTTTAAATTTCATTATAATATAATTTATAGAATAAACATTCGTTGAGATGCATTAAATTTTAGCTCACAAAGTTTCCATTTACTTGTTACAATATATTTGAAATACGTTATTTACACTATTGTTTGTTACTGTATTACTCATAATATTCAGCGAACTCATTATCCTGAGAAAACACAAGAACTTTGTTTACATCACTTTATAACAAAATTGACATGGAACAATTGGATAAGATTTTAAGACATTAATTTTTTATATATTTATACTTTAGTACGCCACGGAGGGGCTCTGGGGACGTTCTTACTCCCCTCAGTTTTACAGCGTTTTCATTTTATCAGTAATATCATTAAGAACAAAAATGTGTCTAATAAAAAACCAAAAGAGATTCATTTATTAAAGACCTTTGTGAATTCAATAATAACTGTGTTATTGCTCGTTGCAGGATGGCTATTTTTTGGGAAACTCCGAAATTGAAAACCTTTAACCTCAAATAATTTGAAATTTTTAGAAAAAACTCTAGAGATATTTTTCGAAGCTCATTGAAAAACCTTCAAAATGAGTATTGTCAAAATTCTTTTTTATAAGAGTTGACTGATTTATAACAAAAATAATGTTTCTCCTTTTTTGAAATAATGTAATAATTATACCATCGCCATAGGTATTGTTGAGTTGATCCATGTGATTCGACCTGTTTTCAATGCTTATTTTAGAAAAAATAGTTGATTAAATTGATTACTGCTTTTCCGTCATTTTGAAAAAATATGAATTTTGCTTGAATAAACCAAAGTCTATTCATGTTATGAGAAAATGTTTAAATTATTAATTGTAGGATTTCACTGGCCAAAAATTTTGAGCTTTCTTAAATCTACGTATCATAAAAATTGGAGAAGATACATTAGTTCAAAGTTTGCAAATGCAAATTCTCTAAGCTGCGTTCTTTTCGAAAGCAGGGGTTGAAAAAAGTTTTTAATTAATATGACGTTAAGTGCGTGAAATCCTCTACATATGTTTTTTAAGCGTAGAATGAGATTTTTCGAGGGTGCTGTTTCATAAACTTATTTGTTTATGAAACTAGAAACAAAAAGAGATATGAGAAAAAGATTCGAGTAAAAAAGTTTTGTTTTAAAAAAGTCTACAAAAAAGATCTCAATAGTTTTTTGCAAAAAATCAGAGGATACTACTTTACAGTAACTTAGTTGAAGTTAATTTTTGATGGTGGCAAAAATATATTATTATTAAAATACATTTATTATTGCATTGTTTAATTGCACGTACTTTTTCTTACGACAAAATTTTATGTACCAATATATATATATATATATATATATATATATATATATATATATATATATATATATATATATATATATATATATTTCGTACCAAAGTCGTTTTTGCACGTGTTATCTTTGTTACATTTACAAACAGAAAGGCACGGTAATTTCGACTCTCTTTATACGCAGTATTTTGTATTAC
Organism: Diorhabda carinulata; assembly: GCF_026250575.1. Taxonomy (NCBI): domain Eukaryota; kingdom Metazoa; phylum Arthropoda; class Insecta; order Coleoptera; family Chrysomelidae; genus Diorhabda; species Diorhabda carinulata. Next base: position 14,048,442 of record NC_079462.1, read on the forward strand.
ATTTCATGCAATTACAATCTAGTGGCAATTCATGAGTTGGTGGGTACAGGGAAGTTTCTTTTTTTGGAACTGAAATAGTTTCATACATATGATATCCAATATCTTTTGGACTTTTTTCCCCGGGCGAATTAAAAATAAGCCCAATAAACTTTGGTCCACTAAAGGTTTACGTGTATCTGCAAAGAACATGTGATCTTTATCTCACCTAAGGAAATTCTCGGATATTGTCTTCTTCAAAAATTACGTGAAACTATACTAAAAAATTTATCATAAAACAATAAAAGCCTCCAAAGATATTTATTATAATAATATAATACTATATAATATAAAATAAAATAATATATAATATATAATAATAATAATATAATAATAAAATATAATATAATATAACGCCACGGTAGATGATTTCTATCCTCCGAGTCGTTTTAATGCAGCAACATCTGCTCCTGCATCTATCAAAATTATTATTAAGGACGCCTAAAGGTGTGGCTAGTATATTGTTCTGGATTCGGAAGATTTAAAAACTTTACCACTATGCCTAATTTGTTTATACCCACTACTTGCTGGGTGTATTGTTGAGTGGTTTATGGCATATTTTTAAATATATCATAAAACTGTCCAGTAATTGAGAATTTTCTGAACAACCGGGTTTTTTTGGTATTTATTGTTATCACAGCAGATGCACCCAAATCCTCTGTATTGTTTATAGTCAATTGTGTGAGCTCCTGCATTCGGCATGCTTCTGATATACCAAGGATAAATATAACCTAAAATAATAAAAAATACTCATACATTGAGCGAAATAATAGATATTAAACTTTCTTACTATTGTAAATAAATGTAATTCATCTGGAGCTGTTTCTATGAAATTATTTAGCGATAGGACTTTGGCTTTTTTTTGCTTATAGACATCACTTTTTCTTTCAAGAATGCCTTTAGTTTTAGGTACTTGTAAATATCAACATTATGCTCAATAGATAAAGCTTAGTTCTTAACAATGAGTCAGGCTTTGCACTTTTAATGACAATTCATTTATATAGGTCAGAAGTACATTCTCAGAAATAGCATCTTCTATTATTTCTGGTGTATCTGAAAAAATCATATTGTCTATTTCTTCAGTCTTCTTAAATTTCGTCTTTTGCCTTTTGGCACTCAGCCAGATTCATATTGTATTCGCCTATCGTTCGAGACCATATATAACATAAAAAAGAAGCAATTCAATAGATGTGTTTTGTTATTTTTTAGTACATGTGTGAAATAAGCTACTTTCTTAAGTAAAAATGAGTGTGCAATCAATCATTATCATAAATGGTTGTGGGTTGTTTTTCGTCCAATTATATACCTATAAACCCCTTAAAAATAAATTACGTTGCTTCTTTCTCATGATAATTTGTACATTCAAACTTCTGTAATTTTTAACAGATATTCTTTAAGCGGTCTACCAGAACTTATTTTAAAGCTTAGACTTTGATGTTTAAAATCAGCTAAATCTTTCTACGTCATGAAGGAACCAAGTAATAACCGATAAAATGAGAAAAAAAGACAATTTTCTAATAATTTTGCATTATATTGACAATAACATTTTAAATATTGATTTTTCGCATAAAGCTGTTGAGACCTTTTTTGTGGATCTGTTAAAAACAAATAATTGTTATGTAAAACTTTTTTTGATATCTCACTGTGTTTGAGAGTTATAGCTTCATAAGCAAATAAATTGTTTATAACAAATTACTGGACCAGATTTGGACTCGGCACATCAATTCTACGCATCAAAAAACATAGAAAAACGCTTTTGAACTGAGAGAGTATGAAACGGCAAGGGTAATCTCACTATCTACCGTACTATTGAGGTGAATATTGTGGTGTAAATGCCAGTTATATAGTAGGCGCCGAAGAGAGAGAATGCTTCATTGTTCTACAATTTGTAAACAGAAGCTTGTAAATGATACACACATAAAATAGAATTTAAATATAAAGTATACACACGAAAAATAGAATAATTAACGATATGTTTCAAATGAACAATGTCAAAATTTTTATATGTAATATACAAGACTATCTGAAAAAAAGATCCCTTTTTCTTCTTCTTCTTCTTCTTAGGGAGGTTGGCGATCCAAATGGTTATTGTCGTACGAGAAACCGCAGCTCTGAAAATTTCTATAGCCATCTGCGCAAGTTTTCCTTCGATCTTCCCTATTATCAGGCGAAGAATCTCATATCGCTCGACTCTCATTATATGTCCTAGGTACTGCAACTTTCTCTCCTTGATTGTCGTGAGAAGCTCTTGATATTTACCCATTTTCTGTAGGACCTCTATGTTTGACTTATGTTCTGTCCAAGATATTTCGAACGCATGCTCGGTCCAACTTTCGCATCCGTACAGAAGAATAGGAAAGATGTAACAGCAAAGCATTCTGGTCCGGAGGTTGCGGCTTGCCAGAAGTGTCCTCATGTTGCGGAGTTTTCCGCGTTTCCCATAGAGGAAAGTTCCAAGGGCCCAAGCTTGGTCCAGGCATGGCCCAAATATGTAGTGCTCAGGACCAAGCCTGTAAGCCAGACTTTGCCCAGTCTTGGTAAAATTCTGGAGTGATAACGATAGGCCAAGCTTGTTCACCACGACTGGGCTATGTTTAACTGCCAGGGCAGGGCCAAGTTCAAATGCCAGTGCTGGGCCAAGCTTAAATGCCAGAACTGGGCCAAGCTTAACTGCCAGGACTGGGCCAAGGTTGACTACCAAGACTTATTAATTACATAACTTTTTCTTCTTTATCTTTATTTCATTTCTTTATTTATTTTTCATTCAATATGATTACTGCTATTACTTTCTAAATTATTATCACTACTGATGTCAAAATCTCACTAACAGAGGTGATATTCACACTTGAATTATTTAAGCTTTGCCCGTTCACAAATGAGTTAGTTTTTTTCTCTATTCAATGCACGCCATGTTGAACTCGAAGATACGCATCAGACATGGTTACTTTTAGTAGTAATAAATAATAAAAAATGTGATAAGAAACACATATACACTGAATAAACTAGAGATCGTATTGATCAGACCCATAATAAAATAATCCTGGGTTGTCAAAGAATGGCCAAGGCAGGGATATCCAGGCTTGGCCCAAGCTTGGTATGGCCGAAGCTGAGTTAATTAGACTGGCCCACGCATGGGTCAATACAGGTACGCCGAAGCTAGGCTTCCCAGGACTGCCCAGGCTTGACACCTTTGTCAACTTTGGGGTTTCCCGTATGGGCTCAATTCTTGAGCTGAGTTTTGTGTCGCATTGCTGGTTGACGAGCGTGCCCAGTTCTCTTAGAGATGACACTTGTTCAATGGTCCCTCCATGGAGTTTTAGGGTAGCGTTTCTTTGTATTTTTGAGAACACCAATAGTTTAGTCTTGGACGTATTCATAGAAAGGCCGAATTGCTCTCTATATTCTACAATGAAGTCCATGAGAGATTGAAGTTCTGCTACTATGACGGTATCATCTGAGTAACGAAGATTATTTATAATGTTTCCATTGATCTTTATGCCCGCAGTTGTATTCTCGAGGTCTTGATTGATAATTTTTAGTGTGCACGTAAAGAGAAAAGCAGGATTAAATAATGAAAATAGAGTAGCAGGAAAAGTTGGTCTAGAAATAAGCCAAGAAAAAACCAAATATATGAAGATAGCAAGACAAGACGAAAGAGGAATAGATCACTCGAAGCACAGAAATACGTATTTGAAACTGTTTCATCTTAGATATATTAATAAGACCAGTAATTACGTACGCCATGGAAACAACTGTCATAAATAAAAATGAAGATGTAGATCTGAAGATAATGGGGAGAAAAAAACTGAGAGATATACTCGGACCACATATTACAGGAGATAGAGAGAGAGAAGATTGAAGTAAAATAAATAAATAGGAGAAGATATGGGAGAAGAAAATATAATAAAGTATATAAAAGCACAAAGACGAAATTGTACAAGATACATCATGAGAAGTAAACACAAGGATAACACAATGAATACCTCTATGGCCAAGAGACAGAGGTAGACCAAAAAATACTTGAAGAAACCAAATTGAAGAAGATACCAGAATATTAGAAATAGTAGACTGGGAAGCGAATTGCAGAAACAGAAAATAATGGAGAGAACTGAGAAACGAACAAAAACAATAAAGGAATTTGTAGGCTTACAAAGCGCTAGCCGTAATCCACGAGATTGAACGGCATAATGATGAATGGCGATGAATATACATTACATTTATACATTGTCAAAACAAAATAAATTAAATGATCTAAATAGAGCAAAAAATAAAATTGAATATCCAGCAATCTTAACCAATATAAACATTTGTGTTAAAAATTTATATTAATATAAACCAATGTGTGGAATTTTCAGAATTAAATATTGGTATTAGAATAAAAGTCTTTTACAGCGTAGGAAGTACCAGTAAATATGGCCTCAAACTCTTCAGAAATGCGGGAAAAGATATAATAGATTGATTTCATTTGGCAAATTATTGTGCAATGATCTTTCTAAAATGGGAGAAATTCACTTACGGATTAGGCAGACGGATACAAATATAAATAACAAATGTAGAGTAAGTATTTTGATTATTTCAAAGAAGTTCCGGTAGAAATTTAGAGGGAATATCTTTTAGCTCATTTTTATAGTTTGAAGATTAGCACTCAAATTGGCATATAGGAGATACGGCTCAAAGAGTGCATATGGAACTGTTATAGAGATGGATAAGTTTAGTGCCTTTGAAACTGATTTTATCACAAAACAGGAAGAGCTTAATTCTTTGGATAAAGCGGCGATATGAACTATTCCCTTTTTAAATAACACTAAAAATTTCACAAAATCAGCGACGTCAATGGTGGTGTTGTTCAGTGCAAAAGGCTGCAACATATATTTTTACATATATTTTTATATGTCCAAACTTCAATTTTAGAAACGTTGAGGCACAGAAGATTAACATCGAACCATGATTTTAGGGTGAATAGGTCACTAGATGTGGTCCTATAGTAAGCTGTGACTCAGTGTTGCTCCAAGAGAAACAAAGAGACAGTTGATATCTAGATAGGCAATGCCTAGTACTGAGCCTTGGGACACTCCACATTCTATTGGGTTGCACGAAGACATTGTGGTATCAATCCTTACAAGCTGAACACACTGTTTATACTACCACTACATCAACATTCAAAATTACACTGTTTGACACGCGTTTCGATAACAAAGGTATCGTCATGAGAGAGTGAAGGTAAACTGAAAGATATTTACGCGATATTCCTATTTATACTGAATTTCCCACCAACGAACTCTCTTTCGCTAAAAACAATTCCAGCGGAAAAACCTCTTAGGCGAGAAATTTCACATTCGTTCCTTAACTAACATACTATATAATGAACTGTGGGGATTAGACATTTGATTCCTATTTGAACTATTCTTACATTTAACGATGTCCATACTTTCAAATACTTCTTCTTCTTCCAGTGCCTGCTTCATTCTAATGAAGGTTGGCAATCATCCTTTGGAATTCCTCACGATCTTCAGTCATGCGTATTAGATTTACGGCATCACGTACATGGAATCATTCTCGAAGTTTTTTCAATCATGAAAACCTTTTTCTACCTAGCCTGTCTTCTATCTTCTCTTCTATGATCAGCTGTAACAAGGCAGGAAGCTTTCCTTCTCTTTACAATGGTTAATAATTCTCGTTCTCTGTTCATTCGTCTTATCACCTCATCGTAGATCATCCAATCCATCCATGGTATTTTAAGAATCCGTCTAAAGGGCCACATTTCAAAAGCTTCCACCTTACGCATGCTGGAGACCTTCAAAGTCCAGCTCTCATCACCGTAATGTAGGGTGGTAAAAACGTGTTATTCTCCTGCGTGTTCTCAGGTTAAAGTCATTAAATGAGAAGCGACTTTAATTTAAAAAACATGCTCCTGGCTATCTCTATTCTTGTCTTAATTTCTTCATCTGGGTCCCACTCGTCATTCAACCAGCTTCCCAAATACTTAAAACGGTGTACTCTCTCTATGGGTTGGTTATTAATTGACAGCGACACATTATTAATACTAGTTTTCGATATTACCATGAATTTCGTTTTACTGTAGTTCATTTTAAGTCCATAATTTTCACTGTAGAATTTACTCTGTTTAATAGCTGTTGAATATCTTGAATGGTGTGGGTTAGTATTACAGTGTCATCTGCCCATTCGTAATCTATGAAGCAAGCTATTACGGTTGTCTGTTAATCTAGACATTTCTGTATTAAGACTTGTACTGCAAAAAGGGCCTCACGTGTCCCGAAGCCGTTCCTAAATACAAATTGAGTTTCGCCAATGTTAGCATCCAATTTTCTCCATATACGGGTGTGTATGATCCTCCACATGAGACTTATAAGGCGGTATTCATTAAATCCATCCAATAATTTATCGTTGGATACATTTTATATTATTCATATATATTTTATGTTTATGATTGGCAGCGAGATCGGCGATCTCGATTTTTCGGTCTGTCCATATTTTAAATGAGCTATGTGCCCTTTAAACATTAATGGACCTTTGATTCTTAGTGTCATTTCATTTTAAAACTAAACCCCAAATATCCCTCCGATTCAACTTGTTCACAGTTTATATACGAAACTGAAACTCTTTCCTCTTGGTACGACTCGTTCGAAACTGTAAAATCATATTACTATGTTCTTAGCACTACTAAAAACACATAACGCTACTACAATCAGACGTCAAAAAGCAGAAAAGCGTGAAAGATAGAACTTCAATTCAGTTTTGTACATTATGGGTATTCAGAAAATCTTTTTATCTACCATTATGTCGGTAAAGCATGAGTTGAAACCAACAAAACAATACCAATTAACAATAACTAATTTCCTAAAACAATACCAATTAACAATAACTAATTACCAACTAATAGTATCGTCAACATTTTCACAATTATGCATTATTCATAGAATAGAAATGGGAATCTTTATCGGTACCGATGACAGTAGAGGATATATCGAATTCCTATTTCAATGATGCCCTATTCCCAAAAAATTTAAAATTGACATTTCTCGTCCAATGTTTACTTTAAGATGATGTTCACAGGATTTGATAGGGTCATATCATTAGAACTAACATCTTCCTTGTGAGGCGGCAAGTGTCACTATTCTAATGAGTTACTCGCGACTGTATACACCATAAACAGTGCTGTAAGCCAGTATGCCAGTTCATTTCGTCGAGAGATGCCACAAAAATCAAAGCTGTTGTGCCATAACCCATCCTGATTTTGATGAGATAAAGAATCTTCAGACACAGATCGGCAACAACTTGACAAATGGAATACAAGTTTTATATTTAATTATGAAAGTCGCGATATACGACAAGAAATGACCCTTTTCCATTCAATTGAAAATCTTTTATGAGAGTGAAGATTTGCAAGAGGTGGATACAAGAAGAAAAAAATTGCTCTATAATTCTTCCAAAATCAATTGCATATATATAATATAAGAAATAAAAAATAATCTTTGACAGTGGTTCATTTGGTGAGATGCATTTAATTCATAAATTTCTTTAAATAAATAGAAATATGACGTTCTTTAGACCAGGGTCGAATGAAGACATTGAAATTGCACAGTGGAAATGGAAATGGGAAATATTGAGCAATAACAATCACATTAAAAATTTCTGAATTAACTATAGTAAATAAATTTTCCATTTATCGAGTAATCACGAAAGGGGTTGCTGTGAATCATTCACAGAACCGAAAAACATGTAAAAAAAATTGAAACCAGTTGACAAGTTTTTATACGTAGAACAATTTATAGTTAATATAACGAGAATATGATTGCGATATTAGCAGTAATACAACAAAAGGTAGTAGATTATCCAGTATGCAACTTCTTAAGATACCAAATAATAGTATTAACAAAGATCAAATTTCAGCATTTATGTTTAAAAAAAATATTCCTATTCCTGTAATGGATCGTAAAAAACGCCCAACGAAGAAACAATTGCTTACTGCTATTAAAGGTCTTAAGTTAGAGAAAATTTATTATATTGACAAGCTGTACAGATAACAGGGTCATACTCTTCTCATTTAACCCCATAGAGTTATGTGGGCAAACGGAAAATCAGAATTGCGAAAGTGTAATCAGCCTCCAGAACTGAGTAAAGAGGTTGCAGAACTTGTAAAGAAAGTTCTAGCAGCAGATCGCCAAGAGCGTTGGAAAAACTGTGTTGAACACGTTTTTAAAAAAGAAGATGAGTTTGTGGTAACGCCCTCTTCACAACCCATCATAATTCAATCAAATAATGACTCTAGTTCAGACGATTCTGACTACCATTATTATTTTAAGATACTTTGAAATTGAAATGTTTTATTTTCTTTTGTTTTAATTGCAAAGAATTTATTTTCCTTTATGGTTTTGCTTTGAAATTTCGTTTTCCAAAAAAAAACGAATGGGGTACAAAAAGAGCTCAGTTCACGTCTGGTACCCTGGTACCAAACGCTTTTATAGGCAAGTACATTTTACTCGTCTATTCACGTTTTATAATTTAATATTCAGTTGTAGCCATTTTACGAGTTATAATAACGATTTTTTTCTAAATTCCAAGTAGTACTACAATTAAGTGCATCTGTCTAAATAACGGCGTATAATGTCGTCTAATTTATAATGATTCGATTGCCTTTTAACGAATAAAGTATCTACATCTATGGCAGATCAAAATTGTTGCCAAGTGTTTTTATAATCTGCAATTGATATGGGAAGAACTATATCAGGCTTTGCTAGATTTAAGAAATTAATTTTAATTTAAAATACTCGTTCCATATTGTTCTATATTATTTTGTATTTTAATGTTGTTCTTTCTTACATTAAATGCAGATCCACTTTAAAAGTTTTAAATACAACTTTTGTGGGGGAATTTAATTTTATTCGTACTAAGTCCTAACTCAACAAATCTAAATAAAATTAACATCAACAGTAGTGCCATGTTTAAAAAAATTTGGAAAGCTATCTGTAAATTTTACATTACATGTTACATAACTAATCAGTAAAAATATCTTTAAATTGTATGATCACCAAATTTGATATGCAGAAATACTTAATTAATTGATCAAGAAAACTTTCAATTTACAATCGTTTTTGTTTTGACTTTCCTATGAAATTAACTTTGATGAGCTTATGACATTATTGAAATAGGGGTGCGATATTATAAGTGAATAAATAAGAATTCTAGGTGCAAAATCCTTTATATTCACTCAAATAACTCATCCAACATCTTCCTCGTATATTCCATTCTATATACAAAATGATTCCGATGTTCTATACAAATTTTCGGCGAAAACGTTCTCATATAAATTTACGTTTTTTTTCTGAATTATTCTGAACTTCAGTGGGCGAACCAAAAAAAACTTTATCCCCATTTGTTATATGTCAAGAGGCTTATACGTTCCAATATAAAAACTAGACAAAGCATCCAAAAAATGGTTGTTTCAGCCATCTACTCGAATCAGATCGGGAATATTTCTATAGATATAATACCAACTACTGGATTGTAAGAAAATAATTGGTATGCAGTAACCGCAAAAATTCACACAATGGATCTGGAGTCGACAGGATAGGTTTCATATTTATTAATTAGAGCCTTCGTTTATTATTTTCCCCACTTTCAACATAGAACATAAATATATAAATTAGTAGTAAAATGATTATTCCAACAAGTGTCATGTTATGAAAATCAAAAGTACTACGCAATTTATACAGAGTTACACGAAGTGTAGGGAATATGCCTACGTTAAGAAGACCCCTTCATAAGAAATCGACTCTTTGATTTTGCTTGATTCAAGAATAGTACCTGTATATTAAAATACAAGTGATAAAGACTTTTCATTCCAATAAGAGGTCCAAACTATTAAAGCTGAAGAAAATAATGCTGGAATGGCCTTCTGTTACAAATGTTTTATACTATTTTCTCTGTTTTGGCTTGTATTCACATATTAACCTTAAAGCGCTATGGGGGATTGCAATCCAGTATCGCGGCAGAAAGATACGTCAAAGAGTCTTCTAAAAATAGAATAAGTTGCTAATAAAATCATGAACTCTGTTGAAAAACCCCTCTAACCCTTCACAGAAATGGAGACAAAAAGTACACCGTATATGAACGATTAACATGACAAAAAATTTAATAAAAAAGCATGACGTTCTGGGTTTAACTATACAAAATTGTAAAAATTTCACAATTAACTACAATTTTAAATAATTTTTTAACAGTTAAGAAGATACCTTAGTATTATTTTTGTTTTTCTAATAATAAAAATAAACTTAAGTTCCATTACTTTTATTCTTTCAATTTGTGCAGTTGTACAAAAAAGAATTTTACGTAAAGGCAGCAATCTGAAAATCGTTATCTTACTAAAAGATCAGATACATAAACAAACTTAATGTCATTTAAATATTTATTCATTCTATCAATGTGAATGTTATGGAGATTTAATTTTCCAAATAAATCTATTTTGAATTACAGATATGTAGTTTGTAAAGACGATTTTTACGTGAAGTTTGATATAATTTTATTTGTTCTTTGTTTACGATTGACAATCTGACTGTTTTTATATTAAATGAAATGAAATAATAAATATATTAGCCCAAAACTCGGATGACTACTATAATATGTACGTTCAATTTACCCTGTATACAAATAATATACATCTGAAATATATTTTAGACGATATACAAAAATATTTGTTCTCAAGTTAAAAAAAAATTTTTTGTCGAAAAAAATTTTTTACGCATCGTCATACTTGGCGAATGCTTTCGACTTTTTTATGCTAAAGAATTAGAGATTTGGTAGTTATTCATAACAGTAAAATCGGTAGTGTTAGACGTTAGTGCGGAAGGTTCGATTTAACAAGTGATTTACTTTATCAAACATTGTGAAAAGTGTTTTGATTAGAGTTATAATTTATTCACAATAAGGTAGGATGAATTTTAATTTATTATTTCTTGATTTTCTGTAGTTTCATATCTGTAACGGCATTGTTTTTGAAAATAACAGAATTCTTATGCCGGTTGTGATAGGTTAGGTTACATAACATTTTTATACGTTTCTTTATATATTTTCCCATTACTCGATGATATAATTCACTTGATATTTTTTATTTTTGTAGTAGATCTCTTCGAAAATAAATTTTGGTTTTGAGGTTATTATTACCAACTACTTTATGTACTTGAAATCAATCATTCTATCAATCCCATCAAAAGTAAGGCTAAATAGTTTGTAATTGTGTTTCTCATAGGAAATCTATAATATGTTACCTACTCAAGCAGCGGGACTATGACATTATATAGTGTGCTCATATACTAATACATAAATTTATATATAAACAAATATGACAAAATTTTCGAAACGTCGATTTTTCATTGGAATTCACTATTTTTCGAGATAATAATACACGACGAAGGACATTCGAATTACGAAGTCAGTAGAAGTTTTTTTTTTTAAATCAAATGAAATGTTTATTTTTTTAACAAATTTAAACTATAGGGAGTCGAGGGATGTTTGATTGATTGTTTGATCTTCCATAGGCGTAGATACATAGATAAATCACATAGATAGAAAAAATACATAGATAAATTTATTATTTTCAGAAATACTTTTAAGAATATGTATATCTTGCGAGACAGTATTCGTTAAAATGCAATCGAATCATTATAAATTGGATGGCATTATACGCCGGAATTTAGACAGATGCACTTAATTTTAATCGTACATGGAATGAGAAAAAAAAATCATTATTATACCTCGTTAACTTGCTACATCTGAATATTAAATTATAAAACCTAAATAGACGAGTAAAATGTACCTTGCCTGTAAGGAAGTTTGGTTTAACTTTAAACAGTGTACCAGGCGTGAACTGACTCCTTTTTGTACCCTTTTCATTTCTTTTCTGGAAAACGAAATTTTAAAGCAAAAACCATAAAGGAAAATAGATTCTTCGCAAATGAAAAAAAAATTTCAATTCCAAAGTATTTTCATAAATAATAAAGGTAGCTAGAATCGTCTGAGCTAGAGTAATCATTTGATTGAATTATGAAGGGTTGTACCACATACTCATCTTTTTCTTTGATAACATATTCAACACAGTTTTTCCAAAGCCTGGCGGTCTGTTGCTAGAGCTTTCTTAACAATTTCTACAACCTCTTTATTCAGTTTTGGAGACTGATTACATTTTCGTAATTCTGATTTTACGTTTGCTCATAATAATTCTATAGGGTGAAATATGCAATAGTCTAAAGAACGCCATATTTTTATTTATTTTAACAACTTTTTGAATCTAATAAATCCCACCGAGCGACGCCACTGCTTATCGCTCACTGTCAGAGACTCAGAGTAATTTTAACCCCAAATAAGCTAATGAGCCAATCCTAGAGAACTCAAATGGTTTAATTTTTGGCACATGAATTTTTTCACCAGAAAATTTTCTTATTCAGAGAATTTGTAGTAGTCTAATAAAATAAACTAATAAAATGATAATTCGTGTGAAAACTAATAATTTTTATTCAAAATTTTTATTTTTATAAAAGTAAATCAAAAATTTTATAACTGGTGGAAATTTATTTTTAAAAATATTGTTTTTGATAAAGAAATATTAAATCTAGAAGTAAAAATAATATTTTCTTTTCCAATTAATATCGTAAAAAAAGTTAAATGTTGAATACATTCTTAATATTGTAACTTTTACATGAAAAAACTTATAATAAAACTTAGTAATTATTGTATAATCCACTAAAATGTTTCTGTCCCTAAAATAAATCTCCTGTAGCATAACTAGTTTGTCTTGAAACTATAGTAGGAAGAGCGTTACTTTTCAATTTTTTCTTATTATCTATTCTGATTATCTCCCATCGATCACTATCAAATTAAAGCTATAAAAAATAAATTCTTTCAATATTGGACATCAATTAAAAAAATAAAAGATAACATAGTACAGTATTATCATACTTTCCTTTCTAATCTCGCAGCTGAATCTCCATGAGTCCAATTAGGATCTTTTCATCAAGCTGAACACAATTCCCTTCTCTTTGGATCTCTTGGAAAGTAGTATATCATCAATCTAACTCCATTTTTTTTACACCCAGGAGCAGGAATTTTTAAAAAATATTTTATGCCAACAGTAAATATCAATTTTTAACTCAAATCAGATTTGTTCACACCTACGTTTGTGTAAATTAAAGGTACTGAATATGGCGGAACCAATCAGAAAGCTACTAATCACCTACCACAATGTCCCTCTACTACTGTAATTGGAACGATAAAAAAGCGCCATCTGAACCTCACCAAGTGCTAAGAAAGGTAGGGGAGTAAAGAAGAGAGAGAGAAAGAAATGGTGAGGTAGAGTAAGAAAGAGTTGTGAAATAGGAAATAAGAGGGGTAGGGAGATAGAGAGAGAGGTACTAAATTCAAAGGAGAAAGAAAGAAAAGGAGGAAAGAGAAACAGGATGGGAGGGAGGGGTGAAGGGTGAAAAAGAAAAGGTGGGGAGGAAGAAAAAGTTATTACAAGAAGAACAATAAATCCCTACAAAAACAGGCAACATTTTTTCAAATTTCTCTTTTCTGACCAGCAGCTACGATTTCATATGAAAATGAATAGATTCACTATTAAGTAGCTTTTCATATTTTGTTTTGCGATTCCAATAAAATATCAAATGTTCTAATAGCTTATTTCATAAAAACTTCAGTATACGAGGGTTCTCTGGAAAGTTTCCAACCTTAACCTGAAGATGTCAGCCATTATCAATATAAGCTGGGAAATATATATGTAGTTGTATAGTCGAGGCAGTCGAATAATAAATATGAAGGCACTATTGGTATCAACTTTTATATTTATAATTATGAAAAACCTTCACTCTTCACAAGAAACGACAAAGGAATGAATTCTATATTTGGCGGGTACCGAGTTAGTGACGCATATCTTAGGCGTTTACCGCATATATTTAGGCATGCATTGAGAGATTCTCACTAAAATTTTAGTCATTTTGGATACTTAGTTTCTATTTGGTAATAGTATAAGTTACTCGTTGTGAGGATTGCTCTCAAAATGGGACAAATTATGTAATGAGCTGTCATTAAATATTTATGTTCGAATGGCAATACGCATCAGCTAATAAAATAGTTAATTCAAACGTAGATGTATCAGCTTGACAGACGCCGAGCGTTCGGGATGGCTAAAACGGGGACAGTCAACAATATATGGTATCAGCTTAATGAAAAAATATATTTGTCATCACTGAAGATTTATATATACGTGAGTTATCTGGGAGGAACAACCTTCAAATATCTTGGAAATTCGATAGACAAATACAAACTGCTAAGCATTGATCAAGGATAGAAAAAAAGCTGGATTCCGGGCGTACTATGTAAATATGAGTGTACTGCAGAGCAGAGTTCTAAACCGCACCGCCAAAATGCAGATCTAAGAATCTCTTGTTCACTCAGTAGTCCAATTGTTTGGACAAGTTCAACATATGAAAGACTCCCGATTGTTGAAGTGTACCATACGACGAGAAGAAGCTAACTTGCCGATTATTAGTTTCGATTTTGTTGCTTATTCTTTAGGCTCATTTGAATAGCTAGCACCAACAAATTAGAACAGATTTTGGTTCACCAGTTGACTCGATATTTATTGATTTATCGAAATTATGCTTGATATATATGAATTTAGCAGTAATTGCGATTTTTCGCGAATGGCTTAAGCAACAAAATCGCGGTTTCAGTAACTAAATAGCAACAAAATAGCTACAAATTTTGCATATTTTTTTATTGATTTCTGCTAATTTCACACTGCTACCTTGATTCCATGCTACATTCCAGGGTAATTATGTCGTCTTGTAGATCTACTTCCTTTTTTTTCTAGTTCTGATTGTAATTTAGATTTCTCTCCCAGTCAGAAATGTTCTAATAAACATCACTTATAATCTATAAAAGATTTCCAATTAAATATATAGAAGTCAATCAACTTATATTGTTAGCTCACAGATGTTAAGAATTGATTCATATGAAATTTTTATCATAGTGATTTTAACTGTAACATTCTATTTCTGTTATTTCAGAATTGTGCCCGAAATATCGGTTTTCCAGGTATGTTTCATAACATTTCTTAGTGTTTTCCTCATACATGAAATAGTTATTTTCCTAACAAGTGCGGAAAGTGATACTTTCCCGCACGCGACTGCAGTTGTCCCGAACGACGCGGAGCGGAGTTCGGGCAAGCGGTCAAGTGCGGGAAAGACACTTTACGCATGAGTTAGGAACATTATTTTTTCTACGACCGTATATACATAAAAGTATACCAACCCATTTTTCAAAAATTATTTTATTCCAACAAACATAATAATATACAAAATTTTAACTAAAAACTATTAATTATTATAAATATTAATATTGAAAACACAATTTGTTGTATTCTGTAGACTAGTAAGAATTGCCGGCCCAGTGGAGTTATTTGGTTTCAACTGGAAGGTAGATGACGTCGGTGAAGATGGCATCGGTTGCAGGTCGCATAAAGATGACGATGACGGTGACGGCAACGGTTTTAAGTCATTTGTAGTACAGAGAAACTTTTTACCATCGAATAGCGGGACCATAATGTATTAGATTTCAAAACCTTACTTAGGTCTGAAAAATACGCCAGAAATACCTCTTCCTTATAAGTTTTGGCCCCTTTCTCCTTACACCATGTAACAAAATGGTCGTATTGCTTCTCATACTTTAGTCTGGATTTGGCAGGTAACAGCTCGGAATTAGCTTCATTTGCAGCCTTCAAAACGGCTTCGGGAAGTTATTCGTCGGATGAATCCATTAATATTATTGTATCGGATTCGGTTTAATGTGGTTTAATTTAAAAGAAGATTGTTCTTATTCGGTCACTTCCAAGACGTTTTGAACAACTTTGACGTTTTAGTAACAATTACATGCTTGGGTTGTCATAGCAACTGATATCAAACCAGTTTTGATATTTGTTTCTCCTTTGAAGAATGTCACTTTCCCGCACTAGTGCGGGAAAGTGACACATTCAAAACTAAAATGCGTGCGGGAAAGTGGGTTAAAACGCACGGTCGAAGAAAAAATACGTTTTGACATTCATAGAGTATCATATCATTTCACAATTAGTCTGAAATATAAAATTATTCAATAACTTCACTAAGTAATTTATATGAATATTTTTATTGTTTTCACAAATTTCTTTCAATCTGAAAGTACATAATGAATATGCAACAGGCTAAAAAAAATTGATCAGAAGTTGTTTTGCTTTGACATTTGTTGTTGTTTTGACATTTGTACGAAAGCTGCTACTTAAGTTAATGTGAATATGTCAATCTGACATTTAATAAGTTTATAATTTTCAGATATGCGAACTAATTAGTTATAAGAAAATATACCGTGTGCTTGAATTCATCTCACGTGTTGGAATTAAAAGAATCAAATTTTAAATACATAAGTGAATTTGACATTTTTATTGGTGAACATACTCAGATACTTGAAACATTCGTCTTGGTCAAAGAATGGAATTAAATCGCGATAATTTTCGTGCCATGATTTTCTATGACTTTCGACGTAGACCAAACTGACAGCAATGTGCTGATCAACTCGCTTCGTCTGTTGGTGATGAAGCACATCTCGAGCCAACGTGTTTCGCTGGTTTTCCGAATTCAATCATGGTCGCACTTCTCTACAGAATGAATCCCATATTTTAACTAAGCTGGAATTTCTGGAACTACTGGTGATATTCATCCTGAACACACTACCACTACACCAACACTCTTAATTACACTGTCTGACGCGCGTTTCGATAAGTAAGTTATCTTCTTCAGAGACTGAACTTAAACTAAAACCTAATAACTTGTCTTACATGTTTTATACTGAATTTTCCCACCAAACTACCTTCTCCCTCGAAAATGAATTCCCACAGGAAAACTACCTTGGCAAGAATCTTCAAATTTATACTAAACTATAGAGTTGGGTGTAAGTAATTGGCCCTTTGGCATTATTTAAGCTTTTCTTACATTTAGCCATTTCAATGCTTTCAAGTGCATCCAACAATTTATTATTGGATCCATTGACAATAATCGATTTGTCGGTCCGTCCATATTTTAAATGATCTATGTGCTCCTTAAACCGGACAGTAATTAATTTCGTAGTCTGCACAATATACTTCCCGTCAAAATCACCATTTCATATATACCACTCTTTTCCAAATTTGGTATTTTACCCAACAAGTTTGGATGAATTTTATTGCAAAAATTCCCACGGATATCGCTGCGTCTCAAACTTTAACAAGCCTTAAATTATACATTGTTTGCTGTGTTTCAAGTAATTCAGGGGCCAATATTAGTAATAAGAATTACGATGTATCCTAAAAAATTGATATAGCTCATATAGCTTCACATCTAACAGGAAAATTTGATGAGTAGAGCACTCTCAATAAATAAATATTTTTTTCTAATTTAGACTTTTTCTTTATGAAGAGCTGATTTCGGTTTTGAATAACTTAATGAGGCGGTTCGTTGCAGGTGAAATTCTCAAAGAACTCCTATTTATAAAGAAGTGCAAGGTATTGATTTAGGGTATTCCGCAGGAGTAGCTTTGAAAACATGGTGATCTTTCGCAATGATTGTAGAAACTGTTTGATGTATATAGTTGCCAAACTTTTGAAAAAATGCCTCTTAGTATTCGAAATTAATGAAGCAATAAGTTTCCTTAATCCCAATGAGACAGGAAACGATATAAAGAATTCATGCAACTGATGTCCGAAGACTTTGACATTTTGTTGAGTGCAAACAGATACAACGCTAGGGGTGTGACGAATTCTAAATAAGAAGAGTTCCCAAATGTAATACAGTAGTTTATTTTTGGATGAAAATTATCGAAAACAATAGTCGTAACAAAACTTCTACTAATAATTTCTCACAACATTGCCACAGCAGAGAGAAGATTATCTGTCAATAAGGAAATTATTGTTGAAAATTTGAAAGAAGAATCACTTAGGCAATAGATTAGGGTACGATTCTCTACAAATAAGAAATGCCTACTCATGATATGGCGCGGCACAAATTGATAAAATCGCAAGATTTGCTGGAAACCGAGAAAAGAAAACTAGAAAAACAGAGAGAAAATTGAAAACAAAATAGAAAAAAATCCTTGCTTCCATGGAGCAAGAATTAGTTAAATTAAAAAAATAACTTGGTTGTTTTATTACACTTGCATTTTCTAAAATAGATATACATCAAAAAAACGTGTAGTAAATTCACGAAATTCCAACCGGGGAAATGTGAAATCCAACCTGGAAAAGACGGGAATTTGATCCACACCATGTTATATCACCAATGAATATAAAGTTAATATTATGAAAGTGTAATACCTTAAAAGAGAAGTATTTTTGCATTCGATATTCCACATTTTCTATTAAAAACAGTCGATTAATGTGCAATTAATTGAAAGATTATTAATTTTCTATTATTTCTAATGATGATATTCAAAGGAAGAAGGCCAAAAACAAATCTTATATCATTTCCAGATGTTGGAGTGGAGTTGCGTTTGCGGCAACCTCGCACAATGCAGGAGATTTGGGAAGCTGAAACAGCTGAAAATTTAGTTGTGCGGCAAATCTTGATGCGAGCGGACGGAGACGTAGACTCAGTAATTTTGAAATTGTACGTCATAATTTTCGTAAAGTGGCCGGTGAAAATTATTTCCATATATTTTTATCGGGATAAAAGTGTTTATAGTTTTATTGAATCGGTTTTTCGGAGGTATCTTTATAACTTTCAGTCAACCGATCATTTCCAGACCGAAATATTTTCATTACGTAGTGCTAAAAATAGTTTCATTCAAACAAAAGTGCTAATGTCGGTGAAGTGCTGAGTGCTGTTAAATTCACTTTAAAGTTTATTTTTCAAAGAACGTGGAGTTTATTGAGTTTAATTGTGTTTTAGTTCTTATTTTGGATGAAAGTGTTCCTGATGATATCTGTAAAATGGGAAGGATTATTTTTATGGGGTAGGTAGATCATTATCTCTCAATTTTAAAAATCATATATGGATAGTAGATACAAAAATGAAAACTTCAATTTTTTTAACTACGTGAGTGACATTCGGGGCACCAATTAAAGTTTCAATAGACAACACAACATATTTTCATTGTGAATGTTTTGAAATATTTATAAACCAATATTAACTATTTAAATTTTGAAAATAATAACTTTTAGCGGATGATAGGTCTACAAATTTCTTTTGAGATTGATTAATTGATCCATTTTTCTCGTATTTCTTGAAAAGTTGTACTAACACTGACACCTAAAAAGAATAAGAATTTTGTTTACATAAGAATATATTTCGCTACAACCAAAAATCATACTTACATCAAATTTTCCAATAATACAACACTTGACAAGTGTGAAAAAGTACTAAAATGAAATAATAATTTTTTTCTTCACCTTATTTTTCTGTTGAAAATATTTAATTCCATTTAGACTATACGATGTAGAAAAACCAAATAAAAAATATTTGTTCATAAATAAATGAGGGCGTTTTGGGAGGATTGGCAACAATCTGATATAGAAATGTCTTCTAGCGTTACTCAACATCTAAGGCGTGACTGATCTAATCCTAAGCGCGATTCGTCTTTTTAAGTAATCTTAGTCAGGGGGCTATAGTTTTGTATATAATACTTTTGATATATCACTACAAAAAGAAATCTAATGGCGAATCAGTAGATCTTAATGGCTATTCTATCAATCCCAATCCACCGATTTGGAAAAATTTAGGTTTCTGGGCCAACGTAAAAGAAAATAAATTCTGAGAAACTCAAAAAACTGTCCTTTTTATCTCGTTTCTTTGCCGTGGAATTTCCGTTGATTTTTTGTAAAAATAAGTTATGGGGTGGTTCGATAACTTGACTATCAAGATATCGGGTCACCATCTAGAATATGACTCTCCTTTTTACAATAACTAAAACTAATTACATAGACAATTCCGATAAATTCATTGGCTCAAACTATATCTATTGGGATAGGGATCTTATGTCCGCAAACGCATCCTTCCCAAGATACAGGGTGTTAAAGTTTTATAAATAAAATGATTTTTTGGCGATAAATTTCAAATGGTGCGATAGATTGTTATTGAAACTTTTTGACGATTATCTGGTTGATAAACTACTTGTTTTATCATGAATAGATATTTTTGTCAATTTTTGTATTATACCATCATTCCTTAATAAAAAGTAATCACATTTGACTACGCTGGAATTAACTGTTTTCGAGAAAAACACTATTTTGGGACCACTCTTCTGATTTTCTAGAAAAATACAGTTTCTTCCAAATCAACTTTCATCGATAGCTTAATGGTGTCCTACAAAATGATATTTGTTCGTTACCATTCAGATAACAATTTTACACAAACAAATCATACAAAATGCGTCAAATTTTCTAGCTCCTTCATTTCTCCACACTCTGATCTTTCGCAGCATTGATAAGCGTTTTGGAAAACGTTGGATGTTTTAGAAATTCAAATTTACTTTGACTTAGAATATTAGGAAACTTTGAAACCAATTGGGTTCTTGTTAAACTGAAATTGTTGACGTTTGATTTTTGACGGTTATGTGAATGTGTGCATTACAAGATAAATTATTAAAAAAAGAAAAAGTCGACTAAATTCAATATTGGCAAAGGACAATAGATAAAGGTTTCCACATAGACATCATCGGAGCCGTTCCATTTTTGCCAGTATTGATAAAAGATTAAGAGAAACAGGAAGTTCAAATATAACGCCGGGCGTCCTCGAACTACCCGTTCAGTTATTTTGAAAACAACGTTTTGAGTAGTATAGAGAATCAACTATCTAACTAAGTATCTGATTCCTCAGTTACAAATTGAATAAAAACTCTGCTTGGAGATTTGCAAATGAACAGTTATTGCATCCTTATAAATTTACAAAAGTACAAGATGTTTTACGAAGAGATTTTGCACCTCGCATGGAATTTTCTATTTGGGATCTTCAACAACATAGGGACAAGGATGAATTTTATGAATTAATATTATTTACCGCTGAGGCAATGTTCACCTTTTACTTATGCACAGTAGGAAAAATTTTCTATAAATTTTTGGGCTGAAGTAGTAGACGATTACATAGTAGATCCATACATGTTTTTTCTAAAATAAAACGTAGAAATTTATTTGACAGTCTTCCAGAAGTTCCCGTAATATACCCGACAAAATATCACATTTCAGAATAATGTAGCTTCTGTACATTTTTCAGAAAATGGACAGAACTAGATAGGTCGAGGTTAGCCAGCTATATCTCTGGATCTTACTCCCCTTGATTTTGTTCTTTGTGGGCATAAGAATTCTCTAATCTATGAAGAAAATCTTGTTAGTCGTATACAAGCGGCAATAGAAAAAATTTCTAATATGCCCAATGGTTTCCGCAACGTATGCTTATCCATGCTGAGTAGACTAAGGGCTTGTGTAAACGAAGGTGGTGGACAATTTAAGCAGTTGCTTGAATATATTGTGTTTCACCTATTTTGTTTTAATTAAATGTTGAAAGAAAACGTGTAGTTTAACGAACAGATATCATTTTTTAGGATACTAAACCTATCGATTCAAGTTGATGCGAAAGAAGCTGTTTTAAATTTTTCTAAAAAATCAGGAGAGCGGTTACAAAATGATATTATTCTCGAAAACGGTAAATTACAGCGCAGTCAAATGTTATTCCTTTTTTATTAAGGAACGATGGTAGAATTCAAAAATTTGAGAAAAATAACAATTTATCCAGTGGCGGAGAATTCAGGGTTGAAAAAAGGGTCCTTGACCCCCTCCTGCATGCCTCTGAAAAAAATCATCCATTCACATTAGAACAAGTAGTTTAACTACCTAATAATCATCTAAAAATTTCAATAATAATCACATCACACTATTTGAGATTTATCGAAAAAAAATCGATTTATTTTTAAAATTTTAATACCCTGTATCTTGGAAAGGATGCATTTGCGGACATAAGTTCCCTATCCCGATAGGCATAATTTGACGCAAGGAAATTCCCTTAGAGCTTTGGTAATCGAATTTAGGGACACCCTGTATATTGAATTCTAGTGACATAATTCAGTTATCTAAACATCACCCTTCTAACCTTCCGAATGTTCCTTCTATTATTTGAAATACTGAGCTTAAATTAGAGCCTGTAATTAAAGGGATGGGTTTCATTTCTATATTTATGTATAGGTGAGGCGTGGGCACTCGGAAAACTGAGGGATAGGTGCCTTGCTCAAACATTTTATTAATGAAATACGTGAGCGGGGTTGAAATTCAACTCGCTATTTGCTCAAGTGTTCTCGCCAATAACTAATTTTTCTGATATAATCAATTCAAAGTTAGACTAACGATATCTCAACTTGAAAAAATTGGTATTTCCAAAAATTTTATTGTCAAAACTTAGAAGAACATCATGATGGTTATTAAAACTTGAAAGAATATTTTAATTGAGAAAATTAAATGAAGCGGCACTTTTGTAGTTTCTTCTCATTCTTTATTTTAGAACAGGTATTTTAGATCATACGAGGACTGCTGTTTAATTTTTGAGATATGGCAACACTGATGTGAATTCTGATATTTCATCATAAAACTTGACATTGTTAATGGTTAACGGTATTACTAGGACTGAATCGGCAGTTGTATTGTTAGTACCTGAGAGTGAACTTATTGCAAGATACGAATTTATTGCAGAGATTGTCGAGTGAATGTAGTAGGCGTTTGCCCTATTTTCGATTATGGGTTGATTGCTTCGGATACTTAAATGCTTGAAGACGGTAGCTTGGGCTTTTTGAGAATTGGGTGTCACCCTCCATTTATCACAACATTCCTAGATTTGATTTAGAAGATTTTGGGATTGGACGTTAAGAGAACGAAATTTTGGACGGAAACAAACAATGCAGTATCGTCCGTTTATGTATAGATGATGTACAGAAGGGGGGTAGTATGAGGCTTTGTAAAATTTCAGAGGGTGATAAATTGCTTAGGTGACTACTAACCGACCCTTAGATTAATAAAGAGGTCAGTAAGTTATGAACATATCAATTTTATTATTTGGATAGTCAGAAGCTTCTCAACAAGTCCGACATACCAGATCTGATCAAAAGCTTTCCGGACATAAAGTTATATGGTATATTTTCATTTAGATTGGTAAATCTGTGTTTATATATTGAATTAGAAGATCGGTTTTATTGGCAAAATCACTTGGGAAATTTGTGTTGTCAGTAGGAGGGAAGACAGTTTGCAATCTATTTTTGAAAACGGCAGTTTTATCTCCTGCGCTAAAAAAATTTGACCTTTCACTTCAACGTGCAATTCTACATACTCTTTTGTCATTGAGCTTGTAGAATTGATGCCAAAACGCACGAACCTGTCTAACTTGACGATAGGCGTGACGAACTATTCGGTTATGATTAACTTCGTTGAGTTTTCGTTCAAGGAGGCGATTTTAGTATTTTTTACTATTGGGACATGTAACTTGACAAATTTGATAAGCAATATAAACAAACTGCAGATATTTTTTAAGCTGTATATCATATCTTTCTGAAACTTCTCATGACTTGAATTCGTTTTATGATATCAATTATTCACAATAAATATTAATGTCTTTTTGCCAATACCTAATATATACAAAAGCTTTGTCTTTATATTATTTTTTTATCCATCTCTTCCTCAATAAGCTGATTTATTAACCTTATGGCTGCAGTATCTCTAATATCCACCCTTATTGAGGTTGTTAGAATTTTTTTACAATTTCATGACTTGAGATGCAATTATTTTTTTATGTTTGTTCAATAAAACCAAGATTTTCTGTCAGTATACGTTCCAGATCTGATTTTATACTTGATGCATATTTTTAAAGATAAAAAACGACCCCCATAAAGTTCCCTTTATGCGGGTATATGATAGACTGAAATAATAGAAATTCAGATTCAGCTGCTCGACTTCCATTTTGAAACGAGGCAGTTTTATGTAAAAATAAGTATTCATCATAATTTATAATATACAATGAATTTGAATGAACTATGGATATCCACATCTACACAGCGTTAATTCGTTTTGGGTAAAGATTGCAAAGAATAATTTGATATTACTTCAAAAATTTTTTTTTTTTGGATTTTCACACAATTTTTAACTCGATCAATTTCTTGCAATCTATAGGAATACCATTTATTTCGAACACAGAATCTTATCTTAGCTCAATGAATCTTGATATAACTATACACAAGATTGAAAAAATAATGAAAACAATGGAAAAAGCTCTGGAAAATAAAGTAAATAGGAGTAAAACCAATTATAACCAGAGTAGATCTGCTGAATATATGAACCTAAGTAAGAACAATCTACGAATACAAAAAGGAGTTCTATCGGAGCACTGTCGCCTCAACAAACATCTGAAGATACTAGCAGATAATGCAGCGCGCAGATTGTGTTACATAGAGGTTGAAACCTGAATCCACATTCTCTCGAAGTGTGAAACACTAAGGAACTCCAGATGACTACATCTGTGAGCGCTTGAAATAGAAGACGAATATATCGACACAATAGATCCTTTGGGTCACAGTGTATACGATACCCCAAATCTATATATAC
This sequence comes from Diorhabda carinulata, assembly GCF_026250575.1. Lineage (NCBI taxonomy): Eukaryota > Metazoa > Arthropoda > Insecta > Coleoptera > Chrysomelidae > Diorhabda > Diorhabda carinulata. The sequence continues at coordinate 14,073,124 of NC_079462.1, forward strand.
ACATGACAGTTTTAAACCTAACCTAACCTAATCGAATCTATATGTTACTGTCCAACATTAGTGAATGTGAAGATGCACCAGTGTATGTCGACAATCACCAATTTCGATGGTGTAACTCGAAAACTGTTCTTAATTTATACTTGAATCGGACATACACCGTTGAAAGTTAAAATACACGGAGGAGATACTGTGAACCTTAGATTCGGCGATTTATAATTTGTGTGAATGTTAACAAACGCCAATGTTTGTTCGAAAAGCGAGAACTGTTCTCTCTTTAATATACGCTACGCGCTGCTTCACTCACTGATCACAGTCGACAATACGTCGCTGCGCTATTTTTTTTAACACATGTAACAAGAGGTTACGTTTTTTACCCTAACCTAAACTAACCTAACCTAACTTACCTAACTATACCTAGTATAGGTAGGTTGTTTCAATGATTTCGATTAATAAACAATTTGCATCTATTTATGATTCTATTTATTGTAACAATTTATGACTTCATTAGTCAGAATTTCTGTTTCCATACATCATTATTTCTCTATATCAATCAGGCAGGCATCATAATTTCGGTCATAATGAGCATTGACCAAGTCGTCGTGGTCTATGATAACAGTAACCGGTGAATTACCGAAATCGTCATGAAAAAGATAAATAACGGTCATTCACCAACTACCTTGGTGGATGTTACCAGGCACCAGAGTATCTGAATATATACGGCATTTCGGGCATTCACAGTAACATAATCACGTATATATATACACGAGACAGCTTTAAACATTGACATCCGCCTCGCTTTTGTGTTTCATACGGTTCTCGCTTAGTTCCCCATGTGTCGAAAAGAAAAGAGAACTATATTGCGTAACATGACGGAAAAGATAATAATGATACAAGATGATGCGTACTACAGTTGGTAATCCCGCTGTATAATCTGGTCTCCATTTTTACATTTTTCCTTGCCACGATCGACTGGTCGGCGATCCTCGTGATATGTAATAGTTAAGCATCCATCTGTCTACGTATAGCGTCTATATTCTACAGATTTATAAGAAAAAATTTGAGTTTATTTGTTTATTTATTTAAAGTAAGGTTGTTGATTATTAAACGTAGAATTATTTTAATATTAATATAAATCAGCAAATTAGACCCTAAGAATTTATCGCCATAAGCATTCAGAAGTCTGCTAAACACGCTAACATCTAACGCTAACTGTATCCGGTATATATGTATAAGATATAAATATAAAAATGAAATATTTAATGAAAATATATGTTTTTTATATTAACAAAAATATAAGGATTATATTATAAATTCAGTGTATCTATTTTTAGAGGTCTAAAGCTATAAAAATTAGTATTTTTCGAAAGCGTGTTGTTATCCAAGAATTGTCAATTTAAAACATCCTTCATACCACGCATGTAATTTTGTTTCTGAAAATTGATGGTTCAAAACTACATTATTAAAAAAGCGAGGTTTGCGTGAATTTGTAAAGCTAAAAAATGTAAAAAAATTTGCCTGAAGTGTATTCGGTAGAAAATTTCATTCTCTTTTAGAAAAAATTTACGGAAACCAATTTTTTTGACAGGGGGAGTCAGGCAAGCCTTTTTTTAGCGTGTGACGAGGGTTTGAGGGCTCAGAAACCTAACCAGCTTAAATTCCATAGACACCGAACTCATTTTCAATAAATACAATTATAGATAATCAATGAATATAATCTATAATAAATATTTTTCTGTGGAAATACCTGTTTTTGAGTTTTGAGATCGCAAACCAATATAATGTTAAAGTCGACAAGAAAAAAAAATCATGTTACGTAATGAGGGGGAGAAATTTCCTCTTTCATCCTACACTTTAGAAAAGGGTTGCCTGACTCTCCCAGCCATAAAAATTGGTAAATTATTTCTGAAAGAAAATGGAATTTCAATTACTATAATTTTGTCTATCAATTTTCATGAAAAAAATACAATTTACGGTTTGAGAGAACTTTTTATATTGACATCTCCTGAACTATAAAGCGTTAACCTCATTTTCCGTAGAAAATATTTTTACTGCGAAAAAATAACAATTTTTTGTAAAATTTTCTTGCCATTATTTTTCTACTGATTAAACGATGTTTTTGCTCTAATTATATTATTTGGCTCTTCCGTAAAACGATGGCGATGAAAACATTGGCTCATCTTTAAGTACCTCTTCTCATGTTCCATTTTTAACCATAATTCGAATATTATGGAAATACTCGGCATTATTAAGTAATTTTATACTTCCTTTCTTGAACTATCTAACAAAGGTTGTTAATGGAAAAAATTTGAATAAAAGCTCTAAATCCATCCATATCTTTAAAACCAAAATTAGTAGTGAACAAAGAGTTATTTATGCAACTAGTGAGTAAAGTAATACAACTGATTTGACATTTGTGGGTCGTTGATAATTAAAACATTTCCGGTATTAATAATATCGTTACACTTCATTTTATATAATTCATCCCTCCGCAGTGGTCCTGCGATTCCGAATATTAAAGCAAAGTAAAAGAAACCTGTTATACTTTATGCATGAGATAATGATCGTCTGGAGCTTGCAACAGAAACATATTAATTTCTTCACGGGCAAATACTCTATTTTTTGGGTCTATAGCCAACTGATTTATTTTTCAAATATGCAATGAGTTTCGAGTATTGACTGATGTCTATGTCGTTATTTACCATTGGGGTGCCTTTCAGTTTTGAATAGGTGGACCAAAGTGTTGAAGACTTCCACATTTTGGATTTAGGTTCAAAGTTAGTAACATTCTTTCTGTGAAGCTGTTTATGCCTTTTTTAGTACGCCACTCTATAAAAGAATTATATTCCTTTAAGTAATATCCCTGGATTTCTCAGGGAGAAGATTCATAGTCGCTGCAGTTGCCAATTCAACAACATTTTCTGATGTGTAATTTAAACTTACTTCGCTATAACTCTCCATCACTAATAATAATACCACACTTCTTTTAATTAGACACAAAATGGATTTTCTTGAACGAATATCGAGAAATAAAAATGTGACAGTTGACATGAGAAAGAAAGCTTTCACAGCCCACTATTTTGATAAAACAATTTTATAATTGCGTTAAAACATGACGGCACTTTTTTAACGCAAAGCATGAATCGCTACGGCACTTTTTCACACACTTTTTGATCGATTCAGAAACTACATTTTTTTTTAATGCAAATGACTGAAAAAAAAACGTGAATATTATGTAGGACGTAGAAAAAATAATTTTATTTTCAAATCAGCAAAATCATATCTGATAAGTTTTACTTTATCAGCTGAACGTCACTGGAGGTGTAAGAATCCTTTGTGATTTTTTAGTTTTGAGTTAGAATCAAAAAACTCCACTGCAAATTTCGGAGTTGCCCGTTTTTCAAATTCACTTTCATTGCGTTTACGATATATTAAATGTAAATATACTAGACTTCGAGGCATGATGTCATAGGCTTTATTCGTTCATTATTTTGACATAAATTTTTGACATTCTCTGAAAATATCACTATGAAATTCTACTTCTCAATTTCCATTCAACTTCAAAGGATATTTTTTTCATGGAATATAAATATTTGGATGATTTAAGTAACTACGTGGATCTTTTCCATTAAAAGATGAGAATTGTCATAGAATTCTTTCCGTTTGTAAATTTCAAGTACAAATACGACTCACTCATGTAAATCCAATTAAAATTAAAAAGCATAGCTGAGCATCCATGATCTCGATTCTCTTTTATTGTTTGTTTTTCAGACTTATGCTGAATTTTATTTGAGTATCAAATTGCAGGTTATGTTTCAACATATTCTTCTTCAGTTCCCTTGATTTCCATCATCTTCAATAGAGTTCTTGCACATGACAAGAGTTAATTACCTCATCTGACCTATTCACTGATTTTATCAAGAAAATGTGCATTGTTCCAGTATAATACGTTTAAATGGGAGAGAGAAATTCATATAAGCTAATTAGAATTTGAAATGCTGTAGTTAAATTAGACCACTGGTACATCTTGTTAAATTGCGAGTATTTATCAGTTACTCATCAATTTTCATCCGTTGGTATATATATTAATCAAAATCCCTTCTACCATATATTTTTCTCTTATTCATGTACGAATTTCCACTATTCTTTTTTGTTTTTTTGCGTTTTCTTTTGCATCATTAAACGTCAGATTCCTCTCTTTAGAGATTTTTGCAATTGTTTTGAAATTTTTGGTCCTCTTCTTTTCTTTTGTTCTGGGTCTTGCTGCAATACTTCTTTCTCTACTCTGGTATTCTTCATTCTGTGTAAGTGCTCCCGCTAGCTTAGTTACCTCTTTTTTATAAAATCCAATACGTATTCTACTTTAAACTCAGCTCTTGCAGTCTGTTTTCTAATACGATCTTTCTTGGTTATCCCTTTCACTCGTCTTAGGTATTTCATCTCCGTAGCCTGTATCTTACTCTTCTGTATGTCGTTTATGACCCATGTCTCGCATCAGTATGTGAGTATTGGTCTGTTATGGAGTGGTAGCTTCCATTTTTGTTGTCCTGGATATTTCCCCTCTGTTGACAAATTTGTTATTCAATGCATAATAACATTTAATGGCTTTGTCAATTCGTGTATCAATTTCTAATTCCTGCCTGCCAGTATTTTCAATTATAGCCCTCAAATATTGGTAATCATTTACTTGTTCTATCTCCATTTATACATATGTTTAGATGGTGATCTTCTATAATTATCATTACATTTGATTTTTTCACGTTGATCTTCATTCCACGTTTCTTCAGCGAATCATTCCATGTGTTAATATTCTTTTTTAGGTTTTTTCTTGTATTTCCCATTATAACGATGTCATCAGCAAATGGCCATTCTCCTTCTTGTATTCTTTGCATATTGTGGTATCCGACATATAATTTTCCGCTGTTTTGGCTGCACTCTTGGATGATATCGTCCATAAATATAATAAATAGTGTTGGGCCTGGCCCACTTCCTTGCCTCGGTCATATTTTTACTAATCACATAATTGTTCCTTCTTTTATACATTGGTTTAATATTTATAATCAGCTTTTTGTTCACATTTCTTCTATATAGACCGATATCTGCGTCCTAGGTCAAATGCTTTTTAGGTCTAAAAAGGTAAGATACGAATTTTGTGTGTTAGCTGTTTTCTTCTCAACTACTTGTTTTAATGTGAAAATATGGTCTTTAATAGTATCCTCTAATTCTTTAAGCGTTGGTGGTTGTTCTTCTCCGTCTAGTCCGTCTATAAAAACCCCCTCTGTGTTCAAATAATTTTCTCCTAATATAGTTTTAAAGTGTTGTTCCCAAGCCCCGCTGTCTACTTGTACTGTAGCTTTTTCCTGTTTTGATGTTTAATGTATTGGTAATTTTTTGACTTGTTTCTGTTGTTCTTTTCTAATTGCTTCCCTGAATCAATGCCGTACCCTGTATATTACATATTATTTTTTGTTGTTATATTGATCGGACAGTGAAAAATTTCCTTGCGGATTACAGACAGCGAAAATTTAATGAATAGACATACTATTTATAATCCGACTGCAATCGTCATTTGTTTATTCAGTTATTTTCATAGTTTTTATTTGTATCAATAAAATGTCAAATTACTTCCTCTAACTCATACTCTATTTCTGAGATCTTCAAGCAATGCACGTAATATACCTCAATCAATAACTAGGTCAGAGAAGATGATTATCTCACATCTTATACTGAACTCTGAAGATTATTCAGTCACATAATAATGTAATATTCTATCATGCGAGAACATAGACGATTTTATTTTCAATCAAAACTTGACTCATTCGTTGCAACAAGTGAAAAATAATGAATTTTTAATTTTAGTTTCTCGGGTGGTAAGTTTTATTTGACAGCTGTAAATTAACTAAAAAAATTTCACTTCTTTCTTTTTGTACGGAAATGAACGGGATATTAGGTATTTTTCAAAAAATGGAACCTAATTTCTTGACATTTGATAGTAATCAAGTAATGCGAGGATTGATACTAAATATTTATTATTGGATATTATTGTTTGTTGAAAATACTTTATTAAAATAAAAACACTTTTGCATACGCTTGAACCAATTGTCGAATTATTTTCTCCATTTCGATTGATATACCTCCAAAACATGTGATTTCAGGCATGAAACGTTATCTCAGGCGTAGAAAAACGTCGACCTCGCATTTTATTTTTCATCTGCGGGAATAAGAACATATCATTGGGTACCAAACAAACACTGTACGGCGGATGACTCATCAATTCGATGTTTGCACTATTCAAAAACGTTTTTGTTTGAATTGATGAGTGAGGGCCCTGATTTTTTCGAACACTTCTGGCAAAAAATGCTTGTGTACTATTCATTGACCGTTCTTCGTTGCTTCAATGGAACGGTGGCGACATGTCCAGTTAATGCAAAAAAACAGCGACCATTCGCTTTGCATTGCTTCCTGCGCCACCGAGAGAATAATGTAATAGTATTTTGATTCACCCTGTATCAGAGTCAATGCATATCAACGAAATAAATAATTTTCAAAAATTTCTACTGCTATTCGAATGCTTTGGCTGCAACAGATCTTAATTCATGAATTTCTCTCACATTTTACAGGATATTAAATTTGTTACGATTTTTATGAAAAATTGGTTATAACTTTCCAAATACCTCGTAGACTACATCACAACCTTTTATTATTGTAATGGGAAGTTGAGCTGATTCCAAATATAATGTTCAAATTTAAAAAAAAATGTAACTGATATGGCACATCATTCTAGAACACCCTGTAAATTTGTGAATAATCATTATTGAAATGATTGTCCTTCCTACTATGTAATTTCTAATGGAGTTGGGGGTTGAAACTCAAGTAAGTAAGTACATGCTTATATCACGCAGCCGCGACAATGTGTCGATTCTCAATTTTTCAGTGTTACAATTGAATTTTAACTTATGACTATCAACTTTACATTTTTTTGACATCATGCCAAAATCATAACAATTATGGAACTCGACCCAACAATTATGGATATTGCACTCGAACGACACAAACAAATGCATAATACCTTCACAATCACTACTTCGCAGTACAATTAAAATCTTTTTCCAACCGTATCACTTCGATTACTCGACTCAACTGACTCACGTCGCGCCGACGCACTCGTTTTATATGGTTAAGGAAGGTTCTAGTCTAGACTCGGAACGCGTGGAAGATTCCATCGTTCTCGACAAAATAATAGGAAATTTCCACTTGCTGCTAAGAGATGGCGATACTGTCTTTCTCTCTCGCTTGTCTAGACACGCGCTGTCTTTGAAATTACTTATAAACATCCATAGACTTGAGAGTACGAGTATTTAAAACATTCGTTGAGGAATCGAATGAAGTCTAAAAGCTCTAAAAATCATGATTCTTCTTTCTGTGACACATTACGATCGCGGGCCTTATTAATACGACCCAGGGGCCGGAAGCGGCCCGTGGGCCATATCTTTGACATGACTGCCTTGAACACTTCAATAAATGGTTTGATTTTAATATCACAAAATGGTTATTTACACTCAGTAATAAAAATTTTTTTTCAGCACTATCAACTGCAGAGATATGGCAGCTAGTATTTAATATTAGTAATAATGATTTTTCAAACTTGTATAAAATAATTTCAGTTTCGTTGCCTATTCTCACCACGTCAGCGTTTACAGAAAGAATTTTTTCTGTGATTAATAGTAAATAGCGAGACGAAAGAAACAAAGCATCTCTAAATTTGATAAAAAATAAATTACTAATTTACTTTTATTTAAATATAGACTGCAAAGATCTGTGCAATTATTTAGTAGAGATAGTAGAGTTTTTTTTCTTTCTAATTCTAATACAGAATTAAAATATCAGCATTCATCAGCATGTTGAATCATTTTCCAAACTCTTCATATTACAAAGCACAACTCCGTGTAAACACATAAATTGGTTTTTAGGAAAAAATCATTATGTTCCAGTTAAATATTTATAGTTAGCGAAAGATAAACAGTAATTGAGTGTATCGATTGACTGTTGAAAGTTGTTTACACTTTATTCACTATCATGATACGGTATACCAAAAAAAACTAATAAACTTTTCAATCGGGCAAGATTAATGACATATTGACGATTGATATTATGGATAATTTCAATTACAATTCTCAATATGGTCGATTTATACAATAATTGAACTTTATGTTTCCATACTCCAGATTTTTGGGATTAAAACAATGCAGTTGATTCGTAAGAAATAATTCTAAATTTTCAATTATTAAGATCTATTCAATATTTAAAATCATGCTGTTTCTTTATTTTCTCTTTTTCTTTACATTAGTCTTGTCTACTTCGGTTTTTTTAGTCACTGTTTCTTCTTCATTTTTCGAAGAAGAATCAAATCCACAAATCAATAAATCAAAATAATGATTTATCATCACGTTTTAACCCATTAAAATGGTTTGTATCTTACCTTGGATGGATAATGCACGCGCACGAAACAAACAAATGAACAATACCTTCACTATCACTACTTCGAATACAAATAAAATCCTTCACCTATCGTATCGCTTCGATTACTCGACTCAATTGACTCACGTCGCGCCGACGCACTCGTTTTGTATGGTTAAGAAAGGTTCTATTCTAGACTCGAAGCGCGTGGAAGATTCTATCGTTCTCTGTCGACACTGTCTTTCTTTCTCGCTTGTCTAGGCACGCGCTGCCCTTGAAATTACTTATGGACACCGTGGACTTTCTGTGGCACATTGCGATCGCGGGCCTTATTTATACAACCCAGACGTCCCATACGGCCCATATCTTAGACGTGACTGCCATAGACATCTATTATGTATAGATTGAAGCTAGGAACTGACAAGTCTGTAGCAGTTGAAGAGTGCCTACTTAAAAAGACCGCATTCATCGTGATGAGTTGGTTGGTTTAGAGTTAACCCCAATGCAAATTCACTCAGATTTGGTTGATACATTGAGGAAATCTAAGTTGAAATTTCTGGAACATTGTTTACTGCTACGACACTAACACTCAAAAAATTGAAATGTATAACATGCGTTTCGATGATCAGTTGTCGATCATTAGTTGTCATCAGAGACCGAACAATTGAAATTCACTAATCTTATCTACCTATGAATATATTTTCCTGTCAATGAACTTCTTGCAGAAATAATTGCAGCAAAAAAACAAAATTGGCGAGAAATTTCACATGCATCTTCTAACAAAAATTTCGGCAATACCTGATTTTTCTGTTCATACATATTTTAAATTGGCTTTGTGCTCTTTCAATATACTAATAGATCCTAACAGCTGATTTCGTGAGTAGCAGTTCTTTCCACATTCAGTATTTGTTTCTATACGAATTTGACGCTTTTGCTTGATACTCGTAAGCAAATAATACGAAATATTGCGTGGATGGAAAGAGGCTCTGCTATAATTCCTAACGCGAACCTAATGTATAAAAGAGAGGAAGTCGGATGGGCATTAACTATGGACTCATGTATAGCACAAATCAAATAAGAAAAACACAGCGTAATTATGGCGTCACCACTCAGTTAATGTCAATCTCACTTTATCGTATATCCATCTCTTTTACTCTGAATAGCCAGACCAGAGGCGTATCAAATTCAAATAAAAATTCAAACAGTTGATTGTTAACCGTATACTTGAGTCTATGTCAACTAAAGTTGGTAGATCGCTTGAAATTGGTTCCAGATTATGACAAGAGCGAATAATCAAATTAGCCAATTACAACTCGCAATCTTACCAATAAACACTATTACTTTGAAAGTAATATTTACTACATTTTTAAAAATTCTCTTTTTGGCATATTCCTTTTCATTATATTTAATTAATTATTTATTACAAAAAGTTCAGTCATCATCAGAACTAGAGGAAAAGTTCATCCTCGACTTTTTTATATATATATAATACTACACCATTCCTGTGCCATCACAACCGCAAATTTTTGCCTAGCAAGCGCCTCTCCATAGCCAACCTAAATGTTGTGTTTCGCGACACAACCCAGTTTCTTACTAACGACCAAAATTTTTCTATTAGGTTAAACTTGGTATGCTCATTTGCTGCATCCAATTTTATCAGGAGAAAAAAGATTAAGTTTTTTTTTCTTAGCCTCACGAGTTTTCTTCGGCTATTTAAATGACGTACTTGGACGTACACTCCATTCAACTTGTTGAGCATCCTTACTAATTGTTGGGACGCACCTGTAGCAGCTAGTGTCCTTTCTCTGCAATATTATTTCATATTTTTTAGGAAAAGTAATGTAAAGTGTAAAATTTGCTAAAATAAAACACCTCTTGATCAGCATAGCTTTGCTATTAAAAAGCGCAAAATATACTAAAATCAGTTTTAAAAGGACACTTAAGTTGGCCAAGTTGTAGTGTCAAAGTGCCCTGTTTGTATAGAAAGCAAGTAAAAAGGAAGAAAGGTAATATATTTTATGGTTTCAAACTCACTTTTAATCACTCTATGCAAAAAGGCCTTATTATGTAAAAAATCTATGTGTTTATCTGTAATTTTTCGAAGGAATGGTAATTCCTTCCTCTGCTTCTTTTTTCATAAAGTTACTAACGTTATGTACAATTTCTCGTCCCTGGCTCTGTACAAAAACATCTTGGTTTCCGACTTTTTTCAGAGACTTAATTTAATAAAAAGATATGATTAAAGTATACTAAAACTTTTTTTTCACAAATTTTTACTTATATTAGCAAGACACAAAAGACAAACAAACTCTAAACAACTACAAATAGGACTAATAATTGAAACCGAAAAAACAGGACGAGTAAACAACCTGATATATGAATATATATATATATATATATATATATATATATATATATATATATATATATATATATATATATTCACCCCTTTCCGACTTCATGAGTGAAATCGGGCAATAATAATAAAGTATCCAAGTAAACGAGACCGCTTTTGTTCAACTTCTGATTCGAACCATGCAAAAACCGTGCACGTTACCACTTAATTTAGCAAAAAATATTCTCACGCTCTTTGTCAGGTATGACGTGCCTGTGTTTTTCTTATTTGATTTGTACTTTGATCTTCAAAAGGAACGGTGGCAATCATAGACTTAATATATGCGACTGAAAGTATCTACAAGAGAAAAAAAAACCTTTGTTAACCATTAATATAAACATCATACTACGAAAAAGAAACTAGGCGAGTGCAAAAATGAATGACTATCGAATTAGTGACTAATATACTTAGAGAAACATGAAAAAGTGACGTAAAAAGAGGGAAATTGCCAAAAATACTAATAGGAACTTCCCATCGAAGCAAATGGAACGACCTGCTTACGGAAACGAAAGAGAGAAAATAATTCATTAATGACAAACATTTTTTTTTCCTTCATCTCAGCAATTTGAGACAATAATTATGGTGCTTTATTTTTCCTAGTTTATTTCTCTATGACTTGTTTTGGCCAGAACACTATATCTATTCAAGATCTTCCCGCACGAAAGCCACATTGTTTCTTCTCTTCTTAGTGTTTGTATTCCGTTCCTGTGATATCTTTTATTATTCTTTTATAGACTCTACTTATGGTATTTGTTAAAGATGAGCCTCTATGGTTATTATAGTCTAATTAGTCGCCTTTCTTGTGTATCGATGTTAAAAAAGATATTTTCTGGCATATTTTGACCGTTAGCGCATTTTATGAACAGATGAGCCAGATCCATTCATCCTGTCCTGCATTTATTCCCTTTGGTTCCGCTGCTATATAAATTTTTTAGATTTTTAATTGCATTTTGATCAATATGTATTTCTTCGATTTGTACTTCGGAGCCCCTTCTTTGTTGGTAATCGTCTTTTGTACGTACCGATGTAAAATTGAAATTATTTTTTTGCAACTGCTTTTAACACGTTCAAAGGTTTTCTAAAAACAATACAGTAAACAAAGCTCACCTCAAATTCAACTTTTAGTACGGTCAGTTAATTAAGTTACGTCAATTATATCGTTGTCTCTTTTTACAATTACGATTGCCAATTCAAAAATTGGCCTTGTGAAGAAGACAATCGATCTCATGTTGTTATATTTGATTCCTATTGATAGAAGAAGATAGTATGTAGAAAATAATATGTGCTCCATAAACCGTAGATTGAGTTACGGAATAGACCTCCACTATTTCTACTACATTATTATCACAGCACTCCGTAAATATGATAAAAAAAATATCGTGAAGAAACATGATTTCTTCTGATGTCACTCAGTATGGAAAACTCGGAAATTGACATAGAAAAAGCAGATTTTCAATATAAAAAACAAAATATATAATTGTGAATTCTTCGCAGGACAAGCATTTTCTCTATCTACTATGGATGTTAACTCAATAAACCTTCATGGTAATAAAAATTCTAGCTTGAAATATAATAAAAATACAAAGTTTCAACAATTTTTCGGGCACAATAACTTCTTTAAAATAATTCTGAATCAAAAATAAAGCTTTCTCGAAAGCAAAGTAGCTTTTAGTTCCAACAGGATAACTGATAACTACAATAAAACTTCTTTTCTAGAATCTAACAATCATACCGAGATTCGGAAAAACTTTTATTGTCTGTATTTGAAACTGAATACCAAGTGGAATCCATTTTAGTACATTTTATACAAACCGATGATTCTCTCAAGTTTTCCAGCATTTCGCAATCCACAAAATCAATTTTTGGGAGTCTATTGGCTATGCGGGCTTCTCCATAATTAAAATATAGAAGCAAAGATAGAGAAAAAATATCAAATTCTCTAACAAAACTGGACAGAAAAACATATATTTATGACTAGGATATAGTTGAATATACGAGGTCTGGCTTTTAAATAACGAGACTGATTACGAAAAATTATTCTAAATTCGAATGCTCCTCTTTTTACCATTGCTCGAAGCAGTACTGGAAGTTTTCTTTGGTGAATGCCTTTAGAAGCTCTGCCGTTATTTGTTTTACCACTTCCATCGACTCAAATAAGGTCCATTTCGAAGCAGATTTCCCACTCACCTCATCTGTTATTTGAAGTGATAGACTAAATCTTGTGGAATAAAAAATGCACTGAATTTGATTATTTTATATTAATTGCCAATTAATTGGGAAAATTTCCAAATAATTTGGTTTTTAATCTCATTTTTCCAAATACGCTCTTTATTAGTGGCCCTGAAAGTGTGAAAATAATTTTCACGTGGTTTCTCGAAACCGCTTTTGTTACCATTTATTTTTCGCTACAATTTAATCCGTTGCTGAGATATGGCTCTTCTTAGCTGCTCACCCGAAATGTATTAATTTCGTAGATGTAGTGGGAAACATCTGGAGCTATGACCTTGACAATATTGCGCAGAACTAAACGGCAACGAGGCCCAGCATGATTAAAGTGAGACCTAAAAAAGGCCGTTTGGTGGTAAAGTTCCAATATCAATTGCAGATTATAAAAACTAGCTAGAAACCCTTGCCTACAATTTTGTTTGATCTTCCGTAGGCGTAGATACCTCATTTTATAAATTTATTATTTTTATAAATACCGAACTATCCTTGACGATTCGGTTATTGCCATCCGTTTAGTCTGTTCTCCTTTCTACCCGATTCGTTTTTTTTCTGGAAAACGATATTTCAAAGCAAAAACCACAAACAAAATAAAAAAAAAACATTTCAATTCCAAAGTATCTTCATAAATAATCATGGTAGTCAGAATCGTCTGAACGAGTCATCATTTGATTAGATTTAGTGATTAGTGATTAGATTAGTGTTATGAATTGTAAAGAGGGTGATACCACATAGTTATCTTCTTCTTTGATAACATGTTCAACACAGTTTTTCCAAATCTCTTGGCGGTCTGCTGCTAGAACTTTCTTTACGAGTTCTTCAACCTCTTTACTCAGTTCTGGAGACTGATTAAATTAACGTAATCCACGTGAACGGGAGAATTGTTAAGATAGATAGTAGAGCCTCATTTCAAACGTAAAATTGTGTTCTGCTTCGGTACGACTCATAACTGTACTCGATTTGCACCACCTAAGAGAATCCTTCATTTCTGACTATGTAGTCTGGTTTTGAATGTTTTATTTATTGTTTCATTTTATATACATTCTTTATTATTCAACAATTATTCATTCATCATACCAATTCTATAGAAAGAGTAATGTAACCTTACTTTCCAATTTTTTTTTGTTTCCCACAAATAAAAACGGTATTATTTGAAAAAAATACTGATGAGTAATCATTATTTTCATAGACTTCGAGAATCAATGAATCCAGAGAATACGACTATGATCTCATAGTCGCGTTTTAATTTGCAAAAGGTTTATCTTGTGTGAACGATCCAACATCTTGACAATCTTTACTTTAGTTTTGAATCGGCCAAAATCCGGTAAAAACATTCCCAATGAAACTTTCAGTTGTGGAAATTGAATTGTTTGGAAGTAGTAACTATTTATAGAACTTGAGAATTGCATTCACGGAGAGCGAAAAGTTCTAAACGCTAATAGTGTATAAAAGAAATCTGCCAAGTTCTTTTCACCGATTCTGCAATCACAGAAAGTTACACGCTTCAATGGAGGCTAACTATTTAGTCAATTGTAGTAAATTATGACGAATCTACAGTCCTGAAACTTTTTGAATGTATTATGTATTATTTTTTAAGAGAATTGTGAGTGATGAGTAATGACAATTATAAATATACGCAGCCGCAAGCGGTCTAAAAGTCTCCTTATATTGTTCATGAAACTTTTTTTATAAAAATAGTTATATTATATATAATAGTTCAAAACTATAGGAATTGAAAAGCAAGGTTTGCGTGAAATTGCAAAGCCGGTAAATTGTTTTAAAAAATTCATTATTAGAAAAAGTTGTTTCTCTCTCATGGTTTGCCTAAAGTGTATTCCATAGAAAATTTAATTTTCTTTCAGAAAAAAATTACGCAAACCAATTTTTTGGGTTGAGTGTCAGGCAAAACTTTTTGTTGTGTCATGACGGAGGAAATTTCTCCTTCATAACGTAGCATGTTTTTTTTATTTTGTTTGTTTTAATGTCTTCTTTAAGATTATCTTGGTTTGCGGGCTCGGAAACGGCCGGATATATGAGAAAGAGGTAAATGCTCTATTGTCAAAAAACTGCTGCAGTTTGCAGAACAAAGCTTTTAAGAACTAAAAAACAAACATAACAATAACTAATCAGACAAACAAATCAAATATTATTAGAATAGCCGTTTATAGAGTAAAAGGCACTTTCCAGTGAATATGCCTTCAAATTGGCATGATTGTGCATTTTTTTGCATTATAAAGTATTGAGCCCTTAACTACTTCTAAACGTGGAGTATGTAGGTAAAGGTCGTGCTCCGCGTTCCTGAATGGATAGCCGTGAATAGTCCTTTCCGAAATAGAAAAAGCGTGCTTAAGAATTAGGCAAATTAGACTAGCACCATGGTTTAAGGGTGATTAGATCACTAAATAGGGTTTTGAGATCAGGGTTGCTCCAAGAGAAACTAGTATTCAGCAAACCAGCTTAAAATCTATTGACTTCCAGCTCATTGTCGATAAATAGAATTATAGTCAATGGATATAATCTAAAATGAATGTTTCTCTGTGGAAATTTTATTGTTCCATAATGATTATAATTTTTACTTACGGTTTGCGCCCACGACTCATATTTTTCTCGATGATTAACATGTATACTCGAAGATATAAATTTTTTGTAGCACTAATGATGATACCCACTAATGATGATCGCTAAAAGTTTTAACTCAAATTCGTATATTTTCTGAAGTCTGAAGACTAATACTGTTTGACATAGTTGCTCCAGAAGCTTAGAATATATAAAATTATAATCCAATGGATCCAATGGATCGCACGCGTTTTTCATAATAATGCTAGTACTTATTCACTATTGTTGAGCTTATTTTGAAAAAAAATATTGTTAACTTTTTAGTTTAATGTGCTTTAAAAGCGTGTTGTTTAGTTTTTTTTTAAACTATATTTGTTATTCAATTTTTAGTTCCATATACTAAGAAAGCGTATTGTTTGGTTTTCTTATAATATTTTTATTTTCCACTTTTTAGTTCGATTTATTGTCAAAAATCAATTTTTATTATCATTATTATCATTAGTATTTTAAATCTCCAACAGAGGGTGCACGGGTGAAAAATGCTCCTCCAACAACATAATAAAATTTAAGGTGTTATATTCTGAAGTAATACTGATGCAGGTAGTATAGTAAATCACCAACAGAGGGCAGTTGTAAATTTTTTCCGATCTAGAAAAAATTGCGAAAAAAAATTTTTAAGTAGATAATTGGAGTTTATTATTTTGATGGATTTTACACATGCACACATTACGTGTTCTACTTGGGCCAGCTGAAATACAGTCAAAGATCTTGAAATATCGTGAGTCCAATTTTTTCATCGGGAAGGACTTCTGTAAATTTTGTGTGGAAATCCTGTGCATTGAATAATAAAAAGCATTCTGTTTTTCTATTTTCACATGTTATCTATGAAACTTTTTATAAAATTGCATAATAACCCTATCACATACCCGTATATTACCAGCAAGTTTTAATAATCTTTTGCAACGCTTAAATGTCAAGCTGTTTTCATTGTTTGTTACTATGAAAATTTCAGTTTACTCAAGTTTCTACAAAAACCGTTAATTTGAGATATATGAATTTACTATCGAAACGTTAATTTAAAGCGTAGAATCCAATGGTGAAGAGAAAAATTGGGGTTGCCATTTGAAAAAATTAACTTTTTGAAGTTTTTAGATAGCGAAATTTGGCATCATTTTCTTAGCACCCTTTATAAATTTTTATCAAGGTTTCCACATATTTTGAAAGCTGTAAGTGTTATTTGTCCAAATTCCGAAAATATTAGACCTGACTCACTTAAACTTAGAAATATAATTTTTTAGTAGAGGGCTGCATGTGTTTAAAAATGTCGAAATTGTGAAATAATTAAAAAATGGTGGACTTTAGGCATACCTTATATAAAGTTGTATTGAAATTTTGCGTAGATTTGAAAAATTTAATGAAAACCATAGCATTCTGTTTAAAATAACGAAGTTTGGGTATAACCGGAAGTTTCCGAAAACTGAAATTATTTTACCATTTCGGTAAACCCATGCAATGCAAATTTTCAGAACACTAGTCCCAGTACTTTCCCATATGCATATCGATTCAGCTCCTCGTGAAGGATCCTGTACATTCGGTAAAATTTATCATATTTTCAGTAACTACAAATTACCTTTTTTGTTTCAGAAAGTTAATTAGTTTTAAAGATTTTGGAATGTCTACATAATTATTGGATAGTAAGATACTTCTAATCATTGAATAATTTAAACAAACTGTTAATGGAGTTTGTTGTCTCAATTTTGAAAATAATAGGAGACAATATAACTACAAGCTATAATATAGTACTTTTTCACCTTGTATAATAAATATCACTCTTTCACGTGTTAAAAGTATGTAGACGTTTTCATTTTTCAGGAGGTTGATATGCAAAACTTTTTTTTGCACAACGCGCATCGGGAAACTTGAAATTCGAATTAAAAGCAATTTTTTGATTTAAAGTACCTACCGAAAAGATTTATTGTAAAAAAATTGTCGAGTTCAATTTTTTCAAAAACTGTTTTCAGGGGTGGTTTTTAGGTACGATTACTCGATAATTTTTATTACAAATATTTAAAGAAGAGGGAGAGTGATGGAATGTCATCGCAAAATGTTGTGATTGTGCTAGTAAATTTTCAAATAGCCAAAATGTCATCGAATGGTCGAATCAACTTTTATTAATTGAATTGAAAATATGCTGCGATTCTCAATTGAATTGAGTAAAAAGAAAGATGTTGATTATATTTTTTTATTATTAAAAAATATAAGAATTCAGACTAGTGGATAATCCGGAAAGCAGGTAATCGGGATTTTACTGTAGCCTATAAAATTTAAAGCTGAAGATAAACGTCGTACTAAACAGTCAGAAGATACAAATCCACCAAGGATAGTGCTTTTCATTTCTTTTTATAGGAAACAAGTACATTGTCAATAACATCGACACTAATGGGAATTAGATATAAAAGCTTTTGTTGCTAGTGGAAAAACCTGTGTAATGAGCTTTGGCAAACGATTTCAAGTAAAATAAGAGACACTGTGATGTTATCGACCCTGATAATGTGTCAGTGCTGGAACAGACAGTATATCGTTTATTTTTAATTTGTATAGGAATAGGAAACGTCGTAAATTGTATACGCGACATGGATCGAAGCCAAAAATATATTCGGAATTTATAGATGAAAATGTCACATGATTTTCAAGTTCTTCCATTTTCAAGACTTTTTATTTTAGATTCAACATGAAATTACAACAAATCGAAGGTAGCTGCACTTGAATATCAGCAACAATTAACCCAGTTTCCTTATAATTGTAACTTATCTTATTGAAATTGCCACCAACTTTGGACTAAGTTACATTTACTCAAATCGGATTTATTATTTTGTAGTATTACATGGTAGATGTGTGTCGACCCTTCAAAAATATATTTCTTTTATTCCTAACATATGTATTAAAAGTTATTCAGTCCTTCTGTGGCTTTAAAACTATATATCATTTAATAGAACTCTACATATAATATTTAATATTAAACGCCAATCAATTTGTATAGTTTGTAGGAATAGTGGATTGAAAACATTTAGCGATAGCGATACCTATTAACAAAATATTTGTTTAACAATTTTCTCGAAATCAAATCGAATAGAATACCAATGTAGTTTTTTATCTAATTCCATTGCAGTATCAATAGTATATTGCTGCATTTTTTATTAAATAACACCACCACTGACGTCGTTGAATTTATAAAATTCTTAGGGCTTGTTGTGGACAATTCCTTGAAATGGGAGTTACATATTGCCGCCTTATCTAAAAAATTAAGTTCCTCCTCTTTCGCGCTGAGATCAGTTTCCAAAGAACTGAACTTATCCACCTTAACAGATTATTACGCCCTTATTGAGTCGCATATCTGATATTCCCCTCCCTTCTGGGGTACGTATGGTGCGACTCACTTTGAGCGAATCTTCAAACTACAAAATAAAGCTGTTAGATATTTACTCGGACTAAACAGCAGGACTCACTGCAAGTACTTCTTTAAAAGATTAAAAATTCTGATTCTTCCTTCCTTATTCATCTTGGAATTCGTTTGCCTAATTCGTAAGCACGCTTTTACAATTTCAGAAAGGTTGTTGCACGGCTATCCACTTAGGAACGCAAAGCACGACCTTTACTCACATACTCCACGTTCAGAATTAGTTAAAGGCTCAATATTTCATAACGCAAAAAAATGGACAATCACTTGCCAATTGAAATCAAATCGTTATCATCTTTCCCGCATTCCGCAATAATTTGAGGGCATATTTACTGGAAAGTGCCTTCTACTACTTCTATTCCAATAATAATATTGAATTCCGGGCATGCTGCATATTGGTTTAATTTTGCCATGGACTTATATACTAATTATTACCTATTAATATTATCTATTGAAATTGTATTGTATTTACATCTTTATTTAGTTATTTTTATGTTTGTTATTACAAACTACAAATTGTAACAATTTTTTCATAATAAAGCATTTCTCTCCCTCTCTCTATTCATAACGAGCGCGGAAAGTGAAATTTAACACATGAGTGGATGTTTACGCACGATGCTGCAGGCCTTATGCACAATTCAGAAAGTGTTCCAGTTCGCTTCACTTTCTAGCGGGTCGTAAAGAATATTTTTCCCAATATTCCCAAATCGTAATAAAATTTTTTCACAATTTTTATATCTTTAAATTAAAAATTGGTTTTATATTCTTTACACGCCCAATTTACTTCTTTTTGTATATCAAAAATTTATAGTAATAATTATAGTTTCTTGAACAGATTGTAGATTTTCCGCTTCATCCCATAATGCTTCTGATTCCACCGAAGTGTCCTAGTACACGTTGGCGATGGTTCGTTTACTGCTCACAAAATTTTATTTGTTACTTTTGCTTGCTTATCTATATAAGTTTCAGTCATTGAAGTTGATTACCAACCCCCATGTCTCTTGGGGGTTGTACTATCGCTAGGATTGTCCCGAACAACCTTCGGAAACAGGTAGCAAGTAGCAAGTAGTAATTAGTCTCGTTACATTACCAAATTTGTTAATGCTTACTGGTTGTCTCGTATTTTTCTTGTTAATAATTATGAAAAAATACATGTTAATTTAGGTTTGATGGCCGAGTTCCCTATATTGAATACAAATTATAGAATATACCAGTTCTAGTGAAAGATTTTGATTTATTGGCAATTTTTGTTTGTCACAATTCGTGCTTACGGCAGTCACCAGCAATGCCAACAATTAGTGAACCTTCGGTACATAAATGTTGATTATCGGTTGCCATTCAAATAACTAACTAGATATCTAATAATATTAGGTATTTGCCTTCTTATTTTGGTTTTCACTTTCTTACGTTCACGGTCATGGGAAAATGTTTGTACTATTAATTGCCTTGTACAAACTATAGAATAATTTGAAAAAACCGTTGTTAAAGTCTATAACCTTTGACCGTCAACAATAAATGGAATATACCTTTTTACTTTGAGAAGGCGATGACGTCACAAGATGAAAGATTGGAAAGCGATGGCGTCACAATATGAAAGATTGGAAGGCGATGGCGTCACAAACATCAGAAAAGCTTGAGGTCAAGGCTGGATGCATCTTGTCATCTGTTCTTTTTCTCCTGTACATGAATTATCTACTCGGTGTCTACTGTCGTTGTTCAAAACCACCTCCCCAATGAACTAGGTTACTACCCAAATCCGTAGACAGCAACAGATCACCACCATCAATACCGATCTTGAGAACATTGTGGAATGGAGTTGAAGCAATCTGAAAGTCCCAGGCTGTTATTTTTACACAGATGGCTGACACAAAAGCTCAAGAATTGGTCCTGTCTAGACATAAAATAACACTTTCACGACAAATTTGATGCAATGGTGGGACAGGCGCTGGAATTAGATAAGAAAGCATACAAAAATTTGAAAAACTCTTAATCAAACTAAAACATAAAATAACTAAGAAATTCTTGGCAGGAGACGTAATATCACCAGATTATAAACTCATTTCTCTCTAGAATTACAACTTGCATGCAATAAGAATGGTACCAAATCGATAATTACGCAAGTGCGAGATCTTGCATGAAACAATCAGCTGAACTTCATCTGTGTAAGCTTTTGATCAAGAAATATTGCGTCTTGCATTGAATTGCACCTTTGTGAATTGCATCATATCAAGCGTCTTGAACTGGGACCAAACTACAATCATAAACACCGATGAAATAATTCACAGTTAAATAATGATGAACAAATCAGTTAGTACCTCCAAGTTTTAACTTAATGCACTCATCGAAAAACTATAAAAATGCGTTCGTATAAAGACACCGCTTCAAGTTGCTTTCTTAGAGCGCTACGAGAAGGTCGCACGTACGGATACAAGGACTTCTGTATAATCGGTCACTGTTTTATTTAGAAAACACACCGGTAAACGCAGGGTCGCCTACTGCGATTCAAACTCTCGCTGACAAAGAAAGTCGTTATATTAGTGTACCGTTGCTAAAAATGCCCCTTTCGGGGCTTTGTTGCTCCACCTACCTGCCCTTTTCGGGGCTTTTTTTTATAATGAAATAAACCCTTTCGGGGGCAAGTATTTCAAGAACCAACGTGAGTCCTAGGATCAGCCAGTTTCAGGTGAATATTATTTTCATTTAATTAAAAACTAACAGGCAATCAAAAGGGTCAGGAATTCTTTAACCGGGGAGGAAACTCCCTCCGGCAGTGAGTCCGCTGTCGGCTTTGATAGCCAACTCTTGTTAGGTACTAACAAAGGATTTCAATTTTCGAAATCCTTATTCCTTGATCTCACTTGATCTGACTCTTTCGATCTTTTAAATTTCACCAATTTCACTTTTGAAAATGCCCCGAGTAGCCCGTTCCCCTATACAAACCAGAAGTAAACCAGTATCCACCGTCGATGAATTCCCACCACTCCCAACCAACCCCAATTCTCCTTCGGAGAAGAAAACCTTCGCAGAAATGATGGCAGAACTCTCGCGGTTCTATCCACAACAATTCACCCAAATTCGCAACGCCATGGATTCAATCGAACGAAAATCTCTCGAGTATAGTAGAACCCCCTCACCAGCACCTTCTGCGGATTCCTATGCATCTAGGGTCTCGCAGAAATCGTCCAGCTCCAAATCCCAGCGGGTTGATTATACCCGACAAGGCGCGATCCCCAAAACCAATATTCCTCCTCTAAATTCTAAGCCAATTTCTCAAAAGCCAAAAAAAAATACCCTAAATACCACAAAACCCCAAGCACCAACTCAAACCCAGAAGCCAAATAGAAATACCCAAAACACCACTAAACTCCAAGCACCAACTCAAACCCAGAGCCCCAGAACCCACCAACAACCCCAGACCCCCAGAACCCACCAACAACCTCAATCTCGCTCCTCCGCTCAAGGTCCTCCACTACAAACACTCAATCTGAGAAACCTCCCATCCAAATATACCTCACAGAGAGAGCTCTACAATCTCCTCAACACGCAAGAGCTGTTGAGGGGACAAATGAGCTTTCTCAAAGCTAACCCCAATGGAACCGCCCTCCTCAAAATTCCTTCCACGTTTAATCACGAAACGTTGGCAAGGAAAATCCGTTACGCCATAGGCGACGAGAAAATCGTCGTAATCCCAATAAACTCTCCCCAACGGGTCCAAAAACCCCTAAACAGTAAAACCAAAAAAACTACCTTTTCTCTGGTCTGCAAGAATGTAGACCAATCTTACACCGAAGAAGAGTTCCTTGAGATCCTTTCTATCCTGAAATTCCCTGTCCTTAAAACTTGGAGGATCATAGCTAGATCCACAAATAAACCCACATCCATGTTCCGAATTATTACAGATTCCGAAACCGCCTACCATCACGCCCTAACCAAGGGTATAAACTTCCACGGGCTTTCGCACTACTGCGAAGCCTCAAATTCAAACACCATACCCGCAGTCCCCAAATATTGCAACCGTTGCTCATCTACCGGCCACTCCGCAGACACCTGCAATGCCAAACCTATTTGCCCAACCTGTGGTGGTTCTGGTCACAAGCCAGAAAAATGCCCAAAAGCAAACTCCCCCACCTGTAAAAATTGCGGTGGACCTCACCCCGCCTTCCACCCCCGCTGTCCGAAAAGGATTGAAACTCCGAAAGCCCCCCAGGATACAGCCCCAGTCACCCTAGAAAAACCTCAAACCCCTTATGACCTGTCTACTGACACTAAAATCCTAATTGAAATCCTGGCAACAACAATAATGAATGCCATCCCTACTTCTCGGGCGCTAGTAGCCGAAACGCTACAACGCCTCATTCCCCCTTTTTACGGTTATAATTGTACCGTAACCAGCGGCGTGGGTAACCGCATTCATTTCGCTTTCACCCAAAAACCAAACACATCCCACTGAAAAAGTGTAGGTTTACCCCTAGCAACACTATTTATGTCAATACTGACATAACCCCCATTTCAAGCCCCTTCTAATTGATTCGATCCATCGAATCAAGAATTCCGTAGCGAAAGAGTCCCTCCTCATCCTTCCTCAATAGTAGCTCCCACATCAATCAGATAAATTCCTACCCCCAACACACACCCACATAGTCATCCATCGTCGGAGTTGCAGGTTTTCTGCGGTTTCCCTGCAACCTGGAGAACCGATTCTCCAGACAAATGTCCGACGATAGGGAATAATACAGCCGCAGCTGTACCCGCCCACCCCCAATTAGATTAAGAAAAAACAAAAAATAAACAAAAAAAATATAAAAAAAAAAAACCAAAAAAAATATAAAATATAAAAAGAAAAAAAAAAATCTTGAACTAAAAAAATGTAACTACACCGCTAGAAGCAGCCTGCAATCACTTCCCAACTAAATATCCCCACACCCAGCCCTGCAGAGGAAAAAATTCCTATATCAGGGCCTAAACAAATCTTAACCAAATTACCAAAAAAAAAAAAAAAACCTTCCTTCCTAAATTTTCACAACGAATCTCTCTCTCTTTTTTTTTAAGACACCGCTTCGACCTTTACTTGCCAATTTGGAAAAGAAATTTGTTAAAGTGTATTTTTATGAAATTAAATGGATGGATTATAGGGTGGACAGAACTTTTGACTTGTAGTGTAAATTTATCTTTTCTATCCCAAGGTATTAAAATAATTGTAACAAACTAATCCGTAGAACTCGAGTTACTCTCATAGTTCTTGAAATATGTCCAATTAATGAAATTTTTCAGCTCATAAAATCACCTCTTTCGGATGGATAATTATTATATACTCCTAGAAATTTTAATCTCGTTTTCAAGATCATCATTTCAATTGACGGGGCTGCTGAGCATTTACAAAACTAGTTGTGTAGGAAACTGGAGAAAAATATTTACATAGAAAACTGAAAACTATCAGTTACATTTACGAAGAATGACTCACTATTCTTGATATTTTTTGTTGTTTATCTTGTCAAACATTAGACTGGATTAATGTCTTTGTCAGAGAGAAATTCGTAAAAAAACAATCATAAGGTAATGAAATTCATTTCATTGCTTGCTCAAGTCACATCTACACATTATTACTGCTTCTCCAATACCTCGTAATTATTAACTCTCTAGAGCAGATGCTACTTATCATGGATCATTTCCACAATAATCAATCTTCTCCTTACTCATATATCCGTTGCTAAGGTAGTAAGGGGAATTGTGTTTCAATTACCTTTCTTAAACATCCGTGCTCTAGCAAAAGAAATAATTTTCCTTCTCCTGAGGCTATAGGCTCTATTTCTTAGAATCCACTTTTTTTCCATGGACGATAATGCTTCAACTCATGGTACTAGAGCCGTGAATGAATATCTTGTATCTACAGGGAGCCAACCCCGCTGAAAATCATTGAAATAGTCTTGTCAAAGCAGTGAGAACATATGAAAAGCCACCAAGTAGTCGTGTTGAAGAAAAAGAAATGCAAAAAAGTCGAAATTATCTATTCAATTGGTAAAATGTCTTCACAGATGTCTTCAACATTGCATAGATGTAAAATATGACAAAACAGTTTATTAATTCATTTACTTGTTATTTATTTATTGAGGTAGTTGTGTCGCCTGGTTGTATGTATGTTGTGACTTGGGTGTATTTTGTCTCCTTTTCTGCCGCGACAGTTTTTGCAACAGATCTATTAGTATTACTGTGGAGCTCCTTAATCTCTCTAACTTCGGGAGAATGTGGATAGAGGTTTAGTTCTCTACATAGCAGAATCTGCACTACACAAT
This sequence comes from Diorhabda carinulata, assembly GCF_026250575.1. Taxonomy (NCBI): domain Eukaryota; kingdom Metazoa; phylum Arthropoda; class Insecta; order Coleoptera; family Chrysomelidae; genus Diorhabda; species Diorhabda carinulata. The sequence goes on from NC_079462.1 coordinate 14,098,499, forward strand.
TCTGACGAAACCTAGCATCTTCGGGAGTCTATTGAGGCGGCAATACTCCAGAAATATTTTCCCGTGTTTTCTTTATTCTATATCTGATCCCACAAAAGGATTCAGGTTGTTCAGAAAATTTATTCGCGTCTACTCCAGCAAGTGTGGCAGCTTTTTCATTTCTCTCTACTCTAGATTGTCCTGAAACCCATTATTCTTCTAACTACCTCATTTAACTTGTCTTAGCTTTCCCTAACTAGCTTGTTATAAAATTGTTTTTAATGTGAAGATAGTAGATTTCGAAAAATCATAAGAGAATCTTTGGGAAACGCGCAGTAAGAATAAAATTCAGAATTTTAGTTAAGATTAGACTACTTTTATAATCCATTTTTGAGATTGCTTTTACATCAAAAGGAAGCTCAAATTATTGACAAAATTGACGTTGAATAGCGAGGTTCAGCCACAATGCTTTTTATAACTGAACTTTAGTTCAAGTTGGCTAAAGTTGTGAAAAAAAAGGGTTCTTTTAATTGATATGTAATGAAAGAATTAATCTGAATCGGCTAAATCGTCTTTATAAGGCTGTCAACTAATGTCGTCATAATTATCCAGAGATTTGTCACAGATTCGTCTTATACTTCCTAGTTACCACCCATGTCAACCAAAATGTTCTAGTGAAACATCAACCAGTCCTCTTGGTCGCAATCTGGTTCATGACGTCGTCAGTAAGTCAAGGTTTTCAACGCATTACCTGTAGTCATGTCTAAGTGTGCTTCCTCACCAAATTTTGTGCTTTATGTTCTCTTCTGCAGAGCCCCTTCCATTGGACTAACGGTTCATCATTTTCGTTCGTTACGAAAAATCTTTTCGTAGGGACAGATTTTAATTATGTATATATTTTGAAGAGCACATTGCTGTCCTTGTACCATGAGTAGTCGGTATAGTCTATTTCAGGCTTAGAAACTGATCTACTTCCAGATAAAATACTTTTTCGTGTAATTGCAATCGAAGTTAATATTTCGCGTTCCCATCACAGTCCGTGAAATTTAATAATAATAAACCTAACCAAATGTTACTTCCAAATTTGACATTTCTAAAATACTACAAAGACAAAGATTATTTTTTATTGTATACCAACAAATACTTAAGAACTCATATTATTTAGGATGAATATTAACATGTACAGTTTGTATTATTACTTATATTTACTATAGAAGTTGGAGCAACTACATCCAGTATATCTGAATGGTTATTGTCTACATTCAAACCAGATACTATATCCCCAGAAATTGAGTTGGAAATTTGCTTCTTATTTTCTATAGTCTTCTATATATCCTTCCGCTACTGTCGTGGACTTCCATCCACCGTGACGTTTAAGAATTGACATATCAGCTCCAGTATTTGCAAGTAGGGTGGCAGAACTCCGAAAACAGTGACCTGTGTATGTTTCAGGATTTGGTAATCTGAGGTACTTGGTAATTATACTAGGCATTTTCCCAATGGTAGGCACTCCAACAACTTATGCGATGAACTCTCCGTTTATTTATCTCAAGAATATACGACGATTATTAACAATATGTTTTGGTTGAAGAGCTTCATAAATTTTCATTAAATCAATATTAGTAACAGTGAAAACACGCTTTTTATCTGTCTTGGTATCAGGAACGGCTACTATGAATCCAACATTCTCTTCCTGAATATCTTCAATGAGCATTTTTACTAACTCATCACGTCGCAAGGCATCAGATATTCCCATTATCAAAACTACCTACAAAAATCACTACAATGAATAAAAAAATTGTGAATGACATCTCTTTACACTTACCTTCAACAATAAGTATTTTTCATCGCTAGCTTCTTTCAGGAATTTATTAATTTGCTCACGCGTATAAACTTTGTACTTTTTTGCTCATTAACCTAGTGCTTTTATTTCCAGGAATGGTACTAATTTTGAAATCAAATTTCTCTCTACTCTTTGTAGATACATAGATAATTGATGTGTGCATTTATCCAAAAAGCCTCTAGTGGATCCTGCAAATCTTAATAGTTATTTGTATGCTTATGCCGCGAAATACCTTTTTTTAAAGTACCAAAAGAGCAGTTATCGCCGAGGACGCTTGCGGCCGAGGCAAGATAATCTTGAGGTCATTAAAAAGTTTCGCGGTCATGGCATACACACTATTTTTCGTGCAATCGATAAAATTATTGAACTAGATTATTATTAATAAATATATTATTGCTCTAAAATCAACAGCAGTTCAATATATACAAAATATGTTGATAGTTCTTGACAAAACGCAAAATGTCTGATACTGATAGCGATATTTCAGTACCTTCCTCTCCTCTCGAAATCAAAACCGTTGTAAATTCAGCAAAAATGTTTAAATATTGGTGTGATAAATAGAATGTTAAGACAATGTCTGAAAAAGTTTTATTGGCTTATTTGATGCAGAAATCAAATGTTGTAAAAAGTTCAAATTCATGGAGCATTTATTCTATACTGAACATATGAGACAATATCGAAATCAAGCAGTTTTTCAAAATTAGTACCATTCCTGGAAATAAAAGCACTAGGTTAATGAGCAAAAAAGTACAAAGTTTATACGCGTGAGCAAATTAATAAATTCCTGAAAGAAGCTAGTGATGAAAAATACTTATTGTTGAAGGTAAGTGTAAAGAGATGTCACTCACAATTTTTTTATTCATTGTAGTGATTTTTGTAGGTAGTTTTGATAATGGGAATATCTGATGCCTTGCGACGTGATGAGTTAGTAAAAATGCTCATTGAAGATATTCAGGAAGAGAATGTTGGATTCATAGTAGCCGTTCCTGATACCAAGACAGATAAAAAGCGTGTTTTCACTGTTACTAATATTGATTTAATGAAAATTTATGAAGCTCTTCAACCAAAACATATTGTTAATAATCGTCGTATATTCTTGAGATAAATAAACGGAGAGTTCATCGCATAAGTTGTTGGAGTGCCTACCATTGGGAAAATGCCTAGTATAATTACCAAGTACCTCAGATTACCAAATCCTGAAACATACACAGGTCACTGTTTTCGGAGTTCTGCCACCCTACTTGCAAATACTGGAGCTGATATGTCAATTCTTAAACGTCACGGTGGATGGAAGTCCACGACAGTAGCGGAAGGATATATAGAAGACTATAGAAAATAAGAAGCAAATTTCCAACTCAATTTCTGGGGATATAGTATCTGGTTTGAATGTAGACAATAACCATTCAGATATACTGGATGTAGTTGCTCCAACTTCTATAGTAAATATAAGTAATAATACAAACTGTACATGTTAATATTCATCCTAAATAATATGAGTTCTTAAGTATTTGTTGGTATACAATAAAAAATAATCTTTGTCTTTGTAGTATTTTAGAAATGTCAAATTTGGAAGTAACATTTAGTTAGGTTTATTATTATTAAATTTCACGGACTGTGATGGGAACGCGAAATATTAACTTCGATTGCAATTACACGAAAAAGTATTTTATCTGGAAGTAGATCAGTTTCTAAGCCTGAAATAGACTATACCGACTACTCATGGTACAAGGACAGCAATGTGCTCTTCAAAATATATACATAATTAAAATCTGTCCCTACGAAAAGATTTTTCGTAACGAACGAAAATGATGAACCGTTAGTCCAATGGAAGGGGCTCTGCAGAAGAGAACATAAAGCACAAAATTTGGTGAGGAAGCACACTTAGACATGACTACAGGTAATGCGTTGAAAACCTTGACTTACTGACGACGTCATGAACCAGATTGCGACCAAGAGGACTGGTTGATGTTTCACTAGAACATTTTGGTTGACATGGGTGGTAACTAGGAAGTATAAGACGAATCTGTGACAAATCTCTGGATAATTATGACGACATTAGTTGACAGCCTTATAAAGACGATTTAGTCGATTCAGATTAATTCTTTCATTACATATCAATTAAAAGAACCCTTTTTTTTCACAACTTTAGCCAACTTGAACTAAAGTTCAGTTATAAAAAGCATTGTGGCTGAACCTCGCTATTCAACGTCAATTTTGTCAATAATTTGAGCTTCCTTTTGATGTAAAAGCAATCTCAAAAATGGATTATAAAAGTAGTCTAATCTTAACTAAAATTCTGAATTTTATTCTTACTGCGCGTTTCCCAAAGATTCTCTTATGATTTTTCGAAAACTACTATCTTCACATTAAAAACAAGAAAATCCGAACCTACATCAATTTCCCTAGGTGAGACAGAAAATCAGCTCTTCTCAAACATTATCTGTTGTGGAGGAAGATTACCAGTTCAACCTAAGCTCCAATTTTATAACAAGCTAGTTAGGGAAAGCTAAGACAAGTTAAATGAGGTAGTTAGAAGAATAATGGGTTTCAGGACAATCTAGAGTAGAGAGAAATGAAAAAGCTGCCACACTTGCTGGAGTAAATTTTTGTAAAGGACTAAATACAATTTTCCGAAAATTGAAGAAATCGCCGGTTTTGTGAACCACACGACCTAACCTAACAACGAATTATTTCATTCAATTATATAAAATCGTTGTTTTGTTATTGTTATTGAACAATGTATGCGACCCAAATCCCATATTTAAAAATATTTTCGAAAAGTAAAGGTGAATCCAAACGTTTAAATTTTATTTATTATTTATTCCAGTTGAAACTTAAAACATTGTAGTCTTCTAGAGACTGCATTTGAAAGTAGATACTTTTTGTTCTATTGCTATATTTTATTTATATTCTGGAACTAATAACCAGAATCACTCTGTCACTTACTTGAAATAAATATTTTTGTTTCGTAAAATGTCCTTGACACATATGTGACTAAATCAACAAACCAAATTCTGGAACTGTGTGCAGAATAAATAGGTACGTTAAAAATAACCGTGTATTCGGTTAATTAGAATTTAAACAAGGCTTACAAGCGTAGAAATAGAATTGATAACTAACGTTATTGCCAACTAACCAGGCATTCGTTTTGTTTTTTTCATTATTACATCCTCTCAAAAGCCACATTCCAAAGTGAAATTCCAATTATCATATGTAACATTCGAAATGGCGATGTTTTAGTTAACTATGAAAAATTTTGGAAATTTGAGATATTGAATAGTCTTTCTGATGCGTTTTTTCCGTAGATAAATTATATAAAATTGTTGTTAGCTGTCATCTTTGATATATTTTTTTTTGAACTTACCATCAAATATTCTTATAGAATGTATAACCAATGGAAAATTACATTAACCAAAATCATCCAACGAAATTTTAAGTAGTGACACTTAAAAGTGTTTTCAAATTACGATTCTAGAATCGCATTGCGGATTTCTATTCCTATAGCGCAGTGCGATTCTAAGAGGATTTTGGAATGCGTGAATTATTTTCCTTGAAGGGGGCCATAGGACGGATCAGCTGACGGGTAGAATTCATGAAGTCAAGCGCAAAAGAAAGTTTGTCACTTAAACAAAGCTATGAACTCTATACAGGGTGTCCCACGAAGAGTTAAAACTATCTGTATATGACAAATACTTATGGCAAAATCATGAAAACTTCTACATTTGGATTTTCGGACACGTTTTTTTTAACTAAAATACCTTCAAAGATGGCCGAAGGAAGTCGACTGTAACTTTGTTATTTTAAATAAAACTACCTCTTTATTAATACCTTTTTGAAATCTACGTACAATTTCAGTATACTTTTGTCTGAAAACTTTTTTCGTCCAATGCATACTTTCTGGGTTATTAATTTTTTTGTAAAAAATTTGACCATTGCAGTCCCTTATAAATTATTTTTTTACGAGTACAACCTTAGAGATATGAAAATGGTTTCTGTTCGATTGCTTTTAGCAAGGTCAGACGTATTCGAATCTATGTTCAAAAATTTTTCATTTTATACAGGGTATGTATAAAAAGTATAACTTCATAAATATCAAATTTCTTTATTTTTTTTATATAGGACCACCCGGTTTTTTCTATTTCACTGCATTCAGAGGTAAAAAATAAGATAAACTCATGTATACTTTCGTATAACCTCAATTTCTGTCCTATTTTGACGAATACTATCTGTATTAAAATTATTTTAAAATTAATTTTTTTGTTTCAGGTAAGTACAAAAATCAATGGGAAGAAAAACTACTAATCTGAAGAGCTGGATTTAGGATTCGAATAGTATGTGATAGTTTACGTTATCATCTTTGATGGCAGATGATCGATAAACCATTTTTGAAATAAAGCAGGGAAAATGTCTTCTTGGTAATTAGCAAAACGTTGGGAGCTGTTTTTTACGGATTAAAACAATGTATTTAATTATGGGGGCATGAAGAATAATTTCCCTCTTGAGCAAGAAGTATATAACCTACAGCCTCGGAAATCTTCCACACCCAGTCATACACAACTACGTGTTGTGTATCAAATATATACATTCTATTCTGATGAAGTCTCGAAATCTCTTGATATTATTGTTGAAGCTAGATGGTATGACATCATTCCATAATAACTATTCTGTTGTTGAGTTTTCTATATTTAATATCACAACACTCCGTTTTTAGTGTAACATAACATTTATAGGCATAATTAGGGTACACACGTAGTTTGTTCTGTATGATGTCCATTGTTAGCATTAAATTGATTTCATGAAACTCGCAGACTATTTGTCAAATGATATCTTCAACTTTTATGAGTTTTTGGTTAGGTTTCTATCGTTTTATTGTATAATTTATAACATTCCCCACTTGCAAAACGTGATTAATTTGGAATTGAAATTAGTTCTTCAAATCATTTAGCAGCGACTTAACATCATATTCTCATCCTAGGAACACCAATATATCCAAAATAATCCATTGACATGAGACGTTTACATAAATATTTATGACTAAACTATGCCTATCGACTGACTTTTTTCGCTATTCGACACTATCATCTACCTCAAATGGTTGCCAGAAAGAATGAATATGGATATATATCATGTGCCAAAGGCTATCACACCCAAGTCCATATCAATAGAAACCATCAAAGGCCAAACATTTGAGTGATATCTGAACTCCACTTCAATCAAGCCGAAATTATGAGGCAGGATGTTGACAAGGTCCTCCGAACATTGAAATCTACTCCTTCCAACTTGACGTTCAAGGAACGGCAGGCTCTAAGAGATATATTTATAACGATTCTGATACTATCGTCCTCCTAGCCGACAAACCACCAACGTGGTTCAACCTGTGAACCTAGCTCCTCTTGACCGCGAAAATCTCTCAGAACATCATGAATTTGATTTTAAAAAAACGAAGATTTTAGCTCAAGACACGAAATACCAAAAATTATTAATCAAAGAAATAATATAGATAAAACTAGTTAAATGTTCTGTGAATGATAGACAATATATAAAACACTTCAGCCAAGTTTAATTTCATTTCAATCTACCTCTACTATAGTTTTATTGAAATTTCGAGGTGAATACATTGAATACCCTCAAAAAACATTGCTTATAAAACAAAACCTGCCAATATTCAGGAATTAAAAGAAAGGATTACCACAGAAATAAGAATTCAGCAGTCGGGGATATTGCAAAATGTATTGCAAAGTCTGAGAAATCGCATTGCTTGTTGTATTGAACTAAATGGATAACATTTCGAGCATCTGCTGTAGTCGCCTTTACTGTATGTGAATCTACTTTTAACATGACACAAACATTTAAAGATTTGTTTTCAGTTGTTGTAGGTTTTCTGAGCAATGATTTGGATAAATATTTTACTGCACCAGTTTCGTTAAACTTTTTACTAACTTACTGACACTAGACCTTTACAAGATTTGTACTAGCACCTAAATTATTGAAGAATATTCAAATTAAACGAGTTTATCCAATCATCTAAATGTACAATATTTATTGTAACTTTGGTGGATATACTGTAAATGTAGCTATAACTTCGAAATTATGGCATTTAGGCATAGAGAGCACTGTATGAAAAATAATAAGTTACTCTGCACTTATATCTCTTGCTAAACACTTATCTAATTCTTAACATACTAATTTATCTACATATACTTTTTATTATTCCGATTTGTTCACTAGGACATCGGATTATTCACTCTATGGCTTTTAGAGACTTATTTTATATAAATATAATCCTCACATTGAAGAATCATTTTTCCTAAAAATCTCTAATTTGCCGTAAATAAACAAGACCTTCTTAGAATTGTTTCTATAAAAAAGTCACAACACTATAGAGATGTACTATAAAAAATGTACCAAGGATGAGCTTTATATCCGCTCTAGACCTTTGTATCCGGGCGCATCCACCAAATATTGGATTCTGTTGATATAATCGAGCGGGGCCAGCATCACGGCCCATGTTATTGGACGAGTTCGTAACACTATTATTTTTATTGTGAAATAGATTTTTCGTGGTAGAAAGAAGTAATAAAGTAAAAGTAAGGGTATCTAAGCTGAGTAAAATAGTAAGTTCCAAACATATGATATAAAAGGGTTGTCTGAAAATTTTCAAACCTAACAAAAAAGTAAGATAATCTCCTTTTAAGTCTATACACTTTCTACACTTTTTCATACAATGGCACTTGCCAGCTTTGTCGTCAAAATATTGTATAAGAGGGGGCTATATCTGGTGAATACGGTCGGTAGTCGACCGATTAGAAAAGCAATTCGTAAATTTTACGAGTATCCATTCCGATAACCGAAGTGTGGAATGTGCATTGTCCTAGAGTAAACGCTCTCTCTTTTCAAAAATGGTCGCAATTTCTCTCTTCCTCTTATTAATATTTGATGCCACGTACTCTTTTTCTCCCAACGATCTAGTCGATAAAACTGCCAACCCAATCTATAGTTTTCTTTCAGTTTTCCCATGATAGCACAATGGTGTCGTCGTTCAAATCAAACGCCCCAAATAAACTCGACTATCACCCAAATTCGTAGACAGGTTACTATCACCAAGAACATTCTGGATTGGAAGCAATCTGATTGAATTTACTGCGTCGAAGACCCAGGTTGCTGTTTTTACAAAGAAAGCTGGCACAATAGCTCATGGTTTGGTCTAGTCTGGTCATAAAATATCACCAGCCCCGCAAATTGGCCTGTTGAGATTGAGAACAATTTGTCTTGGCATAGTAATGTGGCCGAATTAGCTAAGGCAGCTTCATGAATAGCACTCTTCAAGACCAAAAAGCTATATACCACGCATCTGTGCCTTGTAATCCCCTACAAGGCACAGATTCATCCATCTGAATTATTGCTCGTACATTTGGACCACAGCTCCCAAACATACTCAGATTGAGAGCAATTCAAAAGGGCAATTCGACTTATAGGCGATTCAGATTCAGAAAGTCGCTGACTTGATACGATCACTGCAGATGCTCCCCCAATCTGAGTAATACTACCTAGAGCAATATTTGCAAGATCTAGTCGTTAGGCAGACGTAGCTCATGAACAGTGAGTTCGCCTGTTGACGCCCAGAATGTGAATTTATCGGGACTCCTCTCTTTGAAGAGGCGCAAGTCTGTGGAATCAGCTACCAAGGCATATCTTTCCCAAACACTACAACCTCCAAAAGTTTGAGATCTATATCCACAGGCACCTCCGCATGGCAGGCACTGCTCGAGTGTAATGAGGTTTACTTTCTTGTGCTTGCTTTTTATATAAAAAATGTTATATCATTGGAATATAGTTGTTTAAACATTTCCATGACTGCTGACCACTCGTACAACATTTTAATCGCGATGACTCATCAAAAATCAATTTTTCACAATAAAAATAAACAACTAAGTACTGAACAATGTTTATAAACTAATTATTTACAAAGTCGAGTAGTGGGTATTCTAAGAGGAGGCTAACAATCGATGATATGATCTTACTGGTCAGAATCGGTCAGAAGACGCAAAAAAAAACAAAACAAAAGAATATCACAAATTTAAACATACACAGTATGTTGAAGTAATTTTAACTATCCCAAAAAACCACTCTCCATCACTTTTCCGGTCGATGAAAACGTCTTTGCCTTTTTTTCCATCCACTATCTGGAATGTTTTTCCATTGTATGGTGGTGATTCAAAGTTTCACCTACAATTATAAATAGACACAAGAATGCTACTTATTATGCTTAAGCTGGAGTCAATACGGTTTGGGAAATGTTCACTCAAATATGATTTTTTCTCCAAAATGAGCAAACAAGGTACCAAATGTGCAGCTAGCTTACGGATGTATAATTCATAGTAAATGGCAAATATTTTTTTTTATGTGTCGCTACCATCTTCTATAGCGTCAATAAAGCCTGGGAAAGGATCATTTGAATGCACTTTTGGTCCTTAATGGGTACCCAATACGCGGATAGCTCACGCATGAATAATTCAATGTATGGTAAATGTGTTATTTTGATATTCGGAAACCCTTTTTTATTTCTCTAATTTCAATTCGATGGTCATCCAATATCATTTGGTGAATACTTTCAATGATATCAATTGTTATCGCAGTTTTTGTCTGTTCTGAAAACCACGTGTTGCCAGGTCTTAAATGATAATTCAGTCCTCCTATTTAGTGTCTAATTTCTCTTTCATTTGCGTAGGCATTTTGATTTTCAAAAACAAATATTCAATGACATCTCAGTACTGAATTCTTTTCTATCTATTATACAATTGTCAAACAAACTAAATTTTAGTGGGAACCTCTTAGCGTATGTGCAAATATATTTCTCAACTTATACTGATAACTGACTCTTTCAGGTTGACTTCAAAAGTTTTCAGATCACTCTTGTATATTAGGAGTCAAAAGGAAAAGACTCAGGATTTAGCATCGAATGTATGTCTTTGCGCAACAAATATCAATTATTTGGAAATTATAATACTTATTTTCAATTATTTTTGTGGCGCAAAATGAATTCAATCAAAATGAAAATGAACAAAACATTTATACATTCTAATACCTTAGTGTTTTAAGTTTAAAAGGGGTTCGAGGTGTTCAAATACCTCAAAATTCAAATGAGAAATCTGTCGCGAGACTGCGTATTAGGTCGCGAACATCGAAGCAAAGTAAAGAAAAGATTGTGACAAATGTTGTTTAATTCATAAACCCCGTTAAAAAATTAAACTCATCTCGTTAAATTATGGCTTGAAGGTGTTAACACTGATACAACATATTTCTAACTTTTTTTTGTGGCTCTCTTCATATGTATTCTTTTAATTTTAACATATAATAACTCATCAACGTAATAACTTTCACCCCAGTCAAAAAGTTTGTTTTATGGAATAATATTCAACGTTCCATATAAAATGTTACATATATAAATTAACATTAATTTGCATAAATGAACCTTTTTCGCGTTCGTCTGCATTTTATCTGTACGTGATTTTTTCTTTTTCCAGTTTCATTATACGAAATATATTCTCTGAAGAATTATACCCGAATGAATCTTTCACACTCCAATAATTGCAACATCGATATCTCGAAATCGTTTTTATAGAAATTTTATGGTTAACGGTGTGGCAGTAAAGTATACGATTGCTTGCGGGAGAATTTTATTCTGACAAAACGAACTTCTTTTTTGTACTAACAGTCTTAGTGCAATAATGAAGTTATGGGAAAAAGATGTTCTTCACCTAAATATCTATACCGTTGGTTCTTAAATACTAATAACTACTAATACTTCTATGTCTACTTACTAAAACAAAAATTGAATAAGTTGTGTCAAATTATTAATATGATCTGGATAAGTCGATTCATTCGACATTAAACCGAAATAACTATATTATATTAAGTGAATAAATACTCTGCACATTTTTTTAGTTTTCATATAATCCACGAAAAGATTCAGAATTAACAAATAATTCTAATTCGACTATATCGTACACAATATTTCTTAGATACATTCAGGAAAAATAGTCTAGGAGGTCTGTCTACATGGAATTAAGGTCTTCGCATTATCGAGAAGAAGATCGCTTTCAGTGGTAAGTTCTCAGATAAGTATCCTTTAGGACACTGCAGAAGTATAGGTCTCGTCACCCATACATTTCTATGGCCCACGTAATGTACCAGTTGCTTTTGTACAGATGCAAAGGCACGCGGCTTTTGTGATTTGACAATGACCAACAAAGGCAGTTTATGCGTCCCAGTAGTATTCGCACAGGGTCTGAAGGTTATTCTTTTTTTGGAAACTTTAGTACCTGGAGCTCTAAATTTTAAGTGAGATGCCAGCGTTTTGTCTGGTATCGGTTTCTGGGTCATCTGTTGCTCAACCCTACTTCATGTAAACGTCTTCTAGACCGATATATCGATATTTCGAACATCTGATGATTAATTTTTAGCAGATTGCTGGTGACTCTTCTGATTCTCAAAAGACGTAATCTCACGAAACGATCATCAATTTGATTAGTGCAATGGTTTCGCCTTTGTCCTGGTCTTCGATTGTACGAACCCGTTTCATTATGTCTCCTCAATATGTGAGTGAATCTGGAATGAAGTGTTCCAGCAAACCAGGAACAGATCGCATTTGATATCTTTCATTTAGGAGAGTCATTGTTCGCACTGCCTCCTCCATCGACAAATTTCTTTGGCGGTTCATTTTTTACTTGATTTAGAAGTTTGATACTAGAAGTTTGTTTCGAAAGCCGCGTCCCCACTGGACAAACAATGGACAAACATTGTTTGCCAAACATTTGTCGAAAATTTCGACAAACTTTTTTGTTTGACAAAAAATATTCGCCGGTGTTTTTAATGTGGACGCTATGCCAACAAATATTTCATATATGGAAGGAAAAGAGGACGCCATTTTTGTTTGTCCTAGATCGAACATTGTTAGTGACTTCCCCTACCACCTGTTTGGCTTGTTTTAGTGTATTTTCAAGTGGTTTTCAGGCGTAATTTTTAGATATAAATATTATTATTTGTATTTTTTTATTGAAAATATTCAGTGGAAAAGTATGTGTGGTTTTTCAGCAAAATAAGTAAAGAGTTTAGAGCCAGGAGATTTTGATAAGGTTAATTAACGTTTACAAAGGTAAACCTTTATTATGGGACCCTAATAATGATGATTATAAGAATGAAATCAAAAGAAGAGATGCATTAGATGACATTGCAAAAGATTTAGGTGTAAATAATGTCGCCGAGATTAAAAGACCTAACACTAACCTAACCTAACCTAACCTAACCTAACCTAAGAAAGTTGAAGACCTAACCTAACCTAACCTAACCTAACCTAAGAAAGTTGAACTCTTCTAGTGCAATATAGACGAGAGAAAAAGTTACTAGCAACAAATTGTAAGTCCGGGATGGGGCCCACAGAAAAAAAGAAGCCTTGGTGGGGATTAACTTATTTTAATTAAGGAAAAGCAAAAATCTGAGTGTTATAGCCAGACGATCTTGAACGCTTGGAGAAAATAAGTATTTTGTCATCACTGGTCCTATCATCGATATTAACAATTCAAAATTCTCATTTGACATTCTCGTAAAATTTGTAAACAAATACCCGGCTGTCAAAATACGCCGTGAAAATAATTGTCTCTGCCACCATTAAAATATAAGCTGCTGCAATGCAGGCCAGACGACGAATGTTTCATGCCGAATCGCAATTCTTTGGTGAAAATGTTTGCTGAAAATGTTTGTCAAACAATTGTTTGTTGAAATAAGAAATGTTTGTTAAAACTGTACTTTAATCAACATTTTTGACAAACTTTTTTTCCCATTGTTTGTTCAATGGAGACGCACCTTAACAGAAACTACTTCAATCAGCACTTTTTAAAAAAATGTTAACAGTATTTTAGTCTAAAACAAGATTTAATACGAATTACTGTCAAAACAAGATTATGTGGTACTGTAGTTAATTTAAATAACAATTATCATTGTCAAACAAGGTCCATCGTACAGTAAGTTATCAATAAATAAAGAATATGAGTGGTTCGTTGATTTTATCCAGGAGATTATATATACGAGTAGCGAAATTTGGATTTCTATTTACTCTTGTCTTAATCTCGGCCTCATATGTGAACATGGATAGTTTTGAATAATTTATTGTTCAAAGAAGTATTGGAAATGAATAATTTATTATTACTACAGATTTATTTTTACTTATACACTACCGGTCAAATATTGTCAAGTGAAGATCATAACGATGTCTTATAAATAAAAATTCATAGTATCCGTTATTTTTTTATTTAGAGCATGTTTATATTTTGTCGGTGAGTGCGACAAGTCGAAACTTTGTTTATTATTTTTTTACTGTGAATTGTTTCCTCGGTGTTTAAGATTGTCTTAGCCTTGTGACACGCAGGAACGTGCTGTGATTTATACATTTTGGATCAAGATATATTTTGTTAATGCACCTAAATGTTCCTTATTTTACGTCTCTTCTGTTTCAAAATTAGTTTTTTTAATAATTAAAAGAAAGACTTCAAGAAAAGCCAAAACGTCACAATTTATCTTTCTTTTAAAAATTATCAAAAAAAACTAAATTTAAAACAGAATAGACCTAAAATCAAGAACATTTAGATGCATTAATATATCAAAAGGTTTAACAAATAAGAAATTAAAGAAATTTGTATATTTTGTTATCTATATGTATACGAATTGAGGCGTTTCTTACAAAAACGACCATAGTCCTAAAATTCGGGTTTCGCGGTTTAAATTCATGTTATTATAGAGTAGATCTTTTGTTTTAAGTGGTTTCAAAATATTAACGAGACAGACTTTGATAACTAATAACATGGAGTCAAAGGTTGAACAAGATTCTTATTTAGTTGGATTCATAGATCCAGAAAAGTTAGTAATACGAGTGATGATGAACCAAATGCGGAAGAAGGAAATGAGAGAATGAAATCGTTTAGTAACAGTGCAGTGTTTTCTTACAAAATAAGAGTGGAAGGCAAAGAATATCCAGTATATTTTAAGGCGTTTTAAAACATGTTTGGTGTTACTAGAGGGATAGTACGAAGACTACAAAAAAATCTTTTACTCAAGGTAAATCACCACACTATAGAAGAGGCATAATAACAGGCACAAGAAAATACCGGAGCCTGTAGCGAATTTGATAAAAACCCATATCCATGTCATTTAAAGTTCTACAATCACATTATTCAAGACTAAAGAATCCAAACAGATTATACCTTCCAGAAACACTTTCTGTCAAAGCAATGCTTAAAATGTTTTTAGTAAAGTTGTAGATGTTAATGTATTCTACGGAGCATATTGGACAGTTTTCACCACATCATTCAATATTAATATTGACATGTGTACCATTTGTAATAGATTTATATCAAAACTAAATTTGTGCACTGATTTAGAAGAACGTGATAGTATCGAAACAGAGATATTCATCTATGTAAGGCTGACAAATTCTATAAGAGATAAAAAAGCAAAGTAAACTTGAAGCAAAGCAAGGCCTTATTATGTGCTTATCGTTTGATTACATGCAACATATGCCATTACCCCACATTCAAACTGGTGATGTTTTTTTTGCCAGCCAGTTCTGGTACTATGTTTTTGAAGTGCATGATTTGGCAACCAATGATACAACTATGTTCGCGTACTATGAAATTGTTGACAAGAAAAGCCAGAATGATGTTACTTTTTTTTGGTGCATTATTTTAACAGGGTAGATATAGATATGCCCGGGACCAAACAAAAATTATTTAAAAATTTTTAAAATTTTCAAAACCATTAAATATTATTTTCCTAATCAAGAACATTCCTGACTACTCAATAACGATCAAGATTTTAGTTTAATTAAGGCAAAACAAAAGGAAGAGTACTGCAGAAGTACAGTCTGACTGGGATAGATTAAAATCAGTATCAAGAGAGAAGCCTTCTCCTTTTAAGATTGTGAAAACAGAGCAAAAAGATTTTTTTAATACGGCTGAAGCTCTGAAGTAATTTTTTATGCCAAATCCAAAACCGTCTATGATAATAAAACCAGTTAGAGTGATTAAAATAACTGCTGAAGTAGACTATATACAGAATAAGCATTTTAAACAGGTGCCAGGGAAACAATACATCTGCGAAACGAAGACAATAGCAGTTATGCAGAAGATTAAACAATAATGCCGATTTTCTTTGAAGTTATTACAACTTAATATTGCTTGAAAATAAATATTTCTTTTAACCTTTTGCATATTAAGATCCTCAGTTCCATAGAAATTTCCGTAAAAACAACCATTGTCCATAAAAAAGGAAAAACTACGTTGGTATTTGAAATATTACCAAAATTTTGGTTAATTTTTTTGGCCGACATTTGCTAATCATAAAATAAAATATGTCTTACATAAGAAAAAACCAAATTAAGCAAAATGATGGGCGACACAAAGCTTTTTCCACTTTCCCAAAAAAGTCAAAACTAGACTATGGTGGTTTTCGTAAGAGACGCCTCAATTGTTCTCGTTCTTGCAGATTCAAACTTTTATGTTTTCGAATGGGTGGAACCAAGGAACTGTCGGCAGTTCAGATCAATGAATCTAGGGATCTATAGTGAAAAGAAAATTGAGAGAAGCTTGAAAGGATGGAAGTGAAGGAGCCGGAAAAGAAATACCACTACAACAAAATTTGAGGAAAATGTAGTACATTCTGGCTAGCAACTGATCGACAGAAACTCTATCTACCTCTAAGGTGTGCAGAGTATTTGAAAAAATTGGAAATGAAGAATGTACTGAAAGTGATGATTTGGCCGTTACAGTCGCCTGATCTCAACCCTATTGAGTTGTTGTGGGTCATATTGGACAGGGTGTCCTACATCTTTGGAATATCCTGAAAAACGACGATTATTTGCCGACATTTTTACAGAGAATACCAAAGTTGTGCACTGAAATAATGAAATCAAAAGAGGGTTACATCGATGAATCAAAAATTCAAATATGTACTATGTACTATATTCTCATCTATATATTATGTTATTTAAAATATAAATATCAAAATCTATCATTTTGTTTTTAATTGGTATGTATCATGTAAACTAAACGGTGGGCAAAAACTTTTGACCGGCAGTGTATATTTGCTCAATTTCATATTGCCTGATTCATATTTCTATATGTTCCACTCTAATTCTCTATTTTGCCTATAACTGGAGGGGCAAAATCGATTATAGTGAATTCATGAAATCATGTATTGTATACTTTAATTCAGCTCATTCTTCCCTTCAATACGTGGTGAAGTTTTTGTATAACGAGATTGAATTTCGGATGAAATATTTACAACAAATCATGCAACCTTTCCATTATATATACGGTGCTGGAAGTCTTCTTCTACGAACAACTTAAGGTTGCGAGCAGCCTCCGCTTTCATAGCTTAAAAGCGAGTTCCCACGGAGCAAAAATACAAATTCGTGGAAGCCTTCCGTACTCAGTCGTGGTTCGCGACAGGAGTGGGGATGGGCAGCGAACCAGATGAGTGTCGTGGATCGTTCACACATAGTCACACTCACGATTTAGTTTCCCTTGGGTAGCTGACCGCGATAAACGAGCTCGTAGTTGAAAGTTTTGTGTTCAAACTTTAGTGATATTTTAAGAGAAAGATTGAGACAGTTACGTGGACAGATCAGAAAACGAAAGAAAAGGCATTAATTGGTAAGGAAGTGGGTACTGAAAATAAATTCGCAGGCTCAACATTTCGTTGACCATGAGCTAAGGATTACTCACCATGAAGATATTAAAAATCTATTACGAATGTTTGAAGAACAGTTTGATCATCTCCTGGAAATGTATCAAAACATATTTTAAAATCAGACACCAACATGAGACAAGCTCTGAGTCCTAAAATAAAACTGCAAGTTACGCTACGCTACTTATCTAGAGGAGACTCTTTCAAAAGTTTGGAATATTTGTTTCGTGTACCAAAAAATACAATAAGCAAAATCATACCAGAAACATGCAAGACTATAATCAAAGAACTCGAAGAATTCATCAAAGTAAGTTTATAATAGGTAATTACAATAGTTATATTATATATAATATATATTATATTACCTACATATTCAAATTACTATGTAGGTAGCAACTCAAAAACAACCATGTTACTGTTAATATTTACAAAAATTGGTATGTGTAATCATTAGAATAGCCACTTCTGCCACCAAGGGAGGTGTCATTTGATAATAGGTTGGATGAGACCGGTCGGTTCCAGGAACTTGATAGTGGTCACATTGATTGTGTTATGAGACGAGTCATTTGTTATTGCAGTCTCATAGCAGTTGGTGGTCCTATGTTGCATGAATACCATGAATAATAAAACAACTGAATAACCATATATGTTAAATTATGTTATTTAAATTCTTACAACTTTGGCTGCTGGATTAAAGTTGGTGAAGATCAGTCAACATTAATTATTGGTACAAGACGTGCTTTAAGATGTACATACAAATTTTGTTATCGTAAAATTTATTAATTATTGAATTTTACTTATCATATTCGATTTTGTTGAACTTTGTTGAACAAATGGTCGAATGAATGCCTTCATATTCTCAAACCAGACGATATTTGGTACGTAAACATCGTCCGTTCCACTTCCTGATCTTTCACTATCGGCTATCTTCTTCAATTCCTGACAGTATAAACTTCTTTAATTCTTAAATTTAGCTTTAACCTCTTTAGGTTCAAATCTATTGATTTCTATCGATTCGTTAATTATTTTCGCTGCGGCCAATCTTAAATCTCTATCTTTGTAGTATTTGCAGTTAAAATCGTACAACAATCGCTCACTAGCATACAATTCTATAAACTTAACTGTTTCACTATCTTGCAACTACATAACTCGAGTACCTGATGACTCAAACATAGTTAAAACTCACAAAACAATCAACCGTGTCGATTCGTCAGAACCTGGCTAGCAACTGTCGTATTCACGCTTGAAAATCAAACATGTTTGATATGGAGCGTGATTAGTCGTGGACTCTCCACGCTACTGAGGCAAACTTACTGCACATCATTCAGACGGGTGGTCTTCCACGAATGCGGGAAACACGTGCGCGTGTCACTCCCCGTGGGAACGGGGCTTAACCGATGGTGACATTGAATCATATTACCGAGTATCATGTATAATGTAATTCCGGCCATCTTGGGAACGATTAAACCATTGGAAAACACGTGCACGTGATAAACATTCACTGCATTATAATATTTCACCATTGAATCTATGATATAAAAATCAGTTACGGTTTCACGTGGAATTTTACAAAAAAAATAACGTCATGCGAATAAAGGCTACGGCTATACCGATTTCACCACTGTAGCGAGAGACCATGCATTCATAGCTGAGGTTTTCATGGTAAAAAATGTCGATTGCTGGCGTTTGTCTTACCTATACTATGTTGTATCATCAGACAACGTTTTTTATCACCATATCTGGTATCATATCCAAACATAACTGAATATGCACTACACTTTGTCATTAGTTCAAATAGTTTCCAATTTTCTATTTATACGCTTCCTTTCTTGTTCTTGATAATTCAATTTTATTAGAAATATTAGACATTGTATATTGATTGCAATTTAATTTAATTCCATCACCCTATATACTCATCAGAATAGCATGTATTGAACAAATGAATTGTTATTCAACTGTTCAATAAATTTGTGGCAGAATTAAACCCGGAGATGCCTTATGAGGGTTCAATTTATTATTCACAATTGGATGCACAATATTCGTTGATTAACCAGATGCTTGAGCTATTTGTGGATTGTTCCGAATAACCACTACCGCCAGTTCAATTGCCTACACAGTTGTTGTTCTACTTCGCAATTCTCTTTCCAATTTAATTTGTGTCTTTTAAATTCGTCGATTTATTATTGTTGCTGATGTTGATTCACCTATTATCGGATCAGATTTTCTCGCTCAACATCACTCTGAACTCTGAACTGCACTCACACAAAACATCATCCCTTGATCACTGAATTTTTGACACAGTATTCTACTTTTGATGCTAATTTTTTTTAATTATTTGTTAAAATGGTTTATATCGTAACGTTTAACATAAAATATATCATATTTGTACGACACCTGGACCTTGGTTTTTAATAAGATTAATATTTTAGTTGTTTAAATTTTTGTCCGGCTAGCATAAATTTATATTTCATTGATTTCCATTTCGTAGTTATCTCGTAGAAACATGAACTCTTAACCTTAAGTAAGTTGTATTAATCATGGATATGAGAAACCAGAGACCTTTATTTGTAGGAGATTAATACACTTAAGTACAGCTTGGAATATATCTCTTTTTTTCAAAGTACCTTATATTTAACCGGTTTGTAGCGTTTAAAGCGGTTGTTTATGGTTACCGTGAAAAAAAGTGAAAAGCGTTAAAAACCGTCCTATAACGTTAACGTCACGCTTTCCATAAGCTGACAGTTGATTAGTGCAATTTGTCCACATCTTTATCGAAAAAAAAAATAAAAATATCAAGTCACCTTTGATTTTGACATTTCAGAACATGAACTAATTTGACTCTAATCAGTAATTCGATTTGCCCTATATAGATTAGAAATTAATAGCAATTTTGACCTCAGATAAGTCTTTGACTGCGCGCTCTACGCCCTCTATATCGAAAACAGTTGAAGGTTAGAAAAATTGTTGGATATAAAAGTTGGAGAAAATTGTATTCTCTACAATATTTATAATCAATACAAATAGCGTAAAACCCATAGAAAAAGATATATTTGCAAAAAATGGTAAAAAAAATCGATTTATTTGACCTTTGACCTCTGAATTAAAAACTTGAGACCATCCGATTATATGTGAATTTTTAAATAGTTTTATGATGCCAAAATACAAGTTTTTTCAAAATATTTACTTTATTTGATCTAAGATGACTGGACTATTATTGGAGAAACTAGTTTCGAATATGAATTTGATAAATTATATCAAAAATATGCTAATTTAAGTCCGAAAAACGGAGCAGCAACCACTTCTTCCTATCACATAAAAATGGAAAATTTACAAAACAAGTTTTTGGTATAAACACTTCTTCGAAAATTTCATCGTTAATTGCGCGCAATATTCAAGTTCACCGCATCCAGAGGAATATACAGGTCATATGTCCTTCGGTGTCGCTTGTAGTTTATTCTGATGGAGATATTTTTCAACATGGAGGATGGAAATCCACTGCTGTTGCGCAAGGGTACCTGAGTAATTATCTCAAGACAAAAATAAATTGTACTTCACGATTTTCATAAGGAACTGATAACAGCAGTTTTTTGAAACAACCTTCTACATCATATGAGAATCAAGGGCCCAATTTGATTATTACAAATATTCACCACTTAAATGAAGCTTTATCTGGTGATAAAACAGACACAAGCATGACTGGTTCGAAAATTCACATGAGTCAACCCAAAAATTCTTCTTCTTCTTTGAATGTATATCCACTAATGAATGTTCACGATAACATTTTCCATCGCTTCTCTATTTCTTGCGGTGTGTATTAAGGCTTGTATATCGTGTAGTCCTGTCCGCAAAATATTTTATTCCTTCCGATCCCTCTCTTTTCCTCAATTTTACCTTCGATCAGTAGGTACAAAAATTTATATTTGTTGTTTCGCATAATGTGGCCTAGGTACACCGTTTTTCTCTTCTAAATTAATTCAAAAAATCAGGTTGTTTGACGATTCGTCTCAGAATTTCTTCGTTTCTAAATCCAGTGGTCCAAGGCACCTTAACGATTCTGCGGTGTAGCCACATCTGGAAAGCCTCCAACTTGTTATCGTAGTCGTCGTCAATGTCCAGTTTTTCATGTCGTAAAGAAGCACCAACCAAACGTAGCACTTCACGAATCTTAAGCACTCTTCAAAACCTCAAGAATGCCTGTCGGGTTTGTTCAATGTGACATTTCATTTCTTTGTCTGATGCCAAGTCTTCCAAAGAGCCCAATTCCACTTCCCATTAACTTTGATTTCTATTTCTATATCCTCTAGGGCCTCTTGAAAAATTGCTTCAGAATATGAATTGAATAAGAGTGGAAACAGCACGCATATTTGTGTGTTTATCTCATTTGACATTTCTTTGACTCGATAAAGAAATTTTCCTGACGGCCATCAATAGTATGTGGTCAGAAGGTACATCTGCCCCAGGATATGTACTGGCTCTCTCGATGTCGATCTTTGGTTGATGAGGATGAAGTCTCTTTGATTTTCGTACTTTCTCCTTGGCAGAATTGAAACACCTCTCTCATTACTTTCTCCTTAAGGTCAAACTATTTGTTTATATCGACCATTTCCTATTTTGGCATTGAAGTCGCTCATGATTATGTTGACGTCTTGCTTTTTAGTCAATTTAAGCAGTTCTTGAACTTCACTATAAAATTTTTCCACATCACGCTGAATCCACAGTTAGCGCCTATACTTGTATTATGTTAAGTTAGGTTGGCTTGACTTTGAGTTTCAATAAAGCAGTACGGTCCGTGTATGTGACAAAGGTTATAATTGATTTCAATAGTTCCTTTGATTTGTATCATTATTGCAAGAGTAGAGGAAAACTCCGTTTTCCACTTCACACTCTCATACAGCAAGCCGTCAGGTTTCAGCAACGCCCAGTCTGTTCATTTCTTGTGTGAGATTCTAGTTTTCAACTCTCAAAAAGGCTTCTTATGTTCCAATCCTTAATGGTTTGCTCCAGTTTGCTTTCGTACTTGATACTTTCAAATCCGGTTTTCCCAGAGATTCGATTGGAGAACTATTTATACCTCCGGAATATTTTGAAAGAAATGTACCATGTTATTGTCTTAGGAATAATAATAAATGTGGTTTTCCGTTGCCTTCCTTTATGCCAAATCTTGGCTTGTGTATCGGCCGTACACTCTGAATCCGACGTCGTTTGCAACTGCCCAATCTGGGAACAAACGTTGCGTTTTCAATATTCATATTGCGAAGTGAAACAAAAATATATTATTTTGATGTTAGTTATTCTTAATATCATCGTTGTATACAATCAAACTTTCAATTTAATCTAGACCAGAGCATAGTGGCGCATTCGATTGTAAAATTGTTTTAAGTCGTGCTCCTGATTATAAAAGTGTAATATGACACTTGATATCTAATGATGTTATTGTTTAAACAACAACAAACTGAATAAGCCAGAAAAAATGTATTTTCTGCAATGAATTAATTTTTTTAATTCGTTTACAGTATTTCGAATAAAAAAGTCCGTCTATTCACTATCTTATCTCCATCCCATTAATTATTATGATTTTTTTAAAATTTAAAATAGCCGAAAATCCTAATTTTTCTGAATTAAATAATATACCTAAAAAATTGAATTAATTTTTTATCTTATTTCAACTATATTAAACAAATTGACCTAAATACATTGGAAGAATTTTGTTTTTTTTATATGTTTTATTTATGTTATAACAATATACTCCCTACGCGTACACTTTTGAGAGATAAATATTTCTATCAATTTTCGAAAGAGGCATTTCGAATTCATTTGAAGTTTTATCGATCATAGATTAATCACAGACATACCCTTTCATATTAAAATCATGATCTAATATTTCCCGTCTTATTAATTTAGCACAATCTCGTACTTCTTTATGCTCATTGAGCATGAGGATAATAACACTTTGTCTCCGAACTTGGCAATCAGAAGATTTTTAAGTGTTCGATTATTAACAGGTTCATAATCTGACTCATCGATCTCCTCATTGTCATTAATAATAGTATTAAGACGCTGCGTTAGATAATCTAGTTGAAATGCCTGATTATTCAATTTTAGTCCATTTTTATTTCGTTTATTAGGATTAGAAATGCGTTATCAATCGCCTCACAAGAGTAAATATT
The DNA here is from genome assembly GCF_026250575.1 of Diorhabda carinulata. NCBI lineage: Eukaryota > Metazoa > Arthropoda > Insecta > Coleoptera > Chrysomelidae > Diorhabda > Diorhabda carinulata. The sequence goes on from NC_079462.1 coordinate 14,122,226, forward strand.
CGAAGTTCTGTCCACTTTTTGACTGAGACATAGTTGGTTATATTTTATGTTTCTACCCAGTAAAGATTCAAACATTATAATTTCTTTCAGTAGCAACTTTTAAAAGCTTCTCCGCAGCAGAAATTTTTGAAATTGTATACATAGTTCCATTTAGCCCTTTTCTTAATTTATTACAAATTATACATAAGTTTTGATTGTTATCAGGATTTCCTGTAGATCTTCTTGATTGGCGAATAATTGATGATGAACATGATTGAGTATTGAAAATAATTATTCTTAAAACTAATTTAGTATTTCTTGATTCTGCTTCTTTTTGAAGTACTTTCATCCTGTTTTTATGTGTTGTTCACTAGTGCAAGAACAATCACATTGACGATGCCAATTTCTGATATGTCTCAGATCTTGGATGCTTCACTAACGTGCTGCCATGATTACAAAAAAAACACTTTTTGTCGCCAGGCAGTTTAATTTTTTGGGAATTGAAGATAACGACATTTTACTTTGAAAATTACACTACTGCAAAGTAAACGAGTAGATGTAGAATCGAGCAAGACCTGATTAACAACTGAAGAATTATTTCTAAAACGAAAATTTAATAGATTAATATTAAAAGCAGTAAAAATATTTTTTTTAGAATATTACTGCTGAAAAATAGCAAAAAATTTTTTAAGCGCGTCGTCGACCTTTCTCTCACTCATCTTATACATTTAGCTGGGAGTGAGATAGAAATATTTCGCTCTCGATTATAACAATGAGCATAAAGATAAAACTTCAAATGTTTTCGAAATGCCTCCGAAAACAACAGTTTTTTTCGAAAAGTGATAGATTAATAGCAGAAATGAATTTTTCTGGCTTATTCAGTTTTTCGTTGTTTAAACAATAATAAAAAATTACAACTTAAAACATAATGTATGCAACTTGTGCATAATGTGTCTCATGGAAACTTTATGCCACTTTATCCACTTATTACACAAATTACTATAATTCAATAATATTTAAACAATTGACTAATATATATCTGCAATGTTGATTTATGTATATAAATCTTTGAGAAGCAGTAAAATTTTCATCATAATATTTCAGGAAAGAGATAAAATGAGCATTCACAGACGATATTAGAACAAATAAAGAATACTCTGTTGTATTGAAATTAACAGAGTTTATATTAACTTAAAATCATACAAATTTAATTCATGTTACACAACTATTATTGATACAATAAATGAAAAAGGTTATTATATATGATTATTCCACAATAAAACCTATAAAATACCTCAAAAAAGTTTATATAAATGTATGAAACGTATTAAGATTTTTTTCTCGATTACTTTTCATAAACGATAAGTTTTCTTCGAACAATTCTATGTTCTCTTTCGCCACATAATCCTTTTAATTCTCACAAACTTTTTTCTGCTTTTTTCTTTTTATCCAGCGCTACATCTCCTACTCCCGTTGAAATTCGACCCCAAAAAATCTTTTTCCCCTCTCAAAACTTTCTTTTGACATTCATTGCCAACTCGTTTACTAAATTAATTTGACACTTTTCATAAGTACTCGTGAAACTGATATTTCGTTTTAGATATGATTTTGTGATAGGAATTATTAGTTTATAATTTATATTACCTAAAACTAATTATATCACGAGACACTGCATTACACAATAATGGAGTGTTTTTACAGTTCGTTATCACTGTTCGTTTTTCCAAGGTTCTTTACACTTCACAACTTCAAACACTTCCACTTCACTGATCGTTTTTCTTAAACTAATTTTTTCCTACACATTTTTTTTTATTCACATTAATCAATGTGATTGTATGAAACTCCTTATTTTATGTTTATGTTCATTATCATTAACACTTAAAAACCAACATTCCATGTTTACTAAATTAATCTTCATCGTGTCCTAACAGGTAGGTTATATGTCAATTTAAAAATCAACTATTTATACCTAATATAATGAAAATACACTATGTGAGGTATCCACTAACTCTATTTATACTAAGGTATGAAACTTTTCACTATGCAGGGCGATCCTGGACTTGATATTTATTGATAATGCTATGACATATAACATTTCTCATACGACCCGTCGTTTTTGAGTTATTTGCCATTAAAGTTACAAAATCGGAACTTATATTTAAGTATATTTTCTAAATTATATATTCGAACAAATTATGGATGATTACATATTTCTATGTAGTGTGTTTGACGGACTAAATAATTCTACGCTACTATACATACATAAATTTTTTAACAAAACTCTTTGTTTAAATCGATAACATTTATGGTTTAATAGATATATAGGGAATAGATATATAAATGAAATCATTTGCCATAAAGAGGGATTCGGAAGAAAATTATCATAAATTGTAATTATTTCTAAAAAATAGTTACAGAATATATTAAAACTCAAACAAACATTTCGAATTTCTGTCGAACATTATTTACGCAAGGAAAAAAATAAATGTAGAAAAATTTAGTTGATTAGCCTACAACTTTTCAATCAAAACCAAAAAAAAACAATAAAAAATTTTCGAAGTGGGCACCACACATTTCCTGAGTCTACGGCGTAGATTTATTCCATAAAATTTAGTAGTAGTGGATATACGTAGTCATCGAATAAAAATTCATAATGTTCGAATGTATAATTTAGAAAATATATTTAAATATAAGTTCTGATTTCGCAACTTTAAATGCCTAAAACTCAGAAATGACGGATCGTATGAGAAATTTTTCTCCATGTCATAGCATTATTTACATGTCATCTACTCACTTCCGAATTTTTTTGTATCAAGTCTGTCAATGCTCGAGGTGTTTTATAAAACAAGATAGACGAATTTTCCTGTGAGCAGTTTTTATTTCTAGATTTCTTTCAATTTATACCCCCAGCTATTATAGCCGCTCAACGCGGTCGTGTTGCAGTGTTTATCATGATGTTGGATAATGCATTAAGTTTTGTTCCTAATTAAAAATTATGACGTACTCATTTGGAGAATTTTCAATAGTGGTTTTTTCGAAATTTTTTTTTTATTTCAGTTTAACGTGCCTCGACAGCGCTGGTCATTGGCACACAAAAACAAAAAGTTAAATACATTCGAATTAAATAAAGATGAGATTAAAGTTAAATACAGTTACATACAAAAAATAAAATCTGTTACAATGTATAAATTAAATTATATTTTCTTGTACAGTTTGGTGGCTTTAAGGAACTGCACGATTTTTCTTATTTCCGTCGGGCAGTTAAGTGTCTCCTGGAGGTTGGTTTTCATATCAAACTGTAGATATGCGGTGGAATATTCTCTGCAGTCGGTGAGGATGTGCTTAACAGTCACAGGAACAAGTTCGACAGACAGGACGACTTTCTGACATCAAATAGCCGTGAGTAAGTTTCGTGTGGTTGATGCGAAGTCTTCTTATTGTCACAGCTTCTCTCCTATTAAGAAAGTTTAGGGGAATGTGCGAAGTAGTTGGGTGGATTTGATGTAGTGCTGTGGTGCTCTTGCTCCATGTATCGTGCCAAGATTTTTTAGTGAGGTGTTTGAAAGTAATATGCAGATCATTGTCCAGCTGTACTGGGATTTCAAGATGAAAGACTGTTATATCAAGAGCAATGAGAGTTTGGTAGATGCTATGAATGTTATGGACTATTGGGTGGTCGGTGAATATGGTTGAGATGGACTGTATGGATGAAAGAGAGTCAGTACATATGGCGATATGTTTATGGGGAGAAGAAATATATTTGAAGGCTTGAAGGATACTGTTTAGTTCACCAGTGTAAACACTACACGTCGAGGGTAAACGGAAAGAACTTATGAGTTCGTGGTTTGTAGTGAGTGCGCAACCCACACCGGATACAGCTTTGGAGGCATCCGTATAGAGATTTAGGTCGAAGGAATTTTTATGCATAATTTCCAAGAATGCTTTCTCTACAAGAACGCTAGGGGATTCGTGTTTATTGTAGATGGTTAGTGATGTATCTACTATGGGAATATTTTTTATCCACGGGGGAGAAGAAGACAAATAAAGTGGAAAGGTCAACGAGAGGTTGGTATTTTGGAGTAGTGGTGTGAGCAATTGAGGGATTGAATTTACAGTTATTCGTGAGTTGTTGGGTACGGAAGTGGTGGTAAATAGCGAATGGACAGGATTAGAAGGATTGGAAGATAGCAGCATATGACAGGAGAAGAGATTGTCGTCTTAGGAATAGTGGTGGCTCATTATCTTCAACATTGACACTAGCGGCGGGGCTTGAGCGAAAGGCACCAAGACAAAGGCGAAGAGCGATGTTGTGTACAGAGTTCAACAAGTCAGTTTTAGACATATAGATAAAACAACCATACTCAAGCTTTGAGCGTATGAGAGCTCTGTAAACTCTTAGCAGTATAGTTTCATTGGAGCTCCATTGAAGGTGGCTAAGGTTTTTAATTATGTTCAGCCTCTTTAGGCAAATACCTTTTACATCATGAATATGGTGATTCCAGTTGAGTCGAGAATCAAAAGTCATACCAAGGATTTTGCATTGATTCACAAAAGGTAGAGGGGAGTTATCAAGGAAAATTTGGGGTGAGTGAATAGATGTTCTTCGAAAGAATTTTATCAGCATGGATTTGTTTCGGGAAAATTATAATCCTAGGTAGGGGGATCTCTCTTGTAGTAGATTTATTGCGTTTTGGAGCAGTTGGCATGTAGAGGGGACGTATTTACCGTGGCAATAAATGATTAGGTCATCAGCGTATTGGACATATTTTACGGGAGATGGGAAGTTGTCACATAGCTCGTTTATTGTGAGGATAAATAAAGTAGAGCTTAATACTGAACCTTGAGGGATGCCAGTATTTTGTGGATGAGGAAGGGAGAGCTTACCGTTTGCGGAAACCCTGAAAATTCTATCAGTTGGGAAATTATGGATGAATGATAATATGTTACCATGTATATTGTATTGAGTGAGTTTATTTATTATTGCACTTCTGGATATAGAGTCAAAAGCGCCTTCAATGTCAACATCAATCAACAACAAGGCTGTCGTATGTCGATCGATTACGTCGAAAATCCGATTGTGCGTCGGGAATAAGTTTGTATTTTTCAAGGAACCATAGGAGTCTTCTATTGATTATTTTTTCAAGGAGTTTACAAGTACTGCAAGTAAGTGACATTGGACGGAAAGACTTAAGGGATGATGTGGATTTGCCTGCTTTTTTAATTGGAATGATTATAGAGTTGCGCCATGCATCAGGGAATTGGTGAGTATTCCAAATAATGTTATAGATGTCAAGGAGCTTGGTGAGGGACGAGTCGGATAGTTTTTTGAGAAATATATACAGGACATCATCAGGAAAGGCAGCAGAATTTTTGCAGGACGATAGCGCGAATTTTAGTTCATTTAAACTAATAGGAGCATTGACAGATGCAATATCGAGAGAATTTAGCTGTAGTGTGAAGGAGGGCTGAATATATGAGTTATGAAAATCGGATGCCGGATTATGGATGCTGAAATTTTCTTTAAAATGTTGCGCGAGTGTGAGAGATTTTTTGGCTGTCGCTGATAAGCAGATCGTTAGATATTAAAGAAGGAATTTTGATATTAGTTTTTTTGCCTTGAATTTGTGCAATTTTTTTCCAAACTTGACTGGGGTCTGTATTGTGGGTAAGGGATGAAGTATAACTTTGCCAAGCAGATTTTTTACTTTGCTTGACAATAAATTTAGCTTTAGCTTCAAGCCTTTTATGTGCAATAAGGTTTTCTTGTGTTTTGTGACGTCTAAACCTATTAAGAGCATGTTTTGATTCGTGTATGGCATTCGCACAATCCGGACTCCACAATGGAACAGCCCTACATGCCGAGGAAAAGACCGTTTTACCAATGTGAACCTCGGCAGCCGCAAGTTTGCTCTTAGTGAACATATCTAGCGTATCGTTTATATTCGTAGAAATGATCAAAGATGATAAGTATGCTTCGGAGAGAGAGGTAAACTCAGGCCAATTTGCATTTTTTATTTGCCAGAAGCTTTTATGCAACAGTTCCTTTATTATAGGGATTGGATATAATAATAGGAAAGTGGTTGCTATCATGTAGGTCATCGAAAACTTGCCAAGAGAGAGAAAGTGCTGTTTTAGGGTCACAGAAGCTGAGGTCAATAGCAGAAAAGGAGATGTTAAAGTGAGTTTGGGTTCCAGTATTTAACAGACAGATACCAGTTGAATTTATGACTTTTTCTATTGTGTTGCCTCTAGTGCGAGTTTGGTCGGGGCCCCACATAGTGTGATGTGCATTAAAGTCTCCAACAAGAATGTATGGTTGGGGAAGCTGACGAATTAGGTCTGTTAACTCTTTTTCATCAAGGGGGTGGGCCGGTGGAATGTATATACTGCAAATGGTAGGTTTATTGGGGCACCTAGTAGTTATAGCTACTACTTCAAGGTTTGTTGATAATGGGAGGTGGGATGAGTATATGTCTCTGGATACAAATATTGAAGTTCCGCCACTGGCTCTTATGCAGTTGGTACGGATGTAATGATATCCTTCAAAGTTTCTCAAGTTGCGTTTATGATCAATTTTGAAGTTGGTTTCTTGGAGACAAAGGAAGTCAGGTTTATGGGAGGAAATGATTTTCTGAATTCTTTCTAGTCGAGGATAAAATCCAACACAGTTCCACTGTATCAGAGAGAATGTACTTGTTTAGGAAGAAGGAAGAGAGTATTTACTGAGATAATGTCGAGGAGTCAGTGGTATTCCCATCATCAGTAATATACATTTCGGGAGGAGTTTTTTGTTCGGGGTGAAGTTTAAAGTTAATTCTATTGATTAGACGTGTAATGGGGTTTTTTAAAGATCTTTCTTTTATATTAGGACGAATCCTTCAGAAGAAGGGTTGTGTCGGAAATAAATTTGTTTGCTTCGGGGATGGGGTCATTGATGCCATACGTGTTTTCCAGAAACGCAATAAATTGGGAAATGCTTCAGGAGAATCGTTGAATTGTTTGTGTATCACGGAGTGTGATTAAGGGCTTATGAAGTGACAATCGTTTTTAGTCAGTTTAGATTTTTTTGGTCTTCTTTTTCGCAGGGTTTCCGGAGGTGGATGTTGAAAATTCGGGGGGAGGCATTGGATCTGGATGAAGATCAGTAGGAGATATAGACAGTGGCGAGTCAAGGCTGCTGTCATTTGAACGGGGACGATTTTCGATAGTTTTTGGTAAGGAAATTAGGGGGGGGGAAATGAGAAAGGGTGTCCTCCGAGGATACTATGGGAATAACCGAAGTATTAGTAGTGGCAGTAGGGTCTGCACAGGAGGTGGGGATCAGATTGACCGAATCATTTGATTTGGGAGAGGGATCTTGAGGGATGGGAGTGTTGGGGCATGAATCAGCAGTGTGCCCAGCCTATTTGCAGAGAAAGCATTCAAGTTTGTCGGTAGAAATGAATATTCTGTGTGTTGTATTTTCATGACTGATGACAGTCGAAGTTTGCAGAGAAAAATCATTGGTTGGTAATACGTAAGTTACTCGGCGGAAGCTGAGCACATGTGCGTATTCGTCATCAAGTGAGCCACATTTGACGTATGATATGGGAGAGGTGAGTGATAACCCTAGGTCTTGCAGTGCTTTCTCAATGACGGAATGGGGAATGGATGGACAAACATTGGAAATGAGTATTCTTTTGGTTGGAGATATAAGCCGACGTATAGGGATCAAATTGTTATTAACTAGGATACTTTGGTTGGTTTTTAGAAGTTCGTCGACTAGAGTCGTCGATGATAAATAAATGCATATGTGTCCGTGTGATATTCTGGATGCGAAAATGACATTTTTAGGAGAGACGATGCTACCTATTGATTTGATGTAGTCAAATAGTACAGTGTTGGGGATAGAAGGCATAATGATGGCCTGATTTCGTGCGGGCACAGAAGGGGGTGGGGATTTTGCTGAGGTAACTGCAGCATATGATAAAGGTGGAGAGTTAATATTTGAATTGATTTTTGGTAGTGAGGGAAGGTTAGACATATTGCTGTGATCTTGGTTGCCAAAATCACAGTCAATAGTTGAAAAAAAAAGTAAAAAAAACGGATCAAATATATAAATAAATCTCAGCTCGAGAAAAACCAAATAGTCTGTGTCTCAGTGATTGGCCTATTGATATCCGGATACGTAAATAATTTTAAAGTATATTTACCAAATTCTATGATAAAAACGCTGCTTCGACAATTTGTGGTATCACATTTTAATTATAACAAAAAGCGAAGAATTTATTATTGTTAGGAGTTAACTTAACGATCTGAACCTAACGAAGTATACAGGAAGAAAGACTTTTTCGAAATTGAAACGTACTTTCACCAAGAAATATGAAGATGAAAATGATGAAAATTGACAAAATACTTCTTTCCAAATAACAATTATTCTAGAGTTTAGCGTTACCAAAATTCCCTTGGGGACAGCCAAATGTTGTACTTTATAAATTTGTTTCAAATTTTGATTAAAAAAATACTCATTTATTTATTATAGAGCTAAGATCATTTTAAAACGTTTATAGAATTAGAATAATCTCTTAAATTAAAGACTGTGACGTCTGAAACGCATTAGACAGAGAAAAACATATGCGTCTGGTTGTTTCATCAACGATTGTTGTTGCTGAAATAACGAGTGATTTTTTGGCTAGTATCTTTTTGGGAACACGGCTTTTGACAGATCACGCGTGAATCGTGTCTTGTGTCATTGTCAAACTTGTTCAGTTTAGTTTTAATTGGAAATCGACTTACTAACGAATAAAGCTTGCAAATTATTGAATTTTACTATCAAAAATTATGCTCGGTTAAGAGAGTGCATCGCACATCAGTGTTACTGATGACAGTGAAATGTCGATACGCCGCCGGTCCGTTCGCAGCAATTGACCCTCTATTACTCCATTACGTGGAAAATTTTGCGAAAGGATTTGGGTGTAAAACCTTATAACGTCTAACGTTTGGTGAATGGACGCTGGCTAAGTTGGAGGAAAGTCCACTTTTTTATCGAAAAATTGTGTTCAGTGACGAAGCTCATTTCTGGTTGAATGGATACGTCAACAAGCAAAATTGCCGCATCTGGAGTGAAGACCAACCAGAAGCATTGCAAGAGCGCTACCAATGCATCCCGAAAAAGTCAATGATTGGTGTTGATTATGGGCTGGTGGCATTTTCGGGCCGTACTTTTTCAAAAGCGACGATTTACGATTTTTTTGTCCAAAAAGGAAGACTTGGAAATGCCTAACATGTGGTTTCAACAAGACGGTGACACTTGTAACACAGCACGTGAAACAATGGCCAAATTGAGTGCCAAATTGAGACAAAAAACAATATTGTATTGTTTTTTATAGATAACTAATAAATTGGTATTATATTCTTTGTCAGTATTATGTCAAAAGCAGCTTTAATATATAGTAGTTTCCGGATCTAAACTCGGGTTGGTTTCCCGCTTTGGTGTTTCAAAATTATGGTCGCCTTACTTTTGCAAACGATGGAATTCCAGGATCTTGTTAATGCAGAATCAATTGCAAAACCTCTTATTGGTTATGACCTTGAGACAAAACTTCGGAGTGGTCGATTTAAAATCGGTGACACACATCTCCCTACAAAAGGAGAAATATTTCAATTGCAACTATTTATATAAAATTGTTAGAAAACCTTCTTGGCATAATTAAATTATAACCTACCAATTTTTCAACAGGAAATATGAAACTTGAACTTGAACCAAGGTTTTAAATGGTTATCTTTTTTGTGAGGATACGTAAGTGTAATTGTTGCAGAGTCAGTTGGAGTCTAGCCGATTACTGATACCGGAGGTATTTGTACATGCAAGAAAATCCCTCTGAAGTTTACATCACTATATGAAGGTTAGGTCGTAAGTTTAATTCATTGATTTAGTGAAATTTTGATTTTTTTATCTGTTAGTAAATAGTTAGCATCGATATATCTCCATTCATCTTATGTGGAGAAATACGTCTAATTATTTTGTGTCACTCGACTGCAAGGACAATTATTATCATCTCATAAAAAGTTGACATGTTTTTTCCACAATTTTTATTATTGGATTCTGAGTTTCTGAAGGAAAGGGAAAATTTAACATGTTGTCTTTGTATTCATTATTCTAGGAATTATAGAGCATAAGAACGAAATTGGAGAAAATAATGAGCTAAGTTAGAGGCCGGCAACGGTACACATGATCATGTATGTCAAAGCGGAAGTCGACACTAATTGGATTTACGCGTCAAACATGTTTTACAACAATTCTGTTGCGGTATATTCCAATTCCACGCTTGTGTTTGTTGGACATAGACAATATTCAGTCTGTGGTATGTGTTCAGTAACATTTGTGGCTGTTTTTTGGATGAAAGGCCTGACCCCTACCGAACCAAAAACCGTAAATATCTCGTGACAATATCGACAAAAATTTTTTATGAACTGCTCACACCAATGGCGTAGATTGGGTAATGACACGATATCACGTACGATTACCCTCAATAGCGTACGATTATCCGCATAGAGCCAAAATAATCAGTACATGATTATATATTATAATATATCGTTCGTTGAACTGAGGGGACTTTACAAAAAGCTCTTTAGACAACAGCATCCGAGAGGTTTTCAGGTCGTTCAACATTTATTATGGGTCCTTTAGAATATAAATATCTCGACGAGTTACCTTTGTTAGCTTTACAGACGACGTCGTCTTAGTGGTAACAGTTGTAACAGAACAACTTCTGATTAACCTGGCTAACACAGTACTGAAACTCGTCGGAAATTGGATTAAAAGTTAGCCCCAGGAGAAACAGAAGCTGTCCTCTTGACACATAAAAAGAAAATTGAGCAAATATAGTTCAATGTAAAAGGCACGACAGTTACGCCTACTAAAGCAGTAAAGTACCTAGGCGTTTGGTAGACACGGAACTCAGCTTTAAAAAACGCGTAGAGAAGTCAATGGGAAAAGCAGAGAAAACTATTTCAGCTTTGGCGAGTATAATGGTAACCAATGACGGTCCTAGTGCATCTAAGAGAAGAATCCTTTCGATCTTGGTCCATAACCAGATTTTATATGGCACATAAATATGTCATACTGTCTAGGAAAAACAAACTTTCAACGCAAAGCTGACACGAGTACAAAGAAAGATGGCTATCTTCATTTGGAGCGCCTACTGAACTGTATCTGCCGAAGGAATAGGTGCAATGGCAGGAGTGGCTCTTATGGAGCTGCAAGTAAAAGAGGGAAACACAGATACTACGGAGCGTGGAAGGCTGACGTAGGAGCAAATCTTCTCCAGAATATGGCCGATGGACCCACCGACTCATTCCTATAATCAAAGTCTGAGTGAACAGGTAGGGTAAACTGACTACTTAACACAAGCACTCACAAGCCATGGATGCTTTCGCTTTCTTATAGACATACACTCTTCCACTGCTACAGATGAGAAGATGTGAGAAATCATCAAAAGTTGCTTTCCAATACGCAAAAGCCAACGTCATACGACACAATTTTAATAAGAAGCAGGAAAGGATTCCTAGCAAGCATATATTTCAAAATATCCTGAGAAAACTTAAAGGAACAAGTGTCTAGACAACTGCTCTCAATGAAAAATCCCTCGCAGCAAGAAAGGGGGACACAATAGATCCTTTGGGTCGCAGTGTATACGAGACCCTAAATATATAAGAGCGGTTTCCTATTGGGAACGTGGCAATGAAACACCAAAGTGGTCTAACTTTAATATATTTTCTGAGCTTACGAATACTTATGTATTTATTGTCTGGGAAATAATGAAGATTTCCGGTGATTTTTGATATTGTTAATGCTTGTAAAAATTTTTAAACTCAGAATTCAAAATTCAATATTCAAATTGACGTTGACAAACATATTGATAGAAATATTGATATTATATACGAGAGTAGATGAGATAATAATATAACTCAGAAACAAAAATACTGACTTTGGAGAGAGCACCTTCAGACAAATGAAGAAAAAGTGTATTTTCCGGAATTTCTGAAAGATGAATCCATGTTTCGAAAAATTCAAAACTCTAGGATTGTTAAATCAAGATTTTTCTTCAGTAAATTATATTTTTCATTGAGTCTTACTTCCGCCTGACCAACCTCGTACTTATAAGGAAAATAAAATCATTGAACGTTCATAAGGAGTCCCCCCTAATTTTGATCAATCATAAATTTGAAATATATTTAGAAAACTGAACTTTATAATATTGTGCTTTAGTATACTCTATATAATTATTATGAAAATTTATTAGGGATAATTTGCATAAAGTTATTCAGAAATGAGAATTTCGTCTTTGATCTATTCGGAAAGTATTACTCTTTGATGAAAATCACGAGGTAAAAGAGCTTGAACACGTCGGCTGCGAGAAGGGTATAATTGCTACAAATTTAAAACTCAGATATGTTAGTTTTCCTGAAATTTTTCAAGTGTTTGTTTCTGAATTTTGCTCAGTATTATTTATAAGATCTATTTTCAAATTTTAAACTGTTCGGGATTCCAGTGTTGACTAAATAGGCCAGGAAGCAGCGGAAAAAAATGTTAAAACTGGGGAATTTTGTTAATCAAAGTCGATTTTTATGAACTACCTTATTCAAAATTTACCCCGTGCAAATGGTACTTTTTCTATTTTTAGGGGTGGAAACTACAACTTATTGAATAAAATTTGAAAATCTGCGATCTTAGCATGTATTTGAGTAAAATACAGTTTAAATGAATTATTCGGAGTTCTGTTAATATTGTTAAACAAGATAATGATTAATCGAACTTATGCAACCTCTCCAAATACCATCCTCTGAGGGTAGTAATATTGGTAGCTTTTTTTAAAGACTTTTAGTATAATCTCGATTTTCATGAAAATTTTAATCCAAGCTCTACTTACCCTCTTCTACGAAATCTTTCCTGTGTCGAACCGGGCTTTTTATATTTTGAGGAGTGTAACCACTCAAAATGAGCATTTTCAATCGTTAATAACTCTAAAAGTAACAACTTCAGAAAAAAAGAGTAAAAGTTGCTTAGTTTTAGTCAATCTATGACGAGATTTTGATGAACTAAATTTTCACCCCAAGGACAAAAGGACCCTTCTGCACAAGGTAGATTTTTAAGAAGGTTATATTACCTTCATACCAATTTTCAAGAAAATCTACCTTGATTCTCAAAATTCCACGGGAAATCGGCCTAAAATGTGTGTGTAAACTTCCAGTATCACATAGGTGATGCTAACTACTATCAAATATGGAATAATATGGCATCACTTGTACCATATTTTTCTCAGTATTACCTAGATTCACAGAAATTAATATTTTCCAAACCATATATCAGATGCAAACTAGTACTATTAGTACTAGTTTCTTCAATTTATGATTGAAGTAAATGCAGTTTAAATTTTAACTAATTAAAATAGTGTCTGATATATAAGGCTACTAAAATTCCAATCCAAAATTATGTTCTCTTTCCAAATCCATTGTTTGTAGGGAAAACTCTAGATTAAAAACAGGAATTTTTAGTGATATCGTGATATTATGGAAACAAATCTCGTAAAAGAGATTCAATAATAAATAAATTGATAATTATTAATTCCACTTTCTCATAGCTTTTAAAATATAACGGTGGTTAGGTCCTTACAATTAGACGTAGTGTTTATATTTATTTAAATTTCAGAAAAAATGATGTTACTAATAATTCTACTCATCATCTTGAAGGCGTAATATCTTGGAAATATTATAGGAAAGACTCATTATAATTTCACAACTTGAATATGGTTGCATTAATTTTGTTGGCTCCCTTTTTTCACCTTCAATTCCAGAATACTGATTTTGTAGTCTCTAATTTTGTTTTGTATCTGGTATACCTTACTTGGTTCTATAATTTCCGCTTCCACATTTCAAGTCGCATCATTAGTGTTTCTGGTATCCATTCTATTAATCGATTTTCTTTTTGTTTTAATCTGATTCTACCTGTATTCTTTTCTGTTTTCTCCTTTTTTATTATCAATTTCTGTAGTGTTCTTTTGATCATATCATTTTAATTCTTATTTATATCTTATTTTCTTGTAATTCATGCTTTAACTCATTTTCTTCTATTCGCTATTATAGTTATGAAAGACAGATTTATTGATTTTTGCGGGATTAAATGAGTCATTTCTTGGATTAAATTCTCTAAACTTTTTCTTTAATCAATGTAAGTCCGATTTTTTAAAATAAATTTAAAAAAATCAAAAGCGGTACCATCAGGTAATCTAGGTAGCCACTTCACACGTCTTCTAATTCCCCCTCCTTCAAACCAGTTATCGAGAAACCTTTGAACATTGAGAACGTAATGTGGTGGTGCATCATCGTCTTGGAACGAAATACTAAGATCCCTTATATTTGGAGCCGAAAATACGCAATTAGATCCAGAAGCACGGCAATAGGAAGAAGTTCCAACTATCGCTCTTTCTTTGACGATTTCTACCCAAACATTAGTGTTCTGGTAATGCTGGTTGTAGCGAAAATTGTGTCGATCCAGCATAACATTGAAACAAAATATTACCTCGTTTCAAATACTACGTTATTAAAAGTATTTGAATTTTCACCACAATACCTCATGAGAATTTCATAAAATTCTAAAAGTCTGACCGGATCATCTCCTGAGATGATATAGTTTTTCTTCTTTTTTAAAGCTTTACAACAAACAACTGGTCAACACTTTGTTGTAAGGCAATGTCTGTTGTAATATCGTGAGAATTGTCTTCTAATGACAGCAAAATATATAACTTATCATCGTCGCTCATTTCTGATCTTCTTAAGAATCCCCGTTTTATCAAAAACTGCAACAATTCTGTTTACTGTGTTTTTTGGAATCAGAGGTCTTTCAATATGTGTTTCATTGAATAAAACAATGCTATTTCATGACTTCGAAGTCAACCGCCGTCATTATAAGAATATCTGTTTCTCTCTTTCTGTTGAAGGAGCCATAATATTAAAATTATTAAGACCTTAATTGTAAGACTGACTGTGATAAACAGTTTATCAAAACAATTAAAAAAATTGATAAAAACAGATGTTCCTACTAGTTCTAATACCTTCGATTATTTTTTCACTCAACTCAATTTAGTTGATTGTAAATAGTCATTGACTTTAGAAAACTTCATTTTAAAGCGCTGTCCAAAAATAAATAAGCGACGTCTTGCTCTCAGATATTTCTCCAGATTTGACCTTGGGATCGTTAAAAAATGATTCATAATGTTTTAAGCGTGTCAACACTGGTTAAGAGAGTGGATTTTTAAATTTGACCTGGGAATAATGTGCGCCAGCATGAAATGATACTCGCCAAACTTTTCAATGCTCAAAGAAGTAAGAATTAATAGCTCCAGGATCAAATATATACTAATAGCCAGAGAATAGTTCAAAAAATATTTGATTCTCAAGATCAAACAATGAATTAGAACTTTCTTTTACCCCGAGATTTTTCTGAAAACGGCCAAGCATGTTAGACCAAACATCAAAAACAAATGATATCGTGACTACCTTCTCTACCTTATATTAAAACCTCATGTGAAAGGATGTAATTTTCGAACTTAAGAAAATATTCAAACTGTTTAAGCGACCTGAAGGCTGGTGCCGATATCCGAGTTCTAGCACTACTATGAGGAATGTAAGAACCGCCTCTAGCGCTACGTAGTTTCCCAATGGAATTACTTTGAATGAGATAACATTAAATTTAAAACCTCGTACAAAAACTTAATAATTGTGGATTCCCTACTCCCAACATCCTTTTCATTATTTTGATTCTTTAATATACATTTATTGTTACTCCAATTTCTCGTTGAATTCACCTAGTTTAATAAGCTCTTTTGGACTCTTCTTTCTATACTAGATGTATTAATTTGAAATATATTTATAAATGGTAATCAGATATTCTCCTTTGTCTAAAGTTTATACGGTACCTTAGGGATGACACTTCGGTGTTAGTAATCGGGAAATTGGGTTAGCCTTGCACGGTGCTTTGGATTGGGTTGTCTGTTTGAGAACGCTCTTGGGGATTAATACTGTTTATAAATTAATAATTTAGAATTAAGTAGAGAAAAGACATACAACATACCCAAATAAAATATCATTAGTGGCAACCTATTTAGTTTCATGCCATTATACCCAAATTAAATTTCTGAGACGGTGTTGCACGTAGAAGAATTTGAGCTAGTCGACTAGCGAATGATAGATTTTATATACTCTAACTATTACTGAAAGTTAGTTATTTGTTTGTTATTTGTAGAGTTGAATAAAGGTTATATCAATTTGACTTTGTTTGCTTGAAATATTGTTTTCAAAGATGTCTATTCCCTTTTTTTTTCACAATAAAAGTATACAAAATTAAAAAAAAATCAAAAAACATGAACTACGTGCAAAGGCAAAGTAAAGTGACAATGGCTGTAAATAATACTGTTCTCTGCTGAATTTTAGGGATGATGTTTCAAAAAAAAAGGCAACAGCTTTTATTACAGTAATGGAAATATATTCAATTTGGTGTTCGTTGAATCAAATTTTCTCTACCGGCAGATCTTATCTCGAAAACTAAGACAGTCTTGTTATTTAATAGCTAGACCTCGTGAATGAAAATTGAATAATGAAAATATATCCAAGAATTGTCAAATATCTATTTATTTGCACTTTTGTATCAAATTAACCTGTACTACTTTTGCACTTAACTCCTGTATAGATGTAGATATACCGAAACGAATGAAATTTTGGGCATTAATAGCAAAAAATTAGTAGACGTTTCGACGTTGCGATCTTTATCTCCTTTTAAAAAGTCTAGAATGTGGGATGGCTGTGGTTGTCAGAAATATTCGTCTTATTTTTCAAACACTACAAGGTGTAGTTCTCTGGAGCTCCGTAGTGCTTCAGGCCTTCAGGTGCTTGTTTAGTCGACAGTACCCTGATATTTAGTATTCGTGGATTGTTCTTGATACATTCAGCAGGTCTTCTCTGGTTATAGTTTCCCAGATGTCTTTGCCTGTCTCAGCCCATGTAGGTTGTCTCAATAATCATTGTCAATTGTATTACTTTATATTTTTGTGAATGTGATATTTTAATAAAGACCACACCAGGTCGAAACGTCAAGTTTTTACCAGCCTTTAAAAAAGATATAAGGAATTAAATGAATTTACCTATACATCTACATATATTTGCTTTAGTTCGCTGGAAGCTGATTAATTTGTAACGATATTTCCATTTAAAAACTTGTTTTAACGATAAAAAATGCGCTGTAGTCTCTCGCGCCGGGAGTGAGACAACTTAGCGTACGGCTAGGCAAACAAAAACATAAAGTTGCAATAACATTTATAATGTAGTACTTGAGCCCTCAATTACTAGCATTATCTGTCTATATTCATAGTTATTTTTGGTCGTCTTTCCCAGCTCTACTGCAGAAAAAGTGTTTTCTATAGAATTTAATAACTGCCAAACATAATCTATTGATCTATTAGAATTGATCAAGTATCCAAATACAACCTATATACTTGAAGTACAAATAGCAAGATTGTCGGGACATTTAAGTAGAATGACAGAGTATAGATGAATAAAACGGAAATTAAAAGTGCGCTTGACAACAAAAATGAAATAACCCTTCAATGAGTTCCACTTCATACTGGAGTGGTGGAATTGGAATAGCTGACAGATTGCTGAAGTAGGGATGAATTAAACTTTCAATGCACTTTAACCCTGCATCTTATTGTTTCGTGATTTTGGGTGAGGTAATAAAACACGTCATGATTTGTTGAAGTCTCTTTATTGAATCAATTATTTATGTGTATCCGAGAGAATATCGGTTAAATATAAAGAATATTAATTGATAACCACCACAATTCTGTTATTACAATATAATTGAGCTATCACAACATTACTGCATAAAACCTACATCCATCCTATAACCAAATATAGAGCAAACGTCGAGATCACTTTACCTGACTACATCCTCAGAAAACTCTTGACATGCGAGCAGATCATACTCAGGTACTACCAATACAAGTGCCGATTCAACCCCAGTAAATCGCTTAAGTCGATACTGACATAATCCACATCCCAAGACTTCTAAATGACCTTCAAGCCCGCAATGTGATTCGTATCATCGAATTAAACAACTCCACTGCCAAAAAACTCTTCTCACCCCTTGGCTTGCCAATAAACTACTCCTCACTCGAAGCTCAAGATAAAACTCTCCTATCTGCCCCTTAGGCTACTAGCAACAGCATACGTCCTCCCCGAGAGCCAACGTAATTTCTTTATAATACTCCATTTGTCATTAGACGAAACTCTACCTATCAGACCTCTTTGATTGTCGATGCTACAGGTTTTCTGCGGTTTTTCTGTAACTTGATGAACCGGTTCACCAGCAAAATGGCCGATGATAGATAATAATGTAACCAACAAATCTCTCTCTTTTCTATATTACTGAATAAATCAAAGGAAATATATGACACTTGACGTAGTCACATGTTTTATCTTCGACATCCTTGCCTCCTGCTTCAAGGTCCACCTTTTTCTGGATGGACCGGTACTTCTTCGGCCCAATGGGGATTTATCGCGCGCTATCTTGATCAGTCTATTGTTGTCCATACGACTTATGTGCTCGTTCCATTCTTTCTTTCTTGATAGAACCCATTCGTTGACGTCGTCTATTTTGTACAATCTTCTGATGTTCTTCTTTCTCTTTCCAGTTCCAGTAGGGTTTCTCCGGCTATCCTGCGTAGCACTTTCATCTCTGCTGTTTCTACGGTGTAGGTCATTATGGGTCTAACCGTAGCCTTGTATATTCTCGATTTGGCCTTTATTCCGATATGTTTATTTCGCAATATGGTTTCGTTCAAACTTGCTGCTATTCTTAAGGCCGAATTTTATTACTTGGTGAATTATTTAGGCGTCTACGACTAGCTTACATCTTAACGGAGTTTTGGATGTAGTCATACACTTTGTTTTGGACACAGATATTAACATATTGTGAGATTTAACTGTGCAGTTAAACACATGCGACAAGAACGGCTTCATCAGCGTAACATAATATTGTAATATTTCGATTTCCCTCCTAATAGCCCCTTAGCTTTCTTACTTTCTTGATTATTTCGTCCATAATGATATTGAAAAGCTAGGGGCACTCCGTTCACTTTGGCTTGTATTTTGATGTCCATGTATATATTTTCAATGGTTTTTATCGTTTTTATCAAGCTACAAGAGATTTGTTTATCATATAGTAGATGTACTACGTCTTTTAGTTGTACTCGATCGAAAGCTTTTTGTAGATCTATAAAGCCCATAAACGTTGGTCTGTTGTACTCAATAGATTTTTCTGTGGTCTGCCTGATGACGAAGATCGCATATATGCTCAACCTTCTTGATCTAAATCCCTGTTGCTCATCTGTTAACGTGATGAGACTGTTTATTTTGTTTGTGATGACTTTTGTTGTAAGTTTCAGAGTGCTATCCAGCAAATTGATTCCTCTATAATTAGATACTTTACCTCGGAACAGGACTTGACAACTATATCATTCAAATTAACTAATATATTAAGGTCTATTACAGAACAATCCTTCTGCTGAATCAACTACAGTATACAAGGGTTGATATAATTAAAAAAAATTAGGGATTTATAACTAAAGAAGGTGTACTTAAGTGTAATGATGATACAACTAATTTTAAATGTGTAAAGTTTAAAAAATCAACAATAGAACTGTTTGGAAAGTTGACGACAATAATAACTGTGCAGTGTTTCGATCGTTTTTTTATGGAAATTCCAGGAATATTTCCATATTTTCTTGCGCGTTAATCGTCGATGCTGCGTCGTCAAGATGTGCCGTATCAATTCGACATGGAACAATTCATGGTTATTATAATTATAGTGATAAATTTTGCACTAAAATATCGAATTTTTCTCTTTGCTTTTTAACGTACGACAGACATGAGTTAGTGAATCATTGTAGTTTCCAAATTAGTTATTCATACTTAGTTATACCTAAAGTGTGTTTGATTTAATCTCGGTTCAGGTACAACTTCGCATTCATATGCTCCCATCAACCCACAAATGTAAATTGTGTGAAATAATCACATCGTCTCTTGTTAAACCGGCTGCATCCATTGACAAAACTTTCCCCAACAAATATATTATCGTTCCTTTGTGTCTATTAAAACCAACGAGCGTGGCCAAGTCTTGCATGATAATATTCCACATCCGTGTCATGTACATTCTGATTATGAAAGGGGTGAAAAAATTATTCCTGGAGACTATTGTGTAAATTAGTCGTTAATACATCAAATTGACGAGCGCTGTTTGTGGGATCATCACCAATATATATTATCCTGCAGGTGTTCTACGTGCAATTTGTGTTAAGCAGTTTGTCACTGCAATTTGTATCGTACTTTGAAAACATAATGTAATAAAATTGTAACAGCTCCCTATATATAACCTTTTTTGAAAGATATTACTCGATTAGTAGGGCTATTCATCCATAGCTCATTTAATTTTGTTCGTCACTAATTAAGTTCAAGGGCACAGGTCTCATTAACCATTTTCAGATTTTTGGAGTAGTGCAAGATAATATTCACTAAGTTTATAACTAGTCTATGAAGACGGTAACTTGTTTATCGAAACGCGCGTCAGACAGTGTAATTGTCAGTTTGTTGTGATGATAACGTGAACACTATGCCGTATGAATATCATCAACCGTAACAAAAATTTCTTCTTCTTCTTCTTCCTGCTGTGTATAGGCTTCATTGCCTGTTTTTCTTCACGTCATTGCCTCTGCTCAGTCACCTGGGAGGTTGTCACTCCATCTTTTCTAGGTCTTCCAAGGCTTCTTTGTCCTGCTGGTGATTTGTCCCTTGATATTTTCACAATTCGTTCTTCCGTCATGCGGTCAATGTGCTCATTCCATTTTATCTTTCTATCCATTACCCAGTCTTTGATGTTATCTATCACGCATGTTCGTCTTATGTTTTCACTCCTTTCTCTATCCATTAGTGTTCTTCCCGCTAATCTTCGAACTATTTTCATTTCTGTAGTCTCCAATATCCGTTTCGTTTTAGAGGTCTCAGGTCGGGTCTCTGCTGCATAGGATAATATAGGTCTGATTGCGGTCTTGTATATGCGGGCTTTTGCTTCAGTTCGAATGTATTTATTTCGCCAGATTGTGTCATTTAGGTATGCTGCTGCTCTTGAGGCTCTTGTAGCTTGGTTTCTTACTTCCGTCTCCACGTCCCCGTGTCCAGATATTTCGATTCCCAGATATTTAAATTTCATTTCCTGGTGTATTATTTTATTATCCACCACAAGCTTACATCTGATCGGTGTCTTCGAAGTAACCATTGATTTTGTCTTTGCCGCTGATATGATCATATTGAACTTTTATGCTGTTTTGTTAAATTGGTACAGTAGCCTTTGCATATCGTCCTCGTTCTGCGCCAACAGTACCGCGTCGTCTGCATAGCACAGGATTTTGACTTTATTTCCCATTTTGTATCCTCTTAGTTTGCGTACTTATTTTATGATTTCATCCATCACTAAGTTAAATAGGAGCGGACTGAGAGAGTCATCATTTATTTTTGCTTGGATCGTATTTTTTGAGTATATATTTTCGATTATTTTAATGACATTATATGGTATCTGTCTATCATAGAGAAGGTATATTATGTCTTTTAATTGTATTCGATCGAAGGCCTTCTGCAAGTCAATGAAACACATGAAGGCCGATCGATTATATTCGATCGATTTTTCCGTTATTTGTCTTATGACAAATATTGCGTCCGTGCAGGATCTTCCCGATCTGAAACCCCGTTGTTCATCTGCTAGTGAGATACATTCATTTATTTTATTTGTTATTATCTTTGTGGTTAATTTCAGCGTTGTGCATAGTAGATTTATTCCTCTATAGTTCTCGGGCAGTTTTTTATCTCCCTTTTTAAATAGTGGAATCGTAATGCTATTTATCCACTCATCTGGTATTCTGTGTCGGGCAAATATTTTTTTGATTAGGGTTGTTAGTTGTTGGTTTAGCTTCTCTCCTCCATATTTAAGTAATTCGTTGGCGATGTTATCCGGACCTGGGCTCTTTTTTTTAGTTTTTGGAGTGCTGTTTCTATATCTTCCTTTTTTATATTAGTCTCATCACTTATTACTATCTCTGGTGTATTTGGCTCGGTTTCGGTCTCTTCTTCCTTGTATAGTTGCTCTAAATATTTTACCCAAGTATCTCTTTCTACGTGTCTGGTTCTGATGAGTTCATTTGCTTCTGTTCTCTGATTTCTTATTAATCGCCTGATTTGTTTTTGTAACCCATAGAAGTCGTTTTCCATTCTTTTGGAGAAGGTTTCCAAGTAGTTGTCTTTGTCATTTGTCTCATTAATGTTTTTGTATCGTTACGGATTCTCTTGTATCCTTTATATGCTTCTGCCGTTTGTGACGACATGTAGTTTAAGTACGCTTTCTTTTTCTTTTTGCACTGTTCTTTGACCTTGTTGGAGAACCGTAATGTTTTGTTCGTTCCTTGTTTTTGTGGTCTTATAGTCCGAGTTCCAAGCGATTCACTTGGTTACGATGTTGTCTATTGTTGATTGTTGTCCCCGGGAGGTGATTTTGTACTGTGGTTTGAGATCAAAGAAGGTGTTGTTGATTCTTAGAACACATAGCGAACATAGGTACATCAGCAATTCCCCATTGTCATTCAATATATTTTCGTTAAAGCGTTGTTTTACGCCTGGTATCACTTCGTTACCAATGCGTGCGTTAAAATCTCCAAGGATTATTATCGATTCATTCTGTGATAGTGATTCTGTAATATTTTGAAGCTGTTCATAGAAACTTTCTCGCTCTTGTTTTGGCTTATTATCTTCGGATGCATATATCGATATTATATTTAATAATTGAGTTTCTGTTCGCAGTTTAACGATTAGTATGCGAGATGATGTATATTGACATTCTTCTATGCTGTTTGTATATTTCTTGTGTATTTCCAGTGCCACTCCTTTTTTCGCACGTTCGTCCTTGCTGACTCCTATGTATATTACCATGTAATCGTCGTATATTCGTTGTCCATTTCCCTTTTTTTTGGTTTCTTGAAGGGCGCGGTGGTCTTTTAGTTTTTATATTCCAGGTAGCAAATTGCAGAACATCTCTCCTCCTCCAATTCGTTAGCCTTTTTCTCGTATGGGTCGTCGTCTTGAAATCAGTCCTATTCCGAGGCAAATTTGTGAGTCTATGAGCTATATTCGGTTTTACGGTGGATGGGCTGCTATCCCGTTCCACTAACCCTCCTCCTTTTCTCCGGCTTGGGACCGGCAACACAATCGCTAAGCTACTCAATCCATCCAGTGATCATGCAGGCGTAGTTGTAACAAAAATTACATTCAATAATTTTTGTAGCTGAAGTGTTCTCTACATTTAAGGCACTAGTAGTATCATAGATAACGGGTGGCCAACTAAGAACAGGTGTCGGTATATATCTAGAATGGGTTATGTTACATCTTTGGGGAAAAAAATTGAAACTTTTTGATCTTATTGTTCTCTCGACAGTTGGTATATTCAAAGTATTTAATTTGGAAATTATTAAGGTCTTTGTCTCATTTTGAAAAAGTCTTAAAGCTCCAAAATAATAAAATCCAAACTCGTTTGGGATTGCCTAGAAAAATTGATCTAGCTAAGCGAGAAAAATGAAATGACCCTACAATGGATTTCGGGACACACTGGAGCGAAGGAAAATGAAATAGCTAATAAGCTAGCTAAAGCGGGGGCAGACATGCTCTTCATGGGACCCTTACTCTTCTGTGTTATCAGCACAGAACAATAGAAAAAGCTTTGGAAAAGAAAGTAGATAGGAACGAAATCAGTTATTGGCCCAACTTACAGAGGCTTAGACACGCAAAGACTCCTCTGGGAAACTATATCCAGAGTAGATCTGCTGAATCTGAACTTACGTAAGAACAATCTACGAAGAATACTAATAGTTCTATCGGGGCACTGTCGCCTCAACAAACATCTAAAGACGTTAGACCGTGTATATTTTGCTGCGAAGAGGACGAAACCTTTATTCACATTCTCTTGCTCGAATTGTGAAACTCTCCAGAGCACTACACTTGGGAGCACTTGAAATAGAAGACAAAGATTTCTGACAATTGAAGCCATCCCACGTTCTAGACTTTTTAAAAAGAGTGAGATTAATGGATCAGCTGTAAACACTGGGTTTTCCAGTATCTCAGCAAGAAAGAGGGACACAACCGATCCTTTGGGTCGCAGTGTACAAGAGACTCCAAATCTATTCAGGGTGTCTCACGACGAGTTGAAACTATTTATATATGACAAAATACTCATAGTAAAATCATGAAAATTTCTACGTTTGGGTTTTCGGGTACGATCTTTTTAACTAAAATTTTTAAAGATGGTTCTACCGGAAATCGACTATAACTTCGTTATTTTAAAAGGAACATCCTGTATATTAATACATTTTTGAAATCGACGTAAAATTATAATATACTTTTCTATAAATTTTTTTTTCGTAAAATGCATAATTTTTGAGTTATTACTTCTTAGTAAAAAATTTGACCGTTGCAGACCGTTGCTATAAATTTTTTTTTACGAGGACACCCTTGAAGATATGAAAATGGTTTCTATTCAGTGGCTTTTAGTAAGGTCAAACGTACGTTAATCTATTATTTTACACACCCTGTATTTAATGAAAAAATTTTCAACATAGATTCAAGTATGTCCGACTCTGGTAGAATTCTTAGGGCTTGTTGTAGACAATTCTTTGAAATGGGAATTACAAATTGCCGAAAAATTAAGTTCTGTCTGTTTTGCGCTAAGATCAATTCCCAAGGAACTAAACTTATCTACCTCTATAACAGATTATTATGCCTTCTTCGAATCTTCGATATGCTCTTTCCTCCTAGGGTACGTGTTGTGCGACTCAATTCGAGCGAATGTAAATGACAAGTCTATTAGTATTCTAATACTAATATTTGATTCTCATCATTTTACATACTGGGTTGATATTGATTACTGATACAAATTACTAGATATTTTAGAATTGCCATATATTTAATATTTTTATAATATATTATCATATACAATGCTGTCCATTTGTATAAAATGAATTCAATTTTATCGTTAATATGTACTATGTGAAAAAAAAACTTATAACAGGTAGATATTTACACTTAAATTGACAATTTACAGTCTGCCTATCATAAAATTTTACGTAGAATGGAGATCATAATGTCACATATCATTTAGAATGTATTTTTCAATATACTTTACAATTAAATTAAATATTCAAAATAGCCACCATTCACTTCTTGACAATTACCGAGGCGGTTTTGGAATTTTCCCACAAAATTTTGTATGGCCTCAGTTGCTATTTTATTAATTTCTTTCGTTATCCCAACTTTAAAATCAATAATATTGTCGGGTCTATTAAAATATACTTTAGTTTTCAAATAACCCGGATTTAGGAAGTATAGCTAACCTTTTTTCATTAGTTAAATGAACATTTTTACCTGGTTCCTCAATATTTTTTACATGTCCAGTTTCACGAAACTTTTTTTCTAACTGTAGACAGTACAACGTTTTCAGCAGGGTATTTATCATTAAAAATTTCACAAACCTCTTTTTGAGTTCTTGTTTTATTACCCCAACCAATTAAAATCAAAATGTCTATTCTCTAGTGTCGGACCAATTTAATACGGGCACAAATATTATACTGACATCTTTTAGTAACTTTAAATACCTAAATGACAGATTCATAGAGAGAGAAAAGCTTGTAAAAACTAAAAAACAAACATAAAAATCGCTAAATAAAGATACAAATAAAATAAACTTTCAATTTTCAGAAGAATACCACAATGAGTAACAAAATTAAACCAGTATACAGTATGTCCGGAACTAAAAAATATTAGTCGCTTACATAGTAGAAGGAAGTTTCTAATAAATATGTCTTCAAATTGTTGTAAAATGCAGGAACAGATAAAATCGTTTTGGTTTCAAGTGGCAACTGATTGTGCATTATTTCGCATTGTAAAATATTGAGCCCTCAACTAATTCTGGTCGTGCTCCGCGTGAATAGCTATGCAACGATCTTTCTGAAATTGGAGACGCGTGCTTACGAATTAGGCAAATGGATTCAAAGATGAATAAGTAAGGAAGAGTCAGAGTTATTAATCTTTTAAAGAAGTCCCTGCAGTGAGCCCTGCTGTTTTGAGTTAATATCTAACAGCTCTTTTCTGTAGTTTAAATATTCGCTTAATTTAAGTAGCACCACATGAACCCCAGAAGAGAAGGGCATTTTGGAGATGCGACTCAATAAGGGCATAATAGACTGTTAAGTAGGTGGATAAGTTTAGTTCTTTGGAAACTGATCTCAGCGTAAAGTAGGAGGGACTTAGATATCAATTGTTTATTTGGCTTTTTGACTAATATTTTAGTATCTTCAAAAATACCTGATTATTTCTAAAGTATATTTCAATAGACCAGATAGTACTGCTGATTTAAAAGTTAGGAAAACCGAAGAAATTCACAAAATAACCTCTGACGGGTCATACAAAATGTTGTACGAGAACTCTAGCATCGCCTCGGTTATTGTTAAGGAGTGAATGGTAGTCATTTTGAACAATTAGTTTAATTGTAAAGTACTTTGAACAATACATTCTAAATATTATAAGAAATTATTATCTTACGTGAAGTTTTGTGATGGAGACATACTGGAAAGTGTCAATTTTAAAATAAAAATCGACCTGTTTCAGGCTTTTTTCACATAGGACAAATAATAACGCTAAAATTTAATTTATCCCATTTATATGAACCGTATATTATAAATTTTCACAAGTACATTATAAGGTATCATTATTCATTGTAGTTTTCGGGTGTACACTGTGTGTTTGTTTGTGTATTTATTTATTTATTTATTCGTTTGTTTGTGTTTTAGTTATTTACAAGGTTTTGTCTAAAAATTGTAAGCAATTGTTTGACAATAAAGCATTTTTCTTCTTTCTTTTTTTTTGTAGATTGGGGTATTAAACGCCATTGAAAAATACAGAAATTCAAAAAGGGTCTAAGTCTGAGTGAGTTTTGTTGTAAATTCTTCTATCTCCATATCATAAACATTCTTCTAGTTAGTCCTATTTACTTTCTGAATATGTATCAATTTATTCGTATTTTCAATAGCCTAAAATCGATACGTCTTACGAAATTAGGTCTGAGAGAATTTCGTTATTACTATTCAAACCAATATCACGTCCCTGAGACGCCTAGATTTTAACTTGACAAACATTTGATGGAGAATTTTAATAAATGTGTCACAAAAGAACATTAGTCATCATCAGCTTTTCTTATCACAGAAGTAGGTATATTTCATATTAGTGGGATTTACAGGACAGCTTGAAGGTTCTCTTAACAATTCATTACATTCTCTACAGTTATTAAAATTGCTGATTTGATATCAAAGACGGATACGGATTTGAGAATAAATCTCTGTGACCATAGATTTATATTCTCAATTAATCGAAAAATACAAATTTCCAATGAAGACATTATTTTCTGAGTACATTGCTCAATTCAGAATCATTTTCTCAATATTGTGCCAAATTTCTGTTCTTTGATAGACAACGTTCCATCTCTACATGAGTTGAGATCTTCATTTACCACCCTAGAATGAACCCAAAGTTTCACAATTGAAACTGTTAATTTTTCGTCGAAACAACGCATATTCTTTTACCGTATTTCATGAATAACTTGAAAAGTTTCCATTTTATTAGCAAAATAATCAGGAAAATGTGGCTAAAAAAAAAAGATTCTTTTTTTGGACCCCTATAAATTCAATAATTACTGGTTATTGCTCGTCGCAGAATGGCTATTTTTGAGAAACCCCGAAATTGAAAACCTCAAATAACTTGAAATTGATGAGAATAAAAAATTTAACGTACAGATTTTCCATGGTACTTCTTCAAACATCAACGATAATAAACGCGCTGCATAAAAGCACCAATGGAAATCAATGTACTTTTGAAATGTATGTCGCGACGCGATTTGTAATTCTACGCGACAGGTTTTAAGTACGCCGCGACACAGGCGGCGAGCAGATGATTGACGTCGATGCATAAAAGCCCACATTTAACAACGTGCTTTTAGAAAACTTCGCGACCAGCGACAAAAAACGCGTGCATAAAAGAGGCCTTAGTGTAGGTATTTGAACAACGCTTCGAGTGGACGTTTCCGTCACGTGTTTGTAGCGCACAATACACTTATGAACAAAAATCACTTGCCAATTTAAATCAAATCGAAATCATCTTTACCCGCATTTTGCAATAAAGTGCCTTCTCCTCTGTAAACGACTTCTATTCTAATAATACTTAATTCTGGACATGCTGCGTATTGGTTTCATTGTTTCTATGGCCTTATATACTTTTTATTACCTATTACTATTCCATATAAATTTGTTATTCATTGTGGTTTTCTTCTGTATATTGAAATTTTATTTCATTTATATCTTTATTTAGTTATTTTTATGATTGTTTTTTAGTTTTTACAAGCTTTGGTCTACAAATTGTAACAATTTTTTGACAATAAAGTATTTCTCTCTCTATATCTCTTTCTAAGTTAGAAGAAATGAGGAAATGGATTTTTTGATAATACTTTGAATACCGAAATTATTCTTTTATAATGAAACTTTATTAAATTTTCTACAAAATTTATCTTCTATCGTGTACAATTTTGCTGGTTTATCTCATAAGTGATCAATTGAAATTCAGAGCGTGTGCCATCTTATTTTCCTGCCACTGCGAGATTGCTGCAGTACGGGAAATCTTTTCTTGAAAATCATCGTAGTGACAAGCATCAGAGTATTTTTTGTTTTTCAAGACCTCAAGTTCATTTTTTTATCAAAGTTTTTTAGAAACGCCACCATACAACTGGTATTTTATTATTATTTTATTCATCTTTTGTTCTATCATTCTTTTGAGATAATTTCTGCATGGAGAGGAAAGATAAATTCATAGTATTTTTGACATCGGGGCAACAAAATTTGAGCTGCGTTTCGTGAAAATCAATTTTTTATATGTCTCTGGTAAGTAAGGACCAAGATTGATCTAGTTTGTTAGTAGAAGTTGTAAATATAACTTGATTAAAAATTCCATCAATTTTTAAAAGTCATCTGGAAAACCCCGAAAACGTTGGATAAAACTAATAAAACAACAGTTCTCCGATGGCGTCTTGACAAAGACATTGTGATTTGATACTTGTCTCTTCGATAATTTATTTATCTAATTGTCAATAAAACGAGCAGGCGCCACTAAGTGCTCCTTCATTCAATGTATAATGAAAAAATACTTTTTTTCTATTAAAAACTCGAAATTTTTAGTCTTCTGCCACCCATTTTCAAATACCATTTTTAAAAATTTTCCTTTTTTTTTGGCTGGTTCATACTAAAATAACAATTTGGATTATTTTTTAGAGAATATTTATAAAAACAGCCATTTTCATCTATTTTTCTCATTTCTTCACTCCTTCTATTAATGATGTGATAAAATTCTTATATTCATCATGCTTTTTAATACTCAATAAAAAGTATGCTGCTGAAAATGTACATGTATGTGACAAAATTTTATTATTTTTCAGTCATTTATCAATACCAATTTGTAATTTTTCTTACTAGTATAATATTTCTGTATATACATTTATTGTGTACCTTTCAAAATATGCCATTTTCCTATAACATATATTATGATAATGACAACTAGAGTTCTTAGCAGGAAATGACGGCAACTGCCTAACCTCTCTTTCAGCAGATATAATAAAATATGGAAAGTTATTGTGGTTATTGAAAAATTATTATTATAGGGTTTTTTCTATGTGAAAAGCATGCAAACGTGCCTTGGTAACTGATTCCACAGAGTTCTGGGCGTCTGTATGCGAACTCTGTATTCATAAGCCACGACTACCTGTCGAGTATTTGCCTTGTTGGTATCGGTATAACAGAGTCAGGTCGACGAATTTACTTCCTTGCTCTAAACTTTAAATTCACCTTTCTGGTCAATTATAAATCGAACTATCCTTCTGTATTGAGTTGAGCATCTTCTCTGTTAGCAGAGTTTATTGTGGCGGATGATTTGAGCGACGACGCCAGGGTGCTATCGTCGGCGAAGCTATAGATCGAAGTTGCAGTTTTGTCGACCAAGTCGTTGATGTACAAGATTAAGAGACAAGATGACGAGATGCATCTCTGGAGAATATCAGCGTTTACTCAAATCTTTACAGGTGTGTCTATTGATAGCAACCTGGATGAATCAACCTTTAACAAAACTACTAAACCAGTCGATAAGGAAGGACCTTGAAAGAGTACGATTTCAATTTATTTAGAAGGTTGTAGTACATGAAGAAGCAAAGATCAAGATGAACATATCAGCATAAATAAAGACATCGGAAATCTAATACAAAACTGAATAATTCTACGTTATTACATATTGCTTTGTTTATTCTGATTATTGATTCATTATAACCGTGCTGTGCTCTTGTTATTTTTGCTATTTCGTTAATTGTACCGATAATACTACTGGATTTACAGTTTCGAGAATACTTTTCAATAAAAAATGTGTTTTATAATGGGAGTATATTAATATATTATATTTATTCACGAAACCCCATAAAATTTTAAGCCACATTAATAGATTGCTATGAACAATAGTTATTAAACACCATGTCATTAGTAATATTCCGTTTAACCATTGTTGTGTATAAATACTTATTCAGAAATATTTTTGAAATTACAGGACTAATTTGCGACTCATTCAAAAATAGTCCGTCTTAGAATATTTTTCAATCTATTCATCGCAATAACTTCATTCAAATGATTGAATTGATAAAAACGAATAACTTTCGTAAATCATCTAAACTTTGGAGACTTACACAGATATGTAGTATCATCAATACTTGATTTCACTATTCTGAGAAGTCAATAGAGGATTTCAATGAAATAGATTGCTAATTATCACGATCCTCTGTCAACGCAAAACAACTATAGATAGAGAATGCTACAGTTTAATTTTTCCTTATAGATATGCAAAAGCAGATTACTTTGCTGTACTCCTGACCAATTTATGTATAAAACGATTATTTATCGTCACGTCACGATCCTATCGAGAAACGCACGGAGTTTGAATATTTGCGCTTAAAAGAGTTAATCAAACACAAATTCAAAGAGATTTTATGGATAAATTAGATGCATTACATGATTTAGTGAGAATATGGTAGTTCCATATTTTTTGTTTCATAGCACTTTCAAAACTTTGCTATATCCGGTTGAAGCAGTTACATTAACTACCAATTTCCAAATCTCTAAAACAATTTAAGATCAGATTCATCTATCGAAACTTGCGTTGTGGTTGAGTTTCCAAGTTTCCACAACGAATCAACAGTTTTCAAAAAAAAAAAAACTGATTCCTTCATAGGGTTTATTATTCGGAAATTATATCAACTGAAAAATTCATCGACTTATTACACCTTATCAAATATTATTGTTATAACACTCGTAATATAATCAGAATTAAACATTTATGATGTAACTTTTACAATGATAATTAAAAAACAAATATAATTTAAATGAGAGAAATGATTGACAGCAAATTATTAGTTTATTAAAATTTATCTTCAGTTTTGTAAAAAATAACCGCAAGTCTTCCCATTATTTTGACAAGATACGACAAGGTAAATGCAATCAGAAGTTTTCTGCACAATTACCACAGACCACAGAGTTTTCCTGGAATTTTTATAGTAGTCAAAATTTTTGATTTTCTTTTAAATGTCACTTTCAGTTCCTCTTTACTTTCAAGAAAGTCTAAAACTTAATCAAAAAATAGATGAAATCTTGATAAATATGCACCTTTCGACAATCAGTGTACTTTGGTATGTAACAGCAATCGTTGGAAGTCCTCATAATTTTCATCGCACAATTGTGCAAATAAGCGCATATTGCTTTTTATTTCGGTGGATAACACAGTGAATTGCATTCACCCCTGGTATAATTTTCTAAAGATTATTTGAGGACCCCCATTTATTGTGACGCCCAACATAGACTTCCGTCGAGTCTCCTTTGGACCCCTGATGGTCCACCTGGATCACTTTTGGAATCACGGATCTATAGTATTATATGATATAGTGAGAATGTGGTAGACAGTGGTATACAGACGAAAATACAGGTGGAGCAACCACGACGTCAAACGAAAATATTATCAAAGTCCGTAATTTCATGATGCAAGATCGAAGAGCGACTATTATATATAGTTGAAGATAATGATTTCTCATATCAAGCGGTATATTATGTACTTACTGCGTAACTGCGATTGAAAAAATTATTTTTCGGATAGGTACCATAACTGTTAACACAGATGCACAAAATCTCAAGAAGACTTTACGCAGTATAAATAACACAACTGAAGTTTTCTTTCAAAACAAGTACCAATGGATCCACCACTATGATGTCATGATAAGTTCAAGTATTCAAGTATTTTGGTAATTCAATATAAAACGTGCCAAAGGTAATAACAATTACAATTATTTATTTCAGTTATCAATTTACGAGATGCAATTAGAGAAAACTGCGGGCATCCAGTCATAGATTCACAAGATTTCGTTCCTAGCTATTTAAAAACGATTTAAACGTTTTTCTTCGGAAAATTCTTCATACATTGTATTTGCTTTTAGCCGTCATAATAAACATAAGTTGCTGATCCACAATTCAATAAATATTTCATTGAATGATACGCTTGTTGAATTAGATATTTTTGGATAAATTATTTATTTATTTATTTTTTTTGTATATGAAACTGATCAATGATCAAAAATGTAAGGTTTACTTTCAGTTGTTAATATTATCGAATATTGTCGTTTTGCTGTTCTAATAAATTATCTTTTTAACAAGTGTCTTTCGACGTTACTTTCGAAAATTGTTAGAAAACCAAATCAAAACAACAAGATTTTTATGTAAAATGAATGGTACAAGATGTTAACAAAAGTTTTCATTCATTTGTTCCAATAATCAAAGTTTGCAAAGTTAGTAAAATTTTATATTCAAAGGCATGAATAATAAAAATCTCCTTTCACAGTATGTGCACTTGCCGAGGGGAAAACTACTGTGATTCTTAACTTCCATAACTTGTTCCATTGAAAGCCAAAATGGGTTATTCGAATATTTCAACTGCAAATTTCAATAGAATGTACTCTTCTTATAAATGATCATTTCGAAATTCAATATTTCGTAAATGAATTCTGCCGTTCTTCTACGGAGAAATCAACTAATTTCTGACTAAAGCCTCAACGAATATTGAGTTACATCTTTTCTGAAGAGCGTGATGGCTCGCAATTGGAAGAAGTGGTTGTAACTACTGACGTCATTACGAGTCACCAGAGTAATTTAACAACCCTCGTTCGAGCTTGAGACCCGTACTGAAGACAATGTCAAAGAGCGTCGCTATTTGGTAGATGTAGTTCCTATAAAGGAAATACAGACATAAATTATTTTATATAGAGAATCATAAATTATATATTTGATCATGTGATGATCTTTAGCAAAGTTGCTGTGCATGGGCCAACTAAGGTTTCTAGGTGATGCGTTTATGTTTTGAAGAAGAATACTGGGTACGTCAATTTTTAATGTCAGTTTGTTGGCTGTTTTCGTTTTAATTCAAATTAGCATGACAATAACGACTTTGCAACGGAACCAGAGTCTCTGTCAAGAAAATGATGAACCATGTTATCGAAGTAACAATTTCGACTGGAAAATTTAAGGGTGAAGACGAACTGCTACCATCAGCATGTACTGTCACGGCAGTATATGAAATTTATTGGAACTACAGTGGGGCCATTTTATAATAAATTTATATCATTTTCAAACTAATCTCAGATACTCGGAATCCAATTCAATAATTCCCAAATAATTTAGACAATTACCCGTACTTTTCCAGTGATTATTACTTAATTTCTTCGTTCACATACAGACAATACCTTTTTCAATTGATCGCTCTACTTTTTCAATTCGAATTATAAGATTTTCAACATCGATTAAATGCTTTTCGAACTCATTCATTTCTTATATGCGCTTCACAACAATTGACATTAATACCTAC
Organism: Diorhabda carinulata; assembly: GCF_026250575.1. Lineage (NCBI taxonomy): Eukaryota > Metazoa > Arthropoda > Insecta > Coleoptera > Chrysomelidae > Diorhabda > Diorhabda carinulata. The sequence continues at coordinate 14,156,363 of NC_079462.1, forward strand.
GTTCTACAAAACAAAAATTCCACGATCACAAATATATACATATCTGTATATCACAAATATATATCTGTATAAAAAAACTATAGAAATGATCGATAGTTACGGTAAAATTTGGTAATAGCGGTCAGTGGGCAATACTGCGTTTAGTACAACCACTGCTTTTAAAACCACAGTCATGAAATAGTCGGCTATTTGTTTTTCTTGTGTTTCTTTAATTTCGTCACCATTGAAAATAAGCAGTAAGTACATAAATATATTTATAATCTTTCAAGAATGTGTGTCGTTTGTCAGTTGAATGCTACATCATAGATTGGTTTTACGTATTGAAACTAGTGATTTATGGAAATTTTAGGACCTAAATTATTTCCAACGAGGGTAATGTCGGTCGAGAATTTTTATTTTAGTTTTTTTCTTTATTGCAGATGCCAAAGCCATGTGTTAGAGTAGCCAATAGAGCAAAGTTTTCAGTTGAAAACCTTAATGTCACCAAATGATTATATGAGCAGGGTATTTCTATGCGAACTGCCGCTATAAAATGTGGAATTCTGTTTTCAACTTTACAAGGAAGATTTCAGAACGAAAAATTTGTCACTCCTACTTTAGGTAGAAAAACTGTTTTCCCTGGGGACCAGGAAGAGGAAATGTCGAACCAGATAAAATATCTAGCATCTATATTTTATGGATATACAGATAAAGAATCAGTTTGCTGGAAAAAACGGCGGGTCGAGACTGGCTTGCAGGGTTTCAGAGGAGAAATAAAATTTCCGTAAGAATAGTAGAAGCAACCAGTTTAAATAAGTCCAATGCCTTCAATAAATAGGAAGTCGATCACTTCGAACCCTTACAGCAGGTTATGGAAAACATAACTTTTCTCCAAGAAACATCTAAAATGTTGACGAGACTGGAATTTCCACAGTGCAGGAACTAGGGAAAGTTTTCGCAGCAAAAAGTCAGATAAGGGTTGGCTTGATGACAAGCTGGGAAATGAGCCGCAAATCATCATTGTTTGTGCAATGAGTGCAATTGGGGGCTTTATACCTCCGATATTCATTTTTCTTTTTCAAGTCATCAGTTCTGATGGAGAAAGATGGTCCTCTTGGAGCAAAATATGAATGTTCCAACAATGGTTGGAAAACCATCAAAAAATGAAAAAATGTTATTGATATTAGACAACCATATGAACTTAAAGCTGCTGCAATTGTTTCGACTTCAAAATCAGCACCTTCTCCCAATTGCAGTGTTGAATACCACCTTCCAAAACCGAAGAAAAATACCAAAGTGATGAAACCGAACAAGATACCTAAACAGCATTCGAGTATTTTAACATCTGCACCACTGAAACGCTTTTTGAAAGAAAAGGAGGAAAAGAAATAAGCAAAACTGGAGAAGACCAATGGTGGAACAAATAAAATAAAAGGTCTTCACGAAGCCGAGAGAAAAATACTAAATTCACCTGAGAGAACCAGCAGTACCAGCGCCAAAAAATCAAAGAAGCATGTCAATACCGAAAAGAAGAGAAAGACGAGAGTAAATTCAAAACTGAGAAAAAAATACAGAAAAAGAACCGATACAATATCATCTGACTGTGATATTGAAATGGACGATATCTGTAGTGACAATGAAAATAATGAGACCGATTTCGCCTTATATGTGATTTGTGGTGAATATGGGGTAAATAATGAAATGTGTTATGGGTGTGCCATGTGTTGGACAATGGGCACATGGGGATATATATGTGATTTTTGTATTTGACTGGTATTTATCATGCTTTGACTTGTAATACCCGTTACGATAAAATCGGTCAAAGCTTCTTTTAAATTTAAGAGTTTTTACCAAAAAATATTAGATTTTCACTTTCGTTTGTATTTTACGACTTGAGTAACATGTGTTTCATTTTTCTTCTATCAGAATAAATGTATGTTTTATATTTTAACTTTTATGTCCAAATTTCGTTAAGTGACCGCCATTACCCAATTCTACCCTAATAACCTTCAGCAAGTCAATTATCATAAGATTGACAAAATAAGAAGAATTGAGCCAGTAAGGTTGTATGCTCTTGAAATCTACTGGATGGGTTGTGAGATTAGAATTGCCGATTGGCATCCAATAACGCATTTTTCACGTTGTTCCCACATAATTATGCCTCTAAAACGTTATAATCAATCTAATAATATCAATATGAACGGGCAAATATTGCTAGTGAAGCCGCGACGGAAAATACTAATTTACCAATATTTTCCATTTTCCAAATATACGTAAAATCTCGAAGTAGGCAAATTTTTAACGGGCTAGTAACTTTTTCAAGTTCAGAAATCGCACGGGTTGAAAATTGGAAAATAAGGTGAATCGGGTAGTAGTTCGTAGCCAAATTCGATCAATTTGACCGTGGTAGACGCATAGGAGTTAGTTGTTGCGTTATTAATCTAGGAAACCACTCATATTTTCTCCAACTGAAGGCTTTTTGCCTTGAATCCACCGTCGAAGCGGTCTAATATTTCGCATAGTATCATCATCATTTTTCACTTGATCGTGTAGATCACATCCTGTGAATCACAGAAAACTGTAGTCATCATGGGCAGATACGACAGTGGATATCTCTTCAAGTTAGAAAATAACCAAAAATCACACAAGGCCAAATCAACGGTGTGATAACGCAATATCGTGTTGCAACATTAATCAGCTGTTAATCACTGCAGGTGAAGACTTTGAGTTGTACCAGTTTCCTGAAATAATACTTTAAATTCATACGTGTTTTTATTCTCACTACACTGTGCAATTTTATTGTCTTCATTCACTATGGTCGAAAGAACGCCATATTTCTATTTATTTAAATAAATTTATGAATTAAATAAATCTCACGAAACGAAGCCACTGCTTATCGCAGACTGTCTCTGGCAGGAATGTTTCGAACAAATTGTGTACATAAGCCTTTCAGCTCATGCCAATAAAGGTGCATTTATATTTACGATCCGATGTTTTCATTGGCAAACAGCGCAGATGATAAGTCCATGTGGATAGTTTGTTAGATGTTTACCGAATTTTATACGGGGAGTTACATTATTTTTCATTTCTTAATTTGGTATGAGTGCCGTGCGTATTTATGAAATATTGTTCCTACTATATCTACTTCTGAAGAAATTGCGGTCGATCTACTCATATATAAAGTCGTCTATTTAATCTAAATTCACTTTTACAGCCTTATATTAAATATATACGACGTCGTATTAGTAAAAATGTTTGAATACTCCAACAAAATCGATGAAATTCTGTTTATTCTGTTCAATATCGTTGTCGCTTCTAAAATCCCGCATTCACAAATGGATAAACACCATAATAACTGCAAGTATCACTTTCTTCGCGTTAAGAAATTTCACTGTCAGTTTATTCCTCCACTATTCTCAATTCTAACCTCAATCAAAATTCTTAAGTCTTTTGAAAGTCTGAAAAAATTTTTTGAGAATTTAGAAAACTTATCACCGGATTTCTGGAAATAATTTCAATGTATTATTCTCGAGTATGTGTTTTATCAAAAAAGTTCAATGCTATTTCAAAGTACGATTCCGTTGTTTGCCTCAGTGACCAATTTCTACTTCCAAACAATATTTGAAAGGAGAAATTGGTATTGGTCTGCTTTATATTTTCAGTTTCCAATACACTGTAACTGTTCTATTCAGACGAAAATAAGATTTCTTTATGTTTCCCTCTTTTTAAATTGGTGTACCTTTAATCAACTATATCAATCACTAAAAGGACCAATATCGGTAATAGGGTGACATAACAATAATTTGAAAGCTAAAAATTACTAACCTGAACAGGCAATAATTTTTAATCAATTCAATCAATGATAATAATAATAAAATAGCTTCTACTGAACTATATTTCGAGGATATATTGAAAAATTCTCAGCCTACTATAGAACCAAACAAAATTTCAATATCAAAATATTTTATTACTCAACATATTCTCCTCTTAATTGGATACATTTATTACAGCGAACCTGCAACGTCTCTAGACCATTCAAAAAAATGTTTCTTCTTGTTCTACAAACCAGACCTCCACACTTTTTATTACCTCCTCGTTGGAAGGAAATTTACGACCTTTTAAATTTTTTCAGTTGAGGAGAAAGATGATAATGGGACGGGGCCAAATCTGGTAAATAAGGGGAGTGTTCTGGTGTTCTGGTATTTCAAACCCTAAGTCAATAATTTTTTGCATGGCAACATGAGAACCAGAGTGTCGCCATTCCATCGATTGTTGCTTTGTTTCTGGATTGTAGAAATGTACCCAAGTCTCATCCATGGTGACACTTCGGCTTAAGAAATCTACATTGTTTTCAAATCGAGCACAGATCGAATGCTTTTGGTCAACAATCATCCATTTTGCAGCAGTTTTTCTCATGTCCAAATTGACGTGAACTATAAGATGAACGCCTTCGTATGAAATATTCAGTCATTATCATGAACTTCGATTGATCTTAGTTGACTCTAGACTTACTGTTTTCTGCCATTTTTATGAAGGCTTTGCAGGATTCCTAAAGCTCGTTTTCCGATGTTGAAAGGACTACTACATGATCTGCGTATGCCAGAAGTTGAGTTCTTCTTGTTTTTAGTGTCCCTGTTCTGTTCAAACCGATTTCACGTACTATCCATTCTAATACTATATTGAACAGCGTAGTGTATGAAGGATCTCCCTGTTTTAATTCTTTGTTGGTCTGGAAACATTTTAATATTCTTTGATTTGCCTTCACCTTCGTTTTTGTATGACCAATTGTCATTTTCGTAAGACTTATAAGTTTTTTTGGAATTCTATGGTTATTCATAATGCTGCACAAATGGTTTCTGTTCACAGGAACGTAAGCTTTCTAGAAATCTATGAAGACTGAGAAAATTGGCAGATCGTGTCCATACCTAATTTTTGAATTTGTCTCAGAGTGAGGATGTATTTCCTTTAAAATTTTTTGTTTGTTTTTCACCAGCGACAGTTTATTCAACTCCTTCCAAAGAGTATCCTGTATCCTTCTTGTTTAACTTCTCTCTAAAAATGTTGTGAGCACAACTTTAACAGTGAGTACGTTAGTATTCTACGTAATATACCTTTATCTGCATTGTCTGAGTCAATATTAGAATTGTTTCAATATTTAATTTCACTTGGCGAACTACAAAGTGGAATTGGCATTCGCTTAAAATTTTCTATTCTTAGTTTTCTGAATAAGTTATAACTGGTAAATGGATTTTTTCAGTTGAAATTTCATATCTTCCTTCTTATTGAAATAATATTTTCATAGCTTGAAGAGATATCCGACCTAACCAATTAGGACTCATACGTTTGACTGTATGTATAAATCTCTTCTTAGATCTATGGTCACTAAACAAGCTAGTTCATACTAAGTCTAACTACAGCTGTCAATTGGAATGATCTACAAACATTAACGCATTTATAGAACTGTTAAGATTGAGGATATGAAACGAACAGAAACCGACGTGCAGATCAACCTAACAATGGATACAAGCATAAAAAATTGTGTAAATTAAGCTTTCGGCCATAAAATTTACCGATATCAACCGCCCCTTCATAAAATTACCTACCTGCTAATGTAAACAGGGATAATTAAGCTATTGAAAAGTGGTAGTGTTTAATAAATATTTTTTCAACTATTGGACGGGTTTTGCCATTTCAAAAATAAAGGTCTCACCTGTGTTATGAAAATCTTATCGGCTAGTGTAATTATCCCTACCATCATCAGTATTATAATAACAATAATAATTATAATTGAAATCATTTTAACTACCCAAGAAACAACAATTATAATGGAAATAATAATAGATATAATAAGCTCCTGAAGTTGAATATATAATTTGAATGATATTTTTTAAGCTATATTTTCCAAAATAATTAGAATTATTCCAGGTAAAAAAAATTGTGATCATTTCAAAATAAAATTTTGTTCAATATTTGTTCAATATTTAATCGATTCTGATGACTTCTGTGAATTACGTCAAAACTTTTATCAGACAACCAGTTTATTCTATGCGCCACTCGAAACATCATTTTTATGTACATTTTCCTGACAGGTTGGTTTTCTTCGTAAATATTGGCTGCCTCGAGGGATCAAAAATTGAGTCAACAGATAAACGTTTATTTTTATTTGAACGTGACAACAATATTTCAAAATAAAGTAAATATCATTTTTATTGGATTCTTGAGAGCAAACCGACTATTAAAACAGAAAAAATTGACTATTCAAAAGTATAGTGCATACGTTATTTTTTGACAGTAATTATCTGACAACAGAATCATTGACGGAAACAATTCAAATTATGTTTTTCTTCAGCCCAGCGATATAAATATGTATACAAATGAAAGAATCATTATTATTTCTGATTTTTCATTTTTATTTCTGGTAACTTATATTTGTTTTTTGATCTATTACTTGTTTGTAATTGGCATTGGTTAGGCTAGCAATTCTTGAATAGCAGTTTTTTTTAATTATTCAAGGGAAGTCGGATTGATGTGTGGCTTTTCAATTAAAAGTGCCGGAATAAAACAAAATCGGTCAATATCTGTTATCTTTAGACATTAAAAAATAAAGATATAAAAAACAACAACACCATTTACATTTTTCGGTATATTCATTGGTAGAAAGTAACTAGCTTTTCCATATGTTGTTTACTAATAAAAATTAATACAAAGTGAGTTTGATGTATGATACGCCTCAATTATCTCAGAAATGGCTTGTAAGACTTTTGTAAATTTGGGTGCGCATGGGTCTTGTGATACTTATGTGTATTATGGTGACATCTACATTGTTTTCAGATCTTCATTACCCTATATATTTTGTGTTATTAGAAATGCTCAAGAAATACTGATTATTTTTCATGTAATATTCTCTATAAGTAACTGCCATAATTTTGGAGCTAAAATTACTGTATCTCCACCAAAGGTACAATAAATATTGTACATTTAGATAGCTGCGATTGAATAAACTTGTTTAATTTGAATATTCTTTGATAATTTATGTGCTAATACAAATCTGGTAGTGTCAGTAAAAAGTTTAACAAAATTGGTGCAGTAAAAGATTCATCCAAATTATGGCGCAGAAAATCTACAACAACTGAGGACAAATATTTTAATGTCTGTGTCATGTGAGAAGTAGATTCACATACAGTAAAGGCGAATATAGCAGATGCTGAAAATGTTGTCCATTTACTTCAATACAAGAAGCCATGCGATTTTTAAGACTTTGCAATACATTTTGCAATATCCCTGACTGCTCAATTCTTCTTATCTCTGTGGTAATCCTATCTTTCAATTCCTGAATATTGGCAAGTTTTGTTTTATGAACGATGTTTTTTAAGTGACCCCACTGGAAATAGTCTAAAGGATTTATGTCGGGTAATCGCAGGGGCCATTCGATAAAACCACGTCTTCCAATCCATCTTCTGGGAAACACATTATTTAGGTATTGCCTCACCACATACGCATAGTGAGGTGGGACACCATTTTGTTGTAGCCAATTGGTTTTAACAATATCACATGGGGATGTCCCATGACAATGTGTATTTAAATGATCAGTAGGGCAATTCGAAAAGGTTCGCATAAAAAATTAAGGTGAAGTAGTTTTCCCCAAATTTGTTCATAAAAATAGGAATATAATAACTAGTATTAATTTTGAATTATGTTTCCATGTCCCTTTTGGGTTGCAAAAGATCATTATAATCACAGGTATCATATTGTGTTTGATGAGTTGCACGTGCCGATCATCCATATTAGAATTAATACAGGAGTAAATAAACATGTAATACGATAGTCGGTAGATACCGCTGATTTGCAGTCGATATGTATTATATTCATTGGTATAAATTGATGATTGCGATGCCAGATTATTGAGAAACAATTAAATATTGAATTGTGTATTACCTGCATATTCATATGTTGAGTGTAACTCTACCTGCTTCAGATAATTTCAGAATAGTAATACAAACATAACAGGGCAAATTAAAAATAGTTATTATTTGCAATTACATGAAATTGAGATCTTGAAATAACATTTCAATTTTTGCATTGCATTTCCAATCTAGTAATCTCCTTAACCCGCGTGTGTATAAATTGTATGTTTGTATGTATGCGTGTGGATTTGGAATTCCCACTGCGACCCAAAGAATCTGTTGTGTCCCCCTTTCTTGCTGCGATACCCTGTTTTTATAGCTGATCTATTAATCCCACTCCTTTTAAAAAGTCTAGAATGTGGGATGACTTCAATTGCCAGAGATCTTCGTCTACTTCATACACTCCCAGATGTATTGCTCTGGAGTTCCTTGTTTTTCACAGGTCTAACTTTTTCAGATGTTTGTTGAGGTGGCTGTGCCCCGATGGGACTCCTGTTAGTATTCGTAGATTGTTCTATCCTACGTTGACACATTCTGCAGGTCTACTCTGGTCATAGTCTCCCGAAGAGTCTTTGCCTGTCTCAGCCCTTGTGGGTAGTCCTAATTATGGGTTTTGCTCATATCTATCTTCTTTTCTAGTACTTTGTTAATTGTTCTGTAGCTTATCAGCTATTTCATTTCCCTTCGCTCCAGTGTGTCCCGGAATTCATTGTAGGGTATTTCTCTTGCCTAGGCCGTTTAATTTTTCTAGGTAATCCCAAACGAGTTTGGATTTAATGATATTGGAGTTTAGCTCTAATGGCTGCTTGTCTATCGGACAGAATGATGATGCGATACCTCTCTAGATTGAACCGACACATTTTTCAATTGCATAAACTTCTGCATGAAAAATGCTTCTAAGGGTGCTTCCATTTCCGTGTGCTGTTTTTGATCTATCCGTTGTCTATGAAGAGCAAATAAGGTTCTTAGAGAAGTTTTTTTGTAGAAACTACGTAGTGATCGTTTAAAGGCATCAAAATTTATTTAGAATACTATTACAATTACCAGTATTTTTAGTACTAATAATCATAGAAGCTACGTTTTTAGTACGTTATAGGCAAACGTTAATAATTTGTACTATATTAACCACTAAGCAATAATGAACAAATTTAGTTTTTGGTTAATTTTGAGATTAGTATTGAAGAAATAGTGTTCTGATTCCAGGATATTGTACTTAATGTATTTAGTGCACTAATTTACTTACACCAACACTAAAATTTTAGTTGAACATTTTGATTTCTTACAGACCTTTTGATCACTTTTATACTCAATATATGATTGGTAACTTAGCACTGTATTTCTAGTTATAACCCGAATATAGGTTAGATTAATAAGGACGCTCATTGTGTTATTCCTTTCACTGCATAGTGTCCAGGTACTCAGTCCAAAATTTGTGTTAGTCCTACATTTTCACATTCTTGGTTAATTCTCTCTAATAGGATGTGAAGATCTTTTTCGCTCTCTGCCATTATAGCAGTATCATCTTGAGTTGTTGATTAATGTTTCTCCGATGTTTACCCACTCATGTCTCTCCTCCAGCACTTTCTGAAATACAAACTGAGAATATAGATTAAATATTTGTCGAGAAAGAACGCAGCCTTGGCGAACTCCCTTTTGAATTTTGAATTCGTTTATCTCCATGTCCTCAACACGCACTACTGCCGTTTAATTCTAATAGATATTTTTAATTAATCGTACATTGCTTGGATCTAAGTTAATTTTTGAGTTAATTCGGTATTAAATATATCAAAAATATAATTTTTTCCTCAAACTTTCGTTGTGAAAAAGTTTTTCGGTTTTTCCTGGAACAAGCGGCAACTTTGGTTGCATCAAAATTTGCACATAATTTTTTTTATCCATTTTTTGCATAATACAAAAATTTTCGAATATGAAAATAATCGCTATGCTAGGAAGAGAATAACGCTTTTTCCACAATGAACTCAAACAGGTAAATGGTAAAAAAGAGAGTTACCCTTATACTGAGTCCATATTGTCAACTAAACTCATGTTTCACCTTCACCTGTTTGACGTAAAAAGTTTCTCTAAAAAGTGAATTTTATATTTAAAACTTTGACACCCATTACTCTGATCATTGATGGGTTAATGAGATATAATATCAAAAAATGAATCAATTTTCAATACGTTCTAGTAACTAAGTAAAAAAAGAGTGAAGGTTTGATTATAAGAAATAATAAATAAAGATATATGGATTAATTTTTAGAAGTTTTCGATTACGTTATTAAAAAGAAATCAAATTCTCAATAATAAAGGTATTTATTGAGGAAAATACGTTACATTTATATCCCACTTCGTGGTTCGCTTCACGTCCCTCTTGGTTCGCAAATAATGTTTGAGCAATTGGCGTCAAAGGATCTCATCCTTCAAACCACACCATTGTTTGTTTACATTTTGTTTGTTTGTTTTATATTCAGTCGGGGAATTTTCGGAAGAAACTCAAGAAGTTCTCAATAAAGTATCACTTCATCGTATATAATCATAGCCAGAAAAAGAGTATACCGTAATGTCGTTTTTTTTTTCTTTTTAAAAGAAATTGTCGATGAAGAGAGGATTAGGTCTTTAGAGGAGTTTTTTTGGCAACAATTTCGTAGCGAGAGGTCATAAAGATACACTGAATACCTATTACAATTACTAGTCTTTCTTGAACTTCAAACATTGTTCTTTTCCATTTTTGGTTTTACAGAAATAACGTTTGATTCTTTGTTTCTGACCTTTTAGTTAACAATACGATAAAAAAATTAAACTGCATCAATGCACCACAGAATATCAAAAAAGATAAATTCAATTATAAGGGTTCAAAAATTCTTGCAACGAAATCTAATGCACAAAAAAGAATATTTTTAGAAATGGTTCACATTCATAATAACGAAAAAGCTATGAATAATTTAAGTAACAGTTGGGATGAAAAACTAAGGAAAAAATTAATTTTATCTTCTTTTTATCTTGACATAATGATGGTGGGTGGAGGGTGGTCGAAATGTCAAAATTTTTATCTGTCTTTCAAAACTTATTAAAAAAAGAACTAATTTTATAATAGAAGAGACCCAACATCAAGACGATTTAGAAACATAAACATATATAAAAGGTCTTAGAAATGTGACATTAAAAAAATTTCTCATATGACCCTTCGTTTCTGAGTTATAGGCCTTTAAATTACAACTTATATTTTCTAAATTATACATTCGAACTTTATAAACTTTGGATGATTACTTATGTACGTAAAGTGTGGGTGACGTCATAAATCATTTTTGCTCCGCTTTATAGTTTTTTACTTATTATATCCCGCATGAATTCTTTGTTTTCTTAAAGATGTCGACTATTTCGAATATGAGGTCATTCATATTCACGTCACTTTCGAAATTCCTTCTTTTTTTCAAGTTCCATATATTTTGATTCATTTTCAATCCTCAAACCTCTCTTGCAATTTTCTCTAATGTGTTCTCTAGACTCTTTCGGTTTCTTGCTAATAGAGTTAAATCATCAGCATATGCTATTACTTGTATTGATTTATTAATGATACTTGCATTGATATTACATTCTCTTATTATGCCTTCAACTACAATGCTAAACAATACCGCTTATAATCCGTCACCCGGCTTGAGCCCAGTATTTATTTAGAATTCCTCGGATGGTCTGTTTTTTGTTATTACCCTTACCCTATAATTCAACATAGTATTTTCATCAATTCTGTAAACTTTTGGAGTAGTTGTAGTTTTTCCATGTCCTTTCGTTCTTTTTTTCAGACTGTCGAATGCTTGTTAGTCAATGAAAAGCATTTGCATACTAATGTTGTGCTCATAGCTTTTTTCGATCACTTGTTTTATAGTCTATATCGCATCTACTGTTGACTTTCCTTGCCCAGAACCTTTTTGATTGTTTCCTATTTCTGATTCCACTATCTTTTTCAGTCTATCATTCATTAATGTTGTTAGTGTTTTATATACGGTATTAAGCAAACTAATACCTCTATAATTACTGGTATTTCCTCCCTTCATTATTGGTATATTCAATCCAGTAGTCCACTCTTTTGGCATCACTTCTGTTTCCCATATTCTTTCTATGATCTTGCTTATTTTGTATCTTAGATTATCTCCCCCATATTTTATTAATTCATTCTCTATTTCGCCTAGACCTCCTATTTTATTATGTTTCAGTGTATTTATTATGACTCCATTCTCTGTCATTGATATTTGTTGTATTTCGTTTTCTATTTTGTTTCGTTATATCTTGATATAATTTTTATTTTATTTTTATTATCATTTTCCAAGTTGTCTATACTATCATTTAGCCATTTTATTCTCTTTATCTTTGTGTTCCCACTTATTATTTCTCTATATATTTTAATCATCTTGTTCCATAGTTCGTAGCCATGCCCATTGGTTAACAATCCATTTACAGGGTCAACAATTAACCCTAACGAAATTTCTCCCGTCGGGTATAATTTTTCCCGGAAAGCGTTCAGTATACAACCTTCTGACACTGACGAGTTACCAGAAGCCAAACCATACAACATATGCATGTTGGTATATTTACTAAATTGACATTAATGAATTAAGTCGCTAGCAATGTTTAATTGAATATCACGTAGTAACTTGTCAGTAGCCTTCTAGATGAAAAACAATTATTAATCTCTCTCAACTTTTTCTTAATGCCAGTAATATGATTTTCGATAGTATGTAGTACAAATAATTATTTATTTATTCATTATTCCTCCCAGAAATGTAAAACCAGCGAAAATCGGTGGCTCGAGATAGTTCATCATCACCAAGAGTCAAAGAGAGTTGATCAACACCCTGCTGTTGGTTTATTCCACGTTGCGTCGTAAATCAAAAAAATCATCGCACGAAAATCGTCGCGATTTAACATGAATGTTTCAAGTATCTGTAATAGCTCTCGTATGACAACCCGTTCTGAGTACGTTCACCATGTCAAATGTCAAACTTTATGGTGTTAATATCATTTTTAATATATTCACATCAGGATTGCTATATCTCAAAACTTAAATAACATCCCTCGTCTGGGAGTTCAAATATATAAAATATATAGAATTTTTTCTTATTTCCATTAAATTGTAGAAACTAAGAAAGATAGAAAATACTTCTTGACCTTTTTGGTAGAGAATTTAATTTAATAGGTAAAAAAATACGAAAACTTTTACGTGTCTCTCACATCAAGAAGTTTTCGAATGATTTTCTGTGTTCTTTAAACATTCATACCGTAAATGATGTGATAGAGATAATGAAATAAGGGTTGCAAATAAAAACAGCTTAAATTAGCTGAAAAAATGAAAAGGGGACGTCGAAAATTAACAGGGGATACACTAATAGCGGGAATTTTCCAGGAAAGAATAATTTTATTATCTTTGACAGCGAATCTTGCAAAGAATAAAAAGAGTTCGTTTGCAACTAATAGAAAGGAATAAATCCGACAGCAATGATAAACCACGACGTTTATTTGAAGATTTGAGTTTTTAACTTTCTTATGAAAATAGATAGAGGATAACTCACTTATCATATTACTTCAGATCAGATGAATTGAGAACACGAATTTGGGCAAGCATTATTATTAGAATAAGCTTGGGAGATCTTCAGAAGCTAAAAAGTGTGCTTTGTAAAGAGAGTTCGAGAAATTCTGTATACTGCTTGAATGTTAGCTTCACGCCTAAAGGACGAAAGTACTGGAAGGCTCAGTTGATCTGAATAAATTACACCAGGGGTCGGCAACCTTTTTTCACCGTGGGTCGAAATCAACCAAAATACAAGTATTAGTAAGACGTTTGGGTCAAGGATATTTTCGTTTTAAACTTTAGTAAATGAAAAGATATAGCTAGTCTAGTTTATAGTTAAGTCGAATTTTGAATAGTTAACATGCTCCTGTTTTTACTTGAAATAAATTTCATTTGTGAAAATATTTGCTCACATTTATAAGGGGATGATGACCGAAATCCAACTTTCGAACATATTTAGATTGCGTTCATCGATATTTTCTTTTTCATGTTTACTTTTTAACAAGAGAAACAACTGAAATTGTTTAGTTCTTATGTCAGTTCTAAATAATATCAATTCCATTCCATTTCATTCAATTCCTCATACATTTTCAAAATTGTATGGTTATTTCCTTGGAGTCGTACGTTGAAATCATTATAATGGTTCATTATGTCCGTTAAGAATAAAAGTCGTCAAAACCATTGTTCATCATTGAGTTCGAGATCATTCATTTTGCCCGATTTCATGAAGAAATCATCAAACAAAATGTTCTTCATGTAAAATACAATGAAACGATAAAAGTGAACGGCCAAGTTCATGTTCCATTAGTTTTACAAATCCGTCAGTATTTCCTCTCATACTTGGAGCCCCGTCTGTAGTTATGGAAAATATTTTACTTTTTAAATCCAATTCCTGCCCATTTTTGGAATTTGTAAACTCTTATAATTGACAAAAAATATCAGTACCTTTGGTGTCGCCATTCATTGAAGCAAGAACGCATAGTTATGCTAATTATCTTAATTATATCACAAGATGACAAATCATTTTTGACCGGATAATGGCATTTCTTTGATTCTCTCAAGTAATCAAATAAGTGTTCGGAATAATTTATGGATGCGTTTTTCAAAAACTGTAATGGTTTTCCGTTGGTACCAATGCTAAGATCTGCAACAAAGCTGGCGGACGTAGCGTGATTGTTGCTGGTAACTAAACTCTTCAAGTATTTATTTTGTTTTCCAAAATTTAATACACGTTTAGCAATGTATTCAGATTTATCTTCATTTGCCATTTCACTCACATCTTTATGTTTTGAAGAAAAGAGTCGCTCAATATTATAAGTCCTGGTGGTAATTATATCAGTACATAAAGTACATATCATACATATCAATCAACTGAGATAAAGACGCGCGCATCCACGAATGGTACAATTTCTTCGAATAATATCGCTGCATTCCACATACTATCGGCCGATTCCATAACCAGTCAGGCGGGGTTGGGGATTTAACTGATATTTTTATATATTATACAGGATTTAAATTTGTTACATTCATAACTTTGCGACGAAAATTTTATACTTTATTTTCGGAACTAAAGTGGATCACTTGAAATTAAGAAATGAGTACACAATACTCAAGGCACTGTAATTGAAGTTCATATTTCAAACATCAGAATTCTTGCCAATTACCAAATATATTTTCTTGTAACAAATTTGTTAGTTCCAAATACAGTACGAATATAATTATTATACCTTCAAACTTGTTATTTACAATGGAAAAATTACACTCAGATATTATTGCTGATTCAACGTAAAAATGTGAGTGTAAGAAGGTAAAAGCAACAATTCGCGAGTATTGAATAGTAATTGAGAGAATAGTGCATCCTAAATTACTATACTAACTTCGCGTATAGAAACTTCATTTGAAGGCAGACATAGGGAATGAAGTTAATATTATGTAATTTATGTACATAGTGTTGAAAGTAACTTGAAAGTTTGTTGTAAATTATTATTTAATTTTGAGGCAAAACTAATAAATTTGTGTGATAAGCAGTTTCGTTAATGAATTGAATTGTTTGTAATAATAATAATCGAAATAAATGTATGAGTGGAAACTTTGGTAGAAGCAATAACCTTATCATGAACTTAAACGAAATAATACAAGAGAAGTTGGTCAAGATATGCATCACCATTCAAAATACAGCTATTTACTCGACGTCTAATAAATTACCGAATGATTGTGAATTAAACTTTCACGGTAAGTGTGATTATAAATACATTGTTGTGACTCTTCCAAGATCAGAAAATATGATGTAACGGATTCCAAAATCTCCCGTATGATAACTACAAAATATGCACCATCATGCAAGATACACGTACACCTTATTAGGAGGCATGTAAATATTTCAGAAGAACTGAAAGTTCCTTGGTGTACTAAGCAAATGCTATCCCTATGAATAATAGATGCTACACCATACGTTGACCGAAAAGTTTAGTGATGCAATCGAGGTATATGGGTTTACATCAGTCTCTATATGTGGTAGTTGTGGAAACTTTAACCGAAATATGTGGAGCAAAATTTGTGATTGTAACAATTAATCACGCTGCTTGCGGAGCCGAAGGACAGAAAGTACCAAATGTTGAAATGCTTCAGTTTCATTTAATTGTTTCCTACTAGTTTTCTGGTACACTTCCAATATCAATTGCAGAATAAAGTTATACGAGAAAAGATCAATATTTCATAAATACGCACGGCAGTGTACCAAATTAAGAAATGAAACATAATATTTACTCCCCGTATAAAATTCAACATCTAACAAACCGTCAGTCCTCGTCGACTCATCACCTTCACTATTTATCAAATATTCCTGCCAGACAGCATCGGCGTTGCTTGATGAGATTTATTCAATTCATAAATTTCTTTAAATAAAATCAGAATTACGAAAATGTAATCTCCAGAACTGAGTATGTGAGTGAGTGAGTGAACTAGTTCCTAGTTCAGACGATTCTGACTACTGTTATTATTTATAAAGATTTTTGGAATTGAAATGATTTTTTTCTTTTGTTTTATTTGCAAAGAATTGATTTTCCTTCAAGGTTTTTGCTTTGAAATTTCGTTATCCAGATAAAAAACCAATGAGGTACAAAAAGTACTCAGTTCATGTCTGGTACCCTGTTTAAACCAAGGTACATTTTACTCGTCTATTTACATTTTATAATTTAATATTAGTAAGTTAAGTGAGGACTACAATTAAGTGCATTTGTCTAAATAACAGCGTATAATGCCGTTCAATTTATAATAAACGATTGCCTTTTAACGAATACTTTCTCGCATAAGATATACATATTTTTATAAGTATTTATCAAAATAATCAATATATAAAATGGAGTATCTACGCCTATGGTAGATCAAACTAAATTGTCTGCAATATTAGAACAACTATATCACAGTTGGAGTATCACGATTTATAATATTAGTTCTTAGAACAGAGATGAAGCCCAGTTCAACAAGGATCTGCAACCTTTTCGGACTCAAGCAATTTTCAAAATGTTTTTTTATTCGGCCACATTTAAATGAATATAGCAAAATTCTATTTTTCATTGATCGCTATATTAACAATAATATCATAAAACAAAAAATTTACAGATTAGAAATAGAAAAATATGGAAATATAATTCCAATTATATATGTATAAATGTGTAGCTACATAAAATATATAAAATATTGGAGAAAATAGGTTATCTTTAATTCATCAAAATTGCCCTTGTTGCTCTCAACAAGTTTTATAAATGTCTGTCAACCTCGTTCTATATTTTGATTTTATTAAATTCATCATCTTGAAATTGGTTTTTCGCAAAAATAGGGTCTTAAATTGTGGCAGGTTTGAATAAAATATAGTGAAATTATTTTACATACATAGTTAGATTGCAAATCAAATTTTTCTAGTTGCGATTTTGGTGATGCTTTCACAAAATCAAATTTCCGAGGATACCTAATCAAATATTGATATGTTACCGGCCAAACCCGATTTCATGACATACTAGTTTTGCCTAGGCCAAACTATTTTTTTCTATACGCGATAGGATTAAATAATATAGCTTAGTTCAAACTAGTTGATCCTGATATAAATCCTTAAACTATAGAATAAACTAGTACGGCCTAGTCTAAACATTATAGGGTAACTAGAAATTCGAGATGAAAAATAATCATTTTTATTAAAACAATAATGATTCGTTGTTAAAAGATTTGGACAATTAGTAATACAAACATTCATACTATAACAAATAATAAATGTGCTTTTAATAAAAGTAATAACCTGTTTGGGCTGGGCTAAGCTTGTTTATCCTATTTGGCTAAGTACAAATTAGTTTGGACAAGGCTAAACTAGTTAACCTATCGCGTATAGGAAGAACTAGTTTGACCTAGGCAAAACTAGTTTATCCTGAAATAGGATTTGGCTGGTAACATTCCTTTTGCATGAAAACCTTGTAATCGATGACAAGAATTTTCACACAATACTTTTAGTGACTCAATCAAAATATTCGAGAGACACTGTTTGCCGTTGTTGGTCAAAAACGATTGCGAAGTAGGAAAATGACAATAATTGTTCTGTTCATGTTGAGAAATAAACAATTTTATTTCAAGTTGGAAACTCTCTCCTCTGTAAATAGCTCGTTTGTTCTGTCTTGTAGTGTTTTATTTAATTTATTGAGGTAAGTTGTAATGTCCATAAGAAAAGCCAAATCACTCATCCATTTCAAATTGATAATTCTGTTATATTCTTTTCTGGTTCTGTCAGAAACATCTCAATCTCGTCTAATAACTACAATATTACAGTATGAGAACTCCTTAATTATTTATTTGGAATTGACCAACAAATGTTGGTGACTATTACCTTCTTATATAGAATAATAGAATAATTCCTGGTGATTGTGAGATGAATTCTTCTAAAATTAGTAGACATGATACAGCTTTATAAACTGATAAAGTGTATTTTTCATAGAAATCCAGAAAAACAATAAAAACCTGAACATAAAAAGTGGGATGAAGGTAATATGGCAAAAGCAATAACTGCTGTTCGATAAGGCAAAATGGAATATTAATAAGCTGGCAAGCATTTTATGGTGTCGGAGGTCAACTCTGTTCCAACTATTAAAAAAATATGCTGATCCTCAATTGTGTCAAAACCGAAATTAGGACGCAAACCTATTTTAATTTGGTCAAGCACTGATTGGCTATGGACCAGATTGACACGAAGCGATGTTCACAATATTGCTTCTCAACTTGCCAGAAAAAACAATATTCTTTTCCATTGGTAAACGAATTAGGAGGCTCAGTTTCAGAAAAAACACTTCAAGATGTTTTAAGCTCGAGAAAACCTACTGGAAGTTCCTTCTTCTGTGGTTTAATAAGAAATCTGTCAGTGCCTTATCTGATATTTTGGAGAAGCAAATGAAAAGATCCAACTTTACAGCACACAGAGTGTTTAATGTTTATTGTTTAATTAAAGTCTTTTTGATGAGAGAGAGAGAGAGAAAAGGCAAAGAACTACTTCAGGTTTTCGGATCTAGTATTTCTTCTGTGTTCTATTGTGGGAGAAAAGTTTTATTTATAACAACAGCTGTTTGAGTAGAATTCCTCACTAAATCTTCACTCAATAACGATGTGGAAAGTTGTTAAATTTCTATTGCTGGGCTGATTTACATCCTTCATTAGAATAACTTGAGAAACTCCTCAAAGCAATGCCACAATCCACAATAACAACTCTTTTGAAAAATTGACCTTCTCATATAAATAAGACGGAAAAGGAAATAATTTCTATTTACCAATTACCTATAAGTAGGACCAATGTATATTCGTGGAAATTATTCAATATTCAAAGAAACGACTACAAAATCAGATAATGGACAGAAAAAGCAAAAGACAACATGGATTAAATTAGAAATGGAAGCAAAGAAAATAAGGAGGCATACAAAACTATGAGAAACATAGTCAAGAAAGTAATTAAAAAAGAAAATATGTGACGAAATAATACAAGCTTTTAGGAGAAAAAAAGAGCAATGGGAGGAAGAAGAAAAATGAAAATAAGAAGAATAAGAGATAAATGAAAATAATAAGAATAAGAGATGAAAGCAACAATATAAGTGACACGGAAGACATATTGGAAACATGGAAGGTATTTTTCTATAAAAAATTCAGTCGCAGAGAAAGAAACATGAGAAGAGAACAAGAATTGCAGGATGCAGTGGAAATATACGACGATAGAAGAACAAAAGAAAATCACGGAACGGGAAGTGGAAGAAACAATACGTAAAATCAGAATAGGAAAAGCGTGTGGATGAAATATTTAGGACAATCACAAAGGGGATGGATATTAAAGATATCCGATCCACAAATACTATACCGAAGATAATACAATGAAATATAGGATGAAGAAAGTGCATATAGAAAAGGAAACAAACGATATGTAACATTACATTTGAGGAGCTTAATAGAACGGAGAATAGAACAAGGAAAAGAATTACATATTACATTCAACGATTTGGAAGCTACATTCCACTCAATAGATAGAAATGGAATAATATGAGGAAAATAGGAATTCTTGAAAAAATAACAGAAATAACAGAAGAAATAAATGGAAATTTAAGAGGAAAAGTTCATATAGACAGATAAAGATCGACGGAGTTTTGGATGGAAATGGGAGTAAAACAAGGAGATATCCTTAGTCCTCTTGAATTTATACTTGTTATGGATAGGACGAGAGAAACCATAAGAAAGAAGAACTATGAACAATGACAAAATCATTGGCTACAGAAACATGGAACCCCTAAAAATAGATAGATTAGTATATATACAGACATATATAGCAGAAGAAAAAAATAGAGTATGGGGAACATTTAATAATGGAAGGGTAGAAGAAGCATTTGAATATCATTTTCACTAAAGATAGGAAGCAGTGGAAATTAAGTAAATAATGAAAATAGCAAGGAAACCGAGAATAGATAGGATAAGAAATGAGGTACTTTAGAAAAATCAAACAGGAACCAATAGGTACCAAAATAGTTGAAAAATGTTTGAACTGGTACGGACACATAATGAAAGCAATACTACAAAGCCTATTGAGAAAAATAACATAAGCAAAAAGATATGAGAAAAGAAGGACCCAGGAGAACGTGGCAACAACCTAATTAGCACAACTAGTTTCATTAATGAAAAATAACAGTTTACACAATAACCTTCGGAAGCTGAATTTTGTCAAAATAGTCAGAAACACGTTCATACATTTTACTCGACTGTTTTATTGAGGTGGTCAAAATATTCATAAAAGAAACATTAGAGTTAGTGAAGCACCACAAACGAAATCTTTCCTAGCTATTATACAAGAACTATATAACTATTTTCTTATTCTCATTATCAGTTTGTTGCCGGTAATGATTTTGTAGTGCTATTTAGAATCATCTTACAATAAAGGAATTTTTGTTATCTTCCTCTCAATTAACCTCATAAAACGACTTATTGTGAGCTCATTATTATGTTTTTCTTAGTAGTTTTCTTAGTTAACAGGTCCGTGAGGAGACTCAAATGGCATTATCACTAACTTCTTTTTGAGATCCAGTAGTTCTGTAATCAATATGAGTGCCATTATCACAATGACATCACATTCTGCTCATTGCCGTTTGTCGTATTATGAATCGATCAACTGATCGATGAAAGAAAATGGAAAATGTCGTATAAAGTAAATATAAGTTAAGTAGATGGAACTGTTACACTACAGATATGATAAAACTAAAATGAAATATTTACAAACCGCAATAATTACGTTAATTGCTCTATTACCATCGATTCTTTTGAAAGTTATAAGAATAGTTGTATATGCGATATAAAACTTCTTATAGATCACTTAAACAGAAAGCAGCTTTTGGGTATAAACGGTACTTTTAGAACTATTTAATGACTCTAAAGTTCTTTTGAAGCTGTTCAAAGGAATCAGATAGAATAAACGAAATCACCAAAAAGTATAATAAGCTAATACTTACTCCAAATTACGTTTAAAAACCCATTATATCTCACATAGCAGCTAAATGATATAAATCAATTCGGTAATAAAAGAGTAAACTCTGTATTACTTGGGAAGAAATAACACAGGGGGAAAACAGTATAGCAGATGAATGAAGTAGCAAAGGATCGGAAAGAGTGGAAAAAATGATTTCATGAGAATAAAAACTAAAATAAAATCACTCAAAAGCTCTAAGCGGCATAAAAACTCCTAGGAAAAAAAACGAAGGTAGATGAATTCCTTATACAGTTAATATGAGCAAGAGCAGAATTATTTTGTTTCATAATTCTTATACTAGCCAAACAGAAATAAATAAATCTTAAACATCCTAAATAGAAATTTTATTCGAAATTAAAATTTAATATAGCGAAGTTTATACACCTGGAATTATCTATAAATCAACATTATTATACTAGGTTAACCGTTCAAGCTAAACCTCACTCTCTAAATTACTTATTATATTCTTGGAATTGCCTATAACCCTTCTCTCCCTTACCTGCATTATCATCAATAATTTTAGTCGGGAAGTTTGTTCGTAAACTATAAAGATCAGTCTTCACCTCTTAATGGCCTTCACTAATTATCCTTTACCAAAAACTAAGTCAAAACTGTCAATTGAAAGGTTTAGTGGAAACATAACCTAAAAATTTAGGATGTCCTTTAGGATAATCTGTAGTGATAATTAACTATCGTTATTTATGGTGGTTATGAAAGTGATACTTGATCGTTTAATATGGATGCTTCCGAAGATTTTTTTAACATTTTAAGAATACAGTTATTGCTAGAAGATCGCCTTATTAGATTATATGGAAGATTTATTATTTGGCCCGATAATAAATTTTATTCTTTCGCTTATAAAAACAAACTGTACAGTATATTCTCCAACTAATAGATACATTTTTCTTTAGTTATATCAAGAATAAATTATTACTTAAATCAACTGAATTGGAATTTCTGGAACCGTTGATGATATTAGTCTATAATCAATTGATATTTATATATAGAGTGAGCTGTAAAAAATAGGTCCTTTGCCCCTATTTTAACTAATCCATAAATAACCTCAAAACTTCCAAATGCATAAAATAATTTATTTATTTTTTTTTATTTATTGTGACTGAAAATGTGCTCAGCTATACCCTTATGTCAAATGAACTAGGTGCTCTTTAAATCGGACATTAATAAACCTTTTAGTTTGCCCAATATAACTTCTTGCCACGATGATTACAGTCAATTTCCTAAATAGCTGTCATTTCTAAATACAATTGCTTTACTGTATTTTTTATTTTATAAATCAATCTCAAACCTACTTTCTTATGTTTTGTGTTTTAATCTTTTTGTACGAAGGCGGTTTTTTTTCAATCTTTAGATAAAGGCTTTAAATAAAAGACAAGTTCATATAAAACAATAATTTTATTACCAAAAGATTGATTAGGTTAGGTTATGCTACTTTTCGATATAATCGCCGTTGAGATTGAGACATTTGTTATATCTGTGAACAAGCTTTTCAATACCCAGTACCCAGTACCAAGTAGCCATCAATGTAGCCTAACCGTTTAGTATCAATATAGTACAAAACAAACCTTGAAACTTCTGGGAATTCTGTATACAAAGCAGTAACGATGGATCTGCGATTTGTGTCTTTGGCTCCGTTCACCATGGACATCATTACGGCCTTCTTTAAACTTTCGACACCATTCACGCACCATGACTTATGAAGTTTTCCCTATACACACGACTCATTCTCCGATGCATTTCTGCAACACTATGACTTTCAGTTACACTTTGCAATTCAAACTTGGTGGGAGCATTAATAATGGCGTACATGTTAACGTGGTTGTAGCACAACGTCGACTGACGCATGAAAGTCAAAAATGGTGGAGTGTGTAGTGGAAGAGCTTCGCAGTCGCCTACAGCGAATGCCTGCTATCTTTTGCCCGCGTAGCATCTGAACGGAGCGATCGGGGGTTGAGAAAAAACGGCACTCATATAGACCGTATTGAGTAAACCCTCAATAAAAGTCCTCTCTTTGTATCTTCCGATGTTAATTAGAAAAATTAATAAACCGGGAAAACTGGCTGCCTAGCTTTGATATTTACAATTGATTATCAAAGAAATTTGAAAATTTACTAATCATCCAAAGAGATTCCCACTCAATACGGAAATTGAGGATGATGTAAAACGGTTATTTCGTAGCGTGCTGATGCCGTTGACCTTGGGGTATCACCAGTACTTACTGAACTCTCTTTTGGGGTTGATACAACTGCGAAATATTCACAATTAACGATAATATGTATAGTCCAAAAATATTCTCAATGCAAAAATGAATTTTACAATAAACATGAAGGAACAGCTATGGGCAATTACGTTAATTGCTGAATTCTTCAAGAGTCGCTTTGAGAAGCAAATTAAGTAATAGCTTCAGTATTTTCTCATTATATGTATAAGTATGTCGTCGATAACCCACAATAGTAGCTAGAATAAGAAAAAAAATTCATTAAGCTACATAGTTAATATTAAAATCATTATCGTCCTTTAAGTATCGTTTTAACAATAAACACACCCTTATTTTATATTAATATTCAATCCTTCACTCACACAGTGTACTTAACGAAACTTGTGAATGTTCTTACAACTTTCAACATGATTTTATCTGAATACGTCAAGGAGATTAACTAAAATAACGTCGAAAGTCTGCTGTCAAATAGAGTTTTTGTTCATTTCCACACCATTCCCATGTTTTTGTTGAAATCATAGAGATACTATTATACTCTTAGAAATATTAGACTTTATTTTATGTATTCCTCTAGGAGCAGTTTGAATCCAATAAAAAAAGTTCTTTTGGAAACTTCATGGTCGAGGTCGAAATGATTAATTGAATTTACGACACTTAGTCGTCCCGCAATAAAATTAAACTTAGATTATGACATTATTAAATTTTGGAAGTAATCCTTAAGAGCGTGGAATGTTTTGAAACTAATTTTGAGTAAAACAAAGATGTGATTGTTTATGCCACATTTGTTTTCCAGTTTGTTGCTCTAAAATTTACACTGAGGAAAAAATTATGAGATAAATTATAGAATACTGTATATTGCCTATTCTATACTTTTTTTAAAATTTGTATTAAACGAATATTGGAATTGAAATACGAGATATATGCAAAGAATAGATTACCCGTTGTTTTCCGTGATTAATCGTGTCAATTGCGCTACAAAGAAAATTCAAAGGCCTGTCTAAGTATCCCTGAACATTCAAAACTTACCCAGTCCATGTTTAGAAAGCCTTGTCTTCCCTAGCCAAGTACATAAGAACATAGAATCTGCCCACTGACGAATTGATCGAAGAGATAAGCATCGAAAAGAACTTTACCACGAGGCTAAGTAGAAATCCATCCAAACTTTCAGATGAAAGACCATTAGATGGTAAATAAATGAGTCCAAAACTATTACAGAGGCAGATGATAAAATATTCACGGATGATACTGGAGACTCATCTTCGCTAGACTCTCGCTTACGCGTAGAAATCTGCGCTACTGAAAGAAACTATCATAAATGTGGCATATCAATAGTCAGGCGGTTATGCATTGCGCTGTCATGTTACCCACTTGAGTTGATACTGTGCAGACGAAAACAAGCGTAAACAATAAATTCTTTCTAGTCTAGGTTACTGATCATACAAGAATCATAGGAACACGTTTATTGGTCTGGAGTCTTTCTTTCGTGTAAGAAAATACTCCTATAAGAAAGAGTATCGGAACAAGGGGAAAACTAAAATAGAAAGATTCTGGTGGTATAATTCCCGAGTTGGAATAAAAGTTTTGTTCGGAACTAATAAAACTGAGCTTCCTTATAGGGGACTACCACCTTATGAATAATCAAATTAGAGAATCAGGCAAGTTTTCATTCTACGGGGTAGAAAAAACTTCTGGTCACCTATAATACCACGCCATTCAATGCATCGAAAAATAAAACGATAGAAGCGAAGTAATCTCCTTGAAGGAGTAGTCCTTGAATTTACTAGGCATTGTAAATTTCCAACACTGTATCACATTCCTTCGAGGTATCACATTCCTTCGAGACTCTCACATAGGCTTATTTTTCTATGCTCTTGATTTTTTTCTTATACAAGGGTTGCTACTTAAGTTTTGAGATAGACTAATAAAAACAACTATTTATTATTGGATGGGATTTTATGGATTTTCAAAATATTCTCCATTAAGATTAATTTACTTTTACATGCGTTTGAATCAAGTGTCAAAACATTTCTTTCATTCCGATTGAGATACCTCCAAAGCATGTAATTTGAACGCATAAACCGCTTCTTCAGGTGACCGCTGACTTCACAATTTTATTTACGACGGATAATCCACCAATTCGTATCTGTAAAGCTAACAGAGTACATTACCGAAAATGAATTTACTACTTAAATAAATTTAATGCTTTTCATGGACAATGAAACATTTTGGGCTTTTTTTATTTTTCTCGAAATTTAAAATTGAAAGTGCTCGGCTAGCTTACTATCAAGCTAGCACTTAAATATGGTGTCAAGAAATGACTTAAGTTTATTTTAAATGGTAACTTCAGCTTCAAAGGGGTTATTTTCGGGAAAAAATTATTAATTCCACTCTCTGATATTTAAAAAGCTCAAGAATATCATGATAAATTAAATACTAGTATCGCAAAAATGACCGATGCTCTGCTAGCTTGATAGTAAGCTAGCCAAGAGGTTCCAATTTTCAATTTCGAAAGAAATAAAAAAAGCATTTTCATAGCGGCACATAAAAAGTACTTAATTTATTCAAGTAGTAAATTCATTTTCGGTGATTTGCTCTGTTAGCTTTACATCAATCATCAATTCGATGTTTTGACTGTTCAAAAACATTTTTTTTCAACTTGTATGTGATGAAGAATGATTTGTCTTCTGTTAATGGTTTCTATTGATTTCTTCGAACACTTCTGGCCAACAAATAATGGTGTACCATTCAGAATCGACTGTTCTACGTTGCTCTAATAGAAAGGTGACGATATGTCGAGTTATTCCGAAGAAATAGGCGACCATTTGCTTCGAAGTGCTTCGTGCGCAAACAGATTAGATCCGTGAATGATGATTATTTTAATAGATAGCTAAATATGTCATTTATAAAATTAACAGAAGATGGGGATATTACCATTTTCTTAAAAATCACCTGTCAATTTTATCAGAAGTTTTACTCAATATTCGGCGACAAATTTGGTATTCGCATTATGGCGTTTCGATTACCAAGTTATCGTTATCAAGAAATGAGCGTAAATTTTGTTTCCAGAGATGCATCACGACAATGTGCCTCCCCATTTATCTGCTATTGTAATATAAAAATTAACAGAACTGCGATGCGATTCAGTTTGCAATCCGTCATATTGACATGATCTGGCTTCATGCTGGAAAGTGATTCTAGCAATATGAAGATGTGATAACAGAAATAAACATGTATATAGCGAACTTCTAGAAGATTTCTTTTAATGATAACATTAGAATATTAGAAACTCGCTGGAAAGAAAATTATGTTTGAATAGAATAGAATATTTTTCTACTTTATTATTTAAAAGTAACTCTTTGTTTAAACCCATAAAATTTCATTCAGAATTAATGGAAATTATCAATCCTGCATTCGATAATTACACTGGTTGAAAAAAAAATTTCTTTTTTAGTAACATAATAATGAATATCATATTGTGATAAAATGGATCTATACAAATACAATAATATAAAAAAAATAATTGTAACACGGAAGTTACATTTATAAAACGATATTCATTGGTGAAATATTTAATATTTATTAAAAAAATAATTTCACCTTTTATAAATAGTATATATTGACAATATTTATAGCTAACACCTAATAAACATACATCACATCTATTAAAAACATCAAAAAAATCACTTCAAATATCAATTAGCTCTACTTTTTCCTTTTATCTGGGGCTGCACTTTCTCTTTTTAAAAACCAACAGTAATCACCCATCCTCCTTGATACCGAATTTCCATTGTTCAAATATCTTGGTGGAACCTTTCAGCCTGCTCATCACTGACAGCTACCATACTTTGGAAGAAATGAATTTTTAATGAATTTAATTTGATAAAGCACCAAGGAATTTGTAGGCGTCTAGAAGTTCATCAACTAATTGTTGGTAGTTTGGGTCCATATTGTTGCTACACCCTCACTACACTAACAAATGCCTTCCATGCTCTAAGCTGGTGAGCTTTTTTAGCAAAATTGTCATCGTCCAGCAATTTTCTTATTTGTGGCCCAATAAAAATACCTTCCTTTAATTTGGCATCACTCAACTGAGGATAGTCATTTCTAAGGTATTTGGATCAACCATCACCCTCTTTAGCCATAGTCTTCACAAAGTTTAATGTGAAGAGGGGGCAGAAGGATATTTTTGAGATCTACAACAGGTATAAACTTAACATATTGAGATTCCTGTTGAAACTCACTTCTTGCTTGCCAATTTTTTTACATAGTGTCGATCTACTGCCCGACTGTCCCATAGACAAAGAAAACAGTAATGTTTGGTAACCCCCCTTCCCTGAAGTCCCAATAAAATTCTAACGTTCAGGTCCCCACATATGTGCCAATTTAGTCTAAAAGCAACATTTTCATATGTTTCTTTCATCTTCACAGAATGAGCAGCTGGTATAGACGGTATTGAATTTCCATTGTGTGATAACACTGATTTTGAACTGTATTATACGAGTCAATAAATAGGCGTCACTCACTGGGATTATGCTGTAGAATGCAGAAAATTTAGCATTTCTTTTTCTAAAGGTCGTTATATTTGTCTCTTTGGCTAACGTGCTCCATTTTTTAAGACTGGAAGGAAGAAGTTCAGACTGTTGCTTTGATATCTCCAAATCACGTTCTAAATCATTCAACTCACTTCGAAGAATCAAATGTGGCTCGCCAGAACTGGTACTTGGAGTGAAAATAGGTCGGTGCTTTGTTCTTCGGAGCTTCCTGATGATACGTTGTCTCCAGTATCTTATAAAACAATATTTTATGAATCTAAAGCCGTACTGGTAAAACTTCGTTATGGGGTACAGATTGTATAGCAGACGGCAAATTTGAATACTCGATCTTGTGCTTTCCTTTCTTGGAATAACCAGTTTTTGGTTAGTAGGTTCCCGCCGTACTGTTCGAATTGCAAAAGGCATACTTTTCTTCTTCTCATTCATCCACTGCACCAATCAGACGCTACAACTAACCCACTGCTTGTCTTAGTCTTCAATTAAAGTACCAAAATATATGAAATAGGCTTTTTCACATTTTAGGAAAAAGATATGGCTTGCGATTTCACCATAAATTCTCCACATATATAGTAAAATTTGTCAGGAGAAGATTTGCAACTGCGGCGCGTTTGACACGATATTTTCGTTTTTGCACTATGAACAGTAATCCACTAATTTTATAAAATCACCTACCTGTTAATGTAAATAAGGATAATTAAGCTATTGAAAATTGGTACATGTTAGGGCTTAATAAATATTCTTTTTTCATGTGGGTAAAGCGATTATTAATCTTTCAAATATTAACAACAAAACCCATATTCGACTACACTATTTAAGTATCTAGTAAAGGTTCAAAAGTTTTTCTAATACTGTGTTATATATCGTGTTGCTTAACTTTTTCACGAGGATCCAGTATTTTAGCTAAAAGCCTCGAATATAACCAGTCCGTGCCTGATCGATATGTCCAACAGGTACAATAAAACCAACTGGTCACCGACTATCCCATTTTTGATATATGTTCTATCTCCTACAAATAAGTGTAAGGATTTATTGCTCGATATCCTTCCGACTGCATCGTTTCCAAATGTAAATTGCCTTTGTTGTTCTAAATGTTAGATTTCTCGCTATCCAATATTGCATAAATCTATATTGTATGGCTCACGAAACATTGCAAATCTAGCATATTTGGAATGCCGCTTACTTATATATTTATTATCCTTCAATATAGAAATTGAGTCGTGCATATTCTTGGATTAAATTACGATTTTCAAGTGGAAATTATAACATTTCGTGTGTTTTCATTCGTTATTACATGAAAATTGAAGTATATACAAGGTAAGTCGTTAGGTACTTTACATCCTTTTACTATATTATGTAGAGCCCCTCATGGAGGATATCGTGAAACTAATATAATAACGGGTTCGTTCGTTCGTTCCTTCCATAAAAAGTATCTTATGTTACTTCCAGTACCTCCAATAATCTTATCTAGAAAGTTTCATGATGATCTCTTAAGTGGTTTTTGCTTGAAACAGTAACAAACGGATTTTACATTCACATTTGTAATATTAGTAGAATTTGATTACAGGTACAATACTATATCCTGTCCAATATCCCTTTACTGTAGTTCGAATATAGTTTCAAATTCTCCACCTTTCCAATATAACGCAAAAGTACGACATAACAGAATATTTTCTAATTAAATTTCATTCGATTCTTTGACGTAAAAGTAAATAAAGCAGCACTCTGCTTTCAAAGAGCCCTTATATTGATAAAATGCTTTTATCTCTGGAACGAAGTGTCATTAAACAAAAAATGTTTTTTTTTCTAGAAAAGAACGGAGTTTGACTAATAATGAATGTCCGCACGAACTGAAACAGGACACTTTTCGATTGTAGATTTATATAAATGTATTCTTATAAAAAATCTCTATTATATATAATATGATCCAAATGTAACACGAAACTAGAAAGCATGCTTCTTACGAAAGTATCGTTTTATAATATTACGTACTCGCCAGGAAAGTCAGTCCTGCTCTATTATGTTAATAGAATATAGTTTGGCGGATGCGCCGGATACATTTCCCATAATATTTAACCATTATGATGATGCTATTTTTTAAACCATCAGAATGTTGATATTTCAAGGAACAAAAAACTCTCTGCATTTTTTTGAAAGCTGATATTTTGACGGAAGAATATTCGATGGAAAATTAGACTGATTTTTCAACAAAATAAGATGAAGAAATGAATATTTCAAAACAACTAAATTACAGTGTGTTCGAGATTTGGTAGATAAGCATTCTCTTAATTTCGTGAAATAAATGTTTTTTTTTCAAAATAAAAATAAAAAATCAAAAGTCTTGGTTATTTCAAATGCTCTCCCAAATTTCGAAATCATTTGAAAAAGTATTAATACAGAAATTG
Organism: Diorhabda carinulata; assembly: GCF_026250575.1. Lineage (NCBI taxonomy): Eukaryota > Metazoa > Arthropoda > Insecta > Coleoptera > Chrysomelidae > Diorhabda > Diorhabda carinulata. The sequence goes on from NC_079462.1 coordinate 14,187,029, forward strand.
TACATCTTTTCCCTACCTACAGCTTTGCTATTTAACTTTTTTCCATAGGACTCGAAATTGAGATAAACATTTTTCACTCTGTAAAACCCCCTTCCACTTCCCCAACTCAGATCGTTCGTAAATTATTACCCCTCCTTTTTTCATGACATTCTCCTCCTTTTTCAATAGGTTTTAATCTACATTTTTTTCACTTCTTATCGTTTTTAAAGGCTTGAATTGCGCATAGCTGGCAATGTAACAACTACAATTTACAAAACGCTCTGTAGAGTAAAGAAAACGGTAATGAATTCTGTGAATTTTTTTTATATTTCATTAATGTTATTTGTAAAGCATAAGATATTACTATTTATTCATTAAGTAGTCTTTTACATGACTCACTTAGTAGTGTTTATATTCAAATATTTTTCACTCTCATGTTTCAACTTTATTCCTAGCGTTTCGTGTGAATATCAAAGATTCGCAACCGTGAATTTCTATTGATCTAATAGTTTTCCTGTATATTTGTTACGAAAGTACTTTCTATTTCAATAAACTTAATGAAGTTTCTTATATATTTAGTTCTTGCTCCTAGTTTATTAAAACTGTCTTGAAACTACTTGTCTGGATGTCTGTTGTAAAAGTAATAGTCATTGTTTCTTGTTTTATCTCCATATATCATTTTCTTTGTTTTTATTATCATACCATGATATGTCTTATATTGAACATAAAATATGTTTGTGTTTGGGGATATATTCTTCCCAGTTGGATTCTCCGCTTTATTTTCATGGTTTTGAACGGAGAACTTTCTCTTTTATTAGCTAGTTCATAGTATAACTATAGACGTTTTAATTAAAGAACACAGTAAATTATTTTATTGCAACAGAGTCCGAATGAAGATGTCGAATACATACCTGCAAGTATGTATGAAGAGCTTGAACTAATCAGAAGTCCCATTGCGCTCAATCTGTTGGAATGTGGACGGACAGATAATTTTAGTGATTGAAAACTATCTTCCCTCGGAAAGATGTCTTGATAAAGTAGAAAGTTCATTTTCAAAGTATTTTTTGTTTGCACTTGGATTCGTTTTGTAATCTTTTTCTCATTTATTTACACAATTACTATCGGTGGGGTGAATTTATAAACACTGTCTCTTACATTTTCGATTTATTCAGACACTTTACATCACACTTAATCAACTTTTATCAACTTTTCACACTTAATCAACTTTTATCAACTTATTAACACTTAACTAACTTATTTAAATTCTTTAGTGACTTCACTATTTCGTTCAGTTCACTTTGACTATTTATCATAAACTAAACTAACTCCACTAATCAAACTCGTTTATATATCTATTCTAGAAAATAAAGAAACAAAACAAATAAATAAATAGACCTTCCTAAAAATTTGTTCAAAAAAAAATTTAAACAAATCGCCTGCGATGATAAAAACATATATAAAAACAAACATAGAACGAATTCTATAATACCTTTATAACCGGACAGGACCGGCTCCTCGCTTACATTGTGGACTTGTTCGCAATAGTATTCACAGTATATACTCCAGTCATTTCCCCCTGTTATAATTGAGGAAAACCATAAATATGACCTTGTTTTTTGTTATACTAACTCTATATTAACATCTCAGTTAGGTTAGGTTGTTTTTAGAACTTGCCAACGATTTGATTTTGATAATGAAGTCATATGTGTGGTAAATTGATAGTTGAACAATCTTTCCTTCGAGACACAATGGAAATTCTAGAACATTGATTATCAAATCTTAATGTATATTACATTGAAAAATATGAGTCCTCGCACAATCAATGAATAATTTGAATAATTTGAAAATTGATTGAAATCGATAATAATTGGGGAATATAATTTCATACTTTCAAATAACTGACTTGTGTTATTCTGAATATCGAATTCTATACTTTATTGTTTTATTTATTTATATATTTTAAATTTTAATGAGATAATGAATCATATTTATATTGGCCGCAATGTTGACTAACTACAATTACACTTTTTGGTAGGAGTTTCGATAACATCTTCAGAGGCTGTTAACCTACAGATTACCTTCGGTCACTAAAGACGATGTTTCAGCTATCGAAACAAGCGTCACACACAGTATAATTATCAGTTTTGATGTAGTTTTAGTAAGTAGTTGCTATTTTGATTCATCCTATTCAGATGTTCATATCATATTCATCCTAAATCAACACGGTAATGGAACATTTAAAAGCCTTTCTTAATGCACCTCACAACTGAGTCAAAGTACTTAATGGGTTGTGTAGAAGTTTAGTAAAGCTTGTCAACAATATCTCTTAAAGTCAAATACACATTCCTTTTGACGTACAACTTGAGTAACTTCTAACTTCATCTAGATAGTCAAATACACATTCCTTTTGACGTACAACTTGAGTAACTTCTAACTTCATCTAGATTTTCAAAAATAAATTTGATGGTCTTATCAAAAGTCTCAATAGAAACTTTCGACATCTTGAACACACACACACACACACACACACACACACACACACACACACACACACACACACACACACACACACACACACACACACACACACACACACACACACACACACACACACACACACACACACACACACACACACACACACACACACACACACACACACACACACACACACACACACACACACACACACACACACACACACACACACACACACACACACACACACACACACACACACACACACACACACACACACACACACACACACACACACACACACACACACACACACACACACACACACACACACACACACACACACACACACACACACACACACACACACACACACACACACACACACACACACACACACACACACACACACACACACACACACACACACACACACACACACACACACACACACACACACACACACACACACACACACACACACACACACACACACACACACACACACACACACACACACACACACACACACACACACACACACACACACACACACACACACACACACACACACACACACACACACACACACACACACACACACACACACACACACACACACACACACACACACACACACACACACACACACACACACACACACACACACACACACACACACACACACACACACACACACACACACACACACACACACACACACACACACACACACACACACACACACACACACACACACACACACACACACACACACACACACACACACACACACACACACACACACACACACACACACACACACACACACACACACACACACACACACACACACACACACACACACACACACACACACACACACACACACACACACACACACACACACACACACACACACACACACACACACACACACACACACACACACACACACACACACACACACACACACACACACACACACACACACACACACACACACACACACACACACACACACACACACACACACACACACACACACACACACACACACACACACACACACACACACACACACACACACACACACACACACACACACACACACACACACACACACACACACACACACACACACACACACACACACACACACACACACACACACACACACACACACACACACACACACACACACACACACACACACACACACACACACACACACACACACACACACACACACACACACACACACACACACACACACACACACACACACACACACACACACACACACACACACACACACACACACACACACACACACACACACACACACACACACACACACACACACACACACACACACACACACACACACACACACACACACACACACACACACACACACACACACACACACACACACACACACACACACACACACACACACACACACACACACACACACACACACACACACACACACACACACACACACACACACACACACACACACACACACACACACACACACACACACACACACACACACACACACACACACACACACACACACACACACACACACACACACACACACACACACACACACACACACACACACACACACACACACACACACACACACACACACACACACACACACACACACACACACACACACACACACACACACACACACACACACACACACACACACACACACACACACACACACACACACACACACACACACACACACACACACACACACACACACACACACACACACACACACACACACACACACACACACACACACACACACACACACACACACACACACACACACACACACACACACACACACACACACACACACACACACACACACACACACACACACACACACACACACACACACACACACACACACACACACACACACACACACACACACACACACACACACACACACACACACACACACACACACACACACACACACACACACACACACACACACACACACACACACACACACACACACACACACACACACACACACACACACACACACACACACACACACACACACACACACACACACACACACACACACACACACACACACACACACACACACACACACACACACACACACACACACACACACACACACACACACACACACACACACACACACACACACACACACACACACACACACACACACACACACACACACACACACACACACACACACACACACACACACACACACACACACACACACACACACACACACACACACACACACACACACACACACACACACACACACACACACACACACACACACACACACACACACACACACACACACACACACACACACACACACACACACACACACACACACACACACACACACACACACACACACACACACACACACACACACACACACACACACACACACACACACACACACACACACACACACACACACACACACACACACACACACACACACACACACACACACACACACACACACACACACACACACACACACACACACACACACACACACACACACACACACACACACACACACACACACACACACACACACACACACACACACACACACACACACACACACACACACACACACACACACACACACACACACACACACACACACACACACACACACACACACACACACACACACACACACACACACACACACACACACACACACACACACACACACACACACACACACACACACACACACACACACACACACACACACACACACACACACACACACACACACACACACACACACACACACACACACACACACACACACACACACACACACACACACACACACACACACACACACACACACACACACACACACACACACACACACACACACACACACACACACACACACACACACACACACACACACACACACACACACACACACACACACACACACACACACACACACACACACACACACACACACACACACACACACACACACACACACACACACACACACACACACACACACACACACACACACACACACACACACACACACACACACACACACACACACACACACACACACACACACACACACACACACACACACACACACACACACACACACACACACACACACACACACACACACACACACACACACACACACACACACACACACACACACACACACACACACACACACACACACACACACACACACACACACACACACACACACACACACACACACACACACACACACACACACACACACACACACACACACACACACACACACACACACACACACACACACAAAATTGAAAAAATAAATCAATGGTTAAGGCACAATTACAAGGAAATGGCTGTTTGTTTTACATCAATTTACTAACAAGCTTATTTCGAGTAAATTTATTTTTCTTTAAGTAAACGTATTGTTAAAATTTTGAAGATTGATAATCGGCGAGTTTTGAATAAAAGATGCTGAGAAACTAGGATTTTTTAGGATGTTCAAGCAGTTAAAGTTTGTCCTTTTTTAAGCTCCTCTGCCCTGTAAAATAAGACTGAACAACTTTACCATAATTTTACAATTGTCGACATAAACACACATCATTTTTGCTGCTACTGGTTCAACGAATGTGAAGCACATTTAACTGCTAATACTTTTGCGAGTTGCATAATTAATTACATTTTAGGCCTGACCTAAGATAATTCAAAACCTATAATTATTTGGAGCGACCGATGTGGACATCAGAATGAAAATGCAGTATTGTCTAATGTGTTATTAAGTTCAAGTGTCCAAAAAAATAATTGTATTTATCAAAAATATTTTGAGAAGGGACACACCCAAATGGATGCAGACTCGGCTCACGCACTGATTGAAAGAAAGAAAGAAAATGGGGCCCAACAATTTACATAATAATAAAATAAATAAATAAAATAATATTGGAAACGTGGCAATGAAACACCAAAGTGGACTAACTTTAATATAGTATATAAGTCTTATGACTTAAAAAAAAGTCAAAACGTCAAATTTCATCTTTCTTCGAGAAAATATTAAAAACACTAATTTTAAAACAGACGAGACCTAAAATCATTTAGGTGCATCAATATATCAAAAGGTGTAAGAAATAAAATATGAAAGTTAATGTTTGGGCGGGAATAATAGGTAATAGCATACTTTTTCAACCTTAACAGGTCCTTGATATTTAGAATTTCTTCAAAACTTCTTGCTACCTAAATTGAACCGGCTGTTTCCAAATAGAATGGTCGCTTAGGTCACCTGATTTGACTCCTCTTGATTTCGTTTTATGGGGATACTTGAAAAGTGAAGTGTGGCAAAATAGACCACAAAATATCAATGAACTCAAAGAAGGGATACGTATTGAGAGAAGGTTCGAGAAGAGTTCGCGGCACGTTTTTCTCTTTGTATTATAGCTGAAGGTAAACAATTTGAGCATTTAATTTAGGTTTCGTTGTGTTCAATGAGTGATACATATCAAATATTTGTTACAATAATAAAATTTTATTAATTTTTTAAACAAATACAAAAATCAATTACTGTACATATTGATGTGGCTGAATAGGTATTTAAAAGACCTTTCAAATAATGTATTACAACACCCTCATTTCCATTCAAAAATTTTAGCGATAACGTCATCACGCTCGCATAGATGACGTCAAAAATAAAAAGGTATTCTAACTAATAGTCCGTTTTAAAATAAACGACGGAATTAGGATTTTTCCTTAAAGTCGCCGGTTTTCGAAATAACGAGTTTATTCCTTTCATTTACACCATTATATATATATATATATATATATATATATATATATATATATATATATATATATATATATATATATATATATATATATATATTGTTATAGGATTACGGCAATACAATACCAAAGTACTCTCTCTTTTACATTTTAATCATATTAATGAAAAAATTCATTCATATGTACAAAATAATTATTATAACTGTGATTAAAAGTTTTCTAAATTTTAAGATGCTGAACAAATTAAACACATAATCGAAACTCTCTTGGAATTCCGTTATATTCGGGAAGAATGTTGAAAGAAGTTATTTCCTGTTTGCTTACAACGGTCTTTCCGCTCATTCATCATCTTCCATTTCAGAGAGTTTATTGGAACTTGGTTGAATATTTCTCTTTTCGCTTTGACTTACATGTATTAGATTTTATCAAAGTTATATTGTCATAATATCAACTTCAAATGACAAAATATATCATTTTCATTGCAGGAGTGATTGATATAAAGATGACAAATCAATAATTAAAATTATTATTAACAAAATTCGTTGCTGGTAAGCTTATACGTATCTAGAATCAAACAATACATGTAAAGAAGTAACTTGATATAGAATTGAATTCGAAAAACTTGATGACAGTTCGTTCCAAACCATGACAATTATCAACAGTGAGAATTGTATTCAAAACATTTTTGTTTTTAGTTGAAAATCAAAATATTTTCTAGAACTAGAAATAAAAGTTTGTTAAGAAATATATCACCTTATAACTGACTGATATTGACTGCGCAACAGAATTCAAAAACTTATAGTTGAATCCCACAATTGTAAAGATTGATCCATGTTGTAGTGTGATTTTATGAGCCAATCTAATTAGACGTACCAAAAATTTTTTTTTTCACAAAGATTTGCCGAATCTTCAAACCCAATCAAAAAATCTTCCACCTAATCAGATCCGTCAAAGACAAAATATCAAATGAACAACATACCATGGAGTGTATGAAATTATCTTCGAGATTGTCTCCGTTCCTATATAGAACAGACAAATCGACGTACTTCCGTCAGAGCCAAGGAACACTTGTGTCTGTCACTAATTCCGATATTTCTTCCACCCTTGCCCAAAATCGTGTCAATACCGGACACACAATCGATATTAATAGAACCAAAACTAACGCCCCACTCCTGATAAGGCTTCGGTGGAATCTTCTATACAATCCTCAAGTCAAGTATTCTTGGATGGTCTCTACACCGTATTAAAAAACCCAAATCTAAAACGTTCGTTTTGATTGACATCTTCTCATATCATTATATCTTTTTATTTGATCAAAGGCTATCTCTGAGACCGTGAAACATGAATTAATTTCCCTTCTCTTTATTTATAATTTCTCACTTAATTGTCAAATTCTAAATATTAAGTTATTTCAGCTTCTTCCATTTTTAAAGCCATATTGGGTGCCCTCTAAAATTTCATTCATAAAAGCTTGTTTCAAGAGAATTCAATTAATAGCACATTTTATGTTTGGTTGTACATATACGTTTGTGATTTTATAGGGAAAATTTAATTTTAGAAAAAGGACAGAGACTGATAATTTATCACATCGGTAGTGAAGATGGTTTTCTGCCAAACGTTTTATGGTTATTTGAATCGAAAAAAAAACGGAGACTATCACGAGGAAATGGACTGGGTCTCTTTCGAAAATTGGTTTTCGAAAACTCTACCGAAGCTTGAAGAGAATTGGGTTGTCAACAAGGAAAGCAGACATTCAATGAAAAAAATTATCATAAATTGTGATTATTCATTGAAAATAATAACAGGAGGTATTGGAACACCATGAAAAATTTCTATTTAAACTGAGTACTGTCAAGCATCGTGTTACTAACATGAATGGAAAATTGGAAAGAAGAAAAATTTTGTTGGTTAGCCTTCAACTTATCAAATAAAAAAATATGTATATATAATAAAGGTTGAAAGTGGGCACCTTGCGCTTCTACACACTTTTGGAGTCTACGGAGGATAATTTCTTTGAACTGGAAAGAGCATTTTAAGATTCTGCCATAAAGTGTCCTTATAGATCATTTCGTTCCTGGTGCTTACCGGTGCTGCAAATATCAAATGTTATGTTTTATATTTTAATTAATTAATCACAAATGTTATTTATTCATTAGTTCTCCAATTGTGTTTCAATACCTCCTGTAACTATTTTCATTGAATTCAGAAAATTTATGATAATTTTCTTCGGAATGTCTCTTTATGGAGAATGGTTTCCTTGGCATGTACAATGATCTAAAAATCTACAAATCTCCTAACCCATAAATTTCATCGAGTTGTACAAAAAGTACCTTTTTACCTATCGATTAAAAAATTAATTTTTGATATTTTTAGATTGTACAGGTAAAAGTTTGCGGATTGCTAACTATAGTAGCTTAGAATTATTAATGACGTCAAACACCATACATCAATTTACTTAATCACCAATTGAAGGTCTTTAAGTCGGAAAAGAGGGATCGTATGAGAAAAATTTTCTCATGTCACAGCATTATTTTTACGTAATCTACTCTATTGCCAATTTTTTGTATCAAATCCTGGAACACTTTGTATATTCATTGTTCGTGATATTCTTCTGTTCTATCGTGTTTATATGAGTCTTTTTCTAGAAAATTATTTCACTCACAATTGGTCAGTAATTCGCCAAAATGTGATTATTCTACAGGGTGTGATATCGTAACATTATTGGTAACCTTATAAATTCTTTTCTTTTACATTTAATAAAATTCACTACTCACTATTCACTACTCAGACTAATAATTGATCAAATCTATTGAAATTTTGATACTCGTATTTTCCACCCACTCAATCTCCATTCAACTGATTTAATTTTAAATAGCATTAATCCCGTTTTACAATCAAACAATAGAGTTCGCCAGCTCCTACCTTCAAAATTATTACAATCTCGGGAGAATGCGAAAAATTAAACATTTTATTATTAATGCCACAGAGCTTCAATATTTCAAAGTGTTTTATTAATCCACTCGAGCCTGTGAAAGGGAAGGTTTTCCTTCTTTAACCGAAGTTTTCCCAAATTTTAACACAATGAATATTGGAAAATATAGATTTGGAGTTGAATGGATGAAGAGATCGTATACTATTTGAAATTCTTGAAAATTAATTATGAAATAAAAGCGTGGAAACAATATAATTTTGATTTGCTGTAAAGAAATGTATTTTAGGATCGTTTCTAAATTGATTATAAATTTTTAGAAACCAATTAAAACCTAACTTATTTCAGAAATACTATAATTCCAAATGCCACAAAATTAAATTTCAATATAATCAACCTTTTATAACGATCTGATGAAGGAGCTAGTGAGCACTAAAGTTAATATAGACAATTAATTAAAAAGAAGTACTCTGCAAATAATCATAAATTACATGCTTTTAAACTGAACATCTCATAATATCCTCACGAAAATAGTCTTGATAAATTCCCAGTATTCGCCGATTATTCTCTCTCATGTCCTCAATAGACTGTAAAATGTGGTAGCTTTGTGAGATTTTATGTGCAAAAGTCATGAATTTCTTATCCGCAACGGTTTTCATGCGCTTTATACTATGTAAGTATATATAAAGGGGGACCAGAAAATAATATCGTTTTCTCAAATACAACTGAAATGAATGAATTCTCAAGTTAGTGGAGGAATTCATGTTATCATCAAAATTCCGCAATCGAGTGTTCACAAATTCACAAATCAATTGGTTGTTGACTAAAAAATTTTCAAATTTGTTGCCAATTGTTCAGGTTTCAGTACAATTCTGCGTATACTTTTTCAAACGGTCATAAGCGCCTTTTTGGGATGTAAACCTGACTTTGCAATACTTTGTGGTGATTCATATAGGAAGAGAAATTTTTTTGTATTGTAAATGAACTGTAAGAACCAATTTTTGGCCTCCAAAAATTAAGCTATCAGTTTCATGCTGCTATTAAAGCAATATGCTTCGCTTCGTACTTTTCGGACCCAAAAAATTTAATTCAGGTCTCTTCAATCATGAAGAAGTGTTCGGTAAAATCCTAAAACTAAAACTAAAATGCTTCTCGCCAATTATCGCCGTATCTTTTTGGAAAAACGGTTCAGCACCGTTGTCAAACAACTAACTAGAACATGCTTCCTGGTGATGCGGACTTCGAATTTTCTAGATTTATAAAAACACTAACTACCCAACTCGTAAAGTAGTTCTAAAAATTTAGAGTAATAAGACTTTTATATTCTGTCAATGTTTAAATTTATTGTAAGAACGTTTTTAGAGCGTAATTTATAGAGTATTTATAAGACAACTGCTAGTGTAGCTCTAGTGCTTACAGTAACATAATTTTACAGCAACGGTGCTTATAGAATAAAATTACTCTAACGCCGATGTAAAATAGTGCATTATAGAATAAATTCAACTCCTATGACACTATTATAGAGTTGTTCCGTAAGATTGTTTATATTTCTTTATAGAACTATTGTGTAAGGAGCTTCTAACTTACAATATTGCTGCGGACAACAAATTACAAATATGGAAGCTGCTATCGAACTTAAAAGAAAATGCACTTTAAGGTGGTTATAGAGAATAATAATATAGTTGTTGTCATTATTAAATAAAAGGAAACAAGTAACAAAAAGTGGAGCATTTCGGAGTAAAACGAGAAAAATTTTCCGAAAACTTATTACGTGATAATATTTCCTTAAATAACACACATAACCATCTCGTAATATGCAAGTAATTCCCAGGAATATTGATTAATAAAATGCTGCAACTGGAATATATATAATGTCCACACATTACCTGCTATAAAAATCACCATATAACTAGTCTCGCATCCAATTCTTTTCCCATCAAGCGTATTAAAAATAAGCAAAATAAACTTTGATCAAATAAAGGTTTACGTATATCTGCAAAGAACATGCGATCTTTACTTTACCTAAGGAAATTCTCGGATAATGTCTTCTTCAAAAATTACGTGAAATTATACAGAAATCACATCAAAAATAAATACTCATTGGGAACTGATGGACATATATTAAAAATGTATACTGTCTCTTTATTTAATAACACCACCTTTGACGTTGTTAAATCTATAAAATTCTTAGCGCTATTTATGGACAATTCCTTAAAACGGGAGTTACATAGTGCTGCCTTATCTAAAAAATTAAGTTCTTCCTGTTTTGCGCTGAGATCAGTTTCAAAAGAATTAAACTTATCCAACTCCTTGCTGAAGCTTGAAGCTAAAGAGAGGAAGCTCTCACTAGAACAAAACCTTGAAGATAAAGAAGAAATTCCCACTAGAATGAAAGCTTGGAGCTAAATAAAGAAAGTTCCCAATAGAATGGAAATTTGCAGCTAAAAAGTAGAAATTCTTGAGAGAACAAGAGCTTGAAGCTAAAGAGACGTAGGTCCTACTAAAATGAAAGTTGCTAGATTAAAAGCTTGAAGCTGAAGAGAGGAAGCTCTCACTAGAACAAAATCTTGAGGATAAAAAGAGAAAATTCCTTCTAGAATGAAAGCTTGAAGCTAAAAAGACCCAGGTCCTACTAGAACAAAAGCTGCTAGATCAAAAGCTTGAAGCTGAAAGGAAGTTTTAACTAGAGCAAAACTTTTGTAGCTAAATAGAGGAAGGAAAGAGAAGGAATGATTTTTGTAGTTACCTCATTTTTGTCCGGAACAGAGTTATCGTCCAATGTTGTTGGTCTTCTGGATCACCAGCACTCATAACTGGCATTTACGAATATCTAATGAGAACATTTTTAAATACAACTGTTGCGAAACTCAAAAAATGCCAACAAGAAGGTGGGATCTTGAAATGACTTTATACAACTTCTGAGTACACAATCAGTTGACGAATATCGACAAGCGAAGAAACATTCCAATAAAACAACAATAGAATAATTCCATTAATTCTTACGATTGTAATTGCCGGAATAACCAGCAAATCCATTAAAGCAGAACCTAGTTTTGCTGCAGAAAGAAGGCTGTTCGCAAAGCAGGCATTGCGGAGATAAATAGAAATACCTGGCATAAGACCAGCTAAGACACATTTAAATGAACCTTTTAGAAATAATAATGTGCATTTGTAAATTAAGTCTTTGTTGCCGTAAAAAATAACAGAAACCCATTGAATACTGTTTAATTGATTCGAATAGATGAATCGCTGATACCAAAATGAAATTGGAAAACGTAATCAGATATCATAATCCAAACATTGTGACAATTCAGTTATATATAACAGATATTCATTTATTCAATCTTTTGATTTATTAACTGTCTCGACACTATACTGTTGCATCAAAATTGAAATCTGTGAAAATTCTGAATTGAAAATAATCGTTGCATTCTGTTTCGTTTTCATTCTATAAGAAACTTTCATATAATCGAAAGACAATTTGTATTAAAAGCACATTACGGTGCTCTCGATATAACTGAATCTAAGACGTCTCACTATTTTATCCTCGGGTACTAATTACCCTAGATCTCTATTATCTGAATAATGAATATTGAAGAATAAATTTGTTTTTCATTGTAAAATCTAGGGGCAAAAACATCATTCGATCAATTGCGATGATATATGAGCAAACGAATAGTGAACTTTTCAATGATAACAAAAATACTTCTTCAGATTTCGTTCATCTATTGTAGGATATAAACTTTCTGTAGCCCCTTCCATTATTCTTTTTTTGAGTTGCTCTATCCATTGTATTACGTCTATCCATTCTTACGCTTTTTATTGTTTCATAAGATCTTCAAAATATGTGCTGAGAAACTAGCTGCTAGCCTCCTAATCTAACTACCAGCTACGTATATCTACAGATTCCATGCTTCCAGGCTGGCCAATAGCCATGAAGAAATAACTCACTTCTTGGAGAACTAAGAAGATTTCAAAAATATTACTAGAAGCTGAGATGGATAGATTGAGGCTAACATAGAAAACAGAATAGTAGGACTCACTTGAAATCAAACCACCATCAAATCAAGAGTCCGGGACGGATATACATAGCGAGGAGTACTGTAAATTTTTCTAGTTACCCTAACTCAACGATTGTTACGTAGACGACACTATTGGCATCTTCAGATTTAAGAATACTAGTACTATGCATAAAGTGAATAGCATTTCCTTTAGGAATGAAATAAATTTGAAAACATGTCGCTAGTAAGCTTGCATACAGTAATCAGTATTAAGAATCACAAATGAAGCGGCCATACCATTGGTCAAAATAACTTATCTGTATAAAATGTTGTCTATAAAAACTAAAGCCTCAACTGAATTTGAAGTCTTTCTCAATCTTCCGTCTCTACACATTTTAGTAGAAGACGAAATCAAGAAATGGGCAGTTCAATCTCGTAGCGTCTCAGTTTTGGATCAATATATTGTTAGAAGGGACACTTAATTCTAAACCACACTAACTGTTTGTGAAATGTAATGTCCCTTTTGCAGTTATTCCAAAACATGTTTCAAATATCACTGATGCCCGCTATTTTGTTAACTTTTTTTCTCTATTGTCGAGTTGGCTTTTCGTTAAAGTACAAGCTATTTACTGAAACTTATTTCTGGAAATAGCAGTTCTAATAATAAGGGACGTATCAGTGATTCACATTTCTCTGTTAGACTCCTTTTCACACCTCAATGCTTAAGCTTTGATTAGAATTCCTATAAAACTATCCGCAGTTCTACAGTTGCCAGGTTGGGAGGTCAGTCACACCTAAAGGATCCAACCGTTACATCACAAAAAAAGGAAGGGAACTGGAACAAAGATGGAATTTACTAAAGAAGGAATGAGTAAGTAGAACAGATTTGAATAAATAGGACCTTATGCTCTAGCATATAAAAAAACTGAATTTATTTTTTTTGAACTTCTATCCGTTCTGTTCCCCAAATAAATAGAAAATACGAATTTAGATGAAAATAAGAATACAAAAATTGTTTCAAATTGGAAAACAATTAAGATAACGAGAATTCTCTGAGCATTTTATATATAAAAAGCAAAGTTAGAAATATATAAAAAAAACTTACCCGTGAATATAAAGAATGATGTTTGGATAGTCAGAGGACGTTTTAGCGATGAAATTGGTACTTTATCGAATTCCTCGAATGGAATGGGAAGTCGATAAAAAATTATTTATTTTTTTTTCAAAAATTCGAATGTTATAATTAAGATGTGACTACTAAGACACGATACGTGAATGAAGGAATATCAAAATGTTTGAAGAAAAACGTAACAAGCCGAATGGCATGTAACAGTGTATAAAAACAATTCTAGGTATATATACTTGGTATATATATGATCACAATCTGGAGTCACATATTGAGGTTTTGGTTCTTAGTCTTGCTCTGTAGTCCTAGATTGTCTTTATCTGTTTCAAATATGATAGAAACAGTGAAGGTCTACGATTTATCGAATACATATTTTGTACATACTATCCTTTTCGATAAAAATCAAACATAACAACAGGAAATCGATTATCTCTTTTACAAGACCAACTACAAGACATACGTAATAGTTTTTTTTTTAAATTAACAGAAGTTATCGTAAAAGAAGACAAGATATAATTTACGTTACATGAATAACCATACCAAAAGTTTAATTTAATGTGAGCTTCATTCATTGTGTTGTTTTCAACGAATTTTTGGATTAAACATATATTTATCATTAGAATCGGTTGTTTTTTGAGTTAATTTGAATTTCTACTTAATTTCACATCGGTAAGTTTAAATATAATACATTATCCACTTGTAAACTTTTAACATTTTATAATACCTAAAATGCCGTGTGACAGATGCTTACTATCAAGAAATCATATCTCTTGTGTTTTGCCAACGTCTGCAAATAATTTGGATAATTCTTATTCAATACTAATTGCACATAATATCCTAATAATTAATATATAACAGCAACAAAGCATACAGGTTTGGACACAAATCTATGACCGTACAGTACTAAAATCCCAGATCCCAAGCATTTAAATTATTTCAGTAATTATTAAAAATTATATGGGAAAATATGTCCCAACAGTATTGAGAGGTTAAATCGAATTGACCTGAAATCGAATCGAATTTTATCAACCTGGACTATATTATTCTCAGTGGCATTCATTCCAGTTGAAAATACTTTCTTTTGAGTGTATAAGTTTCATTCCGCAATTTGTTAGTGTTTCTAATTGTTGTCTTCTGGTTAGTAATTGGCGTGAATTGTTTGTCTTTTTGTATTAAATTCTCACCAAAATTTTGTTGGTAAACAACCCGCTCCAATCTAGACCCGAGATAACGAGCAGTTTCGGCAACTAAATTCAAACAAGTACATTTTAATGTGAACTCTATTTACTTTATACACGACCTTTAAATTTCGCCTTGAAAACTTTTTATAAAAATAATCTACTAAATTCGAATCTCATCCTTCCATATAAATGGATATTAATGTCTTGACACGATGGCGTCTCAAAATACGGTTATTAATGTTTTTCTGAGTTTTCGATGTTTTTACATTTCTCGTACACAAATTCAAGTAAGTACTACTTCCACAAAAATCCATTATCAAACTATTTGTGATTAAGTAAGTTGGTTATTCTAAATTCTTAAATATTTTGTCTTCGCCATATGTTGTCAAAAATACACTAAACTGTTGTTAAGGTTTTTGACCAAACGCAGTTTCCATTTAAGTGGAGACACTTGTAATCATATTTGATCCAGATTGATAAGAAAATATTTTCAGCTATTTGAATTCAAATCTCAAGTATCCGTTCCTTTCGAACCAATACACACATGACAACGATTAATGCAATTTTCCATATTCTTGTTGTAAGCCTTAGCTACGTGACCTTCAATACCTTGAGCGATTTAGTTCTTATGGTTTTAATGGATTCATGGCACGTTTTACGAAATCACAGGGAGACAAATTGGACCAAAAAATAGTGGATATTATTCTGAAATGTGCATACTTATTATTGTGGTGAAAAATCCATGAATTCTATATCTACAAATTAATACGTTTACGATGAATTGCTTCACGTAGACTCCTCAAAACCGTCAATCAGTACTTTGTATTGACTGCCTGACTCCCTGGAATGAATTTATGATAAACCACAACACGGTCATATAAGAAAACGATGAATATCGCCTTAATTGCTGAGCAGTTTCGACAAGTTACATGCATATACATAAGTCTCGTCACTAGTATTGATGCGTTTGATGAATATAGCTACGTTATCAAGCATGTCGTATCCAACCTCTACCCGACTTTGCTTTTATCACTGATATATTCAAATAGTTTAAATCGAAAAGACTGTTTGGGTAACGAATTATGGCTTATTTTATAGAGATACAATGTATGAAAGATAAATTCCTCAGTAAATACGGAAATAAAACCAAAACAAGATTAATGCAATTTATTTAACACCTACTACAAGGTGAAACCCAGAAGCCAATTGACAAGTAAAATATTTGCGGCCTATCTATATCTGAACGTTGCATTTCAACTTTTGGACCAGAACTTTTTATCAAGAAAAGCTTTTTTTCATAATAGTAAAGTTCCAACTTAAGTAGACACACTGTATAGAATCATTTGCGTGGGATAACATATTAATGAAGAAAACATAAATTACAGAAAATACGTGGAATTGTACTGAATTGGAATATTCACGAACTCTTCTAAGACAAATATTTTTATTGGTAACTGTGAGAATTTCCTTAAGTTGAGAGTGGTAATTGATCAATCAGTCCGATTTATATTGCAGTTAACAAAAGTCAACCCAAATCATATGGTTCACCTCAAGTTGGATCTTAGTGTATTTATCCGTTATTCTGCCAATTCTGAAATTCCATCTTATATCTATGTCTGTACGGTCTAATTCGCATTGTCACTGATATACATCCCAAAGCTTTAGTTGGTCCTGCATATCGGGATTATGAAAGGGATTTCGACAGTTTACATAAAGTGTAAGAGCGCCATTTTTGATGTGTTGAATGAAATAAAAGCTATTTGTACGAACCCACATCAATATTAATTTCACCAAACCAAATATACAGCACAATTTTATTTTATTCATATTTAATTATTGAAAAATTTAACACAATGGATAAGTTTTATTTTATACTACCTGTCAAAATTTACCTCAAGGAACTGTGAAAAGTGTAATTCAATAATTTCCAAAAAAAAAAGATGTCCACTGAAATTGTGAAAATCAAAAAATTGGAGTATCGAACCATCATCAAGTACCTGTATTTAAAAGGGTTAAGAGGTAAGCAGATTTACGAAAATATGCTTAATACCCTTAGGGATCAATGTCCTTCTTATGCGACCATGAAAAATTGGAGTGCAAGCTTCAAAAGAGGTTAATTTTTCATTGAAGATGATGAGCGATCAGGAACGCTAGTTTCTGTGTCATTCCCCGAAAATAAATAAAACGAATATCTAGAGTACTGAATATTTCAGAAGAACGCGTTCATCATATAGTTTACGAAAAATTGCTGCAAAGTGTTTGAATGTTGAATAAAAGTATGCAAGGGTAGAAGCATCGCGTTCGAGCTGTGCTCGATGTGAAAACGATCTAGACTTCTTAAACTGAATTGTTACTATGGATGAGACTTGGGTACATTTCTACGATCCAGAAACAAAGCAACAATCAATGGAACACTCTGGTTCTCCAAGACCTAAGATGTCTCGTGTACAAAAATATGCTGCAAAAAATCTTGCTTCGGTTTTTTGGGATTGCCTTGGCGTAATCATGATTGATTTTCTGGATAAGGGTCGAACAATAACTGGAGATTACTATTCGACATTACTGATCACTCTAAGGGAAAAATTAAAGAGAAATGACGCAGAAAGCTATCCAAAGGTGTTTTGTTTTTGCAGGACAACGCCTCTGCACACAAATCTCATGTTGTCATACAAAAAATTTGTGATTTAAGGTTTGAATTACTTGAACACCCCCCTTATTCACCAGATTTGGCTCCGTCCGACTGTCCGACTTAGAAGGTCGTAATTTTTTTTGAAAGGTCTAGAGACGTTAAGGTTCGCTGTAATAAATGTATGCAATTAAGAGAAGAATATGCTGAGTCTTAAAATATTTTGACATTAAAATTTTAATTGGTCCTATAGTAGGCTAAGAATTTTTCAATATATCCTCGTATATTTTAATTAGAATATAAAGGCACAACTGTTCTACAAACCTAATTATCCAAGAAATACTTATCTCCACCAAATGTATCATCTAGCTTTTAGAAAAAGACCACAGGTAAAACACAAACAAACAAAAAATAAACGAATTCTCATACACAAGAGGATACCAAAAGTGGATTCAACTTTGAGGTCTACATAAGGGATATAGAAAGTTATCAAAGGAGAATATATCGTCGGTGATGCTAGTCTTATATAACCTTCTCTCCTTTAACCTGGTGAACCAATCCCCCAGCCAAATTGCTGACAATAAGAATAATAAAGCCGCAGCTGTAACCTCCCGCCCTCCATTTAAATTAATTGTTCCAAAACATCAAAACAAAAAAAAACTTAAAAAAATGATCTCTTAAACGAGGATGAACGCTTTTACTTGCCAGAGCTTTCTTTTCGGTCTCTTTCGGCCAATAGTCGCAGCTTTCCTCCTCTCCAGCCAGGACAGCAAACACAACCCCACACAACCTCTATAACCGGAGCAAAGGAGCAACTCCAATATCAGAGCCAACTCCAACAAACTCTTTCCCTTATACCAAATTTACCTTATTCTACCAAAAATTTTTTCCAACGAAACTATTTCTATTTCTCACTAATAGAAAAATGTCAAACGAAAGGTGAAGTTTCTTCCCAAACTTTTGTGGCAACGTTAGTTTTTTCAATTAACACACCATAACACATGGTTTGGTGATCATGAGTTGTCAGTTACATAATTTTAATTTTGGAATTAGTTAACATCAATTTTAAAAAATGCTTAAATTAACGTAGAAGCTCAAAATAACAGTTATACGTTATGGCTAAATATGGACAATGTGCTTCGGCCATAAAAAAAGCAGTTTTCTAAATAATTTTTCAATTTATCTCTTATACTCGTATTTTCAGGAACAATTAGTAAAACAGAAAATAAGGTTTCGCGAGTTTGGTCATGTGAGGCGAATAAAAATAAGCAGTGCACTAAGTGATGGAAGGGGGTGATTGTCAATAACAGATATTGAGTAGAGAGGCATCTACTTCATTCAATGCTAGTCGTGCATTGACCGTAAACATATTGAGAGAATAAAAGGCATCCTATAAAATGATACCCACTCAGGACCTCACGGAAAAACAACTTTGCAAAAGAAGTGAGCGAATAATAACAATATTTTTTGATGAGTGCACCCTTCCCATTAATGAACGGTAGAATTGGCGCTGCTGAATATCGAATATCTTCGATGTATGAGACACGCGATAACCTCAGAAGGTAAAGTTTTGGTTAGGGATTATTGGAAACCATATCATTTCTCCCTTTTCCATTGGGGGCAGTTTAAAGGAAGATCATTTTTTGAAACTTCGTCAAAGTAATGCCATTCCAGTTTGGAAAATTCATATCCAGATCCAGGAAACCTTCAATTTTCAGTGAATACGATAGATATGGGTTTAGCAAGATGGATTAGAGTACTCCGTTACTAAAATGACCTATTGTGTCCTCTATTCAGGCGATAATGAGAAATCCAGTGTTTATAGCTGACCTTTCAATCCCACTCCTCTCAAAAAAGTTTAGAATGTGGGATTTGTAGTTGCTAGAGATCTACATCTTCTATTTCATTAGCTCCCAGGTGTAGTGCTCTGGAGTTCCGTAGTTTTCGAGAGAATGTGGATAGAGGTTTCGTCCTCCGCACAACAGAATTTGTACGTAGCATTATATGTTCTAAGTCTTGTGGTGTCTTCAGATGTCCATTGAGGCTATTATGCCCCGACAGGATTTCTGTTAGCATTCGTAGGAATCTTATTGGTTGATACATTCAGCACACTGTCTCTGGTTCTTGTTTCCCAGGAGAATCTTTGCCTGTCTTTGCCTCTGTAGATTGTCCAAATAACTGGTTTCGCCATTACCACATTCTCACGTTTTCCAATACTCTCTCCTTTTTTGAAGCTTATACCACAGAACGGTTCAGATTCTATGAAGGGTTTGTCTGACCCTGTCTTAACGATTATGTCAGCTGTTTCGCTTCCGACAACTTAAGTGTGACTCGAAATCCATTGCAGGGTAAAATTTTTCTTGTCTAACTTGCTTAACCTGTCCCAAATTAGTTCAAATTTTGTTATATTGGTACTTACAGCTCTAATTGCTGCTTGACTTTCGAAAAGAATGATTATATCCTGTTTGCAATAGTTGCTATCTAGGTTGATCTCGGTACATTTTCCAATTTCCAAATATTTCTGCTTGGTGTGTTGCCCGGGCTTGGCTTTCAGAGTATTTGGTTCTGTCACGTATACATGTCTATTTCTAATATGATGTTTTGATCCCACTAGCTTCTACAGCTTAATATTGGGATACATAATTTACTAAATTCTGCTAAATTTACAGTCGTCTTTCAAATTTTATCAGTAACAATGTCATGGATCAATCCATTACTATGATATATCGACTGAAATGTAACTAAGTAGTGTAAACCTCGGAGGTAACAACCTCTGAATGAATTGAATATACACATTTCCTCAGGGTTATGCTTATCGAAAGACCTAAGAAAGGCTTGCAATTAGTTAATCATCTGCCACATCGTCAAAATTTTGTCCCAAGCGATTACTAATTGTTTCCAAAACTTGAAGAATACTTATGTGCGATAAATCAGTAGATTGCTGAAGTCGAACAATATTTTTGTTCAAAATACTAACGGATACTATATTGAAAAATAAGAATAATATTTTTTGTTTCAAAAGATCAACTTTCGTAGTGAATCAAATTTTCAATGTAAGAAGTGCTAATGATGAAGGATACTACACCAACATTTTTAGATAAAATGAAATATATAACCTTTCTACGTAATTTTTCAAATACATATATTATTGTCTTTGCAATGTTATCTTAGGTAAAATGAAAATGTTCTCTCATTCAATGGTTAACAGTTTTTTCAGTTTCTTTTCATAAACTTTCCACTAATGTCTCAGATTTTTCACATCACAATCAAATCGTATTTGAATTTACGTTAATCAATCTCAATTAAGGCATTCAGTCATTTTTACATTGATACTTTCAATATATTCAGATCGTTTTTGCTTCGATGTTTCATAAAATATGTTATATGAAAATTTCATAGTGTCTACCATACTAAAACATTTCAACTTCAGATCAGCACTTGGAATCTTTTCCACTCACAGTTCACAACTTAACCATGTTTCAATTTACGGAACAGAACAAAGAAAAATACTTTTCCCAAATCGAAGGGACTGATTAAATTGCTAGTTTTCTTTCTCCTGGGCACTGTCCCTATAGGTTCAGAAATTCGTTACACGGACGTATTGTACCGTGAATAAGAAATTGCTTCTAAACGCTTATATGCGAAAATTACAATCTTTTATATATATATATATATATATATATATATATATATATATATATATATATGAATTGAATTATTAGGTGATATATGAGGTATGCTCAGTAATTAAAAAACATAGTATCTATTTACATCTATTACTTCGAATTTCACGATTCGAAATGTTGGCTCGCCATTTATCAGAGGAGAAAACAGCAACTTTCCAGGTTAATACCACGAAGAATATTAAATTACATCTCCTCCGAAAAACATGATGTCATAGACAATCTGCCGAAATTGGCATCCCCAATGGTTCGCAATTACAAGGAGAGGGTCGTAAACACTTACTAGTTTCGTTGTTGTTGCACCTCTTCAGAATGGTGAAACGATCTCTCGTTCAGACTCTAATTCGAACCGAAGACACAGCCAGCCGGCGCTGCTACTTGATTCATGTAGTTTAATATTCCTCAGTAGAATAGAAGTGAAGATGTTGCCAAAAAACTACTATTATTTAAATAATAATAATAGTTTGAAATAAAATTAAAGTAAAATAATATAAGTTGATAATATATAGTAAAATAACAACTGAGATCTAATCAAACCCATCATCATAGGTGCGATAAATGTAATGGTGACTATCAGCTGCGCAATCTACGTGGCACTAGAGTCCACATGTTCTTTGGCTCTTGATAGACAAAATAGAATAGTCTTCTTCATCGGGTGACGGTTGTGAAGTCTTTCTCTTCTTGGCATTGGTTTTTCCTTTCCCTTTATTATTTCATTTTTCTACAGCTAGATTTTTCTTCTTCTTTAAATTTTTCCTATCTGCCTCTTTCTCGGACGTGTGTGTAAATGGTTTACTTTTTTTTACTTTTTTCTACCACCTCTTGCTTTTCGTTGGACAGCTTGCAGATAAGTCTGAACAATTTCGGACGAAGAAGGTGGCCGCATGCCTGAGGCTACAGCAACTTGAACCTGGACAAGACGTAGAAGATTAAAACAGTCTGTAATTTATGCGAGCAATGGGGAGGAACTGATAACATAGTAATGCCATTCCCTTTGCAAAAATCTAGTGCATTTATATGAACATAGGGTGAATGATTGTCCATTACTAGTAAGATCATATATGTTTGAGAAACATTAGCTAATTCCTCGAAATGTTCCAGAATCATTAAGAATGAAGTATTCTGCATCCAGTCTGTAGGATATGCAGTTCTAATTGATTCCACTAACCTGTCTCTAAAAAAATGATCCTGGTAACAAACTATCGGAAGTAGAAAAAAAGGTATCGCATTTTCCAAAGCATTTATTGCAAAAGCAACTGTAATGAAAGAGGCACGTACAGCTGAAGTAACAGATCCCTTCTGCCGAATGCCACCTCTTGCCACTACTTTGCCAAGTTTTTGCACTGTATTAAAAATTGTTTCATTAACATTTTATATATCTTGTCATATACGTGCCTGTCATAAACAAATTCCGAATTATCAAAAAATGATCTCACATTTGTTTTATTAAAACTTGTAGACCTTGTAACCTGTGCTACGAATTCAGAGAGGGACTAGTTTCTATTAATGAAATAATGGAACCATTCATAACCAGTCA
This sequence comes from Diorhabda carinulata, assembly GCF_026250575.1. Taxonomy (NCBI): domain Eukaryota; kingdom Metazoa; phylum Arthropoda; class Insecta; order Coleoptera; family Chrysomelidae; genus Diorhabda; species Diorhabda carinulata. The sequence continues at coordinate 14,211,438 of NC_079462.1, forward strand.
TCTAGTTTTCATCCCAAGTAACAAGTCATTCTATGTTATACTTAGTTGTCAGGTGTCTCTTTCGCAAAAAGAACTCAATATATATCCGCAAAACTGTGATAGATATACTTTGATAGCTACTGTTTTTGCTCCATAAAAAAAATTTATTACGTAGAACATATATTACGCTGATTATGCTTTCATCGTGATTTACACCGGCTTCATCACGTTTCAGGTATCGTGACAACGACATGCGATTAACTGCAGCTCTCTATAAAGAAATCTCACGTTTAATTTCTTCATAAGTATTTTTGTTTATATCAGATTGCGCTCGATGGGTCTTTCGTAAGCGTTTTCTGTACTAGTAATAGTATAATAGTATATATAATATAATAGTATAATAGTAATACTAAAAATAGTACTACCAACAAGTATGTCACTATTGTTTAAATCTTGCATAGTCCTATCTGATGCTTCGAGCAAATGCTTACACTCATCCCAAATTATGATCGAAGTCTTCGGTAACACTGCTGCCATTCCGCTTAATTTTTGATGTTACACATTGCATTTGGATTGTTATGAATGTCTAATGGTAACTTGAAAGAGTTTTTTGTGTATAGTCTAAAGTCTATCACATTAAAGTGTGGCGCTATCTATGATAAGTAAAGGACAAAATTTCACAGTTCTCTGTAAAAAAAGTCGCTTAAGGCGCTATCTGTTCCAGACTTATGGAAACTAAGTTGGATCAAATTACATATATATGCCAACTTTCATGAGTTTCATTTTTGAGTTCGGTACATACACACGGACACTGAACTTTTATATATTAAGATGTCACATTTATACCCGACCCATAATTTCGAAAACATAAGTATTTGCATAAGTAAATGGTTGAAACCCAATGTTTAGTATGGTTCAAAACCAGTATCGACAGTACTCGAAGTATTTGAATTATAATTGAAAAACATAATTAATAATGATTGTTGAGATAACGAAAATTTATCCAGTGAAATAAGGATGAACTTTGAGTAAGAGCTATGGTTTTTCTTAATAAAGATTGTTTTTTTACAAAAAAATGCAATGTATCTGTTTATTTACATATTTTTAGGAAACATCATCTAATTTGCTTTTTATACTACGTTATATCGTCAGTTCAAGCTCAAAAAATATCATGATTATAAATATGGGAAAGTATAATTCTGCAAAAAGCTTCTTATCTTTGAATTTTAAAAAGAGGATTCTCTTACTATTGATAAAAACCACCAGGTAATCAACCCTACATGCGCTACTAAAAATAAAGATAAAAACCAACGTTCGAAGAAAGCGAACACATCTTGTTTATTTTACCATCTTATAATCAAATGCGTAGTGAGAAGGGCTTTACGAATATATATATTGTAAAAGGGGAGTCGAGTATTGTGTGCTGTTAAACTCGTAAGCTGGAAAAGTGGTGTAGATTATCATACATAAAAAGAGTAAGCATAACAAAAAATTTGTGCTTATACAGTTCCACTTAATTATATTTGACGCACTCATCGTAAAGTTTGAAGCTATTTATTCTCAATGTCAAATAATAAAACATCTAATTCTGAATAGAATATTCAATGTTAAAATAAACATGAGGGTAGTCCGATAAGTACTATAGTTTATTTCAGTAAGGTATAGAGTAATAAAATCTCATTAAGTATGCAAAGGGACCACAGAGTGACCCAACGAATATTTAAGCCACGTACATAGTTTGGTATTGTTTGGTAAAATTTTTTTTTATCAAGTGCAGGTAGTACCCGGGTTGGGGTCAATATATGGGTTTAGCCTATTGTTATCCATTTACAAACATTGAAAATAGTGTGCCAAAGGCGTGCCGGTAGGATACTCGTAAAAAGGAAATAATTTTATTTTAACAGAATAAAAATTAGACATTATGTACATAGTATTAGGTACACTTTTTTTAATTATACAAAAAATACATTATAGAGAAATTAAATTATAATAAAATCATAATAATCTTCGTCATCTGAGGAACTTTCATCTCCTCTTGACGTTATAATTAACGGGTCGACGGTCCGATCGATCAAGTAGTCAAGATGCCACATTTTCTCCTCTTCTTTAATGACATGCTGGACTGCTTTTCGCCAGTTCTCTGGTGTCACCTCCTTAATGGCATGATCAAACAGTAGCTTAATGTCTTTCATTTTGATTGTCGTGTTGTGTTGTGCTACAAATCCTTTCACTTGCGCCCATATAAGTTCTATAGGATTAGTACGCATTGATATGGCGGTGTGCGCAGCACAGTAACACTATTTTTTTCTGCTTCCATGGCGAATTTCATAAAACGATATTTGTATGAATTTACTATAGCTAATAGTTCTTTTTTTATCGAATTATCTTCAAATTCAATACTTTTGATGGTTAACCAGTCAATAATTTCTTGTTTTCTCCAAAATAAAGCTGGAGTTTTCTCTATGCGTCGAGAATGATAAATTGCGTTATTCATAACTACTACTGAATCAGCCGGAAGATATTTTATCATTTCACAAAAATAGTCTTTAAAAACATCCGAATCCATGTCCTCGTGGAAATCTCCCGTATGGCACGTCTGAAAGGTTAGGAAACCTTCTTTAAAAATCCCTCTTCGCTTCCAGTATGGACGATTATTAGTCTTTTTCCTTTACCTGAAGGCACCTTAATACCTGTTGACAAGCCTTCCATAAAAGCGTGACGATCACCCGTTATATTTTTGTCTTGCCACATTTTTGATACTATCTAACCTTCATTAATTCAAGTCTCATCAAGATAAAAGATTTTCTTCTGCTCTGTTCTGAACTGCTTTATACTTCTTAAGTATTTTAGTTGCCAGCTTTCCAGTAAAAGTGTTTTACGGTTATGCTTTTCCCAGGCAAAATCCATATTTCTCAAACTGATCAATAAATTTTTTTATTTATCAACGGAATACTGTCATCCTAGCCAAGCTCCATTCAAATCTTATGTAGGGTGGGTATTTCTTTTTTAAAATAAAAAGAGTGAATTTTTCTTCGAATTACACTTTTGGTGTCTTCATCAAGGACTTTTACTGGTCTGTCTGGACTTTTCTTGGGAGGTTGCACTTGGCCTGCTATTGTTCTCCCCGCAATAATATAAAAACGGCGGACTTTCCAACTCCAGTCGTTCGGGAACATCTGTCGACAGTTTCTTGTACATTAAATTTCGGGTAATTGTATTTTATGCAATCGTGTACATTTAAAATAATAAGTTTTTCATTCACTGATAGTGGAGAATTATTGGAAAATCTTTTCTTCGGTGTAAATGTCTAATCTTATAATACTGTGATTACTATTTACGGCTTAACAGCAAATACTGTTCGTTGGACTAAACAAATATACTTATAAAGGTCTAAAAATTTTGGGTAAGACACCATTGCCTTTACGGTACTAATTGGAGGTTAAACGGTACCTGTTAAACGCAACTGTATAATCTACTACCTAATCTCTACACAATATTTCAAGACCTACACCTACGGCCGACACCGAAATTTATTTTTCTATACCTTCCTGAAATAGACTATGATATCACAAAAAAACTGAAATTTTGGAGATGTGAATATTTATTGTCAAATTCAACTTGTTTAACCCTTATGAAAATAGGATTTCTTGAGGTCTGTAAAATAAGTCTACATGACAATGATGACATTCTCATTCCACCCGGCGAGTCGCTTCTTCTATTTTGGAAGCAAAACAGAGTCGCATGGGGCTAGGTCTAGCGAAAATAACAGATAGGGTAGTACAAATTCACCGTGGCGAAGGCGAGGGTGTAAGCGAGTGCGTAATTATGGTACTTCATTTTGGCGTCGAATCGGCCCACTAACGCGGCATAGCCCTGGGACTGGATGTAGGTCACACCTTGTTAATTCCAGAAAACGGTTGCCATCAGCTTTCCGGCCTATAATATAGTCTTTGCTTTCATTGGATCACGTTCGTAAGGCGCACTCCAGTCCACTCTTTTCAATGTTTTTTAGTTCCTGTTCTGTACTTGTTTACTTATGTTTTGTCTACGGTCATGCAAAAACTCCATATTGTGCTTCAATGGAGTCTAACAGTTCTAAAAGGTAGTCTCATGGTTGCGATTATTGTCCGGAGTTAACCAAGGCGACATTTATCGTGCCGACAGCTTCTCACTTTGAAAATTCCAAGAATAGTTATTTGTATGCTTAGGCTTTCAAATACCTTTTTAACGTACCCATCAAACAGTTATCGCCGAAGAAACTTGCGGCCGAGGCAACAAAATCTTGAGGTCTTTGAAAAGTTTCGCGGCCATGGCATACACACTACTTTTCATGCAATCATTAAAATTATTAAACTAGATAATTGTAGGTCAATATATTATTGCTCTAAAATCAACAGCAGTTCAATTTATTTAACAATGTTACCGTGTGCTATGGAAATGATATGTTCCAATATATACAAAGTATTTTGACAGTTGACAAAAATGAAAAAATGCAAATTACCAAATCCTGAAACATAACTTCATATTTTAATATTTTTTTATTTATCTACACTCTTCCTATTCGTGGGGTGAATTTATAAACTTGTCTCTTATGTTCTTAATTTATTTAAACACTTTACACTACACTTAACTAACTCATAATAATCAACTTATCACTATCACTTCTATAATTTAAATTCTTCGCTCACTTTCTATCTCGTTGTGTTCACTATGGCTATTCATTATAAACTAACTGACTGCTCTAAACGGAAAGATTAGCAAAAGTTCTAGAAAATAAAGAAACAAAACAAATAAATAAATAAACCTTCTTAGAAATTAGATCAAAGGAGACAATATAAACAATCATCAAACGAATTCCGTGGTTTGTGGTTTGAAAAAATTATATCAAATGTGCCGCGCCTTCGGCGAATTTTGGAATTTTATTATAGCTGGACAGGGCGGTCTTCAAGCCTATATCGTGGAATTGTTCGTAACAATATAATAAAACGCGGTAGAATAAGAACATTTATACTACAAAGAGCATGATTCAAATTAAAATTCATAGTTATCTTCATCTTCGATACAGATCAGACGGTCGCACTTTTCATCGTTACTATCTACTAATGTCTACTTCACAGAGATTGAACACCTACTTTATAGTCCTGAGCAGGCCACGTCCGACTATTGTTTGTTGCAAAAGCTAAACGCCAGGTTAATGGGTAGAAGATTTAACAGATAAGAAGAAATTAAACGGTGTACGATCATATTAGCTTTAATATTTTCATATTTTTATAATGGCATAAAAGCTTTAGTCTAGTGTTCTGAAATGTTTGTGGAAATATGACTTTTCTTTAAATGTATGCACCATGTATATATGGCACAAGTATGATTAAGCCACCCAACAACGATCATAATGAAATTCTATACATAGACTATTGATACTACAAGAAATCGATTTATCATATATATTTTATGTCCATGGATAAAATGAAAATTTAGTAATTTTTGCCATGTTAGGTTAGGTTAGGTTAGGTAAGTTTACATTAGTTCATGTTAGGTTAGGTTAGGATAGGATAGGTTAGGTTACGTTACGTTAGGATGTGTTAGAGACTGAAATAAAGGTAAATTTTCTTCAATCAAATATTTTGATTGGACTTGAATCTATAACTTCTACATTTGAGTTGGTGAGTCATTTTTGATTTCTTCTATTAAAAAAATGAATAGATCCATTTTTGGTTCAGATTTACGACATTATCGTCGCCATCTATCCATCTATATATATATATATATATATATATATATATATATATATATATATATATATATATTACATGTCTATCGCGGAAGAATACTCTCCATCTGGCCTCAATTCTTTGGGTATGAACGCCGCTATCAGAAACAAATATTTCTTTGTGATGAACCCACTCATGAGCGTAGCCTTCATTGCTGAGGCATCGATAGGTTAGCCAGTCAACTGTATGAATTATTTTTCCTGGATCGACATGCTTTTTTTGATAAAAATGATGCCCTTGCATACTTTGTCCACAGAAACTCTTCTGCGTATGCGTTAATCATGATGAATTTTTACAAACAGATAGATCTTGATGAGATCTAACGAAGAAATTTACCCATGGTTCGATATCTGTTAGCCTTCCTGAGATAATGGCCACTTCCGGTATCTCCGGAAGTACATAAATGATTCCGCATAAAATAGATATGAAAAATCGATTTCTCGTATCATCAATAGTCTATGTATAGTTTCATGATGATCGTTGAGGGGTGACTTATCATACTATTACCGTATATATCTTTTATATCACTTTTCACGCCCTATTCTTCTATCATTATTGTATTACTAATTTTAATTATAGAAATGAGTATAGAAAAGCTTCCTCCATATGTTCTATACACGAAATATAATTACTAGATAAACAGACTTGAATACATTTAGTCTACGAACTTGTTCACATCGGAAATAACATACTCGTAATACTACCTGACGTATCCGACACAGCGAAGCACAAACTTGAACTCTATTAATATATCTGTCATGTTGCTCATGTCCCGCCGATCAAGATCACTCGTGTGGTGTTAATGTTCATTCGGAAATATTTGAAATCGATCAATAATCAACGTATACTGAATCTTCAGCATAGCAATAATACCATCAATTCTAGAGAGTTCTAACTTATACTAGTTTCAACTTATACGAATTTCTTATATTACCTCACACGTAAATTGCAAGTTTTTGCATCGATAAATTAGCTTCGACTCCATTCAAAGTCCCTGATAAAAGATAGATTGTCTCGTAAAAGTCAATTTCTCATTTCAAGATTGTAACAAAATGAAATTCTCTCAAATTACCTAAATGAGAAAATTAAAACCAAAATGGTCAAAATCTGTTGACATTTTTTTGTCTCAAGTTTATCAGAATTTGTGAAAAAAATCCACTCTGTATATAATTTTGTTTAATTTTTGGATATATATTTTCGTGATATTTGTAACGTCTTCAATTAAAGCCTGATAATAGTGTATTTCAATGTGGTTTAGATTAGTTTATATCTTTCTGTCAGGCATACAGCCTAAGAGTTGTAAATTTTCACATTTTCAAAGTTCTTTTTTAAATATCTAATATAATCCAATTTAATGGTCTCAGAAGTTCAATTTTTTACATAAGAACATTGCGTTTTATTAAGATAAGCAGTACTTGATAACAATAACAACAGGCATGGTATACCATTTGATATAGAGAAGCAGTCTCATGAGTAATGTTGCTTTTCAATGTTCACTTCGTTCATTGAATAATCACACAAAAAGAAGGTCTGAATATTAGAAGTATGTGGTGTAGAATTCTCCGATAAAACCTTAAAAATTGGCATCAACTATACACTATATACCTCGGAATTTGACTGCTTGACCATGTGAAATGATTTCGTACACTAAATCTTCGTAATTCCACTAGACACAAAACAAGACTTTCTGCTCGAATCGACCTTTCTTGCGTCGGGTTCTGGTGATTGTCCTTTGTATGACCACTGATTTTTATTGTTAAAGTTGTTTATATAAATCCATTTTTCATCAGAAGTAACAATCCGTCGAATAAAACGATCATTTTTCGACAGGGTAAGGCACAGTTTACTTCTACTTGATGTTTCGCTTGAATCTTAGTTGATTCGAATGGCGCTTATCAACTGATATTGCAGATGTTACCCAATTATTCCAAATATCGATACAGTGAAACCTCTCAAGCTGTACACTTCTTTAAGTTGTACATCTCCCTATGTTGTACGCATTTTGACACTTTGGGAGAATTTTTCTCCAAGTTGTACACCTCTCTATTTTGTATGTTGTACAATTTCTTTACCATAAAAATGATTCGTTTAACCTCTCAAGTTGTACGAATTACCATAAAAAATGACAAAATCCGTAATTACGCTGAGCGCAGCCAAAATTTTCATAATCTTCCTGTCTCTGTAAAATTCGAAAAGGCACTTTCTCTCATCAGAGAACTTTCTTATGATATACAGCCCTCTTGGATGCCGTACATTTATGAAATGAACAGTGAATGTGGGGATGGTATATATTTAGAAAGAATATGATACAAGGAAAAGATAGTGATTTTTTTAAATCTGTTAATTAATTATTTATCTATTGGAGGATTAATTTTTTTGTAACTGTAAATTTGTTTTTTGTTGCATTGACAATTTAATTATTTTTATAAATATGAGCAAGTAACTATTCAATAAATAACTATTGAATATAAAAACATGTTGAAATAACTTTATTGATTACATCGTCTCCCCCCACCCTTATCCCTCTAAGTTGTACACAAATGATTGGAACCAAAGGTATACAAGATAGAGAGGTTTCACTGTATAAGGAATCTTATAATGTCCAAAGATGTTCGAAAATAGGTCAATGCTCAGATCTCTACTATTACGAGGACAAAAGTACCTGACCCTACATAGAAAACAAAAAAATTTTGGAAAAAAATATATTCCTTTTCAACGTGATTTTTCTGTTAGCTCCATACACTTTCCCCACCGATGTTCAATAAATATACCCTTTTTATAATAAGAATCGTGAAGTTCCTCAAAATAAAATATTTGACCACCGATTCACTTTTTCAAATCTTGGAACAGAAAATAATCCGAAGGGGCTAAATCTGGTGGATAGGGTGGATGAGGTAACAATTTAAACTTTAATTCAATAATTTTGGCCATTGCAATAACACTATATTATTGTCTTGATGAAACACTTTCTTCTTAGGATAGTTTTTCCTTTTTTAAGATAGTCAATGAAAATTATCTCACGCGGATCCCAAAAAATCGACGCCATTTTTTTGCCTGCAGATAGAACGGTATTTGCCTTTTATGGAGCCGGTTCACCCTTTTCAGTCCATTGCTTTGATTGTTCATTTGTTTCGAATATGAAGTGATGGACCCCCTTCCATCCATGATTATAAAACGACGTATAAATTAAGCGTTGTTTCTGAGAAAAACTCGATAGAAATATCTTCACGACGTTGTTTTGGATCCATTATGAGCAAGCGTGGCACCCATTTTGCGCACAGCTTTCTCATCTCCAAATTTTCAGTAAATTTTCCTCAACATTTCTAGAGTCATTATCTCATTTGGTCGACTACTGCGATGATGATCTTCGCAGGTCGTACGGCCTCATTTAAAGTCTGCAATCCAATATTTCAAACAAATAGTAAAGAACGTGGCATCTTCAAACTAGATACATATGCTGTATAGATTGTGTTCTGCAACTTTCGCCATCTCTAGGTCAGGCCAGGTTCTTTTTGGGACTTTCTTTAAAAAACTAATGTCTAACAATACCCGAATTTCATATTTATCGGACTCCCTACCATTCATTATAAAAACGTACTGCGATGTAAAATGTAAAGCATTTGTACTTTTCATATAATAAAAGACTGATATTAACAAGTTACGACATCTTGTAATTGAGGAGTAGGAATTTTCACATATGGAAATCGGTATATTTAAGAGACATCCAATATATTCGAAAAGTATTTCAGTTAAGATATTGTTTTTAAAAGTAAACTTATGAGGGTAGATCCCATTGCTCTGCCCCTGACCCATATATAAATCAAAACAATTGCTTAATATCACTTCATATTGTAACTTATTATGTATAGACTCAATCTTGATGTTAAAGATTATGAACCTGTTAAGGTGTTTGAAGTAGGATCCTAAAATTGATTCGGTATTTGATAGACATCATAGGACAAAGTGAAAAAGGTTATGTGCCGAGTATAAATGCGCTAGACAGTCGTGTATAGACGATTATACATGTGGAGGACCCACTATCACTACTACATACGAAACTTTTGAATGAATCCATGATCTTGTGCTGCAAGATCAACATGCGTCTTACAGACAAGTAACATTTCTACTGACAAAATCAACATGGAAAAATTGTCTATTTAATGAGCACCATGAATGTTTTGTCCTAGTATAGACAACACATTGATTGTCTAGATAGGTCGTGAGCTCATTTTTCGAGGAAGGTACCGAAATACCGAGTAAGGAAATGAAACATCAAAGTTCATTGTCGTTGATAACATTCTAGATGTAACCTTTAGGAGAGAAGGTGCTTAAGATGCACGCTGGAAAAAGTTGCGCAAAGATGTTCTCTTGCATAAGAATAACGCACCTAGTGAAAGCTCCACGATTACTACAGCTACACATACGTGGTAAACAATTCATTTCATATTATCTTCTGATATGCTCATTACATCTTGATAGACACCTAATTGAAAGATAAAAATGACATCTGCCAATTTTTCACTGAGCAAGAATGGGTTAGATAAAGATGAAGCAAAATTATTCATATTATTATAAACAAAAGAAATATACTACGTATTTTATCTTTCATTCCTTCATTTCGGCTATAGTTGAATATACAATTGAAATTATAAAATCGAATCTTGAAAGAAAATTTGCTTCGAGAAAACCATCTATAATAGCACGTTCACTACTGGCTTGAAGCTTGAAGCTTAAGCATTACTTTATTATTGTCTGTCACTGTCATTTTTAAATAACAATGATTGTCTATTTCCACGGTTTTAAGCTTCCATGTTAAAGTTTAACATTTTAAACTAGGCGCAGTTGATTAATTCGAGGGTCCATGAGACCCTACATGGGATGAGAGGTGTGAAGAACTCCCAATGAATATTCCAGATTTTATAATTAGTTAGTGGGTACTAACTGCTGACTATACTTAGAATATTCTTTATTATTAAAATTGACGTTGCGAACTGTGTCACTGAGTATTTATATAAACATAACCAAAAACTTTCTGTTCGTATTGCTAATATCGATATAAATTAATCAGTAAACCAGATATTCTATCCAAATTATCTATCCCAATTAACATATGAATAGTATCATGTGACCAGTGAAAACAAATTCGTGGCTCGTTTTGTTTGCAAAGAAGACTACGAACGAATGACAAATGAAATTTGGTTTATTTAGTGCGCAAATTTCGACAGAAAATGTTTTACGCATTGCAATTATTTTTATATGTTTTATAAATAATGTTTTAAATACTTTTTTTCTGTCAACAAAAATTTTCATAATTATGACTAGAACAAGCTTTTACACGTTCCTTTTTTCACGGATAAATTCTTTGTAATTATATCAAAGGTTTTGTGCTTTGTCAGTTAAATAAGAATTTTCTATTGTTTTTTTTGGATTTTTCTAAGAATCAGAATGTTTAAGAAACGTAATACATGTACTTTTCTCTTAGAATAATATCTGGTTATTCTAAAAATTCAGCCTATTCTGTATTTTCTTTGATTTTATAATGCCGGTGAACAACTTTTCCGAAAAACTTAATAATATCCTATTAATGACGTTATTACTCCAAAACCGATTGGAATTGAATGTTGAGTGATATTTATTATAATCTAGGTATGTGCTGGAAACTACATAAATGTTTCTAGATGTGATAGAAATAAGATGAAATCAGAAGTTATTCAACCTCTATATCTTTGCAAGAGTGATATTCTTGATACTCCGTCGCGAGATATCCATCAAAGTATTTCCCATTTAATAGAATGCTGTTTTTCCTTACTAAAGATATCCTGGAAGTTAGTTTTAGAAATATTCTTCAGTGTTGCCATATCATCAGTTTCATTGGTTTATTTGTCATGAAATCAATGTTATTTGAGTTGCATTGTTGGTCAGGCAAAAAGTATAGAGGTACTTTGAAATTTAACGGAAGCTTAGAAAGTCTGATACTTAGTATTGCACTACAAGAATCGGACATCCCTAGAGCTGTAGCTATTTCGTTTCGACTTTGTTACGAAATATTTTTCAAGCTACAACACAATATTCTTCAGTAATCATGTCTTTACGAACATATTTTTAATGTAAGGTAGATCGGGATCACTTGATGTGCATTTTGTTCAAATCAGTGTAAGGTTCTTCCAAAGGAATAATGATAAAACGTTTTTCTCATTTATTTAGACTCTCTCTTTTCGTGGAGTGAATATATAAACACTATTTCTTACGTTCTAGATTTTTATCACTAACAATTGATTAACTTATATAATTTATGTAAGTCCTTGGGTTAATTTCTATCTTGTTCTGTTCACTTTAACTATTCATGATTAACTAATTAAATTGCGCTAAACGAACTCGCTTATATATCCCAAAAGAAGTTCTCAAAAATTCCAGAAAATAAACAATCATAACAAATAAATAAATAGACCTTTTTAGAAATTAGTTCAAAAGTAACTATGTAAAAAAATCGCCTGCTATGATAAAAATAAACATCAAAGGAATTCTGGGTTTATCAAACGTTTATCGAACATGCCGTGCGTCTTTATTGAATTTTATAATTCGACTACAACCCGCCAGTACCTGCTCCAGGACCCATATTGTGGACTGGTTAGTCGTTTATTATACAAACTTCGTGACATTGACACACATGAAACAAAAACATAGTGAAATATTTGAGATGCCACACAAAAACAAAAACAAACATAAATTTTGTATTGGGGAAAATAAACCTAAATAGTTTAATCTTGACAACTAGTCCATTGTATCCACTCCTCTGGGAGACTGACTGAATTAGACTCAGCGCACACTTGACAAAAATAATCATCCTTTTCGGTGTCTGACTGAAATTTGTGTTTTATTTACATTCTTTCCTTGTTCTCATTAACGTTTTTATTATTTTTCATAACGAAGTAGTCTTCATCAGACTAGGAGGAAAAAATTCCTTCCTCACTGCTTTTTCTTTCGACGTTCTTATGTTCTTTTAAGTTTTCGTTTTTCTTACAAGGCATTATTTCATAGTGTATATTTTTCGGGAGCATTTGTCCATACAGCACAGTTTTGTTTTTTCCCTCGTGTTGATTTCTTTCTGGGCCCTGTTTTCGGTAATGGTTTCATTAACTCTGGCGAAAATGGAATATAGTCTTTAGATGTAGATGGCATTTCAAAATTAATTTCTGATTGTTTCTTGCATTCAATGGTTTTAAAGTAGCTAACACAGTAACAAAAGTAACAAACGATGACAAAAACTCTGTTATAGGTGCTCTTATTTCAGGACCTTCTGAAGATTGAAGCTTAGTATCTGTCTCTTTCATTTCTGGTGCTGGGAGCTCTTGCCTTTGGGTTGGGGATTGTGAATCTAGACGGTCAGTTACATACGATGGCATAAAGTCTTCTTTAGAAAGTGTGTTGCCATTTTTAAGATAAATACCTTCTTTCTTGAAACCCCTCATAATATTTGTGGGGCTCATTGTCAATGAAAGATCTTTTATTACTAATTTTGGTATTTCATTAATTGAAATTAAGCTGCGAAGCCATGCATTCTGATCTGATAAAAGATATTTTTTGAAAGAACAGAGATGTCTAACAGTTGTAATTTATGAGTTAAATGGGGTGAAAATGAGAATATGTCTAACATCAATAAAACTGGTGATAAAGTAGTCTTTGAAGTTCTTCCGAGGAAATATAATCATCACAGAAACTGAGTTTCTAGTTATTTATACGGCTGCAATTACTCTTACATTGATGCTTCGTTTTCCTGATGTACCAGAACCAACAGTATGCTTTTCTCCAGGTGCTATTATGTTACCTGTTTTCGAAACTGTTGTAACACTAGTCGTCTCGTCGATGTTTTATATTATGGAAGCTGAGAATTGATACTTGTTGATAACTGTACCCAGTTTGTCATAAAAACAGACATTAAATGATGTTGCCCTTCCTAAGCTGGTCGGTCCTGGTTTTCTAATACATATTTCACTATTTCTCTTTTAAAAAGTGGTGAGCCAATCCTTCATAGGTAATTTTTCGAATTATCGAGTATTTTTCGGTTATATTTAACGGCGCATTCGCACAAATGACCTCTTTCCCGATTTTCATTTAATATATATAACAAATAACTAAAACTTCATTGAAAATAAGTTATGTATGAAACGTAGAACATTAATTGTAATTATAATTAAAAAAATTTACTTGATAACCGTATGATAATATTCGTAGTCTCTTAATCAAATTTCAGTGGCACGATGCTTTTTACTTCTAGCACTATAATTTCAACATCACGTGCTGTCACTCAAAACGAACACCCTCCGGCGACCGATGCAACATTGGAGGTATCTCAACCCCTCGCTTCGTATTATACCACCCGTTCGTAAGTATCGCGTTTCATGTGCGAGATATTACAGGTGGAGCACTAGACCTCGCGGCACAACATATCCTGCTCTGTTCTACAACACATTCGTAATCAACGAAAACAATCTGTACTACAACTTTGACTTTTGGTCACAATTCAGTGGCGTTTATTAAAAAGTTCCAGTTTAAATTTGAACGACCCTCGTAAAATTAGTCGTAAGCTTAACACATCTCTCATATATGTGAGTAGTCCGGTCAAATTGGACCAATAAATAAGAGTGAAGCTACATAAATTCCCATCAAGCTGTAAATCAGTAGAATTCTTTAAAATATAATTAAAAATAAAATTTGTTCCCCATCATTCTCGTGTATGGAAAAAATTGTATTCAAGGCCATTTTCAACAAAAAGGTATGTTTTATCTAAAAAATACTCCAAACAAATTGTAAATCTGTACATCATAAAATTATCTACAAAAAACGTATCAACACTTTTTCCTACGAGTCACCGTTTCTGAGATATAACGATTCAAAAAGTTGTAATTATCATAATATATACATCTCTAGATTTGTAGTATATGTTAAAAATATTTTTCTATCGGTCGTTGTAACTGTGGTGAATATGTAGATTTATACTAGTTGAACTACAACTGAAAAAACTATTTTTTCCTTGAAACCAGGAAAAGCTCAACATCAAAAAGTTTATCTACTTTTGCAAAGTGTCAAAATCATGTACTATTTCCACACACAATAATTGGCTGTTACACGACATCTGCATTTTACAGATTTAGTTCAATGTGCTGAAGTTCTTAAAAACAATAATTCAACTCGACAAGAAGTTATTACCAACGGCATTCCATTTCTTCTTTCTATGTACGGAGCTCCTAGAAGAACTACTTGTTTAGAAAAGTATCGATATGCATGTTTTGTTAAAAATACTAAAAGTAAAGTAACAGTTCAATTGGTTTGTCTTCCTCCAACCTCAGTTGCTACTTATCAACATCTTTTTCGAGTATTTTACCAAGTTCAAGTGTGGCTTGGTTATCAGACTGGAATTGGAAGTTGGTCAACAATACATTAGAACTCGTTAATACTTTACTCCCTCCTGTGCCGGGAAAACTGATCACAATTTTTTGCAACTGCAAAAAGGTATGCAGCGCTAAATGTGGATGCAAAAAAGTCGGACTGTTTTGTATTCTAGCCGGTCGTGCTCTAATATTAAATCACCAACAGTGGAGAATCCTTTGATTCCAATGAGGCTACGCAATTTACATACACTAAGAATGAGAAGAAGATTTTGAGAGTTACGACTCGGACGATTAAATTTCACAACTTTTTTTTAATTTAAATCGCTTTTATCTTCTCAATCTCTGCTACTTTCTATTATTTTGCAATAGCTTCAAATTAAACATGATCACAACAGACCTGTGGAATTTGATCTTGAATAACATTTTTTCCACGCACAAGAATGATAGGGAACTTTCAAATTTTTATTTCAATTATATTTTATGCAATTTTACTGATTTTCAGCTTGGTGTTAATTTATGTAACTTCGAATGTCTAAATTGACCGGATTAGAGGTTTCCATATGTTTTTTGATAAACAACTTTCTTAAAAATGATTAATACTCATGAGTTAGTTACGAAGGAAGATACTTGTGAGATGTTATAGACTAAAATAAGGTCCTAAAGTGGAAGATGAAATTATGTTCTGCTCCTTTAACACTCTAGTGCTCGTAACTAACGCTATAAAAGTTTTAATAAAAAATAGCAGCGTGTAATACAGCATCTGAGTGGTTTTTATATTAAGCTATGATAAACTATGATATTTTTAGTGAAACAATTGAAAAAAAAAACCAATTTCTTCTACCTACCTCCAATAATAAATATTTGAATGATTATAATATATTCTTTCAAATCTTTCCCCATAATAAATATACAATGCGGTCCATATGTATGAAATAAATTAATTTTGGCGTTTATGTAAAAAAACTGGAACATCACCCGCTCTGATGTATAAGAACACTCACGAAAATTTTGAGTAAGAAAAGGGGTCGTATGGCACCTTATTGGAAAGGGATTTTAATCCTTTATATTATAATATTTAGAATATATTTTTTAGTGTACTCTACAATTAAATTCAATGCTCAAAATGACCTCCATTTACTTACATATTCTGATGTCTTTAAGTTACTTTAAACACCTAAATGACAGCAGCCTACTAGATGTCAATTGTTTATTTTGCTTTTTAACTGGTATTTCCAAATATTTTTTCCTGATGTTTAACCCTGGTTATTTCTAAAGTATATTTTAATAGGTCAGATAATATTGCTAATTTAAAAGTTAGGATAACGGAAGAAATTAACAAAATAACTCCAGAGGTCATACAAAATTTGTACGAGAATTTCAAAATCGCCTATTATCTAACTATTATCAACCTTTGAATGGTGGTCATTTTTAACATTAAATTAAATTGTAAACTATATTGAAAATATATCAAAATTTTACATCTAAAAATAAATTTATGATTGACGCAAATTTATAAAACTTTATATTGTTGAACAGAAGACTAAAATCCCTTTCTAGCAAGGTGCTGCACGATCCCCTTTCTTCTTTAAAATTTTTTAGGGGGCGTTTATAATTCAGAGGGAGTGCTGGTGAAGCATACTGTTTCATACTGTTAATTGTCAATTTAAGAATAAAAATCGACCTGTTTCAGGTTTTTTTCACCTAGTACATAATAATGCAAAAATTGAATTTATTTTATACATATGGACCGCATTGGACTATGAGTATTGCTCCTACACTATTATATGTGCAAGTAAATGGTTCTCTCATTTGTTTTCTATTAATGAGTTGAAGACTTTATTTGATTTTTGATCAACCGAAATATCAAATCAATATTGTAATTATAAGGTTAATTGATCAAACAAATAATATACCAATATGACATTTGAAAATAATGTAAAAGTCATTCAACATATCCTCTTGTCGCCAGATTTGGTCGTGAGTGATTTCTGGTTATTCTTCAATATGAAGAAATAATCACGTCATCGACGGAGCATGAAATATATGAAGCACTTTATCAATTTTTCAAAAGAATTCCAGAAGATGACTAGCTTTAAGCTTTCAAGTTTTTAAATTCAAATTATGTCTTCCGTTTATTTCAAATTCAAATTATGACCTATTAGAACGCGTGAACTTTAAGGAGTTGCATCATTTACTGGATAAATGAAAAAAAATTAAGCAGAAAATAGCAAGCGAGACTGTACTCGGTGTGGACGAAAACTTTATTAATTTCATTATTGTGTGCTTCATTTATTGTAATTTACGGTTCACAGTTAAATTAAGGTTCTTAATGTTGAAAAATCGAAGGTTATTTTATTGGAAATTAGTGAACAAACCCGTACAAAGCTTTGGTGACAAGAGTACATTGATGACAAGAGTGCATTGGTATCAGTGGTGTTTATTTTGAACATATACAATATCATTTTCTCAAAAACACTTTTAGGTTTTTTTCTCAAAATATATAGTGTTTCTTAATTAGCAATTGACTGACAAAATGAAAAATTGCAATCATATATCAAAATATAATAAATTGAATTGAAAAGTGAAAGCAGTGCTTCCTTGGATTATCCACTCAAATATGTTTCTACGTTGGAAAGGTAGACAAAGAGGCCATTAGAGACAGTAGAAATAATAGTAAACACCATTCGGGTGCGAATTTGGCGGTTTTGTCGAAGAATATACTCAGCTGTGAGTTTTCCGAGAAAACAGCTTTAATACTGTGTTTGCGACGTGTTTATCAGTTTATTTGGTTATAATGCCATTTACTTCTGTTTATGCTACTGATTACAACTACTACTGTTGGAGTGCTAACAAAATTATCTAATTCATAAAACGTTTGGTTATTATAATGGTACTCCTCGTTTGTCTAATGTAAATGTTTTCTGGATTAAATTTGGTAGTTGTATGAGCTCTCCTTTTAATTTCTTAAATACAATCCTAAATACAATGATTCAGATATTTGAAATCGATGAAGAAACTGAAAGTAAAACTCTTAGGATCACATTAACCGTCATTTTTCCGAGTTGGGTACTATCGTATCACTTTTTTGATATGTATTTTCAAATTTATTATTTCGATAATGTATTCTGCTGTTCTTCAAAGAAGAAAACAACTACTTTTCCTGCTAATGCCTCGACAAATATTGAATTACAACTCCTACTAGATGTGATGTCAATCGACCTTTTTTTCGATATGAACATCCCCAATGGCTCGCAAATGCAAAGAGAAGTTGTAACAACTGGCTGGTTTCGACGTTATTACGTCGCATCGAAGCGGTTTAACAACCCTCGTTCGGGTCTAAAATCAGAACTGAAGACAACGTCTTCGCTATTCGGTTCATGTAATTAAACATTTTCCAGCGAACGATAAGTGGCGCCGACAAGCTCTTCATAGAAGTTGTAATACAATATTCGACGATGCATTGGCCAGGAAAGTAATTGTTTTCTATTTGAAAAACGGCAGAATATATTTTAAATATTGAATTTCTAAATTATTTCAGGGATGAATAGTAGAAATCTTTTATTTCCTTAATTTCTATTTCTTTTGATATGTTTATGTTTAGAAATCTTCTTGATATTAGGTCTCTTCTATTTTAAAATTAGTTTTTTTGATAATTTTGAATCATAAACCCGCTGTGGGTGTTTGTTTTGTGTTTTTTCATTCCAGGGCAAATTTCCGCTACTCTCTTCCATTTTTAGTTTTTTCATATCAAGTTTTCTTTGGACGTCCTCGTTTTCTATATTCCATATCTTCCATTTCTAGCTTACCCAATTCTTTATGTCCCTCTGTTTTCCTGTTGTTCTTATCACAGATTCTGCATCCAAATCTCCTCTTATCGTTTTTTATTAGTTTTTGTCTGGTCACCCTCCTGCGTAAGTACTTCACTTCTGCTGCCTATATTTTGCTTCTAAGTTTGTAAGTACTCGTATTTCATTACCATGTATAGGGACTAGTCGAATATTGATTTATATACTCTCATTTTGGTTCTTTTTTCTTTTTGTACCGTGTTTTTTATTTACCTCTGCTTTTTGATATCAATTGCCCTGTATGTACTTAAATATTTAGAACTCCTCACTACAACTTATTCCATATATTTCGACTTTGACTTCTTATTTTTGTTTCCCCACTTTCATTATTTTTCGTTTCCCACTAATTCCATATTTCCTTACCCATACTTTATTCTTAGTTTTTCTTGTCAAAAACCATTTATTTTGAAACTTAGTGAAGGTACATAAACACATAGACACAATACATGAGTCAACACGATTTTTTTTAGGAATATTAGATATTATTATGATTAATAGATGTTGATGGATATTCCTTTTCAATTTAAAAAAAGTATTTTAAAAGTCGAAAACATATGCAAAGGTAAAGTGACAGACAGTAATGACATCATCGAAACCACAGTCCGCTTTCGTGCGAAAATGTAAACTGTCAATTTGAAGCCGCATTTTTCCGATAAATGATAATGTTGCGATTTCGGGATATATTTGTAGTCTATTGACATGAAATTTTTCAAAATGAGAAAACAAAGATATCACATGTTGCCTATTTTACTAAGAAATAGATTCCGATTATAAAAATAAACAGCTGGGCCAAATTCAAGTAAACGAACTATCCAATAAATTTGGTTCCTTACGCCGATCCTGTTCAAGCAATAAATCGAAGAGGGTGTTCTGTTGTGGCGCCTCTGTGGGTTTGGGGAAGTCGAACAAGTATGAACCGATAGTCAATAAAAAAAGTTCGCCAGCTGTGCATCTATATATGTTTTCTCTACACCTTTAAGTCGAACCATATCAGTGAGGAATGAGATTTTTTTCAGTTAAGAAATATACTGATTAGATATTGGTTTTTTCAAATCAATCTCATATCCAAACTGCTACATTAGAAAAAATGGTATTTATATGGATTTCTTTGATGAACCTATTTTATGTCAATGTATATGGACATCAAAAAATGTTATTGAGAAACAAAAAACATGTTGTTAATTACCAATTTCAAATCAATTGCCAGAGGAATTCTTTTGATTAAGCGTTTTTTGCAAAAGGGTCAAATTTTCATTTCATTTCAAAAAATGGATAAGTTGATCGACATAATTTTTATTAAAATGCCAAATTAAAATTTATTATAATTTCAAAATGAGCTGAATCCAACAAAAGTTGCTCGCGCACGAGGCAGTGGTCGCCTGTTGTTTTCGGAATATTTAGACATGCGGCTACCGTTTCACTAGAGCAACGTAGAATGGTCAACTCTGAATAATTTACCAGCATTTGTTTGACAGAAGTTTTCTCGAAGAAATCAGGAAAACCAATCGCGGAATAAGAATCATCCATCATTTTGGACAGTCAAAACTTTGAATTGATGGGTTATTCTCCGTACAGGTCGTTGTTAGGCTTCCAATGATTTCTTCTTATTTTCGCAGATCAAAAATAAATTATTATGGATGGATAAAATGCTTCGACAATTGATTCAAATGCATGCAAAAGTGTATTGAAATTGATGGAGAATATATTAAAAAACAATGAAGCCATATCCACTTACAACCCTCGTATCTTGTAAACTATATACAGTAAAAACGACTCAGACTTTTTGTAGATACTCTGATAAGAACTATCGTAATTTTTCACTTATCTCCCTTTGCTTTGAAGATAAAGTAAAAAAAATTGAATACTTAGTATCGACTAAAAACTTAAATGAATGTCAAATGTCAAATAAAACTGTCTATGCATACTATGTTTAAGATCATAGAAAAGCTTAACTGTAGTGGTGAATAGATAGATACGGTGGATACGGAGGTGCTCTTGGAGTTGTCCAGCAAACTTACAAAGTAACTTTCTTCGTCTAAATCACATGGAATGGACCACAATCGGAATTGCAAAAATGCTTCGACAATTGGTTCAAACGCATGCAAAAGTATATTAATCTTGGAGAATATTTTGAAAAATAATAAAGCCTTATCAAATTATAAATATATTTATTATCTATCTCTCCAAAATTTAAGTAGCAGCCTTTGTTGATATCAAACCGTATTCAAAAACAGATGAATTGGAACTGGACGATTGGCCAGCTCTGTCTCCTGATCTAATAATTTGTGTGTTTTGTTGTGATAATTTTGTTTAGAATAAATAGTTATCAAAATGTATTCTATCACTATAGTATGGCCGCTCATTACAGAGAGTAATCACGTGCAAGGTGCGTGAGAGATAAATTGTAAGCCTGAATCACACCATACACAACACTAAAAGGTATTTAGTGGCAAATTTGAATTGAATTTTAAATGCTTTTTTCAAACTAACATTTTTATTTGAATTTTAAATACTTTATTTTAATATCATATCATATAAATAATACTTTTATTTATCAATTGCATAGCATTCATACATTAAAATCTTCGTTCACTTAGTTAACTACTAAATGTTATACCTACATATTTCACACGTTGCCTTGATTTTTTTAAAAGTATCTATAAATATATATGATTATTATTGTTTTCCCTAACCTTAAATAGCTAGACGGTTTTTCAAATTTATGGTATATTAAATAAAAATGTAAGGGTACCTAATACTGTAAAGTAATATTTAAGAAAGAAATGTCGTGCTATGTTTTATTCAAATACGTATCAAAGGTTATAAAGTAAATTCATATTTTTAGGGATGGAAATGACCTAACCGTAATTGTGCATGTTAGAAATGTAGTTTAATTTTTAATTTTTATCAAAGTAAATAAATAACATAATAAAACAAAAGCTTAAAATAATTATTAATATAAAATTTTTAGAATATAATAATAATAAATTAATGTAACGTGCATCTGTGTGAACTTGACTTTCTCAGACATTGCTTCAGCCAATACGAATCGTTATAAAAGGTACCACTAGCATCCCATGAGTCGATCACGCGTTTTTATTGCTCACATTACCGACCGGCCAGATTATAGAAAATGCTGAGAAAATGTAATAGATTGATATTAATTATGGTTTATGATGATTATTACAAAATAATTCTGTTTCCATAAACCTTGGAACACTTTACAAAAATTGAATTTGCATAACCGAAGATTCTACTTGTACTATAAAATGAAATTTGTTCCAGTTCAAAGAAGATATCAAATAAAGTTTGTAGTTTAAATTTACCTTGTATACAATAGCCTTGAAAATATATATGCAATCTGAATTTGATAAATAGTTTCTTATTTAAATAATCATATATTTCGTTTGTAACCCAGTTTCACCATAATTTGTATAGTTCAAGATAATTTTAAAATATGGTCATTACAGGTATCTTCCCTTTTCTCAAAAATATTTTTTAGTATATCCTAAAACAACCCTTATTACGAAGTTTCGATATAATACGATGTTTGGACGAAAAGAATAAATTAACTCAGCTGAACAGTTTGGTTCAGATTAAAATCTTGATTAGATTCCGACAAGCCGTAATATCTTAATCCATCCCGATTTCGTCCAATTTGAATCCAGATTAGTCTATTTTGGAAATAAACCAATTCAAAATTATCAAGTTTAGAATAACGATGTCCAGTAAAAAAAAATAAATCGGCCAATTTTATAAAGATAATCCAAGGCATCTCCTTTATAAAGCTAATCTTCGACGAGTTATTTCGACAAGAACCATAATTTACAATTCACCACCGTGTTTTGGTAACTAGGTAATCAATGATAACATATTTGACATTTTCCATTTAAAACAGAGACAAAAATGATGAGAGAATATTGGAAAAAGATTATAAACATACTAGATAAAAAGGTAGTTATATTAATAAACTTTCCGATTCATTATAACAAATTATTATTGTGATAACACCCTATCATCTATACGGTTTACACTATAACTTTCAATAGAGCAACATAACTTTCAATAGAGCAACATAACTTTATATGAAGAACATATTTTCTCTTAAATAAAACTGAATCTCTTAGTAGCAAGGAACTGAGTAAAGTAATGAATAAGCTTATAATATTTAATTAACATTAGAATTGGGCGAAGACGTTTATAATATTAGTGAAAATAGTCGAAAGTGAATAAGAAACCCATATAAATAAGATTTTCAACGCGGGAGTCTATCAGGTAATACTGTGTAAATTCTTTCATATCCATTTGAAAAACAATAACCTAATTGTTAATTTTCTTGCAGCTGAGAAATGTGGGTGACGCTATATATCTTGAGATCAAGAAAATTGCAAGTAGGGGTACTATTTGATTCATATTCAAAAATCACTACCGATATCAATTTATTTTTGCAACAGAAGCTTCCGTAACTTGAAAGATTGAACCTTGAAACGTGTGCTACGTAAAAGTTAGTTTAATTTGAAAAATAACTGGAAATCATACAAAGCCAGTAAATTGATTGGACGTTGAATTACTGTTATATTGTTCACCATTCTGTAGTGAGTGCAGTCTCTGACGATGAATTATCGTGATGCAACATTAAATCTCGGACATTTTATAGTGTACCACTTTGCTATAATTATACATTGAACTTTCATTCTGCCCCATTATTGCTGATGATGAAACTTCGTGTATCCACACACGGCTCTCCTAGTAGATAGAATTATTATAAAAGGATATGTACATTTCATCAGCTGTTATAGTTCTTTCAATATCAATTGCAGATTATAAAAACCCTTAGCGACAATTTTGTTTGATCGACCATAGGCGTAGATACCTCATTTTATGAACTTATTATTTTCATAAATACTTTTATTAATATGTGTATCTTATACGAGAAAGGATTCGTTAATAGGCAATCGAATATTATAAATTCGTCGGCATTATACGTTGTTATTTAGATAATGATATAATTTAATATAATGATATAATATAATTGAACGGGGTACCAGACGTGAAGTGAGCTCTTTTTGTACACCATTGGTCTATTAGACATCAACTTGGTTGAAAATTACACACAAATACTTTCTGTAATGCTGAATGATGCATTCTCAGCATTATTTCTTGTCAACTTAACAAATTGAAAAGCAAACCATTGTTGAGTTTGCTGCTAGCCTCTGAAACAATCAGCTTGACTGACAACTTTCATGGCATTTGTAGGTATAAAGCTAAAGTGCCTGTAGCTGATTTTTTTCTGTGGGCTCAATTTATCCCAATCCTACGGGACGAATAGATTCAAAAAAACTTCTCCAGATATCCGCCAAAATGAAAGGTACTCATGAAAACGAAAAACTGCTATATCACTTGTGGCCTCGCACATCCATAGTAAAGAGCTGGATAATCAAGGGTAAAACCTCGAATCCTACGTTAACAAGATACCACGTAGCCGCCTCACTCTTGACTCTCACCATGACCGTAACTACCACTCGCCATTCGAAACAATCGGCAGCCTTTATAGTCAGCAGAGCGAAAAGTCGATTATCGCGGGTTGGGTATTCACAATCTCCGTCGAAAGAAGCTTTTTTACGAACGTTGTTCAAAAAAATGTCACGTAAGAAGAACGCAGTAACAAAGCAGCTCTCAGGCACGCAGATGAATACTACAACTCTGACCATTCTTACGGCTATAACTTTATGAATATTATCAACCTATTTGAAGTATTAACATGCCTAGAGAAGTAAATCATAACCATAGCTATCAATGGAACACAATATGCCATGAAGGTAGACCCTGGTGTCAAATTTTTAATTTTACCAGAAGATGTTTTACAGAAACTTGACTTTGGTATTGACTTAAAACATTCCAATATCCTCATTCTTATATTTTCAAATGACTTTCAAAGGTAAAACCCTCGTATATGTGACATATACAGGCCTAACTATACAAGCGGACCTCTACGTTGTGCCCAAGAGACAAGACTCACTATTAGAACGCGAGTGAATAAGCTCGGTACTCAGTTGAAAATAAATGATTGCTTAATTAGAGTTAGGAGTGTCACAATTAGTGTAGATACAACAAATCTCCTCCACTAATATGAATGTTGAACGAAAGATCTTCATTGGATATAATTTCTGAGGTAGCCTGTGCCTTTATGGTGCAGATGTAATGCATAGGAGTACCTTGTGCTTCCTTCCTCATAACAGCCGCTGTTCTTCCTGAGGTTGATCTTTTAGGCTGCTGGCTGATGCTAGAATGGCAATTGAACTGGACTATGACTCTCTACAGTAGAGCTTTAAGGAATTCAACACAATTGTAGGTGGACGACTGTCGTTTCTGACATTAGTCTGGATTTTAGTTGAACCGCTAGGAATTTACATTCTGGACGAACAAAGTTTATTAATATCGCTTCAGCACAAGTCCAGTAACTAGCTTCATCATGTAATGGCGCCAAATTGTCAAGTCTCTTTACTATTGAGGTGAAGGTGCACCGCGTCTTTTCAAATCAATTTGCTATAACAAATCATAAACAAAAGAATCTCAAAATCTGTCTCATACAATTTTTGATACATCTGGATTTATTATAGGTGATAATTGTTACCTTAAGGATTTTTTCTCGTAGTGTTCTACCTAAATCTAATACTCTTATGTTTGTATTTCAAATAACAGATTAAAGAACCTCCAACTGGATATTTTTTGATTTCGTAATGAGCTTTCATTTCTTGTAAACAATCCTATTGGTTTCTCGAAACCTTTTTTTCTTACTCACTTACTCCTTGGCTATACGATCCATACAGGACTTTGGCTTTCTTTATTACACACCTCCAATTTGTCTCTGGTCTTAGATTAGGTTAGGTTAGGTTAACAGGGTGATCTCCACTTTTCAGCCGAGATCCACTCGGAGGCCTTAGGCCGATTGTGATGCCCTTGCTGACTTTTCAGTCAGCACCATTTCACTCCCCTTCCTATCTCTTCCGTTGCCAGGTCCTTGCCCCCTTCCCAAGCTTTTCCGCTGCTTCTTCCAGTCATTCAAATGCTTCACTCCCCATGTAGTCGTTTCGACGCTAATACTGTGCAGTGACACATTAGGTATTCTATTCTATCTTCCTCTTCACTGCATTCTGCACAGAGATCGTCGGTTCTGATACCCATTTTCCTGAGTCTAGAGTCTACTGTGAATTGACTGGTAATCACTGCTATTACAAAAATTTAAAGTATCTTAAATGTTAGGGATAAAATGTAGCAAAATTTCTTGTCAGAAAATAACTACTGTTTTTGTGGTTTTTAAAAATTTTTATTTTATGCATATTTTAATGTTTCTTTCATTCTATAGTTGTACCAACTTGTGGACAGCAGTAATTTAAGTCAATCAAGGTGTGTTAAAGTCGAGACTAGTGGAACAAAAAATGTATAGTTAGGCAGTTAAGTGAACGCGAAGCTGAAATTATAGCCGAGTTAGTTGGACAGGGACAAAGTTATCGTAAAGAGGTAAATCTGTTTGGCATACACCACACAACCATTGGCAAATTGATGCAAATATTTCGAAAGACCGGTTCACATTCTAGAAAGCCTGAACAAGGACGTCCTTCAGTTTCAACTCCTCGAGATGACCGTTTTTTGTAATTAAATTCATTAAGAAATCGGTCAATGACAAGTGTCGAGCTCAACAGCCTTTCACGAGAAGTCCGAAATATAAATATCTCTGATAGATCAATAAGACGACACCTTTAGAATGCTGGTCTACATAGCAGAAGACCTCTGAAGGCACCTTTGCTAAACAGGCAGTATCACGCTGCTAGACTAAGGTTTGCAACTTAGATTGGAATTTAGAAAATTGGTGCCAAGTTTTATTTACTGATGAGACAAGAATCAGTCTAAGAGTTCCAGATGGACGTGATCAAATTCGAAGACGGCGAGGAGAAAGATTTGCGCAGTCTTATATCATTTCCAGGAAGCCGTTCCAAGGATGGTCTATACATAACTAACATTCTTGAAAGTCACGTCGTTCCGTTTGGGCCATTTATTGGTGATAATTTTCGTTTAATGCATGTTGATGCTAGACCACACGGCAGATGTTCTGAATTACCTAAACGAAGTAGGAATTAATACCCTGGACTGGCCACCAAGAAGTCCAGATACAAATCTTATCGAGCTTAACTGGGACATTTTAAAATTGGGAGAATGGGAGAACATATCTCAAAAAGTGATACAACACCTAATTGAAAGCATGCCCAGAAGAATGTTAGCAGCAATTATATCCAGAGGCGGAAATACAAGCTACAAAGTTTTAAAAAAAGGGACATTATTGTTTAGAATGCAATTTTTATTTTTATGGAAATTTGGTATTATTGCAATGTTTTTATTTTTATTTTTCATTCATTAAAAATAACTCAAAATTACTTCACATTTCTCATTATTGCGTCAAAATGATTGAAAAGTTATATTATAGCAATATTAATTTAAATTCATTAAGCACAAAAATATTTTCAGAAATCGCTGTGGTGCGTTATTTTTGACCACGAGTGTATGTAGATGTCCCAGATGACACTATTCTTCTTGGGTTTTTATTTCCTATTTTTCTTTTTCTTACTGGTGTCTTCAGATTTTTAGCTGATTGTGGGTTTAAAAGCTTCAGAGCCAGGTGGACTACTGCTGTCCGTTCGCCTTCACCAATTTGTTTTCCTCTTATGAGATTTATGGATAGTTCCTTCCGATCGGGATCTCTTGCATTGGAATGTTATGGGATGTTTTATTATAGCCTACACTGGGTCAAGACCTTCAACTTTGTATATTTTTTTCCTATTCTGCTCCACACTAATATTGGGGATTGTTGTTTTGGTTCTCATTCCACTTTACCCACCGATTAAGTACGCCCATATTAAGGAATGAGGTTAACTATAACTTTTCTTTTCACGGTGTACTCTCGATATGTTAAATTGCCATCGAATGTCAGCCTTAAAAAATGACGGTCGATAGCTCTGCCTCTCCACTAACGTCAAGGTCTCCAGTTTATCTCTAAAAACTTCGTCGTTATTGTCTGTCGACATCTATTCTCATCTTCTATTTTTTACAATATTTGATCGGTCATCATCCCTTTCTGAATAGCTTGAAACCAAGTAACTTAGTATATTCGATTATTTAAATTTCTTCATGGAATCTAAAAATAAATGTGCTTTCGTTCCGCTTTGTTCTCTATATTTTATTTGCACAGAAACAAGCATGACAATTTTTATCGCTTATATTCCTCTCTGATTATAAAAATAAATAAAATTGTGCACTTTGGAATTTTGACTTTGTTGGCGCGTGGAATTTGAATCCACAACGTGATAAACCGGGGAAATTAATAAAAAATGGTTGGTGAGTGCTGAATTAGAAATATTTTTGAAATGACTGTCTTTTAATATTGATAACTTTTTAAAATGGACCAATAAACAAGATGAACCATACTGAATATGACCAAAATATTGCATCAGATGTTTTGGTGTTCCCTATTTTATGGATTAAGTTTTAAGTTATTCAGCAAACATCGTATACGACGTTTTTCATGATCCACATTATTTAAAACATAATGGTATTGGTATAAATAATATACTGATAGATAACTTAACATACCATATGATTATATGCCCTATACCTTAATACCTTCTTAACCCGTAATCTAAAATTTATTATCATTGGTCACTGATTCATACAACATTGAGGTAATAATAAGGTGACAGAATCAGAGTCCCCGTCAATGCTACACCCAAACGAACAAGCATCCTACTTTTTAAGATAGATTGTAGGCTGCCTAGATCCACTAAAAAGACACAAATAGTATCAAACTGCTGAGTTGTCACGACCTGAAAGAATTTAGAGAAGAGGGATTCTTATGATGCCCTTTAACACGATACAACGAACGTATCTACTCGATGGAAAATCAAAGGTCAAGCTCACCAGCGGTAAGGAATGAGACCTTGTGAGTACGAGTTTACAAACGCTAAATGGATGGAGAACATATATTTCCCGTAGTAAGACACGCTTCTAGATAGAACTATCAGCCATATTCACCACTGCTCATCTCTCTGCCCAAGATAATTAGTGTGCACATACTTAGGGGCTCTAGTGATACTGCAAAGCAAGACTAACGAATCAAAGTTGCAACAAGGCACTCAAATAGCTGGCTGGCGAAGAAGCTGACTTTTAATCCACTGGTATACGAGCCTCATAGGAAATGAAATTGCCAACGTAATGACTCAAACTGGCAGGGTCCGGTTTTGTGATAAAAATCTTTTACTCGCGATTTGAGGAGACTGTTAAGCTGTGAGAGAGGCCAAATTAAAATGGTATTGCTTGAGACGATCCAAAACCTCAGAAATGGGCACCTCATCCTGTTTGCTGCTTCAGTAGAGCAGAAAACTACGATTCATATCTTCTGCAACCGTCAAGCTCTTATGAAAACATGTAGAATAATACTAGATAAATCAACTAGTAGAAAAACCTTTTGGAGAGCAGTCATTGTCTGAGTCGAGGATGATCAAGAAGATTACATACGCAAATATAGTCAACAAAGTCTCTTTTCTCTTAATATTAGTATAATTCCTCTTAAATTTGTTACTGATGTATTAATCAATGCGGGAATGACAAAGTGACATGATTAGAGCTCTGTGATATACCCTTTCTTGATCGTAACAAATACCCACTTTTGGTTTATTATTTGATAAAATGTGAATAAACTAGCAACTTTATTTGTAATATGCAACATCTGGTTTTTGATACAAAACTTTGTTTATAGAATTATTATTAGCTTGGATTTCCACTTCATATCAAATAAGCTGGAAATGAAAGTAGGTTTCAATATGCTAATCACTCTTGTTTATTTGGTTGGTGAACAAATAGCATTGTAATAATGAAGTTGCATACTAAATAACTTATTAAAAACCTAGTGTTATATTCGATTTCCATCATTAAATATTATGTTTGCAATATTATTTTATGGTAAAAAAGATAACGAACCGGAAATAAAACCACAGGCAGTTTCAAATACTCGTTTCTATAATATAAAACTATTAATTTGTCCAAATTAAAACAATAAATTGATAAATTCACATGAATTTTAATTTTCGTCATATTCTTTACTTCTTTATTAAACTCTCTCAGCATTCAAGTCTTTTCATTTATCAGTTATTGTGTTGGTAGACCCTACAGTTACATGGACTGCTACTTTGGTCGAGAAACCAACGTCAACAACATTTTGCATTACTATTCACGATTCTTTATACCCTTCAATGATTTTAATAACTTTTTTTGTCACATTTAAAAAAGACTCCGGATCAGTTGATAAACAACTCATTATTGGTGGTAGTAAGTTTGTCACCGCTTTCCAGCATTGTCAATTCTAGAACTTTTAGCTGACCTGTCGGATAACCTAGCTTCAATTTTTCTGGTTGGATTGGTCTATGGACTTGGCTATATTCTTTTTCTATTATGCGGAAAAGGGGAGGGAGGTTCAGCAGCGCCTTTAAGGCTTTGGTGAAGCTTATAGACAGTGCCTCCGTGATACCCAAACAGAAAAGCCTCTACATAAAGCTTAGTTTTTTCTGAGCTGTTGCCTTTTCAGTTTTCGAAAACCAAACAAGCGATGCGTATGTAATCATGGGTTTGATGACTATTTGTTCATTAGAAAGTATAGGTTCAAATCCATCAAGAGTAGATGCGCATTTAGTTGTCTAAGGAAATTAAATCGTTGTGTCTGTCAATTTTAAAGTTGGGATCTTCGAGATTTGTGTTGATGCCTAAGACAAAAAAATATTTATCACGTATTTCAGTGTTTTTTGTTCAAATTCAACCTACAAAGGAGTGAGCACGAGGATTGAAGTTTGTGAGTCTGTCAGTTTTAATTTTCATTCCATCAATAGGACTTATTATTATGGTAAATAAACCAGCAATGCCAAAAACTTAAGAAAGAATCATGAAATTTGCACATTAAGGAAGAATTTTGAAACATTCATTCTAAATCAAGTGCAAAATGGTAGTAACAATTTAATATGAAACTTTGTCTTATTTGATAACATCGATTTGAGGTTCCTTTTCTTTCCTATCACAAAAAGTTGAAGTATCTTAAATATTAGCGATAAAATGTAGCAAAATTTCTTATCAGTAAATAACTGTTTCTGTGGTTTTTTAAAATTTTTATTTCATGCATATTTTAATGTTTCTTTCAATTTATTGTTGTACCAACTTGTGGAAAGCAGTAATTTAAGTCAATCAAGGTGATAGACACCAGTTAAACAAAAAAATCAATAGAGTTTGGCAGTTGAGTGAAAGTGAAGCTGAAATAATAACCGAGTCAGTTGGACATAGACAAAGTTATCGCGTACACCACACAACCATTGGCAGATTAATGCGAAGATAGCGAAAGACCGGTTCACATTCTAGGAGGTCTTGACAAACTGACTAAAAACGATTGTCACTTCATAAGCCCTGAATCACATACCGTTATACATAAACAATTCGACGATTGTCCTGAATCACTTTCCCTTACGGGCACCCAATTTATTTCGTTTCTTGAAAACACGAATGGCATCAATGACCCCCTCCCCCAAGCCAACAAATTCATTTCCGACACAACCCTTCTTCTGAAGAATTTGTCCCTAATTTATCCTAATATAAAAGAAAGATCTTCAAAAAACCGTATTACACGTCTAATCAATAGAATTAACTTCAAAGTTCACCCTGAGGAAAAAACTCCTCCCGAAATGTCTATTACTGATGATGGGAATACCACTTACTCGTCGATATTATCTCAGTAAATACTCTCTCCCTTATTCCTAAACAAGTACATTCTCCCTGATACAGCGGAACTGAGTTCTTTCCGTTTACCCTCGACGTGTAGTGCTTACACTGGTGAACTATACAGTATCCTTCAAGCTTTCAAATATATTTCTCCTCTCCATAAACATATGTACTGACTCTCTTTCATCCATACAGTCAATCACAATAATATTTACCGATCATCCAATAGTCTAAAACATTCATGACATCTACCAAACTCTCATTGCTCTTGATATAACAGTCTCTCTCATCTGGCTTCCATCGCACACTGGAATTGCTGGAAACGAATGTGCCGATCGCCATGCCAAAGAAGCCACAAAGAATCATCCTGAAATCCCAGTTCAGCTGGCCAATGATCTGAAGATTAACTTCCTTCCAGGAGGAAGGAAGGTGTGCATGTGTATGCAGATTCAGCTGTCAAAAAAATTTGTTTGCGTTGGATACCACATAATTTGACAATCCCTTAAAAAAAGGTCGTGTCGATTGGTGCAAAATAATGTGATAAAAATTCAACCCTTCAAAAGACGTCTATAAGAACGTGACAGGCGACGAATCATGGAACTATTCATATGAACCCGCTTAATTCTGAAAGTACGTCAACATTTGTTTGCGAAAAAATTAGAGAAACCAATCGTCAAAGACGATTCATTCTCCACCACGACAATGCGAGCTCTCACAAATATCATTTTAAACAAAAACGTTTTTCTATAGTCAAAATATCGAATTGATTGGTCATCCGTCATACAGTCCTTGTTTAGCAGCCAATGATTTCTTCTTATTTCCGCAGATCGAACATAAATGGCCAAATCAAAGTTTTTCTATACCCGAAGTAGTTGAGGCGTTCAAATCACATGTTTTGCAGGTATCTCAATCGGAAAAATTATGTTAGAAGTTTGACCCAATTGCTCCAATAATTGGTTCAAACGTATGCAAAAATGTATTTATCTTTATAGAGAGTATTTTGAAAAATAATAGAGCCACACCCAATAATAAATATTTGCTCTTATTCTTATCTCAAAGCTTAAGTAGCAACACTCTTATAAATTCATATTGTCCTATTTTGTTTGTCCTATTGAAGCATAACTTGTTTTTTGCATCTCAATACCCCCGCGGGCCATACTGTATGGGCATAAAGTAGGTGGTATCTGAAGTATAAAAGCACAGTAATGTACTGTTATGGCATATAACAATATATGTGTGATTGTTTCCTAATAGATTCATAGTCAATTCTCAATGACAATATAAAGAAAATGAGAATTTGATTATAAAAAAGTGAAGTAATAGCTACCAATGGGTTTCAAAGTGTACTGATTTCTATCAAAACTTACCATTATCACTTAAATAAATTTTATTTCCCAATTACCTCTAGAATAAACAAATTTGACCTTCGCACGATAATTTCAGACAAAATATATTGTACTTGCTCTAACTTTTGATAGGATTGTTGATGAATTAGGGACTGCAATTCACTCTGGTATTGGTAGTTATTATCAAGTACGTGAAATAAATATTGAAATTGGATTAATTTCAGAACACAATGCTACATCGAAACATTCTCATTTTGGTACTCTAATTTTCAGATCAATCTTTATTATGAGGTTTGTGCACTCAATACTCCGTATAAAACATTTTCATTTCTACTCCTTTATATACTATATATGAAACGATGATTAAATTTAGTAACCCCAATAGAAATATAGATTGGATTGTTTTTCATTTATATTCGCAACGCTATGAAGGCGCTTCGTCAAATCAACATTTAATTTCATATCCCAACACTACTTATGGGATGTGAAGTTTTGGGTGTGAAGTTGTTAACAATGTCATATGGTCACAGATTTAGCCGTTATTGAATCTATGCAAACTATGAGAGGAAAACTCTGTTTCATTAGTATTACATGATATGAAAATTCATGATAAAATAGAAAATTGAAATAGACTTATGAATTTGGAGTCTTAGTTTGATGAGGAGCAAGAACTAGACTAACGCACTAATTTTTAGAGGCTCTGCTTACTTTTACGGACAACTTTGCGTACAATGTTGTAATAAGCATATTTTGAGCTCCGCTGACACAAGTTGTAATGAATGGGTTTGGAGAGCTTCGCTGTTGCAGTCTAACAACTTCTCACCACTGTAATTTTTTATTTGTTCCTTAATTGGAATCAAACCAAATCCTTTCTATGTAGGAGGGCAGCTGATGTTATCAGTGCTGGAACACCACAAGGGCAAGGTAATTATCTGTTACCCTTTTAGTTACAAAAGTGGAAGGGAAATTGTTAGAGGATTACTACGATCTTAACGAAAATCCTCTAAATATATCACATTCTAGCCTACTATTATTATTCTGAATTACTAAGGCATCTTGGTTAGATCTTTAGGATGGAGTGATCACCATCTTCAATGGAAACATAAATATTCCGCTTCTATTTCATTCCTAAAATAACTAGGGTTCAGTAAGTTCTAAATATACTCCAAGGTCTTTCGTATCGGCACGGTAGGAAATAGTGAACTTACATCAGAGGAGATGAACATTTCCCCAACTTCAATTAATGTATAATTCCTGACTGAGAAATCTTCCTTTAATAATCATTTGGAAATAATGTGGCTAGTTGTACAAATTGTTGAAACAATAGGTCCCATTAACCTCCCAATTTTATGAATTAGAAAGCAATAGAACTTTGACATTGTTGAGCTACTAACATACACTTTAGTAACAACTAGAAGCCAGGATAATGTTTAATATTCGTCTTATATTACAGAGACAATACAAGAAACATCAATTTTTTTACCTACAGAGTAGCGTTGGAAATTCTTAATGAATTCACATATGTTAATTGTTAATTTCTAGGATCTAATTGCTACATAAGACATTGTACTGATTTTCTCAATAACCAAATCTTAGTGAATAAGCTATCTTCTTAAATTCGCCATTTTTTGTATTCAGATTTATCAAATCGATTTGTTTGTTTCAGGTAAGTGCGATTACTTATGGACAGAAAAACCAATTACTATGAATGACAATTAGAAGTGTCGAAGTAAATTGGAGAATCTGACGCAAGTGAGTGTTTTGTAAATATACGAAGAATTTATTAACATATAAACTATTTCAATTGATAATTTCCATTCCGCACATCAATTGGCCTGATTGACTGCTGTCATATGATGAAATTAGTTTTAATTTTACGTTTGATGACTTTTTCCCGATTTTGGATTCTGAAATTCTTTTCCCATCCGTTCTATAGGGTTAGATTAGTCAAATTGCCCGAATTATTGGTCATTTCTCAACTGCATGTCTCGAGCCTGTTACATCCTTTTGCCGCTATGTATCAATTTAACGCCAAAGTAAACTTAAAGAGCTGCCTCTGACTCCACTTACTTCGAGCAACGTCGATGAAAAAAATACTCCAGGGTTCACTTTGTTGAAAACGGTGAAACCAGAAGAACCAATTACCCTGTCCTTCTGGGTATTCGCTGCTGAAGTTTTACACAAAGCTTTCCAATAAGGGAGTTGCGGGAGAAAGTGAAAAAACAATTGAACGCAATGCTACTCATTGAAAAATTACCTAACAGTAGAAATGGCAATACAAATGAATTAAACCGGAAAGAGTGATGTTACCAGAACCCGTCAATTCTACGGATTCTACCATCAACTACAAATCAGAGATCAGCGTTTGGTATGCGATACGTGAAACCAAGGTAGATGCATCACTCTACGGCAGGCTGAACGTACTAATACAATTGGTTGGTTGAAGCCTTTAACCTCATAATCACTGAGACATGGATTCAACTGCTTCAGTTGCTGTTTGGCGAACTCTTCTGAAACGGGAATAATTCAACCCTCTTGTAGCAGCTTCCTCGATCCCCGGTGGTTGAGGAAAATAAACTCATATATTAAGCACAAACTCACTTTGGATTCTCAATTGATGATGCGACTTGCTCTTTGGTTACAACTCCCAACACAACTCGACTACCGCAAGTATCTTATATCGGCCTACTTGGGATTTTCTCGCCAAGGATCAAACGGAGTCGTGCAGAAACCCTCTAATGAACCTGAGAAAACTTTGGTTAGGATCTTGTCTACCCTGTAGGCTGCGTAGTGATTGGGCTCCAACAAAGGGTTCTAGTCTATTGAATATGGACCTGTTCCAACTACAGTTGGCACTTACAATGATCAATTCCACGGTAGACTTCTGCTACTCGGCAACATTAAATTTACCTTTCTCTAACGATGCAAAATGTGGGATGGTTTGCTTACGTTGATCTGGGCTTAGAACTTGAAGGAACTTCATCTCTTGTTGATAAGAATTGCTTCTACTTTTCGGGAAAATAGTAAAATGATTTACGAATTACTTGCAATAATTTGTCGCTATTAAATCAAACCTCATATATAACTAAATTGAATTTTTCTTTCCCTATCTATTTTCATGTCAAAGCCTATATCGTTCAGCCGGTATACATTCACGTGGAAATAGTATATATTGTTCAAAAGATACACAGTTGTTGATATTTGATGTGTTGGAAGATTTGAAAGATTTGAATGACAAAATTGAATGTCCAATGACATTGTCTTTTACCGCGACAATTGTGGACAACGAAAAAATAACTTTACGATGGTGGTGTACAAATATGCCGTTACAACATTGAAAAATATATAATCCCCAGCCCACACATGTTTAGTAAGGTGCCACACATAAAACGATAGGGATTCCTCTCACTTAATCGTCGAAAAAGACAAGAAAATAGCACTCTGAAGTGGACCGGTATGCTCATCTTCTAAATACGCCGAAACCATGGAAATGACAAAGAAAAATGGCAAGCCTTACCCGGTTCATGAGTTGTATGAAAGCTCTGAAGATAAGGGCAACTTTTATTTCAAAATATTCTACAAATCACATGACTAGGAGAAACAAATTGAAGGAATAAATGGTGTAGCCGTATAATACCGTCAATTTGTTCTATGAAAATTTGTGAAACCTTGAATTCACCAGCAAAATGTTAATTAATGTTAACAATAATTTATCAAGCGATAAATTATATGTTCATTGTTAACCTCAAGAAGAAGGCACTGAAACATAAAAGTAAAGTCTCTGTACTTAGAAAACAATCGTTTATATTTGAAGTTCCAATGATACCAAGGATTGTTCCAACCTGCTAATCGGGAGCGTACTTGGAACGGTTATCGGACGCGTTTATAGATATTTTCTGCGCAATCTCCTCTTTTGCACGGTTCTTGTAACAGTACTTGCTATCAACCAAGTATAGAAAAGACCGTCCCGGAAACGGTTCACAAACGATACCTAAGCAGGTTGCAACACAAATAAGAATAGTTTGTATAACGGTAACCGCCCGGTTAGAACACGTGATCTCTATTGGGCATAATCGTCACCGTACGGAGGACGGTTTTTGATGGGTTGGAACGAACTTTATAGTTTAGTTATCCAAAACAACCCTTATCACAGTGGCGCATCATTATCAATTACTTATTTATTACTATGAGCTCTAACCTTATTAAGCTCATCATTACTATAAATTGTTTGTATTTCATATTTATAGATTGTCAACTTTAACCTCATTAAATTATTATCTTCAATTATTTATTATTATTAATGTGACTATGATGAACCATAAATATCTTTATCTACTTTTATAATTATTATCGTATAAGATAAGAACTAATATATAAAGAAGCCTGTATAACTAATACTTTGCTCATTTAATTTCATATTCGTCTAGTATGCCAGTCAAATAAGTGTAACCAATTGTAACTTTAAATTATTGAATAAATCTTGTACATTAAATCTGACAGTAATACCTCCTGCTAAAAAATAATGACAACCGTGAAAAGTCTCCGTTCATGGAGTATCTGTTGGAACAGGCAATGAATGTAACACAATCATGCATATAAAGTGTGAAATTGGAGGGATGAATTCAATACCAGATGCTTATGAGTGTAATTCAACAGATCAGATGAGTAAGCTTCAAACCATTCGATACAAAAAAAGGTGAAATAACATTTGAACGTAAAATATAAATTGGTTTCTTTTGTTAATAAGTATGTTATGCATGGCTTATCGCTCGAATCATCGGATCTATCCTGAGCAGCTTTGTGCGGACTCAACCTCGATAGGACGCCTTTCTGGAAAATTGAAATTTTCCTGTTAGCAATAGGAACGGCTTAATTTAGATTGGGTATTAAGGTTGATATCGAAAAGATGAGAAATTGCATGAATTTCTATATTATGTTGTATTGGAAAAGATGAACTTCAATGGACATTTCTAAATTTCACATAATAAAAAGAGAAAACCACATTTCCTGAGGTTTAAAGTGTGAAACTCTGTAACTTGAGAGTCTTACTTCATATAAAGACTTTTGTTGGGAAAAGTGATATTGATTGAATTGAGTTGATATTTCTAGAACCTTTCGTGATCTTCAAGTTATTACAGACAACAGTAAGATGACAAATAAAACCCATGCTTATGGATATGGTAAATAAAAACCAAATTAAACGATCTTGGAGAGAAAAATTATGTTTCAAAAGAAATGAACGAGAAAAGTATCACACAATGTACGAGCAGAGCAAAAAAACTGATTTAATAGTAAATGAACTCAGAAAATATGTGATTCAAATAAGATTGCGAGAAAATAGAAATAAATACAATAGAGAGTATGAAAAAAATGATACGAGGGAGAACTAGAAGGAATGCTATGGTTTTGAAAGGAAAAAGAATATTATAGATACAGTCAAGAATATACTTTACATCATTCCAATTACGAATAATATGCAAGAACCAAATATTTTAGTGAAAATATAGGAAACATTTTATGAGAAACCAAGAAAATCACGAAAATAGCCCGAAATAAGATAATTATGATGATGGGTGATTCAAACGCACAAATAAGACAGGAAGAGTGACTTAAAGGTGTAATAGAATGGAATGGAACAACATTTCATAAGTATTCAAATGATAAGCAGAGGTTATGCAGTTTGGCAGCAGTTAGCGACAAACCAATAGTGAATACACAGTTCAGTTAGAAACGTATTTACGAAATTACTTGTAACCTGATTGGAGAAGACTGGAAAAATTGATAGAATTATAAATTGATAGGCAAAATAAAATGTTTAGAATCTATTCAGAGTGTGATATCCTGTAGGAGAGAACATATAGATTCCAATCAAATTTTAGCATTAATATATATGTGGGAATGAGAAGTTTGAAACAAATAAAGAAGTAAAGACTAGTAGCAAACATAATGAAACTTGCTAGAAACTAGAAGGGCACTAAATTATCACAAAAATATGTGAATATTAGAAACCGAAGCAGATATGACAGTACAGATAAAGATTCTTCGTCTCCATCTTCTACTTTTTCATCTTGTTCATCCTGGTTGCGAGTAAATTGCTTCAATGATGACCCATACCTTTGCGTTAGCTTTAAATGAATCCTCAATTATTGGTGACCTTGACAATTTGTACATGTTCTAGAACAAAACAGTGCAACTTTTTTGTAACCAAATTTAGCACTATATCATTTTTGACAGTTGCAAAAAAATGTGTTTTTCCGATGTAGGTGAGAGTAAAATTTGAACTAATACTAATATATTGTCGAATAACTTCCATCCCCAGTCTTTTGGGTGTAGCCCATAAACAAGCCACACTGAACTCGACGAAGATGTTGATGAACAGCTGTTGTACGAAGACACATTAAATACAATTTTTTTATTTCGGCCATCCTATAGTCAGCAATCTTGGTAGAACTATATAAAGTTTTGTTCTAATATATTATCCATAATAGATATCTTAACATTAAACGCAATCATTTTTTATTAATAAAATTCTTTTATAAAAGACAATAAAAAATAGTATCACTTAATAGAGTGCATTAATAGAAATTTGTCATAATTTTATCAACAATAGGGCCGCCAGACGTTATTTATTTTCTGAGTAACAAAATATATCCTACAGAGAATTCTCTGGAGGTATATATACCTGCTAGCTTGAGCCGGCGGCCAATTTAAAGTACCAGGTGCTAAAGGTACATAAATACATTGATCACATTCCTTAAAGTGCTGATTTATATATTCATTTCATAGAAAATGAAATTTAAAATTAATATTGCCAGACAGTCTTCGTCGGCGGTAATTTCCACCAGACGCTTCAAAGTTTGCGAAAAAATAAGTTTACTTACAGTTGAAGTCCTGATTTTTATAACCGATATTTTAGAAACAATTTCGACACTATTTGCCTGCAGCCAGAAAAATTGTAGGGGCCAAATATCCCCCAGGCATATTTAAAATCTCACCGTCGGTATACTCTGCAGTATTGCCAACGTAGGATATTTTCGGGAACCGTGTCATTGGCAACACAGATACCCTTTACAATATTGAATCGTGTTCATTGTGCTCATTCGTTCAGTGCAGCTGTTATTTCGACTACAACGTGTGTAAATGAAATAAATATATTTGCAGTGTAAAAGAATATTATATATCATCATATCATCAAGTTACTAAACTATGTTTTTTGAAATAATTCTGTTGTCAATTCAACATTATGTACAGAAGAGATATTGCGAAAGTATGGAACAATTTTAGAACAAAGGAAGGAACATAACCTCAAATTTTTGATGTTGTTTTGCCGGTTGATTTGTTTGAAAGTGGTTATCATACAAGTGTTACAAGTCATTTACAGAATTAATGGAAAAATAAGAAAGAAAAGACTATTCCAGAGAAAAATTGTACTTTTCATATAAGGCTTGTTAAAAAAAAACAACTGAATTTTGAAAAAATATGCAATTCAGATGAAGAAAATGTAATTAAGAAAGAACGCTGTTTTTCTCTGACTTATTTCCATAGATAGATATAATATGAAATTATTAGAGGAAATTGATGAAAAAAAGGCAATTTTACATCGTACAATTTAGAACTCAAGCTGATAAAGTTATTTGATGAAGAGATTGAATTTTTTATCATACAAAATATATCTAGAAAGCTTATCAGATATTTTGTAACTAGAAACTGAAGCGATTATTTTCGGTTCACTTAAGTATTCATATTGGTGGAACAGTTAGTTGGATACAATGAATATTCATTCTGCAAGATTAACTTATAAGAATATATATTGAAGTCTCCGAAATCTTTCCAAAAAAACACTATCGAAATTAAAATAATTTTAAAATTGAAGAATTGACGAAAACAACTATCATTCTTCGAACTCGTTGTGTTTTCAAGAAACTTATTTTCGTTATAAAATAAATTTAGATTTATGAGATAAATTAATCAGGAGCGGAACTACATTCGAACAAAGTAGAAGGCGAAAAACTTCAAATTTGAGAACGAAGAACGAAGACATTTGATGATATTAATTTAATTACCACAAATCTGTTTTTACACTGTGCTCCACTCATTATAACTACTAAAAATGGTTTGACATAATTGAGAAGCTTGTTTGCAAAAAGCACCTAATCGGTTAAATGATACTTTTCAGGAATCAACTCTTTTTTTCTTGGGTTTTTGTGATAGTAGATAATTTCAATATTCTGCTTTCTTCTCACGGAATATGTTTGGAAGAGATTTTTTATTTATATTCTTCAAGTCGCACATAACGTAAAATAAATTATAAAAAGAAAGAATTTTGTACATTTTGTGACAAAATTGAGATATACATTTTTGAATTGAAAAAAACTAGTAATATCTTGTTACTTGTAATTCAAATAGGTGAAAAATTTTGTGCATAAAACTAATAAGTATCAATAATATAGAATGCTTGATTTAAATATTTGCTGTTGTTATCTCGGAAATTTTGTAGACCAATTCCTGGAATTGTGCAATCGATGACTACACGATTGTTATTTTAAATGTGCTACTAGATGTCCTTCCATTTAATATTGTGTGGGAAAGTATATTAAGTTCAACAGATTTTACTATGTCATCATATTCATGGGGAAATATGATACTCTCCTTTTTAAATTTTTTTTTCAAAAACACCAAATTCCTGATCTGTTGGCATATGTGAATGACCACTTTCTGGGAAAATCCATTCAATGTTGACTTTGAACTTTTATAAGAAAATAATTAACATCAAACATGATTCTCATTTTGCCAGAAGCAACTCTCTGAAAATCATCGGATGATTTTTATACTCCTGGATGGAATTAAGGAAAACTCGTGAGTAGTGGTTTGAATGTGATATAATAGGTTCGCATTGATATTTTTAGTTGCAGTGAGCGTCCCTTAATCCCTCATTACGTTTCAATAGTCCATCGTGAAGGACCACCCGGAAAATACGAGAATAAAAATGGATGTGGGTTAACGAATATATAATTCAATATATCTTATTCACAAATGGTGAATGCCTCACGAAACCGCAATATACAATAGAAAACAAATAAAAGAGACAATACAGTTCGCGACTCGACCACTTAAATTAAATCAAACTATTTGGCAACATCGGGCATTTTTCTATCACTTACTCCCGGTACTATCCAATACAGTTACTAATAATCACAAATAGAATAAGTGTTTACGATAGTGCCAATGTCAACGTTGATGCTATGAGTACCATAAGTATATTTATTTAATTGGAACGAAGTTGGAACTAGTGACCTATCTCGGTAGAGAGAGCGAAATGGCGA
Organism: Diorhabda carinulata; assembly: GCF_026250575.1. Taxonomy (NCBI): domain Eukaryota; kingdom Metazoa; phylum Arthropoda; class Insecta; order Coleoptera; family Chrysomelidae; genus Diorhabda; species Diorhabda carinulata. The sequence goes on from NC_079462.1 coordinate 14,253,898, forward strand.
ATAATTGAAGATTAGAAGTGGGGCCATTCAAATGAAAGCGCTTGGTCAAATTAATTCATATAAAATTGACAGAATTCCTAACAGTAATATTCGTGTTTAGGAAATTTGGAAATTGATCATCTTGGCGCATCTTTTCCAGATCTCAATCAGAGAAGTGAAGCTAATTCCGAGCTGTTACCTGCCAAAGACTAAGCAATACAACGTTAACTTATGGAAGATAAGCTAACGTCGTTTCTTAAACAAAAAAATATTGGTTTTCGAGCCCAGAACGCGCAAGTTTTCACCAATGAAGATATATCCAGGGTTATGCTAGCTCCCGATGAGGTTTACCTGATGATTAAAGTGAGTACCATTTTTGCACTGGCTGGCGCTCTCCGCAGATCCGGGCTTGTAAATATCATTGCAACGACATTCAAGATAAAGGCAACCTAATTGTTGTGAAAATTTCTGATTCCAAAAATCATTCGTCAAGATCATTTGTTTTATCTGAAGAAATAAATTATGGAACCTATTTGACGCTGTACAGAAAGTACGCAGATTTACGACCACTTACCACTCCACACCGCTGATTTTTGATTCATTATAATATGCTCAGTTCAATGCGTTGGCGTAAACACTTTTGGTAAGATGCCAACAGAGATTGCTGCATATTTACGCCTACCTAATCCGGAACGTTATACAGAACACAGTTTCAGACTTTCTTCGCCTAGCAGACTCCGAAGAAATAACCAACCTAAAGGGCCTCGGTGGCTGTAAGTCTACTACTCTCGCTGAGGGTTATTTGGAGAATATAGAAAATAATTATTTTCCTAACAAGTGCGGAAATAGCACGCGACTGCAGTTGTCCCGAACGACGCGGAGCGGAATTGGGGTAAGCCATCAAGTGAAGAAAAGATACTTAACGCATCAGTTAGGAACATTATTTTTTCTACGTTTTTTACCCCATCCATCTAGGGCGCCCTCTATGCGCGCAGTCTCGTTATTTAATAGCCAGACCTCGTATACTGTATATTCAGATTTTAATTTGTGTATATATTTAGTAATTTGTGTGTTAGTTCATTGGTTACTCACATGCTTTTGCCTACCAATGGTACATTTTGTGACAATAAAGCATTTCCTTGCTCTCTATTTTGTCTGCTAAATTTACTCAAATGATGCTAATTCTTCTTTGTGTCTCCATCAATGCTGTATCTAACAAAATGGTTTTCTGTTGCTAATCAGACGATCAGTCCATTTTCAATATAAATCCATCAAAAACTAATTCATCAAAATTTAGGTTTTTTTAAATCATTTGTTCCTCAATAGATAACATTGAGAATGCAATTGACATATTCCCACCCATATTCCCACAGAATACATTTTATTCGTTTCAAACCTCTAGATTTTGTTTATTCTGATGCAGTGTCGCTTCACTCACATCACGCCCGCACATCCAGAGTTTCTATTTTAAAAGTACATTTATATTCATGACTTTTGTATTTAGTTACATTCGTAATTAATACACTTGGTTTCAGACGCCCAACAATTGCAATTCTCAACTTTTCTTCTGAAAAGGGAAAAGAAAAATTATTTGTCTTAAAATTTTCTCGCTGAAGTTCTTCATTTTATTAAAATTCTTGTTTTGAAACCAATTATTAGAATCACGAGCTACAAGTGCACTTATTTTATGTGCGCAAGGACCAGTATAAACTTCTGACGGTTATCTAAATTGCGGCGGTAAACGGAGCATCCCTACATCCACACTCACAATTACACTGTATGACGTATGTTGCACTAACCCAACTAGTGATGGCAATAAATAGTGTGTTCAGTAAAAAAAATTATAGAAACTGAAAGGAAAATTGTCTAGCCTCAATACAATATTAAAATGGATATAAATGTCTATAGATAAATAAAATTAAACAATGAAGAAGATAGGAAAACAAATTATTCTAATCGTGATTTTCCGTAACCTCTCTATAAGGTGGTCAACGCTGGTGTTGCCCAGAGATGCATCTTGTCACCTACTCTCTCTGTCCTTTACATCAACGATCTCCTCCAAAAACGTACAAACCTTAAATATAGCTTCACCGTCTATAGCACTCTAGTGTTGACATTAAAATTAGCCGCCCCAATAAACTTGGCTAACACCCAAGACAGTAATAGACCATTACCTTCAATACCGATCTTGTAAACAGGCTGAAGTGGAGGTGGAGGCAGTCTGATTGAGTCTGCATCAGGCTACTATTTTTACAAATGAGGCTGGTACTGAGCTGAGGTTTTGGTCCTGTCTGGACATCACCATCACCGCAAATTCGCTTGTTGGGTGTTGAGGTTGGTAGGTAGGAACAATATGTCCTGGTATAGTCACGTGACCGGATTAACTAAGGCAGCTTAACAAAAACTTGGAGTTTCTTATCCTCTACGAGGCCAAGATTCGGCAATTTTTGGAGTATTGCTCGCACATTTTGAGCTCGGCTCACAAGCATTTTCCTAGGAAGCTCGGCTCAAAACAGAAGAGCATAGAGGAAAGGTCGTATTTGCTAGACACGAGGGGCACGTGAACATTGAGTTCGCCTGCAGACGCCCAGTAAGTCAATTTATCGGGAATCATTTCTTTGGAGAAGTGCAATCTTGTGGAATCAGCTACTAAGGCACATGGCAGGCGTCACTCGAAGTACTCGAGTTCAATAGGGTTTATCCTCTTGTGCTTGCTTTTCATTTTTTTTTCTACAGAAAGTTATTGGTATCGCAACACACATTGTTGGACCCAACGAAAAACCGTCATCAAATAACGTCGCCAAAAGTATAATTGCTTATCTTACTATGACCAATTGGAATTATTACTTTTTATGTACCTATGGACCCACAATGTGATGTAAGCACCAAAGATGTTAGTGAAATCATAATTTTAAGACAACTAGTGGTGTTCCGCGATAATACAAGGTCAGATTTATATAATAATTAATTATATAATAATATAAAAAAATAATAATTTAGTTATTCTAATTGGAAAATTAGGTGATAATTCAACTGGTTCACATCACTCTTACCCAACATAACGATTTTATCATGAGAGATGGACCTAACTATTACGCTTTCCGTACTCGAACAAAGTGACACTACTGTGAATTTGCATCATAACAACTTGAAAGTAACTCTTTCAAAACAATTATTAAGATTACAAGTTGAAACAAATAAAAACTTTGTTGGAGGATAGTTTTGTAATTATACTTTCAACACCATAGAGTGAGTGGCAATTGTTCCAACTACGAATGAAGTTAAAAGTTTTAGGTAACATTTGCATAGTTCAGGTCAGTTCATAACGACTTAAACGGTTTTTGTGAAGTGAGTGGAATTTAAACACTGAATATCATGACTGAACCGCTTACGTCATTCCGACAATCAACTAATTTTGTACAAAGAAATTCTCAACTTTTAACTTTTAAATCGGCTTCAACTAGTTTTCTATACAGGATTAAAAAAACTATGGAATCGAGTAAATATCTTGATAATATTTTTGCGGGCGTGTACGATAACTCATAGCCCATCTAGCGAACGATGTCTCAAAAGTAAGTTATTCGGAGGGGCGCGGGAGGTTTGTCAATAGGTAAATTCGAGTGTTGTGCTTGCGTGAGTTTTACAGAAGATTTGGGACTGCACTCTCCCAAAATTCAGTTTGTGCAAGCCTCAGCATGCTGGTTGGAGGCTTGACTTCCTTCTTGAACCAAATTTTTACCAAAATCGTGTTTTAGGATGAATCCCACTTTTTTCTTAATGGATATGTTAACAAGCAAAAACATTCGCCTGTGACCATATGGGCTGCGATATCAGAGCAAGGAATTATATATAGTTTTGAAGATGCAGGGGATGTACAGTTTAGTAATTTGAAAGTGTTTTGTGTAGATATTTGACGACTGAACGATAAAACTTCAATGTTTATAACCAAAGTACTTAGTTCCAGCAGGATTGAGCAGCTTTAGAGACGGTCTCTGCCACGAGTTCGTGTTTTTCCTGGTGAATTAATCTCAGGAGAAGGTGATAAGTTGGAGTCCATGCAGTCCCAATTTAACACCCATTTTTTCTTTTTCTTTTTCTTTTAGGGTTATGTTAATTCCAATGTTCACGCTCACAAAACAACTTTGTCTTTGTACAATTGAAAGAAAATATTTGTCTCGAAATGGCAGGTATTCTACGTGGTTGCTTGCAATTTTTTCATCTATTCTTTGTCAATTCCTATAGTTTCAGTAATTTACAAATATTTAGCCGACTGTCACATCGAACAAGATGAGGACTGACTTTTTTGATATTTTCAACAGTTTTTGACATGGAAGGGCGACCTGAACGTGAATCATCTTTAACATCTTCTCAGCCATCTTGAAAACGCTTAAACCAGTAAACGCGATGCTACAATTTCAGGGTCCGGCTAGCTTACAGGACATCACTCAACTATTAAAATCTTTATAACATCCTAGAAACCACTTCTACTTTCTGGCAGATCAAAATTATTTTTCTATCGTTTGACGCCTGTACAGCGGGAGAAACGTTTTTTTTTTATCTAATCCACAACAACAGTTTTTCGGGTCGAATATCCAATGAATCTACACTCAATAAACAAAATAGAAAAACATTTTTATAATTGTCTCTGGTTTACTCCTTAGGGATGGTTTAAACAACTCTTTCTGAGATGGAAAAGAAAGTTTTACTGACTGTTGTTGCCAGCTCAACACCACTACCAACAATAAGCGATTCGCCTGACCTATGACCTTCTCACTCTTATACAAGGTTGCCTATAATTGGGACCCAAAATATATCTATTGACTTTTTGACTTCTATTCCAATTTGTCTCTACAACAGAAACGGAGTTAACAGCGACGGTCATTTATTGCCATGAACTTTTTTCAATAAATTATGATTTTCAGTTGTAGTTTTTCCAAGTTTGTTGTGAAATTTTATAACCATCGGCTACTCTTATTTTATATCGATCATTTTTACAACAAAAAAAACAGCATCTATAAAAACAAAGGATTCGGCTACACTGTTTTGTGTACAGACACGGTAGACAACGCATTGGAAGGAGCCAAACTTTGGCATATGCATACTTTTTCTGTAACAGCACTAGTCTCGTCACTCAATAGTTACACCTCGTACTATACTTAATCACTTAACAATTTTCTAGAAGTTCTCCTTCTTGGTTTTTCAAAAAACTGATGACTGCTCTCTTTTTGACACCATCTGCTAATTTCGTTTCATTGACAGAATTACTGGTTGCATTGTTGATTGTTAACTCTGAAATTTCTAATATTTTCTCCCCTACTACTGATGTAAATATGTTTATACACACATACTAGGGAATTCAAGTCTTCTCTTTAATATTCGAATATATATGTTGACAGAATTTAACATTTGTCTTACAATATGTCAACTACTAAAATTTTATTTCGTCGTTTATATGGGTACTATCTTTTTCCTCAAAAGTCGTCTCTAGTATATTATTCTTACGGTCAGATTCCTTCTTGCTAGATTTTGTATCAGGATAAATGATTACTAAAAAAAAGACTCATTTTATTAGTGAATAGAATACTAAAATTTCTTGTTGCTACGAATCTAAAATGAGATCTATCAAACTGCAAAAATACACACGTAGTGTTACATCCCCGGTTTTCAATTGTTGTTGGCGTCAAGAAACAATTTACATTGTCGTCCTGAAATGTATAAATTTCGCCACTATATATATACAATGTACTATTCTAGAAGTGAAATATCGCAATACAACTCTACAAACCGAGTGTGAATGCTTTAAACAAGACATTTACTGTGAAACCCGATAATAAATTATTCAACGACACTTTAAATGAATTAAAAGATATTGAACCTAAGGATGGATTGTTTTTAATCAGAGTTGTTTTAAATAGATTCCCTGAAATATAACGCAGTAATAAAATAAAACATTTTTGTTCTTATATCTACCATTTATTGCAGAATTATTTGCGTATTTGCACTCTGAAGCAATTTTTTTATTTGTAATACAATAACTGAGAATAATTAGTCACCGATAAGTTGATGGGTTATTTTGATGTAATAAAATACCTCATATACTTCTCTCTGCTGTGTATGTCATTATTGGTCTAATTGTTGTTTTATATATTCTGCCTTTTATTTCTTTTGAAAGATGTTTGTTTCGCCAAATAGTGCTGTTGAGGCATCCTGCTACTTTATTTGTTTTGACGACCTGCTGTCGCACCTCAGTTTCGACATCTCCATAGCTCGTTAAGTTTATACCTAAATATCATGACTATAAATTTCTATTTTGCAGCTTATAGGCTCGTTAGACGTTGTCATGCATTTTGTTTTCTCAGCTGAAATTATCATATACAGTTTACCTATTGTGTAGAAGATGTGTTATCCGCGTAGCAAAGTATTTTGAGTTGTTTGTTACTCATCTGGTACCCTTTGCTCTGTCGTATTTTTTTCATAACTTCGTCCATTATTAAATAAAAGGGGGCTTATGAGTCACCTTGTCTGATTTCACAGCAATTTACAGGTACATCATTTGTCAATTTGTTATTAATTCTGGCCGTCTCAAATCAACAGCTAGAATTAATAATTAATAATAAATATTAATTCTTCACGAATCAACAGCTAGAATTAATTTACGATAACGCGGACCCCTATCAAGTCTACCATATTGCCTATACCGTTTCGAAAATCACAGATGTAAACCATTAACATATAAATTCTTATAATATTGGGAATATCTATTTCCTAAGACCTTCGTTCAAATCTAATTCAACTCTTTTTATCTAGTTTAGCTTCTCTAACCTAACCAATATTCTAAAATATTTTGACAAAGACTGAAGTTAAGTCGAACTGTCAATTTTTTATCAATCTTTTGAAAATTATAAAAAAAACTAATTTCAAAGCAGAAAAGACCTATAATATTCTAAAATATTTCAAGTTGGATGGTGGCTCTCAACCTGTTGCTTTTCCACTTATTTGAATTGTTCTATTGAGTAGAGCTTTTCCAATTCTTGAATCTGTGTAATTGTACATTTTAAAAAATATATACTCATACATTTTTTAACAAAAATATTCTCCTCCATTCTTCCTCAGTCAATTGTGGTCCATTACTAGTGATTTCAAGTTATTTCTGTTTATTTTCTTGGCAAATAATAACCCCATAAGTTCATTAAAATGTTAGTAGTGAAACGGACAAAGAGCAGATTAGTTTGACTAAGGTTTACGTATGGTGATTTATTAATGTATGATTCCAAGTTTTTTTCAACTCCACCATAATAAGTAGCCGAAGTAGCGTCACAAAAATTATTGCCAGTTAAATCGTGGAAAATTTACGAAACCGCGTATTCAAGATTCATGAAATGAAACATGTAGTTCTTGCTGCAGATATTTCAAACTATTTCCATTTTTAAAACGAAATGTCAACAAAGAAAACAATTCATGCTGAACAAATACCAAAATTGAGCTAAATTATCTAAGAAAACATAGACTATCATGGTCCAAACGGCATTCCAAACATATCTAATGTCTTTTCTTGGATTGTGGGATTGTAGGCGGCAAAAATACGGTCGTTAGTTAGGGTTAGATGGCTAATCGAATTTAGGTACAGAGCAGCTATTCATTGTTCGGGCAGCTTTTTCTGAGGAAAGTTTTTTCGAAGTAATGAGTGTGTTCTTCAACAGAAAGAAAATAATTTCTATTGAATTGGAAATTAATTTGAAAGAAAAAAAAACGATTCGATTTTCTAGGCATACGAAATATTTAATCTGCTCATCCATTATATTCAAGATTTAATTTATTTTTTTGCTATTTCTCGAGTATAATTAGTTTATTGTTTCAAATCATGTTTTTGGAATATAAAAAGAATAAAATATCTTTTTATTGAAATCAATGTCTCATATGAGACAGAATCCACACAGACACAATAGTAAGCTTATTTATCAAACAGAAGCCAATGTGTGAAAATACACTACCGGCAAAAAGTTTTTGCCCTTCCCATAATCCATTGATTAAAGTTTTAAAATATTATACCTTGAAAAATTTCTCTTTTCCATTGTCCAGAGTATGTGGAAACGGTGTCTTCCAAACCAAGAATAATGGTGTCCTTTATTTGTTCACTTTATACGAATATGTTTATATTTTATAGGTGAGTTCAACAAGTTGCAACATGCAAGATTTGTTTATCATTCTTCAACTGTCAATTTTTTTTTCGGTGTTTATTTTTATAGTTTGGTTCCAATTAGCTATGTAGGACGTAAGAACTTGCTGTGTTCTATACGTTTAGGACCAAGATATCTTTTTGTAAAATTAGCATACGAATTGTTTTCGTTCTCGCAAATTCAGACTGGTTAGTTTTAAAATGGGTAACTCCAAGTAACTATTGATAGAAACTCGGGCAATAATTGCAAGTCTACCGTACCGTGGACTACAATGTGAAATAATATGTTTCCATCAGGAGTTTTGGTGATAGAAAATATTTAGTACGACCTCGAAAAACCATAACTGCCAAAGATAAACGTATTGTATTGATCAGTAAAAGTGATCGACGACTAAAGGGCCCAGAGATAGCAGATCAGATCAATAAATCTAGAGATCTGTCTGATCTTTTTGGAAGGATGACAGTGAAGAAACCCCCTTTTAGACGTTAAAATAAAATTAAGTGGTTGTAGTGGACTAAAGAACATTAAAACTGAACGCATGAAGAGTGGGAAAGAGTTTTCTGTAGTGATGAGCAAAGTTTGATGACTTTGGGTCTAAGATAAGAGTGTTTTGGCGCAGGTAAAAAGAAGAACGGATCTCAGATCTATGTGTATTCCTTACTGTGAAAACGGCAGGCTCGGGGATGGTTTGAGGATGTTTTATAGGAAGAGCCGACTGGAAACCTGGAAGAGATTTTGAAAGAAATATTAGAAGAAAATATACAATTTGTAACAATTATTTCTCAATAGAAACTACAACCACGACGACCTCTTCCTGTCAATTTTTCGTATCAAGATATTTGGTAAATTACTAGTATTTTCTATGACAAAATCAGATCCTATATCAGTGATTTCATTCACAAAATTAGATGTCTTTTCATTCTTATTATTTATCAAATTTGATTCTTCTTCTTCTTCCGTGTATTAGGCGTAGTCGCCGGCTTTATCTACGACATTATTGCCTCCTATCCTGCTTCAAGTTTGTCGCTCCACCTTATTCTGTGTCGGCCGGTACTCCTTCGGCCCAATGTGGATTTATCGCGCGCTATCTTGACCAGTCTATTGTTGTCCATACGACTTATGTGCTCGTTCCATTCTTTCTTTCTTGATAGAACCCATTCGTTGTCGTTATCTATTTTGCACAATCTTTTGATGCACTCACTTCTTTCCCTGTCCACTAGGGTTTTAGTGTTTTTCCAGCTATCCTTTCATCTCTGCCTCTATTCCGATATGTTTATTTAGCCATATGGTTTCGTTCAAACATGCTGCTATTTTTAAGGCTTCAGTTGTTTGCTTTCTTACTTTGCTCTCTATGCTTCGAAATTTAATTACTTAGTGAAGTATCTGGTCGTCTACGACTAACTTACATATTATCGGAGTTTTGGATGTGGTCATACACTTTGATTTGGACGCAAATATTATCATATTGAAAGATTTAGCTGTTCAGTTAACCACATGTAAAAGCCTTTGAAGATAATCCTCATTTTTGCGACTAGAACAGCATCATCATCGTAACATAATATTGTAATATTTCGGTCTCCCATCTGGTAGCTCCTCAACTTTCTTACTTTTTTGATTATTTCATCCATAATGATATTGAAAAGCAAGGGTCTTAAGGAGTCTCTCTAGTGAATCCCTTTGGGTACTGCTATTTGCTCTGTTAGCTCTCCGTTTACTTTGGCTTGGATTCTGTTGTCCATGTATATATTTTCAATGGTTTTTATCAAGTCATAAGGGATTTGTTTATCGTATAGTAGATGTACTACGTCTTTTAGTTGTACTCGATCGAAGGCTTTTTGTAGATCTATAAAGCACATAAATGCTGGTCTTCTTCTTCTTCTTACGTTAGGACTAGGTCCTGTATTTTCATCAATAGTTTGCCAGGATTAGTTGGGATGCTGAGGACCAGCTTCCATACCACCTTATAGGTGGTCGTCCAGGAGGTCGAGTTGTGTCTGGTTTATTTTCCTTTGCAGTTTTTGTTAACCGTTCATTTGGCATTCTGTCAACATGGTCTCTCCATTCTCTTCTGCGGCTCCTTACCCATCTTACTACATCCTGAATATCGCACATGTCCCTTATTTCTTCATTTTTCTTCCGATCGAGTAACGTATGTCCTGTTATTGATCTCAGAGTCCGCATTTCTGCTGTTCTTAGGAGCCGTTTAGTGGTTGTGTTCTCCGGTCTAGTTTCTATTGCATATGTCCTGACCGGCCTCACGCAAGTTTTATATATTCTAATTTTACATTTTGTGCTCATGTAATGCTGGTTTATTGTACTCAATCGATTTTTCTATGATCTGCCTGATAACGACGATCGCGTCTGTGCACGACCTTCTCGATCTAAATCCCTGTTGCTCATCTGTTAACGTGATAAGACTGTTTATTTTGTTTGTGATAACTTCTGTTGTAAGTTTGAGAGTGCTACCCAGCAAATTGATTCCTCTCTAATTAGAAGGTGTTTTTTTTATCTCCTGTTTTCAACGTTGGAATCGTAGTACTCGTTCGCCAATCGTCTGAGGTTTTTTTATATGACACGACCTTGTTAATGAAGAGTTGTTAGTTGCTTGGTAAATCTTGCCAAACTTGATTCTGTGTTGGTATTTTCTCTGCATTCATTATTGCTATTTTGGCGAAATTTTCTTTCCTTTAAAACCATATATAATATTTTTTCTATCAGAATGCTTCATAGGCAAATTATCTAAAATTAAACAATAAAGTAATATTTCAAATCTGAATTAAATCTCCTGAACCGAATAAAATTATGGGAAAACAAATTTTTAGTGACGTCAATATTGAATATAAATTGTTTACATTTGAAATTGAATTGATTAATACATCTATAAATGGAAATCTCTCAATACTGAGTGAAAAACGATGTTTCACAAAGTTGCAAATTAGGTTAATAAACAGCAGATCCAACACGACTCTATTGTCTAAGATTTAATTATTTCTTAATATTTTTCTTAAAAACACTTATAGGTGTAAGTGGAATATAATAAAGTTGTAGGCACAGGTTACTTTTTCTTCATGAACTGCATTAATCTAGATCTAACACAGTCTTTTCATATATTTTTTTGGCGGCTGCAGAATTTTCAGAAGGACAAATGTAAACTGAAAAACGACCACAAGAAGATTTCGCATTTCATAGCAACAAGTTAACTTTTTGTGTCTCTTGAAATACACTTCTTAATTCATTTCATAACTGTCAAACTACAGTCAACGCCTACTTTATTTGCTAAGCTATCTAAAAATATACGGATTTTTTGTCCCCATACCCTCATTTATCAAAGGGAATAAAACTCTCTCATCTCTATAGTCGTTTAAAAAAATTTTCCATACACATTTAACCCCTTCATTTTAGTGGGTGATTCTAAAGCTGCTTCTTTTTTATTATTTCAACATTTTTCACAGACTGGATACGTTGTAATACGATTTCCAAAAGGTAATCAATCCCATGGATTAAAACCATTTTTTGTCCAAAATTCTAGATAAGAGGTTTTGCCATTAGTAACAAAAATGTATCATTCATTTTGAGTGTGTTCAAAATTTCGAAAGATTTGAGTGATTGGAAATTCACTTAGAAAAAAACAACGAAGTAAAGTGAATTAAAAGAATTAATCAATTGAACTTACTATTTATTCACTGCTGTTAGAGTATAATAATTACTTAATCTCTAATTGTTCACGTTTGCTTCTACAATTATCGCCTAAAACTTTTTTGTGATGAGACTTTACTATTAAATTTCATAAAATTTCGTTTAAATGAAATCCTTTTTACCATGTACTTTAATATTGACATATATTTTACTGTGAATAAAATACATTGGAATATCATGATCTCTCAGGAACCAATTTCAAATTGATGTATCAACTAATGATAACAAAACTAATTAACTGTCTGTCATACATAATATTGCTGTTTACAAGACCACTGTCGCATTTCATTCCCGATTAATGCTCTATACACACAATTTTGGTACTGGTAATAGTCAGCCACATTTATACTCAGCCTGGTTGTTTTGGCTCACACAACTACAAAATATGTCAGTTTTGTTAAATCTGGTAATTCCATCCAATCCGCACATTAAGGGTTATTAGGGTTAAAGTATTTACAAGATATTCCATGTTGCTGTTTACATTTTCATGGATGAAATGATTTTATTGCTTTATTTTTCTATGATTCGTGATATAATAGTGAAGGAAAATATATCGTTAAATTGATTTGTTATCTGTTCTAACTGTAAACAAAGTGTACAGAGTGTTTTCGGTTCTTAATTTGAATAAGATTTTCTTTGCGAATAATCGATGTATGTATGTATTATTATTATCTTTGAAATTGTACAATTTTTTCATTTTTTACAATTCCATCAGTGTAGCACATTTGTGGTGGTTTAAAGGCAAAAAACTTGCTGACATTATCATCAATGTCTGCTTCATTGTCCAATGTCTTTCTATCAAGATCAAAGATATTATCAATTGTAGATCAGACGGAACAATTTGGTGGGTACATTGCACGGCATTTTGACAAAATATCATGTATATATATATATATATATATATATATATATATATATATATATATATATATATATATATATATATATATTGTTATGGTATTTTAGTGTGTAATGTTTATTTTTATAAATTTTATTTTAAATAAAATCAGATTTTAATTTGGGCGCCATTAATAATTATTTGAATTTCTTTATTTTATTATGTTATTATTATTTTTTTTATACTCAGGGTATTATATTGTGAGGTCAAATTAAAAAATTTTATTGCGATAAATTGTTATGGTTATAAGGTTAGATTATAATAGTTTTAAGACCGGGTCTGTTCTTTATAATGAATAAAATATTCAAAATATTTTTGTTACGGCCTTGCAGAATAAACAGATACTCCGCTGTAGTTCCACTCCTGTTCTTTTCCTTTTCACAACTTCTTTATCTTGGAAATTGTCCCTTTGTGAGTATTCTCACTTATTTCACTTTATTTAATTGTTTTCTCTAATTTCTTATTACTACACTTATACAATTATTAATTATCAATCCTTTGAATATTTTATGCCTTTTTTATCAAGATTTTAATTTTTTTAAATTTCAATTAAAATTATTTTCTATTTTCTTTTTTCTCTTGCAAAAAAAATTCTTTTCTTCGTTGTTGATTCTCTTCTTCCTTTTTTTTTAACTAATGATATTTATTTTAAAAGTTAGTTACTAAATTGTCATTTCTAAATTTTTAAATTATTGTGACTTTATTCAAATAATATGCTATAATTTCTTTGTTGTATTTATTTCATTTCTATATTATTAATTTTATCATTGCAGTTGTCAAAATTTTTATATTTTATCATTTATAACCTTAAAATTTATGTTGGTATGTCACACAAATTTTTGAAGTTGGTGCTCCTGTTTTTATCTGTCAATTTATGGATTAAATTCTTTGATTATACAGGATTTGTCAAAATTAAATAATAATTTAGAATATAGTGTTGGCCAAAACTTAATATAAAGAATGTTATTTATTTTATTGTGATAAACTGCTCTAAGTAACCGAATAACAGAAGTGAACTTATTGCTTTATTTATATCTTATTATTATTTACTTATATATACTTTTTGAATGTTAGAGACCCAAATCAATATTGTATTGACATCATACGAGCCAAAATAACTCAATAAATTGAAATATGGCTTCGGCTTTCATATACCAAAGATAAAGAAAAAATACCGATTCCAACAACTACCGTCCGATTGCTTTAGTCATAGCCATTGAAAGGGTCATGGAAAAAGTCGTTAACCAGCAAATTTTGAGATTACTTGAGTTTGCAAACATCATCATCGACCATTGATGAGCTTTCGTAAACAAAGATCAACGGGGGATGTCTTTGCTTATGTCACCATTATATGTATTGCAGCTAAAGAAAAATATGGCGAATCTCGAGTAATCGCACTGGACATTTGACTTTTGAATAGGTTTCACATGCCAAACTTCGGAATATATTGGGATCATACGGTTTGTCGTCCTTACTCATCGACTGACTTAATAGCTTTCTCAAAAACCGATCCATCCAGACCGTTATTGAAGTAAACAGCTAATCCGATATATAGCTACGCCGACGATAGCACACTGATGTTCCTGTTTTGAAAACATTCCGAAAAGGGGTGAAAGCGATCTGATTGAGTTTATTGCATCAAAGACAAAGGTTGCTGTTTTTACAAATAAGGCTGATCTGCAACTCTGGATTTGGTCCTCACCATCACCGCGAATTCGCTTGTTTTGTGTTGAGGCTGGAAGCAATATGTTCTGGTATAGTCACGTGGCTGAATTAGCTAAGACAGCTTCTTTAAAACTTGGAGTCCTCTTTAAGACCAAAAAGCTACATACTACGCAATAGCTTCTAATCCTCTGAAAGGTCGAGATTCGTTCATACTTGGTCGCATATTTTAAGCTCGACTCCCAAGCATACTCTGGGGATGCCCGACTCAATAAGGAAGAGAGCAATTCGACTTATAGGCGATCCAGAGCTGACCAGAAACTTAGATAGTCTAGAACATAGGAAAAAAGTTGCTGACCTGACTCTGTTTTATCGATACTACCACGGCGGATATTCTTCGGAGCAAGAACTATTCGACAGGCAGACGTAGCTCATGAACACCGAGTTCCCCTGTAGACATACATAAATTTAGATTCTATTCTTTGTAGAAGTGAAAGCCTGTGGAATCAGCTCCCAAAGCACATCTTTCCTGAACACTACAATCTACAGAAGTTCATCAAGATTCACAGATATCTTCACACGACAGCCACCATTCAAATTACTTGAGTGAAATAGAGTTTATTCCCTTGTACTTTTTTTCACTTAAAAATAATAGCTGGAGAGAGGCAAACATTTTACAAATTTCCAACACTGGAACGTTGAAACCACTTACGAGTAGTATAATAATTTACAGCATAAGCAGTACAAATTTATCTACATATTTATTATGTAATTAGTCGCATTCACATTTTATGAATAAATAAAACAATTGTATCACTTCATTGCTCTTAATCCAGCTCACATTACCATAGTCTGAATCTGAAAAGCAAGACTCAGAAACAGAAATCGATAAAAGAGTCAAGGAAGTTAAAAAAAAATAAGTTATTATTTGAGTAAATTGTGAATCAGGAGTAATGAAAAGTAAATCTACACAAGCAATCTCATATTCCTCGCCATGAAAATAAACAAATAGAACAATAGATGTTATAGAAATTGTCGAAGTCCACTTATATCCATCACGGATCTTTGCCGACCCCAGCACAAAAAAGACAATTGAAAGGAAAGTTTTGCACATTATTTATTCTGAAGCAGTTATACCAAATACAACAGTGGATCTAATGATATTAAGCTAGTTGCGGACCTTTGCGGATTCGCGTTGAGGTAAATAAAAGCCTTGTGTAGTTATGAATAATGCTTTTTGAGCGAACCACGATACATAAAGCCAAGTTCATAGGAGGAGTTCACTCGTAAGTTCTAATTTTTATGAATAATTTATATTTATATTTATAACAAGGTAACAGATATCTATCTTACCATAGTGCCATCGTGGCACTGGTGACAGCAGCTGCCTGTTCCATTTTTCAGAAAATAGTTAGTCTAAAAACATACACGATCTTAATCCGAGTAACTTTCGCAGTACCTGGCTCAACATTGTCTTATCAAAGAACCCGCTTTCGGTGAACATTTCTCTAATAAAACCTCAAACATTTGGATCAATTGCCCACTCTATACCTCGACAATGATAGCTGGAATAATTTCGAAAGTCACTAAACCTTCATAATTCCACTAGACACACAACAACCCATGTAGGAGCCCTAGACTTGAACGACAGGGCTTAGCTTGTGCCAATGCTGAGAAACTCGGCCTTGGCACACCACTAAAGGCGCAAGCCCGTTTGAAGTCTGGGTAACTTAGACCTGGCCATTCTATAGCAGCCAAGAATGGTCGAACTCTAGGTAAGCTGACATCGGCTTGGCAGAATTCTGAGTAACCCAACCTCGGTCATCCTAAAGTCAGCCAGGCTTGGCAGATCTTTGAATAACTATATAAATTTTTGTTCTAATATCTTATCCATAATAGACATCTTAACATTAAACGTGATAATTTTTTATGAATAAAATTCTTCTATGCATAAATGACAATAAAAAATAGAATAATAAAAAATATTATCACTTCTTCATATGTTCAATTATTTAATTAATATTTTTATGTACATTAATTAGTAGAGTGCATTAATAGAAATTTTTCATTCAATTATAATTATATCAACAATATATTCTTACAAGCAACCAGGCTGGCTCAGAGATTCCGACCAGTCTTGAGTTTATCTAGGCAATCAGGCCTGGTCCAGGCTTGCAAACCAAGCGAGAGACATTTTGTCATCCCAGAGTCCTACCAAATCTGGGCTAGGGCCAGAGTTGTACATATTGGCACAAGTTTGCGCCTATACTAAAATCCTATATGGGAAGAGTTTTCATTCCAATCGATCTCTCTTAGATATATCCATTTTTCATGGCAAACAATAATCCGTCTAATAAAGCGATCCCTTTTCGACACGGACGAAGTTTATACATCTCTGCTCGACGTTTCGCTTGAGCTTAGGTTACTTCGGATGTCACTGTTCGAAAAATTTTATATAGATTATATGATTTCAAATGGCAATATAGGGTTTCTTTACGTCTGCTGCAGACTGAACTGGAATAGGAGTATACACTCTTAAAGCCTGGGAAGAACACCAAGCATTTTTTCAAGCAGAAATTTATGAAATTGAAAAATTGGTTCAGTTCAATCTAGGAAGGAATTATCGCAAACTGGAGATCATTATCCTGTCTGATAGTCAAGCAACCATTAGAGCTCTAAACTCCAATAATAGAAAATCCAAACTCATTTGGGATTGCCTAGAAAAATTGAACGAACTAGGTAAGAAAAATAAAATTATTCTACAATGGATTCCGGGACACACTGGAGCGGAGGAAAATGAAATAGCTGATAAGCTCGCTAAAGCGGGGGCAAACAAGCACTTTATGGAACCCGAATCCTTCTGTGGTATCAGCTACAGAACAATAGAAAACGCTCTGGAAAAGAAGGTAATTAGGAGCAAAACTTATTATTGGGACAACCAACAGGAGCTGAGACAGGCAAAGACTTTTCTGGGAAACTTTAATCAAAGGAGTTCTAAGTAAACGAATACCAACAAGACTTCTATCGGGGCACTGTCGCCTCAACAAACACCTGAAGACACTAGACCTAGCAGATAATGCATCGTGCAGATTTTGTTGCACTGGGGACATCTATCCACATTCTCTCGAAGTGTGAAACACTAAGGAAATCCAGAGCACTACACCTAGGAGCACTTGAAATAGAAGATGAAGATCTCTGTCAATTAAACCCATCCCACATTCTAGAAAGGTATTAATGAAGAGAGACGCAATAGATCCTTTGGGTTGCAAGGTATATGAGACCCCAAATCTATATATACATACATATGGCTTCTTTAGGTACTTTTAGGTGGAAGATAATCGCCGAGTGTGAACGACCTAAGCGGAAACGATTCTCATAATCAAATATCCACTATTAAAACGACTTAACCAGCTCTGTGTCTATCACTCATTAACTATGTCAGCCCTTCGATTTCACATATTTTCATTGTCTCCACAGTAGCTTTAAACTTTTGTTTCTGATAATGTCTTAGCAATAAATGAATTTCATATTTATCGCACCCCATACTATGTATTATAAGAAGTAAAAGGTGTCGTGAATAGACAAAGAGAGAATGATTAATAGAAAATGATACAATTGTATTCTTCATACAATAAGATTCTTAAAAAATTACGACACATTCAAATTAGGCGAAGGAATTTTCACATATGAAAACCGACATTACTCATCAGACACCCTTCATTGTAAATAATGGGACAGTGTCTTTGAAAAAATCAACCGACGTTTTTTACCTGAATGTACTTGTTTTAATTGTTGTGAGCTCACATACATTACCTTTGTCAAGCTACCTTTGGAAGAGTCGACTAATGACTTTACTTGATGCACTTAATGGAATACGCGATTAAAAAATGAAAGCCGAAGGGTTTCATAACTGCCAAATATATAAAAAAGGTCTATAAAATTCAAGCCAAGACAGGAGAGTTTAATACATTCAAATTTTGAGAAGTAGAATATTTTTTAAAATCTGATATGATGACAGATGATATCTTTCTTTCAAGTAATTTTATATATGAAAGATATGTTCAGTTGATATTGATAAGGATCTTTTTCGGTCAATTTTTATTATCCCATTTCTACAATGTGAATAGATGATTGAATGATAGGTTTAGAATCAAATCAATGATAATGCCCAAAAGAACATTCAAGAAAATATTGAGAGAATCATCGTACTTAATTTGTGCTGTATAGTGTACAAAACTAACCATAAACCATTAATGGCTCTTCTAGTTTGAGAAGCAGATGTCACTTGATAGTGATTGTTTGTAAAGCAGGAATATTTGATGTGAACAGTGATTATCTGGATGAAAATAGACTTCATCAGAAATTATGAAATTTTTTTTACTACGATGCTACTAAACATGTGTGATTTTTCTATTTAGGCAAATCGGGAACATTTTGGCCTTATAAAAAGGACTTGTGGGATTCTAAAGATGATTATACTAAGAATGATTACCTTGAACAAATGGAACAATTTAACAATAGTGACCCTCATCATGCACTGCATGATGAGAGCCAATACGTCCTTTTCCTGTACTTTCATATATATATATATATATATATATATATATATATATGCGCTATACATAAATCAAATGAATCAAGAGTAGGCTCTACCAATACAATGTACGCTTGTGTAATTTTTTTAATTTCTCCAGAAACGACAGGCATTCATATTTCATAGAATCTTCTTTCTTTATTTATGTATTTTTTGATATTTTATTAGCTATATTCCTAGTTTTTCAAGAAGAAATCGATAAGTAACTTATGAAAATGCTTTAGGTAATTGAATACAAACGGTAAATATAAAATAATTGATATGTATATCAAATTTCTTGTGTGATTTTTAGCAATAAGATAAATAATTGTGAGTTAAGTGACTGATAATAATACTGAAGATAACTTCTGTAATTGCAATATTTCTTTATAAATGGTGAAAGATGGCAATAGTCTTTTATTTCACAGTTGGGTTCTCCAGCTTAAGGTACACTCAGGATACAATTAGAGTGGCTATACTTTCAATATTTTAGGGTTAAGTTCCACCACTTGGGGTCCACGTGGATTCTAATTGAGAAAAAATTAATCATGATTGACTTTTTCTCTATTTGTCATTTTTGAATAAGGATCTCTTAAGGTTTAAATTGGAGTGTGAAACAGATCCAACATTAGAACAAATACGTTCCAGTTGTATATTCTGTGCCATCCCTCACTAATTTACAGTCGTGTTCATATGAGGGTTTCTACCTGAGCTTTGAGATATGGCAATACTGATGTGAATATTGGTAAATTTTATTTTATTTTATTAGTAAACATACTTAGAGCGTACGAGTGCTATTTGAGTTGTTTACAGATAACATTCATCTTGATAAAAAAATGGAATTAAATCGCGAATGCTTTCCGTAAAGTGATATTCCAGGATCATGATGTGACATACCGTGAGATTAAGGCGTACTTGGGGTCTAGTTCCACTGGAATATATTCAATATTAAATTTGTATGTCAAAAAGATATGTTCGCGTTGAATACCGCATAATTCGACTATCACTCGGTCGATTGATGCAAATAAATGTTGTAAAAATTCCATCACGGTGTCCGTCTCACAAGCGACGAACCATGGATCTATGCATATGAACCTGAAACTAAACAACAAAAGAAGACGAGACAAATCGAACGAAAGTTGTTCGCGCATGAAGCACTTCGAAGCAAATGCTCGCCTGCTGTTTGGACACCCGGACACCGTTCCATTAGAGCAACGTGAACGGTTCTCCAAATGGTACACCAGCATTTGATTGCCAGAAGTATTCCAAAAATCAGAGAAACCAATCTTAGAAGACGAATTATTCTCCACAACGACAGTACAAATTGATAGGTCATCTGTTGTGCATTACTAGTTTGGCACTGAATGATTTATCCATATTCCCGCAGATCACAAATAAATTGCAAGGTTAACGTTTTTCTACACCTGAAGAAGCGAGTGATATTTTTTTTTTTCATTTGTATATCTCAAAACTTAAGTAGCAGCCTTCGTACTAGACCTTGAGGCAATGTACTTGCAGTAAAAGGAACCGGCAAGAGGAGATTATCGTTGACAAATATATTTCAACCTCTCAACAACCTGGGAAGATATATCTATTATCGTAGTACCTTAATTTCGAGAAAGAACATATCAAAAAGAATTATGATCAATACAAATTTTCATCTGATGTTATAATTCAGTTTTATTCGAGGGTGAGTAAAATGTTACTTATCCTTTTCGCTTTACTTTCATAAATAAATGTAAAAGTACATTATTTCTCGATATAGTCTGCACTTTTAGCAGTACACTTCAGCCAGCGAGTCACAAATTTCCTATTTGTTTAATTTGTCATGATGTGTATGTCTGAGGCAAATCGATGATCTCTCAAAATTCTATTGAGGGGTATACAAAGATAGAAGTCTGAAGGAGTGAAATATGGGATGCAGGGAGAGTTTCAAAGCTTAACCTCTTGATAGTTCATATGGTGTGATAGACCTAATGCAGCTGGGAATTGTAGTCTTAGAATAAAATCTTCTTTGATAGTAGACCACATGGAATCACTAGCAAAAAATCATTGTTCCTTGCCCTATTTATAGTAGTACCCCATTTTGATGTAATCTGATAACGGATAAATTTCGCACACGTGGCTACAGACGAATTAAATCTTGGGCATGCGGTCGTCTCCTTTATCAGTTTGAAAAAGCTGTAGAATGAAATATGTGAGTACTTGAAGTGATAATTACCACTGAAATTTAAAAGTTGGAGACGCAACGATTCATATCTGACTTAAAAGCAAAATGATGCACTGTTGATAAATACTTGGGTTATAAAGATCTGAAAAAATGAACAAAGAACTAACTGTAACATTGTATGTTGTACTATATGGAAACGTATTGAAAGGGTAGGTTGAAAGTCTAGCATTTTTTACACCTGTTGAAAAAACCCTTTCAAAAATCACTTTCTATAATGTAACCCATTGTGCTCGTTTTATTCCTCAATTGTTACTGAAAGACGTTCATAACAGATAAAAGGCCAAGGAAACAAATTGATTTTCTGTCGTGGCCTGAACGCGATGAAGAGAAATAAAAAATAAAGATAAATGTGGTGTATTGCAGTCACCGTACACTTGAGTTATTTTTATTGGAATCAATCACCGAGAATTGAACTCTGAAAATCATTCACCATTGGATGAAAATAAGAAATAGCAACTATGAAATATGTTAAATTTCTATAATTTGCATAATATTGTAATATACTCGACAATTTATTGATGCTTCCATATGCTGTCATAGTTAAAATATTGACCGATTGATCGTATAAGTCTATTAGTATTTCGAAATGCGTCAAATTTGAATTGTAAAATGCCTTCACTTCACTTGAAATGTGATGATCCTCACCTTCGATTCCTTTTCAATGACAAATACTGTTTGAAACACTCGGGAAACGTGTATAGTATTGTTGGAGTATAAAATAACTCATATGTATAGCCAAATAAAAGCACTCATATTTCTCGATGTGAAGTACGCCTTTGCATTTTTCTGTTAGTTTTCTTTTCTTGAAAAATTCACATCGTAAAAATACCGATACTTGTTATGAAAATAAATAATAGGACCTAATTGATTTGCGGTGCTGCACAAAATAAACATATGGGAGAGAAAGGTCCTAAAGAGGTTTTTAGAAAAAGTGCGAGAAAAAAACGAGTGGAGAAGAAGAAATAATGCAGAGATCAAAGTACTGTATGGTCAAGCTGAGATGGGATATGTGTTCAATGTAAAAAAATACGTTGGATGGGGCATATAGCCTTAATGAACGAAAACAGAAGGAAAAAATGGAGAAGATTTAGAAAGAGTAGGAATGGAGAACTGGCATGAAACAGCCATGACAAAAATATATGCAGGAAGCCTTAGGCCTATAAAGCCTCTTGAGCTTTTAAAATGTATCAAATAACTCATAGATGTATATTCACATTGTAAAAATCACATCGTAAAAATACTGACATCAGTTCTATTATAAAAATAAATAATAGGACGTAATTGAGTTTTAATTTCCGATCAAGTCAAATAGAGATTACTATTATGGCGTTAACGTTGTCACTTCGATTTGCCGCCCATATTACTTATGAAAGTTACACTATACAGCATGTCCTTGGAAATAAATACGTTGGATTAGATACAGAAAGATTGTATATTGAATTAAATCTAATAATACATATTGTTTGTTTAAAAAATGCTCGATTATGTTGATAATAGTTTCCAATCGCGATTTTTTACATGTAATGATCATAAAGAAAAATAATGATACCGTTCATTTTATTAAATGAAAACATCATAATGAAAAGATAATAAAAAGTGAAAAAAAAGTGATAATATAATCGAATTTGATCATTTTAATCAAGCATATGTTCATAAAGAACATCTCTAATGATTTGGGATGAAGTTAATCTACACTACCGGTCAAACGTTTTTATCAACCCCAAGATCCCATACCGCATGGTTTGTTTATTATTCTTCTGTTGTGAATTATTTTTTTGGTATTTATGATTGTAGTTTAGTCCTAGTTAGCCCTGTGAGATGCAAGATTTTTACTTTATGGACCAAGACATGTTTTTTTCAAGTTCGTATACGAATTGTTTTCGTTTTCGCAAATTCAGACAAGGAACAATCTATTGAAACTCGTGCATTAACCATAAATCTTCACAATCTAAGCAAAAATAACCGTACCATTTCTGTCTAATAAAAAATAGCTAGACGTACCGTGGACTAAAACGTAAAAGTACTTTTACAGTGGAAAAAATGAAATCATTAAGTTAGGGAGAGAGTTGTATGGAGTGATGAGTCAAAGCTGGAAGTTTTTGGATCTAAGAAAAGAGTGTTTTGGAAGAAAAGCAACTGGAAACCTGGTGAAAATTGAAGAAAGAAGGCTCATTGAAGTAGTACGTTCCGGCTAGCACCTGATCTACAGAAAATGCATCTTACAGCATGACAACGATTCCAATCATTCCTCGAAGTTGTGCGAAGAGTATTTGAAAAAAATATAAGGAAGAATATAGAAGAACAGATCCAGGGAAATAAAGGTGTCATTCTAGATAATTAGATTTCCATGATTTGCAGTACCCCTTCAACGTGACAAAATTCACAACTTTCAGTGCCAATTTAAAAAATTAGTTAATATCTCTGGAGATATGAAGAAGTTTTGATAAGCACTGGTTTTTCATGAACTTTTTCATTAATACTTTCGATATATTTCTTTTATATCAACTATCCCATGGCGATTAACTACCAAATAAGATTATCAACACACTATTCAAATCGACTCAATATATATGTAAATCATAATCATGAAATATTTGAGGGCCGGAGAAGACATGGAAATTACATTTTTTTCACATACTATAAAATGATGAAAAATTCTGAACGATTTTATTTAAATATACTCAAAATTTACGATTTGTTGAACGTTCTAAGATCAGCAGCCATTTTCATTATTACATCGCCATTAATATGAGATGTATTTTTCGAAAGCCCTATTTTTTGAGCTAGGTAATAAATTATAGGCCGTTGTAGTCAGGTTTGTAAATAATTGCACTTGGAAAGGAACTCGTAAACAAAAGAATCCAATTCCACAATCTCTTTTATTGGCTCAGTTTCATAATAAAAAACATATCTCGCATCGGAATTATTAGTATCTCTTCCATAATTTTATCAATTTTATTATTAAGAGAGGATTTTTTTGTTTGCTTGAAATTGAGTATTTCACTACTTCAGAAAAGAAGATGATTACTTTGACTGCAATATTTGATACCTAAGTTATGCATATGTATAATTAATAAATAGGTGGAATAAAATCTCTGGCAGCTGTCAAATTATGAGCTCATTCGCTCCAATTCACGAGTGGATAAATGTCAAACGGGTCCATTCCTCCTTGCTCGCTTTGCGCATGCTCTAGAACGTAACGTCGTCTGCGCAGTATTGTTTGAAGAACATAACAATAAAACAAACTTTTGATGTTAAGGGTAGTCGGTTCACATTGGGAATTCTGTGACACTATCAACACGTGCAACCACATTATTTAATAAAGCATCAGGTGCCAGTATTACCTGATAATGGATTATTGAAAATGATTCCAGATCTGGAAAAAGCTGTCGAAATTGCCCGTCAACATCAAGTTAATTCGGAAGAGAAAAGTGTTTTTATTAATCCGCATTTTTCTGAACTACCTGCAAATTTACCTAGCTACAAAAATGTATAGAGGTGGCGGTTTATATCAACGAAAGAAACAATTAACAAAAAAACTGGATTTTCAAAACCAACGGATATGGAAAAAAACTCATTGAAAGAAACAATGGATGATCAGAAAACATCTAGTTAAGTTGTGCATACAGAATTCGATCACAGTTATGACTCTAGTTTACCTGAATCTACAAATCCAAAAAAAATATGAAGTCGTAAGTTAAGTTTTATATGAATAAGATTATTTGTAAAATAATAAACAATGTAGCACTATATCAGTACAATTTATTAATAGGTTAACATTAACTACATTTTAGAAGGACATTTAGCACACAGGATTAACATTCATTTAAAAATTCTTATATTTATTGTATTTATCGATCATCAACCTTGAACCCAAGAATGCCGCACTTTTCAGCCTCGCGAAATTTCATCCCCGAATTTTATGTATAAAAAAAAGAGCGGCCATTACCCTTATGGCAGGAAAGTTTTTATCAACCGCGCGAAATTTCACCATTTCATTTTACATATTAGAAAAACCGTTGCTACGCTGAAAAACCCAAGAGTTTTAAATCCCGAGAACACCTGCTTTTAAGCATTGCATCCATTCACCCCCCAAATATCTATGATAAATAAAATATAGACGGAGCTACGTCTACGAACAATTTGCCAGAGCGAAATCCAAAAAATTCTGTACCACTGCTTTGAACCCTCTCTATTACTTGTTAATTTTGGGAATAAATGACAAGTTATGTGCACCGACCAATTGTGCAGACGTACATTTGAAATACATTCGTTTTTAAGAAGTTCTTCAAGTAATTGTTTAATAGGAAAAATACTGTGTAACATGCCATTCGGCTTGTTACGATATGTTCAAACATTTTGCATATTCCTTTGTTCACGTATTGTGGCACAGAAGTCACTTGTGATTTATTAATTCCAACATTCGAGTTTTTGAAGGAATTAATTCGTTATCAACATCCCCTTTCATTCGAAGAAATCAATAAAAGTCGAGTTTCTTTGCTAAATGGTCCTCTATCTATCTACACTTTAAAAGTGTTTAAATCAGAGTAAATTTAGTAGAATTTACTTGGTGATACTATACTTTATATTCGCTTTATTTCGAAGAGCATTATACCAAGAAGCATCTCATAGAAGTTTAAGAAACAACAATAATTGCTAAAGATTACACCGTAGATGAAATTGTCAAGATAAATGATCACACTGATCACACAATATTACCTACGCTCTGCTGTGTTTTAATTCCAATCGAATTAATACAATTAAAAAGAGAGGCAAGAACTAATAACACTTTACCCAAAAATTTATGTTCCGTTGTGGAAGTGATAATAAAACAATGTTCAAACATTAACCCTGAAAATTGAAGAAATGCCATAAATCGCGTAAAAAGAGTTGAAAACCAATAAATGCAACATGTTCCACCCACGTAACACGTTTTTAAGGGTAATTTGGAGTACGTATTAGCGTTATTGTACTTACCTATCGTTGATCGATGTATATTTTATGAACGTTTATTCTACCTGATTCCTAAGCATTCATGGAACATTTTTATTGTTGTTTTTCAAGAGCTTCAAGAAAAACGTTAAGTCTTTTAATAGGTCCTTAAAGACCGTTATTTGCATCGTTTATACACAGAGACTGCCTTCTGTTTAAGATATTTATAGGAAGTTTTATGTCGCCTATACAACTATTCTTATAACCTTCAAAAGATTTGTGGGAATATATGAATAAACGTAGTTCTTGAAGTTTGTTGATATATGATTTCAACTTTATCATATCTGTAGTCTGACCGTTCCATTTACTTAACTTATATTTACTTTATATGACATTTTCTTCCTAAATCAGTTGATCGATTAATAATATGACACACGGCAATAAAATGTGATATCAAAATATTAGCACTTATATTGATTATATAACGACCGTATCTCAAAAAGAAGTTAGTTATAGTATCATTTGAGTCTTCTTATCAAACTTAACCGAAAAAATTATTACAAATAACAAATATGAGCTCGGATTGGGTCGTTCACGTTGTCTAGGGTCATTTAGAGGTAGAGAACAAAATGTACACGTATTCATATTTTCTCATTGCAAAGTAGGTCTGAATATTGGAACTAGTAACAAGTTTGGTTGATTGTCATATTATTTTCCCGATATTATTTTTACACTTGTGCAGAATCAGTCCATTTGCAGGAAATTTGTCATTGACGGATCTTCAACGTTTCATGGTCAATAATATTTATCTACAGACGCCATGAAGAACCTTATCGAGAAAAGCTCTCGAATATTATATTATTCAACTGACATGCATCTTACACAGCTCTCAAATTATGAGTAAGAAGTGGCAAAATAGAATTCTTCACTGATATAATATAATTACTGAGTAATGGCTGATGAAAATGAGAAAATAGCTAGAAAAGAGTTCTCTTGTGGTACTGAAGTGGTACTATATAATTGTTATTTCGTTAATGTTTTGACTACCTCAACGGTCCAGTGAAATGATCTTATACAGATGAATAAGTGTTATTTAAACAATGTTTAAACGTGTTTCTAAATATTTTTAGTATCATTCATGTAGGATCGAGATTATTGCTCTACTCCATCCTACAGCGACGCACAAAACACGAGTTCTCTTTTACAGCCTGAGGCCCCTTTCACACCAAACGAATCCGAATCAATCTGGATCACTCCGAATCAAGTTGAATCTGATTCGTCATCTCCACTCTTTCACACCAGCTGAATCAACCTGAATAATTCTTACCTGGAATGTTTAATTCTTCGCCAATTTTCCTCCACGCAGAAGATATGAGATTTCTGTTGCTGTGATTTTTATCACTGGCGTCATAAATCGCACTATTTTCTTTAACTCTTAAAATTAATAACTTCACGTTGAACCAGATTCGTCCGGTCTGAAGGCGGGAAAATAGTCCCTTCACATTTAAACGGAGCGCTCGAAGCCGAATCTTGGTTAATCAGATTCAACTTGATTCGGAGTGATTCTGATTGATTCGGATTCGTTTGGTGTGAAAGGGCCCTGAAGCTGACAATAACATTCGATTCAGAAGGTAAAAGATCACGCAACTAAAACGACTTCCCGCGTGGTCTTTACTATTAACCTTAGTTCTCTTATTCACATTGTACAAAATAAAGTGTTTCCATAGTTTAAATTCTGTAATGAAAGTGTTTTCTTTCTAACCGACGTTTTAAGAAGAAAAGAGCCCTAGACAACCCTACATTCATCTTACGAAAATATAATTTAACATTAATTTTTTGTTAATAAAACTAGAATTTACCAGGAAATTGTTATGGCTATTAAGTTAAAAAGTTATTTCCCAGTATTATTATACTGTTTAGTTCACTGATATATATATAAAAAGGAAGAAGACCTGAAGATAATCGAGAAAAAATACTGAGAACTATGCTCCAACCATATATCACAGGAGATGTGGAGAGAAGATTGAAGAAAAATCAAGACATAGAAGTAGAACTGGGAGGAGAAAATATAATAAAGTAGGTGAAAGTACAAAGACTAAATTAGGCAGGACACATCATGAGAAGGTAAGTTACAGAAATGGTGAGGAGGATAACACAATGGATACATCTTTGGCTAAGAGGCAGAGGCAGATCAAGAAATACCTGAAGAAACCAAATTGAAAAAGATACCAGAATCTTAGGATTAGAAGACTGGAAAGTTAAATCCAAAAACAGAAAAGAGTAGAGAAAGCTGACAAACGAAGCTAGGACCAACAAAAAACTATAACAAAAGAACAAGGGAAGTCATTCACCATAATAAAGGGATATGTAGGCGCCCCAAGCGCTAACTATAATCTAAGAGATTGAACAGTATGATGATGATCATTTTACTGTTATTAACTATTCACTGTATTGTATCTATATTATGGCAACAAAAACAAGAAAAATCAAATTATCTTAACTTTTTCTAACAAAGATTTTTTACCTCTATGAGTAACTTTGATAAAAAAATGTAATATAACTTTTACTCTAGTTTTTAAGCTACAAATAAAACTTTGAAGGAACAAATCCATATTTGTATTTAATTTTACTTAAATTATCTTCGCTTGTTATATATCAATTAAAACTCTGTATAACTCTTAATGATGGGTTTCTTATCTACGTTTGTAAGCCGATTATGGTGAGAACATCTGTGATAACATTTTCGCTATTGGATAACCATTTTACCACGTGATAAAGGGTAGAATATTGAATAACAGAACATTGTTCAATTTATTTGATAATGGCATTTTTTGACTGGCTTTGCGCATGTAAATTTTCATGCCCAAACTCTCGAATAACTTCCGCTCTTCTTCCACTCTCGCCCACAATGAATTTGAATAGTTGATAATAATAAAACTAAAACATTTATATTTATTGAGATAATCGCAAATTAACCTTAGATTCGAAAAACAAGTTGAAATAATTATGAAGTTCAATAAATGCTACACTACGAACTCGCACTGTCAATAATAGAAATTAAACTTGAAGCTTTTCCAGTGCAAAATAATGGAGTGAATTATTTGTCTTCTTCTTCTTTTTCTTCTTCTCCCTCTTCTTCTCTTATCAACTAGCTTTGTTTATCCGAACGCTTTTATGAGCAAGTGTCCTTTTGCGATTCTGTGATTTCTTACTGGGGTTACTCAGAATAGTAAAATCCTCTACTACTCTTCGTACGAATGAGTATTACAAGCGCTCATTTAAAACTGACCCTATATGAGTTTTGTGGTCGGAGCTTTCTGATATTTGTTATTGTAGATTAAATGAAAATAGTTGAAGTTTATGATACAATAACTCAAACTACGCAAATAGTATTTGGAAGATGATAATTAACGATCTAAAAGATTTGTATATTCCTATACACTCGATTAAAAAAGTTCACAACAGGATGTGTTTGAAGCCACCTTCGGTGTATCAGGTAATCTATCAATCACAATGTCATAAACAGACATATTGTGTAAGAATTTTATTTCACCATAATTTTTTTGAAACGTTAGAAAATTTTTTGTTCTATATCATACCCCACTTCCACTGATCAAAAAGTATTAGTAATAAAAGAACAGTTATTCAAATATTCTTATTTGTTTTGAAATTAATTGTTTCAAGACAACTTTGGAAAAAAAAGAAAGTGAGATTTTCAAACTTTCAGTATGATTCGATTATATTCGCGTTAATCTGATTGCAAACAACCATAAATACATTAAAATAAAATATGAAATTGAAATATTCATCTGACCAATTCAAGTTATGAATCAGAATTATAGTCACGCATCAGTAAATTATGCGTTTTTAACCCAAAGAGAATTTCTACAATTTATTAAAATGCTGCTCGATGCAACGGAACTAATTAGTGCAATAGTGAACGTTCTATGTTGGCACGGAACGGCACTAATTTCACGTTACTGGGTGCCCATTGGTGTTGAATTGTGAACGTGTTCGGAACAAACATTAGAGAACTATTTTGTATACAAACAGGCTCTCACCACGATATAATTTTCACTTTATGCGAAGGATTAGAAAATAATCAGAAACTTTCATCTACATTAGAGAATGTGAATTAGCCATCACGTTGACGGCACTCCTCAAACCGTTTGCTTACATTTTCAGAAACTTTTTGAAGAAGAGTTGTTACTGGTGTGCGATGTGGCCCCATCCTACTGAAACCATGTCATCCGGCTATAACGCTCACATTGTTGCAGTTGAGGCCAGGAAAAATGCGTATCATTTCGACATAGCGTTCAGCTACAATCACTGCATGTCCTTTATTATCTTCATAAAAGTATGGCCCAATAATGCAATTCGCCAACATAGTGACCCACACGGTGACTTTTGGGCTATGCAACGGGCGTTTGTGTAAGGTCTACGCATTCTTTTCTCTGCAAAAACGACAATTTTGGCAATTTACAAATCCATTCGAATGACAATGTGCCTCATCGCTCAAGAATAAGTTGTTGAAATTGTTAAATCTCTCTAAGATTGCATTCACAAAATTCAATCTTATAACGTGATCATTTTCATGAAGAGCTTGCACAATCTGAATTTTTAAGGTCTTTAGGTGTAAACCAGATCGTATTATGCAGTGAATTGTCTACAGATTCTGCTACTGACTAAATGTTTCCAGATGTTCTTGAATTTTGCCAGTAGTATTGAATGTCTGGATCCAAGCTTCAATATTTGCATGGCTTGGAGCTTTGGCATTTACTTTTAATATATAACTACTACTTTGTACATTTGTATATATTTTGATATATATATTGATCATAATACATAAATTTGAATAATTGCAAAAGCATTACTAATAAACTCAATATACCAAACAATATATAGATAATTTATTGACCCGATTCATATACATTGAGTACATTTAAATTCAGTTTAGTAAATACAGCCAGATTAATCTTACTTGTAAATATTATGATTTGAAATGTTTCTTTGATTCATAACACGGGTCAACAAAATGCTCATGGGTTTTACTTATCCTTTACCTTTTACTTATAGTCGGGTTATATAAGCATATACATAAAAAGAAATGTCATTAGAATTGAAAAATATTTGCTTTTTAAGAACTTACAGTGATTTGACAATGTTTCATTTTTATACCCAATCAATACTCGGTATTCGAGTAGGAAGAGAGGAGGACGTGTGAGCAATTTTTCTTAGATCCCTTGTTGTGTACGACAGTTGGTGTTTGAATATTACAGAGAAATGACGTCTTTCATATCATTTTCCACTGTATTAATCAGTCCAAAATGACTACAAGAGTAAGAGAGAAAAAGTATGATTTGAGTACAAATTCAAAGATTTGCGAGGCATATCAAGCTTACTTTAATCTACCAGTCAAAAATAAAGATAAAAAATTGCAGATACAATCTTGATTGTAAGTTCATTTTCTTGTTTTCATTCTATTAACTATCTTATAATAACATGAACTAAGTTTTATTTTAGGTTGGTACCGAAGTGAGAAAAGAGCAATGAAGTTTGCAGTGCCGAGAATTTGGGGGGAACCCTGTGATCATTACACTGATTGTAACTTTTTTATTGTGAATCCACTCAGAGGTAAAAATTCAAAGTATACAATTTATGCTGACCCACCATCCACATCTTCTACAATATCACATACAGAAGAAAATCTTGTACCTGCTCCACCATTGTTGGAAAGCAACTACTCTCTCAAGGCATCCCGCACTCACGAAGTTCATCTGTATCCGTTACCACATCTCATCAACTCTCAGGATCTCAATGACTGGATAAGAGACATAAATCTTCCAAAAAGTCGAGTCACAATCATCGCGGTTAAAACAATGGAATGCAATTAAATCTGATGTTGGAATATGAAGAATTTTCTTTTTCCCTCAGTGAGGAAGGTGTTCTTTGTTTTTGCCGTGAATGGCATCTGATTGACAACTTTTTATTGACAGTTCAACTAAAAATCTGAAAGTGTTCTACTACACAAAAAGAACAAATTTCCATCAATTCTATTAGCACATTCCGTACATCTCAAATTACGACACTATTAAAATACTGTTAACTGCAATTGAATATATGAAATACGAGTAGCAAGTTATTGGTGATTTCAAGATCGTGTATTTTTGTTAGGAATGGAAGGTGGTTATACTAAACACTCCTGTTATCTATGCCTGTGGAATAGTGGAAATGATGCTGCTCACTACCGATAAAAACATTGACCTGTACGTATTGAGCACGAAGTAAGAAAATATAATGTTAAACGCGGAGCAATTGTCGATCTCAAAATTATAGTAATGTCATAACTGCATATTAAATTGGGTATAAGGCTCTCAAATATTTGAAAGTTTTTACCAAAGCTCTCAAAATTAGAGCTGGAATCTTTGTTGGCCCTAAAATAAAAAATATGAATTATGATATTTCTGTAAAGTTACTCAGCAATAAAGAAAAAAAAAGCTGGATTAGTATTAAGGCAGTATTTTATGGTTTCCTTGGAAATCATAGAGCTGAAAAGTACGAAGAGCTGAATACTGACATTTTTCTATTAGGAGATGTAGAATATCTCTAAAAATGCATATGTCACATTCTCATTTAGATAAATTTGATGATACTATGGGAGCTTAATTCGATCAACAAGGGGAACGTTTCCATCATAGTGGAATTTGAGACATGTTATCCAGTATACTGAAAGCATTATAGGATTATATTTGGGGGTTAATAAGAGGAACTTCTACCAAACATGACAGAAAAAGTGAAAAAATTCATTTTCAATTTGCTTAACCCCATTTTAAAACTGTTGATTCTTGATATACTGTAATAAATTATCTCTTTGTGGATTTTCTATGTACTTTCATTTATTTTATACTCATAAAAACAGATTTGGAAGTTTGTTTGTTCTAATTATTATTTCTAGGTATAAAAGCAATAAAAATAAATAACGTCAACCTGTGCGAAAAATGTTCGTTCGTAGTCCGGTGTAATTTATAATTATCATTGACTTATAGTCTATGATTCTCATGAATGTTACGATCAGTTAACTATAATTTTACAGCCTTAATTCTAAATTTATTATATGCAACCCTTCTTAGTTATGTTTTTTAACTGCATTTCTTTGAAATTACAATTTATTCCTTATTCTATAACAAATCTGTCAAATTTCTGATAGCTATCACAGATCGAAAAAGTCCAATTCCTGTTTCCTGTTAATTGACATTTGAAATTTATTTTAATTTTAAACTATCCATTAAATGAAATTATTTAATTATCAAATACTATTTATATTTAAAAAATTGAATAAATAAATTAACTTTTCTGTTATTCGACTAATCTAATTATGTATACTAATATTTAATATATTTTATTATCAATGTTTCAATTCGGTACTGAAATTATTAATATTTAATGTGAATACATATTTTTACAAAGAAATAAAGGTTTCATTAATCTGTATCATTACAATATATTTATATACATATAAATATTATGATCTGTCCTAATTATTATAAATGGTTCATAAATAATCGCAAAAAGTTACTAGTAACTGATAGATATAGATATGATATGAACTTATTTTTATATATAATTCATAAAATAATGTTATAATTAGTAATATATATATATATATATATATATATATATATATATATATATATATATATATATATATATATATATATATCAAGGTTAGGTTCGAAGTTACCTCAAAAAAGCAGTGTTTCAGAAGAAAGTACTTTGCAAGGTTTTTAAATTGAAAACCCGTCATAGCAGCCAAATTAACCCTTAACTATAGCGATGAAAAATTCTTACGTTTCTATAGTCGAAGGACCAATGTATTTCAAAATGGCCACAAAATCAAATGATACATATTTTTTTAGGTTATTTTAAATAAAACTAATATTTTGTTTTACAAGGAATCTAAATTTAACAAAATCAAAAATAGGAACTTTAATTTCTTACTTTAATGGCAGTTACAAAATCAGTCGTTTTTTCTTACCATCAGAATAAGTTAGCTTACAAAAATCTAAATAAAAACAAAAAAAAATGAGTTTCACATTTTTTCTATTTTTCTCCCTACTAAATAAAGTATCTTTTTTCATAAAACAAACAAAAAATATTCAAACTTTTTTTTTGGAAAATCTGACGGGCAAACAGAATAAGCATCGCTTTCTTTTCTTTCTATCTAATTTTATGGTCTTTACAAAAGGTCTATCTTCTATCAACTCAATTTTTAGAGCTGCTGCAATGCTCATTCGCAGTTGTGTGGGCAGTCTTTGATTGTAGCATCGCAATTTTATATAAGGTTCACATAAAGACTGAGTAAGGCGTTTCAAGAACATCATACGTATGTATGGATGATGTAAGCGTTCAATGCACTTATATTCAATAGTCTATCTATAGTCCTGTGTCTAACGGACCCCTGTAAAAGATAATATGCACCATTGCAGTGGAGAGCGAAAAGCGTCCGTCTCACGGCGTGCGCTCCGGTGTACTGGATGAAGGTACTGAGAAGCGGGAACGAGTATGTTGTTCGGCGCGGCGTATACTGGAATTTGAAATTCAACCTGGGTCCATTGGACACACTACTATAGTTAATGGTTAAGATTCTTCCTGGTGGGTGATGTTGTTGAGGAGCTGGTTAGGTTAGATATCACATGACCTAAATATAAAACTTGTTTTTTCAGAAATTGACATTTATTAGGATTTACTTTTAAATTAACTTGTCTGAGACGATTCAAAACTTTAACTAAATTTTGATTGTGATTTTCTAGTGTACTACCAAAAACAATTAAGTCATCTAAATAAACAAAACAACTCTCATAATTTAAGCCTGACATGGCAATCGTCATTGCTCTAGCAAACGCACTAGGGCTAATTTTTAATCCCATTGGTAATCTAGTTAACTGATACTGTCCTCTGTCTGTCGTAAATGCTGTATACTGTCTGGATTCAGAGTCTAATTCGATTTGATGATATCCTTGTGCCAAATCTAAATGTGAAAAATACATAGCTCCACCTAATGAATCTAAAATTTCATCTATACATGGTAATGGAAATTTATCGTCTTTGATTTGTTTATTTAATAAGCGATAATCATACACCACTCTCCAACTTTTATTACCATTACTGTCTGCTTTTTTCGGAACTAATAAAAGAGCACTATTCCAATTTGATTTACTTTTTTCTACAATACCGTCCGCTAACATTTTGTCAATTTGCTTATGAATCTCTGCTTTCTGTGCGTGCGGCAACCGATACGGTTTCACGTAAACGGGCGTTGCTCCGTCTTGTAACTGGATCTTTTGTTTATAAACATTAGTTACTGTAAGTGTGTCATTGTCCAGGTGAAACACATCGTCATATTTTGCACATATTTTATGAATTGACGTTTTTTCCTCGTTACTTAACCCTTCTACATTTATTTTATTCAATAATTTATCAATACGGTCTACTGAAAATTAAATTTTTCAAAGTTACAAATATCAAAGTTCGATAATTTCTCAATTCTAGGTTTAAAATTTTTCAGCTTAATCTCTCTATCGGTACTATTTAATAATCTAACCGGAATCATATTTTTAACAGGTCTAACAATTAGTCCCGCTGCATATACACCTTTACAAATTTCTTGGGATACGATTACACTATCGTCATTGTTATCTACCAAAAAATGCTTTATTATTTCACACCTTGGTGGTATTGTTGTACAATAATTGAATTTTGAATCAAGAGGTATTGAAATTTTCTCACCCTTATTCCAAAATAAAAATAAGTATTTTTCGTAATCAATAATAGCTGCATGTTTCAAAAGAAAATCAGCTCCTAAAACTCCATGCATATCGCTACCACATTCATCTACAACATGAAAATCATGACTAACTTTAGTATTTCCTAATAAAAATGTAATATTTGTTTTTCCTTTTGCATATGTTGAACCAGCTATACCGTTGATTTTAATTTTTTCTGAGGAATCAATATACTGGTTGTCACTCAAATGAGATGCAAAAATAATACTTACTGTAGCTCCTGAATCTAATAATAAGTTTAACCCATTCATCCCATACTTAATAGGTACATAACTTAATCCATTTATACATAAACTTAAAATACTATCTTCCTGTTCAATTTTAGGATCGAAAAAACGTATTTACTTCATTCGATTCATTATTGTTACTATTCCTACTGGTACTACCGTTTTCTCTGTTTTCACCACTTCCTATCACGTTACATCTTTGATTATTATTATTTTGATTGTATCTATTATTACCTGATCTTTGATATCTGTTATTATAACGACCGTTATTTCGTCCTCTAAAGTTATTATTATCACGCTGACGATTGTTTTGGTTATTGTAATTGCTATTCCGGGAATTATAATTATTATTTCTGTTAGTGTGATTGCTATTATTTCTATAACTTCCCCTGTTGTTTCCGTTTGAACGCGAATTACCCCTATACGCATTATTTTGTCTCGAATCACTCTTGTTACGCGTATGAAAAACTTGTGCTGAAGATGAAGCTTTCTTTGAAATTTCTTCATCTTTCGCGCCACTAATCGCGTCTTTCAATTTTGCATAATTTCGCGCCTTAATAACTGTTCGCAGTTCATGGTTACGTAGACCATTAGCAAACGCATTAATTGCAATTTTTTCATTAGCCACTCTTAAAATTTTGACTGCGCCACTATCTCCATCTGCTTGTGCTAATGTGAGATTTAACAGTAAATCTTCCAATGATTTTCCAAACTCATCTATTGATTTTTCTAATTGTCTCGCGCTATGTAATTCGTTTGACAACGCTGCAGCAGATTTTTTTGTTAATAAATTAGCTTTAATATCTTTAATTAAATCGGCATTAGAATTGTAATTTGATTCTAACCTTAGTTTCGCACTTTGACTAAGTTTCGTTTTTAACACAAAAGTAGTTAACAATTTTTTTCCCGCGACATTTAACAAACCGTCATACAATTCTATAGCATCAATTAATTGTTTAGTAGTATTCTCTGTATCGTCCACAGAAGGCAATAAGTTTGCTGCTGTTCTTAAACTAAATTCTTCAGCCATTTCTGCTGTTTCGACTAAATTACTATTAGAGGTAATATTAATTGATCTAGTTTCTAAAATTTGTTTAATTTCTGCAATATTTTTGTCATTTATTTGAACATAATTCTTAGCTTTCTTTGTCACATCTTCGCTATGAGTGCTTTTATTAAAATTCTGCTTTGCAAGTTCATATTCTTCTTTTAACCTATCTAATTTACTGAGTTTACTCTTAATTAAAATTATATCGTTTCTACGCTGCTGATTGTCTTTACCTAAATTTCTTAAAAATACCCTAAATTCCTCATACAAATTTTTAATATCCTCAAGATCGCTCATGGATAATAATTGACTAAAATTAACACTTATCTTTTATTCTTCAATTTTGAAATTTCCGAGACGCTTGGACACAACGTCTTGAATTTTGAACTCCTTGCGATTGCGACACATCACAGTTTACACTGCACTACACAACACTTTCTCTGCTGTTTTGGATCTCTTCTCTGATCTTCTTCTCCAAACTTTTCTTGCAACGACGAGTAAGTCGCCATATGATAAGGAACAAAAAAAGTACAAAAGCAATCAATCCCAAAACTTCAGATATGGAAAACTTCTGGCTCCAACTGGTGGTACTGCCTCCGCTATTACCGCTTTGTGCTATAATTACCTCTTCTTTTGATTGTGATGATCCCATTTCTGCTATCACTTTACTTGCACATTTAGCCACTTTCCACTCAACATTTTAATTTATTTTGGGCTGGCAGGATCGCCATGTGAAGAATGTGTCCGTTAGGGTAACAAGGGGGACATGATCTAGCTATTCGCTAGAATAATGGAAGTTCAAAAATCTCTCACACGTATATTGATAACTTTACATGTCTGTACTGGACAACGATCATAGTTATAATAATAATAAGCCGTCGACCCGGATGGATCGAACCAACCAAAAATGCTTACATATTAACTTACATTTCCTATCAATATGCTGACATCTGAAGTAAGGTACCATGCACATTGAAACAGGAAATTATCTTGCAATTATAACAGGCAGTTCAATGTCCATTGCAGTACCGTTCTTTGCATCAGGGTGCATCAACGATGGATGCTCTTTAGCACTTTATTTTGGATTATTTGGGTGCTGCTTTCGCTGACACATCACCGTAGCTGAATCCCGTAGGTCTATACCGGTTTCAGGAGTTGTTCATAAACAAGTAGTGCATTACAAATTGATAGAGTCTTCCCAGCAGCCAATACATTTTCTTGTATCTTATACCTAGTTATTCTCGTTTCTTATGTATGTGAGGTTTCCACCGTAACTTGGGAACTAGTGGTATATGATACCTGTTCATCGTCTACTCGTACTGCTACATATTGCTCTTTTTTATTAGTGAAACTTACATGTACCGATTATTTCTTGTTAAGCTCATCCTCCATTTTTTGGTCTAATAATTGATTTTATTGATTGATGTCTGTAGGTTGATTGATGCTTCTTCGTAGGAATCACCTACGGTTAGAATAGCTGTGTCATCCGTAAACATGGCGATAGTGTGGTTTTCTAATTGAGGGATGTCACTGGTGTATAAGAGGTAATTGATCGGCCTAAGAACACTACCTTGTGTCTGAGTAAACATCTTCTTGCTTTATTCTGAAAGCTCGTTCTTTTTTAAAGGACTCTTAACAGTTTTGCATATTGGTTAGGCAAGAGTTTATTCAGTTTATATTTGAACCTTTCATGTTAAATTTTGTCAAATGCCTGAGCCACGTCCAAGAAAACAGAGGAGCAGACTTTTGTGTTTTCAATGATTTTCTATGACATCGGTTATTCTGTGTATTTGGTCTATGGTGTGTGGTTTGCCCTGAAGCTGAACCAATGTAAATGTATTAGTTCTCTTTCTTCAAGTATAGGGCTTAATCTTTTTAATAGTATTTTCTCGAATAACTATATTGATATTTTTTCTGTATGAAGATACTACGTTTAGTAGTTTTCCTGGTTTGGTAATCATTATGATAGCTACTTTCCACGAGGTAGGTATATATTCAAGGCGGAAGGCTGCGTTTATAATATGCGTTAATATGATTATAGCTTTCTTTGGTAAATGTTTTTTAGTATTTCCCCTGTGATCAAGTCAAAATCAGGAGATTTCTTCGGGTTGATATTTACTTCAATCATTGTGGATACTTTCTTTGGAGTAGTATGAGTTATTTTCAAACTGATTTTGTATTAATTGTTCCATTCTTTTTTCTCCTTCAGTAGCTGTAAAAGAGTGTGTTAAATGTTCTGCAAATCCACGAGTATTTGCTTTTTGTTGATTATACCCAGCCCAGCTACCTTCTTGGTTTTTAATTTGAGTATTTTGGGCGATTGGCCTCTTTAATCTTTTGGTCGCCTTCCATACTGAGTATTCCATAGATTTGTAGATTGATTTGTAGAAATTCCAACTTTGTTCATATCCCACGCATCTTCTGCTTGCAAATCATTTAATGATATATTCCTTGTTATGTAGAAGTCGATCAAGTCGGAGATTTTATTCGGGTCGGTTGACCAGTATGTTGGTTTACCTGTTGATAGGGTTTCGCACTTCAATTGTTTAGTTGCATTGAAGAGTTCTTTTCCTTTTGTTGTAATAAGCCTTGATCCGTAAGTTAAGATGCACGAAGTATTTTACAATTGTGTTGTACTATGCGACATTCAGCTTATTGTTTTGTGTCATTTTCAATCGAGATTTTAGAGGTACAATGTGTTTATTGTTCCTAGTGAAATAATTAAGAATATCTTTATGTTTCGTCAGAACAAATCTGTTTTTGTTTGTTTCTATCAATATTTATAAAATATATAAGCACAGAAGTGGCAATGTTTCAAGTTTTTTGAAGATTTCTCTGCTATTTGTGTTTTTGTGCACATTGTAAATGATGTTTATTACTATTTCCTGTAATACAAATATTTTATTCACCGATGAGCAGTTACTTCATATTATAATACCATAAGCTATTTTGATGTGAGAAAATGAGTAGTATACAATTAATATTCGATAAATTAATAGGTATACAAGATTCCAGCAGCCGACTCACAAATATTTGACTCTCTAATTTTGAGCAAAGGTGGTCCATGTAAGGTGTCCAACTTAAATTGATATCAAAGTAAATGCCCAGTAGGATCCGATTTCATGGCCCATTTGTCTACACCAAAGCGAAGATGTTTTAGTCGTTTTATTTCATTTAGTTCTAATTTATTAGCCGCGAATCACTGATAAAGTGTTATCACTCACTCGTGTATCAACCGATATATTGTGGTATCAGCAGTATATAAGAAAAAAGATTAACAAAGATGATAAATAAAAGTGGGTCTAAAATAGATCTTGGGTGGATGCCATTGTATATACTGCATAAATATGATTTTCTGATACCACAAACTACATATTATTTTCTGTTTTTTAGGTAAGATGCCATTAAATTGTATGCTTTCCCCCTAATATCCCGAAATTCTAGTTTATCGAGGAGTTAACCTGTGGGATCGCAATCGAAAGCTTTCGTTAAGTCGCATCATGTTGCAACGGAGCTCATGCCTTGTTAAGTTTGTCAACAACTTCTTTCGAGACTCGAAGTATTACAAATATAGTTGATTTATTACGAAGATATACGAATTGAAATTCCGTTAATAGTTACTTTGATTCTAGATAATTAACCGACTTTTCTTTGACAATAAATTCGGACATTTTGTTTATTGTTGGTAAAATAGCTATCGGTCTGTAGTAGAGTCTACGTTATCATTTTTATGTAATGGAAGAATCTTCGTTATTTTGAAAGATTCTGGTGAGTGGATGTATTATTGAATATATGGACGGGACACTGACATGTA
Source organism: Diorhabda carinulata (assembly GCF_026250575.1). Lineage (NCBI taxonomy): Eukaryota > Metazoa > Arthropoda > Insecta > Coleoptera > Chrysomelidae > Diorhabda > Diorhabda carinulata. The sequence goes on from NC_079462.1 coordinate 14,294,976, forward strand.
TACTCACTGTCACAAACTACTGACCTTACTGGAGTCCTTACCTCTAAAAAGCAAACTAATTCTATATGATGATCTCAATATTGATTATTTCAGTGTGAGTGCTGGTCAAGAATGTCTTCAGTCAATTTTGATTCTTTTGGTATGATCATCGTATGATCCTGAATCCGCCGACTGAACTGTCTTTAATTTAGGTCTCTTCGATCATGGAGCAGTGCTAACGAAATTTTCGATAAAATCCAATTCTAAAAATGCTTCTCGCAAATTATGCCGTATCTTTTCAAGCACAGTTGTCAAATAATTGACTGAAACATGCTCTATGGTAATGTGGACTTCTAGATTCACAAAAACACTAACTAGTCTTTCATCCAATGCTTTCCCCCTCAGGCGTATTAAAAATAAGCAAAATAAACCCCGGTCTACTTAAGGTTTACGTATATATACAAAGAACATGCGATCTTTATCTTCTTCAAAAATTACTGTACAGAATAATTTATCATAAGACAATAACAGCTGCCAAAGATATTATATTATATATTATAAGAAATAAGGCTTCTTAATCGAGCATAATTTATACTTTACCTGATAAGTTCACTAATAACTTTGTGAATGTAGCCAAAAATTTATTAAATTCTATAACTCCTTTTCATGATCTGCTTTTATATCTACCTGATGCTAATGCTAACTGACACACTCTCTCCTTTATGCGCGTAGTTTTAGCAGAGCTTCGCAGTACAACTAATGACATGAAAAATGAATACTCTTCTGGAACTGATGCACTTGCATTAAAAATTTTCGATCGCACATTAAATCACCTCAACACTTCAATTAATATTTCATCACGAAAGGGCACTTTTTCCAAATTGCCCTAAGACAGCTATAATTATATCTCTGCATAAAGGTGAAGATGAAAATCAAACATCAAATTATCGCCCAATTTGGGTTTTAAAGTAACAAATCCACAAATGATGCTATATTATCCTTCCTAAATAATGTCTACTTTAGCCTAAACAGCCATCACTGCACTGCATCAACTTTTTGTGATTGTTCTACGGCTTTTGATTGTGTTAATCATAATATTCTAATTAACAAATTGCAGTACTGCGGTTTCAGGGAAATATTTCTCGCATGGCTCAAGTCATACCTTACCAACAAAAATCAGCTTGTAAGAGTTGATACAACGATGTTATCTTACAAGTCAATAGAATATGGATGCCCCAAGGCTCAGTACTAGGCCTTATTTTGTTTTTTCTGTTTATAAACGACGTCGCCTATCTAGATATCAGTGGTAAAATATGTCTATTTGCAGACGACACTAGTTTATTTTGGAGCAACCCTGATCTCACGGCAGTTCATAGGACCATATCTAGTGACCTAATCACTTCTTTAGAATAAAAATTCTGACTCATCCTTCCTTATTCATCTTTGAATCCATTTGCCTTATTCGTAAGCACGCTTCTCCAATTTCAGAAAGATCGTTGCACGGCTTAGGATCGCGGAGCACCACCTTTACCTGCCTACTCCACGTTCATAATTAGTTAAGGGCTCAATATTTCACCATGCAAAAAAATGTATTATCACTTGCCAACTGAAATCAAATCGTTATCATCTTTTCTCGCATTTCGCAATAGTTTGAGGGCATATTTACTGAAAAGTGCCTTCTACCCTTTAAACGACTCCTATTCTAATAATAATATTTAATTCAGGACACGGTTTAATTTTTGCTATGGACTTATATACTAATTATTGCCTATAACTACTATCTATGATTTTGTTACTCATTGTGGTTTTCTTCTGTATATTGAAATTTTACTTTATATGTACCTTTATTTAGTTATTTTGATGTTCATTTTTCAGTTTTTACAAACTTTTGCCTACAAATTGTCACAATGTTTTGACAGTAAAGCATTTGTCTCCCTCTCTCTCTATCATTTTATTGTTAATGTTATAGAAATCTAAAAATGACGAATTACTTATCTTTAGTATTGCTTCCTGGACGTCACTTTCCAAGATTGGGCTTGCTTGACTCGAATTGAAAGTAGCCAAGAGATTTAAATACTATTTCTGAAATTGACGTAAAAATTCATCTGCTGCAGTGGTATTTCAAACTATTGGGTCTTATTCAATTTAGAATTCCGTTCTGAATTCACGATTTTCCAACTAGTCTTATTTTTATCACTGGGATCTTCTATTATTTTTGAATACTCCAATTTTTCATATCTGATTGCTTTTTTATACGTTCTGTTTAAATTTTTATAGTTTTTTCAATCAGCTTTTGAGTAGGTATGCATAATGTATGTTTCCTATTTATGACCTCAATTCTCATTTTCCATAACTTGTTATTAAACCATTTCGTATTGTTTTTATGTATTCATTACGATGTCTGTCAATAAAACAGAAGACCTATAAACTGGAGACAATAATTAACTATACCAACCTAGAACCAGTAAAAATAGGTGGTAATTGGATGGTAATAAATAAAAAAAGACAACATGGGGAAGATTTAATAATGAGAGGACAACGAATAGATAAAGTGGTCACTTTTGAATATCGAAGTCATTTTCACAGAAGATGGAAAGATAGATATAGAGCTAGCGAACAGAGTGAGAAAAGCAAATTAGAAAAACTATGTTCTTAATAAGACAATTTTCCGGAAAAAAGAAATAGGAAAAAAACATGCAACTGCAACAACTGAAGAAAATAGCAGGGAAGACGAGTTTGGATAGTATATGAAATAAGATAATTTTAAAGAAAGAACCAATTAGAAACAAAATAGTTAAAATATGTTCAAACTAATATATAAAGAAAGGAACACTAAAAGCTTAATAAGAAAAATGACAGATGAAAAAGGAGAGAAAGACCCAGGAAAATTTGGCTAAAACAATTGGGATAGGAACGAAAAAAAGAGAGTAGAAGACTACAGCAGATAAGTGAAGTAGTAAACGATTCGAAAGAGTGGAGAAAATGTATGAAAAGAGAATGTAAAATAAAAGCTCAATTCTTCGACGCTCGAAAAGGTATAAAAAGTTCTAGAGTAGAAGAAGTAACAGAAGATTAGTGCTAAAAGTTATCGATACCTCATGTAGCCTCAAAAATATCAAATTTTTCATCCAAGCATCTTTAGAAATTTAGGGCTTAGCAAAAAATTTAAAATATGAGATAATAGTGAGAGTATGTGAGAAATTATCTGGTATTATGTATTTTTTTGCAAATCTCGAAAATTATAGATATTAGTTTTCAAAACGAAGATAATGTTTTTTAGTCAAGTTTTAAATTGACAATAAAACACATGGCACAACAAATTTACGAACTACCCCTAGCCGGCGCTAATGAAATTTTCGGGTTGGAGTTTGAAAATTAAAAATTAGTTTCGGCAAATTCCCATCATCGGAATCGTATTCGTGTTCACTTTTGATCTTCTAACATCTTCAAAGACCTCATGAAACATTTTCTTTTTAGAGCTGCTCTAATTCCTCCCTATTTATTGTCTGATGATGAATAATAATATGAATCAATTTGCTGAACGACTTTCCTATGACACAGACTGTGATTCCTTCAGTTCTGATAACTTACCCTTGCTTATCTTAGCGGTTTCCTCGTTTCAATTGCTCACACCTCTATATTCCGTTAAAACGTCTCATTTTTCTACTTTCGTATGTCTGACGTCCATGAACCACGAGGATAATATTCAAACTAGTTCAACCTTACGGCCCCGGCAGGAGACACTTCCTCAGGAAGTGTTATACAAAAGCAGCCTTAAATTGAACAACCCATATTTATTTATATATTGAAGATGAGGCTGGGACTTCTCTATAGAAATCCAGGAAGGTTGAAGTCTTCAACTGGATTCGCAGATGTTGAACTGAGTTGAATTTGTAGTCTGGTGGTTGAATCCTTGATGGTTGAAACTCCCAACTTAGAAGCTGTAGAACTGCATGAAAAATTAAAATGAGGAACGAAACGGGAAACGCAAATAGAAATTACGGAAGAAGGAACTAGTAGAAAGAACAGATTTGAACAAAAGGAGCTTATGCTCTAACATATAAAAAACTGATTTTATATTTTATAAAGTATAACCAAACAGGAATCTGTTGTATTCTTTTCGTTCTGTTACTAATAAATAGAAAATACGGATTTATATGAAAACTATTATATAGAATTTGCTTCAAACAAAAGGAATCCATAGAAATGTTTGTAAGGTCAATAAAAAAAGCGAATAAAAACCAACGAATATAAAGAATAAAATCACCTCATATATACTAAAATTTACTTTCAAAGATGTAGTAGATAGGTACCTACATGAAGAATTAAAATCAATTTCAAGGTTTTATTGAATTTCTAGAATATGGAGTGAAAGGTCAATAACAATATTAATTTTTTTCCAAAAACTCGAATATTAAAATGAATGTGGTAATAAAACAGCAGAAACAGAATAAATTATCGATTACTTTATAGTTAAGTGATAAATTTGTATAAAAAATCTGAAACTTAATAATATGAATCAATATTGAATCACTCTATTCATCAGCATTTTCTACTAGATCTTGTTGCTCAATCTTAAGTAAACTGAAAACTACCCCGTAATTAGTTACGATTAGAAAAAATAACACCGTGTGCAGAGGCATTCCTTGATGAAATATCCTAAATCAAAATGTCTTTTCAAATAAGTCGATAATGAGAATTGTACTAGACAAGTCACTGTATAGCCTAAATATTGAAATACACATATTTGTACCTCTCGGAATCCTGAAATACCCAAGAAATAACAATCAATGTTTACTAGTACATACCGTATCAGTGAAACAGGAAAGCAGTTTTCCGAACCAACGGAAATGAAGAAGCAACAGGATGTGTAACTTGTCATTACATCAGATTGAATCAAATATCATGCGGAGCTCTAGAGAAACTCACATATTTCTAGACAAGAGTCAGTCTCAATTAGTTGGTGTTAAAAGTTAATATGTTAATACTACCAGCATCGTCATAACTAATAACTTAAGTAAGAGAAAATATGAATGCTTCATGTCTCACAAAATTATTATTAATATTCGTAAAGACGTTTTTTGTAAGAGTCAAAGCCTCAAAACTGTGAAAGTTTTGTTCAGAAGATTTAGAGTATTTTCTATTTTTTCCGTTATAAAACTTCTTTTAGATTTGAATCTAATGAATGTTAGAAATATTGTTAACTCACAGATAGGTTGGTTGAATTCCTAAATTCTACTCGATTTTTCCCAAATCGATAGGTTGGGATATTAATGAACGTTGTCTATATCTATGAACTTCCAATTCTAAACTATTAACTTGAACAGCTTACATCTTCTTGGTATTTCAAAAATGATTATTTCTTTCTGTAGATAATTAAATAAAATAACTTCCATCTAACATTATCAAGGTATTCATTATTCCTCTAAATCAGCTGGAACTTCGTGATACGCATAAAGACCGCTTGACATGGTGCAAGATAATGTGCAAGAAATTGCATGCAATTTTATGCGGGGTCAGAATATTGCATAGATGAATATTGCACGCCGCTTGATATTATGCAAGTCTTTTTATATTATGACTGCTACTAACAAAAATTCCATTAGTAAAAGTAGACAAATTCTGAATCTCAATTTTTTTCCAATATTTTGTGGACGGGTTAAAAATGAGAATAACAAAATTAAGTAAGTAACAAAGTGGTCAGTGGATCTTTGTCAACAATAATATCTTCTGCTGTTTTACTTTTGGAGCCTAATGGACAGGTTGGTTGGTAAACCGAAAGTAAATAGATTTTTCTTTAGAATTGCAGTTTGCACACAATAAAAATGCCGCAAGTGCGAGATCTTGCCAGAAACAATCAGTAAAACTACATCTGCGCATGCCTTTTATCAAAAAATATTGGGCCTTGCATTGCATTGCACGTTGTATTGCATCATGGCAAATGGTCTTAAGGCATACTATGCAATATAACCTGCAAGATATAGCATGCAAGTCCTTGTAAACGGTAAAAGTAAACATATTCCTAACCTCAAATTTCTACTTTTTACCTTTTACTAATTACTTTGTACATAGTTTAATAATGAAAATAACGGAGCTAAGTTTTGTTCTGTTATGCCAAAAGTAACTAGATTGCAACTTGCATGAAATAAAAATGACACAAAACCAATAATGTCAAGATCTTGCATCAAACAATCAGATGAATTTCATCTGCGCATGCTTTTAATCAAGAAATATAGCGTTTTGCATTGAATTGCACGTTGTATTACATCATCTCAAGCGGTCTTTAATATTAATTTGTTGCATGCAAGAAAAAACCGTTTGAACATGTTGTAATTTGATGCTTCCACAACAGATCATAAAATAGTTTATAATAGTGTTAATCAGATTCAGGGAAATTCCATACACAATTATCACTCTTTTCTGGAATATGATCAATTTTTGACTTGTTCTCCAAACTATTATCATTTAGGATTAAATGGTTAAAATGCTATCCTTCCTTAAAATGGGGGAGAAAACGAAAAATTTGATAATTAATATAAAAAAAAGATAAAAATTATTGGTACGAAAAGTTTTCGAATATAATAGATAGTACAGTGAACGTTCACTAATTTATTGGAAATGAGAGAAAAGGAAAAGGAATTGAGGATCTCAATGGGGTGGTTAGCCTAACACAAAGTGCTGACCTCAGTTGTATAAATCGTAAAACTTCGAATGCGAAGAAATCGAGCGTTCCTATTCAGCACTTTAGTTACATTAAGAATATATAGGAATCCAAATAATATTTATATTGATGCAAATATATCCAAAATAATATGGATTAAGCAGTATTTCGTTGTGTTTGATATAAATGTTTTATTATTTATTTACCACGTTTCAGTTTTCTCACACATCTCGTGGATATATTAGGGATAATTGATAGCAACTTAGATTTCTTCCGATTGTTTTATGTATCTCGCATCAACTATGTTGGTTATTAACGATGGATTTGGTAATATCATAACTTGTTAATTAAAGACGTACTTAACAGATTCTTATATATATTATTCACGTCGAAATATACATTCTAAAAGTATATGTCTTACAGTAAGTTCTCGGGTAAAATTTGTACTTGTTTGGTAATTCTACATAGTAAATATTCGTGCGTAATTTTAGTCTGACCTATTTTTTGTCTAATAGTTAATATGAATTGTTTTCGACAATTAATTCATAATCGCAGCCACTGTTTAACACTTCATTTGTTTTGTTAAGATCCCTGCGACTCGGATTGCCACTGAAGATTATTTTTAAGACGACGCTATCTGAAAGTTATTCGTTCTAATTTTTAATTTTCGGAAAATATTTGTTTTATCCGAAGTTTCATCTAAATTAATGAATAACAACATTATTTTTGCAAATAATTAATAAATTAATATTGACATTGCAAATATCATTAAGTATATTTTATTGTTCTATAAAAATAAGTTGTGTTGCTTTGTTGGACTCGTCTATTGCTCGCCCGCTTCGCTCGTATCGTAATTTTCAGATTCGTTCAACAAAGTAGCACCTTCAGTCCTTGGCATACAAATTACTATTTCATTTTGATACAAGCTTTGACGTCACTATAAACCGCACTATTCATTATATGTGCTTCACTGCATACCGTAGCGTCTTCTGCGTGTTCTGTATCAGCATTTTCATTTCCTTTATATTCCTTGCTGAGAGGACATTCATAAACCACATCTATGTTGTTGTTTTGTAGTAATAGTCTGTTTTAATTACAGTTTTTTATAGGTTTGCTCCTGGATTAGATGTATCAGCTTCCGAAACATATTCGAATAAGATTTCAGTACAATGTTGCCAGTAGCATCGGCAATAGTATCAAGTATCAACATAGAAATTTGAGAAAATTGAAAAAATAATCCCATTCTGAGAAATTTATAAAATGCGACACTGGGTTTTAGTCTTATTCTCATAAAAAATATGGAAAAATAAAAAAATTTTGTGAAATAAAAAAGTATTCTAACGGTGGCGGATGTAAATATAAAAAATCTCCCTTGACTATTTATTTTATTTTAATGTTCTTTTTTATAGTATCCATTATAAAGTACCAAATAAGATCCAGTAGATTCAAGGAAAATCGTATAATTCCATGACGGTTAATAATAATAAATAAAATTTGTTTTTGTATCATTATAAACAATGGTAAATAAAGTTTTTTTTCCTTAAATTGTTTAACATCAACCAAGAAATGCATTAAGTAGATTATCACATAAAATAGAAAATAAAATGATGAATTATTTTAAAAACTAAATACTTGTCAAGGTACTGCATTTAATTGCAATAATTGTAACTTGTCCTCCAAGGTAAATTTAGTCTATCATCAATTATAGAACAATAAATCATTTGATGTAAAATACGTTTGATAATTTTATCACACGCTGATTCGTAATTGTTGTATAGGCTATAAGACAATTTTTTTATTTCTGTTTAACGTGCCTCTGATGTCTCAGCTATGTGTACTTCTACACCATGTCTCGTTACATTTCCTGAATTTCGACCAAAGCTTGTAGGATATCATATATTTCTTCTGTATAAATGTCAGGTGATTCATATTTTAAGGGAGGTTTATGAGAAGTGATAAAAGCAGCCTTAATCCATTTGAGGTTTTGGATGTATCAATGTATATTTTATGGGAGTTAGAATACATGGAGAGTTTCGAGTGCAAGTTCTGATATATTATGGAGGCTGGCATTTGTGTCTTGTGAAAGATATTTAAACTTGTCTCAATGCTCGTTTTAATCAGTTATGGTGGAAGTATATCAATATTTAATTGTACAATGGGAGAAATCTGCATATCTAATTGTCTAATATATTCAAAAACTCTCCTATAAAAGGGGTAGTCAACTCTGAATTCGAGCGTGCTTTGATATCTGTTGGCAACTGTAACATTTTTTGACAATAAAGCATTTCTCTGTCTCTCTCTCACACTAGCCTTATCAGAAAAATTGTGTGTAGTGTAGAAAAATTGAATGAAAACTTTCTTATCACACGTTTTTAGACGCATATCCTGGAACAGCAGGATCTTGTGACTAGAATGACAAGTGGCTTTGGCAGGATTCTGCACTTTGATATTTTCACTTCAAATGCAAAGACGTTAATCAGAAAAAATGAGCAAACTAAAAACATCGTGTTTAAAGAAATGGGATTGGCTTTGTCGACAGACAATATTTCATTTGTTCAATGTTGACCTACTGAATAATGGAACAAACTCTGCTTGTCGACATAGTTCAGTAAGAAAAATATAAAAAATTGGTGAAATTACATTGTTTATTTATTCAACAAAATTATTTCAGCTTTGGATAACAAATAGAACAACTATTGAGGGCACTTGTGTTACAGAGTGTTATTTTAGTCGAGTGTTACGGCAAGTCTTATAGTACTCCCAGTTGTAGCAACCTTTTTGTGCAGATTTTCAGATTCTACAAATTTGTTCATTTACATCGTATTAAAATTTTCAACCCTATCCACGTTGTTGACAAAGTACTCGTACCAATTTTCCGGGGTTGTCCGGGAGTTTTTCCCAGTTTACAAAGCCGCTCGCGTACATAACAATTTTTATTCTCAAAGTAGTGCTTAAAAGCTAATCGTATATCAAAAATCATTTATTTTGGTTCTAGTGTTAGGTTATAACCGTTGGCTTCTGGACTAGAAGGGCAATTCAAAACTAACAGAATTCAACACACTCTCTTATTTGGTATCTGCGAAACAATTGAAAACAGAAAAGATCCAAGATACGTCATAGTATTTACAAGTTTGATCCTCCGTATCGCCACTGACACCATCTCGTGGTTTCAGGGTTAATAGTTTTGTAAATGAATGAATATTTTAGTTGGAATTGAGTGTGATAACTTGATACGATCAGTGGTTTCGTCAAATGTTCCTAATTAAAGAGCATATTTAATGCCGTCAGTAATCCTGTTTAGGGAAATAATCTGGAAATAAGAGTTATGAATGCTATCAACCGAAAGAGATTCCAAATACCATTCCAACAAATAACTTCTTTTCTATTAAAGTAAAATACATGTTTCTCGTTTTAAAATACAAAATTAAACTCATTAAAACTTATTTCAGTCAACTGCAACGAGAAGTTGTAGCTGAGTAATATCAGATTTACGGCCAGTTTTAATATCATATTATATCATAACAAACAAAATGTCATTCGGAGATTTTGAGTTCTGGAGTACTGAAATGGTTTTTATGTTATAGCTGAATCTGAAAATGTTACTTCCAACCAACGTTGTAATAAGAATATTATTCACTATTCAATTACCAAACTGTGAAAAATGAGAACTTTATTTTGTCAAATATAAATTGCGTGAATTCTGTTGAAGAATGGAAAATATGGAAAAAAAACTAGTGAAGTGATTTCAATTCCTGTAAAATATTAAAGATTGATAATCATTGAGAAACAATATTTTAAGAAAAATTGCGTAGACGAGGTTTTTTTTTGATCGTAGATTGATCTGATATTAGTAGTAGTTCAATATCTCCCGCCTCGAATCGATTATATTTGCCAGCAGGTAGAGTGCAAAATTAACATAGAATATAAAAAAAATAGTTTGACTGTTTGTATTGAGTTTTGTGTAACACATATTACTTTCGCGTTTAGAGATGGATATTTCTCATATGGGGCAGACTAAAATAATCTGTTTTTCACAATTACTAGTCAAGGAAGTCATGTTAATAACATGTCATAACTAACCATGAAGTTTACATTCACCACTACAGCGCTGCTAGTGATTAATAAATTTCTTTATTATCAACCACTAGTCTATAATGAACAATTTTCATTTTTGTTTTATTTTGAGTTTAATATTGAGAGAAAAGCCCACAGAACGTAGTATTCTAAATCCACGAGATTCTACTTTACGTGTTTACATATAGAAACGTGAACGTCACGCCAAGAATGATGCGAAAATGCGACATCAGCATAATTAAATTATAAATTCTCGTACAAATTGCTGTTATTATTTTTTACTCATTTATCTATGTATGCATTGTTAAGTAATTGTGAAGAAAACGAAGTTTTTTAAAAGTTATTCTAAAGTGTGTGAAGCATTTCTATATTATAACAAGTGCTGCTATAGTCCGGTCAAATTGTAGTGAAGCTACATAAATTACCATTAAGCTGAAAATCTGCAATCTACAATAAAATTTGAATGTTACCCAGCATTTCTGTTTATAAAAAGTTTTATTCAAGGTCAAATTTAAATAAAATGAGTTTTTCGCGATTATCAGCAAAACGGTAAGTTTTATCATAAAAATACCTTTAACAAAAATTGTAGATCATAAAATTATTCACAAAAAACGTATCAATACTTTTTTTCCTACGAGCCACCGTTTCTGAGATATAACGATTCAAAAAGTTGTAAAAGTTATAATGTTTCAGATTTACTGTCGTATTTAATGGCTATTACCAGTTCACAAAAATTTCTTACAAATACTTAAAACAACTCTCGGTTCATTTCAATCTTGTAAGAAAAGTTTACTGCTGGAAATATATTTATGAAACCATCAAATACAACTTTTGAAATCATTATATCTCAGTAGTTTGTAGGGAAAAAGTATTCAAAGGTTTTTTGTAGATAATTTTATTATCTACAATTTTTGTTTGAGGTATTTTTATGATAAAACTCACCGTTTCGCTAAAAATTGCGAAAAACTAATTTTTTTCACTTTTGACCTTGAATTGATGGGGAACATTCAAATTCTATGTTCAATTGTGTTTTAAACAATTTCACTGATTTTCAGCTTGTTTTCTATGTTTGACCTTGACCTTGTTTGACCGGATTATATAGAAGTGTGATTTCATTTGCTGAAAACAAGAATATGTGTACCAAACCACTGGAATCATTTCCAAGTCATCTTGTTGAGGTCACTTCTGTCAAAGAGGGATATAATATGTAATAATAATGGCTTAACACCCCTAATGGTGGTTATGCTCTAAATACATTTTTTGGAGTGTCAACGCATTATCGCTTATTTTCCGCCAATACTTCCTATTTCCTGTATTTTGCTCTCAGTTGCTCAGGTCATTTTCCACCTCTTTTAACCATTTTTTCTTAGGCCATCTTTTTCTATTTTTATTGATTTTTAAACCTATCCGTCCTCCCTTCGTAACTATCTCCTTCTACATTGTCTTTATTATCGATCTTGTTTTGGTTATAAGCACTATATCATCAGCGTCTTGACGTTAAATTCAAATGGGGACATACTTCACAATAAAATAAAGATTCATTGATTTTATAATAATAAACAATGATTATCAGCTAAAAAAATGTTGTTTTTTACATTTCGTTAATAATAGTGATATTTTTCAATTAAGTGCAATAAGAAAAGTCATATAACTACCTTATTTCCTTCCCAAGAGATAAGACCCGGTAATTTGTAACAATTCTATTTCAAGTGAGTCATCCTAGGGTGTAGGAGAAGAAGGCAGAGTATTGACAGTGAAATTATTCAATGGTTATTCCAAAAGTATAAAGCCCACCTATTATTTCTGCATTAATGTAATTTTCTATTATCCAGTGAAAAATAAACTTAAATTTATTCTTTAATCGAATATTTTATTTAATAAACAGTTTCCAGCGGTGTGTTTCCAATTTGTAGAGCTCTCCTGGAAGTGAGTTTTCGGAAATATCGTCGAAAGTCCATAAAACATACATTTTTTTCTTATTTGTTAAAGACGTGATAATATTATTGAATGCGATAAATTGTAGTATTGTGTCACGTGATCAAAAACAGAAAATACTGCAATCATTTGCAAGTGACGTTACTAAATAGTAAACTTTCGATGAGGTCCATTCCATTCACTTTATTTTGGCTAGCACTACGTCAGCTAAAAGCTCTACTTATAGCACATTTCCAACAAGCTTACTATATACTGACGTCATTGCATCGTTATATAATATAATTTTGACAATTTTTTTACTTATGTTCAAAGAAAGGGAAAAAAATGTTTGCGTGTTTGTTTATTTTTTTTTAAAGAACATCTTGTGCATCATTGTATAATAACCCTATACAGGGTGTCCCACGACCAGTTAAAACTATCTGTATATGGCAAAATACTTTTGTAATATCATGAAAATTTATACTTTTGGGTTGTCTGATACTCCGTTTTTCCGGAATTCGACTGTAATTTTGTTATTTTAAATAGATCACCCTATATATTACTATATTTTCGAAATATACGAAATATTTTTGCTTAAAAACTCCTTCCGAAAAATACATACTTTTTATTTTATTAATTTTTTTGTAAAAAATTTGACCGTTGCAGATCTTTTTCAATTATTTTACGAGGATACCCTTGAAGATATGAAAATGATTTATGGTCGGTTGCTTTTAACAAGGTCAGACGTATTTGAATCTATATTGAAAATTTTTCTATTATATACAGGGTGTCTATAAAAGAGTTCAAAGTTTAACTTTATAAATATCAAATTTCTTTATTTTTTCATATGAGGGTAAAAAGTGAAGAAAATTCATATATACTTTCCTATACTTTAACCTTACCGTTATCCAGATATTAAATGTTTTCTGTAAATTGTTAGAGATGCAGGTGTGGTCTAAATTTTATTTATTTGTTAATTAATTGAGAACTATCCATTTTAACGATTTTCGAAAGGATCAACTATTGACTAATGACTGTTAAATAAGTGATATTTATTACAAAGCCCATTAAAAATATGCATAAAAACTTAAAACTTTTTGAAAAATACCATAATAATTTAACACCTCATATATCTCGGAAACGACTAAAAGTTGGAATAGGATTAGTAACTACAATTTGATTTGATTTTTTTCACAGACCTTGACTAGATGAAGAAAAATCTTTTTTTATTTTTCAGCGCTTGTATCAATGGGACAAAATAAAATTTAGACCACACCTGCATATCTAAAAATTTACAGAAAACTTTTAATATCTGAATAAAGGTAAGGTTTAGGTATAGGAAAGTATGCATGAATTTTCCTTATTTTTCACCTCTGAATACAGTAAAATAGAGAAACTGAGTGGCTCTATTAACAAAATAACGAAATTAGATATTTATAAAGTTAAACTTTGAACACTTTTTATACACAAATTTAAAAAAAAATATACTTTCTAGACAAAAGTATATTAAAATTTTACGTAGATTTCAAAAATATAGTAATATATAGGGTGTCCAATTTAGAACAACAAAGTTACAGATGACTTCCGGTAGAACTGGAAATCGCCATCTTTTAGTTAAAAAGATCGTATCTAAAAACCCTAACGTAGAAATTTTCATGATTTTACTAGTATTTTGAAATATACAGACAGTTTGAACTCGTCGTGGGATACCCTGTATAGGTTTGGACTTGTTGAATAAAATTATATTATATATATATATATATATATATATATATATATATATATATATATTATATATATATAATATATATAATATATATATATATATATATATATATATATATATATATTATATATAATATATATATATATATATTATAAATTATATTATATATATATATATATAATAATATTTGACGTTTCGACTACTTCCAGTCTTCATCAGAATGTTTTGATAAAGACTGGAAGTTGGGATGTCCCTCAATACTGTTTCTTTGTTGTGTCCCTACTGTATTCCTGTACTGTTTCTTTATTTCATCTATTTTCCCTCAAATTATTATAATCTTGTTATCAAATTAAACACAGTGAAACATAATTTTTGCCTCTTTCTCCTAAAACCCTTGTAATTGATAATATACTTTACTCCGATATTAGTGTTAACAATTTTTCTCTTTGGTATAGAAAATTCTTATTTATATATACGTGTAAAATGATATTGCTCATCCAACTCCAATCAACAATGTTCTCGAAATTGTTTCTCATATTTCCAAAATACGAAAATGATTGAGGTCAAGTTGTAGTCACCGATATATCATCAGAAGTTAACAGGACCAAAGGGAAATGGAGCGTTATGATTGAGCTTTTTTGCCAGTTTTTATGTGTGTTAATTTGAAATAAATGCTGTTCAGAATATGATGGACATACATTAATAAATTAATTGGTATAGGAGTGTAGTCGTAATTAGATTATTTTACCGACTCTACCAATTTAATTAATTAGTTCCCTTCCCATATATTTATCCGGTTCTACAGTAGATATTTTCCAGAACCATATCGAATTACTGTTATATAATATAAAACAATTAATTATGGAAATATGATAATCCTATTAAAAAAAAACAATTGCTTTAAAAACAAGCTTTTATTAATTGTTAATAAAATGAACTAAAAAGTGGGAAATCACCATCTAGTAACAAAGTACTCGTGAAGATGCATGAAATGATCTCAAACTTGATAGAGTTGCGTTGTTTAGTCAATTACGGAGATCCTATAGCCATCTTCCGATCGCCGATCATCAGACCCTGGTTACCATCTAGTAACAAAGTACTCATCAAGACGTATGAAATGAGCCCAAACTTGATGGAGTTGCGTCGTTCATCTAATTACGGAGCTTCTATGGTCATCTTCTTTATCATAGACTTTGGTTACCATTTAGTAACAAAGTACTCGTCAAGACAAATCAAATGAACCCAAACTCGATTGGTTTACGCTGTTTTTTAATAACGGAGTTTTTATGCCCATCTTCCCCATCATCAGATCAGCTCGATATCACAATAATATCGCATTTTCATCCGATAGCATGCAAAATTTCAGCTCAATCGGAGACCAGAAAGTGGATCAAATTTAACTTGCAAAATTTGATTACACACAGCGGGACAGGTGAAACTAAATAAAATGTTGTAAAATTAATAAATGTGTATATTCTATATATCAAATCCTGAAAATCCTCACTTAGACTAAAATTTTCTTCCTCCTGATGAAGCTTCTTTCATGAACTCAAAAACGAGTCACACGGACACTGAATTTTTATATACTAAGATTTTACTCATTATAATATACAACTTCCATTAGCATCACATGTGTATACAATTTTTTTCTATTCTTTTTCACTAAGTGCAGATTTTTTGGCATGTTTCCATGATGGACCATTTTTCTCAAGGATAATACCAAGTATATGTTGCTCTGCGTCTTTTCCCTTTTCCCATATTTGCATCCCATATACTCTTTACCCATACACGTCCTTCTTTGTGGAGGACGGTAACAACTTCTTTGTTTTTTTGTTTGTTAACTCTACACTAAAAAATGTGTACTTCTTCACGGATAATGTATACATAAGCAAAGGTAGGTAGATAGTAGATTTTATTGTGTTGGAATTATATTTCTCCCTGTCATCACAACTCCCGTTAATGTTCTCGGTTGCAAATCCTGTGTTATTTCAGTACTACCTCAGGTTCTAAACATCTGATTAGTTATTTTTGTCTTTTGGGTTACCGATTCATCAACTTACCCTTCCAACTGCCATGTTTCTTTAATGTCATCAAATCTACCCCAGATTCAACTGGAAGTTTAGTAAACAAAGTTGGAAATGAATGACTTGTGTATGAATTGGCGTTTTCAAGTTGAAGAAAATAAGCCACTGTTCTGGAAACCTTATAAAAATGTTTTTCAACCACAACCTGATTGATACATTTACCATAGTGATATTCATAAAATAGACAGCAATGCTTAGCGTCAAATAAACTCCATCAGCACTTTCAATCATTGAATAATTCGACCACACTGTATATGGCTTTTGTTATAGTGCCAATTTCGAAAAAACAAATAAGTAACACCGCCTTCGAGAAAAAACTGAATGTTTTTTTCATCTTCTATTTTCTGAATCATACGCGGTTTTGGAAATAATCCGCCCTCGTATATATCAGAAACTCGATGCTCATATAAATATTTGCTTGACTAGGCATAATCAGCTATTGGTTTCATGATGAGTAATAAATATCAATAATCGATGATGGTCCTATAATTGTGGAATTTATCATAGACTGTAGGATGCAGATAATTTTGCAACCATACATAATCGTATATTTCCCAAAAGTTCCCAACTATTAATAGTGCTCTCATAAAGAGTATTATATCATACACCGAACAACTTAATTAATTTTAAACCCTTGCATAACTCTCTGACGCAGTAGACTGCAATGTTTTGAGAATCCTGAATGATTGGATTAATTTGTATACAAGTTCCAAGTCCAAAGTTGAGCTACTTCGTATCCTTTACTTATTCATTAACACTGGAAAACTGTCAGCAACCAGTTGGTGGAACAGAATGGACTTATGGAACCGGAGACTTTTATTCTTGATCATATTATAAGAAAAAATGTATTATTTCCATACCGCGAAACTTTAGTAATCAGGACATTAGTATGCATTCTCATTTGTTTGTTAATTCATTGATACACTTAGTCTTCATTCTATCACCTATTGTTGTAGTCATTGAGTTTAATAAGTTTTTTTAAAAAAGTAAATCTTTACTTTTGAAATATATTTTGCAGGAATAAGAAAAAATAATTAGATGGCAAGGCTTCTTTCCCAACGCTTCTTCACATTCCTTCTATACATCAGAAAATGCTTTACCAGGAACAACAGCAACAAAAGAATCACTATGGTGTATAGCAGTACTTCATCGTCTCTAAAGTCGTGCACTTCTTGCTATACCAAGAAATTAGAGTTGACTACTTCATATTCTAACAGTTCTTGATTCTGGAACTCAGAATTTCCCATTTTTTAAGTTATGTTTTTGCTTTCATTCCAGTAGGATCGCTATGCAAGGTCGAGATTATTAAAACAACTTGAAGACTTTTTCCAATAACGTATATTTTAATAATAATCAACTCTCTTGCAATACGCCGATCCGGCAAACATGTTTATGTTTTATAATATAAAATAATGAATAATTCTCTTTGAAGGTTAATCTAACAGTGATAGGAAATATGTTATGTCTGCTTCTTGTTGCATTTGATAATGACATGAACTGGACTATTACAAAGAAATTTATCTTTGTCCACTGAGATAAATTAATGATAAGAAGATGCTAGACATCAGTATTTATTTCTGACGACAAATCTTAACTGAAAAAAACAAAAACCCTCTGCTGGGTACAAACATGCGTATGAAATTAATTAATGGACTGAAAAATTGACAAATTGCAATAGAACCAACAACTCATCCTCAATTTATTTCCATCAAACTGATGTTTCGTAATTGGGAATCCGGTGACCAAAATACAATAAAATAACATGATCTGGTGACAGCAATACTTTGAAACTCTATCTACAGTCAGACATTATAGCCCCTAGTATTACCTATCGTCAAATCTACTAACGTTTTAGTTTTACTCATGAATCAAGAGAAAAAGCTACGGTGCATTGTCGCCTCCCTCACCAAGGAGTGTCCATTCACTGGTTTTTATTTTTGCCTTATGATTTCTCACTAGGGAAGAGTATGAACGGAGGTATGTTAACTATTGGTGATGGCTGAAGGGTGGGCATGAATTCTAGTGTCAAGCAGGAAGAACATACCCGAACTCAAATTATTAAGAGAATGGTAGTGATCAGAAAAAGAGAGTGAGTTCGAATGACCATCTTCGTTTGACACCGAAGATTTTCCAGAAAACGAATACAAAGGGACCTAAGCGGATTAAGTCATAGATTTAAACTTTGAAGGTTCACGTCCCATTGACATTTAAATTTTCCAATAAATACAAATATGTTTTACAAAAGTTGACGACTACATACCGTAGTATTAAAAAAATGTTAAACTAAAATACTTGAGGCACAATTAAAATTTTCTAGAATAAAAAAAAATTTTCTAGAACAAAATAAAACGAAAGAATGAAATACATTTTTTAACATTAACGAGGTTTCTAGATATGTTATGGAATAAGGCTTGTCTGAACTCTGCGAAGAACGGTCTAAAGATTTTAATGACTCATGGAGGCGAAGAAATGTGTGCGATTTTTAATCCGTTAATTTAAGATTAGGATGTACCAACTAGGCGGGGATATTTCAGGTAAACGAAGAGATAGTTCCAGTACATAATACAACTCGTGTCGGATTCATCAAGAATATTAATAATAATTATAAAAATAATTTAGTACCTAAGCCACTTTGTACAGCTGGAAAATACAAATATTGAAACTTGGAATTTACTAGGTAATAAATAATATAAATTTGCGAAAGCCGTTATATGTACAATGTCATACAACATAATGATGCACACTTGCAATAGATTAAAATTCTACCTCCAATATTGCCACTAACCTTCGTCAGATTAAAATAATGAATTGATTGCTCCGTTTTCCATTCCTCAAACGGATGACTTGGTGTGAGGGTTCGTGACAAGTTAAAAGTGGAATTAATAGTAGATTTTATGCTAAGTCAGCAAGGAAACAAATTGCTTGCATCCAATTATTTCAAATGTGAGAAATAGAGATTACAAAAAAGTGACTTAATTCTTTGGTACTGCTTAATATAAGGATGTAAAGCAAAGTGCCATACCGATGGAGGTAAAATCGCTTATAAACTTTTATGTTCTATGTTCTAAGTATCATTGATTACCACTGTTACCCTAATAATATTTATATAGACTAATTTCGTTTTTTCAATATGTATATTCATTGTGTTTTCTCATTTTTGGAAAGCTACAATATCGTCGACATTGATCTAGACAATAATCATTTGGAATCATGTGTAGAAACATGCACACAACCTACATATGCGAAAGACCTGCAAAGAATGTAAATTCTAAAAGTCAGCAACATTTTACATGGATGGCGCTTTGAAATACTATCCAAAGTACTATTTTCCAGTTGTTCACCACATGGCTTTCATAATGAATATTATATTCCGTTGATCTTTTGCTTTTTACTGAATAAAGTAAATATTTAATATCACTTTATATCCTTCTTGAGTTATTATATACTTTGAACTGGCTATTCACAAAGCCATAATTACTTTTTGGCCATTATCAATCGTATTTGAATACAAATTTCACCTAACCCAAATTCGGTTCAAGAAAATACAAACATTGGGATTAGTTTTTGATAATGAAAAGTTTGATGCTTCAGACAAATGGTTGCATCAAATATTTGGTTTACCTTATCTCTATCCTGAAAAATTGAGTCAATGCTTTGTGGATAATTTCATGGCAGTTATGCTCCATAGTTCAACTGTGGCCGATTATATGGTAGAAAATTATATGAAAATAAAAATCATCAATTTTTCAGTAAGAATGGAAACTAAAAGAGCAAGACAGGAGGAATCAATGGAAAAAATTTAACGTATTAAATGAAAATAATATAACAGAATATGTTTTTGTAACTTTAATATTTTTTATTGTTTTCTTCAAGTGTGAAATATTTTTCACTGAAATGCGCTGTAGATATATGTTTTATTTTAGTTTTTCTTTTCTTAATCCTGAGCTGCATAATCTTCCGTGACGAGTTGTTTAATCTTCATGACAACTACTATCACGAGTTGACACCTTGTAAGGGAAGTTAAAATTTCATCTCCCTCTTCTCTTTCCATTATCCTCCAAAGAATGAAGTGACACCATTTATATTTGATTCAGCAGTTGTTTCTATGCTTGCCTATCCTGAGCAATCTTTTAGGCACCTCATTTATCGAGGATTTTTTTTGGTCTACCCATCAGTTGGAGATTTGCCCCTTGGGCGTTTGCCTGCTAAAATTTTATGGCGGGTATTAAAATCAAAAGTTGGCGCACGCCACCAGAAAGGCAACTATCATGAGATTCATTTAATTATGCTTGGTTACGATCCCTGAAGAAATTGTCCAGCTGCGACAACAGTATTTCAAACTGCCTCGTCCTTTTAAAAAAAATTGGGACCGAAGCGTACACGATAGAATTAACCTAGATCAAGGATGAAGCGTATGGAAATTTGTCTTTACCTATGTTGAGGAAGTCTGTTTTGTTTACCATTCTTTTCGGACAAATGATTTCGTGTCCCTATTTTTGCATTATTTGAGAGCTCTTCGTGAACCCGGAAATCGATTTGTGGATCCATTTAAAAACAAAGACAAATAAAAATATTCTTCTTCTGAGATCCAAGAATTCTGTCTCAATACACCACTCTACTCCGATAATTCCGAGGATCTTATCTTTCATGTACCTGAATCACATACGAAAATGCACTCCAGCTCCTCTAGAATTCTTTGTAAGAGCAACGCTGTTCTTGTCACACTAGCTTTCGGATTATATATGAGCTGTTTATGTACACATTCATGATTATTTCCACTGTTAACTATCCTGGGATGCCAAAATTTACACCTACACACTTAGATACGACATCTCGCTCATAGAAACTTTGTCAAGTTGTTATTTCTATAGATTATTTTGGACTATAACTGTAGTAAGAAATCCTGAATACACTGTCTATACCACCACTGTCTGACGAGTGTCTCAATAACCAAGTTATCTTTTTCAGATACTGAAGGTAAGCTGAAGTAAACAGTGTGTTCAGTATGAATATTGTCAACGGTTCCAGAAATTCCAGCATAGTTATAGTAAAAAATATTCCACCATAACCTACACTCATATTTTCTGAAGAAGTTACCATTTAAATCAAGAATAATTGCTGAACTGTGAATAAAATTCAATATTCTCACATCACTGGAATATTTTGTGTACAAATATGTGCAAAAATGTGATATTCAAAATTGTCGAGAATGGATTATTTCGTCTGAAGTATTTGGGTCATGATTCATAAGATATAATGAAAAGTAGCTGGAAATACCTAAAGCTAATGAGATTTGTTACGGATGAGACACGTAGATTGTAAATTTATTTTAATAAGAAATACTTATAATAAAAACTTGTTGGGAGTAAAATTGAATATAAAAACGTGATGAAACAATTAGCTAATACTGGGGGAGATAATAACAGAACATTTTTCATGCCGATAAAATAGTAACCTATTTTATTATTTTCTACTATCAAAACTTACACCAAAAATAATTTTCATATTTTATCAAAAGAACTGAAGGGAAAAAGCTACCGGGAGAGGGAAAAATGAAAAATTTCACAAGAACTCATAGAAGAAAGATCAAGGAATGAACTAGAAGATATGAAGGTCAAGAAAAGTGAAGAAATGGAGGAAAAAATGAAGAAGGAAACGAGACAGGCAAAAGGAAATATGGATTAAAAAAACACGTGAAAGAGTTGAGCTAATGAAATAATCTGAAATGTATATGGTTAAAAGAGAAACGAATAAAAAAGGAAAACATGTAGTAAAATTAAGTGCAGGATACTGGATGGTTTGATTGAGAGTGATATAATGATAAAAGCTAGAGTTGGAATCACCCTAAAAGTAGAGGATGAACGAAAATTACATAAACGAAAAAAATGAAGAACTATTCTCAATTATAGCATATCGACTGAATATGATCGACTGAAATATACGAAGAAGAGAAAAATAAGAACAGTGGAATAAATCAATGCAGAAAAAATGAACTTAGAATTGAAAATACACATTTTCGATACGCAAATAACAATAAAAATATATGCAAAATCCTTAAGGATGTCAAGATCAGAAGAGGTTCGATGTCTACTACCTACTGGTGATGAATTAGAAATATAATAATAAATTGGACCAGTAGGGGACGTTCGAAAGCAAAAGGAATTCGATACATGAGACATTTCTTATCATTTTTGCAAGGAAGATACATATTCCAATTGTGTTAGCTTCAGTCTGAAGATTCCTCTTTCTATTATATCCAAACGATTTTTTTTTATTAGTTCTACAGATTCTCTACGAGTCGCATCAGCTTACCTTTTTCATTAATTGAAATTCTTCCATTCAGATGTAAAAAATTGTGTTGTTTAGCGAAAAAATCTCTCGGAACTTTCCGTTTTCCGCATGCAACTTAACTTAATGACGCTAAAAACCCTGTTCATATTTTGGTTGGGAAACACGGGGATAGATTAATAGGTCGAAGTGTTACCATTACAACTTACATGCCTTATGACTTTTAATATGATTTAGTTTAGAAAATGTTTTAAATGGTGCTTTAAGACTTAAGCATACATGTCCATCCTAAGTTCTGTAAAGAAGTAATACAATAGATTGTCTAGGTAGCTTGTGGTTTGTTTCCACAATTCCTCTTATTTAATCGCTGTTTACTATTACCAATTCAATATTGGTATCCATATTCTGAGTCAAACTGATGGATCTTACTGTTTTCTCAATTTCATGATCGCTAATAAGGGTTTTTACTTGTTAATGCTGCTATTGCTATCTCAAATTCTCCTAAATCCACCATTATACTTCAAAATAAAAAATTCACATTCAAACAACACCAGAAAATCGAGAATAAAATAAAATCTAAACAAAAATTGTGGGTATTAGTTCAAATATTAAAAACCAGTTTCAACAAAAGTACACTGAACAAACTATTTTTTCCCAATAATTTCCAGTGCAATTCGATAATTTCCAATATTTCCAATATTTATTGTGTATATATATATATATATATATATATATATATATATATTTATATATTTGTTTGGTTGATATTACGTTTTGAATGAAAAATTGATAGTTCGTATGGTATGTTATTTTTTCATTTCAGCTAACAGAAATATTTTCAGTTGAATAATGAATTAATATAGAGCGTTCCAAGTCATTCTAGCAATATAGAGATGAAACTTCAATAAAATAACAGGAAAAAACTCATAATAAGTTTCCATATATCTCTAATGCTACTTAAGAAATTTTCTATAAATAGAACAATCTGTACATTCCTATATTTTGAAATATGTTCACTAAGTGAGATGTGAATCAATAAACGTTACCGCTGTTTGAAAGTTAATCTTAACACCATTATACTATAATCCAATAAAATAAGAATTAAAGTCAGTTTTAGCATATTGTAATGTTCCATGGCTAAAGTTCTGAGGATCAAATTTATAATTTCACACTGAAGACCTTATTACACTACCCATCACATGCTCGTTATTCTTGTATTGTTCGCGACGAATCTCAATATGCAATTAACTCACACACATACACACACATACTGACACAAAACACACACGCGTGAGAAAGCCCGTTCCTATAAGTATCCACCCTTGAATAAATCCAAGGATCGGTTTGAGGAAGGACATTCGGTACGGTATCCATAGGTGTTGTGATGCACTGAAGTAGTGCCCTGTAAGAGATTTTTCTTTTGCCGAAATTTAGCAATTTCATATGAGCAGTACACGTGCTAAAACTAATAGCTTGGTTGGAGCACTTTTCATCGTTCCACTTCATCCACGATAATGAAACCTCGTTCTTTATCCGTTTCTCACAGTGTTACTAAATTGATAATGGATCTAATTTTTCTATATATTTGATACTCAAATTTGGAGATCACATCTACGACAACTCATTGCGATACCAAGACCAAGTTTATTAGTTACCTACGCCAAGTATCTTAAAGATCTGTCACAAAATCTAACATTTAATGAAAGACTGGAAGTGTGTAACTAAATAATATTAATTTTTGTAGGCTTACTTAAAATATTCTTGATATTATTATTAACCTATACCCATAAGAACATTCTATCTGAAATTAATAACATTCTTATCGACATATCACTCATTAAAACGATTATAACTCATTATATCATGATCTTTTGTTAGGTTCGTTTGGTAATTCATTGACTTCTGCTGGATTTCCAGCTAAATCTTCTCCATCACTATCAAATCCCACAATTTATACTCCTGCTCAATGAGTAGAAAGTTCTTATTTCCTACCCGTCAGAGAACATCAAATATCGGTAATACCCAAAAAACTTCTGACCTAATGGGCGCCAAAATGCTGAAAAAACTTCCCAGAAGGCGGTTGTGGTATTAGCCACAATTGTACAAAGCAGTATTGAGAACAGGCTATTCATGGTTCATGTTTAAGCTAGCCCAAATCATATTAATTCTTACGCCAGGTAAATTTTTTCAATTAGTTCCAGATAGAATAATAGTTGCAATCGGTTTCTGTCAGTATTGTAGAAATATATTCCAAGTGAGCTATACATTGAATGTTTTTATAGTTGAGTGGAAATAATATCGAAGATTTTATCTCCAATAGTAATCTGAGAATAACTGTGGAAATTAACTCCATTTTTTTTCCACAATATAACTCGACGACGATTATTTCATCGTCAGCTATTTTCGCACTTGATTCTTGATTGCTTTTTCATTGACAGGTTTCTTCAACTCACTATCTATCTGGTTGTCTATCACGATCAAGTTAACAATAGCTTTCACATAAATACTCTGATGAAAATATACAACGCTTGAGAATGTGAATGGTCAATGGTCAGCTGAGGCGAGTAATGGATGCCTTTATATTGTCCTTGGTTGTTAAGCTAAGCACCTTCAACTTTACGACCTGCCGTAAATAAGCACAGAACTTTGTGGTGATGAAAAGAAAGTCTTTTATCGGTACAACACTATATATATATATATATATATATATATATATATATATATATATATATATATATATATATATATATATATATATATATATATTAAATATTTGTCAAAAATTGGAGTAATTGGCGATGCCAGCATCTGAATGGAGACTGTAGGTCAATGTCCTGCCATTTTGATGGACAGTAATCATATGGCACTTGTGACTGTTAATGATAAGGTTTCAAAGGTACACATTATTGCCAAAAACACTAGTTACAATAATGAAAAATGGATAATGATGTCATCTGGTACACGGATAACTCTTGGCTGGAGTAGGCCTCAGCGGATGACACCCCAAAATAAATAAATCGTTGTCGCTTGGAGAATATTCTATTCAATAAGAGAGCTTCTATGAGAGTCATAACGTTCAATCTAGTGTGCTTTAGTTATAGTAAAACAATGCAAAAAAGTCCTATATACAGTGATAAATGATAGCTGAGAGATCGAGGTCCTGTGAGTACCCAGATACTTGGACAAGGCTGATTCGCTTTCCTGAATCGGATCGGTAGAATCATCAGTAGACTAAGAACCCATTCCACGATTGGAAACACCTTACATAAAACAAAGTAAGGCATACATGAGTCTGTCGGTCTTTTAACTGATCCGCTTAAACAACTGCGAAATATGACCGGTAACTGGACATTTAAGCGGACACGGACATATTATAGGTTCAAGGTTGAGCTGGAATGCCGCTGGTGCATGGAGTAAGAAACTGCACACCATGTTATCGGGAAGTGCCCAGAACTCACAGATGATGTGTAAATGTATCTGCAAGCGTCACAGTTTGCCCAGTGACGTTAAAAGTGTCAAAAAATGGCGTGTTATAAGCTCTCCCAAGGAGATTGGCTTTTGGTGGTTTTAAGTGAGACACGACTGACCTATCAGGAGGCTTATTTGCGAATAGTTCATAACGGCATACGAAAATACGAATAAACTTAATGTTAGGCTTCATAATGACATATATCATAGAGACCAGATCCGGGTTAGCGAATAACGAAAGTGGCTTCAAAAATAGATACAATTTATGATATTTGATGCAGATAAGTTATGGAGAGACAAAATATATTTAATTATTGACGAAAGTCTAGACTGAATAACATCCAGCAAACCTTATTTTCGTGCGGTGGAAAATATAGAGGAGATGGTGAATTCAGCAATATATTGACTCTTAAGACTCACAAAATTGTAGGAAAAAAAATTTCTCGATAATGAAACAGCAGGTGCATCATAAAAAATGTCAGGAATCTATGGAACTTTAGGGAAATTGATTCGGAAAATTCCGTTTTATATACGTATGTATTCCCTTAAATGAGTTGAGCAAACGAAATTTTCTATTCACACTTTCATTAAGATTTTTGAAATTTCAAGTATGCTGTTTGTCATGCATTCCTCTGTTTCACATGAAGTTTCCTATCAACAAAGTGTATGATGATAGCGGTGAAGCGTACTTTAATAATTGATATAGCTTTTATAATCATTCTCAGTATTTTCAAGAAGCAATTTTATCCCCCGGTTATGTTTTTCGATTATATAGTATCTTTGGACTTTTCCATGAATAGCTGAGTGGCTATAGTCCTTCACTCTGAAGGGGTTATTTACCAAAATGTATGAGAATAAATACGGTCGTTGTAGTGGTTAGTCGACAAAATTATGTTCGTGCTGGAAAATAGAAATAAATTGCTTCACGAAAGTTTAGGAAGTTCATAAGTTCAGAGATTGTGTTTTAGCACGTTACAATTTTTCATCACCGAGTGTTTATATATTATACATTAAATGATTTTCTTTTATATAAGCGCTTATGTGTCCTTTTTGTGGAACAATTTGGCAATTTGAAACAAAATGAAAATGATATATAGTCAAAAACTGATAAGAAATTCTTAAACATACAAATGGAAACAACACTCAGAAATTGAAAAATAAATCAATTTGTAAAATGGTTATATAAACAACAGAACTTTAAATATGTGGTACAAGGTATAGTATCTTAGTCGTTGAGTCTTGAGATGAAAGAATATGTGCTTAAGCGGATGCTCCCACCAAATATATTCTATTTAAAACTGAACTTCCATTCATTAATTTTTGATATATTTATTAGAAATACTGGTAAGAGGTTCAAAATTTTTTTCAACAAACAGCTATGAAAAAATTACATACATTTCTATGAAAACGTAGTTTAACTAGAATCGAATAGGCTGGTGGAAGCAGCTCCTCAGTCTTTTATTAGTGGTCTGAAATACCATAAATAGAAAATATAAGTATGTTTTTAGAAACTATTATTACTATAATCTGGCCGCTCATTACAGAGAGTAATCACGTGCATAGTGCGTGAGAGATAAATTGTAAGCCTGAATCACACCATACACAACACTAAAAGGTATTTAGTGGCAAATTTGAATTGAATTTTAAATGCTTTTTTCAAACTAACATTTTTATTTGAATTTTAAATACTTTATTTTAATATCATATCATATAAATAATACTTTTATTCATCAATTACATAGCATTCATACATTAAAATCTTCGTTCACTTAGTTAACTATTAAATGTTTTTTTTAAAAGTGTCTATAAATATATATAATTATTATTTTAATCGTAATTTTGTTTTCCCTAACCTTAAATAGCTAGACGGTTTTTCAAATTTATGGTATATTAAATAAAAATGTAAGGGTACCTAATACTGTAAAGTAATATTTAAGAAAGAAATGTCGTGCTATATGTTTTATTCAAATACGTATCAAAGGTTATAAAGTAAATTCATACAAAACGATATAAATAATAATAATAATAATAATCTTTATAAACAACACAAGGTCCTTTCCTGATTAAATTCTTTGTTTTCAAAAAAGGTTTTAACCTAAATCGGAATCTGATTCCGACGAAGACGAATCAGCTCTTAAATTTATTATTAGAGGTTCTACTTGTTTTTCCATTAAATTATCACTGTCCCACATTTTATTTCGAAAAAAGCGGACATGTTGGATTGCCTTACTCCAATTGGTTTCGGTAACATTATTTAAAGGTTTAGTAAATAAAGTTTGGGCATCACTAATTTTAAATGTTTTTTTCCTTGCCACCTCACCCTTGATTTGTGCCCATATGAGTTCAATTGGGTTGAATTCACAATGGTAAGGTGACAATCGTAAAACAATTTTATTTTTCTCTTTGGCCATCTCATCAACGACATATCTTTGGACTAATGGCAAAATAAGAACTAGTTCTCGCAGCTGTTACATGAACGACCTTGATAAATCAGAAGAATAATTTTCCCCGAAGGTAGTGCAAGATGGTGATATGAAGGAAGTTATCGGTATTTTTAGGGATGGAAATGACCTAACCGTAATTGTTGACCACAGGATGATCACATTCCATTGCCATTGTGACTCTTGTCGTCTTAGCGTTTTATTGGTGGAATTTAAAAACAGTGCCACTTTTATCCAATATGTAAACATTATAGTCTTGGAATATTTTTTTACCCACACTAACCAAAAGATTGCAACTACAATAAAAACAATAACTTGGTTGCAATGAGGAAAATCGCTCCAGTTTTTATAAATAATAAATATTTATTATGCTTTGTATCCTCAGATGCATTTTGTCAAAATTCTAAAAGTATTAAAGCAATG
Organism: Diorhabda carinulata; assembly: GCF_026250575.1. Lineage (NCBI taxonomy): Eukaryota > Metazoa > Arthropoda > Insecta > Coleoptera > Chrysomelidae > Diorhabda > Diorhabda carinulata. Next base: position 14,324,034 of record NC_079462.1, read on the forward strand.
ACGCGTTTAGAAATGATTGTTCTTCAGATAGAATAACGTAAATAGACAGTTTAAATTTAGTTCCATGAATATCACAGCCACTTTTAACAATAAACTTTATTTTAAAATAGAGGATAGTCAATGTATAACATAACTATAATACCACATATTAAAGAATAATAAAAATTAAATTACAAGTTTAACATGCGCTATTATACAGTCACATAATTCTTACTGTTAGAAATGTAGAAATGTAGTTTCAATTTTTAATTTTTATCAAAGTAAATAAATAACATAATAAAACAAAAGCTTAAAATAATTATTAATATAAAATTTTTAGAATATAATAATAATAAATTAATGTAACGTGCAGCTGTGTGAACTTGACTTTCTCAGACATTGCTTCAGCCAATACGAATCGTTATAAAAGGTACCTCTAACATCCCATGAGCCGATCACACGTTTTTATTGCTCTCACTACCGACCGGCCAGATTATAATTACAAAATATCGAATATATGACACAAAATTTAAGAATTTTAATATAGGTTGTAATAATACAATTCCAAAATGACTTTGTAAACAACAAATTGTTTATTTTCTTAACATCAATATGACAAGGGACAGATACAATATAATATCTCATAAGACGGATATAAGAGGAAGCATTTATAATTTGGTTGGACAGATCCTTAAGACTGACATAGCTCGCATTTGTCATAACCAAAATATTGCACCCAGAACCATTAACCGTGCTATGTAAAGTAGAAAAACCATGCCTAAGCCTCCCAAAATGTGATAAATCAAGAAAAAATATCCGAGAAAGAGAATGGTAAAAAGAGCAAAAAAGAGAGTCGAGTCGTCCGTAAGAACACAAAAGGTACCGTATCTCGAGAATAAGCAAGAAATGTTGAAAAATACCTAAAGAGAAAAAGTTCTAAATATGTATATATGAATGTAAGCATGTATGTACATATTAGGGTATCATAGATACTGCAACCTAAAGGATTTATTGTGTCCCTCAATCTTGCCGCTATACTGAAGAACCCGGTGTTTAAAGCTGATCTTATAATAACATTCCTGTCAGAATCTCCAGAATGTGAGATGACTGTAACAGCTAGAGATCTTCGTTTTCAATTTCATACGCTCCCAGGTTTAGTACTTTGGAGTTTCGTGGTTTGGATAGAGGTTTCTTCCTCTATGCAAGAAAATTTGCACGCAGCATTATCTTCTAAGTCTGGCGTCGTCTTCAGGTGTCTATTGAGGTGACAGTGCCCCGGTAGGACTCCTGTTAGTTTTCGTCGGTTGTTCTTCCTTAGGTTGTTGCATTCAGCAGATCTTCTCTGGTTATAGTTTCCCAGGTCTGTCTTTGCTTGTCTCAGCCTCTGTATGTTGTCCCAATTATGGGTTTTGCTCCTATCCACCTTTTTTCAGTACTTTTTCTATTGTTTTGTAGCTTATATCACAGAAGGGCTCTGGTCCCATGAAGGATAGGATGATGATCTCCTGTTCGCGATGGTTCCACACTAAACTGAACTGGACACATTTTTCAATTGCTGCTTTGGATCCATCCGTATATCATTTAATGGCTTTTCTTTTTATTTCTTGTATAGTGTTTCGATCCCACTTTTTACACAAAGCTAAACTTTCTCGATGCATCATCATCATTGTTTACGTTTTTCTGTGGTGATTTCGTCTCCAAACATTCTAAGTGTTGTTTTTTCTGCTATGCTTTCCAGTACTAAGTGGTGAGATGGGAAATTTAAAATCTCTTCTAGTGCACTTGTTGGGCATGATTTCATGACCTTCGAGAGATTGTTCCTCGTGTTATTCAGATTAGCTCTAGTACCTCGAACAACTGCCCCATATGATTGGTTACACAATTGCCGTGTACATCCACGTTAGGATCTTTGGGTTACCACCCCAATTCTTGCCTGCGAGATTCTGCAAACTATCATTTCTATTGTGGCTTTAGTGGTTATCTCCTTTTTGTGTTTGTTGACAGAATATGCCGAGTTCAGTTAGCCTGCATAAGAGCCCGTCTACTTCTGAGCTCCACATAAGTGGAGACGCAACTTCCCCTTATCGAATATCCTGTTAGCAGTAATTGTAATGGTGTTTTGCCTTACTTTCATTTCTGCTGATCCAGTAGATGATAGTTGTGCCATCCATTTGGAGGTTCTACCTACTTGTCTCTCTCGCTTTTGTCAAACTCGTGTCGAGTACTATCAAAGGCACTTCCAATGTCTAAGAAAACACATATTGTAACAGCTAGATATCATCGTTTTCAATTTCATACGCTCCCAGGTATAGTACTTTGGAGCTCCGTGGTTTGGATAGAGGTTTCTTCCTCTATGCAAAAAAATCTGCACGCAACATTATCTTCTATATCTGGCGTCTTCAGGTGTCTATTGAGGCGACAGTGCTACTACGTTTACTTAAGTTTTCCTTTGTTCTGAATTATCAATTGTACAAGTTCAGTTCTTAGATTTGCCTGTTTAGTATGCGAATTAATACTGATGGAGAGGTTTCCAATATTTATTCTAAAGTAGATGTCGAAGCTTTTTCAATCGTTTTAAGTAAAAACCGTGAGAGGATGATTGGTCTAAATGATTTGAGATGTGTGGTGTCCTTCTTCCCGACTTTCGTGTATGAAGGTTACTTTGATCTTTCTCCCAAGCCTCTGATAAGTACTATAGTTCTGGACTGTTTCTACTAAGGCAGATCAAGTAAGGAAGATTCCGCTCACTTCTGGCGATTTAACGGTCCATCATATTCGTTCACTGCTGCATACTTATTTTGCAATTGCTGCAGTCTCTCCCGTAATTTTGCTATGTTCCACAGTTTTGTTTTCTGAGGCTGGACCGCCACTTCCCGTATTTAGCAACAGCTGTGTTCTATCCTCATCACCTTCCGTGAAGCTGCCAGCTGGTTTCTTCAAGGCCATGTTTGTATTGACTTTGCCTTTCGCAAAGACCTGGTCTTGAAGCTGCATGTGTAAAGTCAATATCCCTGCAGAATTATTTGAAACTTTTTCGGTTTGTTTTTCAAATTTTTTTTATTGTAGGCAGTAAGCTTTCAAGTGTAGCGTTGCCAATCCCTGAAACACTTTGCTCTATTGAAGATTTGTCTTGTTTTCACATTTTCAGAATGAAAGAGTAATTGCTATGGAAGATGAGTAAGAGTATTTCGTACTTACCAATTAGGAAATCAAAAGAAAAGATGGAAGAAAGAAGTTCATTGCCTTCATAAAAAATAACATAACATAACTATAATGCTCACAAATAATATCTATGCTATCAAACTTCTTACGTTCTTTATTTAAACAAAAATAAATAAAATAAATTGATGACAAATGGACTTTGCAGCGATCACATAATATTAGGATCCATTCTCATGTTTCAAATTTCAAAGATGACATTTGTTTTACCTATACAATTAATATCCAGAGCACCAAGCGATGAAGATACTAGCCGGGGAGGTATTGCAAATAAAATTAAAATAGGACCAGAAATGTAAGGCGAGCAAAACCAGCAGACTGAATTTTCCTGTTAGGTAACCTTTTATCTGGTTTAGTAGTATTGCGTTATTTGCCTACTTTGAAGGTACTTCTCTACACAGAAAGATTTGAATAAGAGCTTTAAATTGTGATTTTTTGCAGATAAATTTGGGGATTGCTGCAGATTCTGAAAGATTTTTAAACAATTGTGTCACTAAATTGGTAGATTTTGATTCTGTTTGTCAACATCACTTTGGAGAAAATATATTGTTTTAGTCGGATTTAGCGTCCTGCCAGTATGCAAGAGCAACTTAAAATTGGTCACATCAAAGAATTATACGTTTTGGAATAAAACAAGATAATTTTCCTAATTTACTGCAGTCCCATCCAATTTTATCTCGCAAAGTGTGCCAAGCCAAAAATGAGGAGAAATTACAGCGTAGAATTTTTAGACAAATACGCGAAATGAATGTTCAAGTCCTCCAAGACCCAATGCGCCCAGTAAAGGGCCTCCGACTCCTCCACTTAGTTATTTACTCTGTTAGTTACTAAGCCGTTAATTATGGCAAATATGAAAAAGTTTCATTGTAAATAGTTATCACAAAAATACATAGTTAAATATAATGTTTATTTGTGCACAAGTGCCTCGACCCATGACAGAAATCTATCGGGAATAATCAATGATGGATTTAGTCTTGTTGCCGCTCAAATTCCCTTCGATGCGCCGTCCTTTTTGATGAAATATATTTTATCAATTTGGATCCAATATTTTTATTTCAAAATAACTTCACTTTATTCAATAGATAAATAATTTTTTTGATATTAATCAAGTTCAAAATTTGTATACCCTGGCTCTGGTCTGCGCATCAATTATATCATCATATTAATTCAATGGACTAGTTTAACTTCAATAGTCACTAATGCAAGACCATCAAGTCTATATTGGTCCATGTTTACGCGTAATTATGTTTTACTCTTTTTAGATTTTATTGTGAGAACAATTTGTAGCCATGATAATCAAAAAAACTCTGAGAGCAATGTCCACATTCGGATAAACATCTCGACTCCATGAATCCAATACATTATTTCATATTATGTGTGCAATGCATAATTTTTCTGTTTTTGCTAAGGAATCTTTGAGTTGATAATGGAAATAAATACATTCAACGTATTTAAATCTTCAGGCTTTTTCTTCATATTCAGCAAATTGTCTGTTTCTCATGTCTCGAAGGAATGAGGCCAGAGAAATATAGATATGCACAACGGATGATGAGATTTGCTTGAAACTTCTTGCTAACAGTATTAAAATTATCTAAAACTGGATTATTGATTCATTTATCCATCTATTCATTCATTTATTTATTCATTTATTTATTCATTTATTTACTCATTTATTTATTGATTTATATATTCATTTATTTATTTATTCACCAGAGTTATAGTATATTACAATACAAAGTAATACAAATTACAAAGAGGAGAACAAGTTTCCTGTTCGTCAGTATGAAGATGCAACACAAACATGTCAAGACTGTCTTAGCCATGCTTGTTTACCTTAAAAACTAACTTAAAACTTGTAACAGAGAACAAAAGTTTTAACACTAAAGCCGTCATATTTTTATAGGCTTTAGGGGTCAGACCTGTTATAGCAGGCGTATAGGCTTAATGAGTATATGAGACCATATATATAGTATATATAGTATATGTCCCACCAGGCAAGTCATATTATGTGTTGCAGCCCTTCATAGCCTCTAAAAAAATATTCTTCTAGAAGGAACATAACCTACATTTACTCATATTGGACCTTAACATTACGTGTTGTGATGCATTATAATTTGTTTTATATTGTTGACCTTTCTAAACTTGAAGCTCTTGTGCTAAGGCTAATTCAACCTTATCTAAACAGAGAATACCATTTATTTATAGACAATTATTACAAAAGCGTGAATCTTGCATATAGACTTCTGCAAAACCAAACTCATGTGACTGCAACATTACGCTCTAATAGAAGAGGTAATCCAACATTGGTCGTAAAAAAAAACTGGGTCGGGAAGAGCACATTTGGAAGCGTAAAAAAGTATATGAGTCAAAGTGGAGGGATGAGCACGATGTATTTGTTCTCACAACGAGTCATAACCCAGCATTAGTAGATAATCAAAATAGACATGTTCAAGCAAAAACAAAGCCCATTGAAGTTGTTGAATATAACAAATTTATGTCAGGAATAGATAGATCCGACAAAATTATTTCATATTATTGGTCTCCTCGAAAAAAGATATTCTGGTACAAGAAGGTAATTTTTCACTTTTTGAACATATCAGTTTGGAACAGCTATTTTATTATCTAGAGACCAACTAATAATAACAAGTTGCAGTTTATAACTTTCAGAGAATCATAAATAAATTCTTTGTTTAAAATTGATCACAATCTCAAAGATGGTCGTCATTTAGTAAATTTTACACCAGCTCATGACAGAGCATTAGATCATCGGCGGGCCCCTAATGCACTCAACATTACCTGGTACATATACTACGACCAGATAATCAAACGAAAATCCTATTTTCTGTAGAAATTGCGCAAAAACACAAAAGGAGAGAGACGAATCTAAGATGCAAGATATGCCATAATAAGCTTGCTCTCTGTGTAGTTCCATGTTCGAAAATTGGCATCTTGGTATAAATAACTGATTCCAAAATTGTTGGAAGTATTATAATCAATAAAGGAGTTCAAATCATCTGTTAACTCTTACAGGATCAAGTCTCAGTTCATTGCACTGAGATCTCTCAACGATGTGTAGATATAGTAAAGAAATTGTAAAGTTCTTGCATAGTATAGAAGAAGTCGACTGCTTCTGTTACCCATTCAACTCCACCATGATCCTACCAAATTTAAAGAACGGTACAAGGATCAAAGTCTGCTAAAGGATTAATTGTTTTGTAATTAGTACCTGAATGTCTCAGTATATATCTGACATGGCAGTCCATTATATCCAAACCATTATTTTATAGAGATCCTTATTTTGTGATGTTATTGAGATGTAGTAGTTTCAAATCGCATTAATCGATAAACACTATAATTGATCTATTAAAGAATCGACATCTTACCCACAGGTTAGGGAGTAAATTAATTAATTGAATTATATCTTGAACCGTTTTGAGAAGAAAAAGTATTTGAAATAAAAAAAACTTCTGGTTCAAATTTTTTTCTCTTGAGACGAGTTGACTACTTTTCAGTGCTTATCCCATAGAAATGTTTTTTATAGAAACAAATTTGAATCAATTTTTGAAAACGATTGTCTTTTCTTTTTTTGTCTCTATAATTCTAGCATTTCAAAAATTTTGCTATCCTTCAAATTATGTCGTGTTAGGCCTGAGCCTCACAGACCTAGGCTTAAATCCATCACTGGGAATAACCGATCTCAATGTGCGAATTTTTTAGATCACGTGCAGGTATCGCAGTGACAAGAATCATTTGAATAAGTTATGTTGATAATGATAAGTTGGAAAATATATTATAAAGGCCATTCAGTGTCATGGGTACCAACCTCTCGCATTGTTTAAGACATCTTGCAAGACAATAAAATGTGGAGTGCCCAAAGGCTCAGTACTAGGCCCTATTTTGTTTCTTCTGTTTATAAACGACATCCCCTATCTAGACATCAGTGGTAAAATATGTCTATGTGCAGACGATACTAGTTTCTCTCGGAACAACCCTGATCTCACGGCACTTCATAGGACCATTTCTAGTGACCTAATCACCCTAAAATCATGGTGCGATTCTTATCTTCTATGTCTCAACGTTTCTAAAACCAAAGTTTTATCACATAAAAACACATTGCTGCTTTTTTTATTAAATAACATCACCATTGACGTCGTTGAATTTGTGAAATTCTTAGGGCTTGTTGTGAAAAATTCCTTGAAATGGAAGTTACATATTGCCGCTTTATATAAAAAATTAAGTTCATACTGTTTTATGCTGAAATCAGTTTCGTTTCTAAAGAACTGAATTATCTACCTCCTCAACAGTTTATTATGCCCTTGTTAAGTCGCATCTCCGACATGCCCTTCCCATCTGGGGTACGTGTGGTGCGACTCAATTTGAATCTTGAAACTACAAAAGAGAGCTGTTAGATATTTACTCGGATTAAACAGGGCTCACTATAAGGACTTCCTCAAAAGATGAAAAATTCTGAATCTTCCTTCCTTATTAATCTTTGAATCTGTTTGCCTAATTCTTAAGCACACTTCTCCAATATCAGAAAGGTCATTACGGATATCCACTTAGGAACGCAGAGCACTGCCTTTAAAGTTAAAATTATGAAAAATATAATTGTAATATGTAAGCAAGTAGAATATTGAAAGAACATAGTAATATCTTAAGGTGTGGGGATTTGAAGTATATAGTTTCGGAATAAATTCAGCGAATGAAATTGAGAAAGAGGAAAGTTATTCACCCTGTATCACAGATTATTTTTTATAAAATAAATAAAAGTGGGAAAAACTACCTATTCCATAAATTTTATTACCATACTTATAACATTGATATTTGTGGTTCTAGGCTGCAGATCAATATTATGAATAATGGTTGAAGCTCATTTTATCCCAATCATCACTCTTAAGGAATATTTCAACACGGTTCAGTACTTTATTTTCATCAACTTTTCAAGTAAATCAAGACAACTGAGTCATTTTTATTGATGGCTGTTTCTTTTCTTCAAGCTGTTCGTTGACAAAGGTAATGGATTTTCGTCGTGCTGTATAGCGAAAAAGAAATACTATAATCTCGGAAAAAGTTTAAACTGTCTCATTTTTCAGGATTTAAACTGGATGATTCCAATAAATAAATGCACTAGAACTCTGCAACAAAACGAAATTACCGAAAAATCACGCAACTAATTCTATGCACTTTGTAATTCGGGATCCTATTACATTTATCAACTGAATATCTTATAATACGAGATTATTCTTTTGTCTATTTTTGTTACCAATAATTAATGTGGAGAGTTATTAATGATTAATTGACTACCACGTATCATCGTTGTTAGTGGCTGTAAAGAAGTCGTAAATAAACTGCTCCACATAAGTTGAGGATTATATATATATATATATATATATATATATATATATATATATATATATATATATATATATATATATATATATATATAACGCCTTAATTATCTCGGAAACGGCTTGTACGATTTTTATAAATTTTTGTGTACAAGGGGGCCGGTATTATGGTGCAATCTACATTGTTGTCAAAACTTTTCTTTTTTCGAAAAAATAATGAACTTTGTTATTCTAAACGGATCTTCCTATATATTTTGTGTTTTTAGAAATCCTTAAGAAATATTGATTATTTTTCGTGTGATATTCTCTATACCTAAATGCCATAATTTCGTAGTTATAGCTACATTTACAGTATCTTCACCAAAGTTACAATAAATAATATTATTCATGTATATTTACAAGTAGATAGCTACGATTGAATGATCTCGTTTAATTTGAATATGCTTTAATAAATTAGATGCTAAAACAAATCTCGTGACAAGGTCTGGTGTTAAGTTAGTAAAAAGTTTAACGAAATTGGTGAAATATTTATCCAAATCATGGCGCAGAAAACATACTTCTGAAGAAAAATCTGAAAATGTTTGTGTCATTTAATATTGGGTACACATTTGTGAAGTAGCAAACTTACGAATTCTGGATAACATACAGTGAAAGCGATTACAGCAAAAGCTCAAATGTTATCCATTTACTTCAATACAACAAACCATGCGATTTCTAAAACTTTGCAACACATTTTGCAATACATCCCTGACTGCTCAATTCTTCTTCTCTTTGTGGTAATTCTGTCTTTTAATTTTTGAATATTGGCAGTTTTTGTTTTACAAACGATGTTTTTCAAGTCACCCCACAGGAAATAGTCATAAGGTTTCATGTCGGGTGATCGCGGGACTATTCGATAAAACCACGCCTTCCAATCCATCCTCTTGGAAACACATTATGTAGGTATTGCCTCACCACACACGCATAGTGAGGTGGGGCACCATCTTGTTTTAGCCAAATATTGTCGTTTGGGCCAGATATTGTCTGAAAATTTCTGAAGTGGCCTCATTGCGAAACATAACATCATTTAGAAAATTTGGATCGTTTTGTTTGTAAAATTTTTCCACCATTAGGTTGTAAACTCTTAACGTCTATCAAAATCGTCATCTGACAACTCTTGAACCAACGTTACTTTGTATGGATAGAATTTATTATCACGTGAAATTTTCATTACGGATGTTTGCGAAATATCAAGTTCCCTAGTTATTTTTCTAGTACTCAAGTTTAGATCGTCTTCTAACAGGACACAAACAACTGAAGATTTGTTTTCAGTTGATGCAGTTTTTCTGCGCCTTGAATTCGATAAATTTTTTACTGAACCCGTTTCGGTAAACTTTTTTACTAATTTACTGACAGTAGATCTTGTTATGAGATTTCGGTTAGGATATAAATTACTAAGGATATTACACGTTTCTTGTTGACTTCCACGCCTATCACCATATCTTAATATCATCAAAATATCAATTCATTCTTTTTCAGATAAACGATCCATTGTATCTTTCAATAAACTTCAACAATAATAATTCATTGAAACGTCAAATTTGTTATTGTAGCAGTCGTAGCCACCTAAATGTATAATTTTAACTGCGGCGGAGATAACACAAATGTAACTATAAATTCGAAATTAAGACATTTAGGTAGAGGGAAAATTATATAAGAAATAATAACAATTTCAAAAGCGGTAAATACACAGGGTGATCCATTTGAAATGACAAAGTTCATTATTTTTCCGGAAAAGGAAAGGTCTAACAACAATGTAAATACCACCATAATACCGGCTGTCTCACAAGACTTTGATAAACAAAAAAGTTAGAACAATCGTATAAGCCGATTCCTAGTTAATTAACGCGTTCCATAATTAAAACTCTCTCTGTGTAACATATTCGAATATTAATATTGTCTATAAAGGAGGCACGTTTTCTTTGATTTGTACTCATTTGTATATTGTGTTTGAAATAGATTTGTTTCCCGATAAGACAACCGTATGATATGAGGGTTACTACTTAAGTTTCGAGACAATAAAAACAAATATCTATAATTTAATATGACTTTATTATTTTTCAAAATATTCACTATCAAGATCAATTAAGCCAATTGTCGAAGCACTTTTTCCATATCGATTGAGGTTCATCCAAAACATGTGATTTAAACGCCTCGACCGCTTTTTCAAGTGTAGAAAAAAGTTGACCTCGCAAATTATTTTCGATTTGCAAGAATAAGAAGGAATCATTGGATGCTAAATAGGGACTGTACAGCGGATGACCCATCAATGGTGTGTGAGAGCTCGCATTTTAATGGTGGAGAATGAGTCTTCTATGATTGGTATCGCTCGCACATTTCTGAAAAACAAATTGCTGGTTTAATATTCCTATATTGCTATATTGCTCTAATGGAACGGTTTCTATAAGTCCATAACAAAATTGAACCAGTATGTAGTATGCCCAGAAACAAATATAATTATTAGTCGATTACAGAGTAGAAGAGTAGTAAATATCAAATTATTGCGGAATGCGGGAAAAGATGATATCGATTTCATTTCAATTGGCAAGTGATTGTGTATTTTTTTGCATTGTAAAATATTGAGCCCAACAGTCAAGCATCAACAAATTAATTATTTAATTAAAAGATATCATAGTTTTGAAGAAAAACCAGGAAAATATTTGCATCTGAATACCTAAACTCTTGATTTTGAATTTTCGTTGATATCTCAGTATTGCTTCAAGAATAAAAATTAAAAGACCAAAAGTTGTTTTTGCAAGTTACTCAAAAATTTGAGGTCAAATGAAAAAATGATATCATAAACTATGTATAGATTCTTAACCAAACCTGGGCGAATATTAGACGGTAATTAATCATAAACAAATACACGTATTATCTGCAAAATTCCTTTAGTATCGCAGCATTTGTTCTAGAATTGAATTATTTTTAAAAAAATTAGTTTTTGCAATTTAATTGAAAATTTTGAGTTATGTAAAAAATGCGGTTATAAATAATGCATAAAACGATAGGGACTTTGACCTGAATTTAAGCGAATATTGAACAAGTCAAGCAACGACATATTCAAAATAAACCATAAAGAGAATGAACAAAATATTCGCAATAATACTTTTGGTATCAAAATGGAAAACGCCAAATTGTCCTTAATAACGTAAAATTATTTCAATAAAAAAAAAATGATTAAGGATTGGTTAGTCAAGAGAATATTCGAAGGAACGCCCAAAGTTTCTATAACAAAATGAAAAACGTTAAACTTTCTTTGATATCTCAACATTCGAATACTGGACAATAGTCAAGCATCAACAAATGCAAAATAGAACATAGTTTAGAAGGAAAATCATGGAAATATTTGCACCTTAACTTATTATATCAAAATTAAAAACGCCCAATTCTACATAAACTTTCGTTGACATCGCAACATTCCTTCAAGAATAAAATATGAAAGATCGAACTGTTTTTTCTTCAATCTATCAGGAATTATGAATAAATTTTTAACTAAACGGAAGAAAATATTGCACAATAGTTAAGCCTAAATAAATGCATAAATTATCCGCAAACTTCTTTCAATATTGCAGCATTTGTACAAAAATCAAAATTATGGAAAAAGTTGTTTTTAGTAATTTGTTCGAAAACTTTGGGGTTGAGTGAGATACTGTTATAAAGTGATAAAGAGATACTGTGAAATACTGTTATGAACTATGGATAGATGTTCAACTAAATGGGAATGAGCAACAACAAATGCAAAATAGACTATAGTTATAAGAATAAAATCAAGAAAACATAAACAATAAAATCAATAAGCTTTCCTTTAATTCGTAAGGTAGTTTTGAGGTTATGTATATATAAGTTTTTCTAGAATGGTTTCAAAAGTTTTAGCAATCCTTATAACACGCTCTGGAAGTGAAATTGCAAGTTACAATTCTCTTGCCTCAAAGCTGTATAACTGTTATTTCATTCCTTTATAATGTTTTTTTAAATCACAATAAACAAGTACGTACAAATGTCATATCTATCACTTCTTCTTTGGTCGAGAGTCTAGGTTGCTGTATAGAATATAAACTCTGTTATAATTCTTCCAATATCAATTGCAGTTGATAAAAACTTATATAAAAACGCTTGCCGGGAATTTTGTTTGATCTATCTACCAAAGGCGTAGATATCTCGTGTTATATATTTATTATTTTTATAAACACTTTTGAAAATATGTATAACTTATGCGAAAAAGTATTCGTTAAAAGGCAATCGAATCATTATAAATTGGACGGCATTATACGCCGTTATTTAGACAGATGTGGTCCTACTTGGAACTTGGAAAAAAATCATTATACCTCGTTAACTTACTACAACTGAATATTAAATTATGAAACGTAAATAGACGAGTAAAATGTACCTGCCCGTAAGGGCGTTTGGATTCCAAAGTATTTTTATAAATAATCATTGTATTCAGAATTGTCTGAACGTTGTAAAGAGGGTGGTGCCACATACTCATCTTATTTTTTGATAACATATTCAACACAGTTTTTCCAATGCTCTTGGCGGTCTGTTGCTAGAATTTTCTTTACGTTCTGGTGACTGATTACATTTTCATAATTCTGATTCTACGTTTGCCCATAGCAAGGAGGTATTCTGAGAAGAGTATGACTCTGTTCTTAGCACAACTTGTCAATACAATAAAATTCCTCTAACTTTAGTCCTGTAATAACAGTAAGCAATTCTTCGTTTGTTCAGCCTTGACGATTCGGTTAATGTCATCCGTTTATTCAGTTTTTTGGGTTTAAAACCACATGATGACAAAACTTGACGCAATGCTTCTAACCTGGTATAATTGTATTCTAGATAATTTGATGAAGTTTGCTGTATCACTTCTAATGTCACAGCACTGTTCTATAAATTGTTCTACGTATAAAATCTTGAGTAGCTTTTTCAACTGATTTCAGTTTTTCTTTATATGTTTTTCGATTCTGTGAATGATTCACAACAACCTCTTCCGTGACTGATCGATAAATGGAAACTTTATTTACTCTAGTTAATTCGGTAATTCTTATTATGATTGCATTATCAGATTGCTGAATATTTTCTTTTTTTAAACATTCGAATATATTTAAAATTATTTGCTCTATTTGTATATCTAAATCTTTATTATTGAATTCACACCTGTCTTTATTATTATTTACGATTCGATGTTTTCATTAGTAAACAGTGGAGATGATGAGACTACGTGGACTGACTGTTAGATGTCTACCGAATTTTATACGGGAAATAAACATTATTTTTCATTCTTCAATTTGGTATGAGGGCGTAGTTATGAAATATTGATTAATCCTCGCATAACTGTCTTCTACAATTGATATTGGATAAACTATACATACTACCTTTGTATTCAGATATATCATTATTACACATATCTATAACAGGGTAGATCACATTGTATATCCAATGATTGGTTTTATACGTAAAACGAATCAGATGACGAAAGAGTATAATAATAGTGTTCCACTATCAGGTCTTTATATTTCGAAATTAATTTCACCTTGTTCTATATTCACTGATTAATTCTCGAGACATTGTGAATTTCATAATGGAGCCTTTTCAGTTCCGGCGACTTATCAAAGAGGGTTCTCGAGAGAAGTAATGAAAATCCTTCTTGTTCGTGACGATGATAATTTCATTATCTGAGTCAATAACTACTTGTGATAAATTTCAGATGATTAGTTCAAAAAATATTCGGTGTCATTAATTACTGTTCAAATGATATGAACTAACCTTGTTTATCACTTGATAAATTGTGAAACTTTCAACATTGATAAATGCTGTGCATTCAGTTATATAATTCATCACTTGCTCCATTTAATATATTATTTTTCTTTAAATTCAAAGAGGCCTTCAATAACGTTTTGAGCTCTTTGTAAAAAATAAATTCTACTGTTTACAGGTATAATAGTTGATGATATACTTATTATACCAATTAGTGGAGCAATTGAAGGAATACAAGAAGTCAATGACCCATACAACTTCCATAAATCTAGAATAAGATCCGATGGAGTGAAACTCGACAATTAGACCAAAAACATATCGACAAACGTCACATAAAGCAGCAGAATCGACAATAGTATGACGTCGACAGCTTACTAACATGCAAGGTCAGATAGTAATAAGCAATACGCTCTGTTCTTCTTTGATGTTATGTAAACAAATACAGGAAGCACTTATAAGGGCAAGATATGGACGTGTACAAAACGATTAATACTAGTTTTAACTTTATCGAGTTAATAAATTGTAAGCAGTCTTTACTTTTCTGCAATCGTATTATGAAGGGCGTTATAAACATCAATTACATTACTACAGACTTGGTCCTAATGCCACTTGGACCTCCAAAGAATGCAGCAAGTCTACAGAAAATAAGTTTCATCAAGTGTTTTGCTAGCTTTAGAAGGGCGAGTGTTGATTGAAGATGAACTACGCAGCGGAAGACTTTCAACTGCAGAAACCGATGGAATATGGATAGAGTCCGGGAACTTGTCAGTTCAAATTGTTTATCAAAGATAAAAAGCTGAGGATAGTTGAATTTGAGCTACAGCATCTTTCATTGGGTTATGACAGGGCCGGATTAAGATTTATAAGGCCCGGGGCTAAAATAATGACGGGGCCCCCTTAAGGAATTCGAAAACCCGGAAAAATTCACAAAATAATATCAATACGTTAGATTTGTGGTATCAACACATCAAAAAATACAGAATGATTTCCAAATGATGGGGCCCTCTTGGACCTGGGACCCGGGGCTATAGCCCCCCAAGCCCCTAGCTTAATCCGGCCCTGGGTTTTGACTAATGAGTTGAAGATGAGAAAGATCTGCTGGTAAACGGTTCCGAAGTATCTTTATCAGGAATGAAAGGACATCAAGACGAAAACGTGTTTTGACTTCTGCAAATCGATTAATAATGATTCTTATCATTTTAAAAGTGTCATCACTGGTGACTAAGGCGTTCGAAAACAACACGCCATGGGGAATACAAAAAGTACAAATGAGTGGGTCAACTAATAAAAGCTACTAATTTATATCAAATATTGAATTCTTTAACCGCAAGGTTTTTGAAATATTCCAACGAAGGGGTATGTGTGTGGAAAAAACAACAAGAACGATTAGATTCTACATCATGACAAAGTGCCCTGTAACACAGTTAATTTTTGAACCAATAAAATATTCCTGTGGCTCCTCAATAAAGTCAAAACCATCATTTACGAGGATGTATTGATATCAAGTTAGCCTAGACCAGTTCCATGCATAAACAAAATATTGCGTTACCATAGCAACGAACAATAACTTCTTAGAAGTGTCAGTGTAAAGTTTGACGACAAAAAAGTAAACCATAGTTGCGCAATAAAAAAGATGTCCACCGAAATTGTAAAAATCGAAAAATTGGAGTATAGAGCCATCATCAAGAACCTGTGTTTAAAAGGGTTAAGAGGTAAGCATTTTCACCAAGATACGCTTGATACCCTTGGTGATCAATGTCCATCGTATGCGAAAAATTGGTCTGCAAGCTTCAAAAGAGGTTAAATTTTCCATTGAATATGATGAACGGTTGAGAATGCCAGTTTCTGTGTTAGTCCCCGAATACATCGGTGCAGTTCATGACATGATTTTATCACACCGTCGAATTGGGCTATAATGGATATCTGAAGCACTGAATATTTCATATGAACGCGTTCATTATATATTTCACGTTAATTTGGGCATGAGAAAAATTGCCGCAAAATGGATCCCCAAATGTTTGATGTTGACCAAAAGCGAGCAAGGGCAGAAGCATCGCGTTCGATCTGTGCTCAATTTGAAAACGATGTAGACTTCTAAAACCGAATTGTTACCATGGATGAGACTTGAGTATATTTCTACGATCCAGAAACAAAGCAATAATCGATGAAATGGTGACACCCTGGTTCTTCAAGAACTAAGAAGTTTCGTGTTTAAAAATCTGCTGGAAAAGTTCTTGCTTCAGTTTTTTGGGATTGCTATGATTGATTTCTTGGATAAGGGTAGAACATTAACTGGAGATTACTATTCGACATTACTGACCACTCTACGGGAAAAAATTAAAGAGAAAAGACGCGGAAAGCTCTCCAAAGGTGTTTTGTTTTTGTAGAACAACACCCCTGTATACAAATCTCATGTTGCTATGCAAAATATTTCTGATTGAATCTCTCGAAAACCCCCGTTATTCACCAGATTTGGCTCCGTCCGTCTATCATTTCTTTCCTCAACTGAAAAAAAAATTTAAAAAGTCTTAAATTTTCTTCCAACTAGGAGGTAATAAAAGCTGTGGAGGTCTGGTTTGCAGAGCAAGAAGAAACATTTTTTTAAAGGTTTAGAGACGTTGCAGGTTCGCTGTAATGAACGTATCAAATTAAGAGGAGAGTATGTTGAGTAATAAAATATTTTGACATTGAAATTTTGTTTGTTTCTATAGTAGGTTAAGAATTTTTCAATATATCCTCGTAGAAACAGGCTGTGAGCAGTGGAAAAACTGTCTTCACCGTTTCCATGCTACCCAAGGGTATTATTTGATATTGTTTATCTACTTAGAAAAAATCACTTGAATTCCAAACATCGTAAAGAAGCAGATGGTATCATCAAACATAGGTTTTCATTACCCAATGCATCAAGTTATATTTCATATTTTTTCACGATTACCCCATTCTTTTTGTTTACACTTCACATACTTCAGAACATTCCGAAAACTATGATTCCGGGGCAGATAGATCACATATCGGGTGATTGTTATATTGCTGTAAATTTTTATCATCAATGAATCTGTAATACTACAGTTAGTTTTAAAAATTACTTTTGGCTGCAGAGGCCTTGAATCAATTCTATCTAACAATTTCATTTAAAATTGGAAATAGATTGGATATATGGAAAAAAAACAAACATTTTCTTCTGTAAAACACATGATCCAATTCACAAATGTCTCTGTCTTGTTTTTTATTGATGTTAATTATATTTAGCTGGAATTGTATTTCAAATCCAACTGGGCTAAACGAATAATTGAATAATTTCAATCAAGCTTGGCCTGATAACATCCAAGTGACCAATTTTCAAGCTTGAGGTTGTTAATTCTAACGCTCTTTAGTATACAAACGTAACGAATTTATCCCTTGTTTATAAATTCAGTAAGGTAATGTTTACTTTGCTTTATTATCACAATATAGACAACATCGTCCTTATAGGATGTGATATATGCAGAAAGGTCCTTATCACGTCCACAAACCACTGTGAATGACCATCCCTCTCTACCCTGCTTATAGTGGATGAAATTTGATAGCATCTACATCAAGTTGGTGTACGCTAATAGCACCCTCGATGATAATTTCGGGTTTAAATTGACAGAAGTCGCTTTCTCAACAATCGAAAATTTGGGGCCAAGGAAGGGACAATGAGTTGATATTTAACACTCAAATTGGGTGACACTGAATAGTAACGAGTTAAATAACCCAATTAAAGACTTTGTAAAAACTACTCATTAACATAAAATATAAATAAATGGAGTGGTTCCAATAATCTGGCTACTGTACTCGTTGGATTTCAAGACTATTAAAAACACACAAAGCGTGTATATGCTCTTGTAAATACTATATTATTGTATACAAAAGCTAAAATTAATTATATTTATGGTCGCTAGAGTCACTTCAATACAAAAATAAGGGCAAGTAATTTGATAAGTTAATGTAACTTCAAGTGTATAAGAGGCCCATAGAATCGCTTAAGTAAGACGTTGAGGACGGTCAGGGGACGGAGATCACAATAAATCTTAACGAATACAATAGTAACTAATAATTTTTCACAATCATATTAATATAAGACAGAAATTAGATTATCCGAGACAATACGTTAAAGGAGCATAAAAAAGGGACAGGATTGGTGAGATAATTAACAGAAATGTAGGTTAGGCACAGGTGAATGCTGTAATTCATCAAATGACCAATACTTTAGTACTATACAGGGTTATTCTAAATGAACGACCGTTCTTTAAAACTTCGTATTTATTAAAGTACAAACGGTACATGAATAATTTTTAAACCAATGAAAAGAATGAAAAGGGGAAGTCTTAAGGTTTTTTTAATGTTTTACAAGTGTAGGCAGGCGGTGATGGTTCTAGAAGCGACCAATAGAGTTCTCGCGGCAATAGGTTGCCATTCTCTGTCACTGCCAGTTGTGAGTGAGATGGCGACTGTGAGGCACAAGATGTTCTGTATTATTGAGTCGCAAATTTTAGTGCAGCGAGCCTGAATTTGGTATTAAACCAACAACTAGAAAAAGTATCACTCCTTGATTTCATCAATTTAAAGAGACAGTTTTATTCGCAGTCCAAGTAAGTCTACCAATAGAGCTAGTAGATAACTTGGAATACCCCAACCAACTGTATGGAAAGTTCTTAGACGGCGTTTGCTGAACAAGCCCTACCGTTTAGAACTCATGCAGGCTCTCAACTTAAAGACAAAGACAAGCGTGATGGTCTCAAGCTGCTGAACACTTGTAATACATTTAAAAAAAACTGAAACTTCCTTTTTCTTTGGTGTAAAAATTATTCATGTAGAATTTGTACTTTAATAAATACGAATTTTTAAAAAACATTCAGAATAACCCTGTACTTTACAACCACTATCAAATTAAATACTGAAATCGAACTGCAGGAAAAAACTTTATTCACAAATTTTGATAATTACCTATACAAGGGCGGATCCTGGGTCTTGAGAAAGGGGGGTCATTAGTGTTAGGAAGAGTCATCCTCCCAAAACATGGCATTTTAAGTCTTTTACCTACAAAATATAATTCAATTACGTTGTTTTTGACATTCATATTAATTAGTTTATGTCAGATTCTTCTACTTTTTAGTCTTGAATTTCCTGAGCATTTTATTTTTGTTTTATTAGGTATTGTTTTGATATTCGAAATATTTGGGGGTATTAGCTCCCTTTATCCACACACTTCTACATACTCCTATTTACTCTCTTTTATAAGAAACAAAAAACCAAGTTAATTAATCAGGTTTTAGGGGATCTGCACTTGTACCCATAATAATGCCACAAAACATGTGTTACTAAGTTATATACTATAAAAGTCTGTTTGTTGCGTATATTTTGTTTACCATGTACTAACTGATTGAGGTGAAAATTCCATTCAATTTTGTTACTTTTTTATAATCGTCTTCTCATTCCTTATTAGCCACAGTAGTTGATCGTCAACCGATCGACAAATCCTTGTTGGCATGGCGGAATTTAATGTATTTAGATACGAACAAACCCGTAGTTACTCCCTTGTTCCCATTCTAGAGTACCTCTACGATTTCTAAAGAGTTCTCGGTTGTAATCAAGCTTCTAGCTTTGTCTGTCAATCTTGTTATAATGAGTTCGGCGTTGTTCTCCTCTCCTTTCAAATTGAATTATAATAACCTTAGTACATTTAGGAAGTAGTTTCCTTGCATCACGTTAAATTCATTCGGTAGGTAAAATATTCGTTCATATTTTATGCCATTTTCAGTCCTTCCACACTGATTCCTATTTTTTCCAATACCCCTGAGATTATTTTTTGCAAGACAAATGTGGCTATTTCAATACGAAAGCTATAGTTTATTTCTAGTTAATTTCCAAATAGTGGAGAGTGAAAAAATGCAATTTTTCCACAAGTTATGAAGAATATTGAGTCACACAGGCAAGGTTCTTTAAGGGCTTTCCCCCAAATTTAAGGGAAAATTGTTGAATAGGATATTTTGAAGGTGTTGTATTATTAGGGCATTTTTATAACTTCACATATTTATTTTTTATATATTTCACATTAAAGAAAATAAAGGTGTAATAGTAAAATCAGTAAAAGCAAAAATCAGAATAGGAGGAAAATGATTTGTTACCTGAAGTTTTCGCTAATTTATGAATGAAGAATTTGGAAAGTTTACGTTACTGAATGAAATTATTTATTTATTTTATGAAATTTATTATTCGTTTAATCATATTTTATATTTTACATGTATTATTTATTTGAAAATATTTATTTACTCATTTTATAGATACTAAGTAACTGTGGGCATTTTAGGAGCTTCTGATTGAGTCTTTGGAGAAATAAATTCTTGTGAATACTGTTTATAATTTTCTCCAATTTTTCACTTTTTAGACCTCTCTCATATGCGTTTGTTGATGAATTATTTTGATTTCAGGCTTCATTAATTAAAATTTCGTTTAGTACATAAAAACTTGATATTTAGACCTATTGCAGTCTTAATCGAAATATAACAGTTATATAGGAACAAGTCTTTATACTTGAATTTGAAGTATGATATTGATACCAAAATTCATTTGTATAATTGGAGCTACTTCTTATAAATCAGAATCGGAATCAGAAATACTGTTGCAACTAATATTCACAATGAGTGGCTCGATCATTTGATCAGTATGATCCACTCCCTTTTCATAGTTTTCTTGCTTCTTATTATTCGCAGCCTCCAAGATCATCCGAAAACATCACTAATTTTAAAATAGTTATTTTTTGTTGAAATTCCTCCCTTTATCTGTGCCCATACTAGTTCAGTCGGGTTTAGTTAGCAATGATTTGGTGAATATCTAACCACCGTCATTCAACGATGTTCTGCAATATCATTAATTCTATATTTTTTCAATTTCCTTTTGGGAAGTGAACACAAAGAATGCAGTTCTTTTCTCACAGAACCGGGATGGAGCTTGGACATGCTGTTTGAAATTCCCACATTTCTATTCTTTAACAACTTGAACTAAACAAAACTGTTGAGAATTTCTAACCTTTCTTGGAAACTTATAGATCTCATAATATGGCCATATAATTTTCAATATACAGGACTTTTGACCAATCCCAATCTCCTTCCATTGTTCCGTTCATCTTATGGTTATAAAAGACCAATAAAAGCCTAACATTAACTCGTATTAGCTCGGATACATTTATAAAAGATTTATGAAATATTTAGATTATTTCGTAATAATATTTAAACTGACCGTTTTGGATTAGTAAGTATGTTTTATTACTCTCTCGTACTTAAGAATTGACTATAAACACCAGAAACGATCTAGCGACTTTATCACTTATTTTCTCAAGATTCTTATTGCAAATATTTTTTTGTATTCTTTCTAGATTATTGTAATCCGTACTTACTTTATTCATAAAACTGTTGCAAATCGGTGCCATATTATTCAGTATTTTTACAAGAATATCTGAATTTTTTGGTACATTTCTTTTTATTTACAGTTAACCCATCGTTTATCAACTTTAACCTTGCTTTAACCTGATTTAACGTTAGTGACACTAGTTTTTTCCAAAATAGAATATTATACTAATTCTGCACTGATCAACTGATAATGTTGCTTTTACTCACAAAATATATTAATACATCAAGATTTTCACCTCTATTACATATTTAACATAATCCCTTTAAACTATGAAATTATTAACCATTCTCCTCGACTTGCTTTAGTCGATTTTCTTTCCACTATCACCCATCAATCACGCCAATAATCACCCAATATATTTTTCCGTTCCTCTAAATTTTACAGTGTTGAATCATTGTGAGTAGTTTTTTCTAATATTTGCACGATATAACAGTAGGAGGAATATTCCCTATAACAATTTTTTTAAGTATTTGGTACAGAGACCATAAAATAGATGCTTAATCTCTTCAATCATCAATTTGCACGAAGTGCAATTTTGCTACACGAAAAGCATCCACTTCTCGAATGTTTCCAATGGTTTGTGCAGATTTTCTGTGAATGTCCATGTCTCGACGCCGTAAAAAATCAAAGAGCAATGAAATTAGAATCCATCCTTTTCTTACTCCTTTTCTTATTCTAATATCAGGGGAATTTTGATGATCTACGCGAACGCTACCGGTCTGCTGTGAGTAGAGATTATCAATAACGCGTATATTTTTATCATTTAAAGATTACTTTTCATAATCTTATCATGTCTTACTTTGTCAAACACTTTTTCTAAATGGACGATATACGTCGTGGTACATATCCCTAACTCATTGAACCAGCACTTGAGTTGTTAATAATGCTTCACGTGTACATAATCCTTTTCGAAACCAAATTGAGTGTTTATTATTTGTTCTTCAACTTTCTTACATACTTTGTTGTAAATTGTTTTAGCCAAAGTTTAATGTCGAATATTTTGCGTCCGCTATCGTCAATAATATTGAGTGTTAGTAGTTTATTCTTTACTATAATGTATCATCCATAACTGTAAATTGATGTAATGAATATTGATTATGAAATATATCTCAATTGTACGTATTCTCACGTGAAACCAATAATCATTTCACATTTTTTCAAGCTCAGTACCCAATGTAGCTGTTGATATAATATGAAAAATCGTTTTAAAACTAAAAGTTCGAGATGACAGAGAATAAAATAGAAATGGAGAAAATTAATGATCCCAAACGCAATTTCTGACCATGATCTGAGGGCGTTTTTTCATAAACTACTCAGTTATCATCCTGGAAAAGTCTCTCTTTTATGGACAGATTTCTGAGTACTTAGTGAAGCGGAGAAAAAAAAACAAGTGATGAAACCTCTGATTAAGGTCACTTCCGTGAAGGGTAGAGAAATGTTTAAGTTGAAATGCTGGAAAGACTTCTAAGAAGAATGATTTTAATGACATTAAGTGAAAAAAGGAGCGTTCTATCATTAAAAGTGATACGAAATTCATATCGCTGGAAGAATGGAATATATAGAGTGATTCGTACAAGGCAGCGAGAGGCTATTTCCAGAAAAATTCTTATGATAGTTATCTTAAGCAAGTGTTTTAGAATACTTTTAGTCTATAGCTTTTTCGTTAGGAGGGGCAATCTATGATTTCAAAACTATAATTGATTAATAATAATTATTATTAATCAATTAAAAGTTAATAATAAAGTACCAATGTACGAATTTTTGTTCACAGTGAGGATTGGTCAAAGAAAACAATTTTGGAGGAGATTGCTGGAAAAATAATTAATAAATGAGGATTAATTATTTGGTAAACTCTCGAAATTGGCCCTTTAATGCAAAAGATATAGCACTAGCAGCTACCATTTCAAGCTCTTTATTCAACTAGTCCATCTCTTTGAGTAGATGCTTAATTATAATTGCAAAAAAATAATACTGATTTCTAAGATTCAGTTTGTTTATTACAGAATCACACAAAAAGGCCTTTATATTCAAAGTATAGTCTCATAGTATTCTATGGCCTAGACCCAACGTTCATCATGCTCTTTGAGTCCTTGGTAAAACCATATTTTGGCTTTGGTTGCAAAAAATTGTCCCATTGCATTTTCATCATTTTCACTGGATTCATAAATTTTCTCAAAAAAGAATTCCATCATTGATCAGAATAAACAGTAATCTAACGATTTAAGTTTCTGACTAAATGCTTGATGTGGTAGGAGCTGAATACCGCCAATTTCTCGATCTAATTCCGCGTAACTTTCGCATTGTAGTTTAGCATTGTCTTATTGTAAGAGAAACCGCTTTCTCTAAACTAAACCTTCATTTTTCTCTGACAAAAGCACATATATTCGCAACAGCTGTCCACTATATGCCTCTGCATTGATAGATTGGCTGAATTTTGTTTTTAATTAAAACCCATAGAAGAATTAAGGATATTACAATCTGGTAAACAGTGATCAATGAGCAATTCAGTTATAACTTAATCTTATAGTGAAATTGAGTAAACTCTTCAGCGGTCCTTAGGTTCTGTGGAATAAATTGCACTAAAGTTCAACGAGCATACACAAGCTTCACTTTTATACTAAAACAATAAACTTACTAAAAGGGCTTGATTCTCTTAAGTCTTCTTTCTAGCCTCATTATCAAGGAACTGGATATCCTTGATATTAACACGATGGAGTCTTTCTCCATAACTCTTGGCTAATTTCTCAATTTTTTGCTCAACACCATTCATTTCCAGGTCCCTATGGAGATCACTATTGCGAATATACCGAGGGGCATCTACTATGTTCCTCAGTACTCAGTGAATGTTAAGTTCCTTGCCTTGGTGCATCCTCATAGTTGGAGTATCATATCATAGTACACAGGCTTGAGTATCTGCTTGTAAAGAATAAACTAAACATAGAGGAATTTCTTCCAATTACCCAATTTCTCTATATTTCAGTCAAAGTTCTCCTTTTTTCTTTTTAACTCGAATTTTGAATCGAAGTTTTGCATCTAAGGAAATATCTAAGAATTTTTCCGGGTTTGAGTGTGGAATCAGGTTATTATTTATTCTGATTGGAATATGATCTACCAATTTTCCATCTCTTTGTTTAATCATAGACGCAATGGACAGCTTTTTGTAGCTTGTTGTTTGCTTCTTCATTGCTCTTTTCTATTGCTAGGATGGTAGTGTCGTCGGCGAAGGTGACTACGGTATTGTCTTCTAATTCTGGAATATCACAGTACAGTAAGTGATACACAGATCCTAAGACACTTCTTTGAGCTTATGTATTAGGCCTTCAAGCAAAGCTATCTGAAATTACTTCGAAGTACCCTCAAAATTCAACCAGACACATAACAAGACTTTCCGCTCGAATCGACTTCTTTTTAGGGCAGGTTCTGTTAATTGTCCTTAATGCTTCGTTTGAATCTTGGTTAATTGGACAACTTTCATAGATCTTACCTATCGACACCAAATGTTTGGTATCTTTAGAAGGTCTAAGATTGTCTATATGAGGCGAGTTTTGGAACTGGGCTGGATTTTCTACTGTTTTTTTGTAGCGTTAATATCCCACACAAGTGAACGACCTCAACTCGAACGATTTCCAAGCGTCAAATCATAGATTGAACAAACGCTGTGCCTTTAGCTTATTAACTATATATTTTTCTACAATTCTACATGCTATGCCGGTGGAGTAACTCCAGAATTCAATTTCTTCGATGTCTGACAAGGTTAGAGCCCTTAGACACAACAAAGGGAGCAATACTCACCATTAGAATTACATAAATTGCTAGGAAACCTAATGAAAATGAACAACATCGTTTTTTAAAAACTTGTTAATTTATCATTTTTTCTATATTTTCAATTTTTTTGTAAATAATCTATAAAAATTATTTAATTTTGGTAGAATTTGTTTAAATAACCTAAAAATTAACCAATTCTCACTATAAAATGAGAAGGTTAATATATTTAACAAAATTATTTATAAGACCAAATCTGAGTGTCTGTTTTTTTTTGCTGTTGAATTTATATAGATAGGACTATATTCATAATAAGACTACAGTCTGTTATTGCTACATGTTTAAATTGTTGATCCTTTCTCTCAACGATTTCATAAATATATTCTTAAACTTATGCTGATAATTGCTGACATGTACAGAATGAAGTGGGAAACTTTTCAGACAACCCTCGTAGCAGAGATTCATTATCTGATGAGATTTGTGTGAAAGCTTGCCATACTGTTTAAGAAGTTTTATTTTGCATTGTTGCAATAACTATTTGGAAGGCTTTCGTTGCAGGTGTGTCGAAAAGCTTCCTTAAAAATATTTCCTACAATTTTAAAATAAAACCTTTGTAAACACAACCGTGTATGTTCAAATAATAGCTAATTACCTAAATAATTTTTACAAGATGTGGAAGCCGCTGGAATTCTAAATCATACTACTACGGTACGAAATGAAACAGCATTTCCAAATAATATTTCTGCAATAGAATAAATAGATGTAGTCTCATTTTTGATATATTTTCTTGTCATATAAAAATACTCATAATTATATTTCATAGGAGAATGTTGACAAACTTACTTTTTAGGTAAGAGATTTTGTGACTATAATTATCAAGTTTCAACTATTTGCTATTTCACAGTCTCGTCTCTCGGGATTTCACACAAACTTCCATCCTTTCATCCAATATCTAATATTACAAATTAGTCTGTTAATTTCAAGAGATTCAAAGCGCGAACTGCAAATTTGCGTCTGTATCCATTTTATCTACATCTTCTATTCATATTCTTCGATTATTACTGTAATTGAATTTCTACGGGATCGTAAGATTGAAACGGAACAAAATTCTTATTTGGAATAACGTCAGTGCGGTGATAACATATCAAAATTCATTGCTCAGTAACTGTCATCAAATATATAAAAAATATTTATTCATTTACTACTAAAGTCTGCAAATTGAAAACCGATGCGTAGCCAAGGAAAGCAAGCATGCGTTAAAATAGACAGTTCTGGACAAAATGTATTCTAATGTAAGATCCCTTGTAATTATATGAATTGAAACAATCTTAAGATTATTAAAAGAAGAAGAAGGAGAAGGGGAGCATTAATCAAAGATACATATGTAGTGCAGTCCATGATTTCTTGACCTCATATATTGAACAGAGTACGTTCGCAAAAATCTCTATCCGCTCGTCTCAACAAGCTTCACAAAAAGTTTCAACTTGCTGCTCCGATCCCTTTCATTACAGTACATTAAATATACGATTCTTCGAAATGTTGTGAGTGGAGTGTATTGATTACTGACAACTCGTGCAATCTTTTCAATCGCTGTTTGTAACTATTCAAGAATCAAATACCTACCGGATCTGTCTGGAACACAAATTGAAATATTTATATAGTTATAAAAACAGAATTGTTACGAACTCGTCCATGACAAGGACCGAGAACCGATCCTTTTCGGTTATATAGAGTCTAAATTCTGGTTTCATTGATGTTTTTTTATCCTAGCAGCGAGTTGCTCATATTATTTTTCAAAACTATATTCTAGTAGGGCCTTTTTATCTATTTTGTCGTCTCTTTACTTTCTAGAAACTTCTTCATCATCATAATCATCATTATATGAGTTTAACAGTTTAAATGAATTGAAAAATTGCAAAAAAATTGCAGTATAAAAATAAATATGAAAAAATGTTTCAACAGCTCAAAAGCTAATATTTTCAGAATCACTTATAGTGATACTGAGGTCGAAGCCACACTATTTTTGTGCTGCTGGGTCTTCGGACCAATTATGGCCTAAAATCTTCGAATATGTGAAAGTCAAATAGAATCAATTTATCAAATAGATTACTGTAAATATTTATGGAGAATCCTGAGAAATTTTTAATTTGAATTATAAATTGACACTTTTCAACATAGAAATGCGATCACTACTCAAATTCTTCGTGTGACAGGTTCAACCTTGAATTTTCAGATGAATAGTAAGAGAAGGCTTGTGATATAACGATTGAAAGGTCTTTTTAGCGCATTTTTTTACAAAAAAAGCACTATCAATAGCGTTTTGTCCGTCCGCACGTCTGTCCGTCCTTATGTCTGTAGTAGCGATATCTCCTCACAGAACGCATGTATTTAATTCCTATATAACTGTAGATAAGCCAATATGGAAGAAATTTTGACATTATGAAGAAAACATCAATTGAATCAATCAAAATCTAATCCTATTGATCCCATTGGCCAAATGACATGAATTGGCATAAATCGATATCAATCGACATCAATAGACATCATAAGACAACGATCAACGTCAAATGACAATAGACATCAATTGGATTCAATGGACGTCGATTCATGTCATTTGAGATCATTTTTCATTTCATGAACTAATTATTATGAGAAATGTCTTGAAATAATGAGGACAAAATTATTAAATAAATGAAATTATTTATCTTTTTCTTGTTTTGTTTTTCATGGAAACTTCCTTTTATAAATTGAGAATTTTGTTAATATTTTCTGATTGCTGACGGTAAAAAATGCGCTACAGAGTAAGTTGAATAACTCAATAAACAAGTATTTATTAACATAGATTATGAATAAATAAAGTGGTTTTAATAATCTGACTACTGTTCTCGTTGAATGTCAAGAATATTAAGAACACACTATGCCCTCTTAAATACTAATCCTATTGTATACAAAAGATATAATCAATTATATTTATGGTTGTCACGTCACATCAATACAACAATACGGATATGTAATTTGATGAGTTAATGGAATTTCAAGTATCTAAGGGTCAGTCACATTAATATAAGACACAAAGTAGGACATATTGTATACCTATATGTATAAATATATGTTTAACAGATCTTAAATGGTTCCCATTGGGATTGGGTGGATAATTTTCTATTTGTTCTATTAATTTTGAGTTTAGGGCAGCAACTAAGATATGATTAAAGTAATTTGATGAGATATATCAGATCTTTAGCTAGAATTCAATAAAATACTTCGAAGAGGTTCAGTGGCAACGTTGGTTTTTTTAAGACGCCTCAGAAAATTGTTTTGTAATAATAAGTTGTCAGTATGAAGATCATTGTTTGAAATTCGTCGACTTGAACTCTGGAAAATGGTAATATCAACGGAAATGCATCAGATAACAATTTTTTAAATGATTGGAAATATAACCCAGATAAAACAATAAGTAAATTGCTCATTTTATGAGGAATTTCCTGATTCACCCTTTTTATTCCAAGTAACAATTAATAATGATGGAAACAAATTGGATGTGACGCTTGAGTTTAAGAAAAAGCTATACATCAATAGTAAACATATTAAAAGAAAATAACATCGATCTCTATATGATAATACCTACACAGGAGCTCATGGAAGTAGATTTCAATAGCAGAAATTTTGGTGAGCAAATAATGTATATGTTGGATAACAAAAGTAATTTTAATTTTCATATTATCTGGTGGATTTTTATTTAACGGTCATGCTATTGAGCAACTGGTTGAATAAGAACACACCCAATGCCCTCAAAAGGTTAATTTGGGCAGATCTTATTGAACCATATCATTAGCTCCTTTTTTATTGAAGGGAATTTGAATAGTGCTCAGTACTTGAAATCACTTCAAGATAATGTCATTCCAGCCAGGGATCTTTCAAGTTCCAGTGAATGCGCTACATTAATAGACTTATTACTATATGAGAATATCTGAGGTTTATTACCTGTTGTGCTAGTTACAGATTTTGAGCCTTAAAGCTCAATATACCTATTTTTAGACTGAGAAAGACAGTAAAAAGAAAAGAAAATACTATCAATAGAAAAATCTTATTTTTATTAATATTGATATGTTTATTTTTTTATTTTTCACATGTGTTCAACCTTATAATGTGGAGAGATAATGTTTTCCATAACTAACACTCGAAGAAGGAGTTGTGGGTTCAACTTTAAGAAGTCTTGGATGCTTGCTAAAGAATTTCCAGGTCATTTTTTTCCTTAAACGCGAAGCTATTCGACTAGCATCAAAATGTCAGAGACAATCTTGATATACTTTGACAACCATTGTACTTATTATGAAGATGAGCCACTTTAACATATGTTAGTTATCCAAATCTGTTCTATTAATCTTCTTTTTTTTGTTTTCAGGAGCATCACATCTGCTGTTATTTATCTATGGTAAGTTATTTTTCACTGCATATTGAAAAGCAACATCTATATATGCAATTACTCTAAAATATTTCTCGCCGGATTGAAAAGTTCATTTTTGGTCCTCGATATGTAGACCAAAAGGTCTTCTTTCCTGGTAAGGACTTTCAGCTCGGTTGACAAAAATCAAGAATACCCTTATTTTTTCTCTAGGGCTGTTATTGTACTATTCACTAATAATTATCTACGCCATGAAAATCGTACAAGACGTTTCCGAGATAATTGAGGCGATCCATACAATTTATATTTTATAGATATTGGTACCTGGAAGAACATTCTGTGTTGAGTGAAACATTTCATTTGTTACAAATGTAAATTGTTGGATTTTTTTTATGGCCACTTACACAGGTACGATTACAATTATATTAGTATTTACATACAACATACATTAACACATTATCAATATATAATTGTTCTATATTTTATGGTAAAGATGCACATCTTAGAAATTGAAGCACCAAAGAGATTTGCTTCATGTCATTCAGGATGTCTTTGTAATTGGTCTTGAATTGGAACTGCAATCTTCGGGGGGTATATTTGTGGCATTCAGTTAATATATGTTTTATCGTCAAATTGGAACTACTCTGATGTAAATGGGTCTGACCGTAGAAGACATCAGATAACCATGAGTAAGTCTTGAGTGTTCGATTCTTGTTAGATTTAAATACAACTTATACTTAGAGTTCCAGAGTTCCTTTTCACGATTAATTGGTCTAACTAATTCCAAACCAAGCCTATCTGTCACAGTAGAGGCTAGGTGTGGTTCAGGACCCCTAATTTCCCCTAGGATTAGAAAATATCTATCTTAGAATGTAACCGCTTATACAATATTGAAACCTTCCACCATAGAAGCATTTATGGTCCAGGAAAAAATAAAGCTTTTTTCATTTCATTTAAATCTTATAGGTGTATATGAATTGGTCGTTCAAATTGATTCCTTTCATATAAACTAGACATTTGAATCGATATACTTTTTGGAATATCGATTGGTGGATTTTAGGGCCTTAGAACATAATTTATCAAAATTGTAACAATATTATTGTCATTTCATCAGACCATATTCAATTTCCCATTAGGAATCATCCAAAATTTTTGCCATACTTCTCAAGAAAATGTCTGTTTGTATCGTATAGAGGTAGTTTTTCTGTAATTTACTCCATTTTCACGTAATGTCCCTATTCCCACAAGACTTTTTAAGTTTGTTTAAGTGTTATTCTCAATTAATCAAAATAGTTATTTATGCTACAAGTGAGTAAAGTAATACTTTTTTCACGAGTAGAACAATTTGACGGCAATTCCTATGAGCGAAAAAAGTTTCTCTACTCAAGACTAAATTTCTTCTACGTCCGTATACTTGAAAAAATTCGATGAAACTCAATTTTTATTTTGTAATAGTAATATTAAAAGTACAATAGTGAGCATTATTAATTTGATAATCAATTAATTAATCGTTAATTAATTAATTATTAAATTAATTTACAGTGTTGCTTGAAGTCGAACTAGTTGTTCCCGTTAAAATTTTCAATGCGGAATCAATTTTATTTTATATAAAGTCGTCTACGTAACCTTCCACGACTGTGGTGGATTTCCACCCACCGTGCTTCTTTATATATCACCAGTGGAATCCACTAATAGAGATGCCGAAGAGAGTTGAAATGAGTTGAAATGTATGCCCAATGTAGTTTTTTGGATTTGGTAAATTAAAATATGTTGCGATAAACGAGCGAATTTTTGAAAAGATATGACACCTACAACTTGGGTTTTGCATTCTCCATTTCTATACTTCTATACTATAGAAACGATCTGTTTTGACATTTGTGGGTCATTGGTTTTTATATTTTTTATAAATGTTAACCAAGTTTAATCTATTGTTAGATATTTCACCAATAACAGTAAATCGACGTTGAACATGAGTTTTGGTATCAGGTACTGTAATAATTATTAATATTTAAAAAAAACTGCAAGTACCCTATTACGCTAAAGTTTTTTCCTCTTCCCGGATTAACCAGGTAGAATATTCCAAGTAGTCAATTGGGGATTTCCAACTTTATTTCCAATACTTGCAGTGGGGATTGATGTTTGCAATTTTTTTTAATCATTAATTCATCACTTCACCACTTCATCAGTGGCCGTAAGTCGTTCAATGTGAACATTAAATTTTTCAGTGCAATTAATTTTGTTTGAAACTCTTTAAAACCAATTTACCCTAAAAATACAAGGAAAAACGTTTGAGCACGGGAACCCAGGAAATACATAGCATCATGCAATCCTCATAAGTAGTTCAAGATCATTGTTGCAAAGGATTTTTTTGAGCTTCATAAACTTTGATTTCACTTTGACCATCTTGCTTATATTCAATTTATTGTTAATTACGGTTCCTGAGCACGTTATTATTTCTACTTAATTTATTTGTAGGTCAATAAACGCGATTTCTCCTTTTGGTAAATTTGTTTTTCTAGTAATGTCCATGTAATTAGTCTTGTTTGTATTGAGCATGCAATAAAGGCCTTATTTTGAACAACAACCACAAAGAGATTATAAACTGACTTATGTGTTTTACATTCAACAGAAGCATGGATGATTTTATTGTTAAAAAAATTTTAGAATCCACATGTTTTTGTGTATTAATTTGGGAAACAAATATTTCTGAAAACAAAATGCACATAGTGATAAAATTGTTACATGAACAATAGTAGGAAAGCGTACGTGTTATTTTCAACATCCATCAAAGACCAAGAAGCGAACAGAATAGTAGGATTGTATGATCATTTTAAAACACCCATTATATATGCTTTGTTGAGAAACGTAAGGGGTTTCTTTATAAGCTCAAGTGTATTATTTTGAAAAAGATCTCTTTTAAGGTAATTATTTCCTATTTATACGGTTAAAGTCAAATCTATGAAATAAAAATCGAATGTTAAATGCGACTAGTACCAACATATATTATAAGCACCTCTGTATAATGGTCTATGCACATTTACAATGCTTTTGTTACTATCTCAACTAACAAGATCAGCTCAAGTTTTAATACGAAAGTTCCAGATGATTGAATATCCTCAAAATTTGTAGAGTTAACACAGAATGTAATTACCAGTTTTTCTAGTGCTTTTTCGATAGCCTGCTGGAAGTTACGAAAAATAATATTTACACCAACTTCAAGTATATAGGAGTTTATATAAGTGATGTAGTTTCACATAATAATTTCAGTTAACACTTTTATTTTTCTAAGATACAAACACATTTAGTCATTTACCCTTCATATTAATTCTAGAATATGAAAAAAAATTACATATTAGTCGGGTAATGTGGATACATACAAAAAATCAGTTTAGAGCATACTACGAGGGTTTATTTTTGATTTGCGGAAATAGAAAGAAGCCACTACGGCGGATAACCCAACAATTTGATGTTTTGACTGTTCAAAAAAGTTTGAACTGTTGGAAACACTTATATCAAACAAATTGAAAGATCTACGTTTTCTAATGGAATGGTGATGATATTTCCAATTATTCCGAAAAAACAGAAAACCATTTGCGTCGAAGTGCTTTGTACGCCAACAGCTCTTGTTGGATTTGGGTCGTCTTGAAAGTCCTATGAAATTGCATGTTGCTAAGTATTGGGTTCATATGCATAGATCCATGATTCGTCGCGTGTCACGATCTTAAAGACGTCCGTTGAGGCACCGTGATTAATTTTTTTAGCATTTCATTGCACCAATCGACACGAGTTTTTTTTGTGCGATTGTCAAATTATGCATATCCGACGCGGACAAATTCTTTCGACAGCCAAATGTTCATATGCAATATTGAGTGTATGCGAATGGAACTAATGCCTCGGTATATCATGTAACGATCTTGAAATATCAGTTTACGAACAGCAAATTCGAAGCAGGTGGCTCCAGATGGTGCTTCGTCACCAAATTCGAAGTGAGTTGATCGGCACACTGCTGTTAGTTTAATCCTCGTCGAAAATCATGTAAAATCATCGCACGATTCAACTCCAATAGCACTCGTATGACAACAAGTTCTGAGTACTTTCATGATAAAAGATCTCAAAATTTATGATGGCTAGGTCAGATTTGACATATAGTTACATCAGCGTTGCCATATTTCAAAATTTAAGTAGCAACTCTCGTATATCTTTCACTCTCGTATTTATTTCACCTACAAACTTTGAAAATAAGACTTTGTTATTGCTCCCAGAGCGATTTGACCAATACGATAAAAGCTTTTAAATTTTAGTGGTAATAAAAAGAGATGTTACGCTCCCGACTTTCGAAAAGATTAAAGAGTTCTTTCAAATCGGTTGAGAATTTTAAATAGCCACAGGTATATCTGTAAGCAATAAATCATCATTTGATCCGAAAATTCTGATAATTTGAACTTGAACGGGATTAAAATTTTGGGATAAAGTTCTTCTCTAATTCATCGGTTTTATCTTTTTTAATATTTCATCATAGCCTAAAAGTAATAATTGTAAACGACCATTAAGTATACAGATTTATAGGGTGTTTGATTGAAAATGGTAACATAACGTAATATGAAGTATACTGGTACAAATTTCTTCAATTTTTTATTTCTTAGACCTTTTGATATATTAATGCCTCTAAATGTTCTTGATTTCAGGTCTCTCCTGTTTTAAAATATAATAAGTAACGTTTCGTCTTCTTTCTCTGAAATATGATATTGACACTGACAATTTGCGTAGCTATATTGATCAATAGATCACCTACATCATGAACATGAGAATAAGAATAAAAACAAACTATTATATAAGTCTTTTTCATTATTTATAGTATTTTCGTTTTTATGTATGTGAACCATTTTTAAAAATTCTCTTTTTCGTGTATTATATTCCGAACCAATAATTTTTGAATCTTTATAATTGAACTAGGTGTTGTTTGCCATATAAATTATTTCTAGGGAAAAAAATAACTAACTTATTGTAAGTGTTTGAGGATGTGGTATAAGAGTGAAAGAGGATGGAGCGCTGTAAGCGATGAGCGAATATAAAAATAGCAAAACATTTTTTATTTTATTCGTTATAATTTATTCCTAAAAATTATATATATATCTATAATTAATTACGACAGTAACACTAACAAACAATATCAATCTCTTAATGCTATAGCGTGACAATATTTTTGTTAGCTCATCTTCAGCTAACACAAACTGGATGGTTTACCCACTCGAGAGCATGCTACGTATAATAAAATTGTCCGCGTGAAAAACATGGTGTGCTCAAATCTAAGCCACAAACAGACATCGTTTGTCTTGGGATTTATTGATAGTCATTGCAAATGTCAATCTAATCGTAAACTGAATAAGTTTAAATTAAATTGGCCCGTCTGTAGGTATAATATGGATTCGTGGTATTAATATATTTTCACCTCGAGACTTGCCATTTAAGATTCTGGCTTTGATAACGTTTTTCATTAATTTTTGAAAGACTAATCGCGTACCGTTGCACAGCCGTGGCGGGTTCAGATTACGAAGCAAAATAATCGAAGATCCAACCTTCATTTGTAAATTATGTGGTGGCATGCCTGGCAAATCCAGTGAGTTCAAAAACTCTGTTGGAAAATTTACAGCTTCGCTGGTAACGCAAACTGTATCAATAGATGTATGATACCAAGTTCTCTGGCAACAACTGTTGTATCTTCAGATTTAAATCGTCAACGTCCACATTTTTTGCCGCTAAAATTGCTCTTTCTGCAAGCCATTTGGTTTGCGAATTAATGATTGTGTAAAAATCGGTCGGTAATATTACGCATCCAGTTTTATCTTTAGTAACTTTTCCTTCACCGATATATGGATAAATAAAAATAAAAAAATTATGGATTTTATAACAAATGGTTAAGAATAATTTACACTCACAACACAATAGCCGTTATTGGCGGGAGCTCGTGACACGTTGACTACTTTTGAGGTTATGTTAATGACTTAATTGACAAATCGTGCGAACTACACTCAACATTAATAATTATTGATAAAATAGGAATGAGAATATTGAGAGGTCTGCCCTATGTAGACATCGTCACAATTAGTACAAGGCACTTGATATATGATATTACTTAGTTGTTTTTTGGTGTTTTAGATTTTAATTTAGTGAAATATTTGAATAATGTATTATGTTCTTCATGACTTATACTAATATCATATTCATTAAAATAATTTGATAGTTGTTGGGAAAGTCCTTGTACATATGGTAAGGAAAACAGAAAATAGACAATAGATGTAAGGACTGGGGATAGGTTGATTTTTCTTATTAGAACAAAGTCCTATTTTGATTTTATTCTTATTTTGATGTTCATGATGTAGGTGATCTATTGATTAATATAAATATACAAATTGTCAGTGTCAATTTCATATTTTGATAAAGAAAAGTCGATACGTTACTTTTTCATCAATCTCTTAAAAATTATTGAAAAAAACTAATTTAAAAAAAAACATTTAGAAGCAATAGTATTCTGGTACTAGTTATAAATTGGAATTTAACGAAAATTAAATTTTTCAAAGAAAAAAATACTTTTTTCATTTGGCAATGGAAAAGCTTTCGATTCGAGAAATTAAACAACTTTATCCACGACTGTTTTATAATGTACCTATTATAAGTCTACTTGCTCGATCTTAATAATATTCACTAATCACGGCAGTGTTAATAAATTCATCACTGCTGTCAGATGCTTTTTCGATTTAACTACATTAAATTGTTTTGCTAAACAAATGGTTTTCATAACTTCATCATATGAAGCGCTAGTAAATGTTTCCAATTAACTTCTGTAAACATAAGAAAACCTAGAGCAATAAACTTTCCTAGACCAGATTCGAACCTGGGAACTGCAGTTTCAAGTCACGGAGCATTAATACTAAGCTTTTAGCGACACTGAATGTACTTATCGTATATCTGTTTTTTAACGTACCGTAGTTTTTAAAAAAATTATAAATTCAAGTAGTATTGAAACAATATAAATTTTAACATTATTGAGTAATTAGCTATCCAAGTGTTTCAATATTTTATGTCAAATAATGTTGAAACTACCCGAAATTAGAGAATCTTCTCAAATTGCCTCATTGTATTTATTGCCGCAAAAGTGAAAAAATGTATGTGGCATATGAATTTTGAACTGGCAAAAAGGATTATTCATACCATTTATACCAAAAAATAATTTCCTTCTATAATATTAGATACCCAATACTTATGATACTGATACATAGATTTTTGTGTTGGTTATTATGGAGATATACGATTATTATAATTTTCAATTTTCAATAACTGTTTACTAAATTTAAATGAACAATAATGTATTGTAAGAAATATTTGTTAAAATAAAATAGTATTATTTCCAACAAAGTAACAAATAAAAATAAGTATTTAGTAGTCGTGGATAGAATATAGTATTCTACTCGCGTATAATGAGTTATTCACTCGGTAATTTATGCCACTCGATAGTGATCGTGCTTCATTATACACCCTCCAATAATATACTATTTTCATTTCAACCTAAAAACCTAAGTTTATAATCTAGGTGTCACTTGTGATCCATCCTGGCTACAAGTTAGGTTTCTTTCGAAAAATTTTAGTGCGGAAAAACAACAGAATTTCACAGATTAATCTTGATTGTCAAAGTTTTATTACATTGATTGACAATATTGAAAACGCAATAACATTTTCTAAATTGGATACGATTCATTGTTCAGTAATATCTAGTCAAGAAATTTTAGAAATGATGAAATATTTAAGTACTATTTATAATGTCCGGCATTAGAAGAGAAATATTATTGTAAAGAAACATTTAAGTTAAAAGACAATTGTACTATTGAATTGTTATTTTAAAATAAGTTATCCATCAATTATAAAAATTCCAAAGAACTGTAGTATTCAAATAGAAAGTGAAATTTTCTCAACCAACATACAAATTAAAAAAGGAAAATCGATAATATTACCAAAATTAAACTTCAAATTTTTGAATAATCAAATTTATAAATCTCCAAATTTAACCAACACCGATTTTGACAAATTATATGAAATAAATAAAATTGCTAGAAATATAAAACCAATTCATGAAATTTATAATCCGCAAAGCCATGTATCAATTGGACTATTTACTATAATAATAATAATTTGTCTACTTTTAATGACATTATGGTTCATTCGTAAATATAAAAGTAAATTTGTAAGAAAACAGAAATTTGAAGAAAAGAAGAAAGAAAACCTCGAATTAGAAGAAGGAAGACAACAAGACATGAAAAATACCTCCGTCATTTTTCATTCTTAGCGATGGGGGAGTTACATGGAGAAAATTCTAGAAGGACATTTATATAAAACGCAATTGTATTAAATATCATAAACACTTTATCAGCAATTATTTTATTATAAATACAAATGATTGTAAACAACTTAGCAATATAAATATAACTTAGAATATATAGTTCAAGCAATGAATATATGTATCGCTCTTGAATATATAGTTCATTCAATGAATATTAGTTAGTTCGCTTTTGAGATTAATTGTATTCATTTTATTTATATTGTAAAATAAATTTTTAAAAATAATTTTCGAAAACCGAAAATTATAATTCGATTGTCTTTCTTATAGTGCGGCAAAAACATGAATAAAAATGGATGTTACTAGTGCTCCTCTCGCACTCTAATTTTCTCAAGATTGTTGTTGTCGACGTCACCACAAAAGAATATCAGCTCAAGACCAATGGCTTTTTGTGAAAACATTTGAATATTTCCTTTTCCCCGTTTTTCCATATTCTCAATTCATTTTTCTAGTTTAGTGTGTTCGGAAAAGCTGTGAATATTGATTACTCCAATCATTTGTATGGAACGCTTGAATTATCTCGGAAACAGCATGTACAATTTCTATGAATTTTGGTTCCTGAAAGTTTTATAATAAGGCGGATATTATTGTGGTATTTAAATTATTGTGAAATTTTTCGATAGATCATCTATATTTCTTTATCGTTTTGGTATTCCTCAGGCGTGGTGAAAATCTTTCAACTAATGTTTCCCACTTCAATTGTGATACTTTTAGAACTAACATTACAATAATTTTGATACAACTTAAATGATAAATTAATGCTTGCTATGATTGAAATTTAGCCATTATATATACACTCATTTTCCTAGATAGCCAATTTTCCATATTTTGTTCAATTCTTTCCTTCCAGGTCCTTGAGGGCCTTCTTCTTCTCCTTCTATTCTACGCTTTATACATCAAAATGCTTTTTGTTTGGATCCATACTCATCACATGTCCGTACCAAAGCAGTTATTCAGTCTGTATTCTCTCTGAAGTCGTATACACTCGACCTGTTATTCGTCCTGTATCTTCATTCCGTATATGCTCTGTTCTGGATATCCTGCACGATCTTCTTAAGTAGTCTATTTCCACAGCCTCCATATTTTTCTACTATCTATTTTTTAGTTGTTAGCACTAACATCCCTAGGTTAAAAGAGGTTTCACTATGACTTCCCGCTATTTATGAAATAAGTATTAAAACAACGTTTTATTTTGTGAGTGGAAAAAATGGAAATTATGGTAAACAAAAGTATTATTTTTGACATTTAATGAAGTTATTAATTTTTTGAATTTTTTTAGTATTAAGAGTTCTTGGTGGATAATGGAATTCTGGAAATGAAATCAAACACACGTAAAAGTGAATTTTTAGAAATGGTTCCGATACATAGGAATAAGAAAGCTGTCAATGATAAAAAAGACCTCAATTTTTAATACAACTACAAATAATTTATTTGATGGCTGCTACATACTTTTGAAATTTAACAACAGAAGGAGAATATTTTTTGATGAAACATGTCTATTTTCATTTTATTTTAATTGTGATATTCTTGTTGCTAAGGCTTAACGAAAAATGCTGGCTGGCAAAAGTTAGTGAAAAAGCCCAAGTATACTCATTATTTAAAAAAAAAATGGAACATATTCATCTCTGCAAGGGCTGGTCGTTATGTAATCCCGGAAGCTCTTTTTGAGGAGTAACTGTCTGCTGTGCGAAACGATAGTTAAGAAAAGATACCAATAATATCAATATTCTCACAAAAGATTTTCTAATTTGAGCTTATTTGCTTAGTACTTTGTCATTATGTGACAAACCGAATGCAGAGCCGTATTAACAAAACATCAAATGTTTCAACTGCAAATCAAGAGGACATTTTTAATCACAATGTCTGAAACCGACCAGAGAGGAATCAGTTCTACGATTACTTCTATCATTGGAAAGAGTCCGTATGAATTTTTCATCGGATACAGGCCACGAGGTATTACCGACGCTGAATTTTACGTATGTAAAAGACCAGATCTGGCTGCAATAAGGAATGACATTGCTTGAATGCTTCACCAAAGATGTTTGTAGTGGCACAATATGTTCTTATCCAAAAGGCAGAGGGACAGAGTAGGAAAATCAAGCCTCTTTTTAAAGGGGCCTTTTTACGTGGTTAGGGATTTGCTTGGTTCGAATCGTTCGAGTGAGGTATTTACAGGTATATGCTCCTAAGAAAGGATAAACCTATTTATAGAAAATGGAAAAGGACAAAAAAAGAAATTTTTAGAATCGGTTCACGAGAAAGTTGCCAATGATAAAAACAACCCAGGTTGAAGAACTTCATTTATCGTCTTTAAAATAGATTTCTATTCAGATATTCATGTTGTAGGTGGACTATCTATTAATATAATCATCTAAGTTATCAATGTAAAGTCTTATTTTGACGGAAGTCGAAATAAGTTGGAACGTAAAATTTTTCATCTGTTGTAAACAGTACTTTCCAATTAAAAGATATACAAAATCAAGAAATATAACTATAACTCATTGCAAATTATGGTAATCAAGTGCAGAGACACTTACGTAAAAAATATTAACAGAAAAGATCAAACAATGTGAATACCATCATGAATTAAACCCCAAGTTATATATAAGTCTTCTTCTCTACTTCTTTCTCCTTTCTTAAGATTTATTCTTGCTCCTCCTACTTTTCAGCCTCTTGAGAAGTAGATGTCCAGCTTTTGTTTCATACCTTAGGAGGTCCACCGCGGCCGGGAGGGCGCCTTGAAGCTGGTGTTTCTCATTCCTTGCCCATCTACCTTCTAACATTCTGTCGATGTTCTCTTCAGTATATTCATCTTGATCTCGTGAATCGTACTATATCCTAAACTTTCAGACTTTTATATCTTCACTTCTTATTGGATCTCTTAGACTAACTCCTTTAATAGATCTCAATTTTTCATTTCTGCTGCCCTCATCATGTTCTTCGTTTTGGTTGTGTCCGCTTGAGACTCCATTGCATATGTACTCGTACATACGAACTTAAACATCTGTGGAAATACTTTTTTCCATCTGATATCCCGCAGATAGCCAGGGATTCTTGTGGTCTCATTTACTTGAGTTTTTACCTCCTGTTATATGTTTTTGGCTTATGTGATCTCGACTCTTAGGTATATACATTGCATTCACTAGTTGATCGAGTTGCCATTCACAGCTAGTATACATCTTGTAAGCTCTTTTGCTATTAACATTTTCGGTTGTTGTTTGGAACCAATATAGTAAGCGTTATAGGTCATCCTCGTTTTCGTCTATTAAGATTGCGTCGTTGACGTAGCATAATATCTTCGTCCCATCTTAAATCCTCCAGAAATTTCTTTTACGCTAATAATTGTTTTATTCATAATTGAATTAAATATAATTGGCTTAAACTGTCACTTATTCCTGTTAGTATTGAAGTTTGTTCGGTAAACCCCCGCTGCATTTTGATCTGTGTTTTTTTGTTCCTATAGAGCTCTTCTATTATTTACTTTTATGTGATTAACGGGTGTCCTGTGTTCCAAAAGTATATAAATAATGTCAGCTATTTGAACTCAATCAAATATTTTCTTGAGATCGACAAAACAAAAGAAATAGGGACTTTTGATAATGAATGGATTTTTTAATCATTTGTTCGAGATTAAAAATCACCTCTTTTGTCGATCTATTTTTCTGAAGCCTTCTTATTCTTCACTTTTTTCTATTTATTCATTACACTTTCATATACATGTCGTTTACTAGTAACTTACTCTGTATACTATTCGTATACCTCATTCAAATAGAATTGCATTGAAAATCGCATGATATTATTTATCAATCATAGTAAAATTGAATATTATACTGGAAATAATGGTACATTAACAATAAATAATCGACAGGCAACAATAAAACATCTACATGCGGTAATAAAATGATATCAATAAGCCGACTGTCATGTGTATAATGGAAAATAAAACACATCATTATTATAAATCACCTAAATGTTACATGATTAGTTCACAATCATATTAATTCCCACAATTCTTGTTTACCCCACCATCATTATTTATTTAACAAACCAATTATTCATTTATTGTATAATATGAGATTTACATCAAAATTCCACATAATTTATTATATTGAAATAGATGTCTATTCAATTGTTATGTTGTAATTTTTGAAGTATGGGATTAATATAGGTAAGGATTAATAATTTTCTACGGGTAGAGTCACGTTGGACAATTTGACATTTCTCTACGTTGTAATATCTGGGTGGTTACGTATGGATAATATTTTGTCACCAAATATAACACCTCGTAATTCGGTAAAATCGCCAGTATGAAAATACAGTTGCTGTGTTCTGTGCCAAATGACATTAGAATACGAGATGTACGAGGATGTATTGATATCTAGGTTAGCTTAGACCAGTTCCCTGCATAAACAAAATATTGCGTTACCATAGCAACGAAAAATAACTTATTAGAAGTGTCAGTGTAAAGTTTGACGTCAAAAAAAGTAAACCAGAGTTACGCAATAAATTGAAAGAAAAAAGAATTCCAGAAATTTTGAAAATAGAAAAATTGGAGTAGCGAGCCATCATCAAGTTCCTGTATTTAAAAGAGATAAGAGGTAAGCAGATTTACGAAGATATGCTCAGTACCCTTGGTGATCAATATCCTTCGTATGCGACCGTGAAAAATTGGACTGCAAGCTTCAAAAGAGGTAAATTTTCCATTGAAGATGATGACCGATAGGGAAGGCCATTTGTCAGTCGCCGAAAATATCGACGCAGCTCATGACATGATTTTATCAAACCGTCGAATTGGGCTAAAACGGATACCTGAAGCCCTGAATATTTCATACGAACACGCTCATCATATAGTTCACGTCAATTGGGACATGAGAAAAATTGCTGCAAAATAGATCCCCAAAT
The DNA here is from genome assembly GCF_026250575.1 of Diorhabda carinulata. Classification (NCBI taxonomy): domain Eukaryota; kingdom Metazoa; phylum Arthropoda; class Insecta; order Coleoptera; family Chrysomelidae; genus Diorhabda; species Diorhabda carinulata. The sequence continues at coordinate 14,367,256 of NC_079462.1, forward strand.
GTTTGAATGTTAACCAAAAGCGTGCAAGAGTAGAAGCATCGAGTTCGATCTGTGTTCGATTTGAAAACGATGTAGACTTCTTAAACCGAATTGTTATTATGGATGAGACTTGGGTACATTTCTATGATCCAGAAACAAAGCAACAATCGATGGAATGGCGACACTCTGATTCTTCAAGACCCAAGAAGTTTCGTGTCCAAAAATCTGCTGGAAAAGTTCTTGCTTCAGATTTTTAGGATTGCCATGGAGTGATCGTGTTTGATTTTTTGGATAAGGGTAGAACAATAACTGGAGATTACTATTCGATATTACTGACCACTCTACGGGAAAATATTAAACAGAAAAGACGCGGAAAGCTATCCAAAGGTGTTTTGTTTTTGCAGGACAACGCAACGAAATATTAAAACTCACGTGTTATCTGCTTCTAATACACTTGGTATTATCTGCTGTGGTTCACTTTAATGACTTCACAACTACGAGGCGGTTACTTGCCTCAACGTTTCTTGGCCGAGGTCATAATGCAACTGACTAAGGTCCGCTGCCTCAGGAGCTCTATCATCGAGGCCGCCAAGCAAACTAACTGCCTTATCTCCACATGTTTTTTTTTCTTATTTAATTTTTTTTTCACGCATAAACCACGCAGGGTTATTAGCGAGTGATTAACGTTTAGTACATCTAGATTTTGCTACTTAGTCTGCAGTCTTTCAGGTAGTTCATAAGTTTCTTTGGGTCTTCTTGTAGTAGCTTTTCCAGTGAATGTGGCAATTGATTTATTTTCCGTTCATTGTCATATTTAAAACAGTCAGAGGTGTTTCACTGTTAATTCACACATCCTGCACGTTTGTTTGTGTCTTCCCGCTCATAGGTAGTCATGTGTGTACGAGTATGTCAGATTTATAGACGGGAGAGGGTCACTTGTTCCCTTCTACTTACCTTGTTGGAGATATACTCATGCTAATTTTTAACGACTTCGTAAAATTCGTGTTGGTTCTGATTTGCATTTCCTTGTCATTTTTCTTATTATATCTTCTTAAAAAATGCTTTGAAATCGGTATGTACTACATAGTTACTCTTTACCGATTGCTCATTGTTGTATGTATTTTTTGCTAATCCATCTACTACTTTTTTCCGGTGTGAGATGGAATTAACATTTATCTTGTTGTTTCTGCAAGTGAATAGTTCCTTCTTAATATGAATGACAATAGGATGGTTGGAATATTGTTGGCAGAATGCCGTTAGTGAAATTTGGCAATCTGTTATTATGAGGATAGTCTTGAATCGAAATCCTTAAGTACTGCTAGAATGGCAAACAGTTCAGCAGAGTGGATAGATGTGATAGGACGGAGTACAAAGGATTTCGACAGGTTTTCGGGGTAGAAGGAGGCTCCAATTTCATCTTGATTTTTTGAAGCATCTGTGTATACCTCATAAAAGTTGTTGTATTCACTTAAGCTTTTTAGGAATTTTTTTTTGTTGGTGTTTCTGATTTATTGAGATGGGCAAGTTCTAGGTTTGTAGTAGAGAATCGTATTGTCCATGGAGAGATAGCATCTATTGATGATAGATCATAGATATTTGGAAATTGCGGATTCATACTGGATAGATATGTGTTGACTCTGTGATAGAAAGGGTGATTTGGTAATTAGTTGTTAGGCTGTTAATTTCTTTTTACGGATTAACGAATTTCTTGTATTTGACAATACAGAGACCGCATACGAGATGCTCAGATATTGTCTTTGGTAAGAAAGTGGTAGCTTTCCAGTATCTTTAAGAAATTGTATATTTTTCTTTGAGCTGTGGAATTTACAAATGTTTTATTTGTATATGTCATTCGAGCCCATCGTTTGGATATCCATACTTGTTTAAATTTCGCGTGAAATAATTTCGTGTTTATGGGTTTGTTAAGGAAATTGGTCAACTAATAAATAATTTTTGTAAATACCATTGACTGTATTGTTAGCTCAAGTTTCAAATTCGTTTCTTATATATCCGTGTTTATTACAACGTTTAAGCTTCTTCTTTGAATTTATTATAAAGAAAGGTGCTAGGATAGTTATTTCTTCTTTGATTTAAGGCATGATCTAAATCCATGATCTAAATATCCTTGACCTTTGAATTCTACGGAGAAAAGGGAAGCTATCTGAATAGAAATAATAATTAAGATAGAAAAGGGAAGAAAATTTTGATAACCATGGAGAAAATTAGATCACCTAACAACAACGAAAGGGATTTTTGATGGTGGACTCATACTATTTATATTTTTTTAACTTCAATTATTATATCTTGGTATTAATTGGAAATGGCAATATGTGTGAACTGTTTACAAATACTAAGAAAAAAATAGTGAAAGAACACTGAACTTAGCCTCGAATATTGATAACATTTACTATGTGGTAATGAGCTGTTGCGAGGCACTCTCTAATGGCCGATCCACACTCGCACGCGAATCACATCGTGAATAGCAGCGCGAATCGTGGATAAGATTCCCAACAGTTCACACTCGCAGGTTTGCCCCAGGCTCTTGTAATTTTTTCAATCAAAGTTCATTTGTAAGAAGTAAGGACAGTTAAAACACTACAGAAGGTACTACAATACTTTGCGCTTGGCAATTTATGGTTACATCTTATAGAAAAAATGTACAATTCAAAAGAAGCACATAAATCGGAGATGGTGGATTACCAGCACGAAAACATTCAATAAGTTTGAGTTCTAAATCGTTATCCCAAACGGTACTCATTTTGTATGTAAAATCGTGGAGTCTAAAACACAAGCGTCTGTCGCAATTGCTACCGAACGACTGAGCAACCCACAAATATGCAATCTTGTCATGTTCGCGCGCGCTTGGTGCCTGCGAAGAATATGAAAATCGGATCCACACTCATGCTTCGCGTCTTCACGCGAAAGTGTGGATGCGACTGTAGAATCGTAGTACTGAGGTAAGCCTCTACTTTATAACTGGGAAATAGAAATTTTGAAAGAGCTCTGAGTCGGAGAAATTTGCTGAATTGGGACGAAGGAAGTAATAGTCTTATTATCGATGGAATCGTTAAAAGATGCAAGACACAAAAATCAGTGTCCAGCATTTAGATTTATTGTAAAACATAAGTGATTGTATTATATACAATGCGTTTTATCCAGGGAACAATGAAGAGAAAACGGAAATGATTCTATTCAAAAGACCATTGATTACTGGACATGTAACGTTGGACAAGACTTCAGAAATGGGGAGGGACAACGGACAACTATTGCAAAGAATGTAATGAAGCATCTGCTCTGCCGGAGAACGCCAAATGCTGACGACGTCATTGTAAAAAACATTATTTGGGTTGAAAATGCTTAAAAATTAGCTGGAAAAGGGAGAAAAATAATTGTTACTGATTAGCTATTTAACTAAGTTCCTGAATCGTGTAGAATGAACTGTAACACAATGGGCCCTAGGTCTCCAAGTGAATCAGGACCAATCTAGATCGACGTTGCCCTAATTAAACTCATCTAATCAAATTTCTGTCAAATTGCCATATATTGCAAGAACTAATTGTTTTAGTTCCGCTCATAACTACTAAACCAGGTACCCGACCGAGGCTTTTAGTTAGATATGTAGATATAATTCCATCCAGTTCAGATGTTTTGAAAAATTTATGCCCTAGTAGAAATGAAAAAATTCAATTTGAAGTCATCTAATTGAAGACAATATATTTCGATTTTGATGATTCAATTATTTAATATTTCAAAATGTCACTATTTGGTTATAATACTGACAAGAATATTAATGGAATTATATCATCAAATATACCAAAAAATCCGTTCATAATGAAAAAATTGTATAGAAAGCATTTATGGACTCTTCCAAATGATATAAGGTATCATTTATATGGAAATCGGACAGCGTCAAAATTGGCATTGATTTTCAAGGATTGGGCTGTGAACATGAGAAGTAAAGATGATACAGAGTTCAAATGCTTGCTTGACCAACTTTTTTTGTATCGAATCAAACAACGATGGTTCTGTAACGAATCGAGTTGAATATAACCCATAACCCTGTATTCAGGAAGACTTGTCAAGGGATTTACACAATGTATACTGAAAATAAATTTTTAATACAAAAAAACGACAGATTATTTAAAAAATTGATGTCAAAAAAGGGCCAAATATCGAAAACAATAGACTTTTTCTAAGAAAAAATCGTCAATGGAAATTAGATGATCACTGGAATGATAATATTCCCATTTGAAGAAATACGTTTCAAAATTAGACAAAAGAGTCTGCCGAAGTAATTGGCTCAAATACAAAAAAAAAGTTTACTAATCATTTCAATAGATCGACCGCGGTTAGTCGATTGGCGATTGGAGTGAAAGAGAAAACTACGAGTGAAAACTGAATAAAACCCTACTTATATATTGACGAAGAACATCGTAATCAAATTATTAACAGCATATGTATTGGAAATACATACTCATCAGTTATAGAAACTAAAACTTCTGGATCTTCAGTTAACCTTTCTAATTGCTCTTAATCTAACCGTTTTTGCTCTGTGATTTCCCTGTAATTAGAGAAAAAATTCTTTCGAACAATTGTAAATGTCCTTGAGTTACTACTGAAAACAGTTTCCCAATGGGTTATTTACAAAAAAAATATTGTACCAGTCGTAGTAAAATGACGCAGATATTAAAAGTGAGTGTGAAAAATTGTTGTAAAGTTGTTTTGCAGGTCGTCCTAAAAGTTTAAGAAGAACAACAAAATAATAATTTTTTGACGAGAAACCAAGCCTCACACTTTAATACAAATTATATTATTTAATTCTTCCTACATCAATATACACTGAAACTAATTAGTGGATACAACTACAAAAACTCAGTGCTACATTATTCTTAAAAGTTTATATTGAATATACAAGCGCAATTGCTAAAATGCCATTTTATTTAAATCTTTCACTTTTTTCACTACACTGATTTTAGAATGCGAACGACATTGTAATTGAGTTGTGGTTTTACTTACAACATATTAGAAATTACTTCGTTTGCTGCTTGGGAAATTCCCTCTCTATTTCCAAAGTTTAACAACAAATTGTTGCCGATCCCTGCTTCCATTTCATGGTTTTATCATTTTCTTAGCTAAATTTCATCTAAAAAGTATATATTGTATAGTAGGGATGAAAAAAATTATTTTATCATCTATCACTACTATAAGAGTGTTTCCCCAAAGAGAGTTCTAATAATTTGAAATAAGTCTGAACATCTAAACAACATTCAGCTTACTATGTAATCTACTTCACGAGCGCCAAAATGCAAGTCAAAATACCGCCTGGGGAAGATAAGATTATTTTACTTTACGGCTTCATTTATTATTGGGGCCGTAAGCTAAGTGGAACTCGTTCCATAGAAAGAAGCGTGTGTTGGTAAAAGGTGAAAGAGAGGATGTAATATCTTATAAAGTGTAGAAAGTGGTGTTATAACGATTTGGAAAGGGCTTTACTATACTACGAATAATTACTAAATACGTCATTTTGCAATGTTTCATGGAAATAAACATGTTCAGAACTCTTACTATAGAATCTGATTGATATGCAATTCTTTTCCCCATTTCTCATACCTTTTCAGACAAAGAAGCATTCGAACTATCATATACTTCACTTTTATCCCAGAAATTATTTTAATTTCATATTCTCCTTATTATTTCGCGCTATCCGTTGTATTTTTTCTCTGGTCAATCTTGTTTTTTCAATCTTCATTGGCCAAGTTAAATAAATAGTTAATTCAATTTCTATGAATTATTGATATGTCCTCATTTCTCTTATTCATTGCTTATTGTTTCAATCCCATTTCGTTATTTCCTTTTCTAAGACATTTCATTTTAAATGCTTTAAGTACAGTTCCGTTTCTTTTTTTAATGAATAATAAAAGTTTGTGATCTCGAGCGCCAAACGCAACTTGGTAGAAAATCGACAAAACGGTGATTAAAAACCAAAAAAATTTCTTAGTATGTTTTTAAAGTAGACTGAATTTGCTATGATTGGTTTTAATCGTCAAAGTTTGAAAAGCCCATTTTTTTCTCGGTTTTCTCGAGTTTTGACAAAGTTGCGTTTGGCGCTGGAAGTCACAAATTTGCAATATTCATTAGATCAACATCATAAACAAGTCTGCGGAAATTCAGTACTAGCGGATATCTAAAGCAAGTTCTTTAGGGTTATAATCGCCAACATTAAAAAAAAAATTTTTTGACAAAGTTGCGTTAGGCGCTCTAGGTTTCAAACTTGGATTATTCATAAGTTCAACATTATGAAAAAGTCTGTCAAAAATCGGAACTACTGAATTTCTATAGCCAATCCTTTAGGATTATAATCGCCGATAAAAAACGATTCTCTGGGTTTTTTTTTTCGCTTTTTGACAAAGCTGCGTTCGGCGTTCTAGGTTACAAACTTGGATTATTCATGAAGCCAACATTGTAAACAAGTCTGCAAAAAATCGGAACTACCGAATCTCTTAAGCTAGTCCTTTAGAGTTATAATAGCCAACATTTAAAAAAAAACGTTTTTTTTTTATTTATGAAAAGATGCGTTCAGCGCTCTAGGTCACAAACTTAGATTATGCATCACGCCAACATCGTAAACAAGTTTGCAAAAAATCAGAACTACCGGATTTCACAAGCTAGTCTTTTAGGGTTATAATCGCGAACATTAAGAAAAAACGATTTTTCGCGGTTTTTTCGATTTTTGACAAAGTGGCTTTTGGCGCTCAAAGTCACATACTTGGATTGTTCATTATGCCAACATCGTGAACGTAAAGTTTGCAAAAAATCAGAACTACCGGATTTGACACACACTATCCCACACTTTCAGGCGACAAAGTATAATCTTCTCAGTTTATCTGATTTTCAGATGTCAATTCTCTTGTCAACTGTGATAACTGGGCGTAGATATTCATATAAAATTTACATCTGCTGTCAATTCACCTGTTTTTTTTTCCAATTTCCAATAACGAAGTGAGAAAAAAATGTGTGGGGAAATTCCATTTTCACGATGCCTTTAATGACACTAAATACGAGATACCTTCGCATTTAAAAATAAAGTTGGGGAGAGTTGCGGCTGAAGGGTTGAAAAACAAAAAGGTCCAACGTAAAATCAATTCATGTGTCCCAGTTCAGGGTAAAATTATAATAATTCTTTTCTATATTTAGGAAGTATAGGAATGAATTAAGCTCGGTATGCGTGGATTCCTATTGCCGAAGCAATGTGAAAAAGAAATTATTTAAAAAATGGAAAAATGTTTTACCGTCATCACAGATATAAATTTTTTTTGTATTCGACAGTAAATTTTATTGTCTTTTAGAAAAAAATCTCGCAAATTTCTCCATCATGCCAGAAACTTTTTTTTTATTTTTTTTTCTTTTTTATGTAGTTTTTAAAAATAGCTTGTTATGCACGCTCAAAAACTGCCGGAAAAATCCCGCATACCATCTTGAAGTGCATAAACTATATTAGCATCTACTCCAAAATGTATGATGTTCAATACATTTATTTTGGAGTAAATGCTTTTTGTCGAATAAGATGTCTTTTTCTCTGCTAAGATTTAAAAGAATATGAGGATTAATATGATTGACCACCAAAAATTTCTTCAACTTTTGATGTGCTGGACCTTTATACCACAATGGTTCCAACTTATTTTCTTGATTCAGTTGCCATCCACATTCTATTGGTTCATGCCACATAAATATGGTGCGTCAAACTTTTTGTGACAGAGTTTTGCAATCACAATAAGGAAATAGGAAAATTTGACACATATATATAAATGTTTTACCACAAACTACAACACACTGAATTAGTTGTCACTACGACACAATACAAAAAAAAAACAATATGAGTTGCTAATATTCAAAAATATAAAGATGCAACACTTCTATCCAAAATGGAAAACGAAATGACGAAACATTCGACACTTGAAGGTAAAGCAAACTGAAGGGACAGAATAGCTTGTACTTTCAAAAATGCCCAAAGAAAATCTTATCTGAATTAGAGAAAAGTAATAAATATGTACATCGAAACCATAGAGACTATATAGTCTATTGTCCTGTACTTAACTATATTATGTATGTAAAAAAACATACATCAACAAGAATAATTTTTCAAGAAACATAATTATTATTGATGTAATAATTATGTAACAATCGTAATTCGAAAAAAAGCATTTAATCCAAAATAAATGTATTGAACATCGTACATTTTGGAGTAGATGCTTTATGCACTTCAAGATGGTATGCATCATTTTTCCGGCAGTTTTTTAGCGCGCATACCAAGCTATTTTTGAAACTTACATAAAAATGAATACAATAAAAAAAAATAGTTTCCGGCGTAATGAAGAAATTTTAGTCCTCATCACACTCTTCAAATAGGTATGCCTGACCCTTCCGGCAAGAAAAAGTGATTTGCGTGATTTTTTTCTAAAAGACAATAAAATTTACTGTCGAATACAAAAAAAATTAATATACGCGATGACGGTAAAACATTTTATCCATTTTTTTAATAATTTTTTTTCACATTGTTTCGGCAATAGGAATCCACGCATATTTTTTTATTCCTATACTTATGTTCTATCTATTTGAATAAAAATTTTTTGATTCTGCCATGACGGCAGGCCTCCCGCCTAAAAAGTGTCATAACAATCTGAAATATAAATAAAAAGCGAAATTCGCTGATAAAGTTCTGATCTAGTGTGCGATTTTAAACAGGAGGATTTGCAGTGAACATTTATTTCGGAAAAAAAATTTAATATAAATAAATTAACAACTGCTTCACTAAATAATCGATTTTAGTCGGACTTAGCGAATTATTTTTTGTAAAAAAAGGGGCCCAAGATACGTGCCATAATATTTTTGAGAAATTTTAAAAAGATTTTCTCAGTTTGTCGGAAAATAAGTGTTACCGTATGGTAACGCTAGACTTTAAGTAAACTAACTCTTGTACATTTTTCATTTTTAAACACATTTCTAGAACTTACAAAAAAATAAGCAATAAAAGTGTCTTTTTGACGCACATTAGATTAGCATCTTAAGACGACAAATATCTGCATAATATAAAGACCAACGTCACCCTTTTTACACATCGTACGTTCACTAGAACAACAACCTTCTCCTACACAATGTCGTCTTTTATTATTTGGTATTCGGACGAGTAGGTGACCTTTTCCATTATATTGGAGATCATCGCCACACTGGTTTTGGATATTGCGGGATGACCCGCACCTTTCGAATGTATTCCATAATGCTTGAAGTCAAGATGGGATAAATTGCCTTTAGATTTTTTGTGAATCATCCAAGCATTTTCGACTGAAACAACAATAAGCCAGCTAAATACCATCATCACTTCTTGTTTCTCATCGAGATTCTAAAGCGCGAAATATATTAATCCATAAGATCGGTGCCTCCCATACCATTGTTGTATTTATGAATAACATCTGGCCTATTGACTTTCGTGTATTTTTTTTAATTCGCGAATAGCTTTTCACTTGGGTTAGAGGAGCTATTTCGCTGGAAGTAGATGCGACTACATTATTATCAAGCCAGTTTAGAAAAATCATTCCACTATATTGGTCAATTATTGAAGCAAAATCAAGCTTGTTAGCATTTCAAGCAAATGTTTTTTTATTGGGCAATGGAATATTTTTTGAAATTCTGTTGGCTCTCAAAGTGCCGGTCCCCCCGTTACATTGTTCTTTTAAATAAATCCAAACATCTACTCTTGTGAATAAGTTGTCCATATAAAGTTGGTACGGCAAACTTTTCTCCATTTCCGAAAACTCTCTGAGCAAGCGAAGTAGTGACGAAGTAAACTTTCAAGCCAAATCTCATAGGTTTCCCCGGATAAATTGATAATAACATCCATAGTGGCCGCAATAGTGTATCGTAGATTCATCTTTATCTTACAAAATGTACAAAATTTTTCAGGAAACTTCTTTTAATCCATTCATAGAGAGCGTAGTTTCCACATTTTGTCGACATTACTGGACTGGGCATTGTCAGCGAAATGTACGCACGCACTGCATCATTTGAAAAAATCTGCTTCTCCTAACAGCATCCGCCACCATAGTGGTATGAATGTCGTTTTTAGAGCCCCAATAAAACCTTTTGCATGGTAGTTTATTATATCCGCTTAAAATAAGGTTGCCAATGTACATTTTAATTCTTCCGCAGGGAGTTTTGGATCTCGTCAATACCGGAAAGCTGCGTAATTAGTAGATTCTCTAACAGAGCATAAGTCGTCGTTAAAAAGAATTCTGCAGGTGTCTTATTCACATTTTAGGAGTGATCTGGTGATGGATATTCCCGATACAAGTTGTCAATACCTCCTTTAATCCATAAAAAAGATCCATTTTTCTTTTTGTTCATTATCTGTTATATCATTCATATACCCTTCATGTTCACTACCAAAGTTATGAGTTTCGATTGGTGTTCATTATGAACATTTGTTGTGTTGATCAATTCTCTTATACTTAGTTAAGACTAGTTTTGCTGGCGCAGGAAGCTGGCAAGCTGGTATTTGGTCTATGTCACCTTTGTCATCTTCATCACCAGACTCTTCATCGGTAAGAACGTTACAATTGGGCGGTTCGATGTATATAGCTTCGGCATTCAGATCATCTTCAAAGACCATTTTAAGAGCTTCTGTAATGTAGAACCTTGTCTGTAAAAAAAAACGTTAAAACAAAACTCCCAGAAATGAAAATTAAACTTAATATTATGCACGGGTTTTATCAGAGCAAGAGTAGGTTTTGCCCCCGCCATTTTTCGGTAAAAAATATAAACAGGTTCCCAATTAGCCTAGCGTTACCATATGGTAACGTAAAGAAATATTCTAACCTAACTACAACATACAAATGAACTTTCATACATTAGGAACAAAAATAGATAAACATCTCTAAAAGAATAGTACAGAATAATACAGAAGTAAGTTTGTACTTAGACGGAATTAGGTTCCATGTTTTTACACACTTTACAAACGATCACTTTTTAAATTGGCAAAACTCTGAAACAAAGATGAATAAAAGAACAGCACAGTTCATCAGACATGTGCTCTGTCATCTCTCAATTGTAAGCTGGCACCATCTCTTAGTAGGTGAATAAATAAAATATATAGACTGCTTCACATAAATTCATGAAAGCGTTACCATATGGTGACGCAGGGCTATTATGGGTTAAAATAACATACCTTTCGTGCCAAAGCAAGATATCCCCCTAATCTACGTCTGTCCATTTGGAAATTTTAGGGCTCTTTCAACTCACAAAATATATAATGGAAGGTAGAAGACGAAAATGAGGTAGAACTACGGCATGAAATTTTTAGAAAAATACATGAAAAAGTTGCTCAAGTCGTTTATGACCTTATGAGAGATTTCGCAGAAAATTACGCTTAGTTGAGAAGCAGGAGCCCCTCAATTTAGTTTAAGTCATCAAATTTGTTAGATATTGAGCTATTAATTATCGTTTTATTTAAGACACTATTTTCAGAAATATATCGTTGAATATTTTCTGTCAAAATTACTAGGACATAAATTATTTGTTTATTTTCTATATAGAAATATGAAGAGAGGTACATTTTAAAATTGACGTCTTATATATCAAGTGTAATGAATCAAAATTTAAGATAAAATATTGACTAGCAATTACAATAATTAAAGTTATACAATTACATAATAGTATATCTATAAATCAGTAAACTTATTAGATAAATTCCAACTAAGAACTAAGTTTCATCTTTGTGTAAAATTATATTAAAGTAATGAACAGCTCGTGCGGCGTTTTTAATCAGAAGATTTTATAACAAATCTGCATATTTATACATGACTTTCAAAATTAGTCTAATTAACTTTTATCAAGTTGGTAAGTTATAATTTTAGATCCCACCACATACTTGTCAGTTCATATAATTGGAATAGTTAGCATTTTATTACGATATAAATATTTCTGGATTAAATTTATTTCAAATCAATTTGTGAATAAACTTAACATAGTTCAGGCTACCAAGGTAAAAATGAGATATTACCTCCCATTTCCATGAACCTGCATTGCTTTGCATGAAAAATTGGAATTAAACCTGACCTACCTTATGAGGATATGTTGCTTGTTATTCTTAGGGGTGAAAACTACCCCTTATTGCAAAAAATCAATAAAACTATTAATGAGTAGAAAAATACTTTGAAGGTTTGAATCAAAGTTATTGCTTTTATATTGTATTTATAAGTTTTCAGCTCTGCTTGATGTATTTCACCACCACCTGTTAATATAAAATCGAAAAATTATCATTTAATTACTTTGTGGTAGCTTACTTATATTAAATTGACTTTTTCATTGTGTTTGTCTCAAATATTTTGCATACCAATTCTTCAATCCTTACAAATCATTCCTTATTTCGAAAAAAAAAAAAATGGAACAAAATATTTATAGACGTATTCATTCTTTTTTACTTAGCTTTTTGTACATATCTCCGTTAATTAATCACAGAAAAGTAGATTTGTGGGGAATTTTATAACTTATAAGTTTATAAGCATTTTAAATTTCTTTTGCCCTCTATCTTTCAAAGGGCAACATTTAAAGGGAACGAAAATGGTATCAGTAATACGTTAGGGTATGATTTGTAAGGTCATTTATGTATAATCTATAAATTTTAGAAAATTTTGAAAAAAAGAATAAATTTTTAAAAATTTCGAAAATGATTTTTCAACTTTAAACATAATTTTTTTCGGAATTATACATTCTAAATCATTTGAAGTTCCTTAAATTATTATTAGTACGTGAATAAAGTAAATTATCACTGGATTTGATTTTATTACATTTTGAGTACTATTGTTAACGGTGAAATTGAGGTTGTCTTCTACAATAAAATTATAAAGCGATTTCATTTCCGCTATAATTTTTTATGCTAGTGAGTTCGATTAACTCTCATTGTGAAGCTCTTCAAAAGTACTTATACAATTACTTCGAAAAGTTGACCGTTTCTCCGTTACTAGACGTTGAATTTTAAAAAAACTTCGATAAAAATATTCAACTTTCAATAAATTATAGCTCGGTTTGCCTAAACCAAATTTAAAAAAACGTATGTCTTTGTTTCCTCTCTTTTTCCACTTTGTTGATTATATATATATATATATATATATATATATATATATATATATATATATATATATATATATATATATATATATATATATATATATATATATATCCAAGTTCGGATTTTGTTGCCTATAGGTATATTTTTGCAACCGTATTTAGCACTGCATCTTTTTTTACAGTTGCGAAAATTTGTGTTCACAGCAGTTTTTGAGTTTAAGTGGGCGAATGTATTGTTTACCATCTTCGAACCCCACTCAGTAGGGTCTAGCTGATAACCGAGCCACACTTGAACTTGGTAATATACCCTAAAAAGATGTTGATGAGTAGCAACTGAGGTTGGAGGAAAACAAGTCAATTGAACTTGTTTTTTTCTTTTAGTATTTTTAACGAAACATGCATATCGATACTTTTCTCAGCATGTAGTTCTACTAGGAGCTCCGTACATAAAAAGAAGAAAGCGAATGCCGTTGGTAATAACTTCTTGTCAAGTTAAATTACTGTTTTTAAAAACCTCAGCACATAAAACTAAATCTTGTTTTTTAAATTTTTTGAAAACTGTTATTTCACCTCTCCTGTAAAATGCAGACGTCGTATTACAGCCAGTTATTGCGTGTAAAATCTTTTTCATGAATAGATTTCCGATTGACGTTGAGAAGTAAATAATTTTTTCAGTTGGAGTTGGAGCAGTGAGTAATAAGAGTAAGTCTACAACTTCAGAACTACAATGACCAATAGAAAAATATTTTAACATATATTACAACTTTAGACATATATATACGTAGCGTACTCATGCATATTATTACGAATACAACTTTACAATTATTTGAATCGTTATATCTCAGAAACGGTGGCTGGTAAGAAAAAAAGTATCGATACGTTTTTGTAGATAATTTTATGACCTACAATTTTTGTCTGAAGTACTGAAGTCTAAAAACTCACCGTTTTGCTGAAAATCGAGAAAAAAACATTTTTTTGTCCTTTGACCTATAATAACATTTTTTCCATACATGGGAATGATGAGGAACTTATGTTTTAAATAATTTTACAGATTCTTAGCTTGGCGGGACTCTATGTAGCTTCACTCTTACTTTTTGCTCTAATTTGACCGAACTAAAATGGATATAGAAAAATCGTCAGCGAGAAATTTTCTAGAATAAAGGATATATTTCATAATTTCGACGTGCTCCATATAACTCTGTAAAAACTACTTATTTTCTCTATACATAAGCAATCAAAAATTTGTGCGAAACAGAAAATGGCGATAAATACTGTATACTTTTTGACATATACAAGGTGAGTATATGTAGTTTGTGGCGTATTGGAGTTTTTATTTATTTCAATGCTGGTGATGAGTTTGACTGTCTGGCTTGTTTGTACCAGAAATAACATTGCTACATGGGTAATGTTTTTATGAACCGACACATTACATAGCTCATTCTCCTCATTAGAATGACTAATAGACATTTTCTTGTTGGCAAAGTATTTTGCTTATGTTGTTAAAGAAGAACATGCTTTTCACTTGTTTTTGTAATTCTCAATAAATAACACATATCGACCGATTACTTACCACTTTCTATTAAATAAACAAAAATCATACTTACTACAAACTTAAATGTTCCATATCCATACGTAGTCCTTTGTACGGGTTAATCCATACTGTTGTAGAAATAACAAAACACAAATTGATTTTATCTATTCAAAAGCACAAAATAAGGAAGAGACGACCCAAATTGATCTACACTCTATACAGACAGCCCAACAGACCTCAGGCTTAACGGTTTATAACGGCTCATTTTGAATTTCAGACTGGGAATACCCATACATTTTCTTTGAACCGTTTGACTACCTGCTTTAGATCTGTGCGATTCCATTCAGTTCAGTTCGTTTTCTTTAGAAACCAGAAACGAATGAAACCTTGTCACATGTTCACGGTTTTCACAAGGTTTATATTATGTTCCATTTTGATGATGATGATTTGTGGTGTAGTGATCATGGAGAGAAGGCAAATTGTGGAATGTTTGTTCTGCACAGAAGAATGTCAAAACTAAGGAGAGATACAATAATTCCTTGGGTGCATACTCTCATCCCTTTGCGGCAAGAATATAAAATATTCGATAATATGTTCCCGAAGCTAAGAAGAAACGAATATTCATTTTTCAAATACCTACCATTAGCTTCTCGGATTACCTACTTTTCATCTTATATTAATGTGACTGTGAACATTCATAAATTTACTTATTTAACTTCTACTTACTATTTTATTCGTTAAGATTTATTGTCAACTTACCGTCCTCAACGTCTTACTTAAGCGGTTTCTTATGTCCCTTAGACTCTTGAAGTTCCATTAACTTATCAAATCACTTACCTCCATTTTTGTATTGGTGTGACGTGAAGACAGTAGTCAGATTATTGAAACCACTTCTTTTATCTATATTATATGTTAGTAAATGGTTTTTACAAAGATTTGAATTTAGCTATTTAACTTGGTAGAGATTTATCATAACTCCCTCTGGTATATCAAATAGTGAAATGCTTAAATCAACATTCCCTCATCTTTTAAACATGTCATTATACCCAAACTAACCTAACCTAACTGAAACGTCATAATATGTGGTATAAATATATAGCGTAACAGGTGATGTTGATTTCCTCCGCATTTCATTACACTTGGCTGAGTTTCTTTCTATGATGAAAGACGTCAAACATTTGTATAGATAAATTATAAAGATTATAACGAAAGTTTTATGTTCGATAGAGAATTTTTTTTCATGTGAAAAATCATAATTTTGTTGAATATAAATTTCAAACCAACAGTTTGACGAAACAATGATAATCGGAAGAATAACATCAATAATTTAGTATAGGAGGCCCATTAGGAAAATTACGTTCATGTACCTATTGAAAACAAACTCACACTTATAAAAATCCATTCTTAATCAACATAGTTTTTTTCATAAATCAAGCACTTGTCGTCTCGTTCCTCCAATTCCTCACTTTCTTCTGCATATACCTCACGTTAACCACGAAGTAGAAGTATAAAATGGATATCCGCTATGAAAATCTTTATTATCAAGTTACAGAGCTAATATTTTTTAAAGTTTCTCTAGATAGTATCCTTCACAAGCTAAACTTTTTTTCTACCTCTCCAGAAGCTAAAGTATGCCTTTTTCGTAAAAATATCTTTCTTGTCGTCACGTAACAATTCGCTGGTGATCAATAGTTAACAAAGCAAAACACTGTTCATACCTTTAAGCTCCAATACCAAAATCAAAGCTCTTCAACACTATATTTTTTCCATAATTTTTTATGTAATGCTCCAGACAATAACCGAACTAAAAGACTCGATAATTCCGCAAATGTTGCGATAAAGGAGAACATCTCGGTAAGATCCAGTCACCAATGAAGCCGAGTTGGAATGATAATGATATTGAAGATGAATTGGAAATAATGGAAATCATCAAATGGAAACTCAACACTTTGAACATTCAAGAAATAGGAACAATTGACGACTTTTGGAATAATGTGAATAAATTCCAAGAAAAATAGAAATATCATGGCTTGAAATCTAAAAAACATGTTTTTTAGAAAAGCCCCGAAAGAAGTGATTGTGATCAGATTGGCAATTTAGTAAACAAAGAATAATTAATTTTGAGAAATGATACGTATACATTTTTATTCCAAAAGCTTTTCCTATGTTCCAAAAACTGAAATTAAATATCTTATCATGAAGATCAACTTGATAATTTTTTCCATTGGAAACTAATCAAAAAGCATCATTAAAAGTGAAGATTTACACTCTACAATGGTTAAGTATATGGAAAGAAAACTCTAACAACTGTTGAGGACTTCACCCTAAAATTTAATTTCAAACTTTACTCAAACTTTCGGTGGCCCTGAAATGAATTATATGCAGTATAAGTCAGACCGAACAGGTGTCGTACTATTTTTTAATTAAATAATTTTGTGAATCATTTTTCATAACGAAATTAATCTGATAGGGTAGTTTAACAGAAACGGCCATATACAGAAAATTGTTATAGCAGAACAAAAATGTTTAACTGAAAAGCTGATTTTCTAGTACAAATATTTTGATACCAGATAATATCGCACCAACGTTTTAATAAAAATAGATATAATGAAAATGCATTTTATTATTGCTGATGTTATCAACTATACTGGCCTCCATAAATGGATTTGTGATCTTCCTAAAAAAAAAACAAGCACAAAAAGATAAATCCTTTTACGTTCGATTGGTACCTGCCGTGTGAAGGTGCCTGTAGATTTTGATATTGAAATTCTATAGGTTGTAGTGTTCGGGAGGATGGTAGCTGATTCCACAGGCTTGCGCTTCCTCAAAGAAAGGAGTCTCAATTTTAACCTCGTGGAAGACCAGTATAAACTTTTTACATTTCCTTTCCTTCCTAAAGTTTCCTTTTTTTATAGAATATTATTTTAATATTCAAAATTATTGCTCTCGATTATAGCGGTCGTACAAATTTTTGATATCAATTTTATAGTATGATTTTGTTGAGGTAGATCACTACCTAATGATGAAAATGAACTGTATTACTATTGGTAGATGCTTTTAGTGAGAAAAAAATATTGCACAAAGACTCTACAAAATAATATATTTTGTGTTTCAAAAAAAGTGATCCCCTCTCTAGGCTAGAAAGAAAACTGAAAAAAAAATATTAACTCCATCCGTGTTCAAGTTAAAGGGCATTGAAGAAAAAATAATTATAGACAATTTTTACGATTTTGCCGCAACTACTGGCAACATTGTATTGAAATTTTATACGAATATGTTTTGGAAGCTGACTCATCAGATGAATTTGTTTTTATGTCTGACTCTCATAGAAAGCACACGGTTCGTACCAAATAGTATTGAACATAACTTTTTTAATATTAGATTTATCTATCAAAATTTCGAGGGAACTTAAACATCATTCAATTTCACACCAAAAAGTACTTATGATAAAACTCGATACTGTGTACCGTTTTCTTGGAATTTGCCATGGAAAACTGTCTTTCATTGATAGTTATGACGCTGCTCAATAATAATTACATTTCTGAAATCTTGTTATTTGTTAAATTAGATATTGTTAATCAAAATGTACTCAAATTTTGATTACACTGACATATTTTTATTCTTAGGCGAGTGTTTAGGAAACTGGGAATGTGAGACCTAAAAAATTAATTCTGGTGGGTCACGAACAACAAGAACCATTAATAAAGAAAATATGATTTTTAATTTAGTTGAACAAAATCCAACATTTAGGGTAAGGAATCTGGCAAGACAAACAAATACGTCTTCTTCAAGTACTTGGAGGATACTTAAAGAGCAACAGATACATCCTTATCATTACAGACAAGTCCAAGAGCTCTTGCCAGACGATCTACCCGTTAGAGTGGATTTTTGTCAAACAATACAAGAAAGTACAGCTCTCAATCCAAGTTTTTTGAAATGAATCATTTTTACGGATGATGCCACTTTTACCGACAAGCTATGTTTAACTCCCATAATGCACACTACTGGGGTGATCAGAATCATCAAGTCAAAAGGGTATCACATTACCAATAACCATTCAAAGTTAATGCTTGGGCAGCAACTCTAAGTAACAAATTAATAGGTTGTCACATTCTACCTGAAAATTTAATTAGTGATATATACCAGAATTTTTCAACCAGTCACAAATATTGGAAAATTCAGAAGTTTTAATGCTAAAAGAGAGAGGATCGATATTTTTATGCACGATGGAGCTCCACCGCACTTTGATAGAAGGTGTCGTAACTGGTTGAGTAACCATTTTCCGAATCGATGGATTGTTAGATGTGCAAAAACTCCGATTCATGTGCCTCCTCGGTTGTTTGTTTCATACTAAGGCCTCCATCAGCTCAGTGCCCATGTTTATTTAACTTTGGAAAACAAGATCCTTTACTGATTAGACTGTATTTTTGTTAAACGTTATAAGAAACGAAAGCCTATTATACTCGTATATTTCGCCCAGTTTGCACAGCCTGGTTTCACGCCTCGGCACTGCAAGAATCTGGGCTCAACAATAATGATAGCCTTCTACTCCTAGTAACAATATGTACTATTACAGTTAATCTAAAAAGTGAGAGAGAGAGAGGGTTATTATGGGGTGGGTTGGGGAAAATTTAGATGGGACATAATTTTGTTCCAGAGATGGCCCTGATATATAAAAAAATTACTCTACTAGGCTGGGATTTGGGTGATTTTTGTGGTGTTAGTTTTTCTTTAGAGTAGCGTTGCGACCACCTTACATCGTGGATGAAATCATATAGAAATTAAAATGATTCGACAAAAAAATCAGATACAACAATCAACTACAACCTGTAACATCGACGAGTAGGCTAAAAAGTGAGAAGCTGATGTCAGTGTTCAGGTAGCTTTGTGTACTTTTCATAACCTCATTTAACTCACCCTGTATATTGAAATTCAATCTTATATTAATATTTATCTCTCATTTCCTAGTTTAATCAACTATAGAAGCGTATTTTCAATTTTTTTTTGCAACTAATCGCGTTTCTCCTGTTTGTGGTAGTTCATAGTTAGATGTGAGCGGCCAAGGAGCCGTTGAGCATTACCTTCAAATAGGCCCGTTGTGCCCTACTTGACGTTACCAGAGGCCCATGTCCTTTAAGAAACTGATCAGGCGCTTTGGCTTGAACCCTTTGATGAGTGCAGGGCACTCACAGATGACGTGGTGTGAAGTTTCGCCCTCCTCCATAAACCAACGGCACTCCGGATCGTCCATGATGCTCATCGTGTGCATATGGCGTCTTAGAAGGCAGTGTCTGTTTATAAGTCCAATCACTAGTCGGATTTCGCGTCTGTTTAGTTGGAGCAGTTGTTTGGTGTTGGAAGAACGAGCAGGTGTCTCTATCCATGTCTGCTGAACCTGCTTTGCCAGTAGACCGTTGAGAGACACGATAGAAAGGCTGTAAGTCACACCAAGGATGAGCTCTCTCGGCCCATCGGTGAGTTCGCCGATCCCAATCTAGCGAGTGAGTCTTCCTTGTCCTGTTTGGGGTAGTATTTGATCACTTTTTAAACTTACATTTATTCTTTGATTCGATTAATTTTCAAAGCGAGGTGATAATATATTGTATGAATATGTTTTCAGTAGTAATAACCCAAGGAAATTGATAATTGTTCAAAAAAATTCCATAATACACAACGAAAGCTTGTTACTTAGATCCCGTGGGCGGAGGTCTGTCGCTTATGAACAGGAAGCTTGAGAAAGAGATTTAAAATTTTTGAGCATTTATTAATTTTTCGAGGATTATTCGGATAGAAAATTTCTTGCTCATTATAGAAAAAATACAGAGCAAAAACAATTTATTCACAGGTGTAATTAACAAAAGAACAATTCGAAAAATTAAGTCAAGATCCAGATGTGTTAGTTTCTATAACTGATGTCCAATACGAATACGGTTAATACTTTGATTATGGTGTTTGGTATGTTTGATTCTCTAATTTCAGTAATACTCTCATCTGTTTTAAAACTAAATCGTGACATATTGATATATTAAATATTTTCAACGTCAAAATCGAATTAAATTAACATATATCAATGGCAAGATGAAAATAGCCAATAGGATTTGTTTTCAGTATAATGTTGTACTCATTGTTTGTCTTTAATCAAATGACTTCTGTTCTCAATTTTTGTTACTAAATAAGCCAAGACTCTTCGTATTTGTCCCTGTTTAAAAATAAATGATTCACAACTGGTGGTTCCCTATAAAAACTATGTTGGTTATAAATCACTAAAATTTCATATTACTCCAATAGATGCTTCAGACAATGTACTATATTTTCTAATTGTAAAATTCCTAACACCCATAACTGAAACACGAAGGCTTTGTTGATAAAAATTTATATGAACATTATTTATTTACTCGCATCTAAATATTGACACACTTCCATTAGCTTAACTCGCATACTGTATGGATATAATGGAATTCTCGAACTATATTTTCGAGTACTTAAAAATATCGAATTGATTACAAATTTTCTAAAACTCTCAAAATCTACTATCAAAAATATACAAAACTTTAAATTTCAAGTTTTAGTTGACTATATAACC
The DNA here is from genome assembly GCF_026250575.1 of Diorhabda carinulata. NCBI lineage: Eukaryota > Metazoa > Arthropoda > Insecta > Coleoptera > Chrysomelidae > Diorhabda > Diorhabda carinulata. The sequence goes on from NC_079462.1 coordinate 14,388,468, forward strand.
AACTCTATATTTAAACGTTACCAACCCAGAACGAAACTTTATACTTTCCCTGTTTATGATTATGCTATTTCGTCAAGACAATTTACTATGTCGTCACCTGAATCGGACTCTTCGCAATAGTTGTTCGTTCTCACTCCTCATTTCTGGAATCAATGATAACTACAATGGTCTAGACTGAGTGTTCTATAAATTCTAGATATCGTGCAATCATTTCTGTTTTACTCTTTATACTGATACATAGTTCTTATTTTTGTATCAATAGCATGCTCTGACAAATCCATCGATTGTGTATCCTCTCCAAAAGTCCAACATTCTGCAAACCTAAATACTTTAGAGTTTTAAAGATTCTTTCCTAAGAATATAAAATTCAACAAATTAATAGTAATAAAAACAAAAAAAAATACGATTTATCAGATTTCTTGACGATGGAAGTACTGTCATTATTTTAAAAGCATGGGGTGCTTTGCAAGAAATTTTCTCTATTTAGGTACAATTTAAGAGAGATCGAATGAATATTTTATAGATTAGTCAGACTCTTTGTCTTTATATCAAAAATAATCTTTCACTTTTTAATCTGATCAAATACGAGTATACGAGAGTTGCTACTTAAGTTTTTATATAGAGAAATAAAAACCTATATTTATAATTAAATATGGCCTTATTATTTTTCAAAATATTCCCCATTAATATGAATACATTTTTGCATGTTTTGCATGCATTGGGTACCTCCAAAACATGTGATTTGAATGCGTTAGCCGCTTTTTAATGTATAGAAAAACGTTGATCTCCCAAATTATCTTTAAGAAATGAAAAAAAAAATAGTCAATTAGTTAACACCTGACTGAATTAACAAATGACAGTAAAACTGAATACTCACTTTGGAAGGCTAGCGGAAGATTAAAAAGACCAATTTTGCAAAACTCACCTATAAAAAATGCAGATTGTGGTTGGGCTAAAAGTAACATACAAAATGTAAACAGATTTGCTGAGCTAAGATGGTTCTCCAGCCAAACGAAGGAGAAGACATAGTTAATTGGGACATTAACCAAGAAGACGTCGACATCAGAGCCACCACTCCGTAAGAGGTACTATTAAAATTAAAGAGAATATAGATCTCAAGAAAGCACCAGAGTATGGATTTGATAACTAAAACATTTCACAAAAAAATCAATACTAAGACATACATTTCTTATTAATGCTTCATTCAGATTGAAGTACGTACCTAGGATTTGGAAAGTAGCTGAAATAATTATGATTCCTAAACCGGAAAAATCAACGAATAAAGTCATCGTATAAACCAATCTCCTTCCAGTAATATCAAAGTTATGTGAAAAGATATTATTGGAAAGAATAAAACTTATCATAGAAAAGAAGAATATTATCCCAACACAAGTTTGGCTTCAGAGAAAGTCATTCCACAGTAGATCAAGTCTGAATAACGAATATAATCAAAAAAACTCTTGAAGATTTTGCTCCACCGTCTTCCTGGTTGTAACGCAGGGATTTGACAGAGTGTGTCATGACGGATTTAAGTATAAATTAAGAAAATTTTTGCCTAGACAATACTCTCAGCTACTAGAGTCATATTATATCACACATAGACCGTTTAGAATAAAAAAGAAGACGCTTACTCCGAATTAAAAATTTTTTAAATCAAAACAAGAATCTTTTTCAAAAAGTCTCCAACATTATATATAAGTGTTTTACTGACGAAAAATGTTTTCATCGTGTTTAAATATACTTAAACAAGCTATAGAATAATTAATTTTTTAAAACTTAGGTAACGGAGAAGAAAATTATAATTTGGCTAACGAGGCCGCATATTCCAGAAAGTGTTATAGATAAAGGTTAACAAACAATTATTTTTGTAATTGAATACTTGATTCTGATTATTGTTTTCATTGAAATGTTTGAGAAATGTTTCATCTTGGTTTCTGAAAATTTTCAGCTATAGTTGAATAAATTCGCTCCCAATCCAATAAATAACTAACTATAAATTTTGGTCTAAATCTAAATATTTGTCCAAAAAAAACTTCTTTAGACGATAGATTTATCCATTTTAGGTGAAATCGGCGATAAGAGATATCCACACGTAGACATGACTGAATGTTCAACGATCAATCCTTCCGTCTATAGGTTATATCACGATGAAATACGTCAGTTCTCCAGACACAAAAATATTTTGGAATGATATCCTCTCCGTGAATATAAGACTTGAAGTTAACTATTTAAAATCAATACTTGGTATTCATATTATATAATTTGTTCATAAGATAATATACTAATATTTCAATTACTTTAAGGTGCTTATAAAAAATGTTGAATAGAAATTTTATAATATACCTAATAACTTATCAATATATTTATCCAAATATTTGTTTATACTTCCAATATAAATCACAAAAAAAACATCAATATCGCCGTAAGCTGCCATGATGATCGGCGGCAAATTTGAAAATACGGTAAACTATAGGCTTTAAACTAAAGGTCTGATTTTGAATCAAAATGATAATATTCTGAAACATGTAATAACACCATAAAAATAAGCCATATTTTGAAATAAAGGGAATAAGTGAACAAGGTTTTTAGGAAAATAATTATTACTCACATCAAGGAAATAACGCTGTATGTTTAATGTAGGAAGACAGGATAGAAAATAAAAAAACTTCTTCAAGATTACTGGGTTTTCAATTGAACACTAAATAATAATTTAAGGTTAAGATTAGTACAAACATATAAGATTTTAACTATATACATAATTTCTTTTTTATATTCCTAAATATACGATAACTACCTTTCAAATTTTTAACAATATTACGAACATAATTTTAGATTCTATCAACCTTGTCTTCGAGTCAGTTCAACTCAATTCATATCAGCTTTTTTGAACTTCGGGGTTAATAACCACCACATAACCAATAACTTGCAAATTATAATATAGTCACAATACCTATTTATAATATGGGTCTACTTACTGGTGAAAGAAATACCTTCAGGTTTGAACCTTCTAATGTTTTTACAAGTTTCCACTGCATGCGATATCGTTCCCACTTGAAAATCGAAAAATGATAACTACATTGTTAAGTAACTGACACTTCTAAAATTAAAACTGACAAATATGTAATTGAAACTCCGAAAAGTTGAGCACGATGCCTCAGAAACAAATCCTCAACACCAAATACAGCTAATCAGCTGTAATAACAAACACTACAGTATTGCTAGTAGAAGCATAATCACTGTATCATCCTATGATTATGAACCTTCAATATTGGATTGATTTATTTGAGTATTACTTAATGACAACAATCCTGTTTTGGGACGTATTACTTGTCTTAACATAACTTTTCTGATAATCTGATCATTTTAACACAACTGTATTATAATTTCTTGATAGACTCTTGACAACGCTGTAACTGATGTGAAGATCAAAAAAGAGGCTCCTCGGTACCTCTCGTAATTTGAATGCGCCCTCATATCAGCTTAATCTCCGTCCATATTTCTGTTTCAAACATGCAATTGATTGAAATTTGTTTATGTCTATAAAGTAGTCAGTTTTCGTGTTTTCGTTTGTATTTGGTGTTATTTTCAACTGAATGTTGCATCCATCCAAAATTCACAATATTATTAATAAAATTAGCATTTGATTTACAATTTTGTTTTGAAACTTATTCCTCAATTTATTTTCCTATCGAAATGAAATAATTTTTGTCAGTATCATTGAAATTTTAAAATTTATTATAATATTCAAGTGTCGATGCCATAAACTATTTATTTTCAATACTCTGGGAAAGTTGGGAAACCGTCATCCAATGTTTCCATGAGGAAAATTATGCTCCTAATCGGAAACGCCCAAGATCGTTTTCCTAAATTCTCTGATAAATTCCGCTGGGGTTATCGCGTGTTATAAGCAGATACGCTTTCATTTCTGCTCGCATGAAAATGTAAGCATCAGAATTATCATCATATTTAAATGATTTCTTAGTGTGACCCGAAATGAAAATTGAATTAATTCACAAAATAGATTCAAAACCTAACGAATCAATCATGAACTGTAAATTCCTTATAGTATTCTGTCAGTACAAGTACTAACTTTCTATTTCAAATTGTGTGTTTCTAGGCATATCTAGGTTCTTCAGTTTTAGGATTATACAATACGAGAATATATTGAAAAATTCTTAGCCTACTATAGAAACAAAAAAAAAATTCAATGTCAAAATATTTTATTACTCAATATATTCTCCTCTCAATTAGATACATTTATTAAAGCGAACCTGCAACGTCTCTACACCTTTCAAAAAAATGTTTTCTTGTTGCCCTGCAAACCAGATCTCCAAACCCTAAATCACGGATTTCTTGCATAGCAACATGAGGTTTGTGTGCATGGGGCGTTGTCCTGCAAAAGCCAAACATCTTTGGTTAACTTTCCTTGACTTATCTCTCTAATTTTTTCCCGCTAAGTGGTCAGTAATGTCGATTAGTAATCTCCAGTTATTGTTCTAACATTATCAAAAAAATCAATCATAATTACTCCATGGCAATCCCAAAAAACTGAAGCAAGAACTTTTCCAACAGATTTTTGGTCACGAAGCTTCTTAGGTCTTGGAGAATCAAAATGTCGCCATTCCATCGATTGTTGCTTTGTTTCTGGATCGTAAAAATGTAACCAAGTCTAATCCATAGTAACAATTCTACCCTTGCACGCTTTTGGTCAACATTCAAACATTTTGGGATCCATTTTGCAGCAATTTTTCTCATGTTCAAATTGACGTGAAGTATATGATGAACGTGTTGGTATGAAATATTCAGTGTTTAAGATATCCGTTTTAGCCCAATTCGACGTTCTGATAAAATCGGAGACTGACATAGAAACTGGCCTTCCCGATCGGTCATCATCTTCAATGGAAAATTTACCTCTTTTGAAGCTTGAAGTCCAGTTTTTTGATTTTCACATTTTCTTTTAATTTATTGCGTAAGTCTGGTTTACTTTTTTGACGTCAAAGTTTTCACTGACACTTCTAATAAGTTATTGTTTATTGATGTGGTAACGCAATATTGTGTTTATGCATGGAACTGGACTAGGCTAGCAATACATCCTCGTATGTAAATAGAATTTTTAAAATTTACTCTGTTAACTAGAGCCAACTTCATCCCAACAATGTTAATGTGCATAAAATGAACAACGATTGGAAAAAAAATTAAAAAAATATCAAAGCCAGTTCTCATAGTCGCCAATTGAATTTTTCAAACTGGAAATCTTTTTTATAAAAATTTTCTATATATTTCATAATGTTATTAATTCTATTTTGTAATTTTGTTTGAACTTGCGGCATTAATAAACAAAAATTCAATTGTTCAACTATTTTCGTAAAATTTATGGTTGAATTTCGTTTTAAATCTACCCATATAATGTTATAGGGCATAAAATATTCTCCCTCCTAAACAACTTTTACTTCAGCCTAAACAATCATTACTTTCTGTGATTATTTAAAGGCTCTCGATTGTATGAATCATAATATTTTAATTAACAAATTGCACTACTACGGCTTCAGGGAAAGACCTCTCGCATGGATCAAGTCATACTTTATTAACAGAAGTCAGCTTGTAATGCTTCATATAATCATGTCTTCTTGCACAGCAAGAAAATGTGGGGTGCCTCGAGGCTCAGTTATAGGCCCTTGTATCTTGCAGCTTGTTTATCAACGATATTGTTCATCTAAATATGTGCGGTAAAATATGTCTCTTTGCGGACTATACTATTTCTCTTGAAGAAACCCTGAAGTAATAGCAATTCAAAGGACCGTATCTAGCGACGTAATCACCCTTGGATCCGATCCTAATCTTCTGTATTTCAATGTTTCTAAAACTAGAGTTTGTGAAATAAAAATTATGGTTACATATGGGTTTACATATCGCCGCCTTATCTAAAAAAATATGTTTCGCCTGTTTCAAAGAAACTAAACTACGTAACCAGTTTATTATTCCCTTTTTGAGCCACATCGCCTTAATGCCACTTCCTTCTGGGGTACCTGCTATGCGACTCAATTTCAGCGAATCATCACGAATCATCAAAATGCAGAAGAGATCTGTCAGATATTCAATCAGACTTCTTCAGAAGCTTCAAAATATTGTCCCTTCTTTCCTTATTCATCTTTAAATGCGTTTGCCTAATTCGCAAGAACGCGTCTCCTACTTTAGAAAGATCATTGCACAGCGATCCACTTATCTATTTACTCCATATTCAGAATCAGTTATAGGCTCAATACTGCACAGTGCGAAAAATATACACAATCATTTGCTAATTGAAATCAAATCAAATCAAATAACAGAAAAAATTTCAAGGCATTTTTACTAGAAAATACCTTCTAAGTTTCCAACGATTTGTATTCTAATACTATAATATATTCTTACTTTTCCCTATATCTCCAAACCCATTGAAAGAAGAGCTATATACTAAAATATTCTATGAATTAAGAAATAATTTCTCTATAAGTATGGAATGTTTCAAAGTTCTTTACCTACTAGTGAACATTATACTGGGTCTTGTAGTTTACTTTCACTTTTCAAAATTATAATTTTTGACCCTCTTACTTTTCCCTATATCTCAAAAACCATAAGAAATAGAGCTTTATAGTTAATTCTATGAATTAATAAATAACCGCTCTATAACCATGGAATGTTTCAAATTTGTAAATCTTTTAGTATCTATTATACAGGGTCTTGTATTTTTGCCTATATCTCCAGAATCATCAAAATTCCGAGCACTCAACGGTTTAATATTAATATTAATTTTCTATACAGATTATTACATATTTTAGAATTGCATCGATTATTTTATTTCTTTTTTGTATTCATTGAGTTATTTTTGTGTTTGTTTTATTGGTATTTTCAAGCTCTTATCTACAAATTGTGAACAATGACAATAAAACATTTTTTTTCTTCTTCCATAGGACATAAGATATTCTACAATTTTGATATCCACAATTTTTTTTGCGGGACAAATCGAAATAGTTCGAGTGATGTAAGCTCACAATCTGCGTCGGAAGCTTTAGCAGAGTTTTTTTGAGAATTGAGAAAAACGATCGCCAATATGTTTTCTATTAGAAAACTTGTAAATATTAGATCAATTTTTTGACCTCACGTTTCTGGACTACAAGACACATTAATATAAATTTTTATATAAAGTTATAATAATATTCACTACAGCTTGTTATCCTATATTTTCTCGGTATCTCTGAATTAAGACAAATTTTCAAGAAACAGCTTCATATATAGATTCGTAGTAGCCCTTCAACTATTAATTATATATAAATTATTTTTAAAATATGATCCTTGACAATTGTAAAATTCAAATTCTAATTCCTTCAAATAGAGAAAATATAGAAGTGGACAATTCAAATGCAACATACTAATTATACACTTAACTTTTATTTCAAATTTTGGACTCCTTTATTGCGTACATAATTTTATGATAAACAATCTGTTTAAACAGGGGAAATAAATCATCGGTTACTAAACAAATCCATCAGAAAATCCCCAGTGACCTAAACAAACCGACAGTCTGCGTAGTAAATTAAATGTAAACATCTATTAGCATTTTCTCATTCACTGTGTGAAAAGATCTTAGACGGTATACACGAAATTGACAAATATTTAATTTCTATTTTTCGATATCCTCTTAAGTTAACCCCTTCATTTTCAACGCAAATGCTTCTCAAGTTAATTAAAATAGCCGGTAATCGCTGGGAGAAAAATCTGGAGAATATAAAAGGGTGCTCAACTAATTAGCAGAGCCTTGTTTGAGCTATTGCAATGGCAAATCTGTGATAGAGTAGGTTATCCTGATAGAAAACATCTTTGTTTCTACTTTCGTCACCGTTTCAGCATTTGAAGCTTTCTTTTACAGGTCATCTACAAAAATCACGACTTCAGCATCCCAAAATACGGTTATCAAAACACTTGTGTTTTCATTTTGGTGTCCATACAATTTAGATAAATCCACTTCTCATCAACTACTATTATTCTTGCTAAATAACGTTTTATCTTGCTTAGATCGCTTTTTATTGAAACTGGAATTGTTTTCATGTTCAACACAATTCCACTAGCACAAGTTTTCAACCACTACGTTCAACAGCTTCAGAATAATTAGTTGCTAGTATGAGTGTACACATAATGAGCTAAAATGTGTCAGATTGATTTTGGTTTCATTTTGATATAAGACGTCTGTCCAGAAAATATATATAAAAGTATTTTCCCTGAGACAAGATACATTTCTGCTACTATTAATAATAATGCAGAAAGTCTCCTGTTGAAATGCTCTTCAGTTGCCGTGTCGTTTCTGCCTTGATCGCTTCCACATATCCCAAGTGCCGTCTCAAAAGCACCATTTTGCATTCCAGAGCAGTCAGTTAGTCAGTCAGAAATGGCTAAATTTAGGGAATAAGGCAGATTCTGACACAGTTATTCAGCTCGAGTCAAAAACTCCAGCACATCGCCTCAAAACTTTAACGTGATAATTTCTATCCACTCTCTGTATGGAGGGAGATCAATGGAAACAATGCCCGTAAAATCAAAGAAAACAATAAACATTGTCATCACATTGGAACTCAATTTTTGTGATTTTTTTTGTTCTCAGTTCCCCTACTAACTTCCATTCAATGTTTTGAGATCCACGTCGAATTCATAAAATCTGGACTTGTCTCCAGAGATGAATCGGTTAACAAAGTCCCCTATTTCGTCTGCCTCCAACCAATCCTCAGTGCACTCAACTCTTTTTGCTTCCTGCTGCGGAGTTAAAAGGTTCGGTACGATTTTCACGAACAATTTCATCATTTCAAGCTCTTGTGTTAGGATCTTGAGACCGATTGTTTTGGATTTTGGCAGATAGTCAGCTATCATTCTGACTGTCAATCTACGGTTTTCAAGAATACAAGCCCGAATTCGTTAACCTTATCATTAGAACTTTATGTCGACGGGCGTCCTGGGCGAGAGTATCCTTTCACATCTTCTTGGCCTTCTCAGAACCTTTCCAGCCACGGTTGGTTCCTTCTTATAATTGTCTCCGGAAATTTGTTTTAAACACTCAAAATTTCACAACAGTAGCTCACTCCTACTTACTCGCAAAGCTCTCTGATTCGAACTGAGCGTTCATGAGATTGGCTACAGCAACAGTGCAACCTTGTAGCGCCTTCAACTTGTACAATAAGGTTATTATTCAACATTTATATATGTATTTTCCGGAAAAATCTGGTATAAATGAGTAAGGGGCTGAGCAAAACGGACATACCTTCTATAGTTATATCCAGCGAGAGGCGATGCCGTTGAATCTTGAGATTAGGACGAATACTTTGTAACAACCCAGTGCGCCTTTCATAATCGCTTTAATTCAACCGCGGTGACATATCTAAGAACTGAAGACCTTCAGCTCATTATATCATCTGAGAACATTGAAACAGTAATGATCACCACGACGTTCTGAACATGTATCTGTGCTTGAACTTTCCGATCGTTCTGTGAGGGGAATTGTGCATGAAGATCTATATTTTCATCTATACAAGATGAGTGTTGTACAGAGAGTGTCAGAACGTGACTTGAATTTTCAGAGGAACGCGTATGAAGTTCGTTTGGATGTCGTTCCTGAGGACACCATTGTTTTTTTAATGGTGAACTTCTATCACAGTTTTTTGAGTAAGTTGAAGTCACAGTATCAGAGAATTCGGACCGGTAGGTAAACAGGATTTTCACCTACGGCTAGATTGGTTCGATTTAGGGAATATTTTGAGTCACAAGAGGGAGAAATGACTTAAAACGTAAGAGCATCGATGGCTTTGAAGCAATACTTGCCAGAACACCTCTTCTTAATCAGGGACTTGCAGTAGATGGTATGATCTCCAGAGTTGTCCCTTCTAATTTTTTTCGATAGGACTTTGTGAAATCCTGTGTTTTTGTAACGTGTACAAGATCTGAAGAACGCCCACATAAGCTTGAGAGAGTTTTGACAAACACCAGATATACTTAATGTATCTAGAATGCGGGATGTCCTCTACATGATTTGCTCCTCAAAACCTTGTGAAACAAAACTTTAGGTATGTACTCATATTGTAAAAACTGAATTGAAACCTTTTAATTTATACATTGCGTTCTGCAGTTTTGAAAAATGTTATGTTGTCGCATAAACAAAATGGCAACAATAATATTGACCAACAAAAAGCTTATCAGTAACGAAGTATTTGTTTTAACAGTATTTGTTTTCCTTGGAATCGTGTACATCACTGATTATTCCACTTGCCATCATATCCCATACTTTTAAATGTTCCTCAATAGCTTTACGAAAGTCATAGAGATAACGTCCGTACATTTTATCTACTAAAGTTAGGGCTTTAACATTTTTGGAGAGCGTTACGAATGTCGTAGATGAGGTATCCGCCATCTATCAGCGACGAATTGATATACAGAGCTGTTCTAAAATCAGTCAGTTGATAGAGCAAACTAAGTACATTAATTTTAAATCTCAAAAAAAAATGTTCTTTGTACGTTGTTCAACTGTATTGGCAACTGCAACAATTTCTATTCGGACGAAGCCAACTTTTATTTAAATAGGCAAATCAAGGAATAAAATTGCAGATTTTGGAGTGGAGAAAAACCTGAAGTTGAATACCAAACACCTTCTTATTCTTAAGAAGTGGCAGTTTACGTGATAATATATTCAAAGGGCATAATTGCCCTGTACTTTGTTACTATTGAGTTGGCAGAATATGTGGAACTGCTACGTGATTATTTCAGCCATAGTCACATTATTTTGAGGATAACAACAATATAATATGTATGCCGTATGCGATTTAATAATATGATACTATATAGGCATTGTAGTTGAAGTGACTATTTCCTATCATATGTCTGGCTTATCAACAGGTTCAGTAGCTTACAAAAAAATCACGAATAACGTACATTATCGACAAAGAAAAATAATGGAATGATGGATTTTATTATGAAACTAGCCACAAATATTGAATCGATAGCTGATAATAATTTTAACAAAAACTAAAAGTATTTATATCTTTATTGAAGTTCTGCGATGTCATTCAATTTGAAAACATTAAATTAACTGTTTTCTAGATATGCACATAACAAAACTTTGTTATGGATTCCTAATAAAAAAAACATAACTTCAATTATAGAGACTCAAAAATTTTTAAGACGGAATCTAACACACAAAAAAAAGACTTTTTAAAAATAGTTCACATATCATAATAACAAAAAAAGTTATCAATGATAAAAAAGACATGAGTAAGTGAAATTTTAGCCTTATTTCGTAAATTTTGAGACAGCTACATATTTTTGAGAAGTAAAAACTAAGGAAAATTTAATTTAATTTATATATATATATGCAGAGTGAGTTGTTTAATGTATCAATTCTCCCCGCTTTCCGGAAAAATATTAAACTTTGTTGTTTCAAACGGATCACCCAGTATATTTTTCGCTTTTCAAAATCCTTAAGAAATACTTATTATTTTCAATCTAATGTTCCCTATACAAAATGCCATAATTTCGTAATTTAGCTACATTTGCGTTATTTCCGCCGAAGCTAAAATAGTACATTCAGGTGACTATGATTGCTACAATAACAAATTTGGCGTTTTATTAAATTATTATTGTTGAAGTCCATTGAATCGTGATATCTTTAATAATTTATATTCTAACCGAAATCCCATAACAAGATCTACTGTCAGTAAATTAGTGAAACATTTTATCGAAATTGGTTTGGTAAAGGATTTATTCAAATCAGGGCGCAAAAAAAACTGCATTAATTGAAAACACATCTTTAGATTTATGTGTCCTGTGAGAAGACGATCCAAACTTGAATACTAGACAAATATTGAGGGAACTTGATATTTCGCAAACATTCATAATGAAAACTTTACGTAATAATAAATTCATTCTTTACAAAGTAACGTTGTTTCAAGAGTTGTAAGATGAGGATTTTGATAGACTTGAAGATTTTACAGACCTAATGATGGAAAAATGTTAAAATCAAAACGATCCAAATTTTTTAAGTAATGTTATGAAATAATAGGCTACAAAATAATTGGGGGTAACTTAAATGGTCCTGCGTATTTAGATTTATTGGAAAATAGTATTATACCTTAGTTGGCTCGGATATTTCCAAATCCAAATTAAAATCAATTTAAAAAATACACAATATTGTTCAACCGCTCACTTTTCTGTTGAAATATCTCCTGTAATAAAGTTTTGTCCAATGTATAACAATTTTCACAATTACATAATTTTGTTACATGCATTCTATGAAATGACATGTTTTATTTTTAATCACTACACTGCTACAAGGATTCATACATCTGCATAAAAAATTGCTACCCAAAAGGAACGTTTATTATTTTCATAACTCCGTACAACACGCTGCATACATAAAAAAAGTAATCAAATCTCACCCCTGTCCAAGGCATATGAGAAAAATTTGAGAACTTGAAATGAGCCGGGAGCTAGTTGCGAAGGTAACTGAACTGAATTGAGTTTTTCAATACTTTCACGAATATTATCAATGAATATTTAGGAAAGTCAGATCTTCAACCCACATATTGTCGATATATATGAACTAATTTTAATCCCCTTAATCACCGTTGTTCTAGCTCGTGCAAAAAGTTCTTCATGCGTCAATGACTGTGTGATTAGGCCTGCCAATGCTTCACCTTCCCTCTATTCAGGATTTCAAGATTTTGATTTGAATACAACGTGACTAAAGTAATGCTTCTTCTTCTCTCTTTCCTACAAACTTGACAGTTTGCACCTTCTTTTCCTCTACTGTTATCAAACTGCAGATATAATTTCCCCTTTTTTATTATGAAGCTACATTTCACTAATGTGAAAACAGTCCTTTTGTAGCCTCTTTTACTATCATTTATTATTTATTTATTAATTAAATCGATATATCTTCGTTATTTTTTTAGGAACAGTAAGACTAACCAGAGTCTCGAAGATACTTATTTTGATCGTACGCCCTTTTGTGCCTTTTTTGCAATTTGGATTTTTACTACGGTAAATGACATCGTTCAAGCCGTTGCTTCGACTCTGAAAACTGGGACACTCAACTACATTACTATTGGAAACATCTAGCCTCACTATAGGAGAACGTTTTTCCGGTAACATCATTGATACTATCGTCACTACCTTTTCCAAAAGTTTTGAGTTCTGGAATTTCTAATGATGGGCTAATAAAGTTAATTGTTTTAAAAGGAGAATGAAGGAATATCATTTATGTATACCATACACATAACATCCACTAGGGTGACAAAAACAATAGAAGAACTTATAAGGAACGATGCCTTGTCATTGCATCAGCTATTCCATCAATTACTACTACAAAGGTTGAAAAAGTTCAATGGTATTTGCAATATGTTTGTTTACAGAGTATTAAATGTATATAGTAACAGCATCGAACTATTTTATAGTTAAAGTTATGTCTCAAGCTACCTAAAACACACAGCACTCCTATCTGGTTAACCAATATTTAGATCTATATACGAGGATGTATTCATATCTAGTTAGCCTAGACCAGTTCCATGCATAAACAAAATATTGCGTTACCACAGCAACGAACAATAACTTATTAGAAGTGTCAGTGTAAAAATTGACGTCAAAAAAGTGAACCAGAATTACGCAATAAATTAAAAGAAAAAAGATGTCTTGATAATATGTATTAATATGCTTAAATTCCTTGGTGATTAATGTCCTTCGTATGCGATCGTGTAAAATTGGACTGCAAGTTTCAAAGGAGGTAAATTTTCCATTGAATGATGACTGATCAGAAAGGCCAGTTTCTTTGTCAGTCCCCGAAAATATCGATGCAGTTCATGACATGATTTTATCAGATTGCTGCAAAATGGATCCCCAAATGTTTGAATGTTGACTAGTGCAAGCGTGCAAGGGTAGCATCGCGTTCGATCTGTGCTCGATTTGAAAACGATGTAGACTTCTTAAACCGAATTGTTACTATGGATGAGACTTGGGTACATTTCTACGATCCAGGAACAAAGCCACAATCGATGGAATAGCGCGAAGTTTGTGTCCAAAAATTTGCTGGAATAGCTCTTGTTTCAGTTTTTTGGGATTGCCATGGAATACTCATGATTGATTTTCTGGATAAGGGTGGAACATATTTCAACCTATTTCTGTTCACAATAGGGGCCATCCATAAAGTACGTCACACGAATTTTAGGACTTTTGACCCCCCCCCCGTCCTTGTCACAGGTTGTCACATTTTTATAACCCCCCCCTCCTGATGTGACGTCACACATTTTTTAAATTTATGTATGTATTTAAAAATAATCGAGAGAAAACAGCTATTTTCATTTTTTACTTATTTTTATTAAATAATAATCCAATAAAATCAACATAAGTCCAACATTTCATAAAATTTTTTAAATTTTCAATTCACATCCAAACTCTGCGTTTTAGTATTTTAAATTTCAACATGTGACGTCACAAAACTATTGACCCCCCATGCCCCTTGTCACACGATGTCACACTTCGGTGATACCCTCCCTCCTCATTAACGTGTGACGTACTTTATGGATGGCCCCTTAGAGACCATGGAAGATAGACTTACTTCATAAGTAAGGTATTCAGTTTTTTTCACTGTAAATATTTCATAATTGAGGTTTTCAAGAACCGATTTCCTTCATATCCAAGCACACCTAATTCGTTGATACTCAATTGTTGGTAGAGCAACTGTAACTGTCTTTCCAACTTTTGTGCAAAGTTTCCAATAACCTATGAGAATCATACATCAGTGATGGACTAGATGATAAGAAACAACAAAAAACTGTATAGTCTCACCTGCTGGCTTCCCTCAGCTATTCATTTGTAGACTAGATAGTTTTTTGTCCTTAGTACCATCCTATACAGACAAAAAAAAACAACAATAGTTCCAAACTGTCAAAATAATCTCTTGTATCAATATGAATCAAAGCATATGAAGAAATCACTATCTAATATAAGTTTCTATTGATGTCTCTTTTATATGACAAAAAAATTATAAAATGTTGAAAAGTTTTTAAAATCTAATTTCCCAACTACTTTTTCAGAAATAACTGAAAGTTAAACTCGCAAAGAATCACTATTACTATTTTCTATAAAACACAATCCTACACCTCCAGTACTAAAACTTCATAACTATCGCTTAAACTATGGCAATAGCATAAATTTTTTTTAAATGATTTCTAACAAAAAAACTTAACTGGAAGCAGCACACATTGCACGTCAAAAAACCATTTCAAACCGATATAAACCTCACGAAAACAATCACAAGTGAATCCTGGGATCTGACTATAACTGTTTAATGCATATATATAAAGCACTTATTTGCTTAAAGGCGTAATATGGCTCTATTGTATATGACACTACCAAGAAAACTACCTTAAACTAGAAATCATCCCGTTCCAGCACAATAAAGAGCTTTGGATGCGAAACCGGAAAACCCCTTCTACATTTTCGAAAAGAATACCTTGTCGCTTCAGATGTACTATCCATCAGGACAAACTAGAAAAATCCAGTTAATTTCAACATACAGCAAAATCGCTACAAAATTCCACATTCGACTAATTCCAAAACTGATATGTCAATCCATGAAAGAGCCAGTGGAATTCTAGCAGAACTCCAAATCGAATGCCCAAATCTGCCCAACAAAATTAAAACTTCCCCTCCATGGTTTATCAATATCCTTCTCACTGATAGTACACTGTGCAAATTCAACAATGTAGAAACGCCCAATAGCCTGATAATTTGCCTCAAACAAGTTTCCACGATTTTACTTCGCAAATATAGATGCTTCCAAAATCGCTTATGACGTAGGTGCAGCATTGAACGTACAAAACAGCACATTACAATTTAAGCTACATGAAACAAGCAGCGTCTGTACTGAAGAACTATAAACTACTCTGCGAAAACTCATTCACTCATTCCATATAATTAGTCAAGTTTATATACAACAAATGAATAATTTTGTCATACTAGACAACGAGGAAATGAAGAAGCCGACCACAATGCTTGACAAGCAGTGATTAGTGAAACCACAAGGGAAGTGCAAACGGAGAGTGCAACGATATTAAATCTTGAATGAAAAGGGGCAAAACGAGTGGCAAACAACGTAAAAAGAATAGAACCTTTCGACTAAGAAAACTATTCAAGTTCTTGGTCACGTGAGTTTTTAAATTTATTTTTTTTTGGTCTTCTCTTTGTGACAAATATTCTTATAAAATGGTTTGTATTCGAAATTTATGGGTGGATGGAGAGATGTGAAAAGAGAGTTTAAATCGGAATACTTTTCATTTGACGTTGGCAATGAAATGTTCGGCCAGTCAAAATTGGCTGTTGTCCCTTATTCGTTGCTACAGTCAAGGGTTCTAAACTCTCCTTCAAAATTTTCTTTGAATCTTATAGTAAATAGATGCTCTTTATAAAAGCTCAGCCAACATATTTTTTGAAAGCTTATCGCCTAACCATTTAAATTTTCTTTCCGAAGAGTCAAGTTACTTTCCAGTCTACGAAATTCGCAAAGGACATTTTGAGAATGATGTAAGGTTTATCTCCTTTTCTTCTAATTCTAATTCTGAAGAACTTAAGAATAAAGGTTTAGTTACAAGTTTATTTCTTGCTCCCAAACTAACATTCTTTTCTGGGATTTCAGTTGTATCAGAACGGAATACAGGAGTGGATTCACAACGTTCACGTTATTTTCGCTTTTAAATTATGCAAAAATTGTCTGTTGTGGAATCAACAACACATGGTACTCGTTTTTGGAAATATATGAGAAGATAAATTTGAGTTATGTGATTTGTGAACAAGAAAATAACAAAATAAAAGTTTTTCCTAATAAAACAGTTATCTCAATATGTTTTATTATTATTAATAATTTTTGAATTGTCTATTCGACTCGTCATATAAGATAAATTGCATATGACGTTTCTACATTTATATGATAATATATTCATTAATATTTTTTCATCAGAATTGAAACGTTTATTCTGTTTTTTAATAGAATCATCCGCTTTTAATTTGGAACGATATTACTTCATATAATTCAATAATAAATTGAGCTAGAATATTTTATGGTAAAAACTAATTTAAATGAATGAATTCATACAATATGATTAATTTAGTGCTAAAATAGTTTTCAATAAACATCAAAAATTTTTTTATTTTTAATATCAAATAATGAAATATTTAATTGTTGACAAAATTACGAATTTTCAAGGGAAAGCTATGAAACGCTATTGAGTAGTAATAGGACCTATGAAAATGTTGCAGAAGTACTTGGTCTCACCTAGGTGCTAGTTGCTTGAAACTCACTGTATTAGAAAGTACCCAACCTATACAGCATATATTTCAGTTTTCAAGACCGTTGCTTAATATTTGTTCGACAGCCATCAATAGTGATTGTTTTCAGTGAATTTGTAAACATGGAAAAAATTCATGATGTGATACAATACTTTTATTTGAAAGGTATTAGCCCAACCAATATAGAAGCTGAACTAGATTCTACCCTGGGTGAGAGTTCGTGAGTTTAAACGAGGCCATACGACCTACGAAAACCAGCATCGCAGTGGTCGACCAAACAAGGAGATTACTCCAGAAATCTTCAAGAAAATCTACGAAGCTGTACGGGATAACGTCGACCGGCAGTGCACGAGCTAGTAGACGACATAGTAGAAATTTAAAAAAATGGAACAAAACAACGTCGTGAAAATATTTTCATCGAGTGTTTGGCAATGGTTCACAGAAATAGAGCTGAATTTCTGCGCCGTTTCATAACTATGGAAGAAACTTGGGTCCATTACTCCACAAAAGCTCAATCGAAACATTGGACTGAAAAGGGAGAGCCGGCTTCAAAGAAGGTATAGACCGTCCCATTTGCAGGCAAGGTCATGTCGTCGTATTCTTGGGATACGCGTAAGATAATTACAATTGACCATCTTGAAAAAGGAAAAACTGTGAACGTCGAGTATTATGCGAACTTATTGCAACATTTGAGTGAAGAAATTTAGCAAAATAATGAGTTGAATTTTGACGCTCCCCTTTCGCCAAATTCGCCCTCGAATTATTTTCTGTCCCAAACTTGAAAAAATGGCTCAGTGGTGAAAATGTGATATCGGCAGTTAATTGCTATTTTGAGGAGCATCACGATACTTATTATGAAAAGGGTATAGACTTTGATATTGTAGATCTATCCTTGCTATGCTCTGTATATCTTGTTGTTATATTTTTGTCAAAAACCTAAAAACTATACAGGGGCCAATATCAACTTTCTTATTTTAAATGCAATCCCCTATATATTATTAATTTTTTTTTTTGGATTTGCATAAATTTGCTACATAACACTGAGAACCTAATAAGTAGTACTGATTATTTCTTAATAATTTGGAAAAAAAAACATTAATATAAATGTGAGACGATTTACTGATTTAATCGCAAATGTTAGTAAGTTGAGAGGTTCAGTTCTGGTATATCTTTTGTCAAATTCTCTCTCTCTCTCTTGCTGGCAATTTTATCCAACTATTTGGACAAAATTGATTCAGGTACTGCCGTACATTGATTTGCTAATGGGACAGTGCTCCATTTTGCTGAAACTATATTCGCAGGAACTTGTGGCTTGCTGTAATAGGATTGAAGTCCGACAAAGTTAGCAATACATTATTTTGTAGCAGTTCTAAAGATTTATATATTGCCTTTTTAGATTATTGCGTATGTTCTCGCATCCAGTTAGGATTCTCTTCACATCAAAATTACCATCATTCATTCAAAAATACGTTCTATCGAAAAGAGAAATACAGTATAATTTTATAGGTATGCATTTCATGTTTTTTGACCAGAATTACATAAATAAGCCTTTTACCCAACACGTACTCATTTATTAATTAATCAATTTATATTATTTGGCTTTTCCACATCATATTGTGGGCTTAGTAGAACGATTAGGTATCTAGAAAAATCATTTTTCTGGGGAATCCTGATATTTTTGATGATTGTTAGTTTTTGCCTGCTTTTGATCAATGGGTAGTTATTGTGTTTGTTTATTGAATAAACAGTTATTTTTAAATGAATAAGAATTTTTCCTCATCATCATTTATTTCTAAATATTTGATATTACAAAACCATAAAAAACACACTTTTACAACTCATATCCATAAAATGTTATCAAAACAAATAAAAAATAGTTTTAAATTCTTAATAAAAAAAAGAACTTTTCGAATAAGAAAACTAATCACTCTTAGATCCAGACTCTTCAAGTTCTTGGTGACGTGATTTTTCCGATTTATTATTTTTTGTATTTTCTTTGTGAAACATATTCCCATAAAATGGTTTGTTTTCCAAATTTATTGCGGGAATACTTTTTATTTTATTTATTTTTATTTTATTTGATTATTGGCAATGACAATGTTCGGCCCGATAAAAATTGCTGTTTCTTGTACAATCAAGGGTTCTAAACTTTTCTTCAAAATTTTTGTTTAAATCTTATAGTAAATAGACGCTCTTCACAAAAGCTTAGCCAACACATTTTTTCCAGCTTACCACCTAATCATTCAAATCTTTTTTCCGGATAGTCAAGTTACTATCGGGATAGGTTCTCCAGTCTATGAAATTCGTAAAGGACTTTTCTTCTCGCACTTCAGGCAATTGATTTCTAGTCCACCGGCCCGTTTATTTTTTCTACTCTCTGTTGCTGGGTAGTTATAGCGGACTGTATAAAGTCAAATTGACGCTATGACTAACAACCAATAATTTTAAATCTATGGTACTCAAATGTGCAACACATTGCTGCAACAAATCTATTTAAATATTGTCCTCTTGGTCTCCCTGGGTTATTTAATGAAAAAATATTTTTAAATTTGAAAAATCTGCTCAATACTTTAGTGTAATAACAATATATGTGAAGCAAAAAAATTTAAATTTACATAACCAAGAATATACAGTGAACCAAGTAACGAATAATTTGCAAAATATTGAAGTGTTAAAATTGTTTTTGAGAAAAAAATGTATTAAAAAAATACAAATTAATAGTTCTTATGACCGCCTCTTCTTGCAATCAATTGGCCAAGGCGTCCGGGCATCAAGTTATCGATAACATATTCCCACTTTTTTTGAACGGTAGCAGTCAGGTCTTGAAGGGTTTTCTCGATTAGATATTGCTCTGTCAATTTAATCCCTTACATGTTCAATGGGATTCATGTCTGGTGAATTTTCTGGCTAATTCATTCTTTGGATATCTCCTGGTACCTGTCATTGTTCGCTCAATGGCAACATGTTGTATTCGGCGACCATACATTATACTCCCCCAAATCATCACAGATCCCCCATGCTAGGGAACAACATCTCTGGTAAAATTGAGTAGTTTCTCTATACCTGGGCCTCTCCAGACCCTTTCCCGCCGACTATCACTGTGGAAACCAAATCGAGACTCGTCGGAAAAAGGGACGTTACGCCATTGTTGTAAAACCTAATTCCTGTGCTCCTCAGCTCATTGGAAATGGACAGCTAAGTGTCGTCGTAGGCACCCTCTTAAGGTCTCTTGCCTTCAGATTCGATGAATATAATCACCTTCTGATGGTACTTCTCGAAACTGCCCTTCAGTATGTTAGCAAAAAGTGACTTCAAATTACTGTTCCCATTATAAATCGGATGAAATTAGCTATGTAACGGTCTTCCCTCTCTGATGTAACTCTGGGGCGACCGAAGACCGGTCTTCGCGCAATGATACCAGTTTTCTGGTCCTCTCAGTTGAATATTTATGGGTGAAAATTACGATATTGTTTGTATTTTTATGATCAGATGCCACAAAATTTAAAAACAAAAAATGGGTTCTATACATAGGCAAACTTGAAAGTTTACAAGGGCGGCAAGACTTTGAAAAATGTGTGTATTTGTACTAAAATGTTGCTATTTCACAATTGCCCCTTTTCCCCTTATTTGAAGAATCTGTTTGTGCTATTAGAACATGCTGTAAATTGCAACTTACTCAGTTGAAAGTTTGTTATGCCAGTTCACTACCATTTTTCTTCTCTCGCTTAACTTCATTTCCTCAAATCCTTCAACTTTGGCGCCTGAAGTTTCGTAATTTATACAAATACGGCCGTGATCCTTTTTAGGACGGTGGAATACAAGATTGTATTCTCCAGTGAAAATCTTCCGATATTATTCTTCCAAATTACATTCTTCTCGTAATTGTTTGTACATTTCGTACATTAGATAAATGTTAAGCGAAGGGTCAAGATATGTACGTTTTGTGTCAAATTACATTCTTCTCGTAATTGTTTGTACATTTCGTACATTAGATAAATGTTAAGCGAAGGGTCAAGATATGTACGTTTTGTGTCAAATTACATTCTTCTCGTAATTGTTTGTACATTTCGTACATTAGATAAATGTTAAGCGAAGGGTCAAGATATGTACGTTTTGTGTCAAATCGGTTATAATATTACTTCACCACCGGTAATATTACTTCAATGTGATTTCTCACACTGGAAACGATTTAGTGTCTTTTTCGCTTTTTTATGTGTCGACCTCTTTTATCGGGTTCGGTTGTATTTTTTTTGTCTTTTTGGTCATGGCAATGTCAATAACATCCTTACGAATGCCTAGTCTCTCTTGCAAACATTCAATTTCTGTTGGTTTTCTGGTAGAAGATAAAAATAAACAGTATAGTTTTTTCTTGATGCCTTAGTAGTAGTAACTTTTAAATATAAAACAAGAAGCTATTTACCAGAGCGAACATTTAGGATTCAAGGACTGCTTCTAATATCCTGTTGCTTTCAGAACTCATATTTTTTAATTCATATTAGAAAGAACTGAATTAGCGTTACAAACCAGTATGTTACGTTATTTCCCAAAAAAGTCAAGTTAACTAGTTATTTTACTAGGCCCACGATATGTTCATGAAAGTACTAAACGTGTTTTTTATTTCACGATATTTGCATATCTTATATTTTGAGAATTATCAACTTTACAGAACTGAAATTTATTTTTTCAGTCAAGATTACTAACTTGATCCATAGTTTATATAACTTGATATAACTAACATCCATAACTTGATTGAGACCCCATATCGTGCACAATAGCTATTTGACCCAGTAATGGACGTGGAAAATTTAAAATCTGTTATAGAAAATAAATTCAATTTAATTTTTTCAAGAATTCGAGATTCGTTCCAAATAGGTACTACGTCATCAGCGCCGATAATGGAGGAGAGCATCCGGCTTGTTTGATAAGATACTACTAGCTAGAGTTACTTCATACAGTATATATATTCTATATTTTCTAGTTGGCCATTTCAACTGAGCCTTGTGTTTCCTGACAAGCCTGACAAGGTCTTTCATTAACTATCTTAACATAATTCTGCATATCGACAACTAACACTACGCTATCGGATGGTAAAACAAAACAACGTTGTGTGGATGCTGCTGTAGCTTGGCATGCAAAACTCTATCGGCGCTGGTGACGTAAGCAAGCGATTGGCGTATTGCAAAAAGTAATAGAAGAGTAAAAATATTCCACTTTCGAAAATTTGTGACAGCGCTATTATCAGTATTAGAGATGTACGGTAAATTACAAAATTTATGTTACGGCGTGCTAGATAATTTGAAAATAAAAGCCCGACATCGTTTCCAGACCCATTCCAAGTGAATGTTCTTCTTCTTTGAAAAACGAAAAAGAAACATCACAAACGTAGAGACAGAGACTTATTCTAAATATTTCAGTTTTAAAATGTAAAAAAGTTATAAACCACGAGTTTCTCATAAAGTTTTAAGTTCTGTAGCTTCTTCAAGGTTTAAAGCGAAATCAATGTAGAGAGATACAGAGTTATAGTTCACAAAATTCCTCTTTCAATGAAAATCTTTATCGACCTATTGACGTTTAAACAGTAACTCGCATACCCTTAGATATAATGATGTTATCAAATTTGAAAAATCGGTACAGTCTATCGATGAAAATAAATATTAGGGTGATACATCTACGAGTACTTCAAACTCAAAATAAATTCAGTGATTGAATATATATATCTAATATATCCAGAAAATAATCAAAATTGTATATTTGACTAATTTGTGTGTGAACACAATACAAATAAGTTGAGCCTTTTTGGTGACAGTCTTCAATGAAGTTCTAAGTTCGTTTTATCGCACAATTGAAATAAACGTTTTGATTTGTTATTCATTTATATTTCAGAAACATTATATGCCAAAATTGTCAGCTCTAAACTCATTATCCAAATATAATAAGACATAATGGTTTATTTGAGCAGATCAAACACTCACAATTAAAGTGTCTGACGCGCGTTTCGATAACCAAGTTATCATCTTCAGACATTGAAAGTAAACTAGAAACTCGGCGAGAAATGTCACATTCATTCCTTAACTAATAAATTATAGAGAGGACAGTAAGAAATAGTCCTTATTTAAATTATTCTCCCATCCAACAATTTATAAACCATTTTCTAACCCACCCTATTAAAAATTCCATACTATCCCTTTGTATCAGGATTGAAAGGTATCAATGCAAAGAATCAGCCAGGATGTACCTACATGTAGCAGTGTTTTTTCCAAATACATGAAATTCCAGCTTATCACTATTCACTATTCTCACCTTTTTTCTATTCCATAAGTAAACTTTGAGTCTTAGAATGAAATCTCTTACATTTGAGTTCAATGGTAGGAAAATTAGCTATAAATTAATAGGTTAAGTCAGTATGAATATTATCAACGGTTCCAGACTTTCTCATTTAGACATTAACTATGTTGATAATTAAAATGTTATCGTTACTAGCAGACAACGAGAGAATTATATCAACGCTAGTAGAACAGAATCATCCCTTAGCTTATCCAGGCACGATTATCGAGTCAATTGGAGCTTGTCTCGTGTCTGAAAATATTGTACTTAGTATGGGAAAAAGTTGTTTATGGTATAAATATATACTTGTTTTAAAACGTCTCCATTTCTACTTGGAAATTAATCTACACAAAACTTGCTACTTGAACGAGTTACATTACAGTAGTAATAAAATAGATAATGATTCAACGTATACATAAATGAATGCTGTTTGTTATCAAGATGCATTTATCTCTTGATAAATTTTAAGTTTATCGATCCATTTGAGGGTTGAGATGCTAATAAAATATTATAGCCATTCATGAGATTATTCAATCCTTTCATTCACTTTCTGAGAAAATTCCCTTTCTGTCTATCTTTCCGATCAGATCACCAGTGGTATTATTTGTAAAAATTATCGAATCTATTACATTGAATTATTTATGTAGTGAGTTTACGAAACGTGAAACATACTTGCAGCTATATATTTTTTCAGTCAATTTCACAGCATTTAAAAGAAAATGATGTCACAAATCAAAATAAAAATGGTTGCCAGCTCTCAGTCGGCCGCAGCATTGGGGTTGCCAGGTGTAAACAGGTATATTATTGTTAATTAACTGCATTCACTGTTTTTTTTTTCAATTTTTATGCAAAATGAAAAAGGAAAAAGCTTGGCAGCTGAGACACTTATAGACAGTACAGATATTGACTCTGAATTTTCGGACTTTTTCGATGAAACGATCAGGTGCTACAATACAGCATTTCCTCTCGTAAAAGTAATCGTAGACTACGAAAGAGGTTAGCCTTCTATATTAAATAGTTCACATACAATCCTCACTACCTCAATTATATCAATAACTTTAGATTATTGTATCAGAAAACTGTTAAAACTATTGAGCAAAACTATTACAACAATCGCATCTAGAGAGTTAAAAATTCCTCGAAAAGAACTTGGTGTGTTATCAATGATTTGAAAAATATAACCCGTTCATTGAACACTAAGGACCTCGACCCAAAAGAACTTAACAATAATTTCGTGAACGTAAATAAGAATATGTTCTCGATATATACCTCACTCGACAGAAATTCAATACGGCTCGGTTTTTTATAATTTTGCTAAAGCCTTTGATTGTGACGATCAAGAAATTCTTAATAAAAAATTAGAGTATTATGGCATCCGACGTCTTCCTTTAAAATGCTTTGTGTCTAACCTTGAAGGTCGAAAACAATTGATACGAGCTAATGGTAAAGTTTCAAGTAAATTGTCAGCTAGCAGTGGTGTACCTCAGGGTTCTTCTTTGAGTCCAGTATTTTTTTTGGTATTTATTAATGATGTCACAGAATTAATTATAAACTCACTTCACTCGCGAATGTCACCAGTGTAACCAGGAGTGGTCCAGATAACAAGCTTTACATTCTACCTTATGCAAAGATCTCATTACTATTAAGTCCTGGTCTGACGCAACCGGTCTTTGTTCGAACACTGAGAAAACTTGAGTTTTATCCTATAAAGGAATTTTAAAATCTCTAAAACTCAATAACGACTTAATACGATACTCAAATTCGATTAAGTTTGGTCTACTTATTGACGGTGGCCTTCAATGGTCTATATATATGTGTCCAAACAGCTCGATTCTCAAACTGCTTCAACAACTTACTACTCGTTATTCGAATCGCATCTTCGTTATGGTTTGCTTTTCTAAGGATCTTGTATTTTGTACCTCTTCGAATCTATATTCAAATTACAAAAAAAGAGCTATTCATTATTTTTATGGTTTTTGAAGTAGAATACTATTTTAAAAAAATTTCAACTTTCTCCGTTTTTTTCCTTTTTCCCCTTGTTTGTTTGATTTGCAAAACATTCTCACAACTCATATGAGAGATTCATTCATATCTACCCTACTAGAAGAAAGAATTCGGACATTTACTTAACTATACCCACTTCTGATCTGATGAAAAATTCCATCTTCTTCAGTGCCAAAAAATTATTCAATCAACTGCTTTCAGAATTAAAGTTCCAAAGATTGACGAAAGCATTTCTGCTCGAAAGATCTTTTTATTCGGTGGCAGAATTCTACAATTTATAGACTTACAAGAAAAATTATCATTTATTTTCATATATTTATATTAAGTACCTAATATAAAATTGTGTCGCTTTGTCCATAAAATTGTAAATTTTGTAATGACAATAAAGCTTATCTATCTCTCACAGTAGGTTGATAAAGTATTAACGGTCTCTTTGGTCAAATCGAATATCAATAACTCCATTACTTCAAATGTATGTTTCCAATAGCATTCTCAGTTTTTTATCATAGTGAAGTGTTCCTATAACTATATCTAACCGTTCTGAAGTTATCAACACATTTTAAAGATGATGTTTTTCATTCATCACTAACGTTTAATCGTCGCCTGGTGTCAATTCTTGACAGATTTGCTTAATTTTATTCACAAATATTGTTTAGTTTAACTAGTTAATTTCAATTTTTTCATTAACATTCACAATCATACTTCATGCTTTGATGATTTTTTCACAGGCTAATACTATGGAAACAACCCTCTATTGCTAAGGTTATATACACACAAATATGTTGCTTACATGAAGCAATAGAAGACTATAACAGTAACCACCGATGAAGACAATGAATTCTTGATGTTAGGTTCAGTAGTGTAGAATCCGAATACAAATAGTTCCAGACATAAAGTTATAAGTCAATACAGGATTTTAAGACAGCCAAAATACGATCCGTATGTTTTTCAGCTGCATCAAACTTTCGTTTATGGACCTTTGATCGGTCGGAGAGGGAGAAGACTTTTACAAATTTGTGTTATTCACAGAAGCATTCACTTTCCACAATAATGGCCTAGTGAATTCATAACTTTCACGATTATAAGACTGAGTATAAACACTTTTTATGAACCGTTAAAATCAATAAAGCATAAATTTGTTTGGTAGGATTGAGGATAATTGCTTGATACATCGCTGTTTCAAGGGTCATTTGAAAATACGGAAAACGTTGTTTTGAGATCAAAACATATGGCTGCAGTTATGTGACTTACCATAGCATTTCCATTTAGCTGTAAGAAATTTCCAAATAGATGTGTATGAAGGGAAGGTTCATGCAGTTGGCCACCCAGATCATCGGTTATAACCCGGATGAATTACTTTTTTAAGGAATACTTGAGAAATATTTTGTGAAGTACTTCACCGAATACTCCCGATGATATAAAAATTCGGATAAGGAATGTATTTACTGCAGTTACAACCGAAATATTAACTAATGTTAGACTATCATCTTACACTTCGAATTCGAAAAAAAATGGTGCAATTATCACAAAAGTATGGTTGACCTGCTTAACAACTGTTGGGACATGATGTTAGATGGTAGCGGTACTCTTCGAGAGTATTTATTGTGGGAGTTTTTCTGGCCATAATCTTTCTAATTTTCTCTTTGTTATTGGTTGGTTGGATAGACTATCATTTCATTGTTATAGTCTTTGGATCGGGCTCTACTTAACGTATTTAAAGGTTTACTGCAGCCCCATAGTTCTATTCCATACTCACAAATTGGTATGAATATGGTGCTGTAGATAAGCAATTTATTTTCGAGACTTAGTTGAGACCTTTTGTTAAGTAGCCAGTGCATATTTTTTAGTTTATAATCTGTATTCTCTTGTTTTTGATATGTGTTTTTCATCTATTTCATCTGCATTTGCCATCTGAATGCAACCCTAAGTACTTCACAACTGCTTTTATCCGAATGGGAATATTATTGATGAACATTTGCGGATAAGCAAATTTTCTTGTTGTAAATGTTATTTACACTGATTTACTGGCATTGACATCAATTTTCCACTCATGGAGTCAGTTTTGTATCTACAACTACAGTAGGGTTTATACCTACTGCCATGATTGCCTTGTTATCTGCAAAGGTTGCTATGAAGATATCGTCTAGGCTTGAAACGTCTACTGAGAACATTAGATACAGAAATGGGCCTAGAACGCTGCCATGAGGTACTATAGATTCTATCGTATGGTAATTTGAGTAGGTTTCTCCAATTTTGGCTTAAAAATAATGGTCGGTAATATAAGATTTTAAAATAAAGTGTACTAAAGAAATAATGATTTGAAGTTTCTAAAACAAAGATCTTAAAATTGAAATTCTTGCCACAAACAAAGAGAATGAGGATGAAACATGAAGATAGATTAAAATCACTGACAAATAGGCAATAAAACTTATTATTGAATTAACATCTACAAATATAATTTCATAGAGGAATCTAAGGAAAGCAGATAATAATCAACTTGATTGAAAGCTTATAGAGGAAAGTTTCTTCTCAATTTCTTATGGTACATTCAATATTAGGAACCCATCGGAAAAATTTAGACTTCGCATCATCCAAATAATCAATAAGTATTTTTACACAATTGAGGAGCACAAACTAGTTCAAATCATTCCTAACTTATTGTGGCATACCTTACGATATAAACTCTGGGGAAATGTATAATGTGCTTGTGAAGCTGAAACGTTTCTTGATTGATTAATTGAGTGTCCTATCTGCTCAACTATGAAATCGACTAGCTGCAAGCTTCTTGATTGTATAAACTATATAATGGAAGTTTGGAATTGCAAACTGATAAACAGGTAAATAGTTGTAGTTAGTAATTCATTCTTGCTAAACAATAAACTATCGTAAAATTCATTCAATACATTTTATTTCATTTATATGGAGAAGTGCTCTGGGTCTTATTAACCTAAAGTTATCGTCTACATTTTTACGTGGTTTTTTGGATATAATATTTTATCTCAGATCAAGTTATTTGACAATCAAACTATAATTTTTCGAAATAGGACGACGATTTAAAGAAGTTACTTCACTTTTTTACATGATTTCAATACAATTCCATTCGAAAAGTTGACGCATAGTCAGTTCCCTCTTTAAGATGTATCTGACGATTTGATTCAGCTCAATATGATGCCAACTATTATAAAAAAAAGTTTGAGTCAGCATACTATAAAATTATTTTGTTTTTCTACCTCTTTCGCAACCTCCCACAACCACACTCATCGCGGATCAGTTGACGCTGACTAATTAGACACTTGGAATTTATGGAAATATCGAAAAAACTTAGAATGGATCGGCATACAGCTCCTAACTAAAATGCAACCTCCTGGACTACTAGGTTGAAAGTCCCTCTTCTGTCAATGTCAAAGCTGCTTGAAAATCCTTCAAAACCCTTGTCAAAAAGTTTTTGAAAATTTGTAAAACGTCAAAATTTTGATTGTTGTGTGTCAAATTTGTTCAAAATATTTTGATATAAGAGTGAATATCTTAACAAATATTAATTTCCCTTTTGCCTTGAAACTATGAGTGATGAAGTTTTCATCAAAATTTGAAGGTTAACAGGAATTTTGGTATAAAAGTACAGGGTCTGCTCAGGAAGTAGGAGGATTCATTTGTTTAAAGAAATATTTATTCATGAAAATAGTACGGAAAATTGAAAATTTTCAGCGTAGCACCGTTCCGTAACTGCACAATCTTTCCATTGAGGAATACTTGGTCCAAAATGCTATTGAGCTCTTATTTGGACCGCCTCTACCGAGCCGTTTTGCTTCCTTTGAGCATCGATTTTATTCTCAGGAACAGAAAAAAGTCTGGCATGTAGGAAAGATGAGATAAGATGCTACACTACGCGAAATGCTGTGTGGCACGACGCGTCGGTATGGTGCAGGCGCCAATTGTTGGCTATGGCTGGGTACACACGTACTCGCAGGCTCTTGAGGATTTCCACTAAAAAACTGCATGATAATGTTTGACTCATTGATACATACCCTTAAAGGATGACACCATACTGATCATAAAAGGAAATGACCATAAGACTTGGATTTCTGTCACGATCTCAAAAACTTGGATTTTATGAATGCTCAATTTATCTGTAATCATTCTAATAATCCTCCTAAGATCACTGTTCAATAAACTTTCCACTCACGATACATTTCCGTGGGTTTTGCTGGATGCCCAGAGTGGTCTTCGTCTTACACTATTTCCCTACCTTCTCAATACAGCTTGTGCTATTCAAAAACACCATATATAGATAAATAAAATTTAATCCCGTATCGCTGCTTAAGTAAATGCTCAATGATTCTCTGTGATGAAGCCTTTCGACATTGGATCACAGTACAAAGGATCTCCTCTCTAACGACCGGAAGGTTATTGCTGACTTTTTCCCGCGATTCCATTCTATCTCTTTTCCATTCGTGCGCGTGCAGATCACCTCTTGTCCGCATTTTTGATAAAGAAAGAACCAGTACTACTAATTTCAAAACAGACTCTGTATGCTAGAGGATTACTGATCTGTAACACACTCGATTGTCTCAAGAAACTATGGAGGCCAAAGTTTGTTATACTTTTTCTAGATTCGGATGTGATAGAACATTTTTATCACATTTTCTAGATTACTTTTATCTGAATAAACTGTACTTAGTAACTCTAGAAATTGGTAAACTAATGTATTCACAAAATATCAAATTTTCAGACTATTAGATCAATTTATATGAATACCTTGGATATGGTAATAATCTCCTGAATTTTCAAGTATGAGATATGAAACTTTGATATTTATCCAATAAACCAAAGAAACTAACTTTCCTAAACTCACAATATATTAAGATTATCGAATAGATTCCAACTTACTTATTTATTTCCAACGAAAATTCCATGAAAGCTTTCCATTTCTAGGAACTTTAACATGTGTTTATTTCCACACTCCATAAATTCATGAGATTATCATGACATTATTATGAACCTAACACTCTGTTGAAGTATAATCCTTTCTCATGAATTTTGAATGAAATCCTCAAAAGTCGTTCCCTTAATAAAAGCCGGAAAGTAAGTCCATAAACTTAGATATATCAACACGTCTAACCAATTTTTCAATTTTCATAATTCATAACACTCCAAAGTCGTCGTCGGAAAATTTGTAGGAATTTTCAGGCCATCCTCATACAATTATAAAGTTAGTTTAAATTGGTCGTATAAGAGGTAAGTACTTGGAGAGAAGGGCTCCAGTAGAAGCTTTTAAGGCTTGTACGGTAGTATAACAAGGTGACCAAAGGAAAATTTGTAATAAATTTTCGAAATTTTCATATACAGGATTCATCAGTTGATGTGACAAATATTTATGAACTACGGTTGAAGTTACAGCTTATGAAGGAAAAACTGTTTATTTATGACACGAAATAGGATAAACATACCAATAATTCAATATCTGCACTCATAACATACGAGTAGTACCAGTTTCTACAAATTATTCAAAAATTTTCAATTATTTCGTCGTTAATGCTTTTGCTTATAAAACTAGCGGTGAACTGCTTTTTGTATTCTTACTATCACACCTAACTTAATTCTAGAATAAAAACATGAGTATTTCAGAATTTGCACCAGCTGGACAACTAAGAACTGGCGTCCGTCATATCTCGGGTATGGATTAAAGGGATTTTCCAATAAGGACTTGACAACTTTTTTTCAAAATAAAATGAAAACCATTTGAGATACTTCAAAAACTTTATTATCGAGTTGAAGTACATTCAAAACATTTATGAACGGAACTCGACTTCGCTCATATGGACACCGCGAGCACGTTTGCAGCAGTTAATTAGTCGGACCTAAGTTTCCATGACTCGGCCACATATTTCGGCCGAAATTGGGGTCAAAAATCATCGATAATTATGGCTCGATTACGATCACCATTCACAGTAACGTGGCGACCACAATCATCGACGAAAAAATATGGCCCTATGACGCCGCCTGCATGCAAACCGCACCAAACAGTTATCTTCTATGGATGAAGTGGTTTTTCATTAAGCAAATGTGGATTTTCACCCGACAAATACAGCATATGTATTATTATTGACAAACTCATTAAGCCGGAAATGAGCTTCGTCATTGAAGATGATTTTGCTATGAAATTGACCATCTTGACGCATATTTTCCTGAGCCCATTCGGAGAACGTACGTTGCTTCGAATGATCCCTCGGCTTCAATTCATGAGTGAGCCTGATCTTGTATGGGTGTAAAGTAAGATCCTTCGCAAAATTCGCCATAAAGTGGTCTTGGCGATGCCCAACTCTTGAGAACGCTGTGGAATCGACTGATTTTGATCATTTGCTCTGGACGTTTCAACGTCAGCGATATTTGCGACACTTTTAGCAACTTCACTAAATTAAACCAAAAATCGAAGTTAACGCTCTTTTAATAGCTGCCACCATCCCCAAATTTCTGTAGTAAATTTTTAAAATTTACAGACGTTGTTTGTTCGTGTACTTCACCATGATGAAAAGATTATATCTACTGAATAAATTGACAGTGATGTTTTGATGTTAAGTGAAAAGGTGCGTTCACAAACTAAATTCAAAATTGTCAAGTCCCTATTGGAAAACCCTTTAGCTTTAGGGAAAAATATTGTAACGACAGTTGCTCCGAGAAACACATGGAAATTTTCAGATTTTAGATCCGTCAATAGAGAGCATTGGGCGGCGTTTTTCATATTTTTTGGGACTCCTCTTGACATATTTAAATAGAGGCACAAATGTTTAAGCAGGTCATTCAAAATCGCTGACGGTTGTATAGGATAGCAGTTTCAATTTCTTTGCCTGTCGTATCCTTTCAATCATATTATCTCATGTCTATTGGTGTAAACAAGATCTTTTATTCGGAACCACAAATAAAAATATGAGCAAGCTAGACCTGGAAATCTCGATAGCCAAATAAATAAACTTCTACGTTGTATCTGAAAGAATTGGCAACTCGTTTCTTAAGGAGTCAAAATATCTTTCTCCATTAGATGTCTCATTAAAAAAATATACTCATGCTGTTTCCGATATTTCAATGTTAATCAATTTACTTATGAAAGACTTCTTGGCTTTCTTTCAATGTGTCAAGAAAAATATCTAAAACGTATCAAAAACCGCTCTCTAGCATTGCTATCTAAATTGCTTAGAATTCATATATTTTGTATAGCTGGACAAAATCTCTTTCAAACAACATCAAATTTATAAATAATGGCTCAACAGAACAGGTATTTTTTTATAACAAAGCTTCCCTCTCCCCACCTCTTATTTGAAGAGGTACACTGAAAATTGTCCTACGATTTGTTGAAGAATTCGATCATTTTACATAGAGTGCCACTTATTGAATGAACTTTGAGAAATTGAGCCTTCTAATTTTATATTTTCAAATACGTTCCTCTAGTAGTGCACCTAAAATTCTGAAAATAATCTCAACGTGTTTCTGGGAACAACTTTTGTTGTAATCCGTTACCGAGATATAGCTGACTGCCGTTTTTAGTTGCCCACCCGGTACTGCCAGAATTCGATTGAAATAGGACCAGCACTGACTGTAGAGGTAGTGGCGATCCGTTCTGTTTTTACAATTAAAAAAACTGGTAAAACTAAAACAATGGAAATGGAAAACTTATCTGTTTTCAAGGTAGAAATAACAAACATAATAAAATATGGTTTTTAATCAATAAGTTCCACACAAATTTGAGATCAAAACGATATAGGGGATGAAAAATTATATGAATCTGGGCATGTTTTTTATTCGAAAAAAAATTATTGAATGTTATCCTAACCATAATCGCTGATATAGCTCAGACAAATTTGTCTACAACATATATTGTAAAAGTTACAATGTTTTATCTCTTACTTTTGTGTAATGTTATTACATTATTATAAAATAATATATATTATTCAGTGAAACTGCATAATATGAGTGATACTGTATGTGTTCATAAAGCGGAATTAGCTGGTTGATATGAACATATTTGTGGTGTCATCTATTACGTGAACTAACTTGATTCTACTGTTCACAAACAAACCATAGTCAAGAAACCCATCTAACCAGTCAGTTTTTGATGAAATCGCTCGTTTTTCCAGAGGCAATGTCCAGGTTTTCTCTTTATACAATGATAAACTCAGTCAAATTAAATGGAAGAGAAATAATTCCATCCGAATAACTCCTTAGTTTTAAGACCGCTTGACATGGTGCAAGACAACGTGAAAGAAATTGCATGCATTGAAACTTCAAAATATTACATAGGCGAATATTGCATTTTGTTTAACATTATGCAAGCCTCTCACCACTGCACCACTAATAAAAATTACAAAAGTAAAAATAAACCTTCCTAACATCAAACTTCATTTAATATTTTGTGGGCAGTTTAAAATTTAAAAAAATAACAAAGCTGATTAATGTAAACAAGACAAAAGTGACCAGTGCATAACTGGCAATAATATATCTGCCTCTGGCTTGCTTTTGTAGTCTGGACAGATTAGCTGAAGAATTAGACGAGAGAACATGTTTCTAAACTGTACATTTGTATTTTGGATAAGGTTTTTCTTATATAAACTATAAATTGTCCTACATATAAAATCTTGAGTAGCTTTGTCTCAACTGATTTCAGTTTTTCTTTACATGTTTTTCGGTTCTATCAATGATCCACAGCAACTTCTTTCATGACTAATCAATGAATGGAAAATTTATTTGATCTAGTTAACTGGATATTTCCTTTTTCAAACTCTCACACTTGTCTTCATTCTCCATGGTCTAAAGACCATTTCGAAGAAATTGTGTACATTGGCCTTCCGACAGTTTCGGTCAATAGAAATGCATTTTTGTTTACGATTCGATGTTTTCATTGGTAAACAGTTGAGTCAACGTGGATTGACGGTTTGTTTTTTGTCTTTTGCAATTGATATTGGAAGAATTATAATAGGGAATTATAAGCATTATTTTGATGTAAAAATGGATAAACTTATCTTCGATTACGTTGATATGCATTTCGAACTTTATTTAACTTCGTCAAGCATTTTGTTGAAGTGCCGAAGCGAGTAGTGTGGTGTATTACAATGAACATACACGAAAGTGCTCTAAAATACATCAATGAAGAAAAAAAATCCTTCAATAGGTACGGACTTCAATAATTTGGTCGAATCTACTGAAAATTCTGATATAAAGTATGTGGGGAACCTGAATCTTATGAGATGCATATGATTGCCAAATAATTGTTTTTTACCACGATTTAATATATTTAAATTCATGCCTATATAAAATTCCGTCAAAATATCTGCAAAATCTGTATACATTTCAAATAAAATGTTTAGAATGCTGGTATCTCTGCCTTTAACTCTACTTTTCTGCTAACAAATGATCTTCAATCACCTACATTTGTATGATATATGTATACATTGTGGATGAAACTTTGCAATTGAATGTCTGATTTAAAATAATGTAATACCATTACCAACAAGAAGCTCTAATTTGGATTGGATGATTCCTTTATTCGGTTTTACTTGCATCTCAAATCCTAGAGTATCATTCAAAAACAAATTTTCTAGATCGTGATTGTGATATTTCGAAAATAGGATATTGTCGGAGAAAACAATAAGCTAAAGCAGGGGTGATGAAAACATAACAAAGAAAAGATACGAGATTACATATCCCGTTCTCCAAATAGATTTCAAATAACGGAAGAATGTATATTTAATATATGTAAATGAAGGATTAAAAAACAAAGAATTAATACACCTAAGAAATTGGATACATGGGGAATATGATCAGAAGAGTTTCCTGATTAGATAACGCCTGAATTGAATCGTTTGTTCCAATGTATTCTGGAAATCCCTAAAATAAATTAATTATTCGTATATTCACCTATCACTCTATAATATCGAACATGATAAACATTCTCAACATGGTAATATCGCGAGAACATATCAGAGGAATCAATTAGCCAAAGCAGATATAACAAACACAGATAATGTAAGGCACATAACTACATAACTTGTCTCCAAAGTGATTCAATATAACGGGACAATGAATCTTTGATGTGTGTCAATACTGAGAAATTCCTAAAATCGGTTCCACAAACCAAACGTTATATTGTTTGTTTAATTCATCCTTAGAATGTGGCTTAAAGCAATAGGTCAAGTTAAAACCTTCTGAGAATATCCTGGATCTCAAAATAAATACAGTTTTTGCTTACACAAATCTTCAGGCGCATATTCTTTAATCAAATAATAAAATTAGGATGGTTAAGTTAAGGATATTTAACATGAAGAGAATTCATAATCCAAAATAAAATGACTCAAAAAATCAACAATCTGTTCTCAAACTTTCCATTCTGTTATACATATAATATACACAAATGTATAATCATTTTCTATGTAAAAACACATAAATTGCTTCTCCCAAAGTTTGTGGCAGATTGTGTTGAAAAAGTGAAGATTCTTAACAAGCTACCGCTGTTTTGTATGAAGAGGAATGGTGTACAACGATCTCGATTTCGAATAATCTGAATTTATTGTTCCAACTTTGATTTGATATGTCATGAACTTATTCTGTCATTGCTTAGATGATAATTTTGTGATTGAAATTTTTCATACAATACCTTGGAATTTGTGAAATATTCACTCATAATAAAACATAAAGTGAAAGGACGGTTTCCCTACGTCGATATAATTGAAGAAAGTTAGGAAAAGTAATTAACTTATATCATCTCATTGGAATGATTTCTTAGTAGTTTGTTCATGAATTTTGCCAAATAAGCACGGACGATGCTCAATGTAACTACTCCAAACAGGATTCAAGATATAGTTGATAAACATTTGTCCACTTACAATTAGCGACCATTAAATGAAAGCTCGTTAAATACAGAGTGAATTTTATGTATGGATCTCGGAAACGGCTTGTACGATTTTTATACATTCTTGTGTACAATGGTCTTGTGATACGGCGGGTATTATGGTGGTATTTCCTTTGTTGTCAGATCTTTCCTTTGTCCAGAAAAATAATGAACTTTGTTATTTCACATGGATCATTCTATATATTTTTCTAATTTCGAAATCTTTAAGAAATACCTATTATTTTTCATCTACTGGTTCCTATACCCGAATGCCATATTTTCGGAATTATAGCTACATTTGCATTTTCTTTGCTGAAGATGAAATAATACATTTAGGTAGCTATGACTGTTACAATAACAAATTTGACGTTTCAATAAATTATTATACTTTAAGTTTATTGAAAGTCACAAAGAATCGTTCATCTGCAAAAAAAATTGATAATTTAATGATATTAGGATATAGTGTAGAAGTCAGCAAGAAACGTGTAATATCTTTAATAATTTATATTCTAACTGAAGTCTCATAACAAGATCTACTGTCAGTAAATTAGTAAAAAAGTTTACCGAAACGGGTTCAGTAAAAGATTTATCCAATTCAGGGCGCAGAAAAACTGCATCAACTGAAAACAAACAAATCTTTAGATGTTTGTGTCCTGTTAGGAAACGATCCACACTCAAGTATTAGACGAATATCCATAGAACTTGATGTTTCGCAAACATCCGTAATGGAAATTCTACGTGATAATAAATTCCATCCATACAAAATAACGTTGGTTCTAGAATTATCAAATAACAATTTTGATAGATATGAGTAGTTTGCAGACCTAATGATGGAAAAATTTTACATTCAAAACGATCCAAAGTTTTTAAGTAATGTTATGTTTTGCGATAAGGCCACTTTTTTATTACTGGAAACGTAAATCGGCATAATTGTTGATATTGGTCACGTAACAATCCTCGTTGGATGCATGAATTCCACATCCAATATCCCAAAAATCTGACTGTATGGGCTGGAATAATAGGCAACAAAATAATTTGTCCTTCTTTTATTGAGGGTAACTTACATGGTCCGGCGTATTAGATTTATTGGAAAATAATATATTAACTTTCCATTCGCAGTTTTTCTTTTTCTCTCTAAATTATTATAGCTTCCATCTTTCTGTAATTTTTCTGTCATAATTATGATGTCCTCTACATATAGTAAGCCTTCTGAGTTTATTGAGATCATGTTGAGGTATCATAAATTCGTTTGTAAGTGTCTCTTTTGCTTATATCCAACTGACTCTTGTTTTATTACTTTTTGCATCATAAAGTCTTCTGATCCTTATCTATTCAGTTGTACTTCTCTTTTCAAGCTTTAATAGACACTTCAAAATTATTCATACCAGATAAGTAGATTTATCTTTTATCCTACGACCTAACGATAGCGACACAACCAATCCACATACAAGGGTTGCTACTTAAGCTTTGAGATAGAAAAATAAAAACTTCTTCTGCTGGAATGAGATATTTTAGGGTGTCAAAAAAGGTCTGTATGACGAATGACTGTTTGACTGTTTGAAAACGATTTTGTTTGAATTGATATGAGAGCTCGCATTGTCGTTGTGGAGAATGATCCGTCTTCTGCAAATGTTTGGTGCGCGAACAACTTTTATTGGATTTTGCTCGTCTTGAAAGATCTATACAGTCGATTGTTGTTTAGTTTCGGTTTCATATGCATAGATCCGTACTTCGTTACCTTTCACGATTTTATAAATTTCTTTCGAAGCACCACGATTTAATTTTTTCAGCATTTATATGTTCACCAATCGCCAAAAGCTTTTTTTGAGCGATTGTCAAATTATGCAGTATCCAACGCGATCAATTATTTTAGACCAACAACTCAAATAGCACTCGTATAACAACACGTTCTGATTACAACCACCAATCTCAAACTTTATGATTTGACATATTCTCACCAGTGTTGTCATATATCAAAATTTCAATACTAACCCACGTATTCTGATTATTGTGTAAAGAGCTTAGAACATAGAATCTAATCTTAATTACAAATATTTCACATGTAATTATTCTAGTTATATTACTTGCACCTTAGTTTTTTTAATATGAATGAATGAATATATCAAAACATCCATGAGAAAAGTTCCATCATTTAT
Source organism: Diorhabda carinulata (assembly GCF_026250575.1). Classification (NCBI taxonomy): domain Eukaryota; kingdom Metazoa; phylum Arthropoda; class Insecta; order Coleoptera; family Chrysomelidae; genus Diorhabda; species Diorhabda carinulata. The sequence continues at coordinate 14,427,177 of NC_079462.1, forward strand.
TATCGAACAAAATATAATTTTAATTGAGTTATTGGAGACTTTCAGATGAGAAATTTCAAAAAAAAACGCAACGCAATTAAATTTCGCTTTTTGTTCACGTTCCCTCTGGAGTCAGGTACACTCAGGATAATTTCAGGATAGAAAGTTCACCTGCACGAATGTGGAAGCGCTTTTGCTTTGCTTAAAAGTGACGGTCAATACCGTTGAACCCAAACCATAACGCAGAGAGAATAATTAACAGAAACAAGAGGACAAGTTTGACGTGAATATGTATTTACGTCGTTAGAGACCTTTATAATTGGAGAATGGGGTTTAATTTGAAAAAACTATCAATAAATTATCACTCAGCTAAACTAGAAGTGAACTGATATTGCAATGTTACCTATTGTTACTAGCTATTTTACATTGATAAGATTGATTAATTTGTTATTATTATCAAATTATAGTGGTAATGGCATTCGGGTTTATAAACTGGCATACAATTTTCAGATTTGGTTTATCGGGCTGCATTTTTAAAAAGCATAATAATGTGCATGATTTACCAACAATTTACGGGGACTTTGGCTCTAATGATTCTAGTGGAAACATCATATGAATGTGTATTAATAGCAGATACTAAGTGTGTTAGGAAAATTACCGTAATAGTGTAGGCATGCTTCCCTTACTTATCCTATCCTATACTATCCTATACTATCCTATACTATCCTATACTATCCTATACTATCCTATACTATCCTATACTATCCTATACTATCCTATACTATCCTATACTATCCTATACTATCCTATACTATCCTATACTATCCTATACTATCCTATACTATCCTATACTATCCTATACTATCCTATACTATCCTATACTATCCTATACTATCCTATACTATCCTATACTATCCTATACTATCCTATACTATCCTATACTATCCTATACTATCCTATACTATCCTATACTATCCTATACTATCCTATACTATCCTATACTATCCTATACTATCCTATACTATCCTATACTATCCTATACTATCCTATACTATCCTATACTATCCTATACTATCCTATACTATCCTATACTATCCTATACTATCCTATACTATCCTATACTATCCTATACTATCCTATACTATCCTATACTATCCTATACTATCCTATACTATCCTATACTATCCTATACTATCCTATACTATCCTATACTATCCTATACTATCCTATACTATCCTATACTATCCTATACTATCCTATACTATCCTATACTATCCTATACTATCCTATACTATTCTATACTATTCTATACTATCCTATATTATCCTATACTATCCTATACTATCCTATACTATCCTATACTATCCTAGGCTATCCTATCCTAACCTAACCTAACCTAACCTAATCTAACCTAAACTAACATAACCTAACTTAACTTAACCTAATATGACAAAAGCACAAATACATGAATAAAATTACAAATTATGATTTTCTTGTTATTACTCCTATGTTGTCAAATTTGGGTGCGCTGTAAGAAACGATAATATATAATTTGATAGAACGCATTTCCCTTGAGAAGCTAGAAGAAAACAAAGAAGGGGAAATATTTATAGTGTTAGGAATCAACTAGGTGTTAAACTTATAGAATGAATGAATTTGTATGCTATTACTGGCTGTAACCGCAGCAAATTACAGCCCAATGTTGTATTTGATCAAAATAATGCCATGAAATAATGTTGAGGTCTCAAATTTCTTCGTTTTACAATTGTTTACAAAAAACTTATGAGTTGTAGAAGAAAATTGTTATTGAATAGTTGTGCGGAACGTGAATTGCCAATACTTGATTTATTATTCACCAAAAAAAAAGGAGAGAAAAAGATTGTTGATGCCTTACATGTCTGATACAAGAACTCGAGGGTGACCCAAGAAGAGTGCACATTATTCTGTTTTCACAAAGCAAATACTTTGAAGTTGCCATAAGTCATAACCTTAGTCAGAACATCAATGATGTAACATGTGAATTTTCAAACTAATAGGTTGTTGCATTTATAGCAACAATCAAATTTACGATGCTAAGGAAATTTTTGAATTAATCAAATATAATGTCAAATAGATTTTTTGATTCAATTATTTTGAAAAATATAGAGTAGAAAATATCTGTTTCCGAGTTTCTCTGAATCCCCCGAAATTAGTAAAAGCAGCGAAAGCAACGCCAGTTAAATAAGAAAAGATTTACGAAACTGCGTATTCTTAATTAATAGAAAGTCAAATGAGACATTCAGTTTTTGATCCCATTATTAGGTTAGGCACAATAACGTAAGTTATCAAAATAGTGGGAGAATTGAGAATCTAAAAATTTGAAAATAATTTCAACTTCTTACATTTCTTGAGCAAAGCAAGAAAAAGAATACGCCGAAGAAAGCTTTTATAAACACACATAAGACAATAGAAGACTTCAAGGTTGTTTATTATAATAGGAGAATCACCAATTCTCGTAATGTTGCTAAAAAAACATGGTCTATTGTGAATGATCTAAGAAATAAGATTTCCTAGTCCAGCACAATGTCTACTTCACCTGATAACATTAATAAATACTTTGTGTACAATTAATAACATTAAAAATAAATCCTCATCAAGTACTGATTGACTTACTATTAAAAATGTTTTCTAGTCTGCTGGAAATCATCTTACCACATCATTTAATTAGCGTTTTCAAGTAACAGAAAATATGCTATATTTTCTCCCCTAAATAATGTTTATTGCAGCCTAAGCGACCATCACCTCATCAATGCATCAACTTTTTGTGATTTTTCCAATTTTTCGATTGTGTTAATCTTAATCAAGAGAAACACCTCTCGTATGGTTCAAGTCATACCTTACCAATAGAAGTCAGCTTGTAAAGGTTGATACAACGATGTCTTCTTGCAAGTCAATAGAATGTGAAGTTCCCCAAGGCTCAGTACTATATATATATATATATATATATATATATATATATATATATATATATATATATATATATATATATATATATATATATATATATATGTATATATATATGTATATATACTATATATGTATAGTAACGATATCGCCTATCTAGATATAGGTGATAAAATATGTCTTTTTGCAGACAATACTAGTTTCTCTTGGAGCAACCCTGATATTACGGCACTTCATAGGACTATATCTAGTGTTTAATCAACCTTAAATCATGGTATTATTCTAATCTTGTTCCTCAACGTTATTAAAACTAAAGTTTCATCAAATAAAAAACAATTGTAACGTTTCGTATCAAATAACACCACCAATTGACGTCCTTGAATCTGTAGGAGTTACACAATGCCGCTTTATTTTGCGCTGAGATCAGTTTATAAAGAACTAAACTTGTCCACCTCTATAACAGCTTATTCTGCCCTAAATGAGTCGCATTTCTGATAATTCCTCCATTTCTGGGGTAGGTGTGTTGTGATTCAATTTCAGCGAATCTTCAAACTACAAAAGAGAACTGTTAAACACTTACTCGGACTAAACAGCGGTGCTCACTGCCGGGACTTCTTTAAGTTCAAAATATTGATTCTTCCTCCCTTATTCATCTTTGAATCCGTTTGCTAATTAGTAAGCACGCTTCTCCAATTTTAGAAAGATCATTGGCTATGCACTTGGGAACACGACAACCTCTATCTACCTACTCAACGTTCAGAATTGTTTAAGGGTTCAATACTTTACAATGCAAAAAATTCACAATCACTTGCCAATTGGAATAAAATATATATATGTATATATATATATATATATATATATATATATATATATATATATATATATATATATATATATCATCTTTTCCCGCATGTCGCAATAATTTGAAGGCATATTTACTGCAAAGTTCCTTCTACTATATAAACGATTTTATGAAATAACTGATCCAAAAGCTAATTTTCTATACTTAGACGACTCACACATGGGTTATTCAATCGGAGGATCTTCTACTATACGAATTTAATATGGTGATTCAAATGTATTCTTTCAAACTTGTATTCGTCTTGATACTTAACCATGAAGTACCTACTTTTAAGGTAAAATTCACGAATGAGGAAATAATCTAAGAGAACGAATTTTCTGATTTTGTGAAATAGACCCCAGTGCCAGACTTTATCAGAGGCTTGATTTACATCGGGGACGATCGACATCGGGAAATATTCTGGTGTGGTGCTTTTATCTTCCAAGTTTTGCATTTTGTTATACTTTCACCTGCTCGATGATACTATGGTCCTCTTGAACTCTAAACGAATTCTTTGAAATATCAATTTATCTTTTAATCAAGAACTGATATTATTATATTCTAGCATCTCCAACAGGTTAGTCAGTATATTGGAAGTAAACTAATTGGTCTATGAGAACTTCTTCAACTGAATTCCCAGATTAGCTAATTTTCACTGAACTGAACTAAAAACTTCTTATACGTATTGCATTCAAAGGAATGGACTTTAATAGTTTCATTGGATGGTTTTTCATGACATGAAATAGTACTAAATTAATAGGTTCTAGACTGAATGGCGAATGGCCGTAGCGCGGATATCTGACGAATTGGTGAATTTCTTGCCTTTGTCTGGGTTGTTCAAATTCAATTTTTTGGTATATGAGGTATGAGATTTTATATGTTGTGAACTTCCTTGTTGTTGCTATTAGGTTTTAGGTCTACAAAAAATGTCGAAAGTGCTGCTGTTTTTTGTTCCAAGGTACTGTATATTCCAAAAACAACAGTAGTTATGATTGCAACCTTCTTCTGCAACTTCAACAAAACGCGCATCATTCAGAATAGATAATTTATTTGAAGGAATTATAAATTGCCTGACATATAGAAATTTTCACAACCGTAACGTGTATGTGATAATTCAGTTGACTACATTTATTTACCACAATTTATGTAGTCAAATTTATTAAGTCAAACCGTAAATTCTCGTTGACGTTGGGAATATTCCAAAAGCTCAAAGCTCGTCAAGGATAGTTAACCGTAAAGTTAGTTTTAGCTTCATCTCTTGCAATATGCACCAAATGCATTACACATTAAGAACATTTCTCTGATTTGGGAGTACATCAAAGTTGCGTAACGGTATTGTTGTTGGTCTAGATACAATAACTTGCTGTGATTAATACAACATAACATTCCTTTGTGCTGGTTACTCAGAATATCAGGTTTTCTATGCTATAATAATGAGAAACTGGTGAAATGTAAGTATTTTCCGTTGTGGTCTTCTTTAACAACGAAATGTAGTTTTACTTGTTGTTATGAGAATTTATTTGAATATTTACAACGGATTGTGGGGATTATTAAACCCTTATGATACATGCCTCTGGGATTCCATTATACTATGTTACTTCTTAGAACAATATTTATACAACTATACAGGATGTTTCGGGACTTCATGCAAAATATTCGGTAATGAGTAGATAATATTTGACATGAAATAAATGGAATAAATTCTACACTACTATCTGAAGGCCAGGGGCAGCTCATGACCAATGGTTAACTTTCACTAGGACAATAGCAAAAATGAATTTTTCAATCGATTTTTACTTTTGTTTGACTCGATAAAATTTATGGTTTAGGAGATTTTTAGATTGTTGTACATGCCAAGAAAACCGTTCGCTATAAAAAGACATTGTGAAGAAAATTATCATGAATTGTGATTATTCATTGAAAATACTTACAGAAGGTAATAGAAACATAATCAAACATTTCCAATTTAACTGCATACTGTAAATTATCGTCTTACTTACATAAGGAGAAATTATTGATAATATAATAGTTGATAATACATTTCTTGGAAAAGTACTGTTTACTGATAAAGCTGGTTTCACACGAGATGGTTTTATTAGCTCCCATAATTTTCATTTATGGACACATGAAAATCCTCACGGGACAATTCAACAAAAAAAATGGTCAGCGATACTCAGAATTCCTCCAAAATGATCTCCCACCCATGTTATGTGATATTCCTCTAAACATTCGCAGATATGTTAATAACATTTTTCCCAATATGTGGATTGGTCGAAAAGGTCCACCACGTTCCTCTTAATTAAATACCTTAAAAGCTTGGTATATGCAACACCAGTAAACATAAGGAACGAAATGATCGATAGAATAAACTTCCATTGTGACGCTATAAGGCAGAATCTTGGATTGCTCTTTCAAGTACAAAGAAATATCCTTCGTAGACGTGTGTAGAATTAAAAGATGTTCACTCTGAACATATATTATCTAACTCACGAATTTTTTCGTATCAAATCTTGGAACATCCTGTATAAACGACCACATTATATTTACGAGAGTGGCAACATCATTGGACAATGGTACTCCAGTTTGTTTGACTGGATATTTTTTGAAGTTATGTACGTAGAAAATTTCTAATTCAACTAACCACTGATTTGCGAAAAAACTGCCTTGAAAGATTCGCAAACTGGTAAGGAAATTATGAAAATAAGAGCAGCTAATAGATGATTGGAACAACGCTGTAATATACCTGATTTACAAAAAAGGTGACAAGACCTTCTGCAAGAACTTTTGGATATAACTGGATATGACCTACAAAGTTTTGACCAGGTTAATAAGAAACAAAAATAGGACCAATTCATAGCCAAAAGTTCGCTGAATATGAGGAGGCTATAATGAGAGACGAAGCATAGATGGTCATATGTTCATCCCAAAAATAATAGAGTAATATCCAAGAACCTAGAATAACGTTCACTATCAATCGATAAGCAAGCTCATTATACGGTATAAAGGAAAAAGTTTTGAGGCTGTAAATGTTCCAGACTGACGCCGCATAGAACTCTTGCGAAAGTATTCTGGAAAGGTAGTAAATTGACCCCTTACTCACATTATTTATACTTCTTATTGGCAATAATCATGAGGAGAGAGTAAATACAGACACATAGTCGAAAACATTAAATAGTAACATGTACAAACAATATTTTATTGCTAGCTAGATGCCAAGCTGGATTGGCAAAAGAATAAAGAACACTGGAAAATGAATCAAGAAGATTCGGGTTCAGAGTGAATGGCGAAAATACTAAATATATGCAAATCCAACGGCAACTGAACAATCAGGGAAAGAACAAAGCTTTCAAGTGAAAAAAAAAGAGGAATATACGTTGAAAATTTCTCGTACTATTTAGAAGTGTTGATAAGGAAAATGATATCTGAGGGCAAAAGGAATATAAAAAGCAGCAAAGATAGGATTGTACTAAACCGATTAGAGGCCGATTGTCCTAATAACTTAGAAGAGTGCTGAAAAAATAGTTAAAGGCGTTGAAATAGACAGAGGTTCAAAGAGAGAAGAACGAATTTAAAGCTAAAAGAAATATAAAATGAGCCTAATGTGTCACAACAGAGCGCAAAGACTCGGGTCGTTGGGGCATATGGATCAGATAAATGAAAACAAAATAGTCAAGCAGGGAAATAAAAATAAGAAAAGTTAGGTCCCAAATTGTTAAGAATTACTGAATATACTGTTTACACCAACTCTACCCCAACACTAACAATTATACTGTACGCGCGTTTCGATAACGTCTTCAGAGACTGAAGGTAAACTAAAATGTAATAACCTGACTTACCTGTTTTATACTAAATTTGAGGTGACCAATAAGTCACCTCCCGCGAAAAATTGATTTCATCGAGAAAAAACTCCTTGGCGGGAATATTCATGTTTATTCTTTGACTACTAAACTAAAGAGTGGGAAAGGAATTGGCCCTTTGTCCCTTTAAGCTACTCTTAAATCTAGCAATCTCAATGCTCTCAAATGCATCCAATAATTTATTATTGGATACATTTTTTAACAATTTTACATTATTAATATTTAAGCAATGATTGTAACTGGCAGCGTGATCTGAAATACCTGATTTGCCGGTCTGTCCATATTTCAAATGGGCTATGTATTCTTTAAACCGGACAATAACGGATCTCTTAGTCTGCTCAATATACTTTCGGTCACAATCACCACAACTTATTTCATATACACAACTCTTTTCCAAATTTGGTATTTTATCCTTAGGATTGCCTAACAGTTGTTTTAATGTGTTGTTGGATTTATAAACCAATTTTAAACTCACTCTGCTAAATATTCCTTCCAATCCTCTCGTGTAAAGAAGATTGAAAGGTATCAAAGCAAATTTTTCTTGTATTTTAATTTGGCTTTGGAAAAAAGTGGTTTCAAATAGAGGTTCCTTAAACCTATGATGATTGATTAACCTATTTACAATTCTTTTTCATAACCATTGAGTACAGCTACATCCTCAATGAAGGACTTTTCCTTATTGTATCTCTCGATGGTGAGTGGAAAAAGGATTAACCGATGTACCAGAAAATGGATACTGGTCATTTTATGTATGGATACATTGAAAAGAATCAGCGGGGATGTACTTGCACGTAGCGGTGTTTTTCCTAAATACATCAAATTCCAACCTATTACTATAACTAAAGTATCTAAAAATTTTATTTTATTTTATTATATTTATTTATTTATTTATTATTTTATTTATTTATATTTTGAGTTGAGTTCCAAAATGATTTCGTCTTTGTTTGCCTTCTTCGTATTGAATATGGCTAAAATATCATCCACATACCTGTACCATACCCTTCCTTTATCTTGCTTGTAGAATTCGTTGTACTGGATATAGTTTTGTTCCATAAATATTTTTGTTAACTACAAATATTCTTCTATCACATCAGCTGCCAAATTATTAGATCTCAGTAACTCCTCAAGTTACACGAAGGTCTGCGGGATCGGAACACTTACATCAAAGGAGGTTAAAATTTCCCCATCTTCAATCGTTGTAGTCTTCACTTTGTTCATAAACTCTAACTTTCACAGAATTGTAAATAAACAAATAAGTTGCTTCTATATAAAGTTCTGAATGCTTTTCTTATTATAGTAGATACTGATTTTTGTGTACATTGACAGGTACCTTTTGAAACTCTTAACAAAGAACCCAAACCCACTGAAAATAACAACAAAAATGAAACGAATGGGAGAAGTTACATCAGATTTTAGAAGAGTTGAATAGAAAGAACAAAAGACAGAACCGGATAGTAAGGTACAGTAGAGAGAGTAAAGACGAAAAATAAAACATAACTTGAAGAGTTCAAATATATATATATATATATATATATATATATATATATATATATATATTCGTTTGAACTATGTTTTCTGTAAATTTGTGATAGTAAAAATTTACCAACACACCTTTGAAGCCTGAGGTGCTAATTTACTATAATTATGGAAATATCAGTTTTTATAGTTTTTATATCAGTTGCGAAATTATTATATCTGATTATTGTTGAATCATCGAACTCCAAACTTCTACTGAGTAAATGAAATATTCAATATGCCAAAAGGCAGTGGAATGATCAGGTGCTGTTTCATCAGTAAACAGGAAGTCAAAAGTGTTAACATATTGGTTTTTTTCATCTCTTGCTATGTACAATAAACCTGTGCTTCTCGATAAAAACTGTTAATGAAGAATCTTCTTTACGCTGGTGGAACTTTTTAGTGGATGAGATTTCATGAATGAAGTTCCTTTTGACTCTGGTGACAAGAATCTCTCTAGGTGCGTATACTATTTTTTCCCTCGCCAGGATGAAAAGTTCGCCCTTGACGTATTCTGATGAACAAATAAATACTAAATGTCGTGTGAAGTAAACTGTCATCGAGAGTAAATATTTCCATAAACAAGGCGTTGTTACGATACCGGGATGGAAAGAAAGTTCTTTCCCGGAGAGAATATACCACTATTGTCCCGCATACTAAGGACTGAAAGCGAACTTTTCATCCGGGTGAGAGAAAAAAATCATTTCCATGTATCTGAGGGAGTTCGGACCTCATTGGCAATCTTCTGACACGAGGAAACTGACTAATTAAAATATGGGCACGTGTTTTGGTTTGAAGTAATTCAAGTTTATGTTTTAGGCACTCAGTCTTTTATATGAAAAATGGTAATGCTTGTTATCCAACTTAAAGTACATCAGATTTCAATTATCCTCTTGGATTGGGATCCATTTTATTTTGTGTGCTCACTTTTATGTACTTGGAAAAAATAATTCTAAAAAGTTTACTATTAAGAATAACTTCATAAATGTTGGTGATCACAGACAATACTTTGATCATTCGTTGCTAGTAGAGTATTTCTAGTAAAGACAAAGTCTCCTTTTCTAAAAAGTAGTGTATGGCATAAGCTAACACAAAAAATTATTTTAATAGTGTATTATGTTAATAAATTCCAAAAACATTTTGTAGCCTGTTGAAAAGAGATTTTATTCTCAGGAATATTCTGTATAAAATGTTTTTTTGAAAAATGTGATCCATTTAACGGAACTAGAATGGAAGAAATATCTTCATATATACTAATTCAGTTGGTTACAGATGACTATAAAAATACGCTAATAACGATTAAAAGATAACAATGTACACAAACATATTAGCTCTCATCAATCATCCAATGTTGTGACTCTATGTGAGAGAAGTCTATTTTTCACGCAACTTCATGCGGAAAAATAACGAAAGAAAATAAAAAAAGTTGCGTCCAATATAGACAAGAAAAACAAGCTGATTTTGAGAGAGTATAGTGTGAAGTTTTAATGAACATGGCGCCTGCTTGCTGATTCTTTTAAGCGTATAGAAAGCAGTTTTTTTATTCTCATTTACATATGAGAACGCTAAAAACTCATTTGTATATTCCGGAACAGATTAAACTAGTTATTGATCAAGATATATCGTGAAATTTTTGTATTAAAACCTGTCAAGTTTGATAGGATTTTCTCTAGTAAGATTAAACTTAAAAATAACAATTACGTTTGTCTGTCAACTATTTCTCGATGGTTTGATACACAATATGTAAGTTTTTATACACAGATAATCAAGAATCGAGGATGATTGAAGAAATTTTCTGTTCCACTCAAATTTTTCCAATCAATACTCTAGCATTCTAGGATATCTATTCGAGTCTCCTTGTGTGCATCTGTTAACATTAGAGCAGACAATTTTCTTATGTTCAATTCGGCAGTTAATATACTATGTAGCACATAGTATGAAAGCACACAATCCTCAACTATCTGTCCAGTAGTCACACGTTGACCTTGTGATGAGAGATCATGAAGTTTTTTAACATTTAAATTGTGTGGTGGTAGTATATTCTTCCGTACAAAACACTCCACCACATTCAAACTTAACAACTCACCTTTTCACGTGATACTGCAGATTCTTCTAACGTATCCATAGAATCTTAGAGTTTCAATGGGAGTCAGCTTTTTCAAACGCAAGTTTTCAATTTCCGCTCGTTGCTCGACTCAATTAATTCTGATTCTGAGAAATGACCCTTTCTAATTCGGAATCCAACTGTAAGTACCCTTTAACAAGGTCAGTCAGAATGTTTTAGGTGTAGAATAAAGAGATCAGATTAGGTAGTTTTGAGAAAGACAATACGTTTATTAACAGTAAAAGCTTTCAGCAATTTCTTGCCATAGAAATAATTCAAAGAACAAACAAAGATACCAATATACAGAACCATAATTGAAGCAGCATATTTGATAGATTTGAATCCTGTATATTCACAATAAAGACGGAGAAGTTTAAATACGGATGAGAAAAATATTTGGAAGAGAGAGACCAAATAAAGAGGTTATCCGGGCATAAATCATCATATAAATATAAACAAAGAATAACATGGCTACAGCGCAATCACAGAAGAGTTACAGGGGTCCAAATAATGAGGTTAATGGATAACCCGTGTCACGTTAATTCATTGTCATTAAGATTTTTTTGTACGTGGAAAATAACTTTTTCAAATTATTTATTAAAATTATAGGCGATACTCGCCATTTTTCTCTTTTTAAAACATTTTCTAGTACAGTACAGTAAAGTTTATAGTTGACAGTTAAATAATTCGTCTAAAATATTTTGTTTCATGGGTATAGTAGTCTCTGGTTTATTAACATTCACTTTATACTTTTATTTCCTAACTCCTTCTCAATAAATATGATTTAAAAAAAAACTAAAAAACACGCTTTTGAAGCACAACAAACCGAAAAGTTGGAATTAATTTTTTCTAAAAAACCTCAAAATAGTAATAATTGAAACTTACTAGTATCATTATTTTGAAAATCGTCGAGTGCTCGATGTGCGAGAAATATGGAACAAGTATTTTTCATTCATTATTGTTTTATTCTAATTTTTTAGTGTGATGTGCCTTAAAAGTTTGTTTTTATGTTTTTTTAAACTATATTCATTCTTCTATGCTATGAAAGCGTGTTTTTTGACTATATTAATTTAATTGATATAACCCTCGTATGATAGCTTCGCCTACATCTTGTCGAAACTTGTATCCAGCCTTAATGGTGTAGTTGGTAAGAAGAGTTACAACAAAGGTGATGTTAAAAAGTCGAGTGTAGGTGAATCCGATGAACGGAATGCCCAAGGGATATCTAGTTTCAGACGATCTTCATAAATAAGTAACAGGTTCATAGCGTTCCTTCAATATTTTCATCATTATCAAGCTTTCCACTCCTTTGGATTGAGGCTATCGCTTATAAATCTTCAAATTCCTTTTTTTTGGGGGTGGATTACTTCTCATTTTTTGTTTTTGTTTTCTTTATAGTTTATCGTTTGTCTTGGCTGCTTTTGTCATTATTTTCCATTCCTTTTGGTTCCGGCATTTTGTCCTCCAGTTCTCTATATTAAGTGCTCTTATGTCCTCCTCTATTTTGTTCCTCCAAGTTTTTCTCAGCCTACTTTTTCTCCATGGCCACAATAGAGTCCATTGCATTATTCTTTTGATCATTTTAGTTGGTTTTCTTGTCATTATATGCTCAACCCAGTTGAGTCCTTATACTTTTATATATCTCACTATATTTTTCTTCTCTAAGTTTTTCCTCATTTCTTCGTTTTTCTTTGCTGTAGTTTCTCCCCCCTGTGTTGTGTTTGGACGTGTTATGTATATATGTAATTGGGATCTCGTATACACCTGTTATAGTTCTCATTATTTTTCTTTCGGTTCTTTTTGTTGATTACTGTTGTTTACATTGCATACGTGATTACTGGTCATATTAGGGTTTCTTACATTTTTACTTTGTTTTGTTTGGTTATCTTTTTGTTTTTTAAAAAATTTTTGTTTCTTCCATAGGCTTGATAGCCTTTTCGTATCCTTTCCTTTATCCTGCCTCTAGTTGTTTATCCCAACGTTATTTCTAGATAGTTAAAGGTCGATACTCTTCTTGCTTTCCCCCTAGTCTCATATATTTTGTTTTATCTGCATTTATTTCCAGTCTGTAATTGCTTGCTTCTTCTTCTAATCTGTTGATCGCCTTTATTAATTCCCCCTGTTCATTTCCTATGATAGTTACATCATCTGCGTATGTGTTACGTCTGTTATAATGTTCTTATTCAAAAATCGTGCTTCCTCACATTGCCTTCCAATATTATATTGAATAGCGTTGGTGACGCCTTTATTTGTATGTGTCTTTTCTGATGTTGTACCTTGGAATTTCACTTTAATGTCACACTTATTTGGTATTATTTCTTTTAATTTTCTTAATTTTTTCCTGTAATTGTTTTCATCTCCATTTTCTATTATATAAATCTATCTGAACTAGAATTTGGAATAATAGATTTTTCTATACTTTGTATTAGAGTCTGATAATGAAATATTCCCATCACTGAAAATAAAAATCCGAGCACAGTAAAATCAGCATTTGGAAAGAGCAGAGAAGCTGTAATGAATATTGGATGCATTTTTATTTCAATGGAAGAGAGGGAATACGTAATAAAAGAGTGTTCTTAGGTAGAAGAGCTCTTCTACAAGATTTCATTCTACAAACTAATCTAGAGATAATTAGCAGAGGTTTAGAAACAGTTGAAATGAAACTAGATTATAAAGTACTCTAAATAAAAATATTACGATGAGTAATAAATGAATGAACAAATAAAGAATCAAGTTAACTGTGAGTACAATAACTATAAGCCAATTGAATTAAAATTAATAATTTGATTACTTTGAATATTTATGGAAAATCCCGAAATACGTAAAATTTCAGTTATATAATATTAATTCACAATTTAAAAATGTTATTGATCTCATATTTATTGAAACTATTAAGATAGATTTAAATGAAATGTTTTCATTACAAAAGTTCGCCATATAACAATTAAAGCTACAATATAATATAAAATGTAATGAAATGTACGAAAATTTGAAGTAGATTTCCAAAAAATTCTTTACGAACAATGTTTTAATCTTAACCCTTAACTACTGACATGAGGTCATTATGATCCCAGAAAAATTATGTACCAAATGATACTAACCGAATAATTTCGCTATCGAACTGAAATTCTTAATACCTTCACTTTATAGTCCAGGAGCTGTCAATCTAAAAGTTCCCTCATACCGAGCATATGATTTTTTTTATGAAAATTGATAGTTCAACACCATAGGAATTTAAACCACGAGGTTTGCATGTATTTGCAAGCCAGAAAAATGTTTAAAAAAATGTATTATTAAAAAAATCGATAAATTTTTCTCTCCAATCGTATGAAATGATTTGCCTTAAGTGTATTCGATAGAAAATTTCATTCTCTTTTTGAAAAAAATTATGCAAACCGATTTGTTTGGCCGGGAGAGCCAGTGTGTGATGAGGGAGAAAAATTCTCCTTCATTACGTAATATGATTTTTTTTATATCGATATTTCTAATGTCTTTAAGATTATCTTGATTTGTGGGCTCAGAAACGGCCGAAAATATCCAGCAAACCAGCTTAAAATCCATTGACTCCGAACTCATTTCCGGTAAATAGAATTATAGTCAATGAATATAATCTAGAATAAATGTTTCTCTGTGGAAATATTATTGTTCCATAATGATTATAATTTTTACTTACTCAAATTATTTTTGATGATCAACAGGTATAGGTATACATTTTTTGTAGTGGTTGCGTTACACATAAAATACTTCATTCTGTATTTGTAATAATTTGTAAAAATCGAGTAGAAACTTATCACACACTGTCTCCCACAGCCAAAAAAAATGGTTTGCGTAAATTTTTTCTGAAAGGGAATGAAATTTTCAATTGAATAGAGTTTAGGCAAACCATTTCATACCATGAGAAAAAAAACATTTAGCGATTTTTCTAATAATTCATTTTTTAAACATTTTTTCAGATATGTTACTACACGGCAGGTCCTCATTTCTATTCTCAAAGTCCTGTTTATGGGATTCAACCTTCTGAGATGTCCCAAGTTGAAACATATTCATGTTACCATCATCTGTTTGCTCACTCTCTTGAATTGCTACAAAATTTTCTTTGATCTCTCAATCATTATTGACTTTTTTCTAAGGTGCTATAGTCTGTAATAAAAATCATTATTTGTCAGAGTTGATTAAATACGCAAAATAATAACAAAATACCCCAAATTTGAATATTTTTATTTACGTAGATAACTTTTGGGAAAATATTTAAGCTTAACCAAGACGCCTTTTTAAATGAAATTTGAAACCAATGTTGACACAGCATACACTTACGAAAAAACAAGAACTCAAAATTCTGACAAATATTTACACAAAGTGTAAATTTATGGTACTAACGACAGAAAAAAAGAACTATTTGCACAATGTTCACTCACGTTGTTTTTCCATTGAATATATACTCTTACAAATTCAACGTTTCTCCGTGAATATATACACACGTTTCACGAATTCAGAACAGAACTACAAGTAATGATTGTGTCGGTGTTCCACCGATTTTTGCTTCGGGTTGGCGGCTAAACATTAACGTCGCAACTGCCATTTAGCGGTCAACTTTCGAAATACATTTACGTCGTTGTTCCTCCGAAAAGAATATGTGCTTCTGAGTATTTTCCTGTAATAAAGTTTAATTTGAAAAAAATTACATTTGTCTCTTTGTTTCCTCGAAACTGATTGTAGTGGTTTCTTGAAATCATGAAAGCATCTCACCTAATTTGATTTTATCACTCAGTGCATCGGCAACTACTTTTTTATTTGTCTTACTCTCGAAACTGCTTCTCTATTTCACTAATTGTTACATGGAATATATGAACTGAAGTTACATCTAGAAAAATCCAAACGACTCTAAAAATTAATTATTTTTCATAGATACGCATCCAGCATTTATTTCAATATAGATAGGAATTGTTGTAAATACCATTATAATGAATTTTGTTGAGTTGATTTATTCATGTGATGATTTTTGTTAATATAATCGTTGAAATTGATTGAGTTCATTCAATTGTAAATTTTTATTGGGAAGAAAGTTTTTAAAAATAAAATTTCGAGAGTGAAATTTATAATTGGCGCAGTCACAGTAGGATTCGTGCGGTCGTGTAATTTTACGCTCTATCGCAATAAAAAATCTTTTCGTAAAATATATTTCACAAATTATGCGGCGACTGTTGCAGTGACATTTCTTATATTTCAAATCTTTTCGAACAAAAAAGAATGAGTAGTCGTGAGAAAAAACGGACATTTTATAAAACGCAATTGTATTAAATATCGTAAACACTTCATCAGCATTTATTTGATTATAAATATGAATTATTGTAAACAACTTGGCAATGTTTATAGTTAATTCGATTGAGAGATCAATTGTATTCATTCAACTTATTGTAATTTTGTGTAAAATAAATTTATAAAAATAATTTTCGGAAACCGAAAATTATAATTGCCGCAGTCATTCGGATTAGTGCGGTCGCGATTTTTCACGCAAAGTGCGATAAAAAATTCCGACTACGTACTTCAGTACAGCAGCACTAGTCTACGTGTTCAACGAGGAACTTCAGGACTTCAGATAGCTGTAAGTGCCAAGTTTCCTAATTTTTATTCCTTTTATTATCTATCCTTATCAAACTTTGAGTAAGGAAGAGATAATCTAATAATTTTGAATATATATTTTTTATGAACGATTTAGATAACTTATTGAATACATTTGGTAATTTAAATTTAAAAGATAGTTCAGATTATACCAAAATGGCAACAGCTAGTCCAAAAACCCTAAATTGGGAATTATTTAAACTAAAATTGGAAAATATAAAACCATACGACGGTAACAGAAATACTTTAAACAAATTTATTAACAGATGTGAGAATTTAATAGAGACGTATTCGGTATATAATGATCAGGATATTAATAATCATGTCTTGGAATGTATCAAAGAAAAATTAATAGATAAAGCAGAAATGATGGTAGGAAATAGGATTGAACTAAATACCTGGTTCAAACTAAAGGAAGCTTTGATACAATGCTTTGCAGACAGACGTGATTTAGATTGCATATTACAGGAACTAAAAAGAACACGACCATTTAAAAATGAGAATCTGATAGCATTTGGAAATAGATTACAATTACTGAAAAGTCAAACAATACAAAGAATCAGTAATAATTTAAATTTAAGTGAAATTGAGAAAAAATGTCAAATAAACCATTGCGAAAAAACAGCTTTGAACACCTCTATAGCAGTATATCCAGGCATCATACGCAATAATATGTATTTAAAAAAGCCTGTATCTCTAGAGGATTCTATGGCTTATGTTGATGAGTTCGAAAATTTTTGAAAAACTCTATGGCCAATTTTATGAGCCCAGAGTCAAATATAATAACAATAATAATATCAACCAAATAAGAAATAATAGAAATAACCAATATAGAGATTACAATTCTTTTTGCCGACAATATTATGATAATAATTATAACAGAAATAACTATGAAAACAATCAAAGATATAATAACAATAATAATTATAATAATTTTCCTAGTCAACCGATAAATGTAAATCCTAAACCACAAAGAAGGCAAAATTATCCGACAAATGCACAAGTATTTGGCCGCAAATCAAACCAAATAACCTGTAAACCGTTTACCAAGACCAGAACCGATGTCTACGACATCGAGAAATTTTTCCGATAAACCTAGTAGACGTGTAAACATTAATAACAATAATAATAATAAATAATACTAGATATTTCCAATCAAGAAATGAGGAACCAAATTTTACATCAGAAGAGTTATATAATAATAAATAATAATAATGATAACGAAGAAGAAGAAGAAGTAATTGATTTCCAACATTTGTTTGAGCGTGATGAAAATAATGATCGAATCGTAAATTTTCGAAAAGAGACTCGGAAAAAGAATCAAAAATAGAAGAAATAAATTTTACTACTAATGATCCATTAATATTCTTTGAAAATTTCATAGAATCTAACGAATCAGACCCCAGTGAACAAATAATAGAAATAAATTTCACATCTAATAATTCATCACCAAAAATTCAAAAATTCATAAAAATGAAAGAATCGGAATTAAATCATTGTAAATAAATAAATGAATAAGAAGAACTAGATCTCAGTAAATTATTTAATGAAGAAGAAAAATATTAATTAAATGTAACAGAGAAGAATTTAGAAGAAAATATAATAATGATAGGAGAAATGGTTAATTATACAAAATTAGAATTAGAAGTAGAATTATTTGATAAAGTGGAATTAAATGTAGAATTACAATTTACGGAATTAGATGAATTAAAAATGAATGAAAATGATAATGATAGTGAAGTAAAAGAAAATATATTAGAATCAAAGTAATATCATTGATAAAAGAGAAATAAATAATGAAAATGACGAAGTTGAGATTAATTATGAAACAATTAACAAAGAATTTGATAGAAATAATAATAAAATAATTTCAAAATATTTCAATAGAAAATTAAATGCTATACTAAATGAAAGTTTAATTTAAGAACAATTTTGGAAAAATAAATATCATCATTCATTAAAATGGTACGCAACTCAAGAAATTATAAAATGGATTTTTATACAAAGACCTTTCTTTCTTTTTTATTATTATGTTATAA
This sequence comes from Diorhabda carinulata, assembly GCF_026250575.1. Lineage (NCBI taxonomy): Eukaryota > Metazoa > Arthropoda > Insecta > Coleoptera > Chrysomelidae > Diorhabda > Diorhabda carinulata. Next base: position 14,446,074 of record NC_079462.1, read on the forward strand.
GAATAGAGAAGATTTAGAATTAATAGATAATAAATAAGTAAAATATAAAAAAAATTAATAAACTTTTAGAAACTATAATAATAGAAAGTTATTATTAATTAGAATATATATAAGAAATTTAATAATATAACTCATAACTTTGTTTATTTAACTAATGGAAAAAGAAAATAATATAAAAAAATTAAAATTATAATCAGTGTAACACAAATGAAACGTTTAAGACAATTTATATAATTTTGAATGAGCCTCTTAGTGTTTATCCTTCAGAAATAACCCAATATGAAATTCATAATTTTAATTATTTGAAAAAAGGCAAAAAAAATAATTAGCGAAAATATAATTGACAAAGAGGAATTAACGAATGAAAGAAATCATTAACTGAAACATATTATTGGCCTAAAATGTTACAAGACGTAGAAAACTATATTAATAATTGTGAAATATGCCAAAAGAATAAATATGATAGAAATCCCCCAATAATTAAATCAATTTAACCCCAACAGCCAGTAAACCATTTGAACATATACATATAGATACTTTTAAAATAGCAAATCAGTCATATTTAACTATAATAGATGCTTTCTCTCGTTACGGTCAAGCATATTCAATGTCAAGTGTGAATGGAACCTCAGTTGTTGATAATATTTTAAATTATGTCACTCATCACGGTTTACTTTACAAAATTACAGCTGATTGTGGTTCAGAGTTCAAGAACAACGACCTACAAGATTTTTGCAAACTGCACAAAATTGAGTTACATTATACAACGTCCAAAAATAGTAATTCCAATTCACTCGAAGAACGTTTTCACTCTAGTCTTATTGAACATTTTAGATGTATAAAAGAAAATAATGAAGATTTAACTCCTAATCAATTAATAAAACATTCAATATTGGCATATAATAACTCAATTCACTCTGTAACGCAATTTACACCATTTGAAATTATTAAAGGTCATATAAACAACCCCGATCCATTTGATTTAGACGATCACTTAATAATATCCAATTATATACAAAATCAAAAAGAAACGTCAAAATTATTATATGAAAAAATTGAAAATAGAAATGCTAATATTAAATAAAAAATAATAAATAAGAGAAATGAAAACAGAAATGATCCACATTCCTATGAAAATCAAGACATATCTTATATAGAAACAAAATTTCGAGATAAAAAATTACCTAAATTTAAAAAGGCAGAAATTGTAAAAGACTCTGGCATATTATTAGAAACAAATGAAGGAACTTATCACAAAAACATAATTAGAAAACCAAAAACCAAAACAGAAAAATTGTTACAGAATAATGAAGCTGACAACAGTATTAATATTACTACTACTTTACAAGACGACCAAGACAGAAGACATAACAATTACAAAAGTAAATAACTTATTATTACCCATTAATTTAGGAGCCAGTAATCTTATATATACCAAACACACTTTTATATATTATATAGATTTAGAATTTATTCATAAACAAATTAATAATTTGAAACAATATTATTATAGTTTAAAAAATAATTTATCTGAAGCGAACGCTACATATCATATTTCATATCATAATTTAGCCGAACAATCACTAAGTAGAACAGAAATTTTAATTGATACCTTAGATAGAAAATCAGAAAATATTTATCCACATTTAAGGTCAAAAAGAGGATTAATAAATGCAGTAGGAAAAATAGATAAATGGCTTTTTGGAACTCTAGATTCAGATGATGAAGAACGATACGATAATGCTATAAATGTTTTACAACAAAATCAAAAACACATAATTTATGAAGTAAATTTACAAATATCGCTACAGAAAAAATTAATTGATCATTATAATAAATCTATTACGACTCTATGGACTAATCAACAAAAACTTTCTGATAATTTAGAGAAATTTCACATTTCGATTGAAAATAACATCCTAAGTTTGAATAATTTTATAACATTTCACAGTACATTTTCACAGATTAATCTGGATTGTCAAAGTTTGATTACATTGATTGACAATATTGAAAATGCAATATCATTTTCTAAATTAAATACGATTCACAGTTCTGTTATATCAAGTCAAGAAATTTTAGAAATGATGAAATATTTAAATACTATTTATAATGAAGAACAAATCCCAAAATTTAATAATATTTTAACGTATTATCTCAATTTTGGTTCACAAGTAACCTTTTCCAAATCTAAAATAATTTTTGCTACCCATGTTCCAATCTTTAAACTTAAAACCTATGAATTTTTCCATTTATATCCTATAATTCAAAATCATACGATATTTATCCCTCCTCAACCTTACTTGGCCAAAAATCAAGAAGTCAATTTTATTAAAGAAGAATGTCCAGCGTTAGAAAAAAGAAATATTATTGTGAAAAAACATTTAAATTAAAAGACAATTGTACTATTGAACTGTTAAATGGACACTCTGGTGAAAATTGTGTTGTTAGTGAAATTAATCTTCCAGAAACTATATTGGAACAACTGTAGCATTCAAATAGAAAGTGAAATCTTCTCAACTAACATACAAATAAAAAAAGGAAAATCAATAATATTACCGAAATTGAACTTCAAATTTTCAAATAATCAAATTTATAAACCTCCAAATTTAACCAATATAGATTTTGATAAATTATACGAAATCAATAAAACTGCTAGAAATATATAACCAATTCATGAAATTTATAATCCGCAAAGCCATGTATCGATTGGACTATTTATCATAATAATAATAATTTGTGTAATTTTAATAACATTATGGTTAATTCGTAAATATAAAAGTAAATTTGTAAGATAACAAAAATTTGAAGAAAAGAAGAAAGAAACCATCGAATTAGAAGAAAGAAGACAAGACATGAAAAATACCTCCGTCATTTTTCATTCTTAGGGATGGAGGAGTTACATGAAGAAAATTCTTGAAGGACATTTTATAAAACGCAATTGTATTAAATATTGTAAGGACTTCATCAGCATTTATTTGATTATAAATATGAATTATTGTAAACAACTTGGCAAGTTTTATAGTTAATTCGCTTGAGAGAATAATTATATTCATTCAACTTATTGTAATTTTGTGTAAAATAAATTTTGAAAAATAATTTTCGAAAACGGAAAATTATAATTTGGCTGTTTTATTTGTTACTTAAGAAAAAGGAACGATTCTATTCGAAAATTTTGAAAAAAATGTCACGGTAAAAGAAAAAGCTAGCGAATGGAAAGTAGTGGTAGATAAGACGAATTTGAAGAAGCTTTCTACTTATGCTCGAGAAACTTTGGTTCTGTGTAAGCAGAACACTAATAAGTATTAGTAGACATATTTTCAACAACAACACAGTCTGATAAAATAATGTATATTTTCCACATCAAAATATTTTCCAGTATAAAATGTGCCTGAAACATGTCACCAATGACAGTATAATCGAGTTTACGAGGAGAAATGTTTCGAGATTTCAATTTTTGTGAGCAGTTGCATTGGATAAGTGATATTTTTCCTGGGAATATATTGATTTTACTACCAGTTACACAATGCATTTTCTAAATTGTGTTATACATTTGAATTCAAATGTTACGAATTAATTTAGTCGAGTTGGTCTCGACACCATCCAAGTCCAAAATATTACTTCAATTATTTAATTTTCTTGGTATATGGTCAGTGAAAAAAAAGTACTACATAAACACTACATAGCTGAACATCAATGACAATATATTATCGGGATTTCGAACTCGTGCTTAGATAATTTGAATATAACAAATTATTTTGATTAGATTATATAACGTGTAGTTTTAAAATTATTCCTCGGTTAGGAAAAAAGTATATTAATTCTCAACAAATAGGAATTCAGGAACAATTACACGTATTTCCTATACTGTTTTTATTTGTAATTATAAACAATAGCCTTCGCAGAAAAGAATGTAATAATGGACTGTAATATTTCAAGCGCTCTCGTAATACTTGATTGAAATACTGTTTTTATTTGCTCTCGATAAAAATTTTAGTTTGTTGGATTTGAATTCATTAAAATGGGAAATTCCGCTTCGCTTGTATATGTTTATATATACAGGGCATTTGCATAAAGACGTATATTGAAAACAAACAAAAGAGATGGCAGTTAAACTTGATTTCATCAGATAGACTAATGATTTTGGCTAAACGAATTTTAAAACCATTATGATGTGTTTTTTAATCTCTGAATAAACCTATTTACGGCGGGGATTGTTCAGCTTAGTAAATCCAATTGTTATATTTTTTACAGTCGCTAAAAGCTGAAGCTCACCTCATGGAATATCCGGTAATTCGAATCCAAAGCTACACGTGTGATGTGATGTATATTGAAAATATTAAGATTCTTACAAACGCATTCCAAATTCACCTTTTTCTCTCTAGATGTTTTACATCCAATTTTCGACACAACGTTGATAATAATATTAAGTTGAAATACCTCAAATATTGAAATGATTTATTTTCATGAAAAAGATTTGATAGAAGATCCTAATAATACCAATAATTTGTAAATTACATAACCAAACACTTAACACAACTCATTATCACTAGAATCACAAATTATGTTGAAAAATGTGAATTACTACCCAGGTAACAGAATCGTTTTTGGAACAAGCGATTCTGCCATAAAACATTTTTTATTTGATACACAATTATAATTATCTAAGTCTGCTCTCTAAAAAATTATTTTCGGTTATTGTGGATAGTAAGACTTCTGCAAACCACCTATCTCTCATCCTGATGAAATTTCATAAACGTAATACTTATGGAATGAAGATGTGATTTGATCAAATTTGGTTTGGCCTACATTCGGATATATTGAAGTTTTTGGGGTATTTTAATCAGAAAAGGGGATGAGCCGTAATTCTTGTTTTTGCCTTTGTGCCTTGGTCCCTTTAATATTACACATTCCGTTTATGTATTGGCAAGTTCTAGGCTGTGCTTTTTTATCCACTTGTTTATCCTTGCCGTGTGTCGAATGCAGTTTTTGCTTTTTATAGGTATTGCTGGTCTGCAAATGCTATGAACGAGATTTCTATGCTTGTTTGTCACCTTTGCAGAAGATCATAGAGAATGATCTACAATGTAAGGCCTACCACTGAACACTATAGCACACCTACAGATATCGTCAGGTGTTTTCTTTTACATCTAATATCTCTCTGTCCTCTAGATAGATTTTCATGATGCTCATGATACGAGGATATATTGAAAAATTCTTAGCCTACTATAGAACCAATCAAAATATTTTATTACTAGACATATTCTCCTCTTAATTGGATACATTTATTACAACGAACCTGCAACTTCTCTAGACCTTTCAAAAAAAATGTTTCTTCTCGCTCTGCAAACCAGACCTCCACAGCGTTTATTACCTCCTCGTTGGAAGAAAACTTAGGACCTCTCAAAATTTTTTTCAGTTGAGGAAAGAGATAATAGTCGGACGGAGCCAAATCTGGTGAATAAGGGGCGTGCTCTAGTAATTCAAAACCTAAATCACGAATTTTTTGCATGACATAAGCAGAGTAGATCTGCAGAATGTATCAACCTAAGATAGAACAATCTACGAATACTTACAGGAAAGGGATTGATGGATCAGCTTCAAACACTGGGTTCTCCAGTATCGCAGATCCTTTGGGTCGCAGTGTATACGATCCATACGTACATATATACATCCCAAATTGGGCAGTTAAAAACCGCTAATATCTGTTTATCAGAATTTACTAGTTTAGAATTAGCTTCTGTTTCGGAAACCTCATGAAGTTGGCTTTTACCCACTACCTGATTGATAAAATTTTCCATTGTGTTGTGTATAAAAAAGGCAGCGATCCTTTGTTGCAGCTAGATGAAGGGCTAGGTACATTCGGTAAAATGTAACTTATTTCTAATTTACTACCTACAAATATTACGTTTTCATCACTCTCTTTTTCATAATTAATAACGTTTCCCAATCTTCAATATCATCTTATTTAACCTGACTAATTTCACAAATTAAATAAGCTCCTGAATTCCAAATACAACAATCTTGACCAATAAATAAACTATATCGGAAACGCACTATGCTACGCCGACAATGCAGCTATTTTCGCGGAAACGACCTACAGAGACAATTGCACAAATTCTGCCAGGTCTGCCAAGCGATGAACATGATTATATACACAGAAAAAACGAAAAGCATAACCTTTGCTAAAGAGCCCGTACGATGTAAGCTGGTAGTTCAGGACAAAATCATAGAACAAGATTCACAATTCAAATACCTGGGTATGCACCTGTCGAGTTATCACGACCCAGTGAAGGACTTAAGAAGCCAGAATAAAGCCACTGCCATATCGGGCTGCTTAAAGCAGATAATATAGGCGAACCAATATATGCGAAAAGATTGCAAGATTAGGATATATAAGATTTGTATCATGCCAGTCATGACATACGGAGTATAAACCAGAGAGGAAACCAACAAAACGAAAAGCATGCTTCGGATAGCCGAAATGAAAATGCTCAGGACTATAGTGGGAAAAACAAGAGTAGATAGAATCAGGAATACTGACATCAGGGAACCATGTAGGGTGCAAGACATCGTAAGATGAGGGAGACATATAAAAAAATACTGGTACGCCCACGTGAGAAGAATGGAAGAGAGTAGACTGCCACGCATCGTACTTGAAGGGAAACCAATAGGGGAAGAAGAACCCGGACGACCACCAAAGAGATGGATGGACAGCTGTCAGTCCACCTCCCACGAATTGATACAGAGGAACCTGCATAACTAACATATCATGAGATCTTAAAAATGAATTAGAAGAGAAGAAGAAAACATCATTTGAAAAATACACAATTTGTGTACTCGTAGAAATTGCAGCTTTCTTGGGTTTGTAAACTTACCTATTCTGTTTCAAAATTATTATTTTTAAATATTTTAAAATGTCTTTATTATTATTAGATCGTAACACAGTTTTAATCATGATAGGTTTTGTATCGTGCCAATTTCGAAAAATAGGTCAACAATACCGCCTTCGAAAAAAATTCATGTTATTTTCATCCTCCATTCCATGAATCTTGAATTCTAGGTTTTGTAATTTTTCCGCGATTTAACTGACAATATTTTTCGGGACGCTATTTTGGCTACTTTAACTAATTCTGGGGAAATCAAAGAAAACTCGCAATGAGAAATTTTTCAATAGTATTCAAAATAACTTCTCAACAACCACCAAGTTCCCAATTTTCAAATCAAATCACAAAATTAAATTGACAGCTATTTGATATTGTAATGAAATCTTTGCCAGCTGGAGTATGAACGTTTTCTTATTGGGAACGTAGCAATGAAACAACAAAGAAGAATTTAATATGTATTTTTAATAATCAAAATTTTTTGGAGAAATAAATTTTACCCGAAAAATTCATATACATTTTATTAACCACACATTCCATCATAAAAAATGGCAAAATTCGAAGAGCCCCCCCCGAATTAATACATTCTTCCTTCAGTCGTTGGGCCCAGGACCTTATCAATAATTGGATAGAACCTCACGCGCATAGAAAAAGCCTCCCCTCCTGCCTATTCGATCAAGTCTAGAACTAAAGCCTTGAATGAATTCGTGGGTATTGGAGCGGGTACTTATAGTCCTTGTTACACTAGTAAATCATGAAAACCATCCCTTACGCGGTTCATCACCCTCGGTTCTGAAAAATACATGCCTCCCACGAGTTACTGATATGTACAACAGACCTGCGAAATTCGAAACGCCAGTTTCTTAATATATAGATGTGAATACGAGTATATACAAGTAGAAACCTCCGATGTATACAATGCTACCTAAAGTTGGTTTAACTAAGAAGGAAACAGATCATAAATATTACGACAAATTACCGATTTGCGTTCAGGTTAATGAAAGAGGGTATTCTTTCAGTTTAAAAATATTGAAAACATCCGCGCATTATATAGAACAGGATAAAGAATAAGCTTGTATAGATTGAGGTTATTAAATTTAAAAAATAAAATTTTTTTTTGAATATGTGTAATAAGCTTTAAGGTAAAGTACAAATCAAATAAGAAAAACACAGGCACGTCATACCTGAAAAAGAGCGTGAGAATATCCTCATCCCTTTTGTTTACTGTATTTTTACTACATTGACGGATTTACAAGATTTCCGTATCCTTATTATGTAGAACATGCTTTGCTAAATAAAGTGGCAACGTGCGCGGTTTTTGCATAGTTTAACAGAAGTTGAACAGAAGCGGTCTCGTTTACATGGATACTTTATTATTGGCAGTCTTTTTCCGATGTTGCCCGATTACTCTCATGAAATCGGAAAGGGGTAAATATATATATATATTGCAAATTGTTTACTCGTGCTGTTTTTTCGGTTTCGATTATTAGTCCTATTTGTAGTTGTTTAGAGTTGTTTCATTTGCGGGAATTTCGGGACTATAAGTACCCGCTCCAAAACCGACGAATGCATTCAAGGCTTTAGACTTGAATTTAGCTCTCTTCCGTATCAAAATTAGTTTTTTCAATAATTTTTGAAAGATAGATAAAATTGACATTTCGACTTTTCCTAAAGTCTTTATCAAAATAAAATATTTTATTTTGATATATATTTAGATGGATATTTAAAGAAAAGACAAATTTTCTTCTGCCTTTAAGAAATTATTAAAAAAACTAATTTAAAATCAGGAGAGACCTATACATATATATACATAATTATATATTATTTTATATTATTATATATATATATATATATATATATATATATATATATATGAGAAGGAATGATCATCGATTTGAATAATTAATTGAGAATATTGTTATCTTTTTTATCCTTTCATTTTATAGTTCATCACCGATTTAGAAAAATTAAGATAATGCTGATCCTCTTTCTTAAGAATATTTACATGCCTTTCGTGTAAAATAACAATTTATCATAAGTAATTTGCATACTGGTTTAATTTTTGCTTTGGACTTATATGGGTGATTCCGTTCTAACTGTGATTTTTTGTATTCAAAATTTCAAGATTTTAAAATTTAACTTTTCTAACTTTTTTATGCATATTATTCATCTATTTTACTGTAAAAATAAAACTTTAAGAGGAATTTACTACAACTTCAAAGTATCACGAGCAAGACACAAATGTCGGATTTTGAGTTCCACGGTACTGACTCATTTATCCACGGTACTGACATGGTAACTTAAGATATTAAACAACAAGTGCATCAATTTTCCTCAGTTTGATCATAAACATTAGAATTTATAAGGTAATTAGTTTAAATCATTTGTTACGACAAAAAAAATTAATAATTTATCGGTAAATTCTAGGAATGGACATGACACGGTACTGACATTCAAGTGATGTAGTATAAGTTTTCTTTAAGTGGCAAGTTATATTGTATAAAAATAATGTTTAAATATCTTAAGAATTATTCAATTAACACAAAATTTTTATTAATTGATTATTAATTAATGACTAGTACAAAAAAACAATACAGGACATTGAATATCACAGTTATAATGGAATCACCCATATACTAATTATTACCTATTACTATTACCTATAATTTTGATACTCATTGTGGTTTTCTTCTGTATATTGAATTTTTATTTTATTTGTATCTCTATTCAGTTATTTTTATGTTTGCTTAACAGTTTTTGAAACTAATAATCGAAACTGCCCTTAATCTGCAATCTGAAAAGATTGCTGTAGTGTCAGAAGATGTAGATGTTTCAGTTTTATTGACTGCACTCTCACCAACAGACCAAGAAATTTATTTTCGAAAACCATCCAAAGGCAAAATACCGCAAAAACGTACTCTTCTAAGAATTTGGGAAAAATATTACCTAGGTGTGAAGAGTATATTCTGTTCTTACATGCATTCACTCACTGGGTGTGACATGGCATCAGTTTTTTTCCAACGTGGCAAAAACGTATTTGCAAAAAATTTTGAAAAGCGAATAGACTTATATATTAATATATATATAATTCTTTTTTGAAAGCAACTGCTAAAACTACCTACATTAAACTGCCGTCATTACCACCTACTGTAGATGCCGCTTTAAAAGAGTATTTTTGCAAATTCAAACATGGCTTGGAAGAGAAATATCACCAGAAGAATGGGGTTGGAAATATGATTGCGGAATATTGATACCGCAAACAATGACGCAGCGACCAGCTCCAGAAACTTTATTAAAAAATATTTTTTGCACGTGCAAAAAAGGATGTAGAGCATCTTGTGGCTTGCTTGGAATGCAATGGTGACAGCTGTTCTAATCCTTCACCTACAATCTACATCAACGAGATCGACGACGACGACGACAATAATGAACAATGATGTAATATGATATAATAATATGTATAAATCAATATTTTGTATGACATAATAGTCTAATAAATTGACATTGAAGTTACTCTGCAAACATAATTTATAACGTATAAAATAAATTTTTCTACTATTAACACTTTTTCCCTCTTCCGCCTCTCATTTTACAGTAAATTGTTAAAAATTGTTGTAATCTAAATCGGCCTTTTTTTTAACTTTTATGACGTTGTAATAATGCAGTCTGACACTTGATATACAGATTCATTGACTGGCCCTGAATTCCGAGGTGTTACCATTTTTGTGCCTTACGGCACTCTACTATTTTATTTTCAAACAATCCAAATCAAAATTTGTTACATTCTACTACACCACATGGACGGAGAATTACGATATCATAAAATCTGTTTATTCCCGATTTTCATTTGGCAACTGAGGGAAATCAAATTATGACTATTCTTCAAATGCACACATATCTTACGACAGGGGCTATAAATTATCGTATCCCAGAGGATCCACTCTATTGAAAGTACCGATTTCTTACTGTATCTTATTTTCCTCCATTCTGTTGACATTGGAATGTGGGGATTTATTTATAAGAATAATAGATGAAGTCCATAGTTTTGTCTGTATTTTTGTTTTTTCTTATGATCTTCTACTTGAATTCATCTATTGTGATATATCGAAGAGAAGTTTGAGTATATCCGAATATACATTTGAATTTCTCATGCGAGAAAACTTTTGATTCGCACTAAACTTCCGGTTGAAATATTTACTCCATCCGTTATTTCACGTACTCCTATCCGATTATTACAAAGCTCGAGAACATGGATTCTGTTAACTATTTATGGAGTGGTTACATCAAATCCGTGTTCATATGGCCACTTTTAGGAGCAGAGAACCATTAACAAATCATTTCATTGTTTCGATGACTTTCAGGATAAATCAATGTATGTGATAAGATTTTATATGTGATATCATTATTTGAAAGTAAAAAAGAAGGTTATACGAGTAGTCCAAATAATTGAAGAAGAGTTGTGTAATAGATCAATAGATGATAATATTGATAATAAATGATTCAATGATTTTTCAAATGCCAAATACTGAAACTAATAAGTGGTTCTGTTCACATTATTGAAAAATATATTGACTATTCAATTAAAAATATTCATTACGACTTTCTGCTGTTATTCAGCGACTTTTGTTTCTAAAATACTCAAACTAGAAATGTAGTGCATACCTAGTTAATTTATATACTTTGTTAAGTCTTCAAACTCACCAAAGAAATCTGCAGGTCACTGTTTCAGAACATTTTCTGTTGCAGAATCAGACTACTATCATATCCTATTGTTTATAAATCATAAGAATTGTATAATGTTTTAATTTGTTCCATTGAAAATCAAATAATTATATTTTGTTCACCACCATGTAGTTTAAAAAATGTTTTAAATATCTCTATTATTATTGACTCATTTAACGCTTCAGATAGCCATTATTAATTTAACTCCCATCTTAATCCAAAGAATAATAGCCGTACCGTAGGAGAGTGATAGATAAAAAGTGAAAGAGATAAGAAGCGTGAAATGAGTACAGACTTCTCTTCACACTCAAGTTAAAAAGCGATTTTTGTCACTATACTTCATGGAAATTTCCTAGATTATACACTCGTGAGCAGAAAAATCGACTCAATCTGCACGATCGCGGACAAAATACTCTAGCAAAAAAATTATAGACTTTAGCATCTCAAATTAAGGCTTAGCTTCATAATGAGTGGTATATGTTGTTATTGAGTTATTTTTTGGCAAAGAAAAAATATCTGCTAATTTTGGAAAATCTTAGTATTCGTATGTTTACCCATCTCTAGAACATACTCCGGCAGATAAAATTTTTTTGTGCGCTTGTCTTCTAAATGTGCCTGTGCGCACGATGCACGTGCGTTCATCGCACCCCACCCATTAAAAAGTCTTTCGTCGGAAATTGTTTCACAAATTTTACAGAATATTTCATCTGTATTTCTGCTGGTAGTAGTTTTATCCATTTTATTTTAATGTATGTACATATTGTAAAAAACCGGCAAATCCTGAAAATATAATTACGTAAATTCACTCTAAAATTTTTTGGAGGAAACGAATTATTAGTATAAAGTATATACATATATTTTCATAGGTATGCCTACCTGTGTAACGTTTCGACCGCCCGAAAGCAGCTATACGCATGAATAACCTCTGGGCTTCATTTGTACTCGTACTCGTAGACATACTCGAAGATCGCTTTAGTTTTCTAGCGGTAACTTTCTTCATTTTTCAGATATGTATTTGATCCAAAAACCATTTTAAGGAAAATTTCAAATGCTACAATTGCTGATAATAGGAATATTGTGATTGCTCGTTTTTAAGAAGAAATCAATGTCAAAAGACATTGGCTATTGACTACAATTTTTTTATTATTTGTTATAGGTACATTAACAAAAAAAATCGAATTAATGAGTGAAAAAGGATCTAATCACTTCTATTTTTGAAGTTTTTTTTGTTAATGCTGTATTCATGGAAATATCAACAAAAATTATTTTTTTTTCAATAGTAGTTAAAATATTGATCAAAACTTATTCGAACTTATTAAGCATAAAGTCAGTATCAAAATAAAGCATATCGCGGAGTGATTATCTTTAATTTTTATATTCATGTAAAATTCATTACTTTTTGTATCACTTTTTTTGAAAAATTTTATTTTTGTTATAACTTTGTTTATTTTCATCCAAATAATATGAAATCAAATTCATTGAAATTTGTTTATATATTTCTTTCAAAAAATGTTCGATTAATTTTTTTTTTTGATTAGTTTTGAGATCGTAAATAGTTATTATTTTCACAGTTGTGGGATAAAATTATTATTATCTAGCCGTATCTCAGTTATTTTTCCACTTTGATAACTATTTCTTTTTTGACAGTCTCCAGCTTTATTTCACACATTTGTTTTATGAGTTCAAAAATGCTCCTTTTTACACAAAAATTGAATATTTTCAGCTACACATAACAGAAAATAATCGCTTAAATAAATATTTAAATTTTTTTCATAAAATTACTTTCTTTATGCATTCCTACACTCATTTTTAAGATTATATTTTCCACCCTCTAGAAGGGATGGCTTCAAGCCCATAGACAATACTAGGTGTAACCATATTTTCAAAATTGATTCTTACATTGATTTTGACTTAATGTTACACGTTGATATCAATTGGTTATCGGAACCGAAAACCTTTGGAAAAACCCTTGATTGACTGGACTAATTATGAAGACTAAGCAGATAATTTTCAAATAATTCGGCCAGTTCACACTTACAGGTACTAATTCATTATTTTAGTAGTAAGCCATGATATCTCAACTTATTTTTACATTTATATCATAGTTAACTTACTAAATGTAATTGTAACGTCATAATCACCTAATCTTGTTTATTTATGTGTATTTTGGTAAAAATTTCAAATTAGTCTTTGTATAATAACAGCGTTAATCAACCCAGCTGCCTCAATAGTTTGGGCATCATCCAGTCTCACTGATGGATAAGAGGTCATTAGATCAAATGTTCGATTCTGATATTGAGGTCGAGCAACTTGAATATAATCTCTAATTGCTCTAATAGAATGTTCTTGATTAAATTGTCCAACTAATTTTGAACCGTCAGCTAAACGAATCTGTAAATTAGTTGTTGGTTTAGAATTATCTAATTTCAGTTGTTCTTTAGCCTTAGCTTCATTATTCTCTTCATCCCCTTCGCTAGCACCTACATCAGTTGTTGCAGTGGTACCTAAGGTATAACCTTTTCCTTGGAAAGTAATTGATGCTATTTTTGGTTGGAAAACTTGTGTTCGGCGATCTTCTATGGATAAGTGGATTCTAGAAACGTCTCCAATTAATTCTTCTGGAATTCTACCTTCTCTAACATCTTCTAAAAACTTTTGACTGTCTGGATCCGCATAAAGTCTCAAATCGCCATCATTAATACTAAATCCATTCTGCCACAATCTCAATGTCACCTCAGAAGGTGCAGAAATTTCTGAAGTTATTACTGTATCAGTGTCATCTTGGCCCAGTTTGTATCCTGTACCTTTGAAAGCTTCGGATTTTGGAATAGTTGAACTTTGATCTACAATTACAAGCCCATGTTCTTGGATAGACCTGATTATGTCTGCAGCAACGTTCGGTTTTTTAGGAGGACCTAGAACTTGTTGACCACTAGATTCTGAACCTCCAGCGTAGTATGCTTGTCTGTTTTCCTCATCTTCACTGGAGCTAGTCACTGTTTGTAGAGTCGCAAAATTTGAGTTTGGCTTGGATTTAATAATTGATACTGGGGACTTTGAAGATTCTCCATTTGAAGCTATTTCTTTAATTGTGATAGAGTCGTCTCCATCATTTTCCGTGGGCTCTGTTCTGGTACCATCACTTTTTTCTTTTTGTTTTGACATATTTTTGATATTAGTACTTATTTTTGATAAAAATTACAAATGCGTTATTTATTTCCAAAATACTACAAAAAGCTTCTGTCATGACTGACATATATTGTCAGATTCTTATTTTGATATCTGATATGTTTAAATTTCAATTATGACGTACATATAGTCCAGGAATTTTAACGAAAATAATCACTGTAAGGTGTGAAAAATTCTGTAGTCGCAAAAATTACGGGTTTGTTTGGATTTTCATGCTCTTTCAGAAAATCACAGAAGTAGAAAAATGACACGAAAGAATTTTTTTCTTGAATTGTCAAACCTTAATTTATTTTATTATTATTTAACCTAAGAAATTTACTTTGATAGTCGTTTTTCACCGGTTATCGTCAGTATGTGTCTTTAAATCAGACATTACAGAATCATGTTTTCTGTGTGTGAGATAGTAGGAACCGAGAACAGTATTGCACAGAAGAGACTGACGAAAAAGAGCAACTGTAACATCTTGAACCAAAAACGTAATTTGCTAAAGTCGTTTTGACCCTTGAAAATTTTTCATTCCTCCATTGAAGGCAATATTTGTAGGGCCGCAAATTAAGAGCTTTATAAAAGATACAGAATCAAGCAATATAAAGAAAGATGACTAAAGGTTGAGGAGAGTGCTTGTAAAGAAGTTGTCATTTCTAGAAAATTGTTAATACTTAAGACATAGTTTAGATATTGATACTTTTGAGAATGTGCTAAAAAAATCAAAATTCTTGGTTGTAATATGAGTATCAAAATCCACCACACATTCTCATCTAGACTACTTCCCAGAAAATCTTAGTGTAATTAGTGAAGAGTAGGGAGCATGAAATTTGTACATATTCTCATGATATTCATTTACAAATATTAATTGGAGACAAAGTAATTTCGGTTTTGTAGTATAAAATAAAACACTTTTTTATACAAAGAATAGGTTTTAATCAATTATATATCTTCCATTCTGCCATATTTCTTACAGCTATAAGATTCCGCGCTTTCTGGTCCTTATCAGCAAAAAATTAAACCAGGTGCGATTGAAGGTCATCGTCATCTTTGAAGTTTGACCATTCTAATCTTGCAAACTTTGGAATAAATGGTAATCATATGGTTCCATGAGGGATGTGGCATCACTTCCCAGCTAAGCTTCAATAGTTTCCCACGATTTGCCAAAGATGGGTGAGGCCCTGCATTATCACGGTGGATCACTAAACCTTTCCGATTAGACAATTCTGGCCGTTTTTCTTTGATTGCTTCATCCAGTTTCATTAACAGTTGACACTCAACATCAGAATTGATCGTTTATTTCCTTGGAAGCAGCTCAAAAAACACAACACCTTAGTTATCCCACCAAACTGACAGCATGAGCTTGTTTGTTGTTTTCCAGCTTTCGATGTGGTTTGTGCTGGTTCATCGTGTTTGCTCCATGAACGTTTTCGAACTACGTTACTGTACAGGAGCCACCAGTGATCATTCTTTTCGAGAAAGGGCCGGTGTCATTTCGTTTGAGGTGCATATCGCAATTATTGATTATTGGAAACCTTTCCAATTATGACTTTGATTTGGTCAGAACGTTGCTCAACGGAATTTTTATACCAATTCTGACACGTGCTCTCTGTTAAGTAATCAGCACCCGAAATTTCATATACGGCATATACGGCAAAGTACAGCACTAACATGAGTTATTCAAAAAATTAAGTAGCGCTCTTTATCATCAGAAAGCGAAAGTACTTAGTTGTCAACCTTAGATAACCGTGAAGACCAAAAAATTCCAAATTTAGAGTGGTTTGAAATTTAAATGATTAAAAAACTTATTCTCAAAAAGTAGGCGGTTTTTTTGTCATTAATTATGTTTAAATATCAAGAATTATAAGATACAATAACAGAGCTATTTCTACAAATTTTGATTATTCCTTAATAAGATGCTATGAGACTTTTCGTGGAAGCTTACGTTTTGTTTATTATAAAAAATAAACCATATACAACATTGTTTCTTCTTGTATTTTTCTGTACTTCATTTACAATAAAATTGAACTTTTTGTTCACTACACTCATTTAAACAAAGAGTTTTCAATGGATCAATACCTTATCAGAAGAGTTAAAATGGATTTTGTCAAATAATGGAAATAACATGCATTTTATCAATAATATTCCTTAATGTCTAGAGAGGGTAGTTACACATGATGATGATTTTTGGAGTGATGCATTAATAACGAACTGTTGAATATCAACTTAAAAAAAAAATAAAAAAAAGAGTCATTAACTTTAAATAACATAAATATATTTTTAGTGTAGTGAACAGACAAGTTTTGCATTACTTGGGTATGTTAATTTCTCAAGTAGATTCATTTGAAATCGTTCGTAATTTGAGTGTGTCTACTTAATCCTTGCTTTACAACAACGTTAAGTCAATTTGTGGAATTTCACAGAAGGATTCTTTTCTCAAAAACTATCCAAATGTCCATCATCGTTATATTGTAATGATTTTCTTCTAATTAATTTACTATAACTATCTCACCGTGTAGAGTTTTTTCTTATTTCTAATATATTTGAACTGTTTTAACGGTGGGGTGACTTATACGCACGTTTCTTATTCACTTTATTTATTTATACACTAACACTAAGTATTCTAGACTAGGCGTTATTCCCTAAACTATATACCAAGACTTAGCACTACACTTATCTAATTTTCAAGATATTAATTCATTGAAACGAACCGCTTACTTGTCTATCCCGATGTGTTAGGGATGACATAAGATTATTTACTTTGTAGTTGATACAAAGCTAGTATTATATATAAACAACAGAAACAGAAACCATGCGAAAAATAAAAAAATATGAAGGGTTTTCGTCTGCATCCGCTAAAGTTTTGCCTCCTCCATCATAACCAAAGATCACCTATATTGAGATGGATCACGACAATGTTATTGCTCTAACCAAATCAACGTCGACTGAAGGTCTGAACCTGA
The DNA here is from genome assembly GCF_026250575.1 of Diorhabda carinulata. NCBI lineage: Eukaryota > Metazoa > Arthropoda > Insecta > Coleoptera > Chrysomelidae > Diorhabda > Diorhabda carinulata. The sequence continues at coordinate 14,463,814 of NC_079462.1, forward strand.
ACTATAATGTCAAATTCGCTAACTTTATATTTACTTATGCTGGCAGATCTATCTAGAGCTTCAAACTTTAATGAAAAAAATTGGTTCAACCCTGTGTTATCTATGTAAAATGCATAGAGAATAGGTGGTTTGTGATCACAATCAACGAGGACCGGCTTCACGATCTATGCCGTGGTCGAGTTTGTAACAATTTCCGTTTCTAGCTGATGCCTTATCTTTTGGCATTGAGGTTGTTTAACATAAATTGCTTATGGCACAGGATAATTTGTCTAGTCGAAAGTATTATCTGAATATGTACGCTCAAATTGGAGAGACTTTGTCAAACTATGGATATATTTTTCTAGTTCTAAAACAATAGAAAAATAGTTCGGATTTAACAGACTGAACCAATCGACAAACAAACCATGTGCTTACAACGCTTCATATTAATCCTTATAATTATCAAGTATATAATTTTCTAGGAAAAAATAGTGTCGACAAATTTCCCTGCAAATGCAAATAAAACCAGAGGAAAATTAATCAGAGTTCGAAACCGAAGAGCACGTCAATTAATTTTTACAATCGATCCAGGTTGAACTGAGTTTTCTAGAACGAATTAAAATTGAACAAAAACCGATTTGATCTTGATAAATATAAGACAATACAAACTAGCGAAGCGAAGTTACCTGACGAATTTCGATCTCATTATCAATAACTATAGTTTAAAAAAACTAAAAAAAAACACTCATCCACAACAAATCAAACTAAAAAGCTGGAAATATTTTTTTTTAATAAGCTTAAAACAATAATGAATGGAAAATAATTTTCATTTATCGAAATGCCAGAAAGAAGGGATTTCGAAGGTTCAGGTGGAGTAGGGAGTGGTGACAATACAACTTTTTCTGATGCGCAACACATGCATGGTGTTTCATTACGAAATTTTAACGCCTGACAATAATTGCATATTTTGTCCATCGCACCAATAGTAACTTTGGAATCAGCCGAGTAATTGATGTTTATAATTAAATGCAAGACGAACAAATCATCCACGTGTTACTGCGCGATTGGTTCGATGGTTTTCTCGGTTTTGTTCTCTATATGAATCTATGTGTTGTTGACGTGCCAGCCTGGTTCTCAATGCATTTTCTTGTCGACGATTATCACGCTGTTCTCTGCACGAATTTCAGCTGTGCGAATTCTTTGAACTGCATTTCTTTCTGCTCTCTGTTCGACTGATTCATGAGCTCTTTCAACACGTGCACATCGAGTCTTCTTTCTACGAGCATTAAGGTTGGGTTTTTTGGGTGGCATGTTCCTAAAAATAGTAATTGAATTTTTAACGTGAATGTATTTCACTGTTCTCTGAGTTTGTGGATTATATATTTGGCTGTATTTATATAACTGTAAGTTAGAAGTAAAAAAATATTCGAAGTAAAGTACGCAACGGAGACAAAATCAAGAATAATTTGAAAGAAGTGACGTTAAGTGGTATAGGCAAAATGAGACATGTATAATGTATAGTCTAAAAAAATATATCTATTATTAATAATGAAAAACAGAACTCTACAGGAATAACAAGAAAACTTAAGAGAATTAAATCTTTCGTATTGGTAAAGTGAAAAGCAGAGTAATGTGCGTGTTGAGGTGGACGCTAAATGGTGTACAAAATGTATTAGATGATAATTAGATACAGTGTTGTGAAATGAATTAGCTGTACGTTGCTAATTAACCTTAACACAATGCTGAGCATGGGTAATTGTTATGAAAAACATTGTACATAAAGTCATAATAGATTTTGAATTTAGTCGAAATCAGACCTGGTTATAACAAAATGGAAATACACAAATACTTCAGCATTTGAACTTTCTAGTTTTATCGACACCCACCAAGTGTTAACAAAATAATTATTTTTTAATTGGATATGATGATTGGAAAATAACTAATCATATATGTTATTTCGTTGAGCACTAGAATTTTTCGATCGTATTTAGATCATTGCAAAAAAAATGAAACCGAACATCGAAGTGTTCTACACAAATATTTTCTCCCAAGTAGAAAATTCATTTTCGTTTTAGTATACCATCGTGGGACATATTTTATAACGGTTACGTGGCGACGGCATTTTCTTGACCAACGATCGTATATTACTGCGTATCTCAATCTTGAATTCGCCAAGAAAATGTGTCTCCATTTTGACTAATGGCTCGATTCTGGTGTCCAATCTCCCTTTGCACTTTTATAGCCCTCCATATACCCGTTTCTTGTGGCCAGAATTGCGCTCGGGATAGTAATCATTTTGTGATCAAACTATAATAAAATGTTTATGTTCGTGAACCTTTTCCTTCCCTGATTTCAGTTATTGGCAATTTTGCTTCATAAATCTTAATTATTTACTAACTTTGTACACATGTGTCATTTGAGGTAAATGACTGGGCCGTGTAAGCACTCAATAATTGTAATACAGCATGTCGTTAATAAAGTACACATTTTACGTACTTCTTTTAAGGTAACAAGAAGAGAAGAAAGAATAGATTCAAGATAGTATCTAGTCGTATTAATAGTTGCAAATATCAATTCATCGTAATATTAATCATAAGTGAAGTACTTTTCTATATGGAAGGTGGCAATAAAGATCTCAGTACCACCATTCACTTTGGGGTGAATAAGGATACAGATTACAAAACGCTGGATTTCACAAACTCAAAGCTAGCTAATTAGGAACTTTGTCTATAACAGCTCACTGGTCGCCTTGTAAATATGCTTGCCATACCAAACCTACTCCCTAGTGATATAGAGTTGAGTCTTAACAAAATAATATATGCTACTATCGACGTATTTGAAGGAAGCTGTTCAATTAGACGATAACTCCATAATGCTCAGAGCCGCTGGTGTAAACATGATACTGACTGGGAGACATTCTTACACAGGTTTACCCGGCATCGTACCTAGGCAAGGCTGAGAATCTCATAAAACAAAACTCAATATTCTTTCGGATGATGACTATACACAGAACGAGAGGGAAACCCTGAAAGTCATACTCCAAACAAACTTCCAGGTTTCTGCTCATATACCGTTTATTTAGTTAATGTTCAACTTCTGATTCTTACGAACCATGATACGGTCAAAAAGAGAATAAATTACGAGGGAGTTCAGTTCTTTCACCTTACAAATAACTAAATAGGGATTGCATACATTCACGCACTGGAAATATCCGACGTAACATTGAAAATACACAGAATACAACTCAACTTTACGACATACAAACAAACAAAGTTGTAAAACAAACCGAACATTCTTATAATGGTAGTGTAGTACTTAGACGAAGTAATAGACTCAAACTTAATAGCAAAGTTTCACATAATGAAAATAATATACCTGACGATTATATACGGTGTGCACAATCCATGGTATGTCCTATTCCTAATTCATATCAGGAAATTAATGATATTATTAATGATAATAATGAATTAGAATCTTTGTTGAAAAATGAAACTTGGACTTTAGTACCGAAACCAAGTAATAAAAAAATTGAAGACTGTAAATGGATATTTATTTCAAAGAACGATGAGTTCGGAACGTATAAAGCTCTTTTAGTCGCTAGCGGCTTTAGTCAAAAGTATCTTGCATTTTGCTCCAGTTGCAAGAATTTCAACTTTTAGATTTTTAATATCCTTTCACCATAGCTTGTTAGTCCAATAGATGGATATGAAAACTGCGTTTTTGAATGGTGACCTAAAAGAGGAAATATATATGCAAGTACTTGAGGGTGTAGAAAGAGAGAAAAATCAGGTCTGTAAACTTAACAAAACATTATATGGCCTAAAACAAGCTGCCAGATGTTTGTTAGAAGTATTTGAAAGATCTTTTAAAGCAATATGTTCCACCAATCCTTATGAGGATCGGTGTATGTACATATTAGATATAGGAGATACCTCTAAACATATTTACATTGTACTATATGTGTTTGATCTAGTTATTTGTACTGCAGATGAAAATACAATGAAGAATTGCAAACATTACTTAATAAATACATTTTAAAACTTTTCTGAGGTATCAGAGTTAATAGACAAAATGAAGAAACAACATTAGATCAAAGCACATATATTAAAGTAGTATTGAGTAAGTTTAATATGGCAGATTATGAGCCGTTAAGTACACCTTCTTCTTTTTCCAGTGCCTGCTTCATTCTAATGAAGGTTGGCAATCATCCTTTGGAATTCCTCATGATCTTCAGTCATGCGTATTAGATTTATGGTATCACGTACATGGAACCAATCTCGAAGGTTTTTGAACCATGAAAATCTTTTTCTACCCAGGCCTGCCTTCTATCTTCCCTTCCATGATCAGCTGTAATAAGGCATATTTTCGATTTCTAAAAATGTGGTCAAAGTAGGAAGCTTTCCTTCTCTTTACAATGGTTAATAGTTTTAATAGTTCTCGTTCTCCGTTCATTCGTCTTAGCACCTCGTTGTTGGTCACCCGATCCGTCCATGGTATTTTAAGGATCCGTCTAAAGAGCCACACTTCAAAAGCCTCCACCTTACGCATGCTGGAGATCTTCAAAGTCCAGCTCTCAACACTATAAAGTAGGGTAGTCAAAATATAGCATTGTGTTATTCTCCAGCGTGTTCTCAGGTTAAGGTCATTACTTATTAGACGCGACTTTAATTTAAAAAACGTGCTCCTGGCTATCTCTATTCTTGTCTTACTTTCTTAATCTTGAGACTCTGGGCTACACTTGCTATGAATATTTACATCAGAATTGTCAAAAAAGTCTCATTCATTCTCATATTTATTGAAGAAAATCGCAATCAAAACAATAAAAACAATTTAACATTTCACAAATCAAAGACTATTTTGATGCTGGCATTTACGACACTTTACGTACTAAAAAAGAAACGAAATTAATTTTTTACCATTACCATTAGGTTCTTTTTCTGCCATTTTCACTATTTTTTTCATTATTTTTTCTCACAATTTTCATTCAACAATTAACGTTGAAACTTTTCACGGGCACTAATGAGATGTCTTTTCACGTCTGTCTGTTTTGCTCCGACGGCGCCCTCTACACTCGTAGAATCTTCGGCTGATGGATTGAAGAAACTCTCCCAGTAGAAAGAGGTTTCTTTTGTGTAATGGATATCTATATAGGGGATGACTGTGCTCTTCCGATTCTCTATCACGTAAGCTTTCGTTTCTCCCGGTATGATGCGTTAAAACCAAACCCTCCAAAATCGCAAAAAGATTTAAGAAAAAAATGTCGTCTTGCAGCGCTTATTTGAGCCATTTGCGAAAATGGCTAGTATTCAACAACGTATAAAAAAGTAACTAATCTTGTCGACTAAGAAAAAATCTAACATTAATAAAAGAATTTTTTTTCCTATCACAAAGTGAGTGCAAAGGTATAATTGGTCTCATTTTAAAGGTAATTGTATAATTGATGACCTCAAGTATGGGTTCGCTGCTGGATGTAGCAGAGTCGCAGACATATGTGTTTTAAGTTCACCCAGGCAACCTGCAAACAACAATCCCGTTCGTGTTGTTTTCCAAAAAAATTTTACAAGTTTGAATTTTTTTACAAATACAGTTGGAAAGTAGAGACTCTAACGAATAAAATTCACTTTCCTGATCCTCTCACTTTTTCCAAAAATTGGGATATATTTCGAGTTATTTGCAAAACTCGGAATTTTGAAAATTTAAACAAAAATATATCGCTTAGCGGCCAAAATTTTGATGTACTTTCACTGTACCGATAAAGCACCCTGAGAACTACCTCAATCCAGAAAATCAGCGACATAACTAATTTTCGTGGGTCAGGTGCTGTGATTACTGGACTAATAGAGTCAAAAAGAAAACATCGAATTCATGTTCAATAGTAAATTTCGAAGAGTGAATATGCATTGTTGTTTGAATGTTGTGGATAGTAACAATATATTCATCTAATTATTTTCAAAGGATAATAGTGCGTGGTCTACATTTTAATCATAGTGTTGGTATTTAATTTACATATTACGCAACGTAACATTGGATATTTTCTGCTGGCATGTAACTTGCAATTTATTATATTTTGGTTGTCACCTAGGCATGCTATTATATCCATTACCATTATTATCCAATAATTGGCGGGCGGAGGATCTCTGAATATGTAAATTTATAACTTCACGTAAAATGGATATTAGTGAGGGAGACATTGAAACGAGTACTAACTATGCTATTATAACAACACAAAATGTATTGAATTGGTGTAATAACATACGTGACAAATCGTATTATGTTGTCAGAAAACCAATGAGTCTGCTTCATGAAACCATACTGTATTGCTCTCACTACGATTATACATCAAGTAATGGAATAATATAATTCGCAAGCATCTGTCACGTAACTTTTTACTGAATTTATCACAAAAAAAGCGCATTCACTAGTTTTTTGTCCGTCCATTCATTTATCTGTAGCAGCGATATATCCTCACATGAAGCGAGCTCTCGTTGTTTGCATTTAGAGAAAGAGAAATGCTTTATTGTTAAAAGATTCACAGCAAACTCCATAGCAAAAATTAAATCAGTATGCAGAATGTCCGGAATTCAATATTATTATTAAAATAGAAGTCGTTTGCAGAGTAGAAGGCATTTCTAGTAAATATGCCCTCAAATTATTGCGAATGCAATGATTTCGATTTATTTCAATTGGAGAAATTGAAATAAATTGGAGAGAATTGGAGAGAAGCGTGCTTAAAAATTAGGTATCAAAGAAGGATAAGGAAGTCTTTTAAAGAAGTCCCTGCATATTTTCATATGATAAAACTTTGGTTTTAAAACGTCGAGACAGAGACGGTTAGAATCGCACCATAATTTAAGGGTGATTAGGTCACTACTGTCGTCTGCAAATAGACATATTTTACCACAGATGTCTAGATAGGCGATGTCAATTATAAACAGTAGAAACAAAATAAGGCCTAGTACTGAGCCTTGAGGCACTCCACATTCTATTGGCTTACAAGCTTACAAGCCCTTACAAGCTTCTGCTGGTAAAGTATGACTTAAACCATGCGAGAGGTGTTCCTCAGAAACCGTAGTAATGCAATTTGTTAATTGAAATATTATGATTAATAAAAATCGAGAGCCTTAGAACAATCACAAAAAGTTGTTGCGGTGGTGTGATGGCTGTTTAGCATAATTTGTGCAATTGTTACTTAAAAACCTAAGTAAGTATTTTATATTTAAACAGAATCTCTTTTACCAATCCTTCTATGATCTTAGATATCGTGAGAAGGAGTGCAATTGGGCGATGTTTCGATGCCTGATTTTTATGTCCTCCTTTATGCAGAGGAATAATTATAGCTGTCTTAAGGCAATTGGGAAAAGGGCCATTTTGAAATGTGCAAAATGAAAGAACTTTTGGACTTTATCAGGAAAAAAATAATTAAATCAACCAGCACATGATCCTATTGATCTCATTGACCAAATGACCTCAAATGACATCATGTCAATCGACATCAATTAACGTCGATAGACATTATAAGACATCGATCAACATCGTATAACAATACAAGTCAATTGGCTTTAGTGGACATCAATTCATGTCATTTGAGCTCATTTTTTATTTCATATATACATTATTGAGAATTGTCAAGGAATAATAAGGATAAAATTATTAAATAAATAAAATTATTGATATTTTCCTTGTTTTTTTATATGGAAACTTCGTTCCATAAATTAATATTTTTGTTGATATTTGCTGATTGGCTCGAAATTAAAAAGAAACAGATGTCATCCACTGACTTTTTTATCTAAATTAAAGTCGGAATGGGAGGAGACGTAATTCAATATTTGTCGAGGTATTCAGTGATGGCATTAGGACCGTGAGTCCCAGGCTTGGGGCGACAAAATATTTGAAATGCCGGAATTTTAGAGACGAAAAATGTCGAAACAATCCATCCCAAGCATTTTTTTATGTTAGTTTTTAAGAAAAAATTTTTATAGAAAATATACTGAAAAACTATCGACTCAATAGAAAAATTACACTCTTGGTGGGAGTAAATTATTCTAGATCAAGTATTTTTTCTCTTTTTCAAGATGGCTGTTTTGGCTCGAAGTTTTTTCCTTGAATAAAGTGAACAGTTTATTAATAGTATTCAATTCATTAATTTACCTCTGTGGATAAGATGTTAATTTTGAATAGATCAATTATAGTCTTTATTAAATAATGTTTTTTACTTTTTTTCCTTCATTGATATTAATCTCACGAGTACAAAGGGTTACTGAATCATGATAAATTCTCCAATTATTTATGCGTTGCTACAATCCCTAGAAAACAATGGTCGATAGATTGTAGTTTACTACTTCTGTTATTGATTCAATAGCACATGATCCCACCAAATTTGGAAGGGCACAAGAAACATAATCTGCTAAGCAATTGATTGTCTTGATTCGTATCTATACTGAACACACTGTTCACACTACCACCACACCAACACAGCCAAATTATCGTCTTCAGACACTGGAGGGAAACTAACACCTATTAACTTGACTTATCTGTTTTATACTACATTTTATCACCAATTCTCTGCCGTGAAAAACAATTTCAGCGGGAATCATTACTTCCTTAACTAATAAATTATAGAGTAATGATTAGGCCCTTTGTATCTATTTGAGCTGTTTTTAGTAATTAAAATGCTTTCAAATGCATCCATTTATTTATTATTGGATAATTTTTTATCAATTTTAGATTATTAATATTCGTTACATGATTATGACTTGCGGCGTAATCTGCACAACTCTATTTTCTGGTCCGTCCATATTTTTAATGAGCTATGTGCTCTTAAAATCTGACATTAACGAATCTCTCAATCTGCCCAATATATTTTCGGTCACAATCTCCACAGCTATTCCATATATATCACTCTTTTCCAAATTCAGTAACATATCCTTAGGATTATCCAATTGTTTTAATGTATTGTCTGTGAGAAGTTGGTGCCCAAAACAGTCGAGTCCTGACCAAAAACTTCTGCCTCAACGGGTCTGCTCAGATTTCCTTGAAAGGTTAGAAAAAGATCTGCTTTGAAAGGGACCCGATTTGAGTCGATGGAAGCGGTAAAGCAAAACACGGCAGAGCTTCTAAAGGCACTCACCAAAGAAGATTTCCAGCACTGTTTCGATCAATGGACAAAACGTATGGAAAGGTACGTGGTGAGGGGAGGGAAGTATATTCAAGGGGAGCATTCGAATGTAGAGTAATTATTATAATACAACCCCATTTTCGTACACACTCTCGTTATTTAATAGCCAGATCTAGTATCTCGTGTTTCGCACCTATTGGCGTTAGCATAGTCATGGTTACATTCTCAATTCGATCAAAAAATACTTTCTAATACATCATAAGATATTCCAATACCAAATGAAATTTGAAGACACTTCCCATATTCTGTCAATCTGTTAGCTTATGAATAACAATTTTATATCCACTCGACGTTACTTCGCAAGATAAAGTCACTTTTGTTTCTCCTTTTGCTTTTGAATGCGTAACACGTATTTATTTCACACCTGAATATCTAAAGCTTTTCTCTAGGGATTCAAGAGATATTCTCAAAAATAAAATTGATGCGTGACGCTACATAATTTTTCATTCAACTTTTTTCATTATATCCGCTGTTTCTTACATGTATGAGACTATAATATTAAAACATCTAAGTATAGTCATGAATTGACTAACTGAATGAATATTTCTATAGATTCAAAAATATGTATTCCAGTGTTCTTTGTACAAAATATTCACTGTGAAACGCTTGTATCCATTTCTACCCAGATAGAATTTTCATATTTTAGATACTATTTACTGCCACTACAATTATATAACTACAATTTTTGATGTGCTTTTCGATAACCAACTTATAATCTTTAAGTCTACCTCTAACGGAAAATTATTCCAGTGGAAAACCTACTTCAACAACAAAATTTGTGTTAATATCCTCTGTTATGAACTAGAAAATTAATTTTAAGAATATTTCCTCTCAATACTCTCGGATGCAATTACCAATTCATTTTTGGATACAATAATGCTGGAAATGGTTACTCTACGTCAAGAACAGATATATGCCCCAAATCATTCTCAAATCTTAATGTCATCTTTTGATCATCTAAATAAATATTTTTCAATTGAAAGTTGTTTATTTTCCAGTTTAAATTTTTATTGGAATCAAAATATTTTATGATACTTATGACTAATAAGTACTAATATCATGGGCTGAAGTGCTGTTTCATCATTATAAACGAGGATAAGGAAAAACAATATATTTGTTCTGGACATAATCTCCTTTTAGCGCAATTCACTTTTCCCAGCGATGTTCAATAAATTCAATACCCTTTTTATACCAGCAATCGTCAAACTCCTCAAAATAACTATTAACTGCCGACATCACCTCTTAATTAAAATCTTTGACTACCGAGTCATCTTTTTAAAGGTAAAATGAAATGATCCGAAAGGGCTAAATCTGACGAATAGGGTGTATGAGGTAGCAATTCAAACATTAAATCATTAATTTTGGTCATTGCAATGGCGAATGTGTGAGCTAGTGCATTATCTTAATGAAACAACACTTTCTTCTTAGCTAAATGCGATCATTTCTGCTTGATTTCTTTGCGCAAACGTTGCGCATCAATTCGCCGTTGATACTTTTCCCGTTTTCAAGATAGTCAATGAGAAGTATTCCACTCGCATCCCTAGAATCCGACGCTATGACTTTGTCTTCATATGGAACGGACTTTGCTTTCTTTGGAGGCGGTGCTTCTGTTTTAGTCCATTGTTTTATTGTTCCGGAAACATCTTCACGACGCTGTTTTTGTTCCATTGTAGGTACCCATCTTGCGCACAGCTTTCTCTTGTCCTAATTATCAATTAATATGCGATGTACCACATTTTTTTAAATACCTACTATGTATGATAGAATTTTTTCCATATTTACAAATTAGCTGAAAACGTTCACTATTGATTGCTGCTAAACAAATAACGTATTGCAGCTAAATAACGTAACGTCTTCCAACTTGAAACATAGTCTGTACCTGTGACCTTTCTAATAGCAACTACAACCATGTTCAGTTCAGGCCAGGTACTTCTGGAACCATCCTCGTTTGGTAAAATTTCTGTATCAGTCATTGATTTCTGTAACCTAATCTAGGTTGTACGGGGAGTAGTTTCGGATTTTCCTCTCATTATTTTACAAGATAACACCTTAACTTAATATGCACAACCATTTTAGTCGGATAGCTTCGCGTGAGATTGTCAATGTGGTACAATAACGATCTGCATTTATGGAAAAGCCAAGGTTCTGGTAGTCGATTGGGGTAACATAAAATCTCGAATTTTTCTTTCGTTGGTTTTCTAGGGTGTTTCTCCTCCATAGTTAAATTTTTGTTTGTTACTATGTTTAGTGTCGCTGAAAAAAGTGAGAAACTAATTTATTGGTTAATGCACCCCTAAAATCGGGCGAACACAACAAAAACCTTACGTAGAATTGTGAGTTTATCATTTTTGATTATTTCTTCAATTCCTATTGTGGAAATTGGTTGGCTACATCCTCCCTTATTGCGATCTTTACTATTCCGTTTATATAAGTGTGTATGAGTTGATTTTTCCATGCGTGCTAGGTCCTCTAAAACCTCATGTTAGTACTGAACACACAGTTTACACTACCACTTTACCAACACTCACAATTACACTGTCTGACGTGCGTTTCGATAACCAAATTATCATCTCCAAAGACTGAAGGTAAACTGATTTACCTCAGACAGTGTAATCTTGAGTGTTGGTGTAGTGGTAGTGTAAACAGTGTGTTCAGTATGAATATCACCAACGGTATCAGAAATTTCAACTTACCTCATGTTAGGTCTCTTTTTTCAGTAGTTTTTTATGGCTTAATACCAAAAGTTCTTCTAATAGTGGGTTTGGACAATTTTCTATGGTTTAATCATTTTTGTTTAATATTTCATTGTTTGATACACCTTGGAGCATCTGATATTTTGAGTAAAAATCTGTGGACGATTTACATGTTAGATTTTTATCGAACAATCGTTTTGTAAATTGAGACTTTGCAGGGCCGATTTTAAGGTAAACATTTTTTTGCATGATGAGGTTCTGCCGCCCCGTGTTACTGCCGCCCGGGTGCCATGCACCCCTTGCACCCCTTGCGCCCCTTGCACCCCTTGCACCCCCTGCACGGCTTGGCTGTGAGACTTTGTTTTATAAGGAGACTTCATATTTTCCCTCAAGCAGCCACTGCAATTCCTTGGCGTTTTCTCTTCTGCTGATTGTTGTTTACCACTAAATATTTTATTCAAATGTATTCCTAGATATTTGACAATGTATTAGATTGATGGTATTTAAGTATAGTACCATGCGACTATTGGGCATGTATCTGCGAATTCTGATCGTTATGTATATTCATTTGCTTGCATGAACTTTAATCCTCCATGTTTGTAACTATTGTTGTAATTCATTTCAGTAACCTCTAATATTTCTAGATATTATTTGTGAGTTCAGCTCAGTAGAAAGAATGGCTGTTTCATTCATGAATATTATTGTTATTATATTTTGTAATATGAGGTCTTCAGTATATCAGTTGTTTACAGTCTATGAAATAATGGACCACGTACGCTTTCCTCTGTTTTTTACTTTGACTTTAGTTTTGAAGGTTGTATTCATTTGATAGGAGATTACAAGCTAGGAATATTATGGAAAAAAATAGTCTTCGATGTTGTTTTGTAGTCCCTGGTGACTGATCGTAGCAAATGCTTGTCTATCATCGAGGGATACAGCAGAGCAGTACGAGGATGCACTGATATCTAGTTAACCCAGACCAGTTCCATGCATAAATAAAATATTGCGTTACCATAGCAACGAACAATAACTTATAAGAAGTGTCAGTATAAAGTTTGACGTCAGAAAAGTAAACCAGAGTTGCAACCGTGAAAAATTGGACTGCAAGCTTCAAAAGAGGTAAATTTTCCATTGAAGATGATGACCGATCGGAAAGGCCAGTTTCTTTGTCAGTCCCTGAAAATATCAATGCAGTTAATGACATGATTTTATCGGACCGTCGAATTTGGCTTAAACGGATATCTGAGGCTCTGAATATTTCATACGAACGCGTTCATCATATAGTTCACGTCAATTTGGACATGAGAAAAATTGCTGCAAAAGTTTGAATGTTGCCCAAAAGCGTGCACAGGTGAAGCATCGCCTTCGATCTGTGCTCGATTTCTAAAATCGTATTGTTACTATGAATGAGACTTGGGAACATTTCTACAATACAGAAACAAGTTTGGCTCAATTTCGGTGTCGACCATAGGTGTAGGTCTTGAAATATTTCAGATTCGGCTTAACCATGCGCCGTAAGTGCAATGGTGCTTCACCCAAAATTTTTAGACCTTCATAAGTATATTTGTTTAGTTTAACATATCAGTATTTGCTGTTAAGCCGTGAATAGTATTCACAGTATTATAAGATTAGTAATAAAACGGCTAAATTTACACCAACGAAAAGATGTTCCAATAATTATCCAATATCAGCGAATGAAAAACTTTATTAATATTTTAAATGTACACGATTCCATAAAATACGATTACCAGAAACAGTCGACCGATGTTCCCGAATGATTGGAGTTGGAATTTCCACCGTTTTTGAATTATTGCGGGGGAGAAAGATAGCAGGCCAAGTGGTACCTCCAAGAAAAGTTCAGGCAGAGCAGTAAAAGCCCTTGATGAACACACCAAAAGTGTAATTCGAAGAAAAGTTCACTCTTTCTATTTTAAAAAAGAAATACCCACCCTAGATAAGATTTTAATGGAGCTTGACCGGGATAACAGTATTCCGTTGATAACTAAAAAACTTTTATGGACCACTTTGAGAAATAGGAATTTTGCCTGAGAAAAGTATAACCGTAAAGCACTTTTACTGGAAAGCGATGCTGGCGACGAAAATACTTGAGAAGTTTAAAGTACTACAGAACAGAGCAGAAGAAAATCTTTTATCTTGATGAGACGTGTATCAATGAAGGTTATACATTACCAAAAATGTGGCAAGACAAAAATATAACCAGTGCTCGCCAAGTTTTCAAGGAAGGCCTGTCAAAGGGTATTAAGGTGCCTTCAGGTAAAGGGAAAAGTTTAATAATCTTCCATATTGGAAACGAAGAGGGATTTTTAAAAGAAGGTTTGCTAACCTTTCAGCTGTGCAATACGATTACCACAAGGTCATGGATTCGGAGGACTATTTTGGTGAAATGATAAAATATCTTCCGGCCGATTCAGTAGTAGTTATGGATAACGCAAGTATCATTCTCGACACATAGAGGAGACTCAAAATTCAACAAGATATTATTGACTGGTTAACCATTAAATCCTATAGAACTTATATGGGCGCAAGTGAAAGGAATTGTAGCAGGACACAACATGACATTCAAAATGAATGACGTTAAACTACTGTTTGATCAAGCTATTGAGGAGGTGACACCAGAGAATTGACGAAAAACAGTCCAGCATGTCATTAAAGAAGAGAAAATGTGGGATCTTTACTACTTGATCGACCGTCGACCTGTTAATTATAACGTCAAGAGGAGATGACAAAATATTATGAGTTTTTATAATTTAATTTCTGTATAATAATGTTCAATAAAAAATAAGTGTACCTAATACTATGTACATGATGACCAATTTTTATTCTGTTGAAATAAAATTCTTTCCTTTTTTCGAGTATCCTACCAGCACATTATTTTCAGGGTTTGTAAATGAATAACAATAGGCTAAATTCATATATTGACCCCAACCTGATTGATACTACCCTGCACTTGTCAAAAAAAATTTAAACAATGAAATCAATGCCAAACTATGAAAATGGCTTAAATATTCGTTGGGTCACTCTGTGGTCCCTTTGCATACCTTATGAGTTTTTATTACTCTATACATTTCTGATATAAGCTTATTTGTGCTCTGTGCAAATATCTTTCAAGCGATAAAGGGGTTGATGCAAAATAGAACGTTGTCAGCGTGTATGATGCAACTTGAAGGTACTAGTACAGCTGTAGTTCATATCTTTCTCTAGTAATAGGTAGATGAAATTTATAATGGTGTCGCGAATTTAAGCTAAGTTATTAGCAACAACGCCATTGATCAGATGATTTCTGTCAGTTTCGTATTGGTGCTGCTATATTGTTGGACTTCGTGAAGCAGAGACGGCATTTTTGAATTATAATATGAAGGCATTTTTAAGTTTATTTTCGATTGTATATTTTGACCTGCAGTATTTGAGTAACCATTTGTGGTATACTATTGTAGCTACATGTTATTTTCTTCTACTTCTTCAACATAATATTTAACTGTAACTAGCAAATACGGACATATTCTTTCTTATTGTCCTATATCACCTGAAAACTTTGATCACTTTCACAATTATTGCCTCTTAACATTGTAAGGAAAGAAATTCCTGTCTGTTTTGTAATATACTTTTTTATTTTATGTTTTTACTTGCCTTTACATGAGATAATTTCCACTTTATAGAATAAGTTTCTTCCCTACGGCCAATATCATATACTTCTGAGTATTATCACTAACTATGTGTTTTTCTTCCATCCCTCAAATGACCTAATTATATGTTCTCCCCTTTTTATTCTAGCTGCCGTGGATCGTGAAGTATGTGCACTATCCAAGTGTGTTTTATGAAAGAACTGCCACAATTCATCTCAAGACCGATCCATTAAAATTTTATTCTCATCTCTTTTTGTTGGAAGTACTTTGAAAAACAGTTTCAGTATGATAATTAGATCAACGTTTAAGTAAACGTTCCTCTTAGAAGTGTTAAAAATATAGAGAGGAATCATTAGAAATATTTTAACCACTCTTGAAAACTATATTATGTATTCTAGAAACAAGATAACTGCTAAAAATATGAGATATATTCCTGTAATTCCCCAAGATTTTTGAGATTTAAGCAACTAAATAAATACTCGGAATGCTGGTCTCTTTCAAAACAACAGAGCTTTATGAAAACTGTCTTAAATTGAAAACAACTCTTGATAAATCGTTTTGATTTCAGTTTTAATTTGATAAAGACTTAGTTTCTAACAAGAAATATTTTGTTAAAGACTGAAATAGGTCGAAACATTAATTATTACCTATTTTATAAAACTAATTTTCGATCAAAAGAAACCTGAAATCAAGAAATACATATAAAAATATCTAAGAAGAAATTAACTGTAGACTTTGAATCAGATACCTGGTTGTGTGATGAATTATGACTTTGATATATTTTATGTTTTTTCTAATCATTATGTCGATACTTCTGCTATTGTTCCAGATTTTTTCAAAATTACTACTTAGAAGACAAGTACAAGGTGCGATCTGGAATATCTTAATTCAAATTGTCTTTCAATAAAAAATGGAATTACTTCAAACATCCACTTTGATAACTCAATAAACGCCATTAGAAAGGCTAGAAATAAATGCACAGTTTTTATGTTTATCTATTTCTGTAGTATGTACTCTGCGTATTTGTTTTTATCACAATATAAATAATAATTCAAAGTTTCTGGTGTTGTAGTTTAGAATTTTTTCATAATCTTCCGACGCTTTGTCGTGTTGGAAATTCACCAAAAGTTTCAACAAAGTCTCTTACAATCTTTGAGTTTTTCATACCGCAAAATTGATTCTTCTTTTGTACATCAAGTGCTAGAAAGTCCAGGTAGTAATAAAAGACAAAACCTATTATATTTTGTGAAATGACCTGAAATCAATGATACTCTTACAATGTACAGATGACATATATTTTATCGGTATTCATTCATTTAAGACTGAATCATATGGATTCTTAAGATGAATAAGTTGAAAAAATTCGGAAATGTAATTTATAACAACATAATATTGAACTAATTGACACTGTAGATCACCTATGTAGGTAGATATAGGTAGATATCGTAGCTTCTCTGAGAACCGTCGCAATCGCCAGGCTCTTCCATAATAACGAAACAGGACCGGCTTCGCAGTGCATGTCGTTGAGGACAACGACCACCAACACAATCCACCCATAATAAAATTTGTACCGAGTGGGCAACTTAGAACAGATATCAGCCATATCTGTGGTGGATCAATACCTATAACATAAGTATTTAATGTTATAGTGAAATTTTATGTTAAGGTGAAATGTTTTTAGTACATTTACGATCTCTCGTATTTTTCATAACTGCCCCTATTTCTGCAATAATAAATTGGACTGTTCCTTTAGTAAATCAAAATCGAGCTATGAATTTTTCTCATTTCATAAAAGAAAATGATTTTCTCTGCTTCTAAAATTCCGTGGATCCCTTGGAAACGGTTCTAATTCTAGTAGCTTTATAAAATGTTCATCATCGGTGAATTACAACTCTTGAGCTCTAGGCATATCTATTTTCACATCAATTATTATTTGTTCTCATTTAACTGAAATTCAAGACACAAATTACATCCACAACAACATACAAATACGGAACGATGGCATCAAAATCGAAATTAAAGGATATATATTGCAATGATACAGGTTATTAAAATCTATTGCTCTATTTGTTAATAATAGGATATATTTACATTATACATCAATTTTCGTATGAAAAAAACATTGATAATCAAATTATAAAATATTTACGTCTACATATAATAAAAGTATTCAAATAACTGATAATTAAGGTAAATTTTCTAGGTATCAATAATATTTCATTATAAAATTATTTAAAATGATGATAAGGTTTATTCTCTTTAGAAAAGTTTACAGTTCAATCGATAAAGCAACACAATTTTATATTAGATAATATGAAAATTTAAAAAATATAAAAATAACAATTTGACTTAATTTAGTAATTGTAATAAATTTCTTATTTCTTAGACCTTTTGATATGTTTATGTTTCTAAATGTTCTTGATGTTAGGTCTCTTCTGTTTCAAAATTAGTTTTTTTAATACTTTTTTAAAAGATAAGTATTGTAGTTTCGATTAATTTCAAATATTTATCAAAATATGATGTTGACAATGACAATTTGCGTGTTTATATTAATCAATAGATCAGCTACATCATGATTATGAAAATAAGAATAAAATCAAAATAGAACCTTGTTCTAATGAGAAAAATTAATTTTTTCTTAGTCCCTACATCTCAAATATATAATAATATAATTATAATATATATATATATATATATATATATATATATATATATATATATAATATATATATATATATATATATATATATATATATATATATATATATATATATATATATATATATATATATGTTACTTCACACTAAATTATGCCATTCTATTGATTATATGGTAAATTGTAGAATTCTACCACAGAATAATATATTTCAAGCAGAAATGTATCTGTCATTATTAATTCCGAAGGTAGCTGAATAATTTTTGGCGCTGAACATGAAATTTAATTATAGTTAAGTAAATGTCCAAATTCTTTCTTCTACTAAGGTAGGCATAAATAAGTCTCTCAGTTGAGTTGAAGTGTTTGCGAACCAAACAGATTTTAAAATGGAAAAAATTATTGTCAAGTTAAGTATATATTTCGATTTTAAATTTGAAAAGAAAAGGTAATAGATTGTTTTTGATTAGTCGTTGCATTATCTTTGATAGGATTGGTAATAATGCAATAGGACGATAGTTACTAGAGTTATTTTTTTCACTACCCTTGTGCAGGGGAACAATTATACTTATTTTTAGACAGCTAGGGAAAAGCCCCTTTTCAAAGTATTCTTTGATTAGGGAACGTAAAACGTTATCCACTTTTGAAAAATTCAAAAATAAATTAGCTGATAATATCGTTGCCGCAGGAAGTCTTATTTCGAATGCTGAGTATAGTTTACTCTAGCTCAAATCTATTTACAGGTCTGAGGCCCACAATTTTGACAGGTACCTAGTTAGAAGTGCATAATTTATACCACTGAAAATCTCATATTCTTGGATGAAGTGCGTGGATTTATGTTGATTAGTTTTAAGAGGGCGAAGAGAAAATGCTGTATTGTAGCACCTGATAATTTTATCGAGAAAGTCTGAATTATTAGCTAAACATAAGTTATGAAATTTGGTGAATTTCTGTTTCTTAAGAGATTTACAAGGTATTACAAGTCAGAGAGACCTCAATTAATTACTGGATAATTCACATTAAGGGGTAAGAAGTCTGACAATATGTTATCTACAATTTAGGAAGCTGCTTTAGTGATTCAAGTTGGTAAATCCACGTGCATATTTAGCTGAAATGGCTCAAAAATGTTTACCAGAGACTTCCGATTGGCACAATTATTAATAAAGTCAATGTTAAAATCACTGCATAGAATTCTTTTGCTCTTAGTAGACAGAACGTCGAGTAAATTTAAACGAGCTAACCGTTGTCATAATAAAATTCATAAGTATCAAAAAATTGTGAATCAAATCATTACAATATAAATGTTATACATATGAATTGTAACGAAGTCTTTTCCAGCCATATTATGAGCGTTTTCTTATTGGGAACGTAGCAATGAAACACCAAAGTAAACAAATTTCAACATATATTCAGAGCTTTCGAATACTCATGTATTCATCGTCTGGAAAATAATTAAGTAATTGAGATTTGTGGTCGATTTGAGTTCTATAAATTCTTTTAAAAATTTTAAATTCATAGGATTAAAAATTCAATATTTAAAGTAAGGTTAATAGAAATATTGAATTTGGAATCCTATGAATCCAGCTGAAGATAATAACACTCTCAATGGCTCGCAATTGCAAGGAGAAGTTCCGACGTTATTACGTCTTATCTAACATCTCTGGCTCGAGCTTGAGATCCGAACCAAAGACAATGTCAAAGACGGTCGCTATTTCGTTCATAAAGTTAAACATTCCCCAGCGGAGCTCACTTCCAACTCCCTGGTTAGGTAGAAATCACTTTAACACCATCTCTTGATTGCAACTCCAAACTGACTGCCCGTGATGAGGTGATTTAGCGCCCGTGAAATGAACCCACCGTTTCCAGTCCCTGTGTGGAAGACCGTGAAGACATCGATAAACATCAAATAGACGTCAATTGGTTTCAATGGACGTCAATTCATGTCATTTGAGTTTCTATAAACCAAATAATATGAGAATTGAAAAGAAATAATGAGGACAAAATGTTTAGATGAATGAAATTATCGACATGTTTCTTTTTCTATTTTTCATGAGAACTTTCTCTCATAAATTAACCTTTCTATTAATATTCACTGATTGCTAACGATAAAAAATGCGTTGAGAGTGTGATGACTGTTCTATTTGTTTATCATGCTTGAGTGGAGTAACAAGTTCTACATCAATACTATAGAAGTACACCAAATAAAATCAATCACTAGGAATCGAAGAAAATCGTATAACAAGAAAAAATGAATGATCGGAAAAATAAAGAAAAAAATATGGGTAGGCAAAACTTCAAATGCAGCCACTGCAACTTTTACTTACATAAAATAGCTAACTTGAATAATGTCTATCTTGTAGTCGACGTAGCAGGCAAATGAATAAATTGAGAGTGTCGCTTCAACACGTCAAAACTGCGAGACGCTCTGGGAAATTCCTCCCAATCAGCTGTATCTATAACTTTTCAAAATTAACGCTATACTATATCCAAAATAGCAAAACAAAAGTTTTTAGAACTGATGTTAAACTAGTTACAGTACATGTATTGAAGAGAACAGTTCAAAAAACTCTGATATGAACGGAGTGTTCCAAACGGTTAAATATTAATTCGTATACATGTGTGACTGTTTATAGCATTCAATAAATACAAATTTATTCAGGTAAATCAAGTTATCTTGGAAATCTAATATAATTTTCTAGTTTATTATACTGTTAATAATGCCCTAGGTAATTATAACCGTAGTCTGTTTTCCAACCCCAACAAAGTCATGGAGTGGTTACCCTATGTCCAGTTTTCAATTTATTCAAATCTAATTTATTTAATGTTCGTGCATGAGATTTACCGTAGAATGAATGTATAAATAGATTACTGTTGATCATATATGTCACTTTATGATAAATTTTTTTCTTTTCTATCTTAGCCCAATTTATATCAATTATTTGCGTCGATATCACATGCGATGAGAGATACTATAGGTAGATTGAAATATCCTCATTTATTCATAGACACACATGCACAAAATCCACAAGGGGTGAAGGTATGGAATGGCACTTTAGCTAAATGCATACTGCATGCATATTTGGACATTTTGGCAATGTTTCACATAGTTCAAAAAAATGTGCATCATTATTTGGAGGAGTATGTGTCGTAAGTACTGAATTTTCATCTGAATTTTTTTCTTCTTGACAAAATGTGTATTTTCTCAATAGATGCGTTGGGGTTTGATGTTTGTAATTTTGTTTTATCATTAGTACACAAGATCTTCAGTGATCGTTAGTCAATCAATGTGAACGTTGAGTTTTTCGGTAAAGTATTTTTTTTTTGATAAATGCAAAGTACCGAAGAACAATTTGAACCTGGTTTATTCCTAAATTGGAAGGTATCTCAAGCTAGCCTACATCAGTTCAATTTAGACAGGAACTATTACAAACAGGAAATCATCATCCTGTCTGATGGTTAAGCAGCCATTAGAGCTCTAAGCTCCAATATCATGATCCAAACTCGTTGAGGACTGCCTAGAAAATTGAACGAGCTAGACTAGAAAAGTAAAATTACCATACAACCGTAAAAAGCGAGGGCAGACAAGTCCTTTATGAGACCGGAATCCTTCTCTGGTATCAGCAACAGAACAATAGAAAAAGCACTGGAAAAGAAGTAGATAGGAGCAAAACCAATAATTGTGACAGCCTACAGGGTGTGAGACAGGCAAAGTCTGTTCTGGGAAACTATAACCAGAGTAGATCTGCTGAATGTATCAACCTAAGTAAGAACAATCTACGAATACTAGCAGGAGTTCTATCGGAGCACTGTCGCCTCAACAAACACCTGAACACGGTAGACGTAGCAGATGATGCGACGTGCAAATTTTGTTGCTATAAGGACGAAACCTCATCCACATTCTCTCGAAGTGTGAAACACTAAGGAACTCCAGAGTACTACACCTGGGTGCATATGAAGCCATCCCACATACTAGACTTTTCAAAAGGAGTGGGATTAATGGATCAGCTTTGAACACCAGGTTCTGCAGTATCGCAGCAAGAAAGGGGGTCGTTTTGGAATTTTTTGGAATTTTAGTTTAAAAAAGTATGTATGTATGTATATTAATTTAAAACTACGTACAAGAAGTCAGGAAGATCGTAAAAAATTGATACATTCATTTTATTGTGACCAAATCTACCTATTCTTGTGGGCGTTGTTGTGTAAATTTGTCCAGTACCTATGCAGGAGAACAAACCTTGAACCGTGAATCTTTTTCTATTTCAAGATCTGTTAGTGAATGTTTAATGAATTGTTCTGAACCTCATGGAGTTTCTACTGAAAACATTTTACTTATAATATCAAAAGCTCCCTTCATATAGTTAAAGCTGAGCAGTATATTGAATAATTTATCCAAATTTAGTTCACGACTTGTTTAGCTCATGGTTTCAATAGAGTAATTGAACATATTTCATATGTATTTTCTGATGTATATCGGTGGCGTCAAAAAAGTATTTTTCAAAAGTTCTCTACGGAGTCAGTTCTACAGGAAAAGTTGAGTAAGTGAGGAAGTTGGTTGGAAGCTAAACATTTAATTGAAATTAAATAGTTAAACTATTGCATAGACATAAAATATTGTAACAATATTATTGGCAAATCTACTAACCTTTATCAAAATGCATTACAGTTTTGTAGTGAGAACAAAAAAAAATAGACTTCGTTAAAATTGTTAAAGGAAATATTTCAAAAGTTATAGGAAAAATTGGTAATTCAGTGAATTAAAATTGTTTACCAATTTAGCAAAACAGCGGCTTCAATACCGTGGAGAAAATTACTAAATTTTGAGTGAAGTTTCGAAATTTATGTAGGCAAGGAATTTATAGATTTAAGTAACTTTAAATATGCTTCAGTTATTGCAATACATATTGGAAGGATCTTTAGCTTGTCAGATAAATAGAAAAATTTCGGAATAGATTGGAAAAAAAACTTGAACTAATTTATTATAGAAAAAATTTTAAGTTTCATTTTGATACATAACAAATTCCCCAAATGTAGGATGCAGCTTCCCAAATAAATTTTCAATAAAATACTCGTATATTAAAAATGTCCATTTTGGCATGCGAGGGTTGCTACTTAAGTTTTGAGACAGACAAATAAAAACAAATATTTATAAGTAGATACAGTTTTATTGATTTTCAAATTATCGCCCATTAAGATCAATACACTTTTGCATACATTTGAAAAAATTGTTTCCATTTCGATTGAGGTGCCTCCAAAACATGTGATTTGAACGCATTAACCGCTTCGTCAGGTGTAGAAACAGTTGACCTTGCAATTTATTTTTGATCTGCGAGAATAAGAAGTTGGTTGCCAAACAAGAACTGTACGGTGGATGACTCATCAACTCGATGTTTTGACTGTTCAAAAACGTTTTTGCTGAACTGATGTGTGAGAGCCCGCAGTGTCATCGTGAAGAATGATTCGTCTTCTGCGATTGGGTTACCTGATTTTTTCGAGCAACATGAGTTATTTTGAAAAAACAGGAGACCATTTCTTCAAAGTGCTTCGTGCTCGAACAACTTTTGTTGATTCGTCGCCTTTAACGGTCTCATAGACGTCTTTAAAACCACCGCAATTGAATTCTTTGTTAAATTATGCAGTATCCAGGGCAAACAAATCTTGTTGACAGCCAAATCCTCATGCAATATTGAATGTGTGCGAGTGAAACTAATGCCCAAGAATGCATCAAATTTCACTCGATGATCTTGCAATATCAATTTACGCAAAGCATTGATGTTTTTTGGCAACATAGCCGATTTTGGACAACCTCCACGAAATTCATCCTATAGCGCAGTGCGACCTGGATTGAATTCGGAAAACCAGCGAAGCACGGTAGCTCAAGATGGTGCTTCCAAGATGAATGACTCAAGTATCTGTGAACAACTCAAATAGCACTCTTATGATGACACATACTCAAACAATGGCGTATTAAAGCCAATGAATCCAAGTCCGTCCATATTCCATTTATACTTCAAAAGAAAACATGTTCTGTAAAAATTAATGAAGCAGAAATCCCACAAGCTAACGGTGTTAAATACTGAGGACTTTACTTAGACCGAAGGCTGACTTTGCAGAAACACATATTCACCAAGCGAAACCAGTTAGGACTAAAACTAAACCAAACCTCATAGGTATTAAATCCCAACTATCAAATAAAAAAAAAATTGTTACTCTACAAAAGCATCCTCAAGACGGTATGTACATACGGATTCAACTCTAGGGGACAGCCAGAAATTCCAGCATAGAGAGTCTGCAGAGATTTCAGAACAAGGTGTTGCGCATCATTGTCAACGCTCCCAGATAAGTGTCCAATAGTGTTATAGTGCGAAACATCCAAATTAAATGAGTTAAAGAAGTGATTGTACAATTCAGTAACAAATACAGTGTCAATACATCCAAACGAACTAGCCAAACGGTTATTTAATCGGAGTAGTGAAGGGCGGCGTCTTAAATTAAACCGTCTGATCTCATAAATAGACTCATGTAGCTATAAGTTATTTTTATTAACCCTACACAATCATAAAATATATTGTAAAAGTATGTAGTAAAGTACACTGGTACTATCCCTACCCATATCATTGTAAGCTCAAACAATAAAATGACAACACGTTCTGAGTAAGATCACTATCTAAAATGTCAAACTTTATGATGGAAATGTCATATTTGACATATTCAGGGCTGCCATATATCAACACTCGTACCACGTAAGTAGACATATTTTTGTTAATTCTGTTCTGATGAGACCATTATTTCAAGAATGTTCTCAATGTAAAATATTTTTTAGTTAGTTATGTAGATAGTTTTCTCATCTTATCGTTGAGATGTTTGAGTTTTATTATTTTTTCTAAACCTACATTTTGACGATTCAGTCAATAAGTAACAGGCCGAATGACATGTTACACGGGTATTTTTCAGGTATTACAGGAATAATGCAAACTAATATGTTTTTCTCTGCTTAGAAGTATATATTTAAATTATGTTATTGTCATTTTGTTAGTTATTCATTTTTTTACAATGACAATGACATCTTCTTCAATTTCCAAAACTATTTCCTCAAGGACGCAAAAAAACTTGGCTCTATCCTGGGGGGATTCCAGCGCTTGAATTTCAACTACATCCTTAAATTTTCTGTTGTACTACTCGACAAATAAAAAAATTCAATTTGAATGATATTTTGAAAGGAATTAACGTTCCATCACCTCTCAAATTCCATTCCCAAGTTAATGTAAATAAGTTTAATTATTATGAATATTCGTCAAGAGAGCTGGAGAATTAGTTTTCGTTTTCAAATGCTGAATGGAAAAACGCGAAATTATTTCATGAAACGTAAGTTCTATGTTCTTGTTAGCATTCAGTCGGAAATTCATTCTGCTTTTTGGAATTCCATAAAGCGCTCTAACATCTGAATTAAATTTAGAAATTTATTTTAGTCCTTAGGCAGTTACAGTATAAAAACTCAAGTTTACTATGAATATGTTTCAATAATTTGAGAAATTAGATTTATAAAGTTACCTGGCAGATCATATCAAGTTCACTAAACATATTTAATAATTTTTTGATATAATTCATACTACATTCGGTAGAAATTATTTATATATGAGAAGGTAATTCAAAAAGAAGAATGGTGGGTGCTGAGATTGCTTAACGCTGATCAAAATAATATTTCGATATAGTAAAATATGATTCAAGTGAATTTTCTCATTGATATCTAACAGTAGATTTATCTTGAGTTTACTAATAAAACTTTAAATGGAAATACATTCCATATGATAAACTTAATTGCGAGCTTCCAAGTACAGGAGAGGCCAATAAGGTAATGGTCAAATGATTTTGGGATTCCAAAGGTGTAATATTATCTAAATGACACGTTCTTATGTTTTGAGAAAAAACGAACGCATTTGTTGGAGAAAGTGCTTAGTTCCATTTCAAAAAGGCCCCTGTTAATTTGTTCGCTATTGTTGCAGAAAATCATTTGAACTGAGATTTTGAGAGACAGTGGGAGAAAAGAAACAAACGAGGAGTTCGATAAAACTGGAAACTTAGTGACTAATGTTTAGATTGATACTACTCATGACGGTCTCTTTTGTCTAGTTCATACGCATGAGTAATAGCCATTACTGGCGAATAGAATACATTACTTTATCTATTTACTTTTAGAAAAAAAGAAAACAGAATATGTTGTTGAATCTTGTCAACCTGATAATTATGATTAAAATTATTGCAATTGCTGTTGATTTACACCCTCCTAGATTTTTAACTGCAGTGAAGGCACTTCCCTCGCTCTAACGTATTGTTGTTGATAATCAACGAAATGCCTAAAAAAAGTCATTGCTGTAGTAGCCTCGCTTCATCTACTTGCTCCAAAATTATTCATTTTCCCAGCCATGCTCAATAAGTTCGATATCATTTTTATAATAAGAATCGTCAAGCTCCTAAACATAGCCCTTAACTGCCGACATCACCCCTTCATTGTTGGAAAATCTTTGCCTACCGAGCCAATCTGGCGAAAAGAATGTATGTGTTGGTTCCACCGACGCCATGAACTTGTCTACGGATGAAACAGTAATTGCTTTCTTTGGAGCCGGTTTGTACCATGGTTATGAAACATCGCAAAAATTTCACATTATTTTTGTGAAAAAGTGCCAAACACTCTATGGAAACATCTTCATGACGCTGTTTTTGTTCCATTGTGAGAAACCGCAGCACCCATCTTGCGCATAGCTTTCTCATGTCCTAATTTTCAGTGCCTACTATGTCTGCTAGTTCGCGCACTTTCAGTTGACGATCATCAAGTACCGTTTTGCGAATTTTCTTCAACATTTGGTAAACCTCATTTGGTCGACCACTGCGATGCTGGTTTTCGCAGGCCATACGGCTTTGTTTAAACTCTGCTACCAAATATTTCACTGTCAAAGGAACTGTCTCACTCAGAGTAGAATCTCGTTCAGTTTGTGGTTGGGCTAATGCCAAATATAAGTCTTGTATCACATAACGATGACCAATGTTATCCATGTTTACAAATTTTACTGAAAAAGTTCTGTATGCTGCATTGTTTTGTTGATAAAATGATATATCATTACATTATATTTTAATGATTACATTGAATAAACATTTATAATAAATTATACTGAATATTTACCTGTTTACATGATAAAATTATTCAATAATTCACACGTCAAGCACCATAGCTGTCTCAAGGGACAGCTCGTTGATCCACTTTATGAATTGTGGCCAGTGGTCCGCTCATTCTCGGATTATTCTACTTTAGAAGGACTCCTTGACCCCTTTCAGAATGTATAATATATAATGGTTTGCATTATGATCTCAATGTAATATTTCATCGTGAACAAATACCTTGCAACCCGAGAAATTCGAGAATATAATTCGACATTGATTTTTATTCAGAAAATAATACAAAATAAACTGTTATTTTCATAAAATATCATTATCGAAGAGATGCAGTCAATATCTGATTACTTCTTACAAAAACAGCTTCCTCAATTCTAATCGAAATAACTGTACTCAACAAAAATGCTGGATATAAATAAAGATAGAACCGCACTCGCTTGGAAGTTTCTCATATCTTTAGAAATAATCCAACAGCGTAAGTATAAACATTGAAATAAATATTTACTGTTACCTTCACTCTCTGAAGACGATAAGTTGGTTATCGAAACGAGAGTCAGACAGTGTAATTGTGAATGTTAGTGTAGTGGTGGTGTAAGTAGTGTATTCAGTATGAATATCACCAACGGTTCCAGAAATTCCAACTTGAATGAAATAAATGAACACATGAATAATAATTGCTTTCATTGTTTGACTGTTTTATAATAAATTCAACCATATGCACATATTTTCTTAGCAGGTTTGGTGACTAATGAGATATACAAAATTTCAATGACAAAATATTTTATTAGTAAAAATATTCTCCTCTTAATACGATACATTTATTACAGCGAACCTGCAACGTCTCTAGACCTTACAAAAAAAAATGTTTCTTCTTGCTCTGCAAACCAGACCTCCACAGCTTTTATTACCTTCTCGTTGGAAGAAAATTTCCGACCTTTTAAACTTTTTTTCAATTGAAGAAAGAGATATAGTCGGACGGAACCAAATCTAGCGAATGAAGGGGGTGTTCTAGTAATTCAAACCCTAAATCACGAATTTTTTGCATGGCAGCATGAGATTTGTGTGCAGGGGCGTTGTCCTGCAAAAACAAAACACCTTTGGAGAGCTTTCCGCGTCTTTTCTCTCTAATTTTTTCCCGTAGAGTTATCAGTAATGTCGAATAGTAATCTCTACAATTCACAATTCGATTTAAGAAGTCTACATCGTTTTCAAATCGAGCACAGATCGAACGCGATGCTTCTACCCTTGCACGCTTTTGGTCAACATTCAAACATTTGGGGATCCGTTTTGCATTAATTTTTCTCAAGTACAAATTGACGGGAACTATATGATGAACGCGTTCGTATGAAATATTCAGTGCTTCAGATATCCGTTTTAGCCCAATTCGATGGTGTGATAAAATCATGTCATGAATCGCACCGATATTTTCGGGGACTGACACAGAAACTGGCCTTTCCGATCGGTCATCATCTTCAATGGAAAATTTACCTCTCTTGAAATTTGCAGTCCAATTTTTCACGGTCGCATACGAAGGACATTGATCACCTAGGGTATTAAGCATATCTTAGTAAATCTGCTTACCTCTTAACCCTTTTTAATACAAGTAATTGATGATGGCTCCATACTCCAATTTTTCGATTTTCAAAATTTCGGTGGACTTCTTCTTTCTTTCAATTTATTGCGTAACTCTGGTTTACTTTTTTGACGTCAAACTTTACACTGACACTTCTAATAATTTATTGTTCGTTGCTATGGTAACGCAATATTTTGTTTATGCATGGAACTGGTCTAGACTAACTAGATATCGATACATCCTCGTAGTAACAATTGAATCATTACACGCTGTAGATAAAAGTCAAAGTACTCAATAATCGCTTTGTATAAAGTTTCTTAACAAATAACTTGGATAAATTTTCCAATCTTATATTGAAACACTTTTTGTGGTTTCCTTTTTTTTTTTCTCGAACGAATGGAATATTATACTGGATAACATGTTCCCGTTTTTCAAGAATTTCATATCGAACAAGTCCAATGATTTTCGTTTGGAATGGTGGCGACGCTATAACCCCGACAATTTACCAGAAACTCTATATCCTGTGCGGACCAGTAATGTTTATTACATACTTTAAGATTTTCTTTAAGGGTCTAGTTGATTTCAAAGACTTCTGAAGCCATATTTTATATTCAGAAAAAAAATTCCAAAGTATTAACGTTTATTTTTTATTCAGTTACCATCTGTTTGAAACAGTAAGTAAATCGTGGATGAATATAGAAAAATGACTTGTGTAGAGTCCTGTGGTTTTCTTTAATTATCTACTTTATGCAACTATCTTCCAGTATTACAGACATGTATGACGAGTAGATGGAGAATCCACTGCAGGCTAGGAATTTAAAATCAACTCAAATAAATTATTAAAGTTAAATTAAACTCTAATTAAATGTTAAATCATCCAAAGAAACTCTTTTTGACAATCAATATAGTTGTAAAAAGTGAAGAAAAAATAACAGTACATGCTAAAAATGGATATAATTAGCTAAACTTCTGGCCTTATTGTGTCTTATGATATATTGCTCCAACTTTTGCATTAAGCATTCCACATTTCCTTTCGCGAGAATGGACTCCAATTAAGAACGTTTTTATCAAGCTCTTTCAATTATTCAATTATTTCAACTATATTGAGGTCATGACATTGAGGAGACCAAACTATGTTCATTATACTCCTTCTGCCTCTTCCAAATATTCTCTGAAGAATTAGGGATCATTGGGGATCATTATCATATTGAAAATTAATCTATTTCCGATTAATCGCGAACCCAAAGGAACGTTCTTTTTGTACTGTTTATCTTCATAATTCTGTCAACTTTAGTCAAATCGCCAGTTCCACAGCTAAGCAACCCGAAACCATAATTTAGATACCACCATGCTCTATTGTTGGGACAACAAAGTCTAAAATCATCTTTTCTTGGGTACTGTGTCGAACGTGAATTCATCGTTTTGAACCAAATAACTCAAACTCAAATTCATCTCTGGAAAGAACTATTTAAAATTTTCTCTAGTCGAAATGCTCTCAAAATCCATTTTTTCTTGTTTTGTGACATTAGCAATGGTTTTCGAACGGCGACACTACCATGCAACTTCGCGTATCTCATTCGTTGTTTTACTGTATTCAATGATAAGGTTCAACTTGGATTTTATTTACTTCAAAGCGGAATTCTGGTGCTGTTAAGCGTCTATTTCGCTTGCTGGTAGCTTTCGGCCTTTCCGAGCATGTCTGTCTCCCTGTATCGAGTTATTGTGTCATAACTACAAATCTCCGATAACTTCGATTGTATACCAATCTCACTTTCGGATTTGCCTTGATTATATGAAACAATGATGGCAGAAGGCAATTCACTACCAATTTCGCGTACTTCCTTCATTTTAAGACGTTTTCACTGCAGAAACCACTTATTTATACTAATTAAAATTGTTTGTAAGCAAACCCATATAACCTTAGGTGCTTATAATTTGAAAAAACGTGTTGTTAGAAGCTAAACAATTCTTATTATTGATCGATGGGGAAAAAACAAAGCAAAGCAATTAGCAAATCATAAAAATATGATTACGACTCTACTATCTGGATCTAATGAAGTGTTTGTCTGTAATTGAAAATAATACAAGTTCATTGTCAAACAACTTGAAAGTAAATAAAAGAATGACTTCTTCAGATATTCGATATTAACAATACAATATGCACGTGTTATTCATCTTTTAGGGTTTCGCTACAATTGGTAAATAATTATGTTATTTTAATGTGACCTCAAACTTTTCGTTGGCAGTGTAGATATATCAAAATTGGTTGATTAAAAGATAGCAGTTGACATAAAGGGCATTACATATTTATTAACTCCAGTCAATTCAAAATAAAATAGGATGTTAAAATAAAATAGTAAGTGTAGATGTTCATACGGGGTGAATCTTTTGAATATACGTCGGAAAATAGACTTTACAGTAGGTTTCTATGCAATATAGAACTAAGTTCAATGCTAAGCTGTTTTATTTTTGTGAAGATGTATTTGCTACAAGAAAGTCTCGTATCCAAATTAATTTTAAGATATTTGACGCTTGTGGAATTTCATGTTCGTATATTGTAAAGGAGGAACAGTTTTTTTGTCTATTTGTGATGGATGGATTTGGACTCGTTAACTTGAATTCGCCATATTCTTAACCAATGCTGTAGCCTGTCCAGATTTTCTGGAGAGATTTCGACCACAGTTTGAGGATCTTGGTGTGAAGCTAGAGAGAAGTGTCATTGAATTTAGTTGCATTAAATGTGTTATCTAATGTTTGTGAATCAGTTGGACATAGAAGATATGGTAGCGGGATCCAAAACGCTACCTTGGCGAACAGCTACATTGATTAAATGTATCATTGAGTATTTGTTTTGGTACTTAACCATGAAATACTGATTTTTCAGATAGAAATCAAAATTGCTGAAATAATTTATGGGAAGGAATTGTCTAATTTTGTAGACCCAAGTGCAAACTTTATACCGAATTAGTTCTTTTCATCTTTCAGATCTTCCATGATTTTATTTGTTATTCTTTGTACTTACTCGATGGTAGTATTTTTCTCACGGAATCTAGCCTGATGCTTTAGAATAACTTGGTTTTTATCAAGAATGGGTATTATTTTGGTTTTTAATAGGTTCTCTAACAGTCTAGCTAGTATTGAAATTGATTGGTTCGTAGAAGTTAACTTTTCAGCCGGCTTTCCAGGTTTAGGTAAGAGGGTTATTTCATCTAATTTCCACTGAATTGAAAAATAACCTGTTCCGAATATTGCATTATGGTTATGTCAACTATCGATGGATATTGTTTATCTATTTCTGAGGAGTTAGGTTTAACAAGATTTTGCGCATTGCGAAGGCTACTGCTTTCAGAGTTGCGGATCAGGAGATTTCGAACTTCGATTTCCTAGGTAATGATGAATAGAATAATTCTCATGGTTATTTAATATCGTTTTCAGTTTCTAAATAGCTCTACTTCATTTCATCTGGGGGTGATCTTGTATTTTGCCGTATTTTGCGAAATTTTCTCCTATTAACTATTTTCTTTTTTGTTAAGTTTGGGAAGTCTCCGTTTTGAATAGAGCGAATAGGTGCTGGAGTATTTTGCCAGAAAGCTTCTTGTAATGTTTTTTTGAGCCTTTTAGGTTTTCAGGTTTTTATATGTCTCTTTTATTCCATATTTCCCGTATTTCCCTTTTAAAATACTTTAAAATACTCTTAAATAGTTGTCCTGTTGCAACTAGCATAAATTATTCATAGAACCTGCGAAGAGGCATATGGTAATATATTTGCGCCATCGCCTCCAATAATTACTAGAACAAGGTTAAATGTGACTAAAAAAGTGTCAATGGAGATTATTGCAGATATAATAATGATATTCCACTATTTGGGCTCTTTAAAAAACACAATCACTCGTTCGAGTATATGTTTCATTGGAATATTTCAGCCGCAGTATATGCCGAAAAGAAATGAAACACGATTCAAGTTCAAAAAGAAGACGGGCTTTCCTCAGTACCTTATAAAGGTGAATTGGTGGCCGAATTTCGGAATATACAGTGATCCAAACTATTATCAATGAAAAAATGGATTATCTTTACTCTTATCATCCACATTGGAAAAATATTCAATAAAGCATCGTGGTTTATTCATAATGCCAAATAGTTGATGACGAGTAATGTGATCTCGAGAATCAAATGAGGCAGTAGTCATTTAAAATTTTTGTCTTATTTGTTTCTGAATGATGTCTCTTACATTTAACTTTTATATAGTAGGTATACGCAATTTTTTTTTGTTCGTTGGGAAGTTTGAACGCTATATCTCAATTAGTATTTGTGCAAAACAACGTTTAAAAAAACAACGACGAGTTGAAGCCACAAAAGATATATTCTATGACATGATTGAGGATCGAACATCTTCAATTTTATCATTTTTGGCCCGAAACGTGAATTTATTAATATGTCGTTGCCACTGCCCTTCAATCTAGCGAATGACGCTCTAAAAATGAACCGCTACCGAAAAAACCACGTATAAGCTGACCACAAATCAAGGTAGGGCTCATTGTTTTCTTCAATTACCGTACTGTGGTTTACTATAAAGTCACTCTACCGAGGAAATCGGTTAAAATGGAACACTGTTTGACCGTTTCGAAGCGTTAACGTGAAGCAATGTAATAAACCGGGTTTGTAAACAGATAATTCATAGTTTTTTTCACACGATAATGCGCTCTCACATTTCAACATGATTGTGACTGATTTTTTCACCAAACAAGAAACGAGAATTATCGGCCAGTCACCGTATCCGCCAGATTTGGCTTTTTGTGGCTTTTTCTTCTTTGGTGAACGCACATTGAATCCATTGTAACCACAAAAAGTAATTCGCTCAATATACGAAGGCGTTAGACTTCACGTTGGCTAGGTGTTGGAACGCAAGCTGGGGCGTTTGTGTTTATAAATCACACTTCGTAATCTATTTAATTTATATTGAACGTGGTTGCGGGCGCTAACGCTTCTTCGAGCGTAATAGTTTATAAATTCACCTTTACAACAAGTGCTCAAAAAATTGTGACAAGCCTTCGCATGCTTATATTGTATAAGGAATCTATTTTGAAGGACAATAATAAAGATTTGTATTAAAATACGCGAAGATGTTTTTTTTAATTGTCAGTTAGGGTTGAATTTTATCAAATGGATATTGCTCTCATATTATTAGTACAATGTGTTCAATTTCTTTTTTTGATAAAACAATATATTTTTATACATCCAATTTGAATTGGCGGAAATTAAGAAATCAGGCTAATGGTAAAAAATTTTTCTTTCAAGTTAAAAACTGAGGTAGTTATTCAAGAGTGTTAGAGTTTACAGAAAAGAAAAAATATTTTTGTTCAGAAAGTTACTATAATTGAAAGTGTACACAGAAACAAATACTTTGGAACATATTACAACTTAACAATTTCACCCTATACTCCAACGAGTACAAACCAAAGACCAACTCCAGTTTGACAAATTTTCAACTATCCTCTTTACACAAAGTTCGACGTAATGATAAACCACTTGAGAAGTTAGCCTATGGCTGTTAGAGTAATTTCACCCAGTTTGTGCCTTCTTCATAAACAACTAACGACATGAAGTTTTATTGAAAAGTATTTATGAGATAACATTCTTCTTGGTGAATATTAGATGATTAATAAACCAAAAAAAATCTACAAAGTTACGTAGGTCAAATCTGAATATATTACTCTTATTTTTCGATCCGAATGGAATCTAATTTAACTTCAAAATTCTTTATAGTAATCAAAATTTTTTATAGTAAATATGATTAATACTTGTATTTTTCAGAATATTCTTGTTACAAGTTTAGTGGTTTCAGTTTTCTTACTTCCAATCCGTATACGGAGAATATATTGTTATTATTTTATTTAACCCTAGAGCAGTCACAAATGACCTTAATTTTGTGATAGCCTAACAGACTAATTATACTCTTTAACAATGAAAAAAATTCTTAAGACCCAAATTCTTGCGAAATGACACCAGTACATTCATTGAAATATGTTACATATCTGCTGCCAGAGGGGTTCCTACAGCTTCCTTTGCCGCATAAAACATTTCCTACGCTACACTTTTCTATCTATCCACTCCTGGATACCTCTGCCATTCATGGTCTGTTCAATTCCTTCCTTCCGGTTCCTTGAGGGTCTTCCTCGACTTCTATTCTGCGGTTGATATATTAATGCTTTCTGCGACACCTGTTCTGCTCCAATACTCATAACACGTCCGTACCAGAGCAGTTGTTTAGTCTGTATTCTCTTTGAAGTCGTGTATACTCGACCTGTTCTTGTTCGTATATCTTTGTTCTGGATATCTTGCACAATCTTCACAAGTAATCCATTTCCACAACTTCTATTGTTTTCTCCTGTCTATCCATCAGTTGCCGCCACTCGCATCCATTCGTTAAAATGGACTCCGCTATGACGTTGCATATTACCATTTTTGTGTTGAGCTTAATTTTTTCTAACTAGAGCAGTGAGTTCAGAATTTCTGTAGCTTCTTTTTCTTGTTGCACTCTATTTTTCACATCTTTTTTTGTTGATCTATCTTCTGAAATTATGCTTCCTAAGTATTTGAATTGTCTACATCGTCTAACCCTATTTATTTGCAGTTCGAGGTCTCCTTGTGTGTTTCCTACCAGCAGATATTCTGTTTTTGAGGTATTCGTATCCAAACTTTATTTTGCATATTCGTCTGCCAATTTTCTCAGCATATCTGCATCGTCCTCGTCGCAAGCTATAACGACTTGGTCGTTTGCGAAAAATGGAGTTGTTATTCACCAGATTTCGTTAATATATCCAACAACGATTTTCACGGTATCGTGTCGTAGGCTTTTTCGAGATCGACAAATATGTGGTGGCTAAATTCCTGGCTTCACTTTCTCTACTTTGCTGTAAAACGAAAGTATTATCAATACATGAGCGTCCCAGAAAAATTTCAATTTGTTATTCTATTTCTATTGTATTTTTTTCAATTCTATTTTTTAATACTTTACCGTACAACTTTCTTATTGCGCTAGTTACACTAATACCACGATAATTGCCACATTTCTTCTTATCTCGTATCTTTTATATTGATGCAATATACGACATATTTCAGTCTTCTGGGATTTCGTCACTTAGTGAATAGATAAATAGATTGTTATAATCTCGTGTAGTATTTTCGATCCGTGGTGTCGTTCAAATTTCTAGGGGCGAACAAGTTATAGAAATCTAAGGGATGAATGAAAGCTCAAACAACAAAGGCGTCATTAATATCAGGGTACCTGAGAGATGTGATTTGGTAGAATAAATATATGACCACCAGGAGCAAAGTCAGAATATAAAAAACGAGTAATGACATAAGCGATAGAGACCAGAGCAGAAAACACCATAACTAAGTGGCTTTTAAGAACTACTGAAATGCGAACGGGAGAATGATGGAATAAGGGAGATATGTGACATCCAGGATGTAGTGATATGGGCGAGAAATCGGGAATGGAGAGACCACGTGGACAGAATTTCAGATGATAGGTTGGCAAAGATTTCAAAAGAAGAAAAACCGAATACATCCCGATCATCAGAACGACCACCTACAAGATGGTATGAAAGCTGATCTCCATCATCCCAGTTGCAGCTAGATAACCGTTGATGCAAACACAGGACTAAATTCTAAAGTACGAAGAAGAAGATTTTCGATCCATGTTTCACCAACTCAATGGGAAAGTTTCCGGGTCCTGCTGCCTTTACTGACAGTTGTAAAGCTTCCCGAATTTCGTCTACTGTTAGCGCTTTTACTTCTTAGTTATCTATTTGAATATCATTATACGGTAATTCAAATTGTGTTCTCTTTTCCGTCACTAATTGTTCGTAATCATCCTTTCATCTATTATATAATCTCAATTAAAAACAGGGGCATTTTGTATGCGAGGAATCATTTATATCATAAAAAAATATTCGAACAAACATACGAACAAAACTCTTAGTTCAGAAATAGATGAAAACTTGAAAAGTATCAAAAACGCCTTTTTTTCTTTAATTTTACTATTGTCAAGTTGATTAATCATGAGTATTTGAAATCTTTTCTTTGCTTGGTCTACATATTGTAATGTTTTCTTATTGATTTAACTCTTTCTATTCGTGAAGTTAATTTATAAACACTGTTTCTTAAGTCCTTAATTTATTCAAACACTTTACATCACATTTAATTAACTTGAAACTTATCACTAACCCTTAACTATAGCGTATTTGAATTCTTTGAATGATTATTTATTATAAACTTACTAACTCCGCTAAGCATGCAATTTATATAGGTGGAACGATATTACTAGAATTCTAAAAAGTAAATAAACAAAAACAAATGAATAACAAGATTTTTCTAGAAATTAGTTCGCCTGCTTTGATGAAAAAATATATAAAAATAAACATAGAACGAATGTCACAGTATATCAAACATGCCGTGCCTTCACCTGGTTTTAGAACTTCACTAAATCCGGACAGGACCGGCTCTAGGCCCGTATCTTGGATTTGTTCATAAAAATAGGGTCCAAATCTTGTAGATAGGTGTTGCAGTGAGAGCAATGAAATATTTGCTTGGTTTTTCTCGCTACGAAAATTTTAATGTCATTTTCATTAGGTTTCGAATTTTTATTCGAAAAGAATACTTTTCTCAAAGTCTCAAAATCTTGAAATCATTTTATCAATGATGTTGATAACGGTATAGTGTATGTAGAATCACATTTTTAAAAATTTTTTAAGTACGCTGCGAATTGAGGAAAACTTGTCAGTTATTCTTCTTTTGATTTTTGGTTTTTAAATACAAATACAAATATAAATCTCTGCAATGACATCGTAAAACGTTATGATTTCCACCCCTATATGTCAGAAATCTGCATTATTTATTCGCATTATTTCATAAACGTCGGCTAAGTAACACAATAGAAACTAACTTTCTATTCCTGTTGCCGTAGTTTTATTTGTATTCCTCGCGCGTAAAATGTATGCGATTGAAATATATGGTGCCATGTCTTGACGAAATGTGAAACTATTATTTTTACTCGTACCATGTGACACGAGAAGTTTGCTATATTAATAATAATATACTTCTAGTAATGTTCAGTTTGACAATTACAGTCGAGAAGGATGATCCATGGTTCCAAACGAAAAGTCTAGATGACACGATCTCCTATATAATGCTGGGTGGTGACAATGCAGAGCCAATAGAAGTTAAGACGGTTGTTAAACCAGAACAAATACGTATCACTAGAAACAATAAAACTAATCTATCTATAATATTCACCTCGTAACTTATAACATAATATTCTGCATAAGTACAAAAATCAGTAATATGTATATACAAAGAGTTGTTGTTAACCACTCTGTTGTTGTCTTAATTCTCCTGTTCCAATTCTTCACCTTCCATATTCGTTAACTAATTTCCAAACTTCACCTAGGGATCCATGAGGCCGTTGTAATTATACCAATCATTGGGAAGTTTGCGTGATTGCCATGTGTTGTGATAGGGTCGCCATGTATTGTCTGAAATTATTTGTATACAAAATATCACGTTATGAACTGCAAGGTGAATGTTATAGATGCAAGGCTTTTTATACAGAGGTGGACGTATTTTCAGAATGAATAACTGATACACTTTCACGCTTCAAGAGAGTGTTTTTTGTTACGTCGTTGTTCTACGTTGTTACGCGGATTACGAAAATATGTTTACAATTTTTGATCTCGCCGCTACCAAATTGTTCAACAGTGTGGAGGACATATCAGAAATTCTTAAAAAAGGGTCTGTTATCGACGCGTCGCGTTCTAGACGACCAGTATCTGTAACAACTTACTAAAATTTAACAAAAATATGGAAACAGAGGCGCTGGCGTTAGTTGAGCGGCCGAACCAATTGCACTGTGTGACTATCGGAAGAACTTCAAAACGTATGCACAATCAAGTTTATCTTAAGAAGAATTAAATCTGCTTGGGATGTGTGTGTGGGCAGCTATCAATGAGGGAGGTCTTGTGAGTTCTTACTTTTTTGAAAGTCACGTGATGGGCCAAAGTTGATTAGAAATGTTTGAAGAATTACGTGAGCAAATGGACAACGATCCAACACTCACGAATATCCGTCATTTTATGCAGGATGGAACTTATGTGTGCGTGAGTACCTTAATGTTCATTTTGGAGAATGGATAGGCAAACGA
The DNA here is from genome assembly GCF_026250575.1 of Diorhabda carinulata. Taxonomy (NCBI): domain Eukaryota; kingdom Metazoa; phylum Arthropoda; class Insecta; order Coleoptera; family Chrysomelidae; genus Diorhabda; species Diorhabda carinulata. The sequence continues at coordinate 14,502,897 of NC_079462.1, forward strand.
GGATTCGTTAAGTCCAAACGATTATATGACCTGACACCCTCTGAGTCCTTCCTATGGGGCCTTCTCAAGGAACTCGTTTTTGCAAGAGGACCAAGCATTCTCCAAAAGAATTTGAAACTGTTCTCGGAGAGCTTGACATGCTTCGCTGGACCTACCTCTCCGTTGAGAAAAATTGCAGTAGATGCATTGATCAAGATGGACATCGATTTGAACACTTACATTACCCATTTTTTGAATCCCTTTTGTAGTTTCTTTCAATAAATTAATTTTGACGCTGCATTTTTTCTCTTTTATCCCATTTATTGATTTATCGTGGCCTAGATTTCACATTACTATTTTTTAACGACCTTCTGGTTTAACAACCGTCACAAAGTGAAAAGTAACTGGTAGAAGCATCAGAGGATAATCAATAAAAGCGATACGAGTGGTGAATAATAAAATGTGAGTTTAATAAAACGAAAGCAGAACGTGACGGGCAACATTGTTCATACAAGATAAACGTTACAACCGGCAACTGTGCTGATTATTTTGAGTTACATTTGTTTTGCACCTGGTTGTGAAAGGGTCTGGACAATTGGCACGGTTTATTCACGCAATTTAGTTAATATTGATAAAAGTATTAGGAGAATTAAGATATTGGAGACTGTTGCATTAAGTAGACAGATAAATAAGAGGTTATTTTGAAAACAAAGCGACGAAAGTAGTTGAAAGAATTTTGGATTATTTAACTAAATTATAGTATAACTATAGTAAGCATACACGCGCAATGAATAATCAATCTAAGAGTTGCTCATTTTGTTCACACGAAGCATAGAAAAGGTCATCATTGTTGTAATATGTTCGTTTTTCCTGAATTTTGAAGGTTGACGATTTTCAGGATATTTTTTGTGTATTCTATTATCGCTGAAACGAACGATACAGAAAAGCTCAAATGTGGTAATAAGCTTCAAACATTATGAATAACCTTTTCTGTACTGGAATTCTCAAACGATTTGTATTTTTGTTCATGTGAGTACCGGTATATGACCTATTTACCCTCTATGATGATGACAAACAGCGATTTCCTCCTAGGCGGTCGACATGGCGACGCCGACGGTTCAAAACGTATAAGGCGGTTAAAAAGTGGTTGTCGCGCGCGTTTATTGCAGTTTCTCATGTCAAATATATGAAATTAGAATGCATTATTCTTATAGCATTATTACTAAAAAAAGAAGACGAAAAGACGAACTCTAATACATCCAATTGTGATTGAGAGACCGAGGAAGGGCCAGTTTAATAATAGTAATTTCTCAAATTAAAGGATATATTTTCAAAAATCAGTGAATGGTTTTGATAAATTGCTCAATACTATAAAACAAAATATAACCATAAAGAACACCAGAAAAATGTGATAAAGAAATTATATTTGCTCTTTCGAAAAAAAAAAAATATTTGAAATGTCCAAGAATTTTTACAAGATGAAATAGAAAATAAGTTGCAAAGTAGTGACGATGAATTTTATATTGACGCGCCTGACAATGATAGATTGGATAGTGATAATATTAGTGAGGAAAGTGACTCTAGTAGAGGTATTGATATTATAGTTACTAAAAGACAGAGAATCATACCTTTACCATCAAGTTCAAGCAGCAATGAAGACGACGAGAATATAACACAACCTGGTAATTTTGGTCCATGGCAGGACGTTACATTCCACGATCAGGTACCAGTCAGGATTCTATTTACTTCTGGGGATAAAATGGTAGGACCACAAATTCCATTCCAAATACTTGTACAGAACACACAGATTTTCTTGAGCTCTTTTTTTACCGATGAGCTAATAATAAAAATAGTGGGACAAACAAATAACTACGCTAGACATAAATTATAGTACCACAGAAGAGGTTGTCAAAACGTTCTACATGGCGTACGTGGGTAGATACTACAGTAGAAGAGTTTACCGCACTTATTGGGGTTGTCCTAAATATTGATACGATGACTGTATCTAATATCCAAGAGTATTAGTCACAACAGTTTAAGGCCAAAATACCTTTTTTTAGTAGCATATATGGAAGAGAACGATTTTACAAATTTTTTGGATGCTACACTTGTATGAAAACGATCCAAATAACCAAACTTTTAGGGCTCGAGCTTAGTCACTATTTAAATGATTTGGACACACAATTCAAAGAACATTTTTTTCCATCAAGAGATATATCGGTGGACGAATCTGTTGTTGGATTTAAGTGTAAAATTAGTTTTATTATTTTCAACCCTAACAAGCCTGGGGGATAATAATTTATATAATGGCGGATGCTAACCCTGGGTATGTGTATTCAATTTTGCCGTACTACGGAAGCTTGACATCGGAAGATTTAGTGAGAACTGATTTACCTGTAAGTACAAGGATAGTGTTACATCTTTGCCAAAAATTATTAGACTATAACCTAGGAAGTCAAGGATATCATTTTTACAACGCTAGATATACGAGCTTGCCACTTGCAGAAGAGTTGGTAAATCTAAATGTTTATTTCACAGGCACTATTCAATCAACCGCAAATTTATCACAGCCCATCAACAGAAGAGTATGTGGAGGTAACTTACAAGTTGTGAATAAGCCAAATATAGTGGTCAATTACTATAAATTTATAGGAGGTGTCGACCGCGCAGACTCTTATTCAGCATCATACTGTTTCCTGAGGAAGTCTTTGAAATGGCGTCGAAAGTTTTTTTCCTGGGGACTCGAAATGTCCAGTGTCAATGCATATTTATTATATAAAATTTCACAACGGGGCCAAAACAATAAACCAATAACCCATCTAAAGTTTGTTCGGAAATTGGTTGACGAGATGACAAAAAACTTTCGGCAGGGATCAAAAACTTCTGGCAGACCATCATCTGCAGATAAAGACGAGCGGCTAAATGGTAAATTACATATTTTATGCCAAAATGATGGGGAAAAAAAAGACTGTGCGTTATGTTTTAACACTTGCACCCGTAATCCTGGACTACATATTGGTGATTGTTTCGAACGATACCATACACTAAAACATTATAAAATGTAATTATTTTAATATTGTGTATGAATTAATTTAGTAATGATGGTAGTGATTATGGTAAGATTAGGTTTTATTTGTGTTTCTCTATCTTAAAATCAATTATTTTTGTAAGCCATTATTTTTCATTTAGTGTTTTTCAAGTTTTTTCTGTTAATTATTTTTATTGTTATAATTGTTAGAGATTATTGTATTTAATTTGAATAAACATCTTTGTAAAAAACATTTTTAAACAACATCCCCTAATTTTTAGGATTAAGAGATTTTTTTTTTAATTTTCCTAAATTTTTATTTTATTTTTAACTAAGTGTATTTACTAAGCTGTATCAGATCATTTAAAAAATTCCCATATAAAAAAATTCCGAGTAGACAGATAAGTAGATAAAATAATAGTCCGAGTACAGTGTACTCACAAAAGGACATATATACGACTGCAAAGGGCTAGAAGTACCTGGCCTGACAGAGAGATGGCAGTAGTTGCTTGGAAAATATCACTTTATTGGAAGGTACATAATCTATACAGCTTATGTTTCATGTTTGAAGACACCATGTAGTTAAGTATTTATTTTCCAACCATCAATAGTGAACGTAATCACTGAATTTGCGAACATGAAAAAAATTTGTCATCGTTATGTGATACAATACTTTAGACTTAGTTCAGTGGATATAAAAGCTGAACTAGATTCTACTTTGGGTGAGACTGCTGTTTCTGTTAGCGCACATGATAAGGATTTCAAAAAGTGTGCTACATCGCAATGTTTTACAAAAATTTACAAATTTTCATGAAAATCGAGATTATAATGGGTTTCTTTGAAAAAAGCTTCCAATATTACTAACCTCGGAGGATGGTTTTTGGAGGAGTTGCATGAGTCAGATTTATCATTGTTTGAGAATATCAACAGATCTACGAATAATTCATTTAAACTGTATTCTACTCAAATACATGCTAAAATCGAAGATTTTGAAACTTTCACTATAAGGGGTAGTAGTAGATTTTGAATAAGGGGGTAGGGAAGAGCTTGAATTGTGAGTTAGGGCAAAATTTTTACTATTATTCACCAACTAATCCATATCACGTAGTGACACAATCAAACTAGATGGTCTTTGAATGAGTTAGGAAGTAATTTTGATAAATATGTAGTAGGACTATATTCTTTTGATGAACTTCTAAATCCTGCGATGTATTTAAGAATTTTTTGTAAGCCAAATACCTCTTTTATTGAAAGAAGTCCCACTTTGTACACGTAAATTGGTAATAATTTTTAATACTCCGTAGAACATCATAACCCTATATTGTATAATTGGTAAGTCGAGCTGATTCCAATTTTGACATACAATATAGGATGTTTTATTTAAAAAAAATGGATCAACCTGTGAAATTGTAAATCATTTTAAGATGTGAAGACTAATTAAGACTATAATTCCACAGATTTTTAAATCGACATCTCAAAGGACAAAGAGCTTCATGACACTAATCAATCACCTTATATTCTAGGATTATTTTGAACTAACGGTGTAGTCTGTATACAACGAATCGCCCAATTCATTTGACAAAACTCACTTTACTTTCCAATACGAATCAAAATATTTACAAGTAATGTTTAGTTATAGAAGCAACTTATATAATTTGGAATACAAAATTATAATGGCTCCGAGTAAGCATTCTCCAACTATGTATACTTATAAACTCACCTATAATAAATTATAATTGACAGATTATTCGTCTGTCACGGCTGGAATATGCGGTTGAATGCTACGAAACTTTCTGTCGTGCAACTTGTATTATAAAATTGCCGTTAGGGATACTATATCCAACTCAATGCAATAAAAGTTGTCTCTGTTATTCTCACAAACAACTATCCACCTTTTTAAAGTGAATGTCATAACGAAATTGAAGGTAAAATGAGACATAAAACAGAGTGTCCAGGAATTGAATGCAACTTGATGGAGTAAAAGATATAAAAATTATGTTGAAAGTTGAAATAAATGTGTCTTCGTCTCGCAGTTACGGGCTACTGAAGTTTTCAAAATGACAACTCATATAATTGAATTGAAGCGGTTGCTACTCAAGGATCGCAATTATTACTGTGTTTCGTTCACGAATTACTGGTATTTCCATATTTGTTTGTGTGTTATTAGTGGAACGGTCTGCTTCGGAATAATGTTTTTTCCGTGATTTTCAAATGAGTTTATTAATATTGATTTCAAACAATAATATTGATGGCTATTGAATTGCTTTATATGAATATTATTTTGTTTTTAGAATTTTGTGCATATTTAACTGTAGCCCATATACGAGGCATATTTTTTAAGTAAGTACCGCTTTTCGATTCCGCCGTCGCAACCCCAATGTCGGCGTTCCGCACATGCGCGCTGGTACCTACATCTCTTGTCTATGCACTGACGCCATTACAGTCTGATTCTTCATTGTGTACGTTGTTTACTGAGTGTTTAAGATGCCTCCGACAATCGTGAATCCCGCCGATTGTGAAGTACGGGCTTCTACGATTTCTTAGTGCTAAAGGCGTAAAACCGATCGATATTCATCGTGAGATCTGTGAAGTTTACGGACAAAACATTATGATTGATGAAATGGTAAGGAAATGGGTTAGAGAATTTGAAGATGGCCGCACAAATGTGCATGATGAAGAACGGAGTGGGCGTCCTTCAGTCGTTAATGAAGATTTGGTGCAGAGAGTGGACGAAAAGGTGAGAGAAAACAGACGCTTTACAATTTCATCATTGTGTGACTACTTTCCTCAATATTCTCGTAGTGTTCTGTATCGCATTGTGACCGAGAACTTGAAATACTGGAAATTTTTGCACAAAACTCAACGTTTAGGCAGTGCATTTACTTTTCTTGAGCGGTACCACAATGAAGGTAGAGATTGTTTAGACCAAATTGTTACTGGTGACGAAACATGGGTGGCCTACGTCACAACAGAATCGAAACAACACTCCATGGAATGGCGACATTCATCATCACCCAAAAAAGTGGAGAAACAATTTCTGCCCTTAAAATCATGTGCACAGTTTTTTGGGACAGAAAAGGAGTATTGCTAGTGGAGTTTAGGCCTCGTAATGAGACAATCAATGCAGCGTCTTATTGTGAGACATTGAACAATCTGCGTCGTGCAATCCAGAACAAAAGACGTGGAAAGTTGGGTATCGTTTTGATGCATGACATTGCCCGTCCACATGTGGCTAAGCGGACCAAAGATCTGATCAAATCTTTTCAATGGGAAACTCTAGATCATCCTTTCTACAGCCCTCATCTGGCGCCCAGCGACTACCATTTGTTCCTGCACTTGAAGGAATACCTGGGCGGTCAGCGTCTTCAAGACGATAACGAAGTGAAAACAGTTGTGATACAGTGGTTAACAAGTCAGGCGGCAGAATTTTATGAGGAGAGTATTCAAAAACTGGTGCCACGTTATGACAAGTACCGCCTCAATATTCACGGAAATTATGTAGAAAAGTAGATTAAGGTACAGGCTTTCATGTAAAAATAAAATTATTGTGATATCTTTGCAATTCCTTTTTTAATTTCTAAAACGGTACTTACTTAAAAAATATGCCTCGTATCTAAACATATTTTACAAATTTAACATTATATTTTGTTAAACTAATGATTATTCTTGCATTAATGCTAGTTTCTATGCATATTACACGAAGCTTTTGCATTAGACTTCAGATATCACTAATCCTTATCAATAAAGAGTTAGAACCTTTCGGCTTCCATAAAACTCATCAATTCCTTTCTTGAAAACCATGTGGTAAGTTTATCCGCGATATTTTTAAAAGGTGATAGAGCAATTTTGTTGTTTTGAATAGTATTGCAAAACAGTATTCACAATAATAGGTATTTTACACACATACCTGTGAAAGAGTTCAAGTACTGAAGTTCTAAATGTTTTCAAAAACATTGAAGTGGATTCGACCCTATTCGACTTTTTTGGTGATGAATTTATTCTTTATAAACCCTGTGATGAAGTGGTAAGCATTTTACAACAAAAAATTATTTTTCATAGTCCTCATAAAATAACAATTCATTTGATGTTGATCCTAGGAACTATCATATATTTAATTTTTCAGTTGATCTCGAATTCTGAAAAATAGTACAAAAATATTTAGAGGAACAGGATGCGGTAAATTTGCTGCAGAAGCCTATTGGAGTATACCTTCATATAAGTTAAAAAACTCAATTTAAAAAATTTCTCGAAAAGTATTGTTTGATGAAGAAGGACCTCAAATGAATCTTTACAAAAACAGTTTCAAAAATAAAAAATAAAAAAACAAACGAAGTTAAAAAAAATAAAAAAGGGAGAAAGCTGGAAACGCCCTATAAACTGAGACTTATCTATGGAAAGCCGAGATCGTTGCAGCAATCAACTGAATTCCAAGTTGCTGGATTAAAATTTGGTGTGTTGATGGTGATGCCTCGGTTGGTTGCTTTCTGATGGCAGCTGTAAAACTGCGGAAAAAAATATGGAAAGAAACGGGAACCCAGATGGAAATTACTGAAGAAGGAACGAGTATAAGAATTTATATTTTTTTCAAAATACAACCATACAGAAATCTATTCTATTCTATTCGTTCTTTTCTATAAATGAATAGAAAATACGAATTAATACGGAAATGACTTCATAAATATGTTCAAAATAAAAGAATAAAAAGCAAACTTAAAGATATTAGTAAAACTTACCAGCGAATATAAAGAATAGTATCACCACAAAGTTACTTAATTCACTTTTATTTCAAACTCAAGCAGTGGAATATTTATAGAAAGAGGACGTTTAAGAATAGCTGGCGAGATTTTATTAACTTTTTCGATTAGAGCGAGAGGTGGACAAAAAATTAATTTTTTCTCCAAAAACTTGAACGTTATAGTTAAAATATAAGTGACTACTGAGCCACAATACGTGAACAAAGGATTATTCAGAATATTTGAAGCAAAACATAACGAACCGATTGGCATGTTACACTGGGTATTGGTTTATTCCTATTGCGGTTTTGGAGTCATCTGCATACCATGCTATGGTATGATTGAGTGTATGGTCAAAGCCACTCTTTTGTCAACCATGAATACTATTATTTTGTTTTCAATCTTCTTTTTGTCAATCATATATTCGATGTTCTCGGAGGAGCACTTTTGGCACGAGCATCTCAAATTCTCTTGAATTGTCATATTACTTCCGAATTTTTGCTTTTAATTGCAACAAAATAAATTTTCATAGTCATAGATCCATTATAAAGGAAATCAGGAATTACCCTATATACCGATTCAACCAAGGTCATATTCAACGAATGTGGAATAATATTTTGTTGACTGAATTTCCGAATATATCTTGCTTCAACACCTTTCCAATGAACGAACTCTACACTTGTAAGTTGATTTTCTCTGGTTGGGTAAAATTCGCGAGCAACATATGTTTAAAGCAACGTTTTGTTTTTTGAATTCAAATAGATTATTCTATTCGAGAAAAGTAGTAGCACTACTCGTGTTAGCATATTAAAAACATTTCTAAAGCTTCCAATCCCCTAACCACATAAATGTTATGAAATTTCTGAAAATTTGAATGAAATATTGATGAACGTGTCTGATGACAAAATTGTTAATTCGTGTGCAGATTTTGGTTCAATTTAAGGTACAGGTATTAATTAAATTATTAATTCGAATTGTTTGTTTCAGTATTTCTACTCACCTTCACCGTCAGTGGTAGTTCAGTTTCAACACAACTTGTTCCCAGAAAAGGCATCGGTAAGTATTATGCCAAATGAACTCCAATTAGAAGTTATAAGAAACTATCACTGAAAAACATAAAAACTACACCCAAAATTAATGAAAAATATTAGGAAACCATAAAAAACACAATGTTCCAGTAGCATTATAACGTAGTTCTACAATTTTTTTCACTGCTGTATAAATCTACTCCGTCTGATTGATAATTGAATTGGATTAGGCACTACCAATGCCGATGATCAGGATTAAGCAGATTTTTTGATATCATTAGGCAAACTATGAGGCTTTCTACAGTTTTCTTCTTTTCTATGTCCCAGCAGCATTCCGGATCTTCCATGACGCATATAGTGTAGATATTGCTTCATATATGACCGTATTTGGCTAAAAGGCATTGCACCAGTCGAATATCGCACCTGTTCAAGGTTGTTTTGCAGAAGACGAGCTGACTGCTAGGACATGTAATAGCAATAGTTTTGACTACACCTAAAATGGATGTTCAACGCATTGAAATATTTGCTGATCCCAATCCAGCTAGCGAATCAGACTTGTTGATGCTCTTGCTGCCCAGGTGATCACACTCAAACAAGCTGGTCCTGATGCTATCACTTACCAGTTTCTCTAGTTACCATACAAGCTTAGAGCTCACCATTTTAGCCTTTATCGCTTTATATGACACCCCTGCCGTCTTAGCAGACTGATAATGCTATATATCTGTATTGTCGATTTAGTATTGCACCTCCATATTTCATCACTGCGAATACTTCGGCGTGGAAGATGGTAGCATGTTCTGCAAGCGAGAAAAATGTATCAGGGGGCAGTATTATTCAGTATTATAGGCTTAGAGTAAAAAGCTTCAAATCAGTGATGTGTAACTTCAAGCCCTTGTCATTAACAATAGCAGGCGCCATTTTGTCACTACCCATCAAAATGATTGGACATTTACCCGCATTATGTATCTTAACCTAAGCCTCACTCAACCATTACCTTCAAATTTGTGGGAGATATTTCTTACTGTACAAATAGTGCAACAACTTTTTCTTCTTTTCTAAGGACCCTGCTCAAAAATTGCTAAGAATTGAATGATTTTTAAATTTGTTTTGCATGATAACATAAATTTTAGTTTATCAAATTTTGCTTCATCAAGTTGAAACACAGTAAGTTGAAAGTTACTTGTTGGAATGTGATCATTATATTCCGGATAATGTACTTATATTTATATATTAGACTATACACTTCTTCTAGAATTGTATCTAATCAAATTGAGCCCTTTTGACCCTGTATTTTTTGGGAGGTTAGCCTACATTTTATCACTACTTAATTACAGCTGAATACATGTTTTTACAGCATCGACTGTGGTACTCACGTACTCCTAGACTCCCATCTATTTTTTGGTCCTCCGGCAATCTTCTCTTATTTTGTCTCTATTCTATAATTTTCCTTATCATCGGTTGGTTCTCTGGTCTTTTCATGTGTCCGTACCATCATAATCTTTTTACTTTAATTGCGTTTACTTTATCCTCAGTTTCTAATATATTCTTGATTTCATAGTTAATAAGTCCTCCATACTCATGATTTCCAAGTTTTACTGGTCCTTGAATTTTCCTTATTCTCTTCTCATATTCCTTAGTTGTTCTTCGCTCATATTTTTAAGAAGACATTAAACTTGCGATAGAGAATTTATTCCCTACATGAGGATCGCTACACCAGATATTTCTGAAATTTCTGATAATTATAGATTTTCACTTTATTCCCAATTTTATTTTGTCACTTCTACGATTTAACTCTATTCGATGGAGAACCACACTCTAGATAACGTACTTATTACATAATATTTCGTAGTAACTGAATTATCTCTTGCTAATAAAATATGAGTTTCACCAAGTCTACATATTGAAAAATGGAATCATTTCGAGATGTTCTCCAGAGCGTCCAGAGTAAAGCAGGGAACGAAAAACTATGAGAAAATGTGAAAATCTGACAGACACGAAACTTCAACATATTATCGAATACGTGAGATCATAAATTCTTCTGATATTCATTCTAGAAGCTGAAGCTACGGGAAAATCGAATGATCAACATTAAAAACTTTGTGAAGAGAGAATCGAATGATCAACATCACAAACTTTGTGAACTTGATAAATAATATATTATGGAATTGAACTCGAAATAAATAACGAATAATATGATTAAGTTGCAAACTTCAATAATTGTTCAATTTGCAACAAGGAAATGGAACATATTTCAAGAGTTATATTGCGATAAAGATAAAGGTGTATTAACTTGGGAATGATACATGGTAAAAAACATTTTGATATAGATAAACCTAAGACTAATTATAAGAAAACAAACTATAACTTAAATCGCAATCCAAGATACCTATTAGTATATTTACGAGTTTGCTATATACGACGTGTTATGTCAGCAGTTAAGTTGTGAAATATGAGTACGCATGCATTGAACGATTCTCACTAGAAATTCTGTCATTTTTTATGTTTATTTTCTTTATGACTGTGTAAGTTAATAGGTGTGAAGAAAATTGAGGGTCGAACTGTCATTAAATGAATATTTTTGGAAAACAATACGCCTACGCATATGAAAAATTATATACCGTTCAGTCAAGGCTAGAGATATTCGAGGTCTGGCTATTAAATGACGACACCGGTTACGAAGAAGAGTTTTATCATAAATATTATTCTCCATTCGAATGCTCTCCTTCAATATAATCCCCTTCCCTTGCCACTCACTTTCCATACGTTTTGTCAAAGCAGTGCTGGAAGTCTTTTGTTGGGGGCCCCTAGGAGTCGTTTTTTGCTTTATCGCTTCCATCGACTCAAATCGGATCCCTTTTGAAGCATATTTTATCATTGGAAACAAAAAAAGTTGCACGGTGCCAAATTTGGTGAGTACGGCAGGTGTTCGAGCACTAGAGTGCACTTACTGGCCATATACTGCTTCATAGATAGCGCGTTATGGACAGGTGCGTTGTCCTGATGCAAAATCTACGAGTTGTTCTTCCACAATTCGGGCCATTGCTTACGAACTCGTTCTCGCAGTGTTGCCAAAACTGACAAATAGTAAGTCCGGTTGACAGCCTAACACTCTGGAATCCACTCAGTTATCACGATACCGTTAATGTCGAAAAAAACGATCAACATTGCCTTGAATTTTGATTTGCTCTCTCGGCCCTCACTAAAGCGCTTACGCCACTCAAAAACACGCGAACGATATAGAGAATTATCCCTATAGGTCTCTTGCAACAGTTTATAGCACGGTATTTTTTTTCCAATTTAACGAGAAATTTGAGATTGATACGTTGCTCCTGTTTTCCGTCACACATGGTTTTCGGGACGAGAAAAAAACACGTTCGTTTCAAAACGCTACTGCACGAATATTCTAATAGTGACGGAAACGTGTTTTGGAACGTGCACAGACAAGATATCTAGATACCCAACGCAATACTCGTTTTCACATCAGCCGTCTAGAGCGCCCTCAAAGCGCGCAGTCTCGTTATTTAATAGCCAGATCTCGTAGAAGAGGCTAACGGCATATCAATACTTACTCACCATATACTTACTTTATGATTCGGTAAGCATATAAAAATATATTGCAAAATTCTTAGGGCTTATTGAGGACAATTTCTTGAAATTGGAGTTACATATTGCCGCCTTATCTAAAAAATTAGGTTCCTCCTGTTTTGCACTAAGATAGTTTCGAAAGAACTGAACTTATTCACCTCCTTAACAGTTTATTATGCCCTTATTTAGTAGCATCTCCGATATGCCCTTCCCTTCCGGGTTAAGTGTGGTGCAAGTCAAACTATAAAAGAGAGCTGTTAGATATTTATTCGAAATAAAAAGCAAGGCAAGTATTTCTTTTTTTCTATATCTCTCTAACTGCGCGTTGGGTGTAGAATTTGCTCACTTTGGACTAGGAGCGGATCAAATTAACCTTTCCTTAAGACTTAGTGAAGCAGTTTAGGCAGAATGAGTAAGATTTTTCCGTCGATTCATTACTGTAGATCAAACGTAGACCAACTACTCTAGTTGAGAAATTTAAAAACAGTGACAAAAGTGTATTGCAAAGAGCGAATCAGGTCCGATAAGGCAAGAACTGTTTCATTGGCCAGAGAAGTGATCGTTTTGGAATAGTTATAGGATTGTCATGATCAGTTATCTTCAAAAATTCAATAACATTTGTTGATAAGAGAAATGGAGAAATTGCAAAAAGCGACCGTATTTGAAGAAAAATAAAATGCTTTTCCATAAAGACAACGTACTTTCTTACACGTTGGTGATCGCCATGGCTGAAATTCACGATTAGCACTTCGAAATGGTGAACTTACCACCATTTACCAGATCTGGCTTCCAGAGATTTTCATTATTTCTTACCTCAAATTTCCACTGGCAGGAAATGATCATCAACTAAGAACTTTATCGCCTACTTAAACGTTTATTTTGAGGACAAAGACGGCAAATATAATTTGGAGATGTTAAAATGGTAGGAGAATCATTGTACTAATTGTATAGATTTCAAAGAAAACTAGTCGAAAAATAAAAATGATTATGTGAACAAATATATCATTTCTTTGTTAGATTGAAAACTTTTCAAACAACCTTTGTCCATATTTTTAAACAGTATACGAGTATATATATACTGCAAGGAGCAATTTTTCAAAAGAATACTCATTTATAATCTGTTTCGTGTCTAAAAATCTTTAATATTGTATGCATCAAGTCCACTTGCTGCTTTCATAATTTAATGTGCAATTATTTCCTGTATAATGAAATTTTACTTTTGAAATTGAATATCTAGTTGAAGGAAATGAAACTACCGCATTATAAATTGTGATGAAATATGATGTGCAGAAATTTTTATAATTAAAGTGAGGGTCACAAATTGTCTGCTTGAAATATAATTTTAGAAGCAACATAACGGAATATGGTAGAGAAATGATTTGTAACATACATTAAATTTAATTTGAAGCGTTCTTTGTCCTGTTATCCAATATATCTATAAGCATCAATTAATTCATAGTTATCAATAACTTAGCTAAATGTGATGATCTAAATAAGTACTTTGAAACTACCTGTCTGCATGTGAATTGAGTAGGTTGAAAATATTGCTCCTGATTTTAACTCATACTAAGGTGGTTCGTCCCATGGCCTGACCTAGAGATAGCGGTAATTACTTGGAAAATACCATTGTATTAGAAAGTGTACAATATAAACAGCATTAGTTTGAAAACGCCACGTTGTTTAGTATTTGTTTGGCAGCAATCAATATTGAACCTCTTTAGTGTATTTGTATAACATGGAAAAAATTGGTCTGTGAGACTGCTGCTCCGTTTCAACTGTGAAATATTGTGTCGCAGAGTTTAAACGAGGCCATAACACCTGCAAAGACCATCAGCGCAGTGGTCGAATAAATGAGATGACGACATCAGAAATTTTGAAGAAAATCCACAAAGCGGCACTGAATGATTGTCGACTGAGAATGCGCGAATTAGCAGACATTTAAAAAAGTGCAGTACATCGCATATTAACTGAAAATTTGGACATGACAAAGCTTTGCGCAAGAACAATCAAAACAATAGACTGAAAAGGGAGAACCGGCTCCAAAAAAAGCAAAGACGTTTCATCTTCAGGTAAGGTGATGGCGTCGGATTTTTGGGATGTGCGTTGGATAATTTTCATGGACTCTCAGCGGAGTATTATGCGAACTTATTGCAACGTTTGAGGAGGAAATCATTGGGATAAGAAGAAAGAAGAAAGTGTTGTTTCAGCAAGATAATACAGCAGCTCACACAGTCGTTATTTTAATGGTCAAACGTAATAAATTTTTGCCTCTTGCACCCTATTCCAGATATTTAGCCCCTTAAGATTATTTTCTATTCCCAAACTTGAAAAAATGACTCGGTCGTAATCGTAATCGAGATTCGATAAAGAAGTTCCTTGGCTCATAAATTATGATTTACACGATTTTTATGAATTTCTGTTCGGGGTTTCGTTATAAAGCCACAGCATGTTCCTAAATCTGTATGTACGCAACACTTTAGCGTTATAGCGGTTTGTAACAAAAGTAAAGTAACATAATTATCTTACCAAGAATCATTATTTCAATGCTTATTTTTCAGGTATTATAATGAAAATAAAAATGAAAGTATTAACAACGTTAAGGTGTGAAAATTTATATATTGTTATTAAGAAAGTTAGTGATCATTCTGCTTATGGTAGGTGATCGAGTACATTAGGATAGATTCACAAATGCAGTTGACTGGATGAATATTAAACATATGTTATATTAAATCTAAAAATTTGATACATTATCATTCAAAATGAGTAAATTCGTTATATTAGGGGGATTGGAATGAAATGTTTTTGCGAATGTCGTTATTAGAATGTCATTTGAAAGATCATGGAGTCATGTCCATTTGATGTAGATAGAAAAAATAACCTTAGAAGGTAGTTGTATATATCGTAATATCTTCAAAGGAAACGAAGCCCACCAAGACATTACATGTCACAGATGCTTCGATGACAACATAGAGAACCGTTTTTTTATCGTTCGATAGGGTACTTGCATTTTTTAAAAAGTATTTTTTTGTTCATTTTATAAGTTCTTAATATGAAATAATGTCAGAAAGTGGAATATTCATTTAAACGTGAAAAAATAATATCTAAATTATTTAATTGAAAATTGCAAGACAAAAATTTCCAACTACATAAGAAATCGATTATCATTGATTTTCAGTTGTGACGTTATAGGTTTAATAAATACATTGAGCAGTTGTCTGCTCGATTATTACGAGGTTATCGTTGAATTAATTAAACATTTTTCTATAAATAAGAATAAAGTGAATAAATCTTTTATAAGGTATGTTCTTACATTATTACATAATCACGTTAAAAACTGGAAGCACAATAAACTTAATTTCTATAAAATGTTGAAATAGGTTAAATTTTAATCTCACATTAAAATGATCCTAGCAACAAAAATAATTACATCTCTCAGGATCGGCAAAACGAACACTTTCAACTTTTGCTGTATATTCAGTAAGTTGTTGGCACCATAGAAAGAACTTTATCAGGTATTTTAGTTGTAGTATGCTCACATCCTGGCACTAAACACGATTTATATACCATTTTTCAGATTAAACAAAGTTTAATAATAACGCTTATTTCAGAATAACCAAGAGAATAACTGTCGTATTTACTTTGTATAATACGTTCAGTGCTCATTTCATAACTATGATGTCACGCAAACTTGCAGCCTCATAGGAATGTTTAAACTACCCACAAAATTTTTGAATTCTCAATAATTTTTATATACATAAATATTGAGCACAGAAATAAGAATAAAGTATAGTAAAAGTTGTTTATAAACTATCCAAAACTATTTTATTCAAACAATGCAAGTACCGTATCACTGGATATGAAAAATGGCTCATCCCAACTGAATTATCATGATTTGATGGCAGAATTGTTCGTTTCGAAGAGCTAAAATCTGGATAACATTTCATGCAGATCTTTGTTGTTGATTAGATATAGTTCTTAGTAGGATTTTGCGGATTTTGACCGTTAAGCACGTGAAGCTCGTCGTGACCCACTTGAAATTACCAAGCCGATTTCTTTTCAAAATCCGAACGGGCACTTGGGCTTGAACCTTCGGATGCCCCTTTGCAGACTGTGAGGCTTGCCCAAGCGTTTTCACTTCGCATATGAGTGTGCTGAGCATTCACTAATAGCGTGGTCTGTAGTATCTTCTTTTTTCATGTATCAGCGGCAGTTCGGATCGTCCGGGAGGCACCTCTATGTGTGCTTTTGCTTGTCTCGTGCCTGGTGACTCTATTCTCAGATCCTGTATTGCAAGTGAACCGTTGACAGACTTAATAGCAACACCAAGAATGAGTTCTGTGACTAATGATGGATTTACAGCCATCACTCATCAGTTATTGTAGAACTTTATTACACTCCATCTCGAGGTTTCCGAAAACCAATCGATTGTTTATACATTTGTACATTATTCATTCAAATTCATCTTAAAAAGGCATCTATATTTTATAAATCACAAAATTAGTCATCTGAACCTAGTACAAACCAAAGTTATGATTGCATAATTAAGCAAATTAATCCATCTAAAGACTAAATAAATGTAATTCACAGGAAACAACAATGCATAAGTAGGTTTTCATTAAATTGCACTAAACAATTGAGGATAATTAATATGAGACGAGAAAATTAGAACTACTGTTCTGGCGTAGACTGATCATTGTTAACCGTTATAATGACGCAAAGGAGTGTTCAAAATTTTATAATCTCATTTCTCACAGAAAAATGCTTTTAAATTGGGATAATGAACTTCCGATATGCACTTATCTTATTCTCTCTATTTTATCTCTATATTACTAATATTATAAAGCTGAAGAGTTTGTTTGTTTGTTTGAACGCGCCAATCTCAGAAAATACTGGTTCGCATTAAAAAATTTTCTTTGTATTGAATAGTACATTTATCGAGGAAGGCTTTAGGCTATTTTACATCCCGCTGCGACCAATAGAAACGAAGCATCTGTGAAAAATGCTGCACTTACGGGGAAAATATTACATATATCCAATGTTAGTTACCTTAGTTACCATACTCCTCCGAAACGGCTTGATCGATTTTGAAATGTTATATGGATATTCAGTATGTCTGAGAATTGTCCAACATCTATTTTTCATACCCCTTAATCTTAAGGGTGATCCTACCCTTAATTTTTTTTAGATGAAAGTTTTCGTTTTTAATTTTTTTCATAATGAAGCATACAACCGTAAATTTTTACCTTTCTACGATCAACCCTTTTATTTATTTTATTTGTTAATTTTGAACTTCAATTTTTATGGCAAGTTTCTCTTTTTTATTTTGTCATGACTAAAAGTTACATTATTATCTATGTTTCACCCTTGTGCGATCAACCTCTATTTTTCCATCTCGATTTTTACTTTTTTCATTTTAGCCACAGATCAACAATAGGGTTGCAAGATTGCAATCGAATATAATAATTGTGGTACGATAAATTCTCAATCAGAATTTGTAATTTTGTCCTTTCAATTTAATTTAATATTTTACCCTTTCAATTTAATTTAATATTTTACCCTTACTTGTTGACAAATGATCAACTATCAATAGATTGGTTATCCCCACCAGGTGTCTACCGTTCTCACCTCCCAGCAAACATGTCAGAGTAGGGACGAGAACGAAGCCGGTCTCCTGTTTCTCATTCAATATACACTTTTTTTTCGTTGTTTGCGTATTAATGTAAATTATACTCCAATTATGAATTCATCATTACATTCCAGTGCAATAATTATTTATTTACAATTTATCAATAACTGAAAGATAGTTTTTAGTCTCACATCAATGAACTGCCACCATCAAGGGTCATCAAAGTACCTGTACATATTGTACTTTACATTTCTTGCAAATAGTTTTAAAGCAAAATATAAATGTGTAAGTCTTTGATAAATATATGTGTTTTATTATTGTGAAAGGTAAGTCGGATAAAAAGCAAACGAATACAATATTAAGACACTGTTTTTCACCAATAAATATTTTAACTTGACGTACAGTCAGCAATGGCATCAAGACGCAAAGGGACCAATTCAAATCGTCGAACAATTAAATCTTATAGTCTAAGAGCTGGTCGCCACTTCGACTAAGGTACTTTCACAAGGCTGAAACTTTTTCTATATGTTATTTAATATAGTTAAAGTAGAAAAATCAACTTCTGGCAGGGTTAGCGCGGTTGCAACGATATCCACTGTTTTTTGCATATTGCAAATTTTTTATTTAAAAAAATGTATCTTCACAAATCTGGCTTTCGAATATTTTTTTAATTAGACAATTTTGAACATAAAAAAAATTGCCAGATGATTTGCTCGGTTGCAAGTGTCTGTAAAATGGACCGAAAACTACTAAGACGGCTGGTACGATCTTCCAAATCTAATTCCTAAAGAAAATATCTTGTAAACACGTATATTAAGTTGCGGCAGCTTTTTTAGGGGGGAGCGCCCGGACTGGTACCATAATTTTTTACTATTTAATTGCTAATTTATTACCCAAAAAGCGATTTTATTGCTCAAGCGGTTCACGAGAAACGCGACTCCCCCCAACCTTAATATTAAGCTACGGCAGCCATTTGCATTATCTTGGCAACGGTGAAAGCTATCGAAACGAGCTTAGCGCGATAATTTATTGCTAATTAATTGCTGAAAGATGGCATGGGTCCCGGATCCCGAAAACCACCACCAAGACTCGAACGCGACAACCCCTCGGCGGTCTTAAGCTACGGCAGCCCGGAAACACTATCTCGGCGACGAAAATAGTTACGGACGCGCGCTCTTCGAGGTAATTTATTGCTAATTAATTGCTGAAAGATGGCATGGGTCCCGGATCCCGAAAACCACCCCCAAGCGCCGGACTAGCTCACCACTAACGGTCTTGAGCTGCGGCAGCTGGATACTTGATCAATTTTTAAGACTACGTTGTACGTCAGAAAATTGCCTTTTTTGTGTCAACAATCACGAAATACGCCGTCTCGTCGTCGAAGTAACGTGCTGTCTTTCCGGTCACTCTAAACCTTGATAAAAATCATCCATTTATGAAAACATCTAAATCGATTGTAACCTTATTCTAAAGCATGGGAAGATCATTTCGAAACATGAAAACAGTTCAAAAAAATTATTGCAATTTTTAGTTTATTAATATACGCAGTAAATAATAATTTTTCATTAAAAAAATTGATGTTTGTGAAAAATACAATTAAATTTCTTTCAACTTGTTGTTTTTCTATTTTTTACGAGCGTATTACGTACGATTAAAAATCACTGCGCTATTGTAACTGCAAAGTCGGAAAAAATTTTCATTTCGGGATAAACGGTATGTGCTGGCTAGATGGTCTGCGGGTTGAAGGCCGTGAGCAAAAATACCTACAGCAGTTAAGCCACTTCAAATTCCGGTTTATTCGCAGCAGTTATACTTTCGATTTGTACCATGAAAAACTAAAGACTTTTCATCAATCTACGTCGGGATACCTCCTTGTCGATTTTTATATTTTAAGTGGTGCTGTTATCGAATGGGCGCTAGGTATATAGCGCAAGGAAATATCACATTTATAAAGCAAAAGTTGTAATTACGATCAATTTGTAAATATTGGAATTTATCGTTTGAACGAGGCTTTGGTAATATTGTAACCACAAATTTCATCATTAATTACGATAATAGGGACAAGCGAAATGAATTAAAAATGTTCTGAAAATAAAGCACTTTTACATTAGTCAACAACAGAACATCGACAACTTTATTTTACTTCATCTCTTCGTTTAGCATACATAATCAATCTTGGTACTACTTTGTGGGAATCATTACAATATTTTGTCTTCTGATTTTTCTCATTATCATCGGCTGCCATCCAACATCCATTTCCTCGGCGATAGGAGTAACTAATGTAATGTCCAAGTGGTTCATCCTCACCATTATCAAGGACGGGCGCTCCCCCCTAAAAAAGCTGCCGCAACTTAATATACGTCTTGTGAACTATTTTGTGAAGTTAGGTATTTATAATAAAATATCATGATACAGGTAATTTCATATATATTTTTCTTTAATTACAAAAGCTTAATACTTTAATTACAATACTTAAGAAAAATTTTTTTTCCAATAACTAATTATTCATCTCCCTCTTCGTCAGGAATAATCTCGTCTCTCGAAATTACATCGTCGTCCTCTACATTTTCTTCGCTCTGTGGAAAAGAAATTATTATAAATACGTGATATTACACATAAATGTTCATACAATTAATTCAATTAATGTTAAAAATTCCTCACCTGAAGTAGTATTGTCTAATTCATTGGATTTTAACAAAACGTCATATATAGATGATGGTACAATATTTCCATCTTGCCATTGAAAAGTATACTTTTCTTCCTCTATTAGCCATCCATAATCGTCTGGTTTCAATGTTGTAGGACATTTCAGATGGGCATTGCGCCATATACTTGATATATATTGAGTCCGTAAAAGTTGCTGCTTTAATTCTGATTCACAGGGTGGTAAATTGGATGCATCATAATTGACATATTTTTTAATAAAAGGTCATTTTCATCATTTGCATTGTATGTTGAGATGAATTTGAAGTATCGGGTCCATGTTTCCTAACATTATCATCAAGATATCTGTATCTGATGCTTTTATCAATACATTGGTATCATCATAATTCTCGATCTGAGTTATGTGATACACGATTTTTGTGTCAGCTTCTTCATGGTCTAAATTTGATAAATTTTCTTTTATTGTAGATATAATGGAATTATTTTCTACTATATAATTATGACAATGTAAATAATTTAAATTTATTTCGGTATTTCCAATAAATGGGATAATTTCATCAGAACTCCAATGTTCAATTAGAAATTCGACGAAAGCCTCTTTGAAATTTATATTTTTTAATTCTTTGGTGAAGTCTACTGGTCTCACTTGTTCTGGACCAGTGATTGTGTATGGGATGTTCCTACTTTCTCGACGTTGTTGTCGCTCATAATCTTTTATCGATGGAGAGTAATGTTGATCAAATATAAAATCTATCGACAGGGTCGGTAGACGTTTGTGATGAAAATACTGTACTACCCGACTTAGCAACTTTCGGTCCATTTTACAGATACTTGCAACCGAGCAAATCATCTGGCAATTTTTTTTTATATTCAAAATTGTCTAATTAAAAAAATACTCGAAAGCCAGATTTGTGAAGATACATTTTTTTAAATAAAAAATTTGCAATATGCAAAAAACAGTGGATATCGTTGCAACCGCGCTAACCCTGCCAGAAGTTGATTTTTCTACTTTAACTATATTAAATAACATATAGAAAAAGTTTCAGCCTTGTGAAAGTACCTTAGTCGAAGTGGCGACCAGCTCTCCGATTATTATGTCATGTAAGATATGAGAGCACGAGTATTAGGCGAAAATGTCCAACAAAACAATGCAGATGTGTGTGAACGGCGTAGTTACATGAATCACAATAGCAAGAGACCAGAGATAAACGAAATCAACAGAAACAATTAGAACGAAGAGAAACGCGCAGATTAATAATCAACAGACGTAGAGGAAATAATCAACAACGCCAACAAGTTCTTCGAACATTTACATCCGATTTATTTCTCCGTCTAGCATTCCAGTATATTGGATATTACGTTCATTCCGCAGTGGCTATTGGACAAGCATATGTGGTATGATCTCGCATAATTGATAGTAAAACAAGGAATAATTATTTCTGATGTTTAGATAGCTTTCAAGAATTTGCATTTGAAATATAATCGTTACTTTAATAAAGTGTACTTTATTAACATAAATGAAGCATACTTCGTCTACGACGCTTTTCATTATAAGTACATCCATAGACACTTATGTGTACTTTTAATGTCAGTTATTTTTATTGAACTACAAAAATATTTCCTAGATATAATTAACTTGACAAAACCATGTTTACAGGGTCAGCTAGTTACTGATACTGATAGAGAATGTGGTATTAAAACTTAATTTTAAACAGAAGTCTTCAGTACGAAAAAACAAATGATACATTTTATTGAAACTGTATCCTAATATCAAATCTCCGACTAGAAGACACATTTGGGAAGTATTCTTCACACTCCCATTTGTAACATTGATAATATCTTATCCATTTTCACCTTTTCCATCATCTGATTACCATTCCAAATAATACATACACTCTGCGTTCTTACTAAATTATTTTTATAACTGTAATTCATGTCAGAATCATAATCTAGCTCCTAACTTATATCCGATGATCTATCATATTTTACTTCTATGAATTCCTTATTTTTCTTGCTTGTAAGATCAAGTTGAAGTTCAAGGATTTAGTTGTTTAGTTTTCTTGTGGAATCCATGGTTTTGGAGAATCCAGGCTCTAGTCAGAGATCTACTCCATTTTTTCCAGCTTTCTTCTTATTTATATCTGCTATACTATTTTACAAGTCTTATTCGTACAAAGTACAAGTCATCAACTTTGTTAACCATATTCTTGATTTGTTATTTGGGTAACTTTTTGTATTGCAAGATTATATCTGCAAGATTATAAGTGGGTTATCTTAGGATATTTGTAGCCTTCATGTGGCGGAGTATCTTCCCCGCGATTAGGATCTCATCTTTTGTTGTTTGTGAAAGGCAAATTCGTAGTCGTGAAACATATATCGGTTGCAGGGAAAAATGTCACTTTTTCTGAAACGATGTGCACTTACCTCGGCGGTAGCAGCTTTGAGATAAGTCCTTCCCAATAATTCGCTTATTTTATATACAGACTCATTAGTGAAACCTTCTCGTTCGTATTGATTGTTCCAATTTGTGTTTTTACCTTCCAGTGAAATAACTTGGAATGTTTGGATTGTATATTTGTTATTTCAGTCTCATGAACATTGTAAACTCCTGCCAAGTTATTATTAATTTCCTGCAAGGCAGGTTCAACAATATTGAAGAACTCATCTTTGTTTTCTTGGATAAAACCATGCATTATAAAGGAAATGCCCTGTGATTTTGGAAACGTTCAATTAGGAAGCCGATAGATGAATTTTTCAACCCAACAGTTCTTTTTCCAGTAAGACAAAATAAATCACAGATCCTAATATTTTACTTACGTATTTTGTATGAAACTAAGTGAATTTATGACATAAAAACTGTGATTCAAAAACAACAAAAGAATGTGTTCCAGAATGTTGAATCTAGATATAAACCAATAGTGCAGATATAACATTTCTTGCCTTAATAAATATTATCTATCCTCAATTTTAACAATCATAAAAGCATGTTTTTATTTATAACCCAGTTGTCGGCATTATGGTGATTGATGTGCAAAAAAATTTTGTATAACGTCCAAATACCATATAGGCTAAGCGCTATTACATAAAGATGTCAATTAGTTCAGGACCCATATAAACGACAGCATGATAAACCATACACACTTGCAGTCTGGCACACTTTGTTTCTTGTTAATGCCGCTTGACATAGTGCAAGACAACAAAATATTTTATAGATTAATATTTCACCTCAAACTTTATTCAACATTTTGTTTTGTCAGTTTAAAAATGAAAATAACAAAGCGAAGTGAAATAAGTTGTTTGTTACGCGAAAAGTTACTAGACTTCTCCCTAGAATGGCAACTCACACGCAATAAAAATTGTACCGAATGGATATTTTTGCAAGTGCGAGATTTTGCATGAAACAATCAGCTGAACTTCATCTGCGCACGCTTTTGATCAAGAAATATTGCGTCCTGCATTGCATTGCACGTTGTATTGCATCATGTCAAACGGCCTTTATAGAAACATTCCTGTTTCATTACTTAGTAAGCGCATGGTACTCACGCTTTTCAATAAGTACGACAAAGATAAGTACTTCAAATCGTTCAAAAGTATTGGGCACAAATAGTTTTTGTATTCCAAAATAAATTTAGAATGGAGTCCTATTTCATCTGAATGATGCATATTAAATTTTAATATATTGGAGTTCAAGATTTCACAGTTTTATGTCTTTTTACTACTGAAGCACACTGTATATATATTTGAAATAACTGATTTATATTCATATTTATTCAATACAACATGAGAGATAACATTTTTGACCCCATTCACGATCGTTTTCAATATATATGTATTATTTCGATCATATTGGTATTGATCCTAGGATGTGAAAGGAATTATAAAAAACTCCTTTGAAACTGTTACTGGAAATGGAATTTTCTTGCATAATTTGCACATTTTCTTCAATATGTGGTTCTTTAAAATTTTCTAGTACTAGTCCACTAATAAAAAAATTTCCAAGCCTCACTTCAGGAAACAGTCATAACTTTTATCAGTTTAAATATTTGAAAATCATCAAATATTCTACCTTTCAACTTTTCCATAAGAAAATTTCTAAAAAATGTAATTAATACAATATATTTTCTTATCGAACAATTTCACAAATTGCTTGATAATTCTTCACTCGATATGTATTGGTGGAAGTATCACTCGTATTTTGTCTCTGCTTATTAATGGGTCTCTTATTACATCGGATTCACCGGCAGCTCAACAATTTCATACAGGCCAAATGTTTTTACCAATTAAGTTGCTTTGCTCTACTGTTTTATTTATGTAATGTAATATTTTCATAGATTTCTATGGGTTTCATCAAAGAGGTAATAGAAATTTATACAAATTTATTTCCATTATGCATTTGAACTTCGTCACATCATTAGAGTACAACAGTTCTTCATTTGTACTAAAAAATGACAATAAATCTTGTTTCTTGCATTTTATATCTTGCAACTTTTACCGTTGGTGCCAATACATTTTCTTGATGTATCACCATAATATTCACTTCCACTTGTAAACTTTACCGATATCTGAGAATTTGCTCCCGAGAGCATTCGAATTATTTCTGGAACGTGAGTACTCGTGGGCCGAGAAAGCTTAGCTTTATGTAAAACAATCATCAGAATGATTCCTAGGCTTCTCCACATCTTAAAAATACTGGTAATACTCTTCTTTTCCATGACCTTAGAGTTATAACATTGTGATGGATCTTTAGTTTATCTTATTTGTCCATATCAAAAACGAAATATTCAGTATGAATTTGTGATCATTCTTATACAAATAATGAAAATATAACAAAACAGATTATAACTAAATTCACTACAAGGGTGGTTTGAATATAAACCGGAATTTTACTACAAGAAATTATATAATTAAATTACAGAGCTGGTTTATCGTTCGCAATTTAGCTGGGAACTCGGGAAGCTCTAAGAAGAATATAAAATAGTTTTTGACTCTGTGTCACTCCAAAAAATGATCAACATCCTAAAATCAACCGAGATCGACGCACAAGATCTGAAGATCATAACCGGACTGGCACCAAACAGCAACAGTCAAAGTCGAAGGGTTCCAATCAAAAGGGATAGAAATATAAGATTCGTCGCCTAGTAATAGAAGGGAAGATAAGAGGAAAACGGTCGGTCGGCCGTAGACCGAATTAATGGCTGAAAGACTTGCGTAGATGGCTCGGACAGACGTCTACAGAAATTTTCAAAGATTCGGTTTCTCGTGCGACAATAGCCATTTGGATCGCCAACATCCGTAGGGAGACGGAGTACAGAGCTGAAATTTTCTACAGTTTTTCTAGGTAGTATCACTCTACACACTTTTCCATCTCTCTGATAGTTTCAGATTCCTATGCCTATCTATCAGCAGTCCGCTAAGCTCCTTGTTCAATGGATCAAATAATTAATAGTCGCATAGTAACAGATCGGGACTATAAGGAGGCTATTGCATCGTTATCCTGCTCCATCCGTTATGTGTTCCTGCGCAAGATTAGCCATATGCGGTCTGGCCTAGTCTTGTAGCAAAATCGCGCCAATCGAGTTTTACCGTGTTTTGTAGGAAATTACTGAAATACTGCATGTACCCAGTTCATTGTTCAGTTAGAAAATGAAACACAATTACTCCTCTCATGCCTCAAAACACGGTACACAACAGCTTTCCAGCTTTAAATTGCGCTTCTACCTCATATTCCCTGCATTCTAGAGACATTTCCAAGATATAGTTGTGTGCCCAAGTCTCGTGTGTGGTGAGTATTCGATGCAATAAATATTTTCATCTCCTCCTTTCGTACTGCTGCAGGAAACGCCTGCAAATTGACCAGCTTGTGAATTTCTGGTCAGAATTCAGGAGTCTTGGTACGTATCTGGATGAAGTTGTGCGGTAATGGAGCTGTTCAGGGCTCATTTGCTCAATACTACATACCCTGATTCTTTGGACATATATCACTGACTCATCGATAATACTTGTTCTGGGAAAACGCGCTTATAGCAAACTTTCCACCACTTCTCGGTCTATTCGGAATAAAAAGCGTGGCCTCGGCTTTTCGTACCCTTCGTAACACTGCAGACACTTTTACGACACCAAATTTTTATTCAAGATTTTTCAAAAATTCCATGTTTGATTCCCCCTCGAACTAGTACCTAATAACATGATAGATTTACCAAATTTCAATATAAATTTTTGTAAAACAATTTTTCTTAAGTTTTCATGAGATTCCCACAAAGAGAAGCTTACTTTTCAAATTTTAAATCCCAGCTTGTATGCAGCAATATGATATAATGACTACAGTTTCAATTCAGCGTTTTTAAAACGTCAAAAACTAGTTTTATCTGAGGGTTAAACTAATTCACTTAAACCCGTTTACATAGTGCGCAGTCGCGAAGAAAAAATTCGAGCTTGAAATACCGAACAGTATGACAATATTTTCACAAGACAAATTTATAGATATCGATTTTGTAAAATTATCAAACAGTAAAAGAATCTGTTTGCAGCAACTTCCACAAGAGGTTATAATTTGGTGCAAACTTATAAATAACTAAAAATGATTTCTTCTACTTCCATTGAGCCATAACGCGCTTTTTCAGTGACTGAATACTTGTACAATCAGCTGAGAAGCAAACTTGGAGATGAGACTTTGGATGGCTTATTATTTGTAAGATGTTATTTTCGCAATTTGAAGAAGAAATGCTCATTTCAGCTACCAAAAGTCACGCCACAACACATGGTCTGTAATGTATTGTAGCTAATAATATTGTTACCAAATACAAATGTGGTATAAGTTTCATTTATCAAGAGATTAAGTTGTTAATATAGAGGTTAAACTTACAAGGTTTGCGGTTCAATATTGTGTATTCGTACGATATTTGATTTTGCTTTATAATTCAAACACTTATCCAATCATTCCTCCAAAATAGAAAAATTTTATGTGAACCAATGATTTTCGGTTCATGTTCGTAACCCTAGGTTATTCCGGTATCCTGGGATTGCTTATATGCAATTCTGTATTTAAGGGATTAGAAAAAATATTCGTGATTGAAACCTCTAGCTGTAGACGCTGTGAAAGTAGTGAACTATTTAAGAAAGAAGAGCCGCAAATTCGGCAAGAATTTTTAATTGAATAAGTACATAAATGAAAATTTGGAGTGAAAATACCTAAACAGATAATTACTTCTTGATGCTCTTTATAGGCCAGCGACGTCATAGGTTCATATATTGTCAAAAACATGAGAACATGTTTAGAATTTCGTAACCACATGACACACAGCGCGTCTTACAATAAATTCACACAAAAGAACTTCATAATTTTCTGATTAGAGTTGTTGATTTGGTAATAGATAGTTGTAAGACTTGGAAAATAAATCTAGATAAAGCGTGATTTTGATATTCATGCTGCAAGCGACTATTTGTTAATTGTATACGGGATAATTTCAAGTTCTAGAAATGTAGATATCTGTATAGATAGATAGTATAGATATCGCTTGCTGTCGATTCGTTGTTAATTGCGGACACTTAGTGAGTGTTCACAGAAAGTATTTCATTGTAGTAGCTGCATTTTAGTTTAGGATCCTTACTGACGAGTTGGTAGGGTGTATTTTTCAAAATTGACAAAACTAATTTTATAACAAAAGAGACCTAAAATCAAGACAATTTGAAGATGCTCCCAAAGAAAGAGCGGAACGTTAAGGTATGTGTATCTAATGTAAAAATGTGAAATTTGATCGATGTTAGATTATTTTAATCCATCCACACAACCATTGAGCCCAAGAAATTGGAGGTTATATAATTATGATTAAGAGCTAGGAAAGAAATATATTCATTCTCGAGGACTTGCCGCCGACAATGATGTAAGTAAATCATCTATTTTGAGAGTTTTGCATAAAGAAAAATATAACTCTCACAAAGTTCAGTTGCTTCGGGAGTTAAATGAAGGTGATCCTGATAGAATGAACGCAGATTCGAAGTTCATGAGCAAAAGTTTTTTTTGATGAAGCGACATTTCATTTGAACGGAACGGTTAACAAACAGAACTGTAGATATTGGAGCAGAGAGAATTCTCACTGGATGTGTGAGGCTCACACTCAATATCATAAAAAAGTGAACGTTTGGGCTGGTATCATTAACATTATTGGCCCTCATTTTTTTTAGGGAACAGTTAATTGTGAGGTTGACCTAGATTTTTGCTTAATTTCTTAGGGCCTAGACGTTAACCTGATGTTAATCAAACAAATGAGATAGAAAGATTTTACTACTAAAAAGACACAGTTCCACCGCATTTTTTCCCGTAGGTGGTAGTAGGTGGTTTGGAAGACGTCGAACGATGCAATGGCCGGCTAGATCTCCCGAGTTGACTCCTCTCAATCACTTTTTATAGGGCTATTCACAAATAAATATCTTATTTGTAATCAATCCTACATAGCTGATTAGATAATTATTAAATTTATTGAAATTACAATTTTTACGCGTTTGAATAAAAATTAACATATTTTATCAAAAACTGAAGAATTTATGACAACAATAATTATTTTCTGTTAATTTTCAGGTGATAGATTACCCAGAGATACGACAGAAACGCCTGTCACTCTTAATCTTTTTCCGGAGGAACCAGTTCAAGAAGCTTGTAAGCCATTTGTCAATGTCACAAATAACCAATTTTTCAGCCCGGGATATCCTGGCGAAACTTACACGAATAATACGAATTGTTTCCTTGTGGTTCAAGGTAAGTGGAATCGATTTCTTTTCCCATATGTACTTATTTCAACTGCTATTCTTAAGCACTTTTGAAGCTCGAAACAAATCGGAATCGGACGTTTTGAATGACATAATGGATATAAAAAATATATGGAAGAATAAATTCAATGGAACAAGATTGTTATGAACATCAATTAGTTTTCTTCTATTTATAAAGCTTTGTTTATACACCATTATAAGTTGATATTAATAAAAATTTTTCAATACATTTTAGTGAAAATAAATAATTAGAACATCACACTTTATTGAGAAAGGTAATTGTGGAAGAATCTCTATTGCGGTTGGAATATAATTGAAACGACCAAGAAATTTTTTTTTCTACAATCATCACATAGTCAATTGATTAAGAGAGATATAAGCTTCATTACATAGTAAATTTTTATATTAGATATAATAAAGTAATAATTTGGGTTAATACTAATCATAATACAATATCAATATCTCACACGATACTAAATATTGAATTCTACCAAACTATGGTAGATTGTAGATCTCTGCCACAAAATGTTAAGGTCTTTTAAGAAGAAATTCCTTTGTGAATCTTCGAAACTTATTAAATGTTTCTGCCACTATAAATTCCGAAGGTAGCTCATTGAATAATTTTTTGGAATTAATGAATCCAGAAGTGGGTATTGTGAAGAAAATGTTCAAGTTTTTCTTTCTAGTAGGGTAACTATGAATGGGTCTCTCAGTTGATTTGTGAAAAAGTTTGCGAATTCTAAAATGAAATGAGTGAGGGGAGTGAAAATATTGTGAAGAATTCACAATGCGTTCAACTACTCGAATCAAAAATATAACGAATAGCTCTTTTTTGTAATTTGAAGATAGATTCGAATAGGTGCAAACTGCAAGACCCCCAGAAAGGCAAATCATAGCTAAAATGCGATTTGAACAACGAGTAGTAAGTTATTGAAGCATTACGAAAATCGAGCTGTTTAGACACAAATTCAATGTCACAACAAGCAGAAGAATTTTTTCGCCAAAGCCTCTACATGTACAAACCATTGAAGGGCACCGTCAATATGTAGACCAAGAAACTTAATAGAAGTTGAAGATCGTATTAAGTCATTGTTAAGTTCTGGATAATGGATGAAGCTACATCTACCCGTGATGGCATTAATAATACTCGTAACTGTCATTCTGAATATCACAGTGTTACCTAAAAGGTCACATTTTGGGTTCCGACTAAGCTCATCATGTTAATGTGTGTTGTTAGGGTTCGTTGCAAGATTTTATTGTGTTTTAGATGTACAAAAATTTTGTATGCTTTCAAATTCCCAAATGGGGTGCCACTCAATTTTTTAACCTAAACTGTGAAAGGTGTGGAAATAGGTTGAGATATCTTTAGGTACCTTTAGGATTCTCAGTCGGAAAATCACGACTTCCGCAAATATAACACTGGAGCCAAATTTAAAAATTTATAATCAAATCCCTAATGAAAAATTCCACATCTCTGCCAGTGCTTTACCGCTGTTAGTTGAGACCTTAAGAACATTTCTAAACAATTTTTACGTGGAAACCGTTTTACAACGTGGAAAACCGGCTGGCAAGTGTTCCTACGCAAACGTATTACACCGGCAGAGCCATTTAATGGTGTACTAGGGTTTTACTTACAACTTTCAAGCTCTGATCTTGAGAACCGTATATATATATATATATATATATATATTTATATATATATATATATATATATATATATATATATTTATATATATATATATATTAGTATAAGTAGGTTTTACATAATTCACGTTGTTATTGATGGCTTTTTTGTATTCTGCACGGAAACTAAACGTGTTTTATTTCAATATCTAGGTGAGTTCCCAAGTTTTTTCTTCTCAGATAAGCGAAACCTCGCTTGATTCTTGTTTGTCAATCCGACATTAAAAACTACAACCTCATACAAAACGGTTAATTATTCAAACTCATACTTATTCATATATGAGAAAAAATTTGATTGAGATAGGCTCGTGGATAAATCTTAATATGGTGAAGCTCCATTTTCCATGTTTTTGAAGTGTAGAGCACCATTTACCAGGTCATATTCTTCATTTGAGTTCTAATTATTATTATTCGAGCAAAGAAGAACTCATAATTAGCTATAAAGCGACATGATAACAAATGGAATTGAATCTCACAAAAGACTGGGTTTGAAATACGTAAATGTTCGATATTTGAGTCCGGAAATTTAGAAGTCATTAGCTTATTTTACTATATTGACGTGGCATTTCGGTTTATAAAGTGGAAATTGAGATGATATTGAGATACAGTTAGGAAATTTCCAACATAATCACCCCAGCTATACCGAGATAATCAATCCTTATTTATATTTTCAAATTATTCTCGTGACTTGTTTGATCAGAATGTTATTTATCTTAGAGAATCAAGGAATACTGGCAATTCTTGGATATATTACTTCACGTTATGGTGTTATAAAACACCCAAATAGCCGGATTGGATGTATAAATAATGATGACAGTACTTTGTTTTTAACGAAATAATAATAAGTGTTTTTGATTATCCCCACGTTTTTCATGCTCGTGCTGTTGAAAGATTATTAAGTTAACACTTTGGGTATTGAGTTTTATACATTGAAGGAAGATGAAAAAAAACCTAAAACAATTAATAGAAAAAGGCGAAAAAGCTGGAAAAACCTTATGAATTAAATTAAAAATAAAAATTAAATAATCTAAAACTATCCATGGACATGATTATGCAAATTTATATTTATTGCTTAGAACAATGAAAAAAAGTTTCAGCAACAAATAAATTTATTGAAAAAATAGTAAATCGCATTAACTACGTATCCAAAAGACCACAATGAACAAAAGCAGATATAAATTAAAAACAACTCATATTTATTTATATATTAAGATAAGACTGGGATTTATCTATGGAAATCCGGGATGGTTGCAGTGCTCAACTATATTCCCAGATGTTGGATTGAGTTGAATTTGTAGTCTGATGGTTGGAGCCTTTGTGGTAGAAACTTCTAACCAGGCAGGTGTAGCACTGCGGGAAAGAAATGAAATGAAGAAAGAAAACGGAACACAGATGGAAATTATCAAAGTTGGAACGAGTAGGTAAAACAGATTTGATTAAAAAGGAGCTTTTGCTCTAACATATGAAAAACTGAATTTATATTCTTTAAAATATAACCAAACAGGAATCTGTTCTTTTCTTTTCGTTCTGTTCCATAAATAAATATAAAATACGAATATATTTGACAACTATCATACATAAAGAAATCCATGAAGATTTCTGTGAGCACAATAAAATAAAAGTGAAGGGAATTTAAAGAATAAAATCATCACAAATTTACTAAAATTTACTTCGATTAAAAATGTAGATAGGTAAAGGAAGAATTCGAATACATTCCGAGGTTTTATTGAATCTCTCAAATGAAGTGGGAGGTCGATAACAAATTAAATTCTTCAAAAACTCTAATGCTAAAATAAATAAATCAGAAGTTACACAATACGTGAACAAAGGATTATTCAAAAATTTGAAGAAAAACGAAAAGCTAAATGGCATGTTATAATATTCTAGTATTCTTATTATTCTTTCCCAATTAAATATAAGTTACTTATGGATTAGTATACAGGGAGATTGACATCAAATGAAACACGGTATATTATATTGCATATTTAGAATAAGTTGAACAATAATACAGGGTTTTGATGAGTTCTTCTCTAGAGAAATTCACAAATGAAGGTCTGTTACGGCGGAAGCATTAGAAAAATGGTAAAAATTCATCATAACCATCTCACAATTAATTGTTGAATGATTGGAAATATTAGATAGATACATAATCATTGTTTTGCACAGAAAAATAAAAATATCTAAACATTTTTCAAATCGATATTTCAAAGGACATAGGGGGACTGAACTTTATCACACTAATCAATTAATCTGTATCCTAAAAATCCCTTCTTCATTGTTCTTCCACCACCAATTTTTTCAAGTTTAGGAACATAAAATTATATAAGAGAGCAATTCTGGGGGATAAAGTGCATGAGGTAGCAATTCAAACTTTAATTTTATCAATTTTGGCCATTGCAATAAGTTCGCCTAATAGTCGCAGTTGTTAGTTATTTCTTTTTCAAGATAGTCAATGAAGATTATCCTATGGACATCCCAAAAACCGACGCCTCGACCTTACCTACTGATGGAGCCAGTTCTCCTTTTTCAGTACATTTTGTTATTGTTCGTTTGTTTTAGGTGTGAATTGATGGACCCATGTTTCATGCATGATTATGAAACGGCGCAAAAATTCGTTTTTTTTTTTGGAAACATTCCATGGAAACATCTTCCTCACGCTGTTTTTTTACATTGTGAAGCAACGCGGCACCCATCTTGCGCATAGCTTTGTACCGCTTTGTGGATTTTCTTTTGGGGTGTCACTTCATTTGGTCGACCACTGTGATGCTGTTCCTAGTAGATCGTACGGCGTCATTTAAAATCTACTAATACCCAATATTTCACTGTTGATAACGAAGAAGCAGTCTCACCCAGAGTAGAATATAGTTCACTTTTCATTTTGTTTGTTTGTTTGTCTCAAATAAAAGTATTGTATCACATAACGATGACCAATTTTTTCCATATTTAAAAATTCACTGAAAACATTCACTATTAATGGCTGCCAAACAAATACTAAACAACGTGGCGTATTTAAACGTGAAATATAAGCTAAATATATCATGTGTTTTCTAACAATGTGGTGTTTTCTAAGCATCTACCACCATCTTTAGGGGACTAGAGACCATGCTTTTCTTATTCTATATTACACTTGGATTTTCAAACACCACTCTGTACGTCACACTCGCATCTCCAATCATTGAACTGTTTTCTTAATGTTCAAAAACTTCCATATTCAATTAATTTACCATGGATATTTGAGTATTTCTTCTAGTAATTATATAGTTGATATTTTAACTTAATTTTAAATCACTAATTTCCAAGCCAAGATTTGTAAATTAAACCATTATACGGAAATTTGTACTATCATGTGAATTCTTCAATCTTGTTTAAATTATATTATATGCTAATAGACCACTGCTGCGTAGATCATTACACGAATAAAGGAAGGAAGGAAGGAAGCTTGAATTAATAGTCTTAACGAGATAATAGCCGAATCGAGCCAATTTAACTTCATTAAGTACCCATTGTAACTCTCAAGGCTTCGTTGCTATCGATCTATGAAATTCGTTCAATTGATACCTACTTTTTTTACTAGTGTTGGTAAAAGCATTTTAAGCTGAAAAGTACGGTATTGAATTTTCATCGCAATTTAGGCATTGTCAACGTTCTAATAATATGTAACAAGAATGTAATATTGGCCTGGGTCTACAACCTCATTCGATAATTCATTTTGTAGCCTGGAAATGTATTCCTTCCTGTTTTCTTCACTAAATGTAAAATTTCTGTAATAACAATTTCTATAAACTAGAAGTTTACTTATACCAATTAATATTACGAGAATATAATGAAACACTTATCCTACTATAGAACCAAACAAAATTTCAATGACATAATATTTTATTACTCAACATATTCTCCTCTCGTCTCTAGACCTTTAAAAAAAATGTTTCTTCTTGCTCTGCACACCAGACCTCTACAGCTTTTATTACCTCTTCGTTGGAAGAAAATTTAAGACCTTTTAAACTTTTTTCAGTTGAGGAAAGAGATGATAATCGGACAGAGCCAAATCTGATGAATAAGGGGGGTGTTCTAGTAATCACGAATTTTTTGCATGGCAACATAAGATTTGTGTTCAGGGGTGGTGTCCTGCAAAAACAAGACATCTTTGGATAGTTTTCTGCGTCTTTTCTCTTCAATTTTTTCCCGTAGAGTGGTCAATAATGTTGAATAGTAAACTCGTTTTATTGTTCTACCCTTATCCAAAAATCACTCATAATTACTCCATGACAACCCAAAAAAATTGAAGCAAGAGCTTTTCCATCGGATTTTGGGTCTTGGAGAACCAGAGTATCGCAATTCCATCGATTGTTGCTTTGTTTCTGGATCGTAAAAATGTACTCAAGTCTCATCCATATTATCAATTCGGTTTAAAAAGTTTAGATCGTTTTCAAATCGAGCACAATTCGAACGCGATGCTTTTACCCTTGTACACTTTTGGTTAGCATTTAAACATTTGAGGATTCATTTTGCAGCAATTTTTCTCATGTACAAATTAAAGTGAACTATATGATGAACGCGTTCGTATGAAATATTCAGTGCTTCAGATATCCGTTTTATTTATTTTCGGGGACTGACACAGAAACTGTTTTATCCCTATATTTGTGTTTAGGCTGATGTTTTATGTTAAATTTCAATTTTTTTTTTGAGTGTTTTCGAGTGTCATTTTCGTGAGCACAGCTTTATTCTTACTTTCAGGTCTTTCATTAATTTGTAAAGATTTTCTCTTGTAACGGTCCCATATACCTTAGGAAGTCGATAAAAATTGCAAATATCGGTGAGTAACCTAACCCCACTCCCGTTCCGGAATCCATACTGGTATTCTTCCAGCAGGGTTTTCCCAAATTCTCTATTTTCCGATGGAGACACTTTGCCATTATTTTGTACGTTCAAAAGTGTAATTTCTCGGTAACTAAAACAGTCATTTCCTTCTCTGTATATTAGCACAACTATCGCAATATCCCATGCCTCTGGCATTATATCATTATCCCATATACTTTCAATCAAATGGTGTATTTTGTTTGTTAGAGCGTCACCTCCATATTTTATTGGTTCAGAAAAGATTTCTTTTCCTAGGGGGCATTCTATGTTCTTTTGATTCGTATTCTTTCTGCTACTTTTTCCTCAGTTGGTGCAGGTATTTTTACTTTTATTTGCGGAGTTATAATTACTATTTCATATGTTTTTTATCTGTATTCAACATTTTTTGGAGATATTTCTTCCACCTTTTCAGAGTTTGGTCCTAATCTGATTTCATGTTCCCTTGTTTGCTTTTAATGGTAATTCTTTTTTATTACTCCGTTCTTCTTTCAAAATTTGTTTCACTCTGTCTTCCATTTTCTGTGTCTTTTTTGATCTGCATAACTCTTTCGTTACTCTCCTTTGTTTTTCGTATTCCTCTTCTCCTATCTTTATTAGCATATTCTGATTGATATTTTTTTTCTTTTTTCTTTCTTCTTAAATCATTTGTCAAACCGTTCCTACTTTTTCTTTCTTGTTCTCATTTCATCTCCTGCTCCCTCATAGTCTCCTTTATAGTTCCCATTCATTGTGTACATTAAGGCCCTCTATCTATTTTTGCTAGCATAATATTTTATTACTCAACATATTCTCCTCTTAATTGGATACATTCATTACAGCGAACCTGCAACGTCTTTAGACCTTTCAAAAAAAATGTTCCTTCCTGCTCTGCAAACCAGACATCCACAGCTTTTATTACCTCCTCGTACGAAGAAAATTATCGACCTTTTAAATTTTTCTTCAGTTGAGGAAAAAGATGATAGTCGGACGGAGCCAAATCTGGTGAATAAGGGGGGTGTTCTAGTAATTCAAACCCTAAATCACGAATTTTTTGCATGGCAATATGAGATTTGGGTACAGGGGCGATGTCCTGCAAAAACAAAACATCTTTGGATAGCTTTCCGCGTCTTTTCTTTTGAATTTTTTCCCGTAGAGTGGTCAGTAATGTTATTATCAGTAACCTCCAGTTATTGTTCTACCCTTATCGAAAAAAAATCATAATTATTCCATGGCAATCCCAAAAACTGGAGCAAGAACTTTTCCAGCAGATTTTTGGACACGAAACTTACTATGTTATGGAAAACCAGAGTGTCGCCATTCCATCGATTAATGCTTTATTTCTGGATCGTAGAAGTGTATCCCAGTCTCATCTATAGTAACAATTCGGTTTAAGAAGTTTACATCGTTTTCAAATCTAGCACAGATCGAACGCGATGCTTCTACCCTTGCACGCTTTTGGTCAACATTCAAACATTTGGAGATCTATTTTGCAGAAATTTTTCTCATGTCCAAATTGACGTGAACTGTATGATGAACGCGTTCGTATGAAATATTCAGTGCTTCAGATATCCGTTTTAGCCCAATTCGACGGTCTGATAAAATCATGTCCTGAACAGCATCGATATTTTCGGGGACTGACACAGAAACTGACCTTCCCGATCGGTCATCAACTTCAAATGAAAATTTACCTCTTTTGAAGCTTGCAGTCCAATTTTTCTCGGTCGCATACGAAGGACATTGATCACCAAGGGTATTAAGCATATCTTCGTAAATCTGCTCACCTCTTAACCCTTTTAAATACAGGTACTTGATGATGGCTCGATACTCCAATTTTTCGATTTTCACAATTTCGGTGGACATCTTTCTTCATTTAATTTAAATGCGTAACTCTGGTTTACTATTTTCACATCAAACTTCACACTGACACTTCTAATAAGTTATTGTTCGTTGCTATGGTAACGCAATATTTTGTTTATGCATGGAACTCGTCTAGGCTAAGCAGATACAACCTCTTAGACCTCGATAATGGACACTTACAAAATCAAATATGGACAAACTAACTGAAGCATATAGATCAATGGAAAGACAGATGGTGAAAGACGGAGGAGATGAGGTAGTAAAATTTAAATAGAAATTCATCGGGTTCCACATCATAATTATAAATTGGAGATTCCGGTTAGGGTCAGCCTATATGGAACTATGGACGCCAATAAGATTAGTAACGCTGGAAAGCGAATAAATATTCCAAACTATAATAGCTGTACTTCTCACATTTATTTTTGAAAATTCAGCATATTTTGAATAAACATTTACTGAGTAATGTATTTAGGTAATGATGTAGTTGAATGTTACCAAAAGCCCAATGCTAATGGTATATTCATATCAACTTGATGGAGAAAGTGTCGTAAATAAATGTTTTTTTAGAGCATCCATTCTATGGAACAAAACAAAAAATGGAGAAAAAATAAAAACTTTCTCTTCTCTATCCACAAAAGTTACAACTCATAATCGTACATGTTGTGAATCAGAAGGAGTGCCATTATGTTTATTCGAATTTCACGTAAACATAACCGAGAGATTCGCTCACGAGACAGATTTCATTGTAACTATATTTTATGAATGTCAAAGATATTTTCGCCATAATTCCATATTCGTACAGGAAAACGTTCTTAAGTGCATATGAATAGGCGGAAAACTCGAAAACAACTAAAACGTTGGATTATTCTGGAGTTTCATTCATACAGAAATTTGTGGAATGAATAAGTGGTTTCCGCTTGGTATGGAAGCGTTTCATTTCAATGTCAATGCTATTGGATTTGACATATAAAAAGAAATATATTTCAAATCTATTCGATTGATTATTTAACTCCTAGTGGATATATTTTACAATTAACTTGAGATGTTTTTGATTGGTAATTCATTTGTGTATAAAGAATACAGAAATTTTTTCTGATAAAAAAAACAAAATATTGAGAACAATTATTGAACAATATTATGGTGTAACTTATCGCTTCATGATGTGCAATCCATGCTTCATCACTTATCGCAATGTGACTCAAAATCACGTCAAACGTCAACTTAGTGGTACAAAAATTTGAAATTATTTTTTATGTGATTTTTTTTCCATAAAACATGTGATAAAATAATTATGTTAGAACTTGTGAAATTTCCAATCAATCTCGTCAATAGTCAAAATGCTGAGAGCGGGGAAATTTAAATCAATAAAAAAATATAATGCCAAAATATTGCATTGAACCTAACACAGCACAACAATAAAATTATATGTATCAATACATAACTTCAATAGTCACATAATTCTTCTTTCAATATTTCCGCTTCTGATCAAATTTTATAATTAATTAGAATCACATCTGGTTCAAACTTATGACCAAGCCCAGATCATCTCTTTGGTATAGCTCTTCCAATATCAATTGCAGATTATAAAAACTCATATAAAAACCCTTGCCGGAAATTTTGTTTGATCTACTATACTAAATACACTACCACTACACCAAAACTCACAATTACACTGTCTCACGCGCATTTCGATAACCAAGTTATCGTCTTCAGAGACTGAAGATAACTGAGAATTGCATTATCAGATTGCTGAATATTTTCCGTTTTTAAACATTCGAATATATTTGGAATAACTTGCTGTGTTTGTATATCTAAATCTTTATTATTAAATTCAGACCTGTCTGTGCAATTTCATTATTTTCATGCGCCCATGGTCTAAAGAACGCCCTTATTTTTATTTTTTTAAAGAAATTTATCAATTAAATTAATCTCGCCAAGCGACGCCAATGTCTGGCAGGAATATTTCGAAGAAATTGTGTACATATGCATTCCGACAGCTTCGGTCAATAGAAATGCAATTATGTTTACGATTTGATGTTTTTATTGGTAAACAGTGGAGATTATGAGTCCACGTGGACTGACGGTTTGTTAGATGTTTATCAAATTTTATACGGACAGTGAACATTATTTTTCATTTCTTAATTTGGTATGAGTGCCGTGCGTATTTATAAAATATTAATTGTTCCTCGCATAAATGTCTTCTGCAATTGATATTGGAAGAACTATATGAAGTATTGCACATATAGTTATTAGCAATACTTAGCAATTAGAGATTATTATTGAAAAATAATGAGGAGTTCCGTATATTTTTCTCATTTGTCTAGAAAAGTTTGTTATATTGTGTTTGATGTGGTACAATGAGTCCACCCGACCCTCTGGTGGTATAACTGGAAATATCAGAATGAGTTGCTTTATCTCATACACCCCTCTGAATACACAGAATTGCTTAAAATATACACATTATATATTACGTGAAGTGTTCGCCACAATGTACTCGACTTCTTGCATAGAGAATGATAGACAAAGCAGTCTTCTGAAGAGTGATAACTATTTGATATCTGCTAGAGTGATACTATGCCAGATGACTGCATCAACGCAAAGTAAATTGTGCGCATAGAGATGTGGAAATCGTTGAAATTTTTGAGCATAGTGAGTCTTCATGCTCCTCCCGTAATAGCCAATAAATCTAACAAAATCGATATTGACAATGAAAAATAAAAACAGTTAAATCCCAATGATTTTACTTTCATTTTTATGAACCATAACATTTCTTAGTATATAGCTCGACATTATTTCTGCTCAACCCTATAATTTTTAGTGTACTATATTCAATATCACAAACGTTTCATTCTTTTTTCTATAAAATTTTAATTCATATAAAAAGCTTTGTCTCGTTCCCCATGCAGGAAATAAAAACATTCATATATCCAACATCAGTACTTTTAGCGTCCTTACTGCACGATTCTGAAACCGTTATAAGCGCAAATGGTTGACGGTGGTGTGTTCATTGTCAACGGTGTTATCGTGAATTTTAGGAAAGGATAATGTTAATATCTCACTAGGTTATAAATTTGGGACTTATCAAACCAAATAATTTTCAGTTGTACCATACAGTTGTTACTTAACGACAATATACAGGGTCTTGATGCAAAAAAAATTGGGAGTGAATACATGACGTGAACATATTGCTATGATAATTTTCTCATTCGATCCTTCGTTTCTGAGTCATAGGCATTTGAAGTTGCGAAATCAGAACATATATTTTCC
Organism: Diorhabda carinulata; assembly: GCF_026250575.1. Lineage (NCBI taxonomy): Eukaryota > Metazoa > Arthropoda > Insecta > Coleoptera > Chrysomelidae > Diorhabda > Diorhabda carinulata. The sequence goes on from NC_079462.1 coordinate 14,543,946, forward strand.
AAATTATACATTCAAGCATTATGAATTTTTAATGGATGATTACGTATGTCCATGTAGGGTGAAAGACGGAATAAATAATTTCACACTACTATCTGAAAGCCAGGGGCGGCTCATGTCAATGTTTAACAATACGTAACTTTTATAGGGACACCTGTACAATCTAAAGATAGCTAAAATGATTTTTTCAATGGATTTTAAGCCGCATGTAGTGGGAGATTATGCTAAGAATTTTAATAGGGTTGACGTTTCAATAGTCTTCACTAGGATTTCGATTTTTGAAGAAAGTTTTTGCTATGTTTCATAATATATCTACCTTTGCTACAAGCATTTTGACGAAGTATCTTAAGAGCAATTTGGATTAACATTTGGCAATTTTATAGGTGAAATTATATCAAGAAACAATTATTCTATCGGCAACATTTTCAATATTTGTTATAATTTGGAAAAATAAGAGCACTAGTTCAAAGAGATCCGGTAATAGCATTTTCAACAACTATCGAAAATATAGATTATATAGAAGAATCGGAAGATAATGTGGAGTAACTAATAGAGAAACTAACAGAAGATGACTTAATAGAAACCGTTAGAAAAGAATGGGGAAACACCTGGGAAATATGGAATGAATATGGAACTGATAAGTTATGGTGGGAATGAACTGCATAAACACTTACATAAATTGATAAGAATTGTATGGAGAGATGCCAGAAGAGTGGAAAAATAGACAAATTAATACGATACATGAAGGATTCAACAATAATGCCAAACCTACAAAGGAATCGCAGTTATGAATGTAGATTTTAAAATTATGTCAAATGTATTATAGAGTCGCCTTGCAAAAAATATAGGGTATCCCACGACGAGTTTAAACTATCTGTATATGGCAAAATAATCATAGTAAAATCGGGAAAAATTCCAAGTTTGGCTTTTCGGATACGATCTTGCCATTGCCTTATCCCTTATCAATTATTTTTTTACAAGGAAACCCTTGAAGATGTGAAAATGAAAATTTCTTCATTCTTTTAAATGGAAATATGGAAAGAAGCTGGACAATTTCCAATTAATGCAGCATCGAGAAAATGTGACTCACTATCTGCCACGATATAATATATCGTTATAACACCTATTTGAGAATATAAATAAAGGGAACTTGAGCAACAGTCGGGGTTAAATAATAGCATCCGTAGACAACATAGTCCTGATAACAAAAAGGAGGAATGTAATGGAAAGTATGTTGAAAAAAACTAACAAAAGAACGGGAATAAATAAGATAATATGAGCAATAACAAGGTATAATTAATTTGAAGAGGTACAAAATTTCAAATATCTAGGATTAACGGTTAACAGAAATGTTAATAAGAAGATCCAAAATTGAAAAAAAAAATACTAACTAATACTACTGAATATTGATGAGATCGACACCAATGTGCACCACAGAAATAATAAACCCGACGTTTTGAAGTGTGAATTATATATTCAGTGTTTATGATTGTAGTTTAGTCCCAGTTAGCCTCATGAGACGCTAGAGCATGCTGCATGCATCCACCAGAGTCTTTGGCGGTAGGAAACGTTCATGGTGGTATATAAAAACTACAACAGCTTAATATAAACATATTGTATTGATCAGTTAACATAATTGACGATTTACGGGCTCATAGATAGCAGCTCAGATCAATGAAAATATGGACGTTTGGGAAGAGTTTGGGACAGTTTTATTGAGTGATTAGTATCTAATCTAATCTAAGAGTGTTTGAGCTTAGGTCAAAGGAAGAATGTCAAGAATCCTAAGCAGAGTATTTGAAAGAATTGAAAAGGAAATTGTACTGAAAGTAGTTATTTTACTATCGCAATCGCTAGACATCAACATGATTGACTTCTTGTGGGGCAAATTGGAAGTGGAAGTCAGAATTAGTCTACTTCCGCTTCATATATGAAATGTCCTGATAAACAAATAGAGCCAAATAGTCGACGATAATTTGTCAAAATTGTTGTAGAAAATGCCAAAATCGTGCACCTAAATAATAAAAGTAAAACAGTGGAATGAAAATGAGAAGAGGAGTTGAGAATAACGGTCAAAAATCATAAGAACAGTTTAAGGACAATTCAAGAACCAATAATAATGAAAATTAATACAGACTGTGTATAAATTGGAATAAAAGAGAAGTTTGGGAGGAAAGATGTTATTAAAAAAATAGAAAAATGGAGCATAGGATGGTTGGAGCAACTCTTGCAGAAGAATACAGTAGCTTGATTCTCATAATTGCTACATAATGATCCTGAAGGATTAGGGATGATATAAGTGATAAATTTTAAGAATATGGAGCGAATTTGTAGCGTAGCAAATTTTTTAAAAAGCATAATGGTTCAAGATGAGATGCTCGAATGTTGTATGTCAACAGGATCTCTTCTAAAAGTAGTAGGACTCATTTTTTTATCCATAAAAATAATACAACTGATTAGAATATCGTATTTCAACCCGCATCCACACACTACTACCAACGAGTTCAGCAGTTTTTGTACTCCTTCAGAAATGCCTAGACTGTAATGCTGTTCAGCTCATGCATCTTATGGGACCGCCTCCACCGAGGCGTGATGCTTTCCCTTGAACGTCGATTTTATTCTCGGGATTAGATCGTGCTAGATCGCTTTCCGGCTGGTCTTTTGCTTCACTTACAACACATGATTTCTTATTTTATGTCAATTTCCAATCTTTTCAAAAGGGATCAAAACGATGAAAAGATTGAATGTGGAGGTGTGAAGTATTCGATATAAGTTTGGATGATTCTTATATAAATCTACCTACAGAAACTGTTAATTCTCATGTGTAGTACTAAAAAGGTATGCAACTAAAAATTAATTATTCTTTTGAGAGTTCTACACCTGGGACGAAACTGAGGGAATTCGTTTTTGATCACCATGAAGTAACCAAAGTTTGCATGATGTCTGACAGTTGCAGAGGGTAGCAGAAACTTTTCTTGTATGTATCTGTATGATTTAGGAACTATTGATCATATCATAAAATATACCAGTACACGTACCCTCTGACTGGGACCAATTGATCAGATTGGCGCGTATACAAAACCCAAACCTTACGATGTGACTAGGCTCCAGCATGATTTTTTTGCAAATTTCAATCCTTAAGAAGACAAATTTGTTCCAGAAACCACTGAGAAAAAGAAAAACCCAAAAAGTTTCAATTCTTGTATGTGGTTTCAATACCGGAAATCTAAACTGAATAAAATTTTTGTTAAAAGTAATTTTGATGATATTGATTTCGATATTTTGATCCGAAAACGAAAATGACGGAACCTCCTGAACCCTTTATGCCATACGATGGTCAGATTTGTATATATGAGGTAAAAAAAAAGATTTATTGCAACTAAGCAATCAACGGCTAGTTTCTAAGGCATACAGGTATTCTTATGAACAGCTTCTGAGTTCCAAATCAGTCCTAACCTAACCTAAACTAATCAGATTCTCTGGCAGTACCCGATAATACCGAAATTGAACAATAAATTTATTTTTTATGTATTATGTGTTTTCGAGGAATCGTTTGGAAAATGTAACTGAATTACTTACCTGATTATTTGCTTTCCATTATTCATATTATATTTTTAATATCAATCCATTATTCTTAATTTTTATAGCAATTTTGTATCCCAGATAACTTAAATGATCGAAAATGAATGCCATGAAACTTCATTGCAAACTATCGAATATTCTCTAAAATTTTATGTTCGCTACTTTACCTTCAATTCAGTGACTTTCGACCAAAAATGTCCATTTTGGTATAGTAGCGAATATTTTTAAACAATTATTATTGATAATTTTACAAATAATTAAAATTAAAATGATGCATTCGAACGATATTTCAACACTTAGAGATATCTATAAAATTTAAAAATTGAAAATAATCAAAAGCGTCATGAGGGAAAAAATTATATTCAGTGTTTTGGCCTTCCTGAAAAGTACTAATTTTCACATTTGTAATTCTAGCATGGTGCAGACGATATATTCAAACGTGGTGTTAGATATCGAAAGATATCGCGCACATATTTGAGAACTCTACTTTTTTCAATATCTTTCAACCAATCAGATTCAAAATTTCATACATACCATAAATTTCTACGTGTACAATTTATTACATATTCGTTAAAAATTTCCAGTTAATTTCCTTTGATTATTTGACATCTATGGGTCATGTTTCTACCAACAAAACATCCTGAATGAAGTTGGTTGGGTCGTAGATAACACAACCCCAATTCGCATGAAAACACTGAAATGTCTTTGGTCATCCATCACGAATTTAATGTAGGTGGTTGGTCGCATTCGCTATTCACGACAGAATTGGTGTTACAATGTTCGCTACGATAATCTGTTCAAGCCGGATAATGCCCTATGCCGAATTATGCGACAAATACGCGATTTTGTGAGCGAACATTCGAGTTTTAGCAGTTAAACGTGACAATTTCCACTATACACACCTGATATTTAGGAATAGTATTGTTTCTAAATGATTGAACATCTATGTATCTGAGCTCACGTAAGGTTACATAGGTGTAAAAAGAAAATAGGACAACTCAAGCTAGACGGAAAAAATAATTTTAAAACCTGGTATATCGTTTGTAGAGTAATGTTTTATGGATAAATTACAACAATAGGAATTAATAAATCCAATTCACGCCAAAGGCTCTCGACTTCCAAGTTGTTATGTACCAAAAATAAATTGTTTTGATTTTTCAAGTTCTGTTTAAAAATTTGCAGCTAATTTTGATCTCGAGAATGTTATTTCAGGAAAGATCAGGTCAATATCAAAAGCTAGGACTTGATTTCTAAAACTATGGAACACTTAACCTCAATTAGCCTCCAATGTTGATAAGAAATATGAGTTTATGGAAATTGATAAATTCTGAGGAAGAATTTGCGAAACAAAGAACGAGATTTATGAATTATTGTTTCCGAATTTCAAGCTTTCAATTCAGAAGGTTTAACCTTACCATATTCATCTACTATGATAGAAAGAGTAAATTTTTTGTCTTAGTTTAGTAAAAGTTGAAACTAGAAACCGACTATTGCTAATAACTATATGTGCAATACTTCATATAGTTCTTCCAATATCAATTGCAGAAGACATTTATGCGAGGAACAATTAATATTTTATAAATACGCACGGCACTCATACCAAATTAAGAAATGAAAAATAATGTTCACTGTCCGTATAAAATTTGATAAACATCTAACAAACCGTCAGTCCACGTGGACTCATAATCTCCACTGTTTACCAATAAAAACATCAAATCGTAAACATAATTGCATTTCTATTGACCGAAGCTGTCGGAATGCATATGTACACAATTTCTTCGAAATATTCCTGCCAGACATTGGCGTCGCTTGGCGAGATTAATTTAATTGATAAATTTCTTTAAAAAAATAAAAATAAGGGCGTTCTTTAGACCATGGGCGCATGAAAATAATGAAATTGCACAGACAGGTCTGAATTTAATAATAAAGATTTAGATATACAAACACAGCAAGTTATTCCAAATATATTCGAATGTTTAAAAACGGAAAATATTCAGCAATCTGATAATGCAATTCTCAGTTATCTTCAGTCTCTGAAGACGATAACTTGGTTATCGAAATGCGCGTGAGACAGTGTAATTGTGAGTTTTGGTGTAGTGGTAGTGTATTTAGTATAGTAGATCAAACAAAATTTCCGGCAAGGGTTTTTATATGAGTTTTTATAATCTGCAATTGATATTGGAAGAGCTATACCAAAGAGATGATCTGGGCTTGGTCATAAGTTTGAACCAGATGTGATTCTAATTAATTATAAAATTTGATCAGAAGCGGAAATATTGAAAGAAGAATTATGTGACTATTGAAGTTATGTATTGATACATATAATTTTATTGTTGTGCTGTGTTAGGTTCAATGCAATATTTTGGCATTATATTTTTTTATTGATTTAAATTTCCCCGCTCTCAGCATTTTGACTATTGACGAGATTGATTGGAAATTTCACAAGTTCTAACATAATTATTTTATCACATGTTTTATGGAAAAAAAATCACATAAAAAATAATTTCAAATTTTTGTACCACTAAGTTGACGTTTGACGTGATTTTGAGTCACATTGCGATAAGTGATGAAGCATGGATTGCACATCATGAAGCGATAAGTTACACCATAATATTGTTCAATAATTGTTCTCAATATTTTGTTTTTTTTATCAGAAAAAATTTCTGTATTCTTTATACACAAATGAATTACCAATCAAAAACATCTCAAGTTAATTGTAAAATATATCCACTAGGAGTTAAATAATCAATCGAATAGATTTGAAATATATTTCTTTTTATATGTCAAATCCAATAGCATTGACATTGAAATGAAACGCTTCCATACCAAGCGGAAACCACTTATTCATTCCACAAATTTCTGTATGAATGAAACTCCAGAATAATCCAACGTTTTAGTTGTTTTCGAGTTTTCCGCCTATTCATATGCACTTAAGAACGTTTTCCTGTACGAATATGGAATTATGGCGAAAATATCTTTGACATTCATAAAATATAGTTACAATGAAATCTGTCTCGTGAGCGAATCTCTCGGTTATGTTTACGTGAAATTCGAATAAACATAATGGCACTCCTTCTGATTCACAACATGTACGATTATGAGTTGTAACTTTTGTGGATAGAGAAGAGAAAGTTTTTATTTTTTCTCCATTTTTTGTTTTGTTCCATAGAATGGATGCTCTAAAAAAACATTTATTTACGACACTTTCTCCATCAAGTTGATATGAATATACCATTAGCATTGGGCTTTTGGTAACATTCAACTACATCATTACCTAAATACATTACTCAGTAAATGTTTATTCAAAATATGCTGAATTTTCAAAAATAAATGTGAGAAGTACAGCTATTATAGTTTGGAATATTTATTCGCTTTCCAGCGTTACTAATCTTATTGGCGTCCATAGTTCCATATAGGCTGACCCTAACCGGAATCTCCAATTTATAATTATGATGTGGAACCCGATGAATTTCTATTTAAATTTTACTACCTCATCTCCTCCGTCTTTCACCATCTGTCTTTCCATTGATCTATATGCTTCAGTTAGTTTGTCCATATTTGATTTTGTAAGTGTCCATTATCGAGGTCTAAGAGGTTGTATCTGCTTAGCCTAGACGAGTTCCATGCATAAACAAAATATTGCGTTACCATAGCAACGAACAATAACTTATTAGAAGTGTCAGTGTGAAGTTTGATGTGAAAATAGTAAACCAGAGTTACGCATTTAAATTAAATGAAGAAAGATGTCCACCGAAATTGTGAAAATCGAAAAATTGGAGTATCGAGCCATCATCAAGTACCTGTATTTAAAAGGGTTAAGAGGTGAGCAGATTTACGAAGATATGCTTAATACCCTTGGTGATCAATGTCCTTCGTATGCGACCGAGAAAAATTGGACTGCAAGCTTCAAAAGAGGTAAATTTTCATTTGAAGTTGATGACCGATCGGGAAGACCAGTTTCTGTGTCAGTCCCCGAAAATATTGATGCTGTTCAGGACATGATTTTATCAGACCGTCGAATTGGGCTAAAACGGATATCTGAAGCACTGAATATTTCATACGAACGCGTTCATCATACAGTTCACGTCAATTTGGACATGAGAAAAATTTATGCAAAATAGATCTCCAAATGTTTGAATGTTGACCAAAAGCGTGCAAGGGTAGAAGCATCGCGTTCGATCTGTGCTAGATTTGAAAACGATGTAAACTTCTTAAACCGAATTGTTACTATAGATGAGACTGGGATACATTTCTACGATCCAGAAATAAAGCATTAATCGATGGAATGGCGACACTCTGGTTTTCCATAACATAGTAAGTTTCGTGTCCAAAAATCTGCTGGAAAAGTTCTTGCTCCAGTTTTTGGGATTGCCATGGAATAATTATGATTTTTTTTCGATAAGGGTAGAACAATAACTGGAGGTTACTGATAATAACATTACTGACCACTCTACGGGAAAAAATTCAAGAGAAAAGACGCGGAAAGCTATCCAAAGATGTTTTGTTTTTGCAGGACATCGCCCCTGTACACAAATCTCATATTGCCATGCAAAAAATTCGTGATTTAGGGTTTGAATTACTAGAACACCCCCCTTATTCACCAGATTTGGCTCCGTTCGACTATCATCTCTTTCCTCAACTGAAGAAAAATGTAAAAGGTCGATAATTTTCTTCGTACGAGGAGGTAATAAAAGCTGTGGAGGTCTGGTTTGCAGAGCAGGACGGAACATTTTTTTTGAAAGGTTTAAAGACGTTGCAGGTTCGCTGTAATGAATGTATCCAATTAAGAGGAGAATATGTTGAGTAATAAAATATTATGCTAGCAGAAATAGATAGAGGGCCTTAATGTACACAATGGATGGGAACTATAAAGGAGACTATGAGGGAGCAGGAGATGAAATGAGAACAAGAAAGAAAAAGTAGGAACGGTTTGACAAATGATTTAAGAAGAAAGAAAAAAGAAAAAAAATATCAATCAGAATAATAAAGATAGGAGAAGAGGAATACGAAAAACAAAGGAGAGTAACGAAAGAGTTATGCAGATCAAAAAAGACACAGAAAATGGAAGACAGAGTGAAACAAATTTTGAAAGAAGAACGGAGTAATAAAAAAGAATTACCATTAAAAGCAAACAAGGGAACATGAAATCAGATTAGGACCAAACTCTGAAAAGGTGGAAGAAATATCTCCAAAAAATGTTGAATACAGAAAAAAAACATATGAAATAGTAATTATAACTCCACAAATATAAGTAAAAATACCTGCACCAACTGAGGAAAAAGTAGCAGAAAGAATACGAATCAAAAGAACATAGTATGCCCCCTAGGAAAAGAAATCTTTTCTGAACCAATAAAATATGGAAGTGACGCTCTAACAAACAAAATACACCATTTGATCGAAAGTATATGGGATAATGATATAATGCCAAAGGCATGGGATATTGCGATAGTTGTGCTAATATACAGAGAAGGAAATGACTGTTTTAGTTACCGAGAAATTACACTTTTGAACGTACAAAATAATGGCAAAGTGTCTCCATCGGAAAATAGAGAATTTGGGAAAACCCTGCTGGAAGAATACCAGTACGGATTCCGGAACGGGAGTGGGGTTAGGTTACTCACCGATATTTGCAATTTTTATCGACTTCCTAAGGTATATGGGACCGTTACAAGAGAAAATCTTTAAAAATTAATGAAAGACCTGAAAGTAAGAATAAAACTGTGCTCAAGAAAATGACACTCGAAAACACTCAAAAAAAAATTGAAATTAAACATAAAACATCAGCCTAAACACAAATATAGGGATAAAACATTGTTTTAATTTCCAAATGATGAGTTCGTGGAAACTCTTAACGCCACACAAAAATTATAATTATTTTATTTGGGTCAACTCTCCCATCACCCCTGATCAATTTTTTCACAAAATACAGTTCTTTTACAAGGAAAATTAGTAAACTTACGTTGAATGGTCCGTATTATAAGAATACTTGAATTTGTACTCTTTGCTTTTATTATATGGTACGTGACCTAGCAACGTCGAGAAAACAAGAATTTCAGGTATAATATTAAGAACTTTTTTTTGTTATTATTTTGATTGAACTTTTTGCAGCATGAATCTATTATTGTCAGATATCTTTAATGTTGTTTAAACTGTGCAAGACGCTACTTTTGAATAACAAAAATTTTTTTCCAAAATATTTTAGTATAGTTGAAATTTATATAGGATGTTATTCAAGTATGTAAATACTAAAATGAATTTGCCAAACTATAATTCGATTGTTAAACCTTTCACCACATCGAATAATTCCCATAGAAGTGTCAATTTCTTGGATATTATTTTCTGTATGTGGATTTTGAGACGTATTATCTGGCAGGGTTTTGCTAACATGTAGTGCAGTAGTTGATATCGAAGTAAAACTAAATGTGCTGGAAAGATATACTGTTAACGACAAATTAATGTCTGATAAATTACCATATTTTGTCATTAGAGCTGTGAAACTCTTGAAACAATTTTTGTGATATCCATCAGTGTAATGCACTGTAGTGCTCTGGTAAATTTACACGTATTTGTAGAATTTTTTCAATTTATCTTCTACAAAAAATTTCATTTTTCCATTCTGATTTTTCATAAGCCATTGTAACAAAATTTCAAATGTCAAAAATATTGAAAATAACAGCAAATAATGCACCAATGTGAATAAACTAACGTCATCTTGACTACAAAAAGATGATGTGGTTTATCGCTTGCGCTACTAACACGTAATTGTAATCTTCCAGTATGCCCAATCAATTTTCACTTTTATATCGATCTGGTTAAAGGTTTAACAATCGAATTATTGTTTGGCAAATTAATTTTAGGTTTTAAGATACTTAAATAACATCATATAAAAACTTCAACCATACTGAAATATTTTTATTAATTTAACTAGTGTCTGGCGCAATTTAATAATTGAAATATTTGGAAATAATAGATTCATGTTACTAGAAGTTCAATAAAAGTAATAACAAAAAAAAGTTTATTTAAATTGATATTTTACCTGTACAGGTAGGATACACACTGATGAACGCAACCACTACCGCCAGCCAGATAACTCTTCTGACGTTGGAAGAGTGAGAGCGATAGCATATTAAAAAACTGGTTTACCTAAAATTCTCCCTCAAAAACGTTGGTAGCTCTTAGCATGCGTTCACTTTGGGGATGCTGAAGCGGTGAGCGTGATGCCATTTTTGCCATGTCATCGCACGTGTTGTCCTGTTCAAATTGGTTAAGCGTCGCTTAAGTTATTTTCTAGCTTTCGAACCAAAACGACGTGATGAATTTGGTATCCAAACGATTATTACTTTTAGAAACTACATTACTGCGAAGGCTAATTTTAAAGAAACGCAAAAAAATACGTTCATGAATTTAATAGAAATAGACTTGCAGTGATCGCAGTGATCCAATAAGATTTTTCCAGTTTTTAAGAGTGTCAGTGGAAACGTAATAAAAATAAAGACATGAGCGCACCACAAAGGTGATGCCGCTCAAAAAAACGAACAAGATCGAAGCTCGAGCGGCGCGACTTTGGGCGGTTGTCTTTTGCAATGTGAACACATTCATTTAAAGTCTATAGCAAGAAAGATTTTTTAACACCGCTGGAGCGGTATCGCCTGATGTTCACCGCTTGAGCTTTGCCAATGTGAACGCTCACTTAGACTAATAGAAAAATGCTGTTTTCTGTTTTATCATTACGAACGCCTCAGTAATAAACTCAGAAATAATTTCCTGTAGGTACTCTCATGTGTCCTTTTTCCATTAATTGTATAATTTAATTTCCCTTAATCAGACTCTATAAGCAAAATTAATTTACTTAATAATATACAACAGAAGAATAAAAATTAACTCATAGATTCCATCTGATAAATTCAAGATTCACATGTCATATAAAATAATATATTATTAGTTTATGTTTGTAAATAGTCTTAATTTCAGGTTTTTTTAAGACAAGTAAAAATTTGACGTTTCGACCAGTTGCGTTTTTTATTTTGATAAACATTTACATTCACAAACATAAACATATCTAAAGGTCTAAGAAAAAAGAAATTGAAGTAATTTATATTGACAGTTTTACTCCATTATTATACACAAATCCAAGTAATAAACAAATCAACAATTTTCTTTCTTTATTATCGCGAGAACGTTGATAAAAATGTATATGGAGGATTCTCAATCTATCCGGAATATTCATCGCAGTTTTTCGTATCCAGAACTAATCATTTACGTGAATAAACCAAGAAATATTCATTTTATCATTATAATCACGTCTGTTTGTACTACATTCTGAAATAATCCCATTTCCACCTTCCATACTTGTCTTCCATTTTATCATTTTGTTTGTTTTGATTTGTATTCAGAACTATACTAGATACCTTTTGATTGCGTAGTCAAATAATATAACGATTAAGCTCCAATGAAACCGATATGAGAATATTAATTTTATGTTACTCCCATAAAAAAGGCTAAAGAAAAATGGTTAAGAGAAAAATGTCGAGATAGAAAAGCCATGGAGACATGGAGAGAACGGAGACATGGCAGCTCTAACGTACACAAAAGGATTTACCTATACTAACAGGAAAAGACAGGCTAGAAAGTTGATGTTGAGACGTTGAGATGTTGAGACGAAAAGAACAAGCTCATTATAGATAAGGAAGAGCAGTTGGAAATATGGGAAACCTACATAAAAAATTTGTTTACTGATCGTCATGCAATGAATACTCTCGATCTGGATGGACCTGAGAAAATGAATAGTGAAGTGATAAAAGCCCTAGAACAAACAAAGGATGGAAAAACAACAGGATGCGATGAAATACCGGTTGAATTTCTGAAGTTACCAATGAGAAAAATCTGTGTTAAACCTGTTTAATAAGATCTACGATTCTGGTCAAATTTCATCCGACTGGTTGAAATCTACACTCCCCAAAAAAGCAAACTTCAAGAAATGCAATGAATATCACCTGATAACCTCAATGAGCCACACCCTGAAGGTGTTATTAAGACTTATTCATTCCAGAATAAAAACAAAATTAGAAGAGCGTATAGGTCATACACAATTTGGATTTAGATGCGGCTATGGGACACGGGAGCCCCTATTCGCGATGCAGGTCTTGAGTCGAAATGCCTAGATCAACAAAAAGATATTCATCTTGCTTTTTCGAGTACTAGAAAGCATTTGACGCTATCAATCACGACAATCTTAAAGAACTATTATATCGTTCAGGACTCGACACCAAGGATATTCAGAGTATAAAAAATCTGTACTGGAACCAAACAGTACATACTCAATATATAGACATGAAAAGTCAGGACATAGGCATTGCTAGGGTAGTTGGTCAGGGTTTCATTCCATCGCCGTTGCTGTTCAACTTGTGATAAGGGTATCAAAATTAAGGGTGTACCAATCAACAATCTTCGCTATGCGGATGATACTGTCTTATTCTATAGATGATTCTGAATAGAGTAACTACAATAGGCGACAAAGCTGGTTTTAACATCAACAGAAAGAAAACCAAATTTATGGTGATCAGTAAGAGAACAATACAAAATATAGATCTGTATATAGAAACGGATCCCATTGAGAGAGAGCACCACTTCAAATACTTGGAATATACAGTAAATGATGAATGAAACCCTGATTTAGAGATTAAGATTAGACGCATTTTAACAATACTTTGAACTGATAGAGTAACTAATAGGGAGGTACTGAGAAGAATGGCTAAAGGTTTGGAATTGTTTGTAATTATTAAAAAAAAGCGTCCTACCTAGGCCATATATTTCGGATTGAAAAATACAGCTACAGCTTATCGTAGAAGGCAAGATAGTAGGTAGGAGAGGGTTAGGTAGAAATAAAAAATCCTGGCTGAAAAACCTACGCGAATGGATCCAAATACCAGAAGCTTCTAATATAATTCATGCGGTAGAAGAAGGCAATAAAAGAAGAAGAAGTTCCTTCCACGTTTCGATCGATATGTCATGGGAAAAGAATGTTAAGGATTATACGCGACCTTTCTGTCTGTTTAATCCTCCTATCAAGCTGCAGACAATGTTGTGCACAGGACACAATTTTTATTTTCGATTTACTTTTCCATTAGTTGAGTTTTTAGAATTTTTACCTGTTATGTTACCTGTATTTATTAATAATTCTAAATACTACATGCTGCTGTAGAAGCTAATAATGGAAATTGCCATTCAACTGGAAAATCCGCACACTGTCCCACCGATAGAAATTTACTACCAAATATTGGTATTAAGGCTGTTGTGAAACTCACAAATGTCATACATTCAGTATTCCGGCTCCGATACGTACCAATAATGTGAAAAACATCTGAAGAAATTATGATACTCAGCCATGAGAACCTGAGCATATAGTAGAATTCTACAGAACAGTATCATTACTAATAATTATTTCGAAATTATTTGATATTATTAACTAATTAATGAAAATGTAAACAATACCTGATCAAAACGATGTTATTTACACCCAACAGTTTGGTTCCGCCACAGCCACTTATTACGTTAGGATTTACCCTGTTTTTAAACTAGAACTATTTTAGGAAACCAGAATCACACCACTATAAATCACTTAAAAGTTATAGATTGGAAGCGATGGTATACTAAATACGATGTATTGTAAAATTAAATCTATAAAGAATTTTGAGGTCGTGACCACGTTTGTTAGAAGGTTAATAACAATAGTTAAATTTGATGGCACATGAAGTTTCGTATTTATTTTTTATCGGTGAAACCAATTTTTAAACAATGGTAAGATCTGAATTGTTTCTGATTAAATGTGAATAAGCACAAGAAATTAAGTGATTTAAAAATACAACACACATTTTATTGCTCAAGAAATAAAAGAGCAAAAATATCTGTATGTAATACCCTCTAACAGAATAATATATTTGTTATCATTTATCACACTATAAACTTTTTATATTATATTATAACTATCAATCACATTGTCAAGCTGGAATTTCTGGAACCGCTGGTTATATTCATACTGAAAACACTGTTTACACTACCACTACACCAACACTCACAATTTTCACAGTCTGACGTAGATTATGATAAAAAATATAATAACTTATACGTGAATGAGTGCATTTTCGTGAACATTTAAAGCCCTGAAACGAATATAAGTTTCCATTTTTTTATTTCCATAATTTTTTTTCGTAAATCCGTCGTAAAAAAATATTTAAAAAGAATACATCGAAATCAGATGATTTTACGATTTTCTAGAACCAAAAAACGAAGGGACCGCGAAAGTATAAAATTGCCTAAAAATATCTCTTATTATTGTTTAATAAAAGTCTGACGAATCATAAGTTTGTAAGATAGTGGTTTCGTAATAAAACACTCGTTTCATTGTAACAAAAATAGTAACAAACATTGTAACAAAAAATAGATTTATTTTAATATTTTACACAAGTAGTTTCCCATACAACGTATTATTTAGTTTTGTGAATGGTATCCCCGAGCTAAATGCGGATTTTTGAATGCATGTTTTTCTACCATGACAATTAGTGCTTTGTTATGGTTAGTTTTCTAGCTAATATTCAGTAGATGTTGAAAATACAACATAGAGCGAGATAATATCATGAGGGTAATTTTCTCAACTGCATTTGGTTATTTTTCAAGCTACACACAACGCTTCCCAAATATGGTTTTTCACAAAACAAACTCTAATAATGTTTCTTTGTTGGATTTAAATGACATCATGTTGTGCACTTCTCCGAAAAGAATGAACAAGTTCTAAAATTTCTGTTTAAACTAACGTTGTATACAAAATGATAGAAAGGAGTGATTTATTAATAAAATTGAGATTTCATCAGTAGGGGAAAAAATTTTCGGAATACTTATTCTTTGAGTATTTCATTGTATCATCAATTATTGAGTACGGGATTGAATAGTGACGGGATACCAAGTCTATGCTCTACCACAATCTCTCCAAAGCATTTCACTTGGGAGCGTATGAAATTAAACACACAATACCAATACCATAGCAAAAACATTGGTCACAGTATAAATTATGTGTAATATTTGCGTTGCTTCAGTAATATGGGACTAGTTATTGTTATCCAAATGGATGAAGTAGTCATTCAATATATCCTGCCGGTTACGATAGGCGGTTTCACGTGGGGTCTGTTTATCTATAATTATCAATCAATATAACACCATAACACCATTTGTCTTTATACGCATATGCATAAATAAAACAATAACTTTTTGTTTCAGTTTTTTAGGATTGCCATGGAGTGATCAAAAATGATTTTTTGAATAAGGGTAGAACAATAACTGGAGATTACTATTCGACAATACTGACCACTCTACGACAAAAAATTAGAGAGAAAAGACGCGGAAAGCTATTTAAAGGTGTTTTATTTTTGCAGGACAACGCCCCTACACACAAATCTCATGTTGCGATGCAAAATATTCGTGATTAGGTTAGGTTAGGTTAGATATGTAACTATCTGCGACATTCACAACCTATTCTACTCGCCTCAATTCAAAATATTTTCGCAAGTATTTTTAAATCTGGACGATTTCGATCAAAATATAATATGTAACACTAAAGTGTTACTAGTCTGGTTGCATCGGCAACTAATCTCCAGCATCGTGACAAAAAGTATGACTTTAGTGCCTTGAACCATAAATAACTATTATTTGACAACCACTTTTTAACGGTTTCTACAGACATTTTCACAAAACGCTGTTCATATTCATAAAGTTTTGAAATATTATATCTAATTTGGTAAGTTTAAAATTTACCACATATTACCAAGAAAATATAAATGGTCAAAACTCATTATTCCAGGTAATTACTGTTGTATGAAATTCGCCAATTTTCTTAAATAATGTCAATTCTTTTATTTGTAAAGTTATGGCTTATTCGTCTGATAATTAGTTTTCCACTATTTTGTAATACATAGTTTCATAATAGACTAATCTTTTCAATATTTATGGCAACATCATCTCACCTTTATTGACCTTTGTTGAGAAAACCGTACTGTGTGAGAGTAGTTTTTAAAAACTGATCAAACTATCATGCTGTAATCCTTTTTTTATTTATTTAAACTATTTTTACCAGCAGAGTGAGTTTATACAAACGGTGTTTCTTATTCACTCAATTTATTTATATACATACACCAGATATACTGAACTATACACTCGAAGCTACACACTGGAAACACATATGTCCTAGCATAGTCATGTGACCGATTTAGCCAAAGCAACTTCATAAAAACTTGGAGCCCTCTTTGAGACCGCTTAACAGCTTCTAATCCTTTACAAAGCCTAGATTCGTTCATCGTTGGAATATTGCCCGCACATTTGTAGCTCGGCTTCCAAGTATAGTCAGAAGATGCTTGACTCAATATAGAAGAGAGCAGTTAGACGAGTTCCCCAGAAACATGGCGAGTTTAGAGCATAAAACAAAGTTTGCCGACCTGACTTTGTTCTACCGTTACTGACCCGACAAATGCTTTGTCCAATATAATCCCATCTGGAACAGTTTCTATAAGACTACTCGGCAGGCAGAAGTGGATGCAGACGAGCAGAACATCAATCCCAATTACTACAACCTACAGAAGTGTAGAAAAGTTTACCCGCTTGTGATTGCTTTTCACATGAAAAAAACTGTATTTTTCAATTCACAAATATATACAAAATTAATTTCTCGATAATTCGAGCTCTAGAATGTGAACAATCAAAAAGGCTTTCCTATAACTTGATTCTATTAAAACGGCCACAATATACTGTGAATAAGTTATCAAAAACAATTTCAAGAAATTGCTGTCATGTATGAAAAAAATGGGTATTTTCCTCTGCATTCGTCCAACTTTAGATTCTATTAACAGGACTGCTCTCTCGATCTACGTCAGTAGATGAGTTCGTAACAATTCTATACAAATACTTTTAGTTTACGACAGAAAAATACAAATAGACCATGACACTAGTACAATCATGTTAGTAAAAGTATTATTACCAATTTTGAAAGCTTTTCTTTCACAAGTAATTTCTTTAAATTTCGAATTGACGAATAGTGACTTTCATGATTGTCCTTGGTGAAATTAAAATACGTATAAACAAGTATACGCTCAGATTTGATTTGAAGTAATCAGCGTTTGGACAATAAATCTAAAATTTTCATTGCGATTTAATAATGAACCATTATTGCTTTATGGTATTTAAATTTGCTATGGAGAATGTTAACGATTCGAGTATTCGACAAATTCACATCGTTTTTAGGACATTAATAGTTGATGGAACATTCGTGCAAATAATTTATGTAGAAGTGAGAGAGGTAATTAACAAAGTTTAGAGGAGTGATTGTTAATCTAACAATCTAAATGAATGAAACTACTGAGTTAATTTAAGAATAAACGATAAGTTCTTAGCAATTAGATTGTGATACATTTATCTGATAAATCAACTATTATTCCTTACATATCAATAAATGAATCAAAAGATGAAAAAAAACAAGTAATAATGCAATTTCATGAGGCTTAGATTATTTGCAAAATACATATTTGTTTTTACCGCAATTTCTATGCATATATCTATCAAAATATATAAATATTTCTAATACATTTTGGTTTACTTTTTTTTCAACGTAAAGGTTATTGTATCAGATTCCAGGTATCACTTATCAATCAGTGGTGGGACCCTTTGGGTTTCTCTGAAACTTATCATCCCCATTTCCTTCTCGTAATAAATTCTCCTTTCAAGCAGAATGTGACCACTGTATTTATCTACGAAATTTTCAAATTTTTGGAGGAAATGAGGAGTGTCTTGATTTCAATGTTTCTGTAAAACGATCAATCCCAATAAATGAGTATTTTATATATCTGTTAAAGAGACTGAGTATGAGAGATTGAAATGTGTTCAAAAATATTGTTGGATTCAATTTTCCATGGAAGGTGAATCTGTTTATCGTTAACCCTGTGGTACAGTGGTACGTAATTTGTTAAGAAATTCTTCATATTCAATAGATATCGGGCCCAGTATCTATCAGACATTCAATTTTGTTTAAAAAAACGTAACAAAAGGACCAAAAATAAATTGTGAGAAACAGAATTCGCTGCAGATGTGTATTCAGGAGAAATTATGAACCAATTTTGCAAAACACAACTTTCAAGTTTGATCTCAATGCAAAGTTATGTTCTCATCAAATATACCCTTAGAGATAAGTTGGATAAATCTAGTTTCACTCGTTTCACCGAAATTATTGTGAAAAATCAATTCCTGATGAAAACACTTCACACAATCATTTGAGATAGCCCAAATTTTTTACCAAATATGCCCAGAATCTCGGAATAGACACTACTACTAGGTGTTTTTCTCAATTCTTGACTCAAGCACAAATTTGTACCTAGTAGGCAACTAAGAATAGCTGTCGGTTATATCTCAGGAATGGTTTATATCAATGCTTCCGGAAAAATTACAAACAAAAGTGTCTCCGAGAAATAGGTGGACAATATTTTCAGAATTTTAAGTCTACCACCACTAGAATGGTCAGGGTCGATTATTTTTGAAACCAAAAAAAAATGGTGGGATTAAACCCATTGCAAAAGGAGGAAAATATGATAAAAATAATTCACGGGCTATCTGAGGTCAGGATTTTCTCGATTTCTGGCACATTTTCTTAACATAACCTCGAAATTTATGTGACAAAATCCAATAAACCGAGTTTTTAGTTTTTTTAACTCCATCTTTTACAGGAAAAATTTTTTTCAATAAATTTGATATGTGAATTTGTTACCTTTTCTTATAAAGTTTACCTAACCTAACCATGGAGTTAAATTTTTTCATACCATCAGGAAATACAGATTAATCGAACGAAAGTTTCGATAACTTTTGAAAAGGCTGATAATTTGACGGGAGAATTTTCATTCGAAAAATAGGGTGCTTTTTCGTTATTATGTCAAAATAACGTTAAAAAATGAATATTCCAAATCAAATAAATTACAGTGTATATGGGACATGAGAAGGTAATTTTCACAATTTTTTTTTGTAAGAGATAAAAATAAAAAACTAAAAATTTTGAATTTTTGACATTAATTTTGAGGTTATTTGAAAAAAGTGTAAATACAGAAGTTGTCTTTTTACTTACTGCAACTTTGTCATTAAATTTTTTCAACTGATTTTTTAACTTTTCGACCTCAGATCACCCGTAAATTATTTTTCCTTCAATTTTTATCATATTCTCCTCCATCTCCAATAGATTTCATCCTACTATTGTTTTTTCCATATTTATTATTTTTAAGAGCTTCTACCTTGGACTAGAATGATTATTTGAATATAAAATTGAAAATAAAAGTTTTCGAAATTTACATAGTAAGTAGCACTTTACATACGATAATCATTACATTTTTCATTTCACAAGGCTTAGTCAACGAGTATCTCTTCACATAAGAGATGGGGGGAGAGTGGGAACCTTGTTATGCAAAAATTAATATATTCTAAGCAATTCAATCTTTTTCTGTCCCGAAACTTCGTTGCTAATGTGTAAACGGCCAAAATTTTCCTTGCTGACTCGGCCAAAAAGAAATGAGAAATAATAATCACACCATGCAACAAATTTTTAACGCTCCAGGTGTTCAAAATATCGTCACCTTTGTAAAACCAACAGAAGTGCTTTTTTATTTCTCTAGAAATTGAAAATTTAAAATGCTCGGCTAGCAGAGCAACGGTTATTTTTGCGATACTAGTATTCGATTTATCCTAATATTATTGTGCTTTTTAAATATCAGAATGTCGAATTAATGATTTTTTTTTCGAAAATAACCCCTTTGAGGTCAAAGTTGCCATTTAAAATAAACGTAAGTGATCTTCTTTGCATCGGCCAATTGAACCACACCATATTTGAGTGCTATTTATGTACTCTCAGAATATAACCAACCTCAAAACCTAAATTTTCGACTTTCTCTGAATAAAACTCTTACGAGTCGAAAGCTACCCTTTCACAAGAAAATGGACTGTTTCTGCGATGTAGCCAATTTAATTGACGACAAATTTATTTATTCATGTGCTCTCAGAATATCGCATACCTGATCCACAATTCAAAAGTTTATCTAATTACCACCTCAAACAGACCCAAGTTACTGTTTGATGAGAACAAGGACTATTTTTGTGATATCGCCAATTTAAATTAGAACACACTTAAGTGCTCTTTTTGTGCTCTCAGAATGTCGCATATCTGGACCATCAATTCACAACCTTCTCCAATACCACCCCTAAGAGCCTCGAGCTACCCTTTGAAAAGAATATGCACTATCTGTGCAATATTGCTCATTTGAATTACAACTCATTTAAGTAATATTTATGTGCTCTCCGAATATCGAACACCGATTTACAAACTTACCGAAATATCACCTGTAATTGATACAACCATGTATTACTACATAAAGTTTATATATTAATAAAAATTTTTAACAGTTTTTATATGTAATAAGTACATATATTCTTAAACTTATTTAGGTTTGAACTGACTAGGCTGGGATAGCCATTAATACTTAAATTTGAAAGTACTACTGAAGTTAGGTACATAACCATAATTGTACTAGTGGAAATATAACAAGTACTGCGTCTCGCAATTATCTTTAAATCTTCCGTGTCGTTTTCGTTTGTACTTGTGTTTTGTTCGTACGTTTATCATTGTATCTATGATGTATGCATTATTTTGAATACAACACCAATTGAGGTGATACACTGAAAGATGTTGTTCGTGACTTCATTTTTTTATAAAATTGGACCCATTTACCGTTGCGCTGGGTGGTAATTAGATGAATTTATGAATTGGGAGCCCACGTATGCGGTATTCTGAGAGCACGTAATTAGCACTTGAATTTGTCGACCGTGATATTTTGAGAGCACATAAAAAGCGCGTAAATACTTCGTAATTTTAATTGGCGATATCGCATAATAGTTCTTGTTAGCTTGGTTAGCTTGGGACCCATAAGGGTGGCAATTAGATAAATTTGTGAATCGTGGGTTCAGGTATGCTATATTTTGAGAGCACATAAAGAGCACTTAAATATTGTGTGATATTATTCTGCGATATCGCAAAGATAATCCTTGTTCTTTTAAGACGGTAGCTTGAGTCTGTTAGGGGTGGTAATTAGATAAATTTTTGAATTGTGGATCAGGTATACGATATTTTGAGAGCACATAAATATCACTTAAATTGACGACATCGTAAAAACAGTCTATTTTCTTATCAGAGGGTAGCTTTGGACTCGTATGGGTTGTATTTTGAGAAAATCAAAGATTACACACACACAATTTCCCTTGAGACAAGCCCGTCCCTCTAGGCATTCACCCCCGGATAAATCCACGCATGGGTGCGAAGAAGAACATTCTCGTTCTTCTCCCCTGAGGTCTATGGGAGATTCTGGGATGTCTTATCTTTTTGTTAAGAGATTAGCCTGTTGGCTATACACTCTTGGCTTCTTGGTCTGGACGTCTTCATGTGTATGTGTGTTTCGCTGCCTCGGGTAAACCTCTTCCTACCTCCTACCGGTAGAAAAGGATCTAATCCGAGTGGTCCTTCGCCTTCTCTATAGCTGTCCCCGATGTATAACTCTGCATTTGCTTATGAAATGCAGAGTTACCGTGTCGGGGGGTGTCCTCTTGTGGGTTACTTCTGTTGGGCGATGAGTGTTACAATGAGTGTTTGCATGTTTTGCAACACACTCAGTAGCTCGGGCGTTCCTTATCCTGTCGTTGTCGTTTTCTTAGCAGCTTGTGCGTAAGTGCGTCCTGTTTGCGTGGTGTTCTTAGCTGGATTGTTTTCCATCTTTTTCGGGTGTTTCGGGCACCCCTTGTAGTTTGCGGGGTGTTCTCCTCCGCAGTTCTTGCAATTAGGTTTTTCTGTCTTGTTGAGCGTGCATTCCACCGCTCTATGCGCTCCCGCGCATCTCACGCAGTGCACGTTCATGTTGCACGTTGTAGGTATACCACTCAATCTCCTTATACTCGCTCAGGAGCATCTTCATTTTGTTGAAATCTTCTTTCGTCGCCGTCGTTATTTTCCCCGTGTGTATTCCCATTTTACACTGGGCATTGATATTTCTCTGCACTAGCTGTTTGCGTAGTGCTGTCCACATGAGTGGGGATTTTAGAATTATCGGAGGTGGCCTTCTCTCCGGTATTTTCTGTTTTCTTTGTTCTTCTTTTCTAATTTTTTCCAATTCTTCTTGGACTTGTTTGTCCATTGATGAATCTTCTTCTTCCGATGATTGTCTTTCTGGTTTCTTCCTTTTTTTCTTATTTTTAACTTCAGTATATTCTCCTTCCATAGGGCAGTCCTCATTTTGTATTCCTTCGTTCACTCTGTTCTGGGTGCTCGTATTATCTACTCCTTCCGTAGTTTGATTATTTTCCATCTCTTCGATTTTCCTTTCAAATGTATCGTTTTCGGCTTTCAGTTCGTGAGTATATTCCTTTAAGGCATCAATAAGCTCATTTTTTCCATTAATCGTCTCTTCTAAGCTTTCAATCCTCTTGTTAAGGTATTCAATTTGTTCTTCCATCTTCTTTGTCAATAGTTCATAATCGGCTTGTTGTTTAGTCATAATTTTTGACAACTCAATTCTTTTATCTTCTTCTTGTCTTTTTAACGACAGTACTCTGTCTTAGGGTTTCTCCCTATTTTTGGAGTTTTCAGGCTCCATGCCTGTTACTTTGTGTTTTGGTTTTCCTATTTTGCTTGATAACCTGTAAATTACCTAAAAATAAAGTGTTAAGCCGTACTGAGAAGTACGGCTGTTTCGATAACGGAGAAATTCCGCACAATCAAATTTGTGTTAACAAACACAATTCTTTCATGCAGAAGTATTTCAATTCATTATAAATAAAAGGCTGTGTCAAAGCACAGCTACCTGCAAAAAAAGTTTTATCAGGGTCTCACCTGACTACCTGAGTCCGCTTTCACTTCACTTCACTCTCGCACTTGTTCGAAGTCTCAAGTTAATCAAAGATTTATGTTTTGACGTTGGTGATATACTGAGAGTACTTAAATAGCACTCAAATATGGTGTGGTTTAATTGGCCGATGTCGAGAAGATGACTCACGTTTATTTTAAATGTTAACTTTGACCTCAAAAAAATCGTTAAATCGACTTTCTGATATTTAAAAAGTACATAAGAAGCACAAAAATATTATGTTAAATCAAATACTAGTATCGCAAAAATGACCGATAATCTTCTAGCTTCATAGTAAGCTAGCCTAGAACTTTCAATTTTCAATTTCGAGATTAATAATAAAGCACAAAATTTTTTATTGCGGCAAATAATTAGCACATGAAAAGTACTTAATTTATTTAAGTAGTAAGTTCATGTTCGGTGATTTGCTCTGCTAGCTTTACACAGGTAATATCGTCCATCATTTTCTAGACATAAAATCAGTCCCTGACGGGTGGATCTGATAACGGTTCCAATTTCTGTCAATTAAATACTTCGTATTTCCTGTCGTGCTCTCTCAATTATTTTCGGCTCTATTGGTGTAAACGAGATCTTTTATCCGGCCCCACAAATAAAAATATAGGCAAGTTTGGTCTGGAGATCTGGGCGGCCAAGTAAATAAACTTCCTATTCATCTATCAGACTATATTTGATTTAAAAAATGCCGAACATATATGGAATAATATGTCGGACAACGATCATGTTGTGAGAACATGTCACGACGAATGACAAAGGGTATGTCTTTTAAAAGAAATAGCAATTTGCTTCTGAAAAATTCCAAATACCTTTCTCCAGCAACTGTCTTATTTAAAAAAATGGCCCAATTATTTGTCCACCTAGAATCCCGTATTACATATTTACAGACCAATGATCGTGATCTTCGATCTCCTGCATCGAAGAGTGATTCTTATCGGAACTATAGTGCATAATTTGACGATTAACTATGGCCAGTAGCTATTCCAACCTGATATCAAAATCTCGATTATTCAGATTATCAAAAAATCTAAAATACTATAATTAAGTATAGTATAAGTAAATAATTGGAGTACTATGATGAAACCAACCGTATAAGTCATTCAAATGCTTCAACCCTCGTGGTGTTTTCGCTTGACCTACAATATAACTCCCCCATCAATTTCTAATATAATCTCAAATTCTCAAAGCAACCTAATTATAATTCATACAGCATTTAGTTGAAAATAATCAATTCCACTCAATAGTATAAGATAATTTCTGTTGATAGTTTGGTATTTTATCAAAATTGGACATAAAATGGCGGTATAGAAGATTAACCATGTTGTTACAACTTAACTTTGATGTAATGACATATTAGGTATCATTCAAATAGAAAACCAAATATAGACTCACTCAAAATTTTTAGCTTTTATTCTAATATGTCAAAAGCAATCACAATATATGAAATATATATAGAACATCGCTTTTTAACATACATATTGCTAATTAAATTGCTTAGAATTCAGCTCGTTCGAACAACAACAAGTTTATAAAAATTTGCTCAACAGAACGGGAATTTTTGCATAACAAGATTTCCACTCTCCTTTTCCTTATGTCAAGAGATAGACTGAACCTTGTGAAATTAAAAATGTAATGATTATCGTATGTAAAGTGTCACTTATTAGGAAAACTTAAAAAAACTTTTATTGACGTCAGTCAATACACATCAGAAATTATCAATCAACATAAAGTGACAATCGAACTCAATCGGCTTCATTGGATTTAAATCAACAATATCTGAGATTATTATCATTCAATACACTCAAATATTCAAGAATTGATGTGATTCGACCTCAATCATCGTCAATATACATCAGAATTTATCAATCAACATAAAGTAACAATCGAACTTAATCGGCTTCAATTGATGTAAATCAAATATATCTGACAAAAGTAAACGACAATACACTCAAATATATAAGAATTTTTGTGATACGACCTCAATTGACGTCAATACACATCAGAAATTATCAATCAACATAAAGAGACAATCGACCTCAATCGGCTTCATTGGATGTAAAACGACATTATCCGAGATTATAATAAGTCTGTACACCCAAATATATAAAAATTGATGTGATTGAAATTTTATACTCGATTATCTATGTAACATGGAATCTCACTCTTGTAATTAGATTTGAAAAGTTTGATGAATAACTAAAAATTGTACGTAATGAAAAATTTTCCATGCGAGCTTTTTTCGTCTTATTTTTGCCATTTCTGAAAAAAATTTAACACGGTGATGGTAATATTTTTCACATCATAGAAAGTAGAAACTTCAACGAACAAAAACCTCACCGACTTTTTAAAAAAAGCTGATATTTAACGGGAGAATCTTCGTTAGGGTGCTTTTTCGATATCAGGTCAAAATAACGTGAAAATAAAAATATTTCAAATCAAATAAATTACAGTGTATATGTGACATAAAAAGGTAACTTTGCACAAAATTTATTGAAAAAAAATCTTTTTTGTAAAAACTGAAAACTAAATTTGATTTTATCTATTTTTCACATAAATTTCGATGTTATAGGAAAAAAGTGTGAGTACAAAAGCTGTAGATCTTCTTATTACCGACAACTTTGCCTCCTGATTTTTTCCAATAGACATGAAGTTTTGTCGGAAATCGTTTTATACCCTTGAAAACTCACCTCGTTTGTCTTCCCGACCTCAGATCGCCCGTAAATTATTTTTCATTTTATTTTTATCATATTCTTCTCCTTTTGCAATGGGTATCATTCTACTATTCAATTTTTTGGTATCAAAAATTATCGAAACTGGTCTATTCTACTGGTAGACTCCTGAAGAATTCTGAAAAGGCACTTTTGTTAAAATTCTTCCCTGAAGCATTGATATAATATGTTCCTGAGATATAACCGACGACCGTTCTTAATTTCCCACCAGGTACAAATTTGTGCTTGAATCGAGATTTGAGAAAAACTGTGCATATTTGGTCAAAATTTAATGCATCTCAAATGATTTATTTGAATATGCCTCATACGGGGCGCAAAATACTTGGATAATGGGTCAACAAGTTACAAGTATCCCGTAACACACTATTATTCTATGTACGGGTAACTATCAATCAAATATTCTACACTGTACCTCATCGTTTCCGCAAGTCTGGTTCAATTAATCTCTTGTGTTTATAGATAACGGCTGTTGCGGTTTGTTATAACGCGTCTCAAACTGCTTTGTTAATCGTTGGTGTGACTGAAATTGAATCAGCATATTATTATCGCTAGCTATGGGTAGGATACAACTAAAAATGAGAAAGATTATTTTTTCCAAACCATGAAGGAAGTAAGAGGGTGGTGTGACGAAAGAGTCACTTTCTCTGTGGTGATTATATTTTCAGTTTCTAAAACATTATTTTTTACTTGAAAAACAATTGGAGAAACTGTGGAAACGTTACGTGAATATTATCCTGAAGATGCTTCGTCCCTCGGTTTGATTTGTAAGTGGTCTCTTTCTAAAAGTGACTACACACATTATGCTGAACGTCAGGGTTCGTCATTTACTGTTATTACTCCAGAAATAGTTGTTACAGTCCGTGTCAATGTAGTGAAGTGAATACGGGTGCGGAATATGCATTGAAGGTTACATATGAAAATGCTATATTGCTAATTGGAAGCACGCTTGACGCTTGTATTAAAAATTGGAACAAATGTTTGAATATCTACATATAACGGAAGTCAATTTTTACGACGACATTCCGCGGTATATGACAGTTGGATACCATCCAAACTCTTTTCTCTATAAGATATAAGAACTCTTTTCCCTGCAGGCTGGAAATTTGCTCAGGTTCAATCCCTATCAAAAGAGAAGAAAAGACGGTTCCCAACAGCTACCGTTCGGTTGCTTTAGCTCTAGCCATTGTCGAAAAAAATCATTAATCGGAAAATTTTGAGGTATCTTGAATCTGCCAACACCATCAGTGACCTTCAATACGACTTTCATAAACATAGATAAACCGGAGATCTTCTGGGCTATGTCACCAACGTATGAACTGAAGCTGTAGAGAAATATGAGAATCTACATCAATGGCGCTGGACATATCGAACACATTGGAAGGGTTTGACACGCCAAATTTCTAAATAAGTTTGTCAACCTTACTTATCGACTGGCTAGTAGCTTTTTAAAAGAGCTAACCTAACCTAACTTAACCGACCCATCTACGTCGCTATCGATGGACATACCTCAGAAATGTTTGAGGTCAATGCTGGTGATCCATGTTGTCACCTACTCTCTTTCCTCTGTACATCAACGATCTACTCGACAAAACTGCAAATTCGCTATAAAGGCTTCGCAGACGATAGCATACTGGTGTCGTTCTTCAAGTCAGCCGCACCAATATACTTGTTTATCACTCAAATCCATAAGCAGTAACAGATAATCACTACTGATCTTGACATCTGGACATAAAATAGCACCATCACCGCAAATTCGCTTGTTGGATGTTGAGGTTGGCAGCAATCTGTCCTGGGATAGTCACGTGGTTGAATTAACTGAGGCAGCTTTACAGAAACTTGAAAACTTCTTTTAAAACAAAAAGCTATATGAACCACAACAGCTTCTAATCATACACAAGGGCGAGATCCATCCATCTTTGGAGTATTGCTTAAACTGTTGAGCATTAGAACATTGAAGGAAGGTCGCTGACCTAACTTTGTTTCACAAATACTAATAGGACAGATGCTCTTCTAAACTGTATAACATAAATCTACCTAGAGCAGTTTTAGTAAGACCTACTAGACAGATAGACGAGGCTCATGAAAACCAAGTTCACCTGTAGATATATAAGAACAAGCCTGTGGAATCAGCTACCAACGCACGTTTCTCCCAAACACTACAACCTACAGAAGTTCAAGATCAATATCCACAGGCATTTTCACACGGCAGGCACCACTTGAACAACTCGAGTGTAATAAGGCTACCCTCTCATGCTTGGTTTTCACATAAAAAATAAACATTATACACTAAAAATAACAATACAGTCGAATCAATGGACTTCAACCGAGAGATATGCTCCAAAAAAGCAAAAAACGTTTTTCCGTCCAATAAGGTCATAGTCATAGTAATTTGTTTGTTGATTCGTTTTGACGCCGAACTCAAAAAAGACAACCGCATTTGTTGAAGATGAAGATAAGATATATCAATTATCGCCACACATTTCAAATGGAGAATTTCTCACGCACCGATAAAAAGCTGCAATTATAGTGAAAAATTCTTCCTCACTGTTAGGTGTAAGTTTAGCTGGTGAAATGTCTGCTGCTTTAAAACAAGCCCGAAATTTGACTGGTCACAGGCTTTCTAACTTGACACGGTTATGAAGTACGGAGGCTCCATGCTATAGACATCAAGGACGATCCGGAATGATGCTAGTAATTGATATAGTTAATTCAATGTCGTTGAAATATTCAAGTTGCCTGATTGTCCTTTTTAGAGGACATTGGTCTTCGGTTGTTTTAAGTAGGACACGACAGGTCTATTGAAAGACTTATGGGTGCAATGCTCAAGGGTTCAACGGTTCATGATCGCCAACTGTTATAACTATAAACTCCGTCAGACTTATAAATCAATGTTATATTTAGTAGGGACACTCTGTTACTAGATCTTCTCAAAACAAAAGTAGAATAGCTGAAAAACTTTCATCATTGAAATAACAAATTGACAATTCTAATGCAGAATTTCCAGCTAAATCAGAATCTCGACACTCACTACGTTCGCAGTAAGAATAAATCCTATTTAGCACAGCTATCAAACATTTTCCCATTCGTATGCATTTCGTTCTAATTGTATAATATCTAAAAAGGGAATTGTCTAGATTGCGAAATTCATTCACACAATTATTACCTACACGCTATCGGTATTCTCAACGTGAATGGTGTTCTTAACGGTTTCTGTAATTTGCAGTTCTAATTGTGCACCTAGCTTCGGGACTTGCATTTAAAGTGATTTCAATCTATTCAACTGAAATTTTGAATAATCTACACACTACGATCACATGGAGGTTCATTAAGAAAATTTCTAAGAGAAATTTCTTCACTATCGTGAGATTAAGATTGTGTATAATATATTAAGTTGAATCCCTTTAACAATATATGAATCGTTCCCTAACAATTGTATATAATACTTATCTGGAATCACTATTAAAAGTCATAAAGTTCAAGATTTCCACAACTACCATTATTCAATGGTAAAACCAAATTAAAATCCTATAAATCCATAGCACTTGTGTTCTCAAAGTGTGAAAGCTTTGGTTAGTAGTTTTCAATACTTCCCAACTTTTTCACAATAGTAAATTGTGTTTCTATTGTGTAGCGGAATAAAGAAAGATGAGATAAGTTTTTCCAAATCACCCGTAGGAGGTTGTTAAATTGTATGTGTTTGACTTATGTCGAAGCAGTTTGTACATCAAAAAAAGTGTTAGGGTCTGTAACAGGTATTATGCATTCCCTATACGTTACGATTCACTAAACGTACACCTAAGCAGGTAAATAGAAACCTCTGTGGCAGTAGATCTGGTGCGAGATCAAAAATCAAATCTTTGTACGAAATTGAACGAAAAAATGATGATATGGTAGTAAAGATCGCAAGAGACAAATCGCCGGCCGGTAGAAGGGTCGGTCGTACCTCGGAAAAGATAGAGCCATAATATAACTTAAAAGCACGACAAAAGAAAGAAATAGTTGGAATTGTCTATAGAAAGGAGAAGAAAAAGAAGAAGGAAATAATTTTTCATGAGAGATCTATACAAGGCCTTAAATATTTCAGGAATAATTTTCTCATGTGCCCTATGTAAAATTTTAAAATATTAAGTTTTCATAACTTCTGCCAGTAAATAATAATCGATTGTGCGTAGAAATACTATTTCTCATAACTATGGTAACTGTCCTGTATTATAAGAGTAACCATTGCAACTTATTTGAGTTGGATTTTCTCTTTGCCAATACCAGATTTTTGAAATATTCTTGTTCAAATTTCAATTAATTCAGTGAGTAAACATAACCGTTTGTGTCCATTTCTAATAAAATCAACGCACAATCGACAATCATCGACAATCTACGCCATAGGAAAGAAGCTGAAGTTTCCACATTTGGTACAGACAAACTTGTACAGATAACCTCTCCGGTGGACCGCAAGGTATATGGCCTACTTCAGAGATATTAAATTAGTAACAAATATATCATAGAGTTACAACTAAATTATTATACGTTGTAACATATTTGTAACAATTATGGGCAGCATTGATAATTTCATTAGGTAATTTGCCAATCAAGAGGTACGGGTTTGTTTTTGAGAATTGTTCAATTTCACATATTTCAGAATTCACATTTTAGAGGTACCGTGGAATTCAACTTCAACATTCCGCTTGCAGGCTACAGTAGTGTTAAGACATAATTTTTGACTTCTCACTCATCATCTGTTCATTTGTTTGAAATTTTAGCTCATCACAAAACCAAACTTTAATTCGCTAATTTCTCAGCAATAATAGCGAAAGAAATGGCAGACATTTCTTTAAGAAATGTGTTTGTTTTTTCTCAAGTTTAACATCAAAATAATTTTAATATTGTGGTTATCGTTCTCCATTCCACTTTTGAAGCACTTTATAACACTGTTGCCGTGTCCATATTGGCCGCAAAAAACTTTTCGATATCTTGTGAGCACGTTTTTGAGTTGATGTCCATATTTTCAACTATATGTTTATTTATAGGGTATTTTGGTACCTAAGTTTCATCTTTTTATCAACAGAAAAATTTATTGGGATTGTATTTGAAGTCACACAAACATTTGCTTGCATGTTTATTGCCAGAGAGCTTATCATCAGAAATTGCGGCACACACCTAGCAGATG
Organism: Diorhabda carinulata; assembly: GCF_026250575.1. Lineage (NCBI taxonomy): Eukaryota > Metazoa > Arthropoda > Insecta > Coleoptera > Chrysomelidae > Diorhabda > Diorhabda carinulata. Next base: position 14,575,391 of record NC_079462.1, read on the forward strand.
ACTTTTTCTTATGTAGCCTTTCATGTAGCCTTTCATACAAAACATTACATACCCGTAGATTTGAAATATTTACTTCTACTTTTATTCGACGATCGCTCGGTACAGGGGTAGGTACGGGTTTGTTAAGACTTTTAGCACTTCTTATTGTAAAAGATGGTCAGGGATGTTCAGTGTCTGTATTTATGAGACCTTTTTTAAAAGCAGAGAACCACCTACAAATCATTCCATAGGGTAGAGCTCTTTCAGGAAATTTACTATCAACTTAACTACATCAAAATTGATAACAAATTGAGCTTTAGGTGAAATTTAGACAGGTAACACGTTATTGTGGTTTCTGAAACCAAAATGAAGCCAACTCATACTTCATTTATGAAATATATTTACATGATGGTTCATAACTGCTTGACATAGCAAACATACGTTTTTCTAATGTGGCAAACCGTGTGTTTCGACATATCTAGATTATATGAGGGGTCTAATGCATAACCTACACTATCCACTTTGGTAAACCTTTCACAAGAGACAAAAAACTGATTCTGCGAAATCCAATCTTTGTAATAAATGGCATTTTAAAAAATCTTACAGCACATGTATTATAACTTTCTTCACTTTAAATGAAAGTAAATAATGACAAATATTTCAAGATTTACTTATTAGTAAATTATGCAAAGAAAAGGCTTTGTATTTAAGCTCTGGATAGAGGCGGAACTTTACTTCATTTATTAGGATAGAGGCGTTTTTATTCACCGCTGTCAACATGGTTGGGTTAATCCAAGACATGTGCAGTAAATGTACCGCAAGTTTACAGTTTGGAGGGAACTATTCGTTTTATTATAATTAGTGTCAAACGACATGAGATCAAAAATTAAACAATTATTTTTATTTTCAGCCTTTTGATACAGAAGTAAAATAATGAAATTCCCTCAAAAAATATATTCTCACTCATTTTTATGATATAGATTAACAAAGTATCATAACGTAAAGAACTAAATGGATAGTCCTACTTCTTCTAGGTACTTGTATGCTTCAACAGTTTCTTCAACTCCATTATTGTTTCTTTTGTGTTTCAATTCATTTTTGTAATAGGCAAGAAGCTCATTACTGTGCACAAATACAAATACAAATGTTTGCACAGTAATTTGCTGACATCCTCAAGTTTTATTCTACTGTCTGATTGTCTTTTTCTGAGGACATTGGTCTTCGGTAACTTATGTATATTTTACAGACCGTTTATGAAAAATAGACCATATATAAAAGGACTAGTCCGTATAGAAAAGGACTAGTCCGTATAGAAAAGGACTAGTCCGTATAGAAAAGGACTAGTTCGCATAGAAAAGGACTGAGGATATTAGTCTATATGTGTAAAAAGCTTTTTTTTAATGAACTGTCAAGTCCGCTTATTCGACAAGCACATTTCTTTGATTGACATTACCCTTACAATTACATTTTTTAAAACCTTGTACATGTCTTGTCGATTGAGCAGTAGCCACCGGTCTAAGAGGGATTTCCCTGTCTTTGGAAACTTCAATTTTCAAAATGTTAGCAGGGCACGTACTAAATTCTGAGCGGCTATAGTATTTTGAAATCACTCCTTGTTTTGTTCCCAAGCGGTAAAACCCATCTTTTGTGGCTTCCAGTACTACAGCTAAAACTTACCTAGCACCTCCTATGCCTTTATCGACGTCTGGAATAGGAATTCTTACAGTTGATCCGATTTTCGGTTTTGGGTGGGTGCTATCTGATATTACTTCCATTCGTTTTGCCTGTAGCTGTAGCTCAAAAATAACACGCGTAATATCTCTCTAATTTTTAAAACTTGGAGGAGGTTATGTTACTAATTATTGTTATTACATTAAAAAAATACCTTTCTTTTTGAGACTCCATTCCAAAAATCTCTATCATACGACAATAAAAACACTCAACATCGTTGAAATATCACAAATTGGGTTATTTTCAGATAAAATACGTACTTTGCAAACAACAGCAAAAAAGTGGTAAACTGTCCACGTGCTTGGAAACACTGCCATCGAGCATACGCACTGGAACGAAATACCGATTTTTCGGACATTGCTTTCAAGTGCTACGCTACTAACACAAACAAATTTCACTGTATTAAACGACAAGGAATAAGGGAAAAACATGGAATTTTAAAAATAATCAAAAAATCAAAGTTACCTTTTTTATTTATTAATTTTTTTATGTTTTGCAATTTGTAATGTGAAGTGTCCTGCCTACAAAGAAAACAGATAGAGATAAATATGTTTTATTTTGTACAAATACACATTTTTTTACAATATGTTGTTTACCACCTCTCTATTTACAAACAGCCAAACACCGCTTTCTGTATTTGTTATTGTGCCCAAGGTTGCAGGTTGTGGCAGCTAATCTCTTCGAAAAATTCAAGTAGAAAACCTAAAGAAAACAATGCAACGAGTCGATTTTCGCCAAACCTTGACAGAAAAATTACAAGTGAGATTTTATCGAAACAACCCATAATTATTTTCCTAAAAATATTTTCGAGGAGATGATTTTTTTTATGTTCAAATAGGGTCTAAAAGTGAATTGAGTAGAAAGGAACATGGGTAACACCATTTTATGAAAATTTAAATTTCCTTTTTTTCGGTTGGGGTATTATCCCCGTTTGTATTTTATCCTCAAAAAATATTAGTTAATTGATACTTTTTCAAATTTTATATCGAGTAAATATTCTGTAAGGGTTTAAGAACGAGTTAATACAAAAATTAATGAAAAAAAAACTTGTTTTGGTTTTTTGTCAATGTCGCGTTTTTCCCATTAGTCGTTCCATTGTGATACGGCCCGAATCACAATAGTCCTTATATAAACGGTCTATGAAATACCATATTTTTTAGATACGGCCTGCCAATTTACATATACATACTGATTTTATATATGGTCTGTAACATAATATATATAAAGTTCTTCAGACCTGGAAACGCCACATTTCCTTATATTCTTTCCAGTATCTTCTTTATATTTCACCTCGAATCAAAAATCTTTGGAGCTTTTGAGGTAATATCTCTTTCAGGTCGAAAATTTGGAATGATACTGGTGCTGGTCTCTTTACTTTGTTATTGGCAAAAAATTTCAAATCTTCTACTGCATGCATTTAAATATCTCTATGAATTGAATGACATTCCGCTTCTTTGCTAATTTTTTTCCGAGGACTTATCGTCACGGCGTCGATTAACCAGAAGACAATAGTTATTTTCCTAATAAGTGCGGAAAGTGATACTTTCCCGCACGCGACTGCAGTTGTCCCGAACGACGCGGAGCGGAGTTCGGGCAAGCGGTCAAGTGCGGGAAAGACACTTTACGCATGTGTTAGGAACATTATTTTTTCTACGACCGTATATACAAAAAAGTATACCAACACATTTTTCAAAAATTATTTTATTCCAACAAACATAACAATATAAAAAACTGTAACTAAAAACTACTAATTATTATAAATATTAATATTGAAAACACAATTTGTTGCATTCTGTAGACTAGTAAGAATTGCCGATCCAGTGGAGTTACTTGGTTTCAACTGGAGGGTAGATGACGTCGTTGAGGATGGATGGCATCGGTTGCAGGTCGCATAAAGATGACGATGACGGTGACGGCAACGGTTTTAAGTCAGTTGGTAGGTAACAGCTCGGAATTAGTTTCATTTGCAGCCTTCAAAATGGCTACGGGAAGTTCTTCCTCGGTTGAATCCATTAATAATATTGTATCGGATTCGGTTTAATGTGGTTTAATTTAGAAGAAGATTGCACTTATTCGGTCACTTCCAAGACGTTTTGAACAACTTTGACGTTTTAATAACAATTACATGGTTATATATTCTTGAGGTGAATTAACCTCTGTAGAAAAAACTTTTTCTTCAAGATACGACCAAAGTGTGTAATACAAAGGATTAAAATCGCATGAGCGAGGAGGCACGTCTACCTATCCATCGATGGTTATTCAACCAATTATGACACCTTTTAGAAAAGTGTCGTGCAGCTCCTTCGTGCATATCGTGTGTATTATGGTCGCGTAAAAAAGGCCTCTTTCCTAAAAAGAATATTGAGGGCTGTACTTTCTTGAAATGTTTTACAAAAATCCACTATTACCGGTAGATTGTCTAGCAAAAGCTCTTGGACTTGTCTGTAATTATAAGGATGTAGCTGTTGCTCGTTAAGTATCCTCCAAGTACTTGAGGAAGACGCATTTGTTAGTCTTGCCTATTCCTGCCAGGATAACTGTTGGATTTTGATCAACTAAACTTCAAATTATATTTTCTCTATTATTAATGGTTTTTGTTGTTGATAGCCTATCAGAATTAATTTTTTTAGGTCTCAAATACCCAGTTTCTCGACCACGTTCAATAAAACAGCTGCACTAGAGTTTCCTAAATACTCGTCTAAGGTTGATAATATGTCACTATATTCAAAATTTAAGAACATTTTTATTAACAATATCTAATTTGACAAATAACAAAGTTTCAGAAATACAATGATAATTTATTCAACGTCATAACTATCAATGGCAGTTTTTCATGGCAAACTCAGAGAAAATGCTATTACCGTGTAAAGTTGAAAGTTGAATAAGTATATCCACTGAGCTATTTGAGGCCTCAGTATGAAACAAACAACAATTTAAGTCCCAGAACCGCAATACATGATCATCAAATTGTTGTTTGTTTCATATCAAGGCCTCCAATAGCTCAGTGCCCATACTTATTCAACTTTGAAAAACAAGATCCTGTACTGATTAGACTGGATTTTTGTGAATCATTACAAGAGCCATCAGCCCCAATTTGTTCGAATGTATCCGTTTTATCGTTGGGGTCTCATTTAGGCGACAAAAAATTTCCAATTCATATAATGCTCACCACTTGAAATTGGAAATTTGTTTAATAAATCCAATATTAAAAAAGTTATTTTCAATACTACTTTGTACGAACCGTGTAACTAGCGCCCTCTATAAGAATCAGAAAAATTCATTGGATGCATCAGCTTCTAAAACATATTCGTATGAAATTTCAATATAATGCTGCCAGTAGTTGCGGCAAAATGGTAAAAAATTAGTATATTTTTTTTCATTAAATGCGCTTTATCTTGAATACGAATGGCGTTACGAAAATTTTTCACTGAGCAAACCCCAAATATTTTTCAGTTCTCCACCTATCATAGAGTTGGAAGCACTTTTTTTGGGAACACCCTGTATAATACATAAGAAACTGACATTGACATCAGGAGATAAAGCTATATTTTGAATGTATTATATATACACCATCACTATATATGAAATCAGCCACTCTTTAACTTTCCGGAATCTTTGAACAAAACTATTTAAATGTAGCTTAAAAACAAAATTTGACACTTCAATACGGATTCATTAGAATAAGAGATAGAACAACAAGAAATAAATTTCCTAGCATAGTTTATGAAATTCCTTGTTTTTGAAATTGTGATAAAACGATTGGTTAATCTACGGACAATCGTCGGAGAACCTCTCACATAAGTGACAGCAAATTATATCCAGATAGATGCTTGCTTGCCTCTTATGCTTTCTGAAGGTCTATGGATTATAAATGTGTCAAAGTTTTTACAACTGATAGCAACCACAAAAAACGCCTGTTCTTAGGAACACCATATATTTTTCAAAATGATCAGTGTATTAATAAAAAAGCTGATTCATATTAACTCAGTGTGATCTGATTTTGCAAAAACAAATTCTATAAAAAATTCAATATCATCAGTAACCAACTCACCATACATAATCTATAAAATTCAACTTCATTCATAACCACCTAACCGAATCTAATTGTTTTCAATCATCATGTTATTGTAGATTTAAAATAAAGTCGACAAAATTTAATGGTTCAATTGATACTGAGTTAATAGTTTATTAATAAGAATTCCATTTATATAGATTGTTAGGAATATGTAGCTTAAACGGTATTGAATATTTGAACCGTTGCGGTTAAAGAGTCGCGATATGCGATCGTCTTCGTGGTTACTAGCTTCACTGTTTGACGAAGCCTAACTACCTTACAAGGTTTTTATTTTTGCGCTATGATTTCTAACTAGCAAGGGTCGATGATAGAGGCGGAGTATGAACTAAAATCGTAGTCATTCGAATTACTATTTACTAAAATATATCTTTACCTGGAAAAAACGAATGTAATAAAGCAATTAACTACATATGTTTGAAAAAGAAGATTTCCCAGAAAGGGATTACAAAGGAGCCCGAGCATATTAAGTCATGAATTTGAATTGAATAGGTTCGCATCGCATTACCGGTCAACTTTTACAATAAATACAATATATGTTACATAAAAATTTACAACTATCCGGTATGAAGAAATGAAAGAAATACTGTTGACAATATTATGAACTAACTCGATTTACACGTAAAATTCTCTAAAATAAAATGAAACAGAAATTAAATATGAAGTACTTGAACATTTACATTTTCAAACACGAATTCATAAAAATTCAATGTCAGTAATAATCTAACCAATAAATATTCAACTTCACTCATAAAGACCCAATCTATTCTAGCCTATAAAAATTTTATCACTTGCTGGGATTATGTATTAGGAAACGATATATTTATGAAAAAAAACTAAATACACTGTCAATTGGAAGATTATTTTATTTCTATTTGAGTTTTGGAGGTGTCCTTAAAATGTTGAGGATCGGAGAGAACTAACTACCTTAACTTAATATACAGGGTGTCTCGAACCGATCCAACTATTTCAGGAGTGAGTGAGAAGCAAACAAGGCACGGGGAGGGAAGGCGTGGAGGTCGTTCACTAGGGCGTTCCTCAAATTTTTAGTTACTAGTTACGTACACGGAAGGGTAACGCTCGTTTTGCGTGTGTGCGTATTTTGAGAACAATCGATCACTTATTTGAGTTCGACGGTTGTATCGGTATCATTAACGACTGGCAACATTGCGGAAGCTCCAAACAATGCAACAATTGTAGCTTAGATCCAGATATTCAATACTACTGGAAACACTAGTAGAGAAATTCATCATGACCGTCCAAGGACAGCAAGAACGCCTGGAAACATTCAGTCAGTAGCAGATTCTGTAAGCCGACAGACTCGACAGCGTCATAAGTCAAGTGCGAAAATTCACCGCATAATGCGATCTGAGTCACATCTAAATGCCTATAAAATTGAGATTGTGTAAGCTCTGCATGAAAATGTTTACATTATAAGATTGAATTGTTAGAGATTTAACAATGTCAACAACATGTTCTTGAGCGAAGTGGCACATTTTTATTTGGGTGGATGCGTAAATTTGTCATTTTTGGGGAGAAAAGAATCTACAGACATCCCATAAACGCCCGTTGCATAGCCCAAAAGTGACCGTGTGGATCGCTATATCGGCGAACTGCATTATTGGGCCCTACTTTTATAAAGATAACAGATGACATGCAGTGATTGCAACTTTTACACGCTATGTCGACATGATACGCATTTTTTCGGGACTCAACTGCTACAATTTTTGCATTATAATCGGCTGACATATTTCTAACAGGATGGAGCCACATCGCACACCACTAACAACGGAGAGATGATATTGCAAGGACACCTCGGAGCTCTGACTTGACCCCACCTGACCCCCTTTTTATTATAGGGTAATCTTAAGAGCGTAGTCTACGAGAATAATCCACGAAATTTGACAGATTCAAGAAACAATATTACGGAAAATATCAGGAGTATTCCTCGACCACCTCTTCAAAAAGTTTTTTGAAAATGTACGCAAACGGTTTGAGGAGTGCAATCAACGTAATGGCTGTCAATTAAACAATGTTGTGTTAAAAAAGTGAACATTTTTTGTTAAAAATGCGATAACCAAAAAATATAATATCTTAAAATGGAAGAAAAAACAAAATTAAAGACACCACAATTCTCAATTAATTGCTGTAAGTAATTCTAAATATGGCTATATTTTTATACATACAAGTATTCATTATAATGTATAGTAATATTTCATTGATAGCAACAAAAATTATAATTGAATAAATATGAATCTTTGTAATATTCAATCAAAATGATGTTTTTGACATTCCTTTTTGAATCCATTTCTTTCCAGATACCCCAACCATTGCAATATTTTCGTGTGCTAGTTCCGTTGTTGTGTGCTCGTTATACACTATTTATATCTCATCTTATGTACGTCTTTCTCACCCTCCTATTTTCCTCCAAAGATTCGTTTCAATTCTTGCCGATCCCATATATCTAGCTTGTTTAGTTGCTTCTTATTCAGAACTCAGATTTCACTTCCAAATAAATATATAATTGAAGTGCAAAATTGTTGCTACTACGATCGTATTTTCCCGTTATATAGATCTCACAATGCAATTACGCAGTTTGATCATTGCACTCCGTAAAGGACTAACATGTTCGTTATTTCAAACACATCCGCTCATTCAAAAGCTATAACAGGGATCAAACTGTCGTTGAGTTCCGGCGAACTAAAAGGGTCACTACAATTTTCGATTTAAACGGATATGTAGCGGTTTCCTGCAAAGTTTGCTTTCGGTTTACGTTACCGTGATTTATTTCGCACTGTTACAGGATGGAACTGCACGCGACGTCGTGTAGCAACACGACACAGTAGTTAAATAGGAGTCATTATCTACACAAATTGTTACCCTACGAATTATATAGCAACCGTGATATTTTCAGTAATGTGATGCATTACATCGAGAATGATATGTTATCGTTAGCAAGAAATTCTAGGCATCGATAAAAGAGGGTGATTTATGTCTTCTTTTGGTGTTTCGACTTTCGATTCAACTCCATAGTCTATGAAAGGTGGTGCAAATTGGACAGTTTACTCATATCATATCTCACGATTCATTAACAGATCCAGTTAACCCGGCAGACTTCGTACTGTCTCAATCAATCAAAAAAAAGATATAAATTTTTGTATAAAATAAACTTGGAAACAAACGAAAGGGATCCTTTTTTTATTAAAACAAATAAAAAAATGCTCGGAATGAAAGAAGTTTTATTATTATTTTCGATTAATTACACATGGTGTTGGTTATGTACAAAACAGATTTATCCTGAAATACTGGCTATTTATAAGATTTCAATTTGATATTGACAGACACATACAGTTATGATACAGCCTGTTAATCAATTTAAAGCTTTCTGAAAAACTGTATTTTTTGTATAATTGTCATTGCGCGAAACAAGGAAATTCCAAGTTGATGCCGCAAACTTCCAGTGACTGGCCTTGCGATTTATTTATGGTCATTGCAAATGTCAGACATACCGGAAATTGTAAGCGCTTAAAATCGAATGGTAAATCCGTTGGAATCATTAATATACGCGGAATCTAGACATCCTCTTCTAGGTATTTTCCGTTTATGATTGTTGCCTCAATTATTCATCACCTTTTTCACAGCCAGTCTTGTTCCCTTGCACAGTTGAGGTTGATTAATGTTACGCAGTATGATGACAACTGGTCCTACTTTTAACTACAAATTTTGAGGTGTTAATCCAGGCAATTCCGTGGGATAGTTGATTATGTCATCCTGGATCATAACGGTGTAGCCTGATTTGAAGGAAACCAAATGTCCCGGAAGATAATTCTTGATGGTCGCATTGAGATCCTCGACATGTTTCATCCAGCTAATTATGGTTATTGAACTGTTGCGTTATATCTAGTGAAACGCTGAATGTGCTCCTCTTTTGAGTCTGTGACGTGACAGAAATCTGTGGTTAATGGGATGAATCCGGTCGAGGTGTCTACCGCCTTTATTATTATTGCATTCTAAGCCTATCTACTCCATTGTCACTCATTAGAGAACGCAATTTTGACATAGTAATACGACTATTTTCTTGATCTATCTCTCTCTGGTCTTTTAGCACGTGAGGTAGCTATTCGCTCATTTGATTGACTGCGACGACCTAAGTCTTCTCCTCAGCATATTGAATTGTAATTAATTGAAGTGAAAAAATTTCTCGCGTACTTAGCTGTAAAGTGTCACTATCACAATAGATCAACAAAAAAAGTCAGTGGAAGGAATCATCGAGTGTAATTGTTAGAATATTTTGTGATTTATCACATGAGAAGCTGTTTGAATTGCATAAGGCTAAAGTTTGTTTGTCAGATGAGATGGATATTCCTTGACGTGAAAGGCTAGAACCTATACTAAGAGGACGCATCACTTGATTCAGTTTCAAGCAAGAGTATCCACCGGGACAATGAATATTCAACAACACTATAATTTATATTTTTTTAAATAAATTGAATGGAGACCAGTAAAGATGTGGAATGTTATACGAAATTTTAGGAAAAAAAATAAAAACTGAATTTCAGTCACCAGCCTACCACCAGGGGTGAGTTAAGAAAATTTTGTTCAAGGAAAGATCCATCTCAATTTCATACGAGCAATCACCTCCTAAATTTATTGCATGAATTTAGAAACACCCTCTATACAGATATAGGACGTTGAGTATTTACACCATGCTTCAATTTGTTCTTACTGATCTACTATAATTTTGTATGACTCATTTACTAGTACCGTTTGATTACGTTCAGGTCCAGTATTGGTAAACTCTATCGCTATCGTGTTTCTTTTCCAGGTCTTCAATTTCCTGACATTTTTAATTTGATTTCCTGATATTGTTTGCTTCTCTAATTTTTGTTCTGATTCCTAGCTGTAATTCTTTGTAACTGGCTTTATTATTTTTATTTTGCAGCCTTTGTTCCATTAAGCACAGGATATTTTATTTATTAGAAAATAATTATCGAAATAGTTTATTTCACAATATTTTCCACTAACTTACAAGAAGTAACATATAATTGAGACTTGATTTTCCGGCAATGGCTTTCTCATTACTGACAAATTGTGTACCTAGTTGAGTAAATAACAGTACAGAGACCTAACAAAAAGTGATACGAATACATTGTTAATGGAATTATCCATTGCAGTCCTGAGTATCATTGTGTTAAATGTATTTCCTAGTTACTATTGTTGTTCATTGTATTAGTTTAACCACTGTTGTGATATATTGAAATAATACGGAGTTTGTACTCAGATAGAGCACTCTATTGTTGTTAATCGATAGGTTCACGTTCTCATTGGTTTCCTAGTGCTTTCAGTGTTAACGTTTTCACTCGAAAGTGTGAGGCAGTTCATTAAGTAAAACTAGAAATTCAGTACGAGGTCTCTTTATTCAATCTCGGAAATGATTTCATTGAAGTGTGTTCGGAATGTTCAATTAGTTGTAACAATGTGAATGTTGAGAAACTTCTTAATTATGAACATCAGAGAACTCAACTGTGAATTGGACAAATTTCTCTTCGTTATTAAATAGAATTCATAAATTCCAGTCACTCATAAGTTAGTTTGGCAACATTATTATTCTCGCTTCTTATGCTAGGAGGAATATTTTGTCGCACTCCAGTCATTTCGTCATATCCATAGAAGAATACCTATAGTGAAAAAAGTTATAATAATTATAATAATGAGAAATTGATTGTTAATGAACACGCTATTTCTACAAAGAAGCAATTGAAAGCAGTAATTGAAAAATCCTATTGACTTAATTATTATTGCTGTTCAGTTGGCATAGATCTACTTTATATGAGGTGTGATTGAAAAACAGTGAATGAATGAGTCTCAACGTTAATTCAATCACTGAAAGCATTTCTGGGAGGTTTCCTCCAGATTTCCTTTCTGAAATCGGTACTGAGAGAGATAGGAAATTTTACAATTTTATCGACAAAGCAACAATTTTATAATAAATTCTTTCTTGTAGGCATTGATGGGTCTCTCTGTTGAGTTGTAAAAGTGTTTGCGAACCAAATAAACACAGTCTAAAATAAAAAGAGCAAGGAGAAATGGAATTTTGTGATTTTTAAAATAGAATTCAAACCAAAAATATAACGAATAGCTCTTTTTTGAAGATGAGTTCGAAGAGGTGTAAACTACAAGACAGAAAGGCAAACCATACCGAAGATGCGTTTCGAACAACGAGTAGAAGTTGTTAAAGCAGTAATAAATTCGAGTTTTTCAGACACAAATTTAATCGCAAAACAAAGAGAGAATAATTTTTTTGACAAGTTTTCCACATATACAGACCATTGAAGGTCCCCGTCAATATGTAGACCAAGAAACTCGCATTTGCGGATGCTATAATATTCTAGTTTGTTAATAAGAATTTCATGATTAACACTATCGAGTACTGGTGTTCACCTCTTTGCACCTTTCTAGATTATCAGAGCGGTTTCTTATTGGGAACGTGGCAAGGAAACACTAAAGTGGACTAACTTTAATATATTTTCCGAGCTTCCGAATACTTATGTATTCATCGTCTGGGACTGAAATTATTGTCAAATACAATATAAGAAATATGTATAATAATAATAACATTTTACTAACAATAATTAATTAAGATTGCCGTTGATTTTTGGAAGCATTAATGCTTGTATAAATTTTTGTGAAAATCGAAAAATTGGAGTATCGAGCCATCATCAAGTACCTGTATTTAAAAGGGTTAAGAGGTAAGCAGAATTACGAAGATATGTTTAATACCCTTGGTTAATGTCCTTAGTATGCGACCGTGAAAAAATGGACGGCAAGCTTCAAAAGAGGTAAATTTTCCATTGAAGATGATGACTGATCGGGAAGGCCCCGAAACTATCGATGCAGTTAACGACATTATTTTATCGGACCATCGGATTGGGCTAAAATGGATATCTGAAGCACTGAATATTTCATACAAACGCAGTCATCATATAGCTCACGTCAATTTTGACATGAGAAAAATTGCAAAATGGCTCCCCAAATGTTTGAATGTTGAAGAAAAGCGTGCAAGTGTACAAGCATTCTATCTGTGCTCGATTTGGAAGCGATTTGGTCTTCTTAAACCGAATTTTTACTATAGATGAGACTTAGGTTCATTTCTACGATCCAGAAACAAAGTAACAATCGATGGGGTGGTGACACTCTGATTCTTCAAGACCTAAGAAGTTTCGTGTCCAAAAATCTGCTGGAAAAGTTCTTGCTTCAGTTTTTGGGATTACCATGGAGTGATCGTGATTGATTTTTTGGATAAGGGTAGAACAATATCTGGAGGCTACTATTCGACATTACTGACCACTTTACGGGAAAAAAATTAAAGAGAAAAGATGCGGATATCTATCTAAAGGTGTTTTGTTTTTGCAGAACAACACCCTTGCACACAAATCTCATGCTACCATACAAAAAATTCGTGATTTAGGGTTTGAATTACTAGAACACCCCTGTTATTAACCAGATTTGATTCGTTCCGACTATCATCTCTTTCCTCAACTGACAAAAAAGTTTAAAAGGTCGTAAATTTTCTTCCAACGAGGAGGTAATGAAAAGTTGTGGAGGTCTGGTTTGCAAAGCTGGAAGATCATCTAAGAAGGTGTCTTCCTGATACAATGGGTGAAGGTTATAAATATTTCCAAAGATTGAAGGAAAAATATGAATAGAGACCCACCATGCACAGTATGTTCTCTTCAGCGTTTGACAGCAACCATGATGGCTTGCGGGCCTCTTACAATACATTACTTATAGTAAAATCGGGAAAACTGCACACTATTGGAGAACGGTTAATTTCACTTGATGTTGAAGAGATTAAAAACTATTCTGCACAAATCTTCATTTGGCACTCAAGAGAATTCCTTTGAGTAACATTATTGTAAAGTGGTGTACCTGGCAATGAAGCGTTATTATTGGCATATGTTAGATTGGTTAAGGGAGAAAAAATTCATGCGTAGCTACATTTTGAAAACGAACATTAGAGGGTGAATCAATATTTAATGTCCTGATATATTTTTTTAAGAAATATCTATTCCATATACAAACGTTACATCGGTGGTAATAGATGAAGCTCCTTCCATTGTCGAGTTAATACAGTTAACAAAATAAGTAACAATACATTGAATATGCGCTTATTGGCACAATTGTGCGATGAAAATGATGAAGACTATTCCTGTTACATATCGAAATACGCTCGCGCTGGTTGTCGAAAGGTGCATTTTTATCAAAATTTTATTTACTTTATGACTTATTGACCGCAAATTTTTATACATCTACAGGGGTCATACTCAATAAAAATAAAGAGTGTAGTATCAGCTTTTCTTGGTAAATTGGTAATGATGGAAAATATTTGTCAGCGCAAATTTTCACAGATTTTAATCTTATCGCAGGTAGAATGTCTTGAAGAAGATATTAAGACATACGTTCAACATTTGATTGCCCTGCATGATGATTTTAGGATCAGATATGAAGATATTCTGTGGATGGTAATACCACCAAGGATCATAAATCCTTGGTGGTGCGGCTCGAGCTTAACACTAATGAGCAGCTGAAAGTGACATTTAAAAGAGAGTAATAGAGAGTAATTTTGGCGGCAGTTAGAAACACCCGAGAAATATATTGGACTGTGGAAAATTGTCCAAAAGCTTCTGATCGCGTTTCCCTCGTTGAAAATAGTTTTAAACCGTAAACTTATTAGAAAAAATAGGAATTTCTTAAAAAATTTAAGCTAAATATTGATAATTTGCCGTGAATCCATCAAGAGCATCCCATTGTAGAAGTTACATTACGTTATAAGAGTTTAATTATGTTACGACTCTTATAACAATAATAACTAATAGTGTAATAATTCATATATTATTTGAATAAATACCTAAAAATTTCTTTTCACCAATTCGATTGGAAAGTTTTCTAAATAAGATTTGAGAGAATTGATTGCTTCTTGTGCTATGAGTCAATGTAGATTTCAAAAAGTGAAGAGTCTTTTTTTCGATTGGCCAACTGCTTTTTTATACACTCACAGCACAATCAAATTGTATTTAATGTAAAATTTGTTAAGTTGATTTCATTATCAAAAAATTAACCCTATTAAACAACCAATTTCAATCTTTTTTTTTTCGAAAACTATTATTTAGTCGTTTTTTTTTTCTTCACTTTTTTCCAAATTTTGTAATTGGTAGTAATGTTGTTACAAGGAGTCCACCGGACCTACAGGATGAACAAATAAGGGAACCAATGTGTTATAGAAAGTGACTTAAATGTAGCAATTTATTTGGATTCCCTAGTATTTATAGCTACTTCACAATTAATTTCCAAAATTCAAATGAATACGTCGCCTCACTCGTTTTCGTTGGCCGGTCGATAAGCTACGTCACCAGCGCCGATAGCCTGACTAGAGAATTAGTTTCCCGTAGAATTATTACTTACTCTTTACTGTTATATGTGTTTTTTGAAATGTCAATATAAATATTATATTCTGCCTAGACCAAAATGTAAAAATACGACAATAACTACACCAAATAACAAATAAAGTATTCATTAGTACGTCAAAAGAAGAGAAAATACGGAAACAGTGGTGTAATACAATGGGGACAATGAAATGAACAATGGTCTTTCGAGTATATGTAATCGGTTTTATACAGTTTTGTTGTGAAAATTATTTCAAAGTAAGTTGATTTTCAATAAATTGGAGTACCTCACACAGTAGTAGTTAGTTATATTACCACATAGACCATCTTCAAGGATCTGCTACATACAAATGTGTTTTAATGAAAATTAGATTGAAAGATGGAAAGGTTATTGCTTCAGATTACTTTCAAAGCAAAACATAGAGCAATAAATTAGGTACTCTATTTCGTTAAAATATCAATATAAATTATTATAAAAGCTATTAAAAACCAAAGTTCCAAAGTTCCTGTATTTTCTTATTATTATAAAGTTATTTTTAGTATGAAAATATCATCCCCCTTCACCACCCCTTTCTGAATTATAAGCACCTTCTCCTCACCCACCCTTTTAAATAAGAAAGGGGGTCGTATGAAACCTTGTTGGAAAGGGATTTTAGTCCTCTGTTCAGCAATTTGAATTTTTTTTTAATTTGGTGCATTCATAACTGAGAAAATTGATTTTTAAGATTTGGTAATGTCTATTACAAAACTTAGAATGAAGATAATAATAATGTCGCATAATATTTAAAATGTATTTTTCGATGTACTTTACAATTGAATTAAATGTTCAAAATGACCACTCTTCACTTCTTAACAATAACCGAGGCGATTTCGGAATTCTCGTACAACATTTTGTATGAGCTCTGGGGGTTATTTTGTTAATTTCTTCCGTTATCCTAACTTTTTAAACAGCAATATTGTCTAATCTATTAAAATAAACTTCAGATTTTGAATAACCCAAAAAGAAATAATACAGAAGGGTCAAATCGGGGAATCTATCTGGCCTTTCGATCGTTCCACGTCTTCCAATTCACCGTTTAAATAATTTCAAACTGTACATGCAAAATACGTTGAAGCTCCATCTTATTGGTAGTAAATAGATCGATCCATCTTATTTGAATGATCAACATCAGAAAAAAGTCTTTATAATGTAGGCACTAAGAAGTTAATCAAAAAATCTAGATAAGCCTCACTATTTAACAGTGCCGTCAAAAAAATTGTTACTCAGATGTATTCATATATTCAAGCCTTTGAAACAAAGTTGAGGTTGTTGGAAAATCAGGTAAAAAATCAATCTTTGGACCACTTCCCTCATTTAAAATCATTTGGCACAATGGATAAAAAAAATTGGATGAATATTCTTAACTTCTGCCAAATTTGATCACGGAATTCAACAATCGTTTTGAAGACATTCACCAAATGAATGAAATGGAATTTTCAACAATCCATTCAATTTTGAGGCTTCACAGGCACCAGTTCATTTGTAAATTAGGACAGTATTTTGAAAAAAAAATTAAATGAGATTAACGCTCTTACATCTTGTACAATATATTTCAAGAGTTTGAAATTACAACAACAAATATGATACCTGACATCAATGAGCTTGTCAAAAACAAGAGAAGTCAGGTATCTGGATCTTCGAGCTCAACATAATTCATCCATCAACCTACTATCTTTTATTACTTAACAACCGTATATTATATACTTATATTATTTAATAAATAAAATGTTACAATAATTCAGTTAATTTTTTTTATTTTAAATCTTGCCCACCTACGAATTCAAAATTTAATATATGGCCCTCTGCAAAATTGAGTTTGACATGTCTGAAATGATTGATACAAGTTCAATACAAAAATTAGTTAAAATGAACTCAATAAATAAAGCTCACCTAACCTCAAAATGCGGTAACGTCAAATTCAATTTTTAGTTTCGTTGGTTATTCTATATTATTCTACGATTACTACTGTTAATTCAAAGAAACTATTACGTACGTCTTATAATTAATATCGTGAAGAAGACATAAATCTTATGATGTTATGTTTGATTTATATTGAAAGAAGAAGTATGTAGATAATATGATGAATTATAGATTAAGTCACGTGATGTAAGAGCTCCAAAGCTTCTACATTTTAAACTTCTACACTTCTTACGTTGTAATAATAGAATTTTATCTTATTCTTTTGGTATGAACTTGATATATAACAGATGCTGCTACCGAGAAAAAATATATTCGTGAAAAATAATGAAAAGAGACATTCTTTATGTCTATAGAGTTGAATCATCAAATGTCGTTTATTGAAAGTGACTCTCATGGTTTCCAGACGACAATATAATTTGATCGAAACTGTCTAGTTTGTGGAAAAAGTAATAAAACAAATGGGAAGATTACACAATTTTACGTTTTTGGATGTAATAGAAAATTGGAAAAAAATTTCTCATCAACAAGAACAGAAACTAATGATTTTATCTTTACAAACAAAGCGAAACTGCAAAAAACTTACAGATATTAGGATTAAATATATCATATTAATCCTTCATAGTGTCGAACGGAAAAACTAAAAATATACATTCATACATTTATTGGGATTTTTTTTAAATAAGCATTTCTATTATTTTGTTGTTGATCTAAGTATGATATACAATTGAACACACTGCAACGCAAAATTGATGATTATTTTGTAAAATGAAGAAATGCACTGAGGTCAATGAAGGAAGTCAATTTCTTGAAAATTTTGAGTCAAAATAAATTCTCTAGAGGATGTACTGAAATCTAATTAACCTAGACCAGTTTCAGTGTCAGTGTAAAGTTTGACGTCAAAAGAGTGAACCAGAGCTACGCAATAAATTAAAAGAAGAAAGATGTCCACTGAAAATGTCACATACAATATAAGAAATATGTAGGAATGTATAATAATAATAATATTTTACTAACAATAATTAATTAAGATTGCCGTTGATTTTTGGAAGCATTAATGCTTGTATAAATTTTTGTGAAAATCGAAAAATTGGAGTATCGAGCCATCATCAAGTACCTGTATTTAAAAGGGTTAAGAGGTAAGCAGATTTACGAAGATATGCTTAATACCCTTGGTGATCAATGTCCTTCGTATGCGACCGAGAAAAATTGGACTGCAAGCTTCAAAAGAGGTAAATTTTCCATTGAAGATGAGGACCAATCGGGAAGGCCAGTTTTTGTGTCAGTCCTCGAAAATATCGATGCAGTTCAAGACATGATTTTATCAGACCGTCGAGTTAGGCTAAAACGAATATCTGAAGCACTGAATATTTCATATGAACGCGTTCATCATTCAGTTCACGTCTATTTGGCAAAATTGCTGCAAAATGGATCCCCAAATGTTTGAATGTTGATCAAAAGCGTGCAAGTGTACAAGCATTCTATCTGTGCTCGATTTGAAAATGATGTAGACTTCGTAAACCGAATTATTACTATGGATAAGACTTGGGTACATTTCTACGATCCAGAAACAGAGCAACAATCGATGGAATGGCGACACTCCAAGACCTAAGAAGTTTTGTGTCCAAAAATCTGCTGGAAAAGTTCTTGCTTCAGTTTCTTAGGATTGCCATGGAGTAATCATGAATTATTTTTTAGATAAGGGTAGAACACTAATTGGAGTTTACTACTCGACATTACCAATCACTCTAAGCGATAAAATTGTAAAGAAAAGTCGAGGAAAGCTTTCTAAAAGTGCTTTTTTGCAGGACAATCTCTTTCCTCAACTGAAAAAAACTTTAAAAGGTAAATTTTCTTCCAACGAGGAGGTAATAAGAGCTCTGGTTTGCAGAGCAAGAAGAAACATTCTTTTTTGAAAGGTCTTGAGACGTTGCAGGTTCGTTGTAAAGAATGTATATAATTAAGAGGGGAATATGTTGAGTAATAAAATATTTTGACATTGAAATTTTCGTTTGGTTCTATAGTAGGATAAGAATTTTTCAATATATCCTGGTATACATATTAGAAGTTGACGACCGTTTTGTAATACAATAACATCATTGCTTGATAGGGTGAAAGGAAAAATTGTAAATATCGGCCACCAGACAAGAACGATATCGCATACGAAAACGTCTATTAGGAGGAAAAGACGGAGAGTATTATTTGGAAAAGTTTAGAAGGTTAAAATATAGCTAGATTAACTATGTTTAAAACTCGAAACAATTATGGAAAACAATATCTCTGTTAAGTGTGAAACTTTTTAGACAACTCTCATATATATTAATTATATACACATTATATCTGAATTAATAATGAATAGTTTGCAGTATGCATACACACCGGTAATTTCTAAATTAATTCGATGAAATTTAAGGGGTTCTTCACTATAACAAAATTTCTTCAGCTCATTCCTCTCCGAGATATCACCCTTAAAAGGTGGTGACTAAATTTGATTTTTTATTTTTTTCTCTAAACGTGTGCGACTTATTTTGGTTTGAGATAGTTATTCCCAGCATTTATTATGAATCGTAAAAATTAAGAACAAAAAATATTTTTCAATTACATGAGTTATAATTCTAATTTATAAAACTTCATCTTGAAAAAAAAATTTCATACGAAATAAAGTGAGAATTTCAACTTTCTAGTATTACTGAAAATTTTAGTCACCATCTTTTAAGAGTGATATCTTAGAAAGGGGTGGGCTGAGAAAATTTTGTTATATGAAAGACCCATCTTAATTTCATACGAGCAATCAACTGAAATTTCTCTCATGAATTTGGAAACACTGTATGTATATCATTTGTAAAGAAAAATAGATCGACAGTCAACACCGGTATTTCTTGAAAACAATTAAAAAGTATCGATTCGTTTCATATAGGGTATCAGCGGAAAGTTGGCTTCAATACCTAGTTGTACTCAAATCATCATTCAAATCATTCAAAATACATAATGAAAGATATTGAATTATTATATATTCTTAGCTGTGAAAATTGTTATAATTTCTTCAATTTTTTTTCAACTCACCCAATCTAAATTCATTAAGAATTTGCTTGGGTGTAGAAATCATAGCAGAGATTGGCCCTACCTAGTCCTCTCTTAGCTGTAGATAACGTCATTTTGGACATGAAGGAAAGACAATAAATGATGTTGCTTTTCGTATGTCTTTGATTCCTCTGGCATAAAACTTTCAATTTCAGGTGATGTGCTCGTGCTATCACTGTCACATAAAGTCTATAACTACTGGCAACCAAATCAAATTAAGATGATTTTACAAATATCGAGAAAGCAATTGGTTGGTAGGATTTTTCATTAGTCATTATAGTAAAGGTAAATACAGATAAAATTGGATTAAACCCGAAATTGAATTGGGGGCTTCTGATTTTCTAAATTCTCAGAGTTTCGGGTTAGTGGATAAGCGTGGCAACAGAATTACGGGCACGGGTCTTCGAAATTTTGGAACTCGTAACACAAAAAATCGAAAAAAACTTCGCAAACAAAAAATGTAGAGGACAAAATTTTCTAAAAATGAGGTCTTCAGTCATTTATTTATTGGAACCACGGTTTCTGAATAAATCTCCCTCAACGCCGAAAGCCGGAGCATTCGCTCGCGAATTCCCGCCAGTGCGAATTCGAGCCAAACGCACTTGGAAACTGCTCTAACTCTAGGAAAACTACTTCGTTTTCAAGAAATCAAAATGCATCACTCACCATATAAACAACCAAATCCAAGGGGAGATTTGTCGTTCGTGTTATTATCAATATTTTCATATAACACATGAACTACTAGGTTTCAAATGAATTAACTTTTGAAAATCGCGATCATGAACACTATCTTCTTTCTTGATTAATTATTATTTCAATATTTACAGACTTCTTAATAGTTTTTCTTTCATTTCTTTCACAAAAATCTAGGTACGCATTTTGTACTCTACAGTTTTGGCTGTGGCACTTTTTTTCGAATTCTACGTAGTAATTTTCTAGCTATTCGTATTTCAAAAGATTTGTTAGCGTTCAAACCCATTTTAAAAAGATTGTTTGAGGTTGGGAAAAAGTTGAAACTTTTTTGTACAGAATTCTGTGCTACACATTTTTTGTCCCGGTAGTCTGTGTTGAAATCCTCATAGTTTTCGAGTTTACAACAATTCAAAATACTTTTGAGTACACGAACACATTTTACGAAGAAAATTTTGATGTTAGGAAAAAAAGCTTATGGACCCATCTGTAGAAAATTTTGTGCTGTACATTTTTTGTTCCAGCACTTTTTCTTTAAATTCCTAGTAGTTTTCGAATTATTCACGAATCGAAATATTTTTCAGTGTATAAACCCCTTTTAAAGTGAAAATTTTGAGATTAGTAAAAAATACCTGAGATACTTTTTTGTTAAGGCAATTTTTCTCGAATTCTTCATAGTTTTCGATTAATTCGCGTTTGAAAATTTTGCCAGATTAAGTATTCTAAAACCTCCCAGAATCTAGAAAATCGAAACCGCCCAATTTAATTTGATTATTTTGCTAAAAATCACCTAAATTGCTTGTACTAAAAGCAAAATAATCATTTTGCATCAAAATTTTATTTACCAAGTTAAATAATTTGTTACGGTGAAACGCTTCGTATTGCATAAAATTCGTTAACGCTATAAATTGTTCAATTTTCAATAATTCGAGCACATTTATCACAAACTCTATTTTAACCATAATATGTTATTCAGTGGTCAGATAAAAACAATGAAAATATGAAAAACGATTGAACGCCAGACTAGATTCGGGTGAGGGTGATTCCGAATATATCGATGATTTATTGTTCAATGCCCTGAATACAAATATAATAATAAAAATAGATAACATATTGAAACTACTCACATACTGCTGGAACTAACAATCATTATTTTTCATAACACATATCTAGGCTTCTTGGAAACGATCGTTCTCCTCTTGTCTAGTTATTACATTTTTTACGGTCATGCTTACATAGACTGCTACCTGTCCTATTCTCTTCGCAGAAGGAAAGTGGCAAAACATATATAAGGAGTAACTTCAACTAGTGAAGATTTCTGATTCTATTTCTAAAAATGAAGAATCAATTCTCCATAAATCGATTTCAATGCATGCATTACTTCTATTTTTAAACTTCAATTATGAAAATAAAATAGAAACATGAATTTTTGATCAATTTTTATAAATTGACAATCTCGATTTCTCAAATAATTTCTAGTTTCACTAAAATTGTTGCCAATTCTAAAAAAACATGAAACATTTTCCAATCATACAACGTATGGCGAAATAGTTTCTACACATAATTTAGGAGTTTAAAAATAGTTTTTTCTACGTCAGTTATAATATTCGCGTTTTTTTTTTCATTCATTTGCATAGTAAAGAATATAATTTCTGAATCGGTCAAAAAGCGTGACAAAAAGTACTGTAGTGGTACATTTTTTCACGCTTTTGCGTTAGAAAATGTGCAGTGACGTGTTATGTTTTAACGCAACTACAAAATTATTGTATCAAAAAAGTGGACTGTCAAAGCTATCTTTCTGATGTCAATTCGTTTCTCCGATAAAATGTTACACTTTTAATTCTTGATATTCATTCAAGATAATTCGTTTTGTTTCTAAATAAAAGGAGTGTAGTATTATTATTATTAGTAATGAAGAGTAACAGTGAAGAAAGTTTAAACTGCACGCCAGAAGATGTTGTTGAATCGGCAACTGCAGCGACTATGAATCTTCTCCCTGAGAAATCCAGGAAATAGTATTTGAAGGATTTCAATTCTTTTATAGAGTAGCGTACTAAAAAAGAAATAAACAGCTTCACAAAAAGGGTGATACTAGTTTATTTTGAAACTAAATCCAAAATGTGGAAGTCTACAACACATTGGTTGACATATTCAAAACTGAAAGGCACCTTAATGGTAAAAAACAACATATAAATCAGTAAATACACAAAACTCATGTCATATTTGAAAAATAAATCAGTTGGCTATAGACCCAAAAAATCTAAAACATTTGCCCGTGAAGAACTTAATAAGTTCTTGTTGCAAGCTCCAGAGGATCATTATCACATGCATAAGGTGTGACAGCAAAAGATTTTAATGTAAACTTAGATATTATTTGTAACTTCTTTCAGGTTGCTTTAATATTCATTTTCACAGAAGCTCTGCGGAGGGAGGAATTATATAAAATGAAGTGTTATGAAATTGATAATTATTACAGTACCTGATACAGAAACACATGTTCAACGTCGATTTACTATTATTGGTGAAATATCTGACAATAGATTAAACTTGGTTAACAATTATAAAAAATATAAAAACCAACGACCCACTAATGTCAAAAGAGATTATTTCTTATTGCAGTTTAGAAATGGAAAATGCAAAACTCAAGTTGTAGGTTTCAATAAATTTTCAAAAATTCCCTCGCTTATTGCAACATATTTGAATTTATCTAATCCAAAAAACTACACTGGGCATACATTTCGACGCTCTACGGAATTTCTATTAGTGGATTCTGGTGATGATATTCAACTAAAGAAGAACTGTGGGTGGAAATCCAACACAGTTGCGGATGGTTACGTAGACGCATTGAAAATTTTAACGGATACAACTATTTCGACTTCAAGCAACATTGCAAATGTTCACGATCCTACAAACAATCAACAAGCACTAATACAACTATAGACTATAGACGATGTTATTTCTTTGAACTCGTTAAATGTTGCCAATTCAAGTACCATTAGTAATGTAATTTCTTTTTCACTTCAAATAAAAAATGCGCATAGTAGTACTTTTAATATTACTATTACCAAATAAAAATTGATAAAAGTTTTGTCTAATTTTTTTTAATCTACGGATGTAGAAAAAATTTTGTATAAAACTCGTGAGTAAAGTAATTTTTACTACTACTTTACTCACTCGTTGCATAAATAACTATTATGTAGCGCAGTATGTTAGTTTTTAATAAATAGTCATAGTGAAAAAGATTGAACTAGTGAAATTAATCGCAAAAATCATTTAAGTGAAATTTATGAATAAATTATTATAAGTTAACTGTATTGTATAGTGTCTAAATAAATTAAGAACATAAGAATAGTGTTAATTAATTTACCCCTCGAATAGAAAGAGTGAATAAATACGAAAAACGTTACAATATGATAAGATACCACCCGTGTTCAAACATGTCTCAATTTTATAACTTATGTTTTAGGCTGGTAGGAGATTCAACTTAATTAGCTTCGTTATGGAATAGGTCGAGAGACTCATCACGAAATTTCAATCATTAGAGGTACTTTGATATTTCTATTGATTATACTAAAGCTTTTGATGGAAAAGAGATCTAAGGTGGTATTTTATCACAAAATCTGGCAAAATTTTACACTTAGATTACTAGTCATATAAAGAAAATTTTTCATTTGTGGATCAATATGAGAAAAATGTCGCGTATTGATGAACTATTATTTCTCAAAGAGAAGAATAACTGAAGAAACCCAGTAAAAGTCATAAATATTATCCTGAAAAAGTTGCGTCCCATGGAATGAATCTCGTGAGTAAAGTAACTTTTTTCAATCGAATGGCCACACTCGCCTTAGATCAAACCGTCCTACTCTTAAAAAAAAGTATTACTTTACATAGTTTGCATTTTTCAGAACCAAAACATTTCACGCAGAAGCATTTACCGCGGTATAGCCGAATGTGAAGAGATAAAACCTTGTCTGAACATCCCAAAAAGTGGAAAATCAAAAATTTTATCCCGAGAAAGAGCAGTAAGACTGGTAAGAAGAGCTAAAGACAGAATTGAGGTTTCCTTAAGAAAATGAGCGAGTAAATACCATAATTTAAATATTATTCTATCGCAGGAATTAGCAATAGTCTAAAATACCAAAAAAAGACGAAAGTGAGTCAAATATACCCCAAACCAATTAATACGGATATTTATCAAATTTACCAGTTAGTTCATAGAATCCCCAACTCGTAATGGAGAGTCTGATAAATTCGGAAGATTTTGTAGAAACAAACCAAACCCATTTTTTATGGGAACAAATTATTTATTATTGTGAGTTAACTTCTTTAGACGTAGTAGACTCTTTTAGAATTACAAAGCTTGCCAGATTTTTTACATTTACACTCATGATCATAATCACCACTGAATTTGGGAAATATCCAACTCGTAATGGTAAATGGGATAAATAAGGTATTTAAATCAGATTTTTTCAACAAGTCTTCAAATTTAAAGTTAATCATTACTTTATATGTATAAAAGTGATACAGATCTTAAACAGCATCATAAAATATAATTGGAGTAAATTTCATGCCACACACACTTTCAACACTGATGAATGATCAGATTTACTATCAGATTTAAATCAACCATCTCTACTTATTGGACCATTAAAATAGAGTGAAATTTTTTGGTAGTTACTACCTAACCTAACCTCACCTAACCACTGTTTGTTTTCTCAGTATCCATAATATTAAGGAATCAAAATGCTCAAGGATACAAGCCAAGTTATCAACTTTGTTAGTTATAGTTCTTCCAATGTCAATTGTAGATTATGAAAATCCTTGCCGACAATTTTGTTTGATCTATATATCCTAGGTGTATACACCTCATGTTATACGTTATAAGTATAAAATCTCGAGTAGCTTTGTCATTCATTTCAGTTTTTCTTTACATGTTTTTTGGTTCTGTAAATGATCAATAGCAACCCCTTTCGATATATTTACTCTAGTTAATTCTGCAATTCTTATTATATTTGCTGATTTTCCTTTTTAGAACTTTCGAATATATTATAACTTGCTGTATTTGTATATTTCTGAAATATACGAAAAAACACATAACTGAAAAATAACTAGAAAAATTCTGTCTACTTTTGGAACAGCTGCTGTACCGGTCTCCACTTCTCACGTTTTAGTAATTATTCAAGGTCTCCTCAAGTCTTCTCACACTCAAGAATTTTTTGAAAGTGTTACGTTTATTTAAGTATTACTCAACGTATAGACACAGGCAATATATTTAAATAGTACTAGATGCTTTAGTTTTGACATAGATAAATGAAAGTATTTTCCACTAAGATCAATACACTCCTGTATCCGTTCAAACCAATTGTCGAAGCATTTTTTTTATTCCGTTTGAGGTACCTCCAAAACCTGTGATTTGGAAGTATCAACCGCTTCTTCATGGGTATAAAAACCTTAACCTAGCAATTTATTCTTAATCTACCGGAATAATAAGAAAATCTTGGGCACCAAAAAAGGACTGTACGCATAACTCACCAATTCGATACTTCGACTACTCAGAAACGTTTTTGTTTGAACTGATGAGCGAGAGATGGCATTGTCGTGGTGGAGAATGATTTCTCTTTTGCGATTGGTTTCCGTGATTATATTGAACACTTCTGGTAAATAAATAATGGTTTAACTCAACGCTTCTTCAGGTGTAGAAAAACGTAACTTATATTTGATTTGCGGGAATAAGAAGAAATCATTGGATACCAAACTGTTCAAAAACGTTTTTGTTTGAATTAATGTGAGGTGTCACCCACTAAGTGGTGAAAATAATTTTTTTGGGTTTGAGCCATAGAGTCGGTTTGGTTTCGAGTTCATATGCATGGATCCATGAATCGTCGCCTGTCACGATTTCATAGATACCTTTTCAATCTGGACGATTGAGTTTTTTCAGTATTTATTTGCATCAAGCTTTTTTTTGAACGATTACAAAATTAAGCGGTATCTAACGCGAATAAATCTTTTAGACATACAAATGTACATGCAATATTGGATTTATTAGAGTGTAACTTATGCCAAACTATGATTCAATCTCACGGTATGTCACATGACAATTGTTCATTCACTACAGTCGATTTTGGACGACCTTCACAAAATTCATCCTGTAGCAAAGTGCGACCATTATTGAATTCAGAATACCAGTGTAACACTAATGCTAGAGATGATGCTTAATCACGAGTTGATCCGCAGGGCTGTTGGTTAAATCTACGCCGAAAGTCATAAGAAATCAACCACGAAAATGCTCGAGATGTAATATCATTTTATGACAAAGATAAATGTTTCAAGTATCTATAAACAACTCAAATAGTACTCGTGTTGTAACACGTTATGAGTATGTTCACCATTAAAAATGTCAAACATTATGATATCAGATTTTTCATTGACATTTCGAAACCCAAGTAACAGCCCTCATATGATCTAAATATGAAAAATAGAAGAATTTATACGCTATATAGAAAGTGAAATTCCTATCAACTCTTTA
Source organism: Diorhabda carinulata (assembly GCF_026250575.1). Classification (NCBI taxonomy): domain Eukaryota; kingdom Metazoa; phylum Arthropoda; class Insecta; order Coleoptera; family Chrysomelidae; genus Diorhabda; species Diorhabda carinulata. Next base: position 14,602,870 of record NC_079462.1, read on the forward strand.
GATGCATTTAACTATAATGAGGTCCAAAGTCGGGGCCCACAAACGCTCTATTGAGATTCATTAACTGATTTTATTACAGAGGAGTTATCTATAGTAATCACTTTCATATTGTGAGGCTATATAACTATTCAAACTCATTCATTGTAACGAAAAATAGAGATATAACCTGAAGCTCTCCACTACAATCCATTTACTGCTTTTTGCAACGTTAATTATTCAAGAGACATTATTTCCAATACCGCTCCTATATTGTGAGAGAGAATTGTATGAAATTATTCCTCCTCAACTATTTAACTCGATTCAAAACCACTAAAATTCATTTTCTGCTTTTCACATCTAACATTATCAAAAAGTAATCATCTTCACTTCACTTTTATATCCATCTATTGTAAGTAAGGGAGATTGAGTTACATGGAACCTTCTCCTGAATTATTTGAATCCATTTACTGTATTCACGCGCTCCACTATAATTCATTCCCCGCTTTCTACAACTAGAAATATTTAAGAGGAATCATCTTCTGGAACTACCTTTGTATTATAAGACAGAGTTGCACGAAAGCTTACCTTTTACTATTCAAATTCATTTACGGTACACAAGTCTAAGTTCATAACCCTGAAGAGGTTCACTACAAGCCATTCACAGCTTTCAATAACTTGAATCATCAAAACAAAACATAGCAAGTAACCACACCTGTATTGTGAGACTTCACTTCCTAATGAAGTCCCGACTAACTATTATTAACCGAATAACCAAAAATTCGGTGCCTTAATCTTCTATTATTCCCTATAACCTCGATATTTTTCCGAAAAGTTTATTTAAACCGTTAGAAGTGACAGAAAAACCACCAATTGAAAAACGTTCAGAAACTTCTCAAGAGATTAATACCATCCCAAATACGGTAGAATTAGTCAATTACCACAACCAAATACCTCCACAGCTAGAACTCCATCTCCACAACCAGGAACTTCTCAAGCTTCACCTTCGCTTGAGACCGCGGTTCCTAGCACAAATGAAAATTTTCTCCCAGGATATACTACCTTTAACGAAAATTAGTGCATCAAAAGCTCCACAACGAAATATAAAAAAGGGGAAAACTATGGACCTAGCCTCGACACCGAATTATGAGGATCTCAAACAAGCCACAACAATAAAGATACCGAGAAAGAAAAAACAAATTGTAAAAAGAAATTTTTCGATGCTGAAAAAGATCAAAAAGGAATTAAAAACCTATTAGGACTCATCATCAGACAGTTCAAACGAAGTTGAGTTAGCCTATTCTAATGACTCTGGTAATGATTTCGAATATCATCCCAATACCAAAAATTTTAGATAATTAGCAAAGAAATTTTGGGAAAAGTGAAAGTATAAAAAAGTCTACAGTTTGGTATTATATAAAACAACATACGTAGAAATATACCTCACGATACTTTAAAATTGTCTTAACACGAATATATTGTCAATCTTTAACAATAAAAGTGTTTTTCATTATCCAGTATAAAATATTTATTCTGATCGACGCAGGATTAAAACTGAACGGCACTCCAAAAATGTTCGTAAACGACTACCGAAATGTTGAATCGTATGCAACAACCTAAACTGTTAGAGGATCCCTACTTTTTATTCATACTTGTGTTAGGACCTTCGAAATGTAAAGTAAGAAATATGAAAGTACGTCACAGGTACAGGTAACAGCAATAGACCTTCTACGAATATTGTCAATCCTAAAAGAAAAGAATACCTAGAATATTACAGAAAATTCTTTGAAAAAATCGTTAAAATGTTGCATAACATCGTTGAAATTAAAACATACATTTTTATTTGCAACATTGCAACCGATTTGATTGGGTTCAAATCCGGATGATATGGTGGTAGTCGCACAACGTTATGAAAAAGCTAATCTATTTCATACCGCTTATATTTTGGCTTATAGTTCTTTATGAGGGCATATAATTCAAGTTTCAGCATCGTTTTATTAAATGGATTATTTCTCTCTGATAACCATGATTGCATTTCGGCTTTTTTGGTCAATGTCGTTGGCATTTTGTCGATTTGTTTATTATGATAAGGTGCATTATCTATAACAACAACGCTCTTTGGCGGCAAATTCAGAATCAACTGTTCCGACACCCATTTCTTATAATTATCAAAATTCATCTCATTATGATAATAACCTGTAATTTCCATCTTATATAAGCATTAGGCACAAATCCATTTTCTTTACCTGCACGTATTATAATTAAACGTTGCCCTTTACTAACAGGTTTTTTTAGACCATCTTTGGCATCATCATTCCTGCCTTTTTGGTACGTGTGTGTAGCATGAATATAAGTTTTATCCTTGTAAATAATAGGTCGATCCTCTTCCCCATTTTTTTAAGAATTCTATTCTCAGTAGTCGAATGGGCTGGCGCTCCATTAATATTTTTCTGTTGGTTTTCACCTTCCTCCATCGAAATCCAAGTTTATGAATGTTTTTTTTTTCTCAAATACTCTTTGCAATCCTGATAGTCCACATCGCGAATGATATTCCTATGAATTACCCTAAGCGTAGGAATTCTTTTTTCTGTGATTTGGAAACTAACTATACACCTACGGAAAATAGCCGAATCAGCATCATCCATTGTGAGATTTGAATGTGTCACTCTCTTTTTGTTTGAAGTTGAAAACGTTTCCCTGTTCACCTTCTATTTTCTCCATCTCTGATTTAATTTTCTTTACGATTCTTACGCTTACACCTGTAGCCTCTGCTACTCGTTCTTGAATCTTCGATGATAAAAAATAATTATCACTTGCACTCGCACACACATGTTTTTTGCTTAGCAGACTTTTGGTAATGGAATTTCGTTCTGGCATTGTATACATATTATCAACTGTTTATTCATTTTATTTATTCTGTTAAAATTTAGAGATCGATGAAATGACAAAAATGGATTTTTTTTTTAAATATTTATAGCGTTTTCAGTCAACAACTAGGAGAGATGTAAAGGCTCTGGTAAAAATTCCATGGAGACAAAATACTGTCGAAAGTAATTTCCTAAAATTTTATGACTGATACTTCAACTAAAATAAATCTTATTTCTCACACTCTTTAAAATTGTAGGGTTCTACTCTGGCCATACAGGGCTGCCAGAATTTGGTTTTAATCTTTGTAAGTAAAGAGGATTTATTGAAGAAAGTTTCTTGATTTTTGAAATGACCACCTGAAATTGGTCACTGAGTCTATAACTGATTTTTTCCTAATTATGTTCTGCTTTATAAATATCTCGTAACCAATGCATTGAAGTAAATATCACATTTTTTTTATTCTCCGTAGTTATTGTGGACATAAAATGTATATTAATCTCATTTGGCTAGTCATTTCATTATACCAAACGCAAAATAATCAATATTCTCCTATTCAATAGTCAACATTTCACTTTCACTGTGGAATGTAATTGACACCACTGTTTAATACAAAATAAATGACTGACGAATATCGACGTGCATCAGAACGGGCGCCTTCCAAAAAATTAATTGACGTATAATTTTCCAGTGTATTGAATGTTATTGGCAATCTATAAAAAACTTCAACAAGCAGTTTGAAATCTCACTATTGGTATTTCTGTATGTATATAGAGGGTTTCCAGCAATCTAATGCCGAAAGGAAGTGAATTATGTCAAAATAAAATTAAAAGGGCAGATAAATTTTTCTCATTGAAATCATCGGCTTAGGATGTCTAGATATTATTTTCTTTTAATTTCTTATTCATCAACCTTTTGATATGTTTATGTTTCTAAATCGTCTTTATCAAAATATGATTTTGATAAAGACCGCAACAGGCGAAACATCAAATTTTTACCTATGTTTTAAAAATTATAAAAGAACCTAATTCCAAATTCTTAATATCAAGACATATTATTTTTTTCGAATATATTGTGAAAAACTATTTCTAGTCTTTGCTTACGTACTTCAGTGCACCGGTATTTCTTGATATGAATGAATCTGTATGTTTATTCACTGTCAATTATCTTTTCATTAGAGATCTACAAAGTACAACTTGTCTAAAATATAATAGATTTTTTCCTTATTTTTTAAGCTCTGATCATAGAAAATATATTGGAAAAATTCCATTACACACAGCTTTCTTGTACATTTTGAACTCACTTTTTTCTAAAAAACAAAAAATATTTTCAAAAAAGTTCTCCATTTAAAGAAAAAACCAAGTAGTGAGAAAAACCTCCAGAGTAGAGAGAAAATTGAGTTCATGAAATAATTTCTGAGTGTATTATAAAAATAAGGAGACTATTTCATGTATTTTGTAATCAGTTTCTGTTGTTATTTTCAGTGGGTTTGGGTTCTTTGTTGAGAAATGATGAAGTCCAAAGTTGACAAAATAATCAGTTTATTGAACAGAGTTTCAAAAAGTACCTGTCAATGTACACAAAAATCAGAATGTAACTTTTACAATTTTAATAAAAAAAACATTCAGGACTTTATATAAAAGCAACTTATTTGTTTGTTTACAATTCTTACAATTCTGTGAAAGAAAATTAATGAACAAAGTTTTGGCATGTGGCGACAAGATTTGATTACAAAAATAAAGCTTAATTTGATACGAAATGAACATACCTTTTGAATCCTTAGACAATACTTGTTTTGATTAACAAAACTCTTGCTAAACAAATGGCGGATTTTTGCTCAATACTTAACAATTCTTGAGATTACAAATTGGAGCACGTTTGCCTGTTGCCATTTCATTTCACTATTTCGCTGTCGGTGAACATATCAAAAAGTGCTTGTCACCTGCCAACTTAACTGAATTAAAAATTAACATGAACATGGACCAACTTTGACTCTATATAAAACAAAATAATTTGAGGTAAGGAAAGGGTCAAGGTTGGGATAGGTCGGGTCAGCAGTCAATTTGATCAATTCTCAACAGTTTCCTTGTTTATTCGAGGTAAAAGAGAAAGAGCAAGAACGAGAAAACTCGTGAGGTATGTTAACTTTATCTTTTAAATTAGTTATAATCAGCATTCTGGGAAAGAAAAAATACATAAACTAGCTTAAATTGCCACTGATTGAGCTATAACAAATCCTATTAGAATTATTGAAGAGCATGTGGGAGTTCCATCAAGACATCAAAGAATGGAAAGCACATGTCAAGGATGATAGAATATTAGCATGATAGCAGTTCACTGCTAAATGTTAAAAAGAGACGACCCTAAACTTTGGAATCCAAAGACTTTTGAGAACTAAGACCATAAAATATGTCAATGAATATTTGGCATCTCTAACTAGTTTGATAAAAGCTAGAATCTTAACAACTACTATGCAGCTATACTCTACTCAACATAGAACCTTTTTTGCGAGATTTACTAGTCATGATGGACGAGAATGGACTTCATTTTCGAAATTATCACTGGAAATTATATACAAAGCAACTATCAATTTTTGTAACGTAATCTACTCTAACTTCATTTAAGTTTGTTTTAGAACAAATTCAAAGAGCCACATTTGGTTTTTACCTCTTCTTGCATGATTAAATTTGGGAAACAAAAAATTAGTAAATAAATAATTGTCACTGAATGCGATCTCTTTGAACTAGACCTAGCGATGCTGATTTCTTGACACACTTGTTTTATTCTGAGAAAAAATTCATTACTTCTTTATACTTTTAAACCATATCTAAAAAATCAAATAGTATAAGGTCGAGGGATCTTAATAGATTCTTTCGCAGTGACCAATTATCTTTTCGATGTCCTTATATCTCACACCAAATACTTATATTGATATTGAGGATCATCTCCAGCTATTTATATCTACTATACAGTAAGACCATAGGTTTTATATAGATTAATTTTCTGAACAGAACATCTAATTTCATCCTACTCAATATTAATTTGATAGATAGAGTTGGATTCACTTGCTATCGTTAAAATCACAATGCAAGCATACGTGGTGAGGTTGACTGTTAGGATGGATTCCAAAAATACTACCAATTACATTGTAAAGTTAATTTTTTGCGTTTATTTGCCTTTCTAATAATAGTACTCCACATAACCTCTACTAGAATTTTATTATTTCAATTAGATAATGAAACTGTTGATGTAAATGTGTATTTTTCAAATATATCTTTTTGAATCTTCAACAAAAAGAAACAAAGAGACCTGATCCCATTATTATCAACTCGTAGTAGGCCGGATACAAATTTTTTATTTGTATTTTAAGTAATGGTGCCAGAATCTGAATTACGAACATTTATGAATGAATAATTTGAGAAGACATGTATGTATGTAAGTTTGTTCAACTTTTCCTATACAGAACCATGGTAATACGAGTAGATCCATCAGTCTATGCGTTGTCTCATCAATGAATCTTTGCAGTGCCGTAAGCATTAATGAACGACAGAATCCCTCAAGATTTTTACTTGCAGACAGAAGTACTTGCTATTAAACTTAGGAATTATCAAGAAAAGAAACTATTCTAACGATCAGAATAAGCTCCTAATTCATCGAATAAACTCAATTGTAAACGCAAGAAACATAACAATTTCTTGGTTATCAATTCCGATCCTTCAATAATCCAAGAAAACGGGGAGATCAATACAGATCCAGAGTTTTAGAAGTAAAAGCTAATGTTTTATTTCACTATATCGCTCCAAACGTAACTTTAATACTGAAAGATCATCTAAATCTCAGTTAAACTATATTTTACTGGCTAATTTACAGTATACTGTAGCTTCATGAAGCACCCAAAAAGACTGAATCTTGCTAATAATGACGAATGCAGATTCATGAGGAAATAAAATATTCCTTATCCTGATCCTGAAGAATAGTCTGCTATCACATGTTTATGCTTTGGACGAGAATCTTGTGAGAACAACTTCTTTTCATCCTTGAAACCTTTGTATATACTGGAGTTTAATAGAACCCTGTGATCGGAGGATAAGCTATTGATATATTAGAGATTAAAACAGCAAAATAAACCCTAGTAATCGAAGTGTAACTAACTAATATTATCTATCAATGTTGGATTTTTTTCCATTGAAACTCGTAGATGGAATTTTTCAAGGAATTTGTATCTCAGAACTTCCAAAGTCCCCTCCAGTTTAGATAAATACATACAAATATAATAAATCCTCAATAAAATAGGAATACTTCAACCCCTGACAACTGATACCTGACCTAGGGAATTCCAAGTTAGCGTTTCATGGGAATTATTTTTTCTCTTATAATCTACTCAATGAGCTAATAACATGCAATTAACTCAATCCTCTCTGATATACCTGGTACACGTTTTAAAAAAAAACATGCGCACATACACAAACCAAGGTGAGATGTTTTGAATCAAATGGAAGCTTACCCTGCCTTGACACAGCGCAGCGAAGAGATCTCCAACGCTTAAATCTAAGAGGAGCTATGCTGCTCCCAGAAATTCGGCACGCGCGATTTAGTTTAGTCTTTCGTTTTGTATATAATTTTTATGTATACTGTTTTGTTTAGTATATATGTATATATAGTAAATTTAAGTGGTTATAGAACTTTGATTATTGTGCAACCTCCACCTACATAGTTATAAAATCATGATTCATTCAAGAAAGTTTTGAGTTTAAATTTCAGTAACAATTAATAAGTAACCCATTAAAGTTTATATCTTCCTATAAAAACATGAAATAGTTTCGCAGTTGCGAATTTACAACTGAAACTTTTCGATTTGATGAAATATCACTTACTCGTACTAAGTTCATCATATGCCAGGTGATATTCCACTTCTGGATATTGAAACTAGTCAATATCCCATCTATTGGAGATGGTATAGGAAGGTTGTCCTCAGAATTTTCAACCTCAACCTGAAGATGTCAGTATTTATTAATATGAGCTGGGATATATATTTACGAATACATTGAGAGTTTTTCACTAAAATTTCATTTATTTTGGACACTTTGTATCTATTTAACAGTCATATAAATTAGTTATTGTTAAGGTTTCTCTGATAATAGTATCGAGCTGTCGATAAATATTCACTTTTGGAAGGCAATTTATAACTGTATATGTAACCTGGATATACCTCTACACTCTTGAAACAATAAAACAGTTAAGACAGTGTATTGAACGGAAAAACAAACAAATACTGTTTCATCAGCAGGAAAAGTTATGGCGACAATTTTTTGGGATAGTAATTGGATTACATTAATCAAAAAGATGGAACAATAACAGGAGAGTTCTACGAGTTATAGCTTGATGAGGTGAAGGGGGAAATTGCAAAAAAGCGACCAAATTTGAAAAAACAGAATTTATTAGCTACTCACCATATTCACCAGTTCTGGCCATCAGCGACTTTTTTCTATTTCCTAAGCTTAAAGTTTTCTTGCAGGAGAGATTTCCTTAATATGAAGACGTCATTGCATACGTAAATGTTAATTATGAGGAAAAGTGTCTTACCCCTTTGAAGCGTCGAAAACTTTCCAGAGAACCCTTGCCAGTGCTATATCTATAATTGAAATAGCTTCTCGTTCTTTACGCTTACTATTCTTCATATTTCGAGTTCTACTGGGAAAATAAGTATCAAGTTTTCAATTCACATCCACTGGAGTATTTTTATGTTTACTTGGAGCTAAATATAAAATAAATTTGCAGCGTGTTAGTTCCCATAATAATATATTCTCCCTTCTTTACTATACAAGATGTTATAAAAAAGGTGATCCCGTCGATAGCTTAGATAGAAAATTGAAAAATATTGAATAATATAAATAAATATAAAGGGCGTTGAAGACAAAAAATTATAAACATCCAATGAATTTGTTTTTGTCTGTCTCTCATACAGGGCGCTAGTTATACGGTCGGTACCAAGTAGTATCGAACATAAATTTTTCAATATTACTTTTATTGGGCAAAATTTCAAGTGAACTTAAACATCATTTAATTTTACATCAAAAAGGAACTCTTGATAAAACTCGATACTGGGTTCGTAATATTCTGATTTGAATATTAAGGAGTAATAACCGATTCTGATATGAAGTAATGATAAATGTATTAATTAATCAAAAAATCACGAGATGGAAATTTAAAGGAAGGCTAATAACATAAAATAGAATTCAATCAGAGGATGTGTTTTTGTTAAAGAATCCGTTAATCTTCTGAACGGTTGGGTGTAAGCTATGAGGTCATTAAAGTGACATTGAATTCCGTCTTCCAATTTTTGAGGTGCATTTACTCCTGAACCATTAACTTTTAAGATACGACCAAATTGTGTAATTCAAGGGATTAAAATCTCATGACCGAGGAGGCCAATACATTGGACTTCTGCACCTGTGCATTATGGGAGTTAAACATACCTTGTTACTTAAAAGTGGCTTCGTCGGTAAAAAGAATAAGTTTTGAAAAATTTGGATTGAGGGCTCTCCTTTCTCGTAGTGTCTAGTGTCTTTGTCCCTATTTAAGCTACTCTTACATCTAGCAATTTCAATGCTCTCAGATGCATCCAACAATTTCTTATTGTATACATTATCCATTATTAATATTTATTTCATGATTGTGACTGGTAGCGTGATCAGCAATACCTGATTTTCCGACCCGTCAATATTTCAAATGAGCTATATGCTCTTTAAAATGGACAATAACAGTCACAATCACGACAGATTATTTCATATATACCACTTTTTTCCAAATTTGGTATTTTATCCATAGGATCGCCCAACAATTGTTTCAATGTATTGTTGGATTTATAAACCAATTTTAAACCCACTCTACTAAATATCCCTTCCAACCCTCTTGAATAAAGAGGATTGAAAGGTATCAGAGCCAATTTCTCTTGTTTTTCACTTTGGCTTTGGAAAAAAGGGGTTTCAAATAGAGATTTCTTAAAACTTTGACCATTGATTAACCTATTTACAATTCTTTTTTCATAACTGTTGAGTACAGCTACATCCTCAATGGACTTTTCCTTATTGTATCTCTCTATGGTAATTGGAAGAGGATTAACCGATATACCAGAAAATGGAGACTGGCCATCTTATGTTGGATACAATGAAAAGAATTAGCTGGGATGTACCTGCACGTGTATTTCCTAAATACATCAAATTCTAACCTATTCATATTCCTAATTACTACTAAGTGTCTGAAAATGGTGATTGTCCATCAGTTTACATTTCATAGATAAACTTTATAGATGGATATTTTTAGTTGAGTTCCAAATTGAATTCATCTACGTTTGCTTTCTTCGTATTGAACATGGCGGAGATATCATCCACATACCTGTACCATACCCTGGGAAAATACTGAAATTCTTGACTGATTTGCTTTTCAAAATGACTCATGAACAGCTCAGCCATGAACGGTGATAGGCAGTTTCCTATTGCTGTTCCTTAATCTTGCTTGTAGAATTCGTTGTTGTACTGAAAATAGTTCTGTTCCATACATATTTTTGTTAAATGTAAATATACTTCAACTACATCAGCTCCAAAATTATTAGATCTCAGTGAGTATTCAAGGTACACAAATGTCTGCGAGATCGGCAAGCTGGGAAATAATGAACTTACATCAAAGGATGTTAAAATTTCCCCATCTTCAATTTCTGTAGTCTTCACTTTGTTGCTAAACTCTAACGAATTCTTCACTGCAAAGCTCTCAGATTTGATGGGTAGGTTTTCAAACTCCTTCGTTAACTACCTGGAAATATTATAGCTAGGTATACATTTTGTTAAAGCAATAGATCTCATTACCTTCCCAGATTTGTGAATTTTGGGAAGGCAATAAATCTTTGACAATGTTGGGTTACTTACGGATAACTTATGCTTGAGTGTACTGGTGACAAGGTTCTTACAATTTTTAAGTGTTTCTTTCAAATTTGTAATCATTTTATTCAGCGGATACTTTGAAATTTTGGTGTTTCGATTAAGTTCTTTACTCTTATCCATTATAAAAACCTTGCTTCCTTTATCTGCTTTCAAGTAGAAATAATCTCTCTCGTCAAATTCAGTATTCGGATCCCTTTTACTAACTGATGGTTTTTTATTTTTAGTAGATATATTTTTCATGATTTGACTTCTGCACGCTTCCTGGACGCTGTTCCTAGCGTCTTGAGGAAGATATTGAATGGAACTTTCAATATATCCAATCAATTCGCCGAGACCGCAATCGCCCGTAACAGTAAAACCCAAACCCTTATTCAACAACTCTATCTTTTTTCTATCAAATGTCTGGGAAGAAAGGTTTTCCACAATGTTGATTGGCTTTAAAGAAATTTTCTTGGGCTGCGGTTTCAACTTTTCTTACTCACAGACATCTTAAATTTTGAATCAATGACTCTGAACATGTTTCTTTGAAACTCACACCAGTTTTCAAATTCTAAATCGCTTAATTTATGAGTTAGTTTTTGCAAAGTCAGTATGCTTCTATTTTAAGAATACTTAGGTAAGTCAAGTCATTAGATTTTAGTTTACCTTCAGTCTCTGAAGACGATAAATTGGTTATCGAAACGCGCGTCAGACAGTGTAATTGTGAGTGTTGGTGTATTGGTGGTGTAAACAGTGTATTCAACTGCACTAGAGTTTCATGAACACTCGCCTAAGATTGATAACATGTCAGTGTATTCAAAATTTCAGTACATTCTGATCAAGAATATCTAATTTAACAAATAACAAGGTTTCAGATATGTAATTATTATCAACTCAACGTCATTAGTATCAATGAATGGAAGTTTTAATATATCACTAATTCAATTTATTACTACTTCCAGTATATGCATGCGCAGGTGGCAATTGTATCACGTTGTAATTAATTTCTTCTCTATACATCGGATGAACTAGTTGACATTATAAATTCAATTTTTTTATTTTGAACCACTAAGATTGGAATCATGTGGTCGGAGACATCACATAAATAATTATGGGTACCCAGCTATTGGGGGCCTTAGTATGAAACAAGCAACAGTTTCACTCCCAGAACCGCAATACATGATCATCAAATTGTTGTTTGTGTCATACTAAAGCCACAAATAGGTCATTTTCCATACTTATTCAACTTTAACGTTACAAGAAACGAAAGCCTTCAATCCCAATACATGTATCCGTTTCATCGATGGAATCTAATTCACGCGACAAAAAATTTTCAATTCACATAATGCTTACTAATTAATAATAATAGTAACTTCATTAATACTTTATATCAACAAGGGTTAATATTTCATAATTTTGAAAACAAAATAATCCGTAAACGGTACACAGTATCTAGTGTTTTTTTATCCAGATTACCTTTTTGTACCTTTTAATAGGTTTTCTTATATTAAATCAACTGATTCCAGATTGTCTGATAAACTATAAGTGTCTCTTCATCGCATCAAATGTTCTATTTTTAATTCATTGGAAATTAACATGCTTTTCCAATATTAAATTCTATATTCTCATATATCAAGTCATAATCACATTATTTAGACTTCATGTTTCATACACCACAATGATTTCATCCACTTTATATGGAGTTGGGTCCTCTTTCCCTTTAGCATACAATTAATTTTATTTCTACAGTAGCATTTCAACCCTTCGTTTCGATTAAAACCCATTCGAATTGTGAGCACCATACACCAATTTGCTTTTACTCGCCAAATATGTATTCCAATTTCAAGGGAAGTATTTTAAGCTCCGGTCCCATTCGCAATAAAATTTCGCTCCACTTGTGAGCTCAAGTTGAATTTGGGTCTTATTCAAAAAATATAGTTTATTTGAACTTCAAAGTTAGCACTTAAATACCTATTCTTGAGCGATAAAATTTTTGTTGAGACTGCATAAATGCGGTACGTGAATTTGGATTTAATTTTTTCATTCTATTGAGTAGTTGCTCCTTAAAACTAAAGTAATTATACCAATCACTGTTTACACTACCACTGCATCAATATTCACAATTACACAAAGCGCGTTTCGATGATCAAGTTATCGCCTTCAGAAGCTGGAAGAAAACCGAAACTTATTAATTTGACCAACCGATTTATACCAAATTTTCTCACCAATGAACTTTCTTCCGCGAAAAAAATTCCTGTTACAAAAACCACTTCGGTAGAAGATTCTACAATCTTTCGTTAACAATGAACTATATCGAATAAGCCCTTTATACCTATTCAAACTATGTTTAAATTTACCAACCTCATTCACAAATTGTACATTATTTATGTGTTCTCTAAACCGCACCTATTAGTTTGCCCAAATTACGTTACTGAACTTCGAGAAGGCGTTTTTAAAACGAATTACACGTTGAGAAACGTTTATTCAATACATTGACAAAAACAGAATCTCAATTTATTACAGGTTTACATTATTTATATGTTTTACAAAGTGCCTCGTCGGCGTTATACAATAATGCTTAATAACAATGTTCATTGACGTAACTCCTCCACCCCAAGAGAGAACTATGGGGATGGACCAGAGTTCGGCATTAGAGGAAAATTTTTCAAAACATCTTCTTCGCTTGTTGTCTTCCTTTCGGGTTGGTTCTTCTTTCTTCTTATTCTAATTATTAGGTATATAACGCAGGCTGTAACTATAAGATATAATAAAATTGAATAAAAACTTATACTTTGAAAATGAATGGGTAACGAGTTTATCTTCTCAGCTGATTTCTTATCTTCTTGAATAGCACTCATGACATTGTTCATTTCGTTAAGATCGATTGAATCCAAATGCACAGGTTTCAGGTTAGCACTATCTGGAGTAAAATTTTTTGTATGAATATTTAATTTGGGTAAATCAATGTTTTTATATTTAGGCACTCTGGATTTAAAAGTTTTTAGATGAAAGTTGACACATTCGTTATTAAGTTCGATAAGATAACTACCGTTCACAGGAAAGTTTGTAATGTCTTTGTTGCAGTTTTGTTTGACTATAACGCTATACGGGGTAATCACAATCCAATGGTCGGTTTCTAATTTCTGAATTTTGACTTCACTAATGGCAAACGGGATATCTCGGCAATTATAGGTAGATTGAAAGTATTTCAATAACTGGACTTCGCAAGGAGAGTTACTTGATATTGCTCTTCTTTGTAGTCCTCGGCAGATGAATTCTTCTTTAATTATTTCTTGACATTTAGAGTTCGTAGAGGCATAGTTTTGCTCATTTAAAATGAGAAATTTGGATTGGGGTAGTACGAGTTTGAAATTTTGGTATGAAGGTGTAGGTAAGGGGTAAAGGTGATAGTAGTTATATTCAAGAAACTCTACAATCGGTACTTCTAAAATAAAAGTAATACTATTATATTTACTGCAACTTATAACTTTGATAATTTTTTCATATAATAAAATATTATTCAACGATGTTTCAAATTGAAACTTGTTATTTTCATCAATATTTTTCTTAACTGATATTATCTCTGAAAGTATTTCATTTGGATTTGCTATAGAATTGTGGAAAGTATTCATTTCTGCGAAGCTATAGCCACTTCTATTCTGTCGAGTATGTCATAAATGATTTGAAAACTGGTCAAAAATTGGGAAACAATTTGTTCAATTGAAAAGAAGTGGCAACTTTCTATCATTTCTGTTTTCATATTCCTTAATTCTTTTTGAAAATCATTAATACGTGAGCTCAATGTTTCTTGATGGCGGGATAGTATTCTGGAATTATTTTCGAATGATTTAATGTAATTTAATTTGATGTGGAAATAATGTTTTGATATTATTCTGATTATTAAATAAGGTTTTAATAGCTACGTCATATCGGATTGCATCTTCTTGATCTAAATTACCTGTTATAAATTTTATTGCTGAGCCAATTCCGTCAAAAAGAGATCGTTTCGCATGTTTTCCCCATAATGGGTTTGTAAAGTGATTTTATTTTCTATTATTCGAATTATGTGGTAGGAGTTATCAAAGTACTCTGTGAAGTTGAACATGCTAGGATGATTTGAAAAATAGTCGTATAGGTTATCATATTGGTCCTTTAAATTTAGAAAGTGGTCAGTTATATTTGTAATGTCATAAACATGTATGAAAGTCCAAAAGTCGGTTTGTATATGAGCAGTGCCTAGTCGTAAGGGTAGGAGGCCAGGATTATCGTTTAGGTTATGGAATTTGTGTGCATCTAATCTTCCTTCAGCGGTCCAAAAGAGGAAACTGAAATGGGAGGTTTTTTTAGTTCATTTATGTGAACAATATCTTATGTGCTTTTTAAGTTTTTTATGTTTAAGTAATTTTCCAGAAATTTCAACACGATTTCTGTCAAGTATTTGAGTAATTACGAAAGGACCTAGGAAACGTTTGTCTTTTTTATTTCCTTTCTTGGGATTATGCTTGTATACAATTTGACCAATTTTGAAATCACTATTCGAATCACCGTTAGTATTTCGTTTTTGTAAAATTTTTCCCTTATTTGTTTTTAATTTTTCTTGTACATCTTTATAAACATGTTGTAACTTTGTTCGTTGATTGTCTACATAGTCATTATAGAAAGTTTGGGGTATAAAAATTTCGATTGGGTTTCTAGAATCTGTATGACCAAAGGTAAGTTCAATAGGGGTGAAACTTGTAGAACTGTGTATAGAATTATTGTACCCTATTATTGCGCTGTCCATTAAATCATCTTCGTCGGGGTAAAGTTCTCGTAGTATTCTAAGATGTTCAATCAATGTTGAATAAACTCTTTCAGCTATTGAGTTGGATTCATAATGACCAGTTGTGGTGAAATGTATTTTAATTTTGTGTAATGCCAAAAGTTTTTTAATAATATCATTATGGAATTCTGTACCTTTACCTAAAACAATTAATTGTGGTACTCCAAATGATGTAAAATATTTTATTAGAGCTTTACTTATAATAACAGCTATTTTAGAAGGAATGTGCATTGCTTGTGCCAATTTTGTGAATGCATCTGTTAAGGTTAGATAAGATTTTCCGTTGTAAACAAAAACGTCGATGTGTATAATTTGGAATGGTTTTGATGCAGTTTCAGTTAACATTAGCGGAACATAAGGTTTTTCTCTAGCATATTTATTTTTCTGACAAATTGCGCAAGAATTAATGTAATTAGTTATCTATTTTTTCATATTTTTCCAATAGTAATTTATTTTTAATTTTTCGTAGGTTTCTTGAATTCCTCTGTGTGTGGTTTTGCTTTCGTGGTAATTTCTGAGTAAAAGAATCTGTTCTTTATCTGATACCGTATTAACTAATTTAGTGTATTTGATAAGTCTTGGTTGATTTGAAGAGAAATGTTTCAAATAAACTCTATTAAAATCATGATACATGTTGTCTTTGTTAAAATAGAGATAGAATGTGTTGTTAAGATCTGCGTTTTCTACTAAAATTTCGAATATAAAACGTTAGTTGTATATAAATAATATTTTATATATATATAGTTTTATATATAATAGTTTATATAAATTTGTATATACTAAAATAATAATATAATATAATATAATATAATATAATATATAATATAATATAATATAATATAATATAATATAATATAGTATAATATAATATAATATGATATGATATAATAAAATAAATAATTTCATCTAATATAGGAATTCCTTGGTTAGTGGATTCAAAAGCTGAATGAATAGTTGAGGAATTGGATTTAGGGGTAGAAGGTTTCGTCCAGTTAGGTTCAGGTGTATTGAGATCGTCTCGTAAATTTGGAGGTATATTAGTGGTATTTTTAGGAGGCGGTATTTGTACGTCTGAGATAATATTTACTTTTGATTGATTTCGTTCATTGATGGAATTGTTTTCTAGTTCTAAAGAGTTTTCGAACTCTCGTAAGAATTCTAAAATTTCGTCATTCGTGTCACCGGGGTTATTAATAATTGAATCAGTTTCTAAAGCATTAATTTTTATTCTACTTAGACAGTCAGACACAACATTTGAAGATCCGCGTTTGTAAAATATTTTATAGTCGTATTCTTCTCATTTAAATTAAAAGCCTCATGAATATCCAGCTTGGCAGGGTTCTCATTTGAATTTAATATTGTGGTTATTGCAAAATTATTGACTATATTTACTAATGCTTTTGGTGTTTCAAGGCCATTACCTAACTTTTCGTAATTTAATATTCCAATGCCATTTTTATGATTGACTGGTAATTTTACAACTTCTGGAGTACGACCTGGTATTATTAGAGAATAACTTTTTATATTATTATTAGCGTCTGTACCAAATATTAGAGGAATAATTGTATTAGGACTAATAATTTGCTTTTTACTGAGGTTAACACTAGCATTTAATTGTTTAAGTAAATCTATGCCTATGATTCCATCAAATTTTTCACTAAACTTGAAAAGATAAAATTTGTGAGACTCTTGTGAATTAAAAATATTGAACAATGGAATATACGCTACCTCGTCGTGATAACAAATATTATGAGTAGTTTGAATATTAAAATTTTCATTAAATATGTAATTCGTATAAAATTTATACGCTAGTTTCGGATTTATAAGTGAGTTTGAACTTCCTGTGTCAACTAAAAATTTTGCATTTATTTCTGGAATTTCTATAAATGGCAGATTTGTTTTTAATGCGTTCACATATATTAAGTTACCTCGCTTGGGCTCGTGAGAGTATGAAAAACCTGAGTTTGATTATTTGATATTTCTGTAATGTGAGCATCTGTGTAAAAATCTTTGGAATTCGTCGGATTATCTACATAAGAATGTTCTGTTTCCTGTATAATAATTGTTTATATTAGCGTCGTCGATATTTTCATAATAGTTTGGATTTTTCGAATAAAATTGATCATGAGAATCAGAATTATCTACAGATTGATTAAAAAGTTCTGCAGATGTGAATTTGGATCTCGAATGGGATTTAAGTACAGTATTTCCTGAAGAGATATCCATTGGTTCTGGTTTGAAAGCTTGTGAATTATTTGGACGATTATATTGTGAATTATTAGGACGAATATTTTGAGGTTGATTGAAATTCTGTGGTGGTTGTGAGGGTCTTTGTATCGGGTTGTAGTTATGGTTTGTGAAAAATGGATGACATTGAGTTGGATAATTGTTATTTGGACGCAAATTATTGTAAGACGGATTTGTAGGAGAATGTTGTGTATACCTTGATGGGTATGATGCTGGAGGATGAGTTATTAAATTAGGTGGAATTATTGGACGGAGTGGTTGAAATGGTTGTACATTGTTATGATTTGTGGGATAATGGTTGATATTTTGTGTTCTTGTAGGTGTAACTCTCAAACTAGGTTTGAATGACACATTTGAATTCAAATTACTTGATCTTTGGGTAGAGTACAAAAAGTTTCCTTCTTCTACAACTAAGCTCATTGCCTTTTTTAGACTGTCAGGTGATCGTAAACGTATGTTAGTTTGTATGGGTAAAGGTAAACCACGAACAAAAGTTTTTAAAGCTAAATTATCGTAGTTCCTGAGATGTAAGCGTTTTTCACTTGAGTCTAAATGTAAAGTGTTTAATTTAGAAATAATGAGGCTCCTAGAATCTTGGCATCGCATACCAAAATTATAAGGGGTTTCATTCTTAAATGCTAACTGACTAAACAGTCAATGTCTTGTTGATCTCCGAAACTTAAATTTAAAGCTTGTTTGATTTCATCCCATGTTTTTAATTCTGTGCGAACCAATTAATATTTGAGCTCTACCTGTTAATTTTCCAATAATAGCTCTAAGTAAAAATGTGTTTAACGCATTATCTGAATAACTCGCAAACGCAGAAATAAAACTTTCACAATTACCTATGAATATATTAAGCGTATGAGGGTTTCCATCAAAATTTGGAATTGAATCTAAATATAATTTAAGTAGTTGGTAATTCGTACCTAATGTAGTCATTTTTAAATCTATATTTTCTAAACTATTTTCACTAGAAATATTTTCAAAATTTTTATCCTTGCTTGGTCGAAAACTTAAAATGCTTTCAAATAATATACTTATGTTTTCTACTTCAAATTCGCTCATCAAAATATACTAACGATTATATATTTATATAACTACTAAATTATTGGATGTGGAAAAAGGAAATAATAAAGAGCATTTACGTTACAACTAAAGCTATCATATTCTAGGGGTCCTAAAGGTTGGAACGATGTTAGTTCTTAGCCCAGGAAAATCGTGGTCCTCGTCCACTCGAACTATCTGCAGTTCTTCGATATGCACTCGAATTCACAGTTTCTGAACACAAATTCGAATATTTCGGTTAATTGTTGAAACGAAAAATTTCCCGTGCGATACGTTAAATTTCCGAAAAATCCTACTGACTGCGCCAATTACGTTACTGAACTTCGAGAAGGCGTTTTTAAAAC
This sequence comes from Diorhabda carinulata, assembly GCF_026250575.1. Classification (NCBI taxonomy): domain Eukaryota; kingdom Metazoa; phylum Arthropoda; class Insecta; order Coleoptera; family Chrysomelidae; genus Diorhabda; species Diorhabda carinulata. The sequence continues at coordinate 14,622,108 of NC_079462.1, forward strand.
GAATTACACGCTGAGAAACGTTTATTCAATACATTGACAAAAACAGAATCTCAATTTATTACAGGTTTACAATATTTATATGTTTTACAAAGTGCCTCGTCGGCGTTATACAATAAAGCTTAATAACAAAGTTCATTGACGTAACTCCCAACATACTTCTGGTAGCCACGGTCTTAATGTAGTGTTGGATTTATAAATCACTTTCTGGTTAAAAATGTTCTCAAATTGTTCCGCATAAACCGGATTGAAAGTTTCCAAAGCAAATTTTTCCTAGGTTTCTAGGAAAAGGTGGTGTTACACTAAAATTTCTCAATCCTATGATTTTAGGTGGAAAATTAATCGAACGATGTACCAGGACGTGGGTACTGGACATTTTAGATTTGATGCAATGAAAAGAATTCTACATGTAACTATATTTTTCCTAAATACATCAAATTATAACCTATCACAATTTTTCATTTCATGTAAATATTATAGATGGATATTTTTAATTGAGTTTTAATATGAAATATTCCAAATATCGTATCATATCTGTGCCATAACCTGGGAAACTACTAAAACTCTTGGCTAATCTGCTTCTCAAAGCATTGCCCTTCCTTCATGTTGCTTCTAAAATTGATTTTTGTGTTGAAAATAGTTATTGTCCACACATATTTTCGTTAACTGTAGATATTCTGCTAATATTTCCAATTTATTAATCAGCTACCTTCAGAATTGAAAAATGGAAAATTCATTTGATGAGTTATTAAGATTGACAAAGGCATTTATGCTTTGAAGACCTTATTATTCTGTTCTATTCTACAATAGGCTCAAAAGACGGGCATAATTCAATTTAGTGTGAAGTAAGATATCATTTGTATTATAATCACTATTACTAGGTCAAATTGTTTTTTTATATCTTTCTATTTTTATATTATCTAATATTAAATTGTAACGTTTTGTTCAAAAGTTGTATTATTATTTGGGTTCATTTCTCAAGATTCTCTAAGGTCTGCGGGATTGGCCATGCAAGGAAATAATGAACTTACATCAAATTGAATTCCCTCATCTCAAATTTGTGTTTTTTCCACTAAACTAATGAATTCTGACTAATTATTGACTCAGAAACTATCTGGTACTATAAGTAGAGTTTCAACCACCTTCGTTGACTATCTGGAAATTTACAGGTAGGTGTACAAATTGTTGGACCAATAGGTCTCACTGCCCCCTCCCAGAGCAATAGAGCTTTGACATTTTTGGGTTACTAACAAATAACTTATACTTGAGTGGCCCAAATGTTACAATTTTTATGTATTCCATATAATGGGATGGTTTGACTTAACGGATTTTTAAATATCTTGTTTATGATTCCATTTCGACTATACTATCAACTCTTTCGAAATAATCCTTTTAGTCCATTATAAACAACCTTATTTCGTTCCTCTACTTCTGAATAAGTACAATAATTTCACTTGGAATCCTTGACAATATTCAATTATTTTTTTTACTGATAATTGTTCATCTGCATCATTAGATATGTTTTTCGAGATCTGACTCCTCCACACAGCCCAAATGAAATATATCACTCAATTCACCAAGATTGCACGTAAAACCCAAAGCATTATCCAATATCTGAGATAGAAGGCTTCCATCAATGTTTATGAACTCCAAAAAAATTAGTTTCTGTACTGATTCCGATTTCTCAATTAAAACAGTCATCTTCTCATATTTTTTCTCACACTAGTTTTCATATTCTAAAGTAGTTAATTTATGTGTTAATTTGAAGTTCTTAAGCATCTATTTCAAAAGTACTTCGTAAACTTTACAGGTAGAGAATAGTAGGCTGAAAATCTAGAAATACATCAAAATAATCGCTAAACAATCCCATGGATCAATGAGAAAAGTGTGGAATTTACAAAATTATGAATGTAGGGCAAACTAAGATTCCTCTTGATATCCCGTTTAAACTGCACCTATCAGTCATACTCATGTAATAAATAATATGAAGTTGTTGAGAAATACGTCCAACAATAATATTGGATGAATTTGAAAGTGTTGAAATGTATAAATGTAAGAATAATTTTAAACGGGGCAAAGGCCCTTTTCCCTACAACTTATTAGTTAGATTATTGATGTGAAATTTCCTGTCTGCGGTTTTTTTCTCTAGAATTGTATTTCACAGGAAGCAGTTCACGTTCACCCTTGAAGACGTTAACATGGTTATTTAAACACACGCTGGACAGTAAAATTGTGTTCGTATTTTAGTAGTGTAAACACTGTGTTCATTATAAATTTTATTCCTTTTCGTTTTTAGATATTACTACTAATTTTATCAAAATAAGTAGGAATTATATTCAACGAAGTCAGTACTTTCCTAATAAAATTGCAATTAAAAAAAAAATAAGTGACAATGGCCTTATATTTCATTCGTCTCTTCAACTATTTTTCACTGACCGGTTAAAGTTTCGACATATTGATTTGTTACTTGGTTGTTTTCTGGAAAAAATAAATTCAATTTTCGTCACTCGAGTCGATAAATCTCCGACTTCATTCCACAAATAAATAAAAATGGTTAATAATTATGTCATAACAAACACGAAACTGTTATTATTTACTTTACATATTCAAAACGAAAACTAAAAAATGTTCAAGAATCGATACAGAAAACCAAATATTTAATCAGTGTATCTGTATATCAGCGTCGTTAGCTCTAACGTCTTTATACGATATAAAATAAAATCAAATGAAAAAATATATGACTATGATTTAAATGTTTTGTTGTTTAGGAAAATAATGGCACTCCAGTCAAATTAGTCCTTAAAATAGAAGTAAGGTTACCAAAATTCACATAGAGCTAGAAATTGGTATGAATGTTCAAAATACTATTATAAATGAATTGTGAAAAGTCCCCATAAATCCCCTGTATTATAGTTATTATTAACACGTTCACATTAACATTTATTTGTAAGAAAATTTTTTACATAGCTTTAACAACAGAACTTATTATATATCTCATTTCTTCCATTCGCTCAGTAGTCGGTTGGTCGGACAGCGTTGCCAGTTTTCATGAGTTTTGAATTAATTCTGGCGTGAACATACTCCCCGCGTTGAAAGCATAAGGATGGCTTTCAAAGGTCAACTGGAAGGGGGCAGATTTTTTGAAAGCTTCTTTTGATGATTTCTCCAGAGGGAGTTCTTATAGAAGCGACCCTAGCGATACCGTCAGGGCCTCTATGGAGCTTGCTGATTCTACCTAATAACCACTGAGTGGGCATAGTGTTCTCGCCTTTCACTAAAACGAGAGAATCTTCTACTAGATGGCCTTGGTTGGACTTCCATTTGGTGCGTCTTTGGAGCTCCGCAATGTACTCAGATTTCCATCTGTTCCAGAAGTGCTGTGCTAATTGTTGTACGAGCTGAAATCTGGAAAGTCGATTCATTTTTATGTCGGTGACATCTTGATCAGGTGCTGCAATTATTGGTCTTCCAATCAAGAAGTGAGCTGGGGTAAGAGGTCCAAAATCGTTGGGATCAGAGCTCAGTGGGCATAAAGGACGCGAATTCAAAATCGCCTCGATTTGTGCGAGAACTGTGGCAAATTCTTCAAATGATAAATGAACTTGGGTCAAAACGCGCCTTAAATGGTGCTTTACGCTTTTGACAGCTGCTTCCCACAAACCTCCGAAATGAGGAGAGTAGGGTGGTATAAACCTCCACTCTATATTCTGAGAGCTACATTTCTCGATTATAGTGTTGCTGCCATGTTTTAGAAAATCCTTTAGCTCTCGCTGTGCCCCGACGAAGCTTGTTCCATTGTCGGACAATATTTTTGATGGTTTGCCTCGTCTAGAGACAAAACGATATAGCGCTTGAATGAATGATTCTGAAGAAAGGCTAGAAATCAATTCCAAATGGACTGCTTTAGTTGATAAACAAATAAATACGCCAATATAACATTTACTTAAACGACAACCTCTACCTTTCTTATCGTTAATCATAAATGGCCCCGCGTAATCAACTCCCACTATTGAAAATGCACTAGAAGGATTAGTTCTATCGCGCGGTAAGTTGGCCATAATTGGCTGTATGGTTTTAGCATTGAATTTGAAGCATTTCACACAATTCTTAACAGTCTTTCGTGCAAGATTTCTACCGGATATAACCCAGTAATTTTCTCTTATAGTGCTTAAGAGCAGCTGAGGGCCGCCATGCAATAGGCGTTCATGTTCTTGTAAAAATAGTAGCTTTGAAAAATGATGCTTTGAATTGATCAAAATTGGATGCCTTTTGTCAAAGGAGTAATTTGAATGTTTTAGTCGCCCTCCTACGCGTAGCAAACCATCGGGTTCTAGAAAGGGACTAAGACTTAATAGATTACTATGGGAGCTCAAAGGCTTGTTATTTTTCAATGTTTCAATTTCGGTAGAATACGATTGAGATTGACAAATTCGAATGAGACATTTTAGAGAATCACTTAACTCCTGTACTGTAAGAGAACCGTCTCTTCTGCGATTTCTCTGAAGACAATTATCCTTAAATCGTAAAATGTATGCCATTGTTCGTTGCATTCTTGAGAAATTTGAGAAACGTTCAAAGGGAAAACTCAGAGTAGGGGGCGCAACATTGGTCAGAAGACTGGATTTAAGTTCAGGTAAATCATGAACCACCTCCAGCTTGTCATTGGGCCAAAAACTTGGGTCCTTAGCTAGCCAAGTAGGGCCGCGCCACCACAAATCAGAGTTTAAAATTTGACTAGGATATATTCCCCTTGAAGCAATATCTGCTGGATTATCGTGGGTGGGGATGTGCCTCCAATCGGCGTGTTTAGTGAGAGACTGAATTTCTGCCACTCTATGGGCCGTGAATGTTTTTAGCAGATTCGGGCTTGTGCGTACCCAAGCTAGAGTTATAGTTGAGTCCGACTAAAGTGTGAAAGATTTGAATTGAATTTTCAAAGCAGTTTTAGCTTTATCTGTTAGGCGGGCTAGAAGCAATGCTGCGCATAATTCCAACCGCGGGATTGGTATTGTTTTTATAGGTGCCACCTTTGCCTTGGCGCATAACAGGGATACATGAACCTTTTGATCGGAATCAATACTTCTCAAATAAACACAGGCTCCGTAAGCCTTTTCCGAAGCGTCAGCGAAACCATGCAGTTGTAATTCAACAGCATTCTTGCAAATAGCTTGTCTGTTTAACTCAAGATCGTTCAAAATAAGAAGCTCCTTCTCCAACCTTACCCAATTTTCAGATATAGCTTTTGGAATAGCGTCATCCCAAGCTAATTTATTTTCCCATAATTTTTGCATTATCATTTTTGCGATAATAGTACATGGGCTTAGTAAACCAAGGATGTCGAATATTTTTGATATAGTAGATAAAATTGTGCGTTTTGTGACCTTTGTACCTATAGGATTGGTATGAATTTTATATTGAAGCTTATCGTTATTGCAAACCCATATCAAGCCTAATGTTTTTGTTTTGCCATCATGCGCAAATTCTAGTATATCGGATTTTAAATCATTTGAACTTATATTTTTGAGCGCGTTGGTGTCGTTAGAGCACCATTTTCGGAGTGCGAAACATCCCGATTTAAGAGTGTCACTTATCGCTTTACATATGTATTGCGCATGCTCAAGTGTAGGTGCACCTGTTAACAGGTCATCTACATAAAAGTCGTGCTTAATGATTTCGGCTATTTCCGGGTTCATTTCTTGAATATCCTCAGCGAGTTTAGCTAAACAGCGTATTGCAAGATAACTGGCAGAGGCTTGCCCGTATGTAACGGTATTTAGCTGGTAGACTTCCAGGTTATCACTCGGATTTTCGCGCCATACAATTTTTTGCAAATGCCTTTGCTCGGGCGTTATTGAAATTTGCCGGTACATTTTAACTATGTCTGCCGAAACTACATAGTTATATTTCCTAAACCTTAAGACTATTGATAGTAAATCGTCTTGTAAAACGGGTCCAATGACTTGAATATTGTTGAAGGATAGACCGTTGCTAGAGGGCGCTGATGCATCGAAAACTACCCGTAGTTTTGTGGTCAAACTCTCTTCTCTCAAAACTCCGTGATGCGGCATGAAATATTCGAAGCTTGAATCATTGCCGTTACAAATTGTCATATGGCCTAGCTCTTTATACTCGTTCATAAATTGTATATATCTGCTGTGCAGCATTGGATCTCTCCTGAATTTTCGTTCTAATGCATAGAAACGTTTTTCGGCTTGAGCTTTCGACTCACCTAAACTAGAAGGTTGTTGCTTCAAAGGTATAGTGACTGTAAAACGTCCGTTCGCGTCTCTGGTAGTAGTTTTGATGAAATTGTCCTCGCAAAATTGTTCATCTGGAGAAAGTTGTCGCGTGCTAGATATTTCCTCGATTTCCCAAAATTTGGCTATTGAATTTAATAATTCCTGGTTTATACTTAAATTACAAGAAGCCTTTTCAACGTTGTTAGTACTTATTTGCCCAGATACAACCCAACCTAGCACTGTATCAATTAATAGCGGCATATTTTTTCCTAACGAAATTTTGTTATTGCTTAAGATTGTCCAAAATAGGTCCGCGCCAATGAGCATGTCTACTGGTCCGGGAATATTGAATTGTGGATCAGCTAGCTTTAGATCACCTGGAATCGCCCAAGATTGCGTGTTGATTCGACAACACGGCATCACACTTGTAATCTCTTTTAGAATATAACAATTGCCATGCGCTTTAAAATTGGTATGTATAGATTTAAATGAAACCTTACACCTTTTACTGACCTTTGAAATATTGTTTGAAATTCCGAAAATTGAAAGATCTGTTTTATGTGTCGCAATATTCAAACGCTTTTGCAAATCCTCCGTTATGAAGGAAGTTTGAGAACCACAATCTAATAACGCTCTTGCTTTGTGAAAATTATTGAAATTGTCTGAAATGAGTAAACAGGCGGTAGATAATAGCACCTGCCCCGCCGCTGGTACCACTACGCCACTGCTTAGTGCTGCGGAACTTGAGCTCGCGTTGTCCGCTATCTCGAGTTTTTCATGCAAAATTGTATTGTGCCAAGCTTTACACACTTTGCAAGGCCCTAATTTACACTGTTTGACAGAGTGACCCGAACGCAAACAGTTATGGCAAAGATTTGATTTTTTGACAAAGTCTTTTTTTTGTGTTATTGTTAATCCGAGAAACTCTGCACAACGATATATTGAATGCTCTTTCTTGCAATAGGAGCATGTATATGTACTTGAGGTCAATGACCTTACTCTACTTTGTTTATTGAATTTATATCATCCTGTAACTCTATTTCTAATTGATATGATTTGAATTCGTCAAGATAATTTTCGGCATCACGTAACCTATCTTTTAATTTTGTAACTTCTGTTTGGCTTAAATTAGATATAGTTGCAAATTCATTTACCGCTTTTGTGAAAATAGTTAACTGAGCTTTAATTACACCTCTTTTCTTTATTAGTTTGCCAAGTTCTGCCATTTTATATTGTCAAATTGTTCAAGCACAAACAGAGAAGCTTTGAAATCGCAAATGGAAAGAAAAATTCGGAAATAAATAATTTGGAACAAACTCACTCTGATTTCGGTCGAACTGCCTGATTCTTGCAATTGAACTAGTCGGCCAGTTGAGTTGATGTCTGGTCGCCGTGATATTGTATCGACTACTTGTTTGGTCGATCACTTTGCACTCGTTGATAGTTGCTTGCAGCACGTGGTAAATTGTTTTTGGGTTATAGTTGTTAATAATATATTGTTTATTGCGAATTTTCACTGGTTTTGTTTATAATCCGGCTCGAAGGACCATTTTTTGTATTATAGTTATTATTAACACGTTCACATTAACATTTATTTGTAAGAAAATTTTTTACATAGCTTTAACAACAGAACTTATTATATATCTCATTTCTTCCATTCGCTCAGTAGTCGGTTGGTCGGACAGCGTTGCCAGTTTTCATGAGTTTTGAATTAATTCTGGCGTGAACATCCCCCTTCTGCAAAAAAATTTATTGATGGAGAAAGTTTATAAAAAAAGGTTTTTAGCGTTTTTCAGCTAAACGGTGACAAATAGTTCAGTAAAGATACTCATATTCCACTAATATAATCAAAATCTCGGTCATTTATTTTACTGTAACCTACCATACCATAATTTTTATATACCTGTATGTGCATATGAGCTTTTGCCGCAAAATCTTTTGCTGGTCGCACTAGTTTTATTCGTTTTATAGACTCATCTAGTACAACTGAAGTTTTTGAAGTAACAATTTGAATAATACCCATAATGTGAAACGTGTTATGACCATCTAGCGTATTTACATTTATATCAGCATTATCTGCTACATTTGAATAAATGTGTCAGTTTCAGGTGAAAAGATATGAGGTGGACGATGAAAAAGTGCCGCTGCTTCGTACATCATTGTATCATTATAAGATACGCACAAACCAAAAGATGAAAACATTTGTATAAGCCGGTTCGATCCAAATCGCCGTTGCAAAAAAAACGAAGAGAGACCCAATTGTAATTTGGACTTGAAAACCTAGGCCTAACAGCACACACAATACTATGGTTAATATTCGTGCATACTAATTGTAAATGTTCTAAATTGAAGCGTTTATTTTTTAAAATAACCTTTTCCAAGAATTAAGTCAGTGACTTTGGAATGTCTGTATCAATATCTTCAAACATACGACCTGGTGGAAGATAATTAGAATTCTTTAGCACTGCACATTGAATATCCTTTCGAATAATTGCTGGTGCAGATTCTAAGATGCGAAATCGCTCTTCTTTCTTATCTGATATTTTTTCGTCCCAAGCTTAATTCAAAATATCATGGTGACTATCAATAAAACATACGAATGTTGATCCTGATTTTTCTGTAATAATAATTTTATCACCATACTTCAACTACAATCGCATATTAAAGGTTCTGTTATCTATTGTTGATTTTTCACAAATACTTTTCAATTGTTCTAATGTGAATTGACAATCATCGTTATTTTTAATTTACTTAAATATCTCCCTCATTGCAATATTTGTAAATTCGTCTTGAGGACGACCGACTTTACCCCCAGTGGTCGGTTTCAAAAAATAATTGTAGCAATCGTTATAATACTTAGCCTCGGCAGCGACTGAATTATATTCAAATTCAATTCGAGCAGCAACAGCTTTGGCTACATCATCACAACGAGTTTTAGCTATATTTAGAATACTGTCTTTGAACGAAAGTGTAGTCACTTTAAAAATCTTACGTCGGTACTGCAGTGCTTTTTTCTTCTCCAACTCTTCATGAACCTTCTTCTTCTTGGCGCCTTCTTCTTTTTCGACACTGCACATGAATTTTTACAGATGACTGATCTTTCAGGTACTCCGAAAACTCATCGCCTCTTTCAATACTTGCATTAATTAATGCTTTCATGCATTGATCAACAGTAACAACTCCACTTTCAGTCAAAGGTTGATTACAAATAAAGCACAAACTATGAGCTATAGCCACCAGATGTCACTACGAAGAAATGCTTACGACTAACAGTATTTTGTTTAGTATATATATATATATATATATATATATATATATATATATATATATATATATATATATATATATATATATATATAGTTACTGATTTCATGTAGTAATAACCTGGACTGAAGAAGCTTGCTTCGTTATTTTCTCAAACTTTCCCACACGTTACTCCAAACACTTTTGTCACAAATAGATATTTTGAATTGCTTGTATATCTACAATATTCTATTATAATTTTGACAACATATATTTCATCTCAAACTTCTAATAACCTATTTTCGACAAGAACCCTTCCCTTCTCATTTATTTGATCGTATATCGTATGGAAACGTTAGAGCAAAACGATGTTGATAGGCAGATACACTGATCAAATATTTGGTTTCGATCTGAAAATGAGAAAAGTAAACAATAACAGTTTGTTATGAGAGAATTATTAACCATTTTTATTCGTTTGTGAAATAAAATCAGAGATTTATCGAGACTGGTGACAAAAATTGAATTTATCTTTTCCAGAAAACAACGAAGTAACAAATCAATCAATAGAATATATAGGCAGGCAGTGGAAAAAGATGAACAGACAAATGAAATATACCGCTAGTCTTACCGATTTTTTTCAACAAGCTTATTAGAAACAAAAATATTCACTTTGCTTTTCAAGTTTTTACAAAAACCGCTAATTTTAGATATATGAATTTACTAACGAACTCCCCTCAATTTGAAGCGTACCTCAATGGTAAAGAGAAAAATGGGGATTGTCTCTAGAAAAAATTAAGTTTTCGAAGTTCTTAGTTAGCGAAATTCGGCTCCTTTTTCTGAACACCCTATATAAATTTTTGTCAAGGTTCTCACAGATTTTGAAAGATGTAAGTGTTATTTGTCCAAATCCCCAAAATATTAGACCTGATTCACTTAAACTTAGACATATAATATTTTTAGAGGAGGGCTGAATGTGTCCAAAAATTTCGAAAATGTGATATAATTGAAAAATGTTGGACTTTAGGCATGCTATGACTTATATAAAGTTATATTGAAATTTTGCGTAGATTTCAAAAATTTTCTAAAAACAAAACAGAAAATAGAATGAGCAGAAAATGAAAATGAGAGAGAACGATAACAGAAAATAAATAGAACAGCAACTATAAAAAAGCAAAGCAAAATATATTAGTGACGAGCAATGGAACGAGATGAAGAAAAGTGTTATAAATTGAACATAGGGAGTTGTCTGATAAGGGATAATGATAAGAAACAAAAATGACACAAAGAATGAGACAAGATAGAGAATTCATACGGGATGTAGAGCACATAATGAGTACAAAATTATAATGCAAAGCAAAGGAAATGAGCCGAGATTAAGATCAATACCAAGACTACCATGGAACCAGTACTTACATACGCCGTTGAAATGATGAAACTAACAAAAATGGACAAAACACAATTAAAGAGACCAGAATAATTAGGAAAATTCATGAACCAGTGAACGTAGGAAATAATAGGGGACTTATGACTATGAAATTGAAAAAATATTAGTAAATGAGGATATAATAAATATAATTAAAGCAAAGAGAATACAATGATACGGACACAACAATAGAATGGAAAACAGCAGGGTACAAGAAAAATTACAGAATGGTGACTGAACGTGGAAAGATTCTCAAGAAGTGAATGGTGGTGATTTTGAACACTTAATTTAATTGCAAAGTACATTGAAAAATACATTCTAAATATGATGCTTCATTATTATCTTCATTTTACGTGAAGTTTTAAGATAGAGATATTATCGAAAGTTGACATCTTAGGTATTAATTTTCTCAGTTATTATTTTCCAAAATTTAAAAAACTTCATATTGCTGAACAAAAGTCTCGAATCTCTTTTCAACAAGGTGCCACAGGACCTCCTTTCTTATTTAAGATTTTGGAGGTGGTGATTTTAATTCAGAGAGGTATAATATTTTCATACTATAACTTGTCAATTTAAGAAAAAAAATCAACCTGTTTCAGGTTTTTTTCACATAGTACATAATAACCCTAAAATTGAATTTATTCCATAAATATGGACCGTATTGTATGTACATAATCATTGTGTTGCACAGAAATATCAATATATGTCAAGAACTGATGATTTTAGATATAGAAAATGTTTGATAATGAAAAAAGTATGCTGGTAGTACTTTTCCATACTCACATAAAATGAATAATTTGTAAAATTGTTAAAAAAAACGAGAAAACGATGAATTAGTATTAATTTCTTATTTCTTAGACCTTTTGATATCAATTTTTTAACAATCTTCCGAAAATTATTAGAAAACAACTAATTTTAAAACAGAAGAGATCTAAAATCAAGAGAATTTATAATAAATAAATTACTATAATATATACCTACACTATACAAATACTTATATACTACACATTACTATATTATATACAAAAGTCTACAAATATTTCCTGTAACATATTTAAAATATGTACATATTTGCAATATATGTATTTTATTCCGAAGAACTAGTGGATGAATTGTTTAAATTAATCACGAGAGGTTCTACAGTTTGATCAATAATATTGTCTAATTCCCACATTTTTTCTTCCTCTTTGATAACATGCTGCATGCATTTTTGACAGTTTTCAGCAGTAACGTTTCTAGAAGCTTGGTGTAGTAATATTCTAATTTCCGAGCTATTTCGCCTTTAACTTGTGCCCATATCAATTCGATCAGATTGAGTTCACAGTGATAAGGAGGAAGACGAATAATAGTAATTTGGCGATTTCTTGTCACTTCATCAATATTTTATTTCTTGTGGGGGTTTTTATTTATTTTGACAATTAATAAAAGTAATAAAAGTCATTGTTGAATGTAATTTTTTTTGTATTAACAAGTTAATAATGTCTTGTTTTTTTATTCAAATAACAGTAGGCCACCATCAACAAATCCACTGTCACTGCCAATATGTGTTACTATTAATCGTCTGCCTTTCTCTGATGGAGCTCTCAATCCTGTTGATAGTCCCTCCAAGAAAGATTGTCTAAAATTGTTAACCGTCTTATCTTGCCATATTTTGCCCCTCGTTAACCCAAGTGATTGGTGGCCGCCCGTCTTCCAAAAAGGACGCCAAAATTTTATCAATGGTAGGAATTTTCTGTTTAAAATGAGTGGACTTTCCTGCGTTTTTCATATTTGTAATCTTCATCGATGTAAACCTTTGGCCTCCCTGACTTAAAAATCCACTTGTTTTCCTTTCCTGCTTGTAGACCGTTGATTTTCCTAGACCTGTCATCTTCGAACACATACTTGTTAGATCATCCACACTCACTGAAGGGTACATGTGCATGCATCTTCATTTTATGTATTGGAGTATAGTTTTCAAAGGTCGACATATTGAATATGCACTAAAGTTTCGTAAACGTTTCTGTGACAAACACTTCGCTAAAAATGCAGTTGTGTATTGGGAATTATCTTTTATAGGATTTTTTCTTAAATTGAAACTTGTCATTAACCATTTGAGTATACCTCATATTTTAATCTTTTATTCCCTTTTGCAAAATGTACCTAATTATCATTTTTCCCAGAAAAAATTGGTGAAATATTTACCTGTCAACATGTTTCCTTTCTTAAAATACCCCAAAAGAACTTGTTTTGTCCGATAAGTAAACATAGTTGGAAATTTGAACTTGATGCAATAAATTTCTTAGAAAATTAATGTTGGATTCATTTGCTAAGGTGTAATAAAATGAAATAATAAATTGTTATTGGCCAGGAGAGGGATTGATTTATTACTCTACACTCTTTGCGTATAGAGTATAAAAGCATTAATGTATTATTATTTTGATTCACCCTGTATCAGATTTTCAACTAACTAAATGATTTTCCAGAATCTTCACAACTATTCCAATGCTTTGACGCTAACAGATCTATTCTGTACTATAAATCAAATTCACAAAGATTTTGTTGAACTCAATTATTGTTAAATCAGGAAATAACCTCAAGATATTATCATAGATTCACACAAATTTATAATAGTATTAGAATTTGCAAATGTTTCCACCTTTTAATTTTCTTCGAAACCAATTTATTCTCCCGATAGCTCCAACTAGAAAGCAATACAAGTGAAAAGTGGATAGGGCACATGGCACATTCGAATTTCCTTAAAAGCTCCATTATCTCGCTACCCATATATACTACTAATGTTGATAATAATTTGCAATAGTGTTTTCCGACATAAACGAATTCTAGTAGCGTGCAGTTTTATCTGTAATGTGGAAGGTTTAATAGAGATTTTTTTCTCAATGATACTATCATTTTTAAGTTAAAAATTATCACCATGAGCGTATATTCTTTAAATTAGGCATAAATTGTGAAAGCATGAAATATGATTCCAGTTTTATAATCACAGAGAACAAAACAAATTCTAGTGAAAAAATTAGGAATTTATGACAGAAACTTTTAATTAAATGAATGATGAATATCGGTATACGAAATGCAATTGACTATGACGAGAACAGAAATCGTGGGCACAGGCACTACTTCTCCGTGTATGCATTTTCCTCCAAATATAGAAACGTAGTAGTTTTTGATGAATATACAAAGAAACCGTTATTATTTTTACTTTACAGGAAAATATAACTTGATTACCTCCTCATGTACAAAAATTGACTGGGTCAAAATGAAATGCCGTATAATGTATTTAAAATAAAACTTCATAATCTTAGTATGATACAAAACTCAACTAATTAGAATTCTACACCTAATCGCTTTCATAGATTGTTGTTTTTTTCTGGCATTGACATCACACTGGATCACATTATTGGAGTATTTTGTAGAATATTAGCTGGTCTGTCTCTAACATGAAATCGATCAATATCGATATAGTTCTATTCAAAGCAGATGACTTTTTAGTCACGGCATTTTGTTTTTCATGAATCCGAGGATATTTGATAAACGAATAGCAACATTTTTCTTTGCAGTTGGACGGTAGTTCTTGAAGCATTTGCTTTATCACTTTGCTGTGAATGTTGTTCGTAGATTTATTCGTAAATGCTTTTATTTTTAAACTACGGGTAACGTACTGAAAGAGTACCATGTTTTACTCTTCATAAAAACTTCTACAAGACACAAATTGAGATTAGACGTAGCTATGAAATCAGACACTACTTCTTTGTATATGTATTTTTGTCCAAATATAGGAACATAGTAGTTTGTAATGAATATACTAGAAAATCGTAATTATTTTTACTTTACGAAAAAATATGACTTGGTCATCTCATAAAAGACACACATAAAAGACTTGGTCAAAATGAAATGCAGTATAATGTAGCACAGAACTTTATAAACTCAGTTTGATATAAAACTGAACTCTCAATTCTACTCCGAATCACTTTCACAGATATTTCTTTTTGTCTGGTATTGACATCTCATTGGATCCCATTGGATATTTTGTAGAATATTAACTGGTCTGTCTTTACCATATAATCGTGAAACCTTAATAGAGTTCTATTCATAACGAATGACTTCAATATTTACTCATTGCATTATCATACTTATTTATGTTTTTCAGGAATAAGGATTTTATTTGTAAAAAATCCGAAAATCCAATTTTTCAACATGATGAGGGCTGGGCTGCTTTTTTCTTAGCGCAGTCTTTGAGAATGTGCGAAGCTGAGAAGTTGGACGGTAGTTTTCAAAGCATTTGCTTTATCGCTTTGTTGTAAATACTGATCATAGATTTCATCGGAAATGCTTTTATTTTTAAACTACTGGTGACGTACTGGAAGCATACCATGTTGTACTCTTCACAAATAGTTCTACGAGATTCTGTCGGTAATTTTGGTAGTTATATTCTCTCTTATTAGTGACTTGTCATATTAACTGCAAATAACTTATTTTTTACTTTCACGATACGATTTCCGTATTGGGAATGTCAATGTTTCAGAATATACAAAACTTATGAGAAATTTCTTGAAGATTCTTTTATGCCTTTTTCTAAAAATGATAAATCTATGAATGATTCAATGGCACAAGTAATTTGAGCAGAATTTATAACTTCATTTTACACATTTCATTGTAATTGAAAATAATTTCCATATTTTTTTTTGTTTTCATATCTTTCAATTCTAAATTTAAGCGAAACAATATTATTCCTTTCAAAAACCTCCACATTTAATAAAATTATATCACTGAGAAACAGCTAGAAACATTTTTTGTATGTATCATTTTAAGTCAACACGGAGATAGCTGTTTGCAATTATATCGATAGATAGATAGAAGAGCCAGTCTCCATACAAATCAGGTAGAGTTTTAAAAACAGTGTTGCATAAGCTCGTTTTTCAAAAACGATCTTCTTTATGGTTGTCAGTTAGAAGTCGACTACCAAGCTTTCAATTTTCAATTCAAGAATCTCTGATAAGATCTCCAGAATAACTCATTATTCACTGACAAATGATCAATTGTAACTTGTTGGTATGTAAACACAAGATCGAAAATTTCTTCCACAATTGTCGTCGATTTGGACAAGTTTTGCCATCAATGTTATGTTATAACATCCTGGCTATTTATTGCGCGCTTTTGTAATGTAAGACCAAGCTGTTTCATTATGGTTATTATTATAAAAAAACGACGGGTTGCACTCCGGTTGCCGGCAGAAGTGAAAATTTGAATATTAACGTTGTGCATTTTTGATATTTTGGAATGGTTAGGTAATAAAGCACGAACTGCTTTAATTATCAATATTAAAGTACTACCATTTATGCGTTAGAATACAATATTTATTTATTGCGCTATCGTACACAAACATGACAATTTATATTACATTAAAAAGTGCATCTCTCAGAAAAATCAACTTCCATCCATAATTTAGATGACTTTTTCACCATCATTATTACCAGAACATTTATCGCCAATCTCTAGAACTGATACGATCGGTTTATGATAACTGAAGTAGGAAACGAACAGTTTTAATTAGAACCTATTTAAATGTCGCCGCTAAAGAAGTTTTCACTTCAAAAAATTGCCTTCGTCTTCATTTGGAACTCTTTGAATTTGGTTTGCTGGTCAACAAGAGGTGTCATCATATGACTTAGTTTAAAATTATTGGTCATAATGTTCCTTAGCCATGACTTGTATGCCAGTTAATGGCAGCTTATATTCAATTTACAAATTTCTCTAGTGTATAATTGTTACAAAAATACGAGGAGAAACATGTTTTGCGTAAATTTGTTGATGTGATGACGAATTGTCTTTTATCCATCGAACTAACTATTGATCCATCCATCGAACAATGTTCTCAAATTCTAAGAAATAATGAAATAGTATAGACACTTTATTTTGGCCATTTTTAAGAGCCTGTTTCGCATTGTATTTGCGTATATAATGAAATTTGATCTGGACGGTCTGGTGTAACATTCAATGTTAATGAGTTTGCTTTGTAGATCTTGGTAAAAGCGGGTGTCGTTTTGAGGTAGAAACTTTATGGTGTCAACTTTGTTGTTAGCTGTCACACTTGAAGTTAACCTAAGGGCTCGTGAGTTTTCATATTGTCTATTGGATAATCTAAAATATCTATTCTAACTGTGAAATGGAGGAGTAAGTGAATATTTACTTGATTGTATTATGAAGTACCTATTTTCAACATAATTTTAGAGTCCTTATAAAGATCACCATAACGGCTCCAACAAGTAGGACAAAATTTCAGATTAGCATCTGAAAATGAATGGTCTTTATCAGATTTAGCACCCAAATTCCTTCTCAAACCCTCGAAGATAGTAGTTGAATGGAACAATTTCACTTCACGGCAGAAAATGATAATGAAAATCATTCAAGTGTGTCATGTGCAGTTAAAGGGTGCTATATTTCATATAAAAATCACTACTAAGATTACAACTAACATTCTTCTCATTGTACAATCTGTCTTTAGCGTATGCATCATCTAATCGTGAATCAAAAATTGCAGAAACTTTGAAAATAAAGAGTGCAACACTGAGTGCAGTGGAACCTGGAAAAGTTAATGAAGATGTACAAATGAAATAGTCTTTGGCTATTGTTATGCTTTACTTATTAAAATACAAAGTTCTAGGCAGCTTTTTAGATTTAATTGAAATTGAGAGTCAGTAAAAGGGATTTTAGATGCAAATAAAAGTCCATATTCTAATTGATAATTCAAGTGTCATCTTGAGGAGTATTCGAAGTATTCAGACATTTCTAGAAGAAAATATTAATTCATGTTGTCGTTATAGGTTGTTCATGCCAGTTTTTTAGTCTTTTGCAGTTGTAATGAATATAAAACTTTGCCAGACAATACAAAAAAAAATATTTTGTTCATTCTGCTTGTGAATATTTTCAAAGAGAATTAAACGCATTGGGGGATTAGAAGAATTTCAAACTTCCTAAGAAGAGAATCTTAGTAGAATTTTAAAGTTAAGCAAAACACGATAGTTATTTTTGGAAATAGTCATAACGCGGATATTGGCATATTGGAATTCCTTGCCTTTTTTTGAGAATGCAGTTCTTCATAAAAGAGTTAGCTGAAATAATTCGATAGAACTTCATAGACAGTATCATTAAACCCTAAACGTTGTACGTGTCATACATGTTCGAATGTTGAATTTCCACGTGAAAGATTTGCAGTTTGCTGGAAAATATAACACTTACTTTATTCATTCGTAAAAAGTCAGTAATTACAAAATATAATGAGAATATATGAGTAATTTTAACCTAACTTATTCGTTTAACTTTGTGTTAATTTAGATAATTATATTGAGAAAATAAGAACGGGAATTAATAAATTCGATTCAACTTCCATGTTGTTTACCAAATTTGTTTTGGTTGTTCTGTTTAAAAATTTGCAGCTAATTTTGAATTCAAGAATGTTATTCTAGGAAATATCAGGTCAATACCAAAAGCTAGGACTTGATTCCCAAAACTATGGAACACTCAACCTCAATTAGCCCCCAATGTTGATAAGAAATATTCTGAGAGAATATGTGCGAAACGGTGAACGAGATTAATGAATGATTGTTTCCGAATTTAAAACTTTCAATTCGGAAGGCTTAACCTTACCACTTTCATTTGCTATGACAGAAAGAAATTATTTTTCGTCTTAGTTTAGTAAAAGTTAGAACTAGAAATCAGCTTTCGATAAAAACTATATGTACAATACCTAGACTTGGTCATAAGTTTGAATCAGATGTGAAACTGATTAATTATAAAAATGATTCAAAAATGAAAATATTGAAAAAAGAATTAATTTTGTTAACAGTTTGTGAGACTATTGAAGAACTATTGAAATTTGAACATTTGAAATTTTAGCGTTATATTTCTCTCCTTTATTTCAATTTCCCCGCTTTTAGCACTTTCACTATTGATGAGGTTTATTGAAAATTTAACGAGTTCTAAGACAATTATTTCATCATATGATTAATGACAAGAAAATATTTGTGAGAAAACGAAACTAATCAAAAGAAATACTATTTCTAATTTTAGGATGACTTGATTTACTTGATTTGTTACGAGATTTTGAGTCACAGTGATGAAACCACTGAATTTCGGAGAGGAAATTCCAATACAAAACAACTATGTTCACGATATTAAAGTCTTTAATTATATTTTTCATTAGGAGAAATGACAATACATGCTGGTTGAGGTACTCTACAGCAAGAGCTGCCCTCTAGCTGCGTACCTTTGCTTACAATGTTTTGACTCAATTTTTTATTGAGAAGCACTGTCAGACATCCAACTTTTCTTTCCAAATTTCAAGAAATATGTTAAATAAGTTGAAATGAACTGTTTATAATTGTTTTCACGTCCAGCTAACTAATGATAAAATTCTAGTGTTTAACTAAAAAATGTTTGTAAATTTTTTTCCGATTTCACTTCAAAACGGTTCATACTTAAAAAACGTTCTCGCGTATATCTCATTTTCTTAGCCTTGTACTTAACAAATTTTCTTATGTAAAAGATGTGCGTTTTCTTGCGACTGTAGCGGCTTACATATGTAAATTTAATGTTTTTCCTCGCTTTTGCAAATTATCGAATTTCTCTTTGTCAGATACCGTTTTCGTAAAATCGATCAGCCTGAGTACGCCATTTGTACTATCCACTTATCATTATTGAACAAACTTGGATTCATACATGAATCGTTCGATGTATGGGAATCCTCTAAGCGACAATTGGTTTTTATTTATTCTTCTTTTTCTGTTATTCACAAAGTATCACTTTTAGAATAATTTTAGCACATAAAACTCATTAGCTATCACTATACAAGGTTTTGTAAGACACTATTTTGTCGCACGTATTTTTTTAGAGTACGACGAGTGGAGCAAGGGAATTCCACAGCATGGTAAAATGAAGGTCAGCATAATCTGACAAAGACCTGATGATAATGTAACTCAAGATCACTAATAAGGTCCGGATTAGGTTTACCTTATATGGTCCCTATTATAATTACCTTAAATGGTCCTGATCAGAAGTGCATCATAAGATCATTATCATGATTGCCTCATAAGATTATTATCAGGTTTACTTTATGAGGTTGACGTAGAGGTATTCAGTAGGGCGAACAAGATAATATGTACATAGTAGTTAGTACTTATCCTGACACTAAACAAAAAATTCAAAAAGTGAACAACAACGTATGAAATGAATATACTTACGAGGAAGTATTGATATCTAGTAAGCCTAGACCAGCTCCATGCATAAACAAAATATTACGTTACCATAGCAACAAAGAATAAATTATTAGAAGTGTCAGTGTAAAGTTTGACGTCAAAAAAGTAACCCAGAGCTACACAATAAATTGAATGAAAAAAGATGTCCACCGAAATTGTGAAAATCGAAAAATTGAGCTGAAACTGAGAGTATCGAGCTATCATCAAGTACCTGTATTTAAAATGTTAAGAGGTAAACAGATTTACGAAGATATGCTTAATACCCTAGGTGATCAATGTCCTTCGTATGTGACTGTGAAAAACTGAACTGCAAGCTTCAAAAGAGGTAAATTTTCTATTGAAGATGATGACCGATCGGAAAGGCCAGTTTCTGTATCAGTCCCCGAAAATATCGATGCAGTTCATGATTTTCTTAGATCGTCGAATCGGGCTAAAACGGATATGTCAAGCACTGAATATTTCATACGAACGCGTTCATCAATTTGGACATGAAAAAAATTGCTGCAAAATGGATTCCAAAAATATTTGAACGTTGACCAGAAGCGTACAAGTGTAAAAGCATTGCGTTCAATCTGTGCTCAATTTGAAAACGATGTAGCCTTCTTAAACCGAATTGTTACTATAGATAAGACTTGGGTACATTTTTACGATCCAGAAACAAAGCAACAATCGATGGAAAATTTCTTGCTACAGGTTTTTTAGGATTGGTGATTTATTTTTTTGGATAACTGGAGATTACTTTTCGACATTACTGACCACACTACGGGAAAAATTAATGTTGCCATACAAAAAATTCGTGATTTGGAGTTTGAATTACTAGAACACCCCCCTTATTCACCAGATTGGGCTCCGTCCGACTATCATCTCTTTCCTCAACTGAAAAAAAGTATAAAACATCGTAAATTTTCTTTCAACGAGGAAGTAATGAAAGTTGTGGAGGTCTTATTTGCAGAGCAAGAAGAAACATTTTTTTTTGAAAGATCTAGAGACGTTGCAGGTTCGCTGTATTCAATTAAGAGGAGAATATGTTGAGTAATAAAATATTTTGACATTGAAATTTCATTTGGGTCTATAGTAGGCTAAGAATTTTTCAATATATCCTCGTAAACATGAATATACTATAAAATACCTGGAGAGAAGGAGAGAATAGATGAAATATAGAACGACACAATTAAATGCTGATGAAATATAATGAGTGGGGTGTGAACAATCGAACAACAAATGAGATGTTTTTGGACCTACAGTGATAATGAAGGAGGTTAGAGGATTTCGAAATAAATTAAGAAAGAGAAGAGGTATACCTAGGGAGAAATTAAATACGGAAATTGCAAATAACCAGAGAAAGAGGGGACTCAATGGGAAACAGGCAAAATAGGCTGCAACGGATAGAACCAAATACCTTTACACTTATGAAAAAAGTTGCGAATAAGTAAGTGAGTAAATTAGAGAAACAATTCATTGGTTAGGGAGGAGGTTAGGGGATTTTTATTAGGTTTTTATTAATGCTAATATGAGAATTCTATGCACTGAATTCTCTCAAATTATATATAGTATCGCAACTGTCATTTTTTTAATCAATGTTCATTTTTCTGCTTAAATATCGATCTAGAAGGGATCCAGGCTGTGTATGCTCACTATCTATCTTTCATTATTCAATTTCATATTCGAGAAAATATTTTATTGATAAAGATTCCAAAGTCTTAGTTTATCATAATAAGAATAATTTTGCGTTGGAAAATTATATTACAAGAATTAAACGTATGAAATTTCTGACACGTATGGCAATTAGAAATGAATCTCATCATTTAGTCACGTTTGCGGCAAGTATCCAGTGATATGCACCACTTTAAAGAACACGGCGGCTCCTGCTTTTAGTATAAACGAACCGAAGCTGCTTTCATAATTTAATAAACGTGCCACGTCACTAGCAGTCATGTTATTTTCCCCTTTTTTTCAACATTCAACATTTTAGCTTATCAAAGTATAAAAAATGTTCACAACAAATATACAAGGTTTCAGTTTTAATCAGTTTGAAGACTACCTTCTATATTCGAGCTTATTTTGAACTACTCATATC
Source organism: Diorhabda carinulata (assembly GCF_026250575.1). Classification (NCBI taxonomy): domain Eukaryota; kingdom Metazoa; phylum Arthropoda; class Insecta; order Coleoptera; family Chrysomelidae; genus Diorhabda; species Diorhabda carinulata. The sequence continues at coordinate 14,644,338 of NC_079462.1, forward strand.
AATATGTTTAATTCAAAAATTAGTGAACCATTCCTAAATGATCGAATGAAGAACATACGAGGGGTGTCTGAAAAGTTTCTGATCTAACAAAGAAATGAGACATTTTTATTTCTCAACATAGTCTATACACTTAATTCAGCAGCGCTTTTTATCCCTTTATTTCTTCTGGTCTTTCTCTCGTGTCATAAAAATCTCAAGTGAAACTTTAACGTTAAGAAAAAGGAAAAAGTAGCAGGGAGATAGATCTGGTGAGTACGGTGGGTGGTTAACCAATTCGCTAATTTTAGCCATGGGAATCACCGAACTTTGGGAAGGTGTGTATTCTTGATGGAAAAAGCACTTTCATTTTCTTCAAATGATTGCTCTTTCTTCCTTATCAAACGCCATGATGATGATGTTCTCGTAGATAATCCCATGACTAACCCAAAAAAACCGTCACTGTTCCAGCTGACGCTGACGAAACCGCACTAGCTGTTTGCGGAGCAGGTTTGCCCGTTGCAATCCATTGTCTTGACTGCAATATGATTCTTTGGACTGTTTCGTGATGTTTTTTGGTTTTCAAAGTTTTTTTCTGTTTTCTGTGGTAAATGTGATTTTTAGTATTTCTTTCTTTTGTATTTATTTTATATTATAGATATATATTATATATATATATATATATATATATATATATATATATATATATATATATATATATATATTATATAACAGCAATAAGTTTTAAATTGACCATTAACTTAGCAAGTGATTTTTGCTTGGAATTACTTAAAACAATATTGGGTCAATATGACCCAGCTCGTCCATACTTGGCTAAAAAACACAACGCAATTACCATAGGGTTAAATTGCGTTATTCATAATTATTCAGTCAGTGTATGGAAAATATGTATTTTAATATGTCTATAGCCCCTTATATCTTTCTAACATAAATCTTACGGTTGACCAGTACCATTTGATCTTTTTCAATGATATCACTGGTTTTCGCAATTTTTGGTAGTCCCGAAGTCTCGTCATCAATAAAAACCGATACGGCCACATTTGGAATTCAGCTGCCCAAAATTTTTCGATAGTAAATGATGGTGTTACTCTCTGTGCTTATTAAAATCAAATATTTGGCAGAAAAAGATTGTTCTGGGAAACTCTAACCAGAGTAGATCTGCAGAATGTATCAATTTATCGGGACACTGTTGTCTCAACAAACACTTGAAAATGCTATGCCTAGCAGATAATGCGGCGTGTAGGTTTTGTTGCACAGAGAGCGAAACCTTTATCCTTATTCTTTCGAAGTGTGAAACACTAAGGAACTCCAGAGTACTACACTCGGGACTGTATGAAATAGAAAACGAAGGCAATTAAACCCACCCCACATTCTAGACTGTTAAGAAGTTGTGGGATTGATGGATCAGCTTCAATCACATTTACGTGGTCGACGTTTCACAACAAGGCTTCTACTTTTCTTGTATGTCAAAAGGTATAACATCACCAATTTATAACTATTTATAATTTAAAATCAATTGTTATGAATTAATTTCAGTTAAGAATGACAGTTTAAAGGGGAAGTGATTTAAGACGTTACGAGATGCTTATGGACGAGGCGACGAAGGAGCCGAGTCAAGAATATCCAATAGAGTACTGTAATAATAACTTCACGGACGTATATCGTGATATCATATTTTTTTCATTCTGTTTATATTTGAAAATTTGACAATTTTACTGAAAAAGAGCTCCTCTGATTATTCTCTCTCTATTATTTAAAAAAATTAAAATTAAATTAAAAGGTAACATTGTAAGCAAAGGCAGACATATTGAATTTTTGGAAATTCAAAAAATATTTTCCGAATGTATGGCTAATAATTCAAATACAATTGCTGAGAAAAGTGCGCAAGCAGTGGGACAAATAATTCCAATTAGAATGAAAGTTTAGTTATTGATGTTAATTGATTTTTTAAGAATTTAAGAGTACTGTAAAGTACAAGATTACCGTAAAGTGTCATTTTCTGGACTCAAGTTAGTCGACTTTACTGTACAATGTAAATTTTAAGCTTTCATTCGATCTTTCATTTCTATATTTATCGAGAGATTAATCGATTAAGGTTGACTGACCTTCAATGTTTCATGTTTTTTCAAGTGATTCAAATATTATTTCCTAGTTTAGTTTCAGTTTAAATTGGTACTAATCAGTATAGTTTTGATCTTACAGATATATAATCATTCTTACAACGTGGTGAACTGGTCTTTAAAATTGAGCTATTTTAAAGTATTACGAACTCTTTGCCTGAGTAATTATGGAAGATAAAACAATGCAATTTTCTTTTCCTAATCCAACCAGATAGCATTACGGTTTTTACAGGATCATAAATTTTCATTATTCATGGACTGCTTCGTAGAACATTTGTAAACTGTTTGTATTCAACCGAAAAAAGGAAGATATAAGGAGTATAAGATAATTAATTGGGATTATTCAGAAAAATTTGTATATGATAATTGTCTTGTGTTTTAATTCATATTCTCATAAATTTATGTCGTGCCACTGAAATCCATAAAACTCACTCGATTATATTTAGTTGTGAAATAGGAAATATTAGTCAGAATTTTTTTTCTCTACAACAATAATAAATAATTTACTAGAAGGAAATTGAAATATTATAATTTTTGTAGAATGAATAATATTGACAATTCGATAGGATGATATTATTCAATTGTCATGTCAGAATTCATAGCGATAAAATTTGTTATCACAAACATTAATTGCGCAGTTTTGTTTATTCATATCCTCCTCTCAACATATTGGAGTGAGCTGTTATCAAAATTCATGCCCAAAACAAATCATAATACTGTATTTCGGTGCAAGTAGGTGTTTCTGGGCGATTATAGTGATCAACTTTGTTATCACAAACATCAATTGCGCTGTTTTGTGAATTCATATCCTCCTCTTGCTTGGGTAAAAAAAACAGTGCTCAGAGATCCAAACAACAGTTTAGTCTCGGATGTGACTGGATTAAATAATGACAACCTGGCGAGAAAAAGGATTAAGCGCAAAAGGAAAACGACTTTACTTAGAATTGGATGCTGCAATGTAACATCATTTAATAATAAAGACCAAGAAATTTTACAAATTAGATATATGCGCCCTTTCGGAGAATAAAAAGAAGAGCAAAGGTAACAGCAAATATGGAAACTACATTCTAATATACAGCGGCAAGAATAAAAATGAAAGAGCAACATCAGGAGTTGGTTTACTGCTACACGAAAGCTACGAGAATCAAATCAGCAATATAATATACGTTAACGACAAAATACTTCAGGCGACGATCAACCTACAAACATCAAGACCAACGCATATAATAAGTATCTACGCACCCGACAGCATCTAAACACAGGCGGATATAGACATATTCTATCAGACATTACAAACAGTCTTAGACGGTACACCCAATCATGACGAAATAATAATCTTAGGGAATTTCAATGCAAGAATTGGGGATGAACTTATTCCCGGTATCAAAAATCGATTTAACGAAGAAACAATCAATGAGAGTGGTGTAAAAATGATACAGCTATGCATACACAATGAACTAAGAATTAATAACACCTTCTACCCACATAAACCACAACATAAATATACATTCGAAAATATACGAGGACATACATCAACTATAGATTACATAGTTACAAATAAAAATATCCATCCGACAAGAATACAGGACACTACATCTCTAACTTCTGCAAATGCAGGAACAAACCACCAGCTTGTAATGGAAAAAATGCGAAATATTCTGATACCGATTTTCAAAAAGGGAGTAAAAACCTATTCCCAAAATTATCGAGGCATTAGCCTCTGATCTGCTATAGATGCTATATTTATAATGCGCCAAATAACTGAAAACACCATAGAGTTTAATAAGCGTTTGATGGGATACGCTTAACTGATGTTATAACTCTACTAAAAAAAAGGAACGTTCGCCCCAATATAATAAGAGTTATCGAAAAACTTAACACCGATAATTATACCTTTGTGAGAACGGCAAACAAATTAGGCAATAAAATACCTGTGGCAACTGGTATCAGACAAGGGGATAGCTTAAGCCCAATCCTGTTCAATATTATAATGGACGAAATCATCAACGAAGTAAAGCAAGCCGGGAGAGGATACCGAATGGGTGACAAAGAGATAAAAATAATATAATATGCCGATGACGCACTAATCTACTCGGAAGACGAAGATAACCTACAGAAGCTCCTATATATATTTCAACAAATAGCGAACACGTACAACATGCAAATATCCACAAAAAAGACAAAATCTCTGACAATATCTAAAGAACCGTGTAGAACAAGTGATATCCTTCAAATATCTAGGGACAAACATAACAAGCGATAGAAATCTAAAGAAAGAAGTAAAAGCACAAACAACGAAGGCAGCATTAATATCAGGATACCTTAGAGATTTAATTTGGCGAAATAAATACATGAGCACAAAATGTAAAATTAGAATATATAAAACTTGCGTAAGGCCGGTCATGACATATGCAATAGAAACTAGAGCGGAGAACACAACCACTAAACGGCTTCTAAGAACAACAGAAATGCGGACTCTGAGATCAATACAGGACATACGTTACTCGATCGGAAGAAAAATGTAGTAAGATGGGCAAGGAGCCGCAGAAGAGAATGGAGAGACCATGTTGACAGAATGCCAAATGAACGGTTAGCAAAAATTGCAAAGGAAAAGAAACCAGACACAACTCGACCTCCTGGACGACCACCTTGATGAAAATACAGGACCTAGTCCTAACGTAAGAAGAAGAAGAAGTATCCTCCTCTTAACATATTGTAGCCCAATATCAGGATTCATGTCCATTGATGTTATCACAATCAACAATTGCACTGTTGTTTGAATTCTCATCCTTCCCTCAACAAATTCGAGTAAACCGTGAAAACAATATAAGAATTAATGTCCAAATAAAATCGTATTGCAGTATTTTGGCGCAAGTAGGTAGTGGCACGCTGCTATAGCGATGAAATATGTTATTACAAACATTAACTGCGCTGTTTTGTTTATTCATATCCTCCTCCTAACATATTGGAGTGAGTTGTAATCAAAATTCATGTCCAAAACAAATCATAATGGTGTATTTTGGCTCAACTAGGTAGTTCCCGGCTGTTATAGCGATAAAATTTGTTATCGCAAAAATTCTTGCGCTGTTTTGTGAATTTGTATCTCCTTCTCAACATATTAAAGTGAGCCGTGAGTAAAATATCAAAATTCATGTCCAGTCAAATCATAATACTGTATTTGGGCGCAAGTAGGTGGTTTTGAGCTGTTATAGTGATAACCTTGTTATCATAAACAACAATTGCACTGTTTTGTGAATTCATATACTCCTCTCAACATATTGGAATGAGCCGTTAGCACTATATCAGAATTACATAGAAATCAAATCATAATGCATTATTTTGGCGCAATTAGTTGATGGCAGGCGGCTATAGCAAAAATATTGTTATCGCAAATTGGAGGGATCCGTAAGCAAAATATTAAAATTCATATCTAAAACAAATCATAATGCTGTTTTTTGGTGCGAGTAGGTGGTTCCGGGCTGTTATAGCAATAGGGTTTAGACCGAGAACGTATAATTGGTATCATTACTGTCCATTTAAAATGCATATTAAAATTTATTACTGACGTTTACTACGGAATTCCGAGAAATTTTTTTAGCAAGCAAGAACTGTGCACTTCGGCTTAACATACAGGAAAATGATATATTTCTCATTAGAAGTTGTAAATATATTTTGATTGAGTATTCCGTCAATTTTAAAAAGACACTTGGGACACCAAGGAAAGGTTAGTTGAAATTACCAGTTTTACGGTGGCGTTCTCAAAAACTTATGAAAATAAACTTGAGATACTCAGCGTACTTTGATGTTTGTCTCTATGATGATTTTCGACAAAGTAGCAAGCAATATAGTATCAGATATTCCGCAGTGGCGGGGAAAGATAAGACAATCTTATATCCTTGGTTTTCATAGTGTTTTGTGAGAAAACGCTTGATTTTTGTAGGAAATCTGATAATATTTTATATTGTGAGAGGACTTTTCTGTAACTGTTTCAGTATTCGAACTTTTATCAAAAATACATTCTCCTATTTAAGCTCAGAATTTTTTGCTTTCCGCTACTTATACTTACTTTTGGTAAACAAGTTTCACCTTTTCAACACAAAATATAATTTTACCGTACTATGTGTGAATCATTATTTTCATTATAAACACAAATTTCTAGATACTTCTGCTTTGACAGGAAGGTTCGACGACTTAAGTCTTGAGATAGACAAGAACCAGAAACAAATAATATTGATTGGATATAGCTCTATTATTTTTTAAAATATTATACATTAAGATCTATACACTTTTGCATGCGTTCGATCCAAATGTCGAAGCATTTTTTCAATTTCAATTGAGGTACCTTCAAAACATGTGATTTGAACGCATCAACCTCTGCTTTATGTGCAGTAAAACGTTGACGTCGTAATTCATTTCTGGTCTGTGAAAATTAGAAGAGATCATTGGGTGCCAAACAAAGACTATACGGTGGATAAACCATCATTTCGATGTTTTGACTGCTCAAAAACGTTTTTGTTGGATCTGATGTAAGATCTCACATCAGTTCAAACAAGTGGTGGAGATCGATTCATCCTCTGCGACTGTTTTCACTGATTTTTTCGAACAGTTCTAGTAAAAAAAATGCTGTTGTACCAACCAAAATTAACCGTTCTACGTTGCTCTAATGGAACGGTGGCGACATTTCCAGTTATTCCGAAAAAACAGGCAATCATTTTAAAATTATGCGCTATCCAACGAGAGCAAACATTTTTGCCATTCAAATATTCATGCAAAATTGAATTTTTGCAAGTGAAACTTATGCCCAAGTATGATTCAATATCACAGTATGTCACATGACGATCTTGCAATATCAGTTTACGCACAACAACGTATTTTGAACGACCTTCACGAAATCCATCCTGTAGCGAAGTGCCACCATGATTGAATTCGGGATATCACCGAAATACAGTGGCTCGACGTGGCTCTTCATCACCAAGAGTCAAAGCAATTTGATCAGCACGCTGCTGTTTTCTCCACGTCGAAGGTCATAAAAAATCATCGCAAAAAATGTTGGCGATTTATTTCCATTTTTTGATCAAGATGAATGTTTCAATTATCTGTAAACAACTTAAATATCACTCGTATGTCATTACGTTCTGGGTACTTTCACCATTAAAAATGTCAAACTTTATAATGGCAATGTCAGATTAATTTAACATATTCACATCAGTGTTACCATATCTCAAAACTTAAGTAGCAACTCTCCTATATCCGAACTTAATATTATAATTTTTGAACGTATAATGGGAATATATCTCTCATTCATCTTATTAATATGATTTTGTATTGAAAATATTGAACTCAACTATCTCCTAGGATTTTACATATGATTCTACTATCGCATTCACTTCTAGTACGGCCTACGTTCTGTATTTGCGCATCTCATAGCCAAAGTTATATAAGGCAAGTTTTACAGTTACATTTGTAATTTAATCGAATATTGGATAAATACTCTACAGTTTAAACATGGAATGGTTTATATTTTACCTTGAATGTCGAAATCAATTGATACCTAATGATAAAATTTCAAGTAAATTGCCAATTGTCTGTAGTGTGCTTGAGGGCTCAGTTTTGGGTCCAGTTATTTTTTTGATTTTCAACAATGATCTCACTGACCCACGGATCAACATTTAATTCACTTTATTCGCGAATGATATAAAGGAGCTTTAAAACTTCTAGCTCAACGATGACTTATACGATCCTGAAATTCGATAAAATTTCTTGGTCTACATGTTGACAGTGCCCTTCAATGGTCTGTACATATAGAAAACCTGACGAAAAAATGAATCTCTGTTTGATTTTCCATTAAATCTGTGTCTGAATACTGCTTTAACAACTTACTACTCGTTATTCGAATCGTATCTTCGGTATGGTTTGCCTTTCTGGGGTTCTTGTAGTTTGCTAGTCTTCGATTCTATCTTCAAATTTCAAAAAAGAGCTATTCCTCATATTTATGGTTTGAGTAGTAGAACACATTGCAAATTCTATTTTAAAAAATACAAAATTCTAACTCTCCCCGCTCTCTTCATTTTAGAATCTGTTTTTTTGGTTTGCAAACACTTCCACAACACGACTGAGGGACCTTACTAGAAGAAAGAAGCTAGACATTTACTTGACTATACCTACTTCTGGTCTGGTGAAAAATTCCATTATCTTCAGTGCGAAAAAATTATTCAATCAGCTACTTTCTGAAATAAAAATAGCAAAACCTTTTAATATGTTTAAGTAAGGCATTTCTGCTTGAAAGATCTTATTAGTCTGTAGCTGAATTCTACAATTTACCATAGACTCTAGAGACTGGCATAATTCAATTTGGAATACTCGTATAATATATATATATATATATATATATATATATATATATATATATATATATATATATATATATATATATATATATATATATATATATCTTATATACTACTATTGAATCATTATATCGTATTATTCAATCATATAATATAAAATTATGTAGCTTTGTCCATAAAATTGTACTTATTTTCTAGTGACAATAAGTTTGTTCTTTCAATGAGAGAATATATTTTAAATATAAAATAATAACATATTAGGTATGGACAAAACTGAGACAAGACTAAACATACAATTAATTTTGAAAATTATATAAAAATTAACAAAGGTTCAAAGATTATATTTTTCAGAATGATTTTCATATTACTCCAACATGATAAGGAGGACTTGAATCCAATTATCGTCCGTCGTAGTATTGATGCGCTTCATTAATTTTTCATTAAACTGTATAATATATCTAAGAAATCCAAGTAATTATCGAACGTATACCGAAATTCTAAAATTGTATCACGAAATGTATCTATTTTGCTTAAAAACAAACTAGTACGCTTGTAATCTGATGAATGTTTATTTTTTTTCCAGCTCCTCCAGGATATCTAGTGAAACTAGATTTTCGGGATTGGTTTGAATTAGAATCCAGCCCAGGATGTAAACACGATTATCTAGAAGTACGTGATGGTGCTCATGGCTTCAGCAACTTACTCCATAATCTATTTTGTGGTAGGAATTTTCCTCCAATGATAACATCGAGTGACCGCTATCTCTGGATCCATTTTAGATCTGATGAAAATATAGAAGGCAAAGGCTTCAGGGCAGTGATCGAGTTCATAGAGCGGCCGGCTAATTGTAAGTTTTTAAAAATATACTTTTAAAAATATATACTATCAACATATCACTAGCAATCCATTGCTTTTAAAGAGACTATGCGGTTTAGCATGATGAACAGAAGCTTGTCGTAAGATTATGAACGAATTAGGTTACGTGAAACACGGTTTCGATTATATCTTGCAGTGTTTTCCGTTGCGCCATCTTGTAGAAATCAAATTTCTCCAAAGTACGACTCATGTAGTCGTGGGAAAAAAAGGACTGCATTAACGCACACAGTTACTCCATTTTCCACAAGGAACTAGAGATCAATAGTTACAGTTACAGAAAATTGCACCAAACTTATATTAGATAAAAGCAAATGCCTTTCATGCAATTCTTGAGAACTGATGTCGTTTAGCATCGTCTTGTTGTTTTTGCTTGTTTCTTTATAGTACAGGATCCCATCGCTTGATCCTGCAGGTATCTGTTTTTTTGATGAAATTAATTTAAAAAGAATCTTGAGGATGCATCTTATCTTTTGCGCTTCTACTTACTTGTAGCGAGAGTCGTTCACAAAAATCATGGCAACCTCTGTTAGCGGCCATTCTGCAGCTGACAATCATGGATTTTCATGTTCAATCTATATAAAACTCCAATTTTGCATAATTTTTTTTTAAACCGGTAATGCAGTTAATTAACAATAATATACCTGTTTACACGTGGCAACCCTAATGCTGCATCCGACTAAGAGCTAGCAACCATTTTTATTTTGATTTGTGACATCATTTGCTTTCAAATGCTGTAAGATTAACTAAAAAAACATATAGCCGCAAGTTATATTAGTATATTAATGACATTAAAATTAATTACAGGTAATTGCGGCTAATTTTTACAAGGCAACCTACCCTTAATCCATTCCATACATCCTCAAGATTCTTTTAAAATTAATTTCATCAAAAAAACAGTTACCTGCAAGATCAAGCGGTGGGATCTTAGAGTATTAAGTAGTAACTTAAATGGAAATGGGCTTCATTACTAAAAAAATAAATAAAAAATTTGTTCCTCTGGAGATTACACATGTACCTTTGTACTCACGTTTGGACAGTTCATATGTATATCTCCATCATCTAGTAGTAATTCGCGTATGACTTGATAATATTGAGCCGCAGCACTAAATTTATCTTCATATGAAAACATTCCAAAGCAAAAATAATTTAATATAAATACGTTCTGAATTGTCAATCTTTTTATAACAATGCGCAGCTTTTACGAAATTTAAGAATGCTCATTAGCTTCACAATAAAGACTTGCAGCATCCGTAAATGATTATTAATCTTTGTATAATTCATATTCACACAAAGCATCGAGCCCTTAGAAGGGTTCTTGTAATTATTTAAAGCAATGTAGCAAAAGACAAAGCTACTACAGTGATAATATTTGAATAATAAATAAAGTTTCCAGATGAAGAAGATGAAAGTTTGAGTTTTTACATCATAAAGTCAAGAATGCAAAAAAGATGATTTGATATTTCTAGAAACATTTCTCAACCTTAACCTACACATCAACTTTCTTAGAATTCTTGTATTCTTCATCAATCTTCCTTAGCCATTCTGTATCAATGATGTTTTTATTTAAATGTTTATTGTCACAAAACAACTCCATCTACACAATCGAAAGTACTAATTTATTCCCCTTAGTTTAAACTCTTCACCATATAAAGTCTTTCTAATTCGTAACCCTATTTTCTGTAATAACTTCTAGTACCAACACCTGAGATGACTGCTATTGTAATGGAATTATGTTCTTTAATCGCTATTTCCTCTGCCCGCTTTATAAGAAGAATCCCATAGTCCTGGTGCTGGAATTATTTCTCGTTTCTAGCACTAGAAATACACTAGAAATACACTGCCATAAACATGGAGTTCTCCGATTATGGAACAGCCTTCAAGAAGTTCAGCTCGATATGTCTTGTCAGCAGAACAGTTTCTTAGCCAAAAATAGAAAGAGTTTTTACTACATCTTTAGAAATTATTATAAAACAATATGGAAGGTAATAATTCCTGAGTGTTCCCACAATGATGTCTTGGGCAGGGTTTTCATAACTCAAAACAGTCTCTCAGCCTCTATAAGCCATATAATCTCTTCCTACAGATTCAGCATCATTAGGTCTGACTTTTTCGTGAATTTTAAACCAAGATCTTTCATTGTGTTTAATGCCAATTATCTCAAATTACTAGAATTACTATGTTCCTCACCAGAACTGAAATATTCAAATTACACACTTTCTAATAATAAGATTTCATTATATCACAAATACAATATGTTTTTTTTTTTAATTACTATACTGACCTCACTAACGGCACAGGTATATCCCTTTGTACTCTATAAACTCAATGTCATATGTTGTATACATGAAGATTGGAGTTTTTTGAGAGAGTTCTCCTCACACAACGATTGGAAAGTCCATGGGCAGACGCATGTTTGTGCAGGGAACGCCGGGTGATGCAATATTGAAGCTTTCTCTTTTTCAATGTTTTCAGGTGCTAAAATGTGCCGAGCGACTTCAGTTCTCAGTTTGTTTCCACTTGTAATTTATCCAATCGTAGTGACCCACATAAAAAGTGATTTTTAGTGTGGAACAGGGGCTAACCGGTATAAATGTGAGCGTATCCGAAAGGCTCGCTGGGTTGACATTGTAGAACATCTGCTCGAAAAGTAAGACACAACGGCAATCGTACGCTAATTACGATTTCATCACATAATAGCAACTAAACTGTGTATAGACATGTGGTTTCCGCAGGTTAATGTTAATTTAGTTTATTTTTGAGAAACCGACTATAATTTTTATGCTTCTATTTGAATTTGTCAATAGAAATCACAAAATATAAAATATATGGAACAGCGCCGTTTAGCATTCACGTTGCTGATTAAATTCCTTAGAATTCATATATTTTCTATTGCCGGACAAAAGTTGAGTTTATAAAAATTCGGCTACGCAGAACCGGACTTACAGGCATTTTTTCTTAACAAGGTTCCCTCTCTCCTCCACCTCTTACTTGAGGGGACAGACTAAGATTTGTGAATGAAAAATGCGCAGAATTTATCTAAGAGTTTGTTGATCGCATAAAAAGTGTCATTTAATTGGGTCAATTTTAACAAAAATTTATTTTCATTTTCATATTTTCAAATACGCCCTCTAGAGGTGGACCTCAAATTCTGTAAGTGCCACTATTGTTATAATTTTTTGGCCCTGAAGCTGTTGTATAATCTGTTTCTGAGATATGGCCGAAGACCGTTCATAAAAATTGCTCATTCTCTTAATTATTCGTTATTTTTTTTTGGTTAACAATGATGTTGGGAGAAAGTTTGTTACCAGTTGAATTACTTCTTATATAGTAACACAGATCTGGTGATATTAAGCAATTGTTTATTTTACAGAAAACAGTTGATATTCGAATTATTGTAAGATAGCGGTAATCGTTAGATGCGGCCCCAACGCGCGTTTGGGCGACATTTGCATTTGACCCAGATGATGATTTGTGATGTTTTTAAAACTTTTACCATCGCAGAGTGCATTGCATTGTTACATATCCATTGATCGAAAATTTAACAGCCATTTTAACGATAAATGAGTCGTACGCAAATGTCAAATTGTCACTTATTATGTAGAAACTAAATACTAGTTTGAACCTGTTGGAGCGTGCCCACATCGACAGTAGAAATCCAAATTTAAGAGAGTCACATCTTATTATGATAATAGATCTTAATTGAATAGCTGCATTTGAAACATATTAAAAAAGTTTGATAAAGCACCCATAACTACTATCACACAAAAAAATGCTTAAGAATTCATGATTTCGTACTTCAAGATCGACGTGTTCCTATTAATATCATTGTGAAGAGTGGTCTCTCATACAATGTGTTACATAATATTCTTCTTCAGTATATAAGGTCTGACAATAAAGTTATGATACTGATGTTGTAAATTTATTTATCAAAAAATCATTCAGTGATAACAATATCCTCCTCAAAGTAATTCCCCTTTACAATAATACACCGACTCACACATGTCTTCAATCGGTTTCAAATGTTATCTGTTCACGACAATTTTTTGATTTAGGTAATAGAAAGAATATCAAGAGGATAAATCCAGTGAATAAATTGGCTGTGAGAGCACAGCACTGCAATTATTCTGGAAGCTAAAAACTGCATCACAATGAACGCGCAGTGGCAGGGTGCATTGTTCTTATGTACCTAATTGTACACGATACATGGGCGCACCATGTTGATACTTCGTCTGTCTAGCAATTCGTTATATAATACTTGATTTACGGTTTATCTTGATAAATAATCTCCTTATGGTCCAAGACGCGATAGCCAACCAAGTAAATAATCATCTTTATATCTAGATGAGCAAAAATATGATAGAATAGTGAAATATCACTTATTGTTTATTGAAAACGATGTTATGCAAATGACATTCGATGTTGTTTTTGCTATTTTGACAATTTTTCCGTATTACTTTGTACGCAGCTTTCTCATAGCCACATCTTGAGTTAAAATTTGCTCTCTCACATTTCCACTGTTCCTTTCCTTGAACATTTTATACCTAAAAACACTTACGCCTATACAAATACATAGAATTATCACTAAACGATTTTTGTACCAATTAGTTTCCGAATTACCAAATTTCACAGAAAAATTTATCGTGACAAGTTTTTCTTCACTTTTTAAGACGAGCATTATTAAAACACATGTGTAAAATACATTGTATAAGGATAACCAATTATTGAGTGCAATTGGGAAAAATATTGATGAATAGAGCAGATTACCATATTTTATGGTATAAGTTTGGTACTTCCAGAGTTACCACAAGCGCTGTAAGAAAATTTCTAATAATGGATGTGTGATGTATCCGTTACCGACGTTCATCAACGCCTGAAAAATTCATTATCGAACCTTCACCAGAGAATGTCATCTCAAATATATGATGCTAAAGGCTTCATTCTTTGCTATAAATCAAGTGCGCACTATTCCAAAATTATATGAAGCGATAGAATAGAACATCACGAGAAGTTCCGCAAAGGTCATCTCTTGTATCAGGATAACGTATCCGCTTACAGATCCGTCACTGCAACAACCTAAATAGATTAAGCAGACTTCGAATCTGTAGTTTTAATTTGACAAGTAAGTTCTTGGATACCCTATAGTCATGACATTATGTGGTCTTATATTCTTCTAACCTTCACTTCGAAAGTTTATTCCAAAGGAGCTAGTCAGTTTTCCAAGCAAATGTCTAAAAAATTTATATCAACATATTTAGAAACTTGGTGTTTTAATCTTCAGTGAGTAATTGTTTATTATAAACCAGTGATTAAAGTTTTATATTACATCACTAAAATAACGATTTTACATTTTTTCACTTTTTCAATGCGTTAAGTACTAATAAAAAATTTGAGGGAAATTTTTTTCCACTATATATAACATTCCTAAAAAGCAAGACTTGTAAAAATGTGTGTTGAAAGCTCAAAAGGAAAGGTCAGATTAGAAAAAGAATACACAGATACCTTCGTTACCACCACAGGAGTAAGACAAGGAGACGGGTTGTCTCCCTTTCTGTTCAACCTTGCTCTGGAAAAAGCTTTGAAAGCAACTGAAGCTATTCCAAGAGGAGCAAATATTGGAGGAAAAATAAATATTTTCGCTTATGCTGATGATATAGCTTTAACAGCGGACAGTAAGAGTGACCTGAAAATACTGGCACAAGTATTCTTAAAAGAAGCACGAAGAGTAGGACTAGAGGTAAATAAAGATAAGACTGAGTATAATGAAAGTGGACAGACTTGCAGAGGCCAATCATTCAACTCTGGACGTAATGAGATACATACTTTAAAATTACTGAATAATTCAAGTACCTAGGATTTACTATGAACAGCAACAATAAAATAAAAAAAGAAATACAGATGAGGTTAAATGCAGCCAGTAGATGTTTTTGCAGCCTATCAAAATTACTTAAAAGTAAACTGCTGTCAAAAAATACGAAAATAAGAATATACACATCATAATACAGCCAGTTTTATTGTATGGAGCTGAGGTGTAGACACTAACAAAACACTCCTAGAAGAAATTAATAATATTTGGGAGGATATATTGGCCAGTTTTCGAAAAAGAATGATGGAAAATACTGAAAAACAGAAAACTCATGGACTGGTATAGACGACCAGATATTGTGGCTGTGATAAGAAGTAGAAGAATTAGATGACTAGGCCATGTAAGCAGAAGGGATGAAGAGACCACAATTAGAAGAGTGTCGAGAGGTCAACCAGAAGGGAGGTGCCCACTGGGAAGACCAAGAGCAAGATGGAATAACCAAGTGGGTGAAGATGTAAGAGGACTTATGGGGAAATAGACATGGCTGAGGCTATCAAGCTCTCCACTTTTCTTTTTCATATGGCATCTCCAGCGAAGTCTAGCGTCAAGAGTCATCAGATATTTCGCTATATTAGCATAAGGAATGTTAATGGATTTAGCTTCATTTAACTTTACACGCCATCTTTTGGTTTTCTTGACGGAAACTGATCTCCAATTGAATATTTATATCAACTCATTCTTTTGAATACTAATATATTTTTTCAATGGAGTCTTGAAACTTTTTAGATCATAGAAAATAATGCAATAGATAGAATTTAATTTATTTCAACAACGATAGTCTGGAAAAAATAGAGATTTCTTTTTTAATTTGAAGGTTCAGATTATGGAAACGGATCGTATAATCTGAAGTTAAGATTGTGCTTAATGCTCAATCGAGAAACAAAGGAATCCCAAAACTCCAGAAGAAAATTGTATTCGTAGAATTTCATGAAAGGTTTGGTTTGGTATAATAAACCGAACATGAATAGAGAGTTTTATGAAATATTATCGAACATTCCAAGCAGTTATCCATCTTCCATTGTATTGATTTTTTCGAATTAATAATTCTGTATTTAATGAATAGGAAAAAACTGAGGTTCACCTTAAAAATATTGTTTGATGTTTATAGTATATCAGGACACATTTAGCCATCAAGCTTTTCATAGTTGGAAATTGATGATGTGGAAAGAGATAATATCTGTGAAAAGCTTAAAAATGCATCGTGAGATACTTCTGCATTATAAAAAAGCTGGAATGCACATCAAAATAGAGATAAATTTTTCTGTTTACTTAATGAAGTGATGTTCTAACCACATTAACATTTCCAAATGATAGTTGCCGACTTTCTTTTCAAAACAGGTGTTAACCATGCGATATGATATAAATTTCTCCCTTGCAAAAGAAACAATTAAAATTCATGGTGATCATTGAAGTGTGAGAAGGTGCGTTATTGGGACGTCATACAAAATCTAAGCATCCAAATATATATTGCAGAATAATACATTATTAATAATGACTATTATTTGTTTCCCTCTTTGCAAATTTTTTCGATCAAAGAATATTGAGTGAAAGAGCAGTCGGAAATCATGTCAACAAGTCTTCTATTCACTAAACTATTGATATTCTACATCGACTAAAAATGAAACTACCTGATAAGTGGTCAAAGCTGATAATGGATTTTGGCTAATATCGGTGTTTTCTTAATTTGGAAAAAATATATTGACCTATGTCTATATATTTTTTGAATTAATAATGTAATGAATCCATAAACTATGTGTTACGTGGTTAATTACCTTTCAGAGAAGGATAAATGCACCATTTTCATCGTAATTCCAACTTTCATAATTGGCATGAATGTATTTCGAACATGCTTTTTAAATTTACTGACAATTATTCAGCTAGGACACAACGAGCTGAATTCATAATTTTTTTAGTAAATAATTCATTCCCCAATGCTTGAGAGACTGAATAAAAATAATTTCAAAATCAGAAGTAAATCAATTAATTTCTTTGTTACCTTATGTCGTCAAGCACATTACTAGAATCACATCATTACATCTTTGTACTTAAGAAAAACAAAGTAATCTACGAGGAAATCCATATTATTGACGATATGTTTTCCATCTTAAGCTTCTATCCTCTGGGACCAATATAAAGATTCCATGAGCGACGACATCCTGCATTGCATTCGTATCGCTGATCAAGACCTCACCATTGATTTTAAGCCGGAAATATATAACAATAGAAATTGAAAATATTTGCATTCTGGAACAGGCATCATCAATAGCGATATTCAGCGCGAATAAAAGTTCGATACGTTCATTTAAACTACTTTCGTTTAAAATAATGACTACTCACTAATGGACAAAAAAATGTATACGATCAAATTAATTTGTCAATTGCAACAGGAAAAGGTGGATTTTTTTTGTTGGACACATCAGGTGGCACTAGAAAACCGTTTCTTATCTCACTAATACTTGCAGAAAATAATAATGCGTTAGCAACGGCATCATCAGGTATTGCAACCACTTTGCTCGATGGCGGACGGACTGCACATTCAACACTCAAGTTGCCGTTGAACATTCACCCAAATTCAGATGCATTGTGCAACATAAGAAATAAATCCGGTATAGCTAAAGTATTTCAAATATACAAAATTATTATCTGGAAAGAATGCACTATGGCCTACAAGGATTCACTTGAAGCTCTCGATAGAATGGTAGATGATGATAGAGGCTTTTCGGGGGTGCTTTACTATAATATCTATGGTGAAATATCAGTACATTCCGTCTTAACACAGATATACGTGTTCAACTGCAAAACGATCCATTAGCACTATCATTCTCCAAGAAATTGCTCAACATCGGAAACGGAACAAATTGCCCGACAATTTCTGCAACATGGTAAATACGAAAGATGTGTTCATTGAAAGCATATTTCTTGATTTACAAGCTAATTATATTAATCATGTGGCTTCGTAAAAGAGCTATTTTAGCCGCAAAAAATATCGATGTTGAAGTTATTAATTTCAAAATACAACAGTCATTACCTGGCAATGCGATATTCTTCAAATTGATCGACAATGTTAACGATCCTGATGAAGCAGTCAACTAACCTATTGAATTTTTGAATTCACTGGATTCACCAGGAATGCTACCACATAATTTGCGATTAAAAATTGACTCGCCTAGTAGTATGCTTCGGAATTTAAATACACCTAAGCTATGCAACGATACGAGATTAGTCAAAAAAAATTATAGGCAATGTTCTTGAAGCTACAATTTTGAATGGAAAATTTGTTTTTACATAACCACTTTCCACAATTGATTTAAGATTATCCTAATATCAAGGAGTGACCTGAAGTGTCACATTAGATAGGGAAATTCGATTTATTTATATTAAAAAGAGTCTAATCCAGCTCAAGTTTATTTGATGACACTACTATGACTGTGATGAAATGATTATATTTACGAAGTATCCTTCACCAATTTAGTCTGTTTCCCTTCTCTGCTCCTATTGCACTAGACTTATTGCATTTCCCAGTTTTATTCACTTTGCGATTCTTGATATGTAATTTCTATATTTTCCAAACTAGCTCACAACACGACCTTTTGTTATAATTTCCGGTATCTGATTTTATTGACTCAGGACTTGTAATTCATAATAATTTCGCCGTCAAAAACAAGTACAAGGATTTTGTTTATATTTCGGTAACTAACTATACGTTACTGTTTAATATCTTTTTCGGTACGAACTTTTTTTCTCGCTTTTTAACGATCGTAATTTTTTATAGTCGCATTTCACAACGTGTATGTTCGTTTATAACACTCTGAAAACGTTATTGCATTTTTTCATCTCTTATAATTACAAAATTACAAAACTGGCAATACGGGATTTAACAATAATTTATAAATTATAATAAAGTAATCATAAATAATTAATAAAGTATTTCGTTCATTATTATAATTAATTAAGCGTACATTTTCCATCTTTATTCAACATCATTATAATATTTCTCGTTCTATTAATTTTGTTAAAACAGTGCTCTAATTATACGAAGAATTTTTCCTCCATTTTCAGTATGCTGCTGTTGTATACACCCCACAAAAATTATCGCATCACTGATATTTTGTGATATTTATATAACTTAATTTCAGTTTGTTGGAGAAATCTTTATATGTATCAACTTAATAGATATTTTTGGTTTCTTCTCATGAACCAAAAAATATCACAATTTCTTACAAATTTTTTTGGAAGCAAAAATGCTCGAGTAAATCTTTTTGTCTCAGAGAATGCATTGAGATAGAGAACTTTCTAAGCAAATTGTTTTATTGTATAGTGAAAGTTCAAATTTATTTTGTTAATAATGTTTAATGCCTGTTTAATATCCAGAGTTATTATTCGCTACCAAGAAACAGGGCAGCTAACCAGAAGACCCGGACAAGGCCGCGGAAGGGTTACTTCGGTAGTAGATGATTGTTATTTGGGGTTAACGACGTTAAGAATTAGGCATACCACCGCTCGAGGGCTGCAAACAGATCTGTTGGCTGTTCGTAATGTCCGAATAAGCCTATAAACAGTTCGAAATAGGCTGAGAGAAGCAGGTATAAGAGCCAGAGTGCCAGCTAGAGGTCCACGTGTTACCATAGAACATCGAATAGCAAGATTGGAATATGCTCGAGAACAAGCAAATTGGAATTGGAATATTCAAGATTGGTCCAATATTTTATTTACGGATGAATCAAGATTTTATCTGTATTCATCAGATTGGCGTGTACCAGTATATAGGCGACGTAGTGAACGGCACGATCAGGTTAATTTGTGTTAAACTGAAAGATTTGGTGGTGGCTCTAACATGGTTTGGGAAGGAATTTCTTTCGAGAGTCGCACGGAGTTAGTACCTGTGAATGATGGAAGACTTAATGCTGACATGAAAGGTACATAAACAATATCGTAGAACCCCATGTAGTGCCCAATATGCCTCATACCAGTGACAACTCTGTTCTAATGCACGATAATGCTCGTCCACACGCTGCTAGAATGGTTCGGCAGTACTTAGAAGAGGTCGAGATACCCACCCTGAATTGGCCTGCATGTAGCCCGGACCTTAACCCAATAGAGCATGTCTGAGACCATCTAGGATGGCAAATTCAGCAACATCCGGCACCAATAAGAACACTAGATGATCCTCAAAATGTTCCTTTTCAACTTCTGGGAAAACATGCCGCAAGGATACGTCCAAAATCTGTTTAAAAGCCTTCTAAGAGTAAGGGAAGCTGTAATTAGAGCGAGGGGCGGCAATACACGCTATTAGAAATTCATTTGGCTGGTTTGAGTTAAAGCACCGTTCATTTGTTTGTAAAGATGTTTTGTACAATTTTTTTGATATTTTCTATGTTTTGGTAAATCAAACTTTTTGTCCTCTCTAGATTAAACTGATATAAATAAAGGCGTGTCTATTTGGCAGTTTGGGCAGTTTTGTGGGCAGTTTATTTCATTACAATATATTTTGTTCCGTACACAGAAAAAACAGTTTCAATAAATTGAAACGATTTGATTGGTTCTTCCAGAATCATGTAGACAGAAGAACTTCTATATTATAAGAAATATTCACAAAGACATCACAACCTCTATAAAAGAAATCAACGTTCTTTCGGCAAGAAAAGCTCGGAAGATTTTCTTCGTCAAAACTAAAATTTAATATCGGATCATTGTTTTTTGATTATATTCATATATTCATATACGATTGTTGTTTTTTATAGAAATAAGTCATTTGTTTGGATAAATTGATTAGGCAGGAGGCTCTAGTGCCTCCAGATCTGTAAATTCGGCTCTGGAACCGTAAATATTCTTATTATAAATAAAAGATAAATTATGAGAATTATCTTGCCTGAAAATATGCTCACCTTATTAATTATTGTTTTTTGAATTATAGTGAGAATACCAGAAGCTATACCTTGCGTTATGACTATTGAGAACGAAGTGGAAGGAGAATTTGGTAAAGCCGATATAGATAACAATACGATGGATTTTTACAAAGACAATGACATGCCTATTGATTGTCTCTGGTCAATTACAGTTGAAGAAAATTGGAAGGTGAGTTCACAGCTTTCGTTTTGATATTGTATAAACTTCAACAAACCATGGTTTCCATTAATATCATACATGTACATTGTAGCTCCTGGTTTACAAAGCCGTTTTATGTGTATCTCCAATATGAAGTAATGTCAGAAAGTGATATATTTAAGTAAAAGTGAAAAAATTATATCTAAATATTTAATTGAAAATCACAAAACTTTCAAATTTTAAACTGCATAACAAAACGATTTTCATTAGTTTTCAATTGTGACGTTATAGGTTCAATAAAAACATTGAGCAGTTGTCTGCTTGATGATCACGAGGTTATCTTTGCCGGTAACGTAGCGTGTGCTGTTATTAATCATTAACTGTATCAGTGATTAGAAGCGTTCAGAATAGATGCATTTTTTGCTGTGCTACTTTCTTCTTCCATAGACAAATTCAAAAATTGTAAATTTCTACCATAATCAATGTGTCTCGCGCAGTGCTTTTTAATTTAACTCACCATTTTCTTGTCTGCTGTTTTGGTTAATGTTTTTTTACCTTAAGAAATTCTGTCGTTCTGGAAAGTAGTTCATTACAACGTATGTATAGATATCCATTTGAGATCATGTAAATTTTGTCGCCTGGTGTTCCAATTGAAATAACGCAGATCACGCTCGTTTTCAGATGATTCTTAATGCAATTTACTTTCAAGGTGATGGTCCATAGTGAATTACAACGAGAATGCTATTTTATAATGGGTTAGTTTTAGTATTTATATAATCAACAAGAAGTATTTATCTGGAATGATTAGAGCTTAGATTAGATTAGAACATAATAATAATAAATTCTGCCTGAAATAATCAGAGAAACAAATTCAATGTTATTAGCTCTTGATTAAACTTCTATAAGTTTGAGTTTAAATTGTGTAAGACTAGGCTGATATTCTCATATTGATGTCTACGTCAAATTTATTCGATTATCTTTAATACAATAGTAAGTCTAACATGCCAATCAGACATACGCGGTTATTTCAATTGAATAAATGACATGGCATGATTTTTGTTTGTATTTCAGATATATCTTCAGTTTTCCGAATTCAGCTTGGAAAAACCCAACGACTGTACTATGAACTTCATTCAGGTATTTTCTGGTAAAACTGACATGTCTAACATTGACCAGGAGTTTTGTGGCTCAGTAGCTGACACGGTAAATTCTAAAGTAAATCGGATGTTTGTCAGGTTTTTCTCGGAATCAAAAGGAACGAAAACTCTTTTCCAAGCGAATTTTACGGCTTTTAGAGAGCAAGGCACAGGTAAGCTATCGATATAAATCAGCCGAAATACATACATTGTAGTTTATGATGATTACAAAAATTAATTCACGAGAGCTTTCGAACTCGAACAAGTGATTATCCAATAAGTTCTCTTTTCTTCGAAACTCATTTCTTTGAGCTAAATATATTTTTATTGAGTTACCGAAAAATTGATAATTGTACCTAGCAAAAATTTTATCTCATGATTTTTGATTACATTGATTCTACGATATGCTATGATTGAACAAAGGAAACTATACATTTCAATTAGAGTGATTATCATCATTTAGACTTAATCACACGAAGTGAAAAATTTCATGAGTGTGTAATGGACTTACAACTCGTGTAACGTACTATACATTTTCTACACCCATTCATGCATGCTACTTAAGAAAACGTGTCCTACATTTAGGGGCATCACTCTTTCAATCCTAAATATATCTCGCTAATGCTAAAAGTTTGTATGTTTTTTAATTGACTAAATTTGTATAAATAAATCAAATAAAGTCTTACGTAAATAAAAATTTGATTGTAATTTGATTAAACCAAGAAGTTTAAGTTTTCTTCTCAAAACACACGAGTATGTTATGAGATCTCACTACGTGCATGTTATTGTTAAATGTCATTTACAAGGAATGTTGCCAGTGCGATTTTTGATGTTTACAGATATGAGCGTAGAAAAAAATATTAAAGCGAATATAGCAATAAGATATTCATACATCGACCTCATAGAGGAAGTAAAAGATGAAGACAATTCTATGACAAATTGGTTAATATTTTCGAAAAAGTCGCCAGACATGATAAAATAATTGATTATGGGAGGTATAAGTGGAAAATAGAAAATTAAGACTACTTGAGCTTTGTTAAGGGGAAGTACACCCTATATGGAACATCAAAACACAATATCATACAAAGTATCAGGTGCAGATCATCATTTAATAATAATCAAAATAAAATTAAAAATGGTAAATGTAATGTATCATTTGAAATCATAAATAATAAAATGCAGGAAGTAGAATGTGAGAAAACTGAAAAGGGGTAAGGATGAATGGATAAGCAAAAAGGAACACAACTACAATAGAGCAGAGAGAAATATTATATTGATGGAGAGGAAGATGATATTAATGAACTAAGGAACAATATTAAGAAAGATGTAGGAAAGTTATACAAGATACAAAAAAATTATGAATGGTTTGATTAGGAATTTATAATGAAAAATAAAGAGGAAACAACTAAGAAAGAAGCTGATTATAATATAGACAAATAAAAAAAGAATGCTGAAAATAATAAGAATAAAGTTCATAGAATGGATTAATAATGGTATAGCTACACTAGAAAATGACAATGAAAATAATTTTCAATTATATCTAGTATTATAAAAATTTATCAATAAACGAATACAGTGAACATGAAGATGATATTTGATATATGAAGAAAACTCGACAAAAGAGAAACGTATTGACATAATCAATAAATTGACATAGAACAAAGCAAGGAGTTGAGATGGAATGATAGTTAAACTAATGAAATACGGGGGATAGAATATTTAAAGTAATGAGAACAATATGAGAACTAGAAGCATGCTATGGAAGTGTTTAGTGAAAGTATTATACTAATAATGATAAAAGGATATCCCAATATATATAACAATTATATAGATATTAGTTTGCTAAATGGCTCAACACTGTGTATGAAATATTAAGAGCAATAATAAATGGAAAATTGTTGAAGTTAGTGGAGCCAGAAATAGGGGTAAGGGAATATCAAAAATGCTAATGACAGAAAAAATCAACGGTGTATGTCATATATGAGTACAAATTAGAGTGCAACTACTATTCATTGACTTCAAATAGGCATTCAACAGTCTAAAAAGGAGGACAATCATAAAGGACATGAAACAACTGAAACTACCACAACAGTTGATGGTTAGATATTACGAACATATATAGACGAAAAACAACTGACGATATTTGAACGGAGAATAATTAGGAGAACTCATGGAATAATTAAAACTAGAAATAATAGGTATAAAGGACTGATGGCTCTCAAAATTGGGAATATGCTTGAAAATGAGGATATGACACAAAAGTAAAAACAGAAGGGGATAAGGAAAATTATTTTCTCGAATGAAAAAAATGCAAAATTTCACAAAACTTTAAATGATTAGAAGCCCTACCATGAAGAGCATCAGAATTTTTATATTGGAATTTTTTGTAAGCACTTCTCTAGAAAATCAGAAATTACATTAGAAAAATTCTACTATAAATATAATATAACCAAAATATGATCTATTGGTATCTTCTTATTACTGATTCTATATACAACATAAACAGCTGCTAATTTCTTTCCAACTTGTCGCTGAAACTGATCTAATGTCATGCCAATATTCGCCATAATAGTAGCGGACGTACAGGGTCGTTCATGACGAGCTGAATCGATATGCATATGGGAAAGTACTGGGACTAGTGTACTGAAAATTCACTTGCATGGGTTTTCCGAAATGCTCGTTTCAGCTAAAAGAATTTCAGTTTTCTGAAACTTCCGGTTACACCGGAAGTAGACCCAAACTTCGTGCTTTTGAACGGAATGCTGAAGTTTTTATTAAATTTTTGAAATCTACGCAAAATTTCAATACAACTTTATATTAGGCATCGTATGCCTATAGTCCATCGTTTTTCAATTATTTCACATTTTCGAAATTTTTGTACACACGCAGCCCTCCACTAAAAAGATTATATAAGTTTTTAGATAGCGAAATTTTGCACCTTTTTCTGAACACCCTATATAAATTTTTATCAAGGTTTTCACAGATTTTAAAGACTGTAAGTGTTATTTGTCCAAATCCCAAAAATATTAGACCTGATCCAAAAATTTCGAAAACATAACACATTTTTAGAAGCTTGAGGAGTAATAACGAATACGCTTACTTCTTCTTTGATATAATTCAAGCAAAAATTGCAAAATTCAGTTCATCAGAGCAGAAGATTGCTCTTGATTTCGCTCCCTCAAAAATACGTGATGTGTAATGCATTAATCAAAAACTTCCACTCATCATAGAAATTGATGTATCAACTGTGTTTAAATAACAAACTACTGTTTCAATGCTGATATTTCCAAACGTCGGTTTCAAGTCTGTCTGTATAATATAGTATCGCCAATTTTCTATGTATATTATGATTCGTGATAGATTTTTGTGTATCATAAACCTCATCATCATATTGTATTTTCTATTCACTATTGATAATATCCAATTCTTTCAGCTAAAAATGTGAAGTGCAATGAAGGAAAAGAATTTGACTGTGAAGACGCTACGTGCATCGATATTAGTTTGAAATGTAATGGCAAATATAATTGTCGATTTCGGTGGGATGAAGATGATTGTGTGGTAAGTATATTTTAATTTTTATAATGAAACATTTCCATTTATTGATCACAATTATTTTCATCTGTTTCAATACATTACTTGCCATATTGCGAAATTCACCATTTACTACGGCGTTTTATGTACAAGGTTTACGAAAATATTGGAATATCTATTTTCTGATGGATTTTTATCCTATCTGTGTATGTATTGCAGCCAAAAAATCTATTATGTCCCCCATTGCTAGATTCAGGCTGGTCATGTATTGTAAAGTAGAGCTCCACAGAATATATGAATTTGAATGTCTGCCATTGATTTTTGTTGACACCAATACCTGGCTACTATGTATACAGCTAAAATGTGCCTTGTGTTTCAGCTTATTCTTCCCAACACGTAGTGCCTTTGATGTATCTATTTTCACAAGGTGTATATTAAAAGGACAATATGCAGTTAGGGAGTAAATGAGAATACATAGTTGTTTATATCTAAGCCTATGTATTTATTGGACGTTCCGCGAATACAGTTTCGAAGGTACAGTTCGAATAACCAAAACCAGACAGAGAATCCAATTTGTGTGATTTATTGAGATGTCCTTATAAATAATCACTTTCTGAAAAACAGAACGGATAAGGTCCAGTCGAAATTACTTGACTCTTCATTTTGTGATTCTAAGCATTCCATGACCAACTGAATTATTTGTGTGTTGATCACTCTTAGATGTTTTACTATCGAATATATCTCTTTTTCCGATAGCTTCTGTCCAATTTAAATGATGTGTACATACATCATCCACACCTCCATCTCCGTTAATATTTTGGTTTTGGAAAATCCTGTACAGTATGTCTCGGAATGAGTTTTTTTTCATCGCTCAGCAATACTCGATATATCTATTTCTACTACAACCATCATTTTTGCCATATAAATTGTAATTGCTGGACATCATAAAAATTGATATTGCTGGACATCATAAAAATTGATGAGCCTACATCCAAATTCTAATCATATCTAACAATACGATGTTTGAAAAAGTGGAATAAAATAATACCATACGTCCGGATACGACTTAAATATTGTTCTCGTATCAATTGCAGACATTGAAACAAAAAACATTTGGTATTGGAGTTAATTTTCTATCTATTTTCTGCGTACAGATGAATAAAGAAGATATTAAACTATTAAACAGGTTTGTTTTTGGTATTTAGCTTCACAATTGTGTCTAAAATAGAAATTGGTGGATTTGGTTGTCTGTATTTTGGTTTTGGAAAATCCAATACAGTATGTCTCGGCTTGATTCCTTTTTAAGTTCAATTCTTTTCATCACTCAACAATACTCAATATATCTATTTCTGCTACATCATCCACTGGGAGTTCTAGGAGTGATATTTTAGTTACAAGTACTTTTCATTATCCTTAATTTATATTTCTTTTTTTTTAAATCCATCAAACTATAATCACAGTATTATAGCTCAAAAGCGAATATGCTTTGATGATAGCTTATTTTGATGCAAATGCTTGAGTAAATTCACTTATTTGATTGAATCATACTTTTAGTGCATAAATATTATAATTCTATGATTCAAGGAGTATCTATGTAATATTTATTAACGTAAATAGTTATTAAAAGAGCAATATCGCTCTTTTCATAACGTATTTACGTACCTCGTTTTATCTAATTCCGCGCTTTAATAATATTTAATAGAATCTTCAATTACAATTAAAATATTAATGTGTTAGAAGTATAGGTAATAAGAAAGAAGGTCATGAAGTATTGTTGTGTCTATTGGCACCCTCAACAGAAAAATCCGTGACTCTAATTTCAACCATAGAGACGCAGACATTTTCAAAGAAATGAGCCGAATGAAGCTTTATCGTGTCTGTAATTTCAGCCGTGAATGTTATAAGCCTCAACTCACGGATGAGTACTGTCCACGGATAAATACCAACCATGGACAAATATCGTCCACGGATAAATACCAACCACGGACAAATATCGTCCACGGATAAATACCATCTACAGATGAAATCTGGTATATATATATATATATATATATATATATATATATATATATATATATATATATATATGCCATTTCTAATCCCTATACATTTTTTTCATACATGTAGTACGAAGTATACAAAAAATTTATTAATAAATAATTTTGTTGTAAGAATAACCTTAGAAAGTACGTTGCAATTGTATACGCATGATTAAGATAGGTTATATTAGGTTAATTAAGTTTTGAAATTTCCGTGTTTCTAGGATGAAAATTAGACCACGGTTTTTTCGTGGAGGGTGGTGATTTTGGATCATATGGTACGATTTAAAGACACGGACTAAAGCTTGATTCTGATATTACAAAAATTTCCGGCTTTATAAGGTTAAAATAATGGCCACGGATTTTTCCGCGGAGGGTGGCGATTTCTATAAAAATTTTCTTTTCTCCAAGAGCCACGGAAAATTCCGTAGAGGGTGCTGATAGTATAAGTCAAAACAAGACATTATCCCATTTAAAGTAAGAGAGTATGTAAATGCTGCTGTGTCAATTTAATACTTGAAAAATCAAGAGGTAGATACGCCTTGGCCTTCCATAAATTTGAAAAATTTTGAAAATTTAAAAACTAGTATCAAGATCAGGGCTCTTGTTCTAAATGACACGTCGCAAATAATGGTCAATGTTTTACTGTTTCACCATATGATAGTAATTCAATCAAGAGAATGCTCTTGGACTGTTCCATGGTTTCCGGAGTGAAATGTTAAATTCAAATCTCATCACATATAGTAATAGTCACCGACATCGTTATATTGTCAGGGTCAGTGCTGCTCCTAAACAATAAATTTTATGTAAGGGTGTGAGGGCTTCAGGCACCCACCTGGCACAGAATTGTTCAAAAGCAGGTTCTCGGTAAAAATCTAAAACAAAACAACCAACCATATGATAACTCATGATGTTTGGACTATAGACCTGACAATAAATTCAAATTATTGCAATGTTTTGTATATTCGAGTGTTTATCAAATACCGAATCTTGCAAGCAGTGGAAAATGGAATAACCAAATTGGATCTCTGCTTTTGAGCTATTGGTATGAGGTACATGTGCAACTGACACGACTAATTACATTCATTTTAAAGGAAAATATCTACATGCCTACTTTTTCGATGTGCCTCGTACATAAATAATGGATTTCTAAGGAAAACCAACTATTTCTTAGAATCGATAATTTCGAATTTCTTTTAATCAACAGCCTTTTTGCTCTGAATACACGCTTACTTTTCAATAATCTCAAGATTAGTCAAAAGTGTAAGGATATAGACTATTGAAGTAACAAGGTCCTTTTCAATCATTTAAAATCCTGGCTCAGACTACTCCGGAAAATATTTGACCATTAGTAAACGTGTAATTCTAAAATCGATTCCAGCTTTAGGATGGGAAATTATTTTTTCTGACCCATTTGTTTCATATGTTTCATTCTATAAACGTTTTCGAACTGAACAATAGTATAATTCCATGGATATGAAAACTTTCATTGTTAGATATGAATAACAACCTTAATTATGTGAACAAGTTCAAATTTGAATCAATCAAGGGAAAAATGGATATGGAAATACTTCACGAGATATTACGAATTTCGCATTTACCATGAACAAAATTGTTGATATAGAAAGTATTAAGGCATTGATAATTTTTTTAAACTTATATATAGAAAAAAAAAACAAAACGAGATAGAAAACTCCACAAAAATTACACCTCCTTTCCTATATTGAAGCCTAAAGTTTTTTCTCCTTCATCTTGTTTTTCTATTAACACAACATTACATTCATTTAATGATATTGCACATTTCTTGCTTTTTACTGCAGTCTGTCAAGTTTGTTCAAATAATCAATTGAACGATGATACATGCGCTGCAATTGCCTTACTAATTACATTGAATCTTATAGCTCATCGATTTCTCTAAATTTTGTCTATTAAAAAGCTTCAAAGTATACTCTCCAAGATGCATTTTACATATATATGAAAATATATATCTGAAACATCATAATCTAAGTACGTACTGCATTGGAAATACGAGTAATAACTATATCCAGGATCGATATATCAAACTCTAAGAATTTAAATAACAAGGAACTTTGAACGGCATTATCCACTACATTTTAATAATAAATGGAGCTATTCAGATTATAATCGGATCCTCTAGCCTTGACTTTTGCTTCAAAAAGTCAAAATATCTCTCTGAAACATCGCGATCTAAGTACTGCAAAGAATATAATGTCTATATCTAGCACATATGCATCAAATCCTAAGAATCCAAATAACTAGGGACTCCGAACATTATAGTTATAAATGGGACTATTCTGAGTAAAAGAATCGAATCCTCTAACCGTAACTTTCTCTCCACTCTCATGTACTGACTGACAAAGCGAAGCTGAGCATTATTAGACTTACGTAAATAACAAAAAATTGAAATATCTTATTAGACTTAAAATTAGAATTCACCATATACTCTTATTTCTAAGTGGGAATGAAATGCTTTCCATGTTTGTGTGGATTAAAGTAGTTTAATGTACTGAAGTCTGAAGTAGAGATTGAAAAAATGGCTATTGGATCATTCCATTGTGATTTTTTAGATTTATTTTGGTCTTGTGAATGTAAATTCAGCGTCATAATTTCTATGAAGTTCATCAGTTCAGGACTGATTATTTTATCTATTGTCGCAGTGACACATCAATTTCTGCCCATGTTCAACTTAATTTAGATAAGAAATAAGAAATCAGTTAAATGAATTTTTGATTAATATTAATTTATATACATATTGAATATATATTCGGAAAGGTTTTCGCTGTCAGGATTATGAAGAACAGGACTAAGGTTCACTGGTTGAACTTTAAATTTTGAAAATTCTCGACGTCTCGGCTCTCACTTTGGAGACATTATTAAGAAAAGGGTAGGGATAGGATGATTGATCGTTAATTGGTAAGAAGTGATCCGATTCCGTGGTCTCCATCTACCTAATCCACGCAAAGAATCACCCCTTTTTTGGTTGATTCCAAGGCCTCAATCTGCCTACTCCTTGGAATTCCACCGAGGAAATGAAAAGCTGGAAAAAATAAATAATGATTTAAAAAGGGGTGATTCGTGTGTGGAGTAGGCAAATTGAGACCAGGGATTCGGATCACTTCTTACCAATTAACGATCAACCACCCTATCCCAACACTTTTCTTGATAATGACTCCAAAGTGGGAGCCAAAACGTCGAAAATTTTCAAAATTCCAACGCGGTTCAACCCCTGAACCTTAGTCCTGTTGTTCATTAAATATATATTTGTCAACAGATTCATTTCTTTTCCTATTTTCGCGTGTAAATTTGCGCTAATTTTGGTATATTTTAGTATAAACCGTTTCGATTTTTTTGACGTGGATGATTTCTTCACCATAAGCTTATGTTTTATTCAACCCATTTTTTGTGACTGCTTTAGTTATTCCAGCCCAACAAAAAATAGTAACGTGGGTTGTTTGGTCAGTTTTGTTGATTGAGGTGGACAAGGTATTCATGTATACAATAGCAGTAATATTTATACTTAGTATTTATTTCCGGTACATAACATAAAATCAAAATTTTAAAACAACATCAAATCAATTAACAACTCGGCCACGTTATCCTCTCACTGTCTGTGACAAGTCACGTCATCCGTCATGTATTGAGTCAGTTTTTAGCGTAACTCAACACCCCCCTTCGCTAAAAACTTTAACACCTAAAAGTGATTTAAACTTTCTGAAAATATCAGAATTAAGACCCTTAGTTAGGATATCTGCTTGTTGGCGTTTAGAATCTATGTATTTAATATCTATTTTGCCTTCCTCTAAATTTTCACAAATGAAGTGGTATTTAAGATCAATATGCTTTACCCTTCTGTTATTTCCTGGATTTTTGATGATGGATATACAACCCTGATTATCTTCAAAAAATATTATTTACTCTAAGTCTATATTAAAATCAAACAGAAGCTTTCTTAACCACAGACCTTCAGAAACAGAAGTGCATAATGCTACTAACTCAGCTTCTGTTGTGGAAAGTGTGACGCATGTCTGCTTTCTCGTTACCCAACTAATAGTATTATCAAATAATTTGAAAATGAAACCAGAAACTGATCTTCTGTCACTTAAATCATTTGCCCAATCGGCGTCCACATAACAAATTAATTTAAACTCGTTTTGCTCATTTCGTCTTTTATACTCTAACCCTTCATATAGTGTAGCTTTTAGATATCTTAAAATTCTGAGTAGATGTTTCCAAATTTCCTCTGTAGCTTTGTCTTGGAAACTACTGAAATAATTAAGAGCAAAGCATATATCTGGACGTGAACCCAACATTAGATACATTAAGCATCCTATAAGTTGACGAATTGGTTTATCTGTGAAGTTTTCTACTTCAAGTGATACATTTAGTTTAAGTTTAGTTTCTATCGGTGTGTTCACGCCTTTACAATTTTCCATACCAAATTTATTCAATATATTTTTTATATATCTTGCTTGTGACAATTTTAGTACTCCCTTCTCTCTATTATAATTTATCTCTAACCCCAGAAAATGTCTTAGTTCTCCTTTGTTTTTCATATCGAATTTTAGCATCATCTTATAAATAATATTATTTAGTGCCTTTAAGTCTGGACCGGCTAATATAATATCATCAACATATAATAATAAATAGATACATTCATTGTTCGATTTCAAATAATACAAGCAACAATCATTTTCAGACCTAATGAATCCCGTTTCCAGCAAAAAACAGTTGATTTCCGTATTCCAACATCTAGATGATTCTTTTAAACGGTAAAGTGCTTTATTTAATTTTAATATTTTACCTGGGTCATGTTTCATACCTTTTGGGAAATTAATGTATACCGGTGACTTCAAAGTACCCTGTAAAAATGCGCTTCTCACGTCCAACTGTTAAAGGTGATAAGCTAATTGGTTTCCTATAGTTAAAAGAGTTCTTATAGTAGTTATTTTGGCTACAGGTGAATAAAAATTTTCACATTCAATTCCCTTTTGAGCAAATCCCCGTACCACTAGTCTAGCTTTGAATTGATTTTCATTTGTTTCTAAAGGTTTTTTACTAAATACCCACCTTGTATCTAAAATGTTAGTAATTTCTTTGTTCTCTGTAATTTCCCATGTTTTATTCTTCTTAATAGATTCAAGTTCCCTGTCTCTAGCTAATAACCAGTTATCTTTATCTTTATGATTTTTGACTTCTTCATAACTCATAGGTATATCTTCAACATAGTTGTACGCGTTTAGTGCCATATATAATTCAAAATCCTTAAATTTCTCTGGCAACTTTGTCTCTCTTTTATTATTACTATCATTGCCTCTTCCGTTTTCATTGGTTGTTCTTCCATTTTCATTGATTGTTACACTTCCATATTGATTTTTCTTCATGGTATTTTCCATTCCATCGCTTACCTCCATTTCTTTTCCTCCATCAGTAACTACTTTAAGTTCAGATACAATAATCTTCTGTGTATCTATATTCCACAATCTATAACCGTTCTGAGCGTATCCTACCATTATACATTTGTTTGCCTTGGGGTCAAATTTTTTTCGTTTTTCTTTTGGAATATGGGAATATGCCGTACTGCCAAAAATCCGCATATTACTTACATCTGGCTTTTTATTATTGAAAACTTCTGCGGGTGTTATGATACCATCCAATGATTGTGTTGGGCTTCTGTTCAATATGTAGGTTGCTGTTAAAATGGCTTCTCCCCATAACTCCTTATGCACACCTGAATCATTGATCATTGCTCTAGCTCGTTCTACCAGTGATCTGTTCATCCTTTCAGCCTTACCATTCTGTTGTGGAGTGTAAGGAATTGTATAATCTAATCTGATACCATTATTTTTACAAAATTGCTTGAAATTGTAAGAGATATACTCGCCCCCATTGTCGCATCTCAATTTGGATATTTGAGTGTTAGATACTGATTTAATCATAAAATAATATTCCTGAAATTTTTCAAAAACCTCAGCCTTTTCTCTTATCAAATAAGTCATTGTGAAATTTGAAAAATCTTCAATAAATGTAACAAAATACCTGTGTCCATCATGTGATGATGGGGTAATCGGTCCACATAAATCAGTATGAATTATTTCAAACATTCTATTACTTTTTGTTCGAGAATCAAAGGGTAACTGAGACATTTTTCCTAAAGTACATGGTTCACAGAAATCTACTCTAACAATTGGAATTCTATTGTCAATACCTTTAACAAAATTTCCTTTAACAAGTTTTTCAAGACTATTAAAATTAATATGCCCAAACCTCTTGTGCCACATGATAAAATCTGTATTCGTTGCCGTATTTAAACATTCTGACTTTAATATTTCAAATTTGATTTCATACAAATTTTCTCGTTTTCCATTTGCTACTAGTCCTTGTTTATCATTAAAGACATATACTTCTCCTTTTTCAAAAATTACTTTATTTCCGCAATCCTCTAACCTTTTTACTGAGAGTAAATTCTTACGTAAGTTGGGTACGTAAAATGCATTTTTGATTGTACAATTAATGTTTAAATTATTTACTACATTTCGAGCATTAATGTTTCCAACTGCAATGGCTTGTAAATGACTATTGTTTTTAGCAACAGATATTATAATTGGCTTATCTAACATAATAAATTCTGAAAAAACAGTTTTATCATTGACAAGATGATCTGTGCATCCAGAATCAACAAAAAAGTTTAACTGATTCTTATTTACACATTCTAACTTACCTGGCCCTGTCATGAAACATACACTATCATTTTCTACACTTTCGTACATATCTTGATTTTCATTTTGCACATTAGCATGATTACTGTACCTATTTGCCTTAAGCTCTAGAATATGGTCTTGATTTTGACTATTTCTGACATTGCCTCTACCTAATTGAAACCTTCCTCTTGAATTCATGTTGCCTCTTCCTTCATTTGAACCCCTATAGCTACTTCTGTTTCCTCTTGATACTGTACCTCGCTTTTGACTCCAACACTCACTTCGTATATGCCCTCGTTTTCCACATCCATAACAAACTCTATCACTTAAGAAAGCTGCTGCTGGGCTACTAACATCATAGATTCTGGCTATTTTCCTTTTCTCATATTCGGCCAATAATTTCTTTTTAACATTCTCATAAGTCAGAAGTTCTTTTGGCATGTTTTCAATGATTGTTACTACAGTTTCATATGATTTTGGAAGTGCCATTAGTAAATTACACACAATGTCTTGTTCATCAGTTTTAACCCCAGTGGCTTTTAAGTGCCTTAATGTCTCTTCAAATTCCATAATGAATTTTTCTAATGAATCTCCTTCCTCAAGCTTCAACGATAATAGCTTCTTCTTTAAAAATAATTGCCCTGGCAACCCTTTCCTCTCATATTTTGTTTCTAATGTTCTCCACATATCAAAAGCATACCTTTTTTCTCGTAAGATTTCTAACTGCGAGTCTGCCACACATTGAATTATCAACGACTTTGCTTTATTATCATCTTTAATCATTTTTCTTCTCCTATCTTCATCCGTTATGTTTTCTATGTCTATTTCATTTTTTACCATTTCTATTACCCCATTTTCTGCCAATATTGCTTCTATTCTAAATTTCCAATTATAATAGTTTTCTCCATTTAGTGCTTCTATATTATAGCCTCTTATACCTTGTCCAGCCATGTTGCTTTCTTTTTATTTTGATATTTTCTATTTCTTTATTTATCTCATCAATCCTTTAATTCTGGGCCCATAACCTGTTGATTGAGGTGGACAAGGTATTCATGTATACAATAGCAGTAATATTTATACTTAGTATTTATTTCCGGTACATAACATAAAATCAAAATTCTAAAACAACATCAAATCAATTAACAACTCGGCCACGTTATCCTCTCACTGTCTGTGACAAGTCACGTCATCCGTCATGTATTGAGTCAGTTTTTAGCGTAACTCAACAAGTTTGACTCCCTCTTATGTCTTCATTACCCTAGGGCTCTGGTACTCAAGCCACCGCAAATCCAGAATAATCACCCAACATATATAGCAAATAGCGTTTTTACTATCTGTGTGGGTACCAATTTCATGATGTATCTCATATCATTTCATTCGTTCCACATAGTATTGGATTTTTTTGCTCTCTGCGTCTACGTTGCCTGGAATTTTTGAGCTGTCCGCATACCAGGTTGCTTCTACCTGTATGCATTTCGCTTCTGGTCTTCCCTGCCTGTTAAAGTTTCTTTTCTTAATTTGTTGTTCAAATATATCTTATGGCTGCTTCCAGATACAATACATTTGTGCTGTTAATTTGGTATGCGTGTATAGTTACAGTATATCAAGCAAGACCTCCATTGTATGAGAGTAGTGTGTGTAAGGCCAGTAGGTCATCTTAGAATTGAGTCTCAATTTGTCAATTTCGTAATTTGTCTGGCGACTTTGTACTTTTTTAGTGGTTTTCTGTTCATAAATATTCCATGTAAGGCTTCGATTAAATATACCCCAAAATTATCTTCGACAATTGCTAACTTAACTACGTTTGGCACTGAAGTGAGCTCTAGTTATTATCTAGTGAATTTAACTAATTATATTGGGGATTAACCGGAAGTCTTCTTTTATTTACATCAGTTTTGTTGAAAAATCGGAAACTAAGGTTGATCAGAATGTTGTGAACAGAATTTCTCCGCACAGGCATCATTCACCGGCTTTTGCTTCAATCCCAGAGGATTCTATTGTAGATTACTGTAGGTTTCCTTCGTATATTTATCACATTAATAAATGAGCTGCTACTGATATTGTTGATTGTTTTCTCAATATACAAAAAAATAACCAGATCCATCTCCTTGTTGACTATTGACTTCGAGACGAGTATTTATTCATCATCGCCGGATGCATTTCGTTCAACCCTCTTTCAATGTCTTAATTTATTGTTTTATATCCATATAAAAAAAACTTTCAGGAGCTGATCGTAATAATAGCTTATTGATTCTATTATAAAACTCAACATAATGAGACCGGAATATTTCTAATATTCTCCAATTGCGTATAAAATGATGATTAGTGAAGAGCTGGCTATACAAATAAATTAAAAATAGAGGTGATAGAGGCAAGATAATGAAAGCGATCGAGAGGTTAAAATCCAAGAAGTAGTATAGAATTTAGAGAGAGAAAGAAAGGGAGTTGGACAACAGGAAATTCCAAATTTTGAGAAGGAAATATACTATTAAATTATTAAAGGGAATATACAACGGCTAAAATATTGCCTAAGATTGGAAGTGAGAATAATGTATCACTTGTTAAAATTGGTAATTGTGGTGTGGTACTAAAAGTTTACAAAATAATCTTAGGAATCCGATTAAGGAAATTTGAAAAAACTGGTCGCGTTTTTCATGAAAAAAAAAATACGCAGGATCCTGTATTAACACGAAGAGCGCAATGGTGGAAAAACTAAAAACGGATAAAAAAGTATTCCTTGAACCAAAACCCAGGTTCGAAAATATGAAGACCAATTCAAAGTCTTCATTATATAAGATGAGTACAGCGTTATTTAGAAAATGAGTCCAGGGTATTTCTTCTTCTTCTCTCACTATTGGCCTTTTTTCTAACGACATACAGCCAGGATTTGTGTTTCGCTAGTTACCAGTTTATTTGAAGAGTGTACCACATGGTGGTACCTGCTTCATGCCCTTCAAAATAGGATTAGGACATTTCACAGAGGGTTGCACCGGAAGAATAGGTAAGGAAATAGCTCTAGAAAGTAGCTCCTATGTGGGTAAAAGGATTATCTATGATTCTACGCATGATCGTATGAGTAAAAATTTTCTGGCAGGTACAAAAACCTAAACAGGCACTAAAATGAACGTACTTTAATCAAAAGTTCCTGTGTTTCCTACACCTTGGGGTAAAATTTCATATTGACGATAATAATCGAGTTAAATTCAAGCAGTATAGAAAGGTATCCTTAGAAAACGAAATAAACTGGTAAATATGGATTTGAAAATAAAATAAATATTAAAAATGATATAGAAACAATGACTTAGATGGTTTGGACAATATGGACAATAACAGGCATGCAAAGAATTTGATATGCTTATATAAGAGGTAAGCGGGAGAGGAGCCGGAAGAAAAACATTGGAAAATACTAAAAATAATAGTTGCTACAATAAAAGCTAGAAATAAAAACAATGAAGGGTTGTTGTCCAAATACTTCATCTCGCATGATGTTTATTATAATACGATCTAATAACACTAGACAAAACAAATTATTAATTTTCTCCTCGTGGATAAGGTAATGTAATTTTTATAGAAAAAATAGAAAAGAAATGTGAGAAAACAATTGAGCCACGTCACATTTTTTGAGAAATGAATATTTTGTTTTGAAAAATCTAGGCACAAGTCCTGAGTATCTCTAATTAAAGTCCGACAGAAGTCTGTTTCCTATTTTCCTTAGTAGCCCTTTTCAATTGTGGCTATATTTTGATGGAAGCGCTCTCCATGCTCATCACTTGAAGCGTCTATATTTTGCGGAAAAAACTTGGGAGTTTGATAAAACTAGATGGGAATGTAAAAAGTGTTTTTCAAAGGACGTATTACATCCCAGTTTATAACTTACATCGAGCATTTTTTTTTGATAAAGTAAGAATATTGAGGAAACCAAAAAGTTTTCAGTAACTTTGAAAAACGTTATCTAAGCTTCTCTTTCTTGTTCATTCAAGGAATTAATGAATGCCGGATCTTTAATTAATTTTTTGACGTCAGGACCAACGATTACACCTCCTCTCATTTTAGCGCCTCTCAAAGAAAGAAATTTTTGTTTTAAAAAATCAAAACCAGTTCCATATTTGTCCATGACTCTTACAACATTTTTGATTAGCTCTAATTTGATGTGCAGAGGTGGTAATATTTTTTTCCTAGTTAACTTAAGGTTCGTTTTCACATTTCTTCCCAGAAACGTGAATAGTTATGTCGGCCATATTGCTTTCACATCATTCTCATTTCTGTCTCGGCTGTTCACTCGCATAAAAAGCAACAGTATTTCGTGTAGCCCGTTTATAGTCCTAAAACCAAAACAACAACTTTCGAATCTGCACAGATTAATCATTTGTGTTTGCTGTATTCTATCTTTTCCGACACTAGATTTATAATGTATATTTCTTTTAAATGAGCTCCGTACTCTGAAAACAGTGATAGAAATTTATTTACGGTATGGAGCAGTACAGCCTTTAGACTTGATTATAAGGAATCAATGATGAATCACCATTCCTCTGACCTATGTTCATAATACAGTCGCTCTATTTAAAAAATAAATCAACATATGAACTGTGATTTTCATGTTACACGGTAACCTCTCTTCCCGTCTTTAATTGAATCCACGGTTTCAGTTTTGCTCTCTTTAGCTTTTTCTTTCGACCTATCCAAATCTCTTTCAGATAATTAGTATCCAAATCGTTAATCAAATGTAGTGCTAGAGGACTGACAGGAGCTGTAAATTCTTCTTCTCCTCCTTCGTCAGAGCTGTTTGAACTTTCTTCAACACCATAAAGTGGAGAAGCTTCTTCCGAAAGAGGGATTGTTTTTGTGTCAGAAGACACCTCCGCGTATTTTACCGTATGCTTCGGTTTCCTTTGAAAGCCTTTGATAGATCAAGAAAAATAACAGTCGCTTATGTAATTGGTAGGTACCCTGGTTAACCAAAAGGCATTGCTGAATATTGTCCATTAAACCAACCGATAAAATTTCTATGACGTGAGATACAGCACATGATTGGCAACCAGTATGTATCCTGGTTGCGAATATCCAGGTTGAAATATTAGCCCTTTTATATGAAGATGTACTAGCCTTCTTGTTGGCGTCTGATTAAGTTGATAGAATTAATACATTTTACGCGTCAAATAAATTTCAAAGGTGACTTGGAAAAAATAATTGATGATAAAATTAGGATATCTAGAGAAATCGGAGGAAAAGTGACATTTTGATAGGAAAATATTGAAACGATTTTAGACGTGAATGACAAAAACTGATATACCTCTGTTAATTTTTAATGCGCACTCAAGTAAATGTACAGATTTGATTCGAGTAACTTTGAGTGTTGTCTAGTTTATTAATTGGTTTTCGTTAAATTTTCTATGGAAATTCGCATCTTATTCATTTAACTATCATTCACAACTAATGCTCAAAACTGAAGTTGAAAATGAACACTTGATTTCTAGATTACATACTAAAATTAGTTCACGCTTTAACGAAGTTTTGCTATATTTTGAGGTAATACGATATCAAAGCTTCGATTCAGCTTATATGAAATGCATCGATTTCATTCGCTTTTCCGTATTTATGATTAATGACTTCTATAAAATATCATTTGAAGTATCACTTTGATGATATATGTAATGAGAATCTTCTTAAAATGAATTGAAATAGGACGTGTACTAGCTTGAGATCAATTTATGTTTCCGTGTTAATTTCAAATTTATTGAGATGGTTCGAACAGTGTTACAGATACTAGAGAACTAGTTATTTGTAGCTCTCGAAGTAGAAAAAATCAACACAATAATTTGTATCAAAATGATTCTAATCAATTCTACCATATTATTTCCATCCTTTATTTTTTCACTTTAGTTTCACTACTGTTAAATCTTTATTATAAAATTAATACACGTGTATTTGAAAATAGGGATCGAATATTCTTGTTTCTTGAGATCGAACCGGAGAGATTTATTTCCGACAATAATAGAAGTCGATGTTACATAGCAGATAATTTAAAATAATCTGATTGTTTCTCAGGCGTATTTCGATAAATTTCTTCACAACATTGAATTCGATACACACAACAATAAAACTCACTTTCTTCACTTATTATTTGGAAATTCAAGTTCTTAGGAAACGAAGAAAACAATAAATTGATATTGGTGAGGAATTTTTGTATGTGCCACTGGGGATGCTCAGTGTTAAACACTTAATCCCACTCCCTTCGAGAAATATGTCAGATGGATTAAGCTGCGTGAGATCTTCATTGAATCTTCGATACGCTTCCAGGTGTAATGTATTTCCGTAGTTTCTCACACTTTGAGAAAATGAGGATAGAGGTTCAGTACTCTACATATCATGTGGCATCCTCTTTTATGCCTAGCGTCTTAAGATGTCCATTAAGATCATGCCCTGACAAGACTCCTGATGTGATAGGTTGATACTCTCAATAGGTCTTTTATTACTCTAGATTATTTTAGGAGTTCTTTCGTCTATTTAAACCCCTTTAGATTATTCTAGTAACTGATTCTTTCTTATCAACTTCTTTTTGCTATATTCCATTTATTACTTTGTTGCCGATTCCCAAGGGTCTATATTCTATAAATATAGCAAGTCCCTATTTCATTTTTCTCTATTCTCAATTTTATTTTTTTTATCTAGACCATTCAGTATTTCCAAGCATTCCTTGGAAATACTGAAGGAGGAACTCATAGATCTAATTAGTTACTTTGCTATCGAATATAAGAAGAATCTACTATTTACGTTGGTTCTATTTCAAATTGAACGTGTAGTGCAATGGATCTTCATATTTCACCTTTTTGGAATAATTTATTAAATTAGTTATTAGGTGTAACATTAGTTACTTATGCAACGAGTGAGTAAAGTAATACTTTTTTTCACGAGTAGGACGGTTTGGTCTACGAGAGAAAAGAAGTTACTTTACTCACGAGTTTCATACAAAAACTTTTCTACTTCGAAAGACTTAGAAAAATTCGAAAAAACTTTTATCAATTTTCATTTTGTAATGGTAATATTAAAAATACAATCGTGAGCGATATTAATTTGAAGTGAAGAAGAAGTTACATTACGATTGGTACTTGAATTGGCAAAATTTAACGAGTTCAAAGAAATAATATCTTCTATAGTTATATTAGTACTTATTGGATATTCACCTTTCAATGCCCGATATAATAAAACAATGAGCAACTGGATGATAAGTCACCCTGGAAAAACGGTGACGATTCACATCATATCTATTCTCATTAAGAACATCATGTCTCAAGCCTTCAGTCAGTCAAACATTTTAAGCGGGTTTAAGAAGTCAGGGATACATCCGTACAACAATGTGTTTTCTGAAGAAGAGTTTTTGTGTTCATCTGTAACGGACAGAGCTGCGAGCAGTGAGGGTCCTCCTCGAAATGTTTCTTTATCAGCCTTCAGATCTCTTAGAGGCTACATCTTCTCCGATCGATAATGAAGGATTTCCAGAGAAACTGCTACAGTTTACTGAAGAACAGACTAGGCCTTCGACTTCACAAATAGAACCTCTTGGAGTTTGAGAAGCTTTTCCTCTTCCAATTGGTATTGAAGAGTCTTCACAACAACTAACTCAAATAGCCGAAGAACTATCTGAACCGTCGACTTCACAAATATAAACTTAATTTTAGCCAAGAAACAATCACAAGCTGATTTTGCAGGAGAACATAAGACCTTTTCCACAGACAGCTCCTAAGTTTAAAAGCCGTCGTGGTCGTAAGTCTGGAAAAACTAGGATACTAACCAAACCTCCAGAAAAAATTGATGAAGATGAAATGGAACCTGAGAAAAAGAGAATTAGAAAAACTGCTAAGGAGATAATACCAAAAACAACGAAGAGAGAAGTTTTTCAATCAAGTCCAGAGAGTAAAAATCTTAAAAAGCCCAGCTAAGAACACTGAGACAAATAAGAAGATACTAAAATGTGTCCAAAAGAAACGGTTGACTAGAAGACTGAATAAAAATCAAGCAGTGACAGTCATACTCCTTCTGAAGAAATTATTTGTGGGGACAACTCAGATGACCAACTGGAAAAAGATCCAGAAATAAATGAATGCTGGTTCTGCTTTGTATGCGGTACGGATGAAATGCTGAACATGAGACTTTGTAATTCTTGCGGGAAGTATGTGCATGAAATTAGCGTTGGCATGACAAAAGACGATAAAGAAAAATTTTTCTGTCCCGAACGTGTCATCTAGGTAGAACAAAAGACCTGTGCACAAAGATTTTTACTCACAGATCCTTTCGTCTCATAGTTAAAGCTTTGAATATTTTTATATTCGTTTTTAAGAGATGTTTATTTAAAAGGCGCAGAATAGTTTGGTTCATTTATCTTATTTATTATTTCCATAATCATTTTTATTTTCTAACTAGCTCTTTTTCCAAACAATGATTGCTGTTTTTCTCCTCAAAAAAAGCCTTTACATATGCAATAAAATCGTTGTCCGATGAAAATATACTTACTTCAAGTAAAACACTTGATTAAGAAACAGAAAAAGTTAAAAAGTGCAATTCATAAATTTCAAATGTGTGTTTTTTATTTATTACATTTAACGTCCATGTGACAAATGTGGCCATTAGCACGAAACTATACATAGGTAAAATAAAACTAATTTGAGTCTAATGTCTGAATATTATATTTTGGAAATAAGTTGTTTGTCCACGAGAAACTGAACATTTTATGCACTTCACAGGCTGAATGTAAAGTTGAATGAAAGTTCGATTTTATACTTTTATACCAAGACGATGACGTCTCCTGGCTCCTGGCGTAATTTGGACATTCAGAGAAAATATGTTTAACTGTTGGTTGAATGTCACGTAGAGCCGAGATAACTTGATTACAATGACTTTGCGAGGTGTTACGATTTAGATTTTTTATGTATGCTTTTAAATCTCCAGAAAATTGGAGGCTAGTCATAGAGGTGAGAGAAGCGGATTCTTTTGCAAGACCATCGACTTTTTCATTACCTATAATACCAACGTGAGCAGGTACCCATATAATAGTTATGAAAGTATTTTGATTTCTCAATGGTTCATTAATGTTATGTATATCTTGGACTAAAGGATGTCGGGTCTACGCATTTTTTATGGAATTTATAGCAGAGTCTGTGCATTTTGCTAAGCATGAATTTGTATGCTGTTGTACATGTTTAAGCGATTGTAATATTGCATCACAGAAAGAGGTGATTTTCTAGGATCCGATGTGTTTTTCTAGTGATGTTACAAAGCATCCAACTCCAACTTCGGTCTTTGAAGTATCCATGTAGAGAACCATG
Source organism: Diorhabda carinulata (assembly GCF_026250575.1). Classification (NCBI taxonomy): domain Eukaryota; kingdom Metazoa; phylum Arthropoda; class Insecta; order Coleoptera; family Chrysomelidae; genus Diorhabda; species Diorhabda carinulata. The sequence goes on from NC_079462.1 coordinate 14,688,331, forward strand.
ATGTACTTTTCTCAAATCAGCAGTTCAAAAAAGCCCACCGCAAAACATATGAACTGGATTTTTCCTCATTGAACTTGCAAAAGGAGATATCAGACTGAGAAGGTGTGTTGTTCCGATTGACAGCTCGATACTTATGCGTTTATCAAACAGAAACTAAGCATCCAAAATAGCTCACATGTTAGTGAGAATCTCGCATTGTAATAGTAAATATATTTTCCAAATTATATGGGTGAGAGCTGACATCTTCAGGTTGAGGTCTACAATTTTCACACAACCCTCGTAAAAATACACGCTCGGCTAATTTTACTATGTATCTCTGAAAATGTCCAAAAGAATCACATTATTTCCTCGGAGACAAATCTACCTCTCGAACTATACAGATGGACAAAAACATAATTTCTATTCATTTGTTTCAAACTACTTTGTATTGATGATATTGAACAAATACTTTCAAAAAATTATTATTACTAAAAATCACGAGACAAATTTCAAAAATAATTAGTCACGTATTCAACTTTTACATGCGTGAAAGAATCCCTCATTAAAATATTTTATGGAAGCAAACAAACCCCTTAATACATAAAATTAACGCAAATCTTGAGTTATTGAGGTCCTGTATACATAAAAATATATGCCATGAACACATCACTTCAAAAAGCAATCAAGTATGACCAAAAAAAAGGAAGTTATAAAAACTTGACTGTCCCTAATATTTGGAAATATACTGTAAGTTTTTATTTCTAAAGCTCAAAAGATCCGACACAAAGGCTTGTATTACAAAAAATTCTTTCAACCTTATATATATTTATATTATTATATAATTATATATATATATATATATATATATATATATACTTTTTTTTTGTGGTAATATGATAATGTCGTTCAAATATTTAAAAGCTTTTGTATATTACAATTTTTGCCGAGTATTATTAAAGTCGTTGTGATGTTTCAGAGTTGTGACTTGGATAGTTCACATTTTGGGGGTCCATTTTGGTAATTTGGTAAGGTTTTCATAAATTTTGAAAGCTGTAAGTGTTATTTATCCAACACTAGTCGTAGTACTTTCCCATATACATACATATATATATATATATATATATATATATATATATATATATATATATATACATATATATATATATATATATATATATATATATATATATATATATATATATATATATATATATATATATATCGCTTCAGCTCGTCCTGAAGGACCCTGTATATCCAGCAAAATGGCAAAATGGCGTGAGTTTTAGATTTTTCATGGCAATATAAACAATATAAGAAAGATGAAGCCTTTCTCAAATATTAACTTTTCAGTGATTAAACCGATAGGAGCAGGTAGAGATGTAGCGTCAAATCAAAGTAATACAAATGTTACTAAAGCTCTTTTTATTGTATACAAAACAATCGCAGGAGGGTAAGCCTCTTTCATACTCGAGCAGTTCAAGTGGTGAATACCGTGTGGATTTTGATCTTCTGTAGGTTGTATGTGTTCGGGAAAGACGTGTCTTGGAAGCCGATTCCACATGCTTGCATTTCTCCATAAAAAGAAGTCCTATTGAATTGATGTTCTTAGCGTCTACAGGTGAAATCGATCGTCAAGAGCTACGTCTTTTGTACTGATTCGAGCATCCATAGGGTATGCTTGGCTGCTCGGGCTTTAAATGTGCTAGTAATACTCCAAAGATGGACGATTTTAGGCCTTTCAGCTGAAGGATTGCGGATTATATAGCTTCTTGTGTCGCTCCTTAATTTGTCACGTGACTATGCCAAGACATATTGCTCCCAACCCCAACAAGTGATTCTACGATGATGGTGATTTTTATGTCCAGACAAGACCAAATCATGAGCTGTAGTGCCAGCTTTTTTGGTTAAAACCGCATCCTAGGTCTTTGATGCATTAAACTCAATCAGATTGCTTCCATCCTACTTAAGAATAGTTTCAATATGGGTATTGATGGTAGTGTTTTGTTGCTGCCTATGGATTGGAGTGTAAGCCGAGTTTCTTGGAGTGCCTGATTTGAAAGACGACACCAGTAATTCTATAGATCGGGTTTGCAATTTTTTCGAGTAGATCGTTGATTTTCAGGCGAAAGAGGTGCTTTGATCTCAAAACGTTCTGAAGTGTATTCATTAATAGCGTCCTGGATGGATCGATCTACGGGAACCGTATTGATGGTCGCTAATGATATTAACAGACTCAAGATTTGCTGGTTAACGACTTTCTCCTTGATCCTGGTAATGCCAGTGATTAAAGCAATCGGACCATAATTGTTGGAAATCATCTTTTTTCCTTGTTTTTATAGGTTGAACTCGAGCAAGTTTCCAATTTGTAAGAGAGAGAACTCTCTTGAATGACAGAGATGCTCGAAATAAATAAGATTGAATCTGAGTATCTCGGTGTCGAATTTGATATTTATGGCATTGATGAACCAACTACAGGCAGACTGGGTGAAAATTTTCCACGCAAATCAAGAGTTGAATTTTAAGCAAACATGCGACCCAACAAGTCCGCCTTATCGTCTGTGGCCACTACGATTGATCCATCTTCTCTTATCAACGATGGAATGTTTGACACACAAAAGCATATGCTGACCTCTCTTGTTACAGACCAAAAAGCTCTTGATTCATTTGGGCAATTCAGAAGTTCATTTTTCACTTATTATATCGTTTTTTGCAAGCATCTATGTAGGCAACAAAGTTTATACCATTTTCGGAACTAGGATATGAGCGCTATTTACGATAAGCAGCATCTTTGTTGTTGACTACTGTATTGCAGTTCCCATCGAACCATGGATTGTTGTCTGCATAACCGCAAAACCCTTCCGAAGATAACTTCCGAAATCTCGTTTGCACACCCTGAATGATCATTGAAACTGTAGCAAAGCTCATTTCAAGGAAACATGGAAAAAATCCTTCAGATACTTTGATTTGGCCGATCCATAATACCAAACTTTGGTCTAGGTGGATCCATAGTTTGGATTTTTATTCAATCATTCAAAAATTTTTCAAATAAATATGAGAAGTAGAGATGCTTGTGGTTTCTATATTCAAACTATTCAACTAAAAAAAATGGCGTTCAAATTAATACCGTCAAAATTTTATGACGTCAGTGAAGTTTCAAGTCTATTAGAACACTTCAAAGAATGTCCGGTCTTACCATCAATAATTTCATTTCATTGAATATTTTTCATGTCTTTACATATAGGGGAAAGTACGTTAGGCTTAAGATGCGTTCAGAATTGGTAAAAGTCTCATCCAAGCTTGTGATCCACCCTTAAATCAGTCTCGACAAAAGTCCAATAATAACCTTCTTCTCTTAGTCCAAGAATGGACAATAACAAATAGGGCCAAAGCTAGTCTATCCAAATTCATATTTGAAGTAATACTACTAAAATACTGACTTTAGTCTTGCCCCAAGCTTGGATGTTGCATGTAGGACATACTTTTGGCCAGCACCAGTTTACCATTCTTGCTTCATTGAGTTTTGACCACAGTCAGGCCTCTCAATCTTGGTTCAAGAATCGACAAGCGCTGTGGTATCTAAAACAAACTGATTATAATATGATCTCCTCAATTTACCCACATAGTTGTTTCTTGTACCTACTATTCCGAAAATTTCTGTGGATAAGCAGAAAGTTAAATTTTTTTTATGTCACTCATCTATGAGATTTTTTAGAAGCGTATTTCGTCATTTGTTGAGGTTGAATTTTCTACCTTTTTTTGTCGATCAGAATTTATTATTTATAACTGCTCTTCAAAACACTTCAAAGAATTATTAGCTCTTTCTCGGGTGTGTATGAGTGGAGCTCTTCACAACAATAGAGAGCATCACGATCAAATGTTGTTTGAAATGAGGCAATTAGATACTAAAACATACGGTAAATTATAAAGTAAGTTTCTGACGTCAAAAATTCTTTAAGCAGTGTACAAGCGTTTCGATGGCATAAAATTTTCAAGGAGGAATCTGAAAGCGTATAAGATGAAATTCCAAGATAGAGATCAGTGAAGATAATAGGAATTCTCATCGTATACGTGCTCTAATCCTTCAATATCTTCTGTTAGCGGTTCGAATGAAAACAGATGAATGAAATATCAAGGGCAAAACCATAAATATTTCGCGATGAGAAAAAAAATTATATCAAATGTCAATTGCAAAAGTCTATTTGGAACAGACAAAAAGTAGTCTTATGATGCTCGCATTAAAATGGTTGATAAAAGTTCGTTAGTAAGTATGACCCCAAAACCAATCGCAGGAAGTCAAAAGTGGCTATCACAAAATGATACAAGTTCAAAAAACGCTAGTTCGGAATCAAAAGTGAAAACTATGCTCATCTACTTCCTTTACAGCGGAAGATAGTTCACATCAAGTTTGAATCACTGGACAGTTATTGAATCAAGTATTCTGTCGCTAATTAATCTATGGACTTCGAGAAAGAATCAACAAACAACGGGAATAACTGGATACTGTATCTATTTCTGAAAACTTCTTCAAGTGATGCATTTTGATTCGATTCGTTAGGTTAGGTTAGGGCATACAAACAACCGCGACAAGGATCCCGATGAAGGTTACACACAGACTTCCAAAATTGCAGCTATGTCTGAACAATCACTTAAGTCGTATTAGCACGGAAAGCAGTCACTTTGAAGAGGATCTCTTGATCAAATAATTTCACCAAAAATAATTTTTACAACATTAATTAATGAACAGACTTCGTAAACTTTAATATACCTTGCCACAAATGGATATTTTCTTTTCTATTGATTGCTTGGAATATATTGCACGTCCTCCCAAATAGTATCAAGAAAAAATTTAACGAGAAATAAGCGGTTGAAATTAATTCTACTCGTAACTTTACTTTTTACTTATCGGATTGTTGAATTGAATTTATTTGTTGTGATGTACCAGTTGAGTCCTTTGGGTGTGGTTGAAACTACAGCCTGGCAGCTGTAGAACTAAAAAAATTGGTGAAAGAAACAGCAACAGAGATGGAAATTGCTGAAGAAGGAATTTATATTTTTTAAAATATCACCAACCAGAAATATGTTCCATTATATTCGTTCTGTTCCCCAGATTAATAGAAAATAAGAATTTACACGGAAACTATTAAACAAAATTTGCTTAAATCAAAAGGAAATCCATAAAGATAACTGGTATTTTGTGCACGTAATAATAAAAAAAAGCATAGAAAAACTTACCAGCGAATATAAAGAGTAAAATCACCACAAATTTACTAAAATTCACTTTAATTTAAAGTGTAGATAGGTAGAGAACGAATTCAAATACATTCCGACGTTTTATTGAATTTCTCGAATAAAGTGGTAGCTCGATAAAAAAATAAATTTCTCCAAAAAATCGAATGTTAGAATAAATAAATCAGAAGTGACCACAATAAATGAAAAAAGGAATATTTGAAGAAAAAGTGGGTGAAATAGTACAATATAAGAAAATTACTAATTTTTTGACTTATGACACTAATTGAGCAGAGTTATGATATATTCTATAGTGAACATTATTTCTGTATCTGTACACGGAAATTTGGATACATTTTGGATGAAATTTTGACTACCAATCGTGTTCTTAATCTCGTGCTATATATTTTCATTATTTAAATCACATTATATAGTAAAACATGATAGGGAAGCAAAATATAGATTACTTACTTTGTTTCAGACCTCCCAATCGATGACGTGGTCAGGAGAACACATTATTATCATCATGGTGATATTTTCTTTAATACTGACTGGAATGTGTATAACATTCATATATAATTGTATAACTAAACTAATTAGGGATCATCGGACAATACAGGTAAGTTAAAATACGAAGTATATATGATATGATCAACTTATCACTCACATAACTTCTTATGGGACTAACGTCAGTTTCAATGCTAAAATAGTTTAATTTCTAAGTTTAAATGATTTTCGTAACATTGCGTTAAGCAACGGTTCGAATTCAAAATGATTCAACCAATATTTTAAAATAACGATTTCATCTATTGAAGGCATTAAGCAAATAACTGCGAATACTCTGCCTAGAATATTAACTCAATTATTAATTAAATATTAATTTATGAATTATCATAACAAAATGTTCAGTTTGGGATTTAAATGGAGTCCCTAGGCATATCCTGTCCAGCTATAGATTTTTACAAATTTGGCGAATTCGTGCGTAGCTTTTCACATTTCACATTTTTCATAAATGGGGAAACTAGTTTGATGTTTATTTGAATATATTTTTTCTAAATAATTTCTAGAAAAGTCTATCTATTTATTTGTTTTGTTTTTTTTTCTAAATTTCATATATAAATATGATGTGACTTTTGTGAACGCAGTTAGTTAATTTTAAATAAGAGTCGTAGTGAAAAGAACGAATTAGTAAATATAATCGCAGAAATATTTTAGTGATAATTATAAGTAAATTATTATAAGTTAAGTGTATTGTATAGTGTGTAAATAAATTAAGAACGTAAGACACAGTGTTTATTAATTTACCCCACTAATAGAAAGAGGGCGAATAAATATGAAAAACGTTACATTATGTTCACAATATTCATTCAAGAATATAAATCGCATATATTACTTAATACATATTACCACCTTACTTGCATAGTTACTTAAATTGTTTTGAATTTCGTAAATGAAAACGAAGGGATTTTTTATAATAAAATAATAAGAATATATCGTTTTCATGATAAATATGATGGAACATAGCGTTCGTTCAATTAAAAATTAGTTTACTTGATTACCGTAACCGCTGAGTGTAATAAGTTATTATAATACGAAGTCGCGGATAGGGAGAATATTTTTGTCATCATCTGTTCATTAATCGCAATCTTGGAAGTATCATTAATCATAACACAATAAGAAGGAACAAAAAGGAAGTATTAGCAGAAATTTCCGCTTTACCTGAATTAAATTTATGTGAAACATTAATCAAAATTAAGGTTGCCATCTACACGCCAACCATTAAAATTATAATGGCATTGAGTTTTTAAAATGAACTTGTAGACAAAAATATAATCATTTGGTTTAATGTTAAGTTCCACTATGAAGTTTGATCTGATAATTACGCACAACACCTCTGAAACTTATCATAATACAAAAATATTTATAAAAGACTTGTGTGAAATATTCAACGCTTGCGTTGGATCAAGAGAAACCCAACAGATATTTGTCCGAAAATTTGATTGAATTTTTATCTTGTATTATCGTTGAGGTTCTTGATAATGTTTGTGACGCCTTGCTAATCGAGCTCTATGTTGCATAGTAACTTTGTCGATGGTAAATAATTTGTCTACTCTCATCTTTAGTGTTAGTAAGATTATCGAACCAGAACATAAAAAAACTAAAAAAAAAATTTAGTAACTGAAGGAAAAATGTCTACCCCATATCTATAGTAGCAAACATTGTCTCAATTCTTTCATAATTTCAAACAAAACATGCTTCATTAAATAGACTACTAATTAATAATTTCGGTTGTTGTTTTTGAATTTTCAAGTTCGTCCAATATAATATTGTAAGCATCAAACAACATCAAACATGGCATTATGATAAAGTAATGCACAAAACTACGAAAACTACGAAAAAACGAAACTAGGGTTTTCTACATTATTTGATAGATATCTCTACATTAAAAAATGATTTGAGAAGGTCTTACAGGAGAAAAAAAGAAATGAGGAAATCGACATAAACTCAACTTTAGTAATAGTATGTATGTAGCTTCATTTGCCAGAGATCTTGTAGGTTGCCCCAATAATTTGCTCTTATCTTCCTTTTTTTCTAGTGCTTTTTCTATTGTTCTGAAGCTGATACCATAGAAGGGTTCGGGTTCCTTGAAGGGCTTGTCTACCCCCACTTTAGCGAGTTAATCGCTATTTCATTTCCCTTCGCTCCGGTGTGTCCCGGAATCCATTGTAGGGTAATTTCATTTTTCTTGCCTAACTCGTTCAATTTTTCTAGGCAATCCCAAACGAGTTTGGATTTCATGATATTGTTGCTTAGAGCTCTAATGGCTGCTTGACAGAATGATGATCCCCTGTTTGCAAAGTTTCTCTCTAGATTGAACCGAACACATTTATCAATAGCATAAATTTCTGCTTGAAAAATGCTTAGTGTGCTAGAAGACTTGAGTGTTTGGTTCTGGGCCTGTACACTTCTGTTCCAGTTCCATCTGCTGTTTTTTATTTGTCCGGATATCATTTAATGGCATTTCTGAAACTCCACTGAACAGTTTCTAGTGAATAAAATTTAGCACTTGCACGAATTATTCCAACTGTGTCCCATTCATTATTTGACATATATCAAAACAATGGTATAACTGTTTCCGATCATCTGTGGAGTTATACGAGTCATTTCATGCCTAATGTGTTTCATTAAGTTTTCTAAATTATGCAGTAGTTTCACGTGGATTCGATTTAAATCGGATTACCTAGTTGGCCATACCATTGATCCACGTCTTCAAATCCACTTTCCTTCAATCTGTTTATCCAGAACATTAAGATAATAATATGGTGTTTACCATCTTGCTTGAACCAAATACAAGGCTCCACGTTTTCGGGTATATGATAGAATAAATATCCACATTTTTAGATAGTTTACACCAGAAAGGCCTGTTAGATTTCTAATACGGCGTCTTCGATTTGACTCTAAAACGAGTGGAAGGATTCGTAGCGGAGTAGGCTAGCTTGCAGCTATTTCGTAACTATTTAGCTTATTCACTGAAAAAAGATCTGGATTTCGACAATATATTCCACCTAAACCAAGTAAATCTGACAAACATTTCTTACACACGTGACGCTAAACTATTTTGTTATTCAAATATGAAAATACATTGTTCATAGTAGCCCGAGAAGACCATTCAGTTAAAGCAGTTTGGCTGAATAAGAGATTACGAGGTTATCAGAACCGATAAATAGTTTGTTAATATTCCGATGAAAAGATGAGATCAAGTTTTGATTTTCATGTATTTTAATTTTGTTCGAATCACATGCCTATTTCAAATGAAGCGAAACTAACGACATCACGAATCACCGCGCGCCTAACCGATGGCCAAAGAAGTTTTATTATTTTTCATCGAACCAACACAAGTATAACAAGCAACCTCATTTAAAATATAATTATTGGAATTCTATATGTCTAACAATGTCTTAGATCTGGTTTGCTTATCAAGAAATTGTAATATTGGATTATTCTTTTTTATTTCGATCATGTTATTCATCTTTTTTTTGGTAATTATTCACTTTTGATGCTGTTTGAATTGCCTCATCTGATTTTATAATCTGCTTGTTGTACAACAATTAATAAACAATGACTCTTTTTGAGACAAAAAATGACAAGAAGCTTACATACATTGAGGACTAAGTTGGTTTCACAGTACAGTAATTGCCGATTTTAAATTATGTTAAGGCAAGAATACTAACTTGACTATTTTGTTCAATTAGTGCGAATTCAACTCTTTATGACAAGAATTGCATATCCGGCAAATACTTATATTATAATATTATATAAATATTCCTCTTTTTGTCGTCTTCAGTCTGTGATTCTTACCATTGAGAAAGTAAAAATTCTGCGAAGTGCCGTCGGCTCAAAATCGATGACTCACTATACAAGCTCTCTCTTTCTCACTCTCTGCCCGTCTCTCTTTCTCTCTCTCTCTCTTTCTCCCTCTTTCACTCTCTCTTCCTCTCTCTCTTTCTCTCTCTCTATTTTTATCCCTTTCTCTGTCTTTCTTTATCTCCCACCCTAACTACACGGATATTAAGTAATACGTCTCTGCTGGTGCTGACTGTATGGTCGAAGTACTTTGTTTATTATAAATTCGTAATGAATTCTGGGAGTGTGCGTGAATGGCTTACGTTTATCAATGGAGAAAAGACATATGTTTATGATGTACAATAATCTAGACGGCCCGATGTAATAGAGTAGTATTTTTATTTAATTTAATGAAGGGGTTCTAGAAGTTGAAACTACAACAAATGTTTGAATATAAATTGTACTCAACACACTGTTATCACTACACCATCATTCAGAGATTGAACGTGAGCTGTTTAGCTTTAGTCTCTGAAGACGATAACTTGATTGACGAAATGCGCATCAGAAAGTATAATCGTGAGTGCTGGTGTAGTGGTAACAGGGTATTAAGTATAAATAACAACAATGAACGATTACAGATTATAGAATATTGTTTGTAATACAATTAATATAAAATAATAAGCCTCAATAAAAATCCGAACTAAAAATTGTAAACAAAAATCAATTATTGATAAAAGATATGATTTGAATATGAAAAATCGTGGGGCACTTTATATTCAAAGATGTGAATATTTGATGATATTCATATATTCACAAAATTTCTAACCTTATTTATTTGGAAATAAGCAGTTCTTAAGCTACCTTTCTGGCAATACTTTGTTTTTTTTTTTCGATTATGAAATCAAGCATGTCTAAGCAAATCACTTGCTAGTTAGTACAAAGTACTACCTATGAAATTATTGTATTATCATCGGTCCTTAATAAGTGTATAAATCCATGTATAAATGTTTCAAAATTTCCATTACAGGCATACACACATACCAAGCTGATAGAAGTATTATTAAATATATTAAATATCTTGTCCATGTCTAGTAACTTTCTCGTAAATGTTTTATCACCCTTCAGCTGATATTTCATAGGTTCTGATAGAATTTCATAGTCGCCTGATTTTTCTAGTTTTCTGCTGCTAATCGTTATCTCATTTCACTTTTTGCGTAGTTTTCCTCTTTACAAAAAGTATTCTTTAAAAACAACTTGCTGCCTTTAATCTTGAGTAGCCGATTTGATTTATTGTGAGACAATATTCACATATTAAACTTAAATGTTTTATCAACATTCACGTTGAACTGTTAACCAAATTTAGAAACAAAGTGAAAGAATTTTAGTCTATCATACTTCTAAAGCTGCTAGGCAGTCCGCTGTAGCAGTTAAAGAACTAATACGTATAAACCATAAATTTTTATTAAAGTTACGTTGGCATAAATGAGTTAGCTTAGGGAGAAGCTTCTTTGTTTTTGAATGGTAAACCAATTGACAACAAAGAGATAAATGATCATTTCTGCCAGTTTGATGCTTCCACATCGTTAGATCGTCGGCATAAATCGTCTGTAATTATGAAAGTTCTCGCTACATTAATTTTAATCAGATACAACCTTCCGGCAACTGTCGCTCATTGGTTCGGAAAAAATATATTTTATTACATACGATACACTTACGTTTTAAAGCTTAATTGGAATTTGTTACAAAGGAAAGGCTAAACAATTTTATCCACAAAAATAAAATTTTTATCAAGATAATTATATGGAGCAAATCAAAATAGACAACGTAATTGCTAAAAAATGACATATTGTAACTCAGCATCAATTTAAGATATACAGAGTGAGTTTTATGTATGGAACGCCTCAATTACCTCGGAAACAGATTGTACGATTTTTCTAAATATTTGTTTCGACCTGTATATTTTTCCCTTTTCGAAATACTTTTCATCTAATATTCCCCATACCTAAGTGCCATAATTTCGGAGTTGTAGCTACATTTAGATTATCTTCACCAAATTTAAAATAATACATTTAGGTGGTTATGACTGCTACAATAACAAATTTGACGTTTCAAAAAATTATTATTGTTGAAACGTATTGGAAGCCACAATGGACCGTTTATCTGGAAAAGTACGATTTTTTTTTTATTTCAGTTTAACGTGCGTCGACATCGCTGGTCATTGGCACACAAAAACAATCATAAGATACATAAGTTAAATAAAGGACTGTTACAAAATCTATTACGATGTATAAATTAATTAAATTTTCTCATACAGTTGGTGAGTACTACTTGGTATTTGATGTTTCACAAACATCCGTAATGAAAATTTTACGTGTGAATAAATTCCATCTATATAAAGTAACGTTGGTTCAAGAGTTGTCAGATGGCGATTTTGATAGACGTAAATGATGAAAAAATGTCACAATCAAAACGATCCAAGTTTTCAAAGTAATAATATGTTTTGCGATATCCCAATATCCCAATATCCAAAAAAACTGAATGTATGTATAATAGTATTATACCTAAGTTAGCTCGGATATTTCCAAATGCAACAAGTATTTTCAATTACACTTAAGAAAAACTTCATTATTAGAAGTTTTCATATAATATCAATATTCCAAACGACAATATTTGGCTACAAAAAACATCATTTTCAAACCAAAACCTGCCATTATTCAGGAATTAAAAGACAGGATAAGTAGAGTTGAGCAGTCAGGGATGTTGCAAAATGTAATGCAAAGTTCTAGAAATCGCATGGCTTGTTGTATTGAAGTGAATTGACAACATTTTGAGCAACTGCTGTAATTGCATCTACTGTTTTTTGAAATTCGTAATATTTCTATTTCACAAATGTAGATCTACTTCTACATGACACAAACATTTGAAGATTTGTCATCAGTTGTTTTAGGATTTCTACGCCATGATTTGGATAAATATTTTAATGCACAAGTTTCGTTAAACTTTTTACTAACTAACTAGACACTTGACCTTGTTACGAAATTTGTATTAACACATAAATTATTGAGGAATTTTCAAATTAAACGAGTTTATTCAATCGGAGCCATCTAAATATAAAATATTTCACTTAGGTGGAGATACTGTAAATGCAGCTATAACTCCGAAATCATGGCATTGAGGTATATAGAATATTACCGGTGACAATAACAACTCTCTGATTACAAATGTTACCCTGTATATCGTTTTTTTTTTTTATTTTTAGAAAATCCTACACATCCTGTACCTATCTTCAACTGTTTCAAAAATATTGTTTTCAGATTCATTACAAAAAGTAACATTAAGAAATTATTTTTTTCATTATCATGCTCTACAGGCCATATAAGCCTACGGCAAGAATGGTAATATTACGTAGTTTTATATATTATATATCAAAGTCCTCTATTTTTCATTTTCCACACAATATTTCTCCATTCCTTCACAGCTTTTCCTCTCCAATTCCGAACATTATTATTTTTTAGGTCTTCCATTACACAGTCATACCATACCATCTCTTCCTTGGTCGCCCCTTTTTCTTTTTCCCTATTGGTCTTCTTTGCAGTACTAATTTTGGCATCCGTTTTCTATGTAGTCTCCCAACATGTCCCAACCATCTCACTCTCTGTCCCTTGATAAACGAGCTTATTGTAGCTTCTCCATAAAGTTCCTCCAATTCTTTATTATTTCTTCTCCTCCAGCTCTTTTCTGTGTGTACTTCTCCGTTGATTCCTCTTAGTATCTTCCTCTCTCATCTTTCCAACATAGCTCCATCTGCCTTTTTTAATATCCATGTCTCACATGCATATGTTGCGGTGGTTCTTACTACCGTTTTATATATTCTTATGTTTGTTTTTTTTTTACACGTATTTTGACTTCATTAGTGATCTAATAGTTCCGAATTTTTGTATTCCTTTCTGACTGTTTGTCCTAAAGGACAAGTAATCTTCTGTTTCTCTCGGTTTATCTCCGATTATCATATATTTTGTCTTCTCTCGATTTATTTCTAGTCCAAAATTTTTTGGATTTTGCTATCAACGCTACGTCATCTGCGTAAACTAGACATTGGCATTCATTATTGAAGATTGTCCCATCGCTTTTTAATTTAGAATTAGAATACTTCTAAAACCATATTAAATAATACAGTGGAGAGCGGGTTGACATGAAATTCTTCATACTCATACCCTTTCCATATCACTTCATTTTTATTTTATCTAAGGTAACATTAAGAGATAGTTATTTATTATAAAAGGGAAAAAAGTACTGGATGTTAACTGGGGGTTGGGACAAACCGAACGCCAAAATCTAGAATTTTTTTCATGTATAATACACAACTTTTTTATGTGACGGGAAAAACGACGATTAGATATCGGAAAATTTTATCATTACCATGTTCAAAGTCAGAAAATTATCGATGTTAAATTTGAGTTTTGATATTAGTAGCTTATGTTGTAGCGATAATTAGATCTGCGTTGCTAAAGAAAATTTTAAATTAATCAAAAAGCTGTTAATTTAGTTTTGTGATTTCAGTTGAAAATTGCGAACTCAGTATTTGTTTGGAAGATACTTTTAATATTATAATTTGAAAAATTTCTGAATTCGAGCTATCTTTGATTCAACTGGAATTAGCAGAAGTATCCAAACCAAAACCAATTTCTTGATGTTATCAACTGAACAGCTTATTTTATAAACAATCAACATTATACATCTCATTAGCTTATTTGGAAATATCATTCAATATATCTCGTTGCATCGAACTTAATGAGAATAATTTGGAACCCATACCACTTTTTTGAGGAGAACAATTTTTTTGAGCTGCAGAAATTTTACATCTTCCAATTTGGAGTAAAATTGGATGAACTTCATTGGGTATTACCATAACATATCAAGGGTGACAATTTTATTCAAATAATATAATTTGTGTAGAGGCTAGGTATTCACTTTAATCACTTGGACTCTAAGTAGAAGTTAAATTTTATATGATGTGACATTAAGAAAATTGATTTTATTATTTTGTTCGATTTCGATCGTGAATAGAGATTTTTTATGATAAGAATTGAATTTTCTATTTATGTTTTCAATGTGATTCTCTGGTACTAATTGTACTATAACACTTGGAATGGAAGCTCCCATAGCACAACCATCAATTTTTTTGTAAATTTCATTTAAAATTATTTGAAGCGTTTCCTTAATTTCGTGGTTTCTTATATTTTATATTTTTTATTTCTAAGACCAAATATGATGGATAAAATGCGAGAAATTGTTTGGAAGTTCTTCAAAGCACAATTAAATCAGAATAAACTCCATTATATTGTTAGAATCTACGACTGTGAAAAAGTCGTCAGAGATAAAGAGAAAAGGAAGGAGAACTGGAAATCAAGAGTGGGGAATACACGCTAGTAACTAATTGAACAGAAAGAGAGGAAGACCAAGATTAAGCTGGAGAGAAGGTATCGAGAAGGATATTCGAGAGAGAGGATTGGAAGAAGATCTTTGGGAAGATCGAGAAAAATGGAAACTGGGAATCGGAAGACGGCTAAGAACGTTTTAAACCCGATTAATATATATAACTAATTGAAGAAAATTTTTTTAACTAAGTTGATAGGGTGCCTTAGACAAACAATTTTTCGTGCCTTAATATAGTGTAAAAGTGCTCAACAGAAAGCGTACCATCCTTATATCTGCTCTACTTATCAAAATATCATAATCTCCTCTTGGGCGTCCGTACTATAATAATCAAAATTTTTGGATGTTCAAGGGTTCACATCCAACTGTTTTCTCGAGAAATCCAGTCAACGCACTTGAAACCAGGAATACTTTCTTAAAATGTCCTGTGTGAAGCTCGTATTTATATATTCTCTTGAGAAACTCCTTTGATGTGCGTGAAATGAAGCTTTTCCCTTTCGGGCTCATTTCACGCGCTATATCGTGTTACCGTTGTATATATCCAGTGTGAGTAATGGTAGGGCAGATCAAGGAGAAGCCGAAAATCGGAAATTAAATGCAGTTTCTCTGACCGAAACGCTTGGAGTTTATAGTCACAGAGGAACGTACAGACGACTGAAGCGGGAAAATTCTTTATCCTGATAAAAGTTGTGATTGAAACAAAACGATTACCTACGTGATTTCCAGGTGGAATATTAATATATATTTGGATGAATGATCACATAACCTTTTACATCACATAACATTTACATATTCTTACGAATTCCAACGAATTTCATTTTCAACGTGAACTATAATCAGTGACATAACAAGGCTCTTACAAATCGTTATATGCATCAGATTTTTGTGAGTTCTCCTTGTAGATATTCTCATTATACTTTTTTTTCTTGGATCTACAAGGAGTGCAAGGTGTAGAGAGTTTATCTTAACTGGTAGTAGGAGTAGGCGATCCATTAGATTCTGGCTCATTATCAACAACTCCTAGCAACATCAAATTTAGAGACTATGATAATTATATTAAAGGATTATCTATGTGTACAATAACAAATGTACCCTTTTTTTTATTTCTGAAGAATTTGAATGCCAAATGGATAGTTATGCGATTTTTTATACTTAAATGAAGAGTGATAAAGTGCAAGCAATTTGAATACGTCAAAATTATCAGAGGTAGTTTGCGCCTATCGCGAAATTATTTCAACTGTAGTACCAGGTGGGCAAATAAGAATGGTCGTAAGACATATCAGGGGTTGAATTATATTACAGAGAAGTTAATATCACACATGATTAGTAATTTTACACATTATTCCATATATGTTCGGTATTTTTTAGATCAAACATACCCTGATAGGTAGGTGGGGGGTGGAAGTTTATTTATTTGGCCAACCAAATCTCCAGACCTAACTTATTCAGATTTTTATTTGTTGAGCTGAATAAAAGATATCTCTTACACCAATAGACCAACAGCAAAAGGTATTATAATTGAAATAATAGAACAGTACGAAGTAATTAAATGGCAGAAATTGGAACTGCTGTCCTATCAACCTATCGGCGAATGATTTCATGTATAGAAAATGATGGACATTTTGAATACCAAGGGTGCCCCAATTTCGTGGTTATTTATCTCAATTGTCAATTGCTAATTGACGTTTGAAGAACAATTCTCGCCGCTTGTCACATTCCTTAAGATATCTCAGAACAAAAAAGATATCGACATGCGGTTTTATGTATTTTGATTTTAATTTAGTTCACTTTCATGATACCTACTCAAACTTTCATGTTTACCTTAGGTTCATAGTCGAGGGGGGGTAATAATGCTCGTCGAATATTTTCCAGATCCCAATTTAAGATTAAGTAGTTCGTACAACTGCTGCAGTTTTTGCCAAACTAAAATCGTCCCCTTCAAAGTTGTTTTGTGGAAAAATCAAATTCTGCTTCTGTCTCTTCTCATTTCAACTTCTCCAGGGCTGTAGTTATTTCCCTTTTAGCAAAACCATTGTTGGAGAAATAATTGTCTCAAATGAAATATGAAAAGTGGACTAACTTCAATATATTTTCCGTGCTTTCCAATACTTATGTATTCATTCTCGGAAATAATGAATTGAGATTTGTGGTTGCTTTAAGTTGTATAAATTCTTGTAAACATATAGAAGTATTTCTATCACTATAACTTTGAATATTTAATTTTGACTCCTACGAATTCAGAATATTTACATGAATTTATAGTAACAATAGAGTACAAAACAGACCTTGAAATTTCGTAGACAAAGCAGCAATGGTGCATCTGCGGTTTTCTTAAACCATTCTGTCAACTCGTTGAACTAGGTCATCTGAAACGACAAATTTGCGTCCTTGGCCACCTTTATCATCATCATTCCGGGCATCTTCAAACTTTCGACACCATCACTCACGAAGTTTTCCCCATACACACGACTCTTTCTGCGATGGATTTCTGGAGCACTATGGCCTTCAGTCTATAAAAAACCAATCACACTTGGAGCATCAATAATGGCAGACATGTCTTCGTTGCTGTAGCACAACGCTGACTGAAGGCTGAATGTCAACAATGGCAGAGTGTGCAGTGCGAGAGCTTTGCAGTCGCCTACAGCGCATGCCCGCTTTCTTCTGCTCGTTTAGCGACTACACGGAGCGATCGGAGGTTGGGAAAAAATGGCCCCCGTATATATTTTAATTGATGGTAAAAGCAATTTTCCGCCTTACTTCATTAATGATCCTTGGATATAGCAACATCTTAATTTAAGCCTGATTAAGGGATATTCTGGTTTAATAGAAAAAGTGCTCTATCGTTCATAATTTCAGCAATTTCTTGATATTATATCGGCTTTATATACGATGTTTCCTTACTCTCGTAATTTTTCATAAAATTTTGTCAATTTCAAGAAAAAGTCGTATAACCAAAATCCAAAAACAAGCTTTCATTTACAAGTTGGTTATGAATTTATCTCAGATTTTACAAATTAATAAATATATTTCAACAACTAAATGGAAAAACATATCAATACATTGAAGGTAGAACATGAAGATTTCTCAAAAAAGTCATCATTTTGTCTTATATACAAAATTATTCTACGCCAAAAATTAAATTTCATTGACCAGTAGCTAATTTTTTATTACATTGCATATTGTCCCAGTAAAAATTGTATCTGTACAATAAATATCTGACTTGTGCTATTACTAAAATGTTTTATATCAGCTTTGTTCATGAGTCAAATTTCAAATTAGTTTAGGACCAATGTTATGTGCACTCTCTTAATCGTTCGCGAGTTGATGACTTCTTCTTTCTACCCGGTTTTGGATCATACTAAAAATACGTAAGTTTAGTTTTGTAGTCACAGAATCCATTTATGGAGGTTCCAGATGTCGGAAATTAGTACTTCAAATGCTTCACCAACAATTAGATTGACTTGGTTGGCTTTTGAAAGTAGGTTAACGTATTTAACGAAATGTTTTATTTTGGAGGGCCTATTTTCAGGAGCTGCGGCTTGGCTCAAGAGAAGAAGAACGCACAGAAAAAAAGTAAATTTTTTTTTACTCAACATTCGAATTGAGAATAATTGTCTCTTGATTTTGTTAAGCACTCAGAGGAGTTCACTCATTTTTGGATTAAGCTAAGTTTACTCCAGTTAACTCTTTTTTGGCTCAAGTAAGGTTATTTTAACTGGCCGATAATTTCGTAAAAACATATTTTCCTACAAAGTAAGAAATCAAGAGCAAATCTTTATAGGGCCTCGTGGCTACATTTGAACAGCGGCTGTGCTGATCCCAAGATGGATTCGCAGTATATAATTGTTAATAGACTACTTATACAGGATATCATTAGAACGTATTTCAATTCATAATTTCTCCTCCCTGTTTCCCATGACGATCATTAACGATTTTTATTTTATTCCTATTCAACTCTCTGTGTGGATCCGGTTTGCGGCTTCGATGATCGTTTCCCGAAAATTGTCGATTTTTGTCCCACAATAAAGGGCTCCCAGACGTGAAGGGTACGCGAACACGAGAAGACTCCACATTCGCAAACTGTGCAGCTGTTCAGTAGCAATTTCCTTGGACAGTTGTGCTTTCGACACCACGATTGTGCATACAGAAAGAGTACCGTATGGAAATTACAAGACCTGCATAAGCGTCAAGAGCGCAAATTATACTGTGAGACCGGCGCGAACCTGCAAGTATAAACATGATTCGCGTGCGATTGTGGATCGGTCATTATTGTATATGTATACTTACAAATTCATTTGTTTCTAATTTAATACTAACTTAATTGCCCGACCTTGTAAACTGACTCAACTGGACTATATCTATAAATTTGTACCAATAAATGAAAATTAAATTATAAAATGAATCAAACAAGTCAATTTTTTCAACCTTTGTAGCGACCTTTGGAAACTTATTTTACACATAGAATAAATGAAAAGAAGCCTCCTACAAAATTAAAATATTGAATTATAAAGACTACCCTACTTCCTAGGCATAGAAATCGTGCGTGCAATCATCCATTTCCAAATAAACTATACTTAGTTAGATAACATTCCCTTAAGACATTATATTCTAATACAGAAAGTGGCGGATCTCAACCTAAACGATTCGTTAATTTGTTTTGAGTGGAAGTGAGACAACACTAAAATATTCAATACTTTCATGAATGATTAATATACAAATGTATTCACTACTATAATCCAATTTAGTTGAATGAATGAATTTCAGATTTAGGATTTGCAGAAAGAGAAGCAAGAAGGATAAATGAACTTTAAACACTCTAATTTCAGAAGTTAAAGTACGATTAGATTCAAAATAGTCCAGTCCAGAACGAGGTTACTCAAAATATTCAATCCAGTTTTCACTTTATTAAACTACGATCAAGTCAACATTATATAAAATTCTTGCTTCGAAGTTGAGTAACTAACTGGGTGTATCGATGGTTATGTTCTAAATAAGGCCATATAAAAGTGAAATTCCAGCCTTCTACTTTTTATTTACTTGACACTACTAATACGGTAATTAAAATGGTACGGTACGGTACGGAAATAATGATGAAATTAGAAAAACTAGAACAAACTATAGGCTAAAAGACAGAATATTTAACTTACTCGGTTTCTCAGTTTCTGGTATATAACTGTGCTAATTTTTGATTTATCACTACATTTATTACTACTCATCGTTTCCGACAGTCAATTTGATCCTTAACTTCGAATAGCTTGTAACAAATAGTTTTTGGTATATCACAAATTGAAAAGAATGTATGAGTTTTTTAGTATCTTATATCGGTATTGGATATTGATTTTGTGCATCTTTCCAATATCGCTTGTTTCCAATGTTATAACTATATCGAAATATAACACATTGAAATTACTAAAACTCATTTATCCTTATATTTATTTTATAGGTTATAGTTTATAGGTCTAGCTTTCAAAAACGCGCTTGTCTTAAAGTCAATAACTCGAGAAACGTGGAGTTTATTCTAAATGTGAACATCTTATGATTGATTTGACAAGAGTTGGTTCTTAGTAAATAGTATGAAAGTTTTTACTCAAATTTTGAAATATAGCAATACTGATGTATATATGTCAAATCTGATGTTACCATCATAAGTTTGACATTTTTATTGGAGTGTTATTTGAGTTGTTTACAGATACGTGAAACATTTATTTTGATTTTGATCAAAAAAATGTGATTAAATCACGAACATATTCGTGGGATGATTATATATAACTTCAACGTAATCAAACCAGCAGCAGTGTGCCAATCAAATCTCTTTTTGAGTCTTACTGATTTAGCACCATCACGAAACACCATCTTTCTAAATTTAATCGTGGACGCACTTAGCTACAGATTTGCAAGATTGTCCTGTTGAATACGATGAGATTGAGGGATAATTGTCATTAGTATATGAAAATTTCGCTGTCGAAAAGAGTTGTTCGCTTTGGATACCACATAATTTGACAATTGCTCAAAAAAAGCTCATGTTGATTGGTGTAAAGAAATGACGAAAAAATTTAATCGCGGTACTTCAAAAGATGTTTAGGAGATCGGGGCAGGCGACTAAACGAAACAACAATCGATTGTATAGTTCTTTCAAGACAAGCCAAATCTAACAAAAGTTGTTCGCACACGAAGCAATTTAAAGCAAATGGTCGCCTGTTTTTCGGAATAACTGGACATGTTGCCACCGTTCCATCAGAGCAACGTAGATTGGTCAATTAGTAATGGTGAATTAGCATATTATATTTGTCAGAAGTGTTTGAAAAAATCAGAGGAACCAATCGCAGAAGAAGAATCATTCTCCACCACGACAATGGGAGCTCTCATATATGAGCTCAAACACAAAGTTTTTGAACAGTTGATACATGGAATTGCTTGGTCATCCGCCGTAAAGCCTTTGTTTGCACCCAATGATTTCTTATTATTCCCGGAAATCGAAGATAAATTGCAAGGTCAACGTTTTTCTACACCTGAAGAAGCGGTTGATGCGTTCAAATCACATGATTTGAAGGTACTTCAATCGGAATGGAAAAAATGCTTCGACAATTGGTTCAATCGCATGCCATGAAGACATATTCAATTATAAATATTTTTTCATTTGTATATCTCAAAAAATCATACATTTACAATTTTCCTACGTAAGTCAGATTTCCCACCTAATATCACTGTCGTCTAATATCACAAATAATTCAATAGTTAATTGGAGTTCGGTTGTAGTGTCCTCAATGACTCCTCAGTTAACTGAAATTCAGCCGTCATACTTTAGGATATACAGTCAAACATTGCTGACCATCGAATTAAAGTAAGAAAGACGGAACAGGCTATCAGTATACCAAAAGAAGGAATTTAATAATAACATAATTTCATTTCGATTCAGTTATTCACCATACATTCACCGTTGACCATATTAATTGTCACTTACCATTAGGTCCCATTAAATATTATTGGCTTTACTCACCTGGTGACGTCATCAATGCCCATAACGTCACTAATAGGAAAGCTCACATTTTATGCTCCAAATTTAATACTATTCTCATCAGTACCGGTTAAATTACCATTTTTAAATTATCAACTGGAATTTCCTACATTCAACGTAACGGATTCGCCGTTAAACTTCACGAGTTTTTCTCATTTATACCCATAATACATTTTTCAATTTTCACTTATTTTTTTACTGTTTATTTTTTGAGCAAAAATCTGTCGTGTCTCACGACCGGTCATTTGACCGGTATTATGATTTATACATTTTCTTAATAGTTTCTCTCTAAAACTCAATGCCAAAATTATAAAGTCATTACAAACGAAAGTAATGTACTTCTGGCACGATTTTATTCGATAAATGCCTTCAATAAAGGCAAAAGGGTTAGGTTAGTGTTTATTGATATTTTTATAGTTAGGACGGCATTTTCTGTAATAATTGATAAGAATATAATCGAACTCATAAAAAAGTCCACAGACGAAGAGACATTTAAAGAGTTGGGATATTAATGGGAACTGTTTACTGCAAAGTTATATGTATGCACTTTTTGGAATTCTATATGCACGCGGCATATATGAGACTAAGAATATAAATATAGCAATTCTATTAAGTAATAAGTGGGACCCGACTTTTTTCTCAAATACTATGTGTACAGATGACGAACTAGTACCATATATTACAAACAGGGTGTTTCTATATTCGACCTACAACGCTCTACAACAGAGAGATCTCAATAAATGATACATTTTACTATAGGAATACGAACCCTTACGGGGCATAGTTGCTGAGGTATAGAATGTTCAAAATTTGAATTCAAAATCAAAAATTTGCCATAAATCAAGAACGCCTCAAGGTGTCTGTAACGTCTTGCTTTAATGCTTCCAGTCTATATGCTAAATTTTGCAGTTTTTTCAGATGTATTGCCATATCAATTCCCCTTTCGGAGCTAAAACAAAAAAACTTTTCCAACAATCTGCATTTTTGATCTACACTATCTTTTTGAAATAAGTCTTTGAGTTTTTTATATATGTCTGCCGCGGTATTACAGTTTATTATATGCACCAAAACCCTTTTGTCAACCGTAGAAATGAATATTTTTTTAGCCTTTACGTCTCTTTGTATCCAAATCTTTTGTCTTTATCTTCAGTTAAACTTTCAAAATTTTGTTGTTATTCACTATTGTATATAAACTGGCTTTAAAATAGACAGAATTTGGAAATTCCACATCTCAAACGATTCTGAGTTTGGCAATTTTTCAATGTTTAAAATATTGTTAGTTTCATTTTCCTTAGCGAGTTGAGAAATAAATATATTATGTTCTAAAAAACTGCATGTTTTCTGCTTAAAATAAAAACAAAATATGAAAATACAAATTAAAAATAGAATAACATAAAAATTAACACAGTGGGTAGGCTGCTGGAGTCCCACTTATTCTCAGCGCTCCTGCTGGAATCCGTTACTAGGATTCCACATCTTTGAAAAACGATTTGAAACTGAAGAAAGTGTTATATGGGTGAAAAGCGGCTATTTAATTAAATCGATGTTTGAAGAAGAAACTAAGGTTTGATGGATTTCTAATTAAGTTTTATTAGGGATTGTCGTAACACAGCCTAATTGGAAGTATATTTTACTTGGAGACCGGTAGGAACCGGGAATCTAGCTAATTACGAACTCACATTTTTTCCCTTCTATAGCTTATTTTGCGAGCATTTCCTACCCAGAATGAGTTCCTTTTATGTGTTTTACATTCAATATTGAAAATATAAGTTGTGAAAGACCGGTCTTTTGACCGGCCGCGATAGGAATAGGTATACGTCGGTTGGAATAGTGTTAATCAGTCTTAGTATAACCGTTCGGAAAAAAAGGGAAAGGAGACTTTTGAGAAGCACCATTTTACACTAAATTGTTACGACTTTTGATATATTTCAATGAAATTTTCTTAATTTTCTACAACATAGCTTCTTTAATGAAGACCTAAATTGATGGTTATCTAAAATGTATACTATACTGAAATATACTACATTGTCAGATTATTACTAAAAATGCTTTACTTATATTTTTTTACTCGCAAAATAGTTACCACCGAGCTTTAAAATCTCACTCTCAAAGACTGTCTCCGTTAAGCATCGTATTTCTGGCTAGGAGAATTTGTTCGAGCAGAAATAGATACCACGCGCCGTCAAAATTTCATGACTAATGAGTATTTAATGATTCTGGATATCAATATAACCTTACAATGGAATATCACATCATCTTCTAATTGTTATTAGCTCAATGAATAAAAAAAGTCAATATTGCAATGCACTCAAATGGAAAGATGAAACTCCTGAAATTTTATCATATTGATATATTTCTATTATAATAATTTCTAATCATTATTTAATGGAGCGAAGCCGCGGGTAAAAACTAGTAGTTAATATTTTGAGAAACAAAAAAGCCATATCCAATTATAAATACAAGTTTTTATTTGTCTATCTCGAAACTTAAGTAGTAACTCTCGTATATTCGCAGCACAGTACACATTCGTCGGAAAAAAAAATTTAAAATGAATATTTCATAGTTTGATGATGATAGTAATTGTAAAATTAGCAAAATTCGTAAAGAAACATGAAGATAAATAATTGATATATCAGATATAATATCCATATAAAACTAATCCACAATAATAGTGACAATAATTTATGACAGATGTCCACGTCTATTGTTAAGTTGAAAAACTCCTTAAACAGATTTACGAGTAGAACAGTAATTAGCAGAATATGAAATGTGAACGTTATTAGTGAAAAACAACTATTCAGATAAACTTAATTTGTGAGGTTTTTTGGTATGTTCCATATAAAGCGAAAATATTCAGCTGCGTCATAACGGAGGTCACGCAAAACTCAAATAATATACTTCTTAAGAAGTATTGTGAAAGGCGTGGATTTATCTATCTCCTAATATACATTATGTAAACTAAGATGACGCTTGAAAACACCGGACTAATAAAACTTGCCATCACTCAGCAATGAAGATATATGAATATCGATGAGATAGGAAGAGCTTAGCAGCCGGATGTGTAGCAAACGTTTGAAAAGCACTTATGAGTGAATGAACTGCATTTGTACTGGATTATCTTATATGCCTAATACTTGAAGGAAATTCCCATGACGAGAGATTTATCTGAAGATTTGTCGTCAGTGTTTTCCAGGATGATCATTTCTCTACCCTATCTTCGTGGAGATTTTAGAAAATGATTGAAATGAAGCGAGTTGATGGAATAATAGCTATATAGATTCTTGACGGCATAACTTCTTGAAGTTATGCCATTAAGGTTTATGAATTTATACATTCAATATTTGTCAGAGTTTTAGGAAGTAAAAATGAAAAAATAACTAATTTAGGATATTTGAGATGACATGATCATTCTTAACAATTTGAAATTATCGTAAAATCAACCATATCCCAATATAGTGCAAAATTTCTATAAATCGTTAGAGACAATTGGGCTTTTATATATTTGAAACTCGATTACACACTGATATGGAAGCCAAATTGTCGACATAAAAAGAAACAGTCAATTAACGTTGATGCTACATTTTCACATAGTAAACATTATTATTATAAATTACTTGTCACAGTTTGCCCTGTCTGCTATAAATTCAATGTACAATCCCCTGTCACAATTCATCCCCACATTAATTCTCAAATGGAAAAAAATATTGGGACTTTTTTTCACTCAAAAAACTTTGAAAATGTGGCAGCATTGATGATATCTGTTCCAAATTACTCATTTATATATTTCCATGGATTCCTTTGGGATAACACGGTACAATGTAGTCCTAAATGATCGTTATCAGCATCTTACTGACAAATTAATATTCTGTCCGCATTATCCGTTAGTATTAATTATTCATAGAATTGTATAGAGTGTTACTTTGCTGATAGATCCTTCCTAACACGGTCAGATCATTGTGGTATACATCTTCTGAATAGATAATTTGCTCGTTCAATGAATGTATTGCTGCAAATTTTGATATAGACGCTAACATCAATATTTAATCCTTTAGTCTGGAAATCATTCAGTTTCGAACGATATTAGTCCGTCATTAGCTTTTGTCTCACATTTCCATTTGTTATCCATATAGAATTACTAGAGAAGAATTTTTTAGAATAAATAATAATAGATTCTATTTAAATGGTGTGATTTCTTATAGAAATTTTTTTGTATTTGCCTTCAGCAACATTCACTTAAAACCTCACAACAACAGAGAGGAGATGATGATTTGGGAGATGTATTTTAATTATTACTAAATATAAGTTATATCATACAAAACACACACGTGAGAAAGCACTGCCATAAGAACAAAAACAACATGAGGTACAATGAAAAGGAAAGTTTCTGTAAATATCCTCTTTCCATCAATGTCACTATTAAGAACATGGAACCATAACTATGAACTGTTTTAAGTACCTCAATAAAAAGGAACAGTTCATTATTCCAGCACTGGACATCAAGTTCTTTTTACAAGGAGATGCAAAACATTCCATGTTGTGCTCAAGATTAATATCGAAAGAGGTATGAAACTCTTTAAAGTAATAAAATTAAATAACTACAAATATCTAACAATATCGGAAATGAAAAACATAATTCTGCTTTGATTTGTTATCAGATCATTCAGTATTTAAGATAACATCATAAGTCAAACAAATCAACATTCTTCAAATAAAAATAAAACAGACTTGGGATCTACACTGCACAACATTAGAAGTGGATTTTTTTCAATCATCCACGATTTGTGTACAAAAATATTTGGTGGATAGAGTTCACGACAATCACAGACGACGTTCGATTATTGTGTCTGTTTGAGGCAGAGTCAAATACTGTAGCAGGGTTCTGCGTATCGCCGCTGCCATTTAAAATGAATGAATAAATTGAAGAATGATGGAAAAATATTATTTGCAATCCGTTATTTCGAATTTGGTTAGTTGTTGTGTTGTTGAGTTCTCAAATAATTTATTTCAATCTTCTACATTTCAATACTGAATTGGATTAGTTCATGCTAGTTCTTAAATAAAATGATAATATTATTAATAATAACATGTTCAATCTTTGACCTGCCCTCCTTTTTGCAAAAAAATAATTGTACTTATTCAAGAGACCATAAAGCTATTAAACGCGGAACAAAACTTAATCAAAAAATGCTTCAAATACATGTTGTGGAAAATTACTTCACATTTATTGGAAAATCATTAATTTTCGGACATTTTCACCAAAAAATTTCGCTATTTACATTTTATGTAAAAATTAGGGACTTTCCAAATCTACTCGACATTTTTGAATTAATATCTCATTGTTTCTCAAAATTGTTTCTAGTTTTCAGCCTTTGCCTATATTTTCCATGCATTTTGAGTTCGCTACCTGTTGATTACGACTTCATCTCAACAAAATATTTCTTGACAATGTAAACATAGGAAAACTAGATTGCTTTATAGTGATTAGTGTATATTATATTAGCACTAGACTCATTATCTCGTATTATAATGTACTTTTAAGCACCAAACCACTCAAACAAATATTTACTATTTCGAACTAAGAAATATTAACCACTTTATAACCGCCGATTATGATTTAAGTAGAACAATAACTGGAAAAATAAATAGACAACAAGACACAAGTGTAATAAACAAATCACGTCTACGCCTATGACTCCATACTGTGATGTTTTTCTTATTTATTTATATGATTTCTATTAATGGGTTTAATTAATAAACACTGACTCTTACTTTCTTAATTTATTTAAATACTACACACTACTCAATTTATTCAAATTTTTCTATTACTTTGCTAATTCGTTCTGTTCATTACGACTATTTATTATAAACTGAACTGAACTGCGCTACAAAGACTTATTTATATACCACAAATATAATTCTTCAAACTAGAACATAAAAAAAGAAATAATTAAATATACCTCCATAGAAATTATCCAAAAGAAACAATGTAAATAAACCATTTGCGGATATAAAAATAACCTTCTTCTTCCTCTTTCAATAGGACCAGGTACTGTTCAATCCCGTACGTTTGTCCCTTTTCCTGGATCTTCCGGAAAAGCCGAACTCCAGCTCTCGTACCGCCTCTTTGGTGGTTTGTTTACAAGTCTGCGTGTGTTCGTTCTTTGAGTTTTAGCCCACTTTACCCATCTGTCTTCTGGTATTCTTTCTACGTGATCCCTCTAGAATCTTTTTCGTGCCCGGATCTATTTCACCACATCCTGTACGCCCAATTCTTCTCTTATGTCATCACTCCTTATTTGGTCCCTGACGGTGACTCCCTTGATGATTTGTAGTATTTTCATATCTGAGAATAGGTCTCACACACGTTTCATATATTCTGGTCTTGCTCTGTGAGTTCATCGCTCTTTCTCCTCACTATATCTCTCTTACTTTTGATGCTTTCATCGCTTGTGTTCGTGCCTCCTCTGTCAGGTTTCTTTCACCAGATATATTCACTCCCTGATAATTGAATCTTGATTCAATATAAAAATAATCATCAAACGAATTCCACGGATTATAAAAAGTAAATTAAAGGCGCTGCGTGCACCTCCACCGAATTTCATAATTTAATACATCTAGGCAGGACCGGCTCTAAGGCAGAGACACGTTCGTAACAATACGGAAAACCAATCGCGAGGTAAGTAGACAGGCTTCAGACGAAAATAGATTTCTACGCACATTTCTTAAGTGACCTATTTACTTCTTAACCGGAGTATATGTGCATGAGCAGAAATTTATAGTCAATGTTTTTGTATATTTTATTTCTGCCTTTGTGTAAATGTGATTAAAAAATGATGCGTTTCACTCTCATGGCAGTGCTTTCACAGATTTTACTACCATTGTTGTTAACAATAACTCAGTTTATTTGCATTTACAACGAATAGAAATATTCCAGCTGGAGCAATAGTATGTTGGATACATGAGAGGTTGTCTCACGTGGAAGCTGCTAAGCAACTGGAGGTGTCGCAAAGTATTAGAAATCGAGCTTGTATTCAGTATATAGAGATAGGATCTGCAGCGTATATACACGGAGGAGTACGAGAGAGAGCCACAACTCATGCTCTAGATCGTTCAATAGTCATGACTGCAAGAAGAAACCCAATTTACATCGTTTTAAGGATTAATTACTTCTTAAGGGAAGTTACTGAAAGGTTCATCTCTAGTTCAGTTATTGAAGGTGGTTACATGCACTTAAATTGAGAACAAGAAGATGCACTATATATATGTTCTATTTTATTATTGAAAAAGTTTGTAAAATGAGCGAAGGGAATTGAACAATTTCACGAAAAAAATAAAGTTTTAATTTCATGATACATTTTAATATTCAAATTTTTTAAAAATTTGTTAAAATTGTTTTCAACACATCTTCAAATAAACAATCACTTTAAACACATTAAATTTATTGGCAGTTGTACAAAAATTTTCTATTGAGCTAACCCGAATCATTTCTGAGTTTTCTGCATTTCCACATTTCTGGAGACGATATCACTTAGTATATTAGACCTTCAACTTACTGTAAACCATTTCAATTATTTCATAATAAAAATAATGTCAATAAAGTCTCCATTTATTTGATTTCATAGTTTTACTGTTAATATTTCAGGAATATATTCGTCAAAGCCGTGAGCAGCAACTCAACGAATTAGAAAAACAGGACAACGGCGACAAAAGATCGTCGAAGTCTCGTTCGCGGAGTCATAGTTCACCCAGTGTTGATTCATCTAATAGATATGACGCCGACGTTAATGTTGCTACATCCGTAGCTCCGTGCTACGTTCCAGGCGGCGACGTCCTTCCAATTCTGATCAGGAATGAACACAGTATGAGCCCTTCAAACGGGGACGCTTACAATACCAATATCTATACGGTAAGTTAATACTGAGTGCAAAAATCTTAATTTTAAAAATTTGAGAAAAAATTAATCATATTTGTAGATATAATCAATATGTTAGTAGTAAGAAGAATTCAATAAAGGTATTTTATGCTATGCAAGGGTAACACGATATGACTGATTTTTGAAATTGTGAATGTTTCATTCGAATACATTTCATTAACTTATACTTTTTGAAATCGAATTTAAATAATGAAAAAAAATGCATCGCTACATAGACGTAATCTCACTGAAAGAAAAAACAGAAAACAGTATATATTTAAGAACAATTTCTCATGGAATGATTTAGAATTGTAGAAAGTATGTTAGTGATCGCTCTTACATATGACTCAAAATTCCCAAAGCTCTATAGCTCAATCAGGATTATATATATATATATATATATATATATATATATATATATATATATATATATATATATAATAAATTCACACGTTACCCATTACTACAGGTTTGTCACTGATTACTGATAATTGAAAAAAAGTTAGTTGTGACCCTCATATTAAATGTTAAGCTCTACTGATTCC
Source organism: Diorhabda carinulata (assembly GCF_026250575.1). Taxonomy (NCBI): domain Eukaryota; kingdom Metazoa; phylum Arthropoda; class Insecta; order Coleoptera; family Chrysomelidae; genus Diorhabda; species Diorhabda carinulata. The sequence continues at coordinate 14,718,788 of NC_079462.1, forward strand.
CATCATATATCTGCGCATTCATCAATACGTTTTCGAAATTTTTCAAAAGTTGCCAGTCCTACACTGTCATAATGTTTGTTTGATAAACTATTCGTATCACTTTTCTCTATACGAATGAATCCAATATTGTAATATGCCACACTAATTCTCCCAAATAATCTTTAACATAACTGATTATTCAGCCAATCAGTAATGCTTTGAATATGAAGGGCAGATATCATGTTAATATAAATGAGTTTGTGGAATATTTAGAAGTGCCTAGATAATTTCTTGCAGAAATAAGTCACTATGCTGATTCAACTTATACTCAATGAAGAAAAGTCTGATGATTTCTAGCTCGTGTAAAATAGCACAAGATACATTATCTTTTTTGAAATACTGCCTTCGTGCTTTGATAACTTTTGCTGTTTTGGATAAGCGGAACACCATTTGTGATGAAAGTACTTTCGTCATAAAAACCTTTTAATATATGAAAATTTTAGTTTTATATAATCAAAAACAAACAACTGCCATCGCCTCGGTTCTAAAGAGTGAAAACTTTATATGTTCAGAGACCTGACGCTGATGTGCATACGTGCTGTGACAAACTTCTGACCTTACTGGAGTCCTTACCTCTGAAAAGCAAATTAACTCTATGCGGCGATCTCAATATAGATTGTGTACAGGTCAAGAATATCTTCAATCAAAAACCAGTTCTAGTACTATAGACTATGTTGTATAATCGTATGATTCATAATCTACCGACTGTACTGTCTTTAGTTCAGGTCTCTGTGATCATGAAGCGGTATTAACAAAATGTTGGATAAAATTCTGTACTAAAAATGGTTCTCGTATCTTTTCGGAAAAAAAAATTTCGAAACTTAAAGCACCGTTGTAAAACAACTGACTGGAACATGGAAATTTCTAGATTCATAAAAACACTAACAAGTCTGGCATCCACTTCTTTTTCCCTCAGGTGTATTAAAAATAAGCTGGTTCACTACGAATATCTGCAAAGAACATACGATCTAAGAGAATTCTCGGATAGTGTCTTCTTCAAAAATTACGTGAAACTATACAGAAACCGATCGGGAAGACCGATCGGGAAGACCGACGGTTTCAGATGCGATTGTTCAGAAGATGAACACTGAGCTGCTCAAGGACCGAAGGATTACTGTTCGTAAACATGTTGAACGTACTCCTGAAGCTTCTCATAACACAATGGGAATAACTTCAACTGGAACGTTGGGTTATTGCAAGGTGTGAGTTCCAGGATGCTCGCAAGTTTTTTTAATAATGACAGGGTGTAGACAACAAAGAATTGTCGTAGAAGATTAAACGTGGCGTGGATGTTTCTTTACAACCCCAAATCTAAACAGCAATCTCGTCAGTGGCGTCATTTTGGTTTACCGCAATTAAAGAAATTCACTCATACTCACAAAAGCACTCAGCATGAAAGTTTATGAAGATTGTGTTTTGGGATTGAAAAGATTCATGAACAGATATTATGAAACATTGACAAAACTCCGGCGAACTACCCAAAATCACTGGAGGGTGTAGTTTATGGTTACGTTAAAGGGTAACGATTTACGGTTTAGGTCGACTCTGGTGATTGATGTAAATATAGAGTTACCCAATCGGGAATATATCTTCAAGATCGCTCGTTTATAATTACACACTACATATCAACCTAAAGTCAAAGTCTACGGTCAAGTTCAATACAATACAACTATCAACTATATACATTACTGCCATTTACATTATTTGTATTACATTACTTCTTTATTCTTGTATGACTAATAAATATCTATATATATTTTCTTTCATCTCCTTTGTATTCGATTATCTAAGACTAGTAGTAAACAATTTGCGCTTTGTATAATTATACACTTTGTTTGTTTACATAAATTGCTAATCATAAAATAATAAGCTTTTAAATGCTTAGCAATGTTATGAACGTAATTTTAGTTTAATCAACCTTGTCCTCGCGTCAGTTCAACTCAGTTCGTAGTCTTTTTTGACCTTCGAGATTAATAACTACCACAAGAGGACGACTATCGGAGGAAGCAGTACTTCCTCACGACAACGCTTGATTGCACAGAAGTTTTGCAAGAAATTTGGGTGAACTGTTATCCCCCGTATAGCCTTCAACGATTATCAATTCACTTCCAGACTAAAGGAATAGGTTGTAAAACCTCCAATTGCGACGATGAAGTACGAGCACACGTTTCCTCAATGAATTGGCGGAATATGTATATACGGACATAGCTTTCTTTTGTTTATTTGCTAAGAAGTTTTATTTCATTGTGCACATTATCAACTATTGAACTTTCACCTACCGTTCTAGTTCTTTACGGTTTTTCAGTATCTGGCGAAATCGTTTTTCACACAAACGACCCATAATAGGGATTAATGCAGCCACTACTGTAAAGTACCTCATCTGTCAACCTCGATTTCCATCACAATAAATATTTCAAAATCCAAAACTGGTTTTCGGTGATGCATTCTAACGAGCACATACAAAGCCAGACCTTTCGACGATATGATTCTTACATAAAATATCCCAATCGTAATCGCAGAAGATCGTAATACGAGGGTTGCTACTTAAGTTTTAAAATATGGCAACACTGACGTGAATATATCAAATCTAACATTGCCATCATAAAGTTTGACAATGGTAAATGTTCTTAGAAACTGTTGTCATGGGAGCGCTATTTGAGTTGTTTACAGAATGAACCAACAGCAGTGTGCCGCTCAACTCGCTTCGACTTTTTGTGATGAAGCAACATCTCGACTTTTTCGCTGGAATTCCGAATTCAATCGTGAACGCACTTCGCTTCAAGATGAATGTCGTGAAGGGATATTGCATGAATATTTCGCTGTCACAAAGATTTGTTCGCGTCGGATATCGCATAATTCGATAATCCCTCAAAAAATGTTTGTGTCGTTTGGTGCAAAGAAATGCTGAAAAACTTGCGGTGCTTCAATCGACGTCTATGAGATCGTGAAAGGAAACTAATCATGGATCTAAGTATATGAGTCCCAAAATAAACAAGAATCGACTGTATAAGTCTTGCAAGATGAACCAAAGTTGTTCTCGTAAGAAGCACTTCGAAGCAAATGGTCTGTTTTATCGAAATAACTAAACATATCGCAATCCGTTTATTAGAGCAACGTAGAACGGTTAATTCTAAATTGTACACCAGCATTAGTTTGCCAAAAATTTTCGAAAAAATCAGAAAAACCAATCGCAGAAGAAGAATCATTCTCCACCACGACAATATGAGCTCTTACACATCAGTTCAAACAAAAACGTTTTTGAAATGTCAAAATATAGAATTGATGGGTCATACGCCGTATTAGTCCTTATTTGGTAGCCAATTATTTGTTCTTATTCCGGCAGATCAGAATTAAATTGCGAGGTCAACGTGTTTCTACACCTGAAGAAGCATTGGTACATTCAAATCACATATTTTGGAGATATGTACCACAATCGGAATGGGATAAATGCTTCAACAATTGATTCAAATACATACAAAAGTATATTTATTTTAATGGACAATATATTTCAAAACAATGAAGCCATATTCAATTATAAATATTTGGTTTTATTTGTCTATCCTGAAACTTGATTAGCAAATATCCTATCAGAGGTCTGTACAGGAAATATTCAAAGAAAATGAAAATTTTCCACCATCAAGTGATATCGTATAAGAAGGGATATAAAACTTTTGGTTAATTAAATATTATTTTGTTTATCCATATTTTAAAAAAAATCATCTTCCAGAATGTATTATTTTCTGAATAATTAGTCACTATTTAAAAGCGCTTCAAAAATTTTTTTCTTTAAAAAAATGTTCAAAGTTAGATGAGCCCGAGATTTCATTTAAACCGATGAGATTAGCTTGAAGATACAGAATTTCTAGGTAAAGAGGGTCTTGATGTCAATCTGTGAATTTGTTTATGACAAGATTAAATGCTAATTTCAAAAGACACTACAGAATAATATCACAAAGTAGAAGTTCACAAAACTTTGTTACAAATTTGAGGGAAATTAGCGAACTTCTCTGAAGACGTTTAATTTTCGTAATGTATATTGTACTGGAGAGAAATCTTAAACTTTGTTAACAAAATTATTATTTTGAAACGAATGAAATATAATGAAAAAATCCTTTTCGTTTATATGAATCATTTCAAGCTCAATTTTTTTATTCCAATACAAAATTGGATAAACATGATAAAATAGTGGGAATTGAATAGTGTAATTCGTGAAGCATGGTAAAATTGATGATTGAATACTGAGCGTCTATTTGCTGAATTGATACCTGAAATGTCTAAAAGCTTGTACAGATTATGGAAGTTAATATCGTAAGAGGATAATGGATATGATTGTGGACAATTAATCGGATTTAGTCTATTTTGAAGAAGAATCACTAACAAAGAAGTTTATATTACAAGGCAGTTGTTAATTGAGAAAAGTTGACATAAGTAAGTTCAATCACTTGTTGTCCTCTTAGAACAATTATTATAAACTGATAATGTCTATAACTATTGAAAATTAATGTCACAAGAGAAAAAAAAATTAATTCTAATGTTTCATGCTAACATTAACCAACAAAATAAAATTCAAGTCGTAAATACAACAAATGATTATAAATGTTTATAATTGTTTATATTTGTTGATTTACTGTGTTTATAATACATTTTTCTATCAGTTATTGTAATGAAAATTAATCGAGTTCTGGTGCGAGCCAATAATGATAGAGGTTTTTCCTTATACAAGGGATAACGAAGAAAGAGTTTATCAATAGAAAGAACTAGGACAGAAAGAAGCAAGATGGAAGGAAATAGAAACTGTGGATCTCGTAGAGGAATCAACAGATGAAGAAATCTTGGAACAGATAGAAAATTCAAAAATCCATGAGAGTGCAGGAAAGAGTAGGTTTCCGGTTGGAATGCTTAAATACGGCAAAAAAGATAAACAGAAAAGGATATGAAATTAATAATGGAGAATGAATGGAGAATAAATGGGATAGAATAAGGCAATAATATGTGAAATATTTAAGGAAGCAGAAAGAAGTATGTGTGGAAATTATAGAGATTATAGCGTATAAAGCTTTTACTAGAGTTGTGAGACTGAACGAGTGCCAAAACAATAGTAAATTGATACCAAAGAAGTTTTTAGGAAGAAAAAGGAGCAACTGATCAGATAGTCATCTTTGAGACGTTGATAGATAAAAGCTATGAGCAGAATCTAGCTCAACATGTTGAGTTTGAGGATTTAAAGCTTATGATACGATAGATAGAAATAAAGTTTGGATTTCCTTGAACCTGCTAGGAATTCAGAAAATGAATCGTGAGCTAGTCAAGATGGCATTAGATAACTCACAGATTTGAATAGTGTGCGACGAGAAATTTTCGTTCAAAGGGAATCAAAACAAGGAGATCCAATATCGACAGTGCCTATTAATCTAGCATAGGAGAAAACTGTACGTACATTTTTCAACAAAAGCAGCAATTAGTTGTTTATGCAGACGTTTTAATTTCTACAACCAGAACAAACAAACAAAGAAGGTGATGGCAAGCGCATTCTGTAAATTACAAGAGGCTTATGGACCTTATTAACCAAGAGAAAACAAAGTATATAGTACTAACCTAGAGAGTGGTTGGTAGAAAAGAATACATACAAGTTGAAGGGGAAGAAAATAGAAAAAGTTTTCGATTTCCAGAACCTGGCAGCAACACTGACAAAATGAAAACGAAGAATAGACTGAAATAAATAAAAGAATATCGAGAGGAAGTGAAGCCATGAGATCATTTAAGTGGTGAGTAAATTAGATCACAGTAGTAATCTAGTGCAGCCAAAAAATATTGAATAATAATACTATCGACAGTGACATACGGAAGTAAAACTTTATTTTCAAAAAAGGCAGAAGGAACAAAACTGATTATATAGAAAAGGAGGGTGTTGTGAAGAATCCTTGGGGAAATAGAAACAAAACGCGGAAATGAGAAAAACTATCCAAGAACTGAACAATACTCATCAGTAATAAGTTTTAGAAGAGCTTATAGAGTGAAATGGTTGGAGCATACTAAGACGACGCCGGAAAATACAAATGTAAGAAGAGTCATTGAAAAAGGGAAGAGATTTTGAAAAAAAAACAGGGATGTTAAAGAAAAATTAGTAACTGCAGTGTTGGAACGTATTATAGAGGTTAAATGGAATCTAAGTACAGAAGTTCAGAATCATATTTCATGAATAAGCAGTTGAAGAGAAAGAAAAACAAGTGCTAGACCATAAAGGTCCGTGATCTGTAAATGCTTCTGGATTTTTGCAGTAATTTTCGTTATATTAATACCTTCTGCTGTAAAAGCTATCACTACTTGACCGTTGAATGCTAGTTCCATTATAATAACTAAATAATATTCCCTCCCTATACTTTTTTGTTAACTACTTCAACTGAATTACATATCCTTCGTACCTTCGTACCTGTTGATCCCGTCATCAGATGTCCCAGTATTTTTCCTATGATATTTTTTGCTTCCTCGGGTGTAAATACCGTGCTAACACCACTTTTCAGTCCTTTTTTAAAAGTTTCTTTTCCACATCCACTTGCTAAAACTTGAGCTTTCAATACTAAATTTTTAGTATTCAATTTCTAAACGATTTTTTGGGCTTCTTGTTAGTATTTTGTCTCTCCTAGAATTCGCAACTGGTATTCTATTTTCTTGCTACTAAATATATAGTATCTTATTACTTATGTCTCAAGAATATTATTAGTCTGACACAAATGAAATGCTTAGCATTTTCATTGCCACAATCCCACAAATTCCACGTATATATATATATATATATATATATATATATATATATATATATATATATATATATATATATATATTCCTCTGTTTTGATAGAAAATTGGTTTAAAAAAACAGGTGAAAATTGATGCTCCGACCTATTTCGGTTTTTTCCAAATAGGTCGGAACGAATTTAGAAATACAGTTTACCTTCGGTCTCTCAAAACGATAACTTGGTTATCGAATCGCGTATAAGTGTTTGTATATTGGAATTAAGCAGTGAGTTTAACATTCAATCAATTATCAATGAATCAGTGGATATTATTGGGTGATTAATGAATTTAATTCTACTCCAAAGACTCGTTATGACTGATTTATGTGTGTTTAATGATTGCTTCACCATCTCGTTTCATCATGTTACATTGATTTCCATCAAATCGAATTCATGTATTCGTGTATGGTCTAACAAACTAAAAATGAAATCAGTTACCATAAATTGTTATGACCCACAGTCAGATCTTCATAATTCTATAAACCGTGTAAGTTCATCTGTGCCTATGTACAGGTAGGAATTATAAGCGAGTTATAACGATGTTTCATATACTACCTCAAATTTGTGTTTTTGGATTCACATTTTATGAATTTATATTACGTTACCAATGTTCAATTTGTCAAGGTTTCCTTGTATTTCAAACTAAAGTGGAGTAACTTGAAATGCATTATACAGCAGTGAGCAAATGGCAATTAATTGATTATTTGATATTTTCCATATGGTAAATAGAAGTAACATTATTAACTTGAAGTTTTGAAAACGTTAATTTTCGAACACTGTTTTTGTGTCTAGCAATTTTGCTTTAATGCAACAATATAGACTGCTTTACAAAAAAATATGATATTTGATACAACCCTGCACATTCTATATTTTTATTTTTGTCTTATATTATTGCAAATTGATTTACAATTTCACATATATATTACTTTTAACAATTAGTCTGTTTTAAAGACGAGATACAAATAATGGAGATGGCAATCATTCAATAAACCATTTATTAGAATTGTATCATTCACTGAAATATAAGTGTACTATTAAATATAATATCTCAAAAGAATGAATATTTATACTCGGGTATTTTCTGTTACTATCACCGTTTTTGGTGTTTATGTTATAAAATCATATCCAAAATATTTTATAATATATATTGTAGTCCTTAGAACCCTCCAAACATTTTTTAATATCTAGTTATTTGAATTGATATATGTATTAACAAACTACATTTTCTTTATTTGTAACTTTTTTGATATTGTTATATACAATAAAGTTCACACAGAGAAACAGAAATTGGATTTAAATCATTTGATATGACAATTAAAAATATCTATGTCTATGAAACTAACGTTTGAAACTGATCAATCAATGTGTGTTTCTATTTTTTAAAATGAAACTCTTTTAAGTTCAGTAAAGTAAGCATGAAAATTCCCAAGAAATTTTACTAAATATAAAAATGATTAAATGAAAAATTGGCTACCGTTGATTTTCTTCATTTATTGATCACCAATAATCAAATATTTTCTCTTAGTCCCCGCTGCATCCTATCAAATGTATAAAATTTCAATGGTGGAAGGCTAATTTGAGCATTTTCTGTAAAACGTTAGATCTTAAAAAGTAACTAGAATAATTTATATTTTAAACAAAAAAGACATCATCTATTTCTTAACACTGTCGAATTATGTCATCTAAAAAAGATAACTTAAGTGGAAAAGGTTAAGTAATCAAACATGTTTAAAATCATCTTACCGTTAATTGTTATTTATAGTTCAAAAATCCACGACAGTCAAATCTCTATAATTTTATAAACTGTTCATCTGTGACTATTCCTAGCGCAGGAAGGAATTATAAGAGAGTTATAAAGATGTATCATATACATACTACCTTAAATTTTTTGGAGTATAAAACTCAGTTTTTATTTGTTTTTGTGAATGACATTACGTTTGGTCATCTATCGTTGGATACTTATTATAGTTACAGCTTTCTGTCAGATAAACCAAAAAATTAATGAATTATAATACTACAAGGTAATAGTAGATGATAATACTATGAAGGCGACAGTGTTAGTCATCAGAAGGTATATACTAGTACTCGTAGTGCATACTATCTTCTATGTTATACCGTCTCCTTCTGAATAATGAATATTACTAATTAATCATGTAACATATTCACCTGCAATATTACATTGGATTTTTTATTGTCTATTTATGTGTCAAATGAAGTTAAGTCAAATCCCCGAAGTTTCCAAGAAAATAAAGAGACTCATACGTTGAAGAATATAAACAAATGGATGTCATGAAATGCTGTAGAAGACATTAACGGAGCTATGCTGTTAGAGTTTATTCGATGAATGCGTTGGCAGTTGTCGACATTGTCAACATTCTTGGTATGATTTCTGTCTCTAATCGACCTTTTAAATATCCTCTCTAAGTGAGTCATCTCTAAGACTTTTATGATCTACTCCTATTTTTTTGACACTGTTGATTATCGATCTTCTTTTTTGTCTGTTGTAACCAGTTGTACAATTTCTCATTTTTCTGCACCTTATCCTTTCGCAAAATAGCTCTTAGCATATTATATAGTCGTTCATGCCTTGACTAGCCTTTCTTTCTCTATATTTATTATTCTATCAATAATCAAATCTCTTGCTTTTTACATCTTCTTGACATTCCTCATTCTACCACTCTTTGGTTGGTCCTGATTCATTCTCTTCTTACTTCACATACTCTTCTATTTGGTTACATTTGATAAATTCCCTTACATTATGCTTTTTGTTTTACCATTTATTATTTTTATGTTTTGTTTAATTATCATATAATTAAGGCTTAACAAGGCTGAATTGTGAGCTTTTAGGTGTGAACAGTTCGTGCTGATTATGATGGTGTTCATTATTGCTGTGTAAATGTTATTCATTGTAATTCGTCCATCATACTTCAAAATCCCCCACTAACTATCTGCTACTATTGAGTTCAGTATTTATTTATTTTTAAGATATGATAGTATCTCATTTCTTGATAAACTTTGGTATATTGTTTATATTTAGTTTTCTATTCATTATACTATTAATAGTCACAATACATAGTGATATCCTTTCTACCTGATTGAATGTTCTATATTGTAATCCTAGTCAAAATTCATCTAAATAAAAGTTGAGGATTAAAACATATCGGATTATGAGCAAGTATTGAGGAAAAATGGATAACCTTTAAATTGATGATTATTCAATTATTAAATGATTATTTAACAATTTTTAACAATTTTTTGAGTACAACTGCCTATAGATTATAATACGACTTTTCGCCCACTGTTGATACATTCTCAGATTGGTTTTCGTAAGGTAGTTCTTCAATTTTGGAAATATTATAGTCTTCATCTTCCCGTTCTGATTCAGTGTCACTATCCTCATTATTTGAATCAATAACCAAATCATCTAGGATAATGTCTATTATGGGTTCATTCGTCATGAAAAATCGTTATGATTTGCTGCTATAAAAAGCTAATCTATTCCATCCCGCTTATATTTTGGCTAACATTTCATTATGAGGGCATATAATTCAGGTTTCAGCATCGTTCAATTGAATGGAATATTTCTCTCTGATAACCATGATTGCATCTAGGCTTTTTTGGTCAATGTCGTTGGCATTTTGTCGATTTGTTTATTATGATAAAGTGCATTATCGATAACCACAACGCTCTTTGGCAGCAAATTCAGAATCAACTGTTCTGACACCCATTCCTTATAATTATCAAAATTCATCTTATTATTATAATCACCTGTATTGCGCAATTCGATTTCCATCTTATATAAGCATTAGGCACAAATGCATTTTCTCCACCTGCATGTATTATGATTAAACGTTGCCCTTTACAAACAGGTTTTTTTAGACCATCTTTGGTATCCATTCCTTTGGTATATCATTCCTGCCTTTTTGGTGCGTGTGTGTGTGTGTCATGAATATAAGTTTCATCCATGTAAATAGTAGGTCGACCGTCTTCTCTGTAAGTCCGCATTTTGTTTTAAGAATTATATTCTCAGTAGTCGAATAGGCTGGCGTTCCATTAATATTTTTCTGTTCATTTTCAATTTCCTCCATTGAAATCAAAGTTCATGAATGTTTTTTCTCAAAGACTCTTTGCAACCCTGATAGTCCATATTGCGAATGATATTTCTATGAATTACCCTGAGCGTAGGAATTCTTTTTTCTGTGATATGGAAATTAACTATGCACCTACGTAAAATGTTTGAATGTTTCACTCTCTTTTTATTTGGAGTTGAAAACGTTTCCTGTTCACCTTCTTCTATTTTTTTCATCTCTGATTTAATTTTTCCTACGGTTCTTACGCATACACCTGTAGTTTCTGCTACTCGTTCTTGAACCTTCGATAGCAAAAAATAATTATTAGTACATTTTGACTGATTTCTTCCATTACTTCTTACCTTCGCAATAAGCCTTATTCCATCTGCCGTTGCCTTTGCCTGCATAAATTTTAAAACATTGTTGACAATTTATCTGCTTTGTCCACTCAGAACCTTGTTTTTCACTCACTATTCAAAGGTATTTTCAAAGTAACGAACACAAAATTATCACAACAGTTCACTAAATAATTTCTGCACTAACTGTACTAACCGATGTTAAGCAGAGCAGAGTAGAGAATGTTGGTCGATCTGTAAATTCTTTATTTCATATTATTACTTATTTACCTTCATATTTGTTGTAGTGCCCGCAATGTCTACATCATATTGAATCGTTCTAATATTCCACGAACTTGCTTATAATGAATTTTTATTAACGTTAGTACATTTTTTTTAAATCCGCCGTATAGATCGTCTTTAATAATTGTATGATCCCTTGCAAATACAGCAACTTTATGCTATTCAAATTGAAGGAGAAAGGTGTATATATATTTTTAACATGAATTCTTGAATTTTTTTTGGTGTTTCGCCTTCCTAAATCAAATTAAGAAATTCAAGTTCTCTGGTATAAGTGTTTGTATATTGGAATTAAGCAGTGAGTTTAGTATTCAATCAATTATCAATGAATCGGTGGATATTATTGGGTGATTAAGACGGAGAGTAAACAGATATTTCTTTTATTCTTTTCTGATTAGCACTATTCTATTATATATCATATTATTTATTAGAAAAAAATCACTCCAAGCTAATAGGTTACAGAAGTATTGAAGTATTAATTCGAAGAAAATAATAACAACTTTGTAAAAGCGTATGTAATGTTATACACAAGCTATGTACTAATCAAAGTTTTCTTGTGACTCTTATTAATTCATTAAATATAATTTGATGTTTTCATAATTTTCTTTCTCAAAGAACACTGGTTATATGAAAATTTGGGGTTTCTTTGTAATGAAATGAAATTTACTCTACATCGTTAGCTCTTCAAACATTAGCAAACAACAGACCACCAAAGGTTATCTTTACAAAGCTACAGCGAAGTAGTTCTAACGGGGGAGTTGAAATTTCAATAAAAAATCTTATTCTACAATTTATTCACACTACGGTAAGCCGAGTATAATTTTTGGAAAGGTAAATAGTATATCCTTATAAGCTAAAATTAAAAAAAACTTTTGGGGAGAAACATCATTAAACAATTGAGAATGAGGTGCAATATTATCATTCAACCACAACCGTATGGATATACGTCCAAATGAATCCGCGGATGGATGCGAAGAAGAACATTCCACCATCCCCTGTAATTTCGACAGGTCCTCATCCTCATTCGCGTCGCAGTTTCGACGTGGAGGTGGCCTTATCTCCGTCTTTTTCTCTTCCTCTCTTTATTTTATTTTTTTTTATTTCTCCGTGTATTTTTGTGTCTGCTATGTTTCTTTCTTCAGAGGTTTTCTTCCCCGCTTTTTTTCTCTTTTTGCTGTTGATTACTTTCTCCTTACATAGGACAGTCTTTTCTCGGAATCTCTGTTTTCCGTTGATTGATGTTTGGGGCTCTCACTTTTATTCTCCGTTCTTTCGACTTCTATAGTAGTAGGAATTCTTTATTTTGTTATCCTTCTCCGCAGCTTCCAATTTCTGCATAATATTTGACATGTTTAATTCCATTCTTTGGTTATTTACCAAAAGATTTTCCATTGTATTTTTGTTTAATTAATTTTCAAGTTTCCTATTCTCCTCTCTCTGAATTCTGTTTTCCTTCGGTTTCATTAGTATCGCTTCATATTTCAAGTCTATCAGCAGATGTTTCCTTATCATAGGACTTCTCCCTTTTTCTAAAAGTTTCAGGCTCCATGCCAAGTACGACTTTCTCGATAAACGGATAATCTCCTCACAATGAAATTTATGTTAACAAACAAAATTCCTTCATATTCATATGGAAATAAAATTATTCCTAATATATTAAAAGCTGCATCTAAACACAGCTACCTGCAAACGGAAGAAGTTTTATCAGGGTCTTCCCTGACTACCTGAGTTCGCTTTCACTGCACAATTAGTTAAAATTATTTTGCAAGGAATCTGAATCTACAATAGACTAAAATACTATTGGGTGGAATAAAGAGGTTAATATAATCGAAATAAATTGAGTACATTCAGTATTGAAATCAAAGCAAAGACACAATTGTTATGAGAAGTTTTTAATGTAATATCTTGTAAGTTTACTTCCGAGTATGCCAAAATTTTCACTGCGAAGAAGCGATTTCTTCTTACTGCCTTTTTCAGTATTTGGTTTCAATTGTTTGAGCTTACCAGATCTATGTTTAAAAATACGAGATTGTTTTAAGCTTCCTCATTTCCACAAAAAGCCATTAATACAGGATAAAATTTTTGTCAAATCATCTTTGTATTTATAATAAAATTTGAAGCACTTTCTGTACTTTCTTCCCCATTAAGAGACACTTGTTTTTCTTTGTTCTTAGCTTCGTCCTTACAGTTTTCTGAAACTTCTATGTTTGCTCAAAACTTACACCGGAGAAAATTATGCTGATTCAATCAATATATATATATATATATATATATATATATATATATATATATATATATATAATATATATATATATATATATATATATATATATATATATATATAAATATATATATATATATATATATATATATATATATATATATATAATGCATCTAAATGTTCTTGATTTTAGGTCTCTTCTGTTTCAAAATTGGTTTTTTTTATAGTGTTCAAAAGAAAGATAAATTTTGACGTTTCGACGTCTTTATCAAAATATGTATATCATCAAATTTCAAGGAAATCGGGCGTATGTAACCTAAACTAAATAATTACAATCCCGCCTGTTCTTTGTTATTACAATTGTACTTTTTACGTATTTTGTACAGTCTACACCTAACCTTAAACGCGTAATCATTCAGTAACTATAATAGTTTATTGGCTTTCATGAGAAATTTTACCACAAAAATCAATATTCACGAAACTGCCTGATTTAAATATATCATAGTTTGGAAAACAAATGAAAAACATGCTTTTAGTAATAATTATACTGAGGAGTGGAAAAAAATTCCCGTCGTGGGAATGAAATTACTGATGAAAACATTAATGTCACTGTTATAAAAGTTTGGAGTACTTTGTATAACATATTGTTGTCCTAATGTACTCAATAACAACTAATTACGAATGTCGGCGGCTTTTTCAAAATATATATCCATGGTTGTTTTCCAAACTCTATATCTTCATATTCCATTTTTGTCAATATTAAAGAAGTCTGAATTGTTTAAATATGAAAAAACGCCGGCAAGTGTTGAAAACTTGAAAAAGGCGCGGTATAAATTTAACATGTAACTATTTATGGTTCATGCATACAGTGAGAAATTACACTAGGCAAAAAAATTATTAATTTCTTTGATAAAATTATGTTTCATCCTTCCTATAGAAAAATATATATTTTTGTGAGGAAAAATTCATTGTTTTGAAAAATCGTAGGTAAGTATGAATCTCCAGGTGTATTTTCAGGAATAAAAAAACATGTTTTGGGAAACCGTTCCTAATTAGAGACAAACGGAAGTCTGCAAGCATTGCTGGTTACCTTTTTCCTGGGAAGCGCTTTTCAATTGTGGCGATATATTGATGAAAGCTCTTTCCATGCTCGTCACTTATAATATGGATTGAGCCTTTTATCGAAGAAATCTGTAATTACCTAAAAGGTTTTCAATTATTTTAACAAAGTTTATGACATAGAGTCTAACAAAACACCTTCGCTTATTTCAGCATCACTCAAAGAAGAAAATTTTTGTTTTTAAAAATTGATACATGTTCCATCATCAAAGCTTTTACAAAATTTTTCATTAGCCCCAATTTCCTGTGCTGAGGTGGTAATATAATATTTTCTGGGTTAATTAGAGGCTCATTTTTCGAACAGTTCTTCACGGCCATATTGCCCTTACATAATATTAACTTCTCTTTCGGTTGGATGTCCAGAATGTCGGGTTCCAGGAATAAAATTCAACAGTATTTTGTGTAGTCAGTTTATTGTTCAAAAGCCAAAGTAATAACTTTCAAATCTACACAGATTAACCATTGTTGTTTTGAAGAGCTCCATAAGTTTGATGCAAATTAACTTCCGTTTGGGAGCAGTGCGACCTTTAGATTTAATTTTGAGAAATTAATGGAGAGTCTCCATTCCTCTAACCTAAATTCATAACCCAGTTTTAACATCAAGCCCGCAATGTCTTGACAGTTCTATTTAGAAAACAATTAACATATGAACTATGACGTTTACGGTACACGGTAACAAACTCCCGTCTTGATCAGATTCCACTGTTTCAGTTTTGAACTTAACACTTCAATTTTTTGTTTGTGGAAATCCAAATCTCTTATGAGACTATTAAGCTCCAATTGGTTAATCAAATGTGGTGCTTGAGAACTGACAGGACCTGTAAATTCTCTTTCAATTTCAAACACCTTAAACTAGAGTAGGTACAAGAACATCTTCCAAATGAGGAAGACATCTCCGCATACTTCACCGTAGGCTTCGATTTCTTCGAAAAGTCTTTGATATTGCAAAAATAACAGTCGCTTATGGCATTGCTGAATATTGAATATTATGCCAACCATTAACATTTCAGTAACATGAGATACAGCAAATGAGTGGCACCCAATGATTATCCTGATTACGAATGCCCAGATTGAAATATGGACAATGGCACTTATTATTTGAAGGTGTGATAGCCTTATTTAGCTGTCAACAAACCAAAAATAATTGTTGGTAACTCTGAGCTACTTTTAATAACTTTTGAGGCGTTATCAATAAAATTCATAACAGATTTGGTTCGAGTAATTTCGAGTGTTGCCTAGTATTAAACCTCACTTTAAACGATAGCTATTTCTCACTGCTGGACTACATTATGAAGAGATGAGAGAAATGGAATATCCTATAGCGTCCATTGGGAAAGCATTTTTACAATGATGTCATTAAGTTAAATCAATTTTCTTGCTAGATAACTCGTGCATTACGTATTCTTCGTGTATACACTATATGTTCAACTTCGACCACAATTAAATTTAAGCTATCAAAAATTCATTTTTGAAACGTGAAGTTACATATTATACATACGTCTAAAAGATAAAAACCAAGCTTTTTAAATGGATGTCTCATTATAACACCCATGATAATGCAAAAAATTACAATGCTTTTCACTTTCACACACTTTTTTGTTTGTATATTTATAAGTTACCTTGGATAATTTTGTATCCTGTTTTCTGTCAAAGGTTCTGTAATTGTGATAATTTTGGACTGTCATTAGGAAGTGTGAAAGGTCATCGTCATTCTGCAAAGATTTTTCAAATTTTGATTGATAAAACACCGACTGTTAAGCTAACTAAACATGGAAGAAGAATCTGATTGCACTCCTCCTGAAATGGAAAAAATTGCGTGCAATGTAACTTAAAATATGCTTCCGGAAAAGTAAAAAAAAATAAACATGTTATATGGCAATTTTTGGTTTGGCGTGATACTAAAAAAGTCGAGGGTTACACGGAAAATGTTGTGATTGCATATTTCTCGGAAAAGTCAAGCCATTGTCAATGGAAATCATCAACGTTATGGTCCCATTATTCAATATTAAAACCCACCATAAATTTGAATTTAAATATTGATAGGAGTAAATTTCATAAACTTATTACCTTCATAGAACGACAGTCATAAAGGAAATATAAGCAAATATGTTTCTTTCAGACCTTCATAAGTGAATTGTAAACGTTTTTTTTTTAACTTTTTGGTATCAACCAGATTGGGAGGCAGTATTCTGTCGTCTCAGAAGGCTACATCGAAAATTCTTTCAGCAATAAAGAGACAGCCAAAAAAATTTGTCGAAAGCCAAGAATTTGAAGATATGCCCAGAGCAGAATATTGGAGTATCGATACTGGAGCACCTTTAACCTCAAAAATAATAACTATATAATTTTCTAGTAGCCAGGTTACAGTGAAAGAGAAAAAATTATAAAATTTAATAATTGATAACATAAACAATTGTTAAAATTTCAATGTGAATATTAAATTGAGTAATTAAAATCATTTTCTATGTTAGATTATTAGATTATGTTGATAGATTAACTTGAGTAGGGAAATTCTGTTACAAATGTTTTCAACATATTCTTTTCTACTCTTTCTATTTAACCATTGGATTCACATAATGTCCTTTACAAAATCAGTTTTATATCATGTTTTGGATCTTCTGTGAAATTTTCTATTTGTAGGTTTCCAGGTGGCTATAACTCTGAAATTATGGCAGGTTCATAGAATATTACAAAATAATTGGTATTTCTTAAGGATTTCCAAAAACACAAAATATATAAGATAATTCATTTGAAATAACAAAATTCATTATTTTCCCAGAAAAAAGAAAGATCTAACAGCAATGTAGATACCACCATAATACCAGCCGTATCACAAGACCCTTGCGCACAAAATTTTATAAAAATCGTACAAGCCGTTTCCGATATAATTAAGGGGTTTCATTCATAAAAAGTCTCTCACTCACTTCGCACATGCTTTTCTCACTCCCATTTCGTGCACAAAAGTATCACTTCACGCACTTGTATCATAAATAATTATTTCCATTACAGAATTTTTTACAAAATCCAAACTGTCCTCAAAGAAGACCGTCCTGTTTTCCTATGCCTACTATAAATTAGACTCAATTTGTTGGTTTCTTGGCCATCTTGCATCGCAATTATTTGTAATCACGTATTGACGAGAATTGTGAGGACAACTGAAAAGATTTTGACAGAATAACATATTTCAATATCTCACAAGCCTACTTGAACAAACCCCCTTAAAAAATAGTATTTGCTATTATGTTGTTGTCTTCTCCAAATAAATTTCCTCCATACTTGATAAAAAAATAGGTTGGCTAGTCATTTGATTATTGAAAGGAACTTTTCCTCAAAGAACTTGAATTTATTCAGGTTACTTATAACCAACAGGATGCAATAGACTGAATAAATTCTATACAATAAATTGGAAGGATATGAAACAATTAATGAAACAACCAAATTAATTTATTTGCGGATTAAACCATTAATCTTCATATTCGACGCACCGTTTATCACAAAAAAGTTAAAAGTGAATGCCGCAGTAGAGTAGAATATATCTCATTCAACTGACAAAAAAAACCAAACATCTGAAAAATGAACTTCCGTATTTGCTATATAGGAATTAGTGGCAATTATTTGTGAAAAATAATATTCATCATTAGAAAGGGATTATGTTCTGAGGCTTTTGTTAAGAGGTTCAGCTTTTGATGCAATATACAGGATGTCCTGATATCAATAATGAAAAAGTTGAAAACACACTGAGATTATTTTAAAGGCAGTAAAAGTGTTCGTATATCTGTGCTTGACACTGGGTAATTAAAAAACCATAAAACGTAAAATGATTAATAATAACTGTGAGCTCTGTTGACGTTATCTCTCAGAACGAATAATTATTAAAAATGAAAATAAATTAAAATAAACAATGAGTTGTATTCAAAATGTTTTGTGTCAAACAAAAACAATAATTGACAATGGAATACGTTAGAATTCCGTTAGTAGAACCCATCCATCTAAAACAAAGATATAAATGATACAGTGGACAATGTTTCATCCAGAAACCTCTACACAACAAAATTATCTTGTTTAATACCTCTCAATGATGTATCGGTAATTAAATCCTTTACAACCGCCAGTAGTGTCCGTTCTAAATATTCAAATGTAAAACTAACATTAAATGCATGATTACCCTTTATTCACTTCCCAACCTCTCATACGTATCCTATTAAGCTTCATAACTACAACCATTTAACGTGCTCCAACCTACTCAAAATTCAAAAATAAGAAATCATGGCAGTCGTTACACTCGTACACTATACTTCATTCGGAAAGAGTGTAGATTAATAAATTAATCCCTCTCCGGACCACAATAGCCGTAGTCACATTTAAGAACAATTTATTATTTTATTTTATTGAACCTTAGCAAATGAAACATTTATTTTCTAAGAAATTTATAGCATCATGTTCAATTTTTCAACTATGTTTACATATCGGCCAAAACAATTCCTTTGGGGTATTTTAAGAAAAGAATGATGTTGACGGGTAAATTTTCACGCCCTTTATAATATACACCTATATGAGACAGGTTAATTTGATAACGATTTGTGAAATTTTTTCTGGGAAAAATGATAATTAGGTACATTTTGCGAGAGGGTAATAAAAGTTTAAAATTTGAGGTAGACTTAAATGGTTATTGACAAGTTTCAGTTTAAGAAAAAGTCCTATAAAAGAAAATTCCCAATACACAACTGCATTTCTAACGCAGTATTTGTCACAGAAACGTTTACAAGACTTTAGTGAATAGTCAATATGTCGACCTTTGAAAACTATACTCCAATTCATAAAGTGAAGAATTCTCTGTTAACGAGAAAGACATGGCTTTAAATGTATATGGTGCATTAAAATATCAGTACCCTTCAGTGAGTGTGGATGATCTAACAAGTATGTGTTCGAAGATGACAGGTCTAGGAAAATCAACGGTATACAAAATTCTTAAGGAAAGGGAAACAAGTGGACGTTTAAGTGGTCTCGGTCAGGAATGCCAAAGCTTTACATCGATGAAGACTACAAATATGCAATCCGCAGGAAAGTACACTCATTTTAAATTCCTACTAATGATAAAATTTTGGCGTCTTTTTTGGAAGACGGATGGCCACCAATCAGCAGAAATAAGCTTTAGCAGGTTTTACATGAACTAAATTTTTGTTGGGAAAAACAACGTAAAAATTCATATTTAAAAGAAATCGTGTGTTGAAGAAGGTCTTATTTACGGACGATTAAGAAACTCCGGGAGGAAAGAAAAACTATTTTTTATTTGGACGAGATTTAGGTTAACGAGGGGCACAAAGTAGGAAAAATATGGCACAATAAAACGGTTAACAATTTTATACAAGCTTTCTTGGAGGAACTATCAACAGAATTGAGAGCTCCATCAGGGAAAGGCAGATGATTAATAGTAATACATATTGGTAGGGACCGTGGTTTTGTTGATGGTTGCCTACTGTTATTTGAATAAAAAAACCGGTGAGCATCACGGGGATACAAATGCCGATGTGTTCGAGGAATACTTTATACAAATGCTAGATCTTATTCCAGCCGGATCTGTTCTTGATGTTCTTGACAACGCCAGTTACCATTCGTTAGTTGAAAGTCTACCTACGACGTTATGGAGAAAACAAGACATTATTAACTGGTTAATACAAAAAAATATTACATTCAACAATGACTTGGTGAAAAACGAACTTGTGTCAATTGTCGAAATAAATAAAAATCCCCACAAGAAATAAAATTAATGAAGTGGCAAGAAATCGCCAAATTACTATTATTAGTCTTCCTCCCTATCACTGTGATCTCAATCCGATCGAATTGATATGGGCACAAGTTAAAGGCGACACGTAGCTCGGAAAAATACAACATTCAAATTGAAGGACGTTAGAATATTACTAAACGAAGCTTTAAAAAACGTTACTGCTTTTAAATGGCAAAAATGCATTCAGCATGTTATCAAAGCGGAAGAAAAAATGTGGGAACTAGAAAACATTATTGATCAAACTGTAAAACCTCTCGTGATTAATTTAAACAATTCATCCACTAGTTCTTCGGAATAAAATATATATATATTGCAAATATGTACATACTTTAAATATGTTACAAGAAATATTTGTAGACTGTTGTATATAATATAGTAATGTGTAGTAAATAAGTATGTATATAGTGTATATATTATAGTAATGTGTAGTTTAGTTTATTTTTTATTTTCATTTTTTATACTTACATGTATATACTCGTATTTGATAATAAAAATAATAAATAAGTAAATAAATAAGTAATAAAAATAACTGTATATATTAAAAGCCAATAATAATATTTCATTAATTACGGAAAACTAATTGCAACGTTAATGATGATAAGGGTGATTTAGAGGTTGTTGTGAAAGTATTAAAATAGAGAGAGAAATAAACATATCCTTCAATTTTGGAAAGAAAAGGATGGCCATTCGGATTATCTAGGTAACCGCATACAATATAGTACGGTCAGTTATGCGGAAAATATATCTCTGTCCAGTTACTCATTTGTCATTGGCATATCCAAATATTTCAAATTTTGGACGTAAAGTACAGTACCAAAAATTTCGGGGCTTTGCATTTATGATTTACATTTATTACACTCTACGCTCTTTCCAAATAGAGTATAAGATAACGAAATCAACAATTGTTGGCTTAGCTAGCTTATATCTACTTCGCATGCTTTGACAACTCGGAGTGAGAAACCCCGCATAACATACCTTATAATTGTGAAAATATATCATTAATAACTCAAATGTTTAATGAAATAGGAGAAAGTGAATAAAGAATCACAATATTAGTCTTGGAGCAGGTAGAAAGCCCACCTAATACAACGACTATACACTGAGAACATATGGAATTAAAACATAAAACCAGATTTTAGCAACAAACAAATTCTAGAATAATTATTTATTTAAGTGTACATAGAGTTCGAACCCTCCAAAACAAAAAAGAGATATCAACGCTACGGGCATACAAAAACATACTACCAAAGATACGTACGTTAAATATACAGGCACTTAGATGTTGACGATCTTAAGCAATCTCTCTGGTGCCAAAGCTAGCAAGTTTCTAAAAATAGCCATATGGAATGTCAACGGACTAACATAGCCCGTATCAAATTATTTTGAAGATTTAAATCGAATTTATTATGCAGATGGCACAATATCCAGATGAACAATCTAATTCTTAACTATCTTCTGGTTATACTCCGAAATGGAGAGCTTGCTGTATCTCCAAGTTTTTTCAAAAAGATATGAAGATATTGATAATACTATTGAACATTGAATGATATTGATCTAAATAACATAGAGTTCTACTACAATGAAATATAAAATCACCACTTCTTTTCATTCAAATAGCTTACACAGATTTTTGTAATTTTTAGTTGTGTAAATTTACTTGTCATAATTATTAACCCATTCATTCTAGCCGACTCGAATGAATATTTTCAAACCATTTTGTTCGTTAGAAAGTATGCTTGAGAATCACATCGGAGCTTTTTTCTTCTTCTGAAGACTACCAAGAGCGCAATAAATCCATCACTAACTAATACTAAAAAATCTTTTTTTACCATTGCATCTAGAACAAATACTCTTTTCCCTTCATCTTTCTGAATTGACCTAGAAGAACTTAAGTTGATATGGACGCCTGGTCAAAAACTGTGTTCCTTGGCTATAAGGAATAGCTATAGTGACCTACAATGAAATAAAGAAGGTGAAATACTGAATTTATCCGATGTTATTACCAAACTGAGTACAAAATGAGAACATAAAAACCAAATCGTATTAGTTCAAACTAGAGCAGCGCCACACACAACATTATGAATAAAGAGAAATTGAGGAAAATGTGGCAAAGAAAACAAGCTCACGCTGACAAAATAAGATTAAATAATCTATCTTTAGAGCTGATGAATCCCAATCAATAATAATGAAAAGAATACAAAACTAACCAGGAAACTTAACCGTAATGGAAGCCACTGACTATGATTTGTGGAATAAACTAAATATTCCGCAACTGACAAATTTTCTTATCCGTACTCCTGAAGGACAATGGGGACAAATCAAAAAGATAAAGTGCATTAATTCCAAATTCTTACTGCTTACTGCCCTTAAAGATATAAACCCGAAGAATCACCGAAATAAGACATAATTAGTGCCAAAATCCTGAATCTAAGAGAGAGGTGAATACTTGTCAAAAAATTGTTACAATGGCTTGTAAAAACATAAAAACATAAAAACATAAAAACATAAAAACATAAAAACATAAAAACATAAAAACATAAAAACATAAAAACATAAAAACATAAAAACATAAAAACATAAAAACATAAAAACATAAAAACATAAAAACATAAAAACATAAAAACATAAAAACATAAAAACATAAAAACATAAAAACATAAAAACATAAAAACATAAAAACATAAAAACATAAAAACATAAAAACATAAAAACATAAAAACATAAAAACATAAAAACATAAAAACATAAAAACATAAAAACATAAAAACATAAAAACATAAAAACATAAAAACATAAAAACATAAAAACATAAAAACATAAAAACATAAAAACATAAAAACATAAAAACATAAAAACATAAAAACATAAAAACATAAAAACATAAAAACATAAAAACATAAAAACATAAAAACATAAAAACATAAAAACATAAAAACATAAAAACATAAAAACATAAAAACATAAAAACATAAAAACATAAAAACATAAAAACATAAAAACATAAAAACATAAAAACATAAAAACATAAAAACATAAAAACATAAAAACATAAAAACATAAAAACATAAAAACATAAAAACATAAAAACATAAAAACATAAAAACATAAAAACATAAAAACATAAAAACATAAAAACATAAAAACATAAAAACATAAAAACATAAAAACATAAAAACATAAAAACATAAAAACATAAAAACATAAAAACATAAAAACATAAAAACATAAAAACATAAAAACATAAAAACATAAAAACATAAAAACATAAAAACATAAAAACATAAAAACATAAAAACATAAAAACATAAAAACATAAAAACATAAAAACATAAAAACATAAAAACATAAAAACATAAAAACATAAAAACATAAAAACATAAAAACATAAAAACATAAAAACATAAAAACATAAAAACATAAAAACATAAAAACATAAAAACATAAAAACATAAAAACATAAAAACATAAAAACATAAAAACATAAAAACATAAAAACATAAAAACATAAAAACATAAAAACATAAAAACATAAAAACATAAAAACATAAAAACATAAAAACATAAAAACATAAAAACATAAAAACATAAAAACATAAAAACATAAAAACATAAAAACATAAAAACATAAAAACATAAAAACATAAAAACATAAAAACATAAAAACATAAAAACATAAAAACATAAAAACATAAAAACATAAAAACATAAAAACATAAAAACATAAAAACATAAAAACATAAAAACATAAAAACATAAAAACATAAAAACATAAAAACATAAAAACATAAAAACATAAAAACATAAAAACATAAAAACATAAAAACATAAAAACATAAAAACATAAAAACATAAAAACATAAAAACATAAAAACATAAAAACATAAAAACATAAAAACATAAAAACATAAAAACATAAAAACATAAAAACATAAAAACATAAAAACATAAAAACATAAAAACATAAAAACATAAAAACATAAAAACATAAAAACATAAAAACATAAAAACATAAAAACATAAAAACATAAAAACATAAAAACATAAAAACATAAAAACATAAAAACATAAAAACATAAAAACATAAAAACATAAAAACATAAAAACATAAAAACATAAAAACATAAAAACATAAAAACATAAAAACATAAAAACATAAAAACATAAAAACATAAAAACATAAAAACATAAAAACATAAAAACATAAAAACATAAAAACATAAAAACATAAAAACATAAAAACATAAAAACATAAAAACATAAAAACATAAAAACATAAAAACATAAAAACATAAAAACATAAAAACATAAAAACATAAAAACATAAAAACATAAAAACATAAAAACATAAAAACATAAAAACATAAAAACATAAAAACATAAAAACATAAAAACATAAAAACATAAAAACATAAAAACATAAAAACATAAAAACATAAAAACATAAAAACATAAAAACATAAAAACATAAAAACATAAAAACATAAAAACATAAAAACATAAAAACATAAAAACATAAAAACATAAAAACATAAAAACATAAAAACATAAAAACATAAAAACATAAAAACATAAAAACATAAAAACATAAAAACATAAAAACATAAAAACATAAAAACATAAAAACATAAAAACATAAAAACATAAAAACATAAAAACATAAAAACATAAAAACATAAAAACATAAAAACATAAAAACATAAAAACATAAAAACATAAAAACATAAAAACATAAAAACATAAAAACATAAAAACATAAAAACATAAAAACATAAAAACATAAAAACATAAAAACATAAAAAATAACTAAACAAAGATAAAACGTGATGACAGATGATGACAACAGAAAAATCTACAGACCAATTAATTCATTACTTCTCCATCAGAACTACTGAAAAAATTATTGATAGTGAAAAAAAACGTAAATTTGAATTTAGAGAGCAACATGCCCATGCAAGGCGACGACCCAACCACGCAATTATAAACACATTTTTGTTATGTTAGCTAAAATTTATACCTTGAATTTAATTCAATTAATAATGTTTATAATAGTAAATGAAACTCGAAATCGAGCTAATAATTTTCTCAATAAATATCACTCTGAATTTTCTGAGGCCACCTTTTGTTGAAATTATATACCTTATTTATTTCTTGTAGTGCCAACTGTTGATGAAATTTTCAAGTTGTACCAAATTTTGTTCCTCATGAATATCAAGTTCATCAATTCACGCAAAATTATTAGTAAATTTTTTCACTACATCATTAATTATTAGCAAGAGCACGAAAATATATAAAACTCTAAATTGATAAGTCGATTGAAATTTGGTGATGAAGGGTTCTATGGGAAAATCCCTGACATTCACCTACCCTCTAATTCCAAGAGAACGTTCTTTATTTGAACCTGAAAGAGCAATTTTATATAATTTCAAATAAAATTGTTAGCTAACTCAATTATGTTTGAACAGGTGTAATCTATTTATTGTTCTAGAAAATTAAATCCAGTGAATTGAGTTTGTTGATAAAAAAGACCTCTTCGAGCAATTCATTTATCAGTAAATTTGTGTTGAAATGTCGTGTACCTAAATTTCATCATATGTAAACAAATGTGTATGTAGTGGGATAATATCAAAACTAACCAAGATTAAAATCTTCGCCCAATAAAATCACAACCAACGAGTCCCTTTATGATCATTTCTAACACCGACAAAAAGATCGTTAGAATTTAAGATAACGTTACTTATTTTTGTTATATCAATCGCTGTCTTATTACGAGTATGTACTTTTTTCCATTTGAAATGGATATAACAATTATTGTTGTGTGAACATCAACATTGATTTTGCAAAATTATTTTCTTTCGATTCTTTTTGTATGCTTCTTGAAGCCTTATTAACAACTGTATTGAATAAGTCTTGATCAGATGACGCTTATGAACACTTCGCACTGAATTTTTGCCGAAAAATATTTAGCACAACATAAAAAATTACATTCCCGCATCCAGAACCATTCCTCGTTACCTTATATCAATGTGCTCAAAGATTTGTTTACTTTGACAAAACTATGGACACTTCTCAGCATAAATCCTTTTGATCTCTTAACAGTTTTGAAAAGCAAATCCAAAATGTTACTAATGAACCGTAAAAAATTCACTGGATTCATAACACAACTTGCAGTTTACGTGAATTTTAGTAGGTGACCAAGTTATTAGGAATATTACTCAGAATTTTGTATTTTCTAGTTAAGCTGAAGTAATTGGTTATATACCTTGTAAGTATGTTTTATTTATAAGTCTTTATTATTAGTATCATGTAACAGTTTTGGGTGAAAAAGAGGTTTATTTATGTATAAAAATCACGATAAACCTAATAAAATTCTCGTTAATATTCAGTGCCACCACCTTTTGATACAATCACTGCTTCTGGACACGCTCTCTATACAGACTCTTGCATCTTGCCATTCTCTCAGGATAGTTTGATTCAACTATTGCTTCATGGTGATCAATTACTTGGTGATAGCCCAATAAGTAAGTTCTCGTAGGTTTTCTATCGGGTTTATAACAAGGGAGTACCAGTGTCCTTTTTGCTTCGTGGTACGGTGTCAAAACGTTTTAAAGAATATATTCTGCATCATCAAGAAAACATTGACCGAGTTGTGGCAATAGCCCAGTTTCTAGTAGTCCTTAGTACTGGTTCAGCCTCATGGCTTTTCCAACGATGTATAGGCGCCACATGCCTGTGGCTGAGATAAGACCACACCATGATATTTATTGTCTGTTTGACTCTTTCTAGATGGCATTGCTCACCAGGGCACCGTCGAACGAATGAACTTTTGACAAGTAAAATATGGATGTGTCAGAAAGCATACCTTTAAATGATTATAGTAAGTCGCTTTTCCTTCATGGTTTCGGTGAGGGTGGCTTTTTAATAATCTGACTACATTTTCTACTGTCAACCTCTGACGAACTGTTTTTTTATCAAGGATATATATCAAAGAAGTTAACCAATCTACGCTCTTTTTACAATTCTTCAGACAAATAATCCTCATTTTCCTACCTGTAGGAGAAATGATCCGCTTTCTGCCTCGTTCCCCTATATGCTCTGTTTCGAAAAGTTCATTTTCTCCATTTTAATTCCAATACTATCCTGGCAAAAAATTGCAATCTGCTCTCAAAAGTTGAAAACATAATCAACAATAAATATCACATTTTGAGTTGTTATTTAACTTGATAACTGGTTATAAATCAACTCAATACTTTTGGGTCATAATAATTTATGCCACGTTAAACATGGATCTTATTTACTAAAAAACACTCGATATTCATCAAGATTCAACTACAAAAATGGCAGAAACTTTCCGTTTTCTATTTCATCAACAACATGAAACTACAATGATATGTCCTCCTTTAAAAAATACTCGAAGCATAGGATACTTGAAATATCTACAGGGTGTTTCTATATTCGACCAACAACGCTCTACCACAAATAGATCTCAATATATGACTCATTTTGATATAGGAATATGAACCCTCACGGGGCCTCGTTGCTGAGATATAAGATGTTCAAAATTGTAAATCAAAATAAAAATTTGCCATAAATCAAGAACGCCTCTAACTTTTTTTTTTAATTTGGTGACCAATATGCTCCTTACTAAAGTAATATTTTGACATGAGCAAAGTTTGGACCAGTAGCGCGCTGTCTGGGTTAGTTGCCACGTTTACCCCCCTAATTGCCACTGGAGCATATTCTTTTTTTTAGCTTTTAGCTTTTAGCTTTTAGCTAGAATTCAAGATGCTGCAGAAATCAATCAATCCCGTCTAGATTTATTCTCAAAGACACGTTTTTCAATGACAAAATTGTGTAACAATTGTATTGGAGTAGGCGGCCAACAATTTAAACAACTACGAGTACTGTAACTTTGTCAATTTTTTTATTATTGTAATACAGTGTTGTTCAAATTTAATTTGTGCTATTATTATTATTATTTTCACTGCCAATTTTGTTATTATTGTAATATATTTTTGTTTGAAATTACGAACTTACGCTCAATTATTATTCGAAATTAAATGAGTAATTAATTAATTTGTAAATTACTTACGTGCTTGCAGACTTTTATTTAAAGGCAAATTAGTTTTTTAACTTGAAATAATCAGGCAATTGAAAACAAAATTAAAAGAAGAAACTAGGCCCTGTAAGCGTTCGTATTCCTATAGCAAAATTTATATCAAATTTATAAGTAAATAAATTTTTAAAAAACTAATAAAAAGTTTATTTGATTGCTCAAAATTTTTTTTTATTGGAAAATACTAAAATTGAGAATAAAATGGAGTTCTTTATTATCCTCAATAATTTGGCTATCTACTGTAAGTTTTTGAATTATTATTAATACAAATGTGTCAGTGCACAGGCATTTAAATATTTTTCCGTCGAATAAGATATTGTATATGTCGGTACTTATTATATTTCTAAAGAGATCAATTTTCGATCTTAGGACCATAAAAAACTGTAGTCCATTCTTCCACATTAATTTAATACGAGTATATAACAAATTAATAAATGCATGAAGTACCACCATTGGTATAGCGCAGTTATTTTCACATCTTCGTTAAACTTCAGATAAAATATGTGCTATAAAAATAGATCATGAACTCCAAGAGGACCTTATGAATTTGTGGTCATTTAGTGACAAGTTTTATTTGTAATCCTGAATCCCAACAATTTCTGCAATTCAACTTAGAATATGTGGGTGCAGAAAGAATTTCAGTTTTCCATATTACAATACTTTGATTTAGACCAATATTGACTCATAAAACAAGGTTGGATAATGTATGGGAACTGACTTAACTGATCGATAAATTGGAATTACACATAGCGAATTCGTTCTAAAATATGGGTAGTAAAATATTCGGTAATAGGTATTCAACTACATAATATCTAGACAAAATACCTCTAACTGATTTGAACCTTCAATGTTGGTTTTACAAGCGCGGATTGTTGTTTACATGAAACTAAATTCAAATTTAATAAAAAAACCGATAGCATTTGATTTCATAACAAACCACGGCAGTATTTTTGACAGTCATTGTATGATATTTTTCTTTATTGTGAAATATGTTTTTTGTAGACAAATGGAAAATTCATTAAATTTTGTTTTAGGTGGATAGTGATATTATTCCACAAATGTGCGACACGGCTTGTCAAACACGTGAAAGCCTCTTCACCACTCAAGGTTACAGCTCTGGAAACTCCACACCTAGTCACAGTATTCACACAAACTCCCCA
The DNA here is from genome assembly GCF_026250575.1 of Diorhabda carinulata. Classification (NCBI taxonomy): domain Eukaryota; kingdom Metazoa; phylum Arthropoda; class Insecta; order Coleoptera; family Chrysomelidae; genus Diorhabda; species Diorhabda carinulata. Next base: position 14,748,723 of record NC_079462.1, read on the forward strand.
CCAGCACCTTTCAGCACATTTGGCTATAAAAAAGAAGCCAAATATAAAGCTGAAGCAAAAATCGAAATGAATAAACACGAAGATAAAAAGCGTCCTTATAGTGTACAAACGACGAAATCAGCTCCAGATGTCATCGTTACTCACTGACAAATGCAAAAAGCCGCTTGGGAACCATATCGAAGACGGTACCCTCGGCATTCTGGTACTCATGTCTCCTTCCAGGAGACTTTAGGAACGGAAGGGACTCAAACGTATGAAACTGATTTTTATACATAAAACATGTAGGACATATTCTAATGATAATGAATATCTATATGATTTAAATTGTGAAAGGTATGCAGGTGTTAACCAATTTTCAACGTTGTGTTATTCATTTACATATTTCAAAATTAATAATTTAAATAATTATAGCATAATTTTTGAATATTTGATGAATTTTTTGTTATTATTTTGTTGTTTTTGAAATTGCAAGCAAAACTTACAAAAAAAGTTACTTTTAATATTTTAATTTATAATTAAAAAATTAGATTTGAACGTTTCATTTTTTTAGAACTTTCTTCATAAACGAATATGGAAGAAATTTTTATGGTGATTATAATTATTTATTCATTATTCTTTCAAAATCAAATACAATATTGATAAATATTTAATAATAGAACTATTCTGTATATTTCGTTTTTCATCATTACTTCCAATAATCTTGGAAAATTCATTGTAGAACCTCCGCCAAAACTACAATACTCAATTTATTGAACCACAATACGAGCTATCATAAAGTAATAAAAAAAATTTATAAAACATACAACGTTCAGTTTTTTAAAAAAAGCTATCTACATAATAAAAAAAATTAAAACTGATTTACCTAGTAAAAACATATGTTTTTATTTCTTTGTTTGTTTTAATAATTCAACTGTTGTCAGTGTCAGTATCATGTTTAGCTCCTATAACCGAACGAAAAAGGATAGGGAATTCTAAGGGTGGTAGGTTACTGTGATAAAGAAACATTAGTTTAATCGAACGAAACAATATGGTGAAAGAACTATAATTGCTTGAAGCATAATAGGCAGAATTGTGGCAAAATTTCATGATCGTGTAGGATGCTCCAAAATCTGGTACACCAAAAATAAGCGACAATGATTTGCTGTCAATAAAAGACAACCCTACGCAACTATTGACTCAGAAATTTCAGAAGTAGTTTGTGATAAAGGTTTTTAGGAAAGAACAATTCAACCGGTTCATGAGCTTTTAGGAAAAAATCTGGACAAACTTTTGGAATTTTGTGAAATCTTTATACGGCATTGTGATGGAAATCAAAATTTTCTTAATTGTGTGGTATTATCTGAAAAGGTTACGGTACAGTAAATCGACACAATTATCGGTAATAGGCTCATGGAAATCCCTATTCTACTAAAAACACAACCAGCGCCCTCAAAAAATTAAAGATTGAGTAAAATTCGTCATGTGAAGATTTGTTTAACAATATTTTTTTCACAGAAACTAATAGATTAGGTTATACTATATAGTTCACATTTCATCAAGGCAACTCAACACAGATATCAGCTTCATCATAAGATTTATTGAAATCAGTATAGCCAAAACTTTTTTTACAAACTTCTCATCTATTTACCTACCCAACCAATTGAAAATTTAAGGTATCTTCGATACAGAAAACACGGAAAAGGGTACATACGATTACAGACTAGATACAAACACCGGTGTGGTGTGGTTTGTGGTTAGCATGACAACAGTGTGATGACAATTCTGTCTAATTTTTGTTCAGTGACGCCTCATTACCTAATCCAAAGGTAAGTACACCCAGAAACTGTCATGGGTGACGTTGACCACTTCGAAAAAACAGTTTTACCTATTGAATTCACAAGGCTTTTTAAAACGCATGACATTTGCATCGTCAAGAAGGAAGGATAAATTAAGTTAAGAATATATATACCTTTCAACCTTCTAGTGAAAAAGAATATTAAACGCGACCCAGTAAAACAAAATCCCAACAGGATTTTCCATTTAAGATGTAACGGTACAAACAAATAAATTGTTTGTTAAATAAAACAATTCCGTTGAGGAGATGTTAAAAAGAGAGTTCAAATTTTTTGTAATAGAGGCAACATAAAATTATAGAAACAGATTTCCATAGTATGTAAATTTCTATTAATGAGTAAACTAATACTTTCCAGCACTTCTTTTCTACTTTTATACATTTAGAAAAACATTTCATATTTTCTAATCTAATATGAAAGTTAACTTCCTAATAATTAGTTATCATCAATTAATATTTTCTGATAATCAGTAGAAATTAGAAAAAAAAATAAATAGTTACAGTAGTATGTGGGTTAATAAAAATTATGCTAAACAAAATGATTGTTGCTTGATCGAATTCAAGAAATTGGTGATAGTTTATAGACTCAGTAATTTCAAGTTCAAGCTTTTGTTGTATTCTAGATGCTATCCGCCATAGAAAATAAATCCATCAGTCAAAACAGATGTTGAGTTAAATATTTCTCTTGTGAAGCGAGTTTTCAATGTCATCTTATCACTATTCAGTTATAGTAACTTTTACCATGGTAAACTAAATATTATTACAATAGGAAAAGCCTAGAGTTTGTTCTAAATTTTCCCAAAATGACCACTGTTCTTTAGATTCAAATACCACCAACATCAAGTAATCTATTTCCGATTTATATGGACAGATCACCGATATACCTCAAACTTCAAACTCAAACAAAATAAATAAAGGTAACACAAATTTTCGTGGAAAAAGAATGTTTCTTGTAAAAGAAAAAAAAACATAAAACTCGTTTTTTTTTTAATTATACACTTTAATTTTGAGGTAATTTGAAAAAAGTGATAATACAAAAGTTGTAGATTTTTTTACTAACTATAATTTTTCCGGAAATCGAGTTAAACCATTTTTTACCCTTAAAACTCACCCCCTTCAAATTTTGCGACCTCAGATCGCCCGTAATTCATTTTTGCTTTAATTTTTATCATATTCTCCTCCTTTCCTAATAGTTTTCATCCTACTATTATTTTTTTCACTTTCAGTATGTTAAACACCAAGTTGAACTTTAACACTAGACTATTATAATGAATACTGCCATAGTATATTTTATTAATTATTTTCCAAATAGAAGATACTGGTTGAAGGCCTTAATATGAGTTCAGAAACCAGATCTGACGTTACAAGGAAATTCATAAGATTCTGGATATTTATTGTTAGGACACCGTCAGCATCTTGTTTCCTTCATAATCATCTAAAATTGTTTATATTCATAAAACTTAACTTCGTAAAAACGATAGACGATGAAGGAAAAACTTGGTATTCCAATAATATTCATTATATTGGATGTCACAATCAGACCATGATGTACAATTGTTTTAGGATGATTAGATCAGAGGAAATTTGAGAGAAGTTTGACTATTATATTTAATATATCGGAACAAAATCTGACTTGTAGTTTATGGAAGTAATTTTCACTTATAGTAGAAGTTATAGAAGTTTGGATAAAATTTCATTTAATATAATTAAAACTTTCCAAAACTCTTGAAAATTGGTTAAATCACTTGCAGACTTCATTTGTAATACACTTCGACTGTGAAAGCCTTTTTAAATTATCAGTTTTTAGGTTTGTTTGAATATCTGACAATCGATGTAAATTTGTAAATGAGTCGGATGTATCAATCAGTATCAATAATTATATTAAAAGGTCGTACCAAGATTTACATGAACGGTATTCATGACCACGCGGCTGCTACATAAAAAACATTTGTTTTAAAGTACCTTTACATATCATTCAGTTTACAATAATTTATTCACTTGAATTTTGTATCGAATTTCGATGTATTCCAAAAGGAAAAACTCAATTTATAGAGGTATCTCTTCAACTATAATATTCTTATGCAAATTTTTCCACATAAAGAGATAAAATCAAATGGTATAGAAGAAAAAATTTATTATCAACATTCTCCACTAATTACAGTGACGGTAGGCGATCTCGTGGACGTTATGCCTGGCGTCGTAGTAAATGCAAACGGCGTTGCCGTAATCGGTAACGGTGAAGCACGACCTTCCGGGATAAGCTGTACCAGACGACGTCTTCCTTCGTTCACGGTATCAGGGATCACTACTCTGGACTTAGCTAATTCCACTTTCAATTTCTCTTTTCTCAGGAAGTATACCCATATCCATCCGAAACGATTGATTTCCCCTTCTGCGGCGGGTTCTGGGCGGCGGTAGCTACGTCCGGGGTGTTAGCGAGCACGATTTTCTTCGTAGACATCATCTCAGGTCGTCAAATTGGAAAGTCTCACTTGTTTGATGGACACCTGGATGTCACATGGTACGGCGGCCCTTTTCCTACGTTGATAATACAGGCCAACGATGGAAAATTTTTTTTAGTGAAAATACCTTATGTTTTTTAGCTTGCTGAATCCAAATATGATGCTTAAAAAGCTGTATCACCCACCATTTATTTACATTTTATGGTTATATTCATGAAATCAAGCATCATCATTAGAATTTAACAGCTTTTTTATAGTTAAAATAAAATTGAAAAAAAGACCGACTCCATACCTAACTAGAGATATTTAAGGAACGAAGATGATGTTGGTAGTTCCTACTGATGAAACACATGCTAATGTTTAGTTTAGTTTCAACCTAACTTTTCAACAGTTTCACGTTTCCGTTTCCTGTATGTACATGTTCTCAGTGCAATCGCGGTTGTAAAAGCTCTGCTGACAGTTTTTGTTATATTTGTGGTGAGTTTGTTATTAAAAAACACCAAAGAAACATTACAGACTTTGTAAAAAAGGTTTATCTAGCGTACTTTGGAGAGACTAAACTTGGAGATCAGAATAAATCTCGGGCGCCGCATAAGATTTGTTATGTATGTGTCGAAGAAAATGTTCAAAAAAGGAGAAAAAACACTTGAAATTTGCTGTTCCTATGATATGGAGGGAACCAAGAAATCATTCCGATGTTTGTTACTTTTGCAGTGTTAATATTACTGGTACTAACTCTAAAAACAAGAAGGTAATAAGCTACCCTAACCTTCCGTCCTCTATCCTACCAGTAGGGCACGGTGTAGATTTGCCGGTCCCTGAACCACCAGAGCACTTAAATTCTATTGTAAAGAATTTTCTGATGTACAGTCGGAGTTAGACAAACAAGATGAAGAATTTCAATGTGTTAGAGAAAATGTAGAGCCTAAATTGTTTACGCAGGTCGAGCTTAACGACTTAGTTAGGGATCTGGGCCTAACGAAAAAAAAAGCTGAACTGCTTGGCTCTAGGCTAAAAGAAAAGAACTGGTTGGCGGCTGGAACTAGCGTTCATGTGTATAGGAAAAGAGAACAGCAATTTTCAAAGTATTTTGAACAAGAGCGTGATTTGGTGTACTGCTCAGACATTCCTGGTCTTATGAGTGAGTTTAGAATTGAGTACAAAAAGAAGATCCAAAAATAGTTTGAAGGCTGTTTTATTACACAACGGTAACGTGTATGCTTCTGAATCTGTCGGTCATTCTGTACATATGAAAGAGAGCGGTCACATTGATAGATTATAATTTATCAATGAAGAAACATTCATGAAAAAAAAAAAACATCTTTAATAAATTGTCGATAATTTCAGAATGCTCAGAGGTAGATATAAGGAACCTGTATGCACTGTGATAGAGAATTAGTGCTTTGAAAATTTTATTTGAAATGGTAAAGGGGTTGGCTTAAGTGAATTCAAGTATTTGGACATTAGAGACAATAGAGCAAAAACTATTACCACCAATAGTCAAGTTTCATAAGTTACTGACGTGAAATTCACTAGTCCACATGGAATGGATTTGTCATAATTCACCTTCTAGGACAAATCTTCATTTCAGCAAAGTAAAGGAATATGTCTTGTTCGTATTTATGCTCGGTACGATAAAGACGATAATTATCTGTGTCGAATAAAACCGGATATTATTAATATTAAAAAAGAGTTTTAAGTTGAATTTGGAATTCTATTATCACTGAAAAGAACACTCAGTAACTCTAACAGTGACGATAGAAGACGATCTACCCTCTGATAAAGGGGGTACAAACAATAATAATGTAAATAACGAGAATGTGACATCACATTGAAAAAGCTGTCCTGACTGGTAAAGAAAACAATAATCAGTTAACCGAAAATATAATTAGAGATAAAAGACAACAAAAAAGTAAGGTGTTCAAATTTATATTCAGACATTGCTTATGTATTTATTGGAAGGGTAAATGATCAAAATATTGGCAAATTACATCTCATGGCCGTAGGACATATCCTACACAAAAAACTTAATACTCAAAATATAATGAAAATTGATAATTTGGGCAAAAATAGAATTAGAGTCCAAGTCAAAAATATTTCGGATACTAATAATCTTGTTAATAACCCTAATCTGATCAATGAACATTTAAAAGCGTATATACCAAATAATCTGCTAAATAGAAAAGGAGTAATAAAAAATGTTGATACTATTTTTGATGGGGATTATTTATTCAGTAATTTCCTATCTCCTATAACTATTTCAGACATCACTAGAATTAAAAGAAAAATAACACGTAATAATGAAACAATTTTAGTACCAAGACAATCTATAATTGTCACATTTGAGGGTAATATATTATCGTCCGTCATATACATAAATTCTGTAGCATGTAATGTCGAATCATATATACATAAAGTTACTCAATGTTTTAAATGTCTAAAATATGGTTATGTAGCAAAACTGTGTCGCCGCACTACGTCATTATGTATAAATTGGGGAAAAGTCGATTCGCACGTCTGTCGCGACACACAAGACAATTGCTGTATACATTGTAAAACTAACACACATAAATCAATATCCAAAACTTGCCTCGCTCATATCAAACAACAAGAAATTAAAAAGAAAATGGCTGAGGAAAACTTAACATTCTTAGAATCTAAACGGATGAGTAATAACTCTTACGCCAATATAGTCAAGACCAACAATAGATTTCAAACACTAGCGACATTAGATGAACAAGGTTCCCGTCTTTACCAAATACAAACGTTAAACATAAAAAAGTCCTCATGATACAGAAAAACGTGGAAATAGCCTCTCCGTAACATAATCAGAATTTAATGGCCAGAAGAAACGAAAAGCCTCATCACCCATTACAGAAGTCGATGCTCCGCCTATATATCAATTCAGATTCGGTCCTGATAAACCAATTACGCACCCCTCCAAAAACAATCCTAAGAATTCCAATACGCAAGAAGATCTAGCAGAAAAAATTTTAGTAGCAATCCAAAAAGTACATAGCTCAATAAAATCATTTGAAGAACTTTCATCAATAGACGTTAAATATATTAAAAAAATAGCATTCTCTAGTAATGAAGAATACGGACAAGAGACTATTATGATTGACGATGAATACTAATAACTTGAATATTCTTCAGTGGAAGGCACGTTCCACTGTATCCAAGAAAAATAGTTTGATTAATATATTATCTGAACTTAGAATGATGTCGCTTTAATATCAGAAACGTGGTTTTATCCAAATAAATCTATTTTCTAATAAAAAACACTATAAAATACAATGAAAATATTATCGAGGGTAACAATGAAAATATGCAAGCTTATGCATTTCAAATATTTGACCCACACTTCGGTTTTACATTGATATCAATTTATTGCCCACCAGACGCTAAAATGAGTATACAACACTTTGTAAAACTTTTTGAATATGAGGATAAGTCCACTTTAATTGGAGGTGATTTCAATGGACATCACGGATTGTGGGTATCTTACAAAAGCAATTCATCAGGAACAAACATTGTAAATGCCTTAAATCGGTACAACAACATGATACTATTAAACGATGAATCACCAACTAAGATATCAAAAGCAACTAATAAGTCGGCGATTGATCTAATAGTCGCTACTTCCGATATTGCAAATAAAATTCATTGGCAAGTGCTACCAGACACTTTAGGATCAGACCATTATGCTATTCTAATTAATTTTAATTACTCAGAATCTCAAATAGAAACCATAATATACCCCACTAACGCTAACGATTAGTGAGGAATTTAGTACTCATAAATAATGTCGTGTTTTTGAAATCCCATTTTCCTTTGAACTAGATACTTTAGAAATGATTGTAGTTGTTTCCACTCGTAATAATTAAAACTTATTTGTATTTCTCGTTAATACCAAACTTATCGGCTTAATGTCTTTAAAGCCGTTTTCGTAGTGTTTAAGTAAAATTCGACAAATAAGGTATCATTAGAAAGACAATTTTGTACCCTTTCAAATAATATATCAGTCAACCTTCTTTCCATCTAAAATTTTAGGGCTGTTACTCACCTCCGCTAGGGGGTTAAAGGCGCAGATCGAATAATATGTTCAAAAAGTGTCTTCCTCAAAAGCAAAATCGACATGTCCGAGCATTTTTATTTAATTACAAAATAAAAGAGAAAAACTAGGTAAAAACATTTCGTTGGACCACCCTGTATAGGTTTATTAAATATTTATGATCTTCCAGTATCGAAACCTACTAACTCTTAAGTAAAATGAATGAATAACTAGTAAATAATTTATTATTCATATAAAGCATATAAAGTGACTAATATCTGTATACAATTTCGCTACTTTAAACGAATAATGCGCCCCAAATGTTGTGCCATTGTGCCAAATGCGCCATTGTGTTCAGGGTTTAAGGTTGATACAAAGGTACTTAAGTCTCTCTTGAAATGAATAAATAGAAATAAATATTGTTTTCAAAACTATTCTCTATTGTGATCAATACACCTTTGCATGCGTTTGGTCATTTTCAATTGTCAAAACATTTTTCCAACTCCAATTGAGGTAGCTCGAAAATATGTGTCTTAAAGTCATCAACCGCTTCTAAGGGTGTCACAGTTTATTTTTGATCTACAGGAATAAAAATAAATTATTGGATGCCAAACAAGGACTGTATGACCGATCAATTTAATGTTTTGACTGTTCAAAAACGTTTTGGTTTGAACTAATTTATGAAAATTCTCGTGGTGGAGAATGATTCGACTTCTACGATTCGTTTGCCTGATTTTTTCGAACATTTCTGGAAAAAAATGCTGGTGTACCATTTAGAATGGACTAATTGCTCTAATGAAATGGTGGCGACATGTCCAATTATTTCGAAAAAATAGATGACCATTTGCTTCGAAGTGCTTGGTGCTGGAAAAACTTTTGTTGGGTTTGGCTCGTCTTGAAAAACCCATACAGTTGATTATACGCAGTGTTTTTTTAAGCGATTGCCAAATTATGCAGAGCAAAGACATCTTTTTGACAGCCAAATGTTCATGCAATATTGAATGTGGGCGAGTGGAACCATTGCCCAAGTAGTCTGGCATAACAACCTATTTTCGACGAACTTCACGAAATTAATCCTGTAGCGAAGTGCGATCACAATTGAATTCCGAAAACCAGCGAAATACGGTGGTTTGAGACGGAGCTTCATCATTAAAAGTTAAAACGAGTTGATCAGCACACTACTGTTGATTTGATCCACGTCAAAATTCATCGCACGAAAGATGAATATTTAAAGTATTTGTAAACAACTAAAATAGCATTCGTATGATAACACGTTCTGAGTACGTTCGCCATTAAAAGTGTCAAAGCAGTGTTGCCATATCTCAAAACTTAAGTAGCTACCCTCGTTTATCAATCAATTTCAGATAGTTCAGTAAATTGTTATTATCTGGGATAATACATTCAATAGATCTTCTTTGGTTATAAGCATCCAAGTTACCTTTATCTGTCTTATCCTCTGTAGATTCTTCCAGACTGATATTTACATTCTTTTCCATTGTTTCCGCTATTTTTCTTTAGCCGATTCCACAGAAGGTATTAGATCATAAAAAGAGTTTATCTGCTATTCCATTTTCCTTTCCTCCAGTGTGATCCGGAATCAATTGGAGGTTGTATTGAGTCTTATTGCCTAGCTTCTTCACCTTATCCATGCATTGCCAAACCAGCTTGCAACTTATTACATTGGAGCTGAGAGTTCTAGTAGCCATCGGTTAATAATCTCTTATTTGCGTTGAGTCATTCCAAAGTTTGAATAAACACTTTTTTCAATTACTAATATCTTGGCTTAAAAGATTCTTCGTGTGTTATAAAATCTTTCAGGGTGTTCGGTTTTGGTCCACTTCCATTCCCGTTTCGTCTGCTGTTTTTGTACTATTCGTATACTATTTGATGGCATTTCTTTTCATTTCTGATATTATATTTTGATCCTATTCACGCTCACTGTCTAGTCTTAAGCTCAAATTTTCTAAAAGTCAATCTTCTTCGATATTCCACCATGAGGCTTATTTCAGAATTGATCACTATCTGAGAGAAATTTTGTTTTATTCCTGGTGACTCGTTCCCAAAATATTCCGAGTAAGAGGTAGAAGAGTATTTGGGAACATTTCTAATACTGCTGTTGGGATGTTCTCATAGTTCCAATTGTTCTTTATATATAGGCCAGTCTTTTTACCTTCGATTGATCTATTTTCGTTTTTTTTATGTAAATAACAAACGAAAAAGGGTGAACTCTTTTACACTCAAGTGTCTGCCGTGTGGAGATACATGTGGGCGACGATGTAGCTGATTCCACAGGCCTGCAATTCTCCAAAGAGATGATAAAATAAAGTTCTGGGCATCTGCAAGCGAGCTCGGTGTTCATGAGCCACATCTGATTATGGGATTACATTGAATATTCAGCTGTTTAGTTTTGAAGAGGCGTTCAAGTTTTTGTGAAACTACCTTAGCTAATTCTGCCAAGGGACTATGGTGATATTTCATGCTCTTACAGTACCAAATCTTTAGCTATCGTACCAGCCATCTTTGTACAAAGAGCAACCTGGGTTTTGCTGCATTAAACTCATCCAGATTGCTTCCACCTCACACAATATTTTAGAAATCGGTATTCATGGTGTTGATTTGTTGCTCTCTACGGATTTGGGTGTTAGCGGAGTGTATTTCGGCGACTGATTTGATCGACGACACTAGTAAACTATCATCAGCGAAGTTAAATATCGACTCAAGATTTGGTGGTTAATGACTTATCCAGGACCTTGGCAATGGCTGCGATTGAAACGGTAGCGGTAGTTATTGGGAAACGTCTTTTTTGTGTGGGCTGAACGTGAACACATTTCTAATCAACAGGGAAGAGACTTTTTTAAATGATAAAGAAGATAGTTTGCATAGCGCACATCTCGATGTCGAAATTCTATTTTTGGCATAAATGAACCAACTTTTGGCAAGCTCTGTAATGATTAGTCAAGAAGGCCTATACAAATAATAGAAATATACGGGTACATCAAGGTTTGGCGTTTGACGGGTATAGACATTAGTATGCTTGGACGCGTAGCTATGAGCCAATCTATAGATATCAGGATATTTTTTGTATAAATGGTTATTGATGGATAATTTTCATAATGGGAAAGTCATCGATCATTATTACATTAAAAACTATTACTTTGATGCTCAGTAAATACATGCCCATTAGTTACTCTATTTCACCTTGATGTCCTACTATAACGAGCACAATTTTGAAATCTACATTTCACCATCTGTCTTAATTTAATCTAAAATATGATTATCATACTAGTAAATTGATGCCTTGAAAGATATTTCAAATTTTTCTGTTTTATTATTAAAAGTATTGTTATGAAATTTCGGCGTATCTCTGCTCCAGCCGTCTGTCCTCTTAGAAACAATATTATTTTGTTATTTTTCAATATAATATAATCTTCAAATGGATCACCATACTCTATATTTATGTTCTATATTCTATCCTCTATCTTATACTTGGAAAAATAAATCCAAACACAGAGAAAAAATGTAGAGTACACTTCGATGTTAGTCTGTTTTAGGTATATATTTTCATTTCATGGAATTAAGATTTCATTGTCTCTAGTCTCTAATTTGACAAATAGATAAAAACTGACGGAATTTTTGCCTCGACTTTTGAGATAAGACAAGAGTGAATATTTTTTGAAAAATAGTCTGGAAGAAAAATCACAGCCGGAAAGTTAGTTTTTTCTTTTTTCCAATGAAAATTGTTTATTATTCAAAATTAACAAAATACAAAGGGGGACACGAAAAAAATGTCACTTTCTTGAAACAAATTAAAATAAGATAAATTTTTAATTTTAATATAATATACTCCAAATTTTCAATGCTTCAACGATGAAAATTTATCGGTTTTCAAGTAAAATATCTCGAGATGGTAATTTGGACGTCATCCAAGTTTTTAAAATTTTTCCCTTTAAAAATGCGATTGGATGAGAATAGATGAAAATCCGATACTGATATAGTAACTCTCACCCCAACACATAAAGTTTTTCCAAGACTCCTCTTGCACAGTGCTGTCTTGCAATCCCATTTTCCAGAATAATGCCTTTACTGTAACCAGCGGTTTTATTACAATTTTGTTTACTCGAACCAAATGTTTATAACAAAGATCTGCATGTGCAGGTATAAGTACTTCAAAATGAGAAATTTCACCACCAGATACATAGAAGTGCCTTTTTGGGATGTAAGCCTGGCTTAGCAGTGCTTCGTGGTTATTTATTCGGAGTGAGCCACTGCCTTTTGCGTTTTGTAATTCGCGTTGTCAAAATGGTTATATATGGTATTGAAGCAATACATTGCATGTTATGGAACGATTGGCTGCTCTGCGTATTTTTTTTATAATCTGCCGCAAATATTTTCGGTCAACGAGTATGGTTGAGAGTATTTGAGGTTTAATCGATTATTTGATATACATTTGTTTCTACTTTTGTTTTTAGCGTGTCTTCGTCTACTATTATTGATCTTCCTGACCGGATCTGAGCTTAGAGCCATCTTTGGCTACGAACGCCTTTTGTACTTGAACAAATATCGCGAATGTTTTGGCCTCAACTATTGCGTCACTACCCGAAAATGTTCCAGAGTTACTACAAGCGCGCAAAAAATTGGTCCTTTTACCAATATCAAGAGGTACAAACAACATTTTCCATACGTGAACTTGCAAAAGAGATTAATATGCCTTCTGACTCATAGACACAAGTTGATCTTGATCATGTAAGACCAGCTTATTATAGCATTCCAAACAGCGGAGAAAAGTGACAATATTACACTAGGTATCGAAAAATCTATATAAAGATACAGTATCCTCTTCTACACAAAAGATCCAATTTCTGTGTTGTGGCTACGTATCTAAAATACAATATGGAGATATTTAGAAATTATTCAAATATTGTAGCAACTACTCACAAAAATTTTTATTGAAATTACCTAAAATAATTCATTTTGACAATAAAAATGTAGATGCAAACCTCTAGATTTATAATTTTTTCTAGTATATGATGCTTTGTGGAAAAATGTGAAAATCATGCTATGATATAATAAAAATTTCTCGTTTCTGAGTTATAGGACATTGAAGCTGTAAAATCAAAAATTATATTCAATAAATAATTCTTTACAATCTAAAAATAACAGAAATGGATTTTTCAATCGATTTTTCAGCAAGAAAGTACTCTGTATTTAACTCGATAAAATCTATGGTTGAGGAGTTATGTAGATTTTTATATCGATGTACATGCCGAGAAAATCGTATTTATTATCATAAATTGTAATTATTTATTGAAAATACTCACAGGAGGTATTAAGACACATTCCAATATTTCTAATTGCATATTGTCGAACATCGTGTTACTTACATAAGGAAAAAACTAAAAATGTAGAAAAAATTAGTTGTTTAATCTATACCTTATAAAATAAAAAGGGATGCGAAAGAGGTGAAGAAGTTGCTCCTTGAGAATCCTATGGAAAGTTGTCGTTGATGCGTTGAATTCTAGAGATATTTTGCATACGCTAATTGTGGGATCAGCATGTACAACGATCTACATATCTCCTCAATCATAATCATTATTGAGTTAATATACACTATATCTTTATTAAAAAATCGATTGAAAAATGCATTCATCCTATCTTTAGATTGTACGGGTTGTACTTGTGAAAGTTACGAATTGTTAACCATTGGGCATGAGCCACCCCTGATCTTCAGATAGTAATGTGGAATTATTTATTCCGTAAAATGGACATATATAATCATCCGTTAAGAAATCATAATGTATAATTTAGAAATATACTTAAATATAAGTTTTGATTTTGCTACTTTAAAGACCTATAACTCAGAACCGAGGGGTTATTCCTTGTAAAGAAAAACTTTTTGTCTGGTAGATGCGATTGTCCGGGAGCGGTCAATGCTGCCGGGTGCAATCATAGAACCAAGGATAGACACTGATATTCTTATGTACTTTGAGCCGCTGAATACGAAAACGCCAAAAACTAGTACGTTCCGTTTTAATCGCAATTGTTTAAAAAAATTATGATCGATTTATTTTGTCGTGCATTAGCTTATGTAATGGAATGTGAATCGCGATATGTACCAAACACCGGATCTGCACTAATATCGAAGTGTATCAATTTGTAGAGTAAGGTTCAACGAGCAAGTACGGTTTCTCAATTTTGAAAAATGTTCAGTTAATCAAACGTTATAAACATCGAAAGTTGTAAGAATCGTCGATTTTTCTACTATCAAAAATTTATAAATTTTTAAATACACATTATAAGGAAAAAAGACAAGAGACCTTATCTTCTTGAAATTGGCCATATTTGTTCAAACTATTACGATTTAAACAAAAGGTACCAGTCTTTCGCAAAAACGGCATATTTGGATTCAGCGGCTCACAATAAATAAGAAAACATTTTTTTTATTCTTGGAATGATTGCACACGGCAAGCATTGACCGCTCCCGGACTACGATGTTAGTTAGAACGTGGTACAAATTATATCCGATATCAACAAATTCTATTCTAAAAAGGAATTTCTACAAAATCTTGGTACGATCTCAAATATCAACTGAAAATTTTTTGGAATAAAATTCATTTAATTAACAAATGTTTTCTGTTAAACTAATTTAAAACTGTTTATTATGTAGAACTCTCTTTTAATTAATATGTGTGATTCTAAATATGAGATATCGACGAAAATTTTATTAATATCTTATCACGAAAAAGAGTAAATTTAATTCTCAAGTTTCTGGAAGAACAGAGTCTAATTAATTTTATGAAATATACAAAGTATAGTAACAGTATAAACAAACAATCATTATAGATTCTTTAATATAGTTGAGTTTATTTCGTAGAAAGTATGGGGATAGGACCTAGTACGCCTCAATAGAATAGAGTAAAGGTGCGTTCAAATGATAACATTCATGTCGTAATATCGAATGCAATGACAGCAATTGAAATTCGACGTTATGATACTAGATAATCACACGTACTAATACTGGTGATACCACATTATCAGAAATTGCGAAAATCATAACTGCAGAACCGGATGAAAAGATGAATATATCAATTAAACTCGATTTTTAAACCTAAGACAGGAATATTTTATGATATTTCTTGAAAAGGTTGAATGCTAAAAACGAATACTGAGTTTACACACCACAACACCAACATTCACAATTACACTGTTTGACGCACGTTTCGATAACCAAGTTATCGTCTTCAGAGACTGAAGGTAAACTTTACTTGTGTAAACAGTGTATTCAGTATGAATATCGTCAACGGTTCCAGAAATTCGAACTTAGCCAAAAACGATATGATTATAAGAAATAACTTAACGAGTAATTCAACAAACAAAATATTTGAACTGAGGGTAATATTTTGTGTCACCTCCATTTGCACGTATCTTAACAACACAACTTCTTGACAAGATTTTAAAAAGTTGTGCGATTTCTCTGTAACCAAGAGAATATTTCTTATATAGTTTCTGTACAGATTGCTGTCACCATTGGCATGTTTTGCTGCTGAGAAATTTAAATCAAGTGATCTGGGTGAAAGCGTCAGATGAAGAAAACCTTGATTTTCTAATTTTTCTAAGGCCACCGCAGATCTATGTGGACTCGCATTATTATCGAATGAACTGGTGGCATACAATTTTGGCATAATGCTGATCCATACTCTTTAATCCATTACAATCAATTCATTACGTCAATAAAAACTAAGTTCTGCCCAGATCAAAGTTGTTCTTATACTACTTTGAAATGGATTGAATAAACAGGCCGTTGATGCAAGGAAGTCAATTGATTTATTAATATTATCCGTTCTTGTCTAATGTCGGAAAACAATCTATATCGAGACCATTTGTAAATATCGCGTTTCCTCTTTAATTAGGTACGTCAATGTTCGTGATGTAATGCACAAGTCTATGTCGCTTGTATGAAATTGTAATAATTCCCTATTTATTCTCGATATAGATACAGAAGTACCTCTTGTATTGCAAAGTATTCTTCTCAGGTATTATACGAGCCATAAGGCCTAGGTAACGATTATCAATGACTCTATGTCTTCGTCATCTGGCAACAGCTGGAACTGATTAAGCAATGATACTGTATGACACATTCGATTTCCAGTGTTGGTCTGTTTTGAGCTAGCTTCAAGTAATCGGATCTTAAAAGATTTTGTAAAAACTTCCAATATTTTTATACAAATATCAATAAGCAATTCTAAATACACACTACTTATTACACTGATAAATTCATAACTACTGAATAGATGTAGATTTTGAAGATGAGACGAGCGTGGATAGCAAACGCTAAGGGAAAAGCAATTTGAAGACCCACAGTCTTTTTGCAATTTCTTGTGGATTTAACTGGGCTTATTCAACAAATTTACGGATGTTTTATTTATTTATCTACAAGTTTTGTTATTATTATATCACTGCCGTAATATCGTATATAAAAATTTTTTCTTATGTAGCACTGCCACAATAGCATGACATCTAGATATCCAACAGTTGCAACTTTGCGTATCGGCATTAGATGCCATCACATAAGATCATAACTATATTAAGTTCGAATTTCTGGAATCGTTGGCGATATTCATACTGAAACGCTGTTACACCACCACTACACCAACACTCACAATTACACTGTCTGACGCGCGTTTCGATAATCAAGTTATCGTCTTCAGAGACTAAAGGTAATCTAAAATCTACTAGCTTGACTTGCCTTTTTTCCCACCACCTCTCGCGAAAATTAATTCCAGTGAGAAAAAAACTCCTTGGCGGGAATATTCACATTCATTCTTTGACTACTAAACTATAGAGTGAGCTGTAAGGAATTGACCCTTTGTCCCTATTTGAGCTTCTCTTACATCAACATTTCAATGCTCTCAAATGCATCAAAAAATTTATTATTGGATACATTTTTTAACAATTTTACATTATTATTATTAATGTCATGACTGTGACTGGCAGCGTGATCGGCAATACCTGATTTTCCGGTCTGTCCATATTTTAAATGAGCTGTGTTGTTTAAACTAATCCTCTTGTATAAAGAGGATTGAAAGATATCAGACCAAATTTTTCTTGTTTTTCACTTTGGATTTGAAAAAAGTGGTTTCACATAGAGATTTTTTAAACCTATGACAATTGATTGAACTATTTACAATTCTTTTTACCGTTGAGTACAGCTACATCCTCAATGAAGGACTTTTCCTTATTGTATCTCTCGAAGGTAAGTAGAAAGTTGATTAACCGATGTATCAGGAGATGGAGACTGGCCATCCTCTGTTGGATACAATGAAAATAATCAGCCGGAATGTACCTGCACGTAGAGGTGTTTTTCCTAAATACATCAAATTCTAGCCAATTACTATTCTTAAATAGGGACAAAGGACCAATGACTCACAGCCCACTCTATAGTTTAGTAGTCAAAGAATGAACATGAATATTCTCGCTAAGGAGTTTTTTCCTGCTGGAATCAATTTTCGCGGGAGAAGAGTCATTGGTGGGAAAATTTAGTATAAAACAGGTAAGTCAAGTTATTAGATTTCAGCTTACATTCAGTCTCTGAAGACGATAACTTGGTTATCGAAACGCGGGTCAGAAAGTGTAATTGTGAGTTTTAGTGTAGTGATAGTGTAAACAGGGTATTAAGTATCATAACCATAGAATATTATTACACTTAAGTCAAAATTATCGGATCCGCTCATTCGATTTTTTAGCGATTGTACCAGTTTAAAAATAAGTGTGAATTAATTTTCTATAGGAAACGAGAATATGGAAAGTGCTACGTTTTCAAAGGTATACGTGAGTTTTTTTAAATACATGATCTGATCGAATTTGACCCGAACAGCGTGCGAGAATCCAATGGGTAAAGTTTTTGGAAATTGAACTACATATTTCAATTAGTTTGTGTTTGTAATTTACTTATTTACGATGATGGAAATTTTTCTGATTATATTGACTATGGACAAAAGTTTAGTATTGAATTTTCTCAACCTTTTTCTGCTTCTGATGGAATTACGAATAATGGTTTGAAAAACTCTTTAGGTAGTCTACTTCATCGCGAAGTTTTGAGTGACAGTATTCAGTGAAAGATCGTGAAGTCGTCGACAACTTACCTATCCACCTCTGACAATAACATTGAAAAAGTTAAAGGAATAATGCTCGAAAATCGTTTTGTTGGCATCAGAGAGATACTTGAGGCTATCAAAATTTTTCAAATCAACATATTTTGGTTAACGTTTTAGGTATGAGACGTGTCAATATTAAATTCGTACCAAAACATTTACACTTTTTGTGAAAGAGATGCCCAATAACATAGCTAATAACCCTACATTCATCAAACGCATTATTACTGGCGACGAGACGAGGGTCTATATAAGATAACGTCAAAACTACCAAGCAATTTTCCGATTGGCGATTGGCTGAATCCGAAAAAATAATATCATAGTTGTTTGAAAACCTAGGTGATGCTCATCTACGATTATGTGTGTTTTACCTTGCAATTTGTGCCAAACGGCAAAGGTTAATAATGATTACCACCGTTTTGATATGTTTACTTGAAGCAACTCGTTGTAAGCAACCGGATTTGTAAGCAGATAACATTTTTCACCACAATAACGCGACGTCAAATTACAAAAATATTCTGACTGTATTTTGGCCAAATACAGAACGAAAATAAACGCTTACTCACCGTATTCGGCAGATTCTACTCGCTATGATAACTAGATTAGTCATTCGCTTAAGGTACTGAATGCCAGCTCAGGCGAGGTTTCCAAATGTATGGAAAATTGAATTGAGTGATGGAATGCTTGTATTGGCTCGAAAGGAGCTCATTTGTAAGCGATAATAAAGATTTCTATAAAAATACGTGAACGTTTTAGTTTTTCAGTTTTTTGGAGAGCATCAAATTTTGAACCAAAAGCACATTAGAAAATTATCTAATTTATACCCGTTGTCTAACCAAAATACATTAAGGGATCAAAAACACGTTATTTGTATTTAAGAAATCAACTTTAAAGAAAACAAAGTCAATCATAGTCAATGAATGGATCTACAAAAACAGACATTCTGACAGAGCTAGTGAAGGTGAGGTTATTTGTGTGAAAAATCATTCTTATAAATGAAATAAACATATATATATATATATAAAATTCCATCTAGAGATAGTTGCAGTTAACATATCATACATTGAAAGGAATATATGAATATTAGTAATATTTATTCCCATCTATCGGAAAGATTCCTTCAACAAGTTTCTCAAAAACATCCAAACAAGTGAAAGATATAGAAAAAATATTAGGGGATTCCACTAAACATGATACAATCTGGTTATCTTGAAATACAGATGCAAGAGGAATGGAAATGATATTAAGTTCTAAAGAAGATACGAAATTAAATCAATTAACAGGAAATTATCAGCCATTGAATCAACTATTTGTGATTATCAAATCACAACAAACCTAAGTAGTAAGTCAAACTTATTTGTATGAAAGTGATCAATCGTCTATAAATATAGAAGAGATAATAATCAGTGTAACGCATTAGACGATAGAATTTGAAACATAATTTACTGAATATATAGAAAAAATATTTCCAGAAGTAACATTGGCGAAATAGCGAATATGTTCAGAATCATACAGACAGCAGAAATCCATGTTATATTCACCTGTATCCTGGTAGACATAACAAAGTGAAAAATCTATTGAATTAAGTAAAACATATGAAGTTAAACGGAAAAACAATAATGAGCAAGCTAAAAAGGAGATGTGAAAATCATTTGTCCCAACAATAATACAAATTCAAAGATGTAAACAAAGTAGACAGATAGAATAGCAAATAAACAATACAAAAAATGTAAGTTGAAGCCACCGTTTTACTGTATTAATCTTCAAGAAATATAAGGTTGGCAACTAAATACTTTCTCTGCTAACTAAATACTTACTGCTTTGTTTTTCAAATAACTTATGTTAGTGCTGTACTTTGCTGTTTGTCACTTGATACTGGTCACTTTGACGTAACTTTAGAAGCAATTAGTGCGTGATTTTTATTGAAGCTATTAATTGTGGGTTAATGTCAAGTGGAGTGCAGAAACTAACATTTTCGGCAAAGGAAAGAAAGCTGCTGCGGCTCACAAAGAAATATGTCAAGTTTATAGCGCTGATTGCTTAACAAAGTGCAAGTATCAGAGTTGGTATGAAAAATTCCCGTACTGAAGTTGATGATGACCAAATCATCAAAGTTATATAAGTTAAATAAGTTATATAAGTTAAATAATCAAAGTTCGAGATGTGGCTAAGAGGCTACATGTATCGCACACAACAATAAACAAACATTTAAAATATCTTAAGCTAGTTAAGAAGCTTGATATTTGGTTGGGAACTTTACGAATTGAAAGAAATTCATTTTACACAAAGAATCAACATTTGTGATGTGCACCTTAAACGAAATGACACCGACCTTTTATTGAAAAGAATCATCACTGGTGTTGAAAAATAGGTCCTGTACAATAGAGTAGTTCGAAAACGATCATGGTTCAAACACGATGAACTACCATAAACTACATCGAGAGCTGAAAAGCAATAAAAAGTTTAAGCTGTCAGTTTGGTGGGATTATAAAGGTGTTATTTTTTCTGAGCTGCTTCCAAGGAAAAAAACGATCAATTCTGATTTTTACTGTCAACAATTAATGAAACTGGATAAAATCAAAGCAATCAAAGAAAAACGACCAGAATGATCAAATCGGAAAGATACAATTTTGTCAACTTGTGGAAAACTATTGGAGCTTGGCTAGGAAGTGATGCCACATCCCCCATACAGCCCTGATCTGGCACTATTTATTATTTCGAAGTTCGCAGAATTATTTGAAAGGTCAAACTTTCACAAATGACGATGAGCTTTAATCGTACCTGGTTTAGTTTTTTGCTGATAAGGACCAGAAATTTTATGAGCACGGAATTTTGAAGCTGAAAGAAGTATGACAAAATGGAAAATATATAATGTTCTTTATTTTACTTTATAATACAAAAGAGAAATTAATTTATCGCCAACCAATAATAATTAGTATAGTGATAAATGAAGCTAGAAAACTGATAAAATTCCTCACACATTTCCAAAAAATCCCCTAATAACTGAAAACAAAATATTGATCAAATACCCCCTAAAAAATGTTATCAGTAAATTGAGAATTATTGAATCATATTATAAATACAGGGTTATATATTTTAAATATTATCCGATGAAGTCAATTCTCAAAAAATATGATATAAGCAGAAAATCCGCAAACACCATTACCTAGTAATATACAAAATATTTATTTAAGACAATTTTTCATAAAAGTTACAATTTTGGTGTTCCTCTTATTCTGTCCTACCCTGTATATAAGTAACAAAGTATATAAGTAAAAAACAATAATACGGGGTCTGGCTATAAAATAACGAGACTGGTTTGTTATTCTACATTTGTATGCTCCCCCTCAATATACTCCCCCTTCCTCGCCACATACCTTTCCATGCGTTTTTTCCATTGATCGAGACAGTGCTGGAAATCTTCTTTAGTGCCCTTAGGAGCTCTGCGATTTCTTGCTTTACCGCTTACATCGACTCCAGAGTTGAAACAGTCACAGGACGACCTGGATGCTGGTCATCTTCAGTGCTCTCTCGGCCCTCACTAAAGCGCTTACACCACTCAAAAACACGCGCACGAGATAGAGAATTGCCCCATAGGCCTCTTTCAACAATTTATTGCAATCAGTCTGAATTTTTTACAATTTAATGAGAAATTTGAGATTTATTCTGTTTTTCGTCACACGTGGTTTTCAGCACGAGAAAAGAACATGTTCATTTCAAACCGCTACTGCACAAATACTACAATCGGAACAAAAACGTGTTTTGGGACGTGCTTAGGTAAGATATCTAGATACCCAACGCACTGCTCGTTTTTGATCCCATCCGACCCCGCGCCCTCTAGATGCGAAGTCTCGTTATTTTATAATATGCTACTGTTTAATGACAATTATCTGTCGAAAAACAACCTTTATATGAGAAAATAGAATAATAGAAGATTCAATAGAGGCTATAGAATTCAAGTGTTCTTGGGTTAACTAGATAAATTATAATTTTGAAACAATTAATATTTTTCATTTTACTTTCCAACTAACTGGTCAACATAAATTATCGACAAATTTCAACTCGAGGATAGAAACTATGTGAAATAGAGTAATTAACACAGTATATTCTGTTAACTTTATGTTGGATTATAATGGATTTGTGCGGTCAAAAAGCAATTGGTGAAGTAAATATGTCTTGAACGGATCTCCACTGCCGGCATGAGAATTGAATTATCTCTGTAGATATATTTTTAGAATAATGAAACTACTTTCATACTTAGTTTCACCTAAATCAGTGACGGTATATGAAAAGTCTCATAAATATTCACGTTTTCGCCGATGAAACCCAGGCATTACATACTATATCAATTTTTCATTTTATTCTCAATGTCGCTCTTCCATTAGGAATTGATTGGTGTTGTAAGTATTCGATAGATGTGAAATATTATGTTACTTTGTTAAAATCTATTTTCACCTCCCTACATGTTTTCATAACTAGTACGGAGTGAAATAAATCAGAAATAACTAGAAAATGCCTTGTAATCCCATCATATCTAGAGAGATTGAAAATATGTCGAAAGTTCTACATAATAACTATTGAAAATATATTTTTGTCAAGCTATTTTTAACTGAAAAGTGGAAATATATAGTGGCAGAAGCGACATGTTTTCCGTTTTGCAGCTTATTACTTGGGTTTCGAAATATACGACACATAATGTATATTATGTGTAGTAAAATTATTTTTATTGCGAAAAAATGATTCTAAGATATCCTACCTGTAGAGTGATAGTAAAATATTGAAGGAGCGAGGAATAGCCATCACTCGCTAATAGTATATTATACTTTATTATGAACTTATATTCAACTTTTTGTCTGTTGCCAGGCATTTTTGGTTGATAATGTTTACCCATGACTCATTTCTATCAAATCTATACTGAACACACTGTTTACACCAACACTCTCAATTACACTGACGCGTGTTTCGATAACTATTTGAGTCTCTGAAGGCGATAACTTATCGTGTAACGTGTAAATTGTGTAGTTGTGGTGTAAACAGAATATTCAGTATGAATATAACCAACGGTTCTAGAAATTCTAATTCAGTTTATCAATTTTTTTTAACAACTCGAGTTACTTTGGTTAGAGAATATTTGTTTAAGTTTAAAGATTATAGAAAAGTTTCATCAGTTTTGGTAGAAAATACTTATTTTGTGCATTTTGAGATGCTTTTGGTCATGTATTTTTCTCATAATATAGCCTTCAATACTTAGCCACTATATATTTCTACCTGTCAATTATAGATATTTTTAGAGATACATTTGTTACAGACGACAATATTGATTTTTTTTGTAATCACATTGTTTATAATTAATTGTATGTTTCGTGAAACAAAGCTGTATATTTGGAATTAAAACCGCCATCATGGGAGATAATTTTATTGTTACACTCGTAGATGAGTTATATTTCGAAATTCTAAACAAATTGTGATTAAACATTCATAAACCATTTGTTTGATAGATTTAAATTATTTACTTGTGTTGTGTTATTGAAAATAAATTTTCTCATAATAATGTGCATTTCATTCGAATCGTCATTTCCAAAGACAAAACCCATTGAAACGTAAGTGTAAGTAGAAGTGTTGGTTCTATAGATGTACACCACTTTTGACATCTGCACGTTCAATAGTTCGCCTATATGAGTCGATTTTATCTAAGGTACTGAATGCTTAACTTACCAAATAAGACGTGTTATGCTATAACTCGATCTCGCATTTCGAGTTAGAAAAAATAAAGTTTTGCAAAACCGAACCGGAACCTATCTGCTTCCTAGGTATGACCTGATTGGACCGACCACAATATCAGGTAACCGCTTAAATTTGGATATATCTATGCTGCTGATTATGTAACCGATAAAATGTCTTATCGAGACAGAACTCTTAGCATACATATAACCTAGAAGACGCACTGTCTGATACCCGAGTGGGCAAGAGGTTTGATGATGAGTAGAATAACCCAACTGCTGAACAAAAAAACTTATGAACATTTTTCATGTAATATTTACATGTAATATTATATTTCACGTGGCCTACTTAATCGTTTTAATTGTATTTATCGCTAACCATCAGAGTAGAAGTAAATCAATTTATGGACCACAAATTTATAAGCCGTTTCATCTTCTTAATAGGGGACTTATTATTGTTCTATACTGTTTATAAAAGTTTTGTTATATGTATTGTGTACAATTCACTGCTGTGGTTTGATAAATTTTTTCGATTCGGCCGATCCAAATATCGAACATTAGTTTTACTATTAGTAGTGAAATTATTATTCCTGACAGCCTCAAGTGACTATTGGTTAATATAAAATAACCAATATGGTTATACGTTTTTTTGCATGAAATTGACAACTTCGTGACAGGCAAACGCCTTGCTATCATAATGCGCCAACTTTGAAATTTGTCCGTATTCACTCAAATAACAGATACAAAAAGTTTTAGCGGCGTGGACTCAAGGACTATAATGTTAACACTATAGGTTAAGGACTTGTTTTTCTGTATTATTTTATATCAACAATATTTACGTCTCAATTTATACAATTCTCTGCTATTCTTTCACAATAATATTTTATCATACAAAGTAGGTTCAAACTTCAAGCTAAACTATTTTTGAACTAATTCTACAAGTTTAATGATCTTTCTAACATATAAATTCAAGACTAATACAGTAGGTTTTCAAGCAAATATATAATATCGTTCCGAAGTTACTTCAAGTTGCTTCCAGTTCATTAAATCTCTACCGTAAGCTGGAAATCTCTTTCTAAAACATGGCCGACATTAGTTTTCAGTTTTATTTTTCTAATACACTTTTCCAAGTAAAGCTATCCGTATCTTTCCGATTTCTCAAATGTGAGGTCGAAATAGACTTCTCATGCAGAGTTTACGATCAAAGAGGATGAGCTTTGCCCCGGAAAATATTTGGAGAATTTTTATATCATGAAATATGAAATCTTTACACACCTTTCAGCTCAGGTACTGGTTATCCTTCAATTCTTGTGAGCCGGTCACTTAAATATTTCAAGAACTTTGAAGTTTAATATTTGAAATTCCTCCGATAATTATTGCTTTGATGTTATTTTTAGAGAAAATATTTCCACATTTTTCACTTACCTATAAATAGCATAGCCCCAGTTAAGCGATTAATCGATCACTTTCTCTAATGGAATTGTTCACCCCCTTTTAAATTATTTTTTTATTCATCAATATTTTGTAGTTTACTCCAATGACATGAGTGAATTAGTGAATATATCATCAAATTATGACTGAGGCAAGTATCGTTAGTTGACAACTCTCTAGAATTTAGGAACAAGGAAGAAGTTAAGTCATTGCACCTCACTAAATATAACCACCTCATAAAATAATATTGGACAAATAATTACCAGATAGGAAAACTACCGATAAGTTCATAGTTATGTCAGTTGGCGATCATGAACAATTGCACACTCTTGATAGGTATTTGCCTCTTCCAGAGCAGGTTCGTCTTTCACAATCGACAATCTTGACTGTTTTCTCATTACAGGAGTGTGGTGGTCGATTCGAATGAGCTTTTGGTCCACTGCGCAGATAACTTGAACATGCACAATTCGTCAGTTAGTGTATGACTATGATATAACGATAGCTCTTCTATCCATCTTACTTACTATCCGACAGTCGCCCAGTATCATTTGGTGAATTTTTTCAATTAAATTGCCACCAGTTGTACTTTTTGGCCATATCAAACGCTTGTCGTAAGGCAAGCTAATATGGCCCCATTCAAATACAAATTTTATGGTCGTTGATGATGGTGCAGTATAACCATACATATCCCCTCTCTTCCAAGTAGGCTCAAAATATTAACAACGACTGATTAATACAATTGACAAACAGCTAAGTGTCCAAAATATTTCGAATTTAAATTTCATTGAGATTCTCTTAACGCTGGGGCAAATTATATTGAAAAGTGGTGACATTTTCTGATTGTCGTCGAAAGGTGTTTAGACAATTCTCGTATGTAGTTTGTGAAAATCGTTGTTCCCAAGATGTATCCAGGAAAACTGTACTCTTGGCTTGGGACCAGTTAACGTGAAATAATATTCGTCGGAAATATTTTGAAAGCGACAGCTTGCTCATTAATTTCTATTTTTAGTGTTTAAGTTCTCTCATTTACTTGAATAACCCTGTGCTTGAGCATATTCCATTCAAGTCAGGACACACGGGAACTAAATTACCAAAGTAGGTGACCTCAAGATTTTAATTATATATCCCTGTTGACAATAACAACTTTGAATATGCTTTGAGTTTAATTAGAGATGTTGTTTAGCTTTATGCTTTAGCTCAATTTTCCTCACAGCTGTAGGAGAAACCACAACTTGTTCCTTATCAGAAATGTAATTAATTCTATTTTTGAGAAGAAATTATTTTGGATTGTCTTAACACAATAGTTTTTTTTTATAAAAATAATGTTATTTTCCACTCAAACCACGGCAATTTTTTGTTATATTTATACCCATAGTATTTAAGTACATAATTGTTAAAACAATTTATCAGTTTATTATTAATTATCATTGTTACGAACTCGTCCAAAGAATGGACCGTGAAGTCGGCCCTGTTATTTCGATAGAATCGAAAATTTGTTACTGGAATAAGCGGAAACATTTCATATTATTACATGATTCATTTACAGCGATGATTTGTTTATATTATTTTTCTGGGATCAATTTATAAGAAGGCATCCTTATTTGTTAGTTTACTTTTTAGAGCTGGATTATCGTGAAATTATTTTTGTATAAATACAAAGCAAGAAAGTCAGTAAATAATTGAATGTCATAGGAAATGGATGGAAATAGTAATAAGTTACCGATGCATTTAAATAGAGTAAGTGTCCTAAATTTCACTAAGACCGTTAAAATATATCTGCGATAGTCTATCCGATTCTAAGTGGGAGAAACCCAGGTTAGCCGATATAACTCACTGAATTGTGAAAGGTAGGTCAGTAGAAGTGCTAACAACAGCCGTGGTGGTCGTGTAAGAGCCTTTAGCAACCGATTATACTGAGGGTAAGGAAACTGTTACTGGAGGCGCTGAGTATTCACACTCCAGTAGGAGTCGCGAAACTGCCACTAAGGGCGTTGAGTATTAAAATCTTGGTGGGGCCGTATTAGGGCCTTCAAACAATCGATTATACCGAGGGGCCGAATACTGGCGGCGCTAAGTATTCACACTCTAGTAGGAATAGTAAACTGGTAGTGCCTTCAGTCAATCGAGTAGGAAAATAATTTGAAAATAGTTTGAAGTTGTTAACGAAATTGATAAACACGCAGGCTGTAATTTGCTAACGCGAGATTTGAGAACCGCAGCCGTAGAGCTTAGCTTTTGCACACCGCCAACACCGCTTGTTGCACGTATTCGCTTGCCCTTTGTCGCACCGCTTAGTAACCGTTTGTGCCTCACGTAGTAGTAATTAGGTAGTAACCGAAGAGTTTACGCTTCTACTAACGTCGCTTTTTCCGATTTTTCATTTATTTTCATATATAGTTCATTTTATTTTAGTTTTGAATAAAAGAAATTGTGTCGCTGTTTCGCTTTCTCATTCGACTCGACAGAAGCAGCAAATATCCAGCTTACCAATCTAGGAGGGCAAGTAAAATCTGTTTAACTGGCTGAAGTATTTTATTTTCTTCATTAGCGCTGGATAAGAAACTGGCGCCCAAGGTAATCCGATATCTGAGCTTTGGTCTCAAACCGTCACATAGCGACTCAAAACCGTTACATTATATACTTTAGTTAATAGTTAGGCATTTATGGATAATTATTATGAATAGCGAGGAGCTTAGAGTTTATTGTTTCTAGTTTTTTTGAATAAATTAAAGTAAGTGAAAAACACCATGTGTATAAATTCACCTCTCTGTTTAAAAACAGTTTAAATAAATTTCAATAAAAGTAGCACATTATTTTGACTTGTATGTATCGGAATCTTTGAACTCAATTTTTGAGCATATTTATTAAAAATTAGTATTAGCAGGATCAGTAAAGTAACCTAATCTGCTGACTAATCTCTTTTAATCACTTTTAAATATAATATAAATTCCAAATTTTGTACTCTGGTTAAGGTTCGATAACAATACACTAATTCAATGGTTTTTTTCGTTATCTTTATTAAAAACACTACGTTCAACGATATCCTTCCGGAAAACCCGGCCCCATTATGCCACCGAAAGATGGAATTAAATTAATAGATACATTGAAAAGAAAAATTTTGGGTTGAGCATGAAAGGTCTATGCTCTTTATATGGAAGACTGTACTGCTAATCATACTGTCATTTACGCTGTTTCTTATATATTTACTGGTGGATAAGCTCATGTAGTAGCACTCGACAGTTCACGGTCTAAGGTAAGCGAAGTGGGGAACTTAATCGTTACAATTAAAAAAATGAAAGGGCCGTAGAATGCTGAAACATTACTGATAATCGGTCTATTTCGCATTTTTCCAAATATTTTTCTATTTCTTCAGTTTATTGTGGCGGGGTAGAAATTTCTGTACTATAGTCAAGTTCTCATTTTCTAGATCATTTAGCAGCTACAAAAAAATTCAAGTCAGGACAGATAAAACAGAACAGATTCCTGCCTACTAATCTTATTATTATTTTTCCTATAAAAGGTCTATCGCCTGTTTCTTCTTTGATATCTTTTCACATCCTTACTTTAGGTTATCACTCCCCTTTTTCCGTAGTAGACCTCTTCTCCGTGAGATTTATCCCTCGATATTTTTACCAGTCTATCCAGTGATTCGACTTATATGTTGGTTCCATTATTTTTTACGGTGTGATACTCATTCATTAATGTTATTTGCATCACATGATCTTCTTTTACATTTTTTGTGGTCTCCAAGAGCTGTTTCGTTTTTGATGCATATTTCTTTTCTTAGGTGTATGTTTCGTCATACTACGTTTTGAAGATATTCCTTATTCAATTATTCTCGCAGCTGTACAGCTGCCCTGTTGAGGTAATGAAAAAAATCAAACCAAATCACCAACAACTACACCAACATCAATGACAGTATCTCCACCAAAATATTTAGTTGAGGGCTGCCCATCCTGGTTCTCCTCAGAAAAATTTCATCTCTCATCTTCGATATATTTAGGAATATGCATGTTTCTTTTTTAGCTCCTGTATATTTATTCTACTCATCTGTTTATGTAGTTTATCTCAAGTATGTTTTTTATAAAACTTTTTTTGTTATTTCCAACAATTTACAGTAATTTGGACAATCTTGTTTAGGGATAATTTTATTTGCTTCAAGTGAAGACATTTTTTGAGAAGATGTTTCCAGTTTTTTCATCTCTTATCCATTATTAGTGAATTTTGTTTCGTTTAAAAGCTGGTGGTGTCCAATTTGAAATTGATTTTTGACCCTATCTAAGTACCATTGATATACTCACATCTCCAAAAGTCTTTCCCCACCTAATTATTTAATAAAAAAATATTTATAAATTCATAAAAAGTACCGAATCTCATACTTTAGTCGAATAACAATATATGTGAAGCCAAAAAAAATTTGTAGCTAAGAATATACAGTAAACCAAGTAATGAAAAATGAGCAAAATATTGGATAGTACAAATAATTATGTTGAGAAAAAACATATAATGTGATAAAAAGAAAACAAAAATTAATACTTCGTATGACCGCCTCTTCTTGCAATCAATTGGCCAACGCGTCTCGGCATCCCGCGAATCAAGTTATCATGTTCATCCATATTATCCCACTCTTCTTGAACGATAGCGTGTCAGGTCTTGAAGGGTTTTCTCGATTTGATATTGCTCATCCAATATAATCCCACACAAGTACAATGGGAAAAATGCCTGGTGAATTCAATGGCCAATTCATTCTCTGGATACCTCCTTCCTCTGGGATGTTTTGTACCATTTCCGTTCAATGTGGTCTGGCATTATCATCTTGAAAAACGAAATAACCCCATCAAAACAATACGGATCCGCCATGATAAGGAACAACATCTCTTAAAATTTAGTTATTCCTGTCTACTTGGACCTCTCCAAATTCTTTCCCGCCGACTATCACTGTGGAAACCAAATCGGGTGTCGTCGGAAAAAAGAACGTTACGTCA
This sequence comes from Diorhabda carinulata, assembly GCF_026250575.1. Lineage (NCBI taxonomy): Eukaryota > Metazoa > Arthropoda > Insecta > Coleoptera > Chrysomelidae > Diorhabda > Diorhabda carinulata. The sequence goes on from NC_079462.1 coordinate 14,779,354, forward strand.
TTGCTGTAAAACCCAATCCTGGTGCTTTTGAGCCCATTGAAGACGGGCAGCTATGTGTTGTCTTGATTGCCCTTAGATTCGATGAACCTAATCTCTTTCTGATGATACTTTTTGGAACTGCCCTTCAGTATGTTAGCAAAAAGTGATTTTGAACGACCGTTATGACCAGTCTTCAAGCAACGATACCAGTTTCCTGGAAAAGGGCCACTATCCTCCTCACCGAAGTCCGTGACATATTCAGACGAAGGCCAATGTGGTGATTAGATAAGCCTTACTAATGTAAGGCACTATTCTCGATAGACCAAACTCAGATATCATATTAGCCGGAATTTTCAACAAAATTTAAATGAATTCGCTGTCGCTAAATCGTTAAATCTGATTTCATTTACAAAAATTCATATGGTTTCGGAGAAAAATAGCTTTTTGCATTTTTATGATAATGTGCCACAATATTTAAAAAAATATCTCTATATATCGGTAAACATAAAAGTTTACAAGGTGGACCAAGACTTTTGGAGATGTGTGTATATTTTAACCGATAGCGATTACCATCTTCTGAGAATGAGACTATGAGATCGCAATATAATGATTGAATTACTATACACTCAAAAATAAGGTTTTTCATTGATCTGATTTTTGACATAGGCTAATGCATTTCAAATGGGATTAGTAACCGTTTTCGTACATTGGTAAAACCTTTTTTGATGTTAGTATGAAGTTTCTCAATTAGTATGTTTTTTTAGCTGTTTGTTTGGATCTGAAATGTTGGCAATATTGACTACGGAAAAACAGTTGAGCAACATATTGTCTTTCCAATAGGATTACGGCTACGGAATCGTTGAAAATAATGCGTCTGTTTTTACTTAAACAATGCTAAGTAGAGGTCGCAAAGTGATGCTTAACAACGTAGCTAAGGACCCTGTATCAATCTATTGCTTTATCACTGATATGAGATATGAGTTTTTGGATATGACATTGAAATTGCATAAAAATCTAGCAAATGTCTTTACAAAAACAACGTCAAAATTGCTCGAAAGTCAAGGTAATACTAATCGTTTTTTTCGATTACTTTGTTGTGGTTCACCTTGAATTCAATCCAAACCGACAAACGATCAACATCGAAAACTATTTGGCTGTCTTAAAACGTCAACATGAAGAAATTTATCAAAAGATCGAATTTAAATGCAGACGAAACGACAGTCATGGCTAACCACCGTATTCTTCAGACTTGGTTTCCTGTGATTCTATTCGATACTCATAAATCCGATTCAAGAAACGCGCCAAAAATCTGTCGAAGCTATAAAAAGTAATTCGCTCATCGTATTAAATTCCATCCCAGCTGAGGCTGGCAACATGTATGAAATTTTGAATTAATCGTTGGCATACTTGTATTGGTTCGAAAGGATCCTATTTGGAAGGAGATAATTAAAATCAGTCTGGGTCAAATTAGATTATATGGTGAAACGTGAAAATCAATCTTAATTTCAGAATAATTGAGGAGAAAATTGAAGTTTGTGTTTGCAGAAAGCTTTTTTCAAGGAAACTAACTCTGCATTTCAGAAAAAAACAAGTCTGAAATTATAATGATTAATACTGAGTATCCCACGCTTTTGGAACAGTGACATCAATTTTCTCGTCAGTTCTTTCATCCTTATACTGAACAAATTCTAATTTCATTTACTATAGAAGCGGTTTTTCCTCTTTTCTTGAACTATAATTTATTTTCCACTACTATAAAAATATCAAAATACTTTAGAAACTTAAACAGAAAATGAGAACCAAAATGTAGTTCCTTTACATTCTTCTATCTATGTTTTATAAAGAAAAATGATCGACCACTGCAAGAGACCGATTAGTATAGATAATATAAGAACAAAGTAAGAATATGTGTCTCACATATTTGATGGAGGAAAATAATTAATAATTTTTTGTTACGATATTGTTTTTTATGATTGTGAATTAGTTAAGCTCATTGCAAGAAACGTGTTAACAAAAACTGTGACATCTATGTGAATTTATACCTCAAGTTTCAAACTTTTAACGAACGTGGAAGGTTAATACATACTTTGAAGATGGTTAAGTTTATTTTGATTATCTCGATACTGAATGATAAAATATGTATTAATCTATAACATAATCTTGAAATTTCAGACTTTACTTGGTTTTCCTCGAATTTTAGTGTATTTTTATGAATATTGATATATTTTTATGATGAAGCATTCGTAATCCACTTCTTTTAGTAGACAAATATTATTTTCCTGAGTATATTCATTAACCTGATTATAACTTCTAAATAATTGAATGTGAGAAAATGTGATCTTTCCTAAAATGTATGTTGAGATCATTGAGTCATACAGGTTACACAAGTATAGGAGTTTAAACTCTGACTTTCAGACTACGTTTCGTACATAAATAATAGTTTTAATATAAAAACTCACCAGTATAAGTAGAGCTACTTCTTACAAATCCAAATCAGAGTCGGAATCAGAAGATGAACTGTCGCAACGAATATTTAAAATGTGGTTGAATACTTTCATCAGTAATAATATAATATTGATGTTTCTCCATTAACTGCTGAAGGATCAATTTATCACCGTTTACACAGTTCTTTCAGATTTTCCATAGTGACAATAAAACTCACAACTGCACCTTGCAAGTCGCAACAGAACTAAACTTACTAAATGCAAAACCTAGAATTGTATTTCAGGTGAAATTTGGTGAAAGGAGATTCTCAAAATTGGAATAAAACCTTTATTGGTAATAGCTACTCATAGATCTTATAGCGCGAGAGATTTATACATATCCAATTCTTTAGTCAGTATAATATGGCAAATGCGTTCTGTTGATATCCAGATTACCTCATCTATATCATAAACCTTAATCGGACGTTTTTGAATTTGAATTTTTGGCCGTTTATAATGCTCATCAGTCAAGATGATACGGCTACGATTGAATTCACCTACACAAAATTTTACGGTTTTAAATAATGATACACAGTCTATGTACACAGTGTGTAACTTCTCTTAGATTAAAGTAGGCGAATGGCCTTTCAAAAACCAATATTTAATTACAACTCGATACCTAATATTTCTCAACTCATATTGATAACTATATAGGTTGAGTTCGAAAACTTTTTAGAGGACCCTGGTAGGTTGCTGTAACACATTATAGCCCCTAATTACTTGAATAGGAATTTAGAAAACTCGATCGAATTCGTACATATAAAATGAAAAAATATATAAATAAACTCAAGTAACCAACAAACCCAGAAAGGGACGATGCCAGATGACATCACTAGGCAATTAACGTTAAAAAATAACAAACTAAATCTTAGAATGTAATAATGCAAAGTATCCAACACAAACTTAGAGCACATAGTACGTGTCTGAGATTCGCAGATATTGGCAGTGCATTTCCTGCATGATTGTTCTGGCGTATAGACAAGATAATGATCATTGTGGTCGAATCTAACAGCATCCACAACTCTTGATAAAGAGAAGTAGTTGCGGAATGGTTCTTGCAATTTTGCGTTTTAAATTCTCTTCTCAACTGTAGCTGAGAGATTTATTTTTTTTTATGTAATATCGACTCATTCTGAATAGAAATATCGATAATCTATGAAAAAATTGGCCACCACCATATTTTATTACACGATAACAGTTTATATGTTGATCGATAAGATCTGTACCGCCCATACCATGATTATATCTGTAAATCAAGTGGGGTATTTGAATATTTTTGTTCTATTCAGGAGAATAACCTTTTCACATCAAATTTTTCACATTTTGTAGATGCCGCCACTGAATTTTCTTTCCAGTGAATAAAAATAATGCCGTGATTTCTATGTATTGCACTAGTCATTTCTCCTTTCGTTTTCTCTCAAACTTTGTCTTACTATGAAAATATGCTGGAATAAGCTTGTTTTTGTTTTTCAGCTTGAAAACCTTCGCAATCTCTATCTTATATCCATGTTGTATCGGAGCTCTGTTCTCGTGAAAAGTTCCCGCTCCTGGATATCACATTCTTGTTTCATGAAGTGATATAAACTGGTACCACAAATAAGTTGTTCAAAAATGTTATAATGCAAAGTTCATTCAGTTCTCGTACAGTATTTTCAACAAAGGGGCAGACGTTTTACCGAATAATGGCCATGTTTAGAATCTAGTTTCTGGTGTTTAGCTTGATAAATATCGAAATTGATCAAATTACCATCATAAGAGCTTAGGTACCAGACTTTATCGCCGAATATAATAGGCTTAATTGTTTCATTGGATGTCTGCCGAAATACAGGGTCGTTCACGACGAGCTGAATCGATATGTATATGGCACCAAAAAAAAAGGTTAACATATCAACATATTTTTTTGGTCGCTCTACACAACCGACAAATAAAAACCATGAAGATTTCAGTTTTTTCAAGCTTCTACAAAAACTATTAATTCGGGATATATGAATTTACTAACGAAGTCCCCTTAATTTAACGCATAGAATCCAATGGTGAAGAGAAAAATGGGATTGCCATTTGCAAAAGTTTAGTTTTCGAAGTTTTTAGATAGCGAAATTCGGCAACATTTTCTGAACCCCCTATATAAATTTTGTCAAGGTTTTCACATATTTTGAAAGCTGTGATTGTTATTTGTCCAAATCCCGAAAATATAAGACCTGACTTACTTTAACTTAGAAATATAATTTTTTTTGTGGAAGGCTGCATGTATCCAAAAATTTCGAAAATGTGAAATAATTAAAATTTGGTAGTTTTTAGGCGTACGATGCCTCCTATAAAGTTATATTGAAATTTCGCGTAGATTTGAAAAATTTTATAAAAACCATAGCATTCCGCTTAAAATAAAGAAGTTTGGGTCCATTTCTGGTATAACCGGAAGTTTCAATAGACTGAAATTATTTTAGCTGAAATGAGCATTTCAGAAAACCCATGCAAGCAAATGTTCAGAACACTAGTCGCAATACTTTCCCATATACATATCGATTCAGCTTGTAGTGAAGGACCCTGTACCTGATCATACTTACATCATAACTGTTTTCAGATGCTGGGACGAAGTTTTTCAGGCATTTATATTTCACAAAGCCTTCTCAACTTCGGAACTTTATCAGTATTATTATCCAATTGAGCATTGTCGGCACATGCATATGTTGCAGAATAGTGGTAAATCTATTTCGCCTCATACCATTGCTGATAAGCTCATTGTGTAGATCTGTATATTGATCCCAGTAGCTACGATGTGATGGAACATCGTTATATCCACTAAGAATTAAAATACCAACGAAACATTTACAGATTTCTTCTATAAATAACTGCTCAAAAACATCAACAGCGGTAACTTTAAATTTTAAAAATTTGGCAACTGTTTTTATGATTAAAATATCCTTTTATAAAATCTGCACAAAGATTTCTTTCATTTTTTTTAGCCTCTAAACGTGTAACTCATCATTAGTAGGATCTTTATCTAACACTTCTGATTCAGTACCAACATCTTGCCTTGAGTGATTTTCAATCCTGGTACCTCTCAAAACTAATTCTGTAGGTTGGTAGTTGATAACCTGTTAAATAATGTATATCACCGTTTTCGCTTTCTTCATGAGATAAAACTGTAGGGGCTGGTAACTCCACATAAATATCGACACATTGTCAGATTCTGTTAAATCTAGAAGAATATTGAATCTGAAATTGAATCCTGAAGAGAAAAACTAATCTTGAAAAAAGCAGTTACTTAATTTTCTTCAAATACTTTGTAATTGTAGAAAACGAACATCGTTAAAATTATGTCTTGATTGATGTAATTATTATATAACTTTTTCCAAGATAAGTTTAGCGAAAGAAATAATGAGAATAATTTTTATATGTACCAGATAACATTTATGAAAAGTAGTTGCCCGCCCAATGATGCCGTTAAGCAACATTGAAGTCAAAGTGTTTGTGAAAGTGAAGTTTTTGGCGACTTATCTTGATATTATCATTATTATTTTGTATTTAAAATAAACTTTAACTCTTTAGGAATGAAACTATGGGGCTTTCAATTTTTTTACCCCCTTTTTATTTGCAGTTTGTGAAATTTTTCAATGAGCAAATGTTTTAAAGCAATAAAAACTGTTTTGTAGGAGAATCAGCTAGTAACAATTTCTCTTCACTTAAAAAAATCATTTGATTGAGGTATAACCACCCAACACAGCATTATAACACTATTATATGTCAGGCAGGTCCCGAGGTAGATGTTTAAGCCTTCGCTGGTTGGGAAGTCTCACTAGAGGTTGAGCCAATGTGTTGGGATAGGTTTCAATGCGATAAGAATATTTTTGGGAGAAGTGAGATATTTCTTCTTTTACTGACTTAATTTGGAGTCTCCAGCGATAACGCTGTTGGGTACATACCAAGGGGCATTTACAATAATTCTGAGTACTTTCGATTGAGATCTTTTAGAATTGCTATACTTGAATTGAATGCAGTGCCTCATAGTTGAATACCATAACTCCAGATGGGTTTAAGTGTGATTTTGTATATTAGCAGCTTGTTGTCGATTGTTAGTTGAGATTTTCGACCCATTAACTAGTACATTCTGTTGAGTTTTAGACCCATTTGCTTTCTCTTGGTTAGTATGTTTGTGCTGCAGGTTAGTCGTCGATCGAAATTAATTCCAAGGTATTTCACCCTCCTTTTGTTGCAGAAGATGCCCGTTTAATATCACGGTTGGGCAGATTATTCTCCGTTGGGTGCTAGCTCGGCAGTGTCATCTGCATATGTTGTGGTAGTTACGTTGTTGTGTATGGGAATATCAGCTATATACATAAGATGGTGGTTAGGTTACATAAATATTGATTATAACTACTACTATTTCCTCGATATCGACAAACCATATTAAACAACTAACACACACTGACAGTCGATTTGCAAATAATATCCGTGAAGTGTTTTCAATATGTCATTTAATGAACTATGTATTCAGAGACACAATTTTTAGCGCTGGCGGGGTGCAAAAGCCCGCGAATTGGGAATAGTTCAGCAATACCAAACGGTATTAGTAGGCTATAATGGGTTAAGAAAGGTAAAACTATCAACGGCAAATGTTAAACCAATTTAATGCTTCTAATGTATTGAAAACTTCGCAGCATTTTGCAATGGAAATTTTTTTTATTCTAGGACAACGTGAAGATGCACAAATGTGTAGTTTATAAAACAAAAAGTAATTTCTTCGTCGTCGACTTTGTACTTCGTAATTAGTCACAATTGACTATTTCTCATCCCGTTGGAAAAATATTTGAATAAAAAAATGGAATCATCCCCAAGCACAATTCCTATTTTGATTACTTCGTTAAGAAAGGAAATAATTGGTGAAACGTTTGTATAACTTATGATGTTTTATCTACAAAATCAGAACAAAGTAAAAATACTACTTTAAATAATTTATTCTTGACAGAGATGAAATGAATTGCTTACAACTTCACCCTGTAGCCCTGTATACGTTATATGGTGTGGTTGATTTATATTTGCTAAGCAGGTTTGTATGTTCCTTGAAATCTTATTTGCCCTATTGTTGACTTTTCTTCTTGTAAGTGCTAAAATGTTTTTAGCCGCACGTAAAATGTGAATTAGTAGTTCTAGTAGGGAGAAGGACTAAAGTGAAGTTGCTGAAAGTAGATTAAGTAGCTGCCGTGCCGCTTTCTCAGGGAATAAACTTCCTAACTAATAATTTGTTTTATACAGGTGAATTCTAAAACAATAAAATTTTGGTATATATAAGTTTCAGCTACATCTTCATCTTTAACTGAAACTATTGCCGGATTTTTGTCCAGTATACTGAATTACTCAGATGTAATTGATTTCTAAATACTAAGTGAACAAACAAATTGAATGATGTTGCCTTTTTCCACGCAATAGACATAGACAGAAAAAATAAATTAATAAGCGAACTTATAATCATATGGAAAAAACAATTTCTTACTTTTATCATAAAACGAAAAAAAGAAATACGATGGTGGGAGTAGGATACTGAAAAGGTCTGGATTGAGACATGGGAGATGTAGTTCAAGAAAGAGAATAGAATAAACAAAGATTGAGAAATTTTTGGAGCGAAATGGATTAATCATTCCTCTACACCGGGTGCAGTATTTCGAGGAATTTTAATCTCTTAATTAATCATAATAACCATAGTTAATATTTAATTATTTTTATTTCTAGTATGCAAGTTCCGGTTTTTCTCTTGAAGATATCGTATACTAACAGACATGTTGGTGTCTTCGAATTATGCCCATTGGAATAATTTTTCACACAATTTTCATCTAGTTTGCAGTTGTTAGTGTGATAGAGCTCTCAAGGGTATCGATTTCGATTGTTCATTTTCCATTGTGCACTGTCCAATGTTCAAGAACAATTTTTACTGTTTGAACAGATAAACATCAAGCATCATATTCAGTGTTAAATTCATTTTTGGATATTCAGCATGTAGTCATATTCGAAAATTATCAAATATACAATCATTTAATCATAGCTTTCACAAATTGCTCCAGCAGCTCAATTTTTACGAGAATATATTGAAATATAGTTAGTCTAGACCAGTTCCATGCATAAACAAAATATAGCAACGAATAATAACTTATTAGAAGTGTCATTGTAAAGTCAAAAAAGTAAACCAGAGTTATGCAATAAACTAAAAAAAGGAGTATCGAGCCATCATCAAGTATCTGTATTTAAAAGGGTTAACAGGTAAGCAGATTTACGAAGATATGCTTAATACCTTTGGTGATCAATGTCCTTCGTATGCGACCGTGAAAATTTGGACTACAAGCTTCAAAAGAGGTAAATTTACCATTGAAGATGATGACCGATCGGGAAGGCCAGTTTATGCGTCAATCCCCGAAAATATCGATGCAGTTAATGACATGATTTTATCAGGATATCTGAATCATATGAACGCGTTGAATGTTGACCAAAAGCGTGCAAGAGTAGAAGTATCGCGTTCGATCTGTGTTCGATTTGAAAAGGATAGACTTCTTAAACCGACTTGTTACTATGGATGAGACTTGGGTACATTTCGTGTCTAAAAATCTGCTGGAAAAGTTCTTGCTTCAGTTTCTTTCAGTTTTTTGGATGGAACAATAACTGGTGATTACAATTCGACATTACTGATCAGGCTACGGGGAAAAATTAAAGAAACTATCATCTCTTTTCTCAACTGAAAAAAAGTTTAAAAGGTCGAAAATTTTCTTTCAACGGAGAGGTAAGCATGTGGAGATCTGATTTGCAGAGCAAGAAAAAACGTTGCAGGTTCGCTGTAATAAATATATCCAATTAAGAGGAGAATATGTTGAGTAATAAAATATTTTTAAATTGAAATTTTGTTTGGTTCTATAGTAGGCTAAGAATTTTTTAATATATCCTCGTATATGCAGAATCGAATATCCTCCATTTCTCAATATCCCCATTCTCTTCCGCCTCTGAAGTATAAAAAGCAAAAATAATTTGTATTCCTACTTTGCTGTAAATTTAGCATTCTTAAATAAACTTTCCACATAATTTATCGTATATACGTAATTGAAGTAGACAACGATCTAGACTTTAAATCTTGTGATGAACACAAATGCTTCATAACTTTCAAAAATCCAACACTCTTCCTAAACTACATGGCAAGTCTTTCAACGTAATCATTTTACGTTGAACTACCTATCAACTGCCAATAACAAGAATGATTTATTATTCCATTGTGCAAGTATTTACACTCTAACCTCAAAATTCACTTGTTTTGTTTACTTCAGGTGGATGAGCTCAACTCGGAAATTCTTGGAACAAAATACAAACGGAGCGCTCCTCGAGTTCAACACAAAGCTATAGACAAACGTCACCAAATTTGAACGAAAACATCATTCGCATCCGCAAATTCAGTAGCAGATATTTGCATTCGTCTCCGCGCATGTTCACATGAAATATATAATGCTTCGAATCAATAGATATTATATAGAATAGCATATCACCTCTATACTAAAAATAAAAGTTCTCAATGCAGTAAAGATATGTATGCAGACCATTGGATGCTGCTATTTTGCGGTTGTCCTGTTTCATTTTGTACCCAAGGTTTCTAGTCTTTTCTATCTCCTTCTAATCTTTCAATGAGATTTGGAGTTTTTCCTGTCTCATCCGTGAATAATTGCTCAATTACTGTATTCGTCAGATTTGGCTCCCTGTGACTTCTTTCTTTATTCATAATTCAAAAATCCGATTTAGCAAACAAGCCATGAGTCAATTGAAGCTATGAGAAATATCGCGTTCCAAGTACTAGATGTACGGAAAATCGGATTAAACTTTGGCAACCTTGTATCGAATCCAAAAGAGCCAATTTTGAGGCGATAATATTTATTTGATTTGTAATAAAATACGTGAAAATATTGTTATTGTTTGCATCAAAATTGATCATCACATGGTATAAATACGAATATTTTGACAAACAATATTTAAACAAACAATCAATAATTCAAAAAAAATTACCCAAGTTACATGTAGAGAATTCTTGAAGGACATTTTATAAAAAACGCAATTGTATCAAATATCGTAAACATGTATCAGCATTTATTTTATTATAAATAAGACTTTTGTAAACAACTTAATAATGTTTATAATTAGTTCGCTCTTGAGATTAATTGTACTCATTCAAATATTGTAAAATAAAAGTGCGATAAAAATTCCAACTACGTACTTCAGTACCTCAGCACTAGACCTACGTGTTCAACGAGGAACTTCAGGACTTCAGATAGCTGTAAGTGCCAAGTTTCCTAATTTTTATTCTTTTTAATATCCATCATTATCAAAACTTTGAATAAGGAAGAGATAATTTAATAACTTTGAATATTAATTTTATGAACGATTAATTCAGATTATATAAGAATGGCAACTAGTCCAAAAACCCTAAATTGGGAATTGTTCAAATTAAAATTAGAAAATATCAAACCGTACGACGCAAATAAAAATACATTAAACAAATTTATAAATAGAAGCGAAAACTTAAAAGAGACGTACTCGGTTTATAACGATCAAGATATTAATAACCATGTCTTAGAATGCATCCAAGAGAAATTAATCGATAAGGCTTAATTAATGGTAGGAAATAGGATAGAATTAAATACTTGGTTTTAATTAAAAGAAGCGTTAATACAGTGTTTTGCAGATAGACGTGATTTAGATTGTATTTTACAAGAATTAACTAGAACAAGACCATTTAAAAATGAAAATCTAATAGCTTTTGGAAAAAGAAAATCGTTAAAAAGTCAAACTATACAAATAATTAGCAACAATTTAAATTTAGGCGAAATTGATAAGAGATGTCAAATAAATCATTGTGAGAAAACAGCCTTGAATACCTTTATAGCGGGATGTTCAGGTATTATACGCAATAATATGTATTTAAAAAAGCCTGACTCTTTAGAAGACGCTTCTAAAACCAGGAGATCCATTAACGTTTACATCTAAAATAAAACATTCGATAAAGAACACTGATGAAATTCCAATACATGTGAAATCTTATAGATACCCATACATACACAAAGAAGAAGTACAAAAACAAATCAACGAAATGTTAGAAAAAGGAATAATAAGAGCCATTGGAGTTCACCCATATGGATTGTAAGCAAGAAATTGGATGCACCTGGAAAACAAAAATGGAGACTAGTAATTGACTACAGGAAACTAAATGAGAAAACTATTTCTGATAGATATCCGATCCCTAATATTACTGATATATTAGACAAATTAGGACGAGCTCAATATTTTACATTAGATTTAGCTAGTGGTTTCCATCAAATTCAAATGTCGGAAGAATCAATAGAAAAAACAGCTTTTAGTGTAGACAATGGACATTATGAATTTCTTAGAATGACATTTGGATTAAAGAACTCACCTGCAACATTTCAAAGAGTCGTGGACGAAATTCTACAAGAATTACAAAACAAAATTTGTTTAGTATATATGGATGATATTATAATATTTAGTACAAGTCTACAGGAACATATGCAGAATTTACAAGCAATATTTTATAAACTAAGAGAAGCCCGGTTAAAAATTCAATTGGATAAATGTGAATTTTTATGCAAAGAAGTAGAATTTCTTGGACATATTGTTACACCAGAAGGCATTAAGCCAAACCCAAAAAAAATTAAAGCCATAAAAAAATTTCCTATACCTTACACTCAGAAACAGATTAAATCATTTTTAGGATTATTAGGGTATTATAGAAAATTTATTAAGAATTTCGCAAAGATTACAAAACCAATGACAACATGTTTAAAGAAATACAAAAAGGTAGAACACACACAAGAATTCATTAATTGTTTTAATATTTGTAAACAACTTTTAACGTCGGAACCTATATTAGCCTACCCAGATTTTAATAAACAATTTGATTTGACGACTGATGCATCAAAATACGCAATAGGAGCAGTATTGTCCCAAGAAGGACACCCAATTTCTTATGCTTCAAGAACATTAAATGACGGGGAAACAAATTATTCAACAATAGAAAAAGAACTATTGGCAATTGTATGGGTATGTAAATATTATCGACCTTATTTATTTGGAAGAAAATTCACCATATATACGGATCATAAACCTTTACAATGGTTAATGTCGCTTAAAGAACCAAATTCAAGATTGGTTCGATGGAGATTAAAACTAGAAGAATACGATTACGAAATTAAATATTTAAGAGGAAAATCTAATTTAGTAGCAGATCCATTATCAAGAATAAAACCAGATTGTGATGTAAATGCCTTAGAAACAGAGTCACTAAATGTTAATATTGATGACCTAGATTCGATAATTCAAAGAAAAATTGATAATCTACCAAATGATTTTGAACCGATAAACGATGATCTATTACCTGATTTATCATATTTAGATGATATCGAAGAAACTATACAAAATGAAAATATAAAAAATACAACAAATGACAAAATAAACATTATATCAGACATTCAAATACGTCCAACGTTGAACAGAGACTCAGATCTAGAAACAATACATTTTTCCTTAGAAAATCCTATATTAGAAATACCAATTTCAAATAGATCATTGAACACCTATAATCATCAAATTTTAATAACAAGTGGTGAAGTAAATAGTATAAGAACAAAAAGAAAAAAATGTTTTTATAATACTCGTATATACGTAATTTTATCTAAGAGAGATTTAGAAAGCAACATAATTCAGTTTGTTAAAGAATATATTGACCCAAAATTACTTTACGCATTATATTTTAGAGAACCCTTAAAACCAGAACAATTTATAGCTACGGTACAAAAGTATTTCAAAAATGCAGCGTTTAAATTTATTCATTGTATAAATGTAGTCAAAGATATTTTAAGTGAACAAGAACAAAAAGAAAAATTAGAATATTATCACATATATAAGAAAGGACATAGAGGAATCAACGAATTAAAAAAATCACTAACTGAAAAATATTATTGGCCCAAAATGTTACAAGATATAGAAAACTTCGTTTAAAATTGCGAAATAAGTCAAAATAATAAATATGATAGAAACCCACCGGTAATTAAATTCAATTTAACCCCAACAGCTAGTAAACCATTTGAGCACATACATTAGATACCTTTAAAATAGCAAATCAATCATACTTAACCATAATAGATGCTTTTTCTCGTTACGGTCAAGCATATTCAATGTCAAGTGTGAATGGAACCTCAGTTGTTGATAACATATTAAATTACGTTACTCATCATGGTTTACCTTACAAAATAACAGATGATTGCGGTTCAGAATTTAAGAATAATGACCTACAAGATTTTTGCAAATTGCACAAAATTGAACTACTTTATACAACGTCTAAGAATAGCAATTCCAATTCACCTGTCGAAAGTTTTCATTCTAGTTTAATTGAACATTTTAGATGCATAAAAGAAAATAATAAAGATTTAACTCCCAATCAATTAATAAAACATTCAATATTAGCATACAATAATTCAATTCATTCTGTAACGCAATTCACACCATTTGAAATTATTAAAGGTCATATAAATAACCCCGATCCATTTGATTTAAACTATCAGCTAATAATATCTAATTATGTACAAAATCATAAAGAAACATCAAAATTATTATATGAAAAAATTAAAGATAGAAACGCTAATATTAAAGAAAAAATAATTAATAAGAGTAATAAAAACAGAAATGATCCCCTTTCCTATGAAAATCAAAACATAGCTTATATAAAAACAAAATTCCGAGATTTAAAATTACCCAAATTTAAAAAAGCAGAAATTGTAAAAGACTCTGGCATATTATTAGAAACTGACAAAGGAACTTATCATAACATAATTAGAAAACCAAAAAACTAAAACAGAAAAATTGTTACAGGATAATGAAGCTGATAATAGTATTAATATTACTACTATTTTACAAGACGACCAAGACAGAAAACATAACAGTTACAAACGTAAATAACTTATTATTACCCATCAATTTAGGAACCAGTAATCTTATACATACCAAACACACTTTCATATATTATATAGATTTAGAATTCACAAACAAATCAATAATTTAAAACAATATTATTATAATTTATCTCAAGCGAACGCAACAAATCCTAGTTCATATCATAATTTAGCTGAACAATTATTAAGTAGAACGGAAATTTTAATTAATACTTTAGACAAAAAATCAGAAAATATTTATCCACATTTAAGATTGAAAAGAGGATTAATAAATGCAGTAGGTAAAATAGATAAATGGCTTTTTGGAACTCTAGATTCAGATGATGAAGAACGATACGATAATGCTATAAATGTTTTACAACAAAATCAAAAACATAATTCATGAAGTAAATTTACAAATATCGCTACAGAAAAAATTAATTGATCATTATAATAAATCGATTACGACTCTATGGACTAATCAACAAAAACTTTCTGATAATTTAGAGAAATTTCACATTTCGATAGAAAATAACATCCTAAGTTTGAATAATTTTATAACATTTCACAGTACAATTTCACAGATTAATCTGGATTGTCAAAGTTTGATTACTTTGATTGACAATATTGAAAATGCAATATCATTTTCTAAATTAAATACGATTCACAGTTCTGTTATATCAAGTCAAGAAATTTTAGAAATGATGAAATATTTAAATACTATTTATAATGAAAAACAAATCCCAAAATTTAATAATATTTTGACATATTATCTCTTTCTTGGTTCGCAAGTAACTATTTCCAAATCCAAAATAATATTTGCTACCCATGTTCCTATTCTAAAACCGAAAACCTATGAATTTTTCATTTATATCCTGTCATTCAAAATCATACGATATTTATCCCTCCTCAACCTTACTTGGCCAGAAGTCAAGAAGAAGTTAATTTTATTAAAGAAGAATGCCCAGAGTTAGAAGGAAAAAAATATTGTAAAGAGACTTCAAGTTAAAAGATAATTGTACTATTGAACTGTTAAATGGAATTTCTGGTAAAACTTGTGTTATTAGTGAAATTGATCTTCAAGAAACTATATTAGAACAAGTAACAAATAATGAACTTTTAGTGATTCCAAATTCAGAAACTGAAGTAATTTCTAAATGTGTTTCGGACCGTTATTTTAAAATAACGTATCCATCGATTATAAAAATTCCAAAGAACTGTAGTATCCAAATAGGAAGTGAAATTTTCTAAACCAATGTACAAATTAAACAAGGAAAATCAATAATATTTCCGAAATTAAACTTTAAATTTTTAAATAATCAAATTTATAAATCTCCTAATTTAACCAATATAGATTTTAATAAATTATATGAAATTAATAACATTGCTAAAAACATAAAACCAATTCATGAAATCTACAATCCACCAAGCCATGTATCAATTGGATCATTTACTATAATAATAATAATTTGTATAATTTTAATAATATTTTGGTTAATTCGTAAATATAAATATAAATTTGTAAGAAAACAGAAAATCGAAGAAACGAAGAAAGAAGACGTCGAATTAGAAGAAAGAAGAAAACAAGAGATGAAAAATACCTCCGTCATTTTTCATTCTTAGGGATAGTTACATGTAGAGAATTCTTGAAGGACATTTTATAAAAAACGCAATTGTATCAAATATCGTAAACATGTATCAGCATTTATTTTATTACAAATAAGACTTTTGTAAACAACTTAATAATGTTTATAATTAGTTCGCTCTTGAGATTAATTGTATTCATTCAAATATTGTAAAATAAATTTTTTAAAAATAAATTTCAAAAACCGAAATTTATAAGTCCCAGTAATAATTATCCTATCAATCATTATAATACAGTAGCCATAAGTTTGGATATTTTGGAAATTTGGATATGGCTTCAAATTATTCTCCATTGAGATCAATACACCTTTGCATGCCTTTGAACCAATTGTCCATTCCAATTGAGGTACACTTTTCAGGTATAGAAAAACATTAAGCTCGCAATGTATTTTGATCTGTGGGAATAATGAGAAATCAGTGGGTGCTAAACAAGGAATGTTAGACGGATCACCAATAATTTCGATATTTAGACTATTATAAAACGTTTTTGTTTGAACTAGCCCGCATTTTCGCAGTGAATTTTCTGCGATTGGTTCCCTGATTCTTTAGAATACTGTTGGTAAGCAAATGCTGATGTACCATTCAGAATTGTCGGTACATCGTTGCTCTAATGGAACAGTGACCCATATAATCTATTATTGTTTAGTTTTGTATATATATATATATATATATATATATATATATATATATATATATATATATATATATATATATATATATATATATATATATATTAACAAATAAACAAATTATCACATGAAAATTTCTTAATCATAGCGTTCTTCCAATAAATATTCAAAAATAAAGTTATCGTATTGATGACCTCTTAGTCTATTTTCTAAATACTGAGAGGTTTGCCCTATGTAGACAGCGTCACAATTAGTATAAGGCACTTGATATATAACATTACTTCTTTTGTTTTTTGGTGTTTTAGATTTTATTATTTTATGTTTCGATTTTTCGTTTCTGTTTTGTTTTTGAATTGATTGTAGTATCTGTACATTCTTTTCTTGAATATGTTATTTATCATTTTTTCCGGATAATTATTTTCTTTCAATGCAGCTTTTGCTTTTTGGATAGCTAAGCGTCTAAATTCAGGATCTGATAGTTGGATAGATCTATCAACAAAACTTATCATCACTGATCTTTTTTGTGACATAGAATGACACGAATTGAAGTTTAAATATCTTGAGGACCAAGTTGGTTTCATATACCATTCTGTTCTTATGTTATTGTTCATTTTATATAATGTGACATCGAGAAAATTGATTCTATTATTTTGCTCAACCTCGATTGTGAATTGAAGTTTTTCATGACAAGAATTGAATTTTTATATTTTCAATTTGATTCCTTGGTACAGGGATGCAATCATCTACATATCGGAAAAAGAATAGAATATTTATATCAACGATTGTCAAATTATACGGTATCCAACGCGGAGAAATCTCTTTGACAGCCAAGTATATATGCAATACTGAATGTTTGCGAGCCCAAGTATGCTTACCGATTAAGGACGACTTTCACGAAATTCATACTGTTGCGAAGTGGGACCACGACTGATCTCCGAAAACCAAAGCAACACGGGGACTTGAGATAGTGCTTCATCACCAAAAGTCGTTCTTAGTACGTTCACCATTAAAAATGTCGACCATTATGATGACAATGTCAAATTTGACATATTTCAAAACTTGAATTAAAGCCCTCATAGTTATTGAAAACAGAAGTTTAAATCAAAATAATGTGATAACTGACAAAAACTTTGTGCTATGCATATACTAAGTATTTTTTGCATATACTAAGATTTTTAGTTCATATGATATCAATCATTACAAAGATAAGCATACAATAATATTAAATTGATATAATTGCTGTCGTTTAAAGACACTGTAATTCATCTACTTAGTAATTATTCATAAAATAAGAATAGTTCTACCTACTTGAGACTCAAAACATCATCATCCGTGAGTAAACTACTTTTATTCACAAACTTCCTGAAAATTCCTATAAAACCGGAATAAAAACAAAGTAGTGAGAAGTAATATAAATTTTACTTGTACGACTGTAACAAGATACGTTTCAAAATTGTTAGCGAGATCTTGGAAAATTAACCAGCCTCATACGTGAAAACTGAATTTATACGCTCTCTTGCGTTTGTCTGTACTGGAAAAGGCTGCCACGTTCTACAAACGTCCCTTTATATGGGGATGTCTCTTGGGAAACGGTGTCCTCTTGAATCTCTGACGGTTCATTTCTACCGTAACCTCCACCTGCAGGTGTGTGTAGTTGAAATATATCCTGTAACAAAACAAATATTGTATAATACTGTGGTTTGTTAGACTGTGCACGTAAATATATTTAGGCTATATAGAATTTGAAATTTTCGAATTAAATCATGTATTCATATAATATGTGACTCATTTGGATTGCAAATAAACATGTAAAGTTCTCAATAAAATATGCACAAATACCGTCAAAGATGTGAAAATTAATATTAAGGTATAATCATCCAAAAAGTGGTATTTACACTAACTTATTTTGAAGAAAATACGATTTATTGTTAAATTAGGAAAATTATTTTCTCACTTCAAGCTCAATTTTTTTCAAAAATAAGTACTTTGACCTGGTCAAACGCTCAGAGCGTATTATTAGAACATGAATAAAACGAATAGTAAAGTGGCAACGGTTTTTTTAAATAGGGTGAAAGAGAGGTTAAGATTGTCACTATTTTTTTGTAAGAAAAAATAGAAATCGACATTATTTTCTTCATAACTTGCTTAGTTTTAATGTTAGGAACTTCTCAAAAAAATGAAAATAAAAGTTTTTTGAGGGACTTTAATAAAGTTTCATAAGTTTTGGACGAGAAATGTATTGGTTTTCGATTATTGTACGTAAAAACTTTCCATTTAAAAATACCAATCAACTTTGAACAAGCAATAACTCCGTTTGTCTAATTTCCTAATTTCAGAAAATGGTCATTGATTGGACTATTACACATAAAATATTAATAAAATCATGTAACTTCTGATAACCCTTCATATAATGGTATAGTTGAACGTCTTCATTCTACGCTTATACATAGAACATTTAGGGACTTTAAGAGAAGAATATGAAAATTCTTTCCATAATCAACATCTTATTTTTGATGCAATATTAGAATATAAAATAGTTCACAACAAAACAAAAATTTAACTATAAATATTAATCAAACATTATTAAATAATTATACGAAGCGGCATAATGAAAAAACTAAATTGTTACATGAAAAAATTAATAAAAAACTATTGAAGAATAACATAACTGTAACAATAAATGAAAAAAGAGATCCACCTATTAATTATGAGCCAAGTACAAGAATTTACAAAAAAAACTACTTAAAAAAGAAATAAACTTCTTCCTAGATGTGCTCCAAAAAAACAGTAAAATCTAATAATTAAAACACCAACCTAAAGATTATATTAACAAAAGAAATTCATTACAGATTGACAACGATGGTGTGTCAAGAGATAAAAATTCAGAATAGAGAAAATAATCCATAAATTTTGTCGATGTGACTTTATACATTATCATAACCTATACCTATAACTTCTATAGTCATAGAATTAGATATTTTGGTAGCAAAAAATTCAACTTTACATTAGAATAGTCTTTAGAAAATTATAAAATCAAAAAAGTGGCTAAGATATTTGATGATATAACACGCAAATTTAATAATGTATTCGAAAACTGGTTTAAATCATATTGAAACAAATACTTATATTGTCATCAAGAGTTATTGTGTGAACAATTTTATGTGACTTTCAGCTCCAAAGATATGATAATGTTTTTGTCCGTCACATCCAACTGATATACCAATATTTTATTAAGTTCTGCCCATGAAAGTACCCATCCGTATTCCACGTCTTACATTAGATATAGTATTCAATTCAAAATTCATAAACATCCATTATATCAAACTAATAATAGAACACCACGTCTTGAGGGAATATCCCAAACCAAAATCACTTTTACAAGTATCCTTTTACATTGTGAGATTAGTATTTCTCATGGTACTGATGTAATTAGGAGCTTCATCGAATTGATTTTCCTGGCACCGCTAATTAAAATTATTCGCATCTGAGCCTTGAGTCAGTCGCTTCATTGTATTAGTCGGGACTGTCAAATTCAAAATTACTTTCAGATCACATCTCAATTTCGTTATAATTTAATAACGAAAGTAAAGCCTCGGTGACTGAGAAAACAGGATTTGTTAAATAGTTTATATTGAAAAGATTTTATTTACGAAATTACATTTATTTTCAACATTCCTAGAAAAGTTTTTCACAACGACTTTTCAAATTGAACACCACACTTTACAAATGTAATGGATATCTTACTAAGCAGTTTATACTCAAAAAATAGTTTATCGTAACATCATCAGCTGGTTAACTATGTAAAAATATATTTTCACGTATAATCAAATTTCTTTGTATCCTTTAGGGTGTGGAGGTACAAAAATTTACATTAACAATATTCAATATCTCAATTCTATTCAATTTAGACCATTTCTTCTTTTTCATAGCAACCTTCATTGCTTCGTTCCATGTCAGCTTTTTCTTCTTCAAAACTTTTCTTACCACAATGTCCCGTGTTTTGGTTTTCCTCTGTTTTTTTTTGTTGTCCTTTGGCTTGCGAAACTTTTTTTACTTGTCTTGAATTGTCCATTTACTGTAAATGACCCCACCAACTCAACCGCCTTCTTCTAGAAAACTTATCCTCCGCTTGTTTTGCGATAAATGTGTGTCTAAGTAGCTCGATTCTCTTACTTCTTTAACCACTTCTACTTGTTGTTCGAAACGTATCTTCAGTTTGGTTTACCTTTCTGGGGGTGTCTAAGGTATAAAAATATAATAATATACTGGTATGAAGAAATAACATCTAATTTATAATAATAATAATAGACAATTTTGGATGAATGGAAGTTACAAAAACTATTATAAATATAGGCGACACTACCCAAGTTTAATTTAAAACTTTTACAGTCCAAACAATAAAGTTTTCTTCTTCCGTATCTTCGAATCGATGCTTTCTGATGATTCTTAAATAATTTCTCTCATAACGCGATTCTATCGATTAAAATCTGTTTAAATTGAATGGTGCTCTCCTTTCAACAGCTAGAATTTTTACATGGAAGTAGACTGAATAGGTTCACATTGATTCAGAATATTTGATTCTTGGCCCCACTAAAAACAACTCAATTTTTTGTCAGGAAAGCAAAACTAAGAAAAATCGAAAAATTTTTTGGGAAAACTAACAAATTGAGTGCTCAATACAATGAAATCAAATATGAAGATCATATTATATAACAACAAAAAAGAAGGGTTTGAGGATCAATTGATATTGAAAAGAACATTTTGAGTCATTTTTGATAAAGACAACGAAGGACAAAAAAATGATAGAAACAAGATTTAAAACTTTGATCTTAATCAAAATTACTGTTCTTCAAAGTATGCATCAATGTAAGAAGGCGCTAGATAAATTTAGGCTTTTTTCAATATCGATATTTTCCATATGATGGTAATACATACCAATGAATATGTAACGTTAGCCATTTAAGGGGATTGTTAGACTAACCCCAAAAAATAACCTTAAAATGGAATCTTTTCTATGTCTCTGTTCAGTTCCAGAATATCTTCGGTTTGTAATAACTATTTCGTATTCCACGATTTCTCCATTTTGAAGATATTGAAAATAAGGACAAACGCTTTCTAGGGGAACTTGCTCCTAGGAGAGAACTGTTAAAATTGGTCATTGCTCATTGTCACCAGTCGGAAATGGTACCAGTTAATAACAGCTAGTAGCTTCTCATACCACTATGTTTTTTTTCGAGAAGCACTGGGTATCCCAGAGCTATGATCTCTTTGAATCATGTAGGAGCTTTTCTGCTCAAAACACTGTTAGCTTACCCAACGATTACGTTTTAAAAATCATTTCTAGGCTACACTTCAATCGAGTTGAAGTTTTTAACATATCATATTTCAGAACTCAGAAGTTTCCACATAATAATGCTCATTATGAACCTCAGCTTCAATTCATTGAGCTATCAACTAACGATTCATTATATGGACAGTTCAAAAATTGGTTCCAAGACTTAGTTATATTTCTTAGTTATCTTGCACACAAAAAGTTAATAAACCTAAAAAAACATCCTGAAATCATGTTTCCATGTTTGGATTCACACTTTTTCGAAAATGAAGAACGTTAAATCCAAGTCAGATCTTAATTTCAGATAAATATTTGAAAGCAATCTTATTAATCGAAGCATAACAATTTGACCTCAACTGGACTGGGATCTAGGAACTAAACATAAGCAGTCTTTTCATTCAAATTATTTTTTAACGTTAGTATGCTACTGTTAAATAAATGTTTCTTACTAAATTCCCATGGAAAATGTTTGGCCCGCTAGGGATACACCACTTCAAAATGTGACCCTCGGAAAAAAATGTTGGAGTATACTGGTCTATATCATATTTTAGATGCGATTTGAGTATAGCGACTGTAAAACGTAAACACCTTGTACAATAATGTGATAGGTACGTTATCTTGTTGAAAAAGGTATCCTGGACGCCCATATAAAAAAAGGCAGTAGAGAGATTTGTGAGACATCATTACCATAATGCCCAGCTGCCTCAAATAAATATAAATAGCATTATAACAATAACCTCCAAAACTTAAATGTAAAATTTCTGAGCAAATGCCTTCCAACGATAAATCCAATGTCACGTTGCTTTTCACAGTGGTATTTTACCATTATACGGCTGTCGAGCGAACCTAAACCGAATCGCGATTCCTCGCTGATTGCGATATTATAGGGTATACTGCCTCCCAGTGATCTTATTTTTCACGTCGTCAGGTAAAAAGTAAACGACAGTGGTTTGGAACATGGCAATCGACATTTTACTATATTGTGGCGCAGTTCTCAGTCTATGGTATAACTTACATCAAAAATAAATTAATTTGTGGATTTTCCACTAAATTTGAATAGTTTAAAATAGAAGTATTCTCTTCTCCTTTATCGCCTACCAAAGGCAAAATTAACAATGTAATTTCAACAATGTATTTCAAATACTTGCTAGCAAGTTTTTCTATTAGCTTTATAAAGCGTGATTTTGGCTATAATGTATTTCGACAACTAGTATACTACAATATTTAAAGTTGTTAGGTGTATACTCTCGATAGTATTACACATTCTTTGTTAAAACGTCATATTTTGGGTCACATGGTAACATTTTCAGAAAAGTTAGTGATAAGTCTCTCTTGAACTAATTCGGCGATAACTTTTTTTATGGTTGGTACATGAAAACGATAAATAAAGTTTTATATTTGAAAATCACAGAGAGTTGAGAAACAATGATCATATTCTAATAACTGTTCTAGTTGTTAGAACAATTTTTCATTACTTTATTATATATTGTTAAAATTTTCATGACTTGAAACTTATGATGTTTTTATTAGTCTAGTCTACAAGTTCAAATCGGTGTCAATTAACATACTTAATTATATTTTTTATGTCTAGGTAAAGTAGAAACGGTGGAGGTCTTCTATCACTTGACCATTTTACAATTTATCTAACACATATTTTTGACATACTATCAAAAGATCGATTTTCTTTTTCAGAAGTACTCGAGTTAGTTTAGGTATGATCTAGGAAAAAATACCTAGTGAGCTGAATTTTTGTATAACTTTTATTACGGTGTTGTAATGACGATGTGAAAAATCGATATCGATATCGTGCCGAATAAAGGTCAAAAGTTAACGAAAATAAGATTTTCACTAATATCTCGCGATCTATTGCTCGGTTATTATAAAAAATTGTTCCTAGTAAAATTATCTACAAAAAATGTCTCCTATATTTTTCTATAGACTATAGACCGTTTTTTCGGAGTAGAAGGCTTAGAAAGCGACTAAAATGCAATTACATACGGTACACCGTATTGCTTTTTTATATACATATCTTATAGACGTTAAGGAACTTAAAATTCTATTATAATTTATCCAAATGACATCTACTTGCTTTTTTCAAGTTACAATCAAGTAGTTTCTGTATTAACAGAAATTGTTGACACTAATAAAATCAACTCTTATAGTGTCAAAGAAATTCTATTAAAACCATTATCATCATTAAACGTGGCAATGAAACACCAAAGTGGACTTCAATATATTTTCCGAGCTTTCGAATACTTATGTATTCATCGGCTGGGGCTGAAATTATGGTCAAATACTATATAAGAAATATTTATGAATGTATAAAAATAATAAAATTTTCACTTACAATTAATTGAAATTTTTGGTGGTTATATAAGGAAAAGTTATAGTGAATAATGTTCAATATTGATTGGTTAATTATGGATAACATTAAATTTCAATGGACTAGGTCATTATGAATGTAGCTGAATATTTATTGGTTAGAATATAAATGACAACAAATTTTTAAGGTTAGGTCGTTATAAGTGAAGTTGAAATTTATAGGATAGGTGACTAGTTGACTCTGAGACTTCGACGAGTGAACAAGTGCGAGAGTGAAGTGAAGTGAAAGCGGACTCAGGTACTCAGGTGAGACACTGATTAAACTTTCTTTTTTTTGCAGGTAGCTGTGCTTTGACACAGCCTTTTATTTATAATGATAGAAAATACTTCCGCATGAAAGAATTGTGTTTGTAAACACAAATTTGATTGTGCGGAATTTTTCCGTTTTCGAAACAGCCGTACTTCTCAGCACGGCTTAACATTTTATTTTTAGGTAATTTCAAAGAAATTGTAGGAAATTTAAAAAAAAATTACTAAGACAAGAGTACAGGCATGGAGCCTGAAAACCCCAAATGAAGGGAAAACCCTACGATAGGGGAACATCGAAAGATAGGAAACTTGAAACCACAAATGAAGAACTGAGAAAACAGAAAGAAGAACTGAAGGAAGAAAATAAGCAATTGAAAAGAACAATTGAAATATATCTGGTAAAAATGGACAACATGAAGGATTCAATGAAAGCACTACAGGACCAAGTAACAAAACTGTTAGAGCAAAATGAAAATAACCAAAAAAACGACAACCTCAAACGGAAAACAAAATGGGGGATAGGAAATGCGAGAGCCCGACCATAGTAATGGAGGAATCTAACATCGAAGACTGCCCAATGGAAGAGGAGGATTTCACGCAAGTGAAAAACAAAAGAAAACGAAAAAAAGCGAAAAGCAAACCTACGGAAGAAAACAAAAACGAAAGAAAAAAAAAAGTAATGAAAGTGGAAAAGAAATAGAGGAAGAACTAAAAAAATTAAGAGAGACAAGGAAGAAAAACAAAAAAAAACCAGAGAGGATGCCACCTCCAATCATATTAAAATCCCCACTGATGTGGACTGTTATCAGAAAATAACTGATACAGA
Source organism: Diorhabda carinulata (assembly GCF_026250575.1). Taxonomy (NCBI): domain Eukaryota; kingdom Metazoa; phylum Arthropoda; class Insecta; order Coleoptera; family Chrysomelidae; genus Diorhabda; species Diorhabda carinulata. The sequence goes on from NC_079462.1 coordinate 14,804,841, forward strand.
GAAGTATCAACGCCCAATGCAAAATGGGCAGCTTCACAGGAAAGATCACCAAGCAGTCAGTGGATGACTTAAACAAAATGAAGATGCTCCTGAGCGAGCACAAAGAAATAGAGTGGTATACATACGCAGTCAAAGAAGAGAAAGATAGAAAGCTAGTGATAAAAGGACTAGCAGTGAACACTCCAGCATCGGAACTAGAAATCGAGCTGAGGGAAAAAGGATTGAAACCCAAAAAAGTATGGCAACTCACGAGCTATACTCAAAAAAATGAAGACAAGACAAGAAAATTGATACCAATATACATGGTAGTTATCGAGCCTGCAGAAGAGCAGTCCTACAAAAACTTGAGATATCTCTGCCACACGAAGATAAGTGTGGTAGAACAGAAGAAACACAACGGACCTGTACAATGCTACAGGTGCCAAGGTTTCCACCATGGACAGAGCACGTGCAATATGGACGTGTGCTGTGTAAGATGCGCAGGAGATCACAGGGCCGCGGACTGCACTCTGAGCAAAACGGAAAAACCAAAATGCAAAAACTGTGCAGGAGATCACCCAGCCAACTACAGGGGGTGTCCAAAAAATCCAAAAAAGAGGAAACTAAAAAACAAACAACAAAAACCACGATCCCAGGAGTCAGCTACGCCCAAACGGCCAAAAAAACGCCGCCAGCCTCAACTTCACAAAAACTACAAGGAACGGACGAGATATTGAGTATGCTGCAGAACATGGAGGCACTCATAGCGACATTAATAGCCCAACAAGCCAAATAAAATGACAAACAACCTTCCTAGTCAAATAAAGATCGTCTCGTGGAACACAGGAGGACTACGAACAAACCAAAACACCATGGGAGTGATCTTGGAGGAAGAAGATTACGATATCTTCGCACTGCAAGAAACGAGATTGCCAGGTGACACACACAGATTCACCTGGCCAGGCTACAACGTTTATAGAGACGATATAAACGGACGCTCCGGAGATACAACGATCTTAGTGAAAAAAGAGTTGTGCCAACACCGAATAAACTCACCGGACGGACTACTTAGCATGGAGGCGACAATAGTAGTCATTAAAACATCATACGGCGATATTAGAATAATATCAGCATACGTACGGCCAGACACCACAATACACGAGGAAGACGTGTTAGCAGTACTCCCAGATGGCAAAAAAGGCATTATGATAGGAGATCTAAATGCCAAGTCCCCTGCGTGGTACAGCACAAGAAGAAACAGACAAGGAAGAAACTTGGAGAAGATCATAGAAGATCACCCATCCTATCAAGTGATAGGACCAGTAAGACCGACACACTACCCACAAAACGGAGGAAGGCCCGAGGTTATAGACATCGCTGTGTTGAGAGACATGACGATGCCTGTAGAAATCGGGACCATAGACGGCGGCGACGCTCACTCACCAATCGTCGTCACCATTGGTAGCGGCAACAGACAAACAGGAAGAACCGTGAGAAAAACCAACTGGAACAAATTCAGAAGGCTAACAGGACAGCTGTTAGGACCAATCACGGAAATAAAAAGCAAGGAGATGCTAGAAGAACAACTCTGTTTCTTCGAAGAAGCACTATCAGAAGCGATAGAACGAAGTACCACAATGACCGTACCAGATAAATACGGCAGATTCAAAAATATAAGCGACGATCTGAGAAATCTGATTAGGGAGAAAAATCGAATAGCTAGAAGAGCCCAAAGGACACAAAACCCAGAAGAAAGGAGAGTCAGGGAAATGAAACAAGAAATTCAAGAAAAATTACAGGAACACAGGAGCGATAAATGGAACAGAAGGATAAACGAATTAGACCACATATCTAAAGTCCTAAGAGAAGAAAGAAAACCAATGCCGCCAATACACGGAAGCAACGGGATGGCGTACACAGACAAAGAGAAGACAGAAGAGCTGAAAAACACAATGGAACTTCAGTTCACACTGAACGAGCATTTCGACAAAGACATGGACTTCTCAGACATGATAGAAGAAAATATAAACGAATACCTAGAAGATTCGCAACAACGATGGAAGTGAAAGTATTACTTAGGTTCGCATCAGCAAGGAAAGCACCGGGAGTAGAAGGAATCTCAAACAGAGCGCTGAAAAACATGCCAAAAAAGGTTTGGCATACCTTTCGAACATAATAAGTGGCATGCTGAAGACAAAACACTTCCCATCGAGATGGAAACAAGCAGACATTATCATGCTGAGAAAACCCGGTAAAGACCCCAAAACTATAGACCGATAAGTTTGCTACCTGCCATGAGTAAAATCGCAGAGAGAGTGCTACTGAGGATTCTGAACGAACAAACAAGGACATTAAACACTATACCAGAGGAACAATTCGGCTTCAGGAAAAACCACAGCACCGAACAACAAATTTTGAGACTAGTAGAATATACTACTCAAGGTTTCAACCAGAAAGAATCCACAGGGGCAATCTTCCTATACCTAAGCAAAGCCTTCGACCGAGTATGGCACGAGGTCTTGCTCTACAAGATGAAAGAGGCAGGGTATACAAAACCGCTCATAAAACTCCTGAGCACGTACCTCAAAGACAGGAAGTTTCAGGTGAAAGTTGCAAACGAAAAATCGGAAGTCGGAGAGCAGCAGGCGGGAATACCGCAAGGAGCGGTACTATCACCAATGCTGTATAACATATACACAGCAGACATCCCGAAAACGGAAAACACCTTGACAGCGCTATATGCGGACGACACCGCAAGGTGACAAACATCACGAAAAGACTCCAAAACGCCGCAAAAAAGATTGACGAATGGTGCAAAACATGGAAAATACAAGTCAACTGCGAGAAAAGCCAAGCAGTTCTCTTCAAGAAAAAAAGGAGCCACCAACCCGACCAGAAAATAAAAATAAACAACGAAGAAATCCAGTGGACAAAAAACGCAAAATACCTAGGCGTAACATTAGACATTCAACGAACACGTGGAAAACATTGTTGATAAAGTGAGACAAGCGAGAGCAAGACTATGCGGATTAATCGGTAGAAAAAGCAAGTTAAAAGACGGAAACAAAACTCAGATTTATCAGGAGTATAATAATACCGATTATAACGTACGCCTCTGTTGCCTGGGGACACACGTGCAAAACAAACAGGAAGAAACTACAGGCTCAACAAAACATAACGCTGAGACAAGCACTAAATGTTCACTGGACAACAAGTAGCGAGGAAATATACGGAGAAACGGGACCTGAAAAAGTATTAGACATTATGGACCACTGGGCAGTAAAGCTATTCGAGGAGTTGGCAACGCCATTAGTCTGGCGGTCTTTGACGTGTCCAAATTTTGTTATTTTAATAAAATTTATAATTTATTTTTTAGTAAAATCGATCTAAATGACTTAAGTATAATTTTTCAGTTTACGATGGCGTTTTGACTAGATAAATACAGAAATTTAAGTCTGACGTTCTTTTTCTTAACGCAACTGTGTGTCAGACAGACCCCAACAAACTTATAACAACAACAAATTTTCTATACAAGGTATAAAAAAAATTAAACGTCAAAAATATTTATCTTTTATGCCTCTTTCAAATAGAATTGGTCTGGTACGTGAATACTTGACCAAAATTTTGCCAGACCAAGATTAAGTAAGTTCTTCTCTCCTACTTGTTAAACGCGAGGTTTTTTTGTTTTTAACGTAACTGACTTCATTAAACCATTTAACCTGTTTAATTTGTCAAAATGTGACGTGCGTGTTTCTAAGAAACGTCTATCTAGCTAAATAACCAGTTATTAAATTAAGAAAAGGAAATGCTTTATCTGTAATCTCACTACTAACAAGGAGAAAGTATTATCGTTTAATGCTGACACATTTCAAAGATGTTGTTTATTTATTGAAATAAGAAAACAGAATCATTTCAAGTACGGCGATTTAATATTAATACCTGAATTACATTCATCTGCAGTATATCATTTGAGTTGTTCTACAAGTTCTTCAATAATAAAAGTATTAACCAAAGAGAAATTTTTAAAAATATTTATAATTTTGACTCTAGTTTGATTCCACCTTGTTGGAGAAGTTTGGAGCAAAAAATATTACGCACAGTTTTCGTGGCAAAATGCTACAGATCCTCTGTGTATTCAACTTGATCCTTTGGAATGTGGTTGGCAATTAAATGATGCTGGCAATGCATATGAACTAAAGTGGTTCGAAGGTGATGCAATGCCATTGACGGTTGAACAAATTTTGCAGCATGATAAAGACGAAACTATCCCAGATGGTGAAGATTTGTCTTTCAATAATCGCGGTAATTATTCAGAAGATGAGATTGATGATTAATTCAAAATAAAAGTTATATCTATTATCAATTAAGAATTTAAAATTTTCTTTGTTACTTGTTCTATTGTACTTTCTTTTATTTTAATAAAATTAATTATTTGTTGATAATTTGTTTATTCTTTCGTAAAAGAGGTATTCTTGCTTTGAAAATTTAACTTTCGAGCGCTCCGCGCTGTCTTGAACGTCAATATTACGCCCGTTTTCGTAAATTCCCGCTATAAGCCTTAGTAAGCTCATATCAAAGCATCGACGCTGTCAGAAAATTACTATTTAAATTATAAAAAATCCTGTGAAAGGTTTATTTTGTTCTTACGAAACTGTCAATGAATTTTTCGGGAAATAGTTACTGTAACATTAAAATAGAAATAATTCAAGTTAACAGGATTTTCTTTCATTTCAAATCAAATATATGTTTTTAAAAATTAGCTAAAAACAACTAGAATTATATAGTAGCAAATACAATTAAGGTAAAAAAATACGTTTGATGAACAATACATTAATTAATTAAACTAACATAAAATTTTCAAGACCATAAATCTTGAAAAAAAAATAATTGATGTTTTGCTCCTTTTACTATCATATGATATTTGTTTCTTATTATGATATAAAAAGATTTGTTAACTGAGACCTAAATACTGCAGAAAACTTTTTTAACCTTAACAAAATTATTTCTCACAATGTTAAGATAGAATTTTGCAAAAAATCTTACAAAATCCATCTTTTCGTTTTTAATATAAAGATAAAATAATACTTTTGTAGAAATCGTTCGTCAAATATGCTTCGAAAATTGTAAAGTTGTCTCACACACAGTTGCGTCAAGAACAAGAACGTCAGACTTGAATTTCTGTATTTATCTAGTCAAAACGCCATCGTAAACTGAAAAATTATACTTAAGTTATGTAGATCGATTCTACGAAAAAATAAATTCGAAATTTTATTAAAATAACAAAATTTGGACACGGCAAAGACCGCCAGACCAATGGTTTATTATTCATCTAATATTCAAAATTTAATAAAATATATTTTAGTACTTATTCCGGTTAACCACCCTTTCACGGCGGTCGCCGCTTGGACAGTCGAGTATTCGAGTAGTCGAGTAGTTTTAGAATCTGTAGAACCAAAAAGAATGACAGCGACATGCACATAAGAAATTTCAGATGACCAACATTTTTTGAGAAAGAAAGAGATCGAAATATTATCGAGTTGCATTATTTTATACACACATCGTATATAACCTTATTAATTTCAAGAAAATTGTTGTGAAAAGCCCTTCATAACTTTGACAAATTCTCCGCTCTCTTAATTACTGATCTTTCCTGCGCGACGTGCTAAGAATTTCCTACTTCCACTATTAAATCTTTCAAACATTTGTTAGAGAAGAATTTGTTTAGAGGAATTTCCTTCACACTGACTGCTTCGCTTCATTAATGACTTTGAATTGGTAAGAAAGTCTGGAATATCTCTATTCCTCTATTATCAGAAATTTCCGTTCGTGCTTCATAAAATAAAAAGTTTCAATAAGTTTCTTATTCCGATATTCATTTTTCTGCAATATAGAAAGTGACAAACCGTTGGCCATAAAATAAAATTTTTATTTTCAAAACTAATATAAAATCATGAATTTGTAACTTGTATTTAATTCAAAAGTACATTTTTATAATTCTCTAATTCGTCAGTTAGTATTTCCAATGGCAGTTTTTCACATACACATATGATAATATATTATTTTATGGTTTTTGATAAAGCATCCGTAATCATATCTATGAGCATCTTATATTCCTTTAGAATGCTATCGGTCGCCGGGATTCATGTTCTGTTCCTTGTAGACCTTTATTGTCCACTTTATTGATTCACATTCTATGAAGGTCTTCATTCCAGTTCATTATTTTGGATTTTGATCCCTATGTTCCTCTGACAATTTTACAACAGTTCTATGGTGTAATTCGTGTTTTATGGCTTACGGCTTGAATGTGTTGTCTCCAAATCAGTCTCTTATCGAAAGTCACCTCAAGATATTTAGTATATGACAAAAACTAGTTACACCCTGGTTATTCTGATGGTTTGTGGGACGTACTCGTTCTTCCTAGTGAGAGACATAGAGTGGTCTTTGAAGGGTTCATGCTCAGACCTTCATTAATACAACACCTCTGAGTAATTGTTAGGACAGATTGGCATTTTATTTCATGCGATATTATCATGCTTAACCCAAACGATTATCACAGGGTCATAGGCGTTGGTTATATTAAAAAACAGATGATCGATTACTAATGTCGATAGTAATAGCGATACGCAACCGCCTTATGGACACCCTTTCCCAGTTTTGCTGTTATAGCTCTATCCCCTAGACTTATATTGTTAATTGGACTATCCACGGTTACTATAATACTACCCACCATAATCAACTCCTAGTTTTACCAGTGCCTGACCGATGGCATATATTAACGTATTGGAGAAGGCCCCCTCAATATCCACATAGCACTATTTCTTTATACCCTATAGCGTTTTCCAGTTTCCTGGTTAGACTATTCAGTACAGAGACAGAGTGTACTTACTAATTTGGTATATAATTTGATTTTTTTGTGGAAGTACTTTGTAAACAGATCCGTTCTGATGTTGGAATGAATAATGTTTTTCATGGTTTTTAAAAGGAAGGTAGACTGATAAGACGGTAGAATTTAGCTTCTTAGCTGGGTCTTCTTCTTTATTTAAGGATGAAGCTAGCTTGAACGTCTATCCATGTTGTTTCATTTACAGTGGGTTTTGGGTTTGTAGTTGCAAATAAATTGAGTCCAATCTTGATCAATGTTCGATTTATTGAACAGGATTTCAAAAGTGCGTTCAAATAACAATAATAACGGAATAACAATTTCGGAGCACGTTTTTCTTTCGCCTTTCTTTTCACTCGTGTCACTATTGCATGAAACTGTCAAAAGGTGCTTATCGCCTACTAATTTAATAAAATCAGAATACATTAGAATACATAACTACCAACTGTGACTCTATATAAAACAAAAGTATAGTGTGAAGTTGGATAGGGTCAAGGTTAAGTTGGGTTCGGGTCAGCTGTCAATTGATCAATTCTCAACACTCCTCCTTGATCAATTTACAGCGAAGTGTCTCAAAAACTTTTCTGTTGAGTGCTTTTGTGAAAATGTCTGCAATCTGTTTGCTGCTCTCGACGTGTTGCAGTGTCACAGTGTTGCCGACGTGTTGCTGAATGTGTTTTCGTGGTATCTCAATGTGTCTCTTGCCTCTGGTTGTCTTTCCTTCGTGTGCATTCTCTAACATGTGAATCGCTGACATGTTGTCGATTTTCAGAGTGATCGGCTGATCACTTTCCAGGATACCAAGTTCCAGTGCGAGTCTCTTGATCCAGCACACATCTCCAATCACAGACACTGCGGCTCGGTACTCGGCTTCTGCGGTTGAAGTCGCTACCAAACGCTGCGTCTGTGAGTACCAGACTACTGGTCCTCCTCTCATCACCAATACTCCACTTGTCGACTTTCCTGTCTCAGGGTCTCCTCCGAAGTCTGAATCGGTGTATGCTACGAGTTCTTTGCCTCCTCCGAAGTAGATTCCTGCTGTCACTGTCCCTCTCAAGTACTGGAATACACGTTTCACCATCGCCTGATGGGTTTTCATGGGATTGTTGCAGAATCGACTGAGGTAGTTCACGGCGAAACTAATGTCTGGTCGAGATATTGTAGCGAGGTACAACAAACTCCCTATCGCCTCGCGATAGTTGTTCTTCGCCGGTAGTGCCTCGTCGTTCTTGAAATTTGTTTTCTTGGTGATCATTCCTTGCTCAATTGGTGTGGATGCTGGATTGCACTGTTCGAGTTTCATCCTCCTCAAGATCTTCTCCGTGTACCGAGGCTGATTCACGAAGATTCCATCTTTGTCGACCTTGATTTCCATGCCCAAGTACGTCAACTTGTCCTGAACTTTCTCACTGTAAGTGATCTGAAACTCCTTGCTTATTTCCTTCAAAAGTCTGTATATTCCCTTTTCATCTTTCCCAATTATCAGTCCATCATCCACGAAGAGTGAGAGCATAATGCTCTTGTCCTTGGTGTAGTAAATACACGGGTCGTCATCTGCGTTGATCAGGCCAACTTCCTTTACAAAGTGTGTAGTGATGTAGTGACTCTCTCGTTCCACATCTTTGGGGCTTGCTTGAGTCCGTAAAGACTCTTATCCAACCTGCAAACTTTACATGATCCATCGTCGAATCCTTCAGGCTGATTCATGTAGATGACTTGTTCCAGATTTCCATACAAGAATGCCGTTTTCACATCGAACGATACCAACTTCATTTTCTCTGACGCTGCGTGACTTAGTAGTAGTCGAATCGATGCATGGCGGGCTACTGGGCTGAATGTTTCCTTGTAGTCCACTCCTTCCTTCTGTTCAAATCCTCTGGCTACGAGTCTGGCCTTGTATCTTCCATCTGCTTTCTCTCGAAGTACCCACCGACATGTGATAGGTTTCACTCCTTCAGGGCAGTCCACCAGTTCCCAAGTTTTCATTTCCATTAGCGAGTCGTACTCCTACTGCATTGCTTTTCTCCACTTTTCATCTTTAAGTGCCTGACTCACCGGAATGTCGTCAGCTTCACCAATCATGGCTACTTTTGCGCTCATTCCTCCATGTCTGTTATTAAGTACATAGTCTTTCAGTCTCGGTGGTGGTTGCAAAGTTCGACGATCTCGCAAACTTCTCCTTCCTGGCTCTTCTTCTGGCGGTTGTGTCCCACTTTCGTTCTCACTTTCCTCTTCAGCACTTTCTCCAGTCGTCCAGTTGTCTTCTTCTTCGTCTGACTCACTGCTGCTTTCTTCTTTCTTCTCAAGTGTACCCTCTGTTGCCGATGTCTCAACTTCAGTGCCTTGCCTCTGTCGTATCCTCTCCTCGTCGAAGATTACATTGTCTGAAGTAATGACCTCTCTTTTCTCTTTCATGTAAATCCTGTAACAGGGCGAATCAATGTCATAGCCAACCAGAATTCCCTTTTCTGATTTTCTATTTATTTTGCCTCTCTTTTGTGCTTGGGTCAGCACATAACATTCACAGCCAAAAGGTCGCAGTTTCTCAATCTTCATTTTCCTTCCAAACCACAATTCTGCTGGACTCTTTCCTGGTACGTTGCTGGTTCCTGTCTGGTTGATCGTGAAGATCACGTGGTTCATTGCCTCTGCCCATAGTTTCTCGTTCAATCCATCTTCATGTATCGCTGCCCTGGCTGCTTCGACAATAGTTCTCATTTCTCTTTCAACCCTTCCATTTTGCTCTGGCGTGTGTACATTCGTAAAGGTGTGAAAGATTCCCAACTTGTCCATGAGTTCTTTCGTTTTTGCATTCTTCAGTTCCGTGCCGTTGTCCGATCTCAGGCTCTTCACTCTCCTTCCTAGTTGATTTTCTACAAGTCTCAGGTAGCTGGCAATCTTCTCAGGGGCCTCACTTTTCGTCCTCATGAAATAACAGCTTCGGTAGTGAGTGAAGTCGTCCTTCAACATGAGCCAATACTTTGCTCCTCCCAGGGATGGGATGTTCATCTCTCCAGTGTCAACATGAACAAGATCTAACGGCTGCTGGGCTGTCTTGGGATTGTTCGGATGTGCGGATCGATGTTGCTTGCCATATGCGCACCCTGTGCACACATAATTATTCCAGTCATCAACATACTTGATCCCTTTCCTTTTCAGTATGTCCCTCACATACTTCACGTTTTGATGGGCGAGTCTTTCATGCCATACTTTGATCGACTGAACCTCAAACTTGCCTCTTCTTCCTGTCCTTCTCTTCTGAGCATCATTTTGTATAAATTTCCTTTGCGCCTTGCTACTGCCACAACCTCGTTGCTTTTCTTACAATGGAATATCGACTCGTTTTCATCTGCCTTCTGTACATGTCCCTTGTCTAACATATGACTGACTGAGAAAAGATTAAAGTTGAGATTTGGTACATAGATCACATCTTCAAGTACCACTGGGTACCACTTTTGACCATCAAAAGCCTCCATCTCAATGTTCCCGACTGCAACGCCATCTAGCCTAGTTGAATCTCCGATCACAATTGGGATTGGCTCGTTCAGCTCGACAAGCTGTACAAACCATTCTCGATGAGACGTCATGTGTTGACTGGCTCCACTGTCTTGATACCATGAAGTTGCCCTGTCCTGCGAGATGTCGTTGTCCACTGTCGAGAGAGCTGTGGTCAAAAATGCCTTCTTGGGTTTTCCATTTGCTGACTTATTTCCTTCTTCTCGGGATGGACAATCCTTTGCGAAGTGGCCTTTCTGCTTACAATTGTTACATGAGTATTTCTTCTTGCAATACTCAATGTACCTCTGCACTCCTTGATCACGTGACCTGGCTTCCCACATTTGTAACATGTGAACTGTGACTTGTCCTGCTTGCTCGACGACTGCCCTTGTTTTCCACGTTTTGCCATGAGAGCGTTGCTGGTACTGCCCTCTGCGTTTGTCGTCGGTTCTCTAAGCTGCTCGTCCTCAAGTCTCAGACGTTCGATGAGTGTGTCCAAGTTCTTTGCATGTCCCGTCACGTTGTTCCACGCAGTTCTGAAATGTGCCAGTTTTGGCGGTAAGACACTCAAAATCCTCGTCATGACCCAACTTTCCCTCATTGGATCATTTTCAGTTGACAATTCCTCTGCCAAGTCCATGATCTCCATACAGTTCTCTATTGCTGACTTGCTCTCATCATACTCAAAGGTAAAGAATTTGATTCGGGACGTTTCTAAAGTTACATCAGTCTTTGTACCATATAAACTAACTAATTTGTCTATCATGTCTTTGGTTAGGTTTACAATTTGCAATTTTGTTAGCTATCTTACTGTTTACATTTAAACCTATCAGTGTTTGAGCTTCGACATCTTTCTTTGTCCAAGCTGAAACAGTTGCATCTGACGCAGCACCTGCTGGTCTGACTTTCGTGCCTGATACAATCTCAAACAGGTCTTTGTTCTTAAGTGCTAGGTTTAATTTGAATCGCCAAGAAATAAAATTGACATTCCCCTGACTATCTTCACTTAACATCTCCAACTGAGATTTTACAGTATCCATTTTGCATTTAAATTCTACAATTTGACTGACTTCTGACAATTTTTTTTTAAATAAACAAAATGAATTTACAATCTTTCGTGGCGATTTTCTGACTTAAAACGACTTGCGTGTGCGTCGTTCAACGTTGACTTGCTGTGCGAGCCGGATGTGGTCGTCTGACTGCGTGTCTGACTGCGAGACTGACTGACGTTTTGAACTGCTTTCTGGACTTCGCCGTCGCTTTCCTGGCTTTATTTACAACAAAACCTTTTTACAGCTGCCCTGGACCCATAACCTGTTGTTTCATTTACAGTGGGTTTTGGGTTTGTAGTTGCAAATAAATTGAGTCCAATCTTGATCAATGTTCGATTTATTGAACAGGATTTCAAAAGTGCGTTCAAATAACAATAATAACGGAATAACAATTTCGGAGCACGTTTTTCTTTCGCCTTTCTTTTCACTCGTGTCACTATTGCATGAAACTGTCAAAAGGTGCTTATCGCCTACTAATTTAATAAAATCAGAATACATTAGAATACATAACTACCAACTGTGACTCTATATAAAACAAAAGTATAGTGTGAAGTTGGATAGGGTCAAGGTTAAGTTGGGTTCGGGTCAGCTGTCAATTGATCAATTCTCAACAATCCAGGACTTAAGGAGTGACTTCATGTAAAGCTAGGACGAAAGTGCTTCATAAGCCTCTTATTAAGGATTTGTAGTCCTTGTTGGAGTAGAATCGGGCGAATTTAGTATTTTCCTGAGGATTGGATTTGTACAGCTTGAAATATTTTATAGCCCAAGGGATACTTTCTGCTTGAAGATTAGGGAAGAGATCTTTCGATAATCTCATTTCAGCTTTCCAATTTTCTGGTAAGATCTACTTTTTTCTATAATGGTAAGGCGTGGAAAATAAATAACTAAGAGTAGCGACAGTGTTTCACCTTGTGTACTAGTCCAGGTACTATTTTCCTTTCTAAGCTCTTCTATTGTCGTTGACAAAAGTTTTATGTATTCTAGAGGTGGTTGGTGTATCTTCCACGGCTTAGCAGAAGTCCCGCCACGTTTTCTCTTGTATTTACATAGTTCTCTGCAGTATTCCATAGTGGCCGCTCCATACTAAATTCAGTTGAAATAAAGTATGTATCCATTATTTTGTATTGAAATATTCTTCTCTGCAGTTAAAATCGTTCCGTTCTTCAATGTGTAGTTCTTTTCCCAATATTTTTGAAGAAATTGAGCTCATTTCGCATTCTATTTCCCATTTTCTTTAGTTCTTGATCATTTTTGAAGTATCGAAAAGTATAGATATTATAATGAATATTTTTTACTGGAATGGATATTGTTGCAATTCTCAATCTTTTTTTATAGTATTGCTAACGTTTTAAAATTTTGTAAAACGTTATAATTGACAATTTTCATAATATATTTTCATATATGAATTCTCGAGGTATTTTTCCGCATTCTTGAAAATAAGAAAAAGACGATCCAACGCCCCAGTCTGCCTTCTACCCTACTTCAAAAAGACAACACACGTTCGATACTTAGTTCCACTTTCCGTCGAGATAGAAATAAGCGGGTACAATCATGCTGAGAAAATCCGGAAAATATCTCACTTTTTTCACAAAATTACAGACCGATCAGTGTGCTACCTGCCGAGAGGGTAATACCGAGAATTGTCAACGAACAAACGATAGTTCTGAATACACTACGGACAGAACGGCTTAAGATGAAAACTCAACATCGAACAAATATTGAAACTTGTGGAATACACACCTCAAGGTTTCAATCAGCAAAGCCTTGGATCGAGTGTGTTATACGAAACCTGTGAGTTTTAGGTGAAGGTAGCAAACGAGAATTCAGAGAACAGCAGATAGCTTTTAGAGAAAAATAAGCTTCATTGTCAATAGAAAATGTTATAATTTCATGTACAAAGCGACACAATTTTATATCTTACTACACATTAAATTAAATTATGCCATTCTATTGAGTCTACGGTAAATTGTAGAATTCTGCCACAAAATAATAAAGTCATTCAAGCAGAAATTTCTTTGTCAATCTTCGGAACTTATTAAATGTATTTGCCATTTTAATACCGAAGGTAGCTGATTGAATAATTTTTTGGGGCTATAAATGATGGAATTTTTTACCAGATCAGATAAATTCTTTCTCCTAGCAGAGAAGGCATGAATGGGTCTTTCAGTTGTGAAAGTGTTGGCCAACCAAACAAACAGATTATAAAATGAAATATTTTGATTAAAATATGAAATTAAAGAAAAATCGAAACGTCAAATTCTATCTATCTTTTAAAAATTATTAAAAAATATAATTTTGAAACAGAAGAAACTTCTCAACTTACAACAATAGTGCTCACAAAAATTCCAATTATCTTCAATAATTTCCTTTCACTTTGAGCTAATTTTGTGTACTTATTTATTTGGAGAATAGTACCTACCTACCTACCTATCTACCTACCTACCTACCTACCTACTTTCAAAAAATATAAATTCATTTTTTTGTATGCTAGAGAATAAGCTCCTTTATGTTAAAATCTGATCTACCTACTCGTTTCTTTCTCTAGTAATTTCAACTGAGCTCCCGCTCACTTCCTTATTATATTTTGTTTGCCCGCAGTTCCACAGCTGCCAGGTGGAGTTTGACTACCGTCAAGGACCTAACTAGTGCATCGACATCAATCAGCCTTCCATAGATAAGTCCCACTTTTCATTATATAGAAATCGGAGTTGCTATAAATTTTATAACTGCTTTTATTCGTTGCGCTCTTTTGGATACGCAATTGATGCTAATTTTAATAGATACTTTTTAATAAATTTTTCATTTGCTGCAGCCATTTTTATTGTTTTTAGTAGTAAATATTGATTTGGAGAATCGTATATGGGAATAGTTTATTTAGCTTTATTGACTCGTTTCATTATGTGTTTCAGGCTTTTCCACCTTTTCACATTTGGTGACGTCCAATTTAGTATTAATCATTGACCCCTATCTAAGTATCAGTTATTTATATTCTTTAACTGATGCCGAATACCTGAAGAAGAGCCTCTAGCCGGAGAAGTAAAATTACAAGTTTATAGACAGATGTGATCGTTACGTTAAGAAATAATATTCATATATGTACGTTGTAGAAATAATATGTTATGATAAAAATCTCCATCTGCTCTATATTTTTTCATTCCATCATCAAATATTGTAATCTACTACTCTACCACAAACTGAATAAAGGTAAATTGGCAAATCAATTAATTTTCTTATTAATAAGTTTTTCGTTGTATAAAATTTTCTGGTTTATACGGATTAATAGACCATCTTTCATGAAAAGTTGCATCAGAAATTTTTCAAATTAATCATTAATACTTCAAAGCCGATACCAACTTCCACTCGCCTAAATGAAAAAAAAAGGAATAATGATCCTCTTCCAAATAGACTTCTTCGAGATGAATAATGCTTTCTGGATAAACATTACATAATCTCAATCTAAAATAATTCTTTTCGCCTGTAATGAAAACACAGTAATCAATCAAGTTTATTTCGAGGCTCAAAATAGTTGCATCCACAGGGTGGTATTTTCTCCGTTCCATCAGCATCAACCTTTAACCCCAGTTGATGTCATGTTTGAGAATGTGAACATAATGCACATATAACTCCATTTATTTACTATACAAAATCATAATTTACTAAAAAAATTTTATTTATGCCAATTATCCGGCATAACAACAAAGTCAACGGCATACTTCTACGTTATAATCAGTGATTTTTTGAGAGGTATAGGATTTGATTTTTAAAAAACCGCAAAAAATTTGAAACAATTGATGAAATCTTTATTAGAATCGATAGAACGATCAGTATAATTTGATGTTTGAAGATGATTTCATGCAAATGTTGATCGCGGCTCCGCTTTAGATAGCCCATGCGCGGGGTCCAATTTTGGCACACTCTCTTCAATATATCGGCCGGTATTTCACGAATAAATGCTTCAATATTGGCTTCCAGTGCGCCTATCGTTGCTTGTTTATCCTTGTACACATGGCCAACTGAGGGACCTAAACGTAAGATGAACTGTTTACCGAAGGCGGCTCTCAATTTGGCCATTATTTCGCGTACCGTGTAGCATGTGGCACCGTCTTGTTGAAACTACATGTCAGGCATATCCAATTCTTCTATTTTGGGCAAAAAAAAATCGTAAATCATCATATGGTAGCTGTCGCAAGTCACAGTAACGTTCCGGTCATCGTCGATTTTGAAGAAGTACGGCCCGATGATACCACTGGCTCATAATCAACACCAAACAGTGACTTTTTTGGGATAAATAGGAGATAAATGTTTACGGCAAGGATTATTAGAAATCTACTATCAATAAAGTTCCATCTCCTTACGACTTTTAAATTTCATCAGAATCACTTTCATCAAATAACAAATATATCGCGAACATTAGGAAGGCACATGAATGAACAAAATTAATTCAACAAAGTAGACTTGAAAGGACTAATTATGGTTATAGATGCGAATGGTGAATGAATTACGAATATTATCATGTATGTTTATTGTTTAATATCAGAGAATAATATGACAATACAAATATGTATTGATAAACTGAAATAATGTCAAATATATCATTCTTTTCACCATAGAAACAATGTTAGTTGAGCACTTGCAATGCTTCTGGCTGATCTTCACTCCAGATGCGGCAATTTTACTTGTTGACGTATCCATTCAACCAGAAATTAGCTTCATCGCTGAACACAATTTGTCGATAAAAAAGTGGATCTCCCTCTAACTTTGCCAGCGCCCATTCACCAAATGTTAGACGTTGTGAGAGATCGTGTGGCCTCAATTCTTGCCTTTCGCAAAATTTTCTACGTAGTGGAGTAACAGAGGCCCAATTGCTGCGAATCGATATTTCACGGTCATCAGTAACACAGGCGGAATATTTTCTTCAGTCCTCCTCCTCTGGTTTAATGTCCAATAGTGTAAGCTGCATTCGCAATTAAGTCACAAGCTTCCGAATAGTTCCCTCAGTAGGCCGATCAAACTGCCCATAAATTGTGAGAAGTGTGTGATGCATTCTCTTAACAGAACATGAATTTTGATAGTAAAATTCAATAATTTGCAAGCGTTGTTCGTTCGAAAGGCGATTCATCATTAAATTATCGACCAAACTGAACAAGTTTAATAATAACACAAAACACGATTAACGTGTGATCTGTCAAAAACAGTGTTGCCAAAAAGATCCCAGCCAATATATCACTCGTTAGTTTGATATATAATATCACGATTAACTAGCTTGGGTCTGTTGAATAACTACAGCTGGTGCAGCTTTCGCCACTATACTTTGATTTTGGAAGTAAGAAGCTGAAAATCATATGCTCGAATCTTCACTTTTCTAGAAACATCCCATCACGGTCGCGTCATTCTAGTCTAGTCGGCCATTACTCAGCTCGGCCGAGCTACATTGCCAGCAGGTGTATGACTCCGTAGATAATTTCAATATATATATATATATATATATATATATATATATATATATATATATATATATATATATATATGTGTGAAAGGTCCCCGACACTGCCACACGACCAGCAGCGGATTCCAAAGTGCAATAAAAAATATTCACATAGTCAGCGGATTCCAAAATACGTATCAAATAAATATAAGTTCATTGCATTAAATTGGATTCATTCATTGTTTTGTTACTGTTCATTGTTAAAATATTGATTTGTCTGTAAAGTTATTTTCTGTAGAAATTATAAGTCGTTTATTGTAAATAAAAGTACTTTTTAAAAATAGTTAAAAGTGTCTCAAAGAACATTTCTGGCGCTGCGAACAGGATCAAATTCGTACAGAAACACAAGTTTTCCTGGTCAACTTTAGTTGTTAAACGAGACGATCCATCGAACCAAGGCGAGAAAAACGTAGTATGCAGAAGACATCACCAGTGATCATCCTCTTGTAAGTACAACGTTCCTTTTCACCTTATTTATGAGCACTTTTAGCGATATTTCTGAAAGTAACTTACATTTATTATTGTCAAATCTCTCTATAAACCCTTTGGACAGTTCTACTTCAGCAAATAGTTCTCGATTTTCTAAAAATCAAATTTTAAAATTTCGAAATACTGATAGCTTGAATATGTCTCTTCAAAACAATGATATCTCCAGCCTCTGTGCCACTCTACCTGAATTTAGTTCGAAAGATAATCTTTCAACATTTATAAAATCGGTAGATAACTTAATTACGTTCCTTCGGTCACAGAATCTCACTCAACCTCAAGAATTCATATTAAATGCCAATATTATTTCTCGTATAAAAGGTGAACCTAGAGATTTTTTAAACTACTCAAATTTAACACTTTGGACTGATGCACGTCCAGCATTACTATCTAAATACGGAGATCGACGCTCCGAAGATATTTTACTAACTCAATAATCTACAACAGTTCAGTACGATAATGAGGCGTATGACCAATATCACCAAAGAATCTCTAATAATTTAAATGATTTGCTTTAACACATAGCTCTTAATGATAATATAGAAACTGTAAATTTCAAAACCCCATACTTTAAAAATATTGCTCTCAAAACGTTTTGCACTGGCATTAACGAGCCATATTGTGAATATTTATCACATTTTCAAATAAATTCTCTCGATGAAGCCCTGCAAAAATGTATCTCCTACGATAATCATGAAAATCAACAATTATATATGAACTTTTTGAGGAGTCAACAAAATAGAAGACTACTGTTACGACTTCTAAAATTTATATGGAAGCTAAACCTGGCAACGCTGCGACCACGAGGGCCCAGAAGAGAGACAGCAAAAAACCCAGGGCATTCAAGATACACACCACAAGAGTTGCAGACGTAAAATTTATAAAAATCTGTTTAATGTATAATAATTCAATATCAATATATGAGATGGAAAGATAATATATGTAATTAAAGTTGTGCGTTTACGAAATACAATAGTGTATCATTATTATTATAATAAAAGAAGAAAAGAACAAACACCGACACCCAAACATTTGGTCCTCCGATCCGCTTGAGACGATATCCAGTTAATTCCGATGATAAGCCGACAGACAAAAAAGTGAGTTTTTTCCTTTATTTTGCTTTGAAATCCTTTTAAATGTGGCCTTTGTTTGAAGAGTAAAGTTAATTCAACCTTATATCAATTTAAATTATTTCATATATAGTTGAAATTTTAATTTATATATTATATTGGCGTTGCCTTGAGTTTTAATCATAAAAATAAAATAAATTGCTATCGCCATATCATAATATTATTTACAATTGATTTATTCTTATGCACACAATTCATATGTATTTATAATAATATATATTGGTGTAGAGTTATCCACAAAAAAGGGTCGCTTTCGCCGGTATATTTTGTTTACGATTTTATACCTAACACGAATTATCAGTTTAGTTTTTTTTTTGTTAGAATTCTTGGTGTTGTTGTGCGTTCATATTACACTGTTGCCAACAATTTAAATTTCGCACAAAGATTATTATTGCATCATTTTCAAATTAAAATGGCTGATGATCTATTTAAAACCTTAATTAAAAAACGAGGTGTTCTTAAAGGAAAAGTTTCTGTTTTTAGCAATAAAATTACAAAATTACAGGAAAGTTTTTTGAATGAAGAAAATATTTCGGAACAAACTATTATTGAATTAGAAGATAGAATCGGTCAGATTAGTGATATTAGTAATGAGTTTGATAGTATTCAGAGTCAAATTGAAATGGAAATTTTAGATGATGAATCCAAGTTTATGGAACAATTAGCTCAACGAGAGCAGTTCTTACAAAATTTTTATGATTCATTTGCGTCAGCAAAACATTTATTGAATCAATTAAAACCAGCTAACAATAGTAACAGTGATCATAATTCCGATAAGAATTCGAGTATTTCAAGCAAAAATTGTAATTCTCCTGCAGTAAAATTGCCAGACATAAAATTACCTACATTTAGTGAATCTTCAAATACCTGGCTTGAGTTTCGAGACACGTTTACCGCATTAATAAACGACAACCCTGATATTGATGATATAAATAAATTTCACTATTTAAGGGCTAGTCTAGAGGGTAGCGCTAGTCAGATCATTCAATCTCTTGAAATTTCTGCAGGAACGTATAAGGTTGCATGGTATTTGTTATGCAAACGATATGATAATGAAAAAGCATTGATATACAATCATTTAGATGCATTGTTTGGTTTAGAAAAAATTATTAAAGCCTCATCTTTTAAATTAAGAAATCTCTCAGATACAGTCTCCAAACACTTGATGGCTCTTAACAGTCTTAAACTTCCCACAGATCAGTGGGATATTCTAATTTTACATTTAATGGCCAAAAGTTTGGACGATGGATCTGTTAGTAAATGGGAGGAATAAAAGTCTAAAAAAGATTTGCCTTCTCTTGAGGATATGTATGAATTTTTAAGAAGTAGATCAGACTTGCTAGAGCGATTAGAGTTGAACAAACTTGAACAGGGATTCAAGCCAGGGAAAACCAGGGGCTTACTTTCTGCCGATTCAGAAAATAATTCACATGAAAACAAAACATCTTTTCAAGGTTTCAAGTGTGCCATATGCAGTGGCGATCACAGAGTGTTTATGTGCGACAAATTCAAGGCAATATCTGTGCTAAATCGCATGGAACAAGCCAAAAGACTAAAGTTATGCTTAAACTGTCTTCGAAGTGGCCACAAAACCAACCAATGCAGATTGTATGCTTCATGTAAAACATGTAAGGGTAAACACAATACTCTTTTACACATAGAAAACAAAAATCAAGCAAATCAAAATATAAATCAAGGAAGTGTTTCCCTAACTACAAGTTCGGAACATTTTCAAATTCTGTTATCCACTGTAGTAGTAGATGTTTTAAACATTTATGGTGCTTACGTACCTGTTCGAGCTATTCTAGATTCAGGATCAATGTCTTCCTTTATAACTGAGTCTCTTCACTCAAAACTAAATATTCCAAAGCAAACAATAAATTTCGCTGTTTCTGGTTTGAACAGTGCCGTCTCTAATGTGAAATATAAATGTTGTTTAAAATTTAAATCTCAACATAAAAATTTTATGATGGACTTGTCTTGTTTTATTTTGCCAGAAATAACTGGAAACTTGCCTACATTTTACATTGATAAGCAAAAGCTATTGATACCTAAATATATCAATTTGGCTGATAAAAACTTCCATAAGCCCGGACCAATCGAGATGCTGATAGGTGCTGATATTTTTTGGAATGTTTTATGTCCAAACCAATTGAAGTTAAATACAAATGGTCCTGTTTTACAGAAAACTCAGCTTGGGTGGTTGGTTTCAGGTAAAATACAAGGCTTTCAAATTTCTAATAATATAGTTTGTAATTTGGTTAAAAATGAAGGTGATTTATATATCCAAGACCAGTTATCAAAATTCTTTGAAATAGAAAGTGTTAAAACTGCCAGTCCTTGGTCCAAAGAGGAAATGGACTGTGAAATTCATTTTAAAGACACAACAACAAGAACTCAAGAAGGTCGTTTTGTTGTATCGATTCCATTGAAAGAAAGTCCAAAAATATTAGGTGAATCTTTAGAAGATTCAAATCGCTTGAGCAAAAATTCTCAAAAGAATACCAATTCTCAAGAATGTACAAGAATTTTATCCTCGAATATGAAAAGCTCAATCATATGCAAAACATAGGAGAGGTATCTGAAGTAAATCATGAGGATGCCTATTCTTTACCGCACCATGGAATTCTACGTATGCATAGCGCAACAACGAAATTAAGGACAGTTTTTGACGCCTCGGCGCGATCTACAAGTGGAGTTTCTTTTAATGAACTTCAGCTAAAAGGACCGGTAATTCAAGATGATTTAGTGTCAATATTATTATGCTTTAGACAATATAAATATGTTGTTACCGCGGACATTGAAAAAATGTACCGTCAGGTCTTGGTGTCAAAAGATCAGCATAAAATGCAAAGAATTCTATGGCGAGATAACGAAAATAAAGCACTAAGTGTCTGTGAACTTTCCACGGTAACTTATAGTACTACAAGTGCACCATTTTTAGCTATTAGGTGTTTAGAATTAGGTAAACTTTGTGAAAGAGAATTCCCGATTATTTCAAATATTATTCTTCACGACTTCTATGTCGATGACCTTTTGACAGGTTTCGATGACATTCACATTGCAAAAGAAAGTTGTCTTAAATTATGTGAAGTTCTTGGATCAGGCTGCTTTCCACTTCGAAAGTGGCGATCAAACTTTCCGGACATAATGCATGATCTAAAAGAAGGTAAAATTGCTGATTCTTCGGAAGGTCTAGTCATTAGCGAAGATGATGCAAAAACCCTAGGTATATCGTGGATGAGTAAAACGGATAAATTAATATTTCATATTGATGTTGAAATGAAGGGTGAATGTTTAACAAAAAGAGTTATGCTTTCAGGCATATCCAGAATATTCGATCCAATGGGTCTACTTGGCCCTTGCATTATAATTGCCAAAGTAATGTTACAACAACTTTGGAAGGAAAACCTATCTTGGGACAGTCCAGTTTCCCATGAATTACAAGTTAAATGGAACAATTTTATACAAGAACTTCCGTCATTAAATTATTTAAAAATTAAGCGACATGTTATTTGTGATAATTCCACACAAATAGAATTACATGCTCTTTTCAGACGCTTCTGAGGTAGCATACGATGCAGCTGTGTATGTCAGATCAAAAAATTGCTATGGTGAAACATTTTGTCTTTTGCTTATCTCTAAAGCTAAGGTTGCGCCAATTAAATCACTAACAATCCCTCGGTTAGAATGTGCAGCCCATCTTCTGGATAAACTTGTTAATAAGGTTACTACTTCTTTGAGGCTTGATTTCAATTCTGTAACATTATGGTCTGACTCCACAATAGTGTTGGGTTGGATTAAAACTCCAGTTCATTTGTTAAAACCATTCGTTCGTAATCGAATTGGTGAAATACAGGAGTTAACTGATATCAGTTCATGGCGTTATGTTCCAAGTTTAGAAAATCCTGCAGACATTTTATCAAGAGGCTCTTATCCTAGTAGTATGAATAAATCAAATATATGGTGGCAGGGTCCATATTGGCTCCAAGAGAGCCCTGACCTTTGGCCAAAAGACAACAAGACGTCTATTCCCCTTCCAGAAATAAAAACTACCTTGGTAGCGGTGTCTGAATTTAAATTTCCATTCGAAAGGTTTTCTAATTTGAATCGATTGAGGAGGTGCATGGCTTTCATTTTAAGATTTATAAAAAATTGCTCAAGTAATAAAGAAAATCGATCGTTTGGTGTTTTTACAACAACAGAATTAGATAACTCTTTGAAGTTGCTTGTAAAACTATCCCAAATATCTTCGTTCAATATGGAGTATAATGATTTAAAAGCTCGGAATGAAATTGACAAAAAAAGTAAACTTTTATCTTTAAACCCGTTTATGGACACGAGCGGTATACTTAGAGTTGGAGGTCGTTTGCAGAATTCAAATTTTCATTTCAATAAAAAACATCCAATGATTTTGTCGTCGAAACACCATTTCACGAAACTTCTTTTTGAACAAGAGCATAAAAACTTATTACATGCAGGACCATTACAATTATTATATAATATACGAGAAACGTATTGGCCAGTTGCCGCTCGCAACCTACCTAGATCTATTGTTCATAAATGTATACAATGTTATAGATTAAAACCAAAATCAGTCCAACCTATTATGGGAAATTTACCAAGTGATAGATTTTTATCTGGTTTCCCCTTTCAAATCACAGGTACAGATTATGCCGGACCTTTTCATGTACTTAATAAAAGGGGACGTGGCTCAAAAATCATGAAAGGTTATGTTGTCTGTTCATATGCTTGGCTACAAAATCCATTCATCTTGAGTTTGTAAGTAGTCTTTCAACTGAAGATTTCCTTTTGGCTCTGAAACGCTTTATCAGTCGACGTGGAAAACCATCTCAAATTTATTCAGACCACGGTACAAATTTTATTGGTGCAAATAGAAACTTGAGAGCACTCTATGATTTTCTCACTCAAAATGAATGTTTAATTAGTGATTCTATGAACAATCAAGGCATACGCTGGAACTTTAATCCAGTCCAAGCTCCACATTTTGGTGGATTATGGGAGGCTGGGGTTAAGGCAATGAAATATCACTTGAAACGTGTTTCTGGTAAATCTAACTTTACTGTTGAAGAGTTCACGACTTTGCTCTGCCAGATAGAGGCCATATTAAACTCCCGTCCTCTTTGTCCGCTATCTACTAACCCTTTAGATCCTTCTCCTTTAACACCAGCTCACTTCATCATTGGTCGTCCACTAACTTCAATTCTGGAGCCAGTTATGATTATAGAAAGGAAAGCAGGTTATCCAGATACCAAAAAATCGAAAATGCTCGGCAACACTTTGGGACGAGATGGTATAAGGAATACATTTCCGAACTTCAGCAACGATCTAAATGGAAGACGAACCATGGAGAGTTGGCAGAAGGTATATTGGTACTTATAAAGGATGACAAACTTCCACCTCTTAACTGGAAATTGGGGCGCGTAACAAAATTATTCCGGGGTAGTGACAATATCTCGCGAGTTGCAAAAATTCTCACCAACAATGGAACTGTCATCAGGGATTTTTCCAAACTGTGCCCTTTGCCGTAAAAAAAAATAAACGTGTGCGCTTAAGTTTAAGTAACTGTTATATACTCTGTTAAAAGCTGGTGCTTCTAAGGCCGCGGGTATGTTACGACTTCTAAAATTTATATGGAAGCTAAACCTGGCAACGCTGCGACCACGAGGGCCCAGAAGAGAGACAGCAAAAAACCCAGGGCATTCAAGATACACACCACAAGAGTTGCAGACGTAAAATTTATAAAAATCTGTTTAATGTATAATAATTCAATATCAATATATGAGATGCAAGGATAATATATGTAATTAAAGTTGTGCGTTTACGAAATACAATAGTGTATCATTATTATTATAATAAAAGAAGAAAAGAACAAACACCGACACCCAAACAACTACCCTCTATCCAAAAATCAAAACAAAATTCTATTCCTTCAAACCACAATAGATTTAATCAAACTTTCACACGAAACCCTATTATTAACCCAAATCCCCCACGAAATAACTCTTTTTCAAATATCACTATTTCTCCCATAAATAGAATCCAAAATAACCACCCCCTTAGAAATAACCAAAGTTTCACTGGATCTCAGCCTAATAATACTTTTGGTAATAACCATACATTTAATAATCCATCTACCAACAATTCTTTTGGAAATAATCCAAACCCCCTTGCTCCACAACACCAAAGAAATTCTCTAACTCCTCGAAATGTCCCACAACCAATGAGTGGTGTACAAACTATTTCTAGTAGAAATCAACCAATGAGTACTTCCACGAGAAAAACTTTTAATTTTAATGTTGATTCCCATCAAAATGAATACTTCAACCCTAACGATACTTTAGACTTTGACGATACAAATGACAATTTTGAAAACGAAAATTCTCATCCAGACGTCCAGGTCGAAAATTTTTACGAAGCCACTCACGAAGCACCAATTCAATAAATCTTAATAATATCCGTAACAACCCCCAACTACCATACTTCATTATGCCAAAATCAAAACTAAAAGTCTTAATTGATACAGGAGGCTCATATACAATTATATCTCCTAAAGCTTCTACCTTTTTCAACTCAAATCACATTTATAATAAGCCCTTCACGTTGACTTCCATGAAAATAACACGGAAGTATAACTCCAATATTAAAACACCCTTGCTCGAAGAACTTAACATTTTAGAACCCATCCACGCTAGAATTGCCGATTGGAGTAAAGACTTCGACATACTATTAGGAAATTACGACCTAGAACGCTTGCATGCTTTGATAGATTATCGAAGTAAATTACTTACATTAAAACGTCTTAATATTACTATTCCTTTTGACACCTTGCATAATAAAATTCCTGTAGACATCTTCAATGGCGACATTCTCCTACCCGAAACTATAATAAATAACATTAAAATTCCTGTCTATCCATACTGTTGCCAACGGTTACATTAACGATATCTATTTACCAACTCCTTTGCCCTTAGAACCTATACATGTCGAGCATTTAGATAAATACGAAATATGTAACGATCCAAGTAAATTCGATCCTTCATTAATTCGTACTCAGCATTTGAACCAAGAAGAAAAGGAAAAAATTTTGAAGCTTTGTAACAAATATAAGGATATTTTCTATGACGATAATTCCGATTAACTTTTACTTCGGTCATTAAGCACGAAATAAGAACAAAAGACGAAAACCCAATTTACGTCAAAGGCTTCCGACATCCGAAAGCAATGCAAGAAGAAATTTCCAGACAGATTAATCAATTACTCGATAAAAAAATTATTAGACCATCAATATCTCCTTACTCCGCCCCTGTTTGGGTTGTACCAAAAAAAACCGATGCTTCCGGCAAGAAAAAATTCCGTATGGTTATTGACTACCGCAAACTAAACGAAAACACCGTTGAAGATAAGTATAATCTTCCCAATATAGAAGACATTTTAGATAATCTAGGAAAAGCTACATATTTTAATACCCTTGATCTAGCCCAAGGCTTCCATCAAATTGAAGTCTACCCAAATTCAATCGAAAAAACAGCTTTTTCCGTACCACATGGTCACTACGAGTTTTTACGAATGCCATTTGGTCTTAAAAACGGACCTTCCACTCTCGAAAAATTGATGGATAATATTCTCCGACCTTTTCTCCACAAATGTTGTTTCGTCTATATGGACGACGTCATAATTCTCTCTAAGTCCCTTCAAGAACACTTGATTCACATTGCTGCAATCTTTGAAACATTCCGAAAGGCAAATTTGAAAATTCAGTTAGACAAATCTGAATTTCTAACGAAAGAAGTCGCTTTCCTTGGTCACATTGTGACTCCTGAAGGCATTAAGCCCAATCCTAGTAAAATAGAGGCCATTAAAAACTTCCCTATTCCAAAGACTGTGAAAGAAGTGAGATCATTCTTAGGACTCATTGGATATTACAGAAGATTCATCCCAAATTTTGCAAGAATAACATCACCCTTTTCTCGATGCACTCGTAAAGGAGCTATCATAGACCCAACGAATGTCAATTACAAAGAATGTTTTGAGAAGTGCAAACAACTCTTATGCAATGCCCCAGTTCTGCAGTACCCAGATTTTTCAAAACCTTTTGTTTTGACAACCGACGCTTCCAATATTGCCATTGGCTCTGTATTATCACAAAACAACCATCCCATTTCGTATTACTCCCGAACTTTGAACTCCGCCGAGCAAAATTATTCAATTATCGAAAGAGAACTTCTGGCAATCTTAGATTCCTGTAAACATTTTCGCCCGTATTTGTATGGTCAAAAATTCACTGTCGAAAGCGACCACAATCCTCTAGTATGGATTTGCAAAATTAAAGACCCCACATCTCGGTTAGCCCGATGGAGACTGAAACTGGAAGATTACAATTTCGATGTAAAGTACCGCAAAGGCAAAGAAAACCAGGTAGCCGACTGTCTTTCCAGAGTACAGGTCAACGCACTTTCAAATTCTTCTATTTGTGCCGAACCCCCTGATCCCCACGATTTTGATCTAGACGAATTCCTTCGACAAAAATCAATCTCTCAGCGAGAATACCAAACACACCGCAACCGAAAACCCGATTTCCGGAATTCCTATATCTGAAGATCCAATCAATTCAGCAACAAATCAAATTATTATTATCCCTAAATCTAGAGAATATGACATTATTTATAAGAAACCTTTCAAAAAACATAGATATACCGTAAACCTCACTGACAATTGAATAACAGAAATACCTGATGCTCTCAAAAAAATACTTAGACCAAATGAAAAATTCGCGATACATGTACCCCATGAATTTCGACCCTTTATCTGTTATTACTTTAAGAAAACTTTTGACTCGACCGTTAAGGCTATTTTTTGTAATAAGTTACTACAAGACGTAGAAGAAGAACAAAGACAAATAGACTGTGTAAAACAATATCATACCGAAAATCACAACGGCATACTCGAAACTTACAAACATTTGAAAAATCAATTTTATTGGCCAGCCATGCAAACTACTATTTCTAATTTAATAAATCAATGCGAGATTTGCTTAAAAAACAAATATGAACGACACCCTTATAAATTACCTCAGTTAGGCCCATTATTAGGACAAAAACCTTTCGACATAACTCACATTGACTTGTTCCATTGTAACAAAAATTATTATCTAACGATTGTAGATTCATTTAGCAAATATGCTCAATGCTATAAAATCTCTGATAAAACTTCCGTATCAATCATTAGCAAGCATCCCTTAGATGATACTTTCACACATGCAATTCTAATTTATAATCAATCAATCCACAGTTCCACTAACTTCTCACCTTTTTCAATTCTTTATGGACCCAATGCCGAAGAAATACATTTCGATTTTGATCTTCCGCTATACGAAACATACAACCAAAGACATAAAGACGAACTCCAACCATTCATAATAGACTTATATAATAAACAAAAAGAAAAACGACAGAAAATTCTAGACAAACAAAATGAAAATACTGAACCAATTCCGGTAATCGATCCAACTAGTTCTGTCTACGTAACTAGGAATAAACATCGACCTAAACTAAGCTCTCCATATTCTAAATTACATCCAAAAAAACAACTCAAAACTAAAATTGTTGGTAAGACCGACAAACAAAACACCACAAGTACTCACTTAAAATTCGCAAAACGACTTCGTAACGTAAAGAAAAAGAATATCTCAGATAGATCTTCTTTACAGGACGACCCTATCCCTGGGACATCCGCTCAAGATACAAGAAATCCCCAATAACGGCTATTATGCAGAAGACATAGGCAAATCAAACGAGATAAAAAATCATTATCATAGACATATTTTACAAATTAATTTAGAAAAATTAACTGATACTTTAGAAACGAACCCTAATGACCTTTTCGATTCACCTTTAGAAAATGGACCTTTAGCCCCTTTGAAATTTCAATATAATCACCTTTTAAACGAAGCAAAAGATAATCTTCATAAAATTACCCGTAAACATAAAAGAGGTTTGTTCAATTTCCTCGGAACAACTATTAAATATATATCTGGAAACCCTGATGATTATGACTTGGAATTATTGAAATCGCGAATTACTGCTGTAGAGGTTAAAGAAAATGAAATCATTAACAATCTTAACAAAGAGATATCTTTTGGACACTCTATTGATACGAGATTTAATAATCTTCTAAATTTGATAAATAATAATAGTAAAATAATTGTGGCTGCAGTAAACAAGTTATCATCCGATTTCAATGGATACGTTGCACTTCATAATGAAATTCTAAACCTTCAAACTATAAACGAATTCCTTTTGAAACTGATTCGAACTATAACTTTATCCCAACAAGACCTTTCGAATATTGAGCTCTTTACTTTAGATGAACTGGAAACTTTAAAACGAGAATTATTAGAAACATATTCTCGGAATGCCCTTTTAATCAGTGACGAACATCCCTATCAATTAATTGAAGCTTCTAAATCATTAGTTTGCGTTACCACCAAGACCATGCTCATAATACTGAAAATACCCATCCTTTATCCTCATTCTTACCCTACATCTAGAATCTACCCAATTCCCAATAATGATCACATTATGATCCTGCCACCCGCGCATTACTACGCAAATAATAAATGGTACGAAATCTGCACCAGCTTAGCTGAACACATCATCTGTACGAAACCTATAAGATCGCAAGGCAAAATCCCGAATATAGAGAATTGCACCAAGTCAATCACAACAGAGAACTTTTCACAAGAAACCAGCAAAGTAATTTATTAGGAATAGTTCATCCAACCATAATTCAAAACCAAGAAATTAGGAGAAGTAGCATTTTAATGACAAACGAGTCAATTACTATAGAAGGAATACGATACAATAAGAAAATTGTGCAAGAAATTACAGTGCCGCAAGTAGTCCCAATCAAGCTGCATCCGAAGCACGAAATTATGCTAGAAAAACTCCAAATTCCAGAGACGCACGGACAAGTTCAACCCATTGAACCAATCCCACTTCTGCCGCAATTTTCCGCAGGACTCAGTATTGTTTCTTTAATTACAATTTTGATTACTTTAGCCATTTTAATAACAGTCTCTGTAAAGAAACGAAAAAGAATTTCCAGATTCTTATATGGTCCCAAACTACAACCCACTCAAATCCAGATTCTCCAAGATTTGTTCTCAGAGACTTCGAGGACGAAGTCAACACCAAAAGAGGGAGGAGAAATGTGAAAGGTCCCCGACACTGCCACACGACCAAAATACGTATCAAATAAATATAAGTTCATTGCATTAAATTGGATTCATTCATTGTTTTGTTACTGTTCATTGTTAAAATATTGATTTGTCTGTAGTTATTTTCTGTAGAAATTATAAGTCGTTTATTGTAAATAAAAGTACTTTTTAAAAAACGTTAAAAGTGTCTCAAAGAACATTTCTATATATATATATATATATATATATATATATATATATATATATATATATATATATATATATATATATAATTTTTATTGATTCTAATTTTTTTTATTTTAAGATATCATATACCTAACTTCATAAAGTTATGCATGCTATTTTAAACTACCATATGAATTATAGCACGGGTGCCCAAGGATGCCGACATCCTGAATTGGACAATCTAAGCCCTTGAGTGAATAACCAATTATTTTTATGCTGATAGGCAACCGTGGCTTAGGTACACCTCTTCTAATTCTTTTTTTCAATTTACTGGTTACATATTTGATTACCATTAATATCCATCAAGCAACCTCTTATAGTTTTTCGTGTCAGAGATATTATCGGTAGTTGATACTTTTGAGAAAATTATCATACTTGAAATGGTAGTACAATTGTACGATGAATTTGAACAGATTCCACATAATTATACGAGGGTTGCTACTTAAGTTTTGAGATAAACAAATAAACACATATTTATAATTGCATATGGTTTTCGAAAATAATATAATATTTTTCTAATTTATTTGTACAATTCCTATTCCTGAGGTGAAATAATAAACACTGTCTCTCACTTCTCAATTTATTTAAATACTATTAATTACACTTAACCAACTTATAATAATCCACTTATCACTATCACTTAACTATCTTAAATAATTCATTGAATTTCTTCGGTCTGTTCGCTACGACTATTTATTATAAACTGAACTAAATTGTACTACACAAACCCTTTATATACCCTAAGAGTACTAGAAAATGCAGAAACATGCATATTCGTCGCATCTACGTGTTTTTGAGTGCTTTAATCGTTTTCAAGAAGACCGAGAAAATGTTTAAGATGATTTACGTTCGAATCGTCCTTCCATTTTAAAAATGGGAATGTCGAAAAAGATAATAATCTTTTTCGATCTGATCGTCGGCTGATTATTCATATGATTGCTGAATTTATAGAAATATACCAAGAATGTGTGCGGAAAATTTCACATTAGAATTTTAACATGCGAAAAGCGTGTGCAATACTGAAACTGAACTGCAAAACTGAAACTGACACCTCATTCGCACTGTCCGTCACGAGGTTTCTAGTTAAGTACACCCACCTATTACTCCGGAATTGACACCAGTCTCGTTATTTAATAACTACAACTCAAATTTCTTGGCATAACTAGGAAATATTCTATTGAAGACTAAATCCTGATCATCTAACACTGAATTTAAAAAAAAATTTATGAGTTTTTTATCATTGCTAATCATCTTTGTACGAGAAGCGATACCATAAATTACGTATTATTCTTAATAATTGCAAGGAATTAGCAGCTGGGAATTCTACAGTCATTTAATGGATAACAAACTTGAAAAATTATGCATATTTAGAAAGTTTTTATGAATTTGGAGCATACAGTATACTTCTGATGGACTTATGCACATGAATGAATTATTTGCAAGAGCTTCTATTTGAAATATCAGTTACGTTAATTCACAACACACTGAGTAATCAGATGATCTAAATCTAGTATTCAACTTTTCGCATGATTGTTTCACTAGATACGTTTTTCTCTGATTTCAATTATTCCTTCTCCACATCATATCGAAGTAGAAAGCTCCACTAATCGCCGGCTGTGACTAGAGGCTTCTATTTCTCCCTTTGTTAAGAACGCACACAGTGTTACTGATAGAAAGATATCACGTAGTCATTGGTAAACGTTGAAAATAATTTTTTTCTTCAAATGTTAACATTTCGGCGCGGCGGGCACGCCGAATGATTTTTCATAAACAAGTCCGTCGCAGCATTACACCGCATTTCAGTTTTAAATTTAAGCTAGAGAAATTGCTAAAATATAATTCTGTTTTGCATTTGAACTAGGGAAATTGCTAAATATAAAACTGTTGTGCATTTGAATGTTTTATAATGAAAAGTTAGAAAACAGCAGTGAATTTCATTATAAAAAGAGATTGTGAAAATAATTTAACCAAGTTTTATTCTGTCGTTGCACTTGAAGCGTACAATATTTATTTTACTTTGCCTTTTGTAAACATTATTTTCGGATGTAAACTTCATAATATTATTATTATATTCGCTGCACATTTTACGTATCCTTTTTTTTGAAGTTTCTCTAGTAGTTGCCTGAATGTTGTCGTTGTATTTTATCCCTTAATCATGTATTTAAAGTCTATTTATCAAAGAAAAATAGTAAATCAAAGCATATTTACGTATAGTGCACGTGATCAGGGAACATGTAACAGGACCGCACTTAAGAAAGAAATTACGGTTTCATACTGTAGATTAATAATATAAATTATGAATAATTGAAAATATGGAGATATTTGTATTGAAACATTAGAATGAAATCTTCATTTTCTATCTCAATAAACACATTTCCTTATTCTCAATGTCGTCAACATTTGTAATGAGGGTTTAAACTTGCACATCAATGTCATTTTGGTTTCAACCTTTTCCTGGACATGTTAAATACAGTTTTTTTACTGTTTCTGCTGCAACATATTATATCCCATCTCACAGTGGTAGGTTGGTAATCGCAAAATAGTTTTATTTTATTTTCTGGTTATTATTTATGCTTTTTCTAATAATAAAATGTTTCTCGTTTTTTGTGTTAATATCCAATTTCTTAAGAAAAAAAAATTATAAAAAGTTGATCTTTCAAAATCCGGCAAGTCCTTATCTTCTTTAACTACTCTCAGACCCAACTCATTTTCAAAGAAAAAATGGTGGACAATTCTTCTGAAGACTTGATTTGTTAATTATTTTTCTTGATGGACTTTCTTTTGTATCGGTCACTGAACTCACGAAGGATTCGGTATACACTTGAAAAAGTACGGCTAATGTCAACAACTTCATCATCAGTCTCCATGTCTTCATGCTAAAGAAACTTACGAAATAGACAAATACAAACGGCTTTATATCTGTGAAACATTGCTTAACACTCGATGAAAATATTTTTTTGTTCCATTGTGAGCAAACCGGAATCCATCTTGCCCACAGCTTTCTCGTGACCAAATTTTCAGTTAATATGCGACGTACCGTACTTTTTCAAATGCCTACTGTATCTGCTAGCTCGCGCACTTTCAGTCGACGATCATCCAGTACCGTTTTTTAGATTTTTCTCAACATTTCTGAAGTCGTCACTTCATTTGGTCGTCAACGGCGATGCCAAACTTCGTAGGTCGTACGGACTCGTTTAAACTCTGCTACCCAATATTTCATATAATCGTTTAAATATGATAAGAAAACATAGAATGGAATATTTCGTTGAATGATGTTATCCTGGTAACCCTTGGAAGGATAATAGTACGAATTTATGAAATTGTGGTACTATTATCGTTTCTTAATAAGTCTACAAAATTTCAACTTAATCAAACGTTTTGATATACTTAAAATCGAGCTTACAGATTCTGTTACATCCTTACATAGTGAGCCTACAAATCCTTACAAATACAGTGTGTCTCCACGTTTAATTATGTTAAAACAACATAGGATCAAAATATTTCGTTAAATGATGTTATCTTGGTGATCCTAGCAAGGATAGTAGTACGAAATTTTGGTATGATTACCGTTTCTTAATAAGCTTACAAAATTTTAAATTAATCCAACGTTTTGATATACTTGAAAATCGAGGTTAAAGATTCTGTTACGTGCTTTCTTGGTGATTCTGGCCAGGATTATTGTACAAACTCATGATATTAGTATATAGCCATTGTTTTTCACAAATGTGTAATGTTTTGAATTTATATAATCGCCTGAATTTAAAAAAAAATAACAGAATCCAAAGATTTATTAACATAAGTTTATCCTGGTGAACCTAGCATGGATAGTAGTTAATGGAAATGAATTAATGAAATCATGGTTTCTTAATAATTCTGGAGAAGTTCGTTGAATATTCATTCATCGGTGAAAATACTATAAAACTTCAAAATATGTTAAATCCCAAATGCCACATACGTTATATAATGGAAACAAATACGTGTGTGTTCAAAATAAGTAACATAAACTGGTAAATTTTTCAGAAACATTTTGAATAGACGTAATTTTTAACCTATGTCATGATTATATGTTGTTGATACAGACCTCAAAAGGTAATTCAAAGCTAATCCCGTGTCGACTTATATGGTGGAGCTCGGCCATCAAGTAGATCTGAAATGTGCGGCACCTGCTGGAATGCCACCTCCTAGAATTTACTGGCTAAGAGGTGGTCAGATATTACACTCTGATACCAATGTATTGGTCACCAGCGAAGAGCATCTTTTAATAGGACAGGCTCGTGCTCAAGACACGCGGAAAATACAGCCGCGAAAAGAATAGCACCGACAACTCAAATTCTTTTCTTGTTTTTGGATCTCTTTTGTTAGAAAATTAGTTTCATTTTATATCTATTAGTTTCAGCCGGGACTTAAACTAATCATGCGTAGAGTGGGTTGCTCTCGTATAAAATAGCCTCATGCGGTATATGAAATTTATGGGTTAGGAGATATTTACATTTTTAGATCGCTATACGTGCTAAGGAGGTATTAAAACACAATCAAACATTGATATGCAGAAAAATTCAGTTGGTTAGCCTACAACTAATAAAATGAAAACAAATGAACTATGATAAATGATCGAAGTGGGCACCTTGCACTTCTAGACACCTCTGGAGTCTACGGAGGATATTTCTTTGAATTGCAAGATTCTGCCTCATGGCTTCCCAATGGAAGTTTATTCTATCGATCATTTCGTTCCTTGTGTTCACTGGTATTGCATATACCAAGCTTTTAAGATATTCCCAAAAAATGGATTCATTTTATCCAATTCAGAGGAACGTGATGGCCTCGACCAAGTGGAGAACAGCTCCATCGTGCATGAATCACATTTCTCTGCGAATGTTTAGTATTTTCGAGCGCCCCTTCCTACTTCCTAATGTGAAGTGAAAAATCATCTCAATAATAATTTTCATAATGGGTGGATTGGTAGGTGAGGTCCATTTGCATAGCAACTACATTCCCCTGAATTGAATACAATGGATTCATTTGTTGAAGATATGTTAAAAGGCAAAAACACTAGTAAACACAACGAAATGATCGATAGAATTGTGAGACTATAAGACAGAATTTTGGAATTCACAGAAATATCTTCCTTAACTCCGGTGTGTAGAAGTGCAAGATGCCCACTTCGAACTTTAGTCAGAGTTTTTTTTGTTTTTATTTAATTATATGTTATAGGCTAATCAACTAAATTTTTTAAAATTTCAATTTTCTCCTTATGTTCGACAGTATGCAATTAGAAATGTTTGATTGTGTTTTAATATCTCCTGTAAGTATTTTCTTTAAATAATTACAATTTACGATCATTTTCTTCAGCGAAAATCATCCTTTTTTATTGAAAAATTAATTTTTGATATGTTTAGATTGTAGAGGTCGTCGCTGTGAAAGCTGGGCATGAACCGCCCTGGCCCTCAGACAGTAGTGTAGAATTATTCATTCCGTTAAATACACTACATGAACATATGTGATCATCCGTCAAAAACTCATAAAGTTCGAATTTATAGTTTAGAAAATATAATCTAATATAAGTTCTGATTTCGCAACTTTAAAGGCCTATAACTCAGAAACGACAGGGCGGTAAAGGGATTTTTTCATGTTACAGCATCATTTTCAAGTCATCTACTCACTCCCAAATTTTTTGGCAACTTTAAAGGCCTATAACTCAGAAACGAGAGGGCAGTATAGGGATTTTTTCATGTTACAGCATCATTTTCACGTCA
Organism: Diorhabda carinulata; assembly: GCF_026250575.1. Taxonomy (NCBI): domain Eukaryota; kingdom Metazoa; phylum Arthropoda; class Insecta; order Coleoptera; family Chrysomelidae; genus Diorhabda; species Diorhabda carinulata. The sequence continues at coordinate 14,840,571 of NC_079462.1, forward strand.
TTTACTCACTCAATTTTTTGCATCATGTTTCGGAAAAGGAAAATGAAAACTGAGCCCCATTACTCTGATACTCGAAGGTAATAAAGAGTTCTAGAGAAGAAAAGTTGTAAGTAAAGTACGTAGGTTATTGTATATTTTGCTACTGTAATAAATATCTATAGTAATATTTCTTCCGTATTTTGTATAGGTACGAACAATCGTAAGCTTTGATGAACTTTTTGGATAAAGCTGGTTGGAAATCGTACAGAATGAGCACATTTTAGAACATTCCAACAAAAAAAGCGCTTCTAAAAGAGCTTTTACATCCGTTCTTACAGTTTTCTTGACCACATTTGATTTTGAACAGGTTATTGTCTTATTTAGATATAAATTGATAATTAATAATGAAGAAAAAAGGAGGGTTTGTTGGAGTGGGTCCTGATATTTGATTTGCTCCTCTGCAGGGCAAGGGTTGTGGTGTTTATGTGAGGTTGTATATGCTGACTTTTCTGGAGGAGAAAAAGCGAAAATTTAGCTTTTTTGGCTAGAAGAAATCGAAACGGGAGCTAGCAAGTGAAAACAGTTCTTCTCGGTTTGTTTTTTATTATTTTTTTAAAAATTTCATATGTTTATTTTTATTGATTGTTTGAAAATTTTTTTGTTAATTTTAAATTTAAAAGCGGGCGGGTATAGCTGCGCTGCATTATTCCCTATCGACGGTTCTCCAGGTTGCAGGGAAACCACAGAAAACCTGCAACACCGACGATCGACGAAGATTGTGTGGGGTGGATATGGGAGAACCAGCGAGAAGTCTACCGACAAGTTTGGTTTTAGTATCACCAAAAAAGGTGATTTCTGGAGTTGTACTTTAGTAGGAGGTAGTTGGCTTTTGGATAAAAGTGAAATGGATTCGGTTATCCATGCCGCTAGTGAAGGTACAGTTGTATCCGTGGAAGGGAGGAATGAGGCGTTTCCAGGATTTTAATAAGGAAGTTGGTGTAGGTTGGAAGGTTGTAGAGAGTTTGGGATTTTTCCAGGGTGGCTTGAGCTATATCCTGGGGGAATTTTGAGGTTTCTATCGTCTTCAGACAACGAGTGTGGAGATGTGAGATGTTTTTCTTATCTTAATAATTGTCAATTATTTTGCGACCAATGCGTCTTACTACTTCGTCATTAGTGATTCCGTCAGTCCATGGTACCTTCAGGATGCGTCTATAGAGCCATATCTCAAATGCCACAGAGTTTTCGATCATTTAAGTTTTCAAGGTTCAAGTTTCCACTCCGTACAGCAGTACTTACCACACATAACATTGTATGAATCCTATTCTGATGTGGAGGTCTATATTTCTGTTTGCTAACATTGAGGAGTACTTCACAAATGTCTTTCGAGTCATTTCAATTCTGATCTTTTCAAGTAGAGAGCAGAATCTAGTTCAGCTTTTATAATTGATTGAGCTAAGGCATTTCAAATAAAAGTATCACATATCGATGACCAATTTTTCCATTCACTGAAAACGTTCACTACTGATGGCTGCCAAACAAATAATAACCAACGTGGTGTCCTCAAACTTGAAACATATGCTTTATAGATTGTGTACTTTCTAATACTGTGGTATTTTTTAACTAACTATCTCTTCGTAATTATAAATAATTTGCCTTTTTAAATAACTATAACATTTTAGGGAAGTTTCAATAAATATCCCAATTCTGCAACTCATTATTTTCTGCACGAAACATGTTTAAGAACATATAAAAAACTTTTTTATTTTGATGAACTGTCTGCAGCATTTGAAGACGAAAACTGTAGGTATATTTGTTATATTCGAATTTAAAAAATCAGACTGTTCAAGTTCTCCCGGCGCCTATTCCGGTAATCTTTTATTATTAGAAAAATATTTCCTTTTTTCTCATCTTAACTCTTGCAGCTTCCATTTGATAGGTAGTAAAAGTCCGATATCTCGTTCTAACATTTCTCATATAAAGTTATACGGAAAGGTCGGGAACATTGCCACAATTCCACAAATTTGTTCTCATTCAAGACCATTTGTATTCAAGCTGTAAAGACTTTATTATGAAAAATATGGTATCGGATACCAAATTAGCATTTCTTACCTTATTTAATTACATTATGTTTCTCCAAACCACAGTCATTAATTAAAAACTTTCAAATCTAATAACTAAATACGAAGTTTGAGCTTAGCATGCAAATATAGAGCTATAGAGCTATATATAACTAAACGCAACTATCTTTCTACAAAATAGGAAACTTTTTGAAAATGGCGACCTGGAAAGGTGATTTTTTCCCTTAAAGGGAGAAGATGCCATATATTTGCACGCTGCAATGTATTTGTAGAACGCAGTTAATCGAATCTCCCATTTCCCATAAGGTGGTGAAAATTGAATGATTTTCCAAACTATTTTGCATATTTTTGTGAATAAGTCCAGCCCTTTCCCTCTTATGGCTTTTAACATTTCAGATATTATTTTTTTGTATCACGCAGCTTTTTTAGACATTTTATTCCTTCTATAACGTTTTCCTTCGTTATTCTTTCTTCGTTTTCATTCTGGCCTCCTTTTCTGCTAATATCATTAATTTCTTTATTTTTTACGTTATTATCTTCTGTTTCCATCAGTATTTGCTTATCCTGGGACCACACTACCGGCTAACGTCAATGCCCATTATCGCGATAATTATTGTGATAATTATTAACGCCCTAAAGCAGGTGGCTACACTTTAACGGTCAACGTGAATGCCTATTATTGGCGATGAAAACGGCAATAATTTTACTTTAATTCAAGCAAGATGGATGTACAGGAGATTCCTGATTACGTTATTTTTTAGTTCATTTGTAATGGCAAATAAAACACTAAACTTTCTTCTTATTCACCTTTCTACATCGTTAAACCATAAACCAATAAGTAGTGGACTGTATTTACTATTTAACTAAATTGTACTTTGAAACTAAAACATTTATCCACTCTTGCTAATTGACATAAACCAAAATACATAATTTATAAATATATAAGATTGTAGCGCGCCAATAAATAATCACACGTACGCTACCAAGGCCAAAAAGCAAGTGTTACATTTCTTTTTCTATTTATTTTACGGCCCAGAGTTCGCCGACTAGACAAGCAAAAAAAGGTCTAAAAATAAAAACCACAATACAGCATGTTACCATGGTAACAAAATTCAGTATATGCGGCGAACAGATTAATAACACGAAAGAAATATACGTATATACGAGGTGCGTTCACAACATACCCCCCCCCCTTGGAAGAATATCTCGCAAAATAAACCAAAAGTCTAATCAAAATCACAAGTCATTATCAGGTAACACACAAATCTTGGACAAAGCACGTTTAATGATTCTGGTACGAGTCCTTATTTCTGCTACCCGGCATCTTCCATCAGGGCCAGGAATTAACTTCACAATACGGCCAAGCTTTCATAGTGTTGGGGCCAGATGGTCATCTTTAATAACCACCGTTTGATTTTCTTTCAAACCTGGTTGCAACAATTTCCATTTAGATTTGGTTTGGAGTTCAGACAAGTACTCCTTGGACCACCGCTGCCAAAAATGTTGGTACATCTTTTGAATCTGCGTACTTGGCCATACGCTGTTTGAAGCAGTTAGGATTGGACAATTTTGAAGTACATCCAGAGGCTTCTAATGTTATCTTGCATGGATTTTACGTGGATGATATGCTCTGTGGAGGGTCTTCTGTTACTGAAATGATTGATGTGTGTAAACAAGTTAAAGAAATTCTTGGAGGTGCTGGATTTAATTTAAGGAAGTGGATATCAAATCGGCCTGAGGTCATTGCTGGTATTCAAGGATCGTCTAGTTCAGAGGAAAATATAATTTTTGGAGAAATAGATTCCAATAAGACATTGGGTTTGTACTGGTCTTTTAAAAAGGATGTGTTAATGTATTATATAAATTTTCCTACCAATGTTTCTAAAGTACACAAACGTAGCATCCTCTCAGATATTTCAAAAATCTTTGATCCTCTTGCGTTATTAAGCCCTAGCTTAGTTTCGTTAAAATTTTGCTGCAAAGACTATGGCAGTTAAAAATAAGTCAGGACGAATCTTTGCCTGCAAACTTAGATTTTTATTGGAGAGAGTTAAAAAAAGTTCTTTGTTTTAAATGAATGCGAGATTGAACGACAAGTTATATGTTTGGATTGTATATAAGAAGTGCCGATAAGAATTAATTTTTGGGATGCTTTCCAATGAGTAAAACCTACCCAAATCGTGACTTCTGGAGTCACCCAGCTTGTCTATAGAATCACAAAGTGGAAGCTACACAACAAACTTCCCATCATCAGTACATCTATATGTGGTTGTATCAAACATATCTTCACAAAAAAGACTTTCTTTTGACATTGTTGAGGTTACAATTGATGGAGGCTCCTCAACCTGCTAGAATTTCTCTAACTGGTCCTCAATACATGGTGTTGTTTTGACAAAGTTGCATAATCTAATTGTAGTTTCCGGAACCACAATGCTGCCAGACAACACCCATCCAAGCTTAGTTTTTTGCATGACTGGTTGCTTTTCGCCAAGACTTATTTGCCCAATACAAAGAAGACTATAGAAGATTTCAGCACCTAATAAGATGTCAATGTCTCCTGGCTCAGCTAAAGATGGGTCAGCCCAGATGGTTTGGTATTTTTAAATGCGATATATCTAAAGGCCGACTAGGAACATTATCACCAATTTTTGAAACCACTTAGCATGAAATGCTTGCCTTAAAATTATTATAAAAAGAAGCAATTTTCACATTGCACTTTGACTTAATATTTGAAACCAACTGATTAACTCCTGCCATAGATATATTTACATCAATAGATTCAAGACCCAAGTTCTTAAACATTTTTTCCGAGATTAAATTGGACTGGGACCCACTATTAATGTCCATTGCTTGCACTAAAGCTGTTGACAATAAAACATCTGTTATATTATTTGAATTACAATACGAAGACTTAGAACATTAGAAGTTGTAGGCACAGAATCCTTCGGTTCATCTAATGAAGGTTTCTCCTTTGACTTCACCAAACCAGACTCACTTATTGCACATCCAACACTGCCATTTGAGCTGCCCGAGAAGATGCTATTATTTTTATTTTTATCATAGTGTAAAAGAACATTATGTTTAGACCCACATTTTTTACACCCTCTCTTGGAACAATCTTTACTCATATGCCCAGGTCTTAGACAATTTAAACAAACCTTAAGATGTAAGGCCTTTTGAAACCTAGCGTAAGTGTTTAATTCGAAAAATGGGAGCATTTTTGATTAACAGAAACGTAGGATTTTTGCTTTGCCCTATATGACCCTTTTTCTTTAATGATACTTACAGTTATTCATCCCTAAGCCTTCCAATAAATAGGCTTTACCTTTTAGGAAACTTTTAAACTCGTCAAGTGTAGGTAATGCAGCTTTATTTTTTCTTTCCTCCCACTCTCTTTTTGTATGCGAATCAAGTTTTGAACATGCTAAAAATATAACCATTATATCCCAGTGTTCTGTATTCACCCCCAATGAGTTGAGCGATCTAAGATTTTTAACTAAAATATCCAATATTTTCCGAAGATCAACAGCATTTTCCTTTTGTATTTCTGGCAAATTAACCAAACATTTTAAGTTATTATTAACCAACAAAGAAGTATTGTTAAACCTTTCTAATAGTAGGTTCCAAGCAACATCATACCCACTATCAGAAAATTCGAGTGTGCCAATAAACTGTTTCGCGTCTCCGTCCAACGCGCCCCTAAGAAAATGAAATTTTTCTATATTATCCAATCTTTCATTTTTGTAAACCAAAGAAGAAAAGGTATCCCTGAACTCCAGCCAATTTTCAGATTTTCCAGAAAAGGTAGGAATTGGAATTGGCGGAAGTTTTGGCAATGCTTTAGAGCCACATGTTCATTTTTACTACGATGGGAACTTGAACCTGAAGCAGTCGTTTTTTCAGATTCTTTTTCATTATCTAGCTCATAGAAATTGTGTTTTGTCAGTAAATTACGCGCTAACGTTGAAAACCTATAAAAATTATCCTCGAAATTCTGTTCTGTTCTGTTCTGTAAACTGATTTTCCAACTCATCCTCATCCGCCAAAAATTCTATCTCATTCTGATTCACATCAAATGCCGGTAACAATTCGGCCATTTTTTTACAAAAAAAGCCCTATCAACACCATCCGTTAACGTTTCCAAGGAAGCATTCAACTTGTCAAAATAAGCTTTAAACATTGTTAACTTAGACTTTAAGCTACCACGCTTTTTTACCAAAAATTTGAACTCTTCACCCATTTTGCTTACGTTAGCAGAAAAAAAAAGTCGAGGTTTAAAGGGAAAAATATTGAAAGGAAATACTCACAATCTCCAAGAACTTTTTCTTTGTGTTTTTGTACTTTACCGGTCCGCTCAAATCCAATATCTAAGCAGCACAGCAATCCCAGGAATTTTTAGCATCCAAAACCAAATTGTTCTTATCACTAGTGCTCCAATAACACCATTCTTGTGAACCAAAACCAATAGCTTGCTGCAATAGTCCCAAAAACTACGCGAGCAATGTGTGTTTGCACAAAACACAACCAAACCAATATCCAATAGTTAATAGCCACGAAGATTACACCAAAGCCCACTGGATTCTTCAATATCCTGCTCGAAGGACCACTTTTATGTATCCTGATTACGTTATTTTTTAGTTCATTTGTAATGGCAAATAAAACACTAAACTTTCTTCTTATTCACCTTTCTACATCGTTAAACCATAGACCAATAAGTAGTGGACTGTATTTACTATTTAACTAAATTGTACTTTGAAACTAAAACATTTATCCACTCTTGCTAATTGACATAAACCAAAATACATAATTTATAAATATATAAGATTGTAGCGCGCCAATAATCACACCTACGCTACCAAGGCCAAAAAGCAAGTGATACATTTCTTTTTCTATTTATCTTACGGCCCAGAGTTAGCCGAATAGACAAGCAAAAAAAGGTCTAAAAATAAAAACCACAATACAGCATGTTGCCATGATAACAAAATTCAGTATATGCGGCGAACAGATTAATAACACGAAAGAAATATACGTATATACGAGGTGCGTTCACAACAATGGACGTTGACAAAGCTCTGTGTTTCATGAGTGTGAATTTTTAACATTTAAATTTATTGAGTCATTACTGAATGAAGAAAAAAAGAAACAGAAAAAGAAGATAGTGGATGATACAAATGCACAGGAATCATACACTGAAAGTCTTTCCATGTTTATTAGCTTAAAGTTTGTTTCCAAATATAAGAATGACCGGTACCATGTTAAACTTTCTATTTTATACTGTTGTCAGTTCGCTGCAAACATACCGTAGACAGGTAAAACAAATATATTTGGTCAAATGACAATACAACACTGAAATTACGTAGTGTGGCCGCTTCGTGTCATTAACTCTCGCGTAATCTCTTTGATGTACCGCCACTTGAGCTATCGCGTAATGCCAAACGGCAATGTTAATGCAGTTTTTTTAAATTATTGCGTTAAGTCGTGGCTACGGTTAATGTCGCGATATTTAATGGCATGTCTCGTTAGTGTGGCCCTAGAATACAACTTTATCTCCCCATTATATTGCGTTTTCCATTAAAATTCTATCATTATCATCCTTTGTGTAAATTTCGTCTGGTATCTTACTTCCTAAAAATTCAATTGTTTTGTGAAACAATTTCTAGTTTCTTTCGCTGTCACTTTCTAATTTGTTTCTGATGTCTTCGGCTACCATACATTTCAATTTTTTCACTATTCTTTCTATTTTACATAGTATATATCGCTTTAATGTATATTTTTCCTTTTATATTTCTACCTTTATTTGGGCGTCTACTATGGTGTCAATTTTTTATTCACACTTGTTTTGCATATACCACATACTTCTTTTGAAAATATCCCTCATATCCTTTGAGTTTTCTTAAAAGTTTTTCAGCTATTCAATTCATATATTGATTTTCTTGGTCGTAAGTGGTTAAGTCACCCAACATCAGAAATAATATTCATCCATCAACAGAAACTATAACATGACTCATCCTCAATGAGACATCATGTCGATAGAAAACAAAATAATATAAAAAAATAACACCACAAGATACAACATATTTCAATAGTAACCATGACGTAATTACTTTGTCGTAACGAGAGCCTAAAGTATAAGATCGAACAGAAGTCTCAAAACGCCGTAGACATTTGGGGGATCTTGTGTGCATATGTTGCTTTGACTTTCCATACATTGTCGTACAGCAACAATAGCATTTGAAAAATTGTTTTTCTCATAATTATAACGTACAACAAACGATTATGTTAATGCTATTCGCATCGACGTGTAGCACATTTTCAAGAATCAACAAACACACAGTATATAACTCAGTATTGTATACAAGAAAGGCCGTGAAATTTCTGGAAATTCTATGAAAAATCATTTGCGGTAGCTATATCTTCGCTAGTTTGACCACTAAATATCTTGAATTATTATCTCACAGCACTATCACTCATACTGTTCTCACCGTACACTGCACTGTCTTGTGATAAATGTCGGCAGCACTGTATCCTTCAGTTTGTAGAAAACGTATCCGACTTTGTAGCGTCCATCATTATTTACCCATAGCTCGACAACGATTGTGGTATTAGAGCCAGCACTATCGCAGTTGTAGCAAAAAAGCAGCGCAATTGCACAATGTACAGGCTCGTTTCCTACCACTACGTAATTACCTTCTGGAAAACCAAATGAAATATTATTCTTGGTCATTTACAAGTTAAAAATACGGCAGTTTCTCATTGTTTTGCTTTGCGTTAAAGTTATAGAAGACGATAATAATTGGAAAAAAATGTGCAGAATATAATTTCAACACCATATACCACTTTTGATTCACTTTTCAAATTTTATTATTTAGAACAATATACGAAATTAGTCTTGTTTGAATATAAGAAGGAACAATTGGATTGAACAGATTTTTTGGAGATCATGCAAGTTGCAGTAGGAATGTAAGTTTAGGATCTTGAGACACACTCAATTAAGCCAATGACTCCTGAAAATGTTGCTGAAATAAACGCTCGATCCATTACATCCCCATCGTATGATATAGAGATATTAACAACAAATTCATGCAAGAGTATTTTTAATAAATTAACATAAAATTGGCAACGATAATATTAGCAGATGTTGCCTCGTTCGTCACAATATGAAGCCTTACGAGGGTTTCTATTTAAGTTTTAAAATAGACAAATATTTATAATTGGATATGGTTTTATTATTTCTCTAAATATACTCGATTAAGATCAATATATTTTTGCATGCGTTTGAATCAATTATTAAATTATTTTTTCCACTCAGATCTAGGTACCTCCAAACATGTGGTTTGAACGCATCAACAGCTTCTTCAGGTGTAGAAAGACGTTGATATCACTATTTATTTTTGATCTGCAGGAATAAGAAGGAATAATTGGGTGGCAAACGGTGGATTCCGTCTTTGGCGATTTGTTAACTTGATTTATCAATTACTTCTGGCGAAAATACTGGTGTACCAAAGTACTCCGTGCATTAACAGTTTTATTGGATTTGGCTCGTCTGACCGACTTGATAGATGCAGTCGATAGTTGTTTAATTTCGGATTAATAAGCATAGATCCATGATTCTTCACCTGTTACGTCTTTTGAGGCACCGGGATTACATTTTTTCAGTATTTCTTTGTGCCATTTGACACAAGCTTTTTTTGAGCATTGATTATACGGTATCCAACGCGAACAAATCTTGTGACAGCCAAATATTCATGTAACATTGAATTCAGGCGAGTGCAACCAATACCCAAGTATGCTTCAAGCTCACGGTATGTCCACAGATCATCTAATTAGGATGGATTACGACAATATTATTTTATTTTACCAAATTTACGTCGATTGGGGTCTAAACCTAATATGACATCTTTTATAAAATACTGGCAAGTTCAAATTTTACTAAAGGCCCTTAATTTGAATCACTTGAAGGTAGAACATACTGATATCTCAGAATTAGTTAATTTCCAAATTTATGTTGTTGATCATAATATTTCTTAAAGTTGCATATTTTTTAAATGAAGTATCATAAAAAATTGAATGAAATTATTATAAGACACGAATAATTGGTTTGTAGTCCGTTAGATCTAGTTGAACAATAAATTGTATCTAAACGTTTATGGTAAATTCTCTTTGCATGGTACACGGACAAGTTATCCATTGCATTCAATTGGGTATTGTTTATGGCCAGCAACCATATATTAAAACGTTCTAGGTCCTTACAAAGATTTGGGAAAAAATGTATTACATCAATAGATTTGCAATGTGATACCCAGAATTAATTGAAAGACCCTTTAATATCTTGAAAGCAATTAACACTATTACAAATATTAGAAGAATGATATGATAATAGATATTATCATAAAAGAAATTGTTCCCTCTTTATTCAAAATTGTTTCCGTCAAGGAGATTCCAGAAAGTTTATGAACGTACATCAAAAAGATTGACGGATTAGTGCATAAAAGGAATAACATAAAGGACAATAGATCACAATCTGCGCCACAAACGGAATAGCCAACTTTGTGTAGATGAATGCATTATAATTAAAACAACAATCAGATTGAATGGCGACCACAATGATAGAGCAATTTCCGAGTTAAACAATAGAAGATATTATTAAAATGTCAACAGTTGTTTGCACTGTTATATTGAATCATTTACAAGGAAGCAAGAGTCAACATTTAGCTTAAAAGAAAACTTAAAGACATATTTGAAGTTGAAATATATTCGATATTTTTGAAAAAATCTTCACTTTGTTGGTAAAGTAATAACTAGTTTGCTCGTTTTTTTTGCATTTAATTCCTTTATAGCTGTCGATGTGCTGAAATTTTAGGCATTTTTTCAGGAGAAAATTAATTGAATTAACTGAAATGTGATTTTGTAAACAGGTAAATATTTGACGTTTCGACCTGTTGTGTGTATCAAAATATTACTTAGCATACAAAAATACAACATGAATTTCTTTTGTTTTCAGTTGTTTTCTTATAATAAGTGAAAGTTATCAATTAAATTTTTGTATTTGCAATGATATTCACATATAAATCAATATAATTTCACAAGTTGTCGTCAAATATATCGAATAATATTTTTATGGAAACTTTCTTTTATAAATCAAGATTTTTGTTAATATTTACAGATCGCTAAAGGTAAAAAATGCGCTATAGTCTCCCGCGCCGTAGTCGACGACGTTTTTATTTAATATTTTATACTATAAGTAATCCGGTCAATTTAGACATTCGAAGTTACATTTCCCATAGAATTTGAATGTCCCCTATCATTTCCGTGTAAGGAAACAATTTTTTTAAAGATCAAAGGTCAAAAAAATGAGCTTTTCGCAATTTTCAGCAAAACGGCGAGTTTTATCATAAAAATACCTCAGACAAGAGTTCTAGATCAAATTATCTACAAAAAAGGTATCAATACTTTTTTCCCTACAAGCTATTGTTTCTGAGATATAATGATTCAAAAAGTAGAAGTCGTATTTAATGGTTTCACCAATAATTTTCAGCATTAAACTTGTCTTAAAACATTGAAACGAACCGAGATTTGTTGTGAGTATTTATAAGAAATTTCTGTTGACTGGTGGGAACTGTCATAAGTTCATCAAATAAATTATCAATTGACGAAGATGTTGCTAAAGTTCGACGATAATCATAATAGCGAGCTTTCAAAAATCAATTCAAACACAAAAGTTTTTGAACAGTCAAAATATCAAATTGATCGGTCATCCGCCATACAATGCTTGTTTGTCACTAAATGATTTCTTCTTATTTCGTCAGAACAAAAATAAATTGCGATATCAACGTTTTTCTATACCGGAAGAAGCGATTGATACGCTCAAATCACGTTTCATGTTTTGGAGGTACCTCAATTGGAACGCAAGCAAAATTGTATTGATCTTAATGGACAATATTTAGGAAAACAATGAAGCCCTATCCAATTATGAATATTAGTTTGTACTTGTTTATCTCCAAACTTAAATAGCCACCCTCGTAAACATACACATTATTACTGATAAGCAGGTGTCTTTTAACCGGAACAACATTATGGTAATGGATAAAAGCTATAACTTACCCCTGGTTGTACTGAAACTGCCGTTTTTGGACCCAAATTAATAATTCTTCCATCAGCTCTGATGAGAAGGTTCATACCGCGGCTACCTGGTTCTCCACCTTGAATACAATGAACGAAAAAAATATATATCGTTTACTTAGTATAGTATAAGTATAAGTATAATTGGATAGAGTTGTCGTTTTTTAAGTTCTTCTGTTACACTCTACAGATTTCTGATGTTGTCAATGACTCTTATCGATGTTTACAATTGCATTTGTGGATTTGAGGTCGTAAGTATCACATGTCTACATTTAACTGTTGAGGCCAATGATGTGCCTCCAGACCTTTATTATTACTGGTCACAGGCGCCATCTGGTAACCAGTCAGCAATTTATTGAGTATATTCAGCATGTACGCCATCTTCACGGCTTCGAATTGTAACTTCTTCTTCTTATATTGCCGAGTACGTTATCGGACGTTGGCGATCATGTTGGCTATGATAATTTTGTTCACTGCAGCTCGGAAGAGTGAACTAGTTGTCTGACCGAACAACTGACGTAAATTTTCCAGCAATGATGTTCTTCTTCTCCCAAGACTCCGTTTTCCCTCTATTTTTTCCTGGATGATGAGATGCAATCTACTATTCGTATCAGGATTGCGTATTACGTGTGCAAAGTAAGATCATTTTCAGATTATTTATTAATTAACAGATCCTACAATTTCTCTCTCCATTCTCATTTGCACCATAACGTCGTCATTACGCACTCTATCCTGCCAGCTGATTCGGAGCATACACCTATATATCCACATTTCAAAATCTACGAGCTTTGTAAGAGATGCTTCCGTCAGTGACCATGCTTCCACACTATACAAAATAATAGGAAACATCTTAATACACTGACGCGAAGCTGAAAGCTTAGATCGTGACTACAAGATGTTTTTTAGTCTAATGAATGCTGCTTCAGCTTTCTCAATGGAACATTATATTTATGTTGAGTGATCCCATTTGTCATTAATAGTTGTTCCCAAATAGTCAATCTTTTCCGTTCGATTTAATGGTTCATTGTCAACAATATGGTCACCATCGTTTACTGAATTTTTGCTGATGATCATGTACTCAGCCTTTTTGGTATCAAGTTTTCTTCCATACTCTTGACATTTCTCAACCATTTGATCTAATATTCTAATAACGTTTGTAAACTCTCCTTTGAGTCAATCATTTCTATAACTTCTTCAACATCTTCACCAAAGGCCTCTCGGAATATATGTTCCGAGTATAAACTGAAAAGTAGTAGTGACAGTATACAGCGCTGTCTGACTCCTCTCCTAATGTTGATATCTGAAGTTAATTTATCTTTTAGTCGAAAATTTGCTTTATCATTCCAGTAAAGATTTGCTATAAAATTAATATCTTTGCTATCCATCCAGTTGCCTGTAGAATATTTATTAGTTTATGATGACGGGCCTTGTCGAATGCCTCCTCAAAATCTATAAAGCAAAAATATACGTTACGGTTGACATCTCCAAGACCAAGACCTAAATGCTGAACAGACCCTTTCTAGTTCCCAGTCCTTTTCGAAAGCCAAACTGAGTACTGCTAATGTGTTTCTCTATTTGAGTGTATATTCTTCGGTGTATAATTCGCAGGAATGTTTTCAACACATGACTCATCAAACTTATCGTGCGGTGATCTTCACATTCTTTAGCGTTTAATTTTTGAGGGGGTGTGATGAAATTCGATTTCGACCAATCCGCTGAAATTACACCTTTTTGATAGGCAGCTTAGTTAGTAATGTAAGGGAACTAGTTTCAAGAGTTTTTAACAATTCTGTAGGAAATCTATCAAATCAGGGAACTTTTCCATTTTTTGCATTTGCAATGGCTTTTCTGACTTTATCTATTGTTATACCTGGGCCAACCAGTGGTTCTTTTATTCTGTCGACCTGTTCTCTATCATCATCAAATAAATCTTCTATATATTCTTTCCACTCAGCTAGCTTTCCCTCTAAATCTAAGATGATTTGTCCGTTTACAAGATCACCATACCCACTTTGCTTCTGTGATTCTATAGTTTCTTTGATTTTCTTATGAAATTGTATAGTTAGATCGAAAGCTGAAATATTCAGCAGGAGTACGAAGGCCTTATTCGGGACCGTAACGTAAAACATATCTAGTTATACCCCAGGTTTCACTTTCTCCGTACAGGGCTACCACACTATGACTATGTACATTAGTATGGGTTTGATCATTGAAGTATATACCCAATGGAGGATCTTCGGTAAAAGACCCCTAAAAGACCCCATGTACAACTGGAAGACACTTCTGCATGGGTACCGCTCTAGGTTATGTAAGAATCACGTGTTTCAACCAGACTACTATTGCGCCTATTAGTAATAAGAAGTAGATTGATTTTTCAAATTTAGCTCCTCAGACTGGCACCAGGGTCCTTTGCATGTGAACGGCGTCTTTTGTCTGACAAAGAATAAGTAAATCGCCATTATAGACCTATGTATATACGCCTGCGTTATTTAGGTCTGCGATTAAGTTGACAACGACCAAATACTTCAGGGCGGGACACAAAACTTCGCTCTGTTGGCAGCGCTTGACCACCACCGTCTCGATAAATAAACTAAGCGTACCTTTGGCACTGAGATAGCATTCTCTCTATTCATCTTATCAGAGTTCGGTGCGTGGTGTCTAAAATACTTCACAATAAGAATTCTCTATTCAATATATGCCGCCAGACCGACCTTATAACTGCCAATATCCAATATTACTATAACCAGAACATTTTGCATTTCTTTCCAAATATCCAAAAGTTTGAATTCATTATAAGCAGCAATATTAGATTCACAGTAGTAAATATTCTTTGTGATTTAGAAATAATAATAGCGCTCTATTTCCCTTTAAATATTCTGTCCACTAAATGATCCCAGAGTTTGAAAAAAAAACGAAATATAAAAAGTCGTGTCTAATGTAATAGATGAAAATTGGTATTTCGAACTTGTTATTGAAGATAGATGATTATTTTCAAGAGTCCCCAACTATTCGAGGGCCTTCGAATCAACATAAATCGGGAAGATCACTAACACTTCAATAAAAATATAAATTCATTTCACTATCTCTTTGAAGATATACAGTATGTTTGAAAATTTCATTGTACTATTTACCCATCTATGTAAAGTATGGAATAATATAAATAAAATAACTCACCTTCCAAGCCATATGGCTGCAATACTCTTCTTTCTGTAAGAACAGATAGAGTGAGAGCTGACCTGAACATCAGTTCTCTCACTACACCATCGCCTCCTCTGAACTTTCCGTTTCCACCACTATTGGGTCTTAACATGAATTTCCGCACTATCAACGGATATCGCCTTTCTAGAATTTCAATATCTGTAATTCTGGTGTTGGTCATATGTGTGTGAACACCTGAACAGCCATGCCAAGTGGGACCCTAAAAAGAGTCATTTATTCATTTATAGTTCTGGTACTTCATACAAAAAATTTGGGAGTGAGTATTTGACGCGAAAATAATGCGGTGACATAAAAAAATGTTCTCATACGACCCCTAGTTTCTGAGTTATCGGCCTTCAAAGTTACAACTTATATTTTCTAAATTATACATATAAATTTTTAGATCATTGTACATGCCAAGGAAACCGTTCGCCATAAAGAAACATTCTGAAGAAAATTATCATAAATTGTAATTATTTATTGAAAATACTTACAGGAAGTTGATATTTTGACATTTGTTGGAAAAGTACTGATTACTGGTGAAGGTGGCTTCACATTTTATATTTATGGGATTCATATTATCGAAGATCTGGAGATAGAAAAAAGTTGAAAGAGATTGATAATTATTATTCTTCTAGTGAGCTACTGTCAAATAAGTTGGCTAAGTGATATTCAATTGAAACTAGCTATCGACTTAATTTGTTGTCAATCTTTTTAAAACCTGTCGTCAATAATTATCACATCGTATTCAAAGTTTTAATATGGTAAAATTTAACTTTAGTAAATATGACGACATGCATTTGATGTATGGTTTAACTTCTAGTAACTAACAGAAAGTTGTATACTGAACCCTCTTTGAGCAGAAATATTCCCGACTGTATATCTTTTATTGGAATTGGTCATAGCTTACGGCAAACAGGTTTGTATACATAAACTAGTTTCCATTATTTTTCATAGA
Source organism: Diorhabda carinulata (assembly GCF_026250575.1). NCBI lineage: Eukaryota > Metazoa > Arthropoda > Insecta > Coleoptera > Chrysomelidae > Diorhabda > Diorhabda carinulata. The sequence continues at coordinate 14,856,906 of NC_079462.1, forward strand.
ATGATATTGTAGGAAGTGTCCTACTAAAAAAAGTGGCGAAGGTCAACAGCTTTAAAGCAAAATGCATTAGATGTAGTTGATGCTGATCCCACAACTAGCGTACGCAAAATATCACTACAATTATTCAACATATCAATGACAACTATTCTTTACCGCTTTCACATCCAGAAAGTACATACCATGGAATTAGAGGATTATCTAGAAAGACTGGAAAAGTACTGTTTAGATGAAGTGGGTTTCACAATAGACGATTTTATTATTTCTCATAATTTATATATATAATGGGAAAAAATTCTCACGGTACAATTCAAACAAAGAATCAACATTAGTTTTCTAATATGCGGGCAGAAATAGTGGGTAATCATTTTGTAGGTCCATATTTTTTTGATAATAACCTGAATGGTCAGCGATACTTAGAATTTCTCCAAAATGATTTTTCATCTATGTTATGTGATATTCCTCTAAAAATTCGTAGATACATGCACGATAGAGCCCCTTCCCACTACCTAAATGATGTAAAAAATCATCTTAATAATTTTTTTCTTTATAGGTCAATTTGTCGGAGAGTGATTCACTTTTTTGGGGGATATCTTAAAAGCTTGCTATATGCAACACCCTTAAGCATATGGAACCAAATGATCGATAGAATAAACTTCCACTGTAATACTATATGGCAGAATTTTGGAATGATCTCGGAAATTGAAAAATATACACTCCGCATACTCTGGAAGTGTATAGAAGTGCAAGGTGTCCACTTAGAATATTATAGTTATTTTCCTTTATTTGATAAGTTGTAGGATAAGCAACTAAATTTTTATAGATTTAAATTTTTTCCTTATGTAAGTAACACGATTTTTAACACTGTACATTTCAATTAAAGATGTTTGATTGTGTTTACATACCTCCTGTCAGTATATTCAATAAATAATTACAGTTTAAGATAATTGTCTTCAGAATGTCTCTTTGTCATGTACCACGATCTAAAAATCTTCACATCTCGTAAACCATAAATTTGTCAAGTTAAACAAAGAGTACTTTTATGATGAGAAATCGATTGAAAAATTCATTTTTGCTATGTTTAATTGTATAGGTTGTCCCCAGATTTTTATCCATTAGGCATGAGTCGCCCCGGCCTTCAAATAGTAGTGTAGAATTATGTATTTGCTCAAATACACTACATAGACATATGTAATCATCCATTAGAAATTCACAACAGTCGATTTATAACTTAGAAAATATACTTAGTTTCTACAGGTCTATAACCCAGGCACGAGGGGTCGTATGAGATTTTTTCATGTCACAGCATTATTTTCACATCATCTACTTACTCCCGAATTCTTTACATTTCCGGAAAACTCTGTATACAACACGGATACGTCTTTTTGTTACGTAGATCGAAAGTGCATAAAACTAGCTTTCATTTAAAAAAAGAAAATTTGAGTTTCGTTGAAAAACCACAAGAATACAGAGCGGCAAAGTGAAAAATTAACTGTACAACAAATTTAGTTGAAGAAAAAAAAATACCACATAATTCTTTATTTACAGTACTATCATTACATGAAAAATCACGTATCTTGTGGAAATCCCTCCCTGAAAAAAAAATTAACGAAAGACAGTGGAGCGCTCGATTTTCATTGATCGGGCGCGGCGGCGAGCGAGGCGGCGTGGTGGGGATGGCTGATGCAAGCGCGGTAATAAGTGGTTTCGAATGTACAAATTCGACCGCGCATGTTTAGCCGTTTTTTTCTCGGATGCGATAAAAGGATGATTTTTTTTTTAATTTGATATCTCGCCACGAGAAGAATCGATTTGCATAGCCAAAAACTACTAAATTTCAATTTTGCTAAGAGTAAATGAGTCCAGCAAATTTCATTCATTTTCATTTATTTTTAGTTATATCCATACATTTGTTAATACAATTATATCTTACAAAGATTATTTTTATTAATAAAATTACAGTAATTAACAGAAAATAATAATTCATGCCTCTCATTATATATCTTTCGATACATATTAATTCAACTTAGTTATCTATTTTTGCTAATAAATAAAATCAAGTTCTTCTTGTATACACGAGGATCTTCGGGAGATGAAGCATATGCTAAAGTGAATTGAAATATAACCATATACACATTTTCCACTATATTCGGCCTAAAATTCTTTGGATTGCAAAATTCCTTTTTTTATAAATGAACGTCGACTTTCTACAAAATAATGAAATCTACTCATCAAAAAACTCAGCACAACCACATTCAACGTATATACCAAGTATTTTGTTATTGTTGATAATTTGTTTATAAGTTCATAAGTCATTAAACCATTAAACGTACCATCTCCAGGTTTTACACACACCATTTTTCAACATATATAGATGTTTTTGACAAAGACAAAAAAATAGTTCAGACCACGGATAAAGATGTCATTGTACATACTTTCCACCATCGAAATATAAAGTTTCACATATATCGTGGAAAATTAAGCAAAATGATGATTTTTGGGCTATCTCGCCTGGTCAAAAAATCACGCACGCAAAATTATTGTTGTCCTCTCAGACCTGAAGCATTCAATGCAGAAATAAACAGATAGTTTTCCGTTGTATCAACAGCGAAATTATATCCTGTACTCTAATTTTTATGTGAGAACAAAATGAAAAGGATAATTGAGAAAATAACGTAGAAAGAAAACCTCCTTCATTCGTGTTAACCTTTATACACCTTAGGGAAAGTCTAATTTTCAGGAAATCTGAGAGTCATTAAAATGAAAAATGCTCGCCCAACATCGTAGGTGTTTTTTATTTTGTTTATTCTTGGTTTTCGTATCGCTACGCCGAGTCAAAAAGACAATTCGTGTGACACGAGGGCTGATAATTTTGCACCGCCCCTAACCCACTTACAATAAAAAATTGTCAAATATTATTTTCAGTTTTCGTCTAGCTATTGCCCTTGACTTCATACGCGTGTCATTTAACAAAAGTGTGAGTAAATTCTTTTTGTATATTTCACGAAAATATTAATCCTGTATTGTACGTCAAAAAAAACCTATACTAAGATTAATATCGTTATTTTTTAATGAATATTTCATTTATCCTTATTTTTATTCATTTATGGAATAATCGCAGTATATACGATATATGGTATTTGATTTTTTGGGGCTAAAACAACAACAACACATACCTCGTATGTGAACATGCCTCGTAAAATTTCGGTGAGTTCAAATTAGGGACTAGTTTAATGGACACGTCAATTTTAAGTACTAGTTTATAAGAGGTAGACTAGGCCCAATCATTCTTATTTACTGACTTGATCCTCAAGTGTAATAGTGTAATACTTGTTGGAGTCACTGCGCGTGCTGCTTTTTCCACATCTATTTACATTATTTTCTTTCTTATGTCTTTTGTTTGATTTCCTGCTATAAAATTTCTCGTTTTTCTCCCGTCATTTTTGTTTCTCCTATCTAAATTCTCCCCAATCTTTCTTTCTTGTTTTTATAAGTTCGAATTTCATATAATCATTCTTCTCTCATTGTCCTGACGTGGCCAAATCATATTAGTTGACCTTCCTCGATTTTGTTTTAAACTAATTTCAAGTCGAAATTTTCTCTTTTAAAATTATCTTTCATTTTGTGGCATCTTTTAATTATTTATTTTTCTTAGAAATCTCATTTCTCTTTCTTCTGCAATTGCCCATGATTCTGATTCATATGTTAATATAGGTCAGGCTACTTTTTTATATATTTCTGTTTTCATTTGCTTTGTACTCATTTCTTCTACTGTATATTTTCTTACTGTGTTTTATATTTTCTTTTATAATTCCTTGGTATCTCCTTTTAATTATAATTTCTCTGAATCTACAATATCTAATGTTTCCATTTACTGCTTTTGTTTTGCATACTACTGTTTGTTTGTTATTTTTAGCCAATTCCTCACCAGTAGGTACAAGTCAATTGCAATTACCGAATCTCTTCTGATTTTGATACCTTAGCATTTTTCTACATAAATTTACTCACTAGGTAGTAAATAATTATGAATTTTTGTTGTCTACTTTGGACTTCTCTTATTATTTTGTCTTTGAGACTATGTAGTTATGATAATAAGTTCATTATTCATTCAATAATCTTAATTTTTTATCTCTTCTCCTTGTTTTTCTTCAAACTAATCAATACCTTCGCTCTCTTTTAACTCTCTTCCATTAAGGTACAATTATTATTATATTGAAGTTAATATCATATATTCCAATTTATCTTTTTTTGTGTTTGTTTCCTTCATTTTCTTTTGCCCCCATTTCTTGTTCTTCATTCTACCTTCTAGCTTAATCCTTGGTTTCTCTTCCGTGCGATTTTCAAAATTTCTTTGCCGTTCTCAGTGGTTTTTCTCTTTTTATTTTTATTTCTCTTCATTGTTAAGCTCTAGTTATCAGTTTTTTTATCATTCACTATGTCACTAATTTATTCTGATTCAAATTTTACTTTTAATACTTAACTTCATATACCCGACTTCGACTTCATTATCTTCTTCTTTTGCTTTGTCTCTAGTAATATTTTATTTCTCTTCATTTTTTTTTGTTTTGTCAGATTCAATATATACCTTGTTTCTTCTATCCTTCAAGTTTTTTTTTAGTAATATATTGATTTTCCTGTTATGTGTGGAGTTCTATATCCTACGAAAAGATATGTGCTGTGGGTAACAATTCAATTATTATCAATTTCATTATTTTTTTCAAAGAATTATTATTTATTATTATTATATTATATTATATTTAAACGAGATTAGGACGAGTTAAAACTAATAATAAATGATACAAAAACCTCAAATAGCTAAGACGCAAATTTGGAGAAACTAACATCAACCCGAATAGAATAAAATATAATAATCTAAGACAAGATATAGTGTACGAAATATTAAATAGAATAATATATTTCTTGTTGAATTTTAAAGATTTTCGACGTTTCGGCTTCTATTTTGAAGCCATTATTAACAGAGAGTGGGGATAGGGTGGTTATTCGTTTATTGTTAGTTAAAAAGTGATCCGATCTGCTTACTCCACACAACGAATCATCTTTTTGTTGGTTGATGAAATTCCAATGAATACGCCGATTGAGGAATTGTAATCTTGATATCAATAATCTCAACGTCTACAGAAGTTCAACAAATTATAAGAAATGTAATCAATGAAAATTACTTGCTGATGAAGCTATGATAAAGATAAAGAAAAAATTTATAAAGCATTATATTTTTAATTATAATTTCAGGCTGCTTCAGCTTTTCACCTTATAGAGACATGTAGTTGGGATGTTGGGATGAAATTGATGGCATGAGAAATTTCAATTCTGTCCTTTTTAAAGAATCACCCGATACCAACCAAAGTTCCTGGAAACTTTAAGTTCAAAGACAAATTCACAAAGAAAATCGGAAGTTTTAAACATCCAGACAAGACAAGCTTTTTCCAATTACCAAAACCCAACCCAAAACTGTAAATGTACAGAACAGGCTGTAGGAATAAATGTTTCGATTTATGGCAAAAGATGTATCCTAATGCTTGAAATTACCGAATCCGGAAATATATACAGGCCAGTATTTTCGAAGTCATCTGCGACTATTATAGTTGATGTAGGGATAGATCTTTTAACTATAAAACGCAATATTGCTCAATCGCTTATCTTCAGTTGTATGGCCAAATTAAATATCTAAAATTGTAACAAAATCTATTCAGCCTACAGTTCTATTGGTACCTGTACATCACAGCACGCGTTCAGGCGTGGGGTTAGGTAAAGTTGGGCCTTACCAATACAGCGGAACAGGTCGCAGTGAGCTCAAGTTTCTGGAGAGACCCGACGCTTGGATTTGTGAACGTCTCTATTAGAGCGTGGTCGACGTCCTGTTGGAACAAATAATCAAACACCGGTACACCTGAGTTTTGTGAGAGACTAAAGATAACGCCTGCGGAGACTTAACAATGTTTCAGGGGGCCTTAAGAAATGTGAGAAAATTTCCATATATCTAAATTTAACAAACTGTGATTTATAAACTGGTCACTACTTCAGGCGAACATAAGCTACTATTTTAAGTAATTCAGGTGCCAATTTCATCCTATTGCAATGGCATGGTGATTTAAAAAGTTCAAGACGCTATTAGTAACAAAATTGAAATTGTCCATTTACATAGGTTGTTCAACCGAATTTTTAATTTTTAGTAATTGATGAAATTTCTTATGAACGATATTTTTTTTAAGCGTAAAATGAAATCACCACTTTCAAATTCCAGCTCCTCTGTAAGTATTTTTTATCAATTAAAGGTAAAATAGATGACTTATATGCAAGTAAAATCGACTAAATTTTAAATTATTCAAGATTCATCAATGTCTATCTAGTCAAAAAAATTTATATTAATGGGGTTCAAATGAAAGAGGTTCTATTGTACTCTCCTGGCCTTGGGTATGATTGTAATAGTGAGAGCACATTAAGATATTGTTATTGAGTATGTCAAATAAACAATCCCTTTCTAGAAATTGCACACCAATGAAATAGATGAAAAGAATCTCGATGCATTGTCAGCAGATTCCTAGCAAACAAGTGAAAGTCAAATACAATTTTCATTATATTTTCTCTTCTAATACTCAACAGTAAACTCACATTTATTTTATCTCATAAAATATATCTACCTTTCAATTTTAATCAACATTTATGTTACTATCTTCAAAATAATCTGTTCGTTTTAAAAGTTCTATAAGAAAGTATTCGCATAGTGTCGGAAAGATTTTGAGATTTCGTCGTTTTAATGTTTTAAGTACGTGTTCTCGAACTTTGTTTTCTTCTATAAAGAAAAGTATGTAAAACTTTTACGTGCAGTGCAACAAAAGGATTATAACAAGATGCTGGTTAAGAACTTTGGATACAGTAGGACGTTCGAAACAAGCTTCTCTGGATTTGTGAAAAAAGTAGGAATAGACGGTTATGTAAACTAAGTTTTGCAAATATTTTTCCAAAAAAAAATCATTTTTATTATGAAGGAAGCTTTGATTATCAAAATTACAATACGAAAAGTTCTTACCAATGAATAAAAACAAATGCGAAAATCGATCTATAAGGGAAGGCTATTTGTGTAATTGTGGTTGTGAATGGTTTGACAAATACAGACTATTGCCAAGCGAAAATAACGAATACGTTGTAGATATTTTCAATTCACATTGTACATTGTTAATAATTCACTTTACACGCACTATTTCAGTACTTTTAGGCCACAAATATTACTGGGCAGTTGGATCACGAATTAAATAACTTAATTAATTAATTGAAAAATTGTTTAACAAAAAAAATAAATAAACCGGTTTCAATAATCTGACTACAGTTATCGTTGAATGTCAAGACTATATAGAACACTCTATGCGTGTTTATGTTCTCTTAAATACTTATCCTATTGTATACAAAAGCTATAATTGATTATATTTATGGTCGTCTCGACACATCAATATAAAAATAAGGGTGAATAGTTTGATTAATTATTAGAACTTCAAGAGTCCAAAGGACATATGAAACTGCTTAAGTAAGACGTTGACAATAAATAAGTAGAAGTTAAAGTTGAATAAGTCTACCGTAAAATGTATTTAATGGATGGATATGTATCCCCCTATAGTACAACCCTCAATTTATTATTTCATTCTCAAATTTGAAGTAAGTTATTGTGAATTAAAAATTACACAAACACACCACACCTCGTAAGATCTTATTGATTCAAAGTATTTGGTAGGAAATGAACTGGAAATTGAAATTCAATTGCTCATAAAGTCCTATGGAAACGAGTTTTTCACCATTAGATTAATTTATATAAGTTAAGTAGATAATAAAACTCCCTTTTGTAGTGCCCGATTGTTCAAACTGAAACTTTGAAACTAAGAATGGGAATGGAATATTATTCCTAGTGTGCTATTCACTATAAACAAATTGAAAAATTGAATATTAATTTAATATGTAACAAATCATCAACACTTTGTTAACTCAATTTCGTCTAGAAATTCTGAGAGATTTTTCGTTGCATCATCGATTCTGACTAGATTGTTAGAAGTTGAAAAAAAAATACAACGCATAGGTTTTCTGTTCTACAAATTCATGAGTATTATACCAATAGATCGCTAGTTTTCACATAAGCAAAGTTATATAAAATACACAGAAAACGCATGATGTGATAAATCTGCCGAGATTCGTGTAAAACTACGTTCTGTCAACGAATGCGACGCATACAGCTTACAATTTATTCTATTAGTTTCTGTAGAATTTATTATAAGCGCAGACATTTTATTTTTTGTATTGTAGTATTCTAGTTAAAGTAAATCTACAAACAATACTTATATAATCAGAGAGAAAAAGTTAATATTTAAGTATGAAAATCATTCACTAATTAAGTTTATTGATTGATAGAGATCTAATTGTATACGTATCTTTCTATTAATAGTTTTTATGTTTTATTTTAAACTAATTAAAAGCGAAACAGAGTTCAATAACGTGCATTTTCTTCTTTGGCATCAACAACAGTTTGTAGCTTGAGATAATGCTTGAAGCTAATTTAAGGTCAGATCTGTTAGCTCTACTTCGCTATCTGATGGTAATTTTGTACAATTTTTGAATTATGTGGTCTAGCCTTATCGTGCACAAAGGAATTTGTTTTTCAACAAGGGAACCGACTACTAATTCCAATCGCAGATGCTCTTGTGTATACTGGGATAAGTCATCTTCATAACCGTTTTTTCTCCAATTTAGACTCATCTGCGAACATTACATTTGACAATTGATAGACCTTCCAATCAAAATGATACTGCCGTTGTATATGGTGGTCAACAAATATCAAAAACTTTAAGATATTAACTTTTATACAATTATTTTCAATAAATAATTTGAAAATTTATATATCATTGATGTTGTGATTGATATTTTTATTATTAAAAATTCACTAAATGGCTTAAAAAGAGTGTAATGTTGGAAATTAAGGTAATAAAAGACTTTTAAGTATTTTTAAGAAGAAATTCAATTTTACAATGAAAATAGTATATTTTTATAAAATATATAAATAGAAATTAAAAAACAAAATTTCATTTTTCAAAAATTAAGTTAGAAGCTTATTCTTGAATTTCTTAGTTTTCTAATTATACTCCATTTAATCCATCACCCTCTTTATCCATTAGCCTTAATCATCAATCCAAATTCAATGTGAAGGGGGGGTAGAAGAAGGGATATAAACTTAACATTTTGAGATACCGGTTAAAACTCACTTCTTGCTTGTCAATATTTTTCAAGGCGCAATCGGTACTGGTAAATCTTTATTATCGAGAACAGATTATATAGCAGACGACAAATTTGGATACTCGATCTTGTGCTTTCCTTTCTTAGAATAACCTTCATTGTTTGTTACACAAAAATAGCAGTTGTCAAAATGGTTAGTAGGTTCCCGCCATACCATTGGAATTGCAAAAGGCATGCTTTTTTTCTTCCTATTCATTCACTGGACCTATGACGCGCTACAACTCATACAACACACGTGGGGGGGGGGTACTGCTTGTCTTGCTCTCCAATTAAAGTACCAAAATATTTGCGAATAAAATTTGTCAGGAGACATTTTGCAGCTGCGGCACATTTGACTCGACTTTCGACTTTATAACCACTTATTGCACTAACCACAGTCAACAGAATACTGATTTTTAATGTTATTTTTATGTTAATTTTTCTGAATAATACAGTTCAGGTATGTTTTTGGCCATAAAAAAAATAAACAGGGTTCATTAATTTATTGAAAAGTGGTACTTGCTAGGGTTTAATAAATATTTTTTTTCTTATTGGTAATAGTCAATATTCTAGCCAACATGGGAACCAATGATCGATAACGGTTACGGCTCGAAAAAAATACATCATAGTATGAGAATTTTTTGAATTGTACTTATACAGAAAACAGCGTATGATTAATAGCTTCTCCACAAATATCACCAATAAAACATAATCCGGAATTAAAAGAACAACAACTAAACATGCCTCTTCAGTATTAGAAAAACAATGGCGTAGCAGTGCTGCTACTTGCTTTGTATAAAGTACAAAATATAATATGTTCTAGACTAGAGACTTTCATTTGATAATCATATTAATTGAGATTTTTAGCAATAACCAAAAAATTAATCTCTCAAATATATTAGGTTTCAGAAGATACTATTTTGGAATTTATCAATGTTGTCTTTGATTTTGGCAGGGGCGTTTCATATAAATGTAAATATATAATAAAGATGTAAATACATGTTTACACAAGTGGATTATCATCTAAACCCACCATATTTCCCACTCTACCAGCCTTCTAACGGTATTATTTGTACAGCAATACGGAAAGCCTTTATAAGACAATATGGCGAGGTTATGATAACGTTTACACCCAGCTGTGCATCATAACTTAAAAGTAAACTCTAAAATACTAAATTAGGGCAACAATACCTCAAAAAAGCGAGAGAATTTGTTCTGTTTGTTTCAAAAATATACTTAATAAATGCGGTCAACGGCTAAGCTATCGTTTGAAAGACTCGTATTTCAGGTAACTAATATATTATATTTAACGAACATTTAATTTCTACCCAAAATGTAGAAAGTTCTTAGTAGTGTTTCTCTTAAATTAAAATGAACTCTCCGCATAATGGTCATTAAAACTTTCGTATTTATTAAGTGGAGAATAGCGATAAAGAAAATTGAGATTACGTATATTTCCAATGAATTTCAATTAAAACGAAATATAATCTTTTCAAAACGGTACGAGAGAGGAAAATACAAGAGTGCTGAAATATAACAGTGGATAGCTTTTAAAAATTTTTTCTAGATTTGAATAAAATTATATATTCAAATATTTAGTAAATGCAATATTTGTGAGTTGGAATAAATTTATTAGATCAAGTACTAATTTTATTTAAAAATACTGTTGCCTCTGGATTATTTTCATTCGCAATTTTCAGGTAGTTTGACATAGATTTTTATATTAATATTGCTCATCATTGGTCATTATGTAAATGCATCATGGCTGCCGCTAACAAAAATCAAGTAAATCAAACAAATTCCGAACGTCAAATTTTATTTAATATTTTGAGACCGGTTTCAAAATAAAATAAAAAAGCAAAGAAAAAACGTGTCTGTGAATAACTGAAAATAATTATATCTGTTGCTGCATCGCTTTTGGAGCCTGTTGGACAGATTGGTTGTTACGCGAAAAGTAACTAGACTTCTTTCTAGAATTGTAGCTTGCACATAATAAAAATTGCACCAAAGCAATAATATTGCGAGTGCAAAATTTTGCATGAAATAACCAGCTGCACTTCATCTGCGCATGCTTTTCGCCTTGCATTGCATTGCACGTTGTATTGCTTCATGTCAATCAGCGATTAGATAGATTTGATATGTAACATCTTCGTTGGTTTTATTGAATGACAACAATGTCAACGTCATTATTTTTATGATAACTTTTTTAGAAATCTGGAGAATGTCTACTTTACCGGTAAATTTCAATATTTACAGAGTCGCTTGGCGTATGTCCGAAATGTTTGCCAAATACCCTTATTTCTGATTTACACCGGTAATTGTCGACATCCACCATGGACTGATAGTGAAGGTTGAACATGTTGGAGATTTATATTTTCTTCTTCGTAATTCAGTCCCTAAAAAACGTCACATTATCGCCTCTCATATTGAAAGGATTGACCAAGAATTTAGTATACACAGTACATTCTACATGGGAAAAGAAGATAATAGTGATACAGAATTCCTTATTTCTTTAATTCAAATTTCATTTATCGCAACAGCTTAAACTATTATGACACTTTGTATTGAACAAGAATTCTTTGCTTTTACAAATTCATTTATTTGTGGAACACTTCCTTTTGCAATGCCAGCGAGTATAGCTTTGTCCCCCGCTTCTTGAATTAGCTGCAACTGCTTCTATTAGCAACATTTTTTGAAAAGAAATCTCATCTATGAGAAATAACTTTTATTAACAAATTACAAACAGAATACGTGTGTAAGGCCGGGTTCCTTCACTTCCTAATAAAGTCCCTACTAACTATTATTTACCGAATAACCAAAAATTCGGTGTCTTCACCTTCTAATAAAGTAAACCTCCGATTAAATTAAGTTATTTGCCAAATACGTTATTAGACAGTCACAAGTGTCAATTAAATAGTTTAGTAGAAACTTAACCTTTAATATACACCATAAGTGGTTTATTTGTTGATTATACCTATATTTGATTAGTTCATTTTTGGAAATATTCGTCATACAAATTATTAAATATTTAATATGGATGCTTTTTAAGATTTAGAAGATTTGTTTGATGTAGAATTGATTGAGGAAATACAGAAAATTTCAGAACGAGCTTATTCTTTTTCCTTTCCTATCAATTATTTTCAATATAAACTATAATTTTCAAACCAACAAGCGACTACTTCAACATTAACCTTAACAAAACACGCACAGATCGTTGTCACAAACACAAATCATAGGAAACCGTCAATAAAAGAACATTTTTTCACTTATTTCTTTCCTTATTCAATACATGAACGATTGCTATATAGGCATCTTTCATAGTGTTACCAAAAGTGGACTAATTGTTAAATACATAATAAAGTGACAAATAATTATTAGTTAATTCGGATTTAAACTAGGGCGAAGAAACAATTTAAAGTTCCTACTGAAGTTATGTGGCTAATAATTATTTGGCACCGGCCCTAAAGCTGACAGTACCATTTTTATTTACCAGTTTATAGTTGGATTCTTCTATTTCAACATTACGTTTTAATCGTCTGTAATTCAAAGATGTGGTGCATTTAATTTTGACACAAAGTACTTCTTAAATTATTTCATAATACTTTTCTTGAGAAAAATAAAAACAATTATCTTCTCGTTAACCCGCAAATAATGCATTTAACTCTTCAAGAAGAAGATTGCGATTTATTGGAATATCCATTTTGTATAAATTGGAATGTCCGAGAAAAATTAATAAAACGGTGCTCTCACCATCAAACCTTGCAGCTGACTGACTCCAAGCAGAACAAAGGATTTGGCGGGACACAGCCAGTCGACCCTTTGTCGGCTCCTCTCTTTTCGATTTCTACCAGAACATATCTGTGATTTTCGACATACACCGGTAAGGGTCCACATGTACAGGAATGTAAGGATATATTCGATCTTTCACCGTTTGCGTTTGTTAGTGTCGGTCTTTCACGGTAACGTATATACATCTGGAGAAGTGGCTATTAACACTCTTTGTGATAAGCACATATTGACAATTGACCAACCAAATATTTTGAGAAAGAAACCCTCTACTTAAAAAACCATATTGTTAGGATTTTGAGGAGAGTCGTTTCGTTTTTCCAGTCACACTGCATCTATACCTAGAAGATATTTAGTACCAGACCCTACATCTCATCGTTCTGGTTCCAAAATACCTACGCTCCTCTAAAATGAGGCTATTTTCTGGGATTTTGGTGTCCCACTTACTAAACTGTTAGTATTCCTTTTTTGAACCGTCTGTATAGTGTATACCAGAGATAATTCGAATTTACGGAAGATCTTTATTAAACCATGGTTGGCGGTCATTAATTACCATTTCTAATAGGATGTCTGTATTCAACATGCTATGCATTTGATGCATTGGTTTATCACTTCCTTCTAGCTTTATCAATTAAAAAGTTCTTAGGTTCCCTGTCAGAATACCTGGCTTCAATTTTTCTGTCTGGTTTAGTCGCTAAATACATTTTCTTTCACTAAAAGATAGAGAAGGTAGGTTTAGCAAACCTCTATGGCTTTGGTAAGGCAGGATGACATTTCCCCTGTTAAACCCAACCATATCAGCCTTTAAATTATGTTTAGTTTTTTTCTGCGCTGTTGTTTGTTCGGTTTTCGATCACCAAACAAGCGTGTGTGATCACAGGTTTTATGATTTTTTTATATACCAGTGTATAATCTTAGACTTAAGTCCCCATGCATTGCCAACAAGATTGCAACACGTCATTAAAGCCGAAGTGGCTCTTGAGATTACCTTGTCTAGATTATTATTCCAGTAAGTGTTTTACCTAGAATGACTCCTAGATGCTTCACTTTATTGGAAAGTGTCTGTTGAGGTCCATTGAGGGAATACAATTGCTTTTTTCCACGCAACCTAGAAATTTCAATCTAGCGCTGCTAAATACAGTAAGAATTTTGTCCATTACCTATGGCCAGAATAGAGGTGATAGAACAATGTTTCAAAGAAATCGACTGTATTTTCTTATTTATATTGGAAATATTGTTTGAAATGACGACAAAAGAAAATACCTGAAAAATTTAGAGCCTTTAATATTGATATTAAGAGCTCCGGCGTCGAAAATTTCCCATTTGATTAAGGTCTGATATTTTTTTCTTTTGGAACTTTGGAATTCATTAACTCTTTAACAACTCATCGGACCAGTTGAGTCAGAACATATTTTTATCGAGAATTGAACGTCCTACAAAAAAATATTCTCATAATTTTTTAATATATTTACTTTACCAAAAGTTATTTCATGCCAAAGATGGATTGATTTAAACTTTTACATTTTTCTAATTTTCCGAAGCAACCATCAACTTTGTGCGAAATTTAATACAACTTTTTTTGTAGAACATTTAATTTCCTATAACTTATCTCCTAAAAAATTTACGATATTTTCTACAGATCGTAAGTTATTTGCAAAAAAACTGAAAACCTCCTATAACTTTTTAACGGCTTGATAGATTTGATCGCGAATGACGCCAGTCGAAAGGGCTTGACTGAACTTAGATTTTGACTATGGTTTGGACCGATTCGGACAGGTAGATTTTGAAAAAACTACGAAAAAAAATTTTTTTTAATGTAATTTTTAACTTTTATGGATAAACCATAATTTTCCTCGTTTCATAATTTGACTAAACAAGACAATTTTAATCAATTATTACTAAAAAAATGTATTAAGAAGGAAATTCGCGTAGATGACATTAATGTATGTAAATGCAGCTGAAATAAGTCTGCCTTGGATAACTCAAGATATTTTAATAAGAAAAAGTCCCGCTCAGATTTATCGATAAACTTTGCGCACTCTTTAAGTTGTAGAACTAATAAAATCTAAAGTTGCAAACGAGAGACTACCAAGTGCAGTAACGCTGTTTCTTTAGGGACAGCGACAACAGACAGCGATCGCAGGTGCTAGAGTTTCAATTAAATGCAATTAAATACGAAAGTCTTCAGTAGCACCAAAAACGTTGCGATCCAATGTAGAGGGAATCGATCGGATGCGAGCGACAATTTCAAAATATTTTTGTTTTTCTGTACGATTGGAAGCGTTTTGATACGTACTTGCATATGAAAATGCAAGCATGAACGACGTCGATATTGGATTACTTATGTCAGAATTACAATAACGTACTTACACCAAGTGATGGATTTATTGTAGTGGAATCTGATACTTTTGAGAAAAATATCCGAAACTGACAACAGTACTCAATACATCACAGAAAATCAAGATACACAGGAAGAATTAGACCATCACCATCAGAATGTCGCTATGAATCAACGTACAATTAGGAAATCTAGAACTTCACATAAAGGAACCAAGTCCATCAACTGGAAAACTATTTTCTAATGTCCTTTTTTTAAAATGAATGTTCCAAAATTGCAGTTGCAACAAATTTAGAGTCTTATGGTAGAAATAATTACAAACACTGTTGCACCTATATACGAGGATGTATTGATATCTATTTAGCCTAGACCAGTTCCATGCATAAATAAAATATTGCGTTACCATAGCAACGAACAATAACTTAGTAGAAGTGTCAGTGTAAAGTTTGACATCAAAAAAGTAAACCAGCGTTACGCAATAAATTAAAAGAAAAAAGATGTCCACCGAAATTGTGAAAATCGAAAAATTGGAGTATCGAGCCATCATCAAGTACCTGTATTTAAAAAGGTTAAGAGGTAAGCAGATTTACGAAGATATGCTTAATACCCTTGGTGATCAATGTCTTTCGTCTGTGAAAAATTGGACTGCAAGCTTCAAAAGAGGTAAATTTTCCGTTGAAGATGATGACCGATCGGGAAGGCCAGTTTCTGTGTCAGTCAGAAAATATCGATACAGTTCATGACATTTTGATTTTATCAGACCGTCAAATTGGGCTAAAACGGATATCTGAAGCACTGAATATTTCATACGAACGCGTTCATAATATAGTTCACGTCAATTTGGACATGAGAAATATTGCTGCAAAATGGATCCAAGACCTAAGAAGTTTCGTGTCCAATAATCTGCTGAAAAAGTTCTTGCTTAAGTTGTTTGGGATTGCCATTACTGACCACTCTGCGGGGAAAAATTAAAGAGAAAAGACGTGGAAAGCTATCCAAAGACGTTTTGTTTTTGCAACGCCCCTGCGCACAAATCTCATGTTGCCACGCAAAAAATTCGTGATTTAGGGTTTGAATTACTAGTGCACCCCCTCATTCACCAGATTTGGCTCCATCCGACTATCATCTCTCTCCCCAACACAAAAAAAGTAAAAAGTAAAGTCGTAAATTTTCTTCCAATTAGGAGGTAATAAAAGCTGTGGAGGTCTGGTTTGCAGAGCAAAAAGAAACATTTTCTTGCAGGTTCGCTGTAATAAATGTATCCAATTAAGAGGAGAATATATTGAGTAATAAAATATTTTGACATTTAAATTTTGTTTGGTTTCTCGTATCCTCGTATGTTGTATCTTTATCATCAATGGTTTCATCATATCATTTGGTCAACGTAATAATAACAATAAAGTTTAGCAAGACTTAGTAGTCGTAGCAGTCAGAAGAGTCGTTCTTGTGTTTATATTTCCTGCGTGTGTTTTGTTTTGATTTGTTTTGATTTCATTTGTTTTTGATAATTTGTTTTGCTAAACTTAACCTAACACTCTAAAGAAAAATAAACACTGAAATAAATATATACTCTACAATAGAAGTGAAAATGTCCATTACGAATGAGAATATTATAGAAGAGATAAAAAGAACCAAACAAGATCTAAAAGCTCTTTAGAAGCTGTAGAGGTAAGGTTAACACTAAAAACCGAAGATCTAAATAAGAGAATAAATAAACTAGAGATAGATAATGAACAAGAATTAAACAAAATTGAAAATATAGAAAGGATGTCTAAGGAAAATAACATTATCATTTTCGTGCTGAATACAAAACCAGGAGAAGTTACAGCTGACTACATCAAAAAGGAGATAAAAAGATTGGTGGATGTGAACATTACTGAAAGTGACCTCAATAACTATTATCACTTGAAAAAACAGAGAACCCCTCCTATCAAAATTGATTTCACATCATTTTTAAAAAAGCCGAAATACTTAAAAATAAAAGAAACTTGAGGGGCAACAGGATCTCCATTGCTAGGAACCTGACTGTCAAATAAAGACACTAGAATATTATTCTTAGAAAACATTAGAATCTAGAAAAGGGAAACAACGCAAACAATTGTTATATAAGAGGAAATCAATTATACGTAGACGGTAAAATATTTACAGTGGGAGATGTAAGAAGGCTAGAAGAAACTGAGAAGGATAAATACTACAGAAAAACCACAAAGTACTTCTAGTACACCAGTACCAAACGAAATACGAAAATAAACAAAACAAAGTATTAAAGTCAACGAAACAGTCTGCAGAAAATCAACACTCCAATGGAGACCATTAACAGGAATATAATCGAGGCAGGGGAAAAACAGAAGATAAAAACCTGCAGCATAACTGGAAAATAGGATTTATAGGCATTCGAATATGTAGAACTTGTCAACGTGTGTTTCCCCAGGACTATAATAAATTTTATAATGGACCTATATATAAGAGACTTTCTTATCGAAACATATGAACTTATGACATCCGAGGAAGTGAGGTGAGTTAATGATGTTAACTCAAATTTTAAATTTTTAAACAGTAATATACGTGGCTTAGATTGCAATCTAGATGAATTTTTGGTAGTTGTTGAAAGACTAAAGAACAATATTGGCTGTATAGTTTTGACAGAAACCAGACAAATACCTAATATTACCACATTTAATATTAATGGATACAGGACTTTGTATTATTATGGTAATTACAACAAAAATTATGGAGTAATAATATTCATAAGATCAAAAATGTATGTCTCACATCAATTAAGAGAACTGAATGGTAGTAACCATCTTATGTTGAAAATAAATTATAAAAATTAAGTCTTCATAATAAATTCATTTTATAGATCTCCTGCTAGTTATGGAAACAAGTTTATGAAGAAGTTGAACGATGTATTAGAAAATGATTATGAAAAATGCGACTACACGTTTTTTAGGCGATATTAATATTTATATTCTAGGTGAAACAAAGGGAACAAAAAACTATCTGAATATCATGGTTATAGATCAGCAATTAATATTCCCAGCAAAGTACAAAACATACTCATACTCATAGACTCATACAAAATTATTACAACTCATTATTGGAGAAAAAATGAAAAGACATTATATCAACTTTAATCGTCGATAAGTTGGTTATCGAAACGCGCGTTAGACTGTATAATTGTTAGTGTTGGTATAGTGGCGGTGTAAAAAGTATATTCAGTACTTCCTCACTGTTGAACACTGTTAACAGAAAAAAAAAAGAATATTTGAACTGTAAAAATGAAACAAAAAGGTTGATAAAGGAAGCAAAAAAAATTATCACAATGAGAAGGTAAAAAATTGAAAAAAATCGTCGATTAGTCGAAGCTATAGAAACTAGTGAATGAAGGTGTATTAAAAACAGAACGAAAGGAGAGTATTGAAGACAATAACAAAATAATTCATGATATTGAGTAAATGGCCAATATATTCAATAAGTATTTTATCGATGTGGGTAAAAATTTAGCTCATACTATTGATCGACCACGTAATTATAAAGAAAAGAAGATTGTTAGTGGCTACTCGTTATATTTGGAACCAGCAACTGAGAGTGAGGTGAAACAAATAATTAATAATGATTTAATACCCCTGGGTATGATAATATCAGTGCTGAAACGCTGATAATCGTAGTAGATTATCTAAGTCATTCACTCAGTGTAATAATTAATAAACAAATTCTTGAAAAAACATAATCTACTTTCAAATTCTTAATTTGGATTTCTAAATTATGAGTGAACTTGAGATGCAAACTTATCAACAAACACTATTTACGAATGCATAGATTTGGCAAAGGCTTTTGACAATCATTCCATTTTACACAATGTATTTTTTATGCCATTAAACAGTATATATATATATATATATATATATATATATATATATATATATATATATATATATATTGTTATGGTATTTATAGTGTGTAATGTTTATTTTTATAAATTTTATTTTAAATAAAATCAGATTTTTAATTTGGGCGCCATTAATAATTATTTGAATTTCTTTATTTTATTATGTTATTATTTTTTTTATTCTCAGGGTATTATATTGTGAGGTCAAATTAAAAAAATTTTATTGCGATAAATTGTTATGGTTATAAGGTCAGATTATAATAGTTTTAAGACCGAGTCTGTTCTTTATAATGAATAAAATATTCAAAATATACAATTTCTTAATTAGCTATTAATAATTATTTGAATTTCTTTATTTTATTATGTTATTATTTTTTTTATTCTCAGGGTATTATATTGTGAGGTCAAATTAAAAAAATTTTATTGCGATAAATTGTTATGGTTATAAGGTCAGATTATAATAGTTTTAAGACCGAGTCTGTTCTTTATAATGAATAAAATATTCAAAATATACAATTTCTGTATTAGCTATTACAATTATTTTATTTTACAAACATTCATTCATTCATTCATACTCATAATTACACTCATAAAACTAAATTATATGGAAATGTGAACTCAAATATTATATACTAAAAGAAATACTTAAACTTAATAGAACAGTACCTTAAGTGTTTGTTATGTTGTATTTTTATTTTTTTTTTTTTTAATTGGAAATTGTTACGGCCTTGCAGAATAAACAGATACTCCGCTGTAGTTCCACTCCTGTTCTTTTCCTTTTCACAACTTCTTTATCTTGGAAATTGTCCCTTTGTGAGTATTCTCACTTATTTCACTTTATCTAATTGTTTTCACTAATTTCTTATTACTACACTTATACAATTATTAATTATCAATCCTTTGAATATTTTATGCCTTTTATATCAATATTTTAATTTTTTTTAATTTTCAATTAAATTATTTTACTCTTTTTTCTCTTGCAAAAAAATGTCTCGTTGTTGATTTTTTTCTCCATTCTTTTTTTTTTTTAAACAAACTTTTTTTTTTTTTTTAACCAATGATATTTATTTTAAAAGTTAGTTACTAAATTGTCATTTCTAAATTTTTAAATTATTGTGACTTTATTCAAATAATATTATTCTATAATTTCTTTGTTGTATTTATTTCATTCCTATGTTATTAATTTTATCATTGCAGTTGTCAAAATTTTTATATTTTATCATTTATAACCTTAAAATTTATGTTGGTATGTCACACAAATTTTTGAAGTTGGTGCTCCTGTTTTATCTGTCAATTTATGGATTAAATTCTTTGAATATACAGGATTTGTCAAAATTAAATAATAATTTAGATTATAGTGTTGGTCAAAACTTAATATAAAGAATGTTATTTATTTTATTGTGATAAACTGCTCTAAGTAACCGAATAACAAAACTGAACTTATTGCTTTATTTATATCTTATTATTATTTAATAATTTATTTTGGATATATTCATACCATAACAATATATATATATATATATATATATATATATATATATATATATATATATATATATATATATATATATATATATATATATATATATATATATATATATATCGTACCAAACTTTCTATAATACAAATCCTTTCGGTTCGTTATCTGGGAAAATTATTTAACATTCTTTAATTGTTACAGTTTGTTAAATGAAATTTGTTTCCACAATATTGCATCTAGAACGTCTGTATAATTTTAAAACAGGTTTGAAGTTCTTTGTAGTTGATGATACAAATGGTGGAACATACCAAGTTTGACCTTGCTTTTATGTATATCATTACTCTCCGTGTATACAACGCAATTAGTTCTATTTTATACCATAACAAAATATGCGTTGTAGACATCGTACATTTTGCTCGCCACACGATATTACTCGCGCCCGCTCACGCTCACGCTGCTTAGAGCAAGGATGAATATCAAGGAATAACTCTAGAAATACTGAAAAGTTGTAGATGTGATAAATATCTCCGAAATCCGTACAGGAAAAGTAGATATATGTAAAGATTTTTTCCACAGAAATTTATGCTCGCGGCATATATTGAACATGTGTTTCTTTTTTTGGTTAGAATAGTCACTTTTTTCATAGGAAAATATCACCGCGTTTGTTTATTATTAATTTGTTTGTATTAGTCCAACAACTTCATAATATTTGTATTCATCTTAATATATATAAATCTCGTGTCACAATGTTTGTCCTCAATGGACTCCTAAACCACTTAACCGATTATAATAAAATTTGCACACCATGTGCAGTTCGATCCAACTTGAGAGATAGGATAGTTTAAATCTCAAATTATAGTCGCAATTTTAATTTATTGCTAATTATTCGTCTGTTATTATTTGACAGTCAAAATTATCTGTTAAAATTAATAATGTCAAATGCCACCGAAAAAATCTAACCTCAACAACGCGTGCACCAGAGAGGCACGACGCAAACGTGTTGTTGAGGTTAGATTTTTTCGGTGGCATTTGACATTATTATTTGACAGTCAAAATTATCTGTTAAAATTAATAATGTCAAATGCCACCGAAAAAATCTAAACTGAATAACGCGTGCACCAGAGAGGCACGACGCAAACGTGTTGAAAGAGCTCAGCAATTACCAGAACAAATCGAAACAAGAAATGCAGCTCAAAGAATCAGGACTGCAGAAAGTCGTGCACAAGAATCTCAAGAACAGCGTGACGAACGTCTGCGACAGAATATTACGAGAACAAGAGCGGCACGAGAACGAAACATAGCTACAGTACGAGTACTAGATCGACAAAGGCAACGGATCAGCCGCTCATTAACACGTGCATCATTCGTTCGGCTTGCCTTTGAATATGCACCAGATATTAACTACTCAGCGCATTCAAAAATTGCTATCGGTGGAATGGATAAAGTATGTCAATATTGTCAGGCATTGAAATTTCGGAATGAAGCAGCCGGCATGTGCTGCGCATCAGGAAAAGTTGTGCTGTCACCTCTACCCGCTCCGCCGGAGCCTTTATTATCCCTTCTTACTGGCAATTCAGATGATTCCAAATTATTTTTGCGTAAGATACGCAAATTTAATTCTTGCTTCCAAATGACGTCATTTGGGGCAACTAAAATTTGCGATCGTGCATCCGATGGACGTAATTTTGAAACTTCATTCAAAATTCAAGGCCAGGTGTACCATAAAATCGGATCACTGATGCCAATGCCTGATAACAATCCGAAATTTCTTCAAATTTATTTTATGGGCGATTGTGAAGAGCGCGTGACGACTCGGTGCCTGTATAATTTTATTGAACAAGCAGAGGAAAGAGCAATTGTGATATTATTGGAAAATTTTTTAGAAGATCACAATCAACTAATTCAATTGATCAAAAGAGTTTCGCCACGACTGCAAAATGACAATTATCAAATCGTCATTAAAGCCGACAAAGTACCATTAGGTGAACATGCTGGTAGATTCAACGCTCCAACTGTTGATGAGGTTGCTGTTATCATGGTTGGTGATCCAGTTGACGAAAGATCTATAAAAATTACACGGCGAGACAACACTGTCAGTACGATTTCGGATCTACACCGTTCATATGATGCACTACAATATCCATTAATATTTTGGCAAGGACAAGATGAATATCACCTCAATATCAAACAGTATGATCCAAATACCGGTAAATTTGACAATTATCTATTTATTTTCTTACTGTATGTATAGATTTTAATTTCGTATTGCATTTTATTTTTTATTTTTTTAGGTGATTACAGAAATAAAAAAGTTAGCTCAATGAACTACTACGCACACCGAATAATGGTTAGACAACATCAAGACAATTATATCCTTCGATATCGTCAGCTGTTCCATCAATACATTGTTGATATGTATGCTAAGGTCGAAAGCGAACGCTTGCGATTCCTTCGATTCAACCAGGCGAAACTACGATAGGAAGAATATATTCACTTACGAGATGCTGTTGCTGGAAACATCGATGGAAATTTAAATCCCAATGACATCGGTAATGCTTTCATTTTACCTTCAAGCTACATCGGCAGCCCACGGAACATGCAGGAATACATACAAGATGCGATGACTTACGTACGTCATTACGGCCGACCGGATTTATTTATTACATTCACATGTAATCCGAATTGGGAAGAGATACAAACTTTACTATTGCCAGGACAACAAGCCATTCATCGTCATGATTTAACTGCACGGGTGTTTAAACAAAAATTGAAATCCTTAATTGATTTTATTGTTAAATATTCAATTTTTGGTATCACACGTTGTTGGCTGTATACGATAGAGTGGCAAAAGCGAGGTTTGCCTCATGCCCACATTTTGGTTTGGCTTAAAGATAGAATCCGTCCTGAAGAAATCGATCAAATAATTTCAGCCGAAATTCCAGACCCATTAATTGATCAAGAATTATTTGATATTGTCACCAAACACATGATCCATGGGCCATGCGGTGCTTTCAACATGACGTCACCGTGCATGGAAAATGGAAAATGTAAAAAAAACTTCCCAAAGCCGCATACGAATGACACGATCACGGATATTGATGGTTATCCAATGTATCGCCGCAGAAGTACTGAGAATGGTGGCCACACATTTACAATGCGACTGCCGAACTTTCCAAATCAAGTTGAGTTTGATAATCAGTGGGTGGTACCATACTCACCACTACTTTCAAAAACTTACAAAGCTCATATCAATGTTGAGCTTTGCAGTTCTGTTAAATCAATTAAGTATATTTGTAAATATGTAAACAAAGGCAGTGATTTGGCCATATTTGAAGTACAAAACATAAATAAAAATGACGAAATAGCACGATACCAAATGGGCAGATACATTAGCAGCAATGAAGCTATTTGGCATATTCTCAGCTTTCCCATCCACGAAAGAGATCCTGCTGTCCAACATCTGGCAATACATCTTGAAAACGGTCAAC
The DNA here is from genome assembly GCF_026250575.1 of Diorhabda carinulata. Lineage (NCBI taxonomy): Eukaryota > Metazoa > Arthropoda > Insecta > Coleoptera > Chrysomelidae > Diorhabda > Diorhabda carinulata. The sequence goes on from NC_079462.1 coordinate 14,881,154, forward strand.
GTGTATACTTTACTGGAGAAAATGTTCTCCAAAGAGCGTTCGAAGCTCCGAAAACGACTCTAACTGAATTTTTTACATTATGTCAAAAACCTGATGTTTTTGGCCAATTCGCGAAGACATTGGTGTATGGTGATGTTCCACGTTACTTCACATGGAACAAATCCAGTAAAAAATGGGAGCCACGGAAACAAGGAAAACCACATCCTTCCATTACAGGCATATTCAAAGCTAAGACATTGGGGAGACTTTACACGGTACATCCAAAGCAACGTGAGTGCTTCTATTTACGTTTGTTATTGGTGAATGTTCCCGGACCAACGTCTTTTGAATTTTTACGAACAATTAATGGTCGAGTATTCAATACATACCAGGATGCATGTCGTGAACTGCAATTGCTAGAAGACGATAACCATTGGGACTTAACGCTTGCTGATGCTGCGTTGACATCAACACCGAATAACATTCGTCAGTTGTTTGCAATTATTTTGACGACATGTTATCCCTCGCAAGCACAAACTTTGTGGGAAAAATATAAAAATTGTATGACAGAAGACATCTTGCACCGAATTAGACAAACAAATCAATGCCAAAACATAGATTATACACCAGAGATGTACAATGAAGCATTGGTCTTGATCGAGGATTTATGTGTTCTTATTTCAAATTTACCACTTAATCATTATGGTATGCCATCACCTAATCGTCCAGCCACCGACTTAGTCAATACCGATTTACAACGAGAAAAGCAATATGACCATGGAAGTTTAGCAACAATTATCATGAACAGTGAACCATTACTGACAGCAGAACAAAAAATTATTTATGATCGGATTATGCTGGCTGTTGCTGCTGAACAAGGCGGTTTTTTTTTCTTGGATGCACCCGGTGGAACCGGTAAGACATTTTTAATATCGTTGATTCTTGCCAAAATACGGTCGCAACAAAAAATCGCATTAGCAGTAGCATCGTCAGGCATTGCGGCTACTTTACTGGATGGTGGGCGAACAGCACATTCAACATTCAAGCTGCCATTGGACGTTCATAATAAACCAGATGCAATGTGTAACATCAAAAAGAATAGTGGAATAGCTGCAGTGTTGCGAAAGAGTTCTATAATAATTTGGGATGAGTGCACAATGGCACACAAATATTCACTTGAAGCATTAAACAGAACTATGCAAGATTTAAACAGCAATAATAGACTTTTCGGTGGTGTTATCTTACTTTTGTCTGGTGACTTCCGGCAGACCTTACCGGTTATACCTCGCTCAACTTTCGCGGATGAGATTAATGCATGTTTGAAACAATCATTCTTATGGCGAAGTGTTGAAACACTTCGATTGACCATAAATATGCGAGTACAATTGCAAAATGATCCATCAGCACAAATATTTTCCGAACAACTACTAGATATTGGGAACGGTAAAATAGAACTGCAACCAAATACGCAATGCATTAAACTACCAGACAATTTTTGCACTGTTGTTCAGGATAAAAATGAATTGATTCAGAGTATTTTCCCGGATATACAGAATAATTATTTGAATCATGAATGGCTCAGTCAACGGGCGATTTTGGCAGCCAAAAACGTTGATGTTGACGAAATTAACTTCCAGATACAACAGTTGTTACCAGGCGATCTGATGTCTTTTAAATCAATCGATACTGTTGTTGATGAAAATGAAAGTGTAAATTTTCCGATTGAATTTTTAAATTCATTAGATATACCTGGAATGCCACCACATAATCTTCGATTAAAGATTGGTTCCCCTATTATTCTCCTCCGTAATTTGAATCCGCCTCAATTATGTAACGGTACGCGTTTGGTCATCAAAAAGATCACCGGTAACATTCTTGAAGCAACCATTTTGGCTGGGAAGTTTAAAGGAAAAGTGGTTTTGCTGCCACGTATTCCGATGATACCATCAGATTCTACCATACCCTTCAAAAGGCTACAGTTTCCAATTCGTTTAGCTTTCGCCATGTCTATAAATAAATCTCAAGGTCAAACAATGTCCATTTGTGGTTTAGATTTGGAAAATCCATGTTTTTCTCATGGGCAACTATATGTTGCGTGTTCACGTGTTGGGAAACCGTCGAATCTATTTGTGTTAGCTAAAGACAGGTTAACCAAAAACATTGTGCACCGATTGGTGTTAAATTAAATTGAAATTGAAAGTATTTATAATTCAAAAAAAGAGACATTAATGTTTAAAAGTTTAAGACTGTCTGCCTTGCCTACCTCATTCATGATGTTTAAGCGTCACATGTTATTTACTGTATTATACTGTAATATACTTATTTGTTATAAAATTAAATGGAAATAATAAATCTGATAAATTTTTATTTTGTATTGATTTCTGCTTAATATCAAGTGTAAGAACATTTTAATTAATTGTGTTCAACGTACTTCCCCTTCAAATCTCAATCCAGTGAATTTGTATACCACCATCAACATTTTCGTCTTTGTTCGTAAATAATTTCATTGTACTAAAGGGTTATAGTAGTAGAAAGTCAAATAAGGAGATCACCATTTTTTTTTTTCAAATACCATCTGTGTAAATAAGCATAGTGGACTCCGTGTCTGATGTTCTTTTATCGTTCCTCTTAGATTGTTTACTATAATGTAATATAACAAAAACTTCAGCCACAGCAACGCGTGGCCGGGTCAGCTAGTACTCTAATAATGAAGCCATGAAACTAATGTATATATGTTGGATAGTATTGAAATTAATATATGATCAAAACAGACAATTGAAATAAGACCATACACGACCCATGCATAGATGAACTTTAACGATTTGATTCCAGTTTGAGAAGTATAAGAAAATTATAAGAGGATTGTCTGAGAAGTTCCCGACCTCAAACTGAAGATGTCACTGCTTATCAATATCAAGTTGGAAATATATTTGCGTATGAGCTGTGAGATTCGCCTACCAAAATTTCAACCATCTTGACAGTTAGTATTAGTTTAATAATCGTTTGAGTGATAAGTTATGAAGATTTTTCTGAAAATGGAGAAAATTAGATATCATATATGTCTATAAATATTTATTGATGAAATGCAATACGTCTACGTAAAAGACGATACAGACACTGTGGACGTAGGCTCTGCACAATCATCACGACTGTGAAATTTTGGGTTGTTAAAATCAGGGTATGGAAACTCGCTGTTGCGGGAGGAGGAGATTGAAACGTGACGCACTCTCTTGTTACATTATCACAACTAATACGTTCATAGATATGACGGTAGGTAACACTAGGGGTTATGGTGTCCGGCCAATCACGGAACAGCATTGACATAATATGGTGGATGCCTACCATCAACAACTTGTTAATATCATTGTTGCACGTGTTGAGTTGTACAAAAACGTTTTCATTCTATTCGTGTACAGAGAGTTATTTTGATACCCGGAATGGGTATACAAAATTATTTGTGATGAAGCAACCAAAACATAAGGATGTAACTATTACCTAATATATATTTTGGTTGCTTTACCACAATCTCATACTAAATGATATATATAATGTTGGAGGCAGATTGTAAATTCGGACTGCGGCCGAAATAATTGGAAATATCGCCATAGGTCCATACTAGACATGCCAGATACCGGATCAGCCATACTATCCGGCATCTGAATAACATTATTCGAACACATCCCGAAATGCCTATATACGTCATAAGCCGATGCCGAACGGAACAAAGAATTTATTTTAAGTTGAACAAATAATTAATTATATATATATATAGTTATAACGTAACATTTATTTTATTACTTATTGTGACTAGAAGTACTTGAATAATATTTACTATTACATTTTATTCATTACACATTTGAATTTCTTGTTTACCACAGTTGCATCGTACAAATCCCTGCGAATAATTTGATTCTTTTGCTGCAATTGTTCGCAGACTGAATTTTATGTCATAGCCTCACATGGAATGCATTTAATGCCTCTGTGAAATGACTTGCATCTAAGAAATTAGAATATCTTTTAGATCTTGGTTTGCTCTCTCAATAGATCCTTGACTTGACGTGGTTTATCATGAATTATTTTTGCCTCAAACATATTTGCAAGACTATTATTTGATTCACAAACTCTCTGCCATTGTCACTATGCAGTAGACAGGGAGCTCTGGTGATACAAAAAATATCCGTAAGGTTATAGGAAACTTCTTCGACTTGTTCAGCTTTCAGAGCTCTTAGGAATACAAACTTAGTTAAGTGATCTTGGTAATTCATTATAAATATATAGGGACCATCATGCTACCAAACCCTTTCTGCTTAGATTTTTTTTAGCTGACACATAGAACATGATTTTAAATATTCTTTAATGACGGTTCGGAGAACATTACGATACTTTTAATTCACCTAATCTTCTTTTGTGGCCAGTATCCCTGTGAGCTTTATCTAATATGCCATGTTCCTCATTAGCACTGCAATAATACGCCATCGTTGTTACGACTTGTTATTTTTCTAAACAAATCAATGGAGTGGCATCCATTTAATCAATGAAAGATTTGAATTTGGAATATGCCGCCAAAAGCAGAAATGAAACTGTCGTTTCCATGTACGTTGAGTATTGCTAATGAACCAAGAGAAGGCACGGATCTCGCGTTTTATATCTAAAGGAGTTGGTTGATCTAAGGATGAAAGCAAACGTATCAGCTTGACGGACGACCAAAAACTGCGACAAACAGTGATATCTTCGCAAAAGTTCACAAAATGGTACTGGACCATCGATTATTGTTAAAAAAATATAAAAGGCTATTAGTATATCAAAAGTGCACATTTGCCACGTTCTGATTGAAATATTATGCATGCATAAGCTATTTTTTTAGTATAACCCCAACGTTTCACTTGTAAGAGCGATATTTTTATCAAATAAAGACGTTGTTTATGGTATACGTGAACACCTATTTGGATGAGAAGGGTGGTAACTATTATTTGGAAGGGTTAAGAAGGTTGGAGTATGGTTGAACTAAGTGTATAGACTTAAAAATTAAATTATTATAGAAATACATTTTCTTACAACCTTCTTATATCGCGAACACTTTTCACCCCCACACGTGGGCTCTTATTGTATTAAAAAATTTACTAATTACATATACAAGAATGTAATACACTAATATACTATTTACTATGATAGAAATCAGGAGTAGAAAAAATACACTTACTGCTCCACTACCCCCTGCGACTGTTTCGTAGCAACCCCAAGTTTCATCTCCAAACGTTATATTATTCATACATCCCTGAGAGGCTGCACAGACTTGGAATGCCTTCAGAACAACATCAACGATTCTTTGAGATGTCAAAACATTTCCCCCTACAACTGCAGCATTGTCGCTTGGATCCAAAATAGAACCTTTTGGAATATTTATTTTAACGGGAGCCAAACAACCCTGAAAGTGTAGTTACTATAATGATTAATCGTTTACAAACTTGTTGAACTGTTTGTAATTGTATCTATTGATCTAGTATCTTGGGATATTTCTTAAAAATCGTACGCACAAACTTTTTAATAATATCTTTATTTTCAATGAAATTTGTCCTCTTATTAACTTAACCTTTTTGGAGCACATTCCAATTAAATAAAATATATTCGATTTAAACCATCAACGTACCTATCTTTTGTTTAGCTGAAAATTTGATAAAGTCGCAATTTAATTAATGAAGCTTCGCCAATATCTGAAATTGTATTTTTTCTCACGTACTCAGCAAAGTAAAGTACCTGTAGGTGTTTTTTGGCCCAGAAACATTTTTCATTATCTTGTTAGATAAAATTTCAAAATACTGTTTTATTATAACAAACTACATAACTACATATTTTATATTTTGAAATTATACAAAAATACCTACTTTAAATAATACTTTGTTTCAATGTTATAAGTATATATTTAAAAATGCGAAAACTCAACAAATTTGTTCAAACTCACCCTATTCCTAGTAAAAACGCGAATGAAATAAATATGAAAGCTTTCGAAAAAGAATAGTATCTCTAGCTCTTATATGTTGTCAACTCTTAGAAACACCAAACCATCATTTTTATTTCGGAAAAATTCTAATGTGGCTTCGCCGTTTTTTTTATTACAATATTACCCCTACAAATTGTCTAATTATTAGTTTTTTGTTAGAAAACAAGTAGGACAAAAGCATCTACAGATAGCGTTTTTGAAACCATTTCTACATGCTCTTCAATAATAATCACAGTATCTTGATTTTCTTAATTATTGTCTCTTTTCTCATCATCATTTTCGCCTTCTATTTATTTCTGATATCTTCGATGAAGTCAACAGAGACAGTAGAATTACGTGGCAAAACTTTAATCATCTTTTCGGATTATCGCTGGGTTGAGGTATCAAGATTCCGAATTTATTTGATATCTGATATTTTGTGAGATGTTTGTATCACTTATTCTGTTTATCAATTTTTTTAAAATGTCTTCTTGATTTAACGGTAAAACTATAATAAAATGTGTTTATTCCTCTCGAGGTTTCAGAGGTTTATAGGTGAAAATAATTCTTTGTTATTTTTTCAAATGGTGCGTAATACAGCATCCAAGAGTTGATATAGGTGAGTAAAATGAACCTAGAAAATTACAAATCTAGTATTGTTTTTTAAAGACCATAAAAGAACTTAAATGGATATTAAGAGATCTCGAGATATTATCTTTAATGATAACCTTAGTCCATTTTTTGCGGCTTGTGGATGTCGATTGTATTGAATCAATGATGTTGCATTGAACCATCCTTGCTTCTATTATATCGAACCCAAGCTGGTACACCTAATTTTCACTTTCAGTTCAGTTCATAATGTAATAATGGTTTAGTGTGTTTTAGTGTTTTTTAGCTAATATTTCAGGTGAGTTGAGAACTTGCTCAATTGTTATAAGTGATGGGTGATTCATTAGTGTGATTAAGTTTGTCCTTTGTCCTTTAGGATATCAATTTGAAAATTTACGAGATCACAGCCATCATTAGTCTTCCTACAGGGTGTATGGTATAGAATGCTGTGCCATAATAAAGTTTCATTTTTTTAAATAAAACCTATATTTGGAATCAAATTGAGTTCCCCATTAAAATAATATAGAGTTGAGATGTGTTCTACGGGATATTTAAGAAGCTATAACCAATTTTACATATAAATCAGAAAAAGTTCAATACTCATTGATTCTGGTACAGGATAAATCAAATAATATATAATTTTTTCAGTTTTTCAAATGAATAGTATATATAATAGTATCGGAAAGTACTACCAACATTATTAGTTCATGAGATATTTTGATTTTTATATTCAAAACAATGATTATGTAGCTATATCTAATCATTTAATAATTAATTGAGTTGCCTATGATTTATTTGTCAAAAACTGACATTTTCTCATTGCTGCTAGGTACTGTAAAGATTGAATTGCAAATGCAAAGAAAAAACGAGTATATTACAAATAAGTTACAGGAACAAAACAATAAAAAATTATCCTATTCACTACAGTATACGTACACGTCATGATTATCACAGTGGATGTCGGAAATGACTTCCAAAGACATCTATGCATGCGATAATTGAAAGAAGCATTTCAATAGAAATATTCCAAAATCAATTTCGTATTATCTCCAACATGTCATTTCTTGTTATTGCAGGTATTTTGTACAATTCATTCTTAATGTGGCCCTCTACAAATGAGTCAATTTTATTGAAATCTGGTAACCTCTGCGACCACTGTACTGTAACTTCAGTTCACCATTAATTGATTAGTGGGAGCAGGCGCACCCTCATGCAAAAACCCCAACAATTGAAGTGAATAAAAGAGGTAATTGATTAACTAGAAAATCTAAATAAAACTCATTATTTAAATAACAGGGTCCTACTCCATATTCACTAACAATACCCCCCCCCCCACATTCAACTACCATCTAGTATGTGATATGGATTAGTTGATGAATAATTGTGAAAATTTTGCCTGTTAACACAGGTTATTAAACGTGACTTTATCCTCAAATAGAACATAGTCCAAAAAGTCTCTCTCTGTTGATTAACTTATCGCAAAGTCCACCCAAAAAATGCTAGTTTTTTTTAATCAATGCAATTGATTACTGTTGCAAGTAAATGTGGTGAGGGTGTATTTTGTTTTTGTCAAGAATTCTTTGCACTGTACTACTTATACTAGTGTGTGGTTTTTCAGTAATGGCCAGAAAACATAAATTTCATTTTCTTCGGTCACGGTACTTTTGAATCTTTCAGGATTTTCGTAATTAACTGAACCTGTATGATTGAACCGCTCCATCAATATCTTCAAGTTTGCTTTTTCTAATAGTGAAGCGGTCTTATTGCATTCTTCCAGTATCCAAAAGATATCAATCATTTTACCACTAGTGAAATTCATTTCCTAATTCAAATTCTTCAAATCCCCAAATAATATATCAAACCTCTAAATCAAAAAACTACGTAACCACTTTCATGTAATGTCATTGTCAAATATCAGTTTTTAACAAATGTATCATATCCAACTCATAATTAATTGTTGAATGATTAGATATAGATACAAAATCATTGTTTTGCACAGAAAAATCAAAAGGAAAAAATTGGCAAATAAAGATTTATGTTATTATTAATTATCGATACATAAACTACAGTATGGTTTATTTGAAAAGCCCAAGAAAATAGAGAATTAGTATTTTGATTCACCCTGTATCAGTTTCAATGAATATTAATGAAATAAATCATTTTCCGGGTTTTGTACTACTTTTCAGATGCTTTGACCGCAACAGATCTTCATTCATGAATTTCTCTTACATTGTACAGGGTATTGAACTTGTTACCCATGGAACACATCACAACCATTTATTATTGTAATGGGGAAGTCGAGCTGATTCCTAATATGGAAGCAAATATATTTAAAAAATTATAACTTTGATATAACACAGCATTCTGGAACAGTAAGAATGTAAAAATTTTGAAAAACTATTGATGGCTATAATATCAAATTCTGAAACTGATATCTGAAAAGACTAATCTATCACCCTGTATTTAAATTCAACGTTCAGGAAAGTTACTGAATAGTATGGGCCGTACTCATGCAAAGTTACGAAATTTTCAAAAATTTTTTAAACACTCCCCTTCAATTTAAGCTTCAAACAAATATGTTAGTTTTTCAAAATTTTGTTCATGTTATCTATCAAGCTACAGCTCTTATTCTGACTCTACATCGTTTAAAAACGTACTTGGTCTTTCATTTTTTTTCTTGTCACATTGGGAACATCTTGCTAGAGATCTGCTTTGGTGGTTCCACAAGTGTTTCACTGAATAACCTTTCCCAATCACACATCATTGTCATAAATAAATAAAATCACAGTATTGATTCGTGCCTGATTCTTACTACGCGATTAAGTTAAATCGTAACTTCAATTATATGAGATGTCTAAGTGATCACACGGACATTGAAAAAATATAGATTTCTGATTCGTTCGTGTTTATTAAGCCGTACGGAGTGCCAAATTAAGAAAATGGAGAACAAATAATGAAAAATGTTATTCACGGCAAAGTCACCTGGCTGGGCGAAATAACACCAGTCTGCGGTAATTAAAATTAATTATTTTCTGGAACTGTTTTGTTCAGAACCAATTAACGACTACTCTCACTGAACATATAGTATAACGTTACTAAATAGTGCTTCCATCAACCAATTTAATTGAATTCTCCTCCCAATTTCATATTTTGAAATAATTGAATAATGTTAAGGGATTGAATTCAATATCTTAATTATTTCGTTCATAAATTTAATCAAAACTATCAATTTGAATGAAGCAGTTGTACAGCCTCTTGTACAAATTTTCTTCACATCCATTTTCACAACCTATATTTCAAACTTCTCATTTCTACACTATAAATACTAACAAAGTATTTAAAAATAAATTTATAACCCTGTTAAGATCATTACATTTATGACTCGCCAGAATGTATGAAGGAATAAATCCATAAGAGTTATAGTACACAAGCTTATAGTAATTTTTCCTGTTACCTGGTTCAGCGGCACGTCATGGCCGACCATACATCTCAAACAATAAATTAGTGCCGATAAAGTTATTGCTTTGGGTGCATTGCAGTTGCCCCATACTTCCCATCCTGTGCCTCTGAAAAAGAAATATAAGGATAAGTCAAGCGTGTGTTCAAACATTGAAGCTAACAAATAAAATCGTTAGCAAGACATATGTAGTTGAACTATATCATATTTATTTGGACTGTTCCGGGAAGAAAAATATTATTAATGCGTTAATGAGAGTAAGTGTAAGAAGAATGAATCAAAAATGAGATATAATCTTTTATAATATCACTTAATTGATATTTACCAAAAGTCTTCTAAGTAATAATACTGGGATACTTGGGATAGTTTGGAATTTTAGTCCAATCAGAGCTTGAAAATAATATTATTACAATAAAACAAATGGTGGAAAAACCACATTAAAAAAATAATAAGATTTTTGAAAATACATTGAGTAAATAGTACGAAATATGAGTTGTTTTTCCTTTATTTAATTTTTGATCTTCCGGAGCTACACATTTGAAAAGGAAATGTTGATATACTGTATTAAAAGTGAAAGTCAAAGGTAGAAAGATATTTCATTTCTTCTACTTAAGTCCGATGTATGTAAAAAAACTCAAATATTCAGAGCGCATATTTTACATTTGTTGCATTTTCTACTCATATTTCAAATATATGCATGTATCTATCGGTTTTTTATAAATAGCGGACGCACTTTGATGTTTTTTTTAGAACTTTTATTAGGCGGTTTATTTACAATATATCTTTTAAATAATTTCAATTCATTCATTTGATGTGTTCCTTATTGTTAGAACTTTTTAGAATGTTATTTAAGTATGTAAATGATTTGTGTAAACGCAGTAATTTAGTTTTAAATAAATTGTCGCAGTGAAAAGAACGGATTAGTAAAAATATTTGCAGAAATTATTTAAGTGATATTTATGAGAAAATTATTATAAGTTGAGAGTATTGTTTAGTGTGTAAACAAATTAAGAACGTAAAAGACAGTCTTTATTGATTCACCCCACGAATAGAAAGGATGTAAATAAATGCGAATATCTATGCGCCTATTTTGGGTTTTCCATTTGAATATTTGGGTTTCCCAATTGATGATTCATGTGATGTGGATTGCCAATTACGTCGCTATGGTTTCTATTTGCGTGTATTGGGGCTTCTTCCAAAGAGTCTTTTATGATTTTCACTATTCTCTACTGACTAATTCTGTCAATATTCTGTTATCATCTACTTCTACTTAAAATCTTTGATAATAGCATTTATCTGCATGTTAGCAAGTATATCCCGATATAGTTCATATTTTAGATTTTTATTAGGTAGTAACCGCTGAGTTTCCTTTTTTCATATCGTCGTTTTCTCCGGTTTTTTATGTATTTTCATATATAGTTTATTTTTATTTTAGTTTTAAATAAAGGAAATTGTGTTTAACCGTTCCAGCAAATACCCAGGTTACCAATCTAGGAGGGCAAGTAAAATCAGTTTAACTGGCTTCAGCGTATTTGTCATCACTATAGTTACCACTGGAGTATTATATTTTCTTCATTGACGCTGCCAAGAGTAAGTGGAGCATACCACGATAAAAAACTGGCGCCCGATGACAACCTTAAAGCTGAGTTTTGGAGTCAAACCGATTCGAAGCGACGAAAGAGCGTTGCAAAGTGAATAAGATAAGCCAGATAAGTCATATCTTCCTAGCACCTACCTGAAGAAAGAGGTTATGAATCAATGTGTATTGCCAGTACTTACTTATGGAGCAGAAACCGTTACGTTTACAAATTCTGTGGATAAAATATGGCAAATGTCCGGTATTGCTGATTCAATTAAGCGAATCAAAAAATTAAAATAGAACTGGCTTCGTCACGTAGCTAGGTTTGCGGATAGGGGAAGAAAAAACGTTTGGAATGAAGACCTCGTCAAGTCACACTGGATGAATGCCGCCACGAACTGATACGAATTGGTTCAATTAAGGGAGGCTCATGTGGAGCAGTAGACTCAGAGCTAAATGAAGATAATGATGAATACAATTCAATCATTTTAACAATAAGTCGCCAGCAAAATCGTTTGTTATTCTTAACTTTTACCCTATTTTTTACTTCTTCAATTGATAATTGAACGACCATATTTTATTTGATGGTAAAAGTTATCATTCAAAATATGTTTAAAATTTTTCCGGTTTCTCATAGATTAAAACAGATTAATTCAGGAAAACAAAATAAATAACTAATAAAAAAACTTTTTTATCCTGCGACTTGTTCTTGGTTATTTTAGGATACAGTAAATAACAATATATGAATATGACAAATTCTTTTCAGACTTGAATAATGGAAGCTGATATGTGAGAATAACTATTTAATACTTATGTAATTGTAATTGTATTTTCTGTGATAAGTTCATTAAACTTGCTAATCTTCACAAGCTAACAACTTCGTTGCCCCCATTAAATCTAACAATTGGGTCACAAAATGTTAGGACTAATTTTAATGGGACAAATACATTTAAAATTCCTGGTATAAGAATATAAATTTTAAAGCCAGAATGAAGCTTGAAATCACAAAGGCTAACCCTACTCACATCTTATCCGCGCTTCTGCTAAAAGAAAAACGGTTCATTAAAGTATACTGCTACAAACCCTTCTATATTTAGGTAGGGCCGATTTAAAGGTCAAATAAATCTTAATAATTAATCACCTCTTGGATAATTCAAGTTCTTTTACATAGCAGTGTAATTGGATATAAACGGAATCATCATCAGGAATTTAGTATCATAAATTAAACAAATAAAAGAAGATTACGAGAAGTTCTTTAAGTGAAATTGTTTGGTTCTCAAACTTGTTAATAATAATTTTCTAAATTCCAATCTTAAGGTTGCCTTGCAAATCTTAGTCTTAGTCATGATGCTGCCTGGTTAGCAAAGGTGCCTGGAGAGCTCTTCTACTGTGTAGACCAGCATTCTGAAGATGTCGTCTTATTGATCTATCAGAGATATTTACATTTCGGACATCTCGTGAGGAAGGCTGTTAAGCTGACACTTGTCATTGACCGATTTTTTAATGAATTTAATTACAAAAAACGGTCATTTCGAGGAGTTGAAACTGAAGGACGTCCTTGTCCAGTCTTCCTAGAGTGTAAACCGGTCTTTCGAAATCTTTGCATCAATCTGCCAATGGTTGTGTGGTGTATGCCAAACAGATTTGCCACTTCACGATAACTTTGTCCCTTACCAACTAACCTGGCTATTCTTTCAGCTTCGCGTTCACTTAACTGCCTAGCTCTATTAATTTTCATCTATCAACACACCTTGATTGACTTAAATTACTGCTGTCCACAAGTTGGTTCAACAATAGAATGAAAGAAACATTAAAATATGCATAAAATTAAAATTTTAAAAAACCACAAAAACAATTATTTGCTGATAAGAAATTTAGCTACTTTTTATCGCGAACAGTTGGCTGGAAGAAAAATTTAAGCAATGATGATTTGCGAATAATTTTAGAAAGTGATGAATTTTCACGAAATGATGAAAATAAGGAATGTTCAGATTCCAGTATAGATGATTCTTTGAAAAATCCTGGATATAATACTTCACCAAATACATCAGAAAATGGAGAAGATGTTGAAATAGTTGAAAATATTGAAAAAGTTATTCAGAATTCACATTTAGAAGAGGAAAGTACCAGTCTCTAGAGGTTCCAGAGATTATTAAATGGACAGAGTACGAAGGTTGTCATAAAACATTTACTTTTTCTGACGAATCAGGTTTACAAATAGATATGGCGTTTTCATTGTTTGTTGATAAAAAAATATTAAATATTATTGTAGTAGAAACAAACAGGTACGCTGAATATAACTTGAATAATAATCAAACTAAGAATAAAAGTCGGATGAACAATGGGTTCCAGCTGATAGTGAAGGGATGAAAAAGTTTTTGGGGCTTCTTATATGGATAGGGTGAGTAAGACTACGTCTCGTAATAGATTCGAATTATTGCTGCCAAATATTCACTTTTAAAACAATAAAGGAATTTCCCAAGTAAACTACGCGAAATACAATCTCTTATAGATTGCAAAAGAAGTTTCAAGATATAATGATTCCAGCTGAAGACTTTTTTATTGATGAAACTATCAAGATTAGTTTTTCGAAAATACGTATCAAATAAAACTCACAGATATGGGATAAAACTTTTCAAGCTATGCTCTATTGAATTATATACTTGGTCTAGCAAAATATGCTCAGAAAATTCTCAAAATTATTCAATGAGGTTGTTTGTGAAAAGCTATCGCAAAGACTTCTGAATCAAGATCACACATCATTTTTCTACAACTTCTATACGAGCTATAAATTAGCATATTCCTTCTTACACCAAAATACTCACTAATATACAAGATATAAGAGCTCTAACAGATAAACATATGAGAAATAATACAGGCGACGAAGAAAAAAATGCTGAAGCTGTTGGGGAATATAATGCTGACCAATCATCAACCATTCGAGCTGCAAATACTAATCTACGTAAGAGTAAACAAAAGCCAATCGCCATACTAGGATACAACAGAGGGAAAGCTGATATTAAACTATCTGATCAAATTTGTTAATATGCCGCGACCCTAGGGAAGGGTATAATGTAATACCGGAAGGTATTCCCCTTGTGAATGCTTTTGTAGTATATAAAACTGCAACTCAAAAATCAAATAATACACAATGGTTTCGAGAAGAAATAGCTAGCTAAATTTACAAAAAAAAATTTAGACACATCGAACCCAGTTATCGTAATGTTCATGTTCTAAAATGGACGAAAATAATAAAATGTGTCTCGTACTTTGTGAAATGCAAGAATAGAAAACTTGAAGAAAGTACTGCTGCTAAAAAAAGGAAAAAAATTATACATACACTTTCGACTTTAAGTATATTTTTTTAATTATTCATCAGATCAAAAAAAGAAATATGCTATTTGAAATACAATTTTATATGCTTTAATGTGAGTATGAATTTATAAGCAAGGCTTCTCGTTTATATGCATAACAATCGCTAAAGGAATGAAACTTGTTTATATAGTGATAGTAACGAAAATAACAAATTTGTCAAATATTAAAATTACTCTATTGGCAAGAAATTTGCATATTATTCGTTTGTCATGATCTCAATAGTGTGTTAGTTTAATGCACACTACACCACAAAAGACCATCTAAGTTATTGCGTTAATCGAACATGAACTTGATTGATGATGAATCGTCCCCTTAATGCCGTTCAAATGCAACCACAGGTGCGAGGAGTGACTGTTAATCAGTGGACTGTAGAACCATGCAGGAAAGTAACCTGACCATTAAAATACCTGTGATTGGTCCAAAATGTAGATTACATTGCAGAAGTCATTTTACGGTTTATGAAGTGGCCAACATACAGTTTTGAACTAATTCCGATAGAAGATTCATGGAATGAGCTAAAAAGAAGAATTTAAGATAGTTTTTCCACCCCAAACTAGATCCTCATCCTTATTGCTGCAGATGAAGACTGATTTAATATTCCATAAGGAACAATAGCTGTCTTGATTATATCTATGTCTAATCGTATAAGGTATGTTATTAAGACGAGAGGGAGGTCATACCCATTATTAAGAAAACTGAGTAATAAGATTTAAATAGACAATAAACCAATTCATGTTAATAATAAAAAAGATTAATTTGCTTAGTGCATTAATTTCACTAATCTAAACATAGAAAGTCCAAATAAGCTTTTATAATTTTATACCCACATTCAAGCATATTAAATTGTCTTTTAAACAGCATATTTTTTTGATCTGATGAATAATTTAAGAAATATATATAGTTAAAGTCAACAGTTTACAATGGGTCGATTTCGATACACGCAAGTATATATTGCCCGGATTGCAATCAAGTCTCTTTTATGCTTTGGAAACCACCTCAAATCTAAATAACTGTATTTTGACTTATACTTCATGTTTTGAGAGTTCTATTTGTAACTGAATTATAGTTTGAGAAGATAAAGAATTGTTATTTCTCTTATTTTTTGAGCAGGGCCAAAACCAATATACCAAAAGTTTCGCAGTAAAAAACACTTCAGTAAAATAGTATAGATTGTCCACTATATTTGTCCGACATGGCTTCAATGAAATACAACGTGACGGAGCCGTAAAATGATCAAATTAGTGTCGCCCATATATAGGGGACGTGGCAGTCAACGTATTAAATAACAATACTTTCAACTAATACTACAAAGTTTATATATGCAATAATATATTTTGCGAGAAAAATTTATATATATTTAGTTAGATAAAACTCCATGTAACACCATGAAAATGAGTGCCATAGGACGAATTATCGTGAAAAATGATTCGTCTTCTGCGATTGGTTGGGTTCCATATCAAAATGAGTGCCATAGATCTGAATATATACGCATACAGAAGAAGATAGAGCAAATTGGTTCAAGTTAATGAGCAGAGCATAATAAATCAATGGTAGGATCTGAAATTAAGCCAATAAATAAAAAAATAAACACTTACTTAAAATCACAGTAGGCTGATCCATTCTCCTCGTCCAAAGATACCGTTAATTTTATTTTAGATCCATCATCCATAAAATCTTCCGCTGTTAACTCTGAAGTTCCCATTCGCAATCTTGCTTCTTTAGCCACATCTTTTAACATATCTCTCACTGCAACCTCCGCGTTATTTTGAATATGGCTCATATAAGCCTGGACTACGTCTAGAAAAAATTGTCAAATTTCAGGTGATTTTTCATTACATTCTTCTCTTCTTTATGCTTCGAAGTTTGTTTCTTTGCTTATAATTAAATCAGTAACATCGCACTTAAAACATCTTGAGCCCTCTTCAAACTTGAAGCGCATCAGATGGTTGTGTTTATTATTTGAACTACATATTCTATTTTTATTCAAAAAGCTTCTTTGGCCACAATTACAATAAGCACTATAAGTCCACGTGGAAATGGAAATTTTTGGCACATCTACATATTTTTGAGGTTACATATTAAGCTTTTCTACATTTGAAACTCAACATACAGGGTAAGTCATTTGTATTTATACGGCCTCTAGTGTTTCATTAAGTTACTTGGTGTAAATGACAGATTTGCTAAATGTAATTGGTTAGGTTGTACCGTTGATGATGTCTGAGCTTGTTATTTGAATTGCAATTTTGTTTATTTATTTAGATAATTTCAGTTTCCTTTTTTTTATTCTAAATTGGCTACCAACTGATTTGGAATTAACTCAAAATTGTCTTGCAAAAATATATCCTGAAAGAGACCATCTGTCAAAGATGCTGTCAGATTTTGTTGTCAAATCAAATATTTTCAGGTAGTTATTTACTATTATTTGAATTGATAAACCGAAATATATCGCATAGTCTATTTTTTACCTGTTATAAAACATAATTTTAATTCAGAAGAAGAGATCCAAAATTCACCAACAAATATTATATTTGTCCGCATAGAAAAGAACGCTAGAAAGGATAATTGATTTGAAATAACAAAAGAGGGAGTGGAGGTAATGGAGAGAAAGAGAGAAATATAGTTGCTCCAAAACAAGTCAGACGCTCCAAACAATGTAAAGCGATTTAATATAGTTTGGAGCATCTATTCGAATAGTATATGTCAAAGTTTGAAAATTCTAAAACTTCACGAAAAATAGAAAGATTGAAATGCAGTATTGCAGTATCATGAATTGAAGTATTCAAAAGACGTAATCAGAGTTGTGGATATTTGCCTCCTTCTCCTCATACCTCATGTCATTCATGAAAGTTTTCATTCGAAATAAGTGGTAATCATATGGTGCCAAATCAGGGTTGTATGGGGGATGTGGCATCACTTTCCAGCCAACCTCCAGTAGTTTCCTACGAGTTGCCAAATATGTGTGAGGCCTTGAATTATCATGATGGAACACTAAACCTTTCGGAATTGAACATTCTGGCTGTTTTACTTTGATTACTTCATCCAGTTCTATTATTTATTAACATCAGCTCAAAAAACACCTTCGTAATCTCACTAAACTGACAGCATGAGTTTGTTTGTTGTTTTTCAGCTTTCGATGTGGTTTATGCTTGTTCATTGTGTTTGCTCCATGATCGTTTTCGCGCTATACGTTACTGTACAGGACCCATTTTTCATCACCAGTGTTGATTCTTTTCAATAAAGGGTGGGTTTCATTTCGTTTGAGGTACATATCGCAAATTTTTATTCTTTGTGCTAAATGAATTTCTTCCAATTCGAGAGGTAGCCTCTTCGCAATCTTTTGAACAGTTATGTGACGAGATCCTCTTGAATTATGACATTGATTTGGTCATCAACAACTCCAGCAGGCCGACCAGAACGTTGTTCATCTTTGAGGGAAAAATTTCTAGAACGGAATTTTTATACCAATTCTGACATTCTGACATCAGCACTATAAATTTCACATATTTCTTTGTGAGCCGTAGCAGCTTTCTTTCCTTTACCTTACTTGCTCCTAAAGTTACGTCAATGTTTACAGTATCACGTAACATTGACAGCATTCAAAAGACCTCTATAAGATCGTCATAGGTGCCGAATCATGGATATATGCATATGAATCGGAACTTAAACAACAAACGACTGTATGGGTCTTCCAAAACGAGCCAAATCGAACTGGACATATCGCCACCATTCCATTAGAGCGACGTAGAACGGTAAATTCTGAATGTTACACCACCATTTGTTTACAAATGTTACCAATCGCAGAAGACAAATCATTCTCCAACACGACAATGCGACAGTCGAAACATCGAATTGATAGGTCATCCTCCATGCAGTCCTTATTTGGCACCTAATAATTTCTTCTTATTTCCGCAGATCGAAAGGTGAAGAAGAGTATTTGTTTTGATGTAAAATGTTTTTAAAAGATTTTTGAAATAATCAGAAAATGGGGTAAGAAGGGTTTGAATACTTAAACAATAGGTGAAAAGGTATGTCAAGTTTGTGCAGTTTTAGGAGACCATATTTTTAAGGTGGTATGGCATTGTGAATTTTCCATTTTTTTTGCATCTGATGGGGAAATAAAAAGTTGTTCTTCCCAAGATCGAAAAAAATTTGTGATGTAAGTGATAATTCCTCAAATTGTCAGAGTCATATATTGATGAAGACCGAAGTAGATAGAAACGTCAATTTCTACATGTTTAAGATGATTTTAATATAAAAGAGACCTAAAATCGGAACAAATTATCACGAAAAAAAGTATATAATAGATATAATTGATCAAAGAAACGATAATATAATTTTTGACTTCTTTCACAATTTCGAAATTATTTATAAAAAAGGAATCCAATCTACCTAAGGTTGCCTCTTTAACTCTTTTTTTACCTAACATAGGTGCATACTTGATTAAGTCTAAGAATCGAAATTGCTGTCAGCTCAACTATCAAGTTCACTGCTCGCGATTCGAGTTATTGTCCCACACTCCCATTAAATTTGTAAATTTCTGAAATTTCAATACAATCGTTTCATACCCAAACATAACGCGTTTAACTACGTTGAAAAACACATCTAAGCTCAATATAAAATAGATATCTAAGAGCATCATTTCTTCTAATTTATTTCTCAATTCACAACAAACAACCATGATAATTGCCGACTTAGCTACAGTGACAAAGAGGATTTTCCATAGTTTGATTACAACAAATGACATATAAGTAGTTTTGGTGTTAGCTAACATGCAAAAAATTGCTGTTTGTACTTCACAAATGGTAGTTGATAAGTTATGAAAACATTCAAAGTATTTCAACATAATTTTTGAACAAATCAAACTTAAGGCATCTTACCTAAACCGTATTGATCAATGAGTTCACACACTAAATCAATGCCCTTCTTATTCGCAGCAACTTGAGCTCTTACGTCTGAAATATTATCCGAAAGATTTCTTCCTCCGGCTTCAATAATTGCTTTGACGAATTCTTCTTCTCTGAAAACTCCTTCCTCAATCAACAGAAACGATTTGAAAGCTACTCCTTCTTGATCAAGACTAGTAGAATGGGGGGGCATTGAGCCAGGTGTTATACCTCCAATATCGGCATGGTGACCTCTACTGGCAACAAAAAACACTGGTTCTGCACTTTTTCTGGAAAGAAAAAGGAGAAATCATAGTTTACATCTCAATTTAAATTGTGTGTCATTATATTTAGAATACAAAAATAAAACATGCTCGGTAATATGATGTTATCAACAAATAAAATATTTTATCAAGTATAAATTTCATTTGAAACAATTAGGATCTTCATCATAAAATGAACAAAAAAATAAAACGTACAAAATAAGTTCCCATAGAATCGCACGAAAATTTGCAATATGCCTGTTTCGTATTTTGTCAAAGATTTTTCCTATTTTGTTAATGAATTATTATACTGTAGAAGTCACTTTTGTTCCTTACTCACGCGCTTATTGGGCATCTAGTACTGTAGGCATATAGGCATAGTACTGTACAGAGTATTTTTTAATAATAAGAGATAACAAATGGCCCACAAAAACGGAAATCTTCCGTCAATCTACTACCATAATACTACCAACACTGATCTACGGTTGGTGGTAGTTATTAACTAACAAATTGAAGAAGAAAATAACAATATGTGAAAAATAGAGGAAATGACGAGACACATGGAGGACAAAATAGGTAGTAACAAGTGATAAAGGAAATGGAATTGAACAAAAAGAAGGAGAGCCAGCAAACAATCAGGAAAAAAGAAGCTGAACTGGAAACATATTAAATAGGAAGCAAATAACAGTCAGCAAAGCATAAAACTAAATTGAGAAGAAATATAACCTCTAATCCTATGGTAGAGCAGGTTGTTCGAAGGTGATTCGAATATAAACCAGAATTTTTGAATAATTTATTGTTAAAATAGCTCCTAGAAAAATTCACCGTAAAACAGGTCAAAAAATCAATACAACAATTGAATCCCAAAAAATTTTCCGGATATGACTTAACTATTGCAAAAATCCTGAAAGAACTATCAAATAAGGGGCTGAAGTTTCTTACAAAATTGTACAGTGCAGTATTAAGAACGGGTTATTTCCCAATTCTGTGGAAGGTGGCCGAAATTATATCAATCTCTAAGCCAGGGGAACTTCTTGAAGACACTACATCTTACAAACCAATAAGTCTATTACCACCAATTTGGATTTAGAGAACAACGTGCCCTCATAGAAAAAGTTCAACGAGTCACAAAAAAGTGTACCAATTTTTATAAGATAGATAATACTGTTCGGCTGCCTTTTTAGATATCGATTAAGATCTAGCACGATGGACTACTATAGAAAATCGGGAAAAACCTCCCGCACAACCCTTTCCTAATTTCCCAGATCACATCACCTCTCTACATCCAATTATGTAAGGAGTTCCACAGCGAAGTACACTTGGCCCGATCCTCTATCTTATGTACACAGCTGATAATCCCACTCACAACAATGTAACTATCGCAATATATGCAGATGATACTGCCGCGCTAGCATCTCTTCAGAGTCCAGCTATGTCCTATCATTTATTGCAGACAAACAGACAGATTTTAGTGTCATAGTGATTTGTTGTGTGATAATACCTGTATCAAACGTATTTTTTTAAGTAATAGGAAATTGCCGCTGGGTGATTCTCCTATAAGACAGTTTACAATGCTATAAATTATTTGCTCATTGCTAAAAAAGAGGGAGTTAAAAAAACGATAGTTGCACTAGCCAGCCAGATGGATGCCAAGACTTCTGCATTTTAAGCAGAACTTCACACTCTGGGAAGTTTGTACGCCTCTCCGCGAATTACCTTGGGAAAAACTGAGACACCCTCCTTGTAGTCCTGATTTGTCCCCATGCAACTACAATTTATTTGTTCCATTGAAAGAGACATTGGGCGGACTGCGATTCGAAAGCAATGCGGACGTAGAATCCTACTTGTGCGAATGGTTATGTGAAAAGCCGAGAGATTTTTACAAAAAAGGCTCCCTAAAGCTTCGGAAGAGATGAAAAAGTATGTAAATATGACGGAGACTCTAGAAAAGCTGCAAAAAATTTCAGCTATATAACTAATTATAAAGTTTTTTATATTAAAATTCTGGTTTATATTTAATCCACCCTCGTAGATGTTTAATTATTTTATCATACAAAAGATTTTTTCACGTTAGATATCACATTATTTGACAAGGAAAATTCAATCGCGGTTCTTTAAAAGACGTCTATAAGATCGTGACAGGTAACGAATCATATACTCTTATCTATGCATATGAATTCGAAACTGAACAACAATCGATTATATTAGACGGGGAGCTAGCTACAAAAAACAGGGTCGAAAGGTACACACCATTTCAGGTCGGCACAGGTCGGATATGAAAATGATAACCGGTTTTCCCAAACGAAAAAATTGGCTAAAAAACCTCATAACGGGCGCGCATGAAACCTTTTTTAACGTGGGGTTTAAACCTCACGCTCAAATAAGAGCGGTGTAATAGCGCAAGAAGTTTTGCAGACCGGAAAACCTTCGTATGAAGTGATCGAAATTGTCGAAAAAACTCATCTGAAAAACCTCATAACGTACGCGCGCGAAACTTTCTTATTAGGTTTTTGGGGTTTCAACTAAGAGCAGTTTCTTGGGGCACCACGAGTTGTTACTCAATACTGAGCAACTTTATTAAAAAGTATAACTATTCCCAGAAGTTTTGAGAGAAATTTTATAAAAATCAATTGATAATTGGCGCAGTAAATGAATTTAAAAAAAATTAGAAGCCCGTTTTGGCGCTAAAAAATCAAGCGCGCGATAAAAAATAATTAGACTTCAGTATGTTTTCATCGTATCCTGATGATTTTTTTTAATTTCGGGTAGCTCAAACAGATATTTTGAATGAAAGCATCAAAAATAATTTTCCATTAAGCAAAGCGTTATGACACTGCTCTTAGTTGAGACCCAAAAAACCTAATAGATAAGTTTCGCGTGCGTACGTTATGAAGTTTTTCAGATGAGTTTTCCAGGACTTTCGACCACTTTTCACGAGGGTTTTCCGGCCTGCAAAACTTCTTGCGCTATTACACCGCTCTTATTTGAGGTTTAAACCCCACGTTGAAAAAGGTTTCATGCGCGCCCGTTATGAGGTTTCTCAGCCAATTTTTTCGTTCGGGAAAACCGGCTAGCATTTTCATATACGACTGTGCTGACCTGAAATATCACGCACCTTATCGACCCAGTTTTTTGTAGCCAGTTCTGGGACTATATGGGTCATTAAAGACGAACCAAATCCAACAAAAGTTGATCGTGCACGATTCACTTCGAAGGAAATGACCACCTGTTTTTTCCGAACTGCTGGAAATGTCACTACCTTTCCATTACAGCAGCATAGAATAGTCAATTCTGAATGGTAAACCAGCATTTGTTTGCCAGCAGTGTTCGAAAAAATCCGGGAAACCAATCACAAAACACGAATCATGTGTTGCTCTTTCGCACTCCAATGTTTGCCTCTATTTCTTGACATTTCCTGTCCCAAGTTTCACTTTTTCTTCCGATAATCTTACAACTTGTCTCTCTCTATTCTTGTCTTTATATTTTTGTTTAACTTCATTCTTTGTGTTCAACCATCTCTTATATATATTATATATAATTGTTTCGATTATACCCATTCAACCTAATTGTAAATTGTTTTCGTATCATTTTTCCATATTTATTTCACAATAATCTTTAATCAAATTTTATCAAAAAGTTTTGTTTTTTCTCAATCACATTTTGAAAAAAAAGGCATGAATTATTTATTCAAAGTGATATATTAATTTGCTCAATTAATACACGTTTCGTTGTATTATTGACGAATTTCCAATGTTTTTATAATCATAATGAGTATACCATATGAAAAGTGTGTTAAAAAATATATCAAAACCAAATTCATGATCCTTTGAAATCGTTACAGATTATTATTCATGATGTTCAGTTGATATTATTTCACCCTCAATGTTCTAAAACCCGTTGTATTAAAAAAAATTGACAGGTTAATTTCTCAATGTCGCGTCAATCCCCATCCATTAGGGTATTCCTATGGTACAAGCTATTGAGTAATACCTCATTCAGAGTGACTTTCAAATCTCCCTTCTATCATATTTTTATTCCGCAAATAAAATCTATTGTTTCGGCTCAACCCAATGACAAATAAATTGCGTGAAATTCAGAAGGGAGTCGATAGAAACAGTTTACCAAAAACATTAGAGTTGAATTATTTGTACAAAAAATATAACAATATGAGTTGAAAACAATTTTTATTGTTAACGTTATTGCATGTTGACAACAGAAGTGGCTTAAAAATTAACGTCTTATGAAGAAATTAAAACTTACGATATGGAAGACGTATACGGAAGATCGTCTCGAAAGTGTAGAAGCCACATTTCCCCACTATTTGTTATCAGATAAGTGATATTCTGCAAGGTAGTCTACATTTGATTGATTTAAGCGTTCCAGTGATGTTTCAATATCCTGAAGTAGTTTTTGGAATTGCCTTTGTTGTTTTATCGCATCGATGTCTTTGAGCGGCATTTTTAATCTTGAAAAGAGTCACAAGACGAATGGCGCTGTGCGGATGCAAGGTGAGGATCGGTGCTTTGTTCATTACGAGAGTAATGTTCATCCGCTATTGTTGTATTAAAAATTAATCAAAGCGCATTATGATTCATTGTCCAAACCCGTAGTATCCACCTGATCTTTCTCTTTTCAATTACTTTCGGTTCCCAAACTTAAAAAAATGTCTTGGTGGAGTGCGGCTCTAGAGAAAGGAAGATTTGATAACAAAGAACACATTAAAATCTCTCTGGTCTGAGTCTGTAGAGTTGAAAGAGATTATGTTGTAAAATAAAGTGTTCAAGTTTACATGTATGTAACTTTTTTTTGCAAAGACAAATTTTCCATCAAATCGCTTCATTATCACAACACAATGTGTGATAAATGAACTATTATAACATCGTACCGATGCAACCATTGATCGTTTGTCTCTACTCTCTGCGTAACACAATATTTTCAATAATCAACGCAATATCCTTTAGTGAATGTGTGATGATCGACGGAGCACTCGAGACATATCCGTGGTGTACAATAATTTCTTATATATATCTTTAACGTTTGAGCCAAATAAAGCTTTCTAAATCCTTTTTGCGGAAAGGATCCATCCGAATTGTCTATATATTTCACACTGTCGCTAATTATTCTCAATGCGGTCCTATCTTCTCTTCCCATTTATTGATTCCAAACTACTGTGTCTTCCACAGATGCCCTAGGTATCTTATTATTGGTTTTTTATTTTTTAATTATATTATCCCCTTCAACTTCCTTCTTTATTTCATATCCATACGTTGCCTGTATGCATTTCAACCAATCTTCATTTGTCTTAATATTGTTCACTTTATCTTTGTTTTCCTCTGTTCTCAATTTCTTTTCTTCTCATTTCGTTATTGTCATTATTTTTTTCGCTATACATTAGTATGGGTCTTATTGTTGTTTTGTAAATATTCATTTTGGTCTTTTTATTCAGTATTTTGCTTCTATATATTAGTGGCATATATTTTTTCTTTTACGTATTTCTTTTCCCATTACTATCAATTGTAATTTCCAGATATTTGAAATTTTGTACTTCTTTAATTTTATAATATCCTATTTTGATTTTTTTCCTTAATGAATCCTTGTCATATTTTATAATATTTGTTCTATTCCCAATCATATCTAACCCCATTTCTTCTACCTCTTTTGTCAGTTTCTTTAGCATACTTTCAATTATATTTCTCCTTCTATTAAGCTGGGCTAAGTCTGCGTATTCTGTTATTTATTTATAGATAGTAAATTACCTTGCCTTACTCTTATATTGATTGGGAATTCTTTAGTTTCTCCGTCACTAGTCACCGCCCTTGTTTTTAGTTCCTTCATAGTCATTGCGATAAGTCTTCTCAATTTCAAACCTATCCCTAGCTTTCATCGCATTTTGTTTGTTTGCGATTACTTCTGACCATTTTATCCTGTCTCTGATGGTGTGAAGTAATTTTCTCATTGTTCTTATCCGAGTTCAATTTCCGATATTGTGGAGCCACGATATCTTCTTTCTGCTCAATCCCCTTCCTTCCTTTATCTGTCCTGCTATTAAGAGTTAGTACCTCTCGCTCAGAATCACATGTCTTAGATATGCTGTTTTCCTACGTTTTATCGTGCCCAGCAATGCAAGTTCTTTTGTTATTCTCCTCAGAATTTCTTCGTTGTTTTATGGGCCGTCCGTGAAACTCCACATCTCAAACACCTACAATCTATTCGTAGTGTTAACTTTCAGTGTCCAGCCTTACATATTGTTCAATAGTACGGACCATACGTAGTATTTTGTGAATCTCATTCCGACGTTGAGGTCAATGTAAGAGTTCGTAACCACATTTTTAGATTTGATCTCTACGTCTGATCACTAGCCGTCACATAACTAAGTTCCCAGATAGTTAAACTTTGTTACTCATTGTTATACTTCGCTATTATATGATAGTTATATTCTGGAACTCACCTAAATTACGGGTGATTACTAGGAATTTTGTCTTTTTTGTGTTGATATCAATAGTCATAAAATTGACTGTATATTCCAACCATCTCAAGGAGCCTTTGGAAGTCATTCATGTTATATGCCGATGACACAGTCCTGATGTGTCATCGGCATATCGTATATTGTTGATCCATGTGCAATTTACTTTGATACCTCGGGAGCTTCTTGGAAGATGTTTTCCGAATAAATATTAAACACTAGTGGATAGGACACATCCCAGCCTAACACCTCTAAAGATTTTCAGGGTCTTTTTGGAAGTTCGTTGTCAACTCTAGCTGCAGATGATTGGTTCCAATACAAGTTTTCAGTACAGCGTATATTTTTCTGGTCTATGTTAAGTCGCCTCTGTACTCGAACGACTTTATGGTGTTACACTCTGTTAAAAGCATTTTCGTCATCTATAAAACACATAACTACATCTCTTCTCTGGTCGTAACAGTTCTGAATCAGTATTTGGGCTGCAATTAGTGCCTTTTTGATTCTGATTCATTACCAATAATAATATCGATAGTTGTCAATATGAGACAACTAAGAACAAAAATGGTTGAAACCGATTGTGTTTTAATATTTAGATGATATGCAATGCATTGATTGATATAATTATACAAGTTGTTAATGTCATATCATATTCTTATAAAGAAAGAAGTACATGGAAAGGTGAAAAATGTTTCTGTGGAAAAATACATTATTTAATAAGAGATATATAGAATCAGATCAATTTATCGATGAATCCGTCTAAATATTAGAAGGTGGAAGATTGACAAAATCAAAGAAAATAATTTATTCATACATACCTATAAAATACCGGTGTGATAACAGTAAAATCTGGTAAATGCGAGCCACCAGCAGATGGATGATTGGAAAGAATAACGTCACCTTCGTTGAACTTTCCCCTAGCTCTCATTTGATATTGAACTGCTTCTTGCATGGCTCCTAAATGTACTGGAATATGTGGGGCGTTGGACACCAACCCTCCATCTGCTCCAAAAACCGCGCAAGAAAAATCTAATCTCTCTTTTATATTGGTAGATATAGATGTACGTTGTAGAATTCTATAAAAAATAAATATAACTACTTTATAAATTTTATCCATTATACTCTCAAGTTGAGGTTTTGAATATTGTTGATGCGTGCAAAAGAAATCCTATTTCTAAAATGTACAGATATTTCCTACATCCATAACTTTGTTACTTCGAAAATAATATTTGATAGAAAATATACACCATTTTAAAAATCTTCCGCTTGGTTTAGTGAGTGAACTTGATATTAATTTCTCAAGCAAATTCACGAAAATAGACATAAAATTCGGTAAATATTAAGTGTAATTAAAATTATAAACACAATACGAAGAAACATTTGAATCGTTGAGGAAATAAATGATTTAGAGTGATGAAAATATAAGTTATAAAAATATTGTATTCAAACAGTAATACTGGGGTGTCTCATAAATAATGTCAATTTTCAAATGTGAAAAGTCCTACGCCTAAACATGTCGCAACTTGATAAGACTTATCTCTAATTCTGTGCTTCATACCTCTTTATCCATTCTCTCTTTGTTTATTGACGTCACAGTACATTATTATAATAATTAGTATCGAGTGCAATAAATATGAAATTCGTGTATTGTTAAGACAAGTTTGACGCAGCTGTCGCAACAAGGAAAATATGTGAAATTGAAGGGAAAAACAGCGTTGGTTTCATCGTTTCAATAGTGGAGATTTTATGTTTGAAGATCGTTCACCTACCTACGTGGAATATTGAGGTTACAAAAGAAGCGTAGAAACCCAATCTAACGCCAGCCAGTGTTAGGAAATTGACACTATTAACTACTTTAGTTATGAAATATGGCAACACTCATGTGAATATGTCAACTCCAGCTTCATTCTCTGAAGACGATAACTTGGTCATCGAAACGCGCGTCAGACAGTGTAATTATGACTGTTGGTGTAAACAGTTCCAGAAATTCCAACTTAGCTAACATTGACATCAAAAAGTTCGACATTTTTAATGGTGAACGTACTCAGAAGTGTTGCCATACGAGTGCTATTTCAGTTGTTACTTGAAGCATTCATCTTGGACAAAAAATGGATAAAATCGAAAATTTTCTTGCGATGATTTTCTATGACTTTCGACGTGGATTAAGCCTACAGCAGTTTTAAGTATAAATCAATAAATTAATTAAATAAACAAATGAGTGAACGTTTAAGGGTAGACCAGAACGCGCGAGCTTTACTATAAGTGCTGCCTCTATATGTGACATGTAACGCCATTTCTGAAATAGGATATTTGATCTGTCAGGATTCCTGACAGATCCTTATAACTCTACTAAAAAAAAGGAACGTTCACCCCAATATAATAAGAGTTATCGAAAAACACCGATAATTATACCTTTGTGAGAACGGTAAACAAATTAGACAATAAAATACCTGTGGCAACTGGTATCAGACAAGGGGATAGCCTAAGCCCAATCATGTTCAATATTATAATGGACGAAATCATCAACGGGAGAGGATACCGAATGGGAGACAAAGAGATAAAAATAATATGCTATGCCGATGACGCACTAATCATCTCGGAAGACGAAGATAACCTACAGAAGCTCCTATATAAATTCCAACAAATAGCGAACACTTATACATGCAAATATCCACAAAAAAATCAAAATCTCTGACAATATCTAGAGAACCGAGAAGATGTAAACTAGCGATCTACGATCAGAGTGTAGAACAAGTGCTGTCCCTCAAATATCTAGAGACAAACATAACAAGCGATAGAAATCTAAAGAAAGAAGTAAAAGCACAAACAACGAAGGCAGCATCAATATCAGGATACCTTAGAGATTTAATTTGGCGAAATAAATACACACATAAATGTAAAATTAGAATATATAAAGGCCGGTCATGACATATGCAATAGAAACTAGAGCAAAAAACACAACCACTAAACGGCTCATAAGAACAACAGAAATGCGGACTTTGAGATCAATAACAGGACATACGTTACTCGATCAGAAGAAAAATGAAGAAATAAGGGACATGTGCGATATTCAGAATGTAGTATGATGGGCAAGGAGCCGCAGAAGAGAATGGAGTGACCATGTTGACAGAGTGCCAAATGAACGGTTAGCAAAAATTGTGAAGGAAAAGAAACCAGACACAACTTGACCTCCTGGACGACCACCTGTATGAAAGCTGGTCCTCAGCATCCCAACTACTCCTGGCAAACCTTTGATGAAAATACAGGACTTAGTCCTAACGTAATAAGAAGAACAAGAAGAAGGATTCCTCTGTATCATCTGTAAGACTTGCTCTGCTGTCAATTTAGCTCTTCCAGATAATAGAAGCAGGTTAGTTGGAAAGCATGTTAAACAGCAAGTACTTTTGATGTTTATACCAGATTACTGGAAATTTAAATATTTATTTTCTTAATTAATAAATAAAACTGAAAA
Source organism: Diorhabda carinulata (assembly GCF_026250575.1). Taxonomy (NCBI): domain Eukaryota; kingdom Metazoa; phylum Arthropoda; class Insecta; order Coleoptera; family Chrysomelidae; genus Diorhabda; species Diorhabda carinulata. Next base: position 14,911,208 of record NC_079462.1, read on the forward strand.
AATTGAATGTTTGTTCATATTTTTTAGCGTTTCGAATTTGAAAATTTTTTGGGTAATCTCACCTTGAAATAAAAATATCGATAAATCAAAACATCCATATTTTTTATTCTGCATAAATCGATATTGTTCAAAAGTATCAATACAATTTATCGATATATTTCAATTGCCCATCCCTATTTTGGTGATGAGGCATCATCTCGAGTCACTGCGTATCGCTGGTTTTCAATTGTGGTCGCACTTCGCTACAGGATGAATTTCTTGAAAGTTATCCAAAATCGGCTGTTATGTCAGAAAATATCGCTGCTGTGCGTAAACGGATATTGCAAGATCGTCATGTCACATACCGTGTGATTGAGGCATACTTGAGCATTAGTTCCACTTGCATACATACAACATTGCACGATCATTTGGTTGTCAAAATAGTCGTTACCGCATAATTTGACATCGCTCAAATAAAGCTCGTATCAATTGATGCAAAGAAATGCTGAAAAAATTCAATCCCGCTGCTTCCAAAGACAGACGAAGAATCATGGATCTATGCATATGAACCAGACACTAAACAATAATCGACTTTATGGGCCTTAACCAAATCCAACAATAGTTTTTCACGCACGAAGCACTTCGAAGCAGATGGTCGCCTATTTTTTCCGAATAACTGGATAAGCCACCGCTTAATCAGAGCAATGGAGAACAGTCAATTCTGAATGATACACCAGCGTTTGTTTGCTATAAGTGTTCGAAAAAGTCAGGGAAAGCAATCACAGGAGAACATCGAATTGATGTGTCATCCGCCGTAAATTTTTTTGTTTGACACCCAATGAGCTCTTCTTATTCCCCCAGATCAAAAATAAATTCCGGGGGCAGCGTGTTTCTACACTCAAAGAAGCGGTTAATGCTTTCAAGTCACATGTTTTAGATGTACTTCAATCGAAATGCAAAAAATTCTTCAGCAGTTGGTTGAAAGGTATGCAAAAGTTTATTGATTAATGGAGAATACTTTGAAAAACAATAAAGTCATATCCAATTATAAATATTAGTTTTTATTTATTGAGGAAATATTGAAAACTTGTGATATAAGCGCGTTGTACCAATCAGCCTGTTACACTTTTCGTTAAATATTTTTCCAATTTCGTTGAGTAAGTATTGCAGATCAATACTACTTTTTTTATTGACATGCTCAATTTTTGAAGAAAAATTATTTCTTTTCCACATCCTACGCTACTCGGAAAATCAAATATATCTCTCATATATATGCCTCTCTCAATTAGTCGTAAATTTCTTCTTTCATTTTCGATCTTTCATATTAATTCGTGTTATGCGTAGAAAGCAAGTCTTTCCCGAATGAATTGTTCGTTCGAATGTATCTTGCACCAACACGTGCGCGCTTTGAGACTTGTTGAGCTTTTCAAAATACAATCATGATACTTTCTATTACAATATCAGTCGGTCTCATAAGGTCACAAATGATATAGAGTGCAGATAAGAAGTTTGGTCGATTTTGAGACCTCGTCGACATCCAAAATTACTTTTCGTTTAAGCCAACTACAGAGAAACCGATTTCATTCCCAAGGGAACGATATGGACCACTTTTGGAATATCTGATTCAAAGGATAACATATAACAGACCGTAACACTCAATATAATTGCATATACATGGTCAAACATTTGAAAAATCACTTTAATCTTATCTCTGAATTACCTTAGGTTAGTTAGGTTTTTAATCGAACAATTAATTTTTAATATCTTGTTTGAAATTATATAGCTGCGAATTTATAATAGCTCCTACCCGCTAATTACAATGTTGACAAGTGTGGTATCGCTGTTGTTGAAAACAATACAAAAAAAAATATGTAATACTTTATCAGTAGTCCTATCTTAATAAAAAGTGGCCAAAGTCAACTGACCGAAAAGGATATGAGAGACGTAAATATTTTTTATATGAAAACAATGTTCGAGAAATTGTATATTCAAAGGGTCGTATAACATTAAATGTGAAATTTCCGCATTTTTTGTTTATTCTCTTATTATGATATTCACTTCCAAATCCTTACTATTATTATAAATATGGAAGCGTGGATGTTTTCACGCAAAAACTACTTGACGAATCATCATGAAACTTTGTACACATATTCTGGGAGGTACTAGAAGTAACATAGTATACTTTTTATTAAAAAAAAATATTTTTTACAAAAATAAAAAAAAATCGTCAACAAATACCAACATTTTGCTATTTCAGTGCCATCTAAAATACATGAAGTTCAAACACTAAATAATATATTATCGACGTACGATATTACCGACGGTCAAGTCGATATCTATTTAATTTATACATCCAATTCAATTAACTATAGTTTCAGCTGTTTGGAATTTTTGAGGTTAGGGACAATGGTACCTTCAGTGACTGTCAGTGAAAGCATATGTCTAAAAAATGCCTCGGAAGCGTAAATCTACAGCATCTAAAAATTCGTCACGGGCCTTGGCGCCAAAAAATGAAGTGGGTAATAAGATTAACACCGACATTTTAAAAGATGTGCAAGGAGAAACGAAGGAATATTTGTCGATAAATACATTTATGGATACGGAACTAAGTACTACATATCCTGTCGAGTTTTTAAATTTCCTTGAACTGTCAAGTGTACCGTCACATAAGCTTCAATTAAAACTGAATGTACCAGTAATGCTGATGCGCAATTTAGATGCTCCTGCAATGTGATGGAACAAGGGTTCGTATAACAAAATTGGGGCAGCATATTCTTGGTGCTACTAATAGGTGACCAACTGACCTTCCTTTTCAATTTAAAGGAGTTCAGTTTCCGATCAAGCTTAGCTTTGCTGTTATTATAAACAAAGCACAAGGACAGTCATTACAGGTAGCAGGAGTACATTTAGAAAATCCATGCTTCTCTCAATGCCAACTATATGTAGCGTGTTCACGTATATCTAATGCCCGGAATTTAAATATATTTGCACCTAAAGAAAAAACTTGTAATATAGTCTATAAAAATATTCTAGCTTGCTTCAACTTCCATACTTCTATTTTATACATGGTGTTTCAAAAAGAGGTGATCCCCTCTCTAGGATAGATAGAAAACTGAAAAATATTTGGGATTTGCTCAATAAAAAACACACACATACACATTTTTAACGATTTTGACGCAACTACTGGCAACATTGTATTTAAATTTCATACGAATATGTTTTGGAGGCTGATACATACAATGAATTTGTTTTTATATCTGACTCCCTTAGAGGGCGATAGTGACACAGTTCGTACCAAGTAGTATCGAACAAACTTTTTCAATATCAGATTTATTAAGCAAAGTTTCAAGTGTACTTAAACATCATATAATTTTACACCCAAAAGGTATCTTGATAAAACTCGATATTGTGTACCGTTTTCGGAATAGTTATATCAGAATTATGTTATAACCGATGCTGATATAAAGTATTGGTAAAATAATTAATTATTATTATTATCAATTAATAAGCATTATGTTAATTGAAAACTTTTTGTCGTGTAAATGAGACCCCATCGATAAAACGGATACTTTTGAAAAAATTGGGACTGAGAGCTTTCGTTTTTTGTAACGTCTTACAAAATCAAGTCTAATCAGCATACGTTCTTGTTTAGTTAAAGTTGAATTTAAATCAGTATGAACACTGAGCTTTGAAGACCTTAGTATGAAACAAACAACAATTTCATGATCACGTATTGCGGTTAGGTACTCAAAATCTTGTGTGTTTCATACTAAGGCCCCTAATAGCTGAGTACTCATAATTATTTAAATTTTACACGGCAGTAGCATTTTCTCATGGAAAACTGTCATTCATTTAGTGAATTAGATATATGTTTTGAAATGTAATCAAATTTTTAATACACTGACATGTTATTAACCTGAGGCGATTGCTTAGGAAACTCCAGTTTGCTCGAAGAAACTTACCAAGTAAAAACATATTTAGAGTCATTTAAAGACAAGAAACTGGGAATATGAGATTTAATAAAAACTAATTCTGGTAGGCCAATAACAATAAGGTAACAAATAGATAGATTATCACATTCTACCTGAAAATTTAAATGATGATATGTACCTGGATTTTTTAAAAAATCACTTATTTGAGATATTCGAGGATTTAACGCTAAAAAAGTGAAGATCTCTATTTTTTATGCACGATGAAGCTCCATCGCACTTTAATACGTGTCGTAATTGGTTGAGTAACTATTTTCCGAATCGATGGATTGGTAGAGGTGAAGAAGCTACAGAGATTAATTCACATCAATAATTGAAAGATAGAATTCAACGTCACTTTAATGACCTCATATCTGACCCCAAACTATTTAGAAGATTGATGGATTCTTTAGAAAAAAGGATAGATTGTGTAATCGTGAATACGGAGGACATTTTGTACACCTAGTGTAATTGAATTCGATTTTATGTTATTAGCTTCATTTTAAATTTTTATCTTGTGATTTTTTGTTTATATAATACATTTATCATTACTCTATACCAGCATCGGTTATTACTTTACTTGAAATTGTGCTTAATAAATCTAAAATTGAAAAAGTTTGTTTAATACTACTTGGTACGAACCGTATAAATAGCGCCCTCTATGAGATTCAGATATAAAAACAAATTCCTTGGATATATCAGCTTCCAAAACATATTCGTATAAAATTTCAATACGATCTTGCGAGTAGTTGCGTCAAAATCGTAAAAAATATGTATAATTTTTTTTCTCCAACTCCTTTTATCTTGAATACGGATGCCATTATGAAAATTTTTCGCTGAGCAAACCTCAAGTATTACCTCTATAACCTTTTTTTGAAACACCCTGTATATGCAGTAATAGACCATATATTCACTCCCAAGCAGACACTGAGAATGGAGTGGGAATTCAGCTTACTGATATCTGCAATTTTTATTGAATTTTAAAAAGCATGACACAGTTACAAGAGAAAATATTTACAAAGTAATAAGACACCTGAATATACCAATAAAATTGATAGCGCTCATGAAAAATGATACTCGAAAAGACTCAAACAAAAATTGATATAACATCAGATAGCTTTAACACAAGTATAAATACAAAAACAACACAGTGGTTAGCCTATGCAAATGATATGTTAATGTTATTAACAAGAGAGAGAAAGAATTGAAAAAGAGGTAGACATAGAAACGGCAAAAATAGCGAATCTAAGAAGAAATTAGTAGAAATCCAATTTCATGATAATTACATATCCCTAAACACATGAAACAAATAGAAATCTTATAGTAGAATTACATACGCAAAAACAATTGATTTCGAGCATAACGACAGTTATATCTATATTAGAACAATTATCAAACTCAAAAGCGATGAGGAAGAAAACAAAGAAGTAAAATTAACTCCAGGAACCAACAATATACTAATCTCCAAGAACATTTCTCAAAAAACTAAGCTACATCTATATCAGACAGTCATCAGACCGACAATACTTAATGCAAGAGGAACGTGGATAATAATAAAACGGAGGAATACAATTTAGATATACGGAAGAGAACAAAAAAATATTCAAAGAGATTCTTTGCCTACACACAAGGAGATTTAATATAGAGAGGAATTCGGGACTGAAATAGTGAAATAGAGTCAAGAAATAGAGAAGAATGAAAAAAATTATTACCAAGTCATGGACCTAGATAGTGTGTAGCAGAATAAATACCCAACATAAAACAACTACGCACCGACTACTTTGAACTACTTTAAAATATATAATCCTCCAGTATTTATATCTTTTCTGGGAGGCTCGTTCCAGAGGAACACACTAGCCAGAATTTGAGCATTCATGATGTTCTTTTATACAGATTGTTTCGTCTTTTAGACTAGCATACGATTTCGTTTGTGTATTAGCAAAGAAATATCAATTTGAAGAAAAATTCCCAAAAGTTTCCATATAATAAATAATTTTCAGAAAAATCTGACGCAAAACTAATATAAGAACTTCATTTAGTTCATTTTGTACAATGATGATAAATAACAGATTTAAGAGAGTGATGATATCGCATAAAACAGATAAGACATTATCTGAAAATCTGAGAAGTGAGGAAAATTTGCTGAAAGATAATTTCCCTTTGTACAAAAGGAATAATGATGTTGTGTTTTGCTTTAATAAAATTTAACTATCATTTTGTCACTACTTGAATATATTTTCAAAAGGTTTCCCTAAATAACCCTGAATATATTATTTTCCTGCTGTAAATATTGAGGGCCCATTCAGTTAGGAATTTTTGAAATAAACGAAATCCAAGTAAACACAATGGAAAAAAGAACGAATGGGATAACAGACAATTGCTTCACGCTAAGCATTAGGTACATTATACAAATAAAGGAGGTATGCCTTTCATATTCATCTGGTAAGTATAATTCGAGTAAGAATGATGTGAATTATGTAACTACAAGAAATATTAACAAAAAAGACCAGATGAGATTACAGAAACACTCACACTAATGATTGCAGCTCTAGAATTAAATTATCCATGATATGATAATAAATTTTTTCGAATCAAATCAGAGATAAAAAACTTCTTCGAAATTTTAAGAATACTTCACTCCCAAGTAACCCCCCAGAATAGGTCGATCGCCTTTTACTTGCCATTACGAAAAGCTGTTAACAATCTCATACAATGTACCGATTTTTTTATTTTTAAGTTGAAGGGTTACAAAGAAATTAATATTTTTCGAAATTTTTTGCTCTACTTTGAGTCCCTGAAACTCCTCAGGAATACAGTTGATATAGAGGTAAATTTCTCACAATCTTCATATTTTTGACTTCCCCATACGCCGCTTCTCTGTGTCGGTTCTTATGCGGGAGTAAATTGAAATCTATTCTTGGATGAAATCGAACAAAACCGTTTGTGTTTGACAATTTCTGCACAAACTTTAGATATTATTTGAATTCTTTCACAGCCGACTCAACGTAAATAAATAAAGGAATCTCTGATTCGAATATAAACCACGATAATGAGTTTGGAATAACTTGTTCCATCGTTAAATCCATGAAGTCCATTCTAACACAAGATTGGACTTCATTATACTTAACTCTTATGTCTAATTGAATCTGATCTCAAAAAATTTCATAATTTTACATATATAGGGTGTTTCTATATTCGACCGACAACGCTCTACCACAAAGAGATCTCAATAAATGATTCATTTTGATATAGGAATATGAACCCTTACTGGGCTTAGTTGCTGAGATATAGGGTGTTCAAAATTTCAAATCAAAATAAAAAATTTGTCATAAATCAAGAAAATCTTTAATTTTTTTTTTTTCAAATTTTGTAATCAATATCTTAATAAAGTAGTATTTTGACATAAACAAAGTTTGGAAAAATTTAACCTATTTCTTACGCCCCTGGAGCAAATTCTTTTTCTAATTTGATTAAACAAGTTCTAAAAAATTCTTCAATATTGACGGAACATAAGTAGCATTAAGGACATGAAAAAGCTCTAACTATACAAGTTGTCTGTTAACACACGCCTAAGACATTATTCTTCAGACTAAAATAAGCCGATTTGTCCAAAGTCCCTCGTTCTAGACCGTAAGCGGACTTTATTTTATTTTAATAAAATTTTGGGTGCATCAGTTGATGTCATTAAAAGAGATCTTGAGAAAATTTCAAGGAAATACCAATCATAAGTCTCATCCAATTCCACACATAACCATCATGCATTTTAACAAAATTTTCATATTAATTCATATAAATGTTCTTGATTTTACGTCTCTTCTGTGTTAAAATTAGTTTTTTTTTATAGTTTTTAAAAGAAAGATAAATTTTGACGTTTCGACTTTTCAAAATAAGAAATTGAAGTAATTTTGATATCATTAACAAATTTTTCAAGTAAAAATGAGCACAGAAAATGTCTCATGGCTAATTTTACTGCTAAAATTAGAAAAAGAAAGAAAACTGGCAAAAGAATAGGAGATAAACCCAAATATAACGTCATAAATTAATGACGGGAAAGTTTCAAATTATTGTTTAGCATTTTTAGTTGCAATAGAATCTTTGATTTTCTTTAATAATTTAATAATAATAATAATAATAATAATAATAATAATAATAATAATCCCCTCAGGGGGTCGCACTGCGACTACGGGTGTGGCAAGCCCGAGGTACCCTAACTAGAGATCCACCCCACTCCCAAGGTGGACTCTTCCCAAAAAACCCCACTATTCCTAGAAGATTTTCCTCCCCCGACGCTATTAGTTTGCGAGGGCTAGGGGGCTTCCTACCTTTTTTCCTGTATCCCGGATTGGTTCTGCGTTGTAGTCTGCTGGGAGTGCATCGCCCTGCTTTCGGTTCGTCACCCAAGTAGCTGCTGATGCTGATGTGAGCTAGTCTCTGCCGAGGTGGATGATGGCGCGGGATCGGAAGCCAGCCACTACGGGCCCTGATCAGGTAGTATGTATTGAATGTGGAAGTCGGAAGTTCACATCGCCCCGGGCGAGTCTGGTCCGTCTGTGTGTTCCGGGACTGGCTAAGCGAGGATTGGGCCTCAGTGAACTGGGGTAGGCGACAGCCGAGGGTACACCCGTTCTCAATCAACTCGACCCGCCCCCTTACATACGAAGCGCTGGTGACAAGAAATAAATGGATAGCTATAGTTCAAACGACGAAAAAACTGCATTGTCTTTAGAAGACAAAGGACAAAATGAAGGAGATATGACCCCAACAGGGTATCACTGGATGTTTACTACAGACCCTAGTGTTAGGAGATCCTCATTGGCAAGAACACCACCAATGAATCGCAAAGATTCAACTGCCTCTACCACGGATGATGTTTTTGCTAGCCTAGAGACAAACTCTGGCACACGTCAAGATGACAAGACTGGGAGCCACAGTAACACGGCGTACGAAGCAAGTAGCGACAACAGTCACGATGGACTGGCAAAAAATACCAGTCCAGACAAAAAGAAACGAAAGCGAGACTCACATGGAAAGCATATCCCGGATGATACTAGCCAAGAGATGACTGCTGCTATGACCGCCTTGGGTAGTCTTAATAAAAAAGTCGACGAATTAAAAAATGAAGTCAAAGTGAGTACAAAGACAAAAACTGAAATCAAGGCAATAACGAGAGAGCTCGTAAGCATAATGGCAACCCTGAACAGAAGAATGGATGTTTTAAACATCAGACACACGCAGATGGTGCGAAACAACACTGAGCAATCATCGCCAGGTAAGAGCAAAACTGCTAATAATTTAGCTAAACCAGAGGACAATAATCCTAGCTACGCAAGACAAAGTATAGGAGTCCAAGCTGATGAAACCGACATAAGACGAGAGTTACTCGATCTTACAAATGAAATACGTACCAGGGTTGAGACGCAAATAACAGCAAGAAAAGGATGGACAGGGCTAGAAGAGGTAATACATCTCGAGTGGCCAGAAAGCTGCTACCAAAGCACCGTTGTTACAGAGCTGGGATCGCTTAGAGAGCTTCGAGGAGACCTGGTAATAGTAGCAGACCCTGATGTAACCTTGACCACCACTACGGAAAGCGACCTAAAATGCAACTTTCCGGAAATAACAAGCCTTATGTGCGAAGAACTTGAGGAAGGGTGTATTGAATATGTGAGGACGAACACCGAGGTCATACTCAGCAAAGGCAAAAATGGAGCAAGGTCAAGAACCATGTACATGCTGCCGTACAAAGTCAACCCAGAAGGGAAAAACGACATGGGTCAACTATATCAGTTGCTAGGCAAACTGCAAGCAGAGGTTCAAAACCATGGAGTGACGGAAATTCAAGTAGTAGCCTTCGGCAAAATTGATAAAATCTACCTTAGAAAGTGCGCAGAAGGTATCTTCAGAGGATCTGTGGTCAAAGTGCAAGTTATTATACCTAGAGATCCAAGCCGACTAGCACCTAAGTCAAGTAAGGGAGGACCAGCGGCGACAACAGAGAAGATTATAATCAAATCTGAAGGAAAGCAATATGCTGACATACTCCGTTCGATCAAGAGTAGTGTGAACATAGACGAGATGGGTGTTAAGGTAAAAGGCATTAAGAAAACCGCTAAGGGTGATGTCCTTATGGAGATACTTGGAGAAAAATGTAGAAATTAAAAGAGATGAAGACATTATTCATATCTCGGACATAGACGGAGATATGAACGCAAAACAGATAGAGCAAGATGTCAGGAAAAGCGTAGCAAACGCAAAAGAAGATGACGTCCGAGTGCTCTCTTGCAGACCAAACCAGAGGGGAAACCAAACTGCTACACTTGCGGTCAAAAGAAGAGTGGCCAGCGAATTACTCAAAATGGATACTGTGAGAATAGGGTGGGCACCGTGCCAGGTCCGAGCAAGGGTCAAAATCACCAGGTGTTACAAATGTTTGGAGTTTGGCCACCGCACCAATGAATGCAAAGGAACCGATAACTCGAAGATGTGCCTTAAATGCGGCAAAGATAACCACAAGGCCAAAGACTGTACTAACAAAAGCTATTGACTAACATGCAAAAAAGACGGTCACAGAGCTGACCAGACTGCTTGCCCTTACTACCTTAAGCTTGTAAAGGAAAAATCATAAGCAATTAGTGACACCAGACGCAGGCTCAGCACTGCACGCGGTCAAAACTTTAGTGTTCAATATTAAAATACTTCAAGCCAACGTTGGACGTGCCTATACAGCCCAAGACATGGCGTATGCCACCGCAGTTCAGCAAGGTATTGATATTATGGTAACTGGGGAACCGAACAAAAAAAGGACCAAAGAAGCAAACTGGATCAAGGACAGCAGGCATAATGTGGGGGTCCTACTTCTGAATAAAAAGCTTAGCGTAATAAACCACGTAGTCGGAGATGGTCACGTAATTATCAAACTCAAAGATCTTGAGCTGATATGTTGCTATATATCCCCAAACATCAGTATGGAAGACTACAAAACTGAGGTGGACAGTATAATGGAGCACATAACGAACAACAGTGATGCCATTATTCTGGGAGACCTAAATGCCAAGTCCCCAATGTGGGGATCACCTGTAACCGATAAAAAGGGTCAATACTGGGTGTAATGGATCAACGCTCGCGATTTGGTGGTTCTGAATACTGGAAATGAGCCCACATTTATCCGAGGAGATAGCGAGTCCTTTATTGATGTCACCATAGCAACCAATCGTGTATCTCAAAGAGTAACCAACTGGGAGATACTTGATACCGAAACACTGACAGAGCACAGATATATCGCATTCGAAATTAAAGTAGATAGAGCGAAGACCAAAACAACTTCAATAAGGCCCCTTATTGATTGGACCGCCTTTAAAGCCTGCATAGAGTTGCTTACCATTACTCCAGATGAAATGAGTCATGAAACAGTAACCAAGCTGATACAGATGGTAAGCAAGAACAGCACGCAAAATCGAATTCTAAAGACTGAAACATCATATTGGTGGAATGAAAACATTGCTGAAAAACGGTCACTATGCAACAGATTAAGAAGGGTACAACAACGTGCGGCGAGAAGAAACAACCCAAATCGAGACGATATTGAAGCAATGAAAGAGGCGTACAAGACCAATAGAAGGGAACTCTGCTGCCTAATTAAGGAATCAAAGAAGAAATACTGGAACGACATATGCAAAGAACTCGATAATAATATATGGGGAGATGCGTATAAGCTAGTAGCAAAAAAGCTTAATACTCTAAAACCCTATGAGCTTGACATCGAAAAGAAATCCGAAATCGTGGCAGTACTGTTTCCACCCGGAAATGATAAGTGGAGATACCCTGAAAAGGAAGCTCCAGCCCCACCCTTCACAGCAGAAGAGCTAAGGAAGGTAGCCCAAAGTATCAAATGTGGAAAATCACCTGGAATTGACCAAATTCCCCCTAAGGCTATCAAAATAGTAGCAGATTGTGCCCCAGATTGGTTATTAGGCATGATGAACAAACTACTTCAAAAACAGGAATTTCCAAATGAATGGAAAGTTGCAAAGATGGTTTTAATACTAAAACCAGGAAAGCCAGCTGAGTTACCTAGTTCCTACAGACCACTCTGTCTGTTAAATTCTTTGAGCAAGTTACTAGAAGCGTTCATACGGGGAAGACTACAAGATGAGCTTGAAGACAGAGGAGGGTTGCACATGTGTCAGTATGGCTTTCAAAAAGGGAAATCCACGATCCAGGCTGTAGAAGCTGCACTGAATACTGTAACGGAGTTCAAAAGTAGATTCTGCACCCTTGTCACAATTGACGTTAAGAATGCTTTCAACACTGCATGTCACAGCCTGATTATCAAAGAGCTACAAAAAAGGAATATATCGACATATCTAATAAACCTTGTCTCTAACTATTTAAGAAACAGAAAGCTGCAATTAGAAAAGAATAGGGAGGTGGATATTACGTCAGGTGTTCCCCGGGGTTCCGTCCTAGGCCCACTGCTATGGAATGTACTATATGACGGCGTGCTGAGCTTAGAACTAACTCGTAATGCTGTAACAATAGGATTTGCTGACGATCTGGCGCTGATAGTCGGAGCAGAAAGCCAACAGACATTGGTTACTAACACCAACATGTGCCTGGAAAAAATAAATACCTGGATGAGAGACAACAAGCTTGCTCTTGCCCCCCACAAAACTGAGGCAATCCTACTAAAGGGTAAACAAAAGAGGGAGAAAATAAGCTTCAGCGTAGACGGAGTCAATATAAAGCCAGCAAAGAACCTGAGATACCTAGGTATAACCATTGACGAAAGTAGAAATTTTGGCAAACATGTAGAAACAGTAACAAAGAAAGCTACAGAAAGGGTGTCCAAACTTGCTCGGATTATGCCAAACGTAGGAGGTCCTAGGCAAAGCAAAAGAGCAGTGTTGTGTAGTGCTATGCAAAATATTGTCCTATATGGAGCCCCAATATGGCAAAAAGCACTTATAAGAAAAAAGCACTTTACTACGGTCAATAGAGCACAAAGAGACATGCCTCCGCCTTCCGAACTGTGTCTGGGGCAGACTCCAAGTAATTACGGCTACGGTGCCCATTGATCTCTTAGCCCAGGAAAGAACATCCAAGTACAAATCGCTACAGAATAGCAACGAAGCTAGAGAAAGTTCCCTCACAACATGGCAAACTAGATGGGAAGGTGAGACAGTAAAGGCCCAATGGACCAAAAGGTTAATACCAGACATCAAGCCGTGGGTTAAGTGCGAGCACCGCCAGGTAGACTACTACCTGACACAGGTCCTAACAGGACATGGCGTCTTTCGATGCTATGCCAAACGGTTCAGAAAAGACACCACGGATAGATGTATATACTGTGCCGCCGTAGACACCGCCGAACATACCATCTTCGTATGCTACAAGTGGTGAGAGGTCAGAGACAGGACTTACAGACAGCTGGAATGCGAGCTCACTCCAGACAACATTGTAGAGAAGATGCTTGACAGCACAGAGAACTGGAAATTGGTGCAGAACTTGGCTAAGAGTATTCTCAGCAACAAGGAAAAAGATGAAAGGCAAAGACAGCAGAGAGAAAGGAACCCGAACTCCTAATCCCGAGAGGGGAAGGGAGACGTAGGGTAAAAGGAAACCACTGATAGCCCGTCACTCATGAAGTATGTTCCAGGAACGATGCCATAAGTGACAAAAGGGGCCGTAGACGACTAGAAGGACACTCCAACCGTCCGAGCCTCTCTGCAAAGCAGGACTCCGCAGAGGTGGTGAATGTTTCCCAGCAAATTGCTGAGGAAGTGTGACAAGTCGTTATAAAAAAATAATAATAATAATAATAATAATAATAATAATAATAATAATAATAATAATAATTATATATATATATATATATATATATATATATATATATATATAATAATTGTTTTCAAGAAAATAAATAACAGGGTGTTTTATAAAAGGTAACCCTATGTCTAGGATAAGTAGAACACTGAAAAATATTTAGGATTTGCTTGGTAAAAAATTTTCGTGAAGTCATCCTTTTTTCTAAAGAATACAATAATCTTTAAACGGTTGAGAATCAGTTAGGAGGTTATTAAAGTTCTTGAGGCGAATTTACCTCTGTATCATAAAATTTTTCCTTAAGATACGACCAAACTGTGGAATCCAAGGGATTAAAATCGCATGACCGAGGAGGCCAATGAATCGGAGCTTCTACACCTCTACGAATCCATCGATTCGGAAAATGGTTACTCAACCAATTACGGTAAAATATCAAAGTTGGGTAGAGCTCTATTGTGCATAAAAAAGAGAGATCTTCTAATATATCGAATAAGTAATTGCTTAAAAAATTCAGGTACATATCACCATTCAAATTTCCCGGTAGATTGTGGTAAACTTTTAATTTATTACCTAAAGTTGCTGCCCACATATCAACTTCAAATGTGTGTTGGTTACGTAATACCCTTTTGACATGTGGATTCTCATCACACCAGCAGCGTACATTATGGGAGTTAAACATACCTCGTCGCGTGAATGTGGCCTCATCCGTGGAATGAATACATTTTAAAAAATTTCGATGTTTGACAAAAATTAACTTCAACCGGTAGATCGTCTAGGCAAGAGCTCTTGTACTTGTCTGTAATGATAAGGATGTAGCTGTTGCTCTTTAAGTATCCTCCAAGTACTTGAAGGAGATGTGTTTGTTAGTCTAAATGTATTTTTACTTGGTAAGTTTCTTCGAGAAAACTTTTTTGCATAACGCGTAATAACTGCTCTAGAGATTCCTAAACCCTCGCCTAAGGTTAATAAAATGTCAGTGTACTCAAAGTTTGAGTACATTTTGATTAACAATAACTAATTTAACAAATAACCAGGTTTCAGAAATGTAATTATTATTGACTCAACGTCATAACTATCAATGAATGACAGTTTTCTATGGGTAAATGCTATTGCCGTGTAAAATTCAAATGAATACTTATGAGTACTCATCTATTGGGGGCCTAGTATGAAACAAACAAGAGTTTGAATCCGAACCACAATACGTGATCATAAAAATATTGTTTTTTTCATACTATGGTCTCCAATAGCTCAGTGCTTTGTAACTTTGAAAAAGAAGATCCTATACTTATAAGACTGGATTTTTGTAAAAAGTTACAAGAAACGAAAGCCATCAGTGCCAATTTTTTTAAATGAAACGGTTTTATCGATAGAATCCCATTTAAACGACAAAAAAGTTATTATTTCACTTAATGTTTACTAATTAATAATAATAATAATTCATGATTTTAACAATTCTTCATACCAGCATCGGTTATTACTTCATAATTTTCAAATCAATATATGCGGAAAATTGAATGATGTTCAAGTTCACTTGAAATTTTGGTTAATAAATCTAATATTGAAAAAGTTATGTTCAATATTTAATATTTAGTACGAACCGTGAACTTGCGCTTTCTATGAGAGTCAGACATAAAAACAAATTCATTAGACGTATCAGCTTTCAGAATAAATTCGATTAAAATTTCAATACAAAATTGCCAGTAGTTGCGGCAAAATCGTCAAAATCTTCAAAAATGTGTATTTTTTACTGAGCAATCCTCAAATATTTCTCAGTTTTCTATCTACCCTAGAGTCGGCATCACCTTTGTTGAAACACAGGTTGAAAATATTTACAATTCAACATAACAAAGCATATTAAAATTTTTAATACAATGTACTTTAAACATGCCATAACTTCTTGAGCCTAGTCTCTAATTATATGATGAGTACAATAAATTGCTTCAATTATTTCAAGTCATTCACTCTTTTTTATTGAGGACGCAGTATTTTTTCATTATAAATAGTATGGAATACGACAAATATAAAATTCATGTATTGTTGAGACATTATTGGAAACGTAAGTAAAAAATCAGCCGTGGCAGCAAGTAAAATATGTGAAATTAAAGATGAAGACACAATTAATGAAAGTTGGTTTCATCGTTTTAATAATGGAGACTTGACGCTTAAAGATCGTTCATTTCCAGGTCGTCCGACTGCTTGGGACATTGAGGTTACAAGGGAAACAGTGCAAAGCTAGCCTCATATCAGCACTCGCCGATTATCTTCCTTGGACTTTCTAAAGATAACATAAATTGCCATTTAAAATCATTAGGTAACATTATTGAATGATGCCACACAAAGTAACTGAGATTCAAGCGAAAAGTGGCGTGTGGTGTGTAAACAGCTCCTTGCTCTGCCGAAAGATGATCCCGAATATGGGAAATTAGTAGTTAGACAGAGAATAATTACCAGAACCTGTCGCAAAGAGAAGTCTATTCGAGCGGACAGTCTTGTTGTGTGTCTGGTGGAATTATGAAGGTTTACTGTACGTCGAAATTATTCCAGATTATTATTATTATTCGAGATTTCAATTTCGATGTGCATGGTCGAAATCTGACACGAATATATGAGGTTTTATTAGAGAAATATACAGGTTTAATAAATCGAAAGTGGGTTTTCTTGCAATAAAACAATGCTTAACCATATACTACGAATTTTTTTTAATAAAAAGCAAGCACAAGAGGGTAAAATTTTGAACTTCTATAGGTTGTAGTGTTCGGGAAAGACGTGCCTTGGTAGCTGATTCCAAAATCATGCACTTCTCGAAAGAAATGACTCACGATAAATTGAAGTTCTGAAGTCAATTCTGCCTGTGAAGTAGGTCTTGTAAAAATTGCTCTAGGTGGGATTATGTTAGCCAGCTTGGAAGAGCATTTGCCGTGGTAGTATCGGTAAAACAGTCAGGTCGATAACTTCTCTTCTATGCTCTAAGCTGTCCAAGTTCCCAATAAATCGAACAGCTTCTGTATTGAGCCGAACATCTTCGGGGAATGCTTGAGATATGAGCTCCAAATGTGCAAGCAATATTCTAAAAATGGACTAATCTGAGGCTTGTAAAGGTTTAGAAGTTTTTGCGGGGTTTACAGCTTTTTGGTTACGCGGCATAAAATCGAAGAACTTGATGCTATTGAACCCCTACCATATCCAGCATTTAGCTCGGACCTTGCATTGTCAGATTGAAATTTAATCATATTCGTCGCGATATTCTTGTGAACATTGGAAACCGACATTATTTGAGACACCCTCTATGGGAGATTTTAGATGTAATTTTTATTGATGTTTATATAGTATTGTGAATGTGATTCGCATAACTGTCAGTTTTCTAATAATAGGTAATGAAGAAAGATTTTTATGTACAATAAAAATGACACAAACGTCTAATTACAGCCTTGTTATATTACATTATAATTTAATTGTGACAATAAAAGTTTCTGAGTTGTACAATAGATGTACATGACGCTCTTATTGATAGATATTTCATTGAACTGCTTGAAGAAATTTATCAAACATGATCTAGTTATTTGCAACGGAAGTTAAAGTGGCATCTAAAGCGTCAATGGGAAACACCCATTAAGAAAAAGGTTACAATTATACAAGAAAAAAAGAGGAAGGAAGTCGACATTAATGGAAGGAAAAATTTATTGATAATAGGAATTATATTCCTTTTGGGAGGAGCATGATAGAGAGTCTGAGCTGATAGAAAAAGATGAAATCATTCATTGATGGAGGTAATATTTGACAAAAATTACCAAACTCAAGAGGGAAGATAAAAATATATTTTGTCTGGATGAAACATGGGGGAATAGAAAACATGTTTAAAAAAATGTTTGACAATATAAACAACGACGGTTGCTTGTTAAGTTTTGAGATGGACAAATATTTATAATTGGATATAGCATCATTATTTCTCAAAATATTCTTCCTAAGATCAATATACTTTTGCATGCGTTTAAACTAATTGTCGAAGCATTTTTTCCAATCCGATTGAGTATCTCCATGTGATTTGAATGAAAAACTTTGACCTACCAATTTATTTTTGATCTGCGCAAATGATAAGAAATAATAGGCTGCCAAACAACTCATCAATTCTATTTTTTGACCGTCCAAATCGTTTTTGTTAAAACTGATGTGTGAGAGCTAGCATTTTCGTTGTAAAGAATGATTCATCTGCGATTTGTTTCCCTGATTTTGCTAGTGTACCAGTTATAATTGACCGTTCTACGTTGCTGTAATGAAAGTGTGGTGACATGCCCAATTATTCCGAAAAAACAGGCGATGATTTGATTCCAAGTTATTTATGCGGGAACAACTTATGTTGGATTTCCTCTTGAGAATATCATACCGTCGATTGTTTTTTAGTTTCTTTACACGATTGAATTCGGAAAAACAGCGAAACACGTTGGCACAAGATGATTCTTCATCGCCAAAAGCGGTTTGATTGACACACTGCTGTCCATCCATATCGAAAGTCATAGAAAATTATCACACGAAAATGATCACAATTTAATTCCATTTTTTGACCAAGATGAATGATTAAAGTATTTGCAAATAACCCAAATATTACTTGTATTACAACACGTTATGAGTACGTCCACCATTAAAAATGTCAAACTTTATCATAGTAAGGTTAGAATTGACATATTTACACTAATGTTGCCATATTTCAAATATTATTATTACTGATATTGACTGCTGATGTTTTTACGGAATATTTCAATTGACTGATGATTAACGACCAATTCTATAATAATTATGGACCATACCAGTTACCATTCAAGATTATAATGTGGTGTTACCATATTATCACTGTGACATAAACCTCAATTAACTAATTGGGAATGAAATGGAATTTAGTGTTACTAGAAACAATACGTCATTAAACTTCTTGATATTCCTTAACTATTACGTGACTTCATGTAAAAAATTGTACTGCATGACTGGTGTAGCAGAGGAAAAATAATTCTGTAGTAATATATTGATAGAAGAAATAATAAAAGCAATTTTTATTTTTGTGGGAAGTAACGAAACTGTTGCTGACGACTATCGGAAAAACCGATTAATTTAAATATGTATTTCACTCTATATTTATATTAATTATAACAATTGGGCTAGTGCCCTAAATACAAAGCATTTTTAACTAATACGGGGAGCATTAATTTCCTCCTATACCTATTTATCACTCTCAAGAAAATATCCTAACTTGATATTGAACACAATTAAACAGAAATCATCAAAATGAACTAATATTCCGATCGGTCCGGTCGGGTAACACTCTAGAAAGCATACAGGCGCCGGTTCAGTTTTGGAAAACTTTATTTTCTTGTATATAAGCATCTTTTATTATTCTCAGGAATACCAAAATTTTACCGGAATGACAGGAGACATTTGGATAAAAAATCGCGTTATAACTTACCTTCCCATTTGTTCTGCAATACTCATGAAGCGGTGACTAAAAATACTCAGTTGAACTGAGTCCAGTTCTGTACCGATTTTTTTCAATTTTCCTGATCCGACTATTATTTTAATGTCGCCGTGTTTAGTGATAATTGCAGTGCAATCTGGTTCGACTAATATCGTGCTTAACTGATCCATAATAATAGCAGGTCCTTGCAAACGTTGTTGGGCTTTTAATTCTCGGAGAAGGTAAACTTTAGTTTCTTGGTAACCACCTTCGAAATAAACTTTAGTAACAGATTTATGCTGAGCGGCTAAGGTGGATGTTTCAATTTCTTGTTCTCCTTCTAAATCACTCCTTCCAATACCTCTTACCTAAAAAATTATAACAATCATACATTATTTCTTTTAAATACGTTAGTATTATTAAAATAATGATTCTGTCATGGGGACAGAATTTTGCAATTTTTTGTTACCATGCTCACCAATATTAAATATGAGGTAAGTATTTACCAAAAAATTCTGTTCATGTATCTATATCAACATATCTATATAAACAAAATAAAATATGTCTAAATATGAAAATAGTCGTAATTAAATAAAAACAACAATTTTGTTTTTCCTTGATGTCTTGTTACAAATTAAATTTCTGAACGCAACCATAATATTTGACATTTGACAACCAACTAATATATCGATCCATCCTCTATGTCGATCGATACCTCAAATAAAGAGAGGATCTTTCTATCTTTGTGAGTAACAATTACCGCTACGTGCGCGTTAGCTTCCTTTACTTCGGTGATTCTTTGTGATAGTGACATTTCAAGTTATGTGCTCTTTTTTTGTTGATCTTTTGTGTTAGTGACGTGAGTATTTTTGCAACAAATGTGTTTGCGAATCAGTTGTTAGATATTGGAAATAATAAAGTCGCAGTGGACACCTCGATTGGATTCATCACATTACCCACAGATTTCTGTCGCACCACAGACTCAAAAGAGGAGCTTATTCAGCGTGTTTTCCCAGATATAGTGCAATATTTCAATAACCATAATTGGCTGGGGAATAAGCAATAGTGACGGCGAAAAAAAATATGTCGATTAATCAACCTCGACTGTGCAATGGAACAAGACTAGTTGTGAAAAATGTCATAAATAACGTCATTGAGGCAACAATCATAAAGGATTTATCATTCGATTTTAAACGTTTACAATTTCCGGTACATCTGGCCTTTGCGATGACCATAAATAAATCACAAGACCAGTCGTTGGAAACAAACTTGGAGCTTCCCTGGTTCGCGCATGGAAATTTATACATCGCGTGTTAGTGATATATAAGCTTCTTGCTTATAGGCAGCTGACCTCCGCCTACCTCGTCGTTCTGTTAGCAAGCAACAAGCTTTCGAAATTTGTTGAAAAACGTTTTAGAACAATTATCAGCTAGCTATGAGGTCATTAAAATGACGTTGAATTCTGTTTTTCTATTCTTGAGGTAAATTTATTTCTGTAGCATAAACTTTTTCTTTAAGATACGACTAAATTGTGTAATCCAAGGTATTAAAATCGCATGACCGAGGAGGCCAATGAATCGGAGCTTCTACACCTCTATCAATCGATGGATTCGGAAAATAGTTACTCAACCAATTACGACACATTCTATCAAAATATCTTCTGATATCTCGAATAGTTTCTTAAAAAATCCAGATACATATCACTATTTAAATTTACAGGAAGAATGTGATAACCTATTAATTTGGTACCTAAAGTTCCTGCCCAAGCATTAACTTTCAATGAGTGTTGGTAATGTAATAATCTTTTGACATATGGATTTTGATCACACCAGTAGTGTGCAATGTTTGACAAAAATCTACTCCAACCGGTAGATTGTCTGGCAAGAGCTTATCTGTAATGATG
This sequence comes from Diorhabda carinulata, assembly GCF_026250575.1. Lineage (NCBI taxonomy): Eukaryota > Metazoa > Arthropoda > Insecta > Coleoptera > Chrysomelidae > Diorhabda > Diorhabda carinulata. The sequence goes on from NC_079462.1 coordinate 14,932,320, forward strand.
TAGTAAGGATGTAGCTGTCGCTCTTTAAGTATCCTCCAAGAACTTGAAGGAGACGTATTTATTCTTCTTTCAAAATTCCTTACGCTGACTGTTGGATTTTGATCAACTAAATATAAAATCATATTTTCTCTTTCAATAGTTCTTGTTGTTCTTGGCATACCAGAATTCATTTTTTAGGTGTCACATTCCCAGCTTTTCGGAAACGTCGGTCAATAGCTCTATATGTATTTTTACTTAGTACATTTATTCGAGGAAACTTTTCTGCATAACGTATCACAGCTGCACTAGAGTTTCCTAAATCCTCGCCTAAGGTTAATAACACGTCAGTGTATTCAAAGTTTGAGTACATTTTGATTAACAATATCTAATTTAACAAATAACAAGGTTTCAGAAATGTAATTATTAACGGCTTAACGTCATAACTATCAATGAATGACAGTTTTCCGTGGCAAACTCAGAGAAAATGCAATTGCCGTGTGAAATTCGAATTAGAAATGTTATAGCATCGATGTGAAAAATATGTTGACCTATAACTATGTTAAAAAAATCCGTCTATTTTAGAAATGATATAAACAATAAACTGGAAAATAATTAATTTGTTTCATAATTTAGTATGGCTTTTTAATATAATAGATCAGATATCAACAATATTAGAATCGTGTGGGATGCAGATAATAATCATTGAATGAAAAATTAAGTCTTGTGAAAACTCTAACATCATTAGACCATCTAAAAAGTTATAGATAAGAATAAGAACCATTTTATATTTTGCAACAGCCCGTAACACATTCTAAGAAAACTATTTCTACTTATACGGAACTTACTTCACCATTATTTTATATAATCCAATACAATGAGCGTACGCATAAATCGTTGTTATCAGGACATAAAACAGCAAAGCGTGCAGATCAATAAGTATCCTGTCGCTATTATTTAATGTCTTTGAAAGAACGCTTTTCGGTAGATTCATCGAAATAACATCATCATTAACGGAAAACATCTTACAACACAACAGTGCCTCGAAGTAATTGATTATATCAAGAAAATACGTGAGCACATAAAAATACGTTTCCAAATACTTCTAGACATGAATCCCACCTAAATACTTCCGAATCAGAAAATAGAGCTCCTACATTATCAATTAGAAAAATTCAATATTTCTAATGATTCCTGTTCATTTATTCATCACCCTTTGTTTTCAGGAACGGTAACTATCAATTATCAGTAAAAAATCAAATAATGAACCTCCAGTAACAAATAGCTTTATTGAGTTAATTAATAAAAAAACAAAGGGGCACAGCTCATCATTTATATATTTGCGCTTCAAACACTGGCAGTAATCTCCTAGAAACCGCTTTCATACCTATTTACATACTGATGAAATAACCCTACCTTTGTTCATCCAACACAGCTCCAATATTTGGAAGAGAAAAAGAGAAAAGGGGATAGAGAAAATGAATTTTTGATATTATCCGACAACTCATCTTTTTATAAATATTCAATAAATTAATTGCGAAATTTCAGCTCTGTGATCACCTGAAGAACCTATCACATTTTATGACAACGTGGTTTTGAGTATATTTTGAACACGACCACATTAATTTTTGGACCGCAATAAAGTTCGAAATAAATAATGTAGTAATTCATTTCTACTGGATAAAAACGTAGCAATTGACTAAATACAATATTCAAAGACTGACCAACAAAATACGATTTCAATATCTTCAATAGGATACCATTTCTGTAATTTCAAATAACACTACATTTCCTGATCAAATCAAACAATAATGTGTAACATTTGTTCCATTTATTATGGCAATATTAAGTAACGATTGACTTTGCAAAAGACGTTAATTAAATGTAGGAAACCATCCTAGCACCTTCAGCAGCACCTTCCAAGTAAGCCGTGCTGCTCTTGGCATCTTCCACGGAAGAAGTACGTTTTCCGTATCTCTAAGTGTTATCGCGTGATCCGAAATCGTCACCCTCCACGGAAAATCCGTGCCCATCAAGTTTACCTTAGAGATCCGGACATTTTTATAGAAACCGAACAGAATGAAGCATTTTTCCGTATCTCTAATTCTTATGATCCAAATCACTTTTAAAACTAAACTAACCCAATGTGAAGAATGTGTCCGTTAGGGTAAAAAGGGGGACATGATCTAGCTATTCGCTAGAATAATGGAAGTTCAAAAATCTCTCACACGTATATTGATAACGTTACATGTCTGTACTGGACAACGATCATAGTTATAATAATAATAAGCCGTCGACCCGGATGGATCGAACCAACCAAAAATGCTTACATATTAACTTACATTTCCTATCAATATGCTGACATCTGAAGTAAGGTACCATGCACATTGAAACAGGAAATTATCTTGCAATTATAACAGGCAGTTCAATGTCCATTGCACCTCTTCGGTAAGAGAAAAAAAATTTTTTTTTTTTTTTGTTACTGAATACATACATAAAAATTAATAATTAATGAAAAAAAAAATTTTTTTTTTAACAATAATACAACTTAACCCTATTTTTATGAACTTCTACAATTTTGTTATCTATCTTAACTACAATATTTGGATCTTTGATATCTACCACTACATATGGACCTTTAAATATTGGCTCAGTTTTAGAACCAGCTGAATTGCGTAATAAAATCCTATCTCCTATTTTGTAACCAAAAGAATTACAACCCTTATCGTAATTTTGTTTTCGTTTAATTTTTGACTTTATTAAATTTTTTCTCGCATCTTCGCAAGCAGTTTGTAATCGAAATTTTAATTCATTTGGATAATCATCAAAATTGTAAATTGGATCAATTCCATTAGACAGATTTGACGGTTGGTGGCAACTTTTCCCAAAAACTAACTCGTATGGTGTGTATTTCGTTTCTGTGTGAACAGTATTATTATACGAAAAGCACCAGTATGGTACCCACGTGCTCCACGTATTTGGATGCTTTCTCGCGTGGATTCGCAAATATGCACCTAGATGTTTATGAGAATTTTCGAGCGCACCTAATGTTTGATGATGATAAGCTGTTGCGTTTAAATGCTTGATTTTAAGTAATTCACATGAATTTTTGAATACCGACGACATAAATTCTGTACCCTGATCGGTTACGACTTCTTTAGGAATCCCGTAACGCAAAATAAAATTATTCACAAAAGATTTCGATACGGTAACAGATTCTTTATTTTCGATTGGATAGGCTTCTACAAATTTAGTTATCTCACACTGGAGCGTTAAAATATACCTATTATTTTCTATATCTTGCTCTAATGGACCAACCAAATCTAGAAAAACTTTTTGGAATGCTGACGTCGCAGTTGTGGTTACTGTCATTGGTTCCGTACGCTGTATCGAATACTTGTACCTTTGGCAATCGTCGCACTTTTTTACAAAATCTTCAATGTCTCTTTTCATTTTAGACCAAAAGTAGTACTTTTTCACGTTATTGTACATGCGGTTTATACCTGCATGACCTCCCGTAGGTAACATGTGGAAATCGTTTAATATTAATTGTTGCATTTCTCTGCTACAAATTTTTTGACATTTTTTGATAATTGACAATTTTATATCTTTTTCTTTGAATTCTTTAACATTATTTTTTATTTCTTGTACTAGTACTGCGCATTTATCGTTATTTATTATTATTAATTTCGGAATTTTATATTTTACACAAATGTGTCTCAGGTCTCTCAGCGACGCACGTAGTGCTGACGTTGATCGAGTTTCCTGTTTAACGAATATAATATTCGACTCAATGTCATAGACAAATTTTCCTTTATTATAATAATTTTGCATTGTAATTAGTTTATTAAATTCACTTTCTAATATGGGTTTTAATTCAACTGCATCTACAGGCGGTTTCAACAGTTCCACGACTCCAGGGTGATCAGTCCTTTTGTCAAGCAAAATACTGTCGGAACTTGGCAGGATCGCCATGTGAAGAATGTGTCCGTTAGGGTAAAAAGGGGGACATGATCTAGCTATTCGCTAGAATAATGGAAGTTCAAAAATCTCTCACACGTATATTGATAACGTTACATGTCTGTACTGGACAACGATCATAGTTATAATAATAATAAGCCGTCGACCCGGATGGATCGAACCAACCAAAAATGCTTACATATTAACTTACATTTCCTATCAATATGCTGACATCTGAAGTAAGGTACCATGCACATTGAAACAGGAAATTATCTTGCAATTATAACAGGCAGTTCAATGTCCATTGCACCAACTTAACCTAATCACCCGTATCCAAGCGCCACGGATATTAGTCACTCATGTAACCTTGTGCACTATCAGCAAGCTTAGAATAAGATTTAGAGAAAAATTGCGAGATATACATAGCACTGTAATCGATTAATTATTACTAAGGTTATTCTCACAATCAAATTATTTATTAATAAATTTTTTGTATAATTCGTTCTAAATGATTGGACAGTATTTCATCCGTGAGTTTAAGCTTACTATTCTAACATTCACGGCTGAAATTAGAGACACGCTTCATTCGGCTCATTTCTTTAAAAATGTTCGTATCTCCATGGTTGAAATTAGAGGATTTTTCCGTGGAGGGTGCCAATAGACAATTTGGACAGGAACTGCGCGAAAAATGATATAATAATTCTCTATGATAGTTATAAAAGCTAGAGAAGTAATAAAAATAAATATAATTCAAGGCCAAACTTATCATGGAATGCCTATAAATACTAAATGAAATAGGTAAAGAAAACAATGTTAACAATGTCTAATCTGGTGACAGCACACATGTAAACATTCACTTCTCCATAGAAACGACAAAGCTAATAATCTAGAGAAATCGCGGGACTTACACTCCATTCACTTGACTGGAACCATTCTGGGGGAACTTAGAACGGAATAAAGTTGAGAGCCCAATACGATTATCCTATGTCTGATCTAAAATACTCGAATCTGTTCCACGGAAACCAAGATCGTGAAAGATCAAATGAATACATTAACCTAAGGGTTTCTGCCAGGACATTATCTCTTAAGTGAACACTTTGAGAGAATAAAAGTAAATTATTTTATTATTATTATATTGGGAACGGCTGTTTTTGTGGAAGAGGGTGAAATTATTTTTCTGAATGTGTGAGGATAGCTGATCTACGTATCTGGATATTATATATCAAATCGAACATATCCTAAACATCAAAATCAAAACGATTCGTAATAAAAATATCAACATCTACAGCACCTTCCATTACCATATGCACCAAGACTTCTTGAAAGCAATCAATTTGATTAATTATATATGAAATAAAAAAAACAGAACATTATCAACGTTTTAGTAATGGAGAATCTACATTAGGAGTAACTTCAATCTAAATTGGTGATATTTCACACGGATGTCTAAGGCCTACTATATTAATACTATGTAATTTTCGCAAATTTGAAACTATCATCTAACTATCTAAGCTTCTTCCACTATTTATCTGTTATCACTTATTTTTTTGATTTTCCACTTCAAGTTTTCTACTTTTCCTGTATCTTATTCTACTATTTTTTCCAGACAATCTAATTATCCCAATCGGATTAGTCATTTAGATTCACGAAAATTCTAATCAGAAAATTTCCTTCGGAATTCGTTGGAGGGGGAGGTAACTGGTAGTTTAAATTCAAAAAGTAGAGATACCACACTTGTTGCTGCATCCGCTATCTTAATTTAAAAGGTTATTTTTTGTCTCTTTAATAACTCGTTTATTTTCAATTTCCAACGAAAAATAGTTAACACAAAAGTAGTTTAAAATTAAATTTCCTACAATTTTTGTTCTCATCAATTTTTTCCTAAGATCGATTTTTTTGGGGACATTTCTCAGTGCAAAATACCGAAAAAGAAATGCCATTAAATGGTAACCGGACGGATCTAAAGCAGCAGAGAGAACACGCATTTTTTAAGCAGAAACTTATGTAATCAAAAAATGTGTGAGTTTAATCCAGATAGGAACTATCGCAAACAGAAGATCACATCCTGTCCGATTAGATTCTTCGAGTTGCAGGATATATGATACCCCAATATCCGCATATATACATGAGTCTCATCCTAAATGTAGCCCTTTTTTTGGAAACAAATAATTCTGATTTTGTATTAGCGAAATAAAAAAGCTCAAACCCTAAACTATTCACTAATAATCATTTATACACTCAACATCTAATTTATTCAAATACACTTTTGTTTTCACTTGTGACTGTCCCGATGTATACAGTAAGATCTAATTGTTGACTAACTTACAGCTTCAGCACTCTCTTTTTATATATCAAGACGCTTTCTGGAAAATTCGAATGATTGAAATTTTTAGATTGCAGTTAACAAACCAAAAAACCTTGCTATAAATTTTTCCTATAAATAGTCACATAAAAAGGTAAATGTCACAAAAAATACAAAAAATAGCCGACTCAACATACAAATGGAAACGCTTCGATAACATTAGAACAAGACCGGCTTGACGGTCTATATCAATGGGCGAATTCGGAACAGTGCTGATAACATAGGTTTTCAGTTTATCAAGTGTTTTTGTACATTCTACGTCGTAAAACAATAAAGTTAAATTGAAAAAAAATGTAATATATAAAATACTTACACGAATGTCATCGACCATGATCACTCGTCCTTGAATAACGAAACCAAATTCTGTCTGATAACGATCTAGAAAACTTTTCATGAAATCTCCATGTTTTGGACTTGTATTTTCTGTTTTAGCCGGTCCACACATAAGTGCACAATCTGTGCCCTCATATCGTAAATGTAAATATGGTTCAAGAGTGATTTGATTTTCATCAAAACCTTGTTGTAATAATTCAGCTCTACATTGTTCTTCTAAAGCAAATAACCGCTTATCAAAATATGAGAAATTCTCCGGAGAATAGACCAAAGCACTTGATTCCTGAGCTTCGTGTACGACATCAGCCAATGCCATACCATAGGCGGAGAGTATACCTCAAAAATTCAAACAAATTAAATAAGAATTGAAAAGGTTCAACTAACATTTTTAAAATAATATTATAAAGATGTGAACGCTTTAAAAATTCAATTATTATAGATGTTTTTGGAACCTTCAAATTGAAATTTATTTAATATAACTTTCTATATCTATACCTGCATATTTATGTACAACCACCGTTGTCATTCCCAATGATCTAGCTATAGCACAAGCATGTTGGCCTCCAGCACCACCAAAACAAGCTAAAGCGTGTCGAGCTGTATCATAACCTTTGGCCTGTGTAAGAGCTCGAATAGGTCTGCACATCGCTTCATTTGCAACTTTAATAAATCCCATAGCCACCTCTTCAATCAGCATAGGCTTCTGAAATAATTTTAAATACTATAGTTGAATTAAATCAGAGAAGGAAAGAATTATTAAATTTAGTTCTTCATCAACTAGAAATTTTGTATAAAGCTTTTGACCCTGATAATCATCAACAATTATTGAAATAAACAAACAATTTGAGTTTTAAGGGTATGCCACTGGATATTATCAAGTCATATTTGAATACACCTCAATATATTGAAATTGGAAAGTACATAAGTGAGAAGCAATACATTGAAATTGAAATTCCTCAAGTCACTATGTTGGGACCAATATTTTTGATTATATATAAGGTGCTTCTAAATTCAGGAGATGATTGCTCATCACCTTTCCGTAATATCATCTTCAAAATATGGTAACTTGAATTGAATTTTTTTATTAAAAAATTTCAGTTAAGGTAAAAACATGACATTCTGTGAAGGTACCAAGGGTATTTTTCCAATATTCCTGTGAAATTAGCAACCCTTCCATAACAAAACTTTTCTTAAGAAGTTTTATGAAATTAAATTATATCTATAAATCCTTGTTTCATTTTAAAATATTTTTGATTCTTAATTTTCTCCCAGAACCAATAACACCATAATTTAAAATTTTTACAGAAACAGTAAGAATATACTATGTAATACGATTTATAATAAATGCTGGAAATGTTACAGGAATTTTAGGAAAATACTGATAGTTATTCCTTTTCGAGTGGACGAAAATTATGGAATTTAAAGTTTCTAGTATTACTGAGATTAAAAAAAAAAAATAAAAACCTAATCGGAAAGTAATGGGACGAGGAAATTTTGTTACAGGAAAGACTTATCTTAACTTATCTCACACGAGCAATCACCTGAATTTTGTCGCATGAATTCAGCCCTGTATATGAAACCATATTCTCTATCTGCTGGAAGTACAATTAGCTATACTGATAATGTAGAAGATATATTTTTATAGACATTTACTGGAAAAAAACAAAAGTCACGACAGAGCTTTTCTGAACTGAATCAGTTTATGTACTGCACATGCCGAATTTAATATATATATATATGTTTTACTATCCTCATCATTTGGCAATGCTAACAATTTGATGGGAGAAATTTTGACATTAGATAACTATGTGTGAGGCAAGTGTGGCACTTGGTAGATTTAGTAACTGTTGAATATCACGTCAGAATTTGTGCATTTTGCTAAGCATGAAATTTGTATGCTGTTGCACATGTTTAAACACTTGTAATATTGCACTACAGAAAGAGGAGTATTTATAGGATCCGATGTGTTTTTATAGTGATGTTACAGAGCATCCAACTCCAACTTCGGTCTTTGAAGCATCCGTATTGTACTTTTCACCACTCAGCAGTTCAGACTGACCGCAATACATAGGAACTGATTTCTTCCTTAATGAATTTGTAGAAATAAATATCAAATTGAGGCCAAAGTTTTAAGTAGGGTAGAATATTCGGAAACGGTAGAGGACGTGCGATTGAATAGGTGGAGGATTGTCATGTTGGGTTGATATTATTAAAGGATGCACTGGATTTTGACGAGTATTTAATTGGTGAAATTATTAAAAATTCTCAATAAAACTCATAATAAACGTGTTTTCTTAACTTTTGCTTCTTATACTTTGATGTTTGCTACTGATGAGCAATTTAGCATAACTTACTGTCAATATTTTTTCTACACATAAAATGGAATATGTATTTTATAGATTGGCATTTTTAGCACCACAATCACAAAGTAACAAAAATATTAAATATTCTATTATTTAAATTCAAATACCTAAAAAAATTCTTGATTTACATGAATCGAGAATATTTTACCATGGATTTGTTAAATCAATAATTTTATACAATAGGATGGGGTTATGAGTTTTTATTTGAGAAAATTACAAATCCTATGGCTGAACTATGTTATTAAAATTTTCGATTCTCAAAAACCCAAATTGTACTCCAGTGAAACCCATTGACTTATCCTTATACGAGAATTGTCTAAAAGGTCTCTGTCCTCAACCTGAAGATCAATATTAGTAGCCATTTTAGACGCTTAGTATATGTTTGATAATTGTATAAATAAGCCGTTATGAAGATTTTGTGGAACAGAAAAAATTGAGAGTCGAGTTATCAGAAATGTCTGTTTTTGAGAGCCAGTTTACATACGGAAAGGAAGAGGAGATAGACACCATGTATTGAGACTAAACCTTCACTTAATATCGTAAAATTTTGGGCAGCTGAATTCAAACGTAATCGCTCGACTGACGACAAACTTTAGGTGCCGGATTTGTTCACTTAGAACCAAAAGCGCATTCGAATTAACATATCCCAGACCTTATTGACACAGTTTAAGCAAAATGAGTTGTATACCTTACGTCGATTTATAACTGTAGATGGAATATAGATAAACCACTATATTCCTAAAATGAAAAAAACAGTCAAGGCGGTAGATAAAGGCAGAGATAGTTCCATCTACCGGAAAAGTAGGATAGTCATGGGCCTGTGTTCATTGACTACCTTTAAAAAGATGAAACAGGAGAGTAGTACTCATCATTGCTAGAAAACTAAAGGGAAGATGGTAAGAAAGCGACTACATTTGAAGAGAAAGAAAGATGACCGACTTGAAAGCGAACCAGTATTGAATATGATAGCGTGTATAGCAACAATTATCTTGTAACTGAGAACGACTTCGTGCTTATGAAAAATTCTAGACGATAGCTCCTTAGGAAAATCCAAAAACCACTCAGTAGATACTTCGTGATGTTATCAAAAATTCTGATGCGAGTTGATGAACGGATGACATTAAGAAAAAGCCGCAACTATTATTATGAAAACCTTTAAGGAAAGTCCCAGAAAGGTCGCTAATAGAGAATTTATTGTACGACTCGAAATTTAATATTAGTACTTTATTTCACTGAATATTAAGATCGGGTTGTCTTGTTTAATAAGTTAATTGTTAGTCTTGAAACGTAATATGTTCTAAATAATTGTTATAAATGGGGGCTTTGACCTTAAGCACACTGAGCTTACAATTTATGAATCCCTACGATATTGCCTGTTTTTGCAAAGAACTGAACCCTTCAAAAAATAATTTGTTCAAATCTGTGTAGTACTTCGATCCATATTATAGGATCGTCATCTATTCTCTGTTGACTTGCACGTTGTTTTAGTGATGTCTTTTTTACGTTGTATACTGTAAATGTGTTTTCTTTTTCTTTTCACTATATTCTTTTCCCAAAATAAAAAACGCAGTCCCTTGAAATATCGATTTCGACAACGCTTTGTTGCTTCAGAAGAATCTCAATTTTTCATGCTATTATTATAAATTTAATAAGGATGTTTTCAGATATTAGTAAATATTGACCAATAACTAATAATAAGGACATGTATTCAAATTTTAACTACCTCTTACTTTGAACTAGTTATTATCATTCAATTTTCACATGGTCTATTCAATTGAAGATAATATCAGCATTAGAAGCCAAATATTCATTTTAGTGCTAATTAAATAACTATTTATTGAAGGTATCTATTTTCCATTTCGATTAATTATAAGCAAAATGTTCTCTGGAGTGAAAATTAAAACACTTTGGTAGTGAACATAAATCGTAAAAAGACTTGTTTCCGAAATTTAATTATTAATCACTGACGCATATACATGATTCAAAGGAATTTGTAGTCAATTATATAAATGAAATATTTCTGTTGGCCTTCCAGTTTTATTAGCGAGATTTGATTAAAGAAGTCCATAAACTCTCAAATTCAAAGGAGAATTAATGCGGTCAAACGAGGTCATAGTTAAAGTGGAAAATATAAAGCGCAGAGAAAGGAATTAACGAAAAATGTTAATATTGTTAAGTGATTTCCAGTGTAGCTTGAAATAACTTTCAGCATTGTCAAAAGTGTTAAATATCATATTTGCAGAAAAAAACATAACTAACCCATACTCATACGGTTTTCGTGACGAACAGGATACTAGAGAGACCTTATTTGGAGTCCAAGTTTTGTTGCAACGATATCGGCTTCATTAACTACAGCAAAGCATTCGACAACGTCAATACCAGCAAACAGCCAATATTAGTGTGCGGGGAGTGAACTGACGGAAATAATAATAATGAAAGAAAAGTAAGATAAGGCAGCATATTATCCTCCTTATTCCTCAACCTTCACTCAGAGCAAGTTATGAAAAAGATTTTAGGAAACATAACTTTGGTATTTCTATATGTGGTAACAGATTAATTAATATAAGACAGGCATATGACACAATTACATTCGTATTTTTTTTATTTCTAATTACAAAAAATAATTTGATTATGTTGCTTACTCTGTTTCTTTCCTCTTTCCTCATATAATCGTTGATATTATCGGTAAGTTTCAAAAATTCGTCTAGAGTCAGTTTTTTATCTAAAGGTAAATCTTCAGTCGAACCAAATATATTTGGAAAAAACTCTGGCAATAGTCTGCCTAAAGCTAAATTTGCATCAGTTACTGTCAGCGGTCCTCCTTTCTTATAACATACCGGACCTGGATGAGCACCTGCCGATTCTGGACCCACAACAAACATACCAGATCTGCAACAAAGAAAAGCTATTTGTACGAGGGTGGTACGAGAGCGGTTTGATGGAAAAATTGAAAAGTAATTTTTTTAAATTTTCTAAAAAGTAAAGTTCGATACTATTTTTTGCTATGTTTCTGTCACCTGTCAAAATTTCAGGTAAATCTGACGGAATACTCGTCTGAAGAAAACGGTTTTATCCATTAGTATCTACTGAATACTTTTCACTAATATAATATGAAAGGCATCTAGAAATGAAAAACGCTTATAACTCACAACTTATACAAACAGAAGATAATAAACAAGAAGTACAGAAGCTAAAAAAAGGTAATGCAGCAGGCTACGACTAAATATCACATAAAAATGTTACAAAAGAAAAGATTCTTCTCACGCTAACAAAGTTGTTACAGTGAATATGGATAGAAAGAACAATTCCGACAAATTGGGATATGGGTATTATTTTATCATTGTCTAAAGAAGATGACAATATAGACTACGATAATTATATAGGAATAACATTGCTAATTTTGGTGCTTACAGTTTACGAGAGTATCACAGAAAACAGAAAAAGGAAAATAATAGAGAACCACTTAGAGGAATCGCAAAGCGGCTTTAGGAAAGAAAGAAATATACAACTGAAAAGTGAAAACAAACCAAAAGGTATGCCTCGTTTTGATATACTTTCAAAATGCTATAGACGATTTAATAATGTTGGCTAAAAATGAAGAGAAATTGGAACATAATTCATTAACATCGAAGCAGACATTAGAATTGATGAACATTAATATAAATATTGAGAAGACAAAAATAATGTTAGTGGGGAAAGAAAAATGAGGCCCAAAAATTGAAATAATTGGAATACAGTTGGTACTAGTAAAGAGCCTCAAATATTTAAGCGTGGACGTATAGATATAATATAATATAATAATTGAATTTGTTTTTTTTTGATATTTCATGGTTAGTCTATTTTCTAAATACTGAGATGTCTGTCCTATGTACACAGCGTTACAATTAGTACAAGGTACTTGATATATAACATTACTTCTTTTGGTTTTTGGTGTTTTAGCTTTCAATTTAGTGAAATATTTGAATATTGAAGGACATAATACATTATTATGTATGACTTATTCTAATATCATATTTATTGAAATAATGTTTTATGTTTTGATGTTTTCTTTCTGTTTTGTTCTTTATTCGATTGTAGTAACTGTTTATTCTTTTTTTTCTGATTTTCTCCGGATAACTATTTTCATTCAATGCAGTTTTTGCTTTTTGAATAGCTAAGCATCTAAATTCAGGATCTGATAGTTGGATAGATCTATCAGCCAAACTTATTATCACAGTTCTTTTTGGTGACAGAGGATGACATGAATTAAAGTTCAAATATCTTGACGACCAAGTTGGTTTCGTATACCATTCTGTTTTTATATTATTATTAATTTCATATAATGTGACATCAAGAAAATTGATTCTATTATTTTGCCCGACCTCGATTGTGAATTGAGATTATGTGTATATTATGAAACGAAGTAAATATTTCAAATGAAAAGATATTCAACATTTTCCAAAAAGGTTATATCTGAACAAACACTCTGCTAAGTGTTCCGCATTTGCTTCATAATTATCGCAAGCCCACTATTCAAAGGAAAATTTCAGTTTCCTCAAACATGATCCATGTGAATTTTTCAGTCTATATGTCATGGTGGATGCAATTTGGGTACACTATAATAACCCAAAAATACTGTCGAAATAAAGGACTTGATTCGTCTCTCAAAATCTTTCTTCTAAGAAATAAGGTCATGGTCAGTGTTTCCATATTTAAAAATAGTTAAAAAAAATCGAGAACTTGCCACTATTATGCTGATTTTTTGGCACGTTTTGAAGCTGAACTGGGAAGAAAAAACATAAGATAAATTGATTTTCCAATATACGAGTACTTAAAATCAACCTTAAAAAGTATCTATTTTTGAGAAAAATAATAATTTACATGTGACAATTATAGTAATTTGTTGTGTTAAATACCTAAAAATTTGAATTAAAATTGTATCCCGAGATTACGAATTTTGAAAAAATTTTGATGGAGGTTATAGCAGAAATAAACGCGTAGCTAAGTAATGATCAATTGAAATAATTAGCAAATAAAAAATAGATTAAAGCAAAATACTCTCAGATACTTGAATGTTCCAATTTTAAATTTAGTTAGCATGTGTAATCATTATTTCTTTTTAACTTTTCTCACTGTTATTAAACTTGAGAACAATTGAAAATAATTTTCAAAGTGAATTCGACTCAAAATTGGAGGAATGTAGCGAATAAAGTATATAAGTGAAGTGGCTGTTGCTTCAACGGTGAGAGAAAATTGGATACTTTATATTAAAAAGACAATACAAAAGCCTGTTAGTCTAAGCGTACGGTGTATAATGAAAATGGAGATGATATTAAATGAGAATCAAGTAACAAGGAAGGTTCAATCAATATTATAAAATTTCGTAATTCTAGGTTACATTCATTACTCATCACTGCATGTCCCAATTAACTTTTTATACTTCATTAATACGCCTTGTTAGCTTCACTTTATGTATTTGTATATATAAGGGACTCATGGACTTAAATTTCGATTAATCCAATAATTTACATAATTTGCTTGTACTATAGCTGCCTCATAGTGTTCCGAATTATAAACCTAGCTGACTAAAAATAAAAAAGTTGACACACAAAATCCGAATAAAAATATTATGAACAAGTAGTAACAGATTCCTGATATAGAACAAAAGGAAAAAGACGGGGAAGAGGAAGTAAGTAAAAAAAGAAAATCACTATATGGGAGATGTCCTAAAAACTTTTTTTGAGATCTGAATGATGATTTTATAGAAAGACGAAATAATGACTAAGACTAAACTACTGATCTTCAAAATACTCCTAATTTTAGGAAAACAATGAGAACCAGAAAATTGTTCCAATTATATTTCAACTAACTAATACACTTTAAAATTAAATAGCTACATCTAATTTCGTTTCTGAAAAGCATTTATTTTTTTGTTTTTATGGCCACAAGTCGTCTTTAACTGCTTGGAGTTATTTGATTTGTTAAGAGGCAAACATTACAGAAGGTAATGGTATTATTTAAGTATTCAAAGCTGCTCGAAAGAGAAAAAAGCAGAAATTATTTCTAAGTTCAACCGAATTATGAACCTAGCTGACTAAAAATAAAAAAGTTGACACACAAAATCCGAATAAAAAGTACGCTTAAGGGCGTCGCCAGCTTATGATTAAGGGAGGGGCAATGGGGTAATATTATGGAGGATAAAAAATATGAACGCCTGGTACAGTCGAGAGCATGAAGCGTTACACTTTGCCTCGATGACGATTATAATACGGTTCTAATATTAATATCAATGTATAAAAATTCACAAGCCCTCGATATCACATTAACTAAATCAATCTTTTAGATACAGTAATCATTATTTATTTTACAAAAATAATATTTAATTGAAACATAACCAACGAAAACCTTTTGCAAAACTTTCAACCACTTAAGCATTAAAATTGTTAAGGTTTTTATTTATTATAGCTCTGTGTACATTCATCATGGCGATTAAAGCGATCTTTGGCCATGGTGCTTCTTAGCCATGTTTTTAGTCTTCTGAGGTCGCTCTACTGTACAAGTCGTGCATGGTAAAGCAATCAAAATTTCTAATGTTTTTTCTGTTTCGGAAAAGAAGGAATTTGTTTCTTTTAGGACATCAATAGCTGTTAGATTTATTAGATTAAGCCTATTGTGCCACAATTGCTGCCAAAGTTCGATTTCATACTTTATGTACGGTAAAGTTCCGTCAAAGCCGAATGTTTAGCTACCAACATAATCCCGAGAATGAAAGAAATTCTGGAAGTAGCCGTTTTACAAGGATTGTAGTCGATTTATTCAACTGTCGGTAGGTGTTTCTTATGAACACATTGTCTACAAAACCAATGAAATTGTATGTTCGTAACAATAACTCCTACTTTAGGTATGCCGCACACAAATTATACAAAACTAATGTGAATGCTGGCTCATTAACAAAAAACCAAATAAATTGTTAATAATATCACGAGGAAAAAAAAATTAACTTGAAACTCTCAATAACTAGTAACAGTCACATAATATATCAAATAATCCTCATATTATCCGCATAAACACAATTCAGTTATATGGAACAAATAATTTAAGACATTGTTTCTATCTTAACTTACTATTCGACAATATATCTGATATAAATCACAAAATTCACGCGCTTTTATACATTTTATATCATCTTTGTTATTATGGTACATTAATTTAACGTGCCAAATAAATTACCTGATGGGAAGCAATAAAAATATGGCGTTACAAAGTAGTCTAAATTATATGTAAACTTGCATATACCCGATTATATTGTTTTATGATGTTTAATATAATCATCTTGTATCTTAATTAATCTGTAACATTATAGATATATTGAAAATTTAACCATAAAATCTATATGAAGTTCAAACTTTTGAATCTTTGTACATATAATTGAAAAAAGTACTCAAATACAAAAAAATAGAAAATCAAAGTATTCAATCTATCCATAAATTTCCTCTAATTTCTTAGACCTTTTATATATGTTTAAGTTTCTAAATCGTCTGGATTTTAAGTTTCTTCTGTTCTAAAATTAGTTCTTTTAGAATTTTTGAAAGATAGATAAAAATTCATAAATATTTAGTTATCTACGTTGATCCATGATTGGTTTCAAAAGATATATAAAGTGGTTATATAGTTTTTGATAGAAATTCTCTTTAAAAACATCGTCATTGATTTAATCTTGATCATTATCATTATAGATTAAGTTAAGGTGTATTTATGAATAAAAACCAAATACGTTATCAATTGGACGATTATTTCATTTCTTTTAGAGTTTCGCGTATCCTTATAATATCAAGGATCGGAGGGAACTAACTATCTACTACCTAAACTTAATATATTTTGGGTTTGTATTATCGATTTTATATTCAAACTTATACCTGATTTTATGACCTGTAGCTCAAAAACCTTTTTTTTATATAAGAAAATACCAAAATATATTCTTTACCAAGGTTGAAAATGTGTTTAACTGATATTTTAAAGTAGAAAAATTTACTTCCAAAATTAAATAAAGTTAATATTATAAAAGTATAATATCTTAAAAGAAAAGGATTTTGCATTCAATATTCCCACAATCATCTTTGATGAACTTTGATTTAATCAAACTACCAAGTACAAAAAAATTCATCAGCCCCAATAAGTGTTAACAAAGTATTGCCTGGAATAAAAAGTGCTGAACTCCATTTCTTTTATAAATCACAAATTATTGACACGTTATTACGTGTTCTTCCTAGCACAGATTTCATAATGAGGAATGAGGACTGTCTTGCTTGGAAAATGTCCTTAAAGAAATTGACGAACTACAACAGCAATATTTTATTTTAACATAAATCTTCATCATCGTCTTCTAAGTAAGTTCCATTTGATCCAGTATAAGCATGCGTTTACTCTAATTTACCATACACTTTTTGGCTTGGGATGGCCTTCAGTATATAAGTGAATTATTTTTTATGGCTTCAGTGATCGCAGAGCGCATTCTACGTCTTCATTTCAAATCACAAAAAAGTGACCAAACTATTCCCTCCATTTCTTTGATGTTATCGTCGTTAACAGAGGAGCAGGAAAAGTTTTCGGCGGCTTCTCGACCTTCACTGAATGCTTTGCAGTACTCTCCAAAGACTTTTAAACACTTTTATTAACACCTTTGCCGTGGTACTAAAAACAATCAAGCAAACTCGTTTCTCAACTTTTTTTCCATGGTTAATATCTACAGACATTAGTTGAGAAATAACACTCAAATTTGAGACGAACGTCAAAAAAGGTTGTACCAATTCAAGAAAAAAATGAAACAGTCATATTTCATCATCATATGTCAAAGCAACAAGAAGTTCACAACAGTTTTTACGGACGCCTATTTCAAATAAACATGAATGTTGCGTACACTACAAAAGTTGCGACGGGCCATTCAGATGGAAACAACTGATAAAATTTTAAAGTGTCCGAGGGTCCACACGGAGCACACCGTCTGCGCCAGAGAGGTAAAAAACCAAGTTGTCGTCAAACGAATCGAAATCTAACACTGCTTTTAAATGGACCAAAGCAAGAAAGACTGAATTCTTGTCGAGTCCATTTTCGCATCGACTCCCTTAACAATCAAGCCTAACCTAACGCTGTGGGTTGAGAAAGTCGGATTTAAACAGTAATGCATAGTTTCCAATAAGAATTGTATAAAAGGAGAACTTCCAGTAAATAGAATTTTTAATGGACTAAATATAAAATAACATTATTATAGTCAATTTGTTGAGCGATCGAATTACCTGACAGAAAGCAACAAAAATAAGACGCTATAAGATGATATATACCCGTGACATGTACCCGTTTATATATCTCGTTTCATGGTATTTTATGCTGACCAACTTTTTGATTCACTTTATTCCTATTGACATGTTTATCTGTCTTGTCGATTTGTGTTTCGCAGGTTCCATATAAACCCTTTTTTGTGGTTTGAAAGTTTGTGACCGGGAGACAGTTTTCATAACGTTTGAAGATATCCAAAAATTTGTTTGAGTTTTTAACGCGATCATGCTTTTGATCAGAAGTAGTCGCGGCACCCACCTTGCAGATAACTTTTCTTTATTTTTTTCGTTAACAATATTCCACACTCGTAATACTTCCTTTGATTTATACTAGTTTCAATGTTAGTTAAGGTTTGAAGGTTGAATTTTTTTGAAAATGAGAATTTGGGAAAATTAGTGAACTTTCCAATATTATATTTCTAAAAAATTGCAACAAACTAGGATTTGCATTTCAAAAAAAAAAGTTTCATCATTTTCTATAAACTAATACATTTTATTTCCGTTGATGGTGAAAGGGCCTCCTTAATAAGGTTTGTGTACATGCACTAGATATATTTTTATATTTTTTCAATCTTAGTGCAACTCTCCCCGATCCTGTACATAGTTCTACGACTTTCTCACCTGCATCATTTTAATCGCAATAAAGTGATAAACAGCTGGTTTAGTCTAACCCCGTTAGATGGAACCGGTGAGTAGAGTAATCTAACTTAGAAATGCGAATACAGATTGCACAGCATTTTCGTGAAAAGCCATTGGAATTTTCCATTTCCTCCAGGAAAAGATTGAGAACTTTCACGTATTATTCCACAATCAAAAGAAGCAGTGGCATTCGTATTCTCCACGAAACTGTGAGAGAGATATCTTTATAATTGGAGCTCCTTGGAATTTGATTTATAGATGATTATTCGAATGTTGGAATTTTAACTCTAATGAGAAAATAATGGACAACAAATCATAAACAGGGATAATTTGAGACAGCACTAGAATTAATTCAATCATTTCATTTATTGTAGGTTACTGTAATCGAGAAGATAATTATAAGTGATAATTCCGCTGAAAAATACCAAAATAAAGTAGTGAACCATCTAAATATCTTTGAAACGAAAAGTACATCATTTTTAAATCTTTTTAGTATCTTTTACGAAAAATACCTTCCAGTTTTCAATATTTTCTGAATAGAACATCGATTTATATCATAGTTTAATGTCGAATTTGTGGTGCCGAAGTTTGGAATGATTGCTATAAATAGATTACAAACAAATTGGAAACTCTGGAACTGCTAATCACTAATAACTCTACATCACAATTACTTACACTGTCTGGCACTGATTTCAATAACCAAGTTATAGTTTTCAAAACTCAAATATATACTGAAACTTACAAGTTGACTTATTGAATTTGATCGCCAATGAACATACTCAAGCCCGCTTCAAAGGAACATTTTCTCATTTAATTCCCAAATGATGAGCTATGAAGTGGACTGCAAGGATCAGATCCTTTGTCTCTATTGATATTTCTCATATCTAATAATGTTATTCGATATAATATAAGTAGGGTGCTCGCTCTTGCCTAACTTTTCTGTCCGATCTCAATTTAATTGATCCAGGTTCATCTTCAACTAGACAATAACAGAACTCCTAGTTTACTCAGAATACTCCCTACCACAATCATTACTGCTAATTTTGTAAATACCACTTTTTTAAAAATCTAGTATAACAAAAATACCTGAATGTAAGGAAAAAAAAAGAAACATTTTCTTGGAAGATCTAGAGACGTTGCAGGTTCGCTGTAATAAATGTATCCAATTAAGAGGAGAATATGTTGAGTAATAAAATATTTTGACATTGAAATTTTATTTGGTTCTATAGTAGGCTAAGAATTTTCCAATATATCCTCGTAATTTGTGGCATTAAACACATTGTGATCAAAATACCATTACTAATTATAGTTATTGATGAAAATATATTATGATAAATTTCTTATCAAATCAAATAAGATGATGGTACTCACGGTAAAACTTTGAGCATTGCATTACAACAAATGAGGCATCAGATACGTTGTATATTTTGTTTCAAATCCAAGTATTTAGTGAATGTTTAAAAATATTTCACTTCTAATTATAGGTATTTGATATGGATATTGTATGAATACCCCTGCATACCTGAAGAAAAGCATCGACCCTCCTCCAGCAGCTACAGTATTTATATCCAATTGTGGTGCCTGTATAGTAACTCCCGCTGTTGTACTCTCATAAACATGTTCATAATTTCCTGCATATCTAGATACATCGGTAGAAGTACCACCCATATCAAATCCAATTACAGGCAAATTAGTTTCCTTTTGCCATGTAGTAACTGCGTATCCAACGACCTAAAAATGAATATTATTTTAGGAGAGGAGTTAGAGTTAGTTCTACGTTACCAAAGTTGTTAATCAAGTAAAGAACATATCTCAAGAACCAGTATGAAATGTTCATTGGTCTCATATTCTGATATTTTAAACGTGTGAAGCAGTATTAACATTGATAATTATAACAAAAATGAAAGTGATGGAGCAATCATAATTGAAAGAATAACAGGAATGGGAGATGGGGTTAAAGACCAACTGTAAGAAGACGAATCTGCGTTTTAAAAAAATTACATGAGGAATTTTATATGGCTAAGAATAAAGTGATAATAATGGAGATTTGTAAGCAATAGCTGAAAATAATAAAATGATCATAAAATTATACTTGAATTGGGATTGATTAGAAACTAGAATGAAAACTCGAGCAGACAGTAAATGATATTAAAGAATTAGGAATCAATAATTCAAAATGTTGAAATTTTACTAAAGATAATTTCATATGAGTTTCATGAATGGATTATTGCAAAGGAGGAAAAATGTGAAAATGAAAATCATTCCAATGTTTACAATAAGATTTTTTCAAAAACCTCTTATTACTGCATATACAAAACGTTCATAAATAATAGAAAAAGCGAGTACACAGTGTTGGTATGGAAGTTGTAGTAAATAGTGTGTTCAGTGTGAATACCGGTTTCAAAAATTTCAACTTGGTTAACATATGAACTATCAATTGAAATGATTTATTGCACTTACACCACCAGCTGGTCCAGACAAAATTGCTCTTGCTCCATTAAAATTTTCCATGGGTGTTAAACCACCATCGCTTTGCATAAACAATACTCTAGTGCCTTTTAATTTATTTTTAAAGCCTTTGGCAAAACTTTTGACATATTTTTTAACGTGTGGAGTGAGGTAGCCATCTGCACAAGATGTAAAACCTCTTGGAACGATTCTCACCATTGGAATCACTCGATGGGACAATGAAACATGTTTGAAACCTAAAAGCAAAACCAAGGATACCAGATAGCAAAAATATTTGTATCTTCTAAACTGGATATTCTTGTAGGTTAGATTTTGCAGTTGAATATAACTGATTTTATGGCTATACACTAGATCTTTTTCATGCAATCAAAAAATGCACTTAGTTCAATTTGAAAAGAATAGATTATCGCCTTGTCCGATATCTAAACAACCGTTAAAGTTGAATATAACTGAATTTATAGCAATACACTAGATCTTTTTCATTCAATCGAAAAATGCACTCAATTCAATTTGGAAAGAAGAAATTATCGCCTTGTCCGATAACCAAATTCCAATGTGATAAGATCTAGAGAAGTTAAATGGCTTAGACAAAAAGCATATACTCCTATGACCAATTTTTTCATTTGAGAGGTTCTAGTTTCAGAAAATCGTAAACAAATTCATGTATTCGATGGCTTTAGATAAATTGTTAAAAAAATATTTTTAATGGTGATCGACTCAGGGTAGCGAATAAATAAAGCTTGACATTTTTATTCTACTCGTCAAAAACTTTTGTTTAACATAAATTTTCTTGATGTATTTCATAAATTACAATTACACATAAAATAAATCTTCATCTCTGTTTCACAGCAAAACGCATATTTATATATGTATATAAAATTTATATAGAGTCAATACATTCACAACATCTTTGATTACAGTTTCCTATTTTTTACCATTTTCCCTATTAACCTAATTTTTCCTATGTACGTACCGGAAGTAATAGGAGTATATGCTTTTTGCCTAACTCATTTAACTTCTCTAGAACTTATCACAGTGGAATTATCAGCTTTAACGGTTGTTTAGATATCGGACAAGGCGATAATCTATTATTTCCAAATTGAACTAAGTGCATTTTTTGATTGCATGAAAAAGATCTAGTGTATTGCCATAAAATCAGTTATATTCAACTGCAAAATCTAACCTACAAGAATATCCTGTTTAGAAGAAACAAATATTTTTGCTGGTATCCTTCAAAGATTCAATGTATTCGATGGATTATGATAAATTTAAAAAATATATTTTTAATGGTGGTCGACTCAGGGCAGCAAATAAATAGAGCTTCTCGACTTTCGTTTGACATAAATTTTCTTGATGTATTTCATAAATTACAATAACACCTCTATACCTTTATTTTTCATACGCCAAAAATGTTCCAAGTATCTGATCCATAGGTCATTTATACAGCCGGCCTCCGACTATATCGTTCATAAGCAAGAATAATGAACTTCTCTAGGTAAATATATAGGTTATTCTAATATATCTTACCTTTATCTTTTATGTGTATTGTTTACTGTTTTCTTTTAATGAATTCTATGAGAAAAATTTAGTAAAGCCTTTTCAATTTAGTGGTAACTCGAACGTTCTCCTTATTCGGAAAACAGAACAAATATAATAGATTTTTCTTACGTTATACTTTTAAAATATATATTATCGTATTTTTTTGCCTTTATAAATATTGAAAATATACTAGCGGCATAAGTAGTTTCCTGACTGTTTGCTTGAATAAAAAAGAAGTTTCTGTTATTTAAACTTTATTGGGAGTAATGAAAATGTCTAATTTCAATTTATGCTAAATAATGAAAATGAACAATTTTACTTTGCTAGGCTTTTCGTTGAAAAATGAGAATTTTTTCCTCTGGCAATATGTCCCTATCTCATCCGAAATGTTTTCAATAGGATTTAAGACTGGACTAGCAGTAGACCAAACAGAATGCGTGATTTGAACCTCGTCAGGATATTTTGCAACTAGCCAAACAGTGTGGGGCCGTGCATTATCACGCATAAAGGTTGCGTCATCTCCAAAGACAACCATTAACAGTACAACATGGTATACTAGAACCTCAGTCAGATACTTGTGCGCACTCAACGTCCCAGTTTCAATAAAAACTAACTCCGTGCGTGCGTCAAAAGATATGCCTTCCCATACCATAACTGATCCTCCACCAAATAGAAGTCGCTCGGCAAGACACGCTTGGGCATATCTCTTGCCGTAAGGCAGAATCGCGATCACTCGGAAAACAACACGCAACTCCAATGCGCTATTTTCCAAGCAAGGTATTCTCGTGCAAAAGTCAACGATGCAATCCAGTGTCCACAGAAAAGAGGCGTTCCAGTAACTCTAGTCAGAGAAAATAATCCAGCAGAATGGAGTCGCCTCCTGATTGTCTACTCTTTATGTTGGCATTTCACACTTTTCGCAGATGATTTCCAATGGAAACTGCCGTAACCAATCGGTTCCTCAAAGCACCAGAAACGAGAAAACTATCATCTCTTGCTGTTGTAGTCTTTATCCAGGTGTTTCCAAGAGCAAACCAGTCTCTTCGTACCGCTGCCATACTCGTTACACACTCGAGAGACACCAACTTTTTTTGCCGTTTCGCCCTAACTGCGGCCATGTTCTCAAGCCGGCACAATTCATACTGCAATAACAGAATTTATGCTCATTACAATACATCGACGGTGACAATACTACACAAACAATTTACAATAGACAGATAAAACGTCATATGCTCATAATGGTTTGTATAAATTTAGGTTAGAGGACCTCTTTTCCTGAAACGCTTATCCCAACAACAAAAGCTTTTTGTTTATTGAATCAATCAGTTAGGAAGCTAAGCTACAACCAAAAAAATCGAAATTTCCACAATAATTTCAATTTTATGGTCGGCAGTATATTTAAAACTGTCTCCTCCGAAAGAGAAGAGTGGCCTTAACTTCTCTTTACAAGAGGGGATCACATTTTGCCACTTCAACATACAATTTTTAACACTACCTGTATGATTGTTGGGTGTACTGAGTAGCTCAACGATCATGCAGCCCGGCCCAAGCCCGGGTAAAAAGAGGAGGGTTCTCCGGCTAGGCTAGCACTCTGCCTGAGGTAAAAGAAACATACTGCTCACAGAACTGCAGGAATAGCCTCGGAAACCGATCCGAACCATACTATGACGACACACGCTACGAAAATAAATATACGACTTAGGAGACGTAAAAGCACCACAACAAGACTTGCCTGCTGGAATATAACATCGTGGAATGGCAGAGACCAGGAGATTGTTAACGAAATGAAACAACATAAGATTGACATATGCGCTCTATCAGAAACTAAGAGGAAAGAACAGGGCACATCAAGATATGATGATTATATCTTAGCCTACAGCGGAAGAGCTAAACAAGAACGAGCACAATCGAGAATTCTACTTCACGAGTAATGCAAATAATGTATAGAAAACATAGACTACATTAACAACAGAATCCTGAAAATATCTCTACAAATCAACCACATGCAGAAACACCTAATAAGCACATACGCACCGGATATAAGTAAACCCATAGAGGAGAGCGAAACATTTTACCAAAATCTACAAAATACTATAGACAAACTAAGCACCACGAATAAAATCATTATACTCGGAGATCTGAACGCCAGAATAGGCAAGGAAGTAATTCCGGGCATAAAACAAATATAAAATGAAGATATAACCAATGAAAAAGGTGAACTCCTGGTAGACTTCTGTGCAAGAAACGAGCCACGGATAAACGCACAGGGTCAAAAAAACTCCAGTAATCATCGAAAAGTACAATATTGAATTAGTGGCAGATGATAGCACGAGAAGCCTATATGAGAACCGACTAACAAAAAAACTGAAAGGACTTAATACCCTGGGGGGCGATGTGGAGAGATGCTGGAATAAAATCAAATCTTGTATCGTCGAAGCAGCCGAAGAATCTGTTGGTAGAAGGAAAGTCAACATAAATTGGACCAATAACAGCAAAAAAACCTGGTTCTGTTGCTATGTTAAAGAGCGCAACAGAAAAAGAAATCCTACCTTATATACAGGAGCTCACCAACACAAGAGAATAACTCCTAATATACAGAGGGGAGAGAAATAGAATCAATGTCAGAATCAAAGCCATAAAACGAGATCACTGGACAAAATTTACAAGCGACATAGATCATGACCTATATGAAGCAAAGAAGAAAGTGTGGAAGATGCTCAAGAACAGTAAAAAGCCAACAAACGAAACAAGTCTCCAAAGACGTATGGGAAAAATACTTCAGGAAACTTTATAACACCGAAGAAGCCATAAGCATAGAAAACTACGCGACAAATCATCAAATATCACTAAATGAAGAAGAGGTAATGGTAAAAATAAAAAAAAAACTGAGAAACAGAAAAGCCCCCGGAACAGACAAAGAAAAAGATACTCGTACGCCCACGTGAGAAGAATGGACAGCTGTCAGTCCACCTCCCAGGATCTGATACAGAAGAACCTGCAAAACTAACAGATCATGATATCTTAAAAATTAATAAGAAGAAGAACATATAACTTGCTTCTTTTAATGTCAAAATATGAAAAACTCAATATAAAAAGCAACGAAACGTTAATCGTCAATAAACCAAATAATCTTATGAAACGACTAATTTTAATATCACCCCGTAAGTCATTCTTTGAACGGCGGCTAGCCCTTAATTTGATAAAAGACTACTAGAAAATGTTCTGCGCCAACTATCGTTCTGTTTTACATCACTTATTCTACGAATAGAGCAGAGAACTTCAATATTCGAATATTTAGTTTCCTCAGTTCACTATTTATATATAATGGTTCAAAAACTTTTCATAAACATTGTATATACATCTTTTGAGAAAGTTTTTCGCACATTTATATACTTCGCGACTCTCTTACTATTTCCATTATTAGTAAATGAAAATTTTCATCTGGACTTAAAAATGCAATGTTTATTATATAGTTAACAATTACTCGTTATTTAATTGAAGTTTGATCAAATTAAATAGGGTATTGGAATAAATTACCTAATTCGTTGGCTATTTCACCAATTTCTAATTCGTGATCGTAAAAAGTGTAACTATGTAACAACGCCACTGATATACTCTCAATTCCATTTTCTTTCAATTTCATCAAACTGGACTTCACTTCATCTCTATCAATTTCTTTAGTTACGTAGAAAGGTTCGCCAGTCTTTCCTTTTACAACTCTCCAACCATTCGTGGGAGAACCTAATTTGCACTTTCCTTCCAATACGGGTATCACTCGACAGTCGACTTCTACAACTTGTGAGTAAAGAATTGCTGGTCGTCGAATATTCTAAAATTTAGATAAAGTGCATTTAAACTTTAATATTCAGAATTTATTTCCAAATACTATAATGTAACAAATTTGAAACGGTTTGGAATTTGTAATTATTTTCAAATTGATCAGATTGGTGGGAAAACCATTTTCATATAATTTTTTGAAACTATAAATAGATATAAATAAATATACATAGAAGAATACAAGCATATCGAACATACATGCACCAACCGAAGGAGGAGAAGGTGAAATCAAAGAAAAATATTATGAAGTGCCAAGGAAAGACACCAAAGAAAGTGAAAGGCGATCAATACAAAAATTGGCAGAGAGGACATATATCTACCAGTAATAAGAAAACATAACAAACAAGACGAAACAAATGACAACGGTAAAAGACTGATTGATTTTGCAACTCATGATGGAACTTGTTATTGCCACCACGAAGTCCGAACACACAGTAATCTACAAAGGAACATGGTTAGCTCCAAAAGTCGATCAATGAAAACAGTAGAAAATAGACTACATAGATGATAAAACTACATAGAAAAAATATGAAGAAGAACCTAGAAGAACAACTGAGATAAAACATTAATGACGAATGGAAACATTTGAAGAAAACTATAAAGAATGCGGCAAGTAAAATAATATCACGGAAAATAAAACAGGAAAAAAGTGACGAATAGTTCGATGCTAAATGTAAAGAAGAAATTGAAAAGAGAAATGAAGCCAAACAAAAAATGTTACGGAACAGATAAATATAAAATACGTCATGAAGAAGAAAAAAGAATAACGAAGACGTGTAGAGCAAAGAAACGAAAAGGGATTAAGAGTAGGATACGGCGCATAAAAGAAAATTTTCTCAGTAAAGAAATGAAGAAATTCTATAAAGAAATAAGATAAGATAAAATAAAGTGCAAGCTAAGCAGAGGACCATATATATAAAAAATTAAATAAAAAATCAAATCCGGTGGATCTGCACTAAGGACAAGAATATATCATTTAATAAGGAATATACGGGAACAAGAAACAAAAACAGAAGCGTACAAGATGGCAATAGTAGTACAAATGCACAAGATCGGAAAAATATGAATGCGGAAAGTACATAGGTAAAGCGCTACTTGAAAAGATTCACAAAATAATGGCTAAGGCCATGCATAAAAGTTTGAGAGAATATGGAGAAAACTTGTTTGGAGACTACCAATGCGAGTTCAGATCTGTAAGATGAGTCACAAACCATATTTTCACTCTGAGGCAAACGCAAAGAATGGTATTTGAATATGATCTGTCAATTTACTCAGTTTTTGTAGATTGACGTTATGATTTAGCTCACGTCTGCCAAACATCTATCTTTCACAATGGCGGTAGATCAAATGAAAATCATTTTTGAAAACAATTTTTCTGAAGTGACTCTGAAAAATTATTGTAATGCCATCGAAAACAACCTAACCTAACCACACTGATGCTGTAACACGTATGATGTGGTTAGTTTTTTCAAAATTCGACTCCATATTCTATTGACAACAAACAATAAACGCCAATAGCTAAAAACAACAGATAAGCCAATTTCTTCAAACATGCCTATTTTGCTGATCCATCATCTTAACAGCATTAAGCAAATTCTATTTGTTGCCTAAAAATTCAACTTTTTGGCAAAAATTCATTTCAACTTTGCTACTCGATTAAATCCATTTGTAGTAGGATCAGCTATATATCGATGACAACCTTTTTTATGTACCCAGCTCTTAGACTATAAAAGTAGTAGTACAAAATTTCGTTACTGCCCATTCTATTAATCCCTTATGGTACCCTTTGGCTGGCGTTTGAAACTTTGGTTTCAAGCGAAGAAGTTTCCATATTCAATGTATATGAAAACGAATCAAAACATATACCAAATAAACCGTATCGAACAACTTCTTAGTAAAAATTTAATACTAAATATCTGCTCGTTTCAATTATGATCTTTGTTTTTTGTTAGTGACAATAGAATACCAATCGCGATAAAATTTATCGCACAAGTCTTATATTAGAAAATTCAACTGATTCACATGCAGAAATTACTGAATATCATTCAAACTGATTTTTAATTAATAGATATATGTTGACTAAATAAAAAATGGAGTATTGACATAGTATAGCAAAATGTCCCACAGTTAATAGGAAAAACACATTTTTGGAAAAAATGTAGGTATTGAATAAGTACACAAGAATTTACTCACTAGATCAAATATTTTTGGTCTTGCTTGATTTCCGATCAACAGTATATCTTTGTAACCTTTATTGATAATGAATGCCATTTTTTCACCCTTCCTCTCAAGAAGAGCATTGGTGGCGACTGTAGTTCCCATCCTTATCCATTCTATTAATGAGCTATCAACATTTCCGTCTTTATCCAAGGCTTCTCTGGTTTCCTGAAAAAAAAGAACTTCTCTATATACACCCTTTCTAGCAAAAAAATTTGTCACTCTCGTAGAATATGGTATCTTTTAAATTGAATATCATCTTCATAATATAGATTGTATACATTCAAATCTACACATATAAGCAAAACATCAAACGAAAGAGCATATCAAACAATTTTGTTTATTTACATCAGTGAGACCGTGCCCTCTTTTCAAAGCGCACAAAGTTTTTTTTCTTTTAAAAATAGACAAAATTTCTATTATAGTCCGGTGAATTTTAACATTCGAAGTTACATTCATTCCCACCAAGCTAAAAATCAGTAAAATATAATTAAAAAAAATCTGAATGTTCCCCATCATCCCGGGTATAAAAAAAATTTTATTCAAAGTCAAAGGTAAAGAAAATTAGTATTTCGTGATTTTCAGCAAAATGGTAAGTTTTATTGTAAAAGTACCTCAAAGAGAAATTGTAGATCATAAAATTATCTACAAAAAACATATCAATACTTTTTTTCTTGCGAGCCACTATTTCTGAGATTTAATGATTCGAAAAGTTGTAATCGTCATAATATGCACACGTTTCCACGCCACTATTGCAAAATAATGGAAATTAACAGAGATTGAAAAGATAAAAGCGATTTAAATTTTAAAAAAAGTTATGAAATTTAAACGTTTGAATTTTTAAATTCTTCTTCTTGTTCCTCTTCTCCTTGTTGTTATTCTTTTTCTTCATCTTCATTTTAATTCTTAGTCCATGTAAATTGTGTCAATAGCGATGTCGCCTCGTTGGAATCAAACAGATCCTCTACTATTGGTGATTCAATGCTAGGCCGGCCTTGACAAGGTGTACATGTCAGAGAAGCAGAAGTGGGAGTAAAGTTTGAACGGGTTGGATTTTGTTGTTGACCAACTTCCAGCCCTAGCTGATAACCAAGCCACACTTGAACTTAGTAACATACCCGAAAAATATTTTGATGAGTAGCAACTGAAGTTGGAGGAAGACAAGCCGAATGAGCTTGTTTTTTACTATTAGTGTTTTATCGAAACATGCATATCGATACATATCTAAAAAAAATTTTTAAGAGCTTCGTTGTCGTTGGTAATAACTATTTGTCGAATTGAATGATTGTTTTTAAAAACTTCAGCACATACACCTCCTGTAAAATGCAGATGTCGTGTCACAGCCAATTATTACGTGTGAAAATTGTACATAATTTTGACACTTTGCAAAAGTAGATAAACTTTTTGATTAATAGATTTCCGATTGATGAGCTTTTCCTAGTTTTTTAGTTGGAGTTCCAGCAGTGAATAAGAAGAGTAAGCCTAACGTAACCAAAAACAATAATCAGTTGATAGAGCTGTTGTTGACAATTTATAGTTTATATTAGAACAGGGCTGCGACATTAGAAGTAATACAGCAAGGTAGTAGATTATCCAGAATACAGTTACACCAGTTAAAAAACATTGCGGCAAGATTTGTCAGCATGTGATTATTAAGATAAAAAACTGAATAAACGGATGGCAATAACCGAATCACCATGATTATTTATAAAGATACTTTGGAACTGAAATGGTTTCTTCTTTTGTTTTATTTGCAAAAGATTTATTTTCCTTTATGATTGTTGCTTTGAAATTTCGTTTTCCAGAAAAAAAAACGAAAAAGGTAAAAAGAGGGCTCAGTTTACGTCTGTTACCTTGTTTAAACCAAACGCCCTTACAGGCATGTATATTTTACTAGTCTATTTACGTTTTATAATTTAATATTCAGTTCTAGCAAGTTAACGAGGTATAATAAGTTCCAAGTCCAAATACACTTAAGTGCATCTGTCTAAATAATAGTGTATAATACCGTCCAATTTATTATGATTCAATTGCCTTCTAACTAATATACTTGGCAAGTGATCCTTTTGACTCAATTTTTACAAACAAGTAACAAATAATTGTACAAGTACAAGTCGTCTGAGCCTGGCTTTGTATGTATATTTAAATATAGATTTTGGGTCTCGTATACACTGTGACTCAAATGATCTATTGTGTCCGCCTCTTTTGCTGCGATACTGGAGAGCCCATCTTTACAGCTAATCCATTAACTCCACTCCTTTCAAAAAGTCTGGAACGTGGTATGGCTTTAATTGCCAGAGATCTTCGTTATCTGTTTCAAGCGCTGCCAGGTGTAATGCTCTGGAATTCCTTAGTGTTTCACACTTCGAGAGAATGTGGATAGAGGCTTCATCCTCTGTGCAATAAAATCTTCATGCCGTATTATATGCTAGGTATAGCATCTTTAGGTGTTTGTTGAGGTGACAGTGCCCCGATAGAACTCCTGTTAGTATTCGTAGATTGTTCTTACTTAGGTTGATACATTCAGTAGATGTTCTCTGGTTATAGTTTAGTAGGAGAGTCTTTGTCTGTCTCAGCTCATGTAGGTTGTTCCAATAATTGGTTTCACTCCTATCTAACTCCTTTTTCAGTGCTTTTCCCATTGTTCTGTAGCTGATACCATAGAAGGGTTCGGGTCCCATGAATAGCTTGTCTGCTTCCGCTTAGGGATATTATCAGCTACTTAATTTCCCTTCGCTCCGGTGTGTTCCGAAATCCATTGGGGTAATTTTATTTTTCTTGCCAGGTTTTAGTAAATACATGTTTTTTTTTCTGTCTTATACCTACATAGCTGAAATTCAGAAATTAGAGCTGTAATCTAATTTATTCATATTTTTGAGAATAGCATATCATATGTAGTCAGCAACAGCTAAAGTTTCCTTAGCAACAGTTGTACTGTACTAGTGCAATTAGTCGAAGCTGTAGAGATCACTTCGACATAAGTTAGTGAATAATTGTGGACAATGAGGAAAACTACTACTAGGGACAAACTTTTTATACTAGGGACAAACAAATAGTCAAACTTTCAAATTTATAATAAGGATAATTTTTCTATTGAAAAATTTTATTATGATTTCTTCTGTGTTGCAGTTTGTTCATTAATTACCAAAACGCATGGTCTTCAAAATATTAAAATATACAATTACGTATATAAGTGTAAAAGTGTCTTCATATCCTTATAAACGATCGAAACAACTCAAGTAGGAATGAAAATATTAGAGATTTTATACACCAATAAAACTAAATACATCATAAAATTATTCATTGTAATTACTCTGTTAATTATTTAAAACTGGAGAGCAGACAGAATGGATATAAACAGCTAAAATAAAGAGAGTTATGTGAAATAACAAATTCTTTCTCTTATTTATTCAAACTATTTCTATTGGTGAGATGAATTTATACACACTGTGTCTTTTCAACTACACTACTTATATAATCAAATATTCACTAATTTATACTTTATTCAAATTCACCGGTTACTGTTTACTATCCAATTCTGTTCACTATGAGTTTTATTATCAACTAATTTTGTAGCTCACAAACAGACTAGTATTTATACCCAAAGAGAATTTCTCAATCATTCTAGAACGTAAACAAACAAAAAAATAAAAATCCTAGCTTCCTAGCCTTCCTAGAAATAATATAAAAAAACGATATAAACAAATCGCCGATGTAATAAAAACATGCCATCAAGGTGTTAGAGCCGAACAGGACTGGCTTCACGGTCTGTGTCATGTATTCGCAGCATAACTCTATAATCATCCCAATTAAAAAAGCAGGTAAATCCACATCATCCCGTAAGTCTCCGTCTAATCCAACTCACTTGCACTACTTCCAAACTCCTTGAAAAAATATTCAATAGCAGACAATGGTTCCTTGAAAAATACAAACTTATTCCTGATGCACAATCGGGTTTTCGGCGTAATCGATCTACACATGACAACCTTGTTCTAATGGAAACAAATACCTCTTTTGCAATGAATAACCATCAAGACATCATTGCAACTATTTTCGACATTGAAAACGCTTTCGACTCTATATCCAGATGTGCAATACTAAATTAACTAAGAGTTGTGTGATAACTTCCCATCTCCCGTATAATATGTCCAATACACTGATGACCTAATCCTATACTGCCATGGTAAATACGTCCCCTCTACATGCCAACTGCTCCAAAACACAATGAATCTACTACAAGAAAGATGGGGGATCTTGGTAGAGGGTACCTAGAATTTTCTCGAAACAAATCCATGCTGATAAAATTCTCTCGAAGAACATCTATTTACTCACGTCACATTTTCTTGATAACTCCCCTCTACCTAATGTGAATCAGTGCAAAATCCTTGGTATGACTTTTGATTCTCGACTCAACTGGAATCACCATATTCATTATATAAAAGGAAGTTGCCTAAAGAGGGCTGAACATAATTAATGCCCTCAGCCACCTTCAATGAGGGTCCAGCGAAACTATACTGCTAAGAGTTCACAGAGCTCTTATACGCTCAAAGCTTGACTATGGTTGTTTTATCTATATGTCGGCTTCCAAATCTAAAACTGACTTATTGAACTCTGTACACAACACCGCTCTTCGCCTGTGCCTTGGTGTTTCTTTCGCTCAAGCCCCGCCGCTAGTGTCAATGTTGAAGTTAATAAGCCATCGCTGTCTTTAAGATGACAATCTCATCTCCTGTCATACGCTGCTAAAGTATCTTCCAATCCTTTTAATCAATGTCAATTCGCTACTTACCACCACGTCCGTACCTACTAACAATTACGTACAAACGAACAATTGTAAATTCTATCCCTCAATTGCTCGCACCTCTACTCCAAAATACCAACCTCTCTTTTACTTCTCCAATTTCTTTGCCTTCTTCTCCCCCTTGAACCAAAAATATTCCCATAGTAGATACCTCACTTACCAATAAGAATAAACATGAATAACCTAGCGTCCTTGCGGAGAAAGCATTCTTAGAAATTCTGCATAAAAAATCCTTCGACCTAATTCTCTACACGGATGCCTCCAAAGCTGAATCCGGTGTCGGTTGCTACAAACCACGAACTCATAAGCTCTTTCCGCTCACCCTCAACGTGTAGTGTTTACACTAGGGAACTATACAGAATCTTTCAAGCTCTCAAATTTATCTCTCCTCCCCATAAACATATCGCCATATGTACTGACTCTCTTTCATCCATACAGTCAATTACAACGACGACAACGACATCTATCAAATTCTCATTGCTCTTGATATAATAGTCTCTCTCATATGGCTTCCATCGCACACTGGAGTTGCTGGAAACGAATCTGTAGATCGCCATGCCAAAGAAGCCACAAAGAATTCTCCTGAACACCCAGTTCAGCTTGTCAATGATCTGAAAACTAACTTGAAAAACTTCATTCATTCAAGAGTACTACAACATTACATAACGCACCCATCTACTTCTCACCTTTCCCTAAACTTTTTAAATAGGAGAGAAGCTGTGACAATAATAAGACTCCGCATCAACCACACGAAACTTACTCACGGCTGTTTGATGTCGTCAGAAAGTCGTCCTGTCTGCCAAAGTTGTCAATTTCCTGTGTCTGTTAAGCACATCCTCACCGACTGCAGAGAATATTCTACCGCATATCAGCTGTTTGATATGAAAATCAACCTCAAGGAGACATTTATGCCCGACGTAAAGAAAATCATAGTTTCTCAAAGCCACCAAGTTGTATGAGAAAATATAAATTTTTGTGTGACAATGACCAGCACTGTCGAGGCACGTTATACATATATATATATATATATATATATATATATATATATATATATATATATATATATATATATATATATATATATATATATATATATATATATATAATATATATAATATATATATATATATATATATTTGCTTAGTTTTGTTTCAAATGATTTTAATTAGTAGTTATTACTAAAAATAAGCAGTAGTATAAAAAAAAACGTTGCAGTGGTTGTTGTCCTATATTTTTTAAGCATTGTAATGAAAAATTTTCTATAAATCGCAAGTGATGTGGAGCGCCTATTAATGTCACCAGAAAAGTCCAATCATCCGATTTTTGACGATTGATGGCATAGACGTAAAAACCATTATTATGTGTTTCAAATTTTTATATGCCATTTCGAATTTTTGTACTCAGTTAGAGAAAATAGAAATTCAAATTTCCATACTACCCTGACAAACTACAACCAAATTTGCGAATTTAGTTTTGTCTCTCGTCGGGATAAAAAGTTTGCTTTTCGTCCCTTGTATGCGGCACAAAAGTGGCATATTCTCTCCCGTATTATTTTATATTTTCAAAAAATTAAAAATGCTACAAAAAGCTAGAAAAGGTTTAAATTTTGTTTGATGGACTATTTCGTAAATATTTATTTACCTGTAGTAACAATAGTTATAATCTCAAAAGTGAAAAACTATCTAATATGGTCAAAATGTGCATCATTTTACTTTCCCGCACTAGTGCGGGAAAGTGACACTTTCAAAACTAAAATGCGTGCGGGAAAGTGGGTTAAAACGCGGTCGTAGAAAAAATATTTTTTCAACGCCATAATAATTCCAAAAATGAATATGAAATATTACATTTTAAAGGATTTATTTTCAACACTCAATTATTAATTGATTATTCATCATAAAACAATTTCATTTATTACAATAATAATTGATAGTGAGTTTTGCACATTTATTTTCAACGTAAATTCCCGAAGATGTGGCTGCTGATGAGAAACGTTAGATATTTCTTGGAGAGTTCATTCCAAAAGTTTTTCAGGTATTTCAATTTCTTTAGAAAAAGATTCACAATTAAAATTTTTTTTAGAAATCTCAATTTTGTTATCCAAACTATCTTCTATATATACTTCGGCTACGGAAGCAGATTTATAGCCACCGTTTTATAGACGTAACTTTGCTCCCTGCATTGGCCAGAAGAGATATGGAGCTTCTCCTGAAACAGTTATCTGTGTTGCTCTTATACCTGTCTTTCCAAGCACATTTGCAATCAAGCTGGAAATTCCTCCAATTTTATTTATCCCCACATGTAAATCAATACATTTTCTTCTCAAACATTTCAAAATAATCTATTACTTTTTGTATAATGCGTCCGTTGTGCTTCATATTAGCAGTATATTTCAAAATAATAAGAATTTGAAATAGTAAACATTCACAGTTGTTGTTTGTATTTCTTTTATCAAATTCGTATTTTCAAGACACATTCGAGATAATTTTTGACTCGACCTGCGATCTCGGTAAAAAACTAGCTCTCTCACGTCTCATGAAAAAATATTTGTTTATCTTGAATATATGAACTTAATTTAATCAATAAATTCTCAAAAGACCAATTAATTATATAAGAAATAATCTTATAACTTTTCTGTAGTGAAATCAAAGGTGACATTTCAATTTAGAATCAAAATATGATAAATGTGGAATTTTTTTGACGTTTTCTACTTATCATGAATAAATAAGCATAAAATGCGGGGGCGAAAAAAAATATACTTACCTCTTTCAGTATTCGTCTTATACCTTCTGTAGGAGCATCCTTATAATGTTGAGGATCTTCAGAAAGCAGCTTCAACACTCTTATTCTTCCACAAGGACATTTAGCAAATATGTCTGTGAAGGTGCCTCCACGATCAATGGCGAATCGAAATTTTTTAACAGGCTTATCCATAATCTGGAAAATGTACTGATTAATTGAGTGAGTACTTGGAAAAAATATGTTTTGAAGCAATAGTTAATTTTTTCCGGTCCAATTTTTAGGACATTCAAACAACAAAATTCAAACATAAAATCATTGTAATGTTACCCACGTTAAACAGCATACAGTTATGTGAAAAGTTTACAACCCAATAAAGAAACACGATATTTTTTCCCACAAACATTTTTATATGAATTTGTTTTTATGTCTCTCATAGAGGGCGCTAATTACACGGTCCGTACCAAGAAGTATTGAACATAACTTTTTCATTATTAGATTTATTAAGCAAAATTTCAAATGAACTCAAACATCATTTAATTTTTCATCATAAAGTTACTCTTGATAAAACTCGATACTGTTTACCGTTTTCGAATTTATTTTGATTTGAGATTTGAGTGATAATCGAAACTGGTATGAAGAATTGATAAAGTTATTAATCATTATTATCGATACAACAGATACATTTTGGAAAATTAGGACTGATGGCTTTCGTTTCTTGTAACGTTTCACAAAAATCCTTTCTAATTAGTAAAGGATCTTGTTTCTTAATGTTAAATAAGTATTGGCGTTGATCATGTAAACTGCTGTTTGTTTGCTGTTGAATCAATAATAATTACATATATGAAACCTTGTTATATGTGGAATTAGATATTGTTAATCAAAATGTACTCAAATTTTGAATATACTAACATTTTATTAAGCTTAGGTGAGGATTTAGGAAAATCTAGTGCAGCTGTTACGCGTTATCCGGAAAAGTTTCCTCGAAGAAACTTACCAAGTCGCGAAGCTAGATATGTAAGACCTAAAAAAATAAATTCTGTAGGCCAAGAATAACAAGAACCAATAATAGAGAAAATATAATTTTAAGTTTAGTTGATCAAAATTCAACTGTTAGCGTAATTAATGTGGCAAGACTAACAAATACGTCTTATTCAAGTACTTGGAGGAACTTAAGAGCAACAGCTACATTCTTATAATTACAAACAAGTCCAGACAGCCCTCAATCCAAATTTTTTAAAATGTATTCTTTTTATAGACGAGGCTACTTTTACTTAGAGATTTAATGCTAAAAGAGCGAGGATCTCTATTTTTATGCATGGATGGATTGATAGAGGTGCAGAAGCTCCGAATCATTGGCCTCCTTGGTCATGCGATTTTATTCCCTCGGATTACACACTTTATTGACCTCATAGCTGACTCACAACCGGTTAGGAGATTAATGGATTCTTTAGAAAAAAGAGTAGACTTGTATATTCGGGAAGACGGAGGACATTTTGAACACTCTAATTGAATTCTGTTTGATGTAATTAGCCTTTTTTAAAATTTTCATATTTTTTTTCCGAACGCGGTACATTGCATCAAGATTTATCAAGAGTACCTTTTTGGTGTAAAATTCAACGACGATTAAGTTCACTTGAAATTTTGCTTAATATTTATTACGATCCGTGTAACTAGCGTTCTATATGAGAGTCTGGTATAAAAACAAATCCCTAGGACGTATGAGCTTCCAAAACATATTCATATAAAATTTCAATACAATATTAGTAGGTGGTAGTTTTACTGAGCAAACCCCAAATATTTTTCAGTTTTTTATCTATCCTAGAAACGGGATCACCTTTTTTGAAATACTCTGTATAAGATATTATGTCCAACTATTTTCATTGTTTCAAACTTTTCAACAAATACAATTTATTTCAGTTATAACACTGTCAGATCAGTCCAATTATTATTTCTATAACCAACTACAATACAAAAAAAGGTAAATTATCTATTGATATTCAACATAGCTTACACTAGATAAAGTTTTTTATTCTTAATTATATTTATTGTTATAAAGCCTTAAGTTACAATAATTTAATTCATTACTCAACGCAATCTCATGTATTTATGTATGGATATTGAGATATCATATACACTGCGACCCAAAGGATTTATTGTGTCGCCCTTTCTTGTTGCAATACTGGGGAACCCAGTGTTTATAGCTGACCTATCAATCCCACTCTTCTTAGAAAGTTCATAATGTGGGATTTGTAGTTGCTACAGATCTTCGTCTTCTATTTCATTCGCTCCCAAATGAAGTACTCTGGAGTTCTGCACGTATTATCTGCTAAGTCTACCGTCTTCGGTTATTTGTTGAGTGCTCCGATAAGACACCTGTTAGTATTCGTAAAGCCCTTACTTCTTTTCCAGTGCTTTTACTATTGTTCTGTAGATAATACCACAGAAGGGTTCAGGTACCATAAAGATGGTGATGATAATAAATCCTAATTTGAAATATCCCACAGACCTGAATGCACACGAAGTTGAGGTTCCGTGATTTTTTTTATATCTGACTCTTATAAAGGGAGCTAAGTACATTTAGTACCAGCATTGAACATAACTTTTCAAATATCAGATTTATTAATCAAAATTTCAAGTGAAACTAAACATCATACAATTCTATGCCAAAAAGTTAGGTTAACATAGATATTAACAATTTTTTTCGCATGAATGAAGCCTTGTCAATATGACGATAAGTTAACAATAATTAGATTTTTATTACCTTGGTATTTATTAAATTAGATATCGTTAATGAACCCAAATACCGAGTACACCGACATGTTAACTCTAACGTAGCTGTTACGCGTTATGCAAAAAAATTGCCTAGTTCCAAGTGAAAATTTAATTATTACTAAATGTGTCGAGAAGCTGAGAACAATATTAATACATTAAACTATTAACTAATACATAAAATATAATTTTTCTTTACTTATTCATTTTGTTTTTCTTATTGTTAAATTTTCTTCCACTCTTCTGATTGGAAATAAGTTTTTCAGACAGGGGGAATTGACAATTTTTTACTGATTCTAAGAACTAATTTCCATTCAGAAGAAGTCAAAACAATTTAGCAACAAAAACAAGAAAATATTATTTTAAATACAGTTGATAATGATTCAACGGTTAGCATAAGGAATATAAAATATAAATAAATACTCAATTAAAGTTGTTTAAAATGTATTCTTTTCACCTTCACGCGACAAGGCATGTATAACAACAATACACTACTGGTGTTATGCAGATCAAGATGTCAAGCATTACCAACACTCATTCAAAGTTTTTTTGAATAGCAATTTTAGGAAATAAATTAATAAGTTATCACATCTGAAAGTTTGGAGGATAGTATGTACCTAGATTTTGTAAATAATCACAAATTTAATGATAAACGAGTGAAGATCTCTATAAATAGATTTAACCAAAAAGTTATATTGAATACTACTTTGTACGAATCGTATAACTAGCGTTCTCTGTAAGAGTCATATATAAAAACCAATTCTTGAGATTTAGCAGCTTCCTAAACATATTCGTATTAAATTTATTACAATATTGCCAGTAGCCTCCGCAAAATATAAATACCATTATGGAAGTTTTCTCCCAAAGAAACAACAAATATTTGTCAGTTTTTCACCAATTCCATAGACAAAGTAACCTTTTTTCAAAACACCTTGTAGAGAATTAGTAGTAGAATACAAATAGTGCATTTATATAAAATAGATGTGTATAGTGTAGTGTAAATAAATTAGATGTGTGAAAATATACCATACATTTAAATTCATTCCATTCATTAAGATTAATTGAAATTATAGAAAAATATTACAATTACAAAAATTTCTCGAAATCAATTCCTTTTACGTTCAATTGATACCTAATAGTTTTATGTTAAATATTTTGTATTATTGTTGTTGTTAATTATTATGACGCAGTAATCACTTCTCATGTATAAACTATTGACAAATATCAAAAAGACATTAATTTATCCACTTCTCACTCAATTCGAATAGTTTTACATGGCAGTCGCTATCCTCTAATGGCTATCGGTGGAAACAATTTAAATGAGTTATTCTCATTCTCGTACTTGAGACAGATTAACCGTTTTTCAATACACCTTGTAGAATTTCAATTATCTAGCTCAACAAACGAGTACTCTAATAGTGAGCAGTGAATAGAAATTAGTGAGTAGTGTCTTTATATAAAATAGATGTGTATAGTGTAGTGAAGTGTGAATAAATTAGATTTGTGAAAGTATACCATCCGTTTAAATTTATCCCATCAATCAGGATTAATTGAAATTATAAAAAAATATTACAATTACAAAAATTTCTCGAAAACGATTCTCATTTTGTTCAAATAATTTTTCATTTCTTGTTAATATTGTGATATTAATTTATCTACTTTTCACTCAATTCGAATAGTTTTGAATGGCAGTCACTATTCTCTAATGGCTATCAGAGGCAACAATGTCATTCTTACATATTCGCTTTTTTTCTAACATCTTTTCAACTTTGCTTTTTAAGTGTAGTGCTCTTCATAATCACTCGATACTTTCCTATTAATGCTTCTAATGAATTATTAGTGGAAATTCTTATTCTTGATTAATTTAGAAAAAATAACTAATGTAATAAATCACAATCATATATCTGTCTAGTTATAGTCCAGAAGGTAGCGTTGCAATGTTTCTAGGAATTTTATACTGAATAAATTTTATTTTAAACAGTTGTTTAATGAATAGAAATCGGAAAAGTGATCGTCAGTTGTCGCGCTAACGGTGAAGCTAAAGGAGACAGCATGAAAAAGTCATTGGAAATACATCTGCTCCGATGATTTTTATACCGATCAAAAATGTATAATATTGTATTAATCACATTTTTTCAACAATTATTCGGCAGCAGTATTGACGAGGGGGGTTATATGTCAGTCACGTACATGAACCTCATTGAAAATTTGACAAACAAATATTATACTTATATATACTTATGTATACTTATACTTTATACTTATAATTTTATACCTCATGAAATTTTCTATACATCTCAATTTTTATACTTTTAAAATAATAAAGAAAATCGTAAGCCGTATTTTTGAAGGGGATAATACCGTTAGTCAGCGTGATAAACATTTTGCGCACTCAATGCATTTGAGCGTTGCATAGGCTTTTTGTAAAATAAACTGACAATCTTTACACCCATAAACAATCACCTTACGATGATTTTTAATATTTAAATTATCTTATGCTTCGAATTCAATAAGTATAATATCAATTTAATATAAAAAACACCACATTTTATTTATTAATTTTGTGTCGATTTCAAAATATACACCAAAATATATATTTATTAGAAAAAAAATACTAATTATTTAAAAAAAAACTTTTTTTGTTAAAGAATATAAATAATAAATAACAGCTTAGATTCCTATTGTTACATAAATTATTATTCTACTATTGTGAAAACGAAATTTTAGTTTTTGTATGTGTTAGAATTAGAGCTTAAGCCGTTCTATCTACTAGTTCCTTCGTCCGTCGTTCCCATCAGTATACCCGTTTATTTTATTTGCTCCAAAGCTCTACAGCTGCCAAGATCGAGGTTAAAAAAAAAACACTGAAGATAAGTTTCCTTTCTTATATCTGACATATAAAAATCTAGTTTCGTTTTCCATTCATAACTGCTTGTATTCGTTTACTCGAATCCGCTCTTAATGTGACTTTTATTCCTTTAAATTATATTGATATGATAATTTTTATTTTTTCCAGCAAATTATAATGATTTAGTTACTCAAGTTAGGGAATAATTTTATTCAGTGATGTCAGTTTATCAACACAAGGATCAGAACTGAAATATATGTCCATCAATGGTAACATTATAACATTCAGAACTCGAGAAAGTGATTTATTACCATTTGTTAATGAAAATGAGGAAATACTGTTCTGCAATGACATCGCGAACCTACTTCTAGATATGGACTTCAAAAGCCAACTGAGTAGCGCTTTTTATTGACAGTTGTAAAAAGAATTTAAAATTTATTTTACTGTACAATGGAAACAAATTGGCAATAATTTCATTTAATAAAACCAATGGAGAATATGAAAATGTTCAATTATTTTAAAAAAAAATTAATCACTTGGAGCATCATTAGCCAATCTGTGCGGATTTGAAAATGGTCAGTTTTTTAATTTGTCAACAAAGTAGGTATACGAAATACTTTCGCTTCATTTGTAAATGAGGCAATAGAGCAAAGCAACTTTTTTATCTTTATCTTTTATCTTTTTTATCTTTTGATCTTTTTTATCTTCAGCCACTGTGTATTTTCGAGGCCGCCTAGGGTATGAAGACTCAATTAATGCACGAGTTTCAACTGATAGTTCCTTGTTCTTAACTATTTCTAAATTTGCCATAACGAAAATAATTAGTATGGGAACGTACACATATCTCAGAAGTAAACGCGAAATGGGACCGGGCATCAGAAACACAATCACGAATACAGAGAGTTCGGGCTGGGTTTAACAATATGAAGAAACTATAGATCAGTAAAGTTATTTATTTACAACTAAAACTAAGACTTGTCAAGTGCAACATATCTTCTTTTTTGTTCTATTTTGTAGATATTTGATTAGATTGGAAGATACTTTGAAAAAAGCACATCACAAACAGAGAAGTTATGCAGAGACCAGGAAAGAGAAT
The DNA here is from genome assembly GCF_026250575.1 of Diorhabda carinulata. Taxonomy (NCBI): domain Eukaryota; kingdom Metazoa; phylum Arthropoda; class Insecta; order Coleoptera; family Chrysomelidae; genus Diorhabda; species Diorhabda carinulata. The sequence goes on from NC_079462.1 coordinate 14,975,579, forward strand.
GAAGTTGTCTTTATAGTTAAATAACGGAAACTGCAGTATTTTGGCTCCATACTAAGACATGGCAAATACCGTCTCTTGCAGTTGATTGTCCAAAGCAAAGTAGATAAGTGGGGGCCAGGGACAAATCGGCATTCATGGTTGCACAATCTACGTCAGTGATTTGGAGTGTCATTTGTTAATCGCAGTAAACAACATTGTTAATGGCCAACGCTCGCAACAGATAAAGCAATGAAAGAAGAAGTATGAATGGGTTATGGGTTGAGCGAATAGTTTTAATTGGTAGTGTATTTTTTCGACCTTCTCATCTCTTTTTACTTCCTAAGTTTTGAAGACAAAACTGACATCATAATTATAGCCATATGCTCGTAATTCAAAATAAAAATCAATAGTAAAAAATACGTGAGCAAATCTTACAAATTCATTTATAGTTCCTTAAATTATGACAACTTATATATCTCAAACCAATTCTATAATATCAAGGACAACAGAGTCATTGTAATTTTTGAAGCAGATGGTAATTTTCATTTTTCCCATCTGTACAACTGTACCTGTTAACAATTTTTATTACGATTAGGAATTATTGGAATTGAAATGTTTTCAACATTTTTCGAAAAGAGTTGAATTGAAAAACAACTTTAATATATTCAGAAGTACTGTACCTGATCTCTTTTAACATGAACTACGAAACAATTGAAGTGAAAATTCAATTTAAAAATCCAATTTAATCCGAAGTCAAATCTCTTTCATGAAAATAACGTGTGTTTTGAAAATAAATTTTGATGTTAAAGAATAAAAGTTAATATTGAATAAAGCCGTATTTTTTAAATTATATATATATATATATATATATATATATATATATATATATATATATATATATATATATATATATATATATAATTTGAAATATTCAGCATTTGGATTATCAATATTTTGTAGTTTGTACTTTTCATGTAGATATACAGTGTATTTACAAAGTAATCCAACTTATTAGCATTTAGATTTCTGTTATTTCTGTCATAGCTTCATCTGACTCGCAACAAGACTTTTCGTTCAATCAATCTCTTTTTACAAAGGGTTCTGGTAATTGTCTTTTATCTAACCACGAATTTTCGACGTTCGGGTTATTTGTATGAATAATACAAAATAAATGTTTATCGTAAGTAGCATTGCGTCTATAAAAACCATCATTTTTACACGTGTCAAGGAGTTGTTCACACACCTCTACTCGTCATTTCGCTTGAATCTCTATTATAATTTTAAATGTCGTTCGCTTACTAACTGCGTTTTCACATATTTTCTTTGCTGTCAAGGCTGCTTAAAATGTCTGTTTGTAATAGTATGATATACAATATACTAATTTTATATTCATCACACTCCATACAATTCATTATAAAACCTTACTGTCTCGTCAATAAGCTAAGAAATACTTATTAAAAGAAAGTAAAGCGGTTGTGGGTACTCTTCATAAAATTAGAAAATAGACTTAGCAAATGACATATTTGAATTGAGGCGTAGGGAGTTTTCACATATGAAAAGCGAAATTACTTATGAGACATCCTCTGTAGTGGTTATTTTTATTAATAAATTTAGAGTTTTTAAAGTTAGAATGATGGGGTTTTGTCAGTTATATTTTTAATTAAGCCAAACCTTGGATGTTCATATTTTTATGGCAAATAGTCCATGATATAAGGAGTCTATATACGAAATTCAAAATTGTGGACATAAACAGCTTTTGAGAAATAAATTTTTTAAAATGTGTATATTTGAGCTTTTTGTGAAACGAAACCTAGCTCGTTTAAGACACCATTTAATATTGTGTCAAGCATGGCGCATTAATCATTTAAGGATCGGATTATGTTTTTTCTGATTATCTAATATCTAAAATTCCCATGTTGCGGTGTTTGTAGTTGAACTGCTCCGAAACGGCGTGACCGATTCTCATGAAATTTTGTGTGCATATTGGGTACGTCTGAGAATCGAACAACATCTATTTTCCATCCCCTTAGATGATGAGGATAGTTCACCCCTATTTTTTTTTATTTTTTAGATAAATTTTTTTCCTCTACGATCAACCCCTATGTTTTATTTGTTAATTACGAATTTTTATTCTTTTTCTCATTACTTAAAATATTATATTACTCCGATTATCCACAGATCCGCAATAGCATTGCAAGATGGCAATGGGATACAATAATTATAGTTCAATAAATTCTTACAATTTTTCATTTCATTTTGATTGTTCTGTGCAACACTGAAAGGTAGGTCAAATAATAAGCTAAAACGAATACTGTTTCTCACAAATAAGTATTGTAATTTGATTTATTTATGTATATATAGTACAACAGGCACGAGGTAAACGAAATCAACAGAGACAATTAGAACAAAGAGAAACGCGTAGATTCATAGTAGCCCGACGTAGAGGAATTGACCAACAATGCCAACAAATTCTTTGAGCATTTGCATCAGATTTATTTCTTTGACTACCATTCCAATATGAGCCTGATGTAGAATATTAGGCTCATTTCAAAGTAGTTATTGGACAACTATATGTGGCATATTCTCCCCCAATTAATAGTAAAAATATGAACAATTATTTTTGAGGTCTAGACAGCTATCAAGAGTTTTAATTTGAAATATATTCGTTACTTTAATAAATAATATTTGAACATAAATAAAGCACACTGTCTACATAACGCTTTCGATTTTAAGTACATCTCTATAAACTTAAAGTAAGTTAGTTATTTTTATGGAACTAGAAAAATATTTCGTAAATACAATTTATATGGCAGAGCAACGGGTCAGCTAGTATTAAATATGAAACTTTATGGAAATCGTAGTCTCAATTAATTTGTTCAAGAATACAATTACGGTTAAAGGTAGTCACGAACTTATCGTCATCGGACGGAGCACACGCACGCATCGGATGGATCGGATTTTCCATTGATTCAAATGGATCTGCGCGCACAAATTTGCATCGTACATATCGGAGATCGGCAATGCCATATCATTTGAATAATTGTTTTTAATCACACTCGGAAAATCTGATCCGTCCGATGCGTGCGTGTTCTCCGTCCGACGCTTGCGTGTGCTCCGTCCGATGACAAGTTCGTGACTACCTTAAGTTAGGTTATGTTCGGTTGATTAGGCAAATAGTCCATGAGATAGGAAATATATACATATACGAAATTTCAAATTGTGGAGATAAATAGCTTTTGAAAATGTGTGTTTTTCAGCTTTCTGTAAATCAGAACGTAACACGCAAATAGCAATTTTGTATCGTGTCCTGTATATATATATAATGAACTTTTTAAAGAATACAATTACAGTTAGGTTAGGTTAAGAAGATTGGGACCTTCCCTGTCCTCTCCTACTTCTTACGCCTTCAAATCACTATAAATCGACAGTCCATAATATTATAATCTTTTACCTTCAATTAATTAAATTATGTGAAATTTGAACTGGGCGTACAGATGTCAGAATACAGCCTAATAGAAATGAAAATATTATTAAGTTACGTCTTATGAACACACTGTATAATCTATGTATCCAATATTATTTCTTATAGATTATTAAATAATGTATTCACTGCGAAATATAAAATGAAGAAATATCATTTTCATATAACTTGGAGTCATTATGAAAAATTCAAGAATAAAATAATTAATAGTCTTAACTTTAAAAATTACTTAAAACGGCTGCAAAATATTCGAAAAATTTCTACCTATTATAATGTAACGAGTCTTCGATGTATTAATGTAATAATATATTCCTCTGCTGAAGGCAGATTTTTTGTGACTAGTTAAACTGGATTTAAGAAAAAAAAATTATAAACAAAATTGATATCAATAAAAAATATGAACGTCAAATCATTAGCACTGATATTATATAAAGAACTAATTTAAAATAACTTGCAGTTGTATCTAGTATACTATGTGTTTCTTAAGAAGTGTTTGCAGAATTTAAAATAAACAATATTCTGTATAAATACATGAAATGGACTTAATTAACGAAATTGTATATTACGAGTAAGATTGCATTAAATAGTATGTGCCAAAAATTCGTATACAAATGGCCAAATTTTTGGTAAAATGTCCCATTTCATAGAAACATCAGATTCTTCTTTATCAAGACTTAGTCTTGTTTCTTCTAATATTTAATCTTAAGAAGTAGATGTCTAGCTTTCATGCCATTTTTTGATAGGTCGGCAGGGAGGTTTCCCTAAAGTCAGTTTCTCATCCTTTGTTCTTTTAACCCATCGGTCTTTCATCATCCTGTCGACATGGTCTCTGCAACTTTATTCTGAATTTTCAGATCTTCTTCTACAACTTTGCATTTCATTTCTCCTTTTTGTTAAGTCCGCCAGAGCTTCCCCTGCGTATGTAAGTATGGGTCTTTCGATTGTTAATACTTTACTATCAGTGGACATATATTTATTTTTCCATATGAGGTCCCGCAGGTTGCCAGAGATTCTTGAGACCTTTTTTACTTATGGTGCTTGTGATCTTGACTCGTAAGTATGTACATTTTATACACTGGTGAATGAGGCTGTCGTTCACAGCTAGTTTACATCTTGTAAGTTCTTTTGCTATTACCAATGATTCTGTTTTTTCTACAGATATCTGTATATAAAGGTTTTCGGCTGTTGTGTGCAACCGATACAGCAAACGCCGTAGGTCATCCTCACTATCGGCTATAAAGAAGGCGTCATCGGCATAGCATAATATCTTTATTGATCTGCGTCCCACTTTTTACCCTCCAGAAACTTCTTTTACGCTATTAATTATTTTATCAATAATTAAATTGAACAAGAATGGATAGTCACCTTACAAATTCCTGTTAGTATTGGAGCATTTTCGGTAAACCCCCGTTGTGTTTTGTTAGTTTTATTGAGCTCTTCTATTAGATTTATGTAATTAACGATTGTCCTGTGTTACCGAAGTATATCAATGGTGTTGTCAGCTATTTGTACTTGCCGAACTTGTTGATTTCTATTTTTTTTTTCATGAAATACTCTTGTCAATTCTTGAATCTCGTGAATCTTAGTTTATCCTGAATTTTCAAATCTTCTCTTATAGCTTTGCATCTCATTTCTCGTTTTTGTTGTGTCCACCAGAGTTTCCCCTGCGTATGTAAGTATATTGGTACTTCACTATCAGTGGACATATATTTGTTTTTCCATATCAGATCCCGCAGGTACCCAGAGATTCTTGAAACCTTATTCACTTGGGTTCTCACTTCTGGTTGTAAGTTTTTGGCGCTTTTGGTCTCGACTCATAAGGAGTACACTTTATACACTGAATGGGGTTGTCGTTCACAGCTAGTTGACATCTCTTGCCCAAACCAATGAGATTCTGCGAAGAGGAGAATAAACTTATATCCCTGTCTCACATCATTGCTGTTTATATAAATCTCAATACTGATTCAAGACATTAGTCTACACACAATTCAAATATTCAATACTAAGTAACCTATCAATATTAAAAAAACGAATTACTATATTTTTGTGTTTAGTTTCAGATTAATTGCTACTAGCTACTGAATCGATATAAACTAATATTCTGGATTAGAGATCAATTTTCAAATACGAGGGTTGCCATTTAACTATTAAACAATACGTTAATGAATTGTGGCAACACTGTATTTTTAAACATTGACGATTGTTATTGCGAGGCCAGTGGAAATTCAGAAATTGACTGAGTTGTTGGTAGTGAATATTTAAAAAAATTGGTTCACAGAATTTCGTCATAATCTTACGTCCGTCAGTGATGAATGTCTAGAACCAAGTTGTCATTAGGACTAGCCCCTGAGAATATTTCAAAGTTTTATCCTGTTCTTGTTTCATATTTTCTTTTACGCCCAAATACGTTGAAACAACTGCCTCGGTTAGAAGATTTGGACCAAAAATTTTTCATCACTCGAAACCGCTGTTCTTGATTTTCCTGTTAATATATAACCACGCCACCATAGAAAGCCAAATAAGACTTCTTAAGAGCTCTGAATTAATCGCTACTGAATTTTTTGCAGCTATGAAACGTTCCAAAGAACAAATTATTGTTAAAAAAGCACAAATTTTTGGTTAGGTTTTTCAAAGTGCAGTTTTCGATTTCCAAATTTTTTATAACTACATTTGCCACTATTTAGATAACCATTGGTATTGAGAAAAAAATGTCCGTATATTATCTATTCCATAACCACTGATTTTTCACACGTAGCCAAAAAATATCAGTGGAAAAAGCAGTGACTGATGAAGAATGAAGAAAATACTGCACTTCAACCTGTTTTGTTCTTTTGTTAAATTTTTGTAATTATAAAATCTTATTCATTAATTCAGTGTTCCGGATTTCTATCAGCCGGAGTTGGCAGCTCTGTTCCCCACTTTCAAACAAAAGCTGTTGAGAGACTTTTAAAAACATGATTCTACGATATCAGTTTCAAAATTGAAGATATATTTTCAGAATTGGTTTGAGCCTATGCAAAAATGTATAGACCTTGATGGCGAATATTTCGAAAAGCAATAAAACACTTTGTTCCGAACTTGTCAAAGGCAACCCTCGTATTATTAGCGATGATATGTATATAAATATTTCGATTTCATTTGAAAAATTATGACCATTATATGAAGATAACTCTATATTTTTTAAATAACTACGTTTCCATCAGGATCATCCTTCAATTTTGAATTCTCGTTGCTAAAAAAAATCCTGCTCATAAGTTAGTGTAATGGGAAAGTTTACAGAAAATAACTTACACAAAATATACGTATTTCAATGCTGCAAATGGAAAACACTAGTTTATACGAATTAAATACACAACACAATTCTAACACTCCGCTACTTATGTAATAATTAAAATAAAGGTCCACAATCTCATTGTCAACATTGATTATTTCTATAGATATAACTAATAAAGAAACTATTTCATACAATACGAAGGTTGTTTCAAAAGCTTCTAAACCTAGGCATATCTGATAACAACTTCATCTAATCAAAATCTCTCTCCCGTACGAGAAAGTTCAAGTTTAGGGAACAGGAAAACATTAAAAATGTAACAACTCTTGGAGGCCACAGAAATGAAAATTCTCAGGCGAAAACATCAGAAGATTATTGACGTAGATAAAATTAACGAATAGGTATCACAGCGTAAAAAATAATGAAACAAACATGTAAGATGAATGAGAGACAATAGACTGGTAGAAATAGCAAGGGATAAATCCATAACTATCATATCTACCATATCAGGAACCGTTTATAGTACAGCTTCGAGAAAAAAAAATTTATGACAAAAGTGACCACGAGAAAAACCTGGAATTATTTACAGAGTTGTAGGTCCACTGCCAGAGGGCGTAATTAAATACCAAAAATTATAAAATGAATAATTTACAAATTTTGCCCAATTAAGATGAATAATTATCGTAGAGGTGGGAGGAAGCGGGAACTTTATTATGAAAAAACGCAGGTAAGTCCAGTTCTACTTAACGTATCTATGCAAACTCAGTCTTTTTGTCCTTTCTACCAATGTAATTTCGAAACAACCTAATGAGTAACGTATACGCTAGAGGGCGCTATTAATTTATTTTTTTAAATATGGCTATCCTTGAAAAATGTTGAACGGAAACATGCAGTTTTAATTAAGGAATATATTTGTGTAGACCAAATTAGCAACATAATAGCGAAAACCACATGCCGATATCTTTTTCGTATTACTAGATATCCTAAGAAATGTGTAAATTTTAAGCATTTTCCTTTAAACATAAATTACACTGGTTTGACTGAACAGATTTTAACATTTTGTGACTCTTCAAAATTGTCTTTCCTTGTTCTATTAATAATGATTCCAATTATTATGACAATATTACTTATGCTGTCACCAGGAAACTGTGTTATGGAAGTTATAATGGAAATATATAAAAACAAGTAGTGAGCCATGAAAAAAACAAAACAAACAGATATGTCCTGTGTCAAATTAATAAACCTAGTAATTAGTTCATTTACATGTCATTGCGATTTGTGTGCATTAAATTCGATATAAAATTTACTTGTAAATGTAAATCTTCCTGTATTTAGAAGACGCGACAGAGGTCTTTCAGAGGAAAACACAATAAATGTTTTGGCATATGTGCAATTTAACCCGCATTTAAGTATTAGAGTAATAAGTAGAGACTTAAGAATAATCAGAACCACCGTTCAACGTATTTTGACAGGACACAGGTAAATTATGATGTAAAAAGATATGTTTCTTAAACAAAATATACCCGCATAATATTCCGGAAAGATATTTAATAGGACATTATATTTCTTTTAGATTTTATCCATATCATATAATACTGCATCAACAATTGGTTGATCGTGATTACGACAGAAGGTGGGATTATTGCAACTGGTTACTACATATGGTATATGACGACCCTCAATTAATGTCACGTATTTTGTGGTCAGACGAAGCTACATTTAATAGTGATGGTACGGTTAACCGGCATAATATGCACTATTGGTCACAGAATAAACCACGCTGGATGGAAGAAGTTCAGTATCAGGGGCGATGGTCGGTGAATGTATGATGCGGTATTGTAAATGGACAGATAATTGGACCTTTTATTTTTGACAACGCAATTAACGGAGAACGCTACCTAAATTTTATAAGGGATGAATTACCACTTCTTCTAGAAGATATATCACTAGCAACTCATAGGTCTATGTTGTTTCAGCACGATGGGTGTCCGGCGCATTTCTCCAGACAAGAATTTTTAGATAATGCTTACCCTGATAGGTGGATAGTACGTGGAGTCCTATTTTTTTGGCCAGCTAGGTCACCAGACTTAACCGTCTTAGATTTCTATCTCTGGAGCCGGATTAAAGACTGTTTGTGCAATTAGACCTATTACTAGAGATAACATGATCGAGAGAAAACGAAACGCCATTCAGAGTATTTCGAGAGCAGAAATTGTTCAATCTGTTCTTTAAAGAATAAACGCTTGTATCGAAAATGATGGGCGACAATTTGAATATTTAAGTCGTCACTGGCGAGGTACCTTAAGTTATATTTCCATTTTAACTTCCACAACGTAGTTTCCCGGTGACAGCATAAGTAATATTGACATAATAATTGGAACTATTAATAATAAAACAAAGGAAAGACAATTTTGAGGAGTCAAAAAATGTTAAAATCCGTTCGGTCAAATCAGAGTAATTTATGTTCAAAGGAAAATGCATTTCATAAGATATCTCGTAATACGAAAAAGGTATCGACATATATATTTATATTCCCTAATTAAAACTGCATTTTTCCATTCAACTTCTTAAGCCGAATTGTTACTTTGGATGAGACTTGGGTACATTTCTACGATCCAGAAACAAAGCAACAATCGATGGAATGGCGACACTCTGGTTCTCCAAGACCTAAGAAGTTTCGTGTCCAAAAATCTGCTGGAAAAGTTCTTGCTTCAGTTTTTTGGAATTGCCATGGAGTAATCATAAATGATTTTTTGGATAAGGGTAGAACAATAGCTGGAGATTACTATTCGACATTACTGACCACTCTACAAGAAAAAAATTAAAGAGAAAAGACGCGGAAAGCTATCCAAAGGCGTTTTGCTTTTGCAGGACAACGCCCTTGCACACAAATCTCATGTTGCTATGCAAAAAATTGGTGATTTAGGGTTTGAATTACTAGAACACCCCCCTTATTTGGTTCCGTCCGACTATCATCTCTTTTCTCGACTGAAAATAAGTTTAAAAGATCGTAAATGTTTTTCCAACAAGGAGGTAATAAAAGCTGTAGAAGTCTGGTTTGCAGAGGTAGAAAAACAATTTTTTTCAAAGGTCTAGAGACGTTGCAGTATCGCTGTAATAAATGTATCCAATTAAGAAGAGAATATGTTGATTAAAAAAATATTTTGACATTGAAATTTTGTTCTGTTCTATATTAGGCTAAGAAACGGAACCTAAAACAGAAATGAATAAAGGTTCTGTGTACTTCGTATGAAAAACACGCATCAACCCGCATAACATGTACAAATATTGTAACATGTAACAAAATAATCCACTGAAATAGAAAACCACTAGTTAGTCCCGATTATTCGAACAACTATTAGTAGTTTGCTACTTGAAAAGACGAAAAGCATAGTTTCCGGTCATTTCAATGAAATGCAATTTAGCAAAATATTTCCTAAAATATAATTTCACAAGTAAAACTTGAAAAGCACGTACGAAGAAAAAAAGTTATTTTTAATGCCATACCAACTGCTGTGATGAATAAATTTATTTTTATTTAAAAGACGAATCTGGCCGAGCGGTGCAGTAGTCACTTTCCAATTAAAAATAAACGATCATAATTTAATTTACTCACGTACCTCGCACATGTTCAAAAATTTCACTCTAACAGCGAATGTAAATATTTCGTAAATTCCTCCACTTACACCTTTAATACACAAATGTTCACAAAATACTTAAACTATCAAAATAATAATTTTTTTTCCAGCAAGGTCAAGAACCTCACACGCGTTATGCTGGTGTATAGATAAGCGACTCACTAAAAATTTTATCGCCAGAATGTTGTTGGTATATAAACTCATATGCTAACTATATAAGCGTCAATAGATGTTGATAACTATTAAAATAATAACTATTGGAATTACATAGTCACAAAACTTAAGCTGGAATGTTCGATTATATCTTCAGGTTCTCGTATTAACTACACATTACTATTACTACATTACTATTAATGTCGAGTTAAGTGATGTATTCGTTAGTATTCGTTAAAAAGTATTCGTTCAAAGGCAATCGAATCATAATGAATTGGACGGCATTATACGCAGTTCTTTAGACAGATGCACTTAATTGTAGTCTTACTTGGATCTTGGAAAAAAAATTATTATTATGACTCGTTAACTTGCTACAACTAAATATTAAATTGTAAAATAGACGAATAAAATGTACCTGCCTGTAAGTGCGTTTGGTTTAAACAGGTACCAGACGTGAACTGAGCCCTTTTTGAGATCGTTTTTTTTTCTAGGAAACGAAATTCCTAAGCAAAAACCATAAAGGAAAATAAATTTTTTGCAAACAAACCGAAGGAAAAAACCATTTCAATTCCAAAGTATCTTTATAAATAATCATGGTAGTCAGAATCGTCTAAACTAGAGTCATCATTTGATTGAATTATGATAGGTTGTAAAGAGGGTGATACCACATACTCATCTTCTTCTTTGATAACATGCTCAACACAGTTTTTCCAAAGCTCTTCGCGGTCTGCCGCTAGAACTTCGATATTCTGATATTACGTTCACCCATATCAACTCTATAGAGTTAAATATGCAATAGTAAGGAAATAGTTTAAGAAAAGTATGACCCTGTTCTTTGCACAGCTTGTCAATATAATAAATGTTTTCTAACTTCAGACCTTTAATAACAGTAAGCAATTCTTAGTTTGTTGGGCCTTTTTTACGATCACTGATAGGGGTAGGAATATTTTTTTCAGATATAAATGTTAAAATTTGAGCTTTGTTACTACTACTATTTGGTATCTTAAGGAGTTGCTGCGAATGGTGTGGAATTTTAGGTAAAAGCTGTTAAACCACTTTTCAAATAATTGTAATTCTGCTGTCGTATCTTCATGATAATCAGCTGTACAGTTTTTAATATTTTTAGCGGCTATTAATAAGGCATTAGGCAGGAAACTGTCTTTGCTTCCAGCATGTACTATTGTATGCTTTTCCCATTAGAATATCGCCTATTCAAACAGCAATTTTTACTATTATCAACCCAACCGAAATTTACTACATCGTGACTGTTAAACCATGTTTCATCTAGATAAATTATGTGTCAATTAGTTTATTGCCATACGTTTATTCAGTTTTTTGTGTTTAAAACGCAATGTTTCAAAACTGGTATAATTGTATTCTGGATAATCTGCTACTTTTTGCTGAATGACTTCTGATGTCGCAACCCTGTTCTCCTTATATAAATTGTCCTACGTATAAAATCTTGAGTAGCATTGTCAACTGATTCCAGTTTTTCTTTGCATGCTTTTCGATTATGTGAATGATCCACAACAACCTCTTTCATGATTACTCGATAAATGGAAAATTGATTTACTCTAGTTAATTCAGCAATTCTTATTATAGTAGCATTATCAGATTGTTAAAAATTTTCTTTTTCTAGACATCGAATACATTTAAAATAACTCGCTGTGTTTTTATATATAACTCTTTATTATTAAATTTATACCTGTCTTTATTCTCACTACACTGTACAATTTCATTGTCTTCATTTGCTCATGGTCTAAAGAACGTCATATTTCTAGTTACTTGTAGAAATTTATGAATCAAATGAATCTCACCAAACAACCCTACTGCTTATCGCAAGCTGTCTGCTGGTAATATTGTGTACACACGCCTTATGACAGCTTCGGCCAATAGAAATGTATTCATGTTTACGATTCATTGGTAAACAATGGAGATGATAAATTTTGACACACATTCATCAAGTCCACGTGGGCTGATGGTTTGTTAGATGTTTACTGAATTTTATATCTTAATTTGGTATGAGTGCCGTGCGTATTTATGAAATATTGATTGTTCCTCACATAACTATCTTCTGCAATTTATTGATATTGGGAGGACTATATCGTTAAAGTGTATAATGCAGTTATTTCATAGAATACTAATGATAAAAAATTGAAATGAAAAAAAAGAAATTTATCTAATTTATGCAGCGAATAAATGGTATTTATGGAAATGTACCATAAAATAATTTGTTACAATAAGGATTATTAAGATGACACTTGAAATTACAAAGAACATTATTTCTAAAACCATTTATATATTTCTACATCCGGTACTTCTTTGATGTCAATTAATTTTGGTTCGTAGACACTGAACTGGAATCGGGAATTTAATTGTTTTATGCAGCCAAATTGGAAAAATCTTTCTTCGGTTATTTTTATGATGATAGCCAAAATATATTTGACTTCTCCTTCTCCTCTGTCAACTTCACGCACTGAGATACCGACGATAAATCCCATAGAGGATTCAGAATGAGATTTATCCGACAATAATTTAATCTTTTTGCTTGAATATCTAAACATTTTTTAGACTTTTTGTCATTCAGTACATTAAAACACAATTTGCAAAATTTCTGCTCAACGTCATCTTCTGAAACATAATCTTCCGAACATAATAGATTATGCGGCCCATACATTTGACGCAAACTATATCTTCGCTACATTCTTTTGACCAGGCAACACATACTTCCGTAACAGGATTATTTAATATTGTTTGTTCAACTACTTTATGATTATCAGGTTAGGTCCAACTCTAGCTGCGCAACCAAATATAACCTCGTATAGTCTCTTCCACAGCGTATTTCATGAAACGATGTTTGTGTAAATTTGCTATAGCTAATAGTTCTTTTTTTATCAATCAATTATCTTCAAATTCAATACTTTTGGTGGTTAACCAGTCAATAATTTTCTGTTTTCTCCAAGATGAAGTTGGAGTCTTCTCTATGCGTCGAGAATGATAACTTGCTTTATCCATAACTACTACTGAATCAGCCGGAAGATGTTGTCATTTCACCAAAATAGTCTTCAAAAACATCCGAATCCATGTCCTCGTGGTAATCTCCCGTATGGCAGGACTGAAGTTAGCAAACCTTCCATTAAAGCTTGGCGAGCGCTGGTTATATTTTTGTCTTGCCACATTTTTGGTACTATATAACCTTAATTAATCCACATCTCATCAAGATATAAGATTTTCTTCTGCTCTGTTTTGTTCTGCTTTATACTTCTTAAGTATTTTCGTCGCCAGCAAACAATTTCATCGCTTTCCAGTAAAAGTGCTTTACGGTTATGCTTTTCTCACGCAAAATCCATATTTCTCAAAGTGGTCCATAAAAGTTTTTTAGTTATCAACAGAATACTGACGTTTCTATCCCGCCATAATTTAAAAACGGTGGACTTTCCAACTCACATCTTTTTGTTGGTGTAAATGTCGTTAATTTATTACTAATCTTATAATACTATTGTTACATAAGATAGCATTAGATGGCTAGTGTATGGTCTCCTATATCAACTACACATGACCACTAGGTGGCAGAAGAACGGACGTCAAGTAGAAACGTCAGTGGTACTCCTGCGCTTATCAATATTAATGTCCCGAGTGCATGTCAAATTGTCGATAATTTAATTTTCTCGAGTGCGCATTCGCGCACTCGAGGAAATTATGAGACAATTTGACATGTACGAGAGGGCATTTTGGCAGACTATTTCCTGAGAAAAATTTAATTTAAAATAAACTTAATTCTGTGTTTAAAATTTGTTATTCTTTAAATTATACCGTAGTTGACGATCATCATATTGGCATTGAATTGGTATTATTTATTAGTTTAATTGATTTGTCACTGTTGTAACAATCCAGTTAGTTTCAGGGAAGAAAAGAGTGTGGTACAAATTATTCGAAGAATACAGATAATTAGAGATAAAGACTTCTTAGATATCATGCGCAAAAATAAAAATCCTGTACCAATTTGTTCACGACTACATATCTCTTTAGAATTTCGGTCATATGTTGCTTCTTCTTGCCACTTTTTGTGTATTTTGCTCTTACAATACACTTTCAAAAGCAGGATTAGAAACTTGCTCGGGTTCAACCAATACCACAATAAAATGAAAAAAGACGATTTCCAACACCTACGTTCGTTTGTTTCAATCCCAGATTTACGGCAACGTATGGACTGAAGCTATAGAGAAATATGGGGAATCACACGATTTGATGACTTATTTACTGGCTTGCCAGCTTCCTCAAATACCGATCTTAACAACAAAAAGAAGATCAAAAATGGTTCATTTTGTGAGATCATACAGAGGAACAGGTGTTGAGCCTGAATGAAAATTAAAAATGAAATTAAGAATAGTAAATATGGTAAACAAGATTATATAATGCTGAAAATGGAGTGAGGACGAATGCGAAAAAAATAAAAAAGGCAACTAAAAAGGAGGAAATAGAAAGAGAATATTTATGAGCAATGAAAAGGGATTGTGCATAATAACTGCAGCAAAATAAGTTATTGGTACAAAAGATACAAAACAACGAATAGTTTGAGCAAGATTGTATAATAAAAAATGAAGAGAGAAAAGAACCTTAGTTAAAATGGCTAAGAACTATGAAAAAATCTGATTATGATAAAAATAACCCTACACCAACGTTTTCACAATAAAACAGCACTTACACTGATATAAAATGTTTTCTTTTATCACATCGAGTGAAAGTAACTGGTATGGATATTACTATTTATACCTGGCAATCTAGTAGTTCATCCAGGTAAATAATAGACAACTCTATGTCTGCACATTCTACATGTTTCATACTTTGAGTTCAATATAAAATTTAATTTATCTTGATGTTACAAAATTCAAGAAATTTTTTTATAAATAATTAAAAATATTCTGTCCAGAATTTAATTACTAGAAAATAAGTCTCATTCTATTATCAGCTCGGTGGAGGTCGATTTCGGTTCGGATCAAAAATTATATACATGGATCTTCTACTAACAAATTTTAAACAATTTTTTGACAATAAATCATTTCTCTCTCTATTATTTCTAGTGTTTTTTTTCGCATTAATGATATTAAAAAAGTTGATTAACACAAAAACTACGTCTAATGCAATTTAATCATTCGCGAACAATATAAATAATTGGACTTCCATATTCAAACGTGATTTTTGTTCTGAACTTGACTTTATTCTCGAGTGAAATTCATATTTTTTGACAAAACCAGTCTACAAATGAAGAAATTATATATCTGATGATTGTATTTCAGATTTTAATAAAGATTTACTTTTTTTAAGCTAATAGTTAAAGTTTTTTACATTTTTCTATGGGCAACTTTAGATTGATTTAGTTAGTTGAACTTTTAATTTTCAAAAATTATCTAGCTTAACTTTTATATTTCTTATTAGAAAGAACGTTTTTATTAAATAATTTAATTCGATTTATTAAGTAGAAATAAAACTGTTGAAGTCAAGCAAAAAAATGAAAATAATATAACAGTGTTTTTTTATAGTAAAGAGATAATGAACATATTTTGATTATATTGCAGATTTGCAGGTGTCTCTTGATAACAGCATAGACATAACTCTCACATCATTTTTGTTAACAAAAAAATTCTCCTATTTTAAAGCAACTATTATTTGATAACTCATCCCTCCATAATAAAAGTTATTTTCTTAATATTAAATGAAATGTTAAAATAATTAAAACAGAATACAACTGAACAAAAAAGTGCCATAAAATTTTATTAATAATAGTTTCAACATATATATGTATATAAATATTTACTAAAAACATAAATATATGACTATCATGAAATGAACTAGGATCTATTAGCCTTGATGAAGTTGATAAGCCCATTTGTGGATGCATCATGAGAAGAGACTGGAGTTGAATCCTGTAATTCTGGCTCAATGGCTTTAGCCAATTGTTTACCCAATTCTACACCCCACTGATCATACGAGTTAATGTCCCAAATTATTCCTTGTGTAAAAATTTTTTGTTCATATAATGCTAAAACAAAAAAAATTAATTTGTTATTTGTCTAGAAGTATAAAACATACAGTGTGGTCCAAAAGTAAGTGATAAATCATTTTTTTTTTATTAATTATGAACAAAATAAAAAATCCTGATATAGATAAATTTCTATTTATGAAACTACACTGAATATTGCATTTGTTATTTGTCTAGAAGTAAAAAACATACAGTGTGGTCCAAAAGTAAGTGATAAATCATTTTTTTTTATTAATTATGAACAAAATAAAAAATCCTGAAATAGATAAATTTCTATTTATGAAACTACACTGAATATTGCATTTGAAAGATTTCATATCCATAAATTGGATAAATTGATAGCTAGAGAAATGGAATCAGATGATTATAGAACCTCAACTGAACCCGTAGAATACCAGTGTGAAAGTAGCTTCTGAAGAAAGCAGTAATTTTGTGTTTCATAGAGATAAAAGACCCTTGTTTTCAAGAAGGTAAAAAAGTTTCTAAATTTCATCGTTTTCAATATTGCATTTGAAAGATGTTTTTTCGACAATAAACCTTTACAAACTTGTGTGCTAAGTTACGGAATAGACATATAAGTTCATACACGTTGTGCTTTTGTTTACAGTATAAAATGTTTTTGTGAAGTTACCATTATGCTGAATATATGATGGCTAAAATTACAAATCAGGGTCTAGAAATTCAAATTATAATACAATTTGAGTAACTTTTTAGGATAATTGAGAAATTTTTTTTTGTGTTTACAGCTGATCCATTAATCCCACTCCTTTCAAGAAGTCTAGAATGTGGGATGGCTTTAATTGCCAGAGATCTTCGTCTTCTATTTTAAGCGCTTCTGACAGTAGTGCTCTGGAGTTCCTTAGTGTTTCACACTTTAAGAGAGAATGTGCTTTATCTACTAGGTCTAGCGTCTTCAGATGTTTGTTGAGGCAATAGTGCCCCGATAGAACTCCCGTTAGTATTCGTCGATTATTCTTACTTAGTTTGATACATTCAGCAGATCTACTCTGGTTATAGTTTCCCAGAAGAGTCTTTGCCTGTCTCAGCCCCTGTAGATTGTCCCAATAATTGGTTTTGCTCCATTTGCTTCTTTCCAGTTCTTTTCTCTTTGCTCCGGTGTATCCCGGAATCTATTGTACGGTATTTTATTTTTTTTGCCCAGCTCGTTTAATTTTTCTTATCAAATTTGCTATTGCCGTCTAGTTAATTTTGTAAAGTCTTTTGTGATTCTATCAAACTAAGTTGAATTATTTTGTTTAATAAATAGAAGAATATGTATACCCGTAATATATTTCGACAGGTCACATCATTACTAAAGAATGCCACCCTGAAGTATTACAAAGAATAAACATATTCATTAAACCTTGTACAACAATATTCAATAAAGCATCACGCCATACGTCTTCACCAGCCTATATACAGTGCTATTGAAGCTCTTTGCGACTTCCTGTTTTTCAAATTGAAAACTCTGCTTCGATTATGAAGAGATTAAAACAAATATAACAAATGAACTGAGGGAAAACGTCGCTGGGACCGTGTTATTTAAATAAATGAGAATTATTATGTCATTCCTTGGATAATATTAAATAAAATAACACCAATGCGCAGTGGGACCCAATCTCAAAGAGCTTGTCGATCATAAATTGGTTAAAGTGATTACTAGTGAAATAGAATCAAACAATAATAGAACCCAAACTGAACGCTCAGCTGTTGAAAGCCAGTGTGAAAGTAGCTTTCAAGGAAAGCAATGACTGTATGTTTCGGGAAGACACAAACCTAACCCAACCAAAAGTTTTGAAATTTCACCGTTTTTATTAAAATGAAGTGGAATCGTCAGTTATTAATATCTTTAGTGTCCATTGAAGCGAATGAAGCATCAATTTTGAACAACCTTTTCTTGTTAATTTCTGTGAAAACTTCCATCACATAGTGTAAAATTTTTTTTGATGAATTTCACAGTACTCACCAATTAGGGCCCCAAGTGTGAAAGGAGTCACTTTCTTAACAACAATACTATTAGTTGGTCTATTTCCCAGAAATACTTTATGTGGTAAAATCTTCTGTAAATCGTCGTCTTTCAGTCCTTGTTTTTCCAATTCTGCCTTAGCTTGTTCAGGTGTTTTTCCAGTCATCAAAGCCTCAGTCTGTGCTAAGAAATTTGCTAAAAGAATTTTGTGATGTGTACCATCACTTATGGGATTGTGAGTGTTGACTGGAGCAATAAAATCTGCTGGAATGATTCTAGTTCCTTGATGGATAAGTTGATAAAAAGCATGTTGGCCGTTAGTACCAGGTTCACCCCAAACAATTGGACCAGTTTGGAAATTGACCTACAAAAAACACGGATTAAATTTAGTCATATGTACTATATCTAAACAATCATGAGATAGCAATATACCTTCATTTCTACTTTAAGATGAAGTAATACACAACTAATTGGTGTGTATGGGAAATTATTAGGTTGACGAAAATATAAAAAATACAAGGTATGTTAGGTATAAAAATATGCCAAACAACTCATTGACGATATTCCAAATTATATCATAGCTGATAAATAAATCTATCTTTTCCACACAAAAATGTGTTAAGTTGAACAACCAAACAAATGTCTCAAAAATATTTTTTTGGAGGTACCAACTGGGCCACAATAATTAACAAAATAGATAATATATTCTTATAAAAACGTAACAGATTGACTCCAATGAGTAGACATAATAATAGGGTAGCTAATAAAGGTTATATTGTAAATTTCCAACTTAATGAAAAGTCAACATTTTAACTTTCAAGTTTTGGTATAATATTCAACAATATCCTCAATATAATCGTTTTCAGGATATTACATCAAGTGTAGAAGCGCATTCATTATAAAACAAAAAGTATTGTAAGAATTATATTTTTGATATTATCAACATAAATCGACTTTATTATCAGTATCCATGAGTTCTCATTGTATGGAAACGCGTTTTTACTTTCTTTTACTGTTAGAATAATCATTATTCAATCGCTTCATTTAAGCTATGTTAGTTTGAAACTTGGTTCAATAAGTTTTGTTGTTCAATTTATGGATCCCATCCCTGAAGTGAGAATCTGTGAGACTGTCATAATGTGTTTTTAAGGGTGCAATTATCTCTTAGCTCCATGCAAAGCATTTTCTACGCCTAAGTTTTCGAGCACTCAGAAGCAAAGTCTGGCGAATAACGAGGATGTTGCAACAGTTTGAACTTTAATTCAATTTAAATCTGTCTTTCTGACATATTTTTTCATATATTCAATCCCAAAGATCACAATAATATTCGGCGTTTATTGTTTTACCAATGGGAAAGTAATCCTCAAACAAAATTCCTTTTTGTTAGAAACAAAAAGTTGCTAACACCTTCTTGCTCAATTTCTGGACCCTAATTTGCTTTGTAGTCAAAGTACCGGGCTAGCACCACACTTAGCATTCATTTTGGATTCAGGATGATAGTGGTAGAACCAAGTTTTATCTACAGTTGTAAAATAATTTCTAATATGCTCAAAATGTTGAACAAGTCACATACCAGCGTTTGTTGGTACAAATACTGTGACACGTCAACTTTGAACAACTGAGAATGTATAAATGAGTTAAGACTCATTTACCTAAAACTTCACACACGATCATAAAGATGTAGTGCCACGAATAAAACTATACGACTAACCTAATAGTACCCCATATCATTGAACTTATTGGACAGCTAGTTGAAATCATTGGCCGATTATTTTTTTTATTTCTCACATGTCCAACTTCCTAAAGCTGCAATTCTATGATTCTCTTGTAGTATGCCATTATACTTGTAACGTTTTTCTTCAAATATTTTGAATATTCCTTTGTTCACATATTGTGGCTCAGTAGCCACTTTTATTTTAATTCTGGCATTCGAGTTTTTGAAGAAATCAATTTGTTATTGACTTCCCATTCCATTCGAAAAGTTCAATAAAATCTCGGTATGTATTCTAAATCGTCCTCTATCTGTCTGCGTGTGAATTTAGTAAAATTTGTGGTGATATTATCCTTTATATTCGCTGGTAAGTTTTTTCTAATAGCTTTTTAACTTTGCTTTTTCTATACTGCTCACAACAGTTGTTTTTAATAATTTTTTTTATTTTAAGCAAATTTTACACAAATCTGTTCTAAATACTCGTTCCTTCTTTAGTAATTTCCATCTGTGTTCCCGTGTCCTTCCTCATTGTTTGTATTTTAAGCAAATTTTATTCAAATCTGTTCCGAAATCGCTTCCAAAAATTCCAACTTAGAAGGCTTATGTGCTCAACAGCCCCTTGGCCGCACACAATACTATGAACTATAAAATATTCAAATCAGCTTAAGGTTGTAAAAAAGTCGAATTTCGAATGTTTTGCAGGTTGAGGACTGAAAATAAAATTGTCCAAAAGTTTTTTAAAATGCCAACATTTCGATCTTTTATTTGATCTTATCAAGGCTAAAAAGGTATGATACATAGTAACTCAAACGTTGATGAAGATAAACAAGTAAACAAAAAATTGTGAAATAATAATCAGATCGAGTAACAATATAAATATCTATACGTATATATATATATATATATATATATATATATATTTATATATATATATATATATATATATATATATATATATATATAAATGAATAGGACACACTGCATTTATGACAAACTATATAAAATAAACAACATTTTTGTATAAAAAAGAACAAGTTGTAAAAAAATTCATCAAATGTAAAATGGTATTGGTAATTTGTAAGAACTCTTATAAATCTCCTACCTGATGTTTCTTACTAATCTTTATCTTTTAATTTTAGATTTTTCCTTTCAAACCATCTCTCTTATCTCGCTCATTTGGTTGTTTCATCAACTTTCTTCTCAGTCTATCTCTATTTTTCTTGATATTACTCCCAGCTTCCATCACTTTTCTTGTAAGTCTCTCTTCTTCTATTTTGTAAACTTGTCGATACAATTTCAACTATTTTTTCTTTCTTCTTATTATTGTTTTGTAATTTGTCTTCTCTCTACATTTTTTAAATTTGTTCTACTTTGTTCTCTCTGTTATTCTTCTCAATCGTGTTTATCCTGGCTTCATGTTCATATTGCTTTCTTAATGCCCAATTTCAAATTGTATTTGTTATTATTGTTATTGTGGTTGTATAGTAGATCTTCATTTTCACTTCTAAAGTCCAAAACTCTATGTCCTACTATAGTATTGTTGAGTATGTTGTACAATCTAGTCATTTTATTTTAGCTGCCTCTCTTTTTCCAATATTCAACCTGATTGTTCCGAAAATGGTTGTAAGGGTATACAGTTCATGTTTCAATAATTAACTCGTTAAAAAAGGTTTTATATTGAATGAAACATTATTCCACCAACTCACCTAAATGCAGTCGGGGTTAAAATTACATTCTATTGTAAAAATAGCTCATTTAATGATTTTGGTACAAAGAAACCCATTTTTGGTATAGTTGTCAGATCTGTAAGTAGTCTGCTCGCATAACGCACTCTACAGAATTAGATAGAAGCACCTGGTAAAGACATATGGCCCACATAAATAAACATCATTTTCATACTATATGAATCACCGACGAGTGCATCACCGAAGACATAAGCTTTTGGTAGATGAGGCACAAAGAGTCTTTCAAAAGGCCTATGTACACAACTTTTCTTGACTTCCCAATATCTTAACTATGAACTCTAAGCTCCTCAAAATTTAGTCCAAGACATACCAATGACAGGATGAGTTGTTATTATAGTAATTTGCAACTTTTTATCTACTGTTTTGATCAAAACTACCTAGGTATTTTTTGGAATCCTTGCAAATAGTAATTCTGCATACAGCGCCTAATAAAATGGATATTTGATAAAATTGAATTAACAATGAAAGATTTACCTGTTCGCCACCACGTGTGATGTATTTTCCGTTACTTTCCATGTCACCCTGTTGAAAGTAAGCAGCAAACCTGTGAAGATATTGATCATATGGCAAAAGAGCATGTGTCTCTGCTCCAAAGAAATTTCCATACCAAACACCCAAAAGAGCCAAAATGACGGGTCCCTTAAAAAATAATTTTATAATAATTTACAAAGAAGGGGTATGCTCTCATACTGCTCATCAAGATTTACTTTTATCTGTCAAATAATGCATTTTTATCAGAATATTAGGAATTCTGACATCATGTGTTTCAAACAAATAATTGTATTAAGTATGATTATTTTAATCCAAAAATACGTATCAAACCTAATCAACATCATAATTATTGGGATGTATTTTCAGTACTTACATTTTTTTCTAATGGAGCTGATTTAAAGTGTTGGTCAATGAAAAATCCTCCTTCTAAAAGCTGAGTAAAATTATCAAATCCTATCGATAAAGATATACTCAAACCAATTGCAGACCACAGCGAATATCTACCTCCTACCCAATCCCAAAATCCGAACATATTGGCAGTGTCAATTCCAAATTCAGAAACTTTCTCTGCATTAGTACTTAATGCTACGAAATGTTTGGCTACGGCAGCAGGCTGGAAATTGAAAATGGAAGTTCTTTTATTGATAATTTTTCAAAAAAAATATCATTCAAGCCATATTTTACATTCATAAGGATCAAGCGCAACATTTTGCATCATGCAGAGAGGGTGTTAAGTCCTTTATTTTGAAGATTAAAAAAACGCTCGGGCATGTCGACTTTTAAATTTATTTACTACATTGAATTAGTGAAGTGATTTCATTTGTTTTAGGGTTTTGTGCACGGAAGCCACTTTAAAAATATACTTCAATATAATAATTTATTTTTTTGGTAAAGGCGACATGATCATGTTATCAAAAGTTTGTGAGCAACTGGAAAACGATAAAGATGACCAAATTACATTTCAAGATTCCGTGGTACAGCATTTGTCATCAGTAATAAGCTCACTGCAACAATATTTCCATGACAAGGATAGTCGTCAGCCCAACTCCTGAGTATTTAGTACATATTTGACACATGATAATATTTTAAACTAGCTGACCCGACAGACTTCGTCCTGTCAAAAAGATTTGTAATGTGGCAGTTTTTGTGCCTACGTATTTTAAAAAATTCTCCTGAACAGAACCGTCACCCTGGTGATAGGGCATTGTGAATAAAAAATAATTAAATAAAACATATATAAGGATTTAAAAGTAAGTAATCGCTTTATTGTTAATCATGTGAATCATAAATAATTATTATTATTATCATTGTAGTGCTTTGTGGTATACGATGTTTTTTGTTTGATTACCTGGCGCATAGATAAACAAATCTGATGGTTTTCCAACACGGGAACAGGCAACATACAATTGACCATGTGAGAAACATGGGTTTTCTAGATTAATACCACAAACACTTAATGATTGCCCCTGGGACTTGTTTATAGTCATAGCAAAAGCAAGCCGCACTGGAAACTGTAGTCGTTTAAACTCAAATGGCACATCAGTCGGAATCATTGGGATGCGCGGTATGAGAACATCTTCTCCTTTATACTTTCCTTTGAGTATAGTTGCTTCTATCACATTGTTTAGTAATTTTTTTATCACTAACCGTGTACCGTTGCAAAGACGCGGTTGGTTGATATTTCGCAACATTATAACCACCGATCCGACCTTTAATTGAAGATTGTGAGGTGGCAATCCTAGCAAATCCAGCGAGTTTAAAAATTCCGGTGGATAGTTGACTACATCATCTTGATTAGTAGCCGAATCAACTGATTTATATATCCTCAATTCGCCTGTAATTTGTTCTTGAATTTTGAAATTTAATTCATTTACATCTATGTTTTTTGCAGCCAGTATAGCTCGTTCGCTCAACCAATCATGGTTTCTGTAATTTTGAGAAACATCTGGAAACACCTTCTGAATAAGTTCATCTTTTGATTGAGTTAACTGACAAAAACTTTGAGGAAAGTTAATGCAGCAAGTCAACATGTCTATAGGTAATTTGCCATTACCAATGTCAATGAGTTGTTTAGAGAATATGTTTCCAGATTGGTCATTTTGCAACTCGACACGCATATTCTTGCTTAAATGAAGTACTTTGACATGTTTCCACAAATTGGAGGACTTTAGACATGCATTGAGTTCATCAGCTGGCGTTGATCGTGGAATCACTGGCAATGTTTGACGAAAATCTCCTGCTAATAAAATCATTGCACCACCAAATCGGTTATTATTGCTCCGTAGATCTTTTAAGGTTCTGTCTAAAGCCTCCAAAGATTTTTTATGTACCATCGTGCATTCATCCCAAACAATCAATTTACATTGCTGCAAAACCTTTGCCATTGCAGAGTTCTTCGAAACGTTACAGGTTGGAGTTTTATTGCTTTGCATATTTAATGGCAATTTTAGTGCTGAATGGGCTGTTCGACCACCTTCAAGCAAAGTTGCTGCGATTCCCGACGAAGCGAGTGCAAGTGCAATTTTATTTTGTGAGCGAATTGTTGCTAATATTAATGAAATCAAAAAAGTTTTTCCTGTACCACCAGGTGCATCTAAGAAGTAAATCCCTCCAGTTTCATCATTTGTTACTTTCATAAGAGTTTCAAATACATACTTCTGTTGTTCATTTAACAGTGGAAGATTTGTTTGAATTAATTCTTTCAAAGCGTTGAGATCATACAGTCTTTCTCGATGCAACTCTTGGTTAAAAGCGTCATGCATTGGACGATTGGGCGCGATCAGGCCTAATTGAATTAATAGTTTGTTTGACATTATCAAGCACATGTCCTCAATTGAAATCAATGCTTCATTGTAAATTTCTTCACTGATTTGTATATTTGGATTTCCCATTCTATTCCGTATTTGATACAAAATATCATCACACATATAATCTTTGTACTTGATCCACAAATCAATTGGGTTTGATGGGAAGCATGTAGATATGATTATAGAAAACAATGTTCGTATTTGATGAGCGTGTGATGATATTACAGCATCATTGAGAGTTTGATCCCAATGAGCGTCATTTTCAAGTAAATACATACCTTGAAAGTTGGCATAAAATTTTCCCGAACTACATTTGTTGCCCCAAATGAAGTCATTTGAAAGCAATTGTTATATTGTTGGATATGTGTCAAAAAGTGTATAGAATCTGTTCCTATTCCTGAAACCAATGAGTACAATGGTTCTGGTGGTGGATCCAATGGTATCAATTTCACTTTACCATTTGCGCAACACAATCCATTGGCTTCGTTTTTGTATTTTAATGCCTTACAGTGTGAGCAAACCGAGTTCATAGAACCAATAACAACACATTGGTAGTTACTGTAGTCAATTGACACATCGTAACTGAAAGCAGCTCGATTCAAACTTGCGCGATTATTAGTTGAATGTCGCGCTCGCGCTTCACGCGTTTGTGATATCCGAATTCTTTCACGTTCATTTCCCTCGTCACGTTCTTGTGCAGTACGATTAGATCGGTAATTAGCTTGGTTTGTAGCATTTCTGGTTCTTCTACCTAAATTGCTTCGTCTTATAGGAGGCATATCAAATATACATTATTTTTTCACTAATCACGAACTAATCAAACACTAACTAACTAAACACTCTGCAAAAAACACGATATACGAATTTGTTTCGTGTATCAGTTGACAAAAGCAAACTCAGTAGATTAGGTAACAGACAACTTTTTTTTTTTTAATTTGATATGACTTGAAGTCAAAAAAATAATAAAACACTGTTGCTAACGCGATTTTTGTTTGACTGATGTAATGACGTGGAAACTGCTGCATTTTATCTCGCGTGCCGAAACTAATACAAAAGAAACGCGAGCTTCGGAACGCGACATTAAACTCCTCCAACTATGTATTCTGTGCTCCAACGCACACACACACATTGTTTTGATAGATATGATTTTTGACGTTAGGAACACACCTACATTGCTTAGACAACAGTGAGTGCTCAAATTGACTACGTTTTAGTTACAAATCATTTGTATGGGAAAAAGAAAAGAACTATTTTTAGGGTTTTTCCAGCAATAATTCTAATTTTTTCTCGCCGTAAAAACCATCCTTGAACTTCAACGAACATTTTAAAAAAAGATTTGGCCAAATTGGTCCAGGCGTTGTTGAGTTATGCGCTTACCAACACATTTTGCGATTCATTTTTATATTATAGATGATGAAGAGGATTGCACTTTAAAATTCCAAATTATAACCTATGTGCATTGTGGAAGGTGCTTAATATCCTATCATAGCAGTCAAAGTTTTAAAAATGTTGCTACCGTTAGCTACTACTTCAGGTGTGAGAGTGGTTTCTCAACTTTGACAAAACCTACATTACCAAACTTGAAAATGCGAAGCAGTACCAACCTTTGCACTAAAATTTATAAATTTATTTTATGTTTTCTAAGTTTTAGAAATTACCTAGCTTATGACTGTAATTTAGAGTAAAAATATGTGCAATTGTACTATTTGCTCTATGTATTTGTATATTTTGTATATTTGATTTCAATGTTGAGAGGAGGGGTAAAAGCAGTGACACTGGTTAGGTCATAAGGGAAACAGACCTAAAAAGGTTAAGAGCCACTGAGGGCCCTTATTAGACGAGACAGCATAGATGAACCAGTGCAACAGAGCAACCAGAAAATCATTAACTTTGAAAGAAGACGAAACAGGACAACAATGCATACCTCAGTTGGCTGTTCAGTATAGATGAGAATATTTGGTGAGTATGACAGTCAAGATGAGAGAAAAATATTTGCTGCTTCTATTGCTACTCATGAAGGAAAGGAGACAAAATATAGTTTAAAAAAAATACACTCTTTTAAAGCACATCAAACTAAAAAGTTAAAAAAAATTTTGAAATAAGCTTAAAACAATAAAGAATGAAAAATGCTAGTATTGTTGTAAAATGGGTCACTTTGTTTCATATTTCTTGTACATCGAGCGCTCGACATTCTCTAACGGAAACAAGCTCCTTCAAAAAATTTTTATAAAATATTACCAGTACTTAGTTTAAAAAAGGTTTTTGTCCGCCATTTATCTTGGAAGTTAAAATACCATTAGCTGGTGAGAAGAATGAATAAATGAATTTTTGTATTAATTTACAAGACATTAGTGGTTGCAAGGTATAAAGGGCTGTTAAATGAAACTGGTAACTATATTTACAAGAAAATATCTGACCAAAGTAAGGTAACACCTTCAAAGTATAAACAAATTGAAGTATCTGCATCACATTGTGAAAGTAAATTCAAAAACTTTAATGTAGCTGTTCGTAGTAATGTTCTGTATGAGTTTAGTCTGGCTTAATGTCATGAAAGAAATTGAGAATTTGACCAATGCAATATTGCAGGACAAATAAGCTACAGAAGGAATTTAATTATTGTTTGGATTGGTATGTTTCTAGTACCATAATAACTGTTGCCTTTTGCTGCACTCATAAAAACTGTGCTAGGACTACAATCAAA
Organism: Diorhabda carinulata; assembly: GCF_026250575.1. Lineage (NCBI taxonomy): Eukaryota > Metazoa > Arthropoda > Insecta > Coleoptera > Chrysomelidae > Diorhabda > Diorhabda carinulata. The sequence goes on from NC_079462.1 coordinate 15,003,563, forward strand.
TATAAGAAAAATTTCATAAGTTGGCAACTTCTATTCCAATAATACATCCCTATAGAACAAATTGGAATGCCAGATTTGAAGTACCAATTTTATTAGTTTAGTACTAGAATTACCATCAAATATAAAAATATCAATTGGCAACTTCTAGTCCAATAATACTTTCCTGTGGAACAAATTGTAAAGATAGACTTGAAATACAAATTTTGTTAGTTTAGTGCTAGGATTACCATCAAATATAAAAAAATAATTATTTTGGCAACTTCCAGTTCAATAATACTTTCCTGTGGAACAAATTGTAAAGATAGACTTGAAATACAAATTTTGTTAGTTTAGTGCTAAGATTATCATCAAATATAAAAAATAATATAAATTGGCAACTTCTAGTCCAATATTACTTTTCTATGGAACAACTTCTGAAGACAGTTTGAAATAACTGTTTTCTAAGTTTAGTTTGTAATAATGTTATGTGCTAGTCTATTTTTTAAATGCCATATAATTGTTGAAACAATTGGTTGATTTGAAATTTTAAATTTTCTATTTACGTCATGTTTATTTAATTATGATAATGATATTCAAGAAACAGTAAGTTGAATATTTCTAAATTTAATACCCAAGGTTTTGTTAGTTGAATCAAAATAATTGATAATAAATATGCTTACATCTTTAGCACTTCCTAAGAACCAATCCTTGGCAGACTTGGCATTTGTACAAGTTTCTTGTGTAGTAAAAGTTTTTGATGCAATAATAAAGAGTACAGTTTCAGGATTGATTTTTTTCAATACTTCTGCTAGATGTGTACCATCAATATTTGACACAAAATGCAATTTTAAACCTTGATTATATGGTTTAAGAGCTTCTGTAACCATCAAAGGACCTAAATCTGATCCTCCAATTCCTATATTTACAACATCTGTGATTGCCTTTCCAGTATAACTACAATAGATTATAGGAAAAATGAATAAAATAAATCATAATGCATTCAAGACTAACCTTATTATTAAACTAATTTAAGTCAGAATGAAACTTAAAAATTTAGTTTCAAATAACACCCATTATGCTACAAGTTCACTTACCCTGTCCATTTTCCTGATAAAACACTGTTGGTAAATTCTTTCATATGCTCAAGGACAGCATTCACATCAGGCATCACATCTTTTCCATCTACAAGAATAGGTTTGTTTGCTCTATTTCTCAAGGCAGTATGTAAAACAGCACGATTTTCAGTAAAATTGATTTTTGAACCATTAAACATAGCATCCCTAGCCTCCTCAACTTTTCTAGCTCTTGCCAAATCAAAAAGTAGATTAAGACCTTCCTGGTCGATGCGATTTTTTGAAAAGTCTATGAGGATATCACCATCATTTGGAGTTGAGATTGTCAAACTATGCAAAAAAATTAAATGCACATCAATTCCCCTTGTTAGACACGAGCGTACACTTAAGACTTCGTAATTAAGGATCTAGTGAGGCCCCTTATAATATGATTATCCCAGAGATTGGGACAGATTTCTATTTGGTTCGATACATTTTTTTGATAAAAAAACACAAATTTAAAAACGCGTTTTGAGACATCATGAGAAGGCCTTCTTTAAGAGTGACTGCGTGGCAATTTAATTATAATCAAACACCGCGATCTTTTATCATCCTTTACCATAAGGTTAATTTATCAAAAAAACTTATCTTGAAAAAATTATGTAATGGTTGGCAAATAAAGAGCCACAGCAAGTCCTTATATTGTCTAACATACTGCTATTTAATTAAAGAAAAATCATTTTTTTTTTAATTTAGTGGAATTTGTTCCCCTGTATAAAAATTACACAATACTTTTTGAAAAATAAATTGGCTGCAATCTATAAAAGGAACCATTATATGATTTGAAGAAATTCCATACATTTGGTGCAAACAAATTAGAAGAAACTACAAGAAAAATTCACTTGCAAGGTTAATTAAAGGTCAATACACAAGATCATAAATATATTTAAAAATTTAAAATGAAAACGTACCTGAAAGAATCAAACCGTTTAGGATCTTCACCAAATAAATCTTTAATAACCAGTTTGTTTCCTTTATTTTCGTAATATTGTTGAAGATTTTTCCAAGAAGGTTCGGTGGTAAGCAAAGGTTTCGGCTCCATGTCTACTGCAGGACTGTCCGATCCACCTTTGCCGCGGCACTTGGAACTCGTTTTTGGGCATGACGGTTCCATGATGTAACAAAATATGTAAATTGAGATCTATACACTTCAAATTTAGTTGTAAAATATATTTTTTTGATTATTGCATATTTAATATTCCATGAAATTAATACTGTGATTTTAAAAATGACATTTTAAATATTGGCGCTATTAAAAAACAGATGCTTAGATTGTAGGAATCACATGTTGCCAACCTACAAAGTCTGGATTAATTAGAAGAGAAATTATAAATAAGAGATCTTGTCTAATATCGTGTAGCGAATTTTTCTTATTGTTATATGTCTTTCTAGATAAGGAATAATTTTCCATTTTTCTTGAGTGTTTTCGTTCCACCGGCCATACATTACTCCATTCTAGTTCGCATATCAAATTGAATTGTCTAACTTTATTATAACCTATAAAATTTGACAGATTTATATTTTTGTTATGAAATAGTTTTCCATTTAAAAAATGGTTGTTGGTGCTTTTCCAGCTGCAAAGTTAGGAGCGTTATTGTTGAAACAAATAAGCAAACCTATAGCAAATGTTGTTAAAAATCAAGCAAAGTCTTCACCAGTATTTAGGAAGTATGTTTGCATGCCTCCAGCACAATGTAAGTGAAAGAATATTACAATATTAATATAGGACAGAAACTATTCCTTTTTGAAATATTTTGAGTAAACGCAGTAAGTTGAAAGTTTTAATCATTCTGGCAACTATCCAGTATTACAAACATTGATTAGGAATGACTGTCTGGCATTTATTACCTAAAATTTTTCTTCAAGAAGGTGTCATCAACTAATTTTATACAAGCTAAATATTATAATAATAATAAATCGTCTTTATTAGTCTGAAATGTGTACACAACAAAATTTTCAATATACAGACATCATGCAACAGGAGTGGCGATATTTAACATATATGTTATTCTTCGACCTCTCTCCATTTCAAGCCATTTATCTATGCAAAAGAACTTTATACAGTCTCAACTATAAGTTCTCAAATAATTACAAAAACTCTTAAAAGATAAAGTTAATTACATATTTGCTTATTAAACAAAATTGCTCTGTAATTAAATTTAAATGAATTCATACCACACAATTTAAGGTCCTTAAGGAGAGCGTTATAATCTTTGGCAGCTAAATATGTGAAACTTCTTTGAAAAAGCACATATTTATGCTGAGGCACAGCTAATAGATTTTTATGTCTCACATGTACATTATGTATAATATCACAAAAAACTAGTTTTTCTCTCAAATAAACAGGTGTCGAATGTTTCAACACTTTCTTAAAAGGACACATAAAATGAATGAAAAATAAATCTACATATTGCACATGATTTTTTGATGCCATGACAAGACAAGGATAGTAAATAACATTACAGTAGGTAAAAATAGACAATACTAAAGATTCACAAAGCTTTTTTCTCATCTTAAAATTGAGAATAAACCTGTTCACAAGAGTTTCATACTAGCATAGCTTTTCTTAAAAATTGTCTTTAAATGTTCTTTAAACCTTAAGTCCACATCTAGAATTAGTCCTAAGTTCTTAGCAAATGATTTTATTACCAATGTCTTACTGCCCAACTCCATTTTTAATTTTTGTTGCAAATTTTCTCTACGTCTCTATAACAGCAAACATTCAGTCTTATGTTCAGTGGAATATTCAAGAATACTTGACAGATCTCTATTTAGGTGTGTAGCTGTTGAAAGTGGATCTGCAGGATCATAGTAGTGTAGAACCTGAGAATCATCAGCATATGATTGAATGTGTCAATGTGAAATACTGTCACATATATCAGACATATAAGAGGAACAAAAATAGGCCAATCATTGAACCCTGCAGCACACCAGATACTATTTTGCCAGCCTCAGATGAACTCTGATAAATGTGAACTCTATACCTTATTCCTTTTAAATAAGATTAAAAGAATTCACAAGATATTTCTGTATAAGTATATAAATAGTTTTATTTTTCTTTCCTATTCTGCGTGACCTACCTTTAAATACATTTTGAAAGTATCTTTCTACTATACCAAATTTCAGAATTATTGTTGCACTATGTCAATATATTATTTTATATATCTACCTTCTCAGTATATTTTTCTAGTCAGAAGATAATACATATTTTCAGCTGAATAGAATCACATGATGTATCTCATGTTTTCCTGTTAAACAAAGTTTATGAACATATCGATGGTTTTAGCATAGCATCTTGGAAACCATATTCAATAATTTTTAGAACTAAATTATACCAAAATTTAACTCAAAATAATGCATAGTTATAATAGTTGAAAATTCAGATATTTTCTTCTTTTTAACACTCTTATGTAAGATTTATGAAAAATAATTTCCTCTATTTATTCCCGTTTTTTCAAAGTTATATAAACAACACTGTCATTTTCCAGTTTACAATAAGGAACATTGATAATCAAAATATCAGAGATCATACAAAAAGAACTACTTAAAAAAGGCAAATATCCTAATAAACGGAAATCGTCTTATTAAACTAATGGGAAATCTAGTAAGGGTTTAGAGCCATATAAACAAGGTGTGGTAATTAAATTCCTGGAATTTAGTTATAACTTTGGAACTGACAACAATGTGTCACTTTATCTAGATCTATCTAGCAAAAGGACTCTATTTCAGTTATGCTTAAAGTTTTATGTTGATAGCATGTTTGAATTGTGTTTAGTCAGAATTTTCTAAAGATCCACGAAGAATTTTCCCAAATTGACTCAGCACTCCATAAACAAAGTGAGTAGGGGTTGATATGTGTCAGGAATGTCTAATAAATGGGGATATGTTGCCTGAACGCGCTTTCTGAGGGTGGCCCAAACTTCCATCTTACACCATGGCAAAATGATGCTAAAGTTTTTGACATAAAAAGCATTTCATTGATATTGCCCCCTATAATTTTTTTTTTATTTTCCTTGTAGTTGTTAAAGAAACTGTAACCATAGTTCTAAACAGGTTAACCTCACACTATTAATATACTTGTAGTGATGGAATTTTTGTGTAGTTAGTTGAATAGAAACTTTTGTGTTTTTCAGTAACAAATATCCGAAACTCAATTGTGACATTGCTACAGAAAAAATTTCAATAGCATTAAATACAAGTTATAGAGTCGTAGTTTGATACAAACTAATTATAGGATAGATAAAAAATGCTTGCAGAGAAAATTGAGAAATATTATAAACAGGTATAATTAGACCAAGTAAACTTTTTATACTGTGGATTTCCATGCAAGTCTTAGCAAAATAACAGTTAACAAAATTGTCGTATGCTTTGGAGATTGAGCAGATCAACAAGCCAACAAAGAGAAGTAACAAAAAATTAAAGAAGTTTTGATTCAATTCAAGTGGAATTTAATAACATAAACAAAAATTGTGTTATAAAGAGAAATACATTTAATACAGCAAACATTTAATATAAAGCTCGAAGCATTTACAGGAAAACTATGTTCGGAAAAATATTGCTCCTTTTAAAAAACATAATAATTTCTGATGTCTTATTACTTACATATAACTTGATCAGACTTTTGAAGCCACTGGTGATATTGATATTGAACACACTTTTTACCAAAACATTCACAATTACTACCAAAGGTAAACTGTTCACCTTTGGTCTCTGAAGAGGATAACTTAGTTATCGAATTGCGCAGTAGACATTGTAATTGTGAGTGTTGGTCTAGTGGTAGCAGTAAATAGAGTGTTCAGTGCATAATAAACTATTAAAATCCTATGATACAATTGCTACAATAACAATTAATTATGGAGATGAAGCAAATATCAGCAATAAAAAGAACAGTGAATAGAAGAAAAGAAATTCCTTAATTGATAATCATCTGACGATAAGACAACCAGAGAGGTTATTTAATAAATAGAATTTTAAAATTTTTTGCTTGGATTGAATAGATTCAACCATTAAACTAGTTTATCAAAATTTTTTCTTTATTTTTTTGCAGTTTATAATTGGTGTGAGGTGAAAGCTAAAATGTGGATTTTAAACTTAGGAAAACCTGTAAATATACCAGTACTTAATGAAGCTATGGCAATAGAATTAGGTGCTAATTTATTAGGAGAAGGAATTATTTTTTTAATTGCTGCAGGAATGGTTGTATTTGAGTATAATAGGTAAGTTTAGTTCTTAATATTAGAATATTCTTCATTCACAATATCTTATTGTGTCCTCAGATTCAATTTTGAAAAGGACACAGTTCTTTTATAATACCACTAATGTAACATACAAAAAGTTAATTACAAATTTTATTACAATAACAATGTTCAACAAAGCCTAATTTATAAAAGCAATTTATTTTTCCATTTTGTTCCATAATAAAGATTTATGCCATATAAATTGCAGCATAGTGCATCAATTTCCTACAAACCATTACCAGTATAAATATAAGCATTTTGTTATGTTATTGAGCAAATCCACTAATCTCTTGAAGGCACATTAAAATTTATAATAGATCTATTCTGTTATATTGATTACTGAATTGACACCATTGCAACTGTTTCCACTGAAATATTCATTTTTTTATGTTAACATACAGACAAAATACCAGTACTTAAAAAGATCTATATAAGTATGTGTATATTTTTGTTATTTTTCTTTCTTCTTATCTTTAAATACATCTTGACAGTATATTTCTACTATATTAAGTTTCAGAATTATTGTTGCACTGTGTCAATATATTTTTTTATATATTTACCTTTTCAGTATATTTTTCCAGACAGGAAATAATACATATTTTTAGCTGAATGGAATTGTATGATGTATCTCATGTTTTCATCTAAACAAAAACAAAGTTCATGAACATATAGATGGTTTTAGCATGGTTTTTTTATCTCAGAAACCATATTCAATAGTTATTAGAACTAAATTTGGCCAAAATTGAATTCAAAATTATGCATAGCTATAATAGCTGAAAATTCGTATATTTTTTTTGTTCTTAACTCTCCAATGGATTATTTATAAAAATAATTTTCTCTCTTTATTTCCGTTATATCAATATCATAGTGTATCAATTTTGAAAAGGACATCGTTCTTTTATAATCCTGCTATCATACATAAAATTAATTATAAATTTTATTACAATAACGATGTTTCACAATCGCTAATAATTAATAAAAATAATTTATTTTTGCATTTGGTTCCATACCAAAGTTTTGTGCCATATAAATTGGAACATAGTGCATCAATTTTTTACAAACCATTACCATTATAAATATATGCATTTTGGTATATTATTGGACAAATCCACTAATTTCTTTAAGACACAGAATTTATAATATATCTATTAGTGAATTGACTCCTTTACAACTGTTTCCACTAAAATATTCATCATTTTATGTAAACGTGAGGTATTTCTTAATATATTTGTAATTTTTATATCAATTTAATATTGTGTTAACTAACAAGTTGAAAAGTTTGTACACAGTCTAAATTTGAGATAAAGGCAATCAACTATCTAAAGAAAAATATTCTTTTAGGTCTTTTTAATAAATCTTACAGATGACAGCAGTATAGCTTTCAATAAATACTGCTGTTGTACTTGTTAAAAAAGACTTCAAATATGCAAGCGGCTTGAGCTTTGAAATACTTGAAACAAACAGAAAAAACTCAGAATAGTTTCTAGAAGAACATATTTCTTCAAACATGAACAGCAGCTTATGTCTTTAGAAGAGAAGTCGGTCTCTATAAAATAAGCTACTTTATAATAAATCAGGCCTTAAAGTTTCTTCTAAGGATAAAGGATGAAAACCTCAAAAGGTACTCTTCTTCATCTGATCCAATTGAAGGACACTTCTAACAACTTTTGTCGAATATATAACTGGAGTGATCATTTACACAGCAGTATAATTATGATCTAAATGTACCTTCAGAAAAATTTTATGAGGTTTTAAATAAAATAATTTGAAGTACACACCACACATCCTTTACTTTTTACAGAACACAAATGAAACAAGCCATTATCTTCACTAAATATTCAAAGGCTTGTCATACAAATTAAAACCTGTAAATCCAATGTGCTCAATTTGTAATGAACTAGTATCGGAAACAGTTGAACATATAATTTTAATGTGTCCAATGTATACGAATATAAGAAACTATTATATTAAACTTCGGGGTCATTCAGATGACTTGGATTAATTACTTACCTCAAGAGACAGAACACAATTGAAGAAACTGTACACATTTATAAACGAGGTGATGAAAATCAGATCGTTCATAATCAAAGAATAATTAAGTAAAAAAAACAAATGGCATGTATGGGTATGTATGTATATATGTGTATGAGTGTATGTTTATATATATTTTTATGTTTTTAAAGCGTCTTGATTTTCGGTCTCTTCTTTCATTAATTTATATCTATCTTCAAAAAATTAAAAAAAGAAACTAATTTTATAACAAAAGAGACCTAAAAAAATCAAGACTATTTAAAAACATAAACATATAAAAGTTCTAAGAAGTATATATACTAATGATAGTTTGTAGTTTATTTTGATACACTTTACTTTTCTAAGTATTCCCATAAAAAGAAATCAAGAGGAATCAAATAAGGTGACCTAGGCGGCCATTCTATTGTTCCTCTTCGACCTGTCTACCAATTTGGAATGACGTTGTTTAAGTTAATGTGCAGACAACATAGAATGGAGGCACACCATTTTGCTGCAGCAATAAATAATTTCTGCTTGGAAACAACTGGTTCGGGGAGCAAGAAGTTTTTGAGAAATTCTAAATATCGAGAACCTATTAAAATTTCTTCAAAAAAGTATGGTCTATTAATCCTAATATCTATTATTCCCGCCAAAACAATAATTTTCTCTGGTATTGAGTGAGGTAGTCTTGGATTCACTGTAGATTTTCCATAGCGTACAGATAAGTTTGATGATTGACATGACTGTTTAATAGAAATATAGCTACATTAGGGAACAGAACCTCTTTTAAAAAAATTTTGTTCCATTATAATTTCTTATATTAAAAAAAGCCTTTAATAAAGTACCTAGAGAGAAAAAATAGAAAATACTGGTCGAAAGAGGAGTTAATGTAAAAATTATAAAGATAAATCAAAATATTTAAGAAAACAATGAGAATGCAGTCATTAGAAATAACAAAATATCAAGAGCATTCACTATAAACATAGGATTAAGACAAGTGATTGGGGAAGAAGAAATCAAGATAAATATAAGAACCAATAATAGACGAAAATAGAACACAAGATGCACATATAAATGACAGTATTCATTAATAAAAAAGTAATATCCAGAGACTCCAAACTAAGAATATTCAAAACAATATATAGACCAACTCTAACATTCGGATGTGAATCTTGGGTATTGGCAGAACAAAAAAAAGACCTGAATATACAACGTTAATTAGATTATATGGAGAAAATACAACTAAAATGGTGGGGGCACTTACAACGGATGAATGAAGAACGCCCCATTAAAAGAATAGAAAATGAAAATTGGATAAAACTGAAAGAGATCTCATCCAAGAAAATCGTGGGAAAAAGTTATAACAAGAAATAAACTGGACAGAAGCAAAAGACCTAGCTCATAATAGGAATGAATGGATGGAATTTGCTTAAACAAAACCATCAACACCCCACCACCACTAATTTATTTCTCAAAATCATCTTCCAGGAGTTCTTCTACTAAACTCACTTTGTAGGGATACCACTTTTCCTTCTTTAGATTTCTAAGTCCATGCCATAATCTATTGCTACTTTTCATGAATGGTATTTTGAAAGGCTAACAGACCACCAAGTTTTTTGTTTTCAGATATTGGTTTTCTACTACCCTTAAGGAGGTCTCAATTTTGCTAACAGTTGATTGTGAAATCAACACTTCTTTCAGCGTACGTGTTTTATCTCCACAACCAATCATTATTAGAATTTCAATTATTTGCATTTCAGTCAGCTGACAGATACAAAGACTTTCAGAACACGTTTATCACAATATTACTATTAATCACTTAATCACCTAACCAGAAGTCAATTAAGTTTGAATGTTCAAAGATTGGGTTATGAAACTAAAATCAAAATTAAATTAAAATTAACATGAAAGTAAACTTGGTGGTAATTTTATGGTTTATTTAAAATAATTGTAAATTACTGGTAAACCAATAGAAATTCCCTGTATGGACCCTTTTTTTCTTATAAATGTGGAAAGCCCTTGACACTATTTATCAGTGTTCCATCTTAGTACCACCAATTAAGATTGACGTAACGTATTATATGCTCATAACCTCACAAACTTAAAGAATTAAATTAAGTTAAAAGTTGGCGAATTCTTAGTTTAATTCTAATTTCAATTCACTGTTAATTTTCTGTATAAACTACAAGTAGCATTTTAGTGTCTTGCAACTAGTAATTCAATGGTAATTTTTAATTTTTACTGCATATACCAAGGTTAATAATTTAATTATCACTTCGAACCAATAATTAATACATTTTATTAAGAAATCTGTTGAAATTTCAATAATACTAATTGTGACAATAAGCAAATCAATTACATATTGATACGGCTAAATAAGTAATTAAAATACCTTTCAAATAATGGATGACATCACCCATATTTTCATTCAAAAATTTTAGCGATAATGTCATCATGCTCCCAAAAATAAAAAGGCATCCTTACGAATAGCCTATTTAAAAATAAATATCGACGGGTCTCAGGATTTTTCCTTAAAATTGCCGATTCATGAAGTAACAAATCTATTCCTGTCTTTTGCACCATACTCTATAATAAATACACTTTCAATTATTTCAGATCATCAAGAAAAGAAGCTGCTAAAGAAGAAGCAAAAGCTAAAGAAATGTATGATTTGAAAAATACTATCACAGAACTATTTATGCAAACAGAAGAACAAGGAACACAGTTAAGAGAATTAACTAGGAAATTAGGAGATTTAGGTAGTTTTTAAGTTTCCTAGGATATTTATTTTTAAAACGAAGTCAAAATATAATATTATTTGTTTCTCTCATAAATTCAAAGATGAGAAAAACCTTCTGTCTCGGATATAACATGCATCCAGTGTAAAGTGTAAAAGTGAGTTGTGGTGTGGGATGCAATCAATTTCGTTGATATATTACAGAAAAGTATTTAAAAAGCAATAAAACATCTAATGTTTTTAAAGAGACCTGTCTCTTTAAAAAGCTATTGCCACTTCTTCAAACTGTAATTTGGTTCTTAGCACTAATAGTCAATGAACTACTTTTTAGCAGCTTTTTGAGTCTTTCGTCTCCATCTTTCCGTTGGGAGACAATCCGACCTCAAGCTTATTTAACTCACTACGGATCAGGATCTGACTAGAAGATTTGTCAACCATTGATTGAATCCAACCGGGTTTCTGCTACTAGATTGTAAATTATTTTGGAGAGTAGTCTTGGCTTTACAGTCATTCTGCAACTATACCTGAAGATATTTTGTACAAGATTCTACATCTTATTATTCTGCTTCCTCTCGAATAAAACCATTTTTGGGGGATTTTGTGTCTCACTTTCCTAGATGTTAGTACTACTTCTTCAAGGTACTTAATTCTTCTAGCAGGATATTTGCAAGTAGATACTCTGTTATTGAATTGCACGCAGAATCTGCAGCTGTCGTCTTCTGCCATGCTCATTGTCTCAAGGTGACATTAGACAGGGCACTGACATGTCAGGAGACCTACCATTAGTTTCATGTCATCACGAGTTCTTCCGACTTCTTAGTTGAAATAGTTAGGAATCTTTTGTATTTTTTTGGGCCTGAAGTGTGTCTTCAAACCTTTATTAGAGCACAAATTCTTGGTATTGAAGTTATGCATGTGCTCTCGATGAGTTCCATGGTTACCTTCGAGGGATTGTAGTTTATAGTTAATTGTGGACGGCCAAGGGTCCGTTGAATATATAGACCCGTCGTGCTACCTTTGAGGGTATTCATATGAACAGATACAAAAACATACACAATTACCAAGTTTTCAGACACCAAGGTTAACTAACTAGCCCAGTATAATTTTTATTTCAGAGACGACATTACATAAAAGGATTATTCATGATACTCCTAAACCGCCTCCAGATGTACCGCAAAAAAGTGGCACCGTCATTTCACATTCTCTTAAAAATGATTTTGAACCTTCACTAACATCTTCGATTAACAATTATGCAATGAAGCCAAATGAAATGGAAAATCAACGATCTTCTGGAAAGCAATGTTTTCGACATCAAAATCCTAGCATTATATTAAGAGCAGTAAATGACGTTGAGAATCAGTTTTGGAATCATCCGTTTATAGAGGAACAAGAAGATAGTTTTCTAATTTTAAGTCTATACTATGTACAAAGTTTGTTACGATTGTAGCTTAAAACTGTAAATATTGAAAATTAACAATAAGTCAAAAAGCGAATATAATAACTCGAATATTTCAAGTTTTTTTTTTATTTATTTTTATTTATTTTATTCATGAGTTTTTGATTAATTATGCGCAAAAACGAAATAAAATGTTTTTGTTTATAAAGTTTGCTTCTGTAATAGTAAGAATACGAACCAATTTTGATTTTTCTTATAAATTTTAACTGATTTTTTCAATATATTCAAAAATACCGCGTGATCAGATTAACGCTTGGTTTTCACATTGCGAGTTAGCTCGTACGTTACGTCGTACAGAAGTGCACTCTTATTGTACTTTTCACGCGAGCTCTCTGGGATCCAAGTAGCAGATATGTTAATTGATGAAGTTCATAATTACGGAAGGAGAAAAGAACGACGCCAGAGAAAAACTTGGACTCGGCAATGAATCTTAAGACATAACCAAAAACATGAAGTGGAAGATCCAGTTAAAGTAGGTGGTTAATCAAACAAATCACTCGTAATAAAAAAGGCTTTATTGCCTGTTAATAAGAACTGGTTAATGGAACTGGGACTGTCAAGGCACACGTTGTGCGCACGAGCTCTCCCACACATATAAGATATCATGCGCTCTCCGCACAACGATAAACATGCGCACAAATATAAATGTGGTACTCTGAACATTCACATTAGTCTTAGATTCGATAAGATTTATATTTCAATTCCAAATCTCTAGTTAAATATAAATACTTCAAAATTCGTAAAACATATTTAAAATGTGTTTTATTATAACAGTTTTGAAATCTACTCAAATAATCAACATAAAACTCACATCAGGCCGAGCTTATATATAATAAAGTCCCAATTAAATAATAATAATACTCTTTGACATTACCAAGAACTTCAATCTTAAATTATTCAGATAGTAATGCTTTAATTTTTTTTAAATAGTTTCTATCTTTGCCACAGATCAATATATCATCAACATGAGTTAAAAAATAAATGTTATTATTTCTTAAATCAAGTACATAAAAACAAGAGTCAACATTACTTCTTTCAAAACCAATATTTACTAAGAATTCATCAAGGCACTCATACCAAGCTCTTGAACCCTCTTCTAAGCCTTATAAACCTTATTTGAGCCATCCTCATAACCTTTTGGTAGTTTGACATAAACTTCAGAGTTAACCATACTGTTTAGAAGAATGTTCTTTCTACATCCATTTGTTCAATAGGCCCATTTGACAAGATTTTTAGAGTTTGCATTGTGGCTACAGGTGAATAAACATCCACAATTTCGTCAGTTAAAAGCCTCTTACCACTAATCTAGGTTTATAAGTATTATCAGACTTTTTTGAATAATTTAAATTTTATATCTAAAACTTCATTATTATCTACATTTTCGACTAATTTCAAAGTCTCATTTTTATTTAAAGAATCAATTTCTTTATTCGTGGTCTTTTTCCAAAATTAATTTTCTTCTGATTCTAACGCCTTCTCAAATGTGTGATGTACATTTGTGCTATAAAAATTTACAAAGAGACTGCATATACAACATAATAATTTCTAATGATATCAGTCACACATTCATCTTTACTTACTAAGCTATCATCAGGTAAGTCATTGTCAATATTGTCTAGCAATTACAACTCTATTATTTAAAAGCACTCAGTACCAACTTCACTATATGCAATTAATATTCTCAAATCAGCCTTTTTGACCCATTTAGAATTTCTTTTCTGTTCCAGTTTTCTAACAAAAACTTTATTACCGTACAAGCACAAATTTGAAACATTGGGTTTATCGTTCGATTAAAAAAATAAGTCGCTGTACACACTATTTCATCTAATATGTACGTTTACTTTGTCTAATAAACGAAGGACCATATTCATAATCGTTTTATTAGAAGTTCTGCTTTTTCATTTAATTCGTGTACATACATAATTTATAGCTATGCCTCTTCCTTTTGCCTCGCTATCCAAATATTCCGTGCCATTATCACATCTCAAATAATTAACCCTTTTTCCAAAAAATTTTCAATTTCATTCACATACTTAACCAAACAGTCATACACGTCCACTTTCGAATTGATGGCTTTTTCACCTGAAAATAGTACAAAAATGTCAACATTTTTTGATAGTTGGAGAAAAACATCATTATTCATCTCACTTTTTCACTTTTCATAAAATATAAACCATTACTTTTGACCCCTATTGCTCTTACTTTACTTTGATAATCAATAATTCCAGCTACTTTTCCTTTATATATTATCTTATTATTTTCTGTACCTTAACTAACACTTATTAAATTTGACTTCATATCTTTAACATGAATCACATTTTTCCTATTTACTAAATGTTTTTGACCAAAAGCATTAAAAAAGCTTTTGACACCAATTTTTAAGTGACTGAACCGAAAAATTTTATTCCAGCCATCGGCCATCCCGTGTTAAAAAAATAGAGGCTAAAGAATAGAAATTTGACATTTTCGGATTTACGTGTCAACATATAAATTTTATTTGAAAATATATAAACAGAAATACTGCTAAATAGTGAAAGTAATATTTGAAAAATATATGAAATTAATTCAGTGGAGTTATGAACAATTATAATTGTTGAATGACGTAACCATAAGTAATTATTAAATTTCATCATAGAAAAATACATATGGAAAAATTGAAAATTCTATAACTATTTGGTTATGGTAAAATAGGGTAAAAAAGGATCAAGGGGTGTTAAAAGAGCACGGAAAAATGTTATATAAATAGTTAGTTTAGCCTAATCTAAAAACACTGACCGACGGCTAATTCCACCTTTCATATATTTTAATTACCTCCCTCCAACACCCCCACAACCACAAGTCGATAGGGGGTGGCGGATGATTTCTAGATAATTACCAACCAATATCTAAAAGCCATTGTATTCTATTACTACTTACATAATTTAATTCAACATTGTGGCCTCATGGTGCGCAACCGTTGTATCTCACGCATTGTTTCTGTCTTCACTTTTCTGTTCTCGTTGCTGATTGACACAAAGCGCTCTTCTCACGCGCTGACTGGTGAAGTTGTCATGCGCTCTTTCGATGTGCAGAGTTCGCCATGCGCCTCTCTCCCTCCATTTTTACAAACCTTTTGCATATGACCTGCTTGACTGCAGCCATAACAAATTCGCTCCTGCCAACTTTTACTCAAAGTACATTTGATTCTCTTTCAGGATTTTCGCCTTTTTTATTTTTGGAAAAGGCCATTTGAATTTTACTTCTAACGTAATCGGCTGTTTGATCTTTTGACGGGTCAATTAGATCACTGATATAACTTTCGCACTTGCGCTTTTCAAGTCGCTTACACATTTTTTAAAGTCACCAAAAAATGTCACCGGCTTTCGCCATTTTCTATCTTACGTGCTTTTGTTCGTACACTGGATACTGTCAAATAATTTTAATTAAACAACACTCATATCTAACCACGCTCTGCTACCATGTTAAGGTATGTGATTAATCAAATAAATCACTCGTGATAAAAAAGCATTATTACCTGTTAATAAAAAAATAAAAGAAACATCTTTATCATCGAACATCTGACATAGAACTGGAACTTGGAACTGTTAAGGCACACGTTGGCGCATGAGCTCTTCCACCATACAAGAGATCATGCGCTCTCCGCACAACGATACACATGCGCAATATAAATGTTCTGTCAACAAAATCAAAAACATATATACAAATCATTTGAGATTAAACAGTGCACAAGGTGAGAAAAAGTAGTGCCAAACATACAAAAAGTTGATACCCATATGAGAAAAGCAATACCTGCCAGAGTTAATAAATCGCATTGAGATATTTAGCAATAACTAGTGACTGTTTTAGCAGCATAGAAAGTCACTCTAGAGTGCCTAAATTATCTATATCCCTGTTTTTACCATTGGTATTAGATGCTATTTAGAATGCATTGGAGGAATTTAAACAGCTGAGTACAATCAAAACACAAATCACTATTAATTAATAATTTTTATTCCAAAGAATATTTTGATTTTTTGTTTTTTTCATATATGTATGTGTAACAGATGTCATTAATTTTTTGTTGACGTACATCCCAAGCTGAGATTATGTATAATGGGTTAAATTGCTGCTTTTCGCGCATCTTTTCCATCACACTTCCTTCGCTTCGTAAAGCTCTACAAACCACAGAGTGTCGCATTCACAACACTTCTTTTTTTCCGCCGAAATTTTCTTTTCACTTATTAGTCCAAGTGAATTTGAATAATAGGACACGGTCCTATTCCATTCAGATTCGTTGCCGATTCCTAAGTGCGCTCGGATAAGTTGTAGTCGTCAGAATTCACTTTTGTACGAGTCTAGAATCATGTAAACTGTCGAAGGAAAATAAAAATATCTCACGCTCTCTGTAAAGCATACGAAGCATATTTTGACAGTCCTGTTCAGCATCAAAACAAGCCATGGGCTCCTTACGTTCGTGGTACAGTTATTGTGAAAGCAATTTTAAATTAAGCGGTAAATCAAATATAATAAACACATTTATTCTTATTTCTATACTTTAGTTTGGTATCGAGATGAGAAGAGGTCCATGATATTTGCAATACCAAGGATCTAGCGAGAACCTACAGACTAAGTCAATGACTGCTACTTTTGCATTGTGAACTGCAGTAAAAGATGTAGAAATGAAAATGCAATACCTAACGACTTGAATCTTCCTTAGCTTCAATTGCACAAGACCAGTACCTAAGCTACCAAAAAAAATTATGCATAAAAGTATCTTATCCCTTAGTTCTAATAGAAGTAATACCGATAAAGAGTTTCCACCTAACACCCTTATATTTGCCAATAAATAAAGCAGAGCATTCAGACTCTCGCTAAAAACATTGAAGTTTACTTCATATAAAAAAGTAGGGTTAAATTTACCATAGAGAAAATTAATGAGTAATAAATGCGATATTATTTGGTTAGTAAATAAAATACTTCACTTCTATGACTTGATGTCATTTCACCACAAGCATCAATGTACCACCAGCATATAAAATAAAGTCATCAAGATATAGCAGCAAAATCTAAACTGAGCAATTCACGGGAGGCGAAGGCGAAAGAGAGAAATTCATTGGAATAATTTTGGGAGAGATGAGGAAATTTTTTTATAGAGAGGATTCATTGGAATTAGCCCTGATATAGGAGTTGATCCTTTGCAGGGCTGTGGTTGTGGTCATGGTCATTGGTTTGTGATTACATAGCTTCGGGCTGAAAAAAGTAAAACAAACGAAAGACCAACCTGGGTTTGATCGAATAAGATAACAGATGAAAGCTAACATTCTAACAAAAAACGGTTCTTTCCAGGTTTGGAGATTTATTTTGTGATATTTTTTGTTTTTTTTTGTTAATAGGGATGCGGGTAGTTATAGAGTGGGTACAACTGCGGCTGCATTATACTCTATCGTCGGCCATGTAGATGAAGGCATGGTACACTTATTTCATAAGTTTTGGATATGAAATAATATCCGAGAATAAAATATTTAATTGAAGCCGAAAAAAATTCTTGGTATCACTTTATCAGGTGTTCAAGTTGTGGTATTTTTACATCTTGACACAAAACACAATTTATGTACCATTATTCAAATTAATCAAGTTAAATAATAACCCTTATTTTAGAATAACTGTCGTATTTACTTTGTATCATATGTTTAGTGTATATTTTATACCTATGACGTCACGCAATATGGCAGCCCTTGCTGAAATGTTTAAGCTACCTATAAAATTTTTGAAATTTTAATAATTTTTGTCCCCATATATATTGATCAAAGAATTAAAAAAATATATTATAAAAGCTGTATATAAAGTATCCAAAATCATTTTTGTACCAATGACAAACATGTGTTATTAGCTACACTGTATTTCAACAAGGAAAGTCAATAGTTGTCGTGAAAAATGTCTGCAAACAGCGAAATCTAAATTAATCGAGTCAATTTTATAATTACATTGACATTAGAGGGATTCAAGAGTAAGTACTTGATTCCTACAAACCAAACGTTCCCATCAGAAAGGCATATTTGCCAAAGTTTTCTGTCCCCAAATTTATAAAACTAAGTATACTGAACACACTGTAAACAGTTTACCTTTAGTGTCTGAAGACGATAACTTATCGGTTATCGAAACGCCCGTCAGATAATGTAATTGTGAGTGTTAGTGTAGTAGTTGTGTAAACAGTATGTTCAGTATGAATATCACAAACGGTTCCAGATATTGCACCTTGAAAGAAAGAAATTTTATTATGTATATATGTAGCACGAATTAATAAAAGAGTCGAAATTAAATATATTTATATTATGTGCATATGACATGACATAATCACATTATGTCGATAACATGAAAAATGATGTAATTAGTGGTGCATTCCACTAAGCGCTCAATGCGCCAGAAATACTTTTTTGGGCGTTCCACTTAGTGACTGCGATGACCCATGATGTCATGACTAACGTTCACGACGACCCTTGTCAAGAGGTGGGTCGAAGTGAGCGTTGAAAAAATTTCGGAATTTTTAAAACCGAAGCAAAGCAGATTGCAACCGTTAGAATCTATCTCATTATTTGATGCGGTAGGGGATATTATAAGTAATTTGGAAGGATTCTTGTGATGCACCACCAAATATTTTAATATGGAAGCAGAAGCTATTGTGATTTTACTTAAATGTAAATCAATTAAACAAGCCACTAAAAAATTCAATGACCTACAAACTGTAACTTAACATCTTAAAGCTTTTGCTTTATTTTTTCTGTTTTGCCATTCGTTTATCGCTCTAGACTAAGTGGAACGGGAAAGATCGTGGTCGTGAGTTCTTGGTCACTTCACATTGCCGACTAAATATCACCTAGTACTAACGTGAAAAAGACGATACCGTGCTACCTGGGGTAGGAAAAGTAAGTGCAAAGAAATTGGCATATACAGAAAGCAGATTAATTACACAACAGAAATAAATTCGCATTTCTTCAAAATGCTCACTCAGTACATATTAGAGAAAAATATGAGTTAAAATTTTGTTAAAATCTGCGAGTACCAGGCAACTGGCTGGAGACTTGAACGGATTTTAAGAAGGGGAACGAATTCGCCATAAACTGGTTTTCGCGTCAGCTTAAAACTGACGAGTAGTGAAACGTAATGGCGGTGTAGTGGCTGACCTTGAAATAATGTCACTTGACAGAATACGCGGATGACTCTCGTATATCAATCTAATAAAGAAAACTCAGCTTAAAACGGAAATATAGGTACTTGTAAAAATATATTCTATAAAAAATAGATTCACTAGATTAAATTTCTTTTTCACAGATACCATTGCTTTTTAGCAATTTATGTAAATTTGCTATTTTTTCTTCCAATTTCTTATAATTCAAATGTTGCTTATCAGCTCTACAACTTCTAGAGCTACCTCGGGAGCTTGTTCTAGATTCTGGACTGCTTCCTCTAGACTTGAAAAGTGATTTAGTTCGATGGGGTGATAGACTGTGATTCCTATTGAACGAAGTAACATTTTCGTTTGATTCTATACATTCGGGGTCTGCATATTTTGTACTGGAACTTGAACTACCTCTACTGCGGACACATTTTACAGAGCTTTTCGTCTTCCTATAAAACATCAAAAAATTTAGTTTTAATATATTATTATCATAGATTTAATATTTCTATATTACTAGTGGCCGTAAGTGTAAGCGGGGACCCTTTTAATAGAGGAAAACACACTTCAAATTTCACATTTTTTATCAATTTATATGGTATGAACCCGTATATATATATATATATATATATATATATATATATATATATATATATATATATATATATATATATATATATAAAATAAAATAGTTTAAACATAAACTGATATATGTCTTCCAATATCCATTGCAGATTATAAAAACCCTTGCCGACAATTTTGTTTGATCTACCATAGGCGTAGATACCTCATTTTATAAATTTATTATTTTTATAAGTTCTTTTAAAAATATGTATATCTAATGTGAAAAAGTATTCGTTAAAACGCAAGCGAATCATTATAATTGTATTTAATTGAATATTAAATTATAAAATGTACCCGCCTGTAAGGGAGTTTGGTTTAAACAGGGTACCGGACGAGAACTGAGCCCTTTTTGTACCCCAATCGTCTATTAGAACTTCGGTAGTCTTTTATTTGACGCAAATAATCGCCATCGAACGATTCCTGACGATTCGGTTATTGCCAACCGTTTATTCAGTTTTTTGTGTTTAAAACCACATGATGACAAAAATTGATGCAATGTTTCTAAACTGGTATAATTCTACTCTGGATATTCTGCTACCTTTTGCTGTAGTACTTCTAATGTCGCAACCCTGTTCTCCTTATATAAACTATAAATTCACGTACGTATAAAATCTTAAGTGGCTGATAAATTTCACCAAGCCACGCCACTGCTTATCGCAGACTGTCCAACGAAGTATTTTAAAGAAACTGTGTACATACGCCTTCCGTCAGCTTCGGCCAATAGAAATGCGTATTTATGAAATATTGATTGTCTTCTGCGATTGATATTGGAAGAACTATAATTCTCAAAACTGGTCTCAGCTTCTCCGCCTATGAATTGAAATGCTAAATAATACGCATGACCAACTTGCGATCATGCGCACTAGACTCAACGTATAATAAGTGAGACTCTCCCTATGAACCGACTAACAATACAGGAGTATTACATATATGATAATAACTATAATAAAATGTGGTTATACAGTATTATGATACACATAGCTTTTGTTTTGTAAATGATCTTATTTATTTCAAATTGAACTGATATCTATCATCAGCTCACCTATTCTCACTTTGATATGGTAGGTCAATACAAAAGTGAAATAAAAAGAAATTCACGAATATTAACCACAATTTTAATCACTAGTCGTTAACCAAAAAATGGTTAACAATGGTCGCATTCAGCGGATGAAACCGTTGTGCAACTTTTGTAAAACCCTAGCCTTGGCGCATACGCTACTTAACACATTCTGGAGCGGATGCCATGTTTCGGGGAGCTTTTAATTTGTGCTTGGTAACGATAACAAAGCTGAAATATGAGAAGAGTGAACCAAAAAACCGGGGCTGAACCAGACTATAAATTTATTAAATCAACTGTGTTCTGTGATCAAACGTTATGTTGTAGCATTCTTAGAAGAAAAATGATTGAATTGAATGGTTATGAGGATAGGAAAAATGAATTAAAACTCCATCATTTATTTTCCACAATTTAATGTCCATTTTTATATATGTTACCAGAAATGTATGAAATCTAGGAATTGTTTACAAATCCTAGAAAGTTTATATAATTCTGAAACTATTTAGGAAATGTATAAAATATTGTTTCAAAAACTATTTAATACGTAAATGCCCTAGGAAATGTGGACAATTCCTAGGAATTGTATATAATTCCAATATCGTACATATTAGGAAATGTATAAAAATTCTTCCTGTAATAAAACACGTTGTTAAAATGATAATAATAATTTTTGTTAAAGCACTTGTTAAGACAACAACGTTCAGGTGGTAAGTCATAACGTAAAATATAATAATTTTCATACTATCTTACTAACTAAAGCTTCGAAAGTCAAGTATCTAGGAACTATTAAAATGTATTTATCACAAAATCGATGTATTATTCTTATAAAGTCATACTTTCGTTTGGTAAGTAATCAATCTGTTAATTAGATAATTATAAATGTTCCAATATTAAAGTAAGTCTTTATATTATTATATTATGTTAAATGTAAACGAGTCAGTCCATATGGCTATTTATTTTTGCAGGGTAAGCCAGAATGGCACCTCCGTCATCTCCGTACACGGTACATCCTCTGCATCAAGAAGAACTCTTGGTCACACATTAATCTGAGAGTGAGAATATAATTGTTTTAAGATTCCGTTCTTGGTATCAATTTGATGATACCATCATCGGCTTTAGCCAAACTACACCTACTCGTATAATATTTCAGGCATCACCTCGTCCTATGTCAATATTTCCTATTGCTATTTAGACAATGTGTAGATTTCTTAGGAAATGTGTCTAATATAATTTATTTTACACATTTCCGTGCAATTTTAGTAATCACATATATTTCCTAGGAAGGAATTACATACATTTCCGTTAACATATACATATTAAAGTGCTGAATATACATCGTAATTATTTAAAAAACAAACTAGACAAAGTACCACCACATAAAGTAACACTCGTTAAGTTTAATAAAAATAATTTCGTTTGAATAAACAAAAAACATACAATATAGCCTCTATAGAAAAAATACACTTGTCAAAAACTAATAATTTACAGAAATCAAATACGGCTTCCCATCGAAATTCAACACGTTCCCCATCACTACCGCTACCAGTAGGTAGCGATAAGCGATACGTACGCTGAATGCGACCAATGGTTGGTGCTACACATAGTGAAAGTTGGTACATCATAAGCGTCATGTGGATTTGATAATGGCAACGCCATCTGTGTGTCAGTCGCCCGACTTAATGAGTTATGCATTACCTTGGTTGAGCCCAATGATTATTAGGCTTGAGAGACTCTGGTTGCCTTGAGCGTGCTCTATCGTATTCGGCACCTGGCGATTGACATCTTTTATACATTGTTTTTAGGCTTGAATGGGATGCTTTATTTATTGCAGGGATTGTCAAATGGTCACCTAATCCTAACCTGTAAATATAAAATAAGTATAAAATAGAATTTTCGCAACAGTAAATGCAATAGTAACTTAATATGACTTGAAAATACATTCTACATTCTTATTTTTCAACATAAACTTCTAGATTTATACACTTCTTCTAGCAATAATAAATAATTTTTGACTTGCTCTTGTGACCTAGTAAATGCAATAGAACTTTTTTTCCAAATAAGGCAGTTTATGCTCGAATCCTTCGATCAAACGTTGCTAATTATCAAATTTGCATATACTCGTCGTCAATAGTTTTTCCTTTCTCAACATAGTCGATAAATGTATACTAAAATTTCGTAACTATCACCTTGCTTGAAGATGAAATAATCTCTGCCTTCATATTTTTTCACTATTGTTCAGATTTTTCCTTTGTGTGAATTGATTCTGCTTCTTTAGAGAAAAACTTCGCTAAGCATTGAAGGCAAACATATTCACGGTACTGTTTTTGCTCGAGACTGAGCAAACGCTGTATCCTTCTTGAACTCAGCCTCTCTAATTCTCTGTTCGAAGTTCCTACTACTGAAGGTAGAATCAAATTTAGTTGTTATATTGATTGCCTTGTAGGTGGAAGTATTGTACCTTAGAGAATTATATTTTTTGAAATTTCTAGTTTCGTTTCTTTTTCACCTAGCATCGTTATCATTTTATTACAGTTCGGTCGTAATTTCATTGTTCTTTCTTTTTTTTTAAACTTCATAGAAGAAGCGGAGGTAATACTGACCACTTAAGGAAAAATCAATGCAACACAAATATGAATATATCCATTCCTCTTTCTTTGTTATTATATAATTAACCATTTATTGATCAAACTTATTATTAATGAACACTTGATTCAAAGCACATATACAGAAGACCCTCGCTTTGGTTCTTTATGCCACCATTGAAGGTAAAACAAACCAACCATGAAGGCAACACAACAACAAAAAAATTTTTGCAATTATTTTATCGTCACACCTTTCGCAAAAAAATCTAACATCTTCATCATCGTCTTCGACACCGGCACAATTACAGTGTGCCCTTAAAGAACATGCGGGGCATTCTGTCAATTCTTGAAATGAAATGAGAGCAATAGAAACATCAAAAGTCTTATTCATCTTCGCTAGATGAGTATTTGCTTTTCTTTTGAGTATTCTTTGTAGATGTCACCTTTCCTTTTTCTTTTTGTTTGGTTGTTTCACTTTTCTCTTCTTTTCAGTGAGAAGATTCTGTTCTACCTTTTTGCGCTTTCTTTCACCTACTGTGCTTCATCTGTACTTTCATCTTTCGCCACGAGATGATGTTATTTCGACTGTCTTTTCTCGCTCAATATTAAGTTTAGCCCGTTTAGAACTTCTAGGGATGGGCGTGATATTCTTGGGAGCAATATGAAAGGATGTACTTGTAGATGGCAGTTAGATCTTTATTTTGGGAAATACTCTGATCACTTAATATTGATGGCGGTAGTCCAATGGTGTTCAAATATTTATTAGTTATTGATAACAATGGTTCAGTGTCACCTTCATTGCTACATGTGCCAGTTTTTGCTGTAATTGTTTCATCGTTGACCAGATGTTTCATCGTTGACCAGAGGTGATGTTATGTTTATTTGAATAGCTGCATAATCGTCAGATACGTCACACAAAGCACCTTAGACTGGAACCGTTCGATGATTGTGAGCTTTGACTTAGACGCAGTTCTCCAAAGTTGCAGTATGCAGAATGTCTAGAATCGCTTGAAGATTAGATTATATACGAGTAGTTATTTTCGACTGATAGTTGTAACTTACGCCCAACAAGCGAATAATGTTTTTGGAATATCAAACATAGTGGCTTCCGTTTGGATCATATTATGAATTCTACATGTATACCTAGGTACTTCACACATTCAACGATAGGAATATGATTATGGTTGGATGTGGCTTGAGGTGATGGTCCGTGACACTTTGTAATTATTATGAGCTTTTATTTTGTTTCATTAATTGTAATATGCCACTTTTCAACTCATTTCTCAATTGTTTTATTCCATCCTGTATATTTGTTGCTGATTCGATTTTTTGTACAGGGTAATATAATAAATATAAACAGCTTTCTTCGCCTATATTATAATTTATCTTTCTTTGTGGTTTCATTTATTGAGTATATAATGGAAAAAATAATAAATATAAACTCACGGAAGGCATATTTTTACAGGTCAATTGCTTCCGCTTTAAAATTTCTGCAATATGTATAAAGAAGAACTGTACTATTTTCGGAAAAATCTTCTATAGCCAAGATATACTTACTTACCTGGATGACTCACCGACTTTATTTAATTTTGCCTTCAAATTTTTTTCCGAGCATTTAACTTTTGCCAACTCTTTCGCCAATTGTATTTTGTCATTTCTTAATTTCTCTACTAACTCATGGTGTGAATTCCTCTCATTTACCACACATTTTTCTAAAGTACTAACTGCTTTTTGTAAGGATAAAACTTGATTTCTAGGCTTCTTTCCAAATTGTTTCGTCAAACGTCTGACTTCCTCTTGCAATTCCACATTTTCTTCTGTAAGCTCATCAATCCTAAAAAGTACTTGGATGTTATTTTATTGATTAAATTCAACCGGAGTCTACAAAAGAATTGAAATCATTGTATTTTCTCAGTTTTCCCAGTAATGATTATAATATCTACATGGACAATTAAAATTGTGTATTAGTCTTAATAATAATAGTTATCAATAGAACTAGATATTGTTATAATTTGAGCTATTATTTTCATCTTCTTCAAAAAATAAACGACATATAGAATTGATAATAATGATAATATCGATAGTTATATATGACTTAAAAAAACTTCACGTCTTGATTAAAGTATTAAGTAATGAAATTTAAATGGCGGTTAGGTGGTAAATAATTATAAGCTGTGGAGCATAACTGCAACCCCACCTGTTTCTTTCGAAGATAATCGTCTACTACTTTAGGTAATTAAAATTAAAACTGAAATAAATGCACTGATTGTGAGTCAAATATTGTTAATCAGTCATGCAAAATTATAGTGATGTCAGCTTTGGCTTGTCTAATGAGGACATTATTAGGCGAGGCAACCAAGTTGCGTAACCAGTCGGATAAATAGTCGCTTACTCGGTCACTGGACATTGTTTTATTTGGAGCTTATTAGACGAAGACATCAACCTTTGGACTTCTGACTGTCTACCCAGTCCGACAACCGTACTGGCAACCACTGGCTGCTTAGTCTAGTTGCGCTCCTACGTAGCATACATTATCTCAGTCACAGATAATGACTCAAAGACATATGTGACTACTATAGATAAATAGTTGAAGAAGAACGTTGTAAATAATATACTTATTGCCGAAATAAACTTGAAAAAATTATCAGTGCAATGGTAACAAGATTGTCAAAAGATTCCCAGAAGCTAACTCGAAAAGACATTTGCAGTCGTCTTGTAATATGATATAGACAAGACAAAGTATATTGTAATGTTTTTATTATTCATTTAAACTATTTCTAATAGTGGGATGAATTTATACACGCTGACTCTTACTTTTCAATTTATTCAATTTTCCCAATTAATTTTTACTATTTCTTTCCGTTCACTATGACTTTTATTTATGAATTAACTCTCGCTGCTAAACAAGCACGGATTTTAATCAGGAAGGAATTTCTAGAATTCCAGGAAGTAAGCAAAGAAAGAACTAAGCAAAAAAGCATTCCTAGAAATTGGTAAAAAAAAACAATATAAACAAATCGCCGGTATGATAAGAACATGTTTAAAAACAAACATCACATGAATTCTACGAACCGGCGTAATAGCAAAATTTCAGACTTCCATTATAATCGAACAGTACCGGCTTCATGGTCCATATCGTTGACGAGTTCGTAATAATATGTTATTACAAGGTTAATAACATAGGATGTCATGAATTTATCGGTGATCGGTGATAAAAAACACCGAAGGAAGTTACGTAAAGGAGTTCTCTTATATCGCGGTAACGTACCCAGCACAAAGTTTGGAATTAGTTGATACGCTTTAGAAATGCAAGAACAGGAGGATAAATGTCTCCACCAATCAGTTGATCAGGGGATAGGCAAAAGAATCAACACTCCTAACAATAAATGAAATAAAATAGAATTAACAAGTTCACGAATATGTTTCTGATGCAAATATGAATTACATTAGACCTCCACATATCTACTTCAATTATGTTCAATAGTAAAAGATTAAAGATATTGTAAGAACCTGAGCGTAAGTTCAAAAAACTGTTGGTGGCCTACCTTTTCTGTAGAAAAAATATTTTCTTCGAATCGTTATTATTAGATTTAATCGCTAATTCTTCTCTAGCTCTGGCTAATTCTAGCTCTAGTCTTCTTATAGTAGCTTGTAGTATTACAGGATCTGGTGGACCACAATATTCGAGAGGTAAAGGGTAACGAATTCTAAAATAAGGTATAGTAAATGTATATAGTTAATTATCTAAAATTAAATTACCTAACTACAACTACAACAAGTATTATACTTTTATTATTTTAATATGCATTTAATGAGCTGATAACGGTATTATATAATATACTAATGCAAATATGCGACCCATCTATTCAATCAGTTTTTTTTTATTTTAATGCAGTGTTGGCGACACTATTATATATTCTGTCCTTGTAAAGGACAATTAAGTATTTGGTATGACTGTTTAAAGAAACATGAAAGGAATTATTCCAATGAACATACCTTAATATAATCTAAAATTTTTGGGTAATTAAGACTAATACTAATTGTTCACCCCATGTTAATTATTGTTAATTTATTTAAACCTGTCTGGCAAGTCTGTTGCATTGATAGAAAGATAGTAGCTAATTAAAATCATTTACCGAAAAAAACCACTACCTTAAAATTGCAATATTTTGCTATTTTGTAGTATAAAGCCCAACATACTGTTGAAAACGTTTGTTTTATACTGAATACACTGTTGACACTACCACTACACCAACGCTCACGTTTACACTGTCTGACGCGTGTTTCGATAACCAACTTATCTAATGACTTGATTGACTTGTTTTGTACAAGATTTTCCCACCAATAAACCTTGGCGGGAATCTTCACATTCATTTCTTGACTACTAAACTATAGAGTGGGTTGTAAAGAATTAGACCTTTATCCCTATTTAAACTACTTTTACATCTAGCAAATTCAAATTGAGGTTTTTCCAGTGGAATTGATTTTGGCGGGAGAAAGTTTATTGGTGGGAAAATTTAGTATAAAACAGGTAAGTCAACTCGTTAGTTTTTAGATTACGTTCAGTCTCTAAAGATAATAACTTGGTTATCGAAACGCGCGTCCTACAGTGAGTGTTGGTGTAGTGGTAGTGTAAATAGTGTGTTCAGTGTGAATATAGAGAAAAGTTTCAGAAATTACAACTCAGTAAATGTTTGGTTTGATGCAACCATCCAAAACAGTTGAAAAGCTTTTATTGGACGCTTATGAACAGGTTTTCAAGCAACCACAGACAAAGGACAGGATTATAGTAATTCAAATATGTATAAGAAATCTATAGTCTATTTTCTTAGAAAAATAGCACGATCTTTGTATCTAAAATCAATGAACTCAGATTGCAGGAATTATATCCGACCAGCAATTTATCTATCCTTATTTCAAGTATAGATAACATTACTTAATAAGATATTCTTAGTCCCGATTCCGGATTGACAAACAAACACGGAGGGTAGTAAATTAAATAAACAGAGGTCTCGAGAGAAAAATATACTGTTCGGTGGAATTCTTAGACATATCTCATGCCTTTAAGAAACTCTGGCATTCGGAGCTAATATCTAAACTCAAAAAATCTGCCTTATGACATATTGGAAGTACAACCAATTCAAGCAGGCAGCTCTAGGAAGTGTGTTAGGACTAACACTTTATTTGTTATATATAGTTGATATGCCTACTACAAGCTTAACGACCGTAGAAACGTATGTCGATAATACCATATTATCAATATTAATGTCCCGAGTGCATGTCAAATTGTCGATAATTTAATTTTCTCGAGTGCGCGAATGCGCACGAGAGGAAATTATGAGACAATTTGACATGCACGAGAGGGCATTTTGGCAGACTATTTCCTGAGAAAAATTTAATTTAAAATAAACTTAATTCTGTGTTTAAAATTTGTTATTCTTTAAATTATACCGTAGTTGACGATCATCATATTGGCATTGAATTGGTATCTACGGTAACTTATTGACAACAGGTTTTTTTAAAAATTGTCCAGTAGGACGAAATGAAATTTCAAAGTGGACAAGAGATGCAGCGGAAGCTATAGGAATTGACACGAAAAGAATAAAAGTGACAAATCACTCGAACCGTGCTGCGGCAGTTACTCAGCTTGCCAAGGTTGGGGTTTCAGAAAATCAAATTATGAAGGTTACCGGACACTCAAATCAGGCCTCGATAAAGAGTTACCTCCAAGTAAATAGTGAACACCACGAGGAAATTGTACAAAAAATGCGAAATGACAGTAGCGAAGTAACAATAAGAAGTGGTGGAAGCAGCATAGAAACACCATCGTCGGCCTCCAGTAAAGTTGTATATTCTAATTGCATTTTCAATAATTGTTCCTTTTCTTAAAATATAAAATTAAAACCAAATGATGTTTATTAATCCTAGACGAAAATTTGGCACTAGTGCAAATTATCGATAATTTGCACTAGTGCAGTATTATCGCTGAAATTTGATCGTTGCTAGGTAAACATAAAATATTACAGCTTTTTGGTTGGCTTAAATTTTTCGAAGGAAATAGTCACATGTAGATCCAACAAAAGAATCTTCTAAATTACAGACTGCACTGGACAAAATACAAAATTGGCAAAAAATATGGAGAGTGAAAACAAATGAGAGTTTATATAACCTTCATGAAAAGAACAGAAAATTGTCCTTCTGAGACATTCAATAATAAAAGGGAAATTCTCATGAAATATCGAAATTTATTAATAAATCAATGAAAAATATGATGGCCTCCAGAATAAATGAGTTTTGACGATTTAAATGTGAGGGAATGATGGAATAGTATTATTTGTTTTTTAAATATGTTTAAAAATTTTACTAGGTTATATTAACTTACAAATAATGAAAGAAAACAAAATTGTAATTATGTAGAAAGTTCCAATAAGCAAAAATGTACGGTAACAGAGTCGATATAGTCTGAGAGTTATTTTCTCACTTTTATTCAAAATGAGAAAAAGACGGTGAGGGACTGACAATACAAATAATAACCTAAAAAAATCTCGCAACATAACGTTTCTTTACTATCTAGTTTTAACTACGCTTTCTAACTCTAAAACATATTTTACCACGCCATCAAAATTGAATTATCATAGTTAACTATTTATTCTTCACTGTGGTTGAATGAAATGTAATCTTTATATATATTCCATTACAATGGAATATAAACCAACAATTACTCAATTTAATATCAAGAAAGTTTAAAAATTGTCATTTCGACTATAAACCAGATGGAGTGGAGAGAATACTATTTTATACAAAAGAAATTTATATATATTGGACTATAAATATAAAGTTGAAAAACTCAAATTATATTATATGTATTTAAGAAAATAATTGTCATGGTAATTTGTTGAGTAAATAAAGTAATTTCAGTTAACCGGTCCAAAGGATACCTGTTGCGAAAATGACAACTTTTTAATTTTTTTTTATATTAAATTAACTGACCAAATATTTATATAAGTTAACCAATTATCAGCGAATGCTTTTTGACCAATTAATAAGATCAATTATCATTTTATGACCAATTTCTGACCTTTCAGATGGTATAATTTGTCAATCGAAATTCCACACATGGATTTTGCGGAGCCATCAGGGACGGCCTCTACAGGAATATGGAAGCTCGAATGAATAAGAGGGTTGAGTGAAAACCTGAACTTAACCCGAAGAAGTGAGCCCTTATCAGCAGAATATATTTTCGAATGCGTTGAGGGATACTCAACAAAATTTCAATCATTTTGGTTGCTCTAGTTTGACAATCGTATAAGTGATTTATTCTGAAGATTTTTCTGAAAATTGAATATCATGCTGTCAGTAGATATTTGTTTTTAAAAAGCAATACGTTTAGGCAAATGAAACAGGAGTTAGACACTGTGTAAAATTTTGGGCAACTGAATTGAAACATTGCCTAAACAGCTAGACAGATGACGAGCATTCAGGGCTGCCAAAAACTACGACCACCAGCGATATCAAGAAAAAAGTTCTACAAATGGTACTGGTACTTCCGTTTGATTAAGGTTAGAGAGCTAGAAGAGGCTATTGGCATATCAAAAGAATGCATTTGCCATATTCTGACTGCAAAATTATGTCTGTGAAAGCTATCTGAGCTTCGGATACCACATTTGCCTACTTTTGACCAAAAGCGCGCTCTAGTTTTTATTGACGTGGCTTAAGCAAATTGAGTAGGATTTTTTGCGTTGATTTTTAACTATAGGTGGAACTCAGATCCACCATTATTAAGTTATTGTTATAGATTTAAAAGAATATATTGAAATAAAAAAATGATCACGTTTTGCTCTTTGTTAGGTCGAAAACTTTTCAGATAACCCTCGTATACCATTTATTTTAGGAATCACAATATTTCTGTAGATTTTCAATTTTTTATCTACGAATTTAATTATTGTCAAATTGTAGTATTATTCGAAATTGCAATTATCTGTTCAGTTTTTAAGTTTATTATTGATATTTTTGGTATCCACATTTTGATTCTTATATTTTCGATCATCAAGATGTCGCATATTTATATGAATAAAACAAAATAGCATTCAATGGATTTTATGAGGTGTGATGAAAAAATACGGCGAATTCAAAGATGACATAAAATTTGGATAAACCTTCAAAATACTGCTTGGTTAACCATGCAGTCATCCCAACGTTAAATCCATGACTGGAAGCATTTCTAAAAGGCGCACATAATCTGTCATAGGATTCTTGATTTAAGGAATGATGTCCAAACGTTTTCCTTCAATCTAGATATCGCAAGGTTCTGGATATAGCGGATAGCGACCAAAACTTGCGAAAAGCGACATGTGGCACAGTATATTGTTATAATGAACAACAAAGTCGTCGGTACATTTTTCGGCCAGTTTCTTTGCATGCTATAAACTTTCTAGTACCACTTTGTGGAATTCGTTGTTTATACCTGTTCCTGTTGAATCGCATTATGCTTTCACAAATGAAGAAGAATGATTTCAATGACGGGCATTTTTAGGACGTTGTAAGTCAGAGGTGTTTCACTGGAAACTCTAAATTTTTGTTTCAAAGTCATAATCATATGCTTCAAGCTCCATTAACAATTTTGACAGTGAAATTATGACCTAACTCCAAACATCTGTTAAAAAGCTTTTCAGGGATCTGTACAAGATTGTAAGTACTTCACTAAGCTCTCGAATAGTTCCTTCAACTTTTTGTAGATTATATGTAATTTTGGATAGTGCTATAAAAATTAATTCACCGAATTTTTTGTTCAGACCTCATATATACTTTACTTACTTATCAAATTCTACTACGTAAGTTACTATAAGATATCTTCTATTATTGTTACTTGGTCCTACAGCTTTGGTTATTTTTCTTGATCTTAGTAATTCTAAATCTTCAAAAGTTAATAAATCTAATGTAACACTTTCGCTAGTCTAAAATTAATTGAAAAAGTGATTATCAGTAACAGTATCGTTAATATGCATATGCTATTTATTCGAAAATATGAAACAAAATAGTATAGGTAATATAGGATTAAACCCGAAATTAAATTGTCTCAGAGGTTTTCGGTTACTGAATTAGCTTAGCAACTTGTAACTAAAAAAATTTTGAAACGCAAATAACTCGAAAGCTAAGAAGAATTCGAAAAAACTGCCCAAACAATAAATGTAGAGCACAAAATTTTCTACAAAAAGGTGTTTAGTCATTTTTTGTTGGAGCCACTATTTCTGAGTAAATCTTCGCTGGCAAAGGTATATTGACCATATAAGCACTTAAAGTTTCAATGGTTATATTTCATAATTCACCATACAAACAAGCAAATCCAACGAGAAATTTGTCGTACGTATTATTATAAATTTTTTTATGTATATAACTCACATGAACTACTTCTTGGTTTCAAATGAACTAACTAAGAAATGTCGATACTCATTTTGAAGCTTATAATCTCAGCTTCAAGTTTATACAAAAACATTCTTAGGATGTATACGTATTCTTACAATTTTGAAAATGCATATAAAGTTCAAAATATCCCGTTTTTCCGTAAATATATCTTTAAATATCCTAGAGTGAGTTTTTTTAAAAATTTTAAGTTGTATTTCCCTCGGGGGTTTTCACCTTGGCGTGGTGAGAGGGCTCAGTAACTTTCAATATCCAGGGAGCGATGCCGGCGGTAGCATAGCTACTGGTAGGGCCACCCTTGCCGGTAAGGTCTCGAAGAGATGAAAGTGAAGCTAAGAAAACCCACAACGGTGAGGCGTCTGACCCAGAGTGGGCGGCTTCAAACAGCGTCTGTATCTCCATGTTAGGAGCGGCTGAAATACACACTCGCCAACACGCAATGGCAAGCGTGTCGTTTTATTTTGCCAAAAAACCCTCAAAGTTATGTCGAGTTTTAAAACAATTACGGAACGACCCCAGGCAAGTAGGATAGATCGTCCAAAATCTTGTGCTGAAGAAACTTCAGTCAGTCCCATGGATTCTGGGGGGGACAAAAAACCGACAAGCAAATCAAGTAGAAACACTAAGATCTTTAAAATCATAACCTACAATGTAAGAACATTATCGTCAAGTAGTAAACTTCTAGAAATGGAAGAGGAGATTAAGGACATAAGCTGGGATATAATCGGTTTATGTGAAACAAGAAGAAAAGAAGAACAACTTCTTAAATTGAAGTCTGGACATCTCTTTTATCAAAATGAAAATCCCAACAGCCCTGACGGTGGTATAGGATTCTTAATAAACAAACGACTTGAAAAATCAATAGTCACTCTAAAGACTATATCAGACAGAGTGGCATATATAACACTTTCCATAAGTAAAAGGTATGAAATTAAAATTATTCAAGTATACGCTCCTACGACAGCCCACACAGATGAGGAAGTTGACATCTTCTATGGTGACATAGAAATAGCACTTAAAGAGAATTGATGCTACTATACTTTTATTATGGGGGACTTTAACGCAAAAATTGGAAAACAAACAGATATGTCGGAGGTGGCAATTGGAAGCTTTGAAATAGATGGTCGAAATGAGAGAGGACAGACATTGATAGATTTCCTGCACAATCAAAAGTTATATGTAATGAACAGCTTCTTTCAAAAGAAATTGCATAGACGATGGACTTGGGTAAACCCAAATGGAAGAACAAAAAATGAAATAGACTTTTTTATCACGACGCGGAAAAGATTTATCACAGATGTTACAGTTCTAAATAAATTCGGTATAGGGAGTGATCATAGAGCTGTAAGAGCAACTGTAAGAATAAACGCCAGAAATGAACGACAAAAAATGATAAGAAAGAAACAACAAATAAAGTGGGAGACCCCAAAAGATATTGATGCGTATAATACTTTCTTAACTGAATCCCTGAACACGAACCAGTCACTAGACATAAACATATTAAATGGAGAAATCACTGGAACAATATTAAAAGCACAACAAAAATACTGTAAAAGAGATGGAGATAAAGAAGAAAAAATAAGCAAAAATACAAAAGATCTAATTAGACAAAGAAGACTTCTAGTAGAACAACAAAAGGAAGATACAAGCGAAATAAGAACACTAAATAAGACTATTTCAAAAGAAATACGGAAAGATTTAAGGAAATGTAACACAGAAAAAACCAGACAAGTAATCAAAGAAAATAAAAGTATGAAGGTGCTTAGAAGGAGACTAGCT
The DNA here is from genome assembly GCF_026250575.1 of Diorhabda carinulata. NCBI lineage: Eukaryota > Metazoa > Arthropoda > Insecta > Coleoptera > Chrysomelidae > Diorhabda > Diorhabda carinulata. Next base: position 15,038,709 of record NC_079462.1, read on the forward strand.
GATGGGAAAAAAGAAATCGTCAAACTCAAGGATAACAACAAAAAAGAAACAAACAATAGGAGAGAATTGGTAAAAATTGTAGAAGAATTCTACAAGGAACTATATAGGAGCAGAAGAGAAGAATTAAATATCACAAAAAATAAAATGAAAGTCGTAAACCAAGGTTCAGAACTTGTACCCGAAATAACAATTGAAGAGTCAAAAAATGCCCTAACGGAAATGAAAAACAAGAAAGCGGCAGGAGAAGACCAAATTGTGATAGAAGCTGTCAAAGTTGGGGGTGAGAAACTTTTAAAAGAAATAATCTCCCTCTTCAATCTATGTCTACAAAAGGGGGAAATCCCGGAAAAGTGGAGAAATGCGACGATAATTCTCATCCACAAAAAAGGGGATATAACGAACTTTGAAAACTATAGACCTATAAGCTTGCTTTCTCACCTTTATAAATGGTTCACTAAGATCGTAACGAAACGCTTGGAACGAAAGTTAGACTTTTCTCAGCCCAGAGAACAGGCGGGGTTCAGAATAGGGTATGGAACAAACGACCATTTGCAAACGATTAAGATACTGATAGAAAAATCCATAGAATATAATAGGCCCCTCGTAATGATATTTGTCGATTTTAGAAAGGCGTTTGACACAGTTGAACTTCCAGCAATTTTATCAGCCCTGCAACAATGTAGGATAGACTACAGATACGCAAAGCTCATTAAACACATATATGAAAACGCAACTCTAAATGTAAATCTCCACGAACCAACAAATAAGATACATGTAGGACGCGGGATTAGACAAGGAGACACTATCTCTCCTAAGCTCTTCACATGTGTGTTGGAATACTCTTTCAAAAAATTAAACTGGGAAGGGAAAGGTATAAATATCGACGGTGAGTATCTAAACCACCTGCGTTTCGCAGACGATATCGCCATAATCACCGACAATATGCAAGACGCTCGGCAGATGGCCACGGATTTGAAAAGAACCACAATGAATGTTGGCCTAGAAATAAATCTAGACAAAACCAAATTTATGACAAATCTGGTAACAAATGATAACATAATTATCGATGGAGGTGAGATAGCGTAAGTATATAACTATAAATATCTAGGCCATGAGGTGAGGATAGGAAGAGATAACCAAACGTGTGAGATAAAGCGTCGAATACAGTTAGGATGGATAGCTTTTGGCAAGTTGAGTAATACCTTGAAATCAGACTTACCAATAACAAGTTTTTCCTCTTTTAAAAAGCTGTACTATTTGGTACCTAAATTAAATACACGGAAATATCTCGAACAGTTCAAACTTAGTATGAATACTTTGGAAAAACGATGAAAGGTCGTACGTAATTGTAAAAAATGGTAGGTATCCACTAATCAAATGTTAGATACACAATTTAGTCCATTAAAAGTTACATTCCAGATTGAATTTCTCAGAAGACGCAATTTTAGATTCTTTAATATCAAGTTTTTAGAAAAGAAATTCATTATTTTGTACATAATTTACTTTTTACAAAAATCCTGAAATAGATAAATATTAAAATTTTTAAATGTTGTGGAGATAAAACGCCAACGGAAGGTATGCGATTTGTTCAATGTAAAATACCCAGACAGACTTGTCAGCTGATCAGCAATGAATGAAATTAAAAAAAAATTCATATTCAAAATATTTAAAATGCTAATATGTCCTAAAGTACCAGAAATCATTAAATTTTATATTTTGTCAAATGTCAAGGTTTGACTCAGTGTACGGATCTACCGCTACATTATTGAGACGAAAAAACAGTGGATTGCAAACAGTAAACCTGCTCCGGAAAAGACCGGAAAAGTGATGACGACCGTTTTCTGAGATACTTAGTCATTGGATTCTGTTCATCCACGATAAAGGTAAAACATATAATTTTTTAATAAGATGAAGGAAGAAATTGTAAAAAAACGACCCCATTGCACTTAGAATTAGTTTAATATCTACCATATTCACTAGATCTGAGCCCTAACCTCAAAATTTTCCTTGCAAGGGAGATTTCCTTCAGATAAGAACCTTACTGCATACGTAAATGCCTAATTAGAGTAGAAAGACGGCAACTATTATTTGGAAGGGTTGAAAAGATTAGAGTATCGCTAAAAATGACTAGCTATATGGAAAATGTCTTGATTCTTTGTAAGGTCGGAAATTTGTCAGACATGTGCTCGGATTTGTGACATTTTGCACAATCCACGATTTATTAAAAGAAAATTTTTATTTGCAAAAAAATTGTCTGTTTTGGTGCCGATTCACACACACAAGTTATAAGCAAAAATCTATAGAATTTTAGAACAAAACATTGTTGGGTATTACATTTCTTTCTGATAAATTGTTAAAAAAATATAAGTTCATATTCATTTACGAGGATGGTCCCATAAGTACCTGCTCCAACAAAAATTTTGGAAACAAAATATTTATTTTCCAACATAATCCCTTTTTAATTCCATATACTTTTCCCATCGATGTTCAATAAGTTCGATACCCATTTTATAACAAGAATTGTCAAGCTCCTTAAAATAGCCATTAACTGCCGAAATCACGTTTTCAATATTGGAAAATCTTTGACCACCGAGCCATTTTTTCAAGTCTGGGAACACAAAATAATCTGAGTAGGCTGAATCTGGCGAATAGGATGCATGAGATAACAAATCAAATTTTAATTCATATATTTCGGCCATTGCAGTAACGGGAGTGTGAGCTGGTGAATTGTCTTGATACCTCCCTCTCAGCCAAATGCGGCGTATTTTTGCTTGATTTCGTCGCTCAAATGTTGCATTAAGTTCGCATAATACTCGCCGAAATTATCCAACGCGCATTCCACCATGACCAACGCCATGACCTTGCCTGCAGATGTAACGGTCTTTGCCTTCTTTGGAGCTTGTTATTCCTTTTCAGTAAATTCTTTTGATTGTTCTGTTGTTTCGGGTGTGAAGTGATGGGCCTACGTTTCATCCATAGTTATGAAACGGCGCATAGAATCGGCTTCATTTCTGTGGAATACTGCCAAACACTCAATGGAAACATCTTCACGACGCTGTTTTTGTTCCAATGTGAGCAAACGCGGCCCCCATCTTGCGCACCAGCTTTCTCATGTCCAAATTTTCAGTTAATATGCGATGTACTGTACTTTTTGAAACTCAATGGTATTTTTCAAGTAACTACTGCCATCTCTAAGTCAGGCGAGATACTTGGGACCATCCTCGCAGAGGTTCCATCCACCTGTTTTTCAGTTCCCTGTAAATTTTTTGAGTAGAAGAGAAGCTGAAAGAATAAGAAAGCTCACTGGTATTTTTGACATCTCTGTCTGCTAAAATGTTCATGTTCCTGTGCCTGTCAAGCACATCCTTGCCTCACATTTTAACCTTATGGAAACACCCAATTGCGCCACAGAAATCAAGAAAGTCAATAGAGTATACCATCAGAGTATATAATTCATATAATTTATGTAAAAAATTATTGAAATTAAGATTTTACTCAGTTGCGAAATTACCCTAGTTTTCGTTACCTATTTATAACTATAGATAAATATTAATGGTTCCCTATAATTTTCAATCAATTCAATTTTCAAATAATAAGTTTCTTTAATTAGTAATAATGCAATATCTTTATTAAGGTCATTGATTTTGACCCTGAAAACTATTTTGAAGCTATTTAGATACGTTTTTGAGTTAAGTAAAATCGGTTCTGATTCAGTAAGAACTATTCTGAAGTGTTCTGAAGCATTTAAAGTTTCTTAAACGCTATTTAAGCAGATTTTACTGTACATATATATATATATATATATATATATATATATATATATATATATATCTGGAAGAAAAAGTCTATTCCTCAAGAATTCATGACTTACATTCTAGGAAGTTTGACATAAGGAGTTTATACGAGGACGGTAAATTATAATTCAAAATTTGACACGAATGGCGCTCCTGTCAGACGAGATATCATATGATCGTTCAGTTCAGTCTTCCGTCCGTCTTATTTAAATGACCTCTCTCAAATGTTCTGGTTTGGTAGCGATCAATAGTGAGCGTTTTCAGTGAATTCGTAAACATGGATAAAATTGGTCATCGTTATGTTTGAAAGGCATTAGTCCAACCAATATAAAAACTGAACTAGATTCTAGTCTGCGTAAGATTTCTCCTTCGTTATCAACAGTAAAATATAAACTAGCAGAATTTAAACGAGGCCATAACACCTGCGAAGACCAGCAGCGCAGTGGTCGAACAAATGAGGTTACGACTCCAAATATGCTGAAGAAAATCTACAAAGCTGTGTGGATGTTCGTCGACTGAAATTGCGCGACATGAGAAAGCTGGTGCGCAAGATGGGAGCTGCGTTTGCTCACAATGCAACAAACATGGTGTTGTAAAGATATTTCCATCCAACAATGAAGCGGTGATATTGGCAGTTAATGCAATTTTGAGGAGCTTGACGATTCTTATTATAAAAAGGATATCGAACTTATTGAACATCGCTGGGAAAAGTGTATTGAGCTAAAAGGAAATTGAAGAATAAATTTTTTCCAAAATTTTTGTGCTTTCTTAGTTATATTAGATATTTCAGAATCCTATATCTGAGATAGACACTTGAACAAGAGCAAGCCTATTTTGGTGATAATTATTGTAGTAATGTCACGAGGCAGGGTGCTAGAATTCATCAATAGATTTCAACAACATACACTTATAAACATAATTGAAACACATTTACAAATGCAGCTAAATGTTTATGGGTCAAGAATACTCTGAACACAAGCTTATGCGTCTCAAATATACATTCCAACCCATCTGGTTGTATGGTATTCAATTATGGAGTTGCGTTATATTATTACATTTGAAATAGTAGCCTCCAAAAGTATCAGGATATGGATAATGTTGAATAAAAACTTTAGTGAAATTTTCTATGAACGACGAGAAGAGTGAAGAGGATTGAAGTTATGGAATTAGTGAAGTGACTTAAGAATTAGTATAATGTGCGTTTATAATGTATTTCACCAGAAGTTCATTTTGGGTATAAAAAGTTTCAAATATTTGGTGAATAATTGCTTCGTTTATGAGGAAGTGTTGGTAGGATGAAAGTAATCCGCGTACAAGCCGATAGCGATAGTAGATGTTGGAGCAAAGTGTAAATACTACAGCAAGCAACCGTTTTCTAAAACATAATGTGACAAAAAAAGGTTGAGCGCAAAAATAATATTAATACAGAGATATTCTAATTCACTTAAGAATAGTGAATAGTGCCAAATCTCAAAGGCCAATTTAATAAAATAGATTAAAGGAGAAGCATACAATCTTTGAAAGATTAAAGGAGAAATATCAAGACGAACATTATTCGATAAAATTATTGTGAATCATTAATATTTATTTATAGAAATAGAAGTTGGAGAATAATATTTTCTTTATAGCAATGTGAAACCAAGTTTTGTATGAAAATTCAAAGTTCTCTAAATAAAAATGGTCTGATATGACGTTTTTCATAAAATGAGGGTATTTGATTTGCAACAAAAACTGTATTTTTTGTATGAAACTATAATTTATATAGGTGAACCATGACAACCATTTGTATCCTTTTTACCATGATAGTGGCCGTGAGACGAGGGATGAAAACCCACAAATCTGGATTTCACTTCACACTCACCCTCTCTTTATACTTAAAAAATAAGATAAATTCTTCTCACAAATACACCCTAAGCCCAAAAAATGTAACTTTTCAATGGACTAATTTGCTATACATCTAAGTAAGATTTTGAAGTTATTCGTGTGATTATTATTTATTAAGTAAACAAGGAAGAATTGCCACTTGATGTCAAAGGGCCGGTTGAAACTAATGCGATAAATGCAATAAAGGTTATTTCGACATAGAGGATTGCTTCGGAAAATAGAAACACCGCTTGAACATATTCAATCAAATTAATACTGTTATTCAACCTATGATAAAGGATAACAACAACAAAGATTTGAAGATAGGCTCGCTACTATTGATACAAACCTCGTATAATCGCCCAATTGATTTGCTGTTGGTCTTTTTGTCACAATAATTCATTTTAAAATTTTCATAGTCGAATTATTGGATACAGAGTGAGAGAGAGAAAGAGAGAGAGAGAGAGAGAGATAAATGCTGTAGACAAACGCTTGTAAAAACTAAAAAACAAACATAGAATTAACTAAATAAAATAAAAATTTCAATATACAGAAGTAAACCATAATAAGTAACTAAATTATAGGTAATAATTAGTATATAAATCTATTAGCAAAATTAAACCACTATGCAGCATGCCCGGAATTAAATACAGTCTTCAGTAAATATGCCCTCATATTGCGAAATGTGGGAAAATATGTTATAGATTTGATTTCAATTGGCAAGTGATTGTGCATTATTTTTGTATTGTGAAGTATTGATCCCTCAACTAATTCTGAACGTGGAGTAGATAGGTAAAGGTCGAATTTGGAGAAGTGTTCTTATGAATTAGTCAAACGGATTCAAAGAAATAAAGAAGGATGACCTAAAATTTTCAATCTATCAAAGAAGTCTCAGCAGTAAGCCCTGCTGTTTAGTTCGAGTGAATATCAAACAGCTCTCTTTTGCAGTTTGAAGAGTCGCTTATATTGAGTCGCACTACACGTACCCCAGAAGGGAGGGGCATATCGGAAATGCGACTCAATAAGGGCTTCATAAACTGTTGAAAAGGTGGATAAGCTGAGTCATTTGTAAATTAATTTCAGCGCAAAACGGGAGGTACTTAATTTTTCAGATAATGTGGCAATATGTAGCCTCCATTTAAAAGAATTGTCCACAACAAGCGCTAAGAATTTTACAGATTCAACGACGTCAAGGGTGGTGTCGTCTGCAAAAAGACATATTTTACCACTGATGTCTAGATAGGCGATGTTGTTTATAAACAGAAGAAAATAGGGGCTAGTTCTGAGCCTTGGGGCACTCCACATTCTATTTGCTTGCAAGAAGACATTGTTGTATCAACCCTTACAAGTTGACTTCTGTTGGTAAGGTATGACTTGAACCATGCGAGAGGTGTTCCTCCCGCAATATTATGATTAACACAAACGAAAACCTTAGAAAAATCACAAAAAGTTGTTGCAGTCTAGTGATAGCTGCTTAGGCTAGAGTAGATATCAGTTATTTGGCATTAATTACTTAAAAATCCAAATTGATGGGTAGTAAGTATTTTATATTTATACATAAATGATAAAAGCCTTTTTTGACCAATCTTTCTATGATCTTAGACATGGGAAGGAGTGCAATTGGGCGATATGCTTTATGCTTTATTTTTATCTCCTCCTTTATGCAGAGATATAATTAAAGCCGTCTTAAGGCAATTGGGAAAAGTACCATTTTGAAAAGAAACGTTTATTGAAATGGTAAGGTGATTTGATGTACGATCGGGCAGACTCAAAAATATTTATTAATGTAAGTCCATCAGTTCCAAGTGAGTCTTTATTTTTGATGTCATTAATTGTACAGCGAAGCTCTGCTAAAACCTAAAACTACAGACATAAAGAAGATCATAAGAAGGAGTTAAAGAATTTGATAAATTTTCGGCTACATTCACAAAATAATTATTAAGGGTATCAGATGAAGTAGAGATTATGCTCTAGTTATTGAAGTAATAATATTTCAAGACTTACCCTTAACAGTCCTGATTTGATCATAGCTATAAAAATATCAAATTGCTTGAAATTTCCGGTTTTGTGCGTCAAATTTTCTATATCTATAACAAATAAATAAATGTTATAAAAATATCAAGTATCAAAAAGTTGATTATTCAGAAAATTACATAAAAGATAAGCAACATTCGTCATACAAATATTATATTTTCTACATTAAATTATTTTAATTGGTGCCTTAGAATTTTGAATTATCTGCCGTTTTCTAATATGAGACGCTCATACAAGTTAAGGGAAAAAACAAATTTTAAGTAAAACATCACTCCAATTAATGCACAATTACATTATAAATGGTAAAATTGAATTGAATATTTTTAATAGTAAATAGAGCCCATGGAAAAGTGTCACTAAGTAATGTGTATTAATTGACAAGCATAATTAACATGAAAGAAGTGGTGAGATCGAACAAATTGCAGAGGGGTGAAATAATAGCAGAATAAATATGACTATCGAATTGTCGGATTGTAATATGCAAAATAATAGTACTAAAAATGTTTAAATTTACTTTTAATAAAAATACACTCACTAATGTTACAATCAACAACATTTATCAGCTTGGTTATATTATCTACATTTCAGATGTACCTAATTGATTTCTATTCAGTTTCAAAGAATAACGACTCTATTTTATTTTTGTGTGTTCGCGATCATTGATGATCATGATTTTCTTTTGATAGTCATAGGTCCTATATTAGTTTTATCGATATTGAATACGCGTTATTGGAGAAAAACCACTAAGGTAAAAAACAAGTCAAACTTTTGACTTTCATTATCTGTTATCACAAAAACTTTGGGCAAAAACAATTCTATTTGCGTAGAACTGATAATTATGATAATTCAGAAGTTTTCTAATCGTCGTATCGATTTACAAGCTCATTTCCATCCAAATCAGATAAGTCAAATCAAATTTCAAATAAATCTCATGGAATAATCCGTGTAATGTAGAAACATTTTCACTTATATCAACGCAGCTGTTTCGAGGCGGAGATTGTGATTCCATAAGCTCACCGCCATCTAAAAACTCTTCAGAAATTTGAACCATAAAGAATGTTGTTGGGCATTAACAATTAAGCTTGATATAATCGATCCGTATCCACAACCAAATGTTATACGGTTTATACAATCAGAATTAGTGGCTTTAACAACGTCTTAAGCAAACAATCTCAACAGAAATGATTTGTAGCTTCATTATATTAAGAAACAGAAACACAGGGCATAAAAGCCGCTTCGATTCAAACGGTAGCCAAGAATAAAAACCAAAATTTGGAAAGCAATTGCAAAGGACATAAAGCCCGGTAACATGACTGTGCACCCCAGCATTTTAAAGAATGGGGAGGTGTTCATAGATATGATCACGAAGTAGCTTTACTAAAAACTATAAATTTATAGAACAAGTCGACGCAATAGACAAATGGCTCTAAAACGGACAAGTTTGGGCCGAAATATATGGTCCAGGAACCAAGCTCACTATCTCAATGGACTCAGAATCTTCCATTTTCCAGGTGGAAACATACGCTATCCTTACATGTGCAGCTCGTTATGTAGTAACTATCTCAATGCAAAGATATTCATACTATCAGATAGTGGAATAGCCTTACAAGCACTAATTCAAGCTAGTATCCTCCATCGAATCTTTTAATGCAAAGGGAGCAAACCTGGCTACATCGGAGTACACGGCAATCCACAAACCGATCATCTGGCGAAAAAAGGAGGGACAATTACTTCCATAGGACCACCTTTCATAGGTTTCCCAACAAGTCATGCTAATAAAAATGTTGGAAAACGTGAAGAAATCGGAAACATGGAATAAGACCCCAGGTCTGAAACAATCGAAGAAGTAAAATTCTGTGAAATTTGCTAAATTTTGTTCCTGAAGCTAAGGGCGAAATATTATATATCCTAATATTATTTTAACAGAAAAGAACAGTTGGAATTTCTGGAACCGTTGGCGATATTCATATTGAATACACTCTTTACACCAACACTCACGATTACACTGTCTGACGCGCGTTTCGATAACCAAATTATCGTCTCCAAAGACTGAAGGTAAACTAGAGAAGAAACATGTTATGATATTACCTCGAGAAACTAATTCTTCGTGTAATAAAGCAGTTTACAAATTACTACATTTTGGTGGATATGATGCTTCATCACATGTGGCTAAAATGTTAATTACTAAAAGCTTATCATTTACAGAAGATTAGTCCCTACGGTTTCAACTAGCTTATCGCATAGCATCTAATCATGACGGTCTGAATTCGGCCAAGATGGTTTAAGCGTTACTCCTTGGTGACCTTTGATAACTATTTTCTGTTTAAGCTGATATGATCTTCATTGATTAGGGGTAGAGGAGCAATAGCTTTGTCAGTAGGTCAAATATTGAATCAGTTTAGGGACCGACAATTTTGAAACAGCAGATGCGATCGTTCCTAAAGTGATTGGGAATATGACCCACGAACAAAACTGGTGATTAAAGTTTTTCTATGTAATTTTTAAGCTAACAAAAATAGACTATCATTCATTAATAATCGATGTTTAAAACTGATTCAAACAAAACATTATATCCGAACATAATAATTTCAACAAAAAGTCTTATTTTCAAGATTTAAGAATCAAATTTCTCGCTTGAATATAGATAATCAAAATTTTCACTGTTGTATCATATATGTATCATTTTCTAAATCATATATCCGTTAAACTGAACATACCGAGTTGCATTTTTGATTATATTATAATTATTATTATTATCTGCTGCTTCATAATTTTACGTAAAGAAAATATGTCCATTAAAACTTACATGTGGCATCATAACTACATTGCCATTCTTCTCCAGAACTTTTATCCGTAATCAATATTTCTAAATTATTGCCGATTATATTCATTTTAAACAGAAACTCTTGTCCATGAAAATTGCAAGTTGTTACTAAATTAGGATCAGCCATAGTTAAAATTTGTATATTATGATGTTTAAAATTGTAGACTTCCGAATTTTGACATTTATAAATCATGAATTTTTGTTTACAAGTCTTTGACGTATAATTGATAACTCCTTAATGATACGTCATTTAACGTTCATATCGCAAATAATTATGACGTTATTTCATATATGACATTGAGTTGACGTTTTAATCCTATTATAAAATTCTCACACTCTTTTCATAAAGACCCACAAACCATTCTGTTTCACTGTCAAAACCGATGACTGTTACCATATATATCATCTGTAAAACATTTTTAAGAAATATTAGGATGTGTATTTAAGATAATGTAAACAAAATGATGAATACTAATTTCAACTTCTTCTAACTTTTGTTGGTTAATTGATTCTAGAGAACCAGACTAATTCATACTGGTTATCGATTCTGGTTATCGATTTATTTCCAGTCATAAACTGAAGACTCATCATTTGGAATCTAGGGTAGGCATATGAACAATTTTGTGCAATGTAACATACTCTCAAAAATTGGTGGTAGAGTTCTGATTTGTGATAGAGAAGAACCATCAATACTGTATTAGAACATTTTGAAACGAAGTATGAGAATTTATATATTTTTTAAAATAATCTTAATCTTTCCTCATCAATGGTAATAAGAGACTCTTCGCTATCATCCGATGCTCCTGAAGAATCTTTCAGTGTAGTCTTTTAATTAGCCCATTATTGAGAAAATATGCTTTGGTTTTTTTCTTAAAAAGGCTAAGAGGAAATTACTTTATATGAATTTGTTAAATATTTGAAATGCTGCTTTCAAATCAGATCCTAATGCTTCACATAATTGAATTTTTCCCAGCACCAACTTTATTGCAAACGCGAAATTTTCTAGTATTACTTACCATGTTGGTAACATAATTATTAACACGTCAGTTTTGGAACAACGAATGTCATCAAAATTTATCTGATAAACATGAGGCGGGTATTAAAGAGGTGGCTATAAGTTTTCACTTTTCAATAACTAACAGTGTATTTGTAAAAACCTTCTGATTTTATATAATCAGTTTTGTCGTTAAAATATGGCCACATGCGATAATTTTTTCAACTATCAATAATAAATAGTTCTTGTATTTCTTTCAAATTAATGTACTCAAACTCAACTGAAAAGTCGTTTTTTGTCTTTAGTTAGGACCTTCGATAGTGGAGTTTATTTGCTTCGTGCATCGTACTCGAGTGTAGTCGATGCAATAGTGTACTGTTCAAAAACTACAATGATCTCAGCTCATATCATTTGCAGCACTTGTCTTGAAATATTTCAAAAACTAAATGGTATAATTTACATCGTTGAAATATAAAGTATCCATCCTATATCATAACTTCAGTATTGTTAGGTGGATTATGATGCTCATATTTTTTTAATAAATTCATCAATGTCGATTTTTCCGTGTTACAAATAGTGTCAAGAAGGTGGCAGGAAGACAATGGTACTGGAGTTAAGGAGTATGTATGTATGTATGTGTGTAATTCAGGATATCATATATACTTCGACCCAAAGGATCTATTGTGTCCCACTTTCTTGCTGCGATACTGGGAACCCACTCCTTTTAAAAAGTCTAGAATGTCGGATGTCTTTAATTGCCAGAGATCTTCGTCTTCTATTCCATACGCTCCCAAGTGTAGTGCTCTGGAGTTCCGTAGTATTTCACACTTCGAAAGAATGTGAATAGAGGTTTCGTTGTCTATGAAAAAAAATCTGCACGCTGTATTATCTGCTAAGTCTAACATCTTTGTGTTTGTTGAGGCAACAGTGCCCCAATAGGTGTTAGTATTCATAGATTGTTCTTACTTAGGTTGATATATTCAGTAGATCTTCTCTGGTTATAGTTTCCCAGGAGAGTATTTGCTTGTCTCAGCCCATTTCAATAATTAGTTTTGCTCCTATTTACCTACTTTTCCAGTGTTCTTTCCATTGTTCTGTAGCTGATACCACAGAAGAATTCAGATCCCATGAAGGGCTTCTCTGCCCAACTTTAACGACATTATCAGCTATTTCATTTCTCTTCATTCTGGTGTATCCTGGAATCCATTGTAGGCTAACTTTATTTTTCTTCCTTGGTGTGTTGCCCAGGCTTTCAAAGTCTTTGGTTTTTTGCCCGTACACTTCTATTCCAGTTTTATATGCTGTTTAAGATCAGTCCGTATACTATTTAATTGCATCTCTAGCAGGATAGCAGGATCCCAGAGACAACAGATGTTAGATTCATGTGTAATCCCGACTGTAAAACACAGCGTAGGCTCGGTGATGGTTCAGAGATGTTTTGGAGGAAGGGTGACAGGAGACCTGGTAAATAGAAGGGATTTGAAGAAAGGAGGCTATTAAATTTACTACGTACTGGCCAGCGTCTGATCGGCAGAAAATGTATCTTTCAGCATACCAACGGTCTCAAGCATTCCTCAAAGTTTTGCAAAGAGTATATGAAAAAAATTGAAATGGAGAATATAATGAAAGTAATGATTTGGCTCACAGTTGCCCGACTTCAACCCAGTGAGTTGTGAGACAAATTGGACAGGGAAATTAGAAAGCAGTGTCCTACTTTTAGTACTTTACATCCACGCTCGTGAAAGATCGCGCGTAGTGCAATTCATTTATTTTGGCCATAGCAATAACGGATGTGTGAGCTGGGGCATTGTCTTGAAGAAACAACACTTTCTTCTTAGCTAAATACGGCCGTTTGTGGTTGATTTCTTCGCTCAAACGTTGCAATAAGATCGCATAATACTAACCGTTGATAGTTTTTCCTTTTCCAAGATAGTCAACGAAAATTATCCCACGCGCGTCCCAAAAAACCAACGCCATGACCTTGCCTGAAGATGGAACGGTCTTTCCCTTCTTTGGAGCTTGTTCTTCCTTTTCAGTCCATTGTTTTGATTGTTATTTTGTTTCGGGTGTGAAGTAACAGTCCCACGTAACATCCATAGTTATGAAACGGTGTAAGAATTCAGCTTTTTTTCTGAGAAACATTGCCAAACATTCGATAAAAACATCATCAAGATGTTGTTTTATTCCATTGTGAGCAAAGAGCAAACACGAAACCCATCTTGCGCACAGCTTTCTTTTGTCCAAATTTTCAGATAATATGCGAGGTACCACACTTTTTGAAATGCTTACTATGTCTATTAGCTCGCACACTTTTAGTTGATGATCATCCAGTACCGCTATGTGGATTTCTGGAGTTGTCAACTCATTTGGTCCATCACTGCGATGCTGGTCTTCGCAGGTCGTTCGTCCTCGTTTAATCTCTACCACCCAATATTTTACTGTTGATAACGAAGGAACAGTCTCACATAGAGTAGAATCAAATTCAACTTTTATATTGGTTTGACAAGGCCTTTCAAATAAAAGTATTGTTTCACACAACGATAACCAACTGTTTCATTCATAGAAAACGTTCACTATTGATGGTTGCCAAACAAATACTAAACAACTTGGTGTCTTCAAACCTGAAACATATGCTGTATCGATGATGTACTTTCTAATGCAGTAGTATTTTTCAAGCAACTACCGTCATCTTTACGTCAGACCAGGAACTTCTGGGACTATCCTCATAATATGGCAAACTATATTTCCTTTGAAATTAAGGTCGACGAATTACTTTTTTAGAGAAGTTTCTTATTTCACTAATTTAGAGTAAGTGCGTTTTGTTGGTACCCCACTCTTTTTGTAATGCAGTTCGACTCATAAAAAAAACATCGTAAGACATTCAAGCTAAGCTGGTGTTTAGACTATGCATTAATTTTTGCGATACCCTCACAATACATTTTATTTTTGCAAACTACATTTTATTTCTTTTTCCATCATCTTCCTACCTATTCGGAAATCGGACGAGGATTTCGATACAGATTTTTAGGTCGATTGTCACTTTGTGTTGACTGAAAATTTTCGGAATCTATTTCTGCCATTTTAAGTCCAAACACATCAATTCTCATATGTTTGAGTGAATTTGCATCTAACTTGATCAGATATCGTCGATTTACAACCATTGATGCCAGTTTAGGTCGATTGTCACTTTGTGTTGATTGAAAATTTTCAAAATCTATTTCTGCCATTTTAAGTCCAAACAAATCAATTCTCATATGTTTGAGTGAATTTGCATCTAACTTGGTCAGATATCGTCGATTTCCAACCATTGATGCCAGTTTAGGTCGATTGTCACTTTGTGTTGATTGAAAATTTTCAAAGTCTATCTTCTTAATTTGAAGTCGAATCTCATCAGTTCTCATATATTTGAGTGAGTTTGCATCTAAGTTGATCAGTTAACGTCGATTTCCAACCATTGATGCCAGTTTAGATCGATTGTCACTTTGTATTGATTGAAAATTTTCAAAATCTATTTCTGCCATTTTAAGTCCAAACAAATCAATTCTCATATGTTTGAGTGAATTTGCATCTAACTTGGTCAGATATCGTCGATTTCCAACCATTGATGCCAGTTTCAGCGATTGTCACTTTGTGTTGATTGAAAATTTTCAAAGTCTATCTTCCTAATTTGAAGTCGAATTTCATCAATTCTCATATATTTGAGTCAGTTTGCATCTAACTTGTTCAGATATCGTCGATTTACAACCATTGGTGCCAGTTTAGGTCGATTAATACTTTTTGTTGATTGAAAATTTTCAAAGTTTATCTTCCTAATTTGAAGTAGAATCTCATCAATTCTCATATATTTGAGAGAGCTTGCATCTAACTTGGTCAGATATCGTCGATATACAACCATCGATGCCAGTTTAGGTCGATTGTCGACCACCCGACGGAATACTGAATCAAGAGGAAGATGTTGATATTTCATATGTTGAGGTTGGGTGGAATATTTCGAGATTCAGCACGTATACAAAATCGGAGATTTATCGGCGAATAACTCGTAAACTAATACACGCATTTCCACACGATTTGAACCAGTCGAAACACTAAATCAAGGGGAAGATTTTGATATATCATTTGTTGAGGTTGGGTGGAATATTTCGAGATTCAACAGGTATACAAATCCGAAGATTTATCGGCGAATAACTCCTAAACTTACACACGCATTTCCACACGATTTGAACTAATCGAAAGACTGAATCGAGAAGAAGCGTTTGATATATCATATGTTGAGTTTGGGTAGAATTTTTCGAGATTCAAAAGGTGTACAAAATCGAAGTTTTATCGGCGAATAACTCGTGAACTAATACACGTATTTCCACACGACTTGAACCAATCGGAAGACTGAATCAAGAGGAAGATTTTGATATATCATATGTTGAAGTTGGGTGTAATATTTCGAGATTTAACAGGTATAAAAAATTGAAGATTCAACGGCGAATAACTCGTAAACTGATATACTTATTTCCACACGATTTAAACCAGTCGGAAGACTGAATCAAGAGGAATATTTTAATATATCATATGTTGATTATGGGTGTAATATTTAGAGATTCAACAGGTATACAAAATCGAAGATTTATCGGCGAATAACTTGTAAACTGATACACGCATTTCACACGATTTGAACCAATCGAAAAACTGAAGCAAAAGGAAGATTTAAATATATCATAAATTGAGGTTGGGTGTAATATTTCGAAATTCAACAGGTATACAATCGGCGAATAACTCGTAAAATTATACACTTATTTCCACACGATTTCAGCAGTCGAAGGACTGAATCAAGAGGAAGATTTTAATATATCATATGTTGATTTTGGGTGGAATATTTCGAGATTCAACAGGTATACAAATCCAAGGATTTATTAGCGAATAACTCGTGAACTGATACACTTATTTCCACACGACTTGAACCAATCGAAAAACTGAATTAAGAGGAAGATTTTGATATATCACATGTTGAGGTTGGGTGGAATATTTCGAGATTCAACAGGTATACAAATCCGAAGATTTATCAGCGAATAACTCGTGAAATGTTACACTTATTTCCACACGATTTGAACCAGTAGAAAGACTGAATCAAGAGGAGGGTTTTGATATATCATATGTTGAGGTTGGGTATAATATTTCGAGATTCAGCAGGTATATAAAATCAGAGATTTATCGGCGAATAACTTGTAAACTAATACACGTATTTCCACACGATTTGAACTAGTCGAAATACTGAATCAAGAGGAAGATTTTGATATATCATATGTTGAGTTTGGGTGGATTATTTTGAGATTCAACAAGTATACAAATGCGGAGATTTATCGGCGAATAAATCGTGAACTGATACACTTATTTCCACACGATTTCAACCAGTCGAAAGACTGAATCAAGAGGAAGATTTTGATATTTCATATGTTGAGGTTGGGTATAATATTTCGAGATTCAGCAGGTATAGAAAACCAAAGATTTATCGGCGAATAACTTTTAAACTAATACACGTATTTCCACACGATTTGAACTAGTCGAATTACTGAATCAAGAGGAAGATTTTGATATATCATATGTTGAGTTCGGGTGGATTATTTCGAGATTCAACAGGTATACAAATGCGGAGATTTATCGGCGAATGAATCGTGAACTGATACACTTATTTCCACACGATTTCAACCAGTCGAAAGACTGAATCAAGAGGAAGATTTTGATATTTCATATGTTGAGGTTGGGTATAATATTTCGAGATTCAGCAGGTATAGAAAACCAGAGATTTATCGGCGAATAACTCGTGAACTGATACACTTATTTTCACACGACTTGAACCAATCGAAAAACTGAATCAAGAGGAAGATTTTGATATATCACATGTTGAGGTTGTGTGGAATATTTCGAGATTTAACAAGTATACAAATCGAAAGATTTTTCAGCGAATAACTCGTGAAATGTTACACTTATTTCCACACTATTTGAACCAATCGAAATACTGAATCAAGAGGAGGGTTTTGATATATCATGTGTTGAGGTTGGGTGTAATATTTCGAAATTCAGGTATACAAAATCGAAGATTTATAAGCGAATAACTCGTAAACTGATACACTTATTTCCACACGATTTGAACCAATCGAAAGACTGAACCAAGAGGAAGATTTTAATATATCATATGTTTAGGTTGGATGGAATATTCCGAGATTCAACACGTATACGAAATCGAAGATTTATCAGCGAATAACTTGTAAACTAATACACGTATTTCCACACGATTTCAACCAGTCGAAAGACTGAATCAAGAGGAAGATTTTGATATTTCATATGTTGAGGTTGGGTATAATATTTCGAGATTCAGCAGGTATAGAAAACTAAAGATTTATCGTCGAATAACTCGTGAACTGATACACTTATTTCCACACGACTTGAACCAATCGCAAAACTGAATTAAGAGGAAGATTTTGATATATCACATGTTGAGGTTGTGTGGAATATTTCGAGATTTAACAAGTATACAAATCGAAAGATTTTTCAGCGAATAACTCGTGAAATGTTACACTTATTTCCACACTATTTGAACCAATCGAAATACTGAATCAAGAGGAGGGTTTTGATATATCATGTGTTGAGGTTGGGTGTAATATTTCGAAATTCAGGTATACAAATCCAAAGATTTATTAGCGAATAACTCGTGAACTGATACACTTATTTCCACACGACTTGAACCAATCGAAAAACTAAATTAAGAGGAAGATTTTGATATATCACATGTTGAGGTTGGGTGGAATATTTCGAGATTCAACAGGTATACAAATCCGAAGATTTATCAGCGAATAACTCGTGAAATGTTACACTTATTTCCACACGATTTGAACCAGTAGAAAGACTGAATCAAGAGGAGGGTTTTGATATATCATATGTTGAGGTTGGGTATAATATTTCGAGATTCAGCAGGTATATAGAATCAGAGATTTATCGGCGAATAACTTGTAAACTAATACACGTATTTCCACACGATTTGAACTAGTCGAAATACTGAATCAAGAGGAAGATTTTGATATATCATATGTTGAGTTTGGGTGGATTATTTTGAGATTCAACAAGTATACAAATGCGGAGATTTATCGGCGAATAAATCGTGAACTGATACACTTATTTCCACACGATTTCAACCAGTCGAAAGACTGAATCAAGAGGAAGATTTTGATATTTCATATGTTGAGGTTGGGTATAATATTTCGAGATTCAGCAGGTATAGAAAACCAAAGATTTATCGTCGAATAACTCGTGAACTGATACACTTATTTCCACACGACTTGAACCAATCGAAAAACTGAATTAAGAGGAACATTTTGATATATCACATGTTGAGATTGGGTGGAATATTTCGAGATTCAACAGGTATACAAATCCGAAGATTTATTAGCGAATAACTCGTGAAATGTTACACTTATTTCCACACGATTTGAACCAGTAGAAAGACTGAATCAAGAGGAGGGTTTTGATATATCATATGTTGAGGTTGGGTGTAATATTTCGAAATTCAGGTATACAAAATCGAAGATTTATAAGCGAATAACTCGTAAACTGATACACTTATTTCCACACGATTTGAACCAATCGAAAAACTGAATCAAGAGGAAGATTTTGATATATCACATGTTGAGGTTGTGTGGAATATTTCGAGATTTAACAAGTATACAAATCGAAAGATTTTTCAGCGAATAACTCGTGAAATGTTACACTTATTTCCACACTATTTGAACCAATCGAAATACTGAATCAAGAGGAGGGTTTTGATATATCATGTGTTGAGGTTGGATGGAATATTCCGAGATTCAACACGTATACGAAATCGAAGATTTATCAGCGAATAACTTGTAAACTAATACACGTATTTCCACACGATTTGAAATAGTCGAAAGACTGAATCAAGAGGAAAATCTTGATATCATTTTCGGGTGTTTCCGGCACCCCTTGTAGTTTGCGGGGTGTTCTTCTCCGCAGTTCCTGCAATTAGGTTTTTCTGTCTTGTTGAGCGTGCATTCCGCCGCCCTATGCGCTCCCGCGCATCTAACGCAGTGCACGTCCATGTTGCACGTGCTTTGTCCGTGATGGAATCCCTGACATCTGTAGCATTGTAAAGGTCCGTCGTGCCTTTTTTGTTCTACCACACTTATTTTTGTGTGGCAGAGGTATCTCAACTTCTTATAAGTTGGTTCTTCTGCGGGTTCGATTACTACCATGTATATAGGCAGTAGTTTTCGGGTGTTGTCCTCGTTTCGTTGTGTAAGGCTTGTCAGCTGCCATACTTTTTTTGGTCTCAGTCCATTTTCCCTCAGTTCTTCCTCAACTTCTGACACTGGGTTGTTAACAGCCAGTCCTTTTACGACAAGCTTCCTCTTTTTCTTCGTTGAGTAGGTAGGTATACCACTCAATCTCCTTATACTCGCTCAGGAGCATCTTCATTTTGTTGAAATCTTCTTTCGTCGCCGTTGTTATTTTCCCCGCGTGTATTCCCATTTTACACTGGGCATCGATTTTTCTTTGCACTAGCTGTTTGCGTAGTGCTGTCCACATGAGTGGGAATTTTAGAATTATCGGAGGTGGCCTTCTCTCCGGTTATGTCTGTTTTTTTTGTTATCATTTTCTAATTTTTTCCAATTCTTCTTGGACTTGTTTGTCCGTTGATGTGTCGTCTTCCTCTTATGATTGTCTTTCTGGTTTCTTCCTCATTTTTTTAGTTCTTCACTTCCGTATAGTCTCCCTCCATGGGACAGTCTTCATTTTGTTGTTCTTCGTTCACTTTCTTCTGATTTTTCGTATTATCTATTCCTCCTGTAGTTGTATTCAATTCCATCTCTTCTATTTTTCTTCTATATTAAAATCTTCCTCTTGATTAAGTCTTTCGATTGGTTTAAATAGTGTGGAAATAAGTGTTTCATTTTACGAGTTATTCGCTGATAAATTTTCGGATTTGTATACCTGTTGAATCTCAAAATATTCCACCCAATCTCAACATATGATAAATAAAAAAAATCTTCCTTTCAATGCAACCTTTCGATTGGTTTGAATCGTGTGGAAATCCGTCCTTCAGTTTACGAGTTATCCGCCGATTTATCTTTGATTTTGTATTTCTGTTGAATCTTGAAATTTTACAAAGGAACTCAACATATGATATATGAGAATCTTCCTTCCAATTCAATCTTTCGATTGGTTTGAATTGTGCTGAAATCCGTCCTTCAGTTTACGAGTTATTCGTTGATAAATCTTCGAATTTGAATACATTTTGAATCTCGAAATATTGCACCCAACCTCAACATATGATATATCAAAATCTCCGTCTTGATTCAATCTTCCGATTGGTTCAAATCGTGTGCAAATACGTCTATTAGTTTACGAGTTATTCGCCGATAAATCTTCGATTCTTTATACGTGTTGAGTCCCGAAAAACTCCACCCATTTTCAACATATGATATATCAAAATATTCCTTTCATTCAACCTTTCAATTGGTTTGAATCGTTTGGAAATCCGTCCTTCAGTTTACAAGTTGTTCGCCGATATATCTTTGATTTTGTATACCTGTTGAATCTCGAAATATTCCACCCAACCTCAACATGTGATATATCAAAATCTTCCTCTGTATTCAGTTTTTCGATTGGTTCAAGTCGTGTGGAAATAAGTGTATCAGTTCACGAGTTATTCGCCGATAAATCTCCGGATTTGTATACCTGTTGAATCTCGAAATATTCCACCCAACCTCAACATGTGATATATCAAAATCTTCCTCTTGATTCAGTCTTTCGACTAGTTCAAATCGTGTGGAAATACGTGTATTAGTTTACAAGTTATTCACTGATAAACCTCTTCCTAACTCCTACCTGTAGGAAAAGATCTAATCCGAGTGGTCCTTCGCCTTCTCTATAGCTGTCCCCGATGTATAACTCTGCATTTGCTTAAGAAATGCAAAGTTACCGTGTCGGGGGGTGTCCTCTTGTGGGTTGTCTCTGAAAACCTAGGATTGTGGATAGGATTTTTTTTCTTTTTTTTTCTTTTTTTTTGTGTATTTTTTTGTATTTTTTTATTTTTATTTTTTTTTATTTTTTTTATTTTATTTTTTTCCTATTTTTAGACTAACCTAATCTACTACTACTACTAAGCTAACTTAACCTACTTTACCTATCCATCCAATTGTCTTCTGGGCCTCTTGTGTTTCTTGTAGTCTTCCTTAGTGTATCTTATGAGTTCCTTCAATTCTTCATTGGGGTGCGTTGCCAACTCCTCGAATAGCTTTACTGCCCTATGGTCCGTAATGTCTAGAACTTTTTCAGGTCCCGTTTCTCCGTATATTTCCTCGCTACTTGTTGTCCAGTGAACATTTAGTGCTTGTCTCAGCGTTATGTTTTGTTGAGCCTGTAGTTTCTTCCTGTTTGTTTTGCACGTGTGTCCCCAGGCAACAGAGGCGTACGTTATAATCGGTATTATTATACTCCTGATAAATCTGAGTTTTGTTTCCGTCTTCAACTTGCTTCTTCTACCGATTAATCCGCATAGTCTTGATCTCGCTTGTCTCACTTTATCAACAATGTTTTCCACGTGTTCGCTGAAAGTGAGACTTTGGTCTAGTGTTACGCCTAGGTATTTTGCCTTTTTTGTCCACTGGATTTCTTCGTTGTTTATTTTTATTATCCGGTCGGGTTGGTGGCTCCTTTTTTTCTTGAAGACAACTGCTTGGCTTTTCTCGCAGTTGACTTGTATTTTCCATGTTTTGCACCATTCGTCAATCTCTTTTGCAGCGTTTTGGAGTCTTTTCGTAATGTTTTTCACCTTAACGCATCTCGTTGCTATTGCGATGTCGTCCGCATATAGCGCTGTCTAGGTGTTCTCCGTTTTCGGGATGTCTGCTGTGTATATGTTGTACAGCATTGGTGATAGTACCGCTCCTTGCGGTACTCCCGCCTGCTGCTCTCCGACTTCCGATTTTTCGTTTGCAACCTTCACTTGAAACTTCCTGTCTTTGAGGTACGTGCTCAGGAGTTTTATGAGTGGTTTTGTATATCCTGCCTTTTTCATCTTGTAGAGCAAGCCCTCGTGCCATACTCGGTCGAAGGCTTTGCTTACGTCTAGGAAGATTGCCCCTGTGGATTCTTTCTGGTTGAAACCTTGTATATTCTACTAGTCTCAAAATTTGTTGTTCGGTGCTGTGGTTTTTCCTGAAGCCGAATTATTCCTCTGGTTTAGTGTTTAATGTCCTTGATTGTTCGTTCAGAATCCTCAGTATCACTCTCTCTGCGATTTTACTCATGGCAGGTAACAAACTTATCGGTCTATAGTTTTGGGGGAAAGTGGGGTCTTTCCCGGGTTTTCTCAGCATGATAATGTCTACTTGTTTCCATCTCGATGGGAAGTGTTTTGTCTTCAGCATGCCACTTATTATATTCGAAAGGTATGCCATACCTTTTTTTGGCATGTTTTCAGCGCTCTGTTTGAGATTCCGTCTGCTCCCGGTGCTTTCCTTGCTGATGCCAACCTAAGTAATTCCTTCACTTCCATCGGTGTTGCGAATCCTAGAGTTACTTGATCCTCCTCGTCTTCTAGGTATTCGTTTATATTCTCTTCTATCATGTCTGAGAAGTCCATGTCTTCGTCGGGATGCTCGTTCAATGTGAACTGAAGTTCCATTGTGTTTTTCAGCTCTTCTGCCTTCTCTTTGTCTGTGTACGCCATCCCGTTGCTTCCGTGTATTGGCGGCATTGGTTTTCTTTCTTCTCTTAGGACTTCAGTTATGTTCCATAATCCGGGTTTTTGCGGGTCTAATTCGTTTATCCTTCTGTTCCATTCATCGCTCCTGTGCTCCTGTAATTTTTCTTGAATTTCCTGTTTCATTTCCCTGACTCTCCTTCTTTCTTCTGGGTTTTGTGTCCTTTGGGCTCTTCTAGCTATTCGATTTTTCTCCCTAATCAGATTTCTCAGATCGTCGCTTATATTTTTGAATCTGCCGTATTTATCTGGTACGGTCATTGTGGTACTTCGTTCTATCGCTTCTGATAGTGCTTCTTCGAAGAGACAGACCTGTTCTTCTAGCATCTCCTTGCTTTTTATTTCCGTGATTGTTCCTAACAGCTGTCCTGTTAGCCTTCTGAAGTTGTCCCAGTTGGTTTTTCTCACGGTTCTTCCTGTTTGTCTGTTGCCGCTACCAATGGTGACGACGATTGGTGAGTGAGCGTCGCCGCCGTCTATGGTCCCGATTTCTACAGGCATCGTCACGTCTTTCAACACAGCGATGTCTATAACCTTGGGCCTTCCTTCGTTTGGTGGATAGTGTGTCGGTCTTACTGGTCCTATCGCTTGATAGGATGGGTGATCTTCTATGATCTTCTCTAAGTTTCTTCCTTGTCTGTTTCTTCTTGTGCTGTACCACGCAGGGGACTTGGCATTTAGGTCTCCTATGATAATGCCTTTTTTGCCATCTGGGAGTATTGCTAACACGTCTTCCTCGTGTATTGTGGTGTCTGGCCTTACATATGCGGATATTATTTTAATATCGCCGTATGATGTTTTAATGACTACTATTGTCGCCTCCATGCTAAGTAGTCCGTCCGGTGAGTTTATTCGGTGTTGGCACAACTCTTTTTTCACTAAGATCGCTGTACCTCCGGATCGTCCGTTTATATCGTCTCTATAAACGTTGTAGCCTGGCCAGGTGAATCTGTGTGTGTCACCTGGCAATCTCGTTTCTTGTAGAGCGAAGATATCCCAATCTTCTTCCTCCAAGATCACTCCTATGGTATTTTGGTTTGTTTGCAGTCCTCCTGTGTTCCACGAGCCGATCTTTATTTGACTAGGAAGGTTGTTTATCATTTTATTTGGCTTGTTGGGCTATTAATGTCACTATGAGTGCCTGCATGTTCTGCAGCTTACTCAATATCTCGCCCGTTCCTTGTTGTTTTTGTGAGGTTGTGGCTGACGGCGTTTTCTTGGCCGTTTGGGCGTAGCTGACTCCTGGGATCGTGGTTTTTGTCGTTTGTTTTTTAGTTTCCTCTTTTTTTAGATTTTTTGGACACCCCCTGTAGTTGGCTGGGTGATCTCCTGCGCAGTTTCTGCATTTTGGTTTCTCCGTTTTACTCAGGGTGCGGTCCGCGGCCCTGTGATCTCCTGCGCATCTTACACAGCGCACGTCCATGTTGCACGTGCTCTGTCCGTGATGAAAACCTTGGCACCTGTAGCATTTTACAGGTCCGTTGTGTTTCTTCTGTTCTACCACACTTATTTTCGTGTGGCAGAGATATCTCAGGTTTTTGTACGACTGCTCTTCTGCAGGCTCGATGACTACCATAAATATTGGTATCAATTTTCTTGTATTATCTTTATTTTTTTGTGTATAGCTCGAGAGTTGCCATACTTTTTTTAGGTTTCAATCCTATTTCCCTCAGCTCGGTTTCTACTTCCGGTGCTGGGGTGTTGACTGCTAGTCCTTTTATCACTAGCTTTCTTTCTTTTTCTTCTCTGAGTGCGTACGTGTACCACTCTATTTCTTTGTGCTCGCTCAGGAGCATCTTCATTTTGTTGAAATCATCCACTGATTGCGTGGTGATCTTTCCTGTGAAGCTGCCCATTTTGCATTGGGCGTTGATACTTCTCTGTATCAGTTGTTTCCTGATAACAGTCCACATCAGTGGGGATTTCAATATGATTGGAGGTGGCCTCCTCTCTGGTTTTTTTTTGTTTTTCCTTCTCGTCTCTCTTTATTTTTTTTAATTCTTCCTCTATTTCTTTTCCACTTTCACTACTTCCGTTTTTGTTTTCTTTCGTGGTTATGCTTTTTGTCTTCTTTCGTTTTCTTTTATTTTTCACTTCCTCAATATATGATGTATCAAGATCTTCCTCTTGATTCAATCTTTCGATTGGTTCAAATCGTGTGAAAATACGTTTATTAGTTCACGAGTTATTCGCCGATAAATCTTCGATTTTGTATACCTGTTGAATCTCGAAATATTCCATCCTACCCCAACATATTATATATCAAAATCTTCCTCTTGATTCAGTCTTCCGATTGGTTCAAATCGTGTAGAAATACGTCTGTTAGTTTATAAGTTATTCGCAGATAAATCATCGATTTAGTATATCTGTTGAATCTCGAAATATTCTATCCAAACGCAACATATGATATATAAAAATCTTCATCTCGATTCAGTTTTCCGATTCGTTTGAATCGTGCAGAAATCTGTCATTCAGCTTACGAGTTATTTGCCGATAAATCTTCGATTTTGAATACCTGTTGAATCTCGAAATAATCGACGAAATAATGGACTCGTACAAAGCTTTGATCGAGTACACGTACACCACATGACTGAAATATTTTACCCAAATAAGCAATTGTACTAATGTTTATTATAAATACTTGCATGAAAACATCCTACTTCCCGACTTCATGAAAGAAGCCAATGTACTAATGGCTTCTCCCAAACCCAGCAAAGACAAAGTCTTCCCAAAAAATTATCGTCCGAACAGCCTAAGTCTCAGCGAAATTTTTGAAACTATAATACATCGATATTTAGTTTCATTTTTAATTTGAATGTATGTATTATAAGCTAGTAATTCTATCTTTTCGTCATAAAAACTAGAAAGTGTTAATGGACAAAGAAAATCTGTTACAAAAAATATTCAATTTTATCTAAAATTTCATGTTAAAAATATTACTCACTTTTGGTAATACTTAAAAGTATTTATGGATAGAAAAAATCTGACTCAAAGAATATTCAACATTATGTAAAAGTTCATGAGTGAGGGCCGCAGGTAAGAAACCCAGGATGTATAATTTGAATAGAACAAATTCACATACCTTTCACCTTCTGTTCTCCTGATACTACTTTTACGGAGATTTTTGACTCCGTGGGTAGAGACATCAGTACTGTGATTAACAACCAAATTACCTACGTTCTACGGATCACTTATTCTAGCATTTACAGACGATGACAAAGCTAATGGACTCGTAGAAAGCTTTGTGCGAGTACACGTATAACACATGACTAATAATGACGGGGATGAAAAAATAAAATTCCTAGTTAATAATATATACATTCAAATTAAAAATGAAACTATAAATATCGATGAGATAGAATTAAGATTGCAACAATTAAAAATACAAAACCTAGGAAAACGCCAGGTCCTGACGGAATACAAAATATCTTTTACCCATAAAAGCAATTTTAGTAATGTTTATTATAAATACTTGCATGAAAACATCCTACCTCCCGACTTCATGAAAGAAGTCATTGTACTACTGGCTTTTCCCAAACCTAGCAAAGACTAACTCTTCCCAAAAAATTATCGTCCGAACAGCCTAAGTCTCAGCGAAATTTTTGAAACTATAATACATCGATATTTAGTTTCATTTTGAATTTGAATGTATGTATTATAAGCTAGTAATTCTATCTTTTCGTCATAAAAACTAGAAAGTGTTAATGGACAAAGAAAATCTGTTACAAAAAATATTCAATTTTATCTAAAATTTCATGTTAAAAATATTACTCACTTGTGGTAATACTTAAAAGTATTTATGGATAGAAAAAATCTGACACAAAGAATATTCAACATTATGTAAAAGTTCATGAGTGAGGGCCGCAGGTAAGAAACCCAGGTTGTATAATTTGAATAAAACAAATTCACATACCTTTCACCTTCTGTTCTCCTGATACTACTTTTACGGAGATTTTGACAAATACCTATGGATGATAAAACCGGACATATTATGAACCCTGCATGTTATATCGCAATTTTACGATTCCACATTGACAGATTATAAACTATCGAGAAATAATACGTAAAATTGTAAGTGGTTTGTTGCAGTTCACAATTTTTCGTCAGTTTATAATATCGCGAGATTGATTATAAACTAACGATGTTTACAATCATACGGTGACATATATAAAATAAGCTTTTTTTATGTTAATTTCACACTTCCTCAAGCAACAGGTTTTTTGAAGTAAAAATGGAAATAATTAGGTGTAAAAAGTAACAAATAACTTCACAAAGCAAATAAAGTTCCACCCAGAAGCTTACAGCAAAATCATTTGATTACTCCACGGAGGACATTTTTAAATCGACATCCGCTCATTTTGACAGTTTGTTAAAATTGATTTCTTCAATTTTTTATACCTTTTATATATGTTCATGTTTCTAGATCGTCTTGATTTTACGTCTCTTTTGTTATAAAAATAGTTTTTTTTTAAAGACAAAAATTTTGGCGTACTTTATTTATCGATTTTATTTCCGTTTATCGGTCACGTGATTCGTTTAGCAAATGATATTTCCGATCAGGATTATATACAGGTGTAATTAAAATTGACTTTACTTGAAGTATCGATTTTATTTCCGTTTATCGGTCACGTGATTCGATATGCAAATATTTCCGATCAGGATTGTATAGAGGTGTGATTAAAATTGACTTTACTTGACGTATCGATTTTATTTATTTATCGTTCACGTGATTGGTTTAACCAATGATATTTCAACCCAGAATTGTATTCAGATGATTTGTTTATCTGTCACGTGATTCGTTTAGCACGATTGACGTTTCTATACGTCAATGTTTTGTTTTATTTTCGTTTGAGTCACGTGATTGGTTTAACTAATATTTCGACGCGGAAAACTGTTTTACGTTACGTAATTATAGTTTATCGTTTTTTAAAGGAATTTTTTTATCGTTTTTGTGAATTTTATATTTTCGTTTTGAACAAACCTGTATATACACCGTACTGAAAATATGATAAATAAAACACAAATTTCAATATATTTTAATGAAAAAACAACAAAATAGAGTGAACTATATAAAAAATCATTTATTGACAAGTTTCAACGTATTCCAATGGTTGATCACCAACGGCTTTAGCGCTCTCTCCACATTCGAAACGTTTAAAATCAACAATTTCTATATTATGTAAATTGAGAACATCGTTAACTGTTAGAGTATCATCTAGAAGATATTCTTGATGAATAAGACACGTTTCATCTTCTTTATTAACGTTAGGTTTGTCGGTTATACAACCCAACTTTGTAGGACGCATACCGACGATATGTTGACAGATTCCTGTAATAAAAAAATTCTCCGTATAACCCAAAAACGTACCAAACTACCCTCACCTCTAGCAACTTCGATAGTAGTTTCATTTTTTTCCAACACTTTATAAGCTAATAAACCACCCAACCTCCCTAGTTGAATATTATCGATAGTTGTACCGGAAGGATGTGCATAACCTAAAAATAGTGATTAGACACTGAAATATCAATATTAAGTTCTACAAAACGTTTCATAACTGTCTATAAACGAACGAAAAGGCACTTATAAAAGAAGAATAATCTCAAATTTTGGTAAGACATTAAAATGTCTAAAATGGGGCCGTGCATAAAATACGTTCGCACTTAAGGAGGGGGGGGGGCTCTTGCTGAGAATGACAAAGTGTGGCAAGGGGGGACGGGGGGTATATGACAATGTGACGTTCGCTGTTCATTAAAATATTTTCAATAAGTATTTTTTTTTGACTGTTTTTATTTTTAAATTTTCATCATGACAAAAAGTCATTTATTTTCTATTTTATAGTAAATATATCGACTTTCAAACGTATCCAGTTTTATTACTATAAATTGTAACTTAATATATTTATTTTTGTTTATTTTTCAACATAAGCGCTGGCTCTGTGGCGCGGGTTTAGCCTTTTGACTTGGCTCTAGCGGCATTGCGATCGGTCACAATCGGTTTCTTTGTTTTACCGATACTTAAAAAAGTAACGTTTCCACGAACTCTGCGCTCTCACCGTAGTAACAAATGAAAATACTGTTTCTCATGGTTTTATTATTATATAATTTCTTCATTCGTCATTTAATACTTTTTATTACGTGAACTACTTCACCAAAATTTATAACTCTTGAATTCAATAGTCGAAATATTTATATATATATATATATATATATATATATATATATATATATATATATATATATATATATATATATATATATATGTATATATATTAGAAGAAAATGACATCGGTAAGAGGTGAACTTTATCAAAAATTATTTAACACTTATAAAAAGTGTTATCCGGATATAAAATCAATGATCGTTCAAGAAAATGTTAACAAGATTTGGAATGATCTGAAACAAGAATACAAAAGTGATGGCAAGCAATTTGAAGTGAATATTCAAAATATCATTGAATCTTTAAATCAAAAGATAACTTACAACAAAGCAAGAAATTTAACGTTTTTCACAAGTCTTACGGTAAGTCAAAAACTTTATTTTACCTAGTTTATATATTTACTGTTATCGGGGTTATATCAATATTATTCACGGTATATATTATTTCATTATCCTGAATAATTTCTATATATGTAGATTTATAGTGTAAACTGGCCTGTATAAGCCTCTATTTTATTGAATCAATTTTTTGTTTTTTTAGCCACAAAATACTCAAAGATGGGCCTCAAGCGTCAACGAGTAAAGATCTTCCATCACAAAAAACAGTCTCTACTGAAAATATTTTGTCTTGTCAAGAACAAATGTGCAGTTTAAAAACAGCTACACCTGCCCAAGATGAGAGCAAAAAAAATTTCAGTTATGGAATCAAGTTTAAATTCATTACTTTTGCAAAGAGATTCTGGTTTGTCTACAGCTGGACTTGATGAAGAAATAAAAAAACTAAGACAAAATAGAAACTGAAAAAAAATCTCTCAAGCGTAAACATTTAGCTCAACAAAGATCATCGAAATCCCGTGCAATAAAAAAGGAAGCTTTAGGATGTTTGTCTTGAGCATCCGGATGTAGCAGAAAAATTAAAAATAAGAAGCAATCTAGGTCGGCCGAGCTTAGAAGAGGATCAACCAGCTTTATTGCAAACGATCATGAAAATTGCCATCACTGAGTAGAAGTGCTACGTACTTACAACTTTTATCACGAAATTCAATTTCTCGTGAAGGAAATAGACATGTCTCTACGGTTCCAGTGAAATTAATTCGTGCTCAAAATGACTTGAAGAAAAAACATATTGACACCGAGTTTGCCACAGCTTCAATTAGGTATTTAGAGAGTCTTGCTTCTTTTCTTGGACCTAATGAAATATTTTTTTTCTCAGGATGATAAAGCTCGAGTTCCGATCGGACTTACAGCAGCTTCAAAACAAGCACCATTATTGATGCATATGCAATATGGGGTTTCTCTTCCAGACCATGACTGGGTAGTGGATGCTGGACATAAATTGATACCATCTATATACGCGGGTATTGTTATTGAACCGAATGGTTTTGGAAATCTTTCAAAAGTAAATTATTCAGGACCAACATTTATAGCTATTCGAAGTGGCAAACATTCAGTTCGAGAGCCAAGACACATGCTGATGATTTCAAAAAAATTTTTGAACTGGTGTCATTTAAAAGTTTGGCCTACAACAACATTGGATCGCCAAAACCTGTAGTGATTATTTCTGCTGATGGGGGCCCTGACGAAAATCCTCACTATGAAAAAGTAATTTAATTTAGATGCTTTATTTGTTGTTACAAATGCACCAGGCAGGAGTGCTTACAATCCTGTGGAAAGGAGAAAAAAGCTTTGAATATGCAGGGACAACTTCAGCTAGTGTTTGGAAGTCATTAAAAGCCGATGGTTATGATGTAGATGCAGAGAATATTGCACCAAAAGAAGATGATAGTGATGATGCACAAATATTAATATATATTGGTACTGTAAACATGTTCGTGAATCACAATACTTATTACAAATTTTGAAATGCTCAGACAAAGACTGCTGTGACCAAACTAGAAGTAGTTTGAGAAATTTACTTCCAAACGGATTTTTGCCACCTCCAATTAAATTACAACAAACTCTAAACGGATTAAAGGTATCGCAAGTGAATTCTGAAGATGGTAAATATCTTAATTTATTTGCTCATCTTGCAGTGAAACTTCAGCCTGAAGATTTTCCTTACGATTGGTTTTGTCCGTCAATTCACGATAAATTAGCAAGTAGAACATGCAAAGAATGTAGTCTATATCACACATCTAACGAAAACGAAAAAGAAAAGATGAAGTAGTTCGACGCATACAACCAACTCGCATCGCAGCTCAACGAGCTCAAGAACTATTATGCGCATTAGGAGATGAAAAAGATGGCATGGAAAATGCAGCATGTATAGATGATGATGAAGTGGAGGGTAGTTTTGAAATAAATGAAGAAGATGCTGCAATACTGATTATAGATATTTCGGCGCATTTACAGAATCCTTGGACTTCTAATTAATAAAAATATTATTTATTTATTTGTTATGAAAAAGCTTTATTATATTTTATTATAAAAACTAAATAAATATTTAAATTTTCAAAATTTATGTACTATCTATTGAATTTTACCATCTAAAGGGGGGTGGGTTAGTTTTTGTGACGATATTTATAAGGGGGGTGGGTTAGTTTTTGTGACGATATTTATAAGGTGGGGTCACAGAAAGCGTGACAATGGGAGGAGGGGGTAAGGAAAAACGGATTTTACCGTGACGTATTTTATGAACGGCCCCATTATAAGTTCTGCAAAAACATTCCATAGCTACCGATAGATGAACGAAAAGTCACTGGAAAAAGAAGAATAACCTCAAAATTGTAATAAGACATTAAAATACATTACCTGTCAAATAAACGCCATTACCGACTTTAAGACACATTGCTCTTTTCAAAATGGCGTTTTCTCCTACGGTACCAATCATTAGAGCCAGTCGATCAGCTAAAATTTTACCATCAGGTGTTTTTAACTGTTTTAACTGTTCGCTATCCAGAAATATCTATAAAATCAGTAGTAAAAACAAAAACGTAATCGAATATTGATGAAATTACTTTGGTATTAAGTTGATTCGGTGATTTTTGATGATTCTTAATGTAATTTAAACAACTGATAGTTGTTTCTTGCACCATATCGTGAAATTCTTTATTTCTAGATACGAAATCAGTTTCGCAGTTAACTTCTACGAGTACTCCCGAATTATCATCAACGGCGACTCCTACGAGTCCTTGAGTTGCTTGTCGGCCTTCTAGTTTAGTCGCTTTTGACCAACCTAGAGCCTGAGCTTGTTGTTTTAACCATACTTCGGCATCTGTTATATTATTGTTATGCATTTCTAAAGCTTTTTTACAATTTGCAAAAGTATAACCTAAATAAGAATAAATAAATATAATTAAACAATTTGTATCAATTATTATATTATACCTGTCTTTTTACGAAGGGTGGCTAACAAAGATTTTTCTGCTGCGAAATTGTGTTTGGTAAGGTAGAGATATCTCACGCTTTTAAAGAAAATCTGAAGGGTTAAATAGAAAGCGTAAATTAACGTTATGCCGATATTTATATAAACAAAAAACGTAGTCGTAATTTTGGATCTATTAACATCTAATCTAGATTTAATATTGAATATATTACCAAAATTTGTCGATAAACTCATGTCAGCCTAGTAGAATTATTGATTTTTAACGTAAAGATGTTCGTTTCCATGGAAAAATAAATATTTAGGGGTTACTTGTAATAGAAGTATGGAATTTAGCAAGAATTAAATATCATTTTTAAATAGAAAATGAACGATTAAAACATTCGTATAAACAGGTATGAAAGCTTACCATTTCGTTTTATTCTAATTGTGTTTCTAATTTTTCATATAAATCTCTTAAAGCCGGTATTTATTAAATAGACCTAAATTTTTACGTTAACTTAATATATGACATAATCAATTGACGTTTGACAAGTTTCACATAATGTCATATGATTTCATATGATTTTAAATCAATAGTTTATTTTCATTCCTAATAAATTATTAAGAAAATATATATTATTTATTTATACGATAATCGTATGATTAATAACAGTCGAAATTTAATGTATATAACTAATAATACAATGGTGTATAAGGAGTTGCAGGTCTCGTAGGAGTCATATGAAAAATTAATTTTTTTAGAAATGGGATCTAGAGACGTAGAAAGGGATCGTTTAATAAAAAAAATTACAGAAAAAAGAGCGAAATTAGAAGCTCGAGGTGATCTTAATATCAAAGTACCAAGATTAACCCTACCTTCCGATTTTAATATACACGACAGATCTTTATTTTCCTTACCACCTGAATTATTAAAACCTATTTTGGCTTCAGCGTATCCCAAATATAGGAAACAATTAACTTTAGACAAAAAGAGAGGTAAACAATGGCGTACATTAAATAAATTATTTATAACGTAAAATTATCGTTTTTAGCTGCTGAACAACAATCAACTTTAACATCTTATACTTTATTGAGAAAACAACGAGAAGAATACAGAAATCGATTAGTTAAATTGATTGTTGGCACAGAAGAAGATACAACTAGCGATGATATACCTAACGCGCAAGATAGAGAAATGCTTCGTTATTATTATTACGTAAAACACGGGGTTGATACTGTACATGTAGCACCCCTTGACGAACAAGTACTACTTAGAGTAAGTTGGCTTTAAATGTCAGAAAATGTGAGAAAATGATTACGAAATATTACATTCAAAGGTTATTGACATTATAGTTGATGTTTGACAGCGTTGCCAGATTTTCAAATACAACTTGATAAATAAAAATACAATTGGTTTTAATGATTAGTTTTTTCAATTAGGTGTTATCTTTGGTACCAAAAAAACTGAGAAAATGGGAAAAAACATTAGCGGCGTGTATTCAAGACGTGAAAGACGATTTTATGATGGCCGTTAAAAAGGCTATAGTAGATTTCGTTTTGCAAGATCCCGTTTTTGTGAAAGCCGTTGGAGACGATCTGTCACCGGTAAGAAGGGAATTGAAAGATATCGGAAATAACTTCCGGCCGGCATTCAATGCCGCCAAAATAAAAATTAAAAAGAATTTACATTGTATAAATCCTTGTTTGGCAGCTGTTTTGGATTTATGGGAAAAGGAATTTAAGTGAGCTCGAAATATTTTAATCAAAATTAAGTAATTTCATTCTTATCACGTTTTCAGAGATTTGCGTTTACTCGATATCGAAGCTTTCAAACATCATCAGGGAGCTTTCGAATTAAACGAATTCAAATTTACCACTAACAAACAGATCGAAACTTGTAAAGATAATTTGATGTCTAAATATTATTACGCGGTTACAGAAATATTCTTACAAGGTAATAAAAAAAACAGACTACCTGATCCTGGTAAAAAGAAGAAGATGGAATCTTTTTATAACGCCGTTGCTAGCATTATGACTTACCAATTGCAAGCTTTATGTTTCAATTCACTGGCTGATTACGTCAAATATATACTAGACGTCAAGGTCAGTTTTATACATATTGTTACAACCTCGTCCACGACACGGAACGCGAAGCAAGTCCTGTTCGGTTAAAATGGAAATCTAAAATTTGGCGAATAAGTCGTTTTTCGGCGTCTTTGAAATGTAATAATATAAACAAATTTCCGCTGTTTATAAAAAAAAACATATCAAAGCCATTTTTTTTGGAATCACGGAAAATTCATCATTGCTCGCTATATAGACTAGAAAGTTGATTCGGTTTTGGAATAATCGGTTTTAATATGAGCTCAGCAGCTTTTTAATGAACTTTATTTTTTATTTGAAACATTTTTTTCTAAAATTAATATTTTCGAAGATATTTGACACTTTGTTAAGATTAGGTGACGTTAGTTAATTTGATATCTACCGATATATTTTGGGTTATAACTTATAAAAATATAGGTTTACGTGAAAAATGACTAATATAAACAAACTTCCGTTGTTTATAAAAAAATATCAAATACGCTAAATTTGATACTTCTGCTATAACAGCTTCACGGTTTATGTCTTGGACGAGTTTGTAACATTAATAAAGTTAATTAATAATATCGACGTCGTAGTTAAATATGTTTTCAAGGTCTCGAACGTCGTTTGACTGTCTTTATAGCAGTGAAATGCTCTTGCTTTTTCTGTGAATCGAATTAGTGACTCCAAACTTTCAATGGTACGTGTAAAGTCGAAAGAAACTTCAAACTTGACTTTTACTGGTTGATTACGGTCATTTTGTTATGGAATCACGAAAAATTCATCATCGCTCCCTATATGGACTAGAAAGTTGATTCGGTTTTGAAATAATCGGGTTTAGTATGAGTTAAGCAGCTTGAAGTCGTTTAAACACGTCTTCTAGGCAAATGCGACCGATTTCGCTTGATTTTTTCTCTCACATCATAGTCGCCGTTGATAGTTTTTCCTTTTGCAAGATGGTCGATGGAAATTATCCCATAAAAATCGACGCCATAACCTTGCCTGCAAATGGAACGTTATTTGTCTTCTTTGGATCCAATTCTCTCTTTTTAGTTTTTTGATACCGACAAAAATTGTTGGACTCATTGAAACATCATCCAAAACTGGATAGAAAATATCTTCAAGGCGCTGTTTTCCGTTCCATTTTTGCACAGTTTTCTCATGGACCAATCTCATCGAGGTCCAAATCTATTTCAACTTTTATATTGGCCGGGATAAGACTATTGAAACTTGAAATATGGATTGTGGTTTTTTCAAGCAGCTACCGCCATCTCTAGGTCAGGATGGGTTTCCACTGGTAGCTATTTTGTTAAAAATGTCTTCCTTGATATCTATTCGACTTTGAGACGAGTTTTAAACGTCGATATCTGTTTCAGTACCTCAATAAAGGTTTCCAAATTAAATTACAACAAAGAGGTAACACCTTGGTATTCGAACCGTCTTTTAAAAGCTTCAGAGAAGCTCTGGTATATCTTATAGATATTATGATAGAAGCAGTTCGAGATATACCAAGATTAGAAACCAAACTCTATCTAGATTGGATCGAGGGGGAAAATTATTTAAAGGTTAGTTCAATCCATGTTTATTTTTTGAATTATATTTGGCGTTTTTCAGCCGATATTTCCCGAAGAATTGGCCATGGAGTATAAAACTCAAATTCGAAATATGTTGGAAGAGCAAAGGATCGGACCCGAATTGAGAATACAAGATTTCGACGAGTTTTTGCCGCTAATTAACGGCAAAGACGAATCGTATGTTAATAGTTTTTTATCTCGAGAACATAACTTTGAGGAATTGGCTAACGAAATTTTAAAATATAAGGTAAATAAATTTTTTTATGAATGGTGGAGCTTCACATCATTTTAGTGTCAATATTAGCTTGATATGCTGACTAACGCAGCCACCTGGTGCACGCAGACGGCTCCAGAAGAAAATCTGGTGATGGTTATAAGATTGGCTACAAGATCCAGCTGGTTTGGGTGCCCGTTGACAAAGACAACGACGAAGCTATTGCATCTCTTAATGATCTCTGCTTGCTGGGGCACGGAGGAGGTTGAAACTGCAGACCACGTCCCCCATCATTTATTTTTTCAAATTCTAGGCCCTACTTTGGAGCTCCTCAGTTTACTGTATAGATAAATCCTTGTATATCGAGCGGTTTCGATCTTTGTAGGTCTCATCAGTATAATATAGACGATTTTGGATGTAAAATATATTTAATTGATTCTTTTCAAATATTTTAATACGTTTTTAGGATATAGCTGATCGGATACCTTTGGCAAACGAACATTATGTTCGTATTGAATTGTACGATATGAATCGAAATGATTTGATTAAAGCTTTGGAAACGGCGGCCGAGAATTTCAAAGATATTTTGTTACAGAAATGTATTAAAAATTTGCAGGTTTTATGTAAAAGGTGAGATGATATCAATTTTATCGTCGTGCGAAATGGAAGTTTGCCAAAATTTGTTAAAAGAAAATTTTTTGTAAACGATGCACGCTGTTAAGTTCATCTATTTGGTCTTCTACAATGAAACGGCCTTTTTCGTATCGTTTTTTGACTTCTTCTTCTTGCTTATAGAAGAATGTTTTGTCACCAGTATTTTTACTGAGTAACTCAGAAAATATTGATATTAGAGAAAAAATTTTTGAACAAAAAATGGAGCTCATAAAAAATCTATGAAAGAGTTTTTATACTTTTTTTACACGAACCTGTTTTTTGGCTGTTATAATCAAAAATATATCGTCAATATCAAATTGATTATCATTTTCGTGGAGAGCGAAATATTTTTGGGCCATAACGGCCAAAAGAATAGGTTAATATGGAAATAGTAATTAACTTTTTTGTAGAACTTTATTAGCTTAATTTTTCATAAAAAAACTTTTTTCTCGAAAATTAATAATTTCGAAGATATTTGACATCGTATTTAGATTAGGTAAGGTTAGTTAATTCGACTTGAGTCATAACAGCCACAAAAATAGGTTTACGTGAAAAATGTATATAACTTTTTTCATAGAGTTTTTAAAATGAACTTCATTTTTTATTGAAAACTTTTTTTCTCTGAAATTGATATTTCCGAAGATATTTGACACTTTGTTTAGATTAGCTGTTAGTTAGTTAATTCCACATCTACGGATATATTTTGGGTTATAACTTACAAAAAAATAGGTTTACGTGAAAAATGTATATAACCTCTATTATAGAATTTTTGATGAACTTCATTTTTTGTTCAACACTTTTTTCTCTAAAATTGATAATTTCGAAGATATTTGACACTTTATTTAGATTAGGTGAAGTTAGTAAATTCGATATCTACCGATATATTTAGGGTCATAATTTACAAAAAAATAGATTTGCATGAAAAATGTATTTAACCTCTTTTATATAATTTTCAATGAGTTTAATTTGTTGTTTGAAACTTTTTTCTCTAAAATTGATAAGTTCGAAGATATTCGATACTTTGTTTAGACTAGATAAACTTGGTTAATTTGACTTTCATCAATATATTTTTGGTCATAACTTACAAAAAAATTGGTTTACGTAAAAAATGTCTATAACCCCTTTTATAGAGTTTTTAAAGAGCTTCATTTTTTATTTGTAACTTTTTTCTCTAAAATTATCATATTCTTATAAATTTGAAGTGGACTACAAGACAAATAAAGTTTTTTGACGGTAAAATATTTTTCGTAACTACACCTTTTAAATATTTCAATAATTTATCAAATTTTCTAATCCGTTAATGTTTTTTTATGAAGTATCAGCGAAGAATATCAAACTATATGTGATAAATCATTGGCAGTACCTGGGGATACCCACGAACTAATAGCAACTATCAATTATGTGAGAGATGCCGAAGCAATCACAATGTTGGAACTAGAGGATAAATTAAGGGATGTAATGACGTATATTTTATTTTTGACCGACCACATTATTTTCACTCCCGTCGAAATGAAACTCAACAACAACGCATTTCAATGGTGAGAATTAATATGCAAAAAAGTTGTTTTTTTTTTCTTAATATTTTTTATAGGTATTTATACATGCCTAAAGTTCTTGAGGAGCATCGTCAAATGGTGGATCAAAAAATGGAGGAATTCCAAGTGTTGCTGGCCCAAAAGATAGAGAAATTCAAAGAGGAATTAGAAATGTATGCGAAAATGGTGGACGAACTTGAAAACAACGGTAACATCGACGAATTACCGAAGTACCACAGAAAAGCTACAAAACTCGACGAAAGGTAAACTAAATAAATACGTTTAAATTCAATTCAATTAAATTCAATTCAATTCATTTTGATTATTTTAGATTAATACTCGCAATGGCTAAAATCGATAGTTTTAACGAAGAAGAAGCGGCTTTCGGTTTCGAATTATCTCAATATCCATTAAGGAAACAAGTCCACGATAAATTAGCTCCGTACAAAAAATTATACGACAATTCCGTGGAGTTTTTACAAAAATACGAAATGTGGATGAAATCTCGAGTGGGAAGTTACGATCCCGAAATAATCGAAAGCGATGTCGGTACTTACTATCGAAACGTTTATAAATTGGAAAAATTGTTTTCCGATCGACCGGCCACTCAAGAATTAGCCACGACGGTAAATACGCCACACAAATTGGCTTTTTTTTTGGAAAAATTCGTTTTTTTTAGGTTAGGGAACAAATAGAAGAATTCAAAGAGCACATGCCGATAATACAAACGTTGGGAAATCCGGGAATGAAGGAACGTCATTGGGAAAAGGTTTCCGAAATCGTAGGATTCCCCATCACGGTCGATGAAAATTTAACGTTGGAAAAAATAATCGATTACGGTCTGGACGATTATTTCGAGAAATTCGAAGCGATTTCGGAGGCGGCTACCAAGGAAAACAATTTAGAAAAGAATTTATCCAAGGTAAAATTACGAAATCGTACTTTATACGGGGGTTAATACTAAACAAATATGTCCTAAGCGCGTTTTTGTTCATATTGATATTTCCACGTATCGATTTTATGAAATTACAGATGTTGGGAGAATGGCAGGACGTAGAATTCAGCGTTTTGGTTTACAAAGATACAGGAACTTATATTATTTCCGCTGTCGACGATATACAAGTTTTATTAGATGATCATATAGTCAAAACGCAAACAATGAAAAATTCGCCTTATATCAAACCATTCGAAAAGGAAACTCTGTAAGTATCAACAAATCGATCGTTAATTTCATAGTTTTATAAACGTTAATGGTAGAAAGTTTGCGTTATAACCAACAAAGGCGTTGATCTGATCTGTTATCTCTGGACCCGCGAGACGTCGATCAGAGGTTAGTTAATTCGACTTCTACCGATATATTTAGGGTCATAGTAGCCAAAAAATAGGTTTACGTGAAAGTTGTATATAACTTCTTTTCAAGAAAGTTTGATGAACTTCATTTTTTGTTTGAAACTTTTTTCTCTATAATCAATATTTTCGAAGATATTTGACACTTTGTTAAGATTAGGTGAAGTTAGTTAATTCGATATCTACAGTTATATTTAGGATCATAAATTACAAAAAAATAGGTTTTTGTGAAAAATGTCTATGGCCTTTTTTATAGAATTTTCAATGAATTTCATTTTTTGCTGGAAAATTTTTTGTCTAAAATTGATATTTTCGAAGATATTTGACACTTTTTTTTTGATTAGGTGAGGTTAGTTAATTAGACTTCTATCGATATATTTTCGGCCATAGCAGCTAAAAAATTGGTTTACGTGGAAATTGTTCATAACTTTTTTTTTATAGAATTTCTAATGAACTTCAATTTTTGTTCTAAATATTTTTCTGTAAAATCAATATATTCGAAGATATTTGATACTTTGTTTAGATTAGGTGAAGTTAGTTGATTTGCTCCTACCGATATATTTTGAGTCTTAGCAGCCAAAAAATAGGTTTTCGTGAAAAATGTCTATAGCATTTTTTATAGAATTTTTATTGAACTTTTTCTTTGAAACATTTTTCTCTAAAATTTCAACCGATGGTTCTTTGGTTAACATTGCTCGATAACCTCCCTGATTATTTTTATCGAAAACGCAGTTCTGGAAGAAAAAGCTGCGCTCCCTAGAGAGTTGATCGATTCATAGTGACCACATCACTTAGTAATCGCTCCTAATTGGTGTTCAAGTCCAACAAAACCTCAAAGAAACGCGAGTTGTAGCTGTAAGGACATTCAGAAGAAAACCTTGAAGAAAAAACGTCCAGCCTCAAATTAGATCCAGTCCATTGAGTGATTGAATGCGCGAGTTTGATGATGGAGTCTGAGTCTACGGAAGACCTGGAGGAATTTTCGTGCTCCACAAAAGGAAACGTGTCTTTTGGAGGAGGGACATTCCAATTGAAGCAAAAAACCCAATTGGTTTTTATTAAAACTGACGATGCAGCTAAGGATTTAACAAAATTTTGATTCTTTAAGCTTTTTATACTTTCTTAATCTAATATTTGATGGAAAGGGATTTATACGAGCTTCCAGAAGGGTTTTTTCTACTGAAGATACATTAAAAACCAAATGGAGTTGCGTGGAAAATTGTGATGAATCAATAAAGCTGAAAGTGTTTACCAAACTAAACTGTGTATAACCAAACGATTCTATATTGTGTTTCAGAGCATGGGAAGCTAAATTACAGTTGCTACAAGAAATTCTAGACGAATGGTTAAAGGTACAATCTACTTGGATGTACTTAGAACCAATTTTTTCATCTCCGGATATCCAACAACAAATGCCAGAAGAAGGTAGACGTTTCAGCGCCGTCGATAAGGTAATTACACCTTTATAATTTGCGTTTTCATTTTTATTAGCTGTTTTAATATATATCGTAGATTTGGAGAGATTTGATGAAAACTGTATACGCGGATCCGAAAGTACTTTCCGTAGCGGAAATAGACAAAATGTCGGAACGTTTAAAAAAATGCAACAGTCTCCTTGATCTAATCCAAAAAGGTTTGAACGATTATTTGGAAAAGAAAAGATTGTTCTTCCCGAGATTCTTCTTCTTATCCAACGACGAGTTATTGGAAATTTTATCGGAAACCAAAGAT
This sequence comes from Diorhabda carinulata, assembly GCF_026250575.1. NCBI lineage: Eukaryota > Metazoa > Arthropoda > Insecta > Coleoptera > Chrysomelidae > Diorhabda > Diorhabda carinulata. Next base: position 15,080,585 of record NC_079462.1, read on the forward strand.
CCTACTAGAGTCCAACCGCATCTCAAAAAATGCTTCGAAGGTATAGCCAAACTCACGTTTACCGAAGAATTGGACGTTACGCATATGAAATCTAGCGAAGGCGAGGTCGTACCTCTGGTAGACGTCATACAAACCGCTCTGGCTAGAGGACAAGTCGAAAAATGGCTGGTGGAATTGGAAACCGATATGAAGAAATCCGTACACAATATGGTTAGAGCTTCGATCGAAGATTACCCTTTAAGACCTCGAGAACAGTGGGTGTTGAAATGGCCGGGACAATGTATACAGAGCGTTGGTTGTACTTTTTGGACTACCGAAGTTACCGTAGCCATCGGGGGCGGTTTATCCGATCTCAAATCCTATTTGGATAAATGTAATAATCAGATAGCGAAAATTGTGGATTTAGTCAGGGGTAAATTGAACGCCCAAAACAGGATAACTTTGGGTAAGTTTGCACCTCAAACTAATCACAAAATCTTCTTTTCCTCTCATCTAATATCCACCCCACGGCTGTGCCTGTCTGCCCTACGACGATTTGTAATACCATCACTTTGATATCTCTTATCTAATCCAGTATGTGCCAATGATCTCTTCAGCGTTTTGTGCTGTGTTTGTTTAACGTACGACAATTTGTAATAACATCATTTTAAAATCTACTATAACAGATTTCATTTGAATCTCTTTCTTTTCTTAGTTTCTGTCTTTTATCAAACGCTTCTTTCCTCATATTTGAGCAATTTATTGAGGACCCCACGATGGGTCCTCGTTGATGGTATTTTCGACTTTTGTATCGATCTTAAGTCTAAACGAAAGTTTGCTCGGTCTAAAGTCTGATCTAATCCAGTCAGTGAGTCGACGTTTTCCTAGGAGTCGCTTCCATAAATTTCCATGCTTCTTTATTATTTATCATATTGTATCTAAATTTACACGTGTAGGACTTCGTCAAGTCTATCCCTGAACCCCAGGAGGTGTTAAATATCGGAAACTTTTATTATTTTATTCCGAACCTTATTTATATTCCAGGAGCTTTGGTTGTATTGGACGTCCATGCCAGGGATGTATTATCTGGATTGATAACTGAAGGGGTGAAAAATACGCATGATTTCAAATGGTTATGTCATTTGAGGTACTATTGGGAGGTAAATCGATTTATTGAACGTTTCGATTCGAACTAATCGATTTGAATCAAGATTAATTATCGTTTCAGGAAGGGCAAATGATCACGTCAATGATTAATAGTACTTTGAAGTACGGTTATGAATATTTGGGTAATACCCCGAGGCTTGTCGTCACTCCTCTCACCGATAGATGTTATAGGACTTTGTTTGGAGCCCTACATCTTCATTTAGGTATTTGAAATCAAATTTTTCATCGTTTCAGTAGTAAATTAATCGAAATTTGTGAAATATCAAGTTAAACTCAAGCTCAATAATTGTAGCTTAAAATTTAGAATTCATCGTACCCTCCGTATCAAGATCTACGTGGTTGCAAGTTGCGCAAATTGTTTTTAAGGGGTGAAAACCACCCTGTTATCGAAAAATATTAATTAAATAGTTTTTTCTACTTTTTTTCAATTCAAATGCTTTTCGTTTATGCAGCATAAATATTTTAGCATATTGTATAATAGAAAATTTATATATTTTGAAATGTCAACCCTTAAAAATCGTTATAAACTTCCCTTTTAATGAAAATAATATAAGAAAGTTTTTTAACGATTTAAAATGTTGCAATTTTATTTTTACCGTGAAAAATTCGTAGAATTTTAATAAAATTTATTGTTTTTTATTATTCAACCCTTAAAAACTACCCCTTTACAGAGAATAAAATGAAAATAAATCTAATAACTGCCAGCTTTTAGATTTTGCATTCTTTTTGTTAGTCTTGTGTCTACTTAAAGTAATTTTTAATTGTTTATACCCTGTCAAACCTTAAGAACCACCCCTTTGATAAAAAATGTTTTGATTTTGAATTTTTTCGGTATACAAGTGTATTTACCAAACACGAAGTGATTTTTCATTTTCTACACCCTGACACCCCTTTACCAAGATTATAAGTATATCATTTCTTGGTACTCTCAAATTTACTTACAGGCAAGTTAGAATGGATAGAAAAAATCCGTACAACAAAATTTGAAACTTTTTCATAACCTATAATCACACAAAAATTTTTTTATTTTTTATGTAACTCCATTAATTTTGAAACTATCACATCATACAAAAAACCATTTCAAAGGTAATTTTCAGGGCTACAAGTTTATGTATGTTAGAAGGGAGATTTTCCACATTTTATTAATAAAGGGTCAAAGGGCTGTGGATAAGCAATCCTCGTCTATAGTGACAGATTAATTTGGTCATAACTCATAAATGAGGAAAATTTTTTTAAAATCTAAAAAAAGTATTATTTAATGCTCATTTTTTTCAAAATTGTGCATTTCTAATGAGCTAAATTCTCAGATGTCATGAATAACATGAAAATAAAGTATTTTGTACAAGGAATAAGTTTAATTTTGATTTTTATTGAAATGTCGTTAGTTTTAGTGCATTTTTTTTAACTTTAACTATTTTACATCATATCACAGAAATTTTAGTCGAAACGACTCTTATTAGTAATCATTAGAAAGGTCTTTTTAAGCTCTTTAAAAAGTATCCTACGAGTTTTTGTTGAAAAATTCACCATTTTCCCGTTATTTGAGGTTAAATGGTCAATTACGTAAAACAAAAGCTATTCAAATACCTATAACTTTCTTTAGGTACATCATTAAGTCCTTAAAATATAATTTAATTTATTTGTTTTTTATAAGCTTCATTTTTGTTAATTACACTTTTTCGATAAAACGCATAATTACCGAGTTATTCGTAAAAAACTATTAAAAAATACGGTTTTTTTGACGAAAAATCGTATTTTTCAATTGAGAATAACTCGAAAACTATTGATGATATTTCGATTTCTGGGGATACTTTATGTGACATCCCCCCAGGGGTCAAAATTTCAAATAAATCGGTACTACATTAAAGAATTCGAAAGGAAAATAATTGAAAGCCTGTTTTAGAAATTTTTAGGTTTGAAATTTTAAAAAATAAAAAAATAAATTATACTAAAATACTGTTTATACTGTTAGGTGGAGCTCCTGAAGGTCCTGCAGGTACCGGGAAAACGGAAACCACGAAAGATTTAGCAAAAGCAGTAGCTAAACAATGTGTGGTATTCAATTGCTCGGATGGATTGGATTACATCGCTTTGGGGAAATTTTTCAAGGTTTCCATCACGTTTAGACGATTTTTCAGTATCGATTTTCATCTTTTTTCATTTTCAGGGTTTAGCATCTTGCGGCGCTTGGTCGTGTTTCGACGAATTCAATCGTATAGATCTGGAAGTACTTTCGGTTGTAGCACAACAAATTTTGACGATCCAGAGAGGTGAAAAAATTCAATTATGCATAAAAAAATGCTAAAAAATTTTTTTTACAAGGTATCAATTCCGGTAACGAGAAACTTTTATTCGAAGGTACCGAATTGAATTTAGATCCGACGTGCGCGGTTTTCATAACGATGAATCCTGGTTATGCCGGTAGATCCGAATTACCAGATAATTTGAAAGCTCTGTTTAGGTAATTTAAAATAATACCGATTTTATCTATGATAATATTGCTTTTTTCAGATCTGTAGCTATGATGGTACCCGATTATGCGCTTATATCTGAAATCGAATTGTACGCGTCCGGATTTTTGACAGCCAAACCGCTTTCCGTCAAAATTGTCGCAACTTATAGGTTATGTTCCGAACAATTATCCTCCCAACATCACTACGATTACGGTGAACCAAAATTCCATTCAATTTTTATTTGGTCCTTCGAGTCGGGTTCATATATCCGGCTCGAAGGACCAGACGATTTTGTTCTTATGGTGTAAAATTGTTATTTCATAATTTTTTTCCCCTATATTCAGGAATGAGAGCTGTTAAATCAGTTCTGAGAGCTGCGGGCGCTTTAAAATTGAGGTACCCCAAAGAAAAAGAAGATATTTTAGTACTGAGGTCTATAATAGATATCAATTTGGCCAAATTTTTAGAACAAGACGTTCCTTTATTCGAGGTTAGTACGAGTTTTATCAAATTGTATCATTGAAATTAAAATTGAAACATCGTTTTCAGGGCATAACTTCAGATTTATTTCCGGGGGTAGTACTACCCGAACCAGATTACGTTATTTTGAATAAAGCCGTTAGAGATACGTGTAAAATCAAAAATATACAATGCACGCAGTTTTTTTTACAAAAAGTTCAACAGCTTTACGAAATGATCATCGTCAGACACGGTTTGATGATAGTCGGTTTACCTTTTGCTGGAAAAACCACTTCTTATAGAATATTAGCCGACGCTCTTGGATTGGTCGAGGAACGCGTAAGTATTAAAATTATTTTCGCGAGAATGTACTCGTCTCGTTTCGATCTCGTCTCGGTTAACGATCTATTATGTCTCTGATGAACGCAGCGTTTATAGCTGAACTATCAATCTCACTTTTTATAGAAATTCCAAATTATCGGTTGGTTGCAGCTATCAGAAATCTTCGTTTTCTATTACAAACACTCCCAAATGTAGCGCTCTGAAGATCCACTTCGAGAAAATGTGGATAGAGGTCTCGACTTCTGCAAGCAGCGTCTTTAAGTGTCTATTGAAGCACGATTTACATTTTCCTGGTAAAACGATCTCTTGAATCGAAGATCTCGTAAGAAATAAGCTTTTATTTCCGAAATTATACTCGTCTCGATCTCGTCTCGATTTCGAATCGATCTCGTGTCGATCTCGTCTCGATCTCGTCTCGATCTCGTCTCGATCTCGTCTCGATCTCGTCTCGATCTCGTCTCGATCTCGTCTCGATCTCGTCTCGATCTCGTCTCGATCTCGTCTCGATCTCGTCTCGATCTCGTCTCGATCTCTTCTCGATCTCGTCTCGATCCCGTCTCGATCCCGTCTCGATCCCGTCTCGATCTCGTCTTGATCTCGTCTCGATCTCGTCTCGATCTCGTCTCGATCCCGTCTCGATCTCGTCTCGATCCCGTCTCGATCCCGTCTCGATCTCGTCTTGATCTCGTCTCGATCTCGTCTCCATCTCGTACGGTGAAACAAGAGAGTTACATTTTTCAGGATAAGACACAAAAGGTATAAAACTGATAGATTTTTATAAAAATATTTTCATCTAAATCTAATAGGAGATATACGAGGTGTATTAGAAATATGATAAGGTGTTATTTTGTATGTTTCTTCTTAGAACTTTTTTCTTCATAAATCTTTTTGATTTCGATAGTCAATCAAATCGATATCGACTTTTTTTTAGTGTTCATCTAAACATTAATGATTTTTTTAAGTAGACAGCTATATCGTCCAATTTGGTTGAAAAATTTTCCTTTATTCCAAAACGATACTTCAATAACGTTTAGTCGTCAAAAAGTCATTAATGCGTTTGGTCAGCTGGAGATTCTTCTTCAGAAAAGTTATTCCGACGATGCAAGGTCCGGAATAAATATTGGATGTAACTCAATATTACCAAGTTCTTCAATTTCATTCAAAGTAATTTTCGTCGTCGTCAAATCGATCAAACCATTTTTTTTGTATATATCCCATCGACTTTACTGAAATATTTAAACTACCTACAAAATTTTTAAATTTTCAAAAGTTGTATATAAATGATTTTTTCATGAAACCACTCAAGTACCTTATTTTTTTGAAATTTTCCCCCTAGGGTGGTATGGATGAACACAGAGCCATATATACCGTCATGAACCCCAAGAGTATTACTATGGGTCAGTTATACGGTCAATTTGATCCTGTATCTCACGAATGGTCGGACGGCGTTTTAGCTGTTAGTTTTAGACAGTTCGCTATGTCTACAACAGATGATAGGTAAATACGTGAGTTTTAGTTGTGGGATTGTGACAAAATTAAATAACAAAGTGTACTAATACTAACATATCAAAGTTAGTATACTTTGTCATTAAATTTAGCCACAATCCCACAAAGAGAATCAAACTTTTAGAAAATGGTTGATTTTCGACGGTCCCGTGGACGCCGTTTGGATAGAAAACATGAATACCGTATTGGACGATAATAAAAAATTATGTTTAATGTCCGGAGAAATTATTCAACTAGCGAACACGACGAATTTGATTTTTGAACCTATGGATTTGGACGTAGCTTCCCCGGCGACGGTTAACACCTTATATATTGTTTAAGGTCCTTGCGGTATACCTTATTTGGTTTTAGGTATCACGTTGCGGAATGATATACATGGAACCGATGACTTTGGGATGGGAACCGTTGTTGACGTCTTGGTTAAACACCCTACCACCGTTATTGAATAACGATTTTTATAAAACTATGATTTTCAATTTATTCATAAGATTTTCAAAACCGCTCGTTTGGTTGGTGAAAAAAGGCGGTCTCAAGGTAATTTTTGTACTCATATCTATCTTGGGTCAACAAGGGCAGAAGACATAAATGCAGTAGATCAAATTGGAGCTGGTTCTCAAAGAAAACCTTTCAAAGACATTACTTGGTAATTGTAAACGCAACAAGTTTGTTTTATCTACCGTTATTGTACAATATATCTCGTTGTTGTTGTGGCAGCCTAGATTCTAATCAAATATATCAATAATCCGAGGGGGTTAAATCTGGTTAATAGAGTGTTTCTTAGCCAAAAGCAAACCAAAAGGTAATGCCACTTAGTAAATATGAAACTGCAACCACCGTTGGAGGACTAGGTGCAACGAAGGTTCATTTTTACTGGATTTTTTAGCTCATATCTCACAAAATACTTTTATGATCATAATTTAGTTTCATTAAATTGTTATTTCCATTATACGAAGATTAATTTACGAAAAAGTATATGTTAAATGAATTGTTCGGATGAATAATTAATATTAGTATCGTTTGTTGGAGAGAAATGATTTTTTTTCAGGAAATAGCGCCTTGTCAAGAGCATAATCTGTTAAAGGCGACCATGAACTATTTCGATACGTTCATGGACGACTTTTACGACGAAAAATATAAAGATCAAGTTTCCGATTTGGACGTTCGAGCTCAAATAGAAGGATCGTTTTTTTTTTCTTGTATATGGGGCCTCGGCGGTACTCTCGATATACAGAGTAGACCGAAATTTAATTATCTATTCAGGGCGTTGTTGGAAAAGGATTTTAATCAAGCCGTCAAAGAGGCTATCAACTACCCTTTCGAAATCAACAAACCGGATAAACCTTATATTTTCATGTTGCCCGCCGGGGAGACGTGCTTCGATTACAAATTCATCAAAGAGGTGAGTGAGTGTTGATTTACCGTGCAGTTTTTTAAAAAAACCGAATTTATTTTTCCTTGTCGTCAAGGGTAAAGGTAAATGGAAAATGTGGTCGGACGATTTGATGTCAGCTCCTCCAATACCTCGAGATATTCCCGTTAATCAAATTATAGTAACGACTGTGGAAACTATTAGAAATATGGCGTTAATGCAACTTTTAGTTCAACATAACAAACCCATGATGGTTATAGGACCCACGGGGACAGGAAAATCAGTATACGTCACGGTGAGTTAAAAATTAAATAGGGTCTATCCCATTGGATTCTTCCATTTGATCCTGGATGCTTTTAATCTGATTTTGGTGTGCGCGCACAACTTTTGGTAGCCGAAAAATCCTAGATCCTAGATCCTAGAGCCTTGATCCTAGTAGCCTTCATGAAGCCTTGTGATATCGGTAATCCTTTTCCGCCTTGGATATAATCCGATTTAAGACTGAAGCTTCTTAATTCCCATGAAGGAGTTCACGTAGTTTAAAGTTTAGGTTAACAATACTCTTCGTTTTTGTTCAATTCAGGATTTAAAACAGGTGTGTCATGGATGTTGATTACCTGGGTTAAGTTATCTACGTTCAATTCGGAATCTGGAACGAAACATATTCCATCTTGCAATCCTGATCTACTACCCAGTGATTTTTGAGATGAAGATCGAGATGTGGAAGGTTCAAAACGCTGTGGGGATCAACTTGAGCTTATCGTAGACGTTTACAACAGTTTTTATCATTTGGTTTACAGTATCTAAAGTTTATGTACCAAAGAAATGGATCTAAAGCTAGAAAATTGAATGAATGTGAAGGGAATCGTTTATTTGCATGGTTTTTGTGACAAATCTCGCCCAAAACTGTCGGTTTCTCTTTAGTTGGAAGAAGATACATCAAAGGACAGTTTCAGTTAGGGATTGTTGAATTAAAAAAGAAATATCATTTATTTGGCACTCTTTAAATATTAATTGTTATAATCATTTTGAATTGGCATTTAGAACCAGATCCGTTCAAACTTCATTGTATTTTGTAGGATTTCCTTTTGAAAAGAAACAGTAAAACTTATATACCTTTGTTCATAAATTTTTCTGCTCAAACGACTGCTAATCAAACGCAAAATATAGTAATGGCGAAATTAGATAAAAGACGAAAAGGTAAATAACAATTTAGTTTCTACTTCGAAACTTTAAAGGCCTATAACTCAGAATCGAGGGGTCGTATTAGAAAATTTTTTTCACATCACCGGATTATTATGTTGTAATCTCGATCTTGAATCGATTTTTAGGGGTTTTCGGTCCTCCGGTATTAAAGAAATGCGTCATCTTTGTTGATGATGTTAATATGCCAACTAAAGAGGTCTACGGCGCTCAACCGCCAATTGAATTGTTGAGGCAATGGTTCGACCACGAAATGTGGTATGACCTTAAGGATATAATCCCTATGAAGTTAATTGATATACAGGTAACGATTCTTTTTCCAAATTTACCTCGGAAAAACAAAATTTTTGTTATTTTAGTTTATGTGCGCCATGTGTCCGCCGGGCGGTGGGGGAAATACCATAACCCCACGATTTTCTCGACATTTTGTTCATTTGTGTATCGACGAGTTTCAGGATTCCGTTTTGGTGAATATTTTCAGCAGGATAATGCTTTGGCACCTCGATACCAGGTGAGGAAACTAAAAATTAGTTTAAAATACTAAAATTACGTGGTTTTTCCAAGATTATGAATTTTTCGTTGCCGCGTATCGAATGGCGTAGAAATACATCGTTTTTTTACGTGTTGCACACTATATTTTTCTATGGATGCGTTTTTATGTCGTAGAAACCAAAGCAAATTCACTTTGAATTGCATGATAAATAATATTTAGAACCTTGTTGGAACTTGGGTTATCATAAAAATTTTGAAAAATAATTTTGAACGTATAGAATTGTTACGAAAAGCGAAATATTCTAGTATCCTTCATAAACGCCTTTTTTTCGTATAAAATAATCGCAGATTTTCCATAAAAGATCATTTTGATAAAAAATTCATCTAAATAAAAAATTGCGTATTTCGTATAGGAATATATAAAAAAATCTTTCCTTTTCTTGCTTATTCATATTTAAAAAGCATCCTCTTCAGGCTTGGGAACGGGAAAAAGTCGATGAGAATCAAATATGGTAATACGGTGGATTCAATTCATCCAAATTTGTTTTAATTGATTTGTAACTAAGTGCGTTGTTTTGACGGATATAATACCATGTACATAGAAAAATTTTGGACGTTTTCTACTCTTGAGAGTGTCATCTACAAGCACATCACCATTTCGCATCGATTAATCTTAGCAAAACACTTTTCAACCGTTGATTTTTCTTGGGTTTTCAGTTCGAGAATTGCTTCTTCATTTGAACTAAATTTCTTACGGGCGAACATTTTTTTAAAATCAGCGAATAGCCAGTTAGTCACTGAGGGCTAGATCTGGATTATACGGTGGATGATGAAGCAATTCGTTCAATTTAACAATCGTTGCGATCGATTTGTTAATCGAATACTGAAGATGATTTAACGCACTAAATTGTTTGTCAAATAACAAAAGTAGCTTCATTTAAATGGCTGTAACTTTTGTTTAACTAATCGAAATATCATGAAATTTGACACATAGTCTATCGCCTACTACATAAATGTCAAATGGATTTGACAGAAGCAACGCCATCTGTGTGTCAGTCCCACGATTTATTGAGTGATGCATATTAAGAATTGTATCGAAATCGAAATTATTTGATATTTTTCACCCCATGGTAAATATACGTCTCTGTTTTTCGTTGTAGACTACAACTCATGGATTTTCATTAAAATTCCGAGCGTCCTTGACGATATGTCAAAACACGAAGTTTATTTCGACATTATTACGTTTTTACTAAAAGTTATTTTTCATCTTATTAAGGTCAAACGAAGCGAGCGTCGATTTAATTCCATAGAAAAAAAACTTTTTCGCAGGATAGGACCAGATAAAATAATTTTTTTTTTCAAGTTTTACGTCTGTATCCGATGATTGATACCTTTTCGTTAGCTTTTAATATACGTCTTGTATATTAGAAAAAGTCAATTTAGTAATTCTGGAGGAATCTATAGTCAATATTGAGCAAAAATTGATTATCCAAAAAAATTTGGCTCTACTTTTAATAATTCCGTTGTAATTAAAGAAAAGTTCATAATGTTTAAATCGAATCACAAAATTAAGCATTTCCCAACCTTTTTATGATAAAAATCGTTAAGATCCTCTTCATTGCTGCAAAATATTTGACGAACAAGTCTGGTAACAGAAAATAACCTGAGGGAGCTAAATCTGGCGAATAGGTTGTATGAGGTATCAATTCAAACTTTGATTCATCAATTTTGGCAAATGCTTTAACGGATGTGGAACCTGCTGATGAAACAATACTTTTTTATTAGTCAAAAACGTTGCAATTATCCCGCGCGCTTTCTAAAAACCCGAAGCTATGCAGATGGGACTATCTTCGACTCGTTTAGAGCAGCTTTTCCCTTTCCAATTCATTGTTTTGATTCCTATTTTGTTTTTTGCGTGAAGTTTCATCCATGGTTATGAAACTGCTTTATTTCCGTGTGAAACACTCGATGGAAACATCTTCACAAAGGTGGTTGTGCTCCATTGTGAGCAAATGCTTCCTCGACGAGTCCAAATTTTCGGTTAATATGCACTTTTTGAAACGCCTACTATGTTTGCAAGCTCGCGATTTTCAATCGACGATCGTCCGGTGTATTTTCCTCAGTATTTCTAGAGTCGTGACTTTATTTGGTCGACCGCTCCGATGATGATCTAGGGAGTTGGTAGGACCTCGTTGAAACCCAATATTTTACTGTTTCATTTCGTTCCAGAGGATTTTCCAAAGATTTCGATCCGTGCATAGAACAGATAGTTTATGCAACTTTGGAGGTTTACAAGCAGGCCCGTTTGAATTTGCTTCCGACTCCAGCTAAATCCCACTACCTATTCAATTTGAGAGACTTCTCAAGGGTAATACAGGTGAGGAGATTTTTTTTTACAAAACTTTATAATTGTAATTTCATCTTTAAGTTTTTATTATAAAAAGTGTGCCAGAGAAATCAATCTACCAGCATTGTTTGACAGGAATTATTTTATGTCATTTAATGACCTGGCGTTATTATTCCTAGCTGCATGAACCAGTTTCTTCATGAACTCCTGTCATAGTTTCCTGGTGCGTCACTGCTGGTAGCAGCTGTCATTTAATGACTTGGAGTTGACGCAATCAGTTAACGCTGAAGGATTTATCGATGACTTCTTAGGCATTTTTCGCTAACAGCGATGCTAGAAAATGTGAAAAATTAAAAATATGGAGATCGAAACCACGGAGAAACCACGTCGATAGATGGAAACCAACTTCGAAGAGATCTCCCGGCAGAATCGAGACGTTTCTTCATGTCACAGTTTCCTGGTGAGTCATGACTGCTGGTAGAGGCTGTTTGAACGATAGATTGTTCAAGCAAAGTTGAATTCTGGTCAATTTTATCTGGAAGTACTAAACTAGACATATAGATATCAATTCTCGTTGTACTACTTGAACGTTTTCTCTAAGACGCCTATGGAAAGCTCCAGGATTCATCTGCTTGTGGACACTCTTAGGATCATACGGCGTCGAACGTCTTCTCAAAATCTATGAAGACCAATACTAATCATAGCTTGTATGCACTAAGTTTATAAACGTAGTGATGATAATGGTTGGGGAATCATTTATCTTAACGTGGACAGCTTCTACAAATGGAAAATACTTTATTTCATACTTATTTCGAACCTTATATTGAGTATGTAGATTGTGTTGGAAAAAAAATCTGCTACAGGACGAAATATGATTTACAGGGTGTTTTACTTTCCGTTCCCGAAGCCATGGAAGATCTCATGGCTATAAAAAGGTTATGGGTGCACGAAGTACTAAGAGTTTATTATGATAGACTCGTTGATGATGCCGATAGAACTTGGATAGTACAAGAATTAAGAGTGGTGTGTAAACAACAACTGGAAGAAGACATGGACGAACTTTTCGCTAGATTGAAGAGACCGAATTATCCGGTTAGAAGATGATGATGAAATAAAATTAATTGTTGTTGATATATTTATTTTTTTTGATGATAGATTGATGAAATGGATTTACGGAGATTATTGTACTGCGATTTCGCTAATCCAAAAGCAGATCAAAGACATTACATCGAAGTACTAGATTTGGAACAACTTACCGCCATAGTCGAAGGTTATTTAGCTGAATTCAATAATATGTCGAAGAAACCCATGAATTTGGTATTATTCAGGTGAAATTTGAGTTTATGCTTCGATTTTGATTATAAAGTAAGTTGGTTTTAGGTTTGCGATTGAACATTTATCGAAAATATGTAGGATATTGAAATCACCGAGGAGTCACGGGTTGTGCGTCGGTGTAGGAGGATCGGGAAGACAATCGTTGACGAGATTGGCTGCACATATTGCGGAATACGATCTGTTCCAAGTGGAAATTACCAGACAATACGGAATTAACGAATGGAGGGAAGATGTCAAAGCTATATTGAGAAAAGCCAGCGCGTCAGATTTACATGGTCAGTATTTTTTTTTTATTAAATTATCTCGAGCAGTGACTTCAGTACATCGCTTTCTTTGCTTCATCTATCTACCAGAAGAATTCTACAGAGAAGATCCCCGGGAGAACATACCTAAAGTGCCAGAAGGATTATACGGAGGAGATCCCCGGGAGAACTTATAATTGAAGAAAATATTGCAAATTGCAATCTCAATAGTCAATACTTTAAACCTGGCTGAAGAAAATATGTCTCGAAGTCGATAACTACTGATAGAAAAGAAGAATGTACAAATTTTAACCAAAAAAACACTATAGACATAGACAAAGAGCTCATTAGATGATATCACTTTGAAAAACTAGACTTGGCAACGCTGCAAAGTCCTCAAGAGACTAGAAGGGGTATTAGTCGTTAAGAATAAGACACCACTCGATTGAAATCGCTGGAGAATCTCCGGGGGTTAATTTTACGACCAAAAATGATTTGGATCGAAGAGTTTACGAGTTAGCAAAATCCCAGAACTGAATTTTTTATGGAAAAGAGCCCCAGGAAAACATTCAAGTCGACAACTACAACAGGAAACACAATAGACGTGGACAACGAGGATGAAGAACTAAATAGATGAAATCACTTTGAAAAACTTGGTTTGGCAACGCTGCAAAATTCTCAAGAGTTTACGAAGGGTATTAGTCATTAAAAATAGGACACTATTTGACTAAAATGGCTGGAGAACCTCCGGGGGTTGATTCTACGACGAAAAACGATTTGGATTGAAGAGTTTACAAACTTAGCGAAATCCCAGCACTGTATTTAACGATCGTAGTCACTAAGTATTGAATTTTGTATGGGAAAACCTTGAAGGAAGATATGGAGCTACTACATTTTTAGTAAATAAAAATGCTGAAAGAACGGGATGATTTTTAAAGAACACACGCCCTATATATATCCTGTTCGGAAGAGTTTTTATCAAGATATCACGTATATCGAACGCCGTTTGGGATTTAGTTAGACATAAACATTAAATAAAATATGATAGGGTTAAATTTTGTGGTTTTATTTAATATAATTATACCTGCATGAATTAGATATTGATCAATCAATCTTCTGGTTACCTTTTAGGCGTTTTCTTGTTTTCTGATACCCAAATAAAAGAAGAAGCTTTTTTGGAAGACGTTAGTAACTTGATGAATTCCGGCGAGGTGCCAAATATTTTCACCACCGAAGAAAAATTGGAACTTTGCGAAAAAATGAGACAATTGGATAGACAAAGAGATAAATCTTTACAAACGGACGGAAGTCCTCCGGCTCTATTTAATTTTTTCGTACAAATCACTCGAGAACAATTGCATTTGATTTTAACAATGAGTCCTATAGGTGAAGGATTCAGGACTAGAGTTAGAAAATTCCCTGCTTTGGTAAACTGTTGTACTATCGATTGGTTTCAGGTAAATACATGGCGCAATCGATGGGATAATTTTTTTTTATACGAAATTATTTATAGGCTTGGCCCGAAGATGCTTTATTAGCCGTAGCTACCAGATTTTTAAGCGAAATCGAACTCACAGATACAGAACGGGAAGTTTGCATCGATATGTGTCAAATATTTCACGTGTCCACTCAAAAATTATCAGACGAATTTTTTATGAGATTGAATAGACATAATTACGTAACCCCCACGTCGTATTTAGAAATGATAAATACTTTTAAAACATTTTTATATAAAAAAAGAAAGTAAGTTGTTTATTACGTGCATCCGTGAGCAATAAAAATCGACTCGAATCGCAATATTCCGCAAATGTCTCGTCGAAACTATCCAATAACTTGAGTTGGGGTTACTTTGAGACCTTTTTGACTCAAGATTTTTATTTTATTTTGATAAGTTTCCAAATTTCATTCCGAAAAATGAAATTTCGTGCTTAGTTTTTTTTGACGGTGACTCGCGATTGCAAATCGATTTTGTCGCTCACGAAAAAACAATTAACGAATAGTATAATTTCGTTGAACAGGGATTAAATAAAATGTGATAGGGTTAACTTTTGTAGTTTGATTTAATATAATTATACCTGCATGAATTTGATATTGATCAATCAATCTTCTGGTTAACAGGGAAGTTCTTCAAGGTAAACAAAGATACGAAATCGGTTTGGAAAAATTGGAGAGCGCCGGCGCCGAAGTGGCAGTTATGCAGGCGGCTTTAGAAGCGCTACAACCCCAATTGGTCGTAGCCGCTGCTAAAGTCGAAGAAACTATGAAAATCGTCGAAGCCGAATCTCAAGAAGCCGATATAGTCGCCAGACATATACAAGAAGACGAAGCGGTAGCTAACGAACAAGCTAGAGAAGCGCAAGCTATTAAAGACGATTGCGATGCTAATTTAGCCGAAGCTATGCCTATTTTGAACGCCGCTTTGGCCGCTTTGAACACTCTAACTCCTGCTGATATTAGCGTTGTTAAAACTATGAAGAATCCACCGAAAGGAGTGAAGCTGGTGATGGAAGCAGTTTGTATATTGAAGGTAATCATCATATGGTTCCAAAAGTACCTGGTCTGATCTACAGATAGCGGTAGTTGAGCTTGTTTAGTAGAAATCTTCGTTGTATTTTTACTAATCGTTAAATTCGTTATTTTCGTCATTTATCTTTTCAAGGGAAGATCGTTTTTTTCGTTACTCGCAATCTCTTATTAATGACAATTAATTATAACGTAAAATATTTCAACAGGACGTGAAACCACAGAGGGTTCCAGCTCCTAGTGGTATCGGTCAAGTGGACGATTATTGGGGTCCTTCTCTGAAAGTTCTCAGCGATATTAAATTTTTGGAAAGTCTCATTCTTTTCGATAAGGACAACATCCCTCCGAGGATAATGGATAAATTGAGGCATCAAATTTTGAACGACGAAAATTTTGATCCCGATAAAATTAAATCTGCTTCGACAGCGGCAGAAGGTAAAAAAAATATTTCTATGCTCTCTATTTTACTTTCTATGAAGCTGAGATGTTGAGAATAAATTATCTACATATCAACATCTTTAAAGAGTCATGTCCAGGTGCTTCTGAAATGGCTACCACGGGTCAAAGCTTGATGAAAATCCACGATTTCCTATTGGCAGACTTCTTTATCACGATGCTTGACATTTTAACTATTTCAAAAGACCTGAAGAGCAAGTTACTGTTGAAGTTTCAGTCGGATCAAGTTTTGACGGATCAAGTTAACCGTCAAAAATGATCTTCATATCATCATCTTCAAAGAGTCATGTCCAGGTGATTCGGGAATGGCTACCACGGGTGAAAACTTGATGAAAATCCACGATTTCCTATTGACAGACATCTATTTCAAGATGCACTACATTTTAACCATTTCAAAATACCTGAAGAGCAAGTTATTGTTGAAGTTTCTGCCGGATCGGACTTGTAGTTTTGTTTTTCGGAAAGGAAACCACCAATTTCGTATTCAAGACGCGCCAAATAGCTAAAACTGTAGGCATTTCGAAAAATCTCGTTGGTCATAGCTAGGAACATAGAATTTTTGTCGTAAAAACATTACCGACTCTAGAAATCGAGCTCAATCGTAGAACCATTACTGCGAAGTTGTTTGAGCGTATTTCGTCGATAGTCTACAGAGCATGGATCCACCGGTGGACACGATATATCAAAAAACAATCAAAACATTGGGATTTAATCGGGAAACTAGCTCCCAAGATGACGCAAGATGACAGGAGAGGTTACGGCAACCAGGATTCATAAATTATGATCCGTATAACCGTCGAAGAAGTCGACTTGACTCTTGGTGCTCAAAATGTTGAATATATGACGTTTTTTTTTTAAATTTGTTAAACAACCATCATCAAACATTTGTGTTTCTTAATATCGTTAAATGTCGGTATGTTGGGTATGACGTCATTGTATAGGTAAAATTGATTTGAGGTGCATTATATTGACGTTTTTTAGGTTTATGTAAATGGGTAATCGCTATTTCGAAATACGATAAAGTCGCCAAAGTCGTGGCACCGAAAAAAGCGGCGCTAGCTATTGCCGAAGGTCAATTAGCCGCGGCTATGGCCGATTTGGAAATAAAGAGGGGACAATTGCGCGAAGCTTTAGAAAAAGTCGCCAAACTCGAAGCTAAATTAGAACAAGAAAAGAAAAAATTCCAGGTGAAACTATATTCAAATTTTATTAGTATACATTTAAACGTTTTCGTTATTTCAGACTTTGACAGATGAAGTGAATCTCTGTCAATTGAAATTACAAAGGGCGGAAGAGTTAATTGGTGGATTGGGTGGAGAAAAATCTAGATGGAGACAGATAGCTAAAGATCTCGGGGAAAAATATTTCATACTAACAGGTAACAAGTCTGTTTCTCAAATTTTGAGCTTGTTTCTTCGATTTTGGTGTTCGTAATCATGAAATTTGACTGTGTATCAAATAAAAGAGCAGCTCAAACGTTTTTATCATGGGGCTATTCTCGTGGAAAACACTTTTACACTTAGATAAAAGCAAAAACATCAGTTTGGAGAAGACCTGAACTTTTCGCAGTTGTTAGATAGAAGCTTTGCGCGACATTTCGCATCATAGGATACGATTTGGAAAGTCCTCAAGAGATGGAGCATGGGTATTGGGACTCACATAGTCCTTTCTTCTTTGGTAAAAGAAGAATTTGATGAGTGCTTCATGGTGAATGATTCTTGGTGAATCCGTTTAATCTGCTCTTTCTTTTGACGTACTAATAAGTTTTTTTACTTGAGAAAAAAATTTTTTTAGGTGATATTTTGATTGCGGCTGGAGTCGTCGCTTATTTGGGTCCGTTTACTTTGCAATATAGACAAAGGCAGATAGAGAAATGGGTATCGGCTCTAATCGATTTCGGAATAGTTTGCTCGAGAGATTTTCAATTGACTGCTGTATTGGGAGATCCCGTAGTTATAAGGGCGTGGAATATTTTCGGTTTACCGACTGATAATTTCAGTATCGATAACGGCATTATCATTTCGTAAGTTAAATCTGATATTTATAGCCTTTCATAGCCCAACGCAATGATTATTTATCGATTCATATTAATTTTGAATACATATGGTTTATATGTCGAATGTTATTCAAGAAAAACTCTTCAATGTTTGTGATTTTAAGAAGTTATGATGAAAAGAAAGTGTAGAGAAGCTCCTCAGGCTTCTAAGCTGAATGGTTGAGAAGCCTGAAGTGAAGATCTGTATCTAGTGCTATTAGAATTCCCATAGTATCTTGGACGTGTAATAGCCTTCAAGGACCCTAGAAGAAAATGAAACAATTGCTTTATTGATATTGGTGCAAAAATTGTTGATCTAACTTTTTGGGCTAACTTTGAACCATCTGTATACCAGATCGATGCTTGCTATGCATTTGGTAGATTGGTTTATCATACTGGCCTCAATTTTTTTGTCTGTTAGCCTTTGGACGTGTCTGAAACCTTTTTTTTTACTGCTAGATTAAGGCTTCTAAGGCTGTACATTAAATCAACTAAAATTTTGTGGATAGGTTCATCACTGTTTTCTAAATTTGACGATTCTAGAATCCGTACGTCAACTGGCTTCAATTTTTTTGTCTGTTAGCCTCTGGACGTGGCTAAAACCTTTTTTTTCACTGCTAGATTAAGAAGAAGCGGGTTTTAAAATGCTTCTAATGCTATAGATTAAATCAACTAGCATTTTGTAGATTGGTTTATGACTGTTTTATAGATTCGACGATCCTAGAATCCGAACGTTAACTTTGATGTTTCCTAGCTTAAATTTTTTGTTTGTTAGCCTTTCAACGTGGCTAAAACCTTTTTTATCCCTACGAGATTAATAGGAGACGGGTTTTGAAAGGCTGTACATTAAATCAACTAGCATTTTGTGGATAGGTCCATCACTGTTTTCTAAATTTGACGATTCTAGAATCCGTACGTCAACTGGCTTAATTTTTTTTGTCTGTTAGCCTTTGGACGTGGCTAAAACCTTTTTTTTTCACTGCTAGATTAAAAAGAAGCGGGTTTTAAAATGCTTCTAATGCTATAGATTAAATCAACTAGCATTTTGTAGATTGGTTTATGACTGTTCTATAAATTAGACAATTCTAGAATCCTTACGTCAACTTTGATATTTCTTGGCTAGTTTTAAGAGGCTTCTGAGTGTTTTATGTATATTGAGACTTTGGAATTGGAGTTTTCCAATTTTTATATTCCAGAAATGCTAGAAGATACGCTTTGATGATCGATCCACAAGGGCAGGCTAATAAATGGATAAAAAATATGGAGAAATCGAAAAATTTAGCTATAATCAGATTGAATCAAGCCGATTACGTACGAATTTTGGAAAATGCTATACAGTTCGGGCAACCGGTAATAAAATACAATATATTCCAAACTCACCCCCCTCCCCAATCAATATATCAGAATTTAATTTTTTGATTTTCAGGTGCTACTTGAAAATATTGGTGAAGAAATGGACCCAGTATTGGAACCGGTTTTGGCCCAACAAGTTTTCAAACAAAGCGGCGCTCTATGTCTCAAATTGGGTGATTCCGTTGTAGAATACAGTCCAGATTTCAAGTAAGATCCTTTCAGATCTAATTTTTCTTCCATATATATACCGGGTGGTGAACTAAACCAGTATATGTATAATTCGTTCCTGATATATGCTGGACGAACTTTTCGTTTTCACCTGGTACAAAATATTTTTGCTATATATGTATATATGCCAAAATTTGAAATCTAATACAAAATTTTCGATCACAAACAAATAATTTCAGGCTATATATAACGACGAAATTGAGGAATCCTCATTACTTACCCGAAGTAGCTGTCAAAGTGACATTAGTCAATTTTATGATAACTAGCGTTGGCTTAGAAGATCAATTACTTGGTATAACAGTCGCCAAAGAACGTCCGGACTTGGAAGCCGAAAAGAATTCTCTTATTATACAGGGAGCGGAAAATAAAAGGTTAATTTTAATTTGACAGTAAAGTAATAAATTTTTGAATCGGATGTTTTAAGGGCGTTGAAAGAAATCGAAGACAAAATCTTAATGGTATTGAGTACTTCGCAAGGTAATATTTTGGAAGACGAAACCGCCGTTCAAATTTTGAGTTCTTCGAAAGTTTTATCCAACGATATAGCCGCTAAACAAGCTGTAGCCGAAGTTACTGAAAAACAAATCGATAAAGCTCGATTGGAATACACCCCCATAGCTGTACACGCCGCCATTTTATTTTTCTCAATCGGTAAATCGGTAAATTCATTGTTAAGTGGAGCTACATAGTTTTTTCTTTCGTATTTTTGAGACCTGTGGTTTCTAATTCTAATCAAAATTCGTAACTATTCATAAATGTTTAACAAGAAAAGTTCGTTACATAAATTTACTTACCTTTCATTTGTCTTCGGTATTTCGATGTGAACAAATGTGTTAACATAACCTCAAAAAAAATAATCCAATGGGGTTAAATCGGCTATTCTTCGGGGCTCTGGTATATATCCAAGCTCTAAGCCGCTCTAGCAAATGAAAATCAAACGTGAAATGATTTCTGCTTATTACCCTTTGTCTATTTCCCATAAAAAACATCAAACGGTGCTTCGACAAATCCTTGTAGATTAACCTCACTACAAATAATACAATTCACGTATCCATTCAGCCAAAAATTTCGAATCGAATTTCGATATTTTACGTTTTATGTACTATAATCACATTCTAGAATATACGATTCCTGGAAATGTTTAATTTACCGTACAGTACCTGCATCACGGTCTATATGGGTGAATGAATTCGTAATAATATCGATATAATTGTGTGTTTTAAGCTATTTGTCCAATCTGCGGTTACAGGATTACACACGAGTTTAATCCGGAGAGCTTTTAAACAAAAATCCTTTCAAGATCCGTGATTTATTTGGATCTTCTTCGATGTTTATAAGTTCTTTGTCTCACATGAAAATTTTGACGAACTGAATCATTATTTTGAGAAAAAAATGAACAATTTGCAAGCACTGCTTTAATTTAAGGCTATCCATGACGAAACTAAACAAAAGAGAGATGGGGGGGAGGGGGATTTTCACTAGTTCAAACCCCCAGCCAGTAAGCAGCTCGAATGCACTAAGACTCTTTCCATGTTTCCTTTTGGTGTGTATCTCGTCGAAAAGAGATTGTTTCACCTAATGTCAGGCCGTCGCTAGCAACCGATTGGGGAAATTAAGTTTCCTCTTGAGGTTTGAGGAAAGGGAAAAGATGTTTTTGGCATGGTAATTGTTTGATTAAATCACGTATAGGGTTTGTAGATCATTTAGAAGACTCCGAATGGGGTTTATGTGAATCTAAAGGTTTTGAGTTTGCGTTTGTATCTATAGAACCTGAAAATGAGCTGCTCGCGAGATAACAACCTTCTAAAACGATAATTGGGAGAAGTACTGACAGCTTATATGCCAAATGAAACAGCGCTACCAACTCAAAATTTTTACACAGCGAGAAAGATCTAATTGAAATAGAGAATTAAGAGGTAGTGACTCGCAAGTTATTAGAGAAAGAGATTCTAAGTAGCACCATTTTACGTTGAACTCTAATTTTGTTTTTTTTTTAATTGATTATAATGTTGATTAATTTCAGCTGATTTAGCAAATATCGATCCTATGTATCAATATTCGTTGGTTTGGTTTATGAATTTATTTAAAGCTGGTATAGATAATACGGAAAGAGTCGAAGACGTCGCTCAAAGATTGAAAGATTTAGAAAAATATTTCACCTATTCGTTATACGTCAACATTTGTAGAAGTTTGTTTGAAAAGGTAAGTACATATTATATACGAGGATTGTCCTAGAAGTATCTGGTCCAACAGAAATTTTTTTATTCGCCGTTGCTGAAACGGTCTTTGTCTTTTTTGGAACCGATTCTTCCTTTCCAACCCATCGTTCCGATTGATTTTGTTGCTTGGGATGCGAAGAGATGGATCCACGTTTCATCTGTGGTCACAAAACTGTGAAACATTGTCAAACGCTGGAAATGCCTAGTACGTTGCGCTTTCAGTCGACGATCATCCAGTGGATTTTGAACATTTCTGGTGTCGTTGGGGCTTCGATGCTGGTCTTCGCTGGTCTTAGGCTTTGTTTAAACTCTGCTACCACGTTTTCCATGGATACTAAACGACGAGACGTCTTAAAACTTGAAACATATATCGTGTACTTTCGTATTGTGTTTTTTTTTCAAATAACTACCGCCATCTCATGGTAAGGAAAGGTACCTCTTGGACTATTCTCGTATGATTGGATTTTCTATATAGATTTTAATGAAATGTCTGTTTTTAGGATAAATTACTTTTTTCTTTGCTTCTTTGTATCAATTTAATGAAAAGTCGTAACGAAATTAACATGGCGGAATGGATGTTCTTATTAACCGGTGGTGTCGGTTTAGAAAATCCGGGACGAACTTTGTAGATTGAACGATTTAGACGCATTCAAGTAAGTTAATGAAAGTTTCCACTACACAAGTGATTTGTGACACAAAAAACAATGAATAAAATGAGATTATCTCACCGATCCATGGAGAAGTCCACGTCGAAACGAAAAAATGCATAAAAGGATGCATACAGACTCGAGGAACGGATGATTTGATATGTTTCAACTGGATCCAAGATTCCTAAGACCGAGCAAAACATCTAGGTTGAAAAAAGCTTCTAAAGGCGTCTAAAAGTCCAGTAAACTGACTAAAGATAAACCTCATGTCCGGTAAACGCCTCCCGAATACTATCGGTACTAGTTTTGGCAAGTAGAGGCGAAAAGATCCACACTCTCGATTATTTATTTGCTCGCTACGTCTACTACAGAGTAGGGAAGGGAAAAAACTATAAAAACTGGTCAATTAACTGGGTGATATGAAATCGAGCCGACTAGGAGATTCTAGGAGTTGCAGAATCTCTAGGGGGATCTAAAACTGATGTAGAGCCCGACTAAGAGATTCTAGGAGTAGCGGAGTATCAAAGATGAGACAGAGTCGAACTAGGAGATTCTAGGAGTTGCGGAGTCTCAAGGAGGAGACATAGAGTCGGACTAGGAGATTCTAGGAGTTGGGGAATCTCTAGGAGGAGGATCTAAAATGGACATAGAGCCAGACTAAGAGGTTTTAGGAGTTGAGGGATCTCTAGGAGGAGACATAGAGCCGGACTAGTAGATTCTTGAAGTTGTGGAGTCTCTAGGAGGATCTAAAACTGACGTAGAGCCGGACTAGGAGATTCTAGGAGTTGCGAAGTCTCTAGGAGAATCTAAAACTGACGTAGAGCCGGACTAGGAGATTCTAGGAGTTGCGGAATCTTGAGGATGATCTGAAACGGACATAAGACGATAGAAAAAAAGTTTTATTTTGTAATTATAAAATTGTAAAACCGAATATTCGTTTTTTAGTGGTATTATGCAACATTTCGTGAACCATACAGATCAATGGAAAAAGATATTCGATTCGGGAGAACCTCATAAATTGCCGTTACCTTCTCCATGGAATACGAAATTGAACGATCTACAAACACTATTAGTTTTACGATGTATCAGATACGATAAAATAGTACCGAGTGTACAAAATTTCGTAACAGGTAAACGAATAATTATAAAAACAAAACGTTTTGCTAGTTCGAATCGATTTTTTTTCCACAGGACATTTGGGTAAACGATTCATCGAACCGCCTCCGTTCGATTTACCGTCTTCGTTCGGCGATTCCCATTGTTGTATACCTTTGATATTCATTCTAACCCCCGGCGCTGATCCCACGGCTGTTTTATTAAAATTCGCAGACGATCAAGGTACTTTTAAATATATGCACTCTTAATTACGAATCGTATTTTGTTTGTACTACATAAAAACCAAATTCTCGAATATCATCAACTTGAAGTGATTTTTGTTTGTCGGGTTTTAAATTTGATAATGACAGTGAATATTTGTATTGACAACTTAACTGACAGCGTTTTCAACAGTCGGTTATAAGGAGAAAGATTTTATGGACTATTTTTTGTAAAAATTTCTTTTATTTCCAGTTTTTTCTCGTTTCCATCTGCTGTAATGATGATTTTTACTTCTTTTTCGTTTACCTATTCCTTCTAATTTATTATCGTTTTTTTTTCTAGATCTAATCGTAACGATTCTATTATACATTCTGCTTTATTCCCGTTTGTTATTTCGTTCTTTCCATCTGCGTTTTATCTTTCTTTAACATATCTATACCTCGAAACGATATAATGTTTTTTTTACTTATTCTTTATTATCCTTTTCTTTTTTTTTTTTAATTTCTTGATTCTGTTAACAGGATTTGGAGCTGCGCGTCTGTTTGCTTTATCTTTAGGTCAAGGTCAAGGTCCTATAGCTGTCAAATTAATCGACGAAGGTGTCAAAAACGGTACTTGGGTCGTACTACAAAACTGTCATTTAGCAAAAAGTTTCATGCCAACTTTAGAAAGAGTAAGATATGATATTTATTATTATAATGCGTAGTTTTAAGAAAATGGTTTCAATAGTACCAAACCTGATCTAGAGATGGCGTTGTAAAGCGATCGGCGTTGCGCAACGCCAAGAACTAAAAACGTTATACAAATATAGATTAAAAACAACTTTATAAATTTCTATTTTTTATATAATAAACTCATAATTATTCATATATATATATATATATATATATATATATATATATATATATATATATATATATATATATATATATTTAGATATGTGAAAATTTAACACCGGATTCGACCCATCCGGATTTTCGTTTATGGTTAACTTCATACCCAGCCGAACATTTTCCTGTATTGGTATTACAAAATGGAGTAAAAATGACGAACGAACCTCCTAAAGGTCTCAAAAATAATATTATAAGGTAAAAATCGTATCGAATTGTCAATTCGTCTACATACTAATCAAATTCGTTTATAGATCGTATTATAGTGATCCCATATCGGATTTGGAATGGTTCGAAAGTTGTAAACAACCTCAAGTATTTAAAAAACTTTTGTACGCTTTGTGTTTTTTCCATGCAACCGTACAAGAAAGAAGAAAATTCGGTCCGCTCGGTTGGAACATCCAGTACGAATTCAACGAAACCGATCTAAGGATAAGCGTGATGCAACTTCAAATGTTTCTTAATCAATATGAGGTGAGATTCCGACTGAAACATAACCTCAAAATTATCGGGAGAAAATTATTAAACACATTTTGTGTTTATCAATATAAATTGATATTTATATTTATTATATATTATATTATATATACGTCTTACGACGAATTCAAACTATCTGTAAATGAAAAAATACTTATAGGAAAATTATGAAAATTTTTACGATTGGGTTTTTGAGATACGTTCTTTTAACCAAAATATGTTAAGGTTCTACCGGAAATCGACTGTAACTTTGTTATTTTAAATAAAACACCCTATGTATTAGACATTTTTGGAATCTACTTAAAATTTTAGTATATTTTTGTTAAGAAACTTTCTAAAAAATGCATACTTTTTGAGTTATTAATTATTTTGTAAAAAATTTTACTGTTGCAGGCCCTTATAAATTATTTTTTTACGAAAATTCCCTTAAAGATATGAAATTGGTTTCTGTTCGGTTGCTTTTAGCAATGTCAGAAGTATTTGAATCTATATTGCAAAATTTTTCATCGTATACAGGGCGTGTATAAAAATTGTTCAAAATTTAACTTCATAAATATGAGATTTCTTTATTTTTTTGAACCACGGTATTTGGTATTTATGAAGTTTAACTTGGAACACCGTGTATAAAATAAAAAATGTTTTAACATAGATTCAAATACTTCTGACATAGCTTAAAGCGATCGAATAGAAATTGATGATTCTACTATAAGTATTTTACCATATACAGATAGTTTTAACTCATTGAAAAATAAATTATATTATATATTTATATATGTATATATATATTTCTCGAAGTTTTAGATTATTTAACTAATTTGTCAAAGTTGTTTAAATAATAACACGTAAAGAATTAATATATGAGATCGGATTATATATAGTCCCAACGTTTTTGTCTGTGTCAGTTCATTTCGATCCAGTATTTCATTTCTACCAAACTGTTTTTAGTACAGCGAGGTTACAAAAAATTTCGTTGAAAGAAATTTGAGCATTAACGAGCAATCCTGAAAGTACAGTTTGGAAAATTCTACGAATTTCTTTAAAAAAAATCCATTTCGCGACCATGGAAACTGTTCCAAGGCACTGATTGCGGTATTTTAATAAAAATAAATACCCAATAAACCTAGAGGAGACTTGGTACGACACCCGAAACTCCAAGTGCGAACGTGATATATATTTTTACGAAATTTATTTAAAAGTTAAGAATGTAACCGATGAAAACTGGAGAAACAGTATATAATAAGTGAAAAAAGTTTATATTTCATATATTTTAGAACTAATCGAAGCAAAAAAGTCGTAAATACATAAAGATGAGAAGTTAATAAAAGCATGTCGAATAAATTTTTTTTTATATTTCTCAGGATATACAGTATGACGCATTATTATATTTGACGGGAGAATGCAATTACGGCGGTAGGGTGACAGACGATTGGGATAGGAGAACTTTGGGTACGATATTAAGAAAATTTTATTCTAAAGAAGTAGTTGAAAATGCTAATTACCCATTAGATCCAACAGGTACATTATTTTTAATAATACGATGTGAATTATAACGTCCATTTTTATCATTAAGGTTTATACTACGTCCCAGAAAAAAGCGAATACGACGAATTTCTCGCTTACACAAAAGACCTTCCGCTTATCACGCACCCAGAAGTGTTTGGCATGCACGAAAACGCCGATATTATGAAAGATCAACACGAAACTGAATTACTATTCAAAAATACACTCTTAACACAGGTTGGTAGCTATTTAATTATCAAAATTTCAATTATTGTTATTCAATAAATATGTATCTTCATATTTTTGACTCCCCTAAGCGCCTATCCCTCGCGTTGGTTCTATATATTAAAAATAAGACAGACACAGCGTTTGATTGCTACATTTCCATAACTAAAACGTTTATAAATGCAATATAGCAGTCAAACGTTCATTAAATCTCTTTGTTAGGCCAAATACTCGTATCGATCAGTAAGTAGAGATCTGCCTACTTAAGAGAAGATGCCCTTTTTGGAAAGGTGGGGGTGAGGAAACTTCTTGTAAGACGTCAAAATTAAATCAAGAGGTTGCAGTGGGGTAAAGAACACAAAAACTGGACCCATGAAGAGTGGGAGAAAGTTTTATGTAGTGAAAAGTAAAAATTGAAGGTTTTTGGATGTAAGAGTGCACTACACTACACTACACTACACCAGCACTCACAATTACAGTGTAAACTCAATGTGGTGGTGTATGTAAAATAAATATCACCAAGATTGTTTGTACAAAGGCCAAAGGAAGAATCTGATTCTGATGTGATATCCTGACCGTAAATCACGGCAAAGGTTCGTGGAATGAACACGTTGTAAAAATTGAAGAGTTGTTTAAGAAGAAATGCTGTAAAGAAGTTTGAAGGAGATTTTACCACATTTTGGCCAGCGCTTGGTCAATCTATCGGTGACAACGATCCCAAGCTTACTTCGAAAGAATATTATAAAATATTGGGAGAAATAATTAATTATTTGGCCATCACAGTCGCCCGATTTCAACCCTATTGAGTTGTTTTGGAACAAAAATGACAAAGAATTCATTTCAATTGTTGTGTATGACGTAAGCTATAAGGTGGACAAAAACTTGGTAATGCAAGATTCAAAACATTTTTTAATATCTATGTACTGAAATTTAAGTTTTTGTTTGTTGTGCTGCTGTTTAACAGGACCGAACGGTAAGGGACTTCATTTAAGTGTTAATATGTTTAATTTGAAGTAATTGCGTTAAGATACTTTGGTATAGTTTAGTATAATCTTGTTTCTAAAGGTACGCGTTTGTTAATCGACTCGAATTACACGTTTTCGATATACAGTTGGCCTATAATTAGCCTTGAGTTATTTTTTTTGGTATACCCGGTACAGTAGGAATATGAATTGATGAAGGACCGGAATTTAGACAAAAACCTTCCTTAATCTTTGCAACTGTGCACATCGTTAAACTAGTCGGTGGTCGTTTTAATTTTCATTAATTTGGAGCAATTACGTGAAGATACTTTGTTATAATTTAGTATAATCTTATTTCTAAAGGTACGCGTTTGTTAATCGACTCGAATTACACGTTTTTAATTTATAGTTTGCCTACGATTAGACTTAAACTATTTTTTTCTGGTATAACCGGAACAGTAGGACTATGAATTGATGAAGTACTGGAATTTAGACAAAAACGTTCATCATAAAATCTTCCTTAATCTTTGCAGCTGTGAACATCGTTAAACTAGCATGTCGGTGGGAGTTTTAATTTCCATTGTTGCTGTTAGTGATGAACATGATTTGAGTTTCCATCCAGTACAGAAATATTAATAATAAGTTCATGGTTGTTGAAGATACGAATAATTTTGTTTTAAACGAAAACATCATTCAAAGCATTCCCTATCGTTGATTGGCTCACCAGGTTTGAAGAAAACCGCAAAAATACTGATGATTTCCACTTTTAAGGGACTTAAAAATTCATTCAAGTGTTACTGTGTTTAATTTGTCTTGTTTCTAACAATACGCGATTGTTAATCGACTCGAATTACACGTTTTTGAAATACAGTTGGCCTACAATTAAACTTAAACTATATGATATGTAAAAAAGTTTATCTCCTTTCCAATTTCCACTTCACAACTTTTAATTTTTTATCGCTGCTTAGGATTTATACGAATCGTATGTAAGTAGTTTTTCGAAAAAAAAACATTAGATAAATAATTTTTTAATATTTTGATTCGAAAGCTTCTGCGGAACAAATTGGTAAGTTTTTGACAATTTTTTTAAGCAATTAAATTTTCATTTTTGTCTTTATTTCTTTCATTTTAAGAGAGAAATGATTAATAGTCGCGTTAAGCTAAGTAGGTGTTTAACAGTGTCATTTGCTTACCTCAATTTGTTGATCTGTCACATAAAAAGTCACTTCTCACTGTCAATTCGTTAATTGTCATTTTTCCGTCGAATTTTGAGAGTTGACAAGCGTTCACGACGCTTTTGTTTGTATACGGCCCTGATATAGAAATATTTCCCTCTGCACAACTATAGATTAAGACTGACAAGAAAGGTTTACGTCAAATTTGACATTGCCATCGTAAAAATTGACGTTTTTAATGGCGAATGTACTGAAAACTGTTTGGGATTTAGGGAAGATAGAGAAATTCCTTTTTGGATTTCGTGATGGGTTTAGTACTGAAAGGGGATGACTTCCAAATAGATTGATTTATCGGTGTGAACGGTGTTCATTAAATAGTTGTTTTAACTTTTATAGGACGCTATGTCTTCAAGTGGATCACGCAAATCTCCTGACGAAGTAGTTATGGAAGTGGCTATCGATATATTAGATAAACTACCCCCTAATTTTAATAGAGACGAAGCAATGACGAAATATCCGACATCTTATTCCCAAAGTATGAACACTGTTTTGGTACAAGAAATGACGAGATTCAATATTCTATTGACTCAAATACGAGAAAGTTTAAAAAATGTACAGAAAGCCATAAAAGGTAAAGGAATTTATTAAACTCCGTGTTATTTATCGGTAAAAAAAAATTATTTCAGGTTTAATTGTTATGTCGGTAAGTTTGGAAGAAGTGGTAACTAGTATAATGACAGGTAGAATACCCCAAATGTGGGCTTCGGTGTCTTATCCCTCATTGAAACCTTTGGGGAGTTATATCGGTGATTTTTTGGCAAGGTTACAATTTTTGAAGGTAAATTGTTTTTATATGTTTGTCACGTGATACATCGATTTTTATCGTTAAATTTTGATATTATGAGAAAAAATAGCGTTTAAAACTAAATAAAAGGGATGATAATTACTCCTTATTGTCGAAATGTAATAAACTGAAAGTATTTCGAATGTTAAAAAAACATTTTTAGTATTAAAATGAAGATCGTAAGATATTTTTGGATACTATTTATGTTTTATTTTGGTCACTTTAATAACGCAAGTCGTTTTTTTTATTTTTATTTAGACGATGAATAGTTTTCCAAATGTAAATTGGTTGAAATAGGGATTTTTGGAGTTCAATAATGTGAAAAATTGTCTTTTCTATTTAGGTTTTGTTGGAAAAAAAGGTTTTTATGTTGAATTTGGTCCAAAATGGGTTATTCAGTTCAGTTTTGTCCAAAAAGTAGCTTTTTGAATTTATATATATAGAAATTTGCCTAAAAACAGTTGAATTCGGCTTTTTGATCTAAGATTGGTCCAGAAAACGACCTTTGGTGGTATAATGTTTGCAAAAAGTGATTTTTTTAAGTTTTATTTAGTGAAAAAATGGTATATCAAATATAATTTGGTGGAAAATGGCATTTTTGAGTTCAATGATGTACAAATTGGGTTGAATTTATATAATTTTTGAGAAAAATTTGGTTTTTGAGTTCATTATTGTCAAAAATTGGGCTTTCAAAGTTGAATTTGATCTAAAAATGGGTTTTTAGTTCAGTTTGACCCCAAAAATCGCTTCTTTAGGTATAATTTTTAAAAAAAATATGCTTTTTGAGTTCAATGTTATCAAAAATTGGCAGAAAATGGGTTTTGGAAGTTAAATTTGATCGAAAATTGGATTTTTCAGTTCAATTTGACTCAAGAAATCGCTTCTTATTCGTTGAAAGAATATATTCCATGTTCAATTTGGTCAAAAAAATACGTTTTCAAGTATAATTTGCCTATTTTAAATGCAATAATATTAAAAATTGGCTTTCAACACCTACAAATTCAATCTAAAACATTCGAGAGCATTTCACAACATTCCAAAACAATATGGAAAGTTTCCTTACATTCCAGATCATTGGACATTGTGGACAATTCGAGACCTCCTTGATGTTGTTATACGCTATTTAAAAAACATCGAACATCGAACGAGGTGAATTCTGGTTTTCCATATTCATACTCAGATATTCATGTTAGATCGTCCAAAATCACATTTTCATTGCGGTTTTCTAGATTTTGTCTATATGTCGATAAGTGCCATCTGTTTTTTCATAGAAAAAAATCACTTTTATACAGAACGTTTTTGTTTTAGGATTGGTACGAGAATGGAGCGCCATCTACTTTCTGGATATCCGGATTTTTCTTTACTCAAGCTTTTTTGACAGGTGCCCAACAAAATTATGCGAGAAAATACACAATACCAATAGATTTACTCGCTTTCGATTATGAGGTAATTTTTATTTATTTCAATGTTACATTTTACAAAATTTCAATATTTTTCATCCATTCATTCCATAAGTATGTGTATTAAACCTTGTTCGAAACAATCTACTTGTTTGTCCGATGTACGCTTTAAAACTAGAGTTGAATATATTGGACAAACTAATAGATGATTTCGATTAAGATTAAATGTACATAAATTTAATGTGGTTGCTTCTTTAGGTTCTGAAAGGCGCCTACTTTAATAAGCCTCCTTCAGATGGCGTTTATATATACGGACTTTTTTTGGACGGGGCTAGATGGAACGAAAAAATAATGGAATTGGACGAATCGCTGCCTAAAGTTTTATACGAAAATGTACCTTATGTAAGTATATATAAGTAATGATATTGGTGACTTTGAATAAATTTTTAGATGTGGTTGAAACCTATAAAAAGAGACGATTTAAAAGAGAAGAAAACCTACACTTGTCCTGTATACAAAACTGCCGAAAGAAGAGGTGTTTTATCGACGACCGGGCATTCTACTAATTTCGTTATCGCAATGTTCCTGCCTTCATCGAAACCACCTTCGCATTGGATAATGCGCGGCGTTGCCATGCTGTGTCAGTTATCACAGTAATTTTACATTTTTTTCTCTTTGTTTGCGTAATAAACCATTTCGATTATTTGCTTTTCTATTTATTGGAACCAGTATTTCATTGCCAAATTGCTTTAAGGCAATAATTATACCTTTCCATATAAGTGGAGATGGAGATCAAACATCGAACTGTCGCCCAATTGCACTCCGTTCCACGTTATTCAAGATCATTGGAATATTGGTCAAAAAAAGGCTTTTGTCTTACTTATTATCCATCAATTTGGATTTTTAAGTAACAAATGATGCTATATCCTCCACCCCAAATAATGTTCACTCAAGCTTAAACCACCATGCAACAACTTTCTGTGCTTTTTCCAAGGCTTTCGATTGTGTCTTTGAGATTCTAATCAATACGCTTAAAAGGACAATTTAGCTTATGAGCGTTAAGAATCAAGTTATTCACGACTCGGGGATGTAACGCTGATACAAAGAAGTATTATAAACCTCATAATGTAGACCCCCCTATGGGTTTTCAATCCCCCGGGAACGTGTGCTTCCTTTTATAACAATAAGACCTAAAGATACCTTCGGCAAAGAATCTTATGATATCCTCGCCATCGGTTTTCAATACCCCGGCATAGTGAGACCTAAAGATACCTTCGGAAAGCGATGTTATGAGATCCCCGCTGTTGTTTTTCAATCTCCCGGCCCAGTGAGACCTAAAGATACCTTCGGGAAGCGATCTTATGAGATCCCCACCATCGGTTTTCAGTCCCCCGGCATTCTATGCTTCATTTTGTAACAGTGAAACCTAAAAATTACGTTTTGGAAGCCACATTATGAGATCCTCAACATGGTTTTTCAACTCCTTGGCAACATGCACTTCCTTCAATGCGTGAAGTCCATAGATACGTGCATTTCAATGAAGTTTCGCTATTTCCCATTTATCCATGGACTTTGATGGATTCTTCACAAGACTTTGTCATCTGCACACGTATGAGTGTGATACTAAATCGTATCTAATTATCTTGAACTTCATGCTTTCAAACTATTGAAAATTCGATCTGATTACGATTATGACGTCTAGAAACAAATGTAGCGGAAGAGTTGATAGCTTAGGTGTTATCCGAATAGCTTCAACTTGACACCACGTTAATAAATCACAGGAATTAATTACTGAAGATAGCATTAATAGATTGCTAATAAAGGAACAGTTGATTAATGATAGGCATCTATTTCTGAGAAAAGATGCTGCGTAATAAATTAACGACACGAGGAGAACGGTGAAATAACCGAAACAACGATCCGGCGTTATAAATAACTTCGATATTATATTATTTATAAATTAAACAAACAATTATCTAATAAGAAAGTTATTAAATTGTAAAAAAAAATCCCATTCCCATCTCTAATATCTGCGGTACATTCAGGAACTCGACATTATGTAACTAACGTCTTAAGCTAATACTTCCATGCGGTTACCATGACGACGCCATCAAGATCGATGCCGGCCCCTGCCCTGGCATCCCAACGGGGCTGGAAGTTGTAGAAGAGGGAATTCGAACGGGATGATGTTATGTACCAGCCAGTGGCGTCAATATTAAATATAAACTAGAATAGAAATAATTTGGTTTGTTTTGACATCCAAAGGATTGTGATACTAGGAAAGTAATTGATTTTTCTACTTTAATTTCCACACATTTTCACTCAAAACGACTGAAAAGAGTTTCTATGCGACTACAAAAATATTATGCATTTTAGAGTCGATATAACTGTTAAATATAGTCGGATAGAATCAGATCTGAGTTATATGGTGGATGTGCAATCTTTGCGTAGCTAGATTTGTCTTGGAAATCGAATCAATGTGGACTGGAGAATAGTCGTGAAGTAAAAACATCTCGACTGATTTTACATCGAAAACTATTAAAATATTGTATTTTTGATGCTTTTCGTGACGTTTGGCAATAACTATCGTTTCCATTACAGTTTCATCACCCTAAAATTGTGGAAAATGAAAATTTATTGTCATCGATGATAAGCGAATGAAAAAATCCAGCGTCTTAACCATCTTAAAACAACTTTTAATAAATTCTATTTGTTAACAAAGATTGATGCAACTTTTTACAAAAATTTACGTTTTCAAATCGTATATATATATATATATATATATATATATATATATATATATATACGATTATTATATAAAAATGTCCAATCCTTGAACTGTAGATTCTGGACCTCAAAATATGATGATTCTGCTCAACATGCCTTGTTTCCGAGTTCCGTTCAAAGTTTAAATTTAAATTTTGATTTTCGCAATAATTTTGTATGTTTTCACAATTTCTCTTTAAAAATTGGCAATTTCACCTTTTTTGGCACGAGGAATCATAATTTGCACTCTAATTAAAAAGCATTAAATTCTACAAAAAAAATTTACTCTTCTTTGTATCGTGTAACTCAATCGGTTATCGAGTTATTTACTTCTAAAAAGTTCAATAAATTTTAATTTTCTCATAAAAAAATTTTATTATTCCTTAAATATGTAACAACAAAAATAAAAAACTTCAAAGCAAATGCCCATTTTTTGCAAGTTACACAAAATGTTAACCCAGATTCTTTTTACTGATGAGTCAACATTTACCAGACGAGGAATATTTAAATATAAAAATAATCATTTGTGGGATTCTGAAAATCCACATGCTATGAGGCAAACAAATTTTCAGCACGAGTTTAAGGTTAGGTAACATTTGGATTGGTGTAATATGTGGGTATTTAATAGATCCTTTTGAACTGTCAACCAATTTAAATGGACCTCTTTATTTAGATTTTCTTCAAGAACGTTTACACGAATTACTAGAAGATATACCTCTTGCTTTAAGACTAAATATGTGGTTTTTGTATTAGGTCCTTGTCGTATTATCCTGACCAATACCTTACCAGGTTGCAATATTACCTGATAAGGATCCTCGTAGAAAATTCTAGTCGGGAAAAAATCTTTAAATAGTGGCTGTAGAATCATCTTGTGTATATTCCTCAAGCTAACCGCCACCATTTTGTGAAACTACACTTGCAGCAAGAGATAATTTATTTTAAAAATTTGTAACGATGTTTAGACTGGATTTTTCCCCAGTTAGTTGGTTGTCTTAGCCCTTTCTTTAAACAGGTAGGCGCAAACTTCGTTATGTCCTCTATGTAATTAATTTCTGAACATCTCTCGAAAAGCGATTAAACGCAAAACTAGAACGCAACGGGATGTTGAGCGGGAACGGGGGAGGGAGAAGCGCGTTAGCCGGTAGAGGCGGGACGAACCCAGGCGTGGGCGGCCCGCTGTCTCGCAGCAGCTGGTCGTCATGGCAACAACTTTGACTGCCCGTCCAGATATTGATCTTTCTCTTTCGTACACGGTATATAGATGCTAGGACTCATATGGAAAATTCAATGTGAAAAGCGCCCGCTTCATCCGAAAGTTTTCGTACGGGAAAAATTACGGAAGCATCGCTTGGGCGCAGCGGCGCACTTCAAAGGGATTTTCAACATACTTTTTTAAAGTTAAATATCGAAAATCTTTTTCTTATTCAACATTTTCCAACTTAATTGAACGACTCGACCAGAGACATCTCGGGGCAGTAAATTCCATGCCCTCAAATTATTACGAATCGCAGGAAAAGATTATATCGATTTGATTTCAATTGGCAAATGATTGTGCATTTTTTGTAAAATATCCAGCCCTTAACTAATTATGAACGTGGTTTATTAGTAACTTCATGCACAATTTTTCAAGTATTTCCCTAGTACAAAAAACGTTTTTTATAGATATAGATCATTGACATCGCAAACTCCTTCTGATCTTTCCTCCTTTAGACAGGGTGATTGATTAGTGCGATAAAGTTCATGAATCCTGCAATATTTCAGGATATTCGAGAGCACTGCGCCATGTCAAAGTTTGCATTACAATAATATAATATTGTGATGTTTAATACGGGGTATTTAAAAAGTTTTTTATGGTCGTTGAAGAGGTATTGATGAATTTGATATTTAAGTGCTAAAATCTATTTAGATTTTCTATCAAAACAATTACCTTTTTATACGATGAAGGAACTGTCTTCTATGGACGAACTACATCATTATATGGACAAATCTTTTAATTAGCGACCGTAATCGTATGGGGCTAACGATCTTTTACAAACCAAGCAGTTTTGGCGGGAATTTTAGACTATTTCTAACTGAGGAATACAGAAGATATAAAACTCGAGATTAAAAGCATATCCCCTTTGGCAGAGGCATATTTTAACACCGATTATGATAGAGGATGGGTCCAGAAATACCTGGCCTGACCTAGAGATGGCGGTAGTTGCTTGAAATACAATCTATACAGCATGTTTCAAGTTTGAAGAAGCTGAACTAGATTCTTCTCTAAATGAGACTGTTACTTCTTTATTAACAGTAAAAAATTGAGTTAAAACTAGGCCCTACAACCTGCGAAGGTATTGGTCGACCAAATGGAGGTGATGACTCCAGAAATACTGAAGGAAATCCACTGGATGATCGTCGACGGAAATTTCGCGGGCTAGTGCACCCTATTCGACATATTTAGCCCCTTCAAATTATTTTCTGTGTCCAAACAAAAGATTTCACGAAGTGGCCGTCATCAAAACGTTTAGAATACAACTTCTTAATGGAGCTGTTAGTTTTAATATTGCGATATTGAATTTACATCTTCTACGAATATTTGTATGGAATAACCCCATGAATATCATATTAAATGTGAATTAGAAGGAAATAATTAATTATTTATTTGAAAATAAGTACAAATGGAATGTTTGCTTGGCCCGGGACGCATACGAACTAGGAGGCGCATGAACCGAAAAATATCGAAACTCGTCCGGAGTTTGGAACAGGGTAAAGTCTGGGAAACGAGAGCTAATTCCCTGGGCAGGACTTTCGCGGCAGCATCACTGCCGAATGTATCGATCTCGTTGCTATAGCGACGCGACCAGAGGTCGTCCTTTTCTCGTAGCAGGAACGGCTCCGTGCAGAGGGATAATCTAAACTTTGAAATACAGAACAATTGGTTTGATTTATAAATGGAAAATATATAACATAGGGGTGCAGCTTTTACTCATATTCGTAGATAAATAAATCAAGAGGGGTGTAAAACAGATATGAGACAATTTTATAGAAAGAAAAAACTTCAAATCACTACCCCAAAATCTAAAAACAAAAGATATAAAAGTTAATAATCGTATTATAAAATATTGAACTTGAAATAATGAAAAACTGCGTACTGGAAAACACCGCGAAGAAGATGGAATAGAAACTGTATGAAAAAACGATTTCATCAACTCATAGAGACAATTTAGAAGCAAAAGAAATTCCAAGATTAGTGGGATATTACCAAGAGGTACACCAAGAAATACCTGGAGAAACAATATTGAAAAAGATACCAAAATCCTAGAGTTAATAGGGTGGACAGCAGAATGCAATAACAGAATGAAGAAAACTGACAAACGAAGCAAAGATAAACGGAAAACTGTAACAAAATGTACAAGGGGATTAATCCACGTCGATCAACTAAAACGTGAAATGACTTCTGTCAAAGATAAACATACTCTTGATGTTTTTAAATACATTTTGGTTCGATTTAGGATCTTTGATATATGTTAACGATTGCGTTTTGATTTTGTGAGTCTTAGAAATTTATTAAAATGGAAAATTCAAAATTTCTATAACAAACAAAATTCTAAATGAATCTCCTGGATAAATCTGGTCACTGTCAGTACATCCATTTTTTCCCCTTTAGAAACAATTAGATAAGATGTTGCACCGCCCAACAGGACTAAAGGGTTTAAAACAAATTGAATTTCAAACTGGGAATACAAATACATTTACTTGAATCTAACTCCCGCCAAAACTCTAGATTTTTCAAAGTTTCTTTGGTTTCTTTCTTTGATAATTACGAATCAGTGCTTTGAAATCCTCAAATATTAGAAAAATCGACATTAAAATACAAGGAATAATCTTGATTTAACATCAAAGATAAAAATTTAACGTAAATCGTTTCCTGGACATTCCGTCCGATACAAAAACTATGTTCAAACACCTTTCACCATGGAATGGGTTCCTTTACGTAATTAATCACATAAAATAAACATTTTTACTGATCAGTTCATTTAAAAACCATCATTTTGCTCATTCAGCTCAGCAAACGCTTAATCTATTGAGCTGAAATGCGCTTTCTAGCAAGATTTTTTTTGCAAGTTTTGATTCGGCCACAACGATTCTATGGACATCCCAGTACGGTTTTTGGTGTGAATGAACACGTTCGGATATTGCGCAGTCACAGCGCAGTCAAAAACGAAAGAAATATTTAAAAAAATAATTTTATAATTTGTATCAACTGTTTTTATAATTAAACATTTGAAAAAAATATCGGATTTACGTTATTCATTATAGAATTCATTCACAAAATTATATTGTCTAACTTTAATCAACCACCCTATTTAAAGCTGGAGGGTGAATGTTTTATGCACATCCACCCTCGTAGACGGTCAACCCCAATGTTTTAAGGGTATAGAAAACACCCTCGGACAGGTCAGGATCATGCAATATATCACGGATTCTGAAATTTTAGTATGTAGTAAGAGTAATTTAGTTAAAAATGAATAGTCCTATCCTGATATATTCGCGAATTTAATCACTTTACCGTTCGTACCGTAACTTTTTGTTTGCTTATTTTAGATCGAATCCGTTTTAAAACCAGACACGGGAATTTATTTCGATAACTACATGCTGTTTTATTTCCACGATCCCACAATAATTACATCAATAAACTAGTTGGTGAAGACTCTATTCTTATTTTTTTTGAAAATATTAATAATAAGACTGATAAAAGTACAAAGAAACGAAAACAACCAAAAACCATTATTATTAAATCTTTTGTAGTAACTTTTTCTATCGTAAACAAATCGTTTTATCCGTTGTGAGATCCAAAATATAAAAAGATATTTAAAAAACTTACCAGCGTGTACAAACTACTAAATTTGATTATATTCAATGCAGAAATAGACAAATAGAGGACGATTTAGAATACATCCAAGATTTTATTTCGATAACACTTTTATAGCGCTGCCAGTGATTAATGATTTGTTCATCATTAATCACTACGTAGAAAACAACGCGAACAATCAGAAACCGTTACTACTAAATCTTTTGTAGGGAATTTAGTAACATTTTCTATCGTAAACAAATCGGTATATCCGTTGGGAGCTCTAAAATATCAAAAGATATTTAAAAAACTTACTAGCGAATACAAACCACTAAATTTGGTTATATTTTTTGTAGAAATAGATAAATAGAGGACGATTTAGAATACATCCGAGGTTTTATTTTGATACATGTTTATATTTACCACGCTGGCAGTGATTAAGAATTTGCTCCTTATTAATCACTACGTACAAAAAAACGAAAACAACCAAAAATCGTTACTATTAAATCTTTTGTGGAGAATTCAGGTACTTTTTCTATCGTAAACAAATCGTTTTAGCCTTTGTGAGCAATCACATATAAAAGATATTTAAAAAACTTACCAGCGAATACGAACTACTAAAATTGATTATATTTAATGTAGAAATAGATAAATAGAGGACGATTTAGAATACATACCAGGTTTTATTTTTTTGGTAAATTCAAAATTTGCCTTGGATTTTTGACACCTTGGCGTAAAGAATTACAAATAACAAATCATGGTCGTTTTGAGGTTAGGTTTGATTAGAAAAATATACGTACAGCAATTACCGCGAATGTTTTCTTAACAGACAGTCCAAGAGTATATTGCATCTGATGATGTAGACAACGAAGTTGATATTCTTTGTACCATCAGGTAAATGTTTTTTAACAGAAAGTCTGTCTTTAACATAACACTTAGCTACATTCTGAATAAATTTGATCTAATTGTTAAATATATTCGAATTTTTCGTATCCATAATCTCAGCTTCTGTATAAGTAGCCGCCATTTTGTATAAGTAGCAATTAGTTTCCGCCATTTTACCTTGTGCAACATCACCTCCAGCGGTTGCACACGCAGAACGTGTGTTCGGTATCATCTGAATCGTGATTTTTCCAAGGAACTTTTTTATTTTTTACAGTATACACCACGATGATGAATAATAACTAAGTCAAGGTGTTTTAGGTTTGTTTCAACTCGTTCCAATTCAAAATCGAAATCCCATGTCAAATTACCATTTATTAATTAGGAAATCTAAGAAAACAGCTGATCTAAGTCAAAATGGCGGACATATTGGATAAAATTATAAATGAAACTAAAGTTTAAGCTACGGTTTGAACTCTAACTAATCAGACATTTTTCTACAATTTGTCACAAATTCGAAGGTTTCTACTTAAATAAGAACAAACATTTTAGATATTGGCCCTATATCCACCAAATGTTGATAATTTCTTCATCATCATCGTCGACTTCATAAAGTAAAAATCTTCAATTATTCTATAAAAACCCTTTATAATATTATAGTAATATATAAGATTCAAAAAGTTAGGGTTAAAGTGAAGTTATACCACCAGATCACCGGTAACGTCGAAACCGTAGTTGATCGGTAAACGCCATCTATAAAACGTGAAAAAAAGTTAGTTGTAGTTTGAGGTTTACATTGCATCTACGTTCTTAGACTTATTGAAGAAAATTGTCTGAAAACTCCTACAAAAAACAATCTTTTGGTGGTAGAAAGTTATTTATAAGTCAAAATTAATCAATGTACAAATTGATTTTTTACCTTACAATTCAAAATACGTCAAAATATTGATTTTCAGTCAATCCAGATGAAGTTTTTTCACAAAATATACTTACTGGTAAAAATAAAAGGTTATTGCTTGAAATTATGTTGAAAAATGTCTGCTCTTGGCATTCACCGCGTGCCTTATGACAGAAAATCGAACATAAAGGCTCACAGTGAACACTAGGAGAACGACAAACGCCGACGATTCCTTCCTTTTAGATAACGGATATCACAAGTCACTGAAAGCAGAAAAATCGTTGTCGAACTCGTCCGATATGTACCATGAAACCTGTCCTGTTCTGTTATAATGGAAATCTAAAATTTGGTGAATACGACGATTCGTTTGATGTCGATGTTTTGATAAGTTGTTTATTTCCAGGAAGTTATTTTTATTTATTTATTTATTCTCTAGAAATTTTTAGGAATTTGCTTTGGGTATATAAACTAGCTTGTTTAGCAGCGTTTTTTTGGTTTGAAATTATCGAAATGTACTAACAAATCATCAAAACTTTGATTTTTAATTTAATTATTTTCTCTATCTAATACGGTCCTGGTGATCTAAAAATATGTTTGCGTGTTTACAATATTACTAAATTTAACCTTTGGAATAATATAAACAAAAATCAATTGATACAATTAATTTGAAAATAGAAGATTATAGTATACGAGGTCTGTTAAAAAAATATTATTCATTTATACATTTTCGAGCGATGATTTTTCACGTGGATTAAACAGTTGCTTGTGTGTTTCGACAACACTGAAGACTGTTTACACCACCACTACACCAACACTCTCAATTACACACTGCGCGTTTCGATGAGACTGAAGACTGTTTACACTACCACTTCACTAACACTCACAATATCACTGTTTAACGCGCGTTTCGACGAGACTGAAGACATGATAGCCTTAATATTCGGCACTGTGATTAGACAAAAATACGATTATTACGAGTAGTTTATAAAATTGAATATAATAAAGAATTTGGAAACAGAAAGGTTTCTCTAGGTGTTGAAGGGTTGTTTTTTTGTTTATTGTATTAATGTCGAATGGTTTGTTTTGTTTATAATAGTTGGTGGAATTTTAATATTATAATCGTCTACTTTTTTTACATAAAGTTCTTAACTACAAAAACCTCAAAGTAAAAACCAAAATAAAAAATTGTCGATAGTTTCGAAAAAAAACTGATTTTAAAAATAAATTCGCTCCAAAAAAGACGGAGTAAACAAAGCACACCTCAAATTCATTGATACGTGTTCAATAAATCGTATATTAAGTCACGTGATGGAAAATCTCCACGGTTTTTACGAATACATTAGACAAAAACCATTTTAAGGAATGTTTATTTTTCATTCTTTTTGGGAATATTGTCCCTGTTTCATAGATACTGGACTATTTGGAAAAAAAAATTTATAAAAACCAAATAGAAATACTTCTAATTGAATCCAACGTTTTAGTTTGTTGGTGTTATTTTTGAAGCGATGTTAAAGAACTGGGTAATTATATTTTGATTGTTTTTATTTTATACACTATATTGTTAATACTATCCAAATTCGAAAATTTGGAAATGAATTTAATAGTATGAGTTTTTGTCTGTACGAGTGATATCAAAAATTTCAGTTGTAAAGGGGTTATCAAAAAATGGCAAATCAACAGGATTCGGATATTTTAATAGAACTCGAAGGTAACGAATTACAAAAAATGGCGGATTGTTTCACGAAAACAGAAGATCACAAATTCGTAAGAACTTTATTGTTAAATATAATGCGAAATAGAAAGGGCCGTAAACAATATTTAGTAAATGTTTATACACCGACGTCTAAACCGGAAGGAAATGAATTTGTATTTTGTTTTACAAGGGTACGTAACGAGAAAAAATCTAATCCACATTCAACATTTCAATTTTTTTCTTATGTAAATAAGACAATTTTCGACAATTAGAAATAATTGATTGTATTTAAATACCTTCTGTAACTATTTTCAATAAATAATTACAATTTATATTGAAATTTGTTAAATTGAAAATAAAAAATTCATTTTTACTATCTTTAGATTGTACAGGTTGTCCATGTAAAAATTACGAATTGTTATCCTTGGGGCTTGAGCCGCCCCTGACCTTCAGATAATATTATAGAATTATTTATTCCGTCAAACACATTTCATGGAGGTACGTAATCATCTATTCAAAAAAAAAGGCTTATAACTCAAAAACGAGAGGTCGTATGAGAATTTTTTTAAGTCATATCATTATTGAGATTTATTACTTTTAGTGTTTTCTGCGAATTCAATTGCGTTCGTTATTCGAGCGAACTAACGCGTCAATAATCGAAATTGCCGGTCGAGGGTTCAGCGGTGCAAACTCCGTTATCGCTATAAATAAATTTTTTTTTCAACAAATTTTTCAAAAAAATTATTTTTACAATTTTTTTTTTCAAATTTTTTCTTACACAAATAACACGATTTTCGACAATTACAAACAATTGATTGTGTTTTAATACCTTATGTAACTATTTTCAATAAATAATTACAATTTATGTAAAAATTTGTTAAAAAATTGATTGAAAATTTCATTTCTACTATCTTTAGATTGTACAGATTGTCCATGTAAAAATTACGGATTATTAACTATTGGGCTTGAGCCGCCCCTGACCTTCGGATAATATTATAGAATTATTTATACAGTCTAATACATTTCAAGGACATATATAACCATCTTGTGAAAAAAAAAGGTTGAAACTCAAAAACGAGAA
The DNA here is from genome assembly GCF_026250575.1 of Diorhabda carinulata. Taxonomy (NCBI): domain Eukaryota; kingdom Metazoa; phylum Arthropoda; class Insecta; order Coleoptera; family Chrysomelidae; genus Diorhabda; species Diorhabda carinulata. The sequence goes on from NC_079462.1 coordinate 15,123,884, forward strand.
GTTGTACGAGGATTTTTTTAAGTCATAGCATTATTGAGATTTATTATTTTTAGTGTATTCTGCGAATTGAATTGCGTTCGTTAGTCAAGCGGACTAACGCGTCAACAATCAGCGGTGCAAACCCTGATCTCGCTATAAATAAAATGCTTTTTTGTACAATTTTTTCAAAAAATTATTATTACAAATTTTTTTTACATCGAATCAAGGTATCTAATCTTCTAATCCATATTGGACTAAAACATGAAAAATATTTTTTTAAACATTTAAAACAATATTAAATGAAAAATAACGTCATTTTCACCATTAATCTCATAAAAACAGCGGTTTCTTTTTTTTCATATAAATAAAACGTCAATTTATATTTCTTAATGTTCTTTATTTTCTTTTTTTTTTAATAATTTTTGGAATAAAAATAAAAGTTGACGTTTCGACTTTTATCTATTATATAATAATTTTTATCTTTCTTTCAAGAACTATTAAAAAAATATAATTTTAAAACAGAAGAGACCTAAATAGAAGCATATCATATCATAAAAAATTAAAAACTGATTTTCTATCACTCTCGCCATCTTCAGTTTTAACTGCGAATCTAGAAGTTTAACGGTAACTGTTTACGAGATATTAATATAGATGTGGGAACTTTCATTTCGACTTTCGTCAAGTTAAATTGTAACCCTAATTTAAAAATTAATTTTTAGTTTGGACCAACGTTAGAAATAAGAATTCATGTCTTATATCCAGCCGGACCGAACGCAGATACACGAGTATCGGACGCTTTATTCAATACAGGAAGAATCCAATTTGAAGAATTGAAAGAAATCGTATTTCGAGACATAGATTTCCATATAAAATCAGCAGTTGAAAATTTCATGGAATTCAAAAAACAATACGAATTAAGAATATCCGAAATTAATAACGTTTATACTTTAAAAGAAGATGTCGCTTTAGGACTCGAGGAAAAGTAATTATAATATTGATTGAAATATTTCACACGCAAATTCTAACCTAAATTAAAAACTGTCGAATGAACGAATTATATTATTATATTAAACATCCACCATACAGCTCTGATCTGACACCAGCTGATTACTATTTATTTCGAAGTTTGCAGAATTCTTTGAATGGTAACTAACTCGACGATGACCTTGAAGACATCTTGTTTAGTTTATTACTAATAAGTAATATCATTGTATAAAGAATAGGATAGATGACAGTGGAGAGTTGGCGTCCACAGCACGTCTTTTCTTACTGTGCGTCGTAGCCTGAATTACGTGTTTTCTTAGCTTTGGTTGCCGAATTACCCCAATAAGAGATGGCGCCAAAATTATTTAAAATATTATATTCAACCATTAAGCTGTGTTGTACAGTCTTATTTTGGGTGTCTATAGCAAAGTTGCAATTTGATTTCATTATTGTATTGTGTTCGTTGTGTTATTGTTGGGTTTCGTTGGTTGTGCATTTCGATTATTTTTTTATTTGAGAATCTTTGAACTTGGATATATATTTCATTTTTAAGGTAAGTGGATATTATTACAATGAATATACATCACTACTCTCTTAGTTAATATATTCAAATTATAAGAGGCGCTAGATGTATAAATGCTACAGCTTACAATTTCGAAAAAAAAACTGTATATTTAGCGAACTACTTACTAAAATGTATTTATATAACAAATAATCACTTCTTCTTTTCAATTTTTTAGAAATGCCTTGAAATTAGTGTGTTTATTTCAAGTGTGGACTAAGTAAGAGATTAAATCCTACATTTAAAATGTACCGATTTCCTGTGGATGACCCTACCAGATGTCAAAAATGGATCATACACTCGGGTGAGTTATTCTTAAGACAATTATTTTTCATAAAGGAATAAAAAATAGTGAATGTGAATAAGTGACTGTTCACAAATGTTCAATACTAAACATTAGTAGGTATTTAATTATCCTCAAATAAAAGATAATTCGTCCAATAGTTTTCTCTGATAATGAGTTTATTTGTATTATGGTCGCATTGCATATTATACGAGTACAATGATTTACTACAAATTCCAAATTCATTCAATCTTATAAACTTATCAAAAGTACTCGAATCATACCTAAATTTAAACTTAGAAGCCACCTTTATAGTAAAGACAAACAGAATAGAATAAAACATTTTTGAAAATATTTCAAACTTATACATAAACACAATAATACCCGAATACAAAGGACTGAACTTTTATTTTACAAAAATTGAAATAGTATTTTTTGTTATTTTTTTATGTTTATGAACTAAGCACATAATAATAAAGTAGTGTGTCTGTGTGTTTATATTTGGAAATTATCCTGTCAATAAGGCAATAATTTCACCTGTTTAAATGTATATAGACTGTTTTTTATCACATACACACATATGGTTATAATACTATATTCTATGACATAACAGATTGACAAAATAGTAACAATTAGGGAGAAAATCATAATTTCCTCCATTCTCAAGTTATACATGAAAATTATGCTTTTGTTTTATCCAGCATAGAATGTTTGAATGAAATAATATCAAATACTAGTTTTATTTGAATACAAACTTACTCTAGACATGTACCAACAAATCTTCGATACGACGTTTCGTGTCTTCACGAGGCAAACATATAGGTTTTTAATGAGGATATGCTTATTTATTATAATTATTAGTCAATTTTAGCAATATAGCACACTTTTATCTCGAATAACTAACATCACTAATGATTATTCTTAAATAAGTTTCTGTCGTAGATACTCGTTTTAATTTTGTCAAAAAATGTACTTATGGTAATGTTAAACATTACCTGGTGTTTTCGACATAAAAAAGAACTTTTTTAACCAATGTAATGTCCCTCCATAATATCACCATTTTTGTCCATTGTTCATTTTTGTCCTCATATCTATTAAGGGAAAGAATATAGTAATGCCATATACTATCTTATGATTGTTGAATACTTTCAATAAAAATGAATTTTAGTTTCATTTTTATTATATATATATTGCAAAAAACACATTTAACCCGCTTTTATTACCATACATGCTTGGTTCAGATAAGTAGACCTTTTGCCTGCTTTTATTATACCATTAAACAAACAGATGGGTTTGTAAACATTTATGGTCTCATTGTAAAATATAATTTCTGAAAGTTGAAGGTAGCAACAAGCTCCTCAAGTACATTTTTCCAGTCACACATTATCAATGAACTTATCATCCCAACAAATATTGATGTTAGTTATTTCATTATTTACCTATCTATAAATTCTCACAGTGATAATAGAAACAGCCTATTTAAAACTATAGAACAAATTAATTATTTTTAAAAAATGTTACGTATAAAATATCCTGGAGAAGAGCAATTTATATTTTCAACTGTAGCAGTTGATGTCTTTTTTGTAACGTTATAACTATATTGAATATGACGCCATGGATATATTTTTCAATGGTATATATTTTTTGTATTGCACTTTAATAGATTATAATTTCAAAAATATATGACTCATGCTTGATTTACCTATAACAGATTTGTGAATAAAATCCTTTTGTTAAATTAGTACCAGCCAGTAGCAATATAAATATATTTAACTCAACAATGAGCTCAGTTTTAACATTTCTGTATTATTTTGTGGTCAATCCAAAAAGTATAAATAGATAATACAATAAATAATATTTTCGATTATTATAACTTTTGGCTCTCCAATGTGAAACCAAAACCGGTCCTGGGTTAGTTGGTACACTTATCGGTAAGGGTGAGGCCATTGTATAAATTGTATATTATACAATGATAAAACTGACAAAATGATTATAAGTAGGTATTTATATATATAATATTTATATTAAAATCAGATTATTTAAATATCTTTAGGGAAATTCCAAATAAGGGTACTACTAGTCTTTATTCCATTTATGCCCGTTATTGAAATGAAATAAATTCAAGTTTTTAAACATAAAAAAATACTTTACCACAACCATTACAATAAATATGTATGTTTCTTATTTCAGGTAATGCTGTTTTGACAAACCTAAGCCAGAAATCACTAAGAAATTCGAAAACTAGAACATCAGTAATATTATATATAATAAGATGGTTTATGACTGATGCAAAAAATTGTCGTACATTTTTCAAGGTCCATTCACAGTAGATTATATTTTCGATAAAAGGTGAATATTGAAATATTTGTATGGATTGTGGTTTGATTTCCAATGTTCAACAACAAAAACAATAAGAAATAACCAATAATAATCAAAGTTGTTATTTATAGTATGTGTTTCAATAGTAAATGTGACCTAAGAATATCTAGAGGTCATCGCGAGTAGATGCTACATGTTGTACTATATTTTTGGGGTTACAGTCTTCCTAACGGAGATTCAGGTTGTTTCGTGGATTTTGTCCATTTCTTTCTGTGGTCAAAATTAAGAGCTACTTTGTATATATTTTCTTGATAACACATACTCCAAATGGATTGAGTATTGGTTATAAAAAAAATAATTTCCAGAAAACAAAAATATTAGAATGTGAATAATGTTCCCGAGCAACATTATCATACTTTTTTACAAACATTTTGAGAATTTGAAAAAGTTTTAAAATTATAATAAATTTACTCAATTTGTTGGCCATTCGAATTTCCCACTAACAATGTTGTAGTTGTAAAATGCACAAGGAATATATACAGGACCGTACTACTTGTAGTTTCTGATAATTTTTTCAAACGCTCAGTCTATAATTATTATAATTTTATATCAACAATGTCATAAAAAGTGTAGTTATTATTGTTACTTTATTTAATATTTTTGTTCGATATTTTCAAATAAATTCATTTACTAAAACTTTGAGTGTTTTATTTAGTTATCTAATATGAAGGATGCAATTACTTCAGAGCAAAAATCCGTGATCCTGACGTTTATGCCAAAATCTAACATTTTTTTTATTTACATTCATTTATTTCAATTTATTCATAATGTACTTCATAACTTCACATTGTATTGAAAATACAAAATTTTAACTTATCCTACTATATTTATATTGAAATCCGTCTGTTTACAATTTAACTGAAAGTCCAAGCATTAGGTAATAATGCCATAAAATGTTTATTGCTCGACCGACCTCTGACCTGTTAAAACCTTCATGCTAAAAAATTATCATCTAGGTATCTTTAGAATTATAAGCAACAAATAGATTTAGTAAGTTCCGAATATCGACGACGGCATTTCTTCAAGAAAGGACATATTGCACAATTGAAGAATTCTACAACGTCTTTAATAGTATGATATTGTATTATGATACATTTAGTATATTTCATCTCGTTGCGTTTAAAATATTAGTATAGTTAGAACTTTTCACAAGTTATTGTTTTTGATTTTATCAAATATTTTAATACAGTACGAGAGCGGAACAAAATAAAAAATATTTTTCCCAGGAAGAAAGGGGAAAATGGATAAATCACATGAAAGTTGATAAAAAAACATACAAAATAGCCAGGATTATTTTTTCGCCTCTTCAAAATATGAATTTCTCAAAAATACATTCATGACCGAAGTTCTGAAATCGCAAATTCATATTGTTTCAGTCACCAAATGGCAGTATATATATTTTATATACCTTTGTGCAAGGATCCTTCTTTCTATCCCAAATTTAAGTGATTAACAGATTAATGAAAAATTATTTCTTTCATTTGCTAGTGCTACACGAACCCATTACAAAAAAATTTTTTTTATACATTGAAATTGGTGACAAATAAATAGTACTGAGATTAAGTTTATTTTCGGTTCGAGATGAATACATGCTATAACGTAATTAGAAACATGATATTTCAAAATACGCCCTATCTATCTATTGTAAAGATTCCCATCGGATAGGTAATTTGTGTCCCTGCGTCGTAATAAAAAGTAAAATCGGCAACAATGTACTGTCGGTTCGAATTTCGAAGATAAAGAAAACTTCATATTTAGTTGGGATCTTTCTAAAAAAACTTAGTTGTTGAAAATAATGCTGTTTATTTCAAATGGCACTAAGCTACGGGTCATTTTTATAAAGAACGAGCGTAAAAGTAACTAGATGGCGTGCGAAATTGCCTCAAATGGTTTTAACATTGTAATTGTTCTACTATCCTATTCTTTATACAATAGTAAAATGAATGAAATTTTATTAGCGCAGAATCATGAAAGAGAAAGAAATATGCCAAAATGTCATTGAGCAAAATTGAAAATTATTTTATACCACAAAACCGAATTTAGTTTGTCCCAACTTTAATATATCCGATAATTCTTTTTCTTTCAGGATTCCCGAAGATGCGTATATAACACGTCTTGAAGAAAAACATGCCAATCTAATGTTTAAAGTTAGGGAACATCCAAATTTATTATCGAGCGAGTATTTTCGAAAAACTATAAGAATCAACGGGGGGTACGTGATCAATTCAAAAACTAACAACGAACCAATAGGCTGGGGTGAGTTTAATCGAAAAAAAAACGATATTTTCATCGATTTATAAATATTTTTATAGGTTTGAAGACGTTAGCAGGAGGTATAGATTACGTTGATACAATCGATAGTGTTAGTAGTGACGTTTACGCTGAATCCTTGGTAAGGATTCTATCTAAAGATTTAGCGACTTCGAATCCAGGTAGACCGGTCCTTGCTTTGACGTTTTTCAGTGGAAAATGTGATAATGTACTAAAACGAGTTGGATTCAAACAGAGAAATACAAATCCACAATCATTCATATCATTATATTATAGAATCCCCGAATACGAATATGTAAGTAAAATCATATTTTTTCCGATTTATATGTATATATATTAAAATTGTAGGAACTCGAACAAAAGAAGAAAAAGAAGAAGAAGAAAAAGAAAAGTTCCGCGTCAGAAGAAGAAAGATCGCTTAATACATCAGATATAAAAATATCCCCTGTTAGCAACAAAGGACGTGAGGGTGCAGTAAACATCATTAATCCTGTGATGACTCGTCATATACCCAAAGACGAACCACAACCTAGACCTTCCAGGGAAAATTCACCGAGAAGTAGCGAAGAAAGCGAATATGAAATTGTTGATATATCGTTACCAGCATCACCCAGTGGTTCAACGAAAATTATATACGAAAAAAAAGTTGATAAATGCCAAAAAAAAAATAAAAGACGGAGACAGAAATTATTAAAACCCGGACCTAGTACAATTAAAACCTCATCTGATGAAGAAGGTAACGATTTCAAACTACTTAATGTACCTAAAATCGTAGTAGAACCACCACCTACTACATCCAAAGTTAGGATACCGCCACCGCGTTTACCGGAAATTCCACGTCAAACAAGACCTAGTACCAGAAGTCGAAACGTACCATCAGATATATTCGAACCAAGACCTATTAGTCCTATAAGAACAAGAAGTAGTAAAACTCGTACAAAAGCCCTAGATATACCCAAAGTGGAATATCCTACAAGAGCAGATCCACCAGAACTAAGTCCTACAGATACTTGTGGACAACCTACTATAAAAGGTAGTAAGGGGTAAAAAATTGAAGTTTGGTTATAATAAATTCGTTTAGAAACAATTTTAACTTACTAAAAGCAATAAAAATAAGGTTAAACTTCGTTATTTAAGGGTAGTTCAAATATAAATCATCTCTCCGTACATAACCTCTTCATTGCTATCGAATCGCAGTCCTACAAGTGTCTCTTTTAATAGACCAAATAAATAGTAATCGTCAGACTTCTAAAATTAGTTTTTCTACAGCGTTGACGTCCTCTTCGGTAAATTTTACATGGAAATACTAAAAAGCGATCAACCTGTAACTATACATGATTCAATCTGGTGTTTTATTATCAAAAATCGAAGCGAGTTTATAAGCACACTGCTTCATGTCAAAAGTCATAGAACACGAAATGGTTTAATCAAATAGTACACGTTCTAAGTACGTTCGCTGTTAGAAATGTCAAATTTTATTATTAGTCCGCTGAAATTAGACCAAAAAATAAAAGTGAAGCTACGTAAGTTCCGATCGAGGTGAAAATCGGTAAACTTGTTTAAAATACAATTGAACATAGAATTTGAAAGTTTCCCATCAATTCCGTGTATGGAAAAAATATTATTCAAGGTCAAAGGTTAAAAAAATGAGTTTTTCGGCGATTATCAGCAAAATGGTGAGTTTTATCATGAAAATACCTCAGACAAAAATTGTAGACCATAAAATTATCTACAAAAAACGTGTGAATACTTTTTTCCTACTAGCCACCGTTTCTGAGATATAATAATTCAAAACTTTTACAACATTTTGAATTATATCTCTTGTGGGAAAAAAAGTATTAATACGTTTTTTGTAGATAATTTTATGATCTACAAAAAAACTCACCGTTTTGCTGATAATCGCGAAAAACTCATTTTAATGACCATTGACCTGCAATATTTTTTTTCATATACAGAAATAATGGGAAACATTCAAATTTTATTTTCAATTGTATTTTAAACTATTTCCGTGATATTCAGTTTGATGGGAATTTCAAATGTCTAAATTGACCGGATTATATTGCGCTGTGAGATTTCCGTCAGTGTTGCCATATCTCACATACTTGGAGATTATGTTGAGAAAATAGCTGTCGAAAATGAAATTATACTTATAATTATGTTTCAGAAGTACAAGCAGATGCTGAGGGTGTTAGACCACCTAGTAAGAGTTCGAGGAAAAGGCGGGGAAGGAGGAAGGATTACGGCTCAGGTTATTCAAGAAAACAATAATTTTGTCGCTTTTTAACAAATCTGTTGGTTCAAATTTGGATTTTCCATTCGAATCCTGTCAATTTTCAATATCTCAAAAATCAAATTTGATACTAGTTTTTCCGTTATTCAACATCAAAATTTTTCTTTAACGAGCTACACCTCGATAGGTATCGCTATAAACATAAAATAAAAAATAAATTGATTCCTATATCGATTATTTTCCACAACGAATTTTATATTAATTGGTATAAATTACCAGCCTAAAACCGATATTGACTGAATTATATTCCATAGATCTACAACTTATTAGGTGTACAATACAACATCGTAAATCTAAAATATGAATGAATTTATGGTGGCGCCATCTATAGCACTAACGAGAAATCATATCGCATTATATAATACTGTAAACAAAGGGATAGGTATGCGTAAAATATAACAAAATACTGCATATTTAAAGAATAATAATAAAAAAAAGATTAAATACTTTATAAACATTATTCTTCACGTCACCGTCATGTATGGTGTCTCCATCTAGTGTCGAATACAGAAGTTGAAAATTACGATTTCAACTGTTTTATAATAAATTATATTTTAACAAAGTTTGTTTTAAATGTATGATTGTAGACGAAAATTTTGTCGTTTCCTATAAATTTTGAATATTGATTTGTTGTTGCACAATATTTTTTCATCAATTACATTTCTTTATAAAATAATCTACATTCGTTTTAATCTACCCTATATTCCTAACCTAAATTTAGATAATCTACTCGACATTGGATAAATAATACATAGTTTGTCCTTATAAGGATTCTCTAAGCTGTAGAATTGATCAAAACGTGTAAACAATAATCGATTGAAAAGTGACTCACTTCCAGATAATCAATTTATAATAAATCATTCACTTTAACCAATTTTTTATCGCATCTCCACTATTCATCAGCCTTATTACGAAAAATTTGTATATTAGCACTAAAATATGAAGCAATCTTTATAAAATACATTATAAAAGTAATTACCAAACAACTACAATTGTTATTTCCGTAAATATCAGCTGTTCAATCACGTGAACGTAGCGTGTGAAGTATCCTGACGTCAATAGGGCATATAGATGTTGTACAATTAAAGCGGAGACGGCGCTGATGGTGGTTATTTAAACTGTTTTTAATCGATAATTAATTTAATAGTAATGGCAGTAAATTTTTTTCACTACTTATATTCATTAGGAGTAGAGGTTATTACGTTCTAAATAAAATTATAAATAGAAATATTTTATAGAGTTAACTTCAAAATGTCTTCTATCAAGTTATGCGGGACTGACCTAAAGATGTTCAGTTTCAGAGTTTATAAACACGTTTCCGAATTACGTGCATGAGTTTCTTGCTTTTTCAAATCTCCAGTCTTAACCTAACCAGTTTTATTGATTTCTGGTGTTAATTTACAAACGAATTTCGTATTTTTAATGTTTATATCGATTTCCATAACACGACTGTATATACCAGCAATGTCCAGGAGCTTTTGGAGGGCTTCTAGATATATATATTTCTGATTAAAGGTTAAACAAGAATTGAGCTTAAGATTTCTAATAATTTGTGGGCTTTTAAAAGTTCGTTGTCGACTCTATCTCCAGGTATTTACCAAGATGAAATTTTGGTACCAAAGGCGATGAATAGAAGGTGGTTTTTTTTGGTATAACAGTGTAATTAATGAAGAATTTGGTGTCGAGTATAATTCTGATTCACTGGTCTATACCTAGATACATACTCGCGACAAGTTTTTAAATTGTTTACTCAAAAAACAATTAAGTATAAAGAAATTTCGACTGAAATCTGTCCTGTAGTAATTTGTTGTTCACAGACAAAATTCTAGGTAAGGTTTAATCGCTTTGTTTTAAACAAAAATTATCAAAAATATATGTTCATAAAGAAACGTAAATCTAACTTGCTACTACCAAAGGATTTATATTTGGGGTCATTCAATATCCATCTACAAGGTTTCAATATTAAGATATTGACTAAAAATTATAAAAAGGAGGATATAATAAAAATGGAAGAAAAAATTGTTTACGAGCGATCTGAGATCGGTATAGGGAAGGGGTGAGCTTTTAAGGGTAAAAATCGATTGCCGGCAAAACTACGATTCTTATGAAAAAAGTCAAATAGCAAAATTGTAGGTAATAAAAAGATCTACAACTTTTGTGTTAAAACGAAAAACTTGGTTATTTCAATTTTTCACATAAATTTTTGAGGTTATGTGAAAAAAGTATTAATACAAAAGTTGTAGATCTTTTTATTACATACAACTTTGCTATTTGACTTTTTTTCCAATCGAGATAAACTGTTTTGTACCCTTAAACCCTCCCTATTGCCCGTAAATAATTTTTCCTGAATTTTTGATCATATTCTCTTCTTTTTTAAAAATATTCATTTCTATTATTACTTTTTTTAGTTTCAAAAATTATCGAGTTTGGTTTATAAGATGTTTTGTGAAACACACGTCTATGTCAATTATAATATTTAATTTTTTCCTATCTATATAATCTATTTCAGAATAAAAATTATAAAAATGGGTGATACAGAACTTCTGAGGACCCTTACTCTCAATTACGTGGAAAACGTGGTTGAGTTTTATAAAAATAGTAATAATGTAAGAAGAGGATTTGCTTATAACTGTATAGCCAATGTAATTAGAGCTAAAAAAAGGAATCCTACTTTACCAATCGATTTTTATACTACACTCGGTGGAATGACCAGAGACAAGATAATATTTATTTTCACAACGGTAAGAATAATAAATAATTTTATAGTAATTCTTAATTGAAGAAACCTTATTTGAATACATCGTATATATCAAAGAAATCAATATAAAAAGTCGTGCTACTGACATACAGATAGCGCTGTCATTGTCGACATGACGTTTATGTATTTATGTACTAAACTATGTGGAAAATTTATAACATTTCGATTAGTCAGAAAAAAGTTTTTTAAATGTTTTTTGGTAGAAAATCCCCGTTTCCTAAAGTTTTAAACATTAAACTTTGTGGAACAATAATTATTATCTAATGTAATAATTAAATTGATTTAAAAAAATGTGTTTTTACATGTTATACACCATATAGAAGAATTAGAATTATGATAGTAAGAAATTAAAAATTCAATACAATTCCACCAAAAAATACAAGTAACTAAATAAATTTACCTTATGTAATTTTTTTTATTTATTTTCAGTTCAAGTATTGCTTAGAAATAAAAGTTTTCGCCATGGATCCTCGCCGAATATCGGCTAAAAGGGCTATTTATAAAGCTATTTATACCACGAACAGAATTACTAGAGTACTGTTAAGTACTGATGTGGTTTTTAGAGATGTCGATGAACATCTGTGCTCTACAGTGAGAGAAGCCGTAGATAATCGACGTCTACTTATTTTGGCCATAGAAATAAGTGACGTTCATTCTATGCATCCTAGTGTCATTAAAAACATGGATATTCAGTAAGTATGTCAAATTGGGGTGAGTGAATTGTGCATTAATGAATGAATTTTCTCCAAAAATGAGTTTGTCCATATGAATTTGGAAAAAAATTGATATTCTATATTAATTTGGATAGAAAATGGTTCCTTCAATAAGAATTTAGGCAAAAAAAAATTTCCAATTTCAATTTGAAAAAACATTGCTCTTTCTCTATGAGTTTGGATATAAAATAGCTCCATTGGTTTGAATTTGGACCGAAAATGGATTCTTTTGTATGAATGTATACAAATAACGGCTCCTTCCTCATTAATTTGTACAAAAATTCTTAATTTGGATGAAAAACAGCTCTTTCTATATATAAATTTTGTCAAAAACTGGATTTCTCCATATGATTTTGCATAAAAATTGATCTTTCTTCATATATATATATATATATATATATATATATATATATATATATATATATATATATATATATATATATATATATATATATATATGTATATATGTATATATTTGTACAAAAAATGGCTTCATTCATATAAATGCTAGACAAAATTTACGTTTACTTTAATGTGGATGACAACTGGCCCCTTCTATATCAATTTGGATACAAAATGAATTTGGACAAAAAATTGATCTTTCTATATGAATTTGGGAAGAAAGTGGTTCCTTCAATATAAATTTGACCAAAAATACATTCCCCATACTACTTGGATAAAAATAGCTATTACTATATGAATTGTGACAAAAAATGGCTCCTTCCTTATTAATTTGTACAAATCCATATTCAATTTTAATTTGGATAATAAATGGCTGTTTCGATATGAATTTTGTGAAGAAAATTGATTTCTCCATATGAAGTTAAATAAAAATTGATCTTTCTATTTGGATTTGGATAGAAAACGGTTCTTTCCATACAAATTTAGACAGAAAATGGTTTTTTTCACATACATTTTGGACAAGAATTATGTTTCCTGCTTTAATTTGGATAAAAAATGGCCCCTACTAGATGAATTTGGTTGAAAAATTGATCTTTTTATATCAATTTGGACATAAAAGTTTTGAATAAAAATTACGTTTCCAGCTTTAATTTGGACAAAAAATGGCTCCATATCAATTCGGTTGTAGAATTGATCTTTCTATATGAATTTGGGCAGAAAACGGTTCCTTTTATATTAATTTGGACAGAAAAAGGCTTTTTTATATGAATTTTTGACCAAAGTAACGTTTTCTGCTTTGAACAAAAAATGGACAAACTCCTTCCATATGAATTTGATTAAAAATCTGATCTCAATATATGAATTTGGAAAGAAAATGGCTTCTATCATATGAATTCTGGACAAAAAATGGCTTCTATCATATGAAAAAAGCCATTTTCTGTCCAAATTCATAGAGAAAGATCAGTTTTTTAATCAAATTCATATGGAAGGAGCCATTTTTTGTCCAAATTAAAGCTAAAAACGTAATGTTTGTCCAAAAGTCATAAGAAAAAAAACCATTTTCCGTGTAAGTTCATGAGTAATAAGTAATTTTTTGTCCAAATTCATGTCCTAAATGAGTTTGAACAGAAAATGGTTCATTTTATATGAATTTGGACAGAAAATGGCTTTTTTCATATCAATTTGGACAGAAAATGGCTCTATTCATATGGATTCTGGACAAAAATTACATTTCCTGCATTAATATGAACAAAAAAAGGTTATTTCTATAAGAATTTGGTTAAAAATATTCAAAAATTTTGTACATATTCAGAATCCCCGAGGAAGTCTACGTAAAACAAGTAGAAGAAGACGACGCCGAACTGATCATATCAACTCACGACTATCTCTTTCCACCGAGCACCGATTTTTTTCGAAAACTGATCAGATTTTACGGCGGCTACGGCCTTTGTTCCAAAGAAAATAACGAATTATTATCTTGGGGTGAGTCGAATTCAACTTTCGAACGTCAATTCCCAACCGTAACCTTTTGATACAGGACTGATAACCACGGGAGGAACCATCGATTTCGTAGGGACAGTCGATAAAGCAAAAAGAAAAAATTACGCGAGAACCATCATCAAATTATTAGCCAAAGAATTAATCTTCTGGGAAGACCAAAAAGTAATAGGTATTTTCAAAGAACTCCTAGCAGAAGATGAAATTTTTCTTTCGGTATGCGGGTTCATGAAACTGTCAATTCCAGATCACTACATGACGTTATATTGTACTCCATCGCGAGTACTCCACATATGGGAGGTTAGTATTTTGCTATTTAAGTTTTGAGATAAATAAAAATGAATAATTCGATGTTTCGACCGTTCAAAAACGTTTTTTTTTTATTGATGTGGTTGTCGAATTATTTAAACCATTTTTTCAGTATATTCAGAAACAAAACATAAAATGAGTAATCAGACATTTGTAGTACATGTTTTCACCTATAGATGGCGGTATTATTTAACATGTATACCAATTGGATATTTGAACAGATATAGAATAAAATACGTATTTACATAGAAAATATTCATAATAAAAAAGTTTTCTAATTAGAACAATACACTTTATTAACGAAAATAAAAACAAAACAAATAATGGTTTTTAGAATCACGATTTGTGTACGTTATTAATATACGTCACCTGTCATTGAATACTGCGTTCGATGTATTTATACAGGTTGATTCATAAGAATGTCCAATCTGCTCTGAACTGTAGATTCTAGACCTCAAAATATGATGATTCTACTCAACATGCCTCATGCAAATATTGTTAGTTTCCGAGATACGGGGTGTTCAAAGTTTAAATTTTGATTTTCGCAATAATTTTTTATGTTTTCACAATTTCTCTTTAAAAATTGGCAATTTCATGTTTTTTGGCACGAGGAATATAATTTACACTCTAATTTAACATTTCTAATAGAGGGCGTTAGTTACACTTGTTTGTGTTAATTAAATCAAAGTAAACTTTTTTTGGGCTAAACTTACAACTAAAATAATAACAAAATATTAAAAAGCGTTAAATTCTACAAAAAAAGTTACTCTTCTTTGATTTGTGTAACTCAATCGGTTATCGAGTTATTTGCTTCTAAAAAGCTGAATAAATTTCAATTTTCTCATAAAAAAGTTTTATTATTCCTTAAATATGTAACAATAACAAATTTGTAAACAAAGATAAAAAACTTCAAAGCAAATGCCCACCATCCATATCATTACACTCCTGTTCAGAATTTATTTATTAAAATGTTAACCCAGATTTTTTGGATACAAATCTTTTTACTGATGAGGCAACATTTACCAGACGAGGAATATTTAATTATAAAAATAATCATTTGTGGGATTCTAAAAATCCACATGCTATGAAGGAAACACATTTTCAGCACGAGTTTAAAGTTAACATTTGGTGTGGTGTATTATGTGGGTATTTAATAGACCCTTTTGAACTGCCAACCAATTTAAATGAACCTCTTTATTAAGATTTTCTTCAAGAACATTTACACGAATTACTAGAGGATATAATATACCCCTACCTTTAAGACAAAATATGTGGTTTTTGCACGACGGAGCACCACCACATTATTCTTTATAAGTTCGTCAAACGAAACGAACGAACAGTTTCCGCATCGATGGATTGGTCGTGAAAATGAGTTTGCTTGGCCACCAAGAGGCCCTGATTTAAACCCTTTGGATTTTTCAATTTGGTCGCAAATGAAGGCATTAGTTTACAAAGAAAAAAATACTTCTCTTCCACAACTGCGACGGAAAATATTAGAAGAAGCCGCGGATGTGATTAAAAATAATAGACAAGGATTATTTGATATTAAGAGATCTTTACGAAAGCGGATCATAAAGTGTATTGAAGTAAATGATGGACATTTTGAGCATTTGCTTTGAAGTTTTTTATTTTTGTTAACATATTTGTTATTTTACATATTTAAGGAATAATAGAATTTTTTATGAAAAGATTAAAATTTATTTTAATATAGCTTTTAATATAACTTTTTAGAAGCAAATAACTCGATAACCGATTGAGTTACACGAATCAAAGGAAAGTAACTTTTTTTGTAGAATTTAACGCTTTTTAATATATTTTTATTATTTTAGTTGTAATTTTAGCTCCAAAAAAGTGTAACTACCGCCCTCTATTAACAATGTTAAATTAGAGTGCAAATTATGATTCCCCATGCCAAAAAACGTAAAATTTTCAAAGAGAAATTGTGAAAAAAAATTATTGCAAAAATCAAAATTTAAATCTATACTTTGAACATCTCGGAAACTAACAATATTTGCATAATGCATGTTGAACAGAATCATCATATTTTGAGGTCTAGAATCTACAGTTCAGAGATTGGATATTCTTAATGAATCACCCTGTATATGGGTAACCACATCTCAACCGACCGGGTAGGCAACCAATAATACCCACGTATTACATTTTCCTGAAGAAAATAAAAAAAATAATTCTTTTGTTTCGACCGTTCAAAAACATTTTACTTTAAACCGAATGTGGTTGTCTTGGTGGAAAATAATTCAAAATTGACGTTACTCTAAAGAACTATCTATCAAGCTTAATGTCATATGTCAAAACTTAAATAGCAACTAGAAAATTAAATAAAACTTCGAAATAAATAATTTTCTTTTACCCAGATACCGATTCGTAGTAAACCACTCCCGTACCCCTTGATAGATCTAGAACCGCCCGTTTTCGAAGAAGCATCTTCGAGTTATTACGAAACGTCAAAAAAATCTCATATTCCAGTATCGAGAACAATTTCCGACGGTAACGAATCACCTGTAACAAATTTACAAGAAATACCTGATACCTGTATACCCAGACCTAATTATGACGATGATGATCCTTCTATAGCTAGACCAAGACCTCTTAATTGGAAACCGAGAAAATGTTATATGATGTCCGATGAAGACGAATTATCTGATGGTACTAAATTGTTTATTTTATTAAAAACTATCTTAAATATATTAAATTCCAGCTTACAACGAAGAAGATTTACCGGAAGAAAAACCTACTGAAGGTAAAACGAATCCTCTTAAGGCCAAATTTGAAAAATTGAAAAAATTCGGTAAAAGTATATTAATAGCGGTTGCCACTAAATTACGTAAACCTGATAATGAAGATTCAAGCGAATCTGAAGATATTTCGATCGAATATTATTTCACAGACGAAATCGTACAAGCTAGTAACGATCTAATGGAAATACGACCAATTTCCCCTAGTACTTGTACTAGACCTTCTACTTTAACCGAATGGTTACTTACTAGAAAAACTATCAAGGAAAACGAACGAAAAGAAGCTTTAAAAAGGCAATCGATCGTTGAATTTACCGTTGAACCAATTCCTTCTACACCAGGACCTTCTAATATTCCAATTGGTACACAATCTAGTACTAAATCGAAATCTTCCACTAAGCTAACAAGTGCTATTAAAAAAATGATTATTAGTCCTTCTACAGCAACTACGTCCAGTAAATCAATTCCTGGTTCATCAACTGCGAGTAAATCGACTGGTGCAATTAGCAGGGTTACTAGAAGTAGTAAATTAACCGGAGGGGATACTTGTAAACTGATAGGAACTAAACCGACGATTTCTAAAGTAACTATAAGCGCGATTACTAAAACTACCGGTCCGATTAGAAAACCGGCTAGAAAATCCGTAGAACCGGGAATTTGCGAAATGCCCGATTTAGTTACAACGCGAAATTACGACGAAACGACTCGTAGATTGGTAACTAGAAAAAAAACGCTCGAAAAAACTACTACAGTTGATAAAAAAGGAAAAAAAGATAAAAAGAAAACCAAACAAAAAGATAAAGATAAATAAGAAATTGTGTTATATTCAAATTGTTATTATTTCTTTATATTTAATACCAAATTTATCATTACATATCGAAAATAATGATTTTCTATAAAAATTTCATACTTCATATATTATATGTGTTTTCTGTCTTTATACTTTTCTCAGTGTAAACATATATTATATTTTTTATTCGTAAATTTTATTTTAAACAATGTAAAAAATTCAATTGTACTTAATTTTAATTAATAAAATATTATGTAATTGTAATACCTTTTAAGAATTAAAATCCAATTATTAAAATCATTTTATTTTCCTAATATATTTAAATCACATGTAAACGAATTATTAAACCATTTTCTCAGTGTATTTGGAAACAAAATTAGTAATCTGACATTTGTGTAGTACCCGTTTTCACTAATAGACGGCGGTATTATCTAACATGCATACCAATTGGATATCAGAACAGATATAGAATAAACTATGTATTTACATTGAAAATTGTTATAATAATCTTTGTATTCTTTATTTTATAAATTCTATAAATAAAATCAAATAGCTACGCTTCTAAATGATTGCAAGACGTTATACAATTTACATATTTTATAAATAATAGATTTTGTACGTGAAAACAAATAATTCGTATATATTATTGTATTTTCTATTAAAAAAAAATGAGTGTGGATTTTAATAAAAAAAATACACATTATTAATAAAAATTTAAACAAAACAAATAATTGTTTTTAGAATGATTATTTGAGTACCTACGTCACCTGTAATCGAATCGTATCTACTGTGTTCGATGTGTTGTATAAGAGAAATGATATCCCAACCGACCGGGTAGGCAACACACGATACTGCACGTATTACATTAAAATATTCGTAGATTCTTAAAAATAAAAGTTTTGCTTTTAATACTTTCTAAATTCTAAAATATACAAGCTGTTGTTATTTAATTAAATAAAATATAGAATTTTATACACGTTACTAACGTACATTGAGTAAAATAATTTTGAATTAAATCAGATACAGTATGTCCACGAAAAGTAGTATTTTTCTCTATGTGGATATTTAAGAAATAAATTAACTGGTTTGTAACTTTTTGTTAATTGTTATATTAGAAAATTAAATTAGTTTGAAACTTGAACGAAAAAAAATTTCTTAACGTATTTATGCTTTTAATATGTTGGTATTTAGTTCTATGTTGAAAGTTCTGTAATAAAATTAGTCTCAGTATATGTGGAAGCTGATCACATCTAAACTTTTTATTGTAAAGAATTTTTATATGATTTCGACGGCAGTTTTTGTTGTATACTTTATTTGATTATTTTACATTTATTTCAAATAAAATAATAAAATTTTGCTACTTCCCCACATATAAATAGAAAATATTTTTCCATACAAATCAACCTTTTTATCAGTGTAAGTATGATTACGAAACAAAAGCTCTCTATTTCATTTTAAAAACCTACAGGACAATCTGTATAACAATCTCGATCACCGTCTAGGATTGCCATGTAATATCAGCTGTTCAGTCGCATGGCCACGGCATGCAATAAGTTGTGACGTCATAGTGCCATCGAAACGTATTCTGATTAAGAAGTAATTGATTATTTATATCAATGAAAATTCATAGATATAAGTAAAATACGGGTTTAGATGACAATAAATTTAAGAAATCTAACATCAAACTTAAAATCAAATGCAAATTTTGTTCACTTCTACTCAATGCGATTCTAATTCGCGTTAATGACGTTTTTATAATTTATTCTATTCGTCTATCAATCAAACATTGTAGATTTCTTTAAATACTTAAAAAAAGGGCGCTGCTTTTGACGTATAGTGTCAGCTGGTGGCACGTGGCGATTAAAATAATAAAAGTAAAAGGGATTTTATCGGGAGGGATGGGGTATGCCTCGTCGGCGTTCGTGGGATTTGAATTAAATGTAAATCGAGGGTTTTATTCCCACCCTTTGTCGTATTCAGTAGCGTACAGATTTATTAGTTCGTCTCTCAATATTAATATTTCTAATAAAACAGTGAAATTTGTGTCAAAATTTCTTCTATAAATTATAAAATTTGATTTGTTGTTCTCGATAACCTTATATAGTCAATAACAATTGAATTGAAAAATTACTTACGCCCTCTACAATCAATAGAAGTAATTAACACGATTATTAATGAAATAAAGTTTGAATAGAAAATGGTCGACAAAAATTTAAAATTGTAAACCGACATTGTTTTATTTTAAATATTATAAATGAACTCAACATTTTCTCAATATTAATGTTTAAATAATATTTGAACGATAACATCCAATTCTCCTTTACTTATTTTTATTTGTTATATATTATTGTGAATTGTTTCATATTAAGATTTAAGTGCTTTACCAATAAGATTTATTTCATTATATTAATGAATATTAAAAGAAATATTTGTAATTTAAATACCTACGCCATCTAGCAATATTTTTTGTATCTTTACAAAAATGAAATTAGCACTGCACTGTCCTTATTATGCAATTGGGGTTCGTAGACTAGAAACGCGTTTCATAAGTCTGTCAACATTGATTTTATTCTAATATTTTTTCTATAGTAGATTAAATAACATCTACAGATTAAAACAAACGTTAAGAACGTTATGTTTTTAATAATAAATTAATTTAAATAAAAAAAGGAAGAAGATATTATCATTAAATAGTAAATAACACAAATCGTGTTCTATAATGATTGTTATAGGCAAGTAGAGACATCCATTATATTATCGATTGACTCGGTCGTTGACAAAAGGGAAAGGGTAAACTTTGATCATAAGAGAGAATCAAAACATTAAACATGTAAATCGATTTTTGTGTGATAGGTACGGCGAGAATTTTAGAATTAGAGAATTTAAATTACGATTCAGTTGAAATTTTTCTGTTTGTTTTTTTGCAAAAAATATATTATTACTTTGGTTCTCGTTAAAAAAATTAATTTGTTAGTTCGAATTCGCTGTGTAAATTAATTTGTAAATTATTTTATTAATCCGGTATAGTCTGGAAGCCTGGATACTGGCTTTCACCCAGGAGGCTCAGGTTCGGTCCCGGTACTGCTTTTAATTAATCCAAGTAAGAATTCAATTTTTTATTTAATTTTTGTCGATATTATCACAATTGTGATAAGAATATATTTTTTCTCGATATTTTCGTTCAATGTACAATTTTATAAATTTAATGACGTTTATTAAAATTAAATCGAGAAATATCTATTTCACATATCGTTTCAAGCATTTGGCGACATGATTATATTATTTAATTTCAATAATCCAATCTATATGGGGTGTTATTTATGAGAAATAAATTATTTTTTTGAAATTATATCAAAAAATGACAATTTTAAAAATAAATTTTTAATTTTATCAATTGAACAAAATAATGCAATAAGTGTGATCCGATATGGTCTAGTGGCTAGGATACCTGGCTTTCACCCAGGAGGCTCGGGTTCGATTCCCGGTATCGGAATAATTTTTATGACCAGTTTTTTATGTTTTCATTTCATATCTTTTTGAAAATTCTTTTATTGAAAAAATGATAAATTCTTTATTTGTATGATAATGAAGATTATGTAAAATATGCAAATAATCGTTATCTAATCAGAAAAAAAATATTTTGCGTGTATATATCGATATCGACCACCTGCATTAACATTAGATAACCAAAAAAAAATTTTTTCAAGTGTGGATTTTCCTAGGGCTCAAAGTAAGTGTTCTAACCCATAAAAATTGAAGAAGTAACTAAGATATGTGACCCAAAGTAAGGCAGACAAAAAAAAATTTTTTTTGAGGTAATACTTACCTATTCCGACAAACAATTAATTAATTATTGATATAATATTCAAACGTATCATTCACGTCTATTAAATCCTGTTCAAAAAAAGGTTTCAACCTTTTTCAAATAAAACCCATTTATGAAAATGAAAATTGTACACTGTGTATCCTCAACTTTTACACCCGAACACTACATTAACACTAATAAGCAGTAAAACTTACCAAAATCGGTAGTGCCAGACTTGCAGACGCCACACTGTCTGTTCACTATGTGAACGTCGCGACGTTAACGGCGCCCGTTGCCACCCCTTGCGCACAATACACCTCCCGCACCCTCGAGTTTCAACCCCGCGTGTTCCCCGCCATCGAGATCTATCCCCACTTCTCGATTACCGGACGACGCTATTCGTCACTGGATTTTTTTTACTAGATATATGTTACAGGGATTTTTTTGCATTTTTTTGGAAATTAATGAAGGTTTTGGGCGTTGGTTAATACAGTATTGTAAATCATGAATAAATATTGATAATATCTAAATATAATTCCACACTAAATCTAGATACACACTTCCTAACCTCACTTTACATTATAAAAAATATTTGTTTAATAAAATACAAGATCAGTTTCATATAAAAATACGAAATAATTAGTAAAAACATATAGTGAACGATAAATAATTATATATTCCTGGAAACTATTTCATTGATAGTGTCTAGTATCACCCTAAATGTTTAATTTTTAAAAATATTTTCAATTTGTTATACCACGACTATGGAAAGGAGTTCAAGAATTCCAAACATCCACTTGTTACACAAATTTTGTTGTAAAAAACTAAGCAAACGAAATACAAAAAAATGTTATATTCTCTTAATAGAATTAATTTTTGCATTATTATATCCCCACTGTTTCTAATAATTCTTCATAATAACTTACCTGTGATATCTGTAGAGCACATAACCTCAAATAAAAAAAAATCATGAAAATCACGTTTTTCTTTTCACGCA
Source organism: Diorhabda carinulata (assembly GCF_026250575.1). Classification (NCBI taxonomy): domain Eukaryota; kingdom Metazoa; phylum Arthropoda; class Insecta; order Coleoptera; family Chrysomelidae; genus Diorhabda; species Diorhabda carinulata. The sequence goes on from NC_079462.1 coordinate 15,146,656, forward strand.
CTTTCCTGATGAAAATCAGGTATCTCAGTTGCAACTGTCGAAAACTGATAGTAAGGACTCAGTAGGGTGGATGAATGTAGAGCAAAAACCAAGTAAGCATCGATTTTTGATAAAGCGCTTGCGTAATGATGGAGCGGGAATTCGAAAAATGGAAAACCGCAACGTACGGGGTAGGTCTTCGTTACTTTTATAATATATTTAATCAATATAATTAAATAATTTTTCATACTAAATCTTGTATCTTGTATATCTTTTGATTTCGATTTATAAGAAAATTGTTAATAATACTAAAACTATTGTATCGAAACGGAACACTCCGGAACATCGTTCCGGTATGTACTTCCTTTTTGGACAGGAACGAGTTCCGGAACTAATAATGATTTCTTATAACGAGAATTGGCTGACGTATTGAAAAAAAAATAAAAAGAATTGCTGAATTTTTTTTTCTAATTTTTGACGAATTTTTATATGTATTATTATAAACAAGGGTTTGAACCGAACCGGAAAGAACCGGCTTATTTTTCTGAGCCGTGAGCCGGAGTCCGTAACGTTTTTGAACCGGTTCAACGGGAATTAAACTTTATTTATAATAAACATTAGAAGAAAAAAATATAAAATTTTGAAAAAGTAAATATTTCATACATAAATTTTAATGCAACCGGCCCACGGACCGTACGTTACTCTTCCCTGTTATAGTTTATTGCCACACCCAAATGGGCCTGCGGCTAATGCTAAGAATTTTTATTATACATTTGTTGTAAGCTAGAATTTCCAGTATTGGTAGATGTTTTGAACTTTAATGCCACACAAAACTATTGTATGCACAAAAACCTTTATTACATACAATGTAATAATAAGATTAATAAGTACTACTGTTAGCAAAATATTCTATGCACGCTATCTACGCTACCTAAGTCAAAGAGTCGATTAAAAAGTGTTAGTGTCAATTTCACATATTTCTAAGAACCACTCGCTACAAGATTACGTGCGCTCTACATATATGTAGCATCAGAAGCTGTTTAAGTGTTGAAATCAGGAACATTAACTTTAACAGATAATAAAAAACTACTATTATTAAGAAAAATCAATTCCTTTTAAGTCTCATTAATAATATGACTAGAAGACCACATACAGAAAATGATTTAATAAGTGAATTTCGAGTACTAGATCCAACGGAGTGGCCAGCAGATATTGAAATTAGCTATAGAGAAAATGAAATATAGTCTTTATGCACCAGATTTAATTTAACATCACCGATGCAATGTATCAATGCGTTTATCAATTATATTGATACTGGAGGCAAAGTAATTCCTGAAGATGTAGAAATCTTAATTCGATTCAGAAATATTGTACCTTGCAGTTCGTCAGAGAGTGAGCGCGGATTCAGTAATACAAATATTATTTTAAATGAACAAAGAAATAGAATATTAATTAGAAATCTAGCAAATCTTTTATTTATAAAAATAAATGGCCCACCACAACAATTATTTAAACCAGATGATTATGTGAAAACTTGGTTAAGGTTTCATCGTTCAGCGGATGACAACAAAACAAGGAAAATTCAACTACAAGATCCTGAACATAATGCTAGTTGGAATATTTTATAAACACCATTGGTGTTTTCATATATTGTTAAAAATATTTATGCAATATTGTTTGAGTATCTACTATGCGTATTTTATATTTTTATAATTTGTTAACTAAATTTTATTAAACGTTCCTATTATTTTATGATTGTAATAAACGTATATATTGGGGAAAACTCTCCCCGCCGTCGTCATCAAATTTGGGACATGAGACTTAAAAAAAATGTTGCCACTAGGATATCATGGGAACCCCCCCTCGTCGTTAAATTAGGCGCAAGATCGGCCCTGTCTATATAATTATACATACGCGTTCCGGTAAAAAAAAATTAGCACAACACCACTGATATTACTACATATATCATTCATACTAGATACGAATAAATATTCATGTTATAATTAACTGGAGATAATATTGTATGATAATATTGATAAAACATTGATAAGTAATTAGTTTGATAAGCCAAAGGTTATTGATAATATATATATGCAGTGGAAAATATATGGAGCATAATTATAGAATACTAAAGACAATCCTCTGTAGTATAATGGTTAGTATCCCAGCCTGTCACGTGTGAGTCAAGGGTTCGATTCCCGCTGGGGAGGGATTTTTTTGAATTTTAAAACAATATATTTTTTAAATATAGTCCTTTTTTCTAAAAAACCTAAATCCCAATTAAAATTGGTCAGTTTTACAGACAAAAAATAAACGTAAACAAAAAATAGTGATATCGTTTATTATTTATTTGAAACTAAAAAAAAATATATCTTCACTTTCTGATCAAATTTCTTTTAAGTCAAATTTATGTTCTTTATTTGCATTTTTACTTATATATTTAAATAAATCAAAATCCCTTGTATAACAAATATAGTTTGTCTTCTCGTACATAGGTGGCGGTAGGCCCGTCTTCATACATATTTCTTAATATTTTGTGATAAGTGAAAGAAGAGAAGAATTTACATTTTTTTCAAAAAATTTAAAGACTGGTGAGACATGATATTTTACAATTATTGCAAGTAATATTGCGATATGTTCGATATGCGAATGAGACAGCTGATCAAAAATAATATAATTTCAAAACTACATTTGCACCAAAACATATTCATAACTTACAGGAAATTTACAAAAAAGTTCGAAGCTATGAAGCGAGGATTGAGAAGTTATCAAAGATGCATAATTGCAGTATTCGAAAAAACGTGACCTGAAAAGGTAAATTAAAGGTAAAAGAGCATTCTATGGGAAAACTTGAAATGTATTACAACAGATGGAGACCAAAACATGAGTGGGAAATATAAAGGAGTGGTCGCTCTTGTGTCAACGGCTGTAGAAAATGACGGTGGTCCAAAACCAGCACATTGTATCATTCATCGACAGTCTTTGTGCGGAAAATGTTTGGATATGTCTGAAGTTCTGAAACCAGTCGTATCAACTGTTAATTTTATCAGATCTTTTGGGCTTAATCACCGACAATTTATTAAATTAAATTAAAATCCGATTTTCGTCGACTATTGGCTCTAAACTTTTAAATTATTATATATTATAAATTTACATGTCATAAAAACATTTCAATTTAAAAACATGCTGTATATGAATTATGATAAAAAGTTCTATTTTACATACATACGTATATTGTAAAAAATTATCAATACCCACATTATTTCAAAAACCCGAACCTCCACAAAACATACAATTCTCACATTCCACAGAATTTTGGGTAAAGGAAATGTTTCCTAAGTGAAGTTTGAAATCTCATATTTATAAAAATTCACAATTACTTACGATTTCTCTATATAATTTATGTTTTAATTATTTAACATGCCCAACTTATAAGTTGGGCTTTAGAAAAATTTGTTATAGACTCATTTAATTTGCTCCTTCCCACGGAAATCTTTAGTAAAAGGCGAAAGATTTATTCGCTCTGAGAAGAAACCAGAGTAAGTTAGACAGACATCTATGCTGTACTTTATATATATTCCAACTTGAACACGAGAGCGGCGTAAGGTACGCCACCTATCAGCGATAGTCCCAACGAGTTAATGTAATGAAAACTGTAAATGTAACTAGTTATCAACATTTCACTTAGTTCACACTCAGTTCTCACATTTCACATAGTTTGTAAATGCTACATAACGTCGATAAAGAAGATTATATATTATTTTTGATGAATGACTTACTATATTTATGATTATATACTTATATTGTCAATGAAATGTTTGTCAACAATAATACAAATTATTGTTATATTATATATTCAACGTTAGAATACGATTTTATAACTAAAAATATGAATTTTATTTATATTGGTTAGTAATTAATATTACAATTAGTATATGCGTCAAGAGACATCATATCGATTAAGATTATACGTCCGGTGAACGAATATGTCTAGACTCACTTCATGTATATATAGGTACAATATAAAATGGAATTTTTTTACACCCTCGCTCAAACAGCACATATTAATTCCAAAAAAATGATATTTTTAATCGATGAAAGGGTTGCGCTCCGATGGATTCGAGATATGTACATAAAAACGTAATTCGGATTTTAATGTCCATGGAAATTGATTGGAATAGGGTTAGTTATTATTTTAAAAATTTTAAACTGTATTACATCGTTCGGGTATATTTTCCATCTCTATAATTTGAGTTTGTTACGTAAATATATAAAAATTATTCAATTAGGTTTTAAAACCGGTCGAAATACATATAGAATCCTAAATATATCAAAATTTTATTATTTTCACCTGTTTTAATAACTAATTTTTGATGATAAAAGGCGACTTATTAATGAATATTACCATCTGTTAGTTTAGTGATACGTCATAAATCCAAAGCTTGTAGATTTAAATATTTAGCTTTAACATCATTTTAGTCTCACAAATATATATTATCATTTTATTCCACAAATATGCTTCATTCTTTTTTACAGTGATACTTATCATCAATCTGCTCATTTAGGAGTTTATATCCATGTTTTCAACTGATAAGTAATAAAAAACAATTGTCGATATTTCAAAGCCGGCAACGGTGTGGGTTGTCTCGGTAACCTTGATCGGTGCTCCAGGCAGGAACGAAATCCAGTGCGGTCGTCCTGGCAACCCATTCCAGTATTTCTAGTTTCCATTTTCCACACCCTTTCGCGCCAATATAAATACAGGGTACTGGTTAAAGATAAATTTCACAATGCTGATTGTGTTTATATTGTATATTAATAGATAATACCAACAAGAATTAAACAATAATTTCAAGATATTAGAGTTGTGTGTAGATTGTAGTCGACGCAAATATAACAAATTGTGTAGTTAACTAATATCAAAATATAATAACATACAAAAATTTATAAAACTAAGCTTCTAAAACTATACATCATTAAACGGAACTGTCTTAATCATCTACATCCTAGTCCGAGATGAAGATTAATAAACCCCTACAGTTACCATTATTGCAGATGGGTTGTTACAAATGTCGATAGATGGCGACCGTTACGCACGTTATTCAGCTTCGTTACAAAGTTTCTTGATACGAGATTATTGCGTGTTGTTTTAATTACTCTGAGATCTCCTCAAATCGTTTAAATCTTTCGCCTTTTACTAAAGATTTCCGTGGGGAGGTTTAACTAAAATGAGTCTAATAACAATTTTTGTCAGCCTGATTTACAATCGGGCGTTTCAATCAATCCAAACACAAATAAGAAAGTAATATTTTAAATAAACATTAATTACGTATAATATAATTGGAAATGAAAATTTGAGTCAGTATTATAACTTGGAAATTATTGTCAACATACTGATTAACAGTATCATTCCTCACAATAAGTTCAAAAAAACTGAGTATGGATACTAACTTTTGCTGGAACCTGTAGGTCATATCCATTAATTCTCATTTTAAAGTGCGAATAAAAAGCGTGGTGCATTCATTTCAATAACTCAATAAAATACGTTTTTGCTCACCAATTAGATGATTGGTGTTTGACTTTAATGTACGCAATTTCAATATTATATTTTATACGTTTTAGGGAAAATAATTACTGGAAAAATTTGAATAATTGAAGGTTAGAATATATGGGTATTTATTTTTACACTTTTATTGGTACTAAAATGAATTTAAAAATAATAGAATAAGAATTTTACTAAATACAAAAGTATTTTACGAAAGTATTTAGACAAATCAATCCTCGGTAGTATAGTGGTCAGTATCCCCGCCTGTCACGCGGGAGACCGGGGTTCGATTCCCCGCCGGGGAGGTTTTTTTCTAACAAACACTTTTTATATCTATATTTTACAAAATTTCATTCCGAATTTATCGAATTCATTAATTTATTAATAGAAAATATTTCACAACTTTGATAACATCAATTGATTGTATACGGTAACTATAGATGGCGTTTGTATCATACACCTAATAGTTATGTGACAGAACGTTTGTAGTACTACTTAGGTAGATGATGTTCGCACTCTGGGCAGTGTTGCCAGAGTTAGTACAATTCTAGTACAACTAAGTGTAATTTATACGTTAGTACATATATATTTTATTCTAATATATTTTCTTTGCGTTCCCAAGCGTTCCCCGTTATTTTATATTTTCGTTTAATAAAATAAACTAGAAAATTCTACTAGATTGTAACAATAATTAGAAAATAGAGCAAAGTTGATTTATATTTAGATCGTGAGATTTTTTTACTGTATTGCTAATTTTATCGGTAAACTATATAAATTTTTCATCATTAAAATAATAATTAACACAGTCTGTAACATTTTTGGAAAAAAAAATTTAATTAAAACTTACGTTTATACATGTTTCTATAATTTTATTAAATTTGTTTGAAGTTGGTACAATCTAGTACATTTTCTGGTTCAATTTTTACATTTAGCTTTTAAATTGTGGCAACACTGACTCTGGGTTCTCCTCAGAACGAATAAATTTTTCGCTTTTTACTAAAGATTTCCGTGGGAAGGAACAATTCCAATGAATCTATAAATATTTTTTATGAAGTCTGACGAAAGTTGTTGGGCATCCAACAAAATTGACAAATATCATTATTAAGCGGTAAGTGATCAATATTAAATATGATTTGTTAATATTTGGATTTTATTACATGAAAAGAAATCATAATTATTCTTTTCAAAAAATGGAATTAATAAAGGGATAAACTTGATTTTATTAATAAAATATGGAATATATTATTTGAAACGATTTAATTAAATATTAGTTCATCATCCTTATATACATTTCAAATATTTTACATGCTCTTCTCGCAAAATCCCTTTTCAAAGTCCTTATGGATTCGTAAACACTTTTAATTTCCGCATTCTATTCCTGTTTCCGATGTTTATCGACTGAGCGCTATCCTCCTATTTTACAAACGCCGTTAATCCGGTTGCTGGGTCTCGACTTATTTCGAAATTTCACATCCGTTGTCTTTAATGCTCCCTATCTCACTAAGGAATTTGGCTTAGAAAGGCATTTAACTACTGTCTAATTAAAAACAGTAGTTAAACGACACTAAACGATGTTCTTAACAGCCAGTTAAGGGGCCATCCATAAAGTACGTCACACGAAATTTAGGACTTTTGAACCCCTCCCCCCGTCCTAGTCACAGGTTGTCACATTTTTATAACCCCCCCTCCTGATGTGACGTCACACATTTTTTAAATTTATGTATGTATTTAAAAATAATCGAGAGAAAACAGCTATTTCCATTTTTTACTTATTTTTATTAAATAATAATCTAATAAAATCAACATAAAGTCCAACATTTCATAAAATTTTTTAAATTTTCAATTCACATCCAAACTTTGCGTTTTTGTATTTTAAATTTCAACATGTGACGTACAAAACTATTGACCCCCCCATGCCCCTTGTCACATGATGTCACACTTCGGTGATACCCTCCCTCCCCATTAACGTGTGACGTACTTTATGGATGGCCCCTAAGGTGACTTTTTGAGATTGAGTAAATAAAATTAGGTAGTAGGGAAACCTTTATTTCACCTAGAAAATGATTTTTAATTAATTATATTATGAGGAAAATTGTAACCACGTGGTACATTTTAGTAATAATTTTTAAAGTTAGATATTAAATTTGAAATTAGTGGCGGCGTCGATCACGCAGTGAAGGCATGCCCAACAACTAGACAGGGTCGGATTCAGGATCAAATATTTAAAAGTTATAATAATTAATGTTTGTTTTTTGGTTCTATGGGGGTATAATTAGAGATTTTTAATTTAATTTTAAAATATTGGACTTTAAATAAACCTTTTAATTTCATAATTAAAGCATTTATTCAAATTTCATTTTCTTCTAGTCATATTAGCTTTATAAAATTTGAGATTTTCATGATTTTTTTATTGTTTGACGAAATCTAGTTAGTGAATTTTCCAAGTTAGTTTATATGAGTAAAAAGAACTAAAATCTTCATCACGTATATAATTTTGATGCTAAAAAAGTGGTCTATGTATTCTATCTACGGAATAAAGTCCATTCAAGACAGCTTTTCACTAGATCAATGATAAAATTTGTATTTTAAATCCATTTCATTGTTTTTATTATTAAAATACTACTACCCACCACTGAGTTGCACCTTATGGCAAAATTCACAGTCTGACGTCACAATCCTGGAGCGTAACCATGGAAACCATCTAGGGATTTTATGTTGCAATCCATCTTGTTCCTTTCATGTCTGTTGCTTGAATTTCATTGTCTTTCTCATTCTACTTTCGAATCACTAATTGATAAACAGCATATTGAATGAAAATTAGCACGAAATATGGATAACAAAACGTATTTTAAGTAATGATTTTCATTTTATCGTGAAATAATTTGATTTCTATTCACAAGTGACGTACATTGACAACCGCCATCTTATGAATATTACTTACAGTTGCATATGATACAAATACTCATAATTTTATTCATATTTTCATTTAGATTCTTATTCCGTAGACCTTTTTAAATGTTTATGTTGCTTAATTTAAAATTACTTCTCATTAAAATTTTGCTTTCAAGGCGTGTAAAAAATTGACGTATTTACCTATTTTGTTATATATAACACTAAACAATAATTATATTTTACAAATCCCTGTAAAAATAAACGAAATTTTCATTTTAACTTTAGTATACCTAATGCCATCTATTAAACGTAGACAGCACTAGTAAGAAATACGAAACATTCCAAGGTCATTGTGATTATAATTTGTAAAATATCTCATTTATATGTTTTCACATTAAATCAGGTCATTTATTTTTGGATCATAAATATTGTGGTTAATTTATGTACCACCAAATCAAAATTGAATCAAGAATTATCTTGTATTAAGCCCTTAGTAGGTATACGACATAATAATAGAGGTAAGAAATTTCGAAAATAAAGGGTTCAGTAAAAAAATTACGACTTTTCAATACTTTTGAGTATTATAAATCGATTTCAAAAGGAAATGTTGTGTTGAAAATATTTAATGTGATCGAAAAAAATTTCTATATAAATTTGAAATCAGAAAATGAAAACTTATTGAACAAATATAAATTTTGTTCAGTGGAAAGGTAGAAATTACGTTAGAAAAGCGAAGAAAACTTGGAAAAGTTCGAGAAGCTTTTACCACAATATAAATTTTCGTTTCTCTTGTTTCTAAACACTCAAAAAGTAAAAAAAAAATTTTTTTATAATTTTAGTCATTAACCATTACTGTTTATAACTATAACTAGAATTGAGGATGTATTCTAAAACAACAAAAGCTGTTAATTGATGGTTTTTTATAAAATTTAATTATTTTTTAATCGTTTTGAACAAAAAAATTACAATGACACTTCCAATGTATATAATTTGTACTAAGTTATTATCCGGTATGGTCTAGTGGCTAGGATACCTGGCTTTCACCCAGGAGGCTCAGGTTCGATTCCCGGTACCGGAAACTTTAGGTATTAACTCATTCACAATCTTAGTAAATCACTTTTATTTTACCTTCGAATTCATTAATTATATAATTTTTTCTTCTTACAACAAGATATAAGTATATGAAACAGATTCAAAAGAAACTTAATAACTGCTAGAGCGAGGGTCTATTTGGGGTAGTCGACGTGCTAAGTCAGCTTGAAAATCAGTGGTGATGCTGAACGTCACGTGATGCATTCGCTCGGTCACTCGCTATAGCAATCCTAGATCAATATAATAATGAAAATGCCTCCAAAACATTTCTACTCCCGCAGTTGCCACATCTTCTTCAGAAATACAATTGTTTTTATAAATATTGAAAATAGTAATTTTGAAATGAAAAACTGAATATAAATGTTTAATTTACTTAAAATATTCTATAATTAAGTAACCATACATTATATATTTGTATAATTAATAAACTTCAACGATCAGAACAAGTTGATGTATTGTGACCTATTAGTAAAGCAAACGTATGTATTTGTATTGCCGATATTTAGGAGTTTTCTTGTGTCCAGATAAATATCAATTGACGAATAAATTTCTTTGTACATAATAGAGCTTTATATAACGCACTCTATATGACTCACAATTCTAATATTTTCGATAAGTAATGTAATTTATATATCAATTGCTGTATAATTGGTTGCATGCCACTGAATTATATTATTATATTATCTTATTTACAATCGTTAAAGTATTTTATTTTAAGCGTGGCAACGTTGCTATAAAGACTACGCCCTGGTTCTTAAGCGATGCTGATGAGGATGTTCTCTTCTGCGACCTAATATCCCGATCTCAATTAATAAATAAATTAAGTCACTTAAGGGATTCTTTGTGTGTATTTATCCAGCGCTGAATATGATTATAAAGACATAAAAATACTTTTCCGCGAGGGTACATTATAAGAATAATTTATAAGCATCAAAATGCATGATTTCTGAATGGAATATAATGAAATTGATATTCTAATCAACAGTGAAAAATCCATATAAATATTCGTATATAGAATGAAATTATTTATTGTAATATTACAATAATTTACTTATAAGTATAATACAGCATGTCTTAAAAATGAGAAGTAAAGTATTTTTTCAATTAAATTTCAATACTAAAAGTGTGTAATTCTTCAAATTACTTATTAAATGATATAGCAAATTTGAAGTAGTAAGCGCCCTCTATATAATAGTAGCGAAAGCATGAAATATTTCTCATTTTTCTCAAAATTATGTCACGCCATTTTTATTCCAAATACTTTAACATAATCAAAAGTTAAGATGCTATATGTGTGAAAAGAAATTACGAAATAGGTTTATTTATAGTATAAATTAAATATTATAATACTTGAGTTTTTTTATATTTGTTATTACTTGAAATGAAACTAATTAAAGCGACGCTTGGTTATTTAGAGTCTAAGCTAATGGTTCGTTCATGAAGAATTCTATCAAGCTTACATTAAATATTTTATACTTAAAAAAACTTTTGCTAAAATAAAATTGCTAGAAAAAGAAATGATTATTTGAGGCTCAATCAATAAGAAATGTAGCTCTCCACAACCAGATGGCAATACGTATTTTTGTATACATAGAAAATAAAATATATTAAAAACGTGAGGGGGAAAATAATTAATACTTTAGGCAAATCAAATTATTAAATCCTTTATTTACATTATCTATGGTATTGATTTTTATATATTTTTGCTGAATTTAGTTGAAATAAATTTAACGTTATGTATATTTGTTGTCATATAATGCCATCAGTTGTCAGGATGGCCGAGCGGTCTAAGGCGCCAGACTCAAGGTAAACCCTTGCCTGTTGTTCGCAGGTATGAGCGTTCTGGTCCACTCTGTGGGCGTGGGTTCGAATCCCACTTCTGACACATATAATTTTCTTTTTTTCTACATTTAAAATAATAATAAGAATAACACTTTCTAAAACGAAACTTTCATCAATATAATATACATGTTTTTTTCCGAACTATAAAAAAATGTTGACATTTTTGTACTATTTATAGGTGCAAAAGCCATCAATTCCCTTACCATACAAAAATTTGCTCGCTGGTTAGCAACAATTTTAATCCTAGAATTAAAAACGCTACTTTTAATCCTAGGACTAAAAGTAATTGCATTTGAGCTCTCTAATTGAAATTTGAAGAAAAAAATATTGTCTCTTACAAATTTAGTAAAACAAACTAACTAGGGAACTTTATATTTTCATCGTGTTCGGGATTCAGTTTGAAAGCAGCGTAAAAACTACTACAAAAATTATATGATTAGTACGTCTGCTGACGTCTACTTAACAATCGATATTTACTAACAATACCAGATATCCATGACTACCGACTTGCTATCGCTGTTATAATTAATAGGTGTCCAAATTTATTACCAAATTATTAACGATTTTTGAATAAATCTAACTTTATTTTAATTTTGACATGGTTGGAGAAAAAATAGTATATATCATACGGACTAAAAGTGCCTATTTTTACTCGCAATTTTGCATTCACTCGGCTGCGTTGCGCTCCGCCTCGCAACTGCAAATATTGCTCGTAAGAAAATATGCACTTTTAATCCTTATAATATAATATACTATTATTATATCATCACGTGAGTATATTGAAAAGTATCACAAGATGGCAGCAGCAATAACTGTGCATCTTCCACACTGGTTGTTATAGCAACGGCTTACTCTTTTGTCCTCTAGTATCCCTGATAGGGGTGTTCTGTATACTAAATCTGACGTATAAATTACAATAGCGGGTATACTGTTTTAAATAAGGAATTAAGAGAAATGAAAAACGTTTTTATAAGAGCGACTGTAATGAAATTTTTGTAGGTTAAGTTTAAATATAAAAACGTTTTTTTATTTGGATAATTTCATAAACAATTTAATGTTACAAATTAATTTTTCCTCTGATATAATAAGAAAGTTGTGTGTTCTGTTTCCTAGATTCAATAGAATCGCACTTGGAATTAGAATCATCAAACAACAAAAAAAATTAACACACTAATAGTAAGATACACATTTTATTTTATGTATATTTTATAATCGTTTTCTCGATATAATGGAAACACATTTCCAAAAACCAATAAAAATAATTTTAATGTTAACTTTTATTTCCTTTTTATCCCCATTTTCTACCGCACTGTCCTGTAACCCCTGCTATTCTCTTTTCATAGGGTCGCATCTGTCAATTTTTCAACGCGAGTTCCAGTTTAGTGTCCATTGCGGCCTTAGTTTAAGTATTAGTTTATATATATTTCTATATATATTCTAATAACAACTTTTTACAACCGGCGTGAAAGTTTGTGGTAGTGAAATTATTCAGTGCAATTCAGAAATGTTTTTCGAGAAATGAAAGGTACCCAATCAAATATTTCATTGATAACAAAACAAATACTTTTATAGTTTGTTTTAATTGTTAAATTAAACATATTGAATAGTTATTGTCATACAAATTATCGAATTATTCAACATAGAGTTTGAAAAGTGAGGTTATTATTGGAAAATCAGCTACTTTATTTTATTCAACCCAAACAAATTGATTAATATACATGAATATGTATAGTTTTTTGTTAAAAATTAATTACTGATTTATCATTTAAACATATCATTTAAGCAAGTTTTTGTTAGAAATCACACTTTTTGTGCTATAATTTGTTTTTTTCATTGGTACTGCATCATATACGTGCTACATGATGTAGATGAGATATTAAGGATGAGAAAATAATAAATAAAATATCTTACAACAGTTTTTTGGTTGAATTTTTGAATACTAATACAAAAATACAGTGTTACTTGACAGTAAGAAACATAAATTTTTAATCGTTTTTTATTTTTTACGAGTATTTTAACATAATATTAAGACACTTATTTATATCTATATATCTATATGTCATAATCATAATTTTCATTAATTTTTTGATATTCAAATGTTTTTTTTTCTAATTATGAAGTAGTATTTGTGGGTATTTTCAGTGATAGTATTACTACAGCCTACCAAAATGTCAGGAATGACTTACAAAATTCATTAGAAGAACGAAAATATAAAATATTAATTTTTTTATTAATATTATTTGATTTTCAACGAAATTCATACAATGAAATCATTTGATTGCGAATCATCTTCAGAAGGTGATGAATCGACTATGCACGCCATCTCGCGCGACGTAGTTGAACATCCTCAATGGTTGAGAAGCAGTAATCCTCCTAGTTGGGCTTGGCAGGCAGCTGTAAGTGAAAAAATACGTCGTCGTATGCTACAAAGTTTATTATTTATTATTATTTATAGAGTAGCTCAGTGGCTGGTTCTAGTACAACTACTTTAGATCAAGTAAATTTTTCACAATTTCCTCCTAATACTGAAGAAAATCAACAAATTCCCGGTAGGCGTACACCTTTAAGTACAGTCGGATTGGGAGGTTTCTATTTTCAAGGTTGCCAAACCAATCCGAATATAGTTAGCCATGGACCGCCTTCGGATGAAAATAATCCCGATCCCGGATGTTCGAATCAAGTACAAAGGTTAATATAATACGTTTATATTAACCACTTTATCATTTTTTTTAAAAATTGTAGATATCAAGAATCTCGGCTACAAAATTCCCAACAAGCTTCGTCTTCAAAAGGGAAAAATAGACAAGGAAAAGCGGTTCGTTTGAATATAAATGCGAGAGAGAGAAGGAGGATGCATGATTTAAATGATGCTTTGGATGAATTGAGGTGATTTGATCGAATCGTTGTCGAAATTATCATGAAAGGATGAGTTTTTTTTTTCAGATCTGTTATTCCGTACGCTCATTCGCCTTCGGTGAGGAAACTGTCGAAAATTGCGACATTGTTATTAGCGAAAAATTATATATTGATGCAAGCCAATGCTCTAGAAGAAATGAAAAGGATAATTTCATATTTACAGGTAAAATAAATTTCATTTTCATTTAAAAAAATCATTTATATATTTATTTTTTAATATAATTTAATTATTAACCCTGAAAATGAACATTCAACTCGAAAAAAAAACAAAACATTCCATGCATATTTCTATGAAATTTATATGTAAATTGTAATGAGTGGGAGAGAGAAAGAACAAGACTCTAAACAGCAACGGTCATAATTTGTTTGAAGTTGATTCGAAATAAAGGCTTGTGTGGTATTTTTATATTTATTTATCTAAAAAAAAACTTTGTAATTCATTTTTTTAGTAAAATTTGCAGTATATTCGGTCAACTTACTACAAACTCTGTAAACGAGAAATTTATTCTATAAAAATCCGCGCATTTGGCAACATGGACATTATATCCTAATCTTACTTAACCCAATACAGATTAAAATAAATAATTATGAAAATTCATAAATAATCGTAAGTGAACTAAACTGATTAATCGAAAAGGCTAGAACGGAACAGAACTTCACGATTCCTATAATTGTAATTTATATTAAGCAACGTAGCAGCTGATTTATATTTTGTGGTCGTGATTATTTAATGTCATGAGTAATAATCCGATTGGGGTGCGTATGGAATTTGAAATATAACAGCATTGCCAGATGTTTAGAAAATTACGTGAAAATAGGTATATATTTGATAATATATGATAATAGAAAAGAGTAATCGAGATTAAATTATCTATTTTTGCATACATCACGCGCATATACTTTTTTTAAATATTTTTCATAAAATTCGATAGAAATAATATTTAATGGAAGGAACAAATTTCACTTTAACGACCCGTATGATTGATTGTAATTTATATTTGGAAACGTAGCTTCGGATTTATATTTTGTGGCCATGGTTATTTAATATTGCGGTAGGCGTGGAATATAGAACTTGCCATAACATTGCCAAATGTTTGGAATAATGAAAATAGGTATATACTTCAAATATAAAAGATGAAAATATTAATTGAGATTGAAATTTTCTATTTTTAAACAAACCACGTGCATTTAATTTTATTGTTTATATTTTTCTTTTAATTTGAAAAAAAAATAATATTTTATGAAAGGAACAAAACTTCACGACTCACTCTAATAACCCGTATGATTAATTGTAACTTATATTTGACAACGTAGCAGCTGATTTATATTTTATGGTTATGGTTATGGTTATTTAATGTTGTGGGTACTAATCCGATTGTGGTAGGCGTGGAATTTGAAACTCAACAGCATTGCCAGATGTTAACAAATATACATAAAAAAGGTGGATTAAAATTTAACGTTTTAACTTTTTTTATATAATTTCGATTATGAATAATATTTCCAATTTGATGGAAAACATGTTTTTTATATATGAAATTTCATTATTTCAAATCAATTCTCACCAACGATTAGTATAAACAGGTAGAACTGGCAATGATGTAATAATAATAGTGGGCGTTGTGACATATTCAATTGAAAGCGAATTTTATTTCAAAAAAGGGAACTGCAGGTGCGGCAGTCGGAGCGGCTATAGTAACGCCACCTACATTCGATTTACAAGGTTTCCCAGCTGCTGCTAAATTCCTTCAACAGCAATCTCTTCAGACTGAAAATAGTAGAGCGGACGATCGAGCAGGTGGCGCTGGTTCGTCTATTTAGATAAATCGATCCATTTCGACATATTAATATACGAGGTATAATGATTATATTACTTTTATACAAGTAAAAGTTATAACCAAAAAACCTATCCGAATATTTGATTTCTAGTCATTTTTTTTAAATTTTTTTTGAGTGATTTAAGCTCGACGTGTGATTTGTATAGTAAATAAAAGCAATATTATAAACAATTAGCAATACATTGTTTGATCATTAATTGAAGCTAGTCAATTAGATTATAATTAATATTTTAATCCTATAATTCATTTGAAATATGTAAAAAAACATTTAGTAATAAATTGTGTTAAATAATCATTTGTTTTTGATCTTTTTATCATTCCAACTCTTCCTATTTTAGTATAAAATCGATTAATCGATTGCAATCGTTTTCGATGTCGTAGAATCCATTTATCGACGTCACGGGTATCGAAAATTAATACATCCGGTTTATCCAATAATTGATTTACTATATCGTAAATTCCATCTTGAAATTACAAAAGTTATTTACTCAACTTATCACTTATCAATCTAAATTCAATCATAACGACGTTTCGGTATCATCTAATTTATTATCCCGAATAATCTTATAAAGAATATACTTTGATAGTGGAATTATCATCTCCCCTTTTGAGATAAATCAAACCCCGTAAACAGAATTGCCGAATGCGCTGTGATTAATCACCGTAACGTCTCCATTCATTCGTCAACCCCCCTAAAAATCACTTAAAATATTGCGTCTGAATTTCAAATCTTCTTTTCGTCCCGGGTTATCACAACACAAATATTCGGCTGTTGTGTTCGGGATTTTCCGGTTCTACGTATCGATGTTGTTAAATTGATATACTCCGATAGAAATATATATCACAATAAGAAATAAATATACAAAATTATAACTATGATATTCTATGGTTACTTGTTTATTAATATACACGAATGCATTAATTAATTATATCAATTAATGAATTATTGAACATAGTTCGATAATTGGGAACGAAATAAAAATTTTTATATAATTTTTTATCTAAACATAAAATTCCAATAGACTATTCGTTTTATTTCGAATACCGATCTGGGCGCCAAATCAAAACGTTGGATCAGATTGCGCAATACTGTCAACGATTAACACTGAAGAGAGGGAATTCTACAGGCCAGCGGGCTTGCTGACAAGGTTGCATTGAATAAGACAGTAGTGGCTAAGATTACGAAGGACGCAAATTATTTAAAAAACATTTTTGATAACAATAAAAGAAAATTGATAATAGTAATAATAAATTGATAAAAATTGTTGCTAAACAAATTTTATATAGAAAATACACTAATGACAATAAATAAATCGAAAAGTATGACTCGTTTGACAACCTAAAAATAGTTTTTTTATTATAATTTCGACACGACTTATCTTATTTACGTGAGATACTAACACCAGAAACGGTTAAAAACTGAATTTTCGTTTTTTGCATTTAACTTGAAAAAAAATAGAAATAAAAAAAATAAAAGAAACATAATCTGGTTGTTTTCGAATACTTCATAAAATAAAGCATATTTCGTGTCTCTATTA
The DNA here is from genome assembly GCF_026250575.1 of Diorhabda carinulata. Taxonomy (NCBI): domain Eukaryota; kingdom Metazoa; phylum Arthropoda; class Insecta; order Coleoptera; family Chrysomelidae; genus Diorhabda; species Diorhabda carinulata. The sequence continues at coordinate 15,164,295 of NC_079462.1, forward strand.
GAGAAAGTAAAAAAATTATATTAATTTCTATATAGTTTTATTTATAATATCACAGAAAATGATAGATTACTTAACATACTAATACAGTTAAAGGTTTTTTGAGTTATTTTTAATTCAAATTTCGTCCTCTAAAAATCCCGAGTCCCTATGAGCATATTATTGTTATTACAAAGAAAAAAAGGACGCGTATACTTAGCCACTGCCAATTACAATATGTTTTGTGAGTTCATAGAATAGGATATAGCCGCCTGTTTAGTCCTGCAGGACGAAACGAGCCCATCAAGTGGAAGCCAAGAAAGAGCGACCAGCAGGTATGCAGTGCTTGTGCGCGGAGGCGGATATAATTTTAACTAAGATCTGTAAATCGGTGGTATGCCGCTTCTATCGTCTGCCGCCTTCAGTCAGTCGTCTTTTTGCCGCCTACGAACCTTGGTTACCATCGACGCCAAGAATCGCAAAAAGATAATATTATTTATGAATTTTTACGTTGTGGTTTTTTCCAGTGAAACAAAATAAATTAATTTGTGATTATTTATTTTTTTTGATAAAAGAAGACATGTACAAAAAGGTTAGTGTATAATTTTTATGGATGTTTTAAGTAATTCTTAATGAATAAGGTTTTACAAAACTTTCGACAATAATTTGTCGTAACCTCGTATATCACGTATTTTATACAACCCCTGGCACAAATTCTCCAAAATTTTTTTTGAACTTCAAACATTATATAAATTAGGTATTATTATTGAAAAATTCCATATCTTAAAATTTATTTTCATGAACGTTGACAGTTATCCCAGTGGAGTACTCTTTTATATAAAAAATTTTAATTTGGAAAATTACTACTTGTAAAATGTATCATACGACATAACTAACCTCAAAAAAATACCATAAAGTATAAGGTTCAATAAAAAATACAATGAATTATATTAATTTTTTACAACAGACAGTTTAAACTTAAACGCATGATTTTGGAAATTACTTCGAACCAAATCCAATACAATGCAAATTAATGTTTATGGTTATTGGGTCAGCAATTGATGTATTCTTAATTACAACAGTGAAACTTCAATATGGCGTCGACAATGTCTTTCAACACCAGTCGATTTCTAATTAAACTAAGTGTCAACGTTAATTAAAATCTCACTTTTTATAATTTACTGCAGATATAAGTGTAATTAAACACATACATACATGTAATTTGTTGACGTAATTTTCCACAATATAACACACTTGAATATACAATTTTTAATATCCGTATTATCATTAAAAATAAAAAAACTGTCATAGATTAAAACAAAGAAATAAAAGTGAGGTTAGTAACCACTGCAAGTTATTAATTCTACTTGGCGTTCAATAACTAATATATTTTGAAACGATGTACTATACCTATTAGTTAGGCAATACACAATACCGCCGCGTGTAGTATTTTTCATATTAACCTATATATCTTATAAAGAATCTAAATTACGCGTGCAATTCTAAGAATAATCTGCAAACACGATCCATTTTATAATAAGATTTTGTACACAAACATTTTTTGTGCGTGTATAACGCATTCATAAATATTTCAATTTTCAGTTGAATTAATACTAGAGTGGATTTCGATAAGAAAAACGCGCGCAAGCGCATCGTTTGATTTAAACTCGTGAAAAGAACGCTGCTGATTATGGAGTAGTATTAACGTTGTAAATTCATACACGAATGGAAATATAGATGGCATCTTATATTCTATTCAGTAGTATTTATAGAAAACAGAATTAATATAACACCACTATTAATAAATATTAATAGGAAGTCTGACTTAAGATTAGTAAGATATTGAGTATTTAATAAAAATGATAAAATTAGATTTATGAGAGACATTAGTGGTTATATTCTTTAAAAATGATGAAACTAATACAGTTTGGCAACACAGCAACGGTAAAATAAGGTTACTGTATCTTAGATTGAATATAGCAACGCTACGTCCGTCAGTGTTCAGATACACACACTTGTAAATTAATTATTATTTGACAAATACTTTACGATGATTCTAGTCAAGAAAAGTAGTAAATAATGATTTTACAGTATGTAAATACAATCGATTTGTTAAAACTGTTGCTAAGCTGTTTTAATCAATACATAGCCTAATTTGACATGTAACTAGTCTTTCAATGTGGGTTTAGAAAAAAAACGATGATAGCGCTTAGAGTCGTTCCGCTCCTGTCACGGATAGATCAAAGAAAAGAGTAGAAGCTGATTAATAATTTTCAGTATTAATAAAATTGTAACAAAATATCAGTTCAATATTCCCGCGTTTCACGAAGATACCCGACTTTATACGAACGAAATTTTTATAGTAATGAATTTTAAATAATCAAAGGTTCCATGTTAACATCGATTTTAAAGTTTTATTATTTAAATTCCAGTTGAAACTATCAAACAAATTATATTTAATCATTATTTAGACTAATTAAATAGGTTTTAAATTCAAATGTCATAATTTCACAGGAATTCGATTATATCTTAATTATTTGACATGTTGCCAAATTTCATAAAATATAGTTTGTTGTAATTACGTTTTATTGACTAAAAATTCCAAATTAATAAAACAATCGGTCATACTGTCAATAATAATATGTCACTATAATAATCAAGCAGTTGATATTTATTATATTATCATATTTAGTGAATAATAATTATTGACAAAATTACTAAAACGGATTTAACATCAAAATTTTTCAATTTCAATATATTAAATACTGGTAAAATAAGTGAAATTTCATTATTTTTAACGATAATAATTATGATTCAGGTTTAAGTGACTTTTACGATTTCTGACAACACCGCCCATAAGTTATGGCGTCTGTGCATCGCCGTTGTTGTCGTAGCAACGCTTGTCGTCCCTGGCAACGGCTCCACACATTGATTTCACGTATAGACGAAATATATTGCATTGCAGTCATGGAGGGGCAAAAACAAATTGTAGAGGGGAGATATTCATTTCATCCCCCCACTATTTAACCAGACTTCTTTGTGCACTACTTTTATGAATCTGTTCCTTTTTGGTTTTGTTTTTTGTTTTGTTAACGCTTCGGAAACCGCGTACACAACGGATCGGCCGAGAGGATTTGAATTGTTTCTCTTTGATTTCTTCAAAAAAGTTTATTTCCATAAAGTTATAAGGGTGTATAAATAAATATGAAGGGAAGGGGACGTTTTTGGTCCTAACCATATAGTAATTAGTATTTTTTAGAATAATATTGTTATTTAGTAATTTGGTAATCTCGAATTGTTGCTTTTCTTAATTAAAAAAGCAAATTTTGAAAATTAACTCACAATTTTTCGAAAACAAGTTTCTAGTTTAACAGTTTTGACCTTGTATATTTTTTAAGTTACTTTTCCAGGCAGATAAATTTCGTATATTCACAAAATAAAACTGTCGATATTTGTGAAGAAGTAATGTCAAGATGACGTCATGAAACAAACACTACTTTTCATATCCGCCCTTGTATACAGCCGACTGTGTAATTAAACCATAACGGATATCTAGCATCACACCCCGTTTTATTATTAATGAAATTTGTGGGTTTAATAACATCCACGTATTGTGAGATTTGTTTATTTTTAAAACTCTATCATAATTATTCACAAAACCTAACCTCCCTTTGTAGATTTTTTACACCAATTCTGTGCTGATGATTCGATAGAATTCGTAGTGGGTTCGTTTTTATACCTGTTTTATTGATTATCTCTTAACCCCTTCAAAATGGAAATTTTGAATGTGTATCCCCTATCGAGGTGGAAATAATGAATGGTAAATGTAATAAGAGACAGTATTTTGTGATTATTTTGAATAATATTCAGGAAAGTTCATTCAGCTAAACGATTTGGAAAGTGTGCTTTTGTACACTTGGATAACAGGGAATGTTACTTCTTAAACTGGAAAATGAAAAATTGTTCATTATAACATGCTTGAACGTTCTCTCCATAATTATATTTTTGTTTTAGAAATGATTTTGTTGTATTAATAATTTGACTTAACTTTTATAACTTTTAGTATATACCTTGGTAGTAGTGATCAGTATCCCCACCTGTCACGCGGGAGACCGGGATTCGATTCTCCGCCGGGGAGGAAATTTTCCTATTTTCATCTGAATTTTTTTTAAATTATGTATTATATTATACATACAAGATAGTAGAGAAAAATCTCTTTAATTTTACACATAATTACGTGGTTCGGTAACTTCTTTGGTAACTTTGGTACATCTCAGAATCGCTTTGGAAAAATTTACACTGTGGAAATCTGCGAAGAAATTGGATCTTTCACTAATCCATTAATTAATTGAAACGAATACATTTCAAACAATTGCAAATAATCGATTATTCTTTACTTGTAAACTCGATTTTTATTCACATAATAATCAATTATTTTTAAAGCTTTGTAATAAAGTGACTCCCATCTTTTGATATAATTAGAGGTAGGAATTAATTACACACCAATTTATTAGTAACGAAAGAAGTATTTTGAATAATAAATTAATCCAAATTCTGTTCTATTTTTTCTAAAAAGCAGCCATACAATTTTTTGTTTTTGGTAATTAAAAATTTAACGTTTTCTTAAAAATTGTTGACTGTATCTCCATATTTTAATGTAAATCACATATTACAAATTTCGAAATTTGATTTTCGCCTAATTTTGTAACAATAATATTAATATTATTGATCTATTTGTCATGAAAAAGAATTATCCATTGAATAAAATTATAGTGAGGATTATTATAGTCTATTTTCATCTATATTATTTTTAATTTATTATAAATGCAGCCACTCAGACTGTTTCGGACCCATAGCTTGAATGCTCAACACTCAAGTGAACGATCATCGTTTAACAATGAAGCAAATATAAAATATATTGCAAAATGCCTGCCTCACGCTCAGAGTCCGAAACTATGTCTCGTCATCATGGTTGCGATAACTCTACATTTGAGTAGAGAGTATGCGAAGATCTACTACAGAAATGATCCTGTGAAGTATGATCTTAATCACATCGACAAAAAACTCAATATTTAAAATCATTTGAAGAAATTAGGAGTAGACGACGTAAGCCGCGACATCTACTTACGGGTAGATTAACTTAACTCTAGATTTATATTCTTACGTTTTGTACAAGTTTCTAGAATTATAAATATAAAATTCGTTATTATTACTCTTTCTAGAATATCACTTGATTAGATTTTATATTTTACTTCATGTTTATATAAAAATATTTCTTTTTACACAAGTAACATATTTCTCTGTAGTTAATACCGTTTTTACTCTATTTATGTTTGGAAATAGCATTTTTCGTAACAATTTTAATTCAACTACTTAAAAGTAACAAGTTATTTTAAAGTTGAGAAACAGATTATTATGATGACGTGATTCTCAAAATGATTTCTGTTTTTTTTTTGAAAAGTTCTAGTCTTTTCATATCGTTTTCATACATATTTGTGAATAAGATTATAGATTTATAACTGTAAGTCGAATATGATTCTTATCGTAATGCAGTTTATAATTCATAACCTTGAATTTATTAGCAATTTCGTCATATGTTGTCTTTGTTTATACAGATTTTATTTTAGTTTATTTAGAATTTCATTTTCGAGATTCTTTAGTAATCTAATGTTTATGTAGGTATATAAATAGGCAAAAAGTATTGCCAAAGATGAATTATAAATTTTAAAATTAAAATAGTATAACTATTTATAAAAAATAGCTAGAATTGATCATATACATGGCGCTTTTGGCTATAAATTCAAATAAAGGGATGTGTATCTGTCTTGTTTTTATGTATGTCTCTTACGGGGGAAATTCGAAAATAATTTTGCGTATGTTATGTTACGTACTTGAATTTAATTACACAATAACATACGTTGAATTTTCTTCCTTTGTTTTAATTATTTTTTTTACTCAGTCTTTCTGGTTTTTTTAACCCATTTTTTTCTATTCATTAATAGTTTGAATTTGATTTAAAAAATGAATTAATTCGAGGATTTTGTTTACTTATAATTCCAAGATTTGTTAGTGATTTATTTTTATTTATACGGGTTGATATTTTTTCATTATCATTCACAATAATAGAAAATTTACATAAAATCGTCATCGATAGAATGTCGAAATCTTTTCCTTGGCAGTGAAAATTTCTAACCTCAAAATGTATTTTTGACATTTACAAATAAAAAAATGTTGGTAATTTGAATACAATTTTAATAATAATTTATTATTATATTTGAAACGTTTTTATGTATATCAGGGAAAAGTTAAAGAAATCATACATGGCGTATGGGTAGATCGTGATCAACAATGCGATTATCTGGGTCGAGGCTTTTTCATTTAACTTTAGTTTTGGCTGACACATGTGATTGCTCCTAATGTGGACAGCTCTGACGTATAATTTTTTCAGTTCGGACAGCGTACGCGATGTTCCGGTGTACATCAAGATAACATAATTAATTATTCTTCCTCAAATATATAGTTTGATACGAAATTTCAATGTCTATTGAATTATTTCATAAAAATTTTGTTTTCTCGCTAAATACTTCTATTGTAACAAATTTTATTGACCGTATCTGGAACAGAGTACGTTATTGTTGATTAACGGCAGTTATCTCTCGACCAAGCGTTTTATCACTGATTTTGTAGGCTATAAAAAACATTCTTACTTTAACCTCACTCTATTCCTGCTCGCCTGATACAAACTATTGCTATTAAATATTTATATATATTATATATATATATATATAATATATAATATATATATATAATATATATATATATATATATATATATATATATATATATATATATATATATATATATTTATACATATATGTATATAGATATTTGATAAATTGTTTATAATATAAACAAATTGACATCGCTAACAACTTAATATAAATTTGTTTTCATATGAAAATTTATGAACACTCTATTAGCAATTTTATTTATTATTTAAAATGTGTACATATAAATAATCAAGTGTAATATTAAAATTTTATTTTTGCTTATAAATACGTAAAAATGGTTACCAAAGTACTCATTGTGAGTAAATTTATAGAATAATTTTACTCAAATTGTTGGTCGAAATCATATATTCCAAATATATTAAAAAGATTCGATCCAAAAAATCTAAACTTATAAAAAATTAGATTTTATATTTTTAAAAAATATATATATGAGACTTGGCAAAAATGGTATGATCTCACCCATAGAGATATTACAGATAGAGTAGACGTTCGGTCTAAAAGGAGTTATGCTGAAAAAAAAAACGAAAGAATGGTTTACATATTGCTGTCTTTGTTGGGCGAATTATAATCACGTATGTGGAGTATGTAACGAAAGAGAGAGATACAAATATATAAACGATTCTATTTATAATCACAACCCGTCTTTACCTTTATGCGTACCTACATATTTCTATTGTCTCACATAAAACATGTAGTATAGTTCCTAGATTGTCATATTTGTACTAATTTTATATTATATTGATTATTAATGCAGATTCTACTCTGTTTACTTTTTTGTACCACGTGTATCCTTATTTTTGGATTCCACATCTCGTCAAAAATCTGGTGAAATATAGCTTTAAAAGACTATATATATATATATATATATATATATATATATATATATATATATATATATATATATATATAACAGTTATTTATTTCGCAAAATATATTCTTAATTTAATCTAATCTAAATTTACTAGCTCATCTCTACCTGACGTAGCGTACCCTACCATCTCTAAATTTATACACAACAAAATTCCACTTCGAGCAAGCCGTTCAGTGAACGAACGTCATCATCCAACGTTGCCGGTTGTAAAAAGTTAATTCTCTATTTCAAAAACTTATTTTCTATACAAACTAAACTGAACCAAATGAACATTTTTTTTTTGAAATAAAAAATTATGCGCTTTTTATATTTATATTTAATAATTCGAGATTATAATGAGTAATAATATAATATTAAGAATTTTTAAGAAAGTTTTTTGTCTATATTTTGAATATTTAAAATATTGAAATATAGTGAGTGTAGTATATTTGAAGCATGAAAGGAAAAATTTTTCAATATCTTATCGTAGTTTATTAGATTCGAATTCAACATCGGCAACGTGCTTACCAACTGAATACTACATCGAGTAAGGACGCTTGCGCGACCAAGAGGTTTCTCAACGTACTCTGGATGTTTAGTCCACAAGTTAAAAGTGCCGCTTTCAGTATTCAGACATTTGGTACAATGAACTTATTTATTTTAAATACCGTCAAATGTACCAAAAAAGGTAAAATAATAACATATCAATACGGAGTTGTAAAATAAACATCGGCATAGTAACAACAAAACAGCTTTTAAATTGTTTGTGACGTATCTAAATTGTGCTTCTATAAATATAAGTTGTACAAAGTGACTCAAAAACAACTTGTATACAACTTATTTATATTGTTTTTTGTTGTGGAACAGTGTGTTGTACGAGAGACTTGACAGTGGTGGGACGTGAACGGTTTTTTAAGGTGAATATCTAGATATTTTTTTATTTGAACGTAAAAGTAGTACTGAAAATATCGGTAGAAAGTAGGATAAAACATTCACTTTGAGTGGTGAAAATCGACTTTTTTCTTTTATTTAGAACGCTCACATTAATTTTATTTAATAAAATTCGATTATAAATTGCTCCAATTGCGGAAATAATCTACAGTATGTCTTTAAAATATTCTAAAGTAGATTAGATAGTGGATATTTCTAGTTGGTTATAGGACTTATATATGAATGTGTTTGAATTAAATCATTAATATATTTGAAAAAAATTATTTTGTACATTATTTAATGACGAAAAACTTAGAGTTTTGTACAAAATAAATTGTTGATTAATAATTTTGTACAAAAGTTATTCTTCATCTAATAAGATAAAAAATACAGCAAATCAATTCATAACGTTAATTTTCTCCATAAACGAGAGTAAGGTAAATTAAATATTCAAATGTTGTTAAATAAAAATCTAGAAAACACTCTGTACTAATAAGTTCACAACATGCGCTCATTTAGACAGAACTAAAATTTATATGCGCATAACTTCAGATTCGACAATTAAAATGTTTTAGGTTATGTTTTAATGAGATGTTCTAAATTTTCATATTCTTATGATTTTGAATACTGAATATAATTATTCCCTGCTTAGAAGCCCATTTTATACATTATTCAAATTCATTTCTTAAATTTTGACCAAATATATCTGCTAATATATAATTTAATGACTTTCGATCTAGGTTAGTATACATCCCAAGGTCATAATAGGTTTTGTTTCGTATTTTACTACACACTAAAGTTATCTTCAATTAGTTTGTAAAATTCATACCAACCAACTGCAATTTCAATATTAAAAATTTATAATTTGAAGAAAAAATTCGTATACATAATGGAAAATTTTTAAGGTCTTTTCAATATATAAAATAATGTGGACATATTTACTCACAGTACGTAATAAGTGAATGGAGTCAATAAAAACTTTATAATAATTCGGTTTTTCGTTCAAGGTTAAGCGTTTTATGTCGTCATTGCCAAAAAGTTTCACATACACTCGTAAACAAAAATAGGATCGTAGGTGTGATTTTGATCTCGATCTAAGCGAATAATTTATAATAAGAACCTATTGTTTGAATGTATCTAATTATTCTACGTCCATCTCTATATATCAACGTGGTTAGGTTTGTTTAATAAAAATAATATTATTTAGGAAAAATTTTGTTCATTAAGTTGACTAATTTTTCTACGTATTGGTGGTATATAATCATATTTTGAAGTAAACGTTAGCTCTATACATATAAATATGTTTAAATGAGTTATTAGTTTTAATTTTCATATTTACTAAAACTTTCGATAATTTCTTAACTGAACCTTGTATCTATTCTATTGCCTCGTATTTTAGTGATCACAACTATTCACCTCGTATAACAAAATACCAAAAAACTATATTATAAATGCTTATGAATAATATAATATTTGTAAAAGATAACTCCACTGTCTATGAAAACATTCAATTTACTCTCGTATATTTCATGAGTTTATTTTGAGGCTCAATTAACCTGTACTATTTAGAAAACGAAAGAACGTCACGTTTTCGACGTCACATCTATGTTTGAGTCATCTGGAAAACTTGATAAGACCCATTGGAATAATTATGTCATTGTTATTAAAATAAAATTGTAAACGTTGTTCAATATGAAATTACTCGTCAAAAGTAAAATATTTTTTCAAACGTTAGGAAACGGAAATACTAATAATACCATGGAACACAAAAATGATTAATAACATCTTGAAAATGGTAAAAGATTTTATATAGACGTAGGATTTACATTGTGTGTCATATCTCTCGTTTTTATTGAATTATACAAATTTACTATTTCAAATTGATTTTTATTATGTATTGTCAAGAACACTTCAATTTATAATTTCTTTGATAGACGTTTTCGAACGCTACAATATTGGAAACATACTGTATATACTAAAAAATCCTAACGAGAACAAATTTCATAGTAAATTTTATGGTGGGTAGATATGTCGTAACCATCTTTTGTTTTAAAATTTAGTTTTACTCACCAAGATGGCTTCTGTTCAACCTATCTTTGTAGAGACTAACAACTGATGGCATTTCGAAACATATTTAAATTTTTGATTATTTTCATTAAAAACCTTCTCTACATCGAATTGTATTGAAAACGCTTTAATTCCTAACCTTATTAATAACAAAAATATTATGATTGTATCAGAATTACCGTTATAAAAAGGAGGGTTGACTGACATACTTATTTTTAACTTAAAAAAAATATTTAGAATTAAACATAGTTTGTAAGGTTTACATTTTGAGCATGGTTAAGACTTTTTTAATAGTTTTTTATGTAAATAAAATGCATTTATAACAAAATTTATTGTTTATAATGTGTTTTAATGATTATTAACATAAATATATTCCAAATTTGTTGGAAAATCAGCTGATTTACTTTAATTGATACAGATTTTTAAAGATTTTCAGTTAAATTATTAGCGCAACTTTGAGATACAAAGTATAATTAATAATAGTGAGGTAACGATAGTTTATTAAAAATTGCGAAATATCTAATTTTAACTAATGCGCTGTAAATAGGTCCCGGTGATTTGTCTTTTTTTTTCAGTATAGTACAAGGTCATAGTATCAGCTTTTATTATGAATACACTTTCTATATTTTACGCCAGCTAGTGTACACATCCCGTACAGATTGTCACAAAATAAGTATTATTAAAATCAATTTCAGAAAACTATGGAGTTGAAGGACCTTCACAAAAAAATTTCGAAAGTATCAAATGGGATCTAATAGTTCGACGACCATGGCTTCATCATTATCACCAATTTCATCAGACATGTCGTACCAAATCGGTACGAACGAATCATCGAAATCAACCATCGACCAACTACTCATCGCAACCGACCAAAATTTAGAAGGCATCGAACAGCCTTCGAGTACAAATATTGAAGAGCCGAAATCAAACAATAATCAAGAAATAGATTATAAAAATGATGACGAGGAAGATTCTGCGACGGAAAGTCTCCCACCAACAGAAGAACCGCATGACAGATCGGACGGATCAGATTCCGGACTCGGTTCGGAGCTGAACGAAGAACGGCCCTTAGAAACGACCGCGAATATAGAAAATTTCCACGAAACTTCATTTTTGTGCAATGCGCAGTTCGAGGAATTCGCTAGACAAGTGACTTCATCGGGCGTGAGCGTTTTAAGCGAACCGCAATCACAAAAGAAAGAAATAAAAAGCAATCTCAAACGTAAATTATGCACCGAAGAACAAATCGAAGAACCGGAAGCGAAAAAAAGAAAAGGCATCACCTTCGACAGCGTCACTGTCTTTTATTTCCCCCGCGCTCAAGGTTTCACTTGCGTACCTTCCCAAGGCGGATCCACTTTAGGCATGGGCGCTTCCCATACCTACGTCAAGAAATTCTCCATAGCAGAACACGCGGTAGAACAAAGAAGAATCCACAGACAGCTCCTCCAGCAGCTCAGAGCGGAACGGAACCTTTCCGCCGGTGCGGCCACCTCTAGCGAGGAATCCGACAGCGAAGACGAAGCGAGCGAAACCTCCGACACCGAAATGGATCCGGATAATTATTATTTCCTTCAACCAGTGCCTACTAGACAGAGGAGAGCCTTGTTGAGAGCCGCTGGTGTGCGCAAAATTGATTCCGTGGAAAAAGACGAATGTAAAAATATTAGAACGTCTCGGGAATTTTGCGGATGCGGATGTAAAGGTTTCTGCGATCCGGATACTTGTTCTTGCAGCCAAGCGGGGATTAAATGTCAAGTTGACAGACTTAATTTTCCTTGTGGGTGTTCCAGAGATAATTGTGGCAATTCCAGCGGCAGGATTGAATTTAATCCGGTAAGAGTGAGGACGCATTTCATTCATACGCTTATGAGGTGAGTAGTCTACTATTAACATTGTTTATTTTATCATATTTGAAGGAAATTATTTTTTTTTTCACTTAATTGTCGTTATTCGTTGTCTCTCATCTCTATGCTTTTAACTGCGATAGACATAAAATTCCTGTTTTCATATTAGAATCAGATACAAACAAAGTTACAGTAAAGCTAGAATGAAATACAAAAAAAGTTATGCTATCTAGACTATGGATACATTAAAAGTATCAACCTCCAAGCCTATCATAACGCGTTTGGCGGAGCCTAATTGGCACCAAGTTTAAATTGTTACCGGCCTAATTTGAATTGAATTTTTATATTTATTAACACACAACTTAATTTTGGATGTTGTAGAACTGTAAAAAGATTTCAATTATATTTCTTCAGTACAGATTGCGAACTTTTTGACGTAGAAAATATTCTACAAAAATTTCGGAAACTTTATCTATGACCAATTATATATCAATTTATTTTTTTATTTTGATAGCAATTTCTTTGTGAACTTAGTGACTTAACCTAACTTAAACATGAAATATAAAACAAATTTATTTGTTCAGTTTGTCCAAATCTAACAAAATATGTATAAAAGGACATTAAGAAAGTTTTCGAAATTTTTGGCGATCATTTTCTTCATATAAAAAATCACTGCACTGTAGAAATAAGACTGAAATAGAATTTTTCTTTATACAGTTTAATAATATCCAAAAACATGTTAATAAATACACGATTTAAATTAGGCGGGTAACAATTTAATCTTGGCGCCAATTAGGCCCCGCCCAACTAGTTATGATAGGCTAGTGGTTAATATTTTTTATGGATCCTCTTTTTAAGAGGGGTCATATATAATAATTAAAGGAAAAATGCGGGAGAATCAGTTGCCTAGAAGATCTGAGAATTTATTCTTAAAGATAACTTTATATCGTTAACGTCTATCTGTGATATAAAATTTTTCATCTAATCTACGTGGACTGTTTCATTCTGAATAATACCCTAGACAAGACAAATTAAGTTAGAACTCTACGTATTTGTGTGTTATTTTGATTAAAGGTTAGAATTAGAAAAGGAAAAAGAAGGTAAAACTGAAAATAAAATGGTTCGGGTTCAACAAAATTGGATGGATAACGAAAGATTATCCACGCCTGCACAAGACCAAACTTCTTCTAAAAACCCCGTTAGCAAATATAACAGTAGTTTATTAAGGGATGTTACTTTATCTGCAAACGTGGAAGCTGAAAATTGTGTCCATACAGGGAGATTCACGAATTTACACTACGGAGCACCGGGGGAAGGACCCGGGAATCATCTACCAGATCGAGGTGATTCTTTGGACCTTTATACTTTCAGGTAATTTGATGAAAAATTATGTTTTTAAAATATTTTCAAACTTAAAAAATTTAAGTTTTCCTCAATTTTGTTAAATTAGTATTTTTTTAAACCTTGTATATTATCATTGGTTTATTTCTAGGCGATTTATAACTTTTTCAAAAAAAATTATCAAAAATGTATCAGGACCGGATTATATTACGGATTCAGTGAAAAAAAAATTATAACAAAAATGGCATCAAAAAACACGTGGAAATTTTAAGAATTCTAGATCTATTATTACACAAGATGACGTATTATGCAATTGAGTAGTTCTTTTTATACGATATTCGAAGTCTTTGATTAATTTTGAACATTTTTCATTTTTAGTCTATATCTTCAAATAAGATGTGGGGGAGAGTAGAAATCATGTTACGAAAAAATGCCTGTAAGTCCGGTTCTGTACAGTCGATTTTTAGAAAATGATGTTGTTAGAAAGATCTTTTATCAAGAAACACAAAATGTATTAATTCCAAGCAATTTAATTAGCAATATGAATGCTAGAGGGCGTCGTTTCGTCTATTTTCGTTTTTCTGATTTTTCTTGACAAATTTCAATATAAGCATAAAATATTGAGGATGACTTTTGAAAGTAAACTAAATTAACTTCAAAGTAGCGAAAACCGCTTGTCGATATCTTTTTTTTGTTCCGAGATATCTTGAAATATGTGTAAACGGCAAGAATTTTTGAAAAAAGAAATAAAAAAAAACTTGAAATGCTCTTATTTATTTTAATGTTACTTTAGATTATTTTTGAAGACATACTTGATATTTTATGATTATATTTGAGTTTGTGAAGAAAAATCACGATATTTAAAATATATGGAACAACGCCCTCAAGAATTAAGATTGCAAATTAAATTCGTAGAATTTACATACTTTGTATTATTGGACAGAAGCTGTTTCAAACAACATCAAGTTTATAAAAATCGGATAAGCAGAACCAAACTGCGCAGAATTTGTTAAAGATTTCGATTTTTGTATGAAAAGTGCCACTTAATTGGATAAATTTTCAAAAAATTGTGAAAATAATTCCCCGTGATTATCGGAGAAATATTTTCACTGTCTCAATTCTCGAAATATTATTTTTATTACAGAGAAAATTGTTACGGCGAAGAATCCAACCAAGAAGATCGAAAACACTCTTTTCATAATCAATCTTTCCATTTTTCTAACGTCGGTTTCGGCAACTACGTCCCTGGCCATCAGAATCAATACCCCCAACCATATCAACAGAGCTTTAGCGATTTCCCGCCGATATTCAGCGCCCCCTACTCAGGTATGTACGTGCCGGAATTCAACCAGAAACCCGTAGATGTCGCCTTTCAACAAAATTACGAAAATTTCAAAGCCGATAATTTTCCGGAAAGCAAAGAAAATCAATACACCAATTTGAATGCGGTCAGCGAGGGAAATACCAAAATTGAGTCTTTTTCCTATTTGTTGAACGGGAAATATAATAATTATCCGAGCTACGAGGGGGAGTTCAATGGTAATTTGAATTTGGAAAGTCCCATAGTGGAGAAAAACGGTGAAAATTCGTCCAACGGCAGCGCTACCGAGGAATGCGATGAAAATTTCGGGGAAATTATTAAAAAATCTATGGTAGAAACTGTTTCAGCATAATATTAATGGTTAAAATACTATAAATACATTATTATTAATTATTTTATTCCATATTAAATATTATTACTATTGAATTGTAAATGATTTATATATAAAATGTAGAAAATTATTAGAGAAAAAGTGTTTTAATAAATGTTGTGAAAAAAATTTGGTTTTTTATTTATCTCAATAAAAAAAATTCGGTATAAAATTCTTTGTTTCCGATAAAAAATAAAAACAGTGGCAACACCGCGAAACTACATCAGTGATGAATGCTTTGGGTAAATGATTGTATGTTTCCATTAAAAAAAAAGAAAAAGCATTCAAATTAGAAATTCAAATTACTTCGAGGAAAAAAATAATTTCATGTATATTCTTTTTCACATATTTGTTACACTACAGAAGAAAAATCCCTGCCAAAAAAATGCTTGTTAATACTATTTTAATAAATTTGATAACACTCTATGAGGGACTAAAAGACAGTTGTCAGTTTGAAAAAAGAAGAAGAATCATAGATGCCCGGGATAAATAGAAATAATGTAAATAATTCATTCAACGAAATTACCTAAATGTAATATATTTTGTTTGTTGTAAATAAAAGTCAATTATTTATTATTCAAATCCAAAAAGAGTATTTTGAAACATAGTACGTACATGGTATCAAAACAACGGAAGAGGTAATAAACGCATAGAATATTTTCCGCTATAGAATTTATTTTTATATAACCAAATAATACAAGTAAGAAACAAACAAGTGAAAAATAATATATTATGTCAATAAAAATTTATAAAATGTTACAAATATTAAACACAACAAATTAAATTACTAATTGTAGCGACATCTAGTAATGAAAAGTAAAAACACGTCACCAATACCTAATGCGATATAAAGTTTTCTAGCTACAATTCCTAAAGTAATATTAAGATAGCAGCACAACTTTCAACCTCTTTGACCTTGTTCTATTCGTTCATTCGATTAGATAAATACGGTTATAGTGATTTTCAACATATTAATTCTTGTTATGATAAAATTAAAATCGGTGAGTTTATTGTAAATTATCGTTTATGAATTAGTGACAATATGTTGGAACCTTTTTTAAGTCAATTAAACGAAATGAGAATCATTTTAGCTAGCAGTTCCAAGCAACGTGTTTCGTTATTAAGTAGTACGGTAAGAGATGGCGTTGGAAACACTAATTTCAATTTATTTAATAATGATAATTACAGAAATTAAAATACGAAATAATACCATCGAGTTACGAGGAAAATTTAGATCCGAAAAAATATACTTTTTCGGAATTCGTAGAAAAAACAGCGATAGGAAAATTATCAGACGTATTAGAAAAAATAAAAAATGATAAGATCAAACCGGATGTTATTATAGGTGTAGATACGATGGTTGCCTATAACGGAAGAATGTACGGGAAACCAAAATCTAGAGAAGATGCTATTAAAACTATAACTGAGTAAGTATGAAATTTTTAATTTATTTTTATTATTTTTCTTTTATATTTTTTTAGTTTAACGCAATCTGGTATACCAAATTCGGTGTATACAGGCGTAGCGATATGGTACAAAAATAAAATTCATAAATTCACAGAAGTCACTACTGTTTATATGCATAAGTTAGATCATCAGGAAATTTTATCTTACGTGGATACTGGAGAACCAATGTAATTAAAAATATTGAATTACATTTAGTTTATAATTATATCAGTCTTATATAATTATATCAAATAAACACGAATTTGACTAAAATTTTGACGAATTAAATTTCTTACGAAAATCACAATTTTTTTACGATTAAAGATTTTTGTTTTCAAGGGGAAAAGCTGGTGGTTATGGAATCCAAGGAATCGCAAGCACTTTTGTATCAAGAATAGAAGGTGACTGTAACAACGTCATCGGGCTACCTCTTTGTAGATTAACAATTGAATTGAAAAATATTTTGAAAAATGAATAATTTCCAATCGATAATTTTGTATGTCTTACACCTTCATTTACATACTTTGTATTAATGGACAAAAGTTCTTTCAAATAGCATCAAATTTATAAAAATCGGATAAGCAGAACCAGACTTACAAGCATTGTTTCATAACATGATTCCCACTCTCCCCCACATCTTATTTGAAGAGATAGACTAAACTTTTGAAAAAAAAACGCGTAGAATTTGTTGACAATTTAGATTATTGTATAAAAAGTGCTACTTAATTCGGTGAATTTTGAAGAAATTTCAATTTGGACCCATAATTGTGAAAATAATTTATTGGAGAAATATTTTCACTGTGTGGATTCCCGAAATATTATTTTTATTACAGAGAAAATTGTTACGGCGAAGTATCTAGCCAAGAAGAACGAAAACAGTCTTTTCATAATCAATATTTCCATTTTTCTAACGTTGGTTTCAGCAACTACGTCCCTGGCCATCAGAATCAATACTCCCAATATTATCAATAGAGCTTTAGCGATTTCCCGCCGATATACACCTTTCATTACCAGATATTCCCATCCATATGATTTCAAATGCAATGGAAAACGAATTTATTTTCCGAGTCACATAATTACAGTTTGTTTACGTTCAATTTAATAAATTATTTCTCATTACTTTCGAATTTGTGTTCTTAATTAATCGATTTTATCTTTATCTATTCAATGTGGTTTGTTCACAACATTCTAATAGAATGAAACTGAAATTAATACTTTATAATAAAAGTCTTACGCTTTTACATTTGTTGTATTTTATACAACATAAAAAACAATTTTTTTAATCCAATCATATCAAAAATTATGAAAAATGTCTATAAACAATTGTGAATCTAAATAAAGTTGCAACAACCCGTTATACAGATACATATAAATGTTGCCTAAGCTACAGTAATTTTATATATTTTATAAGAAATTTCAATTTAATTCAAATTACGTCACAAAGATAGTAGATTAGTTACATTGCGTCTTTTCTAAATATAGTAACAGATAAAAAATATAAATATGTTTGTAGGCATTGTTATGCAAAGCAAAAAATCATATTTCGAAATTGTCTGTAGTCATCAACTGCAAACGATCTCCCCTTTTATCGTTGTGATACATGATATTTTATGACAGAAGATATGTTACGTAAGGAATTTGATGACATATTGCTTGCACATTTTGAAAAGTCGTTTACAAATTTGTTTTCTAATTGTATCACACACGTAAATAATGATGATGTTAAAAGTAATTTTATATAATAGAACATTTTTTTTAATTGAAATTTTTGTTGCATAAAATCTTTACACTTGAACTCGTTTTTTCTTTTTTTATATAAACCTATTCACTTCATGCGTTAAGATCTGAGGTTATTATTGAAATATATATAGTAAACGGTTTGCCAACAATTTTTTACTAACTTCACATGTAATAATTATATTGATGGAAAATAGTATATTATATTTTTAGGATTAAAAGTGCATATTTTTTTACGAGCAATATTTGCAGTTGCGAGGCGGAGCGCAGAGCAGCCGAGGCAAATAGGCAATTTTAGTCCGTATGATATATATTTTTCTCCAACCAAGTCAAAATTAAGATAAAGTTAGATTTATTCAAAAATCGTTAATAATTTGGTAATAAATTTGAACACCTATTAATTATAACAGAGATAGCAAGTTGGTAGTCATGGATATCTGGTATTGTTGGTAAATATCGATTGTCAAGTAGACGTCAGTAGACTAGACGTACTAATAATATAATTTTTGTAGTAGTTTTAATGCTGCTTTAAAAATGAATCCCGAACACGATGAAAATATATAGTTGCCTAATTAGTTTGTTTTACTAAGTTAGTAAGAGACAATGTTTTTTTCTTCAAATTTCAATTAGAGAGCTAAATGGATTACTTTTAGTCCTAGGATTAAAAGTGTTGCTAAGCAACGAGCAAATTTTTGTACAGTAAGGGAATTGATAGCTTTTGCACCTGAAAATAATACAAAAATGTCAACATTTTTTGATGGTTGGAGAAAAAGTGATTTTATCTACTAAATCATCCATTTCTTCAATTTTTTTTGTGTAAAATATATTTATTAAAGTAATTTTTATACCTTAACTCGTTTTCTTTTATATAAATCTATTTACTTAATTCGTTAAGATGTGAAGTTATAAAATGTATTGTGAACAATTTGTTTACATTTTATTTTCTGCTAAATTAAACTTAATAATTATATCAATGTGACAACGCATTTTATTTATTGAATCATATATTTTCTATAAAAATCTTTATACCTAAACTAGTTTTCTTCTTCTTTTTTTTTTGAAATGCGTTAAAATGTGAGTTGTTGCAGATGAAATATAGCGAACGGCTTGTCAGATTGTATCAGGAGATTATGAACGAATGCGTGAATAGTGAAAAATAAACTAATGACGGTTTCCTCTCTCTGTAATCAGATGAATAAAAATAAGGAAATTCTTTTTAATACTTTAACGTAAACGTTGTAAAGTTGATCGTAAAATGGATGGATAACTTTAAAGAAACGTTGCTATTTAGTTATAAGTAATTGCATTTTTAAAATGATGTTTTCAATTAGTGCCACCAAACATGTAGCCATAAAACATTTTTTTTTAAATTAAATCTACTATTGATTTGCTTTTATAATAATAGTTCTTAAAACTGGAAGTCACCTTGACGATATCAATTATACTATAACAAAACTACTGTTGTTTTTAAATCCGCTTCCTGAATTTTATACAAGGTTATTTGATATAAAAATAATTAGATACATTTATTTGGTTATTTATGAAAAACAATTAATCTTGGCAACATCGATATAAATTATAGGAAACTGACACTGTCACTGACATTTACGGTGATCCCACTTATCAGAATAGGAATTGAATTATAACTAACTAATAAATTTTCAGGTGCGATCTGTTGCAAATTTTAATTAGAATCAATATAATTTATTCTTTATATCTTCTTCCCACGGATTCCGAACAAGAAATAAAATTGAGTTGCTTAAAAATAACTTTGTATATAAATTACTGACTTGAGAAATAATACGCGAATGAGGAAATTTCACTTCTTATCTCTCTTTTTATTTAAAAAACACATATCGAATCTCTCTTTTAATATCTCGTTCTGTCATCATCTGATTAAAAATGAAATCAACATTTGTATTAATTGAATTTATTTAAACATATTTTTGAACTATAACATTTATATAATTATCTTGTTGGCTTTATTGATGGTTTCCACGATTCTAAATTCCGTCACAGTGGTCGAACTTCCTGTTTTTGCAGTTACACTAACAAAGCGGTAGAATCTCCGGCTGGTCAGATACAGATAAAAGCTCACCCTCGTGGGAGAGTCTACTAATCCGTATATATGTGCGTATAGGTGTTGCTCTTCCTGGTGATGGGTTTCCCGCAATTTTAAAAGAGGAAATAAAACGTCATTACCTCTAATACACGGAATGAATTATTATTGAATAATTATAGACTTATTATGATGTTAGAGACGTTTGACAGATGCCGCTATCGTTGAAACTAGTATTTCTAAAGTTTGTTTTGTGGTTTGAGATGAATTTAAACATAAAATAAACCTCAAGTTCTTTTATTTTATTTAGTTATGGTTATTATATAGATATTCATATATACAGATATTCTGTTTATACAAAGGATTATATATGTACTTTTAGTTGTATTAGTAGACAGCTCCTCGTAATATCATATTCTTTCTTAACATTATTTTTTTCTTATTTTTCTTCGTTTTTAGTATCACTATGCCTTCTAACTGGAATTTATTTCTGTATTCGAAAAGGTTTTACTATTTTTTTACCCAAAAGAAACTTCCTGTAGAAATTTAGTGTATCAAGTCCATGCGAGTGAAAAAACAAGCAATATTTATAGTTTTCATACTGTTCCGGATGTTTTTACGAGCTTCAATTAACATTAAATCACACAAAAGAAACAAAACAACAATTTTCATGTAGGTGGCAACATGTGAATG
Organism: Diorhabda carinulata; assembly: GCF_026250575.1. NCBI lineage: Eukaryota > Metazoa > Arthropoda > Insecta > Coleoptera > Chrysomelidae > Diorhabda > Diorhabda carinulata. The sequence goes on from NC_079462.1 coordinate 15,185,723, forward strand.
CGTTTCCGCTGTTGCCATGAATAATTAAATTTTAATTTTGAAAAGATAGTCGACTTTCATATCATCGTTCAAAAATATACAACAAAAGATATTATACACTGACTTATCAATATTTTATACAATCAGCTGAACTATTTTTATAAAAAAATCATCTTCTGGTTTTCGATTATTTGTATTAATTGGCAACATCGCTGTTAGTCTGCTTCTGAAATACAGCATAATATTTAGGTATTTACATATAATATAAAATTTTGATTATCCTGAAAATATTAATATAAAAACTATTCCTAATTAATTAATTGATTTTTAGTACAAAAATAATTCCAGTATCTTTATGTTTTTATTTCAAAATAAATTGATATAATTTTATGTTAGCTTCCATATTGTAGACGAAACCACCACGGCGTTGCCAATTTTTTTTATTATACGAAGATCAGTGTTTGTTTGATTGAAAATACAATTTTATTTATTTAAAAATCTTATAAATACATTAGTAAACAAGATTTTTCATAAAGGATAATTGGAAGATTCATTCATTGGGTAATTCATGTTAAATAATTCATAACTTAAATAGTTTTAAACATAAAGGCACTTACTAACTGAGTGTACTAAACAGTTTATGCAACTGTGACAGACATGTTAATTGAAAAAACAAATTTTATGAAATATACATTAAAAAAAATATAAAATAGATAAATACGTATTCTTGTTTGTAACTAGATAGAACGACATTTTCTACAACGTTGCAAAATGTAACTGTTATCTCGAGATACAATTAACAGGATGTGTGGCTGGATACTACATTGACAATAACACTTATAAGTAATTAAAATTAGAAGAATAGAAGCAAGTTGATGATTAAAAAAATATTAAATCGTTTTACTTTCGACGTACATTACAGTTAATTTACACAAGCTTCGGTAATCGAACCGAACTTTCGGTAGTCGTTTTCCTTGGCCTCGGGCAAGGTAGCAAGATTTCGTTCTACTCGTGTACAAGCAATCAGCGACCAATGACCGACGGAAACGCTACATACTGCAATAAATAACATCGATGTAATGATTAACTGGAAAAAGCACTGTTTTTTTCGTTTCTGTCGCGTCAACTTTAGTTTCTATCATTTTCGTACCGTTAACATTTAATTGGCATGGCAGTACGTTGTTTTATCGATTCAATTTTGTTTTACCCTCGTAAAATTTGATACGATACATTTTATCAATAGTCAACGAAATGTTGAGTAACTTCCGAGTGTTATATTAAAGGTAGTATAAATCTGGGTTTTTATGTAACACGTTAATATATATATATATATATATATATATATATATATATATATATATATATATATATATATATATATATAACTATATATATTAAAATTCTCAGTATAAGAAATGTCAGTTTAAATGTGTTAAATAAAGATGGCGCCACAAAGTAAATTTCAAAAAAAGTCTCAAATATCATTTGAGCTTACTACATAACCTTTATTTATATTAATACCATTCTGGAAGTTTTTTTTTAACTTTTATTTATAGTATACAAATAGACATTTTTCCCATATGAAATACTCCTCTTTATATCTACTTTCCATATTAATCAAACACGAATTTTGAAAAAATATTCAAGTCACGTGATATATTCGTGCATATAATAGCGTAATAATTACGAAAGTTACGACAAAATAAAATTTAAACAGCTTCTAGTAATCAATTAAGAAGTGATGTTTTTTTCAAGTTCTTGGAATAAAAACTTGACCCATCGACGAAATTACCAGATTGGAATATTAATTATTTGTTTGCATTTTAAATATTTGCATAAGTGATAGTCGGAAATGACCGACACCTAAATTTTTATTGAAAATATTCATAACATGAATCATTGATACAAGAATTTTTTATTCTAAAGACGAATTTTATCACTTATCAAAAATATATTATATATAGAAGAAATATATTAAAGAAATAATTATATTGGTTATTATAACCAGCATAATTATATTATCTCTTCCATTAAGTATACAAATAATATAATTACCAGAAATTATCGTATAGATATGATTAAATTAATTAAATATTATTTAAAATAAAAAACATCTCATCTATTTAACTGCTTACTACATAATCATGTCTTAGAATTAAAGTAGTGATGCTTTAAGCACTTTGAACAAATTAATTATTCCTAAAAATCAAAATAAACACGAATTTTTAACTATATGCATTAGGCAGTATAAAATCTAATTTAATTTATCACCGAGATGAAACAGTTCAAAACTCGACCTCCGCTCTTTTTTTGATTTAGTTTCTTTACCGTTAATATTATCTCTCGACTTTTAATTTATTATTTATTTAACTAATATTTATCGACTTGCATTTCGAGTATAATAAATAAAGATATTCATATAACGATCTTTCATGTTATGTAGATTAAATAGATTAGAATTTTGTTTCAAATAAATTGATTTTTAGTAGTTTAGAGTTATTTCGAATAAACTTCTTGACGATTTCTCATCTAGTTGAGTCACTGTTGTGAATGTATACGTGTATATACCTTAAGGCAAGGTTGTAATTTTTTCTGTGCCGTTCGATTCTACGAAACGGTAGCAAATGTAAAATTTCCAATTATAGTGTTGTTTTCTTACGATTTACTCGTTTCGTTTGCGAAATACTTATAAGGACTTCGTTAGCAATATTTTCAGTAGAAAACTGGAAATAATTAAGTTTCACAATTAATAAATTAGAAAATATTATACAGGTTTTCAAATTAAATATAAAAACACCCTGTATATTTTGATATCGTTGCTTTTAGGACCGTTGATAAATACATATGTGTAATAAGTAAATATAGCAACAATGTAACTGATTTATAGGTTATAGTGTATAAACCGGTGTCGTGTTGAGAGGGGTTCGATGATTTTTATTATAATGAAATACTCGGTATTAGGAATTAATGATATTTACTTATAATTAGGTGGGTTTAAATTATTTATCGAGTAGGTGGCTTCAAATAGAAAGTATATAATAATTTATGTACGTAGTAGGCAGTTTACGTTCGTTCATTCAAGGAAATTTCATTCATAATACGTTAAAATTAGGTTAGAATTGTAGTAAAAATATTAGACAACATATGTTAAAGTAAATTACGAAATGGAAATATCTGTCATTCAATTTAATCTTATTTAAAATAAAATGTTTTTATAATACTATTTTAACAAAATTAATAAATTAATATCTCAATTTTGTGATGTTTTACATTTCCCCAATATTCAGAATAACTTCCAAAGTTTGGCAACATTTTTAAAATGTTCGTTTTACTTTTCTGTTTGTATTTTCACATTATCAGGGAGATTTTTTTATGTTTTTATTTTCCCAATCTTTATATTATTTCCAAAGTCTGGCAACGTTGTTAAAATGTTCGTTTCATTTGTGTGTATTTATTTTTTTTTTAAATTTTGAATCAAATTACCGAAGTAAATATTAAATTTAACCTCGTATTTATTTTCCAAACCATTGAAAAGTCGTTGTCACTCATTCCAACACCCACAATTCTCAGAATACCACTTTGAAATCTACCAAGAACAACAAAAAATTCGATCTCAATGTTTCACATCTGTTGTATTTGAAAAATAAATGTGTTAGGTCCAGTTTCTTCTTCTCTTTTATACAAGAAACTGTCGTGAATCCATTAACTTCTTTTTTTAATGGGTTTATTTGAATGAACTGCTAGTCATTGTTTGATAAATGCCATATTGTCAAAAATTATTTTAAACGTTATGTCGTGTATTTTCGATTATATCCTAATAGGGGCTTTCGTATACGTCGTAGCTGTATTACAAGTTTTTTATTTTAGAAAAACTATTATTGAAAAAGTATTTTGTACTTTTTCCGAAACAAGAATTCATGTTAAATATTCCGAAAGATATAAAAGTGATTTGTGCTTTCATTGTGGTATAATTCGAAATACCAAAAACGCTTATTGTTGTAGAAGGACCCACAGTTTATATTTAAGAGTGAATTAAATATATAAACTCAACAAAAATAGTTTTTGTCGATTCCTCGTATTTTTTCGTGTTATTCATGTAATAAACATTAAAATTCTTTGCTTACTTATTCTCATATTTAGTAACGTCGCCGTCAAGAGAAACGAATAGACGTTCTTTTTTTAAGAAGATTTTATTCCGAAATTCAATACCTTGCTGCCATCTTCGCAATTTTTTTTATTAAATTTAATGAATGAATGAATGATAAAATATTTTTTTCGGTAAAAGATTTACTAAATTCTATTGAGATTACGTATATTTTATTAGCTATTTAAATATTTACAATCAAATTCGATAGAAAACTTGTTTGGGGAATTTTAAAATAAATTAGTTGGTATCACTGGAACAGTTGTGTAGATACCAACTCTAAAAGTAGTTAAGTCAATGAACATTATTTCTTGCTAATTTAATATATTCTGTTATGACACATTTATCAAATTTCCCACATAAAAATGCATTATTTAAAATAAAAATTATTATTCAAGGAAATGAAAGTGTGAGAATCACCTCCGAATCAAAACAATCCCTTCGGATAAAATAATAAAGTCGAGCATAAACCACGTTTGTTATATTCTGCAGCGTTCTTAGCTGTCATTACGTCAAAATAACCATACGCCAGCTTGATGTGTACTGCGTAACACGACAACGATTTACAGCAGTAGTTCAGTTGAGTCGACAAAGAATTGTTGTGAGAGAATGCGAGATTAAGTTTGTGCGTACTTTGATATGTTTTTTTCATTGTGAACAGTTTTTTTTGGTCTATTAGTATGAAACTTTTTTGTTCGTTTTGGATTATCGTTTTTTATTAAACAAGGTAAACAAGGTGAGTTTGTTATTTTATCATTTCTTAATTTAAAAACAATGTTAGATAAAAATATTAAATTATATCGATAAAATATTAGATTCTGAACTAAATTGAGATAAGAAACAAAAAACTGATTTATATGTATTTATTATCAATCCGTTAAAATTATTAAAAAACTTTTTTTATTATTGTTTAAAAAAAACGAACTGGAGTCAGATCTGGTAAAATAATGGGCGATTTTACACTATTTATCGAATAGAATTTGTAATTACTGGAACTACGAGGGTTGTTCGAAATTTTTTTTTATCTCTTTAAACTTCTTCCAATGCTGCTTCAGTGCCATTTGATGAACGTTTTAGATAATATCGTCTCATATAACCTTTACCATCTCTCAATTTCTCAATTATACTATTGTTAAACTGACACTGAGCAATTAAAACGACTGAAATATTAATATTGATAAATTTTGATATCTCCAAGTCAAGATTAGAAACTTTTCATACCACCCTTGTATTTATGCCAAAAATGCGACACAGCTTTTTAAATACGGGGGTAGAAATTGATTTTAGATATTTAAATTGAAAATAAAATTCATTGATAAAGTTCCGTAGAAACTATATATACGAGGGAAGTACTACAAGTATCAATCTATATATTTATTAAATAAAATTATGAGGTATAAAAGTTACAGAACACTTTATATGTCAGTTTTTAAATAATATGTGAAATATTTTTGTGATAGGAATCGTTCTGACCCAGTGGCGTTGTAATTTTTTTTTATTTTGGAAATTATTAATTTTTTGATCCCCACTGGTAAACTGCTTATTAGATAGCACATCAGTTTCATTTAACAATTTTTTTTATTTGGATAAAAGAAGAAGACGGACGTTTTTAATGATTACGTCGAAAAGAAGAGTGAAAGTACTCAATTAAATTTACAGGAGTGGTCATTAAGTCCCTATAATCTCATTAACAACGAAATTAATTAAAAATAAATGGCAACAATAAATTAGGGTTCAGTATTTTTTTATTGTAGTTTTTTCAATACGACGTAGTATACAGGGTGGACATATTGTAGTTTTTTCATTACTACGTAGTATACAGGGTGGACTTTTTGTCTATATTAATATTAATAATAAATTGAGTAATGTGTTTATAGTTCAATATACGTTACAGATCATGCGGGGATGATAAATATTTTACTTATAAGGGTGACTACCCTATGTGTTTGTTTAATTTCTATATTGTATGCAGTATCAGGCCGCTCCTTAGTTAGAATGAAAGTATCGATCACTAAATCAAATTTTTGACGCACCTATTTACGAAAAAAATGAATTTTTTACACAAATTTCGGGTTTTAATATTATTAATCTACACCTATGGTAGTTTGAATACTGTGGGTCGATTCTATTCGAATCATCGTTTGATTCGTTTTAAATTTTTTATCAGTTTTATTACTTCCTGTAGTACAACGAAGTCTTTATTTCCAATGTATACATTTCACACTGAAAATTGTGTCATTAGCCTCGAAATCTCACAAAATTCGATATATTATAAATATATACGTGGTGCATTCCATAAGTTCTTAGAAAAAAACGTCGTAAAAAAATATTTCCATACAATAAATCTTGTTCCTACATCGTTGCTAATGAATTTTACCACTCGGGGTGATTAATCTCTGTACAATAACCTTAGAAAACTAAGCAATTCGAACTGGATCATATCACGAAACAATTTCACATTTAAGTTGCTTTTCTGCCAATTTTCTAACTATTTTCGTCAAAACTAAACTGATTTACACTTTATAAAGTACCAGATTTCACTCAAGGCAAATTTCATTTTTATTCGTTGTTGGTTTGATTAATTTCAATGTGTTCGTATAGACATCGATGGTTATGGACGTTTTGTGATAGCTGAGATCTTAAAGATATCAGAAGGCAGTGTGTTTTCAATTATGCATAGACATTTGACGATGAAAATCGATCAAAAACAACAAATTATTGATGATTGATGGGTGAAACATGAATCCATCCACCGTATAATCCAGATTTGGTACCCTGTGATTATTTATCTCAAAAAAAACGCTCAACGGTCAGAAATTCGGCTTTATATCGTTTCTGAACATCACCGAAGCTCCTCTGTAAGATTCCATCTGATCATTTAGTTATTTATTCAGTTTTTTTAATGGTGAACGTTCTGGTGGTCCAATTGAGATTGCATTCATCCACCGTATACTCCAGATCTGGTCCCCTGTGATGTGATTACTAATTTCAAAAAATAGCTTCACGTCTTGTTTAGTTTTTTCTTCTTTTTCTTAACAAAAACTTTTGTTTTGGAAAAATTCGTGTTTATTAACTTACGTGTAGGTATTAATTTACATTTCTAACAACTAGAAAAACCACCTACGCGGCTTTCGATTGTTCTCTACGGAAAGGGCACGTCAGATACAGTTGAAAAAAAACTTGAATTAAATTTAAATATTTAGTAGTACGTCCCTGTTTGTTTAGACGATATTTTGATCACAATTCAAATTATTTGATGTAAATTTTGGTCATATCTTCAATCCACTTCCTACGTTTCGTATCCTACACACCTTCTATACGTAATAAATTTTAATTTGAATATACAGGATGTCTTAAAAAATTATTTCCATGCAACTGTTGACAGTATAGTAATAACTATTGATTTCAATTTCGATATTATTTATTTTGAAATAAGAAGAAAAATTACGTAAATACATAGTGGAATATAAACAATTAAAATATAATTTATTTTTAAATCGATTGGAAACTAAAAATAAAACGGGAAATTATATCTTTAATGATTTTCACCCACTGTAAACTTTTGATTTTTTTTTTTCGAATTATTTATCGTACTGACAATAAAAAATACAGGATGTTCAATTATATTTACAGTTCATTATCGATACCCGTTTGTTTTTGGACCATTTTCCGCTCTTCGCAATACGTTAATTGTCTCTAAAACAAATCAGTGTTTCCGGTGGATGCCACAGATATTAGGAAGGGTTAATTTATCTAATTGAATATACAGGGTGTTTCTAAATTAATGCGATAATAATAGTGGTGAAATTACCTCGTGAATTTTATCGTATTAATTTAGAAACACTCTGTATATGTGGAAGTCTTTTTGCTTGGAATATACAGCTCAACCGAATTATAGTGTTCCAAAAAAATAACACCAATAAATAAATTAAATTTATAATTTTCCTCAATTAATTCACGTAAATTGAATTTTGTTTTAAACATTTTTTGGTTTTGGTCTTTTTTTTATTTTCAAATAAAAAAAAATTAGCTCGTCATTTTTGTAAATATATATACAAGGTGATTACGTAAATTACGTTCCTTCGAAATAACCACCTCCCCTTCCCTTTGATGTCTTTAATAAGTCAAAATGTGTTACTTTTGGGTCGTTTCTGATTATTGAGATAGAAATAAATCGCAAGGTGATAGATCTGGCGAATAGAGTGGTTGAAATTTTTATTAGAGTTGAGCTAGTTTATAGAAGGTGAATTTGAAGTTAAAAAAGCAAAATTTACCTTCTTAAGTGGCATTTTCTTTTTCGAAGTTTTTTCTTCTATATTAAATTTCTATTTGTTTCTTATTAAATATTTCACGTTACAACAACAAAATAAAACTATAAAAGCCACGTGCCGTCTACGAGATTTATTAAATTTATTTTTATACGTCCAGAATCGTTTTTTTTCTCGATGTTTTCAGTTTTATCTATGTCGAGAGTCAAAATTGGGGTTATCTGTAGAAGAATCTCCTCGTTATTAAACTGACAGTTATCTCTTTCGACAGTTTTGTCTTTTAAATTTATTTCGTTTCTTTCATCTGCACCGAAAAACGTTAAAAATTACAATACAAAATTGGATAAATCACCTTGTAAATCATTTTGAAAATGTTTGAAATTTTATTTTTTGTTTAAACCACGTATAAATCGTTATTTTCACTTTCCTCTTATATATATATTTTTTGATTTTGGGGCTTAACGCAACGTTTCGATCTCATAGGTTTATTCAAAATACGAGGGTGGATAGAACAATATCCATAACTTAATTTACGATAATCAACTCTTTTATTAAGGTTAAATTCTCAAAAAAAAAAAACTGAAATATGGAGTTATTTTTCCAACTTCTAGCCTGAACATAAATTAGTTTTTATTTTATGCTTAACGAATTTTCATTCATGTTTTCGTCCCTTATTTGATCTTATTGGGGTTGAAAATAAATTAGCTGTTGTTGGTTCTGTCGATTTCAATCGTTTTTTATCCATTTCTGTTGATTTCAACCGATTTTTTTTCGTATTTGTCGAATTCAATCGATTTTTCAGGATTTCGGTCGATTTCAATCGATTTTTGTTTGTTTCCCCCAAGTTTTTACATCATAATTAATTTTCATACAAATTTTCGTCCCTTATTTGATCTTATTGGGGTTGAAAATCTTTTTAGTCGAAGATTTTATTATAAAATTGATCTACTGACAAAATTTGGCAATGCGTTGATGAATTCCTTTTTCATCGAATTATTTACTTGAAAGTAACATTTTATTACATATTTATTAGAAATAATCTCTAATAATTTAGACAGAAACCGATTTTTGACGATTTTTCTTTGGTTTGTGGCTGTTTTTTATTGTTTTTTCACGAATTTTCTTAAGTTTGTGTGGGTTTATATTGTTTTTTGAAGATTTTTCTTTGGTTTGTGTGGGTTTTTATTGTTTTTTGACGGTTTTTCTTTAGTTTGGTCGGTTGTTATTGTTTTTTGACGATGTTTCTTTGGTTTGTATAGGTTTTTATTGTTTTTTTTTACGATTTTTCTTTGGTTTGTGTCGGTTTTTTTCGTTTTTTGTCGATTTTAATTATTTCTTGGGTTTCAATCGATTTTTCTGGATTTTTCTCGATTTAAATTGATTTTTGTTTGTTTTCGTCAATTTTTGTTGATTTCTATGGGTTTTTGTCGATTTCAATCTATTCTTCTAGATTTTTGTGGATTTATATTATTTTTCTAGGTTTGTGTCTGTTTTCATCGATATTACTGGATTTCAAACGTTTTTCTGGATTTCAAGCGATATTTCTCGATATTTGTCGGTATCGAACGATTTTCATTGATTGTTGTCGATTTCAATCGGTTTTTGTTGATTTTTATCGGTTTTGTTGTTTTTTTTTTCGATTAAGTCAATTTACATCAATTTTTTTAATGGATTTTGTTGATTTCAATCGATTTTTTCTGATATTTTTCGTTTGCATTTTGTCGAGTTCAATTGATTTTTGTTGGTTTCTGTTGATTTCAATCGATTCTTTTTCGTATTTGTCAAATTCAATTGATTTTTCTGGATTTCTGTTGATTTCAATCGATTTTTGTTGATTTCTGTCAATTTCAATTGATTATTTTTGGTTTTTGTCGAATTCAATAGAATTTTATGGATTTTTGTCGATTTCAATCGATTTTTCTGGACTTCTGTCAATTTCAATCGATTTTTGTTTGTTTCTTTCAGTTTTTGTCGATTTTTGTTGATTTTTATCAGTTTAGGTTGGATTTGTCGTTTTTCGTTGGTTTTCTTCAATTTTTGTCCCCCCTATTAGGATGAAATTCTCAGATATTTTTCCAATTTCTAACCTCAACACAAATTAGTTTCTACATCACACTCGACGAACTCACAAATTTTCATCCCCTATTTGATCTTATTGGTAGCAAAATCCAAAATTTTTTTTCTGAGCAGGAAATTTTCGACCCTTTTTATTTTGTTCTAGATGATGAAACACGTACAACTTTCACCTTATCGGAGTAGAGCTGATACAGTGTCTCTCAGTTCAACGGTTTCTTATGGAAGCTTAAGTCCCGAACCACTAGGAAGCAGATCTTCGAGTTATTCTTCATTAAACGACTCAGTTCAGGTAAGAATTCGATACAAATATATAAATTGTACATTAATTCGAACAAATTTATAAAAAGTTAACGAAACGTTATGCTGACGAGGGTCAAGAAAAACGAAATTGGATCTTGGATTATTAAATTACTCGAAAGAATTAATTCTACGAAAATTTTGATGAATATTTTGATATCTATATGAGATTATGGTTCAATCTGACATAGAAACGACCTTGTTTGACCTTTACATCTAATTTCCCATTCTAATTTCCCATTCTAATTCAACATTTTTCGAAATTCAGTTGTGAAATTTTATATTTTTTACATTATTTTCTTCGTTGGTTGTTTTTGACGTAGTCATTACGCAATTTTGAAAAATGATCGTATTCAGAACGTGTTGATTGATTTGAATGCATTCAATCGTTTCTTCGATTATAAAAAAACGTTGACCCCGCGATTAACGATTAATTGGGTGTCGAACAAGGACTATAACGGGGATGGACCATTAATGGTCATTGGTTTTTGTCAAGTTTCGTCAGTTTCAATCGATTTTTCCGGATTTCTGGCGATTTTCAGTCGATTTTTGTTGGTTTTCATGGAACCCTACCGATTTTCATTGGTTTTTGTCAATTTTTGTCGATTTCAATTGATTTTCTGAATTTTTGCTTATTGTAATTGATTTTTGTCGATTTCAATAGATTTTTTAGGATTTTTGGGTGATTTTTGTCCCTATCGATTTTCATAAATATTTGTCAATTTTTGTCGAATACAATCGATTTTTCTGTATTTTTGCCGATTATTGTCAATTTCAATAAAATTTCGGTGGCATTTGGCGATTGAAATCGATTTTTGTTGGTTTTGTCGATCCCTATTGATTTCTTGTTAAGTTTCGTTGATTTCAATCGATTTTTCCAGATTTTAGGCGATTTTCAATCGATTTTTGTTGGTTTTCGTGGATCCCTATCGATTTTCATTAGTTTTTGTCAATTTTTATCGATTACAATAGATTTTTCTGGATTTTTAGCGACTTTTGCCAATTTCAATCAAATTTTGTTGGCATTTGGCGATTGCAACCGATTTTTATTGGTTTTCGTGGATCCCTATCGGTTTTCATCAGTTTTTGTCGATTTTTCTCCATTTTTGCCGATTGCAATAGATTTTTCTGAATTTTTGTCAATTTCAATCAAAATTTTTTGGTTTTGTTTATTTCAATCGAATTTTGTTGGTTTCCTTCAATTTTTGTCGATTTCAATAGGTTTTTGTTAATTTGAATCAACTTTTGTTGATTATTGTCGATTTCAATCGAATTTAGTTGATTTTTGTCGAATTCAATCGGTATTTCTTGGTTTCAATCAGTTTTCATTGGTTTTTGTCAAAATCATTCGATTTTTGTTGGTTTTTTCAATCAATTTTTGATGGTTTCCGTCAATTTATGTCGATTTCAAACAAATTTTGTTGGTTTTCTTCAATTTTTGTTGATTCAATAGGTTTTTGTTGATTCCAATCACCTTTTGTTGATTATTGTCGATTTCAATCGATTTTAGTTGGTTTTTGTCGATTTCAATCGATTATAGTTGGTTTTTTATCTGTTTCAAGCGATTTTCATAGGTTTTTCGTCAAATTCATTCGATTTTTCTTGATTTTTTCCAATTTTTGTCGATTTCAAACAATTTCTGTTGATTTTTATCGGTTTTTCTTGGTTTTATTTGATTTCAATAAGCTTTTGTTGATTATTGTCGATTTTTATCTGTTTCAATCGATTTTCATTGGTTTTTGTCAAATTCATTCCATTTTTGTTGATTTTTTGTCGATTTCAATCAATTTTTGTTGGTTTTTATCTATTTTTATATGTTTCAATCGAATTTAGTTGGTTTTTGTCGATGTTTATCTGTTTCAATTGATTTTGTCGGCTTTTGTCGAATTCATTCGATTTTTGTTGTTTTTTTTCCAATTGCACCAGTAATTCGATGTTTAGACTGTTCGAAAACGTTTTTTGAGAATAATTCGTCTCCTACGATCCTTATATATGAATTTGTTGCTGATAACGCGCGTTTATCGTAAAAAAAATTGACTAAATTACGTAAAAACCTTGTAAAAAATTAGAAGCCGACCTTTTGCGCACGAGTTTTTATATAATTATGTTTCAATAACGATTCGAATTGTTACATCTAGATATCTTAACTCGCATTTACTGAAAATAAATTCCCTTTAGTTGTACTATTGAAAACAATCGAAACAAAAGGTGATTCTGCCAAGGTCGAAGTCCTACGATTATTGTTGTAAGTACGTTTTGCGTCAATGGCAGCGTTACGACTATATACCAGGTTGGTTCCAGAAGTATCTGGTCCAATAAAGGGAACACAAAAATTTTGGAAAAAAATTTATTTTTCTTGTTGGGTTTTGTCGATTCCAATCGATTTTTGTTGGTTTTTATGTTGGTCTGTCGATTTCATTCAATCCATTTTTCGTTGATTTTTGTTGAATTTAATCGATTTCAGTTGTTTTTTTCCATTTTTATTGATTCTAATCGATTTCAATTGGTTTTCGACAATTTAGTGAACGTATTTAATTTCTATTGGAGATTATCACAGAGTTTTAGTTGTAAAAAGTCGAAAAATAAATATTTTTTATATTAGCTTAGCACCTTTCTTCAACGGCTTCGATAAATTTTTTGACATTCCAACATTTCAATAATTACTTTTTCATTATCACCTGTATCTGTATTTTTTTCCGTGCGCCTATGGGATTCTCTACGCTTGCGTGCTTACGAAATATTTAACTGTCTCGTAGAAAATTAGTGACGTGAGAAAAACTCGATTTTTTTTTCTTTTTATTAAATCCCTTCCAACAAATTGGTAAAAAAGGTTGAATTTAGTCAACGAAGTCTTCCTGGGAAAATTCTTAAATAACAATAGTTAATTCAACTTCGAGGTTTAAGTGTATATATCTCAGAAGAATTAGTGAGAAATGTTTTAACGACATTAATTACATCAAGACTTGTGAATACGAGGGCGGTATGAAGATATAAAAAAAGCTTTCAAAAAAATGCGATTTTACCAAGCTTAACCCTAGTTCGGAGATAAGTGAAAATAATTTTTTTTTTAGATTTTTGTCGATTTCAATCAAATTTAGTCGATTTTTTTGTTTTTGTCCCTACAATGCAATGTAATTAACTGGAAATATATAAATTTTCCAGAAATTTCACTTCCATTGAATATAATTGCCACCCGTATTTGGTCTGACCTTCATTCGTAACAATCGATCATAAATTAACATTAACCACAATTTCACTAACACCTGCTACAGTTAACTTTAAGTTTAAAGTAGATCATTCAATTATTTCGACGTTTAAAGTAAATCATTTTCAATTATAATGTAATCAAATATACCCGATGATAGATGAAAAAAAAAATCGTTGCAGTTATTCCAAGATATCCAATTAACGATATCGAATTATTTTACTTAAAAGTAACATTTTATTACATATTTATTAGAAATAATCTCAAAAAATTTAGGCAGAAAGCGGTTTTTGTCAATTTTACTTTGGTTTGTGTTGGTTTTTATTGTTTTTTGTTGATTTTCATTATATTCTGAGTTTTGTATCAATTTCAATCGGTTTTTCTGGACTTTTGTCGATTTTTGTTGGTTTTCATCAATTTTTGTAGATTTCTATTGGTTTTTGTCGATTTAAATCTATTTTTCTAGATTTTTGAGAATTTTAATTATTTTCAAATGATTTTTCTAGATATTTGTGGATATCAAACGATTTTCGTTGGTTTTTGTCGATTTTTCTGATTTTAATCAGTTCTTGTCGCTATTCATTTCAATAAGCTTTTGTTGATTGTTGTCGATTTCAATCGGTTTTTGTGAACTTTTATCGGTTTTCGTCAATTTTAATCGTTTTTTGGTTAGATTTAGTCGATTCCAATCGATTTTTTCTGATAATTTTCGATTGACTAATTTCGACAAAACGAACAAAAAGTGTCAAAAACTAAAAAAATTAAATGAAATCGATCATTATAGATTTCAATTAATTGTTTTGGTTTTTGTCGATTTTTGTATTTGTCGATATCATTCTGGATTTTTCTCAATTTAAATCAACTTTTGTTGAATTCCGTCAATTTCTTGCGGTTTTAATATATTTTTGTGGATTTTCGTCAATTTTTATCGATTTCCATAGATTTTTATTGATTTCAATCGATTTTTTTTGGTATTTTTCGATTTCAATCGATTTTTTTTGGTATTTTTCGATTTCAATCCATTACTCTGGATTTCTGCCGATTTCAATAGATTTTTGTTGGTTTTGATTGATTATTTTGGGTTTTGTCGTAATTAATCGATTTTTCAGAAATTTTATCGATTTCATCCAATTTAGTCGATCTTAATCGATTTTTGATGGTTTCTGTCGATTTTAATAGATTTTTGTTGGTTTTTGATGATTCCAATCGATTTTTCTGGATTTTTAGCGATCGCAATCGAATTATGTTGATATCCCTCAATTATTATTGTTTCCATTTTCATAAAATCACTTTTTCTACATACGCAAATTCTTCATTTTTGTTAATAAGTTAAAATATTTTGGGCTTTGTATACAACAAAAACTGTTTGTGAAATTAACAGAAGAATTTGTCTCCTACGTGAGAAACTCGATAAGATAAGCCGACTATCACATAACAATTTATACATGAAGCTGTTAGTGCTAAGTCAAGAAACGATAAATCGTGTTCGCTGTCACTGACATATCTCGTTAAATCAGCTCTTATTCGACTGAACGAAAATCGATTTCCGTTTCGCAAAATCTCATTTTCGAACATACCGTAATCGATAGTCCCGACCATCGAAAAACTGCCAAGCACCGTATGGCCAGCAGATGCTACATGATACCATGAGAACATCCTACATTCACTATGGGAATATGAATTTTACTTTTTACCATCATATAATCTCATAGTTTCTTCTTTTATTGTTTATTTGTTACCATTATTATATTTTTAACTATAAAAACCAGTGGCGTATCAAAAATAAAAGCGGTTGATATTTCGACGATAACTTGATCAATTTTTAAAGCTAGAAACTTTTTAAAAAAACATTTTGTAGGGGATTTTAAGTACTTCAACGTCGTATCAATTAAAACTTGTTTCAACCCCCGATTTCGATAAGGGTGCAGCTCAAAGTATAAGTCAAATTTGGTTACGCAATTGAAAACTTTGATTAAAAGTATCTGCTTTAATTTTTATGATACAAAAATTTTAAAAAGTTCAAAACTTTTAGGAAGAAAAACCCTACAAATAACATTTGAAATTTTTTTTAATAACTTGATTAGTTTTTGGTTTATTTAATAAAATTAATTATATAATTCAAGATTACGTAAAAATAAATTTAATCAATTATTTTTTCTAAAATAAGCATTCGAAATCGGTCAAATTACATGGATCACATGGATAATATATGAATAAAGTTAAATGCAAAAGGATTACGAATAATTTCAATTGGGGTGGTAATAGCGAGGCTGTAAATATTATTTTTTAAAAAAAGAAAAGACAAAAAAAAATTTATTTTTATTATAACTCAGTCAATTCTAATGCAAAAAACTTTTAACGATGTTCATTTTGAAGATTTTTCTGTGTACTTCGAAAACGATTTCTTGAATTTTTTCCAAAAATTTCATCAATTTCGAATTATTCGACGTTGAAGGTTAGGTTTTCCAAAAATGTTATTAATGTATTTACAGATGAATCTATTCTAATCGATTTCTATGGATTTCATTGGATTGTTGTTGGTTTTTGATGATTTCAATCTAATTTTATTGGTGTTAATTGATTTTTCGAGTGTTTGTCGTAATCAATCGATTTTTATGGATTTCAATCAATTTTTTTGTCAATTTCCATCGATTTTGTAGGTTTCGATCTATCTGTCGATTCCAATCAATTTTTATGGTTTATGTCGATTTCAATCTAATTTTATTGGTTTTAGTCGATTTCTATGGATATTTGCTGATTTTTGTCGATCTCCATAGATTTTCATCGATTTCAATTGATACTTGTTGGTTTTAATTGATTATTTTGGATTTTTGTCGTAATGAATTGATTTTTCTGGATTTTCATCCATTTTAATCAATTTTAGTCGATCTTAATCGATTTTTGTTGGTTTCCGTCTAAACATTCAAAGGTATATATATATATATATATATATATATATATATATATATATATATATATATATATATATATATATATATACGAACTGAAGCCGGTTCTGCTTTATTTGTATTCAATCCACGTTGTTTTGAATATTCAACCAAGAATTCTATAGAACCAACTTAGTATTTGTTATTATATTATGTAAATACTACAATGTATTGTCGTTATGTCTGATTATATGGAATTTGCACTAACTTTGGATCATGTCTTCTGTACAAATATAAGCTAATACGTTGTATCTAACGCCATCTAGCGTGAATCGTTTCGAATCTATGAGTTTTAAACTGAATTTTCATTAGAATAATTTTTTGGTGAAATTGTTTGAGTTTTGACCGATTTTTATTCAACTAGCTCAATTATATACAATAAATACAAAGTTGGACACTTTTTTAAGAAATTGTAGTTCAAATATGAGAGAAAACGTTATATCTAACGCCATCATCTAGCATAAATCGTTTGAATCTGTGAGTTTTCGAGTCAAATTTGAAGAAACAAACTGAATTTTCAATAAAATAATCGTTTCTGGTGGAATTGCATCACTTTTCCGTTAGAATAATCGTTTAATTTCCACCAGAAAAGTAAGAAAAAGTTGGATTTAATTTTTTTTTATCCCATTTGTCTCATAATCCCGATTTTACTCCTTGTGATTTCCTTAATACTATGAATTTTATAACAAATAAAGTCAAGCTTCCATAAATATCTTATATTAATCACTATAAAGATTTCATTTGTTTTTTTCTATTTAAATAATTTTTTTTCAATATCAAATCCTCTCTTGATTTTTTTACAATCCTCATATAAACAACAACGTTCGAAGATCATTTCTATATACAAATAATTTTATATTTGACAAATATTTTCTATTTATCTATTGATAATAAATTATCAAAACGGATCAGACGTCATCGAATTATTAAACTATCTTATATGCGGAAGGTCAAGGACCTTTAATGGTCTCAGGTTTGTCAGTATCAATAAAACAGCGGCGGCGCTAATTTCATTAAATAGAGTCAATGTTTCAAATTACGAATTTTCATTTTCATATCGAATATAAAAAGTTGAACTTATAAACACAGATAAACTGATATGATAACACCTATGTGAATATGTCAAATCGCGAGGTTAACGTTTTTCTACACCCGAAGAAACGTCAAATCACATGTTTTTGAGGTACCTCAATCGGAATCTAATGAGTTGAGACATTTTTTTCAAAATTAGGTCGATTTTGGGTAGATATTCCTTTTTTTTTTGTAAAAGGATATACGCGAAAGAAGATTCAGCAATGGACCATTGAAACTTAGATTTATCAAGACGATGTTTTATTAATATTTTTATCATTACAGATCTTTTATTTACCAGATTTAGTTTTTTGTGATTTTTTTAACAAACAGAATTACGTAGAATATGAAATTTTCCGTTTTGGTACGAGTAATTTCTAAAAATAAACTTCAAAAACAATTTTACACAGTTTATTTACTCGGATAATTAAATATAGGTTAAACATCCTTCAAATTAAATTATTTTTCCACGAGCATCCCAATTTTAGTTTTCCTCGTTGGATAAATTTCATTACTAATCCTACATTTCAATTAATTTAATTTTTGTTACTAATTCTATTATATTAGTTAAAGTTTATAACAAATATTTATAGTATTTTGACCATTTTATACGAAAAATTTTTACTTATAAAGTAAATCATACAAAAAATGATGACATAATCACAAAATGCCCTTTAAAATGATTTAAATTAGCGAAATATTGCCAAATATTTTGAAATATTTTTGGCATGACGATTGAATAAATTTCAATAAAATAGTCGTTTTTGGTGGAATTGTTCGAGTTTTTAATGATTTTCATTCAACTTTCTCAACTACTTACAACAAATACAAAGTTGGTCATTTTTTTAAGTAATTGCAGTTCAAATATGACAGTTACGTTATATCTAACGCCATCTAGCGTAAATCTTTTCGAATCTGTGAGTTTTCGAATCAAATTTAAAGAAACAAACTCAATTTTCAATAAAATAATCGTATTTAGTGGAATTGCATGAGATTTGACTGATTTTCATTCAACTAGCTTAACTATTTACATTAAATCCACTTTAAAACGATTTAAAAATATATATGGTGGTTGATTTTAATTTATTTTCAATTAAAAATTTCCAACTAAGATATTTTGAAATGTCCTTGTTTTAAAAAAAGATCACAACCAAAATTTTTAAATTATCTTTATTACGAATGCATGCATCGAGCGTATCTTCAATCCCTTTATTTAACTTTTATAAAAAAAGTTTTTTTTAGGAAAACATTTAAAAAATTCATAAAAAAAATTGTTCGAAATCAACCTCTACAGAAATTACCTGCGGTTTGTTCTAGTTTAATTTTACATTGTTTTTTTTCAAATTTCGTCCTTTTAAATTCAATTTTTTTAATTTAAATGTTTATTTATACTTTATCAACATATTATTGATTTTAACCCTCAACAAATCGACGTCTACAGATGGAACAGTCTTTGCCTTCTTTAGATCCAGTTTTTGCGTTCTTTTCGTAGCATCCTTGTAACATCATAAATTTATTTCAAATTAAAACGTGTCTTGTCGTTTCTTTCAATGCCAAATTTGATTTATTCACTTTTAATCTACACTATCTAACAAACATAAAGAAATTTTTCATGTCAAACAAATTTTTAAAAAAATGAATTTCACGAGAAAAATTTTCTATGAACCAGACACGCCTTAACAACACGCCCGTTCCAACTAACACTAAATTATCATTTTCAACTCCTACAATATACAATTTATTTCAAATTGTTTGTTTCAATGTCAAATTCTATTTATTCATTTTTATTTCTCGTAGATCATTTTCCGAAATCAGTTCAATCGTAGAGGGCTGTTCGGTAGACTGGGGTTAATTTTGGGCTCACGGTTAGGTGTTTAAAATCTTTTCCTGATTGTATTATCACAAATATCACAAACCATTGATTGAATCATAACCTCTAATGTTTATTTTGTTAAAAATACTCTTCCTGATCAAGCAGATTTATTTATTTTGCGAAAACTTTGTTTTTATGTGTATTAATACCAGATGTTTCGTTTCTTATAAAATATATTATGAAAATTGTTATAAAACATATTATTACTTCAAATAATAAATTGTTTATAAGTTAAATTTAGTAATTTTACATGTCATAAATAATCATATTTTCAAATTTTACGAGGTTTAGTCTGAAAATAAGCTTTCAAACAATTCACAAAATTTAATACACTTAATTTTTTTATATTAATGTTCACTGTTGTATAAGTATTTTTTAACGTACAACGACGAACTGAAGGTTTTACGTCCTAACCTCAACATTACAAAGAATAAAGCCACGTCTCCAATAGGAAATTTCGTATTTCTCCAAATAAAAACGCTTTTAACATTTCACAGTAAGTAGTTTAATATAAACAACTTTACAAACTACACAGAAATTTACATCAAGAGCAATCGTTTTCCCCACGGAGGCCATTTTCATACGACAATAGCTGATTTAAAAAATTTGTTCGATTGATCAATTGAATAATTCGATCACAGAAAGTTATGTCAAAAGCAATCGTTTTCCCCACGGTGGCCATTTTCACACGATCATCACCTGATTTAAACAATTTGTTCGATTGATTAATTGAGTAATTCGATTACAATTCATTAAATTATTATTTTTGTATAAATACGTTGTGTGCAATTGTTATATACCCGATCCACACTCTCCTCGAGGAAACACGACTGTGAACGCTTTCACGCGCTTCGCCCATCGCTCGCCGCCTCGGCTCGCTAATAGAAGCCTCGCAAGACACAAAACAAAATCTGCTACCTACGAAATGCCGCTTAAAGAATTTTATCGCCTAGTAATTAAATTAAAAAAAAATTGGTCCTCCACGTAACAGAATCTACAAGTTCAACGTTTTCGTTGGTGGGATGTGACAAAATAAAACACCAAAGTGTACTAACTCTAATATATTTCACAGTTTTCGTTTTTATATTAAATACATCGATTTAGAAAATCATTATTCAAATTGAGACTTGATTAATGATGATGTGATCTGCGATATCATCTCCCTTCATGCACCAACGGCACTCCGGATCGTCCGTGATGGTTAGTCCTAGATCAACTTTTTCAAACTATTTCTTGTTTTATGCTCTGAAAGGTCTGTTTTCCACTCGATTCTTCCTTTTTCGTTGCTTTTCCATGTATTTAGTTGTTTCACCATTCATCTTGAGGCCAAATCTTCTTCGTTTTTATATAAACTTTTCTCAATTTCCCCGGGATCTGACTATATCATCGTTTTTTTTATAGGTTAGATTAATTTTCGTATTTTTTTTACAAATATTTGTTGTACGAAAAATTTTTCGAGGACTTTATTGATAATGATTAATTTCCTGTCACGCGTTGGGTATTATTTTTAATGACCATGGTAGTTTGGTTTTATTTTGCCTCTTTTCGATCGAAAGCTGTGACGAATCTTAATCGAGAAAAGGATATTACGTTAAAGTAGATTACACAAAACGATAACTTCCTTTTTAATGTTTCATAAACTTAATAATCTCCATCAACTGTCTTAAACCTTTGATATAATTTCGTATACGAGGTTTTCCATCGAAATAATTTTAAAGTTAACAACGTCAAACTTCATAATGACAACGTCAGATTTGACATAATCATATCGGTGTCGCCATATCTAACAACTTGAATAGAAATCATGAAATCTTTGATTGATTGATTAGTTTCGTTTGAATCTAAATATGACAGGTGTCAATTACACGCCCACACGCATCCGCTTCCGCTTTATACATCACTTCAAACCCTTAAGCTGCGCAGCCTTTGAATCATAAACGGTGTGGTTCCGTCGTTTATAAAGTACAGAGGCGTACGAAAAGTAATTTTATTATATTCGGTCAGTTTATTCGAAAATTGTTATTTCAATAACAAATCACTGAATGCGTTATTAAAAGTGCTGATTATGCCGTTATTATATTTAAAATTTAATTTTCCAAGTAATTTTATATATAAAAAATTATTTGTTACGCTTTTGGTTGTAGTACGTCGTAAAAACACAAAACGAAATTTATAAAATAGACTTGAAGTACGTCTGGTTGTCAGGTGTGCACCAAGGGTCTTTTCCAAGTAGTATACACGTGCTACGTGCTTAAATGACTGCTTCCGGTTGTTCGGATCATATTACAACGCCTTTTCGCCCTCGTTACGTTTTTACTCCCCTTTTATTGCATTTTATACAGGATGTATCTCGATTATAACTAGAATTATGTATTATTTTAGTTTTATATTTATCAAATATAAAGACTTTTGTATATCAAAATAGCTGTAAACACACAAAACAAAAAAATACTGCCTGCTAGTGTGTTGATAATCATTATAAGCGAGTTACATACACGATTTTTTCTACGACTAATAATAACTTTATTTTCGAAATTTATCAAACTTGTTGATTATAATTGTAATTTTTCATGTAAATTATGCATCAGATTATTTACTAACTGAATCGTTATTTATACAAAACGGATTTTTCTCGATAATTCGGTTCTAGAAAATAAATAAAGGGAAAGGCCTTCTTAAACATAGATTATCCCTAGCTAGGGGATGGTAATTTTTTTGTTGAATCTAACCATTTAAATCGATAGAAAAAAACATTCTGAGCGCTAATTAATCTATGGATTTTTTTCGAAAAATCAATACTTTTCAAGTTATTCGTGTTTAAAATTTTTGTCACCAAAACTTTGGATTTTATTGAAAAACTGTAAGGGAATTGAATGTAGGTTTAAAAAAAAATAAAGAGAATTTTTTATTTGGTTACAGACCTAATACAAACCGAGTAACGATTAATTGAAGGTGGGGTGATTTTGAAAAATCATTTAAGTGGAAAAAGCTCAATTTTACGAAAAAAATGTATTGAATATTTTTTAAAGAATTTGAAAAAATCATTCAAATGAGACTTTACTAGATTTTGTATTACGTAAAATAAGGGAGTTATGACGAAAATAAAATAGAAAACGTCAATTCTACACTTTATATTGCCACTCTAATTGGAATAAATAGTAAAAGTTTCAATAAAAACTTGTTTTTTAAATTTTCTTAATTTTTGGAATTCTGACATAATCGAACAGGACTGGCATCACGGTCAAATCGTGGACGCATTCGTAATAATAACCACAATTTTTGAAGATTTTAATTTCTTTTCTATATAAGGGGTAATTTTTAAGGGTTGAAAATATGTAAAATAATCAAGCACTACAAAAAATGTCAGTTGATTTTTAAATTTTATAAATAAGATCATAAATGCTTTTGTTTCAACTTTTTTGAAATAAGGGATGGATTTTAATAGTGATTAAGAAACATTTTGATTGATTACAATAGAAAAGGCACTTTTAATATGAATTAAGTAAAATAAAAAAATTATTTTATATATTTTATAAAAGGGGTTGGTTTTATGGGTTGAACACATTATCCTACAAATGTTTCTTCAACTTTTATTTTATAGAATTTTGACAATAAGGGCTAGTTTTGCAAATTATAACACATATTGTAGATTTCGAAGTGAAGCTTAATTAAAAAATTTCACGCAAATCCATGCATCTTAATGGAATTTTGAGGTTGAACCATATTTTTACCGTTATTTACTGGACTATGACATAATCGAACAGGACCGACTTCACTGTTATATCGTGGACGTGCTCGTATCAACATAAAGAGATCCAAAAAATGAGAAAAGTTTATTTTATCTTTTATCTGCCTTCATTTAGTTTATTTTCTACTACTAAAAGTATTTTGGCAACCCTGTATATTCGAATAAATTAAATATAATATTTTAGCGTTTTAAATCGTTTCTTATTGCTTACACCCGGTATAAAAATAGCCAGTAAACAATTCATCTACTAATCATCATAGTTCTAGAGGTATTCATATTTTTATTTTTATTCTTTTTTTTATATTTTCGAACTAAACAGGAAGACGTAATGCGCCTCGATGCTTTCAAAATCTATTCTAGTAACTTCTTTTACTAAAAATTTTAGTCTATGGGAAGTTTTAGAAGATACACAATACTTAAATTTTAAATATGTACGCCATGAATTTTGGCAAATTTACTCAAATTTTAGTCGCTGCCGAAAACATACACGTAAGTTGTCGAATTTCATAGAAAAACAATTACCATGTGCATTTAAGACATTTTTGTATTTTGTATAAATTCATCTCGTTTTAAAAACCGGATATATTTAAATTTATTTATCAAACTGACAGTTTAATTTTAGAATGTGATTAATATAGTATTATTCATACAATAAAATCGTGGTTCTTCCACGTAAATCAATCGATTATTACTATTCACAATTTAAAAATAAATTATTATTTATTTAAGAATAAACAAAATAATGTATTACGTATTTATCACGAAAAAATGCTTTCTGAATAATAGATCCGGTATGGTCTAGTGGCTAGGATACCTGGCTCTCACCCAGGAGGCTCGGGTTCGATTCCCGGTACCGGAAGTTTTTTTTGATTTTTATTTGTTGTTACGAAGGTTGTTTTGAAATATAGCAACACTGATATGCATATGTCAAAAACGTTTTATGATACGAGGGTTATTTGATATTAATATTTATTTATGTAAAAACTTAAGTAGCAACCCTCGTATCTAGATAACCGTCTATACGATTTCAAAAAATTTAAAAAAATGTATGTGGATTAATTATGTATTTCAAAAATAGAAAATAACTCACGTAAATAAAATTATTATGACAATTACCTAGAGTTGTATACTATATTTTATCTACGACCAATAATATAGATACATACATACAAAATACGTTTCATATTTATGTCAAAGTTTATCGAGAAAATGTTGTATTCACAATAAATATTACAAAAAATCGATATGTGTTTTAAAATACAGGGTGTTCCATTTGAAAGTATTAACAACATTAATTTTTTCATTTACCCTGTATAGAAACGAGAAAATAATTGAAATTTAATCATTTTTCTCTATATTTTTCGTTAGTTATTACATTTAAAAAACGCGAACACGTTTCGTTGGAACCGCCAGAGTTATGAGCGTTGCTCGACTTATATTGATTTCTGTAAAAGGAAAAAATGTTTTAACAAAGTTTTTTATCTCGCAGTTGATTTGAAAAATTTTTCATTTAAAAAAAATTGATTAACCAAAGACATGTTCTCATTGATATATTCTAGCATTTTAGTTAAATATATATGTATAAGACAATTTCCAATATATCTGTGGTTTTGGTGACACAGTCAATCAAACACAATTGTGTTTCTCTGTAAGAAAAGCGATTTATTGTTATTAACATGTAAACTAAAAATTACATGAAACAAAAGTATGCACCTATTTAGTACTAAACAAATATTTCATACCTGTAAGAAAAGAAACGACATTTAATGTTATTATTAACAATGTCTGTTCCAAAATCACAAATTAAAATAAACTTAAAAATGAAATTGTTTTCCAGCACACAATCACACAACCCGACATTCGAGGTTATGCCCTGCTTCCCATCGATGATAGTGACAGATCATCTGTCACAAACGGACTTTATGTGACGTACGGCAAAATAACACGCAAAAGAAAATTATATTTTTCTTTACATCTCCCCTCCCAGCGAAGATAGGAGACTATATTTTCACATGCATGCCTTCAAAAGTAGGCAGGAGCTGGCGTTAGCTTCGAGATGTGGAAAAAGTTTGACTCTGATCTTCTATGGTCAGTGCTTATCTTGAAGATTGAGTTTGAAATTTTTTCTATGATTTTGTAGGGTCCAAGTCTCAATTCATCTAGCTTCTTCCTATTGAGTTTGTTTCCATTTTCTACAAAAACAGTATCACCAACTTTGAAGTCTATATTTTTTCTGTTTTTGTCATAAATTGTCTTGTTGTAATTATGTGATTTGATTGTATTTTTTAGTGCCTTTTCTCTGGCCTGGATTAAATCGTAGTCAGACTTCTTTTGTTTCAGCTCATTTGGCAAAATCGTGACATCTGTGCCATAAAGTAGGTACTTTGGAGCATATCCAGTAACAGTGTGTTCCGTTTCATTGTATTTTTGTACACAACTGTGAGCTACAGATATCCATGCTTTTTTCTTGTCATGTTCGTTCATCCTGCACCTTATTTTATTGACCAATGTTTGATTTAATCTCTCGTTTAAGCCGTTTGAGAAAGGAGAGTTCACTGCTGTAAAAATTATGGGAATATTATTTTCATCCAAAAATCTCTTGAATTCCTTAGAGTTGATACCTGGGTATTGGTCTGATAATATCAATTCAATGTTATCACTCTCTGCACAATTCTTTATCAGCTTTATGAAGTCATTTGCATTTTGGGTACTTGATGTTAGAATATATGCATATCGGGTGAAATGATCTGATAAAAGGTGTAAATATCTCTTCGTTGATCTGGAACCTCCGAAACCTCCTATGGTGTCAATAGAGCATATCTGAGAAGGTTTTGTAGCAGGACCCAAATGAGACATCAGTCCATATTTATTATGTCTTCTTGATTTATTCTTTAAACATACTATACAACCCTCACAGATTAATTTTATGTTTTTAGTCATATTTTCTGCTGCATACACTGAGCTAATCATTTTCTGCATCTGTTTAATTCCTATGTGGCCTAGATCTGTATGTACATTTTTCATGAGTTCTATGCTCAATTCCTCTGATATAATGATTTTTTCCTTTTTCTTTACTTGCTTGTAGTAAACATTATTTCTTTTTACTAACTTTCCTTTTCTGCATTGTATATATTCATTTTTAATTTGATCTTTTAAGATATCTTCTAGTGTTATTGTATTCACTACTTTCAACCGATCCTCTAGGTTTTCATTTGGATCAAGCACTGGGTTCCTGCTCAGGCAATCAGCTTCAGTGTTGTATCTTCCTGGAGAATATTTAATTTGGAAATCATATTGTGATAAGTAATATGTTAAATCGCCTAGTTCTTCGTCAGTTCTAGACCTTATGTTCATGTTCTCTAATGGCTTGTGATCTGAAAAGACAATGAATTTCCTACCCATTAATAGATGTTGCCAATACTTTACACATTCTTTGACTGCCAGGCATTCCAGATATATAGCTTTCTTTCTTTTTTGGACTTCATTTAACTTTTTAGAAAAATATGCTACTGGTTTTTCTTCATTATTTCCTTGTGGCTGTTTTAGTATTGCTCCTACTCCTAGTATACTGGCATCTGTGTATATGTGAATAGGTAGGTTTGGATCAAAGATTGTCAATACCGGTTGAGAACATAATATTTGTTTCATTTCATCAAATGACTCTTGGCATGCTTCGGTCCAGTTAAAGGTTTGTCCTTTTCTTAAAAGGTTATGTAATGGTTCCAACTTTATTGCTATATTTGGCACATACTTATGATAAAAGTTTATCTTTCCCAGGAATTGCCTCACATTTTTCTGATTCTTTGGAATCGGGAAATTTTTTATTGATATTAAATTGTCTTTCAACGGTCTAACTGAATTATTTTGTATCACATGACCCAAGTATTTGACTGTATCCGCTGCAAATGTGCATTTAGAGAATTTTAGTTTCAAACCTTCACTTTTAATTGCTTGAAAGAGTTGTTCTAGATGCCTTACATGATCCGAAAATGATTTTGAAAATAGCAAAATATCATCGATAAAACATACCGTAAACTCTTCCAGCTTGTGCTTCCGTATGATATTGCACATTATTCTCTGGAATATAGCTGGAGATGTTTTTAATCCAAATGGTAAGCAGGTCCATTGGTAGTGCCCCTCCTGTGTCACAAATGCAGTTTTGTATCTGTCAGTTACACGCAAAGGTATAGACCAAAACGCTGAATTTAGGTCTAGTGTTGAGAAAAACTTGCAGTCCCTTGTCTTTAATATTAGGTCTTCAATAAGAGGGAATGGCTGTGACTGAGGCACAACTATTTTATTTAAGTCTCGAAAATCAATGCACAATCTTGATTTTTTATCTTCTTCTCTTTTATATGCTAATGTGACCGGTGCTGCGAATGGGCTATATGATTCTTCTATTATATTTTTTTCCAATAATTTTGCAATTTGATTCTCAATTTCTTTCTTGTCTTCAATTGTGCAACGATATGGACGTTTACTACAATATTTTTCTGTTAACAGGTTTATGTGTGCTTCATAATCCGTTACCTTTCCTATGTCAAATTTGTCCTTTGCAAATACTGACTTATTTTTTGATATTAATTCATCAATCAATGCCTGTTTTTCAAAGTCTAGATGATTAATACAAATTTGAAAGTCTTTTCCACATATGCCTTCATTGAAATTTATTAAATTATCAGATTTTATTTTTATAGAAATTATATCTGGATCTGTTTCCTTAGAAACTGTTCCACTTCTTTGTATGGGTATTTTCTGACTAATTTCTAAGTTTGCATTTTGAACTAGGTAAAACTCTTTTATACAATCTAGTCCCACTAAGAAGTCATAATCGAAATTTTCCTTGTCTATTACAAAAACATTCTTTTCCACATCAAAAATGGCTATATCTATTGTAATTATGCCATTTGCCTTTTTAACGCCATTAATCATTTTCAAATTAGTATTGTTGTAGTGACTGGTTTCCTTATTATTTATTTTTAACAATCTTGAATTTATCAATGAGACATTAGAGCCTGAGTCATAGATCCCAAAAACTTCAACATTCTTATTGAGTACTAATTTGACTTTGATCAATGGCGGCACTATTAGTTTTTTTGATCTTCACACTGCAATTCACATTCCAATTCTGAATTGTTAACGAGCTTTATTTGCTTTTTATCCTTTTCTGTATCTGATTTTGTTCTAAACCAACAGGAATCTTCTGAATGATAGCGTGCACCCTTTTTTAATTTTTCACAAATACTACATTTTTCTTTTACTTGCTTGGTATCGTCTTTTTTTTAATATTTTTTTTCTTTGCAACCAAATGTTCTAATTTTCCAAGTCCACTAAACAAGTCTTTAGTGTGTAAAATTTCTTCCTTGTTGATTCGATCAGTTATAAAATCTGGTAAGCCGGCGGCAATTATATCAATAAGTGTCCCTTCATCTATTGTTTTTCTTACTTCTAGTAAAAGTTTTTCTTTTTTAACTGCATATTCTAATAAAGATCCATATTGATATTTGAACGATAAAGCATACTTGCTAGTAGTCCAACCTTTATTTGCATAAGTCTGTATAAAGCTCGATTTCCATTGTAACCACTCGGAATGTAAGGTAAGTTTGATTATCATGGAAGAATACCAATCAGTGCACGATTTTTCAAGAAATAATCTAAAGATTTCAATTCTTTCTTCGTCTTTTAATATATTGAACCTTTCACATTCTTTTTCAAATACTTCCATCCACTGATTTGCATTTGAATTCTTTCCATCAAATTTTTCAATTACAAACTTGTCAGCTAGCTTCTTTATGCTTTGTTTTTCTTTTTTCTCCTGGTTTTCTATTAATTTCTCTAAAATTTTGGCTATAGGATCTTCTGAACACGTTTTGCTTACGACAGTCAATTGTTCTTTGGTAGTTTCCTCTAGAAATTGGTTCTGAAAAATCATATTGCCATCCTCATCAACATATGTTTTTAATATATCCTCTGTTGTTTTTATCCAAACACTTCTAGTTTGATGTCTTTTTTTTAATGTATTTTTCACTGTGACAAAGGTTTTCGAAGATTGAATATATGTGTGCTGTGAAATAGCTTGGAATTCTTCAGGAATAAGGAAATATTTTTCATCTTCAGTCACAATTGCGGTTATGGCGATATAGTTTGACTTCCGTCTGTTGTTGGTTTCACTTGAAAAGTAAACTTCAACTTTTCCATTTTGTTGACAATAAATGTCGTTTTATAAGACAATTTCCAATATATCTGTGGTTTTGGTGACACAGTCAATCAAACACAATTGTGTTTCTCTGTAAGAAAAGCGATTTATTGTTATTAACATGTAAACTAAAAATTACATGAAACAAAAGTATGCACCTATTTAGTACTAAACAAATATTTCATACCTGTAAGAAAAGAAACGACATTTAATGTTATTATTAACAATGTCTGTTCCAAAATCACAAATTAAAATAAACTTAAAAATGAAATTGTTTTCCAGCACACAATCACACAACCCGACATTCGAGGTTATGCCCTGCTTCCCATCGATGACAGTGACAGATCATCTGTCACAAACGGACTTTATGTGACGTACGGCAAAATAACACGCAAAAGAAAATTATATTTTTCTTTACATATGTATAGTTATATACAGAGGTCGGCATAAGTTAGGCAAAATATTTCTAAAATGATCTCGTCCTCGTCCAAAATCAATTTTCTCACGGAAATTTCCAGATAACTGTGGCCCGTCACGTGACTTTCAAAAATATCTGCCCATACACACATCCCGGGCGGGTTTAATTCTTAATTCTCAACGTCATCGTTATTTTTTTCTATATGTTTCGTTAGTTATTACAGATATTTATCGTTAAGAACGCGACGCGTCGTCAACAGAGCCCGTTTTTAAGAATTTAAGAAACGCGAACACGTTTCGTTGTAATTGACAGCGTTGCCTGACTTATGAGCGTTGCTTGACTTATACCGATTTCTGTAGAAGGGATTTTACGTTCTTGTAACAAAAATTTAATATTTTCCTTACAGACTACAATAAAAGTGTACGCTAGATGCCTCCGACCCGATATCGAATATAAAACTCTAAGTATAACTTTCCAAACGACTTGTAAAGAAGTTGTCGGAACCCTGTTGGGTAAATACAAGATGAAACACAGAGATCCGAAACTTTTTTACCTTTCAATGGAAGTGACCGTTAGAAAGGCGGGCGTGAAGACGCATCTGGCGTTGGACGAGGAAGCTCGACCGGCAGTTTTGCAAAGCTGTCACCCGAAAGGTGATTCCAAGTAAGTTAATCCCGTTTTCCACATATTTTTCGTTGTTTTCACGACATTTCCGTTATATTTGAAGATTTTCTTTACAAACTCGACGTGGCGGTCTGGTAAAGATCTACGATTCGGCTCTAAATAACAATTCTCAATACAAAAGTCTTTTAATAAGCGCAAGAACAACGGCAGATGAAGTCATATCGTTGTTACTGAATTGTAGTAATAGTAAAGAACGCGTTGAACAATTTTCCATATACGAGGTGAATACTGATAGAGAACAACAGAGAAAACTACATCCGGACGACAGACCATTGCTAGTTCAACAAACTTGGTTACCAACCCATCAATGTCATTTTCTAATAAGGAGAAATCTCGATTATTTACCTTTA
The DNA here is from genome assembly GCF_026250575.1 of Diorhabda carinulata. Taxonomy (NCBI): domain Eukaryota; kingdom Metazoa; phylum Arthropoda; class Insecta; order Coleoptera; family Chrysomelidae; genus Diorhabda; species Diorhabda carinulata. The sequence continues at coordinate 15,216,980 of NC_079462.1, forward strand.
TCCAGAAGGAAGGTTAGTTTACGAAATATCCGGTGGAAAACTCACTTTTAACGAGAAATTTTTTTTAATAGATATTTTGGGTATCGGAACCGCCTCTACCAGTTTCGAGAACATTTAGAACTTCGCAACCGATTTCTTTTTCCCAACGAAATGATAACAATTCTTGTAATAATTTATTACCTATGTCGGGGTCTCATCAACCGACTTCTTTCTTAGACGATCGTCAGGACGAAGAAAATGTTAAAAGAAACGAGAAAATTAAACAAAAAGACGCGACGACTGTAGCAAAAAAGAAAACTAACCTAAAAATTTGGAATAGCAGCTCGCTGTTATCGAAAACTGATAACGAACAAACGTACGCCGATTACGAGAATTATTTTTATATATAAAATCGAATTTAAGTAAAAACATTTATAAAAAAGTTTTAACTTATCGATAAACCCTTGTATTAATAAAAAAAATTGATAATTTTCATACCTTTATCTAAAAATCATTACACCCTGTATTAATACTTTATGAAAAAAATCAATTTACATATCCATCCACCCCTATATTATTGAAAGTTTATACAAAAAAAAATATATTTCGATTTACCCCTGTATGTTCTAAAAAAATTAACGATGCACCCTTAATAATTACAAAAAATATCATTTATTTCAAATATCTATCCACCTCTGTAATAAACAAATTTAAAAAAAAATCATAATTTTCACGTACCGACCCACCCTCGTATCATTCGCCAAAATCTATCCACCCTATATTATTAACAGTTTATACAGAACAAATGTTACATATCGATCTACCCCTGTATGTTCTAAAAAAATTAACGATTCTCACACTTCGATGCACCCTGTATTAATAATTAGGAAAATATCATTTATTTCACATATCTATCCACCCTTGTAATAAAGAAATTTAAAAAAAATTCATAATTTTCACGTACCGATCTAATCTCGTCTAATTCAACGCCAAAATCGATGCACTCTGTATTAATAATTCGTTGCGAATACATTCATTCTACATATCTATCCATCCCTGTATTATTGACAGTTTATACGTAAAATGGAATAATGTTACATATCGATCAACCCTATATTAATGATTATTAAAAATATCATTTATTTTACATATCTATTGACCCCTTTTCTAAATAAAATTCATAATTTTCACGTACCGATCCACCCCACTCAACGCTTAAATCGATGCACCCTGTATTAATAATTCGTTTCAAAAAAAACATTCACTTTATATATCTATCCACCCCTGTAATAAAAAATTTAAAAAAAATTCATAATTTTTACGTATCGACACACCCTCGTATCATTCAACTCCAAAATTGATCCACCTGTATTAATAATTCGTTACAAAAAAGCCATTTACTTTACATATCTATCCACCCCTCTAATAAGAAATTAACAATCTAAGTACTGACCCACCCTCGTATCATTCACCGCTAAATTCGATTCACCCTGTATTAATAGTTCGTTACGAAAAAACCACTTATTGTACTTAACTATTCACCCCTGTAACAATAAATTTTTTCTAAAAAAATTTATAATTTTCACGTACCAAGCCACCCTCGTATCATTCAACGCTAAAATCGATGCTTCCTGTATTAATAAAGCGTTATGAAAAAACCATTCAATATTAACATCTGTTTATTATTGATGTTTTTCACAGAACATGAATAATTTTTACACTTCAATCAGTCCCTGTATTAATTAACATTTTTGAAAAATATTCGATAATTTCCTAATATCAACCCACCCCCCTATCATAAAAGCTATCAAGGAAAAAATTATCCAAACACATCGATGCGCCCTGTATTAATAATTATTTCTGGAAAATATTGATCGACCCCTGTATTAATTTATTTTAGAAAATCATTTCTTTCCACATATTGTTGATTTATACAGAAAGTGGATAATTTTTATATATTGATTTAAACCCTGTATCTGGCTTCTAAAAAAATTATACTTACTCATCGATGCACCCCTATTTTCTAAAGATGTACATAGAAAAGTGATGATTGCAATTCAAAATATTTATCGTATTAATAAACTTTTAAAAAAAATTAAACATCTTTGTACCCCCGTATTAATAAAGTTTTAAGCATATACAATAAATTATTTCTACTCACATATCCGGTCGTTTATAAATGTTTTTATGTGGAATTGTTTTTTTTTTTGTATATATATATATATATATTTTTTTTGTGTGTCGTCTATTTTTTTTAAATGTGATATGCAGCTTTGGATGCCAAAGAAAATTATTTTACTAAAAAAGGCAACTATCAAATTTTATACTATAAATAATGAAATTCACAAAATTCTTCATTTACCCTCGTAACACAAAATAAACATAATTCACTTTACATGTTTGTTGTTTTCAAGTGTTCCTCGTACTAAATACTTATCTGAACCAGAACCGGCTTTAACGCTTTTGTCTATAAATATCTTTGATATTCGTTACTTAGATGGCATGTTTGTAGTCAAGGTTCCATTTGAAAAAATACAAATTCATTTCTGGTATATCTTTTAAAATGTTTGTGTGTTAAGTTGTGTATCAATGAGTTTTTCTATCGTATACCAAAGAATTCTCTATTTTGTACATAAATTATAATAAAATTGTATTTCCGATGTCTAATAATTGTATATTATTTTAAAATAAAAAAATATATTTATGAAATCTAACCATTATTTCATTTCGTTCCTGTACCTAGCAAATAATCCCTATCAAAAATGGCGTCCGTGGAACTTTAACGACATCTATAGGAATTATTATCAAGCTCCAGAATAACAGTTTACATTCATAATAACGAAATATGTAGAAAAAAATATGCCCCGGGTGAGGATCGAACTCACGACCTTAAGAATATGAAACTTACGCGCTACCGAGGCTTAATTATTTGCAAATAAGTTGAAATCAAGCAACTAAATCATGAATCAATCACAAAAATGTGACTAATGATATTTGAAACTAATCGTCAAGTTGTTTTTTTTAATATTAAGATAGATGCTTTTTAAAATTTACAAGACGAAAATATGAATCAAAATACATTGGAATCTCCAAGAATCAAAACACACTAATCAGGTTAATAAATAGACAATACCTTTAAATGTAGATCGCGAAAGCACGACTATATATATTTGACAGTAAACATCGAACTACAAATAATATTATACCTATCTAAGCTTACAATAAGAAAATATCTAATCCAAATTCAATACTGCTTCTTATAATTGTAAATAAAAAATAATATAAATTCACGTGACGTAATCAGCTAGCAAATCTACATCAATAAAAAAGGTATTTCCAAATTTAGTACGCAAAAACATGACTATTAACAGTAAACATCGAACTATAAAGGTAATATATTTGCAGTATTTCATTAATCATTGACTTATAATGAAAAAATATCTCAATCAAATTCAACGTTACTTACTGGAATTGAAAATATAGATAAATATAAACTCACTTATTACTTAATCAGTTGATTGCGAGAGCATGACTATTGACATCTGACAGTAAACATCAAACAATGAAGATAATTAATCTTTCATTATTTCACCAATCTTAATTTACTATAAGAAAATATCTGATCTAAATTCAATACTAGCTCTAGAAATAGAAAAACAGAACAATATATATTTATTAGTAACAAAGTTATATCAATAGACAATAGGTATCTTCGTATTTAGTTCGCGAAAACATGCCTACTGACATTTGACAGTAAATATCAAACTAAAAAGCTAATTATTTTTTCAATATTCTACCAATCTAAGTTTACAATAAGATTATGTCTAATCCAAATTCAACGCCACCTCTTGGAACTGCAAATACAGAAGAAGATGAACTTACTCTACCTAGAGCTAGTATTAACAAAATGATAAAAGAACTAGTACCTTCTGTCAGAATAGCGAACGAAGCTAGAGAATTAATCTTAAATTGTTGCACTGAATTCATACATTTACTTAGTTCGGAAGCAAATGAAATTTGTAACCAATTACATAAAAAAACTATAAATGCAGAACACGTTCTTATGGGTAAGTTCAAAATTTTGTTCATCTAATTATTGAAAAACGTGAAAAAAAATTATTGTAGCCTTGAATAGACTCGGTTTCTCTGATTATACAGCAGAGGCAGAAGCAGTTTTAAAAGATTGTAAAGCAGTAGCAGCTAAACGTAGACGTCAAAGTACTAGATTAGAAAACTTAGGTATTCCAGAAGAGGAATTATTGAGACAACAACAAGAATTATTTGCCAAAGCTAGACAAGAACAAGCTCAAGCTGATCAACAACAATGGGAACAATTACAAGCTGCAGCTGCCAGACAAGCTTTGCAACAACAACAGCAACAAGGAGGAGAGGATATGGACGATTTTTAGGATAAAAGTAAAAATATTTCTTTATTTTTCGCCTTACTCTAGTTTTATATAAAATAATTTGTATATATTTCGATTAGAAGATTAGATTGATATTAAATTAAGAACTATTCGAAATTAGACGTTTAAAAGGTGAATTTGTTCAAAAATATGGACAATAAGAGTGTTAATTTGGAAAAAATAAATTTATTTTCATATATATTGTTATTTTTTTCAAAATAAATAATAATTATCCACATTTTCGGGTGTTTAATTTGTATTAATACTCCAAAGGTTTGGTTCTCTTCAGTATATTTCATTGTTTTTCTTGAAACTATTGGTAGAGTTTCAAAATTTTCGATATTATTTTATAAAAAATATTTTTTTGAGACGTGGCGAGCATTTTTTAACAAACGGTCTTTAAGTGGGAGGAAAATTCTACCAAAAAACGTGATTTTTGGTAACAACATGAACAAATCGACTTTTTTCATTAGTTTTTTGTTATTTTATGTCGATATAATCATAAATCTTTCGAAAAATCCCTTTTCCATATTCGACAAAACTACCCTGACATATTAAATTCCGGCAGCTATTTGCTTGACCTTCAGATTAGAATTCATTGGTGAAACGAACTTAATTTCACTTTGAGGGATAAAAAACCAAAAAAAAACTCAAAATATCTTTATTTCTTTTCCAAAAATCAACGTAAAGTAGTAAATACAAAAATTACAATGCCCGAAAAATAGTTTTTGAAAGTATCCTCGTAAAATGAACAATATCTAATCAATAATTTCTATTGATTCATCTTTAATCTGTACAATTTCTGTTTTATCATCAGTATCTTTATGTTCCATCTCGGTTATCTTTTGTTGTAGCTTCTCTAATTCCTCTTTGTGTAATTTTTTCATAGTTTCCATTTCTGCTTTTATCCTATCACGTTCTTGGGAAACTTCTTTGCTATTTTTTATAAGTTGTATATTTGTTTCTCTTTCTTTGTTGTAGCAATCGGTTAATTTATCGAGTATTTCGTTGGTTTTTTGAATTTGTGTCTCGTAGTGGGATCTACTGGATTTCCACTGAAACGCGTTTTTATTTTGGAAATAAATTGAAGAAATTTTCAAATTTAAAAAAAAATTGAGGTTTGACCCAATTTTTAACGATCAGTAGTAGTATTGGGACAAATTTTTGGAAATTGCGGATTGTTTTTATTAGTAGAACATAGATTCTCAAAAGTGTAACAAATTTATTGGGAAGTAAATTTGATTTTCATGAAATCGCAGCGAGTGAAATGCAATTTTCATTGATTAGAACGCAGTATTTAAACAGTCATACGTAATTTTCATTGAGTCAAATGCAATTTTAATTTAATGGAACGCAATTTTCAAACAATCATAACTAATTTTTAACGAGTGAACTGCAATTTTCAAACAAAAGAAACAAAATTTTAACGAGTGAAACGGAATTGTAATTTTCATTGAGTTAAGCGTAATTTTCATTGAGTGAAACGCAATTTTCATTGAGTGAAACGCAATTTCCATTGAGTGGAACGCAATTTTCATTTAATGGAACGCAATTTTCAAACAATCATAACTAATTTTTAACGAGTGAAACGCAATTTTCAAACAAAAAAAACAAAATTTTAACAAGTGAAACGGAATTGTAATTTTCATTGAGTGAAGCGTAATTTTCATTGAGTGAAACGCAATTTTCAGCGAGTTAAATGCAATTTTCATTGAGTAGAACGCAATTTTTAAACAATCAACCAATTTTCAGCGAGTGAAACGCAATTTTAATTGAGTGGATCGCAATTTTCATTGAGTGAAACGCAATTGTCATTGAGTGGAACGCAATTTTCATTGAGTGAAATGCAATTTTCAGCGAGTAAAACACAATTTTAGTTGAGTGAAACGCAATTTTCAAACTATCAACCAATTTTAAGCGAGTGAAATGCAATTTTCATTGAGTGAAAATTGAAAAATTTCATAAAAACTTATAACAAGTGCAATTTAACTTTTATTTACTCACCCGATTAAACAACACTTTGTTCAATAAATTCGGCTCCTGAATATTTTTATTAAAAGTCAAAAGTTGTTCCAGCATTTCGTATTTGGCTAAAAAAACACGTTTCAAAAATAAATAAAGAAAAAAATCGATCAAATGAAGAAATCTTTACCATTAATTCTCACGTAAAGTTCTTCGAAATGATCTTTTTCTTTTTTTAAATTTTCGTAACCATTAATCCGCTGTTGGTACTTCACTATAGACTCTTCAGCTATTTTCGTTTGTTTTCCCATTTTCGTTACTTCGTTTTGTTCCAAACTCAACTTTTTCACCATTCTACAATTACATTTAACGACAAAAAACGATTATCAAAGTTTTGAAACTATCTAAAACTGTTAAAAAAATTGTAAAATTATCTAACAGCCCTCGTATTATTCACCATTCCAAAATTACATTTACGATAAAAAATAATTGCAAAATTTGTAAAACTATCTAACGTCCCTCGTATTAACAGCCATTTTAAAATTTCTAATTAAAACAATAATTGCAGCTCTGAAAATCTCAATCATCCCTCGTATAAACGATATAGGACTTACTCCTCTAAATTTTCGATTGTACTTCTTAAATTATTTTCTCTTTTCAATATCTGATTGTGATAAATGAAATTTTGTCTCTGCTTTGTTTCAAAAATTTCCAATTTTCGAGATAATTCCGTTTTTTCGATTTCACTTTTATGCAAATGCTCTTTCATATTTTCTACTTCAGTTACCTAAAGTAGGAAACATTTTCATATATACGTCAATCAAACAAACAAAGTTGAAAAATCGAATCGAACAACTACAAATTCCAGTAAAATAAATATTTATTTTTCACATTATTAATCAAATTACCCTCTAATAGACATAAACGTCATACCATTAAATTATGCTGCATTTGAATGGTATTTAATGAATCGATCTTTTTCAAAAGTTCATCTTCGGTTATACGAAATTTTTTTGTAATAATATTCAAATTAAAATTTTTTTCATCCAATCCTTTAGTAGCAACATCGAGGGCTTTTTTTAATTCTACAATTTCTTCAGTAGCCATCTCTAAATCCGATCTCAACTGCTTTACCTGATCCTAAAAGATGCGTCGAGATAAAATATTATAAGATGAAATTCACTACTTACTCGTTTAACATAAAGTTCAGTTTTAAATTCCCTCAAACACTTCTCCATATCGACAGAATCGAAAGAAACGTCTTCATTTTGGAATTTCTGATTCAAATTTTTTAAATTATTTTCGATGTGAGTTTCCATCTTCACTAAAATATTGAATTCCACTTATATGTCAAAACTTGATTTCCCCAGCCAACTATTCTACTCGTGTATCAAACATGGCGGAATCGGTAAGCTGTGTTGCCAAAACTATCGAGTTAATAAAAGAAAAATTATAATTTGCAAAAATTTATTTTCCAGCCTTCTTATTATAAAATTGAACTATATATATATATATATATATATATATATATATATATATATATATATATATATATATATATATATATATATATATATATATCAATGAAATAATATCGTTTATTTCCGGTCGGAATCGCTTCTCCCAAATCTCATATGTCCGTAATCATCTGAAATGTCTTCGCCATTTTTTCTTCCAAATCTAAGATGACCATAATCATCTGAGCTTTGACGTTTCGGAAATTCCAAAAACTCATCATCATCCACTAAAATAAATTTTTAACAATGAATCGAAGTATTATTAGTTTATATATTCAGTGATAACTTACGAATAAAACCATTTATGAACGGGTCTGCCTTTATTCTGTTGTATCGTGGGTATTTGGAGTATCTATCAATATTGTTATGTCGAGATACACGTCTCTGGTGTACATCTTTATTTGTGGCAGCCGAGGATACGCTGAATTTATGAGAAAATAGTAGATAAACGCTTGTAAGTAAAAAGATAGCTGTACAGAACGATCTTAAAACCATACCTGTCAAATTTTTAGATAAAAAAATCAGTATAATACGTGATTTTTCATAGTTTTATTACACATCACTTACTTTAGCTAAAAGTAATTAACAAATTTTGCTTTAAAATATTCATCAATAGCATCCTTAAACTTTTTTTCGTTCAAACTTTTAATCTAATAACTCTAATAATTAAAAAATTCAAATTAAAACTACTACTGGTTCGTATATTCCATATTTGAAACAATAGAAATAACGATTTAATAAATAAAATAGTTTAAACCTACTAGATTGCCTTAAATACGATAAATTTTTCAACATAGATAAATAATTTTTACTTACCTATCTTTTACAGAGACACCATCGAACTGTGTGATCAACCACATCTCTACTTCTCTTTTATAAGTTAAGCTTAAGAAATAGTTTATATTCAAACGGCGTTTATCCAAAAGAATTTTCGTATTATCTTGCCAATAATAATTTAACGATGTTAAAAACTGTCAAGAAATAAGTTTGAAACGATTTGAAATATTGGAATTTGTTGTAACAGGCCAGTTAACAGTATTTTATTATGAATGTTAATGTTCGAAAAATATTAACATTAACTTGATCAGTTTCCGAACAACATTGAACGTGATCCGGGTTGGTTCTGAACATTTACATCATGATCGTAGTAGATAAATTACAATCTAGAATACCACTTTTATTCGTTTATCTATGAAATTGTATATCTATCATAATTATCACTGATGTTCTATAAATCGATTTTTATTGATATATAAATCAAAATCCGTATTAAAAGTAGAATTTTATGTGTAATGTTTTATTCGTGTTATATCTTTGATAAATCTAGTGATTAAAATTAAATAGTTGTTTTTATTTCGGTTTATTTTAAATGTTCGATTTTCGTTCTGTGTATAGTATTAGCTGGACACGAAATCTAATCAACCATTTTGGTAAGTAATTAATAATTATCAAATTTGTTTAGAAATGTTGTTAATTTAGTTCCAAATTTTATTTATAGTTGGTATAATAAGGTTTGTTATTTTAATACTGGCATCTATTATGTCAACTGTCAATTATTTTATGAAAATATTTTCAATTACTTCATACAAAATCCAATAATTTCAAAAGATTTAGTTGAAATGGTTATTTACATTGAACAGGCCTATTATGGAAAATAGCTTTATCAAATTTCTTTTATATATACATCGGCGCATGCAAAATGAGTAGATGTCAAGAAACCAATTACAAGGGATATTAAAAAAATAATTTTATCTTAAATAATGTTTTATTTATATTTAAAAATTTGTACTAAGTTGTTTCTTTAATTAAACACTGTTCGAATAGAAATTTACTAGACTTGATAATACAAACAAAAAAGAAGGTTTTAGCAAATTTTTAATCCAAAAAAAATCATACCGCATATTTTAACACTACAATTATTTTAAAGCCATATTAAATTTTCTCGTTTCACTATTGGTCTTTTATCATAAGTTCTTAATACCGCTGCTATTATTGGTTTCTTTTGTTCTTCTTGTCTTTTTTGCTTCCTTTGTTTATAACTCTGCAGACTCATTCTTCTCCATAAAGTTTCTCCTTTTTTTTCATTACGTTCTTTCTTCTTTTGATTAGATAGTAATTGATTATCGTCTATGCCGTCAACGTTGTTCGTATTAAATAGAATTTTTATTTTGTTTGTTATTTTTAATGATTTATTTTTGTAATAAAAAATATCGTATCTGCTTTTCAACCACTGCTCCATTTCGAATGTGTATAACTGAATGTAGTTCGTTGAGGATTTTGTACATTTTAACTTAATTAGGATGGTTATTTTAAAGGTTTCACTTGGAAAGTTTTATTATTATATAAATAACGCAGAGCCGTATCCATACACTTTTTGAAAACATTCACAAATAAAACGAAATATTTTGGGAAATCAAGATTCTATTTTTATAAAAATATGTTTGGTTATTTTCAAAATTATATCGTTTAAATGGAATTTTACACTACTATTGATTTAAAAATGAAATTTGATTACCGCATTACCAATAAACCTATTATTTCAATTTGGTTTAATAATAATTAGTTACATAGGTAATTTGAAATTAGGTAATACTGACAATGCGCGACATCTAATGGTCGATAGTAAAAGATTTTTATTTACGTATCATTTTTTGTTTCTCGGTTTCAATCAACCAAAAATTACTTTTAATGCCGATAGATGACGATCGGCACAAAAATTCTGATGTTTAGTAGCGTTTTTATTTAGAAATATCCATATAAATAGAAATCCTATTGCAAAAATTAATCGTCAATAATTCAGTTTAATCTAATATGAGTTGAAAAAAAATTCAAAGAGATGAAGTCATTCGCCATCTATGTACATTCCGATAAACTATGATTTTGTTAATATTGTTTCTGAAAGCCAAAGTGGCGTCATTACTATCTATATTTTATGGAAAACTATAATTAATGATTATTAGGATGCATTATTTTCAATTGCGAATCGAGTCCAAATAATGAAGGAATCTTTACAGAACCGGTTATAGACTTATTAACCACGGAAAAAATCTTTTTTCGTAACTTCGTTTTTACTACAAATAAATAAATATTTTAGCGTTCCTTTTGCATAAAATATCAGATAATTTGTTCTAATTTAAGTGTAACTAGTTTCCACGTCCCATTTAATTTTACTCAAATCCCCCTCTGACCGATTCAGCACTAACCTTTGTTTAAGGAAATAACTATGGAGTGTAGAGAAGGAGGAACATCTCTTATGGACGGTACGTTTAAAATATGGTCTGAATTCTGTAGGGATAATACGTGGCGCTGATTGTACTATGGGATTGAGATCTGAAGTTAAACACTTACTATATCTGAAACTAGCTTCAGATTCTATAAACTAACGAAAACAGAATATTATGTAGGTGGTGAAAAGAATTAAACAACGTTTAAGAATATTAAAAGAATACAAAAAATCATGGTGAAAACTTGTTGTATTTCTGGATGTATAAGTGGTTCTTTAAAAGATCGTGGAATTCGTTCATCTCAAAATATAAAACAAGCAAGTCTCTTTGGAATACCAAAGGTAAGTCATGTTTGAATCTGTTAGAAAGCAAAATTCATTAGAGGAAAATCAATAATTATTTATCCATGTTCCCAAAATATTTGTTGATTAACATTGATTTCTCATTAAATTTGAAAAATAATAAGTAACACAGTGACGTTAATTCAAAATCATTAAATTTATTTTATAGGACGCTACGCTGCTAGCACAATGGTCTTCTATTTTGAACATGACTTTAACGAAACATCATTGTATCTGCGATTATCATTTTAAAGAAGAAGATATTGTGAAATCGCGGAAGATTGATTATTCAGGTGGAATCATCAAAGAATATGAATTGAAACGATGGACCCTATTGCCAAATGCTGTACCAGTTAACCTACAGCCAAGACAATATGATATTGAAGTAAAGTTTTATAGAAAATTTCATTGACTTTCAAAGATATTACAAAATTTGTACTAACTTTAAATGTATACTAAAAGCTATAGCTTTCAGAAAATCAATCAACTATTATATTAGTTGCTAATGAAGTTCAATATTTTATTTTTATGAACCGAAATATTTTTTTTTTATTATTCTATTATTTTTATTGATCTAATTATATCGCTATAATTATTATATTAGTTACGGATAAAATTCAATATTTTATTTTAATCAACCAAAATATTTTTTTTATACTATTTCATTATTGTTACACGATTCTACTTTTTTTTCATATTAGAATATATGTATTATCTAAACCAAATAAATAGCTAAATAATAAAGTTAATTTAACGAGATTCTGTTTTGTTAATCGTTTCATTATTTTAATACTACTAATTTCATTATCACGGTGCATTATTTAAAGCATTACTATACAGTTATTTTCAAATCAGCACGAAAAATTCAAGCGAATACCCTCTATAATCAGCGCCACCTATTTTCCCATCAAAAATCAGCTCACATTTTTTAACCCAGAGATGTTCCTCCTTCTCTACACTCCATAACTCTTTTTGACAGATGACTGAAAAGTTTGAATTTCACTTTGTATTGACAAGTGAATTTAAGCTTAGAATACAATGCACGTCTCAGTTTGTAATTCCATTTGATGCATCGTATCAGTAAGAGCAAATAAGCTGATAATATTTGAATTAAATTAAATAACTTGCGAAAGGGAGTTATTACTATCGTAAATCAAATATGGTGGCTCTAACAGCTGTTCGAATATCTAGAACGATATATGGAAGCGAATTTATTTAACACTGATACAATATCCATTTAATCTTTTATACTAACATTGATTTTGAAATTTAAAAAAAATACATCAAGGTTTGATTACATAAATTTAAATAAACTTATTATTTCATATCGTTTAATTGTTTAGTTGTGTGAGAATTACGAAATAAAGACGTTGCGTGACATCTAGCTGTCAATAGCTCAAGGTAAATAGTTTACAAATAGTTACCTTCAACTTATTACCTGCTCAAATTAAAAGAACGTAAATTACTTTAAACACCGATAGATGTCGTAGACTATGAAATTTTATGTTTGTAGTAGTTTTATATATTAGAAATATAACAAACAAAAAAATAATTAGTTAACGTGTATTTTGATAAGAGAGTTGTTATAAAAAATTTATTTTATTAATATCTTCTGTTTTCTGATTATCATTCAAATGTTTTGTTACCAGTTTTATTTCGTATTTTTTTTGTTTACACTATAATTTTTAGAAAATAAAATTATTATGTTTACATTATAATTTTTAGCAAATAAAATTTTTAAACGGTGTTGCCAGAAGTAGACTAGAAAAATAGATAATTCATAAGTTTTAATAGGAAGATTAATTCTTATACGTCGATACTTGGATTGAAAGGTGGGTGATTACAATAAGGATCCGGTTGATTATCGTCGTATAATTCTGTATTTACACTGGTGGTAGTTGATGAGGGTCTAGTGGTTGTAGTAGTACGAGTGGTTGTAGTCAACCATGGGGTACTGGTAGTAGTAGACGTATCATCGTCCGTTTCGTCATCGAAACTCGTCAAACAAGTCAACATGATATCGGCATTATTACAAGCGTAATCCTCATTTATATAAACGGTATTTTCGACGTCTCTGATTGCTTGGTTGATGATCTGTTTCGGTACTTTGTTAATATTCACCAGGATATCGTTGAAGCTGTTTATAAATTCCGTGTTGTATTCAACGGCCTCTTCAGATATCTTCACGACGCAATCGTAATCGTCTCCGCAGGCTATCAGCGATTGACTTAGAGCGTTCAAAAGAAGAAATTTGTTGTCCATCAAATTTATGTCTTCGCGCACCGTACTGTTACCTATTCTAACGGCGGTAGCTAAAGATAACTGAAAATATTATAATACTGAAAAATAATCATTATGTCCTTCGAGGTGTGCAGCCTTAGTTTTGAGATATGGTAACACCGTCAAATCTGACATTGACTTTTAGATTTATCGAAATCCCATATCCCAATTAAGGCCAATTTTCTGTTTATATAAGTTAAATTAACGACCTAAATAGTTGCAGATAAATGATCAATTTAAAATATTTTACCTCAATTCTTGGTTGGAATGATCCAGGAAGTCCTACAAGGTATTCGATTAGAGTTAAACAAGTTGTTTTAGCCTGTTCTGGGTATTTTGCAGACGTTTTGTCTACTTTATCAGCTAAATGTATAGATAGGTTGTTTGTTCTTGCAACCGAATATGCTAGAAATATGAAAAAGATGACGAAACCACATAATAAATTCTTGAAATAAAGTTCATTTTTATCGATCTGGCAACACGGATAGCACCTATCAGATAGGGCGTAATTTGACATAAAACTCGTCGATTAGTATTTCCAAACCCAATTCTAGAAAAAATGTTTTAGAATAAAAAAATGGACACAAGAAAAATTAATAGCCCTTGTAACAAACGAAAGTTTTTTCTGCGCATGCCACAACTTCCGCCATATTTCGCGAGCACTTTATTTATAAACTTAACAGCAGTGCGTATGTTTATAAAGAAATTAGTAATAAAATAAGTTATAATTAACAATTTTCGGTAAAAATAGTAATAATTAATTCCCCACGATCCAATGGTGAAAACTTTTATACTGACGGGTAAATAAAATCAAAATATAGGTTAAAATCTAAAAAGTGCATTTTACGTTGGCATATGTGGTTAAGGTGTAGTTTCGCTTGCGTTGGTGATTCAATTTACATATCTTTGTCTCGTTACCTTAAGGATTATGTTCCAGTAACAAGTGCTAAATTTACGTGTACAACTGTACACAATTCATGGTTGCCGTTTTTTCATCGATTTCGCACTAAGATTTTAATAAAAATTTTATCGGTTTTTATGAAAATTGTGTCTATAGCTCCCGGTTAAAAGGATTATTGATAAGATTTTACTCATGCTTCATAACATTTTAACATAATGGACGCGCTTGCGCTAATCATATTACAATTATTGTCACCAAAAGAAAGGAGGGAAAACCGTCTTTTATTGAAGATTTTTATTTAAAACTTACCCAAAATGATATCAACGTTTTTGTTGATATTTTCTACTGATTTAAGGATATTACTTTCGGCCAAATTTCTCAACAAAGTCATTTCAGTTTCTGTCGTTTCTATTAAAGTTTGAGTATCTTTACGTAGTGTATCTGTATCGGCATTATGTAGTTCGATAAGTTTTTCTAATACATCTGATGGATGAGACGCCTTAAATCATCATTTAAAACCGTTTTCCAATTAAAACTTCATAAAATCGATTTTATTTTATTATTTTATTGGTAGTTGATTACTTACTTATAAAAATTGGAAACAAAACTTACCGCGATAGTAAAACACAATAATATAATTGTTGGGAAGTTCATTTTTGAATTTTTAATGTTGGATGAATGCGGTTTCATTTGTTTATATACCTACATTATTCAATTTTTATTATCTTATCTGCACTCTCCCAAGAAATCAAGTATTCAATGAAATATAGGGATAAATATATTTCAAGTATTCAATTGTTAATTCCAGATTAGTATTTTTTTTAAATGGCATATTTACCATAACTGTTGAGACTTCACTTATACTTTCTTTTTATAAACGAATAATTTACTCAATAGTTTTTCTCACAAAAATAATAAAATACACAAGAATGTTTTTTTATTCAACCACTTCAGTCCCGTATAATGCATTTTTTCTTTCTTAGTTAGATGCTTCATCTTTTTATAAAATCAAGAATTGTCTTATTGTAAAACATAGAGAAATATAAAATATAGAAGTATATCTATTATAATTATTACTTGAATTCGTATTATATAAAATAATTAATTTATATAAAATGGAAATAAACAGAAAATGCCAGTAAATAATTATTGAATTAGAATTATTCAATCGATTTTTAAGACAAAATTAAATAATCGTAAATCAACATATTAAATGAAATATTCTGTTTTAAATTTTTCTATGGTTTTATTGGGTCTCAAAAGAATATTGAAATTTAAAATAACAATTTTAAGAAAATTAATGAGTTTATTGAAAAAAATGTTTGTCACATATTAAAATACGTTGTTTCGGAATTTATTTCTTACAAATAACATCGTCCAAATATTCACTTAATCAACTCAACGGGCATTCTGCGTGATGGCTTCAATTTCGTGACGGATGCTTGCTGTTAATTGGGCCTTTTAAATTCGATATAACCCCACAAGAAAAGTTTATAGATATAAAATGGGGACTGCGTGGAAGCCAACTTATAGAGATCAATTTACCGGGAAAAATTTCGCGAACTCGTGCTAGAAATTGCTCAGTTCTGTTGGAACCGTGTTCTTTAGTCATAATGGTTAAAGTTTATCTGTTTAGGCACGAAAAAGTCGTCTAATTGCATCCCCTTTCATTCTCAAAAAGAAGAGTTTATACGAAGCCAGTCCTGCAGACAAGCCAGTGCTGGCCTGGCCCCTGATATTTAGACGATGAATTCTCTTGAGACACCTTGTATATCACGTCTTTAAAAAATTGAAATGGAAAATTAAGAGAAAGTAGAAAAAGAGTATTCATATATATACAGAGTATTGAAAACATTTCGTTTAATTAAGTAAATATTTTGTATAAATAGATTTTATTTCGTAAAAACATCAAAAAATAAACGATATCGTACAACTTTTGTAAAGATTATTTGTTTTATATATCCCCAAATTTACTTTATACGAAATATATGTTTTTAATTCATTAATAAAATATTGTTTCATCATATAATATTCAAAGAACCTATTGAATAATTATTGTTAAAGACAACAAAATAAAAATATCAATCAATTTAATGGTATCACTAGATTAAAGTAGTATCGTTAACAATAAAACTTGAAATGAAAAATTGGATGAGTAATTTCAAGATTAAATAATTGAAATAAGGATTAAAAATATCGGTCAAGGTTGTAATCAATTTATTGATTGATGATTCTTATTAGTTTCACAGAAAATAATAGTGGAAAACAAAAATCGAGCATATGTTGTAAATATATACAGGGTGAAAGTACGGAAACGAGAGTAGAAAGAGTCAAGTGGCAATGCCAAATTTTGAAAAACTTTGCCTAAACCTATTCCTTTTCGCCTAGGGTACCTTCGGAAATTTCAAGTATAAACTCGATAATTGGATTGTCTTGACGTAATTTTAGTTGTACCTTTCGAAAACCCTGTATAAACAACTGCGATTTAATTTTTCAAGTATATGAATAAATTTAATTGCGTCAAATTGGTTTTAACTAGAATTATTCAATAAAAAATTAAGTGCTTAAACATGTATGAAACAATTATCTATGGAAATAATCAAAATATGGCTTGATACATCAACTTTTCCAGACACAATTTGAAAAATTGATAATGATTGCATTAATCAATAAATTTGAGTTTATACATCAACACTCATAGATACCGCCTAAAATAAATAAAAGACCATGCATACCGTGCATGCTTTCGATTATTGTTATATTTAAAATTTCATTTATTCTTTCAAACTTCTAACCTTTGTTTAAGGTTACTAAGGTAACTAAGGTTACGTTTTTAATACAAATAAATAAATACTTTAGCGTTCCTTTTGCATAAAATATCAGATAATTTGTTCTAATTTAAGTGTAACTAGTTTCCATTTAATTTTACTCAAATCCCCCTCTGATCGATTCAGCACTAACCTTTGTTTAAGGAAATAACTCTTTTTCACAGATGACTGAAAAGTTTGAATTTCACTTTGTATTGACAAGTGAATTTAAGCTTAGAATATAATGCACGTCTCTAACGGCGTTAGCTAAAGATAACTGAAAATATTATAATACTGAAAAATAATCATTAATTCCTACGAGGTATGCCGCCTTAGTTTTGAGATATGGCAACACCGTCAAATCTGACATTGTTTTTAGATTTATGGAAATCCCATATCCCAGTTAAGGCCAATTTTCTGTTTATATAAGTTAAATTAACGACCTAAATAGTTGCAAAGGAGAAAAATTCCATCAAATAAATGATCAATTTAAAATATTTTACCTCAATTCTTGGTTGGAATGATCCAGGAAGTCCTACAAGGTATTCGATTAGAGTTAAACAAGTTATTTTAGCCTGTTCTGGGTATATTGCAGACGTTTTGTCTACTTTATCAGTTAAATGTATAGATGTGTTGTTTGTTCTTGCAACCGAAATGCTAGAAATATGAAAAAGATGAGGAAACCACATAATAAAATTCTTGAAATAAAGTTTATTTTTATCGATCTGGCAACACTGATAGCACCTTATCTTATCTTATTACTATTGTTCTTATCAATTTGTTTGTTAAGTATTTCACAATTAATAACCATTTTCTCATTTTCATTATTCATGTCTCTTTTATTAATCATATTATTTTGATTTTGTATATTCAATATATTTGTATTTAATTCAGGTTTTATAACATAATATTCTTTTTCTAATATATCATCATCAGTTATATCTTTTTCTTCCATTGTCATATCATTATTTATTTCATTTATTTCTCTGTTGAATTCTATTACATTTTCTTTTACTTCAATTTCATTATCATTTTCATTCATTTTTAATTCATCTAATTCCGTATATTGTAATTCTACATTTAATTCCACCTTATCAAATAATTCTACTTCTAATTTTAATTTTGTATCATTATTCGTTTCTCCTACCATTATAATATTTTCTTCTGAATTCTTTTCCCTTACATTTAATTTATCTTTTTCTTCTTCATCAAATAATTTACTGAGATCTAGTTCTACTTGTTTATTTATTTCTTTAAAATGATTTAATTCCGATTCTTTCATTTTGGTTATATATTGGTTATTTCTATTATTTCTTATTTGGTTCGTTTGAACATTGTTATTATTATTGTTATTATTATATTTGACTTTGGGCTCATAAAATTGGCCATAGAGTTTTTCAAAATTTTCGAACTCATCAACATAAACCATAGCATCCTCTAGGATACAGGCTTTTTTAAATACATGTTATTGCGTATGGTACCTGAACATCCTGCTATAAAGGTGTTCAAAGCTGTTTTTTTAATTTAAATTAAATTATTACTGATTCTTTGGATTGTTTGACATTTCAGCAATTGAAGTCTATTTCCAAAGGCTATCAACTCTCATTTTTAAATGGTCGTGTTCTTGTTAGTTCTTGTAATATGCAGTCTAAATCACGTCTGCCTGCAAAGCATTGTATCAAAGCTTCTTTTAATTTGAACCAAGTATTTAGTTCAATCCTATTTCCTACCATCATTTCTGCTTTATCAATTAATTTTTCTTGGATACATTCCAAAACATGATTATTGATATCTTGATCATTATAGACCGAATACGTCTCTATTAAATTTTCACATCTGTTTATGAATTTATTTAAAGTATTTATATTTTCGTCGTACGGTTTGATATTTTCTAGTTTTAATTTAAACAATTCCCAATTTAGGGTTTTTGGACTTAAAGTTACCATTTTTTCTGAATTATCTTTTAAGTTTAATTTACAAAATGTATTTAATAAGTTATCTAAAACGTTCATAAAAATTATATGTTCAAAATTATTAATTTTCGGTTTTCGAAAATTTATTTTACACTAAATTACAATAAGTTGAATGAATACAATTAATCTCACAAGCGAACTAAATAATATTCATTGAATGAACTATATATTCAAGAACGATACATATATTCATTGCCAAGTTGTTTACAATCATTTGTATTTATAATAAAATAATTGCTGATAAAGTGTTTATGATATTTAATACAATTGTGTTTTATATAAATGTCCTTCTAGAATTTTCTCTATGAAATTAAAGGTAATTCCAGAAACTAATTTTTTCTACGACCGTGCGTTTTAACCCACTTTCCCGCACGCATTTTAGTTTTGAAAGTGTCACTTTCCCGCACTAGTGCGGGAAAGTAAAATTATACAAATTTTGACCTTATTAGATAGTTTTTTACTTCTGAGATTATAACTATTGTTACTACAGGTAAATAAATATTTACGAAATAGTCCATCAAATAAAATTTAAACTTTTTCTAGCTTTTTGCAGCATTTTTAATTTTTTGAAAATATAAAATAATACAGATATTTTTTATATAACCATGTATTTGTTACTAAAACGTCAAAGTTGTTCAAAACGTCTTGAAAGTGACCGAATATGTGGAATCTTCTTCTAAATTAAACCACATTAAACCGAATCCGATACAATAATATTAATGGATTCATCCGACGAAGAACTTCCCGAAGCCATTTTGAAGGCTGCAAATGAAACTAATTCCGAGCTGTTACCTGCCAAATGACTTAAAACCGTTGCCATCATCGTCATCTTTCTGCGACCTGCAACTGATGCCATCCTCATCGACGTCATCTACCTTCCAGTTGAAACCAAATAACTCCACTGGCCCGGCAATTCTTACTAGTCTACAGAATACAACAAATTGTGTTTTCAATATTAATATTTATAATAATTAGTAGTTTTTAGTTAAAGTTTTGTATATTATTATGTTTGTAGGAATAAAATAATTTTTAAAAAATGGGTTGGTATACTTTTTTTGTATATACGGTCGTAGAAAAAATAATGTTCCTAACTCATGCGTAAAGTGTCTTTCCCGCACTTGACCGCTTGCCCGAACTCCGCTCCGCGTCGTTCGGGACAACTGCAGTCGCGTGCGGGAAAGTATCACTTTCCGCACTTGTTAGGAAAATAACTATTTCTTAACTGTCATAACTTTTTGTTGTCATTCTTATGAAACGGACGGAAGACTGAACGGAAAAATAACAATGAAGTGGTTTTACACTCAAACAGTATAAACCTCAAGCAAAGTGTACCCCCTCATAATTATTACTATTCAATATTATAGTTAATCTATTGGTCTAATTGAAAACCTACGCATAGATTTACTAAGTCTACCTTCGCCCCCCATCACGGGGACTACACCGTACCCCACCGAGTATACACGAAGGTTGAGGGAAAAAATACAAAAACTTAATGTGCAAAAACCAGAAATATTCTCTAGCGAAAATCTCAATATTGATAAAAATGTGCGTGTTAATAGAACAATAGTGTCAGTGAAAACGTCACCGAAAAGAAGATATAAAGGTACGTTAAAACATAAGACAATAACAAAAACTAATAAAATAAAAAGACTTACAAAAACCAACACACATAAAACGGTTCCTAAGATAAGTGTACGGGAATCTAGTCGTAGTTTTGATCCCGACGTTCCACGTCGCAGTGCCGATACTACAGATGAAAATTCACTGTCAAAATACTCTTCAGAAATCAATAGAATAAAAAAGAAAACTTCAGAATTAAAATTAAAAAACAAAAATTTTCTAAAACTAGTTTATATTGATGAAGATTTTTTGACTGAAGATAAAACAAATAAAACTGATAGTTTGGAAACGATAATTATTCCAAAACAGTGTTTAGAAACAATCGACGTATCGTCGCTATCTAAATGTATTGAGTTGACCAACAACCAACCATCTAAAGCAAAGTGTTCAGAAGTTAACATCGAAAAGTGTCCAGAACAAATAAACAAAAACATTAACAAGTGTTCAGAAAACAAAAATATCACTTGCGATAGTGATATAATAGGACTAAAGTCTTTCAACTCTGAGTTGTCAATTCCTGTGTGTAGAGGCAGTTCGGCCAATAATACCTCCACACCGGATAGATCATTAAACAAAGTTACACAAACAAAAGTACAAATGGAAGAAGATACTATAGGATCACAGCGCAGTGACTCATCAGAGGAAGACATAAGCTCAAAGAGATCGACAAACGTCCCTGAAACAACAACAATTCAAGCACAAATACATAAACCTGCTAATCTCTCATGGGGGCAGGAAGTTGAAGACGCTGAAAATACTGGCGTTGGAATAACAACCGACAATTTCACGTCGCAATACGAGAAAATTGTTAAGAAAAATTCTAAAATAACTGCTAGAAAACTAAATATGTCTAGTGCGAATCAACAAAAAGTAGACATAAACGCAATCCAGACAATCACCACAAATGAACCCATGGACACTAGAGACGTCACACCACCGGGATTCGAAAAACCCAAAAAATGTGTATCTTTCAATAAAATACTGAGTCAGACAAACAAACAAGCCACAATCGAAACACACAACAATTACGATACGCTATCTGAACTCTCTGAAGACGAGAAACAAACTACATTCAAAACACAAAAGAAAAGGAAGAAAACTCACTTCAGAAAGTTCAATAACTCCGGTGTTTCCAGCGATGATGACGACACAGGCATCCAAGAGAATAAACGTACAAAAGCAGCCTCCAAAATCTCTAAGAAACTCACCGCATGCCCACCAATAGTAATTGACGGAAACGTTTCACACCACAGGCATATGGTAAACAGAATAACAGAAGAAGTCAAAAACCCATTCGAACTTAAGTACACAAACAATTCAACAATCGTATTCACCAAAGATGCTAGCGACTTTGAGAATTTGAAAAAAACACTGAAACGGGAAAAAATTCAATTTCACACTTACTCCAGACGAGAAGACAAAACACACGCATTCGTACTAAGAGGCCTAGCAGAAGGGCTACACATCATTGACATCCGAGAAGAGCTTGAAAAAATTCATAAAATTCAAATTAAGGACATTTATCGTATGACAACGAAGGGTCGCCCCCTTTATTTAGTTATTACAGACTCCAAAATTACTCTGGACTACCTGAATAAAACGGTAAGAGTAATCGAACACACAAGGGTTGTATGGGAACATAGAAGACAAAACAAACCAATCATACAATGCCACATCTGTCAGCTCTGGGGCCACGCTACCTCAAATTGCGGTAGAACGCCGAGATGCCTAAAATGCGCGGGGCAACATCTTACACCAGAATGTGTTAAAGAAAGATCGCTTCCTGCCCGGTGCGCCAACTGCAGAGGAGATCACCCTGCAAACGCAGAAATTTGTCCAGAATTCATAAAAAGGAAAATATGGCTTGAAGAAAAGAAATCAATCAATCTAAAATCCAAAACCACCACCACCACCACCACAAAATATATCCCAGCTCCTATTCCAACAAACAACCCATGGACAAAAAGAAACAACAATGAAGATTTTCCCAGCCTCCCATCCAAAAACATCCCCCAAACGACCCCCCAAAATGAACAGCCTCAAATACAATCAAAAACAACAAACGCTCAACCCAGACCACCCAACAACGATATAACCAAATTCACCGAGCTGAACAACATGTTCAAAGAACTTCACTCCTTGGTAAACTTGGACGAACTTAGCAGAGCCGTTGCTGATCTACTAGAGGAAATGAAGAAGGCAAACAATAAAATGGAGAAATTCACGATCTACAATAACTTTGTTACAAATATAGACAACTATGACATCTAGGCAGGTAGGTGGTAGAACAGTATTTCAAAAACGATTTAATCTTAAAATTATATTCTGTAATGTACGTGGAGTTTATAGCAAACTCCATCTCATTAGACATTCTCTCGACATTCACAAACCAGATATTTTCTTTCTTATCGAGACACTTCTTAAACCAAATAAATCAATTAACTTTGGAAACCCAGAATATCGTCTCATTAGACAAGACCGCTCCGCCGATGCCAACGGTGGTGGTATCGCATTGTTAATCAAAAAAGGCACAAATTTCCAACTCTTGCAACAAAATAATACATCAATTGAGCATATCCCAATACTCTTAGATAATAAAATTAAAATAGTCGGTGTCTATAATCCTCCCGGTAATACGTTAAAAGAATTGGACTTTCACAATATCACAAAAACACACAACAAAGTTCTGATAGTAGGTGATCTCAATTGTCGACATCCACTGTGGGATCATTACGCTAAACTCCCTAATAAAAACGGAAATACTCTTTTGAAATTTTGTGACAATTCTGATTGTATTATATTCAATACTGATGAACCAACGCATTTTCCATACGCAAACTTCACTCCCAGCACACTCGACATAGCCATAGGGAAAAACATTAACAACATACACAAAATAAAAACACTAACAGACTTCAACTCCGATCACGATCCTGTCCTTATCCATCTGAAACTTTCACACAATATACATAACCCTGTCATTACAAAAACATACGATTACAACACTACAAGCTGGGTAAAATTTAGAAAACACATAAATGAAAACATCACAATAACAGACAAAATAGAAAATACACAACACTTAACAAAGATAATCGGAAATCTTCAAAATATTATCATCACAGCAAGAAATCAATCAACTATATTAAAACCAAAAACCCAATTCCATAATACTCTCCCAGATCACATCATACAAACAATACACGAGAAAAACAAAATAAGGAGAAAATGGCAACAAACTAGGCGCGATAACGATCATTCACTACTAAAACACTATCAACACACAATAAACAACTTGATAAAAGAACACAAAAACAACGAATGGTCCAATTTGTTGAACACCTTACAACCAGAAAACAACTCGCTATGGAAAATCGCGAAACGTCTCAGATTCAAACAAAATAAATTTAATAAAATTATTAGTAACGGACATACGTTTACTAATGAAATCGAAATAGCGGAAAAGTTCGGAGAGTATTTTCAAAACAACTTTATAAATTATTCACAACACACACAATACCATCAAAATATCACACAATCAGTTCATCAATACCTGAATTCATTAAACACTTTAAATACACAAAACTTAACAACTTGTACAGAAGTTTACAACACAATACAACAATTAAAAAATAAAACAGCCCCGGGATCAGACAGGATACCTAACATTTTACTCAAAAATATACCAAAAAAAGCAATAGTACAACTTACATACATAATAAATTTCATTATTAAAACTGGTCAATACCCGGATATGCTCAAGATTGCCAACATCATACCAATAATCAAAGCTAACAAACAACCATGTTATGTGGATAGCTACAGACCAATTTCCCTACTGAATAATATAGCAAAGGTAATTGATAAAATAATCCTTAAAAGATTACAAAATTTCATAGATAAACATAACACTATACCTTCCGAGCAATACGGATTCAGAAGCGGTCACAGCACAGTGGCTCAAATCATCAGAGTTTTAAATTATATTAGAGAAGGCTTCCAAAACAAAGAAAAAGCAATTATGGTCACTATCGACATACAGAAAGCATTTGACTCCGTATGGCCCGAGGGATTAGTTCACAAATTAATCAAATTAGGTATACCAAGCTATTTGATTAAAATTTTAAATTCATACCTAACGAATCGTAAATTCTTTACTAAAATAGAAAATCACACAGCTGGACCATTTTCAATACAAGCTGGAGTACCACAAGGCTCTGTGTTATCTCCTTTGCTATATTCCATATTTATCCATGATCTACCAACTTCCCCGCAACTTCTTACCGCCATATATGCCGACGACACCTGTTTTGTATCGACAGCAAAGAATCCAGATCACGCATTAGACATCGCACAAAATCACATCAACACAAAAATTATACCATATTTACACGAACACAAATTAGCCATTAATGCATCCAAAACAGAGTATTTATTACTCAGGAGAATAGCTAGAAAAAACTGCTCACTGCAATCTCAGCTATATGTAGATGGACACCTCATTACACCTAGTAACACCCTGAAATATTTGGGGTATACCGTACAAGGCAACACAAATGCAAAAGCACATATCACGCAACAAATACATAAAGCCAAGATTGCAATGGTCAAACTGTACCCACTCATATGCCGACACAGTAATCTCACAAGCCAAAACAAAATACTTATATACAAACAAATCATACGTCCAATACTCACATACGCAGCCCCAGTTTATTATAACGGCTCCAAACACAATTTCAAATCCCTGCAAGTGATACAGAACAAGTGTTTACGGATGGCGATAAAATATAATTGCTATCCCAAACTACCCAGAAACACGTGGTTACATAACAAAGCCGATATACCCACTATTAAAGACTTTATAACAAAAATCTCTACAAATTTTTACAATTATTGTCTGCCAAACGATCTTCGTAAGAGCCTCAAAGACGCAAATCGCGCAGAAGACATCCGAGATAGTGGATGTAGGCTTCTGCATGGATCGCTAACCATATAACAAGGTTGTTCAACTCCAAACGTTTATTCATCACAAATGTATAGAATATTTCAAAATAATAATAATAATAATTAATATCAAATAAAACAACGTCAGTCATGTTGCCTTC
Source organism: Diorhabda carinulata (assembly GCF_026250575.1). Classification (NCBI taxonomy): domain Eukaryota; kingdom Metazoa; phylum Arthropoda; class Insecta; order Coleoptera; family Chrysomelidae; genus Diorhabda; species Diorhabda carinulata. The sequence goes on from NC_079462.1 coordinate 15,243,098, forward strand.
TCGAAAAATATTCCCCCAGTCGATTTTGAAACTCTGTTTTTCAGCTGCTTTTCAGAGATAACCCAGTCGAAAGATGCTAGGAATCATAAACATATATTAGGGACAAAGTTATTTTTAGAGCGAAAATGTATGGATAATGTTGAAGAAACAAGGAGCCAGCTTAATACTTCAGACGCACTCAATACATGTAAAGATCGCCAGACCATCGGCATACACATTTTATATTGTTATTTTTATATGTATTGTTAATTTGGGAATCATAAACAGAATAAAGAACCTTTTTAATTAAAAATTACACTCAAAGTTTTATGGTGATCATAAATTTTAGTGTTATCGAAAGACTGAACGAACGAATAGAAATAAAGTTGATATCACATCATCATAGTCTATGGTAGCAATTCCTATAAAGGGCCAAATCTAACGAACTGATATATATCGATGATAGCCATAGAATTTTTTGCTGTCAATAAAATGAAACGGACGGAAGACTGAACGAACAAGTAGAAGTGGTATGAAACCACAGACCACACCAGACACGCAACTCAATAATCTGGAAGTGGCAGACGAGAGAAACAGTTGTTGTTCTTCTCTCTCATCGCGATATAAAACGTACCTAGGTGGCGCTCTTGGCCGACGAATAGCGGGATTTTTAATTTTGAATTAAAATTTAATTTAAAATGTTTTTAAACATGTAGAAAAATAATTGAAACAAAAATTGAGCTTTGTCAAATTGTATTTGCATAAGTACAACAAAGATTCACAATAATAATAATGCTATGCCACATCTTTTCATAACAAACACAGACTGAATGAGAACTAGTAACATTAGATCATAGATAGACCCTGCTTCCTCTTCACAATAACCATCAACTTTTGCTTTCTTGGTGTTATCTGTGTTGAACACAAGCCTTCAACGTCCTTAAAAAGAGTCCTTCTACATCTAACTGTACTTGAAATTGGTGTGGCAGCCCGTTGGGATGGTGACTGCGAGGAATTTGTTTTATCATGTTCAGTAACTTCACTGTTTGCATTACTTAATGATTTGGTATCCAAAAGAGTCTAAGAAATTGAATTTCAATTAACACCTAAGTTATGTTTTATTGCATAAAGCAAGATAAAAGCAAATCATCTAGAATAATATGTAAAATTCAGTACCTGTGGTTCTGGCTTTATTATATATTGGGATATAATGTTTACTTTTTTATTTGCTATCTGGTCCAGTCCCTAAAATTATTATTTTCATTGTAAAATACAAACCTAATTAATATTAGAATACAACCTTCATAACATGGTCCTTCTGGACTTCCAGAATTGTGGGCACTGCATCAGCTTTCAAACGTAAAACTGAGGTACACGGCACAAATCTATCTTTTGTGAAATGCTCATTGCAGATTCTAACATGGCCACATAGTGGTCTATATTTCATTCCCATAGCTTCCTGCCATATTTGCGAGCTGTAACACACATGTAATTATTGTACATTGTAAAATAGCAACCTGTTTTTTAGTTTCATCTGGTACAGCTCGATTTTAATCTTTGCAGTAAGGAAACCTCAGTAATAAAAAACCAAACATTCATCTAACATGCATAAACGTATGGGTACTTACACAACAAGATAATAAATTTTCTGTTTACCTGTCTGCGCTACGGGGAAAGCAAAATAAATGCTTTACGTCGTCTTCAGAATTACCGCACACAATACAAAATCTCATTTTCCGGTGAATGATGATTATTGAAACCACACAAACCCACAAATAGAATCCAAGTGCATGTAGCGTGATGAACAAAACAGAACGGCGTGTGCAAATAATGTAACTTTCAAAAGATTTCTGTAAATACAAAAGCGCCTCTACAAACGTTTTGTAGTAAGTGTGATAAAGACAGATAAATACGATTTGTAATGTACTGAACAATGATGAAAAAAACTGCCTTCTTTTTGGATCTACTTTCCCGTTTGGTGTGGTCTGTGTATGAAACTATCTAAGTTCTAAGCAGTGCCTGTGCACTGGAATAGGAGTTCCACTGATTTTTAACGCCATACGTGTATGTTGCCGGTTTACATCTAAAAGCTTACTTTTTGGTGTTTTATTTCTGAATGTTTGTCAATCTGGATTCTGAAATTAAGCTGCAATCATGCATTGAGAAACAACCAAGATTATTGAATGAACAACGTACATCTTGCAAAGGTGTTTGATATTGTTTGTTTATTAGCTATTTGCATTTTTGTGCATTTGAAAGTTATTTTTTGTTGCGAATTGTGCTGTTGTGTTTACTTAGTCAATATGAGTAAACAAGTAGGCCTGCTGTGTATTAGAATGCACGAATAAGCAAGCGATAAGGTGAGAGTAATATTTACTACATATTTATCAACATAAAAATATTCAAATTGAAATCAAGTTCATATCTATACGAGAATAACTCTTTTTCCTAACTTCATTAATTTGTATTTAGGAAATCATTTTGTTGAATGGTTAAATATGTTGAATGATTTTATAGACATTCCATTCCTACAAATGAAGACGTTTGCAGAATTTGGTTGCAAAGAATAAATAACCCCAAGTTAATGCGTGCAGATACAGTATTATCATCACAGAATATGTGGTATTCATTTTGAATAAATTTGTAGAAACCCCATTGGCAGGTTAAAAAAACTTTCCCTGCCAACTCTACATGTACCTGGTAAGTACTTATATTTACTGTGACAATAAACCTCTTATGAATCCTAGTGAAAAGCTATGCAGAAGAAAAGAATTGCCATTTTTGTTTGTAGGTTACTAAAAAGGTGAAAATGATATTTTTTGGGTATTAACTTGACGTTTTTGAACTGTGAAGAATTGAACAATTGAAAACTGTTAATTCTTTTCCCATTTACACATGTCGAGAAGCTCAAAGATATATTGTTCTCAAAAACATTTATATATTTATAAATTTCAAAAGAATTTTGTATAAAATAAATTTTCCGAAAAATATCAGGTGATATTGTAAATCCATACTTTGAATTTTACAAGACGAACTTACCTGTTACTTTTTTGTCTATATTCTCTAATTTTATCAATAAAAAGCTGTTGAATTGGGTTGCTTTCTGTAAGCAAGGTGCTAGGATTCCAATATTTTGGCTGCATACTCTTGCCCTCACGGAATTCTTGACCTTGTTCAATAATTGAGAAGATAGCATCTATAAACGATTATGTAGTTGATTGATAAAGGTTCTATACTCACCAGAAAATAATATTATATGAAGTAAATTAACCTCACGAAAAGAAAATAAATTTTAAATATAACAAACCTTTTAGATATAAATTAATGTATAATTTGTCGCAATAGCACTTTTTTCTCAAAGGTAGAGATTTTTACCCTAAATATAAGCTAAAAATGTCTTTCAAATGTGGAATACAGTGTTACAAATATTACAAATAACAATTTTACTTATAGCTCGTTTTTCGTTAAATATAATCTAAAAATTGCCACAAATGATTATTGGATTAATCGAATTTTCTACTGAATTAGATTCTAGCTCTATGGAATTTGCTCATTACTGTCACAGATCACTGGTTTCTGATTATTGCTCGGAAGCTGCAGTTACTTACACTCTAATGTATTATTTTTGTGTATTGCACTGATCTTCAATCTTGGAATTTTTAAAAAACTAAATGCAATTTTCATAAATTATAGCTAATAAACTTTAAAAATGACATATACATTATTTATTGATGATTACACTACGATGTAGGGTGTATCAGGGCAGTGTTAAAGCACAGCTAAATTTTTTGACGTGTTATTTTTTGGTACACGTCAAAAATAAATTGGGTTATAAATTTGGTTTTTGAAAAATTTGAAAATGGTTTCAATTTTAAATTCAATAAGACACTGGTCATGAAGATATGATACATGATGCTGAAGTAGATTATTATGGTTTACGTCTGGCTACTTGTTCTTCAGATAATAGTGTTAAAGTATACGATATAAAAAGTGGTGCATCGACCCTTCTGGATGATCTAAAGGTCCAGTCTGGGAAATAGATTGGAGTCACCCAAAATTTGGTAACTTGTTAGCTTCATATTCTTATGATAGAAAAGTCATCATTTGGAAAGAACAACAAAGGAAATGGATGAAATATTATGAATACGCTAACCATGATTCTAGTGTTAATTCTGTACAATTCGCTCCAGCCGAGCTAGGTTTGATTCTTGCTTGTGGTAGTAGTGATGGTTCAATTTCTATACTAAATTATAACGTTGGAAGTAATACATGGGACGCCAAGAAAATTCAGAATGCTCATGCTATAGGATGCAATGCAGTTAGTTGGGCACCTGCTATTACTCCCGTCTTTGGTGGTGGTGAACAAGAAACTTCACCAGTTAAGCGGTTAGTTTCAGGTGGATGTGACAATTGAGTTAAAATGTGGAGAGAAGATGGCGATAGGTAAGATTTTAATAAAAACAGTAACATTGTCAAGCTTTTTCATAAAGTTGTAATTCAGTTCAAACAAGATGGACGTCCCAGGCGCATAGTTAAAACTTTATTTTAAATAGGGCATATTTTCAAATTACAAGAAACAGATTGTAATAAAAAAATGAAATTATATAATTTAACATATAACAAATTTTTTTAGGTGGGTTGAAGAATCAAAATTGGAAGTTCATTCTGATTGGGTAAGATATGTAGCTTGGGCTTCACAGATACACCATTGCAAGCTGTTCTCAAGATAGAAGGGTAGTCATTTGGACAAGCAGTGACTGTATTAACTGGAATTCAACAGTGTTACATACATTTGATGATGTTGTTGGGAATGTAAGCTGGTCACTAAATGGAAACATTCTAGCTGTATCAGGAGGTGATAACAAAATACACTTTGGGATCAAAACTCTGAAGGAAATTGGCAGTATATTAGTGATATTTCAAAAGGACGCTCAGTAATTATCGTTTAGTTTAGGCTAATATAATTTATAAGCTACATTCAGTTAACTTCATAAGATACAGTTCTTTTCTTTTCTTAATTTGTTCAATTAATATATAGCTATTAAAAAATTTTAATTAACAATTACTACACACTTTCAGCTCAAATTTTGATGTAAATATTGAAAAAAAAAAACAATTTCTATCAGTGATCCCTATACATAACTGTCAATATAGCAATAAAGTTTTTTCAAAAAACAGCTAATAAGCTATTTTTTTAAAGAAACTGGAACTCCTCTAAGTAAATAAATTTTATTATTAGCCCAGCCCTCTTTAGTCGTGTAGGAAAATACTTCTATGGGAAAGTTTTGGTAGAAGGAAGCAACCAAAAGAGAAGCACTCTAGAAGAACGTTTACCACTAGATCTTGTAAGTATATAGATCTCAAACAAGCTTTAGTGACTCACTGCTTTCTTCACTTCACTTCCGCCTCCAGGAATCCTCCAGATGGACAGGTCAAGTTCACTAAAACTTACAAACATGTGAGGATGTGAGAGGATGGGGAACTTTGGTGAAGAACTGACCAGCTTGGAGGCGAATTGTCTAGGAGGTCGACTCAAAATGAGCACTGTAGAATTCCTAGCTGTAGCTCCTCGAGTATCCTGTATGAACCATCAATATTGACTAATACGGAAACAGATAAACTTGAAGGGCACTCGATTGTAACAGGTGAGTATAGTCATATCCTTTCAAATCAAAATCAACCAAGGAAACTTAAAAGACGTAGCCCCTATCCCGGGAACATTAATATTTTACGACGCAAGTCAGTTGGTGGAAGTCAGCTGCTAAGAAAGCGCAAAAATATTGTCCAAAAACAATAATAAAACACTTAGAAAGAAATCTGGAATATTTAAAATGGCTTAAAAATGTAAATATAACCACTCACAATTTTTTTTATGCAACAGCAAAGGAATCAAAAATTAAAATCTAGAGGAAGATTTACCTTAGATGACAAGATATTTTCACTATCCTGTTACAAGAATAGTGGAAAAGGTTACAGGTTTCTTTCTAAAATATTTTTTTTTGCCGAGTCGAAGAACATTAATTAGGTTATTAAATCGTATAACTTTCAGTTGTGAATAAACGAAAATATTTTTAATCACTTAAAAGGGGTTGTAGAGAAAATGGTCAGTCTTGATAAATATTGCATATTAATATTTGATGAAATGTCATTAGATACTGGGCTCACATATAATCGGGTGGCAGATTGTTTTGAAGGGTTAATTGATTTTGGAAAAGGGAATAGGAGAAGAACTGGTGCTGATCATGCTCTACTTTTTATGGTTAAAGGTTTACGTAGAATCTGGAAACAACCAATAGCATTTTATTTTTGTAAGCACTCCACAAAAACTGGATTTAGTAAGAATTATAAGGAAGTTGTATGTACTACATGTAGTACTGGCTTGAAAATAGTTGAGTCAGTTTGTGATTTGGGATCTACTAATGCTAGCGCTGTTAATAAACTGTTGGATGATACAAAAGCGTACTGTATCAGTAATAATATAGATAATAAATTTCAGGGGTATTTAATAGATGGGGAAGAAATGGTCCATTTGTTTCATTATCCTTATTTATTTAAATGTTTGACAAATGGATTAATAAATAAAAATCTACAATTTTTTCAGAATGGGGTTTCAAAAGTAGCTTCTTGGGAACACATTATATAATTATATAGTATGAATAAATAACATATTTTTAAAGACAAAATTAAGAAAATGAGGGTGGAAAATTGTACGCAAGTATTAAGTCGGACAGTAGCAACAACAATGAAAACTCGTGCTGAGGTAAGCAATGAGTTTCAGCCAAAATCTCGCTTTTATTTGTGTACATTTGGCAAAAGTTGAGGTTCAAATATTTGAGTGCCAGAAACTTAATCAAGATGCTATTGAAAATTTCTTTGGCATGGTAAAAAGTCATGGCATTAGGAATACGAATCCTTCATGTGCTGCATTTGTTCCGTCCACAAAGTCTTTAATTGTAAATAATTTCATGTCTAAACATTCGCCAGGATTTAATTGTGAAGACGACTTTTCAACGGGGGCATTGGATACTAAAAATTTCCTCAGTGAAACACCTATTGAACAAATAACTCCAATAGTAAATGTTCCAATTTATAAACCATTCATAGAAGCTCAAAATATACAGGATTAGATCTTGTCGCTCCGTATGTAGCAGGTTCAGTAGCGAAGAAATTATTTAAAAGTCTCAAATGCCACTTTTGTAAATATATAATATTGTCAAACGAATCAATAAAGGCAAATTCATTAATATATTCTAGGGAACATAAAAAAATGTTTTATGTGCGCCTTCAGCAAAATTCTGTGATTTTTTTAAAAGTTTTTCTGATAAAATTTTCGAAAGATTGCCCCAGTTAATCAATTCGTTAGGCATAAAAAACAAATATTTCGTTTGGAGGATTTGACAGGATTATGTAAATATTAGTTTTAACATATGCATCTTTCATTACATTAGGTATTATTAATAAAATTTTGAAGGGCAAAGATCAACAATATAAAGATATCATTGTATGTACCATGTACAAACAGAAACATTTTTTAAACACACCAACATCTCACTGTTGACAGTCCTAAGCCTGCTAAAGTGTGAAGGAAAATTTTTGTTTGTGGATATAGTTATAAAATGTCAAAAACAAAATAAAAATTATTATAATCATCCTGTGTTTCAATATTACATCTACCTATATCTTATATAAACCATTTAATTGTGGAATTTAGATGGTCGGATCTGGTTGTCACATAAATTGTAAATGAAACCAAAATATATTACAAAATACTTCATTTAAACAGAATTTTAATTTCAGGTATTTATATTTTCTTGTAAACAACAATATTTGAAATGTTAGCAAAATGAAAGTATTTTGCATAATACATTTGTTTCATTCACAATTTGATGCAACCACTAGCAATGAGCATTTAAAATTACTCGAGTTATCTTTAATTTCCCGCGAAATGAGCAAGGATATGACCCTTAGATAAAATCATTGATTATAGAAATCTATTTTCTTGGTACAAAGCCAGTTCGAGAGATGTCGCTATGATCGAACTTTGTTGTCAAATTTTTATACCTAGTGGCAGATCTATCGAGTATATAATCTTAGGTGGCAGATCTATTCAGTACATAGATAAAGGATAGTGGGATAGATAGGAAACTGTTCACATTATATTTGAACATTGCGACTAGCGCCACCTTGCGGGTTTAGGAAACAGCAACGACTAAAGATTTGGCGGAATGTTTAAAATTTTCAGTTCAAATCAATGTTCAGGTTAATTGGATTACGAAAAGCAAAAATAAAATACTTTCCCTACAATATATTTTTATTAACACTAAGTATATAACTAGATAGGTACTTAAAGTTAGATTTCTTTGAAATTTTTCGAAGACTGGAAGCTACCCTATAGAGCTTTTTTGCTTTTGGTGTTAGTTCTGAAGCTTTTCTTACACTGATGCTAGAAAGCAATCTTGTGGATTTGTTTAAACCTGAAAATAAAAAAATATTAAACTCACATATTACAAACACAGTATATAATGGACTAAAAATTACATACTGAAACATAAAAAAACTAACCATTTTTAAAATCTGATTATGCCAAAAGTAAGGTATTTTATGAAGCATTATTTATTAAAAATCAAATTTCCTAAAAATTAAAAATGGTTTTTGTTTAATCTATATATCTTTTATCATTTATTTTACAAAAAAACTTACTTGAAATTTTTGTTGGAGTACACATCATGACCTGGGATTGCATATTTTGTTCTGGTGTAATAAGTTTAGATGAAGAAACTGGTAAAACTTCTTCACAAATCAATTTTGAAGTTGATGGTATGGAGATGTTAACTGTTTCTACTTCAGGTGAACCTATTTGCTCTGATAAACTATGCTTTGAGCGTAGTTTAACCATTTTGGCAGAAGAAACTGTAAAAAGACATATTTCTTTCATTTATCGTAAATACTTATAGTTATTATTAGTATTACTGCTTCACTGATATCCATGAGAAAGAGAAAAGAAAAGAGAAAAATTTATAATTAATAGATTTGGAAATTGATTAAACTCACCTTCTTTCCTGTTAGAAGCATTAAGAAATAGAGAAGGAATTGCATCCTGTTTTAAGGTCGATTTATTTCTGGTTCCAACATAGCGGGCTTCTGCACTAAAGTGAATAGTACAAATACGGTACGACTTTCGGACTCTTTCCATAGGCTTCACCTTTAAGTCTTCTCGGCCAATTGCATTAATCCAAATATCATACAGCTACAACAAAATTTTATTTGTTAGTTTTCCTGTCTTCTGTGAACTATTATTACTATATATACCTATATAACATTATGTTGACTTAATTTTTCACACCTTTAAATATAAGCAAAAATAGGCATGCCAGATGTTATGCCGTTTTTGTTAACCATTGTTATTGTTAACTCCAGGCCACATAAAATTTCTCCAAAATATAAACCCTGACATGGGCAAGAATGTATGACATACACGTTAGGATAAAGTTAATTGCATATTTTTTTACTTACTATTTGATCTTTTGGAAAAATATGCATTTGGGCATCCTTGTTATAATTGTTACAGCCATTAACGCAACAGTTAAAAACCATGTTGAAAAAGTTCTTAATCAATAAGCTTAAAATCACAAAAAAATGGCGGAATCCGAATAATGAGAGAATAACACAAAACTATAAACGCACAAATCAAACTATCCAATTTAATAAACACCAATAATAACCACAATAGTAATAACGAAATAATAAACTTGTTGCTGTACCTCTCAGCTGATAGATCGATAAATAATTGTATACCATGCACCCACTATCCTTTATCAATGATACCATGCGCAATCGCGGAGCTGTGTTGCGCCCTCTGATGAGTTTAGGAAATAAGAATATCACAGATCACACCAGACGGGAAAGTAGATCCAAAAAGAAGGCAGTTTTTTTCATCATTGTTCAGTACATTACAAATCGTATTTATCTGTCTTTATCACACTTACTACAAAACGTTTGTAGAGGCGCTTTTGTATTTACAGAAATCTTTTGAAAGTTACATTATTTGCACACGCCGTTCTGTTTTGTTCATCACGCTACATGCACTTGGATTCTATTTGTGGGTTTGTGTGGTTTCAATAATCATCATTCACCGGAAAATGAGATTTTGTATTGTGTGCGGTAATTCTGAAGACGACGTAAAGCATTTATTTTGCTTTCCCCGTAGCGCAGACAGGTAAACAGAAAATTTATTATCTTGTTGTGTAAGTACCCATACGTTTATGCATGTTAGATGAATGTTTGGTTTTTTATTACTGAGGTTTCCTTACTGCAAAGATTAAAATCGAGCTGTACCAGATGAAACTAAAAAACAGGTTGCTATTTTACAATGTACAATAATTACATGTGTGTTACAGCTCGCAAATATGGCAGGAAGCTATGGGAATGAAATATAGACCACTATGTGGCCATGTTAGAATCTGCAATGAGCATTTCACAAAAGATAGATTTGTGCCGTGTACCTCAGTTTTACGTTTGAAAGCTGATGCAGTGCCCACAATTCTGGAAGTCCAGAAGGACCATGTTATGAAGGTTGTATTCTAATATTAATTAGGTTTGTATTTTACAATGAAAATAATAATTTTAGGGACTGGACCAGATAGCAAATAAAAAAGTAAACATTATATCCCAATATATAATAAAGCCAGAACCACAGGTACTGAATTTTACATATTATTCTAGATGATTTGCTTTTATCTTGCTTTATGCAATAAAACATAACTTAGGTGTTAATTGAAATTCAATTTCTTAGACTCTTTTGGATACCAAATCATTAAGTAATGCAAACAGTGAAGTTACTGAACATGATAAAACAAATTCCTCGCAGTCACCATCCCAACGGGCTGCCACACCAATTTCAAGTACAGTTAGATGTAGAAGGACTCTTTTTAAGGACGTTGAAGGCTTGTGTTCAACACAGATAACACCAAGAAAGCAAAAGTTGATGGTTATTGTGAAGAGGAAGCAGGGTCTATCTATGATCTAATGTTACTAGTTCTCATTCAGTCTGTGTTTGTTATGAAAAGATGTGGCATAGCATTATTATTATTGTGAATCTTTGTTGTACTTATGCAAATACAATTTGACAAAGCTCAATTTTTGTTTCAATTATTTTTCTACATGTTTAAAAACATTTTAAATTAAATTTTAATTCAAAATTAAAAATCCCGCTATTCGTCGGCCAAGAGCGCCACCTAGGTACGTTTTATATCGCGATGAGAGAGAAGAACAACAACTGTTTCTCTCGTCTGCCACTTCCAGATTATTGAGTTGCGTGTCTGGTGTGGTCTGTGAAGAATATGTAGTGAACTTTCACGCTCATTAAAGTTACCAGAGCATGATTCAGTATCAGTTAGCTGAGTTACGTCGAGACTTCATCGAGTAAAAATCTGTGACAGTGAAGTGTAGTGAAAGCGGACTCGGGTAAGACCCTGATAAAACTTTCTATTTCAGGTTGTATCATTTAGGTACATCCTTTATTTTATATGTTTTAAGATTTTTCTTCGCATGAAGAGAGTTTGTTAATAAAGCAAATTTAATTGTGCGGAGAATTCAGTTATTTAAAGTGGCCGTACACTTAGTACGGCTCAATATTTAACTGTTAAATTACAGGTAAATTTAGGTAAAAACAGATAAAGATCAAGACAAAAGTTACAGGCATGGAGCATGAAAACTCCAAAAGTAGGGAAAAATCCTGCGATAGAGGAACGTCGAAGGATAGAATGATGAAACTTCTTGAAGCCACAATAAAGAGACTTGAGGAAGATAACAAAAAAAAGACAACAAGCTCCTGAGGAAAACAGTTGAAACACAACTGGCAAGAATACAGAACTTGATGGAAACAATAGATGAAATAAACGCCAAAGTAACAAAACTCATCGAACAAAACCAAAAAAGAGCAAACCAAAATTGAAGACAAAAACTGGGAAAAGAGATGCGAGAGCTCGACACATGGAAGAATCTACAGCAGAAGACTGTCAAATGGAAGACGAGGAATTCACGCAAGTGAAAAATAGAAGGAAAGAAAAAAAAGCGAAAAGTAAAACCACAGACGAAAACAAAAACGACAGTAATGAAAGTGAAAAACAAGAAGAATTAAAAAAAATAAAGAGAAGCGAGGAACAAAAATAGAAAAAACCAGAGAGGATGCCACCTCCAATCATACTGAAATCTCCACTGATGTGGACCGTTATCAGGAAACAACTGATACAAATATATATCAACGCCCAATGCAAAATGGGCACTTACACAGGAAAGATTACCACGCATATAGTGGAAGATTTTAATAAAATGAAGATGCTCCTGAGCGAGCACAAGGAAATAGAGTGGTATACGTACGCACTCAAAGAAGAGAAAGAACGAAAGCTAGTGATAAAAGGACTAGCAGTATCGGAAGTAGAAATTGAGCTAAGGGAAAACGGACTGAAGCCCAAAATTGCTACCTATATACATGGTAGCCAACCCAGCAAACTACAGGGGGTTTCCCAAAAATCCAAAAAAAGAGGTATTAAAAAAACAAACACTGAAAACGACCCAAGGAGTCAGCTACGCCCCAAACGGTCAAGAAAACGCCAGCTCCACCGCCACAAGGAACGCCCGAGCTACTGAGTATGCTACAAAACATGCAGACATATATTTGAGTGAGTTTGCAGCTAACTTGGTCAGATATCATGGATTTACAACCATTGCTGCCAGTTTAGGTCGATGTCACTTTGTGTTGATTGAAAATTGTCAAAGTCTATCTTCCTAAATTGAACTCTAATATGATCAATTCTTATATATTTTAGTGAGTTTGCATCTAACTTGGTCAGATATCGTCGATTGACAACCTTTGATGCTAGTTTAAGTCGATTGTCACTTTGTGTTGATTGAAAATTGTCAAAGTCTATCTTCCTAAATTGAACTCGAATATCATCAATTCTTATATATTTTAGTGAGTTTGCATCTAACTTGGTCAGATATCGTCGATTGACAACCTTTGATGCTAGTTTAAGTCGATTGTCACTTTGTGTTGATTGAAAATTGTCAAAGTCTATCTTCCTAATTTGAAGTCGAATATAATCAATTATCATATATTTTAGTGAGTTTGCATCTAACTTGGTCAGATATCGTCGATTGACAACCTTTGATGCTAGTTTAAGTCGATTGTCACTTTGTGTTGATTGAAAATTGTCAAAGTCTATCTTCCTAATTTGAAGTCGAATATAATCAATTATCATATATTTTAGTGAGTTTGCATCTAACTTGGTCAGATATCGTTGATTAACAACCATTGCTGCCAGTTTAGGTCGATGTCACTTTGTGTTGATTGAATATTGTCAAAGTCTATCTTCCTAAATTGAACTCGAATATCATTAATTCTTATATATTTTAGTGAGTTTGCATCTAACTTGGTCAGATATCGTCGATTGACAACCTTTGATGCTAGTTTAAGTCGATTGTCACTTTGTGTTGATTGAAAATTGTCAAAGTCTATCTTCCTAAATTGAACTCGAATATCATCAATTCTTATATATTTTAGTGAGTTTGCATCTAACTTTGTCAGATATCGTTGATTGACAACCATTGATGCTAGTTTAAGTCGATTGTCACTTTGTGTTGATTGAAAATTGTCAAATTATTTCTTCCTAATTTGAAGTCGAATATAATCTCTCATATATTTGAGTGAGTTCGCATCTAACTTGGTCAGATATCGTTAACAACCATTTATGCCAGTAATTCTATCTTCTCGTCATAAATACTAGGAAGTGTTAATTGGCAAAGAAAATCTGTTAGAAAAAATGTTCAATATTATCTAAAATTTCATGTTAAAAATATTACTCACTTGTGGTAATACTAAAAAGTATTTATGGATCTATGGTAAATCTGACACAAAGAATATTCATTATTATCTAAAATTTCATGTGTGGGGACCGCAGGTAGGAAATTCAGGATGTATAATTTGAATAAAACATGTCTTTCACCTTCTGTTCTCCTGATACTACTTTTTCGGAGATTTTTGTCTCCGTGGGTTGAGACATGAGTACTATTCGTCGATTTACCACCATTTATGCCAGTTTAGGTCGATTGTCACTTTATGTTGATTGAAAATTGTCAAATTTTATCTTTCTAATATGAAGTCGAATATAATCAATTATCATATATTTTAGTGAGTTTGCATCTAACTTGGTCAGATATCTTCGATTAACAACCTTGATGCCAGTTTAGGTCGATTGTCACTTTGTGTTGATTGAAAATTGTTAAATTCTATCTTCCTAATTTGAAGTCGAATATAATCAATTCTCATATATTTGAGTGAGTTTGCATTAAACTTGGTCGGATATCGTCGATTGACAACCATTGATGCTAGTTTAAGTCGATTGTCACTTTGTGTTGATTGAAAATTGTCAAATTCTATCTTCCTAATTTGAAGTCGAACTCATCTATTCTTATATATTTTAGTGAGTTTGCATCTAACTTGGTCAGATATCGTCGATTTACCACCATTGATGCTAGTTTAAGTCGATTGTCACTTTGTGTTGATTGAAAATTGTCAAAGTCTATCTTCCTAATTTGAAGTCGAATATAATCAATTCTCATATATTTTAGTGAGTTTGCATCTAACTTGGTCAGATATCGTCGATTGACAACCTTTGATGCTAGTTTAAGTCGATTGTCACTTTGTGTTGATTGAAAATTGTCAAAGTCTATCTTCCTAAATTGAACTCGAATATCATCAATTCTTATATATTTTAGAGAGTTTGCATCTAACTTGGTCAGATATCGTCGATTGACAACCATTGATGCTAGTTTAAGTCGATTGTCACTTTGTGTTGATTGAAAATTGTCAAAGTCTATCTTCCTAAATTGAACTCGAATATCATCAATTCTTATATATTTTAGAGAGTTTGCATCTAACTTGGTCAGATATCGTCGATTGACAACCATTGATGCTAGTTCAAGTCGATTGTCACTTTGTGTTGATTGAAAATTGTCAAATTCTATCTTCTTAATTTGAAGTCGAATATCATCAATTCTCATATATTTGAGTGAGTTTGCATCTAACTTGCTCAGATATCTTCGATTGACAACCATTGATGCTAGTTTAAGTCGATTGTCACTTTGTGTTGATTGAAAATTGTCAAAGTCTAACTTCCTAATTTGAAGTCGAATATAATCAATTCTCATATATTTGAGTGATTTCGCATCTAACTTGGTCAGATATCGTTAACAACCATTGATGCCAGTAATTCTATCTTCTCGTCATAAATACTAGAAAGTGTTAATTGGCAAAGAAAATCTGTTAAAAAAATGTTCAATATTATCTAAAATTTCATGTTAAAAATATTACTCACTTGTGGTAATACTAAAAAGTATTTATGGACCTATGGTAAATCTGACACAAAGAATATTCATTATGATCTAAAATTTCATGTGTGGGGACCGCAGGTAGGAAATTCAGGATGTATAATTTGAATAAAACATGTCTTTCACTTTCTGTTCTCCTGATACTACTTTTTCGGAGATTTTTGTCTCCGTGGGTTGAGACATGAGTACTATTCGTCGATTTACCACCATTTATGCCAGTTTAGGTCGATTGTCACTTTGTGTTGATTGAAAATTGTCAAAGTCTATCTTCCTAAATTGAACTCGAATATCATCAAAGTAGATGAACAACGTATGTCTGACTATAGAAATAGGGAAAACCGTGTGTTAGAGAGAGAGCAGCGAGACAATGTGTAAGAGAGAGAGAGAGAGATTTCGTTTTTGCGCATGCGTAAAGTTATATATTCGTTGCGATGATAACAGCGGGAGCGCTGATATACCAGGTCGGTTAAAAGTATTTGGGTTTTAAAAAATTATATATACCATTATTATTCGCTAATCTTGTAACATAAAAGTATAACGTATAAATAAAAAGAGATTTTTTGTCAATGTAAGGTATCACGCACGTAATCGAGACAGATTCGTTGCGATGATATACCAGGTCGGTTAAAAGTCTTTGGGTTTTTAAAAATTATATATTCCGTTATTAATGTGATTGGAAATTAGTTTTTTGAGGATAGCAGAAGAGTGAAGATCATGTTAATCATTATATTAGCTGCAGTACTATGTCCAGTACTATGCGTTGTCGACCAACAGTATGCTATGAAGTATTTACACCGGTTCGGGTACGCAAATGAAAATGATTTGACTAAACTTGAGGATTATTTGTTGAGTTTTCAAGAAAGATATAATATCCCTGCAACGGGAGAATTAGATGAAAATACAATTCAACTTCTAAATAGACCAAGATGTAATGTGAGTGAAGCAGCTTCCGACGATGATCATTCTTTGTGAAGTTCAATAGGTAGTTTATTGATGAGAGAATTCAAAATACCCTCTCATTCAAACACCAACATTAAGACTGACACGCTTAATTGGTGACACCTATATTTAAAGAGTAGTACTACGAAAAACGACACACCCAATGAAAATAATTCAACAAGAGCAGACTATACCCATTGAAAATCTGGATTTCACCTCAACACCAACTGTTGGCAAACATGGTAAATTGTTGCCAAATTCTTTCCGTGCCATTATATGTGGCCCCAGTGGGTGTGGTAAGACGAACGTCGTGCTGGCGCTCCTATTCAATCCAAATGGCGCGAAATTCAAAAATGTTTATGTCTATTCAAAATCGTTATTTCAACCAAAGTATCAATTGCTACAAGAAGTTATAGCGCAAGTCAAGGGTGTTGGGTATTTCCCATTTAAAGACAATGAGGAAATAATTAGTCCAGATAAAGCTCGACCAAATTCCATCTTTTTATTCGATGACGTAGCCTGTGACGGTCAGCAGAAAATTCGTGAATACTACTCCATGTGTAGACATAAAGATATTGATGCTGCATATCTTTGTCAAACATACTCAAAAATACCGAAACAGCTTATTCGCGACAATTGTAATGTTATTGTGTTATTCAAGCAGGATGAGGTGAACTTGAAACATATATTCGACGAACACGTATCTCCAGACATGACGTTTGACACATTCAAAAATGTGTGTTCAAAGTGTTGGTGTGATCGCTATGGTACTTTGGTAATTATGAAGGATTTTACCCTTAATGGTGGTAGGTATCGCAAAGGATTCGCTAAATATATAAAATTGTAAGCTGCATCTTTAGTCCATACCAAAATGTCTGACGATAAGGTTGCTAATGCATTGCGCAAGAAAAAAGTGTCCGAACTTGCCAGATCGATTCGCAAAAAATACTTGTCGTTGAAATTAGGTAAATCAGAGCAAGATGAGTCTATTAATAAACTATTCAAGCCGATATCTAAACCACTTGAAGAAATTGTGCAATCCTCAAAGACATTACAAAAAACGATTACAAATTTAAATCCAAAAGAGGAAATAAAGAAGAAGGAAGAACCTGATGATGTGTTTACACCTTTTCTCGAAACGGAACCGGTGGCCGAAACCGATGAATTCGGAAATATTACACGTTCTGAATCTCCAGAAGAGATGCGCTCCGAAATTTCCCAGGAAGCTATCGCAGACTATTTGGACCAATATCCAGCCATCAGTCATCAGTTCATTGAAGATTACTTCCAAAAAGATGATAAAATTGATAAAAATTATGGTCCGATATACAACGATGAAATCGGTTGGTCATTAGGCAAACGCCGAATTGCATTTGATGGAAAAACCGGTAATATAAACATACTACCTGAGAAAAACAAAGGAGGAAGATATGTAATTGGAACACCAGGCTTGTATGAGCTTCTATTTTACCGAGACCCCAGTTACAATGATCAAGATTTACAGAACTATAAAAATCTTTTGACAACAACTGAAGTTCATTTAGACACGTTAGATCGTCTTAAGGGGTCGAGTACTGAAAAATATCACTACATCATAAAACCTTTATTCAAAACAAAATCTCTAACGACGACGAATAGATCGTCGCAGGTATTGACTCGTCTAAAATCGATTCCTTCAGCAAAAGGAAAAGGCATCGATCGTTTAAGATATAATGATAAACCTATGGAGTATATTTATTGGGATGATGCGAATGAATTGGTGGAACGTTTGAAGTTGTTGATTGCTTCAAAAGAGGCAGGTAATACGTCACACGACAACGAAATAGTAGCAATTATCAATGAACTCAAGGAGGCTGATATAATAGAATAATACAAGTTGAAACTTGTTCATTTTAATTATGCCAGTCGATAAATTCGGACATAGACATCAAACGTCCTATGCGCGTTTACCAGTGAAAATTACGTTTCCTCATACACAGGACGGTAATATTGATATTGAAAATATGAAAATTTGTAATGTTAAGGAACCGACAACAAATAGTGATGCTGCAACAAAAAAATATGTTGATGTGCAGTTGAATGACCTACGTTGAATGACCTACGTGCTATCAACTCGCCATTATTTCAAGCACATGGTGTGGTGCTGCAGCAACAAGACCGTGATATAAAGGATTTAGCTGTAAGATTGAACGAAATGAGAAATGAGCTTCATTAGACGAAAATCCCCATATTACAGGCGCACATTACTAACTTACAAAATAAAACTAACGAAATTGATACATTTATTTCGCGAAATCCCCCTGTAGCAGCTAGGGATATGGCTACGAAGAAATACGTTGACGATTCAATTGTTGCAGCCAAAATATTTATTCGAAAAGAATTCACTGCTTCTATTAACAAGTGTGTTGAGAGTATACGTGAGTTACAAAAAGAAATTACAGAAAATATCAGATCCGTCTCTGATATGAAAACTAACGTTTCGGGCATTGTAAACAATATTAAGGTTATGAATACGAATACCGTTAACCGCATTAACAGTCTGGAGCTGAAGCTAGCTGGTAGTACGTCATAATATGTATTCTAAAGAAAAAATTCATCTTGTAAACGAACTCCACAAACCGATACGGAAAAAATTTCCTCGGAGACGCACTATTATTAAGGGTCTTGACGATCTTTGGCAAATGGACCTTGCGGAGATGAGGAATTTTGCATCACAGAATAGGAATCATAAAATGATACTGGTCGTCATTGATTGTTTTTCAAAGTTTGTGTGGACACGCCCACTAAAAACGAAGACCGGAGAGGAGATTACTCGGGCATTCTCGGACATTCTCGCTCACACTAGACGAATACCAAAAAATCTGCAATCTGATCAGGGAAAGGAATTTTACAACAGCAAATTTCAAAATTTAATGAGAAAACACAACATAAATCATTATAGCGTATTTAGTACAATGAAAGCCTCTATGGCAGAGCGAGTTATAAAAACGCTAAAATCGAAACTCTACAAGTATTTCAGTTTAAATGGCACCTACAAATGGATTGATATTCTGCCTGAAATAACTCAAAACTATAACAATACAAAACATTCCACATCAAAATATAAACCTTCTCAAGTCAACAAATCCAACGAAAAATCTATTTTGAATAACACCTATAGTCATTTAAAGATAGCCGGTCCACGAAAATTTAAAGTTGGCGACATTGTGCGCATATCCAAGGCAAAGCATGTCTTTGAAAAAGGATATACACCCAATTGGACTACAGAATTATTCAAAATCATCAAAGTTAAAATTACCAATCCTGCTACGTATTTACTTGAAGACATGCAAGGTACACCAATCAGCGGCTGCAAATTAATTTTAAATTATCAGAATTTCAACAGAGGGATTCTGGTTTTGCATTAAGTAAAATTATTTCTTTAGAAGTAAATATCAATAAATTTGAAATTGGAAACGGCTCATCTTATATTAAACTTCCAGAACCTATTCAAAAAAAGCGAGGGTTCATAAACATTAAAAATTCTGACCAAACATGTTTTTATTGGTCAATTGTTAGTGCTTTGTACCCAGCCAAAAATAATAAAGAACTCACTTCCTCATATTCATATTATAGCACAGTCTTGAATACACAAGACTTGGAAGCTCCGATGCCCCTGCATCAAATTTCAAAGTTTGAAAAATCTAATAACATTTCCGTCAATGTCTATGCCTTGGATTTAATTTAAATAAATAATAAAAAACCATTTTACAAAGTATATCCAGTAAGACTTGCTAAATCAATACACGAGAAACATGTAAATCTTTTATTAATTCAAAATACATATTTTCCAAAGCTACACGATTATGAAGCACCTCCTATAGATAATGACAATTCAGAAATCACATATCACTACTGCTGGATCAAAGATTTGTCACGTTTAATTAATAGTCAGTTAAGTAAAACTACATATAAAAAATTTATTTGCAATCGCTGCATAAATTATTTCAGTAGTGAAAGTAAATTGAATGTCCACTTGAAATTATGCTCTGAATTAAATAATTATAAAATGTCTTTTCCAAAATACGAATCTGTTAGTTTTAGAAATTATATATATAAACAAACTACGCCTTTTGTAGTTTATGCCGACTTTGAGTGCATGCTAGAACAATTTACAGATAAAACACAGCTTCATAATAAGACAAATAAATATCAAAAACATATAGCATATAGTGCTGGTTACTATGTAAAATGTAGCTACAACGAAGACTTGAGTTTTTTCAAGAGCTACAGAGGTAGAGATTGCATGGATTGGTTTGCAAATGAATTATCGAATTTAGCTGAAAGTATTAAATCAGAAATTAAAACTATTACACCTATGGAAGAAAAACCAGATTTACGTGTGACAACAATGTGTCACATATGTGAAAAGGGTTTTTCCTCTACAGATATCATTGTTAGAGATCACGATCATTTTACGGGGAAGTTTACAAATTTTGCACATCAAGTATGCAATTTAAATTTCAAAAAACTGTTTGTTGTACCTACAGTTTTCCATAACTTAAGTAACTACGATAGCCATTTCATCATTTCGTAATTAAGTAAAAGAGGAAACATCACTTTACTCCCCATAAATAAAGAAAAATACATTTCATTTACACTTAACGATTCAGATACAAATATAAAATTTCGATTCATAGATTCACTGAGGTTTTTGGGTGCTTCCTTGGAAGAATTGGCTGCTACATTGAATGATAATGATTTAAAAATTTCCAAAAGAGAATTTAGTAATTTAAGTGTCGAACAATTTAAATTAATAGCCAAAAAAGGGGTTTTCTGTTACGATTTTATAGATAGTTGGGAAAAATTAAATACTTGTGAACTACCACCAATAGAGGCATTTTATAATAAATTGGAAGATAAAAACATCAGTATTGAGAAGTATTCTCATGCTCATGCAGTGTGGAAATCATTTGATATTGAAAATTTGGGTCAGTATTCTGATCTGTACTTAAAGACCGATGTTTTACTTTTATCAGATGTTTTCGAACAATTTCGAAGAAAATGTTCAATTACTTATGGTTTAGACCCTGCATGGTACTATACAATGCCTGGATATACTTGGGACTGTATGTTGAAATATGTAGGATGTAAATTATTGCATGACGTAGACATGATCATGTTTATCGAGAAAGCAATTCGAGGAGGAATTTCGGTTTGTAGCAGTAGATTATCGAATGCTAACAATAAGTACATGCCTGAATATGATTCTACAAAACCCTCAAAGTACTTACTCTACCTGGACGTCAATAATTTATACGGGTGGGCCATGTGTGAACCATTACCATACGGAGGATTTGAATGGTTAGATAATGAAAATTTTGATGTTATGTCTGTGGCAGATAATTCTTCCGTAGGATATATATTACAAGTAGACTTGGAGTATCCACATGAATTACATGATCTTCACAGAGATTTTCCATTTGCTCCCGAACACCGCAAGCCTGTAGGCTCAAATTATTCCAAATTAATGACAACGCTTTATTGTAAAAAAGAATACACAGTTCACTATCGTAATTTAAAACAAATGTTAGCCAACGGTTTGAAAATTAAAAAGATACATAAAATTCTGAAATTCAATCAATCTGCATGGCTGCGGCCCTATATCGAACTAAATACTCGTTTGAGGGCTGCAGCTACCAATGACTTTGAGAAAAATTTATATAAATTGGCAAATAATGCTGTGTTTGGAAAGACGATGGAAAATATACGGAAGCACCGAATTGTAAAACTTGTTAAAACCTGGAATGGTCGATACGGCGCCAAAAATTTGATATCTAGTGTTAGGTTTCATAGTCGAACAGTTTTTAATGAAAACCTAATTGCAGTAGAACTCACTAAATCAGAATTGGTTTTCAATAAGCCTCTTTATGTTGGTATGACAGTTTTGGATTTGTCGAAGTTGTGTATGTATCAATTCCATTATGATTACATGATTCCGAAATTGGGTATTGATAGATGTAAATTAATGTACATGGACACAGACAGTTTTGTGACATTGAGCTCATCTGTGATGATGCATATGAGGAGGTGCTAAAAGCTGATTTAACAAAATTCGATACTTCAGATTACCCCATCAATAATAACTATAATATTCCACAGGTAAATAAAAAAGTTCTGGGTGTTATGAAAGATGAAAACAAAGGCCAAATTATGACTCATTTTGCAGGCTTGAGGTCTAAAATGTATTCTTTTAAAGTTCAATCAGGTGCAATAGTAAAAAAGGCAAAAGGAGTTCGATATAATGTAGTAAAAAACAAAATAAATTTTGAAGATTATGTAAACTGTTTAAATGATTTCAAAGAAAAAAATATTACTCAACGCTGTATTAGGTCATATGCTCATAACGTATATAGCATAGAACAGACAAAAATTGCGCTAAGTTCTCATGACGATAAATGATATTTGATTACCAATAGTTATGATACGCTGCCGTGGGGTCATTATAGTATTCCAGACTTACTCTCTTGTAGATAATGAACTCCTCAACATTAATGGAATTATGCATCATAAAAATTTGTGAAACGATAAAGTCAGCAGCCGATTTCGCAGAGCAATCCCCTCTTCCTCGGAAATTGACCGAAAAAATTGTGAAAAAATTTCCTGTTTACAAATGGAATGCGATGATAAAAGAGGCTGAGAGTAATCCAAATTCTTCATCCATTGGAATAGAATATATTGACTATAATAAAGAAATACCGTTATATTTAAGAAACACTATATTAAGTAAAACAAATTGGGGAGATATGTTTGAAGAATCTACTTACTGCGTATGGTCTAGTGGATATTGGCTTCCACAATATCGTATAAATGTTTGTAAATCATGTTATTTTGTATTTAGAACGGTCCATAAATATTTAAAAAAGAACATTTTTGTTAATTATGATCACCGTCATGAAGTATTTGATGGTGACGAAATTGTTGAATGTGTATATCAAGAAATGTCCTATTGGTGTCAGAGTTGTTTTAACAAAGTCTTATTCATGATAAAATCACATGAGTCCTGTATTAATAATTTACATGAGATGCCTAGAAATAATCGTTTTGATGATTCTGATATAGACAGTGACATTGATACTTTTGAGGCCGCTATGCAGTAAAAACAATATTCATGGAATGCATCTCTCTCTCTCTCTCTCATAAATGTAGAATATTATCGTTTTCTTATTATAAAATTATTCCTGTGTTTTTGCGGTATTATGAACGGTGGCGGTTCATAATGCCACATCAAAAAATATCTGTTTTATCATAGTTTTTTTTTAGTATGCGTTTTAGGTGATTTATATGAGCGTTGTTAGTGTTAGACATAAGTCTGTGCCCAACAGGGCTTTATTAGAAATGTATTTTTATTTTTTTCTTTCCACTGGTCATTGTGATGTCATCCTTCATGTATAGTGTTATACTATGACAGTCACGAGAGTAATAAAGAGTTTCAGCGATAATGTGAGCTTTTATTTAAGAAAAGCAGTAAAAACAATATTCATGGAATGTATCTCTCTCTCATAAATGTAGAATATTGTCGTTTTCTTATAATAAAATTATTTTTAAAATTCTTGTGTTTTTGTTAGTTTCCAATATATCTTTATGTAATAGCAGTAAAACAATATTCATGAAATGTATCTCTCTCGTCGTTGCGTCAAACGTCACATCGTTACGTCAAACGTCACGTCGTTATGTCAAACGTCACGTCGTTAAGTCAAACGTCAAGTGCTGCGTCAAACGATCATCAAACGTGTCTACGTATGAGAATGTTCTCTTTCGTAATATGTCTTCAGAAGAGTACAGACGTCGAATTGAAGAGTTTATTAATAGCATTGGTGAATTAAAGAAAGATATTGCTTTCTATGGAGATAAAAGTGAGGTTATGAAACAAATGCAGAATCTTAGTTTATTTGATAAGAAAGTGACGTGGAGCAGTCTTCACTGGGGGGTGCCTGAAGAGGTCCATCAGTTGGCCCGTAGACTGCCGCAAACTACTTATCCGTTAAGACGTATTCAACCTACACCATGTTCAACAGAACAGAAGGGGATATAAAAAATGAAATTAATTCTGTTTTTGCTATGTCATGTGTAATATTAGTGGCTGTATTTGTTTTAATTTTAAAAATTATTTTGAAAATTGTAAAACGAAAATTCCAATCTTCATGTAATATAAAAGTTGATGAATATACAGAGTGTTTCAATAAAACCCATATTTAAAAAAAACTTTATTTATAATGGTAATACAGCATTTAAAAACCAGTGACGGAGACGTTGTACATTTCTTTCAGTACATGAAAATAGTCCAGATGCGTGACAGGGGTTTGGATCTTGAGCAAAGTTTCCAGTTTCACAGGGTGTGAAAACCTCCGGATTTCGCTACAGGTATTACTCGAGGAACCTCGACTTCTTTTTTGCCACCAAATTCTTTAATAAGTGCTTTGGCTGCTCGTAAGGCAAACGTTGCGGTGTCTTTCAAAGATGTTCCTCTCTTCAATGACTTTCCCACTTTCAGAATAACATCTCGATGCAAGGAACGACGTTTGCGACGACGACAACCCATTCCCAGCTTTCTTTTCACCTTCATTCCGCCTGTTACAAGTAATGCAGCAGCTTTCTCTCCCATTGAAGCGTCTTTTGATTTGACGCGTGCCCAAGCTTTATCTTCAAGTATCTGATCGGCTTTGTGTCGTTCTTCGAGAGACTTATTCTTCCAGTAAGAAATATCGTGTTGTTTACAAGCAGCGTCCAAGGGGTTGATGCCCGGATCTCCACGATCAAGACGTTTTTCCAATTTTGTACCAGCTAAAAAAAAAACAATTAATTTTTTCGGAAAAAATAGTCTTAGCGGTGGTTTACTTACGTCCACAGTACTGATAGCTAGGTAAGTGAAGTTCAATAGGTAGTTTATTGATGAGAGAATTCAAAATACCCTCTCTTTCAAACACCAACATTAAGACTGACACGCTTAATTGGTGATATGTGTTGATGTGCAGTTGAATGACCTACGTTGAATGACCTACGTGCTATCAACTCGCCATTAATTCAAGCACATGGTGTGGTGCTGCAGCAACAAGACCGTGATATAAAGGATTTAGCTGTAAGATTGAACGAAATGAGAAATGAGCTTCATTAGACGAAAATCCCCATATTACAGGCGCACATTACTAACTTACAAAATAAAACTAACGAAATTGATACATTTATTTCGCGAAATCCCCCTGTAGCAGCTAGGGATATGGCTACGAAGAAATACGTTGACGATTCAATTGTTGCAGCCAAAATATTTATTCGAAAAGAATTCACTGCTTCTATTAACAAGTGTGTTGAGAGTATACGTGAGTTACAAAAAGAAATTACAGAAAATATCAGATCCGTCTCTGATATGAAAACTAACGTTTCGGGCATTGTAAACAATATTAAGGTTATGAATACGAATACCGTTAACCGCATTAACAGTCTGGAGCTGAAGCTAGCTGGTAGTACGTCATAATATGTATTCTAAGGAAAAAATTCATCTTGTAAACGAACTCCACAAACCGATACGGAAAAAATTTCCTCGGAGACGCACTATTATTAAGGGTCTTGACGATCTTTGGCAAATGGACCTTGCGGAGATGAGAAATTTTGCATCACAGAATAGGAATCATAAAATGATACTGGTCGTCATTGATTGTTTTTCAAAGTTTGTGTGGACACGCCCACTAAAAACGAAGACCGGAGAGGAGATTACTCGGGCATTCTCGGACATTCTCGCTCACACTAGACGAATACCAAAAAATCTGCAATCTGATCAGGGAAAGGAATTTTACAACAGCAAATTTCAAAATTTAATGAGAAAACACAACATAAATCATTATAGCGTATTCAGTACAATGAAAGCCTCTATGGCAGAGCGAGTTATAAGAACGCTAAAATCTAAACTCTACAAGTATTTCAGTTTAAATGGCACCTACAAATGGATTGATATTCTGCCTGAAATAACTCAAAACTATAACAATACAAAACATTCCACATTAAAATATAAACCTTCTCAAGTCAACAAATCCAACGAAAAATCTATTTTGAATAACACCTATAGTCATTTAAAGATAGCCGGTCCACGAAAATTTAAAGTTGGCGACATTGTGCGCATATCCAAGGCAAAGCATGTCTTTGAAAAAGGATATACACCCAATTGGACTACAGAACTATTCAAAATCACCAAAGTTAAAATTACCAATCCTGCTACGTATTTACTTGAAGACATGCAAGGTACACCAATCAGCGGCTGCTTCTATCATGAAGAACTACAGAAAACATCAAATCCAGACATTTACTTAGTTGAAAAGGTGCTCAGAAGAAAGGGTAACAAAATGTACGTCAAGTGGCTTGGTTTGGATAGCAAACACAACAGTTGGATAGAAAATATTGATATTGTATAGATTTTTTCCCCCCGGTTCGCCGCGCTAAAAAAACCTTGAAAGAGCTCTCTCGTCATAAATACTAGAAAGTGTTAGTTGGCAAAGAAAATCTGTTAAAAAGAATGTTCAATATTATCTAAAATTTCATGTTGAAAATATTACTCACTTGTGGTAATACTAAAAAGTATTTATGGATCTATGGTAAATCTGACACAAAGAATATTCATTTTTATCTAAAATTTCATGTGTGGGGATCGCAGGTAGGAAATTCAGGATGTATAATTTGAATAAAACATGTCTTTCACCTTCTGTTCTCCTGATACTACTTTTTCGGAGATTATTGTCTCCGTGGGTTGAGACATGAGTACTATTCGTCGATTTACCACCATTTATGCCAGTTTAGGTCGATTGTCACTTTATGTTGATTGAAAATTGTCAAATTCTATCTTCCTAAATTGAACTCGAATACCATCAATTCTTATATATTTTAGAGAGTTTGCATCTAACTTGGTCAGGTATCGTCGATTGACAACCATTGATGCTAGTTCAAGTCGATTGTCACTTTATGTTGATTGAAAATTGTCAAAGTCTATCTTCCTAAATTGAACTCGAATATCATCAAGTCTTATATATTTTAGAGAGTTTGCATCTAACTTGGTCAGATATCGTCGATTGACAACCATTGATGCTAGTTCAAGTCGATTGTCACTTTGTGTTGATTGAAAATTGTCAAATTCTATCTTCCTAATTTGAGGTCGAATATCATCAATTCTCATATATTTGAGTGAGTTTGCATCTAACTTGCTCAGATATCGTCGATTGACAACCATTGATGCTAGTTTGAGTCGATTGTCACTTTGTGTTGATTGAAAATTGTCAAATTCTATCTTCCTAATTTGAGGTCGAATATCATCAATTCTTATATATTTGAGTGAGTTTGCATCTAACTTGCTCAGATATCGTCGATTGACAACCATTGATGCTAGTTTAAGTCGATTGTCACTTTGTGTTGATTGAAAATTGTCAAAGTCTATCTTCCTAAATTGAACTCGAATATCATCAATTCTTATATATTTTAGTGAGTTTGCATTTAACTTGGTCGGATATCGTCGATTGACAACCATTGATGCTAGTTTAAGTCGATTGTCACTTTGTGTTGATTGAAAATTGTCAAATTCTATCTTCCTAATTTGAAGTCGAACTCATTTATTCTTATATATTTTAGTGAGTTTGCATCTAACTTGGTCAGATATCGTCGATTGACAACCATTGATGCTAGTTTAAGTCGATTGTCACTTTGTGTTGATTGAAAATTGTCAAATTCTATCTTCCTAATTTGAAGTCGAATATAATCTCTTATATATTTGAGTGATTTCGCATCTAACTTGGTCAGATATCGTTAACAACCATTGATGCCAGTAATTCTATCTTCTCGTCATAAATACTAGAAAGTGTTAATTGGCAAAGAAAATCTGTTAAAAAAATGTTCAATATTATCTAAAATTTCATGTTAAAAATATTACTCACTTGTGGTAATACTAAAAAGTATTTATGGATCTATGGTAAATCTGACACAAAGAATATTCATTATTATCTAAAATTTCATGTGTGGGGACCGCAGGTAGGAAATTCAGGATGTATAATTTGAATAAAACATGTCTTTCACCTTCTGTTCTCCTGATACTACTTTTTCGGAGATTTTTGTCTCCGTGGGTTGAGACATGAGTACTATTCGTCGATTTACCACCATTTATGCCAGTTTAGGTCGATTGTCACTTTATGTTGATTGAAAATTGTCAGATTCTATCTTCCTAATTTGAAGTTGAATATAATCAATTATCACATATTTTAGTGTGTTTGCATCTAACTTGGTCAGATATCGTTGATTAACAAACCATTGCTGCCAGTTTAGGTCGATGTCACTTTGTGTTGATTGGAAATTGTCAAAGTCTATCTTCCTAAATTGAACTCGAATATCATCAATTCTTATATATTTTAGTGAGTTTGCATTTAACTTGGTCGGATATCGTCGATTGACAACCATTGATGCTAGTTTAAGTCGATTGTCACTTTGTGTTGATTGAAAATTATCAAATTCTATCTTCCTAATTTGAAGTCGAATATAGTCAATTCTCATATATTTGAGTGAGTTTGCATCTAACTTGGTCAGATATCGTCGATTGACAACCATTGATGCTAGTTTAAGTCGATTGTCACTTTGTCTTGATTGAAAATTGTCAAATTCTATCTTCCTAATTTGAAGTCGAATATAATCTCTCATATATTTGAGTGATTTCTCATCTAACTTGGTCAGATACCGTTGATTAACAAACCATTGCTGCCAGTTTAGGTCGATGTCACTTTGTGTTGATTGGAAATTGTCAAAGTCTATCTTCCTAAATTGAACTCGAATATCATCAATTCTTATATATTTTAGTGAGTTTGCATTTAACTTGGTCGGATATCGTCGATTGACAACCATTGATGCTAGTTTAAGTCGATTGTCACTTTGTGTTGATTGAAAATTATCAAATTCTATCTTCCTAATTTGAAGTCGAATATAGTCAATTCTCATATATTTGAGTGAGTTTGCATCTAACTTGGTCAGATATCGTCGATTGACAACCATTGATGCTAGTTTAAGTCGATTGTCACTTTGTCTTGATTGAAAATTGTCAAATTCTATCTTCCTAATTTGAAGTCGAATATAATCTCTCATATATTTGAGTGATTTCTCATCTAACTTGGTCAGATACCGTTAACAACCATTGATGCCAGTAATTCTATCTTCTCGTCATAAATACTAGAAAGTGTTAATTGGCAAAGAAAATCTGTTGAAAAAAATGTTCAATATTATCTAAAATTTCATGTTAAAAATATTAATCACTTGTGGTAATACTAAAAAGTATTTATGGATCTATGGTAAATCTGACACAAAGAATATTCATTATTATCTAAAATTTCATGTGTGGGGACCGCAGGTAGGAAATTCAGGATGTATAATTTGGATAAAACATGTCTTTCACCTTCTGTTCTCCTGATACTACTTTTTCGAAGATTTCTGTCTCCGTGGGTTGAGACATGAGTACAATTAGTCGATTGACAAACTTTGATGCTATTTTAAGTCGATTGTCACTTTGTGTTGATTGAAAATTGTCAAAGTCTATCTTCCTAATTTGAAGTCGAATATAATCAATTCTCATATATTTTAGTGAGTTTGCATCTAACTTGGTCAGATATCGTTGATTAACAACCATTGCTGACCGTTTAGGTCGATGTCACTTTGTTTTGATTGAAAATTGTCAAAGTCTATCTTCCTAAATTGAACTCGAATATCATCAATTCTTATATATTTTAGTGAGTTTGCATCTAACTTGGTCAGATATCGTCGATTGACAACCTTTGATGCTAGTTTAAGTCGATTGTCACTTTGTGTTGATTAAAAATTGTCAAAGTCTATCTTCCTAATTTGAAGTCGAATATAATCAATTCTCATATATTTGAGTGAGTTTGCATTAAACTTGGTCGGATATCGTCGATTGACAACCATTGATGCTAGTTAAAGTCGATTGTCACTTTGTGTTGATTGAAAATTGTCAAATTCTATCTTCCTAATTTGAAGTCGAATATCATCAATTCTTATATATTTCAGTGAGTTTGCATCTAACTTGGTCAGATATCGTCGATTGACAACCATTGATGCTAGTTTAAGTCGATTGTCACTTTGTGTTGATTGAAAATTGTCAAATTCTATCTTCCTAATTTGAAGTCGAATATAATCTCTCATATATTTGAGTGATTTCGCATCTAACTTGGTCAGATATCGTTAACAAACATTGATGCCAGTAATTCTATCTTCTCGTCATAAATACTAGAAAGTGTTAATTGGCAAAGAAAATCTGTTAAAAAAAATGTTCAATATTATCTAAAATTTCATGTTGAAAATATTACTCACTTGTGGTAATACTAAAAAGTATTTATGGATCTATGGTAAATCTGACACAAAGAATATTCATTATTATCTAAAATTTCATGTGTGGGGACCGCAGGTAGGAAATTCAGGATGTATAATTTGAATAAAACATGTCTTTCACCTTCTCTTCTCCTGATACTACTTTTTCGGAGATTTTTGTCTCCGTGGGTTGAGACATGAGTACTATTCGTCGATTTACCACCATTTATGCCAGTTTAGGTCGATTGTCACTTTGTGTTGATTGAAAATTGTCAAAGTCTATCTTCCTAATTTGAAGTCGAATATAATCAATTATCATATATTTTAGTGAGTTTGCATCTAACTTGGTCAGATATCGTTGATTAACAACCATTGCTGCCAGTTTAGGTCGATGTCACTTTGTGTTGATTGAAAATTGTCAAAGTCTATCTTCCTAAATTGAACTCGAATATCATCAATTCTTATATATTTTAGTGAGTTTGCATTTAACTTGGTCGGATATCGTCGATTGACAACCATTGATGCTAGTTTAAGTCGATTGTCACTTTGTGTTGATTGAAAATTATCAAATTCTATCTTCCTAATTTGAAGTCGAATATCATCAATTCTTATATATTTTAGTGAGTTTGCATCTAACTTGGTCAGATATCGTCGATTGACAACCATTGATGCTAGTTTAAGTCGATTGTCACTTTGTGTGGATTGAAAATTGTCAAATTCTAACTTCCTAATTTGAAGTCGAATATAATCTCTCATATATTTGAGTGATTTCGCATCTAACTTGGTCAGATATCGTTAACAACCATTGATGGTAATTCTATCTTCTCGTCATAAATACTAGAAAGAGTTAATTGGCAAAGAAAATCTGTTACAAAAAATGTTCAATATTATCTAAAATTTCATGTTAAAAATATTACTCACTTGTGGTAATACTAAAAAGTATTTATGGATCTATGGTAAATCTGACACAAAAAATATTCATTATTATCTAAAATTTCATGTGTGGGGACCGCAGGTAGGAAATTCAGGCTGTATAATTTGAATAAAACATGTCTTTCACCTCCTGTTCTCCTGATACTACTTTTTCGGAGATATTTGTCTCCGTGGATTGAGACATGAATGCTATTCGTCGATTTACCACCATTTATGCCAGTTTAGGTCGATTGTCACTTTGTGTTGATTGAAAATTGTCAGAATTTATCTTTCTAATATGAAGTCGAATATAATCAATTATCATATATTTTAGTGAGTTTGCATCTAACTTGGTCAGATATCTTCGATTAACAACCTTGATGCCAGTTTAGGTCGATTGTCACTTTGTGTTGATTGAAAATTGTTAAATTCTATCTTCCTAATTTGAAATCGAATATCATCAATTCTCATATATTTTAGTGAGTTTGCATCTAACTTGGTCAGATATCGTTGATTAACAACCATTGCTGCCAGTTTAGGTCGATTGTCACTTTGTGTTGATTGAAAATTGTCAAATTCCATCTTCCTAATTTGAAGTCGAATATAATCAATTCTCATATACTTTAGTGAGTTTGCATTTAACTTGGTCGGATATCGTCGATTGACAACCATTGATGCTAGTTTAAGTCGATTGTCACTTTGTGTTGATTGAAAATTGTCAAATTCTATCTTCCTAATTTGAGTAGAATATCATCAATTCTTATATATTTTAGTGAGTTTGCATCTAACTTGGTCAGATATCGTAGATTGACAACCATTGCTGCCAGTTTACTTTGTGTTGATTGAAAATTGTCAAATTCTATCTTTCTAATTTGAAGTCGAATATAATCAATTCTCATATATTTGAGTGAGTTTGCATCTAACTTGCTCAGATATCGTCGATTGACAACCATTGATGCTAGTTTAAGTCGATTGTCACTTTGTGTTGATTGAAAATTGTCAAATTCTATCTTCCTAATTTGAGTAGAATATCATCAATTCTTATATATTTTAGTGAGTTTGCATCTAACTTGGTCAGATATCGTAGATTGACAACCATTGCTGCCAGTTTACTTTGTGTTGATTGAAAATTGTCAAATTCTATCTTTCTAATTTGAAGTCGAATATAATCAATTCTCATATATTTGAGTGAGTTTGCATCTAACTTGCTCAGATATCGTCGATTGACAACCATTGATGCTAGTTTAAGTCGATTGTCACTTTGTGTTGATTGAAAATTGTCAAATTCTATCTTCCTAATTTGAAGTAGAATATCATCAATTCTTATATATTTTAGTGAGTTTGCATCTAACTTGGTCAGATATCGTAGATTGACAACCATTGCTGCCAGTTTACTTTGTGTTGATTGAAAATTGTCAAATTCTATCTTTCTAATTTGAAGTCGAATATAATCAATTCTCATATATTTGAGTGAGTTTGCATCTAACTTGCTCAGATATCGTCGATTGACAACCATTGATGCTAGTTTAGGTCGATGTCACTTTGTGTTGATTGAAAATTGTCAAAGTCTATCTTCCTAAATTGAACTCGAATATAATCAATTCTCATATATTTGAGTGAGTTTGCATCTAACTTGTTCAGATATCGTCGATTGACAACCTTTGATGCTAGCTTAAGTCGATTGTCACTTTGTGTTGATTGAAAATTGTCAAAGTCTATCTTCCTAATTTGAAGTCGAATATAATCAATTATCATATATTTTATTGAGTTTGCATCTAACTTGGTCAGATATCGTTGATTAACAACCATTGCTGCCAGTTTAGGTCGATGTCACTTTGTGTTGATTGAAAATTGTCAAAGTCTATCTTCCTAAATTGAACTCGAATATAATCAATTCTCATATACTTGAGTGAGTTTGCATTAAACTTGGTCGGATATCGTCGATTGACAACCATTGATGCTAGTTTAAGTCGATTGTCACTTTGTGTTGATTGAAAATTGTCAAATTCTATCTTCCTAATTTGAAGTCGAACTCATCTATTCTTATATATTTGAGTGGGTTTGCATCTAACTTGCTCAGATATCGTCGATTGACAACCATTGCTGCCAGTTTAGGTCGATTGTCACTTTGTGTTCGTTGAATATTGTCAAATTCTATCTTCGTAATTTGAAGTCGAATATAATCAATTATCATATATTTTAGTAAGTTTGCATCTAACTTGGTCAGATATCGTTAACAACCATTGATGCCAGTAATTCTATCTTCTCGTCATAAATACTAGAAAGTGTTGATTGGCAAAGAAAATCTGTTACAAAAAATGTTCAATATTATCTAAAATTTTATGTTAAAAATATTACTCACTTGTAATACTAAAAAGTATTTATGGATCTATGGTAAATCTTACACAAAGAATATTCATTATTATCTAGAATTTTATGTGTGGGAACCGCAGGTAGGAAATTCAGGATGTATAATTTGAATAAAACAAATTCACATGTCTTTCACCTTCTGTTCTCCTAATACTACTTTTTCGGAGATTTTTGTCTCCGTGGGTTGAGACATGAGTACTATTCGTCGATTTACCACCATTTATGCCAGTTTAGGTCGATTGTCACTTTGTGTTGATTGAAAATTGTCAAAATCTATCTTCCTAATTTGAAGTCGAATATAATAAATTATCATATATTTTAGTGAGTTTGCATTTAACTTGGTCAGATATCGTTGATTAACAACCATTGCTGCCAGTTTAGGTCGATGTCACTTTGTGTTGATTGAAAATTGTCAAAGTCTATCTTCCTAAATTGAACTCGAATATCATCAATTCTTATATATTTTAGTGTTGATTGAAAATTGTCAAATTCTATCTTCCTAATTTGAAGTCGAACTCATCTATTCTTATATATTTTAGTGAGTTTGCATCTAACTTGGTCAGATATCGTCGATTGACAACCATTGATGCTAGTTTAAGTCGATTGACACTTTGTGTTGATTGAAAATTTTCAAATTATTTCTTCCTAATTTGAAGTCGAATATAATTTCTCATATATTTGAGTGAGTTCGCATCTAACTTGGTCCGATATCGTTAACATCCATTGATGCCAGTAATTCTATCTTCTCGTCATAAAATTTCGTCTGAAATTTCATGTTAAAAATATTACTCACTTGTGGTAATACTAAAAAGTATTTATGGATCTATGGTAAATCTGACACAAAGAATATTCATTATTATCTAAAATTTCATGTGTGGGGACCGCAGGTAGGAAATTCAGGATGTATAATTTGAATAAAACATGTCTTTCACCTTCTGTTCTCCTGATACTACTTTTTCGGAGATTTTTGTCTCCGTGGGTTGAGACATGAGTACAATTAGTCGATTGACAACCTTTGATGCTATTTTAGGTCGATTGTCACTTTGTGTTGATTGAAAATTGTCAAAGTCTATCTTCCTAATTTGAAGTCGAATATAATCAATTCTCATATATTTGAGTGAGTTTGCATTAAACTTGGTCGGATATCGTCGATTGACAACCATTGATGCTAGTTTAAGTCGATTGTCACTTTGTGTTGATTGAAAATTGTGAAATTCTATCTTCCTAATTTGAAGGCGAATATCATCAATTCTTATATATTTTAGTGAGTTTGCATCTAACTTGGTCAGATAACGTCGATTGACAACCATTGCTGCCAGTTTAGGTCGATGTCACTTTGTTTTGATTGAAAATGTCGAAGTCTATCTTCCTAATTTGAAGTCGAATTTCAACATTTCTGATATATTTGAGTGAGTTTGAATCTAACTTTGTCAGATATCGTCGATTTACATCCGTTGAAGCCTATTGAGGTCGATTGTCACTATGTGTTGATTGACAATTTTCTAAGTCTATCTTCCTAATTTGAAGTCGAATCTCAACATTTCTCATATATTTCAGTGAGTTTGCACCTAACTTTGTCAGATATCATCGATTTACATCCGTTGAAGCCCATTGAGGTCGATTGTCACTTTGTGTTGAGTGAAAATTTTTTAAGTCTATCTTCCTAATTTGAAGTCGAATTTCAACATTTCTCATATTTTTGAGTGAGTTTGCACCTAACTTTGTCAGATATCGTCGATTAACATCCATTGAAGCCCATTGAGGTCGATTGTCACTTTGTGTTGAGTGGAAATTTTCTGTCTATCTTCCTAATTTGAAGTCGAATTTCAACATTTCTTATATATTTGAGTGAGTTTGCATCTAACTTTGTCAGATATCGTCGATTAACATCCATTGAAGCCCATTGAGGTCGATTGTCACTTTGTGTTGAGTGAAAATTTTTTAAGTCTATCTTCCTAATTTGAAGTCGAATTTCAAATTTTCTCATAAATTTGAGTGAGTTTGCATCTAACTTTGTCAGATATCTCGATTAACATCCATTGAAGCCCATTGAGGTCGATTGTCACTTTGTGTTGAGTGAAAATTTTCTAAGTCTATCTTCCTAATTTGAAGTCGAATTTGAACATTTCTGATATATTTGAGTGAGTTTGCATCTAACTTTGTCAGATATCGTCGATTAACATCCACTGAAGCCCATTGAGGTCGATTGTCACTTTGTGTTGAGTGAAAATTTTCTGTCTATCTTCCTAATTTGAAGTCGAATTTGAACATTTCTGATATATTTGAGTGAGTTTGCATCTAACTTTGTCAGATATCGTCGATTAACATCCATTGAAGCCCATTGAGGTCGATTGTCACTTTGTGTTGAGTGGAAATTTTCTGTCTATCTTCCTAATTTGAAGTCGAATTTCAAATTTTCTCATAAATTTGAGTGAGTTTGCATCTAACTTTGTCAGATATCTCGATTAACATCCATTGAAGCCCATTGAGGTCGATTGTCACTTTGTGTTGAGTGAAAATTTTCTAAGTCTATCTTCCTAATTTGAAGTCGAATTTCAACATTTCTGATATATTTGAGTGAGTTTGCATCTTACTTTGTCAGATATCGTCGATTAACATCCATTGAAGCTCATTGAGGTCGATTGTCACTTTGTGTTGAGTGAAAATTTTCTAAGTCTATCTTCCTAATTTGAAGTCGAATTTCAACATTTCTGATATATTTGAGTGAGTTTGCATCTAACTTTGTCAGATATCGTCGATTTACATCCGTTGAAGCCCATTGAGGTCGATTGTCACTTTGTGTGGAGTGAAAATTTTTTAAGTCTATCTTCCTAATTTGAAGACGAATTTCAACATTTCTGATATATTTGAGTGAGTTTGCATCTAACTTTGTCAGATATCGTTGATTAACATCCATTGAAGCCCATTGAGGTCGATTGTCACTTTGTGTTGAGTGGAAATTTTTTAAGTCTATCTTCCTAATTTGAAGTCGAATTTCAACATTTCTGATATATTTGAGTGAGTTTGCATCTTACTTTGTCAGATATCGTCGATTTACATCCGTTGAAGCCCATTGAGGTCGATTGTCACTTTGTGTTGATTGAAAATTTTCTAAGTCTATCTTCCTAATTTGAAGTCGAATTTCAACATTTCTCATAAATTTGAGTGAGTTTGCATCTAACTTTGTCAGATATCGTCGATTAACATCCATTGAAGCCCATTGAGGTCGATTGTCACTTTGTGTTGAGTGGAAATTTTCTAAGTCTATCTTCCTAATTTGAAGTCGAATTTCAACATTTCTGATATATTTGAGTGAGTTTGCATCTAACTTTGTCAGATATCGTCGATTAACATCCATTGAAGCTCATTGAGGTCGATTGTCACTTTGTGTTGAGTGAAAATTTCCTAAGTCTATCTTCCTAATTTGAAGTCGAATTTGAACATTTCTGATATACTTGAGTGAGTTTGCATCTAACTTTGTCAGATATCGTCGATTAACATCCATTGAAGCCCATTGAGGTCGATTGTCACTTTGTGTTGGGTGAAAATTTTCTAAGTCTATCTTCCTAATTTGAAGTCGAATTTCAACATTTCTGATATATTTGAGTGAGTTTGCATCTTACTTTGTCAGATATCGTCGATTTACATCCGTTGAAGCCCATTGAGGTCGATTGTCACTTTGTGTTGAGTGAAAATTTTCTAAGTCTATCTTCCTAATTTGAAGTCGAATTTCAACATTTCTGATATATTTTAGTGAGTTTGCATCTAACTTTGTCAGATATCGTCGATTTACATCCATTGAAGCCCATTGAGGTCGATTGTCACTTTGTGTTGAGTGAAAATTTTTTAAGTCTATCTTCCTAATTTGAAGTCGAATTTCAACATTTCTGATATATTTGAGTGAGTTTGCATCTTACTTTGTCAGATATCGTCGATTTACATCCGTTGAAGCCCATTGAGGTCGATTGTCACTTTGTGTTGAGTGAAAATTTTCTAAGTCTATCTTCCTAATTTGAAGTCGAATTTCAACATTTCTGATATATTTGAGTGAGTTTGCATCTAACTTTGTCAGATATCGTCGATTTACATCCATTGAAGCCCATTGAGGTCGATTGTCACTTTGTGTTGAGTGAAAATTTTTTAAGTCTATCTTCCTAATTTGAAGTCGAATTTCAACATTTCTGATATATTTGAGTGAGTTTGCATCTAACTTTGTCAGATATCGTCGATTTACATCCGTTGAAGCCCATTGAGGTCGATTGTCACTTTGTGTTGATTGAAAATCTTCTAAGTCTATCTTCCTAATTTGAAGTCGAATTTCAACATTTCTGATATATTTGAGTGAGTTTGCATCTATTTTTGTCAGATATCGTCGATTTACATCCGTTGAAGCCCATTGAGGTCGATTGTCACTTTGTGTGGAGTGAAAATTTTTTAAGTCTATCTTCCTAATTTGAAGTCGAATTTCAACATTTCTGATATATTTGAGTGAGTTTGCATCTAACTTTGTCAGATATCGTTGATTAACATCCATTGAAGCCCATTGAGGTCGATTGTCACTTTGTGTTGAGTGGAAATTTTTTAAGTCTATCTTCCTAATTTGAAGTCGAATTTCAATATTTCTGATATATTTGAGTGAGTTTGCATCTTACTTTGTCAGATATCGTCGATTTACATCCGTTGAAGCCCATTGAGGTCGATTGTCACTTTGTGTTGATTGAAAATTTTCTAAGTCTATCTTCCTAATTTGAAGTCGAATTTCAACATTTCTCATAAATTTGAGTGAGTTTGCATCTAACTTTGTCAGATATCGTCGATTAACATCCATTGAAGCCCATTGAGGTCGATTGTCACTTTGTGTTGAGTGGAAATTTTCTAAGTCTATCTTCCTAATTTGAAGTCGAATTTCAACATTTCTGATATATTTGAGTGAGTTTGCATCTAACTTTGTCAGATATCGTCGATTAACATCCATTGAAGCTCATTGAGGTCGATTGTCACTTTGTGTTGAGTGAAAATTTCCTAAGTCTATCTTCCTAATTTGAAGTCGAATTTGAACATTTCTGATATATTTGAGTGAGTTTGCATCTAACTTTGTCAGATATCGTCGATTAACATCCATTGAAGCCCATTGAGGTCGATTGTCACTTTGTGTTGGGTGAAAATTTTCTAAGTCTATCTTCCTAATTTGAAGTCGAATTTCAACATTTCTGATATATTTGAGTGAGTTTGCATCTTACTTTGTAAGATATCGTCGATTTACATCCGTTGAAGCCCATTGAGGTCGATTGTCACTTTGTGTTGAGTGAAAATTTTCTAAGTCTATCTTCCTAATTTGAAGTCGAATTTCAACATTTCTGATATATTTTAGTGAGTTTGCATCTAACTTTGTCAGATATCGTCGATTTACATCCATTGAAGCCCATTGAGGTCGATTGTCACTTTGTGTTGAGTGAAAATTTTTTAAGTCTATCTTCCTAATTTGAAGTCGAATTTCAACATTTCTGATATATTTGAGTGAGTTTGCATCTTACTTTGTCAGATATCGTCGATTTACATCCGTTGAAGCCCATTGAGGTCGATTGTCACTTTGTGTTGATTGAAAATCTTCTAAGTCTATCTTTCTAATTTGAAGTCGAATTTCAACATTTCTGATATATTTGAGTGAGTTTGCATCTAACTTTGTCAGATATCGTCGATTTACATCCGTTGAAGCCCATTGAGGTCGATTGTCACTTTGTGTTGATTGAAAATTTTTTAAGTCTATCTTTCTAATTTGAAGTCGAATTTCAACATTTCTCATATATTTGAGTGAGTTTGCATCTAACTTTGTCAGATATCGTTGATTAACATCCATTGAAGCCCATTGAGGTCGATTGTCACTTTGTGTTGAGTGGAAATTTTTTAAGTCTATCTTCCTAATTTGAAGTCGAATTTCAACATTTCTGATATATTTGAGTGAGTTTGCATCTAAATTGTCAGATATCGTCAATTAACATCCATTGAAGCCCATTGAGGTCGATTGTCACTTTGTGTTGAGTGAAAATTTTTTAAGTCTATCATCCTAATTTGAAGTCGAATTTCAACATTTCTCATATATTTGAGTGAGTTGCATCTAACTTTGTCAGATATCGTCGATTTACATCCGTTGAAGCCCATTGAGGTCGATTGTCACTTTTTGTTGATTGAAAATTTTCTAAGTCTATCTTCCTAATTTGAAGTCGAATTTCAACATTTCTGATATATTTGAGTGAGTTTGCATCTAACTTTGTCAGATATCGTCGATTTACATCCATTGAAGCCCATTGAGGTCGATTGTCACTTTGAGTTGAGTGAAAATTTTTTAAGTCTATCTTCCTAATTTGAAGTCGAATTTCAACATTTCTCATATATTTGAGTGAGTTTGCATCTAACTTTGTCAGATATCGTCGATTTACATCCGTTGAAGCCCATTGAGGTCGATTGTCACTTTGTGTTGATTGAAAATTTTCTAAGTCTATCTTCTTAATTTGAAGTCGAATTTCAACATTTCTGATATATTTGAGTGAGTTTGCATCTAACTTTGTCAGATATCGTCAATTAACATCCATTGAAGCCCATTGAGGTCGATTGTCACTTTGTGTTGAGTGAAAATTTTTTAAGTCTATCATCCTAATTTGAAGTCGAATTTCAACATTTCTGATATATTTGAGTGAGTTTGCATCTAACTTTGTCAGATATCGTCGATTTACATCCATTGAAGCCCATTGAGGTCGATTGTCACTTTGTGTTGAGTGAAAATTTTTTAAGTCTATCTTCCTAATTTGAAGTCGAATTTCAACATTTCTCATATATTTGAGTGTGTTTGCATCTTACTTTGTCAGATATCGTCGATTTACATCCGTAGAAGCCCATTGAGGTCGATTGTCACTTTGTGTTGAGTGAAAATTTTCTAAGTCTATCTTCCTAATTTGAAGTCGAATTTCAAAATTTCTGATATATTTGAGTGAGTTTGCATCTTACTTTGTCAGATATCGTCGATTTACATCCGTTGAAGCCCATTGAGGTCGATTGTCACTTTGTGTTGATTGAAAATCTTCTAAGTCTATCTTCCTAATTTGAAGTCGAATTTCAACATTTCTGATATATTTGAGTGAGTTTGCATCTAACTTTGTCAGATATCGTCGATTTACATCCGTTGAAGCCCATTGAGGTCGATTGTCACTTTGTGTGGAGTGAAAATTTTTTAAGTCTATCTTCCTAATTTGAAGTCGAATTTCAACATTTCTGATATATTTGAGTGAGTTTGCATCTAACTTTGTCAGATATCGTTGATTAACATCCATTGAAGCCCATTGAGGTCGATTGTCACTTTGTGTTGAGTGGACATTTTTTAAGTCTATCTTCCTAATTTGAAGTCGAATTTCAACATTTCTGATATATTTGAGTGAGTTTGCATCTAACTTTGTCAGATATCGTCGATTTACATCCGTTGAAGCCCATTGAGGTCGATTGTCACTTTGTGTGGAGTGAAAATTTTTTAAGTCTATCTTCCTAATTTGAAGTCGAATTTCAACATTTCTGATATATTTGAGTGAGTTTGCATCTTACTTTGTCAGATATCGTCGATTTACATCCGTTGAAGCCCATTGAGGTCGATTGTCACTTTGTGTTGATTGAAAATCTTCTAAGTCTATCTTCCTAATTTGAAGTCGAATTTCAACATTTCTGATATATTTGAGTGAGTTTGCATCTAACTTTGTCAGATATCGTCGATTTACATCCGTTGAAGCCCATTGAGGTCGATTGTCACTTTGTGTGGAGTGAAAATTTTTTAAGTCTATCTTCCTAATTTGAAGTCGAATTTCAACATTTCTGATATATTTGAGTGAGTTTGCATCTAACTTTGTCAGATATCGTTGATTAACATCCATTGAAGCCCATTGAGGTCGATTGTCACTTTGTGTTGAGTGGAAATTTTTTAAGTCTATCTTCCTAATTTGAAGTCGAATTTCAACATTTCTGATATATTTGAGTGAGTTTGCATCTAACTTTGTCAGATATCGTCGATTTACATCCGTTGAAGCCCATTGAGGTCGATTGTCACTTTGTGTGGAGTGAAAATTTTTTAAGTCTATCTTCCTAATTTGAAGTCGAATTTCAACATTTCTGATATATTTGAGTGAGTTTGCATCTAACTTTGTCAGATATCGTTGATTAACATCCATTGAAGCCCATTGAGGTCGATTGTCACTTTGTGTTGAGTGGAAATTTTTTAAGTCTATCTTCCTAATTTGAAGTCGAATTTCAACATTTCTGATATATTTGAGTGAGTTTGCATCTTACTTTGTCAGATATCGTCGATTTACATCCGTTGAAGCCCATTGAGGTCGATTGTCACTTTGTGTTGATTGAAAATTTTCTAAGTCTATCTTTCTAATTTGAAGTCGAATTTCAACATTTCTCATATATTTGAGTGAGATTGCACCTAACTTTGTCAGATATCGTCGATTTTCATCCATTGAAGCCCATTGAGGTCGATTGTCACTTTGTGTTGAGTGGAAATTTTCTAAGTCTATCTTCCTAATTTGAAGTCGAATTTCAACATTTCTGATATATTTGAGTGAGTTTGCATCTAACTTTGTCAGATATCGTCGATTAACATCCATTGAAGCCCATTGAGGTCGATTGTCACTTTGTGTTGAGTGAAAATCTTCTAAGTCTATCTTCCTAATTTGAAGTCGAATTTCAACATTTCTGATATATTTGAGTGAGTTTGCATCTAACTTTGTCAGATATCGTCGATTTACATCCGTTGAAGCCCATTGAGGTCGATTGTCACTTTGTGTGGAGTGAAAATTTTCTAAGTCTATCTTCCTAATTTGAAGTCGAATTTCAACATTTCTGATATATTTGAGTGAGTTTGCATCTAACTTTGTCAGATATCGTCGATTAACATCCATTGAAGCCCATTGAGGTCGATTGTCACTTTGTGTTGAGTGAAAATCTTCTAAGTCTATCTTCCTAATTTGAAGTCGAATTTCAACATTTCTCATATATTTGAGTGAGATTGCACCTAACTTTGTCAGATATCGTCGATTTTCATCCATTGAAGCCCATTGAGGTCGATTGTCACTTTGTGTTGAGTGGAAATTTTCTAAGTCTATCTTCCTAATTTGAAGTCGAATTTCAACATTTCTGATATATTTGAGTGAGTTTGCATCTAACTTTGTCAGATATCGTCGATTAACATCCATTGAAGCCCATTGAGGTCGATTGTCACTTTGTGTTGATTGAAAATCTTCTAAGTCTATCTTCCTAATTTGAAGTCGAATTTCAACATTTCTGATATATTTGAGTGAGTTTGCATCTAACTTTGTCAGATATCGTCGATTTACATCCGTTGAAGCCCATTGAGGTCGATTGTCACTTTGTGTGGAGTGAAAATTTTTTAAGTCTATCTTCCTAATTTGAAGTCGAATTTCAACATTTCTGATATATTTGAGTGAGTTTGCATCTAACTTTGTCAGATATCGTTGATTAACATCCATTGAAGCCCATTGAGGTCGATTGTCACTTTGTGTTGAGTGGAAATTTTTTAAGTCTATCTTCCTAATTTGAAGTCGAATTTCAATATTTCTGATATATTTGAGTGAGTTTGCATCTTACTTTGTCAGATATCGTCGATTTACATCCGTTGAAGCCCATTGAGGTCGATTGTCACTTTGTGTTGATTGAAAATTTTCTAAGTCTATCTTCCTAATTTGAAGTCGAATTTCAACATTTCTCATAAATTTGAGTGAGTTTGCATCTAACTTTGTCAGATATCGTCGATTAACATCCATTGAAGCCCATTGAGGTCGATTGTCACTTTGTGTTGAGTGGAAATTTTCTAAGTCTATCTTCCTAATTTGAAGTCGAATTTCAACATTTCTGATATATTTGAGTGAGTTTGCATCTAACTTTGTCAGATATCGTCGATTAACATCCATTGAAGCTCATTGAGGTCGATTGTCACTTTGTGTTGAGTGAAAATTTCCTAAGTCTATCTTCCTAATTTGAAGTCGAATTTGAACATTTCTGATATATTTGAGTGAGTTTGCATCTAACTTTGTCAGATATCGTCGATTAACATCCATTGAAGCCCATTGAGGTCGATTGTCACTTTGTGTTGGGTGAAAATTTTCTAAGTCTATCTTCCTAATTTGAAGTCGAATTTCAACATTTCTGATATATTTGAGTGAGTTTGCATCTTACTTTGTAAGATATCGTC
Source organism: Diorhabda carinulata (assembly GCF_026250575.1). Lineage (NCBI taxonomy): Eukaryota > Metazoa > Arthropoda > Insecta > Coleoptera > Chrysomelidae > Diorhabda > Diorhabda carinulata. The sequence goes on from NC_079462.1 coordinate 15,287,310, forward strand.
GATTTACATCCGTTGAAGCCCATTGAGGTCGATTGTCACTTTGTGTTGATTGAAAATCTTCTAAGTCTATCTTCCTAATTTGAAGTCGAATTTCAACATTTCTGATATATTTGAGTGAGTTTGCATCTAACTTTGTCAGATATCGTCGATTTACATCCGTTGAAGCCCATTGAGGTCGATTGTCACTTTGTGTGGAGTGAAAATTTTTTAAGTCTATCTTCCTAATTTGAAGTCGAATTTCAACATTTCTGATATATTTGAGTGAGTTTGCATCTAACTTTGTCAGATATCGTTGATTAACATCCATTGAAGCCCATTGAGGTCGATTGTCACTTTGTGTTGAGTGGAAATTTTTTAAGTCTATCTTCCTAATTTGAAGTCGAATTTCAACATTTCTGATATATTTGAGTGAGTTTGCATCTAACTTTGTCAGATATCGTCGATTTACATCCGTTGAAGCCCATTGAGGTCGATTGTCACTTTGTGTGGAGTGAAAATTTTTTAAGTCTATCTTCCTAATTTGAAGTCGAATTTCAACATTTCTGATATATTTGAGTGAGTTTGCATCTAACTTTGTCAGATATCGTTGATTAACATCCATTGAAGCCCATTGAGGTCGATTGTCACTTTGTGTTGAGTGGAAATTTTTTAAGTCTATCTTCCTAATTTGAAGTCGAATTTCAACATTTCTGATATATTTGAGTGAGTTTGCATCTTACTTTGTCAGATATCGTCGATTTACATCCGTTGAAGCCCATTGAGGTCGATTGTCACTTTGTGTTGATTGAAAATTTTCTAAGTCTATCTTTCTAATTTGAAGTCGAATTTCAACATTTCTCATATATTTGAGTGAGATTGCACCTAACTTTGTCAGATATCGTCGATTTTCATCCATTGAAGCCCATTGAGGTCGATTGTCACTTTGTGTTGAGTGGAAATTTTCTAAGTCTATCTTCCTAATTTGAAGTCGAATTTCAACATTTCTGATATATTTGAGTGAGTTTGCATCTAACTTTGTCAGATATCGTCGATTAACATCCATTGAAGCCCATTGAGGTCGATTGTCACTTTGTGTTGAGTGAAAATCTTCTAAGTCTATCTTCCTAATTTGAAGTCGAATTTCAACATTTCTGATATATTTGAGTGAGTTTGCATCTAACTTTGTCAGATATCGTCGATTTACATCCGTTGAAGCCCATTGAGGTCGATTGTCACTTTGTGTGGAGTGAAAATTTTCTAAGTCTATCTTCCTAATTTGAAGTCGAATTTCAACATTTCTGATATATTTGAGTGAGTTTGCATCTAACTTTGTCAGATATCGTCGATTAACATCCATTGAAGCCCATTGAGGTCGATTGTCACTTTGTGTTGAGTGAAAATCTTCTAAGTCTATCTTCCTAATTTGAAGTCGAATTTCAACATTTCTCATATATTTGAGTGAGATTGCACCTAACTTTGTCAGATATCGTCGATTTTCATCCATTGAAGCCCATTGAGGTCGATTGTCACTTTGTGTTGAGTGGAAATTTTCTAAGTCTATCTTCCTAATTTGAAGTCGAATTTCAACATTTCTGATATATTTGAGTGAGTTTGCATCTAACTTTGTCAGATATCGTCGATTAACATCCATTGAAGCCCATTGAGGTCGATTGTCACTTTGTGTTGATTGAAAATCTTCTAAGTCTATCTTCCTAATTTGAAGTCGAATTTCAACATTTCTGATATATTTGAGTGAGTTTGCATCTAACTTTGTCAGATATCGTCGATTTACATCCGTTGAAGCCCATTGAGGTCGATTGTCACTTTGTGTGGAGTGAAAATTTTTTAAGTCTATCTTCCTAATTTGAAGTCGAATTTCAACATTTCTGATATATTTGAGTGAGTTTGCATCTAACTTTGTCAGATATCGTTGATTAACATCCATTGAAGCCCATTGAGGTCGATTGTCACTTTGTGTTGAGTGGAAATTTTTTAAGTCTATCTTCCTAATTTGAAGTCGAATTTCAATATTTCTGATATATTTGAGTGAGTTTGCATCTTACTTTGTCAGATATCGTCGATTTACATCCGTTGAAGCCCATTGAGGTCGATTGTCACTTTGTGTTGATTGAAAATTTTCTAAGTCTATCTTCCTAATTTGAAGTCGAATTTCAACATTTCTCATAAATTTGAGTGAGTTTGCATCTAACTTTGTCAGATATCGTCGATTAACATCCATTGAAGCCCATTGAGGTCGATTGTCACTTTGTGTTGAGTGGAAATTTTCTAAGTCTATCTTCCTAATTTGAAGTCGAATTTCAACATTTCTGATATATTTGAGTGAGTTTGCATCTAACTTTGTCAGATATCGTCGATTAACATCCATTGAAGCTCATTGAGGTCGATTGTCACTTTGTGTTGAGTGAAAATTTCCTAAGTCTATCTTCCTAATTTGAAGTCGAATTTGAACATTTCTGATATATTTGAGTGAGTTTGCATCTAACTTTGTCAGATATCGTCGATTAACATCCATTGAAGCCCATTGAGGTCGATTGTCACTTTGTGTTGGGTGAAAATTTTCTAAGTCTATCTTCCTAATTTGAAGTCGAATTTCAACATTTCTGATATATTTGAGTGAGTTTGCATCTTACTTTGTAAGATATCGTCGATTTACATCCGTTGAAGCCCATTGAGGTCGATTGTCACTTTGTGTTGAGTGAAAATTTTCTAAGTCTATCTTCCTAATTTGAAGTCGAATTTCAACATTTCTGATATATTTTAGTGAGTTTGCATCTAACTTTGTCAGATATCGTCGATTTACATCCATTGAAGCCCATTGAGGTCGATTGTCACTTTGTGTTGAGTGAAAATTTTTTAAGTCTATCTTCCTAATTTGAAGTCGAATTTCAACATTTCTGATATATTTGAGTGAGTTTGCATCTTACTTTGTCAGATATCGTCGATTTACATCCGTTGAAGCCCATTGAGGTCGATTGTCACTTTGTGTTGATTGAAAATCTTCTAAGTCTATCTTTCTAATTTGAAGTCGAATTTCAACATTTCTGATATATTTGAGTGAGTTTGCATCTAACTTTGTCAGATATCGTCGATTTACATCCGTTGAAGCCCATTGAGGTCGATTGTCACTTTGTGTTGATTGAAAATTTTTTAAGTCTATCTTTCTAATTTGAAGTCGAATTTCAACATTTCTCATATATTTGAGTGAGTTTGCATCTAACTTTGTCAGATATCGTTGATTAACATCCATTGAAGCCCATTGAGGTCGATTGTCACTTTGTGTTGAGTGGAAATTTTTTAAGTCTATCTTCCTAATTTGAAGTCGAATTTCAACATTTCTGATATATTTGAGTGAGTTTGCATCTAAATTGTCAGATATCGTCAATTAACATCCATTGAAGCCCATTGAGGTCGATTGTCACTTTGTGTTGAGTGAAAATTTTTTAAGTCTATCATCCTAATTTGAAGTCGAATTTCAACATTTCTCATATATTTGAGTGAGTTTGCATCTAACTTTGTCAGATATCGTCGATTTACATCCGTTGAAGCCCATTGAGGTCGATTGTCACTTTTTGTTGATTGAAAATTTTCTAAGTCTATCTTCCTAATTTGAAGTCGAATTTCAACATTTCTGATATATTTGAGTGAGTTTGCATCTAACTTTGTCAGATATCGTCGATTTACATCCATTGAAGCCCATTGAGGTCGATTGTCACTTTGAGTTGAGTGAAAATTTTTTAAGTCTATCTTCCTAATTTGAAGTCGAATTTCAACATTTCTCATATATTTGAGTGAGTTTGCATCTAACTTTGTCAGATATCGTCGATTTACATCCGTTGAAGCCCATTGAGGTCGATTGTCACTTTGTGTTGATTGAAAATTTTCTAAGTCTATCTTCCTAATTTGAAGTCGAATTTCAACATTTCTGATATATTTGAGTGAGTTTGCATCTAACTTTGTCAGATATCGTCAATTAACATCCATTGAAGCCCATTGAGGTCGATTGTCACTTTGTGTTGAGTGAAAATTTTTTAAGTCTATCATCCTAATTTGAAGTCGAATTTCAACATTTCTGATATATTTGAGTGAGTTTGCATCTAACTTTGTCAGATATCGTCGATTTACATCCATTGAAGCCCATTGAGGTCGATTGTCACTTTGTGTTGAGTGAAAATTTTTTAAGTCTATCTTCCTAATTTGAAGTCGAATTTCAACATTTCTCATATATTTGAGTGAGTTTGCATCTTACTTTGTCAGATATCGTCGATTTACATCCGTAGAAGCCCATTGAGGTCGATTGTCACTTTGTGTTGAGTGAAAATTTTCTAAGTCTATCTTCCTAATTTGAAGTCGAATTTCAAAATTTCTGATATATTTGAGTGAGTTTGCATCTTACTTTGTCAGATATCGTCGATTTACATCCGTTGAAGCCCATTGAGGTCGATTGTCACTTTGTGTTGATTGAAAATCTTCTAAGTCTATCTTCCTAATTTGAAGTCGAATTTCAACATTTCTGATATATTTGAGTGAGTTTGCATCTAACTTTGTCAGATATCGTCGATTTACATCCATTGAAGCCCATTGAGGTCGATTGTCACTTTGTGTTGAGTGAAAATTTTTTAAGTCTATCTTCCTAATTTGAAGTCGAATTTCAACATTTCTCATATATTTGAGTGAGTTTGCATCTTACTTTGTCAGATATCGTCGATTTACATCCGTAGAAGCCCATTGAGGTCGATTGTCACTTTGTGTTGAGTGAAAATTTTCTAAGTCTATCTTCCTAATTTGAAGTCGAATTTCAAAATTTCTGATATATTTGAGTGAGTTTGCATCTAACTTTGTCAGATATCGTCGATTTACATCCGTTGAAGCCCATTGAGGTCGATTGTCACTTTGTGTGGAGTGAAAATTTTTTAAGTCTATCTTCCTAATTTGAAGTCGAATTTCAACATTTCTGATATATTTGAGTGAGTTTGCATCTTACTTTGTCAGATATCGTCGATTTACATCCGTTGAAGCCCATTGAGGTCGATTGTCACTTTGTGTTGATTGAAAATCTTCTAAGTCTATCTTCCTAATTTGAAGTCGAATTTCAACATTTCTGATATATTTGAGTGAGTTTGCATCTAACTTTGTCAGATATCGTCGATTTACATCCGTTGAAGCCCATTGAGGTCGATTGTCACTTTGTGTGGAGTGAAAATTTTTTAAGTCTATCTTCCTAATTTGAAGTCGAATTTCAACATTTCTGATATATTTGAGTGAGTTTGCATCTAACTTTGTCAGATATCGTTGATTAACATCCAGTGAAGCCCATTGAGGTCGATTGTCACTTTGTGTTGAGTGGAAATTTTTTAAGTCTATCTTCCTAATTTGAAGTCGAATTTCAACATTTCTGATATATTTGAGTGAGTTTGCATCTAACTTTGTCAGATATCGTCGATTTACATCCGTTGAAGCCCATTGAGGTCGATTGTCACTTTGTGTGGAGTGAAAATTTTTTAAGTCTATCTTCCTAATTTGAAGTCGAATTTCAACATTTCTGATATATTTGAGTGAGTTTGCATCTAACTTTGTCAGATATCGTTGATTAACATCCATTGAAGCCCATTGAGGTCGATTGTCACTTTGTGTTGAGTGGAAATTTTTTAAGTCTATCTTCCTAATTTGAAGTCGAATTTCAACATTTCTGATATATTTGAGTGAGTTTGCATCTTACTTTGTCAGATATCGTCGATTTACATCCGTTGAAGCCCATTGAGGTCGATTGTCACTTTGTGTTGATTGAAAATTTTCTAAGTCTATCTTTCTAATTTGAAGTCGAATTTCAACATTTCTCATATATTTGAGTGAGATTGCACCTAACTTTGTCAGATATCGTCGATTTTCATCCATTGAAGCCCATTGAGGTCGATTGTCACTTTGTGTTGAGTGGAAATTTTCTAAGTCTATCTTCCTAATTTGAAGTCGAATTTCAACATTTCTGATATATTTGAGTGAGTTTGCATCTAACTTTGTCAGATATCGTCGATTAACATCCATTGAAGCCCATTGAGGTCGATTGTCACTTTGTGTTGAGTGAAAATTTTTTAAGTCCATCTTCCTAATTTGAAGTCGAATTTCAAAGTTTCTCATATATTTGAGTGAGTTTGCATCTAAATTGTCAGATATCGTCAATTAACATCCATTGAAGCCCATTGAGGTCGATTGTCACTTTGTGTTGAGTGAAAATTTTTTAAGTCTATCATCCTAATTTGAAGTCGAATTTCAACATTTCTCATATATTTGAGTGAGTTTGCATCTTACTTTGTCAGATATCGTCGATTTACATCCGTAGAAGCCCATTGAGGTCGATTGTCACTTTGTGTTGAGTGAAAATTTTCTAAGTCTATCTTCCTAATTTGAAGTCGAATTTCAACATTTCTGATATATTTGAGTGAGTTTGCATCTTACTTCGTCAGATATCGTCGATTTACATCCGTAGAAGCCCATTGAGGTCGATTGTCACTTTGTGTTGAGTGGAAATTTTCTAAGTCTATCTTCCTAATTTGAAGTCGAATTTCAACATTTCTGATATATTTGAGTGAGTTTGCATCTAACTTTGTCAGATATCGTCGATTAACATCCATTGAAGCCCATTGAGGTCGATTGTCACTTTGTGTTGAGTGAAAATTTTCTAAGTCTATCTTCCTAATTTGAAGTCGAATTTCAACATTTCTGATATATTTGAGTGAGTTTGCATCTAACTTTGTCAGATATCGTCGATTTACATCCGTTGAAGCCCATTGAGGTCGATTGTCACTTTTTGTTGATTGAAAATTTTCTAAGTCTATCTTCCTAATTTGAAGTCGAATTTCAACATTTCTGATATATTTGAGTGAGTTTGCATCTAACTTTGTCAGATATCGTCGATTTACATCCATTGAAGCCCATTGAGGTCGATTGTCACTTTGAGTTGAGTGAAAATTTTTTAAGTCTATCTTCCTAATTTGAAGTCGAATTTCAACATTTCTCATATATTTGAGTGAGTTTGCATCTAACTTTGTCAGATATCGTCGATTTACATCCGTTGAAGCCCATTGAGGTCGATTGTCACTTTGTGTTGATTGAAAATTTTCTAAGTCTATCTTCCTAATTTGAAGTCGAATTTCAACATTTCTGATATATTTGAGTGAGTTTGCATCTAACTTTGTCAGATATCGTCAATTAACATCCATTGAAGCCCATTGAGGTCGATTGTCACTTTGTGTTGAGTGAAAATTTTTTAAGTCTATCATCCTAATTTGAAGTCGAATTTCAACATTTCTGATATATTTGAGTGAGTTTGCATCTAACTTTGTCAGATATCGTCGATTTACATCCATTGAAGCCCATTGAGGTCGATTGTCACTTTGTGTTGAGTGAAAATTTTTTAAGTCTATCTTCCTAATTTGAAGTCGAATTTCAACATTTCTCATATATTTGAGTGAGTTTGCATCTTACTTTGTCAGATATCGTCGATTTACATCCGTAGAAGCCCATTGAGGTCGATTGTCACTTTGTGTTGAGTGAAAATTTTCTAAGTCTATCTTCCTAATTTGAAGTCGAATTTCAAAATTTCTGATATATTTGAGTGAGTTTGCATCTTACTTTGTCAGATATCGTCGATTTACATCCGTTGAAGCCCATTGAGGTCGATTGTCACTTTGTGTTGATTGAAAATCTTCTAAGTCTATCTTCCTAATTTGAAGTCGAATTTCAACATTTCTGATATATTTGAGTGAGTTTGCATCTAACTTTGTCAGATATCGTTGATTAACATCCATTGAAGCCCATTGAGGTCGATTGTCACTTTGTGTTGAGTGGAAATTTTTTAAGTCTATCTTCCTAATTTGAAGTCGAATTTCAACATTTCTGATATATTTGAGTGAGTTTGCATCTTACTTTGTCAGATATCGTCGATTTACATCCGTTGAAGCCCATTGAGGTCGATTGTCACTTTGTGTTGATTGAAAATTTTCTAAGTCTATCTTCCTAATTTGAAGTCGAATTTCAACATTTCTCATATATTTGAGTGAGATTGCACCTAACTTTGTCAGATATCGTCGATTTTCATCCATTGGAGCCCATTGAGGTCGATTGTCACTTTGTGTTGAGTGGAAATTTTCTAAGTCTATCTTCCTAATTTGAAGTCGAATTTCAACATTTCTGATATATTTGAGTGAGTTTGCATCTAACTTTGTCAGATATCGTCGATTAACATCCATTGAAGCCCATTGAGGTCGATTGTCACTTTGTGTTGAGTGAAAATTTTTTAAGTCTATCTTCCTAATTTGAAGTCGAATTTCAACATTTCTGATATATTTGAGTGAGTTTGCATCTAACTTTGTCAGATATCGTCGATTTACATCCATTGAAGCCCATTGAGGTCGATTGTCACTTTGTGTTGAGTGAAAATTTTTTAAGTCTATCTTCCTAATTTGAAGTCGAATTTCAACATTTCTCATATATTTGAGTGAGTTTGCATCTTACTTTGTCAGATATCGTCGATTTACATCCGTAGAAGCCCATTGAGGTCGATTGTCACTTTGTGTTGAGTGAAAATTTTCTAAGTCTATCTTCCTAATTTGAAGTCGAATTTCAAAATTTCTGATATATTTGAGTGAGTTTGCATCTTACTTTGTCAGATATCGTCGATTTACATCCGTTGAAGCCCATTGAGGTCGATTGTCACTTTGTGTTGATTGAAAATCTTCTAAGTCTATCTTCCTAATTTGAAGTCGAATTTCAACATTTCTGATATATTTGAGTGAGTTTGCATCTAACTTTGTCAGATATCGTTGATTAACATCCATTGAAGCCCATTGAGGTCGATTGTCACTTTGTGTTGAGTGGAAATTTTTTAAGTCTATCTTCCTAATTTGAAGTCGAATTTCAACATTTCTGATATATTTGAGTGAGTTTGCATCTTACTTTGTCAGATATCGTCGATTTACATCCGTTGAAGCCCATTGAGGTCGATTGTCACTTTGTGTTGATTGAAAATTTTCTAAGTCTATCTTCCTAATTTGAAGTCGAATTTCAACATTTCTCATATATTTGAGTGAGATTGCACCTAACTTTGTCAGATATCGTCGATTTTCATCCATTGGAGCCCATTGAGGTCGATTGTCACTTTGTGTTGAGTGGAAATTTTCTAAGTCTATCTTCCTAATTTGAAGTCGAATTTCAACATTTCTGATATATTTGAGTGAGTTTGCATCTAACTTTGTCAGATATCGTCGATTAACATCCATTGAAGCCCATTGAGGTCGATTGTCACTTTGTGTTGAGTGAAAATTTTTTAAGTCTATCTTCCTAATTTGAAGTCGAATTTCAACATTTCTGATATATTTGAGTGAGTTTGCATCTAACTTTGTCAGATATCGTCGATTAACATCCATTGAAGCCCATTGAGGTCGATTGTCACTTTGTGTTGAGTGAAAATTTTCTAAGTCTATCTTCCTAATTTGAAGTCGAATTTCAACATTTCTGATATATTTGAGTGAGTTTGCATCTAACTTTGTCAGATATCGTCGATTAACATCCATTGAAGCCCATTGAGGTCGATTGTCACTTTGTGTTGAGTGAAAATTTTTTAAGTCTATCTTCCTAATTTGAAGTCGAATTTCAACATTTCTCATATATTTGAGTGAGTTTGCATCTAACTTTGTCAGATATCGTCGATTTACATCCGTTGAAGCCCATTGAGGTCGATTGTCACTTTGTGTTGATTGAAAATTTTCTAAGTCTATCTTCCTAATTTGAAGTCGAATTTCAACATTTCTGATATATTTGAGTGAGTTTGCATCTAACTTTGTCAGATATCGTCAATTAACATCCATTGAAGCCCATTGAGGTCGATTGTCACTTTGTGTTGAGTGAAAATTTTTTAAGTCTATCATCCTAATTTGAAGTCGAATTTCAACATTTCTGATATATTTGAGTGAGTTTGCATCTAACTTTGTCAGATATCGTCGATTTACATCCATTGAAGCCCATTGAGGTCGATTGTCACTTTGTGTTGAGTGAAAATTTTTTAAGTCTATCTTCCTAATTTGAAGTCGAATTTCAACATTTCTCATATATTTGAGTGAGTTTGCATCTTACTTTGTCAGATATCGTCGATTTACATCCGTAGAAGCCCATTGAGGTCGATTGTCACTTTGTGTTGAGTGAAAATTTTCTAAGTCTATCTTCCTAATTTGAAGTCGAATTTCAAAATTTCTGATATATTTGAGTGAGTTTGCATCTTACTTTGTCAGATATCGTCGATTTACATCCGTAGAAGCCCATTGAGGTCGATTGTCACTTTGTGTTGAGTGAAAATTTTTTAAGTCTATCTTCCTAATTTGAAGTCGAATTTCAACATTTCTGATATATTTGAGTGAGTTTGCATCTTACTTTGTCAGATATCGTCGATTTACATCCGTTGAAGCCCATTGAGGTCGATTGTCACTTTGTGTTGATTGAAAATTTTCTAAGTCTATCTTCCTAATTTGAAGTCGAATTTCAACATTTCTCATATATTTGAGTGAGATTGCACCTAACTTTGTCAGATATCGTCGATTTTCATCCATTGGAGCCCATTGAGGTCGATTGTCACTTTGTGTTGAGTGGAAATTTTCTAAGTCTATCTTCCTAATTTGAAGTCGAATTTCAACATTTCTGATATATTTGAGTGAGTTTGCATCTAACTTTGTCAGATATCGTCGATTAACATCCATTGAAGCCCATTGAGGTCGATTGTCACTTTGTGTTGAGTGAAAATTTTTTAAGTCTATCTTCCTAATTTGAAGTCGAATTTCAAAATTTCTCATATATTTGAGTGAGTTTGCATCTAAATTGTCAGATATCGTCGATTAACATCCATTGAAGCCCATTGAGGTCGATTGTCACTTTGTGTTGAGTGAAAATTTTTTAAGTCTATCTTCCTAATTTGAAGTCGAATTTCAACATTTCTCATATATTTGAGTGAGTTTGCATCTTACTTTGTCAGATATCGTCGATTTACATCCGTAGAAGCCCATTGAGGTCGATTGTCACTTTGTGTTGAGTGAAAATTTTCTAAGTATATCTTCCTAATTTGAAGTCGAATTTCAAAATTTCTGATATATTTGAGTGAGTTTGCATCTTACTTTGTCAGATATCGTCGATTTACATCCGTTGGAGCCCATTGAGGTCGATTGTCACTTTGTGTTGATTGAAAATCTTCTAAGTCTATCTTCCTAATTTGAAGTCGAATTTCAACATTTCTGATATATTTGAGTGAGTTTGCATCTAACTTTGTCAGATATCGTCGATTTACATCCGTTGAAGCCCATTGAGGTCGATTGTCACTTTGTGTGGAGTGAAAATTTTTTAAGTCTATCTTCCTAATTTGAAGTCGAATTTCAACATTTCTGATATATTTGAGTGAGTTTGCATCTAACTTTGTCAGATATCGTCGATTTTCATCCATTGGAGCCCATTGAGGTCGATTGTCACTTTGTGTTGAGTGGAAATTTTCTAAGTCTATCTTCCTAATTTGAAGTCGAATTTCAACATTTCTGATATATTTGAGTGAGTTTGCATCTAACTTTGTCAGATATCGTCGATTAACATCCATTGAAGCCCATTGAGGTCGATTGTCACTTTGTGTTGAGTGAAAATTTTTTAAGTCTATCATCCTAATTTGAAGTCGAATTTCAACATTTCTGATATATTTGAGTGAGTTTGCATCTAACTTTGTCAGATATCGTCGATTTACATCCATTGAAGCCCATTGAGGTCGATTGTCACTTTGTGTTGAGTGAAAATTTTTTAAGTCTATCTTCCTAATTTGAAGTCGAATTTCAACATTTCTCATATATTTGAGTGAGTTTGCATCTTACTTTGTCAGATATCGTCGATTTACATCCGTAGAAGCCCATTGAGGTCGATTGTCACTTTGTGTTGAGTGAAAATTTTCTAAGTCTATCTTCCTAATTTGAAGTCGAATTTCAAAATTTCTGATATATTTGAGTGAGTTTGCATCTTACTTTGTCAGATATCGTCGATTTACATCCGTAGAAGCCCATTGAGGTCGATTGTCACTTTGTGTTGAGTGAAAATTTTTTAAGTCTATCTTCCTAATTTGAAGTCGAATTTCAACATTTCTGATATATTTGAGTGAGTTTGCATCTTACTTTGTCAGATATCGTCGATTTACATCCGTTGAAGCCCATTGAGGTCGATTGTCACTTTGTGTTGATTGAAAATTTTCTAAGTCTATCTTCCTAATTTGAAGTCGAATTTCAACATTTCTCATATATTTGAGTGAGATTGCACCTAACTTTGTCAGATATCGTCGATTTTCATCCATTGGAGCCCATTGAGGTCGATTGTCACTTTGTGTTGAGTGGAAATTTTCTAAGTCTATCTTCCTAATTTGAAGTCGAATTTCAACATTTCTGATATATTTGAGTGAGTTTGCATCTAACTTTGTCAGATATCGTCGATTAACATCCATTGAAGCCCATTGAGGTCGATTGTCACTTTGTGTTGAGTGAAAATTTTTTAAGTCTATCTTCCTAATTTGAAGTCGAATTTCAAAATTTCTCATATATTTGAGTGAGTTTGCATCTAAATTGTCAGATATCGTCGATTAACATCCATTGAAGCCCATTGAGGTCGATTGTCACTTTGTGTTGAGTGAAAATTTTTTAAGTCTATCTTCCTAATTTGAAGTCGAATTTCAACATTTCTCATATATTTGAGTGAGTTTGCATCTTACTTTGTCAGATATCGTCGATTTACATCCGTAGAAGCCCATTGAGGTCGATTGTCACTTTGTGTTGAGTGAAAATTTTCTAAGTATATCTTCCTAATTTGAAGTCGAATTTCAAAATTTCTGATATATTTGAGTGAGTTTGCATCTTACTTTGTCAGATATCGTCGATTTACATCCGTTGGAGCCCATTGAGGTCGATTGTCACTTTGTGTTGATTGAAAATCTTCTAAGTCTATCTTCCTAATTTGAAGTCGAATTTCAACATTTCTGATATATTTGAGTGAGTTTGCATCTAACTTTGTCAGATATCGTCGATTTACATCCGTTGAAGCCCATTGAGGTCGATTGTCACTTTGTGTGGAGTGAAAATTTTTTAAGTCTATCTTCCTAATTTGAAGTCGAATTTCAACATTTCTGATATATTTGAGTGAGTTTGCATCTAACTTTGTCAGATATCGTCGATTTTCATCCATTGGAGCCCATTGAGGTCGATTGTCACTTTGTGTTGAGTGGAAATTTTCTAAGTCTATCTTCCTAATTTGAAGTCGAATTTCAACATTTCTGATATATTTGAGTGAGTTTGCATCTAACTTTGTCAGATATCGTCGATTAACATCCATTGAAGCCCATTGAGGTCGATTGTCACTTTGTGTTGAGTGAAAATTTTTTAAGTCTATCATCCTAATTTGAAGTCGAATTTCAACATTTCTGATATATTTGAGTGAGTTTGCATCTAACTTTGTCAGATATCGTCGATTTACATCCATTGAAGCCCATTGAGGTCGATTGTCACTTTGTGTTGAGTGAAAATTTTTTAAGTCTATCTTCCTAATTTGAAGTCGAATTTCAACATTTCTCATATATTTGAGTGAGTTTGCATCTTACTTTGTCAGATATCGTCGATTTACATCCGTAGAAGCCCATTGAGGTCGATTGTCACTTTGTGTTGAGTGAAAATTTTCTAAGTCTATCTTCCTAATTTGAAGTCGAATTTCAAAATTTCTGATATATTTGAGTGAGTTTGCATCTTACTTTGTCAGATATCGTCGATTTACATCCGTTGAAGCCCATTGAGGTCGATTGTCACTTTGTGTTGATTGAAAATCTTCTAAGTCTATCTTCCTAATTTGAAGTCGAATTTCAACATTTCTGATATATTTGAGTGAGTTTGCATCTAACTTTGTCAGATATCGTTGATTAACATCCATTGAAGCCCATTGAGGTCGATTGTCACTTTGTGTTGAGTGGAAATTTTTTAAGTCTATCTTCCTAATTTGAAGTCGAATTTCAACATTTCTGATATATTTGAGTGAGTTTGCATCTTACTTTGTCAGATATCGTCGATTTACATCCGTTGAAGCCCATTGAGGTCGATTGTCACTGTGTGTTGATTGAAAATTTTCTAAGTCTATCTTCCTAATTTGAAGTCGAATTTCAACATTTCTCATATATTTGAGTGAGATTGCACCTAACTTTGTCAGATATCGTCGATTTTCATCCATTGGAGCCCATTGAGGTCGATTGTCACTTTGTGTTGAGTGGAAATTTTCTAAGTCTATCTTCCTAATTTGAAGTCGAATTTCAACATTTCTGATATATTTGAGTGAGTTTGCATCTAACTTTGTCAGATATCGTCGATTAACATCCATTGAAGCCCATTGAGGTCGATTGTCACTTTGTGTTGAGTGAAAATTTTTTAAGTCTATCTTCCTAATTTGAAGTCGAATTTCAACATTTCTGATATATTTGAGTGAGTTTGCATCTAACTTTGTCAGATATCGTCGATTAACATCCATTGAAGCCCATTGAGGTCGATTGTCACTTTGTGTTGAGTGAAAATTTTCTAAGTCTATCTTCCTAATTTGAAGTCGAATTTCAACATTTCTGATATATTTGAGTGAGTTTGCATCTAACTTTGTCAGATATCGTCGATTTACATCCATTGAAGCCCATTGAGGTCGATTGTCACTTTGAGTTGAGTGAAAATTTTTTAAGTCTATCTTCCTAATTTGAAGTCGAATTTCAACATTTCTCATATATTTGAGTGAGTTTGCATCTAACTTTGTCAGATATCGTCGATTTACATCCGTTGAAGCCCATTGAGGTCGATTGTCACTTTGTGTTGATTGAAAATTTTCTAAGTCTATCTTCCTAATTTGAAGTCGAATTTCAACATTTCTGATATATTTGAGTGAGTTTGCATCTAACTTTGTCAGATATCGTCAATTAACATCCATTGAAGCCCATTGAGGTCGATTGTCACTTTGTGTTGAGTGAAAATTTTTTAAGTCTATCATCCTAATTTGAAGTCGAATTTCAACATTTCTGATATATTTGAGTGAGTTTGCATCTAACTTTGTCAGATATCGTCGATTTACATCCATTGAAGCCCATTGAGGTCGATTGTCACTTTGTGTTGAGTGAAAATTTTTTAAGTCTATCTTCCTAATTTGAAGTCGAATTTCAACATTTCTCATATATTTGAGTGAGTTTGCATCTTACTTTGTCAGATATCGTCGATTTACATCCGTAGAAGCCCATTGAGGTCGATTGTCACTTTGTGTTGAGTGAAAATTTTCTAAGTCTATCTTCCTAATTTGAAGTCGAATTTCAAAATTTCTGATATATTTGAGTGAGTTTGCATCTTACTTTGTCAGATATCGTCGATTTACATCCGTTGAAGCCCATTGAGGTCGATTGTCACTTTGTGTTGATTGAAAATCTTCTAAGTCTATCTTCCTAATTTGAAGTCGAATTTCAACATTTCTGATATATTTGAGTGAGTTTGCATCTAACTTTGTCAGATATCGTCGATTTACATCCGTTGAAGCCCATTGAGGTCGATTGTCACTTTGTGTGGAGTGAAAATTTTTTAAGTCTATCTTCCTAATTTGAAGTCGAATTTCAACATTTCTGATATATTTGAGTGAGTTTGCATCTAACTTTGTCAGATATCGTTGATTAACATCCATTGAAGCCCATTGAGGTCGATTGTCACTTTGTGTTGAGTGGAAATTTTTTAAGTCTATCTTCCTAATTTGAAGTCGAATTTCAACATTTCTGATATATTTGAGTGAGTTTGCATCTTACTTTGTCAGATATCGTCGATTTACATCCGTTGAAGCCCATTGAGGTCGATTGTCACTTTGTGTTGATTGAAAATTTTCTAAGTCTATCTTCCTAATTTGAAGTCGAATTTCAACATTTCTCATATATTTGAGTGAGATTGCACCTAACTTTGTCAGATATCGTCGATTTTCATCCATTGGAGCCCATTGAGGTCGATTGTCACTTTGTGTTGAGTGGAAATTTTCTAAGTCTATCTTCCTAATTTGAAGTCGAATTTCAACATTTCTGATATATTTGAGTGAGTTTGCATCTAACTTTGTCAGATATCGTCGATTAACATCCATTGAAGCCCATTGAGGTCGATTGTCACTTTGTGTTGAGTGAAAATTTTTTAAGTCTATCTTCCTAATTTGAAGTCGAATTTCAAAATTTCTCATATATTTGAGTGAGTTTGCATCTAAATTGTCAGATATCGTCGATTAACATCCATTGAAGCCCATTGAGGTCGATTGTCACTTTGTGTTGAGTGAAAATTTTTTAAGTCTATCTTCCTAATTTGAAGTCGAATTTCAACATTTCTCATATATTTGAGTGAGTTTGCATCTTACTTTGTCAGATATCGTCGATTTACATCCGTAGAAGCCCATTGAGGTCGATTGTCACTTTGTGTTGAGTGAAAATTTTCTAAGTATATCTTCCTAATTTGAAGTCGAATTTCAAAATTTCTGATATATTTGAGTGAGTTTGCATCTTACTTTGTCAGATATCGTCGATTTACATCCGTTGGAGCCCATTGAGGTCGATTGTCACTTTGTGTTGATTGAAAATCTTCTAAGTCTATCTTCCTAATTTGAAGTCGAATTTCAACATTTCTGATATATTTGAGTGAGTTTGCATCTAACTTTGTCAGATATCGTCGATTTACATCCGTTGAAGCCCATTGAGGTCGATTGTCACTTTGTGTGGAGTGAAAATTTTTTAAGTCTATCTTCCTAATTTGAAGTCGAATTTCAACATTTCTGATATATTTGAGTGAGTTTGCATCTAACTTTGTCAGATATCGTCGATTTTCATCCATTGGAGCCCATTGAGGTCGATTGTCACTTTGTGTTGAGTGGAAATTTTCTAAGTCTATCTTCCTAATTTGAAGTCGAATTTCAACATTTCTGATATATTTGAGTGAGTTTGCATCTAACTTTGTCAGATATCGTCGATTAACATCCATTGAAGCCCATTGAGGTCGATTGTCACTTTGTGTTGAGTGAAAATTTTTTAAGTCTATCATCCTAATTTGAAGTCGAATTTCAACATTTCTGATATATTTGAGTGAGTTTGCATCTAACTTTGTCAGATATCGTCGATTTACATCCATTGAAGCCCATTGAGGTCGATTGTCACTTTGTGTTGAGTGAAAATTTTTTAAGTCTATCTTCCTAATTTGAAGTCGAATTTCAACATTTCTCATATATTTGAGTGAGTTTGCATCTTACTTTGTCAGATATCGTCGATTTACATCCGTAGAAGCCCATTGAGGTCGATTGTCACTTTGTGTTGAGTGAAAATTTTCTAAGTCTATCTTCCTAATTTGAAGTCGAATTTCAAAATTTCTGATATATTTGAGTGAGTTTGCATCTTACTTTGTCAGATATCGTCGATTTACATCCGTTGAAGCCCATTGAGGTCGATTGTCACTTTGTGTTGATTGAAAATCTTCTAAGTCTATCTTCCTAATTTGAAGTCGAATTTCAACATTTCTGATATATTTGAGTGAGTTTGCATCTAACTTTGTCAGATATCGTCGATTTACATCCGTTGAAGCCCATTGAGGTCGATTGTCACTTTGTGTGGAGTGAAAATTTTTTAAGTCTATCTTCCTAATTTGAAGTCGAATTTCAATATTTCTGATATATTTGAGTGAGTTTGCATCTAACTTTGTCAGATATCGTTGATTAACATCCATTGAAGCCCATTGAGGTCGATTGTCACTTTGTGTTGAGTGGAAATTTTTTAAGTCTATCTTCCTAATTTGAAGTCGAATTTCAACATTTCTGATATATTTGAGTGAGTTTGCATCTAACTTTGTCAGATATCGTCGATTTACATCCGTTGAAGCCCATTGAGGTCGATTGTCACTTTGTGTGGAGTGAAAATTTTTTAAGTCTATCTTCCTAATTTGAAGTCGAATTTCAACATTTCTGATATATTTGAGTGAGTTTGCATCTAACTTTGTCAGATATCGTTGATTAACATCCATTGAAGCCCATTGAGGTCGATTGTCACTTTGTGTTGAGTGGAAATTTTTTAAGTCTATCTTCCTAATTTGAAGTCGAATTTCAACATTTCTGATATATTTGAGTGAGTTTGCATCTTACTTTGTCAGATATCGTCGATTTTCATCCATTGGAGCCCATTGAGGTCGATTGTCACTTTGTGTTGAGTGGAAATTTTCTAAGTCTATCTTCCTAATTTGAAGTCGAATTTCAACATTTCTGATATATTTGAGTGAGTTTGCATCTAACTTTGTCAGATATCGTCGATTAACATCCATTGAAGCCCATTGAGGTCGATTGTCACTTTGTGTTGAGTGAAAATTTTTTAAGTCTATCTTCCTAATTTGAAGTCGAATTTCAAAATTTCTCATATATTTGAGTGAGTTTGCATCTAAATTGTCAGATATCGTCAATTAACATCCATTGAAGCCCATTGAGGTCGATTGTCACTTTGTGTTGAGTGAAAATTTTTTAAGTCTATCATCCTAATTTGAAGTCGAATTTCAACATTTCTCATATATTTGAGTGAGTTTGCATCTTACTTTGTCAGATATCGTCGATTTACATCCGTAGAAGCCCATTGAGGTCGATTGTCACTTTGTGTTGAGTGAAAATTTTCTAAGTCTATCTTCCTAATTTGAAGTCGAATTTCAACATTTCTGATATATTTGAGTGAGTTTGCATCTTACTTTGTCAGATATCGTCGATTTACATCCGTAGAAGCCCATTGAGGTCGATTGTCACTTTGTGTTGAGTGAAAATTTTCTAAGTCTATCTTCCTAATTTGAAGTCGAATTTCAACATTTCTGATATATTTGAGTGAGTTTGCATCTAACTTTGTCAGATATCGTCGATTTACATCCGTTGAAGCCCATTGAGGTCGATTGTCACTTTGTGTGGAGTGAAAATTTTTTAAGTCTATCTTCCTAATTTGAAGTCAAATTTCAACATTTCTGATATATTTGAGTGGGTTTGCATCTAACTTTGTCAGATATCGTTGATTAACATCCATTGAAGCCCATTGAGGTCGATTGTCACTTTGTGTTGAGTGGAAATTTTTTAAGTCTATCTTCCTAATTTGAAGTCGAATTTCAACATTTCTGATATATTTGAGTGAGTTTGCATCTAACTTTGTCAGATATCGTCGATTTACATCCGTTGAAGCCCATTGAGGTCGATTGTCACTTTGTGTGGAGTGAAAATTTTTTAAGTCTATCTTCCTAATTTGAAGTCGAATTTCAACATTTCTGATATATTTGAGTGAGTTTGCATCTAACTTTGTCAGATATCGTTGATTAACATCCATTGAAGCCCATTGAGGTCGATTGTCACTTTGTATTGAGTGGAAATTTTTTAAGTCTATCTTCCTAATTTGAAGTCGAATTTCAACATTTCTGATATATTTGAGTGAGTTTGCATCTTACTTTGTCAGATATCGTCGATTTACATCCGTTGAAGCCCATTGAGGTCGATTGTCACTTTGTGTTGATTGAAAATTTTCTAAGTCTATCTTCCTAATTTGAAGTCGAATTTCAACATTTCTCATATATTTGAGTGAGATTGCACCTAACTTTGTCAGATATCGTCGATTTTCATCCATTGGAGCCCATTGAGGTCGATTGTCACTTTGTGTTGAGTGGAAATTTTCTAAGTCTATCTTCCTAATTTGAAGTCGAATTTCAACATTTCTGATATATTTGAGTGAGTTTGCATCTAACTTTGTCAGATATCGTCGATTAACATCCATTGAAGCCCATTGAGGTCGATTGTCACTTTGTGTTGAGTGAAAATTTTTTAAGTCTATCTTCCTAATTTGAAGTCGAATTTCAAAATTTCTCATATATTTGAGTGAGTTTGCATCTAAATTGTCAGATATCGTCAATTAACATCCATTGAAGCCCATTGAGGTCGATTGTCACTTTGTGTTGAGTGAAAATTTTTTAAGTCTATCATCCTAATTTGAAGTCGAATTTCAACATTTCTCATATATTTGAGTGAGTTTGCATCTTACTTTGTCAGATATCGTCGATTTACATCCGTAGAAGCCCATTGAGGTCGATTGTCACTTTGTGTTGAGTGAAAATTTTCTAAGTCTATCTTCCTAATTTGAAGTCGAATTTCAACATTTCTGATATATTTGAGTGAGTTTGCATCTTACTTTGTCAGATATCGTCGATTTACATCCGTAGAAGCCCATTGAGGTCGATTGTCACTTTGTGTTGAGTGAAAATTTTCTAAGTCTATCTTCCTAATTTGAAGTCGAATTTCAACATTTCTGATATATTTGAGTGAGTTTGCATCTAACTTTGTCAGATATCGTCGATTAACATCCATGGAAGCCCATTGAGGTCGATTGTCACTTTGTGTTGAGTGAAAATTTCCTAAGTCTATCTTCCTAATTTGAAGTCGAATTTCAAGATTTCTGATATATTTGAGTGAGTTTGCATCTAACTTTGTCAGATATCGTCGATTTACATCCGTTGAAGCCCATTGAGGTCGATTGTCACTTTGTGTGGAGTGAAAATTTTTTAAGTCTATCTTCCTAATTTGAAGTCGAATTTCAACATTTCTGATATATTTGAGTGAGTTTGCATCTAACTTTGTCAGATATCGTTGATTAACATCCATTGAAGCCCATTGAGGTCGATTGTCACTTTGTGTTGAGTGGAAATTTTTTAAGTCTATCTTCCTAATTTGAAGTCGAATTTCAACATTTCTGATATATTTGAGTGAGTTTGCATCTTACTTTGTCAGATATCGTCGATTTACATCCGTTGAAGCCCATTGAGGTCGATTGTCACTTTGTGTTGATTGAAAATTTTCTAAGTCTATCTTCCTAATTTGAAGTCGAATTTCAACATTTCTCATATATTTGAGTGAGATTGCACCTAACTTTGTCAGATATCGTCGATTTTCATCCATTGGAGCCCATTGAGGTCGATTGTCACTTTGTGTTGAGTGGAAATTTTCTAAGTCTATCTTCCTAATTTGAAGTCGAATTTCAACATTTCTGATATATTTGAGTGAGTTTGCATCTAACTTTGTCAGATATCGTCGATTAACATCCATTGAAGCCCATTGAGGTCGATTGTCACTTTGTGTTGAGTGAAAATTTTTTAAGTCTATCTTCCTAATTTGAAGTCGAATTTCAAAATTTCTCATATATTTGAGTGAGTTTGCATCTAAATTGTCAGATATCGTCAATTAACATCCATTGAAGCCCATTGAGGTCGATTGTCACTTTGTGTTGAGTGAAAATTTTTTAAGTCTATCATCCTAATTTGAAGTCGAATTTCAACATTTCTCATATATTTGAGTGAGTTTGCATCTTACTTTGTCAGATATCGTCGATTTACATCCGTAGAAGCCCATTGAGGTCGATTGTCACTTTGTGTTGAGTGAAAATTTTCTAAGTCTATCTTCCTAATTTGAAGTCGAATTTCAACATTTCTGATATATTTGAGTGAGTTTGCATCTTACTTTGTCAGATATCGTCGATTTACATCCGTAGAAGCCCATTGAGGTCGATTGTCACTTTGTGTTGAGTGAAAATTTTCTAAGTCTATCTTCCTAATTTGAAGTCGAATTTCAACATTTCTGATATATTTGAGTGAGTTTGCATCTAACTTTGTCAGATATCGTCGATTAACATCCATGGAAGCCCATTGAGGTCGATTGTCACTTTGTGTTGAGTGAAAATTTTCTAAGTCTATCTTCCTAATTTGAAGTCGAATTTCAACATTTCTGATATAATTGAGTGAGTTTGCATCTAACTTTGTCAGATATCGTCGATTTACATCCGTTGAAGCCCATTGAGGTCGATTGTCACTTTTTGTTGATTGAAAATTTTCTAAGTCTATCTTCCTAATTTGAAGTCGAATTTCAACATTTCTGATATATTTGAGTGAGTTTGCATCTAACTTTGTCAGATATCGTCGATTTACATCCATTGAAGCCCATTGAGGTCGATTGTCACTTTGAGTTGAGTGAAAATTTTTTAAGTCTATCTTCCTAATTTGAAGTCGAATTTCAACATTTCTCATATATTTGAGTGAGTTTGCATCTAACTTTGTCAGATATCGTTGATTAACATCCATTGAAGCCCATTGAGGTCGATTGTCACTTTGTGTTGAGTGGAAATTTTTTAAGTCTATCTTCCTAATTTGAAGTCGAATTTCAACATTTCTGATATAATTGAGTGAGTTTGCATCTAACTTTGTCAGATATCGTCGATTTACATCCGTTGAAGCCCATTGAGGTCGATTGTCACTTTTTGTTGATTGAAAATTTTCTAAGTCTATCTTCCTAATTTGAAGTCGAATTTCAACATTTCTGATATATTTGAGTGAGTTTGCATCTAACTTTGTCAGATATCGTCGATTTACATCCATTGAAGCCCATTGAGGTCGATTGTCACTTTGAGTTGAGTGAAAATTTTTTAAGTCTATCTTCCTAATTTGAAGTCGAATTTCAACATTTCTCATATATTTGAGTGAGTTTGCATCTTACTTTGTCAGATATCGTCGATTTACATCCGTTGAAGCCCATTGAGGTCGATTGTCACTTTGTGTTGATTGAAAATTTTTTAAGTCTATCTTCCTAATTTGAAGTCGAATTTCAACATTTCTGATATATTTGAGTGAGTTTGCATCTTACTTTGTCAGATATCGTCGATTTATATCCGTAGAAGCCCATTGAGGTCGATTGTCACTTTGTGTTGAGTGAAAATTTTCTAAATCTATCTTCCTAATTTGAAGTCGAATTTCAACATTTCTGATATATTTGAGTGAGTTTGCATCTTACTTTGTCAGATATCGTCGATTTACATCCGTAGAAGCCCATTGAGGTCGATTGTCACTTTGAGTTGAGTGAAAATTTTTTAAGTCTATCTTCCTAATTTGAAGTCGAATTTCAACATTTCTCATATATTTGAGTGAGTTTGCATCTAACTTTGTCAGATATCGTTGATTAACATCCATTGAAGCCCATTGAGGTCGATTGTCACTTTGTGTTGAGTGGAAATTTTTTAAGTCTATCTTCCTAATTTGAAGTCGAATTTCAACATTTCTGATATATTTGAGTGAGTTTGCATCTTACTTTGTCAGATATCGTCGATTTACATCCGTAGAAGCCCATTGAGGTCGATTGTCACTTTGTGTTGAGTGAAAATTTTCTAAGTCTATCTTCCTAATTTGAAGTCGAATTTCAACATTTCTGATATATTTGAGTGAGTTTGCATCTAACTTTGTCAGATATCGTCGATTAACATCCATGGAAGCCCATTGAGGTCGATTGTCACTTTGTGTTGAGTGAAAATTTTCTAAGTCTATCTTCCTAATTTGAAGTCGAATTTCAACATTTCTCATATATTTGAGTGAGATTGCACCTAACTTTGTCAGATATCGTCGATTTTCATCCATTGGAGCCCATTGAGGTCGATTGTCACTTTGTGTTGAGTGGAAATTTTCTAAGTCTATCTTCCTAATTTGAAGTCGAATTTCAACATTTCTGATATATTTGAGTGAGTTTGCATCTAACTTTGTCAGATATCGTCGATTAACATCCATTGAAGCCCATTGAGGTCGATTGTCACTTTGTGTTGAGTGAAAATTTTTTAAGTCTATCTTCCTAATTTGAAGTCGAATTTCAAAATTTTTCATATATTTGAGTGAGTTTGCATCTAAATTGTCAGATATCGTCAATTAACATCCATTGAAGCCCATTGAGGTCGATTGTCACTTTGTGTTGAGTGAAAATTTTTTAAGTCTATCATCCTAATTTGAAGTCGAATTTCAACATTTCTCATATATTTGAGTGAGTTTGCATCTTACTTTGTCAGATATCGTCGATTTACATCCGTAGAACCCCATTGAGGTCGATTGTCACTTTGTGTTGAGTGAAAATTTTCTAAGTCTATCTTCCTAATTTGAAGTCGAATTTCAACATTTCTGATATATTTGAGTGAGTTTGCATCTAACTTTGTCAGATATCGTCGATTAACATCCATGGAAGCCCATTGAGGTCGATTGTCACTTTGTGTTGAGTGAAAATTTTCTAAGTCTATCTTCCTAATTTGAAGTCGAATTTCAACATTTCTGATATATTTGAGTGAGTTTGCATCTAACTTTGTCAGATATCGTCGATTTACATCCGTTGAAGCCCATTGAGGTCGATTGTCACTTTTTGTTGATTGAAAATTTTCTAAGTCTATCTTCCTAATTTGAAGTCGAATTTCAACATTTCTGATATATTTGAGTGAATTTGCATCTAACTTTGTCAGATATCGTCGATTTACATCCATTGAAGCCCATTGAGGTCGATTGTCACTTTGAGTTGAGTGAAAATTTTTTAAGTCTATCTTCCTAATTTGAAGTCGAATTTCAACATTTCTCATATATTTGAGTGAGTTTCCATCTAACTTTGTCAGATATCGTCGATTTACATCCGTTGAAGCCCATTGAGGTCGATTGTCACTTTGTGTTGATTGAAAATTTTCTAAGTCTATCTTCCTAATTTGAAGTCGAATTTCAACATTTCTCATATATTTGAGTGAGTTTGCATCTAACTTTGTCAGATATCGTCGATTTACATCCGTTGAAGCCCATTGAGGTCGATTGTCACTTTGTGTTGAGTGAAAATTTTCTAAGTCTATCTTCCTAATTTGAAGTCGAATTTCAACATTTCTGATATATTTGAGTGAGTTTGCATCTAACTTTGTCAGATATCGTCAATTAACATCCATTGAAGCCCATTGAGGTCGATTGTCACTTTGTGTTGAGTGAAAATTTTTTAAGTCTATCATCCTAATTTGAAGTCGAATTTCAACATTTCTGATATATTTGAGTGAGTTTGCATCTAACTTTGTCAGATATCGTCGATTTACATCCATTGAAGCCCATTGAGGTCGATTGTCACTTTGTGTTGAGTGAAAATTTTTTAAGTCTATCTTCCTAATTTGAAGTCGAATTTCAACATTTCTCATATATTTGAGTGAGTTTGCATCTTACTTTGTCAGATATCGTCGATTTACATCCGTAGAAGCCCATTGAGGTCGATTGTCACTTTGTGTTGAGTGAAAATTTTCTAAGTCTATCTTCCTAATTTGAAGTCGAATTTCAACATTTCTGATATATTTGAGTGAGTTTGCATCTAACTTTGTCAGATATCGTCGATTTACATCCGTTGAAGCCCATTGAGGTCGATTGTCACTTTGTATTGATTGAAAATTTTCTAAGTCTATCTTCCTAATTTGAAGTCGAATTTCAACATTTCTGATATATTTGAGTGAGTTTGCATCTAACTTTGTCAGATATCGTCGATTAACATCCATTGAAGCCCATTGAGGTCGATTGTCACTTTGTGTTGAGTGAAAATTTTCTAAGTCTATCTTCCTAATTTGAGGTCGAATTTCAACATTTCTGATATATTTGAGTGAGTTTGCATCTAACTTTGTCAGATATCGTCGATTTACATCCGTTGAAGCCCATTGAGGTCGATTGTCACTTTTTGTTGATTGAAAATTTTCTAAGTCTATCTTCCTAATTTGAAGTCGAATTTCAACATTTCTGATATATTTGAGTGAGTTTGCATCTAACTTTGTCAGATATCGTCGATTTACATCCATTGAAGCCCATTGAGGTCGATTGTCACTTTGAGTTGAGTGAAAATTTTTTAAGTCTATCTTCCTAATTTGAAGTCGAATTTCAACATTTCTCATATATTTGAGTGAGTTTCCATCTTACTTTGTCAGATATCGTCGATTTACATCCGTAGAAGCCCATTGAGGTCGATTGTCACTTTGTGTTGAGTGAAAATTTTCTAAGTCTATCTTCCTAATTTGAAGTCGAATTTCAACATTTCTGATATATTTGAGTGAGTTTGCATCTAACTTTGTCAGATATCGTCGATTTACATCCGTTGAAGCCCATTGAGGTCGATTGTCACTTTGAATTGATTGAAAATTTTCTAAGTCTATCTTCCTAATTTGAAGTCGAATTTCAACATTTCTGATATATTTGAGTGAGTTTGCATCTAACTTTGTCAGATATCGTCGATTTACATCCGTTGAAGCCCATTGAGGTCGATTGTCACTTTTTGTTGATTGAAAATTTTCTAAGTCTATCTTCCTAATTTGAAGTCGAATTTCAACATTTCTGATATATTTGAGTGAGTTTGCATCTAACTTTGTCAGATATCGTCGATTTACATCCATTGAAGCCCATTGAGGTCGATTGTCACTTTGAGTTGAGTGAAAATTTTTTAAGTCTATCTTCCTAATTTGAAGTCGAATTTCAACATTTCTCATATATTTGAGTGAGTTTCCATCTAACTTTGTCAGATATCGTCGATTTACATCCGTTGAAGCCCATTGAGGTCGATTGTCACTTTGTGTTGATTGAAAATTTTCTAAGTCTATCTTCCTAATTTGAAGTCGAATTTCAACATTTCTCATATATTTGAGTGAGTTTGCATCTAACTTTGTCAGATATCGTCGATTTACATCCGTTGAAGCCCATTGAGGTCGATTGTCACTTTGTGTTGAGTGAAAATTTTCTAAGTCTATCTTCCTAATTTGAAGTCGAATTTCAACATTTCTGATATATTTGAGTGAGTTTGCATCTAACTTTGTCAGATATCGTCAATTAACATCCATTGAAGCCCATTGAGGTCGATTGTCACTTTGTGTTGAGTGAAAATTTTTTAAGTCTATCATCCTAATTTGAAGTCGAATTTCAACATTTCTGATATATTTGAGTGAGTTTGCATCTAACTTTGTCAGATATCGTCGATTTACATCCATTGAAGCCCATTGAGGTCGATTGTCACTTTGTGTTGAGTGAAACTTTTTTAAGTCTATCTTCCTAATTTGAAGTCGAATTTCAACATTTCTCATATATTTGAGTGAGTTTGCATCTTACTTTGTCAGATATCGTCGATTTACATCCGTAGAAGCCCATTGAGGTCGATTGTCACTTTGTGTTGAGTGAAAATTTTCTAAGTCTATCTTCCTAATTTGAAGTCGAATTTCAACATTTCTGATATATTTGAGTGAGTTTGCATCTAACTTTGTCAGATATCGTCGATTTACATCCGTTGAAGCCCATTGAGGTCGATTGTCACTTTGTATTGATTGAAAATTTTCTAAGTCTATCTTCCTAATTTGAAGTCGAATTTCAACATTTCTGATATATTTGAGTGAGTTTGCATCTAACTTTGTCAGATATCGTCGATTAACATCCATTGAAGCCCATTGAGGTCGATTGTCACTCTGTGTTGAGTGAAAATTTTTTAAGTCTATCTTCCTAATTTGAAGTCGAATTTCAACATTTCTGATATATTTGAGTGAGTTTGCATCTAACTTTGTCAGATATCGTCGATTAACATCCATTGAAGCCCATTGAGGTCGATTGTCACTCTGTGTTGAGTGAAAATTTTTTAAGTCTATCATCCTAATTTGAAGTCGAATTTCAACATTTCTCATATATTTGAGTGAGTATGCAACTTACTTTGTCAGATATCGTCGATTTACATCCGTAGAAGCCCATTGAGGTCGATTGTCACTTTGTGTTGAGTGAAAATTTTCTAAGTCTATCTTCCTAATTTGAAGTCGAATTTCAACATTTCTGATATATTTGAGTGAGTTTGCATCTAACTTTGTCAGATATCGTCAATTAACATCCATTGAAGCCCATTGAGGTCGATTGTCACTTTGTGTTGAGTGAAAATTTTTTAAGTCTATCATCCTAATTTGAAGTCGAATTTCAACATTTCTTATATATTTGAGTGAGTTTGCATCTAACTTTGTCAGATATCGTCGATTTACATCCATTGAAGCCCATTGAGGTCGATTGTCACTTTGTGTTGAGTGAAAATTTTTTAAGTCTATCTTCCTAATTTGAAGTCGAATTTCAAAATTTCTCATAAATTTGAGTGAGTTTGCATCTAACTTTGTCAGATATCGTCGATTAACATCCATTGAAGCCCATTGAGGTCGATTGTCACTTTGTGTTGAGTGAAAATTTTCTAAGTCTATCTTCCTAATTTGAAGTCGAATTCCAACATTTCTGATATATTTGAGTGAGTTTGCATCTAACTTTGTCAGATATCGTCGATTAACATCCATTGAATCTCATTGAGGTCGATTGTCACTTTGTGTTGAGTGAAAATTTCCTAAGTCTATCTTCCTAATTTGAAGTCGAATTTGAACATTTCCGATATATTTGAGTGAGTTTGCATCTAACTTTGTCAGATATCGTCGATTAACATCCATTGAAGCCCATTGAGGTCGATTGTCACTCTGTGTTGAGTGAAAATTTTTTAAGTCTATCTTCCTAATTTGAAGTCGAATTTCAAAATTTCTCATATATTTGAGTGAGTTTGCATCTTACTTTGTCAGATATCGTCGATTTACATCCGTAGAAGCCCATTGAGGTCGATTGTCACTTTGTGTTGAGTGAAAATTTTCTAAGTCTATCTTCCTAATTTGAAGTCGAATTTCAACATTTCTGATATATTTGAGTGAGTTTGCATCTAACTTTGTCAGATATCGTCGATTAACATCCATTGAAGCCCATTGAGGTCGATTGTCACTCTGTGTTGAGTGAAAATTTTTTAAGTCTATCATCCTAATTTGAAGTCGAATTTCAACATTTCTCATATATTTGAGTGAGTTTGCATCTTACTTTGTCAGATATCATCGATTTACATCCGTAGAAGCCCATTGAGGTCGATTCTCACTTTGTGTTGAGTAAAAATTTTCTAAGTCTATCTTCCTAATTTGAAGTCGAATTTCAACATTTCTGATATATTTGAGTGAGTTTGCATCTAACTTTGTCAGATATCGTCAATTAACATCCATTGAAGCCCATTGAGGTCGATTGTCACTTTGTGTTGAGTGAAAATTTTTTAAGTCTATCATCCTAATTTGAAGTCGAATTACAACATTTCTTATATATTTGAGTGAGTTTGCATCTAACTTTGTCAGATATCGTCGATTAACATCCATTGAAGCTCATTGAGGTCGATTGTCACTTTGTGTTGAGTGAAAATTTCCTAAGTCTATCTTCCTAATTTGAAGTCGAATTTGAACATTTCTGATATATTTGAGTGAGTTTGCATCTAACTTTGTCAGATATCGTCGATTAACATCCATTGAAGCCCATTGAGGTCGATTGTCACTTTGTGTTGATTGAAAATTTTCTAAGTCTATCTTCCTAATTTGAAGTCGAATTTCAACATTTCTCATATATTTGAGTGAGTTTGCATCTAACTTTGTCAGATATCGTCGATTTACATCCGTTGAAGCCCATTGAGGTCGATTGTCACTTTGTGTTGAGTGAAAATTTTCTAAGTCTATCTTCCTAATTTGAAGTCGAATTTCAACATTTCTGATATATTTGAGTGAGTTTGCATCTAACTTTGTCAGATATCGTCAATTAACATCCATTGAAGCCCATTGAGGTCGATTGTCACTTTGTGTTGAGTGAAAATTTTTTAAGTCTATCATCCTAATTTGAAGTCGAATTTCAACATTTCTTATATATTTGAGTGAGTTTGCATCTAACTTTGTCAGATATCGTCGATTTACATCCATTGAAGCCCATTGAGGTCGATTGTCACTTTGTGTTGAGTGAAAATTTTTTAAGTCTATCTTCCTAATTTGAAGTCGAATTTCAACATTTCTCATATATTTGAGTGAGTTTGCATCTTACTTTGTCAGATATCGTCGATTTACATCCGTAGAAGCCCATTGAGGTCGATTGTCACTTTGTGTTGAGTGAAAATTTTCTAAGTCTATCTTCCTAATTTGAAGTCGAATTTCAACATTTCTGATATATTTGAGTGAGTTTGCATCTAACTTTGTCAGATATCGTCGATTTACATCCGTTGAAGCCCATTGAGGTCGATTGTCACTTTGTATTGATTGAAAATTTTCTAAGTCTATCTTCCTAATTTGAAGTCGAATTTCAACATTTCTGATATATTTGAGTGAGTTTGCATCTAACTTTGTCAGATATCGTCGATTAACATCCATTGAAGCCCATTGAGGTCGATTGTCACTTTGTGTTGAGTGAAAATTTTCTAAGTCTATCGAATTTGAAGTCGAATTTCAACATTTTTGAT
Source organism: Diorhabda carinulata (assembly GCF_026250575.1). Taxonomy (NCBI): domain Eukaryota; kingdom Metazoa; phylum Arthropoda; class Insecta; order Coleoptera; family Chrysomelidae; genus Diorhabda; species Diorhabda carinulata. The sequence goes on from NC_079462.1 coordinate 15,317,538, forward strand.
ATATTTGAGTGAGTTTGCATCTAACTTTGTCAGATATCGTCGATTTACATCCGTTGAAGCCCATTGAGGTCGATTGTCACTTTGTATTGATTGAAAATTTTCTAAGTCTATCTTCCTAATTTGAAGTCGAATTTCAACATTTCTGATATATTTGAGTGAGTTTGCATCTAACTTTGTCAGATATCGTCGATTAACATCCATTGAAGCCCATTGAGGTCGATTGTCACTTTGTGTTGAGTGAAAATTTTCTAAGTCTATCTTCCTAATTTGAAGTCGAATTTCAACATTTCTGATATATTTGAGTGAGTTTGCATCTAACTTTGTCAGATATCGTCGATTTACATCCGTTGAAGCCCATTGAGGTCGATTGTCACTTTTTGTTGATTGAAAATTTTCTAAGTCTATCTTCCTAATTTGAAGTCGAATTTCAACATTTCTGATATATTTGAGTGAGTTTGCATCTAACTTTGTCAGATATCGTCGATTTACATCCATTGAAGCCCATTGAGGTCGATTGTCACTTTGAGTTGAGTGAAAATTTTTTTAGTCTATCTTCCTAATTTGAAGTCGAATTTCAACATTTCTCATATATTTGAGTGAGTTTGCATCTAACTTTGTCAGATATCGTCGATTTACATCCGTTGAAGCCCATTGAGGTCGATTGTCACTTTGTGTTGATTGAAAATTTTCTAAGTCTATCTTCCTAATTTGAAGTCGAATTTCAACATTTCTGATATATTTGAGTGAGTTTGCATCTAACTTTGTCAGATATCGTCAATTAACATCCATTGAAGCCCATTGAGGTCGATTGTCACTTTGTGTTGAGTGAAAATTTTTTAAGTCTATCATCCTAATTTGAAGTCGAATTTCAACATTTCTGATATATTTGAGTGAGTTTGCATCTAACTTTGTCAGATATCGTCGATTTACATCCATTGAAGCCCATTGAGGTCGATTGTCACTTTGTGTTGAGTGAAAATTTTTTAAGTCTATCTTCCTAATTTGAAGTCGAATTTCAACATTTCTCATATATTTGAGTGAGTTTGCATCTTACTTTGTCAGATATCGTCGATTTACATCCGTAGAAGCCCATTGAGGTCGATTGTCACTTTGTGTTGAGTGAAAATTTTCTAAGTCTATCTTCCTAATTTGAAGTCGAATTTCAAAATTTCTGATATATTTGAGTGAGTTTGCATCTTACTTTGTCAGATATCGTCGATTTACATCCGTTGAAGCCCATTGAGGTCGATTGTCACTTTGTGTTGATTGAAAATCTTCTAAGTCTATCTTCCTAATTTGAAGTCGAATTTCAACATTTCTGATATATTTGAGTGAGTTTGCATCTAACTTTGTCAGATATCGTCGATTAACATCCATTGAAGCCCATTGAGGTCGATTGTCACTCTGTGTTGAGTGAAAATTTTTTAAGTCTATCATCCTAATTTGAAGTCGAATTTCAACATTTCTCATATATTTGAGTGAGTTTGCATCTTACTTTGTCAGATATCGTCGATTTACATCCGTAGAAGCCCATTGAGGTCGATTCTCACTTTGTGTTGAGTAAAAATTTTCTAAGTCTATCTTCCTAATTTGAAGTCGAATTTCAACATTTCTGATATATTTGAGTGAGTTTGCATCTAACTTTGTCAGATATCGTCAATTAACCTCCATTGAAGCCCATTGAGGTCGATTGTCACTTTGTGTTGAGTGAAAATTTTTTAAGTCTATCATCCTAATTTGAAGTCGAATTACAACATTTCTTATATATTTGAGTGAGTTTGCATCTAACTTTGTCAGATATCGTCGATTAACATCCATTGAAGCTCATTGAGGTCGATTGTCACTTTGTGTTGAGTGAAAATTTCCTAAGTCTATCTTCCTAATTTGAAGTCGAATTTGAACATTTCTGATATATTTGAGTGAGTTTGCATCTAACTTTGTCAGATATCGTCGATTAACATCCATTGAAGCCCATTGAGGTCGATTGTCACTTTGTGTTGATTGAAAATTTTCTAAGTCTATCTTCCTAATTTGAAGTCGAATTTCAACATTTCTCATATATTTGAGTGAGTTTGCATCTAACTTTGTCAGATATCGTCGATTTACATCCGTTGAAGCCCATTGAGGTCGATTGTCACTTTGTGTTGAGTGAAAATTTTCTAAGTCTATCTTCCTAATTTGAAGTCGAATTTCAACATTTCTGATATATTTGAGTGAGTTTGCATCTAACTTTGTCAGATATCGTCAATTAACATCCATTGAAGCCCATTGAGGTCGATTGTCACTTTGTGTTGAGTGAAAATTTTTTAAGTCTATCATCCTAATTTGAAGTCGAATTTCAACATTTCTGATATATTTGAGTGAGTTTGCATCTAACTTTGTCAGATATCGTCGATTTACATCCATTGAAGCCCATTGAGGTCGATTGTCACTTTGTGTTGAGTGAAAATTTTTTAAGTCTATCTTCCTAATTTGAAGTCGAATTTCAACATTTCTCATATATTTGAGTGAGTTTGCATCTTACTTTGTCAGATATCGTCGATTTACATCCGTAGAAGCCCATTGAGGTCGATTGTCACTTTGTGTTGAGTGAAAATTTTCTAAGTCTATCTTCCTAATTTGAAGTCGAATTTCAACATTTCTGATATATTTGAGTGAGTTTGCATCTAACTTTGTCAGATATCGTCGATTTACATCCGTTGAAGCCCATTGAGGTCGATTGTCACTTTGTATTGATTGAAAATTTTCTAAGTCTATCTTCCTAATTTGAAGTCGAATTTCAACATTTCTGATATATTTGAGTGAGTTTGCATCTAACTTTGTCAGATATCGTCGATTAACATCCATTGAAGCCCATTGAGGTCGATTGTCACTTTGTGTTGAGTGAAAATTCTCTAAGTCTATCTTCCTGATTTGAAGTCGAATTTCAACATTTCTGATATATTTGAGTGAGTTTGCATCTAACTTTGTCAGATATCGTCGATTTACATCCGTTGAAGCCCATTGAGGTCGATTGTCACTTTGTGTTGAGTGAAAATTTTTTAAGTCTATCTTCCTAATTTGAAGTCGAATTTCAACATTTCTCATATATTTGAGTGAGTTTGCATCTTACTTTGTCAGATATCGTCGATTTACATCCGTAGAAGCCCATTGAGGTCGATTGTCACTTTGTGTTGAGTGAAAATTTTCTTAGTCTATCTTCCTAATTTGAAGTCGAATTTCAAAATTTCTGATATATTTGAGTGAGTTTGCATCTTACTCTGTCAGATATCGTCGATTTACATCCGTTGAAGCCCATTGAGGTCGATTGTCACTTTGTGTTGATTGAAAATCTTCTAAGTCTATCTTCCTAATTTGAAGTCGAATTTCAACATTTCTGATATATTTGAGTGAGTTTGCATCTAACTTTGTCAGATATCGTCGATTTACATCCGTTGAAGCCCATTGAGGTCGATTGTCACTTTGTATTGATTGAAAATTTTCTAAGTCTATCTTCCTAATTTGAAGTCGAATTTCAACATTTTTGATATATTTGAGTGAGTTGCATCTAACTTTGTCAGATATCGTCGATTTACATCCGTTGAAGCCCATTGAGGTCGATTGTCACTTTGTATTGATTGAAAATTTTCTAAGTCTATCTTCCTAATTTGAAGTCGAATTTCAACATTTCTGATATATTTGAGTGAGTTTGCATCTAACTTTGTCAGATATCGTCGATTTACATCCGTTGAAGCCCATTGAGGTCGATTGTCACTTTTTGTTGATTGAAAATTTTCTAAGTCTATCTTCCTAATTTGAAGTCGAATTTCAACATTTCTCATATATTTGAGTGAGTTTGCATCTTACTTTGTCAGATATCGTCGATTTACATCCATTGAAGCCCATTGAGGTCGATTGTCACTTTGAGTTGAGTGAAAATTTTTTTAGTCTATCTTCCTAATTTGAAGTCGAATTTCAACATTTCTCATATATTTGAGTGAGTTTGCATCTAACTTTGTCAGATATCGTCGATTTACATCCGTTGAAGCCCATTGAGGTCGATTGTCACTTTGTGTTGATTGAAAATTTTCTAAGTCTATCTTCCTAATTTGAAGTCGAATTTCAACATTTCTGATATATTTGAGTGAGTTTGCATCTAACTTTGTCAGATATCGTCAATTAACATCCATTGAAGCCCATTGAGGTCGATTGTCACTTTGTGTTGAGTGAAAATTTTTTAAGTCTATCATCCTAATTTGAAGTCGAATTTCAACATTTCTGATATATTTGAGTGAGTTTGCATCTAACTTTGTCAGATATCGTCGATTTACATCCATTGAAGCCCATTGAGGTCGATTGTCACTTTGTGTTGAGTGAAAATTTTTTAAGTCTATCTTCCTAATTTGAAGTCGAATTTCAACATTTCTCATATATTTGAGTGAGTTTGCATCTTACTTTGTCAGATATCGTCGATTTACATCCGTAGAAGCCCATTGAGGTCGATTGTCACTTTGTGTTGAGTGAAAATTTTCTAAGTCTATCTTCCTAATTTGAAGTCGAATTTCAAAATTTCTGATATATTTGAGTGAGTTTGCATCTTACTTTGTCAGATATCGTCGATTTACATCCGTTGAAGCCCATTGAGGTCGATTGTCACTTTGTGTTGATTGAAAATCTTCTAAGTCTATCTTCCTAATTTGAAGTCGAATTTCAACATTTCTGATATATTTGAGTGAGTTTGCATCTAACTTTGTCAGATATCGTCGATTAACATCCATTGAAGCCCATTGAGGTCGATTGTCACTCTGTGTTGAGTGAAAATTTTTTAAGTCTATCATCCTAATTTGAAGTCGAATTTCAACATTTCTCATATATTTGAGTGAGTTTGCATCTTACTTTGTCAGATATCGTCGATTTACATCCATTGAAGCCCATTGAGGTCGATTGTCACTTTGAGTTGAGTGAAAATTTTTTTAGTCTATCTTCCTAATTTGAAGTCGAATTTCAACATTTCTGATATATTTGAGTGAGTTTGCATCTAACTTTGTCAGATATCGTCAATTAACATCCATTGAAGCCCATTGAGGTCGATTGTCACTTTGTGTTGAGTGAAAATTTTTTAAGTCTCTCATCCTAATTTGAAGTCGAATTACAACATTTCTTATATATTTGAGTGAGTTTGCATCTAACTTTGTCAGATATCGTCGATTAACATCCATTGAAGCTCATTGAGGTCGATTGTCACTTTGTGTTGAGTGAAAATTTCCTAAGTCTATCTTCCTAATTTGAAGTCGAATTTCAACATTTCTCATATATTTGAGTGAGTTTGCATCTAACTTTGTCAGATATCGTCGATTTACATCCGTTGAAGCCCATTGAGGTCGATTGTCACTTTGTGTTGAGTGAAAATTTTCTAAGTCTATCTTCCTAATTTGAAGTCGAATTTCAACATTTCTGATATATTTGAGTGAGTTTGCATCTAACTTTGTCAGATATCGTCAATTAACATCCATTGAAGCCCATTGAGGTCGATTGTCACTTTGTGTTGAGTGAAAATTTTTTAAGTCTATCATCCTAATTTGAAGTCGAATTTCAACATTTCTGATATATTTGAGTGAGTTTGCATCTAACTTTGTCAGATATCGTCGATTTACATCCATTGAAGCCCATTGAGGTCGATTGTCACTTTGTGTTGAGTGAAAATTTTTTAAGTCTATCTTCCTAATTTGAAGTCGAATTTCAACATTTCTCATATATTTGAGTGAGTTTGCATCTTACTTTGTCAGATATCGTCGATTTACATCCGTAGAAGCCCATTGAGGTCGATTGTCACTTTGTGTTGAGTGAAAATTTTCTAAGTCTATCTTCCTAATTTGAAGTCGAATTTCAACATTTCTGATATATTTGAGTGAGTTTGCATCTAACTTTGTCAGATATCGTCGATTTACATCCGTTGAAGCCCATTGAGGTCGATTGTCACTTTGTATTGATTGAAAATTTTCTAAGTCTATCTTCCTAATTTGAAGTCGAATTTCAACATTTCTGATATATTTGAGTGAGTTTGCATCTAACTTTGTCAGATATCGTCGATTAACATCCATTGAAGCCCATTGAGGTCGATTGTCACTTTGTGTTGAGTGAAAATTCTCTAAGTCTATCTTCCTAATTTGAAGTCGAATTTCAACATTTCTGATATATTTGAGTGAGTTTGCATCTAACTTGGTCAGATATCGTCGATTAACATCCATTGAAGCCCATTGAGGTCGATTGTCACTTTGTGTTGATTGAAAATTTTCTAAGTCTATCTTCCTAATTTGAAGTCGAATTTCAACATTTCTCATATATTTGAGTGAGTTTGCATCTAACTTTGTCAGATATCGTCGATTTACATGCGTTGAAGCCCATTGAGGTCGATTGTCACTTTGTGTTGATTGAAAATTTTCTAAGTCTATCTTCCTAATTTGAAGTCGAATTTCAACATTTCTGATATATTTGAGTGAGTTTGCATCTAACTTTGTCAGATATCGTCAATTAACATCCATTGAAGCCCATTGAGGTCGATTGTCACTTTGTGTTGAGTGAAAATTTTTTAAGTCTATCATCCTAATTTGAAGTCGAATTTCAACATTTCTGATATATTTGAGTGAGTTTGCATCTAACTTTGTCAGATATCGTCGATTTACATCCATTGAAGCCCATTGAGGTCGATTGTCACTTTGTGTTGATTGAAAATTTTCTAAGTCTATCTTCCTAATTTGAAGTCGAATTTCAACATTTCTCATATATTTGAGTGAGTTTGCATCTAACTTTGTCAGATATCGTCGATTTACATCCGTTGAAGCCCATTGAGGTCGATTGTCACTTTGTGTTGAGTGAAAATTTTCTAAGTCTATCTTCCTAATTTGAAGTCGAATTTCAACATTTCTGATATATTTGAGTGAGTTTGCATCTAACTTTGTCAGATATCGTCAATTAACATCCATTGAAGCCCATTGAGGTCGATTGTCACTTTGTGTTGAGTGAAAATTTTTTAAGTCTATCATCCTAATTTGAAGTCGAATTTCAACATTTCTGATATATTTGAGTGAGTTTGCATCTAACTTTGTCAGATATCGTCGATTTACATCCATTGAAGCCCATTGAGGTCGATTGTCACTTTGTGTTGAGTGAAAATTTTTTAAGTCTATCTTCCTAATTTGAAGTCGAATTTCAACATTTCTCATATATTTGAGTGAGTTTGCATCTTACTTTGTCAGATATCGTCGATTTACATCCGTAGAAGCCCATTGAGGTCGATTGTCACTTTGTGTTGAGTGAAAATTTTCTAAGTCTATCTTCCTAATTTGAAGTCGAATTTCAACATTTCTGATATATTTGAGTGAGTTTGCATCTAACTTTGTCAGATATCGTCGATTTACATCCGTTGAAGCCCATTGAGGTCGATTGTCACTTTGTGTTGAGTGAAAATTTTTTAAGTCTATCTTCCTAATTTGAAGTCGAATTTCAACATTTCTGATATATTTGAGTGAGTTTGCATCTAACTTTGTCAGATATCGTCGATTTACATCCATTGAAGCCCATTGAGGTCGATTGTCACTTTGTGTTGAGTGAAAATTTTTTAAGTCTATCTTCCTAATTTGAAGTCGAATTTCAACATTTCTCATATATTTGAGTGAGTTTGCATCTTACTTTGTCAGATATCGTCGATTTACATCCGTAGAAGCCCATTGAGGTCGATTGTCACTTTGTGTTGAGTGAAAATTTTCTAAGTCTATCTTCCTAATTTGAAGTCGAATTTCAACATTTCTGATATATTTGAGTGAGTTTGCATCTAACTTTGTCAGATATCGTCGATTTACATCCGTTGAAGCCCATTGAGGTCGATTGTCACTTTGTGTTGAGTGAAAATTTTTTAAGTCTATCTTCCTAATTTGAAGTCGAATTTCAACATTTCTCATATATTTGAGTGAGTTTGCATCTTACTTTGTCAGATATCGTCGATTTACATCCGTAGAAGCCCATTGAGGTCGATTGTCACTTTGTGTTGAGTGAAAATTTTCTAAGTCTATCTTCCTAATTTGAAGTCGAATTTCAACATTTCTGATATATTTGAGTGAGTTTGCATCTAACTTTGTCAGATATCGTCGATTTACATCCGTTGAAGCCCATTGAGGTCGATTGTCACTTTGTATTGATTGAAAATTTTCTAAGTCTATCTTCCTAATTTGAAGTCGAATTTCAACATTTCTGATATATTTGAGTGAGTTTGCATCTAACTTTGTCAGATATCGTCGATTAACATCCATTGAAGCCCATTGAGGTCGATTGTCACTTTGTGTTGAGTGAAAATTTTCTAAGTCTATCTTCCTAATTTGAAGTCGAATTTCAACATTTCTGATATATTTGAGTGAGTTTGCATCTAACTTTGTCAGATATCGTCGATTTACATCCATTGAAGCCCATTGAGGTCGATTGTCACTTTGTGTTGAGTGAAAATTTTTTAAGTCTATCTTCCTAATTTGAAGTCGAATTTCAACATTTCTCATATATTTGAGTGAGTTTGCATCTTACTTTGTCAGATATCGTCGATTTACATCCGTAGAAGCCCATTGAGGTCGATTATCACTTTGAGTTGAGTGAAAATTTTCTAAGTCTATCTTCCTAATTTGAAGTCGAATTTCAACATTTCTGATATATTTGAGTGAGTTTGCATCTAACTTTGTCAGATATCGTCGATTTACATCCGTTGAAGCCCATTGAGGTCGATTGTCACTTTGTATTGATTGAAAATTTTCTAAGTCTATCTTCCTAATTTGAAGTCGAATTTCAACATTTCTGATATATTTGAGTGAGTTTGCATCTAACTTTGTCAGATATCGTCGATTAACATCCATTGAAGCCCATTGAGGTCGATTGTCACTTTGTGTTGAGTGAAAATTTTTTAAGTCTATCTTCCTAATTTGAAGTCGAATTTCAACATTTCTCATATATTTGAGTGAGTTTGCATCTAACTTTGTCAGATATCGTCGATTTACATCCGTTGAAGCCCATTGAGGTCGATTGTCACTTTGTGTTGAGTGAAAATTTTTTAAGTCTATCTTCCTAATTTGAAGTCGAATTTCAACATTTCTGATATATTTGAGTGAGTTTGCATCTAACTTTGTCAGATATCGTCGATTTACATCCATTGAAGCCCATTGAGGTCGATTGTCACTTTGTGTTGAGTGAAAATTTTTTAAGTCTATCTTCCTAATTTGAAGTCGAATTTCAACATTTCTCATATATTTGAGTGAGTTTGCATCTTACTTTGTCAGATATCGTCGATTTACATCCGTAGAAGCCCATTGAGGTCGATTGTCACTTTGTGTTGAGTGAAAATTTTCTAAGTCTATCTTCCTAATTTGAAGTCGAATTTCAAAATTTCTGATATATTTGAGTGAGTTTGCATCTTACTTTGTCAGATATCGTCGATTTACATCCGTTGAAGCCCATTGAGGTCGATTGTCACTTTGTGTTGATTGAAAATTTTCTAAGTCTATCTTCCTAATTTGAAGTCGAATTTCAACATTTCTCATATATTTGAGTGAGTTTGCATCTAACTTTGTCAGATATCGTCGATTTACATCCGTTGAAGCCCATTGAGGTCGATTGTCACTTTGTGTTGAGTGAAAATTTTCTAAGTCTATCTTCCTAATTTGAAGTCGAATTTCAACATTTCTGATATATTTGAGTGAGTTTGCATCTAACTTTGTCAGATATCGTCAATTAACATCCATTGAAGCCCATTGAGGTCGATTGTCACTTTGTGTTGAGTGAAAATTTTCTAAGTCTATCTTCCTAATTTGAAGTCGAATTTCAAAATTTATGATATATTTGAGTGAGTTTGCATCTAACTTTGTCAGATATCGTCGATTAACATCCATTGAAGCCCATTGAGGTCGATTGTCACTTTGTGTTGATTGAAAATTTTCTAAGTCTATCTTCCTAATTTGAAGTCGAATTTCAACATTTCTCATATATTTGAGTGAGTTTGCATCTAACTTTGTCAGATATCGTCGATTTACATCCGTTGAAGCCCATTGAGGTCGATTGTCACTTTGTGTTGAGTGAAAATTTTCTAAGTCTATCTTCCTAATTTGAAGTCGAATTTCAACATTTCTGATATATTTGAGTGAGTTTGCATCTAACTTTGTCAGATATCGTCAATTAACATCCATTGAAGCCCATTGAGGTCGATTGTCACTTTGTGTTGAGTGAAAATTTTTTAAGTCTATCATCCTAATTTGAAGTCGAATTTCAACATTTCTGATATATTTGAGTGAGTTTGCATCTAACTTTGTCAGATATCGTCGATTTACATCCATTGAAGCCCATTGAGGTCGATTGTCACTTTGTGTTGAGTGAAAATTTTTTAAGTCTATCTTCCTAATTTGAAGTCGAATTTCAACATTTCTCATATATTTGAGTGAGTTTGCATCTTACTTTGTCAGATATCGTCGATTTACATCCGTAGAAGCCCATTGAGGTCGATTGTCACTTTGTGTTGAGTGAAAATTCTCTAAGTCTATCTTCCTAATTTGAAGTCGAATTTCAACATTTCTGATATATTTGAGTGAGTTTGCATCTAACTTTGTCAGATATCGTCGATTTACATCCGTTGAAGCCCATTGAGGTCGATTGTCACTTTGTATTGATTGAAAATTTTCTAAGTCTATCTTCCTAATTTGAAGTCGAATTTCAACATTTCTGATATATTTGAGTGAGTTTGCATCTAACTTTGTCAGATATCGTCGATTAACATCCATTGAAGCCCATTGAGGTCGATTGTCACTTTGTGTTGAGTGAAAATTCTCTAAGTCTATCTTCCTAATTTGAAGTCGAATTTCAACATTTCTGATATATTTGAGTGAGTTTGCATCTAACTTTGTCAGATATCGTCGATTTACATCCATTGAAGCCCATTGAGGTCGATTGTCACTTTGTGTTGAGTGAAAATTTTTTAAGTCTATCTTCCTAATTTGAAGTCGAATTTCAACATTTCTCATATATTTGAGTGAGTTTGCATCTTACTTTGTCAGATATCGTCGATTTACATCCGTAGAAGCCCATTGAGGTCGATTGTCACTTTGTGTTGAGTGAAAATTTTCTAAGTCTATCTTCCTAATTTGAAGTCGAATTTCAACATTTCTGATATATTTGAGTGAGTTTGCATCTAACTTTGTCAGATATCGTCAATTAACATCCATTGAAGCCCATTGAGGTCGATTGTCACTTTGTGTTGAGTGAAAATTTTTTAAGTCTATCATCCTAATTTGAAGTCGAATTACAACATTTCTTATATATTTGAGTGAGTTTGCATCTAACTTTGTCAGATATCGTCGATTAACATCCATTGAAGCTCATTGAGGTCGATTGTCACTTTGTGTTGAGTGAAAATTCCCTAAGTCTATCTTCCTAATTTGAAGTCGAATTTGAACATTTCTGATATATTTGAGTGAGTTTGCATCTAACTTGGTCAGATATCGTCGATTAACATCCATTGAAGCCCATTGAGGTCGATTGTCACTTTGTGTTGATTGAAAATTTTCTAAGTCTATCTTCCTAATTTGAAGTCGAATTTCAACATTTCTCATATATTTGAGTGAGTTTGCATCTAACTTTGTCAGATATCGTCGATTTACATCCGTTGAAGCCCATTGAGGTCGATTGTCACTTTGTGTTGAGTGAAAATTTTCTAAGTCTATCTTCCTAATTTGAAGTCGAATTTCAACATTTCTGATATATTTGAGTGAGTTTGCATCTAACTTTGTCAGATATCGTCAATTAACATCCATTGAAGCCCATTGAGGTCGATTGTCACTTTGTGTTGAGTGAAAATTTTTTAAGTCTATCATCCTAATTTGAAGTCGAATTTCAACATTTCTGATATATTTGAGTGAGTTTGCATCTAACTTTGTCAGATATCGTCGATTTACATCCGTTGAAGCCCATTGAGGTCGATTGTCACTTTGTGTTGAGTGAAAATTTTTTAAGTCTATCATCCTAATTTGAAGTCGAATTTCAACATTTCTGATATATTTGAGTGAGTTTGCATCTAACTTTGTCAGATATCGTCGATTTACATCCATTGAAGCCCATTGAGGTCGATTGTCACTTTGTGTTGAGTGAAAATTTTTTAAGTCTATCTTCCTAATTTGAAGTCGAATTTCAACATTTCTCATATATTTGAGTGAGTTTGCATCTTACTTTGTCAGATATCGTCGATTTACATCCGTAGAAGCCCATTGAGGTCGATTGTCACTTTGTGTTGAGTGAAAATTTTCTAAGTCTATCATCCTAATTTGAAGTCGAATTTCAACATTTCTGATATATTTGAGTGAGTTTGCATCTAACTTTGTCAGATATCGTCGATTTACATCCGTTGAAGCCCATTGAGGTCGATTGTCACTTTGTGTTGAGTGAAAATTTTCTAAGTCTATCTTCCTAATTTGAAGTCGAATTTCAACATTTCTCATATATTTGAGTGAGTTTGCATCTTACTTTGTCAGATATCGTCGATTTACATCCGTAGAAGCCCATTGAGGTCGATTGTCACTTTGTGTTGAGTGAAAATTTTCTAAGTCTATCTTCCTAATTTGAAGTCGAATTTCAACATTTCTGATATATTTGAGTGAGTTTGCATCTAACTTTGTCAGATATCGTCGATTTACATCCGTTGAAGCCCATTGAGGTCGATTGTCACTTTGTATTGATTGAAAATTTTCTAAGTCTATCTTCCTAATTTGAAGTCGAATTTCAACATTTCTGATATATTTGAGTGAGTTTGCATCTAACTTTGTCAGATATCGTCGATTAACATCCATTGAAGCCCATTGAGGTCGATTGTCACTTTGTGTTGAGTGAAAATTTTTTAAGTCTATCTTCCTAATTTGAAGTCGAATTTCAACATTTCTCATATATTTGAGTGAGTTTGCATCTTACTTTGTCAGATATCGTCGATTTACATCCGTAGAAGCCCATTGAGGTCGATTATCACTTTGAGTTGAGTGAAAATTTTCTAAGTCTATCTTCCTAATTTGAAGTCGAATTTCAACATTTCTGATATATTTGAGTGAGTTTGCATCTAACTTTGTCAGATATCGTCGATTTACATCCGTTGAAGCCCATTGAGGTCGATTGTCACTTTGTATTGATTGAAAATTTTCTAAGTCTATCTTCCTAATTTGAAGTCGAATTTCAACATTTCTGATATATTTGAGTGAGTTTGCATCTAACTTTGTCAGATATCGTCGATTTACATCCGTTGAAGCCCATTGAGGTCGATTGTCACTTTTTGTTGATTGAAAATTTTCTAAGTCTATCTTCCTAATTTGAAGTCGAATTTCAACATTTCTCATATATTTGAGTGAGTTTGCATCTAACTTTGTCAGATATCGTCAATTAACATCCATTGAAGCCCATTGAGGTCGATTGTCACTTTGTGTTGAGTGAAAATTTTTTAAGTCTATCATCCTAATTTGAAGTCGAATTTCAACATTTCTGATATATTTGAGTGAGTTTGCATCTAACTTTGTCAGATATCGTCGATTTACATCCATTGAAGCCCATTGAGGTCGATTGTCACTTTGTGTTGAGTGAAAATTTTTTAAGTCTATCTTCCTAATTTGAAGTCGAATTTCAACATTTCTGATATATTTGAGTGAGTTTGCATCTTACTTTGTCAGATATCGTCGATTTACATCCGTAGAAGCCCATTGAGGTCGATTGTCACTTTGTGTTGAGTGAAAATTTTCTAAGTCTATCTTCCTAATTTGAAGTCGAATTTCAAAATTTCTGATATATTTGAGTGAGTTTGCATCTTACTTTGTCAGATATCGTCGATTTACATCCGTTGAAGCCCATTGAGGTCGATTGTCACTTTGTGTTGATTGAAAATCTTCTAAGTCTATCTTCCTAATTTGAAGTCGAATTTCAACATTTCTGATATATTTGAGTGAGTTTGCATCTAACTTTGTCAGATATCGTCGATTAACATCCATTGAAGCCCATTGAGGTCGATTGTCACTCTGTGTTGAGTGAAAATTTTTTAAGTCTATCATCCTAATTTGAAGTCGAATTTCAACATTTCTCATATATTTGAGTGAGTTTGCATCTTACTTTGTCAGATATCGTCGATTTACATCCGTAGAAGCCCATTGAGGTCGATTCTCACTTTGTGTTGAGTAAAAATTTTCTAAGTCTATCTTCCTAATTTGAAGTCGAATTTCAACATTTCTGATATATTTGAGTGAGTTTGCATCTAACTTTGTCAGATATCGTCAATTAACATCCATTGAAGCCCATTGAGGTCGATTGTCACTTTGTGTTGAGTGAAAATTTTTTAAGTCTATCATCCTAATTTGAAGTCGAATTACAACATTTCTTATATATTTGAGTGAGTTTGCATCTAACTTTGTCAGATATCGTCGATTAACATCCATTGAAGCTCATTGAGGTCGATTGTCACTTTGTGTTGAGTGAAAATTTCCTAAGTCTATCTTCCTAATTTGAAGTCGAATTTGAACATTTCTGATATATTTGAGTGAGTTTGCATCTAACTTTGTCAGATATCGTCGATTAACATCCATTGAAGCCCATTGAGGTCGATTGTCACTTTGTGTTGATTGAAAATTTTCTAAGTCTATCTTCCTAATTTGAAGTCGAATTTCAACATTTCTCATATATTTGAGTGAGTTTGCATCTTACTTTGTCAGATATCGTCGATTTACATCCGTAGAAGCCCATTGAGGTCGATTGTCACTTTGTGTTGAGTGAAAATTTTCTAAGTCTATCTTCCTAATTTGAAGTCGAATTTCAAAATTTCTGATATATTTGAGTGAGTTTGCATCTTACTCTATCAGATATCGTCGATTTACATCCGTTGAAGCCCATTGAGGTCGATTGTCACTTTGTGTTGATTGAAAATCTTCTAAGTCTATCTTCCTAATTTGAAGTCGAATTTCAACATTTCTGATATATTTGAGTGAGTTTGCATCTAACTTTGTCAGATATCGTCGATTTACATCCGTTGAAGCCCATTGAGGTCGATTGTCACTTTGTATTGATTGAAAATTTTCTAAGTCTATCTTCCTAATTTGAAGTCGAATTTCAACATTTTTGATATATTTGAGTGAGTTGCATCTAACTTTGTCAGATATCGTCGATTTACATCCGTTGAAGCCCATTGAGGTCGATTGTCACTTTGTATTGATTGAAAATTTTCTAAGTCTATCTTCCTAATTTGAAGTCGAATTTCAACATTTCTGATATATTTGAGTGAGTTTGCATCTAACTTTGTCAGATATCGTCGATTTACATCCGTTGAAGCCCATTGAGGTCGATTGTCACTTTGTATTGATTGAAAATTTTCTAAGTCTATCTTCCTAATTTGAAGTCGAATTTCAACATTTCTGATAAATTTGAGTGAGTTTGCATCTAATTTTGTCAGATATCGTCGATTAACATCCATTGAAGCCCATTGAGGTCGATTGTCACTTTGTGTTGAGTGAAAATTTTCTAAGTCTATCTTCCTAATTTGAAGTCGAATTTCAACATTTCTGATATATTTGAGTGAGTTTGCATCTAACTTTGTCAGATATCGTCGATTAACATCCATTGAAGCCCATTGAGGTCGATTGTCACTTTGTGTTGATTGAAAATTTTCTAAGTCTATCTTCCTAATTTGAAGTCGAATTTCAACATTTCTCATATATTTGAGTGAGTTTGCATCTAACTTTGTCAGATATCGTCGATTTACATCCGTTGAAGCCCATTGAGGTCGATTGTCACTTTGTGTTGAGTGAAAATTTTTTAAGTCTATCATCCTAATTTGAAGTCGAATTTCAACATTTCTGATATATTTGAGTGAGTTTGCATCTAACTTTGTCAGATATCGTCGATTTACATCCATTGAAGCCCATTGAGGTCGATTGTCACTTTGTGTTGAGTGAAAATTTTTTAAGTCTATCTTCCTAATTTGAAGTCGAATTTCAACATTTCTCATATATTTGAGTGAGTTTGCATCTTACTTTGTCAGATATCGTCGATTTACATCCGTAGAAGCCCATTGAGGTCGATTGTCACTTTGTGTTGAGTGAAAATTTTCTAAGTCTATCATCCTAATTTGAAGTCGAATTTCAACATTTCTGATATATTTGAGTGAGTTTGCATCTAACTTTGTCAGATATCGTCGATTTACATCCGTTGAAGCCCATTGAGGTCGATTGTCACTTTGTGTTGAGTGAAAATTTTCTAAGTCTATCTTCCTAATTTGAAGTCGAATTTCAACATTTCTCATATATTTGAGTGAGTTTGCATCTTACTTTGTCAGATATCGTCGATTTACATCCGTAGAAGCCCATTGAGGTCGATTGTCACTTTGTGTTGAGTGAAAATTTTCTAAGTCTATCTTCCTAATTTGAAGTCGAATTTCAACATTTCTGATATATTTGAGTGAGTTTGCATCTAACTTTGTCAGATATCGTCGATTTACATCCGTTGAAGCCCATTGAGGTCGATTGTCACTTTGTATTGATTGAAAATTTTCTAAGTCTATCTTCCTAATTTGAAGTCGAATTTCAACATTTCTGATATATTTGAGTGAGTTTGCATCTAACTTTGTCAGATATCGTCGATTAACATCCATTGAAGCCCATTGAGGTCGATTGTCACTTTGTGTTGAGTGAAAATTTTTTAAGTCTATCTTCCTAATTTGAAGTCGAATTTCAACATTTCTCATATATTTGAGTGAGTTTGCATCTTACTTTGTCAGATATCGTCGATTTACATCCGTAGAAGCCCATTGAGGTCGATTATCACTTTGAGTTGAGTGAAAATTTTCTAAGTCTATCTTCCTAATTTGAAGTCGAATTTCAACATTTCTGATATATTTGAGTGAGTTTGCATCTAACTTTGTCAGATATCGTCGATTTACATCCGTTGAAGCCCATTGAGGTCGATTGTCACTTTGTATTGATTGAAAATTTTCTAAGTCTATCTTCCTAATTTGAAGTCGAATTTCAACATTTCTGATATATTTGAGTGAGTTTGCATCTAACTTTGTCAGATATCGTCGATTTACATCCGTTGAAGCCCATTGAGGTCGATTGTCACTTTTTGTTGATTGAAAATTTTCTAAGTCTATCTTCCTAATTTGAAGTCGAATTTCAACATTTCTCATATATTTGAGTGAGTTTGCATCTAACTTTGTCAGATATCGTCAATTAACATCCATTGAAGCCCATTGAGGTCGATTGTCACTTTGTGTTGAGTGAAAATTTTTTAAGTCTATCATCCTAATTTGAAGTCGAATTTCAACATTTCTGATATATTTGAGTGAGTTTGCATCTAACTTTGTCAGATATCGTCGATTTACATCCATTGAAGCCCATTGAGGTCGATTGTCACTTTGTGTTGAGTGAAAATTTTTTAAGTCTATCTTCCTAATTTGAAGTCGAATTTCAACATTTCTGATATATTTGAGTGAGTTTGCATCTTACTTTGTCAGATATCGTCGATTTACATCCGTAGAAGCCCATTGAGGTCGATTGTCACTTTGTGTTGAGTGAAAATTTTCTAAGTCTATCTTCCTAATTTGAAGTCGAATTTCAAAATTTCTGATATATTTGAGTGAGTTTGCATCTTACTTTGTCAGATATCGTCGATTTACATCCGTTGAAGCCCATTGAGGTCGATTGTCACTTTGTGTTGATTGAAAATCTTCTAAGTCTATCTTCCTAATTTGAAGTCGAATTTCAACATTTCTGATATATTTGAGTGAGTTTGCATCTAACTTTGTCAGATATCGTCGATTAACATCCATTGAAGCCCATTGAGGTCGATTGTCACTCTGTGTTGAGTGAAAATTTTTTAAGTCTATCATCCTAATTTGAAGTCGAATTTCAACATTTCTCATATATTTGAGTGAGTTTGCATCTTACTTTGTCAGATATCGTCGATTTACATCCGTAGAAGCCCATTGAGGTCGATTCTCACTTTGTGTTGAGTAAAAATTTTCTAAGTCTATCTTCCTAATTTGAAGTCGAATTTCAACATTTCTGATATATTTGAGTGAGTTTGCATCTAACTTTGTCAGATATCGTCAATTAACATCCATTGAAGCCCATTGAGGTCGATTGTCACTTTGTGTTGAGTGAAAATTTTTTAAGTCTATCATCCTAATTTGAAGTCGAATTACAACATTTCTTATATATTTGAGTGAGTTTGCATCTAACTTTGTCAGATATCGTCGATTAACATCCATTGAAGCTCATTGAGGTCGATTGTCACTTTGTGTTGAGTGAAAATTTCCTAAGTCTATCTTCCTAATTTGAAGTCGAATTTGAACATTTCTGATATATTTGAGTGAGTTTGCATCTAACTTTGTCAGATATCGTCGATTAACATCCATTGAAGCCCATTGAGGTCGATTGTCACTTTGTGTTGATTGAAAATTTTCTAAGTCTATCTTCCTAATTTGAAGTCGAATTTCAACATTTCTCATATATTTGAGTGAGTTTGCATCTTACTTTGTCAGATATCGTCGATTTACATCCGTAGAAGCCCATTGAGGTCGATTGTCACTTTGTGTTGAGTGAAAATTTTCTAAGTCTATCTTCCTAATTTGAAGTCGAATTTCAAAATTTCTGATATATTTGAGTGAGTTTGCATCTTACTCTATCAGATATCGTCGATTTACATCCGTTGAAGCCCATTGAGGTCGATTGTCACTTTGTGTTGATTGAAAATCTTCTAAGTCTATCTTCCTAATTTGAAGTCGAATTTCAACATTTCTGATATATTTGAGTGAGTTTGCATCTAACTTTGTCAGATATCGTCGATTTACATCCGTTGAAGCCCATTGAGGTCGATTGTCACTTTGTATTGATTGAAAATTTTCTAAGTCTATCTTCCTAATTTGAAGTCGAATTTCAACATTTTTGATATATTTGAGTGAGTTGCATCTAACTTTGTCAGATATCGTCGATTTACATCCGTTGAAGCCCATTGAGGTCGATTGTCACTTTGTATTGATTGAAAATTTTCTAAGTCTATCTTCCTAATTTGAAGTCGAATTTCAACATTTCTGATATATTTGAGTGAGTTTGCATCTAACTTTGTCAGATATCGTCGATTTACATCCGTTGAAGCCCATTGAGGTCGATTGTCACTTTGTATTGATTGAAAATTTTCTAAGTCTATCTTCCTAATTTGAAGTCGAATTTCAACATTTCTGATAAATTTGAGTGAGTTTGCATCTAATTTTGTCAGATATCGTCGATTAACATCCATTGAAGCCCATTGAGGTCGATTGTCACTTTGTGTTGAGTGAAAATTTTCTAAGTCTATCTTCCTAATTTGAAGTCGAATTTCAACATTTCTGATATATTTGAGTGAGTTTGCATCTAACTTTGTCAGATATCGTCGATTAACATCCATTGAAGCCCATTGAGGTCGATTGTCACTTTGTGTTGATTGAAAATTTTCTAAGTCTATCTTCCTAATTTGAAGTCGAATTTCAACATTTCTCATATATTTGAGTGAGTTTGCATCTAACTTTGTCAGATATCGTCGATTTACATCCGTTGAAGCCCATTGAGGTCGATTGTCACTTTGTGTTGAGTGAAAATTTTCTAAGTCTATCTTCCTAATTTGAATCGAATTTCAACATTTCTGATATATTTGAGTGAGTTTGCATCTAACTTTGTCAGATATCGTCAATTAACATCCATTGAAGCCCATTGAGGTCGATTGTCACTTTGTGTTGAGTGAAAATTTTTTAAGTCTATCATCCTAATTTGAAGTCGAATTTCAACATTTCTGATATATTTGAGTGAGTTTGCATCTAACTTTGTCAGATATCGTCGATTTACATCCATTGAAGCCCATTGAGGTCGATTGTCACTTTGTGTTGAGTGAAAATTTTTTAAGTCTATCTTCCTAATTTGAAGTCGAATTTCAACATTTCTCATATATTTAAGTGAGTTTGCATCTAACTTTGTCAGATATCGTCGATTAACATCCATTGAAGCTCATTGAGGTCGATTGTCACTTTGTGTTGAGTGAAAATTTCCTAAGTCTATCTTCCTAATTTGAAGTCGAATTTGAACATTTCTGATATATTTGAGTGAGTTTGCATCTAACTTTGTCAGATATCGTCGATTAACATCCATTGAAGCCCATTGAGGTCGATTGTCACTTTGTGTTGATTGAAAATTTTCTAAGTCTATCTTCCTAATTTGAAGTCGAATTTCAACATTTCTCATATATTTGAGTGAGTTTGCATCTAACTTTGTCAGATATCGTCGATTTACATCCGTTGAAGCCCATTGAGGTCGATTGTCACTTTGTGTTGAGTGAAAATTTTTTAAGTCTATCATCCTAATTTGAAGTCGAATTTCAACATTTCTGATATATTTGAGTGAGTTTGCATCTAACTTTGTCAGATATCGTCAATTAACATCCATTGAAGCCCATTGAGGTCGATTGTCACTTTGTGTTGAGTGAAAATTTTTTAAGTCTATCATCCTAATTTGAAGTCGAATTTCAACATTTCTGATATATTTGAGTGAGTTTGCATCTAACTTTGTCAGATATCGTCGATTTACATCCATTGAAGCCCATTGAGGTCGATTGTCACTTTGTGTTGAGTGAAAATTTTTTAAGTCTATCTTCCTAATTTGAAGTCGAATTTCAACATTTCTCATATATTTGAGTGAGTTTGCATCTAACTTTGTCAGATATCGTCGATTTACATCCGTTGAAGCCCATTGAGGTCGATTGTCACTTTGTGTTGAGTGAAAATTTTTTAAGTCTATCATCCTAATTTGAAGTCGAATTTCAACATTTCTGATATATTTGAGTGAGTTTGCATCTAACTTTGTCAGATATCGTCAATTAACATCCATTGAAGCCCATTGAGGTCGATTGTCACTTTGTGTTGAGTGAAAATTTTTTAAGTCTATCATCCTAATTTGAAGTCGAATTTCAACATTTCTGATATATTTGAGTGAGTTTGCATCTAACTTTGTCAGATATCGTCGATTAACATCCATTGAAGCCCATTGAGGTCGATTGTCACTTTGTGTTGATTGAAAATTTCCTAAGTCTATCTTCCTAATTTGAAGTCGAATTTCAACATTTCTGATATATTTGAGTGAGTTTGCATCTAACTTTGTCAGATATCGTCAATTAACATCCATTGAAGCCCATTGAGGTCGATTGTCACTTTGTGTTGAGTGAAAATTTTTTAAGTCTATCATCCTAATTTGAAGTCGAATTTCAACATTTCTGATATATTTGAGTGAGTTTGCATCTAACTTTGTCAGATATCGTCGATTTACATCCATTGAAGCCCATTGAGGTCGATTGTCACTTTGTGTTGAGTGAAAATTTTTTAAGTCTATCTTCCTAATTTGAAGTCGAATTTCAACATTTCTCATATATTTGAGTGAGTTTGCATCTTACTTTGTCAGATATCGTCGATTTACATCCGTAGAAGCCCATTGAGGTCGATTGTCACTTTGTGTTGAGTGAAAATTTTCTAAGTCTATCTTCCTAATTTGAAGTCGAATTTCAACATTTCTGATATATTTGAGTGAGTTTGCATCTAACTTTGTCAGATATCGTCGATTTACATCCGTTGAAGCCCATTGAGGTCGATTGTCACTTTGTATTGATTGAAAATTTTCTAAGTCTATCTTCCTAATTTGAAGTCGAATTTCAACATTTCTGATATATTTGAGTGAGTTTGCATCTAACTTTGTCAGATATCGTCGATTAACATCCATTGAAGCCCATTGAGGTCGATTGTCACTTTGTGTTGAGTGAAAATTCTCTAAGTCTATCTTCCTGATTTGAAGTCGAATTTCAACATTTCTGATATATTTGAGTGAGTTTGCATCTAACTTTGTCAGATATCGTCGATTTACATCCGTTGAAGCCCATTGAGGTCGATTGTCACTTTGTGTTGAGTGAAAATTTTTTAAGTCTATCTTCCTAATTTGAAGTCGAATTTCAACATTTCTCATATATTTGAGTGAGTTTGCATCTTACTTTGTCAGATATCGTCGATTTACATCCGTAGAAGCCCATTGAGGTCGATTGTCACTTTGTATTGATTGAAAATTTTCTAAGTCTATCTTCCTAATTTGAAGTCGAATTTCAACATTTTTGATATATTTGAGTGAGTTGCATCTAACTTTGTCAGATATCGTCGATTTACATCCGTTGAAGCCCATTGAGGTCGATTGTCACTTTGTATTGATTGAAAATTTTCTAAGTCTATCTTCCTAATTTGAAGTCGAATTTCAACATTTCTGATATATTTGAGTGAGTTTGCATCTAACTTTGTCAGATATCGTCGATTTACATCCGTTGAAGCCCATTGAGGTCGATTGTCACTTTGTATTGATTGAAAATTTTCTAAGTCTATCTTCCTAATTTGAAGTCGAATTTCAACATTTCTGATATATTTGAGTGAGTTTGCATCTAATTTTGTCAGATATCGTCGATTAACATCCATTGAAGCCCATTGAGGTCGATTGTCACTTTGTGTTGAGTGAAAATTTTCTAAGTCTATCTTCCTAATTTGAAGTCGAATTTCAACATTTCTGATATATTTGAGTGAGTTTGCATCTAACTTTGTCAGATATCGTCGATTTACATCCGTTGAAGCCCATTGAGGTCGATTGTCACTTTTTGTTGATTGAAAATTTTCTAAGTCTATCTTCCTAATTTGAAGTCGAATTTCAACATTTCTCATATATTTGAGTGAGTTTGCATCTTACTTTGTCAGATATCGTCGATTTACATCCGTAGAAGCCCATTGAGGTCGATTCTCACTTTGTGTTGAGTAAAAATTTTCTAAGTCTATCTTCCTAATTTGAAGTCGAATTTCAACATTTCTGATATATTTGAGTGAGTTTGCATCTAACTTTGTCAGATATCGTCAATTAACATCCATTGAAGCCCATTGAGGTCGATTGTCACTTTGTGTTGAGTGAAAATTTTTTAAGTCTATCATCCTAATTTGAAGTCGAATTACAACATTTCTTATATATTTGAGTGAGTTTGCATCTAACTTTGTCAGATATCGTCGATTTACATCCGTTGAAGCCCATTGAGGTCGATTGTCACTTTGTATTGATTGAAAATTTTCTAAGTCCATCTTCCTAATTTGAAGTCGAATTTCAACATTTCTGATATATTTGAGTGAGTTTGCATCTAACTTTGTCAGATATCGTCAATTAACATCCATTGAAGCCCATTGAGGTCGATTGTCACTTTGTGTTGAGTGAAAATTTTTTAAGTCTATCATCCTAATTTGAAGTCGAATTTCAACATTTCTGATATATTTGAGTGAATTTGCATCTAACTTTGTCAGATATCGTCGATTTACATCCGTTGAAGCCCATTGAGGTCGATTGTCACTTTGTATTGATTGAAAATTTTCTAAGTCTATCTTCCTAATTTGAAGTCGAATTTCAACATTTCTGATATATTTGAGTGAGTTTGCATCTAACTTTGTCAGATATCGTCGATTAACATCCATTGAAGCCCATTGAGGTCGATTGTCACTTTGTGTTGAGTGAAAATTCTCTAAGTCTATCTTCCTGATTTGAAGTCGAATTTCAACATTTCTGATATATTTGAGTGAGTTTGCATCTAACTTTGTCAGATATCGTCGATTTACATCCGTTGAAGCCCATTGAGGTCGATTGTCACTTTGTGTTGAGTGAAAATTTTTTAAGTCTATCTTCCTAATTTGAAGTCGAATTTCAACATTTCTCATATATTTGAGTGAGTTTGCATCTTACTTTGTCAGATATCGTCGATTTACATCCGTAGAAGCCCATTGAGGTCGATTGTCACTTTGTGTTGAGTGAAAATTTTCTAAGTCTATCTTCCTAATTTGAAGTCGAATTTCAAAATTTCTGATATATTTGAGTGAGTTTGCATCTTACTCTGTCAGATATCGTCGATTTACATCCGTTGAAGCCCATTGAGGTCGATTGTCACTTTGTGTTGATTGAAAATTTTCTAAGTCTATCTTCCTAATTTGAAGTCGAATTTCAACATTTCTCATATATTTGAGTGAGTTTGCATCTAACTTTGTCAGATATCGTCAATTAACATCCATTGAAGCCCATTGAGGTCGATTGTCACTTTGTGTTGAGTGAAAATTTTTTAAGTCTATCATCCTAATTTGAAGTCGAATTTCAACATTTCTGATATATTTGAGTGAGTTTGCATCTAACTTTGTCAGATATCGTCGATTAACATCCATTGAAGCCCATTGAGGTCGATTGTCACTTTGTGTTGAGTGAAAATTCTCTAAGTCTATCTTCCTGATTTGAAGTCGAATTTCAACATTTCTGATATATTTGAGTGAGTTTGCATCTAACTTTGTCAGATATCGTCGATTTACATCCGTTGAAGCCCATTGAGGTCGATTGTCACTTTGTGTTGAGTGAAAATTTTTTAAGTCTATCTTCCTAATTTGAAGTCGAATTTCAACATTTCTCATATATTTGAGTGAGTTTGCATCTTACTTTGTCAGATATCGTCGATTTACATCCGTAGAAGCCCATTGAGGTCGATTGTCACTTTGTGTTGAGTGAAAATTTTCTAAGTCTATCTTCCTAATTTGAAGTCGAATTTCAAAATTTCTGATATATTTGAGTGAGTTTGCATCTTACTCTGTCAGATATCGTCGATTTACATCCGTTGAAGCCCATTGAGGTCGATTGTCACTTTGTGTTGATTGAAAATCTTCTAAGTCTATCTTCCTAATTTGAAGTCGAATTTCAACATTTCTGATATATTTGAGTGAGTTTGCATCTAACTTTGTCAGATATCGTCGATTTACATCCGTTGAAGCCCATTGAGGTCGATTGTCACTTTGTATTGATTGAAAATTTTCTAAGTCTATCTTCCTAATTTGAAGTCGAATTTCAACATTTTTGATATATTTGAGTGAGTTGCATCTAACTTTGTCAGATATCGTCGATTTACATCCGTTGAAGCCCATTGAGGTCGATTGTCACTTTGTATTGATTGAAAATTTTCTAAGTCTATCTTCCTAATTTGAAGTCGAATTTCAACATTTCTGATATATTTGAGTGAGTTTGCATCTAACTTTGTCAGATATCGTCGATTTACATCCGTTGAAGCCCATTGAGGTCGATTGTCACTTTGTATTGATTGAAAATTTTCTAAGTCTATCTTCCTAATTTGAAGTCGAATTTCAACATTTCTGATATATTTGAGTGAGTTTGCATCTAATTTTGTCAGATATCGTCGATTAACATCCATTGAAGCCCATTGAGGTCGATTGTCACTTTGTGTTGAGTGAAAATTTTCTAAGTCTATCTTCCTAATTTGAAGTCGAATTTCAACATTTTTGATATATTTGAGTGAGTTGCATCTAACTTTGTCAGATATCGTCGATTTACATCCGTTGAAGCACATTGAGGTCGATTGTCACTTTGTATTGATTGAAAATTTTCTAAGTCTATCTTCCTAATTTGAAGTCGAATTTCAACATTTCTCATATATTTGAGTGAGTTTGCATCTTACTTTGTCAGATATCGTCGATTTACATCCGTAGAAGCCCATTGAGGTCGATTCTCACTTTGTGTTGAGTAAAAATTTTCTAAGTCTATCTTCCTAATTTGAAGTCGAATTTCAACATTTCTGATATATTTGAGTGAGTTTGCATCTAACTTTGTCAGATATCGTCAATTAACATCCATTGAAGCCCATTGAGGTCGATTGTCACTTTGTGTTGAGTGAAAATTTTTTAAGTCTATCATCCTAATTTGAAGTCGAATTACAACATTTCTTATATATTTGAGTGAGTTTGCATCTAACTTTGTCAGATATCGTCGATTAACATCCATTGAAGCTCATTGAGGTCGATTGTCACTTTGTGTTGAGTGAAAATTTCCTAAGTCTATCTTCCTAATTTGAAGTCGAATTTGAACATTTCTGATATATTTGAGTGAGTTTGCATCTAACTTTGTCAGATATCGTCGATTAACATCCATTGAAGCCCATTGAGGTCGATTGTCACTTTGTGTTGATTGAAAATTTTCTAAGTCTATCTTCCTAATTTGAAGTCGAATTTCAACATTTCTCATATATTTGAGTGAGTTTGCATCTAACTTTGTCAGATATCGTCGATTAACATTCGTTGAAGCCCATTGAGGTCGATTGTCACTTTGTGTTGAGTGAAAATTCTCTAAGTCTATCTTCCTGATTTGAAGTCGAATTTCAACATTTCTGATATATTTGAGTGAGTTTGCATCTAACTTTGTCAGATATCGTCGATTTACATCCGTTGAAGCCCATTGAGGTCGATTGTCACTTTGTGTTGAGTGAAAATTTTTTAAGTCTATCTTCCTAATTTGAAGTCGAATTTCAACATTTCTCATATATTTGAGTGAGTTTGCATCTTACTTTGTCAGATATCGTCGATTTACATCCGTAGAAGCCCATTGAGGTCGATTGTCACTTTGTGTTGAGTGAAAATTTTCTAAGTCTATCTTCCTAATTTGAAGTCGAATTTCAAAATTTCTGATATATTTGAGTGAGTTTGCATCTTACTCTGTCAGATATCGTCGATTTACATCCGTTGAAGCCCATTGAGGTCGATTGTCACTTTGTGTTGATTGAAAATCTTCTAAGTCTATCTTCCTAATTTGAAGTCGAATTTCAACATTTCTGATATATTTGAGTGAGTTTGCATCTAACTTTGTCAGATATCGTCGATTTACATCCGTTGAAGCCCATTGAGGTCGATTGCCACTTTGTATTGATTGAAAATTTTCTAAGTCTATCTTCCTAATTTGAAGTCGAATTTCAACATTTTTGATATATTTGAGTGAGTTGCATCTAACTTTGTCAGATATCGTCGATTTACATCCGTTGAAGCCCATTGAGGTCGATTGTCACTTTGTATTGATTGAAAATTTTCTAAGTCTATCTTCCTAATTTGAAGTCGAATTTCAACATTTCTGATATATTTGAGTGAGTTTGCATCTAACTTTGTCAGATATCGTCGATTTACATCCGTTGAAGCCCATTGAGGTCGATTGTCATTTTGTATTGATTGAAAATTTTCTAAGTCTATCTTCCTAATTTGAAGTCGAATTTCAACATTTCTGATATATTTGAGTGAGTTTGCATCTAACTTTGTCAGATATCGTCGATTTACATCCGTTGAAGCCCATTGAGGTCGATTGTCACTTTTTGTTGATTGAAAATTTTCTAAGTCTATCTTCCTAATTTGAAGTCGAATTTCAACATTTCTCATATATTTGAGTGAGTTTGCATCTTACTTTGTCAGATATCGTCGATTTACATCCATTGAAGCCCATTGAGGTCGATTGTCACTTTGAGTTGAGTGAAAATTTTTTTAGTCTATCTTCCTAATTTGAAGTCGAATTTCAACATTTCTCATATATTTGAGTGAGTTTGCATCTAACTTTGTCAGATATCGTCGATTTACATCCGTTGAAGCCCATTGAGGTCGATTGTCACTTTGTGTTGATTGAAAATTTTCTAAGTCTATCTTCCTAATTTGAAGTCGAATTTCAACATTTCTGATATATTTGAGTGAGTTTGCATCTAACTTTGTCAGATATCGTCAATTAACATCCATTGAAGCCCATTGAGGTCGATTGTCACTTTGTGTTGAGTGAAAATTTTTTAAGTCTATCATCCTAATTTGAAGTCGAATTTCAACATTTCTGATATATTTGAGTGAGTTTGCATCTAACTTTGTCAGATATCGTCGATTTACATCCATTGAAGCCCATTGAGGTCGATTGTCACTTTGTGTTGAGTGAAAATTTTTTAAGTCTATCTTCCTAATTTGAAGTCGAATTTCAACATTTCTCATATATTTGAGTGAGTTTGCATCTTACTTTGTCAGATATCGTCGATTTACATCCGTAGAAGCCCATTGAGGTCGATTGTCACTTTGTGTTGAGTGGAAATTTTCTAAGTCTATCTTCCTAATTTGAAGTCGAATTTCAAAATTTCTGATATATTTGAGTGAGTTTGCATCTTACTTTGTCAGATATCGTCGATTTACATCCGTTGAAGCCCATTGAGGTCGATTGTCACTTTGTGTTGATTGAAAATCTTCTAAGTCTATCTTCCTAATTTGAAGTCGAATTTCAACATTTCTGATATATTTGAGTGAGTTTGCATCTAACTTTGTCAGATATCGTCGATTAACATCCATTGAAGCCCATTGAGGTCGATTGTCACTCTGTGTTGAGTGAAAATTTTTTAAGTCTATCATCCTAATTTGAAGTCGAATTTCAACATTTCTCATATATTTGAGTGAGTTTGCATCTTACTTTGTCAGATATCGTCGATTTACATCCGTAGAAGCCCATTGAGGTCGATTCTCACTTTGTGTTGAGTAAAAATTTTCTAAGTCTATCTTCCTAATTTGAAGTCGAATTTCAACATTTCTGATATATTTGAGTGAGTTTGCATCTAACTTTGTCAGATATCGTCAATTAACATCCATTGAAGCCCATTGAGGTCGATTGTCACTTTGTGTTGAGTGAAAATTTTTTAAGTCTCTCATCCTAATTTGAAGTCGAATTACAACATTTCTTATATATTTGAGTGAGTTTGCATCTAACTTTGTCAGATATCGTCGATTAACATCCATTGAAGCTCATTGAGGTCGATTGTCACTTTGTGTTGAGTGAAAATTTCCTAAGTCTATCTTCCTAATTTGAAGTCGAATTTGAACATTTCTGATATATTTGAGTGAGTTTGCATCTAACTTTGTCAGATATCGTCGATTAACATCCATTGAAGCCCATTGAGGTCGATTGTCACTTTGTGTTGATTGAAAATTTTCTAAGTCTATCTTCCTAATTTGAAGTCGAATTTCAACATTTCTCATATATTTGAGTGAGTTTGCATCTAACTTTGTCAGATATCGTCGATTTACATCCGTTGAAGCCCATTGAGGTCGATTGTCACTTTGTGTTGAGTGAAAATTTTCTAAGTCTATCTTCCTAATTTGAAGTCGAATTTCAACATTTCTGATATATTTGAGTGAGTTTGCATCTAACTTTGTCAGATATCGTCAATTAACATCCATTGAAGCCCATTGAGGTCGATTGTCACTTTGTGTTGAGTGAAAATTTTTTAAGTCTATCATCCTAATTTGAAGTCGAATTTCAACATTTCTGATATATTTGAGTGAGTTTGCATCTAACTTTGTCAGATATCGTCGATTTACATCCATTGAAGCCCATTGAGGTCGATTGTCACTTTGTGTTGAGTGAAAATTTTTTAAGTCTATCTTCCTAATTTGAAGTCGAATTTCAACATTTCTCATATATTTGAGTGAGTTTGCATCTTACTTTGTCAGATATCGTCGATTTACATCCGTAGAAGCCCATTGAGGTCGATTGTCACTTTGTGTTGAGTGAAAATTTTCTAAGTCTATCTTCCTAATTTGAAGTCGAATTTCAACATTTCTGATATATTTGAGTGAGTTTGCATCTAACTTTGTCAGATATCGTCGATTTACATCCGTTGAAGCCCATTGAGGTCGATTGTCACTTTGTATTGATTGAAAATTTTCTAAGTCTATCTTCCTAATTTGAAGTCGAATTTCAACATTTCTGATATATTTGAGTGAGTTTGCATCTAACTTTGTCAGATATCGTCGATTTACATCCATTGAAGCCCATTGAGGTCGATTGTCACTTTGTGTTGAGTGAAAATTTTTTAAGTCTATCTTCCTAATTTGAAGTCGAATTTCAACATTTCTCATATATTTGAGTGAGTTTGCATCTTACTTTGTCAGATATCGTCGATTTACATCCGTAGAAGCC
Source organism: Diorhabda carinulata (assembly GCF_026250575.1). Lineage (NCBI taxonomy): Eukaryota > Metazoa > Arthropoda > Insecta > Coleoptera > Chrysomelidae > Diorhabda > Diorhabda carinulata. Next base: position 15,347,432 of record NC_079462.1, read on the forward strand.
CATTGAGGTCGATTGTCACTTTGTGTTGAGTGAAAATTTTCTAAGTCTATCTTCCTAATTTGAAGTCGAATTTCAACATTTCTGATATATTTGAGTGAGTTTGCATCTAACTTTGTCAGATATCGTCAATTAACATCCATTGAAGCCCATTGAGGTCGATTGTCACTTTGTGTTGAGTGAAAATTTTTTAAGTCTATCATCCTAATTTGAAGTCGAATTACAACATTTCTTATATATTTGAGTGAGTTTGCATCTAACTTTGTCAGATATCGTCGATTAACATCCATTGAAGCTCATTGAGGTCGATTGTCACTTTGTGTTGAGTGAAAATTCCCTAAGTCTATCTTCCTAATTTGAAGTCGAATTTGAACATTTCTGATATATTTGAGTGAGTTTGCATCTAACTTGGTCAGATATCGTCGATTAACATCCATTGAAGCCCATTGAGGTCGATTGTCACTTTGTGTTGATTGAAAATTTTCTAAGTCTATCTTCCTAATTTGAAGTCGAATTTCAACATTTCTCATATATTTGAGTGAGTTTGCATCTAACTTTGTCAGATATCGTCGATTTACATCCGTTGAAGCCCATTGAGGTCGATTGTCACTTTGTGTTGAGTGAAAATTTTCTAAGTCTATCTTCCTAATTTGAAGTCGAATTTCAACATTTCTGATATATTTGAGTGAGTTTGCATCTAACTTTGTCAGATATCGTCAATTAACATCCATTGAAGCCCATTGAGGTCGATTGTCACTTTGTGTTGAGTGAAAATTTTTTAAGTCTATCATCCTAATTTGAAGTCGAATTTCAACATTTCTGATATATTTGAGTGAGTTTGCATCTAACTTTGTCAGATATCGTCGATTTACATCCATTGAAGCCCATTGAGGTCGATTGTCACTTTGTGTTGAGTGAAAATTTTTTAAGTCTATCTTCCTAATTTGAAGTCGAATTTCAACATTTCTCATATATTTGAGTGAGTTTGCATCTTACTTTGTCAGATATCGTCGATTTACATCCGTAGAAGCCCATTGAGGTCGATTGTCACTTTGTGTTGAGTGAAAATTTTCTAAGTCTATCTTCCTAATTTGAAGTCGAATTTCAACATTTCTGATATATTTGAGTGAGTTTGCATCTAACTTTGTCAGATATCGTCGATTTACATCCGTTGAAGCCCATTGAGGTCGATTGTCACTTTGTATTGATTGAAAATTTTCTAAGTCTATCTTCCTAATTTGAAGTCGAATTTCAACATTTCTGATATATTTGAGTGAGTTTGCATCTAACTTTGTCAGATATCGTCGATTAACATCCATTGAAGCCCATTGAGGTCGATTGTCACTTTGTGTTGAGTGAAAATTTTCTAAGTCTATCTTCCTAATTTGAAGTCGAATTTCAACATTTCTGATATATTTGAGTGAGTTTGCATCTAACTTTGTCAGATATCGTCGATTTACATCCATTGAAGCCCATTGAGGTCGATTGTCACTTTGTGTTGAGTGAAAATTTTTTAAGTCTATCTTCCTAATTTGAAGTCGAATTTCAACATTTCTGATATATTTGAGTGAGTTTGCATCTAACTTTGTCAGATATCGTCGATTTACATCCGTTGAAGCCCATTGAGGTCGATTGTCACTTTTTGTTGATTGAAAATTTTCTAAGTCTATCTTCCTAATTTGAAGTCGAATTTCAACATTTCTCATATATTTGAGTGAGTTTGCATCTTACTTTGTCAGATATCGTCGATTTACATCCATTGAAGCCCATTGAGGTCGATTGTCACTTTGAGTTGAGTGAAAATTTTTTTAGTCTATCTTCCTAATTTGAAGTCGAATTTCAACATTTCTCATATATTTGAGTGAGTTTGCATCTAACTTTGTCAGATATCGTCGATTTACATCCGTTGAAGCCCATTGAGGTCGATTGTCACTTTGTGTTGATTGAAAATTTTCTAAGTCTATCTTCCTAATTTGAAGTCGAATTTCAACATTTCTGATATATTTGAGTGAGTTTGCATCTAACTTTGTCAGATATCGTCAATTAACATCCATTGAAGCCCATTGAGGTCGATTGTCACTTTGTGTTGAGTGAAAATTTTTTAAGTCTATCATCCTAATTTGAAGTCGAATTTCAACATTTCTGATATATTTGAGTGAGTTTGCATCTAACTTTGTCAGATATCGTCGATTTACATCCATTGAAGCCCATTGAGGTCGATTGTCACTTTGTGTTGAGTGAAAATTTTTTAAGTCTATCTTCCTAATTTGAAGTCGAATTTCAACATTTCTCATATATTTGAGTGAGTTTGCATCTTACTTTGTCAGATATCGTCGATTTACATCCGTAGAAGCCCATTGAGGTCGATTGTCACTTTGTGTTGAGTGAAAATTTTCTAAGTCTATCTTCCTAATTTGAAGTCGAATTTCAAAATTTCTGATATATTTGAGTGAGTTTGCATCTTACTTTGTCAGATATCGTCGATTTACATCCGTTGAAGCCCATTGAGGTCGATTGTCACTTTGTGTTGATTGAAAATCTTCTAAGTCTATCTTCCTAATTTGAAGTCGAATTTCAACATTTCTGATATATTTGAGTGAGTTTGCATCTAACTTTGTCAGATATCGTCGATTAACATCCATTGAAGCCCATTGAGGTCGATTGTCACTCTGTGTTGAGTGAAAATTTTTTAAGTCTATCATCCTAATTTGAAGTCGAATTTCAACATTTCTCATATATTTGAGTGAGTTTGCATCTTACTTTGTCAGATATCGTCGATTTACATCCGTAGAAGCCCATTGAGGTCGATTCTCACTTTGTGTTGAGTAAAAATTTTCTAAGTCTATCTTCCTAATTTGAAGTCGAATTTCAACATTTCTGATATATTTGAGTGAGTTTGCATCTAACTTTGTCAGATATCGTCAATTAACATCCATTGAAGCCCATTGAGGTCGATTGTCACTTTGTGTTGAGTGAAAATTTTTTAAGTCTCTCATCCTAATTTGAAGTCGAATTACAACATTTCTTATATATTTGAGTGAGTTTGCATCTAACTTTGTCAGATATCGTCGATTAACATCCATTGAAGCTCATTGAGGTCGATTGTCACTTTGTGTTGAGTGAAAATTTCCTAAGTCTATCTTCCTAATTTGAAGTCGAATTTGAACATTTCTGATATATTTGAGTGAGTTTGCATCTAACTTTGTCAGATATCGTCGATTAACATCCATTGAAGCCCATTGAGGTCGATTGTCACTTTGTGTTGATTGAAAATTTTCTAAGTCTATCTTCCTAATTTGAAGTCGAATTTCAACATTTCTCATATATTTGAGTGAGTTTGCATCTAACTTTGTCAGATATCGTCGATTTACATCCGTTGAAGCCCATTGAGGTCGATTGTCACTTTGTGTTGAGTGAAAATTTTCTAAGTCTATCTTCCTAATTTGAAGTCGAATTTCAACATTTCTGATATATTTGAGTGAGTTTGCATCTAACTTTGTCAGATATCGTCAATTAACATCCATTGAAGCCCATTGAGGTCGATTGTCACTTTGTGTTGAGTGAAAATTTTTTAAGTCTATCATCCTAATTTGAAGTCGAATTTCAACATTTCTGATATATTTGAGTGAGTTTGCATCTAACTTTGTCAGATATCGTCGATTTACATCCATTGAAGCCCATTGAGGTCGATTGTCACTTTGTGTTGAGTGAAAATTTTTTAAGTCTATCTTCCTAATTTGAAGTCGAATTTCAACATTTCTCATATATTTGAGTGAGTTTGCATCTTACTTTGTCAGATATCGTCGATTTACATCCGTAGAAGCCCATTGAGGTCGATTGTCACTTTGTGTTGAGTGAAAATTTTCTAAGTCTATCTTCCTAATTTGAAGTCGAATTTCAACATTTCTGATATATTTGAGTGAGTTTGCATCTAACTTTGTCAGATATCGTCGATTTACATCCGTTGAAGCCCATTGAGGTCGATTGTCACTTTGTATTGATTGAAAATTTTCTAAGTCTATCTTCCTAATTTGAAGTCGAATTTCAACATTTCTGATATATTTGAGTGAGTTTGCATCTAACTTTGTCAGATATCGTCGATTAACATCCATTGAAGCCCATTGAGGTCGATTGTCACTTTGTGTTGAGTGAAAATTCTCTAAGTCTATCTTCCTAATTTGAAGTCGAATTTCAACATTTCTGATATATTTGAGTGAGTTTGCATCTAACTTTGTCAGATATCGTCGATTTACATCCATTGAAGCCCATTGAGGTCGATTGTCACTTTGTGTTGAGTGAAAATTTTTTAAGTCTATCTTCCTAATTTGAAGTCGAATTTCAACATTTCTCATATATTTGAGTGAGTTTGCATCTTACTTTGTCAGATATCGTCGATTTACATCCGTAGAAGCCCATTGAGGTCGATTGTCACTTTGTGTTGAGTGAAAATTTTCTAAGTCTATCTTCCTAATTTGAAGTCGAATTTCAACATTTTTGATATATTTGAGTGAGTTTGCATCTAACTTTGTCAGATATCGTCAATTAACATCCATTGAAGCCCATTGAGGTCGATTGTCACTTTGTGTTGAGTGAAAATTTTTTAAGTCTATCATCCTAATTTGAAGTCGAATTACAACATTTCTTATATATTTGAGTGAGTTTGCATCTAACTTTGTCAGATATCGTCGATTAACATCCATTGAAGCTCATTGAGGTCGATTGTCACTTTGTGTTGAGTGAAAATTCCCTAAGTCTATCTTCCTAATTTGAAGTCGAATTTGAACATTTCTGATATATTTGAGTGAGTTTGCATCTAACTTGGTCAGATATCGTCGATTAACATCCATTGAAGCCCATTGAGGTCGATTGTCACTTTGTGTTGATTGAAAATTTTCTAAGTCTATCTTCCTAATTTGAAGTCGAATTTCAACATTTCTCATATATTTGAGTGAGTTTGCATCTAACTTTGTCAGATATCGTCGATTTACATCCGTTGAAGCCCATTGAGGTCGATTGTCACTTTGTGTTGAGTGAAAATTTTCTGAGTCTATCTTCCTAATTTGAAGTCGAATTTCAACATTTCTGATATATTTGAGTGAGTTTGCATCTAACTTTGTCAGATATCGTCAATTAACATCCATTGAAGCCCATTGAGGTCGATTGTCACTTTGTGTTGAGTGAAAATTTTTTAAGTCTATCATCCTAATTTGAAGTCGAATTTCAACATTTCTGATATATTTGAGTGAGTTTGCATCTAACTTTGTCAGATATCGTCGATTTACATCCATTGAAGCCCATTGAGGTCGATTGTCACTTTGTGTTGAGTGAAAATTTTTTAAGTCTATCTTCCTAATTTGAAGTCGAATTTCAACATTTCTCATATATTTGAGTGAGTTTGCATCTTACTTTGTCAGATATCGTCGATTTACATCCGTAGAAGCCCATTGAGGTCGATTGTCACTTTGTGTTGAGTGAAAATTTTCTAAGTCTATCTTCCTAATTTGAAGTCGAATTTCAACATTTCTGATATATTTGAGTGAGTTTGCATCTAACTTTGTCAGATATCGTCGATTAACATCCATTGAAGCCCATTGAGGTCGATTGTCACTTTGTGTTGAGTGAAAATTTTCTAAGTCTATCTTCCTAATTTGAAGTCGAATTTCAACATTTCTGATATATTTGAGTGAGTTTGCATCTAACTTTGTCAGATATCGTCGATTTACATCCATTGAAGCCCATTGAGGTCGATTGTCACTTTGTGTTGAGTGAAAATTTTTTAAGTCTATCTTCCTAATTTGAAGTCGAATTTCAACATTTCTCATATATTTGAGTGAGTTTGCATCTTACTTTGTCAGATATCGTCGATTTACATCCGTAGAAGCCCATTGAGGTCGATTATCACTTTGAGTTGAGTGAAAATTTTCTAAGTCTATCTTCCTAATTTGAAGTCGAATTTCAACATTTCTGATATATTTGAGTGAGTTTGCATCTAACTTTGTCAGATATCGTCGATTTACATCCGTTGAAGCCCATTGAGGTCGATTGTCACTTTGTATTGATTGAAAATTTTCTAAGTCTATCTTCCTAATTTGAAGTCGAATTTCAACATTTCTGATATATTTGAGTGAGTTTGCATCTAACTTTGTCAGATATCGTCGATTAACATCCATTGAAGCCCATTGAGGTCGATTGTCACTTTGTGTTGAGTGAAAATTTTTTAAGTCTATCTTCCTAATTTGAAGTCGAATTTCAACATTTCTCATATATTTGAGTGAGTTTGCATCTAACTTTGTCAGATATCGTCGATTTACATCCGTTGAAGCCCATTGAGGTCGATTGTCACTTTGTGTTGAGTGAAAATTTTTTAAGTCTATCTTCCTAATTTGAAGTCGAATTTCAACATTTCTGATATATTTGAGTGAGTTTGCATCTAACTTTGTCAGATATCGTCGATTTACATCCATTGAAGCCCATTGAGGTCGATTGTCACTTTGTGTTGAGTGAAAATTTTTTAAGTCTATCTTCCTAATTTGAAGTCGAATTTCAACATTTCTCATATATTTGAGTGAGTTTGCATCTTACTTTGTCAGATATCGTCGATTTACATCCGTAGAAGCCCATTGAGGTCGATTGTCACTTTGTGTTGAGTGAAAATTTTCTAAGTCTATCTTCCTAATTTGAAGTCGAATTTCAAAATTTCTGATATATTTGAGTGAGTTTGCATCTTACTTTGTCAGATATCGTCGATTTACATCCGTTGAAGCCCATTGAGGTCGATTGTCACTTTGTGTTGATTGAAAATTTTCTAAGTCTATCTTCCTAATTTGAAGTCGAATTTCAACATTTCTCATATATTTGAGTGAGTTTGCATCTAACTTTGTCAGATATCGTCGATTTACATCCGTTGAAGCCCATTGAGGTCGATTGTCACTTTGTGTTGAGTGAAAATTTTCTAAGTCTATCTTCCTAATTTGAAGTCGAATTTCAACATTTCTGATATATTTGAGTGAGTTTGCATCTAACTTTGTCAGATATCGTCAATTAACATCCATTGAAGCCCATTGAGGTCGATTGTCACTTTGTGTTGAGTGAAAATTTTCTAAGTCTATCTTCCTAATTTGAAGTCGAATTTCAAAATTTCTGATATATTTGAGTGAGTTTGCATCTAACTTTGTCAGATATCGTCGATTAACATCCATTGAAGCCCATTGAGGTCGATTGTCACTTTGTGTTGATTGAAAATTTTCTAAGTCTATCTTCCTAATTTGAAGTCGAATTTCAACATTTCTCATATATTTGAGTGAGTTTGCATCTAACTTTGTCAGATATCGTCGATTTACATCCGTTGAAGCCCATTGAGGTCGATTGTCACTTTGTGTTGAGTGAAAATTTTCTAAGTCTATCTTCCTAATTTGAAGTCGAATTTCAACATTTCTGATATATTTGAGTGAGTTTGCATCTAACTTTGTCAGATATCGTCAATTAACATCCATTGAAGCCCATTGAGGTCGATTGTCACTTTGTGTTGAGTGAAAATTTTTTAAGTCTATCATCCTAATTTGAAGTCGAATTTCAACATTTCTGATATATTTGAGTGAGTTTGCATCTAACTTTGTCAGATATCGTCGATTTACATCCATTGAAGCCCATTGAGGTCGATTGTCACTTTGTGTTGAGTGAAAATTTTTTAAGTCTATCTTCCTAATTTGAAGTCGAATTTCAACATTTCTCATATATTTGAGTGAGTTTGCATCTTACTTTGTCAGATATCGTCGATTTACATCCGTAGAAGCCCATTGAGGTCGATTGTCACTTTGTGTTGAGTGAAAATTCTCTAAGTCTATCTTCCTAATTTGAAGTCGAATTTCAACATTTCTGATATATTTGAGTGAGTTTGCATCTAACTTTGTCAGATATCGTCGATTTACATCCGTTGAAGCCCATTGAGGTCGATTGTCACTTTGTATTGATTGAAAATTTTCTAAGTCTATCTTCCTAATTTGAAGTCGAATTTCAACATTTCTGATATATTTGAGTGAGTTTGCATCTAACTTTGTCAGATATCGTCGATTAACATCCATTGAAGCCCATTGAGGTCGATTGTCACTTTGTGTTGAGTGAAAATTCTCTAAGTCTATCTTCCTAATTTGAAGTCGAATTTCAACATTTCTGATATATTTGAGTGAGTTTGCATCTAACTTTGTCAGATATCGTCGATTTACATCCATTGAAGCCCATTGAGGTCGATTGTCACTTTGTGTTGAGTGAAAATTTTTTAAGTCTATCTTCCTAATTTGAAGTCGAATTTCAACATTTCTCATATATTTGAGTGAGTTTGCATCTTACTTTGTCAGATATCGTCGATTTACATCCGTAGAAGCCCATTGAGGTCGATTGTCACTTTGTGTTGAGTGAAAATTTTCTAAGTCTATCTTCCTAATTTGAAGTCGAATTTCAACATTTCTGATATATTTGAGTGAGTTTGCATCTAACTTTGTCAGATATCGTCAATTAACATCCATTGAAGCCCATTGAGGTCGATTGTCACTTTGTGTTGAGTGAAAATTTTTTAAGTCTATCATCCTAATTTGAAGTCGAATTACAACATTTCTTATATATTTGAGTGAGTTTGCATCTAACTTTGTCAGATATCGTCGATTAACATCCATTGAAGCTCATTGAGGTCGATTGTCACTTTGTGTTGAGTGAAAATTCCCTAAGTCTATCTTCCTAATTTGAAGTCGAATTTGAACATTTCTGATATATTTGAGTGAGTTTGCATCTAACTTGGTCAGATATCGTCGATTAACATCCATTGAAGCCCATTGAGGTCGATTGTCACTTTGTGTTGATTGAAAATTTTCTAAGTCTATCTTCCTAATTTGAAGTCGAATTTCAACATTTCTCATATATTTGAGTGAGTTTGCATCTAACTTTGTCAGATATCGTCGATTTACATCCGTTGAAGCCCATTGAGGTCGATTGTCACTTTGTGTTGAGTGAAAATTTTCTAAGTCTATCTTCCTAATTTGAAGTCGAATTTCAACATTTCTGATATATTTGAGTGAGTTTGCATCTAACTTTGTCAGATATCGTCAATTAACATCCATTGAAGCCCATTGAGGTCGATTGTCACTTTGTGTTGAGTGAAAATTTTTTAAGTCTATCATCCTAATTTGAAGTCGAATTTCAACATTTCTGATATATTTGAGTGAGTTTGCATCTAACTTTGTCAGATATCGTCGATTTACATCCATTGAAGCCCATTGAGGTCGATTGTCACTTTGTGTTGAGTGAAAATTTTTTAAGTCTATCTTCCTAATTTGAAGTCGAATTTCAACATTTCTCATATATTTGAGTGAGTTTGCATCTTACTTTGTCAGATATCGTCGATTTACATCCGTAGAAGCCCATTGAGGTCGATTATCACTTTGAGTTGAGTGAAAATTTTCTAAGTCTATCTTCCTAATTTGAAGTCGAATTTCAACATTTCTGATATATTTGAGTGAGTTTGCATCTAACTTTGTCAGATATCGTCGATTTACATCCGTTGAAGCCCATTGAGGTCGATTGTCACTTTGTATTGATTGAAAATTTTCTAAGTCTATCTTCCTAATTTGAAGTCGAATTTCAACATTTCTGATATATTTGAGTGAGTTTGCATCTAACTTTGTCAGATATCGTCGATTAACATCCATTGAAGCCCATTGAGGTCGATTGTCACTTTGTGTTGAGTGAAAATTTTTTAAGTCTATCTTCCTAATTTGAAGTCGAATTTCAACATTTCTCATATATTTGAGTGAGTTTGCATCTAACTTTGTCAGATATCGTCGATTTACATCCGTTGAAGCCCATTGAGGTCGATTGTCACTTTGTGTTGAGTGAAAATTTTTTAAGTCTATCTTCCTAATTTGAAGTCGAATTTCAACATTTCTGATATATTTGAGTGAGTTTGCATCTAACTTTGTCAGATATCGTCGATTTACATCCATTGAAGCCCATTGAGGTCGATTGTCACTTTGTGTTGAGTGAAAATTTTTTAAGTCTATCTTCCTAATTTGAAGTCGAATTTCAACATTTCTCATATATTTGAGTGAGTTTGCATCTTACTTTGTCAGATATCGTCGATTTACATCCGTAGAAGCCCATTGAGGTCGATTGTCACTTTGTGTTGAGTGAAAATTTTCTAAGTCTATCTTCCTAATTTGAAGTCGAATTTCAAAATTTCTGATATATTTGAGTGAGTTTGCATCTTACTTTGTCAGATATCGTCGATTTACATCCGTTGAAGCCCATTGAGGTCGATTGTCACTTTGTGTTGATTGAAAATTTTCTAAGTCTATCTTCCTAATTTGAAGTCGAATTTCAACATTTCTCATATATTTGAGTGAGTTTGCATCTAACTTTGTCAGATATCGTCGATTTACATCCGTTGAAGCCCATTGAGGTCGATTGTCACTTTGTGTTGAGTGAAAATTTTCTAAGTCTATCTTCCTAATTTGAAGTCGAATTTCAAAATTTCTGATATATTTGAGTGAGTTTGCATCTAACTTTGTCAGATATCGTCGATTAACATCCATTGAAGCCCATTGAGGTCGATTGTCACTTTGTGTTGATTGAAAATTTTCTAAGTCTATCTTCCTAATTTGAAGTCGAATTTCAACATTTCTCATATATTTGAGTGAGTTTGCATCTAACTTTGTCAGATATCGTCGATTTACATCCGTTGAAGCCCATTGAGGTCGATTGTCACTTTGTGTTGAGTGAAAATTTTCTAAGTCTATCTTCCTAATTTGAAGTCGAATTTCAACATTTCTGATATATTTGAGTGAGTTTGCATCTAACTTTGTCAGATATCGTCAATTAACATCCATTGAAGCCCATTGAGGTCGATTGTCACTTTGTATTGAGTGAAAATTTTTTAAGTCTATCATCCTAATTTGAAGTCGAATTTCAACATTTCTGATATATTTGAGTGAGTTTGCATCTAACTTTGTCAGATATCGTCGATTTACATCCATTGAAGCCCATTGAGGTCGATTGTCACTTTGTGTTGAGTGAAAATTTTTTAAGTCTATCTTCCTAATTTGAAGTCGAATTTCAACATTTCTCATATATTTGAGTGAGTTTGCATCTTACTTTGTCAGATATCGTCGATTTACATCCGTAGAAGCCCATTGAGGTCGATTGTCACTTTGTGTTGAGTGAAAATTCTCTAAGTCTATCTTCCTAATTTGAAGTCGAATTTCAACATTTCTGATATATTTGAGTGAGTTTGCATCTAACTTTGTCAGATATCGTCGATTTACATCCGTTGAAGCCCATTGAGGTCGATTGTCACTTTGTATTGATTGAAAATTTTCTAAGTCTATCTTCCTAATTTGAAGTCGAATTTCAACATTTCTGATATATTTGAGTGAGTTTGCATCTAACTTTGTCAGATATCGTCGATTAACATCCATTGAAGCCCATTGAGGTCGATTGTCACTTTGTGTTGAGTGAAAATTCTCTAAGTCTATCTTCCTAATTTGAAGTCGAATTTCAACATTTCTGATATATTTGAGTGAGTTTGCATCTAACTTTGTCAGATATCGTCGATTTACATCCATTGAAGCCCATTGAGGTCGATTGTCACTTTGTGTTGAGTGAAAATTTTTTAAGTCTATCTTCCTAATTTGAAGTCGAATTTCAACATTTCTCATATATTTGAGTGAGTTTGCATCTTACTTTGTCAGATATCGTCGATTTACATCCGTAGAAGCCCATTGAGGTCGATTGTCACTTTGTGTTGAGTGAAAATTTTCTAAGTCTATCTTCCTAATTTGAAGTCGAATTTCAACATTTCTGATATATTTGAGTGAGTTTGCATCTAACTTTGTCAGATATCGTCAATTAACATCCATTGAAGCCCATTGAGGTCGATTGTCACTTTGTGTTGAGTGAAAATTTTTTAAGTCTATCATCCTAATTTGAAGTCGAATTACAACATTTCTTATATATTTGAGTGAGTTTGCATCTAACTTTGTCAGATATCGTCGATTAACATCCATTGAAGCTCATTGAGGTCGATTGTCACTTTGTGTTGAGTGAAAATTCCCTAAGTCTATCTTCCTAATTTGAAGTCGAATTTGAACATTTCTGATATATTTGAGTGAGTTTGCATCTAACTTGGTCAGATATCGTCGATTAACATCCATTGAAGCCCATTGAGGTCGATTGTCACTTTGTGTTGATTGAAAATTTTCTAAGTCTATCTTCCTAATTTGAAGTCGAATTTCAACATTTCTCATATATTTGAGTGAGTTTGCATCTAACTTTGTCAGATATCGTCGATTTACATCCGTTGAAGCCCATTGAGGTCGATTGTCACTTTGTGTTGAGTGAAAATTTTCTAAGTCTATCTTCCTAATTTGAAGTCGAATTTCAACATTTCTGATATATTTGAGTGAGTTTGCATCTAACTTTGTCAGATATCGTCAATTAACATCCATTGAAGCCCATTGAGGTCGATTGTCACTTTGTGTTGAGTGAAAATTTTTTAAGTCTATCATCCTAATTTGAAGTCGAATTTCAACATTTCTGATATATTTGAGTGAGTTTGCATCTAACTTTGTCAGATATCGTCGATTTACATCCATTGAAGCCCATTGAGGTCGATTGTCACTTTGTGTTGAGTGAAAATTTTTTAAGTCTATCTTCCTAATTTGAAGTCGAATTTCAACATTTCTCATATATTTGAGTGAGTTTGCATCTTACTTTGTCAGATATCGTCGATTTACATCCGTAGAAGCCCATTGAGGTCGATTGTCACTTTGTGTTGAGTGAAAATTTTCTAAGTCTATCTTCCTAATTTGAAGTCGAATTTCAACATTTCTGATATATTTGAGTGAGTTTGCATCTAACTTTGTCAGATATCGTCGATTTACATCCGTTGAAGCCCATTGAGGTCGATTGTCACTTTGTATTGATTGAAAATTTTCTAAGTCTATCTTCCTAATTTGAAGTCGAATTTCAACATTTCTGATATATTTGAGTGAGTTTGCATCTAACTTTGTCAGATATCGTCGATTAACATCCATTGAAGCCCATTGAGGTCGATTGTCACTTTGTGTTGAGTGAAAATTTTCTAAGTCTATCTTCCTAATTTGAAGTCGAATTTCAACATTTCTGATATATTTGAGTGAGTTTGCATCTAACTTTGTCAGATATCGTCGATTTACATCCATTGAAGCCCATTGAGGTCGATTGTCACTTTGTGTTGAGTGAAAATTTTTTAAGTCTATCTTCCTAATTTGAAGTCGAATTTCAACATTTCTCATATATTTGAGTGAGTTTGCATCTTACTTTGTCAGATATCGTCGATTTACATCCGTAGAAGCCCATTGAGGTCGATTATCACTTTGAGTTGAGTGAAAATTTTCTAAGTCTATCTTCCTAATTTGAAGTCGAATTTCAACATTTCTGATATATTTGAGTGAGTTTGCATCTAACTTTGTCAGATATCGTCGATTTACATCCGTTGAAGCCCATTGAGGTCGATTGTCACTTTGTATTGATTGAAAATTTTCTAAGTCTATCTTCCTAATTTGAAGTCGAATTTCAACATTTCTGATATATTTGAGTGAGTTTGCATCTAACTTTGTCAGATATCGTCGATTAACATCCATTGAAGCCCATTGAGGTCGATTGTCACTTTGTGTTGAGTGAAAATTTTTTAAGTCTATCTTCCTAATTTGAAGTCGAATTTCAACATTTCTCATATATTTGAGTGAGTTTGCATCTAACTTTGTCAGATATCGTCGATTTACATCCGTTGAAGCCCATTGAGGTCGATTGTCACTTTGTGTTGAGTGAAAATTCTCTAAGTCTATCTTCCTAATTTGAAGTCGAATTTCAACATTTCTGATATATTTGAGTGAGTTTGCATCTAACTTTGTCAGATATCGTCGATTTACATCCATTGAAGCCCATTGAGGTCGATTGTCACTTTGTGTTGAGTGAAAATTTTTTAAGTCTATCATCCTAATTTGAAGTCGAATTACAACATTTCTTATATATTTGAGTGAGTTTGCATCTAACTTTGTCAGATATCGTCGATTAACATCCATTGAAGCTCATTGAGGTCGATTGTCACTTTGTGTTGAGTGAAAATTCCCTAAGTCTATCTTCCTAATTTGAAGTCGAATTTGAACATTTCTGATATATTTGAGTGAGTTTGCATCTAACTTGGTCAGATATCGTCGATTAACATCCATTGAAGCCCATTGAGGTCGATTGTCACTTTGTGTTGATTGAAAATTTTCTAAGTCTATCTTCCTAATTTGAAGTCGAATTTCAACATTTCTCATATATTTGAGTGAGTTTGCATCTAACTTTGTCAGATATCGTCGATTTACATCCGTTGAAGCCCATTGAGGTCGATTGTCACTTTGTGTTGAGTGAAAATTTTTTAAGTCTATCTTCCTAATTTGAAGTCGAATTTCAACATTTCTCATATATTTGAGTGAGTTTGCATATTACTTTGTCAGATATCGTCGATTTACATCCGTAGAAGCCCATTGAGGTCGATTGTCACTTTGTGTTGAGTGAAAATTCTCTAAGTCTATCTTCCTAATTTGAAGTCGAATTTCAACATTTCTGATATATTTGAGTGAGTTTGCATCTAACTTTGTCAGATATCGTCGATTTACATCCGTTGAAGCCCATTGAGGTCGATTGTCACTTTGTATTGATTGAAAATTTTCTAAGTCTATCTTCCTAATTTGAAGTCGAATTTCAACATTTCTGATATATTTGAGTGAGTTTGCATCTAACTTTGTCAGATATCGTCGATTAACATCCATTGAAGCCCATTGAGGTCGATTGTCACTTTGTGTTGAGTGAAAATTCTCTAAGTCTATCTTCCTAATTTGAAGTCGAATTTCAACATTTCTGATATATTTGAGTGAGTTTGCATCTAACTTTGTCAGATATCGTCGATTTACATCCATTGAAGCCCATTGAGGTCGATTGTCACTTTGTGTTGAGTGAAAATTTTTTAAGTCTATCTTCCTAATTTGAAGTCGAATTTCAACATTTCTCATATATTTGAGTGAGTTTGCATCTTACTTTGTCAGATATCGTCGATTTACATCCGTAGAAGCCCATTGAGGTCGATTGTCACTTTGTGTTGAGTGAAAATTTTCTAAGTCTATCTTCCTAATTTGAAGTCGAATTTCAACATTTCTGATATATTTGAGTGAGTTTGCATCTAACTTTGTCAGATATCGTCAATTAACATCCATTGAAGCCCATTGAGGTCGATTGTCACTTTGTGTTGAGTGAAAATTTTTTAAGTCTATCATCCTAATTTGAAGTCGAATTACAACATTTCTTATATATTTGAGTGAGTTTGCATCTAACTTTGTCAGATATCGTCGATTAACATCCATTGAAGCTCATTGAGGTCGATTGTCACTTTGTGTTGAGTGAAAATTCCCTAAGTCTATCTTCCTAATTTGAAGTCGAATTTGAACATTTCTGATATATTTGAGTGAGTTTGCATCTAACTTGGTCAGATATCGTCGATTAACATCCATTGAAGCCCATTGAGGTCGATTGTCACTTTGTGTTGATTGAAAATTTTCTAAGTCTATCTTCCTAATTTGAAGTCGAATTTCAACATTTCTCATATATTTGAGTGAGTTTGCATCTAACTTTGTCAGATATCGTCGATTTACATCCGTTGAAGCCCATTGAGGTCGATTGTCACTTTGTGTTGAGTGAAAATTTTCTAAGTCTATCTTCCTAATTTGAAGTCGAATTTCAACATTTCTGATATATTTGAGTGAGTTTGCATCTAACTTTGTCAGATATCGTCAATTAACATCCATTGAAGCCCATTGAGGTCGATTGTCACTTTGTGTTGAGTGAAAATTTTTTAAGTCTATCATCCTAATTTGAAGTCGAATTTCAACATTTCTGATATATTTGAGTGAGTTTGCATCTAACTTTGTCAGATATCGTCGATTTACATCCATTGAAGCCCATTGAGGTCGATTGTCACTTTGTGTTGAGTGAAAATTTTTTAAGTCTATCTTCCTAATTTGAAGTCGAATTTCAACATTTCTCATATATTTGAGTGAGTTTGCATCTTACTTTGTCAGATATCGTCGATTTACATCCGTAGAAGCCCATTGAGGTCGATTGTCACTTTGTGTTGAGTGAAAATTTTCTAAGTCTATCTTCCTAATTTGAAGTCGAATTTCAACATTTCTGATATATTTGAGTGAGTTTGCATCTAACTTTGTCAGATATCGTCGATTTACATCCGTTGAAGCCCATTGAGGTCGATTGTCACTTTGTATTGATTGAAAATTTTCTAAGTCTATCTTCCTAATTTGAAGTCGAATTTCAACATTTCTGATATATTTGAGTGAGTTTGCATCTAACTTTGTCAGATATCGTCGATTAACATCCATTGAAGCCCATTGAGGTCGATTGTCACTTTGTGTTGAGTGAAAATTTTCTAAGTCTATCTTCCTAATTTGAAGTCGAATTTCAACATTTCTGATATATTTGAGTGAGTTTGCATCTAACTTTGTCAGATATCGTCGATTTACATCCATTGAAGCCCATTGAGGTCGATTGTCACTTTGTGTTGAGTGAAAATTTTTTAAGTCTATCTTCCTAATTTGAAGTCGAATTTCAACATTTCTCATATATTTGAGTGAGTTTGCATCTTACTTTGTCAGATATCGTCGATTTACATCCGTAGAAGCCCATTGAGGTCGATTATCACTTTGAGTTGAGTGAAAATTTTTTAAGTCTATCTTCCTAATTTGAAGTCGAATTTCAACATTTCTGATATATTTGAGTGAGTTTGCATCTAACTTTGTCAGATATCGTCGATTTACATCCGTTGAAGCCCATTGAGGTCGATTGTCACTTTGTATTGATTGAAAATTTTCTAAGTCTATCTTCCTAATTTGAAGTCGAATTTCAACATTTCTGATATATTTGAGTGAGTTTGCATCTAACTTTGTCAGATATCGTCGATTAACATCCATTGAAGCCCATTGAGGTCGATTGTCACTTTGTGTTGAGTGAAAATTTTTTAAGTCTATCTTCCTAATTTGAAGTCGAATTTCAACATTTCTCATATATTTGAGTGAGTTTGCATCTAACTTTGTCAGATATCGTCGATTTACATCCGTTGAAGCCCATTGAGGTCGATGGTCACTTTGTGTTGAGTGAAAATTTTTTAAGTCTATCTTCCTAATTTGAAGTCGAATTTCAACATTTCTGATATATTTGAGTGAGTTTGCATCTAACTTTGTCAGATATCGTCGATTTACATCCATTGAAGCCCATTGAGGTCGATTGTCACTTTGTGTTGAGTGAAAATTTTTTAAGTCTATCTTCCTAATTTGAAGTCGAATTTCAACATTTCTCATATATTTGAGTGAGTTTGCATCTTACTTTGTCAGATATCGTCGATTTACATCCGTAGAAGCCCATTGAGGTCGATTGTCACTTTGTGTTGAGTGAAAATTTTCTAAGTCTATCTTCCTAATTTGAAGTCGAATTTCAAAATTTCTGATATATTTGAGTGAGTTTGCATCTTACTTTGTCAGATATCGTCGATTTACATCCGTTGAAGCCCATTGAGGTCGATTGTCACTTTGTGTTGATTGAAAATCTTCTAAGTCTATCTTCCTAATTTGAAGTCGAATTTCAACATTTCTGATATATTTGAGTGAGTTTGCATCTAACTTTGTCAGATATCGTCGATTTACATCCGTTGAAGCCCATTGAGGTCGATTGTCACTTTGTGTGGAGTGAAAATTTTTTAAGTCTATCTTCCTAATTTGAAGTCGAATTTCAACATTTCTGATATATTTGAGTGAGTTTGCATCTAACTTTGTCAGATATCGTTGATTAACATCCATTGAAGCCCATTGAGGTCGATTGTCACTTTGTGTTGAGTGGAAATTTTTTAAGTCTATCTTCCTAATTTGAAGTCGAATTTCAACATTTCTCATATATTTGAGTGAGATTGCACCTAACTTTGTCAGATTTCGTCGATTTTCATCCATTGGAGCCCATTGAGGTCGATTGTCACTTTGTGTTGAGTGGAAATCTTCTAAGTCTATCTTCCTAATTTGAAGTCGAATTTCAACATTTCTCATATATTTGAGTGAGTTTGCATCTAACTTTGTCAGATATCGTCGATTTACATCCGTTGAAGCCCATTGAGGTCGATTGTCACTTTGTGTTGATTGAAAATTTTTTAAGTCTATCTTCCTAATTTGAAGTCGAATTTCAACAATTCTGATATATTTGAGTGAGTTTGCATCTAACTTTGTCAGATATCGTCGATTAACATCCATTGAAGCCCATTGAGGTCGATTGTCACTTTGTGTGGAGTGAAAATTTTTTAAGTCTATCTTCCTAATTTGAAGTCGAATTTCAAAATTTCTCATATATTTGAGTGAGTTTGCATCTAAATTGTCAGATATCGTCAATTAACATCCATTGAAGCCCATTGAGGTCGATTGTCACTTTGTGTTGAGTGAAAATTTTCTAAGTCTATCATCCTAATTTGAAGTCGAATTTCAACATTTCTCATATATTTGAGTGAGTTTGCATCTTACTTTGTCAGATATCGTCGATTTACATCCGTAGAAGCCCATTGAGGTCGATTGTCACTTTGTGTTGAGTGAAAATTTTCTAAGTCTATCTTCCTAATTTGAAGTGGAATTTCAACATTTCTGATATATTTGAGTGAGTTTGCATCTTACTTTGTCAGATATCGTCGATTTACATCCGTAGAAGCCCATTGAGGTCGATTGTCACTTTGTGTTGAGTGAAAATTTTCTAAGTCTATCTTCCTAATTTGAAGTCGAATTTCAACATTTCTGATATATTTGAGTGAGTTTGCATCTAACTTTGTCAGATATCGTCGATTAACATCCATGTAAGCCCATTGAGGTCGATTGTCACTTTGTGTTGAGTGAAAATTTTCTAAGTCTATCTTCCTAATTTGAAGTCGAATTTCAAAATTTCTGATATATTTGAGTGAGTTTGCATCTTACTTTGTCAGATATCGTCGATTTACATCCGTTGAAGCCCATTGAGGTCGATTGTCACTTTGTGTTGATTGAAAATCTTCTAAGTCTATCTTCCTAATTTGAAGTCGAATTTCAACATTTCTGATATATTTGAGTGAGTTTGCATCCTACTTTGTCAGATATCGTCGATTTACATCCGTTGAAGCCCATTGAGGTCGATTGTCACTTTGTGTTGATTGAAAATTTTCTAAGTCTATCTTCCTAATTTGAAGTCGAATTTCAACATTTCTCATATATTTGAGTGAGATTGCACCTAACTTTGTCAGATATCGTCGATTTTCATCCATTGGAGCCCATTGAGGTCGATTGTCACTTTGTGTTGAGTGGAAATTTTCTAAGTCTATCTTCCTAATTTGAAGTCGAATTACAACATTTCTTATATATTTGAGTGAGTTTGCATCTAACTTTGTCAGATATCGTCGATTAACATCCATTGAAGCCCATTGAGGTCAATTGTCACTTTGTGTTGAGTGAAAATTTTTTAAGTCTATCTTCCTAATTTGAAGTCGAATTTCAAAATTTCTCATATATTTGAGTGAGTTTGCATCTTACTTTGTCAGATATCGTCGATTTACATCCGTAGAAGCCCATTGAGGTCGATTGTCACTTTGTGTTGAGTGAAAATTTTCTAAGTCTATCTTCCTAATTTGAAGTGGAATTTCAACATTTCTGATATATTTGAGTGAGTTTGCATCTTACTTTGTCAGATATCGTCGATTTACATCCGTAGAAGCCCATTGAGGTCGATTGTCACTTTGTGTTGAGTGAAAATTTTCTAAGTCTATCTTCCTAATTTGAAGTCGAATTTCAACATTTCTGATATATTTGAGTGAGTTTGCATCTAACTTTGTCAGATATCGTCGATTAACATCCATGTAAGCCCATTGAGGTCGATTGTCACTTTGTGTTGAGTGAAAATTTTCTAAGTCTATCTTCCTAATTTGAAGTCGAATTTCAAAATTTCTGATATATTTGAGTGAGTTTGCATCTTACTTTGTCAGATATCGTCGATTTACATCCGTTGAAGCCCATTGAGGTCGATTGTCACTTTGTGTTGATTGAAAATCTTCTAAGTCTATCTTCCTAATTTGAAGTCGAATTTCAACATTTCTGATATATTTGAGTGAGTTTGCATCCTACTTTGTCAGATATCGTCGATTTACATCCGTTGAAGCCCATTGAGGTCGATTGTCACTTTGTGTTGATTGAAAATTTTCTAAGTCTATCTTCCTAATTTGAAGTCGAATTTCAACATTTCTCATATATTTGAGTGAGATTGCACCTAACTTTGTCAGATATCGTCGATTTTCATCCATTGGAGCCCATTGAGGTCGATTGTCACTTTGTGTTGAGTGGAAATTTTCTAAGTCTATCATCCTAATTTGAAGTCGAATTACAACATTTCTTATATATTTGAGTGAGTTTGCATCTAACTTTGTCAGATATCGTCGATTAACATCCATTGAAGCCCATTGAGGTCAATTGTCACTCTGTGTTGAGTGAAAATTTTTTAAGTCTATCTTCCTAATTTGAAGTCGAATTTCAAAATTTCTCATATATTTGAGTGAGTTTGCATCTTACTTTGTCAGATATCGTCGATTAACATCCATGTAAGCCCATTGAGGTCGATTGTCACTTTGTGTTGAGTGAAAATTTTCTAAGTCTATCTTCCTAATTTGAAGTCGAATTTCAAAATTTCTGATATATTTGAGTGAGTTTGCATCTTACTTTGTCAGATATCGTCGATTTACATCCGTTGAAGCCCATTGAGGTCGATTGTCACTTTGTGTTGATTGAAAATCTTCTAAGTCTATCTTCCTAATTTGAAGTCGAATTTCAACATTTCTGATATATTTGAGTGAGTTTGCATCTAACTTTGTCAGATATCGTCGATTTACATCCGTTGAAGCCCATTGAGGTCGATTGTCACTTTGTGTGGAGTGAAAATTTTTTAAGTCTATCTTCCTAATTTGAAGTCGAATTTCAACATTTCTGATATATTTGAGTGAGTTTGCATCTAACTTTGTCAGATATCGTTGATTAACATCCATTGAAGCCCATTGAGGTCGATTGTCACTTTGTGTTGAGTGGAAATTTTTTAAGTCTATCTTCCTAATTTGAAGTCGAATTTCAACATTTCTGATATATTTGAGTGAGTTTGCATCCTACTTTGTCAGATATCGTCGATTTACATCCGTTGAAGCCCATTGAGGTCGATTGTCACTTTGTGTTGATTGAAAATTTTCTAAGTCTATCTTCCTAATTTGAAGTCGAATTTCAACATTTCTCATATATTTGAGTGAGATTGCACCTAACTTTGTCAGATATCGTCGATTTTCATCCATTGGAGCCCATTGAGGTCGATTGTCACTTTGTGTTGAGTGGAAATTTTCTAAGTCTATCTTCCTAATTTGAAGTCGAATTTCAACAATTCTGATATATTTGAGTGAGTTTGCATCTAACTTTGTCAGATATCGTCGATTAACATCCATGTAAGCCCATTGAGGTCGATTGTCACTTTGTGTTGAGTGAAAATTTTCTAAGTCTATCTTCCTAATTTGAAGTCGAATTTCAAAATTTCTGATATATTTGAGTGAGTTTGCATCTTACTTTGTCAGATATCGTCGATTTACATCCGTTGAAGCCCATTGAGGTCGATTGTCACTTTGTGTTGATTGAAAATCTTCTAAGTCTATCTTCCTAATTTGAAGTCGAATTTCAACATTTCTGATATATTTGAGTGAGTTTGCATCCTACTTTGTCAGATATCGTCGATTTACATCCGTTGAAGCCCATTGAGGTCGATTGTCACTTTGTGTTGATTGAAAATTTTCTAAGTCTATCTTCCTAATTTGAAGTCGAATTTCAACATTTCTCATATATTTGAGTGAGATTGCACCTAACTTTGTCAGATATCGTCGATTTTCATCCATTGGAGCCCATTGAGGTCGATTGTCACTTTGTGTTGAGTGGAAATTTTCTAAGTCTATCTTCCTAATTTGAAGTCGAATTACAACATTTCTTATATATTTGAGTGAGTTTGCATCTAACTTTGTCAGATATCGTCGATTAACATCCATTGAAGCCCATTGAGGTCAATTGTCACTTTGTGTTGAGTGAAAATTTTTTAAGTCTATCTTCCTAATTTGAAGTCGAATTTCAAAATTTCTCATATATTTGAGTGAGTTTGCATCTTACTTTGTCAGATATCGTCGATTTACATCCGTAGAAGCCCATTGAGGTCGATTGTCACTTTGTGTTGAGTGAAAATTTTCTAAGTCTATCTTCCTAATTTGAAGTGGAATTTCAACATTTCTGATATATTTGAGTGAGTTTGCATCTTACTTTGTCAGATATCGTCGATTTACATCCGTAGAAGCCCATTGAGGTCGATTGTCACTTTGTGTTGAGTGAAAATTTTCTAAGTCTATCTTCCTAATTTGAAGTCGAATTTCAACATTTCTGATATATTTGAGTGAGTTTGCATCTAACTTTGTCAGATATCGTCGATTAACATCCATGTAAGCCCATTGAGGTCGATTGTCACTTTGTGTTGAGTGAAAATTTTCTAAGTCTATCTTCCTAATTTGAAGTCGAATTTCAAAATTTCTGATATATTTGAGTGAGTTTGCATCTTACTTTGTCAGATATCGTCGATTTACATCCGTTGAAGCCCATTGAGGTCGATTGTCACTTTGTGTTGATTGAAAATCTTCTAAGTCTATCTTCCTAATTTGAAGTCGAATTTCAACATTTCTGATATATTTGAGTGGGTTTGCATCCTACTTTGTCAGATATCGTCGATTTACATCCGTTGAAGCCCATTGAGGTCGATTGTCACTTTGTGTTGATTGAAAATTTTCTAAGTCTATCTTCCTAATTTGAAGTCGAATTTCAACATTTCTGATATATTTGAGTGAGTTTGCATCTAACTTTGTCAGATATCGTCGATTAACATCCATGTAAGCCCATTGAGGTCGATTGTCACTTTGTGTTGAGTGAAAATTTTCTAAGTCTATCTTCCTAATTTGAAGTCGAATTTCAAAATTTCTGATATATTTGAGTGAGTTTGCATCTTACTTTGTCAGATATCGTCGATTTACATCCGTTGAAGCCCATTGAGGTCGATTGTCACTTTGTGTTGATTGAAAATCTTCTAAGTCTATCTTCCTAATTTGAAGTCGAATTTCAAAATTTCTGATATATTTGAGTGAGTTTGCATCTTACTTTGTCAGATATCGTCGATTTACATCCGTTGAAGCCCATTGAGGTCGATTGTCACTTTGTGTTGATTGAAAATCTTCTAAGTCTATCTTCCTAATTTGAAGTCGAATTTCAACATTTCTGATATATTTGAGTGAGTTTGCATCCTACTTTGTCAGATATCGTCGATTTACATCCATTGAAGCCCATTGAGGTCGATTGTCACTTTGTGTTGATTGAAAATTTTCTAAGTCTATCTTCCTAATTTGAAGTCGAATTTCAACATTTCTCATATATTTGAGTGAGATTGCACCTAACTTTGTCAGATATCGTCGATTTTCATCCATTGGAGCCCATTGAGGTCGATTGTCACTTTGTGTTGAGTGGAAATTTTCTAAGTCTATCTTCCTAATTTGAAGTCGAATTACAACATTTCTTATATATTTGAGTGAGTTTGCATCTAACTTTGTCAGATATCGTCGATTAACATCCATTGAAGCCCATTGAGGTCAATTGTCACTTTGTGTTGAGTGAAAATTTTTTAAGTCTATCTTCCTAATTTGAAGTCGAATTTCAAAATTTCTCATATATTTGAGTGAGTTTGCATCTTACTTTGTCAGATATCGTCGATTTACATCCGTAGAAGCCCATTGAGGTCGATTGTCACTTTGTGTTGAGTGAAAATTTTCTAAGTCTATCTTCCTAATTTGAAGTGGAATTTCAACATTTCTGATATATTTGAGTGAGTTTGCATCTTACTTTGTCAGATATCGTCGATTTACATCCGTAGAAGCCCATTGAGGTCGATTGTCACTTTGTGTTGAGTGAAAATTTTCTAAGTCTATCTTCCTAATTTGAAGTCGAATTTCAACATTTCTGATATATTTGAGTGAGTTTGCATCTAACTTTGTCAGATATCGTCGATTAACATCCATGTAAGCCCATTGAGGTCGATTGTCACTTTGTGTTGAGTGAAAATTTTCTAAGTCTATCTTCCTAATTTGAAGTCGAATTTCAAAATTTCTGATATATTTGAGTGAGTTTGCATCTTACTTTGTCAGATATCGTCGATTTACATCCGTTGAAGCCCATTGAGGTCGATTGTCACTTTGTGTTGATTGAAAATCTTCTAAGTCTATCTTCCTAATTTGAAGTCGAATTTCAACATTTCTGATATATTTGAGTGGGTTTGCATCCTACTTTGTCAGATATCGTCGATTTACATCCGTTGAAGCCCATTGAGGTCGATTGTCACTTTGTGTTGATTGAAAATTTTCTAAGTCTATCTTCCTAATTTGAAGTCGAATTTCAACATTTCTCATATATTTGAGTGAGATTGCACCTAACTTTGTCAGATATCGTCGATTTTCATCCATTGGAGCCCATTGAGGTCGATTGTCACTTTGTGTTGATTGGAAATTTTCTAAGTCTATCATCCTAATTTGAAGTCGAATTACAACATTTCTTATATATTTGAGTGAGTTTGCATCTAACTTTGTCAGATATCGTCGATTAACATCCATTGAAGCCCATTGAGGTCAATTGTCACTCTGTGTTGAGTGAAAATTTTTTAAGTCTATCTTCCTAATTTGAAGTCGAATTTCAAAATTTCTCATATATTTGAGTGAGTTTGCATCTTACTTTGTCAGATATCGTCGATTAACATCCATGTAAGCCCATTGAGGTCGATTGTCACTTTGTGTTGAGTGAAAATTTTCTAAGTCTATCTTCCTAATTTGAAGTCGAATTTCAAAATTTCTGATATATTTGAGTGAGTTTGCATCTTACTTTGTCAGATATCGTCGATTTACATCCGTTGAAGCCCATTGAGGTCGATTGTCACTTTGTGTTGATTGAAAATCTTCTAAGTCTATCTTCCTAATTTGAAGTCGAATTTCAACATTTCTGATATATTTGAGTGAGTTTGCATCTAACTTTGTCAGATATCGTCGATTTACATCCGTTGAAGCCCATTGAGGTCGATTGTCACTTTGTGTGGAGTGAAAATTTTTTAAGTCTATCTTCCTAATTTGAAGTCGAATTTCAACATTTCTGATATATTTGAGTGAGTTTGCATCTAACTTTGTCAGATATCGTTGATTAACATCCATTGAAGCCCATTGAGGTCGATTGTCACTTTGTGTTGAGTGGAAATTTTTTAAGTCTATCTTCCTAATTTGAAGTCGAATTTCAACATTTCTGATATATTTGAGTGAGTTTGCATCCTACTTTGTCAGATATCGTCGATTTACATCCGTTGAAGCCCATTGAGGTCGATTGTCACTTTGTGTTGATTGAAAATTTTCTAAGTCTATCTTCCTAATTTGAAGTCGAATTTCAAAATTTCTCATATATTTGAGTGAGTTTGCATCTTACTTTGTCAGATATCGTCGATTTACATCCGTAGAAGCCCATTGAGGTCGATTGTCACTTTGTGTTGAGTGAAAATTTTCTAAGTCTATCTTCCTAATTTGAAGTCGAATTTCAACATTTCTGATATATTTGAGTGAGTTTGCATCTAACTTTGTCAGATATCGTCGATTAACATCCATTGAAGCCCATTGAGGTCGATTGTCACTTTGTGTTGAGTGAAAATTTTTTAAGTCTATCTTCCTAATTTGAAGTCGAATTTCAAAATTTCTCATATATTTGAGTGAGATTGCACCTAACTTTGTCAGATATCGTCGATTTTCATCCATTGGAGCCCATTGAGGTCGATTGTCACTTTGTGTTGAGTGGAAATTTTCTAAGTCTATCTTCCTAATTTGAAGTCGAATTTCAACAATTCTGATATATTTGAGTGAGTTTGCATCTAACTTTGTCAGATATCGTCGATTAACATCCATTGAAGCCCATTGAGGTCGATTGTCACTTTGTGTTGAGTGAAAATTTTTTAAGTCTATCTTCCTAATTTGAAGTCGAATTTCAAAATTTCTCATATATTTGAGTGAGTTTGCATCTAAATTGTCAGATATCGTCAATTAACATCCATTGAAGCCCATTGAGGTCGATTGTCACTTTGTGTTGAGTGAAAATTTTCTAAGTCTATCATCCTAATTTGAAGTCGAATTTCAACATTTCTCATATATTTGAGTGAGTTTGCATCTTACTTTGTCAGATATCGTCGATTTACATCCGTAGAAGCCCATTGAGGTCGATTGTCACTTTGTGTTGAGTGAAAATTTTCTAAGTCTATCTTCCTAATTTGAAGTCGAATTTCAACATTTCTGATATATTTGAGTGAGTTTGCATCTTACTTTGTCAGATATCGTCGATTTACATCCGTAGAAGCCCATTGAGGTCGATTGTCACTTTGTGTTGAGTGAAAATTTTCTAAGTCTATCTTCCTAATTTGAAGTCGAATTTCAACATTTCTGATATATTTGAGTGAGTTTGCATCTAACTTTGTCAGATATCGTCGATTAACATCCATGTAAGCCCATTGAGGTCGATTGTCACTTTGTGTTGAGTGAAAATTTTCTAAGTCTATCTTCCTAATTTGAAGTCGAATTTCAACATTTCTGATATATTTGAGTGAGTTTGCATCTAACTTTGTCAGATATCGTCGATTTACATCCGTTGAAGCCCATTGAGGTCGATTGTCACTTTTTGTTGATTGAAAATTTTCTAAGTCTATCTTCCTAATTTGAAGTCGAATTTCAACATTTCTGATATATTTGAGTGAGTTTGCATCTAACTTTGTCAGATATCGTCGATTAACATCCATTGAAGCCCATTGAGGTCGATTGTCACTTTGTGTTGAGTGAAAATTTTTTAAGTCTATCTTCCTAATTTGAAGTCGAATTTCAAAGTTTCTCATATATTTGAGTGAGTTTGCATCTAAATTGTCAGATATCGTCAATTAACATCCATTGAAGCCCATTGAGGTCGATTGTCACTTTGTGTTGAGTGAAAATTTTTTAAGTCTATCATCCTAATTTGAAGTCGAATTTCAACATTTCTCATATATTTGAGTGAGTTTGCATCTTACTTTGTCAGATATCGTCGATTTACATCCGTAGAAGCCCATTGAGGTCGATTGTCACTTTGTGTTGAGTGAAAATTTTCTAAGTCTATCTTCCTAATTTGAAGTCGAATTTCAACATTTCTGATATATTTGAGTGAGTTTGCATCTTACTTTGTCAGATATCGTCGATTTACATCCGTAGAAGCCCATTGAGGTCGATTGTCACTTTGTGTTGAGTGGAAATTTTCTAAGTCTATCTTCCTAATTTGAAGTCGAATTTCAACATTTCTGATATATTTGAGTGAGTTTGCATCTAACTTTGTCAGATATCGTCGATTAACATCCATTGAAGCCCATTGAGGTCGATTGTCACTTTGTGTTGAGTGAAAATTTTCTAAGTCTATCTTCCTAATTTGAAGTCGAATTTCAACATTTCTGATATATTTGAGTGAGTTTGCATCTAACTTTGTCAGATATCGTCGATTTACATCCGTTGAAGCCCATTGAGGTCGATTGTCACTCTGTGTTGAGTGAAAATTTTTTAAGTCTATCTTCCTAATTTGAAGTCGAATTTCAACATTTCTGATATATTTGAGTGAGTTTGCATCTAACTTTGTCAGATATCGTCGATTAACATCCATTGAAGCCCATTGAGGTCGATTGTCACTCTGTGTTGAGTGAAAATTTTTTAAGTCTATCATCCTAATTTGAAGTCGAATTTCAACATTTCTCATATATTTGAGTGAGTTTGCATCTTACTTTGTCAGATATCGTCGATTTACATCCGTAGAAGCCCATTGAGGTCGATTGTCACTTTGTGTTGAGTGAAAATTTTCTAAGTCTATCTTCCTAATTTGAAGTCGAATTTCAACATTTCTGATATATACCTGAGTGAGTTTGCATCTAACTTTGTCAGATATCGTCAATTAACATCCATTGAAGCCCATTGAGGTCGATTGTCACTTTGTGTTGAGTGAAAATTTTTTAAGTCTATCATCCTAATTTGAAGTCGAATTTCAACATTTCTTATATATTTGAGTGAGTTTGCATCTAACTTTGTCAGATATCGTCGATTTACATCCATTGAAGCCCATTGAGGTCGATTGTCACTTTGTGTTGAGTGAAAATTTTTTAAGTCTATCTTCCTAATTTGAAGTCGAATTTCAAAATTTCTCATAAATTTGAGTGAGTTTGCATCTAACTTTGTCAGATATCGTCGATTAACATCCATTGAAGCCCATTGAGGTCGATTGTCACTTTGTGTTGAGTGAAAATTTTCTAAGTCTATCTTCCTAATTTGAAGTCGAATTCCAACATTTCTGATATATTTGAGTGAGTTTGCATCTAACTTTGTCAGATATCGTCGATTTACATCCATTGAAGCTTATTGAGGTCGATTGTCACTTTGTGTTGAGTGAAAATTTCCTAAGTCTATCTTCCTAATTTGAAGTCGAATTTGAACATTTCTGATATATTTGAGTGAGTTTGCATCTAACTTTGTCAGATATCGTCGATTAACATCCATTGAAGCCCATTGAGGTCGATTGTCACTCTGTGTTGAGTGAAAATTTTTTAAGTCTATCTTCCTAATTTGAAGTCGAATTTCAAAATTTCTCATATATTTGAGTGAGTTTGCATCTTACTTTGTCAGATATCGTCGATTTACATCCGTAGAAGCCCATTGAGGTCGATTGTCACTTTGTGTTGAGTGAAAATTTCCTAAGTCTATCTTCCTAATTTGAAGTCGAATTTCAACATTTCTTATATATTTGAGTGAGTTTGCATCTAACTTTGTCAGATATCGTCGATTTACATCCATTGAAGCCCATTGAGGTCGATTGTCACTTTGTGTTGAGTGAAAATTTTTTAAGTCTATCTTCCTAATTTGAAGTCGAATTTCAAAATTTCTCATAAATTTGAGTGAGTTTGCATCTAACTTTGTCAGATATCGTCGATTAACATCCATTGAAGCCCATTGAGGTCGATTGTCACTTTGTGTTGAGTGAAAATTTTCTAAGTCTATCTTCCTAATTTGAAGTCGAATTCCAACATTTCTGATATATTTGAGTGAGTTTGCATCTAACTTTGTCAGATATCGTCGATTTACATCCATTGAAGCTCATTGAGGTCGATTGTCACTTTGTGTTGAGTGAAAATTTCCTAAGTCTATCTTCCTAATTTGAAGTCGAATTTGAACATTTCTGATATATTTGAGTGAGTTTGCATCTAACTTTGTCAGATATCGTCGATTAACATCCATTGAAGCCCATTGAGGTCGATTGTCACTCTGTGTTGAGTGAAAATTTTTTAAGTCTATCTTCCTAATTTGAAGTCGAATTTCAAAATTTCTCATATATTTGAGTGAGTTTGCATCTTACTTTGTCAGATATCGTCGATTTACATCCGTAGAAGCCCATTGAGGTCGATTGTCACTTTGTGTTGAGTGAAAACTTTCTAAGTCTATCTTCCTAATTTGAAGTCGAATTTCAACATTTCTGATATATTTGAGTGAGTTTGCATCTAACTTTGTCAGATATCGTCGATTAACATCCATTGAAGCCCATTGAGGTCGATTGTCACTCTGTGTTGAGTGAAAATTTTTTAAGTCTATCATCCTAATTTGAAGTCGAATTTCAACATTTCTCATATATTTGAGTGAGTTTGCATCTTACTTTGTCAGATATCGTCGATTTACATCCGTAGAAGCCCATTGAGGTCGATTGTCACTTTGTGTTGAGTAAAAATTTTCTAAGTCTATCTTCCTAATTTGAAGTCGAATTTCAACATTTCTGATATATTTGAGTGAGTTTGCATCTAACTTTGTCAGATATCGTCAATTAACATCCATTGAAGCCCATTGAGGTCGATTGTCACTTTGTGTTGAGTGAAAATTTTTTAAGTCTATCATCCTAATTTGAAGTCGAATTACAACATTTCTTATATATTTGAGTGAGTTTGCATCTAACTTTGTCAGATATCGTCGATTAACATCCATTGAAGCCCATTGAGGTCAATTGTCACTCTGTGTTGAGTGAAAATTTTTTAAGTTTATCTTCCTAATTTGAAGTCGAATTTCAAAATTTCTCATATATTTGAGTGAGTTTGCATCTTACTTTGTCAGATATCGTCGATTTACATCCGTAGAAGCCCATTGAGGTCGATTGTCACTTTGTGTTGAGTGAAAATTTTCTAAGTCTATCTTCCTAATTTGAAGTCGAATTTCAACATTTCTGATATATTTGAGTGAGTTTGCATCTAACTTTGTCAGATATCGTCGATTAACATCCATTGAAGCCCATTGAGGTCGATTGTCACTTTGTGTTGAGTGAAAATTTTTTAAGTCTATCTTCCTAATTTGAAGTCGAATTTCAAAATTTCTCATAAATTTGAGTGAGTTTGCATCTAACTTTGTAAGATATCGTCGATTAACATCCATTGAAGCTCATTGAGGTCGATTGTCACTTTGTGTTGAGTGAAAATTTTCTAAGTCTATCTTCCTAATTTGAAGTCGAATTCCAACATTTCTGATATATTTGAGTGAGTTTGCATCTAACTTTGTCAGATATCGTCGATTAACATCCATTGAAGCTCATTGAGGTCGATTGTCACTTTGTGTGGAGTGAAAATTTTTTAAGTCTATCTTCCTAATTTGAAGTCGAATTTCAACATTTCTGATATATTTGAGTGAGTTTGCATCTTACTTTGTCAGATATCGTCGATTTACATCCGTTGAAGCCCATTGAGGTCGATTGTCACTTTGTGTTGATTGAAAATTTTCTAAGTCTATCTTCCTAATTTGAAGTCGAATTTCAACATTTCTGATATATTTGAGTGAGTTTGCATCTTACTTTGTCAGATATCGTCGATTTACATCCGTTGAAGCCCATTGAGGTCGATTGTCACTTTGTGTTGATTGAAAATCTTCTAAGTCTATCTTCCTAATTTGAAGTCGAATTTCAACATTTCTGATATATTTGAGTGAGTTTGCATCTAACTTTGTCAGATATCGTTGATTAACATCCATTGAAGCCCATTGAGGTCGATTGTCACTTTGTGTTGAGTGGAAATTTTTTAAGTCTATCTTCCTAATTTGAAGTCGAATTTCAACATTTCTGATATATTTGAGTGAGTTTGCATCTTACTTTGTCAGATATCGTCGATTTACATCCGTTGAAGCCCATTGAGGTCGATTGTCACTTTGTGTTGATTGAAAATTTTCTAAGTCTATCTTCCTAATTTGAAGTCGAATTTCAACATTTCTCATATATTTGAGTGAGATTGCACCTAACTTTGTCAGATATCGTCGATTTTCATCCATTGAAGCCCATTGAGGTCGATTGTCACTTTGTGTTGAGTGGAAATTTTCTAAGTCTATCTTCCTAATTTGAAGTCGAATTTCAACATTTCTGATATATTTGAGTGAGTTTGCATCTAACTTTGTCAGATATCGTCGATTAACATCCATTGAAGCCCATTGAGGTCGATTGTCACTTTGTGTTGAGTGAAAATTTTTTAAGTCTATCTTCCTAATTTGAAGTCGAATTTCAAAATTTCTCATATATTTGAGTGAGTTTGCATCTAAATTGTCAGATATCGTCAATTAACATCCATTGAAGCCCATTGAGGTCGATTGTCACTTTGTGTTGAGTGAAAATTTTTTAAGTCTATCATCCTAATTTGAAGTCGAATTTCAACATTTCTCATATATTTGAGTGAGTTTGCATCTTACTTTGTCAGATATCGTCGATTTACATCCGTAGAAGCCCATTGAGGTCGATTGTCACTTTGTGTTGAGTGAAAATTTTCTAAGTCTATCTTCCTAATTTGAAGTCGAATTTCAACATTTCTGATATATACCTGAGTGAGTTTGCATCTAACTTTGTCAGATATCGTCAATTAACATCCATTGAAGCCCATTGAGGTCGATTGTCACTTTGTGTTGAGTGAAAATTTTTTAAGTCTATCATCCTAATTTGAAGTCGAATTTCAACATTTCTTATATATTTGAGTGAGTTTGCATCTAACTTTGTCAGATATCGTCGATTTACATCCATTGAAGCCCATTGAGGTCGATTGTCACTTTGTGTTGAGTGAAAATTTTTTAAGTCTATCTTCCTAATTTGAAGTCGAATTTCAAAATTTCTCATAAATTTGAGTGAGTTTGCATCTAACTTTGTCAGATATCGTCGATTAACATCCATTGAAGCCCATTGAGGTCGATTGTCACTTTGTGTTGAGTGAAAATTTTCTAAGTCTATCTTCCTAATTTGAAGTCGAATTCCAACATTTCTGATATATTTGAGTGAGTTTGCATCTAACTTTGTCAGATATCGTCGATTTTCATCCATTGGAGCCCATTGAGGTCGATTGTCACTTTGTGTTGAGTGAAAATTTTCTAAGTCTATCTTCCTAATTTGAAGTCGAATTTCAACATTTCTGATATATACCTGAGTGAGTTTGCATCTAACTTTGTCAGATATCGTCAATTAACATCCATTGAAGCCCATTGAGGTCGATTGTCACTTTGTGTTGAGTGAAAATTTTTTAAGTCTATCATCCTAATTTGAAGTCGAATTTCAACATTTCTTATATATTTGAGTGAGTTTGCATCTAACTTTGTCAGATATCGTCGATTTACATCCATTGAAGCCCATTGAGGTCGATTGTCACTTTGTGTTGAGTGAAAATTTTTTAAGTCTATCTTCCTAATTTGAAGTCGAATTTCAAAATTTCTCATAAATTTGAGTGAGTTTGCATCTAACTTTGTCAGATATCGTCGATTAACATCCATTGAAGCCCATTGAGGTCGATTGTCACTTTGTGTTGAGTGAAAATTTTCTAAGTCTATCTTCCTAATTTGAAGTCGAATTCCAACATTTCTGATATATTTGAGTGAGTTTGCATCTAACTTTGTCAGATATCGTCGATTTACATCCATTGAAGCTTATTGAGGTCGATTGTCACTTTGTGTTGAGTGAAAATTTCCTAAGTCTATCTTCCTAATTTGAAGTCGAATTCCAACATTTCTGATATATTTGAGTGAGTTTGCATCTAACTTTGTCAGATATCGTCGATTTACATCCATTGAAGCTTATTGAGGTCGATTGTCACTTTGTGTTGAGTGAAAATTTCCTAAGTCTATCTTCCTAATTTGAAGTCGAATTCCAACATTTCTGATATATTTGAGTGAGTTTGCATCTAACTTTGTCAGATATCGTCGATTTACATCCATTGAAGCTTATTGAGGTCGATTGTCACTTTGTGTTGAGTGAAAATTTTCTAAGTCTATCTTCCTAATTTGAAGTCGAATTCCAACATTTCTGATATATTTGAGTGAGTTTGCATCTAACTTTGTCAGATATCGTCGATTTACATCCATTGAAGCTTATTGAGGTCGATTGTCACTTTGTGTTGAGTGAAAATTTCCTAAGTCTATCTTCCTAATTTGAAGTCGAATTTCAACATTTCTGATATATTTGAGTGAGTTTGCATCTAACTTTGTCAGATATCGTCGATTAACATCCATTGAAGCCCATTGAGGTCGATTGTCACTTTGTGTTGAGTGAAAATTTTCTAAGTCTATCTTCCTAATTTGAAGTCGAATTTCAAAATTTCTCATATATTTGAGTGAGTTTGCATCTAAATTGTCAGATATCGTCAATTAACATCCATTGAAGCCCATTGAGGTCGATTGTCACTTTGTGTTGAGTGAAAATTTTTTAAGTCTATCATCCTAATTTGAAGTCGAATTTCAACATTTCTCATATATTTGAGTGAGTTTGCATCTTACTTTGTCAGATATCGTCGATTTACATCCGTTGAAGCCCATTGAGGTCGATTGTCACTTTGTGTTGATTGAAAATCTTCTAAGTCTATCTTCCTAATTTGAAGTCGAATTTCAACATTTCTGATATATTTGAGTGAGTTTGCATCTAACTTTGTCAGATATCGTTGATTAACATCCATTGAAGCCCATTGAGGTCGATTGTCACTTTGTGTTGAGTGGAAATTTTTTAAGTCTATCTTCCTAATTTGAAGTCGAATTTCAACATTTCTGATATATTTGAGTGAGTTTGCATCTTACTTTGTCAGATATCGTCGATTTACATCCGTTGAAGCCCATTGAGGTCGATTGTCACTTTGTGTTGATTGAAAATTTTCTAAGTCTATCTTCCTAATTTGAAGTCGAATTTCAACATTTCTGATATATTTGAGTGAGTTTGCATCTAACTTTGTCAGATATCGTCGATTAACATCCATTGAAGCCCATTGAGGTCGATTGTCACTTTGTGTTGAGTGAAAATTTTCTAAGTCTATCTTCCTAATTTGAAGTCGAATTTCAACATTTCTGATATATTTGAGTGAGTTTGCATCTAACTTTGTCAGATATCGTCGATTTACATCCGTTGAAGCCCATTGAGGTCGATTGTCACTCTGTGTTGAGTGAAAATTTTTTAAGTCTATCTTCCTAATTTGAAGTCGAATTTCAACATTTCTGATATATTTGAGTGAGTTTGCATCTAACTTTGTCAGATATCGTCGATTAACATCCATTGAAGCCCATTGAGGTCGATTGTCACTCTGTGTTGAGTGAAAATTTTTTAAGTCTATCATCCTAATTTGAAGTCGAATTTCAACATTTCTCATATATTTGAGTGAGTTTGCATCTTACTTTGTCAGATATCGTCGATTTACATCCGTAGAAGCCCATTGAGGTCGATTGTCACTTTGTGTTGAGTGAAAATTTTCTAAGTCTATCTTCCTAATTTGAAGTCGAATTTCAACATTTCTGATATATACCTGAGTGAGTTTGCATCTAACTTTGTCAGATATCGTCAATTAACATCCATTGAAGCCCATTGAGGTCGATTGTCACTTTGTGTTGAGTGAAAATTTTTTAAGTCTATCATCCTAATTTGAAGTCGAATTTCAACATTTCTTATATATTTGAGTGAGTTTGCATCTAACTTTGTCAGATATCGTCGATTTACATCCATTGAAGCCCATTGAGGTCGATTGTCACTTTGTGTTGAGTGAAAATTTTTTAAGTCTATCTTCCTAATTTGAAGTCGAATTTCAAAATTTCTCATAAATTTGAGTGAGTTTGCATCTAACTTTGTCAGATATCGTCGATTAACATCCATTGAAGCCCATTGAGGTCGATTGTCACTTTGTGTTGAGTGAAAATTTTCTAAGTCTATCTTCCTAATTTGAAGTCGAATTCCAACATTTCTGATATATTTGAGTGAGTTTGCATCTAACTTTGTCAGATATCGTCGATTAACATCCATTGAAGCTCATTGAGGTCGATTGTCACTTTGTGTGGAGTGAAAATTTTTTAAGTCTATCTTCCTAATTTGAAGTCGAATTTCAACATTTCTGATATATTTGAGTGAGTTTGCATCTTACTTTGTCAGATATCGTCGATTTACATCCGTTGAAGCCCATTGAGGTCGATTGTCACTTTGTGTTGATTGAAAATTTTCTAAGTCTATCTTCCTAATTTGAAGTCGAATTTCAACATTTCTGATATATTTGAGTGAGTTTGCATCTTACTTTGTCAGATATCGTCGATTTACATCCGTTGAAGCCCATTGAGGTCGATTGTCACTTTGTGTTGATTGAAAATCTTCTAAGTCTATCTTCCTAATTTGAAGTCGAATTTCAACATTTCTGATATATTTGAGTGAGTTTGCATCTAACTTTGTCAGATATCGTTGATTAACATCCATTGAAGCCCATTGAGGTCGATTGTCACTTTGTGTTGAGTGGAAATTTTTTAAGTCTATCTTCCTAATTTGAAGTCGAATTTCAACATTTCTGATATATTTGAGTGAGTTTGCATCTTACTTTGTCAGATATCGTCGATTTACATCCGTTGAAGCCCATTGAGGTCGATTGTCACTTTGTGTTGATTGAAAATTTTCTAAGTCTATCTTCCTAATTTGAAGTCGAATTTCAACATTTCTCATATATTTGAGTGAGATTGCACCTAACTTTGTCAGATATCGTCGATTTTCATCCATTGAAGCCCATTGAGGTCGATTGTCACTTTGTGTTGAGTGGAAATTTTCTAAGTCTATCTTCCTAATTTGAAGTCGAATTTCAACATTTCTGATATATTTGAGTGAGTTTGCATCTAACTTTGTCAGATATCGTCGATTAACATCCATTGAAGCCCATTGAGGTCGATTGTCACTTTGTGTTGAGTGAAAATTTTTTAAGTCTATCTTCCTAATTTGAAGTCGAATTTCAAAATTTCTCATATATTTGAGTGAGTTTGCATCTAAATTGTCAGATATCGTCAATTAACATCCATTGAAGCCCATTGAGGTCGATTGTCACTTTGTGTTGAGTGAAAATTTTTTAAGTCTATCATCCTAATTTGAAGTCGAATTTCAACATTTCTCATATATTTGAGTGAGTTTGCATCTTACTTTGTCAGATATCGTCGATTTACATCCGTAGAAGCCCATTGAGGTCGATTGTCACTTTGTGTTGAGTGAAAATTTTCTAAGTCTATCTTCCTAATTTGAAGTCGAATTTCAACATTTCTGATATATACCTGAGTGAGTTTGCATCTAACTTTGTCAGATATCGTCAATTAACATCCATTGAAGCCCATTGAGGTCGATTGTCACTTTGTGTTGAGTGAAAATTTTTTAAGTCTATCATCCTAATTTGAAGTCGAATTTCAACATTTCTTATATATTTGAGTGAGTTTGCATCTAACTTTGTCAGATATCGTCGATTTACATCCATTGAAGCCCATTGAGGTCGATTGTCACTTTGTGTTGAGTGAAAATTTTTTAAGTCTATCTTCCTAATTTGAAGTCGAATTTCAAAATTTCTCATAAATTTGAGTGAGTTTGCATCTAACTTTGTCAGATATCGTCGATTAACATCCATTGAAGCCCATTGAGGTCGATTGTCACTTTGTGTTGAGTGAAAATTTTCTAAGTCTATCTTCCTAATTTGAAGTCGAATTCCAACATTTCTGATATATTTGAGTGAGTTTGCATCTAACTTTGTCAGATATCGTCGATTTTCATCCATTGGAGCCCATTGAGGTCGATTGTCACTTTGTGTTGAGTGAAAATTTTCTAAGTCTATCTTCCTAATTTGAAGTCGAATTTCAACATTTCTGATATATACCTGAGTGAGTTTGCATCTAACTTTGTCAGATATCGTCAATTAACATCCATTGAAGCCCATTGAGGTCGATTGTCACTTTGTGTTGAGTGAAAATTTTTTAAGTCTATCATCCTAATTTGAAGTCGAATTTCAACATTTCTTATATATTTGAGTGAGTTTGCATCTAACTTTGTCAGATATCGTCGATTTACATCCATTGAAGCCCATTGAGGTCGATTGTCACTTTGTGTTGAGTGAAAATTTTTTAAGTCTATCTTCCTAATTTGAAGTCGAATTTCAAAATTTCTCATAAATTTGAGTGAGTTTGCATCTAACTTTGTCAGATATCGTCGATTAACATCCATTGAAGCCCATTGAGGTCGATTGTCACTTTGTGTTGAGTGAAAATTTTCTAAGTCTATCTTCCTAATTTGAAGTCGAATTCCAACATTTCTGATATATTTGAGTGAGTTTGCATCTAACTTTGTCAGATATCGTCGATTTACATCCATTGAAGCTTATTGAGGTCGATTGTCACTTTGTGTTGAGTGAAAATTTCCTAAGTCTATCTTCCTAATTTGAAGTCGAATTCCAACATTTCTGATATATTTGAGTGAGTTTGCATCTAACTTTGTCAGATATCGTCGATTTACATCCATTGAAGCTTATTGAGGTCGATTGTCACTTTGTGTTGAGTGAAAATTTCCTAAGTCTATCTTCCTAATTTGAAGTCGAATTCCAACATTTCTGATATATTTGAGTGAGTTTGCATCTAACTTTGTCAGATATCGTCGATTTACATCCATTGAAGCTTATTGAGGTCGATTGTCACTTTGTGTTGAGTGAAAATTTTCTAAGTCTATCTTCCTAATTTGAAGTCGAATTCCAACATTTCTGATATATTTGAGTGAGTTTGCATCTAACTTTGTCAGATATCGTCGATTTACATCCATTGAAGCTTATTGAGGTCGATTGTCACTTTGTGTTGAGTGAAAATTTCCTAAGTCTATCTTCCTAATTTGAAGTCGAATTTCAACATTTCTGATATATTTGAGTGAGTTTGCATCTAACTTTGTCAGATATCGTCGATTAACATCCATTGAAGCCCATTGAGGTCGATTGTCACTTTGTGTTGAGTGAAAATTTTCTAAGTCTATCTTCCTAATTTGAAGTCGAATTTCAAAATTTCTCATATATTTGAGTGAGTTTGCATCTAAATTGTCAGATATCGTCAATTAACATCCATTGAAGCCCATTGAGGTCGATTGTCACTTTGTGTTGAGTGAAAATTTTTTAAGTCTATCATCCTAATTTGAAGTCGAATTTCAACATTTCTCATATATTTGAGTGAGTTTGCATCTTACTTTGTCAGATATCGTCGATTTACATCCGTTGAAGCCCATTGAGGTCGATTGTCACTTTGTGTTGATTGAAAATCTTCTAAGTCTATCTTCCTAATTTGAAGTCGAATTTCAACATTTCTGATATATTTGAGTGAGTTTGCATCTAACTTTGTCAGATATCGTTGATTAACATCCATTGAAGCCCATTGAGGTCGATTGTCACTTTGTGTTGAGTGGAAATTTTTTAAGTCTATCTTCCTAATTTGAAGTCGAATTTCAACATTTCTGATATATTTGAGTGAGTTTGCATCTTACTTTGTCAGATATCGTCGATTTACATCCGTTGAAGCCCATTGAGGTCGATTGTCACTTTGTGTTGATTGAAAATTTTCTAAGTCTATCTTCCTAATTTGAAGTCGAATTTCAACATTTCTGATATATTTGAGTGAGTTTGCATCTAACTTTGTCAGATATCGTCGATTAACATCCATTGAAGCCCATTGAGGTCGATTGTCACTTTGTGTTGAGTGAAAATTTTCTAAGTCTATCTTCCTAATTTGAAGTCGAATTTCAACATTTCTGATATATTTGAGTGAGTTTGCATCTAACTTTGTCAGATATCGTCGATTTACATCCGTTGAAGCCCATTGAGGTCGATTGTCACTCTGTGTTGAGTGAAAATTTTTTAAGTCTATCTTCCTAATTTGAAGTCGAATTTCAACATTTCTGATATATTTGAGTGAGTTTGCATCTAACTTTGTCAGATATCGTCGATTAACATCCATTGAAGCCCATTGAGGTCGATTGTCACTCTGTGTTGAGTGAAAATTTTTTAAGTCTATCATCCTAATTTGAAGTCGAATTTCAACATTTCTCATATATTTGAGTGAGTTTGCATCTTACTTTGTCAGATATCGTCGATTTACATCCGTAGAAGCCCATTGAGGTCGATTGTCACTTTGTGTTGAGTGAAAATTTTCTAAGTCTATCTTCCTAATTTGAAGTCGAATTTCAACATTTCTGATATATACCTGAGTGAGTTTGCATCTAACTTTGTCAGATATCGTCAATTAACATCCATTGAAGCCCATTGAGGTCGATTGTCACTTTGTGTTGAGTGAAAATTTTTTAAGTCTATCATCCTAATTTGAAGTCGAATTTCAACATTTCTTATATATTTGAGTGAGTTTGCATCTAACTTTGTCAGATATCGTCGATTTACATCCATTGAAGCCCATTGAGGTCGATTGTCACTTTGTGTTGAGTGAAAATTTTTTAAGTCTATCTTCCTAATTTGAAGTCGAATTTCAAAATTTCTCATAAATTTGAGTGAGTTTGCATCTAACTTTGTCAGATATCGTCGATTAACATCCATTGAAGCCCATTGAGGTCGATTGTCACTTTGTGTTGAGTGAAAATTTTCTAAGTCTATCTTCCTAATTTGAAGTCGAATTCCAACATTTCTGATATATTTGAGTGAGTTTGCATCTAACTTTGTCAGATATCGTCGATTTACATCCATTGAAGCTTATTGAGGTCGATTGTCACTTTGTGTTGAGTGAAAATTTCCTAAGTCTATCTTCCTAATTTGAAGTCGAATTTGAACATTTCTGATATATTTGAGTGAGTTTGCATCTAACTTTGTCAGATATCGTCGATTAACATCC
This sequence comes from Diorhabda carinulata, assembly GCF_026250575.1. Classification (NCBI taxonomy): domain Eukaryota; kingdom Metazoa; phylum Arthropoda; class Insecta; order Coleoptera; family Chrysomelidae; genus Diorhabda; species Diorhabda carinulata. Next base: position 15,387,855 of record NC_079462.1, read on the forward strand.
ATTGAAGCCCATTGAGGTCGATTGTCACTCTGTGTTGAGTGAAAATTTTTTAAGTCTATCTTCCTAATTTGAAGTCGAATTTCAAAATTTCTCATATATTTGAGTGAGTTTGCATCTTACTTTGTCAGATATCGTCGATTTACATCCGTAGAAGCCCATTGAGGTCGATTGTCACTTTGTGTTGAGTGAAAATTTTCTAAGTCTATCTTCCTAATTTGAAGTCGAATTTCAACATTTCTTATATATTTGAGTGAGTTTGCATCTAACTTTGTCAGATATCGTCGATTTACATCCATTGAAGCCCATTGAGGTCGATTGTCACTTTGTGTTGAGTGAAAATTTTTTAAGTCTATCTTCCTAATTTGAAGTCGAATTTCAAAATTTCTCATAAATTTGAGTGAGTTTGCATCTAACTTTGTCAGATATCGTCGATTAACATCCATTGAAGCCCATTGAGGTCGATTGTCACTTTGTGTTGAGTGAAAATTTTCTAAGTCTATCTTCCTAATTTGAAGTCGAATTCCAACATTTCTGATATATTTGAGTGAGTTTGCATCTAACTTTGTCAGATATCGTCGATTTACATCCATTGAAGCTCATTGAGGTCGATTGTCACTTTGTGTTGAGTGAAAATTTCCTAAGTCTATCTTCCTAATTTGAAGTCGAATTTGAACATTTCTGATATATTTGAGTGAGTTTGCATCTAACTTTGTCAGATATCGTCGATTAACATCCATTGAAGCCCATTGAGGTCGATTGTCACTCTGTGTTGAGTGAAAATTTTTTAAGTCTATCTTCCTAATTTGAAGTCGAATTTCAAAATTTCTCATATATTTGAGTGAGTTTGCATCTTACTTTGTCAGATATCGTCGATTTACATCCGTAGAAGCCCATTGAGGTCGATTGTCACTTTGTGTTGAGTGAAAACTTTCTAAGTCTATCTTCCTAATTTGAAGTCGAATTTCAACATTTCTGATATATTTGAGTGAGTTTGCATCTAACTTTGTCAGATATCGTCGATTAACATCCATTGAAGCCCATTGAGGTCGATTGTCACTCTGTGTTGAGTGAAAATTTTTTAAGTCTATCATCCTAATTTGAAGTCGAATTTCAACATTTCTCATATATTTGAGTGAGTTTGCATCTTACTTTGTCAGATATCGTCGATTTACATCCGTAGAAGCCCATTGAGGTCGATTGTCACTTTGTGTTGAGTAAAAATTTTCTAAGTCTATCTTCCTAATTTGAAGTCGAATTTCAACATTTCTGATATATTTGAGTGAGTTTGCATCTAACTTTGTCAGATATCGTCAATTAACATCCATTGAAGCCCATTGAGGTCGATTGTCACTTTGTGTTGAGTGAAAATTTTTTAAGTCTATCATCCTAATTTGAAGTCGAATTACAACATTTCTTATATATTTGAGTGAGTTTGCATCTAACTTTGTCAGATATCGTCGATTAACATCCATTGAAGCCCATTGAGGTCAATTGTCACTCTGTGTTGAGTGAAAATTTTTTAAGTTTATCTTCCTAATTTGAAGTCGAATTTCAAAATTTCTCATATATTTGAGTGAGTTTGCATCTTACTTTGTCAGATATCGTCGATTTACATCCGTAGAAGCCCATTGAGGTCGATTGTCACTTTGTGTTGAGTGAAAATTTTTTAAGTCTATCTTCCTAATTTGAAGTCGAATTTCAAAATTTCTCATAAATTTGAGTGAGTTTGCATCTAACTTTGTCAGATATCGTCGATTAACATCCATTGAAGCCCATTGAGGTCGATTGTCACTTTGTGTTGAGTGAAAATTTTCTAAGTCTATCTTCCTAATTTGAAGTCGAATTCCAACATTTCTGATATATTTGAGTGAGTTTGCATCTAACTTTGTCAGATATCGTCGATTTACATCCATTGAAGCTTATTGAGGTCGATTGTCACTTTGTGTTGAGTGAAAATTTCCTAAGTCTATCTTCCTAATTTGAAGTCGAATTTGAACATTTCTGATATATTTGAGTGAGTTTGCATCTAACTTTGTCAGATATCGTCGATTAACATCCATTGAAGCCCATTGAGGTCGATTGTCACTCTGTGTTGAGTGAAAATTTTTTAAGTCTATCTTCCTAATTTGAAGTCGAATTTCAAAATTTCTCATATATTTGAGTGAGTTTGCATCTTACTTTGTCAGATATCGTCGATTTACATCCGTAGAAGCCCATTGAGGTCGATTGTCACTTTGTGTTGAGTGAAAATTTTCTAAGTCTATCTTCCTAATTTGAAGTCGAATTTCAACATTTCTGATATATTTGAGTGAGTTTGCATCTAACTTTGTCAGATATCGTCGATTAACATCCATTGAAGCCCATTGAGGTCGATTGTCACTTTGTGTTGATTGAAAATCTTCTAAGTCTATCTTCCTAATTTGAAGTCGAATTTCAACATTTCTGATATATTTGAGTGAGTTTGCATCTAACTTTGTCAGATATCGTTGATTAACATCCATTGAAGCTTATTGAGGTCGATTGTCACTTTGTGTTGAGTGAAAATTTCCTAAGTCTATCTTCCTAATTTGAAGTCGAATTCCAACATTTCTGATATATTTGAGTGAGTTTGCATCTAACTTTGTCAGATATCGTCGATTTACATCCATTGAAGCTTATTGAGGTCGATTGTCACTTTGTGTTGAGTGAAAATTTTCTAAGTCTATCTTCCTAATTTGAAGTCGAATTCCAACATTTCTGATATATTTGAGTGAGTTTGCATCTAACTTTGTCAGATATCGTCGATTTACATCCATTGAAGCTTATTGAGGTCGATTGTCACTTTGTGTTGAGTGAAAATTTCCTAAGTCTATCTTCCTAATTTGAAGTCGAATTTCAACATTTCTGATATATTTGAGTGAGTTTGCATCTAACTTTGTCAGATATCGTCGATTAACATCCATTGAAGCCCATTGAGGTCGATTGTCACTTTGTGTTGAGTGAAAATTTTCTAAGTCTATCTTCCTAATTTGAAGTCGAATTTCAAAATTTCTCATATATTTGAGTGAGTTTGCATCTAAATTGTCAGATATCGTCAATTAACATCCATTGAAGCCCATTGAGGTCGATTGTCACTTTGTGTTGAGTGAAAATTTTTTAAGTCTATCATCCTAATTTGAAGTCGAATTTCAACATTTCTCATATATTTGAGTGAGTTTGCATCTTACTTTGTCAGATATCGTCGATTTACATCCGTTGAAGCCCATTGAGGTCGATTGTCACTTTGTGTTGATTGAAAATCTTCTAAGTCTATCTTCCTAATTTGAAGTCGAATTTCAACATTTCTGATATATTTGAGTGAGTTTGCATCTAACTTTGTCAGATATCGTTGATTAACATCCATTGAAGCCCATTGAGGTCGATTGTCACTTTGTGTTGAGTGGAAATTTTTTAAGTCTATCTTCCTAATTTGAAGTCGAATTTCAACATTTCTGATATATTTGAGTGAGTTTGCATCTTACTTTGTCAGATATCGTCGATTTACATCCGTTGAAGCCCATTGAGGTCGATTGTCACTTTGTGTTGATTGAAAATTTTCTAAGTCTATCTTCCTAATTTGAAGTCGAATTTCAACATTTCTGATATATTTGAGTGAGTTTGCATCTAACTTTGTCAGATATCGTCGATTAACATCCATTGAAGCCCATTGAGGTCGATTGTCACTTTGTGTTGAGTGAAAATTTTCTAAGTCTATCTTCCTAATTTGAAGTCGAATTTCAACATTTCTGATATATTTGAGTGAGTTTGCATCTAACTTTGTCAGATATCGTCGATTTACATCCGTTGAAGCCCATTGAGGTCGATTGTCACTCTGTGTTGAGTGAAAATTTTTTAAGTCTATCTTCCTAATTTGAAGTCGAATTTCAACATTTCTGATATATTTGAGTGAGTTTGCATCTAACTTTGTCAGATATCGTCGATTAACATCCATTGAAGCCCATTGAGGTCGATTGTCACTCTGTGTTGAGTGAAAATTTTTTAAGTCTATCATCCTAATTTGAAGTCGAATTTCAACATTTCTCATATATTTGAGTGAGTTTGCATCTTACTTTGTCAGATATCGTCGATTTACATCCGTAGAAGCCCATTGAGGTCGATTGTCACTTTGTGTTGAGTGAAAATTTTCTAAGTCTATCTTCCTAATTTGAAGTCGAATTTCAACATTTCTGATATATTTGAGTGAGTTTGCATCTAACTTTGTCAGATATCGTCGATTAACATCCATTGAAGCCCATTGAGGTCGATTGTCACTTTGTGTTGAGTGAAAATTTTCTAAGTCTATCTTCCTAATTTGAAGTCGAATTTCAAAATTTCTCATATATTTGAGTGAGTTTGCATCTAAATTGTCAGATATCGTCAATTAACATCCATTGAAGCCCATTGAGGTCGATTGTCACTTTGTGTTGAGTGAAAATTTTTTAAGTCTATCATCCTAATTTGAAGTCGAATTTCAACATTTCTCATATATTTGAGTGAGTTTGCATCTTACTTTGTCAGATATCGTCGATTTACATCCGTTGAAGCCCATTGAGGTCGATTGTCACTTTGTGTTGATTGAAAATCTTCTAAGTCTATCTTCCTAATTTGAAGTCGAATTTCAACATTTCTGATATATTTGAGTGAGTTTGCATCTAACTTTGTCAGATATCGTTGATTAACATCCATTGAAGCCCATTGAGGTCGATTGTCACTTTGTGTTGAGTGGAAATTTTTTAAGTCTATCTTCCTAATTTGAAGTCGAATTTCAACATTTCTGATATATTTGAGTGAGTTTGCATCTTACTTTGTCAGATATCGTCGATTTACATCCGTTGAAGCCCATTGAGGTCGATTGTCACTTTGTGTTGATTGAAAATTTTCTAAGTCTATCTTCCTAATTTGAAGTCGAATTTCAACATTTCTGATATATTTGAGTGAGTTTGCATCTAACTTTGTCAGATATCGTCGATTAACATCCATTGAAGCCCATTGAGGTCGATTGTCACTTTGTGTTGAGTGAAAATTTTCTAAGTCTATCTTCCTAATTTGAAGTCGAATTTCAACATTTCTGATATATTTGAGTGAGTTTGCATCTAACTTTGTCAGATATCGTCGATTTACATCCGTTGAAGCCCATTGAGGTCGATTGTCACTCTGTGTTGAGTGAAAATTTTTTAAGTCTATCTTCCTAATTTGAAGTCGAATTTCAACATTTCTGATATATTTGAGTGAGTTTGCATCTAACTTTGTCAGATATCGTCGATTAACATCCATTGAAGCCCATTGAGGTCGATTGTCACTCTGTGTTGAGTGAAAATTTTTTAAGTCTATCATCCTAATTTGAAGTCGAATTTCAACATTTCTCATATATTTGAGTGAGTTTGCATCTTACTTTGTCAGATATCGTCGATTTACATCCGTAGAAGCCCATTGAGGTCGATTGTCACTTTGTGTTGAGTGAAAATTTTCTAAGTCTATCTTCCTAATTTGAAGTCGAATTTCAACATTTCTGATATATTTGAGTGAGTTTGCATCTAACTTTGTCAGATATCGTCGATTAACATCCATTGAAGCCCATTGAGGTCGATTGTCACTTTGTGTTGAGTGAAAATTTTCTAAGTCTATCTTCCTAATTTGAAGTCGAATTTCAAAATTTCTCATATATTTGAGTGAGTTTGCATCTAAATTGTCAGATATCGTCAATTAACATCCATTGAAGCCCATTGAGGTCGATTGTCACTTTGTGTTGAGTGAAAATTTTTTAAGTCTATCATCCTAATTTGAAGTCGAATTTCAACATTTCTCATATATTTGAGTGAGTTTGCATCTTACTTTGTCAGATATCGTCGATTTACATCCGTTGAAGCCCATTGAGGTCGATTGTCACTTTGTGTTGATTGAAAATCTTCTAAGTCTATCTTCCTAATTTGAAGTCGAATTTCAACATTTCTGATATATTTGAGTGAGTTTGCATCTAACTTTGTCAGATATCGTTGATTAACATCCATTGAAGCCCATTGAGGTCGATTGTCACTTTGTGTTGAGTGGAAATTTTTTAAGTCTATCTTCCTAATTTGAAGTCGAATTTCAACATTTCTGATATATTTGAGTGAGTTTGCATCTTACTTTGTCAGATATCGTCGATTTACATCCGTTGAAGCCCATTGAGGTCGATTGTCACTTTGTGTTGATTGAAAATTTTCTAAGTCTATCTTCCTAATTTGAAGTCGAATTTCAACATTTCTGATATATTTGAGTGAGTTTGCATCTAACTTTGTCAGATATCGTCGATTAACATCCATTGAAGCCCATTGAGGTCGATTGTCACTTTGTGTTGAGTGAAAATTTTCTAAGTCTATCTTCCTAATTTGAAGTCGAATTTCAACATTTCTGATATATTTGAGTGAGTTTGCATCTAACTTTGTCAGATATCGTCGATTTACATCCGTTGAAGCCCATTGAGGTCGATTGTCACTCTGTGTTGAGTGAAAATTTTTTAAGTCTATCTTCCTAATTTGAAGTCGAATTTCAACATTTCTGATATATTTGAGTGAGTTTGCATCTAACTTTGTCAGATATCGTCGATTAACATCCATTGAAGCCCATTGAGGTCGATTGTCACTCTGTGTTGAGTGAAAATTTTTTAAGTCTATCATCCTAATTTGAAGTCGAATTTCAACATTTCTCATATATTTGAGTGAGTTTGCATCTTACTTTGTCAGATATCGTCGATTTACATCCGTAGAAGCCCATTGAGGTCGATTGTCACTTTGTGTTGAGTGAAAATTTTCTAAGTCTATCTTCCTAATTTGAAGTCGAATTTCAACATTTCTGATATATACCTGAGTGAGTTTGCATCTAACTTTGTCAGATATCGTCAATTAACATCCATTGAAGCCCATTGAGGTCGATTGTCACTTTGTGTTGAGTGAAAATTTTTTAAGTCTATCATCCTAATTTGAAGTCGAATTTCAACATTTCTTATATATTTGAGTGAGTTTGCATCTAACCTTGTCAGATATCGTCGATTTACATCCATTGAAGCCCATTGAGGTCGATTGTCACTTTGTGTTGAGTGAAAATTTTTTAAGTCTATCTTCCTAATTTGAAGTCGAATTTCAAAATTTCTCATAAATTTGAGTGAGTTTGCATCTAACTTTGTCAGATATCGTCGATTAACATCCATTGAAGCCCATTGAGGTCGATTGTCACTTTGTGTTGAGTGAAAATTTTCTAAGTCTATCTTCCTAATTTGAAGTCGAATTCCAACATTTCTGATATATTTGAGTGAGTTTGCATCTAACTTTGTCAGATATCGTCGATTTACATCCATTGAAGCTTATTGAGGTCGATTGTCACTTTGTGTTGAGTGAAAATTTCCTAAGTCTATCTTCCTAATTTGAAGTCGAATTTGAACATTTCTGATATATTTGAGTGAGTTTGCATCTAACTTTGTCAGATATCGTCGATTAACATCCATTGAAGCCCATTGAGGTCGATTGTCACTCTGTGTTGAGTGAAAATTTTTTAAGTCTATCTTCCTAATTTGAAGTCGAATTTCAAAATTTCTCATATATTTGAGTGAGTTTGCATCTTACTTTGTCAGATATCGTCGATTTACATCCGTAGAAGCCCATTGAGGTCGATTGTCACTTTGTGTTGAGTGAAAATTTTCTAAGTCTATCTTCCTAATTTGAAGTCGAATTTCAACATTTCTTATATATTTGAGTGAGTTTGCATCTAACTTTGTCAGATATCGTCGATTTACATCCATTGAAGCCCATTGAGGTCGATTGTCACTTTGTGTTGAGTGAAAATTTTTTAAGTCTATCTTCCTAATTTGAAGTCGAATTTCAAAATTTCTCATAAATTTGAGTGAGTTTGCATCTAACTTTGTCAGATATCGTCGATTAACATCCATTGAAGCCCATTGAGGTCGATTGTCACTTTGTGTTGAGTGAAAATTTTCTAAGTCTATCTTCCTAATTTGAAGTCGAATTCCAACATTTCTGATATATTTGAGTGAGTTTGCATCTAACTTTGTCAGATATCGTCGATTTACATCCATTGAAGCTCATTGAGGTCGATTGTCACTTTGTGTTGAGTGAAAATTTCCTAAGTCTATCTTCCTAATTTGAAGTCGAATTTGAACATTTCTGATATATTTGAGTGAGTTTGCATCTAACTTTGTCAGATATCGTCGATTAACATCCATTGAAGCCCATTGAGGTCGATTGTCACTCTGTGTTGAGTGAAAATTTTTTAAGTCTATCTTCCTAATTTGAAGTCGAATTTCAAAATTTCTCATATATTTGAGTGAGTTTGCATCTTACTTTGTCAGATATCGTCGATTTACATCCGTAGAAGCCCATTGAGGTCGATTGTCACTTTGTGTTGAGTGAAAACTTTCTAAGTCTATCTTCCTAATTTGAAGTCGAATTTCAACATTTCTGATATATTTGAGTGAGTTTGCATCTAACTTTGTCAGATATCGTCGATTAACATCCATTGAAGCCCATTGAGGTCGATTGTCACTCTGTGTTGAGTGAAAATTTTTTAAGTCTATCATCCTAATTTGAAGTCGAATTTCAACATTTCTCATATATTTGAGTGAGTTTGCATCTTACTTTGTCAGATATCGTCGATTTACATCCGTAGAAGCCCATTGAGGTCGATTGTCACTTTGTGTTGAGTAAAAATTTTCTAAGTCTATCTTCCTAATTTGAAGTCGAATTTCAACATTTCTGATATATTTGAGTGAGTTTGCATCTAACTTTGTCAGATATCGTCAATTAACATCCATTGAAGCCCATTGAGGTCGATTGTCACTTTGTGTTGAGTGAAAATTTTTTAAGTCTATCATCCTAATTTGAAGTCGAATTACAACATTTCTTATATATTTGAGTGAGTTTGCATCTAACTTTGTCAGATATCGTCGATTAACATCCATTGAAGCCCATTGAGGTCAATTGTCACTCTGTGTTGAGTGAAAATTTTTTAAGTTTATCTTCCTAATTTGAAGTCGAATTTCAAAATTTCTCATATATTTGAGTGAGTTTGCATCTTACTTTGTCAGATATCGTCGATTTACATCCGTAGAAGCCCATTGAGGTCGATTGTCACTTTGTGTTGAGTGAAAATTTTCTAAGTCTATCTTCCTAATTTGAAGTCGAATTTCAACATTTCTGATATATTTGAGTGAGTTTGCATCTAACTTTGTCAGATATCGTCGATTAACATCCATTGAAGCCCATTGAGGTCGATTGTCACTTTGTGTTGAGTGAAAATTTTTTAAGTCTATCTTCCTAATTTGAAGTCGAATTTCAAAATTTCTCATAAATTTGAGTGAGTTTGCATCTAACTTTGTAAGATATCGTCGATTAACATCCATTGAAGCTCATTGAGGTCGATTGTCACTTTGTGTTGAGTGAAAATTTTCTAAGTCTATCTTCCTAATTTGAAGTCGAATTCCAACATTTCTGATATATTTGAGTGAGTTTGCATCTAACTTTGTCAGATATCGTCGATTAACATCCATTGAAGCTCATTGAGGTCGATTGTCACTTTGTGTGGAGTGAAAATTTTTTAAGTCTATCTTCCTAATTTGAAGTCGAATTTCAACATTTCTGATATATTTGAGTGAGTTTGCATCTTACTTTGTCAGATATCGTCGATTTACATCCGTTGAAGCCCATTGAGGTCGATTGTCACTTTGTGTTGATTGAAAATTTTCTAAGTCTATCTTCCTAATTTGAAGTCGAATTTCAACATTTCTGATATATTTGAGTGAGTTTGCATCTTACTTTGTCAGATATCGTCGATTTACATCCGTTGAAGCCCATTGAGGTCGATTGTCACTTTGTGTTGATTGAAAATCTTCTAAGTCTATCTTCCTAATTTGAAGTCGAATTTCAACATTTCTGATATATTTGAGTGAGTTTGCATCTAACTTTGTCAGATATCGTTGATTAACATCCATTGAAGCCCATTGAGGTCGATTGTCACTTTGTGTTGAGTGGAAATTTTTTAAGTCTATCTTCCTAATTTGAAGTCGAATTTCAACATTTCTGATATATTTGAGTGAGTTTGCATCTTACTTTGTCAGATATCGTCGATTTACATCCGTTGAAGCCCATTGAGGTCGATTGTCACTTTGTGTTGATTGAAAATTTTCTAAGTCTATCTTCCTAATTTGAAGTCGAATTTCAACATTTCTCATATATTTGAGTGAGATTGCACCTAACTTTGTCAGATATCGTCGATTTTCATCCATTGAAGCCCATTGAGGTCGATTGTCACTTTGTGTTGAGTGGAAATTTTCTAAGTCTATCTTCCTAATTTGAAGTCGAATTTCAACATTTCTGATATATTTGAGTGAGTTTGCATCTAACTTTGTCAGATATCGTCGATTAACATCCATTGAAGCCCATTGAGGTCGATTGTCACTTTGTGTTGAGTGAAAATTTTTTAAGTCTATCTTCCTAATTTGAAGTCGAATTTCAAAATTTCTCATATATTTGAGTGAGTTTGCATCTAAATTGTCAGATATCGTCAATTAACATCCATTGAAGCCCATTGAGGTCGATTGTCACTTTGTGTTGAGTGAAAATTTTTTAAGTCTATCATCCTAATTTGAAGTCGAATTTCAACATTTCTCATATATTTGAGTGAGTTTGCATCTTACTTTGTCAGATATCGTCGATTTACATCCGTAGAAGCCCATTGAGGTCGATTGTCACTTTGTGTTGAGTGAAAATTTTCTAAGTCTATCTTCCTAATTTGAAGTCGAATTTCAACATTTCTGATATATTTGAGTGAGTTTGCATCTAACTTTGTCAGATATCGTCAATTAACATCCATTGAAGCCCATTGAGGTCGATTGTCACTTTGTGTTGAGTGAAAATTTTCTAAGTCTATCTTCCTAATTTGAAGTCGAATTTCAACATTTCTGATATATTTGAGTGAGTTTGCATCTTACTTTGTCAGATATCGTCGATTTACATCCGTAGAAGCCCATTGAGGTCGATTGTCACTTTGTGTTGATTGAAAATCTTCTAAGTCTATCTTCCTAATTTGAAGTCGAATTTCAACATTTCTGATATATTTGAGTGAGTTTGCATCTAACTTTGTCAGATATCGTTGATTAACATCCATTGAAGCCCATTGAGGTCGATTGTCACTTTGTGTTGAGTGGAAATTTTTTAAGTCTATCTTCCTAATTTGAAGTCGAATTTCAACATTTCTGATATATTTGAGTGAGTTTGCATCTTACTTTGTCAGATATCGTCGATTTACATCCGTTGAAGCCCATTGAGGTCGATTGTCACTTTGTGTTGATTGAAAATTTTCTAAGTCTATCTTCCTAATTTGAAGTCGAATTTCAACATTTCTCATATATTTGAGTGAGATTGCACCTAACTTTGTCAGATATCGTCGATTTTCATCCATTGAAGCCCATTGAGGTCGATTGTCACTTTGTGTTGAGTGGAAATTTTCTAAGTCTATCTTCCTAATTTGAAGTCGAATTTCAACATTTCTGATATATTTGAGTGAGTTTGCATCTAACTTTGTCAGATATCGTCGATTAACATCCATTGAAGCCCATTGAGGTCGATTGTCACTTTGTGTTGAGTGAAAATTTTTTAAGTCTATCTTCCTAATTTGAAGTCGAATTTCAAAATTTCTCATATATTTGAGTGAGTTTGCATCTAAATTGTCAGATATCGTCAATTAACATCCATTGAAGCCCATTGAGGTCGATTGTCACTTTGTGTTGAGTGAAAATTTTTTAAGTCTATCATCCTAATTTGAAGTCGAATTTCAACATTTCTCATATATTTGAGTGAGTATGCATCTTACTTTGTCAGATATCGTCGATTTACATCCGTAGAAGCCCATTGAGGTCGATTGTCACTTTGTGTTGAGTGAAAATTTTCTAAGTCTATCTTCCTAATTTGAAGTCGAATTTCAACATTTCTGATATATTTGAGTGAGTTTGCATCTAACTTTGTCAGATATCGTCAATTAACATCCATTGAAGCCCATTGAGGTCGATTGTCACTTTGTGTTGAGTGAAAATTTTCTAAGTCTATCTTCCTAATTTGAAGTCGAATTTCAACATTTCTGATATATTTGAGTGAGTTTGCATCTTACTTTGTCAGATATCGTCGATTTACATCCGTAGAAGCCCATTGAGGTCGATTGTCACTTTGTGTTGAGTGAAAATTTTCTAAGTCTATCTTCCTAATTTGAAGTCGAATTTCAACATTTCTGATATATTTGAGTGAGTTTGCATCTAACTTTGTCAGATATCGTCGATTAACATCCATGTAAGCCCATTGAGGTCGATTGTCACTTTGTGTTGAGTGAAAATTTTTTAAGTCTATCTTCCTAATTTGAAGTCGAATTTCAACATTTCTCATATATTTGAGTGAGTTTGCATCTTACTTTGTCAGATATCGTCGATTTACATCCGTAGAAGCCCATTGAGGTCGATTGTCACTTTGTGTTGAGTGAAAATTTTCTAAGTCTATCTTCCTAATTTGAAGTCGAATTTCAACATTTCTGATATATTTGAGTGAGTTTGCATCTAACTTTGTCAGATATCGTCGATTTACATCCGTAGAAGCCCATTGAGGTCGATTGTCACTTTGTGTTGAGTGAAAATTTTCTAAGTCTATCTTCCTAATTTGAAGTCGAATTTCAACATTTCTGATATATTTGAGTGAGTTTGCATCTAACTTTGTCAGATATCGTCAATTAACATCCATTGAAGCCCATTGAGGTCGATTGTCACTTTGTGTTGAGTGAAAATTTTTTAAGTCTATCATCCTAATTTGAAGTCGAATTTCAACATTTCTTATATATTTGAGTGAGTTTGCATCTAACTTTGTCAGATATCGTCGATTTACATCCATTGAAGCCCATTGAGGTCGATTGTCACTTTGTGTTGAGTGAAAATTTTTTAAGTCTATCTTCCTAATTTGAAGTCGAATTTCAAAATTTCTCATAAATTTGAGTGAGTTTGCATCTAACTTTGTCAGATATCGTCGATTAACATCCATTGAAGCCCATTGAGGTCGATTGTCACTTTGTGTTGAGTGAAAATTTTCTAAGTCTATCTTCCTAATTTGAAGTCGAATTCCAACATTTCTGATATATTTGAGTGAGTTTGCATCTAACTTTGTCAGATATCGTCGATTTACATCCATTAAAGCTTATTGAGGTCGATTGTCACTTTGTGTTGAGTGAAAATTTCCTAAGTCTATCTTCCTAATTTGAAGTCGAATTTGAACATTTCTGATATATTTGAGTGAGTTTGCATCTAACTTTGTCAGATATCGTCGATTAACATCCATTGAAGCCCATTGAGGTCGATTGTCACTCTGTGTTGAGTGAAAATTTTTTAAGTCTATCTTCCTAATTTGAAGTCGAATTTCAACATTTCTTATATATTTGAGTGAGTTTGCATCTAACTTTGTCAGATATCGTCGATTTACATCCATTGAAGCCCATTGAGGTCGATTGTCACTTTGTGTTGAGTGAAAATTTTTTAAGTCTATCTTCCTAATTTGAAGTCGAATTTCAAAATTTCTCATAAATTTGAGTGAGTTTGCATCTAACTTTGTCAGATATCGTCGATTAACATCCATTGAAGCCCATTGAGGTCGATTGTCACTTTGTGTTGAGTGAAAATTTTCTAAGTCTATCTTCCTAATTTGAAGTCGAATTCCAACATTTCTGATATATTTGAGTGAGTTTGCATCTAACTTTGTCAGATATCGTCGATTTACATCCATTGAAGCTCATTGAGGTCGATTGTCACTTTGTGTTGAGTGAAAATTTCCTAAGTCTATCTTCCTAATTTGAAGTCGAATTTGAACATTTCTGATATATTTGAGTGAGTTTGCATATATATCCATTGAAGCCCATTGAGGTCGATTGTCACTCTGTGTTGAGTGAAAATTTTTTAAGCCTATCTTCCTAATTTGAAGTCGAATTTCAAAATTTCTCATATATTTGAGTGACTTTGCATCTTACTTTGTCAGATATCGTCGATTTACATCCGTAGAAGCCCATTGAGGTCGATTGTCACTTTGTGTTGAGTAAAAATTTTCTAAGTCTATCTTCCTAATTTGAAGTCGAATTTCAACATTTCTGATATATTTGAGTGAGTTTGCATCTAACTTTGTCAGATATCGTCGATTTACATCCATTGAAGCCCATTGAGGTCGATTGTCACTTTGTGTTGAGTGAAAATTTTTTAAGTCTATCTTCCTAATTTGAAGTCGAATTTCAAAATTTCTCATAAATTTGAGTGAGTTTGCATCTAACTTAGTCAGATATCGTCGATTTACATCCATTGAAGCTCATTGAGGTCGATTGTCACTTTGTGTTGAGTGAAAATTTCCTAAGTCTATCTTCCTAATTTGAAGTCGAATTTGAACATTTCTGATATATTTGAGTGAGTTTGCATCTAACTTTGTCAGATATCGTCGATTAACATCCATTGAAGCCCATTGAGGTCGATTGTCACTCTGTGTTGAGTGAAAATTTTTTAAGTCTATCTTCCTAATTTGAAGTCGAATTTCAAAATTTCTCATATATTTGAGTGAGTTTGCATCTTACTTTGTCAGATATCGTCGATTTACATCCGTAGAAGCCCATTGAGGTCGATTGTCACTTTGTGTTGAGTGAAAACTTTCTAAGTCTATCTTCCTAATTTGAAGTCGAATTTCAACATTTCTGATATATTTGAGTGAGTTTGCATCTAACTTTGTCAGATATCGTCGATTAACATCCATTGAAGCCCATTGAGGTCGATTGTCACTCTGTGTTGAGTGAAAATTTTTTAAGTCTATCATCCTAATTTGAAGTCGAATTTCAACATTTCTCATATATTTGAGTGAGTTTGCATCTTACTTTGTCAGATATCGTCGATTTACATCCGTAGAAGCCCATTGAGGTCGATTGTCACTTTGTGTTGAGTAAAAATTTTCTAAGTCTATCTTCCTAATTTGAAGTCGAATTTCAACATTTCTGATATATTTGAGTGAGTTTGCATCTAACTTTGTCAGATATCGTCAATTAACATCCATTGAAGCCCATTGAGGTCGATTGTCACTTTGTGTTGAGTGAAAATTTTTTAAGTCTATCATCCTAATTTGAAGTCGAATTACAACATTTCTTATATATTTGAGTGAGTTTGCATCTAACTTTGTCAGATATCGTCGATTAACATCCATTGAAGCCCATTGAGGTCAATTGTCACTCTGTGTTGAGTGAAAATTTTTTAAGTCTATCTTCCTAATTTGAAGTCGAATTTCAAAATTTCTCATATATTTGAGTGAGTTTGCATCTTACTTTGTCAGATATCGTCGATTTACATCCGTAGAAGCCCATTGAGGTCGATTGTCACTTTGTGTTGAGTGAAAATTTTCTAAGTCTATCTTCCTAATTTGAAGTCGAATTTCAACATTTCTGATATATTTGAGTGAGTTTGCATCTAACTTTGTCAGATATCGTCGATTAACATCCATTGAAGCCCATTGAGGTCGATTGTCACTTTGTGTTGAGTGAAAATTTTTTAAGTCTATCTTCCTAATTTGAAGTCGAATTTCAAAATTTCTCATAAATTTGAGTGAGTTTGCATCTAACTTTGTAAGATATCGTCGATTAACATCCATTGAAGCCCATTGAGGTCAATTGTCACTCTGTGTTGAGTGAAAATTTTTTAAGTCTATCTTCCTAATTTGAAGTCGAATTTCAAAATTTCTCATATATTTGAGTGAGTTTGCATCTTACTTTGTCAGATATCGTCGATTTACATCCGTAGAAGCCCATTGAGGTCGATTGTCACTTTGTGTTGAGTGAAAATTTTTTAAGTCTATCTTCCTAATTTGAAGTCGAATTACAACATTTCTTATATATTTGAGTGAGTTTGCATCTAACTTTGTCAGATATCGTCGATTAACATCCATTGAAGCCCATTGAGGTCAATTGTCACTCTGTGTTGAGTGAAAATTTTTTAAGTCTATCTTCCTAATTTGAAGTCGAATTTCAAAATTTCTCATATATTTGAGTGAGTTTGCATCTTACTTTGTCAGATATCGTCGATTTACATCCGTAGAAGCCCATTGAGGTCGATTGTCACTTTGTGTTGAGTGAAAATTTTCTAAGTCTATCTTCCTAATTTGAAGTCGAATTTCAACATTTCTGATATATTTGAGTGAGTTTGCATCTAACTTTGTCAGATATCGTCGATTAACATCCATTGAAGCCCATTGAGGTCGATTGTCACTTTGTGTTGAGTGAAAATTTTTTAAGTCTATCTTCCTAATTTGAAGTCGAATTCCAACATTTCTGATATATTTGAGTGAGTTTGCATCTAACTTTGTCAGATATCGTCGATTAACATCCATTGAAGCTCATTGAGGTCGTTTGTCACTTTGTGTGGAGTGAAAATTTTTTAAGTCTATCTTCCTAATTTGAAGTCGAATTTCAACATTTCTGATATATTTGAGTGAGTTTGCATCTTACTTTGTCAGATATCGTCGATTTACATCCGTTGAAGCCCATTGAGGTCGATTGTCACTTTGTGTTGATTGAAAATTTTCTAAGTCTATCTTCCTAATTTGAAGTCGAATTTCAACATTTCTGATATATTTGAGTGAGTTTGCATCTTACTTTGTCAGATATCGTCGATTTACATCCGTTGAAGCCCATTGAGGTCGATTGTCACTTTGTGTTGATTGAAAATCTTCTAAGTCTATCTTCCTAATTTGAAGTCGAATTTCAACATTTCTGATATATTTGAGTGAGTTTGCATCTAACTTTGTCAGATATCGTTGATTAACATCCATTGAAGCCCATTGAGGTCGATTGTCACTTTGTGTTGAGTGGAAATTTTTTAAGTCTATCTTCCTAATTTGAAGTCGAATTTCAACATTTCTGATATATTTGAGTGAGTTTGCATCTTACTTTGTCAGATATCGTCGATTTACATCCGTTGAAGCCCATTGAGGTCGATTGTCACTTTGTGTTGATTGAAAATTTTCTAAGTCTATCTTCCTAATTTGAAGTCGAATTTCAACATTTCTCATATATTTGAGTGAGATTGCACCTAACTTTGTCAGATATCGTCGATTTTCATCCATTGAAGCCCATTGAGGTCGATTGTCACTTTGTGTTGAGTGGAAATTTTCTAAGTCTATCTTCCTAATTTGAAGTCGAATTTCAACATTTCTGATATATTTGAGTGAGTTTGCATCTAACTTTGTCAGATATCGTCGATTAACATCCATTGAAGCCCATTGAGGTCGATTGTCACTTTGTGTTGAGTGAAAATTTTTTAAGTCTATCTTCCTAATTTGAAGTCGAATTTCAAAATTTCTCATATATTTGAGTGAGTTTGCATCTAAATTGTCAGATATCGTCAATTAACATCCATTGAAGCCCATTGAGGTCGATTGTCACTTTGTGTTGAGTGAAAATTTTTTAAGTCTATCATCCTAATTTGAAGTCGAATTTCAACATTTCTCATATATTTGAGTGAGTTTGCATCTTACTTTGTCAGATATCGTCGATTTACATCCGTAGAAGCCCATTGAGGTCGATTGTCACTTTGTGTTGAGTGAAAATTTTCTAAGTCTATCTTCCTAATTTGAAGTCGAATTTCAACATTTCTGATATATTTGAGTGAGTTTGCATCTAACTTTGTCAGATATCGTCAATTAACATCCATTGAAGCCCATTGAGGTCGATTGTCACTTTGTGTTGAGTGAAAATTTTCTAAGTCTATCTTCCTAATTTGAAGTCGAATTTCAACATTTCTGATATATTTGAGTGAGTTTGCATCTTACTTTGTCAGATATCGTCGATTTACATCCGTAGAAGCCCATTGAGGTCGATTGTCACTTTGTGTTGAGTGAAAATTTTCTAAGTCTATCTTCCTAATTTGAAGTCGAATTTCAACATTTCTGATATATTTGAGTGAGTTTGCATCTAACTTTGTCAGATATCGTCGATTAACATCCATGTAAGCCCATTGAGGTCGATTGTCACTTTGTGTTGAGTGAAAATTTTCTAAGTCTATCTTCCTAATTTGAAGTCGAATTTCAACATTTCTGATATATTTGAGTGAGTTTGCATCTAACTTTGTCAGATATCGTCGATTTACATCCGTTGAAGCCCATTGAGGTCGATTGTCACTTTTTGTTGATTGAAAATTTTCTAAGTCTATCTTCCTAATTTGAAGTCGAATTTCAACATTTCTGATATATTTGAGTGAGTTTGCATCTTACTTTGTCAGATATCGTCGATTTACATCCCTAGAAGCCCATTGAGGTCGATTGTCACTTTGTGTTGAGTGAAAATTTTCTAAGTCTATCTTCCTAATTTGAAGTCGAATTTCAACATTTCTGATATATTTGAGTGAGTTTGCATCTAACTTTGTCAGATATCGTCGATTAACATCCATGTAAGCCCATTGAGGTCGATTGTCACTTTGTGTTGAGTGAAAATTTTCTAAGTCTATCTTCCTAATTTGAAGTCGAATTTCAACATTTCTGATATATTTGAGTGAGTTTGCATCTTACTTTGTCAGATATCGTCGATTTACATCCGTAGAAGCCCATTGAGGTCGATTGTCACTTTGTGTTGAGTGAAAATTTTCTAAGTCTATCTTCCTAATTTGAAGTCGAATTTCAACATTTCTGATATATTTGAGTGAGTTTGCATCTAACTTTGTCAGATATCGTCGATTTACATCCGTTGAAGCCCATTGAGGTCGATTGTCACTTTTTGTTGATTGAAAATTTTCTAAGTCTATCTTCCTAATTTGAAGTCGAATTTCAACATTTCTGATATCTTTGAGTGAGTTTGCATCTTACTTTGTCAGATATCGTCGATTTACATCCGTAGAAGCCCATTGAGGTCGATTGTCACTTTGTGTTGAGTGAAAATTTTCTGAGTCTATCTTCCTAATTTGAAGTCGAATTTCAACATTTCTGATATATTTGAGTGAGTTTGCATCTAACTTTGTCAGATATCGTCGATTAACATCCATGTAAGCCCATTGAGGTCGATTGTCACTTTGTGTTGAGTGAAAATTTTCTAAGTCTATCTTCCTAATTTGAAGTCGAATTTCAACATTTCTGATATATTTGAGTGAGTTTGCATCTAACTTTGTCAGATATCGTCGATTTACATCCGTTGAAGCCCATTGAGGTCGATTGTCACTTTTTGTTGATTGAAAATTTTCTAAGTCTATCTTCCTAATTTGAAGTCGAATTTCAACATTTCTGATATATTTGAGTGAGTTTGCATCTAACTTTGTCAGATATCGTCGATTAACATCCATTGAAGCCCATTGAGGTCGATTGTCACTCTGTGTTGAGTGAAAATTTTTTAAGTCTATCTTCCTAATTTGAAGTCGAATTACAACATTTCTTATATATTTGAGTGAGTTTGCATCTAACTTTGTCAGATATCGTCGATTAACATCCATTGAAGCCCATTGAGGTCAATTGTCACTCTGTGTTGAGTGAAAATTTTTTAAGTCTATCTTCCTAATTTGAAGTCGAATTTCAAAATTTCTCATATATTTGAGTGAGTTTGCATCTTACTTTGTCAGATATCGTCGATTTACATCCGTAGAAGCCCATTGAGGTCGATTGTCACTTTGTGTTGAGTGAAAATTTTCTAAGTCTATCTTCCTAATTTGAAGTCGAATTTCAACATTTCTGATATATTTGAGTGAGTTTGCATCTAACTTTGTCAGATATCGTCGATTAACATCCATTGAAGCCCATTGAGGTCGATTGTCACTTTGTGTTGAGTGAAAATTTTTTAAGTCTATCTTCCTAATTTGAAGTCGAATTTCAAAATTTCTCATAAATTTGAGTGAGTTTGCATCTAACTTTGTAAGATATCGTCGATTAACATCCATTGAAGCCCATTGAGGTCGATTGTCACTTTGTGTTGAGTGAAAATTTTCTAAGTCTATCTTCCTAATTTGAAGTCGAATTCCAACATTTCTGATATATTTGAGTGAGTTTGCATCTAACTTTGTCAGATATCGTCGATTAACATCCATTGAAGCTCATTGAGGTCGATTGTCACTTTGTGTGGAGTGAAAATTTTTTAAGTCTATCTTCCTAATTTGAAGTCGAATTTCAACATTTCTGATATATTTGAGTGAGTTTGCATCTTACTTTGTCAGATATCGTCGATTTACATCCGTTGAAGCCCATTGAGGTCGATTGTCACTTTGTGTTGATTGAAAATTTTCTAAGTCTATCTTCCTAATTTGAAGTCGAATTTCAACATTTCTGATATATTTGAGTGAGTTTGCATCTTACTTTGTCAGATATCGTCGATTTACATCCGTTGAAGCCCATTGAGGTCGATTGTCACTTTGTGTTGATTGAAAATCTTCTAAGTCTATCTTCCTAATTTGAAGTCGAATTTCAACATTTCTGATATATTTGAGTGAGTTTGCATCTAACTTTGTCAGATATCGTTGATTAACATCCATTGAAGCCCATTGAGGTCGATTGTCACTTTGTGTTGAGTGGAAATTTTTTAAGTCTATCTTCCTAATTTGAAGTCGAATTTCAACATTTCTGATATATTTGAGTGAGTTTGCATCTTACTTTGTCAGATATCGTCGATTTACATCCGTTGAAGCCCATTGAGGTCGATTGTCACTTTGTGTTGATTGAAAATTTTCTAAGTCTATCTTCCTAATTTGAAGTCGAATTTCAACATTTCTCATATATTTGAGTGAGATTGCACCTAACTTTGTCAGATATCGTCGATTTTCATTCATTGAAGCCCATTGAGGTCGATTGTCACTTTGTGTTGAGTGGAAATTTTCTAAGTCTATCTTCCTAATTTGAAGTCGAATTTCAACATTTCTGATATATTTGAGTGAGTTTGCATCTAACTTTGTCAGATATCGTCGATTAACATCCATTGAAGCCCATTGAGGTCGATTGTCACTTTGTGTTGAGTGAAAATTTTTTAAGTCTATCTTCCTAATTTGAAGTCGAATTTCAAAATTTCTCATATATTTGAGTGAGTTTGCATCTAACTTTGTCAGATATCGTCGATTAACATCCATTGAAGCCCATTGAGGTCGATTGTCACTTTGTGTTGAGTGAAAATTTTTTAAGTCTATCTTCCTAATTTGAAGTCGAATTTCAAAATTTCTCATATATTTGAGTGAGTTTGCATCTAAATTGTCAGATATCGTCAATTAACATCCATTGAAGCCCATTGAGGTCGATTGTCACTTTGTGTTGAGTGAAAATTTTTTAAGTCTATCATCCTAATTTGAAGTCGAATTTCAACATTTCTCATATATTTGAGTGAGTTTGCATCTTACTTTGTCAGATATCGTCGATTTACATCCGTAGAAGCCCATTGAGGTCGATTGTCACTTTGTGTTGAGTGAAAATTTTCTAAGTCTATCTTCCTAATTTGAAGTCGAATTTCAACATTTCTGATATATTTGAGTGAGTTTGCATCTAACTTTGTCAGATATCGTCAATTAACATCCATTGAAGCCCATTGAGGTCGATTGTCACTTTGTGTTGAGTGAAAATTTTCTAAGTCTATCTTCCTAATTTGAAGTCGAATTTCAACATTTCTGATATATTTGAGTGAGTTTGCATCTTACTTTGTCAGATATCGTCGATTTACATCCGTAGAAGCCCATTGAGGTCGATTGTCACTTTGTGTTGAGTGAAAATTTTCTAAGTCTATCTTCCTAATTTGAAGTCGAATTTCAACATTTCTGATATATTTGAGTGAGTTTGCATCTAACTTTGTCAGATATCGTCGATTAACATCCATGTAAGCCCATTGAGGTCGATTGTCACTTTGTGTTGAGTGAAAATTTTCTAAGTCTATCTTCCTAATTTGAAGTCGAATTTCAACATTTCTGATATATTTGAGTGAGTTTGCATCTAACTTTGTCAGATATCGTCGATTTACATCCGTTGAAGCCCATTGAGGTCGATTGTCACTTTTTGTTGATTGAAAATTTTCTAAGTCTATCTTCCTAATTTGAAGTCGAATTTCAACATTTCTGATATATTTGAGTGAGTTTGCATCTTACTTTGTCAGATATCGTCGATTTACATCCGTAGAAGCCCATTGAGGTCGATTGTCACTTTGTGTTGAGTGAAAATTTTCTAAGTCTATCTTCCTAATTTGAAGTCGAATTTCAACATTTCTGATATATTTGAGTGAGTTTGCATCTAACTTTGTCAGATATCGTCGATTAACATCCATGTAAGCCCATTGAGGTCGATTGTCACTTTGTGTTGAGTGAAAATTTTCTAAGTCTATCTTCCTAATTTGAAGTCGAATTTCAACATTTCTGATATATTTGAGTGAGTTTGCATCTTACTTTGTCAGATATCGTCGATTTACATCCGTTGAAGCCCATTGAGGTCGATTGTCACTTTGTGTTGAGTGAAAATTTTCTAAGTCTATCTTCCTAATTTGAAGTCGAATTTCAACATTTCTGATATATTTGAGTGAGTTTGCATCTAACTTTGTCAGATATCGTCGATTTACATCCATTGAAGCCCATTGAGGTCGATTGTCACTTTGTGTTGATTGAAAATCTTCTAAGTCTATCTTCCTAATTTGAAGTCGAATTTCAACATTTCTGATATATTTGAGTGAGTTTGCATCTTACTTTGTCAGATATCGTCGATTTACATCCGTTGAAGCCCATTGAGGTCGATTGTCACTTTGTGTTGATTGAAAATCTTCTAAGTCTATCTTCCTAATTTGAAGTCGAATTTCAACATTTCTGATATATTTGAGTGAGTTTGCATCTAACTTTGTCAGATATCGTCGATTTACATCCGTTGAAGCCCATTGAGGTCGATTGTCACTTTGTGTGGAGTGAAAATTTTTTAAGTCTATCTTCCTAATTTGAAGTCGAATTTCAACATTTCTGATATATTTGAGTGAGTTTGCATCTTACTTTGTCAGATATCGTCGATTTACATCCATTGAAGCCCATTGAGGTCGATTGTCACTTTGTGTTGATTGAAAATTTTCTAAGTCTATCTTCCTAATTTGAAGTCGAATTTCAACATTTCTGATATATTTGAGTGAGTTTGCATCTTACTTTGTCAGATATCGTCGATTTACATCCGTTGAAGCCCATTGAGGTCGATTGTCACCTTTTGTTGATTGAAAATCTTCTAAGTCTATCTTCCTAATTTGAAGTCGAATTTCAACATTTCTGATATATTTGAGTGAGTTTGCATCTAACTTTGTCAGATATCGTCGATTTACATCCGTTGAAGCCCATTGAGGTCGATTGTCACTCTGTGTTGAGTGAAAATTTTTTAAGTCTATCATCCTAATTTGAAGTCGAATTACAACATTTCTTATATATTTGAGTGAGTTTGCATCTAACTTTGTCAGATATCGTCGATTAACATCCATTGAAGCCCATTGAGGTCAATTGTCACTCTGTGTTGAGTGAAAATTTTTTAAGTCTATCTTCCTAATTTGAAGTCGAATTTCAAAATTTCTCATATATTTGAGTGAGTTTGCATCTTACTTTGTCAGATATCGTCGATTTACATCCGTAGAAGCCCATTGAGGTCGATTGTCACTTTGTGTTGAGTGAAAATTTTCTAAGTCTATCTTCCTAATTTGAAGTCGAATTTCAACATTTCTGATATATTTGAGTGAGTTTGCATCTAACTTTGTCAGATATCGTCGATTAACATCCATTGAAGCCCATTGAGGTCGATTGTCACTTTGTGTTGAGTGAAAATTTTTTAAGTCTATCTTCCTAATTTGAAGTCGAATTTCAAAATTTCTCATAAATTTGAGTGAGTTTGCATCTAACTTTGTAAGATATCGTCGATTAACATCCATTGAAGCCCATTGAGGTCGATTGTCACTTTGTGTTGAGTGAAAATTTTCTAAGTCTATCTTCCTAATTTGAAGTCGAATTCCAACATTTCTGATATATTTGAGTGAGTTTGCATCTAACTTTGTCAGATATCGTCGATTAACATCCATTGAAGCTCATTGAGGTCGATTGTCACTTTGTGTTGAGTGAAAATTTTTTAAGTCTATCATCCTAATTTGAAGTCGAATTTCAACATTTCTTATATATTTGAGTGAGTTTGCATCTAACTTTGTCAGATATCGTCGATTTACATCCATTGAAGCCCATTGAGGTCGATTGTCACTTTGTGTTGAGTGAAAATTTTTTAAGTCTATCTTCCTAATTTGAAGTCGAATTTCAAAATTTCTCATAAATTTGAGTGAGTTTGCATCTAACTTTGTCAGATATCGTCGATTAACATCCATTGAAGCCCATTGAGGTCGATTGTCACTTTGTGTTGAGTGAAAATTTTCTAAGTCTATCTTCCTAATTTGAAGTCGAATTCCAACATTTCTGATATATTTGAGTGAGTTTGCATCTAACTTTGTCAGATATCGTCGATTTACATCCATTGAAGCTTATTGAGGTCGATTGTCACTTTGTGTTGAGTGAAAATTTTTTAAGTCTATCTTCCTAATTTGAAGTCGAATTCCAACATTTCTGATATATTTGAGTGAGTTTGCATCTAACTTTGTCAGATATCGTCGATTTACATCCATTGAAGCTTATTGAGGTCGATTGTCACTTTGTGTTGAGTGAAAATTTTTTAAGTCTATCTTCCTAATTTGAAGTCGAATTCCAACATTTCTGATATATTTGAGTGAGTTTGCATCTAACTTTGTCAGATATCGTCAATTAACATCCATTGAAGCCCATTGAGGTCGATTGTCACTTTGTGTTGAGTGAAAATTTTTTAAGTCTATCATCCTAATTTGAAGTCGAATTTCAACATTTCTTATATATTTGAGTGAGTTTGCATCTAACTTTGTCAGATATCGTCGATTTACATCCATTGAAGCCCATTGAGGTCGATTGTCACTTTGTGTTGAGTGAAAATTTTTTAAGTCTATCTTCCTAATTTGAAGTCGAATTTCAAAATTTCTCATAAATTTGAGTGAGTTTGCATCTAACTTTGTCAGATATCGTCGATTAACATCCATTGAAGCCCATTGAGGTCGATTGTCACTTTGTGTTGAGTGAAAATTTTCTAAGTCTATCTTCCTAATTTGAAGTCGAATTCCAACATTTCTGATATATTTGAGTGAGTTTGCATCTAACTTTGTCAGATATCGTCGATTTACATCCATTGAAGCTTATTGAGGTCGATTGTCACTTTGTGTTGAGTGAAAATTTTTTAAGTCTATCTTCCTAATTTGAAGTCGAATTTCAACATTTCTGATATATTTGAGTGAGTTTGCATCTAACTTTGTCAGATATCGTCGATTAACATCCATTGAAGCCCATTGAGGTCGATTGTCACTCTGTGTTGAGTGAAAATTTTTTAAGTCTATCATCCTAATTTGAAGTCGAATTTCAACATTTCTCATATATTTGAGTGAGTTTGCATCTTACTTTGTCAGATATCGTCGATTTACATCCGTAGAAGCCCATTGAGGTCGATTGTCACTTTGTGTTGAGTGAAAATTTTCTAAGTCTATCTTCCTAATTTGAAGTCGAATTTCAAAATTTCTCATAAATTTGAGTGAGTTTGCATCTAACTTTGTCAGATATCGTCGATTAACATCCATTGAAGCCCATTGAGGTCGATTGTCACTTTGTGTTGAGTGAAAATTTTCTAAGTCTATCTTCCTAATTTGAAGTCGAATTCCAACATTTCTGATATATTTGAGTGAGTTTGCATCTAACTTTGTCAGATATCGTCGATTTACATCCATTGAAGCTTATTGAGGTCGATTGTCACTCTGTGTTGAGTGAAAATTTTTTAAGTCTATCTTCCTAATTTGAAGTCGAATTTCAACATTTCTTATATATTTGAGTGAGTTTGCATCTAACTTTGTCAGATATCGTCGATTTACATCCATTGAAGCTCATTGAGGTCGATTGTCACTTTGTGTTGAGTGAAAATTTCCTAAGTCTATCTTCCTAATTTGAAGTCGAATTTGAACATTTCTGATATATTTGAGTGAGTTTGCATCTAACTTTGTCAGATATCGTCGATTAACATCCATTGAAGCCCATTGAGGTCGATTGTCACTCTGTGTTGAGTGAAAATTTTTTAAGTCTATCTTCCTAATTTGAAGTCGAATTTCAAAATTTCTGATATATTTGAGTGAGTTTGCATCTTACTTTGTCAGATATCGTCGATTAACATCCATTGAAGCCCATTGAGGTCGATTGTCACTCTGTGTTGAGTGAAAATTTTTTAAGTCTATCTTCCTAATTTGAAGTCGAATTTGAACATTTCTGATATATTTGAGTGAGTTTGCATCTTACTTTGTCAGATATCGTCGATTTACATCCGTAGAAGCCCATTGAGGTCGATTGTCACTTTGTGTTGAGTGAAAACTTTCTAAGTCTATCTTCCTAATTTGAAGTCGAATTTCAACATTTCTGATATATTTGAGTGAGTTTGCATCTAACTTTGTCAGATATCGTCGATTAACATCCATTGAAGCCCATTGAGGTCGATTGTCACTCTGTGTTGAGTGAAAATTTTTTAAGTCTATCTTCCTAATTTGAAGTCGAATTTGAACATTTCTGATATATTTGAGTGAGTTTGCATCTTACTTTGTCAGATATCGTCGATTTACATCCGTAGAAGCCCATTGAGGTCGATTGTCACTTTGTGTTGAGTGAAAACTTTCTAAGTCTATCTTCCTAATTTGAAGTCGAATTTCAACATT
Source organism: Diorhabda carinulata (assembly GCF_026250575.1). Taxonomy (NCBI): domain Eukaryota; kingdom Metazoa; phylum Arthropoda; class Insecta; order Coleoptera; family Chrysomelidae; genus Diorhabda; species Diorhabda carinulata. The sequence continues at coordinate 15,414,669 of NC_079462.1, forward strand.
TCTGATATATTTGAGTGAGTTTGCATCTCACTTTGTCAGATATCGTCGATTAACATCCATTGAAGCCCATTGAGGTCGATTGTCACTCTGTGTTGAGTGAAAATTTTTTAAGTCTATCATCCTAATTTGAAGTCGAATTTCAACATTTCTCATATATTTGAGTGAGTTTGCATCTTACTTTGTCAGATATCGTCGATTTACATCCGTAGAAGCCCATTGAGGTCGATTGTCACTTTGTGTTGAGTAAAAATTTTCTAAGTCTATCTTCCTAATTTGAAGTCGAATTTCAACATTTCTGATATATTTGAGTGAGTTTGCATCTAACTTTGTCAGATATCGTCAATTAACATCCATTGAAGCCCATTGAGGTCGATTGTCACTTTGTGTTGAGTGAAAATTTTTTAAGTCTATCATCCTAATTTGAAGTCGAATTACAACATTTCTTATATATTTGAGTGAGTTTGCATCTAACTTTGTCAGATATCGTCGATTAACATCCATTGAAGCCCATTGAGGTCAATTGTCACTCTGTGTTGAGTGAAAATTTTTTAAGTCTATCTTCCTAATTTGAAGTCGAATTTCAAAATTTCTCATATATTTGAGTGAGTTTGCATCTTACTTTGTCAGATATCGTCGATTTACATCCGTAGAAGCCCATTGAGGTCGATTGTCACTTTGTGTTGAGTGAAAATTTTCTAAGTCTATCTTCCTAATTTGAAGTCGAATTTCAACATTTCTGATATATTTGAGTGAGTTTGCATCTAACTTTGTCAGATATCGTCGATTAACATCCATTGAAGCCCATTGAGGTCGATTGTCACTTTGTGTTGAGTGAAAATTTTTTAAGTCTATCTTCCTAATTTGAAGTCGAATTTCAAAATTTCTCATAAATTTGAGTGAGTTTGCATCTAACTTTGTAAGATATCGTCGATTAACATCCATTGAAGCCCATTGAGGTCGATTGTCACTTTGTGTTGAGTGAAAATTTTCTAAGTCTATCTTCCTAATTTGAAGTCGAATTCCAACATTTCTGATATATTTGAGTGAGTTTGCATCTAACTTTGTCAGATATCGTCGATTAACATCCATTGAAGCTCATTGAGGTCGATTGTCACTTTGTGTTGAGTGAAAATTTCCTAAGTCTATCTTCCTAATTTGAAGTCGAATTTGAACATTTCTGATATATTTGAGTGAGTTTGCATCTAACTTTGTCAGATATCGTCGATTAACATCCATTGAAGCCCATTGAGGTCGATTGTCACTTTGTGTTGGGTGAAAATTTTCTAAGTCTATCTTCCTAATTTGAAAACGAATTTCAACATTTCTGATATATTTGAGTGAGTTTGCATCTTACTTTGTCAGATATCGTCGATTTACATCCGTTGAAGCCCATTGAGGTCGATTGTCACTTTGTGTTGAGTGAAAATTTTCTAAGTCTATCTTCCTAATTTGAAGTCGAATTTCAACATTTCTGATATATTTGAGTGAGTTTGCATCTAACTTTGTCAGATATCGTCGATTTACATCCATTGAAGCCCATTGAGGTCGATTGTCACTTTGTGTTGATTGAAAATCTTCTAAGTCTATCTTCCTAATTTGAAGTCGAATTTCAACATTTCTGATATATTTGAGTGAGTTTGCATCTTACTTTGTCAGATATCGTCGATTTACATCCGTTGAAGCCCATTGAGGTCGATTGTCACTTTGTGTTGATTGAAAATCTTCTAAGTCTATCTTCCTAATTTGAAGTCGAATTTCAACATTTCTGATATATTTGAGTGAGTTTGCATCTAACTTTGTCAGATATCGTCGATTTACATCCGTTGAAGCCCATTGAGGTCGATTGTCACTTTGTGTGGAGTGAAAATTTTTTAAGTCTATCTTCCTAATTTGAAGTCGAATTTCAACATTTCTGATATATTTGAGTGAGTTTGCATCTAACTTTGTCAGATATCGTCGATTTACATCCGTTGAAGCCCATTGAGGTCGATTGTCACTTTGTGTGGAGTGAAAATTTTTTAAGTCTATCTTCCTAATTTGAAGTCGAATTTCAACATTTCTGATATATTTGAGTGAGTTTGCATCTTACTTTGTCAGATATCGTCGATTTACATCCGTTGAAGCCCATTGAGGTCGATTGTCACCTTTTGTTGATTGAAAATCTTCTAAGTCTATCTTCCTAATTTGAAGTCGAATTTCAACATTTCTGATATATTTGAGTGAGTTTGCATCTAACTTTGTCAGATATCGTTGATTAACATCCATTGAAGCCCATTGAGGTCGATTGTCACTTTGTGTTGAGTGGAAATTTTTTAAGTCTATCTTCCTAATTTGAAGTCGAATTTCAACATTTCTGATATATTTGAGTGAGTTTGCATCTTACTTTGTCAGATATCGTCGATTTACATCCGTTGAAGCCCATTGAGGTCGATTGTCACTTTGTGTTGATTGAAAATTTTCTAAGTCTATCTTCCTAATTTGAAGTCGAATTTCAACATTTCTCATATATTTGAGTGAGATTGCACCTAACTTTGTCAGATATCGTCGATTTTCATCCATTGAAGCCCATTGAGGTCGATTGTCACTTTGTGTTGAGTGGAAATTTTCTAAGTCTATCTTCCTAATTTGAAGTCGAATTTCAACATTTCTGATATATTTGAGTGAGTTTGCATCTAACTTTGTCAGATATCGTCGATTAACATCCATTGAAGCCCATTGAGGTCGATTGTCACTTTGTGTTGAGTGAAAATTTTTTAAGTCTATCTTCCTAATTTGAAGTCGAATTTCAAAATTTCTCATATATTTGAGTGAGTTTGCATCTAAATTGTCAGATATCGTCAATTAACATCCATTGAAGCCCATTGAGGTCGATTGTCACTTTGTGTTGAGTGAAAATTTTCTAAGTCTATCTTCTTAATTTGAAGTCGAATTTCAACATTTCTGATATATTTGAGTGAGTTTGCATCTAACTTTGTCAGATATCGTCAATTAACATCCATTGAAGCCCATTGAGGTCGATTGTCACTTTGTGTTGAGTGAAAATTTTCTAAGTCTATCTGCCTAATTTGAAGTCGAATTTCAAAATTTCTGATATATTTGAGTGAGTTTGCATCTTACTTTGTCAGATATCGTCGATTAACATCCATTGAAGCCCATTGAGGTCGATTGTCACTCTGTGTTGAGTGAAAATTTTTTAAGTCTATCTTCCTAATTTGAAGTCGAATTTGAACATTTCTGATATATTTGAGTGAGTTTGCATCTTACTTTGTCAGATATCGTCGATTTACATCCGTAGAAGCCCATTGAGGTCGATTGTCACTTTGTGTTGAGTGAAAACTTTCTAAGTCTATCTTCCTAATTTGAAGTCGAATTTCAACATTTCTGATATATTTGAGTGAGTTTGCATCTAACTTTGTCAGATATCGTCGATTAACATCCATTGAAGCCCATTGAGGTCGATTGTCACTCTGTGTTGAGTGAAAATTTTTTAAGTCTATCTTCCTAATTTGAAGTCGAATTTGAACATTTCTGATATATTTGAGTGAGTTTGCATCTTACTTTGTCAGATATCGTCGATTTACATCCGTAGAAGCCCATTGAGGTCGATTGTCACTTTGTGTTGAGTGAAAACTTTCTAAGTCTATCTTCCTAATTTGAAGTCGAATTTCAACATTTCTGATATATTTGAGTGAGTTTGCATCTCACTTTGTCAGATATCGTCGATTAACATCCATTGAAGCCCATTGAGGTCGATTGTCACTCTGTGTTGAGTGAAAATTTTTTAAGTCTATCATCCTAATTTGAAGTCGAATTTCAACATTTCTCATATATTTGAGTGAGTTTGCATCTTACTTTGTCAGATATCGTCGATTTACATCCGTAGAAGCCCATTGAGGTCGATTGTCACTTTGTGTTGAGTAAAAATTTTCTAAGTCTATCTTCCTAATTTGAAGTCGAATTTCAACATTTCTGATATATTTGAGTGAGTTTGCATCTAACTTTGTCAGATATCGTCAATTAACATCCATTGAAGCCCATTGAGGTCGATTGTCACTTTGTGTTGAGTGAAAATTTTTTAAGTCTATCATCCTAATTTGAAGTCGAATTACAACATTTCTTATATATTTGAGTGAGTTTGCATCTAACTTTGTCAGATATCGTCGATTAACATCCATTGAAGCCCATTGAGGTCAATTGTCACTCTGTGTTGAGTGAAAATTTTTTAAGTCTATCTTCCTAATTTGAAGTCGAATTTCAAAATTTCTCATATATTTGAGTGAGTTTGCATCTTACTTTGTCAGATATCGTCGATTTACATCCGTAGAAGCCCATTGAGGTCGATTGTCACTTTGTGTTGAGTGAAAATTTTCTAAGTCTATCTTCCTAATTTGAAGTCGAATTTCAACATTTCTGATATATTTGAGTGAGTTTGCATCTAACTTTGTCAGATATCGTCGATTAACATCCATTGAAGCCCATTGAGGTCGATTGTCACTTTGTGTTGAGTGAAAATTTTTTAAGTCTATCTTCCTAATTTGAAGTCGAATTTCAAAATTTCTCATAAATTTGAGTGAGTTTGCATCTAACTTTGTAAGATATCGTCGATTAACATCCATTGAAGCCCATTGAGGTCGATTGTCACTTTGTGTTGAGTGAAAATTTTCTAAGTCTATCTTCCTAATTTGAAGTCGAATTCCAACATTTCTGATATATTTGAGTGAGTTTGCATCTAACTTTGTCAGATATCGTCGATTAACATCCATTGAAGCTCATTGAGGTCGATTGTCACTTTGTGTTGAGTGAAAATTTCCTAAGTCTATCTTCCTAATTTGAAGTCGAATTTGAACATTTCTGATATATTTGAGTGAGTTTGCATCTAACTTTGTCAGATATCGTCGATTAACATCCATTGAAGCCCATTGAGGTCGATTGTCACTTTGTGTTGGGTGAAAATTTTCTAAGTCTATCTTCCTAATTTGAAAACGAATTTCAACATTTCTGATATATTTGAGTGAGTTTGCATCTTACTTTGTCAGATATCGTCGATTTACATCCGTTGAAGCCCATTGAGGTCGATTGTCACTTTGTGTTGAGTGAAAATTTTCTAAGTCTATCTTCCTAATTTGAAGTCGAATTTCAACATTTCTGATATATTTGAGTGAGTTTGCATCTAACTTTGTCAGATATCGTCGATTTACATCCATTGAAGCCCATTGAGGTCGATTGTCACTTTGTGTTGATTGAAAATCTTCTAAGTCTATCTTCCTAATTTGAAGTCGAATTTCAACATTTCTGATATATTTGAGTGAGTTTGCATCTTACTTTGTCAGATATCGTCGATTTACATCCGTTGAAGCCCATTGAGGTCGATTGTCACTTTGTGTTGATTGAAAATCTTCTAAGTCTATCTTCCTAATTTGAAGTCGAATTTCAACATTTCTGATATATTTGAGTGAGTTTGCATCTAACTTTGTCAGATATCGTCGATTTACATCCGTTGAAGCCCATTGAGGTCGATTGTCACTTTGTGTGGAGTGAAAATTTTTTAAGTCTATCTTCCTAATTTGAAGTCGAATTTCAACATTTCTGATATATTTGAGTGAGTTTGCATCTTACTTTGTCAGATATCGTCGATTTACATCCATTGAAGCCCATTGAGGTCGATTGTCACTTTGTGTTGATTGAAAATTTTCTAAGTCTATCTTCCTAATTTGAAGTCGAATTTCAACATTTCTGATATATTTGAGTGAGTTTGCATCTTACTTTGTCAGATATCGTCGATTTACATCCGTTGAAGCCCATTGAGGTCGATTGTCACCTTTTGTTGATTGAAAATCTTCTAAGTCTATCTTCCTAATTTGAAGTCGAATTTCAACATTTCTGATATATTTGAGTGAGTTTGCATCTAACTTTGTCAGATATCGTTGATTAACATCCATTGAAGCCCATTGAGGTCGATTGTCACTTTGTGTTGAGTGGAAATTTTTTAAGTCTATCTTCCTAATTTGAAGTCGAATTTCAACATTTCTGATATATTTGAGTGAGTTTGCATCTTACTTTGTCAGATATCGTCGATTTACATCCGTTGAAGCCCATTGAGGTCGATTGTCACTTTGTGTTGATTGAAAATTTTCTAAGTCTATCTTCCTAATTTGAAGTCGAATTTCAACATTTCTCATATATTTGAGTGAGATTGCACCTAACTTTGTCAGATATCGTCGATTTTCATCCATTGAAGCCCATTGAGGTCGATTGTCACTTTGTGTTGAGTGGAAATTTTCTAAGTCTATCTTCCTAATTTGAAGTCGAATTTCAACATTTCTGATATATTTGAGTGAGTTTGCATCTAACTTTGTCAGATATCGTCGATTAACATCCATTGAAGCCCATTGAGGTCGATTGTCACTTTGTGTTGAGTGAAAATTTTTTAAGTCTATCTTCCTAATTTGAAGTCGAATTTCAAAATTTCTCATATATTTGAGTGAGTTTGCATCTAAATTGTCAGATATCGTCAATTAACATCCATTGAAGCCCATTGAGGTCGATTGTCACTTTGTGTTGAGTGAAAATTTTCTAAGTCTATCTTCCTAATTTGAAGTCGAATTTCAACATTTCTGATATATTTGAGTGAGTTTGCATCTAACTTTGTCAGATATCGTCAATTAACATCCATTGAAGCCCATTGAGGTCGATTGTCACTTTGTGTTGAGTGAAAATTTTCTAAGTCTATCTTCCTAATTTGAAGTCGAATTCCAACATTTCTGATATATTTGAGTGAGTTTGCATCTAGCTTTGTCAGATATCGTCGATTAACATCCATTGAAGCTCATTGAGGTCGATTGTCACTTTGTGTTAAGTGAAAATTTCCTAAGTCTATCTTCCTAATTTGAAGTCGAATTTGAACATTTCTGATATATTTGAGTGAGTTTGCATCTAACTTTGTCAGATATCGTCGATTAACATCCATTGAAGCCCATTGAGGTCGATTGTCACTTTGTGTTGGGTGAAAATTTTCTAAGTCTATCTTCCTAATTTGAAAACAATTTTCAACATTTCTGATATATTTGAGTGAGTTTGCATCTTACTTTGTCAGATATCGTCGATTTACATCCGTTGAAGCCCATTGAGGTCGATTGTCACTTTGTGTTGAGTGAAAATTTTCTAAGTCTATCTTCCTAATTTGAAGTCGAATTTCAACATTTCTGATATATTTGAGTGAGTTTGCATCTAACTTTGTCAGATATCGTCGATTTACATCCATTGAAGCCCATTGAGGTCGATTGTCACTTTGTGTTGATTGAAAATCTTCTAAGTCTATCTTCCTAATTTGAAGTCGAATTTCAACATTTCTGATATATTTGAGTGAGTTTGCATCTTACTTTGTCAGATATCGTCGATTTACATCCGTTGAAGCCCATTGAGGTCGATTGTCACTTTGTGTTGAGTGAAAATTTTCTAAGTCTATCTTCCTAATTTGAAGTCGAATTTCAACATTTCTGATATATTTGAGTGAGTTTGCATCTAACTTTGTCAGATATCGTCGATTAACATCCATTGAAGCCCATTGAGGTCGATTGTCACTTTGTGTTGAGTGAAAATTTTTTAAGTCTATCTTCCTAATTTGAAGTCGAATTTCAAAATTTCTCATAAATTTGAGTGAGTTTGCATCTAACTTTGTAAGATATCGTCGATTAACATCCATTGAAGCCCATTGAGGTCGATTGTCACTTTGTGTTGAGTGAAAATTTTCTAAGTCTATCTTCCTAATTTGAAGTCGAATTCCAACATTTCTGATATATTTGAGTGAGTTTGCATCTAACTTTGTCAGATATCGTCGATTAACATCCATTGAAGCTCATTGAGGTCGATTGTCACTTTGTGTTGAGTGAAAATTTCCTAAGTCTATCTTCCTAATTTGAAGTCGAATTTGAACATTTCTGATATATTTGAGTGAGTTTGCATCTAACTTTGTCAGATATCGTCGATTAACATCCATTGAAGCCCATTGAGGTCGATTGTCACTTTGTGTTGGGTGAAAATTTTCTAAGTCTATCTTCCTAATTTGAAAACGAATTTCAACATTTCTGATATATTTGAGTGAGTTTGCATCTTACTTTGTCAGATATCGTCGATTTACATCCGTTGAAGCCCATTGAGGTCGATTGTCACTTTGTGTTGAGTGAAAATTTTCTAAGTCTATCTTCCTAATTTGAAGTCGAATTTCAACATTTCTGATATATTTGAGTGAGTTTGCATCTAACTTTGTCAGATATCGTCGATTTACATCCATTGAAGCCCATTGAGGTCGATTGTCACTTTGTGTTGATTGAAAATCTTCTAAGTCTATCTTCCTAATTTGAAGTCGAATTTCAACATTTCTGATATATTTGAGTGAGTTTGCATCTTACTTTGTCAGATATCGTCGATTTACATCCGTTGAAGCCCATTGAGGTCGATTGTCACTTTGTGTTGATTGAAAATCTTCTAAGTCTATCTTCCTAATTTGAAGTCGAATTTCAACATTTCTGATATATTTGAGTGAGTTTGCATCTAACTTTGTCAGATATCGTCGATTTACATCCGTTGAAGCCCATTGAGGTCGATTGTCACTTTGTGTGGAGTGAAAATTTTTTAAGTCTATCTTCCTAATTTGAAGTCGAATTTCAACATTTCTGATATATTTGAGTGAGTTTGCATCTTACTTTGTCAGATATCGTCGATTTACATCCATTGAAGCCCATTGAGGTCGATTGTCACTTTGTGTTGATTGAAAATTTTCTAAGTCTATCTTCCTAATTTGAAGTCGAATTTCAACATTTCTGATATATTTGAGTGAGTTTGCATCTTACTTTGTCAGATATCGTCGATTTACATCCGTTGAAGCCCATTGAGGTCGATTGTCACCTTTTGTTGATTGAAAATCTTCTAAGTCTATCTTCCTAATTTGAAGTCGAATTTCAACATTTCTGATATATTTGAGTGAGTTTGCATCTAACTTTGTCAGATATCGTTGATTAACATCCATTGAAGCCCATTGAGGTCGATTGTCACTTTGTGTTGAGTGGAAATTTTTTAAGTCTATCTTCCTAATTTGAAGTCGAATTTCAACATTTCTGATATATTTGAGTGAGTTTGCATCTTACTTTGTCAGATATCGTCGATTTACATCCGTTGAAGCCCATTGAGGTCGATTGTCACTTTGTGTTGATTGAAAATTTTCTAAGTCTATCTTCCTAATTTGAAGTCGAATTTCAACATTTCTCATATATTTGAGTGAGATTGCACCTAACTTTGTCAGATATCGTCGATTTTCATCCATTGAAGCCCATTGAGGTCGATTGTCACTTTGTGTTGAGTGGAAATTTTCTAAGTCTATCTTCCTAATTTGAAGTCGAATTTCAACATTTCTGATATATTTGAGTGAGTTTGCATCTAACTTTGTCAGATATCGTCGATTAACATCCATTGAAGCCCATTGAGGTCGATTGTCACTTTGTGTTGAGTGAAAATTTTTTAAGTCTATCTTCCTAATTTGAAGTCGAATTTCAAAATTTCTCATATATTTGAGTGAGTTTGCATCTAAATTGTCAGATATCGTCAATTAACATCCATTGAAGCCCATTGAGGTCGATTGTCACTTTGTGTTGAGTGAAAATTTTCTAAGTCTATCTTCCTAATTTGAAGTCGAATTTCAACATTTCTGATATATTTGAGTGAGTTTGCATCTAACTTTGTCAGATATCGTCAATTAACATCCATTGAAGCCCATTGAGGTCGATTGTCACTTTGTGTTGAGTGAAAATTTTCTAAGTCTATCTTCCTAATTTGAAGTCGAATTCCAACATTTCTGATATATTTGAGTGAGTTTGCATCTAACTTTGTCAGATATCGTCGATTAACATTCATTGAAGCTCATTGAGGTCGATTGTCACTTTGTGTTGAGTGAAAATTTACTAAGTCTATCTTCCTAATTTGAAGTCGAATTTGAACATTTCTGATATATTTGAGTGAGTTTGCATCTAACTTTGTCAGATATCGTCGATTAACATCCATTGAAGCCCATTGAGGTCGATTGTCACTTTGTGTTGGGTGAAAATTTTCTAAGTCTATCTTCCTAATTTGAAGTCGAATTTCAACATTTCTGATATATTTGAGTGAGTTTGCATCTTACTTTGTCAGATATCGTCGATTTACATCCGTTGAAGCCCATTGAGGTCGATTGTCACTTTGTGTTGAGTGAAAATTTTCTAAGTCTATCTTCCTAATTTGAAGTCGAATTTCAACATTTCTCATATATTTGAGTGAGTTTGCATCTTACTTTGTCAGATATCGTCGATTTACATCCGTAGAAGCCCATTGAGGTCGATTGTCACTTTGTGTTGAGTAAAAATTTTCTAAGTCTATCTTCCTAATTTGAAGTCGAATTTCAACATTTCTGATATATTTGAGTGAGTTTGCATCTAACTTTGTCAGATATCGTCAATTAACATCCATTGAAGCCCATTGAGGTCGATTGTCACTTTGTGTTGAGTGAAAATTTTTTAAGTCTATCATCCTAATTTGAAGTCGAATTACAACATTTCTTATATATTTGAGTGAGTTTGCATCTAACTTTGTCAGATATCGTCGATTAACATCCATTGAAGCCCATTGAGGTCAATTGTCACTCTGTGTTGAGTGAAAATTTTTTAAGTCTATCTTCCTAATTTGAAGTCGAATTTCAAAATTTCTCATATATTTGAGTGAGTTTGCATCTTACTTTGTCAGATATCGTCGATTTACATCCGTAGAAGCCCATTGAGGTCGATTGTCACTTTGTGTTGAGTGAAAATTTTCTAAGTCTATCTTCCTAATTTGAAGTCGAATTTCAACATTTCTGATATATTTGAGTGAGTTTGCATCTAACTTTGTCAGATATCGTCGATTAACATCCATTGAAGCCCATTGAGGTCGATTGTCACTTTGTGTTGAGTGAAAATTTTTTAAGTCTATCTTCCTAATTTGAAGTCGAATTTCAAAATTTCTCATAAATTTGAGTGGGTTTGCATCTAACTTTGTAAGATATCGTCGATTAACATCCATTGAAGCCCATTGAGGTCGATTGTCACTTTGTGTTGAGTGAAAATTTCCTAAGTCTATCTTCCTAATTTGAAGTCGAATTTGAACATTTCTGATATATTTGAGTGAGTTTGCATCTAACTTTGTCAGATATCGTCGATTAACATCCATTGAAGCCCATTGAGGTCGATTGTCACTTTGTGTTGGGTGAAAATTTTCTAAGTCTATCTTCCTAATTTGAAAACGAATTTCAACATTTCTGATATATTTGAGTGAGTTTGCATCTAACTTTGTCAGATATCGTCAATTAACATCCATTGAAGCCCATTGAGGTCGATTGTCACTTTGTGTTGAGTGAAAATTTTTTAAGTCTATCATCCTAATTTGAAGTCGAATTACAACATTTCTTATATATTTGAGTGAGTTTGCATCTAACTTTGTCAGATATCGTCGATTAACATCCATTGAAGCCCATTGAGGTCAATTGTCACTCTGTGTTGAGTGAAAATTTTTTAAGTCTATCTTCCTAATTTGAAGTCGAATTTCAAAATTTCTCATATATTTGAGTGAGTTTGCATCTTACTTTGTCAGATATCGTCGATTTACATCCGTAGAAGCCCATTGAGGTCGATTGTCACTTTGTGTTGAGTGAAAATTTTCTAAGTCTATCTTCCTAATTTGAAGTCGAATTTCAACATTTCTGATATATTTGAGTGAGTTTGCATCTAACTTTGTCAGATATCGTCGATTAACATCCATTGAAGCCCATTGAGGTCGATTGTCACTTTGTGTTGAGTGAAAATTTTTTAAGTCTATCTTCCTAATTTGAAGTCGAATTTCAAAATTTCTCATTAATTTGAGTGAGTTTGCATCTAACTTTGTAAGATATCGTCGATTAACATCCATTGAAGCCCATTGAGGTCGATTGTCACTTTGTGTTGAGTGAAAATTTCCTAAGTCTATCTTCCTAATTTGAAGTCGAATTTGAACATTTCTGATATATTTGAGTGAGTTTGCATCTAACTTTGTCAGATATCGTCGATTAACATCCATTGAAGCCCATTGAGGTCGATTGTCACTTTGTGTTGGGTGAAAATTTTCTAAGTCTATCTTCCTAATTTGAAAACGAATTTCAACATTTCTGATATATTTGAGTGAGTTTGCATCTTACTTTGTCAGATATCGTCGATTAACATCCATTGAAGCCCATTGAGGTCGATTGTCACTTTGTGTTGGGTGAAAATTTTCTAAGTCTATCTTCCTAATTTGAAAACGAATTTCAACATTTCTGATATATTTGAGTGAGTTTGCATCTAACTTTGTCAGATATCGTCGATTAACATCCATTGAAGCTCATTGAGGTCGATTGTCACTTTGTGTTGAGTGAAAATTTCCTAAGTCTATCTTCCTAATTTGAAGTCGAATTTGAACATTTCTGATATATTTGAGTGAGTTTGCATCTAACTTTGTCAGATATCGTCGATTAACATCCATTGAAGCCCATTGAGGTCGATTGTCACTTTGTGTTGGGTGAAAATTTTCTAAGTCTATCTTCCTAATTTGAAAACGAATTTCAACATTTCTGATATATTTGAGTGAGTTTGCATCTTACTTTGTCAGATATCGTCGATTTACATCCGTTGAAGCCCATTGAGGTCGATTGTCACTTTGTGTTGAGTGAAAATTTTCTAAGTCTATCTTCCTAATTTGAAGTCGAATTTCAACATTTCTGATATATTTGAGTGAGTTTGCATCTAACTTTGTCAGATATCGTCGATTTACATCCATTGAAGCCCATTGAGGTCGATTGTCACTTTGTGTTGATTGAAAATCTTCTAAGTCTATCTTCCTAATTTGAAGTCGAATTTCAACATTTCTGATATATTTAAGTGAGTTTGCATCTTACTTTGTCAGATATCGTCGATTTACATCCGTTGAAGCCCATTGAGGTCGATTGTCACTTTGTGTTGATTGAAAATCTTCTAAGTCTATCTTCCTAATTTGAAGTCGAATTTCAACATTTCTGATATATTTGAGTGAGTTTGCATCTAACTTTGTCAGATATCGTCGATTTACATCCGTTGAAGCCCATTGAGGTCGATTGTCACTTTGTGTGGAGTGAAAATTTTTTAAGTCTATCTTCCTAATTTGAAGTCGAATTTCAACATTTCTGATATATTTGAGTGAGTTTGCATCTAACTTTGTCAGATATCGTTGATTAACATCCATTGAAGCCCATTGAGGTCGATTGTCACTTTGTGTTGAGTGGAAATTTTTTAAGTCTATCTTCCTAATTTGAAGTCGAATTTCAACATTTCTGATATATTTGAGTGAGTTTGCATCTTACTTTGTCAGATATCGTCGATTAACATCCATTGAAGCCCATTGAGGTCGATTGTCACTTTGTGTTGAGTGAAAATTTCCTAAGTCTATCTTCCTAATTTGAAGTCGAATTTGAACATTTCTGATATATTTGAGTGAGTTTGCATCTAACTTTGTCAGATATCGTCGATTAACATCCATTGAAGCCCATTGAGGTCGATTGTCACTTTGTGTTGGGTGAAAATTTTCTAAGTCTATCTTCCTAATTTGAAAACGAATTTCAACATTTCTGATATATTTGAGTGAGTTTGCATCTTACTTTGTCAGATATCGTCAATTAACATCCATTGAAGCCCATTGAGGTCGATTGTCACTTTGTGTTGGGTGAAAATTTTCTAAGTCTATCTTCCTAATTTGAAAACGAATTTCAACATTTCTGATATATTTGAGTGAGTTTGCATCTTACTTTGTCAGATATCGTCGATTAACATCCATTGAAGCCCATTGAGGTCGATTGTCACTTTGTGTTGGGTGAAAATTTTCTAAGTCTATCTTCCTAATTTGAAAACGAATTTCAACATTTCTGATATATTTGAGTGAGTTTGCATCTAACTTTGTCAGATATCGTCAATTAACATCCATTGAAGCCCATTGAGGTCGATTGTCACTTTGTGTTGAGTGAAAATTTTTTAAGTCTATCATCCTAATTTGAAGTCGAATTACAACATTTCTTATATATTTGAGTGAGTTTGCATCTAACTTTGTCAGATATCGTCGATTAACATCCATTGAAGCCCATTGAGGTCAATTGTCACTCTGTGTTGAGTGAAAATTTTTTAAGTCTATCTTCCTAATTTGAAGTCGAATTTCAAAATTTCTCATATATTTGAGTGAGTTTGCATCTTACTTTGTCAGATATCGTCGATTTACATCCGTAGAAGCCCATTGAGGTCGATTGTCACTTTGTGTTGAGTGAAAATTTTCTAAGTCTATCTTCCTAATTTGAAGTCGAATTTCAACATTTCTGATATATTTGAGTGAGTTTGCATCTAACTTTGTCAGATATCGTCGATTAACATCCATTGAAGCCCATTGAGGTCGATTGTCACTTTGTGTTGAGTGAAAATTTTTTAAGTCTATCTTCCTAATTTGAAGTCGAATTTCAAAATTTCTCATTAATTTGAGTGAGTTTGCATCTAACTTTGTAAGATATCGTCGATTAACATCCATTGAAGCCCATTGAGGTCGATTGTCACTTTGTGTTGAGTGAAAATTTCCTAAGTCTATCTTCCTAATTTGAAGTCGAATTTGAACATTTCTGATATATTTGAGTGAGTTTGCATCTAACTTTGTCAGATATCGTCGATTAACATCCATTGAAGCCCATTGAGGTCGATTGTCACTTTGTGTTGGGTGAAAATTTTCTAAGTCTATCTTCCTAATTTGAAAACGAATTTCAACATTTCTGATATATTTGAGTGAGTTTGCATCTTACTTTGTCAGATATCGTCGATTAACATCCATTGAAGCCCATTGAGGTCGATTGTCACTTTGTGTTGGGTGAAAATTTTCTAAGTCTATCTTCCTAATTTGAAAACGAATTTCAACATTTCTGATATATTTGAGTGAGTTTGCATCTAACTTTGTCAGATATCGTCGATTAACATCCATTGAAGCTCATTGAGGTCGATTGTCACTTTGTGTTGAGTGAAAATTTCCTAAGTCTATCTTCCTAATTTGAAGTCGAATTTGAACATTTCTGATATATTTGAGTGAGTTTGCATCTAACTTTGTCAGATATCGTCGATTAACATCCATTGAAGCCCATTGAGGTCGATTGTCACTTTGTGTTGGGTGAAAATTTTCTAAGTCTATCTTCCTAATTTGAAAACGAATTTCAACATTTCTGATATATTTGAGTGAGTTTGCATCTTACTTTGTCAGATATCGTCGATTTACATCCGTTGAAGCCCATTGAGGTCGATTGTCACTTTGTGTTGAGTGAAAATTTTCTAAGTCTATCTTCCTAATTTGAAGTCGAATTTCAACATTTCTGATATATTTGAGTGAGTTTGCATCTAACTTTGTCAGATATCGTCGATTTACATCCATTGAAGCCCATTGAGGTCGATTGTCACTTTGTGTTGATTGAAAATCTTCTAAGTCTATCTTCCTAATTTGAAGTCGAATTTCAACATTTCTGATATATTTAAGTGAGTTTGCATCTTACTTTGTCAGATATCGTCGATTTACATCCGTTGAAGCCCATTGAGGTCGATTGTCACTTTGTGTTGATTGAAAATCTTCTAAGTCTATCTTCCTAATTTGAAGTCGAATTTCAACATTTCTGATATATTTGAGTGAGTTTGCATCTAACTTTGTCAGATATCGTCGATTTACATCCGTTGAAGCCCATTGAGGTCGATTGTCACTTTGTGTGGAGTGAAAATTTTTTAAGTCTATCTTCCTAATTTGAAGTCGAATTTCAACATTTCTGATATATTTGAGTGAGTTTGCATCTAACTTTGTCAGATATCGTTGATTAACATCCATTGAAGCCCATTGAGGTCGATTGTCACTTTGTGTTGAGTGAAAATTTTCTAAGTCTATCTTCCTAATTTGAAGTCGAATTTCAACATTTCTGATATATTTGAGTGAGTTTGCATCTAACTTTGTCAGATATCGTCGATTAACATCCATTGAAGCCCATTGAGGTCGATTGTCACTTTGTGTTGAGTGAAAATTTTTTAAGTCTATCTTCCTAATTTGAAGTCGAATTTCAAAATTTCTCATTAATTTGAGTGAGTTTGCATCTAACTTTGTCAGATATCGTCGATTAACATCCATTGAAGCCCATTGAGGTCAATTGTCACTCTGTGTTGAGTGAAAATTTTTTAAGTCTATCTTCCTAATTTGAAGTCGAATTTCAAAATTTCTCATATATTTGAGTGAGTTTGCATCTTACTTTGTCAGATATCGTCGATTTACATCCGTAGAAGCCCATTGAGGTCGATTGTCACTTTGTGTTGAGTGAAAATTTTCTAAGTCTATCTTCCTAATTTGAAGTCGAATTTCAACATTTCTGATATATTTGAGTGAGTTTGCATCTAACTTTGTCAGATATCGTCGATTAACATCCATTGAAGCCCATTGAGGTCGATTGTCACTTTGTGTTGAGTGAAAATTTTTTAAGTCTATCTTCCTAATTTGAAGTCGAATTTCAAAATTTCTCATTAATTTGAGTGAGTTTGCATCTAACTTTGTAAGATATCGTCGATTAACATCCATTGAAGCCCATTGAGGTCGATTGTCACTTTGTGTTGAGTGAAAATTTCCTAAGTCTATCTTCCTAATTTGAAGTCGAATTTGAACATTTCTGATATATTTGAGTGAGTTTGCATCTAACTTTGTCAGATATCGTCGATTAACATCCATTGAAGCCCATTGAGGTCGATTGTCACTTTGTGTTGGGTGAAAATTTTCTAAGTCTATCTTCCTAATTTGAAAACGAATTTCAACATTTCTGATATATTTGAGTGAGTTTGCATCTTACTTTGTCAGATATCGTCGATTAACATCCATTGAAGCCCATTGAGGTCGATTGTCACTTTGTGTTGGGTGAAAATTTTCTAAGTCTATCTTCCTAATTTGAAAACGAATTTCAACATTTCTGATATATTTGAGTGAGTTTGCATCTAACTTTGTCAGATATCGTCGATTAACATCCATTGAAGCTCATTGAGGTCGATTGTCACTTTGTGTTGAGTGAAAATTTCCTAAGTCTATCTTCCTAATTTGAAGTCGAATTTGATCATTTCTGATATATTTGAGTGAGTTTGCATCTAACTTTGTCAGATATCGTCGATTAACATCCATTGAAGCCCATTGAGGTCGATTGTCACTTTGTGTTGGGTGAAAATTTTCTAAGTCTATCTTCCTAATTTGAAAACGAATTTCAACATTTCTGATATATTTGAGTGAGTTTGCATCTTACTTTGTCAGATATCGTCGATTTACATCCGTTGAAGCCCATTGAGGTCGATTGTCACTTTGTGTTGAGTGAAAATTTTCTAAGTCTATCTTCCTAATTTGAAGTCGAATTTCAACATTTCTGATATATTTGAGTGAGTTTGCATCTAACTTTGTCAGATATCGTCGATTTACATCCATTGAAGCCCATTGAGGTCGATTGTCACTTTGTGTTGATTGAAAATCTTCTAAGTCTATCTTCCTAATTTGAAGTCGAATTTCAACATTTCTGATATATTTAAGTGAGTTTGCATCTTACTTTGTCAGATATCGTCGATTTACATCCGTTGAAGCCCATTGAGGTCGATTGTCACTTTGTGTTGATTGAAAATCTTCTAAGTCTATCTTCCTAATTTGAAGTCGAATTTCAACATTTCTGATATATTTGAGTGAGTTTGCATCTAACTTTGTCAGATATCGTCGATTTACATCCGTTGAAGCCCATTGAGGTCGATTGTCACTTTGTGTGGAGTGAAAATTTTTTAAGTCTATCTTCCTAATTTGAAGTCGAATTTCAACATTTCTGATATATTTGAGTGAGTTTGCATCTAACTTTGTCAGATATCGTTGATTAACATCCATTGAAGCCCATTGAGGTCGATTGTCACTTTGTGTTGAGTGAAAATTTTCTAAGTCTATCTTCCTAATTTGAAGTCGAATTTCAACATTTCTGATATATTTGAGTGAGTTTGCATCTAACTTTGTCAGATATCGTCGATTAACATCCATTGAAGCCCATTGAGGTCGATTGTCACTTTGTGTTGAGTGAAAATTTTTTAAGTCTATCTTCCTAATTTGAAGTCGAATTTCAAAATTTCTCATTAATTTGAGTGAGTTTGCATCTAACTTTGTAAGATATCGTCGATTAACATCCATTGAAGCCCATTGAGGTCGATTGTCACTTTGTGTTGAGTGAAAATTTCCTAAGTCTATCTTCCTAATTTGAAGTCGAATTTGAACATTTCTGATATATTTGAGTGAGTTTGCATCTAACTTTGTCAGATATCGTCGATTAACATCCATTGAAGCCCATTGAGGTCGATTGTCACTTTGTGTTGGGTGAAAATTTTCTAAGTCTATCTTCCTAATTTGAAAACGAATTTCAACATTTCTGATATATTTGAGTGAGTTTGCATCTTACTTTGTCAAATATCGTCGATTAACATCCATTGAAGCCCATTGAGGTCGATTGTCACTTTGTGTTGGGTGAAAATTTTCTAAGTCTATCTTCCTAATTTGAAAACGAATTTCAACATTTCTGATATATTTGAGTGAGTTTGCATCTAACTTTGTCAGATATCGTCGATTAACATCCATTGAAGCTCATTGAGGTCGATTGTCACTTTGTGTTGAGTGAAAATTTCCTAAGTCTATCTTCCTAATTTGAAGTCGAATTTGAACATTTCTGATATATTTGAGTGAGTTTGCATCTAACTTTGTCAGATATCGTCGATTAACATCCATTGAAGCCCATTGAGGTCGATTGTCACTTTGTGTTGGGTGAAAATTTTCTAAGTCTATCTTCCTAATTTGAAAACGAATTTCAACATTTCTGATATATTTGAGTGAGTTTGCATCTTACTTTGTCAGATATCGTCGATTTACATCCGTTGAAGCCCATTGAGGTCGATTGTCACTTTGTGTTGAGTGAAAATTTTCTAAGTCTATCTTCCTAATTTGAAGTCGAATTTCAACATTTCTGATATATTTGAGTGAGTTTGCATCTAACTTTGTCAGATATCGTCGATTTACATCCATTGAAGCCCATTGAGGTCGATTGTCACTTTGTGTTGATTGAAAATCTTCTAAGTCTATCTTCCTAATTTGAAGTCGAATTTCAACATTTCTGATATATTTAAGTGAGTTTGCATCTTACTTTGTCAGATATCGTCGATTTACATCCGTTGAAGCCCATTGAGGTCGATTGTCACTTTGTGTTGATTGAAAATCTTCTAAGTCTATCTTCCTAATTTGAAGTCGAATTTCAACATTTCTGATATATTTGAGTGAGTTTGCATCTAACTTTGTCAGATATCGTCGATTTACATCCGTTGAAGCCCATTGAGGTCGATTGTCACTTTGTGTGGAGTGAAAATTTTTTAAGTCTATCTTCCTAATTTGAAGTCGAATTTCAACATTTCTGATATATTTGAGTGAGTTTGCATCTTACTTTGTCAGATATCGTCGATTTACATCCGTAGAAGCCCATTGAGGTCGATTGTCACTTTGTGTTGAGTGAAAATTTTCTAAGTCTATCTTCCTAATTTGAAGTCGAATTTCAACATTTCTGATATATTTGAGTGAGTTTGCATCTAACTTTGTCAGATATCGTCGATTAACATCCATTGAAGCCCATTGAGGTCGATTGTCACTTTGTGTTGGGTGAAAATTTTCTAAGTCTATCTTCCTAATTTGAAAACGAATTTCAACATTTCTGATATATTTGAGTGAGTTTGCATCTTACTTTGTCAGATATCGTCGATTAACATCCATTGAAGCCCATTGAGGTCGATTGTCACTTTGTGTTGGGTGAAAATTTTCTAAGTCTATCTTCCTAATTTGAAAACGAATTTCAACATTTCTGATATATTTGAGTGAGTTTGCATCTAACTTTGTCAGATATCGTCGATTAACATCCATTGAAGCTCATTGAGGTCGATTGTCACTTTGTGTTGAGTGAAAATTTCCTAAGTCTATCTTCCTAATTTGAAGTCGAATTTGAACATTTCTGATATATTTGAGTGAGTTTGCATCTAACTTTGTCAGATATCGTCGATTAACATCCATTGAAGCCCATTGAGGTCGATTGTCACTTTGTGTTGGGTGAAAATTTTCTAAGTCTATCTTCCTAATTTGAAAACGAATTTCAACATTTCTGATATATTTGAGTGAGTTTGCATCTTACTTTGTCAGATATCGTCGATTTACATCCGTTGAAGCCCATTGAGGTCGATTGTCACTTTGTGTTGAGTGAAAATTTCCTAAGTCTATCTTCCTAATTTGAAGTCGAATTTCAACATTTCTGATATATTTGAGTGAGTTTGCATCTAACTTTGTCAGATATCGTCGATTAACATCCATTGAAGCTCATTGAGGTCGATTGTCACTTTGTGTTGAGTGAAAATTTTCTAAGTCTATCTTCCTAATTTGAAGTCGAATTTCAACATTTCTGATATATTTAAGTGAGTTTGCATCTTACTTTGTCAGATATCGTCGATTTACATCCGTTGAAGCCCATTGAGGTCGATTGTCACTTTGTGTTGATTGAAAATCTTCTAAGTCTATCTTCCTAATTTGAAGTCGAATTTCAACATTTCTGATATATTTGAGTGAGTTTGCATCTAACTTTGTCAGATATCGTCGATTTACATCCGTTGAAGCCCATTGAGGTCGATTGTCACTTTGTGTGGAGTGAAAATTTTTTAAGTCTATCTTCCTAATTTGAAGTCGAATTTCAACATTTCTGATATATTTGAGTGAGTTTGCATCTTACTTTGTCAGATATCGTCGATTTACATCCGTTGAAGCCCATTGAGGTCGATTGTCACTTTGTGTTGATTGAAAATTTTCTAAGTCTATCTTCCTAATTTGAAGTCGAATTTCAACATTTCTGATATATTTGAGTGAGTTTGCATCTTACTTTGTCAGATATCGTCGATTTACATCCGTTGAAGCCCATTGAGGTCGATTGTCACTTTGTGTTGATTGAAAATCTTCTAAGTCTATCTTCCTAATTTGAAGTCGAATTTCAACATTTCTGATATATTTGAGTGAGTTTGCATCTAACTTTGTCAGATATCGTTGATTAACATCCATTGAAGCCCATTGAGGTCGATTGTCACTTTGTGTTGAGTGGAAATTTTTTAAGTCTATCTTCCTAATTTGAAGTCGAATTTCAACATTTCTGATATATTTGAGTGAGTTTGCATCTTACTTTGTCAGATATCGTCGATTTACATCCGTTGAAGCCCATTGAGGTCGATTGTCACTTTGTGTTGATTGAAAATTTTCTAAGTCTATCTTCCTAATTTGAAGTCGAATTTCAAAATTTCTCATATATTTGAGTGAGTTTGCATCTTACTTTGTCAGATATCGTCGATTTACATCCGTAGAAGCCCATTGAGGTCGATTGTCACTTTGTGTTGAGTGAAAATTTTCTAAGTCTATCTTCCTAATTTGAAGTCGAATTTCAACATTTCTGATATATTTGAGTGAGTTTGCATCTAACTTTGTCAGATATCGTCGATTAACATCCATTGAAGCCCATTGAGGTCGATTGTCACTTTGTGTTGAGTGAAAATTTTTTAAGTCTATCTTCCTAATTTGAAGTCGAATTTCAAAATTTCTCATAAATTTGAGTGAGTTTGCATCTAACTTTGTAAGATATCGTCGATTAACATCCATTGAAGCCCATTGAGGTCGATTGTCACTTTGTGTTGAGTGAAAATTTCCTAAGTCTATCTTCCTAATTTGAAGTCGAATTTGAACATTTCTGATATATTTGAGTGAGTTTGCATCTAACTTTGTCAGATATCGTCGATTAACATCCATTGAAGCCCATTGAGGTCGATTGTCACTTTGTGTTGGGTGAAAATTTTTTAAGTCTATCTTCCTAATTTGAAAACGAATTTCAACATTTCTGATATATTTGAGTGAGTTTGCATCTTACTTTGTCAGATATCGTCGATTTACATCCGTTGAAGCCCATTGAGGTCGATTGTCACTTTGTGTTGAGTGAAAATTTTCTAAGTCTATCTTCCTAATTTGAAGTCGAATTTCAACATTTCTGATATATTTGAGTGAGTTTGCATCTAACTTTGTCAGATATCGTCGATTTACATCCATTGAAGCCCATTGAGGTCGATTGTCACTTTGTGTTGATTGAAAATCTTCTAAGTCTATCTTCCTAATTTGAAGTCGAATTTCAACATTTCTGATATATTTAAGTGAGTTTGCATCTTACTTTGTCAGATATCGTCGATTTACATCCGTTGAAGCCCATTGAGGTCGATTGTCACTTTGTGTTGATTGAAAATCTTCTAAGTCTATCTTCCTAATTTGAAGTCGAATTTCAACATTTCTGATATATTTGAGTGAGTTTGCATCTAACTTTGTCAGATATCGTTGATTAACATCCATTGAAGCCCATTGAGGTCGATTGTCACTTTGTGTTGAGTGGAAATTTTTTAAGTCTATCTTCCTAATTTGAAGTCGAATTTCAACATTTCTGATATATTTGAGTGAGTTTGCATCTTACTTTGTCAGATATCGTCGATTTACATCCGTTGAAGCCCATTGAGGTCGATTGTCACTTTGTGTTGATTGAAAATTTTCTAAGTCTATCTTCCTAATTTGAAGTCGAATTTCAAAATTTCTCATATATTTGAGTGAGTTTGCATCTTACTTTGTCAGATATCGTCGATTTACATCCGTAGAAGCCCATTGAGGTCGATTGTCACTTTGTGTTGAGTGAAAATTTTCTAAGTCTATCTTCCTAATTTGAAGTCGAATTTCAACATTTCTGATATATTTGAGTGAGTTTGCATCTAACTTTGTCAGATATCGTCGATTAACATCCATTGAAGCCCATTGAGGTCGATTGTCACTTTGTGTTGAGTGAAAATTTTTTAAGTCTATCTTCCTAATTTGAAGTCGAATTTCAAAATTTCTCATAAATTTGAGTGAGTTTGCATCTAACTTTGTAAGATATCGTCGATTAACATCCATTGAAGCCCATTGAGGTCGATTGTCACTTTGTGTTGAGTGAAAATTTCCTAAGTCTATCTTCCTAATTTGAAGTCGAATTTGAACATTTCTGATATATTTGAGTGAGTTTGCATCTAACTTTGTCAGATATCGTCGATTAACATCCATTGAAGCCCATTGAGGTCGATTGTCACTTTGTGTTGGGTGAAAATTTTTTAAGTCTATCTTCCTAATTTGAAAACGAATTTCAACATTTCTGATATATTTGAGTGAGTTTGCATCTTACTTTGTCAGATATCGTCGATTTACATCCGTTGAAGCCCATTGAGGTCGATTGTCACTTTGTGTTGAGTGAAAATTTTCTAAGTCTATCTTCCTAATTTAAAGTCGAATTTCAACATTTCTGATATATTTGAGTGAGTTTGCATCTAACTTTGTCAGATATCGTCGATTTACATCCATTGAAGCCCATTGAGGTCGATTGTCACTTTGTGTTGATTGAAAATCTTCTAAGTCTATCTTCCTAATTTGAAGTCGAATTTCAACATTTCTGATATATTTAAGTGAGTTTGCATCTTACTTTGTCAGATATCGTCGATTTACATCCGTTGAAGCCCATTGAGGTCGATTGTCACTTTGTGTTGATTGAAAATCTTCTAAGTCTATCTTCCTAATTTGAAGTCGAATTTCAACATTTCTGATATATTTGAGTGAGTTTGCATCTAACTTTGTCAGATATCGTCGATTTACATCCGTTGAAGCCCATTGAGGTCGATTGTCACTTTGTGTGGAGTGAAAATTTTTTAAGTCTATCTTCCTAATTTGAAGTCGAATTTCAACATTTCTGATATATTTGAGTGAGTTTGCATCTAACTTTGTCAGATATCGTTGATTAACATCCATTGAAGCCCATTGAGGTCGATTGTCACTTTGTGTTGAGTGGAAATTTTTTAAGTCTATCTTCCTAATTTGAAGTCGAATTTCAACATTTCTGATATATTTGAGTGAGTTTGCATCTAACTTTGTCAGATATCGTCGATTAACATCCATTGAAGCTCATTGAGGTCGATTGTCACTTTGTGTTGAGTGAAAATTTTCTAAGTCTATCTTCCTAATTTGAAGTCGAATTTCAACATTTCTGATATATTTAAGTGAGTTTGCATCTTACTTTGTCAGATATCGTCGATTTACATCCGTTGAAGCCCATTGAGGTCGATTGTCACTTTGTGTTGATTGAAAATCTTCTAAGTCTATCTTCCTAATTTGAAGTCGAATTTCAACATTTCTGATATATTTGAGTGAGTTTGCATCTTACTTTGTCAGATATCGTCGATTTACATCCGTTGAAGCCCATTGAGGTCGATTGTCACTTTGTGTGGAGTGAAAATTTTTTAAGTCTATCTTCCTAATTTGAAGTCGAATTTCAACATTTCTGATATATTTGAGTGAGTTTGCATCTTACTTTGTCAGATATCGTCGATTTACATCCGTTGAAGCCCATTGAGGTCGATTGTCACTTTGTGTTGATTGAAAATTTTCTAAGTCTATCTTCCTAATTTGAAGTCGAATTTCAACATTTCTGATATATTTGAGTGAGTTTGCATCTTACTTTGTCAGATATCGTCGATTTACATCCGTTGAAGCCCATTGAGGTCGATTGTCACTTTGTGTTGATTGAAAATCTTCTAAGTCTATCTTCCTAATTTGAAGTCGAATTTCAACATTTCTGATATATTTGAGTGAGTTTGCATCTAACTTTGTCAGATATCGTTGATTAACATCCATTGAAGCCCATTGAGGTCGATTGTCACTTTGTGTTGAGTGGAAATTTTTTAAGTCTATCTTCCTAATTTGAAGTCGAATTTCAACATTTCTGATATATTTGAGTGAGTTTGCATCTTACTTTGTCAGATATCGTCGATTTACATCCGTTGAAGCCCATTGAGGTCGATTGTCACTTTGTGTTGATTGAAAATTTTCTAAGTCTATCTTCCTAATTTGAAGTCGAATTTCAAAATTTCTCATATATTTGAGTGAGTTTGCATCTTACTTTGTCAGATATCGTCGATTTACATCCGTAGAAGCCCATTGAGGTCGATTGTCACTTTGTGTTGAGTGAAAATTTTCTAAGTCTATCTTCCTAATTTGAAGTCGAATTTCAACATTTCTGATATATTTGAGTGAGTTTGCGTCTAACTTTGTCAGATATCGTCGATTAACATCCATTGAAGCCCATTGAGGTCGATTGTCACTTTGTGTTGAGTGAAAATTTTTTAAGTCTATCTTCCTAATTTGAAGTCGAATTTCAAAATTTCTCATAAATTTGAGTGAGTTTGCATCTAACTTTGTAAGATATCGTCGATTAACATCCATTGAAGCCCATTGAGGTCGATTGTCACTTTGTGTTGAGTGAAAATTTCCTAAGTCTATCTTCCTAATTTGAAGTCGAATTTGAACATTTCTGATATATTTGAGTGAGTTTGCATCTAACTTTGTCAGATATCGTCGATTAACATCCATTGAAGCCCATTGAGGTCGATTGTCACTTTGTGTTGGGTGAAAATTTTCTAAGTCTATCTTCCTAATTTGAAAACGAATTTCAACATTTCTGATATATTTGAGTGAGTTTGCATCTTACTTTGTCAGATATCGTCGATTTACATCCGTTGAAGCCCATTGAGGTCGATTGTCACTTTGTGTTGAGTGAAAATTTTCTAAGTCTATCTTCCTAATTTGAAGTCGAATTTCAACATTTCTGATATATTTGAGTGAGTTTGCATCTAACTTTGTCAGATATCGTCGATTTACATCCATTGAAGCCCATTGAGGTCGATTGTCACTTTGTGTTGATTGAAAATCTTCTAAGTCTATCTTCCTAATTTGAAGTCGAATTTCAACATTTCTGATATATTTAAGTGAGTTTGCATCTTACTTTGTCAGATATCGTCGATTTACATCCGTAGAAGCCCATTGAGGTCGATTGTCACTTTGTGTTGAGTGGAAATTTTCTAAGTCTATCTTCCTAATTTGAAGTCGAATTTCAACATTTCTGATATATTTGAGTGAGTTTGCATCTAACTTTGTCAGATATCGTCGATTTACATCCGTTGAAGCCCATTGAGGTCGATTGTCACTTTGTGTGGAGTGAAAATTTTTTAAGTCTATCATCCTAATTTGAAGTCGAATTTCAACATTTCTCATATATTTGAGTGAGTTTGCATCTTACTTTGCCAGATATCGTCGATTTACATCCGTAGAAGCCCATTGAGGTCGATTGTCACTTTGTGTTGAGTGGAAATTTTCTAAGTCTATCTTCCTAATTTGAAGTCGAATTTCAACATTTCTGATATATTTGAGTGAGTTTGCATCTAACTTTGTCAGATATCGTCGATTTACATCCGTTGAAGCCCATTGAGGTCGATTGTCACTTTGTGTGGAGTGAAAATTTTTTAAGTCTATCTTCCTAATTTGAAGTCGAATTTCAAAATTTCTCATATATTTGAGTGAGTTTGCATCTAACTTTGTCAGATATCGTTGATTAACATCCATTGAAGCCCATTGAGGTCGATTGTCACTTTGTGTTGAGTGGAAATTTTTTAAGTCTATCTTCCTAATTTGAAGTCGAATTTCAACATTTCTGATATATTTGAGTGAGTTTGCATCTTACTTTGTCAGATATCGTCGATTTACATCCGTTGAAGCCCATTGAGGTCGATTGTCACTTTGTGTTGATTGAAAATTTTCTAAGTCTATCTTCCTAATTTGAAGTCGAATTTCAAAATTTCTCATATATTTGAGTGAGTTTGCATCTTACTTTGTCAGATATCGTCGATTTACATCCGTAGAAGCCCATTGAGGTCGATTGTCACTTTGTGTTGAGTGAAAATTTTCTAAGTCTATCTTCCTAATTTGAAGTCGAATTTCAACATTTCTGATATATTTGAGTGAGTTTGCATCTAACTTTGTCAGATATCGTCGATTAACATCCATTGAAGCCCATTGAGGTCGATTGTCACTTTGTGTTGGGTGAAAATTTTCTAAGTCTATCTTCCTAATTTGAAAACGAATATCAACATTTCTGATATATTTGAGTGAGTTTGCATCTAACTTTGTCAGATATCGTCGATTAACATCCATTGAAGCCCATTGAGGTCGATTGTCACTTTGTGTTGGGTGAAAATTTTCTAAGTCTATCTTCCTAATTTGAAAACGAATTTCAACATTTCTGATATATTTGAGTGAGTTTGCATCTAACTTTGTCAGATATCGTCGATTAACATCCATTGAAGCTCATTGAGGTCGATTGTCACTTTGTGTTGAGTGAAAATTTCCTAAGTCTATCTTCCTAATTTGAAGTCGAATTTGAACATTTCTGATATATTTGAGTGAGTTTGCATCTAACTTTGTCAGATATCGTCGATTAACATCCATTGAAGCCCATTGAGGTCGATTGTCACTTTGTGTTGGGTGAAAATTTTCTAAGTCTATCTTCCTAATTTGAAAACGAATTTCAACATTTCTGATATATTCGAGTGAGTTTGCATCTTACTTTGTCAGATATCGTCGATTTACATCCGTTGAAGCCCATTGAGGTCGATTGTCACTTTGTGTTGAGTGAAAATTTCCTAAGTCTATCTTCCTAATTTGAAGTCGAATTTCAACATTTCTGATATATTTGAGTGAGTTTGCATCTAACTTTGTCAGATATCGTCGATTAACATCCATTGAAGCTCATTGAGGTCGATTGTCACTTTGTGTTGAGTGAAAATTTTCTAAGTCTATCTTCCTAATTTGAAGTCGAATTTCAACATTTCTGATATATTTAAGTGAGTTTGCATCTTACTTTGTCAGATATCGTCGATTTACATCCGTTGAAGCCCATTGAGGTCGATTGTCACTCTGTGTTGATTGAAAATCTTCTAAGTCTATCTTCCTAATTTGAAGTCGAATTTCAACATTTCTGATATATTTGAGTGAGTTTGCATCTAACTTTGTCAGATATCGTCGATTTACATCCGTTGAAGCCCATTGAGGTCGATTGTCACTTTGTGTGGAGTGAAACTTTTTTAAGTCTATCTTCCTAATTTGAAGTCGAATTTCAACATTTCTGATATATTTGAGTGAGTTTGCATCTTACTTTGTCAGATATCGTCGATTTACATCCGTTGAAGCCCATTGAGGTCGATTGTCACTTTGTGTTGATTGAAAATTTTCTAAGTCTATCTTCCTAATTTGAAGTCGAATTTCAACATTTCTGATATATTTGAGTGAGTTTGCATCTTACTTTGTCAGATATCGTCGATTTACATCCGTTGAAGCCCATTGAGGTCGATTGTCACTTTGTGTTGATTGAAAATCTTCTAAGTCTATCTTCCTAATTTGAAGTCGAATTTCAACATTTCTGATATATTTGAGTGAGTTTGCATCTAACTTTGTCAGATATCGTTGATTAACATCCATTGAAGCCCATTGAGGTCGATTGTCACTTTGTGTTGAGTGGAAATTTTTTAAGTCTATCTTCCTAATTTGAAGTCGAATTTCAACATTTCTGATATATTTGAGTGAGTTTGCATCTTACTTTGTCAGATATCGTCGATTTACATCCGTTGAAGCCCATTGAGGTCGATTGTCACTTTGTGTTGATTGAAAATTTTCTAAGTCTATCTTCCTAATTTGAAGTCGAATTTCAAAATTTCTCATATATTTGAGTGAGTTTGCATCTTACTTTGTCAGATATCGTCGATTTACATCCGTAGAAGCCCATTGAGGTCGATTGTCACTTTGTGTTGAGTGAAAATTTTCTAAGTCTATCTTCCTAATTTGAAGTCGAATTTCAACATTTCTGATATATTTGAGTGAGTTTGCATCTAACTTTGTCAGATATCGTCGATTAACATCCATTGAAGCCCATTGAGGTCGATTGTCACTTTGTGTTGAGTGAAAATTTTTTAAGTCTATCTTCCTAATTTGAAGTCGAATTTCAAAATTTCTCATAAATTTGAGTGAGTTTGCATCTAACTTTGTAAGATATCGTCGATTAACATCCATTGAAGCCCATTGAGGTCGATTGTCACTTTGTGTTGAGTGAAAATTTCCTAAGTCTATCTTCCTAATTTGAAGTCGAATTTGAACATTTCTGATATATTTGAGTGAGTTTGCATCTAACTTTGTCAGATATCGTCGATTAACATCCATTGAAGCCCATTGAGGTCGATTGTCACTTTGTGTTGGGTGAAAATTTTCTAAGTCTATCTTCCTAATTTGAAAACGAATTTCAACATTTCTGATATATTCGAGTGAGTTTGCATCTTACTTTGTCAGATATCGTCGATTTACATCCGTTGAAGCCCATTGAGGTCGATTGTCACTTTGTGTTGAGTGAAAATTTCCTAAGTCTATCTTCCTAATTTGAAGTCGAATTTCAACATTTCTGATATATTTGAGTGAGTTTGCATCTAACTTTGTCAGATATCGTCGATTAACATCCATTGAAGCTCATTGAGGTCGATTGTCACTTTGTGTTGAGTGAAAATTTTCTAAGTCTATCTTCCTAATTTGAAGTCGAATTTCAACATTTCTGATATATTTAAGTGAGTTTGCATCTTACTTTGTCAGATATCGTCGATTTACATCCGTTGAAGCCCATTGAGGTCGATTGTCACTTTGTGTTGATTGAAAATCTTCTAAGTCTATCTTCCTAATTTGAAGTCGAATTTCAACATTTCTGATATATTTGAGTGAGTTTGCATCTAACTTTGTCAGATATCGTCGATTTACATCCGTTGAAGCCCATTGAGGTCGATTGTCACTTTGTGTGGAGTGAAAATTTTTTAAGTCTATCTTCCTAATTTGAAGTCGAATTTCAACATTTCTGATATATTTGAGTGAGTTTGCATCTTACTTTGTCAGATATCGTCGATTTACATCCGTTGAAGCCCATTGAGGTCGATTGTCACTTTGTGTTGATTGAAAATTTTCTAAGTCTATCTTCCTAATTTGAAGTCGAATTTCAACATTTCTGATATATTTGAGTGAGTTTGCATCTTACTTTGTCAGATATCGTCGATTTACATCCGTTGAAGCCCATTGAGGTCGATTGTCACTTTGTGTTGATTGAAAATCTTCTAAGTCTATCTTCCTAATTTGAAGTCGAATTTCAACATTTCTGATATATTTGAGTGAGTTTGCATCTAACTTTGTCAGATATCGTTGATTAACATCCATTGAAGCCCATTGAGGTCGATTGTCACTTTGTGTTGAGTGGAAATTTTTTAAGTCTATCTTCCTAATTTGAAGTCGAATTTCAACATTTCTGATATATTTGAGTGAGTTTGCATCTTACTTTGTCAGATATCGTCGATTTACATCCGTTGAAGCCCATTGAGGTCGATTGTCACTTTGTGTTGATTGAAAATTTTCTAAGTCTATCTTCCTAATTTGAAGTCGAATTTCAAAATTTCTCATATATTTGAGTGAGTTTGCATCTTACTTTGTCAGATATCGTCGATTTACATCCGTAGAAGCCCATTGAGGTCGATTGTCACTTTGTGTTGAGTGAAAATTTTCTAAGTCTATTTTCCTAATTTGAAGTCGAATTTCAACATTTCTGATATATTTGAGTGAGTTTGCATCTAACTTTGTCAGATATCGTCGATTAACATCCATTGAAGCCCATTGAGGTCGATTGTCACTTTGTGTTGAGTGAAAATTTTTTAAGTCTATCTTCCTAATTTGAAGTCGAATTTCAAAATTTCTCATAAATTTGAGTGAGTTTGCATCTAACTTTGTAAGATATCGTCGATTAACATCCATTGAAGCCCATTGAGGTCGATTGTCACTTTGTGTTGAGTGGAAATTTTCTAAGTCTATCTTCCTAATTTGAAGTCGAATTTGAACATTTCTGATATATTTGAGTGAGTTTGCATCTAACTTTGTCAGATATCGTCGATTAACATCCATTGAAGCCCATTGAGGTCGATTGTCACTTTGTGTTGGGTGAAAATTTTCTAAGTCTATCTTCCTAATTTGAAAACGAATTTCAACATTTCTGATATATTTGAGTGAGTTTGCATCTTACTTTGTCAGATATCGTCGATTAACATCCATTGAAGCCCATTGAGGTCGATTGTCACTTTGTGTTGGGTGAAAATTTTCTAAGTCTATCTTCCTAATTTGAAAACGAATTTCAACATTTCTGATATATTTGAGTGAGTTTGCATCTAACTTTGTCAGATATCGTCGATTAACATCCATTGAAGCTCATTGAGGTCGATTGTCACTTTGTGTTGAGTGAAAATTTCCTAAGTCTATCTTCCTAATTTGAAGTCGAATTTGAACATTTCTGATATATTTGAGTGAGTTTGCATCTAACTTTGTCAGATATCGTCGATTAACATCCATTGAAGCCCATTGAGGTCGATTGTCACTTTGTGTTGGGTGAAAATTTTCTAAGTCTATCTTCCTAATTTGAAAACGAATTTCAACATTTCTGATATATTTGAGTGAGTTTGCATCTTACTTTGTCAGATATCGTCGATTTACATCCGTTGAAGCCCATTGAGGTCGATTGTCACTTTGTGTTGAGTGAAAATTTTCTAAGTCTATCTTCCTAATTTGAAGTCGAATTTCAACATTTCTGATATATTTGAGTGAGTTTGCATCTTACTTTGTCAGATATCGTCGATTTACATCCGTTGAAGCCCATTGAGGTCGATTGTCACTTTGTGTTGATTGAAAATCTTCTAAGTCTATCTTCCTAATTTGAAGTCGAATTTCAACATTTCTGATATATTTGAGTGAGTTTGCATCTAACTTTGTCAGATATCGTCGATTTACATCCGTTGAAGCCCATTGAGGTCGATTGTCACTTTGTGTGGAGTGAAAATTTTTTAAGTCTATCTTCCTAATTTGAAGTCGAATTTCAACATTTCTGATATATTTGAGTGAGTTTGCATCTTACTTTGTCAGATATCGTCGATTTACATCCGTTGAAGCCCATTGAGGTCGATTGTCACTTTGTGTTGATTGAAAATTTTCTAAGTCTATCTTCCTAATTTGAAGTCGAATTTCAACATTTCTGATATATTTGAGTGAGTTTGCATCTTACTTTGTCAGATATCGTCGATTTACATCCGTTGAAGCCCATTGAGGTCGATTGTCACTTTGTGTTGATTGAAAATCTTCTAAGTCTATCTTCCTAATTTGAAGTCGAATTTCAACATTTCTGATATATTTGAGTGAGTTTGCATCTAACTTTGTCAGATATCGTTGATTAAAATCCATTGAAGCCCATTGAGGTCGATTGTCACTTTGTGTTGAGTGGAAATTTTTTAAGTCTATCTTCCTAATTTGAAGTCGAATTTCAACATTTCTGATATATTTGAGTGAGTTTGCATCTTACTTTGTCAGATATCGTCGATTTACATCCGTTGAAGCTCATTGAGGTCGATTGTCACTTTGTGTTGAGTGAAAATTTTCTAAGTCTATCTTCCTAATTTGAAGTCGAATTTCAAAATTTCTCATATATTTGAGTGAGATTGCACCTAACTTTGTCAGATATCTTCGATTTTCATCCATTGAAGCCCATTGAGGTCGATTGTCACTTTGTGTTGAGTGGAAATTTTCTAAGTCTATCTTCCTAATTTGAAGTCGAATTTCAACATTTCTGATATATTTGAGTGAGTTTGCATCTAACTTTGTCAGATATCGTCGATTAACATCCATTGAAGTCCATTGAGGTCGATTGTCACTTTGTGTTGAGTGAAAATTTTTTAAGTCTATCTTCCTAATTTGAAGTCGAATTTCAAAATTTCTCATATATTTGAGTGAGTTTGCATCTAAATTGTCAGATATCGTCAATTAACATCCATTGAAGCCCATTGAGGTCGATTGTCACTTTGTGTTGAGTGAAAATTTTTTAAGTCTATCATCCTAATTTGAAGTCGAATTTCAACATTTCTCATATATTTGAGTGAGTTTGCATCTTACTTTGTCAGATATCGTCGATTTACATCCGTAGAAGCCCATTGAGGTCGATTGTCACTTTGTGTTGAGTGAAAATTTTCTAAGTCTATCTTCCTAATTTGAAGTCGAATTTCAACATTTCTGATATATTTGAGTGAGTTTGCATCTAACTTTGTCAGATATCGTCAATTAACATCCATTGAAGCCCATTGAGGTCGATTGTCACTTTGTGTTGAGTGAAAATTTTTTAAGTCTATCATCCTAATTTGAAGTCGAATTTCAACATTTCTCATATATTTGAGTGAGTTTGCATCTTACTTTGTCAGATATCGTCGATTTACATCCGTAGAAGCCCATTGAGGTCGATTGTCACTTTGTGTTGAGTGAAAATTTTTTAAGTCTATCTTCCTAATTTGAAGTCGAATTTCAAAATTTCTCATATATTTGAGTGAGTTTGCATCTAAATTGTCAGATATCGTCAATTAACATCCATTGAAGCCCATTGAGGTCGATTGTCACTTTGTGTTGAGTGAAAATTTTCTAAGTCTATCTTCCTAATTTGAAGTCGAATTCCAACATTTCTGATATATTTGAGTGAGTTTGCATCTAACTTTGTCAGATATCGTCGATTAACATCCATTGAAGCTCATTGAGGTCGATTGTCACTTTGTGTTGAGTGAAAATTTTCTAAGTCTATCTTCCTAATTTGAAGTCGAATTTCAAAATTTCTCATATATTTGAGTGAGATTGCACCTAACTTTGTCAGATATCTTCGATTTTCATCCATTGAAGCCCATTGAGGTCGATTGTCACTTTGTGTTGAGTGGAAATTTTCTAAGTCTATCTTCCTAATTTGAAGTCGAATTTCAACATTTCTGATATATTTGAGTGAGTTTGCATCTAACTTTGTCAGATATCGTCGATTAACATCCATTGAAGCCCATTGAGGTCGATTGTCACTTTGTGTTGAGTGAAAATTTTTTAAGTCTATCTTCCTAATTTGAAGTCGAATTTCAACATTTCTGATATATTTGAGTGAGTTTGCATCTAACTTCGTCAGATATCGTCGATTAACATCCATTGAAGCCCATTGAGGTCGATTGTCACTTTGTGTTGAGTGAAAATTTTTTAAGTCTATCTTCCTAATTTGAAGTCGAATTTCAACATTTCTGATATATTTGAGTGAGTTTGCATCTAACTTCGTCAGATATCGTCGATTAACATCCATTGAAGCCCATTGAGGTCGATTGTCACTTTGTGTTGAGTGAAAATTTTTTAAGTCTATCTTCCTAATTTGAAGTCGAATTTCAAAATTTCTCATATATTTGAGTGAGATTGCACCTAACTTTGTCAGATATCTTCGATTTTCATCCATTGAAGCCCATTGAGGTCGATTGTCACTTTGTGTTGAGTGGAAATTTTCTAAGTCTATCTTCCTAATTTGAAGTCGAATTTCAACATTTCTGATATATTTGAGTGAGTTTGCATCTAACTTTGTCAGATATCGTCGATTAACATCCATTGAAGCCCATTGAGGTCGATTGTCACTTTGTGTTGAGTGAAAATTTTTTAAGTCTATCTTCCTAATTTGAAGTCGAATTTCAACATTTCTGATATATTTGAGTGAGTTTGCATCTAACTTCGTCAGATATCGTCGATTAACATCCATTGAAGCCCATTGAGGTCGATTGTCACTTTGTGTTGAGTGAAAATTTTTTAAGTCTATCTTCCTAATTTGAAGTCGAATTTCAAAATTTCTCATATATTTGAGTGAGTTTGCATCTAAATTGTCAGATATCGTCAATTAACATCCATTGAAGCCCATTGAGGTCGATTGTCACTTTGTGTTGAGTGAAAATTTTTTAAGTCTATCATCCTAATTTGAAGTCGAATTTCAACATTTCTCATATATTTGAGTGAGTTTGCATCTTACTTTGCCAGATATCGTCGATTTACATCCGTAGAAGCCCATTGAGGTCGATTGTCACTTTGTGTTGAGTGGAAATTTTCTAAGTCTATCTTCCTAATTTGAAGTCGAATTTCAACATTTCTGATATATTTGAGTGAGTTTGCATCTAACTTTGTCAGATATCGTCAATTAACATCCATTGAAGCCCATTGAGGTCGATTGTCACTTTGTGTTGAGTGAAAATTTTCTAAGTCTATCTTCCTAATTTGAAGTCGAATTCCAACATTTCTGATATATTTGAGTGAGTTTGCATCTAACTTTGTCAGATATCGTCGATTAACATCCATTGAAGCTCATTGAGGTCGATTGTCACTTTGTGTGGAGTGAAAATTTTTTAAGTCTATCTTCCTAATTTGAAGTCGAATTTCAACATTTCTGATATATTTGAGTGAGTTTGCATCTTACTTTGTCAGATATCGTCGATTTACATCCGTTGAAGCCCATTGAGGTCGATTGTCACTTTGTGTTGATTGAAAATTTTCTAAGTCTATCTTCCTAATTTGAAACCGAATTTCAACATTTCTGATATATTTGAGTGAGTTTGCATCTTACTTTGTCAGATATCGTCGATTTACATCCGTTGAAGCCCATTGAGGTCGATTGTCACTTTGTGTTGATTGAAAATCTTCTAAGTCTATCTTCCTAATTTGAAGTCGAATTTCAACATTTCTGATATATTTGAGTGAGTTTGCATCTAACTTTGTCAGATATCGTTGATTAAAATCCATTGAAGCCCATTGAGGTCGATTGTCACTTTGTGTTGAGTGGAAATTTTTTAAGTCTATCTTCCTAATTTGAAGTCGAATTTCAACATTTCTGATATATTTGAGTGAGTTTGCATCTTACTTTGTCAGATATCGTCGATTTACATCCGTTGAAGCCCATTGAGGTCGATTGTCACTTTGTGTTGATTGAAAATTTTCTAAGTCTATCTTCCTAATTTGAAGTCGAATTTCAACATTTCTCATATATTTGAGTGAGATTGCACCTAACTTTGTCAGATATCGTCGATTTTCATCCATTGAAGCCCATTGAGGGCGATTGTCACTTTGTGTTGAGTGGAAATTTTCTAAGTCTATCTTCCTAATTTGAAGTCGAATTTCAACATTTCTGATATATTTGAGTGAGTTTGCATCTAACTTTGTCAGATATCGTCGATTAACATCCATTGAAGTCCATTGAGGTCGATTGTCACTTTGTGTTGAGTGAAAATTTTTTAAGTCTATCTTCCTAATTTGAAGTCGAATTTCAAAATTTCTCATATATTTGAGTGAGTTTGCATCTAAATTGTCAGATATCGTCAATTAACATCCATTGAAGCCCATTGAGGTCGATTGTCACTTTGTGTTGAGTGAAAATTTTTTAAGTCTATCATCCTAATTTGAAGTCGAATTTCAACATTTCTCATATATTTGAGTGAGTTTGCATCTTACTTTGTCAGATATCGTCGATTTACATCCGTAGAAGCCCATTGAGGTCGATTGTCACTTTGTGTTGAGTGAAAATTTTCTAAGTCTATCTTCCTAATTTGAAGTCGAATTTCAACATTTCTGATATATTTGAGTGAGTTTGCATCTAACTTTGTCAGATATCGTCAATTAACATCCATTGAAGCCCATTGAGGTCGATTGTCACTTTGTGTTGAGTGAAAATTTTTTAAGTCTATCATCCTAATTTGAAGTCGAATTTCAACATTTCTCATATATTTGAGTGAGTTTGCATCTAACTTTGTCAGATATCGTCGATTAACATCCATTGAAGTCCATTGAGGTCGATTGTCACTTTGTGTTGAGTGAAAATTTTTTAAGTCTATCTTCCTAATTTGAAGTCGAATTTCAAAATTTCTGATATATTTGAGTGAGTTTGCATCTAACTTTGTCAGATATCGTCGATTAACATCCATTGAAGCCCATTGAGGTCGATTGTCACTTTGTGTTGAGTGAAAATTTTCTAAGTCTATCTTCCTAATTTGAAGTCGAATTTCAACATTTCTGATATATTTGAGTGAGTTTGCATCTAACTTTGTCAGATATCGTCGATTAACATCCATTGAAGTCCATTGAGGTCGATTGTCACTTTGTGTTGAGTGAAAATTTTTTAAGTCTATCTTCCTAATTTGAAGTCGAATTTCAAAATTTCTCATATATTTGAGTGAGTTTGCATCTAAATTGTCAGATATCGTCAATTAACATCCATTGAAGCCCATTGAGGTCGATTGTCACTTTGTGTTGAGTGAAAATTTTTTAAGTCTATCATCCTAATTTGAAGTCGAATTTCAACATTTCTCATATATTTGAGTGAGTTTGCATCTTACTTTGTCAGATATCGTCGATTTACATCCGTAGAAGCCCATTGAGGTCGATTGTCACTTTGTGTTGAGTGAAAATTTTCTAAGTCTATCTTCCTAATTTGAAGTCGAATTTCAACATTTCTGATATATTTGAGTGAGTTTGCATCTAACTTTGTCAGATATCGTCGATTTACATCCGTAGAAGCCCATTGAGGTCGATTGTCACTTTGTGTTGAGTGAAAATTTTTTAAGTCTATCTTCCTAATTTGAAGTCGAATTTCAACATTTCTCATATATTTGAGTGAGTTTGCATCTAAATTGTCAGATATCGTCAATTAACATCCATTGAAGCCCATTGAGGTCGATTGTCACTTTGTGTTGAGTGAAAATTTTCTAAGTCTATCTTCCTAATTTGAAGTCGAATTCCAACATTTCTGATATATTTGAGTGAGTTTGCATCTAACTTTGTCAGATATCGTCGATTAACATCCATTGAAGCTCATTGAGGTCGATTGTCACTTTGTGTTGAGTGAAAATTTTCTAAGTCTATCTTCCTAATTTGAAGTCGAATTTCAAAATTTCTCATATATTTGAGTGAGATTGCACCTAACTTTGTCAGATATCTTCGATTTTCATCCATTGAAGCCCATTGAGGTCGACTGTCACTTTGTGTTGAGTGGAAATTTTCTAAGTCTATCTTCCTAATTTGAAGTCGAATTTCAACATTTCTGATATATTTGAGTGAGTTTGCATCTAACTTTGTCAGATATCGTCGATTAACATCCATTGAAGTCCATTGAGGTCGATTGTCACTTTGTGTTGAGTGAAAATTTTTTAAGTCTATCTTCCTAATTTGAAGTCGAATTTCAAAATTTCTCATATATTTGAGTGAGTTTGCATCTAAATTGTCAGATATCGTCAATTAACATCCATTGAAGCCCATTGAGGTCGATTGTCACTTTGTGTTGAGTGAAAATTTTTTAAGTCTATCATCCTAATTTGAAGTCGAATTTCAACATTTCTCATATATTTGAGTGAGTTTGCATCTTACTTTGTCAGATATCGTCGATTTACATCCGTAGAAGCCCATTGAGGTCGATTGTCACTTTGTGTTGAGTGAAAATTTTCTAAGTCTATCTTCCTAATTTGAAGTCGAATTTCAACATTTCTGATATATTTGAGTGAGTTTGCATCTAACTTTGTCAGATATCGTCAATTAACATCCATTGAAGCCCATTGAGGTCGATTGTCACTTTGTGTTGAGTGAAAATTTTTTAAGTCTATCATCCTAATTTGAAGTCGAATTTCAACATTTCTCATATATTTGAGTGAGTTTGCATCTTACTTTGTCAGATATCGTCGATTTACATCCGTAGAAGCCCATTGAGGTCGATTGTCACTTTGTGTTGAGTGAAAATTTTCTAAGTCTATCTTCCTAATTTGAAGTCGAATTTCAACATTTCTGATATATTTGAGTGAGTTTGCATCTAACTTTGTCAGATATCGTCAATTAACATCCATTGAAGCCCATTGAGGTCGATTGTCACTTTGTGTTGAGTGAAAATTTTTTAAGTCTATCATCCTAATTTGAAGTCGAATTTCAACATTTCTCATATATTTGAGTGAGTTTGCATCTTACTTTGTCAGATATCGTCGATTTACATCCGTAGAAGCCCATTGAGGTCGATTGTCACTTTGTGTTGAGTGAAAATTTTTTAAGTCTATCTTCCTAATTTGAAGTCGAATTTCAAAATTTCTCATATATTTGAGTGAGTTTGCATCTAAATTGTCAGATATCGTCAATTAACATCCATTGAAGCCCATTGAGGTCGATTGTCACTTTGTGTTGAGTGAAAATTTTCTAAGTCTATCTTCCTAATTTGAAGTCGAATTCCAACATTTCTGATATATTTGAGTGAGTTTGCATCTAACTTTGTCAGATATCGTCGATTAACATCCATTGAAGCTCATTGAGGTCGATTGTCACTTTGTGTTGAGTGAAAATTTTCTAAGTCTATCTTCCTAATTTGAAGTCGAATTTCAAAATTTCTCATATATTTGAGTGAGATTGCACCTAACTTTGTCAGATATCTTCGATTTTCATCCATTGAAGCCCATTGAGGTCGATTGTCACTTTGTGTTGAGTGGAAATTTTCTAAGTCTATCTTCCTAATTTGAAGTCGAATTTCAACATTTCTGATATATTTGAGTGAGTTTGCATCTAACTTTGTCAGATATCGTCGATT
This sequence comes from Diorhabda carinulata, assembly GCF_026250575.1. Taxonomy (NCBI): domain Eukaryota; kingdom Metazoa; phylum Arthropoda; class Insecta; order Coleoptera; family Chrysomelidae; genus Diorhabda; species Diorhabda carinulata. The sequence goes on from NC_079462.1 coordinate 15,454,252, forward strand.
AACATCCATTGAAGCCCATTGAGGTCGATTGTCACTTTGTGTTGAGTGAAAATTTTTTAAGTCTATCTTCCTAATTTGAAGTCGAATTTCAACATTTCTGATATATTTGAGTGAGTTTGCATCTAACTTCGTCAGATATCGTCGATTAACATCCATTGAAGCCCATTGAGGTCGATTGTCACTTTGTGTTGAGTGAAAATTTTTTAAGTCTATCTTCCTAATTTGAAGTCGAATTTCAAAATTTCTCATATATTTGAGTGAGTTTGCATCTAAATTGTCAGATATCGTCAATTAACATCCATTGAAGCCCATTGAGGTCGATTGTCACTTTGTGTTGAGTGAAAATTTTTTAAGTCTATCATCCTAATTTGAAGTCGAATTTCAACATTTCTCATATATTTGAGTGAGTTTGCATCTTACTTTGCCAGATATCGTCGATTTACATCCGTAGAAGCCCATTGAGGTCGATTGTCACTTTGTGTTGAGTGAAAATTTTTTAAGTCTATCATCCTAATTTGAAGTCGAATTTCAACATTTCTCATATATTTGAGTGAGTTTGCATCTTACTTTGTCAGATATCGTCGATTTACATCCGTAGAAGCCCATTGAGGTCGATTGTCACTTTGTGTTGAGTGAAAATTTTCTAAGTCTATCTTCCTAATTTGAAGTCGAATTTCAACATTTCTGATATATTTGAGTGAGTTTGCATCTAACTTTGTCAGATATCAACGATTTACATCCGTAGAAGCCCATTGAGGTCGATTGTCACTTTGTGTTGAGTGAAAATTTTTTAAGTCTATCTTCCTAATTTGAAGTCGAATTTCAACATTTCTCATATATTTGAGTGAGTTTGCATCTAAATTGTCAGATATCGTCAATTAACATCCATTGAAGCCCATTGAGGTCGATTGTCACTTTGTGTTGAGTGAAAATTTTCTAAGTCTATCTTCATAATTTGAAGTCGAATTCCAACATTTCTGATATATTTGAGTGAGTTTGCATCTAACTTTGTCAGATATCGTCGATTAACATCCATTGAAGCTCATTGAGGTCGATTGTCACTTTGTGTTGAGTGAAAATTTTCTAAGTCTATCTTCCTAATTTGAAGTCGAATTTCAAAATTTCTCATATATTTGAGTGAGATTGCACCTAACTTTGTCAGATATCTTCGATTTTCATCCATTGAAGCCCATTGAGGTCGACTGTCACTTTGTGTTGAGTGGAAATTTTCTAAGTCTATCTTCCTAATTTGAAGTCGAATTTCAACATTTCTGATATATTTGAGTGAGTTTGCATCTAACTTTGTCAGATATCGTCGATTAACATCCATTGAAGTCCATTGAGGTCGATTGTCACTTTGTGTTGAGTGAAAATTTTTTAAGTCTATCTTCCTAATTTGAAGTCGAATTTCAAAATTTCTCATATATTTGAGTGAGTTTGCATCTAAATTGTCAGATATCGTCAATTAACATCCATTGAAGCCCATTGAGGTCGATTGTCACTTTGTGTTGAGTGAAAATTTTTTAAGTCTATCATCCTAATTTGAAGTCGAATTTCAACATTTCTCATATATTTGAGTGAGTTTGCATCTTACTTTGTCAGATATCGTCGATTTACATCCGTAGAAGCCCATTGAGGTCGATTGTCACTTTGTGTTGAGTGAAAATTTTCTAAGTCTATCTTCCTAATTTGAAGTCGAATTTCAACATTTCTGATATATTTGAGTGAGTTTGCATCTAACTTTGTCAGATATCGTCAATTAACATCCATTGAAGCCCATTGAGGTCGATTGTCACTTTGTGTTGAGTGAAAATTTTTTAAGTCTATCATCCTAATTTGAAGTCGAATTTCAACATTTCTCATATATTTGAGTGAGTTTGCATCTTACTTTGTCAGATATCGTCGATTTACATCCGTAGAAGCCCATTGAGGTCGATTGTCACTTTGTGTTGAGTGAAAATTTTCTAAGTCTATCTTCCTAATTTGAAGTCGAATTTCAACATTTCTGATATATTTGAGTGAGTTTGCATCTAACTTTGTCAGATATCGTCAATTAACATCCATTGAAGCCCATTGAGGTCGATTGTCACTTTGTGTTGAGTGAAAATTTTTTAAGTCTATCATCCTAATTTGAAGTCGAATTTCAACATTTCTCATATATTTGAGTGAGTTTGCATCTTACTTTGTCAGATATCGTCGATTTACATCCGTAGAAGCCCATTGAGGTCGATTGTCACTTTGTGTTGAGTGAAAATTTTTTAAGTCTATCTTCCTAATTTGAAGTCGAATTTCAAAATTTCTCATATATTTGAGTGAGTTTGCATCTAAATTGTCAGATATCGTCAATTAACATCCATTGAAGCCCATTGAGGTCGATTGTCACTTTGTGTTGAGTGAAAATTTTCTAAGTCTATCTTCCTAATTTGAAGTCGAATTCCAACATTTCTGATATATTTGAGTGAGTTTGCATCTAAATTGTCAGATATCGTCAATTAACATCCATTGAAGCCCATTGAGGTCGATTGTCACTTTGTGTTGAGTGAAAATTTTCTAAGTCTATCTTCCTAATTTGAAGTCGAATTTCAAAATTTCTCATATATTTGAGTGAGATTGCACCTAACTTTGTCAGATATCTTCGATTTTCATCCATTGAAGCCCATTGAGGTCGATTGTCACTTTGTGTTGAGTGAAAATTTTCTAAGTCTATCTTCCTAATTTGAAGTCGAATTTCAACATTTCTGATATATTTGAGTGAGTTTGCATCTAACTTTGTCAGATATCGTCGATTAACATCCATTGAAGCCCATTGAGGTCGATTGTCACTTTGTGTTGAGTGAAAATTTTTTAAGTCTATCTTCCTAATTTGAAGTCGAATTTCAACATTTCTGATATATTTGAGTGAGTTTGCATCTAACTTCGTCAGATATCGTCGATTAACATCCATTGAAGCCCATTGAGGTCGATTGTCACTTTGTGTTGAGTGAAAATTTTTTAAGTCTATCTTCCTAATTTGAAGTCGAATTTCAAAATTTCTCATATATTTGAGTGAGTTTGCATCTAAATTGTCAGATATCGTCAATTAACATCCATTGAAGCCCATTGAGGTCGATTGTCACTTTGTGTTGAGTGAAAATTTTTTAAGTCTATCATCCTAATTTGAAGTCGAATTTCAACATTTCTCATATATTTGAGTGAGTTTGCATCTTACTTTGCCAGATATCGTCGATTTACATCCGTAGAAGCCCATTGAGGTCGATTGTCACTTTGTGTTGAGTGGAAATTTTCTAAGTCTATCTTCCTAATTTGAAGTCGAATTTCAACATTTCTGATATATTTGAGTGAGTTTGCATCTAACTTTGTCAGATATCGTCAATTAACATCCATTGAAGCCCATTGAGGTCGATTGTCACTTTGTGTTGAGTGAAAATTTTCTAAGTCTATCTTCCTAATTTGAAGTCGAATTCCAACATTTCTGATATATTTGAGTGAGTTTGCATCTAACTTTGTCAGATATCGTCGATTAACATCCATTGAAGCTCATTGAGGTCGATTGTCACTTTGTGTGGAGTGAAAATTTTTTAAGTCTATCTTCCTAATTTGAAGTCGAATTTCAACATTTCTGATATATTTGAGTGAGTTTGCATCTTACTTTGTCAGATATCGTCGATTTACATCCGTTGAAGCCCATTGAGGTCGATTGTCACTTTGTGTTGATTGAAAATTTTCTAAGTCTATCTTCCTAATTTGAAACCGAATTTCAACATTTCTGATATATTTGAGTGAGTTTGCATCTTACTTTGTCAGATATCGTCGATTTACATCCGTTGAAGCCCATTGAGGTCGATTGTCACTTTGTGTTGATTGAAAATCTTCTAAGTCTATCTTCCTAATTTGAAGTCGAATTTCAACATTTCTGATATATTTGAGTGAGTTTGCATCTAACTTTGTCAGATATCGTTGATTAAAATCCATTGAAGCCCATTGAGGTCGATTGTCACTTTGTGTTGAGTGGAAATTTTTTAAGTCTATCTTCCTAATTTGAAGTCGAATTTCAACATTTCTGATATATTTGAGTGAGTTTGCATCTTACTTTGTCAGATATCGTCGATTTACATCCGTTGAAGCCCATTGAGGTCGATTGTCACTTTGTGTTGATTGAAAATTTTCTAAGTCTATCTTCCTAATTTGAAGTCGAATTTCAACATTTCTCATATATTTGAGTGAGATTGCACCTAACTTTGTCAGATATCGTCGATTTTCATCCATTGAAGCCCATTGAGGGCGATTGTCACTTTGTGTTGAGTGGAAATTTTCTAAGTCTATCTTCCTAATTTGAAGTCGAATTTCAACATTTCTGATATATTTGAGTGAGTTTGCATCTAACTTTGTCAGATATCGTCGATTAACATCCATTGAAGTCCATTGAGGTCGATTGTCACTTTGTGTTGAGTGAAAATTTTTTAAGTCTATCTTCCTAATTTGAAGTCGAATTTCAAAATTTCTCATATATTTGAGTGAGTTTGCATCTAAATTGTCAGATATCGTCAATTAACATCCATTGAAGCCCATTGAGGTCGATTGTCACTTTGTGTTGAGTGAAAATTTTTTAAGTCTATCATCCTAATTTGAAGTCGAATTTCAACATTTCTCATATATTTGAGTGAGTTTGCATCTTACTTTGTCAGATATCGTCGATTTACATCCGTAGAAGCCCATTGAGGTCGATTGTCACTTTGTGTTGAGTGAAAATTTTCTAAGTCTATCTTCCTAATTTGAAGTCGAATTTCAACATTTCTGATATATTTGAGTGAGTTTGCATCTAACTTTGTCAGATATCGTCAATTAACATCCATTGAAGCCCATTGAGGTCGATTGTCACTTTGTGTTGAGTGAAAATTTTTTAAGTCTATCATCCTAATTTGAAGTCGAATTTCAACATTTCTCATATATTTGAGTGAGTTTGCATCTAACTTTGTCAGATATCGTCGATTAACATCCATTGAAGTCCATTGAGGTCGATTGTCACTTTGTGTTGAGTGAAAATTTTTTAAGTCTATCTTCCTAATTTGAAGTCGAATTTCAAAATTTCTGATATATTTGAGTGAGTTTGCATCTAACTTTGTCAGATATCGTCGATTAACATCCATTGAAGCCCATTGAGGTCGATTGTCACTTTGTGTTGAGTGAAAATTTTCTAAGTCTATCTTCCTAATTTGAAGTCGAATTTCAACATTTCTGATATATTTGAGTGAGTTTGCATCTAACTTTGTCAGATATCGTCGATTAACATCCATTGAAGTCCATTGAGGTCGATTGTCACTTTGTGTTGAGTGAAAATTTTTTAAGTCTATCTTCCTAATTTGAAGTCGAATTTCAAAATTTCTCATATATTTGAGTGAGTTTGCATCTAAATTGTCAGATATCGTCAATTAACATCCATTGAAGCCCATTGAGGTCGATTGTCACTTTGTGTTGAGTGAAAATTTTTTAAGTCCATCATCCTAATTTGAAGTCGAATTTCAACATTTCTCATATATTTGAGTGAGTTTGCATCTTACTTTGTCAGATATCGTCGATTTACATCCGTAGAAGCCCATTGAGGTCGATTGTCACTTTGTGTTGAGTGAAAATTTTCTAAGTCTATCTTCCTAATTTGAAGTCGAATTTCAACATTTCTGATATATTTGAGTGAGTTTGCATCTAACTTTGTCAGATATCGTCGATTTACATCCGTAGAAGCCCATTGAGGTCGATTGTCACTTTGTGTTGAGTGAAAATTTTTTAAGTCTATCTTCCTAATTTGAAGTCGAATTTCAACATTTCTCATATATTTGAGTGAGTTTGCATCTAAATTGTCAGATATCGTCAATTAACATCCATTGAAGCCCATTGAGGTCGATTGTCACTTTGTGTTGAGTGAAAATTTTCTAAGTCTATCTTCCTAATTTGAAGTCGAATTCCAACATTTCTGATATATTTGAGTGAGTTTGCATCTAACTTTGTCAGATATCGTCGATTAACATCCATTGAAGCTCATTGAGGTCGATTGTCACTTTGTGTTGAGTGAAAATTTTCTAAGTCTATCTTCCTAATTTGAAGTCGAATTTCAAAATTTCTCATATATTTGAGTGAGATTGCACCTAACTTTGTCAGATATCTTCGATTTTCATCCATTGAAGCCCATTGAGGTCGACTGTCACTTTGTGTTGAGTGGAAATTTTCTAAGTCTATCTTCCTAATTTGAAGTCGAATTTCAACATTTCTGATATATTTGAGTGAGTTTGCATCTAACTTTGTCAGATATCGTCGATTAACATCCATTGAAGTCCATTGAGGTCGATTGTCACTTTGTGTTGAGTGAAAATTTTTTAAGTCTATCTTCCTAATTTGAAGTCGAATTTCAAAATTTCTCATATATTTGAGTGAGTTTGCATCTAAATTGTCAGATATCGTCAATTAACATCCATTGAAGCCCATTGAGGTCGATTGTCACTTTGTGTTGAGTGAAAATTTTTTAAGTCTATCATCCTAATTTGAAGTCGAATTTCAACATTTCTCATATATTTGAGTGAGTTTGCATCTTACTTTGTCAGATATCGTCGATTTACATCCGTAGAAGCCCATTGAGGTCGATTGTCACTTTGTGTTGAGTGAAAATTTTCTAAGTCTATCTTCCTAATTTGAAGTCGAATTTCAACATTTCTGATATATTTGAGTGAGTTTGCATCTAACTTTGTCAGATATCGTCAATTAACATCCATTGAAGCCCATTGAGGTCGATTGTCACTTTGTGTTGAGTGAAAATTTTTTAAGTCTATCATCCTAATTTGAAGTCGAATTTCAACATTTCTCATATATTTGAGTGAGTTTGCATCTTACTTTGTCAGATATCGTCGATTTACATCCGTAGAAGCCCATTGAGGTCGATTGTCACTTTGTGTTGAGTGAAAATTTTCTAAGTCTATCTTCCTAATTTGAAGTCGAATTTCAACATTTCTGATATATTTGAGTGAGTTTGCATCTTACTTTGTCAGATATCGTCGATTTACATCCGTTGAAGCCCATTGAGGTCGATTGTCACTTTGTGTTGATTGAAAATTTTCTAAGTCTATCTTCCTAATTTGAAACCGAATTTCAACATTTCTGATATATTTGAGTGAGTTTGCATCTTACTTTGTCAGATATCGTCGATTTACATCCGTTGAAGCCCATTGAGGTCGATTGTCACTTTGTGTTGATTGAAAATCTTCTAAGTCTATCTTCCTAATTTGAAGTCGAATTTCAACATTTCTGATATATTTGAGTGAGTTTGCATCTAACTTTGTCAGATATCGTTGATTAAAATCCATTGAAGCCCATTGAGGTCGATTGTCACTTTGTGTTGAGTGGAAATTTTTTAAGTCTATCTTCCTAATTTGAAGTCGAATTTCAACATTTCTGATATATTTGAGTGAGTTTGCATCTTACTTTGTCAGATATCGTCGATTTACATCCGTTGAAGCCCATTGAGGTCGATTGTCACTTTGTGTTGATTGAAAATTTTCTAAGTCTATCTTCCTAATTTGAAGTCGAATTTCAACATTTCTCATATATTTGAGTGAGATTGCACCTAACTTTGTCAGATATCGTCGATTTTCATCCATTGAAGCCCATTGAGGGCGATTGTCACTTTGTGTTGAGTGGAAATTTTCTAAGTCTATCTTCCTAATTTGAAGTCGAATTTCAACATTTCTGATATATTTGAGTGAGTTTGCATCTAACTTTGTCAGATATCGTCGATTAACATCCATTGAAGTCCATTGAGGTCGATTGTCACTTTGTGTTGAGTGAAAATTTTTTAAGTCTATCTTCCTAATTTGAAGTCGAATTTCAAAATTTCTCATATATTTGAGTGAGTTTGCATCTAAATTGTCAGATATCGTCAATTAACATCCATTGAAGCCCATTGAGGTCGATTGTCACTTTGTGTTGAGTGAAAATTTTTTAAGTCTATCATCCTAATTTGAAGTCGAATTTCAACATTTCTCATATATTTGAGTGAGTTTGCATCTTACTTTGTCAGATATCGTCGATTTACATCCGTAGAAGCCCATTGAGGTCGATTGTCACTTTGTGTTGAGTGAAAATTTTCTAAGTCTATCTTCCTAATTTGAAGTCGAATTTCAACATTTCTGATATATTTGAGTGAGTTTGCATCTAACTTTGTCAGATATCGTCAATTAACATCCATTGAAGCCCATTGAGGTCGATTGTCACTTTGTGTTGAGTGAAAATTTTTTAAGTCTATCATCCTAATTTGAAGTCGAATTTCAACATTTCTCATATATTTGAGTGAGTTTGCATCTAACTTTGTCAGATATCGTCGATTAACATCCATTGAAGTCCATTGAGGTCGATTGTCACTTTGTGTTGAGTGAAAATTTTTTAAGTCTATCTTCCTAATTTGAAGTCGAATTTCAAAATTTCTGATATATTTGAGTGAGTTTGCATCTAACTTTGTCAGATATCGTCGATTAACATCCATTGAAGCCCATTGAGGTCGATTGTCACTTTGTGTTGAGTGAAAATTTTCTAAGTCTATCTTCCTAATTTGAAGTCGAATTTCAACATTTCTGATATATTTGAGTGAGTTTGCATCTAACTTTGTCAGATATCGTCGATTAACATCCATTGAAGTCCATTGAGGTCGATTGTCACTTTGTGTTGAGTGAAAATTTTTTAAGTCTATCTTCCTAATTTGAAGTCGAATTTCAAAATTTCTCATATATTTGAGTGAGTTTGCATCTAAATTGTCAGATATCGTCAATTAACATCCATTGAAGCCCATTGAGGTCGATTGTCACTTTGTGTTGAGTGAAAATTTTTTAAGTCTATCATCCTAATTTGAAGTCGAATTTCAACATTTCTCATATATTTGAGTGAGTTTGCATCTTACTTTGTCAGATATCGTCGATTTACATCCGTAGAAGCCCATTGAGGTCGATTGTCACTTTGTGTTGAGTGAAAATTTTCTAAGTCTATCTTCCTAATTTGAAGTCGAATTTCAAAATTTCTCATATATTTGAGTGAGATTGCACCTAACTTTGTCAGATATCTTCGATTTTCATCCATTGAAGCCCATTGAGGTCGACTGTCACTTTGTGTTGAGTGGAAATTTTCTAAGTCTATCTTCCTAATTTGAAGTCGAATTTCAACATTTCTGATATATTTGAGTGAGTTTGCATCTAACTTTGTCAGATATCGTCGATTAACATCCATTGAAGTCCATTGAGGTCGATTGTCACTTTGTGTTGAGTGAAAATTTTTTAAGTCTATCTTCCTAATTTGAAGTCGAATTTCAAAATTTCTCATATATTTGAGTGAGTTTGCATCTAAATTGTCAGATATCGTCAATTAACATCCATTGAAGCCCATTGAGGTCGATTGTCACTTTGTGTTGAGTGAAAATTTTTTAAGTCTATCATCCTAATTTGAATTCGAATTTCAACATTTCTCATATATTTGAGTGAGTTTGCATCTTACTTTGTCAGATATCGTCGATTTACATCCGTAGAAGCCCATTGAGGTCGATTGTCACTTTGTGTTGAGTGAAAATTTTCTAAGTCTATCTTCCTAATTTGAAGTCGAATTTCAACATTTCTGATATATTTGAGTGAGTTTGCATCTAACTTTGTCAGATATCGTCAATTAACATCCATTGAAGCCCATTGAGGTCGATTGTCACTTTGTGTTGAGTGAAAATTTTTTAAGTCTATCTTCCTAATTTGAAGTCGAATTTCAACATTTCTCATATATTTGAGTGAGTTTGCATCTAACTTTGTCAGATATCGTCGATTAACATCCATTGAAGCCCATTGAGGTCGATTGTCACTTTGTGTTGAGTGAAAATTTTCTAAGTCTATCTTCCTAATTTGAAGTCGAATTTCAAAATTTCTGATATATTTGAGTGAGTTTGCATCTAACTTTGTCAGATATCGTCGATTAACATCCATTGAAGCCCATTGAGGTCGATTGTCACTTTGTGTTGAGTGAAAATTTTTTAAGTCTATCTTCCTAATTTGAAGTCGAATTTCAAAATTTCTGATATATTTGAGTGAGTTTGCATCTAACTTTGTCAGATATCGTCGATTAACATCCATTGAAGCCCATTGAGGTCGATTGTCACTTTGTGTTGAGTGAAAATTTTTTAAGTCTATCATCCTAATTTGAAGTCGAATTTCAACATTTCTCATATATTTGAGTGAGTTTGCATCTAACTTTGTCAGATATCGTCGATTTACATCCGTAGAAGCCCATTGAGGTCGATTGTCACTTTGTGTTGAGTGAAAATTTTCTAAGTCTATCTTCCTAATTTGAAGTCGAATTTCAACATTTCTGATATATTTGAGTGAGTTTGCATCTAACTTTGTCAGATATCGTCGATTTACATCCGTAGAAGCCCATTGAGGTCGATTGTCACTTTGTGTTGAGTGAAAATTTTTTAAGTCTATCTTCCTAATTTGAAGTCGAATTTCAACATTTCTCATATATTTGAGTGAGTTTGCATCTAAATTGTCAGATATCGTCAATTAACATCCATTGAAGCCCATTGAGGTCGATTGTCACTTTGTGTTGAGTGAAAATTTTCTAAGTCTATCTTCCTAATTTGAAGTCGAATTCCAACATTTCTGATATATTTGAGTGAGTTTGCATCTAACTTTGTCAGATATCGTCGATTAACATCCATTGAAGCTCATTGAGGTCGATTGTCACTTTGTGTTGAGTGAAAATTTTCTAAGTCTATCTTCCTAATTTGAAGTCGAATTTCAAAATTTCTCATATATTTGAGTGAGATTGCACCTAACTTTGTCAGATATCTTCGATTTTCATCCATTGAAGCCCATTGAGGTCGACTGTCACTTTGTGTTGAGTGGAAATTTTCTAAGTCTATCTTCCTAATTTGAAGTCGAATTTCAACATTTCTGATATATTTGAGTGAGTTTGCATCTAACTTTGTCAGATATCGTCGATTAACATCCATTGAAGTCCATTGAGGTCGATTGTCACTTTGTGTTGAGTGAAAATTTTTTAAGTCTATCTTCCTAATTTGAAGTCGAATTTCAAAATTTCTCATATATTTGAGTGAGTTTGCATCTAAATTGTCAGATATCGTCAATTAACATCCATTGAAGCCCATTGAGGTCGATTGTCACTTTGTGTTGAGTGAAAATTTTTTAAGTCTATCATCCTAATTTGAAGTCGAATTTCAACATTTCTCATATATTTGAGTGAGTTTGCATCTTACTTTGTCAGATATCGTCGATTTACATCCGTAGAAGCCCATTGAGGTCGATTGTCACTTTGTGTTGAGTGAAAATTTTCTAAGTCTATCTTCCTAATTTGAAGTCGAATTTCAACATTTCTGATATATTTGAGTGAGTTTGCATCTAACTTTGTCAGATATCGTCAATTAACATCCATTGAAGCCCATTGAGGTCGATTGTCACTTTGTGTTGAGTGAAAATTTTTTAAGTCTATCATCCTAATTTGAAGTCGAATTTCAACATTTCTCATATATTTGAGTGAGTTTGCATCTAACTTTGTCAGATATCGTCGATTAACATCCATTGAAGTCCATTGAGGTCGATTGTCACTTTGTGTTGAGTGAAAATTTTTTAAGTCTATCTTCCTAATTTGAAGTCGAATTTCAAAATTTCTGATATATTTGAGTGAGTTTGCATCTAACTTTGTCAGATATCGTCGATTAACATCCATTGAAGCCCATTGAGGTCGATTGTCACTTTGTGTTGAGTGAAAATTTTCTAAGTCTATCTTCCTAATTTGAAGTCGAATTTCAACATTTCTGATATATTTGAGTGAGTTTGCATCTAACTTTGTCAGATATCGTCGATTAACATCCATTGAAGTCCATTGAGGTCGATTGTCACTTTGTGTTGAGTGAAAATTTTTTAAGTCTATCATCCTAATTTGAAGTCGAATTTCAACATTTCTCATATATTTGAGTGAGTTTGCATCTAACTTTGTCAGATATCGTCGATTAACATCCATTGAAGTCCATTGAGGTCGATTGTCACTTTGTGTTGAGTGAAAATTTTTTAAGTCTATCTTCCTAATTTGAAGTCGAATTTCAAAATTTCTGATATATTTGAGTGAGTTTGCATCTAACTTTGTCAGATATCGTCGATTAACATCCATTGAAGCCCATTGAGGTCGATTGTCACTTTGTGTTGAGTGAAAATTTTCTAAGTCTATCTTCCTAATTTGAAGTCGAATTCCAACATTTCTGATATATTTGAGTGAGTTTGCATCTAACTTTGTCAGATATCGTCGATTAACATCCATTGAAGCTCATTGAGGTCGATTGTCACTTTGTGTTGAGTGAAAATTTTCTAAGTCTATCTTCCTAATTTGAAGTCGAATTTCAAAATTTCTCATATATTTGAGTGAGATTGCACCTAACTTTGTCAGATATCTTCGATTTTCATCCATTGAAGCCCATTGAGGTCGACTGTCACTTTGTGTTGAGTGGAAATTTTCTAAGTCTATCTTCCTAATTTGAAGTCGAATTTCAACATTTCTGATATATTTGAGTGAGTTTGCATCTAACTTTGTCAGATATCGTCGATTAACATCCATTGAAGTCCATTGAGGTCGATTGTCACTTTGTGTTGAGTGAAAATTTTTTAAGTCTATCTTCCTAATTTGAAGTCGAATTTCAAAATTTCTCATATATTTGAGTGAGTTTGCATCTAAATTGTCAGATATCGTCAATTAACATCCATTGAAGCCCATTGAGGTCGATTGTCACTTTGTGTTGAGTGAAAATTTTTTAAGTCTATCATCCTAATTTGAAGTCGAATTTCAACATTTCTCATATATTTGAGTGAGTTTGCATCTTACTTTGTCAGATATCGTCGATTTACATCCGTAGAAGCCCATTGAGGTCGATTGTCACTTTGTGTTGAGTGAAAATTTTCTAAGTCTATCTTCCTAATTTGAAGTCGAATTTCAACATTTCTGATATATTTGAGTGAGTTTGCATCTAACTTTGTCAGATATCGTCGATTAACATCCATTGAAGTCCATTGAGGTCGATTGTCACTTTGTGTTGAGTGAAAATTTTTTAAGTCTATCATCCTAATTTGAAGTCGAATTTCAACATTTCTCATATATTTGAGTGAGTTTGCATCTAAATTGTCAGATATCGTCAATTAACATCCATTGAAGCCCATTGAGGTCGATTGTCACTTTGTGTTGAGTGAAAATTTTTTAAGTCTATCATCCTAATTTGAAGTCGAATTTCAACATTTCTCATATATTTGAGTGAGTTTGCATCTTACTTTGTCAGATATCGTCGATTTACATCCGTAGAAGCCCATTGAGGTCGATTGTCACTTTGTGTTGAGTGAAAATTTTCTAAGTCTATCTTCCTAATTTGAAGTCGAATTTCAACATTTCTGATATATTTGAGTGAGTTTGCATCTAACTTTGTCAGATATCGTCGATTTACATCCGTAGAAGCCCATTGAGGTCGATTGTCACTTTGTGTTGAGTGAAAATTTTTTAAGTCTATCTTCCTAATTTGAAGTCGAATTTCAACATTTCTCATATATTTGAGTGAGTTTGCATCTAAATTGTCAGATATCGTCAATTAACATCCATTGAAGCCCATTGAGGTCGATTGTCACTTTGTGTTGAGTGAAAATTTTCTAAGTCTATCTTCCTAATTTGAAGTCGAATTCCAACATTTCTGATATATTTGAGTGAGTTTGCATCTAACTTTGTCAGATATCGTCGATTAACATCCATTGAAGCTCATTGAGGTCGATTGTCACTTTGTGTTGAGTGAAAATTTTCTAAGTCTATCTTCCTAATTTGAAGTCGAATTTCAAAATTTCTCATATATTTGAGTGAGATTGCACCTAACTTTGTCAGATATCTTCGATTTTCATCCATTGAAGCCCATTGAGGTCGACTGTCACTTTGTGTTGAGTGGAAATTTTCTAAGTCTATCTTCCTAATTTGAAGTCGAATTTCAACATTTCTGATATATTTGAGTGAGTTTGCATCTAACTTTGTCAGATATCGTCGATTAACATCCATTGAAGTCCATTGAGGTCGATTGTCACTTTGTGTTGAGTGAAAATTTTTTAAGTCTATCTTCCTAATTTGAAGTCGAATTTCAAAATTTCTCATATATTTGAGTGAGTTTGCATCTAAATTGTCAGATATCGTCAATTAACATCCATTGAAGCCCATTGAGGTCGATTGTCACTTTGTGTTGAGTGAAAATTTTTTAAGTCTATCATCCTAATTTGAAGTCGAATTTCAACATTTCTCATATATTTGAGTGAGTTTGCATCTTACTTTGTCAGATATCGTCGATTTACATCCGTAGAAGCCCATTGAGGTCGATTGTCACTTTGTGTTGAGTGAAAATTTTCTAAGTCTATCTTCCTAATTTGAAGTCGAATTTCAACATTTCTGATATATTTGAGTGAGTTTGCATCTAACTTTGTCAGATATCGTCAATTAACATCCATTGAAGCCCATTGAGGTCGATTGTCACTTTGTGTTGAGTGAAAATTTTTTAAGTCTATCATCCTAATTTGAAGTCGAATTTCAACATTTCTCATATATTTGAGTGAGTTTGCATCTAACTTTGTCAGATATCGTCGATTAACATCCATTGAAGTCCATTGAGGTCGATTGTCACTTTGTGTTGAGTGAAAATTTTTTAAGTCTATCTTCCTAATTTGAAGTCGAATTTCAAAATTTCTGATATATTTGAGTGAGTTTGCATCTAACTTTGTCAGATATCGTCGATTAACATCCATTGAAGCCCATTGAGGTCGATTGTCACTTTGTGTTGAGTGAAAATTTTCTAAGTCTATCTTCCTAATTTGAAGTCGAATTTCAAAATTTCTCATATATTTGAGTGAGATTGCACCTAACTTTGTCAGATATCTTCGATTTTCATCCATTGAAGCCCATTGAGGTCGACTGTCACTTTGTGTTGAGTGGAAATTTTCTAAGTCTATCTTCCTAATTTGAAGTCGAATTTCAACATTTCTGATATATTTGAGTGAGTTTGCATCTAACTTTGTCAGATATCGTCGATTAACATCCATTGAAGTCCATTGAGGTCGATTGTCACTTTGTGTTGAGTGAAAATTTTTTAAGTCTATCTTCCTAATTTGAAGTCGAATTTCAAAATTTCTCATATATTTGAGTGAGTTTGCATCTAAATTGTCAGATATCGTCAATTAACATCCATTGAAGCCCATTGAGGTCGATTGTCACTTTGTGTTGAGTGAAAATTTTTTAAGTCTATCATCCTAATTTGAAGTCGAATTTCAACATTTCTCATATATTTGAGTGAGTTTGCATCTTACTTTGTCAGATATCGTCGATTTACATCCGTAGAAGCCCATTGAGGTCGATTGTCACTTTGTGTTGAGTGAAAATTTTCTAAGTCTATCTTCCTAATTTGAAGTCGAATTTCAACATTTCTGATATATTTGAGTGAGTTTGCATCTAACTTTGTCAGATATCGTCAATTAACATCCATTGAAGCCCATTGAGGTCGATTGTCACTTTGTGTTGAGTGAAAATTTTTTAAGTCTATCATCCTAATTTGAAGTCGAATTTCAACATTTCTCATATATTTGAGTGAGTTTGCATCTAACTTTGTCAGATATCGTCGATTAACATCCATTGAAGTCCATTGAGGTCGATTGTCACTTTGTGTTGAGTGAAAATTTTTTAAGTCTATCTTCCTAATTTGAAGTCGAATTTCAAAATTTCTGATATATTTGAGTGAGTTTGCATCTAACTTTGTCAGATATCGTCGATTAACATCCATTGAAGCCCATTGAGGTCGATTGTCACTTTGTGTTGAGTGAAAATTTTCTAAGTCTATCTTCCTAATTTGAAGTCGAATTTCAACATTTCTGATATATTTGAGTGAGTTTGCATCTAACTTTGTCAGATATCGTCGATTAACATCCATTGAAGTCCATTGAGGTCGATTGTCACTTTGTGTTGAGTGAAAATTTTTTAAGTCTATCATCCTAATTTGAAGTCGAATTTCAACATTTCTCATATATTTGAGTGAGTTTGCATCTAAATTGTCAGATATCGTCAATTAACATCCATTGAAGCCCATTGAGGTCGATTGTCACTTTGTGTTGAGTGAAAATTTTTTAAGTCTATCATCCTAATTTGAAGTCGAATTTCAACATTTCTCATATATTTGAGTGAGTTTGCATCTTACTTTGTCAGATATCGTCGATTTACATCCGTAGAAGCCCATTGAGGTCGATTGTCACTTTGTGTTGAGTGAAAATTTTCTAAGTCTATCTTCCTAATTTGAAGTCGAATTTCAACATTTCTGATATATTTGAGTGAGTTTGCATCTAACTTTGTCAGATATCGTCGATTTACATCCGTAGAAGCCCATTGAGGTCGATTGTCACTTTGTGTTGAGTGAAAATTTTTTAAGTCTATCTTCCTAATTTGAAGTCGAATTTCAACATTTCTCATATATTTGAGTGAGTTTGCATCTAAATTGTCAGATATCGTCAATTAACATCCATTGAAGCCCATTGAGGTCGATTGTCACTTTGTGTTGAGTGAAAATTTTCTAAGTCTATCTTCCTAATTTGAAGTCGAATTCCAACATTTCTGATATATTTGAGTGAGTTTGCATCTAACTTTGTCAGATATCGTCGATTAACATCCATTGAAGCTCATTGAGGTCGATTGTCACTTTGTGTTGAGTGAAAATTTTCTAAGTCTATCTTCCTAATTTGAAGTCGAATTTCAAAATTTCTCATATATTTGAGTGAGATTGCACCTAACTTTGTCAGATATCTTCGATTTTCATCCATTGAAGCCCATTGAGGTCGACTGTCACTTTGTGTTGAGTGGAAATTTTCTAAGTCTATCTTCCTAATTTGAAGTCGAATTTCAACATTTCTGATATATTTGAGTGAGTTTGCATCTAACTTTGTCAGATATCGTCGATTAACATCCATTGAAGTCCATTGAGGTCGATTGTCACTTTGTGTTGAGTGAAAATTTTTTAAGTCTATCTTCCTAATTTGAAGTCGAATTTCAAAATTTCTCATATATTTGAGTGAGTTTGCATCTAAATTGTCAGATATCGTCAATTAACATCCATTGAAGCCCATTGAGGTCGATTGTCACTTTGTGTTGAGTGAAAATTTTTTAAGTCTATCATCCTAATTTGAAGTCGAATTTCAACATTTCTCATATATTTGAGTGAGTTTGCATCTTACTTTGTCAGATATCGTCGATTTACATCCGTAGAAGCCCATTGAGGTCGATTGTCACTTTGTGTTGAGTGAAAATTTTCTAAGTCTATCTTCCTAATTTGAAGTCGAATTTCAACATTTCTGATATATTTGAGTGAGTTTGCATCTAACTTTGTCAGATATCGTCAATTAACATCCATTGAAGCCCATTGAGGTCGATTGTCACTTTGTGTTGAGTGAAAATTTTTTAAGTCTATCATCCTAATTTGAAGTCGAATTTCAACATTTCTCATATATTTGAGTGAGTTTGCATCTAACTTTGTCAGATATCGTCGATTAACATCCATTGAAGTCCATTGAGGTCGATTGTCACTTTGTGTTGAGTGAAAATTTTTTAAGTCTATCTTCCTAATTTGAAGTCGAATTTCAAAATTTCTGATATATTTGAGTGAGTTTGCATCTAACTTTGTCAGATATCGTCGATTAACATCCATTGAAGCCCATTGAGGTCGATTGTCACTTTGTGTTGAGTGAAAATTTTCTAAGTCTATCTTCCTAATTTGAAGTCGAATTTCAACATTTCTGATATATTTGAGTGAGTTTGCATCTAACTTTGTCAGATATCGTCGATTAACATCCATTGAAGTCCATTGAGGTCGATTGTCACTTTGTGTTGAGTGAAAATTTTTTAAGTCTATCATCCTAATTTGAAGTCGAATTTCAACATTTCTCATATATTTGAGTGAGTTTGCATCTAAATTGTCAGATATCGTCAATTAACATCCATTGAAGCCCATTGAGGTCGATTGTCACTTTGTGTTGAGTGAAAATTTTCTAAGTCTATCTTCCTAATTTGAAGTCGAATTCCAACATTTCTGATATATTTGAGTGAGTTTGCATCTAACTTTGTCAGATATCGTCGATTAACATCCATTGAAGCTCATTGAGGTCGATTGTCACTTTGTGTTGAGTGAAAATTTTCTAAGTCTATCTTCCTAATTTGAAGTCGAATTTCAAAATTTCTCATATATTTGAGTGAGATTGCACCTAACTTTGTCAGATATCTTCGATTTTCATCCATTGAAGCCCATTGAGGTCGACTGTCACTTTGTGTTGAGTGGAAATTTTCTAAGTCTATCTTCCTAATTTGAAGTCGAATTTCAACATTTCTGATATATTTGAGTGAGTTTGCATCTAACTTTGTCAGATATCGTCGATTAACATCCATTGAAGTCCATTGAGGTCGATTGTCACTTTGTGTTGAGTGAAAATTTTTTAAGTCTATCTTCCTAATTTGAAGTCGAATTTCAAAATTTCTCATATATTTGAGTGAGTTTGCATCTAAATTGTCAGATATCGTCAATTAACATCCATTGAAGCCCATTGAGGTCGATTGTCACTTTGTGTTGAGTGAAAATTTTTTAAGTCTATCATCCTAATTTGAAGTCGAATTTCAACATTTCTCATATATTTGAGTGAGTTTGCATCTTACTTTGTCAGATATCGTCGATTTACATCCGTAGAAGCCCATTGAGGTCGATTGTCACTTTGTGTTGAGTGAAAATTTTCTAAGTCTATCTTCCTAATTTGAAGTCGAATTTCAACATTTCTGATATATTTGAGTGAGTTTGCATCTAACTTTGTCAGATATCGTCAATTAACATCCATTGAAGCCCATTGAGGTCGATTGTCACTTTGTGTTGAGTGAAAATTTTTTAAGTCTATCATCCTAATTTGAAGTCGAATTTCAACATTTCTCATATATTTGAGTGAGTTTGCATCTAACTTTGTCAGATATCGTCGATTAACATCCATTGAAGTCCATTGAGGTCGATTGTCACTTTGTGTTGAGTGAAAATTTTTTAAGTCTATCTTCCTAATTTGAAGTCGAATTTCAAAATTTCTGATATATTTGAGTGAGTTTGCATCTAACTTTGTCAGATATCGTCGATTAACATCCATTGAAGCCCATTGAGGTCGATTGTCACTTTGTGTTGAGTGAAAATTTTCTAAGTCTATCTTCCTAATTTGAAGTCGAATTTCAACATTTCTGATATATTTGAGTGAGTTTGCATCTAACTTTGTCAGATATCGTCGATTAACATCCATTGAAGTCCATTGAGGTCGATTGTCACTTTGTGTTGAGTGAAAATTTTTTAAGTCTATCATCCTAATTTGAAGTCGAATTTCAACATTTCTCATATATTTGAGTGAGTTTGCATCTAAATTGTCAGATATCGTCAATTAACATCCATTGAAGCCCATTGAGGTCGATTGTCACTTTGTGTTGAGTGAAAATTTTTTAAGTCTATCATCCTAATTTGAAGTCGAATTTCAACATTTCTCATATATTTGAGTGAGTTTGCATCTTACTTTGTCAGATATCGTCGATTTACATCCGTAGAAGCCCATTGAGGTCGATTGTCACTTTGTGTTGAGTGAAAATTTTCTAAGTCTATCTTCCTAATTTGAAGTCGAATTTCAACATTTCTGATATATTTGAGTGAGTTTGCATCTAACTTTGTCAGATATCGTCGATTTACATCCGTAGAAGCCCATTGAGGTCGATTGTCACTTTGTGTTGAGTGAAAATTTTTTAAGTCTATCTTCCTAATTTGAAGTCGAATTTCAACATTTCTCATATATTTGAGTGAGTTTGCATCTAAATTGTCAGATATCGTCAATTAACATCCATTGAAGCCCATTGAGGTCGATTGTCACTTTGTGTTGAGTGAAAATTTTCTAAGTCTATCTTCCTAATTTGAAGTCGAATTCCAACATTTCTGATATATTTGAGTGAGTTTGCATCTAACTTTGTCAGATATCGTCGATTAACATCCATTGAAGCTCATTGAGGTCGATTGTCACTTTGTGTTGAGTGAAAATTTTCTAAGTCTATCTTCCTAATTTGAAGTCGAATTTCAAAATTTCTCATATATTTGAGTGAGATTGCACCTAACTTTGTCAGATATCTTCGATTTTCATCCATTGAAGCCCATTGAGGTCGACTGTCACTTTGTGTTGAGTGGAAATTTTCTAAGTCTATCTTCCTAATTTGAAGTCGAATTTCAACATTTCTGATATATTTGAGTGAGTTTGCATCTAACTTTGTCAGATATCGTCGATTAACATCCATTGAAGTCCATTGAGGTCGATTGTCACTTTGTGTTGAGTGAAAATTTTTTAAGTCTATCTTCCTAATTTGAAGTCGAATTTCAAAATTTCTCATATATTTGAGTGAGTTTGCATCTAAATTGTCAGATATCGTCAATTAACATCCATTGAAGCCCATTGAGGTCGATTGTCACTTTGTGTTGAGTGAAAATTTTTTAAGTCTATCATCCTAATTTGAAGTCGAATTTCAACATTTCTCATATATTTGAGTGAGTTTGCATCTTACTTTGTCAGATATCGTCGATTTACATCCGTAGAAGCCCATTGAGGTCGATTGTCACTTTGTGTTGAGTGAAAATTTTCTAAGTCTATCTTCCTAATTTGAAGTCGAATTTCAACATTTCTGATATATTTGAGTGAGTTTGCATCTAACTTTGTCAGATATCGTCAATTAACATCCATTGAAGCCCATTGAGGTCGATTGTCACTTTGTGTTGAGTGAAAATTTTTTAAGTCTATCATCCTAATTTGAAGTCGAATTTCAACATTTCTCATATATTTGAGTGAGTTTGCATCTAACTTTGTCAGATATCGTCGATTAACATCCATTGAAGTCCATTGAGGTCGATTGTCACTTTGTGTTGAGTGAAAATTTTTTAAGTCTATCTTCCTAATTTGAAGTCGAATTTCAAAATTTCTGATATATTTGAGTGAGTTTGCATCTAACTTTGTCAGATATCGTCGATTAACATCCATTGAAGCCCATTGAGGTCGATTGTCACTTTGTGTTGAGTGAAAATTTTTTAAGTCTATCTTCCTAATTTGAAGTCGAATTTCAAAATTTCTCATATATTTGAGTGAGTTTGCATCTAAATTGTCAGATATCGTCAATTAACATCCATTGAAGCCCATTGAGGTCGATTGTCACTTTGTGTTGAGTGAAAATTTTTTAAGTCTATCATCCTAATTTGAAGTCGAATTTCAACATTTCTCATATATTTGAGTGAGTTTGCATCTTACTTTGTCAGATATCGTCGATTTACATCCGTAGAAGCCCATTGAGGTCGATTGTCACTTTGTGTTGAGTGAAAATTTTCTAAGTCTATCTTCCTAATTTGAAGTCGAATTTCAACATTTCTGATATATTTGAGTGAGTTTGCATCTAACTTTGTCAGATATCGTCAATTAACATCCATTGAAGCCCATTGAGGTCGATTGTCACTTTGTGTTGAGTGAAAATTTTTTAAGTCTATCATCCTAATTTGAAGTCGAATTTCAACATTTCTCATATATTTGAGTGAGTTTGCATCTAACTTTGTCAGATATCGTCGATTAACATCCATTGAAGTCCATTGAGGTCGATTGTCACTTTGTGTTGAGTGAAAATTTTTTAAGTCTATCTTCCTAATTTGAAGTCGAATTTCAAAATTTCTGATATATTTGAGTGAGTTTGCATCTAACTTTGTCAGATATCGTCGATTAACATCCATTGAAGCCCATTGAGGTCGATTGTCACTTTGTGTTGAGTGAAAATTTTCTAAGTCTATCTTCCTAATTTGAAGTCGAATTTCAACATTTCTGATATATTTGAGTGAGTTTGCATCTAACTTTGTCAGATATCGTCGATTAACATCCATTGAAGTCCATTGAGGTCGATTGTCACTTTGTGTTGAGTGAAAATTTTTTAAGTCTATCATCCTAATTTGAAGTCGAATTTCAAAATTTCTCATATATTTGAGTGAGTTTGCATCTAAATTGTCAGATATCGTCAATTAACATCCATTGAAGCCCATTGAGGTCGATTGTCACTTTGTGTTGAGTGAAAATTTTTTAAGTCTATCATCCTAATTTGAAGTCGAATTTCAACATTTCTCATATATTTGAGTGAGTTTGCATCTTACTTTGTCAGATATCGTCGATTTACATCCGTAGAAGCCCATTGAGGTCGATTGTCACTTTGTGTTGAGTGAAAATTTTCTAAGTCTATCTTCCTAATTTGAAGTCGAATTTCAACATTTCTGATATATTTGAGTGAGTTTGCATCTAACTTTGTCAGATATCGTCGATTTACATCCGTAGAAGCCCATTGAGGTCGATTGTCACTTTGTGTTGAGTGAAAATTTTTTAAGTCTATCTTCCTAATTTGAAGTCGAATTTCAACATTTCTCATATATTTGAGTGAGTTTGCATCTAAATTGTCAGATATCGTCAATTAACATCCATTGAAGCCCATTGAGGTCGATTGTCACTTTGTGTTGAGTGAAAATTTTCTAAGTCTATCTTCCTAATTTGAAGTCGAATTCCAACATTTCTGATATATTTGAGTGAGTTTGCATCTAACTTTGTCAGATATCGTCGATTAACATCCATTGAAGCTCATTGAGGTCGATTGTCACTTTGTGTTGAGTGAAAATTTTCTAAGTCTATCTTCCTAATTTGAAGTCGAATTTCAAAATTTCTCATATATTTGAGTGAGATTGCACCTAACTTTGTCAGATATCTTCGATTTTCATCCATTGAAGCCCATTGAGGTCGACTGTCACTTTGTGTTGAGTGGAAATTTTCTAAGTCTATCTTCCTAATTTGAAGTCGAATTTCAACATTTCTGATATATTTGAGTGAGTTTGCATCTAACTTTGTCAGATATCGTCGATTAACATCCATTGAAGTCCATTGAGGTCGATTGTCACTTTGTGTTGAGTGAAAATTTTTTAAGTCTATCTTCCTAATTTGAAGTCGAATTTCAAAATTTCTCATATATTTGAGTGAGTTTGCATCTAAATTGTCAGATATCGTCAATTAACATCCATTGAAGCCCATTGAGGTCGATTGTCACTTTGTGTTGAGTGAAAATTTTTTAAGTCTATCATCCTAATTTGAAGTCGAATTTCAACATTTCTCATATATTTGAGTGAGTTTGCATCTTACTTTGTCAGATATCGTCGATTTACATCCGTAGAAGCCCATTGAGGTCGATTGTCACTTTGTGTTGAGTGAAAATTTTCTAAGTCTATCTTCCTAATTTGAAGTCGAATTTCAACATTTCTGATATATTTGAGTGAGTTTGCATCTAACTTTGTCAGATATCGTCAATTAACATCCATTGAAGCCCATTGAGGTCGATTGTCACTTTGTGTTGAGTGAAAATTTTTTAAGTCTATCATCCTAATTTGAAGTCGAATTTCAACATTTCTCATATATTTGAGTGAGTTTGCATCTAACTTTGTCAGATATCGTCGATTAACATCCATTGAAGTCCATTGAGGTCGATTGTCACTTTGTGTTGAGTGAAAATTTTTTAAGTCTATCTTCCTAATTTGAAGTCGAATTCCAACATTTCTGATATATTTGAGTGAGTTTGCATCTAACTTTGTCAGATATCGTCGATTAACATCCATTGAAGCTCATTGAGGTCGATTGTCACTTTGTGTTGAGTGAAAATTTTCTAAGTCTATCTTCCTAATTTGAAGTCGAATTTCAAAATTTCTCATATATTTGAGTGAGATTGCACCTAACTTTGTCAGATATCTTCGATTTTCATCCATTGAAGCCCATTGAGGTCGACTGTCACTTTGTGTTGAGTGGAAATTTTCTAAGTCTATCTTCCTAATTTGAAGTCGAATTTCAACATTTCTGATATATTTGAGTGAGTTTGCATCTAACTTTGTCAGATATCGTCGATTAACATCCATTGAAGTCCATTGAGGTCGATTGTCACTTTGTGTTGAGTGAAAATTTTTTAAGTCTATCTTCCTAATTTGAAGTCGAATTTCAAAATTTCTCATATATTTGAGTGAGTTTGCATCTAAATTGTCAGATATCGTCAATTAACATCCATTGAAGCCCATTGAGGTCGATTGTCACTTTGTGTTGAGTGAAAATTTTTTAAGTCTATCATCCTAATTTGAAGTCGAATTTCAACATTTCTCATATATTTGAGTGAGTTTGCATCTTACTTTGTCAGATATCGTCGATTTACATCCGTAGAAGCCCATTGAGGTCGATTGTCACTTTGTGTTGAGTGAAAATTTTCTAAGTCTATCTTCCTAATTTGAAGTCGAATTTCAACATTTCTGATATATTTGAGTGAGTTTGCATCTAACTTTGTCAGATATCGTCGATTAACATCCATTGAAGTCCATTGAGGTCGATTGTCACTTTGTGTTGAGTGAAAATTTTTTAAGTCTATCATCCTAATTTGAAGTCGAATTTCAAAATTTCTCATATATTTGAGTGAGTTTGCATCTAAATTGTCAGATATCGTCAATTAACATCCATTGAAGCCCATTGAGGTCGATTGTCACTTTGTGTTGAGTGAAAATTTTTTAAGTCTATCATCCTAATTTGAAGTCGAATTTCAACATTTCTCATATATTTGAGTGAGTTTGCATCTTACTTTGTCAGATATCGTCGATTTACATCCGTAGAAGCCCATTGAGGTCGATTGTCACTTTGTGTTGAGTGAAAATTTTCTAAGTCTATCTTCCTAATTTGAAGTCGAATTTCAACATTTCTGATATATTTGAGTGAGTTTGCATCTAACTTTGTCAGATATCGTCGATTTACATCCGTAGAAGCCCATTGAGGTCGATTGTCACTTTGTGTTGAGTGAAAATTTTCTAAGTCTATCTTCCTAATTTGAAGTCGAATTTCAACATTTCTCATATATTTGAGTGAGTTTGCATCTAACTTTGTCAGATATCGTCAATTAACATCCATTGAAGCCCATTGAGGTCGATTGTCACTTTGTGTTGAGTGAAAATTTTTTAAGTCTATCTTCCTAATTTGAAGTCGAATTCCAACATTTCTGATATATTTGAGTGAGTTTGCATCTAACTTTGTCAGATATCGTCGATTAACATCCATTGAAGCTCATTGAGGTCGATTGTCACTTTGTGTTGAGTGAAAATTTTCTAAGTCTATCTTCCTAATTTGAAGTCGAATTTCAAAATTTCTCATATATTTGAGTGAGATTGCACCTAACTTTGTCAGATATCTTCGATTTTCATCCATTGAAGCCCATTGAGGTCGACTGTCACTTTGTGTTGAGTGGAAATTTTCTAAGTCTATCTTCCTAATTTGAAGTCGAATTTCAACATTTCTGATATATTTGAGTGAGTTTGCATCTAACTTTGTCAGATATCGTCGATTAACATCCATTGAAGTCCATTGAGGTCGATTGTCACTTTGTGTTGAGTGAAAATTTTTTAAGTCTATCTTCCTAATTTGAAGTCGAATTTCAAAATTTCTCATATATTTGAGTGAGTTTGCATCTAAATTGTCAGATATCGTCAATTAACATCCATTGAAGCCCATTGAGGTCGATTGTCACTTTGTGTTGAGTGAAAATTTTTTAAGTCTATCATCCTAATTTGAAGTCGAATTTCAACATTTCTCATATATTTGAGTGAGTTTGCATCTTACTTTGTCAGATATCGTCGATTTACATCCGTAGAAGCCCATTGAGGTCGATTGTCACTTTGTGTTGAGTGAAAATTTTCTAAGTCTATCTTCCTAATTTGAAGTCGAATTTCAACATTTCTGATATATTTGAGTGAGTTTGCATCTAACTTTGTCAGATATCGTCAATTAACATCCATTGAAGCCCATTGAGGTCGATTGTCACTTTGTGTTGAGTGAAAATTTTTTAAGTCTATCATCCTAATTTGAAGTCGAATTTCAACATTTCTCATATATTTGAGTGAGTTTGCATCTAACTTTGTCAGATATCGTCGATTAACATCCATTGAAGTCCATTGAGGTCGATTGTCACTTTGTGTTGAGTGAAAATTTTTTAAGTCTATCTTCCTAATTTGAAGTCGAATTTCAAAATTTCTGATATATTTGAGTGAGTTTGCATCTAACTTTGTCAGATATCGTCGATTAACATCCATTGAAGCCCATTGAGGTCGATTGTCACTTTGTGTTGAGTGAAAATTTTCTAAGTCTATCTTCCTAATTTGAAGTCGAATTTCAACATTTCTGATATATTTGAGTGAGTTTGCATCTAACTTTGTCAGATATCGTCGATTAACATCCATTGAAGCCCATTGAGGTCGATTGTCACTTTGTGTTGAGTGAAAATTTTCTAAGTCTATCTTCCTAATTTGAAGTCGAATTCCAACATTTCTGATATATTTGAGTGAGTTTGCATCTAACTTTGTCAGATATCGTCGATTAACATCCATTGAAGCTCATTGAGGTCGATTGTCACTTTGTGTTGAGTGAAAATTTTCTAAGTCTATCTTCCTAATTTGAAGTCGAATTTCAAAATTTCTCATATATTTGAGTGAGATTGCACCTAACTTTGTCAGATATCTTCGATTTTCATCCATTGAAGCCCATTGAGGTCGATTGTCACTTTGTGTTGAGTGAAAATTTTCTAAGTCTATCTTCCTAATTTGAAGTCGAATTTCAACATTTCTGATATATTTGAGTGAGTTTGCATCTAACTTTGTCAGATATCGTCGATTAACATCCATTGAAGTCCATTGAGGTCGATTGTCACTTTGTGTTGAGTGAAAATTTTTTAAGTCTATCTTCCTAATTTGAAGTCGAATTTCAAAATTTCTCATATATTTGAGTGAGTTTGCATCTAAATTGTCAGATATCGTCAATTAACATCCATTGAAGCCCATTGAGGTCGATTGTCACTTTGTGTTGAGTGAAAATTTTTTAAGTCTATCATCCTAATTTGAAGTCGAATTTCAACATTTCTCATATATTTGAGTGAGTTTGCATCTTACTTTGTCAGATATCGTCGATTTACATCCGTAGAAGCCCATTGAGGTCGATTGTCACTTTGTGTTGAGTGAAAATTTTCTAAGTCTATCTTCCTAATTTGAAGTCGAATTTCAACATTTCTGATATATTTGAGTGAGTTTGCATCTAACTTTGTCAGATATCGTCAATTAACATCCATTGAAGCCCATTGAGGTCGATTGTCACTTTGTGTTGAGTGAAAATTTTTTAAGTCTATCATCCTAATTTGAAGTCGAATTTCAACATTTCTCATATATTTGAGTGAGTTTGCATCTAACTTTGTCAGATATCGTCGATTAACATCCATTGAAGTCCATTGAGGTCGATTGTCACTTTGTGTTGAGTGAAAATTTTTTAAGTCTATCTTCCTAATTTGAAGTCGAATTTCAAAATTTCTGATATATTTGAGTGAGTTTGCATCTAACTTTGTCAGATATCGTCGATTAACATCCATTGAAGCCCATTGAGGTCGATTGTCACTTTGTGTTGAGTGAAAATTTTCTAAGTCTATCTTCCTAATTTGAAGTCGAATTTCAACATTTCTGATATATTTGAGTGAGTTTGCATCTAACTTTGTCAGATATCGTCGATTAACATCCATTGAAGCCCATTGAGGTCGATTGTCACTTTGTGTTGAGTGAAAATTTTCTAAGTCTATCTTCCTAATTTGAAGTCGAATTCCAACATTTCTGATATATTTGAGTGAGTTTGCATCTAACTTTGTCAGATATCGTCGATTAACATCCATTGAAGCTCATTGAGGTCGATTGTCACTTTGTGTTGAGTGAAAATTTTCTAAGTCTATCTTCCTAATTTGAAGTCGAATTTCAAAATTTCTCATATATTTGAGTGAGATTGCACCTAACTTTGTCAGATATCTTCGATTTTCATCCATTGAAGCCCATTGAGGTCGACTGTCACTTTGTGTTGAGTGGAAATTTTCTAAGTCTATCTTCCTAATTTGAAGTCGAATTTCAACATTTCTGATATATTTGAGTGAGTTTGCATCTAACTTTGTCAGATATCGTCGATTAACATCCATTGAAGTCCATTGAGGTCGATTGTCACTTTGTGTTGAGTGAAAATTTTTTAAGTCTATCTTCCTAATTTGAAGTCGAATTTCAACATTTCTGATATATTTGAGTGAGTTTGCATCTAACTTTGTCAGATATCGTCGATTAACATCCATTGAAGTCCATTGAGGTCGATTGTCACTTTGTGTTGAGTGAAAATTTTTTAAGTCTATCTTCCTAATTTGAAGTCGAATTTCAAAATTTCTCATATATTTGAGTGAGTTTGCATCTAAATTGTCAGATATCGTCAATTAACATCCATTGAAGCCCATTGAGGTCGATTGTCACTTTGTGTTGAGTGAAAATTTTTTAAGTCTATCATCCTAATTTGAAGTCGAATTTCAACATTTCTCATATATTTGAGTGAGTTTGCATCTTACTTTGTCAGATATCGTCGATTTACATCCGTAGAAGCCCATTGAGGTCGATTGTCACTTTGTGTTGAGTGAAAATTTTCTAAGTCTATCTTCCTAATTTGAAGTCGAATTTCAACATTTCTGATATATTTGAGTGAGTTTGCATCTAACTTTGTCAGATATCGTCAATTAACATCCATTGAAGCCCATTGAGGTCGATTGTCACTTTGTGTTGAGTGAAAATTTTTTAAGTCTATCATCCTAATTTGAAGTCGAATTTCAACATTTCTCATATATTTGAGTGAGTTTGCATCTTACTTTGTCAGATATCGTCGATTTACATCCGTAGAAGCCCATTGAGGTCGATTGTCACTTTGTGTTGAGTGAAAATTTTCTAAGTCTATCTTCCTAATTTGAAGTCGAATTTCAACATTTCTGATATATTTGAGTGAGTTTGCATCTAACTTTGTCAGATATCGTCAATTAACATCCATTGAAGCCCATTGAGGTCGATTGTCACTTTGTGTTGAGTGAAAATTTTTTAAGTCTATCATCCTAATTTGAAGTCGAATTTCAACATTTCTCATATATTTGAGTGAGTTTGCATCTTACTTTGTCAGATATCGTCGATTTACATCCGTAGAAGCCCATTGAGGTCGATTGTCACTTTGTGTTGAGTGAAAATTTTTTAAGTCTATCTTCCTAATTTGAAGTCGAATTTCAAAATTTCTCATATATTTGAGTGAGTTTGCATCTAAATTGTCAGATATCGTCAATTAACATCCATTGAAGCCCATTGAGGTCGATTGTCACTTTGTGTTGAGTGAAAATTTTCTAAGTCTATCTTCCTAATTTGAAGTCGAATTCCAACATTTCTGATATATTTGAGTGAGTTTGCATCTAACTTTGTCAGATATCGTCGATTAACATCCATTGAAGCTCATTGAGGTCGATTGTCACTTTGTGTTGAGTGAAAATTTTCTAAGTCTATCTTCCTAATTTGAAGTCGAATTTCAAAATTTCTCATATATTTGAGTGAGATTGCACCTAACTTTGTCAGATATCTTCGATTTTCATCCATTGAAGCCCATTGAGGTCGATTGTCACTTTGTGTTGAGTGGAAATTTTCTAAGTCTATCTTCCTAATTTGAAGTCGAATTTCAACATTTCTGATATATTTGAGTGAGTTTGCATCTAACTTTGTCAGATATCGTCGATTAACATCCATTGAAGCCCATTGAGGTCGATTGTCACTTTGTGTTGAGTGAAAATTTTTTAAGTCTATCTTCCTAATTTGAAGTCGAATTTCAACATTTCTGATATATTTGAGTGAGTTTGCATCTAACTTCGTCAGATATCGTCGATTAACATCCATTGAAGCCCATTGAGGTCGATTGTCACTTTGTGTTGAGTGAAAATTTTTTAAGTCTATCTTCCTAATTTGAAGTCGAATTTCAAAATTTCTCATATATTTGAGTGAGTTTGCATCTAAATTGTCAGATATCGTCAATTAACATCCATTGAAGCCCATTGAGGTCGATTGTCACTTTGTGTTGAGTGAAAATTTTTTAAGTCTATCATCCTAATTTGAAGTCGAATTTCAACATTTCTCATATATTTGAGTGAGTTTGCATCTTACTTTGCCAGATATCGTCGATTTACATCCGTAGAAGCCCATTGAGGTCGATTGTCACTTTGTGTTGAGTGGAAATTTTCTAAGTCTATCTTCCTAATTTGAAGTCGAATTTCAACATTTCTGATATATTTGAGTGAGTTTGCATCTAACTTTGTCAGATATCGTCAATTAACATCCATTGAAGCCCATTGAGGTCGATTGTCACTTTGTGTTGAGTGAAAATTTTCTAAGTCTATCTTCCTAATTTGAAGTCGAATTCCAACATTTCTGATATATTTGAGTGAGTTTGCATCTAACTTTGTCAGATATCGTCGATTAACATCCATTGAAGCTCATTGAGGTCGATTGTCACTTTGTGTGGAGTGAAAATTTTTTAAGTCTATCTTCCTAATTTGAAGTCGAATTTCAACATTTCTGATATATTTGAGTGAGTTTGCATCTTACTTTGTCAGATATCGTCGATTTACATCCGTTGAAGCCCATTGAGGTCGATTGTCACTTTGTGTTGATTGAAAATTTTCTAAGTCTATCTTCCTAATTTGAAACCGAATTTCAACATTTCTGATATATTTGAGTGAGTTTGCATCTTACTTTGTCAGATATCGTCGATTTACATCCGTTGAAGCCCATTGAGGTCGATTGTCACTTTGTGTTGATTGAAAATCTTCTAAGTCTATCTTCCTAATTTGAAGTCGAATTTCAACATTTCTGATATATTTGAGTGAGTTTGCATCTAACTTTGTCAGATATCGTTGATTAAAATCCATTGAAGCCCATTGAGGTCGATTGTCACTTTGTGTTGAGTGGAAATTTTTTAAGTCTATCTTCCTAATTTGAAGTCGAATTTCAACATTTCTGATATATTTGAGTGAGTTTGCATCTTACTTTGTCAGATATCGTCGATTTACATCCGTTGAAGCCCATTGAGGTCGATTGTCACTTTGTGTTGATTGAAAATTTTCTAAGTCTATCTTCCTAATTTGAAGTCGAATTTCAACATTTCTCATATATTTGAGTGAGATTGCACCTAACTTTGTCAGATATCGTCGATTTTCATCCATTGAAGCCCATTGAGGGCGATTGTCACTTTGTGTTGAGTGGAAATTTTCTAAGTCTATCTTCCTAATTTGAAGTCGAATTTCAACATTTCTGATATATTTGAGTGAGTTTGCATCTAACTTTGTCAGATATCGTCGATTAACATCCATTGAAGTCCATTGAGGTCGATTGTCACTTTGTGTTGAGTGAAAATTTTTTAAGTCTATCTTCCTAATTTGAAGTCGAATTTCAAAATTTCTCATATATTTGAGTGAGTTTGCATCTAAATTGTCAGATATCGTCAATTAACATCCATTGAAGCCCATTGAGGTCGATTGTCACTTTGTGTTGAGTGAAAATTTTTTAAGTCTATCATCCTAATTTGAAGTCGAATTTCAACATTTCTCATATATTTGAGTGAGTTTGCATCTTACTTTGTCAGATATCGTCGATTTACATCCGTAGAAGCCCATTGAGGTCGATTGTCACTTTGTGTTGAGTGAAAATTTTCTAAGTCTATCTTCCTAATTTGAAGTCGAATTTCAACATTTCTGATATATTTGAGTGAGTTTGCATCTAACTTTGTCAGATATCGTCAATTAACATCCATTGAAGCCCATTGAGGTCGATTGTCACTTTGTGTTGAGTGAAAATTTTTTAAGTCTATCATCCTAATTTGAAGTCGAATTTCAACATTTCTCATATATTTGAGTGAGTTTGCATCTAACTTTGTCAGATATCGTCGATTAACATCCATTGAAGTCCATTGAGGTCGACTGTCACTTTGTGTTGAGTGGAAATTTTCTAAGTCTATCTTCCTAATTTGAAGTCGAATTTCAACATTTCTGATATATTTGAGTGAGTTTGCATCTAACTTTGTCAGATATCGTCGATTAACATCCATTGAAGTCCATTGAGGTCGATTGTCACTTTGTGTTGAGTGAAAATTTTTTAAGTCTATCTTCCTAATTTGAAGTCGAATTTCAAAATTTCTCATATATTTGAGTGAGTTTGCATCTAAATTGTCAGATATCGTCAATTAACATCCATTGAAGCCCATTGAGGTCGATTGTCACTTTGTGTTGAGTGAAAATTTTTTAAGTCTATCATCCTAATTTGAAGTCGAATTTCAACATTTCTCATATATTTGAGTGAGTTTGCATCTTACTTTGTCAGATATCGTCGATTTACATCCGTAGAAGCCCATTGAGGTCGATTGTCACTTTGTGTTGAGTGAAAATTTTCTAAGTCTATCTTCCTAATTTGAAGTCGAATTTCAACATTTCTGATATATTTGAGTGAGTTTGCATCTAACTTTGTCAGATATCGTCAATTAACATCCATTGAAGCCCATTGAGGTCGATTGTCACTTTGTGTTGAGTGAAAATTTTTTAAGTCTATCATCCTAATTTGAAGTCGAATTTCAACATTTCTCATATATTTGAGTGAGTTTGCATCTAACTTTGTCAGATATCGTCGATTAACATCCATTGAAGTCCATTGAGGTCGATTGTCACTTTGTGTTGAGTGAAAATTTTTTAAGTCTATCTTCCTAATTTGAAGTCGAATTCCAACATTTCTGATATATTTGAGTGAGTTTGCATCTAACTTTGTCAGATATCGTCGATTAACATCCATTGAAGCTCATTGAGGTCGATTGTCACTTTGTGTTGAGTGAAAATTTTCTAAGTCTATCTTCCTAATTTGAAGTCGAATTTCAAAATTTCTCATATATTTGAGTGAGATTGCACCTAACTTTGTCAGATATCTTCGATTTTCATCCATTGAAGCCCATTGAGGTCGACTGTCACTTTGTGTTGAGTGGAAATTTTCTAAGTCTATCTTCCTAATTTGAAGTCGAATTTCAACATTTCTGATATATTTGAGTGAGTTTGCATCTAACTTTGTCAGATATCGTCGATTAACATCCATTGAAGTCCATTGAGGTCGATTGTCACTTTGTGTTGAGTGAAAATTTTTTAAGTCTATCTTCCTAATTTGAAGTCGAATTTCAAAATTTCTCATATATTTGAGTGAGTTTGCATCTAAATTGTCAGATATCGTCAATTAACATCCATTGAAGCCCATTGAGGTCGATTGTCACTTTGTGTTGAGTGAAAATTTTCTAAGTCTATCTTCCTAATTTGAAGTCGAATTCCAACATTTC
Organism: Diorhabda carinulata; assembly: GCF_026250575.1. Lineage (NCBI taxonomy): Eukaryota > Metazoa > Arthropoda > Insecta > Coleoptera > Chrysomelidae > Diorhabda > Diorhabda carinulata. Next base: position 15,487,677 of record NC_079462.1, read on the forward strand.
TGATATATTTGAGTGAGTTTGCATCTAACTTTGTCAGATATCGTCGATTAACATCCATTGAAGCTCATTGAGGTCGATTGTCACTTTGTGTTGAGTGAAAATTTTCTAAGTCTATCTTCCTAATTTGAAGTCGAATTTCAAAATTTCTCATATATTTGAGTGAGATTGCACCTAACTTTGTCAGATATCTTCGATTTTCATCCATTGAAGCCCATTGAGGTCGACTGTCACTTTGTGTTGAGTGGAAATTTTCTAAGTCTATCTTCCTAATTTGAAGTCGAATTTCAACATTTCTGATATATTTGAGTGAGTTTGCATCTAACTTTGTCAGATATCGTCAATTAACATCCATTGAAGCCCATTGAGGTCGATTGTCACTTTGTGTTGAGTGAAAATTTTTTAAGTCTATCATCCTAATTTGAAGTCGAATTTCAACATTTCTCATATATTTGAGTGAGTTTGCATCTAACTTTGTCAGATATCGTCGATTAACATCCATTGAAGTCCATTGAGGTCGACTGTCACTTTGTGTTGAGTGGAAATTTTCTAAGTCTATCTTCCTAATTTGAAGTCGAATTTCAACATTTCTGATATATTTGAGTGAGTTTGCATCTAACTTTGTCAGATATCGTCGATTAACATCCATTGAAGTCCATTGAGGTCGATTGTCACTTTGTGTTGAGTGAAAATTTTTTAAGTCTATCTTCCTAATTTGAAGTCGAATTTCAAAATTTCTCATATATTTGAGTGAGTTTGCATCTAAATTGTCAGATATCGTCAATTAACATCCATTGAAGCCCATTGAGGTCGATTGTCACTTTGTGTTGAGTGAAAATTTTTTAAGTCTATCATCCTAATTTGAAGTCGAATTTCAACATTTCTCATATATTTGAGTGAGTTTGCATCTTACTTTGTCAGATATCGTCGATTTACATCCGTAGAAGCCCATTGAGGTCGATTGTCACTTTGTGTTGAGTGAAAATTTTCTAAGTCTATCTTCCTAATTTGAAGTCGAATTTCAACATTTCTGATATATTTGAGTGAGTTTGCATCTAACTTTGTCAGATATCGTCAATTAACATCCATTGAAGCCCATTGAGGTCGATTGTCACTTTGTGTTGAGTGAAAATTTTTTAAGTCTATCATCCTAATTTGAAGTCGAATTTCAACATTTCTCATATATTTGAGTGAGTTTGCATCTAACTTTGTCAGATATCGTCGATTAACATCCATTGAAGTCCATTGAGGTCGATTGTCACTTTGTGTTGAGTGAAAATTTTTTAAGTCTATCTTCCTAATTTGAAGTCGAATTCCAACATTTCTGATATATTTGAGTGAGTTTGCATCTAACTTTGTCAGATATCGTCGATTAACATCCATTGAAGCTCATTGAGGTCGATTGTCACTTTGTGTTGAGTGAAAATTTTCTAAGTCTATCTTCCTAATTTGAAGTCGAATTTCAAAATTTCTCATATATTTGAGTGAGATTGCACCTAACTTTGTCAGATATCTTCGATTTTCATCCATTGAAGCCCATTGAGGTCGACTGTCACTTTGTGTTGAGTGGAAATTTTCTAAGTCTATCTTCCTAATTTGAAGTCGAATTTCAACATTTCTGATATATTTGAGTGAGTTTGCATCTAACTTTGTCAGATATCGTCGATTAACATCCATTGAAGTCCATTGAGGTCGATTGTCACTTTGTGTTGAGTGAAAATTTTTTAAGTCTATCTTCCTAATTTGAAGTCGAATTTCAAAATTTCTCATATATTTGAGTGAGTTTGCATCTAAATTGTCAGATATCGTCAATTAACATCCATTGAAGCCCATTGAGGTCGATTGTCACTTTGTGTTGAGTGAAAATTTTTTAAGTCTATCATCCTAATTTGAAGTCGAATTTCAACATTTCTCATATATTTGAGTGAGTTTGCATCTTACTTTGTCAGATATCGTCGATTTACATCCGTAGAAGCCCATTGAGGTCGATTGTCACTTTGTGTTGAGTGAAAATTTTCTAAGTCTATCTTCCTAATTTGAAGTCGAATTTCAACATTTCTGATATATTTGAGTGAGTTTGCATCTAACTTTGTCAGATATCGTCAATTAACATCCATTGAAGCCCATTGAGGTCGATTGTCACTTTGTGTTGAGTGAAAATTTTTTAAGTCTATCATCCTAATTTGAAGTCGAATTTCAACATTTCTCATATATTTGAGTGAGTTTGCATCTAACTTTGTCAGATATCGTCGATTAACATCCATTGAAGTCCATTGAGGTCGATTGTCACTTTGTGTTGAGTGAAAATTTTTTAAGTCTATCTTCCTAATTTGAAGTCGAATTTCAAAATTTCTGATATATTTGAGTGAATTTGCATCTAACTTTGTCAGATATCGTCGATTAACATCCATTGAAGCCCATTGAGGTCGATTGTCACTTTGTGTTGAGTGAAAATTTTCTAAGTCTATCTTCCTAATTTGAAGTCGAATTTCAACATTTCTGATATATTTGAGTGAGTTTGCATCTAAATTGTCAGATATCGTCAATTAACATCCATTGAAGCCCATTGAGGTCGATTGTCACTTTGTGTTGAGTGAAAATTTTTTAAGTCTATCATCCTAATTTGAAGTCGAATTTCAACATTTCTCATATATTTGAGTGAGTTTGCATCTTACTTTGTCAGATATCGTCGATTTACATCCGTAGAAGCCCATTGAGGTCGATTGTCACTTTGTGTTGAGTGAAAATTTTCTAAGTCTATCTTCCTAATTTGAAGTCGAATTTCAACATTTCTGATATATTTGAGTGAGTTTGCATCTAACTTTGTCAGATATCGTCGATTTACATCCGTAGAAGCCCATTGAGGTCGATTGTCACTTTGTGTTGAGTGAAAATTTTTTAAGTCTATCTTCCTAATTTGAAGTCGAATTTCAACATTTCTCATATATTTGAGTGAGTTTGCATCTAAATTGTCAGATATCGTCAATTAACATCCATTGAAGCCCATTGAGGTCGATTGTCACTTTGTGTTGAGTGAAAATTTTCTAAGTCTATCTTCCTAATTTGAAGTCGAATTTCAACATTTCTGATATATTTGAGTGAGTTTGCATCTAACTTTGTCAGATATCGTCGATTTACATCCGTAGAAGCCCATTGAGGTCGATTGTCACTTTGTGTTGAGTGAAAATTTTTTAAGTCTATCTTCCTAATTTGAAGTCGAATTTCAACATTTCTCATATATTTGAGTGAGTTTGCATCTAAATTGTCAGATATCGTCAATTAACATCCATTGAAGCCCATTGAGGTCGATTGTCACTTTGTGTTGAGTGAAAATTTTCTAAGTCTATCTTCCTAATTTGAAGTCGAATTCCAACATTTCTGATATATTTGAGTGAGTTTGCATCTAACTTTGTCAGATATCGTCGATTAACATCCATTGAAGCTCATTGAGGTCGATTGTCACTTTGTGTTGAGTGAAAATTTTCTAAGTCTATCTTCCTAATTTGAAGTCGAATTTCAAAATTTCTCATATATTTGAGTGAGATTGCACCTAACTTTGTCAGATATCGTCGATTTACATCCGTAGAAGCCCATTGAGGTCGATTGTCACTTTGTGTTGAGTGAAAATTTTCTAAGTCTATCTTCCTAATTTGAAGTCGAATTTCAACATTTCTGATATATTTGAGTGAGTTTGCATCTAACTTTGTCAGATATCGTCAATTAACATCCATTGAAGCCCATTGAGGTCGATTGTCACTTTGTGTTGAGTGAAAATTTTTTAAGTCTATCATCCTAATTTGAAGTCGAATTTCAACATTTCTCATATATTTGAGTGAGTTTGCATCTAACTTTGTCAGATATCGTCGATTAACATCCATTGAAGTCCATTGAGGTCGATTGTCACTTTGTGTTGAGTGAAAATTTTTTAAGTCTATCTTCCTAATTTGAAGTCGAATTTCAAAATTTCTGATATATTTGAGTGAGTTTGCATCTAACTTTGTCAGATATCGTCGATTAACATCCATTGAAGCCCATTGAGGTCGATTGTCACTTTGTGTTGAGTGAAAATTTTCTAAGTCTATCTTCCTAATTTGAAGTCGAATTTCAACATTTCTGATATATTTGAGTGAGTTTGCATCTAACTTTGTCAGATATCGTCGATTAACATCCATTGAAGTCCATTGAGGTCGATTGTCACTTTGTGTTGAGTGAAAATTTTTTAAGTCTATCATCCTAATTTGAAGTCGAATTTCAAAATTTCTCATATATTTGAGTGAGTTTGCATCTAAATTGTCAGATATCGTCAATTAACATCCATTGAAGCCCATTGAGGTCGATTGTCACTTTGTGTTGAGTGAAAATTTTTTAAGTCTATCATCCTAATTTGAAGTCGAATTTCAACATTTCTCATATATTTGAGTGAGTTTGCATCTTACTTTGTCAGATATCGTCGATTTACATCCGTAGAAGCCCATTGAGGTCGATTGTCACTTTGTGTTGAGTGAAAATTTTCTAAGTCTATCTTCCTAATTTGAAGTCGAATTTCAACATTTCTGATATATTTGAGTGAGTTTGCATCTAACTTTGTCAGATATCGTCGATTTACATCCGTAGAAGCCCATTGAGGTCGATTGTCACTTTGTGTTGAGTGAAAATTTTTTAAGTCTATCTTCCTAATTTGAAGTCGAATTTCAACATTTCTCATATATTTGAGTGAGTTTGCATCTAAATTGTCAGATATCGTCAATTAACATCCATTGAAGCCCATTGAGGTCGATTGTCACTTTGTGTTGAGTGAAAATTTTCTAAGTCTATCTTCCTAATTTGAAGTCGAATTCCAACATTTCTGATATATTTGAGTGAGTTTGCATCTAACTTTGTCAGATATCGTCGATTAACATCCATTGAAGCTCATTGAGGTCGATTGTCACTTTGTGTTGAGTGAAAATTTTCTAAGTCTATCTTCCTAATTTGAAGTCGAATTTCAAAATTTCTCATATATTTGAGTGAGATTGCACCTAACTTTGTCAGATATCTTCGATTTTCATCCATTGAAGCCCATTGAGGTCGACTGTCACTTTGTGTTGAGTGGAAATTTTCTAAGTCTATCTTCCTAATTTGAAGTCGAATTTCAACATGTCTGATATATTTGAGTGAGTTTGCATCTAACTTTGTCAGATATCGTCGATTAACATCCATTGAAGTCCATTGAGGTCGATTGTCACTTTGTGTTGAGTGAAAATTTTTTAAGTCTATCTTCCTAATTTGAAGTCGAATTTCAAAATTTCTCATATATTTGAGTGAGTTTGCATCTAAATTGTCAGATATCGTCAATTAACATCCATTGAAGCCCATTGAGGTCGATTGTCACTTTGTGTTGAGTGAAAATTTTTTAAGTCTATCATCCTAATTTGAAGTCGAATTTCAACATTTCTCATATATTTGAGTGAGTTTGCATCTTACTTTGTCAGATATCGTCGATTTACATCCGTAGAAGCCCATTGAGGTCGATTGTCACTTTGTGTTGAGTGAAAATTTTCTAAGTCTATCTTCCTAATTTGAAGTCGAATTTCAACATTTCTGATATATTTGAGTGAGTTTGCATCTAACTTTGTCAGATATCGTCAATTAACATCCATTGAAGCCCATTGAGGTCGATTGTCACTTTGTGTTGAGTGAAAATTTTTTAAGTCTATCATCCTAATTTGAAGTCGAATTTCAACATTTCTCATATATTTGAGTGAGTTTGCATCTAACTTTGTCAGATATCGTCGATTAACATCCATTGAAGTCCATTGAGGTCGATTGTCACTTTGTGTTGAGTGAAAATTTTTTAAGTCTATCTTCCTAATTTGAAGTCGAATTTCAAAATTTCTGATATATTTGAGTGAGTTTGCATCTAACTTTGTCAGATATCGTCGATTAACATCCATTGAAGCCCATTGAGGTCGATTGTCACTTTGTGTTGAGTGAAAATTTTCTAAGTCTATCTTCCTAATTTGAAGTCGAATTTCAACATTTCTGATATATTTGAGTGAGTTTGCATCTAACTTTGTCAGATATCGTCGATTAACATCCATTGAAGTCCATTGAGGTCGATTGTCACTTTGTGTTGAGTGAAAATTTTTTAAGTCTATCATCCTAATTTGAAGTCGAATTTCAACATTTCTCATATATTTGAGTGAGTTTGCATCTAAATTGTCAGATATCGTCAATTAACATCCATTGAAGCCCATTGAGGTCGATTGTCACTTTGTGTTGAGTGAAAATTTTTTAAGTCTATCATCCTAATTTGAAGTCGAATTTCAACATTTCTCATATATTTGAGTGAGTTTGCATCTTACTTTGTCAGATATCGTCGATTTACATCCGTAGAAGCCCATTGAGGTCGATTGTCACTTTGTGTTGAGTGAAAATTTTCTAAGTCTATCTTCCTAATTTGAAGTCGAATTTCAACATTTCTGATATATTTGAGTGAGTTTGCATCTAACTTTGTCAGATATCGTCGATTTACATCCGTAGAAGCCCATTGAGGTCGATTGTCACTTTGTGTTGAGTGAAAATTTTTTAAGTCTATCTTCCTAATTTGAAGTCGAATTTCAACATTTCTCATATATTTGAGTGAGTTTGCATCTAAATTGTCAGATATCGTCAATTAACATCCATTGAAGCCCATTGAGGTCGATTGTCACTTTGTGTTGAGTGAAAATTTTCTAAGTCTATCTTCCTAATTTGAAGTCGAATTTCAACATTTCTGATATATTTGAGTGAGTTTGCATCTAACTTTGTCAGATATCGTCGATTTACATCCGTAGAAGCCCATTGAGGTCGATTGTCACTTTGTGTTGAGTGAAAATTTTTTAAGTCTATCTTCCTAATTTGAAGTCGAATTTCAAAATTTCTCATATATTTGAGTGAGTTTGCATCTAAATTGTCAGATATCGTCAATTAACATCCATTGAAGCCCATTGAGGTCGATTGTCACTTTGTGTTGAGTGAAAATTTTTTAAGTCTATCATCCTAATTTGAAGTCGAATTTCAACATTTCTCATATATTTGAGTGAGTTTGCATCTTACTTTGTCAGATATCGTCGATTTACATCCGTAGAAGCCCATTGAGGTCGATTGTCACTTTGTGTTGAGTGAAAATTTTCTAAGTCTATCTTCCTAATTTGAAGTCGAATTTCAACATTTCTGATATATTTGAGTGAGTTTGCATCTAACTTTGTCAGATATCGTCAATTAACATCCATTGAAGCCCATTGAGGTCGATTGTCACTTTGTGTTGAGTGAAAATTTTTTAAGTCTATCATCCTAATTTGAAGTCGAATTTCAACATTTCTCATATATTTGAGTGAGTTTGCATCTAACTTTGTCAGATATCGTCGATTAACATCCATTGAAGCCCATTGAGGTCGATTGTCACTTTGTGTTGAGTGAAAATTTTCTAAGTCTATCTTCCTAATTTGAAGTCGAATTTCAACATTTCTGATATATTTGAGTGAGTTTGCATCTAACTTTGTCAGATATCGTCGATTAACATCCATTGAAGTCCATTGAGGTCGATTGTCACTTTGTGTTGAGTGAAAATTTTTTAAGTCTATCTTCCTAATTTGAAGTCGAATTTCAAAATTTCTGATATATTTGAGTGAGTTTGCATCTAACTTTGTCAGATATCGTCGATTAACATCCATTGAAGCCCATTGAGGTCGATTGTCACTTTGTGTTGAGTGAAAATTTTTTAAGTCTATCTTCCTAATTTGAAGTCGAATTTCAAAATTTCTGATATATTTGAGTGAGTTTGCATCTAACTTTGTCAGATATCGTCGATTAACATCCATTGAAGCCCATTGAGGTCGATTGTCACTTTGTGTTGAGTGAAAATTTTCTAAGTCTATCTTCCTAATTTGAAGTCGAATTTCAACATTTCTGATATATTTGAGTGAGTTTGCATCTAACTTTGTCAGATATCGTCGATTAACATCCATTGAAGTCCATTGAGGTCGATTGTCACTTTGTGTTGAGTGAAAATTTTTTAAGTCTATCTTCCTAATTTGAAGTCGAATTTCAAAATTTCTCATATATTTGAGTGAGTTTGCATCTAAATTGTCAGATATCGTCAATTAACATCCATTGAAGCCCATTGAGGTCGATTGTCACTTTGTGTTGAGTGAAAATTTTTTAAGTCTATCATCCTAATTTGAAGTCGAATTTCAACATTTCTCATATATTTGAGTGAGTTTGCATCTTACTTTGTCAGATATCGTCGATTTACATCCGTAGAAGCCCATTGAGGTCGATTGTCACTTTGTGTTGAGTGAAAATTTTCTAAGTCTATCTTCCTAATTTGAAGTCGAATTTCAACATTTCTGATATATTTGAGTGAGTTTGCATCTAACTTTGTCAGATATCGTCGATTTACATCCGTAGAAGCCCATTGAGGTCGATTGTCACTTTGTGTTGAGTGAAAATTTTTTAAGTCTATCTTCCTAATTTGAAGTCGAATTTCAACATTTCTCATATATTTGAGTGAGTTTGCATCTAAATTGTCAGATATCGTCAATTAACATCCATTGAAGCCCATTGAGGTCGATTGTCACTTTGTGTTGAGTGAAAATTTTCTAAGTCTATCTTCCTAATTTGAAGTCGAATTCCAACATTTCTGATATATTTGAGTGAGTTTGCATCTAACTTTGTCAGATATCGTCGATTAACATCCATTGAAGCTCATTGAGGTCGATTGTCACTTTGTGTTGAGTGAAAATTTTCTAAGTCTATCTTCCTAATTTGAAGTCGAATTTCAAAATTTCTCATATATTTGAGTGAGATTGCACCTAACTTTGTCAGATATCTTCGATTTTCATCCATTGAAGCCCATTGAGGTCGACTGTCACTTTGTGTTGAGTGGAAATTTTCTAAGTCTATCTTCCTAATTTGAAGTCGAATTTCAACATTTCTGATATATTTGAGTGAGTTTGCATCTAACTTTGTCAGATATCGTCGATTAACATCCATTGAAGTCCATTGAGGTCGATTGTCACTTTGTGTTGAGTGAAAATTTTTTAAGTCTATCTTCCTAATTTGAAGTCGAATTTCAAAATTTCTCATATATTTGAGTGAGTTTGCATCTAAATTGTCAGATATCGTCAATTAACATCCATTGAAGCCCATTGAGGTCGATTGTCACTTTGTGTTGAGTGAAAATTTTTTAAGTCTATCATCCTAATTTGAAGTCGAATTTCAACATTTCTCATATATTTGAGTGAGTTTGCATCTTACTTTGTCAGATATCGTCGATTTACATCCGTAGAAGCCCATTGAGGTCGATTGTCACTTTGTGTTGAGTGAAAATTTTCTAAGTCTATCTTCCTAATTTGAAGTCGAATTTCAACATTTCTGATATATTTGAGTGAGTTTGCATCTAACTTTGTCAGATATCGTCAATTAACATCCATTGAAGCCCATTGAGGTCGATTGTCACTTTGTGTTGAGTGAAAATTTTTTAAGTCTATCATCCTAATTTGAAGTCGAATTTCAACATTTCTCATATATTTGAGTGAGTTTGCATCTAACTTTGTCAGATATCGTCGATTAACATCCATTGAAGTCCATTGAGGTCGATTGTCACTTTGTGTTGAGTGAAAATTTTTTAAGTCTATCTTCCTAATTTGAAGTCGAATTTCAAAATTTCTGATATATTTGAGTGAGTTTGCATCTAACTTTGTCAGATATCGTCGATTAACATCCATTGAAGCCCATTGAGGTCGATTGTCACTTTGTGTTGAGTGAAAATTTTCTAAGTCTATCTTCCTAATTTGAAGTCGAATTTCAACATTTCTGATATATTTGAGTGAGTTTGCATCTAACTTTGTCAGATATCGTCGATTAACATCCATTGAAGTCCATTGAGGTCGATTGTCACTTTGTGTTGAGTGAAAATTTTTTAAGTCTATCATCCTAATTTGAAGTCGAATTTCAAAATTTCTCATATATTTGAGTGAGTTTGCATCTAACTTTGTCAGATATCGTCGATTAACATCCATTGAAGCCCATTGAGGTCGATTGTCACTTTGTGTTGAGTGAAAATTTTTTAAGTCTATCTTCCTAATTTGAAGTCGAATTTCAAAATTTCTGATATATTTGAGTGAGTTTGCATCTAACTTTGTCAGATATCGTCGATTAACATCCATTGAAGCCCATTGAGGTCGATTGTCACTTTGTGTTGAGTGAAAATTTTCTAAGTCTATCTTCCTAATTTGAAGTCGAATTTCAACATTTCTGATATATTTGAGTGAGTTTGCATCTAACTTTGTCAGATATCGTCGATTAACATCCATTGAAGTCCATTGAGGTCGATTGTCACTTTGTGTTGAGTGAAAATTTTTTAAGTCTATCTTCCTAATTTGAAGTCGAATTTCAAAATTTCTCATATATTTGAGTGAGTTTGCATCTAAATTGTCAGATATCGTCAATTAACATCCATTGAAGCCCATTGAGGTCGATTGTCACTTTGTGTTGAGTGAAAATTTTTTAAGTCTATCATCCTAATTTGAAGTCGAATTTCAACATTTCTCATATATTTGAGTGAGTTTGCATCTTACTTTGTCAGATATCGTCGATTTACATCCGTAGAAGCCCATTGAGGTCGATTGTCACTTTGTGTTGAGTGAAAATTTTCTAAGTCTATCTTCCTAATTTGAAGTCGAATTTCAACATTTCTGATATATTTGAGTGAGTTTGCATCTAACTTTGTCAGATATCGTCGATTTACATCCGTAGAAGCCCATTGAGGTCGATTGTCACTTTGTGTTGAGTGAAAATTTTTTAAGTCTATCTTCCTAATTTGAAGTCGAATTTCAACATTTCTCATATATTTGAGTGAGTTTGCATCTAAATTGTCAGATATCGTCAATTAACATCCATTGAAGCCCATTGAGGTCGATTGTCACTTTGTGTTGAGTGAAAATTTTCTAAGTCTATCTTCCTAATTTGAAGTCGAATTTCAAAATTTCTCATATATTTGAGTGAGATTGCACCTAACTTTGTCAGATATCTTCGATTTTCATCCATTGAAGCCCATTGAGGTCGACTGTCACTTTGTGTTGAGTGGAAATTTTCTAAGTCTATCTTCCTAATTTGAAGTCGAATTTCAACATTTCTGATATATTTGAGTGAGTTTGCATCTAACTTTGTCAGATATCGTCGATTAACATCCATTGAAGTCCATTGAGGTCGATTGTCACTTTGTGTTGAGTGAAAATTTTTTAAGTCTATCTTCCTAATTTGAAGTCGAATTTCAAAATTTCTCATATATTTGAGTGAGTTTGCATCTAAATTGTCAGATATCGTCAATTAACATCCATTGAAGCCCATTGAGGTCGATTGTCACTTTGTGTTGAGTGAAAATTTTTTAAGTCTATCATCCTAATTTGAAGTCGAATTTCAACATTTCTCATATATTTGAGTGAGTTTGCATCTTACTTTGTCAGATATCGTCGATTTACATCCGTAGAAGCCCATTGAGGTCGATTGTCACTTTGTGTTGAGTGAAAATTTTCTAAGTCTATCTTCCTAATTTGAAGTCGAATTTCAACATTTCTGATATATTTGAGTGAGTTTGCATCTAACTTTGTCAGATATCGTCAATTAACATCCATTGAAGCCCATTGAGGTCGATTGTCACTTTGTGTTGAGTGAAAATTTTTTAAGTCTATCTTCCTAATTTGAAGTCGAATTTCAACATTTCTCATATATTTGAGTGAGTTTGCATCTAACTTTGTCAGATATCGTCGATTAACATCCATTGAAGCCCATTGAGGTCGATTGTCACTTTGTGTTGAGTGAAAATTTTCTAAGTCTATCTTCCTAATTTGAAGTCGAATTTCAAAATTTCTGATATATTTGAGTGAGTTTGCATCTAACTTTGTCAGATATCGTCGATTAACATCCATTGAAGCCCATTGAGGTCGATTGTCACTTTGTGTTGAGTGAAAATTTTTTAAGTCTATCTTCCTAATTTGAAGTCGAATTTCAAAATTTCTGATATATTTGAGTGAGTTTGCATCTAACTTTGTCAGATATCGTCGATTAACATCCATTGAAGCCCATTGAGGTCGATTGTCACTTTGTGTTGAGTGAAAATTTTCTAAGTCTATCTTCCTAATTTGAAGTCGAATTTCAACATTTCTGATATATTTGAGTGAGTTTGCATCTAACTTTGTCAGATATCGTCGATTAACATCCATTGAAGTCCATTGAGGTCGATTGTCACTTTGTGTTGAGTGAAAATTTTTTAAGTCTATCTTCCTAATTTGAAGTCGAATTTCAAAATTTCTCATATATTTGAGTGAGTTTGCATCTAAATTGTCAGATATCGTCAATTAACATCCATTGAAGCCCATTGAGGTCGATTGTCACTTTGTGTTGAGTGAAAATTTTTTAAGTCTATCATCCTAATTTGAAGTCGAATTTCAACATTTCTCATATATTTGAGTGAGTTTGCATCTTACTTTGTCAGATATCGTCGATTTACATCCGTAGAAGCCCATTGAGGTCGATTGTCACTTTGTGTTGAGTGAAAATTTTCTAAGTCTATCTTCCTAATTTGAAGTCGAATTTCAACATTTCTGATATATTTGAGTGAGTTTGCATCTAACTTTGTCAGATATCGTCGATTTACATCCGTAGAAGCCCATTGAGGTCGATTGTCACTTTGTGTTGAGTGAAAATTTTTTAAGTCTATCTTCCTAATTTGAAGTCGAATTTCAACATTTCTCATATATTTGAGTGAGTTTGCATCTAAATTGTCAGATATCGACAATTAACATCCATTGAAGCCCATTGAGGTCGATTGTCACTTTGTGTTGAGTGAAAATTTTCTAAGTCTATCTTCCTAATTTGAAGTCGAATTCCAACATTTCTGATATATTTGAGTGAGTTTGCATCTAACTTTGTCAGATATCGTCGATTAACATCCATTGAAGCTCATTGAGGTCGATTGTCACTTTGTGTTGAGTGAAAATTTTCTAAGTCTATCTTCCTAATTTGAAGTCGAATTTCAAAATTTCTCATATATTTGAGTGAGATTGCACCTAACTTTGTCAGATATCTTCGATTTTCATCCATTGAAGCCCATTGAGGTCGACTGTCACTTTGTGTTGAGTGGAAATTTTCTAAGTCTATCTTCCTAATTTGAAGTCGAATTTCAACATTTCTGATATATTTGAGTGAGTTTGCATCTAACTTTGTCAGATATCGTCGATTAACATCCATTGAAGTCCATTGAGGTCGATTGTCACTTTGTGTTGAGTGAAAATTTTTTAAGTCTATCTTCCTAATTTGAAGTCGAATTTCAAAATTTCTCATATATTTGAGTGAGTTTGCATCTAAATTGTCAGATATCGTCAATTAACATCCATTGAAGCCCATTGAGGTCGATTGTCACTTTGTGTTGAGTGAAAATTTTTTAAGTCTATCATCCTAATTTGAAGTCGAATTTCAACATTTCTCATATATTTGAGTGAGTTTGCATCTTACTTTGTCAGATATCGTCGATTTACATCCGTAGAAGCCCATTGAGGTCGATTGTCACTTTGTGTTGAGTGAAAATTTTTTAAGTCTATCATCCTAATTTGAAGTCGAATTTCAACATTTCTCATATATTTGAGTGAGTTTGCATCTTACTTTGTCAGATATCGTCGATTTACATCCGTAGAAGCCCATTGAGGTCGATTGTCACTTTGTGTTGAGTGAAAATTTTCTAAGTCTATCTTCCTAATTTGAAGTCGAATTTCAACATTTCTGATATATTTGAGTGAGTTTGCATCTAACTTTGTCAGATATCGTCAATTAACATCCATTGAAGCCCATTGAGGTCGATTGTCACTTTGTGTTGAGTGAAAATTTTTTAAGTCTATCATCCTAATTTGAAGTCGAATTTCAACATTTCTCATATATTTGAGTGAGTTTGCATCTAACTTTGTCTGATATCGTCGATTAACATCCATTGAAGTCCATTGAGGTCGATTGTCACTTTGTGTTGAGTGAAAATTTTTTAAGTCTATCTTCCTAATTTGAAGTCGAATTTCAAAATTTCTGATATATTTGAGTGAGTTTGCATCTAACTTTGTCAGATATCGTCGATTAACATCCATTGAAGCCCATTGAGGTCGATTGTCACTTTGTGTTGAGTGAAAATTTTCTAAGTCTATCTTCCTAATTTGAAGTCGAATTTCAACATTTCTGATATATTTGAGTGAGTTTGCATCTAACTTTGTCAGATATCGTCGATTAACATCCATTGAAGTCCATTGAGGTCGATTGTCACTTTGTGTTGAGTGAAAATTTTTTAAGTCTATCATCCTAATTTGAAGTCGAATTTCAACATTTCTCATATATTTGAGTGAGTTTGCATCTAAATTGTCAGATATCGTCAATTAACATCCATTGAAGCCCATTGAGGTCGATTGTCACTTTGTGTTGAGTGAAAATTTTTTAAGTCTATCATCCTAATTTGAAGTCGAATTTCAACATTTCTCATATATTTGAGTGAGTTTGCATCTTACTTTGTCAGATATCGTCGATTTACATCCGTAGAAGCCCATTGAGGTCGATTGTCACTTTGTGTTGAGTGAAAATTTTCTAAGTCTATCTTCCTAATTTGAAGTCGAATTTCAACATTTCTGATATATTTGAGTGAGTTTGCATCTAACTTTGTCAGATATCGTCGATTTACATCCGTAGAAGCCCATTGAGGTCGATTGTCACTTTGTGTTGAGTGAAAATTTTTTAAGTCTATCTTCCTAATTTGAAGTCGAATTTCAACATTTCTCATATATTTGAGTGAGTTTGCATCTAAATTGTCAGATATCGTCAATTAACATCCATTGAAGCCCATTGAGGTCGATTGTCACTTTGTGTTGAGTGAAAATTTTCTAAGTCTATCTTCCTAATTTGAAGTCGAATTTCAACATTTCTGATATATTTGAGTGAGTTTGCATCTAACTTTGTCAGATATCGTCGATTAACATCCATTGAAGCCCATTGAGGTCGATTGTCACTTTGTGTTGAGTGAAAATTTTCTAAGTCTATCTTCCTAATTTGAAGTCGAATTTCAACATTTCTGATATATTTGAGTGAGTTTGCATCTAACTTTGTCAGATATCGTCGATTAACATCCATTGAAGTCCATTGAGGTCGATTGTCACTTTGTGTTGAGTGAAAATTTTTTAAGTCTATCATCCTAATTTGAAGTCGAATTTCAACATTTCTCATATATTTGAGTGAGTTTGCATCTTACTTTGTCAGATATCGTCGATTTACATCCGTAGAAGCCCATTGAGGTCGATTGTCACTTTGTGTTGAGTGAAAATTTTCTAAGTCTATCTTCCTAATTTGAAGTCGAATTTCAACATTTCTGATATATTTGAGTGAGTTTGCATCTAACTTTGTCAGATATCGTCGATTTACATCCGTAGAAGCCCATTGAGGTCGATTGTCACTTTGTGTTGAGTGAAAATTTTTTAAGTCTATCTTCCTAATTTGAAGTCGAATTTCAACATTTCTCATATATTTGAGTGAGTTTGCATCTAAATTGTCAGATATCGTCAATTAACATCCATTGAAGCCCATTGAGGTCGATTGTCACTTTGTGTTGAGTGAAAATTTTCTAAGTCTATCTTCCTAATTTGAAGTCGAATTCCAACATTTCTGATATATTTGAGTGAGTTTGCATCTAACTTTGTCAGATATCGTCGATTAACATCCATTGAAGCTCATTGAGGTCGATTGTCACTTTGTGTTGAGTGAAAATTTTCTAAGTCTATCTTCCTAATTTGAAGTCGAATTTCAAAATTTCTCATATATTTGAGTGAGATTGCACCTAACTTTGTCAGATATCTTCGATTTTCATCCATTGAAGCCCATTGAGGTCGACTGTCACTTTGTGTTGAGTGGAAATTTTCTAAGTCTATCTTCCTAATTTGAAGTCGAATTTCAACATTTCTGATATATTTGAGTGAGTTTGCATCTAACTTTGTCAGATATCGTCGATTAACATCCATTGAAGTCCATTGAGGTCGATTGTCACTTTGTGTTGAGTGAAAATTTTTTAAGTCTATCTTCCTAATTTGAAGTCGAATTTCAAAATTTCTCATATATTTGAGTGAGTTTGCATCTAAATTGTCAGATATCGTCAATTAACATCCATTGAAGCCCATTGAGGTCGATTGTCACTTTGTGTTGAGTGAAAATTTTTTAAGTCTATCATCCTAATTTGAAGTCGAATTTCAACATTTCTCATATATTTGAGTGAGTTTGCATCTTACTTTGTCAGATATCGTCGATTTACATCCGTAGAAGCCCATTGAGGTCGATTGTCACTTTGTGTTGAGTGAAAATTTTTTAAGTCTATCATCCTAATTTGAAGTCGAATTTCAACATTTCTCATATATTTGAGTGAGTTTGCATCTTACTTTGTCAGATATCGTCGATTTACATCCGTAGAAGCCCATTGAGGTCGATTGTCACTTTGTGTTGAGTGAAAATTTTCTAAGTCTATCTTCCTAA
The DNA here is from genome assembly GCF_026250575.1 of Diorhabda carinulata. Lineage (NCBI taxonomy): Eukaryota > Metazoa > Arthropoda > Insecta > Coleoptera > Chrysomelidae > Diorhabda > Diorhabda carinulata. Next base: position 15,504,240 of record NC_079462.1, read on the forward strand.
TTTGAAGTCGAATTTCAACATTTCTGATATATTTGAGTGAGTTTGCATCTAACTTTGTCAGATATCGTCAATTAACATCCATTGAAGCCCATTGAGGTCGATTGTCACTTTGTGTTGAGTGAAAATTTTTTAAGTCTATCATCCTAATTTGAAGTCGAATTTCAACATTTCTCATATATTTGAGTGAGTTTGCATCTAACTTTGTCAGATATCGTCGATTAACATCCATTGAAGTCCATTGAGGTCGATTGTCACTTTGTGTTGAGTGAAAATTTTTTAAGTCTATCTTCCTAATTTGAAGTCGAATTTCAAAATTTCTGATATATTTGAGTGAGTTTGCATCTAACTTTGTCAGATATCGTCGATTAACATCCATTGAAGCCCATTGAGGTCGATTGTCACTTTGTGTTGAGTGAAAATTTTCTAAGTCTATCTTCCTAATTTGAAGTCGAATTTCAACATTTCTGATATATTTGAGTGAGTTTGCATCTAACTTTGTCAGATATCGTCGATTAACATCCATTGAAGTCCATTGAGGTCGATTGTCACTTTGTGTTGAGTGAAAATTTTTTAAGTCTATCATCCTAATTTGAAGTCGAATTTCAACATTTCTCATATATTTGAGTGAGTTTGCATCTAAATTGTCAGATATCGTCAATTAACATCCATTGAAGCCCATTGAGGTCGATTGTCACTTTGTGTTGAGTGAAAATTTTTTAAGTCTATCATCCTAATTTGAAGTCGAATTTCAACATTTCTCATATATTTGAGTGAGTTTGCATCTTACTTTGTCAGATATCGTCGATTTACATCCGTAGAAGCCCATTGAGGTCGATTGTCACTTTGTGTTGAGTGAAAATTTTCTAAGTCTATCTTCCTAATTTGAAGTCGAATTTCAACATTTCTGATATATTTGAGTGAGTTTGCATCTAACTTTGTCAGATATCGTCGATTTACATCCGTAGAAGCCCATTGAGGTCGATTGTCACTTTGTGTTGAGTGAAAATTTTTTAAGTCTATCTTCCTAATTTGAAGTCGAATTTCAACATTTCTCATATATTTGAGTGAGTTTGCATCTAAATTGTCAGATATCGTCAATTAACATCCATTGAAGCCCATTGAGGTCGATTGTCACTTTGTGTTGAGTGAAAATTTTCTAAGTCTATCTTCCTAATTTGAAGTCGAATTTCAACATTTCTGATATATTTGAGTGAGTTTGCATCTAACTTTGTCAGATATCGTCGATTAACATCCATTGAAGTCCATTGAGGTCGATTGTCACTTTGTGTTGAGTGAAAATTTTTTAAGTCTATCATCCTAATTTGAAGTCGAATTTCAAAATTTCTCATATATTTGAGTGAGTTTGCATCTAAATTGTCAGATATCGTCAATTAACATCCATTGAAGCCCATTGAGGTCGATTGTCACTTTGTGTTGAGTGAAAATTTTTTAAGTCTATCATCCTAATTTGAAGTCGAATTTCAACATTTCTCATATATTTGAGTGAGTTTGCATCTTACTTTGTCAGATATCGTCGATTTACATCCGTAGAAGCCCATTGAGGTCGATTGTCACTTTGTGTTGAGTGAAAATTTTCTAAGTCTATCTTCCTAATTTGAAGTCGAATTTCAACATTTCTCATATATTTGAGTGAGTTTGCATCTAACTTTGTCAGATATCGTCGATTTACATCCGTAGAAGCCCATTGAGGTCGATTGTCACTTTGTGTTGAGTGAAAATTTTTTAAGTCTATCTTCCTAATTTGAAGTCGAATTTCAACATTTCTCATATATTTGAGTGAGTTTGCATCTAAATTGTCAGATATCGTCAATTAACATCCATTGAAGCCCATTGAGGTCGATTGTCACTTTGTGTTGAGTGAAAATTTTCTAAGTCTATCTTCCTAATTTGAAGTCGAATTCCAACATTTCTGATATATTTGAGTGAGTTTGCATCTAACTTTGTCAGATATCGTCGATTAACATCCATTGAAGCTCATTGAGGTCGATTGTCACTTTGTGTTGAGTGAAAATTTTCTAAGTCTATCTTCCTAATTTGAAGTCGAATTTCAAAATTTCTCATATATTTGAGTGAGATTGCACCTAACTTTGTCAGATATCTTCGATTTTCATCCATTGAAGCCCATTGAGGTCGACTGTCACTTTGTGTTGAGTGGAAATTTTCTAAGTCTATCTTCCTAATTTGAAGTCGAATTTCAACATTTCTGATATATTTGAGTGAGTTTGCATCTAACTTTGTCAGATATCGTCGATTAACATCCATTGAAGTCCATTGAGGTCGATTGTCACTTTGTGTTGAGTGAAAATTTTTTAAGTCTATCTTCCTAATTTGAAGTCGAATTTCAAAATTTCTCATATATTTGAGTGAGTTTGCATCTAAATTGTCAGATATCGTCAATTAACATCCATTGAAGCCCATTGAGGTCGATTGTCACTTTGTGTTGAGTGAAAATTTTTTAAGTCTATCATCCTAATTTGAAGTCGAATTTCAACATTTCTCATATATTTGAGTGAGTTTGCATCTTACTTTGTCAGATATCGTCGATTTACATCCGTAGAAGCCCATTGAGGTCGATTGTCACTTTGTGTTGAGTGAAAATTTTTTAAGTCTATCATCCTAATTTGAAGTCGAATTTCAACATTTCTCATATATTTGAGTGAGTTTGCATCTTACTTTGTCAGATATCGTCGATTTACATCCGTAGAAGCCCATTGAGGTCGATTGTCACTTTGTGTTGAGTGAAAATTTTCTAAGTCTATCTTCCTAATTTGAAGTCGAATTTCAACATTTCTGATATATTTGAGTGAGTTTGCATCTAACTTTGTCAGATATCGTCAATTAACATCCATTGAAGCCCATTGAGGTCGATTGTCACTTTGTGTTGAGTGAAAATTTTTTAAGTCTATCATCCTAATTTGAAGTCGAATTTCAACATTTCTCATATATTTGAGTGAGTTTGCATCTAACTTTGTCAGATATCGTCGATTAACATCCATTGAAGTCCATTGAGGTCGATTGTCACTTTGTGTTGAGTGAAAATTTTTTAAGTCTATCTTCCTAATTTGAAGTCGAATTTCAAAATTTCTGATATATTTGAGTGAGTTTGCATCTAACTTTGTCAGATATCGTCGATTAACATCCATTGAAGCCCATTGAGGTCGATTGTCACTTTGTGTTGAGTGAAAATTTTCTAAGTCTATCTTCCTAATTTGAAGTCGAATTTCAACATTTCTGATATATTTGAGTGAGTTTGCATCTAACTTTGTCAGATATCGTCGATTAACATCCATTGAAGTCCATTGAGGTCGATTGTCACTTTGTGTTGAGTGAAAATTTTTTAAGTCTATCATCCTAATTTGAAGTCGAATTTCAACATTTCTCATATATTTGAGTGAGTTTGCATCTAAATTGTCAGATATCGTCAATTAACATCCATTGAAGCCCATTGAGGTCGATTGTCACTTTGTGTTGAGTGAAAATTTTTTAAGTCTATCATCCTAATTTGAAGTCGAATTTCAACATTTCTCATATATTTGAGTGAGTTTGCATCTTACTTTGTCAGATATCGTCGATTTACATCCGTAGAAGCCCATTGAGGTCGATTGTCACTTTGTGTTGAGTGAAAATTTTCTAAGTCTATCTTCCTAATTTGAAGTCGAATTTCAACATTTCTCATATATTTGAGTGAGTTTGCATCTAAATTGTCAGATATCGTCAATTAACATCCATTGAAGCCCATTGAGGTCGATTGTCACTTTGTGTTGAGTGAAAATTTTCTAAGTCTATCTTCCTAATTTGAAGTCGAATTTCAACATTTCTGATATATTTGAGTGAGTTTGCATCTTACTTTGTCAGATATCGTCGATTTTCATCCGTTGAAGCCCATTGAGGTCGATTGTCACTTTGTGTTGAGTGAAAATTTTCTAAGTCTATCTTCCTAATTTGAAGTCGAATTTCAACATTTCTGATATATTTGAGTGAGTTTGCATCTAACTTTGTCAGATATCGTCGATTTACATCCATTGAAGCCCATTGAGGTCGATTGTCACTTTGTGTTGATTGAAAATCTTCTAAGTCTATCTTCCTAATTTGAAGTCGAATTTCAACATTTCTGATATATTTGAGTGAGTTTGCATCTTACTTTGTCAGATATCGTCGATTTACATCCGTTGAAGCCCATTGAGGTCGATTGTCACTTTGTGTTGAGTGAAAATTTTCTAAGTCTATCTTCCTAATTTGAAGTCGAATTTCAACATTTCTGATATATTTGAGTGAGTTTGCATCTAACTTTGTCAGATATCGTCGATTAACATCCATTGAAGCCCATTGAGGTCGATTGTCACTTTGTGTTGGGTGAAAATTTTCTAAGTCTATCTTCCTAATTTGAAGTCGAATTTCAACATTTCTGATATATTTGAGTGAGTTTGCATCTAACTTTGTCAGATATCGTCGATTAACATCCATTGAAGCCCATTGAGGTCGATTGTCACTTTGTGTTGGGTGAAAATTTTCTAAGTCTATCTTCCTAATTTGAAGTCGAATTTCAACATTTCTGATATATTTGAGTGAGTTTGCATCTTACTTTGTCAGATATCGTCGATTTACATCCGTAGAAGCCCATTGAGGTCGATTGTCACTTTGTGTTGAGTGAAAATTTTTTAAGTCTATCTTCCTAATTTGAAGTCGAATTTCAAAATTTCTCATATATTTGAGTGAGTTTGCATCTAAATTGTCAGATATCGTCAATTAACATCCATTGAAGCCCATTGAGGTCGATTGTCACTTTGTGTTGAGTGAAAATTTTCTAAGTCTATCTTCCTAATTTGAAGTCGAATTTCAACATTTCTGATATATTTGAGTGAGTTTGCATCTAACTTTGTCAGATATCGTCGATTAACATCCATTGAAGCCCATTGAGGTCGATTGTCACTTTGTGTTGGGTGAAAATTTTCTAAGTCTATCTTCCTAATTTGAAGTCGAATTTCAACATTTCTGATATATTTGAGTGAGTTTGCATCTTACTTTGTCAGATATCGTCGATTTACATCCGTTGAAGCCCATTGAGGTCGATTGTCACTTTGTGTTGAGTGAAAATTTTCTAAGTCTATCTTCCTAATTTGAAGTCGAATTTCAACATTTCTGATATATTTGAGTGAGTTTGCATCTAACTTTGTCAGATATCGTCGATTTACATCCATTGAAGCCCATTGAGGTCGATTGTCACTTTGTGTTGATTGAAAATCTTCTAAGTCTATCTTCCTAATTTGAAGTCGAATTTCAACATTTCTGATATATTTGAGTGAGTTTGCATCTTACTTTGTCAGATATCGTCAATTAACATCCATTGAAGCCCATTGCGGTCGATTGTCACTTTGTGTTGAGTGAAAATTTTTTAAGTCTATCATCCTAATTTGAAGTCGAATTTCAACATTTCTCATATATTTGAGTGAGTTTGCATCTTACCTTGTCAGATATCGTCGATTTACATCCGTAGAAGCCCATTGAGGTCGATTGTCACTTTGTGTTGATTGAAAATTTTTTAAGTCTATCTTCCTAATTTGAAGTCGAATTTCAAAATTTCTCATATATTTGAGTGAGTTTGCATCTAAATTGTCAGATATCGTCAATTAACATCCATTGAAGCCCATTGAGGTCGATTGTCAATTTGTGTTGAGTGAAAATTTTCTAAGTCTATCTTCCTAATTTAAAGTCGAATTTCAACATTTCTGATATATTTGAGTGAGTTTGCATCTAACTTTGTCAGATATCGTCAATTAACATCCATTGAAGCCCATTGAGGTCGATTGTCACTTTGTGTTGAGTGAAAATTTTCTAAGTCTATCTTCCTAATTTGAAGTCGAATTCCAACATTTCTGATATATTTGAGTGAGTTTGCATCTAACTTTGTCAGATATCGTCGATTAACATCCATTGAAGCCCATTGAGGTCGATTGTCACTTTGTGTTGGGTGAAAATTTTCTAAGTCTATCTTCCTAATTTGAAGTCAAATTTCAACATTTCTGATATATTTGAGTGAGTTTGCATCTTACTTTGTCAGATATCGTCGATTTACATCCGTTGAAGCCCATTGAGGTCGATTGTCACTTTGTGTTGATTGAAAATCTTCTAAGTCTATCTTCCTAATTTGAAGTCGAATTTCAACATTTCTGATATATTTGAGTGAGTTTGCATCTTACTTTGTCAGATATCGTCAATTAACATCCATTGAAGCCCATTGAGGTCGATTGTCACTTTGTGTTGAGTGAAAATTTTTTAAGTCTATCATCCTAATTTGAAGTCGAATTTCAACATTTCTCATATATTTGAGTGAGTTTGCATCTTACTTTGTCAGATATCGTCGATTTACATCCGTAGAAGCCCATTGAGGTCGATTGTCACTTTGTGTTGAGTGAAAATTTTTTAAGTCTATCTTCCTAATTTGAAGTCGAATTTCAAAATTTCTCATATATTTGAGTGAGTTTGCATCTAAATTGTCAGATATCGTCAATTAACATCCATTGAAGCCCATTGAGGTCGATTGTCGCTTTGTGTTGAGTGAAAATTTTCTAAGTCTATCTTCCTAATTTGAAGTCGAATTTCAACATTTCTGATATATTTGAGTGAGTTTGCATCTAACTTTGTCAGATATCGTCGATTAACATCCATTGAAGCTCATTGAGGTCGATTGTCACTTTGTGTTGAGTGAAAATTTTTTAAGTCTATCTTCCTAATTTGAAGTCGAATTTCAAAATTTCTCATATATTTGAGTGAGTTTGCATCTAAATTGTCAGATATCGTCAATTAACATCCATTGAAGCCCATTGAGGTCGATTGTCACTTTGTGTTGAGTGAAAATTTTTTAAGTCTATCTTCCTAATTTGAAGTCGAATTTCAAAATTTCTCATATATTTGAGTGAGTTTGCATCTAAATTGTCAGATATCGTCGATTTATATCCGTTGAAGCCCATTGAGGTCGATTGTCACTTTGTGTTGATTGAAAATCTTCTAAGTCTATCTTCCTAATTTGAAGTCGAATTTCAACATTTCTGATATATTTGAGTGAGTTTGCATCTAACTTTGTCAGATATCGTCAATTAACATCCATTGAAGCCCATTGAGGTCGATTGTCACTTTGTGTTGAGTGAAAATTTTCTAAGTCTATCTTCCTAATTTGAAGTCGAATTCCAACATTTCTGATATATTTGAGTGAGTTTGCATCTAACTTTGTCAGATATCGTCGATTAACATCCATTGAAGCTCATTGAGGTCGATTGTCACTTTGTGTTGAGTGAAAATTTCCTAAGTCTATCTTCCAAATTTGAAGTCGAATTTCAACATTTCTGATATATTTGAGTGAGTTTGCATCTAACTTTGTCAGATATCGTCGATTAACATCCATTGAAGCCCATTGAGGTCGATTGTCACTTTGTGTTGGGTGAAAATTTTCTAAGTCTATCTTCCTAATTTGAAGTCGAATTTCAACATTTCTGATATATTTGAGTGAGTTTGCATCTTACTTTGTCAGATATCGTCGATTTACATCCGTTGAAGCCCATTGAGGTCGATTGTCACTTTGTGTTGAGTGAAAATTTTCTAAGTCTATCTTCCTAATTTGAAGTCGAATTTCAACATTTCTGATATATTTGAGTGAGTTTGCATCTAACTTTGTCAGATATCGTCAATTAACATCCATTGAAGCCCATTGAGGTCGATTGTAACTTTGTGTTGAGTGAAAATTTTCTAAGTCTATCTTCCTAATTTGAAGTCGAATTCCAACATTTCTGATATATTTGAGTGAGTTTGCATCTAACTTTGTCAGATATCGTCGATTAACATCCATTGAAGCTCATTGAGGTCGATTGTCACTTTGTGTTGAGTAAAAATTTCCTAAGTCTATCTTCCTAATTTGAAGTCGAATTTGAACATTTCTGATATATTTGAGTGAGTTTGCATCTAACTTTGTCAGATATCGTCGATTAACATCCATTGAAGCCCATTGAGGTCGATTGTCACTTTGTGTTGGGTGAAAATTTTCTAAGTCTATCTTCCTAATTTGAAGTCGAATTTCAACATTTCTGATATATTTGAGTGAGTTTGCATCTTACTTTGTCAGATATCGTCGATTTACATCCGTTGAAGCCCATTGAGGTCGATTGTCACTTTGTGTTGAGTGAAAATTTTCTAAGTCTATCTTCCTAATTTGAAGTCGAATTTCAATATTTCTGATATATTTGAGTGAGTTTGCATCTTACTTTGTCAGATATCGTCGATTTACATCCGTTGAAGCCCATTGAGGTCGATTGTCACTTTGTGTTGGGTGAAAATTTTCTAAGTCTATCTTCCTAATTTGAAGTCGAATTTGAACATTTCTGATATATTTGAGTGAGTTTGCATCTAACTTTGTCAGATATCGTCGATTAACATCCATTGAAGCCCATTGAGGTCGATTGTCACTTTGTGTTGGGTGAAAATTTTCTAAGTCTATCTTCCTAATTTGAAGTCGAATTTCAACATTTCTGATATATTTGAGTGAGTTTGCATCTTACTTTGTCAGATATCGTCGATTTACATCCGTTGAAGCCCATTGAGGTCGATTGTCACTTTGTGTTGAGTGAAAATTTTCTAAGTCTATCTTCCTAATTTGAAGTCGAATTTGAACATTTCTGATATATTTGAGTGAGTTTGCATCTAACTTTGTCAGATATCGTCGATTAACATCCATTGAAGCCCATTGAGGTCGATTGTCACTTTGTGTTGGGTGAAAATTTTCTAAGTCTATCTTCCTAATTTGAAGTCGAATTTCAACATTTCTGATATATTTGAGTGAGTTTGCATCTTACTTTGTCAGATATCGTCGATTTACATCCGTTGAAGCCCATTGAGGTCGATTGTCACTTTGTGTTGAGTGAAAATTTTCTAAGTCTATCTTCCTAATTTGAAGTCGAATTTCAATATTTCTGATATATTTGAGTGAGTTTGCATCTAACTTTGTCAGATATCATCGATTTACATCCATTGAAGCCCATTGAGGTCGATTGTCACTTTGTGTTGATTGAAAATCTTCTAAGTCTATCTTCCTAATTTGAAGTCGAATTTCAACATTTCTGATATATTTGAGTGAGTTTGCATCTTACTTTGTCAGATATCGTCAATTAACATCCATTGAAGCCCATTGAGGTCGATTGTCACTTTGTGTTGAGTGAAAATTTTTTAAGTCTATCATCCTAATTTGAAGTCGAATTTCAACATTTCTCATATATTTGAGTGAGTTTGCATCTTACTTTGTCAGATATCGTCGATTTACATCCGTAGAAGCCCATTGAGGTCGATTGTCACTTTGTGTTGAGTGAAAATTTTTTAAGTCTATCTTCCTAATTTGAAGTCGAATTTCAAAATTTCTCATATATTTGAGTGAGTTTGCATCTAAATTGTCAGATATCGTCAATTAACATCCATTGAAGCCCATTGAGGTCGATTGTCACTTTGTGTTGAGTGAAAATTTTCTAAGTCTATCTTCCTAATTTGAAGTCGAATTCCAACATTTCTGATATATTTGAGTGAGTTTGCATCTAACTTTGTCAGATATCGTCGATTAACATCCATTGAAGCTCATTGAGGTCGATTGTCACTTTGTGTTGAGTGAAAATTTCCTAAGTCTATCTTCCTAATTTGAAGTCGAATTTCAAAATTTCTCATATATTTGAGTGAGATTGCACCTAACTTTGTCAGATATCTTCGATTTTCATCCATTGAAGCCCATTGAGGTCGATTGTCACTTTGTGTTGAGTGGAAATTTTCTAAGTCTATCTTCCTAATTTGAAGTCGAATTTCAACATTTCTGATATATTTGAGTGAGTTTGCATCTAACTTTGTCAGATATCGTCGATTAACATCCATTGAAGCCCATTGAGGTCGATTGTCACTTTGTGTTGAGTGAAAATTTTTTAAGTCTATCTTCCTAATTTGAAGTCGAATTTCAACATTTCTGATATATTTGAGTGAGTTTGCATCTAACTTCGTCAGATATCGTCGATTAACATCCATTGAAGCCCATTGAGGTCGATTGTCACTTTGTGTTGAGTGAAAATTTTTTAAGTCTATCTTCCTAATTTGAAGTCGAATTTCAAAATTTCTCATATATTTGAGTGAGTTTGCATCTAAATTGTCAGATATCGTCAATTAACATCCATTGAAGCCCATTGAGGTCGATTGTCACTTTGTGTTGAGTGAAAATTTTTTAAGTCTATCATCCTAATTTGAAGTCGAATTTCAACATTTCTCATATATTTGAGTGAGTTTGCATCTTACTTTGTCAGATATCGTCGATTAACATCCATTGAAGCCCATTGAGGTCGATTGTCACTTTGTGTTGGGTGAAAATTTTCTAAGTCTATCTTCCTAATTTGAAGTCGAATTTCAACATTTCTGATATATTTGAGTGAGTTTGCATCTTACTTTGTCAGATATCGTCGATTTACATCCGTTGAAGCCCATTGAGGTCGATTGTCACTTTGTGTTGAGTGAAAATTTTCTAAGTCTATCTTCCTAATTTGAAGTCGAATTTCAACATTTCTGATATATTTGAGTGAGTTTGCATCTAACTTTGTCAGATATCGTCAATTAACATCCATTGAAGCCCATTGAGGTCGATTGTAACTTTGTGTTGAGTGAAAATTTTCTAAGTCTATCTTCCTAATTTGAAGTCGAATTCCAACATTTCTGATATATTTGAGTGAGTTTGCATCTAACTTTGTCAGATATCGTCGATTAACATCCATTGAAGCCCATTGAGGTCGATTGTCACTTTGTGTTGAGTGAAAATTTTCTAAGTCTATCTTCCTAATTTGAAGTCGAATTTCAACATTTCTGATATATTTGAGTGAGTTTGCATCTTACTTTGTCAGATATCGTCGATTTACATCCGTTGAAGCCCATTGAGGTCGATTGTCACTTTGTGTTGAGTGAAAATTTTCTAAGTCTATCTTCCTAATTTGAAGTCGAATTTCAATATTTCTGATATATTTGAGTGAGTTTGCATCTAACTTTGTCAGATATCGTCGATTTACATCCATTGAAGCCCATTGAGGTCGATTGTCACTTTGTGTTGATTGAAAATCTTCTAAGTCTATCTTCCTAATTTGAAGTCGAATTTCAACATTTCTGATATATTTGAGTGAGTTTGCATCTTACTTTGTCAGATATCGTCAATTAACATCCATTGAAGCCCATTGCGGTCGATTGTCACTTTGTGTTGAGTGAAAATTTTTTAAGTCTATCATCCTAATTTGAAGTCGAATTTCAACATTTCTCATATATTTGAGTGAGTTTGCATCTTACTTTGTCAGATATCGTCGATTTACATCCGTAGAAGCCCATTGAGGTCGATTGTCACTTTGTGTTGAGTGAAAATTTTTTAAGTCTATCTTCCTAATTTGAAGTCGAATTTCAAAATTTCTCATATATTTGAGTGAGTTTGCATCTAAATTGTCAGATATCGTCAATTAACATCCATTGAAGCCCATTGAGGTCGATTGTCACTTTGTGTTGAGTGAAAATTTTCTAAGTCTATCTTCCTAATTTGAAGTCGAATTTCAACATTTCTGATATATTTGAGTGAGTTTGCATCTAACTTTGTCAGATATCGTCAATTAACATCCATTGAAGCCCATTGAGGTCGATTGTCACTTTGTGTTGAGTGAAAATTTTCTAAGTCTATCTTCCTAATTTGAAGTCGAATTCCAACATTTCTGATATATTTGAGTGAGTTTGCATCTAACTTTGTCAGATATCGTCGATTAACATCCATTGAAGCCCATTGAGGTCGATTGTCACTTTGTGTTGGGTGAAAATTTTGTAAGTCTATCTTCCTAATTTGAAGTCAAATTTCAACATTTCTGATATATTTGAGTGAGTTTGCATCTTACTTTGTCAGATATCGTCGATTTACATCCGTTGAAGCCCATTGAGGTCGATTGTCACTTTGTGTTGATTGAAAATCTTCTAAGTCTATCTTCCTAATTTGAAGTCGAATTTCAACATTTCTGATATATTTGAGTGAGTTTGCATCTTACTTTGTCAGATATCGTCAATTAACATCCATTGAAGCCCATTGAGGTCGATTGTCACTTTGTGTTGAGTGAAAATTTTTTAAGTCTATCATCCTAATTTGAAGTCGAATTTCAACATTTCTCATATATTTGAGTGAGTTTGCATCTTACTTTGTCAGATATCGTCGATTTACATCCGTAGAAGCCCATTGAGGTCGATTGTCACTTTGTGTTGAGTGAAAATTTTTTAAGTCTATCTTCCTAATTTGAAGTCGAATTTCAAAATTTCTCATATATTTGAGTGAGTTTGCATCTAAATTGTCAGATATCGTCAATTAACATCCATTGAAGCCCATTGAGGTCGATTGTCGCTTTGTGTTGAGTGAAAATTTTCTAAGTCTATCTTCCTAATTTGAAGTCGAATTTCAACATTTCTGATATATTTGAGTGAGTTTGCATCTAACTTTGTCAGATATCGTCGATTAACATCCATTGAAGCTCATTGAGGTCGATTGTCACTTTGTGTTGAGTGAAAATTTTTTAAGTCTATCTTCCTAATTTGAAGTCGAATTTCAAAATTTCTCATATATTTGAGTGAGTTTGCATCTAAATTGTCAGATATCGTCAATTAACATCCATTGAAGCCCATTGAGGTCGATTGTCACTTTGTGTTGAGTGAAAATTTTTTAAGTCTATCTTCCTAATTTGAAGTCGAATTTCAAAATTTCTCATATATTTGAGTGAGTTTGCATCTAAATTGTCAGATATCGTCGATTTACATCCGTTGAAGCCCATTGAGGTCGATTGTCACTTTGTGTTGATTGAAAATCTTCTAAGTCTATCTTCCTAATTTGAAGTCGAATTTCAACATTTCTGATATATTTGAGTGAGTTTGCATCTAACTTTGTCAGATATCGTCAATTAACATCCATTGAAGCCCATTGAGGTCGATTGTCACTTTGTGTTGAGTGAAAATTTTCTAAGTCTATCTTCCTAATTTGAAGTCGAATTCCAACATTTCTGATATATTTGAGTGAGTTTGCATCTAACTTTGTCAGACATCGTCGATTAACATCCATTGAAGCTCATTGAGGTCGATTGTCACTTTGTGTTGAGTGAAAATTTCCTAAGTCTATCTTCCTAATTTGAAGTCGAATTTCAACATTTCTGATATATTTGAGTGAGTTTGCATCTAACTTTGTCAGATATCGTCAATTAACATCCATTGAAGCCCATTGAGGTCGATTGTCACTTTGTGTTGAGTGAAAATTTTCTAAGTCTATCTTCCTAATTTGAAGTCGAATTCCAACATTTCTGATATATTCGAGTGAGTTTGCATCTAACTTTGTCAGATATCGTCGATTAACATCCATTGAAGCTCATTGAGGTCGATTGTCACTTTGTGTTGAGTGAAAATTTCCTAAGTCTATCTTCCTAATTTGAAAACGAATTTCAACATTTCTGATATATTTGAGTGAGTTTGCATCTAACTTTGTCAGATATCGTCGATTAACATCCATTGAAGCTCATTGAGGTCGATTGTCACTTTGTGTTGAGTGAAAATTTCCTAAGTCTATCTTCCTAATTTGAAGTCGAATTTGAACATTTCTGATATATTTGAGTGAGTTTGCATCTAACTTTGTCAGATATCGTCGATTAACATCCATTGAAGCCCATTGAGGTCGATTGTCACTTTGTGTTGGGTGAAAATTTTCTAAGTCTATCTTCCTAATTTGAAGTCGAATTTCAACATTTCTGATATATTTGAGTGAGTTTGCATCTAACTTTGTCAGATATCGTCAATTAACATCCATTGAAGCCCATTGAGGTCGATTGTCACTTTGTGTTGAGTGAAAATTTTCTAAGTCTATCTTCCTAATTTGAAGTCGAATTCCAACATTTCTGATATATTTGAGTGAGTTTGCATCTAACTTTGTCAGATATCGTCGATTAACATCCATTGAAGCTCATTGAGGTCGATTGTCACTTTGTGTTGAGTGAAAATTTCCTAAGTCTATCTTCCTAATTTGAAGTCGAATTTCAACATTTCTGATATATTTGAGTGAGTTTGCATCTAACTTTGTCAGATATCGTCGATTAACATCCATTGAAGCCCATTGAGGTCGATTGTCACTTTGTGTTGGGTGAAAATTTTCTAAGTCTATCTTCCTAATTTGAAGTCGAATTTCAACATTTCTGATATATTTGAGTGAGTTTGCATCTAACTTTGTCAGATATCGTCAATTAACATCCATTGAAGCCCATTAAGGTCGATTGTAACTTTGTGTTGAGTGAAAATTTTCTAAGTCTATCTTCCTAATTTGAAGTCGAATTCCAACATTTCTGATATATTTGAGTGAGTTTGCATCTAACTTTGTCAGATATCGTCGATTAACATCCATTGAAGCTCATTGAGGTCGATTGTCACTTTGTGTTGAGTAAAAATTTCCTAAGTCTATCTTCCTAATTTGAAGTCGAATTTGAACATTTCTGATATATTTGAGTGAGTTTGCATCTAACTTTGTCAGATATCGTCGATTAACATCCATTGAAGCCCATTGAGGTCGATTGTCACTTTGTGTTGGGTGAAAATTTTCTAAGTCTATCTTCCTAATTTGAAGTCGAATTTCAACATTTCTGATATATTTGAGTGAGTTTGCATCTTACTTTGTCAGATATCGTCGATTTACATCCGTTGAAGCCCATTGAGGTCGATTGTCACTTTGTGTTGAGTGAAAATTTTCTAAGTCTATCTTCCTAATTTGAAGTCGAATTTCAATATTTCTGATATATTTGAGTGAGTTTGCATCTAACTTTGTCAGATATCATCGATTTACATCCATTGAAGCCCATTGAGGTCGATTGTCACTTTGTGTTGATTGAAAATCTTCTAAGTCTATCTTCCTAATTTGAAGTCGAATTTCAACATTTCTGATATATTTGAGTGAGTTTGCATCTTACTTTGTCAGATATCGTCAATTAACATCCATTGAAGCCCATTGAGGTCGATTGTCACTTTGTGTTGAGTGAAAATTTTTTAAGTCTATCATCCTAATTTGAAGTCGAATTTCAACATTTCTCATATATTTGAGTGAGTTTGCATCTTACTTTGTCAGATATCGTCGATTTACATCCGTAGAAGCCCATTGAGGTCGATTGTCACTTTGTGTTGAGTGAAAATTTTTTAAGTCTATCTTCCTAATTTGAAGTCGAATTTCAAAATTTCTCATATATTTGAGTGAGTTTGCATCTAAATTGTCAGATATCGTCAATTAACATCCATTGAAGCCCATTGAGGTCGATTGTCACTTTGTGTTGAGTGAAAATTTTCTAAGTCTATCTTCCTAATTTGAAGTCGAATTCCAACATTTCTGATATATTTGAGTGAGTTTGCATCTAACTTTGTCAGATATCGTCGATTAACATCCATTGAAGCTCATTGAGGTCGATTGTCACTTTGTGTTGAGTGAAAATTTCCTAAGTCTATCTTCCTAATTTGAAGTCGAATTTCAAAATTTCTCATATATTTGAGTGAGATTGCACCTAACTTTGTCAGATATCTTCGATTTTCATCCATTGAAGCCCATTGAGGTCGATTGTCACTTTGTGTTGAGTGGAAATTTTCTAAGTCTATCTTCCTAATTTGAAGTCGAATTTCAACATTTCTGATATATTTGAGTGAGTTTGCATCTAACTTTGTCAGATATCGTCGATTAACATCCATTGAAGCCCATTGAGGTCGATTGTCACTTTGTGTTGAGTGAAAATTTTTTAAGTCTATCTTCCTAATTTGAAGTCGAATTTCAACATTTCTGATATATTTGAGTGAGTTTGCATCTAACTTTGTCAGATATCGTCAATTAACATCCATTGAAGCCCATTGAGGTCGATTGTCACTTTGTGTTGAGTGAAAATTTTCTAAGTCTATCTTCCTAATTTGAAGTCGAATTCCAACATTTCTGATATATTTGAGTGAGTTTGCATCTAACTTTGTCAGATATCGTCGATTAACATCCATTGAAGCTCATTGAGGTCGATTGTCACTTTGTGTTGAGTGAAAATTTCCTAAGTCTATCTTCCTAATTTGAAAACGAATTTCAACATTTCTGATATATTTGAGTGAGTTTGCATCTAACTTTGTCAGATATCGTCGATTAACATCCATTGAAGCTCATTGAGGTCGATTGTCACTTTGTGTTGAGTGAAAATTTCCTAAGTCTATCTTCCTAATTTGAAGTCGAATTTGAACATTTCTGATATATTTGAGTGAGTTTGCATCTAACTTTGTCAGATATCGTCGATTAACATCCATTGAAGCCCATTGAGGTCGATTGTCACTTTGTGTTGGGTGAAAATTTTCTAAGTCTATCTTCCTAATTTGAAGTCGAATTTCAACATTTCTGATATATTTGAGTGAGTTTGCATCTAACTTTGTCAGATATCGTCAATTAACATCCCTTGAAGCCCATTGAGGTCGATTGTCACTTTGTGTTGAGTGAAAATTTTCTAAGTCTATCTTCCTAATTTGAAGTCGAATTCCAACATTTCTGATATATTTGAGTGAGTTTGCATCTAACTTTGTCAGATATCGTCGATTAACATCCATTGAAGCTCATTGAGGTCGATTGTCACTTTGTGTTGAGTGAAAATTTCCTAAGTCTATCTTCCTAATTTGAAGTCGAATTTCAACATTTCTGATATATTTGAGTGAGTTTGCATCTAACTTTGTCAGATATCGTCGATTAACATCCATTGAAGCCCATTGAGGTCGATTGTCACTTTGTGTTGGGTGAAAATTTTCTAAGTCTATCTTCCTAATTTGAAGTCGAATTTCAACATTTCTGATATATTTGAGTGAGTTTGCATCTTACTTTGTCAGATATCGTCGATTTACATCCGTTGAAGCCCATTGAGGTCGATTGTCACTTTGTGTTGAGTGAAAATTTTCTAAGTCTATCTTCCTAATTTGAAGTCGAATTTCAACATTTCTGATATATTTGAGTGAGTTTGCATCTAACTTTGTCAGATATCGTCAATTAACATCCATTGAAGCCCATTGAGGTCGATTGTAACTTTGTGTTGAGTGAAAATTTTCTAAGTCTATCTTCCTAATTTGAAGTCGAATTCCAACATTTCTGATATATTTGAGTGAGTTTGCATCTAACTTTGTCAGATATCGTCGATTAACATCCATTGAAGCTCATTGAGGTCGATTGTCACTTTGTGTTGAGTAAAAATTTCCTAAGTCTATCTTCCTAATTTGAAGTCGAATTTGAACATTTCTGATATATTTGAGTGAGTTTGCATCTAACTTTGTCAGATATCGTCGATTAACATCCATTGAAGCCCATTGAGGTCGATTGTCACTTTGTGTTGGGTGAAAATTTTCTAAGTCTATCTTCCTAATTTGAAGTCGAATTTCAACATTTCTGATATATTTGAGTGAGTTTGCATCTTACTTTGTCAGATATCGTCGATTTACATCCGTTGAAGCCCATTGAGGTCGATTGTCACTTTGTGTTGAGTGAAAATTTTCTAAGTCTATCTTCCTAATTTGAAGTCGAATTTCAATATTTCTGATATATTTGAGTGAGTTTGCATCTAACTTTGTCAGATATCATCGATTTACATCCATTGAAGCCCATTGAGGTCGATTGTCACTTTGTGTTGATTGAAAATCTTCTAAGTCTATCTTCCTAATTTGAAGTCGAATTTCAACATTTCTGATATATTTGAGTGAGTTTGCATCTTACTTTGTCAGATATCGTCAATTAACATCCATTGAAGCCCATTGAGGTCGATTGTCACTTTGTGTTGAGTGAAAATTTTTTAAGTCTATCATCCTAATTTGAAGTCGAATTTCAACATTTCTCATATATTTGAGTGAGTTTGCATCTTACTTTGTCAGATATCGTCGATTTACATCCGTAGAAGCCCATTGAGGTCGATTGTCACTTTGTGTTGAGTGAAAATTTTTTAAGTCTATCTTCCTAATTTGAAGTCGAATTTCAAAATTTCTCATATATTTGAGTGAGTTTGCATCTAAATTGTCAGATATCGTCAATTAACATCCATTGAAGCCCATTGAGGTCGATTGTCACTTTGTGTTGAGTGAAAATTTTCTAAGTCTATCTTCCTAATTTGAAGTCGAATTCCAACATTTCTGATATATTTGAGTGAGTTTGCATCTAACTTTGTCAGATATCGTCGATTAACATCCATTGAAGCTCATTGAGGTCGATTGTCACTTTGTGTTGAGTGAAAATTTCCTAAGTCTATCTTCCTAATTTGAAGTCGAATTTCAAAATTTCTCATATATTTGAGTGAGATTGCACCTAACTTTGTCAGATATCTTCGATTTTCATCCATTGAAGCCCATTGAGGTCGATTGTCACTTTGTGTTGAGTGGAAATTTTCTAAGTCTATCTTCCTAATTTGAAGTCGAATTTCAACATTTCTGATATATTTGAGTGAGTTTGCATCTAACTTTGTCAGATATCGTCGATTAACATCCATTGAAGCCCATTGAGGTCGATTGTCACTTTGTGTTGAGTGAAAATTTTTTAAGTCTATCTTCCTAATTTGAAGTCGAATTTCAACATTTCTGATATATTTGAGTGAGTTTGCATCTAACTTCGTCAGATATCGTCGATTAACATCCATTGAAGCCCATTGAGGTCGATTGTCACTTTGTGTTGAGTGAAAATTTTTTAAGTCTATCTTCCTAATTTGAAGTCGAATTTCAAAATTTCTCATATATTTGAGTGAGTTTGCATCTAAATTGTCAGATATCGTCAATTAACATCCATTGAAGCCCATTGAGGTCGATTGTCACTTTGTGTTGAGTGAAAATTTTCTAAGTCTATCTTCCTAATTTGAAGTCGAATTTGAACATTTCTGATATATTTGAGTGAGTTTGCATCTAACTTTGTCAGATATCGTCGATTAACATCCATTGAAGCCCATTGAGGTCGATTGTCACTTTGTGTTGGGTGAAAATTTTCTAAGTCTATCTTCCTAATTTGAAGTCGAATTTCAACATTTCTGATATATTTGAGTGAGTTTGCATCTTACTTTGTCAGATATCGTCGATTTACATCCGTTGAAGCCCATTGAGGTCGATTGTCACTTTGTGTTGAGTGAAAATTTTCTAAGTCTATCTTCCTAATTTGAAGTCGAATTTCAACATTTCTGATATATTTGAGTGAGTTTGCATCTAACTTTGTCAGATATCGTCGATTAACATCCATTGAAGCCCATTGAGGTCGATTGTCACTTTGTGTTGGGTGAAAATTTTCTAAGTCTATCTTCCTAATTTGAAGTCGAATTTCAACATTTCTGATATATTTGAGTGAGTTTGCATCTTACTTTGTCAGATATCGTCGATTTACATCCGTTGAAGCCCATTGAGGTCGATTGTCACTTTGTGTTGAGTGAAAATTTTCTAAGTCTATCTTCCTAATTTGAAGTCGAATTTCAACATTTCTGATATATTTGAGTGAGTTTGCATCTAACTTTGTCAGATATCGTCGATTTACATCCATTGAAGCCCATTGAGGTCGATTGTCACTTTGTGTTGAGTGAAAATTTTCTAAGTCTATCTTCCTAATTTGAAGTCGAATTTCAACATTTCTGATATATTTGAGTGAGTTTGCATCTAACTTTGTCAGATATCGTCGATTAACATCCATTGAAGCCCATTGAGGTCGATTGTCACTTTGTGTTGGGTGAAAATTTTTTAAGTCTATCTTCCTAATTCGAAGTCGAATTTCAACATTTCTGATATATTTGAGTGAGTTTGCATCTTACTTTGTCAGATATCGTCGATTTACATCCATTGAAGCCCATTGAGGTCGATTGTCACTTTGTGTTGATTGAAAATCTTCTAAGTCTATCTTCCTAATTTGAAGTCGAATTTAGACATTTCTGATATATTTGAGTGAGTTTGCATCTTACTTTGTCAGATATCGTCGATTTACATCCGTTGAAGCCCATTGAGGTCGATTGTCACTTTGTGTTGAGTGAAAATTTTCTAAGTCTATCTTCCTAATTTGAAGTCGAATTTCAAAATTTCTGATATATTTGAGTGAGTTTGCATCTAAATTGTCAGATATCGTCAATTAACATCCATTGAAGCCCATTGAGGTCGATTGTCACTTTGTGTTGAGTGAAAATTTTTTAAGTCTATCTTCCTAATTTGAAGTCGAATTTCAAAATTTCTGATATATTTGAGTGAGTTTGCATCTAAATTGTCAGATATCGTCAATTAACATCCATTGAAGCCCATTGAGGTCGATTGTCACTTTGTGTTGAGTGAAAATTTTTTAAGTCTATCTTCCTAATTTGAAGTCGAATTTAAAAATTTCTCATATATTTGAGTGAGTTTGCATCTAAATTGTCAGATATCGTCGATTTACATCCGTTGAAGCCCATTGAGGTCGATTGTCACTTTGTGTTGATTGAAAATCTTCTAGGTCTATCTTCCTAATTTGAAGTCGAATTTCAACATTTCTGATATATTTGAGTGAGTTTGCATCTAACTTTGTCAGATATCGTCGATTAACATCCATTGAAGCCCATTGAGGTCGATTGTCACTTTGTGTTGAGTGGAAATTTTCTAAGTCTATCTTCCTAATTTGAAGTCGAATTTCAACATTTCTGATATATTTGAGTGAGTTTGCATCTAACTTTGTCAGATATCGTCAATTAACATCCATTGAAGCCCATTGAGGTCGATTGTCACTTTGTGTTGAGTGAAAATTTTCTAAGTCTATCTTCCTAATTTGAAGTCGAATTCCAACATTTCTGATATATTTGAGTGAGTTTGCATCTAACTTTGTCAGATATCGTCGATTAACATCCATTGAAGCTCATTGAGGTCGATTGTCACTTTGTGTTGAGTGAAAATTTCCTAAGTCTATCTTCCTAATTTGAAGTCGAATTTGAACATTTCTGATATATTTGAGTGAGTTTGCATCTAACTTTGTCAGATATCGTCGATTAACATCCATTGAAGCCCATTGAGGTCGATTGTCACTTTGTGTTGGGTGAAAATTTTCTAAGTCTATCTTCCTAATTTGAAGTCGAATTTCAACATTTCTGATATATTTGAGTGAGTTTGCATCTTACTTTGTCAGATATCGTCGATTTACATCCGTTGAAGCCCATTGAGGTCGATTGTCACTTTGTGTTGAGTGAAAATTTTCTAAGTCTATCTTCCTAATTTGAAGTCGAATTTCAACATTTCTGATATATTTGAGTGAGTTTGCATCTAACTTTGTCAGATATCGTCGATTTACATCCATTGAAGCCCATTGAGGTCGATTGTCACTTTGTGTTGATTGAAAATCTTCTAAGTCTATCTTCCTAATTTGAAGTCGAATTTCAACATTTCTGATATATTTGAGTGAGTTTGCATCTAACTTTGTCAGATATCGTCGATTTACATCCATTGAAGCCCATTGAGGTCGATTGTCACTTTGTGTTGAGTGAAAATTTTCTAAGTCTATCTTCCTAATTTGAAGTCGAATTTCAACATTTCTGATATATTTGAGTGAGTTTGCATCTAACTTTGTCAGATATCGTCGATTTACATCCATTGAAGCCCATTGAGGTCGATTGTCACTTTGTGTTGATTGAAAATCTTCTAAGTCTATCTTCCTAATTTGAAGTCGAATTTTAACATTTCTGATATATTTGAGTGAGTTTGCATCTAACTTTGTCAGATATCGTCGATTAACATCCATTGAAGCCCATTGAGGTCGATTGTCACTTTGTGTTGGGTGAAAATTTTCTAAGTCTATCTTCCTAATTTGAAGTCGAATTTCAACATTTCTGATATATTTGAGTGAGTTTGCATCTTACTTTGTTAGATATCGTCGATTTACATCCGTTGAAGCCCATTGAGGTCGATTGTCACTTTGTGTTGAGTGAAAATTTTCTAAGTCTATCTTCCTAATTTGAAGTCGAATTTCAACATTTCTGATATATTTGAGTGAGTTTGCATCTAACTTTGTCAGATATCGTCGATTTACATCCATTGAAGCCCATTGAGGTCGATTGTCACTTTGTGTTGAGTGAAAATTTTCTAAGTCTATCTTCCTAATTTGAAGTCGAATTTCAACATTTCTGATATATTTGAGTGAGTTTGCATCTAACTTTGTCAGATATCGTCGATTAACATCCATTGAAGCCCATTGAGGTCGATTGTCACTTTGTGTTGGGTGAAAATTTTTTAAGTCTATCTTCCTAATTCGAAGTCGAATTTCAACATTTCTGATATATTTGAGTGAGTTTGCATCTTACTTTGTCAGATATCGTCGATTTACATCCATTGAAGCCCATTGAGGTCGATTGTCACTTTGTGTTGATTGAAAATCTTCTAAGTCTATCTTCCTAATTTGAAGTCGAATTTAGACATTTCTGATATATTTGAGTGAGTTTGCATCTTACTTTGTCAGATATCGTCGATTTACATCCGTTGAAGCCCATTGAGGTCGATTGTCACTTTGTGTTGAGTGAAAATTTTCTAAGTCTATCTTCCTAATTTGAAGTCGAATTTCAAAATTTCTGATATATTTGAGTGAGTTTGCATCTAAATTGTCAGATATCGTCAATTAACATCCATTGAAGCCCATTGAGGTCGATTGTCACTTTGTGTTGAGTGAAAATTTTTTAAGTCTATCTTCCTAATTTGAAGTCGAATTTCAAAATTTCTGATATATTTGAGTGAGTTTGCATCTAAATTGTCAGATATCGTCAATTAACATCCATTGAAGCCCATTGAGGTCGATTGTCACTTTGTGTTGAGTGAAAATTTTTTAAGTCTATCTTCCTAATTTGAAGTCGAATTTAAAAATTTCTCATATATTTGAGTGAGTTTGCATCTAAATTGTCAGATATCGTCGATTTACATCCGTTGAAGCCCATTGAGGTCGATTGTCACTTTGTGTTGATTGAAAATCTTCTAGGTCTATCTTCCTAATTTGAAGTCGAATTTCAACATTTCTGATATATTTGAGTGAGTTTGCATCTAACTTTGTCAGATATCGTCAATTAACATCCATTGAAGCCCATTGAGGTCGATTGTCACTTTGTGTTGAGTGAAAATTTTCTAAGTCTATCTTCCTAATTTGAAGTCGAATTCCAACATTTCTGATATATTTGAGTGAGTTTGCATCTAACTTTGTCAGATATCGTCGATTAACATCCATTGAAGCTCATTGAGGTCGATTGTCACTTTGTGTTGAGTGAAAATTTCCTAAGTCTATCTTCCTAATTTGAAGTCGAATTTGAACATTTCTGATATATTTGAGTGAGTTTGCATCTAACTTTGTCAGATATCGTCGATTAACATCCATTGAAGCCCATTGAGGTCGATTGTCACTTTGTGTTGGGTGAAAATTTTCTAAGTCTATCTTCCTAATTTGAAGTCGAATTTCAACATTTCTGATATATTTGAGTGAGTTTGCATCTTACTTTGTCAGATATCGTCGATTTACATCCGTTGAAGCCCATTGAGGTCGATTGTCACTTTGTGTTGAGTGAAAATTTTCTAAGTCTATCTTCCTAATTTGAAGTCGAATTTCAACATTTCTGATATATTTGAGTGAGTTTGCATCTAACTTTGTCAGATATCGTCGATTTACATCCATTGAAGCCCATTGAGGTCGATTGTCACTTTGTGTTGAGTGAAAATTTTCTAAGTCTATCTTCCTAATTTGAAGTCGAATTTCAACATTTCTGATATATTTGAGTGAGTTTGCATCTAACTTTGTCAGATATCGTCGATTTACATCCATTGAAGCCCATTGAGGTCGATTGTCACTTTGTGTTGATTGAAAATCTTCTAAGTCTATCTTCCTAATTTGAAGTCGAATTTCAACATTTCTGATATATTTGAGTGAGTTTGCATCTAACTTTGTCAGATATCGTCGATTAACATCCATTGAAGCCCATTGAGGTCGATTGTCACTTTGTGTTGGGTGAAAATTTTCTAAGTCTATCTTCCTAATTTGAAGTCGAATTTCAACATTTCTGATATATTTGAGTGAGTTTGCATCTTACTTTGTCAGATATCGTCGATTTACATCCGTTGAAGCCCATTGAGGTCGATTGTCACTTTGTGTTGAGTGAAAATTTTCTAAGTCTATCTTCCTAATTTGAAGTCGAATTTCAACATTTCTGATATATTTGAGTGAGTTTGCATCTAACTTTGTCAGATATCGTCGATTTACATCCATTGAAGCCCATTGAGGTCGATTGTCACTTTGTGTTGAGTGAAAATTTTCTAAGTCTATCTTCCTAATTTGAAGTCGAATTTCAACATTTCTGATATATTTGAGTGAGTTTGCATCTAACTTTGTCAGATATCGTCGATTTACATCCATTGAAGCCCATTGAGGTCGATTGTCACTTTGTGTTGAGTGAAAATTTTCTAAGTCTATCTTCCTAATTTGAAGTCGAATTTCAACATTTCTGATATATTTGAGTGAGTTTGCATCTTACTTTGTCAGATATCGTCGATTTACATCCGTTGAAGCCCATTGAGGTCGATTGTCACTTTGTGTTGAGTGAAAATTTTCTAAGTCTATCTTCCTAATTTGAAGTCGAATTTCAACATTTCTGATATATTTGAGTGAGTTTGCATCTAACTTTGTCAGATATCGTCGATTAACATCCATTGAAGCCCATTGAGGTCGATTGTCACTTTGTGTTGGGTGAAAATTTTCTAAGTCTATCTTCCTAATTTGAAGTCGAATTTCAACATTTCTCATATATTTGAGTGAGTTTGCATCTTACTTTGTCAGATATCGTCGATTTACATCCGTAGAAGCCCATTGAGGTCGATTGTCACTTTGTGTTGAGTGAAAATTTTTTAAGTCTATCTTCCTAATTTGAAGTCGAATTTCAACATTTCTGATATATTTGAGTGAGTTTGCATCTAACTTTGTCAGATATCGTCGATTTACATCCATTGAAGCCCATTGAGGTCGATTGTCACTTTGTGTTGAGTGAAAATTTTCTAAGTCTATCTTCCTAATTTGAAGTCGAATTTCAACATTTCTGATATATTTGAGTGAGTTTGCATCTAACTTTGTCAGATATCGTCGATTAACATCCATTGAAGCCCATTGAGGTCGATTGTCACTTTGTGTTGGGTGAAAATTTTCTAAGTCTATCTTCCTAATTTGAAGTCGAATTTCAACATTTCTGATATATTTGAGTGAGTTTGCATCTTACTTTGTCAGATATCGTCGATTTTCATCCGTTGAAGCCCATTGAGGTCGATTGTCACTTTGTGTTGAGTGAAAATTTTCTAAGTCTATCTTCCTAATTTGAAGTCGAATTTCAACATTTCTGATATATTTGAGTGAGTTTGCATCTAACTTTGTCAGATATCGTCGATTTACATCCATTGAAGCCCATTGAGGTCGATTGTCACTTTGTGTTGATTGAAAATCTTCTAAGTCTATCTTCCTAATTTGAAGTCGAATTTAGACATTTCTGATATATTTGAGTGAGTTTGCATCTTACTTTGTCAGATATCGTCGATTTACATCCGTTGAAGCCCATTGAGGTCGATTGTCACTTTGTGTTGAGTGAAAATTTTCTAAGTCTATCTTCCTAATTTGAAGTCGAATTTCAAAATTTCTGATATATTTGAGTGAGTTTGCATCTAAATTGTCAGATATCGTCAATTAACATCCATTGAAGCCCATTGAGGTCGATTGTCACTTTGTGTTGAGTGAAAATTTTTTAAGTCTATCTTCCTAATTTGAAGTCGAATTTCAAAATTTCTGATATATTTGAGTGAGTTTGTATCTAAATTGTCAGATATCGTCAATTAACATCCATTGAAGCCCATTGAGGTCGATTGTCACTTTGTGTTGAGTGAAAATTTTTTAAGTCTATCTTCCTAATTTGAAGTCGAATTTAAAAATTTCTCATATATTTGAGTGAGTTTGCATCTAAATTGTCAGATATCGTCGATTTACATCCGTTGAAGCCCATTGAGGTCGATTGTCACTTTGTGTTGATTGAAAATCTTCTAAGTCTATCTTCCTAATTTGAAGTCGAATTTCAACATTTCTGATATATTTGAGTGAGTTTGCATCTAACTTTGTCAGATATCGTCGATTAACATCCATTGAAGCCCATTGAGGTCGATTGTCACTTTGTGTTGAGTGGAAATTTTCTAAGTCTATCTTCCTAATTTGAAGTCGAATTTCAACATTTCTGATATATTTGAGTGAGTTTGCATCTAACTTTGTCAGATATCGTCAATTAACATCCATTGAAGCCCATTGAGGTCGATTGTCACTTTGTGTTGAGTGAAAATTTTCTAAGTCTATCTTCCTAATTTGAAGTCGAATTCCAACATTTCTGATATATTTGAGTGAGTTTGCATCTAACTTTGTCAGATATCGTCGATTAACATCCATTGAAGCTCATTGAGGTCGATTGTCACTTTGTGTTGAGTGAAAATTTCCTAAGTCTATCTTCCTAATTTGAAGTCGAATTTGAACATTTCTGATATATTTGAGTGAGTTTGCATCTAACTTTGTCAGATATCGTCGATTAACATCCATTGAAGCCCATTGAGGTCGATTGTCACTTTGTGTTGGGTGAAAATTTTCTAAGTCTATCTTCCTAATTTGAAGTCGAATTTCAACATTTCTGATATATTTGAGTGAGTTTGCATCTTACTTTGTCAGATATCGTCGATTGACATCCGTTGAAGCCCATTGAGGTCGATTGTCACTTTGTGTTGAGTGAAAATTTTCTAAGTCTATCTTCCTAATTTGAAGTCGAATTTCAACATTTCTGATATATTTGAGTGAGTTTGCATCTAACTTTGTCAGATATCGTCGATTAACATCCATTGAAGCCCATTGAGGTCGATTGTCACTTTGTGTTGGGTGAAAATTTTCTAAGTCTATCTTCCTAATTTGAAGTCGAATTTCAACATTTCTGATATATTTGAGTGAGTTTGCATCTTACTTTGTCAGATATCGTCGATTTACATCCGTTGAAGCCCATTGAGGTCGATTGTCACTTTGTGTTGAGTGAAAATTTTCTAAGTCTATCTTCCTAATTTGAAGTCGAATTTCAACATTTCTGATATATTTGAGTGAGTTTGCATCTAACTTTGTCAGATATCGTCGATTTACATCCATTGAAGCCCATTGAGGTCGATTGTCACTTTGTGTTGATTGAAAATCTTCTAAGTCTATCTTCCTAATTTGAAGTCGAATTTAGACATTTCTGATATATTTGAGTGAGTTTGCATCTAACTTTGTCAGATATCGTCGATTAACATCCATTGAAGCCCATTGAGGTCGATTGTCACTTTGTGTTGGGTGAAAATTTTCTAAGTCTATCTTCCTAATTTGAAGTCGAATTCCAACATTTCTGATATATTTGAGTGAGTTTGCATCTTACTTTGTCAGATATCGTCGATTTACATCCGTTGAAGCCCATTGAGGTCGATTGTCACTTTGTGTTGAGTGAAAATTTTCTAAGTCTATCTTCCTAATTTGAAGTCGAATTTCAACATTTCTGATATATTTGAGTGAGTTTGCATCTAACTTTGTCAGATATCGTCGATTTACATCCATTGAAGCCCATTGAGGTCGATTGTCACTTTGTGTTGATTGAAAATCTTCTAAGTCTATCTTCCTAATTTGAAGTCGAATTTAGACATTTCTGATATATTTGAGTGAGTTTGCATCTTACTTTGTCAGATATCGTCGATTTACATCCGTTGAAGCCCATTGAGGTCGATTGTCACTTTGTGTTGAGTGAAAATTTTCTAAGTCTATCTTCCTAATTTGAAGTCGAATTTCAAAATTTCTGATATATTTGAGTGAGTTTGCATCTAAATTGTCAGATATCGTCAATTAACATCCATTGAAGCCCATTGAGGTCGATTGTCACTTTGTGTTGAGTGAAAATTTTTTAAGTCTATCTTCCTAATTTGAAGTCGAATTTCAAAATTTCTGATATATTTGAGTGAGTTTGTATCTAAATTGTCAGATATCGTCAATTAACATCCATTGAAGCCCATTGAGGTCGATTGTCACTTTGTGTTGAGTGAAAATTTTTTAAGTCTATCTTCCTAATTTGAAGTCGAATTTAAAAATTTCTCATATATTTGAGTGAGTTTGCATCTAAATTGTCAGATATCGTCGATTTACATCCGTTGAAGCCCATTGAGGTCGATTGTCACTTTGTGTTGATTGAAAATCTTCTAAGTCTATCTTCCTAATTTGAAGTCGAATTTCAACATTTCTGATATATTTGAGTGAGTTTGCATCTAACTTTGTCAGATATCGTCGATTAACATCCATTGAAGCCCATTGAGGTCGATTGTCACTTTGTGTTGAGTGGAAATTTTCTAAGTCTATCTTCCTAATTTGAAGTCGAATTTCAACATTTCTGATATATTTGAGTGAGTTTGCATCTAACTTTGTCAGATATCGTCAATTAACATCCATTGAAGCCCATTGAGGTCGATTGTCACTTTGTGTTGAGTGAAAATTTTCTAAGTCTATCTTCCTAATTTGAAGTCGAATTCCAACATTTCTGATATATTTGAGTGAGTTTGCATCTAACTTTGTCAGATATCGTCGATTAACATCCATTGAAGCTCATTGAGGTCGATTGTCACTTTGTGTTGAGTGAAAATTTCCTAAGTCTATCTTCCTAATTTGAAGTCGAATTTGAACATTTCTGATATATTTGAGTGAGTTTGCATCTAACTTTGTCAGATATCGTCGATTAACATCCATTGAAGCCCATTGAGGTCGATTGTCACTTTGTGTTGGGTGAAAATTTTCTAAGTCTATCTTCCTAATTTGAAGTCGAATTTCAACATTTCTGATATATTTGAGTGAGTTTGCATCTTACTTTGTCAGATATCGTCGATTGACATCCGTTGAAGCCCATTGAGGTCGATTGTCACTTTGTGTTGAGTGAAAATTTTCTAAGTCTATCTTCCTAATTTGAAGTCGAATTTCAACATTTCTGATATATTTGAGTGAGTTTGCATCTAACTTTGTCAGATATCGTCGATTAACATCCATTGAAGCCCATTGAGGTCGATTGTCACTTTGTGTTGGGTGAAAATTTTCTAAGTCTATCTTCCTAATTTGAAGTCGAATTTCAACATTTCTGATATATTTGAGTGAGTTTGCATCTTACTTTGTCAGATATCGTCGATTGACATCCGTTGAAGCCCATTGAGGTCGATTGTCACTTTGTGTTGAGTGAAAATTTTCTAAGTCTATCTTCCTAATTTGAAGTCGAATTTCAACATTTCTGATATATTTGAGTGAGTTTGCATCTTACTTTGTCAGATATCGTCGATTTACATCCGTTGAAGCCCATTGAGGTCGATTGTCACTTTGTGTTGATTGAAAATCTTCTAAGTCTATCTTCCTAATTTGAAGTCGAATTTAGACATTTCTGATATATTTGAGTGAGTTTGCATCTAACTTTGTCAGATATCGTCGATTAACATCCATTGAAGCCCATTGAGGTCGATTGTCACTTTGTGTTGGGTGAAAATTTTCTAAGTCTATCTTCCTAATTTGAAGTCGAATTCCAACATTTCTGATATATTTGAGTGAGTTTGCATCTTACTTTGTCAGATATCGTCGATTTACATCCGTTGAAGCCCATTGAGGTCGATTGTCACTTTGTGTTGAGTGAAAATTTTCTAAGTCTATCTTCCTAATTTGAAGTCGAATTTCAACATTTCTGATATATTTGAGTGAGTTTGCATCTAACTTTGTCAGATATCGTCGATTTACATCCATTGAAGCCCATTGAGGTCGATTGTCACTTTGTGTTGAGTGAAAATTTTCTAAGTCTATCTTCCTAATTTGAAGTCGAATTTCAACATTTCTGATATATTTGAGTGAGTTTGCATCTAACTTTGTCAGATATCGTCGATTTACATCCATTGAAGCCCATTGAGGTCGATTGTCACTTTGTGTTGATTGAAAATCTTCTAAGTCTATCTTCCTAATTTGAAGTCGAATTTAGACATTTCTGATATATTTGAGTGAGTTTGCATCTTACTTTGTCAGATATCGTCGATTTACATCCGTTGAAGCCCATTGAGGTCGATTGTCACTTTGTGTTGAGTGAAAATTTTCTAAGTCTATCTTCCTAATTTGAAGTCGAATTTCAAAATTTCTGATATATTTGAGTGAGTTTGCATCTAAATTGTCAGATATCGTCAATTAACATCCATTGAAGCCCATTGAGGTCGATTGTCACTTTGTGTTGAGTGAAAATTTTTTAAGTCTATCTTCCTAATTTGAAGTCGAATTTTAAAATTTCTGATATATTTGAGTGAGTTTGCATCTAAATTGTCAGATATCGTCAATTAACATCCATTGAAGCCCATTGAGGTCGATTGTCACTTTGTGTTGAGTGAAAATTTTTTAAGTCTATCTTCCAAATTTGAAGTCGAATTTAAAAATTTCTCATATTTTTGAGTGAGTTTGCATCTAAATTGTCAGATATCGTCGATTTACATCCGTAGAAGCCCATTGAGGTCGATTGTCACTTTGTGTTGAGTGAAAATTTTTTAAGTCTATCTTCCTAATTTGAAGTCGAATTTCAACATTTCTGATATATTTGAGTGAGTTTGCATCTAACTTTGTCAGATATCGTCGATTTACATCCATTGAAGCCCATTGAGGTCGATTGTCACTTTGTGTTGAGTGAAAATTTTCTAAGTCTATCTTCCTAATTTGAAGTCGAATTTCAACATTTCTGATATATTTGAGTGAGTTTGCATCTAACTTTGTCAGATATCGTCGATTAACATCCATTGAAGCCCATTGAGGTCGATTGTCACTTTGTGTTGGGTGAAAATTTTCTAAGTCTATCTTCCTAATTTGAAGTCGAATTTCAACATTTCTGATATATTTGAGTGAGTTTGCATCTTACTTTGTCAGATATCGTCGATTTTCATCCGTTGAAGCCCATTGAGGTCGATTGTCACTTTGTGTTGAGTGAAAATTTTCTAAGTCTATCTTCCTAATTTGAAGTCGAATTTCAACATTTCTGATATATTTGAGTGAGTTTGCATCTAACTTTGTCAGATATCGTCGATTTACATCCATTGAAGCCCATTGAGGTCGATTGTCACTTTGTGTTGATTGAAAATCTTCTAAGTCTATCTTCCTAATTTGAAGTCGAATTTAGACATTTCTGATATATTTGAGTGAGTTTGCATCTTACTTTGTCAGATATCGTCGATTTACATCCGTTGAAGCCCATTGAGGTCGATTGTCACTTTGTGTTGAGTGAAAATTTTCTAAGTCTATCTTCCTAATTTGAAGTCGAATTTCAAAATTTCTGATATATTTGAGTGAGTTTGCATCTAAATTGTCAGATATCGTCAATTAACATCCATTGAAGCCCATTGAGGTCGATTGTCACTTTGTGTTGAGTGAAAATTTTTTAAGTCTATCTTCCTAATTTGAAGTCGAATTTCAAAATTTCTGATATATTTGAGTGAGTTTGCATCTAAATTGTCAGATATCGTCAATTAACATCCATTGAAGCCCATTGAGGTCGATTGTCACTTTGTGTTGAGTGAAAATTTTTTAAGTCTATCTTCCTAATTTGAAGTCGAATTTAAAAATTTCTCATATATTTGAGTGAGTTTGCATCTAAATTGTCAGATATCGTCGATTTACATCCGTTGAAGCCCATTGAGGTCGATTGTCACTTTGTGTTGATTGAAAATCTTCTAAGTCTATCTTCCTAATTTGAAGTCGAATTTCAACATTTCTGATATATTTGAGTGAGTTTGCATCTAACTTTGTCAGATATCGTCGATTAACATCCATTGAAGCCCATTGAGGTCGATTGTCACTTTGTGTTGAGTGGAAATTTTCTAAGTCTATCTTCCTAATTTGAAGTCGAATTTCAACATTTCTGATATATTTGAGTGAGTTTGCATCTAACTTTGTCAGATATCGTCAATTAACATCCATTGAAGCCCATTGAGGTCGATTGTCACTCTAAATTTTCTAAGTCTATCTTCCTAATTTGAAGTCGAATTCCAACATTTCTGATATATTTGAGTGAGTTTGCATCTAACTTTGTCAGATATCGTCGATTAACATCCATTGAAGCTCATTGAGGTCGATTGTCACTTTGTGTTGAGTGAAAATTTCCTAAGTCTATCTTCCTAATTTGAAGTCGAATTTGAACATTTCTGATATATTTGAGTGAGTTTGCATCTAACTTTGTCAGATATCGTCGATTAACATCCATTGAAGCCCATTGAGGTCGATTGTCACTTTGTGTTGGGTGAAAATTTTCTAAGTCTATCTTCCTAATTTGAAGTCGAATTTCAACATTTCTGATATATTTGAGTGAGTTTGCATCTTACTTTGTCAGATATCGTCGATTTACATCCGTTGAAGCCCATTGAGGTCGATTGTCACTTTGTGTTGAGTGAAAATTTTCTAAGTCTATCTTCCTAATTTGAAGTCGAATTTCAACATTTCTGATATATTTGAGTGAGTTTGCATCTAACTTTGTCAGATATCGTCGATTAACATCCATTGAAGCCCATTGAGGTCGATTGTCACTTTGTGTTGGGTGAAAATTTTCTAAGTCTATCTTCCTAATTTGAAGTCGAATTTCAACATTTCTGATATATTTGAGTGAGTTTGCATCTTACTTTGTCAGATATCGTCGATTTACATCCATTGAAGCCCATTGAGGTCGATTGTCACTTTGTGTTGAGTGAAAATTTTCTAAGTCTATCTTCCTAATTTGAAGTCGAATTTCAACATTTCTGATATATTTGAGTGAGTTTGCATCTAACTTTGTCAGATATCGTCGATTTACATCCATTGAAGCCCATTGAGGTCGATTGTCACTTTGTGTTGATTGAAAATCTTCTAAGTCTATCTTCCTAATTTGAAGTCGAATTTAGACATTTCTGATATATTTGAGTGAGTTTGCATCTAACTTTGTCAGATATCGTCGATTAACATCCATTGAAGCCCATTGAGGTCGATTGTCACTTTGTGTTGGGTGAAAATTTTCTAAGTCTATCTTCCTAATTTGAAGTCGAATTTCAACATTTCTGATATATTTGAGTGAGTTTGCATCTTACTTTGTCAGATATCGTCGATTTACATCCGTTGAAGCCCATTGAGGTCGATTGTCACTTTGTGTTGAGTGAAAATTTTCTAAGTCTATCTTCCTAATTTGAAGTCGAATTTCAACATTTCTGATATATTTGAGTGAGTTTGCATCTAACTTTGTCAGATATCGTCGATTTACATCCATTGAAGCCCATTGAGGTCGATTGTCACTTTGTGTTGAGTGAAAATTTTCTAAGTCTATCTTCCTAATTTGAAGTCGAATTTCAACATTTCTGATATATTTGAGTGAGTTTGCATCTAACTTTGTCAGATATCGTCGATTTACATCCATTGAAGCCCATTGAGGTCGATTGTCACTTTGTGTTGATTGAAAATCTTCTAAGTCTATCTTCCTAATTTGAAGTCGAATTTAGACATTTCTGATATATTTGAGTGAGTTTGCATCTTACTTTGTCAGATATCGTCGATTTACATCCGTTGAAGCCCATTGAGGTCGATTGTCACTTTGTGTTGAGTGAAAATTTTCTAAGTCTATCTTCCTAATTTGAAGTCGAATTTCAAAATTTCTGATATATTTGAGTGAGTTTGCATCTAAATTGTCAGATATCGTCAATTAACATCCATTGAAGCCCATTGAGGTCGATTGTCACTTTGTGTTGAGTGAAAATTTTTTAAGTCTATCTTCCTAATTTGAAGTCGAATTCCAAAATTTCTGATATATTTGAGTGAGTTTGCATCTAAATTGTCAGATATCGTCAATTAACATCCATTGAAGCCCATTGAGGTCGATTGTCACTTTGTGTTGAGTGAAAATTTTTTAAGTCTATCTTCCAAATTTGAAGTCGAATTTAAAAATTTCTCATATTTTTGAGTGAGTTTGCATCTAAATTGTCAGATATCGTCGATTTACATCCGTTGAAGCCCATTGAGGTCGATTGTCACTTTGTGTTGATTGAAAATCTTCTAAGTCTATCTTCCTAATTTGAAGTCGAATTTCAACATTTCTGATATATTTGAGTGAGTTTGCATCTAACTTTGTCAGATATCGTCGATTAACATCCATTGAAGCTCATTGAGGTCGATTGTCACTTTGTTTGAGTGAAAATTTCCTAAGTCTATCTTCCTAATTTGAAGTCGAATTTGAACATTTCTGATATATTTGAGTGAGTTTGCATCTAACTTTGTCAGATATCGTCGATTAACATCCATTGAAGCCCATTGAGGTCGATTGTCACTTTGTGTTGGGTGAAAATTTTCTAAGTCTATCTTCCTAATTTGAAGTCGAATTTCAACATTTCTGATATGTTTGAGTGAGTTTGCATCTTACTTTGTCAGATATCGTCGATTTACATCCGTTGAAGCCCATTGAGGTCGATTGTCACTTTGTGTTGAGTAAAAATTTTCTAAGTCTATCTTCCTAATTTGAAGTCGAATTTCAACATTTCTGATATATTTGAGTGAGTTTGCATCTAACTTTGTCAGATATCGTCAATTAACATCCATTGAAGCCCATTGAGGTCGATTGTCACTTTGTGTTGAGTGAAAATTTTCTAAGTCTATCTTCCTAATTTGAAGTCGAATTCCAACATTTCTGATATATTTGAGTGAGTTTGCATCTAACTTTGTCAGATATCGTCGATTAACATCCATTGAAGCTCATTGAGGTCGATTGTCACTTTGTGTTGAGTGAAAATTTCCTAAGTCTATCTTCCTAATTTGAAGTCGAATTTGAACATTTCTGATATATTTGAGTGAGTTTGCATCTTACTTTGTCAGATATCGTCGATTTACATCCGTTGAAGCCCATTGAGGTCGATTGTCACTTTGTGTTGAGTGAAAATTTTCTAAGTCTATCTTCCTAATTTGAAGTCGAATTTCAAAATTTCTGATATATTTGAGTGAGTTTGCATCTAAATTGTCAGATATCGTCAATTAACATCCATTGAAGCCCATTGAGGTCGATTGTCACTTTGTGTTGAGTGAAAATTTTTTAAGTCTATCTTCCTAATTTGAAGTCGAATTTCAAAATTTCTGATATATTTGAGTGAGTTTGCATCTAAATTGTCAGATATCGTCAATTAACATCCATTGAAGCCCATTGAGGTCGATTGTCACTTTGTGTTGAGTGAAAATTTTTTAAGTCTATCTTCCAAATTTGAAGTCGAATTTAAAAATTTCTCATATTTTTGAGTGAGTTTGCATCTAAATTGTCAGATATCGTCGATTTACATCCGTTGAAGCCCATTGAGGTCGATTGTCACTTTGTGTTGATTGAAAATCTTCTAAGTCTATCTTCCTAATTTGAAGTCGAATTTCAACATTTCTGATATATTTGAGTGAGTTTGCATCTAACTTTGTCAGATATCGTCGATTAACATCCATTGAAGCTCATTGAGGTCGATTGTCACTTTGTTTGAGTGAAAATTTCCTAAGTCTATCTTCCTAATTTGAAGTCGAATTTGAACATTTCTGATATATTTGAGTGAGTTTGCATCTAACTTTGTCAGATATCGTCGATTAACATCCATTGAAGCCCATTGAGGTCGATTGTCACTTTGTGTTGGGTGAAAATTTTCTAAGTCTATCTTCCTAATTTGAAGTCGAATTTCAACATTTCTGATATGTTTGAGTGAGTTTGCATCTTACTTTGTCAGATATCGTCGATTTACATCCGTTGAAGCCCATTGAGGTCGATTGTCACTTTGTGTTGAGTGAAAATTTTCTAAGTCTATCTTCCTAATTTGAAGTCGAATTTCAACATTTCTGATATATTTGAGTGAGTTTGCATCTAACTTTGTCAGATATCGTCAATTAACATCCATTGAAGCCCATTGAGGTCGATTGTCACTTTGTGTTGAGTGAAAATTTTCTAAGTCTATCTTCCTAATTTGAAGTCGAATTCCAACATTTCTGATATATTTGAGTGAGTTTGCATCTAACTTTGTCAGATATCGTCGATTAACATCCATTGAAGCTCATTGAGGTCGATTGTCACTTTGTGTTGAGTGAAAATTTCCTAAGTCTATCTTCCTAATTTGAAGTCGAATTTGAACATTTCTGATATATTTGAGTGAGTTTGCATCTAACTTTGTCAGATATCGTCGATTAACATCCATTGAAGCCCATTGAGGTCGATTGTCACTTTGTGTTGGGTGAAAATTTTCTAAGTCTATCTTCCTAATTTGAAGTCGAATTTCAACATTTCTGATATATTTGAGTGAGTTTGCATCTTACTTTGTCAGATATCGTCGATTTACATCCGTTGAAGCCCATTGAGGTCGATTGTCACTTTGTGTTGAGTGAAAATTTTTTAAGTCTATCTTCCTAATTTGAAGTCGAATTTCAAAATTTCTCATATATTTGAGTGAGTTTGCATCTAAATTGTCAGATATCGTCAATTAACATCCATTGAAGCCGATTGAGGTCGATTGTCACTTTGTGTTGAGTGAAAATTTTTTAAGTCTATCTTCCTAATTTGAAGTCGAATTTCAAAATTTCTCATATATTTGAGTGAGTTTGCATCTAAATTGTCAGATATCGTCGATTTACATCCGTTGAAGCCCATTGAGGTCGATTGTCACTTTGTGTTGATTGAAAATCTTCTAAGTCTATCTTCCTAATTTGAAGTCGAATTTCAACATTTCTGATATATTTGAGTGAGTTTGCATCTAACTTTGTCAGATATCGTCGATTAACATCCATTGAAGCTCATTGAGGTCGATTGTCACTTTGTGTTGAGTGAAAATTTCCTAAGTCTATCTTCCTAATTTGAAGTCGAATTTGAACATTTCTGATATATTTTAGTGAGTTTGCATCTAACTTTGTCAGATATCGTCGATTAACATCCATTGAAGCCCATTGAGGTCGATTGTCACTTTGTGTTGGGTGAAAATTTTCTAAGTCTATCTTCCTAATTTGAAGTCGAATTTCAACATTTCTGATATATTTGAGTGAGTTTGCATCTTACTTTGTCAGATATCGTCGATTTACATCCGTTGAAGCCCATTGAGGTCGATTGTCACTTTGTGTTGAGTGAAAATTTTCTAAGTCTATCTTCCTAATTTGAAGTCGAATTTCAACATTTCTGATATATTTGAGTGAGTTTGCATCTAACTTTGTCAGATATCGTCGATTTACATCCATTGAAGCCCATTGAGGTCGATTGTCACTTTCTGTTGAGTGAAAATTTTTTAAGTCTATCTTCCTAATTTGAAGTCGAATTTCAAAATTTCTCATATATTTGAGTGAGTTTGCATCTAAATTGTCAGATATCGTCAATTAACATCCATTGAAGCCCATTGAGGTCGATTGTCACTTTGTGTTGAGTGAAAATTTTTTAAGTCTATCTTCCTAATTTGAAGTCGAATTTCAAAATTTCTCATATATTTGAGTGAGTTTGCATCTAAATTGTCAGATATCGTCGATTTACATCCGTTGAAGCCCATTGAGGTCGATTGTCACTTTGTGTTGATTGAAAATCTTCTAAGTCTATCTTCCTAATTTGAAGTCGAATTTCAACATTTCTGATATATTTGAGTGAGTTTGCATCTAACTTTGTCAGATATCGTCGATTTACATCCATTGAAGCCCATTGAGGTCGATTGTCACTTTGTGTTGATTGAAAATCTTCTAAGTCTATCTTCCTAATTTGAAGTCGAATTTCAACATTTCTGATATATTTGAGTGAGTTTGCATCTTACTTTGTCAGATATCGTCAATTAACATCCATTGAAGCCCATTGAGGTCGATTGTCACTTTGTGTTGAGTGAAAATTTTTTAAGTCTATCATCCTAATTTGAAGTCGAATTTCAACATTTCTCATATATTTGAGTGAGTTTGCATCTTACTTTGTCAGATATCGTCGATTTACATCCGTAGAAGCCCCTTGAGGTCGATTGTCACTTTGTGTTGAGTGAAAATTTTTTAAGTCTATCTTCCTAATTTGAAGTCGAATTTCAAAATTTCTCATATATTTGAGTGAGTTTGCATCTAAATTGTCAGATATCGTCAATTAACATCCATTGAAGCCCATTGAGGTCGATTGTCACTTTGTGTTGAGTGAAAATTTTCTAAGTCTATCTTCCTAATTTGAAGTCGAATTCCAACGTTTCTGATATATTTGAGTGAGTTTGCATCTAACTTTGTCAGATATCGTCGATTAACATCCATTGAAGCTCATTGAGGTCGATTGTCACTTTGTGTTGAGTGAAAATTTTTTAAGTCTATCTTCATAATTTGAAGTCGAATTTCAAAATTTCTCATATATTTGAATGAGTTTGCATCTAAATTGTCAGATATCGTCAATTAACATCCATTGAAGCCCATTGAGGTCGATTGTCACTTTGTGTTGAGTGAAAATTTTTTAAGTCTATCATCCTAATTTGAAGTCGAATTTCAACATTTCTCATATATTTGAGTGAGTTTGCATCTTACTTTGTCAGATATCGTCGATTTACATCCGTAGAAGCCCATTGAGGTCGATTGTCACTTTGTGTTGAGTGAAAATTTTCTAAGTCTATCTTCCTAATTTGAAGTAGAATTTCAACATTTCTGATATATTTGAGTGAGTTTGCATCTAACTTTGTCAGATATCGTCAATTAACATCCATTGAAGCCCATTGAGGTCGATTGTCACTTTGTGTTGAGTGAAAATTTTCTAAGTCTATCTTCCTAATTTGAAGTCGAATTCCAACATTTCTGATATATTTGAGTGAGTTTGCATCTAACTTTGTCAGATATCGTCGATTAACATCCATTGAAGCTCATTGAGGTCGATTGTCACTTTGTGTTGAGTGAAAATTTCCTAAGTCTATCTTCCTAATTTGAAGTCGAATTTGAACATTTCTGATATATTTGAGTGAGTTTGCATCTAACTTTGTCAGATATCGTCGATTAACATCCATTGAAGCCCATTGAGGTCGATTGTCACTTTGTGTTGGGTGAAAATTTTCTAAGTCTATCTTCCTAATTTGAAGTCGAATTTCAACATTTCTGATATATTTGAGTGGGTTTGCATCTTACTTTGTCAGATATCGTCGATTTACATCCGTTGAAGCCCATTGAGGTCGATTGTCACTTTGTGTTGAGTGAAAATTTTCTAAGTCTATCTTCCTAATTTGATGTCGAATTTCAACATTTCTGATATATTTGAGTGGGTTTGCATCTTACTTTGTCAGATATCGTCGATTTACATCCGTTGAAGCCCATTGAGGTCGATTGTCACTTTGTGTTGAGTGAAAATTTTCTAAGTCTATCTTCCTAATTTGAAGTCGAATTTCAACATTTCTGATATATTTGAGTGAGTTTGCATCTAACTTTGTCAGATATCGTCGATTTACATCCATTGAAGCCCATTGAGGTCGATTGTCACTTTGTGTTGAGCGAAAATTTTCTAAGTCTATCTTCCTAATTTGGAGTCGAATTTCAACATTTCTGATATATTTGAGTGAGTTTGCATCTAACTTTGTCAGATATCGTCGATTAACATCCATTGAAGCCCATTGAGGTCGATTGTCACTTTGTGTTGGGTGAAAATTTTCTAAGTCTATCTTCCTAATTTGAAGTCGAATTTCAACATTTCTGATATATTTGAGTGGGTTTGCATCTTACTTTGTCAGATATCGTCGATTTACATCCGTTGAAGCCCATTGAGGTCGATTGTCACTTTGTGTTGAGTGAAAATTTTCTAAGTCTATCTTCCTAATTTGAAGTCGAATTTCAACATTTCTGATATATTTGAGTGAGTTTGCATCTAACTTTGTCAGATATCGTCGATTTACATCCATTGAAGCCCATTGAGGTCGATTGTCACTTTGTGTTGAGTGAAAATTTTTTAAGTCTATCATCCTAATTTGAAGTCGAATTTCAACATTTCTCATATATTTGAGTGAGTTTGCATCTTACTTTGTCAGATATCGTCGATTTACATCCGTAGAAGCCCATTGAGGTCGATTGTCACTTTGTGTTGAGTGAAAATTTTTTAAGTCTATCTTCCTAATTTGAAGTCGAATTTCAAATTTTCTCATATATTTGAGTGAGTTTGCATCTAAATTGTCAGATATCGTCAATTAACATCCATTGAAGCCCATTGAGGTCGATTGTCACTTTGTGTTGAGTGAAAATTTTCTAAGTCTATCTTCCTAATTTGAAGTCGAATTCCAACATTTCTGATATATTTGAGTGAGTTTGCATCTAACTTAGTCAGATATCGTCGATTAACATCCATTGAAGCTCATTGAGGTCGATTGTCACTTTGTGTTGAGTGAAAATTTTTTAAGTCTATCTTCCTAATTTGAAGTCGAATTTCAAAATTTCTCATATATTTGAGTGAGTTTGCATCTAAATTGTCAGATATCGTCAATTAACATCCATTGAAGCCCATTGAGGTCGATTGTCACTTTGTG
The DNA here is from genome assembly GCF_026250575.1 of Diorhabda carinulata. NCBI lineage: Eukaryota > Metazoa > Arthropoda > Insecta > Coleoptera > Chrysomelidae > Diorhabda > Diorhabda carinulata. The sequence continues at coordinate 15,544,860 of NC_079462.1, forward strand.
TTGAGTGAAAATTTTTTAAGTCTATCATCCTAATTTGAAGTCGAATTTCAACATTTCTCATATATTTGAGTGAGTTTGCATCTTACTTTGTCAGATATCGTCGATTTACATCCGTAGAAGCCCATTGAGGTCGATTGTCACTTTGTGTTGAGTGAAAATTTTCTAAGTCTATCTTCCTAATTTGAAGTCGAATTCCAACATTTCTGATATATTTGAGTGAGTTTGCATCTAACTTTGTCAGATATCGTCGATTAACATCCATTGAAGCTCATTGAGGTCGATTGTCACTTTGTGTTGAGTGAAAATTTCCTAAGTCTATCTTCCTAATTTGAAGTCGAATTTGAACATTTCTGATATATTTGAGTGAGTTTGCATCTAACTTTGTCAGATATCGTCGATTAACATCCATTGAAGCCCATTGAGGTCGATTGTCACTTTGTGTTGGGTGAAAATTTTCTAAGTCTATCTTCCTAATTTGAAGTCGAATTTCAACATTTCTGATATATTTGAGTGAGTTTGCATCTTACTTTGTCAGATATCGTCGATTTACATCCGTTGAAGCCCATTGAGGTCGATTGTCACTTTGTGTTGGGTGAAAATTTTCTAAGTCTATCTTCCTAATTTGAAGTCGAATTTCAACATTTCTGATATATTTGAGTGAGTTTGCATCTTACTTTGTCAGATATCGTCGATTTACATCCGTTGAAGCCCATTGAGGTCGATTGTCACTTTGTGTTGGGTGAAAATTTTCTAAGTCTATCTTCCTAATTTGAAGTCGAATTTCAACATTTCTGATATATTTGAGTGAGTTTGCATCTTACTTTGTCAGATATTGTCGATTTACATCCGTTGAAGCCCATTGAGGTCGATTGTCACTTTGTGTTGAGTGAAAATTTTCTAAGTCTATCTTCCTAATTTGAACTCGAATTTCAACATTTCTGATATATTTGAGTGAGTTTGCATCTAACTTTGTCAGATATCGTCAATTAACATCCATTGAAGCCCATTGAGGTCGATTGTCACTTTGTGTTGAGTGAAAATTTTCTAAGTCTATCTTCCTAATTTGAAGTCGAATTCCAACATTTCTGATATATTTGAGTGAGTTTGCATCTAACTTTGTCAGATATCGTCGATTAACATCCATTGAAGCTCATTGAGGTCGATTGTCACTTTGTGTTGAGTGAAAATTTCCTAAGTCTATCTTCCTAATTTGAAGTCGAATTTGAACATTTCTGATATATTTGAGTGAGTTTGCATTTAACTTTGTCAGATATCGTCGATTAACATCCATTGAAGCCCATTGAGGTCGATTGTCACTTTGTGTTGGGTGAAAATTTTCTAAGTCTATCTTCCTAATTTGAAGTCGAATTTCAACATTTCTGATATATTTGAGTGAGTTTGCATCTTACTTTGTCAGATATCGTCGATTTACATCCGTTGAAGCCCATTGAGGTCGATTGTCACTTTGTGTTGAGTGAAAATTTTCTAAGTCTATCTTCCTAATTTGAAGTCGAATTTCAACATTTCTGATATATTTGAGTGAGTTTGCATCTTACTTTGTCAGATATCGTCAATTAACATCCATTGAAGCCCATTGAGGTTGATTGTCACTTTGTGTTGAGTGAAAATTTTTTAAGTCTATCATCCTAATTTGAAGTCGAATTTCAACATTTCTCATATATTTGAGTGAGTTTGCATCTTACTTTGTCAGATATCGTCGATTTACATCCGTTGAAGCCCATTGAGGTCGATTGTCACTTTGTGTTGAGTGAAAATTTTCTAAGTCTATCTTCCTAATTTGAAGTCGAATTTCAACATTTCTGATATATTTGAGTGAGTTTGCATCTAACTTTGTCAGATATCGTCGATTTACATCCATTGAAGCCCATTGAGGTCGATTGTCACTTTGTGTTGAGCGAAAATTTTCTAAGTCTATCTTCCTAATTTGAAGTCGAATTTCAACATTTCTGATATATTTGAGTGAGTTTGCATCTAACTTTGTCAGATATCGTCGATTTACATCCATTGAAGCCCATTGAGGTCGATTGTCACTTTGTGTTGATTGAAAATCTTCTAAGTCTATCTTCCTAATTTGAAGTCGAATTTCAACATTTCTGATATATTTGAGTGAGTTTGCATCTTACTTTGTCAGATATCGTCAATTAACATCCATTGAAGCCCATTGAGGTCGATTGTCACTTTGTGTTGAGTGAAAATTTTTTAAGTCTATCATCCTAATTTGAAGTCGAATTTCAACATTTCTTATATATTTGAGTGAGTTTGCATCTTACTTTGTCAGATATCGTCGATTTACATCCGTATAAGCCCATTGAGGTCGATTGTCACTTTGTGTTGAGTGAAAATTTTTTAAGTCTATCTTCCTAATTTGAAGTCGAATTTCAAAATTTCTCATATATTTGAGTGAGTTTGCATCTAAATTGTCAGATATCGTCAATTAACATCCATTGAAGCCCATTGAGGTCGATTGTCACATTGTGTTGAGTGAAAATTTTCTAAGTCTATCTTCCTAATTTGAAGTCGAATTCCAACATTTCTGATATATTTGAGTGAGTTTGCATCTAACTTAGTCAGATATCGTCGATTAACATCCATTGAAGCTCATTGAGGTCGATTGTCACTTTGTGTTGAGTGAAAATTTTTTAAGTCTATCTTCCTAATTTGAAGTCGAATTTCAAAATTTCTCATATATTTGAGTGAGTTTGCATCTAAATTGTCAGATATCCTCAATTAACATCCATTGAAGCCCATTGAGGTCGATTGTCACTTTGTGTTGAGTGAAAATTTTTTAAGTCTATCATCCTAATTTGAAGTCGAATTTCAACATTTCTCATATATTTGAGTGAGTTTGCATCTTACTTTGTCAGATATCGTCGATTTACATCCGTAGAAGCCCATTGAGGTCGATTGTCACTTTGTGTTGAGTGAAAATTTTCTAAGTCTATCTTCCTAATTTGAAGTCGAATTCCAACATTTCTGATATATTTGAGTGAGTTTGCATCTAACTTTGTCAGATATCGTCGATTAACATCCATTGAAGCTCATTGAGGTCGATTGTCACTTTGTGTTGAGTGAAAATTTCCTAAGTCTATCTTCCTAATTTGAAGTCGAATTTGAACATTTCTGATATATTTGAGTGAGTTTGCATCTAACTTTGTCAGATATCGTCGATTTACATCCGTTGAAGCCCATTGAGGTCGATTGTCACTTTGTGTTGATTGAAAATTTTCTAAGTCTATCTTCCTAATTTGAAGTCGAATTTCAACATTTCTGATATATTTGAGTGAGTTTGCATCTTACTTTGTCAGATATCGTCGATTTACATCCGTTGAAGCCCATTGAGGTCGATTGTCACTTTGTGTTGGGTGAAAATTTTCTAAGTCTATCTTCCTAATTTGAAGTCGAATTTCAACATTTCTGATATATTTGAGTGAGTTTGCATCTTACTTTGTCAGATATCGTCGATTTACATCCGTTGAAGCCCATTGAGGTCGATTGTCACTTTGTGTTTAGTGAAAATTTTCTAAGTCTATCTTCCTAATTTGAAGTCGAATTCCAACATTTCTGATATATTTGAGTGAGTTTGCATCTAACTTTGTCAGATATCGTCGATTAACATCCATTGAAGCTCATTGAGGTCGATTGTCACTTTGTGTTGAGTGAAAATTTCCTAAGTCTATCTTCCTAATTTGAAGTCGAATTTGAACATTTCTGATATATTTGAGTGAGTTTGCATTTAACTTTGTCAGATATCGTCGATTAACATCCATTGAAGCCCATTGAGGTCGATTGTCACTTTGTGTTGGGTGAAAATTTTCTAAGTCTATCTTCCTAATTTGAAGTCGAATTTCAACATTTCTGATATATTTGAGTGAGTTTGCATCTTACTTTGTCAGATATCGTCGATTTACATCCGTTGAAGCCCATTGAGGTCGATTGTCACTTTGTGTTGAGTGAAAATTTCCTAAGTCTATCTTCCTAATTTGAAGTCGAATTTGAACATTTCTGATATATTTGAGTGAGTTTGCATTTAACTTTGTCAGATATCGTCGATTAACATCCATTGAAGCCCATTGAGGTCGATTGTCACTTTGTGTTGGGTGAAAATTTTCTAAGTCTATCTTCCTAATTTGAAGTCGAATTTCAACATTTCTGATATATTTGAGTGAGTTTGCATCTTACTTTGTCAGATATCGTCGATTTACATCCGTTGAAGCCCATTGAGGTCGATTGTCACTTTGTGTTGAGTGAAAATTTTCTAAGTCTATCTTCCTAATTTGAAGTCGAATTTCAACATTTCTGATATATTTGAGTGAGTTTGCATCTAACTTTGTCAGATATCGTCGATTTACATCCATTGAAGCCCATTGAGGTCGATGGTCACTTTGTGTTGATTGAAAATCTTCTAAGTCTATCTTCCTAATTTGAAGTCGAATTTCAACATTTCTGATATATTTGAGTGAGTTTGCATCTTACTTTGTCAGATATCGTCAATTAACATCCATTGAAGCCCATTGAGGTTGATTGTCACTTTGTGTTGAGTGAAAATTTTTTAAGTCTATCATCCTAATTTGAAGTCGAATTTCAACATTTCTCATATATTTGAGTGAGTTTGCATCTTACTTTGTCAGATATCGTCGATTTACATCCGTAGAAGCCCATTGAGGTCGATTGTCACTTTGTGTTGAGTGAAAATTTTTTAAGTCTATCTTCCTAATTTGAAGTCGAATTTCAAAATTTCTCATATATTTGAGTGAGTTTGCATCTAAATTGTCAGATATCGTCAATTAACATCCATTGAAGCCCATTGAGGTCGATTGTCACTTTGTGTTGAGTGAAAATTTTCTAAGTCTATCTTCCTAATTTGAAGTCGAATTCCAACATTTCTGATATATTTGAGTGAGTTTGCATCTAACTTTGTCAGATATCGTCAATTAACATCCATTGAAGCCCATTGAGGTCGATTGTCACTTTGTGTTGAGTGAAAATTTTCTAAGTCTATCTTCCTAATTTGAAGTCGAATTTCAACATTTCTGATATATTTGAGTGAGTTTGCATCTTACTTTGTCAGATATCGTCGATTTACATCCGTTGAAGCCCATTGAGGTCGATTGTCACTTTGTGTTGAGTGAAAATTTTCTAAGTCTATCTTCCTAATTTGAAGTCGAATTTCAACATTTCTGATATATTTGAGTGAGTTTGCATCTAACTTTGTCAGATATCGTCGATTTACATCCATTGAAGCCCATTGAGGTCGATTGTCACTTTGTGTTGATTGAAAATCTTCTAAGTCTATCTTCCTAATTTGAAGTCGAATTTCAACATTTCTGATATATTTGAGTGAGTTTGCATCTTACTTTGTCAGATATCGTCAATTAACATCCATTGAAGCCCATTGAGGTTGATTGTCACTTTGTGTTGAGTGAAAATTTTTTAAGTCTATCATCCTAATTTGAAGTCGAATTTCAGCATTTCTCATATATTTGAGTGAGTTTGCATCTTACTTTGTCAGATATCGTCGATTTACATCCGTTGAAGCCCATTGAGGTCGATTGTCACTTTGTGTTGAGTGAAAATTTTCTAAGTCTATCTTCCTAATTTGAAGTCGAATTTCAACATTTCTGATATATTTGAGTGAGTTTGCATCTAACTTTGTCAGATATCGTCGATTTACATCCATTGAAGCCCATTGAGGTCGATTGTCACTTTGTGTTGAGCGAAAATTTTCTAAGTCTATCTTCCTAATTTGAAGTCGAATTTCAACATTTCTGATATATTTGAGTGAGTTTGCATCTAACTTTGTCAGATATCGTCGATTTACATCCATTGAAGCCCATTGAGGTCGATTGTCACTTTGTGTTGATTGAAAATCTTCTAAGTCTATCTTCCTAATTTGAAGTCGAATTTCAAAATTTCTCATATATTTGAGTGAGTTTGCATCTAAATTGTCAGATATCGTCAATTAACATCCATTGAAGCCCATTGAGGTCGATTGTCACATTGTGTTGAGTGAAAATTTTCTAAGTCTATCTTCCTAATTTGAAGTCGAATTCCAACATTTCTGATATATTTGAGTGAGTTTGCATCTAACTTAGTCAGATATCGTCGATTAACATCCATTGAAGCTCATTGAGGTCGATTGTCACTTTGTGTTGAGTGAAAATTTTTTAAGTCTATCTTCCTAATTTGAAGTCGAATTTCAAAATTTCTCAAATATTTGAGTGAGTTTGCATCTAAATTGTCAGATATCGTCAATTAACATCCATTGAAGCCCATTGAGGTCGATTGTCACTTTGTGTTGAGTGAAAATTTTTTAAGTCTATCATCCTAATTTGAAGTCGAATTTCAACATTTCTCATATATTTGAGTGAGTTTGCATCTTACTTTGTCAGATATCGTCGATTTACATCCGTAGAAGCCCATTGAGGTCGATTGTCACTTTGTGTTGAGTGAAAATTTTCTAAGTCTATCTTCCTAATTTGAAGTCGAATTCCAACATTTCTGATATATTTGAGTGAGTTTGCATCTAACTTTGTCAGATATCGTCGATTAACATCCATTGAAGCTCATTGAGGTCGATTGTCACTTTGTGTTGAGTGAAAATTTCCTAAGTCTATCTTCCTAATTTGAAGTCGAATTTGAACATTTCTGATATATTTGAGTGAGTTTGCATCTAACTTTGTCAGATATCGTCGATTAACATCCATTAAAGCCCATTGAGGTCGATTGTCACTTTGTGTTGGGTGAAAATTTTCTAAGTCTATCTTCCTAATTTGAAGTCGAATTTCAACATTTCTGATATATTTGAGTGAGTTTGCATCTTACTTTGTCAGATATCGTCGATTTACATCCGTTGAAGCCCATTGAGGTCGATTGTCACTTTGTGTTGGGTGAAAATTTTCTAAGTCTATCTTCCTAATTTGAAGTCGAATTTGAACATTTCTGATATATTTGAGTGAGTTTGCATTTAACTTTGTCAGATATCGTCGATTAACATCCATTGAAGCCCATTGAGGTCGATTGTCACTTTGTGTTGGGTGAAAATTTTCTAAGTCTATCTTCCTAATTTGAAGTCGAATTTCAACATTTCTGATATATTTGAGTAAGTTTGCATCTTACTTTGTCAGATATCGTCGATTAACATCCATTGAAGCTCATTGAGGTCGATTGTCACTTTGTGTTGAGTGAAAATTTCCTAAGTCTATCTTCCTAATTTGAAGTCGAATTTGAACATTTCTGATATATTTGAGTGAGTTTGCATTTAACTTTGTCAGATATCGTCGATTAACATCCATTGAAGCCCATTGAGGTCGATTGTCACTTTGTGTTGGGTGAAAATTTTCTAAGTCTATCTTCCTAATTTGAAGTCGAATTCCAACATTTCTGATATATTTGAGTGAGTTTGCATCTAACTTTGTCAGATATCGTCGATTAACATCCATTGAAGCTCATTGAGGTCGATTGTCACTTTGTGTTGAGTGAAAATTTCCTAAGTCTATCTTCCTAATTTGAAGTCGAATTTGAACATTTCTGATATATTTGAGTGAGTTTGCATCTAACTTTGTCAGATATCGTCGATTAACATCCATTAAAGCCCATTGAGGTCGATTGTCACTTTGTGTTGAGTGAAAATTTTTTAAGTCTATCTTCCTAATTTGAAGTCGAATTTCAAAATTTCTCATATATTTGAGTGAGTTTGCATCTAAATTGTCAGATATCGTCAATTAACATCCATTGAAGCCCATTGAGGTCGATTGTCACTTTGTGTTGAGTGAAAATTTTCTAAGTCTATCTTCCTAATTTGAAGTCGAATTCCAACATTTCTGATATATTTGAGTGAGTTTGCATCTAACTTTGTCAGATATCGTCGATTAACATCCATTGAAGCTCATTGAGGTCGATTGTCACTTTGTGTTGAGTGAAAATTTCCTAAGTCTATCTTCCTAATTTGAAGTCGAATTTCAAAATTTCTCATATATTTGAGTGAGATTGCATCTAACTTTGTCAGATATCGTCGATTTACATCCATTGAAGCCCATTGAGGTCGATTGTCACTTTGTGTTGATTGAAGATCTTCTAAGTCTATCTTCCTAATTTGAAGTCGAATTTCAACATTTCTGATATATTTGAGTGAGTTTGCATCTTACTTTGTCAGATATCGTCAATTAACATCCATTGAAGCCCATTGAGGTCGATTGTCACTTTGTGTTGAGTGAAAATTTTTTAAGTCTATCATCCTAATTTGAAGTCGAATTTCAGCATTTCTCATATATTTGAGTGAGTTTGCATCTTACTTTGTCAGATATCGTCGATTTACATCCGTAGAAGCCCATTGAGGTCGATTGTCACTTTGTGTTGAGTGAAAATTTTTTAAGTCTATCTTCCTAATTTGAAGTCGAATTTCAAAATTTCTCATATATTTGAGTGAGTTTGCATCTAAATTGTCAGATATCGTCAATTAACATCCATTGAAGCCCATTGAGGTCGATTGTCACTTTGTGTTGAGTGAAAATTTTCTAAGTCTATCTTCCTAATTTGAAGTCGAATTTCAAAATTTCTCATATATTTGAGTGAGATTGCACCTAACTTTGTCAGATATCGTCGATTTTCATCCATTGAAGCCCATTGAGGTCGATTGTCACTTTGTGTTGAGTGGAAATTTTCTAAGTCTATCTTCCTAATTTGAAGTCGAATTCCAACATTTCTGATATATTTGAGTGAGTTTGCATCTAACTTTGTCAGATATCGTCGATTAACATCCATTGAAGCTCATTGAGGTCGATTGTCACTTTGTGTTGAGTGAAAATTTCCTAAGTCTATCTTCCTAATTTGAAGTCGAATTTCAAAATTTCTCATATATTTGAGTGAGATTGCACCTAACTTTGTCAGATATCGTCGATTTTCATCCATTGAAGCCCATTGAGGTCGATTGTCACTTTGTGTTGAGTGGAAATTTTCTAAGTCTATCTTCCTAATTTGAAGTCGAATTTCAACATTTCTGATATATTTGAGTGAGTTTGCATCTAACTTTGTCAGATATCGTCGATTAACATCCATTGAAGCCCATTGAGGTCGATTGTCACTTTGTGTTGAGTGAAAATTTTTTAAGTCTATCTTCCTAATTTGAAGTCGAATTTCAACATTTCTGATATATTTGAGTGAGTTTGCATCTAAATTGTCAGATATCGTCAATTAACATCCATTGAAGCCCATTGAGGTCGATTGTCACTTTGTGTTGAGTGAAAATTTTTTAAGTCTATCATCCTTATTTGAAGTCGAATTTCAACATTTCTCATATATTTGAGTGAGTTTGCATCTTACTTTGTCAGATATCGTCGATTTACATCCGTAGAAGCCCATTGAGGTCGATTGTCACTTTGTGTTGAGTGAAAATTTTTTAAGTCTATCATCCTAATTTGAAGTCGAATTTCAACATTTCTCATATATTTGAGTGAGTTTGCATCTTACTTTGTCAGATATCGTCGATTTACATCCGTAGAAGCCCATTGAGGTCGATTGACACTTTGTGTTGAGTGAAAATTTTCTAAGTCTATCTTCCTAATTTGAAGTCGAATTTCAACATTTCTGATATATTTGAGTGAGTTTGCATCTAACTTTGTCAGATATCGTCAATTAACATCCATTGAAGCCCATTGAGGTCGATTGTCACTTTGTGTTGAGTGAAAATTTTCTAAGTCTATCTTCCTAATTTGAAGTCGAATTCCAACATTTCTGATATATTTGAGTGAGTTTGCATCTAACTTTGTCAGATATCCTCGATTAACATCCATTGAAGCTCATTGAGGTCGATTGTCACTTTGTGTTGAGTGAAAATTTCCTAAGTCTATCTTCCTAATTTGAAGTCGAATTTGAACATTTCTGATATATTTGAGTGAGTTTGCATCTAACTTTGTCAGATATCGTCGATTAACATCCATTGAAGCCCATTGAGGTCGATTGTCACTTTGTGTTGAGTGAAAATTTTTTAAGTCTATCATCCTAATTTGAAGTCGAATTTCAACATTTCTCATATATTTGAGTGAGTTTGCATCTTACTTTGTCAGATATCGTCGATTTACATCCGTAGAAGCCCATTGAGGTCGATTGTCACTTTGTGTTGAGTGAAAATTTTCTAAGTCTATCTTCCTAATTTGAAGTCGAATTTCAACATTTCTGATATATTTGAGTGAGTTTGCATCTAACTTTGTCAGATATCGTCAATTAACATCCATTGAAGCCCATTGAGGTCGATTGTCACTTTGTGTTGAGTGAAAATTTTCTAAGTCTATCTTCCTAATTTGAAGTCGAATTCCAACATTTCTGATATATTTGAGTGAGTTTGCATCTAACTTTGTCAGATATCGTCGATTAACATCCATTGAAGCTCATTGAGGTCGATTGTCACTTTGTGTTGAGTGAAAATTTCCTAAGTCTATCTTCCTAATTTGAAGTCGAATTTGAACATTTCTGATATATTTGAGTGAGTTAGCATCTAACTTTGTCAGATATCGTCGATTAACATCCATTGAAGCCCATTGAGGACGATTGTCACTTTGTGTTGGGTGAAAATTTTCTAAGTCTATCTTCCTAATTTGAAGTCGAATTTCAACATTTCTGATATATTTGAGTGAGTTTGCATCTTACTTTGTCAGATATCGTCGATTTACATCCGTTGAAGCCCATTGAGGTCGATTGTCACTTTGTGTTGGGTGAAAATTTTCTAAGTCTATCTTCCTAATTTGAAGTCGAATTTCAACATTTCTGATATATTTGAGTGAGTTTGCATCTTACTTTGTCAGATATCGTCGATTTACATCCGTTGAAGCCCATTGAGGTCGATTGTCACTTTGTGTTGAGTGAAAATTTTCTAAGTCTATCTTCCTAATTTGAAGTCCAATTCCAACATTTCTGATATATTTGAGTGAGTTTGCATCTAACTTTGTCAGATATCGTCGATTTACATCCATTGAAGCCCATTGAGGTCGATTGTCACTTTGTGTTGATTGAAAATCTTCTAAGTCTATCTTCCTAATTTGAAGTCGAATTCCAACATTTCTGATATATTTGAGTGAGTTTGCATCTAACTTTGTCAGATATCGTCGATTAACATCCATTGAAGCTCATTGAGGTCGATTGTCACTTTGTGTTGAGTGAAAATTTTTCAAGTCTATCTTCCTAATTTGAAGTCGAATTTCAAAATTTCTCATATATTTGAGTGAGTTTGCATCTAAATTGTCAGATATCGTCAATTAACATCCATTGAAGCCCATTGAGGTCGATTGTCACTTTGTGTTGAGTGAAAATTTTTTAAGTCTATCATCCTAATTTGAAGTCGAATTTCAACATTTCTCATATATTTGAGTGAGTTTGCATCTTACTTTGTCAGATATCGTCGATTTACATCCGTAGAAGCTCATTGAGGTCGATTGTCACTTTGTGTTGAGTGAAAATTTTCTAAGTCTATCTTCCTAATTTGAAGTCGAATTTCAACATTTCTGATATATTTGAGTGAGTTTGCATCTTACTTTGTCAGATATCGTCAATTAACATCCATTGAAGCCCATTGAGGTCGATTGTCACTTTGTGTTGAGTGAAAATTTTCTAAGTCTATCTTCCTAATTTGAAGTCGAATTTCAAAATTTCTCATATATTTGAGTGAGATTGCACCTAACTTTGTCAGATATCGTCGATTTTCATCCATTGAAGCCCATTGAGGTCGATTGTCACTTTGTGTTGAGTGGAAATTTTCTAAGTCTATCTTCCTAATTTGAAGTCGAATTCCAACATTTCTGATATATTTGAGTGAGTTTGCATCTAACTTTGTCAGATATCGTCGATTAACATCCATTGAAGCTCATTGAGGTCGATTGTCACTTTGTGTTGAGTGAAAATTTCCTAAGTCTATCTTCCTAATTTGAAGTCGAATTTGAACATTTCTGATATATTTGAGTGAGTTTGCATCTAACTTTGTCAGATATCGTCGATTAACATCCATTGAAGCTCATTGAGGTCGATTGTCACTTTGTGTTGAGTGAAAATTTTTTAAGTCTATCTTCCTAATTTGAAGTCGAATTTCAAAATTTCTCATATATTTGAGTGAGTTTGCATCTTACTTTGTCAGATATCGTCGATTTACATCCGTAGAAGCCCATTGAGGTCGATTGTCACTTTGTGTTGAGTGAAAATTTTCTAAGTCTATCTTCCTAATTTGAAGTCGAATTTCAACATTTCTGATATATTTGAGTGAGTTTGCATCTAACTTTGTCAGATATCGTCAATTAACATCCATTGAAGCCCATTGAGGTCGATTGTCACTTTGTGTTGAGTGAAAATTTCCTAAGTCTATCTTCCTAATTTGAAGTCGAATTTGAACATTTCTGATATATTTGAGTGAGTTTGCATCTAACTTTGTCAGATATCGTCGATTAACATCCATTGAAGCTCATTGAGGTCGATTGTCACTTTGTGTTGAGTGAAAATTTTTTAAGTCTATCATCCTAATTTGAAGTCGAATTTCAACATTTCTCATATATTTGAGTGAGTTTGCATCTTACTTTGTCAGATATCGTCGATTTACATCCGTAGAAGCCCATTGAGGTCGATTGTCACTTTGTGTTGAGTGAAAATTTTCTAAGTCTATCTTCCTAATTTGAAGTCGAATTTCAACATTTCTGATATATTTGAGTGAGTTTGCATCTAACTTTGTCAGATATCGTCAATTAACATCCATTGAAGCCCATTGAGGTCGATTGTCACTTTGTGTTGAGTGAAAATTTTCTAAGTCTATCTTCCTAATTTGAAGTCGAATTCCAACATTTCTGATATATTTGAGTGAGTTTGCATCTAACTTTGTCAGATATCGTCTATTAACATCCATTGAAGCTCATTGAGGTCGATTGTCACTTTGTGTTGAGTGAAAATTTCCTAAGTCTATCTTCCTAATTTGAAGTCGAATTTGAACATTTCTGATATATTTGAGTGAGTTTGCATCTAACTTTGTCAGATATCGTCTATTAACATCCATTGAAGCTCATTGAGGTCGATTGTCACTTTGTGTTGAGTGAAAATTTCCTAAGTCTATCTTCCTAATTTGAAGTCGAATTTCAACATTTCTGATATATTTGAGTGAGTTTGCATCTAACTTTGTCAGATATCGTCGATTTACATCCATTGAAGCCCATTGAGGTCGATTGTCACTTTGTGTTGAGTGAAAATTTTCTAAGTCTATCTTCCTAATTTGAAGTCGAATTTCAAAATTTCTCATATATTTGAGTGAGTTTGCATCTAAATTGTCAGATATCGTCGATTTACATCCGTTGAAGCCCATTGAGGTCGATTGTCACGTTGTGTTGATTGAAAATCTTCTAAGTCTATCTTCCTAATTTGAAGTCGAATTTCAACATTTCTGATATATTTGAGTGAGTTTGCATCTAACTTTGGCAGATATCGTCGATTAACATCCATTGAAGCTCATTGAGGTCGATTGTCACTTTGTGTTGAGTGAAAATTTCCTAAGTCTATCTTCCTAATTTGAAGTCGAATTTGAACATTTCTGATATATTTGAGTGAGTTTGCATCTAACTTTGTCAGATATCGTCGATTAACATCCATTGAAGCCCATTGAGGTCGATTGTCACTTTGTGTTGGGTGAAAATTTTCTAAGTCTATCTTCCTAATTTGAAGTCGAATTTCAAAATTTCTCATATATTTGAGTGAGATTGCACCTAACTTTGTCAGATATCGTCGATTTTCATCCATTGAAGCCCATTGAGGTCGATTGTCACTTTGTGTTGAGTGGAAATTTTCTAAGTCTATCTTCCTAATTTGAAGTCGAATTCCAACATTTCTGATATATTTGAGTGAGTTTGCATCTAACTTTGTCAGATATCGTCGATTAACATCCATTGAAGCTCATTGAGGTCGATTGTCACTTTGTGTTGAGTGAAAATTTCCTAAGTCTATCTTCCTAATTTGAAGTCGAATTTGAACATTTCTGATATATTTGAGTGAGTTTGCATCTAACTTTGTCAGATATCGTCGATTAACATCCATTGAAGCTCATTGAGGTCGATTGTCACTTTGTGTTGAGTGAAAATTTTTTAAGTCTATCTTCCTAATTTGAAGTCGAATTTCAAAATTTCTCATATATTTGAGTGAGTTTGCATCTTACTTTGTCAGATATCGTCGATTTACATCCGTAGAAGCCCATTGAGGTCGATTGTCACTTTGTGTTGAGTGAAAATTTTCTAAGTCTATCTTCCTAATTTGAAGTCGAATTTCAACATTTCTGATATATTTGAGTGAGTTTGCATCTAACTTTGTCAGATATCGTCAATTAACATCCATTGAAGCCCATTGAGGTCGATTGTCACTTTGTGTTGAGTGAAAATTTCCTAAGTCTATCTTCCTAATTTGAAGTCGAATTTGAACATTTCTGATATATTTGAGTGAGTTTGCATCTAACTTTGTCAGATATCGTCGATTAACATCCATTGAAGCTCATTGAGGTCGATTGTCACTTTGTGTTGAGTGAAAATTTTTTAAGTCTATCATCCTAATTTGAAGTCGAATTTCAACATTTCTCATATATTTGAGTGAGTTTGCATCTTACTTTGTCAGATATCGTCGATTTACATCCGTAGAAGCCCATTGAGGTCGATTGTCACTTTGTGTTGAGTGAAAATTTTCTAAGTCTATCTTCCTAATTTGAAGTCGAATTTCAACATTTCTGATATATTTGAGTGAGTTTGCATCTAACTTTGTCAGATATCGTCAATTAACATCCATTGAAGCCCATTGAGGTCGATTGTCACTTTGTGTTGAGTGAAAATTTTCTAAGTCTATCTTCCTAATTTGAAGTCGAATTCCAACATTTCTGATATATTTGAGTGAGTTTGCATCTAACTTTGTCAGATATCGTCTATTAACATCCATTGAAGCTCATTGAGGTCGATTGTCACTTTGTGTTGAGTGAAAATTTCCTAAGTCTATCTTCCTAATTTGAAGTCGAATTTGAACATTTCTGATATATTTGAGTGAGTTTGCATCTAACTTTGTCAGATATCGTCTATTAACATCCATTGAAGCTCATTGAGGTCGATTGTCACTTTGTGTTGAGTGAAAATTTCCTAAGTCTATCTTCCTAATTTGAAGTCGAATTTCAACATTTCTGATATATTTGAGTGAGTTTGCATCTAACTTTGTCAGATATCGTCGATTTACATCCATTGAAGCCCATTGAGGTCGATTGTCACTTTGTGTTGAGTGAAAATTTTCTAAGTCTATCTTCCTAATTTGAAGTCGAATTTCAAAATTTCTCATATATTTGAGTGAGTTTGCATCTAAATTGTCAGATATCGTCGATTTACATCCGTTGAAGCCCATTGAGGTCGATTGTCACGTTGTGTTGATTGAAAATCTTCTAAGTCTATCTTCCTAATTTGAAGTCGAATTTCAACATTTCTGATATATTTGAGTGAGTTTGCATCTAACTTTGGCAGATATCGTCGATTAACATCCATTGAAGCTCATTGAGGTCGATTGTCACTTTGTGTTGAGTGAAAATTTCCTAAGTCTATCTTCCTAATTTGAAGTCGAATTTGAACATTTCTGATATATTTGAGTGAGTTTGCATCTAACTTTGTCAGATATCGTCGATTAACATCCATTGAAGCCCATTGAGGTCGATTGTCACTTTGTGTTGGGTGAAAATTTTCTAAGTCTATCTTCCTAATTTGAAGTCGAATTTGAACATTTCTGATATATTTGAGTGAGTTTGCATCTAACTTTGTCAGATATCGTCGATTAACATCCATTGAAGCCCATTGAGGTCGATTGTCACTTTGTGTTGAGTGAAAATTTTCTAAGTCTATCTTCCTAATTTGAAGTCGAATTTCAACATTTCTGATATATTTGAGTGAGTTTGCATCTAACTTTGTCAGATATCGTCGAATAACATCCATTGAAGCCCATTGAGGTCGATTGTCACTTTGTGTTGAGTGAAAATTTTCTAAGTCTATCTTCCTAATTTGAAGTCGAATTCCAACATTTCTGATATATTTGAGTGAGTTTGCATCTAACTTTGTCAGATATCGTCGATTAACATCCATTGAAGCTCATTGAGGTCGATTGTCACTTTGTGTTGAGTGAAAATTTCCTAAGTCTATCTTCCTAATTTGAAGTCGAATTTGAACATTTCTGATATATTTGAGTGAGTTTGCATCTAACTTTGTCAGATATCGTCGATTAATATCCATTGAAGCCCATTGAGGTCGATTGTCACTTTGTGTTGAGTGAAAATTTTCTAAGTCTATCTTCCTAATTTGAAGTCGAATTTCAAAATTTCTCATATATTTGAGTGAGTTTGCATCTAACTTTGTCAGATATCGTCAATTAACATCCATTGAAGCCCATTGAGGTCGATTGTCACTTTGTGTTGGGTGAAAATTTTCTAAGTCTATCTTCCTAATTTGAAGTCGAATTTCAACATTTCTGATATATTTGAGTGAGTTTGCAACTTACTTTGTCAGATATCGTCGATTTACATCCGTTGAAGCCCATTGAGGTCGATTGTCACTTTGTGTTGAGTGAAAATTTTCTAAGTCTATCTTCCTAATTTGAAGTCGAATTTCAACATTTCTGATATATTTGAGTGAGTTTGCATCTAACTTTGTCAGATATCGTCGAATAACATCCATTGAAGCCCATTGAGGTCGATTGTCACTTTGTGTTGAGTGAAAATTTTCTAAGTCTATCTTCCTAATTTGAAGTCGAATTCCAACATTTCTGATATATTTGAGTGAGTTTGCATCTAACTTTGTCAGATATCGTCGATTTACATCCATTGAAGCCCATTGAGGTCGATTGTCACTTTGTGTTGATTGAAAATCTTCTAAGTCTATCTTCCTAATTTGAAGTCGAATTTCAACATTTCTGATATATATGAGTGAGTTTGCATCTTACTTTGTCAGATATCGTCAATTAACATCCATTGAAGCCCATTGAGGTCGATTGTCACTTTGTGTTGAGTGAAAATTTTTTAAGTCTATCATCCTAATTTGAAGTCGAATTTCAACATTTCTCATATATTTGAGTGAGTTTGCATCTTACTTTGTCAGATATCGTCGATTTACATCCGTAGAAGCCCATTGAGGTCGATTGTCACTTTGTGTTGAGTGATAATTTTCTAAGTCTATCTTCCTAATTTGAAGTCGAATTTCAACATTTCTGATATATTTGAGTGAGTTTGCATCTAACTTTGTCAGATATCGTCAATTAACATCCATTGAAGCCCATTGAGGTCGATTGTCACTTTGTGTTGAGTGAAAATTTTCTAAGTCTATCTTCCTAATTTGAAGTCGAATTCCAACATTTCTGATATATTTGAGTGAGTTTGCATCTAACTTTGTCAGATATCGTCGATTAACATCCATTGAAGCTCATTGAGGTCGATTGTCACTTTGTGTTGAGTGAAAATTTTTTAAGTCTATCTTCCTAATTTGAAGTCGAATTTCAAAATTTCTCATATATTTGAGTGAGTTTGCATCTAAATTGTCAGATATCGTCAATTAACATCCATTGAAGCCCATTGAAGTCGATTGTCACTTTGTGTTGAGTGAAAATTTTTTAAGTCTATCATCCTAATTTGAAGTCGAATTTCAACATTTCTCATATATTTGAGTGAGTTTGCATCTTACTTTGTCAGATATCGTCGATTTACATCCGTAGATGCCCATTGAGGTCGATTGTCACTTTGTGTTGAGTGAAAATTTTCTAAGTCTATCTTCCTAATTTGAAGTCGAATTCCAACATTTCTGATATATTTGAGTGAGTTTGCATCTAACTTTGTCAGATATCGTCGATTAACATCCATTGAAGCTCATTGAGGTCGATTGTCACTTTGTGTTGAGGGAAAATTTTTTAAGTCTATCTTCCTAATTTGAAGTCGAATTTCAAAATTTCTCATATATTTGAGTGAGTTTGCATCTAAATTGTCAGATATCGTCAATTAACATCCATTGAAGCCCATTGAGGTCGATTGTCACTTTGTGTTGAGTGAAAATTTTTTAAGTCTATCATCCTAATTTGAAGTCGAATTTCAACATTTCTCATATATTTGAGTGAGTTTGCATCTTACTTTGTCAGATATCGTCGATTAACATCCATTGAAGCTCATTGAGGTCGATTGTCACTTTGTGTTGAGTGAAAATTTCCTAAGTCTATCTTCCTAATTTGAAGTCGAATTTAAACATTTCTGATATATTTGAGTGAGTTTGCATCTAACTTTGTCAGATATCGTCGATTAACATCCATTGAAGCCCATTGAGGTCGATTGTCACTTTGTGTTGGGTGAAAATTTTCTAAGTCTATCTTCCTAATTTGAAGTCGAATTTCAACATTTCTGATATATTTGAGTGAGTTTGCATCTTACTTTGTCAGATATCGTCGATTTACATCCGTTGAAGCCCATTGAGGTCGATTGTCACTTTGTGTTGAGTGAAAATTTTCTAAGTCTATCTTCCTAATTTGAAGTCGAATTTCAACATTTCTGATATATTTGAGTGAGTTTGCATCTAACTTTGTCAGATATCGTCGATTTACATCCATTGAAGCCCATTTAGGTCGATTGTCACTTTGTGTTGAGTGAAAATTTTCTAAGTCTATCTTCCTAATTTGAAGTCGAATTTCAAAATTTCTCATATATTTGAGTGAGTTTGCATCTAAATTGTCAGATATCGTCGATTTACATCCGTTGAAGCCCATTGAGGTCGATTGTCACTTTGTGTTGATTGAAAATCTTCTAAGTCTATCTTCCTAATTTGAAGTCGAATTTCAACATTTCTGATATATTTGAGTGAGTTTGCATCTAACTTTGTCAGATATCGTCGATTAACATCCATTGAAGCTCATTGAGGTCGATTGTCACTTTGTGTTGAGTGAAAATTTCCTAAGTCTATCTTCCTAATTTGAAGTCGAATTTGAACATTTCTGATATATTTGAGTGAGTTTGCATCTAACTTTGTCAGATATCGTCGATTAACATCCATTGAAGCCCATTGAGGTCGATTGTCACTTTGTGTTGGGTGAAAATTTTCTAAGTCTATCTTCCTAATTTGAAGTCGAATTTCAACATTTCTGATATATTTGAGTGAGTTTGCATCTTACTTTGTCAGATATCGTCGATTTACATCCGTTGAAGCCCATTGAGGTCGATTGTCACTTTGTGTTGAGTGAAAATTTTCTAAGTCTATCTTCCTAATTTGAAGTCGAATTTCAACATTTCTGATATATTTGAGTGAGTTTGCATCTAACTTTGTCAGATATCGTCGATTTACATCCATTGAAGCCCATTGAGGTCGATTGTCACTTTGTGTTGAGTGAAAATTTTCTAAGTCTATCTTCCTAATTTGAAGTCGAATTTCAAAATTTCTCATATATTTGAGTGAGTTTGCATCTAAATTGTCAGATATCGTCGATTTACATCCGTTGAAGCCCATTGAGGTCGATTGTCACTTTGTGTTGATTGAAAATCTTCTAAGTCTATCTTCCTAATTTGAAGTCGAATTTCAACATTTCTGATATATATGAGTGAGTTTGCATCTTACTTTGTCAGATATCGTCGATTTACATCCGTTGAAGCCCATTGAGGTCGATTGTCACTTTGTGTTGAGTGAAAATTTTCTAAGTCTATCTTCCTAATTTGAAGTCGAATTTCAACATTTCTGATATATTTGAGTGAGTTTGCATCTAACTTTGTCAGATATCGTCGATTTACATCCATTGAAGCCCATTTAGGTCGATTGTCACTTTGTGTTGAGTGAAAATTTTCTAAGTCTATCTTCCTAATTTGAAGTCGAATTTCAAAATTTCTCATATATTTGAGTGAGTTTGCATCTAAATTGTCAGATATCGTCGATTTACATCCGTTGAAGCCCATTGAGGTCGATTGTCACTTTGTGTTGATTGAAAATCTACTAAGTCTATCTTCCTAATTTGAAGTCGAATTTCAACATTTCTGATATATTTGAGTGAGTTTGCATCTAACTTTGTCAGATATCGTCGATTAACATCCATTGAAGCTCATTGAGGTCGATTGTCACTTTGTGTTGAGTGAAAATTTCCTAAGTCTATCTTCCTAATTTGAAGTCGAATTTGAACATTTCTGATATATTTGAGTGAGTTTGCATCTAACTTTGTCAGATATCGTCGATTAACATCCATTGAAGCCCATTGAGGTCGATTGTCACTTTGTGTTGGGTGAAAATTTTCTAAGTCTATCTTCCTAATTTGAAGTCGAATTTCAACATTTCTGATATATTTGAGTGAGTTTGCATCTTACTTTGTCAGATATCGTCGATTTACATCCGTTGAAGCCCATTGAGGTCGATTGTCACTTTGTGTTGAGTGAAAATTTTCTAAGTCTATCTTCCTAATTTGAAGTCGAATTTCAACATTTCTGATATATTTGAGTGAGTTTGCATCTAACTTTGTCAGATATCGTCGATTTACATCCATTGAAGCCCATTGAGGTCGATTGTCACTTTGTGTTGAGTGAAAATTTTCTAAGTCTATCTTCCTAATTTGAAGTCGAATTTCAAAATTTCTCATATATTTGAGTGAGTTTGCATCTAAATTGTCAGATATCGTCGATTTACATCCGTTGAAGCCCATTGAGGTCGATTGTCACTTTGTGTTGATTGAAAATCTTCTAAGTCTATCTTCCTAATTTGAAGTCGAATTTCAACATTTCTGATATATATGAGTGAGTTTGCATCTTACTTTGTCAGATATCGTCAATTAACATCCATTGAAGCCCATTGAGGTCGATTGTCACTTTGTGTTGAGTGAAAATTTTTTAAGTCTATCATCCTAATTTGAAGTCGAATTTCAACATTTCTCATATATTTGAGTGAGTTTGCATCTTACTTTGTCAGATATCGTCGATTTACATCCGTAGAAGCCCATTGAGGTCGATTGTCACTTTGTGTTGAGTGATAATTTTCTAAGTCTATCTTCCTAATTTGAAGTCGAATTTCAACATTTCTGATATATTTGAGTGAGTTTGCATCTAACTTTGTCAGATATCGTCAATTAACATCCATTGAAGCCCATTGAGGTCGATTGTCACTTTGTGTTGAGTGAAAATTTTCTAAGTCTATCTTCCTAATTTGAAGTCGAATTCCAACATTTCTGATATATTTGAGTGAGTTTGCATCTAACTTTGTCAGATATCGTCGATTAACATCCATTGAAGCTCATTGAGGTCGATTGTCACTTTGTGTTGAGTGAAAATTTTTTAAGTCTATCTTCCTAATTTGAAGTCGAATTTCAAAATTTCTCATATATTTGAGTGAGTTTGCATCTAAATTGTCAGATATCGTCAATTAACATCCATTGAAGCCCATTGAGGTCGATTGTCACTTTGTGTTGAGTGAAAATTTTTTAAGTCTATCATCCTAATTTGAAGTCGAATTTCAACATTTCTCATATATTTGAGTGAGTTTGCATCTAAATTGTCAGATATCGTCGATTAACATCCATTGAAGCTCATTGAGGTCGATTGTCACTTTGTGTTGAGTGAAAATTTCCTAAGTCTATCTTCCTAATTTGAAGTCGAATTTGAACATTTCTGATATATTTGAGTGAGTTTGCATCTAACTTTGTCAGATATCGTCGATTAACATCCATTGAAGCCCATTGAGGTCGATTGTCACTTTGTGTTGGGTGAAAATTTTCTAAGTCTATCTTCCTAATTTGAAGTCGAATTTCAACATTTCTGATATATTTGAGTGAGTTTGCATCTTACTTTGTCAGATATCGTCGATTTACATCCGTTGAAGCCCATTGAGGTCGATTGTCACTTTGTGTTGAGTGAAAATTTTCTAAGTCTATCTTCCTAATTTGAAGTCGAATTTCAACATTTCTGATATATTTGAGTGAGTTTGCATCTAACTTTGTCAGATATCGTCGATTTACATCCATTGAAGCCCATTTAGGTCGATTGTCACTTTGTGTTGAGTGAAAATTTTCTAAGTCTATCTTCCTAATTTGAAGTCGAATTTCAAAATTTCTCATATATTTGAGTGAGTTTGCATCTAAATTGTCAGATATCGTCGATTTACATCCGTTGAAGCCCATTGAGGTCGATTGTCACTTTGTGTTGATTGAAAATCTTCTAAGTCTATCTTCCTAATTTGAAGTCGAATTTCAACATTTCTGATATATTTGAGTGAGTTTGCATCTAACTTTGTCAGATATCGTCGATTAACATCCATTGAAGCTCATTGAGGTCGATTGTCACTTTGTGTTGAGTGAAAATTTCCTAAGTCTATCTTCCTAATTTGAAGTCGAATTTGAACATTTCTGATATATTTGAGTGAGTTTGCATCTAACTTTGTCAGATATCGTCGATTAACATCCATTGAAGCCCATTGAGGTCGATTGTCACTTTGTGTTGGGTGAAAATTTTCTAAGTCTATCTTCCTAATTTGAAGTCGAATTTCAACATTTCTGATATATTTGAGTGAGTTTGCATCTTACTTTGTCAGATATCGTCGATTTACATCCGTTGAAGCCCATTGAGGTCGATTGTCACTTTGTGTTGAGTGAAAATTTTCTAAGTCTATCTTCCTAATTTGAAGTCGAATTTCAACATTTCTGATATATTTGAGTGAGTTTGCATCTAACTTTGTCAGATATCGTCGATTTACATCCATTGAAGCCCATTGAGGTCGATTGTCACTTTGTGTTGAGTGAAAATTTTCTAAGTCTATCTTCCTAATTTGAAGTCGAATTTCAAAATTTCTCATATATTTGAGTGAGTTTGCATCTAAATTGTCAGATATCGTCGATTTACATCCGTTGAAGCCCATTGAGGTCGATTGTCACTTTGTGTTGATTGAAAATCTTCTAAGTCTATCTTCCTAATTTGAAGTCGAATTTCAACATTTCTGATATATTTGAGTGAGTTTGCATCTAACTTTGTCAGATATCGTCGATTAACATCCATTGAAGCTCATTGAGGTCGATTGTCACTTTGTGTTGAGTGAAAATTTCCTAAGTCTATCTTCCTAATTTGAAGTCGAATTTGAACATTTCTGATATATTTGAGTGAGTTTGCATCTTACTTTGTCAGATATCGTCGATTAACATCCATTGAAGCCCATTGAGGTCGATTGTCACTTTGTGTTGGGTGAAAATTTTCTAAGTCTATCTTCCTAATTTGAAGTCGAATTTCAACATTTCTGATATATTTGAGTGAGTTTGCATCTTACTTTGTCAGATATCGTCGATTTACATCCGTTGAAGCCCATTGAGGTCGATTGTCACTTTGTGTTGAGTGAAAATTTTCTAAGTCTATCTTCCTAATTTGAAGTCGAATTTCAACATTTCTGATATATTTGAGTGAGTTTGCATCTTACTTTGTCAGATATCGTCGATTTATATCCGTTGAAGCCCATTGAGGTCGATTGTCACTTTGTGTTGAGTGAAAATTTTCTAAGTCTATCTTCCTAATTTGAAGTCGAATTTCAACATTTCTGATATATTTGAGTGAGTTTGCATCTTACTTTGTCAGATATCGTCGATTTACATCCGTTGAAGCCCATTGAGGTCGATTGTCACTTTGTGTTGAGTGAAAATTTTTTAAGTCTATCTTCCTAATTTGAAGTCGAATTTCAAAATTTCTCATATATTTGAGTGAGTTTGCATCTAAATTGTCAGATATCGTCAATTAACATCCATTGAAGCCCATTGAGGTCGATTGTCACTTTGTGTTGAGTGAAAATTTTCTAAGTCTATCTTCCTAATTTGAAGTCGAATTCCAACATTTCTGATATATTTGAGTGAGTTTGCATCTAACTTTGTCAGATATCGTCGATTAACATCCATTGAAGCTCATTGAGGTCGATTGTCACTTTGTGTTGAGTGAAAATTTTTTAAGTCTATCTTCCTAATTTGAAGTCGAATTTCAAAATTTCTCATATATTTGAGTGAGTTTGCATCTAAATTGTCAGATATCGTCAATTAACATCCATTGAAGCCCATTGAGGTCGATTGTCACTTTGTGTTGAGTGAAAATTTTTTAAGTCTATCATCCTAATTTGAAGTCGAATTTCAACATTTCTCATATATTTGAGTGAGTTTGCATCTTACTTTGTCAGATATCGTCGATTTACATCCGTAGAAGCCCATTGAGGTCGATTGTCACTTTGTGTTGAGTGAAAATTTTCTAAGTCTATCTTCCTAATTTGAAGTCGAATTTCAACATTTCTGATATATTTGAGTGAGTTTGCATCTTACTTTGTCAGATATCGTCAATTAACATCCATTGAAGCCCATTGAGGTCGATTGTCACTTTGTGTTGAGTGAAAATTTTCTAAGTCTATCTTCCTAATTTGAAGTCGAATTCCAACATTTCTGATATATTTGAGTGAGTTTGCATCTAACTTTGTCAGATATCGTCGATTAACATCCATTGAAGCTCATTGAGGTCGATTGTCACTTTGTGTTGAGTGAAAATTTCCTAAGTCTATCTTCCTAATTTGAAGTCGAATTTGAACATTTCTGATATATTTGAGTGAGTTTGCATCTAACTTTGTCAGATATCGTCGATTAACATCCATTGAAGCTCATTGAGGTCGATTGTCACTTTGTGTTGAGTGAAAATTTTTTAAGTCTATCTTCCTAATTTGAAGTCGAATTTCAAAATTTCTCATATATTTGAGTGAGTTTGCATCTAAATTGTCAGATATCGTCAATTAACATCCATTGAAGCCCATTGAGGTCGATTGTCACTTTGTGTTGAGTGAAAATTTTTTAAGTCTATCACCCTAATTTGAAGTCGAATTTCAACATTTCTCATATATTTGAGTGAGTTTGCATCTTACTTTGTCAGATATCGTCGATTTACATCCGTAGAAGCCCATTGAGGTCGATTGTCACTTTGTGTTGAGTGAAAATTTTCTAAGTCTATCTTCCTAATTTGAAGTCGAATTTCAACATTTCTGATATATTTGAGTGAGTTTGCATCTAACTTTGTCAGATATCGTCAATTAACATCCATTGAAGCCCATTGAGGTCGATTGTCACTTTGTGTTGAGTGAAAATTTTCTAAGTCTATCTTCCTAATTTGAAGTCGAATTCCAACATTTCTGATATATTTGAGTGAGTTTGCATCTAACTTTGTCAGATATCGTCGATTAACATCCATTGAAGCTCATTGAGGTCGATTGTCACTTTGTGTTGAGTGAAAATTTCCTAAGTCTATCTTCCTAATTTGAAGTCGAATTTGAACATTTCTGATATATTTGAGTGAGTTTGCATCTAACTTTGTCAGATATCGTCGATTAACATCCATTGAAGCCCATTGAGGTCGATTGTCACTTTGTGTTGGGTGAAAATTTTCTAAGTCTATCTTCCTAATTTGAAGTCGAATTTCAACATTTCTGATATATTTGAGTGAGTTTGCATCTTACTTTGTCAGATATCGTCGATTTACATCCGTTGAAGCCCATTGAGGTCGATTGTCACTTTGTGTTGAGTGAAAATTTTCTAAGTCTATCTTCCTAATTTGAAGTCGAATTTCAACATTTCTGATATATTTGAGTGAGTTTGCATCTAACTTTGTCAGATATCGTCGATTTACATCCATTGAAGCCCATTTAGGTCGATTGTCACTTTGTGTTGAGTGAAAATTTTCTAAGTCTATCTTCCTAATTTGAAGTCGAATTTCAAAATTTCTCATATATTTGAGTGAGTTTGCATCTAAATTGTCAGATATCGTCGATTTACATCCGTTGAAGCCCATTGAGGTCGATTGTCACTTTGTGTTGATTGAAAATCTTCTAAGTCTATCTTCCTAATTTGAAGTCGAATTTCAACATTTCTGATATATTTGAGTGAGTTTGCATCTAACTTTGTCAGATATCGTCGATTAACATCCATTGAAGCTCATTGAGGTCGATTGTCACTTTGTGTTGAGTGAAAATTTCCTAAGTCTATCTTCCTAATTTGAAGTCGAATTTGAACATTTCTGATATATTTGAGTGAGTTTGCATCTAACTTTGTCAGATATCGTCGATTAACATCCATTGAAGCCCATTGGGTCGATTGTCACTTTGTGTTGGGTGAAAATTTTCTAAGTCTATCTTCCTAATTTGAAGTCGAATTTCAACATTTCTGATATATTTGAGTGAGTTTGCATCTTACTTTGTCAGATATCGTCGATTTACATCCGTTGAAGCCCATTGAGGTCGATTGTCACTTTGTGTTGAGTGAAAATTTTCTAAGTCTATCTTCCTAATTTGAAGTCGAATTTCAACATTTCTGATATATTTGAGTGAGTTTGCATCTAACTTTGTCAGATATCGTCGATTTACATCCATTGAAGCCCATTGAGGTCGATTGTCACTTTGTGTTGAGTGAAAATTTTCTAAGTCTATCTTCCTAATTTGAAGTCGAATTTCAACATTTCTGATATATTTGAGTGAGTTTGCATCTTACTTTGTCAGATATCGTCGATTTACATCCGTTGAAGCCCATTGAGGTCGATTGTCACTTTGTGTTGAGTGAAAATTTTCTAAGTCTATCTTCCTAATTTGAAGTCGAATTTCAACATTTCTGATATATTTGAGTGAGTTTGCATCTAACTTTGTCAGATATCGTCGATTTACATCCATTGAAGCCCATTTAGGTCGATTGTCACTTTGTGTTGAGTGAAAATTTTCTAAGTCTATCTTCCTAATTTGAAGTCGAATTTCAAAATTTCTCATATATTTGAGTGAGTTTGCATCTAAATTGTCAGATATCGTCGATTTACATCCGTTGAAGCCCATTGAGGTCGATTGTCACTTTGTGTTGATTGAAAATCTTCTAAGTCTATCTTCCTAATTTGAAGTCGAATTTCAACATTTCTGATATATTTGAGTGAGTTTGCATCTAACTTTGTCAGATATCGTCGATTAACATCCATTGAAGCTCATTGAGGTCGATTGTCACTTTGTGTTGAGTGAAAATTTCCTAAGTCTATCTTCCTAATTTGAAGTCGAATTTGAACATTTCTGATATATTTGAGTGAGTTTGCATCTTACTTTGTCAGATATCGTCGATTAACATCCATTGAAGCCCATTGAGGTCGATTGTCACTTTGTGTTGGGTGAAAATTTTCTAAGTCTATCTTCCTAATTTGAAGTCGAATTTCAACATTTCTGATATATTTGAGTGAGTTTGCATCTTACTTTGTCAGATATCGTCGATTTACATCCGTTGAAGCCCATTGAGGTCGATTGTCACTTTGTGTTGAGTGAAAATTTTCTAAGTCTATCTTCCTAATTTGAAGTCGAATTTCAACATTTCTGATATATTTGAGTGAGTTTGCATCTAACTTTGTCAGATATCGTCAATTAACATCCATTGAAGCCCATTGAGGTCGATTGTCACTTTGTGTTGAGTGAAAATTTTCTAAGTCTATCTTCCTAATTTGAAGTCGAATTCCAACATTTCTGATATATTTGAGTGAGTTTGCATCTAACTTTGTCAGATATCGTCGATTAACATCCATTGAAGCTCATTGAGGTCGATTGTCACTTTGTGTTGAGTGAAAATTTCCTAAGTCTATCTTCCTAATTTGAAGTCGAATTTGAACATTTCTGATATATTTGAGTGAGTTTGCATCTAACTTTGTCAGGTATCGTCGATTAACATCCATTGAAGCCCATTGAGGTCGATTGTCACTTTGTGTTGGGTGAAAATTTTCTAAGTCTATCTTCCTAATTTGAAGTCGAATTTCAACATTTCTGATATATTTGAGTGAGTTTGCATCTTACTTTGTCAGATATCGTCGATTTACATCCGTTGAAGCCCATTGAGGTCGATTGTCACTTTGTGTTGAGTGAAAATTTTCTAAGTCTATCTTCCTAATTTGAAGTCGAATTTCAACATTTCTGATATATTTGAGTGAGTTTGCATCTAACTTTGTCAGATATCGTCGATTAACATCCATTGAAGCTCATTGAGGTCGATTGTCACTTTGTGTTGAGTGAAAATTTTTTAAGTCTATCTTCCTAATTTGAAGTCGAATTTCAAAATTTCTCATATATTTGAGTGAGTTTGCATCTAAATTGTCAGATATCGTCGATTTACATCCATTGAAGCCCATTGAGGTCGATTGTCACTTTGTGTTGAGTGAAAATTTTTTAAGTCTATCTTCCTAATTTGAAGTCGAATTTCAAAATTTCTCATATATTTGAGTGAGTTTGCATCTAAATTGTCAGATATCGTCGATTTACATCCGTTGAAGCCCATTGAGGTCGATTGTCACTTTGTGTTGATTGAAAATCTTCTAAGTCTATCTTCCTAATTTGAAGTCGAATTTCAACATTTCTGATATATTTGAGTGAGTTTGCATCTAACTTTGTCAGATATCGTCGATTAACATCCATTGAAGCTCATTGAGGTCGATTGTCACTTTGTGTTGAGTGAAAATTTCCTAAGTCTATCTTCCTAATTTGAAGTCGAATTTGAACATTTCTGATATATTTGAGTGAGTTTGCATCTAACTTTGTCAGATATCGTCGATTAACATCCATTGAAGCCCATTGAGGTCGATTGTCACTTTGTGTTGGGTGAAAATTTTCTAAGTCTATCTTCCTAATTTGAAGTCGAATTTCAACATTTCTGATATATTTGAGTGAGTTTGCATCTTACTTTGTCAGATATCGTCGATTTACATCCGTTGAAGCCCATTGAGGTCGATTGTCACTTTGTGTTGAGTGAAAATTTTCTAAGTCTATCTTCCTAATTTGAAGTCGAATTTCAACATTTCTGATATATTTGAGTGAGTTTGCATCTAACTTTGTCAGATATCGTCAATTAACATTCATTGAAGCCCATTGAGGTCGATTGTCACTTTGTGTTGAGTGAAAATTTTCTAAGTCTATCTTCCTAATTTGAAGTCGAATTCCAACATTTCTGATATATTTGAGTGAGTTTGCATCTAACTTTGTCAGATATCGTCGATTAACATCCATTGAAGCTCATTGAGGTCGATTGTCACTTTGTGTTGAGTGAAAATTTCCTAAGTCTATCTTCCTAATTTGAAGTAGAATTTGAACATTTTTGATATATTTGAGTGAGTTTGCATCTAACTTTGTCAGATATCGTCGATTAACATCCATTGAAGCCCATTGAGGTCGATTGTCACTTTGTGTTGGGTGAAAATTTTCTAAGTCTATCTTCCTAATTTGAAGTCGAATTTCAACATTTCTGATATATTTGAGTGAGTTTGCATCTTACTTTGTCAGATATCGTCGATTTACATCCGTTGAAGCCCATTGAGGTCGATTGTCACTTTGTGTTGAGTGAAAATTTTCTAAGTCTATCTTCCTAATTTGAAGTCGAATTTCAACATTTCTGATATATTTGAGTGAGTTTGCATCTAACTTTGTCAGATATCGTCGATTTACATCCATTGAAGCCCATTGAGGTCGATTGTCACTTTGTGTTGATTGAAAATCTTCTAAGTCTATCTTCCTAATTTGAAGTCGAATTTCAACATTTCTGATATATTTGAGTGAGTTTGCATCTTACTTTGTCAGATATCGTCAATTAACATCCATTGAAGCCCATTGAGGTCGATTGTCACTTTGTGTTGAGTGAAAATTTTTTAAGTCTATCATCCTAATTTGAAGTCGAATTTCAACATTTCTCATATATTTGAGTGAGTTTGCATCTTACTTTGTCAGATATCGTCGATTTACATCCATAGAAGCCCATTGAGGTCGATTGTCACTTTGTGTTGAGTGAAAATTTTTTAAGTCTATCTTCCTAATTTGAAGTCGAATTTCAAAATTTCTCATATATTTGAGTGAGTTTGCATCTAAATTGTCAGATATCGTCAATTAACATCCATTGAAGCCCATTGAGGTCGATTGTCACTTTGTGTTGAGTGAAAATTTTTTAAGTCTATCATCCTAATTTGAAGTCGAATTTCAACATTTCTCATATATTTGAGTGAGTTTGCATCTTACTTTGTCAGATATCGTCGATTTACATCCATAGAAGCCCATTGAGGTCGATTGTCACTTTGTGTTGAGTGAAAATTTTTTAAGTCTATCTTCCTAATTTGAAGTCGAATTTCAAAATTTCTCATATATTTGAGTGAGTTTGCATCTAAATTGTCAGATATCGTCAATTAACATCCATTGAAGCCCATTGAGGTCGATTGTCACTTTGTGTTGAGTGAAAATTTTCTAAGTCTATCTTCCTAATTTGAAGTCGAATTCCAACATTTCTGATATATTTGAGTGAGTTTGCATCTAACTTTGTCAGATATCGTCGATTAACATCCATTGAAGCTCATTGAGGTCGATTGTCACTTTGTGTTGAGTGAAAATTTCCTAAGTCTATCTTCCTAATTTGAAGTCGAATTTCAAAATTTCTCATATATTTGAGTGAGATTGCACATAACTTTGTCAGATATCGTAGATTTTCATCCATTGAAGCCCATTGAGGTCGATTGTCACTTTGTGTTGAGTGGAAATTTTCTAAGTCTATCTTCCTAATTTGAAGTCGAATTTCAACATTTCTGATATATTTGAGTGAGTTTGCATCTAACTTTGTCAGATATCGTCGATTAACATCCATTGAAGCCCATTGAGGTCGATTGTCACTTTGTGTTGAGTGAAAATTTTCTAAGTCTATCTTCCTAATTTGAAGTCGAATTCCAACATTTCTGATATATTTGAGTGAGTTTGCATCTAACTTTGTCAGATATCGTCGATTAACATCCATTGAAGCTCATTGAGGTCGATTGTCACTTTGTGTTGAGTGAAAATTTCCTAAGTCTATCTTCCTAATTTGAAGTCGAATTTCAAAATTTCTCATATATTTGAGTGAGATTGCACATAACTTTGTCAGATATCGTAGATTTTCATCCATTGAAGCCCATTGAGGTCGATTGTCACTTTGTGTTGAGTGGAAATTTTCTAAGTCTATCTTCCTAATTTGAAGTCGAATTTGAACATTTCTGATATATTTGAGTGAGTTTGCATCTAACTTTGTCAGATATCGTCGATTAACATCCATTGAAGCCCATTGAGGTCGATTGTCACTTTGTGTTGAGTGAAAATTTTTTAAGTCTATCTTCCTAATTTGAAGTCGAATTTCAAAATTTCTCATATATTTGAGTGAGTTTGCATCTAAATTATCAGATATCGTCAATTAACATCCATTGAAGCCCATTGAGGTCGATTGTCACTTTGTGTTGAGTGAAAATTTTTTAAGTCTATCATCCTAATTTGAAGTCGAATTTCAACATTTCTCATATATTTGAGTGAGTTTGCATCTTACTTTGTCAGATATCGTCGATTTACATCCGTAGAAGCCCATTGAGGTCGATTGTCACTTTGTGTTGAGTGAAAATTTTCTAAGTCTATCTTCCTAATTTGAAGTCGAATTTCAACATTTCTCATATATTTGAGTGAGTTTGCATCTAAATTGTCAGATATCGTCGATTTACATCCGTTGAAGCCCATTGAGGTCGATTGTCACTTTGTGTTGATTGAAAATCTTCTAAGTCTATCTTCCTAATTTGAAGTCGAATTTCAACATTTCTGATATATTTGAGTGAGTTTGCATCTAACTTTGTCAGATATCGTCGATTAACATCCATTGAAGCTCATTGAGGTCGATTGTCACTTTGTGTTGAGTGAAAATTTCCTAAGTCTATCTTCCTAATTTGAAGTCGAATTTGAACATTTCTGATATATTTGAGTGAGTTTGCATCTAACTTTGTCAGATATCGTCGATTAACATCCATTGAAGCCCATTGAGGTCGATTGTCACTTTGTGTTGGGTGAAAATTTTCTAAGTCCATCTTCCTAATTTGAAGTCGAATTTCAACATTTCTGATATATTTGAGTGAGTTTGCATCTTACTTTGTCAGATATCGTCGATTTACATCCATTGAAGCCCATTGAGGTCGATTGTCACTTTGTGTTGAGTGAAAATTTTCTAAGTCTATCTTCCTAATTTGAAGTCGAATTCCAACATTTCTGATATATTTGAGTGAGTTTGCATCTTACTTTGTCAGATATCGTCAATTAACATCCATTGAAGCCCATTGAGGTCGATTGTCACTTTGTGTTGAGTGAAAATTTTTTAAGTCTATCATCCTAATTTGAAGTCGAATTTCAACATTTCTCATATATTTGAGTGAGTTTGCATCTTACTTTGTCAGATATCGTCGATTTACATCCGTAGAAGCCCATTGAGGTCGATTGTCACTTTGTGTTGAGTGGAAATTTTTTAAGTCTATCTTCCTAATTTGAAGTCGAATTTCAAAATTTCTCATATATTTGAGTGAGTTTGCATCTAAATTGTCAGATATCGTCAATTAACATCCATTGAAGCCCATTGAGGTCGATTGTCACTTTGTGTTGAGTGAAAATTTTCTAAGTCTATCTTCCTAATTTGAAGTCGAATTCCAACATTTCTGATATATTTGAGTGAGTTTGCATCTAACTTTGTCAGATATCGTCGATTAACATCCATTGAAGCTCATTGAGGTCGATTGTCACTTTGTGTTGAGTGAAAATTTCCTAAGTCTATCTTCCTAATTTGAAGTCGAATTTCAAAATTTCTCATATATTTGAGTGAGATTGCACATAACTTTGTCAGATATCGTCGATTTTCATCCATTGAAGCCCATTGAGGTCTATTGTCACTTTGTGTTGAGTGGAAATTTTCTAAGTCTATCTTCCTAATTTGAAGTCGAATTTCAACATTTCTGATATATTTGAGTGAGTTTGCATCTAACTTTGTCAGATATCGTCGATTAACATCCATTGAAGCCCATTGAGGTCGATTGTCACTTTGTGTTGAGTGAAAATTTTTTAAGTCTATCTTCCTAATTTGAAGTCGAATTTGAACATTTCTGATATATTTGAGTGAGTTTACATCTAACTTTGTCAGATATCGTCGATTAACATCCATTGAAGCCCATTGAGGTCGATTGTCACTTTGTGTTGAGTGAAAATTTTTTAAGTCTATCATCCTAATTTGAAGTCGATTTTCAACATTTCTCATATATTTGAGTGAGTTTGCATCTTACTTTGTCAGATATCGTCGATTTACATCCGTAGAAGCCCATTGAGGTCGATTGTCACTTTGTGTTGAGTGAAAATTTTCTAAGTCTATCTTCCTAATTTGAAGTCGAATTTCAACATTTCTCATATATTTGAGTGAGTTTGCATCTAAATTGTCAGATATCGTCGATTTACATCCGTTGAAGCCCATTGAGGTCGATTGTCACTTTGTGTTGATTGAAAATCTTCTAAGTCTATCTTCCTAATTTGAAGTCGAATTTCAACATTTCTGATATATTTGAGTGAGTTTGCATCTAACTTTGTCAGATATCGTCGATTAACATCCATTGAAGCTCATTGAGGTCGATTGTCACTTTGTGTTGAGTGAAAATTTTCTAAGTCTATCTTCCTAATTTGAAGTCGAATTTCAACATTTCTGATATATTTGAGTGAGTTTGCATCTAACTTTGTCAGATATCGTCGATTAACATCCATTGAAGCTCATTGAGGTCGATTGTCACTTTGTGTTGAGTGAAAATTTTTTAAGTCTATCTTCCTAATTTGAAGTCGAATTTCAAAATTTCTCATATATTTGAGTGAGTTTGCATCTAAATTGTCAGATATCGTCGATTTACATCCATTGAAGCCCATTGAGGTCGATTGTCACTTTGTGTTGATTGAAAATCTTCTAAGTCTATCTTCCTAATTTGAAGTCGAATTTCAACATTTCTGATATATTTGAGTGAGTTTGCATCTAACTTTGTCAGATATCGTCAATTAACATCCATTGAAGCCCATTGAGGTCGATTGTCACTTTGTGTTGAGTGAAAATTTTCTAAGTCTATCTTCCTAATTTGAAGTCGAATTTCAACATTTCTGATATATTTGAGTGAGTTTGCATCTAACTTTGTCAGATATCGTCGATTAACATCCATTGAAGCTCATTGAGGTCGATTGTCACTTTGTGTTGAGTGAAAATTTTTTAAGTCTATCTTCCTAATTTGAAGTCGAATTTCAAAATTTCTCATATATTTGAGTGAGTTTGCATCTAAATTGTCAGATATCGTCGATTTACATCCGTTGAAGCCCATTGAGGTCGATTGTCACTTTGTGTTGATTGAAAATCTTCTAAGTCTATCTTCCTAATTTGAAGTCGAATTTCAACATTTCTGATATATTTGAGTGAGTTTGCATCTAACTTTGTCAGATATCGTCGATTAACATCCATTGAAGCTCATTGAGGTCGATTGTCACTTTGTGTTGAGTGAAAATTTCCTAAGTCTATCTTCCTAATTTGAAGTCGAATTTGAACATTTCTGATATATTTGAGTGAGTTTGCATCTAACTTTGTCAGATATCGTCGATTAACATCCATTGAAGCCCATTGAGGTCGATTGTCACTTTGTGTTGGGTGAAAATTTTCTAAGTCTATCTTCCTAATTTGAAGTCGAATTTCAACATTTCTGATATATTTGAGTGAGTTTGCATCTTACTTTGTCAGATATCGTCGATTTACATCCGTTGAAGCCCATTGAGGTCGATTGTCACTTTGTGTTGAGTGAAAATTTTCTAAGTCTATCTTCCTAATTTGAAGTCGAATTTCAACATTTCTGATATATTTGAGTGAGTTTGCATCTAACTTTGTCAGATATCGTCAATTAACATTCATTGAAGCCCATTGAGGTCGATTGTCACTTTGTGTTGAGTGAAAATTTTCTAAGTCTATCTTCCTAATTTGAAGTCGAATTCCAACATTTCTGATATATTTGAGTGAGTTTGCATCTAACTTTGTCAGATATCGTCGATTAACATCCATTGAAGCTCATTGAGGTCGATTGTCACTTTGTGTTGAGTGAAAATTTCCTAAGTCTATCTTCCTAATTTGAAGTCGAATTTGAACATTTTTGATATATTTGAGTGAGTTTGCATCTAACTTTGTCAGATATCGTCGATTAACATCCATTGAAGCCCATTGAGGTCGATTGTCACTTTGTGTTGGGTGAAAATTTTCTAAGTCTATCTTCCTAATTTGAAGTCGAATTTCAACATTTCTGATATATTTGAGTGAGTTTGCATCTTACTTTGTCAGATATCGTCGATTTACATCCGTTGAAGCCCATTGAGGTCGATTGTCACTTTGTGTTGAGTGAAAATTTTCTAAGTCTATCTTCCTAATTTGAAGTCGAATTTCAACATTTCTGATATATTTGAGTGAGTTTGCATCTAACTTTGTCAGATATCGTCGATTTACATCCATTGAAGCCCATTGAGGTCGATTGTCACTTTGTGTTGATTGAAAATCTTCTAAGTCTATCTTCCTAATTTGAAGTCGAATTTCAACA
This sequence comes from Diorhabda carinulata, assembly GCF_026250575.1. NCBI lineage: Eukaryota > Metazoa > Arthropoda > Insecta > Coleoptera > Chrysomelidae > Diorhabda > Diorhabda carinulata. Next base: position 15,580,303 of record NC_079462.1, read on the forward strand.
TTTCTGATATATTTGAGTGAGTTTGCATCTTACTTTGTCAGATATCGTCAATTAACATCCATTGAAGCCCATTGAGGTCGATTGTCACTTTGTGTTGAGTGAAAATTTTTTAAGTCTATCATCCTAATTTGAAGTCGAATTTCAACATTTCTCATATATTTGAGTGAGTTTGCATCTTACTTTGTCAGATATCGTCGATTTACATCCATAGAAGCCCATTGAGGTCGATTGTCACTTTGTGTTGAGTGAAAATTTTTTAAGTCTATCTTCCTAATTTGAAGTCGAATTTCAAAATTTCTCATATATTTGAGTGAGTTTGCATCTAAATTGTCAGATATCGTCAATTAACATCCATTGAAGCCCATTGAGGTCGATTGTCACTTTGTGTTGAGTGAAAATTTTCTAAGTCTATCTTCCTAATTTGAAGTCGAATTCCAACATTTCTGATATATTTGAGTGAGTTTGCATCTAACTTTGTCAGATATCGTCGATTAACATCCATTGAAGCTCATTGAGGTCGATTGTCACTTTGTGTTGAGTGAAAATTTCCTAAGTCTATCTTCCTAATTTGAAGTCGAATTTCAAAATTTCTCATATATTTGAGTGAGATTGCACATAACTTTGTCAGATATCGTAGATTTTCATCCATTGAAGCCCATTGAGGTCGATTGTCACTTTGTGTTGAGTGGAAATTTTCTAAGTCTATCTTCCTAATTTGAAGTCGAATTTCAACATTTCTGATATATTTGAGTGAGTTTGCATCTAACTTTGTCAGATATCGTCGATTAACATCCATTGAAGCCCATTGAGGTCGATTGTCACTTTGTGTTGAGTGAAAATTTTCTAAGTCTATCTTCCTGATTTGAAGTCGAATTCCAACATTTCTGATATATTTGAGTGAGTTTGCATCTAACTTTGTCAGATATCGTCGATTAACATCCATTGAAGCTCATTGAGGTCGATTGTCACTTTGTGTTGAGTGAAAATTTCCTAAGTCTATCTTCCTAATTTGAAGTCGAATTTCAAAATTTCTCATATATTTGAGTGAGATTGCACATAACTTTGTCAGATATCGTAGATTTTCATCCATTGAAGCCCATTGAGGTCGATTGTCACTTTGTGTTGAGTGGAAATTTTCTAAGTCTATCTTCCTAATTTGAAGTCGAATTTGAACATTTCTGATATATTTGAGTGAGTTTGCATCTAACTTTGTCAGATATCGTCGATTAACATCCATTGAAGCCCATTGAGGTCGATTGTCACTTTGTGTTGAGTGAAAATTTTTTAAGTCTATCTTCCTAATTTGAAGTCGAATTTCAAAATTTCTCATATATTTGAGTGAGTTTGCATCTAAATTATCAGATATCGTCAATTAACATCCATTGAACCCATTGAGGTCGATTGTCACTTTGTGTTGAGTGAAAATTTTTTAAGTCTATCATCCTAATTTGAAGTCGAATTTCAACATTTCTCATATATTTGAGTGAGTTTGCATCTTACTTTGTCAGATATCGTCGATTTACATCCGTAGAAGCCCATTGAGGTCGATTGTCACTTTGTGTTGAGTGAAAATTTTCTAAGTCTATCTTCCTAATTTGAAGTCGAATTTCAACATTTCTCATATATTTGAGTGAGTTTGCATCTAAATTGTCAGATATCGTCGATTTACATCCGTTGAAGCCCATTGAGGTCGATTGTCACTTTGTGTTGATTGAAAATCTTCTAAGTCTATCTTCCTAATTTGAAGTCGAATTTCAACATTTCTGATATATTTGAGTGAGTTTGCATCTAACTTTGTCAGATATCGTCGATTAACATCCATTGAAGCTCATTGAGGTCGATTGTCACTTTGTGTTGAGTGAAAATTTCCTAAGTCTATCTTCCTAATTTGAAGTCGAATTTGAACATTTCTGATATATTTGAGTGAGTTTGCATCTAACTTTGTCAGATATCGTCGATTAACATCCATTGAAGCCCATTGAGGTCGATTGTCACTTTGTGTTGGGTGAAAATTTTCTAAGTCCATCTTCCTAATTTGAAGTCGAATTTCAACATTTCTGATATATTTGAGTGAGTTTGCATCTTACTTTGTCAGATATCGTCGATTTACATCCGTTGAAGCCCATTGAGGTCGATTGTCACTTTGTGTTGAGTGAAAATTTTCTAAGTCTATCTTCCTAATTTGAAGTCGAATTTCAACATTTCTGATATATTTGAGTGAGTTTGCATCTAACTTTGTCAGATATCGTCAAATAACATCCATTGAAGCCCATTGAGGTCGATTGTCACTTTGTGTTGAGTGAAAATTTTCTAAGTCTATCATCCTAATTTGAAGTCGAATTTCAACATTTCTCATATATTTGAGTGAGTTTGCATCTTACTTTGTCAGATATCGTCGATTTACATCCGTAGAAGCCCATTGAGGTCGATTGTCACTTTGTGTTGAGTGGAAATTTTTTAAGTCTATCTTCCTAATTTGAAGTCGAATTTCAAAATTTCTCATATATTTGAGTGAGTTTGCATCTAAATTGTCAGATATCGTCAATTAACATCCATTGGAGCCCATTGAGGTCGATTGTCACTTTGTGTTGAGTGAAAATTTCCTAAGTCTATCTTCCTAATTTGAAGTCGAATTTCAAAATTTCTCATATATTTGAGTGAGATTGCACATAACTTTGTCAGATATCGTCGATTTTCATCCATTGAAGCCCATTGAGGTCTATTGTCACTTTGTGTTGAGTGGAAATTTTCTAAGTCTATCTTCCTAATTTGAAGTCGAATTTCAACATTTCTGATATATTTGAGTGAGTTTGCATCTAACTTTGTCAGATATCGTCGATTAACATTCATTGAAGCCCATTGAGGTCGATTGTCACTTTGTGTTGAGTGAAAATTTTTTAAGTCTATCTTCCTAATTTGAAGTCGAATTTGAACATTTCTGATATATTTGAGTGAGTTTACATCTAACTTTGTCAGATATCGTCGATTAACATCCATTGAAGCCCATTGAGGTCGATTGTCACTTTGTGTTGAGTGAAAATTTTTTAAGTCTATCATCCTAATTTGAAGTCGAATTTCAACATTTCTCATATATTTGAGTGAGTTTGCATCTTACTTTGTCAGATATCGTCGATTTACATCCGTAGAAGCCCATTGAGGTCGATTGTCACTTTGTGTTGAGTGAAAATTTTCTAAGTCTATCTTCCTAATTTGAAGTCGAATTTCAACATTTCTCATATATTTGAGTGAGTTTGCATCTAAATTGTCAGATATCGTCGATTTACATCCGTTGAAGCCCATTGAGGTCGATTGTCACTTTGTGTTGATTGAAAATCTTCTAAGTCTATCTTCCTAATTTGAAGTCGAATTTCAACATTTCTGATATATTTGAGTGAGTTTGCATCTAACTTTGTCAGATATCGTCGATTAACATCCATTGAAGCTCATTGAGGTCGATTGTCACTTTGTGTTGAGTGAAAATTTCCTAAGTCTATCTTCCTAATTTGAAGTCGAATTTGAACATTTCTGATATATTTGAGTGAGTTTGCATCTAACTTTGTCAGATATCGTCGATTAACATCCATTGAAGCCCATTGAGGTCGATTGTCACTTTGTGTTGGGTGAAAATTTTCTAAGTCCATCTTCCTAATTTGAAGTCGAATTTCAACATTTCTGATATATTTGAGTGAGTTTGCATCTTACTTTGTCAGATATCGTCGATTTACATCCGTTGAAGCCCATTGAGGTCGATTGTCACTTTGTGTTGAGTGAAAATTTTCTAAGTCTATCTTCCTAATTTGAAGTCGAATTTCAACATTTCTGATATATTTGAGTGAGTTTGCATCTAACTTTGTCAGATATCGTCAAATAACATCCATTGAAGCCCATTGAGGTCGATTGTCACTTTGTGTTGAGTGAAAATTTTCTAAGTCTATCTTCCTAATTTGAAGTCGAATTCCAACATTTCTGATATATTTGAGTGAGTTTGCATCTTACTTTGTCAGATATCGTCAATTAACATCCATTGAAGCCCATTGAGGTCGATTGTCACTTTGTGTTGAGTGAAAATTTTTTAAGTCTATCATCCTAATTTGAAGTCGAATTTCAACATTTCTCATATATTTGAGTGAGTTTGCATCTTACTTTGTCAGATATCGTCGATTTACATCCGTAGAAGCCCATTGAGGTCGATTGTCACTTTGTGTTGAGTGGAAATTTTTTAAGTCTATCTTCCTAATTTGAAGTCGAATTTCAAAATTTCTCATATATTTGAGTGAGTTTGCATCTTACTTTGTCAGATATCGTCGATTTACATCCGTAGAAGCCCATTGAGGTCGATTGTCACTTTGTGTTGAGTGAAAATTTTCTAAGTCTATCTTCCTAATTTGAAGTCGAATTTCAACATTTCTCATATATTTGAGTGAGTTTGCATCTAAATTGTCAGATATCGTCGATTTACATCCGTTGAAGCCCATTGAGGTCGATTGTCATTTTGTGTTGATTGAAAATCTTCTAAGTCTATCTTCCTAATTTGAAGTCGAATTTCAACATTTCTGATATATTTGAGTGAGTTTGCATCTAACTTTGTCAGATATCGTCGATTAACATCCATTGAAGCCCATTGAGGTCGATTGTCACTTTGTGTTGAGTGAAAATTTTCTAAGTCTATCTTCCTAATTTGAAGTCGAATTTCAACATTTCTGATATATTTGAGTGAGTTTGCATCTTACTTTGTCAGATATCGTCGATTTACATCCGTTGAAGCCCATTGAGGTCGATTGTCACTTTGTGTTGAGTGAAAATTTTCTAAGTCTATCTTCCTAATTTGAAGTCGAATTCCAACATTTCTGATATATTTGAGTGAGTTTGCATCTTACTTTGTCAGATATCGTCAATTAACATCCATTGAAGCCCATTGAGGTCGATTGTCACTTTGTGTTGAGTGAAAATTTTTTAAGTCTATCATCCTAATTTGAAGTCGAATTTCAACATTTCTCATATATTTGAGTGAGTTTGCATCTTACTTTGTCAGATATCGTCGATTTACATCCGTAGAAGCCCATTGAGGTCGATTGTCACTTTGTGTTGAGTGGAAATTTTTTAAGTCTATCTTCCTAATTTGAAGTCGAATTTCAAAATTTCTCATATATTTGAGTGAGTTTGCATCTTACTTTGTCAGATATCGTCGATTTACATCCGTAGAAGCCCATTGAGGTCGATTGTCACTTTGTGTTGAGTGAAAATTTTCTAAGTCTATCTTCCTAATTTGAAGTCGAATTTCAACATTTCTCATATATTTGAGTGAGTTTGCATCTAAATTGTCAGATATCGTCGATTTACATCCGTTGAAGCCCATTGAGGTCGATTGTCATTTTGTGTTGATTGAAAATCTTCTAAGTCTATCTTCCTAATTTGAAGTCGAATTTCAACATTTCTGATATATTTGAGTGAGTTTGCATCTAACTTTGTCAGATATCGTCGATTAACATCCATTGAAGCTCATTGAGGTCGATTGTCACTTTGTGTTGAGTGAAAATTTCCTAAGTCTATCTTCCTAATTTGAAGTCGAATTTGAACATTTCTGATATATTTGAGTGAGTTTGCATCTAACTTTGTCAGATATCGTCGATTAACATCCATTGAAGCCCATTGAGGTCGATTGTCACTTTGTGTTGAGTGAAAATTTTCTAAGTCTATCTTCCTAATTTGAAGTCGAATTTCAACATTTCTGATATATTTGAGTGAGTTTGCATCTTACTTTGTCAGATATCGTCGATTTACATCCGTTGAAGCCCATTGAGGTCGATTGTCACTTTGTGTTGAGTGAAAATTTTCTAAGTCTATCTTCCTAATTTGAAGTCGAATTTCAACATTTCTGATATATTTGAGTGAGTTTGCATCTAACTTTGTCAGATATCGTCAAATAACATCCATTGAAGCCCATTGAGGTCGATTGTCACTTTGTGTTGAGTGAAAATTTTCTAAGTCCATCTTCCTAATTTGAAGTCGAATTTCAACATTTCTGATATATTTGAGTGAGTTTGCATCTAACTTTGTCAGATATCGTCAATTAACATCCATTGAAGCCCATTGAGGTCGATTGTCACTTTGTGTTGAGTGAAAATTTTCTAAGTCTATCTTCCTAATTTGAAGTCGAATTCCAACATTTCTGATATATTTGAGTGAGTTTGCATCTAACTTTGTCAGATATCGTCGATTAACATCCATTGAAGCTCATTGAGGTCGATTGTCACTTTGTGTTGAGTGAAAATTTCCTAAGTCTATCTTCCTAATTTGAAGTCGAATTTGAACATTTCTGATATATTTGAGTGAGTTTGCATCTAACTTTGTCAGATATCGTCGATTAACATCCATTGAAGCCCATTGAGGTCGATTGTCACTTTGTGTTGGGTGAAAATTTTCTAAGTCTATCTTCCTAATTTGAAGTCGAATTTCAACATTTCTGATATATTTGAGTGAGTTTGCATCTTACTTTGTCAGATATCGTCGATTTACATCCGTTGAAGCCCATTGAGGTCGATTGTCACTTTGTGTTGAGTGAAAATTTTCTAAGTCTATCTTCCTAATTTGAAGTCGAATTTCAACATTTCTGATATATTTGAGTGAGTTTGCATCTAACTTTGTCAGATATCGTCGATTTACATCCATTGAAGCCCATTGAGGTCGATTGTCACTTTGTGTTGATTGAAAATCTTCTAAGTCTATCTTCCTAATTTGAAGTCGAATTTCAACATTTCTGATATATTTGAGTGAGTTTGCATCTTACTTTGTCAGATATCGTCAATTAACATCCATTGAAGCCCATTGAGGTCGATTGTCACTTTGTGTTGAGTGAAAATTTTTTAAGTCTATCATCCTAATTTGAAGTCGAATTTCAACATTTCTCATATATTTGAGTGAGTTTGCATCTTACTTTGTCAGATATCGTCGATTTACATCCGTAGAAGCCCATTGAGGTCGATTGTCACTTTGTGTTGAGTGAAAATTTTTTAAGTCTATCTTCCTAATTTGAAGTCGAATTTCAAAATTTCTCATATATTTGAGTGAGTTTGCATCTAAATTGTCAGATATCGTCAATTAACATCCATTGAAGCCCATTGAGGTCGATTGTCACTTTGTGTTGAGTGAAAATTTTCTAAGTCTATCTTCCTAATTTGAAGTCGAATTCCAACATTTCTGATATATTTGAGTGAGTTTGCATCTAACTTTGTCAGATATCGTCGATTAACATCCATTGAAGCTCATTGAGGTCGATTGTCACTTTGTGTTGAGTGAAAATTTTCTAAGTCTATCTTCCTAATTTGAAGTCGAATTTCAAAATTTCTCATATATTTGAGTGAGATTGCACATAACTTTGTCAGATATCGTCGATTTTCATCCATTGAAGCCCATTGAGGTCGATTGTCACTTTGTGTTGAGTGGAAATTTTCTAAGTCTATCTTCCTAATTTGAAGTCGAATTTCAACATTTCTGATATATTTGAGTGAGTTTGCATCTAACTTTGTCAGATATCGTCGATTAACATCCATTGAAGCCCATTGAGGTCGATTGTCACTTTGTGTTGAGTGAAAATTTTTTAAGTCTATCTTCCTAATTTGAAGTCGAATTTGAACATTTCTGATATATTTGAGTGAGTTTGCATCTAACTTTGTCAGATATCGTCGATTAACATCCATTGAAGCCCATTGAGGTCGATTGTCACTTTGTGTTGAGTGAAAATTTTTTAAGTCTATCTTCCTAATTTGAAGTCGAATTTCAAAATTTCTCATATATTTGAGTGAGTTTGCATCTAAATTATCAGATATCGTCAATTAACATCCATTGAAGCCCATTGAGGTCGATTGTCACTTTGTGTTGAGTGAAAATTTTTTAAGTCTATCATCCTAATTTGAAGTCGAATTTCAACATTTCTCATATAATTGAGTGAGTTTGCATCTTACTTTGTCAGATATCGTCGATTTACATCCGTAGAAGCCCATTGAGGTCGATTGTCACTTTGTGTTGAGTGAAAATTTTCTAAGTCTATCTTCCTAATTTGAAGTCGAATTTCAACATTTCTGATATATTTGAGTGAGTTTGCATCTAACTTTGTCAGATATCGTCAATTAACATCCATTGAAGCCCATTGAGGTCGATTGTCACTTTGTGTTGAGTGAAAATTTTCTAAGTCTATCTTCCTAATTTGAAGTCGAATTCCAACATTTCTGATATATTTGAGTGAGTTTGCATCTAGCTTTGTCAGATATCGTCGATTAACATCCATTGAAGCTCATTGAGGTCGATTGTCACTTTGTGTTGAGTGAAAATTTCCTAAGTCTATCTTCCTAATTTGAAGTCGAATTTGAACATTTCTGATATATTTGAGTGAGTTTGCATCTAACTTTGTCAGATATCGTCGATTAACATCCATTGAAGCTCATTGAGGTCGATTGTCACTTTGTGTTGAGTGAAAATTTCCTAAGTTTATCTTCCTAATTTGAAGTCGAATTTGAACATTTCTGATATATTTGAGTGAGTTTGCATCTAACTTTGTCAGATATCGTCGATTAACATCCATTGAAGCCCATTGAGGTCGATTGTCACTTTGTGTTGGGTGAAAATTTTCTAAGTCTATCTTCCTAATTTGAAGTCGAATTTCAACATTTCTGATATATTTGAGTGAGTTTGCATCTTACTTTGTCAGATATCGTCGATTTACATCCGTTGAAGCCCATTGAGGTCGATTGTCACTTTGTGTTGAGTGAAAATTTTTTAAGTCTATCTTCCTAATTTGAAGTCGAATTTCAAAATTTCTCATATATTTGAGTGAGTTTGCATCTAAATTGTCAGATATCGTCAATTAACATCCATTGAAGCCCATTGAGGTCGATTGTCACTTTGTGTTGAGTGAAAATTTTTTAAGTCTATCTTCCTAATTTGAAGTCGAATTCCAACATTTCTGATATATTTGAGTGAGTTTGCATCTAACTTTGTCAGATATCGTCGATTAACATCCATTGAAGCTCATTGAGGTCGATTGTCACTTTGTGTTGAGTGAAAATTTCCTAAGTCTATCTTCCTAATTTGAAGTCGAATTTCAAAATTTCTCATATATTTGAGTGAGATTGCACATAACTTTGTCAGATATCGTCGATTTTCATCCATTGAAGCCCATTGAGGTCGATTGTCACTTTGTGTTGAGTGGAAATTTTCTAAGTCTATCTTCCTAATTTGAAGTCGAATTTCAACATTTCTGATATATTTGAGTGAGTTTGCATCTAACTTTGTCAGATATCGTCGATTTACATCCGTTGAAGCCCATTGAGGTCGAATGTCACTTTGTGTTGAGTGAAAATTTTTTAAGTCTATCTTCCTAATTTGAAGTCGAATTTGAACATTTCTGATATATTTGAGTGAGTTTGCATCTAACTTTGTCAGATATCGTCGATTAACATCCATTGAAGCCCATTGAGGTCGATTGTCACTTTGTGTTGAGTGAAAATTTTTTAAGTCTATCTTCCTAATTTGAAGTCGAATTTCAAAATTTCTCATATATTTGAGTGAGTTTGCATCTAAATTATCAGATATCGTCAATTAACATCCATTGAAGCCCATTGAGGTCGATTGTCACTTTGTGTTGAGTGAAAATTTTTTAAGTCTATCATCCTAATTTGAAGTCGAATTTCAACATTTCTCATATAATTGAGTGAGTTTGCATCTTACTTTGTCAGATATCGTCGATTTACATCCGTAGAAGCCCATTGAGGTCGATTGTCACTTTGTGTTGAGTGAAAATTTTCTAAGTCTATCTTCCTAATTTGAAGTCGAATTTCAAAATTTCTCATATATTTGAGTGAGTTTGCATCTAAATTATCAGATATCGTCAATTAACATCCATTGAAGCCCATTGAGGTCGATTGTCACTTTGTGTTGAGTGAAAATTTTTTAAGTCTATCATCCTAATTTGAAGTCGAATTTCAACATTTCTCATATAATTGAGTGAGTTTGCATCTTACTTTGTCAGATATCGTCGATTTACATCCGTAGAAGCCCATTGAGGTCGATTGTCACTTTGTGTTGAGTGAAAATTTTCTAAGTCTATCTTCCTAATTTGAAGTCGAATTTCAACATTTCTGATATATTTGAGTGAGTTTGCATCTAACTTTGTCAGATATCGTCAATTAACATCCATTGAAGCCCATTGAGGTCGATTGTCACTTTGTGTTGAGTGAAAATTTTCTAAGTCTATCTTCCTAATTTGAAGTCGAATTCCAACATTTCTGATATATTTGAGTGAGTTTGCATCTAGCTTTGTCAGATATCGTCGATTAACATCCATTGAAGCTCATTGAGGTCGATTGTCACTTTGTGTTGAGTGAAAATTTCCTAAGTCTATCTTCCTAATTTGAAGTCGAATTTGAACATTTCTGATATATTTGAGTGAGTTTGCATCTAACTTTGTCAGATATCGTCGATTAACATCCATTGAAGCTCATTGAGGTCGATTGTCACTTTGTGTTGAGTGAAAATTTCCTAAGTCTATCTTCCTAATTTGAAGTCGAATTTGAACATTTCTGATATATTTGAGTGAGTTTGCATCTAACTTTGTCAGATATCGTCGATTAACATCCATTGAAGCCCATTGAGGTCGATTGTCACTTTGTGTTGAGTGAAAATTTTCTAAGTCTATCTTCCTAATTTGAAGTCGAATTCCAACATTTCTGATATATTTGAGTGAGTTTGCATCTAACTTTGTCAGATATCGTCGATTAACATCCATTGAAGCTCATTGAGGTCGATTGTCACTTTGTGTTGAGTGAAAACTTTTTAAGTCTATCTTCCTAATTTGAAGTCGAATTTCAAAATTTCTCATATATTTGAGTGAGTTTGCATCTAAATTGTCAGATATCGTCAATTAACATCCATTGAAGCCCATTGAGGTCGATTGTCACTTTGTGTTGAGTGAAAATTTTTTAAGTCTATCTTCCTAATTTGAAGTCGAATTTCAAAATTTCTCATATATTTGAGTGAGTTTGCATCTAAATTGTCAGATATCGTCAATTAACATCCATTGAAGCCCATTGAGGTCGATTGTCACTTTGTGTTGAGTGAAAATTTTCTAAGTCTATCTTCCTAATTTGAAGTCGAATTCCAACATTTCTGATATATTTGAGTGAGTTTGCATCTAACTTTGTCAGATATCGTCGATTAACATCCATTGAAGCTCATTGAGGTCGATTGTCACTTTGTGTTGAGTGAAAATTTCCTAAGTCTATCTTCCTAATTTGAAGTCGAATTTGAACATTTCTGATATATTTGAGTGAGTTTGCATCTAACTTTGTCAGATATCATCGATTAACATCCATTGAAGCCCATTGAGGTCGATTGTCACTTTGTGTTGGGTGAAAATTTTCTAAGTCTATCTTCCTAATTTGAAGTCGAATTTCAACATTTCTGATATATTTGAGTGAGTTTGCATCTTACTTTGTCAGATATCGTCGATTTACATCCGTTGAAGCCCATTGAGGTCGATTGTCACTTTGTGTTGAGTGAAAATTTTCTAAGTCTATCTTCCTAATTTGAAGTCGAATTTCAACATTTCTGATATATTTGAGTGAGTTTGCATCTAACTTTGTCAGATATCGTCGATTAACATCCATTGAAGCTCATTGAGGTCGATTGTCACTTTGTGTTGAGTGAAAATTTTCTAAGTCTATCTTCCTAATTTGAAGTCGAATTTCAACATTTCTGATATATTTGAGTGAGTTTGCATCTAACTTTGTCAGATATCGTCGATTAACATCCATTGAAGCTCATTGAGGTCGATTGTCACTTTGTGTTGAGTGAAAATTTCCTAAGTCTATCTTCCTAATTTGAAGTCGAATTTGAACATTTCTGATATATTTGAGTGAGTTTGCATCTAACTTTGTCAGATATCGTCGATTAACATCCATTGAAGCCCATTGAGGTCGATTGTCACTTTGTGTTGAGTGAAAATTTTTTAAGTCTATCTTCCTAATTTGAAGTCGAATTTCAAAATTTCTCATATATTTGAGTGAGTTTGCATCTAAATTATCAGATATCGTCAATTAACATCCATTGAAGCCCATTGAGGTCGATTGTCACTTTGTGTTGAGTGAAAATTTTTTAAGTCTATCATCCTAATTTGAAGTCGAATTTCAACATTTCTCATATAATTGAGTGAGTTTGCATCTTACTTTGTCAGATATCGTCGATTTACATCCGTAGAAGCCCATTGAGGTCGATTGTCACTTTGTGTTGAGTGAAAATTTTCTAAGTCTATCTTCCTAATTTGAAGTCGAATTTCAACATTTCTGATATATTTGAGTGAGTTTGCATCTAACTTTGTCAGATATCGTCAATTAACATCCATTGAAGCCCATTGAGGTCGATTGTCACTTTGTGTTGAGTGAAAATTTTCTAAGTCTATCTTCCTAATTTGAAGTCGAATTCCAACATTTCTGATATATTTGAGTGAGTTTGCATCTAGCTTTGTCAGATATCGTCGATTAACATCCATTGAAGCTCATTGAGGTCGATTGTCACTTTGTGTTGAGTGAAAATTTCCTAAGTCTATCTTCCTAATTTGAAGTCGAATTTGAACATTTCTGATATATTTGAGTGAGTTTGCATCTAACTTTGTCAGATATCGTCGATTAACATCCATTGAAGCTCATTGAGGTCGATTGTCACTTTGTGTTGAGTGAAAATTTCCTAAGTCTATCTTCCTAATTTGAAGTCGAATTTGAACATTTCTGATATATTTGAGTGAGTTTGCATCTAACTTTGTCAGATATCGTCGATTAACATCCATTGAAGCCCATTGAGGTCGATTGTCACTTTGTGTTGGGTGAAAATTTTCTAAGTCTATCTTCCTAATTTGAAGTCGAATTTCAACATTTCTGATATATTTGAGTGAGTTTGCATTTTACTTTGTCAGATATCGTCGATTTACATCCGTTGAAGCCCATTGAGGTCGATTGTCACTTTGTGTTGAGTGAAAATTTTTTAAGTCTATCTTCCTAATTTGAAGTCGAATTTCAAAATTTCTCATATATTTGAGTGAGTTTGCATCTAAATTGTCAGATATCGTCAATTAACATCCATTGAAGCCCATTGAGGTCGATTGTCACTTTGTGTTGAGTGAAAATTTTCTAAGTCTATCTTCCTAATTTGAAGTCGAATTCCAACATTTCTGATATATTTGAGTGAGTTTGCATCTAACTTTGTCAGATATCGTCGATTAACATCCATTGAAGCTCATTGAGGTCGATTGTCACTTTGTGTTGAGTGAAAACTTTTTAAGTCTATCTTCCTAATTTGAAGTCGAATTTCAAAATTTCTCATATATTTGAGTGAGTTTGCATCTAAATTGTCAGATATCGTCAATTAACATCCATTGAAGCCCATTGAGGTCGATTGTCACTTTGTGTTGAGTGAAAATTTTTTAAGTCTATCTTCCTAATTTGAAGTCGAATTTCAAAATTTCTCATATATTTGAGTGAGTTTGCATCTAAATTGTCAGATATCGTCAATTAACATCCATTGAAGCCCATTGAGGTCGATTGTCACTTTGTGTTGAGTGAAAATTTTCTAAGTCTATCTTCCTAATTTGAAGTCGAATTCCAACATTTCTGATATATTTGAGTGAGTTTGCATCTAACTTTGTCAGATATCGTCGATTAACATCCATTGAAGCTCATTGAGGTCGATTGTCACTTTGTGTTGAGTGAAAATTTCCTAAGTCTATCTTCCTAATTTGAAGTCGAATTTGAACATTTCTGATATATTTGAGTGAGTTTGCATCTAACTTTGTCAGATATCATCGATTAACATCCATTGAAGCCCATTGAGGTCGATTGTCACTTTGTGTTGGGTGAAAATTTTCTAAGTCTATCTTCCTAATTTGAAGTCGAATTTCAACATTTCTGATATATTTGAGTGAGTTTGCATCTTACTTTGTCAGATATCGTCGATTTACATCCGTTGAAGCCCATTGAGGTCGATTGTCACTTTGTGTTGAGTGAAAATTTTCTAAGTCTATCTTCCTAATTTGAAGTCGAATTTCAACATTTCTGATATATTTGAGTGAGTTTGCATCTAACTTTGTCAGATATCGTCGATTAACATCCATTGAAGCTCATTGAGGTCGATTGTCACTTTGTGTTGAGTGAAAATTTTTTAAGTCTATCTTCCTAATTTGAAGTCGAATTTCAAAATTTCTCATATATTTGAGTGAGTTTGCATCTAAATTGTCAGATATCGTCAATTAACATCCATTGAAGCCCATTGAGGTCGATTGTCACTTTGTGTTGAGTGAAAATTTTCTAAGTCTATCTTCCTAATTTGAAGTCGAATTCCAACATTTCTGATATATTTGAGTGAGTTTGCATCTAACTTTGTCAGATATCGTCGATTAACATCCATTGAAGCTCATTGAGGTCGATTGTCACTTTGTGTTGAGTGAAAATTTCCTAAGTCTATCTTCCTAATTTGAAGTCGAATTTGAACATTTCTGATATATTTGAGTGAGTTTGCATCTAACTTTGTCAGATATCGTCGATTAACATCCATTGAAGCCCATTGAGGTCGATTGTCACTTTGTGTTGGGTGAAAATTTTCTAAGTCTATCTTCCTAATTTGAAGTCGAATTTCAACATTTCTGATATATTTGAGTGAGTTTGCATCTTACTTTGTCAGATATCGTCGATTTACATCCGTTGAAGCCCATTGAGGTCGATTGTCACTTTGTGTTGAGTGAAAATTTTCTAAGTCTATCTTCCTAATTTGAAGTCGAATTTCAACATTTCTGATATATTTGAGTGAGTTTGCATCTAACTTTGTCAGATATCGTCGATTAACATCCATTGAAGCTCATTGAGGTCGATTGTCACTTTGTGTTGAGTGAAAATTTTTTAAGTCTATCTTCCTAATTTGAAGTCGAATTTCAAAATTTCTCATATATTTGAGTGAGTTTGCATCTAAATTGTCAGATATCGTCAATTAACATCCATTGAAGCCTATTGAGGTCGATTGTCACTTTGTGTTGAGTGAAAATTTTTTAAGTCTATCTTCCTAATTTGAAGTCGAATTTCAAAATTTCTCATATATTTGAGTGAGTTTGCATCTAAATTGTCAGATATCGTCAATTAACATCCATTGAAGCCCATTGAGGTCGATTGTCACTTTGTGTTGGGTGAAAATTTTCTAAGTCTATCTTCCTAATTTGAAGTCGAATTTCAACATTTCTGATATATTTGAGTGAGTTTGCATCTTACTTTGTCAGATATCGTCGATTTACATCCGTTGAAGCCCATTGAGGTCGATTGTCACTTTGTGTTGAGTGAAAATTTTCTAAGTCTATCTTCCTAATTTGAAGTCGAATTTCAACATTTCTGATATATTTGAGTGAGTTTGCATCTAACTTTGTCAGATATCGTCGATTAACATCCATTGAAGCTCATTGAGGTCGATTGTCACTTTGTGTTGAGTGAAAATTTTTTAAGTCTATCTTCCTAATTTGAAGTCGAATTTCAAAATTTCTCATATATTTGAGTGAGTTTGCATCTAAATTGTCAGATATCGTCAATTAACATCCATTGAAGCCCATTGAGGTCGATTGTCACTTTGTGTTGAGTGAAAATTTTCTAAGTCTATCTTCCTAATTTGAAGTCGAATTCCAACATTTCTGATATATTTGAGTGAGTTTGCATCTAACTTTGTCAGATATCGTCGATTAACATCCATTGAAGCTCATTGAGGTCGATTGTCACTTTGTGTTGAGTGAAAATTTCCTAAGTCTATCTTCCTAATTTGAAGTCGAATTTGAACATTTCTGATATATTTGAGTGAGTTTGCATCTAACTTTGTCAGATATCGTCGATTAACATCCATTGAAGCCCATTGAGGTCGATTGTCACTTTGTGTTGGGTGAAGATTTTCTAAGTCTATCTTCCTAATTTGAAGTCGAATTTCAACATTTCTGATATATTTGAGTGAGTTTGCATCTTACTTTGTCAGATATCGTCGATTTACATCCGTTGAAGCCCATTGAGGTCGATTGTCACTTTGTGTTGAGTGAAAATTTTCTAAGTCTATCTTCCTAATTTGAAGTCGAATTTCAACATTTCTGATATATTTGAGTGAGTTTGCATCTAACTTTGTCAGATATCGTCGATTAACATCCATTGAAGCTCATTGAGGTCGATTGTCACTTTGTGTTGAGTGAAAATTTTTTAAGTCTATCTTCCTAATTTGAAGTCGAATTTCAAAATTTCTTATATATTTGAGTGAGTTTGCATCTAAATTGTCAGATATCGTCAATTAACATCCATTGAAGCCTATTGAGGTCGATTGTCACTTTGTGTTGAGTGAAAATTTTTTAAGTCTATCTTCCTAATTTGAAGTCGAATTTCAAAATTTCTCATATATTTGAGTGAGTTTGCATCTAAATTGTCAGATATCGTCGATTTACATCCGTTGAAGCCCATTGAGGTCGATTGTCACTTTGTGTTGATTGAAAATCTTCTAAGTCTATCTTCCTAATTTGAAGTCGAATTTGAACATTTCTGATATATTTGAGTGAGTTTGCATCTAACTTTGTCAGATATCGTCGATTAACATCCATTGAAGCCCATTGAGGTCGATTGTCTCTTTGTGTTGGGTGAAAATTTTCTAAGTCTATCTTCCTAATTTGAAGTAGAATTTCAACATTTCTGATATATTTGAGTGAGTTTGCATCTTACTTTGTCAGATATCGTCGATTTACATCCGTTGAAGCCCATTGAGGTCGATTGTCACTTTGTGTTGAGTGAAAATTTTCTAAGTCTATCTTCCTAATTTGAAGTCGAATTTCAACATTTCTGATATATTTGAGTGAGTTTGCATCTAACTTTGTCAGATATCGTCAATTAACATCCATTGAAGCCCATTGAGGTCGATTGTCACTTTGTGTTGAGTGAAAATTTTCTAAGTCTATCTTCCTAATTTGAAGTCGAATTCCAACATTTCTGATATATTTGAGTGAGTTTGCATCTAACTTTGTCAGATATCGTCGATTAACATCCATTGAAGCTCATTGAGGTCGATTGTCACTTTGTGTTGAGTGAAAATTTCCTAAGTCTATCTTCCTAATTTGAAGTCGAATTTGAACATTTTTGATATATTTGAGTGAGTTTGCATCTAACTTTGTCAGATATCGTCGATTAACATCCATTGAAGCCCATTGAGGTCGATTGTCACTTTGTGTTGGGTGAAAATTTTCTAAGTCTATCTTCCTAATTTGAAGTCGAATTTCAACATTTCTGATATATTTGAGTGAGTTTGCATCTTACTTTGTCAGATATCGTCGATTTACATCCGTTGAAGCCCATTGAGGTCGATTGTCACTTTGTGTTGAGTGAAAATTTTCTAAGTCTATCTTCCTAATTTGAAGTCGAATTTCAACATTTCTGATATATTTGAGTGAGTTTGCATCTAACTTTGTCAGATATCGTCGATTAACATCCATTGAAGCTCATTGAGGTCGATTGTCACTTTGTGTTGAGTGAAAATTTTTTAAGTCTATCTTCCTAATTTGAAGTCGAATTTCAAAATTTCTCATATATTTGAGTGAGTTTGCATCTAAATTGTCAGATATCGTCAATTAACATCCATTGAAGCCCATTGAGGTCGATTGTCACTTTGTGTTGAGTGAAAATTTTCTAAGTCTATCTTCCTAATTTGAAGTCGAATTCCAACATTTCTGATATATTTGAGTGAGTTTGCATCTAACTTTGTCAGATATCGTCGATTAACATCCATTGAAGCTCATTGAGGTCGATTGTCACTTTGTGTTGAGTGAAAATTTCCTAAGTCTATCTTCCTAATTTGAAGTCGAATTTGAACATTTCTGATATATTTGAGTGAGTTTGCATCTAACTTTGTCAGATATCGTCGATTAACATCCATTGAAGCCCATTGAGGTCGATTGTCACTTTGTGTTGGGTGAAAATTTTCTAAGTCTATCTTCCTAATTTGAAGTCGAATTTCAACATTTCTGATATATTTGAGTGAGTTTGCATCTTACTTTGTCAGATATCGTCGATTTACATCCGTTGAAGCCCATTGAGGTCGATTGTCACTTTGTGTTGAGTGAAAATTTTCTAAGTCTATCTTCCTAATTTGAAGTCGAATTTCAACATTTCTGATATATTTGAGTGAGTTTGCATCTAACTTTGTCAGATATCGTCGATTAACATCCAT
Source organism: Diorhabda carinulata (assembly GCF_026250575.1). Classification (NCBI taxonomy): domain Eukaryota; kingdom Metazoa; phylum Arthropoda; class Insecta; order Coleoptera; family Chrysomelidae; genus Diorhabda; species Diorhabda carinulata. The sequence goes on from NC_079462.1 coordinate 15,598,567, forward strand.
TGAAGCTCATTGAGGTCGATTGTCACTTTGTGTTGAGTGAAAATTTTTTAAGTCTATCTTCCTAATTTGAAGTCGAATTTCAAAATTTCTCATATATTTGAGTGAGTTTGCATCTAAATTGTCAGATATCGTCAATTAACATCCATTGAAGCCTATTGAGGTCGATTGTCACTTTGTGTTGAGTGAAAATTTTTTAAGTCTATCTTCCTAATTTGAAGTCGAATTTCAAAATTTCTCATATATTTGAGTGAGTTTGCATCTAAATTGTCAGATATCGTCAATTAACATCCATTGAAGCCCATTGAGGTCGATTGTCACTTTGTGTTGGGTGAAAATTTTCTAAGTCTATCTTCCTAATTTGAAGTCGAATTTCAACATTTCTGATATATTTGAGTGAGTTTGCATCTTACTTTGTCAGATATCGTCGATTTACATCCGTTGAAGCCCATTGAGGTCGATTGTCACTTTGTGTTGAGTGAAAATTTTCTAAGTCTATCTTCCTAATTTGAAGTCGAATTTCAACATTTCTGATATATTTGAGTGAGTTTGCATCTAACTTTGTCAGATATCGTCGATTAACATCCATTGAAGCTCATTGAGGTCGATTGTCACTTTGTGTTGAGTGAAAATTTTTTAAGTCTATCTTCCTAATTTGAAGTCGAATTTCAAAATTTCTCATATATTTGAGTGAGTTTGCATCTAAATTGTCAGATATCGTCAATTAACATCCATTGAAGCCCATTGAGGTCGATTGTCACTTTGTGTTGAGTGAAAATTTTCTAAGTCTATCTTCCTAATTTGAAGTCGAATTCCAACATTTCTGATATATTTGAGTGAGTTTGCATCTAACTTTGTCAGATATCGTCGATTAACATCCATTGAAGCTCATTGAGGTCGATTGTCACTTTGTGTTGAGTGAAAATTTCCTAAGTCTATCTTCCTAATTTGAAGTCGAATTTCAAAATTTCTCATATATTTGAGTGAGTTTGCATCTAAATTGTCAGATATCGTCAATTAACATCCATTGAAGCCCATTGAGGTCGATTGTCACTTTGTGTTGAGTGAAAATTTTCTAAGTCTATCTTCCTAATTTGAAGTCGAATTCCAACATTTCTGATATATTTGAGTGAGTTTGCATCTAACTTTGTCAGATATCGTCGATTAACATCCATTGAAGCTCATTGAGGTCGATTGTCACTTTGTGTTGAGTGAAAATTTCCTAAGTCTATCTTCCTAATTTGAAGTCGAATTTGAACATTTCTGATATATTTGAGTGAGTTTGCATCTAACTTTGTCAGATATCGTCGATTAACATCCATTGAAGCCCATTGAGGTCGATTGTCACTTTGTGTTGGGTGAAGATTTTCTAAGTCTATCTTCCTAATTTGAAGTCGAATTCCAACATTTCTGATATATTTGAGTGAGTTTGCATCTAACTTTGTCAGATATCGTCGATTAACATCCATTGAAGCTCATTGAGGTCGATTGTCACTTTGTGTTGAGTGAAAATTTCCTAAGTCTATCTTCCTAATTTGAAGTCGAATTTGAACATTTTTGATATATTTGAGTGAGTTTGCATCTAACTTTGTCAGATATCGTCGATTAACATCCATTGAAGCCCATTGAGGTCGATTGTCACTTTGTGTTGGGTGAAAATTTTCTAAGTCTATCTTCCTAATTTGAAGTCGAATTTCAACATTTCTGATATATTTGAGTGAGTTTGCATCTTACTTTGTCAGATATCGTCGATTTACATCCGTTGAAGCCCATTGAGGTCGATTGTCACTTTGTGTTGAGTGAAAATTTTCTAAGTCTATCTTCCTAATTTGAAGTCGAATTTCAACATTTCTGATATATTTGAGTGAGTTTGCATCTAACTTTGTCAGATATCGTCGATTAACATCCATTGAAGCTCATTGAGGTCGATTGTCACTTTGTGTTGAGTGAAAATTTTTTAAGTCTATCTTCCTAATTTGAAGTCGAATTTCAAAATTTCTCATATATTTGAGTGAGTTTGCATCTAAATTGTCAGATATCGTCAATTAACATCCATTGAAGCCCATTGAGGTCGATTGTCACTTTGTGTTGAGTGAAAATTTTCTAAGTCTATCTTCCTAATTTGAAGTCGAATTCCAACATTTCTGATATATTTGAGTGAGTTTGCATCTAACTTTGTCAGATATCGTCGATTAACATCCATTGAAGCTCATTGAGGTCGATTGTCACTTTGTGTTGAGTGAAAATTTCCTAAGTCTATCTTCCTAATTTGAAGTCGAATTTGAACATTTCTGATATATTTGAGTGAGTTTGCATCTAACTTTGTCAGATATCGTCGATTAACATCCATTGAAGCCCATTGAGGTCGATTGTCACTTTGTGTTGGGTGAAAATTTTCTAAGTCTATCTTCCTAATTTGAAGTCGAATTTCAACATTTCTGATATATTTGAGTGAGTTTGCATCTTACTTTGTCAGATATCGTCGATTTACATCCGTTGAAGCCCATTGAGGTCGATTGTCACTTTGTGTTGAGTGAAAATTTTCTAAGTCTATCTTCCTAATTTGAAGTCGAATTTCAACATTTCTGATATATTTGAGTGAGTTTGCATCTAACTTTGTCAGATATCGTCGATTAACATCCATTGAAGCTCATTGAGGTCGATTGTCACTTTGTGTTGAGTGAAAATTTTTTAAGTCTATCTTCCTAATTTGAAGTCGAATTTCAAAATTTCTCATATATTTGAGTGAGTTTGCATCTAAATTGTCAGATATCGTCAATTAACATCCATTGAAGCCTATTGAGGTCGATTGTCACTTTGTGTTGAGTGAAAATTTTTTAAGTCTATCTTCCTAATTTGAAGTCGAATTTCAAAATTTCTCATATATTTGAGTGAGTTTGCATCTAAATTGTCAGATATCGTCAATTAACATCCATTGAAGCCCATTGAGGTCGATTGTCACTTTGTGTTGGGTGAAAATTTTCTAAGTCTATCTTCCTAATTTGAAGTCGAATTTCAACATTTCTGATATATTTGAGTGAGTTTGCATCTTACTTTGTCAGATATCGTCGATTTACATCCGTTGAAGCCCATTGAGGTCGATTGTCACTTTGTGTTGAGTGAAAATTTTCTAAGTCTATCTTCCTAATTTGAAGTCGAATTTCAACATTTCTGATATATTTGAGTGAGTTTGCATCTAACTTTGTCAGATATCGTCGATTAACATCCATTGAAGCTCATTGAGGTCGATTGTCACTTTGTGTTGAGTGAAAATTTTTTAAGTCTATCTTCCTAATTTGAAGTCGAATTTCAAAATTTCTCATATATTTGAGTGAGTTTGCATCTAAATTGTCAGATATCGTCAATTAACATCCATTGAAGCCCATTGAGGTCGATTGTCACTTTGTGTTGAGTGAAAATTTTCTAAGTCTATCTTCCTAATTTGAAGTCGAATTCCAACATTTCTGATATATTTGAGTGAGTTTGCATCTAACTTTGTCAGATATCGTCGATTAACATCCATTGAAGCTCATTGAGGTCGATTGTCACTTTGTGTTGAGTGAAAATTTCCTAAGTCTATCTTCCTAATTTGAAGTCGAATTTGAACATTTCTGATATATTTGAGTGAGTTTGCATCTAACTTTGTCAGATATCGTCGATTAACATCCATTGAAGCCCATTGAGGTCGATTGTCACTTTGTGTTGGGTGAAGATTTTCTAAGTCTATCTTCCTAATTTGAAGTCGAATTTCAACATTTCTGATATATTTGAGTGAGTTTGCATCTTACTTTGTCAGATATCGTCGATTTACATCCGTTGAAGCCCATTGAGGTCGATTGTCACTTTGTGTTGAGTGAAAATTTTCTAAGTCTATCTTCCTAATTTGAAGTCGAATTTCAACATTTCTGATATATTTGAGTGAGTTTGCATCTAACTTTGTCAGATATCGTCGATTAACATCCATTGAAGCTCATTGAGGTCGATTGTCACTTTGTGTTGAGTGAAAATTTTTTAAGTCTATCTTCCTAATTTGAAGTCGAATTTCAAAATTTCTTATATATTTGAGTGAGTTTGCATCTAAATTGTCAGATATCGTCAATTAACATCCATTGAAGCCTATTGAGGTCGATTGTCACTTTGTGTTGAGTGAAAATTTTTTAAGTCTATCTTCCTAATTTGAAGTCGAATTTCAAAATTTCTCATATATTTGAGTGAGTTTGCATCTAAATTGTCAGATATCGTCGATTTACATCCGTTGAAGCCCATTGAGGTCGATTGTCACTTTGTGTTGATTGAAAATCTTCTAAGTCTATCTTCCTAATTTGAAGTCGAATTTGAACATTTCTGATATATTTGAGTGAGTTTGCATCTAACTTTGTCAGATATCGTCGATTAACATCCATTGAAGCCCATTGAGGTCGATTGTCTCTTTGTGTTGGGTGAAAATTTTCTAAGTCTATCTTCCTAATTTGAAGTAGAATTTCAACATTTCTGATATATTTGAGTGAGTTTGCATCTTACTTTGTCAGATATCGTCGATTTACATCCGTTGAAGCCCATTGAGGTCGATTGTCACTTTGTGTTGAGTGAAAATTTTCTAAGTCTATCTTCCTAATTTGAAGTCGAATTTCAACATTTCTGATATATTTGAGTGAGTTTGCATCTAACTTTGTCAGATATCGTCAATTAACATCCATTGAAGCCCATTGAGGTCGATTGTCACTTTGTGTTGAGTGAAAATTTTCTAAGTCTATCTTCCTAATTTGAAGTCGAATTCCAACATTTCTGATATATTTGAGTGAGTTTGCATCTAACTTTGTCAGATATCGTCGATTAACATCCATTGAAGCTCATTGAGGTCGATTGTCACTTTGTGTTGAGTGAAAATTTCCTAAGTCTATCTTCCTAATTTGAAGTCGAATTTGAACATTTTTGATATATTTGAGTGAGTTTGCATCTAACTTTGTCAGATATCGTCGATTAACATCCATTGAAGCCCATTGAGGTCGATTGTCACTTTGTGTTGGGTGAAAATTTTCTAAGTCTATCTTCCTAATTTGAAGTCGAATTTCAACATTTCTGATATATTTGAGTGAGTTTGCATCTTACTTTGTCAGATATCGTCGATTTACATCCGTTGAAGCCCATTGAGGTCGATTGTCACTTTGTGTTGAGTGAAAATTTTCTAAGTCTATCTTCCTAATTTGAAGTCGAATTTCAACATTTCTGATATATTTGAGTGAGTTTGCATCTAACTTTGTCAGATATCGTCGATTTACATCCATTGAAGCCCATTGAGGTCGATTGTCACTTTGTGTTGATTGAAAATCTTCTAAGTCTATCTTCCTAATTTGAAGTCGAATTTGAACATTTCTGATATATTTGAGTGAGTTTGCATCTAACTTTGTCAGATATCGTCGATTAACATCCATTGAAGCCCATTGAGGTCGATTGTCTCTTTGTGTTGGGTGAAAATTTTCTAAGTCTATCTTCCTAATTTGAAGTCGAATTTCAACATTTCTGATATATTTGAGTGAGTTTGCATCTTACTTTGTCAGATATCGTCGATTTACATCCGTTGAAGCCCATTGAGGTCGATTGTCACTTTGTGTTGAGTGAAAATTTTCTAAGTCTATCTTCCTAATTTGAAGTCGAATTTCAACATTTCTGATATATTTGAGTGAGTTTGCATCTTACTTTGTCAGATATCGTCGATTTACATCCGTTGAAGCCCATTGAGGTCGATTGTCACTTTGTGTTGAGTGAAAATTTTCTAAGTCTATCTTCCTAATTTGAAGTCGAATTTCAACATTTCTGATATATTTGAGTGAGTTTGCATCTAACTTTGTCAGATATCGTCGATTAACATCCATTGAAGCTCATTGAGGTCGATTGTCACTTTGTGTTGAGTGAAAATTTTTTAAGTCTATCTTCCTAATTTGAAGTCGAATTTCAAAATTTCTCATATATTTGAGTGAGTTTGCATCTAAATTGTCAGATATCGTCAATTAACATCCATTGAAGCCCATTGAGGTCGATTGTCACTTTGTGTTGAGTGAAAATTTTCTAAGTCTATCTTCCTAATTTGAAGTCGAATTCCAACATTTCTGATATATTTGAGTGAGTTTGCATCTAACTTTGTCAGATATCGTCGATTAACATCCATTGAAGCTCATTGAGGTCGATTGTCACTTTGTGTTGAGTGAAAATTTCCTAAGTCTATCTTCCTAATTTGAAGTCGAATTTGAACATTTCTGATATATTTGAGTGAGTTTGCATCTAACTTTGTCAGATATCGTCGATTAACATCCATTGAAGCCCATTGAGGTCGATTGTCACTTTGTGTTGGGTGAAGATTTTCTAAGTCTATCTTCCTAATTTGAAGTCGAATTTCAACATTTCTGATATATTTGAGTGAGTTTGCATCTAACTTTGTCAGATATCGTCGATTAACATCCATTGAAGCTCATTGAGGTCGATTGTCACTTTGTGTTGAGTGAAAATTTTTTAAGTCTATCTTCCTAATTTGAAGTCGAATTTCAAAATTTCTCATATATTTGAGTGAGTTTGCATCTAAATTGTCAGATATCGTCAATTAACATCCATTGAAGCCTATTGAGGTCGATTGTCACTTTGTGTTGAGTGAAAATTTTTTAAGTCTATCTTCCTAATTTGAAGTCGAATTTCAAAATTTCTCATATATTTGAGTGAGTTTGCATCTAAATTGTCAGATATCGTCGATTTACATCCGTTGAAGCCCATTGAGGTCGATTGTCACTTTGTGTTGATTGAAAATCTTCTAAGTCTATCTTCCTAATTTGAAGTCGAATTTGAACATTTCTGATATATTTGAGTGAGTTTGCATCTAACTTTGTCAGATATCGTCGATTAACATCCATTGAAGCCCATTGAGGTCGATTGTCTCTTTGTGTTGGGTGAAAATTTTCTAAGTCTATCTTCCTAATTTGAAGTCGAATTTCAACATTTCTGATATATTTGAGTGAGTTTGCATCTTACTTTGTCAGATATCGTCGATTTACATCCGTTGAAGCCCATTGAGGTCGATTGTCACTTTGTGTTGAGTGAAAATTTTCTAAGTCTATCTTCCTAATTTGAAGTCGAATTTCAACATTTCTGATATATTTGAGTGAGTTTGCATCTAACTTTGTCAGATATCGTCAATTAACATCCATTGAAGCCCATTGAGGTCGATTGTCACTTTGTGTTGAGTGAAAATTTTCTAAGTCTATCTTCCTAATTTGAAGTCGAATTCCAACATTTCTGATATATTTGAGTGAGTTTGCATCTAACTTTGTCAGATATCGTCGATTAACATCCATTGAAGCTCATTGAGGTCGATTGTCACTTTGTGTTGAGTGAAAATTTCCTAAGTCTATCTTCCTAATTTGAAGTCGAATTTGAACATTTTTGATATATTTGAGTGAGTTTGCATCTAACTTTGTCAGATATCGTCGATTAACATCCATTGAAGCCCATTGAGGTCGATTGTCACTTTGTGTTGGGTGAAAATTTTCTAAGTCTATCTTCCTAATTTGAAGTCGAATTTCAACATTTCTGATATATTTGAGTGAGTTTGCATCTTACTTTGTCAGATATCGTCGATTTACATCCGTTGAAGCCCATTGAGGTCGATTGTCACTTTGTGTTGAGTGAAAATTTTCTAAGTCTATCTTCCTAATTTGAAGTCGAATTTCAACATTTCTGATATATTTGAGTGAGTTTGCATCTAACTTTGTCAGATATCGTCGATTTACATCCATTGAAGCCCATTGAGGTCGATTGTCACTTTGTGTTGATTGAAAATCTTCTAAGTCTATCTTCCTAATTTGAAGTCGAATTTGAACATTTCTGATATATTTGAGTGAGTTTGCATCTAACTTTGTCAGATATCGTCGATTAACATCCATTGAAGCCCATTGAGGTCGATTGTCTCTTTGTGTTGGGTGAAAATTTTCTAAGTCTATCTTCCTAATTTGAAGTCGAATTTCAACATTTCTGATATATTTGAGTGAGTTTGCATCTTACTTTGTCAGATATCGTCGATTTACATCCGTTGAAGCCCATTGAGGTCGATTGTCACTTTGTGTTGAGTGAAAATTTTCTAAGTCTATCTTCCTAATTTGAAGTCGAATTTCAACATTTCTGATATATTTGAGTGAGTTTGCATCTAACTTTGTCAGATATCGTCAATTAACATCCATTGAAGCCCATTGAGGTCGATTGTCACTTTGTGTTGAGTGAAAATTTTCTAAGTCTATCTTCCTAATTTGAAGTCGAATTCCAACATTTCTGATATATTTGAGTGAGTTTGCATCTAACTTTGTCAGATATCGTCGATTAACATCCATTGAAGCTCATTGAGGTCGATTGTCACTTTGTGTTGAGTGAAAATTTCCTAAGTCTATCTTCCTAATTTGAAGTCGAATTTGAACATTTTTGATATATTTGAGTGAGTTTGCATCTAACTTTGTCAGATATCGTCGATTAACATCCATTGAAGCCCATTGAGGTCGATTGTCACTTTGTGTTGGGTGAAAATTTTCTAAGTCTATCTTCCTAATTTGAAGTCGAATTTCAACATTTCTGATATATTTGAGTGAGTTTGCATCTTACTTTGTCAGATATCGTCGATTTACATCCGTTGAAGCCCATTGAGGTCGAATGTCACTTTGTGTTGAGTGAAAATTTTCTAAGTCTATCTTCCTAATTTGAAGTCGAATTTCAACATTTCTCATATATTTGAGTGAGTTTGCATCTAACTTTGTCAGATATCGTCGATTTACATCCATTGAAGCCCATTGAGGTCGATTGTCACTTTGTGTTGAGTGAAAATTTTCTAAGTCTATCTTCCTAATTTGAAGTCGAATTCCAACATTTCTGATATATTTGAGTGAGTTTGCATCTAACTTTGTCAGATATCGTCGATTAACATCCATTGAAGCTCATTGAGGTCGATTGTCACTTTGTGTTGAGTGAAAATTTCCTAAGTCTATCTTCCTAATTTGAAGTCGAATTTGAACATTTTTGATATATTTGAGTGAGTTTGCATCTAACTTTGTCAGATATCGTCGATTAACATCCATTGAAGCCCATTGAGGTCGATTGTCACTTTGTGTTGGGTGAAAATTTTCTAAGTCTATCTTCCTAATTTGAAGTCGAATTTCAACATTTCTGATATATTTGAGTGAGTTTGCATCTTACTTTGTCAGATATCGTCGATTTACATCCGTTGAAGCCCATTGAGGTCGATTGTCACTTTGTGTTGATTGAAAATTTTCTAAGTCTATCTTCCTAATTTGAAGTCGAATTTCAACATTTCTGATATATTTGAGTGAGTTTGCATCTAACTTTGTCAGATATCGTCGATTTACATCCATTGAAGCCCATTGAGGTCGATTGTCACTTTGTGTTGATTGAAAATCTTCTAAGTCTATCTTCCTAATTTGAAGTCGAATTTCAACATTTCTGATATATTTGAGTGAGTTTGCATCTTACTTTGTCAGATATCGTCAATTAACATCCATTGAAGCCCATTGAGGTCGATTGTCACTTTGTGTTAAGTGAAAATTTTTTAAGTCTATCATCCTAATTTGAAGTCGAATTTCAACATTTCTCATATATTTGAGTGAGTTTGCATCTTACTTTGTCAGATATCGTCGATTTACATCCGTAGAAGCCCATTGAGGTCGATTGTCACTTTGTGTTGAGTGAAAATTTTTTAAGTCTATCTTCCTAATTTGAGGTCGAATTTCAAAATTTCTCATATATTTGAGTGAGTTTGCATCTAACTTTGTCAGATATCGTCGATTTACATCCATTGAAGCCCATTGAGGTCGATTGTCACTTTGTGTTGGGTGAAAATTTTCTAAGTCTATCTTCCTAATTTGAAGTCGAATTTCAACATTTCTGATATATTTGAGTGAGTTTGCATCTTACTTTGTCAGATATCGTCAATTAACATCCATTGAAGCCCATTGAGGTCGATTGTCACTTTGTGTTAAGTGAAAATTTTTTAAGTCTATCATCCTAATTTGAAGTCGAATTTCAACATTTTTGATATATTTGAGTGAGTTTGCATCTAACTTTGTCAGATATCGTCGATTAACATCCATTGAAGCCCATTGAGGTCGATTGTCACTTTGTGTTGGGTGAAAATTTTCTAAGTCTATCTTCCTAATTTGAAGTCGAATTTCAACATTTCTGATATATTTGAGTGAGTTTGCATCTTACTTTGTCAGATATCGTCGATTTACATCCGTTGAAGCCCATTGAGGTCGATTGTCACTTTGTGTTGAGTGAAAATTTTCTAAGTCTATCTTCCTAATTTGAAGTCGAATTTCAACATTTCTGATATATTTGAGTGAGTTTGCATCTAACTTTGTCAGATATCGTCGATTTACATCCATTGAAGCCCATTGAGGTCGATTGTCACTTTGTGTTGATTGAAAATCTTCTAAGTCTATCTTCCTAATTTGAAGTCGAATTTGAACATTTCTGATATATTTGAGTGAGTTTGCATCTAACTTTGTCAGATATCGTCGATTAACATCCATTGAAGCCCATTGAGGTCGATTGTCTCTTTGTGTTGGGTGAAAATTTTCTAAGTCTATCTTCCTAATTTGAAGTCGAATTTCAACATTTCTGATATATTTGAGTGAGTTTGCATCTTACTTTGTCAGATATCGTCGATTTACATCCGTTGAAGCCCATTGAGGTCGATTGTCACTTTGTGTTGAGTGAAAATTTTCTAAGTCTATCTTCCTAATTTGAAGTCGAATTTCAACATTTCTGATATATTTGAGTGAGTTTGCATCTAACTTTGTCAGATATCGTCAATTAACATCCATTGAAGCCCATTGAGGTCGATTGTCACTTTGTGTTGAGTGAAAATTTTCTAAGTCTATCTTCCTAATTTGAAGTCGAATTCCAACATTTCTGATATATTTGAGTGAGTTTGCATCTAACTTTGTCAGATATCGTCGATTAACATCCATTGAAGCTCATTGAGGTCGATTGTCACTTTGTGTTGAGTGAAAATTTCCTAAGTCTATCTTCCTAATTTGAAGTCGAATTTGAACATTTTTGATATATTTGAGTGAGTTTGCATCTAACTTTGTCAGATATCGTCGATTAACATCCATTGAAGCCCATTGAGGTCGATTGTCACTTTGTGTTGGGTGAAAATTTTCTAAGTCTATCTTCCTAATTTGAAGTCGAATTTCAACATTTCTGATATATTTGAGTGAGTTTGCATCTTACTTTGTCAGATATCGTCGATTTACATCCGTTGAAGCCCATTGAGGTCGAATGTCACTTTGTGTTGAGTGAAAATTTTCTAAGTCTATCTTCCTAATTTGAAGTCGAATTTCAACATTTCTGATATATTTGAGTGAGTTTGCATCTAACTTTGTCAGATATCGTCAATTAACATCCATTGAAGCCCATTGAGGTCGATTGTCACTTTGTGTTGAGTGAAAATTTTCTAAGTCTATCTTCCTAATTTGAAGTCGAATTCCAACATTTCTGATATATTTGAGTGAGTTTGCATCTAACTTTGTCAGATATCGTCGATTAACATCCATTGAAGCTCATTGAGGTCGATTGTCACTTTGTGTTGAGTGAAAATTTCCTAAGTCTATCTTCCTAATTTGAAGTCGAATTTGAACATTTTTGATATATTTGAGTGAGTTTGCATCTAACTTTGTCAGATATCGTCGATTAACATCCATTGAAGCCCATTGAGGTCGATTGTCACTTTGTGTTGGGTGAAAATTTTCTAAGTCTATCTTCCTAATTTGAAGTCGAATTTCAACATTTCTGATATATTTGAGTGAGTTTGCATCTTACTTTGTCAGATATCGTCGATTTACATCCGTTGAAGCCCATTGAGGTCGATTGTCACTTTGTGTTGATTGAAAATTTTCTAAGTCTATCTTCCTAATTTGAAGTCGAATTTCAACATTTCTGATATATTTGAGTGAGTTTGCATCTAACTTTGTCAGATATCGTCGATTTACATCCATTGAAGCCCATTGAGGTCGATTGTCACTTTGTGTTGATTGAAAATCTTCTAAGTCTATCTTCCTAATTTGAAGTCGAATTCCAACATTTCTGATATATTTGAGTGAGTTTGCATCTAACTTTGTCAGATATCGTCGATTAACATCCATTGAAGCTCATTGAGGTCGATTGTCACTTTGTGTTGAGTGAAAATTTCCTAAGTCTATCTTCCTAATTTGAAGTCGAATTTGAACATTTTTGATATATTTGAGTGAGTTTGCATCTAACTTTGTCAGATATCGTCGATTAACATCCATTGAAGCCCATTGAGGTCGATTGTCACTTTGTGTTGGGTGAAAATTTTCTAAGTCTATCTTCCTAATTTGAAGTCGAATTTCAACATTTCTGATATATTTGAGTGAGTTTGCATCTTACTTTGTCAGATATCGTCGATTTACATCCGTTGAAGCCCATTGAGGTCGAATGTCACTTTGTGTTGAGTGAAAATTTTCTAAGTCTATCTTCCTAATTTGAAGTCGAATTTCAACATTTCTGATATATTTGAGTGAGTTTGCATCTAACTTTGTCAGATATCGTCAATTAACATCCATTGAAGCCCATTGAGGTCGATTGTCACTTTGTGTTGAGTGAAAATTTTCTAAGTCTATCTTCCTAATTTGAAGTCGAATTCCAACATTTCTGATATATTTGAGTGAGTTTGCATCTAACTTTGTCAGATATCGTCGATTAACATCCATTGAAGCTCATTGAGGTCGATTGTCACTTTGTGTTGAGTGAAAATTTCCTAAGTCTATCTTCCTAATTTGAAGTCGAATTTGAACATTTTTGATATATTTGAGTGAGTTTGCATCTAACTTTGTCAGATATCGTCGATTAACATCCATTGAAGCCCATTGAGGTCGATTGTCACTTTGTGTTGGGTGAAAATTTTCTAAGTCTATCTTCCTAATTTGAAGTCGAATTTCAACATTTCTGATATATTTGAGTGAGTTTGCATCTTACTTTGTCAGATATCGTCGATTTACATCCGTTGAAGCCCATTGAGGTCGATTGTCACTTTGTGTTGATTGAAAATTTTCTAAGTCTATCTTCCTAATTTGAAGTCGAATTTCAACATTTCTGATATATTTGAGTGAGTTTGCATCTAACTTTGTCAGATATCGTCGATTTACATCCATTGAAGCCCATTGAGGTCGATTGTCACTTTGTGTTGATTGAAAATCTTCTAAGTCTATCTTCCTAATTTGAAGTCGAATTTCAACATTTCTGATATATTTGAGTGAGTTTGCATCTTACTTTGTCAGATATCGTCAATTAACATCCATTGAAGCCCATTGAGGTCGATTGTCACTTTGTGTTAAGTGAAAATTTTTTAAGTCTATCATCCTAATTTGAAGTCGAATTTCAACATTTCTCATATATTTGAGTGAGTTTGCATCTTACTTTGTCAGATATCGTCGATTTACATCCGTAGAAGCCCATTGAGGTCGATTGTCACTTTGTGTTGAGTGAAAATTTTTTAAGTCTATCTTCCTAATTTGAGGTCGAATTTCAAAATTTCTCATATATTTGAGTGAGTTTGCATCTAACTTTGTCAGATATCGTCGATTTACATCCATTGAAGCCCATTGAGGTCGATTGTCACTTTGTGTTGATTGAAAATCTTCTAAGTCTATCTTCCTAATTTGAAGTCGAATTTCAACATTTCTGATATATTTGAGTGAGTTTGCATCTTACTTTGTCAGATATCGTCAATTAACATCCATTGAAGCCCATTGAGGTCGATTGTCACTTTGTGTTAAGTGAAAATTTTTTAAGTCTATCATCCTAATTTGAAGTCGAATTTCAACATTTCTCATATATTTGAGTGAGTTTGCATCTTACTTTGTCAGATATCGTCGATTTACATCCGTAGAAGCCCATTGAGGTCGATTGTCACTTTGTGTTGAGTGAAAATTTTTTAAGTCTATCTTCCTAATTTGAAGTCGAATTCCAACATTTCTGATATATTTGAGTGAGTTTGCATCTAACTTTGTCAGATATCGTCGATTAACATCCATTGAAGCTCATTGAGGTCGATTGTCACTTTGTGTTGAGTGAAAATTTCCTAAGTCTATCTTCCTAATTTGAAGTCGAATTTCAAAATTTCTCATATATTTGAGTGAGATTGCACATAACTTTGTCAGATATCGTAGATTTTCATCCATTGAAGCCCATTGAGGTCGATTGTCACTTTGTGTTGAGTGGAAATTTTCTAAGTCTATCTTCCTAATTTGAAGTCGAATTTCAACATTTCTGATATATTTGAGTGAGTTTGCATCTAACTTTGTCAGATATCGTCGATTAACATCCATTGAAGCCCATTGAGGTCGATTGTCACTTTGTGTTGAGTGAAAATTTTTTAAGTCTATCTTCCTAATTTGAAGTCGAATTTGAACATTTCTGATATATTTGAGTGAGTTTGCATCTAACTTTGTCAGATATCGTCGATTAACATCCATTGAAGCCCATTGAGGTCGATTGTCACTTTGTGTTGAGTGAAAATTTTTTAAGTCTATCTTCCTAATTTGAAGTCGAATTTCAAAATTTCTCATATATTTGAGTGAGTTTGCATCTAAATTATCAGATATCGTCAATTAACATCCATTAAAGCCCATTGAGGTCGATTGTCACTTTGTGTTGAGTGAAAATTTTTTAAGTCTATCATCCTAATTTGAAGTCGAATTTCAACATTTCTCATATATTTGAGTGAGTTTGCATCTTACTTTGTCAGATATCGTCGATTTACATCCGTAGAAGCCCATTGAGGTCGATTGTCACTTTGTGTTGAGTGAAAATTTTCTAAGTCTATCTTCCTAATTTGAAGTCGAATTTCAACATTTCTGATATATTTGAGTGAGTTTGCATCTAAATTGTCAGATATCGTCGATTTACATCCGTTGAAGCCCATTGAGGTCGATTGTCACTTTGTGTTGAGTGAAAATTTTCTAAGTCTATCTTCCTAATTTGAAGTCGAATTTCAACATTTCTGATATATTTGAGTGAGTTTGCATCTAACTTTGTCAGATATCGTCAATTAACATCCATTGAAGCCCATTGAGGTCGATTGTCACTTTGTGTTGAGTGAAAATTTTCTAAGTCTATCTTCCTAATTTGAAGTCGAATTTCAACATTTCTGATATATTTGAGTGAGTTTGCATCTAACTTTGTCAGATATCGTCGATTTACATCCATTGAAGCCCATTGAGGTCGATTGTCACTTTGAGTTGAGTGAAAATTTTTTAAGTCTATCTTCCTAATTTGAAGTCGAATTTCAACATTTCTCATATATTTGAGTGAGTTTCCATCTAACTTTGTCAGATATCGTCGATTTACATCCGTTGAAGCCCATTGAGGTCGATTGTCACTTTGTGTTGATTGAAAATTTTCTAAGTCTATCTTCCTAATTTGAAGTCGAATTTGAACATTTCTGATATATTTGAGTGAGTTTGCATCTAACTTTGTCAGATATCGTCGATTTACATCCATTGAAGCCCATTGAGGTCGATTGTCACTTTGTGTTGATTGAAAATCTTCTAAGTCTATCTTCCTAATTTGAAGTCGAATTTCAACATTTCTGATATATTTGAGTGAGTTTGCATCTTACTTTGTCAGATATCGTCAATTAACATCCATTGAAGCCCATTGAGGTCGATTGTCACTTTGTGTTAAGTGAAAATTTTTTAAGTCTATCATCCTAATTTGAAGTCGAATTTCAACATTTCTCATATATTTGAGTGAGTTTGCATCTTACTTTGTCAGATATCGTCGATTTACATCCGTAGAAGCCCATTGAGGTCGATTGTCACTTTGTGTTGAGTGAAAATTTTTTAAGTCTATCTTCCTAATTTGAGGTCGAATTTCAAAATTTCTCATATATTTGAGTGAGTTTGCATCTAACTTTGTCAGATATCGTCGATTTACATCCATTGAAGCCCATTGAGGTCGATTGTCACTTTGTGTTGATTGAAAATCTTCTAAGTCTATCTTCCTAATTTGAAGTCGAATTTCAACATTTCTGATATATTTGAGTGAGTTTGCATCTTACTTTGTCAGATATCGTCAATTAACATCCATTGAAGCCCATTGAGGTCGATTGTCACTTTGTGTTAAGTGAAAATTTTTTAAGTCTATCATCCTAATTTGAAGTCGAATTTCAACATTTCTCATATATTTGAGTGAGTTTGCATCTTACTTTGTCAGATATCGTCGATTTACATCCGTAGAAGCCCATTGAGGTCGATTGTCACTTTGTGTTGAGTGAAAATTTTTTAAGTCTATCTTCCTAATTTGAAGTCGAATTCCAACATTTCTGATATATTTGAGTGAGTTTGCATCTAACTTTGTCAGATATCGTCGATTAACATCCATTGAAGCTCATTGAGGTCGATTGTCACTTTGTGTTGAGTGAAAATTTCCTAAGTCTATCTTCCTAATTTGAAGTCGAATTTCAAAATTTCTCATATATTTGAGTGAGATTGCACATAACTTTGTCAGATATCGTAGATTTTCATCCATTGAAGCCCATTGAGGTCGATTGTCACTTTGTGTTGAGTGGAAATTTTCTAAGTCTATCTTCCTAATTTGAAGTCGAATTTCAACATTTCTGATATATTTGAGTGAGTTTGCATCTAACTTTGTCAGATATCGTCGATTAACATCCATTGAAGCCCATTGAGGTCGATTGTCACTTTGTGTTGAGTGAAAATTTTTTAAGTCTATCTTCCTAATTTGAAGTCGAATTTGAACATTTCTGATATATTTGAGTGAGTTTGCATCTAACTTTGTCAGATATCGTAGATTTTCATCCATTGAAGCCCATTGAGGTCGATTGTCACTTTGTGTTGAGTGAAAATTTTTTAAGTCTATCTTCCTAATTTGAAGTCGAATTTCAAAATTTCTCATATATTTGAGTGAGATTGCACATAACTTTGTCAGATATCGTAGATTTTCATCCATTGAAGCCCATTGAGGTCGATTGTCACTTTGTGTTGAGTGGAAATTTTCTAAGTCTATCTTCCTAATTTGAAGTCGAATTTCAACATTTCTGATATATTTGAGTGAGTTTGCATCTAACTTTGTCAGATATCGTCGATTAACATCCATTGAAGCCCATTGAGGTCGATTGTCACTTTGTGTTGAGTGAAAATTTTTTAAGTCTATCTTCCTAATTTGAAGTCGAATTTCAAAATTTCTCATATATTTGAGTGAGATTGCACATAACTTTGTCAGATATCGTAGATTTTCATCCATTGAAGCCCATTGAGGTCGATTGTCACTTTGTGTTGAGTGGAAATTTTCTAAGTCTATCTTCCTAATTTGAAGTCGAATTTCAACATTTCTGATATATTTGAGTGAGTTTGCATCTAACTTTGTCAGATATCGTCGATTAACATCCATTGAAGCCCATTGAGGTCGATTGTCACTTTGTGTTGAGTGAAAATTTTTTAAGTCTATCTTCCTAATTTGAAGTCGAATTTGAACATTTCTGATATATTTGAGTGAGTTTGCATCTAACTTTGTCAGATATCGTCGATTAACATCCATTGAAGCCCATTGAGGTCGATTGTCACTTTGTGTTGAGTGAAAATTTTTTAAGTCTATCTTCCTAATTTGAAGTCGAATTTCAAAATTTCTCATATATTTGAGTGAGTTTGCATCTAAATTATCAGATATCGTCAATTAACATCCATTAAAGCCCATTGAGGTCGATTGTCACTTTGTGTTGAGTGAAAATTTTTTAAGTCTATCATCCTAATTTGAAGTCGAATTTCAACATTTCTCATATATTTGAGTGAGTTTGCATCTTACTTTGTCAGATATCGTCGATTTACATCCGTAGAAGCCCATTGAGGTCGATTGTCACTTTGTGTTGAGTGAAAATTTTCTAAGTCTATCTTCCTAATTTGAAGTCGAATTTCAACATTTCTGATATATTTGAGTGAGTTTGCATCTAAATTGTCAGATATCGTCGATTTACATCCGTTGAAGCCCATTGAGGTCGATTGTCACTTTGTGTTGAGTGAAAATTTTCTAAGTCTATCTTCCTAATTTGAAGTCGAATTTCAACATTTCTGATATATTTGAGTGAGTTTGCATCTAACTTTGTCAGATATCGTCAATTAACATCCATTGAAGCCCATTGAGGTCGATTGTCACTTTGTGTTGAGTGAAAATTTTCTAAGTCTATCTTCCTAATTTGAAGTCGAATTTCAACATTTCTGATATATTTGAGTGAGTTTGCATCTAACTTTGTCAGATATCGTCGATTTACATCCATTGAAGCCCATTGAGGTCGATTGTCACTTTGAGTTGAGTGAAAATTTTTTAAGTCTATCTTCCTAATTTGAAGTCGAATTTCAACATTTCTCATATATTTGAGTGAGTTTCCATCTAACTTTGTCAGATATCGTCGATTTACATCCGTTGAAGCCCATTGAGGTCGATTGTCACTTTGTGTTGATTGAAAATTTTCTAAGTCTATCTTCCTAATTTGAAGTCGAATTTGAACATTTCTGATATATTTGAGTGAGTTTGCATCTAACTTTGTCAGATATCGTCGATTAACATCCATTGAAGCCCATTGAGGTCGATTGTCACTTTGTGTTGGGTGAAAATTTTCTAAGTCCATCTTCCTAATTTGAAGTCGAATTTCAACATTTCTGATATATTTGAGTGAGTTTGCATCTTACTTTGTCAGATATCGTCGATTTACATCCGTTGAAGCCCATTGAGGTCGATTGTCACTTTGTGTTGAGTGAAAATTTTCTAAGTCCATCTTCCTAATTTGAAGTCGAATTTCAACATTTCTGATATATTTGAGTGAGTTTGCATCTTACTTTGTCAGATATCGTCGATTTACATCCGTTGAAGCCCATTGAGGTCGATTGTCACTTTGTGTTGAGTGAAAATTTCCTAAGTCTATCTTCCTAATTTGAAGTCGAATTTCAACATTTCTGATATATTTGAGTGAGTTTGCATCTAACTTTGTCAGATATCGTCAATTAACATCCATTGAAGCCCATTGAGGTCGATTGTCACTTTGTGTTGAGTGAAAATTTTCTAAGTCTATCTTCCTAATTTGAAGTCGAATTCCAACATTTCTGATATATTTGAGTGAGTTTGCATCTAACTTTGTTAGATATCGTCGATTAACATCCATTGAAGCTCATTGAGGTCGATTGTCACTTTGTGTTGAGTGAAAATTTTCTAAGTCTATCTTCCTAATTTGAAGTCGAATTCCAACATTTCTGATATATTTGAGTGAGTTTGCATCTAACTTTGTTAGATATCGTCGATTAACATCCATTGAAGCTCATTGAGGTCGATTGTCACTTTGTGTTGAGTGAAAATTTTTTAAGTCTATCATCCTAATTTGAAGTCGAATTTCAACATTTCTCATATATGTGAGTGAGTTTGCATCTTACTTTGTCAGATATCGTCGATTTACATCCGTAGAAGCCCATTGAGGTCGATTGTCACTTTGTGTTGAGTGAAAATTTTTTAAGTCTATCTTCCTAATTTGAAGTCGAATTTCAAAATTTCTCATATATTTGACTGAGTTTGCATCTAAATTGTCAGATATCGTCAATTAACATCCATTGAAGCCCATTGAGGTCTATTGTCACTTTGTGTTGAGTGAAAATTTTCTAAGTCTATCTTCCTAATTTGAAGTCGAATTCCAACATTTCTGATATATTTGAGTGAGTTTGCATCTAACTTTGTCAGATATCGTCGATTAACATCCATTGAAGCTCATTGAGGTCGATTGTCACTTTGTGTTGAGTGAAAATTTCCTAAGTCTATCTTCCTAATTTGAAGTCGAATTTCAAAATTTCTCATATATTTGAGTGAGATTGCACATAACTTTGTCAGATATCGTCGATTTTCATCCATTGAAGCCCATTGAGGTCGATTGTCACTTTGTGTTGAGTGGAAATTTTCTAAGTCTATCTTCCTAATTTGAAGTCGAATTTCAACATTTCTGATATATTTGAGTGAGTTTGCATCTAACTTTGTCAGATATCGTCGATTAACATCCATTGAAGCCCATTGAGGTCGATTGTCACTTTGTGTTGAGTGAAAATTTTTTAAGTCTATCTTCCTAATTTGAAGTCGAATTTGAACATTTCTGATATATTTGAGTGAGTTTGCATCTAACTTTGTCAGATATCGTCGATTAACATCCATTGAAGCCCATTGAGGTCGATTGTCACTTTGTGTTGAGTGAAAATTTTTTAAGTCTATCTTCCTAATTTGAAGTCGAATTTCAAAATTTCTCATATATTTGAGTGAGTTTGCATCTAAATTATCAGATATCGTCAATTAACATCCATTGAAGCCCATTGAGGTCGATTGTCACTTTGTGTTGAGTGAAAATTTTTTAAGTCTATCATCCTAATTTGAAGTCGAATTTCAACATTTCTCATATATTTGAGTGAGTTTGCATCTTACTTTGTCAGATATCGTCGATTTACATCCGTAGAAGCCCATTGAGTTCGATTGTCACTTTGTGTTGAGTGAAAATTTTCTAAGTCTATCTTCCTAATTTGAAGTCGAATTCCAACATTTCTGATATATTTGAGTGAGTTTGCATCTAACTTTGTCAGATATCGTCGATTAACATCCATTGAAGCTCATTGAGGTCGATTGTCACTTTGTGTTGAGTGAAAATTTCCTAAGTCTATCTTCCTAATTTGAAGTCGAATTTGAACATTTGTGATATATTTGAGTGAGTTTGCATCTAACTTTGTCAGATATCGTCGATTAACTTCCATTGAAGCTCATTGAGGTCGATTGTCACTTTGTGTTGAGTGAAAATTTCCTAAGTCTATCTTCCTAATTTGAAGTCGAATTTGAACATTTCTGATATATTTGAGTGAGTTTGCATCTAACTTTGTCAGATATCGTCGATTAACATCCATTGAAGCTCATTGAGGTCGATTGTCACTTTGTGTTGAGTGAAAATTTCCTAAGTCTATCTTCCTAATTTGAAGTCGAATTTGAACATTTGTGATATATTTGAGTGAGTTTGCATCTAACTTTGTCAGATATCGTCGATTAACTTCCATTGAAGCTCATTGAGGTCGATTGTCACTTTGTGTTGAGTGAAAATTTCCTAAGTCTATCTTCCTAATTTGAAGTCGAATTTGAACATTTCTGATATATTTGAGTGAGTTTGCATCTAACTTTGTCAGATATCGTCGATTAACATCCATTGAAGCCCATTGAGGTCGATTGTCACTTTGTGTTGGGTGAAAATTTTCTAAGTCTATCTTCCTAATTTGAAGTCGAATTTCAACATTTCTGATATATTTGAGTGAGTTTGCATCTTACTTTGTCAGATATCGTCGATTTACATCCGTTGAAGCCCATTGAGGTCGATTGTCACTTTGTGTTGAGTGAAAATTTTTTAAGTCTATCTTCCTAATTTGAAGTCGAATTTCAAAATTTCTCATATATTTGAGTGAGTTTGCATCTAAATTGTCAGATATCGTCAATTAACATCCATTGAAGCCCATTGAGGTCGATTGTCACTTTGTGTTGAGTGAAAATTTTCTAAGTCTATCTTCCTAATTTGAAGTCGAATTTCAACATTTCTGATATATTTGAGTGAGTTTGCATCTTACGTTGTCAGATATCGTTGATATACATCCGTTGAAGCCCATTGAGGTCGATTGTCACTTTGTGTTGAGTGAAAATTTTCTAAGTCTATCTTCCTAATTTGAAGTCGAATTTGAACATTTCTGATATATTTGAGTGAGTTTGCATCTAACTTTGTCAGATATCGTCGATTAACATCCATTGAAGCCCATTGAGGTCGATTGTCACTTTGTGTTGGGTGAAAATTTTCTAAGTCTATCTTCCTAATTTGAAGTCGAATTTCAACATTTCTGATATATTTGAGTGAGTTTGCATCTTACGTTGTCAGATATCGTCGATATACATCCGTTGAAGCCCATTGAGGTCGATTGTCACTTTGTGTTGAGTGAAAATTTTCTAAGTCTATCTTCCTAATTTGAAGTCGAATTTCAACATTTCTGATATATTTGAGTGAGTTTGCATCTAACTTTGTCAGATATCGTCGATTTACATCCATTGAAGCCCATTGAGGTCGATTGTCACTTTGTGTTGGGTGAAAATCTTCTAAGTCTATCTTCCTAATTTGAAGTCGAATTTCAACATTTCTGATATATTTGAGTGAGTTTGCATCTTACTTTGTCAGATATCGTCGATATACATCCGTTGAAGCCCATTGAGGTCGATTGTCACTTTGTGTTGAGTGAAAATTTTCTAAGTCTATCTTCCTAATTTGAAGTCGAATTTCAACATTTCTGATATATTTGAGTGAGTTTGCATCTAACTTTGTCAGATATCGTCGATTTACATCCATTGAAGCCCATTGAGGTCGATTGTCACTTTGTGTTGATTGAAAATCTTCTAAGTCTATCTTCCTAATTTGAAGTCGAATTTCAACATTTCTGATATATTTGAGTGAGTTCGCATCTTACTTTGTCAGATATCGTCGATTTACATCCGTTGAAGCCCATTGAGGTCGATTGTCACTTTGTGTTGAGTGAAAATTTTCTAAGTCTATCTTTCTAATTTGAAGTCGAATTCCAACATTTCTCATATATTTGAGTGAGTTTGCATCTTACTTTGTCAGATATCGTCGATATACATCCATTGAAGCCCATTGAGGTCGATTGTCACTTTGTGTTGAGTGAAAATTTTCTAAGTCTATCTTCCTAATTTGAAGTCGAATTCCAACATTTCTGATATATTTGAGTGAGTTTGCATCTAACTTTGTTAGATATCGTCGATTAACATCCATTGAAGCCCATTGAGGTCGATTGTCACTTTGTGTTGAGTGAAAATTTTCTAAGTCTATCTTTCTAATTTGAAGTCGAATTCCGACATTTCTCATATATTTGAGTGAGTTTGCATCTTACTTTGTCAGATATCGTCGATATACATCCGTTGAAGCCCATTGAGGTCGATTGTCACTTTGTGTTGAGTGAAAATTTTCTAAGTCTATCTTCCTAATTTGAAGTCGAATTTCAACATTTCTGATATATTTGAGTGAGTTTGCATCTAACTTTGTCAGATATCGTCGATTTACATCCATTGAAGCCCATTGAGGTCGATTGTCACTTTGTGTTGATTGAAAATCTTCTAAGTCTATCTTCCTAATTTGAAGTCGAATTTCAACATTTCTGATATATTTGAGTGAGTTCGCATCTTACTTTGTCAGATATCGTCGATTTACATCCGTTGAAGCCCATTGAGGTCGATTGTCACTTTGTGTTGAGTGAAAATTTTTTAAGTCTATCTTCCTAATTTGAAGTCGAATTTCAAAATTTCTCATATATTTGAGTGAGTTTGCATCTAACTTTGTCAGATATCGTCAATTAACATCCATTGAAGCCCATTGAGGTCGATTGTCACTTTGTGTTGAGTGAAAATTATCTAAGTCTATCTTTCTAATTTGAAGTCGAATTCCAACATTTCTCATATATTTGAGTGAGTTTGCATCTTACTTTGTCAGATATCGTCGATTTACATCCGTAGAAGCCCATTGAGGTCGATTGTCACTTTGTGTTGAGTGAAAATTTCCTAAGTCTATCTTCCTAATTTGAAGTCGAATTTGAACATTTCTGATATATTTGAGTGAGTTTGCATCTAACTTTGTCAGATATCGTCGATTAACATCCATTGAAGCTCATTGAGGTCGATTGTCACTTTGTGTTGAGTGAAAATTTCCTAAGTCTATCTTCCTAATTTGAAGTCGAATTTGAACATTTCTGATATATTTGAGTGAGTTTGCATCTAACTTTGTCAGATATCGTCGATTAACATCCATTGAAGCCCATTGAGGTCGATTGTCACTTTGTGTTGAGTGAAAATTTTTTAAGTCTATCTTCCTAATTTGAAGTCGAATTTCAAAATTTCTCATATATTTGAGTGAGTTTGCATCTAAATTATCAGATATCGTCAATTAACATCCATTGAAGCCCATTGAGGTCGATTGTCACTTTGTGTTGAGTGAAAATTTTTTAAGTCTATCATCCTAATTTGAAGTCGAATTTCAACATTTCTCATATATTTGAGTGAGTTTGCATCTTACTTTGTCAGATATCGTCGATTTACATCCGTAGAAGCCCATTGAGTTCGATTGTCACTTTGTGTTGAGTGAAAATTTTCTAAGTCTATCTTCCTAATTTGAAGTCGAATTCCAACATTTCTGATATATTTGAGTGAGTTTGCATCTAACTTTGTCAGATATCGTCGATTAACATCCATTGAAGCTCATTGAGGTCGATTGTCACTTTGTGTTGAGTGAAAATTTCCTAAGTCTATCTTCCTAATTTGAAGTCGAATTTGAACATTTCTGATATATTTGAGTGAGTTTGCATCTAACTTTGTCAGATATCGTCGATTAACTTCCATTGAAGCTCATTGAGGTCGATTGTCACTTTGTGTTGAGTGAAAATTTCCTAAGTCTATCTTCCTAATTTGAAGTCGAATTTGAACATTTCTGATATATTTGAGTGAGTTTGCATCTAACTTTGTCAGATATCGTCGATTAACATCCATTGAAGCCCATTGAGGTCGATTGTCACTTTGTGTTGGGTGAAAATTTTCTAAGTCTATCTTCCTAATTTGAAGTCGAATTTCAACATTTCTGATATATTTGAGTGAGTTTGCATCTAACTTTGTCAGATATCGTCGATTTACATCCATTGAAGCCCATTGAGGTCGATTGTCACTTTGTGTTGATTGAAAATCTTCTAAGTCTATCTTCCTAATTTGAAGTCGAATTTCAACATTTCTGATATATTTGAGTGAGTTCGCATCTTACTTTGTCAGATATCGTCGATTTACATCCGTTGAAGCCCATTGAGGTCGATTGTCACTTTGTGTTGAGTGAAAATTTTTTAAGTCTATCTTCCTAATTTGAAGTCGAATTTCAAAATTTCTCATATATTTGAGTGAGTTTGCATCTAACTTTGTCAGATATCGTCAATTAACATCCATTGAAGCCCATTGAGGTCGATTGTCACTTTGTGTTGAGTGAAAATTATCTAAGTCTATCTTTCTAATTTGAAGTCGAATTCCAACATTTCTCATATATTTGAGTGAGTTTGCATCTTACTTTGTCAGATATCGTCGATTTACATCCGTAGAAGCCCATTGAGGTCGATTGTCACTTTGTGTTGAGTGAAAATTTCCTAAGTCTATCTTCCTAATTTGAAGTCGAATTTGAACATTTCTGATATATTTGAGTGAGTTTGCATCTAACTTTGTCAGATATCGTCGATTAACATCCATTGAAGCTCATTGAGGTCGATTGTCACTTTGTGTTGAGTGAAAATTTCCTAAGTCTATCTTCCTAATTTGAAGTCGAATTTGAACATTTCTGATATATTTGAGTGAGTTTGCATCTAACTTTGTCAGATATCGTCGATTAACATCCATTGAAGCCCATTGAGGTCGATTGTCACTTTGTGTTGAGTGAAAATTTTTTAAGTCTATCTTCCTAATTTGAAGTCGAATTTCAAAATTTCTCATATATTTGAGTGAGTTTGCATCTAAATTATCAGATATCGTCAATTAACATCCATTGAAGCCCATTGAGGTCGATTGTCACTTTGTGTTGAGTGAAAATTTTTTAAGTCTATCATCCTAATTTGAAGTCGAATTTCAACATTTCTCATATATTTGAGTGAGTTTGCATCTTACTTTGTCAGATATCGTCGATTTACATCCGTAGAAGCCCATTGAGTTCGATTGTCACTTTGTGTTGAGTGAAAATTTTCTAAGTCTATCTTCCTAATTTGAAGTCGAATTCCAACATTTCTGATATATTTGAGTGAGTTTGCATCTAACTTTGTCAGATATCGTCGATTAACATCCATTGAAGCTCATTGAGGTCGATTGTCACTTTGTGTTGAGTGAAAATTTCCTAAGTCTATCTTCCTAATTTGAAGTCGAATTTGAACATTTCTGATATATTTGAGTGAGTTTGCATCTAACTTTGTCAGATATCGTCGATTAACTTCCATTGAAGCTCATTGAGGTCGATTGTCACTTTGTGTTGAGTGAAAATTTCCTAAGTCTATCTTCCTAATTTGAAGTCGAATTTGAACATTTCTGATATATTTGAGTGAGTTTGCATCTAACTTTGTCAGATATCGTCGATTAACATCCATTGAAGCCCATTGAGGTCGATTGTCACTTTGTGTTGGGTGAAAATTTTCTAAGTCTATCTTCCTAATTTGAAGTCGAATTTCAACATTTCTGATATATTTGAGTGAGTTTGCATCTTACTTTGTCAGATATCGTCGATTTACATCCGTTGAAGCCCATTGAGGTCGATTGTCACTTTGTGTTGAGTGAAAATTTTTTAAGTCTATCTTCCTAATTTGAAGTCGAATTTCAAAATTTCTCATATATTTGAGTGAGTTTGCATCTAAATTGTCAGATATCGTCAATTAACATCCATTGAAGCCCATTGAGGTCGATTGTCACTTTGTGTTGAGTGAAAATTTTCTAAGTCTATCTTCCTAATTTGAAGTCGAATTCCAACATTTCTGATATATTTGAGTGAGTTTGCATCTAACATTGTCAGATATCGTCGATTAACATCCATTGAAGCTCATTGAGGTCGATTGTCACTTTGTGTTGAGTGAAAATTTCCTAAGTCTATCTTCCTAATTTGAAGTCGAATTTGAACATTTCTGATATATTTGAGTGAGTTTGCATCTAACTTTGTCAGATATCGTCGATTAACATCCATTGAAGCCCATTGAGGTCGATTGTCACTTTGTGTTGGGTGAAAATTTTCTAAGTCTATCTTCCTAATTTGAAGTCGAATTTCAACATTTCTGATATATTTGAGTGAGTTTGCATCTTACTTTGTCAGATATCGTCGATATACATCCGTTGAAGCCCATTGAGGTCGATTGTCACTTTGTGTTGAGTGAAAATTTTCTAAGTCTATCTTCCTTATTTGAAGTCGATTTTCAACATTTCTGATATATTTGAGTGAGTTTGCATCTAACTTTGTCAGATATCGTCGATTTACATCCATTGAAGCCCATTGAGGTCGATTGTCACTTTGTGTTGATTGAAAATCTTCTAAGTCTATCTTCCTAATTTGAAGTCGAATTTCAACATTTCTGATATATTTGAGTGAGTTCGCATCTTACTTTGTCAGATATCGTCGATTTACATCCGTTGAAGCCCATTGAGGTCGATTGTCACTTTGTGTTGAGTGAAAATTTTTTAAGTCTATCTTCCTAATTTGAAGTCGAATTTGAACATTTCTGATATATTTGAGTGAGTTTGCATCTAACTTTGTCAGATATCGTCGATTAACATCCATTGAAGCTCATTGAGGTCGATTGTCACTTTGTGTTGAGTGAAAATTTCCTAAGTCTATCTTCCTAATTTGAAGTCGAATTTGAACATTTCTGATATATTTGAGTGAGTTTGCATCTAACTTTGTCAGATATCGTCGATTAACATCCATTGAAGCCCATTGAGGTCGATTGTCACTTTGTGTTGAGTGAAAATTTTTTAAGTCTATCTTCCTAATTTGAAGTCGAATTTCAAAATTTCTCATATATTTGAGTGAGTTTGCATCTAAATTATCAGATATCGTCAATTAACATCCATTGAAGCCCATTGAGGTCGATTGTCACTTTGTGTTGAGTGAAAATTTTTTAAGTCTATCATCCTAATTTGAAGTCGAATTTCAACATTTCTCATATATTTGAGTGAGTTTGCATCTTACTTTGTCAGATATCGTCGATTTACATCCGTAGAAGCCCATTGAGGTCGATTGTCACTTTGTGTTGGGTGAAAATTTTCTAAGTCTATCTTCCTAATTTGAAGTCGAATTTCAACATTTCTGATATATTTGAGTGAGTTTGCATCTAACTTTGTCAGATATCGTCGATTTACATCCATTGAAGCCCATTGAGGTCGATTGTCACTTTGTGTTGATTGAAAATCTTCTAAGTCTATCTTCCTAATTTGAAGTCGAATTTCAAAATTTCTGATATATTTGAGTGAGTTTGCATCTAACTTTGTCAGATATCGTCGATTAACTTCCATTGAAGCTCATTGAGGTCGATTGTCACTTTGTGTTGAGTGAAAATTTCCTAAGTCTATCTTCCTAATTTGAAGTCGAATTTGAACATTTCTGATATATTTGAGTGAGTTTGCATCTAACTTTGTCAGATATCGTCGATTTACATCCATTGAAGCCCATTGAGGTCGATTGTCACTTTGTGTTGATTGAAAATCTTCTAAGTCTATCTTCCTAATTTGAAGTCGAATTTCAACATTTCTGATATATTTGAGTGAGTTCGCATCTTACTTTGTCAGATATCGTCGATTTACATCCGTTGAAGCCCATTGAGGTCGATTGTCACTTTGTGTTGAGTGAAAATTTTTTAAGTCTATCTTCCTAATTTGAAGTCGAATTTCAAAATTTCTCATATATTTGAGTGAGTTTGCATCTAAATTATCAGATATCGTCAATTAACATCCATTGAAGCCCATTGAGGTCGATTGTCACTTTGTGTTGAGTGAAAATTTTTTAAGTCTATCATCCTAATTTGAAGTCGAATTTCAACATTTCTCATATATTTGAGTGAGTTTGCATCTTACTTTGTCAGATATCGTCGATTTACATCCGTAGAAGCCCATTGAGTTCGATTGTCACTTTGTGTTGAGTGAAAATTTTCTAAGTCTATCTTCCTAATTTGAAGTCGAATTCCAACATTTCTGATATAT
Organism: Diorhabda carinulata; assembly: GCF_026250575.1. Lineage (NCBI taxonomy): Eukaryota > Metazoa > Arthropoda > Insecta > Coleoptera > Chrysomelidae > Diorhabda > Diorhabda carinulata. The sequence continues at coordinate 15,627,451 of NC_079462.1, forward strand.
TTGAGTGAGTTTGCATCTAACTTTGTCAGATATCGTCGATTAACATCCATTGAAGCTCATTGAGGTCGATTGTCACTTTGTGTTGAGTGAAAATTTCCTAAGTCTATCTTCCTAATTTGAAGTCGAATTTGAACATTTCTGATATATTTGAGTGAGTTTGCATCTAACTTTGTCAGATATCGTCGATTAACTTCCATTGAAGCTCATTGAGGTCGATTGTCACTTTGTGTTGAGTGAAAATTTCCTAAGTCTATCTTCCTAATTTGAAGTCGAATTTGAACATTTCTGATATATTTGAGTGAGTTTGCATCTAACTTTGTCAGATATCGTCGATTAACATCCATTGAAGCCCATTGAGGTCGATTGTCACTTTGTGTTGGGTGAAAATTTTCTAAGTCTATCTTCCTAATTTGAAGTCGAATTTCAACATTTCTGATATATTTGAGTGAGTTTGCATCTTACTTTGTCAGATATCGTCGATTTACATCCGTTGAAGCCCATTGAGGTCGATTGTCACTTTGTGTTGAGTGAAAATTTTTTAAGTCTATCTTCCTAATTTGAAGTCGAATTTCAAAATTTCTCATATATTTGAGTGAGTTTGCATCTAAATTGTCAGATATCGTCAATTAACATCCATTGAAGCCCATTGAGGTCGATTGTCACTTTGTGTTGAGTGAAAATTTTCTAAGTCTATCTTCCTAATTTGAAGTCGAATTCCAACATTTCTGATATATTTGAGTGAGTTTGCATCTAACATTGTCAGATATCGTCGATTAACATCCATTGAAGCTCATTGAGGTCGATTGTCACTTTGTGTTGAGTGAAAATTTCCTAAGTCTATCTTCCTAATTTGAAGTCGAATTTGAACATTTCTGATATATTTGAGTGAGTTTGCATCTAACTTTGTCAGATATCGTCGATTAACATCCATTGAAGCCCATTGAGGTCGATTGTCACTTTGTGTTGGGTGAAAATTTTCTAAGTCTATCTTCCTAATTTGAAGTCGAATTTCAACATTTCTGATATATTTGAGTGAGTTTGCATCTTACTTTGTCAGATATCGTCGATATACATCCGTTGAAGCCCATTGAGGTCGATTGTCACTTTGTGTTGAGTGAAAATTTTCTAAGTCTATCTTCCTAATTTGAAGTCGATTTTCAACATTTCTGATATATTTGAGTGAGTTTGCATCTAACTTTGTCAGATATCGTCGATTTACATCCATTGAAGCCCATTGAGGTCGATTGTCACTTTGTGTTGATTGAAAATCTTCTAAGTCTATCTTCCTAATTTGAAGTCGAATTTCAACATTTCTGATATATTTGAGTGAGTTCGCATCTTACTTTGTCAGATATCGTCGATTTACATCCGTTGAAGCCCATTGAGGTCGATTGTCACTTTGTGTTGAGTGAAAATTTTTTAAGTCTATCTTCCTAATTTGAAGTCGAATTTGAACATTTCTGATATATTTGAGTGAGTTTGCATCTAACTTTGTCAGATATCGTCGATTAACATCCATTGAAGCTCATTGAGGTCGATTGTCACTTTGTGTTGAGTGAAAATTTCCTAAGTCTATCTTCCTAATTTGAAGTCGAATTTGAACATTTCTGATATATTTGAGTGAGTTTGCATCTAACTTTGTCAGATATCGTCGATTAACATCCATTGAAGCCCATTGAGGTCGATTGTCACTTTGTGTTGAGTGAAAATTTTTTAAGTCTATCTTCCTAATTTGAAGTCGAATTTCAAAATTTCTCATATATTTGAGTGAGTTTGCATCTAAATTATCAGATATCGTCAATTAACATCCATTGAAGCCCATTGAGGTCGATTGTCACTTTGTGTTGAGTGAAAATTTTTTAAGTCTATCATCCTAATTTGAAGTCGAATTTCAACATTTCTCATATATTTGAGTGAGTTTGCATCTTACTTTGTCAGATATCGTCGATTTACATCCGTAGAAGCCCATTGAGTTCGATTGTCACTTTGTGTTGAGTGGAAATTTTCTAAGTCTATCTTCCTAATTTGAAGTCGAATTCCAACATTTCTGATATATTTGAGTGAGTTTGCATCTAACTTTGTCAGATATCGTCGATTAACATCCATTGAAGCTCATTGAGGTCGATTGTCACTTTGTGTTGAGTGAAAATTTCCTAAGTCTATCTTCCTAATTTGAAGTCGAATTTGAACATTTCTGATATATTTGAGTGAGTTTGCATCTAACTTTGTCAGATATCGTCGATTAACTCCCATTGAAGCTCATTGAGGTCGATTGTCACTTTGTGTTGAGTGAAAATTTCCTAAGTCTATCTTCCTAATTTGAAGTCGAATTTGAACATTTCTGATATATTTGAGTGAGTTTGCATCTAACTTTGTCAGATATCGTCGATTAACATCCATTGAAGCCCATTGAGGTCGATTGTCACTTTGTGTTGGGTGAAAATTTTCTAAGTCTATCTTCCTAATTTGAAGTCGAATTTCAACATTTCTGATATATTTGAGTGAGTTTGCATCTTACTTTGTCAGATATCGTCGATTTACATCCGTTGAAGCCCATTGAGGTCGATTGTCACTTTGTGTTGAGTGAAAATTTTTTAAGTCTATCTTCCTAATTTGAAGTCGAATTTCAAAATTTCTCATATATTTGAGTGAGTTTGCATCTAAATTGTCAGATATCGTCAATTAACATCCATTGAAGCCCATTGAGGTCGATTGTCACTTTGTGTTGAGTGAAAATTTTCTAAGTCTATCTTCCTAATTTGAAGTCGAATTCCAACATTTCTGATATATTTGAGTGAGTTTGCATCTAACATTGTCAGATATCGTCGATTAACATCCATTGAAGCTCATTGAGGTCGATTGTCACTTTGTGTTGAGTGAAAATTTCCTAAGTCTATCTTCCTAATTTGAAGTCGAATTTGAACATTTCTGATATATTTGAGTGAGTTTGCATCTAACTTTGTCAGATATCGTCGATTAACATCCATTGAAGCCCATTGAGGTCGATTGTCACTTTGTGTTGGGTGAAAATTTTCTAAGTCTATCTTCCTAATTTGAAGTCGAATTTCAACATTTCTGATATATTTGAGTGAGTTTGCATCTTACTTTGTCAGATATCGTCGATATACATCCGTTGAAGCCCATTGAGGTCGATTGTCACTTTGTGTTGAGTGAAAATTTTCTAAGTCTATCTTCCTAATTTGAAGTCGATTTTCAACATTTCTGATATATTTGAGTGAGTTTGCATCTAACTTTGTCAGATATCGTCGATTTACATCCATTGAAGCCCATTGAGGTCGATTGTCACTTTGTGTTGATTGAAAATCTTCTAAGTCTATCTTCCTAATTTGAAGTCGAATTTCAACATTTCTGATATATTTGAGTGAGTTCGCATCTTACTTTGTCAGATATCGTCGATTTACATCCGTTGAAGCCCATTGAGGTCGATTGTCACTTTGTGTTGAGTGAAAATTTTTTAAGTCTATCTTCCTAATTTGAAGTCGAATTTCAAAATTTCTCATATATTTGAGTGAGTTTGCATCTAACTTTGTCAGATATCGTCAATTAACATCCATTGAAGCCCATTGAGGTCGATTGTCACTTTGTGTTGAGTGAAAATTTTCTAAGTCTATCTTTCTAATTTGAAGTCGAATTCCAACATTTCTCATATATTTGAGTGAGTTTGCATCTTACTTTGTCAGATATCGTCGATATACATCCGTTGAAGCCCATTGAGGTCGATTGTCACTTTGTGTTGAGTGAAAATTTTCTAAGTCTATCTTCCTAATTTGAAGTCGAATTTCAACATTTCTGATATATTTGAGTGAGTTTGCATCTAACTTTGTCAGATATCGTCGATTTACATCCATTGAAGCCCATTGAGGTCGATTGTCACTTTGTGTTGATTGAAAATCTTCTAAGTCTATCTTCCTAATTTGAAGTCGAATTTCAACATTTCTGATATATTTGAGTGAGTTCGCATCTTACTTTGTCAGATATCGTCGATTTACATCCGTTGAAGCCCATTGAGGTCGATTGTCACTTTGTGTTGAGTGAAAATTTTTTAAGTCTATCTTCCTAATTTGAAGTCGAATTTCAAAATTTCTCATATATTTGAGTGAGTTTGCATCTAACTTTGTCAGATATCGTCAATTAACATCCATTGAAGCCCATTGAGGTCGATTGTCACTTTGTGTTGAGTGAAAATTATCTAAGTCTATCTTTCTAATTTGAAGTCGAATTCCAACATTTCTCATATATTTGAGTGAGTTTGCATCTTACTTTGTCAGATATCGTCGATTTACATCCGTAGAAGCCCATTGAGGTCGATTGTCACTTTGTGTTGAGTGAAAATTTCCTAAGTCTATCTTCCTAATTTGAAGTCGAATTTCAACATTTCTGATATATTTGAGTGAGTTTGCATCTAACTTTGTCAGATATCGTCGATTTACATCCATTGAAGCCCATTGAGGTCGATTGTCACTTTGTGTTGATTGAAAATCTTCTAAGTCTATCTTCCTAATTTGAAGTCGAATTTCAACATTTCTGATATATTTGAGTGAGTTCGCATCTTACTTTGTCAGATATCGTCGATTTACATCCGTTGAAGCCCATTGAGGTCGATTGTCACTTTGTGTTGAGTGAAAATTTTTTAAGTCTATCTTCCTAATTTGAAGTCGAATTTCAAAATTTCTCATATATTTGAGTGAGTTTGCATCTAACTTTGTCAGATATCGTCAATTAACATCCATTGAAGCCCATTGAGGTCGATTGTCACTTTGTGTTGAGTGAAAATTATCTAAGTCTATCTTTCTAATTTGAAGTCGAATTCCAACATTTCTCATATATTTGAGTGAGTTTGCATCTTACTTTGTCAGATATCGTCGATTTACATCCGTAGAAGCCCATTGAGGTCGATTGTCACTTTGTGTTGAGTGAAAATTTCCTAAGTCTATCTTCCTAATTTGAAGTCGAATTTGAACATTTCTGATATATTTGAGTGAGTTTGCATCTAACTTTGTCAGATATCGTCGATTAACATCCATTGAAGCTCATTGAGGTCGATTGTCACTTTGTGTTGAGTGAAAATTTCCTAAGTCTATCTTCCTAATTTGAAGTCGAATTTCAAAATTTCTGATATATTTGAGTGAGTTTGCATCTAACTTTGTCAGATATCGTCGATTAACATCCATTGAAGCCCATTGAGGTCGATTGTCACTTTGTGTTGGGTGAAAATTTTCTAAGTTTATCTTCCTAATTTGAAGTCGAATTCCAACATTTCTGATATATTTGAGTGAGTTTGCATCTAACTTTGTCAGATATCGTCAATTAACATCCATTGAAGCCCATTGAGGTCGATTGTCACTTTGTGTTGAGTGAAAATTTTCTAAGTCTATCTTCCTAATTTGAAGTCGAATTCCAACATTTCTGATATATTTGAGTGAGTTTGCATCTAACTTTGTCAGATATCGTCGATTAACATCCATTGAAGCTCATTGAGGTCGATTGTCACTTTGTGTTGAGTGAAAATTTCCTAAGTCTATCTTCCTAATTTGAAGTCGAATTTGAACATTTCTGATATATTTGAGTGAGTTTGCATCTAACTTTGTCAGATATCGTCGATTAACATCCATTGAAGCCCATTGAAGTCGATTGTCACTTTGTGTTGGGTGAAAATTTTCTAAGTCTATCTTCCTAATTTGAAGTCGAATTTCAACATTTCTGATATATTTGAGTGAGTTTGCATCTTACTTTGTCAGATATCGTCGATTTACATCCGTTGAAGCCCATTGAGGTCGATTGTCACTTTGTGTTGAGTGAAAATTTTCTAAGTCTATCTTCCTAATTTGAAGTCGAATTTCAACATTTCTGATATATTTGAGTGAGTTTGCATCTAACTTTGTCAGATATCGTCGATTTACATCCATTGAAGCCCATTGAGGTCGATTGTCACTTTGTGTTGAGTGAAAATTTTCTAAGTCTATCTTCCTAATTTGAAGTCGAATTCCAACATTTCTGATATATTTGAGTGAGTTTGCATCTTACTTTGTCAGATATCGTCGATTTACATCCGTTGAAGCCCATTGAGGTCGATTGTCACTTTGTGTTGGGTGAAAATTTTCTAAGTCTATCTTCCTAATTTGAAGTCGAATTCCAACATTTCTGATATATTTGAGTGAGTTTGCATCTTACTTTGTCAGATATCGTCGATTTACATCCGTTGAAGCCCATTGAGGTCGATTGTCACTTTGTGTTGAGTGAAAATTTTCTAAGTCTATCTTCCTAATTTGAAGTCGAATTCCAACATTTCTGATATATTTGAGTGAGTTTGCATCTAACTTTGTCAGATATCGTCGATTAACATCCATTGAAGCCCATTGAGGTCGATTGTCACTTTGTGTTGAGTGAAAATTTTCTAAGTCTATCTTCCTAATTTGAAGTCGAATTCCAACATTTCTGATATATTTGAGTGAGTTTGCATCTTACTTTGTCAGATATCGTCGATTTACATCCGTTGAAGCCCATTGAGGTCGATTGTCACTTTGTGTTGAGTGAAAATTTTCTAAGTCTATCTTCCTAATTTGAAGTCGAATTCCAACATTTCTGATATATTTGAGTGAGTTTGCATCTTACTTTGTCAGATATCGTCGATTTACATCCGTTGAAGCCCATTGAGGTCGATTGTCACTTTGTGTTGGGTGAAAATTTTCTAAGTCTATCTTCCTAATTTGAAGTCGAATTCCAACATTTCTGATATATTTGAGTGAGTTTGCATCTTACTTTGTCAGATATCGTCGATTTACATCCGTTGAAGCCCATTGAGGTCGATTGTCACTTTGTGTTGAGTGAAAATTTTCTAAGTCTATCTTCCTAATTTGAAGTCGAATTCCAACATTTCTGATATATTTGAGTGAGTTTGCATCTAACTTTGTCAGATATCGTCGATTAACATCCATTGAAGCCCATTGAGGTCGATTGTCACTTTGTGTTGAGTGAAAATTTTCTAAGTCTATCTTCCTAATTTGAAGTCGAATTCCAACATTTCTGATATATTTGAGTGAGTTTGCATCTTACTTTGTCAGATATCGTCGATTTACATCCGTTGAAGCCCATTGAGGTCGATTGTCACTTTGTGTTGAGTGAAAATTTTCTAAGTCTATCTTCCTAATTTGAAGTCGAATTTCAACATTTCTGATATATTTGAGTGAGTTTGCATCTAACTTTGTCAGATATCGTCGATTTACATCCATTGAAGCCCATTGAGGTCGATTGTCACTTTGTGTTGATTGAAAATCTTCTAAGTCTATCTTCCTAATTTGAAGTCGAATTTCAACATTTCTGATATATTTGAGTGAGTTTGCATCTTACTTTGTCAGATATCGTCGATTTACATCCGTTGAAGCCCATTGAGGTCGATTGTCACTTTGTGTTGAGTGAAAATTTTTTAAGTCTATCTTCCTAATTTGAAGTCGAATTTCAAAATTTCTCATATATTTGAGTGAGTTTGCATCTTACTTTGTCAGATATCGTCAATTAACATCCATTGAAGCCCATTGAGGTCGATTGTCACTTTGTGTTGAGTGAAAATTTTCTAAGTCTATCTTTCTAATTTGAAGTCGAATTCCAACATTTCTGATATATTTGAGTGAGTTTGCATCTAACTTTGTCAGATATCGTCGATTAACATCCATTGAAGCTCATTGAGGTCGATTGTCACTTTGTGTTGAGTGAAAATTTCCTAAGTCTATCTTCCTAATTTGAAGTCGAATTTGAACATTTCTGATATATTTGAGTGAGTTTGCATCTAACTTTGTCAGATATCGTCGATTAACATCCATTGAAGCCCATTGAGGTCGATTGTCACTTTGTGTTGGGTAAAAATTTTCTAAGTCTATCTTCCTAATTTGAAGTCGAATTCCAACATTTCTGATATATTTGAGTGAGTTTGCATCTAACTTTGTCAGATATCGTCAATTAACATCCATTGAAGCCCATTGAGGTCGATTGTCACTTTGTGTTGAGTGAAAATTTTCTAAGTCTATCTTCCTAGTTTGAAGTCGAATTCCAACATTTCTGATATATTTGAGTGAGTTTGCATCTAACTTTGTCAGATATCGTCGATTAACATCCATTGAAGCTCATTGAGGTCGATTGTCACTTTGTGTTGAGTGAAAATTTCCTAAGTCTATCTTCCTAATTTGAAGTCGAATTTGAACATTTCTGATATATTTGAGTGAGTTTGCATCTAACTTTGTCAGATATCGTCGATTAACATCCATTGAAGCCCATTGAGGTCGATTGTCACTTTGTGTTGGGTGAAAATTTTCTAAGTCTATCTTCCTAATTTGAAGTCGAATTTCAACATTTCTGATATATTTGAGTGAGTTTGCATCTTACTTTGTCAGATATCGTCGATTTACATCCGTTGAAGCCCATTGAGGTCGATTGTCACTTTGTGTTGAGTGAAAATTTTCTAAGTCTATCTTCCTAATTTGAAGTCGAATTTCAACATTTCTGATATATTTGAGTGAGTTTGCATCTAACTTTGTCAGATATCGTCGATTTACATCCATTGAAGCCCATTGAGGTCGATTGTCACTTTGTGTTGATTGAAAATCTTCTAAGTCTATCTTCCTAATTTGAAGTCGAATTTCAACATTTCTGATATATTTGAGTGAGTTTGCATCTTACTTTGTCAGATATCGTCGATTTACATCCGTTGAAGCCCATTGAGGTCGATTGTCACTTTGTGTTGAGTGAAAATTTTTTAAGTCTATCTTCCTAATTTGAAGTCGAATTTCAAAATTTCTCATATATTTGAGTGAGTTTGCATCTTACTTTGTCAGATATCGTCAATTAACATCCATTGAAGCCCATTGAGGTCGATTGTCACTTTTTGTTGAGTGGAAATTTTCTAAGTCTATCTTCCTAATTTGAAGTCGAATTTCAACATTTCTGATATATTTGAGTGAGTTTGCATCTAACTTTGTCAGATATCGTCGATTAACATCCATTGAAGCCCATTGAGGTCGATTGTCACTTTGTGTTGAGTGAAAATTTTTTAAGTCTATCTTCCTAATTTGAAGTCGAATTTGAACATTTCTGATATATTTGAGTGAGTTTGCATCTAACTTTGTCAGATATCGTCGATTAACATCCATTGAAGCCCATTGAGGTCGATTGTCACTTTGTGTTGAGTGAAAATTTTTTAAGTCTATCTTCCTAATTTGAAGTCGAATTTCAAAATTTCTCATATATTTGAGTGAGTTTGCATCTAAATTATCAGATATCGTCAATTAACATCCATTGAAGCCCATTGAGGTCGATTGTCACTTTGTGTTGAGTGAAAATTTTTTAAGTCTATCATCCTAATTTGAAGTCGAATTTCAACATTTCTCATATATTTGAGTGAGTTTGCATCTTACTTTGTCAGATATCGTCGATTTACATCCGTAGAAGCCCATTGAGGTCGATTGTCACTTTGTGTTGAGTGAAAATTTTCTAAGTCTATCTTCCTAATTTGAAGTCGAATTTCAACATTTCTGATATATTTGAGTGAGTTTGCATCTAACTTTGTCAGATATCGTCAATTAACATCCATTGAAGCCCATTGAGGTCGATTGTCACTTTGTGTTGAGTGAAAATTTTCTAAGTCTATCTTCCTAATTTGAAGTCGAATTCCAACATTTCTGATATATTTGAGTGAGTTTGCATCTAACTTTGTCAGATATCGTCGATTAACATCCATTGAAGCTCATTGAGGTCGATTGTCACTTTGTGTTGAGTGAAAATTTCTTAAGTCTATCTTCCTAATTTGAAGTCGAATTTGAACATTTCTGATATATTTGAGTGAGTTTGCATCTAACTTTGTCAGATATCGTCGATTAACATCCATTGAAGCTCATTGAGGTCGATTGTCACTTTGTGTTGAGTGAAAATTTCCTAAGTCTATCTTCCTAATTTGAAGTCGAATTTGAACATTTCTGATATATTTGAGTGAGTTTGCATCTAACTTTGTCAGATATCGTCGATTAACATCCATTGAAGCCCATTGAGGTCGATTGTCACTTTGTGTTGGGTGAAAATTTTCTAAGTCTATCTTCCTAATTTGAAGTCGAATTTCAACATTTCTCATATATTTGAGTGAGTTTGCATCTAAATTGTCAGATATCGTCAATTAACATCCATTGAAGCCCATTGAGGTCGATTGTCACTTTGTGTTGAGTGAAAATTTTCTAAGTCTATCTTCCTAATTTGAAGTCGAATTTCAACATTTCTGATATATTTGAGTGAGTTTGCATCTAACTTTGTCAGATATCGTCGATTTACATCCGTTGAAGCCCATTGAGGTCGATTGTCACTTTGTGTTGATTGAAAATCTTCTAAGTCTATCTTCCTAATTTGAAGTCGAATTTCAACATTTCTGATATATTTGAGTGAGTTTGCATCTTACTTTGTCAGATATCGTCGATTTACATCCGTTGAAGCCCATTGAGGTCGATTGTCACTTTGTGTTGAGTGAAAATTTTTTAAGTCTATCTTCCTAATTTGAAGTCGAATTTGAACATTTCTGATATATTTGAGTGAGTTTGCATCTAACTTTGTCAGATATCGTCGATTAACATCCATTGAAGCCCATTGAGGTCGATTGTCACTTTGTGTTGAGTGAAAATTTTTTAAGTCTATCTTCCTAATTTGAAGTCGAATTTCAAAATTTCTCATATATTTGAGTGAGTTTGCATCTAAATTATCAGATATCGTCAATTAACATCCATTGAAGCCCATTGAGGTCGATTGTCACTTTGTGTTGAGTGAAAATTTTTTAAGTCTATCATCCTAATTTGAAGTCGAATTTCAACATTTCTCATATATTTGAGTGAGTTTGCATCTTACTTTGTCAGATATCGTCGATTTACATCCGTAGAAGCCCATTGAGGTCGATTGTCACTTTGTGTTGAGTGAAAATTTTCTAAGTCTATCTTCCTAATTTGAAGTCGAATTTCAACATTTCTGATATATTTGAGTGAGTTTGCATCTAACTTTGTCAGATATCGTCAATTAACATCCATTGAAGCCCATTGAGGTCGATTGTCACTTTGTGTTGAGTGAAAATTTTCTAAGTCTATCTTCCTAATTTGAAGTCGAATTCCAACATTTCTGATATATTTGAGTGAGTTTGCATCTAACTTTGTCAGATATCGTCGATTAACATCCATTGAAGCTCATTGAGGTCGATTGTCACTTTGTGTTGAGTGAAAATTTCTTAAGTCTATCTTCCTAATTTGAAGTCGAATTTGAACATTTCTGATATATTTGAGTGAGTTTGCATCTAACTTTGTCAGATATCGTCGATTAACATCCATTGAAGCTCATTGAGGTCGATTGTCACTTTGTGTTGAGTGAAAATTTCCTAAGTCTATCTTCCTAATTTGAAGTCGAATTTGAACATTTCTGATATATTTGAGTGAGTTTGCATCTAACTTTGTCAGATATCGTCGATTAACATCCATTGAAGCCCATTGAGGTCGATTGTCACTTTGTGTTGGGTGAAAATTTTCTAAGTCTATCTTCCTAATTTGAAGTCGAATTTCAACATTTCTCATATATTTGAGTGAGTTTGCATCTAAATTGTCAGATATCGTCAATTAACATCCATTGAAGCCCATTGAGGTCGATTGTCACTTTGTGTTGAGTGAAAATTTTCTAAGTCTATCTTCCTAATTTGAAGTCGAATTTCAACATTTCTGATATATTTGAGTGAGTTTGCATCTAACTTTGTCAGATATCGTCGATTTACATCCGTTGAAGCCCATTGAGGTCGATTGTCACTTTGTGTTGATTGAAAATCTTCTAAGTCTATCTTCCTAATTTGAAGTCGAATTTCAACATTTCTGATATATTTGAGTGAGTTTGCATCTTACTTTGTCAGATATCGTCAATTAACATCCATTGAAGCCCATTGAGGTCGATTGTCACTTTGTGTTGAGTGGAAATTTTCTAAGTCTATCTTCCTAATTTGAAGTCGAATTTCAACATTTCTGATATATTTGAGTGAGTTTGCATCTAACTTTGTCAGATATCGTCGATTAACATCCATTGAAGCCCATTGAGGTCGATTGTCACTTTGTGTTGAGTGAAAATTTTTTAAGTCTATCTTCCTAATTTGAAGTCGAATTTGAACATTTCTGATATATTTGAGTGAGTTTGCATCTAAATTATCAGATATCGTCAATTAACATCCATTGAAGCCCATTGAGGTCGATTGTCACTTTGTGTTGAGTGAAAATTTTTTAAGTCTATCATCCTAATTTGAAGTCGAATTTCAACATTTCTCATATATTTGAGTGAGTTTGCATCTTACTTTGTCAGATATCGTCGATTTACATACGTAGAAGCCCATTGAGGTCGATTGTCACTTTGTGTTGAGTGAAAATTTTCTAAGTCTATCTTCCTAATTTGAAGTCGAATTTCAACATTTCTGATATATTTGAGTGAGTTTGCATCTAACTTTGTCAGATATCGTCAATTAACATCCATTGAAGCCCATTGAGGTCGATTGTCACTTTGTGTTGAGTGAAAATTTTCTAAGTCTATCTTCCTAATTTGAAGTCGAATTCCAACATTTCTGATATATTTGAGTGAGTTTGCATCTAACTTTGTCAGATATCGTCGATTAACATCCATTGAAGCTCATTGAGGTCGATTGTCACTTTGTGTTGAGTGAAAATTTCTTAAGTCTATCTTCCTAATTTGAAGTCGAATTTGAACATTTCTGATATATTTGAGTGAGTTTGCATCTAACTTTGTCAGATATCGTCGATTAACATCCATTGAAGCTCATTGAGGTCGATTGTCACTTTGTGTTGAGTGAAAATTTCCTAAGTCTATCTTCCTAATTTGAAGTCGAATTTGAACATTTCTGATATATTTGAGTGAGTTTGCATCTAACTTTGTCAGATATCGTCGATTAACATCCATTGAAGCCCATTGAGGTCGATTGTCACTTTGTGTTGGGTGAAAATTTTCTAAGTCTATCTTCCTAATTTGAAGTCGAATTTCAACATTTCTGATATATTTGAGTGAGTTTGCATCTTACTTTGTCAGATATCGTCGATTTACATCCGTTGAAGCCCATTGAGGTCGATTGTCACTTTGTGTTGAGTGAAAATTTTTTAAGTCTATCTTCCTAATTTGAAGTCGAATTTCAAAATTTCTCATATATTTGAGTGAGTTTGCATCTAAATTGTCAGATATCGTCAATTAACATCCATTGAAGCCCATTGAGGTCGATTGTCACTTTGTGTTGAGTGAAAATTTTCTAAGTCTATCTTCCTAATTTGAAGTCGAATTCCAACATTTCTGATATATTTGAGTGAGTTTGCATCTAACTTTGTCAGATATCGTCGATTAACATCCATTGAAGCTCATTGAGGTCGATTGTCACTTTGTGTTGAGTGAAAATTTCCTAAGTCTATCTTCCTAATTTGAAGTCGAATTTCAACATTTCTGATATATTTGAGTGAGTTTGCATCTTACTTTGTCAGATATCGTCGATTTACATCCGTTGAAGCCCATTGAGGTCGATTGTCACTTTGTGTTGAGTGAAAATTTTCTAAGTCTATCTTCCTAATTTGAAGTCGAATTTCAACATTTCTGATATATTCGAGTGAGTTTGCATCTAACTTTGTCAGATATCGTCGATTTACATCCATTGAAGCCCATTGAGGTCGATTGTCACTTTGTGTTGATTGAAAATCTTCTAAGTCTATCTTCCTAATTTGAAGTCGAATTTCAACATTTCTGATATATTTGAGTGAGTTCGCATCTTACTTTGTCAGATATCGTCGATTTACATCCGTTGAAGCCCATTGAGGTCGATTGTCACTTTGTGTTGAGTGAAAATTTTTTAAGTCTATCTTCCTAATTTGAAGTCGAATTTCAAAATTTCTCATATATTTGAGTGAGTTTGCATCTAAATTGTCAGATATCGTCAATTAACATCCATTGAAGCCCATTGAGGTCGATTGTCACTTTGTGTTGAGTGAAAATTTTTTAAGTCTATCATCCTAATTTGAAGTCGAATTTCAACATTTCTCATATATTTGAGTGAGTTTGCATCTTACTTTGTCAGATATCGTCGATTTACATCCGTAGAAGCCCATTGAGGTCGATTGTCACTTTGTGTTGAGTGAAAATTTTCTAAGTCTATCTTCCTAATTTGAAGTCGAATTTCAACATTTCTGATATATTTGAGTGAGTTTGCATCTAACTTTGTCAGATATCGTCAATTAACATCCATTGAAGCCCATTGAGGTCGATTGTCACTTTGTGTTGAGTGAAAATTTTCTAAGTCTATCTTTCTAATTTGAAGTCGAATTCCAACATTTCTGATATATTTGAGTGAGTTTGCATCTAACTTTGTCAGATATCGTCGATTAACATCCATTGAAGCTCATTGAGGTCGATTGTCACTTTGTGTTGAGTGAAAATTTCCTAAGTCTATCTTCCTAATTTGAAGTCGAATTTGAACATTTCTGATATATTTGAGTGAGTTTGCATCTAACTTTGTCAGATATCGTCGATTAACATCCATTGAAGCTCATTGAGGTCGATTGTCACTTTGTGTTGAGTGAAAATTTCCTAAGTCTATCTTCCTAATTTGAAGTCGAATTTGAACATTTCTGATATATTTGAGTGAGTTTGCATCTAACTTTGTCAGATATCGTCGATTAACATCCATTGAAGCCCATTGAGGTCGATTGTCACTTTGTGTTGGGTGAAAATTTTCTAAGTCTATCTTCCTAATTTGAAGTCGAATTCCAACATTTCTGATATATTTGAGTGAGTTTGCATCTAACTTTGTCAGATATCGTCAATTAACATCCATTGAAGCCCATTGAGGTCGATTGTCACTTTGTGTTGAGTGAAAATTTTCTAAGTCTATCTTCCTAATTTGAAGTCGAATTCCAACATTTCTGATACATTTGAGTGAGTTTGCATCTAACTTTGTCAGATATCGTCGATTAACATCCATTGAAGCTCATTGAGGTCGATTGTCACTTTGTGTTGAGTGAAAATTTCCTAAGTCTATCTTCCTAATTTGAAGTCGAATTTGAACATTTCTGATATATTTGAGTGAGTTTGCATCTAACTTTGTCAGATATCGTCGAATAACATCCATTGAAGCCCATTGAGGTCGATTGTCACTTTGTGTTGGGTGAAAATTTTCTAAGTCTATCTTCATAATTTGAAGTCGAATTTCAACATTTCTGATATATTTGAGTGAGTTTGCATCTTACTTTGTCAGATATCGTCGATTTACATCCGTTGAAGCCCATTGAGGTCGATTGTCACTTTGTGTTGAGTGAAAATTTTCTAAGTCTATCTTCCTAATTTGAAGTCGAATTTCAACATTTCTGATATATTTGAGTGAGTTTGCATCTAACTTTGTCAGATATCGTCGATTTACATCCATTGAAGCCCATTGAGGTCGATTGTCACTTTGTGTTGATTGAAAATCTTCTAAGTCTATCTTCCTAATTTGAAGTCGAATTTCAACATTTCTGATATATTTGAGTGAGTTTGCATCTTACTTTGTCAGATATCGTCGATTTACATCCGTTGAAGCCCATTGAGGTCGATTGTCACTTTGTGTTGAGTGAAAATTTTTTAAGTCTATCTTCCTAATTTGAAGTCGAATTTCAAAATTTCTCATATATTTGAGTGAGTTTGCATCTAAATTGTCAGATATCGTCAATTAACATCCATTGAAGCCCATTGAGGTCGATTGTCACTTTGTGTTGAGTGAAAATTTTTTAAGTCTATCATCCTAATTTGAAGTCGAATTTCAACATTTCTGATATATTTGAGTGAGTTTGCATCTAACTTTGTCAGATATCGTCAATTAACATCCATTGAAGCCCATTGAGGTCGATTGTCACTTTGTGTTGAGTGAAAATTTTTTAAGTCTATCTTCCTAATTTGAAGTCGAATTTCAACATTTCTGATATATTTGAGTGAGTTTGCATCTAACTTTGTCAGATATCGTCGATTAACATCCATTGAAGCCCATTGAGGTTGATTGTCACTTTGTGTTGAGTGAAAATTTTCTAAGTCTATCTTCCTAATTTGAAGTCGAATTTCAACATTTCTGATATATTTGAGTGAGTTTGCATCTAACTTTGTCAGATATCGTCGATTAACATCCATTGAAGCCCATTGAGGTCGATTGTCACTTTGTGTTGGGTGAAAATTTTCTAAGTCTATCTTCCTAATTTGAAGTCGAATTTCAACATTTCTGATATATTTGAGTGAGTTTGCATCTTACTTTGTCAGATATCGTCGATTTACATCCGTTGAAGCCCATTGAGGTCGATTGTCACTTTGTGTTGAGTGAAAATTTTTTAAGTCTATCTTCCTAATTTGAAGTCGAATTTGAACATTTCTGATATATTTGAGTGAGTTTGCATCTAACTTTGTCAGATATCGTCGATTAACATCCATTGAAGCCCATTGAGGTCGATTGTCACTTTGTGTTGAGTGAAAATTTTTTAAGTCTATCTTCCTAATTTGAAGTCGAATTTCAAAATTTCTCATATATTTGAGTGAGTTTGCATCTAAATTATCAGATATCGTCAATTAACATCCATTGAAGCCCATTGAGGTCGATTGTCACTTTGTGTTGAGTGAAAATTTTTTAAGTCTATCATCCTAATTTGAAGTCGAATTTCAACATTTCTCATATATTTGAGTGAGTTTGCATCTTACTTTGTCAGATATCGTCGATTTACATCCGTAGAAGCCCATTGAGGTCGATTGTCACTTTGTGTTGAGTGAAAATTTTCTAAGTCTATCTTCCTAATTTGAAGTCGAATTTCAACATTTCTGATATATTTGAGTGAGTTTGCATCTAACTTTGTCAGATATCGTCAATTAACATCCATTGAAGCCCATTGAGGTCGATTGTCACTTTGTGTTGAGTGAAAATTTTCTAAGTCTATCTTCCTAATTTGAAGTCGAATTCCAACATTTCTGATATATTTGAGTGAGTTTGCATCTAACTTTGTCAGATATCGTCGATTAACATCCATTGAAGCTCATTGAGGTCGATTGTCACTTTGTGTTGAGTGAAAATTTCTTAAGTCTATCTTCCTAATTTGAAGTCGAATTTGAACATTTCTGATATATTTGAGTGAGTTTGCATCTAACTTTGTCAGATATCGTCGATTAACATCCATTGAAGCTCATTGAGGTCGATTGTCACTTTGTGTTGAGTGAAAATTTCCTAAGTCTATCTTCCTAATTTGAAGTCGAATTTGAACATTTCTGATATATTTGAGTGAGTTTGCATCTAACTTTGTCAGATATCGTCGATTAACATCCATTGAAGCCCATTGAGGTCGATTGTCACTTTGTGTTGGGTGAAAATTTTCTAAGTCTATCTTCCTAATTTGAAGTCGAATTTCAACATTTCTCATATATTTGAGTGAGTTTGCATCTAAATTGTCAGATATCGTCAATTAACATCCATTGAAGCCCATTGAGGTCGATTGTCACTTTGTGTTGAGTGAAAATTTTCTAAGTCTATCTTCCTAATTTGAAGTCGAATTTCAACATTTCTGATATATTTGAGTGAGTTTGCATCTAACTTTGTCAGATATCGTCGATTTACATCCGTTGAAGCCCATTGAGGTCGATTGTCACTTTGTGTTGATTGAAAATCTTCTAAGTCTATCTTCCTAATTTGAAGTCGAATTTCAACATTTCTGATATATTTGAGTGAGTTTGCATCTTACTTTGTCAGATATCGTCGATTTACATCCGTTGAAGCCCATTGAGGTCGATTGTCACTTTGTGTTGAGTGAAAATTTTTTAAGTCTATCTTCCTAATTTGAAGTCGAATTTCAAAATTTCTCATATATTTGAGTGAGTTTGCATCTTACTTTGTCAGATATCGTCAATTAACATCCATTGAAGCCCATTGAGGTCGATTGTCACTTTGTGTTGAGTGGAAATTTTCTAAGTCTATCTTCCTAATTTGAAGTCGAATTTCAACATTTCTGATATATTTGAGTGAGTTTGCATCTAACTTTGTCAGATATCGTCGATTAACATCCATTGAAGCCCATTGAGGTCGATTGTCACTTTGTGTTGAGTGAAAATTTTTTAAGTCTATCTTCCTAATTTGAAGTCGAATTTGAACATTTCTGATATATTTGAGTGAGTTTGCATCTAACTTTGTCAGATATCGTCGATTAACATCCATTGAAGCCCATTGAGGTCGATTGTCACTTTGTGTTGAGTGAAAATTTTTTAAGTCTATCTTCCTAATTTGAAGTCGAATTTCAAAATTTCTCATATATTTGAGTGAGTTTGCATCTAAATTATCAGATATCGTCAATTAACATCCATTGAAGCCCATTGAGGTCGATTGTCACTTTGTGTTGAGTGAAAATTTTTTAAGTCTATCATCCTAATTTGAAGTCGAATTTCAACATTTCTCATATATTTGAGTGAGTTTGCATCTTACTTTGTCAGATATCGTCGATTTACATCCGTAGAAGCCCATTGAGGTCGATTGTCACTTTGTGTTGAGTGAAAATTTTCTAAGTCTATCTTCCTAATTTGAAGTCGAATTTCAACATTTCTGATATATTTGAGTGAGTTTGCATCTAACTTTGTCAGATATCGTCAATTAACATCCATTGAAGCCCATTGAGGTCGATTGTCACTTTGTGTTGAGTGAAAATTTTCTAAGTCTATCTTCCTAATTTGAAGTCGAATTCCAACATTTCTGATATATTTGAGTGAGTTTGCATCTAACTTTGTCAGATATCGTCGATTAACATCCATTGAAGCTCATTGAGGTCGATTGTCACTTTGTGTTGAGTGAAAATTTCTTAAGTCTATCTTCCTAATTTGAAGTCGAATTTGAACATTTCTGATATATTTGAGTGAGTTTGCATCTAACTTTGTCAGATATCGTCGATTAACATCCATTGAAGCCCATTGAGGTCGATTGTCACTTTGTGTTGAGTGAAAATTTTTTAAGTCTATCTTCCTAATTTGAAGTCGAATTTCAAAATTTCTCATATATTTGAGTGAGTTTGCATCTAAATTATCAGATATCGTCAATTAACATCCATTGAAGCCCATTGAGGTCGATTGTCACTTTGTGTTGAGTGAAAATTTTTTAAGTCTATCATCCTAATTTGAAGTCGAATTTCAACATTTCTCATATATTTGAGTGAGTTTGCATCTTACTTTGTCAGATATCGTCGATTTACATCCGTAGAAGCCCATTGAGGTCGATTGTCACTTTGTGTTGAGTGAAAATTTTCTAAGTCTATCTTCCTAATTTGAAGTCGAATTTCAACATTTCTGATATATTTGAGTGAGTTTGCATCTAACTTTGTCAGATATCGTCAATTAACATCCATTGAAGCCCATTGAGGTCGATTGTCACTTTGTGTTGAGTGAAAATTTTCTAAGTCTATCTTCCTAATTTGAAGTCGAATTCCAACATTTCTGATATATTTGAGTGAGTTTGCATCTAACTTTGTCAGATATCGTCGATTTACATCCGTTGAAGCCCATTGAGGTCGATTGTCACTTTGTGTTGAGTGAAAATTTTTTAAGTCTATCTTCCTAATTTGAAGTCGAATTTCAAAATTTCTCATATATTTGAGTGAGTTTGCATCTTACTTTGTCAGATATCGTCAATTAACATCCATTGAAGCCCATTGAGGTCGATTGTCACTTTGTGTTGAGTGGAAATTTTCTAAGTCTATCTTCCTAATTTGAAGTCGAATTTCAACATTTCTGATATATTTGAGTGAGTTTGCATCTAACTTTGTCAGATATCGTCGATTAACATCCATTGAAGCCCATTGAGGTCGATTGTCACTTTGTGTTGAGTGAAAATTTTTTAAGTCTATCTTCCTAATTTGAAGTCGAATTTGAACATTTCTGATATATTTGAGTGAGTTTGCATCTAACTTTGTCAGATATCGTCGATTAACATCCATTGAAGCCCATTGAGGTCGATTGTCACTTTGTGTTGAGTGAAAATTTTTTAAGTCTATCTTCCTAATTTGAAGTCGAATTTCAAAATTTCTCATATATTTGAGTGAGTTTGCATCTAAATTATCAGATATCGTCAATTAACATCCATTGAAGCCCATTGAGGTCGATTGTCACTTTGTGTTGAGTGAAAATTTTTTAAGTCTATCATCCTAATTTGAAGTCGAATTTCAACATTTCTCATATATTTGAGTGAGTTTGCATCTTACTTTGTCAGATATCGTCGATTTACATCCGTAGAAGCCCATTGAGGTCGATTGTCACTTTGTGTTGAGTGAAAATTTTCTAAGTCTATCTTCCTAATTTGAAGTCGAATTTCAACATTTCTGATATATTTGAGTGAGTTTGCATCTAACTTTGTCAGATATCGTCAATTAACATCCATTGAAGCCCATTGAGGTCGATTGTCACTTTGTGTTGAGTGAAAATTTTCTAAGTCTATCTTCCTAATTTGAAGTCGAATTCCAACATTTCTGATATATTTGAGTGAGTTTGCATCTAACTTTGTCAGATATCGTCGATTAACATCCATTGAAGCTCATTGAGGTCGATTGTCACTTTGTGTTGAGTGAAAATTTCTTAAGTCTATCTTCCTAATTTGAAGTCGAATTTGAACATTTCTGATATATTTGAGTGAGTTTGCATCTAACTTTGTCAGATATCGTCGATTAACATCCATTGAAGCTCATTGAGGTCGATTGTCACTTTGTGTTGAGTGAAAATTTCCTAAGTCTATCTTCCTAATTTGAAGTCGAATTTGAACATTTCTGATATATTTGAGTGAGTTTGCATCTAACTTTGTCAGATATCGTCGATTAACATCCATTGAAGCCCATTGAGGTCGATTGTCACTTTGTGTTGGGTGAAAATTTTCTAAGTCTATCTTCCTAATTTGAAGTCGAATTTCAACATTTCTGATATATTTGAGTGAGTTTGCATCTTACTTTGTCAGATATCGTCGATTTACATCCGTTGAAGCCCATTGAGGTCGATTGTCACTTTGTGTTGAGTGAAAATTTTTTAAGTCTATCTTCCTAATTTGAAGTCGAATTTCAAAATTTCTCATATATTTGAGTGAGTTTGCATCTAAATTGTCAGATATCGTCAATTAACATCCATTGAAGCCCATTGAGGTCGATTGTCACTTTGTGTTGAGTGAAAATTTTCTAAGTCTATCTTCCTAATTTGAAGTCGAATTCCAACATTTCTGATATATTTGAGTGAGTTTGCATCTAACTTTGTCAGATATCGTCGATTAACATCCATTGAAGCTCATTGAGGTCGATTGTCACTTTGTGTTGAGTGAAAATTTCCTAAGTCTATCTTCCTAATTTGAAGTCGAATTTCAACATTTCTGATATATTTGAGTGAGTTTGCATCTTACTTTGTCAGATATCGTCGATTTACATCCGTTGAAGCCCATTGAGGTCGATTGTCACTTTTTGTTGAGTGAAAATTTTCTAAGTCTATCTTCCTAATTTGAAGTCGAATTTCAACATTTCTGATATATTCGAGTGAGTTTGCATCTAACTTTGTCAGATATCGTCGATTTACATCCATTGAAGCCCATTGAGGTCGATTGTCACTTTGTGTTGATTGAAAATCTTCTAAGTCTATCTTCCTAATTTGAAGTCGAATTTCAACATTTCTGATATATTTGAGTGAGTTCGCATCTTACTTTGTCAGATATCGTCGATTTACATCCGTTGAAGCCCATTGAGGTCGATTGTCACTTTGTGTTGAGTGAAAATTTTTTAAGTCTATCTTCCTAATTTGAAGTCGAATTTCAAAATTTCTCATATATTTGAGTGAGTTTGCATCTAAATTGTCAGATATCGTCAATTAACATCCATTGAAGCCCATTGAGGTCGATTGTCACTTTGTGTTGAGTGAAAATTTTTTAAGTCTATCATCCTAATTTGAAGTCGAATTTCAACATTTCTGATATATTTGAGTGAGTTTGCATCTAACTTTGT
The DNA here is from genome assembly GCF_026250575.1 of Diorhabda carinulata. Lineage (NCBI taxonomy): Eukaryota > Metazoa > Arthropoda > Insecta > Coleoptera > Chrysomelidae > Diorhabda > Diorhabda carinulata. The sequence continues at coordinate 15,649,509 of NC_079462.1, forward strand.
CAGATATCGTCGATTAACATCCATTGAAGCTCATTGAGGTCGATTGTCACTTTGTGTTGAGTGAAAATTTCTTAAGTCTATCTTCCTAATTTGAAGTCGAATTTGAACATTTCTGATATATTTGAGTGAGTTTGCATCTAACTTTGTCAGATATCGTCGATTAACATCCATTGAAGCTCATTGAGGTCGATTGTCACTTTGTGTTGAGTGAAAATTTCCTAAGTCTATCTTCCTAATTTGAAGTCGAATTTGAACATTTCTGATATATTTGAGTGAGTTTGCATCTAACTTTGTCAGATATCGTCGATTAACATCCATTGAAGCCCATTGAGGTCGATTGTCACTTTGTGTTGGGTGAAAATTTTCTAAGTCTATCTTCCTAATTTGAAGTCGAATTTCAACATTTCTGATATATTTGAGTGAGTTTGCATCTTACTTTGTCAGATATCGTCGATTTACATCCGTTGAAGCCCATTGAGGTCGATTGTCACTTTGTGTTGAGTGAAAATTTTTTAAGTCTATCTTCCTAATTTGAAGTCGAATTTCAAAATTTCTCATATATTTGAGTGAGTTTGCATCTAAATTGTCAGATATCGTCAATTAACATCCATTGAAGCCCATTGAGGTCGATTGTCACTTTGTGTTGAGTGAAAATTTTCTAAGTCTATCTTCCTAATTTGAAGTCGAATTCCAACATTTCTGATATATTTGAGTGAGTTTGCATCTAACTTTGTCAGATATCGTCGATTAACATCCATTGAAGCTCATTGAGGTCGATTGTCACTTTGTGTTGAGTGAAAATTTCCTAAGTCTATCTTCCTAATTTGAAGTCGAATTTCAACATTTCTGATATATTTGAGTGAGTTTGCATCTTACTTTGTCAGATATCGTCGATTTACATCCGTTGAAGCCCATTGAGGTCGATTGTCACTTTGTGTTGAGTGAAAATTTTCTAAGTCTATCTTCCTAATTTGAAGTCGAATTTCAACATTTCTGATATATTCGAGTGAGTTTGCATCTAACTTTGTCAGATATCGTCGATTTACATCCATTGAAGCCCATTGAGGTCGATTGTCACTTTGTGTTGATTGAAAATCTTCTAAGTCTATCTTCCTAATTTGAAGTCGAATTTCAACATTTCTGATATATTTGAGTGAGTTCGCATCTTACTTTGTCAGATATCGTCGATTTACATCCGTTGAAGCCCATTGAGGTCGATTGTCACTTTGTGTTGAGTGAAAATTTTTTAAGTCTATCTTCCTAATTTGAAGTCGAATTTCAAAATTTCTCATATATTTGAGTGAGTTTGCATCTAAATTGTCAGATATCGTCAATTAACATCCATTGAAGCCCATTGAGGTCGATTGTCACTTTGTGTTGAGTGAAAATTTTTTAAGTCTATCATCCTAATTTGAAGTCGAATTTCAACATTTCTCATATATTTGAGTGAGTTTGCATCTTACTTTGTCAGATATCGTCGATTTACATCCGTAGAAGCCCATTGAGGTCGATTGTCACTTTGTGTTGAGTGAAAATTTTCTAAGTCTATCTTCCTAATTTGAAGTCGAATTTCAACATTTCTGATATATTTGAGTGAGTTTGCATCTAACTTTGTCAGATATCGTCAATTAACATCCATTGAAGCCCATTGAGGTCGATTGTCACTTTGTGTTGAGTGAAAATTTTCTAAGTCTATCTTTCTAATTTGAAGTCGAATTCCAACATTTCTGATATATTTGAGTGAGTTTGCATCTAACTTTGTCAGATATCGTCGATTAACATCCATTGAAGCTCATTGAGGTCGATTGTCACTTTGTGTTGAGTGAAAATTTCCTAAGTCTATCTTCCTAATTTGAAGTCGAATTTGAACATTTCTGATATATTTGAGTGAGTTTGCATCTAACTTTGTCAGATATCGTCGATTAACATCCATTGAAGCTCATTGAGGTCGATTGTCACTTTGTGTTGAGTGAAAATTTCCTAAGTCTATCTTCCTAATTTGAAGTCGAATTTGAACATTTCTGATATATTTGAGTGAGTTTGCATCTAACTTTGTCAGATATCGTCGATTAACATCCATTGAAGCCCATTGAGGTCGATTGTCACTTTGTGTTGGGTGAAAATTTTCTAAGTCTATCTTCCTAATTTGAAGTCGAATTCCAACATTTCTGATATATTTGAGTGAGTTTGCATCTAACTTTGTCAGATATCGTCAATTAACATCCATTGAAGCCCATTGAGGTCGATTGTCACTTTGTGTTGAGTGAAAATTTTCTAAGTCTATCTTCCTAATTTGAAGTCGAATTCCAACATTTCTGATACATTTGAGTGAGTTTGCATCTAACTTTGTCAGATATCGTCGATTAACATCCATTGAAGCTCATTGAGGTCGATTGTCACTTTGTGTTGAGTGAAAATTTTCTAAGTCTATCTTCCTAATTTGAAGTCGAATTTCAACATTTCTGATATATTCGAGTGAGTTTGCATCTAACTTTGTCAGATATCGTCGATTTACATCCATTGAAGCCCATTGAGGTCGATTGTCACTTTGTGTTGATTGAAAATCTTCTAAGTCTATCTTCCTAATTTGAAGTCGAATTTCAACATTTCTGATATATTTGAGTGAGTTCGCATCTTACTTTGTCAGATATCGTCGATTTACATCCGTTGAAGCCCATTGAGGTCGATTGTCACTTTGTGTTGAGTGAAAATTTTTTAAGTCTATCTTCCTAATTTGAAGTCGAATTTCAAAATTTCTCATATATTTGAGTGAGTTTGCATCTAAATTGTCAGATATCGTCAATTAACATCCATTGAAGCCCATTGAGGTCGATTGTCACTTTGTGTTGAGTGAAAATTTTTTAAGTCTATCATCCTAATTTGAAGTCGAATTTCAACATTTCTCATATATTTGAGTGAGTTTGCATCTTACTTTGTCAGATATCGTCGATTTACATCCGTAGAAGCCCATTGAGGTCGATTGTCACTTTGTGTTGAGTGAAAATTTTCTAAGTCTATCTTCCTAATTTGAAGTCGAATTTCAACATTTCTGATATATTTGAGTGAGTTTGCATCTAACTTTGTCAGATATCGTCAATTAACATCCATTGAAGCCCATTGAGGTCGATTGTCACTTTGTGTTGAGTGAAAATTTTCTAAGTCTATCTTTCTAATTTGAAGTCGAATTCCAACATTTCTGATATATTTGAGTGAGTTTGCATCTAACTTTGTCAGATATCGTCGATTAACATCCATTGAAGCTCATTGAGGTCGATTGTCACTTTGTGTTGAGTGAAAATTTCCTAAGTCTATCTTCCTAATTTGAAGTCGAATTTGAACATTTCTGATATATTTGAGTGAGTTTGCATCTAACTTTGTCAGATATCGTCGATTAACATCCATTGAAGCTCATTGAGGTCGATTGTCACTTTGTGTTGAGTGAAAATTTCCTAAGTCTATCTTCCTAATTTGAAGTCGAATTTGAACATTTCTGATATATTTGAGTGAGTTTGCATCTAACTTTGTCAGATATCGTCGATTAACATCCATTGAAGCCCATTGAGGTCGATTGTCACTTTGTGTTGGGTGAAAATTTTCTAAGTCTATCTTCCTAATTTGAAGTCGAATTCCAACATTTCTGATATATTTGAGTGAGTTTGCATCTAACTTTGTCAGATATCGTCAATTAACATCCATTGAAGCCCATTGAGGTCGATTGTCACTTTGTGTTGAGTGAAAATTTTCTAAGTCTATCTTCCTAATTTGAAGTCGAATTCCAACATTTCTGATACATTTGAGTGAGTTTGCATCTAACTTTGTCAGATATCGTCGATTAACATCCATTGAAGCTCATTGAGGTCGATTGTCACTTTGTGTTGAGTGAAAATTTCCTAAGTCTATCTTCCTAATTTGAAGTCGAATTTGAACATTTCTGATATATTTGAGTGAGTTTGCATCTAACTTTGTCAGATATCGTCGAATAACATCCATTGAAGCCCATTGAGGTCGATTGTCACTTTGTGTTGGGTGAAAATTTTCTAAGTCTATCTTCATAATTTGAAGTCGAATTTCAACATTTCTGATATATTTGAGTGAGTTTGCATCTTACTTTGTCAGATATCGTCGATTTACATCCGTTGAAGCCCATTGAGGTCGATTGTCACTTTGTGTTGAGTGAAAATTTTCTAAGTCTATCTTCCTAATTTGAAGTCGAATTTCAACATTTCTGATATATTTGAGTGAGTTTGCATCTAACTTTGTCAGATATCGTCGATTTACATCCATTGAAGCCCATTGAGGTCGATTGTCACTTTGTGTTGATTGAAAATCTTCTAAGTCTATCTTCCTAATTTGAAGTCGAATTTCAACATTTCTGATATATTTGAGTGAGTTTGCATCTTACTTTGTCAGATATCGTCGATTTACATCCGTTGAAGCCCATTGAGGTCGATTGTCACTTTGTGTTGAGTGAAAATTTTTTAAGTCTATCTTCCTAATTTGAAGTCGAATTTCAAAATTTCTCATATATTTGAGTGAGTTTGCATCTAAATTGTCAGATATCGTCAATTAACATCCATTGAAGCCCATTGAGGTCGATTGTCACTTTGTGTTGAGTGAAAATTTTTTAAGTCTATCATCCTAATTTGAAGTCGAATTTCAACATTTCTGATATATTTGAGTGAGTTTGCATCTAACTTTGTCAGATATCGTCAATTAACATCCATTGAAGCCCATTGAGGTCGATTGTCACTTTGTGTTGAGTGAAAATTTTTTAAGTCTATCTTCCTAATTTGAAGTCGAATTTCAACATTTCTGATATATTTGAGTGAGTTTGCATCTAACTTTGTCAGATATCGTCGATTAACATCCATTGAAGCCCATTGAGGTTGATTGTCACTTTGTGTTGAGTGAAAATTTTCTAAGTCTATCTTCCTAATTTGAAGTCGAATTTCAACATTTCTGATATATTTGAGTGAGTTTGCATCTAACTTTGTCAGATATCGTCGATTAACATCCATTGAAGCCCATTGAGGTCGATTGTCACTTTGTGTTGGGTGAAAATTTTCTAAGTCTATCTTCCTAATTTGAAGTCGAATTTCAACATTTCTGATATATTTGAGTGAGTTTGCATCTTACTTTGTCAGATATCGTCGATTTACATCCGTTGAAGCCCATTGAGGTCGATTGTCACTTTGTGTTGAGTGAAAATTTTCTAAGTCTATCTTCCTAATTTGAAGTCGAATTTCAACATTTCTGATATATTTGAGTGAGTTTGCATCTAACTTTGTCAGATATCGTCGATTAACATCCATTGAAGCCCATTGAGGTCGATTGTCACTTTGTGTTGGGTGAAAATTTTCTAAGTCTATCTTCCTAATTTGAAGTCGAATTCCAACATTTCTGATATATTTGAGTGAGTTTGCATCTAACTTTGACAGATATCGTCAATTAACATCCATTGAAGCCCATTGAGGTCGATTGTCACTTTGTGTTGAGTGAAAATTTTCTAAGTCTATCTTCCTAATTTGAAGTCGAATTCCAACATTTCTGATATATTTGAGTGAGTTTGCATCTAACTTTGTCAGATATCGTCGATTAACATCCATTGAAGCTCATTGAGGTCGATTGTCATTTTGTGTTGAGTGAAAATTTCCTAAGTCTATCTTCCTAATTTGAAGTCGAATTTGAACATTTCTGATATATTTGAGTGAGTTTGCATCTAACTTTGTCAGATATCGTCGATTAACATCCATTGAAGCCCATTGAGGTCGATTGTCACTTTGTGTTGGGTGAAAATTTTCTAAGTCTATCTTCCTAATTTGAAGTCGAATTTCAACATTTCTGATATATTTGAGTGAGTTTGCATCTTACTTTGTCAGATATCGTCGATTTACATCCGTTGAAGCCCATTGAGGTCGATTGTCACTTTGTGTTGAGTGAAAATTTTCTAAGTCTATCTTCCTAATTTGAAGTCGAATTTCAACATTTCTGATATATTTGAGTGAGTTTGCATCTAACTTTGTCAGATATCGTCGATTTACATCCATTGAAGCCCATTGAGGTCGATTGTCACTTTGTGTTGATTGAAAATCTTCTAAGTCTATCTTCCTAATTTGAAGTCGAATTTCAACATTTCTGATATATTTGAGTGAGTTTGCATCTTACTTTGTCAGATATCGTCGATTTACATCCGTTGAAGCCCATTGAGGTCGATTGTCACTTTGTGTTGGGTGAAAATTTTCTAAGTCTATCATCCTAATTTGAAGTCGAATTTCAACATTTCTCATATATTTGAGTGAGTTTGCATCTTACTTTGTCAGATATCGTCGATTTACATCCGTAGAAGCCCATTGAGGTCGATTGTCACTATGTGTTGAGTGAAAATCTTCTAAGTCTATCTTCCTAATTTGAAGTCGAATTTCAAAATTTCTGATATATTTGAGTGAGTTTGCATCTAAATTGTCAGATATCGTCAATTAACATCCATTGAAGCCCATTGAGGTCGATTGTCACTTTGTGTTGAGTGAAAATTTTTTAAGTCTATCATCCTAATTTGAAGTCGAATTTCAACATTTCTCATATATTTGAGTGAGTTTGCATCTTACTTTGTCAGATATCGTCGATTTACATCCGTAGAAGCCCATTGAGGTCGATTGTCACTTTGTGTTGAGTGAAAATTTTCTAAGTCTATCTTCCTAATTTGAAGTCGAATTTCAACATTTCTGATATATTTGAGTGAGTTTGCATCTAACTTTGTCAGATATCGTCAATTAACATCCATTGAAGCCCATTGAGGTCGATTGTCACTTTGTGTTGAGTGAAAATTTTCTAAGTCTATCTTCCTAATTTGAAGTCGAATTCCAACATTTCTGATATATTTGAGTGAGTTTGCATCTAACTTTGTCAGATATCGTCGATTAACATCCATTGAAGCTCATTGAGGTCGATTGTCACTTTGTGTTGAGTGAAAATTTCCTAAGTCTATCTTCCTAATTTGAAGTCGAATTTGAACATTTCTGATATATTTGAGTGAGTTTGCATCTAACTTTGTCAGATATCGTCGATTAACATCCATTGAAGCCCATTGAGGTCGATTGTCACTTTGTGTTGGGTGAAAATTTTCTAAGTCTATCTTCCTAATTTGAAGTCGAATTTCAACATTTCTGATATATTTGAGTGAGTTTGCATCTTACTTTGTCAGATATCGTCGATTTACATCCGTTGAAGCCCATTGAGGTCGATTGTCACTTTGTGTTGAGTGAAAATTTTCTAAGTCTATCTTCCTAATTTGAAGTCGAATTTCAACATTTCTGATATATTTGAGTGAGTTTGCATCTAACTTTGTCAGATATCGTCGATTTACATCCGTTGAAGCCCATTGAGGTCGATTGTCACTTTGTGTTGATTGAAAATTTTCTAAGTCTATCTTCCTAATTTGAAGTCGAATTTCAACATTTCTGATATATTTGAGTGAGTTTGCATCTAACTTTGTCAGATATCGTCAATTAACATCCATTGAAGCCCATTGAGGTCGATTGTCACTTTGTGTTGAGTGAAAATTTTCTAAGTCTATCTTCCTAATTTGAAGTCGAATTTCAAAATTTCTCATATATTTGAGTGAGTTTGCATCTAAATTGTCAGATATCGTCAATTAACATCCATTGAAGCCCATTGAGGTCGATTGTCACTTTGTGTTGAGTGAAAATTTTTTAAGTCTATCATCCTAATTTGAAGTCGAATTTCAACATTTCTCATATATTTGAGTGAGTTTGCATCTTACTTTGTCAGATATCGTCGATTTACATCCGTAGAAGCCCATTGAGGTCGATTGTCACTTTGTGTTGAGTGAAAATTTTCTAAGTCTATCTTCCTAATTTGAAGTCGAATTTCAACATTTCTGATATATTTGAGTGAGTTTGCATCTAACTTTGTCAGATATCGTCAATTAACATCCATTGAAGCCCATTGAGGTCGATTGTCACTTTGTGTTGAGTGAAAATTTTCTAAGTCTATCTTCCTAATTTGAAGTCGAATTCCAACATTTCTGATATATTTGAGTGAGTTTGCATCTAACTTTGTCAGATATCGTCGATTAACATCCATTGAAGCTCATTGAGGTCGATTGTCACTTTGTGTTGAGTGAAAATTTCCTAAGTCTATCTTCCTAATTTGAAGTCGAATTTGAACATTTCTGATATATTTGAGTGAGTTTGCATCTAACTTTGTCAGATATCGTCGATTAACATCCATTGAAGCCCATTGAGGTCGATTGTCACTTTGTGTTGGGTGAAAATTTTCTAAGTCTATCTTCCTAATTTGAAGTCGAATTTCAACATTTCTGATATATTTGAGTGAGTTTGCATCTTACTTTGTCAGATATCGTCGATTTACATCCGTTGAAGCCCATTGAGGTCGATTGTCACTTTGTGTTGAGTGAAAATTTTCTAAGTCTATCTTCCTAATTTGAAGTCGAATTTCAACATTTCTGATATATTTGAGTGAGTTTGCATCTAACTTTGTCAGATATCGTCGATTTACATCCGTTGAAGCTCATTGAGGTCGATTGTCACTTTGTGTTGATTGAAAATTTTCTAAGTCTATCTTCCTAATTTGAAGTCGAATTTCAACATTTCTGATATATTTGAGTGAGTTTGCATCTAACTTTGTCAGATATCGTCAATTAACATCCATTGAAGCCCATTGAGGTCGATTGTCACTTTGTGTTGAGTGAAAATTTTCTAAGTCTATCTTCCTAATTTGAAGTCGAATTTCAACATTTCTGATATATTTGAGTGAGTTTGCATCTAACTTTGTCAGATATCGTCGATTTACATCCATTGAAGCCCATTGAGGTCGATTGTCACTTTGTGTTGATTGAAAATCTTCTAAGTCTATCTTCCTAATTTGAAGTCGAATTTCAACATTTCTGATATATTTGAGTGAGTTTGCATCTAACTTTGTCAGATATCGTCGATTTACATCCGTTGAAGCCCATTGAGGTCGATTGTCACTTTGTGTTGATTGAAAATTTTCTAAGTCTATCTTCCTAATTTGAAGTCGAATTTCAACATTTCTGATATATTTGAGTGAGTTTGCATCTAACTTTGTCAGATATCGTCGATTTACATCCGTTGAAGCCCATTGAGGTCGATTGTCACTTTGTGTTGAGTGAAAATCTTCTAAGTCTATCTTCCTAATTTGAAGTCAAATTTCAACATTTCTGATATATTTGAGTGAGTTTGCATCTTACTTTGTCAGATATCGTCGATTTACATCCGTTGAAGCCCATTGAGGTCGATTGTCACTTTGTGTTGAGTGAAAATTTTTTAAGTCTATCTTCCTAATTTGAAGTCGAATTTCAAAATTTCTCATATATTTGATTGAGTTTGCATCTCACTTTGTCAGATATCGTCAATTAACATCCATTGAAGCCCATTGAGGTCGATTGTCACTTTGTGTTGAGTGAAAATTTTCTAAGTCTATCTTCCTAATTTGAAGTCGAATTCCAACATTTCTGATATATTTGAGTGAGTTTGCATCTAACTTTGTCAGATATCGTCGATTAACATCCATTGAAGCTCATTGAGGTCGATTGTCACTTTGTGTTGATTGAAAATTTTCTAAGTCTATCTTCCTAATTTGAAGTCGAATTTCAACATTTCTGATATATTTGAGTGAGTTTGCATCTAACTTTGTCAGATATCGTCAATTAACATCCATTGAAGCCCATTGAGGTCGATTGTCACTTTGTGTTGAGTGAAAATTTTCTAAGTCTATCTTCCTAATTTGAAGTCGAATTTCAAAATTTCTCATATATTTGAGTGAGTTTGCATCTAAATTGTCAGATATCGTCAATTAACATCCATTGAAGCCCATTGAGGTCGATTGTCACTTTGTGTTGAGTGAAAATTTTTTAAGTCTATCATCCTAATTTGAAGTCGAATTTCAACATTTCTCATATATTTGAGTGAGTTTGCATCTTACTTTGTCAGATATCGTCGATTTACATCCGTAGAAGCCCATTGAGGTCGATTGTCACTTTGTGTTGAGTGAAAATTTTCTAAGTCTATCTTCCTAATTTGAAGTCGAATTTCAACATTTCTGATATATTTGAGTGAGTTTGCATCTAACTTTGTCAGATATCGTCAATTAACATCCATTGAAGCCCATTGAGGTCGATTGTCACTTTGTGTTGAGTGAAAATTTTCTAAGTCTATCTTCCTAATTTGAAGTCGAATTCCAACATTTCTGATATATTTGAGTGAGTTTGCATCTAACTTTGTCAGATATCGTCGATTAACATCCATTGAAGCTCATTGAGGTCGATTGTCACTTTGTGTTGAGTGAAAATTTCCTAAGTCTATCTTCCTAATTTGAAGTCGAATTTCAACATTTCTGATATATTTGAGTGAGTTTGCATCTTACTTTGTCAGATATCGTCGATTTACATCCGTTGAAGCCCATTGAGGTCGATTGTCACTTTGTGTTGAGTGAAAATTTTCTAAGTCTATCTTCCTAATTTGAAGTCGAATTTCAACATTTCTGATATATTTGAGTGAGTTTGCATCTAACTTTGTCAGATATCGTCGATTTACATCCATTGAAGCCCATTGAGGTCGATTGTCACTTTGTGTTGATTGAAAATCTTCTAAGTCTATCTTCCTAATTTGAAGTCGAATTTCAACATTTCTGATATATTTGAGTGAGTTTGCATCTTACTTTGTCAGATATCGTCGATTTACATCCGTTGAAGCCCATTGAGGTCGATTGTCACTTTGTGTTGAGTGAAAATTTTTTAAGTCTATCTTCCTAATTTGAAGTCGAATTTCAAAATTTCTCATATATTTGAGTGAGTTTGCATCTAAATTGTCAGATATCGTCAATTAACATCCATTGAAGCCCATTGAGGTCGATTGTCACTTTGTGTTGAGTGAAAATTTTTTAAGTCTATCATCCTAATTTGAAGTCGAATTTCAACATTTCTCATATATTTGAGTGAGTTTGCATCTTACTTTGTCAGATATCGTCGATTTACATCCGTAGAAGCCCATTGAGGTCGATTGTCACTTTGTGTTGAGTGAAAATTTTCTAAGTCTATCTTCCTAATTTGAAGTCGAATTTCAACATTTCTGATATATTTGAGTGAGTTTGCATCTAACTTTGTCAGATATCGTCAATTAACATCCATTGAAGCCCATTGAGGTCGATTGTCACTTTGTGTTGAGTGAAAATTTTCTAAGTCTATCTTCCTAATTTGAAGTCGAATTCCAACATTTCTGATATATTTGAGTGAGTTTGCATCTAACTTTGTCAGATATCGTCGATTAACATCCATTGAAGCTCATTGAGGTCGATTGTCACTTTGTGTTGAGTGAAAATTTCCTAAGTCTATCTTCCTAATTTGAAGTCGAATTTGAACATTTCTGATATATTTGAGTGAGTTTGCATCTAACTTTGTCAGATATCGTCGATTAACATCCATTGAAGCCCATTGAGGTCGATTGTCACTTTGTGTTGGGTGAAAATTTTCTAAGTCTATCTTCCTAATTTGAAGTCGAATTTCAACATTTCTGATATATTTGAGTGAGTTTGCATCTAACTTTGTCAGATATCGTCGATTTACATCCGTTGAAGCCCATTGAGGTCGATTGTCACTTTGTGTTGATTGAAAATCTTCTAAGTCTATCTTCCTAATTTGAAGTCGAATTCCAACATTTCTGATATATTTGAGTGAGTTTGCATCTAACTTTGTCAGATATCGTCGATTAACATCCATTGAAGCTCATTGAGGTCAATTGTCACTTTGTGTTGAGTGAAAATTTCCTAAGTCTATCTTCCTAATTTGAAGTCGAATTTCAACATTTCTGATATATTTGAGTGAGTTTGCATCTAACTTTGTCAGATATCGTCAATTAACATCCATTGAAGCCCATTGAGGTCGATTGTCACTTTGTGTTGAGTGAAAATTTTCTAAGTCTATCTTCCTAATTTGAAGTCGAATTTCAACATTTCTGATATATTTGAGTGAGTTTGCATCTAACTTTGTCAGATATCGTCGATTTACATCCATTGAAGCCCATTGAGGTCGATTGTCACTTTGTGTTGATTGAAAATCTTCTAAGTCTATCTTCCTAATTTGAAGTCGAATTTCAACATTTCTGATATATTTGAGTGAGTTTGCATCTAACTTTGTCAGATATCGTCGATTTACATCCGTTGAAGCCCATTGAGGTCGATTGTCACTTTGTGTTGATTGAAAATTTTCTAAGTCTATCTTCCTAATTTGAAGTCGAATTTCAACATTTCTGATATATTTGAGTGAGTTTGCATCTAACTTTGTCAGATATCGTCGATTTACATCCGTTGAAGCCCATTGAGGTCGATTGTCACTTTGTGTTGAGTGAAAATCTTCTAAGTCTATCTTCCTAATTTGAAGTCAAATTTCAACATTTCTGATATATTTGAGTGAGTTTGCATCTTACTTTGTCAGATATCGTCGATTTACATCCGTTGAAGCCCATTGAGGTCGATTGTCACTTTGTGTTGAGTGAAAATTTTTTAAGTCTATCTTCCTAATTTGAAGTCGAATTTCAAAATTTCTCATATATTTGATTGAGTTTGCATCTCACTTTGTCAGATATCGTCAATTAACATCCATTGAAGCCCATTGAGGTCGATTGTCACTTTGTGTTGAGTGAAAATTTTCTAAGTCTATCTTCCTAATTTGAAGTCGAATTCCAACATTTCTGATATATTTGAGTGAGTTTGCATCTAACTTTGTCAGATATCGTCGATTAACATCCATTGAAGCTCATTGAGGTCGATTGTCACTTTGTGTTGATTGAAAATTTTCTAAGTCTATCTTCCTAATTTGAAGTCGAATTTCAACATTTCTGATATATTTGAGTGAGTTTGCATCTAACTTTGTCAGATATCGTCAATTAACATCCATTGAAGCCCATTGAGGTCGATTGTCACTTTGTGTTGAGTGAAAATTTTCTAAGTCTATCTTCCTAATTTGAAGTCGAATTTCAAAATTTCTCATATATTTGAGTGAGTTTGCATCTAAATTGTCAGATATCGTCAATTAACATCCATTGAAGCCCATTGAGGTCGATTGTCACTTTGTGTTGAGTGAAAATTTTTTAAGTCTATCATCCTAATTTGAAGTCGATTTTCAACATTTCTCATATATTTGAGTGAGTTTGCATCTTACTTTGTCAGATATCGTCGATTTACATCCGTAGAAGCCCATTGAGGTCGATTGTCACTTTGTGTTGAGTGAAAATTTTCTAAGTCTATCTTCCTAATTTGAAGTCGAATTTCAACATTTCTGATATATTTGAGTGAGTTTGCATCTAACTTTGTCAGATATCGTCAATTAACATCCATTGAAGCCCATTGAGGTCGATTGTCACTTTGTGTTGAGTGAAAATTTTCTAAGTCTATCTTCCTAATTTGAAGTCGAATTCCAACATTTCTGATATATTTGAGTGAGTTTGCATCTAACTTTGTCAGATATCGTCGATTAACATCCATTGAAGCTCATTGAGGTCGATTGTCACTTTGTGTTGAGTGAAAATTTCCTAAGTCTATCTTCCTAATTTGAAGTCGAATTTCAACATTTCTGATATATTTGAGTGAGTTTGCATCTTACTTTGTCAGATATCGTCGATTTACATCCGTTGAAGCCCATTGAGGTCGATTGTCACTTTGTGTTGAGTGAAAATTTTCTAAGTCTATCTTCCTAATTTGAAGTCGAATTTCAACATTTCTGATATATTTGAGTGAGTTTGCATCTAACTTTGTCAGATATCGTCGATTTACATCCATTGAAGCCCATTGAGGTCGATTGTCACTTTGTGTTGATTGAAAATCTTCTAAGTCTATCTTCCTAATTTGAAGTCGAATTTCAACATTTCTGATATATTTGAGTGAGTTTGCATCTTACTTTGTCAGATATCGTCGATTTACATCCGTTGAAGCCCATTGAGGTCGATTGTCACTTTGTGTTGAGTGAAAATTTTTTAAGTCTATCTTCCTAATTTGAAGTCGAATTTCAAAATTTCTCATATATTTGAGTGAGTTTGCATCTAAATTGTCAGATATCGTCAATTAACATCCATTGAAGCCCATTGAGGTCGATTGTCACTTTGTGTTGAGTGAAAATTTTTTAAGTCTATCATCCTAATTTGAAGTCGAATTTCAACATTTCTCATATATTTGAGTGAGTTTGCATCTTACTTTGTCAGATATCGTCGATTTACATCCGTAGAAGCCCATTGAGGTCGATTGTCACTTTGTGTTGAGTGAAAATTTTCTAAGTCTATCTTCCTAATTTGAAGTCGAATTTCAACATTTCTGATATATTTGAGTGAGTTTGCATCTAACTTTGTCAGATATCGTCAATTAACATCCATTGAAGCCCATTGAGGTCGATTGTCACTTTGTGTTGAGTGAAAATTTTCTAAGTCTATCTTCCTAATTTGAAGTCGAATTCCAACATTTCTGATATATTTGAGTGAGTTTGCATCTAACTTTGTCAGATATCGTCGATTAACATCCATTGAAGCTCATTGAGGTCGATTGTCACTTTGTGTTGAGTGAAAATTTCCTAAGTCTATCTTCCTAATTTGAAGTCGAATTTGAACATTTCTGATATATTTGAGTGAGTTTGCATCTAACTTTGTCAGATATCGTCGATTAACATCCATTGAAGCCCATTGAGGTCGATTGTCACTTTGTGTTGGGTGAAAATTTTCTAAGTCTATCTTCCTAATTTGAAGTCGAATTTCAACATTTCTGATATATTTGAGTGAGTTTGCATCTTACTTTGTCAGATATCGTCGATTTACATCCGTTGAAGCCCATTGAGGTCGATTGTCACTTTGTGTTGATTGAAAATCTTCTAAGTCTATCTTCCTAATTTGAAGTCGAATTTCAACATTTCTGATATATTTGAGTGAGTTTGCATCTTACTTTGTCAGATATCGTCGATTTACATCCGTTGAAGCCCATTGAGGTCGATTGTCACTTTGTGTTGAGTGAAAATTTTTTAAGTCTATCTTCCTAATTTGAAGTCGAATTTCAACATTTCTGATATATTTGAGTGAGTTTGCATCTTACTTTGTCAGATATCGTCAATTAACATCCATTGAAGCCCATTGAGGTCGATTGTCACTTTGTGTTGAGTGGAAATTTTCTAAGTCTATCTTCCTAATTTGAAGTCGAATTTCAACATTTCTGATATATTTGAGTGAGTTTGCATCTAACTTTGTCAGATATCGTCGATTAACATCCATTGAAGCCCATTGAGGTCGATTGTCACTTTGTGTTGAGTGAAAATTTTTTAAGTCTATCTTCCTAATTTGAAGTCGAATTTCAACATTTCTGATATATTTGAGTGAGTTTGCATCTTACTTTGTCAGATATCGTCGATTTACATCCGTTGAAGCCCATTGAGGTCGATTGTCACTTTGTGTTGAGTGAAAATTTTTTAAGTCTATCTTCCTAATTTGAAGTCGAATTTCAAAATTTCTCATATATTTGATTGAGTTTGCATCTTACTTTGTCAGATATCGTCAATTAACATCCATTGAAGCCCATTGAGGTCGATTGTCACTTTGTGTTGAGTGAAAATTTTCTAAGTCTATCTTCCTAATTTGAAGTCGAATTCCAACATTTCTGATATATTTGAGTGAGTTTGCATCTAACGTTGTCAGATATCGTCGATTAACATCCATTGAAGCTCATTGAGGTCGATTGTCACTTTGTGTTGAGTGAAAATTTCCTAAGTCTATCTTCCTAATTTGAAGTCGAATTTGAACATTTCTGATATATTTGAGTGAGTTTGCATCTAACTTTGTCAGATATCGTCGATTAACATCCATTGAAGCTCATTGAGGTCGATTGTCACTTTGTGTTGAGTGAAAATTTTTTAAGTCTATCTTCCTAATTTGAAGTCGAATTTCAAAATTTCTCATATATTTGAGTGAGTTTGCATCTAAATTGTCAGATATCGTCAATTAACATCCATTGAAGCCCATTGAGGTCGATTGTCACTTTGTGTTGAGTGAAAATTTTTTAAGTCTATCATCCTAATTTGAAGTCGAATTTCAACATTTCTCATATATTTGAGTGAGTTTGCATCTTACTTTGTCAGATATCGTCGATTTACATCCGTAGAAGCCCATTGAGGTCGATTGTCACTTTGTGTTGAGTGAAAATTTTCTAAGTCTATCTTCCTAATTTGAAGTCGAATTTCAACATTTCTGATATATTTGAGTGAGTTTGCATCTAACTTTGTCAGATATCGTCAATTAACATCCATTGAAGCCCATTGAGGTCGATTGTCACTTTGTGTTGAGTGAAAATTTTCTAAGTCTATCTTCCTAATTTGAAGTCGAATTCCAACATTTCTGATATATTTGAGTGAGTTTGCATCTAACTTTGTCAGATATCGTCGATTAACATCCATTGAAGCTCATTGAGGTCGATTGTCACTTTGTGTTGAGTGAAAATTTCCTAAGTCTATCTTCCTAATTTGAAGTCGAATTTGAACATTTCTGATATATTTGAGTGAGTTTGCATCTAACTTTGTCAGATATCGTCGATTAACATCCATTGAAGCCCATTGAGGTCGATTGTCACTTTGTGTTGGGTGAAAATTTTCTAAGTCTATCTTCCTAATTTGAAGTCGAATTCCAACATTTCTGATATATTTGAGTGAGTTTGCATCTAACTTTGTCAGATATCGTCAATTAACATCCATTGAAGCCCATTGAGGTCGATTGTCACTTTGTGTTGAGTGAAAATTTTCTAAGTCTATCTTCCTAATTTGAAGTCGAATTCCAACATTTCTGATATATTTGAGTGAGTTTGCATCTAACTTTGTCAGATATCGTCGATTAACATCCATTGAAGCTCATTGAGGTCGATTGTCATTTTGTGTTGAGTGAAAATTTCCTAAGTCTATCTTCCTAATTTGAAGTCGAATTTGAACATTTCTGATATATTTGAGTGAGTTTGCATCTAACTTTGTCAGATATCGTCGATTAACATCCATTGAAGCCCATTGAGGTCGATTGTCACTTTGTGTTGGGTGAAAATTTTCTAAGTCTATCTTCCTAATTTGAAGTCGAATTTCAACATTTCTGATATATTTGAGTGAGTTTGCATCTTACTTTGTCAGATATCGTCGATTTACATCCGTTGAAGCCCATTGAGGTCGATTGTCACTTTGTGTTGGGTGAAAATTTTCTAAGTCTATCTTCCTAATTTGAAGTCGAATTCCAACATTTCTGATATATTTGAGTGAGTTTGCATCTAACTTTGTCAGATATCGTCAATTAACATCCATTGAAGCCCATTGAGGTCGATTGTCACTTTGTGTTGAGTGAAAATTTTCTAAGTCTATCTTCCTAATTTGAAGTCGAATTCCAACATTTCTGATATATTTGAGTGAGTTTGCATCTAACTTTGTCAGATATCGTCGATTAACATCCATTGAAGCTCATTGAGGTCGATTGTCATTTTGTGTTGAGTGAAAATTTCCTAAGTCTATCTTCCTAATTTGAAGTCGAATTTGAACATTTCTGATATATTTGAGTGAGTTTGCATCTAACTTTGTCAGATATCGTCGATTAACATCCATTGAAGCCCATTGAGGTCGATTGTCACTTTGTGTTGGGTGAAAATTTTCTAAGTCTATCTTCCTAATTTGAAGTCGAATTTCAACATTTCTGATATATTTGAGTGAGTTTGCATCTTACTTTGTCAGATATCGTCGATTTACATCCGTTGAAGCCCATTGAGGTCGATTGTCACTTTGTGTTGAGTGAAAATTTTCTAAGTCTATCTTCCTAATTTGAAGTCGAATTTCAACATTTCTGATATATTTGAGTGAGTTTGCATCTAACTTTGTCAGATATCGTCGATTTACATCCATTGAAGCCCATTGAGGTCGATTGTCACTTTGTGTTGATTGAAAATCTTCTAAGTCTATCTTCCTAATTTGAAGTCGAATTTCAACATTTCTGATATATTTGAGTGAGTTTGCATCTTACTTTGTCAGATATCGTCGATTTACATCCGTTGAAGCCCATTGAGGTCGATTGTCACTTTGTGTTGGGTGAAAATTTTCTAAGTCTATCATCCTAATTTGAAGTCGAATTTCAACATTTCTCATATATTTGAGTGAGTTTGCATCTTACTTTGTCAGATATCGTCGATTTACATCCGTAGAAGCCCATTGAGGTCGATTGTCACTTTGTGTTGAGTGAAAATCTTCTAAGTCTATCTTCCTAATTTGAAGTCGAATTTCAAAATTTCTGATATATTTGAGTGAGTTTGCATCTAAATTGTCAGATATCGTCAATTAACATCCATTGAAGCCCATTGAGGTCGATTGTCACTTTGTGTTGAGTGAAAATTTTTTAAGTCTATCATCCTAATTTGAAGTCGAATTTCAACATTTCTCATATATTTGAGTGAGTTTGCATCTTACTTTGTCAGATATCGTCGATTTACATCCGTAGAAGCCCATTGAGGTCGATTGTCACTTTGTGTTGAGTGAAAATTTTCTAAGTCTATCTTCCTAATTTGAAGTCGAATTTCAACATTTCTGATATATTTGAGTGAGTTTGCATCTAACTTTGTCAGATATCGTCAATTAACATCCATTGAAGCCCATTGAGGTCGATTGTCACTTTGTGTTGAGTGAAAATTTTCTAAGTCTATCTTCCTAATTTGAAGTCGAATTCCAACATTTCTGATATATTTGAGTGAGTTTGCATCTAACTTTGTCAGATATCGTCGATTAACATCCATTGAAGCTCATTGAGGTCGATTGTCACTTTGTGTTGAGTGAAAATTTTCTAAGTCTATCTTCCTAATTTGAAGTCGAATTTCAACATTTCTGATATATTTGAGTGAGTTTGCATCTTACTTTGTCAGATATCGTCGATTTACATCCGTTGAAGCCCATTGAGGTCGATTGTCACTTTGTGTTGAGTGAAAATTTTCTAAGTCTATCTTCCTAATTTGAAGTCGAATTTCAACATTTCTGATATATTTGAGTGAGTTTGCATCTAACTTTGTCAGATATCGTCGATTTACATCCATTGAAGCCCATTGAGGTCGATTGTCACTTTGTGTTGATTGAAAATCTTCTAAGTCTATCTTCCTAATTTGAAGTCGAATTCCAACATTTCTGATATATTTGAGTGAGTTTGCATCTAACTTTGTCAGATATCGTCGATTAACATCCATTGAAGCTCATTGAGGTCGATTGTCATTTTGTGTTGAGTGAAAATTTCCTAAGTCTATCTTCCTAATTTGAAGTCGAATTTGAACATTTCTGATATATTTGAGTGAGTTTGCATCTAACTTTGTCAGATATCGTCGATTAACATCCATTGAAGCCCATTGAGGTCGATTGTCACTTTGTGTTGGGTGAAAATTTTCTAAGTCTATCTTCCTAATTTGAAGTCGAATTTCAACATTTCTGATATATTTGAGTGAGTTTGCATCTTACTTTGTCAGATATCGTCGATTTACATCCGTTGAAGCCCATTGAGGTCGATTGTCACTTTGTGTTGGGTGAAAATTTTCTAAGTCTATCTTCCTAATTTGAAGTCGAATTCCAACATTTCTGATATATTTGAGTGAGTTTGCATCTAACTTTGTCAGATATCGTCAATTAACATCCATTGAAGCCCATTGAGGTCGATTGTCACTTTGTGTTGAGTGAAAATTTTCTAAGTCTATCTTCCTAATTTGAAGTCGAATTCCAACATTTCTGATATATTTGAGTGAGTTTGCATCTAACTTTGTCAGATATCGTCGATTAACATCCATTGAAGCCCATTGAGGTCGATTGTCACTTTGTGTTGGGTGAAAATTTTCTAAGTCTATCTTCCTAATTTGAAGTCGAATTTGAACATTTCTGATATATTTGAGTGAGTTTGCATCTAACTTTGTCAGATATCGTCGATTAACATCCATTGAAGCCCATTGAGGTCGATTGTCACTTTGTGTTGGGTGAAAATTTTCTAAGTCTATCTTCCTAATTTGAAGTCGAATTCCAACATTTCTGATATATTTGAGTGAGTTTGCATCTAACTTTGTCAGATATCGTCAATTAACATCCATTGAAGCCCATTGAGGTCGATTGTCACTTTGTGTTGAGTGAAAATTTTCTAAGTCTATCTTCCTAATTTGAAGTCGAATTCCAACATTTCTGATATATTTGAGTGAGTTTGCATCTAACTTTGTCAGATATCGTCGATTAACATCCATTGAAGCTCATTGAGGTCGATTGTCATTTTGTGTTGAGTGAAAATTTCCTAAGTCTATCTTCCTAATTTGAAGTCGAATTTGAACATTTCTGATATATTTGAGTGAGTTTGCATCTAACTTTGTCAGATATCGTCGATTAACATCCATTGAAGCCCATTGAGGTCGATTGTCACTTTGTGTTGGGTGAAAATTTTCTAAGTCTATCTTCCTAATTTGAAGTCGAATTTCAACATTTCTGATATATTTGAGTGAGTTTGCATCTTACTTTGTCAGATATCGTCGATTTACATCCGTTGAAGCCCATTGAGGTCGATTGTCACTTTGTGTTGGGTGAAAATTTTCTAAGTCTATCTTCCTAATTTGAAGTCGAATTCCAACATTTCTGATATATTTGAGTGAGTTTGCATCTAACTTTGTCAGATATCGTCAATTAACATCCATTGAAGCCCATTGAGGTCGATTGTCACTTTGTGTTGAGTGAAAATTTTCTAAGTCTATCTTCCTAATTTGAAGTCGAATTCCAACATTTCTGATATATTTGAGTGAGTTTGCATCTAACTTTGTCAGATATCGTCGATTAACATCCATTGAAGCTCATTGAGGTCGATTGTCATTTTGTGTTGAGTGAAAATTTCCTAAGTCTATCTTCCTAATTTGAAGTCGAATTTGAACATTTCTGATATATTTGAGTGAGTTTGCATCTAACTTTGTCAGATATCGTCGATTAACATCCATTGAAGCCCATTGAGGTCGATTGTCACTTTGTGTTGGGTGAAAATTTTCTAAGTCTATCTTCCTAATTTGAAGTCGAATTTCAACATTTCTGATATATTTGAGTGAGTTTGCATCTTACTTTGTCAGATATCGTCGATTTACATCCGTTGAAGCCCATTGAGGTCGATTGTCACTTTGTGTTGAGTGAAAATTTTCTAAGTCTATCTTCCTAATTTGAAGTCGAATTTCAACATTTCTGATATATTTGAGTGAGTTAGCATCTAACTTTGTCAGATATCGTCGATTTACATCCATTGAAGCCCATTGAGGTCGATTGTCACTTTGTGTTGATTGAAAATCTTCTAAGTCTATCTTCCTAATTTGAAGTCGAATTTCAACATTTCTGATATATTTGAGTGAGTTTGCATCTTACTTTGTCAGATATCGTCGATTTACATCCGTTGAAGCCCATTGAGGTCGATTGTCACTTTGTGTTGGGTGAAAATTTTCTAAGTCTATCATCCTAATTTGAAGTCGAATTTCAACATTTCTCATATATTTGAGTGAGTTTGCATCTTACTTTGTCAGATATCGTCGATTTACATCCGTAGAAGCCCATTGAGGTCGATTGTCACTTTGTGTTGAGTGAAAATCTTCTAAGTCTATCTTCCTAATTTGAAGTCGAATTTCAAAATTTCTGATATATTTGAGTGAGTTTGCATCTAAATTGTCAGATATCGTCAATTAACATCCATTGAAGCCCATTGAGGTCGATTGTCACTTTGTGTTGAGTGAAAATTTTTTAAGTCTATCATCCTAATTTGAAGTCGAATTTCAACATTTCTCATATATTTGAGTGAGTTTGCATCTTACTTTGTCAGATATCGTCGATTTACATCCGTAGAAGCCCATTGAGGTCGATTGTCACTTTGTGTTGAGTGAAAATTTTCTAAGTCTATCTTCCTAATTTGAAGTCGAATTTCAACATTTCTGATATATTTGAGTGAGTTTGCATCTAACTTTGTCAGATATCGTCAATTAACATCCATTGAAGCCCATTGAGGTCGATTGTCACTTTGTGTTGAGTGAAAATTTTCTAAGTCTATCTTCCTAATTTGAAGTCGAATTCCAACATTTCTGATATATTTGAGTGAGTTTGCATCTAACTTTGTCAGATATCGTCGATTAACATCCATTGAAGCTCATTGAGGTCGATTGTCACTTTGTGTTGAGTGAAAATTTTCTAAGTCTATCTTCCTAATTTGAAGTCGAATTTCAACATTTCTGATATATTTGAGTGAGTTTGCATCTTACTTTGTCAGATATCGTCGATTTACATCCGTTGAAGCCCATTGAGGTCGATTGTCACTTTGTGTTGAGTGAAAATTTTCTAAGTCTATCTTCCTAATTTGAAGTCGAATTTCAACATTTCTGATATATTTGAGTGAGTTTGCATCTAACTTTGTCAGATATCGTCGATTTACATCCATTGAAGCCCATTGAGGTCGATTGTCACTTTGTGTTGATTGAAAATCTTCTAAGTCTATCTTCCTAATTTGAAGTCGAATTCCAACATTTCTGATATATTTGAGTGAGTTTGCATCTAACTTTGTCAGATATCGTCGATTAACATCCATTGAAGCTCATTGAGGTCGATTGTCATTTTGTGTTGAGTGAAAATTTCCTAAGTCTATCTTCCTAATTTGAAGTCGAATTTGAACATTTCTGATATATTTGAGTGAGTTTGCATCTAACTTTGTCAGATATCGTCGATTAACATCCATTGAAGCCCATTGAGGTCGATTGTCACTTTGTGTTGGGTGAAAATTTTCTAAGTCTATCTTCCTAATTTGAAGTCGAATTTCAACATTTCTGATATATTTGAGTGAGTTTGCATCTTACTTTGTCAGATATCGTCGATTTACATCCGTTGAAGCCCATTGAGGTCGATTGTCACTTTGTGTTGGGTGAAAATTTTCTAAGTCTATCTTCCTAATTTGAAGTCGAATTCCAACATTTCTGATATATTTGAGTGAGTTTGCATCTAACTTTGTCAGATATCGTCAATTAACATCCATTGAAGCCCATTGAGGTCGATTGTCACTTTGTGTTGAGTGAAAATTTTCTAAGTCTATCTTCCTAATTTGAAGTCGAATTCCAACATTTCTGATATATTTGAGTGAGTTTGCATCTAACTTTGTCAGATATCGTCGATTAACATCCATTGAAGCTCATTGAGGTCGATTGTCATTTTGTGTTGAGTGAAAATTTCCTAAGTCTATCTTCCTAATTTGAAGTCGAATTTGAACATTTCTGATATATTTGAGTGAGTTTGCATCTAACTTTGTCAGATATCGTCGATTAACATCCATTGAAGCCCATTGAGGTCGATTGTCACTTTGTGTTGGGTGAAAATTTTCTAAGTCTATCTTCCTAATTTGAAGTCGAATTTCAACATTTCTGATATATTTGAGTGAGTTTGCATCTTACTTTGTCAGATATCGTCGATTTACATCCGTTGAAGCCCATTGAGGTCGATTGTCACTTTGTGTTGAGTGAAAATTTTCTAAGTCTATCTTCCTAATTTGAAGTCGAATTTCAACATTTCTGATATATTTGAGTGAGTTTGCATCTAACTTTGTCAGATATCGTCGATTTACATCCATTGAAGCCCATTGAGGTCGATTGTCACTTTGTGTTGATTGAAAATCTTCTAAGTCTATCTTCCTAATTTGAAGTCGAATTTCAACATTTCTGATATATTTGAGTGAGTTTGCATCTTACTTTGTCAGATATCGTCGATTTACATCCGTTGAAGCCCATTGAGGTCGATTGTCACTTTGTGTTGGGTGAAAATTTTCTAAGTCTATCATCCTAATTTGAAGTCGAATTTCAACATTTCTCATATATTTGAGTGAGTTTGCATCTTACTTTGTCAGATATCGTCGATTTACATCCGTAGAAGCCCATTGAGGTCGATTGTCACTTTGTGTTGAGTGAAAATCTTCTAAGTCTATCTTCCTAATTTGAAGTCGAATTTCAAAATTTCTGATATATTTGAGTGAGTTTGCATCTAAATTGTCAGATATCGTCAATTAACATCCATTGAAGCCCATTGAGGTCGATTGTCACTTTGTGTTGAGTGAAAATTTTTTAAGTCTATCATCCTAATTTGAAGTCGAATTTCAACATTTCTCATATATTTGAGTGAGTTTGCATCTTACTTTGTCAGATATCGTCGATTTACATCCGTAGAAGCCCATTGAGGTCGATTGTCACTTTGTGTTGAGTGAAAATTTTCTAAGTCTATCTTCCTAATTTGAAGTCGAATTTCAACATTTCTGATATATTTGAGTGAGTTTGCATCTAACTTTGTCAGATATCGTCAATTAACATCCATTGAAGCCCATTGAGGTCGATTGTCACTTTGTGTTGAGTGAAAATTTTCTAAGTCTATCTTCCTAATTTGAAGTCGAATTCCAACATTTCTGATATATTTGAGTGAGTTTGCATCTAACTTTGTCAGATATCGTCGATTAACATCCATTGAAGCTCATTGAGGTCGATTGTCACTTTGTGTTGAGTGAAAATTTCCTAAGTCTATCTTCCTAATTTGAAGTCGAATTTGAACATTTCTGATATATTTGAGTGAGTTTGCATCTAACTTTGTCAGATATCGTCGATTAACATCCATTGAAGCCCATTGAGGTCGATTGTCACTTTGTGTTGGGTGAAAATTTTCTAAGTCTATCTTCCTAATTTGAAGTCGAATTTCAACATTTCTGATATATTTGAGTGAGTTTGCATCTTACTTTGTCAGATATCGTCGATTTACATCCGTTGAAGCCCATTGAGGTCGATTGTCACTTTGTGTTGAGTGAAAATTTTCTAAGTCTATCTTCCTAATTTGAAGTCGAATTTCAACATTTCTGATATATTTGAGTGAGTTTGCATCTAACTTTGTCAGATATCGTCGATTTACATCCGTTGAAGCCCATTGAGGTCGATTATCACTTTGTGTTGATTGAAAATTTTCTAAGTCTATCTTCCTAATTTGAAGTCGAATTTCAACATTTCTGATATATTTGAGTGAGTTTGCATCTAACTTTGTCAGATATCGTCAATTAACATCCATTGAAGCCCATTGAGGTCGATTGTCACTTTGTGTTGAGTGAAAATTTTCTAAGTCTATCTTCCTAATTTGAAGTCGAATTTCAAAATTTCTGATATATTTGAGTGAGTTTGCATCTAAATTGTCAGATATCGTCAATTAACATCCATTGAAGCCCATTGAGGTCGATTGTCACTTTGTGTTGAGTGAAAATTTTTTAAGTCTATCATCCTAATTTGAAGTCGAATTTCAACATTTCTCATATATTTGAGTGAGTTTGCATCTTACTTTGTCAGATATCGTCGATTTACATCCGTAGAAGCCCATTGAGGTCGATTGTCACTTTGTGTTGAGTGAAAATTTTCTAAGTCTATCTTCCTAATTTGAAGTCGAATTTCAACATTTCTGATATATTTGAGTGAGTTTGCATCTAACTTTGTCAGATATCGTCAATTAACATCCATTGAAGCCCATTGAGGTCGATTGTCACTTTGTGTTGAGTGAAAATTTTCTAAGTCTATCTTCCTAATTTGAAGTCGAATTCCAACATTTCTGATATATTTGAGTGAGTTTGCATCTAACTTTGTCAGATATCGTCGATTAACATCCATTGAAGCTCATTGAGGTCGATTGTCACTTTGTGTTGAGTGAAAATTTTCTAAGTCTATCTTCCTAATTTGAAGTCGAATTTCAACATTTCTGATATATTTGAGTGAGTTTGCATCTTACTTTGTCAGATATCGTCGATTTACATCCGTTGAAGCCCATTGAGGTCGATTGTCACTTTGTGTTGAGTGAAAATTTTCTAAGTCTATCTTCCTAATTTGAAGTCGAATTTCAACATTTCTGATATATTTGAGTGAGTTTGCATCTAACTTTGTCAGATATCGTCGATTTACATCCATTGAAGCCCATTGAGGTCGATTGTCACTTTGTGTTGATTGAAAATCTTCTAAGTCTATCTTCCTAATTTGAAGTCGAATTCCAACATTTCTGATATATTTGAGTGAGTTTGCATCTAACTTTGTCAGATATCGTCGATTAACATCCATTGAAGCTCATTGAGGTCGATTGTCATTTTGTGTTGAGTGAAAATTTCCTAAGTCTATCTTCCTAATTTGAAGTCGAATTTGAACATTTCTGATATATTTGAGTGAGTTTGCATCTAACTTTGTCAGATATCGTCGATTAACATCCATTGAAGCCCATTGAGGTCGATTGTCACTTTGTGTTGGGTGAAAATTTTCTAAGTCTATCTTCCTAATTTGAAGTCGAATTTCAACATTTCTGATATATTTGAGTGAGTTTGCATCTTACTTTGTCAGATATCGTCGATTTACATCCGTTGAAGCCCATTGAGGTCGATTGTCACTTTGTGTTGGGTGAAAATTTTCTAAGTCTATCTTCCTAATTTGAAGTCGAATTCCAACATTTCTGATATATTTGAGTGAGTTTGCATCTAACTTTGTCAGATATCGTCAATTAACATCCATTGAAGCCCATTGAGGTCGATTGTCACTTTGTGTTGAGTGAAAATTTTCTAAGTCTATCTTCCTAATTTGAAGTCGAATTCCAACATTTCTGATATATTTGAGTGAGTTTGCATCTAACTTTGTCAGATATCGTCGATTAACATCCATTGAAGCTCATTGAGGTCGATTGTCATTTTGTGTTGAGTGAAAATTTCCTAAGTCTATCTTCCTAATTTGAAGTCGAATTTGAACATTTCTGATATATTTGAGTGAGTTTGCATCTAACTTTGTCAGATATCGTCGATTAACATCCATTGAAGCCCATTGAGGTCGATTGTCACTTTGTGTTGGGTGAAAATTTTCTAAGTCTATCTTCCTAATTTGAAGTCGAATTTCAACATTTCTGATATATTTGAGTGAGTTTGCATCTTACTTTGTCAGATATCGTCGATTTACATCCGTTGAAGCCCATTGAGGTCGATTGTCACTTTGTGTTGAGTGAAAATTTTCTAAGTCTATCTTCCTAATTTGAAGTCGAATTTCAACATTTCTGATATATTTGAGTGAGTTTGCATCTAACTTTGTCAGATATCGTCGATTTACATCCATTGAAGCCCATTGAGGTCGATTGTCACTTTGTGTTGATTGAAAATCTTCTAAGTCTATCTTCCTAATTTGAAGTCGAATTTCAACATTTCTGATATATTTGAGTGAGTTTGCATCTTACTTTGTCAGATATCGTCGATTTACATCCGTTGAAGCCCATTGAGGTCGATTGTCACTTTGTGTTGGGTGAAAATTTTCTAAGTCTATCATCCTAATTTGAAGTCGAATTTCAACATTTCTCATATATTTGAGTGAGTTTGCATCTTACTTTGTCAGATATCGTCGATTTACATCCGTAGAAGCCCATTGAGGTCGATTGTCACTTTGTGTTGAGTGAAAATCTTCTAAGTCTATCTTCCTAATTTGAAGTCGAATTTCAAAATTTCTGATATATTTGAGTGAGTTTGCATCTAAATTGTCAGATATCGTCAATTAACATCCATTGAAGCCCATTGAGGTCGATTGTCACTTTGTGTTGAGTGAAAATTTTTTAAGTCTATCATCCTAATTTGAAGTCGAATTTCAACATTTCTCATATATTTGAGTGAGTTTGCATCTTACTTTGTCAGATATCGTCGATTTACATCCGTAGAAGCCCATTGAGGTCGATTGTCACTTTGTGTTGAGTGAAAATTTTCTAAGTCTATCTTCCTAATTTGAAGTCGAATTTCAACATTTCTGATATATTTGAGTGAGTTTGCATCTAACTTTGTCAGATATCGTCAATTAACATCCATTGAAGCCCATTGAGGTCGATTGTCACTTTGTGTTGAGTGAAAATTTTCTAAGTCTATCTTCCTAATTTGAAGTCGAATTCCAACATTTCTGATATATTTGAGTGAGTTTGCATCTAACTTTGTCAGATATCGTCGATTAACATCCATTGAAGCTCATTGAGGTCGATTGTCACTTTGTGTTGAGTGAAAATTTCCTAAGTCTATCTTCCTAATTTGAAGTCGAATTTGAACATTTCTGATATATTTGAGTGAGTTTGCATCTAACTTTGTCAGATATCGTCGATTAACATCCATTGAAGCCCATTGAGGTCGATTGTCACTTTGTGTTGGGTGAAAATTTTCTAAGTCTATCTTCCTAATTTGAAGTCGAATTTCAACATTTCTGATATATTTGAGTGAGTTTGCATCTTACTTTGTCAGATATCGTCGATTTACATCCGTTGAAGCCCATTGAGGTCGATTGTCACTTTGTGTTGAGTGAAAATTTTCTAAGTCTATCTTCCTAATTTGAAGTCGAATTTCAACATTTCTGATATATTTGAGTGAGTTTGCATCTAACTTTGTCAGATATCGTCGATTTACATCCGTTGAAGCCCATTGAGGTCGATTATCACTTTGTGTTGATTGAAAATTTTCTAAGTCTATCTTCCTAATTTGAAGTCGAATTTCAACATTTCTGATATATTTGAGTGAGTTTGCATCTAACTTTGTCAGATATCGTCAATTAACATCCATTGAAGCCCATTGAGGTCGATTGTCACTTTGTGTTGAGTGAAAATTTTCTAAGTCTATCTTCCTAATTTGAAGTCGAATTTCAAAATTTCTCATATATTTGAGTGAGTTTGCATCTAAATTGTCAGATATCGTCAATTAACATCCATTGAAGCCCATTGAGGTCGATTGTCACTTTGTGTTGAGTGAAAATTTTTTAAGTCTATCATCCTAATTTGAAGTCGAATTTCAACATTTCTCATATATTTGAGTGAGTTTGCATCTTACTTTGTCAGATATCGTCGATTTACATCCGTAGAAGCCCATTGAGGTCGATTGTCACTTTGTGTTGAGTGAAAATTTTCTAAGTCTATCTTCCTAATTTGAAGTCGAATTTCAACATTTCTGATATATTTGAGTGAGTTTGCATCTAACTTTGTCAGATATCGTCAATTAACATCCATTGAAGCCCATTGAGGTCGATTGTCACTTTGTGTTGAGTGAAAATTTTCTAAGTCTATCTTCCTAATTTGAAGTCGAATTCCAACATTTCTGATATATTTGAGTGAGTTTGCATCTAACTTTGTCAGATATCGTCGATTAACATCCATTGAAGCTCATTGAGGTCGATTGTCACTTTGTGTTGAGTGAAAATTTCCTAAGTCTATCTTCCTAATTTGAAGTCGAATTTGAACATTTCTGATATATTTGAGTGAGTTTGCATCTAACTTTGTCAGATATCGTCGATTAACATCCATTGAAGCCCATTGAGGTCGATTGTCACTTTGTGTTGGGTGAAAATTTTCTAAGTCTATCTTCCTAATTTGAAGTCGAATTTCAACATTTCTGATATATTTGAGTGAGTTTGCATCTTACTTTGTCAGATATCGTCGATTTACATCCGTTGAAGCCCATTGAGGTCGATTGTCACTTTGTGTTGAGTGAAAATTTTCTAAGTCTATCTTCCTAATTTGAAGTCGAATTTCAACATTTCTGATATATTTGAGTGAGTTTGCATCTAACTTTGTCAGATATCGTCGATTTACATCCGTTGAAGCTCATTGAGGTCGATTGTCACTTTGTGTTGATTGAAAATTTTCTAAGTCTATCTTCCTAATTTGAAGTCGAATTTCAACATTTCTGATATATTTGAGTGAGTTTGCATCTAACTTTGTCAGATATCGTCAATTAACATCCATTGAAGCCCATTGAGGTCGATTGTCACTTTGTGTTGAGTGAAAATTTTCTAAGTCTATCTTCCTAATTTGAAGTCGAATTTCAACATTTCTGATATATTTGAGTGAGTTTGCATCTAACTTTGTCAGATATCGTCGATTTACATCCATTGAAGCCCATTGAGGTCGATTGTCACTTTGTGTTGATTGAAAATCTTCTAAGTCTATCTTCCTAATTTGAAGTCGAATTTCAACATTTCTGATATATTTGAGTGAGTTTGCATCTAACTTTGTCAGATATCGTCGATTTACATCCGTTGAAGCCCATTGAGGTCGATTGTCACTTTGTGTTGATTGAAAATTTTCTAAGTCTATCTTCCTAATTTGAAGTCGAATTTCAACATTTCTGATATATTTGAGTGAGTTTGCATCTAACTTTGTCAGATATCGTCAATTAACATCCATTGAAGCCCATTGAGGTCGATTGTCACTTTGTGTTGAGTGAAAATCTTCTAAGTCTATCTTCCTAATTTGAAGTCGAATTTCAACATTTCTGATATATTTGAGTGAGTTTGCATCTTACTTTGTCAGATATCGTCGATTTACATCCGTTGAAGCCCATTGAGGTCGATTGTCACTTTGTGTTGAGTGAAAATTTTTTAAGTCTATCTTCCTAATTTGAAGTCGAATTTCAAAATTTCTCATATATTTGATTGAGTTTGCATCTCACTTTGTCAGATATCGTCAATTAACATCCATTGAAGCCCATTGAGGTCGATTGTCACTTTGTGTTGAGTGAAAATTTTCTAAGTCTATCTTCCTAATTTGAAGTCGAATTCCAACATTTCTGATATATTTGAGTGAGTTTGCATCTAACTTTGTCAGATATCGTCGATTAACATCCATTGAAGCTCATTGAGGTCGATTGTCACTTTGTGTTGATTGAAAATTTTCTAAGTCTATCTTCCTAATTTGAAGTCGAATTTCAACATTTCTGATATATTTGAGTGAGTTTGCATCTAACTTTGTCAGATATCGTCAATTAACATCCATTGAAGCCCATTGAGGTCGATTGTCACTTTGTGTTGAGTGAAAATTTTCTAAGTCTATCTTCCTAATTTGAAGTCGAATTTCAAAATTTCTCATATATTTGAGTGAGTTTGCATCTAAATTGTCAGATATCGTCAATTAACATCCATTGAAGCCCATTGAGGTCGATTGTCACTTTGTGTTGAGTGAAAATTTTTTAAGTCTATCATCCTAATTTGAAGTCGAATTTCAACATTTCTCATATATTTGAGTGAGTTTGCATCTTACTTTGTCAGATATCGTCGATTTACATCCGTAGAAGCCCATTGAGGTCGATTGTCACTTTGTGTTGAGTGAAAATTTTCTAAGTCTATCTTCCTAATTTGAAGTCGAATTTCAACATTTCTGATATATTTGAGTGAGTTTGCATCTAACTTTGTCAGATATCGTCAATTAACATCCATTGAAGCCCATTGAGGTCGATTGTCACTTTGTGTTGAGTGAAAATTTTCTAAGTCTATCTTCCTAATTTGAAGTCGAATTCCAACATTTCTGATATATTTGAGTGAGTTTGCATCTAACTTTGTCAGATATCGTCGATTAACATCCATTGAAGCTCATTGAGGTCGATTGTCACTTTGTGTTGAGTGAAAATTTCCTAAGTCTATCTTCCTAATTTGAAGTCGAATTTCAACATTTCTGATATATTTGAGTGAGTTTGCATCTTACTTTGTCAGATATCGTCGATTTACATCCGTTGAAGCCCATTGAGGTCGATTGTCACTTTGTGTTGAGTGAAAATTTTCTAAGTCTATCTTCCTAATTTGAAGTCGAATTTCAACATTTCTGATATATTTGAGTGAGTTTGCATCTAACTTTGTCAGATATCGTCGATTTACATCCATTGAAGCCCATTGAGGTCGATTGTCACTTTGTGTTGATTGAAAATCTTCTAAGTCTATCTTCCTAATTTGAAGTCGAATTTCAACATTTCTGATATATTTGAGTGAGTTTGCATCTTACTTTGTCAGATATCGTCGATTTACATCCGTTGAAGCCCATTGAGGTCGATTGTCACTTTGTGTTGAGTGAAAATTTTTTAAGTCTATCTTCCTAATTTGAAGTCGAATTTCAAAATTTCTCATATATTTGAGTGAGTTTGCATCTAAATTGTCAGATATCGTCAATTAACATCCATTGAAGCCCATTGAGGTCGATTGTCACTTTGTGTTGAGTGAAAATTTTTTAAGTCTATCATCCTAATTTGAAGTCGAATTTCAACATTTCTCATATATTTGAGTGAGTTTGCATCTTACTTTGTCAGATATCGTCGATTTACATCCGTAGAAGCCCATTGAGGTCGATTGTCACTTTGTGTTGAGTGAAAATTTTCTAAGTCTATCTTCCTAATTTGAAGTCGAATTTCAACATTTCTGATATATTTGAGTGAGTTTGCATCTAACTTTGTCAGATATCGTCAATTAACATCCATTGAAGCCCATTGAGGTCGATTGTCACTTTGTGTTGAGTGAAAATTTTCTAAGTCTATCTTCCTAATTTGAAGTCGAATTCCAACATTTCTGATATATTTGAGTGAGTTTGCATCTAACTTTGTCAGATATCGTCGATTAACATCCATTGAAGCTCATTGAGGTCGATTGTCACTTTGTGTTGAGTGAAAATTTCCTAAGTCTATCTTCCTAATTTGAAGTCGAATTTGAACATTTCTGATATATTTGAGTGAGTTTGCATCTAACTTTGTCAGATATCGTCGATTAACATCCATTGAAGCCCATTGAGGTCGATTGTCACTTTGTGTTGGGTGAAAATTTTCTAAGTCTATCTTCCTAATTTGAAGTCGAATTTCAACATTTCTGATATATTTGAGTGAGTTTGCATCTTACTTTGTCAGATATCGTCGATTTACATCCGTTGAAGCCCATTGAGGTCGATTGTCACTTTGTGTTGATTGAAAATCTTCTAAGTCTATCTTCCTAATTTGAAGTCGAATTTCAACATTTCTGATATATTTGAGTGAGTTTGCATCTTACTTTGTCAGATATCGTCGATTTACATCCGTTGAAGCCCATTGAGGTCGATTGTCACTTTGTGTTGAGTGAAAATTTTTTAAGTCTATCTTCCTAATTTGAAGTCGAATTTCAAAATTTCTCATATATTTGAGTGAGTTTGCATCTTACTTTGTCAGATATCGTCAATTAACATCCATTGAAGCCCATTGAGGTCGATTGTCACTTTGTGTTGAGTGGAAATTTTCTAAGTCTATCTTCCTAATTTGAAGTCGAATTTCAACATTTCTGATATATTTGAGTGAGTTTGCATCTAACTTTGTCAGATATCGTCGATTAACATCCATTGAAGCCCATTGAGGTCGATTGTCACTTTGTGTTGAGTGAAAATTTTTTAAGTCTATCTTCCTAATTTGAAGTCGAATTTCAACATTTCTGATATATTTGAGTGAGTTTGCATCTTACTTTGTCAGATATCGTCGATTTACATCCGTTGAAGCCCATTGAGGTCGATTGTCACTTTGTGTTGAGTGAAAATTTTTTAAGTCTATCTTCCTAATTTGAAGTCGAATTTCAAAATTTCTCATATATTTGATTGAGTTTGCATCTTACTTTGTCAGATATCGTCAATTAACATCCATTGAAACCCATTGAGGTCGATTGTCACTTTGTGTTGAGTGAAAATTTTCTAAGTCTATCTTCCTAATTTGAAGTCGAATTCCAACATTTCTGATATATTTGAGTGAGTTTGCATCTAACTTTGTCAGATATCGTCGATTAACATCCATTGAAGCTCATTGAGGTCGATTGTCACTTTGTGTTGAGTGAAAATTTCCTAAGTCTATCTTCCTAATTTGAAGTCGAATTTGAACATTTCTGATATATTTGAGTGAGTTTGCATCTAACTTTGTCAGATATCGTCGATTAACATCCATTGAAGCTCATTGAGGTCGATTGTCACTTTGTGTTGAGTGAAAATTTTTTAAGTCTATCTTCCTAATTTGAAGTCGAATTTCAAAATTTCTCATATATTTGAGTGAGTTTGCATCTAAATTGTCAGATATCGTCAATTAACATCCATTGAAGCCCATTGAGGTCGATTGTCACTTTGTGTTGAGTGAAAATTTTTTAAGTCTATCATCCTAATTTGAAGTCGAATTTCAACATTTCTCATATATTTGAGTGAGTTTGCATCTTACTTTGTCAGATATCGTCGATTTACATCCGTAGAAGCCCATTGAGGTCGATTGTCACTTTGTGTTGAGTGAAAATTTTCTAAGTCTATCTTCCTAACTTGAAGTCGAATTTCAACATTTCTGATATATTTGAGTGAGTTTGCATCTAACTTTGTCAGATATCGTCAATTAACATCCATTGAAGCCCATTGAGGTCGATTGTCACTTTGTGTTGAGTGAAAATTTTCTAAGTCTATCTTCCTAATTTGAAGTCGAATTCCAACATTTCTGATATATTTGAGTGA
Organism: Diorhabda carinulata; assembly: GCF_026250575.1. Classification (NCBI taxonomy): domain Eukaryota; kingdom Metazoa; phylum Arthropoda; class Insecta; order Coleoptera; family Chrysomelidae; genus Diorhabda; species Diorhabda carinulata. Next base: position 15,683,869 of record NC_079462.1, read on the forward strand.
GTTTGCATCTAACTTTGTCAGATATCGTCGATTAACATCCATTGAAGCTCATTGAGGTCGATTGTCACTTTGTGTTGAGTGAAAATTTCCTAAGTCTATCTTCCTAATTTGAAGTCGAATTTGAACATTTCTGATATATTTGAGTGAGTTTGCATCTAACTTTGTCAGATATCGTCGATTAACATCCATTGAAGCCCATTGAGGTCGATTGTCACTTTGTGTTGGGTGAAAATTTTCTAAGTCTATCTTCCTAATTTGAAGTCGAATTTCAACATTTCTGATATATTTGAGTGAGTTTGCATCTTACTTTGTCAGATATCGTCGATTTACATCCGTTGAAGCCCATTGAGGTCGATTGTCACTTTGTGTTGATTGAAAATCTTCTAAGTCTATCTTCCTAATTTGAAGTCGAATTTCAACATTTCTGATATATTTGAGTGAGTTTGCATCTTACTTTGTCAGATATCGTCGATTTACATCCGTTGAAGCCCATTGAGGTCGATTGTCACTTTGTGTTGAGTGAAAATTTTTTAAGTCTATCTTCCTAATTTGAAGTCGAATTTCAAAATTTCTCATATATTTGAGTGAGTTTGCATCTTACTTTGTCAGATATCGTCAATTAACATCCATTGAAGCCCATTGAGGTCGATTGTCACTTTGTGTTGAGTGGAAATTTTCTAAGTCTATCTTCCTAATTTGAAGTCGAATTTCAACATTTCTGATATATTTGAGTGAGTTTGCATCTAACTTTGTCAGATATCGTCGATTAACATCCATTGAAGCCCATTGAGGTCGATTGTCACTTTGTGTTGAGTGAAAATTTTTTAAGTCTATCTTCCTAATTTGAAGTCGAATTTCAACATTTCTGATATATTTGAGTGAGTTTGCATCTTACTTTGTCAGATATCGTCGATTTACATCCGTTGAAGCCCATTGAGGTCGATTGTCACTTTGTGTTGAGTGAAAATTTTTTAAGTCTATCTTCCTAATTTGAAGTCGAATTTCAAAATTTCTCATATATTTGATTGAGTTTGCATCTTACTTTGTCAGATATCGTCAATTAACATCCATTGAAGCCCATTGAGGTCGATTGTCACTTTGTGTTGAGTGAAAATTTTCTAAGTCTATCTTCCTAATTTGAAGTCGAATTCCAACATTTCTGATATATTTGAGTGAGTTTGCATCTAACTTTGTCAGATATCGTCGATTAACATCCATTGAAGCTCATTGAGGTCGATTGTCACTTTGTGTTGAGTGAAAATTTCCTAAGTCTATCTTCCTAATTTGAAGTCGAATTTGAACATTTCTGATATATTTGAGTGAGTTTGCATCTAACTTTGTCAGATATCGTCGATTAACATCCATTGAAGCTCATTGAGGTCGATTGTCACTTTGTGTTGAGTGAAAATTTTTTAAGTCTATCTTCCTAATTTGAAGTCGAATTTCAAAATTTCTCATATATTTGAGTGAGTTTGCATCTAAATTGTCAGATATCGTCAATTAACATCCATTGAAGCCCATTGAGGTCGATTGTCACTTTGTGTTGAGTGAAAATTTTTTAAGTCTATCATCCTAATTTGAAGTCGAATTTCAACATTTCTCATATATTTGAGTGAGTTTGCATCTTACTTTGTCAGATATCGTCGATTTACATCCGTAGAAGCCCATTGAGGTCGATTGTCACTTTGTGTTGAGTGAAAATTTTCTAAGTCTATCTTCCTAACTTGAAGTCGAATTTCAACATTTCTGATATATTTGAGTGAGTTTGCATCTAACTTTGTCAGATATCGTCAATTAACATCCATTGAAGCCCATTGAGGTCGATTGTCACTTTGTGTTGAGTGAAAATTTTCTAAGTCTATCTTCCTAATTTGAAGTCGAATTCCAACATTTCTGATATATTTGAGTGAGTTTGCATCTAACTTTGTCAGATATCGTCGATTAACATCCATTGAAGCTCATTGAGGTCGATTGTCACTTTGTGTTGAGTGAAAATTTCCTAAGTCTATCTTCCTAATTTGAAGTCGAATTTGAACATTTCTGATATATTTGAGTGAGTTTGCATCTAACTTTGTCAGATATCGTCGATTAACATCCATTGAAGCCCATTGAGGTCGATTGTCACTTTGTGTTGGGTGAAAATTTTCTAAGTCTATCTTCCTAATTTGAAGTCGAATTTCAACATTTCTGATATATTTGAGTTAGTTTGCATCTTACTTTGTCAGATATCGTCGATTTACATCCGTTGAAGCCCATTGAATTCGATTGTCACTTTGTGTTGATTGAAAATCTTCTAAGTCTATCTTCCTAATTTGAAGTCGAATTTCAACATTTCTGATATATTTGAGTGAGTTTGCATCTTACTTTGTCAGATATCGTCGATTTACATCCGTTGAAGCCCATTGAGGTCGATTGTCACTTTGTGTTGAGTGAAAATTTTTTAAGTCTATCTTCCTAATTTGAAGTCGAATTTCAAAATTTCTCATATATTTGAGTGAGTTTGCATCTTACTTTGTCAGATATCGTCAATTAACATCCATTGAAGCCCATTGAGGTCGATTGTCACTTTGTGTTGAGTGGAAATTTTCTAAGTCTATCTTCCTAATTTGAAGTCGAATTTCAACATTTCTGATATATTTGAGTGAGTTTGCATCTAACTTTGTCAGATATCGTCGATTAACATCCATTGAAGCCCATTGAGGTCGATTGTCACTTTGTGTTGAGTGAAAATTTTTTAAGTCTATCTTCCTAATTTGAAGTCGAATTTGAACATTTCTGATATATTTGAGTGAGTTTGCATCTAACTTTGTCAGATATCGTCGATTAACATCCATTGGAGCCCATTGAGGTCGATTGTCACTTTGTGTTGAGTGAAAATTTTTTAAGTCTATCTTCCTAATTTGAAGTCGAATTTCAAAATTTCTCATATATTTGAGTGAGTTTGCATCTAAATTATCAGATATCGTCAATTAACATCCATTGAAGCCCATTGAGGTCGATTGTCACTTTGTGTTGAGTGAAAATTTTTTAAGTCTATCATCCTAATTTGAAGTCGAATTTCAACATTTCTCATATATTTGAGTGAGTTTGCATCTTACTTTGTCAGATATCGTCGATTTACATCCGTAGAAGCCCATTGAGGTCGATTGTCACTTTGTGTTGAGTGAAAATTTCCTAAGTCTATCTTCCTAATTTGAAGTCGAATTTGAACATTTCTGATATATTTGAGTGAGTTTGCATCTAACTTTGTCAGATATCGTCGATTAACATCCATTGAAGCCCATTGAGGTCGATTGTCACTTTGTGTTGGGTGAAAATTTTCTAAGTCTATCTTCCTAATTTGAAGTCGAATTCCAACATTTCTGATATATTTGAGTGAGTTTGCATCTAACTTTGTCAGATATCGTCGATTAACATCCATTGAAGCCCATTGAGGTCGATTGTCACTTTGTGTTGGGTGAAAATTTCCTAAGTCTATCTTCCTAATTTGAAGTCGAATTCCAACATTTCTGATATATTTGAGTGAGTTTGCATCTAACTTTGTCAGATATCGTCGATTAACATCCATTGAAGCTCATTGAGGTCGATTGTCACTTTGTGTTGAGTGAAAATTTCCTAAGTCTATCTTCCTAATTTGAAGTCGAATTTGAACATTTCTGATATATTTGAGTGAGTTTGCATCTAACTTTGTCAGATATCGTCGATTAACATCCATTGAAGCCCATTGAGGTCGATTGTCACTTTGTGTTGGGTGAAAATTTTCTAAGTCTATCTTCCTAATTTGAAGTCGAATTTCAACATTTCTGATATATTTGAGTGAGTTTGCATCTTACTTTGTCAGATATCGTCGATTTACATCCGTTGAAGCCCATTGAGGTCGATTGTCACTTTGTGTTGATTGAAAATCTTCTAAGTCTATCTTCCTAATTTGAAGTCGAATTTCAACATTTCTGATATATTTGAGTGAGTTTGCATCTTACTTTGTCAGATATCGTCGATTTACATCCGTTGAAGCCCATTGAGGTCGATTGTCACTTTGTGTTGAGTGAAAATTTTTTAAGTCTATCTTCCTAATTTGAAGTCGAATTTCAAAATTTCTCATATATTTGAGTGAGTTTGCATCTTACTTTGTCAGATATCGTCAATTAACATCCATTGAAGCCCATTGAGGTCGATTGTCACTTTGTGTTGAGTGGAAATTTTCTAAGTCTATCTTCCTAATTTGAAGTCGAATTTCAACATTTCTGATATATTCGAGTGAGTTTGCATCTAACTTTGTCAGATATCGTCGATTAACATCCATTGAAGCCCATTGAGGTCGATTGTCACTTTGTGTTGAGTGAAAATTTTTTAAGTCTATCTTCCTAATTTGAAGTCGAATTTCAACATTTCTGATATATTTGAGTGAGTTTGCATCTTACTTTGTCAGATATCGTCGATTTACATCCGTTGAAGCCCATTGAGGTCGATTGTCACTTTGTGTTGAGTGAAAATTTTTTAAGTCTATCTTCCTAATTTGAAGTCGAATTTCAAAATTTCTCATATATTTGATTGAGTTTGCATCTTACTTTGTCAGATATCGTCAATTAACATCCATTGAAGCCCATTGAGGTCGATTGTCACTTTGTGTTGAGTGAAAATTTTCTAAGTCTATCTTCCTAATTTGAAGTCGAATTCCAACATTTCTGATATATTTGAGTGAGTTTGCATCTAACTTTGTCAGATATCGTCGATTAACATCCATTGAAGCTCATTGAGGTCGATTGTCACTTTGTGTTGAGTGAAAATTTCCTAAGTCTATCTTCCTAATTTGAAGTCGAATTTGAACATTTCTGATATATTTGAGTGAGTTTGCATCTAACTTTGTCAGATATCGTCGATTAACATCCATTGAAGCTCATTGAGGTCGATTGTCACTTTGTGTTGAGTGAAAATTTTTTAAGTCTATCTTCCTAATTTGAAGTCGAATTTCAAAATTTCTCATATATTTGAGTGAGTTTGCATCTAAATTGTCAGATATCGTCAATTAACATCCATTGAAGCCCATTGAGGTCGATTGTCACTTTGTGTTGAGTGAAAATTTTTTAAGTCTATCATCCTAATTTGAAGTCGAATTTCAACATTTCTCATATATTTGAGTGAGTTTGCATCTTACTTTGTCAGATATCGTCGATTTACATCCGTAGAAGCCCATTGAGGTCGATTGTCACTTTGTGTTGAGTGAAAATTTTCTAAGTCTATCTTCCTAACTTGAAGTCGAATTTCAACATTTCTGATATATTTGAGTGAGTTTGCATCTAACTTTGTCAGATATCGTCAATTAACATCCATTGAAGCCCATTGAGGTCGATTGTCACTTTGTGTTGAGTGAAAATTTTCTAAGTCTATCTTCCTAATTTGAAGTCGAATTCCAACATTTCTGATATATTTGAGTGAGTTTGCATCTAACTTTGTCAGATATCGTCGATTAACATCCATTGAAGCTCATTGAGGTCGATTGTCACTTTGTGTTGAGTGAAAATTTCCTAAGTCTATCTTCCTAATTTGAAGTCGAATTTGAACATTTCTGATATATTTGAGTGAGTTTGCATCTAACTTTGTCAGATATCGTCGATTAACATCCATTGAAGCCCATTGAGGTCGATTGTCACTTTGTGTTGGGTGAAAATTTTCTAAGTCTATCTTCCTAATTTGAAGTCGAATTTCAACATTTCTGATATATTTGAGTTAGTTTGCATCTTACTTTGTCAGATATCGTCGATTTACATCCGTTGAAGCCCATTGAATTCGATTGTCACTTTGTGTTGATTGAAAATCTTCTAAGTCTACCTTCCTAATTTGAAGTCGAATTTCAACATTTCTGATATATTTGAGTGAGTTTGCATCTTACTTTGTCAGATATCGTCGATTTACATCCGTTGAAGCCCATTGAGGTCGATTGTCACTTTGTGTTGAGTGAAAATTTTTTAAGTCTATCTTCCTAATTTGAAGTCGAATTTCAAAATTTCTCATATATTTGAGTGAGTTTGCATCTTACTTTGTCAGATATCGTCAATTAACATCCATTGAAGCCCATTGAGGTCGATTGTCACTTTGTGTTGAGTGGAAATTTTCTAAGTCTATCTTCCTAATTTGAAGTCGAATTTCAACATTTCTGATATATTTGAGTGAGTTTGCATCTAACTTTGTCAGATATCGTCGATTAACATCCATTGAAGCCCATTGAGGTCGATTGTCACTTTGTGTTGAGTGAAAATTTTTTAAGTCTATCTTCCTAATTTGAAGTCGAATTTGAACATTTCTGATATATTTGAGTGAGTTTGCATCTAACTTTGTCAGATATCGTCGATTAACATCCATTGGAGCCCATTGAGGTCGATTGTCACTTTGTGTTGAGTGAAAATTTTTTAAGTCTATCTTCCTAATTTGAAGTCGAATTTCAAAATTTCTCATATATTTGAGTGAGTTTGCATCTAAATTATCAGATATCGTCAATTAACATCCATTGAAGCCCATTGAGGTCGATTGTCACTTTGTGTTGAGTGAAAATTTTTTAAGTCTATCATCCTAATTTGAAGTCGAATTTCAACATTTCTCATATATTTGAGTGAGTTTGCATCTTACTTTGTCAGATATCGTCGATTTACATCCGTAGAAGCCCATTGAGGTCGATTGTCACTTTGTGTTGAGTGAAAATTTCCTAAGTCTATCTTCCTAATTTGAAGTCGAATTTGAACATTTCTGATATATTTGAGTGAGTTTGCATCTAACTTTGTCAGATATCGTCGATTAACATCCATTGAAGCCCATTGAGGTCGATTGTCACTTTGTGTTGGGTGAAAATTTTCTAAGTCTATCTTCCTAATTTGAAGTCGAATTTCAACATTTCTGATATATTTGAGTGAGTTTGCATCTTACTTTGTCAGATATCGTCGATTTACATCCGTTGAAGCCCATTGAGGTCGATTGTCACTTTGTGTTGAGTGAAAATTTTCTAAGTCTATCTTCCTAATTTGAAGTCGAATTTCAACATTTCTGATATATTTGAGTGAGTTTGCATCTAACTTTGTCAAATATCGTCGATTAACATCCATTGAAGCTCATTGAGGTCGATTGTCACTTTGTGTTGAGTGAAAATTTCCTAAGTCTATCTTCCTAATTTGAAGTCGAATTTGAACATTTCTGATATATTTGAGTGAGTTTGCATCTAACTTTGTCAGATATCGTCGATTAACATCCATTGAAGCCCATTGAGGTCGATTGTCACTTTGTGTTGGGTGAAAATTTTCTAAGTCTATCTTCCTAATTTGAAGTCGAATTCCAACATTTCTGATATATTTGAGTGAGTTTGCATCTAACTTTGTCAGATATCGTCAATTAACATCCATTGAAGCCCATTGAGGTCGATTGTCACTTTGTGTTGAGTGAAAATTTTCTAAGTCTATCTTCCTAATTTGAAGTCGAATTCCAACATTTCTGATATATTTGAGTGAGTTCGCATCTAACTTTGTCAGATATCGTCGATTAACATCCATTGAAGCTCATTGAGGTCGATTGTCATTTTGTGTTGAGTGAAAATTTCCTAAGTCTATCTTCCTAATTTGAATTCGAATTTGAACATTTCTGATATATTTGAGTGAGTTTGCATCTAACTTTGTCAGATATCGTCGATTAACATCCATTGAAGCCCATTGAGGTCGATTGTCACTTTGTGTTGGGTGAAAATTTTCTAAGTCTATCTTCCTAATTTGAAGTCGAATTTCAACATTTCTGATATATTTGAGTGAGTTTGCATCTTACTTTGTCAGATATCGTCGATTTACATCCGTTGAAGCCCATTGAGGTCGATTGTCACTTTGTGTTGAGTGAAAATTTTCTAAGTCTATCTTCCTAATTTGAAGTCGAATTTCAACATTTCTGATATATTTGAGTGAGTTTGCATCTAACTTTGTCAGATATCGTCGATTTACATCCATTGAAGCCCATTGAGGTCGATTGTCACTTTGTGTTGATTGAAAATCTTCTAAGTCTATCTTCCTAATTTGAAGTCGAATTTCAACATTTCTGATATATTTGAGTGAGTTTGCATCTTACTTTGTCAGATATCGTCGAATTACATCCGTTGAAGCCCATTGAGGTCGATTGTCACTTTGTGTTGAGTGAAAATTTTTTAAGTCTATCTTCCTAATTTGAAGTCGAATTTCAAAATTTCTCATATATTTGAGTGAGTTTGCATCTAAATTGTCAGATATCGTCAATTAACATCCATTGAAGCCCATTGAGGTCGATTGTCACTTTGTGTTGAGTGAAAATTTTTTAAGTCTATCATCCTAATTTGAAGTCGAATTTCAACATTTCTCATATATTTGAGTGAGTTTGCATCTTACTTTGTCAGATATCGTCGATTTACATCCGTAGAAGCCCATTGAGGTCGATTGTCACTTTGTGTTGAGTGAAAATTTTCTAAGTCTATCTTCCTAATTTGAAGTCGAATTCCAACATTTCTGATATATTTGAGTGAGTTTGCATCTAACTTTGTCAGATATCGTCGATTAACATCCATTGAAGCTCATTGAGGTCGATTGTCACTTTGTGTTGAGTGAAAATTTCCTAAGTCTATCTTCCTAATTTGAAGTCGAATTTGAACATTTCTGATATATTTGAGTGAGTTTGCATCTAACTTTGTCAGATATCGTCGATTAACATCCATTGAAGCCCATTGAGGTCGATTGTCACTTTGTGTTGGGTGAAAATTTTCTAAGTCTATCTTCCTAATTTGAAGTCGAATTTCAACATTTCTGATATATTTGAGTGAGTTTGCATCTTACTTTGTCAGATATCGTCGATTTACATCCGTTGAAGCCCATTGAGGTCGATTGTCACTTTGTGTTGAGTGAAAATTTTCTAAGTCTATCTTCCTAATTTGAAGTCGAATTTCAACATTTCTGATATATTTGAGTGAGTTTGCATCTAACTTTGTCAGATATCGTCAATTAACATCCATTGAAGCCCATTGAGGTCGATTGTCACTTTGTGTTGAGTGAAAATTTTCTAAGTCTATCTTCCTAATTTGAAGTCGAATTCCAACATTTCTGATATATTTGAGTGAGTTTGCATCTAACTTTGTCAGATATCGTCGATTAACATCCATTGAAGCTCATTGAGGTCGATTGTCATTTTGTGTTGAGTGAAAATTTCCTAAGTCTATCTTCCTAATTTGAAGTCGAATTTCAACATTTCTGATATATTTGAGTGAGTTTGCATCTAACTTTGTCAGATATCGTCGATTTACATCCATTGAAGCCCATTGAGGTCGATTGTCACTTTGTGTTGATTGAAAATCTTCTAAGTCTATCTTCCTAATTTGAAGTCGAATTTCAACATTTCTGATATATTTGAGTGAGTTTGCATCTTACTTTGTCAGATATCGTCGAATTACATCCGTTGAAGCCCATTGAGGTCGATTGTCACTTTGTGTTGAGTGAAAATTTTTTAAGTCTATCTTCCTAATTTGAAGTCGAATTTCAAAATTTCTCATATATTTGAGTGAGTTTGCATCTAAATTGTCAGATATCGTCAATTAACATCCATTGAAGCCCATTGAGGTCGATTGTCACTTTGTGTTGAGTGAAAATTTTTTAAGTCTATCATCCTAATTTGAAGTCGAATTTCAACATTTCTCATATATTTGAGTGAGTTTGCATCTTACTTTGTCAGATATCGTCGATTTACATCCGTAGAAGCCCATTGAGGTCGATTGTCACTTTGTGTTGAGTGAAAATTTTCTAAGTCTATCTTCCTAATTTGAAGTCGAATTCCAACATTTCTGATATATTTGAGTGAGTTTGCATCTAACTTTGTCAGATATCGTCGATTAACATCCATTGAAGCTCATTGAGGTCGATTGTCACTTTGTGTTGAGTGAAAATTTCCTAAGTCTATCTTCCTAATTTGAAGTCGAATTTGAACATTTCTGATATATTTGAGTGAGTTTGCATCTAACTTTGTCAGATATCGTCGATTAACATCCATTGAAGCCCATTGAGGTCGATTGTCACTTTGTGTTGGGTGAAAATTTTCTAAGTCTATCTTCCTAATTTGAAGTCGAATTTCAACATTTCTGATATATTTGAGTGAGTTTGCATCTAACTTTGTCAGATATCGTCGATTTACATCCGTTGAAGCCCATTGAGGTCGATTGTCACTTTGTGTTGATTGAAAATTTTCTAAGTCTATCTTCCTAATTTGAAGTCGAATTTCAACATTTCTGATATATTTGAGTGAGTTTGCATCTAACTTTGTCAGATATCGTCAATTAACATCCATTGAAGCCCATTGAGGTCGATTGTCACTTTGTGTTGAGTGAAAATTTTCTAAGTCTATCTTCCTAATTTGAAGTCGAATTCCAACATTTCTGATATATTTGAGTGAGTTTGCATCTAACTTTGTCAGATATCGTCGATTAACATCCATTGAAGCTCATTGAGGTCGATTGTCACTTTGTGTTGAGTGAAAATTTCCTAAGTCTATCTTCCTAATTTGAAGTCGAATTTGAACATTTCTGATATATTTGAGTGAGTTTGCATCTAACTTTGTCAGATATCGTCGATTAACATCCATTGAAGCCCATTGAGGTCGATTGTCACTTTGTGTTGGGTGAAAATTTTCTAAGTCTATCTTCCTAATTTGAAGTCGAATTTCAACATTTCTGATATATTTGAGTGAGTTTGCATCTTACTTTGTCAGATATCGTCGATTTACATCCGTTGAAGCCCATTGAGGTCGATTGTCACTTTGTGTTGAGTGAAAATTTTCTAAGTCTATCTTCCTAATTTGAAGTCGAATTTCAACATTTCTGATATATTTGAGTGAGTTTGCATCTAACTTTGTCAGATATCGTCGATTTACATCCATTGAAGCCCATTGAGGTCGATTGTCACTTTGTGTTGATTGAAAATCTTCTAAGTCTATCTTCCTAATTTGAAGTCGAATTTCAACATTTCTGATATATTTGAGTGAGTTTGCATCTTACTTTGTCAGATATCGTCGATTTACATCCGTTGAAGCCCATTGAATTCGATTGTCACTTTGTGTTGATTGAAAATCTTCTAAGTCTATCTTCCTAATTTGAAGTCGAATTTCAACATTTCTGATATATTTGAGTGAGTTTGCATCTTACTTTGTCAGATATCGTCGATTTACATCCGTTGAAGCCCATTGAGGTCGATTGTCACTTTGTGTTGAGTGAAAATTTTTTAAGTCTATCTTCCTAATTTGAAGTCGAATTTCAAAATTTCTCATATATTTGAGTGAGTTTGCATCTTACTTTGTCAGATATCGTCAATTAACATCCATTGAAGCCCATTGAGGTCGATTGTCACTTTGTGTTGAGTGGAAATTTTCTAAGTCTATCTTCCTAATTTGAAGTCGAATTTCAACATTTCTGATATATTTGAGTGAGTTTGCATCTAACTTTGTCAGATATCGTCGATTAACATCCATTGAAGCCCATTGAGGTCGATTGTCACTTTGTGTTGAGTGAAAATTTTTTAAGTCTATCTTCCTAATTTGAAGTCGAATTTGAACATTTCTGATATATTTGAGTGAGTTTGCATCTAACTTTGTCAGATATCGTCGATTAACATCCATTGGAGCCCATTGAGGTCGATTGTCACTTTGTGTTGAGTGAAAATTTTTTAAGTCTATCTTCCTAATTTGAAGTCGAATTTCAAAATTTCTCATATATTTGAGTGAGTTTGCATCTAAATTATCAGATATCGTCAATTAACATCCATTGAAGCCCATTGAGGTCGATTGTCACTTTGTGTTGAGTGAAAATTTTTTAAGTCTATCATCCTAATTTGAAGTCGAATTTCAACATTTCTCATATATTTGAGTGAGTTTGCATCTTACTTTGTCAGATATCGTCGATTTACATCCGTAGAAGCCCATTGAGGTCGATTGTCACTTTGTGTTGAGTGAAAATTTCCTAAGTCTATCTTCCTAATTTGAAGTCGAATTTGAACATTTCTGATATATTTGAGTGAGTTTGCATCTAACTTTGTCAGATATCGTCGATTAACATCCATTGAAGCCCATTGAGGTCGATTGTCACTTTGTGTTGGGTGAAAATTTTCTAAGTCTATCTTCCTAATTTGAAGTCGAATTTCAACATTTCTGATATATTTGAGTGAGTTTGCATCTTACTTTGTCAGATATCGTCGATTTACATCCGTTGAAGCCCATTGAGGTCGATTGTCACTTTGTGTTGAGTGAAAATTTTCTAAGTCTATCTTCCTAATTTGAAGTCGAATTTCAACATTTCTGATATATTTGAGTGAGTTTGCATCTAACTTTGTCAAATATCGTCGATTAACATCCATTGAAGCTCATTGAGGTCGATTGTCACTTTGTGTTGAGTGAAAATTTCCTAAGTCTATCTTCCTAATTTGAAGTCGAATTTGAACATTTCTGATATATTTGAGTGAGTTTGCATCTAACTTTGTCAGATATCGTCGATTAACATCCATTGAAGCCCATTGAGGTCGATTGTCACTTTGTGTTGGGTGAAAATTTTCTAAGTCTATCTTCCTAATTTGAAGTCGAATTCCAACATTTCTGATATATTTGAGTGAGTTTGCATCTAACTTTGTCAGATATCGTCAATTAACATCCATTGAAGCCCATTGAGGTCGATTGTCACTTTGTGTTGAGTGAAAATTTTCTAAGTCTATCTTCCTAATTTGAAGTCGAATTCCAACATTTCTGATATATTTGAGTGAGTTTGCATCTAACTTTGTCAGATATCGTCGATTAACATCCATTGAAGCTCATTGAGGTCGATTGTCATTTTGTGTTGAGTGAAAATTTCCTAAGTCTATCTTCCTAATTTGAATTCGAATTTGAACATTTCTGATATATTTGAGTGAGTTTGCATCTAACTTTGTCAGATATCGTCGATTAACATCCATTGAAGCCCATTGAGGTCGATTGTCACTTTGTGTTGGGTGAAAATTTTCTAAGTCTATCTTCCTAATTTGAAGTCGAATTTCAACATTTCTGATATATTTGAGTGAGTTTGCATCTTACTTTGTCAGATATCGTCGATTTACATCCGTTGAAGCCCATTGAGGTCGATTGTCACTTTGTGTTGAGTGAAAATTTTCTAAGTCTATCTTCCTAATTTGAAGTCGAATTTCAACATTTCTGATATATTTGAGTGAGTTTGCATCTAACTTTGTCAGATATCGTCGATTTACATCCATTGAAGCCCATTGAGGTCGATTGTCACTTTGTGTTGATTGAAAATCTTCTAAGTCTATCTTCCTAATTTGAAGTCGAATTTCAACATTTCTGATATATTTGAGTGAGTTTGCATCTTACTTTGTCAGATATCGTCGAATTACATCCGTTGAAGCCCATTGAGGTCGATTGTCACTTTGTGTTGAGTGAAAATTTTTTAAGTCTATCTTCCTAATTTGAAGTCGAATTTCAAAATTTCTCATATATTTGAGTGAGTTTGCATCTAAATTGTCAGATATCGTCAATTAACATCCATTGAAGCCCATTGAGGTCGATTGTCACTTTGTGTTGAGTGAAAATTTTTTAAGTCTATCATCCTAATTTGAAGTCGAATTTCAACATTTCTCATATATTTGAGTGAGTTTGCATCTTACTTTGTCAGATATCGTCGATTTACATCCGTAGAAGCCCATTGAGGTCGATTGTCACTTTGTGTTGAGTGAAAATTTTCTAAGTCTATCTTCCTAATTTGAAGTCGAATTCCAACATTTCTGATATATTTGAGTGAGTTTGCATCTAACTTTGTCAGATATCGTCGATTAACATCCATTGAAGCTCATTGAGGTCGATTGTCACTTTGTGTTGAGTGAAAATTTCCTAAGTCTATCTTCCTAATTTGAAGTCGAATTTGAACATTTCTGATATATTTGAGTGAGTTTGCATCTAACTTTGTCAGATATCGTCGATTAACATCCATTGAAGCCCATTGAGGTCGATTGTCACTTTGTGTTGGGTGAAAATTTTCTAAGTCTATCTTCCTAATTTGAAGTCGAATTTCAACATTTCTGATATATTTGAGTGAGTTTGCATCTTACTTTGTCAGATATCGTCGATTTACATCCGTTGAAGCCCATTGAGGTCGATTGTCACTTTGTGTTGAGTGAAAATTTTCTAAGTCTATCTTCCTAATTTGAAGTCGAATTTCAACATTTCTGATATATTTGAGTGAGTTTGCATCTAACTTTGTCAGATATCGTCGATTTACATCCGTTGAAGCCCATTGAGGTCGATTGTCACTTTGTGTTGATTGAAAATTTTCTAAGTCTATCTTCCTAATTTGAAGTCGAATTTCAACATTTCTGATATATTTGAGTGAGTTTGCATCTAACTTTGTCAGATATCGTCAATTAACATCCATTGAAGCCCATTGAGGTCGATTGTCACTTTGTGTTGAGTGAAAATTTTCTAAGTCTATCTTCCTAATTTGAAGTCGAATTCCAACATTTCTGATATATTTGAGTGAGTTTGCATCTAACTTTGTCAGATATCGTCGATTAACATCCATTGAAGCTCATTGAGGTCGATTGTCACTTTGTGTTGAGTGAAAATTTCCTAAGTCTATCTTCCTAATTTGAAGTCGAATTTGAACATTTCTGATATATTTGAGTGAGTTTGCATCTAACTTTGTCAGATATCGTCGATTAACATCCATTGAAGCCCATTGAGGTCGATTGTCACTTTGTGTTGGGTGAAAATTTTCTAAGTCTATCTTCCTAATTTGAAGTCGAATTTCAACATTTCTGATATATTTGAGTGAGTTTGCATCTTACTTTGTCAGATATCGTCGATTTACATCCGTTGAAGCCCATTGAGGTCGATTGTCACTTTGTGTTGAGTGAAAATTTTCTAAGTCTATCTTCCTAATTTGAAGTCGAATTTCAACATTTCTGATATATTTGAGTGAGTTTGCATCTAACTTTGTCAGATATCGTCGATTTACATCCATTGAAGCCCATTGAGGTCGATTGTCACTTTGTGTTGATTGAAAATCTTCTAAGTCTATCTTCCTAATTTGAAGTCGAATTTCAACATTTCTGATATATTTGAGTGAGTTTGCATCTTACTTTGTCAGATATCGTCGATTAACATCCATTGAAGCCCATTGAGGTCGATTGTCACTTTGTGTTGGGTGAAAATTTTCTAAGTCTATCTTCCTAATTTGAAGTCGAATTTCAACATTTCTGATATATTTGAGTGAGTTTGCATCTTACTTTGTCAGATATCGTCGATTTACATCCGTTGAAGCCCATTGAGGTCGATTGTCACTTTGTGTTGAGTGAAAATTTTCTAAGTCTATCTTCCTAATTTGAAGTCGAATTTCAACATTTCTGATATATTTGAGTGAGTTTGCATCTAACTTTGTCAGATATCGTCAATTAACATCCATTGAAGCCCATTGAGGTCGATTGTCACTTTGTGTTGAGTGAAAATTTTCTAAGTCTATCTTCCTAATTTGAAGTCGAATTCCAACATTTCTGATATATTTGAGTGAGTTTGCATCTAACTTTGTCAGATATCGTCAATTAACATCCATTGAAGCCCATTGAGGTCGATTGTCACTTTGTGTTGAGTGAAAATTTTTTAAGTCTATCTTCCTAATTTGAAGTCGAATTTCAACATTTCTGATATATTTGAGTGAGTTTGCATCTAACTTTGTCAGATATCGTCGATTAACATCCATTGAAGCCCATTGAGGTCGATTGTCACTTTGTGTTGGGTGAAAATTTTCTAAGTCTATCTTCCTAATTTGAAGTCGAATTTGAACATTTCTGATATATTTGAGTGAGTTTGCATCTAACTTTGTCAGATATCGTCAATTAACATCCATTGAAGCCCATTGAGGTCGATTGTCACTTTGTGTTGAGTGAAAATTTTCTAAGTCTATCTTCCTAATTTGAAGTCGAATTTCAACATTTCTGATATATTTGAGTGAGTTTGCATCTAACTTTGTCAGATATTGTCGATTTACATCCGTTGAAGCCCATTGAGGTCGATTGTCACTTTGTGTTGAGTGAAAATTTTCTAAGTCTATCTTCCTAATTTGAAGTCGAATTTCAACATTTCTGATATATTTGAGTGAGTTTGCATCTAACTTTGTCAGATATCGTCAATTAACATCCATTGAAGCCCATTGAGGTCGATTGTCACTTTGTGTTGAGTGAAAATTTTCTAAGTCTATCTTCCTAATTTGAAGTCGAATTCCAACATTTCTGATATATTTGAGTGAGTTTGCATCTAACTTTGTCAGATATCGTCAATTAACATCCATTGAAGCCCATTGAGGTCGATTGTCACTTTGTGTTGAGTGAAAATTTTTTAAGTCTATCTTCCTAATTTGAAGTCGAATTTCAACATTTCTGATATATTTGAGTGAGTTTGCATCTAACTTTGTCAGATATCGTCGATTAACATCCATTGAAGCCCATTGAGGTCGATTGTCACTTTGTGTTGGGTGAAAATTTTCTAAGTCTATCTTCCTAATTTGAAGTCGAATTTGAACATTTCTGATATATTTGAGTGAGTTTGCATCTAACTTTGTCAGATATCGTCAATTAACATCCATTGAAGCCCATTGAGGTCGATTGTCACTTTGTGTTGAGTGAAAATTTTCTAAGTCTATCTTCCTAATTTGAAGTCGAATTTCAACATTTCTGATATATTTGAGTGAGTTTGCATCTAACTTTGTCAGATATCGTCGATTTACATCCATTGAAGCCCATTGAGGTCGATTGTCACTTTGTGTTGATTGAAAATCTTCTAAGTCTATCTTCCTAATTTGAAGTCGAATTTCAACATTTCTGATATATTTGAGTGAGTTTGCATCTAACTTTGTCAGATATCGTCGATTAACATCCATTGAAGCCCATTGAGGTCGATTGTCACTTTGTGTTGGGTGAAAATTTTCTAAGTCTATCTTCCTAATTTGAAGTCGAATTTCAACATTTCTGATATATTTGAGTGAGTTTGCATCTTACTTTGTCAGATATCGTCGATTTACATCCGTTGAAGCCCATTGAGGTCGATTGTCACTTTGTGTTGAGTGAAAATTTTCTAAGTCTATCTTCCTAATTTGAAGTCGAATTTCAACATTTCTGATATATTTGAGTGAGTTTGCATCTAACTTTGTCAGATATCGTCGATTTACATCCATTGAAGCCCATTGAGGTCGATTGTCACTTTGTGTTGATTGAAAATCTTCTAAGTCTATCTTCCTAATTTGAAGTCGAATTTCAACATTTCTGATATATTTGAGTGAGTTTGCATCTTACTTTGTCAGATATCGTCGAATTACATCCGTTGAAGCCCATTGAGGTCGATTGTCACTTTGTGTTGAGTGAACATTTTTTAAGTCTATCTTCCTAATTTGAAGTCGAATTTCAAAATTTCTCATATATTTGAGTGAGTTTGCATCTAAATTGTCAGATATCGTCAATTAACATCCATTGAAGCCCATTGAGGTCGATTGTCACTTTGTGTTGAGTGAAAATTTTTTAAGTCTATCATCCTAATTTGAAGTCGAATTTCAACATTTCTCATATATTTGAGTGAGTTTGCATCTTACTTTGTCAGATATCGTCGATTTACATCCGTAGAAGCCCATTGAGGTCGATTGTCACTTTGTGTTGAGTGAAAATTTTCTAAGTCTATCTTCCTAATTTGAAGTCGAATTCCAACATTTCTGATATATTTGAGTGAGTTTGCATCTAACTTTGTCAGATATCGTCGATTAACATCCATTGAAGCTCATTGAGGTCGATTGTCACTTTGTGTTGAGTGAAAATTTCCTAAGTCTATCTTCCTAATTTGAAGTCGAATTTGAACATTTCTGATATATTTGAGTGAGTTTGCATCTAACTTTGTCAGATATCGTCGATTAACATCCATTGAAGCCCATTGAGGTCGATTGTCACTTTGTGTTGGGTGAAAATTTTCTAAGTCTATCTTCCTAATTTGAAGTCGAATTTCAACATTTCTGATATATTTGAGTGAGTTTGCATCTTACTTTGTCAGATATCGTCGATTTACATCCGTTGAAGCCCATTGAGGTCGATTGTCACTTTGTGTTGAGTGAAAATTTTCTAAGTCTATCTTCCTAATTTGAAGTCGAATTTCAACATTTCTGATATATTTGAGTGAGTTTGCATCTAACTTTGTCAGATATCGTCGATTTACATCCGTTGAAGCCCATTGAGGTCGATTGTCACTTTGTGTTGATTGAAAATTTTCTAAGTCTATCTTCCTAATTTGAAGTCGAATTTCAACATTTCTGATATATTTGAGTGAGTTTGCATCTAACTTTGTCAGATATCGTCAATTAACATCCATTGAAGCCCATTGAGGTCGATTGTCACTTTGTGTTGAGTGAAAATTTTCTAAGTCTATCTTCCTAATTTGAAGTCGAATTCCAACATTTCTGATATATTTGAGTGAGTTTGCATCTAACTTTGTCAGATATCGTCGATTAACATCCATTGAAGCTCATTGAGGTCGATTGTCACTTTGTGTTGAGTGAAAATTTCCTAAGTCTATCTTCCTAATTTGAAGTCGAATTTGAACATTTCTGATATATTTGAGTGAGTTTGCATCTAACTTTGTCAGATATCGTCGATTAACATCCATTGAAGCCCATTGAGGTCGATTGTCACTTTGTGTTGGGTGAAAATTTTCTAAGTCTATCTTCCTAATTTGAAGTCGAATTTCAACATTTCTGATATATTTGAGTGAGTTTGCATCTTACTTTGTCAGATATCGTCGATTTACATCCGTTGAAGCCCATTGAGGTCGATTGTCACTTTGTGTTGAGTGAAAATTTTCTAAGTCTATCTTCCTAATTTGAAGTCGAATTTCAACATTTCTGATATATTTGAGTGAGTTTGCATCTAACTTTGTCAGATATCGTCGATTTACATCCATTGAAGCCCATTGAGGTCGATTGTCACTTTGTGTTGATTGAAAATCTTCTAAGTCTATCTTCCTAATTTGAAGTCGAATTTCAACATTTCTGATATATTTGAGTGAGTTTGCATCTTACTTTGTCAGATATCGTCGATTAACATCCATTGAAGCCCATTGAGGTCGATTGTCACTTTGTGTTGGGTGAAAATTTTCTAAGTCTATCTTCCTAATTTGAAGTCGAATTTCAACATTTCTGATATATTTGAGTGAGTTTGCATCTTACTTTGTCAGATATCGTCGATTTACATCCGTTGAAGCCCATTGAGGTCGATTGTCACTTTGTGTTGAGTGAAAATTTTCTAAGTCTATCTTCCTAATTTGAAGTCGAATTTCAACATTTCTGATATATTTGAGTGAGTTTGCATCTAACTTTGTCAGATATCGTCAATTAACATCCATTGAAGCCCATTGAGGTCGATTGTCACTTTGTGTTGAGTGAAAATTTTCTAAGTCTATCTTCCTAATTTGAAGTCGAATTCCAACATTTCTGATATATTTGAGTGAGTTTGCATCTAACTTTGTCAGATATCGTCAATTAACATCCATTGAAGCCCATTGAGGTCGATTGTCACTTTGTGTTGAGTGAAAATTTTTTAAGTCTATCTTCCTAATTTGAAGTCGAATTTCAACATTTCTGATATATTTGAGTGAGTTTGCATCTAACTTTGTCAGATATCGTCAATTAACATCCATTGAAGCCCATTGAGGTCGATTGTCACTTTGTGTTGAGTGAAAATTTTCTAAGTCTATCTTCCTAATTTGAAGTCGAATTTCAACATTTCTGATATATTTGAGTGAGTTTGCATCTAACTTTGTCAGATATCGTCGATTTACATCCATTGAAGCCCATTGAGGTCGATTGTCACTTTGTGTTGATTGAAAATCTTCTAAGTCTATCTTCCTAATTTGAAGTCGAATTTCAACATTTCTGATATATTTGAGTGAGTTTGCATCTAACTTTGTCAGATATCGTCGATTAACATCCATTGAAGCCCATTGAGGTCGATTGTCACTTTGTGTTGGGTGAAAATTTTCTAAGTCTATCTTCCTAATTTGAAGTCGAATTTCAACATTTCTGATATATTTGAGTGAGTTTGCATCTTACTTTGTCAGATATCGTCGATTTACATCCGTTGAAGCCCATTGAGGTCGATTGTCACTTTGTGTTGAGTGAAAATTTTCTAAGTCTATCTTCCTAATTTGAAGTCGAATTTCAACATTTCTGATATATTTGAGTGAGTTTGCATCTAACTTTGTCAGATATCGTCGATTTACATCCATTGAAGCCCATTGAGGTCGATTGTCACTTTGTGTTGATTGAAAATCTTCTAAGTCTATCTTCCTAATTTGAAGTCGAATTTCAACATTTCTGATATATTTGAGTGAGTTTGCATCTTACTTTGTCAGATATCGTCGAATTACATCCGTTGAAGCCCATTGAGGTCGATTGTCACTTTGTGTTGAGTGAACATTTTTTAAGTCTATCTTCCTAATTTGAAGTCGAATTTCAAAATTTCTCATATATTTGAGTGAGTTTGCATCTAAATTGTCAGATATCGTCAATTAACATCCATTGAAGCCCATTGAGGTCGATTGTCACTTTGTGTTGAGTGAAAATTTTTTAAGTCTATCATCCTAATTTGAAGTCGAATTTCAACATTTCTCATATATTTGAGTGAGTTTGCATCTTACTTTGTCAGATATCGTCGATTTACATCCGTAGAAGCCCATTGAGGTCGATTGTCACTTTGTGTTGAGTGAAAATTTTCTAAGTCTATCTTCCTAATTTGAAGTCGAATTCCAACATTTCTGATATATTTGAGTGAGTTTGCATCTAACTTTGTCAGATATCGTCGATTAACATCCATTGAAGCTCATTGAGGTCGATTGTCACTTTGTGTTGAGTGAAAATTTCCTAAGTCTATCTTCCTAATTTGAAGTCGAATTTGAACATTTCTGATATATTTGAGTGAGTTTGCATCTAACTTTGTCAGATATCGTCGATTAACATCCATTGAAGCCCATTGAGGTCGATTGTCACTTTGTGTTGGGTGAAAATTTTCTAAGTCTATCTTCCTAATTTGAAGTCGAATTTCAACATTTCTGATATATTTGAGTGAGTTTGCATCTTACTTTGTCAGATATCGTCGATTTACATCCGTTGAAGCCCATTGAGGTCGATTGTCACTTTGTGTTGAGTGAAAATTTTCTAAGTCTATCTTCCTAATTTGAAGTCGAATTTCAACATTTCTGATATATTTGAGTGAGTTTGCATCTAACTTTGTCAGATATCGTCGATTTACATCCGTTGAAGCCCATTGAGGTCGATTGTCACTTTGTGTTGATTGAAAATTTTCTAAGTCTATCTTCCTAATTTGAAGTCGAATTTCAACATTTCTGATATATTTGAGTGAGTTTGCATCTAACTTTGTCAGATATCGTCAATTAACATCCATTGAAGCCCATTGAGGTCGATTGTCACTTTGTGTTGAGTGAAAATTTTCTAAGTCTATCTTCCTAATTTGAAGTCGAATTCCAACATTTCTGATATATTTGAGTGAGTTTGCATCTAACTTTGTCAGATATCGTCGATTAACATCCATTGAAGCTCATTGAGGTCGATTGTCACTTTGTGTTGAGTGAAAATTTCCTAAGTCTATCTTCCTAATTTGAAGTCGAATTTGAACATTTCTGATATATTTGAGTGAGTTTGCATCTAACTTTGTCAGATATCGTCGATTAACATCCATTGAAGCCCATTGAGGTCGATTGTCACTTTGTGTTGGGTGAAAATTTTCTAAGTCTATCTTCCTAATTTGAAGTAGAATTTCAACATTTCTGATATATTTGAGTGAGTTTGCATCTTACTTTGTCAGATATCGTCGATTTACATCCGTTGAAGCCCATTGAGGTCGATTGTCACTTTGTGTTGAGTGAAAATTTTCTAAGTCTATCTTCCTAATTTGAAGTCGAATTTCAACATTTCTGATATATTTGAGTGAGTTTGCATCTAACTTTGTCAGATATCGTCGATTTACATCCATTGAAGCCCATTGAGGTCGATTGTCACTTTGTGTTGATTGAAAATCTTCTAAGTCTATCTTCCTAATTTGAAGTCGAATTTCAACATTTCTGATATATTTGAGTGAGTTTGCATCTTACTTTGTCAGATATCGTCGATTAACATCCATTGAAGCCCATTGAGGTCGATTGTCACTTTGTGTTGGGTGAAAATTTTCTAAGTCTATCTTCCTAATTTGAAGTCGAATTTCAACATTTCTGATATATTTGAGTGAGTTTGCATCTTACTTTGTCAGATATCGTCGATTTACATCCGTTGAAGCCCATTGAGGTCGATTGTCACTTTGTGTTGAGTGAAAATTTTCTAAGTCTATCTTCCTAATTTGAAGTCGAATTTCAACATTTCTGATATATTTGAGTGAGTTTGCATCTAACTTTGTCAGATATCGTCAATTAACATCCATTGAAGCCCATTGAGGTCGATTGTCACTTTGTGTTGAGTGAAAATTTTCTAAGTCTATCTTCCTAATTTGAAGTCGAATTCCAACATTTCTGATATATTTGAGTGAGTTTGCATCTAACTTTGTCAGATATCGTCAATTAACATCCATTGAAGCCCATTGAGGTCGATTGTCACTTTGTGTTGAGTGAAAATTTTTTAAGTCTATCTTCCTAATTTGAAGTCGAATTTCAACATTTCTGATATATTTGAGTGAGTTTGCATCTAACTTTGTCAGATATCGTCGATTAACATCCATTGAAGCCCATTGAGGTCGATTGTCACTTTGTGTTGGGTGAAAATTTTCTAAGTCTATCTTCCTAATTTGAAGTCGAATTTGAACATTTCTGATATATTTGAGTGAGTTTGCATCTAACTTTGTCAGATATCGTCAATTAACATCCATTGAAGCCCATTGAGGTCGATTGTCACTTTGTGTTGAGTGAAAATTTTCTAAGTCTATCTTCCTAATTTGAAGTCGAATTCCAACATTTCTGATATATTTGAGTGAGTTTGCATCTAACTTTGTCAGATATCGTCAATTAACATCCATTGAAGCCCATTGAGGTCGATTGTCACTTTGTGTTGAGTGAAAATTTTTTAAGTCTATCTTCCTAATTTGAAGTCGAATTTCAAAATTTCTCATATATTTGAGTGAGTTTGCATCTAAATTGTCAGATATCGTCAATTAACATCCATTGAAGCCCATTGAGGTCGATTGTCACTTTGTGTTGAGTGAAAATTTTTTAAGTCTATCATCCTAATTTGAAGTCGAATTTCAACATTTCTGATATATTTGAGTGAGTTTGCATCTAACTTTGTCAGATATCGTCAATTAACATCCATTGAAGCCCATTGAGGTCGATTGTCACTTTGTGTTGAGTGAAAATTTTTTAAGTCTATCTTCCTAATTTGAAGTCGAATTTCAACATTTCTGATATATTTGAGTGAGTTTGCATCTAACTTTGTCAGATATCGTCGATTAACATCCATTGAAGCCCATTGAGGTCGATTGTCACTTTGTGTTGGGTGAAAATTTTCTAAGTCTATCTTCCTAATTTGAAGTCGAATTTGAACATTTCTGATATATTTGAGTGAGTTTGCATCTAACTTTGTCAGATATCGTCGATTAACATCCATTGAAGCCCATTGAGGTCGATTGTCACTTTGTGTTGGGTGAAAATTTTCTAAGTCTATCTTCCTAATTTGAAGTCGAATTTCAACATTTCTGATATATTTGAGTGAGTTTGCATCTTACTTTGTCAGATATCGTCGATTTACATCCGTTGAAGCCCATTGAGGTCGATTGTCACTTTGTGTTGAGTGAAAATTTTCTAAGTCTATCTTCCTAATTTGAAGTCGAATTTCAACATTTCTGATATATTTGAGTGAGTTTGCATCTAACTTTGTCAGATATCGTCAATTAACATCCATTGAAGCCCATTGAGGTCGATTGTCACTTTGTGTTGAGTGAAAATTTTCTAAGTCTATCTTCCTAATTTGAAGTCGAATTCCAACATTTCTGATATATTTGAGTGAGTTTGCATCTAACTTTGTCAGATATCGTCGATTAACATCCATTGAAGCTCATTGAGGTCGATTGTCACTTTGTGTTGAGTGAAAATTTCCTAAGTCTATCTTCCTAATTTGAAGTCGAATTTGAACATTTCTGATATATTTGAGTGAGTTTGCATCTAACTTTGTCAGATATCGTCGATTAACATCCATTGAAGCCCATTGAGGTCGATTGTCACTTTGTGTTGGGTGAAAATTTTCTAAGTCTATCTTCCTAATTTGAAGTCGAATTTCAACATTTCTGATATATTTGAGTGAGTTTGCATCTTACTTTGTCAGATATCGTCGATTTACATCCGTTGAAGCCCATTGAGGTCGATTGTCACTTTGTGTTGAGTGAAAATTTTCTAAGTCTATCTTCCTAATTTGAAGTCGAATTTCAACATTTCTGATATATTTGAGTGAGTTTGCATCTAACTTTGTCAGATATCGTCGATTTACATCCATTGAAGCCCATTGAGGTCGATTGTCACTTTGTGTTGATTGAAAATCTTCTAAGTCTATCTTCCTAATTTGAAGTCGAATTTCAACATTTCTGATATATTTGAGTGAGTTTGCATCTTACTTTGTCAGATATCGTCGATTTACATCCGTTGAAGCCCATTGAAGTCGATTGTCACTTTGTGTTGGGTGAAAATTTTCTAAGTCTATCTTCCTAATTTGAAGTCGAATTTCAACATTTCTGATATATTTGAGTGAGTTTGCATCTTACTTTGTCAGATATCGTCGATTTACATCCATTGAAGCCCATTGAGGTCGATTGTCACTTTGTGTTGATTGAAAATTTTCTAAGTCTATCTTCCTAATTTGAAGTCGAATTTCAACATTTCTGATATATTTGAGTGAGTTTGCATCTAACTTTGTCAGATATCGTCGATTTACATCCATTGAAGCCCATTGAGGTCGATTGTCACTTTGTGTTGATTGAAAATTTTCTAAGTCTATCTTCCTAATTTGAAGTCGAATTTCAACATTTCTGATATATTTGAGTGAGTTTGCATCTTACTTTGTCAGATATCGTCGATTTACATCCATTGAAGCCCATTGAGGTCGATTGTCACTTTGTGTTGATTGAAAATTTTCTAAGTCTATCTTCCTAATTTGAAGTCGAATTTCAACATTTCTGATATATTTGAGTGAGTTTGCATCTAACTTTGTCAGATATCGTCGATTTACATCCATTGAAGCCCATTGAGGTCGATTGTCACTTTGTGTTGATTGAAAATCTTCTAAGTCTATCATCCTAATTTGAAGTCGAATTTCAACATTTCTCATATATTTGAGTGAGTTTGCATCTTACTTTGTCAGATATCGTCGATTTACATCCGTAGAAACCCATTGAGGTCGATTGTCACTTTGTGTTGAGTGAAAATTTCCTAAGTCTATCTTCCTAATTTGAAGTCGAATTTCAACATTTCTGATATATTTGAGTGAGTTTGCATCTAACTTTGTCAGATATCGTCAATTAACATCCATTGAAGCCCATTGAGGTCGATTGTCACTTTGTGTTGAGTGAAAATTTTTTAAGTCTATCTTCCTAATTTGAAGTCGAATTTCAACATTTCTGATATATTTGAGTGAGTTTGCATCTAACTTTGTCAGATATCGTCGATTAACATCCATTGAAGCCCATTGAGGTTGATTGTCACTTTGTGTTGAGTGAAAATTTTCTAAGTCTATCTTCCTAATTTGAAGTCGAATTTCAACATTTCTGATATATTTGAGTGAGTTTGCATCTTACTTTGTCAGATATCGTCGATTTACATCCGTAGAAGCCCATTGAGGTCGATTGTCACTTTGTGTTGATTGAAAATTTTCTAAGTCTATCTTCCTAATTTGAAGTCGAATTTCAACATTTCTGATATATTTGAGTGAGTTTGCATCTAACTTTGTCAGATATCGTCGATTAACATCCATTGAAGCCCATTGAGGTCGATTGTCACTTTGTGTTGAGTGAAAATTTTCTAAGTCTATCTTCCTAATTTGAAGTCGAATTTCAACATTTCTGATATATTTGAGTGAGTTTGCATCTTACTTTGTCAGATATCGTCGATTTACATCCGTAGAAGCCCATTGAGGTCGATTGTCACTTTGTGTTGATTGAAAATTTTCTAAGTCTATCTTCCTAATTTGAAGTCGAATTTGAACATTTCTGATATATTTGAGTGAGTTTGCATCTAACTTTGTCAGATATCGTCGATTAACATCCATTGAAGCCCATTGAGGTTGATTGTCACTTTGTGTTGGGTGAAAATTTTCTAAGTCTATCTTCCTAATTTGAAGTCGAATTTCAACATTTCTGATATATTTGAGTGAGTTTGCATCTTACTTTGTCAGATATCGTCGATTTACATCCATTGAAGCCCATTGAGGTCGATTGTCACTTTGTGTTGATTGAAAATTTTCTAAGTCTATCTTCCTAATTTGAAGTCGAATTTCAACATTTCTGATATATTTGAGTGAGTTTGCATCTTACTTTGTCAGATATCGTCGATTTACATCCGTAGAAGCCCATTGAGGTCGATTGTCACTTTGTGTTGATTGAAAATTTTCTAAGTCTATCTTCCTAATTTGAAGTCGAATTTCAACATTTCTGATATATTTGAGTGAGTTTGCATCTAACTTTGTCAGATATCGTCGATTAACATCCATTGAAGCCCATTGAGGTCGATTGTCACTTTGTGTTGGGTGAAAATTTTCTAAGTCTATCTTCCTAATTTGAAGTCGAATTTCAACATTTCTGATATATTTGAGTGAGTTTGCATCTTACTTTGTCAGATATCGTCGATTTACATCCGTTGAAGCCCATTGAGGTCGATTGTCACTTTGTGTTGAGTGAAAATTTCCTAAGTCTATCTTCCTAATTTGAAGTCGAATTTGAACATTTCTGATATATTTGAGTGAGTTTGCATCTAACTTTGTCAGATATCGTCGATTAACATCCATTGAAGCCCATTGAGGTCGATTGTCACTTTGTGTTGGGTGAAAATTTTCTAAGTCTATCTTCCTAATTTGAAGTCGAATTTCAACATTTCTGATATATTTGAGTGAGTTTGCATCTTACTTTGTCAGATATCGTCGATTTACATCCGTTGAAGCCCATTGAGGTCGATTGTCACTTTGTGTTGAGTGAAAATTTTCTAAGTCTATCTTCCTAATTTGAAGTCGAATTTCAACATTTCTGATATATTTGAGTGAGTTTGCATCTAACTTTGTCAGATATCGTCGATTTACATCCGTTGAAGCCCATTGAGGTCGATTGTCACTTTGTGTTGATTGAAAATTTTCTAAGTCTATCTTCCTAATTTGAAGTCGAATTTCAACATTTCTGATATATTTGAGTGAGTTTGCATCTAACTTTGTCAGATATCGTCAATTAACATCCATTGAAGCCCATTGAGGTCGATTGTCACTTTGTGTTGAGTGAAAATTTTCTAAGTCTATCTTCCTAATTTGAAGTCGAATTTCAACATTTCTGATATATTTGAGTGAGTTTGCATCTAACTTTGTCAGATATCGTCGATTTACATCCGTTGAAGCCCATTGAGGTCGATTGTCACTTTGTGTTGATTGAAAATTTTCTAAGTCTATCTTCCTAAT
The DNA here is from genome assembly GCF_026250575.1 of Diorhabda carinulata. Lineage (NCBI taxonomy): Eukaryota > Metazoa > Arthropoda > Insecta > Coleoptera > Chrysomelidae > Diorhabda > Diorhabda carinulata. The sequence continues at coordinate 15,711,602 of NC_079462.1, forward strand.
TTGAAGTCGAATTTCAACATTTCTGATATATTTGAGTGAGTTTGCATCTAACTTTGTCAGATATCGTCAATTAACATCCATTGAAGCCCATTGAGGTCGATTGTCACTTTGTGTTGAGTGAAAATTTTCTAAGTCTATCTTCCTAATTTGAAGTCGAATTCCAACATTTCTGATATATTTGAGTGAGTTTGCATCTAACTTTGTCAGATATCGTCGATTAACATCCATTGAAGCTCATTGAGGTCGATTGTCACTTTGTGTTGAGTGAAAATTTCCTAAGTCTATCTTCCTAATTTGAAGTCGAATTTGAACATTTCTGATATATTTGAGTGAGTTTGCATCTAACTTTGTCAGATATCGTCGATTAACATCCATTGAAGCCCATTGAGGTCGATTGTCACTTTGTGTTGGGTGAATATTTTCTAAGTCTATCTTCCTAATTTGAAGTCGAATTTCAACATTTCTGATATATTTGAGTGAGTTTGCATCTTACTTTGTCAGATATCGTCGATTTACATCCGTTGAAGCCCATTGAGGTCGATTGTCACTTTGTGTTGAGTGAAAATTTTCTAAGTCTATCTTCCTAATTTGAAGTCGAATTTCAACATTTCTGATATATTTGAGTGAGTTTGCATCTAACTTTGTCAGATATCGTCGATTTACATCCATTGAAGCCCATTGAGGTCGATTGTCACTTTGTGTTGATTGAAAATCTTCTAAGTCTATCTTCCTAATTTGAAGTCGAATTTCAACATTTCTGATATATTTGAGTGAGTTTGCATCTTACTTTGTCAGATATCGTCGATTTACATCCGTTGAAGCCCATTGAAGTCGATTGTCACTTTGTGTTGAGTGAAAATTTTTTAAGCCTATCTTCCTAATTTGAAGTCGAATTTCAAAATTTCTCATATATTTGAGTGAGTTTGCATCTAAATTGTCAGATATCGTCAATTAACATCCATTGAAGCCCATTGAGGTCGATTGTCACTTTGTGTTGAGTGAAAATTTTTTAAGTCTATCATCCTAATTTGAAGTCGAATTTCAACATTTCTGATATATTTGAGTGAGTTTGCATCTAACTTTGTCAGATATCGTCAATTAACATCCATTGAAGCCCATTGAGGTCGATTGTCACTTTGTGTTGAGTGAAAATTTTTTAAGTCTATCTTCCTAATTTGAAGTCGAATTTCAACATTTCTGATATATTTGAGTGAGTTTGCATCTAACTTTGTCAGATATCGTCGATTAACATCCATTGAAGCCCATTGAGGTTGATTGTCACTTTGTGTTGAGTGAAAATTTTCTAAGTCTATCTTCCTAATTTGAAGTCGAATTTCAACATTTCTGATATATATGAGTGAGTTTGCATCTTACTTTGTCAGATATCGTCGATTTACATCCGTAGAAGCCCATTGAGGTCGATTGTCACTTTGTGTTGATTGAAAATTTTCTAAGTCTATCTTCCTAATTTGAAGTCGAATTTCAACATTTCTGATATATTTGAGTGAGTTTGCATCTAACTTTGTCAGATATCGTCAATTAACATCCATTGAAGCCCATTGAGGTCGATTGTCACTTTGTGTTGAGTGAAAATTTTCTAAGTCTATCTTCCTAATTTGAAGTCGAATTCCAACATTTCTGATATATTTGAGTGAGTTTGCATCTAACTTTGTCAGATATCGTCGATTAACATCCATTGAAGCTCATTGAGGTCGATTGTCACTTTGTGTTGAGTGAAAATTTCCTATGTCTATCTTCCTAATTTGAAGTCGAATTTGAACATTTCTGATATATTTGAGTGAGTTTGCATCTAACTTTGTCAGATATCGTCGATTAACATCCATTGAAGCCCATTGAGGTCGATTGTCACTTTGTGTTGGGTGAAAATTTTCTAAGTCTATCTTCCTAATTTGAAGTCGAATTTCAACATTTCTGATATATTTGAGTGAGTTTGCATCTGACTTTGTCAGATATCATCGATTTACATCCGTTGAAGCCCATTGAGGTCGATTGTCACTTTGTGTTGAGTGAAAATCTTCTAAGTCTATCTTCCTAATTTGAAGTCGAATTTCAACATTTCTGATATATTTGAGTGAGTTTGCATCTAACTTTGTCAGATATCGTCGATTAACATCCATTGAAGCCCATTGAGGTCGATTGTCACTTTGTGTTGGGTGAAAATTTTCTAAGTCTATCTTCCTAATTTGAAGTCGAATTTCAACATTTCTGATATATTTGAGTGAGTTTGCATCTTACTTTGTCAGATATCGTCGATTTACATCCATTGAAGCCCATTGAGGTCGATTGTCACTTTGTGTTGATTGAAAATTTTCTAAGTCTATCTTCCTAATTTGAAGTCGAATTTCAACATTTCTGATATATTTGAGTGAGTTTGCATCTAACTTTGTCAGATATCGTCGATTTACATCCATTGAAGCCCATTGAGGTCGATTGTCACTTTGTGTTGATTGAAAATCTTCTAAGTCTATCATCCTAATTTGAAGTCGAATTTCAACATTTCTCATATATTTGAGTGAGTTTGCATCTTACTTTGTCAGATATCGTCGATTTACATCCGTAGAAGCCCATTGAGGTCGATTGTCACTTTGTGTTGAGTGAAAATTTCCTAAGTCTATCTTCCTAATTTGAAGTCGAATTTCAACATTTCTGATATATTTGAGTGAGTTTGCATCTAACTTTGTCAGATATCGTCAATTAACATCCATTGAAGCCCATTGAGGTCGATTGTCACTTTGTGTTGAGTGAAAATTTTTTAAGTCTATCTTCCTAATTTGAAGTCGAATTTCAACATTTCTGATATATTTGAGTGAGTTTGCATCTAACTTTGTCAGATATCGTCGATTAACATCCATTGAAGCCCATTGAGGTTGATTGTCACTTTGTGTTGAGTGAAAATTTTCTAAGTCTATCTTCCTAATTTGAAGTCGAATTTCAACATTTCTGATATATTTGAGTGAGTTTGCATCTTACTTTGTCAGATATCGTCGATTTACATCCGTAGAAGCCCATTGAGGTCGATTGTCACTTTGTGTTGATTGAAAATTTTCTAAGTCTATCTTCCTAATTTGAAGTCGAATTTGAACATTTCTGATATATTTGAGTGAGTTTGCATCTAACTTTGACAGATATCGTCGATTAACATCCATTGAAGCCCATTGAGGTCGATTGTCACTTTGTGTTGGGTGAAAATTTTCTAAGTCTATCTTCCTAATTTGAAGTCGAATTTCAACATTTCTGATATATTTGAGTGAGTTTTCATCTTACTTTGTCAGATATCGTCGATTTACATCCGTTGAAGCCCATTGAGGTCGATTGTCACTTTGTGTTGAGTGAAAATTTCCTAAGTCTATCTTCCTAATTTGAAGTCGAATTTGAACATTTCTGATATATTTGAGTGAGTTTGCATCTAACTTTGTCAGATATCGTCGATTAACATCCATTGAAGCCCATTGAGGTCGATTGTCACTTTGTGTTGGGTGAAAATTTTCCAAGTCTATCTTCCTAATTTGAAGTCGAATTTCAACATTTCTGATATATTTGAGTGAGTTTGCATCTTACTTTGTCAGATATCGTCGATTTACATCCGTTGAAGCCCATTGAGGTCGATTGTCACTTTGTGTTGAGTGAAAATTTTCTAAGTCTATCTTCCTAATTTGAAGTCGAATTTCAACATTTCTGATATATTTGAGTGAGTTTGCATCTAACTTTGTCAGATATCGTCGATTTACATCCGTTGAAGCCCATTGAGGTCGATTGTCACTTTGTGTTGATTGAAAATTTTCTAAGTCTATCTTCCTAATTTGAAGTCGAATTTCAACATTTCTGATATATTTGAGTGAGTTTGCATCTAACTTTGTCAGATATCGTCAATTAACATCCATTGAAGCCCATTGAGGTCGATTGTCACTTTGTGTTGAGTGAAAATTTTCTAAGTCTATCTTCCTAATTTGAAGTCGAATTCCAACATTTCTGATATATTTGAGTGAGTTTGCATCTAACTTTGTCAGATATCGTCGATTAACATCCATTGAAGCTCATTGAGGTCGATTGTCACTTTGTGTTGAGTGAAAATTTCCTAAGTCTATCTTCCTAATTTGAAGTCGAATTTGAACATTTCTGATATATTTGAGTGAGTTTGCATCTAACTTTGTCAGATATCGTCGATTAACATCCATTGAAGCCCATTGAGGTCGATTGTCACTTTGTGTTGGGTGAAAATTTTCTAAGTCTATCTTCCTAATTTGAAGTCGAATTTCAACATTTCTGATATATTTGAGTGAGTTTGCATCTTACTTTGTCAGATATCGTCGATTTACATCCGTTGAAGCCCATTGAGGTCGATTGTCACTTTGTGTTGAGTGAAAATTTTCTAAGTCTATCTTCCTAATTTGAAGTCGAATTTCAACATTTCTGATATATTTGAGTGAGTTTGCATCTAACTTTGTCAGATATCGTCGATTTACATCCATTGAAGCCCATTGAGGTCGATTGTCACTTTGTGTTGATTGAAAATCTTCTAAGTCTATCTTCCTAATTTGAAGTCGAATTTCAACATTTCTGATATATTTGAGTGAGTTTGCATCTTACTTTGTCAGATATCGTCGATTTACATCCGTTGAAGCCCATTGAAGTCGATTGTCACTTTGTGTTGAGTGAAAATTTTTTAAGTCTATCTTCCTAATTTGAAGTCGAATTTCAAAATTTCTCATATATTTGAGTGAGTTTGCATCTAAATTGTCAGATATCGTCAATTAACATCCATTGAAGCCCATTGAGGTCGATTGTCACTTTGTGTTGAGTGAAAATTTTTTAAGTCTATCTTCCTAATTTGAGTCGAATTTCAACATTTCTGATATATTTGAGTGAGTTTGCATCTTACTTTGTCAGATATCGTCGATTTACATCCGTAGAAGCCCATTGAGGTCGATTGTCACTTTGTGTTGATTGAAAATTTTCTAAGTCTATCTTCCTAATTTGAAGTCGAATTTCAACATTTCTGATATATTTGAGTGAGTTTGCATCTAACTTTGTCAGATATCGTCAATTAACATCCATTGAAGCCCATTGAGGTCGATTGTCACTTTGTGTTGAGTGAAAATTTTCTAAGTCTATCTTCCTAATTTGAAGTCGAATTCCAACATTTCTGATATATTTGAGTGAGTTTGCATCTAACTTTGTCAGATATCGTCGATTAACATCCATTGAAGCTCATTGAGGTCGATTGTCACTTTGTGTTGAGTGAAAATTTCCTATGTCTATCTTCCTAATTTGAAGTCGAATTTGAACATTTCTGATATATTTGAGTGAGTTTGCATCTAACTTTGTCAGATATCGTCGATTTACATCCGTTGAAGCCCATTGAGGTCGATTGTCACTTTGTGTTGAGTGAAAATCTTCTAAGTCTATCTTCCTAATTTGAAGTCGAATTTCAACATTTCTGATATATTTGAGTGAGTTTGCATCTAACTTTGTCAGATATCGTCGATTAACATCCATTGAAGCCCATTGAGGTCGATTGTCACTTTGTGTTGGGTGAAAATTTTCTAAGTCTATCTTCCTAATTTGAAGTCGAATTTCAACATTTCTGATATATTTGAGTGAGTTTGCATCTTACTTTGTCTGATATCGTCGATTTACATCCATTGAAGCCCATTGAGGTCGATTGTCACTTTGTGTTGATTGAAAATTTTCTAAGTCTATCTTCCTAATTTGAAGTCGAATTTCAACATTTCTGATATATTTGAGTGAGTTTGCATCTAACTTTGTCAGATATCGTCGATTTACATCCATTGAAGCCCATTGAGGTCGATTGTCACTTTGTGTTGATTGAAAATCTTCTAAGTCTATCATCCTAATTTGAAGTCGAATTTCAACATTTCTCATATATTTGAGTGAGTTTGCATCTTACTTTGTCAGATATCGTCGATTTACATCCGTAGAAGCCCATTGAGGTCGATTGTCACTTTGTGTTGAGTGAAAATTTCCTAAGTCTATCTTCCTAATTTGAAGTCGAATTTCAACATTTCTGATATATTTGAGTGAGTTTGCATCTAACTTTGTCAGATATCGTCAATTAACATCCATTGAAGCCCATTGAGGTCGATTGTCACTTTGTGTTGAGTGAAAATTTTTTAAGTCTATCTTCCTAATTTGAAGTCGAATTTCAACATTTCTGATATATTTGAGTGAGTTTGCATCTAACTTTGTCAGATATCGTCGATTAACATCCATTGAAGCCCATTGAGGTTGATTGTCACTTTGTGTTGAGTGAAAATTTTCTAAGTCTATCTTCCTAATTTGAAGTCGAATTTCAACATTTCTGATATATTTGAGTGAGTTTGCATCTTACTTTGTCAGATATCGTCGATTTACATCCGTAGAAGCCCATTGAGGTCGATTGTCACTTTGTGTTGAGTGAAAATTTTCTAAGTCTATCTTCCTAATTTGAAGTCGAATTTCAACATTTCTGATATATTTGAGTGAGTTTGCATCTAACTTTGTCAGATATCGTCAATTAACATCCATTGAAGCCCATTGAGGTCGATTGTCACTTTGTGTTGAGTGAAAATTTTCTAAGTCTATCTTCCTAATTTGAAGTCGAATTCCAACATTTCTGATATATTTGAGTGAGTTTGCATCTAACTTTGTCAGATATCGTCGATTAACATCCATTGAAGCTCATTGAGGTCGATTGTCACTTTGTGTTGAGTGAAAATTTCCTAAGTCTATCTTCCTAATTTGAAGTCGAATTTGAACATTTCTGATATATTTGAGTGAGTTTGCATCTAACTTTGTCAGATATCGTCGATTAACATCCATTGAAGCCCATTGAGGTCGATTGTCACTTTGTGTTGGGTGAAAATTTTCTAAGTCTATCTTCCTAATTTGAAGTCGAATTTCAACATTTCTGATATATTTGAGTGAGTTTGCATCTTACTTTGTCAGATATCGTCGATTTACATCCGTTGAAGCCCATTGAGGTCGATTGTCACTTTGTGTTGAGTGAAAATTTTCTAAGTCTATCTTCCTAATTTGAAGTCGAATTTCAACATTTCTGATATATTTGAGTGAGTTTGCATCTAACTTTGTCAGATATCGTCGATTTACATCCATTGAAGCCCATTGAGGTCGATTGTCACTTTGTGTTGATTGAAAATCTTCTAAGTCTATCTTCCTAATTTGAAGTCGAATTTCAACATTTCTGATATATTTGAGTGAGTTTGCATCTTACTTTGTCAGATATCGTCGATTTACATCCGTTGAAGCCCATTGAAGTCGATTGTCACTTTGTGTTGAGTGAAAATTTTTTAAGTCTATCTTCCTAATTTGAAGTCGAATTTCAAAATTTCTCATATATTTGAGTGAGTTTGCATCTAAATTGTCAGATATCGTCAATTAACATCCATTGAAGCCCATTGAGGTCGATTGTCACTTTGTGTTGAGTGAAAATTTTTTAAGTCTATCATCCTAATTTGAAGTCGAATTTCAACATTTCTGATATATTTGAGTGAGTTTGCATCTAACTTTGTCAGATATCGTCAATTAACATCCATTGAAGCCCATTGAGGTCGATTGTCACTTTGTGTTGAGTGAAAATTTTTTAAGTCTATCTTCCTAATTTGAAGTCGAATTTCAACATTTCTGATATATTTGAGTGAGTTTGCATCTAACTTTGTCAGATATCGTCGATTAACATCCATTGAAGCCCATTGAGGTTGATTGTCACTTTGTGTTGAGTGAAAATTTTCTAAGTCTATCTTCCTAATTTGAAGTCGAATTTCAACATTTCTGATATATTTGAGTGAGTTTGCATCTTACTTTGTCAGATATCGTCGATTTACATCCGTAGAAGCCCATTGAGGTCGATTGTCACTTTGTGTTGATTGAAAATTTTCTAAGTCTATCTTCCTAATTTGAAGTCGAATTTCAACATTTCTGATATATTTGAGTGAGTTTGCATCTAACTTTGTCAGATATCGTCAATTAACATCCATTGAAGCCCATTGAGGTCGATTGTCACTTTGTGTTGAGTGAAAATTTTCTAAGTCTATCTTCCTAATTTGAAGTCGAATTCCAACATTTCTGATATATTTGAGTGAGTTTGCATCTAACTTTGTCAGATATCGTCGATTAACATCCATTGAAGCTCATTGAGGTCGATTGTCACTTTGTGTTGAGTGAAAATTTCCTATGTCTATCTTCCTAATTTGAAGTCGAATTTGAACATTTCTGATATATTTGAGTGAGTTTGCATCTAACTTTGTCAGATATCGTCGATTTACATCCGTTGAAGCCCATTGAGGTCGATTGTCACTTTGTGTTGAGTGAAAATCTTCTAAGTCTATCTTCCTAATTTGAAGTCGAATTTCAACATTTCTGATATATTTGAGTGAGTTTGCATCTAACTTTGTCAGATATCGTCGATTAACATCCATTGAAGCCCATTGAGGTCGATTGTCACTTTGTGTTGGGTGAAAATTTTCTAAGTCTATCTTCCTAATTTGAAGTCGAATTTCAACATTTCTGATATATTTGAGTGAGTTTGCATCTTACTTTGTCTGATATCGTCGATTTACATCCATTGAAGCCCATTGAGGTCGATTGTCACTTTGTGTTGATTGAAAATTTTCTAAGTCTATCTTCCTAATTTGAAGTCGAATTTCAACATTTCTGATATATTTGAGTGAGTTTGCATCTAACTTTGTCAGATATCGTCGATTTACATCCATTGAAGCCCATTGAGGTCGATTGTCACTTTGTGTTGATTGAAAATCTTCTAAGTCTATCATCCTAATTTGAAGTCGAATTTCAACATTTCTCATATATTTGAGTGAGTTTGCATCTTACTTTGTCAGATATCGTCGATTTACATCCGTAGAAGCCCATTGAGGTCGATTGTCACTTTGTGTTGAGTGAAAATTTCCTAAGTCTATCTTCCTAATTTGAAGTCGAATTTCAACATTTCTGATATATTTGAGTGAGTTTGCATCTAACTTTGTCAGATATCGTCAATTAACATCCATTGAAGCCCATTGAGGTCGATTGTCACTTTGTGTTGAGTGAAAATTTTTTAAGTCTATCTTCCTAATTTGAAGTCGAATTTCAACATTTCTGATATATTTGAGTGAGTTTGCATCTAACTTTGTCAGATATCGTCGATTAACATCCATTGAAGCCCATTGAGGTTGATTGTCACTTTGTGTTGAGTGAAAATTTTCTAAGTCTATCTTCCTAATTTGAAGTCGAATTTCAACATTTCTGATATATTTGAGTGACTTTGCATCTTACTTTGTCAGATATCGTCGATTTACATCCGTAGAAGCCCATTGAGGTCGATTGTCACTTTGTGTTGATTGAAAATTTTCTAAGTCTATCTTCCTAATTTGAAGTCGAATTTGAACATTTCTGATATATTTGAGTGAGTTTGCATCTAACTTTGTCAGATATCGTCGATTAACATCCATTGAAGCCCATTGAGGTCGATTGTCACTTTGTGTTGGGTGAAAATTTTCTAAGTCTATCTTCCTAATTTGAAGTCGAATTTCAACATTTCTGATATATTTGAGTGAGTTTGCATCTTACTTTGTCAGATATCGTCGATTTACATCCATTGAAGCCCATTGAGGTCGATTGTCACTTTGTGTTGATTGAAAATCTTCTAAGTCTATCTTCCTAATTTGAAGTCGAATTTCAACATTTCTGATATATTTGAGTGAGTTTGCATCTTACTTTGTCAGATATCGTCGATTTACATCCGTTGAAGCCCATTGAAGTCGATTGTCACTTTGTGTTGAGTGAAAATTTTTTAAGTCTATCTTCCTAATTTGAAGTCGAATTTCAAAATTTCTCATATATTTGAGTGAGTTTGCATCTAAATTGTCAGATATCGTCAATTAACATCCATTGAAGCCCATTGAGGTCGATTGTCACTTTGTGTTGAGTGAAAATTTTTTAAGTCTATCATCCTAATTTGAAGTCGAATTTCAACATTTCTGATATATTTGAGTGAGTTTGCATCTAACTTTGTCAGATATCGTCAATTAACATCCATTGAAGCCCATTGAGGTCGATTGTCACTTTGTGTTGAGTGAAAATTTTTTAAGTCTATCTTCCTAATTTGAAGTCGAATTTCAACATTTCTGATATATTTGAGTGAGTTTGCATCTAACTTTGTCAGATATCGTCAATTAACATCCATTGAAGCCCATTGAGGTCGATTGTCACTTTGTGTTGAGTGAAAATTTTTTAAGTCTATCTTCCTAATTTGAAGTCGAATTTCAACATTTCTGATATATTTGAGTGAGTTTGCATCTAACTTTGTCAGATATCGTCGATTAACATCCATTGAAGCCCATTGAGGTTGATTGTCACTTTGTGTTGAATGAAAATTTTCTAAGTCTATCTTCCTAATTTGAAGTCGAATTTGAACATTTCTGATATATTTGAGTGAGTTTGCATCTAACTTTGTCAGATATCGTCGATTAACATCCATTGAAGCCCATTGAGGTCGATTGTCACTTTGTGTTGGGTGAAAATTTTCTAAGTCTATCTTCCTAATTTGAAGTCGAATTTCAACATTTCTGATATATTTGAGTGAGTTTGCATCTTACTTTGTCAGATATCGTCGATTTACATCCGTTGAAGCCCATTGAGGTCGATTGTCACTTTGTGTTGAGTGAAAATTTTCTAAGTCTATCTTCCTAATTTGAAGTCGAATTTCAACATTTCTGATATATTTGAGTGAGTTTGCATCTAACTTTGTCAGATATCGTCGATTTACATCCATTGAAGCCCATTGAGGTCGATTGTCACTTTGTGTTGATTGAAAATCTTCTAAGTCTATCTTCCTAATTTGAAGTCGAATTTCAACATTTCTGATATATTTGAGTGAGTTTGCATCTTACTTTGTCAGATATCGTCGATTTACATCCGTTGAAGCCCATTGAAGTCGATTGTCACTTTGTGTTGAGTGAAAATTTTTTAAGTCTATCTTCCTAATTTGAAGTCGAATTTCAAAATTTCTCATATATTTGAGTGAGTTTGCATCTAAATTGTCAGATATCGTCAATTAACATCCATTGAAGCCCATTGAGGTCGATTGTCACTTTGTGTTGAGTGAAAATTTTTTAAGTCTATCATCCTAATTTGAAGTCGAATTTCAACATTTCTGATATATTTGAGTGAGTTTGCATCTAACTTTGTCAGATATCGTCAATTAACATCCATTGAAGCCCATTGAGGTCGATTGTCACTTTGTGTTGAGTGAAAATTTTTTAAGTCTATCTTCCTAATTTGAAGTCGAATTTCAACATTTCTGATATATTTGAGTGAGTTTGCATCTAACTTTGTCAGATATCGTCGATTAACATCCATTGAAGCCCATTGAGGTTGATTGTCACTTTGTGTTGAGTGAAAATTTTCTAAGTCTATCTTCCTAATTTGAAGTCGAATTTCAACATTTCTGATATATTTGAGTGAGTTTGCATCTTACTTTGTCAGATATCGTCGATTTACATCCGTAGAAGCCCATTGAGGTCGATTGTCACTTTGTGTTGAGTGAAAATTTTCTAAGTCTATCTTCCTAATTTGAAGTCGAATTTGAACATTTCTGATATATTTGAGTGAGTTTGCATCTAACTTTGTCAGATATCGTCGATTAACATCCATTGAAGCCCATTGAGGTCGATTGTCACTTTGTGTTGGGTGAAAATTTTCTAAGTCTATCTTCCTAATTTGAAGTCGAATTTCAACATTTCTGATATATTTGAGTGAGTTTGCATCTAACTTTGTCAGATATCGTCGATTAACATCCATTGAAGCCCATTGAGGTCGATTGTCACTTTGTGTTGGGTGAAAATTTTCTAAGTCTATCTTCCTAATTTGAAGTCGAATTTCAACATTTCTGATATATTTGAGTGAGTTTGCATCTTACTTTGTCAGATATCGTCGATTTACATCCGTTGAAGCCCATTGAGGTCGATTGTCACTTTGTGTTGAGTGAAAATTTTCTAAGTCTATCTTCCTAATTTGAAGTCGAATTTCAACATTTCTGATATATTTGAGTGAGTTTGCATCTAACTTTGTCAGATATCGTCGATTTACATCCGTTGAAGCCCATTGAGGTCGATTGTCACTTTGTGTTGAGTGAAAATCTTCTAAGTCTATCTTCCTAATTTGAAGTCGAATTTCAACATTTCTGATATATTTGAGTGAGTTTGCATCTAACTTTGTCAGATATCGTCGATTAACATCCATTGAAGCCCATTGAGGTCGATTGTCACTTTGTGTTGGGTGAAAATTTTCTAAGTCTATCTTCCTAATTTGAAGTCGAATTTCAACATTTCTGATATATTTGAGTGAGTTTGCATCTTACTTTGTCAGATATCGTCGATTTACATCCATTGAAGCCCATTGAGGTCGATTGTCACTTTGTGTTGATTGAAAATTTTCTAAGTCTATCTTCCTAATTTGAAGTCGAATTTCAACATTTCTGATATATTTGAGTGAGTTTGCATCTAACTTTGTCAGATATCGTCGATTTACATCCATTGAAGCCCATTGAGGTCGATTGTCACTTTGTGTTGATTGAAAATCTTCTAAGTCTATCATCCTAATTTGAAGTCGAATTTCAACATTTCTCATATATTTGAGTGAGTTTGCATCTTACTTTGTCAGATATCGTCGATTTACATCCGTAGAAGCCCATTGAGGTCGATTGTCACTTTGTGTTGAGTGAAAATTTCCTAAGTCTATCTTCCTAATTTGAAGTCGAATTTCAACATTTCTGATATATTTGAGTGAGTTTGCATCTAACTTTGTCAGATATCGTCGATTAACATCCATTGAAGCCCATTGAGGTTGATTGTCACTTTGTGTTGAGTGAAAATTTTCTAAGTCTATCTTCCTAATTTGAAGTCGAATTTCAACATTTCTGATATATTTGAGTGAGTTTGCATCTTACTTTGTCAGATATCGTCGATTTACATCCGTAGAAGCCCATTGAGGTCGATTGTCACTTTGTGTTGATTGAAAATTTTCTAAGTCTATCTTCCTAATTTGAAGTCGAATTTCAACATTTCTGATATATTTGAGTGAGTTTGCATCTAACTTTGTCAGATATCGTCAATTAACATCCATTGAAGCCCATTGAGGTCGATTGTCACTTTGTGTTGAGTGAAAATTTTTTAAGTCTATCTTCCTAATTTGAAGTCGAATTTCAACATTTCTGATATATTTGAGTGAGTTTGCATCTAACTTTGTCAGATATCGTCAATTAACATCCATTGAAGCCCATTGAGGTCGATTGTCACTTTGTGTTGAGTGAAAATTTTTTAAGTCTATCTTCCTAATTTGAAGTCGAATTTCAACATTTCTGATATATTTGAGTGAGTTTGCATCTAACTTTGTCAGATATCGTCGATTAACATCCATTGAAGCCCATTGAGGTTGATTGTCACTTTGTGTTGAGTGAAAATTTTCTAAGTCTATCTTCCTAATTTGAAGTCGAATTTCAACATTTCTGATATATTTGAGTGAGTTTGCATCTTACTTTGTCAGATATCGTCGATTTACATCCGTAGAAGCCCATTGAGGTCGATTGTCACTTTGTGTTGATTGAAAATTTTCTAAGTCTATCATCCTAATTTGAAGTCGAATTTCAACATTTCTGATATATTTGAGTGAGTTTGCATCTAACTTTGTCAGATATCGTCAATTAACATCCATTGAAGCCCATTGAGGTCGATTGTCACTTTGTGTTGAGTGAAAATTTTTTAAGTCTATCTTCCTAATTTGAAGTCGAATTTCAACATTTCTGATATATTTGAGTGAGTTTGCATCTAACTTTGTCAGATATCGTCAATTAACATCCATTGAAGCCCATTGAGGTCGATTGTCACTTTGTGTTGAGTGAAAATTTTTTAAGTCTATCTTCCTAATTTGAAGTCGAATTTCAACATTTCTGATATATTTGAGTGAGTTTGCATCTAACTTTGTCAGATATCGTCGATTAACATCCATTGAAGCCCATTGAGGTTGATTGTCACTTTGTGTTGAGTGAAAATTTTCTAAGTCTATCTTCCTAATTTGAAGTCGAATTTGAACATTTCTGATATATTTGAGTGAGTTTGCATCTAACTTTGTCAGATATCGTCGATTAACATCCATTGAAGCCCATTGAGGTCGATTGTCACTTTGTGTTGAGTGAAAATTTTCTAAGTCTATCTTCCTAATTTGAAGTCGAATTTCAACATTTCTGATATATTTGAGTGAGTTTGCATCTTACTTTGTCAGATATCGTCGATTTACATCCGTTGAAGCCCATTGAAGTCGATTGTCACTTTGTGTTGAGTGAAAATTTTTTAAGTCTATCTTCCTAATTTGAAGTCGAATTTCAAAATTTCTCATATATTTGAGTGAGTTTGCATCTTAATTGTCAGATATCGTCAATTAACATCCATTGAAGCCCATTGAGGTCGATTGTCACTTTGTGTTGAGTGAAAATTTTTTAAGTCTATCATCCTAATTTGAAGTCGAATTTCAACATTTCTGATATATTTGAGTGAGTTTGCATCTAACTTTGTCAGATATCGTCAATTAACATCCATTGAAGCCCATTGAGGTCGATTGTCACTTTGTGTTGAGTGAAAATTTTTTAAGTCTATCTTCCTAATTTGAAGTCGAATTTCAACATTCCTGATATATTTGAGTGAGTTTGCATCTAACTTTGTCAGATATCGTCAATTAACATCCATTGAAGCCCATTGAGGTCGATTGTCACTTTGTGTTGAGTGAAAATTTTTTAAGTCTATCTTCCTAATTTGAAGTCGAATTTCAACATTTCTGATATATTTGAGTGAGTTTGCATCTAACTTTGTCAGATATCGTCGATTAACATCCATTGAAGCCCATTGAGGTTGATTGTCACTTTGTGTTGAGTGAAAATTTTCTAAGTCTATCTTCCTAATTTGAAGTCGAATTTGAACATTTCTGATATATTTGAGTGAGTTTGCATCTAACTTTGTCAGATATCGTCGATTAACATCCATTGAAGCCCATTGAGGTCGATTGTCACTTTGTGTTGGGTGAAAATTTTCTAAGTCTATCTTCCTAATTTGAAGTCGAATTTCAACATTTCTGATATATTTGAGTGAGTTTGCATCTTACTTTGTCAGATATCGTCGATTTACATCCGTTGAAGCCCATTGAGGTCGATTGTCACTTTGTGTTGAGTGAAAATTTTCTAAGTCTATCTTCCTAATTTGAAGTCGAATTTCAACATTTCTGATATATTTGAGTGAGTTTGCATCTAACTTTGTCAGATATCGTCGATTTACATCCATTGAAGCCCATTGAGGTCGATTGTCACTTTGTGTTGATTGAAAATCTTCTAAGTCTATCTTCCTAATTTGAAGTCGAATTTCAACATTTCTGATATATTTGAGTGAGTTTGCATCTTACTTTGTCAGATATCGTCGATTTACATCCGTTGAAGCCCATTGAAGTCGATTGTCACTTTGTGTTGAGTGAAAATTTTTTAAGTCTATCTTCCTAATTTGAAGTCGAATTTCAAAATTTCTCATATATTTGAGTGAGTTTGCATCTAAATTGTCAGATATCGTCAATTAACATCCATTGAAGCCCATTGAGGTCGATTGTCACTTTGTGTTGAGTGAAAATTTTTTAAGTCTATCATCCTAATTTGAAGTCGAATTTCAACATTTCTGATATATTTGAGTGAGTTTGCATCTAACTTTGTCAGATATCGTCAATTAACATCCATTGAAGCCCATTGAGGTCGATTGTCACTTTGTGTTGAGTGAAAATTTTTTAAGTCTATCTTCCTAATTTGAAGTCGAATTTCAACATTTCTGATATATTTGAGTGAGTTTGCATCTAACTTTGTCAGATATCGTCGATTAACATCCATTGAAGCCCATTGAGGTTGATTGTCACTTTGTGTTGAGTGAAAATTTTCTAAGTCTATCTTCCTAATTTGAAGTCGAATTTCAACATTTCTGATATATTTGAGTGAGTTTGCATCTTACTTTGTCAGATATCGTCGATTTACATCCGTAGAAGCCCATTGAGGTCGATTGTCACTTTGTGTTGATTGAAAATTTTCTAAGTCTATCTTCCTAATTTGAAGTCGAATTTCAACATTTCTGATATATTTGAGTGAGTTTGCATCTAACTTTGTCAGATATCGTCAATTAACATCCATTGAAGCCCATTGAGGTCGATTGTCACTTTGTGTTGAGTGAAAATTTTCTAAGTCTATCTTCCTAATTTGAAGTCGAATTCCAACATTTCTGATATATTTGAGTGAGTTTGCATCTAACTTTGTCAGATATCGTCGATTAACATCCATTGAAGCTCATTGAGGTCGATTGTCACTTTGTGTTGAGTGAAAATTTCCTAAGTCTATCTTCCTAATTTGAAGTCGAATTTGAACATTTCTGATATATTTGAGTGAGTTTGCATCTAACTTTGTCAGATATCGTCGATTAACATCCATTGAAGCCCATTGAGGTCGATTGTCACTTTGTGTTGAGTGAAAATTTTCTAAGTCTATCTTCCTAATTTGAAGTCGAATTTCAACATTTCTGATATATTTGAGTGAGTTTGCATCTTACTTTGTCAGATATCGTCGATTTACATCCGTTGAAGCCCATTGAAGTCGATTGTCACTTTGTGTTGAGTGAAAATTTTTTAAGTCTATCTTCCTAATTTGAAGTCGAATTTCAAAATTTCTCATATATTTGAGTGAGTTTGCATCTAAATTGTCAGATATCGTCAATTAACATCCATTGAAGCCCATTGAGGTCGATTGTCACTTTGTGTTGAGTGAAAATTTTTTAAGTCTATCATCCTAATTTGAAGTCGAATTTCAACATTTCTGATATATTTGAGTGAGTTTGCATCTAACTTTGTCAGATATCGTCAATTAACATCCATTGAAGCCCATTGAGGTCGATTGTCACTTTGTGTTGAGTGAAAATTTTTTAAGTCTATCTTCCTAATTTGAAGTCGAATTTCAACATTTCTGATATATTTGAGTGAGTTTGCATCTAACTTTGTCAGATATCGTCAATTAACATCCATTGAAGCCCATTGAGGTCGATTGTCACTTTGTGTTGAGTGAAACTTTTTTAAGTCTATCTTCCTAATTTGAAGTCGAATTTCAACATTTCTGATATATTTGAGTGAGTTTGCATCTAACTTTGTCAGATATCGTCGATTTACATCCATTGAAGCCCATTGAGGTCGATTGTCACTTTGTGTTGATTGAAAATCTTCTAAGTCTATCTTCCTAATTTGAAGTCGAATTTCAACATTTCTGATATATTTGAGTGAGTTTGCATCTTACTTTGTCAGATATCGTCGATTTACATCCGTTGAAGCCCATTGAAGTCGATTGTCACTTTGTGTTGAGTGAAAATTTTTTAAGTCTATCTTCCTAATTTGAAGTCGAATTTCAAAATTTCTCATATATTTGAGTGAGTTTGCATCTAAATTGTCAGATATCGTCAATTAACATCCATTGAAGCCCATTGAGGTCGATTGTCACTTTGTGTTGAGTGAAAATTTTCTAAGTCTATCTTCCTAATTTGAAGTCGAATTTCAACATTTCTGATATATTTGAGTGAGTTTGCATCTTACTTTGTCAGATATCGTCGATTTACATCCGTTGAAGCCCATTGAAGTCGATTGTCACTTTGTGTTGAGTGAAAATTTTTTAAGTCTATCTTCCTAATTTGAAGTCGAATTTCAAAATTTCTCATATATTTGAGTGAGTTTGCATCTAAATTGTCAGATATCGTCAATTAACATCCATTGAAGCCCATTGAGGTCGATTGTCACTTTGTGTTGAGTGAAAATTTTTTAAGTCTATCATCCTAATTTGAAGTCGAATTTCAACATTTCTGATATATTTGAGTGAGTTTGCATCTAACTTTGTCAGATATCGTCAATTAACATCCATTGAAGCCCATTGAGGTCGATTGTCACTTTGTGTTGAGTGAAAATTTTTTAAGTCTATCTTCCTAATTTGAAGTCGAATTTCAACATTTCTGATATATTTGAGTGAGTTTGCATCTAACTTTGTCAGATATCGTCAATTAACATCCATTGAAGCCCATTGAGGTCGATTGTCACTTTGTGTTGAGTGAAACTTTTTTAAGTCTATCTTCCTAATTTGAAGTCGAATTTCAACATTTCTGATATATTTGAGTGAGTTTGCATCTAACTTTGTCAGATATCGTCGATTTACATCCATTGAAGCCCATTGAGGTCGATTGTCACTTTGTGTTGATTGAAAATCTTCTAAGTCTATCTTCCTAATTTGAAGTCGAATTTCAACATTTCTGATATATTTGAGTGAGTTTGCATCTTACTTTGTCAGATATCGTCGATTTACATCCGTTGAAGCCCATTGAAGTCGATTGTCACTTTGTGTTGAGTGAAAATTTTTTAAGTCTATCTTCCTAATTTGAAGTCGAATTTCAAAATTTCTCATATATTTGAGTGAGTTTGCATCTAAATTGTCAGATATCGTCAATTAACATCCATTGAAGCCCATTGAGGTCGATTGTCACTTTGTGTTGAGTGAAAATTTTTTAAGTCTATCATCCTAATTTGAAGTCGAATTTCAACATTTCTGATATATTTGAGTGAGTTTGCATCTAACTTTGTCAGATATCGTCAATTAACATCCATTGAAGCCCATTGAGGTCGATTGTCACTTTGTGTTGAGTGAAAATTTTTTAAGTCTATCTTCCTAATTTGAAGTCGAATTTCAACATTTCTGATATATTTGAGTGAGTTTGCATCTAACTTTGTCAGATATCGTCGATTAACATCCATTGAAGCCCATTGAGGTTGATTGTCACTTTGTGTTGAGTGAAAATTTTCTAAGTCTATCTTCCTAATTTGAAGTCGAATTTCAACATTTCTGATATATTTGAGTGAGTTTGCATCTTACTTTGTCAGATATCGTCGATTTACATCCGTAGAAGCCCATTGAGGTCGATTGTCACTTTGTGTTGATTGAAAATTTTCTAAGTCTATCTTCCTAATTTGAAGTCGAATTTCAACATTTCTGATATATTTGAGTGAGTTTGCATCTAACTTTGTCAGATATCGTCAATTAACATCCATTGAAGCCCATTGAGGTCGATTGTCACTTTGTGTTGAGTGAAAATTTTCTAAGTCTATCTTCCTAATTTGAAGTCGAATTCCAACATTTCTGATATATTTGAGTGAGTTTGCATCTAACTTTGTCAGATATCGTCGATTAACATCCATTGAAGCTCATTGAGGTCGATTGTCACTTTGTGTTGAGTGAAAATTTCCTAAGTCTATCTTCCTAATTTGAAGTCGAATTTGAACATTTCTGATATATTTGAGTGAGTTTGCATCTAACTTTGTCAGATATCGTCGATTAACATCCATTGAAGCCCATTGAGGTCGATTGTCACTTTGTGTTGAGTGAAAATTTTCTAAGTCTATCTTCCTAATTTGAAGTCGAATTTCAACATTTCTGATATATTTGAGTGAGTTTGCATCTTACTTTGTCAGATATCGTCGATTTACATCCGTTGAAGCCCATTGAAGTCGATTGTCACTTTGTGTTGAGTGAAAATTTTTTAAGTCTATCTTCCTAATTTGAAGTCGAATTTCAAAATTTCTCATATATTTGAGTGAGTTTGCATCTAAATTGTCAGATATCGTCAATTAACATCCATTGAAGCCCATTGAGGTCGATTGTCACTTTGTGTTGAGTGAAAATTTTTTAAGTCTATCATCCTAATTTGAAGTCGAATTTCAACATTTCTGATATATTTGAGTGAGTTTGCATCTAACTTTGTCAGATATCGTCAATTAACATCCATTGAAGCCCATTGAGGTCGATTGTCACTTTGTGTTGAGTGAAAATTTTTTAAGTCTATCTTCCTAATTTGAAGTCGAATTTCAACATTTCTGATATATTTGAGTGAGTTTGCATCTAACTTTGTCAGATATCGTCAATTAACATCCATTGAAGCCCATTGAGGTCGATTGTCACTTTGTGTTGAGTGAAACTTTTTTAAGTCTATCTTCCTAATTTGAAGTCGAATTTCAACATTTCTGATATATTTGAGTGAGTTTGCATCTAACTTTGTCAGATATCGTCGATTAACATCCATTGAAGCCCATTGAGGTTGATTGTCACTTTGTGTTGAGTGAAAATTTTCTAAGTCTATCTTCCTAATTTGAAGTCGAATTTGAACATTTCTGATATATTTGAGTGAGTTTGCATCTAACTTTGTCAGATATCGTCGATTAACATCCATTGAAGCCCATTGAGGTCGATTGTCACTTTGTGTTGGGTGAAAATTTTCTAAGTCTATCTTCCTAATTTGAAGTCGAATTTCAACATTTCTGATATATTTGAGTGAGTTTGCATCTTACTTTGTCAGATATCGTCGATTTACATCCGTTGAAGCCCATTGAGGTCGATTGTCACTTTGTGTTGAGTGAAAATTTTCTAAGTCTATCTTCCTAATTTGAAGTCGAATTTCAACATTTCTGATATATTTGAGTGAGTTTGCATCTAACTTTGTCAGATATCGTCGATTTACATCCATTGAAGCCCATTGAGGTCGATTGTCACTTTGTGTTGATTGAAAATCTTCTAAGTCTATCTTCCTAATTTGAAGTCGAATTTCAACATTTCTGATATATTTGAGTGAGTTTGCATCTTACTTTGTCAGATATCGTCGATTTACATCCGTTGAAGCCCATTGAAGTCGATTGTCACTTTGTGTTGAGTGAAAATTTTTTAAGTCTATCTTCCTAATTTGAAGTCGAATTTCAAAATTTCTCATATATTTGAGTGAGTTTGCATCTAAATTGTCAGATATCGTCAATTAACATCCATTGAAGCCCATTGAGGTCGATTGTCACTTTGTGTTGAGTGAAAATTTTTTAAGTCTATCATCCTAATTTGAAGTCGAATTTCAACATTTCTGATATATTTGAGTGAGTTTGCATCTAACTTTGTCAGATATCGTCAATTAACATCCATTGAAGCCCATTGAGGTCGATTGTCACTTTGTGTTGAGTGAAAATTTTTTAAGTCTATCTTCCTAATTTGAAGTCGAATTTCAACATTTCTGATATATTTGAGTGAGTTTGCATCTAACTTTGTCAGATATCGTCGATTAACATCCATTGAAGCCCATTGAGGTTGATTGTCACTTTGTGTTGAGTGAAAATTTTCTAAGTCTATCTTCCTAATTTGAAGTCGAATTTCAACATTTCTGATATATTTGAGTGAGTTTGCATCTTACTTTGTCAGATATCGTCGATTTACATCCGTAGAAGCCCATTGAGGTCGATTGTCACTTTGTGTTGATTGAAAATTTTCTAAGTCTATCTTCCTAATTTGAAGTCGAATTTCAACATTTCTGATATATTTGAGTGAGTTTGCATCTAACTTTGTCAGATATCGTCAATTAACATCCATTGAAGCCCATTGAGGTCGATTGTCACTTTGTGTTGAGTGAAAATTTTCTAAGTCTATCTTCCTAATTTGAAGTCGAATTCCAACATTTCTGATATATTTGAGTGAGTTTGCATCTAACTTTGTCAGATATCGTCGATTAACATCCATTGAAGCTCATTGAGGTCGATTGTCACTTTGTGTTGAGTGAAAATTTCCTAAGTCTATCTTCCTAATTTGAAGTCGAATTTGAACATTTCTGATATATTTGAGTGAGTTTGCATCTAACTTTGTCAGATATCGTCGATTAACATCCATTGAAGCCCATTGAGGTCGATTGTCACTTTGTGTTGGGTGAAAATTTTCTAAGTCTATCTTCCTAATTTGAAGTCGAATTTCAACATTTCTGATATATTTGAGTGAGTTTGCATCTTACTTTGTCAGATATCGTCGATTTACATCCGTTGAAGCCCATTGAGGTCGATTGTCACTTTGTGTTGAGTGAAAATTTTCTAAGTCTATCTTCCTAATTTGAAGTCGAATTTCAACATTTCTGATATATTTGAGTGAGTTTGCATCTAACTTTGTCAGATATCGTCGATTTACATCCGTTGAAGCCCATTGAGGTCGATTGTCACTTTGTGTTGAGTGAAAATCTTCTAAGTCTATCTTCCTAATTTGAAGTCGAATTTCAACATTTCTGATATATTTGAGTGAGTTTGCATCTAACTTTGTCAGATATCGTCGATTAACATCCATTGAAGCCCATTGAGGTCGATTGTCACTTTGTGTTGGGTGAAAATTTTCTAAGTCTATCTTCCTAATTTGAAGTCGAATTTCAACATTTCTGATATATTTGAGTGAGTTTGCATCTTACTTTGTCAGATATCGTCGATTTACATCCATTGAAGCCCATTGAGGTCGATTGTCACTTTGTGTTGATTGAAAATTTTCTAAGTCTATCTTCCTAATTTGAAGTCGAATTTCAACATTTCTGATATATTTGAGTGAGTTTGCATCTAACTTTGTCAGATATCGTCGATTTACATCCATTGAAGCCCATTGAGGTCGATTGTCACTTTGTGTTGATTGAAAATCTTCTAAGTCTATCATCCTAATTTGAAGTCGAATTTCAACATTTCTCATATATTTGAGTGAGTTTGCATCTTACTTTGTCAGATATCGTCGATTTACATCCGTAGAAGCCCATTGAGGTCGATTGTCACTTTGTGTTGAGTGAAAATTTCCTAAGTCTATCTTCCTAATTTGAAGTCGAATTTCAACATTTCTGATATATTTGAGTGAGTTTGCATCTAACTTTGTCAGATATCGTCGATTAACATCCATTGAAGCCCATTGAGGTTGATTGTCACTTTGTGTTGAGTGAAAATTTTCTAAGTCTATCTTCCTAATTTGAAGTCGAATTTCAACATTTCTGATATATTTGAGTGAGTTTGCATCTTACTTTGTCAGATATCGTCGATTTACATCCGTAGAAGCCCATTGAGGTCGATTGTCACTTTGTGTTGATTGAAAATTTTCTAAGTCTATCTTCCTAATTTGAAGTCGAATTTCAACATTTCTGATATATTTGAGTGAGTTTGCATCTAACTTTGTCAGATATCGTCAATTAACATCCATTGAAGCCCATTGAGGTCGATTGTCACTTTGTGTTGAGTGAAAATTTTTTAAGTCTATCTTCCTAATTTGAAGTCGAATTTCAACATTTCTGATATATTTGAGTGAGTTTGCATCTTACTTTGTCAGATATCGTCGATTTACATCCGTTGAAGCCCATTGAAGTCGATTGTCACTTTGTGTTGAGTGAAAATTTTTTAAGTCTATCTTCCTAATTTGAAGTCGAATTTCAAAATTTCTCATATATTTGAGTGAGTTTGCATCTAAATTGTCAGATATCGTCAATTAACATCCATTGAAGCCCATTGAGGTCGATTGTCACTTTGTGTTGAGTGAAAATTTTTTAAGTCTATCATCCTAATTTGAAGTCGAATTTCAACATTTCTGATATATTTGAGTGAGTTTGCATCTAACTTTGTCAGATATCGTCAATTAACATCCATTGATGCCCATTGAGGTCGATTGTCACTTTGTGTTGAGTGAAAATTTTTTAAGTCTATCTTCCTAATTTGAAGTCGAATTTCAACATTTCTGATATATTTGAGTGAGTTTGCATCTAACTTTGTCAGATATCGTCGATTAACATCCATTGAAGCCCATTGAGGTTGATTGTCACTTTGTGTTGAGTGAAAATTTTCTAAGTCTATCTTCCTAATTTGAAGTCGAATTTCAACATTTCTGATATATTTGAGTGAGTTTGCATCTTACTTTGTCAGATATCGTCGATTTACATCCGTAGAAGCCCATTGAGGTCGATTGTCACTTTGTGTTGATTGAAAATTTTCTAAGTCTATCTTCCTAATTTGAAGTCGAATTTCAACATTTCTGATATATTTGAGTGAGTTTGCATCTAACTTTGTCAGATATCGTCAATTAACATCCATTGAAGCCCATTGAGGTCGATTGTCACTTTGTGTTGAGTGAAAATTTTCTAAGTCTATCTTCCTAATTTGAAGTCGAATTCCAACATTTCTGATATATTTGAGTGAGTTTGCATCTAACTTTGTCAGATATCGTCGATTAACATCCATTGAAGCTCATTGAGGTCGATTGTCACTTTGTGTTGAGTGAAAATTTCCTAAGTCTATCTTCCTAATTTGAAGTCGAATTTGAACATTTCTGATATATTTGAGTGAGTTTGCATCTAACTTTGTCAGATATCGTCGATTAACATCCATTGAAGCCCATTGAGGTCGATTGTCACTTTGTGTTGGGTGAAAATTTTCTAAGTCTATCTTCCTAATTTGAAGTCGAATTTCAACATTTCTGATATATTTGAGTGAGTTTGCATCTTACTTTGTCAGATATCGTCGATTTACATCCGTTGAAGCCCATTGAGGTCGATTGTCACTTTGTGTTGAGTGAAAATTTTCTAAGTCTATCTTCCTAATTTGAAGTCGAATTTCAACATTTCTGATATATTTGAGTGAGTTTGCATCTAACTTTGTCAGATATCGTCGATTTACATCCGTTGAAGCCCATTGAGGTCGATTGTCACTTTGTGTTGAGTGAAAATCTTCTAAGTCTATCTTCCTAATTTGAAGTCGAATTTCAACATTTCTGATATATTTGAGTGAGTTTGCATCTAACTTTGTCAGATATCGTCGATTAACATCCATTGAAGCCCATTGAGGTCGATTGTCACTTTGTGTTGGGTGAAAATTTTCTAAGTCTATCTTCCTAATTTGAAGTCGAATTTCAACATTTCTGATATATTTGAGTGAGTTTGCATCTTACTTTGTCAGATATCGTCGATTTACATCCATTGAAGCCCATTGAGGTCGATTGTCACTTTGTGTTGATTGAAAATTTTCTAAGTCTATCTTCCTAATTTGAAGTCGAATTTCAACATTTCTGATATATTTGAGTGAGTTTGCATCTAACTTTGTCAGATATCGTCGATTTACATCCATTGAAGCCCATTGAGGTCGATTGTCACTTTGTGTTGATTGAAAATCTTCTAAGTCTATCATCCTAATTTGAAGTCGAATTTCAACATTTCTCATATATTTGAGTGAGTTTGCATCTTACTTTGTCAGATATCGTCGATTTACATCCGTAGAAGCCCATTGAGGTCGATTGTCACTTTGTGTTGAGTGAAAATTTCCTAAGTCTATCTTCCTAATTTGAAGTCGAATTTCAACATTTCTGATATATTTGAGTGAGTTTGCATCTAACTTTGTCAGATATCGTCAATTAACATCCATTGAAGCCCATTGAGGTCGATTGTCACTTTGTGTTGAGTGAAAATTTTTTAAGTCTATCTTCCTAATTTGAAGTCGAATTTCAACATTTCTGATATATTTGAGTGAGTTTGCATCTAACTTTGTCAGATATCGTCGATTAACATCCATTGAAGCCCATTGAGGTTGATTGTCACTTTGTGTTGAGTGAAAATTTTCTAAGTCTATCTTCCTAATTTGAAGTCGAATTTCAACATTTCTGATATATTTGAGTGAGTTTGCATCTTACTTTGTCAGATATCGTCGATTTACATCCGTAGAAGCCCATTGAGGTCGATTGTCACTTTGTGTTGATTGAAAATTTTCTAAGTCTATCTTCCTAATTTGAAGTCGAATTTCAACATTTCTGATATATTTGAGTGAGTTTGCATCTAACTTTGTCAGATATCGTCAATTAACATCCATTGAAGCCCATTGAGGTCGATTGTCACTTTGTGTTGAGTGAAAATTTTCTAAGTCTATCTTCCTAATTTGAAGTCGAATTCCAACATTTCTGATATATTTGAGTGAGTTTGCATCTAACTTTGTCAGATATCGTCGATTAACATCCATTGAAGCTCATTGAGGTCGATTGTCACTTTGTGTTGAGTGAAAATTTCCTAAGTCTATCTTCCTAATTTGAAGTCGAATTTGAACATTTCTGATATATTTGAGTGAGTTTGCATCTAACTTTGTCAGATATCGTCGATTAACATCCATTGAAGCCCATTGAGGTCGATTGTCACTTTGTGTTGGGTGAAAATTTTCTAAGTCTATCTTCCTAATTTGAAGTCGAATTTCAACATTTCTGATATATTTGAGTGAGTTTGCATCTTACTTTGTCAGATATCGTCGATTTACATCCGTTGAAGCCCATTGAGGTCGATTGTCACTTTGTGTTGAGTGAAAATTTTCTAAGTCTATCTTCCTAATTTGAAGTCGAATTTCAACATTTCTGATATATTTGAGTGAGTTTGCATCTAACTTTGTCAGATATCGTCGATTTACATCCGTTGAAGCCCATTGAGGTCGATTGTCACTTTGTGTTGAGTGAAAATCTTCTAAGTCTATCTTCCTAATTTGAAGTCGAATTTCAACATTTCTGATATATTTGAGTGAGTTTGCATCTAACTTTGTCAGATATCGTCGATTAACATCCATTGAAGCCCATTGAGGTCGATTGTCACTTTGTGTTGGGTGAAAATTTTCTAAGTCTATCTTCCTAATTTGAAGTCGAATTTCAACATTTCTGATATATTTGAGTGAGTTTGCATCTTACTTTGTCAGATATCGTCGATTTACATCCATTGAAGCCCATTGAGGTCGATTGTCACTTTGTGTTGATTGAAAATTTTCTAAGTCTATCTTCCTAATTTGAAGTCGAATTTCAACATTTCTGATATATTTGAGTGAGTTTGCATCTAACTTTGTCAGATATCGTCGATTTACATCCATTGAAGCCCATTGAGGTCGATTGTCACTTTGTGTTGATTGAAAATCTTCTAAGTCTATCATCCTAATTTGAAGTCGAATTTCAACATTTCTCATATATTTGAGTGAGTTTGCATCTTACTTTGTCAGATATCGTCGATTTACATCCGTAGAAGCCCATTGAGGTCGATTGTCACTTTGTGTTGAGTGAAAATTTTCTAAGTCTATCTTCCTAATTTGAAGTCGAATTTCAACATTTCTGATATATTTGAGTGAGTTTGCATCTAACTTTGTCAGATATCGTCAATTAACATCCATTGAAGCCCATTGAGGTCGATTGTCACTTTGTGTTGAGTGAAAATTTTCTAAGTCTATCTTCCTAATTTGAAGTCGAATTCCAACATTTCTGATATATTTGAGTGAGTTTGCATCTAACTTTGTCAGATATCGTCGATTTACATCCGTTGAAGCCCATTGAGGTCGATTGTCACTTTGTGTTGAGTGAAAATCTTCTAAGTCTATCTTCCTAATTTGAAGTCGAATTTCAACATTTCTGATATATTTGAGTGAGTTTGCATCTAACTTTGTCAGATATCGTCGATTAACATCCATTGAAGCCCATTGAGGTCGATTGTCACTTTGTGTTGGGTGAAAATTTTCTAAGTCTATCTTCCTAATTTGAAGTCGAATTTCAACATTTCTGATATATTTGAGTGAGTTTGCATCTAACTTTGTCAGATATCGTCAATTAACATCCATTGAAGCCCATTGAGGTCGATTGTCACTTTGTGTTGAGTGAAAATTTTTTAAGTCTATCTTCCTAATTTGAAGTCGAATTTCAACATTTCTGATATATTTGAGTGAGTTTGCATCTAACTTTGTCAGATATCGTCGATTAACATCCATTGAAGCCCATTGAGGTTGATTGTCACTTTGTGTTGAGTGAAAATTTTCTAAGTCTATCTTCCTAATTTGAAGTCGAATTTCAACATTTCTGATATATTTGAGTGAGTTTGCATCTTACTTTGTCAGATATCGTCGATTTACATCCGTAGAAGCCCATTGAGGTCGATTGTCACTTTGTGTTGATTGAAAATTTTCTAAGTCTATCTTCCTAATTTGAAGTCGAATTTCAACATTTCTGATATATTTGAGTGAGTTTGCATCTAACTTTGTCAGATATCGTCAATTAACATCCATTGAAGCCCATTGAGGTCGATTGTCACTTTGTGTTGAGTGAAAATTTTCTAAGTCTATCTTCCTAATTTGAAGTCGAATTCCAACATTTCTGATATATTTGAGTGAGTTTGCATCTAACTTTGTCAGATATCGTCGATTAACATCCATTGAAGCTCATTGAGGTCGATTGTCACTTTGTGTTGAGTGAAAATTTCCTAAGTCTATCTTCCTAATTTGAAGTCGAATTTGAACATTTCTGATATATTTGAGTGAGTTTGCATCTAACTTTGTCAGATATCGTCGATTAACATCCATTGAAGCCCATTGAGGTCGATTGTCACTTTGTGTTGGGTGAAAATTTTCTAAGTCTATCTTCCTAATTTGAAGTCGAATTTCAACATTTCTGATATATTTGAGTGAGTTTGCATCTAACTTTGTCAGATATCGTCGATTAACATCCATTGAAGCTCATTGAGGTCGATTGTCACTTTGTGTTGAGTGAAAATTTCCTAAGTCTATCTTCCTAATTTGAAGTCGAATTTGAACATTTCTGATATATTTGAGTGAGTTTGCATCTAACTTTGTCAGATATCGTCGATTAACATCCATTGAAGCCCATTGAGGTCGATTGTCACTTTGTGTTGGGTGAAAATTTTCTAAGTCTATCTTCCTAATTTGAAGTCGAATTCCAACATTTCTGATATATTTGAGTGAGTTTGCATCTAACTTTGTCAGATATCGTCGATTAACATCCATTGAAGCTCATTGAGGTCGATTGTCACTTTGTGTTGAGTGAAAATTTCCTAAGTCTATCTTCCTAATTTGAAGTCGAATTTCAAAATTTCTCATATATTTGAGTGAGATTGCACATAACTTTGTCAGATATCGTCGATTTTCATCCATTGAAGCCCATTGAGGTCGATTGTCACTTTGTGTTGAGTGGAAATTTTCTAAGTCTATCTTCCTAATTTGAAGTCGAATTTCAACATTTCTGATATATTTGAGTGAGTTTGCATCTAACTTTGTCAGATATCGTCGATTAACATCCATTGAAGCCCATTGAGGTCGATTGTCACTTTGTGTTGAGTGAAAATTTTTTAAGTCTATCTTCCTAATTTGAAGTCGAATTTGAACATTTCTGATATATTTGAGTGAGTTTGCATCTAACTTTGTCAGATATCGTCGATTAACATCCATTGAAGCCCATTGAGGTCGATTGTCACTTTGTGTTGAGTGAAAATTTTCTAAGTCTATCTTCCTAATTTGAAGTCGAATTTGAACATTTCTGATATATTTGAGTGAGTTTGCATCTAACTTTGTCAGATATCGTCGATTAACATCCATTGAAGCCCATTGAGGTCGATTGTCACTTTGTGTTGGGTGAAAATTTTCTAAGTCTATCTTCCTAATTTGAAGTCGAATTTCAACATTTCTGATATATTTGAGTGAGTTTGCATCTAACTTTGTCAGATATCGTCAATTAACATCCATTGAAGCCCATTGAGGTCGATTGTCACTTTGTGTTGAGTGAAAATTTTCTAAGTCTATCTTCCTAATTTGAAGTCGAATTCCAACATTTCTGATATATTTGAGTGAGTTTGCATCTAACTTTGTCAGATATCGTCGATTAACATCCATTGAAGCTCATTGAGGTCGATTGTCACTTTGTGTTGAGTGAAAATTTCCTAAGTCTATCTTCCTAATTTGAAGTCGAATTTGAACATTTCTGATATATTTGAGTGAGTTTGCATCTAACTTTGTCAGATATCGTCGATTAACATCCATTGAAGCCCATTGAGGTCGATTGTCACTTTGTGTTGGGTGAAAATTTTCTAAGTCTATCTTCCTAATTTGAAGTCGAATTTCAACATTTCTGATATATTTGAGTGAGTTTGCATCTTACTTTGTCAGATATCGTCGATTTACATCCGTTGAAGCCCATTGAGGTCGATTGTCACTTTGTGTTGAGTGAAAATTTTCTAAGTCTATCTTCCTAATTTGAAGTCGAATTTCAACATTTCTGATATATTTGAGTGAGTTTGCATCTAACTTTGTCAGATATCGTCGATTAACATCCATTGAAGCCCATTGAGGTCGATTGTCACTTTGTGTTGAGTGAAAATTTTTTAAGTCTATCTTCCTAATTTGAAGTCGAATTTGAACATTTCTGATATATTTGAGTGAGTTTGCATCTAACTTTGTCAGATATCGTCGATTAACATCCATTGAAGCCCATTGAGGTCGATTGTCACTTTGTGTTGAGTGAAAATTTTCTAAGTCTATCTTCCTAATTTGAAGTCGAATTTGAACATTTCTGATATATTTGAGTGAGTTTGCATCTAACTTTGTCAGATATCGTCGATTAACATCCATTGAAGCCCATTGAGGTCGATTGTCACTTTGTGTTGGGTGAAAATTTTCTAAGTCTATCTTCCTAATTTGAAGTCGAATTTCAACATTTCTGATATATTTGAGTGAGTTTGCATCTAACTTTGTCAGATATCGTCAATTAACATCCATTGAAGCCCATTGAGGTCGATTGTCACTTTGTGTTGAGTGAAAATTTTCTAAGTCTATCTTCCTAATTTGAAGTCGAATTCCAACATTTCTGATATATTTGAGTGAGTTTGCATCTAACTTTGTCAGATATCGTCGATTAACATCCGTTGAAGCCCATTGAGGTCGATTGTCACTTTGTGTTGAGTGAAAATTTTCTAAGTCTATCTTCCTAATTTGAAGTCGAATTTCAACATTTCTGATATATTTGAGTGAGTTTGCATCTAACTTTGTCAGATATCGTCGATTTACATCCGTTGAAGCCCATTGAGGTCGATTGTCACTTTTTGTTGAGTGAAAATTTTCTAAGTCTATCTTCCTAATTTGAAGTCGAATTTCAACATTTCTGATATATTTGAGTGAGTTTGCATCTAACTTTGTCAGATATCGTCGATTTACATCCATTGAAGCCCATTGAGGTCGATTGTCACTTTGTGTTGATTGAAAATCTTCTAAGTCTATCTTCCTAATTTGAAGTCGAATTTCAACATTTCTGATATATTTGAGTGAGTTTGCATCTTACTTTGTCAGATATCGTCGATTTACATCCGTTGAAGCCCATTGAGGTCGATTGTCACTTTGTGTTGAGTGAAAATTTTCTAAGTCTATCTTCCTAATTTGAAGTCGAATTTCAACATTTCTGATATATTTGAGTGAGTTTGCATCTAACTTTGTCAGATATCGTCGATTTACATCCATTGAAGCCCATTGAGGTCGATTGTCACTTTGTGTTGAGTGAAAATTTTCTAAGTCTATCTTCCTAATTTGAAGTCGAATTCCAACATTTCTGATATATTTGAGTGAGTTTGCATCTAACTTTGTCAGATATCGTCGATTAACATCCGTTGAAGCCCATTGAGGTCGATTGTCACTTTGTGTTGAGTGAAAATTTTCTAAGTCTATCTTCCTAATTTGAAGTCGAATTTCAACATTTCTGATATATTTGAGTGAGTTTGCATCTAACTTTGTCAGATATCGTCGATTTACATCCATTGAAGCCCATTGAGGTCGATTGTCACTTTGTGTTGATTGAAAATCTTCTAAGTCTATCTTCCTAATTTGAAGTCGAATTTCAACATTTCTGATATATTTGAGTGAGTTTGCATCTAACTTTGTCAGATATCGTCGATTTACATCCATTGAAGCCCATTGAGGTCGATTGTCACTTTGTGTTGATTGAAAATCTTCTAAGTCTATCTTCCTAATTTGAAGTCGAATTTCAACATTTCTGATATATTTGAGTGAGTTTGCATCTTACTTTGTCAGATATCGTCGATTTACATCCGTTGAAGCCCATTGAGGTCGATTGTCACTTTGTGTTGAGTGAAAATTTTCTAAGTCTATCTTCCTAATTTGAAGTCGAATTTCAACATTTCTGATATATTTGAGTGAGTTTGCATCTAACTTTGTCAGATATCGTCGATTAACATCCATTGAAGCCCATTGAGGTCGATTGTCACTTTGTGTTGAGTGAAAATTTTTTAAGTCTATCTTCCTAATTTGAAGTCGAATTTGAACATTTCTGATATATTTGAGTGAGTTTGCATCTAACTTTGTCAGATATCGTCGATTT
This sequence comes from Diorhabda carinulata, assembly GCF_026250575.1. Taxonomy (NCBI): domain Eukaryota; kingdom Metazoa; phylum Arthropoda; class Insecta; order Coleoptera; family Chrysomelidae; genus Diorhabda; species Diorhabda carinulata. Next base: position 15,743,706 of record NC_079462.1, read on the forward strand.
ACATCCATTGAAGCCCATTGAGGTCGATTGTCACTTTGTGTTGATTGAAAATCTTCTAAGTCTATCTTCCTAATTTGAAGTCGAATTTCAACATTTCTGATATATTTGAGTGAGTTTGCATCTAACTTTGTCAGATATCGTCGATTAACATCCATTGAAGCCCATTGAGGTCGATTGTCACTTTGTGTTGGGTGAAAATTTTCTAAGTCTATCTTCCTAATTTGAAGTCGAATTTCAACATTTCTGATATATTTGAGTGAGTTTGCATCTTACTTTGTCAGATATCGTCGATTTACATCCGTTGAAGCCCATTGAGGTCGATTGTCACTTTGTGTTGAGTGAAAATTTTCTAAGTCTATCTTCCTAATTTGAAGTCGAATTTCAACATTTCTGATATATTTGAGTGAGTTTGCATCTAACTTTGTCAGATATCGTCGATTAACATCCATTGAAGCCCATTGAGGTCGATTGTCACTTTGTGTTGAGTGAAAATTTTTTAAGTCTATCTTCCTAATTTGAAGTCGAATTTGAACATTTCTGATATATTTGAGTGAGTTTGCATCTAACTTTGTCAGATATCGTCGATTAACATCCATTGAAGCCCATTGAGGTCGATTGTCACTTTGTGTTGAGTGAAAATTTTCTAAGTCTATCTTCCTAATTTGAAGTCGAATTTGAACATTTCTGATATATTTGAGTGAGTTTGCATCTAACTTTGTCAGATATCGTCGATTAACATCCATTGAAGCCCATTGAGGTCGATTGTCACTTTGTGTTGGGTGAAAATTTTCTAAGTCTATCTTCCTAATTTGAAGTCGAATTTCAACATTTCTGATATATTTGAGTGAGTTTGCATCTAACTTTGTCAGATATCGTCAATTAACATCCATTGAAGCCCATTGAGGTCGATTGTCACTTTGTGTTGAGTGAAAATTTTCTAAGTCTATCTTCCTAATTTGAAGTCGAATTCCAACATTTCTGATATATTTGAGTGAGTTTGCATCTAACTTTGTCAGATATCGTCGATTAACATCCGTTGAAGCCCATTGAGGTCGATTGTCACTTTGTGTTGAGTGAAAATTTTCTAAGTCTATCTTCCTAATTTGAAGTCGAATTTCAACATTTCTGATATATTTGAGTGAGTTTGCATCTAACTTTGTCAGATATCGTCGATTTACATCCGTTGAAGCCCATTGAGGTCGATTGTCACTTTTTGTTGAGTGAAAATTTTCTAAGTCTATCTTCCTAATTTGAAGTCGAATTTCAACATTTCTGATATATTTGAGTGAGTTTGCATCTAACTTTGTCAGATATCGTCGATTTACATCCATTGAAGCCCATTGAGGTCGATTGTCACTTTGTGTTGATTGAAAATCTTCTAAGTCTATCTTCCTAATTTGAAGTCGAATTTCAACATTTCTGATATATTTGAGTGAGTTTGCATCTAACTTTGTCAGATATCGTCAATTAACATCCATTGAAGCCCATTGAGGTCGATTGTCACTTTGTGTTGAGTGAAAATTTTCTAAGTCTATCTTCCTAATTTGAAGTCGAATTTCAACATTTCTGATATATTTGAGTGAGTTTGCATCTAACTTTGTCAGATATCGTCGATTTACATCCATTGAAGCCCATTGAGGTCGATTGTCACTTTGTGTTGATTGAAAATCTTCTAAGTCTATCATCCTAATTTGAAGTCGAATTTCAACATTTCTCATATATTTGAGTGAGTTTGCATCTTACTTTGTCAGATATCGTCGATTTACATCCGTAGAAGCCCATTGAGGTCGATTGTCACTTTGTGTTGAGTGAAAATCTTCTAAGTCTATCTTCCTAATTTGAAGTCGAATTTCAACATTTCTGATATATTTGAGTGAGTTTGCATCTAACTTTGTCAGATATCGTCGATTAACATCCATTGAAGCCCATTGAGGTTGATTGTCACTTTGTGTTGAGTGAAAATTTTCTAAGTCTATCTTCCTAATTTGAAGTCGAATTTCAACATTTCTGATATATTTGAGTGAGTTTGCATCTTACTTTGTCAGATATCGTCGATTTACATCCGTAGAAGCCCATTGAGGTCGATTGTCACTTTGTGTTGATTGAAAATTTTCTAAGTCTATCTTCCTAATTTGAAGTCGAATTTCAACATTTCTGATATATTTGAGTGAGTTTGCATCTAACTTTGTCAGATATCGTCAATTAACATCCATTGAAGCCCATTGAGGTCGATTGTCACTTTGTGTTGAGTGAAAATTTTCTAAGTCTATCTTCCTAATTTGAAGTCGAATTCCAACATTTCTGATATATTTGAGTGAGTTTGCATCTAACTTTGTCAGATATCGTCGATTAACATCCATTGAAGCTCATTGAGGTCGATTGTCACTTTGTGTTGAGTGAAAATTTCCTAAGTCTATCTTCCTAATTTGAAGTCGAATTTGAACATTTCTGATATATTTGAGTGAGTTTGCATCTAACTTTGTCAGATATCGTCGATTAACATCCATTGAAGCCCATTGAGGTCGATTGTCACTTTGTGTTGGGTGAAAATTTTCTAAGTCTATCTTCCTAATTTGAAGTCGAATTTCAACATTTCTGATATATTTGAGTGAGTTTGCATCTAACTTTGTCAGATATCGTCAATTAACATCCATTGAAGCCCATTGAGGTCGATTGTCACTTTGTGTTGAGTGAAAATTTTCTAAGTCTATCTTCCTAATTTGAAGTCGAATTCCAACATTTCTGATATATTTGAGTGAGTTTGCATCTAACTTTGTCAGATATCGTCGATTAACATCCATTGAAGCTCATTGAGGTCGATTGTCACTTTGTGTTGAGTGAAAATTTCCTAAGTCTATCTTCCTAATTTGAAGTCGAATTTCAAAATTTCTCATATATTTGAGTGAGATTGCACATAACTTTGTCAGATATCGTCGATTTTCATCCATTGAAGCCCATTGAGGTCGATTGTCACTTTGTGTTGAGTGGAAATTTTCTAAGTCTATCTTCCTAATTTGAAGTCGAATTTCAACATTTCTGATATATTTGAGTGAGTTTGCATCTAACTTTGTCAGATATCGTCGATTAACATCCATTGAAGCCCATTGAGGTCGATTGTCACTTTGTGTTGAGTGAAAATTTTCTAAGTCTATCTTCCTAATTTGAAGTCGAATTCCAACATTTCTGATATATTTGAGTGAGTTTGCATCTAACTTTGTCAGATATCGTCGATTAACATCCATTGAAGCCCATTGAGGTCGATTGTCACTTTGTGTTGGGTGAAAATTTTCTAAGTCTATCTTCCTAATTTGAAGTCGAATTTCAACATTTCTGATATATTTGAGTGAGTTTGCATCTAACTTTGTCAGATATCGTCAATTAACATCCATTGAAGCCCATTGAGGTCGATTGTCACTTTGTGTTGAGTGAAAATTTTCTAAGTCTATCTTCCTAATTTGAAGTCGAATTCCAACATTTCTGATATATTTGAGTGAGTTTGCATCTAACTTTGTCAGATATCGTCGATTAACATCCATTGAAGCTCATTGAGGTCGATTGTCACTTTGTGTTGAGTGAAAATTTCCTAAGTCTATCTTCCTAATTTGAAGTCGAATTTGAACATTTCTGATATATTTGAGTGAGTTTGCATCTAACTTTGTCAGATATCGTCGATTAACATCCATTGAAGCTCATTGAGGTCGATTGTCACTTTGTGTTGGGTGAAAATTTTCTAAGTCTATCTTCCTAATTTGAAGTCGAATTTCAACATTTCTGATATATTTGAGTGAGTTTGCATCTTACTTTGTCAGATATCGTCGATTTACATCCGTTGAAGCCCATTGAGGTCGATTGTCACTTTGTGTTGAGTGAAAATTTTCTAAGTCTATCTTCCTAATTTGAAGTCGAATTTCAACATTTCTGATATATTTGAGTGAGTTTGCATCTAACTTTGTCAGATATCGTCGATTAACATCCATTGAAGCCCATTGAGGTTGATTGTCACTTTGTGTTGAGTGAAAATTTTCTAAGTCTATCTTCCTAATTTGAAGTCGAATTCCAACATTTCTGATATATTTGAGTGAGTTTGCATCTTACTTTGTCAGATATCGTCGATTTACATCCGTAGAAGCCCATTGAGGTCGATTGTCACTTTGTGTTGATTGAAAATTTTCTAAGTCTATCTTCCTAATTTGAAGTCGAATTTGAACATTTCTGATATATTTGAGTGAGTTTGCATCTAACTTTGTCAGATATCGTCAATTAACATCCATTGAAGCCCATTGAGGTCGATTGTCACTTTGTGTTGAGTGAAAATTTTCTAAGTCTATCTTCCTAATTTGAAGTCGAATTCCAACATTTCTGATATATTTGAGTGAGTTTGCATCTAACTTTGTCAGATATCGTCGATTAACATCCATTGAAGCTCATTGAGGTCGATTGTCACTTTGTGTTGAGTGAAAATTTCCTAAGTCTATCTTCCTAATTTGAAGTCGAATTTCAACATTTCTGATATATTTGAGTGAGTTTCCATCTAACTTTGTCAGTTATCGTCGATTAACATCCATTGAAGCCCATTGAGGTCGATTGTCACTTTGTGTTGGGTGAAAATTTTCTAAGTCTATCTTCCTAATTTGAAGTCGAATTTCAACATTTCTGATATATTTGAGTGAGTTTGCATCTAACTTTGTCAGATATCGTCAATTAACATCCATTGAAGCCCATTGAGGTCGATTGTCACTTTGTGTTGAGTGAAAATTTTCTAAGTCTATCTTCCTAATTTGAAGTCGAATTCCAACATTTCTGATATATTTGAGTGAGTTTGCATCTAACTTTGTCAGATATCGTCGATTAACATCCATTGAAGCCCATTGAGGTCGATTGTCACTTTGTGTTGAGTGAAAATTTTCTAAGTCTATCTTCCTAATTTGAAGTCGAATTTCAACATTTCTGATATATTTGAGTGAGTTTGCATCTAACTTTGTCAGATATCGTCGATTTACATCCGTTGAAGCCCATTGAGGTCGATTGTCACTTTTTGTTGAGTGAAAATTTTCTAAGTCTATCTTCCTAATTTGAAGTCGAATTTCAACATTTCTGATATATTTGAGTGAGTTTGCATCTAACTTTGTCAGATATCGTCGATTTACATCCATTGAAGCCCATTGAGGTCGATTGTCACTTTGTGTTGATTGAAAATCTTCTAAGTCTATCTTCCTAATTTGAAGTCGAATTTCAACATTTCTGATATATTTGAGTGAGTTTGCATCTAACTTTGTCAGATATCGTCGATTAACATCCATTGAAGCCCATTGAGGTCGATTGTCACTTTGTGTTGGGTGAAAATTTTCTAAGTCTATCTTCCTAATTTGAAGTCGAATTTCAACATTTCTGATATATTTGAGTGAGTTTGCATCTTACTTTGTCAGATATCGTCGATTTACATCCGTTGAAGCCCATTGAGGTCGATTGTCACTTTGTGTTGAGTGAAAATTTTCTAAGTCTATCTTCCTAATTTGAAGTCGAATTTCAACATTTCTGATATATTTGAGTGAGTTTGCATCTAACTTTGTCAGATATCGTCGATTAACATCCATTGAAGCCCATTGAGGTCGATTGTCACTTTGTGTTGAGTGAAAATTTTTTAAGTCTATCTTCCTAATTTGAAGTCGAATTTGAACATTTCTGATATATTTGAGTGAGTTTGCATCTAACTTTGTCAGATATCGTCGATTAACATCCATTGAAGCCCATTGAGGTCGATTGTCACTTTGTGTTGAGTGAAAATTTTCTAAGTCTATCTTCCTAATTTGAAGTCGAATTTGAACATTTCTGATATATTTGAGTGAGTTTGCATCTAACTTTGTCAGATATCGTCGATTAACATCCATTGAAGCCTATTGAGGTCGATTGTCACTTTGTGTTGGGTGAAAATTTTCTAAGTCTATCTTCCTAATTTGAAGTCGAATTTCAACATTTCTGATATATTTGAGTGAGTTTGCATCTAACTTTGTCAGATATCGTCAATTAACATCCATTGAAGCCCATTGAGGTCGATTGTCACTTTGTGTTGAGTGAAAATTTTCTAAGTCTATCTTCCTAATTTGAAGTCGAATTCCAACATTTCTGATATATTTGAGTGAGTTTGCATCTAACTTTGTCAGATATCGTCGATTAACATCCATTGAAGCTCATTGAGGTCGATTGTCACTTTGTGTTGAGTGAAAATTTCCTAAGTCTATCTTCCTAATTTGAAGTCGAATTTGAACATTTCTGATATATTTGAGTGAGTTTGCATCTAACTTTGTCAGATATCGTCGATTAACATCCATTGAAGCCCATTGAGGTCGATTGTCACTTTGTGTTGGGTGAAAATTTTCTAAGTCTATCTTCCTAATTTGAAGTCGAATTTCAACATTTCTGATATATTTGAGTGAGTTTGCATCTTACTTTGTCAGATATCGTCGATTTACATCCGTTGAAGCCCATTGAGGTCGATTGTCACTTTGTGTTGAGTGAAAATTTTCTAAGTCTATCTTCCTAATTTGAAGTCGAATTTCAACATTTCTGATATATTTGAGTGAGTTTGCATCTAACTTTGTCAGATATCGTCGATTAACATCCATTGAAGCCCATTGAGGTTGATTGTCACTTTGTGTTGAGTGAAAATTTTCTAAGTCTATCTTCCTAATTTGAAGTCGAATTCCAACATTTCTGATATATTTGAGTGAGTTTGCATCTTACTTTGTCAGATATCGTCGATTTACATCCGTAGAAGCCCATTGAGGTCGATTGTCACTTTGTGTTGATTGAAAATTTTCTAAGTCTATCTTCCTAATTTGAAGTCGAATTTGAACATTTCTGATATATTTGAGTGAGTTTGCATCTAACTTTGTCAGATATCGTCAATTAACATCCATTGAAGCCCATTGAGGTCGATTGTCACTTTGTGTTGAGTGAAAATTTTCTAAGTCTATCTTCCTAATTTGAAGTCGAATTCCAACATTTCTGATATATCTGAGTGAGTTTGCATCTAACTTTGTCAGATATCGTCGATTAACATCCATTGAAGCTCATTGAGGTCGATTGTCACTTTGTGTTGAGTGAAAATTTCCTAAGTCTATCTTCCTAATTTGAAGTCGAATTTGAACATTTCTGATATATTTGAGTGAGTTTCCATCTAACTTTGTCAGATAACGTCGATTAACATCCATTGAAGCCCATTGAGGTCGATTGTCACTTTGTGTTGGGTGAAAATTTTCTAAGTCTATCTTCCTAATTTGAAGTCGAATTTCAACATTTCTGATATATTTGAGTGAGTTTGCATCTAACTTTGTCAGATATCGTCAATTAACATCCATTGAAGCCCATTGAGGTCGATTGTCACTTTGTGTTGAGTGAAAATTTTCTAAGTCTATCTTCCTAATTTGAAGTCGAATTCCAACATTTCTGATATATTTGAGTGAGTTTGCATCTAACTTTGTCAGATATCGTCGATTAACATCCGTTGAAGCCCATTGAGGTCGATTGTCACTTTGTGTTGAGTGAAAATTTTCTAAGTCTATCTTCCTAATTTGAAGTCGAATTTCAACATTTCTGATATATTTGAGTGAGTTTGCATCTAACTTTGTCAGATATCGTCGATTTACATCCGTTGAAGCCCATTGAGGTCGATTGTCACTTTTTGTTGAGTGAAAATTTTCTAAGTCTATCTTCCTAATTTGAAGTCGAATTTCAACATTTCTGATATATTTGAGTGAGTTTGCATCTAACTTTGTCAGATATCGTCGATTTACATCCATTGAAGCCCATTGAGGTCGATTGTCACTTTGTGTTGATTGAAAATCTTCTAAGTCTATCTTCCTAATTTGAAGTCGAATTTCAACATTTCTGATATATTTGAGTGAGTTTGCATCTAACTTTGTCAGATATCGTCGATTAACATCCATTGAAGCCCATTGAGGTCGATTGTCACTTTGTGTTGGGTGAAAATTTTCTAAGTCTATCTTCCTAATTTGAAGTCGAATTTCAACATTTCTGATATATTTGAGTGAGTTTGCATCTTACTTTGTCAGATATCGTCGATTTACATCCGTTGAAGCCCATTGAGGTCGATTGTCACTTTGTGTTGAGTGAAAATTTTCTAAGTCTATCTTCCTAATTTGAAGTCGAATTTCAACATTTCTGATATATTTGAGTGAGTTTGCATCTAACTTTGTCAGATATCGTCGATTAACATCCATTGAAGCCCATTGAGGTTGATTGTCACTTTGTGTTGAGTGAAAATTTTCTAAGTCTATCTTCCTAATTTGAAGTCGAATTCCAACATTTCTGATATATTTGAGTGAGTTTGCATCTTACTTTGTCAGATATCGTCGATTTACATCCGTAGAAGCCCATTGAGGTCGATTGTCACTTTGTGTTGATTGAAAATTTTCTAAGTCTATCTTCCTAATTTGAAGTCGAATTTGAACATTTCTGATATATTTGAGTGAGTTTGCATCTAACTTTGTCAGATATCGTCAATTAACATCCATTGAAGCCCATTGAGGTCGATTGTCACTTTGTGTTGAGTGAAAATTTTCTAAGTCTATCTTCCTAACTTGAAGTCGAATTCCAACATTTCTGATATATTTGAGTGAGTTTGCATCTAACTTTGTCAGATATCGTCGATTAACATCCATTGAAGCTCATTGAGGTCGATTGTCACTTTGTGTTGAGTGAAAATTTCCTAAGTCTATCTTCCTAATTTGAAGTCGAATTTGAACATTTCTGATATATTTGAGTGAGTTTCCATCTAACTTTGTCAGATATCGTCGATTAACATCCATTGAAGCCCATTGAGGTCGATTGTCACTTTGTGTTGGGTGAAAATTTTCTAAGTCTATCTTCCTAATTTGAAGTCGAATTTCAACATTTCTGATATATTTGAGTGAGTTTGCATCTAACTTTGTCAGATATCGTCAATTAACATCCATTGAAGCCCATTGAGGTCGATTGTCACTTTGTGTTGAGTGAAAATTTTCTAAGTCTATCTTCCTAATTTGAAGTCGAATTCCAACATTTCTGATATATTTGAGTGAGTTTGCATCTAACTTTGTCAGATATCGTCGATTAACATCCGTTGAAGCCCATTGAGGTCGATTGTCACTTTGTGTTGAGTGAAAATTTTCTAAGTCTATCTTCCTAATTTGAAGTCGAATTTCAACATTTCTGATATATTTGAGTGAGTTTGCATCTAACTTTGTCAGATATCGTCGATTTACATCCGTTGAAGCCCATTGAGGTCGATTGTCACTTTTTGTTGAGTGAAAATTTTCTAAGTCTATCTTCCTAATTTGAAGTCGAATTTCAACATTTCTGATATATTTGAGTGAGTTTGCATCTAACTTTGTCAGATATCGTCGATTTACATCCATTGAAGCCCATTGAGGTCGATTGTCACTTTGTGTTGATTGAAAATCTTCTAAGTCTATCTTCCTAATTTGAAGTCGAATTTCAACATTTCTGATATATTTGAGTGAGTTTGCATCTAACTTTGTCAGATATCGTCGATTAACATCCATTGAAGCCCATTGAGGTCGATTGTCACTTTGTGTTGGGTGAAAATTTTCTAAGTCTATCTTCCTAATTTGAAGTCGAATTTCAACATTTCTGATATATTTGAGTGAGTTTGCATCTTACTTTGTCAGATATCGTCGATTTACATCCGTTGAAGCCCATTGAGGTCGATTGTCACTTTGTGTTGAGTGAAAATTTTCTAAGTCTATCTTCCTAATTTGAAGTCGAATTTCAACATTTCTGATATATTTGAGTGAGTTTGCATCTAACTTTGTCAGATATCGTCGATTTACATCCATTGAAGCCCATTGAGGTCGATTGTCACTTTGTGTTGATTGAAAATCTTCTAAGTCTATCTTCCTAATTTGAAGTCGAATTTCAACATTTCTGATATATTTGAGTGAGTTTGCATCTTACTTTGTCAGATATCGTCGATTTACATCCGTTGAAGCCCATTGAGGTCGATTGTCACTTTGTGTTGAGTGAAAATTTTTTAAGTCTATCTTCCTAATTTGAAGTCGAATTTCAAAATTTCTCATATATTTGAGTGAGTTTGCATCTAAATTGTCAGATATCGTCAATTAACATCCATTGAAGCCCATTGAGGTCGATTGTCACTTTGTGTTGAGTGAAAATTTTTTAAGTCTATCATCCTAATTTGAAGTCGAATTTCAACATTTCTGATATATTTGAGTGAGTTTGCATCTAACTTTGTCAGATATCGTCAATTAACATCCATTGAAGCCCATTGAGGTCGATTGTCACTTTGTGTTGAGTGAAAATTTTTTAAGTCTATCTTCCTAATTTGAAGTCGAATTTCAACATTTCTGATATATTTGAGTGAGTTTGCATCTTACTTTGTCAGATATCGTCGATTTACATCCGTAGAAGCCCATTGAGGTCGATTGTCACTTTGTGTTGATTGAAAATTTTCTAAGTCTATCTTCCTAATTTGAAGTCGAATTTGAACATTTCTGATATATTTGAGTGAGTTTGCATCTAACTTTGTCAGATATCGTCAATTAACATCCATTGAAGCCCATTGAGGTCGATTGTCACTTTGTGTTGAGTGAAAATTTTCTAAGTCTATCTTCCTAACTTGAAGTCGAATTCCAACATTTCTGATATATTTGAGTGAGTTTGCATCTAACTTTGTCAGATATCGTCGATTAACATCCATTGAAGCTCATTGAGGTCGATTGTCACTTTGTGTTGAGTGAAAATTTCCTAAGTCTATCTTCCTAATTTGAAGTCGAATTTGAACATTTCTGATATATTTGAGTGAGTTTCCATCTAACTTTGTCAGATATCGTCGATTAACATCCATTGAAGCCCATTGAGGTCGATTGTCACTTTGTGTTGGGTGAAAATTTTCTAAGTCTATCTTCCTAATTTGAAGTCGAATTTCAACATTTCTGATATATTTGAGTGAGTTTGCATCTAACTTTGTCAGATATCGTCAATTAACATCCATTGAAGCCCATTGAGGTCGATTGTCACTTTGTGTTGAGTGAAAATTTTCTAAGTCTATCTTCCTAATTTGAAGTCGAATTCCAACATTTCTGATATATTTGAGTGAGTTTGCATCTAACTTTGTCAGATATCGTCGATTAACATCCGTTGAAGCCCATTGAGGTCGATTGTCACTTTGTGTTGAGTGAAAATTTTCTAAGTCTATCTTCCTAATTTGAAGTCGAATTTCAACATTTCTGATATATTTGAGTGAGTTTGCATCTAACTTTGTCAGATATCGTCGATTTACATCCGTTGAAGCCCATTGAGGTCGATTGTCACTTTTTGTTGAGTGAAAATTTTCTAAGTCTATCTTCCTAATTTGAAGTCGAATTTCAACATTTCTGATATATTTGAGTGAGTTTGCATCTAACTTTGTCAGATATCGTCGATTTACATCCATTGAAGCCCATTGAGGTCGATTGTCACTTTGTGTTGATTGAAAATCTTCTAAGTCTATCTTCCTAATTTGAAGTCGAATTTCAACATTTCTGATATATTTGAGTGAGTTTGCATCTAACTTTGTCAGATATCGTCGATTAACATCCATTGAAGCCCATTGAGGTCGATTGTCACTTTGTGTTGGGTGAAAATTTTCTAAGTCTATCTTCCTAATTTGAAGTCGAATTTCAACATTTCTGATATATTTGAGTGAGTTTGCATCTTACTTTGTCAGATATCGTCGATTTACATCCGTTGAAGCCCATTGAGGTCGATTGTCACTTTGTGTTGAGTGAAAATTTTCTAAGTCTATCTTCCTAATTTGAAGTCGAATTTCAACATTTCTGATATATTTGAGTGAGTTTGCATCTAACTTTGTCAGATATCGTCGATTTACATCCATTGAAGCCCATTGAGGTCGATTGTCACTTTGTGTTGATTGAAAATCTTCTAAGTCTATCTTCCTAATTTGAAGTCGAATTTCAACATTTCTGATATATTTGAGTGAGTTTGCATCTTACTTTGTCAGATATCGTCGATTTACATCCGTTGAAGCCCATTGAGGTCGATTGTCACTTTGTGTTGAGTGAAAATTTTTTAAGTCTATCTTCCTAATTTGAAGTCGAATTTCAAAATTTCTCATATATTTGAGTGAGTTTGCATCTAAATTGTCAGATATCGTCAATTAACATCCATTGAAGCCCATTGAGGTCGATTGTCACTTTGTGTTGAGTGAAAATTTTTTAAGTCTATCATCCTAATTTGAAGTCGAATTTCAACATTTCTGATATATTTGAGTGAGTTTGCATCTAACTTTGTCAGATATCGTCAATTAACATCCATTGAAGCCCATTGAGGTCGATTGTCACTTTGTGTTGAGTGAAAATTTTTTAAGTCTATCTTCCTAATTTGAAGTCGAATTTCAACATTTCTGATATATTTGAGTGAGTTTGCATCTTACTTTGTCAGATATCGTCGATTTACATCCGTAGAAGCCCATTCCATTGAGGTCGATTGTCACTTTGTGTTGGGTGAAAATTTTCTAAGTCTATCTTCCTAATTTGAAGTCGAATTCCAACATTTCTGATATATTTGAGTGAGTTTGCATCTAACTTTGTCAGATATCGTCGATTAACATCCATTGAAGCTCATTGAGGTCGATTGTCACTTTGTGTTGAGTGAAAATTTCCTAAGTCTATCTTCCTAATTTGAAGTCGAATTTGAACATTTCTGATATATTTGAGTGAGTTTGCATCTAACTTTGTCAGATATCGTCGATTAACATCCATTGAAGCCCATTGAGGTCGATTGTCACTTTGTGTTGGGTGAAAATTTTCTAAGTCTATCTTCCTAATTTGAAGTCGAATTTCAACATTTCTGATATATTTGAGTGAGTTTGCATCTAACTTTGTCAGATATCGTCAATTAACATCCATTGAAGCCCATTGAGGTCGATTGTCACTTTGTGTTGAGTGAAAATTTTCTAAGTCTATCTTCCTAATTTGAAGTCGAATTCCAACATTTCTGATATATTTGAGTGAGTTTGCATCTAACTTTGTCAGATATCGTCGATTAACATCCATTGAAGCTCATTGAGGTCGATTGTCACTTTGTGTTGAGTGAAAATTTCCTAAGTCTATCTTCCTAATTTGAAGTCGAATTCCAACATTTCTGATATATTTGAGTGAGTTTGCATCTAACTTTGTCAGATATCGTCGATTAACATCCATTGAAGCCCATTGAGGTCGATTGTCACTTTGTGTTGAGTGAAAATTTTCTAAGTCTATCTTCCTAATTTGAAGTCGAATTTGAACATTTCTGATATATTTGAGTGAGTTTGCATCTAACTTTGTCAGATATCGTCGATTAACATCCATTGAATTCCATTGAGGTCGATTGTCACTTTGTGTTGGGTGAAAATTTTCTAAGTCTATCTTCCTAATTTGAAGTCGAATTTCAACATTTCTGATATATTTGAGTGAGTTTGCATCTAACTTTGTCAGATATCGTCAATTAACATCCATTGAAGCCCATTGAGGTCGATTGTCACTTTGTGTTGAGTGAAAATTTTCTAAGTCTATCTTCCTAATTTGAAGTCGAATTCCAACATTTCTGATATATTTGAGTGAGTTTGCATCTAACTTTGTCAGATATCGTCGATTAACATCCATTGAAGCTCATTGAGGTCGATTATCACTTTGTGTTGAGTGAAAATTTCCTAAGTCTATCTTCCTAATTTGAAGTCGAATTTGAACATTTCTGATATATTTGAGTGAGTTTGCATCTAACTTTGTCAGATATCGTCGATTTACATCCATTGAAGCCCATTGAGGTCGATTGTCACTTTGTGTTGGGTGAAAATTTTCTAAGTCTATCTTCCTAATTTGAAGTCGAATTTCAACATTTCTGATATATTTGAGTGAGTTTGCATCTTACTTTGTCAGATATCGTCGATTTACATCCGTTGAAGCCCATTGAGGTCGATTGTCACTTTGTGTTGAGTGAAAATTTTCTAAGTCTATCTTCCTAATTTGAAGTCGAATTTCAACATTTCTGATATATTTGAGTGAGTTTGCATCTAACTTTGTCAGATATCGTCGATTAACATCCATTGAAGCCCATTGAGGTTGATTGTCACTTTGTGTTGAGTGAAAATTTTCTAAGTCTATCTTCCTAATTTGAAGTCGAATTCCAACATTTCTGATATATTTGAGTGAGTTTGCATCTTACTTTGTCAGATATCGTCGATTTACATCCGTAGAAGCCCATTGAGGTCGATTGTCACTTTGTGTTGATTGAAAATTTTCTAAGTCTATCTTCCTAATTTGAAGTCGAATTTGAACATTTCTGATATATTTGAGTGAGTTTGCATCTAACTTTGTCAGATATCGTCAATTAACATCCATTGAAGCCCATTGAGGTCGATTGTCACTTTGTGTTGAGTGAAAATTTTCTAAGTCTATCTTCCTAATTTGAAGTCGAATTCCAACATTTCTGATATATTTGAGTGAGTTTGCATCTAACTTTGTCAGATATCGTCGATTAACATCCATTGAAGCTCATTGAGGTCGATTGTCACTTTGTGTTGAGTGAAAATTTCCTAAGTCTATCTTCCTAATTTGAAGTCGAATTTGAACATTTCTGATATATTTGAGTGAGTTTCCATCTAACTTTGTCAGATATCGTCGATTAACATCCATTGAAGCCCATTGAGGTCGATTGTCACTTTGTGTTGGGTGAAAATTTTCTAAGTCTATCTTCCTAATTTGAAGTCGAATTTCAACATTTCTGATATATTTGAGTGAGTTTGCATCTAACTTTGTCAGATATCGTCAATTAACATCCATTGAAGCCCATTGAGGTCGATTGTCACTTTGTGTTGAGTGAAAATTTTCTAAGTCTATCTTCCTAATTTGAAGTCGAATTCCAACATTTCTGATATATTTGAGTGAGTTTGCATCTAACTTTGTCAGATATCGTCGATTAACATCCGTTGAAGCCCATTGAGGTCGATTGTCACTTTGTGTTGAGTGAAAATTTTCTAAGTCTATCTTCCTAATTTGAAGTCGAATTTCAACATTTCTGATATATTTGAGTGAGTTTGCATCTAACTTTGTCAGATATCGTCGATTTACATCCGTTGAAGCCCATTGAGGTCGATTGTCACTTTTTGTTGAGTGAAAATTTTCTAAGTCTATCTTCCTAATTTGAAGTCGAATTTCAACATTTCTGATATATTTGAGTGAGTTTGCATCTAACTTTGTCAGATATCGTCGATTTACATCCATTGAAGCCCATTGAGGTCGATTGTCACTTTGTGTTGATTGAAAATCTTCTAAGTCTATCTTCCTAATTTGAAGTCGAATTTCAACATTTCTGATATATTTGAGTGAGTTTGCATCTAACTTTGTCAGATATCGTCGATTAACATCCATTGAAGCCCATTGAGGTCGATTGTCACTTAGTGTTGGGTGAAAATTTTCTAAGTCTATCTTCCTAATTTGAAGTCGAATTTCAACATTTCTGATATATTTGAGTGAGTTTGCATCTTACTTTGTCAGATATCGTCGATTTACATCCGTTGAAGCCCATTGAGGTCGATTGTCACTTTGTGTTGAGTGAAAATTTTCTAAGTCTATCTTCCTAATTTGAAGTCGAATTTCAACATTTCTGATATATTTGAGTGAGTTTGCATCTAACTTTGTCAGATATCGTCGATTTACATCCATTGAAGCCCATTGAGGTCGATTGTCACTTTGTGTTGATTGAAAATCTTCTAAGTCTATCTTCCTAATTTGAAGTCGAATTTCAACATTTCTGATATATTTGAGTGAGTTTGCATCTTACTTTGTCAGATATCGTCGATTTACATCCGTTGAAGCCCATTGAGGTCGATTGTCACTTTGTGTTGAGTGAAAATTTTTTAAGTCTATCTTCCTAATTTGAAGTCGAATTTCAAAATTTCTCATATATTTGATTGAGTTTGCATCTTACTTTGTCAGATATCGTCAATTAACATCCATTGAAGCCCATTGAGGTCGATTGTCACTTTGTGTTGAGTGAAAATTTTCTAAGTCTATCTTCCTAATTTGAAGTCGAATTTCAACATTTCTGATATATTTGAGTGAGTTTGCATCTTACTTTGTCAGATATCGTCGATTTACATCCATTGAAGCCCATTGAGGTCGATTGTCACTTTGTGTTGATTGAAAATTTTCTAAGTCTATCTTCCTAATTTGAAGTCGAATTTCAACATTTCTGATATATTTGAGTGAGTTTGCATCTAACTTTGTCAGATATCGTCGATTTACATCCATTGAAGCCCATTGAGGTCGATTGTCACTTTGTGTTGATTGAAAATCTTCTAAGTCTATCATCCTAATTTGAAGTCGAATTTCAACATTTCTCATATATTTGAGTGAGTTTGCATCTTACTTTGTCAGATATCGTCGATTTACATCCGTAGAAGCCCATTGAGGTCGATTGTCACTTTGTGTTGAGTGAAAATTTCCTAAGTCTATCTTCCTAATTTGAAGTCGAATTTCAACATTTCTGATATATTTGAGTGAGTTTGCATCTAACTTTGTCAGATATCGTCAATTAACATCCATTGAAGCCCATTGAGGTCGATTGTCACTTTGTGTTGAGTGAAAA
Source organism: Diorhabda carinulata (assembly GCF_026250575.1). Taxonomy (NCBI): domain Eukaryota; kingdom Metazoa; phylum Arthropoda; class Insecta; order Coleoptera; family Chrysomelidae; genus Diorhabda; species Diorhabda carinulata. The sequence continues at coordinate 15,760,371 of NC_079462.1, forward strand.
TTTTTTAAGTCTATCTTCCTAATTTGAAGTCGAATTTCAACATTTCTGATATATTTGAGTGAGTTTGCATCTAACTTTGTCAGATATCGTCGATTAACATCCATTGAAGCCCATTGAGGTTGATTGTCACTTTGTGTTGAGTGAAAATTTTCTAAGTCTATCTTCCTAATTTGAAGTCGAATTTCAACATTTCTGATATATTTGAGTGAGTTTGCATCTTACTTTGTCAGATATCGTCGATTTACATCCGTAGAAGCCCATTGAGGTCGATTGTCACTTTGTGTTGATTGAAAATTTTCTAAATCTATCTTCCTAATTTGAAGTCGAATTTCAACATTTCTGATATATTTGAGTGAGTTTGCATCTAACTTTGTCAGATATCGTCAATTAACATCCATTGAAGCCCATTGAGGTCGATTGTCACTTTGTGTTGAGTGAAAATTTTCTAAGTCTATCTTCCTAATTTGAAGTCGAATTCCAACATTTCTGATATATTTGAGTGAGTTTGCATCTAACTTTGTCAGATATCGTCGATTAACATCCATTGAAGCTCATTGAGGTCGATTGTCACTTTGTGTTGAGTGAAAATTTCCTAAGTCTATCTTCCTAATTTGAAGTCGAATTTGAACATTTCTGATATATTTGAGTGAGTTTGCATCTAACTTTGTCAGATATCGTCGATTAACATCCATTGAAGCCCATTGAGGTCGATTGTCACTTTGTGTTGGGTGAAAATTTTCTAAGTCTATCTTCCTAATTTGAAGTCGAATTTCAACATTTCTGATATATTTGAGTGAGTTTGCATCTAACTTTGTCAGATATCGTCAATTAACATCCATTGAAGCCCATTGAGGTCGATTGTCACTTTGTGTTGAGTGAAAATTTTCTAAGTCTATCATCCTAATTTGAAGTCGAATTTCAACATTTCTCATATATTTGGGTGAGTTTGCATCTTACTTTGTCAGATATCGTCGATTTACATCCGTAGAAGCCCATTGAGGTCGATTGTCACTTTGTGTTGAGTGAAAATTTCCTAAGTCTATCTTCCTAATTTGAAGTCGAATTTCAACATTTCTGATATATTTGAGTGAGTTTGCATCTAACTTTGTCAGATATCGTCAATTAACATCCATTGAAGCCCATTGAGGTCGATTGTCACTTTGTGTTGAGTGAAAATTTTTTAAGTCTATCTTCCTAATTTGAAGTCGAATTTCAACATTTCTGATATATTTGAGTGAGTTTGCATCTAACTTTGTCAGATATCGTCGATTAACATCCATTGAAGCCCATTGAGGTTGATTGTCACTTTGTGTTGAGTGAAAATTTTCTAAGTCTATCTTCCTAATTTGAAGTCGAATTTCAACATTTCTGATATATTTGAGTGAGTTTGCATCTTACTTTGTCAGATATCGTCGATTTACATCCGTAGAAGCCCATTGAGGTCGATTGTCACTTTGTGTTGATTGAAAATTTTCTAAATCTATCTTCCTAATTTGAAGTCGAATTTCAACATTTCTGATATATTTGAGTGAGTTTGCATCTAACTTTGTCAGATATCGTCAATTAACATCCATTGAAGCCCATTGAGGTCGATTGTCACTTTGTGTTGAGTGAAAATTTTCTAAGTCTATCTTCCTAATTTGAAGTCGAATTCCAACATTTCTGATATATTTGAGTGAGTTTGCATCTAACTTTGTCAGATATCGTCGATTAACATCCATTGAAGCTCATTGAGGTCGATTGTCACTTTGTGTTGAGTGAAAATTTCCTAAGTCTATCTTCCTAATTTGAAGTCGAATTTGAACATTTCTGATATATTTGAGTGAGTTTGCATCTAACTTTGTCAGATATCGTCGATTAACATCCATTGAAGCCCATTGAGGTCGATTGTCACTTTGTGTTGGGTGAAAATTTTCTAAGTCTATCTTCCTAATTTGAAGTCGAATTTCAACATTTCTGATATATTTGAGTGAGTTTGCATCTAACTTTGTCAGATATCGTCAATTAACATCCATTGAAGCCCATTGAGGTCGATTGTCACTTTGTGTTGAGTGAAAATTTTCTAAGTCTATCTTCCTAATTTGAAGTCGAATTCCAACATTTCTGATATATTTGAGTGAGTTTGCATCTAACTTTGTCAGATATCGTCGATTAACATCCATTGAAGCTCATTGAGGTCGATTGTCACTTTGTGTTGAGTGAAAATTTCCTAAGTCTATCTTCCTAATTTGAAGTCGAATTTGAACATTTCTGATATAATTGAGTGAGTTTGCATCTAACTTTGTCAGATATCGTCGATTAACATCCATTGAAGCCCACTGAGGTCGATTGTCACTTTGTGTTGGGTGAAAATTTTCTAAGTCTATCTTCCTAATTTGAAGTCGAATTTCAACATTTCTGATATATTTGAGTGAGTTTGCATCTTACTTTGTCAGATATCGTCGATTTACATCCGTTGAAGCCCATTGAGGTCGATTGTCACTTTGTGTTGAGTGAAAATTTTCTAAGTCTATCTTCCTAATTTGAAGTCGAATTTCAACATTTCTGATATATTTGAGTGAGTTTGCATCTAACTTTGTCAGATATCGTCGATTAACATCCATTGAAGCCCATTGAGGTTGATTGTCACTTTGTGTTGAGTGAAAATTTTCTAAGTCTATCTTCCTAATTTGAAGTCGAATTCCAACATTTCTGATATATTTGAGTGAGTTTGCATCTTACTTTGTCAGATATCGTCGATTTACATCCGTAGAAGCCCATTGAGGTCGATTGTCACTTTGTGTTGATTGAAAATTTTCTAAGTCTATCTTCCTAATTTGAAGTCGAATTTGAACATTTCTGATATATTTGAGTGAGTTTGCATCTAACTTTGTCAGATATCGTCGATTTACATCCATTGAAGCCCATTGAGGTCGATTGTCACTTTGTGTTGATTGAAAATCTTCTAAGTCTATCATCCTAATTTGAAGTCGAATTTCAACATTTCTGATATATTTGAGTGAGTTTGCATCTAACTTTGTCAGATATCGTCGATTAACATCCATTGAAGCCCATTGAGGTTGATTGTCACTTTGTGTTGGGTGAAAATTTTCTAAGTCTATCTTCCTAATTTGAAGTCGAATTTCAACATTTCTGATATATTTGAGTGAGTTTGCATCTTACTTTGTCAGATATCGTCGATTTACATCCATTGAAGCCCATTGAGGTCGATTGTCACTTTGTGTTGATTGAAAATTTTCTAAGTCTATCTTCCTAATTTGAAGTCGAATTTCAACATTTCTGATATATTTGAGTGAGTTTGCATCTAACTTTGTCAGATATCGTCGATTTACATCCATTGAAGCCCATTGAGGTCGATTGTCACTTTGTGTTGATTGAAAATCTTCTAAGTCTATCATCCTAATTTGAAGTCGAATTTCAACATTTCTCATATATTTGAGTGAGTTTGCATCTTACTTTGTCAGATATCGTCGATTTACATCCGTAGAAGCCCATTGAGGTCGATTGTCACTTTGTGTTGAGTGAAAATTTCCTAAGTCTATCTTCCTAATTTGAAGTCGAATTTCAACATTTCTGATATATTTGAGTGAGTTTGCATCTAACTTTGTCAGATATCGTCAATTAACATCCATTGAAGCCCATTGAGGTCGATTGTCACTTTGTGTTGATTGAAAATTTTCTAAGTCTATCTTCCTAATTTGAAGTCGAATTTCAACATTTCTGATATATTTGAGTGAGTTTGCATCTAACTTTGTCAGATATCGTCGATTAACATCCATTGAAGCCCATTGAGGTTGATTGTCACTTTGTGTTGAGTGAAAATTTTCTAAGTCTATCTTCCTAATTTGAAGTCGAATTTCAACATTTCTGATATATTTGAGTGAGTTTGCATCTTACTTTGTCAGATATCGTCGATTTACATCCGTAGAAGCCCATTGAGGTCGATTGTCACTTTGTGTTGATTGAAAATTTTCTAAATCTATCTTCCTAATTTGAAGTCGAATTTCAACATTTCTGATATATTTGAGTGAGTTTGCATCTAACTTTGTCAGATATCGTCAATTAACATCCATTGAAGCCCATTGAGGTCGATTGTCACTTTGTGTTGAGTGAAAATTTTCTAAGTCTATCTTCCTAATTTGAAGTCGAATTCCAACATTTCTGATATATTTGAGTGAGTTTGCATCTAACTTTGTCAGATATCGTCGATTAACATCCATTGAAGCTCATTGAGGTCGATTGTCACTTTGTGTTGAGTGAAAATTTCCTAAGTCTATCTTCCTAATTTGAAGTCGAATTTGAACATTTCTGATATATTTGAGTGAGTTTGCATCTAACTTTGTCAGATATCGTCGATTAACATCCATTGAAGCCCATTGAGGTCGATTGTCACTTTGTGTTGGGTGAAAATTTTCTAAGTCTATCTTCCTAATTTGAAGTCGAATTTCAACATTTCTGATATATTTGAGTGAGTTTGCATCTAACTTTGTCAGATATCGTCAATTAACATCCATTGAAGCTCATTGAGGTCGATTGTCACTTTGTGTTGAGTGAAAATTTCCTAAGTCTATCTTCCTAATTTGAAGTCGAATTTGAACATTTCTGATATATTTGAGTGAGTTTGCATCTAACTTTGTCAGATATCGTCGATTAACATCCATTGAAGCCCATTGAGGTTGATTGTCACTTTGTGTTGAGTGAAAATTTTCTAAGTCTATCTTCCTAATTTGAAGTCGAATTCCAACATTTCTGATATTTTTGAGTGAGTTTGCATCTTACTTTGTCAGATATCGTCGATTTACATCCGTAGAAGCCCATTGAGGTCGATTGTCACTTTGTGTTGATTGAAAATTTTCTAAGTCTATCTTCCTAATTTGAAGTCGAATTTGAACATTTCTGATATATTTGAGTGAGTTTGCATCTAACTTTGTCAGATATCGTCGATTTACATCCATTGAAGCCCATTGAGGTCGATTGTCACTTTGTGTTGATTGAAAATCTTCTAAGTCTATCTTCCTAATTTGAAGTCGAATTTGAACATTTCTGATATATTTGAGTGAGTTTGCATCTAACTTTGTCAGATATCGTCGATTAACATCCATTGAAGCCCATTGAGGTCGATTGTCACTTTGTGTTGAGTGAAAATTTTCTAAGTCTATCTTCCTAATTTGAAGTCGAATTCCAACATTTCTGATATATTTGAGTGAGTTTGCATCTAACTTTGTCAGATATCGTCGATTAACATCCATTGAAGCTCATTGAGGTCGATTGTCACTTTGTGTTGAGTGAAAATTTCCTAAGTCTATCTTCCTAATTTGAAGTCGAATTTGAACATTTCTGATATATTTGAGTGAGTTTGCATCTAACTTTGTCAGATATCGTCGATTAACATCCATTGAAGCCCATTGAGGTCGATTGTCACTTTGTGTTGGGTGAAAATTTTCTAAGTCTATCTTCCTAATTTGAAGTCGAATTTCAACATTTCTGATATATTTGAGTGAGTTTGCATCTAACTTTGTCAGATATCGTCGATTAACATCCATTGAAGCCCATTGAGGTTGATTGTCACTTTGTGTTGAGTGAAAATTTTCTAAGTCTATCTTCCTAATTTGAAGTCGAATTCCAACATTTCTGATATATTTGAGTGAGTTTGCATCTTACTTTGTCAGATATCGTCGATTTACATCCGTAGAAGCCCATTGAGGTCGATTGTCACTTTGTGTTGATTGAAAATTTTCTAAGTCTATCTTCCTAATTTGAAGTCGAATTTGAACATTTCTGATATATTTGAGTGAGTTTGCATCTAACTTTGTCAGATATCGTCGATTTACATCCATTGAAGCCCATTGAGGTCGATTGTCACTTTGTGTTGAGTGAAAATTTTCTAAGTCTATCTTCCTAATTTGAAGTCGAATTCCAACATTTCTGATATATTTGAGTGAGTTTGCATCTAACTTTGTCAGATATCGTCGATTAACATCCATTGAAGCTCATTGAGGTCGATTGTCACTTTGTGTTGAGTGAAAATTTCCTAAGTCTATCTTCCTAATTTGAAGTCGAATTTGAACATTTCTGATATATTTGAGTGAGTTTGCATCTAACTTTGTCAGATATCGTCGATTAACATCCATTGAAGCCCATTGAGGTCGATTGTCACTTTGTGTTGGGTGAAAATTTTCTAAGTCTATCTTCCTAATTTGAAGTCGAATTTGAACATTTCTGATATATTTGAGTGAGTTTGCATCTAACTTTGTCAGATATCGTCGATTAACATCCATTGAAGCCCATTGAGGTCGATTGTCACTTTGTGTTGGGTGAAAATTTTCTAAGTCTATCTTCCTAATTTGAAGTCGAATTTCAACATTTCTGATATATTTGAGTGAGTTTGCATCTAACTTTGTCAGATATCGTCAATTAACATCCATTGAAGCTCATTGAGGTCGATTGTCACTTTGTGTTGAGTGAAAATTTCCTAAGTCTATCTTCCTAATTTGAAGTCGAATTTGAACATTTCTGATATATTTGAGTGAGTTTGCATCTAACTTTGTCAGATATCGTCGATTAACATCCATTGAAGCCCATTGAGGTTGATTGTCACTTTGTGTTGAGTGAAAATTTTCTAAGTCTATCTTCCTAATTTGAAGTCGAATTCCAACATTTCTGATATATTTGAGTGAGTTTGCATCTTACTTTGTCAGATATCGTCGATTTACATCCGTAGAAGCCCATTGAGGTCGATTGTCACTTTGTGTTGATTGAAAATTTTCTAAGTCTATCTTCCTAATTTGAAGTCGAATTTGAACATTTCTGATATATTTGAGTGAGTTTGCATCTAACTTTGTCAGATATCGTCGATTTACATCCATTGAAGCCCATTGAGGTCGATTGTCACTTTGTGTTGATTGAAAATCTTCTAAGTCTATCTTCCTAATTTGAAGTCGAATTTGAACATTTCTGATATATTTGAGTGAGTTTGCATCTAACTTTGTCAGATATCGTCGATTAACATCCATTGAAGCCCATTGAGGTCGATTGTCACTTTGTGTTGAGTGAAAATTTTCTAAGTCTATCTTCCTAATTTGAAGTCGAATTCCAACATTTCTGATATATTTGAGTGAGTTTGCATCTAACTTTGTCAGATATCGTCGATTAACATCCATTGAAGCTCATTGAGGTCGATTGTCACTTTGTGTTGAGTGAAAATTTCCTAAGTCTATCTTCCTAATTTGAAGTCGAATTTGAACATTTCTGATATATTTGAGTGAGTTTGCATCTAACTTTGTCAGATATCGTCGATTAACATCCATTGAAGCCCATTGAGGTCGATTGTCACTTTGTGTTGGGTGAAAATTTTCTAAGTCTATCTTCCTAATTTGAAGTCGAATTTCAACATTTCTGATATATTTGAGTGAGTTTGCATCTTACTTTGTCAGATATCGTCGATTTACATCCGTTGAAGCCCATTGAGGTCGATTGTCTCTTTGTGTTGAGTGAAAATTTTCTAAGTCTATCTTCCTAATTTGAAGTCGAATTTCAACATTTCTGATATATTTGAGTGAGTTTGCATCTAACTTTGTCAGATATCGTCGATTAACATCCATTGAAGCCCATTGAGGTTGATTGTCACTTTGTGTTGAGTGAAAATTTTCTAAGTCTATCTTCCTAATTTGAAGTCGAATTCCAACATTTCTGATATATTTGAGTGAGTTTGCATCTTACTTTGTCAGATATCGTCGATTTACATCCGTAGAAGCCCATTGAGGTCGATTGTCACTTTGTGTTGATTGAAAATTTTCTAAGTCTATCTTCCTAATTTGAAGTCGAATTTGAACATTTCTGATATATTTGAGTGAGTTTGCATCTAACTTTGTCAGATATCGTCGATTTACATCCATTGAAGCCCATTGAGGTCGATTGTCACTTTGTGTTGAGTGAAAATTTTTTAAGTCTATCTTCCTAATTTGAAGTCGAATTTCAACATTTCTGATATATTTGAGTGAGTTTGCATCTAACTTTGTCAGATATCGTCGATTAACATCCATTGAAGCCCATTGAGGTTGATTGTCACTTTGTGTTGAGTGAAAATTTTCTAAGTCTATCTTCCTAATTTGAAGTCGAATTTCAACATTTCTGATATATTTGAGTGAGTTTGCATCTTACTTTGTCAGATATCGTCGATTTACATCCGTAGAAGCCCATTGAGGTCGATTGTCACTTTGTGTTGATTGAAAATTTTCTAAATCTATCTTCCTAATTTGAAGTCGAATTTCAACATTTCTGATATATTTGAGTGAGTTTGCATCTAACTTTGTCAGATATCGTCAATTAACATCCATTGAAGCCCATTGAGGTCGATTGTCACTTTGTGTTGAGTGAAAATTTTCTAAGTCTATCTTCCTAATTTGAAGTCGAATTCCAACATTTCTGATATATTTGAGTGAGTTTGCATCTAACTTTGTCAGATATCGTCGATTAACATCCATTGAAGCTCATTGAGGTCGATTGTCACTTTGTGTTGAGTGAAAATTTCCTAAGTCTATCTTCCTAATTTGAAGTCGAATTTGAACATTTCTGATATATTTGAGTGAGTTTGCATCTAACTTTGTCAGATATCGTCGATTAACATCCATTGAAGCCCATTAAGGTCGATTGTCACTTTGTGTTGGGTGAAAATTTTCTAAGTCTATCTTCCTAATTTGAAGTCGAATTTCAACATTTCTGATATATTTGAGTGAGTTTGCATCTAACTTTGTCAGATATCGTCAATTAACATCCATTGAAGCCCATTGAGGTCGATTGTCACTTTGTGTTGAGTGAAAATTTTCTAAGTCTATCTTCCTGATTTGAAGTCGAATTCCAACATTTCTGATATATTTGAGTGAGTTTGCATCTAACTTTGTCAGATATCGTCGATTAACATCCATTGAAGCTCATTGAGGTCGATTGTCACTTTGTGTTGAGTGAAAATTTCCTAAGTCTATCTTCCTAATTTGAAGTCGAATTTGAACATTTCTGATATATTTGAGTGAGTTTGCATCTAACTTTGTCAGATATCGTCGATTAACATCCATTGAAGCCCATTGAGGTCGATTGTCACTTTGTGTTGGGTGAAAATTTTCTAAGTCTATCTTCCTAATTTGAAGTCGAATTTCAACATTTCTGATATATTTGAGTAAGTTTGCATCTTACTTTGTCAGATATCGTCGATTTACATCCGTTGAAGCCCATTGAGGTCGATTGTCACTTTGTGTTGAGTGAAAATTTTCTAAGTCTATCTTCCTAATTTGAAGTCGAATTTCAACATTTCTGATATATTTGATTGAGTTTGCATCTAACTTTGTCAGATATCGTCGATTAACATCCATTGAAGCCCATTGAGGTTGATTGTCACTTTGTGTTGAGTGAAAATTTTCTAAGTCTATCTTCCTAATTTGAAGTCGAATTCCAACATTTCTGATATGTTTGAGTGAGTTTGCATCTTACTTTGTCAGATATCGTCGATTTACATCCGTAGAAGCCCATTGAGGTCGATTGTCACTTTGTGTTGATTGAAAATTTTCTAAGTCTATCTTCCTAATTTGAAGTCGAATTTGAACATTTCTGATATATTTGAGTGAGTTTGCATCTAACTTTGTCAGATATCGTCGATTTACATCCATTGAAGCCCATTGAGGTCGATTGTCACTTTGTGTTGATTGAAAATCTTCTAAGTCTATCATCCTAATTTGAAGTCGAATTTCAACATTTCTGATATATTTGAGTGAGTTTGCATCTAACTTTGTCAGATATCGTCGATTAACATCCATTGAAGCCCATTGAGGTTGATTGTCACTTTGTGTTGGGTGAAAATTTTCTAAGTCTATCTTCCTAATTTGAAGTCGAATTTCAACATTTCTGATATATTTGAGTGAGTTTGCATCTTACTTTGTCAGATATCGTCGATTTACATCCATTGAAGCCCATTGAGGTCGATTGTCACTTTGTGTTGATTGAAAATTTTCTAAGTCTATCTTCCTAATTTGAAGTCGAATTTCAACATTTCTGATATATTTGAGTGAGTTTGCATCTAACTTTGTCAGATATCGTCGATTTACATCCATTGAAGCCCATTGAGGTTGATTGTCACTTTGTGTTGATTGAAAATCTTCTAAGTCTATCATCCTAATTTGAAGTCGAATTTCAACATTTCTCATATATTTGAGTGAGTTTGCATCTTACTTTGTCAGATATCGTCGATTTACATCCGTAGAAGCCCATTGAGGTCGATTGTCACTTTGTGTTGAGTGAAAATTTCCTAAGTCTATCTTCCTAATTTGAAGTCGAATTTCAACATTTCTGATATATTTGAGTGAGTTTGCATCTAACTTTGTCAGATATCGTCAATTAACATCCATTGAAGCCCATTGAGGTCGATTGTCACTTTGTGTTGAGTGAAAATTTTTTAAGTCTATCTTCCTAATTTGAAGTCGAATTTCAACATTTCTGATATATTTGAGTGAGTTTGCATCTAACTTTGTCAGATATCGTCGATTAACATCCATTGAAGCCCATTGAGGTTGATTGTCACTTTGTGTTGAGTGAAAATTTTCTAAGTCTATCTTCCTAATTTGAAGTCGAATTTCAACATTTCTGATATATTTGAGTGAGTTTGCATCTTACTTTGTCAGATATCGTCGATTTACATCCGTAGAAGCCCATTGAGGTCGATTGTCACTTTGTGTTGATTGAAAATTTTCTAAATCTATCTTCCTAATTTGAAGTCGAATTTCAACATTTCTGATATATTTGAGTGAGTTTGCATCTAACTTTGTCAGATATCGTCAATTAACATCCATTGAAGCCCATTGGGGTCGATTGTCACTTTGTGTTGAGTGAAAATTTTCTAAGTCTATCTTCCTAATTTGAAGTCGAATTCCAACATTTCTGATATATTTGAGTGAGTTTGCATCTAACTTTGTCAGATATCGTCGATTAACATCCATTGAAGCTCATTGAGGTCGATTGTCACTTTGTGTTGAGTGAAAATTTCCTAAGTCTATCTTCCTAATTTGAAGTCGAATTTGAACATTTCTGATATATTTGAGTGAGTTTGCATCTAACTTTGTCAGATATCGTCGATTAACATCCATTGAAGCCCATTGAGGTCGATTGTCACTTTGTGTTGGGTGAAAATTTTCTAAGTCTATCTTCCTAATTTGAAGTCGAATTTCAACATTTCTGATATATTTGAGTGAGTTTGCATCTAACTTTGTCAGATATCGTCAATTAACATCCATTGAAGCTCATTGAGGTCGATTGTCACTTTGTGTTGAGTGAAAATTTCCTAAGTCTATCTTCCTAATTTGAAGTCGAATTTGAACATTTCTGATATATTTGAGTGAGTTTGCATCTAACTTTGTCAGATATCGTCGATTAACATCCATTGAAGCCCATTGAGGTCGATTGTCACTTTGTGTTGGGTGAAAATTTTCTAAGTCTATCTTCCTAATTTGAAGTCGAATTTCAACATTTCTGATATATTTGAGTGAGTTTGCATCTAACTTTGTCAGATATCGTCAATTAACATCCATTGAAGCCCATTGAGGTCGATTGTCACTTTGTGTTGAGTGAAAATTTTCTAAGTCTATCATCCTAATTTGAAGTCGAATTTCAACATTTCTCATATATTTGAGTGAGTTTGCATCTTACTTTGTCAGATATCGTCGATTTACATCCGTAGAAGCCCATTGAGGTCGATTGTCACTTTGTGTTGAGTGAAAATTTCCTAAGTCTATCTTCCTAATTTGAAGTCGAATTTCAACATTTCTGATATATTTGAGTGAGTTTGCATCTAACTTTGTCAGATATCGTCAATTAACATCCATTGAAGCCCATTGAGGTCGATTGTCACTTTGTGTTGAGTGAAAATTTTTTAAGTCTATCTTCCTAATTTGAAGTCGAATTTCAACATTTCTGATATATTTGAGTGAGTTTGCATCTAACTTTGTCAGATATCGTCGATTAACATCCATTGAAGCCCATTGAGGTTGATTGTCACTTTGTGTTGAGTGAAAATTTTCTAAGTCTATCTTCCTAATTTGAAGTCGAATTTCAACATTTCTGATATATTTGAGTGAGTTTGCATCTTACTTTGTCAGATATCGTCGATTTACATCCGTAGAAGCCCATTGAGGTCGATTGTCACTTTGTGTTGATTGAAAATTTTCTAAATCTATCTTCCTAATTTGAAGTCGAATTTCAACATTTCTGATATATTTGAGTGAGTTTGCATCTAACTTTGTCAGATATCGTCAATTAACATCCATTGAAGCCCATTGAGATCGATTGTCACTTTGTGTTGAGTGAAAATTTCCTAAGTCTATCTTCCTAATTTGAAGTCGAATTTGAACATTTCTGATATATTTGAGTGAGTTTGCATCTAACTTTGTCAGATATCGTCGATTAACATCCATTGAAGCCCATTGAGGTCGATTGTCACTTTGTGTTGGGTGAAAATTTTCTAAGTCTATCTTCCTAATTTGAAGTCGAATTTCAACATTTCTGATATATTTGAGTGAGTTTGCATCTAACTTTGTCAGATATCGTCAATTAACATCCATTGAAGCCCATTGAGGTCGATTGTCACTTTGTGTTGAGTGAAAATTTTCTAAGTCTATCTTCCTAATTTGAAGTCGAATTCCAACATTTCTGATATATTTGAGTGAGCTTGCATCTAACTTTGTCAGATATCGTCGATTAACATCCATTGAAGCCCATTGAGGTCGATTGTCACTTTGTGTTGGGTGAAAATTTTCTAAGTCTATCTTCCTAATTTGAAGTCGAATTTCAACATTTCTGATATATTTGAGTGAGTTTGCATCTAACTTTGTCAGATATCGTCAATTAACATCCATTGAAGCCCATTGAGGTCGATTGTCACTTTGTGTTGAGTGAAAATTTTCTAAGTCTATCATCCTAATTTGAAGTCGAATTTCAACATTTCTCATATATTTGAGTGAGTTTGCATCTTACTTTGTCAGATATCGTCGATTTACATCCGTAGAAGCCCATTGAGGTCGATTGTCACTTTGTGTTGAGTGAAAATTTCCTAAGTCTATCTTCCTAATTTGAAGTCGAATTTCAACATTTCTGATATATTTGAGTGAGTTTGCATCTAACTTTGTCAGATATCGTCAATTAACATCCATTGAAGCCCATTGAGGTCGATTGTCACTTTGTGTTGAGTGAAAATTTTTTAAGTCTATCTTCCTAATTTGAAGTCGAATTTCAACATTTCTGATATATTTGAGTGAGTTTGCATCTAACTTTGTCAGATATCGTCGATTAACATCCATTGAAGCCCATTGAGGTTGATTGTCACTTTGTGTTGAGTGAAAATTTTCTAAGTCTATCTTCCTAATTTGAAGTCGAATTCCAACATTTCTGATATATTTGAGTGAGCTTGCATCTAACTTTGTCAGATATCGTCGATTAACATCCATTGAAGCCCATTGAGGTCGATTGTCACTTTGTGTTGGGTGAAAATTTTCTAAGTCTATCATCCTAATTTGAAGTCGAATTTCAACATTTCTCATATATTTGAGTGAGTTTGCATCTTACTTTGTCAGATATCGTCGATTTACATCCGTAGAAGCCCATTGAGGTCGATTGTCACTTTGTGTTGAGTGAAAGTTTCCTAAGTCTATCTTCCTAATTTGAAGTCGAATTTCAACATTTCTGATATATTTGAGTGAGTTTGCATCTAACTTTGTCAGATATCGTCAATTAACATCCATTGAAGCCCATTGAGGTCGATTGTCACTTTGTGTTGAGTGAAAATTTTTTAAGTCTATCTTCCTAATTTGAAGTCGAATTTCAACATTTCTGATATATTTGAGTGAGTTTGCATCTTACTTTGTCAGATATCGTCGATTTACATCCGTAGAAGCCCATTGAGGTCGATTGTCACTTTGTGTTGAGTGAAAATTTCCTAAGTCTATCTTCCTAATTTGAAGTCGAATTTCAACATTTCTGATATATTTGAGTGAGTTTGCATCTAACTTTGTCAGATATCGTCAATTAACATCCATTGAAGCCCATTGAGGTCGATTGTCACTTTGTGTTGAGTGAAAATTTTTTAAGTCTATCTTCCTAATTTGAAGTCGAATTTCAACATTTCTGATATATTTGAGTGAGTTTGCATCTAACTTTGTCAGATATCGTCGATTAACATCCATTGAAGCCCATTGAGGTTGATTGTCACTTTGTGTTGAGTGAAAATTTTCTAAGTCTATCTTCCTAATTTGAAGTCGAATTTCAACATTTCTGATATATTTGAGTGAGTTTGCATCTTACTTTGTCAGATATCGTCGATTTACATCCGTAGAAGCCCATTGAGGTCGATTGTCACTTTGTGTTGATTGAAAATTTTCTAAATCTATCTTCCTAATTTGAAGTCGAATTTCAACATTTCTGATATATTTGAGTGAGTTTGCATCTAACTTTGTCAGATATCGTCAATTAACATCCATTGAAGCCCATTGAGATCGATTGTCACTTTGTGTTGAGTGAAAATTTCCTAAGTCTATCTTCCTAATTTGAAGTCGAATTTGAACATTTCTGATATATTTGAGTGAGTTTGCATCTAACTTTGTCAGATATCGTCGATTAACATCCATTGAAGCCCATTGAGGTCGATTGTCACTTTGTGTTGGGTGAAAATTTTCTAAGTCTATCTTCCTAATTTGAAGTCGAATTTCAACATTTCTGATATATTTGAGTGAGTTTGCATCTAACTTTGTCAGATATCGTCAATTAACATCCATTGAAGCCCATTGAGGTCGATTGTCACTTTGTGTTGAGTGAAAATTTTCTAAGTCTATCTTCCTAATTTGAAGTCGAATTCCAACATTTCTGATATATTTGAGTGAGCTTGCATCTAACTTTGTCAGATATCGTCGATTAACATCCATTGAAGCCCATTGAGGTCGATTGTCACTTTGTGTTGGGTGAAAATTTTCTAAGTCTATCTTCCTAATTTGAAGTCGAATTTCAACATTTCTGATATATTTGAGTGAGTTTGCATCTAACTTTGTCAGATATCGTCAATTAACATCCATTGAAGCCCATTGAGGTCGATTGTCACTTTGTGTTGAGTGAAAATTTTCTAAGTCTATCATCCTAATTTGAAGTCGAATTTCAACATTTCTCATATATTTGAGTGAGTTTGCATCTTACTTTGTCAGATATCGTCGATTTACATCCGTAGAAGCCCATTGAGGTCGATTGTCACTTTGTGTTGAGTGAAAATTTCCTAAGTCTATCTTCCTAATTTGAAGTCGAATTTCAACATTTCTGATATATTTGAGTGAGTTTGCATCTAACTTTGTCAGATATCGTCAATTAACATCCATTGAAGCCCATTGAGGTCGATTGTCACTTTGTGTTGAGTGAAAATTTTTTAAGTCTATCTTCCTAATTTGAAGTCGAATTTCAACATTTCTGATATATTTGAGTGAGTTTGCATCTAACTTTGTCAGATATCGTCGATTAACATCCATTGAAGCCCATTGAGGTTGATTGTCACTTTGTGTTGAGTGAAAATTTTCTAAGTCTATCTTCCTAATTTGAAGTCGAATTTCAACATTTCTGATATATTTGAGTGAGTTTGCATCTTACTTTGTCAGATATCGTCGATTTACATCCGTAGAAGCCCATTGAGGTCGATTGTCACTTTGTGTTGATTGAAAATTTTCTAAATCTATCTTCCTAATTTGAAGTCGAATTTCAACATTTCTGATATATTTGAGTGAGTTTGCATCTAACTTTGTCAGATATCGTCAATTAACATCCATTGAAGCCCATTGAGGTCGATTGTCACTTTGTGTTGAGTGAAAATTTCCTAAGTCTATCTTCCTAATTTGAAGTCGAATTTGAACATTTCTGATATATTTGAGTGAGTTTGCATCTAACTTTGTCAGATATCGTCGATTAACATCCATTGAAGCCCATTGAGGTCGATTGTCACTTTGTGTTGGGTGAAAATTTTCTAAGTCTATCTTCCTAATTTGAAGTCGAATTTCAACATTTCTGATATATTTGAGTGAGTTTGCATCTAACTTTGTCAGATATCGTCAATTAACATCCATTGAAGCCCATTGAGGTCGATTGTCACTTTGTGTTGAGTGAAAATTTTCTAAGTCTATCTTCCTAATTTGAAGTCGAATTCCAACATTTCTGATATATTTGAGTGAGTTTGCATCTAACTTTGTCAGATATCGTCGATTAACATCCATTGAAGCTCATTGAGGTCGATTGTCACTTTGTGTTGAGTGAAAATTTCCTAAGTCTATCTTCCTAATTTGAAGTCGAATTTGAACATTTCTGATATATTTGAGTGAGTTTGCATCTAACTTTGTCAGATATCGTCGATTAACATCCATTGAAGCCCATTGAGGTCGATTGTCACTTTGTGTTGGGTGAAAATTTTCTAAGTCTATCTTCCTAATTTGAAGTCGAATTTCAACATTTCTGATATATTTGAGTGAGTTTGCATCTTACTTTGTCAGATATCGTCGATTTACATCCGTTGAAGCCCATTGAGGTCGATTGTCACTTTGTGTTGAGTGAAAATTTTCTAAGTCTATCTTCCTAATTTGAAGTCGAATTTCAACATTTCTGATATATTTGAGTGAGTTTGCATCTAACTTTGTCAGATATCGTCGATTAACATCCATTGAAGCCCATTGAGGTTGATTGTCACTTTGTGTTGAGTGAAAATTTTCTAAGTCTATCTTCCTAATTTGAAGTCGAATTCCAACATTTCTGATATATTTGAGTGAGTTTGCATCTTACTTTGTCAGATATCGTCGATTTACATCCGTAGAAGCCCATTGAGGTCGATTGTCACTTTGTGTTGATTGAAAATTTTCTAAGTCTATCTTCCTAATTTGAAGTCGAATTTGAACATTTCTGATATATTTGAGTGAGTTTGCATCTAACTTTGTCAGATATCGTCAATTAACATCCATTGAAGCCCATTGAGGTCGATTGTCACTTTGTGTTGAGTGAAAATTTTCTAAGTCTATCTTCCTAATTTGAAGTCGAATTCCAACATTTCTGATATATTTGAGTGAGTTTGCATCTAACTTTGTCAGATATCGTCGATTAACATCCATTGAAGCTCATTGAGGTCGATTGTCACTTTGTGTTGAGTGAAAATTTCCTAAGTCTATCTTCCTAATTTGAAGTCGAATTTGAACATTTCTGATATATTTGAGTGAGTTTGCATCTAACTTTGTCAGATATCGTCGATTAACATCCATTGAAGCCCATTGAGGTCGATTGTCACTTTGTGTTGGGTGAAAATTTTCTAAGTCTATCTTCCTAATTTGAAGTCGAATTTCAACATTTCTGATATATTTGAGTGAGTTTGCATCTAACTTTGTCAGATATCGTCGATTTACATCCATTGAAGCCCATTGAGGTCGATTGTCACTTTGTGTTGATTGAAAATCTTCTAAGTCTATCTTCCTAATTTGAAGTCGAATTTCAACATTTCTGATATATTTGAGTGAGTTTGCATCTAACTTTGTCAGATATCGTCGATTAACATCCATTGAAGCCCATTGAGGTCGATTGTCACTTTGTGTTGGGTGAAAATTTTCTAAGTCTATCTTCCTAATTTGAAGTCGAATTTCAACATTTCTGATATATTTGAGTGAGTTTGCATCTAACTTTGTCAGATATCGTCAATTAACATCCATTGAAGCCCATTGAGGTCGATTGTCACTTTGTGTTGAGTGAAAATTTTCTAAGTCTATCATCCTAATTTGAAGTCGAATTTCAACATTTCTCATATATTTGAGTGAGTTTGCATCTTACTTTGTCAGATATCGTCGATTTACATCCGTAGAAGCCCATTGAGGTCGATTGTCACTTTGTGTTGAGTGAAAATTTCCTAAGTCTATCTTCCTAATTTGAAGTCGAATTTCAACATTTCTGATATATTTGAGTGAGTTTGCATCTAACTTTGTCAGATATCGTCGATTAACATCCATTGAAGCCCATTGAGGTCGATTGTCACTTTGTGTTGGGTGAAAATTTTCTAAGTCTATCTTCCTAATTTGAAGTCGAATTTCAACATTTCTGATATATTTGAGTGAGTTTGCATCTAACTTTGTCAGATATCGTCAATTAACATCCATTGAAGCTCATTGAGGTCGATTGTCACTTTGTGTTGAGTGAAAATTTCCTAAGTCTATCTTCCTAATTTGAAGTCGAATTTGAACATTTCTGATATATTTGAGTGAGTTTGCATCTAACTTTGTCAGATATCGTCGATTAACATCCATTGAAGCCCATTGAGGTCGATTGTCACTTTGTGTTGGGTGAAAATTTTCTAAGTCTATCTTCCTAATTTGAAGTCGAATTTCAACATTTCTGATATATTTGAGTGAGTTTGCATCTAACTTTGTCAGATATCGTCAACTAACATCCATTGAAGCCCATTGAGGTCGATTGTCACTTTGTGTTGAGTGAAAATTTTCTAAGTCTATCATCCTAATTTGAAGTCGAATTTCAACATTTCTCATATATTTGAGTGAGTTTGCATCTTACTTTGTCAGATATCGTCGATTTACATCCGTAGAAGCCCATTGAGGTCGATTGTCACTTTGTGTTGAGTGAAAATTTCCTAAGTCTATCTTCCTAATTTGAAGTCGAATTTCAACATTTCTGATATATTTGAGTGAGTTTGCATCTAACTTTGTCAGATATCGTCAATTAACATCCATTGAAGCCCATTGAGGTCGATTGTCACTTTGTGTTGAGTGAAAATTTTTTAAGTCTATCTTCCTAATTTGAAGTCGAATTTCAACATTTCTGATATATTTGAGTGAGTTTGCATCTAACTTTGTCAGATATCGTCGATTAACATCCATTGAAGCCCATTGAGGTTGATTGTCACTTTGTGTTGAGTGAAAATTTTCTAAGTCTATCTTCCTAATTTGAAGTCGAATTTCAACATTTCTGATATATTTGAGTGAGTTTGCATCTTACTTTGTCAGATATCGTCGATTTACATCCGTAGAAGCCCATTGAGGTCGATTGTCACTTTGTGTTGATTGAAAATTTTCTAAATCTATCTTCCTAATTTGAAGTCGAATTTCAACATTTCTGATATATTTGAGTGAGTTTGCATCTAACTTTGTCAGATATCGTCAATTAACATCCATTGAAGCCCATTGAGATCGATTGTCACTTTGTGTTGAGTGAAAATTTCCTAAGTCTATCTTCCTAATTTGAAGTCGAATTTGAACATTTCTGATATATTTGAGTGAGTTTGCATCTAACTTTGTCAGATATCGTCGATTAACATCCATTGAAGCCCATTGAGGTCGATTGTCACTTTGTGTTGGGTGAAAATTTTCTAAGTCTATCTTCCTAATTTGAAGTCGAATTTCAACATTTCTGATATATTTGAGTGAGTTTGCATCTAACTTTGTCAGATATCGTCAATTAACATCCATTGAAGCCCATTGAGGTCGATTGTCACTTTGTGTTGAGTGAAAATTTTCTAAGTCTATCTTCCTAATTTGAAGTCGAATTCCAACATTTCTGATATATTTGAGTGAGTTTGCATCTAACTTTGTCAGATATCGTCGATTAACATCCATTGAAGCCCATTGAGGTCGATTGTCACTTTGTGTTGGGTGAAAATTTTCTAAGTCTATCTTCCTAATTTGAAGTCGAATTTCAACATTTCTGATATATTTGAGTGAGTTTGCATCTAACTTTGTCAGATATCGTCAATTAACATCCATTGAAGCCCATTGAGGTCGATTGTCACTTTGTGCTGAGTGAAAATTTTCTAAGTCTATCATCCTAATTTGAAGTCGAATTTCAACATTTCTCATATATTTGAGTGAGTTTGCATCTTACTTTGTCAGATATCGTCGATTTACATCCGTAGAAGCCCATTGAGGTCGATTGTCACTTTGTGTTGAGTGAAAATTTCCTAAGTCTATCTTCCTAATTTGAAGTCGAATTTCAACATTTCTGATATATTTGAGTGAGTTTGCATCTAACTTTGTCAGATATCGTCAATTAACATCCATTGAAGCCCATTGAGGTCGATTGTCACTTTGTGTTGAGTGAAAATTTTTTAAGTCTATCTTCCTAATTTGAAGTCGAATTTCAACATTTCTGATATATTTGAGTGAGTTTGCATCTAACTTTGTCAGATATCGTCGATTAACATCCATTGAAGCCCATTGAGGTTGATTGTCACTTTGTGTTGAGTGAAAATTTTCTAAGTCTATCTTCCTAATTTGAAGTCGAATTTCAACATTTCTGATATATTTGAGTGAGTTTGCATCTTACTTTGTCAGATATCGTCGATTTACATCCGTAGAAGCCCATTGAGGTCGATTGTCACTTTGTGTTGATTGAAAATTTTCTAAATCTATCTTCCTAATTTGAAGTCGAATTTCAACATTTCTGATATATTTGAGTGAGTTTGCATCTAACTTTGTCAGATATCGTCAATTAACATCCATTGAAGCCCATTGAGGTCGATTGTCACTTTGTGTTGAGTGAAAATTTCCTAAGTCTATCTTCCTAATTTGAAGTCGAATTTGAACATTTCTGATATATTTGAGTGAGTTTGCATCTAACTTTGTCAGATATCGTCGATTAACATCCATTGAAGCCCATTGAGGTCGATTGTCACTTTGTGTTGGGTGAAAATTTTCTAAGTCTATCTTCCTAATTTGAAGTCGAATTTCAACATTTCTGATATATTTGAGTGAGTTTGCATCTAACTTTGTCAGATATCGTCAATTAACATCCATTGAAGCCCATTGAGGTCGATTGTCACTTTGTGTTGAGTGAAAATTTTTTAAGTCTATCTTCCTAATTTGAAGTCGAATTTCAACATTTCTGATATATTTGAGTGAGTTTGCATCTAACTTTGTCAGATATCGTCGATTAACATCCATTGAAGCCCATTGAGGTTGATTGTCACTTTGTGTTGAGTGAAAATTTTCTAAGTCTATCTTCCTAATTTGAAGTCGAATTTCAACATTTCTGATATATTTGAGTGAGTTTGCAACTTACTTTGTCAGATATCGTCGATTTACATCCGTAGAAGCCCATTGAGGTCGATTGTCACTTTGTGTTGATTGAAAATTTTCTAAATCTATCTTCCTAATTTGAAGTCGAATTTCAACATTTCTGATATATTTGAGTGAGTTTGCATCTAACTTTGTCAGATATCGTCAATTAACATCCATTGAAGCCCATTGAGGTCGATTGTCACTTTGTGTTGAGTGAAAATTTCCTAAGTCTATCTTCCTAATTTGAAGTCGAATTTGAACATTTCTGATATATTTGAGTGAGTTTGCATCTAACTTTGTCAGATATCGTCGATTAACATCCATTGAAGCCCATTGAGGTCGATTGTCACTTTGTGTTGGGTGAAAATTTTCTAAGTCTATCTTCCTAATTTGAAGTCGAATTTCAACATTTCTGATATATTTGAGTGAGTTTGCATCTAACTTTGTCAGATATCGTCAATTAACATCCATTGAAGCCCATTGAGGTCGATTGTCACTTTGTGTTGAGTGAAAATTTTCTAAGTCTATCTTCCTAATTTGAAGTCGAATTCCAACATTTCTGATATATTTGAGTGAGTTTGCATCTAACTTTGTCAGATATCGTCGATTAACATCCATTGAAGCTCATTGAGGTCGATTGTCACTTTGTGTTGAGTGAAAATTTCCTAAGTCTATCTTCCTAATTTGAAGTCGAATTTGAACATTTCTGATATATTTGAGTGAGTTTGCATCTAACTTTGTCAGATATCGTCGATTAACATCCATTGAAGCCCATTGAGGTCGATTGTCACTTTGTGTTGGGTGAAAATTTTCTAAGTCTATCTTCCTAATTTGAAGTCGAATTTCAACATTTCTGATATATTTGAGTGAGTTTGCATCTTACTTTGTCAGATATCGTCGATTTACATCCGTTGAAGCCCATTGAGGTCGATTGTCACTTTGTGTTGAGTGAAAATTTTCTAAGTCTATCTTCCTAATTTGAAGTCGAATTTCAACATTTCTGATATATTTGAGTGAGTTTGCATCTAACTTTGTCAGATATCGTCGATTAACATCCATTGAAGCCCATTGAGGTTGATTGTCACTTTGTGTTGAGTGAAAATTTTCTAAGTCTATCTTCCTAATTTGAAGTCGAATTCCAACATTTCTGATATATTTGAGTGAGTTTGCATCTTACTTTGTCAGATATCGTCGATTTACATCCGTAGAAGCCCATTGAGGTCGATTGTCACTTTGTGTTGATTGAAAATTTTCTAAGTCTATCTTCCTAATTTGAAGTCGAATTTGAACATTTCTGATATATTTGAGTGAGTTTGCATCTAACTTTGTCAGATATCGTCAATTAACATCCATTGAAGCCCATTGAGGTCGATTGTCACTTTGTGTTGAGTGAAAATTTTCTAAGTCTATCTTCCTAATTTGAAGTCGAATTCCAACATTTCTGATATATTTGAGTGAGTTTGCATCTAACTTTGTCAGATATCGTCGATTAACATCCATTGAAGCTCATTGAGGTCGATTGTCACTTTGTGTTGAGTGAAAATTTCCTAAGTCTATCTTCCTAATTTGAAGTCGAATTTGAACATTTCTGATATATTTGAGTGAGTTTGCATCTAACTTTGTCAGATATCGTCGATTAACATCCATTGAAGCCCATTGAGGTCGATTGTCACTTTGTGTTGGGTGAAAATTTTCTAAGTCTATCTTCCTAATTTGAAGTCGAATTTCAACATTTCTGATATATTTGAGTGAGTTTGCATCTAACTTTGTCAGATATCGTCGATTTACATCCATTGAAGCCCATTGAGGTCGATTGTCACTTTGTGTTGATTGAAAATCTTCTAAGTCTATCTTCCTAATTTGAAGTCGAATTTCAACATTTCTGATATATTTGAGTGAGTTTGCATCTAACTTTGTCAGATATCGTCGATTAACATCCATTGAAGCCCATTGAGGTCGATTGTCACTTTGTGTTGGGTGAAAATTTTCTAAGTCTATCTTCCTAATTTGAAGTCGAATTTCAACATTTCTGATATATTTGAGTGAGTTTGCATCTTACTTTGTCAGATATCGTCGATTTACATCCGTAGAAGCCCATTGAGGTCGATTGTCACTTTGTGTTGATTGAAAATTTTCTAAATCTATCTTCCTAATTTGAAGTCGAATTTCAACATTTCTGATATATTTGAGTGAGTTTGCATCTAACTTTGTCAGATATCGTCAACTAACATCCATTGAAGCCCATTGAGGTCGATTGTCACTTTGTGTTGAGTGAAAATTTTCTAAGTCTATCTTCCTAATTTGAAGTCGAATTCCAACATTTCTGATATATTTGAGTGAGTTTGCATCTAACTTTGTCAGATATCGTCGATTAACATCCATTGAAGCTCATTGAGGTCGATTGTCACTTTGTGTTGAGTGAAAATTTCCTAAGTCTATCTTCCTAATTTGAAGTCGAATTTGAACATTTCTGATATATTTGAGTGAGTTTGCATCTAACTTTGTCAGATATCGTCGATTAACATCCATTGAAGCCCATTGAGGTCGATTGTCACTTTGTGTTGGGTGAAAATTTTCTAAGTCTATCTTCCTAATTTGAAGTCGAATTTCAACATTTCTGATATATTTGAGTGAGTTTGCATCTAACTTTGTCAGATATCGTCAATTAACATCCATTGAAGCTCATTGAGGTCGATTGTCACTTTGTGTTGAGTGAAAATTTCCTAAGTCTATCTTCCTAATTTGAAGTCGAATTTGAACATTTCTGATATATTTGAGTGAGTTTGCATCTAACTTTGTCAGATATCGTCGATTAACATCCATTGAAGCCCATTGAGGTCGATTGTCACTTTGTGTTGGGTGAAAATTTTCTAAGTCTATCTTCCTAATTTGAAGTCGAATTTGAACATTTCTGATATATTTGAGTGAGTTTGCATCTAACTTTGTCAGATATCGTCGATTAACATCCATTGAAGCCCATTGAGGTCGATTGTCACTTTGTGTTGGGTGAAAATTTTCTAAGTCTATCTTCCTAATTTGAAGTCGAATTTCAACATTTCTCATATATTTGAGTGAGTTTGCATCTTACTTTGTCAGATATCGTCGATTTACATCCGTAGAAGCCCATTGAGGTCGATTGTCACTTTGTGTTGAGTGAAAATTTCCTAAGTCTATCTTCCTAATTTGAAGTCGAATTTCAACATTTCTGATATATTTGAGTGAGTTTGCATCTAACTTTGTCAGATATCGTCAATTAACATCCATTGAAGCCCATTGAGGTCGATTGTCACTTTGTGTTGAGTGAAAATTTTTTAAGTCTATCTTCCTAATTTGAAGTCGAATTTCAACATTTCTGATATATTTGAGTGAGTTTGCATCTAACTTTGTCAGATATCGTCGATTAACATCCATTGAAGCCCATTGAGGTTGATTGTCACTTTGTGTTGAGTGAAAATTTTCTAAGTCTATCTTCCTAATTTGAAGTCGAATTTCAACATTTCTGATATATTTGAGTGAGTTTGCATCTTACTTTGTCAGATATCGTCGATTTACATCCGTAGAAGCCCATTGAGGTCGATTGTCACTTTGTGTTGATTGAAAATTTTCTAAATCTATCTTCCTAATTTGAAGTCGAATTTCAACATTTCTGATATATTTGAGTGAGTTTGCATCTAACTTTGTCAGATATCGTCAATTAACATCCATTGAAGCCCATTGAGGTCGATTGTCACTTTGTGTTGAGTGAAAATTTTCTAAGTCTATCTTCCTAATTTGAAGTCGAATTCCAACATTTCTGATATATTTGAGTGAGTTTGCATCTAACTTTGTCAGATATCGTCGATTAACATCCATTGAAGCTCATTGAGGTCGATTGTCACTTTGTGTTGAGTGAAAATTTCCTAAGTCTATCTTCCTAATTTGAAGTCGAATTTGAACATTTCTGATATATTTGAGTGAGTTTGCATCTAACTTTGTCAGATATCGTCGATTAACATCCATTGAAGCCCATTGAGGTCGATTGTCACTTTGTGTTGGGTGAAAATTTTCTAAGTCTATCTTCCTAATTTGAAGTCGAATTTCAACATTTCTGATATATTTGAGTGAGTTTGCATCTAACTTTGTCAGATATCGTCAATTAACATCCATTGAAGCCCATTGAGGTCGATTGTCACTTTGTGTTGAGTGAAAATTTTCTAAGTCTATCTTCCTAATTTGAAGTCGAATTTCAACATTTCTGATATATTTGAGTGAGTTTGCATCTTACTTTGTCAGATATCGTCGATTTACATCCGTAGAAGCCCATTGAGGTCGATTGTCACTTTGTGTTGATTGAAAATTTTCTAAATCTATCTTCCTAATTTGAAGTCGAATTTCAACATTTCTGATATATTTGAGTGAGTTTGCATCTAACTTTGTCAGATATCGTCAATTAACATCCATTGAAGCCCATTGAGGTCGATTGTCACTTTGTGTTGAGTGAAAATTTTCTAAGTCTATCTTCCTAATTTGAAGTCGAATTCCAACATTTCTGATATATTTGAGTGAGTTTGCATCTAACTTTGTCAGATATCGTCGATTAACATCCATTGAAGCTCATTGAGGTCGATTGTCACTTTGTGTTGAGTGAAAATTTCCTAAGTCTATCTTCCTAATTTGAAGTCGAATTTGAACATTTCTGATATATTTGAGTGAGTTTGCATCTAACTTTGTCAGATATCGTCGATTAACATCCATTGAAGCCCATTGAGGTCGATTGTCACTTTGTGTTGGGTGAAAATTTTCTAAGTCTATCTTCCTAATTTGAAGTCGAATTTCAACATTTCTGATATATTTGAGTGAGTTTGCATCTAACTTTGTCAGATATCGTCGATTAACATCCATTGAAGCCCATTGAGGTCGATTGTCACTTTGTGTTGGGTGAAAATTTTCTAAGTCTATCTTCCTAATTTGAAGTCGAATTTCAACATTTCTGATATATTTGAGTGAGTTTGCATCTAACTTTGTCAGATATCGTCAATTAACATCCATTGAAGCCCATTGAGGTCGATTGTCACTTTGTGTTGAGTGAAAATTTTCTAAGTCTATCATCCTAATTTGAAGTCGAATTTCAACATTTCTCATATATTTGAGTGAGTTTGCATCTTACTTTGTCAGATATCGTCGATTTACATCCGTAGAAGCCCATTGAGGTCGATTGTCACTTTGTGTTGAGTGAAAATTTCCTAAGTCTATCTTCCTAATTTGAAGTCGAATTTCAACATTTCTGATATATTTGAGTGAGTTTGCATCTAACTTTGTCAGATATCGTCAATTAACATCCATTGAAGCCCATTGAGGTCGATTGTCACTTTGTGTTGAGTGAAAATTTTTTAAGTCTATCTTCCTAATTTGAAGTCGAATTTCAACATTTCTGATATATTTGAGTGAGTTTGCATCTAACTTTGTCAGATATCGTCGATTAACATCCATTGAAGCCCATTGAGGTTGATTGTCACTTTGTGTTGAGTGAAAATTTTCTAAGTCTATCTTCCTAATTTGAAGTCGAATTTCAACATTTCTGATATATTTGAGTGAGTTTGCATCTTACTTTGTCAGATATCGTCGATTTACATCCGTAGAAGCCCATTGAGGTCGATTGTCACTTTGTGTTGATTGAAAATTTTCTAAATCTATCTTCCTAATTTGAAGTCGAATTTCAACATTTCTGATATATTTGAGTGAGTTTGCATCTAACTTTGTCAGATATCGTCAATTAACATCCATTGAAGCCCATTGAGGTCGATTGTCACTTTGTGTTGAGTGAAAATTTTCTAAGTCTATCTTCCTAATTTGAAGTCGAATTCCAACATTTCTGATATATTTGAGTGAGTTTGCATCTAACTTTGTCAGATATCGTCGATTAACATCCATTGAAGCTCATTGAGGTCGATTGTCACTTTGTGTTGAGTGAAAATTTCCTAAGTCTATCTTCCTAATTTGAAGTCGAATTTGAACATTTCTGATATATTTGAGTGAGTTTGCATCTAACTTTGTCAGATATCGTCGATTAACATCCATTGAAGCCCATTGAGGTCGATTGTCACTTTGTGTTGGGTGAAAATTTTCTAAGTCTATCTTCCTAATTTGAAGTCGAATTTCAACATTTCTGATATATTTGAGTGAGTTTGCATCTAACTTTGTCAGATATCGTCAATTAACATCCATTGAAGCCCATTGAGGTCGATTGTCACTTTGTGTTGAGTGAAAATTTTCTAAGTCTATCTTCCTAATTTGAAGTCGAATTCCAACATTTCTGATATATTTGAGTGAGTTTGCATCTAACTTTGTCAGATATCGTCGATTAACATCCATTGAAGCTCATTGAGGTCGATTGTCACTTTGTGTTGAGTGAAAATTTCCTAAGTCTATCTTCCTAATTTGAAGTCGAATTTGAACATTTCTGATATATTTGAGTGAGTTTGCATCTAACTTTGTCAGATATCGTCGATTAACATCCATTGAAGCCCATTGAGGTCGATTGTCACTTTGTGTTGGGTGAAAATTTTCTAAGTCTATCTTCCTAATTTGAAGTCGAATTTCAACATTTCTGATATATTTGAGTGAGTTTGCATCTTACTTTGTCAGATATCGTCGATTTACATCCGTTGAAGCCCATTGAGGTCGATTGTCACTTTGTGTTGAGTGAAAATTTTCTAAGTCTATCTTCCTAATTTGAAGTCGAATTTCAACATTTCTGATATATTTGAGTGAGTTTGCATCTAACTTTGTCAGATATCGTCGATTAACATCCATTGAAGCCCATTGAGGTTGATTGTCACTTTGTGTTGGGTGAAAATTTTCTAAGTCTATCTTCCTAATTTGAAGTCGAATTTCAACATTTCTGATATATTTGAGTGAGTTTGCATCTTACTTTGTCAGATATCGTCGATTTACATCCATTGAAGCCCATTGAGGTCGATTGTCACTTTGTGTTGATTGAAAATTTTCTAAGTCTATCTTCCTAATTTGAAGTCGAATTTCAACATTTCTGATATATTTGAGTGAGTTTGCATCTTACTTTGTCAGATATCGTCGATTTACATCCGTAGAAGCCCATTGAGGTCGATTGTCACTTTGTGTTGAGTGAAAATTTCCTAAGTCTATCTTCCTAATTTGAAGTCGAATTTCAACATTTCTGATATATTTGAGTGAGTTTGCATCTAACTTTGTCAGATATCGTCAATTAACATCCATTGAAGCCCATTGAGGTCGATTGTCACTTTGTGTTGAGTGAAAATTTTTTAAGTCTATCTTCCTAATTTGAAGTCGAATTTCAACATTTCTGATATATTTGAGTGAGTTTGCATCTAACTTTGTCAGATATCGTCGATTAACATCCATTGAAGCCCATTGAGGTTGATTGTCACTTTGTGTTGAGTGAAAATTTTCTAAGTCTATCTTCCTAATTTGAAGTCGAATTTCAACATTTCTGATATATTTGAGTGAGTTTGCATCTTACTTTGTCAGATATCGTCGATTTACATCCGTAGAAGCCCATTGAGGTCGATTGTCACTTTGTGTTGATTGAAAATTTTCTAAATCTATCTTCCTAATTTGAAGTCGAATTTCAACATTTCTGATATATTTGAGTGAGTTTGCATCTAACTTTGTCAGATATCGTCAATTAACATCCATTGAAGCCCATTGAGGTCGATTGTCACTTTGTGTTGAGTGAAAATTTTCTAAGTCTATCTTCCTAATTTGAAGTCGAATTCCAACATTTCTGATATATTTGAGTGAGTTTGCATCTAACTTTGTCAGATATCGTCGATTAACATCCATTGAAGCTCATTGAGGTCGATTGTCACTTTGTGTTGAGTGAAAATTTCCTAAGTCTATCTTCCTAATTTGAAGTCGAATTTGAACATTTCTGATATATTTGAGTGAGTTTGCATCTAACTTTGTCAGATATCGTCGATTAACATCCATTGAAGCCCATTGAGGTCGATTGTCACTTTGTGTTGGGTGAAAATTTTCTAAGTCTATCTTCCTAATTTGAAGTCGAATTTCAACATTTCTGATATATTTGAGTGAGTTTGCATCTAACTTTGTCAGATATCGTCAATTAACATCCATTGAAGCTCATTGAGGTCGATTGTCACTTTGTGTTGAGTGAAAATTTCCTAAGTCTATCTTCCTAATTTGAAGTCGAATTTGAACATTTCTGATATATTTGAGTGAGTTTGCATCTAACTTTGTCAGATATCGTCGATTAACATCCATTGAAGCCCATTGAGGTTGATTGTCACTTTGTGTTGAGTGAAAATTTTCTAAGTCTATCTTCCTAATTTGAAGTCGAATTCCAACATTTCTGATATATTTGAGTGAGTTTGCATCTTACTTTGTCAGATATCGTCGATTTACATCCGTAGAAGCCCATTGAGGTCGATTGTCACTTTGTGTTGATTGAAAATTTTCTAAGTCTATCTTCCTAATTTGAAGTCGAATTTGAACATTTCTGATATATTTGAGTGAGTTTGCATCTAACTTTGTCAGATATCGTCGATTTACATCCATTGAAGCCCATTGAGGTCGATTGTCACTTTGTGTTGATTGAAAATCTTCTAAGTCTATCTTCCTAATTTGAAGTCGAATTTCAACATTTCTGATATATTTGAGTGAGTTTGCATCTAACTTTGTCAGATATCGTCGATTAACATCCATTGAAGCTCATTGAGGTCGATTGTCACTTTGTGTTGAGTGAAAATTTCCTAAGTCTATCTTCCTAATTTGAAGTCGAATTTGAACATTTCTGATATATTTGAGTGAGTTTGCATCTAACTTTGTCAGATATCGTCGATTAACATCCATTGAAGCCCATTGAGGTCGATTGTCACTTTGTGTTGAGTGAAAATTTTCTAAGTCTATCTTCCTAATTTGAAGTCGAATTCCAACATTTCTGATATATTTGAGTGAGTTTGCATCTAACTTTGTCAGATATCGTCGATTAACATCCATTGAAGCTCATTGAGGTCGATTGTCACTTTGTGTTGAGTGAAAATTTCCTAAGTCTATCTTCCTAATTTGAAGTCGAATTTGAACATTTCTGATATATTTGAGTGAGTTTGCATCTAACTTTGTCAGATATCGTCGATTAACATCCATTGAAGCCCATTGAGGTCGATTGTCACTTTGTGTTGGGTGAAAATTTTCTAAGTCTATCTTCCTAATTTGAAGTCGAATTTCAACATTTCTGATATATTTGAGTGAGTTTGCATCTTACTTTGTCAGATATCGTCGATTTACATCCGTTGAAGCCCATTGAGGTCGATTGTCACTTTGTGTTGAGTGAAAATTTTCTAAGTCTATCTTCCTAATTTGAAGTCGAATTTCAACATTTCTGATATATTTGAGTGAGTTTGCATCTAACTTTGTCAGATATCGTCGATTAACATCCATTGAAGCCCATTGAGGTTGATTGTCACTTTGTGTTGAGTGAAAATTTTCTAAGTCTATCTTCCTAATTTGAAGTCGAATTCCAACATTTCTGATATATTTGAGTGAGTTTGCATCTTACTTTGTCAGATATCGTCGATTTACATCCGTAGAAGCCCATTGAGGTCGATTGTCACTTTGTGTTGAGTGAAAATTTTTTAAGTCTATCTTCCTAATTTGAAGTCGAATTTCAACATTTCTGATATATTTGAGTGAGTTTGCATCTAACTTTGTCAGATATCGTCGATTAACATCCATTGAAGCCCATTGAGGTTGATTGTCACTTTGTGTTGAGTGAAAATTTTCTAAGTCTATCTTCCTAATTTGAAGTCGAATTTCAACATTTCTGATATATTTGAGTGAGTTTGCATCTTACTTTGTCAGATATCGTCGATTTACATCCGTAGAAGCCCATTGAGGTCGATTGTCACTTTGTGTTGATTGAAAATTTTCTAAATCTATCTTCCTAATTTGAAGTCGAATTTCAACATTTCTGATATATTTGAGTGAGTTTGCATCTAACTTTGTCAGATATCGTCAATTAACATCCATTGAAGCCCATTGAGGTCGATTGTCACTTTGTGTTGAGTGAAAATTTTCTAAGTCTATCTTCCTAATTTGAAGTCGAATTCCAACATTTCTGATATATTTGAGTGAGTTTGCATCTAACTTTGTCAGATATCGTCGATTAACATCCATTGAAGCTCATTGAGGTCGATTGTCACTTTGTGTTGAGTGAAAATTTCCTAAGTCTATCTTCCTAATTTGAAGTCGAATTTGAACATTTCTGATATATTTGAGTGAGTTTGCATCTAACTTTGTCAGATATCGTCGATTAACATCCATTGAAGCCCATTAAGGTCGATTGTCACTTTGTGTTGGGTGAAAATTTTCTAAG
This sequence comes from Diorhabda carinulata, assembly GCF_026250575.1. Taxonomy (NCBI): domain Eukaryota; kingdom Metazoa; phylum Arthropoda; class Insecta; order Coleoptera; family Chrysomelidae; genus Diorhabda; species Diorhabda carinulata. Next base: position 15,791,838 of record NC_079462.1, read on the forward strand.
TCTATCTTCCTAATTTGAAGTCGAATTTCAACATTTCTGATATATTTGAGTGAGTTTGCATCTAACTTTGTCAGATATCGTCAATTAACATCCATTGAAGCCCATTGAGGTCGATTGTCACTTTGTGTTGAGTGAAAATTTTCTAAGTCTATCTTCCTAATTTGAAGTCGAATTCCAACATTTCTAATATATTTGAGTGAGTTTGCATCTAACTTTGTCAGATATCGTCGATTAACATCCATTGAAGCTCATTGAGGTCGATTGTCACTTTGTGTTGAGTGAAAATTTCCTAAGTCTATCTTCCTAATTTGAAGTCGAATTTGAACATTCCTGATATATTTGAGTGAGTTTGCATCTAACTTTGTCAGATATCGTCGATTAACATCCATTGAAGCCCATTGAGGTCGATTGTCACTTTGTGTTGGGTGAAAATTTTCTAAGTCTATCTTCCTAATTTGAAGTCGAATTTCAACATTTCTGATATATTTGAGTGAGTTTGCATCTTACTTTGTCAGATATCGTCGATTTACATCCGTTGAAGCCCATTGAGGTCGATTGTCACTTTGTGTTGAGTGAAAATTTTCTAAGTCTATCTTCCTAATTTGAAGTCGAATTTCAACATTTCTGATATATTTGAGTGAGTTTGCATCTAACTTTGTCAGATATCGTCGATTAACATCCATTGAAGCCCATTGAGGTTGATTGTCACTTTGTGTTGAGTGAAAATTTTCTAAGTCTATCTTCCTAATTTGAAGTCGAATTCCAACATTTCTGATATATTTGAGTGAGTTTGCATCTTACTTTGTCAGATATCGTCGATTTACATCCGTAGAAGCCCATTGAGGTCGATTGTCACTTTGTGTTGATTGAAAATTTTCTAAGTCTATCTTCCTAATTTGAAGTCGAATTTGAACATTTCTGATATATTTGAGTGAGTTTGCATCTTACTTTGTCAGATATCGTCGATTTACATCCGTTGAAGCCCATTGAGGTCGATTGTCACTTTGTGTTGAGTGAAAATTTTCTAAGTCTATCTTCCTAATTTGAAGTCGAATTTCAACATTTCTGATATATTTGAGTGAGTTTGCATCTAACTTTGTCAGATATCGTCGATTAACATCCATTGAAGCCCATTGAGGTTGATTGTCACTTTGTGTTGAGTGAAAATTTTCTAAGTCTATCTTCCTAATTTGAAGTCGAATTCCAACATTTCTGATATATTTGAGTGAGTTTGCATCTTACTTTGTCAGATATCGTCGATTTACATCCGTAGAAGCCCATTGAGGTCGATTGTCACTTTGTGTTGATTGAAAATTTTCTAAGTCTATCATCCTAATTTGAAGTCGAATTTCAACATTTCTGATATATTTGAGTGAGTTTGCATCTAACTTTGTCAGATATCGTCGATTAACATCCATTGAAGCCCATTGAGGTTGATTGTCACTTTGTGTTGGGTGAAAATTTTCTAAGTCTATCTTCCTAATTTGAAGTCGAATTTCAACATTTCTGATATATTTGAGTGAGTTTGCATCTTACTTTGTCAGATATCGTCGATTTACATCCATTGAAGCCCATTGAGGTCGATTGTCACTTTGTGTTGATTGAAAATTTTCTAAGTCTATCTTCCTAATTTGAAGTCGAATTTCAACATTTCTGATATATTTGAGTGAGTTTGCATCTAACTTTGTCAGATATCGTCGATTTACATCCATTGAAGCCCATTGAGGTTGATTGTCACTTTGTGTTGATTGAAAATCTTCTAAGTCTATCATCCTAATTTGAAGTCGAATTTCAACATTTCTCATATATTTGAGTGAGTTTGCATCTTACTTTGTCAGATATCGTCGATTTACATCCGTAGAAGCCCATTGAGGTCGATTGTCACTTTGTGTTGAGTGAAAATTTCCTAAGTCTATCTTCCTAATTTGAAGTCGAATTTCAACATTTCTGATATATTTGAGTGAGTTTGCATCTAACTTTGTCAGATATCGTCAATTAACATCCATTGAAGCCCATTGAGGTCGATTGTCACTTTGTGTTGAGTGAAAATTTTTTAAGTCTATCTTCCTAATTTGAAGTCGAATTTCAACATTTCTGATATATTTGAGTGAGTTTGCATCTAACTTTGTCAGATATCGTCGATTAACATCCATTGAAGCCCATTGAGGTTGATTGTCACTTTGTGTTGAGTGAAAATTTTCTAAGTCTATCTTCCTAATTTGAAGTCGAATTTCAACATTTCTGATATATTTGAGTGAGTTTGCATCTTACTTTGTCAGATATCGTCGATTTACATCCGTAGAAGCCCATTGAGGTCGATTGTCACTTTGTGTTGATTGAAAATTTTCTAAATCTATCTTCCTAATTTGAAGTCGAATTTCAACATTTCTGATATATTTGAGTGAGTTTGCATCTAACTTTGTCAGATATCGTCAATTAACATCCATTGAAGCCCATTGGGGTCGATTGTCACTTTGTGTTGAGTGAAAATTTTCTAAGTCTATCTTCCTAATTTGAAGTCGAATTCCAACATTTCTGATATATTTGAGTGAGTTTGCATCTAACTTTGTCAGATATCGTCGATTGACATCCATTGAAGCTCATTGAGGTCGATTGTCACTTTGTGTTGAGTGAAAATTTCCTAAGTCTATCTTCCTAATTTGAAGTCGAATTTGAACATTTCTGATATATTTGAGTGAGTTTGCATCTAACTTTGTCAGATATCGTCGATTAACATCCATTGAAGCCCATTGAGGTCGATTGTCACTTTGTGTTGGGTGAAAATTTTCTAAGTCTATCTTCCTAATTTGAAGTCGAATTTGAACATTTCTGATATATTTGAGTGAGTTTGCATCTAACTTTGTCAGATATCGTCGATTAACATCCATTGAAGCCCATTGAGGTCGATTGTCACTTTGTGTTGGGTGAAAATTTTCTAAGTCTATCTTCCTAATTTGAAGTCGAATTTCAACATTTCTGATATATTTGAGTGAGTTTGCATCTAACTTTGTCAGATATCGTCAATTAACATCCATTGAAGCCCATTGAGGTCGATTGTCACTTTGTGTTGAGTGAAAATTTTCTAAGTCTATCATCCTAATTTGAAGTCGAATTTCAACATTTCTCATATATTTGAGTGAGTTTGCATCTTACTTTGTCAGATATCGTCGATTTACATCCGTAGAAGCCCATTGAGGTCGATTGTCACTTTGTGTTGAGTGAAAATTTCCTAAGTCTATCTTCCTAATTTGAAGTCGAATTTCAACATTTCTGATATATTTGAGTGAGTTTGCATCTAACTTTGTCAGATATCGTCAATTAACATCCATTGAAGCCCATTGAGGTCGATTGTCACTTTGTGTTGAGTGAAAATTTTTTAAGTCTATCTTCCTAATTTGAAGTCGAATTTCAACATTTCTGATATATTTGAGTGAGTTTGCATCTAACTTTGTCAGATATCGTCGATTAACATCCATTGAAGCCCATTGAGGTTGATTGTCACTTTGTGTTGAGTGAAAATTTTCTAAGTCTATCTTCCTAATTTGAAGTCGAATTTCAACATTTCTGATATATTTGAGTGAGTTTGCATCTTACTTTGTCAGATATCGTCGATTTACATCCGTAGAAGCCCATTGAGGTCGATTGTCACTTTGTGTTGATTGAAAATTTTCTAAATCTATCTTCCTAATTTGAAGTCGAATTTCAACATTTCTGATATATTTGAGTGAGTTTGCATCTAACTTTGTCAGATATCGTCGATTAACATCCATTGAAGCCCATTGAGGTCGATTGTCACTTTGTGTTGGGTGAAAATTTTCTAAGTCTATCTTCCTAATTTGAAGTCGAATTTCAACATTTCTGATATATTTGAGTGAGTTTGCATCTAACTTTGTCAGATATCGTCAATTAACATCCATTGAAGCCCATTGAGGTCGATTGTCACTTTGTGTTGAGTGAAAATTTTCTAAGTCTATCTTCCTAATTTGAAGTCGAATTCCAACATTTCTGATATATTTGAGTGAGTTTGCATCTAACTTTGTCAGATATCGTCGATTAACATCCATTGAAGCTCATTGAGGTCGATTGTCACTTTGTGTTGAGTGAAAATTTCCTAAGTCTATCTTCCTAATTTGAAGTCGAATTTGAACATTTCTGATATATTTGAGTGAGTTTGCATCTAACTTTGTCAGATATCGTCGATTAACATCCATTGAAGCCCATTGAGGTCGATTGTCACTTTGTGTTGGGTGAAAATTTTCTAAGTCTATCTTCCTAATTTGAAGTCGAATTTCAACATTTCTGATATATTTGAGTGAGTTTGCATCTTACTTTGTCAGATATCGTCGATTTACATCCGTTGAAGCCCATTGAGGTCGATTGTCACTTTGTGTTGAGTGAAAATTTTCTAAGTCTATCTTCCTAATTTGAAGTCGAATTTCAACATTTCTGATATATTTGAGTGAGTTTGCATCTAACTTTGTCAGATATCGTCGATTAACATCCATTGAAGCCCATTGATGTTGATTGTCACTTTGTGTTGAGTGAAAATTTTCTAAGTCTATCTTCCTAATTTGAAGTCGAATTCCAACATTTCTGATATATTTGAGTGAGTTTGCATCTTACTTTGTCAGATATCGTCGATTTACATCCGTAGAAGCCCATTGAGGTCGATTGTCACTTTGTGTTGATTGAAAATTTTCTAAGTCTATCTTCCTAATTTGAAGTCGAATTTGAACATTTCTGATATATTTGAGTGAGTTTGCATCTAACTTTGTCAGATATCGTCAATTAACATCCATTGAAGCCCATTGAGGTCGATTGTCACTTTGTGTTGAGTGAAAATTTTCTAAGTCTATCTTCCTAATTTGAAGTCGAATTCCAACATTTCTGATATATTTGAGTGAGTTTGCATCTAACTTTGTCAGATATCGTCGATTAACATCCATTGAAGCTCATTGAGGTCGATTGTCACTTTGTGTTGAGTGAAAATTTCCTAAGTCTATCTTCCTAATTTGAAGTCGAATTTGAACATTTCTGATATATTTGAGTGAGTTTGCATCTAACTTTGTCAGATATCGTCGATTAACATCCATTGAAGCCCATTGAGGTCGATTGTCACTTTGTGTTGGGTGAAAATTTTCTAAGTCTATCTTCCTAATTTGAAGTCGAATTTCAACATTTCTGATATATTTGAGTGAGTTTGCATCTAACTTTGTCAGATATCGTCGATTTACATCCATTGAAGCCCATTGAGGTCGATTGTCACTTTGTGTTGATTGAAAATCTTCTAAGTCTATCTTCCTAATTTGAAGTCGAATTTCAACATTTCTGATATATTTGAGTGAGTTTGCATCTAACTTTGTCAGATATCGTCGATTAACATCCATTGAAGCCCATTGAGGTCGATTGTCACTTTGTGTTGGGTGAAAATTTTCTAAGTCTATCTTCCTAATTTGAAGTCGAATTTCAACATTTCTGATATATTTGAGTGAGTTTGCATCTTACTTTGTCAGATATCGTCGATTAACATCCGTTGAAGCCCATTGAGGTCGATTGTCACTTTGTGTTGAGTGAAAATTTTCTAAGTCTATCTTCCTAATTTGAAGTCGAATTTCAACATTTCTGATATATTTGAGTGAGTTTGCATCTAACTTTGTCAGATATCGTCGATTTACATCCATTGAAGCCCATTGAGGTCGATTGTCACTTTGTGTTGATTGAAAATCTTCTAAGTCTATCTTCCTAATTTGAAGTCGAATTCCAACATTTCTGATATATTTGAGTGAGTTTGCATCTAACTTTGTCAGATATCGTCGATTAACATCCATTGAAGCCCATTGAGGTCGATTGTCACTTTGTGTTGGGTGAAAATTTTCTAAGTCTATCTTCCTAATTTGAAGTCGAATTTCAACATTTCTGATATATATGAGTGAGTTTGCATCTTACTTTGTCAGATATCGTCGATTTACATCCGTTGAAGCCCATTGAGGTCGATTGTCACTTTGTGTTGAGTGAAAATTTTCTAAGTCTATCTTCCTAATTTGAAGTCGAATTTCAACATTTCTGATATATTTGAGTGAGTTTGCATCTAACTTTGTCAGATATCGTCGATTTACATCCATTGAAGCCCATTGAGGTCGATTGTCACTTTGTGTTGATTGAAAATCTTCTAAGTCTATCTTCCTAATTTGAAGTCGAATTTCAACATTTCTGATATATTTGAGTGAGTTTGCATCTTACTTTGTCAGATATCGTCGATTTACATCCGTTGAAGCCCATTGAGGTCGATTGTCACTTTGTGTTGAGTGAAAATTTTTTAAGTCTATCTTCCTAATTTGAAGTCGAATTTCAAAATTTCTCATATATTTGATTGAGTTTGCATCTTACTTTGTCAGATATCGTCAATTAACATCCATTGAAGCCCATTGAGGTCGATTGTCACTTTGTGTTGAGTGAAAATTTTCTAAGTCTATCTTCCTAATTTGAAGTCGAATTCCAACATTTCTGATATATTTGAGTGAGTTTGCATCTAACTTTGTCAGATATCGTCGATTAACATCCATTGAAGCTCATTGAGGTCGATTGTCACTTTGTGTTGAGTGAAAATTTCCTAAGTCTATCTTCCTAATTTGAAGTCGAATTTGAACATTTCTGATATATTTGAGTGAGTTTGCATCTAACTTTGTCAGATATCGTCGATTAACATCCATTGAAGCTCATTGAGGTCGATTGTCACTTTGTGTTGAGTGAAAATTTCCTAAGTCTATCTTCCTAATTTGAAGTCGAATTTGAACATTTCTGATATATTTGAGTGAGTTTGCATCTTACTTTGTCAGATATCGTCGATTTACATCCGTTGAAGCCCATTGAGGTCGATTGTCACTTTGTGTTGAGTGAAAATTTTTTAAGTCTATCTTCCTAATTTGAAGTCGAATTTCAAAATTTCTCATATATTTGATTGAGTTTGCATCTTACTTTGTCAGATATCGTCAATTAACATCCATTGAAGCCCATTGAGGTCGATTGTCACTTTGTGTTGAGTGAAAATTTTCTAAGTCTATCTTCCTAATTTGAAGTCGAATTCCAACATTTCTGATATATTTGAGTGAGTTTGCATCTAACTTTGTCAGATATCGTCGATTAACATCCATTGAAGCTCATTGAGGTCGATTGTCACTTTGTGTTGAGTGAAAATTTCCTAAGTCTATCTTCCTAATTTGAAGTCGAATTTGAACATTTCTGATATATTTGAGTGAGTTTGCATCTAACTTTGTCAGATATCGTCGATTAACATCCATTGAAGCTCATTGAGGTCGATTGTCACTTTGTGTTGAGTGAAAATTTCCTAAGTCTATCTTCCTAATTTGAAGTCGAATTTGAACATTTCTGATATATTTGAGTGAGTTTGCATCTAACTTTGTCAGATATCGTCGATTAACATCCATTGAAGCCCATTGAGGTCGATTGTCACTTTGTGTTGGGTGAAAATTTTCTAAGTCTATCTTCCTAATTTGAAGTCGAATTCCAACATTTCTGATATATTTGAGTGAGTTTGCATCTAACTTTGTCAGATATCGTCAATTAACATCCATTGAAGCCCATTGAGGTCGATTGTCACTTTGTGTTGAGTGAAAATTTTCTAAGTCTATCTTCCTAATTTGAAGTCGAATTCCAACATTTCTGATATATTTGAGTGAGTTTGCATCTAACTGTGTCAGATATCGTCGATTAACATCCATTGAAGCTCATTGAGGTCGATTGTCATTTTGTGTTGAGTGAAAATTTCCTAAGTCTATCTTCCTAATTTGAAGTCGAATTTGAACATTTCTGATATATTTGAGTGAGTTTGCATCTAACTTTGTCAGATATCGTCGATTTACATCCATTGAAGCCCATTGAGGTCGATTGTCACTTTGTGTTGATTGAAAATCTTCTAAGTCTATCTTCCTAATTTGAAGTCGAATTTCAACATTTCTGATATATTTGAGTGTGTTTGCATCTTACTTTGTCAGATATCGTCGATTTACATCCGTTGAAGCCCATTGAGGTCGATTGTCACTTTGTGTTGAGTGAAAATTTTTTAAGTCTATCTTCCTAATTTGAAGTCGAATTTCAAAATTTCTCATATATTTGATTGAGTTTGCATCTTACTTTGTCAGATATCGTCGATTAACATCCATTGAAGCTCATTGAGGTCGATTGTCACTTTGTGTTGAGTGAAAATTTTTTAAGTCTATCTTCCTAATTTGAAGTCGAATTCCAACATTTCTGATATATTTGAGTGAGTTTGCATCTAACTTTGTCAGATATCGTCGATTAACATCCATTGAAGCTCATTGAGGTCGATTGTCACTTTGTGTTGAGTGAAAATTTCCTAAGTCTATCTTCCTAATTTGAAGTCGAATTTGAACATTTCTGATATATTTGAGTGAGTTTGCATCTAACTTTGTCAGATATCGTCGATTAACATCCATTGAAGCTCATTGAGGTCGATTGTCACTTTGTGTTGAGTGAAAATTTTCTAAGTCTATCTTCCTAATTTGAAGTCGAATTCCAACATTTCTGATATATTTGAGTGAGTTTGCATCTAACTGTGTCAGATATCGTCGATTAACATCCATTGAAGCTCATTGAGGTCGATTGTCATTTTGTGTTGAGTGAAAATTTCCTAAGTCTATCTTCCTAATTTGAAGTCGAATTTGAACATTTCTGATATATTTGAGTGAGTTTGCATCTAACTTTGTCAGATATCGTCGATTAACATCCATTGAAGCCCATTGAGGTCGATTGTCACTTTGTGTTGGGTGAAAATTTTCTAAGTCTATCTTCCTAATTTGAAGTCGAATTTCAACATTTCTGATATATTTGAGTGAGTTTGCATCTTACTTTGTCAGATATCGTCGATTTACATCCGTTGAAGCCCATTGAGGTCGATTGTCACTTTGTGTTGAGTGAAAATTTTTTAAGTCTATCTTCCTAATTTGAAGTCGAATTTCAAAATTTCTCATATATTTGATTGAGTTTGCATCTTACTTTGTCAGATATCGTCGATTAACATCCATTGAAGCTCATTGAGGTCGATTGTCACTTTGTGTTGAGTGAAAATTTTTTAAGTCTATCTTCCTAATTTGAAGTCGAATTCCAACATTTCTGATATATTTGAGTGAGTTTGCATCTAACTTTGTCAGATATCGTCGATTAACATCCATTGAAGCTCATTGAGGTCGATTGTCACTTTGTGTTGAGTGAAAATTTCCTAAGTCTATCTTCCTAATTTGAAGTCGAATTTGAACATTTCTGATATATTTGAGTGAGTTTGCATCTAACTTTGTCAGATATCGTCGATTAACATCCATTGAAGCTCATTGAGGTCGATTGTCACTTTGTGTTGAGTGAAAATTTCCTAAGTCTATCTTCCTAATTTGAAGTCGAATTTGAACATTTCTGATATATTTGAGTGAGTTTGCATCTAACTTTGTCAGATATCGTCGATTAACATCCATTGAAGCCCATTGAGGTCGATTGTCACTTTGTGTTGGGTGAAAATTTTCTAAGTCTATCTTCCTAATTTGAAGTCGAATTCCAACATTTCTGATATATTTGAGTGAGTTTGCATCTAACTTTGTCAGATATCGTCAATTAACATCCATTGAAGCCCATTGAGGTCGATTGTCACTTTGTGTTGAGTGAAAATTTTCTAAGTCTATCTTCCTAATTTGAAGTCGAATTCCAACATTTCTGATATATTTGAGTGAGTTTGCATCTAACTGTGTCAGATATCGTCGATTAACATCCATTGAAGCTCATTGAGGTCGATTGTCATTTTGTGTTGAGTGAAAATTTCCTAAGTCTATCTTCCTAATTTGAAGTCGAATTTGAACATTTCTGATATATTTGAGTGAGTTTGCATCTAACTTTGTCAGATATCGTCGATTAACATCCATTGAAGCCCATTGAGGTCGATTGTCACTTTGTGTTGGGTGAAAATTTTCTAAGTCTATCTTCCTAATTTGAAGTCGAATTTCAACATTTCTGATATATTTGAGTGAGTTTGCATCTTACTTTGTCAGATATCGTCGATTTACATCCGTTGAAGCCCATTGAGGTCGATTGTCACTTTGTGTTGAGTGAAAATTTTTTAAGTCTATCTTCCTAATTTGAAGTCGAATTTCAAAATTTCTCATATATTTGAGTGAGTTTGCATCTAAATTGTCAGATATCGTCAATTAACATCCATTGAAGCCCATTGAGGTCGATTGTCACTTTGTGTTGAGTGAAAATTTTCTAAGTCTATCTTCCTAATTTGAAGTCGAATTTCAACATTTCTGATATATTTGAGTGAGTTTGCATCTAACTTTGTCAGATATCGTCAATTAACATCCATTGAAGCCCATTGAGGTCGATTGTCACTTTGTGTTGAGTGAAAATTTTCTAAGTCTATCTTCCTAATTTGAAGTCGAATTCCAACATTTCTGATATATTTGAGTGAGTTTGCATCTAACTTTGTCAGATATCGTCGATTAACATCCATTGAAGCTCATTGAGGTCGATTGTCACTTTGTGTTGAGTGAAAATTTCCTAAGTCTATCTTCCTAATTTGAAGTCGAATTTGAACATTTCTGATATATTTGAGTGAGTTTGCATCTAACTTTGTCAGATATCGTCGATTAACATCCATTGAAGCCCATTGAGGTCGATTGTCACTTTGTGTTGGGTGAAAATTTTCTAAGTCTATCTTCCTAATTTGAAGTCGAATTTCAACATTTCTGATATATTTGAGTGAGTTTGCATCTTACTTTGTCAGATATCGTCGATTTACATCCGTTGAAGCCCATTGAGGTCGATTGTCACTTTGTGTTGAGTGAAAATTTTCTAAGTCTATCTTCCTAATTTGAAGTCGAATTTCAACATTTCTGATATATTTGAGTGAGTTTGCATCTAACTTTGTCAGATATCGTCGATTAACATCCATTGAAGCCCATTGAGGTTGATTGTCACTTTGTGTTGAGTGAAAATTTTCTAAGTCTATCTTCCTAATTTGAAGTCGAATTCCAACATTTCTGATATATTTGAGTGAGTTTGCATCTTACTTTGTCAGATATCGTCGATTTACATCCGTAGAAGCCCATTGAGGTCGATTGTCACTTTGTGTTGATTGAAAATTTTCTAAGTCTATCTTCCTAATTTGAAGTCGAATTTGAACATTTCTGATATATTTGAGTGAGTTTGCATCTAACTTTGTCAGATATCGTCAATTAACATCCATTGAAGCCCATTGTGGTCGATTGTCACTTTGTGTTGAGTGAAAATTTTCTAAATCTATCTTCCTAATTTGAAGTCGAATTCCAACATTTCTGATATATTTAAGTGAGTTTGCATCTAACTTTGTCAGATATCGTCGATTAACATCCATTGAAGCCCATTGAGGTCGATTGTCACTTTGTGTTGGGTGAAAATTTTCTAAGTCTATCTTCCTAATTTGAAGTCGAATTTCAACATTTCTGATATATTTGAGTGAGTTTGCATCTAACTTTGTCAGATATCGTCGATTAACATCCATTGAAGCCCATTGAGGTCGATTGTCACTTTGTGTTGGGTGAAAATTTTCTAAGTCTATCTTCCTAATTTGAAGTCGAATTTCAACATTTCTGATATATTTGAGTGAGTTTGCATCTAACTTTGTCAGATATCGTCAATTAACATCCATTGAAGCCCATTGAGGTCGATTGTCACTTTGTGTTGAGTGAAAATTTTCTAAGTCTATCTTCCTAATTTGAAGTCGAATTCCAACATTTCTGATATATTTGAGTGAGTTTGCATCTAACTTTGTCAGATATCGTCGATTAACATCCGTTGAAGCCCATTGAGGTCGATTGTCACTTTGTGTTGAGTGAAAATTTTCTAAGTCTATCTTCCTAATTTGAAGTCGAATTTCAACATTTCTGATATATTTGAGTGAGTTTGCATCTAACTTTGTCAGATATCGTCGATTTACATCCGTTGAAGCCCATTGAGGTCGATTGTCACTTTTTGTTGAGTGAAAATTTTCTAAGTCTATCTTCCTAATTTGAAGTCGAATTTCAACATTTCTGATATATTTGAGTGAGTTTGCATCTAACTTTGTCAGATATCGTCGATTTACATCCATTGAAGCCCATTGAGGTCGATTGTCACTTTGTGTTGATTGAAAATCTTCTAAGTCTATCTTCCTAATTTGAAGTCGAATTTCAACATTTCTGATATATTTGAGTGAGTTTGCATCTAACTTTGTCAGATATCGTCGATTAACATCCATTGAAGCCCATTGAGGTCGATTGTCACTTTGTGTTGGGTGAAAATTTTCTAAGTCTATCTTCCTAATTTGAAGTCGAATTTCAACATTTCTGATATATTTGAGTGAGTTTGCATCTTACTTTGTCAGATATCGTCGATTTACATCCGTTGAAGCCCATTGAGGTCGATTGTCACTTTGTGTTGAGTGAAAATTTTCTAAGTCTATCTTCCTAATTTGAAGTCGAATTTCAACATTTCTGATATATTTGAGTGAGTTTGCATCTAACTTTGTCAGATATCGTCGATTTACATCCATTGAAGCCCATTGAGGTCGATTGTCACTTTGTGTTGATTGAAAATCTTCTAAGTCTATCTTCCTAATTTGAAGTCGAATTTCAACATTTCTGATATATTTGAGTGAGTTTGCATCTTACTTTGTCAGATATCGTCGATTTACATCCGTTGAAGCCCATTGAGGTCGATTGTCACTTTGTGTTGAGTGAAAATTTTTTAAGTCTATCTTCCTAATTTGAAGTCGAATTTCAAAATTTCTCATATATTTGATTGAGTTTGCATCTTACTTTGTCAGATATCGTCAATTAACATCCATTGAAGCCCATTGAGGTCGATTGTCACTTTGTGTTGAGTGAAAATTTTCTAAGTCTATCTTCCTAATTTGAAGTCGAATTCAAACATTTCTGATATATTTGAGTGAGTTTGCATCTAACTTTGTCAGATATCGTCGATTAACATCCATTGAAGCCCATTGAGGTTGATTGTCACTTTGTGTTGAGTGAAAATTTTCTAAGTCTATCTTCCTAATTTGAAGTCGAATTCCAACATTTCTGATATATTTGAGTGAGTTTGCATCTTACTTTGTCAGATATCGTCGATTAACATCCATTGAAGCCCATTGTGGTCGATTGTCACTTTGTGTTGAGTGAAAATTTTCTAAATCTATCTTCCTAATTTGAAGTCGAATTCCAACATTTCTGATATATTTAAGTGAGTTTGCATCTAACTTTGTCAGATATCGTCGATTAACATCCGTAGAAGCCCATTGAGGTCGATTGTCACTTTGTGTTGGGTGAAAATTTTCTAAGTCTATCTTCCTAATTTGAAGTCGAATTTGAACATTTCTGATATATTTGAGTGAGTTTGCATCTAACTTTGTCAGATATCGTCAATTAACATCCATTGAAGCCCATTGTGGTCGATTGTCACTTTGTGTTGAGTGAAAATTTTCTAAATCTATCTTCCTAATTTGAAGTCGAATTCCAACATTTCTGATATATTTAAGTGAGTTTGCATCTAACTTTGTCAGATATCGTCGATTAACATCCATTGAAGCCCATTGAGGTCGATTGTCACTTTGTGTTGGGTGAAAATTTTCTAAGTCTATCTTCCTAATTTGAAGTCGAATTTCAACATTTCTGATATATTTGAGTGAGTTTGCATCTAACTTTGTCAGATATCGTCGATTAACATCCATTGAAGCCCATTGAGGTCGATTGTCACTTTGTGTTGGGTGAAAATTTTCTAAGTCTATCTTCCTAATTTGAAGTCGAATTTCAACATTTCTGATATATTTGAGTGAGTTTGCATCTAACTTTGTCAGATATCGTCAATTAACATCCATTGAAGCCCATTGAGGTCGATTGTCACTTTGTGTTGAGTGAAAATTTTCTAAGTCTATCTTCCTAATTTGAAGTCGAATTCCAACATTTCTGATATATTTGAGTGAGTTTGCATCTAACTTTGTCAGATATCGTCGATTAACATCCGTTGAAGCCCATTGAGGTCGATTGTCACTTTGTGTTGAGTGAAAATTTTCTAAGTCTATCTTCCTAATTTGAAGTCGAATTTCAACATTTCTGATATATTTGAGTGAGTTTGCATCTAACTTTGTCAGATATCGTCGATTTACATCCGTTGAAGCCCATTGAGGTCGATTGTCACTTTTTGTTGAGTGAAAATTTTCTAAGTCTATCTTCCTAATTTGAAGTCGAATTTCAACATTTCTGATATATTTGAGTGAGTTTGCATCTAACTTTGTCAGATATCGTCGATTTACATCCATTGAAGCCCATTGAGGTCGATTGTCACTTTGTGTTGATTGAAAATCTTCTAAGTCTATCTTCCTAATTTGAAGTCGAATTTCAACATTTCTGATATATTTGAGTGAGTTTGCATCTTACTTTGTCAGATATCGTCGATTTACATCCGTTGAAGCCCATTGAGGTCGATTGTCACTTTGTGTTGAGTGAAAATTTTTTAAGTCTATCTTCCTAATTTGAAGTCGAATTTCAAAATTTCTCATATATTTGATTGAGTTTGCATCTTACTTTGTCAGATATCGTCAATTAACATCCATTGAAGCCCATTGAGGTCGATTGTCACTTTGTGTTGAGTGAAAATTTTCTAAGTCTATCTTCCTAATTTGAAGTCGAATTCCAACATTTCTGATATATTTGAGTGAGTTTGCATCTAACTTTGTCAGATATCGTCGATTAACATCCATTGAAGCTCATTGAGGTCGATTGTCACTTTGTGTTGAGTGAAAATTTCCTAAGTCTATCTTCCTAATTTGAAGTCGAATTTGAACATTTCTGATATATTTGAGTGAGTTTGCATCTAACTTTGTCAGATATCGTCGATTAACATCCATTGAAGCCCATTGAGGTCGATTGTCACTTTGTGTTGGGTGAAAATTTTCTAAGTCTATCTTCCTAATTTGAAGTCGAATTTCAACATTTCTGATATATTTGAGTGAGTTTGCATCTAACTTTGTCAGATATCGTCAATTAACATCCATTGAAGCCCATTGAGGTCGATTGTCACTTTGTGTTGAGTGAAAATTTTCTAAGTCTATCTTCCTAATTTGAAGTCGAATTCCAACATTTCTGATATATTTGAGTGAGTTTGCATCTAACTTTGTCAGATATCGTCGATTAACATCCGTTGAAGCCCATTGAGGTCGATTGTCACTTTGTGTTGAGTGAAAATTTTCTAAGTCTATCTTCCTAATTTGAAGTCGAATTTCAACATTTCTGATATATTTGAGTGAGTTTGCATCTAACTTTGTCAGATATCGTCGATTTACATCCGTTGAAGCCCATTGAGGTCGATTGTCACTTTTTGTTGAGTGAAAATTTTCTAAGTCTATCTTCCTAATTTGAAGTCGAATTTCAACATTTCTGATATATTTGAGTGAGTTTGCATCTAACTTTGTCAGATATCGTCGATTTACATCCATTGAAGCCCATTGAGGTCGATTGTCACTTTGTGTTGATTGAAAATCTTCTAAGTCTATCTTCCTAATTTGAAGTCGAATTTCAACATTTCTGATATATTTGAGTGAGTTTGCATCTAACTTTGTCAGATATCGTCGATTAACATCCATTGAAGCCCATTGAGGTCGATTGTCACTTTGTGTTGGGTGAAAATTTTCTAAGTCTATCTTCCTAATTTGAAGTCGAATTTCAACATTTCTGATATATTTGAGTGAGTTTGCATCTTACTTTGTCAGATATCGTCGATTTACATCCGTTGAAGCCCATTGAGGTCGATTGTCACTTTGTGTTGAGTGAAAATTTTCTAAGTCTATCTTCCTAATTTGAAGTCGAATTTCAACATTTCTGATATATTTGAGTGAGTTAGCATCTAACTTTGTCAGATATCGTCGATTTACATCCATTGAAGCCCATTGAGGTCGATTGTCACTTTGTGTTGATTGAAAATCTTCTAAGTCTATCTTCCTAATTTGAAGTCGAATTTCAACATTTCTGATATATTTGAGTGAGTTTGCATCTTACTTTGTCAGATATCGTCGATTTACATCCGTAGAAGCCCATTGAGGTCGATTGTCACTTTGTGTTGAGTGAAAATTTCCTAAGTCTATCTTCCTAATTTGAAGTCGAATTTCAACATTTCTGATATATTTGAGTGAGTTTGCATCTAACTTTGTCAGATATCGTCAATTAACATCCATTGAAGCCCATTGAGGTCGATTGTCACTTTGTGTTGAGTGAAAATTTTTTAAGTCTATCTTCCTAATTTGAAGTCGAATTTCAACATTTCTGATATATTTGAGTGAGTTTGCATCTAACTTTGTCAGATATCGTCGATTAACATCCATTGAAGCCCATTGAGGTTGATTGTCACTTTGTGTTGAGTGAAAATTTTCTAAGTCTATCTTCCTAATTTGAAGTCGAATTTCAACATTTCTGATATATTTGAGTGAGTTTGCATCTTACTTTGTCAGATATCGTCGATTTACATCCGTAGAAGCCCATTGAGGTCGATTGTCACTTTGTGTTGATTGAAAATTTTCTAAGTCTATCTTCCTAATTTGAAGTAGAATTTCAACATTTCTGATATATTTGAGTGAGTTTGCATCTAACTTTGTCAGATATCGTCAATTAACATCCATTGAAGCCCATTGAGGTCGATTGTCACTTTGTGTTGAGTGAAAATTTTCTAAGTCTATCTTCCTAATTTGAAGTCGAATTCCAACATTTCTGATATATTTGAGTGAGTTTGCATCTAACTTTGTCAGATATCGTCGATTAACATCCATTGAAGCTCATTGAGGTCGATTGTCACTTTGTGTTGAGTGAAAATTTCCTAAGTCTATCTTCCTAATTTGAAGTCGAATTTGAACATTTCTGATATATTTGAGTGAGTTTGCATCTAACTTTGTCAGATATCGTCGATTAACATCCTTTGAAGCCCATTGAGGTCGATTGTCACTTTGTGTTGGGTGAAAATTTTCTAAGTCTATCTTCCTAATTTGAAGTCGAATTTCAACATTTCTGATATATTTGAGTGAGTTTGCATCTTACTTTGTCAGATATCGTCGATTTACATCCGTTGAAGCCCATTGAGGTCGATTGTCACTTTGTGTTGAGTGAAAATTTTCTAAGTCTATCTTCCTAATTTGAAGTCGAATTTCAACATTTCTGATATATTTGAGTGAGTTTGCATCTAACTTTGTCAGATATCGTCGATTTACATCCGTTGAAGCCCATTGAGGTCGATTGTCACTTCGTGTTGAGTGAAAATTTTCTAAGTCTATCTTCCTAATTTGAAGTCGAATTTCAACATTTCTGATATATTTGAGTGAGTTTGCATCTAACTTTGTCAGATATCGTCGATTTACATCCATTGAAGCCCATTGAGGTCGATTGTCACTTTGTGTTGGGTGAAAATTTTCTAAGTCTATCTTCCTAATTTGAAGTCGAATTTCAACATTTCTGATATATTTGAGTGAGTTTGCATCTTACTTTGTCAGATATCGTCGATTTACATCCATTGAAGCCCAATGAGGTCGATTGTCACTTTGTGTTGATTGAAAATTTTCTAAGTCTATCTTCCTAATTTGAAGTCGAATTTCAACATTTCTGATATATTTGAGTGAGTTTGCATCTAACTTTGTCAGATATCGTCGATTTACATCCATTGAAGCCCATTGAGGTCGATTGTCACTTTGTGTTGATTGAAAATCTTCTAAGTCTATCATACTAATTTGAAGTCGAATTTCAACATTTCTCATATATTTGAGTGAGTTTGCATCTTACTTTGTCAGATATCGTCGATTTACATCCGTAGAAGCCCATTGAGGTCGATTGTCACTTTGTGTTGAGTGAAAATTTCCTAAGTCTATCTTCCTAATTTGAAGTCGAATTTCAACATTTCTGATATATTTGAGTGAGTTTGCATCTAACTTTGTCAGATATCGTCAATTAACATCCATTGAAGCCCATTGAGGTCGATTGTCACTTTGTGTTGGGTGAAAATTTTCTAAGTCTATCTTCCTAATTTGAAGTCGAATTCCAACATTTCTGATATATTTGAGTGAGTTTGCATCTAACTTTGTCAGATATCGTCAATTAACATCCATTGAAGCCCATTGAGGTCGATTGTCACTTTGTGTTGAGTGAAAATTTTCTAAGTCTATCTTCCTAATTTGAAGTCGAATTCCAACATTTCTGATATATTTGAGTGAGTTTGCATCTAACTGTGTCAGATATCGTCGATTAACATCCATTGAAGCTCATTGAGGTCGATTGTCATTTTGTGTTGAGTGAAAATTTCCTAAGTCTATCTTCCTAATTTGAAGTCGAATTTGAACATTTCTGATATATTTGAGTGAGTTTGCATCTAACTTTGTCAGATATCGTCGATTAACATCCATTGAAGCCCATTGAGGTCGATTGTCACTTTGTGTTGGGTGAAAATTTTCTAAGTCTATCTTCCTAATTTGAAGTCGAATTTCAACATTTCTGATATATTTGAGTGAGTTTGCATCTTACTTTGTCAGATATCGTCGATTTACATCCGTTGAAGCCCATTGAGGTCGATTGTCACTTTGTGTTGAGTGAAAATTTTTTAAGTCTATCTTCCTAATTTGAAGTCGAATTTCAAAATTTCTCATATATTTGAGTGAGTTTGCATCTAAATTGTCAGATATCGTCAATTAACATCCATTGAAGCCCATTGAGGTCGATTGTCACTTTGTGTTGAGTGAAAATTTTCTAAGTCTATCTTCCTAATTTGAAGTCGAATTTCAACATTTCTGATATATTTGAGTGAGTTTGCATCTTACTTTGTCAGATATCGTCGATTTACATCCGTTGAAGCCCATTGAGGTCGATTGTCACTTTGTGTTGAGTGAAAATTTTCTAAGTCTATCTTCCTAATTTGAAGTCGAATTTCAACATTTCTGATATATTTGAGTGAGTTTGCATCTAACTTTGTCAGATATCGTCGATTTACATCCGTTGAAGCCCATTGAGGTCGATTGTCACTTCGTGTTGAGTGAAAATTTTCTAAGTCTATCTTCCTAATTTGAAGTCGAATTTCAACATTTCTGATATATTTGAGTGAGTTTGCATCTAACTTTGTCAGATATCGTCGATTTACATCCATTGAAGCCCATTGAGGTCGATTGTCACTTTGTGTTGGGTGAAAATTTTCTAAGTCTATCTTCCTAATTTGAAGTCGAATTTCAACATTTCTGATATATTTGAGTGAGTTTGCATCTTACTTTGTCAGATATCGTCGATTTACATCCATTGAAGCCCAATGAGGTCGATTGTCACTTTGTGTTGATTGAAAATTTTCTAAGTCTATCTTCCTAATTTGAAGTCGAATTTCAACATTTCTGATATATTTGAGTGAGTTTGCATCTAACTTTGTCAGATATCGTCGATTTACATCCATTGAAGCCCATTGAGGTCGATTGTCACTTTGTGTTGATTGAAAATCTTCTAAGTCTATCATCCTAATTTGAAGTCGAATTTCAACATTTCTCATATATTTGAGTGAGTTTGCATCTTACTTTGTCAGATATCGTCGATTTACATCCGTAGAAGCCCATTGAGGTCGATTGTCACTTTGTGTTGAGTGAAAATTTCCTAAGTCTATCTTCCTAATTTGAAGTCGAATTTCAACATTTCTGATATATTTGAGTGAGTTTGCATCTAACTTTGTCAGATATCGTCAATTAACATCCATTGAAGCCCATTGAGGTCGATTGTCACTTTGTGTTGAGTGAAAATTTTTTAAGTCTATCTTCCTAATTTGAAGTCGAATTTCAACATTTCTGATATATTT
This sequence comes from Diorhabda carinulata, assembly GCF_026250575.1. NCBI lineage: Eukaryota > Metazoa > Arthropoda > Insecta > Coleoptera > Chrysomelidae > Diorhabda > Diorhabda carinulata. Next base: position 15,811,728 of record NC_079462.1, read on the forward strand.
GAGTGAGTTTGCATCTAACTTTGTCAGATATCGTCGATTAACATCCATTGAAGCCCATTGAGGTTGATTGTCACTTTGTGTTGAGTGAAAATTTTCTAAGTCTATCTTCCTAATTTGAAGTCGAATTTCAACATTTCTGATATATTTGAGTGAGTTTGCATCTTACTTTGTCAGATATCGTCGATTTACATCCGTAGAAGCCCATTGAGGTCGATTGTCACTTTGTGTTGATTGAAAATTTTCTAAGTCTATCTTCCTAATTTGAAGTCGAATTTCAACATTTCTGATATATTTGAGTGAGTTTGCATCTAACTTTGTCAGATATCGTCAATTAACATCCATTGAAGCCCATTGAGGTCGATTGTCACTTTGTGTTGAGTGAAAATTTTCTAAGTCTATCTTCCTAATTTGAAGTAGAATTCCAACATTTCTGATATATTTGAGTGAGTTTGCATCTAACTTTGTCAGATATCGTCGATTAACATCCATTGAAGCTCATTGAGGTCGATTGTCACTTTGTGTTGAGTGAAAATTTCCTAAGTCTATCTTCCTAATTTGAAGTCGAATTTGAACATTTCTGATATATTTGAGTGAGTTTGCATCTAACTTTGTCAGATATCGTCGATTAACATCCATTGAAGCCCATTGAGGTCGATTGTCACTTTGTGTTGGGTGAAAATTTTCTAAGTCTATCTTCCTAATTTGAAGTCGAATTTCAACATTTCTGATATATTTGAGTGAGTTTGCATCTTACTTTGTCAGATATCGTCGATTTACATCCGTTGAAGCCCATTGAGGTCGATTGTCACTTTGTGTTGAGTGAAAATTTTCTAAGTCTATCTTCCTAATTTGAAGTCGAATTTCAACATTTCTGATATATTTGAGTGAGTTTGCATCTAACTTTGTCAGATATCGTCGATTTACATCCATTGAAGCCCATTGAGGTCGATTGTCACTTTGTGTTGATTGAAAATCTTCTAAGTCTATCTTCCTAATTTGAAGTCGAATTTCAACATTTCTGATATATTTGAGTGAGTTTGCATCTAACTTTGTCAGATATCGTCGATTAACATCCATTGAAGCCCATTGAGGTCGATTGTCACTTTGTGTTGGGTGAAAATTTTCTAAGTCTATCTTCCTAATTTGAAGTAGAATTCCAACATTTCTGATATATTTGAGTGAGTTTGCATCTAACTTTGTCAGATATCGTCGATTAACATCCATTGAAGCTCATTGAGGTCGATTGTCACTTTGTGTTGAGTGAAAATTTCCTAAGTCTATCTTCCTAATTTGAAGTCGAATTTGAACATTTCTGATATATTTGAGTGAGTTTGCATCTAACTTTGTCAGATATCGTCGATTAACATCCATTGAAGCCCATTGAGGTCGATTGTCACTTTGTGTTGGGTGAAAATTTTTTAAGTCTATCTTCCTAATTTGAAGTCGAATTTCAACATTTCTGATATATTTGAGTGAGTTTGCATCTTACTTTGTCAGATATCGTCGATTTACATCCGTTGAAGCCCATTGAGGTCGATTGTCACTTTGTGTTGAGTGAAAATTTTCTAAGTCTATCTTCCTAATTTGGAGTCGAATTTCAACATTTCTGATATATTTGAGTGAGTTTGCATCTAACTTTGTCAGATATCGTCGATTTACATCCGTTGAAGCCCATTGAGGTCGATTGTCACTTTGTGTTGAGTGAAAATTTTCTAAGTCTATCTTCCTAATTTGAAGTCGAATTTCAACATTTCTGATATATTTGAGTGAGTTTGCATCTAACTTTGTCAGATATCGTCGATTTACATCCATTGAAGCCCATTGAGGTCGATTGTCACTTTGTGTTGATTGAAAATCTTCTAAGTCTATCTTCCTAATTTGAAGTCGAATTTCAACATTTCTGATATATTTGAGTGAGTTTGCATCTAACTTTGTCAGATATCGTCGATTAACATCCATTGAAGCCCATTGAGGTCGATTGTCACTTTGTGTTGGGTGAAAATTTTCTAAGTCTATCTTCCTAATTTGAAGTCGAATTTCAACATTTCTGATATATTTGAGTGAGTTTGCATCTTACTTTGTCAGATATCGTCGATTTACATCCGTTGAAGCCCATTGAGGTCGATTGTCACTTTGTGTTGAGTGAAAATTTTCTAAGTCTATCTTCCTAATTTGAAGTCGAATTTCAACATTTCTGATATATTTGAGTGAGTTTGCATCTAACTTTGTCAGATATCGTCGATTTACATCCATTGAAGCCCATTGAGGTCGATTGTCACTTTGTGTTGATTGAAAATCTTCTAAGTCTATCTTCCTAATTTGAAGTCGAATTTCAACATTTCTGATATATTTGAGTGAGTTTGCATCTTACTTTGTCAGATATCGTCGATTTACATCCGTTGAAGCCCATTGAGGTCGATTGTCACTTTGTGTTGAGTGAAAATTTTCTAAGTCTATCTTCCTAATTTGAAGTCGAATTTCAACATTTCTGATATATTTGAGTGAGTTTGCATCTTACTTTGTCAGATATCGTCGATTTACATCCGTTGAAGCCCATTGAGGTCGATTGTCACTTTGTGTTGAGTGAAAATTTTCTAAGTCTATCTTCCTAATTTGAAGTCGAATTTGAACATTTCTGATATATTTGAGTGAGTTTGCATCTAACTTTGTCAGATATCGTCGATTAACATCCATTGAAGCCCATTGAGGTCGATTGTCACTTTGTGTTGGGTGAAAATTTTTTAAGTCTATCTTCCTAATTTGAAGTCGAATTTCAACATTTCTGATATATTTGAGTGAGTTTGCATCTTACTTTGTCAGATATCGTCGATTTACATCCGTTGAAGCCCATTGAGGTCGATTGTCACTTTGTGTTGAGTGAAAATTTTCTAAGTCTATCTTCCTAATTTGGAGTCGAATTTCAACATTTCTGATATATTTGAGTGAGTTTGCATCTAACTTTGTCAGATATCGTCGATTTACATCCGTTGAAGCCCATTGAGGTCGATTGTCACTTTGTGTTGAGTGAAAATTTTCTAAGTCTATCTTCCTAATTTGAAGTCGAATTTCAACATTTCTGATATATTTGAGTGAGTTTGCATCTAACTTTGTCAGATATCGTCGATTTACATCCATTGAAGCCCATTGAGGTCGATTGTCACTTTGTGTTGATTGAAAATCTTCTAAGTCTATCTTCCTAATTTGAAGTCGAATTTCAACATTTCTGATATATTTGAGTGAGTTTGCATCTAACTTTGTCAGATATCGTCGATTAACATCCATTGAAGCCCATTGAGGTCGATTGTCACTTTGTGTTGGGTGAAAATTTTCTAAGTCTATCTTCCTAATTTGAAGTCGAATTTCAACATTTCTGATATATTTGAGTGAGTTTGCATCTTACTTTGTCAGATATCGTCGATTTACATCCGTTGAAGCCCATTGAGGTCGATTGTCACTTTGTGTTGAGTGAAAATTTTCTAAGTCTATCTTCCTAATTTGAAGTCGAATTTCAACATTTCTGATATATTTGAGTGAGTTTGCATCTAACTTTGTCAGATATCGTCGATTTACATCCATTGAAGCCCATTGAGGTCGATTGTCACTTTGTGTTGATTGAAAATCTTCTAAGTCTATCTTCCTAATTTGAAGTCGAATTTCAACATTTCTGATATATTTGAGTGAGTTTGCATCTTACTTTGTCAGATATCGTCGATTTACATCCGTTGAAGCCCATTGAGGTCGATTGTCACTTTGTGTTGAGTGAAAATTTTTTAAGTCTATCTTCCTAATTTGAAGTCGAATTTCAAAATTTCTCATATATTTGATTGAGTTTGCATCTTACTTTGTCAGATATCGTCAATTAACATCCATTGAAGCCCATTGAGGTCGATTGTCACTTTGTGTTGAGTGAAAATTTTCTAAGTCTATCTTCCTAATTTGAAGTCGAATTTCAACATTTCTGATATATTTGAGTGAGTTTGCATCTTACTTTGTCAGATATCGTCGATTTACATCCGTTGAAGCCCATTGAGGTCGATTGTCACTTTGTGTTGAGTGAAAATTTTCTAAGTCTATCTTCCTAATTTGAAGTCGAATTTCAACATTTCTGATATATTTGAGTGAGTTTGCATCTAACTTTGTCAGATATCGTCGATTTACATCCATTGAAGCCCATTGAGGTCGATTGTCACTTTGTGTTGATTGAAAATCTTCTAAGTCTATCTTCCTAATTTGAAGTCGAATTTCAACATTTCTGATATATTTGAGTGAGTTTGCATCTTACTTTGTCAGATATCGTCGATTTACATCCGTAGAAGCCCATTGAGGTCGATTGTCACTTTGTGTTGAGTGAAAATTTCCTAAGTCTATCTTCCTAATTTGAAGTCGAATTTCAACATTTCTGATATATTTGAGTGAGTTTGCATCTAACTTTGTCAGATATCGTCAATTAACATCCATTGAAGCCCATTGAGGTCGATTGTCACTTTGTGTTGAGTGAAAATTTTTTAAGTCTATCTTCCTAATTTGAAGTCGAATTTCAACATTTCTGATATATTTGAGTGAGTTTGCATCTAACTTTGTCAGATATCGTCGATTAACATCCATTGAAGCCCATTGAGGTTGATTGTCACTTTGTGTTGAGTGAAAATTTTCTAAGTCTATCTTCCTAATTTGAAGTCGAATTTCAACATTTCTGATATATTTGAGTGAGTTTGCATCTTACTTTGTCAGATATCGTCGATTTACATCCGTAGAAGCCCATTGAGGTCGATTGTCACTTTGTGTTGATTGAAAATTTTCTAAGTCTATCTTCCTAATTTGAAGTAGAATTTCAACATTTCTGATATATTTGAGTGAGTTTGCATCTAACTTTGTCAGATATCGTCAATTAACATCCATTGAAGCCCATTGAGGTCGATTGTCACTTTGTGTTGAGTGAAAATTTTCTAAGTCTATCTTCCTAATTTGAAGTCGAATTCCAACATTTCTGATATATTTGAGTGAGTTTGCATCTAACTTTGTCAGATATCGTCGATTAACATCCATTGAAGCTCATTGAGGTCGATTGTCACTTTGTGTTGAGTGAAAATTTCCTAAGTCTATCTTCCTAATTTGAAGTCGAATTTGAACATTTCTGATATATTTGAGTGAGTTTGCATCTAACTTTGTCAGATATCGTCGATTAACATCCATTGAAGCCCATTGAGGTCGATTGTCACTTTGTGTTGGGTGAAAATTTTCTAAGTCTATCTTCCTAATTTGAAGTCGAATTTCAACATTTCTGATATATTTGAGTGAGTTTGCATCTTACTTTGTCAGATATCGTCGATTTACATCCGTTGAAGCCCATTGAGGTCGATTGTCACTTTGTGTTGAGTGAAAATTTTCTAAGTCTATCTTCCTAATTTGAAGTCGAATTTCAACATTTCTGATATATTTGAGTGAGTTTGCATCTAACTTTGTCAGATATCGTCGATTTACATCCGTTGAAGCCCATTGAGGTCGATTGTCACTTCGTGTTGAGTGAAAATTTTCTAAGTCTATCTTCCTAATTTGAAGTCGAATTTCAACATTTCTGATATATTTGAGTGAGTTTGCATCTAACTTTGTCAGATATCGTCGATTTACATCCATTGAAGCCCATTGAGGTCGATTGTCACTTTGTGTTGGGTGAAAATTTTCTAAGTCTATCTTCCTAATTTGAAGTCGAATTTCAACATTTCTGATATATTTGAGTGAGTTTGCATCTTACTTTGTCAGATATCGTCGATTTACATCCATTGAAGCCCAATGAGGTCGATTGTCACTTTGTGTTGATTGAAAATTTTCTAAGTCTATCTTCCTAATTTGAAGTCGAATTTCAACATTTCTGATATATTTGAGTGAGTTTGCATCTAACTTTGTCAGATATCGTCGATTTACATCCATTGAAGCCCATTGAGGTCGATTGTCACTTTGTGTTGATTGAAAATCTTCTAAGTCTATCATCCTAATTTGAAGTCGAATTTCAACATTTCCCATATATTTGAGTGAGTTTGCATCTTACTTTGTCAGATATCGTCGATTTACATCCGTAGAAGCCCATTGAGGTCGATTGTCACTTTGTGTTGAGTGAAAATTTCCTAAGTCTATCTTCCTAATTTGAAGTCGAATTTCAACATTTCTGATATATTTGAGTGAGTTTGCATCTAACTTTGTCAGATATCGTCAATTAACATCCATTGAAGCCCATTGAGGTCGATTGTCACTTTGTGTTGAGTGAAAATTTTTTAAGTCTATCTTCCTAATTTGAAGTCGAATTTCAACATTTCTGATATATTTGAGTGAGTTTGCATCTTACTTTGTCAGATATCGTCGATTTACATCCGTTGAAGCCCATTGAGGTCGATTGTCACTTTGTGTTGAGTGAAAATTTTCTAAGTCTATCTTCCTAATTTGAAGTCGAATTTCAACATTTCTGATATATTTGAGTGAGTTTGCATCTAACTTTGTCAGATATCGTCGATTTACATCCGTTGAAGCCCATTGAGGTCGATTGTCACATCGTGTTGAGTGAAAATTTTCTAAGTCTATCTTCCTAATTTGAAGTCGAATTTCAACATTTCTGATATATTTGAGTGAGTTTGCATCTAACTTTGTCAGATATCGTCGATTTACATCCATTGAAGCCCATTGAGGTCGATTGTCACTTTGTGTTGGGTGAAAATTTTCTAAGTCTATCTTCCTAATTTGAAGTCGAATTTCAACATTTCTGATATATTTGAGTGAGTTTGCATCTTACTTTGTCAGATATCGTCGATTTACATCCATTGAAGCCCAATGAGGTCGATTGTCACTTTGTGTTGATTGAAAATTTTCTAAGTCTATCTTCCTAATTTGAAGTCGAATTTCAACATTTCTGATATATTTGAGTGAGTTTGCATCTAACTTTGTCAGATATCGTCGATTTACATCCATTGAAGCCCATTGAGGTCGATTGTCACTTTGTGTTGATTGAAAATCTTCTAAGTCTATCTTCCTAATTTGAAGTCGAATTTCAACATTTCTGATATATTTGAGTGAGTTTGCATCTAACTTTGTCAGATATCGTCGATTTACATCCATTGAAGCCCATTGAGGTCGATTGTCACTTTGTGTTGATTGAAAATCTTCTAAGTCTATCTTCCTAATTTGAAGTCGAATTTCAACATTTCTGATATATTTGAGTGAGTTTGCATCTTACTTTGTCAGATATCGTCGATTTACATCCGTTGAAGCCCATTGAGGTCGATTGTCACTTTGTGTTGAGTGAAAATTTTCTAAGTCTATCTTCCTAATTTGAAGTCGAATTTCAACATTTCTGATATATTTGAGTGAGTTTGCATCTTACTTTGTCAGATATCGTCGATTTACATCCGTTGAAGCCCATTGAGGTCGATTGTCACTTTGTGTTGAGTGAAAATTTTCTAAGTCTATCTTCCTAATTTGAAGTCGAATTTGAACATTTCTGATATATTTGAGTGAGTTTGCATCTAACTTTGTCAGATATCGTCGATTAACATCCATTGAAGCCCATTGAGGTCGATTGTCACTTTGTGTTGGGTGAAAATTTTTTAAGTCTATCTTCCTAATTTGAAGTCGAATTTCAACATTTCTGATATATTTGAGTGAGTTTGCATCTTACTTTGTCAGATATCGTCGATTTACATCCGTTGAAGCCCATTGAGGTCGATTGTCACTTTGTGTTGAGTGAAAATTTTCTAAGTCTATCTTCCTAATTTGGAGTCGAATTTCAACATTTCTGATATATTTGAGTGAGTTTGCATCTAACTTTGTCAGATATCGTCGATTTACATCCGTTGAAGCCCATTGAGGTCGATTGTCACTTTGTGTTGAGTGAAAATTTTCTAAGTCTATCTTCCTAATTTGAAGTCGAATTTCAACATTTCTGATATATTTGAGTGAGTTTGCATCTAACTTTGTCAGATATCGTCGATTTACATCCATTGAAGCCCATTGAGGTCGATTGTCACTTTGTGTTGATTGAAAATCTTCTAAGTCTATCTTCCTAATTTGAAGTCGAATTTCAACATTTCTGATATATTTGAGTGAGTTTGCATCTAACTTTGTCAGATATCGTCGATTAACATCCATTGAAGCCCATTGAGGTCGATTGTCACTTTGTGTTGGGTGAAAATTTTCTAAGTCTATCTTCCTAATTTGAAGTCGAATTTCAACATTTCTGATATATTTGAGTGAGTTTGCATCTTACTTTGTCAGATATCGTCGATTTACATCCGTTGAAGCCCATTGAGGTCGATTGTCACTTTGTGTTGAGTGAAAATTTTCTAAGTCTATCTTCCTAATTTGAAGTCGAATTTCAACATTTCTGATATATTTGAGTGAGTTTGCATCTAACTTTGTCAGATATCGTCGATTTACATCCATTGAAGCCCATTGAGGTCGATTGTCACTTTGTGTTGATTGAAAATCTTCTAAGTCTATCTTCCTAATTTGAAGTCGAATTTCAACATTTCTGATATATTTGAGTGAGTTTGCATCTTACTTTGTCAGATATCGTCGATTTACATCCGTTGAAGCCCATTGAGGTCGATTGTCACTTTGTGTTGAGTGAAAATTTTTTAAGTCTATCTTCCTAATTTGAAGTCGAATTTCAAAATTTCTCATATATTTGATTGAGTTTGCATCTTACTTTGTCAGATATCGTCAATTAACATCCATTGAAGCCCATTGAGGTCGATTGTCACTTTGTGTTGAGTGAAAATTTTCTAAGTCTATCTTCCTAATTTGAAGTCGAATTTCAACATTTCTGATATATTTGAGTGAGTTTGCATCTTACTTTGTCAGATATCGTCGATTTACATCCGTTGAAGCCCATTGAGGTCGATTGTCACTTTGTGTTGAGTGAAAATTTTCTAAGTCTATCTTCCTAATTTGAAGTCGAATTTCAACATTTCTGATATATTTGAGTGAGTTTGCATCTAACTTTGTCAGATATCGTCGATTTACATCCATTGAAGCCCATTGAGGTCGATTGTCACTTTGTGTTGATTGAAAATCTTCTAAGTCTATCTTCCTAATTTGAAGTCGAATTTCAACATTTCTGATATATTTGAGTGAGTTTGCATCTTACTTTGTCAGATATCGTCGATTTACATCCGTAGAAGCCCATTGAGGTCGATTGTCACTTTGTGTTGAGTGAAAATTTCCTAAGTCTATCTTCCTAATTTGAAGTCGAATTTCAACATTTCTGATATATTTGAGTGAGTTTGCATCTAACTTTGTCAGATATCGTCAATTAACATCCATTGAAGCCCATTGAGGTCGATTGTCACTTTGTGTTGAGTGAAAATTTTTTAAGTCTATCTTCCTAATTTGAAGTCGAATTTCAACATTTCTGATATATTTGAGTGAGTTTGCATCTAACTTTGTCAGATATCGTCGATTAACATCCATTGAAGCCCATTGAGGTTGATTGTCACTTTGTGTTGAGTGAAAATTTTCTAAGTCTATCTTCCTAATTTGAAGTCGAATTTCAACATTTCTGATATATTTGAGTGAGTTTGCATCTTACTTTGTCAGATATCGTCGATTTACATCCGTAGAAGCCCATTGAGGTCGATTGTCACTTTGTGTTGATTGAAAATTTTCTAAGTCTATCTTCCTAATTTGAAGTAGAATTTCAACATTTCTGATATATTTGAGTGAGTTTGCATCTAACTTTGTCAGATATCGTCAATTAACATCCATTGAAGCCCATTGAGGTCGATTGTCACTTTGTGTTGAGTGAAAATTTTCTAAGTCTATCTTCCTAATTTGAAGTCGAATTCCAACATTTCTGATATATTTGAGTGAGTTTGCATCTAACTTTGTCAGATATCGTCGATTAACATCCATTGAAGCTCATTGAGGTCGATTGTCACTTTGTGTTGAGTGAAAATTTCCTAAGTCTATCTTCCTAATTTGAAGTCGAATTTGAACATTTCTGATATATTTGAGTGAGTTTGCATCTAACTTTGTCAGATATCGTCGATTAACATCCATTGAAGCCCATTGAGGTCGATTGTCACTTTGTGTTGGGTGAAAATTTTCTAAGTCTATCTTCCTAATTTGAAGTCGAATTTCAACATTTCTGATATATTTGAGTGAGTTTGCATCTTACTTTGTCAGATATCGTCGATTTACATCCGTTGAAGCCCATTGAGGTCGATTGTCACTTTGTGTTGAGTGAAAATTTTCTAAGTCTATCTTCCTAATTTGAAGTCGAATTTCAACATTTCTGATATATTTGAGTGAGTTTGCATCTAACTTTGTCAGATATCGTCGATTTACATCCGTTGAAGCCCATTGAGGTCGATTGTCACTTCGTGTTGAGTGAAAATTTTCTAAGTCTATCTTCCTAATTTGAAGTCGAATTTCAACATTTCTGATATATTTGAGTGAGTTTGCATCTAACTTTGTCAGATATCGTCGATTTACATCCATTGAAGCCCATTGAGGTCGATTGTCACTTTGTGTTGGGTGAAAATTTTCTAAGTCTATCTTCCTAATTTGAAGTCGAATTTCAACATTTCTGATATATTTGAGTGAGTTTGCATCTTACTTTGTCAGATATCGTCGATTTACATCCATTGAAGCCCAATGAGGTCGATTGTCACTTTGTGTTGATTGAAAATTTTCTAAGTCTATCTTCCTAATTTGAAGTCGAATTTCAACATTTCTGATATATTTGAGTGAGTTTGCATCTAACTTTGTCAGATATCGTCGATTTACATCCATTGAAGCCCATTGAGGTCGATTGTCACTTTGTGTTGATTGAAAATCTTCTAAGTCTATCATCCTAATTTGAAGTCGAATTTCAACATTTCCCATATATTTGAGTGAGTTTGCATCTTACTTTGTCAGATATCGTCGATTTACATCCGTAGAAGCCCATTGAGGTCGATTGTCACTTTGTGTTGAGTGAAAATTTCCTAAGTCTATCTTCCTAATTTGAAGTCGAATTTCAACATTTCTGATATATTTGAGTGAGTTTGCATCTAACTTTGTCAGATATCGTCAATTAACATCCATTGAAGCCCATTGAGGTCGATTGTCACTTTGTGTTGAGTGAAAATTTTTTAAGTCTATCTTCCTAATTTGAAGTCGAATTTCAACATTTCTGATATATTTGAGTGAGTTTGCATCTTACTTTGTCAGATATCGTCGATTTACATCCGTTGAAGCCCATTGAGGTCGATTGTCACTTTGTGTTGAGTGAAAATTTTCTAAGTCTATCTTCCTAATTTGAAGTCGAATTTCAACATTTCTGATATATTTGAGTGAGTTTGCATCTAACTTTGTCAGATATCGTCGATTTACATCCGTTGAAGCCCATTGAGGTCGATTGTCACATCGTGTTGAGTGAAAATTTTCTAAGTCTATCTTCCTAATTTGAAGTCGAATTTCAACATTTCTGATATATTTGAGTGAGTTTGCATCTAACTTTGTCAGATATCGTCGATTTACATCCATTGAAGCCCATTGAGGTCGATTGTCACTTTGTGTTGGGTGAAAATTTTCTAAGTCTATCTTCCTAATTTGAAGTCGAATTTCAACATTTCTGATATATTTGAGTGAGTTTGCATCTTACTTTGTCAGATATCGTCGATTTACATCCATTGAAGCCCAATGAGGTCGATTGTCACTTTGTGTTGATTGAAAATTTTCTAAGTCTATCTTCCTAATTTGAAGTCGAATTTCAACATTTCTGATATATTTGAGTGAGTTTGCATCTAACTTTGTCAGATATCGTCGATTTACATCCATTGAAGCCCATTGAGGTCGATTGTCACTTTGTGTTGATTGAAAATCTTCTAAGTCTATCATCCTAATTTGAAGTCGAATTTCAACATTTCTCATATATTTGAGTGAGTTTGCATCTTACTTTGTCAGATATCGTCGATTTACATCCGTAGAAGCCCATTGAGGTCGATTGTCACTTTGTGTTGAGTGAAAATTTCCTAAGTCTATCTTCCTAATTTGAAGTCGAATTTCAACATTTCTGATATATTTGAGTGAGTTTGCATCTAACTTTGTCAGATATCGTCAATTAACATCCATTGAAGCCCATTGAGGTCGATTGTCACTTTGTGTTGAGTGAAAATTTTTTAAGTCTATCTTCCTAATTTGAAGTCGAATTTCAACATTTCTGATATATTTGAGTGAGTTTGCATCTAACTTTGTCAGATATCGTCGATTAACATCCATTGAAGCCCATTGAGGTTGATTGTCACTTTGTGTTGAGTGAAAATTTTCTAAGTCTATCTTCCTAATTTGAAGTCGAATTTCAACATTTCTGATATATTTGAGTGAGTTTGCATCTTACTTTGTCAGATATCGTCGATTTACATCCGTAGAAGCCCATTGAGGTCGATTGTCACTTTGTGTTGATTGAAAATTTTCTAAGTCTATCTTCCTAATTTGAAGTCGAATTTCAACATTTCTGATATATTTGAGTGAGTTTGCATCTAACTTTGTCAGATATCGTCAATTAACATCCATTGAAGCCCATTGAGGTCGATTGTCACTTTGTGTTGAGTGAAAATTTTCTAAGTCTATCTTCCTAATTTGAAGTAGAATTCCAACATTTCTGATATATTTGAGTGAGTTTGCATCTAACTTTGTCAGATATCGTCGATTAACATCCATTGAAGCTCATTGAGGTCGATTGTCACTTTGTGTTGAGTGAAAATTTCCTAAGTCTATCTTCCTAATTTGAAGTCGAATTTGAACATTTCTGATATATTTGAGTGAGTTTGCATCTAACTTTGTCAGATATCGTCGATTAACATCCATTGAAGCCCATTGAGGTCGATTGTCACTTTGTGTTGGGTGAAAATTTTCTAAGTCTATCTTCCTAATTTGAAGTCGAATTTCAACATTTCTGATATATTTGAGTGAGTTTGCATCTTACTTTGTCAGATATCGTCGATTTACATCCGTTGAAGCCCATTGAGGTCGATTGTCACTTTGTGTTGAGTGAAAATTTTCTAAGTCTATCTTCCTAATTTGAAGTCGAATTTCAACATTTCTGATATATTTGAGTGAGTTTGCATCTAACTTTGTCAGATATCGTCGATTTACATCCATTGAAGCCCATTGAGGTCGATTGTCACTTTGTGTTGATTGAAAATCTTCTAAGTCTATCTTCCTAATTTGAAGTCGAATTTCAACATTTCTGATATATTTGAGTGAGTTTGCATCTAACTTTGTCAGATATCGTCGATTAACATCCATTGAAGCCCATTGAGGTCGATTGTCACTTTGTGTTGGGTGAAAATTTTCTAAGTCTATCTTCCTAATTTGAAGTAGAATTCCAACATTTCTGATATATTTGAGTGAGTTTGCATCTAACTTTGTCAGATATCGTCGATTAACATCCATTGAAGCTCATTGAGGTCGATTGTCACTTTGTGTTGAGTGAAAATTTCCTAAGTCTATCTTCCTAATTTGAAGTCGAATTTGAACATTTCTGATATATTTGAGTGAGTTTGCATCTAACTTTGTCAGATATCGTCGATTAACATCCATTGAAGCCCATTGAGGTCGATTGTCACTTTGTGTTGGGTGAAAATTTTTTAAGTCTATCTTCCTAATTTGAAGTCGAATTTCAACATTTCTGATATATTTGAGTGAGTTTGCATCTTACTTTGTCAGATATCGTCGATTTACATCCGTTGAAGCCCATTGAGGTCGATTGTCACTTTGTGTTGAGTGAAAATTTTCTAAGTCTATCTTCCTAATTTGGAGTCGAATTTCAACATTTCTGATATATTTGAGTGAGTTTGCATCTAACTTTGTCAGATATCGTCGATTTACATCCGTTGAAGCCCATTGAGGTCGATTGTCACTTTGTGTTGAGTGAAAATTTTCTAAGTCTATCTTCCTAATTTGAAGTCGAATTTCAACATTTCTGATATATTTGAGTGAGTTTGCATCTAACTTTGTCAGATATCGTCGATTTACATCCATTGAAGCCCATTGAGGTCGATTGTCACTTTGTGTTGATTGAAAATCTTCTAAGTCTATCTTCCTAATTTGAAGTCGAATTTCAACATTTCTGATATATTTGAGTGAGTTTGCATCTAACTTTGTCAGATATCGTCGATTAACATCCATTGAAGCCCATTGAGGTCGATTGTCACTTTGTGTTGGGTGAAAATTTTCTAAGTCTATCTTCCTAATTTGAAGTCGAATTTCAACATTTCTGATATATTTGAGTGAGTTTGCATCTTACTTTGTCAGATATCGTCGATTTACATCCGTTGAAGCCCATTGAGGTCGATTGTCACTTTGTGTTGAGTGAAAATTTTCTAAGTCTATCTTCCTAATTTGAAGTCGAATTTCAACATTTCTGATATATTTGAGTGAGTTTGCATCTAACTTTGTCAGATATCGTCGATTTACATCCATTGAAGCCCATTGAGGTCGATTGTCACTTTGTGTTGATTGAAAATCTTCTAAGTCTATCTTCCTAATTTGAAGTCGAATTTCAACATTTCTGATATATTTGAGTGAGTTTGCATCTTACTTTGTCAGATATCGTCGATTTACATCCGTTGAAGCCCATTGAGGTCGATTGTCACTTTGAGTTGAGTGAAAATTTTTTAAGTCTATCTTCCTAATTTGAAGTCGAATTTCAAAATTTCTCATATATTTGATTGAGTTTGCATCTTACTTTGTCAGATATCGTCAATTAACATCCATTGAAGCCCATTGAGGTCGATTGTCACTTTGTGTTGAGTGAAAATTTTCTAAGTCTATCTTCCTAATTTGAAGTCGAATTCCAACATTTCTGATATATTTGAGTGAGTTTGCATCTAACTTTGTCAGATATCGTCGATTAACATCCATTGAAGCTCATTGAGGTCGATTGTCACTTTGTGTTGAGTGAAAATTTTTTAAGTCTATCTTCCTAATTTGAAGTCGAATTTGAACATTTCTGATATATTTGAGTGAGTTTGCATCTAACTTTGTCAGATATCGTCGATTAACATCCATTGAAGCTCATTGAGGTCGATTGTCACTTTGTGTTGAGTGAAAATTTCCTAAGTCTATCTTCCTAATTTGAAGTCGAATTTGAACATTTCTGATATATTTGAGTGAGTTTGCATCTAACTTTGTCAGATATCGTCGATTAACATCCATTGAAGCCCATTGAGGTCGATTGTTACTTTGTGTTGGGTGAAAATTTTCTAAGTCTATCTTCCTAATTTGAAGTCGAATTCCAACATTTCTGATATATTTGAGTGAGTTTGCATCTAACTTTGTCAGATATCGTCAATTAACATCCATTGAAGCCCATTGAGGTCGATTGTCACTTTGTGTTGAGTGAAAATTTTCTAAGTCTATCTTCCTAATTTGAAGTCGAATTCCAACATTTCTGATATATTTGAGTGAGTTTGCATCTAACTGTGTCAGATATCGTCGATTAACATCCATTGAAGCTCATTGAGGTCGATTGTCATTTTGTGTTGAGTGAAAATTTCCTAAGTCTATCTTCCTAATTTGAAGTCGAATTTGAACATTTCTGATATATTTGAGTGAGTTTGCATCTAACTTTGTCAGATATCGTCGATTAACATCCATTGAAGCCCATTGAGGTCGATTGTCACTTTGTGTTGGGTGAAAATTTTCTAAGTCTATCTTCCTAATTTGAAGTCGAATTCCAACATTTCTGATATATTTGAGTGAGTTTGCATCTAACTTTGTCAGATATCGTCAATTAACATCCATTGAAGCCCATTGAGGTCGATTGTCACTTTGTGTTGAGTGAAAATTTTCTAAGTCTATCTTCCTAATTTGGAGTCGAATTTCAACATTTCTGATATATTTGAGTGAGTTTGCATCTAACTTTGTCAGATATCGTCGATTTACATCCGTTGAAGCCCATTGAGGTCGATTGTCACTTTGTGTTGAGTGAAAATTTTCTAAGTCTATCTTCCTAATTTGAAGTCGAATTTCAACATTTCTGATATATTTGAGTGAGTTTGCATCTAACTTTGTCAGATATCGTCGATTTACATCCATTGAAGCCCATTGAGGTCGATTGTCACTTTGTGTTGATTGAAAATCTTCTAAGTCTATCTTCCTAATTTGAAGTCGAATTTCAACATTTCTGATATATTTGAGTGAGTTTGCATCTAACTTTGTCAGATATCGTCGATTAACATCCATTGAAGCCCATTGAGGTCGATTGTCACTTTGTGTTGGGTGAAAATTTTCTAAGTCTATCTTCCTAATTTGAAGTCGAATTTCAACATTTCTGATATATTTGAGTGAGTTTGCATCTTACTTTGTCAGATATCGTCGATTTACATCCGTTGAAGCCCATTGAGGTCGATTGTCACTTTGTGTTGAGTGAAAATTTTCTAAGTCTATCTTCCTAATTTGAAGTCGAATTTCAACATTTCTGATATATTTGAGTGAGTTTGCATCTAACTTTGTCAGATATCGTCGATTTACATCCATTGAAGCCCATTGAGGTCGATTGTCACTTTGTGTTGATTGAAAATCTTCTAAGTCTATCTTCCTAATTTGAAGTCGAATTTCAACATTTCTGATATATTTGAGTGAGTTTGCATCTTACTTTGTCAGATATCGTCGATTTACATCCGTTGAAGCCCATTGAGGTCGATTGTCACTTTGAGTTGAGTGAAAATTTTTTAAGTCTATCTTCCTAATTTGAAGTCGAATTTCAAAATTTCTCATATATTTGATTGAGTTTGCATCTTACTTTGTCAGATATCGTCAATTAACATCCATTGAAGCCCATTGAGGTCGATTGTCACTTTGTGTTGAGTGAAAATTTTCTAAGTCTATCTTCCTAATTTGAAGTCGAATTCCAACATTTCTGATATATTTGAGTGAGTTTGCATCTAACTTTGTCAGATATCGTCGATTAACATCCATTGAAGCTCATTGAGGTCGATTGTCACTTTGTGTTGAGTGAAAATTTTTTAAGTCTATCTTCCTAATTTGAAGTCGAATTTGAACATTTCTGATATATTTGAGTGAGTTTGCATCTAACTTTGTCAGATATCGTCGATTAACATCCATTGAAGCTCATTGAGGTCGATTGTCACTTTGTGTTGAGTGAAAATTTCCTAAGTCTATCTTCCTAATTTGAAGTCGAATTTGAACATTTCTGATATATTTGAGTGAGTTTGCATCTAACTTTGTCAGATATCGTCGATTAACATCCATTGAAGCCCATTGAGGTCGATTGTTACTTTGTGTTGGGTGAAAATTTTCTAAGTCTATCTTCCTAATTTGAAGTCGAATTCCAACATTTCTGATATATTTGAGTGAGTTTGCATCTAACTTTGTCAGATATCGTCAATTAACATCCATTGAAGCCCATTGAGGTCGATTGTCACTTTGTGTTGAGTGAAAATTTTCTAAGTCTATCTTCCTAATTTGAAGTCGAATTCCAACATTTCTGATATATTTGAGTGAGTTTGCATCTAACTGTGTCAGATATCGTCGATTAACATCCATTGAAGCTCATTGAGGTCGATTGTCATTTTGTGTTGAGTGAAAATTTCCTAAGTCTATCTTCCTAATTTGAAGTCGAATTTGAACATTTCTGATATATTTGAGTGAGTTTGCATCTAACTTTGTCAGATATCGTCGATTAACATCCATTGAAGCCCATTGAGGTCGATTGTCACTTTGTGTTGGGTGAAAATTTTCTAAGTCTATCTTCCTAATTTGAAGTCGAATTCCAACATTTCTGATATATTTGAGTGAGTTTGCATCTAACTTTGTCAGATATCGTCAATTAACATCCATTGAAGCCCATTGAGGTCGATTGTCACTTTGTGTTGAGTGTAAATTTTCTAAGTCTATCTTCCTAATTTGAAGTCGAATTCCAACATTTCTGATATATTTGAGTGAGTTTGCATCTAACTTTGTCAGATATCGTCGATTAACATCCATTGAAGCTCATTGAGGTCGATTGTCATTTTGTGTTGAGTGAAAATTTCCTAAGTCTATCTTCCTAATTTGAAGTCGAATTTGAACATTTCTGATATATTTGAGTGAGTTTGCATCTAACTTTGTCAGATATCGTCGATTAACATCCATTGAAGCCCATTGAGGTCGATTGTCACTTTGTGTTGGGTGAAAATTTTCTAAGTCTATCTTCCTAATTTGAAGTCGAATTCCAACATTTCTGATATATTTGAGTGAGTTTGCATCTAACTTTGTCAGATATCGTCAATTAACATCCATTGAAGCCCATTGAGGTCGATTGTCACTTTGTGTTGAGTGAAAATTTTCTAAGTCTATCTTCCTAATTTGAAGTCGAATTCCAACATTCCTGATATATTTGAGTGAGTTTGCATCTAACTTTGTCAGATATCGTCGATTAACATCCATTGAAGCTCATTGAGGTCGATTGTCATTTTGTGTTGAGTGAAAATTTCCTAAGTCTATCTTCCTAATTTGAAGTCGAATTTCAACATTTCTGATATATTTGAGTGAGTTTGCATCTAACTTTGTCAGATATCGTCAATTAACATCCATTGAAGCCCATTGAGGTCGATTGTCACTTTGTGTTGAGTGAAAATTTTCTAAGTCTATCTTCCTAATTTGAAGTCGAATTCCAACATTTCTGATATATTTGAGTGAGTTTGCATCTAACTTTGTCAGATATCGTCGATTAACATCCATTGAAGCTCATTGAGGTCGATTGTCACTTTGTGTTGAGTGAAAATTTCCTAAGTCTATCTTCCTAATTTGAAGTCGAATTTGAACATTTCTGATATATTTGAGTGAGTTTGCATCTAACTTTGTCAGATATCGTCGATTAACATCCATTGAAGCCCATTGAGGTCGATTGTCACTTTGTGTTGGGTGAAAATTTTCTAAGTCTATCTTCCTAATTTGAAGTCGAATTCCAACATTTCTGATATATTTGAGTGAGTTTGCATCTTACTTTGTCAGATATCGTCGATTTACATCCGTTGAAGCCCATTGAGGTCGATTGTCACTTTGTGTTGAGTGAAAATTTCCTAAGTCTATCTTCCTAATTTGAAGTCGAATTTCAAAATTTCTGATATATTTGAGTGAGTTTGCATCTAACTTTGTCAGATATCGTCGATTAACATCCATTGAAGCTCATTGAGGTCGATTGTCACTTTGTGTTGAGTGAAAATTTCCTAAGTCTATCTTCCTAATTTGAAGTCGAATTTGAACATTTCTGATATATTTGAGTGAGTTTGCATCTAACTTTGTCAGATATCGTCGATTAACATCCATTGAAGCCCATTGAGGTCGATTGTCACTTTGTGTTGGGTGAAAATTTTCTAAGTCTATCTTCCTAATTTGAAGTCGAATTTGAACATTTCTGATATATTTGAGTGAGTTTGCATCTAACTTTGTCAGATATCGTCGATTAACATCCATTGAAGCCCATTGAGGTCGATTGTCACTTTGTGTTGGGTGAAAATTTTCTAAGTCTATCTTCCTAATTTGAAGTCGAATTTCAACATTTCTGATATATTTGAGTGAGTTTGCATCTTACTTTGTCAGATATCGTCGATTTACATCCGTTGAAGCCCATTGAGGTCGATTGTCACTTTGTGTTGAGTGAAAATTTTCTAAGTCTATCTTCCTAATTTGGAGTCGAATTTCAACATTTCTGATATATTTGAGTGAGTTTGCATCTAACTTTGTCAGATATCGTCGATTTACATCCGTTGAAGCCCATTGAGGTCGATTGTCACTTTGTGTTGAGTGAAAATTTTCTAAGTCTATCTTCCTAATTTGAAGTCGAATTTCAACATTTCTGATATATTTGAGTGAGTTTGCATCTAACTTTGTCAGATATCGTCGATTAACATCCATTGAAGCCCATTGAGGTCGATTGTCACTTTGTGTTGGGTGAAAATTTTCTAAGTCTATCTTCCTAATTTGAAGTCGAATTTCAACATTTCTGATATATTTGAGTGAGTTTGCATCTTACTTTGTCAGATATCGTCGATTTACATCCGTTGAAGCCCATTGAGGTCGATTGTCACTTTGTGTTGAGTGAAAATTTTCTAAGTCTATCTTCCTAATTTGAAGTCGAATTTCAACATTTCTGATATATTTGAGTGAGTTTGCATCTAACTTTGTCAGATATCGTCGATTTACATCCATTGAAGCCCATTGAGGTCGATTGTCACTTTGTGTTGATTGAAAATCTTCTAAGTCTATCTTCCTAATTTGAAGTCGAATTTCAACATTTCTGATATATTTGAGTGAGTTTGCATCTAACTTTGTCAGATATCGTCGATTAACATCCATTGAAGCCCATTGAGGTCGATTGTCACTTTGTGTTGGGTGAAAATTTTCTAAGTCTATCTTCCTAATTTGAAGTAGAATTCCAACATTTCTGATATATTTGAGTGAGTTTGCATCTAACTTTGTCAGATATCGTCGATTAACATCCATTGAAGCCCATTGAGGTCGATTGTCACTTTGTGTTGAGTGAAAATTTTCTAAGTCTATCTTCCTAATTTGAAGTCGAATTCCAACATTTCTGATATATTTGAGTGAGTTTGCATCTAACTTTGTCAGATATCGTCGATTAACATCCATTGAAGCTCATTGAGGTCGATTGTCACTTTGTGTTGAGTGAAAATTTCCTAAGTCTATCTTCCTAATTTGAAGTCGAATTTGAACATTTCTGATATATTTGAGTGAGTTTGCATCTAACTTTGTCAGATATCGTCGATTAACATCCATTGAAGCCCATTGAGGTCGATTGTCACTTTGTGTTGGGTGAAAATTTTCTAAGTCTATCTTCCTAATTTGAAGTCGAATTCCAACATTTCTGATATATTTGAGTGAGTTTGCATCTAACTTTGTCAGATATCGTCAATTAACATCCATTGAAGCCCATTGAGGTCGATTGTCACTTTGTGTTGGGTGAAAATTTTCTAAGTCTATCTTCCTAATTTGAAGTCGAATTCCAACATTTCTGATATATTTGAGTGAGTTTGCATCTTACTTTGTCAGATATCGTCGATTTACATCCGTTGAAGCCCATTGAGGTCGATTGTCACTTTGTGTTGAGTGAAAATTTCCTAAGTCTATCTTCCTAATTTGAAGTCGAATTTCAAAATTTCTGATATATTTGAGTGAGTTTGCATCTAACATTGTCAGATATCGTCGATTAACATCCATTGAAGCTCATTGAGGTCGATTGTCACTTTGTGTTGAGTGAAAATTTCCTAAGTCTATCTTCCTAATTTGTAGTCGAATTTGAACATTTCTGATATATTTGAGTGAGTTTGCATCTAACTTTGTCAGATATCGTCGATTAACATCCATTGAAGCCCATTGAGGTCGATTGTCACTTTGTGTTGGGTGAAAATTTTCTAAGTCTATCTTCCTAATTTGAAGTCGAATTTGAACATTTCTGATATATTTGAGTGAGTTTGCATCTAACTTTGTCAGATATCGTCGATTAACATCCATTGAAGCTCATTGAGGTCGATTGTCACTTTGTGTTGAGTGAAAATTTCCTAAGTCTATCTTCCTAATTTGAAGTCGAATTTGAACATTTCTGATATATTTGAGTGAGTTTGCATCTAACTTTGTCAGATATCGTCGATTAACATCCATTGAAGCCCATTGAGGTCGATTGTCACTTTGTGTTGGGTGAAAATTTTCTAAGTCTATCTTCCTAATTTGAAGTCGAATTTGAACATTTCTGATATATTTGAGTGAGTTTGCATCTAACTTTGTCAGATATCGTCGATTAACATCCATTGAAGCCCATTGAGGTCGATTGTCACTTTGTGTTGGGTGAAAATTTTCTAAGTCTATCTTCCTAATTTGAAGTCGAATTTCAACATTTCTGATATATTTGAGTGAGTTTGCATCTTACTTTGTCAGATATCGTCGATTTACATCCGTTGAAGCCCATTGAGGTCGATTGTCACTTTGTGTTGAGTGAAAATTTTCTAAGTCTATCTTCCTAATTTGGAGTCGAATTTCAACATTTCTGATATATTTGAGTGAGTTTGCATCTAACTTTGTCAGATATCGTCGATTTACATCCGTTGAAGCCCATTGAGGTCGATTGTCACTTTGTGTTGAGTGAAAATTTTCTAAGTCTATCTTCCTAATTTGAAGTCGAATTTCAACATTTCTGATATATTTGAGTGAGTTTGCATCTAACTTTGTCAGATATCGTCGATTAACATCCATTGAAGCCCATTGAGGTCGATTGTCACTTTGTGTTGGGTGAAAATTTTCTAAGTCTATCTTCCTAATTTGAAGTCGAATTTCAACATTTCTGATATATTTGAGTGAGTTTGCATCTTACTTTGTCAGATATCGTCGATTTACATCCGTTGAAGCCCATTGAGGTCGATTGTCACTTTGTGTTGAGTGAAAATTTTCTAAGTCTATCTTCCTAATTTGAAGTCGAATTTGAACATTTCTGATATATTTGAGTGAGTTTGCATCTAACTTTGTCAGATATCGTCGATTAACATCCATTGAAGCCCATTGAGGTCGATTGTCACTTTGTGTTGGGTGAAAATTTTCTAAGTCTATCTTCCTAATTTGAAGTCGAATTTGAACATTTCTGATATATTTGAGTGAGTTTGCATCTAACTTTGTCAGATATCGTCGATTAACATCCATTGAAGCCCATTGAGGTCGATTGTCACTTTGTGTTGGGTGAAAATTTTCTAAGTCTATCTTCCTAATTTGAAGTCGAATTTCAACATTTCTGATATATTTGAGTGAGTTTGCATCTTACTTTGTCAGATATCGTCGATTTACATCCGTTGAAGCCCATTGAGGTCGATTGTCACTTTGTGTTGAGTGAAAATTTCCTAAGTCTATCTTCCTAATTTGAAGTCGAATTTGAACATTTCTGATATATTTGAGTGAGTTTGCATCTAACTTTGTCAGATATCGTCGATTAACATCCATTGAAGCCCATTGAGGTCGATTGTCACTTTGTGTTGGGTGAAAATTTCCTAAGTCTATCTTCCTAATTTGAAGTCGAATTTGAACATTTCTGATATATTTGAGTGAGTTTGCATCTAACTTTGTCAGATATCGTCGATTAACATCCATTGAAGCCCATTGAGGTCGATTGTCACTTTGTGTTGGGTGAAAATTTTCTAAGTCTATCTTCCTAATTTGAAGTCGAATTTGAACATTTCTGATATATTTGAGTGAGTTTGCATCTAACTTTGTCAGATATCGTCGATTAACATCCATTGAAGCCCATTGAGGTCGATTGTCACTTTGTGTTGGGTGAAAATTTTCTAAGTCTATCTTCCTAATTTGAAGTCGAATTTGAACATTTCTGATATATTTGAGTGAGTTTGCATCTAACTTTGTCAGATATCGTCGATTAACATCCATTGAAGCCCATTGAGGTCGATTGTCACTTTGTGTTGGGTGAAAATTTTCTAAGTCTATCTTCCTAATTTGAAGTCGAATTTCAACATTTCTGATATATTTGAGTGAGTTTGCATCTTACTTTGTCAGATATCGTCGATTTACATCCGTTGAAGCCCATTGAGGTCGATTGTCACTTTGTGTTGAGTGAAAATTTTCTAAGTCTATCTTCCTAATTTGGAGTCGAATTTCAACATTTCTGATATATTTGAGTGAGTTTGCATCTAACTTTGTCAGATATCGTCGATTTACATCCGTTGAAGCCCATTGAGGTCGATTGTCACTTTGTGTTGAGTGAAAATTTTCTAAGTCTATCTTCCTAATTTGAAGTCGAATTTCAACATTTCTGATATATTTGAGTGAGTTTGCATCTAACTTTGTCAGATATCGTCGATTAACATCCATTGAAGCCCATTGAGGTCGATTGTCACTTTGTGTTGGGTGAAAATTTTCTAAGTCTATCTTCCTAATTTGAAGTCGAATTTCAACATTTCTGATATATTTGAGTGAGTTTGCATCTTACTTTGTCAGATATCGTCGATTTACATCCGTTGAAGCCCATTGAGGTCGATTGTCACTTTGTGTTGAGTGAAAATTTTCTAAGTCTATCTTCCTAATTTGAAGTCGAATTTGAACATTTCTGATATATTTGAGTGAGTTTGCATCTAACTTTGTCAGATATCGTCGATTAACATCCATTGAAGCCCATTGAGGTCGATTGTCACTTTGTGTTGGGTGAAAATTTTCTAAGTCTATCTTCCTAATTTGAAGTCGAATTTGAACATTTCTGATAT
Source organism: Diorhabda carinulata (assembly GCF_026250575.1). Taxonomy (NCBI): domain Eukaryota; kingdom Metazoa; phylum Arthropoda; class Insecta; order Coleoptera; family Chrysomelidae; genus Diorhabda; species Diorhabda carinulata. Next base: position 15,835,979 of record NC_079462.1, read on the forward strand.
ATTTGAGTGAGTTTGCATCTAACTTTGTCAGATATCGTCGATTAACATCCATTGAAGCCCATTGAGGTCGATTGTCACTTTGTGTTGGGTGAAAATTTTCTAAGTCTATCTTCCTAATTTGAAGTCGAATTTCAACATTTCTGATATATTTGAGTGAGTTTGCATCTTACTTTGTCAGATATCGTCGATTTACATCCGTTGAAGCCCATTGAGGTCGATTGTCACTTTGTGTTGAGTGAAAATTTCCTAAGTCTATCTTCCTAATTTGAAGTCGAATTTGAACATTTCTGATATATTTGAGTGAGTTTGCATCTAACTTTGTCAGATATCGTCGATTAACATCCATTGAAGCCCATTGAGGTCGATTGTCACTTTGTGTTGGGTGAAAATTTTCTAAGTCTATCTTCCTAATTTGAAGTCGAATTTGAACATTTCTGATATATTTGAGTGAGTTTGCATCTAACTTTGTCAGATATCGTCGATTAACATCCATTGAAGCCCATTGAGGTCGATTGTCACTTTGTGTTGGGTGAAAATTTTCTAAGTCTATCTTCCTAATTTGAAGTCGAATTTCAACATTTCTGATATATTTGAGTGAGTTTGCATCTTACTTTGTCAGATATCGTCGATTTACATCCGTTGAAGCCCATTGAGGTCGATTGTCACTTTGTGTTGAGTGAAAATTTTCTAAGTCTATCTTCCTAATTTGGAGTCGAATTTCAACATTTCTGATATATTTGAGTGAGTTTGCATCTAACTTTGTCAGATATCGTCGATTTACATCCGTTGAAGCCCATTGAGGTCGATTGTCACTTTGTGTTGAGTGAAAATTTTCTAAGTCTATCTTCCTAATTTGAAGTCGAATTTCAACATTTCTGATATATTTGAGTGAGTTTGCATCTAACTTTGTCAGATATCGTCGATTAACATCCATTGAAGCCCATTGAGGTCGATTGTCACTTTGTGTTGGGTGAAAATTTTCTAAGTCTATCTTCCTAATTTGAAGTCGAATTTGAACATTTCTGATATATTTGAGTGAGTTTGCATCTAACTTTGTCAGATATCGTCGATTAACATCCATTGAAGCCCATTGAGGTCGATTGTCACTTTGTGTTGGGTGAAAATTTTCTAAGTCTATCTTCCTAATTTGAAGTCGAATTTCAACATTTCTGATATATTTGAGTGAGTTTGCATCTTACTTTGTCAGATATCGTCGATTTACATCCGTTGAAGCCCATTGAGGTCGATTGTCACTTTGTGTTGAGTGAAAATTTCCTAAGTCTATCTTCCTAATTTGAAGTCGAATTTGAACATTTCTGATATATTTGAGTGAGTTTGCATCTAACTTTGTCAGATATCGTCGATTAACATCCATTGAAGCCCATTGAGGTCGATTGTCACTTTGTGTTGGGTGAAAATTTTCTAAGTCTATCTTCCTAATTTGAAGTCGAATTCCAACATTTCTGATATATTTGAGTGAGTTTGCATCTAACTTTGTCAGATATCGTCAATTAACATCCATTGAAGCCCATTGAGGTCGATTGTCACTTTGTGTTGGGTGAAAATTTTCTAAGTCTATCTTCCTAATTTGAAGTCGAATTCCAACATTTCTGATATATTTGAGTGAGTTTGCATCTTACTTTGTCAGATATCGTCGATTTACATCCGTTGAAGCCCATTGAGGTCGATTGTCACTTTGTGTTGAGTGAAAATTTCCTAAGTCTATCTTCCTAATTTGAAGTCGAATTTCAAAATTTCTGATATATTTGAGTGAGTTTGCATCTAACTTTGTCAGATATCGTCGATTAACATCCATTGAAGCTCATTGAGGTCGATTGTCACTTTGTGTTGAGTGAAAATTTCCTAAGTCTATCTTCCTAATTTGAAGTCGAATTTGAACATTTCTGATATATTTGAGTGAGTTTGCATCTAACTTTGTCAGATATCGTCGATTAACATCCATTGAAGCCCATTGAGGTCGATTGTCACTTTGTGTTGGGTGAAAATTTTCTAAGTCTATCTTCCTAATTTGAAGTCGAATTTGAACATTTCTGATATATTTGAGTGAGTTTGCATCTAACTTTGTCAGATATCGCCGATTAACATCCATTGAAGCCCATTGAGGTCGATTGTCACTTTGTGTTGGGTGAAAATTTTCTAAGTCTATCTTCCTAATTTGAAGTCGAATTTCAACATTTCTGATATATTTGAGTGAGTTTGCATCTTACTTTGTCAGATATCGTCGATTTACATCCGTTGAAGCCCATTGAGGTCGATTGTCACTTTGTGTTGAGTGAAAATTTTCTAAGTCTATCTTCCTAATTTGGAGTCGAATTTCAACATTTCTGATATATTTGAGTGAGTTTGCATCTAACTTTGTCAGATATCGTCGATTTACATCCGTTGAAGCCCATTGAGGTCGATTGTCACTTTGTGTTGAGTGAAAATTTTCTAAGTCTATCTTCCTAATTTGAAGTCGAATTTCAACATTTCTGATATATTTGAGTGAGTTTGCATCTAACTTTGTCAGATATCGTCGATTAACATCCATTGAAGCCCATTGAGGTCGATTGTCACTTTGTGTTGGGTGAAAATTTTCTAAGTCTATCTTCCTAATTTGAAGTCGAATTTCAACATTTCTGATATATTTGAGTGAGTTTGCATCTTACTTTGTCAGATATCGTCGATTTACATCCGTTGAAGCCCATTGAGGTCGATTGTCACTTTGTGTTGAGTGAAAATTTTCTAAGTCTATCTTCCTAATTTGAAGTCGAATTTGAACATTTCTGATATATTTGAGTGAGTTTGCATCTAACTTTGTCAGATATCGTCGATTAACATCCATTGAAGCCCATTGAGGTCGATTGTCACTTTGTGTTGGGTGAAAATTTTCTAAGTCTATCTTCCTAATTTGAAGTCGAATTTGAACATTTCTGATATATTTGAGTGAGTTTGCATCTAACTTTGTCAGATATCGTCGATTAACATCCATTGAAGCCCATTGAGGTCGATTGTCACTTTGTGTTGGGTGAAAATTTTCTAAGTCTATCTTCCTAATTTGAAGTCGAATTTCAACATTTCTGATATATTTGAGTGAGTTTGCATCTTACTTTGTCAGATATCGTCGATTTACATCCGTTGAAGCCCATTGAGGTCGATTGTCACTTTGTGTTGAGTGAAAATTTCCTAAGTCTATCTTCCTAATTTGAAGTCGAATTTGAACATTTCTGATATATTTGAGTGAGTTTGCATCTAACTTTGTCAGATATCGTCGATTAACATCCATTGAAGCCCATTGAGGTCGATTGTCACTTTGTGTTGGGTGAAAATTTTCTAAGTCTATCTTCCTAATTTGAAGTCGAATTTGAACATTTCTGATATATTTGAGTGAGTTTGCATCTAACTTTGTCAGATATCGTCGATTAACATCCATTGAAGCCCATTGAGGTCGATTGTCACTTTGTGTTGGGTGAAAATTTTCTAAGTCTATCTTCCTAATTTGAAGTCGAATTTCAACATTTCTGATATATTTGAGTGAGTTTGCATCTTACTTTGTCAGATATCGTCGATTTACATCCGTTGAAGCCCATTGAGGTCGATTGTCACTTTGTGTTGAGTGAAAATTTTCTAAGTCTATCTTCCTAATTTGGAGTCGAATTTCAACATTTCTGATATATTTGAGTGAGTTTGCATCTAACTTTGTCAGATATCGTCGATTTACATCCGTTGAAGCCCATTGAGGTCGATTGTCACTTTGTGTTGAGTGAAAATTTTCTAAGTCTGTCTTCCTAATTTGAAGTCGAATTTCAACATTTCTGATATATTTGAGTGAGTTTGCATCTAACTTTGTCAGATATCGTCGATTAACATCCATTGAAGCCCATTGAGGTCGATTGTCACTTTGTGTTGGGTGAAAATTTTCTAAGTCTATCTTCCTAATTTGAAGTCGAATTTCAACATTTCTGATATATTTGAGTGAGTTTGCATCTTACTTTGTCAGATATCGTCGATTTACATCCGTTGAAGCCCATTGAGGTCGATTGTCACTTTGTGTTGAGTGAAAATTTTCTAAGTCTATCTTCCTAATTTGAAGTCGAATTTCAACATTTCTGATATATTTGAGTGAGTTTGCATCTAACTTTGTCAGATATCGTCGATTTACATCCATTGAAGCCCATTGAGGTCGATTGTCACTTTGTGTTGATTGAAAATCTTCTAAGTCTATCTTCCTAATTTGAAGTCGAATTTCAACATTTCTGATATATTTGAGTGAGTTTGCATCTAACTTTGTCAGATATCGTCGATTAACATCCATTGAAGCCCATTGAGGTCGATTGTCACTTTGTGTTGGGTGAAAATTTTCTAAGTCTATCTTCCTAATTTGAAGTAGAATTCCAACATTTCTGATATATTTGAGTGAGTTTGCATCTAACTTTGTCAGATATCGTCGATTAACATCCATTGAAGCCCATTGAGGTCGATTGTCACTTTGTGTTGAGTGAAAATTTTCTAAGTCTATCTTCCTAATTTGAAGTCGAATTCCAACATTTCTGATATATTTGAGTGAGTTTGCATCTAACTTTGTCAGATATCGTCGATTAACATCCATTGAAGCTCATTGAGGTCGATTGTCACTTTGTGTTGAGTGAAAATTTCCTAAGTCTATCTTCCTAATTTGAAGTCGAATTTGAACATTTCTGATATATTTGAGTGAGTTTGCATCTAACTTTGTCAGATATCGTCGATTAACATCCATTGAAGCCCATTGAGGTCGATTGTCACTTTGTGTTGGGTGAAAATTTTCTAAGTCTATCTTCCTAATTTGAAGTCGAATTTCAACATTTCTGATATATTTGAGTGAGTTTGCATCTAACTTTGTCAGATATCGTCGATTTACATCCATTGAAGCCCATTGAGGTCGATTGTCACTTTGTGTTGATTGAAAATCTTCTAAGTCTATCTTCCTAATTTGAAGTCGAATTTCAACATTTCTGATATATTTGAGTGAGTTTGCATCTAACTTTGTCAGATATCGTCGATTAACATCCATTGAAGCCCATTGAGGTCGATTGTCACTTTGTGTTGGGTGAAAATTTTCTAAGTCTATCTTCCTAATTTGAAGTAGAATTCCAACATTTCTGATATATTTGAGTGAGTTTGCATCTAACTTTGTCAGATATCGTCGATTAACATCCATTGAAGCCCATTGAGGTCGATTGTCACTTTGTGTTGAGTGAAAATTTTCTAAGTCTATCTTCCTAATTTGAAGTCGAATTCCAACATTTCTGATATATTTGAGTGAGTTTGCATCTAACTTTGTCAGATATCGTCGATTAACATCCATTGAAGCTCATTGAGGTCGATTGTCACTTTGTGTTGAGTGAAAATTTCCTAAGTCTATCTTCCTAATTTGAAGTCGAATTTGAACATTTCTGATATATTTGAGTGAGTTTGCATCTAACTTTGTCAGATATCGTCGATTAACATCCATTGAAGCCCATTGAGGTCGATTGTCACTTTGTGTTGGGTGAAAATTTTCTAAGTCTATCTTCCTAATTTGAAGTCGAATTCCAACATTTCTGATATATTTGAGTGAGTTTGCATCTAACTTTGTCAGATATCGTCAATTAACATCCATTGAAGCCCATTGAGGTCGATTGTCACTTTGTGTTGGGTGAAAATTTTCTAAGTCTATCTTCCTAATTTGAAGTCGAATTCCAACATTTCTGATATATTTGAGTGAGTTTGCATCTTACTTTGTCAGATATCGTCGATTTACATCCGTTGAAGCCCATTGAGGTCGATTGTCACTTTGTGTTGAGTGAAAATTTCCTAAGTCTATCTTCCTAATTTGAAGTCGAATTTCAAAATTTCTGATATATTTGAGTGAGTTTGCATCTAACTTTGTCAGATATCGTCGATTAACATCCATTGAAGCTCATTGAGGTCGATTGTCACTTTGTGTTGAGTGAAAATTTCCTAAGTCTATCTTCCTAATTTGAAGTCGAATTTGAACATTTCTGATATATTTGAGTGAGTTTGCATCTAACTTTGTCAGATATCGTCGATTAACATCCATTGAAGCCCATTGAGGTCGATTGTCACTTTGTGTTGGGTGAAAATTTTCTAAGTCTATCTTCCTAATTTGAAGTCGAATTTGAACATTTCTGATATATTTGAGTGAGTTTGCATCTAACTTTGTCAGATATCGTCGATTAACATCCATTGAAGCCCATTGAGGTCGATTGTCACTTTGTGTTGGGTGAAAATTTTCTAAGTCTATCTTCCTAATTTGAAGTCGAATTTCAACATTTCTGATATATTTGAGTGAGTTTGCATCTTACTTTGTCAGATATCGTCGATTTACATCCGTTGAAGCCCATTGAGGTCGATTGTCACTTTGTGTTGAGTGAAAATTTTCTAAGTCTATCTTCCTAATTTGGAGTCGAATTTCAACATTTCTGATATATTTGAGTGAGTTTGCATCTAACTTTGTCAGATATCGTCGATTTACATCCGTTGAAGCCCATTGAGGTCGATTGTCACTTTGTGTTGAGTGAAAATTTTCTAAGTCTATCTTCCTAATTTGAAGTCGAATTTCAACATTTCTGATATATTTGAGTGAGTTTGCATCTAACTTTGTCAGATATCGTCGATTAACATCCATTGAAGCCCATTGAGGTCGATTGTCACTTTGTGTTGGGTGAAAATTTTCTAAGTCTATCTTCCTAATTTGAAGTCGAATTTCAACATTTCTGATATATTTGAGTGAGTTTGCATCTTACTTTGTCAGATATCGTCGATTTACATCCGTTGAAGCCCATTGAGGTCGATTGTCACTTTGTGTTGAGTGAAAATTTTCTAAGTCTATCTTCCTAATTTGAAGTCGAATTCCAACATTTCTGATATATTTGAGTGAGTTTGCATCTAACTTTGTCAGATATCGTCGATTAACATCCATTGAAGCTCATTGAGGTCGATTGTCATTTTGTGTTGAGTGAAAATTTCCTAAGTCTATCTTCCTAATTTGAAGTCGAATTTGAACATTTCTGATATATTTGAGTGAGTTTGCATCTAACTTTGTCAGATATCGTCGATTAACATCCATTGAAGCCCATTGAGGTCGATTGTCACTTTGTGTTGGGTGAAAATTTTCTAAGTCTATCTTCCTAATTTGAAGTCGAATTCCAACATTTCTGATATATTTGAGTGAGTTTGCATCTAACTTTGTCAGATATCGTCAATTAACATCCATTGAAGCCCATTGAGGTCGATTGTCACTTTGTGTTGAGTGAAAATTTTCTAAGTCTATCTTCCTAATTTGAAGTCGAATTCCAACATTCCTGATATATTTGAGTGAGTTTGCATCTAACTTTGTCAGATATCGTCGATTAACATCCATTGAAGCTCATTGAGGTCGATTGTCATTTTGTGTTGAGTGAAAATTTCCTAAGTCTATCTTCCTAATTTGAAGTCGAATTTCAACATTTCTGATATATTTGAGTGAGTTTGCATCTAACTTTGTCAGATATCGTCAATTAACATCCATTGAAGCCCATTGAGGTCGATTGTCACTTTGTGTTGAGTGAAAATTTTCTAAGTCTATCTTCCTAATTTGAAGTCGAATTCCAACATTTCTGATATATTTGAGTGAGTTTGCATCTAACTTTGTCAGATATCGTCGATTAACATCCATTGAAGCTCATTGAGGTCGATTGTCACTTTGTGTTGAGTGAAAATTTCCTAAGTCTATCTTCCTAATTTGAAGTCGAATTTGAACATTTCTGATATATTTGAGTGAGTTTGCATCTAACTTTGTCAGATATCGTCGATTAACATCCATTGAAGCCCATTGAGGTCGATTGTCACTTTGTGTTGGGTGAAAATTTTCTAAGTCTATCTTCCTAATTTGAAGTCGAATTCCAACATTTCTGATATATTTGAGTGAGTTTGCATCTTACTTTGTCAGATATCGTCGATTTACATCCGTTGAAGCCCATTGAGGTCGATTGTCACTTTGTGTTGAGTGAAAATTTCCTAAGTCTATCTTCCTAATTTGAAGTCGAATTTCAAAATTTCTGATATATTTGAGTGAGTTTGCATCTAACTTTGTCAGATATCGTCGATTAACATCCATTGAAGCTCATTGAGGTCGATTGTCACTTTGTGTTGAGTGAAAATTTCCTAAGTCTATCTTCCTAATTTGAAGTCGAATTTGAACATTTCTGATATATTTGAGTGAGTTTGCATCTAACTTTGTCAGATATCGTCGATTAACATCCATTGAAGCCCATTGAGGTCGATTGTCACTTTGTGTTGGGTGAAAATTTTCTAAGTCTATCTTCCTAATTTGAAGTCGAATTTGAACATTTCTGATATATTTGAGTGAGTTTGCATCTAACTTTGTCAGATATCGTCGATTAACATCCATTGAAGCCCATTGAGGTCGATTGTCACTTTGTGTTGGGTGAAAATTTTCTAAGTCTATCTTCCTAATTTGAAGTCGAATTTCAACATTTCTGATATATTTGAGTGAGTTTGCATCTTACTTTGTCAGATATCGTCGATTTACATCCGTTGAAGCCCATTGAGGTCGATTGTCACTTTGTGTTGAGTGAAAATTTTCTAAGTCTATCTTCCTAATTTGGAGTCGAATTTCAACATTTCTGATATATTTGAGTGAGTTTGCATCTAACTTTGTCAGATATCGTCGATTTACATCCGTTGAAGCCCATTGAGGTCGATTGTCACTTTGTGTTGAGTGAAAATTTTCTAAGTCTATCTTCCTAATTTGAAGTCGAATTTCAACATTTCTGATATATTTGAGTGAGTTTGCATCTAACTTTGTCAGATATCGTCGATTAACATCCATTGAAGCCCATTGAGGTCGATTGTCACTTTGTGTTGGGTGAAAATTTTCTAAGTCTATCTTCCTAATTTGAAGTCGACTTTCAACATTTCTGATATATTTGAGTGAGTTTGCATCTTACTTTGTCAGATATCGTCGATTTACATCCGTTGAAGCCCATTGAGGTCGATTGTCACTTTGTGTTGAGTGAAAATTTTCTAAGTCTATCTTCCTAATTTGAAGTCGAATTTCAACATTTCTGATATATTTGAGTGAGTTTGCATCTAACTTTGTCAGATATCGTCGATTTACATCCATTGAAGCCCATTGAGGTCGATTGTCACTTTGTGTTGATTGAAAATCTTCTAAGTCTATCTTCCTAATTTGAAGTCGAATTTCAACATTTCTGATATATTTGAGTGAGTTTGCATCTAACTTTGTCAGATATCGTCGATTAACATCCATTGAAGCCCATTGAGGTCGATTGTCACTTTGTGTTGGGTGAAAATTTTCTAAGTCTATCTTCCTAATTTGAAGTAGAATTCCAACATTTCTGATATATTTGAGTGAGTTTGCATCTAACTTTGTCAGATATCGTCGATTAACATCCATTGAAGCTCATTGAGGTCGATTGTCACTTTGTGTTGAGTGAAAATTTCCTAAGTCTATCTTCCTAATTTGAAGTCGAATTTGAACATTTCTGATATATTTGAGTGAGTTTGCATCTAACTTTGTCAGATATCGTCGATTAACATCCATTGAAGCCCATTGAGGTCGATTGTCACTTTGTGTTGGGTGAAAATTTTCTAAGTCTATCTTCCTAATTTGAAGTCGAATTTCAACATTTCTGATATATTTGAGTGAGTTTGCATCTTACTTTGTCAGATATCGTCGATTTACATCCGTTGAAGCCCATTGAGGTCGATTGTCACTTTGTGTTGAGTGAAAATTTTCTAAGTCTATCTTCCTAATTTGGAGTCGAATTTCAACATTTCTGATATATTTGAGTGAGTTTGCATCTAACTTTGTCAGATATCGTCGATTTACATCCGTTGAAGCCCATTGAGGTCGATTGTCACTTTGTGTTGAGTGAAAATTTTCTAAGTCTATCTTCCTAATTTGAAGTCGAATTTCAACATTTCTGATATATTTGAGTGAGTTTGCATCTAACTTTGTCAGATATCGTCGATTTACATCCATTGAAGCCCATTGAGGTCGATTGTCACTTTGTGTTGATTGAAAATCTTCTAAGTCTATCTTCCTAATTTGAAGTCGAATTTCAACATTTCTGATATATTTGAGTGAGTTTGCATCTAACTTTGTCAGATATCGTCGATTAACATCCATTGAAGCCCATTGAGGTCGATTGTCACTTTGTGTTGGGTGAAAATTTTCTAAGTCTATCTTCCTAATTTGAAGTCGAATTTCAACATTTCTGATATATTTGAGTGAGTTTGCATCTTACTTTGTCAGATATCGTCGATTTACATCCGTTGAAGCCCATTGAGGTCGATTGTCACTTTGTGTTGAGTGAAAATTTTCTAAGTCTATCTTCCTAATTTGAAGTCGAATTTCAACATTTCTGATATATTTGAGTGAGTTTGCATCTAACTTTGTCAGATATCGTCGATTTACATCCATTGAAGCCCATTGAGGTCGATTGTCACTTTGTGTTGATTGAAAATCTTCTAAGTCTATCTTCCTAATTTGAAGTCGAATTTCAACATTTCTGATATATTTGAGTGAGTTTGCATCTTACTTTGTCAGATATCGTCGATTTACATCCGTTGAAGCCCATTGAGGTCGATTGTCACTTTGTGTTGAGTGAAAATTTTTTAAGTCTATCTTCCTAATTTGAAGTCGAATTTCAAAATTTCTCATATATTTGATTGAGTTTGCATCTTACTTTGTCAGATATCGTCAATTAACATCCATTGAAGCCCATTGAGGTCGATTGTCACTTTGTGTTGAGTGAAAATTTTCTAAGTCTATCTTCCTAATTTGAAGTCGAATTCCAACATTTCTGATATATTTGAGTGAGTTTGCATCTAACTTTGTCAGATATCGTCGATTAACATCCATTGAAGCTCATTGAGGTCGATTGTCACTTTGTGTTGAGTGAAAATTTCCTAAGTCTATCTTCCTAATTTGAAGTCGAATTTGAACATTTCTGATATATTTGAGTGAGTTTGCATCTAACTTTGTCAGATATCGTCGATTAACATCCATTGAAGCCCATTGAGGTCGATTGTCACTTTGTGTTGGGTGAAAATTTTCTAAGTCTATCTTCCTAATTTGAAGTCGAATTCCAACATTTCTGATATATTTGAGTGAGTTTGCATCTAACTTTGTCAGATATCGTCAATTAACATCCATTGAAGCCCATTGAGGTCGATTGTCACTTTGTGTTGAGTGAAAATTTTCTAAGTCTATCTTCCTAATTTGAAGTCGAATTTCAACATTTCTGATATATTTGAGTGAGTTTGCATCTAACTTTGTCAGATATCGTCGATTTACATCCATTGAAGCCCATTGAGGTCGATTGTCACTTTGTGTTGATTGAAAATCTTCTAAGTCTATCTTCCTAATTTGAAGTCGAATTTCAACATTTCTGATATATTTGAGTGAGTTTGCATCTAACTTTGTCAGATATCGTCGATTAACATCCATTGAAGCCCATTGAGGTCGATTGTCACTTTGTGTTGGGTGAAAATTTTCTAAGTCTATCTTCCTAATTTGAAGTAGAATTCCAACATTTCTGATATATTTGAGTGAGTTTGCATCTAACTTTGTCAGATATCGTCGATTAACATCCATTGAAGCTCATTGAGGTCGATTGTCACTTTGTGTTGAGTGAAAATTTCCTAAGTCTATCTTCCTAATTTGAAGTCGAATTTGAACATTTCTGATATATTTGAGTGAGTTTGCATCTAACTTTGTCAGATATCGTCGATTAACATCCATTGAAGCCCATTGAGGTCGATTGTCACTTTGTGTTGGGTGAAAATTTTCTAAGTCTATCTTCCTAATTTGAAGTCGAATTTCAACATTTCTGATATATTTGAGTGAGTTTGCATCTTACTTTGTCAGATATCGTCGATTTACATCCGTTGAAGCCCATTGAGGTCGATTGTCACTTTGTGTTGAGTGAAAATTTTCTAAGTCTATCTTCCTAATTTGGAGTCGAATTTCAACATTTCTGATATATTTGAGTGAGTTTGCATCTAACTTTGTCAGATATCGTCGATTTACATCCGTTGAAGCCCATTGAGGTCGATTGTCACTTTGTGTTGAGTGAAAATTTTCTAAGTCTATCTTCCTAATTTGAAGTCGAATTTCAACATTTCTGATATATTTGAGTGAGTTTGCATCTAACTTTGTCAGATATCGTCGATTTACATCCATTGAAGCCCATTGAGGTCGATTGTCACTTTGTGTTGATTGAAAATCTTCTAAGTCTATCTTCCTAATTTGAAGTCGAATTTCAACATTTCTGATATATTTGAGTGAGTTTGCATCTAACTTTGTCAGATATCGTCGATTAACATCCATTGAAGCCCATTGAGGTCGATTGTCACTTTGTGTTGGGTGAAAATTTTCTAAGTCTATCTTCCTAATTTGAAGTCGAATTTCAACATTTCTGATATATTTGAGTGAGTTTGCATCTTACTTTGTCAGATATCGTCGATTTACATCCGTTGAAGCCCATTGAGGTCGATTGTCACTTTGTGTTGAGTGAAAATTTTCTAAGTCTATCTTCCTAATTTGAAGTCGAATTTCAACATTTCTGATATATTTGAGTGAGTTTGCATCTAACTTTGTCAGATATCGTCGATTTACATCCATTGAAGCCCATTGAGGTCGATTGTCACTTTGTGTTGATTGAAAATCTTCTAAGTCTATCTTCCTAATTTGAAGTCGAATTTCAACATTTCTGATATATTTGAGTGAGTTTGCATCTTACTTTGTCAGATATCGTCGATTTACATCCGTTGAAGCCCATTGAGGTCGATTGTCACTTTGTGTTGAGTGAAAATTTTTTAAGTCTATCTTCCTAATTTGAAGTCGAATTTCAAAATTTCTCATATATTTGATTGAGTTTGCATCTTACTTTGTCAGATATCGTCAATTAACATCCATTGAAGCCCATTGAGGTCGATTGTCACTTTGTGTTGAGTGAAAATTTTCTAAGTCTATCTTCCTAATTTGAAGTCGAATTCCAACATTTCTGATATATTTGAGTGAGTTTGCATCTAACTTTGTCAGATATCGTCGATTAACATCCATTGAAGCCCATTGAGGTCGATTGTCACTTTGTGTTGAGTGAAAATTTTCTAAGTCTATCTTCCTAATTTGAAGTCGAATTCCAACATTTCTGATATATTTGAGTGAGTTTGCATCTAACTTTGTCAGATATCGTCGATTAACATCCATTGAAGCTCATTGAGGTCGATTGTCACTTTGTGTTGAGTGAAAATTTTTTAAGTCTATCTTCCTAATTTGAAGTCGAATTTGAACATTTCTGATATATTTGAGTGAGTTTGCATCTAACTTTGTCAGATATCGTCGATTAACATCCATTGAAGCTCATTGAGGTCGATTGTCACTTTGTGTTGAGTGAAAATTTCCTAAGTCTATCTTCCTAATTTGAAGTCGAATTTGAACATTTCTGATATATTTGAGTGAGTTTGCATCTAACTTTGTCAGATATCGTCGATTAACATCCATTGAAGCCCATTGAGGTCGATTGTCACTTTGTGTTGGGTGAAAATTTTCTAAGTCTATCTTCCTAATTTGAAGTCGAATTCCAACATTTCTGATATATTTGAGTGAGTTTGCATCTAACTTTGTCAGATATCGTCAATTAACATCCATTGAAGCCCATTGAGGTCGATTGTCACTTTGTGTTGAGTGAAAATTTTCTAAGTCTATCTTCCTAATTTGAAGTCGAATTTCAACATTTCTGATATATTTGAGTGAGTTTGCATCTAACTTTGTCAGATATCGTCGATTTACATCCATTGAAGCCCATTGAGGTCGATTGTCACTTTGTGTTGATTGAAAATCTTCTAAGTCTATCTTCCTAATTTGAAGTCGAATTTCAACATTTCTGATATATTTGAGTGAGTTTGCATCTAACTTTGTCAGATATCGTCGATTAACATCCATTGAAGCCCATTGAGGTCGATTGTCACTTTGTGTTGGGTGAAAATTTTCTAAGTCTATCTTCCTAATTTGAAGTAGAATTCCAACATTTCTGATATATTTGAGTGAGTTTGCATCTAACTTTGTCAGATATCGTCGATTAACATCCATTGAAGCTCATTGAGGTCGATTGTCACTTTGTGTTGAGTGAAAATTTCCTAAGTCTATCTTCCTAATTTGAAGTCGAATTTGAACATTTCTGATATATTTGAGTGAGTTTGCATCTAACTTTGTCAGATATCGTCGATTAACATCCATTGAAGCCCATTGAGGTCGATTGTCACTTTGTGTTGGGTGAAAATTTTCTAAGTCTATCTTCCTAATTTGAAGTCGAATTTCAACATTTCTGATATATTTGAGTGAGTTTGCATCTTACTTTGTCAGATATCGTCGATTTACATCCGTTGAAGCCCATTGAGGTCGATTGTCACTTTGTGTTGAGTGAAAATTTTCTAAGTCTATCTTCCTAATTTGGAGTCGAATTTCAACATTTCTGATATATTTGAGTGAGTTTGCATCTAACTTTGTCAGATATCGTCGATTTACATCCGTTGAAGCCCATTGAGGTCGATTGTCACTTTGTGTTGAGTGAAAATTTTCTAAGTCTATCTTCCTAATTTGAAGTCGAATTTCAACATTTCTGATATATTTGAGTGAGTTTGCATCTAACTTTGTCAGATATCGTCGATTTACATCCATTGAAGCCCATTGAGGTCGATTGTCACTTTGTGTTGATTGAAAATCTTCTAAGTCTATCTTCCTAATTTGAAGTCGAATTTCAACATTTCTGATATATTTGAGTGAGTTTGCATCTAACTTTGTCAGATATCGTCGATTAACATCCATTGAAGCCCATTGAGGTCGATTGTCACTTTGTGTTGGGTGAAAATTTTCTAAGTCTATCTTCCTAATTTGAAGTCGAATTTCAACATTTCTGATATATTTGAGTGAGTTTGCATCTTACTTTGTCAGATATCGTCGATTTACATCCGTTGAAGCCCATTGAGGTCGATTGTCACTTTGTGTTGAGTGAAAATTTTCTAAGTCTATCTTCCTAATTTGAAGTCGAATTTCAACATTTCTGATATATTTGAGTGAGTTTGCATCTAACTTTGTCAGATATCGTCGATTTACATCCATTGAAGCCCATTGAGGTCGATTGTCACTTTGTGTTGATTGAAAATCTTCTAAGTCTATCTTCCTAATTTGAAGTCGAATTTCAACATTTCTGATATATTTGAGTGAGTTTGCATCTTACTTTGTCAGATATCGTCGATTTACATCCGTTGAAGCCCATTGAGGTCGATTGTCACTTTGTGTTGAGTGAAAATTTTTTAAGTCTATCTTCCTAATTTGAAGTCGAATTTCAAAATTTCTCATATATTTGATTGAGTTTGCATCTTACTTTGTCAGATATCGTCAATTAACATCCATTGAAGCCCATTGAGGTCGATTGTCACTTTGTGTTGAGTGAAAATTTTCTAAGTCTATCTTCCTAATTTGAAGTCGAATTCCAACATTTCTGATATATTTGAGTGAGTTTGCATCTAACTTTGTCAGATATCGTCGATTAACATCCATTGAAGCTCATTGAGGTCGATTGTCACTTTGTGTTGAGTGAAAATTTTTTAAGTCTATCTTCCTAATTTGAAGTCGAATTTGAACATTTCTGATATATTTGAGTGAGTTTGCATCTAACTTTGTCAGATATCGTCGATTAACATCCATTGAAGCTCATTGAGGTCGATTGTCACTTTGTGTTGAGTGAAAATTTCCTAAGTCTATCTTCCTAATTTGAAGTCGAATTTGAACATTTCTGATATATTTGAGTGAGTTTGCATCTAACTTTGTCAGATATCGTCGATTAACATCCATTGAAGCCCATTGAGGTCGATTGTCACTTTGTGTTGGGTGAAAATTTTCTAAGTCTATCTTCCTAATTTGAAGTCGAATTCCAACATTTCTGATATATTTGAGTGAGTTTGCATCTAACTTTGTCAGATATCGTCAATTAACATCCATTGAAGCCCATTGAGGTCGATTGTCACTTTGTGTTGAGTGAAAATTTTCTAAGTCTATCTTCCTAATTTGAAGTCGAATTCCAACATTTCTGATATATTTGAGTGAGTTTGCATCTAACTGTGTCAGATATCGTCGATTAACATCCATTGAAGCTCATTGAGGTCGATTGTCATTTTGTGTTGAGTGAAAATTTCCTAAGTCTATCTTCCTAATTTGAAGTCGAATTTGAACATTTCTGATATATTTGAGTGAGTTTGCATCTAACTTTGTCAGATATCGTCGATTAACATCCATTGAAGCCCATTGAGGTCGATTGTCACTTTGTGTTGGGTGAAAATTTTCTAAGTCTATCTTCCTAATTTGAAGTCGAATTCCAACATTTCTGATATATTTGAGTGAGTTTGCATCTAACTTTGTCAGATATCGTCAATTAACATCCATTGAAGCCCATTGAGGTCGATTGTCACTTTGTGTTGAGTGAAAATTTTCTAAGTCTATCTTCCTAATTTGAAGTCGAATTCCAACATTTCTGATATATTTGAGTGAGTTTGCATCTAACTTTGTCAGATATCGTCGATTAACATCCATTGAAGCTCATTGAGGTCGATTGTCACTTTGTGTTGAGTGAAAATTTCCTAAGTCTATCTTCCTAATTTGAAGTCGAATTTGAACATTTCTGATATATTTGAGTGAGTTTGCATCTAACTTTGTCAGATATCGTCGATTAACATCCATTGAAGCCCATTGAGGTCGATTGTCACTTTGTGTTGGGTGAAAATTTTCTAAGTCTATCTTCCTAATTTGAAGTCGAATTCCAACATTTCTGATATATTTGAGTGAGTTTGCATCTAACTTTGTCAGATATCGTCAATTAACATCCATTGAAGCCCATTGAGGTCGATTGTCACTTTGTGTTGAGTGAAAATTTTCTAAGTCTATCTTCCTAATTTGAAGTCGAATTCCAACATTTCTGATATATTTGAGTGAGTTTGCATCTAACTTTGTCAGATATCGTCGATTAACATCCATTGAAGCTCATTGAGGTCGATTGTCATTTTGTGTTGAGTGAAAATTTCCTAAGTCTATCTTCCTAATTTGAAGTCGAATTTGAACATTTCTGATATATTTGAGTGAGTTTGCATCTAACTTTGTCAGATATCGTCGATTAACATCCATTGAAGCCCATTGAGGTCGATTGTCACTTTGTGTTGGGTGAAAATTTTCTAAGTCTATCTTCCTAATTTGAAGTCGAATTCCAACATTTCTGATATATTTGAGTGAGTTTGCATCTAACTTTGTCAGATATCGTCAATTAACATCCATTGAAGCCCATAGAGGTCGATTGTCACTTTGTGTTGAGTGAAAATTTTCTAAGTCTATCTTCCTAATTTGAAGTCGAATTCCAACATTCCTGATATATTTGAGTGAGTTTGCATCTAACTTTGTCAGATATCGTCGATTAACATCCATTGAAGCTCATTGAGGTCGATTGTCATTTTGTGTTGAGTGAAAATTTCCTAAGTCTATCTTCCTAATTTGAAGTCGAATTTCAACATTTCTGATATATTTGAGTGAGTTTGCATCTAACTTTGTCAGATATCGTCAATTAACATCCATTGAAGCCCATTGAGGTCGATTGTCACTTTGTGTTGAGTGAAAATTTTCTAAGTCTATCTTCCTAATTTGAAGTCGAATTCCAACATTTCTGATATATTTGAGTGAGTTTGCATCTAACTTTGTCAGATATCGTCGATTAACATCCATTGAAGCTCATTGAGGTCGATTGTCACTTTGTGTTGAGTGAAAATTTCCTAAGTCTATCTTCCTAATTTGAAGTCGAATTTGAACATTTCTGATATATTTGAGTGAGTTTGCATCTAACTTTGTCAGATATCGTCGATTAACATCCATTGAAGCCCATTGAGGTCGATTGTCACTTTGTGTTGGGTGAAAATTTTCTAAGTCTATCTTCCTAATTTGAAGTCGAATTCCAACATTTCTGATATATTTGAGTGAGTTTGCATCTTACTTTGTCAGATATCGTCGATTTACATCCGTTGAAGCCCATTGAGGTCGATTGTCACTTTGTGTTGAGTGAAAATTTCCTAAGTCTATCTTCCTAATTTGAAGTCGAATTTCAAAATTTCTGATATATTTGAGTGAGTTTGCATCTAACTTTGTCAGATATCGTCGATTAACATCCATTGAAGCTCATTGAGGTCGATTGTCACTTTGTGTTGAGTGAAAATTTCCTAAGTCTATCTTCCTAATTTGAAGTCGAATTTGAACATTTCTGATATATTTGAGTGAGTTTGCATCTAACTTTGTCAGATATCGTCGATTAACATCCATTGAAGCCCATTGAGGTCGATTGTCACTTTGTGTTGGGTGAAAATTTTCTAAGTCTATCTTCCTAATTTGAAGTCGAATTCCAACATTTCTGATATATTTGAGTGAGTTTGCATCTAACTTTGTCAGATATCGTCAATTAACATCCATTGAAGCCCATTGAGGTCGATTGTCACTTTGTGTTGAGTGAAAATTTTCTAAGTCTATCTTCCTAATTTGAAGTCGAATTCCAACATTTCTGATATATTTGAGTGAGTTTGCATCTAACTTTGTCAGATATCGTCGATTAACATCCATTGAAGCTCATTGAGGTCGATTGTCATTTTGTGTTGAGTGAAAATTTTTTAAGTCTATCTTCCTAATTTGAAGTCGAATTTCAACATTTCTGATATATTTGAGTGAGTTTGCATCTTACTTTGTCAGATATCGTCGATTTACATCCGTTGAAGCCCATTGAGGTCGATTGTCACTTTGTGTTGAGTGAAAATTTTCTAAGTCTATCTTCCTAATTTGAAGTCGAATTTCAACATTTCTGATATATTTGAGTGAGTTTGCATCTTACTTTGTCAGATATCGTCGATTTACATCCGTTGAAGCCCATTGAGGTCGATTGTCACTTTGTATTGAGTGAAAATTTTTTAAGTCTATCTTCCTAATTTGAAGTCGAATTTCAAAATTTCTCATATATTTGATTGAGTTTGCATCTTACTTTGTCAGATATCGTCAATTAACATACATTGAAGCCCATTGAGGTCGATTGTCACTTTGTGTTGAGTGAAAATTTTCTAAGTCTATCTTCCTAATTTGAAGTCGAATTTCAACATTTTTGATATATTCGAGTGAGATTGCATCTAACTTTGTCAGATATCGTCGATTAACATCTATTGAAGCCCATTGAGGTCGATTGTCACTTTGTGTTGAGTGAAAATTTTTTAAGTCTATCTTCCTAATTTGAAGTGAAATTTCAAAATTTCTCATATATTTGAGTGAGTTTGCATCTAAATTGTCAGATATCGTCGATTAACATCCATTGAAGCCCATTGAGGTCGATTGTCACTTTGTGTTGAGTGAAAATTTTCTAAGTTTATCTTCCTAATTTGAAGTCGAATTTCAACATTTCTCATATATTTGAGTGAGTTTGCATCTAAATAGTCAGATATCGTCGATTAACATCCATTGAAGCCCATTGAGGTCGATTGTCACTTTGTGTTGAGTGAAAATTTTCTAAGTCTATCTTCCTAATTTGAAGTCGAATTTCAACATTTCTCATATATTTGAGTGAGTTTGCATCTAACTTTGTCAGATATCGTCGATTAACATCCATTGAAGCCCATTGATGTCGATTGTCACTTTGTGTTGAGTGAAAATTTTTTAAGTTTATCTTCCTAATTTGAAGTCGAATTTCAACATTTCTCATATATTTGAGTGAGTTTGCATCTAACTTTATCAGATATCGTCGATTTACATCCGTTGTAGCCCATTGAGGTCGATTGTCACTTTGTGTTGAGTGAAAATTTTCTAAGTCTATCTTCCTAATTTGAAGTCGAATTTGAACATTTCTGATATATTTGAGTGAGTTTGCATCTAACTTTGTCAGATATCGTCGATTAACATCCATT
Organism: Diorhabda carinulata; assembly: GCF_026250575.1. Classification (NCBI taxonomy): domain Eukaryota; kingdom Metazoa; phylum Arthropoda; class Insecta; order Coleoptera; family Chrysomelidae; genus Diorhabda; species Diorhabda carinulata. The sequence goes on from NC_079462.1 coordinate 15,856,022, forward strand.
GAAGCTCATTGAGGTCGATTGTCACTTTGTGTTGAGTGAAAATTTCCTAAGTCTATCTTCCTAATTTGAAGTCGAATTTGAACATTTCTGATATATTTGAGTGAGTTTGCATCTAACTTTGTCAGATATCGTCGATTAACATCCATTGAAGCCCATTGAGGTCGATTGTCACTTTGTGTTGGGTGAAAATTTTCTAAGTCTATCTTCCTAATTTGAAGTCGAATTTCAACATTTCTGATATATTTGAGTGAGTTTGCATCTTACTTTGTCAGATATCGTCGATTTACATCCGTTGAAGCCCATTGAGGTCGATTGTCACTTTGTGTTGAGTGAAAATTTTCTAAGTCTATCTTCCTAATTTGAAGTCGAATTTCAACATTTCTGATATATTTGAGTGAGTTTGCATCTAACTTTGTCAGATATCGTCGATTAACATCCATTGAAGCCCATTGAGGTCGATTGTCACTTTGTGTTGGGTGAAAATTTTCTAAGTCTATCTTCCTAATTTGAAGTCGAATTTCAACATTTCTGATATATTTGAGTGAGTTTGCATCTTACTTTGTCAGATATCGTCGATTTACATCCGTTGAAGCCCATTGAGGTCGATTGTCACTTTGTGTTGAGTGAAAATTTTCTAAGTCTATCTTCCTAATTTGAAGTCGAATTTCAACATTTCTGATATATTTGAGTGAGTTTGCATCTTACTTTGTCAGATATCGTCGATTTACATCCGTTGAAGCCCATTGAGGTCGATTGTCACTTTGTGTTGAGTGAAAATTTTCTAAGTCTATCTTCCTAATTTGAAGTCGAATTTCAACATTTTTGATATATTCGAGTGAGATTGCATCTAACTTTGTCAGATATCGTCGATTAACATCTATTGAAGCCCATTGAGGTCGATTGTCACTTTGTGTTGAGTGAAAATTTTTTAAGTCTATCTTCCTAATTTGAAGTGAAATTTCAAAATTTCTCATATATTTGAGTGAGTTTGCATCTAAATTGTGAGATATCGTCGATTAACATCCATTGAAGCCCATTGAGGTCGATTGTCACTTTGTGTTGAGTGAAAATTTTTTAAGTTTATCTTCCTAATTTGAAGTCGAATTTCAACATTTCTCATATATTTGAGTGAGTTTGCATCTAAATAGTCAGATATCGTCGATTAACATCCATTGAAGCCCATTGAGGTCGATTGTCACTTTGTGTTGAGTGAAAATTTTCTAAGTCTATCTTCCTAATTTGAAGTCGAATTTCAACATTTCTCATATATTTGAGTGAGTTTGCATCTAACTTTGTCAGATATCGTCGATTAACATCCATTGAAGCCCATTGATGTCGATTGTCACTTTGTGTTGAGTGAAAATTTTTTAAGTTTATCTTCCTAATTTGAAGTCGAATTTCAACATTTCTCATATATTTGAGTGAGTTTGCATCTAACTTTGTCAGATATCGTCGATTAACATCCATTGAAGCCCATTGAGGTCGATTGTCACTTTGTGTTGGGTGAAAATTTTCTAAGTCTATCTTCCTAATTTGAAGTCGAATTCCAACATTTCTGATATATTTGAGTGAGTTTGCATCTAACTTTGTCAGATATCGTCGATTAACATCCATTGAAGCTCATTGAGGTCGATTGTCATTTTGTGTTGAGTGAAAATTTCCTAAGTCTATCTTCCTAATTTGAAGTCGAATTTCAACATTTTTGATATATTCGAGTGAGATTGCATCTAACTTTGTCAGATATCGTCGATTAACATCTATTGAAGCCCATTGAGGTCGATTGTCACTTTGTGTTGAGTGAAAATTTTTTAAGTCTATCTTCCTAATTTGAAGTGAAATTTCAAAATTTCTCATATATTTGAGTGAGTTTGCATCTAAATTGTCAGATATCGTCGATTAACATCCATTGAAGCCCATTGAGGTCGATTGTCACTTTGTGTTGAGTGAAAATTTTCTAAGTTTATCTTCCTAATTTGAAGTCGAATTTCAACATTTCTCATATATTTGAGTGAGTTTGCATCTAAATAGTCAGATATCGTCGATTAACATCCATTGAAGCCCATTGAGGTCGATTGTCACTTTGTGTTGAGTGAAAATTTTCTAAGTCTATCTTCCTAATTTGAAGTCGAATTTCAACATTTCTCATATATTTGAGTGAGTTTGCATCTAACTTTGTCAGATATCGTCGATTAACATCCATTGAAGCCCATTGATGTCGATTGTCACTTTGTGTTGAGTGAAAATTTTTTAAGTTTATCTTCCTAATTTGAAGTCGAATTTCAACATTTCTCATATATTTGAGTGAGTTTGCATCTAACTTTATCAGATATCGTCGATTTACATCCGTTGTAGCCCATTGAGGTCGATTGTCACTTTGTGTTGAGTGAAAATTTTCTAAGTCTATCTTCCTAATTTGAAGTCGAATTTGAACATTTCTGATATATTTGAGTGAGTTTGCATCTAACTTTGTCAGATATCGTCGATTAACATCCATTGAAGCTCATTGAGGTCGATTGTCACTTTGTGTTGAGTGAAAATTTCCTAAGTCTATCTTCCTAATTTGAAGTCGAATTTGAACATTTCTGATATATTTGAGTGAGTTTGCATCTAACTTTGTCAGATATCGTCGATTAACATCCATTGAAGCCCATTGAGGTCGATTGTCACTTTGTGTTGGGTGAAAATTTTCTAAGTCTATCTTCCTAATTTGAAGTCGAATTTCAACATTTCTGATATATTTGAGTGAGTTTGCATCTTACTTTGTCAGATATCGTCGATTAACATCCATTGAAGCCCATTGAGGTCGATTGTCACTTTGTGTTGGGTGAAAATTTTCTAAGTCTATCTTCCTAATTTGAAGTCGAATTTCAACATTTCTGATATATTTGAGTGAGTTTGCATCTTACTTTGTCAGATATCGTCGATTTACATCCGTTGAAGCCCATTGAGGTCGATTGTCACTTTGTGTTGAGTGAAAATTTTCTAAGTCTATCTTCCTAATTTGAAGTCGAATTTCAACATTTCTGATATATTTGAGTGAGTTTGCATCTTACTTTGTCAGATATCGTCGATTTACATCCGTTGAAGCCCATTGAGGTCGATTGTCACTTTGTGTTGAGTGAAAATTTTCTAAGTCTATCTTCCTAATTTGAAGTCGAATTTCAACATTTTTGATATATTCGAGTGAGATTGCATCTAACTTTGTCAGATATCGTCGATTAACATCTATTGAAGCCCATTGAGGTCGATTGTCACTTTGTGTTGAGTGAAAATTTTTTAAGTCTATCTTCCTAATTTGAAGTGAAATTTCAAAATTTCTCATATATTTGAGTGAGTTTGCATCTAAATTGTGAGATATCGTCGATTAACATCCATTGAAGCCCATTGAGGTCGATTGTCACTTTGTGTTGAGTGAAAATTTTTTAAGTTTATCTTCCTAATTTGAAGTCGAATTTCAACATTTCTCATATATTTGAGTGAGTTTGCATCTAAATAGTCAGATATCGTCGATTAACATCCATTGAAGCCCATTGAGGTCGATTGTCACTTTGTGTTGAGTGAAAATTTTCTAAGTCTATCTTCCTAATTTGAAGTCGAATTTCAACATTTCTCATATATTTGAGTGAGTTTGCATCTAACTTTGTCAGATATCGTCGATTAACATCCATTGAAGCCCATTGATGTCGATTGTCACTTTGTGTTGAGTGAAAATTTTTTAAGTTTATCTTCCTAATTTGAAGTCGAATTTCAACATTTCTCATATATTTGAGTGAGTTTGCATCTAACTTTGTCAGATATCGTCGATTAACATCCATTGAAGCCCATTGAGGTCGATTGTCACTTTGTGTTGGGTGAAAATTTTCTAAGTCTATCTTCCTAATTTGAAGTCGAATTCCAACATTTCTGATATATTTGAGTGAGTTTGCATCTAACTTTGTCAGATATCGTCGATTAACATCCATTGAAGCTCATTGAGGTCGATTGTCATTTTGTGTTGAGTGAAAATTTCCTAAGTCTATCTTCCTAATTTGAAGTCGAATTTGAACATTTCTGATATATTTGAGTGAGTTTGCATCTAACTTTGTCAGATATCGTCGATTAACATCCATTGAAGCCCATTGAGGTCGATTGTCACTTTGTGTTGGGTGAAAATTTTCGAAGTCTATCTTCCTAATTTGAAGTCGAATTTCAACATTTCTGATATATTTGAGTGAGTTTGCATCTTACTTTGTCAGATATCGTCGATTTACATCCGTTGAAGCCCATTGAGGTCGATTGTCACTTTGTGTTGAGTGAAAATTTTCTAAGTCTATCTTCCTAATTTGAAGTCGAATTTCAACATTTCTGATATATTTGAGTGAGTTTGCATCTTACTTTGTCAGATATCGTCGATTTACATCCGTTGAAGCCCATTGAGGTCGATTGTCACTTTGTATTGAGTGAAAATTTTTTAAGTCTATCTTCCTAATTTGAAGTCGAATTTCAAAATTTCTCATATATTTGATTGAGTTTGCATCTTACTTTGTCAGATATCGTCAATTAACATACATTGAAGCCCATTGAGGTCGATTGTCACTTTGTGTTGAGTGAAAATTTTCTAAGTCTATCTTCCTAATTTGAAGTCGAATTTCAACATTTTTGATATATTCGAGTGAGATTGCATCTAACTTTGTCAGATATCGTCGATTAACATCTATTGAAGCCCATTGAGGTCGATTGTCACTTTGTGTTGAGTGAAAATTTTTTAAGTCTATCTTCCTAATTTGAAGTGAAATTTCAAAATTTCTCATATATTTGAGTGAGTTTGCATCTAAATTGTCAGATATCGTCGATTAACATCCATTGAAGCCCATTGAGGTCGATTGTCACTTTGTGTTGAGTGAAAATTTTCTAAGTTTATCTTCCTAATTTGAAGTCGAATTTCAACATTTCTCATATATTTGAGTGAGTTTGCATCTAAATAGTCAGATATCGTCGATTAACATCCATTGAAGCCCATTGAGGTCGATTGTCACTTTGTGTTGAGTGAAAATTTTCTAAGTCTATCTTCCTAATTTGAAGTCGAATTTCAACATTTCTCATATATTTGAGTGAGTTTGCATCTAACTTTGTCAGATATCGTCGATTAACATCCATTGAAGCCCATTGATGTCGATTGTCACTTTGTGTTGAGTGAAAATTTTTTAAGTTTATCTTCCTAATTTGAAGTCGAATTTCAACATTTCTCATATATTTGAGTGAGTTTGCATCTAACTTTATCAGATATCGTCGATTTACATCCGTTGTAGCCCATTGAGGTCGATTGTCACTTTGTGTTGAGTGAAAATTTTCTAAGTCTATCTTCCTAATTTGAAGTCGAATTTGAACATTTCTGATATATTTGAGTGAGTTTGCATCTAACTTTGTCAGATATCGTCGATTAACATCCATTGAAGCTCATTGAGGTCGATTGTCACTTTGTGTTGAGTGAAAATTTCCTAAGTCTATCTTCCTAATTTGAAGTCGAATTTGAACATTTCTGATATATTTGAGTGAGTTTGCATCTAACTTTGTCAGATATCGTCGATTAACATCCATTGAAGCCCATTGAGGTCGATTGTCACTTTGTGTTGGGTGAAAATTTTCTAAGTCTATCTTCCTAATTTGAAGTCGAATTCCAACATTTCTGATATATTTGAGTGAGTTTGCATCTAACTTTGTCAGATATCGTCGATTAACATCCATTGAAGCTCATTGAGGTCGATTGTCATTTTGTGTTGAGTGAAAATTTCCTAAGTCTATCTTCCTAATTTGAAGTCGAATTTGAACATTTCTGATATATTTGAGTGAGTTTGCATCTAACTTTGTCAGATATCGTCGATTAACATCCGTTGAAGCCCATTGAGGTCGATTGTCACTTTGTGTTGAGTGAAAATTTTCTAAGTCTATCTTCCTAATTTGAAGTCGAATTTCAACATTTCTGATATATTTGAGTGAGTTTGCATCTAACTTTGTCAGATATCGTCGATTTACATCCATTGAAGCCCATTGAGGTCGATTGTCACTTTGTGTTGATTGAAAATCTTCTAAGTCTATCTTCCTAATTTGAAGTCGAATTTCAACATTTCTGATATATTTGAGTGAGTTTGCATCTTACTTTGTCAGATATCGTCGATTTACATCCGTTGAAGCCCATTGAGGTCGATTGTCACTGTGTGTTGAGTGAAAATTTTCTAAGTCTATCTTCCTAATTTGAAGTCGAATTTCAACATTTCTGATATATTTGAGTGAGTTTGCATCTTACTTTGTCAGATATCGTCGATTTACATCCGTTGAAGCCCATTGAGGTCGATTGTCACTTTGTATTGAGTGAAAATTTTTTAAGTCTATCTTCCTAATTTGAAGTCGAATTTCAAAATTTCTCATATATTTGATTGAGTTTGCATCTTACTTTGTCAGATATCGTCAATTAACATACATTGAAGCCCATTGAGGTCGATTGTCACTTTGTGTTGAGTGAAAATTTTCTAAGTCTATCTTCCTAATTTGAAGTCGAATTTCAACATTTTTGATATATTCGAGTGAGATTGCATCTAACTTTGTCAGATATCGTCGATTAACATCTATTGAAGCCCATTGAGGTCGATTGTCACTTTGTGTTGAGTGAAAATTTTTTAAGTCTATCTTCCTAATTTGAAGTGAAATTTCAAAATTTCTCATATATTTGAGTGAGTTTGCATCTAAATTGTCAGATATCGTCGATTAACATCCATTGAAGCCCATTGAGGTCGATTGTCACTTTGTGTTGAGTGAAAATTTTCTAAGTCTATCTTCCTAATTTGAAGTCGAATTTCAACATTTCTGATATATTTGAGTGAGTTTGCATCTTACTTTGTCAGATATCGTCGATTTACATCCGTTGAAGCCCATTGAGGTCGATTGTCACTTTGTGTTGAGTGAAAATTTTCTAAGTCTATCTTCCTAATTTGAAGTCGAATTTCAACATTTCTGATATATTTGAGTGAGTTTGCATCTAACTTTGTCAGATATCGTCGATTTACATCCATTGAAGCCCATTGAGGTCGATTGTCACTTTGTGTTGATTGAAAATCTTCTAAGTCTATCTTCCTAATTTGAAGTCGAATTTCAACATTTCTGATATATTTGAGTGAGTTTGCATCTTACTTTGTCAGATATCGTCGATTTACATCCGTTGAAGCCCATTGAGGTCGATTGTCACTGTGTGTTGAGTGAAAATTTTCTAAGTCTATCTTCCTAATTTGAAGTCGAATTTCAACATTTCTGATATATTTGAGTGAGTTTGCATCTTACTTTGTCAGATATCGTCGATTTACATCCGTTGAAGCCCATTGAGGTCGATTGTCACTTTGTATTGAGTGAAAATTTTTTAAGTCTATCTTCCTAATTTGAAGTCGAATTTCAAAATTTCTCATATATTTGATTGAGTTTGCATCTCACTTTGTCAGATATCGTCAATTAACATACATTGAAGCCCATTGAGGTCGATTGTCACTTTGTGTTGAGTGAAAATTTTCTAAGTCTATCTTCCTAATTTGAAGTCGAATTTCAACATTTTTGATATATTCGAGTGAGATTGCATCTAACTTTGTCAGATATCGTCGATTAACATCTATTGAAGCCCATTGAGGTCGATTGTCACTTTGTGTTGAGTGAAAATTTTTTAAGTCTATCTTCCTAATTTGAAGTGAAATTTCAAAATTTCTCATATATTTGAGTGAGTTTGCATCTAAATTGTCAGATATCGTCGATTAACATCCATTGAAGCCCATTGAGGTCGATTGTCACTTTGTGTTGAGTGAAAATTTTCTAAGTTTATCTTCCTAATTTGAAGTCGAATTTCAACATTTCTCATATATTTGAGTGAGTTTGCATCTAAATAGTCAGATATCGTCGATTAACATCCATTGAAGCCCATTGAGGTCGATTGTCACTTTGTGTTGAGTGAAAATTTTCTAAGTCTATCTTCCTAATTTGAAGTCGAATTTCAACATTTTTGATATATTCGAGTGAGATTGCATCTAACTTTGTCAGATATCGTCGATTAACATCTATTGAAGCCCATTGAGGTCGATTGTCACTTTGTGTTGAGTGAAAATTTTTTAAGTCTATCTTCCTAATTTGAAGTGAAATTTCAAAATTTCTCATATATTTGAGTGAGTTTGCATCTAAATTGTCAGATATCGTCGATTAACATCCATTGAAGCCCATTGAGGTCGATTGTCACTTTGTGTTGAGTGAAAATTTTCTAAGTTTATCTTCCTAATTTGAAGTCGAATTTCAACATTTCTCATATATTTGAGTGAGTTTGCATCTAAATAGTCAGATATCGTCGATTAACATCCATTGAAGCCCATTGAGGTCGATTGTCACTTTGTGTTGAGTGAAAATTTTCTAAGTCTATCTTCCTAATTTGAAGTCGAATTTCAACATTTCTCATATATTTGAGTGAGTTTGCATCTAACTTTGTCAGATATCGTCGATTAACATCCATTGAAGCCCATTGATGTCGATTGTCACTTTGTGTTGAGTGAAAATTTTTTAAGTTTATCTTCCTAATTTGAAGTCGAATTTCAACATTTCTCATATATTTGAGTGAGTTTGCATCTAACTTTATCAGATATCGTCGATTTACATCCGTTGTAGCCCATTGAGGTCGATTGTCACTTTGTGTTGAGTGAAAATTTTCTAAGTCTATCTTCCTAATTTGAAGTCGAATTTGAACATTTCTGATATATTTGAGTGAGTTTGCATCTAACTTTGTCAGATATCGTCGATTAACATCCATTGAAGCTCATTGAGGTCGATTGTCACTTTGTGTTGAGTGAAAATTTCCTAAGTCTATCTTCCTAATTTGAAGTCGAATTTGAACATTTCTGATATATTTGAGTGAGTTTGCATCTAACTTTGTCAGATATCGTCGATTAACATCCATTGAAGCCCATTGAGGTCGATTGTCACTTTGTGTTGGGTGAAAATTTTCTAAGTCTATCTTCCTAATTTGAAGTCGAATTTCAACATTTCTGATATATTTGAGTGAGTTTGCATCTTACTTTGTCAGATATCGTCGATTTACATCCGTTGAAGCCCATTGAGGTCGATTGTCACTTTGTGTTGAGTGAAAATTTTCTAAGTCTATCTTCCTAATTTGAAGTCGAATTTCAACATTTCTGATATATTTGAGTGAGTTTGCATCTAACTTTGTCAGATATCGTCGATTAACATCCATTGAAGCCCATTGAGGTCGATTGTCACTTTGTGTTGGGTGAAAATTTTCTAAGTCTATCTTCCTAATTTGAAGTCGAATTTCAACATTTCTGATATATTTGAGTGAGTTTGCATCTTACTTTGTCAGATATCGTCGATTTACATCCGTTGAAGCCCATTGAGGTCGATTGTCACTTTGTGTTGAGTGAAAATTTTCTAAGTCTATCTTCCTAATTTGAAGTCGAATTTCAACATTTCTGATATATTTGAGTGAGTTTGCATCTTACTTTGTCAGATATCGTCGATTTACATCCGTTGAAGCCCATTGAGGTCGATTGTCACTTTGTATTGAGTGAAAATTTTTTAAGTCTATCTTCCTAATTTGAAGTCGAATTTCAAAATTTCTCATATATTTGATTGAGTTTGCATCTTACTTTGTCAGATATCGTCAATTAACATACATTGAAGCCCATTGAGGTCGATTGTCACTTTGTGTTGGGTGAAAATTTTCTAAGTCTATCTTCCTAATTTGAAGTCGAATTTCAACATTTCTGATATATTTGAGTGAGTTTGCATCTTACTTTGTCAGATATCGTCGATTTACATCCGTTGAAGCCCATTGAGGTCGATTGTCACTTTGTGTTGAGTGAAAATTTTTTAAGTCTATCTTCCTAATTTGAAGTGAAATTTCAAAATTTCTCATATATTTGAGTGAGTTTGCATCTAAATTGTCAGATATCGTCGATTAACATCCATTGAAGCCCATTGAGGTCGATTGTCACTTTGTGTTGAGTGAAAATTTTTTAAGTTTATCTTCCTAATTTGAAGTCGAATTTCAACATTTCTCATATATTTGAGTGAGTTTGCATCTAAATAGTCAGATATCGTCGATTAACATCCATTGAAGCCCATTGAGGTCGATTGTCACTTTGTGTTGAGTGAAAATTTTCTAAGTCTATCTTCCTAATTTGAAGTCGAATTTCAACATTTCTCATATATTTGAGTGAGTTTGCATCTAACTTTGTCAGATATCGTCGATTAACATCCATTGAAGCCCATTGATGTCGATTGTCACTTTGTGTTGAGTGAAAATTTTTTAAGTTTATCTTCCTAATTTGAAGTCGAATTTCAACATTTCTCATATATTTGAGTGAGTTTGCATCTAACTTTGTCAGATATCGTCGATTAACATCCATTGAAGCCCATTGAGGTCGATTGTCACTTTGTGTTGGGTGAAAATTTTCTAAGTCTATCTTCCTAATTTGAAGTCGAATTCCAACATTTCTGATATATTTGAGTGAGTTTGCATCTAACTTTGTCAGATATCGTCGATTAACATCCATTGAAGCTCATTGAGGTCGATTGTCATTTTGTGTTGAGTGAAAATTTCCTAAGTCTATCTTCCTAATTTGAAGTCGAATTTGAACATTTCTGATATATTTGAGTGAGTTTGCATCTAACTTTGTCAGATATCGTCGATTAACATCCATTGAAGCCCATTGAGGTCGATTGTCACTTTGTGTTGAGTGAAAATTTTCTAAGTTTATCTTCCTAATTTGAAGTCGAATTTCAACATTTCTCATATATTTGAGTGAGTTTGCATCTAAATAGTCAGATATCGTCGATTAACATCCATTGAAGCCCATTGAGGTCGATTGTCACTTTGTGTTGAGTGAAAATTTTCTAAGTCTATCTTCCTAATTTGAAGTCGAATTTCAACATTTCTCATATATTTGAGTGAGTTTGCATCTAACTTTGTCAGATATCGTCGATTAACATCCATTGAAGCCCATTGATGTCGATTGTCACTTTGTGTTGAGTGAAAATTTTCTAAGTCTATCTTCCTAATTTGAAGTCGAATTTCAACATTTCTGATATATTTGAGTGAGTTTGCATCTAACTTTGTCAGATATCGTCGATTTACATCCATTGAAGCCCATTGAGGTCGATTGTCACTTTGTGTTGATTGAAAATCTTCTAAGTCTATCTTCCTAATTTGAAGTCGAATTTCAACATTTCTGATATATTTGAGTGAGTTTGCATCTTACTTTGTCAGATATCGTCGATTTACATCCGTTGAAGCCCATTGAGGTCGATTGTCACTGTGTGTTGAGTGAAAATTTTCTAAGTCTATCTTCCTAATTTGAAGTCGAATTTCAACATTTCTGATATATTTGAGTGAGTTTGCATCTTACTTTGTCAGATATCGTCGATTTACATCCGTTGAAGCCCATTGAGGTCGATTGTCACTTTGTATTGAGTGAAAATTTTTTAAGTCTATCTTCCTAATTTGAAGTCGAATTTCAAAATTTCTCATATATTTGATTGAGTTTGCATCTTACTTTGTCAGATATCGTCAATTAACATACATTGAAGCCCATTGAGGTCGATTGTCACTTTGTGTTGAGTGAAAATTTTCTAAGTCTATCTTCCTAATTTGAAGTCGAATTTCAACATTTTTGATATATTCGAGTGAGATTGCATCTAACTTTGTCAGATATCGTCGATTAACATCTATTGAAGCCCATTGAGGTCGATTGTCACTTTGTGTTGAGTGAAAATTTTTTAAGTCTATCTTCCTAATTTGAAGTGAAATTTCAAAATTTCTCATATATTTGAGTGAGTTTGCATCTAAATTGTCAGATATCGTCGATTAACATCCATTGAAGCCCATTGAGGTCGATTGTCACTTTGTGTTGAGTGAAAATTTTCTAAGTTTATCTTCCTAATTTGAAGTCGAATTTCAACATTTCTCATATATTTGAGTGAGTTTGCATCTAAATAGTCAGATATCGTCGATTAACATCCATTGAAGCCCATTGAGGTCGATTGTCACTTTGTGTTGAGTGAAAATTTTCTAAGTCTATCTTCCTAATTTGAAGTCGAATTTCAACATTTCTCATATATTTGAGTGAGTTTGCATCTAACTTTGTCAGATATCGTCGATTAACATCCATTGAAGCCCATTGATGTCGATTGTCACTTTGTGTTGAGTGAAAATTTTTTAAGTTTATCTTCCTAATTTGAAGTCGAATTTCAACATTTCTCATATATTTGAGTGAGTTTGCATCTAACTTTATCAGATATCGTCGATTTACATCCGTTGTAGCCCATTGAGGTCGATTGTCACTTTGTGTTGAGTGAAAATTTTCTAAGTCTATCTTCCTAATTTGAAGTCGAATTTGAACATTTCTGATATATTTGAGTGAGTTTGCATCTAACTTTGTCAGATATCGTCGATTAACATCCATTGAAGCTCATTGAGGTCGATTGTCACTTTGTGTTGAGTGAAAATTTCCTAAGTCTATCTTCCTAATTTGAAGTCGAATTTGAACATTTCTGATATATTTGAGTGAGTTTGCATCTAACTTTGTCAGATATCGTCGATTAACATCCATTGAAGCCCATTGAGGTCGATTGTCACTTTGTGTTGGGTGAAAATTTTCTAAGTCTATCTTCCTAATTTGAAGTCGAATTTCAACATTTCTCATATATTTGAGTGAGTTTGCATCTTACTTTGTCAGATATCGTCGATTTACATCCGTAGAAGCCCATTGAGGTCGATTGTCACTTTGTGTTGAGTGAAAATTTCCTAAGTCTATCTTCCTAATTTGAAGTCGAATTTGAACATTTCTGATATATTTGAGTGAGTTTGCATCTAACTTTGTCAGATATCGTCGATTAACATCCATTGAAGCCCATTGAGGTCGATTGTCACTTTGTGTTGGGTGAAAATTTTCTAAGTCTATCTTCCTAATTTGAAGTCGAATTTCAACATTTCTGATATATTTGAGTGAGTTTGCATCTTACTTTGTCAGATATCGTCGATTTACATCCGTTGAAGCCCATTGAGGTCGATTGTCACTTTGTGTTGAGTGAAAATTTTCTAAGTCTATCTTCCTAATTTGAAGTCGAATTTCAACATTTCTGATATATTTGAGTGAGTTTGCATCTAACTTTGTCAGATATCGTCGATTTACATCCATTGAAGCCCATTGAGGTCGATTGTCACTTTGTGTTGATTGAAAATCTTCTAAGTCTATCTTCCTAATTTGAAGTCGAATTTCAACATTTCTGATATATTTGAGTGAGTTTGCATCTTACTTTGTCAGATATCGTCGATTTACATCCGTTGAAGCCCATTGAGGTCGATTGTCACTTTGTGTTGAGTGAAAATTTTTTAAGTCTATCTTCCTAATTTGAAGTCGAATTTCAAAATTTCTCATATATTTGAGTGAGTTTGCATCTAAATTGTCAGATATCGTCAATTAACATCCATTGAAGCCCATTGAGGTCGATTGTCACTTTGTGTTGAGTGAAAATTTTTTAAGTCTATCATCCTAATTTGAAGTCGAATTTCAACATTTCTCATATATTTGAGTGAGTTTGCATCTTACTTTGTCAGATATCGTCGATTTACATCCGTAGAAGCCCATTGAGGTCGATTGTCACTTTGTGTTGAGTGAAAATTTCCTAAGTCTATCTTCCTAATTTGAAGTCGAATTTGAACATTTCTGATATATTTGAGTGAGTTTGCATCTAACTTTGTCAGATATCGTCGATTAACATCCATTGAAGCCCATTGAGGTCGATTGTCACTTTGTGTTGGGTGAAAATTTTCTAAGTCTATCTTCCTAATTTGAAGTCGAATTTCAACATTTCTGATATATTTGAGTGAGTTTGCATCTTACTTTGTCAGATATCGTCGATTTACATCCGTTGAAGCCCATTGAGGTCGATTGTCACTTTGTGTTGAGTGAAAATTTTCTAAGTCTATCTTCCTAATTTGAAGTCGAATTTCAACATTTCTGATATATTTGAGTGAGTTTGCATCTAACTTTGTCAGATATCGTCGATTTACATCCATTGAAGCCCATTGAGGTCGATTGTCACTTTGTGTTGATTGAAAATCTTCTAAGTCTATCTTCCTAATTTGAAGTCGAATTTCAACATTTCTGATATATTTGAGTGAGTTTGCATCTTACTTTGTCAGATATCGTCGATTTACATCCGTTGAAGCCCATTGAGGTCGATTGTCACTTTGTGTTGAGTGAAAATTTCCTAAGTCTATCTTCCTAATTTGAAGTCGAATTTGAACATTTCTGATATATTTGAGTGAGTTTGCATCTAACTTTGTCAGATATCGTCGATTAACATCCATTGAAGCCCATTGAGGTCGATTGTCACTTTGTGTTGGGTGAAAATTTTCTAAGTCTATCTTCCTAATTTGAAGTCGAATTTCAACATTTCTGATATATTTGAGTGAGTTTGCATCTTACTTTGTCAGATATCGTCGATTTACATCCGTTGAAGCCCATTGAGGTCGATTGTCACTTTGTGTTGATTGAAAATTTTCTAAGTCTATCTTCCTAATTTGAAGTCGAATTTCAACATTTCTGATATATTTGAGTGAGTTTGCATCTAACTTTGTCAGATATCGTCAATTAACATCCATTGAAGCCCATTGAGGTCGATTGTCACTTTGTGTTGAGTGAAAATTTTCTAAGTCTATCTTCCTAATTTGAAGTCGAATTCCAACATTTCTGATATATTTGAGTGAGTTTGCATCTAACTTTGTCAGATATCGTCGATTAACATCCATCGAAGCTCATTGAGGTCGATTGTCACTTTGTGTTGAGTGAAAATTTCCTAAGTCTATCTTCCTAATTTGAAGTCGAATTTGAACATTTCTGATATATTTGAGTGAGTTTGCATCTAACTTTGTCAGATATCGTCGATTAACATCCATTGAAGCCCATTGAGGTCGATTGTCACTTTGTGTTGGGTGAAAATTTTCTAAGTCTATCTTCCTAATTTGAAGTCGAATTTCAACATTTCTGATATATTTGAGTGAGTTTGCATCTTACTTTGTCAGATATCGTCGATTTACATCCGTTGAAGCCCATTGAGGTCGATTGTCACTTTGTGTTGAGTGAAAATTTTCTAAGTCTATCTTCCTAATTTGAAGTCGAATTTCAACATTTCTGATATATTTGAGTGAGTTTGCATCTAACTTTGTCAGATATCGTCGATTTACATCCATTGAAGCCCATTGAGGTCGATTGTCACTTTGTGTTGATTGAAAATCTTCTAAGTCTATCTTCCTAATTTGAAGTCGAATTTCAACATTTCTGATATATTTGAGTGAGTTTGCATCTTACTTTGTCAGATATCGTCGATTTACATCCGTTGAAGCCCATTGAGGTCGATTGTCACTTTGTGTTGAGTGAAAATTTTCTAAGTCTATCTTCCTAATTTGAAGTCGAATTTCAACATTTCTGATATATTTGAGTGAGTTTGCATCTAACTTTGTCAGATATCGTCGATTTACATCCGTTGAAGCCCATTGAGGTCGATTGTCACTTTGTGTTGGGTGAAAATTTTCTAAGTCTATCTTCCTAATTTGAAGTCGAATTCCAACATTTCTGATATATTTGAGTGAGTTTGCATCTAACTTTGTCAGATATCGTCGATTAACATCCATTGAAGCTCATTGAGGTCGATTGTCATTTTGTGTTGAGTGAAAATTTCCTAAGTCTATCTTCCTAATTTGAAGTCGAATTTGAACATTTCTGATATATTTGAGTGAGTTTGCATCTAACTTTGTCAGATATCGTCGATTAACATCCATTGAAGCCCATTGAGGTCGATTGTCACTTTGTGTTGGGTGAAAATTTTCTAAGTCTATCTTCCTAATTTGAAGTCGAATTTCAACATTTCTGATATATTTGAGTGAGTTTGCATCTTACTTTGTCAGATATCGTCGATTTACATCCGTTGAAGCCCATTGAGGTCGATTGTCACTTTGTGTTGAGTGAAAATTTTCTAAGTCTATCTTCCTAATTTGAAGTCGAATTTCAACATTTCTGATATATTTGAGTGAGTTTGCATCTAACTTTGTCAGATATCGTCGATTTACATCCATTGAAGCCCATTGAGGTCGATTGTCACTTTGTGTTGAGTGAAAATTTTTTAAGTCTATCTTCCTAATTTGAAGTCGAATTTCAACATTTCTCATATATTTGAGTGAGTTTGCATCTTACTTTGTCAGATATCGTCGATTTACATCCGTAGAAGCCCATTGAGGTCGATTGTCACTTTGTGTTGAGTGAAAATTTCCTAAGTCTATCTTCCTAATTTGAAGTCGAATTTCAACATTTCTGATATATTTGAGTGAGTTTGCATCTAACTTTGTCAGATATCGTCAATTAACATCCATTCAAGCCCATTGAGGTCGATTGTCACTTTGTGTTGAGTGAAAATTTTCTAAGTCTATCTTCCTAATTTGAGGTCGAATTCCAACATTTCTGATATATTTGAGTGAGTTTGCATCTAACTTTGTCAGATATCGTCGATTAACATCCATCGAAGCTCATTGAGGTCGATTGTCACTTTGTGTTGAGTGAAAATTTCCTAAGTCTATCTTCCTAATTTGAAGTCGAATTTGAACATTTCTGATATATTTGAGTGAGTTTGCATCTAACTTTGTCAGATATCGTCGATTAACATCCATTGAAGCCCATTGAGGTCGATTGTCACTTTGTGTTGGGTGAAAATTTTCTAAGTCTATCTTCCTAATTTGAAGTCGAATTTCAACATTTCTGATATATTTGAGTGAGTTTGCATCTTACTTTGTCAGATATCGTCGATTTACATCCGTTGAAGCCCATTGAGGTCGATTGTCACTTTGTGTTGAGTGAAAATTTTCTAAGTCTATCTTCCTAATTTGAAGTCGAATTTCAACATTTCTGATATATTTGAGTGAGTTTGCATCTAACTTTGTCAGATATCGTCGATTTACATCCATTGAAGCCCATTGAGGTCGATTGTCACTTTGTGTTGATTGAAAATCTTCTAAGTCTATCTTCCTAATTTGAAGTCGAATTTCAACATTTCTGATATATTTGAGTGAGTTTGCATCTTACTTTGTCAGATATCGTCGATTTACATCCGTTGAAGCCCATTGAGGTCGATTGTCACTTTGTGTTGAGTGAAAATTTTCTAAGTCTATCTTCCTAATTTGAAGTCGAATTTCAACATTTCTGATATATTTGAGTGAGTTTGCATCTAACTTTGTCAGATATCGTCGATTTACATCCGTTGAAGCCCATTGAGGTCGATTGTCACTTTGTGTTGGGTGAAAATTTTCTAAGTCTATCTTCCTAATTTGAAGTCGAATTCCAACATTTCTGATATATTTGAGTGAGTTTGCATCTAACTTTGTCAGATATCGTCGATTAACATCCATTGAAGCTCATTGAGGTCGATTGTCATTTTGTGTTGAGTGAAAATTTCCTAAGTCTATCTTCCTAATTTGAAGTCGAATTTGAACATTTCTGATATATTTGAGTGAGTTTGCATCTAACTTTGTCAGATATCGTCGATTAACATCCATTGAAGCCCATTGAGGTCGATTGTCACTTTGTGTTGGGTGAAAATTTTCTAAGTCTATCTTCCTAATTTGAAGTCGAATTTCAACATTTCTGATATATTAGAGTGAGTTTGCATCTTACTTTGTCAGATATCGTCGATTTACATCCGTTGAAGCCCATTGAGGTCGATTGTCACTTTGTGTTGAGTGAAAATTTTCTAAGTCTATCTTCCTAATTTGAAGTCGAATTTCAACATTTCTGATATATTTGAGTGAGTTTGCATCTAACTTTGTCAGATATCGTCGATTTACATCCATTGAAGCCCATTGAGGTCGATTGTCACTTTGTGTTGAGTGAAAATTTTTTAAGTCTATCTTCCTAATTTGAAGTCGAATTTCAACATTTCTCATATATTTGAGTGAGTTTGCATCTTACTTTGTCAGATATCGTCGATTTACATCCGTAGAAGCCCATTGAGGTCGATTGTCACTTTGTGTTGAGTGAAAATTTCTTAAGTCTATCTTCCTAATTTGAAGTCGAATTTGAACATTTCTGATATATTTGAGTGAGTTTGCATCTAACTTTGTCAGATATCGTCGATTAACATCCATTGAAGCCCATTGAGGTCGATTGTCACTTTGTGTTGGGTGAAAATTTTCTAAGTCTATCTTCCTAATTTGAAGTCGAATTTCAACATTTCTGATATATTTGAGTGAGTTTGCATCTTACTTTGTCAGATATCGTCGATTTACATCCGTTGAAGCCCATTGAGGTCGATTGTCACTTTGTGTTGAGTGAAAATTTTCTAAGTCTATCTTCCTAATTTGAAGTCGAATTTCAACATTTCTGATATATTTGAGTGAGTTTGCATCTAACTTTGTCAGATATCGTCGATTTACATCCATTGAAGCCCATTGAGGTCGATTGTCACTTTGTGTTGATTGAAAATCTTCTAAGTCTATCTTCCTAATTTGAAGTCGAATTTCAACATTTCTGATATATTTGAGTGAGTTTGCATCTTACTTTGTCAGATATCGTCGATTTACATCCGTTGAAGCCCATTGAGGTCGATTGTCACTTTGTGTTGAGTGAAAATTTCCTAAGTCTATCTTCCTAATTTGAAGTCGAATTTGAACATTTCTGATATATTTGAGTGAGTTTGCATCTAACTTTGTCAGATATCGTCGATTAACATCCATTGAAGCCCATTGAGGTCGATTGTCACTTTGTGTTGGGTGAAAATTTTCTAAGTCTATCTTCCTAATTTGAAGTCGAATTTCAACATTTCTGATATATTTGAGTGAGTTTGCATCTTACTTTGTCAGATATCGTCGATTTACATCCGTTGAAGCCCATTGAGGTCGATTGTCACTTTGTGTTGAGTGAAAATTTTCTAAGTCTATCTTCCTAATTTGAAGTCGAATTTCAACATTTCTGATATATTTGAGTGAGTTTGCATCTAACTTTGTCAGATATCGTCGATTTACATCCATTGAAGCCCATTGAGGTCGATTGTCACTTTGTGTTGATTGAAAATCTTCTAAGTCTATCTTCCTAATTTGAAGTCGAATTTCAACATTTCTGATATATTTGAGTGAGTTTGCATCTAACTTTGTCAGATATCGTCGATTTACATCCGTTGAAGCCCATTGAGGTCGATTGTCACTTTGTGTTGGGTGAAAATTTTCTAAGTCTATCTTCCTAATTTGAAGTCGAATTCCAACATTTCTGATATATTTGAGTGAGTTTGCATCTAACTTTGTCAGATATCGTCGATTAACATCCATTGAAGCTCATTGAGGTCGATTGTCATTTTGTGTTGAGTGAAAATTTCCTAAGTCTATCTTCCTAATTTGAAGTCGAATTTGAACATTTCTGATATATTTGAGTGAGTTTGCATCTAACTTTGTCAGATATCGTCGATTAACATCCATTGAAGCCCATTGAGGTCGATTGTCACTTTGTGTTGGGTGAAAATTTTCTAAGTCTATCTTCCTAATTTGAAGTCGAATTTCAACATTTCTGATATATTAGAGTGAGTTTGCATCTTACTTTGTCAGATATCGTCGATTTACATCCGTTGAAGCCCATTGAGGTCGATTGTCACTTTGTGTTGAGTGAAAATTTTCTAAGTCTATCTTCCTAATTTGAAGTCGAATTTCAACATTTCTGATATATTTGAGTGAGTTTGCATCTAACTTTGTCAGATATCGTCGATTTACATCCATTGAAGCCCATTGAGGTCGATTGTCACTTTGTGTTGAGTGAAAATTTTTTAAGTCTATCTTCCTAATTTGAAGTCGAATTTCAACATTTCTCATATATTTGAGTGAGTTTGCATCTTACTTTGTCAGATATCGTCGATTTACATCCGTAGAAGCCCATTGAGGTCGATTGTCACTTTGTGTTGAGTGAAAATTTCCTAAGTCTATCTTCCTAATTTGAAGTCGAATTTGAACATTTCTGATATATTTGAGTGAGTTTGCATCTAACTTTGTCAGATATCGTCGATTAACATCCATTGAAGCCCATTGAGGTCGATTGTCACTTTGTGTTGGGTGAAAATTTTCTAAGTCTATCTTCCTAATTTGAAGTCGAATTTCAACATTTCTGATATATTTGAGTGAGTTTGCATCTTACTTTGTCAGATATCGTCGATTTACATCCGTTGAAGCCCATTGAGGTCGATTGTCACTTTGTGTTGAGTGAAAATTTTCTAAGTCTATCTTCCTAATTTGAAGTCGAATTTCAACATTTCTGATATATTTGAGTGAGTTTGCATCTAACTTTGTCAGATATCGTCGATTTACATCCATTGAAGCCCATTGAGGTCGATTGTCACTTTGTGTTGATTGAAAATCTTCTAAGTCTATCTTCCTAATTTGAAGTCGAATTTCAACATTTCTGATATATTTGAGTGAGTTTGCATCTTACTTTGTCAGATATCGTCGATTTACATCCGTTGAAGCCCATTGAGGTCGATTGTCACTTTGTGTTGAGTGAAAATTTTTTAAGTCTATCTTCCTAATTTGAAGTCGAATTTCAAAATTTCTCATATATTTGAGTGAGTTTGCATCTAAATTGTCAGATATCGTCAATTAACATCCATTGAAGCCCATTGAGGTCGATTGTCACTTTGTGTTGAGTGAAAATTTTTTAAGTCTATCATCCTAATTTGAAGTCGAATTTCAACATTTCTCATATATTTGAGTGAGTTTGCATCTTAATTTGTCAGATATCGTCGATTTACATCCGTAGAAGCCCATTGAGGTCGATTGTCACTTTGTGTTGAGTGAAAATTTTCTAAGTCTATCTTCCTAATTTGAAGTCGAATTTCAACATTTCTGATATATTTGAGTGAGTTTGCATCTAACTTTGTCAGATATCGTCAATTAACATCCATTGAAGCCCATTGAGGTCGATTGTCACTTTGTGTTGAGTGAAAATTTTCTAAGTCTATCTTCCTAATTTGAAGTCGAATTCCAACATTTCTGATATATTTGAGTGAGTTTGCATCTAACTTTGTCAGATATCGTCGATTAACATCCATTGAAGCTCATTGAAGTCGATTGTCACTTTGTGTTGAGTGAAAATTTCCTAAGTCTATCTTCCTAATTTGAAGTCGAATTTGAACATTTCTGATATATTTGAGTGAGTTTGCATCTAACTTTGTCAGATATCGTCGATTAACATCCATTGAAGCCCATTGAGGTCGATTGTCACTTTGTGTTGGGTGAAAATTTTCTAAGTCTATCTTCCTAATTTGAAGTCGAATTTCAACATTTCTGATATATTTGAGTGAGTTTGCATCTTACTTTGTCAGATATCGTCGATTTACATCCGTTGAAGCCCATTGAGGTCGATTGTCACTTTGTGTTGATTGAAAATTTTCTAAGTCTATCTTCCTAATTTGAAGTCGAATTTCAACATTTCTGATATATTTGAGTGAGTTTGCATCTAACTTTGTCAGATATCGTCAATTAACATCCATTGAAGCCCATTGAGGTCGATTGTCACTTTGTGTTGAGTGAAAATTTTCTAAGTCTATCTTCCTAATTTGAAGTCGAATTCCAACATTTCTGATATATTTGAGTGAGTTTGCATCTAACTTTGTCAGATATCGTCGATTAACATCCATCGAAGCTCATTGAGGTCGATTGTCACTTTGTGTTGAGTGAAAATTTCCTAAGTCTATCTTCCTAATTTGAAGTCGAATTTGAACATTTCTGATATATTTGAGTGAGTTTGCATCTAACTTTGTCAGATATCGTCGATTAACATCCATTGAAGCCCATTGAGGTCGATTGTCACTTTGTGTTGGGTGAAAATTTTCTAAGTCTATCTTCCTAATTTGAAGTCGAATTTCAACATTTCTGATATATTTGAGTGAGTTTGCATCTTACTTTGTCAGATATCGTCGATTTACATCCGTTGAAGCCCATTGAGGTCGATTGTCACTTTGTGTTGAGTGAAAATTTTCTAAGTCTATCTTCCTAATTTGAAGTCGAATTTCAACATTTCTGATATATTTGAGTGAGTTTGCATCTAACTTTGTCAGATATCGTCGATTTACATCCATTGAAGCCCATTGAGGTCGATTGTCACTTTGTGTTGATTGAAAATCTTCTAAGTCTATCTTCCTAATTTGAAGTCGAATTTCAACATTTCTGATATATTTGAGTGAGTTTGCATCTTACTTTGTCAGATATCGTCGATTTACATCCGTTGAAGCCCATTGAGGTCGATTGTCACTTTGTGTTGAGTGAAAATTTTCTAAGTCTATCTTCCTAATTTGAAGTCGAATTTCAACATTTCTGATATATTTGAGTGAGTTTGCATCTTACTTTGTCAGATATCGTCGATTTACATCCGTTGAAGCCCATTGAGGTCGATTGTCACTTTGTGTTGAGTGAAAATTTTCTAAGTCTATCTTCCTAATTTGAAGTCGAATTTCAACATTTCTGATATATTTGAGTGAGTTTGCATCTAACTTTGTCAGATATCGTCGATTTACATCCATTGAAGCCCATTGAGGTCGATTGTCACTTTGTGTTGATTGAAAATCTTCTAAGTCTATCTTCCTAATTTGAAGTCGAATTTCAACATTTCTGATATATTTGAGTGAGTTTGCATCTAACTTTGTCAGATATCGTCGATTTACATCCATTGAAGCCCATTGAGGTCGATTGTCACTTTGTGTTGATTGAAAATCTTCTAAGTCTATCTTCCTAATTTGAAGTCGAATTTCAACATTTCTGATATATTTGAGTGAGTTTGCATCTAACTTTGTCAGATATCGTCGATTAACATCCATTGAAGCCCATTGAGGTCGATTGTCACTTTGTGTTGGGTGAAAATTTTCTAAGTCTATCTTCCTAATTTGAAGTCGAATTTCAACATTTCTGATATATTTGAGTGAGTTTGCATCTTACTTTGTCAGATATCGTCGATTTACATCCGTTGAAGCCCATTGAGGTCGATTGTCACTTTGTGTTGAGTGAAAATTTTCTAAGTCTATCTTCCTAATTTGAAGTCGAATTTCAACATTTCTGATATATTTGAGTGAGTTTGCATCTAACTTTGTCAGATATCGTCGATTTACATCCATTGAAGCCCATTGAGGTCGATTGTCACTTTGTGTTGATTGAAAATCTTCTAAGTCTATCTTCCTAATTTGAAGTCGAATTTCAACATTTCTGATATATTTGAGTGAGTTTGCATCTTACTTTGTCAGATATCGTCGATTTACATCCGTTGAAGCCCATTGAGGTCGATTGTCACTTTGTGTTGAGTGAAAATTTTTTAAGTCTATCTTCCTAATTTGAAGTCGAATTTCAAAATTTCTCATATATTTGAGTGAGTTTGCATCTAAATTGTCAGATATCGTCAATTAACATCCATTGAAGCCCATTGAGGTCGATTGTCACTTTGTGTTGAGTGAAAATTTTTTAAGTCTATCATCCTAATTTGAAGTCGAATTTCAACATTTCTCATATATTTGAGTGAGTTTGCATCTTAATTTGTCAGATATCGTCGATTTACATCCGTAGAAGCCCATTGAGGTCGATTGTCACTTTGTGTTGAGTGAAAATTTTCTAAGTCTATCTTCCTAATTTGAAGTCGAATTTCAACATTTCTGATATATTTGAGTGAGTTTGCATCTAACTTTGTCAGATATCGTCAATTAACATCCATTGAAGCCCATTGAGGTCGATTGTCACTTTGTGTTGAGTGAAAATTTTCTAAGTCTATCTTCCTAATTTGAAGTCGAATTCCAACATTTCTGATATATTTGAGTGAGTTTGCATCTAACTTTGTCAGATATCGTCGATTAACATCCATTGAAGCTCATTGAAGTCGATTGTCACTTTGTGTTGAGTGAAAATTTCCTAAGTCTATCTTCCTAATTTGAAGTCGAATTTGAACATTTCTGATATATTTGAGTGAGTTTGCATCTAACTTTGTCAGATATCGTCGATTAACATCCATTGAAGCCCATTGAGGTCGATTGTCACTTTGTGTTGGGTGAAAATTTTCTAAGTCTATCTTCCTAATTTGAAGTCGAATTTCAACATTTCTGATATATTTGAGTGAGTTTGCATCTTACTTTGTCAGATATCGTCGATTTACATCCGTTGAAGCCCATTGAGGTCGATTGTCACTTTGTGTTGATTGAAAATTTTCTAAGTCTATCTTCCTAATTTGAAGTCGAATTTCAACATTTCTGATATATTTGAGTGAGTTTGCATCTAACTTTGTCAGATATCGTCAATTAACATCCATTGAAGCCCATTGAGGTCGATTGTCACTTTGTGTTGAGTGAAAATTTTCTAAGTCTATCTTCCTAATTTGAAGTCGAATTTCAACATTTCTGATATATTTGAGTGAGTTTGCATCTAACTTTGTCAGATATCGTCGATTTACATCCATTGAAGCCCATTGAGGTCGATTGTCACTTTGTGTTGATTGAAAATCTTCTAAGTCTATCTTCCTAATTTGAAGTCGAATTTCAACATTTCTGATATATTTGAGTGAGTTTGCATCTTACTTTGTCAGATATCGTCGATTTACATCCGTTGAAGCCCATTGAGGTCGATTGTCACTTTGTGTTGAGTGAAAATTTTCTAAGTCTATCTTCCTAATTTGAAGTCGAATTTCAACATTTCTGATATATTTGAGTGAGTTTGCATCTAACTTTGTCAGATATCGTCGATTTACATCCGTTGAAGCCCATTGAGGTCGATTGTCACTTTGTGTTGAGTGAAAATTTTCTAAGTCTATCTTCCTAATTTGAAGTCGAATTTCAACATTTCTGATATATTTGAGTGAGTTTGCATCTTACTTTGTCAGATATCGTCGATTTACATCCGTTGAAGCCCATTGAGGTCGATTGTCACTTTGTGTTGAGTGAAAATTTTCTAAGTCTATCTTCCTAATTTGAAGTCGAATTTCAACATTTCTGATATATTTGAGTGAGTTTGCATCTAACTTTGTCAGATATCGTCGATTTACATCCATTGAAGCCCATTGAGGTCGATTGTCACTTTGTGTTGATTGAAAATCTTCTAAGTCTATCTTCCTAATTTGAAGTCGAATTTCAACATTTCTGATATATTTGAGTGAGTTTGCATCTAACTTTGTCAGATATCGTCGATTTACATCCATTGAAGCCCATTGAGGTCGATTGTCACTTTGTGTTGATTGAAAATCTTCTAAGTCTATCTTCCTAATTTGAAGTCGAATTTCAACATTTCTGATATATTTGAGTGAGTTTGCATCTAACTTTGTCAGATATCGTCGATTAACATCCATTGAAGCCCATTGAGGTCGATTGTCACTTTGTGTTGGGTGAAAATTTTCTAAGTCTATCTTCCTAATTTGAAGTCGAATTTCAACATTTCTGATATATTTGAGTGAGTTTGCATCTTACTTTGTCAGATATCGTCGATTTACATCCGTTGAAGCCCATTGAGGTCGATTGTCACTTTGTGTTGAGTGAAAATTTTCTAAGTCTATCTTCCTAATTTGAAGTCGAATTTCAACATTTCTGATATATTTGAGTGAGTTTGCATCTAACTTTGTCAGATATCGTCGATTTACATCCATTGAAGCCCATTGAGGTCGATTGTCACTTTGTGTTGATTGAAAATCTTCTAAGTCTATCTTCCTAATTTGAAGTCGAATTTCAACATTTCTGATATATTTGAGTGAGTTTGCATCTTACTTTGTCAGATATCGTCGATTTACATCCGTTGAAGCCCATTGAGGTCGATTGTCACTTTGTGTTGAGTGAAAATTTTTTAAGTCTATCTTCCTAATTTGAAGTCGAATTTCAAAATTTCTCATATATTTGAGTGAGTTTGCATCTAAATTGTCAGATATCGTCAATTAACATCCATTGAAGCCCATTGAGGTCGATTGTCACTTTGTGTTGAGTGAAAATTTTTTAAGTCTATCATCCTAATTTGAAGTCGAATTTCAACATTTCTCATATATTTGAGTGAGTTTGCATCTTACTTTGTCAGATATCGTCGATTTACATCCGTAGAAGCCCATTGAGGTCGATTGTCACTTTGTGTTGAGTGAAAATTTTCTAAGTCTATCTTCCTAATTTGAAGTCGAATTCCAACATTTCTGATATATTTGAGTGAGTTTGCATCTAACTTTGTCAGATATCGTCAATTAACATCCATTGAAGCCCATTGAGGTCGATTGTCACTTTGTGTTGAGTGAAAATTTTCTAAGTCTATCTTCCTAATTTGAAGTCGAATTCCAACATTTCTGATATATTTGAGTGAGTTTGCATCTAACTTTGTCAGATATCGTCGATTAACATCCATTGAAGCTCATTGAAGTCGATTGTCACTTTGTGTTGAGTGAAAATTTCCTAAGTCTATCTTCCTAATTTGAAGTCGAATTTGAACATTTCTGATATATTTGAGTGAGTATGCATCTAACTTTGTCAGATATCGTCGATTAACATCCATTGAAGCCCATTGAGGTCGATTGTCACTTTGTGTTGGGTGAAAATTTTCTAAGTCTATCTTCCTAATTTGAAGTCGAATTTCAACATTTCTGATATATTTGAGTGAGTTTGCATCTTACTTTGTCAGATATCGTCGATTTACATCCGTTGAAGCCCATTGAGGTCGATTGTCACTTTGTGTTGAGTGAAAATTTTCTAAGTCTATCTTCCTAATTTGAAGTCGAATTTCAACATTTCTGATATATTTGAGTGAGTTTGCATCTAACTTTGTCAGATATCGTCGATTTACATCCGTTGAAGCCCATTGAGGTCGATTGTCACTTTGTGTTGATTGAAAATTTTCTAAGTCTATCTTCCTAATTTGAAGTCGAATTTCAACATTTCTGATATATTTGAGTGAGTTTGCATCTAACTTTGTCAGATATCGTCGATTAACATCCATCGAAGCTCATTGAGGTCGATTGTCACTTTGTGTTGAGTGAAAATTTCCTAAGTCTATCTTCCTAATTTGAAGTCGAATTTGAACATTTCTGATATATTTGAGTGAGTTTGCATCTAACTTTGTCAGATATCGTCGATTAACATCCATTGAAGCCCATTGAGGTCGATTGTCACTTTGTGTTGGGTGAAAATTTTCTAAGTCTATCTTCCTAATTTGAAGTCGAATTTCAACATTTCTGATATATTTGAGTGAGTTTGCATCTTACTTTGTCAGATATCGTCGATTTACATCCGTTGAAGCCCATTGAGGTCGATTGTCACTTTGTGTTGAGTGAAAATTTTCTAAGTCTATCTTCCTAATTTGAAGTCGAATTTCAACATTTCTGATATATTTGAGTGAGTTTGCATCTAACTTTGTCAGATATCGTCGATTTACATCCGTTGAAGCCCATTGAGGTCGATTGTCACTTTGTGTTGATTGAAAATTTTCTAAGTCTATCTTCCTAATTTGAAGTCGAATTCCAACATTTCTGATATATTTGAGTGAGTTTGCATCTAACTTTGTCAGATATCGTCGATTAACATCCATCGAAGCTCATTGAGGTCGATTGTCACTTTGTGTTGAGTGAAAATTTCCTAAGTCTATCTTCCTAATTTGAAGTCGAATTTGAACATTTCTGATATATTTGAGTGAGTTTGCATCTAACTTTGTCAGATATCGTCGATTAACATCCATTGAAGCCCATTGAGGTCGATTGTCACTTTGTGTTGGGTGAAAATTTTCTAAGTCTATCTTCCTAATTTGAAGTCGAATTTCAACATTTCTGATATATTTGAGTGAGTTTGCATCTTACTTTGTCAGATATCGTCGATTTACATCCGTTGAAGCCCATTGAGGTCGATTGTCACTTTGTGTTGAGTGAAAATTTTCTAAGTCTATCTTCCTAATTTGAAGTCGAATTTCAACATTTCTGATATATTTGAGTGAGTTTGCATCTAACTTTGTCAGATATCGTCGATTTACATCCATTGAAGCCCATTGAGGTCGATTGTCACTTTGTGTTGATTGAAAATCTTCTAAGTCTATCTTCCTAATTTGAAGTCGAATTTCAACATTTCTGATATATTTGAGTGAGTTTGCATCTTACTTTGTCAGATATCGTCGATTTACATCCGTTGAAGCCCATTGAGGTCGATTGTCACTTTGTGTTGAGTGAAAATTTTCCAAGTCTATCTTCCTAATTTGAAGTCGAATTTCAACATTTCTGATATATTTGAGTGAGTTTGCATCTAACTTTGTCAGATATCGTCGATTTACATCCATTGAAGCCCATTGAGGTCGATTGTCACTTTGTGTTGGGTGAAAATTTTCTAAGTCTATCTTCCTAATTTGAAGTCGAATTTCAACATTTCTGATATATTTGAGTGAGTTTGCATCTAACTTTGTCAGATATCGTCGATTTACATCCATTGAAGCCCATTGAGGTCGATTGTCACTTTGTGTTGATTGAAAATCTTCTAAGTCTATCTTCCTAATTTGAAGTCGAATTTCAACATTTCTGATATATTTGAGTGAGTTTGCATCTAACTTTGTCAGATATCGTCGATTAACATCCATTGAAGCCCATTGAGGTCGATTGTCACTTTGTGTTGGGTGAAAATTTTCTAAGTCTATCTTCCTAATTTGAAGTCGAATTTCAACATTTCTGATATATTTGAGTGAGTTTGCATCTTACTTTGTCAGATATCGTCGATTTACATCCGTTGAAGCCCATTGAGGTCGATTGTCACTTTGTGTTGAGTGAAAATTTTCTAAGTCTATCTTCCTAATTTGAAGTCGAATTTCAACATTTCTGATATATTTGAGTGAGTTTGCATCTAACTTTGTCAGATATCGTCGATTTACATCCATTGAAGCCCATTGAGGTCGATTGTCACTTTGTGTTGATTGAAAATCTTCTAAGTCTATCTTCCTAATTTGAAGTCGAATTTCAACATTTCTGATATATTTGAGTGAGTTTGCATCTTACTTTGTCAGATATCGTCGATTTACATCCGTTGAAGCCCATTGAGGTCGATTGTCACTTTGTGTTGAGTGAAAATTTTCTAAGTCTATCTTCCTAATTTGAAGTCGAATTTCAACATTTCTGATATATTTGAGTGAGTTTGCATCTTACTTTGTCAGATATCGTCGATTTACATCCGTTGAAGCCCATTGAGGTCGATTGTCACTTTGTGTTGAGTGAAAATTTTCTAAGTCTATCTTCCTAATTTGAAGTCGAATTTCAACATTTCTGATATATTTGAGTGAGTTTGCATCTAACTTTGTCAGATATCGTCGATTTACATCCGTTGAAGCCCATTGAGGTCGATTGTCACTTTGTGTTGATTGAAAATTTTCTAAGTCTATCTTCCTAATTTGAAGTCGAATTCCAACATTTCTGATATATTTGAGTGAGTTTGCATCTAACTTTGTCAGATATCGTCGATTAACATCCATCGAAGCTCATTGAGGTCGATTGTCACTTTGTGTTGAGTGAAAATTTCCTAAGTCTATCTTCCTAATTTGAAGTCGAATTTGAACATTTCTGATATATTTGAGTGAGTTTGCATCTTACTTTGTCAGATATCGTCGATTTACATCCGTTGAAGCCCATTGAGGTCGATTGTCACTTTGTGTTGAGTGAAAATTTTCTAAGTCTATCTTCCTAATTTGAAGTCGAATTCCAACATTTCTGATATATTTGAGTGAGTTTGCATCTAACTTTGTCAGATATCGTCAATTAACATCCATTGAAGCCCATTGAGGTCGATTGTCACTTTGTGTTGAGTGAAAATTTTCTAAGTCTATCTTCCTAATTTGAAGTCGAATTCCAACATTTCTGATATATTTGAGTGAGTTTGCATCTAACTTTGTCAGATATCGTCGATTAACATCCATTGAAGCTCATTGAAGTCGATTGTCACTTTGTGTTGAGTGAAAATTTCCTAAGTCTATCTTCCTAATTTGAAGTCGAATTTGAACATTTCTGATATATTTGAGTGAGTATGCATCTAACTTTGTCAGATATCGTCGATTAACATCCATTGAAGCCCATTGAGGTCGATTGTCACTTTGTGTTGGGTGAAAATTTTCTAAGTCTATCTTCCTAATTTGAAGTCGAATTTCAACATTTCTGATATATTTGAGTGAGTTTGCATCTTACTTTGTCAGATATCGTCGATTTACATCCGTTGAAGCCCATTGAGGTCGATTGTCACTTTGTGTTGAGTGAAAATTTTCTAAGTCTATCTTCCTAATTTGAAGTCGAATTTCAACATTTCTGATATATTTGAGTGAGTTTGCATCTAACTTTGTCAGATATCGTCGATTTACATCCGTTGAAGCCCATTGAGGTCGATTGTCACTTTGTGTTGATTGAAAATTTTCTAAGTCTATCTTCCTAATTTGAAGTCGAATTTCAACATTTCTGATATATTTGAGTGAGTTTGCATCTAACTTTGTCAGATATCGTCGATTAACATCCATCGAAGCTCATTGAGGTCGATTGTCACTTTGTGTTGAGTGAAAATTTCCTAAGTCTATCTTCCTAATTTGAAGTCGAATTTGAACATTTCTGATATATTTGAGTGAGTTTGCATCTAACTTTGTCAGATATCGTCGATTAACATCCATTGAAGCCCATTGAGGTCGATTGTCACTTTGTGTTGGGTGAAAATTTTCTAAGTCTATCTTCCTAATTTGAAGTCGAATTTCAACATTTCTGATATATTTGAGTGAGTTTGCATCTTACTTTGTCAGATATCGTCGATTTACATCCGTTGAAGCCCATTGAGGTCGATTGTCACTTTGTGTTGAGTGAAAATTTTCTAAGTCTATCTTCCTAATTTGAAGTCGAATTTCAACATTTCTGATATATTTGAGTGAGTTTGCATCTAACTTTGTCAGATATCGTCGATTTACATCCGTTGAAGCCCATTGAGGTCGATTGTCACTTTGTGTTGATTGAAAATTTTCTAAGTCTATCTTCCTAATTTGAAGTCGAATTCCAACATTTCTGATATATTTGAGTGAGTTTGCATCTAACTTTGTCAGATATCGTCGATTAACATCCATCGAAGCTCATTGAGGTCGATTGTCACTTTGTGTTGAGTGAAAATTTCCTAAGTCTATCTTCCTAATTTGAAGTCGAATTTGAACATTTCTGATATATTTGAGTGAGTTTGCATCTAACTTTGTCAGATATCGTCGATTAACATCCATTGAAGCCCATTGAGGTCGATTGTCACTTTGTGTTGGGTGAAAATTTTCTAAGTCTATCTTCCTAATTTGAAGTCGAATTTCAACATTTCTGATATATTTGAGTGAGTTTGCATCTTACTTTGTCAGATATCGTCGATTTACATCCGTTGAAGCCCATTGAGGTCGATTGTCACTTTGTGTTGAGTGAAAATTTTCTAAGTCTATCTTCCTAATTTGAAGTCGAATTTCAACATTTCTGATATATTTGAGTGAGTTTGCATCTAACTTTGTCAGATATCGTCGATTTACATCCATTGAAGCCCATTGAGGTCGATTGTCACTTTGTGTTGATTGAAAATCTTCTAAGTCTATCTTCCTAATTTGAAGTCGAATTTCAACATTTCTGATATATTTGAGTGAGTTTGCATCTTACTTTGTCAGATATCGTCGATTTACATCCGTTGAAGCCCATTGAGGTCGATTGTCACTTTGTGTTGAGTGAAAATTTTCCAAGTCTATCTTCCTAATTTGAAGTCGAATTTCAACATTTCTGATATATTTGAGTGAGTTTGCATCTAACTTTGTCAGATATCGTCGATTTACATCCGTTGTAGCCCATTGAGGTCGATTGTCACTTTGTGTTGAGTGAAAATTTTCTAAGTCTATCTTCCTAATTTGAAGTCGAATTTCAACATTTCTGATATATTTGAGTGAGTTTGCATCTAACTTTGTCAGATATCGTCGATTTACATCCATTGAAGCCCATTGAGGTCGATTGTCACTTTGTGTTGATTGAAAATCTTCTAAGTCTATCTTCCTAATTTGAAGTCGAATTTCAACATTTCTGATATATTTGAGTGAGTTTGCATCTAACTTTGTCAGATATCGTCGATTAACATCCATTGAAGCCCATTGAGGTCGATTGTCACTTTGTGTTGGGTGAAAATTTTCTAAGTCTATCTTCCTAATTTGAAGTCGAATTTCAACATTTCTGATATATTTGAGTGAGTTTGCATCTTACTTTGTCAGATATCGTCGATTTACATCCGTTGAAGCCCATTGAGGTCGATTGTCACTTTGTGTTGAGTGAAAATTTTCTAAGTCTATCTTCCTAATTTGAAGTCGAATTTCAACATTTCTGATATATTTGAGTGAGTTTGCATCTAACTTTGTCAGATATCGTCGATTTACATCCATTGAAGCCCATTGAGGTCGATTGTCACTTTGTGTTGATTGAAAATCTTCTAAGTCTATCTTCCTAATTTGAAGTCGAATTTCAACATTTCTGATATATTTGAGTGAGTTTGCATCTTACTTTGTCAGATATCGTCGATTTACATCCGTTGAAGCCCATTGAGGTCGATTGTCACTTTGTGTTGAGTGAAAATTTTCTAAGTCTATCTTCCTAATTTGAAGTCGAATTTCAACATTTCTGATATATTTGAGTGAGTTTGCATCTAACTTTGTCAGATATCGTCGATTTACATCCATTGAAGCCCATTGAGGTCGATTGTCACTTTGTGTTGATTGAAAATCTTCTAAGTCTATCTTCCTAATTTGAAGTCGAATTTCAACATTTCTGATATATTTGAGTGAGTTTGCATCTTACTTTGTCAGATATCGTCGATTTACATCCGTTGAAGCCCATTGAGGTCGATTGTCACTTTGTGTTGAGTGAAAATTTTCTAAGTCTATCTTCCTAATTTGAAGTCGAATTTCAACATTTCTGATATATTTGAGTGAGTTTGCATCTAACTTTGTCAGATATCGTCGATTTACATCCATTGAAGCCCATTGAGGTCGATTGTCACTTTGTGTTGATTGAAAATCTTCTAAGTCTATCTTCCTAATTTGAAGTCGAATTTCAACATTTCTGATATATTTGAGTGAGTTTGCATCTTACTTTGTCAGATATCGTCGATTTACATCCGTTGAAGCCCATTGAGGTCGATTGTCACTTTGTGTTGAGTGAAAATTTTTTAAGTCTATCTTCCTAATTTGAAGTCGAATTTCAAAATTTCTCATATATTTGATTGAGTTT
This sequence comes from Diorhabda carinulata, assembly GCF_026250575.1. NCBI lineage: Eukaryota > Metazoa > Arthropoda > Insecta > Coleoptera > Chrysomelidae > Diorhabda > Diorhabda carinulata. The sequence continues at coordinate 15,889,330 of NC_079462.1, forward strand.
GCATCTTACTTTGTCAGATATCGTCAATTAACATACATTGAAGCCCATTGAGGTCGATTGTCACTTTGTGTTGAGTGAAAATTTTCTAAGTCTATCTTCCTAATTTGAAGTCGAATTCCAACATTTCTGATATATTTGAGTGAGTTTGCATCTAACTTTGTGAGATATCGTCGATTAACATCCATTGAAGCTCATTGAGGTCGATTGTCACTTTGTGTTGAGTGAAAATTTCCTAAGTCTATCTTCCTAATTTGAAGTCGAATTTGAACATTTCTGATATATTTGAGTGAGTTTGCATCTAACTTTGTCAGATATCGTCGATTAACATCCATTGAAGCTCATTGAGGTCGATTGTCACTTTGTGTTGAGTGAAAATTTCCTAAGTCTATCTTCCTAATTTGAAGTCGAATTTGAACATTTCTGATATATTTGAGTGAGTTTGCATCTAACTTTGTCAGATATCGTCGATTAACATCCATTGAAGCCCATTGAGGTCGATTGTCACTTTGTGTTGGGTGAAAATTTTCTAAGTCTATCTTCCTAATTTGAAGTCGAATTCCAACATTTCTGATATATTTGAGTGAGTTTGCATCTAACTTTGTCAGATATCGTCAATTAACATCCATTGAAGCCCATTGAGGTCGATTGTCACTTTGTGTTGAGTGAAAATTTTCTAAGTCTATCTTCCTAATTTGAAGTCGAATTCCAACATTTCTGATATATTTGAGTGAGTTTGCATCTAACTTTGTCAGATATCGTCGATTAACATCCATTGAGGCTCATTGAGGTCGATTGTCATTTTGTGTTGAGTGAAAATTTCCTAAGTCTATCTTCCTAATTTGAAGTCGAATTTGAACATTTCTGATATATTTGAGTGAGTTTGCATCTAACTTTGTCAGATATCGTCGATTAACATCCATTGAAGCCCATTGAGGTCGATTGTCACTTTGTGTTGGGTGAAAATTTTCTAAGTCTATCTTCCTAATTTGAAGTCGAATTTCAACATTTCTGATATATTTGAGTGAGTTTGCATCTTACTTTGTCAGATATCGTCGATTTACATCCGTTGAAGCCCATTGAGGTCGATTGTCACTTTGTGTTGAGTGAAAATTTTCTAAGTCTATCTTCCTAATTTGAAGTCGAATTTCAACATTTCTGATATATTTGAGTGAGTTTGCATCTAACTTTGTCAGATATCGTCGATTTACATCCATTGAAGCCCATTGAGGTCGATTGTCACTTTGTGTTGATTGAAAATCTTCTAAGTCTATCTTCCTAATTTGAAGTCGAATTTCAACATTTCTGATATATTTGAGTGAGTTTGCATCTTACTTTGTCAGATATCGTCGATTTACATCCGTTGAAGCCCATTGAGGTCGATTGTCACTTTGTGTTGAGTGAAAATTTTTTAAGTCTATCTTCCTAATTTGAAGTCGAATTTCAAAATTTCTCATATATTTGAGTGAGTTTGCATCTAAATTGTCAGATATCGTCAATTAACATCCATTGAAGCCCATTGAGGTCGATTGTCACTTTGTGTTGAGTGAAAATTTTTTAAGTCTATCATCCTAATTTGAAGTCGAATTTCAACATTTCTCATATATTTGAGTGAGTTTGCATCTTACTTTGTCAGATATCGTCGATTTACATCCGTAGAAGCCCATTGAGGTCGATTGTCACTTTGTGTTGAGTGAAAATTTTCTAAGTCTATCTTCCTAATTTGAAGTCGAATTTCAACATTTCTGATATATTTGAGTGAGTTTGCATCTAACTTTGTCAGATATCGTCAATTAACATCCATTGAAGCCCATTGAGGTCGATTGTCACTTTGTGTTGAGTGAAAAATTTCTAAGTCTATCTTCCTAATTTGAAGTCGAATTCCAACATTTCTGATATATTTGAGTGAGTTTGCATCTAACTTTGTCAGATATCGTCGATTAACATCCATTGAAGCTCATTGAAGTCGATTGTCACTTTGTGTTGAGTGAAAATTTCCTAAGTCTATCTTCCTAATTTGAAGTCGAATTTGAACATTTCTGATATATTTGAGTGAGTTTGCATCTAACTTTGTCAGATATCGTCGATTAACATCCATTGAAGCCCATTGAGGTCGATTGTCACTTTGTGTTGAGTGAAAATTTTTTAAGTCTATCATCCTAATTTGAAGTCGAATTTCAACATTTCTCATATATTTGAGTGAGTTTGCATCTTACTTTGTCAGATATCGTCGATTTACATCCGTAGAAGCCCATTGAGGTCGATTGTCACTTTGTGTTGAGTGAAAATTTTCTAAGTCTATCTTCCTAATTTGAAGTCGAATTTCAACATTTCTGATATATTTGAGTGAGTTTGCATCTAACTTTGTCAGATATCGTCAATTAACATCCATTGAAGCCCATTGAGGTCGATTGTCACTTTGTGTTGAGTGAAAAATTTCTAAGTCTATCTTCCTAATTTGAAGTCGAATTCCAACATTTCTGATATATTTGAGTGAGTTTGCATCTAACTTTGTCAGATATCGTCGATTAACATCCATTGAAGCTCATTGAAGTCGATTGTCACTTTGTGTTGAGTGAAAATTTCCTAAGTCTATCTTCCTAATTTGAAGTCGAATTTGAACATTTCTGATATATTTGAGTGAGTTTGCATCTAACTTTGTCAGATATCGTCGATTAACATCCATTGAAGCCCATTGAGGTCGATTGTCACTTTGTGTTGGGTGAAAATTTTCTAAGTCTATCTTCCTAATTTGAAGTCGAATTTCAACATTTCTGATATATTTGAGTGAGTTTGCATCTTACTTTGTCAGATATCGTCGATTTACATCCGTTGAAGCCCATTGAGGTCGATTGTCACTTTGTGTTGAGTGAAAATTTTCTAAGTCTATCTTCCTAATTTGAAGTCGAATTTCAACATTTCTGATATATTTGAGTGAGTTTGCATCTAACTTTGTCAGATATCGTCGATTTACATCCGTTGAAGCCCATTGAGGTCGATTGTCACTTTGTGTTGATTGAAAATTTTCTAAGTCTATCTTCCTAATTTGAAGTCGAATTTCAACATTTCTGATATATTTGAGTGAGTTTGCATCTAACTTTGTCAGATATCGTCAATTAACATCCATTGAAGCCCATTGAGGTCGATTGTCACTTTGTGTTGAGTGAAAATTTTCTAAGTCTATCTTCCTAATTTGAAGTCGAATTCCAACATTTCTGATATATTTGAGTGAGTTTGCATCTAACTTTGTCAGATATCGTCGATTAACATCCATCGAAGCTCATTGAGGTCGATTGTCACTTTGTGTTGAGTGAAAATTTCCTAAGTCTATCTTCCTAATTTGAAGTCGAATTTGAACATTTCTGATATATTTGAGTGAGTTTGCATCTAACTTTGTCAGATATCGTCGATTAACATCCATTGAAGCCCATTGAGGTCGATTGTCACTTTGTGTTGGGTGAAAATTTTCTAAGTCTATCTTCCTAATTTGAAGTCGAATTTCAACATTTCTGATATATTTGAGTGAGTTTGCATCTTACTTTGTCAGATATCGTCGATTTACATCCGTTGAAGCCCATTGAGGTCGATTGTCACTTTGTGTTGAGTGAAAATCTCTAAGTCTATCTTCCTAATTTGAAGTCGAATTTCAACATTTCTGATATATTTGAGTGAGTTTGCATCTAACTTTGTCAGATATCGTCGATTTACATCCATTGAAGCCCATTGAGGTCGATTGTCACTTTGTGTTGATTGAAAATCTTCTAAGTCTATCTTCCTAATTTGAAGTCGAATTTCAACATTTCTGATATATTTGAGTGAGTTTGCATCTTACTTTGTCAGATATCGTCGATTTACATCCGTTGAAGCCCATTGAGGTCGATTGTCACTTTGTGTTGAGTGAAAATTTTTTAAGTCTATCTTCCTAATTTGAAGTCGAATTTCAAAATTTCTCATATATTTGAGTGAGTTTGCATCTAAATTGTCAGATATCGTCAATTAACATCCATTGAAGCCCATTGAGGTCGATTGTCACTTTGTGTTGAGTGAAAATTTTTTAAGTCTATCATCCTAATTTGAAGTCGAATTTCAACATTTCTCATATATTTGAGTGAGTTTGCATCTTACTTTGTCAGATATCGTCGATTTACATCCGTAGAAGCCCATTGAGGTCGATTGTCACTTTGTGTTGAGTGAAAATTTCCTAAGTCTATCTTCCTAATTTGAAGTCGAATTTCAACATTTCTGATATATTTGAGTGAGTTTGCATCTAACTTTGTCAGATATCGTCAATTTACATCCGTTGAAGCCCATTGAGGTCGATTGTCACTTTGTGTTGAGTGAAAATTTTTTAAGTCTATCTTCCTAATTTGAAGTCGAATTTCAAAATTTTTGATATATTTGAGTGAGTTTGCATCTAACTTTGTCAGATATCGTCGATTTACATCCGTTGAAGCCCATTGAGGTCGATTGTCACTTTGTGTTGATTGAAAATTTTCTAAGTCTATCTTCCTAATTTGAAGTCGAATTTCAACATTTCTGATATATTTGAGTGAGTTTGCATCTTACTTTGTCAGATATCGTCGATTTACATCCGTTGAAGCCCATTGAGGTCGATTGTCACTTTGTGTTGATTGAAAATTTTCTAAGTCTATCTTCCTAATTTGAAGTCGAATTTCAACATTTCTGATATATTTGAGTGAGTTTGCATCTTACTTTGTCAGATATCGTCGATTTACATCCGTTGAAGCCCATTGAGGTCGATTGTCACTTTGTGTTGAGTGAAAATTTTTTAAGTCTATCATCCTAATTTGAAGTCGAATTTCAACATTTCTCATATATTTGAGTGAGTTTGCATCTTACTTTGTCAGATATCGTCGATTTACATCCGTAGAAGCCCATTGAGGTCGATTGTCACTTTGTGTTGAGTGAAAATTTCCTAAGTCTATCTTCCTAATTTGAAGTCGAATTTCAACATTTCTGATATATTTGAGTGAGTTTGCATCTTACTTTGTCAGATATCGTCGATTTACATCCGTTGAAGCCCATTGAGGTCGATTGTCACTTTGTGTTGAGTGAAAATTTTTTAAGTCTATCTTCCTAATTTGAAGTCGAATTTCAAAATTTCTCATATATTTGAGTGAGTTTGCATCTAAATTGTCAGATATCGTCAATTAACATCCATTGAAGCCCATTGAGGTCGATTGTCACTTTGTGTTGAGTGAAAATTTTTTAAGTCTATCTTCCTAATTTGAAGTCGAATTTCAAAATTTTTGATATATTTGAGTGAGTTTGCATCTAACTTTGTCAGATATCGTCGATTTACATCCGTTGAAGCCCATTGAGGTCGATTGTCACTTTGTGTTGATTGAAAATTTTCTAAGTCTATCTTCCTAATTTGAAGTCGAATTTCAACATTTCTGATATATTTGAGTGAGTTTGCATCTTACTTTGTCAGATATCGTCGATTTACATCCGTTGAAGCCCATTGAGGTCGATTGTCACTTTGTGTTGATTGAAAATTTTCTAAGTCTATCTTCCTAATTTGAAGTCGAATTTCAACATTTCTGATATATTTGAGTGAGTTTGCATCTTACTTTGTCAGATATCGTCGATTTACATCCGTTGAAGCCCATTGAGGTCGATTGTCACTTTGTGTTGAGTGAAAATTTTTTAAGTCTATCATCCTAATTTGAAGTCGAATTTCAACATTTCTCATATATTTGAGTGAGTTTGCATCTTACTTTGTCAGATATCGTCGATTTACATCCGTAGAAGCCCATTGAGGTCGATTGTCACTTTGTGTTGAGTGAAAATTTCCTAAGTCTATCTTCCTAATTTGAAGTCGAATTTCAACATTTCTGATATATTTGAGTGAGTTTGCATCTTACTTTGTCAGATATCGTCGATTTACATCCGTTGAAGCCCATTGAGGTCGATTGTCACTTTGTGTTGAGTGAAAATTTTTTAAGTCTATCTTCCTAATTTGAAGTCGAATTTCAAAATTTCTCATATATTTGAGTGAGTTTGCATCTAAATTGTCAGATATCGTCAATTAACATCCATTGAAGCCCATTGAGGTCGATTGTCACTTTGTGTTGAGTGAAAATTTTTTAAGTCTATCATCCTAATTTGAAGTCGAATTTCAACATTTCTCATATATTTGAGTGAGTTTGCATCTTACTTTGTCAGATATCGTCGATTTACATCCGTAGAAGCCCATTGAGGTCGATTGTCACTTTGTGTTGAGTGAAAATTTCCTAAGTCTATCTTCCTAATTTGAAGTCGAATTTCAACATTTCTGATATATTTGAGTGAGTTTGCATCTAACTTTGTCAGATATCGTCGATTAACATCCATTGAAGCCCATTGAGGTTGATTGTCACTTTGTGTTGAGTGAAAATTTTCTAAGTCTATCTTCCTAATTTGAAGTCGAATTTCAACATTTCTGATATATTTGAGTGAGTTTGCATCTAACTTTGTCAGATATCGTCGATTTACATCCGTTGAAGCCCATTGAGGTCGATTGTCACTTTGTGTTGATTGAAAATTTTCTAAGTCTATCTTCCTAATTTGAAGTCGAATTTCAACATTTCTGATATATTTGAGTGAGTTTGCATCTAACTTTGTCAGATATCGTCGATTTACATCCATTGAAGCCCATTGAGGTTGATTGTCACTTTGTGTTGATTGAAAATTTTCTAAGTCTATCTTCCTAATTTGAAGTCGAATTTCAACATTTCTGATATATTTGAGTGAGTTTGCATCTTACTTTGTCATATATCGTCGATTTACATCCGTAGAAGCCCATTGAGGTTGATTGTCACTTTGTGTTGATTGAAAATTTTCTAAGTCTATCTTCCTAATTTGAAGTCGAATTTCAACATTTCTGATATATTAGAGTGAGTTTGCATCTTACTTTGTCATATATCGTCGATTTACATCCGTAGAAGCCCATTGAGGTCGATTGTCACTTTGTGTTGAGTGAAAATTTTCTAAGTCTATCTTCCTAATTTGAAGTCGAATTTCAACATTTCTGATATATTTGAGTGAGTTTGCATCTAACTTTGTCAGATATCGTCGATTTACATCCATTGAAGCCCATTGAGGTCGATTGTCACTTTGTGTTGAGTGAAAATTTTTTAAGTCTATCTTCCTAATTTGAAGTCGAATTTCAACATTTCTGATATATTTGAGTGAGTTTGCATCTAACTTTGTCAGATATCGTCGATTTACATCCATTGAAGCCCATTGAGGTCGATTGTCACTTTGTGTTGAGTGAAAATTTTCTAAGTCTATCTTCCTAATTTGAAGTCGAATTTCAACATTTCTGATATATTTGAGTGAGTTTGCATCTTACTTTGTCAGATATCGTCGATTTACATCCGTTGAAGCCCATTGAGGTCGATTGTCACTTTGTGTTGAGTGAAAATTTTTTAAGTCTATCTTCCTAATTTGAAGTCGAATTTCAAAATTTCTCATATATTTGAGTGAGTTTGCATCTAAATTGTCAGATATCGTCAATTAACATCCATTGAAGCCCATTGAGGTCGATTGTCACTTTGTGTTGAGTGAAAATTTTTTAAGTCTATCATCCTAATTTGAAGTCGAATTTCAACATTTCTCATATATTTGAGTGAGTTTGCATCTTACTTTGTCAGATATCGTCGATTTACATCCGTAGAAGCCCATTGAGGTCGATTGTCACTTTGTGTTGAGTGAAAATTTCCTAAGTCTATCTTCCTAATTTGAAGTCGAATTTCAACATTTCTGATATATTTGAGTGAGTTTGCATCTAACTTTGTCAGATATCGTCGATTAACATCCATTGAAGCCCATTGAGGTTGATTGTCACTTTGTGTTGAGTGAAAATTTTCTAAGTCTATCTTCCTAATTTGAAGTCGAATTTCAACATTTCTGATATATTTGAGTGAGTTTGCATCTAACTTTGTCAGATATCGTCGATTTACATCCGTTGAAGCCCATTGAGGTCGATTGTCACTTTGTGTTGATTGAAAATTTTCTAAGTCTATCTTCCTAATTTGAAGTCGAATTTCAACATTTCTGATATATTTGAGTGAGTTTGCATCTAACTTTGTCAGATATCGTCGATTTACATCCATTGAAGCCCATTGAGGTTGATTGTCACTTTGTGTTGATTGAAAATTTTCTAAGTCTATCTTCCTAATTTGAAGTCGAATTTCAACATTTCTGATATATTTGAGTGAGTTTGCATCTTACTTTGTCATATATCGTCGATTTACATCCGTAGAAGCCCATTGAGGTTGATTGTCACTTTGTGTTGATTGAAAATTTTCTAAGTCTATCTTCCTAATTTGAAGTCGAATTTCAACATTTCTGATATATTTGAGTGAGTTTGCATCTTACTTTGTCAGATATCGTCGATTTACATCCGTAGAAGCCCATTGAGGTCGATTGTCACTTTGTGTTGAGTGAAAATTTCCTAAGTCTATCTTCCTAATTTGAAGTCGAATTTCAACATTTCTGATATATTTGAGTGAGTTTGCATCTTACTTTGTCAGATATCGTCGATTTACATCCGTTGAAGCCCATTGAGGTCGATTGTCACTTTGTGTTGAGTGAAAATTTTTTAAGTCTATCTTCCTAATTTGAAGTCGAATTTCAAAATTTCTCATATATTTGAGTGAGTTTGCATCTAAATTGTCAGATATCGTCAATTAACATCCATTGAAGCCCATTGAGGTCGATTGTCACTTTGTGTTGAGTGAAAATTTTTTAAGTCTATCTTCCTAATTTGAAGTCGAATTTCAAAATTTTTGATATATTTGAGTGAGTTTGCATCTAACTTTGTCAGATATCGTCGATTTACATCCGTTGAAGCCCATTGAGGTCGATTGTCACTTTGTGTTGATTGAAAATTTTCTAAGTCTATCTTCCTAATTTGAAGTCGAATTTCAACATTTCTGATATATTTGAGTGAGTTTGCATCTTACTTTGTCAGATATCGTCGATTTACATCCGTTGAAGCCCATTGAGGTCGATTGTCACTTTGTGTTGATTGAAAATTTTCTAAGTCTATCTTCCTAATTTGAAGTCGAATTTCAACATTTCTGATATATTTGAGTGAGTTTGCATCTTACTTTGTCAGATATCGTCGATTTACATCCGTTGAAGCCCATTGAGGTCGATTGTCACTTTGTGTTGAGTGAAAATTTTTTAAGTCTATCATCCTAATTTGAAGTCGAATTTCAACATTTCTCATATATTTGAGTGAGTTTGCATCTTACTTTGTCAGATATCGTCGATTTACATCCGTAGAAGCCCATTGAGGTCGATTGTCACTTTGTGTTGAGTGAAAATTTCCTAAGTCTATCTTCCTAATTTGAAGTCGAATTTCAACATTTCTGATATATTTGAGTGAGTTTGCATCTTACTTTGTCAGATATCGTCGATTTACATCCGTTGAAGCCCATTGAGGTCGATTGTCACTTTGTGTTGAGTGAAAATTTTTTAAGTCTATCTTCCTAATTTGAAGTCGAATTTCAAAATTTCTCATATATTTGAGTGAGTTTGCATCTAAATTGTCAGATATCGTCAATTAACATCCATTGAAGCCCATTGAGGTCGATTGTCACTTTGTGTTGAGTGAAAATTTTTTAAGTCTATCATCCTAATTTGAAGTCGAATTTCAACATTTCTCATATATTTGAGTGAGTTTGCATCTTACTTTGTCAGATATCGTCGATTTACATCCGTAGAAGCCCATTGAGGTCGATTGTCACTTTGTGTTGAGTGAAAATTTCCTAAGTCTATCTTCCTAATTTGAAGTCGAATTTCAACATTTCTGATATATTTGAGTGAGTTTGCATCTAACTTTGTCAGATATCGTCGATTAACATCCATTGAAGCCCATTGAGGTTGATTGTCACTTTGTGTTGAGTGAAAATTTTCTAAGTCTATCTTCCTAATTTGAAGTCGAATTTCAACATTTCTGATATATTTGAGTGAGTTTGCATCTAACTTTGTCAGATATCGTCGATTTACATCCGTTGAAGCCCATTGAGGTCGATTGTCACTTTGTGTTGATTGAAAATTTTCTAAGTCTATCTTCCTAATTTGAAGTCGAATTTCAACATTTCTGATATATTTGAGTGAGTTTGCATCTAACTTTGTCAGATATCGTCGATTTACATCCATTGAAGCCCATTGAGGTTGATTGTCACTTTGTGTTGATTGAAAATTTTCTAAGTCTATCTTCCTAATTTGAAGTCGAATTTCAACATTTCTGATATATTTGAGTGAGTTTGCATCTTACTTTGTCATATATCGTCGATTTACATCCGTAGAAGCCCATTGAGGTTGATTGTCACTTTGTGTTGATTGAAAATTTTCTAAGTCTATCTTCCTAATTTGAAGTCGAATTTCAACATTTCTGATATATTAGAGTGAGTTTGCATCTTACTTTGTCATATATCGTCGATTTACATCCGTAGAAGCCCATTGAGGTCGATTGTCACTTTGTGTTGAGTGAAAATTTTCTAAGTCTATCTTCCTAATTTGAAGTCGAATTTCAACATTTCTGATATATTTGAGTGAGTTTGCATCTAACTTTGTCAGATATCGTCGATTTACATCCATTGAAGCCCATTGAGGTCGATTGTCACTTTGTGTTGAGTGAAAATTTTTTAAGTCTATCTTCCTAATTTGAAGTCGAATTTCAACATTTCTGATATATTTGAGTGAGTTTGCATCTAACTTTGTCAGATATCGTCGATTTACATCCATTGAAGCCCATTGAGGTCGATTGTCACTTTGTGTTGAGTGAAAATTTTCTAAGTCTATCTTCCTAATTTGAAGTCGAATTTCAACATTTCTGATATATTTGAGTGAGTTTGCATCTTACTTTGTCAGATATCGTCGATTTACATCCGTTGAAGCCCATTGAGGTCGATTGTCACTTTGTGTTGAGTGAAAATTTTTTAAGTCTATCTTCCTAATTTGAAGTCGAATTTCAAAATTTCTCATATATTTGAGTGAGTTTGCATCTAAATTGTCAGATATCGTCAATTAACATCCATTGAAGCCCATTGAGGTCGATTGTCACTTTGTGTTGAGTGAAAATTTTTTAAGTCTATCATCCTAATTTGAAGTCGAATTTCAACATTTCTCATATATTTGAGTGAGTTTGCATCTTACTTTGTCAGATATCGTCGATTTACATCCGTAGAAGCCCATTGAGGTCGATTGTCACTTTGTGTTGAGTGAAAATTTCCTAAGTCTATCTTCCTAATTTGAAGTCGAATTTCAACATTTCTGATATATTTGAGTGAGTTTGCATCTAACTTTGTCAGATATCGTCGATTAACATCCATTGAAGCCCATTGAGGTTGATTGTCACTTTGTGTTGAGTGAAAATTTTCTAAGTCTATCTTCCTAATTTGAAGTCGAATTTCAACATTTCTGATATATTTGAGTGAGTTTGCATCTAACTTTGTCAGATATCGTCGATTTACATCCGTTGAAGCCCATTGAGGTCGATTGTCACTTTGTGTTGATTGAAAATTTTCTAAGTCTATCTTCCTAATTTGAAGTCGAATTTCAACATTTCTGATATATTTGAGTGAGTTTGCATCTAACTTTGTCAGATATCGTCGATTTACATCCATTGAAGCCCATTGAGGTTGATTGTCACTTTGTGTTGATTGAAAATTTTCTAAGTCTATCTTCCTAATTTGAAGTCGAATTTCAACATTTCTGATATATTTGAGTGAGTTTGCATCTTACTTTGTCATATATCGTCGATTTACATCCGTAGAAGCCCATTGAGGTTGATTGTCACTTTGTGTTGATTGAAAATTTTCTAAGTCTATCTTCCTAATTTGAAGTCGAATTTCAACATTTCTGATATATTTGAGTGAGTTTGCATCTTACTTTGTCATATATCGTCGATTTACATCCGTAGAAGCCCATTGAGGTCGATTGTCACTTTGTGTTGAGTGAAAATTTTCTAAGTCTATCTTCCTAATTTGAAGTCGAATTTCAACATTTCTGATATATTTGAGTGAGTTTGCATCTAACTTTGTCAGATATCGTCGATTTACATCCATTGAAGCCCATTGAGGTCGATTGTCACTTTGTGTTGAGTGAAAATTTTTTAAGTCTATCTTCCTAATTTGAAGTCGAATTTCAACATTTCTGATATATTTGAGTGAGTTTGCATCTAACTTTGTCAGATATCGTCGATTTACATCCATTGAAGCCCATTGAGGTCGATTGTCACTTTGTGTTGAGTGAAAATTTTCTAAGTCTATCTTCCTAATTTGAAGTCGAATTTCAACATTTCTGATATATTTGAGTGAGTTTGCATCTAACTTTGTCAGATATCGTCGATTTACATCCATTGAAGCCCATTGAGGTCGATTGTCACTTTGTGTTGATTGAAAATCTTCTAAGTCTATCTTCCTAATTTGAAGTCGAATTTCAACATTTCTGATATATTTGAGTGAGTTTGCATCTAACTTTGTCAGATATCGTCGATTAACATCCATTGAAGCCCATTGAGGTCGATTGTCACTTTGTGTTGGGTGAAAATTTTCTAAGTCTATCTTCCTAATTTGAAGTCGAATTTCAACATTTCTGATATATTTGAGTGAGTTTGCATCTTACTTTGTCAGATATCGTCGATTTACATCCGTTGAAGCCCATTGAGGTCGATTGTCACTTTGTGTTGAGTGAAAATTTTTTAAGTCTATCTTCCTAATTTGAAGTCGAATTTCAAAATTTCTCATATATTTGAGTGAGTTTGCATCTAAATTGTCAGATATCGTCAATTAACATCCATTGAAGCCCATTGAGGTCGATTGTCACTTTGTGTTGAGTGAAAATTTTCTAAGTCTATCTTCCTAATTTGAAGTCGAATTCCAACATTTCTGATATATTTGAGTGAGTTTGCATCTAACTTTGTCAGATATCGTCGATTAACATCCATTGAAGCTCATTGAGGTCGATTGTCACTTTGTGTTGAGTGAAAATTTCCTAAGTCTATCTTCCTAATTTGAAGTCGAATTTGAACATTTCTGATATATTTGAGTGAGTTTGCATCTAACTTTGTCAGATATCGTCGATTAACATCCATTGAAGCCCATTGAGGTCGATTGTCACTTTGTGTTGGGTGAAAATTTTCTAAGTCTATCTTCCTAATTTGAAGTCGAATTTCAACATTTCTGATATATTTGAGTGAGTTTGCATCTAACTTTGTCAGATATCGTCAATTAACATCCATTGAAGCCCATTGAGGTCGATTGTCACTTTGTGTTGAGTGAAAATTTTTTAAGTCTATCATCCTAATTTGAAGTCGAATTTCAACATTTCTCATATATTTGAGTGAGTTTGCATCTTACTTTGTCAGATATCGTCGATTTACATCCGTAGAAGCCCATTGAGGTCGATTGTCACTTTGTGTTGAGTGAAAATTTCCTAAGTCTATCTTCCTAATTTGAAGTCGAATTTCAACATTTCTGATATATTTGAGTGAGTTTGCATCTAACTTTGTCAGATATCGTCAATTAACATCCATTGAAGCCCATTGAGGTCGATTGTCACTTTGTGTTGAGTGAAAATTTTCTAAGTCTATCTTCCTAATTTGAAGTCGAATTCCAACATTTCTGATATATTTGAGTGAGTTTGCATCTAACTTTGTCAGATATCGTCGATTAACATCCATTGAAGCTCATTGAGGTCGATTGTCACTTTGTGTTGAGTGAAAACTTCCTAAGTCTATCTTCCTAATTTGAAGTCGAATTTGAACATTTCTGATATATTTGAGTGAGTTTGCATCTAACTAATCATCCTAATTTGAAGTCGAATTTCAACATTTCTCATATATTTGAGTGAGTTTGCATCTTACTTTGTCAGATATCGTCGATTTACATCCGTAGAAGCCCATTGAGGTCGATTGTCACTTTGTGTTGAGTGAAAATTTCCTAAGTCTATCTTCCTAATTTGAAGTCGAATTTGAACATTTCTGATATATTTGAGTGAGTTTGCATCTAACTTTGTCAGATATCGTCGATTTACATTCATTGAAGCCCATTGAGGTCGATTGTCACTTTGTGTTGATTGAAAATCTTCTAAGTCTATCTTCCTAATTTGAAGTCGAATTTCAACATTTCTGATATATTTGAGTGAGTTTGCATCTTACTTTGTCGGATATCGTCGATTTACATCCGTTGAAGCCCATTGAGGTCGATTGTCACTTTGTGTTGAGTGAAAATTTTTTAAGTCTATCTTCCTAATTTGAAGTCGAATTTCAAAATTTCTCATATATTTGAGTGAGTTTGCATCTAAATTGTCAGATATCGTCAATTAACATCCATTGAAGCCCATTGAGGTCGATTGTCACTTTGTGTTGAGTGAAAATTTTTTAAGTCTATCATCCTAATTTGAAGTCGAATTTCAACATTTCTCATATATTTGAGTGAGTTTGCATCTTACTTTGTCAGATATCGTCGATTTACATCCGTAGAAGCCCATTGAGGTCGATTGTCACTTTGTGTTGAGTGAAAATTTTCTAAGTCTATCTTCCTAATTTGAAGTCGAATTTCAACATTTCTGATATATTTGAGTGAGTTTGCATCTAACTTTGTCAGATATCGTCAATTAACATCCATTGAAGCCCATTGAGGTCGATTGTCACTTTGTGTTGAGTGAAAATTTTCTAAGTCTATCTTCCTAATTTGAAGTCGAATTCCAACATTTCTGATATATTTGAGTGAGTTTGCATCTAACTTTGTCAGATATCGTCGATTAACATCCATTGAAGCTCATTGAGGTCGATTGTCACTTTGTGTTGAGTGAAAATTTCCTAAGTCTATCTTCCTAATTTGAAGTCGAATTTGAACATTTCTGATATATTTGAGTGAGTTTGCATCTAACTTTGTCAGATATCAACGATTAACATCCATTGAAGCCCATTGAGGTCGATTGTCACTTTGTGTTGGGTGAAAATTTTCTAAGTCTATCTTCCTAATTTGAAGTCGAATTTCAACATTTCTGATATATTTGAGTGAGTTTGCATCTTACTTTGTCAGATATCGTCGATTTACATCCGTTGAAGCCCATTGAGGTCGATTGTCACTTTGTGTTGAGTGAAAATTTTTTAAGTCTATCTTCCTAATTTGAAGTCGAATTTCAAAATTTCTTATATATTTGAGTGAGTTTGCATCTAAATTGTCAGATATCGTCAATTAACATCCATTGAAGCCCATTGAGGTCGATTGTCACTTTGTGTTGAGTGAAAATTTTTTAAGTCTATCATCCTAATTTGAAGTCGAATTTCAACATTTCTCATATATTTGAGTGAGTATGCATCTTACTTTGTCAGATATCGTCGATTTACATCCGTAGAAGCCCATTGAGGTCGATTGTCACTTTGTGTTGAGTGAAAATTTCCTAAGTCTATCTTCCTAATTTGAAGTCGAATTTGAACATTTCTGATATATTTGAGTGAGTTTGCATCTAACTTTGTCAGATATCGTCGATTAACATCCATTGAAGCCCATTGAGGTCGATTGTCACTTTGTGTTGAGTGAAAATTTTTTAAGTCTATCTTCCTAATTTGAAGTCGAATTTCAAAATTTCTCATATATTTGAGTGAGTTTGCATCTAAATTGTCAGATATCGTCAATTAACATCCATTGAAGCCCATTGAGGTCGATTGTCACTTTGTGTTGAGTGAAAATTTTTTAAGTCTATCATCCTAATTTGAAGTCGAATTTCAACATTTCTCATATATTTGAGTGAGTATGCATCTTACTTTGTCAGATATCGTCGATTTACATCCGTAGAAGCCCATTGAGGTCGATTGTCACTTTGTGTTGAGTGAAAATTTCCTAAGTCTATCTTCCTAATTTGAAGTCGAATTTGAACATTTCTGATATATTTGAGTGAGTTTGCATCTTACTTTGTCAGATATCGTCGATTTACATCCGTTGAAGCCCATTGAGGTCGATTGTCACTTTGTGTTGAGTGAAAATTTTTTAAGTCTATCTTCCTAATTTGAAGTCGAATTTCAAAATTTCTCATATATTTGAGTGAGTTTGCATCTAAATTGTCAGATATCGTCAATTAACATCCATTGAAGCCCATTGAGGTCGATTGTCACTTTGTGTTGAGTGGAAATTTTCTAAGTCTATCTTCCTAATTTGAAGTCGAATTCCAACATTTCTGATATATTTGAGTGAGTTTGCATCTAACTTTGTCAGATATCGTCGATTAACATCCATTGAAGCTCATTGAGGTCGATTGTCACTTTGTGTTGAGTGAAAATTTCCTAAGTCTATCTTCCTAATTTGAAGTCGAATTTCAACATTTCTGATATATTTGAGTGAGTTTGCATCTTACTTTGTCAGATATCGTCGATTTACATCCGTTGAAGCCCATTGAGGTCGATTGTCACTTTGTGTTGAGTGAAAATTTTCTAAGTCTATCTTCCTAATTTGAAGTCGAATTTCAACATTTCTGATATATTTGAGTGAGTTTGCATCTAACTTTGTCAGATATCGTCGATTTACATCCATTGAAGCCCATTGAGGTCGATTGTCACTTTGTGTTGATTGAAAATCTTCTAAGTCTATCTTCCTAATTTGAAGTCGAATTTCAACATTTCTGATATATTTGAGTGAGTTTGCATCTTACTTTGTCAGATATCGTCGATTTACATCCGTTGAAGCCCATTGAGGTCGATTGTCACTTTGTGTTGAGTGAAAATTTTTTAAGTCTATCTTCCTAATTTGAAGTCGAATTTCAAAATTTCTCATATATTTGAGTGAGTTTGCATCTAAATTGTCAGATATCGTCAATTAACATCCATTGAAGCCCATTGAGGTCGATTGTCACTTTGTGTTGAGTGAAAATTTTTTAATTCTATCATCCTAATTTGAAGTCGAATTTCAACATTTCTCATATATTTGAGTGAGTTTGCATCTTACTTTGTCAGATATCGTCGATTTACATCCGTAGAAGCCCATTGAGGTCGATTTTCACTTTGTGTTGAGTGAAAATTTTCTAAGTCTATCTTCCTAATTTGAAGTCGAATTTCAACATTTCTGATATATTTGAGTGAGTTTGCATCTAACTTTGTCAGATATCGTCGATTTACATTCATTGAAGCCCATTGAGGTCGATTGTCACTTTGTGTTGATTGAAAATCTTCTAAGTCTATCTTCCTAATTTGAAGTCGAATTTCAACATTTCTGATATATTTGAGTGAGTTTGCATCTTACTTTGTCAGATATCGTCGATTTACATCCGTTGAAGCCCATTGAGGTCGATTGTCACTTTGTGTTGAGTGAAAATTTTTTAAGTCTATCTTCCTAATTTGAAGTCGAATTTCAAAATTTCTCATATATTTGAGTGAGTTTGCATCTAAATTGTCAGATATCGTCAATTAACATCCATTGAAGCCCATTGAGGTCGATTGTCACTTTGTGTTGAGTGAAAATTTTTTAAGTCTATCATCCTAATTTGAAGTCGAATTTCAACATTTCTCATATATTTGAGTGAGTTTGCATCTTACTTTGTCAGATATCGTCGATTTACATCCGTAGAAGCCCATTGAGGTCGATTGTCACTTTGTGTTGAGTGAAAATTTTCTAAGTCTATCTTCCTAATTTGAAGTCGAATTTCAACATTTCTGATATATTTGAGTGAGTTTGCATCTAACTTTGTCAGATATCGTCGATTAACATCCATTGAAGCCCATTGAGGTCGATTGTCACTTTGTGTTGAGTGAAAATTTTTTAAGTCTATCTTCCTAATTTGAAGTCGAATTTCAAAATTTCTCATATATTTGAGTGAGTTTGCATCTAAATTGTCAGATATCGTCAATTAACATCCATTGAAGCCCATTGAGGTCGATTGTCACTTTGTGTTGAGTGAAAATTTTTTAAGTCTATCATCCTAATTTGAAGTCGAATTTCAACATTTCTCATATATTTGAGTGAGTATGCATCTTACTTTGTCAGATATCGTCGATTTACATCCGTAGAAGCCCATTGAGGTCGATTGTCACTTTGTGTTGAGTGAAAATTTCCTAAGTCTATCTTCCTAATTTGAAGTCGAATTTGAACATTTCTGATATATTTGAGTGAGTTTGCATCTTACTTTGTCAGATATCGTCGATTTACATCCGTTGAAGCCCATTGAGGTCGATTGTCACTTTGTGTTGAGTGAAAATTTTTTAAGTCTATCTTCCTAATTTGAAGTCGAATTTCAAAATTTCTCATATATTTGAGTGAGTTTGCATCTAAATTGTCAGATATCGTCAATTAACATCCATTGAAGCCCATTGAGGTCGATTGTCACTTTGTGTTGAGTGGAAATTTTCTAAGTCTATCTTCCTAATTTGAAGTCGAATTCCAACATTTCTGATATATTTGAGTGAGTTTGCATCTAACTTTGTCAGATATCGTCGATTAACATCCATTGAAGCTCATTGAGGTCGATTGTCACTTTGTGTTGAGTGAAAATTTCCTAAGTCTATCTTCCTAATTTGAAGTCGAATTTCAACATTTCTGATATATTTGAGTGAGTTTGCATCTTACTTTGTCAGATATCGTCGATTTACATCCGTTGAAGCCCATTGAGGTCGATTGTCACTTTGTGTTGAGTGAAAATTTTCTAAGTCTATCTTCCTAATTTGAAGTCGAATTTCAACATTTCTGATATATTTGAGTGAGTTTGCATCTAACTTTGTCAGATATCGTCGATTTACATCCATTGAAGCCCATTGAGGTCGATTGTCACTTTGTGTTGATTGAAAATCTTCTAAGTCTATCTTCCTAATTTGAAGTCGAATTTCAACATTTCTGATATATTTGAGTGAGTTTGCATCTTACTTTGTCAGATATCGTCGATTTACATCCGTTGAAGCCCATTGAGGTCGATTGTCACTTTGTGTTGAGTGAAAATTTTTTAAGTCTATCTTCCTAATTTGAAGTCGAATTTCAAAATTTCTCATATATTTGAGTGAGTTTGCATCTAAATTGTCAGATATCGTCAATTAACATCCATTGAAGCCCATTGAGGTCGATTGTCACTTTGTGTTGAGTGAAAATTTTTTAATTCTATCATCCTAATTTGAAGTCGAATTTCAACATTTCTCATATATTTGAGTGAGTTTGCATCTTACTTTGTCAGATATCGTCGATTTACATCCGTAGAAGCCCATTGAGGTCGATTTTCACTTTGTGTTGAGTGAAAATTTTCTAAGTCTATCTTCCTAATTTGAAGTCGAATTTCAACATTTCTGATATATTTGAGTGAGTTTGCATCTAACTTTGTCAGATATCGTCGATTTACATTCATTGAAGCCCATTGAGGTCGATTGTCACTTTGTGTTGATTGAAAATCTTCTAAGTCTATCTTCCTAATTTGAAGTCGAATTTCAACATTTCTGATATATTTGAGTGAGTTTGCATCTTACTTTGTCAGATATCGTCGATTTACATCCGTTGAAGCCCATTGAGGTCGATTGTCACTTTGTGTTGAGTGAAAATTTTTTAAGTCTATCTTCCTAATTTGAAGTCGAATTTCAAAATTTCTCATATATTTGAGTGAGTTTGCATCTAAATTGTCAGATATCGTCAATTAACATCCATTGAAGCCCATTGAGGTCGATTGTCACTTTGTGTTGAGTGAAAATTTTTTAAGTCTATCATCCTAATTTGAAGTCGAATTTCAACATTTCTCATATATTTGAGTGAGTTTGCATCTTACTTTGTCAGATATCGTCGATTTACATCCGTAGAAGCCCATTGAGGTCGATTGTCACTTTGTGTTGAGTGAAAATTTTCTAAGTCTATCTTCCTAATTTGAAGTCGAATTTCAACATTTCTGATATATTTGAGTGAGTTTGCATCTAACTTTGTCAGATATCGTCGATTAACATCCATTGAAGCCCATTGAGGTCGATTGTCACTTTGTGTTGAGTGAAAATTTTTTAAGTCTATCTTCCTAATTTGAAGTCGAATTTCAAAATTTCTCATATATTTGAGTGAGTTTGCATCTAAATTGTCAGATATCGTCAATTAACATCCATTGAAGCCCATTGAGGTCGATTGTCACTTTGTGTTGAGTGAAAATTTTTTAAGTCTATCATCCTAATTTGAAGTCGAATTTCAACATTTCTCATATATTTGAGTGAGTATGCATCTTACTTTGTCAGATATCGTCGATTTACATCCGTAGAAGCCCATTGAGGTCGATTGTCACTTTGTGTTGAGTGAAAATTTCCTAAGTCTATCTTCCTAATTTGAAGTCGAATTTGAACATTTCTGATATATTTGAGTGAGTTTGCATCTTACTTTGTCAGATATCGTCGATTTACATCCGTTGAAGCCCATTGAGGTCGATTGTCACTTTGTGTTGAGTGAAAATTTTTTAAGTCTATCTTCCTAATTTGAAGTCGAATTTCAAAATTTCTCATATATTTGAGTGAGTTTGCATCTAAATTGTCAGATATCGTCAATTAACATCCATTGAAGCCCATTGAGGTCGATTGTCACTTTGTGTTGAGTGGAAATTTTCTAAGTCTATCTTCCTAATTTGAAGTCGAATTCCAACATTTCTGATATATTTGAGTGAGTTTGCATCTAACTCTGTCAGATATCGTCGATTAACATCCATTGAAGCTCATTGAGGTCGATTGTCACTTTGTGTTGAGTGAAAATTTCCTAAGTCTATCTTCCTAATTTGAAGTCGAATTTCAACATTTCTGATATATTTGAGTGAGTTTGCATCTTACTTTGTCAGATATCGTCGATTTACATCCGTTGAAGCCCATTGAGGTCGATTGTCACTTTGTGTTGAGTGAAAATTTTCTAAGTCTATCTTCCTAATTTGAAGTCGAATTTCAACATTTCTGATATATTTGAGTGAGTTTGCATCTAACTTTGTCAGATATCGTCGATTTACATCCATTGAAGCCCATTGAGGTCGATTGTCACTTTGTGTTGATTGAAAATCTTCTAAGTCTATCTTCCTAATTTGAAGTCGAATTTGAACATTTCTGATATATTTGAGTGAGTTTGCATCTAACTTTGTCAGATATCGTCGATTAACATCCATTGAAGCCCATTGAGGTCGATTGTCACTTTGTGTTGAGTGAAAATTTTTTAAGTCTATCTTCCTAATTTGAAGTCGAATTTCAAAATTTCTCATATATTTGAGTGAGTTTGCATCTAAATTGTCAGATATCGTCAATTAACATCCATTGAAGCCCATTGAGGTCGATTGTCACTTTGTGTTGAGTGAAAATTTTTTAAGTCTATCATCCTAATTTGAAGTCGAATTTCAACATTTCTCATATATTTGAGTGAGTATGCATCTTACTTTGTCAGATATCGTCGATTTACATCCGTAGAAGCCCATTGAGGTCGATTGTCACTTTGTGTTGAGTGAAAATTTCCTAAGTCTATCTTCCTAATTTGAAGTCGAATTTGAACATTTCTGATATATTTGAGTGAGTTTGCATCTTACTTTGTCAGATATCGTCGATTTACATCCGTTGAAGCCCATTGAGGTCGATTGTCACTTTGTGTTGAGTGAAAATTTTTTAAGTCTATCTTCCTAATTTGAAGTCGAATTTCAAAATTTCTCATATATTTGAGTGAGTTTGCATCTAAATTGTCAGATATCGTCAATTAACATCCATTGAAGCCCATTGAGGTCGATTGTCACTTTGTGTTGAGTGGAAATTTTCTAAGTCTATCTTCCTAATTTGAAGTCGAATTCCAACATTTCTGATATATTTGAGTGAGTTTGCATCTAACTTTGTCAGATATCGTCGATTAACATCCATTGAAGCTCATTGAGGTCGATTGTCACTTTGTGTTGAGTGAAAATTTCCTAAGTCTATCTTCCTAATTTGAAGTCGAATTTCAACATTTCTGATATATTTGAGTG
Organism: Diorhabda carinulata; assembly: GCF_026250575.1. Lineage (NCBI taxonomy): Eukaryota > Metazoa > Arthropoda > Insecta > Coleoptera > Chrysomelidae > Diorhabda > Diorhabda carinulata. The sequence continues at coordinate 15,911,269 of NC_079462.1, forward strand.
AGTTTGCATCTTACTTTGTCAGATATCGTCGATTTACATCCGTTGAAGCCCATTGAGGTCGATTGTCACTTTGTGTTGAGTGAAAATTTTCTAAGTCTATCTTCCTAATTTGAAGTCGAATTTCAACATTTCTGATATATTTGAGTGAGTTTGCATCTAACTTTGTCAGATATCGTCGATTTACATCCATTGAAGCCCATTGAGGTCGATTGTCACTTTGTGTTGATTGAAAATCTTCTAAGTCTATCTTCCTAATTTGAAGTCGAATTTCAACATTTCTGATATATTTGAGTGAGTTTGCATCTTACTTTGTCAGATATCGTCGATTTACATCCGTTGAAGCCCATTGAGGTCGATTGTCACTTTGTGTTGAGTGAAAATTTTTTAAGTCTATCTTCCTAATTTGAAGTCGAATTTCAAAATTTCTCATATATTTGAGTGAGTTTGCATCTAAATTGTCAGATATCGTCAATTAACATCCATTGAAGCCCATTGAGGTCGATTGTCACTTTGTGTTGAGTGAAAATTTTTTAATTCTATCATCCTAATTTGAAGTCGAATTTCAACATTTCTCATATATTTGAGTGAGTTTGCATCTTACTTTGTCAGATATCGTCGATTTACATCCGTAGAAGCCCATTGAGGTCGATTTTCACTTTGTGTTGAGTGAAAATTTTCTAAGTCTATCTTCCTAATTTGAAGTCGAATTTCAACATTTCTGATATATTTGAGTGAGTTTGCATCTAACTTTGTCAGATATCGTCGATTTACATTCATTGAAGCCCATTGAGGTCGATTGTCACTTTGTGTTGATTGAAAATCTTCTAAGTCTATCTTCCTAATTTGAAGTCGAATTTCAACATTTCTGATATATTTGAGTGAGTTTGCATCTTACTTTGTCAGATATCGTCGATTTACATCCGTTGAAGCCCATTGAGGTCGATTGTCACTTTGTGTTGAGTGAAAATTTTTTAAGTCTATCTTCCTAATTTGAAGTCGAATTTCAAAATTTCTCATATATTTGAGTGAGTTTGCATCTAAATTGTCAGATATCGTCAATTAACATCCATTGAAGCCCATTGAGGTCGATTGTCACTTTGTGTTGAGTGAAAATTTTTTAAGTCTATCATCCTAATTTGAAGTCGAATTTCAACATTTCTCATATATTTGAGTGAGTTTGCATCTTACTTTGTCAGATATCGTCGATTTACATCCGTAGAAGCCCATTGAGGTCGATTGTCACTTTGTGTTGAGTGAAAATTTTCTAAGTCTATCTTCCTAATTTGAAGTCGAATTTCAACATTTCTGATATATTTGAGTGAGTTTGCATCTAACTTTGTCAGATATCGTCGATTAACATCCATTGAAGCCCATTGAGGTCGATTGTCACTTTGTGTTGAGTGAAAATTTTTTAAGTCTATCTTCCTAATTTGAAGTCGAATTTCAAAATTTCTCATATATTTGAGTGAGTTTGCATCTAAATTGTCAGATATCGTCAATTAACATCCATTGAAGCCCATTGAGGTCGATTGTCACTTTGTGTTGAGTGAAAATTTTTTAAGTCTATCATCCTAATTTGAAGTCGAATTTCAACATTTCTCATATATTTGAGTGAGTATGCATCTTACTTTGTCAGATATCGTCGATTTACATCCGTAGAAGCCCATTGAGGTCGATTGTCACTTTGTGTTGAGTGAAAATTTCCTAAGTCTATCTTCCTAATTTGAAGTCGAATTTGAACATTTCTGATATATTTGAGTGAGTTTGCATCTTACTTTGTCAGATATCGTCGATTTACATCCGTTGAAGCCCATTGAGGTCGATTGTCACTTTGTGTTGAGTGAAAATTTTTTAAGTCTATCTTCCTAATTTGAAGTCGAATTTCAAAATTTCTCATATATTTGAGTGAGTTTGCATCTAAATTGTCAGATATCGTCAATTAACATCCATTGAAGCCCATTGAGGTCGATTGTCACTTTGTGTTGAGTGGAAATTTTCTAAGTCTATCTTCCTAATTTGAAGTCGAATTCCAACATTTCTGATATATTTGAGTGAGTTTGCATCTAACTTTGTCAGATATCGTCGATTAACATCCATTGAAGCTCATTGAGGTCGATTGTCACTTTGTGTTGAGTGAAAATTTCCTAAGTCTATCTTCCTAATTTGAAGTCGAATTTCAACATTTCTGATATATTTGAGTGAGTTTGCATCTTACTTTGTCAGATATCGTCGATTTACATCCGTTGAAGCCCATTGAGGTCGATTGTCACTTTGTGTTGAGTGAAAATTTTCTAAGTCTATCTTCCTAATTTGAAGTCGAATTTCAACATTTCTGATATATTTGAGTGAGTTTGCATCTAACTTTGTCAGATATCGTCGATTTACATCCATTGAAGCCCATTGAGGTCGATTGTCACTTTGTGTTGATTGAAAATCTTCTAAGTCTATCTTCCTAATTTGAAGTCGAATTTGAACATTTCTGATATATTTGAGTGAGTTTGCATCTAACTTTGTCAGATATCGTCGATTAACATCCATTGAAGCCCATTGAGGTCGATTGTCACTTTGTGTTGAGTGAAAATTTTTTAAGTCTATCTTCCTAATTTGAAGTCGAATTTCAAAATTTCTCATATATTTGAGTGAGTTTGCATCTAAATTGTCAGATATCGTCAATTAACATCCATTGAAGCCCATTGAGGTCGATTGTCACTTTGTGTTGAGTGAAAATTTTTTAAGTCTATCATCCTAATTTGAAGTCGAATTTCAACATTTCTCATATATTTGAGTGAGTATGCATCTTACTTTGTCAGATATCGTCGATTTACATCCGTAGAAGCCCATTGAGGTCGATTGTCACTTTGTGTTGAGTGAAAATTTCCTAAGTCTATCTTCCTAATTTGAAGTCGAATTTGAACATTTCTGATATATTTGAGTGAGTTTGCATCTTACTTTGTCAGATATCGTCGATTTACATCCGTTGAAGCCCATTGAGGTCGATTGTCACTTTGTGTTGAGTGAAAATTTTTTAAGTCTATCTTCCTAATTTGAAGTCGAATTTCAAAATTTCTCATATATTTGAGTGAGTTTGCATCTAACGTTGTCAGATATCGTCGATTAACATCCATTGAAGCTCATTGAGGTCGATTGTCACTTTGTGTTGAGTGAAAATTTCCTAAGTCTATCTTCCTAATTTGAAGTCGAATTTCAACATTTCTGATATATTTGAGTGAGTTTGCATCTTACTTTGTCAGATATCGTCGATTTACATCCGTTGAAGCCCATTGAGGTCGATTGTCACTTTGTGTTGAGTGAAAATTTTCTAAGTCTATCTTCCTAATTTGAAGTCGAATTTCAACATTTCTGATATATTTGAGTGAGTTTGCATCTAACTTTGTCAGATATCGTCGATTTACATCCATTGAAGCCCATTGAGGTCGATTGTCACTTTGTGTTGATTGAAAATCTTCTAAGTCTATCTTCCTAATTTGAAGTCGAATTTCAACATTTCTGATATATTTGAGTGAGTTTGCATCTTACTTTGTCAGATATCGTCGATTTACATCCGTTGAAGCCCATTGAGGTCGATTGTCACTTTGTGTTGAGTGAAAATTTTTTAAGTCTATCTTCCTAATTTGAAGTCGAATTTCAAAATTTCTCATATATTTGAGTGAGTTTGCATCTAAATTGTCAGATATCGTCAATTAACATCCATTGAAGCCCATTGAGGTCGATTGTCACTTTGTGTTGAGTGAAAATTTTTTAATTCTATCATCCTAATTTGAAGTCGAATTTCAACATTTCTCATATATTTGAGTGAGTTTGCATCTTACTTTGTCAGATATCGTCGATTTACATCCGTAGAAGCCCATTGAGGTCGATTTTCACTTTGTGTTGAGTGAAAATTTTCTAAGTCTATCTTCCTAATTTGAAGTCGAATTTCAACATTTCTGATATATTTGAGTGAGTTTGCATCTAACTTTGTCAGATATCGTCGATTTACATTCATTGAAGCCCATTGAGGTCGATTGTCACTTTGTGTTGATTGAAAATCTTCTAAGTCTATCTTCCTAATTTGAAGTCGAATTTCAACATTTCTGATATATTTGAGTGAGTTTGCATCTTACTTTGTCAGATATCGTCGATTTACATCCGTTGAAGCCCATTGAGGTCGATTGTCACTTTGTGTTGAGTGAAAATTTTTTAAGTCTATCTTCCTAATTTGAAGTCGAATTTCAAAATTTCTCATATATTTGAGTGAGTTTGCATCTAAATTGTCAGATATCGTCAATTAACATCCATTGAAGCCCATTGAGGTCGATTGTCACTTTGTGTTGAGTGAAAATTTTTTAAGTCTATCATCCTAATTTGAAGTCGAATTTCAACATTTCTCATATATTTGAGTGAGTTTGCATCTTACTTTGTCAGATATCGTCGATTTACATCCGTAGAAGCCCATTGAGGTCGATTGTCACTTTGTGTTGAGTGAAAATTTTCTAAGTCTATCTTCCTAATTTGAAGTCGAATTTCAACATTTCTGATATATTTGAGTGAGTTTGCATCTAACTTTGTCAGATATCGTCGATTAACATCCATTGAAGCCCATTGAGGTCGATTGTCACTTTGTGTTGAGTGAAAATTTTTTAAGTCTATCTTCCTAATTTGAAGTCGAATTTCAAAATTTCTCATATATTTGAGTGAGTTTGCATCTAAATTGTCAGATATCGTCAATTAACATCCATTGAAGCCCATTGAGGTCGATTGTCACTTTGTGTTGAGTGAAAATTTTTTAAGTCTATCATCCTAATTTGAAGTCGAATTTCAACATTTCTCATATATTTGAGTGAGTATGCATCTTACTTTGTCAGATATCGTCGATTTACATCCGTAGAAGCCCATTGAGGTCGATTGTCACTTTGTGTTGAGTGAAAATTTCCTAAGTCTATCTTCCTAATTTGAAGTCGAATTTGAACATTTCTGATATATTTGAGTGAGTTTGCATCTTACTTTGTCAGATATCGTCGATTTACATCCGTTGAAGCCCATTGAGGTCGATTGTCACTTTGTGTTGAGTGAAAATTTTTTAAGTCTATCTTCCTAATTTGAAGTCGAATTTCAAAATTTCTCATATATTTGAGTGAGTTTGCATCTAAATTGTCAGATATCGTCAATTAACATCCATTGAAGCCCATTGAGGTCGATTGTCACTTTGTGTTGAGTGGAAATTTTCTAAGTCTATCTTCCTAATTTGAAGTCGAATTCCAACATTTCTGATATATTTGAGTGAGTTTGCATCTAACTTTGTCAGATATCGTCGATTAACATCCATTGAAGCTCATTGAGGTCGATTGTCACTTTGTGTTGAGTGAAAATTTCCTAAGTCTATCTTCCTAATTTGAAGTCGAATTTCAACATTTCTGATATATTTGAGTGAGTTTGCATCTTACTTTGTCAGATATCGTCGATTTACATCCGTTGAAGCCCATTGAGGTCGATTGTCACTTTGTGTTGAGTGAAAATTTTCTAAGTCTATCTTCCTAATTTGAAGTCGAATTTCAACATTTCTGATATATTTGAGTGAGTTTGCATCTAACTTTGTCAGATATCGTCAATTAACATCCATTGAAGCCCATTGAGGTCGATTGTCACTTTGTGTTGAGTGAAAATTTTCTAAGTCTATCTTCCTAATTTGAAGTCGAATTTCAACATTTCTGATATATTTGAGTGAGTTTGCATCTTACTTTGTCAGATATCGTCGATTTACATCCGTTGAAGCCCATTGAGGTCGATTGTCACTTTGTGTTGAGTGAAAATTTTTTAAGTCTATCTTCCTAATTTGAAGTCGAATTTCAACATTTCTGATATATTTGAGTGAGTTTGCATCTAACTTTGTCAGATATCGTCGATTTACATCCATTGAAGCCCATTGAGGTCGATTGTCACTTTGTGTTGATTGAAAATCTTCTAAGTCTATCTTCCTAATTTGAAGTCGAATTTCAACATTTCTCATATATTTGAGTGAGTTTGCATCTTACTTTGTCAGATATCGTCGATTTACATCCGTAGAAGCCCATTGAGGTCGATTGTCACTTTGTGTTGAGTGAAAATTTTCTAAGTCTATCTTCCTAATTTGAAGTCGAATTTCAACATTTCTGATATATTTGAGTGAGTTTGCATCTTACTTTGTCAGATATCGTCGATTTACATCCGTTGAAGCCCATTGAGGTCGATTGTCACTTTGTGTTGAGTGAAAATTTTTTAAGTCTATCTTCCTAATTTGAAGTCGAATTTCAACATTTCTGATATATTTGAGTGAGTTTGCATCTAACTTTGTCAGATATCGTCGATTTACATCCATTGAAGCCCATTGAGGTCGATTGTCACTTTGTGTTGATTGAAAATCTTCTAAGTCTATCTTCCTAATTTGAAGTCGAATTTCAACATTTCTCATATATTTGAGTGAGTTTGCATCTTACTTTGTCAGATATCGTCGATTTACATCCGTAGAAGCCCATTGAGGTCGATTGTCACTTTGTGTTGAGTGAAAATTTTCTAAGTCTATCTTCCTAATTTGAAGTCGAATTTCAACATTTCTGATATATTTGAGTGAGTTTGCATCTAACTTTGTCAGATATCGTCAATTAACATCCATTGAAGCCCATTGAGGTCGATTGTCACTTTGTGTTGAGTGAAAATTTTCTAAGTCTATCTTCCTAATTTGAAGTCGAATTCCAACATTTCTGATATATTTGAGTGAGTTTGCATCTAACTTTGTCAGATATCGTCGATTAACATCCATTGAAGCCCATTGAGGTCGATTGTCACTTTGTGTTGGGTGAAAATTTTCTAAGTCTATCTTCCTAATTTGAAGTCGAATTTCAACATTTCTGATATATTTGAGTGAGTTTGCATCTAACTTTGTCAGATATCGTCAATTAACATCCATTGAAGCCCATTGAGGTCGATTGTCACTTTGTGTTGAGTGAAAATTTTCTAAGTCTATCTTCCTAATTTGAAGTCGAATTCCAACATTTCTGATATATTTGAGTGAGTTTGCATCTAACTTTGTCAGATATCGTCGATTAACATCCATTGAAGCTCATTGAGGTCGATTGTCACTTTGTGTTGAGTGAAAATTTCCTAAGTCTATCTTCCTAATTTGAAGTCGAATTTGAACATTTCTGATATATTTGAGTGAGTTTGCATCTAACTTTGTCAGATATCGTCGATTAACATCCATTGAAGCCCATTGAGGTCGATTGTCACTTTGTGTTGGGTGAAAATTTTCTAAGTCTATCTTCCTAATTTGAAGTCGAATTTCAACATTTCTGATATATTTGAGTGAGTTTGCATCTTACTTTGTCAGATATCGTCGATTTACATCCGTTGAAGCCCATTGAGGTCGATTGTCACTTTGTGTTGAGTGAAAATTTTTTAAGTCTATCTTCCTAATTTGAAGTCGAATTTCAAAATTTCTCATATATTTGAGTGAGTTTGCATCTAAATTGTCAGATATCGTCAATTAACATCCATTGAAGCCCATTGAGGTCGATTGTCACTTTGTGTTGAGTGGAAATTTTCTAAGTCTATCTTCCTAATTTGAAGTCGAATTCCAACATTTCTGATATATTTGAGTGAGTTTGCATCTAACTTTGTCAGATATCGTCGATTAACATCCATTGAAGCTCATTGAGGTCGATTGTCACTTTGTGTTGAGTGAAAATTTCCTAAGTCTATCTTCCTAATTTGAAGTCGAATTTCAACATTTCTGATATATTTGAGTGAGTTTGCATCTTACTTTGTCAGATATCGTCGATTTACATCCGTTGAAGCCCATTGAGGTCGATTGTCACTTTGTGTTGAGTGAAAATTTTCTAAGTCTATCTTCCTAATTTGAAGTCGAATTTCAACATTTCTGATATATTTGAGTGAGTTTGCATCTAACTTTGTCAGATATCGTCGATTTACATCCATTGAAGCCCATTGAGGTCGATTGTCACTTTGTGTTGATTGAAAATCTTCTAAGTCTATCTTCCTAATTTGAAGTCGAATTTCAACATTTCTGATATATTTGAGTGAGTTTGCATCTTACTTTGTCAGATATCGTCGATTTACATCCGTTGAAGCCCATTGAGGTCGATTGTCACTTTGTGTTGAGTGAAAATTTTCTAAGTCTATCTTCCTAATTTGAAGTCGAATTTCAAAATTTCTCATATATTTGAGTGAGTTTGCATCTAAATTGTCATATATCGTCAATTAACATCCATTGAAGCCCATTGAGGTCGATTGTCACTTTGTGTTGAGTGAAAATTTTTTAATTCTATCATCCTAATTTGAAGTCGAATTTCAACATTTCTCATATATTTGAGTGAGTTTGCATCTTACTTTGTCAGATATCGTCGATTTACATCCGTAGAAGCCCATTGAGGTCGATTTTCACTTTGTGTTGAGTGAAAATTTTCTAAGTCTATCTTCCTAATTTGAAGTCGAATTTCAACATTTCTGATATATTTGAGTGAGTTTGCATCTAACTTTGTCAGATATCGTCGATTTACATTCATTGAAGCCCATTGAGGTCGATTGTCACTTTGTGTTGAGTGAAAATTTTCTAAGTCTATCTTCCTAATTTGAAGTCGAATTTCAACATTTCTGATATATTTGAGTGAGTTTGCATCTTACTTTGTCAGATATCGTCGATTTACATCCGTTGAAGCCCATTGAGGTCGATTGTCACTTTGTGTTGAGTGAAAATTTTCTAAGTCTATCTTCCTAATTTGAAGTCGAATTCCAACATTTCTGATATATTTGAGTGAGTTTGCATCTAACTTTGTCAGATATCGTCGATTAACATCCATTGAAGCTCATTGAGGTCGATTGTCACTTTGTGTTGAGTGAAAATTTCCTAAGTCTATCTTCCTAATTTGAAGTCGAATTTGAACATTTCTGATATATTTGAGTGAGTTTGCATCTAACTTTGTCAGATATCGTCGATTAACATCCATTGAAGCCCATTGAGGTCGATTGTCACTTTGTGTTGAGTGAAAATTTTTTAATTCTATCATCCTAATTTGAAGTCGAATTTCAACATTTCTCATATATTTGAGTGAGTTTGCATCTTACTTTGTCAGATATCGTCGATTTACATCCGTAGAAGCCCATTGAGGTCGATTTTCACTTTGTGTTGAGTGAAAATTTTCTAAGTCTATCTTCCTAATTTGAAGTCGAATTTCAACATTTCTGATATATTTGAGTGAGTTTGCATCTAACTTTGTCAGATATCGTCGATTAACATCCATTGAAGCCCATTGAGGTTGATTGTCACTTTGTGTTGAGTGAAAATTTTCTAAGTCTATCTTCCTAATTTGAAGTCGAATTTCAACATTTCTGATATATTTGAGTGAGTTTGCATCTTACTTTGTCAGATATCGTCGATTTACATCCGTTGAAGCCCATTGAGGTCGATTGTCACTTTGTGTTGAGTGAAAATTTTCTAAGTCTATCTTCCTAATTTGAAGTCGAATTTCAACATTTCTGATATATTTGAGTGAGTTTGCATCTAACTTTGTCAGATATCGTCGATTTACATCCATTGAAGCCCATTGAGGTCGATTGTCACTTTGTGTTGATTGAAAATCTTCTAAGTCTATCTTCCTAATTTGAAGTCGAATTTCAACATTTCTGATATATTTGAGTGAGTTTGCATCTTACTTTGTCAGATATCGTCGATTTACATCCGTTGAAGCCCATTGAGGTCGATTGTCACTTTGTGTTGAGTGAAAATTTTTTAAGTCTATCTTCCTAATTTGAAGTCGAATTTCAAAATTTCTCATATATTTGAGTGAGTTTGCATCTAAATTGTCAGATATCGTCAATTAACATCCATTGAAGCCCATTGAGGTCGATTGTCACTTTGTGTTGAGTGGAAATTTTCTAAGTCTATCTTCCTAATTTGAAGTCGAATTCCAACATTTCTGATATATTTGAGTGAGTTTGCATCTAACTTTGTCAGATATCGTCGATTAACATCCATTGAAGCTCATTGAGGTCGATTGTCACTTTGTGTTGAGTGAAAATTTCCTAAGTCTATCTTCCTAATTTGAAGTCGAATTTCAACATTTCTGATATATTTGAGTGAGTTTGCATCTTACTTTGTCAGATATCGTCGATTTACATCCGTTGAAGCCCATTGAGGTCGATTGTCACTTTGTGTTGAGTGAAAATTTTCTAAGTCTATCTTCCTAATTTGAAGTCGAATTTCAACATTTCTGATATATTTGAGTGAGTTTGCATCTAACTTTGTCAGATATCGTCGATTTACATCCATTGAAGCCCATTGAGGTCGATTGTCACTTTGTGTTGATTGAAAATCTTCTAAGTCTATCTTCCTAATTTGAAGTCGAATTTCAACATTTCTGATATATTTGAGTGAGTTTGCATCTTACTTTGTCAGATATCGTCGATTTACATCCGTTGAAGCCCATTGAGGTCGATTGTCACTTTGTGTTGAGTGAAAATTTTCTAAGTCTATCTTCCTAATTTGAAGTCGAATTTCAAAATTTCTCATATATTTGAGTGAGTTTGCATCTAAATTGTCAGATATCGTCAATTAACATCCATTGAAGCCCATTGAGGTCGATTGTCACTTTGTGTTGAGTGAAAATTTTTTAATTCTATCATCCTAATTTGAAGTCGAATTTCAACATTTCTCATATATTTGAGTGAGTTTGCATCTTACTTTGTCAGATATCGTCGATTTACATCCGTAGAAGCCCATTGAGGTCGATTTTCACTTTGTGTTGAGTGAAAATTTTCTAAGTCTATCTTCCTAATTTGAAGTCGAATTTCAACATTTCTGATATATTTGAGTGAGTTTGCATCTAACTTTGTCAGATATCGTCGATTTACATTCATTGAAGCCCATTGAGGTCGATTGTCACTTTGTGTTGAGTGAAAATTTTCTAAGTCTATCTTCCTAATTTGAAGTCGAATTTCAACATTTCTGATATATTTGAGTGAGTTTGCATCTTACTTTGTCAGATATCGTCGATTTACATCCGTTGAAGCCCATTGAGGTCGATTGTCACTTTGTGTTGAGTGAAAATTTTCTAAGTCTATCTTCCTAATTTGAAGTCGAATTCCAACATTTCTGATATATTTGAGTGAGTTTGCATCTAACTTTGTCAGATATCGTCGATTAACATCCATTGAAGCTCATTGAGGTCGATTGTCACTTTGTGTTGAGTGAAAATTTCCTAAGTCTATCTTCCTAATTTGAAGTCGAATTTGAACATTTCTGATATATTTGAGTGAGTTTGCATCTAACTTTGTCAGATATCGTCGATTAACATCCATTGAAGCCCATTGAGGTCGATTGTCACTTTGTGTTGAGTGAAAATTTTTTAATTCTATCATCCTAATTTGAAGTCGAATTTCAACATTTCTCATATATTTGAGTGAGTTTGCATCTTACTTTGTCAGATATCGTCGATTTACATCCGTAGAAGCCCATTGAGGTCGATTTTCACTTTGTGTTGAGTGAAAATTTTCTAAGTCTATCTTCCTAATTTGAAGTCGAATTTCAACATTTCTGATATATTTGAGTGAGTTTGCATCTAACTTTGTCAGATATCGTCGATTAACATCCATTGAAGCCCATTGAGGTTGATTGTCACTTTGTGTTGAGTGAAAATTTTCTAAGTCTATCTTCCTAATTTGAAGTCGAATTTCAACATTTCTGATATATTTGAGTGAGTTTGCATCTTACTTTGTCAGATATCGTCGATTTACATCCGTTGAAGCCCATTGAGGTCGATTGTCACTTTGTGTTGAGTGAAAATTTTCTAAGTCTATCTTCCTAATTTGAAGTCGAATTTCAACATTTCTGATATATTTGAGTGAGTTTGCATCTAACTTTGTCAGATATCGTCGATTTACATCCATTGAAGCCCATTGAGGTCGATTGTCACTTTGTGTTGATTGAAAATCTTCTAAGTCTATCTTCCTAATTTGAAGTCGAATTTCAACATTTCTGATATATTTGAGTGAGTTTGCATCTTACTTTGTCAGATATCGTCGATTTACATCCGTTGAAGCCCATTGAGGTCGATTGTCACTTTGTGTTGAGTGAAAATTTTCTAAGTCTATCTTCCTAATTTGAAGTCGAATTTCAAAATTTCTCATATATTTGAGTGAGTTTGCATCTAAATTGTCAGATATCGTCAATTAACATCCATTGAAGCCCATTGAGGTCGATTGTCACTTTGTGTTGAGTGAAAATTTTTTAATTCTATCATCCTAATTTGAAGTCGAATTTCAACATTTCTCATATATTTGAGTGAGTTTGCATCTTACTTTGTCAGATATCGTCGATTTACATCCGTAGAAGCCCATTGAGGTCGATTTTCACTTTGTGTTGAGTGAAAATTTTCTAAGTCTATCTTCCTAATTTGAAGTCGAATTTCAACATTTCTGATATATTTGAGTGAGTTTGCATCTAACTTTGTCAGATATCGTCGATTTACATTCATTGAAGCCCATTGAGGTCGATTGTCACTTTGTGTTGATTGAAAATCTTCTAAGTCTATCTTCCTAATTTGAAGTCGAATTTCAACATTTCTGATATATTTGAGTGAGTTTGCATCTTACTTTGTCAGATATCGTCGATTTACATCCGTTGAAGCCCATTGAGGTCGATTGTCACTTTGTGTTGAGTGAAAATTTTTTAAGTCTATCTTCCTAATTTGAAGTCGAATTTCAAAATTTCTCATATATTTGAGTGAGTTTGCATCTAAATTGTCAGATATCGTCAATTAACATCCATTGAAGCCCATTGAGGTCGATTGTCACTTTGTGTTGAGTGAAAATTTTTTAAGTCTATCATCCTAATTTGAAGTCGAATTTCAACATTTCTCATATATTTGAGTGAGTTTGCATCTTACTTTGTCAGATATCGTCGATTTACATCCGTAGAAGCCCATTGAGGTCGATTGTCACTTTGTGTTGAGTGAAAATTTTCTAAGTCTATCTTCCTAATTTGAAGTCGAATTTCAACATTTCTGATATATTTGAGTGAGTTTGCATCTAACTTTGTCAGATATCGTCAATTAACATCCATTGAAGCCCATTGAGGTCGATTGTCACTTTGTGTTGAGTGAAAATTTTCTAAGTCTATCTTCCTAATTTGAAGTCGAATTCCAACATTTCTGATATATTTGAGTGAGTTTGCATCTAACTTTGTCAGATATCGTCGATTAACATCCATTGAAGCTCATTGAGGTCGATTGTCACTTTGTGTTGAGTGAAAATTTCCTAAGTCTATCTTCCTAATTTGAAGTCGAATTTGAACATTTCTGATATATTTGAGTGAGTTTGCATCTAACTTTGTCAGATATCGTCGATTAACATCCATTGAAGCCCATTGAGGTCGATTGTCACTTTGTGTTGGGTGAAAATTTTCTAAGTCTATCTTCCTAATTTGAAGTCGAATTTCAACATTTCTGATATATTTGAGTGAGTTTGCATCTTACTTTGTCAGATATCGTCGATTTACATCCGTTGAAGCCCATTGAGGTCGATTGTCACTTTGTGTTGGGTGAAAATTTTCTAAGTCTATCTTCCTAATTTGAAGTCGAATTTCAACATTTCTGATATATTTGAGTGAGTTTGCATCTAACTTTGTCAGATATCGTCGATTTACATCCATTGAAGCCCATTGAGGTCGATTGTCACTTTGTGTTGGGTGAAAATTTTCTAAGTCTATCTTCCTAATTTGAAGTCGAATTTCAACATTTCTGATATATTTGAGTGAGTTTGCATCTAACTTTGTCAGATATCGTCGATTTACATCCATTGAAGCCCATTGAGGTCGATTGTCACTTTGTGTTGATTGAAAATCTTCTAAGTCTATCTTCCTAATTTGAAGTCGAATTTCAACATTTCTGATATATTTGAGTGAGTTTGCATCTTACTTTGTCAGATATCGTCGATTTACATCCGTTGAAGCCCATTGAGGTCGATTGTCACTTTGTGTTGAGTGAAAATTTTTTAAGTCTATCTTCCTAATTTGAAGTCGAATTTCAAAATTTCTCATATATTTGAGTGAGTTTGCATCTAAATTGTCAGATATCGTCAATTAACATCCATTGAAGCCCATTGAGGTCGATTGTCACTTTGTGTTGAGTGAAAATTTTTTAATTCTATCATCCTAATTTGAAGTCGAATTTCAACATTTCTCATATATTTGAGTGAGTTTGCATCTTACTTTGTCAGATATCGTCGATTTACATCCGTAGAAGCCCATTGAGGTCGATTTTCACTTTGTGTTGAGTGAAAATTTTCTAAGTCTATCTTCCTAATTTGAAGTCGAATTTCAACATTTCTGATATATTTGAGTGAGTTTGCATCTAACTTTGTCAGATATCGTCGATTTACATTCATTGAAGCCCATTGAGGTCGATTGTCACTTTGTGTTGATTGAAAATCTTCTAAGTCTATCTTCCTAATTTGAAGTCGAATTTCAACATTTCTGATATATTTGAGTGAGTTTGCATCTTACTTTGTCAGATATCGTCGATTTACATCCGTTGAAGCCCATTGAGGTCGATTGTCACTTTGTGTTGAGTGAAAATTTTTTAAGTCTATCTTCCTAATTTGAAGTCGAATTTCAAAATTTCTCATATATTTGAGTGAGTTTGCATCTAAATTGTCAGATATCGTCAATTAACATCCATTGAAGCCCATTGAGGTCGATTGTCACTTTGTGTTGAGTGAAAATTTTTTAAGTCTATCATCCTAATTTGAAGTCGAATTTCAACATTTCTCATATATTTGAGTGAGTTTGCATCTTACTTTGTCAGATATCGTCGATTTACATCCGTAGAAGCCCATTGAGGTCGATTGTCACTTTGTGTTGAGTGAAAATTTTCTAAGTCTATCTTCCTAATTTGAAGTCGAATTTCAACATTTCTGATATATTTGAGTGAGTTTGCATCTAACTTTGTCAGATATCGTCAATTAACATCCATTGAAGCCCATTGAGGTCGATTGTCACTTTGTGTTGAGTGAAAATTTTCTAAGTCTATCTTCCTAATTTGAAGTCGAATTCCAACATTTCTGATATATTTGAGTGAGTTTGCATCTAACTTTGTCAGATATCGTCGATTAACATCCATTGAAGCTCATTGAGGTCGATTGTCACTTTGTGTTGAGTGAAAATTTCCTAAGTCTATCTTCCTAATTTGAAGTCGAATTTGAACATTTCTGATATATTTGAGTGAGTTTGCATCTAACTTTGTCAGATATCGTCGATTAACATCCATTGAAGCCCATTGAGGTCGATTGTCACTTTGTGTTGGGTGAAAATTTTCTAAGTCTATCTTCCTAATTTGAAGTCGAATTTCAACATTTCTGATATATTTGAGTGAGTTTGCATCTTACTTTGTCAGATATCGTCGATTTACATCCGTTGAAGCCCATTGAGGTCGATTGTCACTTTGTGTTGGGTGAAAATTTTCTAAGTCTATCTTCCTAATTTGAAGTCGAATTTCAACATTTCTGATATATTTGAGTGAGTTTGCATCTAACTTTGTCAGATATCGTCGATTTACATCCATTGAAGCCCATTGAGGTCGATTGTCACTTTGTGTTGGGTGAAAATTTTCTAAGTCTATCTTCCTAATTTGAAGTCGAATTTCAACATTTCTGATATATTTGAGTGAGTTTGCATCTAACTTTGTCAGATATCGTCGATTTACATCCATTGAAGCCCATTGAGGTCGATTGTCACTTTGTGTTGATTGAAAATCTTCTAAGTCTATCTTCCTAATTTGAAGTCGAATTTCAACATTTCTGATATATTTGAGTGAGTTTGCATCTTACTTTGTCAGATATCGTCGATTTACATCCGTTGAAGCCCATTGAGGTCGATTGTCACTTTGTGTTGAGTGAAAATTTTTTAAGTCTATCTTCCTAATTTGAAGTCGAATTTCAAAATTTCTCATATATTTGAGTGAGTTTGCATCTAAATTGTCAGATATCGTCAATTAACATCCATTGAAGCCCATTGAGGTCGATTGTCACTTTGTGTTGAGTGAAAATTTTTTAAGTCTATCATCCTAATTTGAAGTCGAATTTCAACATTTCTCATATATTTGAGTGAGTTTGCATCTTACTTTGTCAGATATCGTCGATTTACATCCGTAGAAGCCCATTGAGGTCGATTGTCACTTTGTGTTGAGTGAAAATTTTCTAAGTCTATCTTCCTAATTTGAAGTCGAATTTCAACATTTCTGATATATTTGAGTGAGTTTGCATCTAACTTTGTCAGATATCGTCAATTAACATCCATTGAAGCCCATTGAGGTCGATTGTCACTTTGTGTTGAGTGAAAATTTTCTAAGTCTATCTTCCTAATTTGAAGTCGAATTCCAACATTTCTGATATATTTGAGTGAGTTTGCATCTAACTTTGTCAGATATCGTCGATTAACATCCATTGAAGCCCATTGAGGTCGATTGTCACTTTGTGTTGGGTGAAAATTTTCTAAGTCTATCTTCCTAATTTGAAGTCGAATTTCAACATTTCTGATATATTTGAGTGAGTTTGCATCTTACTTTGTCAGATATCGTCGATTTACATCCGTTGAAGCCCATTGAGGTCGATTGTCACTTTGTGTTGGGTGAAAATTTTCTAAGTCTATCTTCCTAATTTGAAGTCGAATTTCAACATTTCTGATATATTTGAGTGAGTTTGCATCTAACTTTGTCAGATATCGTCGATTTACATCCATTGAAGCCCATTGAGGTCGATTGTCACTTTGTGTTGATTGAAAATCTTCTAAGTCTATCTTCCTAATTTGAAGTCGAATTTCAACATTTCTGATATATTTGAGTGAGTTTGCATCTTACTTTGTCAGATATCGTCGATTTACATCCGTTGAAGCCCATTGAGGTCGATTGTCACTTTGTGTTGAGTGAAAATTTTTTAAGTCTATCTTCCTAATTTGAAGTCGAATTTCAAAATTTCTCATATATTTGAGTGAGTTTGCATCTAAATTGTCAGATATCGTCAATTAACATCCATTGAAGCCCATTGAGGTCGATTGTCACTTTGTGTTGAGTGAAAATTTTTTAAGTCTATCATCCTAATTTGAAGTCGAATTTCAACATTTCTCATATATTTGAGTGAGTATGCATCTTACTTTGTCAGATATCGTCGATTTACATCCGTAGAAGCCCATTGAGGTCGATTGTCACTTTGTGTTGAGTGAAAATTTCCTAAGTCTATCTTCCTAATTTGAAGTCGAATTTGAACATTTCTGATATATTTGAGTGAGTTTGCATCTAACTTTGTCAGATATCGTCGATTAACATCCATTGAAGCCCATTGAGGTCGATTGTCACTTTGTGTTGGGTGAAAATTTTCTAAGTCTATCTTCCTAATTTGAAGTCGAATTTCAACATTTCTGATATATTTGAGTGAGTTTGCATCTTACTTTGTCAGATATCGTCGATTAACATCCATTGAAGCTCATTGAGGTCGATTGTCACTTTGTGTTGAGTGAAAATTTCCTAAGTCTATCTTCCTAATTTGAAGTCGAATTTCAACATTTCTGATATATTTGAGTGAGTTTGCATCTAACTTTGTCAGATATCGTCGATTAACATCCATTGAAGCCCATTGAGGTCGATTGTCACTTTGTGTTGGGTGAAAATTTTCTAAGTCTATCTTCCTAATTTGAAGTCGAATTTCAACATTTCTGATATATTTGAGTGAGTTTGCATCTTACTTTGTCAGATATCGTCGATTTACATCCGTTGAAGCCCATTGAGGTCGATTGTCACTTTGTGTTGGGTGAAAATTTTCTAAGTCTATCTTCCTAATTTGAAGTCGAATTTCAACATTTCTGATATATTTGAGTGAGTTTGCATCTAACTTTGTCAGATATCGTCGATTTACATCCGTTGAAGCCCATTGAGGTCGATTGTCACTTTGTGTTGAGTGAAAATTTTTTAAGTCTATCTTCCTAATTTGAAGTCGAATTTGAACATTTCTGATATATTTGAGTGAGTTTGCATCTAACTTTGTCAGATATCGTCAATTAACATCCATTGAAGCCCATTGAGGTCGATTGTCACTTTGTGTTGAGTGAAAATTTTCTAAGTCTATCTTCCTAATTTGAAGTCGAATTCCAACATTTCTGATATATTTGAGTGAGTTTGCATCTAACTTTGTCAGATATCGTCGATTAACATCCATTGAAGCTCATTGAGGTCGATTGTCACTTTGTGTTGAGTGAAAATTTCCTAAGTCTATCTTCCTAATTTGAAGTCGAATTTCAACATTTCTGATATATTTGAGTGAGTTTGCATCTTACTTTGTCAGATATCGTCGATTTACATCCGTTGAAGCCCATTGAGGTCGATTGTCACTTTGTGTTGAGTGAAAATTTTCTAAGTCTATCTTCCTAATTTGAAGTCGAATTTCAACATTTCTGATATATTTGAGTGAGTTTGCATCTAACTTTGTCAGATATCGTCGATTTACATCCATTGAAGCCCATTGAGGTCGATTGTCACTTTGTGTTGATTGAAAATCTTCTAAGTCTATCTTCCTAATTTGAAGTCGAATTTCAACATTTCTGATATATTTGAGTGAGTTTGCATCTTACTTTGTCAGATATCGTCGATTTACATCCGTTGAAGCCCATTGAGGTCGATTGTCACTTTGTGTTGAGTGAAAATTTTTTAAGTCTATCTTCCTAATTTGAAGTCGAATTTCAAAATTTCTCATATATTTGAGTGAGTTTGCATCTAAATTGTCAGATATCGTCAATTAACATCCATTGAAGCCCATTGAGGTCGATTGTCACTTTGTGTTGAGTGAAAATTTTTTAATTCTATCATCCTAATTTGAAGTCGAATTTCAACATTTCTCATATATTTGAGTGAGTTTGCATCTTACTTTGTCAGATATCGTCGATTTACATCCGTAGAAGCCCATTGAGGTCGATTTTCACTTTGTGTTGAGTGAAAATTTTCTAAGTCTATCTTCCTAATTTGAAGTCGAATTTCAACATTTCTGATATATTTGAGTGAGTTTGCATCTAACTTTGTCAGATATCGTCGATTTACATTCATTGAAGCCCATTGAGGTCGATTGTCACTTTGTGTTGATTGAAAATCTTCTAAGTCTATCTTCCTAATTTGAGGTCGAATTTCAACATTTCTGATATATTTGAGTGAGTTTGCATCTTACTTTGTCAGATATCGTCGATTTACATCCGTTGAAGCCCATTGAGGTCGATTGTCACTTTGTGTTGAGTGAAAATTTTTTAAGTCTATCTTCCTAATTTGAAGTCGAATTTCAAAATTTCTCATATATTTGAGTGAGTTTGCATCTAAATTGTCAGATATCGTCAATTAACATCCATTGAAGCCCATTGAGGTCGATTGTCACTTTGTGTTGAGTGAAAATTTTTTAAGTCTATCATCCTAATTTGAAGTCGAATTTCAACATTTCTCATATATTTGAGTGAGTTTGCATCTTACTTTGTCAGATATCGTCGATTTACATCCGTAGAAGCCCATTGAGGTCGATTGTCACTTTGTGTTGAGTGAAAATTTTCTAAGTCTATCTTCCTAATTTGAAGTCGAATTTCAACATTTCTGATATATTTGAGTGAGTTTGCATCTAACTTTGTCAGATATCGTCAATTAACATCCATTGAAGCCCATTGAGGTCGATTGTCACTTTGTGTTGAGTGAAAATTTTCTAAGTCTATCTTCCTAATTTGAAGTCGAATTCCAACATTTCTGATATATTTGAGTGAGTTTGCATCTAACTTTGTCAGATATCGTCGATTAACATCCATTGGAGCTCATTGAGGTCGATTGTCACTTTGTGTTGAGTGAAAATTTCCTAAGTCTATCTTCCTAATTTGAAGTCGAATTTGAACATTTCTGATATATTTGAGTGAGTTTGCATCTAACTTTGTCAGATATCGTCGATTAACATCCATTGAAGCCCATTGAGGTCGATTGTCACTTTGTGTTGGGTGAAAATTTTCTAAGTCTATCTTCCTAATTTGAAGTCGAATTTCAACATTTCTGATATATTTGAGTGAGTTTGCATCTTACTTTGTCAGATATCGTCGATTTACATCCGTTGAAGCCCATTGAGGTCGATTGTCACTTTGTGTTGGGTGAAAATTTTCTAAGTCTATCTTCCTAATTTGAAGTCGAATTTCAACATTTCTGATATATTTGAGTGAGTTTGCATCTAACTTTGTCAGATATCGTCGATTTACATCCATTGAAGCCCATTGAGGTCGATTGTCACTTTGTGTTGATTGAAAATCTTCTAAGTCTATCTTCCTAATTTGAAGTCGAATTTCAACATTTCTGATATATTTGAGTGAGTTTGCATCTTACTTTGTCAGATATCGTCGATTTACATCCGTTGAAGCCCATTGAGGTCGATTGTCACTTTGTGTTGAGTGAAAATTTTTTAAGTCTATCTTCCTAATTTGAAGTCGAATTTCAAAATTTCTCATATATTTGAGTGAGTTTGCATCTAAATTGTCAGATATCGTCAATTAACATCCATTGAAGCCCATTGAGGTCGATTGTCACTTTGTGTTGAGTGAAAATTTTTTAAGTCTATCATCCTAATTTGAAGTCGAATTTCAACATTTCTCATATATTTGAGTGAGTATGCATCTTACTTTGTCAGATATCGTCGATTTACATCCGTAGAAGCCCATTGAGGTCGATTGTCACTTTGTGTTGAGTGAAAATTTCCTAAGTCTATCTTCCTAATTTGAAGTCGAATTTGAACATTTCTGATATATTTGAGTGAGTTTGCATCCAACTTTGTCAGATATCGTCGATTAACATCCATTGAAGCCCATTGAGGTCGATTGTCACTTTGTGTTGGGTGAAAATTTTCTAAGTCTATCTTCCTAATTTGAAGTCGAATTTCAACATTTCTGATATATTTGAGTGAGTTTGCATCTTACTTTGTCAGATATCGTCGATTTACATCCGTTGAAGCCCATTGAGGTCGATTGTCACTTTGTGTTGAGTGAAAATTTTTTAAGTCTATCTTCCTAATTTGAAGTCGAATTTCAAAATTTCTCATATATTTGAGTGAGTTTGCATCTAAATTGTCAGATATCGTCAATTAACATCCATTGAAGCCCATTGAGGTCGATTGTCACTTTGTGTTGAGTGAAAATTTTCTAAGTCTATCTTCCTAATTTGAAGTCGAATTTCAACATTTCTGATATATTTGAGTGAGTTTGCATCTAACTTTGTCAGATATCGTCGATTAACATCCATTGAAGCTCATTGAGGTCGATTGTCACTTTGTGTTGAGTGAAAATTTCCTAAGTCTATCTTCCTAATTTGAAGTCGAATTTCAACATTTCTGATATATTTGAGTGAGTTTGCATCTTACTTTGTCAGATATCGTCGATTAACATCCATTGAAGCCCATTGAGGTCGATTGTCACTTTGTGTTGAGTGAAAATTTTCTAAGTCTATCTTCCTAATTTGAAGTCGAATTCCAACATTTCTGATATATTTGAGTGAGTTTGCATCTAACTTTGTCAGATATCGTCGATTAACATCCATTGAAGCTCATTGAGGTCGATTGTCACTTTGTGTTGAGTGAAAATTTCCTAAGTCTATCTTCCTAATTTGAAGTCGAATTTGAACATTTCTGATATATTTGAGTGAGTTTGCATCTAACTTTGTCAGATATCGTCGATTAACATCCATTGAAGCCCATTGAGGTCGATTGTCACTTTGTGTTGGGTGAAAATTTTCTAAGTCTATCTTCCTAATTTGAAGTCGAATTTCAACATTTCTGATATATTTGAGTGAGTTTGCATCTTACTTTGTCAGATATCGTCGATTTACATCCGTTGAAGCCCATTGAGGTCGATTGTCACTTTGTGTTGAGTGAAAATTTTCTAAGTCTATCTTCCTAATTTGAAGTCGAATTTCAACATTTCTGATATATTTGAGTGAGTTTGCATCTAACTTTGTCAGATATCGTCGATTTACATCCATTGAAGCCCATTGAGGTCGATTGTCACTTTGTGTTGATTGAAAATCTTCTAAGTCTATCTTCCTAATTTGAAGTCGAATTTCAACATTTCTGATATATTTGAGTGAGTTTGCATCTTACTTTGTCAGATATCGTCGATTTACATCCGTTGAAGCCCATTGAGGTCGATTGTCACTTTGTGTTGAGTGAAAATTTTTTAAGTCTATCTTCCTAATTTGAAGTCGAATTTCAAAATTTCTCATATATTTGAGTGAGTTTGCATCTAAATTGTCAGATATCGTCAATTAACATCCATTGAAGCCCATTGAGGTCGATTGTCACTTTGTGTTGAGTGAAAATTTTTTAAGTCTATCATCCTAATTTGAAGTCGAATTTCAACATTTCTCATATATTTGAGTGAGTATGCATCTTACTTTGTCAGATATCGTCGATTTACATCCGTAGAAGCCCATTGAGGTCGATTGTCACTTTGTGTTGAGTGAAAATTTCCTAAGTCTATCTTCCTAATTTGAAGTCGAATTTGAACATTTCTGATATATTTGAGTGAGTTTGCATCCAACTTTGTCAGATATCGTCGATTAACATCCATTGAAGCCCATTGAGGTCGATTGTCACTTTGTGTTGGGTGAAAATTTTCTAAGTCTATCTTCCTAATTTGAAGTCGAATTTCAACATTTCTGATATATTTGAGTGAGTTTGCATCTTACTTTGTCAGATATCGTCGATTTACATCCGTTGAAGCCCATTGAGGTCGATTGTCACTTTGTGTTGAGTGAAAATTTTTTAAGTCTATCTTCCTAATTTGAAGTCGAATTTCAAAATTTCTCATATATTTGAGTGAGTTTGCATCTAAATTGTCAGATATCGTCAATTAACATCCATTGAAGCCCATTGAGGTCGATTGTCACTTTGTGTTGAGTGAAAATTTTCTAAGTCTATCTTCCTAATTTGAAGTCGAATTTCAACATTTCTGATATATTTGAGTGAGTTTGCATCTAACTTTGTCAGATATCGTCGATTAACATCCATTGAAGCTCATTGAGGTCGATTGTCACTTTGTGTTGAGTGAAAATTTCCTAAGTCTATCTTCCTAATTTGAAGTCGAATTTCAACATTTCTGATATATTTGAGTGAGTTTGCATCTTACTTTGTCAGATATCGTCGATTAACATCCATTGAAGCCCATTGAGGTCGATTGTCACTTTGTGTTGAGTGAAAATTTTCTAAGTCTATCTTCCTAATTTGAAGTCGAATTCCAACATTTCTGATATATTTGAGTGAGTTTGCATCTAACTTTGTCAGATATCGTCGATTAACATCCATTGAAGCTCATTGAGGTCGATTGTCACTTTGTGTTGAGTGAAAATTTCCTAAGTCTATCTTCCTAATTTGAAGTCGAATTTGAACATTTCTGATATATTTGAGTGAGTTTGCATCTAACTTTGTCAGATATCGTCGATTAACATCCATTGAAGCCCATTGAGGTCGATTGTCACTTTGTGTTGGGTGAAAATTTTCTAAGTCTATCTTCCTAATTTGAAGTCGAATTTCAACATTTCTGATATATTTGAGTGAGTTTGCATCTTACTTTGTCAGATATCGTCGATTTACATCCGTTGAAGCCCATTGAGGTCGATTGTCACTTTGTGTTGAGTGAAAATTTTTTAAGTCTATCTTCCTAATTTGAAGTCGAATTTCAAAATTTCTCATATATTTGAGTGAGTTTGCATCTAAATTGTCAGATATCGTCGATTTACATCCGTAGAAGCCCATTGAGGTCGATTGTCACTTTGTGTTGAGTGAAAATTTTCTAAGTCTATCTTCCTAATTTGAAGTCGAATTTCAACATTTCTGATATATTTGAGTGAGTTTGCATCTAACTTTGTCAGATATCGTCGATTTACATCCGTTGAAGCCCATTGAGGTCGATTGTCACTTTGTATTGATTGAAAATTTTCTAAGTCTATCTTCCTAATTTGAAGTCGAATTTCAACATTTCTGATATATTTGAGTGAGTTTGCATCTAACTTTGTCAGATATCGTCGATTAACATCCATTGAAGCTCATTGAGGTCGATTGTCACTTTGTGTTGAGTGAAAATTTCCTAAGTCTATCTTCCTAATTTGAAGTCGAATTTCAACATTTCTGATATATTTGAGTGAGTTTGCATCTTACTTTGTCAGATATCGTCGATTAACATCCATTGAAGCCCATTGAGGTCGATTGTCACTTTGTGTTGAGTGAAAATTTTCTAAATCTATCTTCCTAATTTGAAGTCGAATTCCAACATTTCTGATATATTTGAGTGAGTTTGCATCTAACTTTGTCAGATATCGTCGATTAACATCCATTGAAGCTCATTGAGGTCGATTGTCACTTTGTGTTGAGTGAAAATTTCCTAAGTCTATCTTCCTAATTTGAAGTCGAATTTGAACATTTCTGATATATTTGAGTGAGTTTGCATCTAACTTTGTCAGATATCGTCGATTAACATCCATTGAAGCCCATTGAGGTCGATTGTCACTTTGTGTTGGGTGAAAATTTTCTAAGTCTATCTTCCTAATTTGAAGTCGAATTTCAACATTTCTGATATATTTGAGTGAGTTTGCATCTTACTTTGTCAGATATCGTCGATTTACATCCGTTGAAGCCCATTGAGGTCGATTGTCACTTTGTGTTGAGTGAAAATTTTCTAAGTCTATCTTCCTAATTTGAAGTCGAATTTCAACATTTCTGATATATTTGAGTGAGTTTGCATCTAACTTTGTCAGATATCGTCGATTTACATCCATTGAAGCCCATTGAGGTCGATTGTCACTTTGTGTTGATTGAAAATCTTCTAAGTCTATCTTCCTAATTTGAAGTCGAATTTCAACATTTCTGATATATTTGAGTGAGTTTGCATCTTACTTTGTCAGATATCGTCGATTTACATCCGTTGAAGCCCATTGAGGTCGATTGTCACTTTGTGTTGAGTGAAAATTTTCTAAGTCTATCTTCCTAATTTGAAGTCGAATTTCAACATTTCTGATATATTTGAGTGAGTTTGCATCTAACTTTGTCAGATATTGTCGATTTACATCCA
This sequence comes from Diorhabda carinulata, assembly GCF_026250575.1. Lineage (NCBI taxonomy): Eukaryota > Metazoa > Arthropoda > Insecta > Coleoptera > Chrysomelidae > Diorhabda > Diorhabda carinulata. Next base: position 15,936,422 of record NC_079462.1, read on the forward strand.
TTGAAGCCCATTGAGGTCGATTGTCACTTTGTGTTGATTGAAAATCTTCTAAGTCTATCTTCCTAATTTGAAGTCGAATTTCAACATTTCTGATATATTTGAGTGAGTTTGCATCTTACTTTGTCAGATATCGTCGATTAACATCCATTGAAGCCCATTGAGGTCGATTGTCACTTTGTGTTGAGTGAAAATTTTCTAAGTCTATCTTCCTAATTTGAAGTCGAATTTCAACATTTCTGATATATTTGAGTGAGTTTGCATCTAACTTTGTCAGATATCGTCGATTAACATCCATTGAAGCTCATTGAGGTCGATTGTCACTTTGTGTTGAGTGAAAATTTCCTAAGTCTATCTTCCTAATTTGAAGTCGAATTTCAACATTTCTGATATATTTGAGTGAGTTTGCATCTTACTTTGTCAGATATCGTCGATTTACATCCGTTGAAGCCCATTGAGGTCGATTGTCACTTTGTGTTGAGTGAAAATTTTCTAAGTCTATCTTCCTAATTTGAAGTCGAATTTCAACATTTCTGATATATTTGAGTGAGTTTGCATCTTACTTTGTCAGATATCGTCGATTTACATCCGTTGAAGCCCATTGAGGTCGATTGTCACTTTGTGTTGAGTGAAAATTTTTTAAGTCTATCTTCCTAATTTGAAGTCGAATTTCAAAATTTCTCATATATTTGAGTGAGCTTGCATATAAATTGTCAGATATCGTCAATTAACATCCATTGAAGCCCATTGAGGTCGATTGTCACTTTGTGTTGAGTGAAAATTTTTTAATTCTATCATCCTAATTTGAAGTCGAATTTCAACATTTCTCATATATTTGAGTGAGTTTGCATCTTACTTTGTCAGATATCGTCGATTTACATCCGTAGAAGCCCATTGAGGTCGATTTTCACTTTGTGTTGAGTGAAAATTTTCTAAGTCTATCTTCCTAATTTGAAGTCGAATTTCAACATTTCTGATATATTTGAGTGAGTTTGCATCTAACTTTGTCAGATATCGTCAATTAACATCCATTGAAGCCCATTGAGGTCGATTGTCACTTTGTGTTGAGTGAAAATTTTCTAAGTCTATCTTCCTAATTTGAAGTCGAATTTCAACATTTCTGATATATTTGAGTGAGTTTGCATCTAACTTTGTCAGATATTGTCGATTTACATCCATTGAAGCCCATTGAGGTCGATTGTCACTTTGTGTTGATTGAAAATCTTCTAAGTCTATCTTCCTAATTTGAAGTCGAATTTCAACATTTCTGATATATTTGAGTGAGTTTGCATCTTACTTTGTCAGATATCGTCGATTAACATCCATTGAAGCCCATTGAGGTCGATTGTCACTTTGTGTTGAGTGAAAATTTTCTAAGTCTATCTTCCTAATTTGAAGTCGAATTTCAACATTTCTGATATATTTGAGTGAGTTTGCATCTAACTTTGTCAGATATCGTCGATTAACATCCATTGAAGCTCATTGAGGTCGATTGTCACTTTGTGTTGAGTGAAAATTTCCTAAGTCTATCTTCCTAATTTGAAGTCGAATTTCAACATTTCTGATATATTTGAGTGAGTTTGCATCTTACTTTGTCAGATATCGTCGATTTACATCCGTTGAAGCCCATTGAGGTCGATTGTCACTTTGTGTTGAGTGAAAATTTTCTAAGTCTATCTTCCTAATTTGAAGTCGAATTTCAACATTTCTGATATATTTGAGTGAGTTTGCATCTTACTTTGTCAGATATCGTCGATTTACATCCGTTGAAGCCCATTGAGGTCGATTGTCACTTTGTGTTGAGTGAAAATTTTTTAAGTCTATCTTCCTAATTTGAAGTCGAATTTCAAAATTTCTCATATATTTGAGTGAGCTTGCATATAAATTGTCAGATATCGTCAATTAACATCCATTGAAGCCCATTGAGGTCGATTGTCACTTTGTGTTGAGTGAAAATTTTTTAATTCTATCATCCTAATTTGAAGTCGAATTTCAACATTTCTCATATATTTGAGTGAGTTTGCATCTTACTTTGTCAGATATCGTCGATTTACATCCGTAGAAGCCCATTGAGGTCGATTTTCACTTTGTGTTGAGTGAAAATTTTCTAAGTCTATCTTCCTAATTTGAAGTCGAATTTCAACATTTCTGATATATTTGAGTGAGTTTGCATCTAACTTTGTCAGATATCGTCAATTAACATCCATTGAAGCCCATTGAGGTCGATTGTCACTTTGTGTTGAGTGAAAATTTTCTAAGTCTATCTTCCTAATTTGAAGTCGAATTCCAACATTTCTGATATATTTGAGTGAGTTTGCATCTAACTTTGTCAGATATCGTCGATTAACATCCATTGAAGCTCATTGAGGTCGATTGTCACTTTGTGTTGAGTGAAAATTTCCTAAGTCTATCTTCCTAATTTGAAGTCGAATTTGAACATTTCTGATATATTTGAGTGAGTTTGCATCTAACTTTGTCAGATATCGTCGATTAACATCCATTGAAGCCCATTGAGGTCGATTGTCACTTTGTGTTGGGTGAAAATTTTCTAAGTCTATCTTCCTAATTTGAAGTCGAATTTCAACATTTCTGATATATTTGAGTGAGTTTGCATCTTACTTTGTCAGATATCGTCGATTTACATCCGTTGAAGCCCATTGAGGTCGATTGTCACTTTGTGTTGAGTGAAAATTTTTTAAGTCTATCTTCCTAATTTGAAGTCGAATTTCAAAATTTCTCATATATTTGAGTGAGTTTGCATCTAAATTGTCAGATATCGTCAATTAACATCCATTGAAGCCCATTGAGGTCGATTGTCACTTTGTGTTGAGTGAAAATTTTCTAAGTCTATCTTCCTAATTTGAAGTCGAATTTCAACATTTCTGATATATTTGAGTGAGTTTGCATCTAACTTTGTCAGATATCGTCGATTAACATCCATTGAAGCTCATTGAGGTCGATTGTCACTTTGTGTTGAGTGAAAATTTCCTAAGTCTATCTTCCTAATTTGAAGTCGAATTTCAACATTTCTGATATATTTGAGTGAGTTTGCATCTTACTTTGTCAGATATCGTCGATTAACATCCATTGAAGCCCATTGAGGTCGATTGTCACTTTGTGTTGAGTGAAAATTTTCTAAGTCTATCTTCCTAATTTGAAGTCGAATTCCAACATTTCTGATATATTTGAGTGAGTTTGCATCTAACTTTGTCAGATATCGTCGATTAACATCCATTGAAGCTCATTGAGGTCGATTGTCACTTTGTGTTGAGTGAAAATTTCCTAAGTCTATCTTCCTAATTTGAAGTCGAATTTGAACATTTCTGATATATTTGAGTGAGTTTGCATCTAACTTTGTCAGATATCGTCGATTAACATCCATTGAAGCCCATTGAGGTCGATTGTCACTTTGTGTTGGGTGAAAATTTTCTAAGTCTATCTTCCTAATTTGAAGTCGAATTTCAACATTTCTGATATATTTGAGTGAGTTTGCATCTTACTTTGTCAGATATCGTCGATTTACATCCGTTGAAGCCCATTGAGGTCGATTGTCACTTTGTGTTGAGTGAAAATTTTCTAAGTCTATCTTCCTAATTTGAAGTCGAATTTCAACATTTCTGATATATTTGAGTGAGTTTGCATCTAACTTTGTCAGATATCGTCGATTTACATCCATTGAAGCCCATTGAGGTCGATTGTCACTTTGTGTTGATTGAAAATCTTCTAAGTCTATCTTCCTAATTTGAAGTCGAATTTCAACATTTCTGATATATTTGAGTGAGTTTGCATCTTACTTTGTCAGATATCGTCGATTTACATCCGTTGAAGCCCATTGAGGTCGATTGTCACTTTGTGTTGAGTGAAAATTTTCTAAGTCTATCTTCCTAATTTGAAGTCGAATTTCAACATTTCTGATATATTTGAGTGAGTTTGCATCTAACTTTGTCAGATATTGTCGATTTACATCCATTGAAGCCCATTGAGGTCGATTGTCACTTTGTGTTGATTGAAAATCTTCTAAGTCTATCTTCCTAATTTGAAGTCGAATTTCAACATTTCTGATATATTTGAGTGAGTTTGCATCTTACTTTGTCAGATATCGTCGATTAACATCCATTGAAGCCCATTGAGGTCGATTGTCACTTTGTGTTGAGTGAAAATTTTCTAAGTCTATCTTCCTAATTTGAAGTCGAATTTCAACATTTCTGATATATTTGAGTGAGTTTGCATCTAACTTTGTCAGATATCGTCGATTAACATCCATTGAAGCTCATTGAGGTCGATTGTCACTTTGTGTTGAGTGAAAATTTCCTAAGTCTATCTTCCTAATTTGAAGTCGAATTTCAACATTTCTGATATATTTGAGTGAGTTTGCATCTTACTTTGTCAGATATCGTCGATTTACATCCGTTGAAGCCCATTGAGGTCGATTGTCACTTTGTGTTGAGTGAAAATTTTCTAAGTCTATCTTCCTAATTTGAAGTCGAATTTCAACATTTCTGATATATTTGAGTGAGTTTGCATCTTACTTTGTCAGATATCGTCGATTTACATCCGTTGAAGCCCATTGAGGTCGATTGTCACTTTGTGTTGAGTGAAAATTTTTTAAGTCTATCTTCCTAATTTGAAGTCGAATTTCAAAATTTCTCATATATTTGAGTGAGCTTGCATATAAATTGTCAGATATCGTCAATTAACATCCATTGAAGCCCATTGAGGTCGATTGTCACTTTGTGTTGAGTGAAAATTTTTTAATTCTATCATCCTAATTTGAAGTCGAATTTCAACATTTCTCATATATTTGAGTGAGTTTGCATCTTACTTTGTCAGATATCGTCGATTTACATCCGTAGAAGCCCATTGAGGTCGATTTTCACTTTGTGTTGAGTGAAAATTTTCTAAGTCTATCTTCCTAATTTGAAGTCGAATTTCAACATTTCTGATATATTTGAGTGAGTTTGCATCTAACTTTGTCAGATATCGTCAATTAACATCCATTGAAGCCCATTGAGGTCGATTGTCACTTTGTGTTGAGTGAAAATTTTCTAAGTCTATCTTCCTAATTTGAAGTCGAATTCCAACATTTCTGATATATTTGAGTGAGTTTGCATCTAACTTTGTCAGATATCGTCGATTAACATCCATTGAAGCTCATTGAGGTCGATTGTCACTTTGTGTTGAGTGAAAATTTCCTAAGTCTATCTTCCTAATTTGAAGTCGAATTTGAACATTTCTGATATATTTGAGTGAGTTTGCATCTAACTTTGTCAGATATCGTCGATTAACATCCATTGAAGCCCATTGAGGTCGATTGTCACTTTGTGTTGGGTGAAAATTTTCTAAGTCTATCTTCCTAATTTGAAGTCGAATTTCAACATTTCTGATATATTTGAGTGAGTTTGCATCTTACTTTGTCAGATATCGTCGATTTACATCCGTTGAAGCCCATTGAGGTCGATTGTCACTTTGTGTTGAGTGAAAATTTTCTAAGTCTATCTTCCTAATTTGAAGTCGAATTTCAACATTTCTGATATATTTGAGTGAGTTTGCATCTAACTTTGTCAGATATCGTCGATTTACATCCATTGAAGCCCATTGAGGTCGATTGTCACTTTGTGTTGATTGAAAATCTTCTAAGTCTATCTTCCTAATTTGAAGTCGAATTTCAACATTTCTGATATATTTGAGTGAGTTTGCATCTTACTTTGTCAGATATCGTCGATTTACATCCGTTGAAGCCCATTGAGGTCGATTGTCACTTTGTGTTGAGTGAAAATTTTCTAAGTCTATCTTCCTAATTTGAAGTCGAATTTCAACATTTCTGATATATTTGAGTGAGTTTGCATCTAACTTTGTCAGATATCGTCGATTTACATCCATTGAAGCCCATTGAGGTCGATTGTCACTTTGTGTTGAGTGAAAATTTTTTAAGTCTTTCATCCTAATTTGAAGTCGAATTTCAACATTTCTCATATATTTGAGTGAGTTTGCATCTTATTTTGTCAGATATCGTCGATTTACATCCGTAGAAGCCCATTGAGGTCGATTGTCACTTTGTGTTGAGTGAAAATTTTTTAAGTCTATCTTCCTAATTTGAAGTCGAATTTCAACATTTCTGATATATTTGAGTGAGTTTGCATCTAACTTTGTCAGATATCGTCAATTAACATCCATTGAAGCCCATTGAGGTCGATTGTCACTTTGTGTTGAGTGAAAATTTTTTAAGTCTATCATCCTAATTTGAAGTCGAATTTCAACATTTCTGATATATTTGAGTGAGTTTGCATCTAACTTTGTCAGATATCGTCGATTTACATCCATTGAAGCCCATTGAGGTCGATTGTCACTTTGTGTTGAGTGAAAATTTTTTAAGTCTATCTTCCTAATTTGAAGTCGAATTTCAACATTTCTCATATATTTGAGTGAGTTTGCATCTTACTTTGTCAGATATCGTCGATTTACATCCGTAGAAGCCCATTGAGGTCGATTGTCACTTTGTGTTGATTGAAAATCTTCTAAGTCTATCGTCCTAATTTGAAGTCGAATTTCAACATTTCTGATATATTTGAGTGAGTTTGCATCTTACTTTGTCAGATATCGTCGATTTACATCCGTTGAAGCCCATTGAGGTCGATTGTCACTTTGTGTTGAGTGAAAATTTTTTAAGTCTATCTTCCTAATTTGAAGTCGAATTTCAAAATTTCTCATATATTTGAGTGAGTTTGCATCTAAATTGTCAGATATCGTCAATTAACATCCATTGAAGCCCATTGAGGTCGATTGTCACTGTGTGTTGAGTGAAAATTTTCTAAGTCTATCTTCCTAATTTGAAGTCGAATTCCAACATTTCTGATATATTGGAGTGAGTTTGCATCTAACTTTGTCAGATATCGTCGATTAACATCCATTGAAGCTCATTGAGGTCGATTGTCACTTTGTGTTGAGTGAAAATTTTTTAAGTCTATCTTCCTAATTTGAAGTCGAATTTCAACATTTCTGATATATTTGAGTGAGTTTGCATCTAACTTTGTCAGATATCGTCAATTAACATCCATTGAAGCCCATTGAGGTCGATTGTCACTTTGTGTTGAGTGAAAATTTTTTAAGTCTATCATCCTAATTTGAAGTCGAATTTCAACATTTCTGATATATTTGAGTGAGTTTGCATCTAACTTTGTCAGATATCGTCGATTTACATCCATTGAAGCCCATTGAGGTCGATTGTCACTTTGTGTTGAGTGAAAATTTTTTAAGTCTATCTTCCTAATTTGAAGTCGAATTTCAACATTTCTCATATATTTGAGTGAGTTTGCATCTTACTTTGTCAGATATCGTCGATTTACATCCGTAGAAGCCCATTGAGGTCGATTGTCACTTTGTGTTGATTGAAAATTTTCTAAGTCTATCTTCCTAATTTGAAGTCGAATTTCAACATTTCTGATATATTTGAGTGAGTTTGCATCCTACTTTGTCAGATATCGTCGATTTACATCCGTTGAAGCCCATTGAGGTCGATTGTCACTTTGTGTTGAGTGAAAATTTTTTAAGTCTATCTTCCTAATTTGAAGTCGAATTTCAAAATTTCTCATATATTTGAGTGAGTTTACATCTAAATTGTCAGATATCGTCAATTAACATCCATTGAAGCCCATTGAGGTCGATTGTCACTGTGTGTTGAGTGAAAATTTCCTAAATCTATCATCCTAATTTGAAGCCGAATTTCAACATTTCTCATATATTTGAGTGAGTTTGCATCTTACTTTGTCAGATATCGTCGATTTACATCCGTAGAAGCCCATTGAGGTCGATTGTCACTTTGTGTTGATTGAAAATTTTCTAAGTCTATCTTCCTAATTTGAAGTCGAATTTCAACATTTCTGATATATTTGAGTGAGTTTGCATCTAACTTTGTCAGATATCGTCGATTAACATCCATTGAAGCCCATTGAGGTCGATTGTCACTCTGTGTTGAGTGAAAATTTTTTAAGTCTATCTTCCTAATTTGAAGTCGAATTTCAAAATTTCTCATATATTTGAGTGAGTTTGCATCTTACTTTGTCAGATATCGTCGATTTACATCCGTAGAAGCCCATTGAGGTCGATTGTCACTTTGTGTTGAGTGAAAATTTTCTAAGTCTATCTTCCTAATTTGAAGTCGAATTTCAACATATCTGATATATTTGAGTGAGTTTGCATCTAACTTTGTCAGATATCGTCGATTAACATCCATTGAAGCCCATTGAGGTCGATTGTCACTCTGTGTTGAGTGAAAATTTTTTAAGTCTATCATCCTAATTTTAAGTCGAATTTCAACATTTCTCATATATTTGAGTGAGTTTGCATCTTACTTTGTCAGATATCGTCGATTTACATCCGTAGAAGCCCATTGAGGTCGATTGTCACTTTGTGTTGAGTGAAAATTTTCTAAGTCTATCTTCCTAATTTGAAGTCGAATTTCAACATTTCTGATATATTTGAGTAAGTTTGCATCTAACTTTGTCAGATATCGTCAATTAACATCCATTGAAGCCCATTGAGGTCGATTGTCACTTTGTGTTGAGTGAAAATTTTTTAAGTCTATCATCCTAATTTGAAGTCGAATTTCAACATTTCTTATATATTTGAGTGAGTTTGCATCTAAATTTTGTCAGATATCGTCGATTTACATCCATTGAAGCCGATTGTCACTTTGTGTTGAGTGAAAATTTTTTAAGTCTATCTTCCTAATTTGAAGTCGAATTTCAAAATTTCCCATAAATTTGAGTGAGTTTGCATCTAACTTTGTCAGATATCGTCGATTAACATCCATTGAAGCCCATTGAGGTCGATTGTCACTTTGTGTTGAGTGAAAATTTTTTAAGTCTATCATCCTAATTTGAAGTCGAATTTCAACATTTCTCATATATTTGAGTGAGTTTGCATCTTACTTTGTCAGATATCGTCGATTTACATCCGTTGAAGCCCATTGAGGTCGATTGTCACTTTGTGTTGATTGAAAATCTTCTAAGTCTATCTTCCTAATTTGAAGTCGAATTTCAACATTTCTGATATATTTGAGTGAGTTTGCATCTAACTTTGTCAGATATCGTTGATTAACATCCATTGAAGCCCATTGAGGTCGATTGTCACTTTGTGTTGAGTGGAAATTTTTTAAGTCTATCTTCCTAATTTGAAGTCGAATTTCAAAATTTCTCATATATTTGAGTGAGTTTGCATCTAAATTGTCAGATATCGTCAATTAACATCCATTGAAGCCCATTGAGGTCGATTGTCACTTTGTGTTGAGTGGAAATTTTTTAAGTCTATCTTCCTAATTTGAAGTCGAATTTCAACATTTCTGATATATTTGAGTGAGTTTGCATCTTACTTTGTCAGATATCGTCGATTTACATCCGTTGAAGCCCATTGAGGTCGATTGTCACTTTGTGTTGATTGAAAATTTTCTAAGTCTATCTTCCTAATTTGAAGTCGAATTTCAACATTTCTCATATATTTGAGTGAGATTGCACCTAACTTTGTCAGATATCGTCGATTTTCATCCATTGAAGCCCATTGAGGTCGATTGTCACTTTGTGTTGAGTGGAAATTTTCTAAGTCTATCTTCCTAATTTGAAGTCGAATTTCAACATTTCTGATATATTTGAGTGAGTTTGCATCTAACTTTGTCAGATATCGTCAATTAACATCCATTGAAGCCCATTGAGGTCGATTGTCACTTTGTGTTGAGTGAAAATTTTTTAAGTCTATCATCCTAATTTGAAGTCGAATTTCAACATTTCTGATATATTTGAGTGAGTTTGCATCTAACTTTGTCAGATATCGTCGATTTACATCCTTTGAAGCCCATTGAGGTCGATTGTCACTTTGTGTTGAGTGAAAATTTTTTAAGTCTATCTTCCTAATTTGAAGTCGAATTTCAACATTTCTCATATATTTGAGTGAGTTTGCATCTTACTTTGTCAGATATCGTCGATTTACATCCGTAGAAGCCCATTGAGGTCGATTGTCACTTTGTGTTGAGTGAAAATTTTCTAAGTCTATCTTCCTAATTTGAAGTCGAATTTCAACATTTCTGATATATTTGAGTGAGTTTGCATCTAACTTTGTCAGATATCGTCGATTTACATCCGTTGAAGCCCATTGAGGTCGATTGTCACTTTGTGTTGATTGAAAATTTTCTAAGTCTATCTTCCTAATTTGAAGTCGAATTTCAACATTTCTGATATATTTGAGTGAGTTTGCATCTAACTTTGTCAGATATCGTCGATTAACATCCATTGAAGCCCATTGAGGTCGATTGTCACTCTGTGTTGAGTGAAAATTTTTTAAGTCTATCTTCCTAATTTGAAGTCGAATTTCAAAATTTCTCATATATTTGAGTGAGTTTGCATCTTACTTTGTCAGATATCGTCGATTTACATCCGTAGAAGCCCATTGAGGTCGATTGTCACTTTGTGTTGATTGAAAATTTTCTAAGTCTATCTTCCTAATTTGAAGTCGAATTTCAACATTTCTGATATATTTGAGTGAGTTTGCATCTAACTTTGTCAGATATCGTCGATTAACATCCATTGAAGCCCATTGAGGTCGATTGTCACTCTGTGTTGAGTGAAAATTTTTTAAGTCTATCTTCCTAATTTGAAGTCGAATTTCAACATTTCTGATATATTTGAGTGAGTTTGCATCTAACTTTGTCAGATATCGTCGATTTACATCCGTTGAAGCCCATTGAGGTCGATTGTCACTTTGTGTTGATTGAAAATTTTCTAAGTCTATCTTCCTAATTTGAAGTCGAATTTCAACATTTCTGATATATTTGAGTGAGTTTGCATCTAACTTTGTCAGATATCGTCGATTAACATCCATTGAAGCCCATTGAGGTCGATTGTCACTCTGTGTTGAGTGAAAATTTTTTAAGTCTATCTTCCTAATTTGAAGTCGAATTTCAAAATTTCTCATATATTTGAGTGAGTTTGCATCTTACTTTGTCAGATATCGTCGATTTACATCCGTAGAAGCCCATTGAGGTCGATTGTCACTTTGTGTTGAGTGAAAATTTTCTAAGTCTATCTTCCTAATTTGAAGTCGAATTTCAACATTTCTGATATATTTGAGTGAGTTTGCATCTAACTTTGTCAGATATCGTCGATTAACATCCATTGAAGCCCATTGAGGTCGATTGTCACTCTGTGTTGAGTGAAAATTTTTTAAGTCTATCATCCTAATTTGAAGTCGAATTTCAACATTTCTCATATATTTGAGTGAGTTTGCATCTTACTTTGTCAGATATCGTCGATTTACATCCGTAGAAGCCCATTGAGGTCGATTGTCACTTTGTGTTGAGTGAAAATTTTCTAAGTCTATCTTCCTAATTTGAAGTCGAATTTCAACATTTCTGATATATTTGAGTAAGTTTGCATCTAACTTTGTCAGATATCGTCAATTAACATCCATTGAAGCCCATTGAGGTCGATTGTCACTTTGTGTTGAGTGAAAATTTTTTAAGTCTATCATCCTAATTTGAAGTCGAATTTCAACATTTCTTATATATTTGAGTGAGTTTGCATCTAAATTTTGTCAGATATCGTCGATTTACATCCATTGAAGCCCATTGAAGTCGATTGTCACTTTGTGTTGAGTGAAAATTTTTTAAGTCTATCTTCCTAATTTGAAGTCGAATTTCAAAATTTCTCATAAATTTGAGTGAGTTTGCATCTAACTTTGTCAGATATCGTCGATTAACATCCATTGAAGCCCATTGAGGTCGATTGTCACTTTGTGTTGAGTGAAAATTTTTTAAGTCTATCATCCTAATTTGAAGTCGAATTTCAACATTTCTCATATATTTGAGTGAGTTTGCATCTTACTTTGTCAGATATCGTCGATTTACATCCGTTGAAGCCCATTGAGGTCGATTGTCACTTTGTGTTGATTGAAAATCTTCTAAGTCTATCTTCCTAATTTGAAGTCGAATTTCAACATTTCTGATATATTTGAGTGAGTTTGCATCTAACTTTGTCAGATATCGTTGATTAACATCCATTGAAGCCCATTGAGGTCGATTGTCACTTTGTGTTGAGTGGAAATTTTTTAAGTCTATCTTCCTAATTTGAAGTCGAATTTCAACATTTCTGATATATTTGAGTGAGTTTGCATCTTACTTTGTCAGATATCGTCGATTTACATCCGTTGAAGCCCATTGAGGTCGATTGTCACTTTGTGTTGATTGAAAATTTTCTAAGTCTATCTTCCTAATTTGAAGTCGAATTTCAACATTTCTCATATATTTGAGTGAGATTGCACCTAACTTTGTCAGATATCGTCGATTTTCATCCATTGAAGCCCATTGAGGTCGATTGTCACTTTGTGTTGAGTGGAAATTTTCTAAGTCTATCTTCCTAATTTGAAGTCGAATTTCAACATTTCTGATATATTTGAGTGAGTTTGCATCTAACTTTGTCAGATATCGTCGATTAACATCCATTGAAGCCCATTGAGGTCGATTGTCACTTTGTGTTGAGTGAAAATTTTTTAAGTCTATCTTCCTAATTTGAAGTCGAATTTCAACATTTCTGATATATTTGAGTGAGTTTGCATCTAACTTTGTCAGATATCGTCAATTAACATCCATTGAAGCCCATTGAGGTCGATTGTCACTTTGTGTTGAGTGAAAATTTTTTAAGTCTATCATCCTAATTTGAAGTCGAATTTCAACATTTCTGATATATTTGAGTGAGTTTGCATCTAACTTTGTCAGATATCGTCGATTTACATCCTTTGAAGCCCATTGAGGTCGATTGTCACTTTGTGTTGAGTGAAAATTTTTTAAGTCTATCTTCCTAATTTGAAGTCGAATTTCAACATTTCTCATATATTTGAGTGAGTTTGCATCTTACTTTGTCAGATATCGTCGATTTACATCCGTAGAAGCCCATTGAGGTCGATTGTCACTTTGTGTTGAGTGAAAATTTTCTAAGTCTATCTTCCTAATTTGAAGTCGAATTTCAACATTTCTGATATATTTGAGTGAGTTTGCATCTAACTTTGTCAGATATCGTCGATTTACATCCGTTGAAGCCCATTGAGGTCGATTGTCACTTTGTGTTGATTGAAAATTTTCTAAGTCTATCTTCCTAATTTGAAGTCGAATTTCAACATTTCTGATATATTTGAGTGAGTTTGCATTTAACTTTGTCAGATATCGTCGATTAACATCCATTGAAGCCCATTGAGGTCGATTGTCACTCTATGTTGAGTGAAAATTTTTTAAGTCTATCTTCCTAATTTGAAGTCGAATTTCAAAATTTCTCATATATTTGAGTGAGTTTGCATCTTACTTTGTCAGATATCGTCGATTTACATCCGTAGAAGCCCATTGAGGTCGATTGTCACTTTGTGTTGAGTGAAAATTTTCTAAGTCTATCTTCCTAATTTGAAGTCGAATTTCAACATTTCTGATATATTTGAGTGAGTTTGCATCTAACTTTGTCAGATATCGTCGATTAACATCCATTGAAGCTCATTGAGGTCGATTGTCACTTTGTGTTGAGTGAAAATTTCCTAAGTCTATCTTCCTAATTTGAAGTCGAATTTGAACATTTCTCATATATTTGAGTGAGTTTGCATCTAACTTTATCAGATATCGTCGATTAACATCCATTGAAGCTCATTGAGGTCGATTGTCACTTTGTGTTGAGTGAAAATTTCCTAAGTCTATCTTCCTAATTTGAAGTCGAATTTGAACATTTCTGATATATTTGAGTGAGTTTGCATCTAACTTTGTCAGATATCGTCGATTAACATCCATTGAAGCCCATTGAGTTCGATTGTCACTTTGTGTTGGGTGAAAATTTTCTAAGTCTATCTTCCTAATTTGAAGTCGAATTTCAACATTTCTGATATATTTGAGTGAGTTTGCATCTTACTTTGTCAGATATCGTCGATTTACATCCGTTGAAGCCCATTGAGGTCGATTGTCACTTTGTGTTGAGTGAAAATTTTCTAAGTCTATCTTCCTAATTTGAAGTCGAATTTCAACATTTCTGATATATTTGAGTGAGTTTGCATCTAACTTTGTCAGATATCGTCGATTTACATCCGTTGAAGCCCATTGAGGTCGATTGTCACTTTGTGTGGAGTGAAAATTTTTTAAGTCTATCTTCCTAATTTGAAGTCGAATTTCAACATTTCTGATATATTTGAGTGAGTTTGCATCTTACTTTGTCAGATATCGTCGATTTACATCCGTTGAAGCCCATTGAGGTCGATTGTCACTTTGTGTTGATTGAAAATTTTCTAAGTCTATCTTCCTAATTTGAAGTCGAATTTCAACATTTCTGATATATTTGAGTGAGTTTGCATCTTACTTTGTCAGATATCGTCGATTTACATCCGTTGAAGCCCATTGAGGTCGATTGTCACTTTGTGTTGAGTGAAAATTTTCTAAGTCTATCTTCCTAATTTGAAGTCGAATTTCAACATTTCTGATATATTTGAGTGAGTTTGCATCTTACTTTGTCAGATATCGTCGATTTACATCCGTAGAAGCCCATTGAGGTCGATTGTCACTTTGTGTTGATTGAAAATTTTCTAAGTCTATCTTCCTAATTTGAAGTCGAATTTCAACATTTCTGATATATTTGAGTGAGTTTGCATCTAACTTTGTCAGATATCGTCGATTTACATCCGTAGAAGCCCATTGAGGTCGATTGTCACTTTGTGTTGAGTGAAAATTTTCTAAGTCTATCTTCCTAATTTGAAGTCGAATTTCAACATTTCTGATATATTTGAGTGAGTTTGCATCTAACTTTGTCAGATATCGTCGATTAACATCCATTGAAGCCCATTGAGGTCGATTGTCACTCTGTGTTGAGTGAAAATTTTTTAAGTCTATCTTCCTAATTTGAAGTCGAATTTCAAAATTTTTCATATATTTGAGTGAGTTTGCATCTTACTTTGTCAGATATCGTCGATTTACATCCGTAGAAGCCCATTGAGGTCGATTGTCACTTTGTGTTGATTGAAAATTTTCTAAGTCTATCTTCCTAATTTGAAGTCGAATTTCAACATTTCTGATATATTTGAGTGAGTTTGCATCTAACTTTGTCAGATATCGTCGATTAACATCCATTGAAGCCCATTGAGGTCGATTGTCACTCTGTGTTGAGTGAAAATTTTTTAAGTCTATCTTCCTAATTTGAAGTCGAATTTCAAAATTTCTCATATATTTGAGTGAGTTTGCATCTTACTTTGTCAGATATCGTCGATTTACATCCGTAGAAGCCCATTGAGGTCGATTGTCACTTTGTGTTGAGTGAAAATTTTCTAAGTCTATCTTCCTAATTTGAAGTCGAATTTCAACATTTCTGATATATTTGAGTGAGTTTGCATCTTACTTTGTCAGATATCGTCGATTAACATCCATTGAAGCCCATTGAGGTCGATTGTCACTTTGTGTTGAGTGAAAATTTTCTAAGTCTATCTTCCTAATTTGAAGTCGAATTTCAACATTTCTGATATATTTGAGTGAGTTTGCATCTAACTTTGTCAGATATCGTCGATTAACATCCATTGAAGCTCATTGAGGTCGATTGTCACTTTGTGTTGAGTGAAAATTTCCTAAGTCTATCTTCCTAATTTGAAGTCGAATTTCAACATTTCTGATATATTTGAGTGAGTTTGCATCTTACTTTGTCAGATATCGTCGATTTACATCCGTTGAAGCCCATTGAGGTCGATTGTCACTTTGTGTTGAGTGAAAATTTTCTAAGTCTATCTTCCTAATTTGAAGTCGAATTTCAACATTTCTGATATATTTGAGTGAGTTTGCATCTTACTTTGTCAGATATCGTCGATTTACATCCGTTGAAGCCCATTGAGGTCGATTGTCACTTTGTGTTGAGTGAAAATTTTTTAAGTCTATCTTCCTAATTTGAAGTCGAATTTCAAAATTTCTCATATATTTGAGTGAGCTTGCATATAAATTGTCAGATATCGTCAATTAACATCCATTGAAGCCCATTGAGGTCGATTGTCACTTTGTGTTGAGTGAAAATTTTTTAATTCTATCATCCTAATTTGAAGTCGAATTTCAACATTTCTCATATATTTGAGTGAGTTTGCATCTTACTTTGTCAGATATCGTCGATTTACATCCGTAGAAGCCCATTGAGGTCGATTTTCACTTTGTGTTGAGTGAAAATTTTCTAAGTCTATCTTCCTAATTTGAAGTCGAATTTCAACATTTCTGATATATTTGAGTGAGTTTGCATCTAACTTTGTCAGATATCGTCAATTAACATCCATTGAAGCCCATTGAGGTCGATTGTCACTTTGTGTTGAGTGAAAATTTTCTAAGTCTATCTTCCTAATTTGAAGTCGAATTTCAACATTTCTGATATATTTGAGTGAGTTTGCATCTAACTTTGTCAGATATTGTCGATTTACATCCATTGAAGCCCATTGAGGTCGATTGTCACTTTGTGTTGATTGAAAATCTTCTAAGTCTATCTTCCTAATTTGAAGTCGAATTTCAACATTTCTGATATATTTGAGTGAGTTTGCATCTTACTTTGTCAGATATCGTCGATTAACATCCATTGAAGCCCATTGAGGTCGATTGTCACTTTGTGTTGAGTGAAAATTTTCTAAGTCTATCTTCCTAATTTGAAGTCGAATTTCAACATTTCTGATATATTTGAGTGAGTTTGCATCTAACTTTGTCAGATATCGTCGATTAACATCCATTGAAGCTCATTGAGGTCGATTGTCACTTTGTGTTGAGTGAAAATTTCCTAAGTCTATCTTCCTAATTTGAAGTCGAATTTCAACATTTCTGATATATTTGAGTGAGTTTGCATCTTACTTTGTCAGATATCGTCGATTTACATCCGTTGAAGCCCATTGAGGTCGATTGTCACTTTGTGTTGAGTGAAAATTTTCTAAGTCTATCTTCCTAATTTGAAGTCGAATTTCAACATTTCTGATATATTTGAGTGAGTTTGCATCTTACTTTGTCAGATATCGTCGATTTACATCCGTTGAAGCCCATTGAGGTCGATTGTCACTTTGTGTTGAGTGAAAATTTTTTAAGTCTATCTTCCTAATTTGAAGTCGAATTTCAAAATTTCTCATATATTTGAGTGAGCTTGCATATAAATTGTCAGATATCGTCAATTAACATCCATTGAAGCCCATTGAGGTCGATTGTCACTTTGTGTTGAGTGAAAATTTTTTAATTCTATCATCCTAATTTGAAGTCGAATTTCAACATTTCTCATATATTTGAGTGAGTTTGCATCTTACTTTGTCAGATATCGTCGATTTACATCCGTAGAAGCCCATTGAGGTCGATTTTCACTTTGTGTTGAGTGAAAATTTTCTAAGTCTATCTTCCTAATTTGAAGTCGAATTTCAACATTTCTGATATATTTGAGTGAGTTTGCATCTAACTTTGTCAGATATCGTCAATTAACATCCATTGAAGCCCATTGAGGTCGATTGTCACTTTGTGTTGAGTGAAAATTTTCTAAGTCTATCTTCCTAATTTGAAGTCGAATTCCAACATTTCTGATATATTTGAGTGAGTTTGCATCTAACTTTGTCAGATATCGTCGATTAACATCCATTGAAGCTCATTGAGGTCGATTGTCACTTTGTGTTGAGTGAAAATTTCCTAAGTCTATCTTCCTAATTTGAAGTCGAATTTGAACATTTCTGATATATTTGAGTGAGTTTGCATCTAACTTTGTCAGATATCGTCGATTAACATCCATTGAAGCCCATTGAGGTCGATTGTCACTTTGTGTTGGGTGAAAATTTTCTAAGTCTATCTTCCTAATTTGAAGTCGAATTTCAACATTTCTGATATATTTGAGTGAGTTTGCATCTTACTTTGTCAGATATCGTCGATTTACATCCGTTGAAGCCCATTGAGGTCGATTGTCACTTTGTGTTGAGTGAAAATTTTTTAAGTCTATCTTCCTAATTTGAAGTCGAATTTCAAAATTTCTCATATATTTGAGTGAGTTTGCATCTAAATTGTCAGATATCGTCAATTAACATCCATTGAAGCCCATTGAGGTCGATTGTCACTTTGTGTTGAGTGAAAATTTTCTAAGTCTATCTTCCTAATTTGAAGTCGAATTTCAACATTTCTGATATATTTGAGTGAGTTTGCATCTAACTTTGTCAGATATCGTCGATTAACATCCATTGAAGCTCATTGAGGTCGATTGTCACTTTGTGTTGAGTGAAAATTTCCTAAGTCTATCTTCCTAATTTGAAGTCGAATTTCAACATTTCTGATATATTTGAGTGAGTTTGCATCTTACTTTGTCAGATATCGTCGATTAACATCCATTGAAGCCCATTGAGGTCGATTGTCACTTTGTGTTGAGTGAAAATTTTCTAAGTCTATCTTCCTAATTTGAAGTCGAATTCCAACATTTCTGATATATTTGAGTGAGTTTGCATCTAACTTTGTCAGATATCGTCGATTAACATCCATTGAAGCTCATTGAGGTCGATTGTCACTTTGTGTTGAGTGAAAATTTCCTAAGTCTATCTTCCTAATTTGAAGTCGAATTTGAACATTTCTGATATATTTGAGTGAGTTTGCATCTAACTTTGTCAGATATCGTCGATTAACATCCATTGAAGCCCATTGAGGTCGATTGTCACTTTGTGTTGGGTGAAAATTTTCTAAGTCTATCTTCCTAATTTGAAGTCGAATTTCAACATTTCTGATATATTTGAGTGAGTTTGCATCTTACTTTGTCAGATATCGTCGATTTACATCCGTTGAAGCCCATTGAGGTCGATTGTCACTTTGTGTTGAGTGAAAATTTTCTAAGTCTATCTTCCTAATTTGAAGTCGAATTTCAACATTTCTGATATATTTGAGTGAGTTTGCATCTAACTTTGTCAGATATCGTCGATTTACATCCATTGAAGCCCATTGAGGTCGATTGTCACTTTGTGTTGATTGAAAATCTTCTAAGTCTATCTTCCTAATTTGAAGTCGAATTTCAACATTTCTGATATATTTGAGTGAGTTTGCATCTTACTTTGTCAGATATCGTCGATTTACATCCGTTGAAGCCCATTGAGGTCGATTGTCACTTTGTGTTGAGTGAAAATTTTCTAAGTCTATCTTCCTAATTTGAAGTCGAATTTCAACATTTCTGATATATTTGAGTGAGTTTGCATCTAACTTTGTCAGATATTGTCGATTTACATCCATTGAAGCCCATTGAGGTCGATTGTCACTTTGTGTTGATTGAAAATCTTCTAAGTCTATCTTCCTAATTTGAAGTCGAATTTCAACATTTCTGATATATTTGAGTGAGTTTGCATCTTACTTTGTCAGATATCGTCGATTAACATCCATTGAAGCCCATTGAGGTCGATTGTCACTTTGTGTTGAGTGAAAATTTTCTAAGTCTATCTTCCTAATTTGAAGTCGAATTTCAACATTTCTGATATATTTGAGTGAGTTTGCATCTAACTTTGTCAGATATCGTCGATTAACATCCATTGAAGCTCATTGAGGTCGATTGTCACTTTGTGTTGAGTGAAAATTTCCTAAGTCTATCTTCCTAATTTGAAGTCGAATTTCAACATTTCTGATATATTTGAGTGAGTTTGCATCTTACTTTGTCAGATATCGTCGATTTACATCCGTTGAAGCCCATTGAGGTCGATTGTCACTTTGTGTTGAGTGAAAATTTTCTAAGTCTATCTTCCTAATTTGAAGTCGAATTTCAACATTTCTGATATATTTGAGTGAGTTTGCATCTTACTTTGTCAGATATCGTCGATTTACATCCGTTGAAGCCCATTGAGGTCGATTGTCACTTTGTGTTGAGTGAAAATTTTTTAAGTCTATCTTCCTAATTTGAAGTCGAATTTCAAAATTTCTCATATATTTGAGTGAGCTTGCATATAAATTGTCAGATATCGTCAATTAACATCCATTGAAGCCCATTGAGGTCGATTGTCACTTTGTGTTGAGTGAAAATTTTTTAATTCTATCATCCTAATTTGAAGTCGAATTTCAACATTTCTCATATATTTGAGTGAGTTTGCATCTTACTTTGTCAGATATCGTCGATTTACATCCGTAGAAGCCCATTGAGGTCGATTTTCACTTTGTGTTGAGTGAAAATTTTCTAAGTCTATCTTCCTAATTTGAAGTCGAATTTCAACATTTCTGATATATTTGAGTGAGTTTGCATCTAACTTTGTCAGATATCGTCAATTAACATCCATTGAAGCCCATTGAGGTCGATTGTCACTTTGTGTTGAGTGAAAATTTTCTAAGTCTATCTTCCTAATTTGAAGTCGAATTCCAACATTTCTGATATATTTGAGTGAGTTTGCATCTAACTTTGTCAGATATCGTCGATTAACATCCATTGAAGCTCATTGAGGTCGATTGTCACTTTGTGTTGAGTGAAAATTTCCTAAGTCTATCTTCCTAATTTGAAGTCGAATTTGAACATTTCTGATATATTTGAGTGAGTTTGCATCTAACTTTGTCAGATATCGTCGATTAACATCCATTGAAGCCCATTGAGGTCGATTGTCACTTTGTGTTGGGTGAAAATTTTCTAAGTCTATCTTCCTAATTTGAAGTCGAATTTCAACATTTCTGATATATTTGAGTGAGTTTGCATCTTACTTTGTCAGATATCGTCGATTTACATCCGTTGAAGCCCATTGAGGTCGATTGTCACTTTGTGTTGAGTGAAAATTTTCTAAGTCTATCTTCCTAATTTGAAGTCGAATTTCAACATTTCTGATATATTTGAGTGAGTTTGCATCTAACTTTGTCAGATATCGTCGATTTACATCCATTGAAGCCCATTGAGGTCGATTGTCACTTTGTGTTGATTGAAAATCTTCTAAGTCTATCTTCCTAATTTGAAGTCGAATTTCAACATTTCTGATATATTTGAGTGAGTTTGCATCTTACTTTGTCAGATATCGTCGATTTACATCCGTTGAAGCCCATTGAGGTCGATTGTCACTTTGTGTTGAGTGAAAATTTTCTAAGTCTATCTTCCTAATTTGAAGTCGAATTTCAACATTTCTGATATATTTGAGTGAGTTTGCATCTAACTTTGTCAGATATCGTCGATTTACATCCATTGAAGCCCATTGAGGTCGATTGTCACTTTGTGTTGAGTGAAAATTTTTTAAGTCTTTCATCCTAATTTGAAGTCGAATTTCAACATTTCTCATATATTTGAGTGAGTTTGCATCTTATTTTGTCAGATATCGTCGATTTACATCCGTAGAAGCCCATTGAGGTCGATTGTCACTTTGTGTTGAGTGAAAATTTTTTAAGTCTATCTTCCTAATTTGAAGTCGAATTTCAACATTTCTGATATATTTGAGTGAGTTTGCATCTAACTTTGTCAGATATCGTCAATTAACATCCATTGAAGCCCATTGAGGTCGATTGTCACTTTGTGTTGAGTGAAAATTTTTTAAGTCTATCATCCTAATTTGAAGTCGAATTTCAACATTTCTGATATATTTGAGTGAGTTTGCATCTAACTTTGTCAGATATCGTCGATTTACATCCATTGAAGCCCATTGAGGTCGATTGTCACTTTGTGTTGAGTGAAAATTTTTTAAGTCTATCTTCCTAATTTGAAGTCGAATTTCAACATTTCTCATATATTTGAGTGAGTTTGCATCTTACTTTGTCAGATATCGTCGATTTACATCCGTAGAAGCCCATTGAGGTCGATTGTCACTTTGTGTTGATTGAAAATCTTCTAAGTCTATCGTCCTAATTTGAAGTCGAATTTCAACATTTCTGATATATTTGAGTGAGTTTGCATCTTACTTTGTCAGATATCGTCGATTTACATCCGTTGAAGCCCATTGAGGTCGATTGTCACTTTGTGTTGAGTGAAAATTTTTTAAGTCTATCTTCCTAATTTGAAGTCGAATTTCAAAATTTCTCATATATTTGAGTGAGTTTGCATCTAAATTGTCAGATATCGTCAATTAACATCCATTGAAGCCCATTGAGGTCGATTGTCACTGTGTGTTGAGTGAAAATTTTCTAAGTCTATCTTCCTAATTTGAAGTCGAATTCCAACATTTCTGATATATTGGAGTGAGTTTGCATCTAACTTTGTCAGATATCGTCGATTAACATCCATTGAAGCTCATTGAGGTCGATTGTCACTTTGTGTTGAGTGAAAATTTTTTAAGTCTATCTTCCTAATTTGAAGTCGAATTTCAACATTTCTGATATATTTGAGTGAGTTTGCATCTAACTTTGTCAGATATCGTCAATTAACATCCATTGAAGCCCATTGAGGTCGATTGTCACTTTGTGTTGAGTGAAAATTTTTTAAGTCTATCATCCTAATTTGAAGTCGAATTTCAACATTTCTGATATATTTGAGTGAGTTTGCATCTAACTTTGTCAGATATCGTCGATTTACATCCATTGAAGCCCATTGAGGTCGATTGTCACTTTGTGTTGAGTGAAAATTTTTTAAGTCTATCTTCCTAATTTGAAGTCGAATTTCAACATTTCTCATATATTTGAGTGAGTTTGCATCTTACTTTGTCAGATATCGTCGATTTACATCCGTAGAAGCCCATTGAGGTCGATTGTCACTTTGTGTTGATTGAAAATTTTCTAAGTCTATCTTCCTAATTTGAAGTCGAATTTCAACATTTCTGATATATTTGAGTGAGTTTGCATCCTACTTTGTCAGATATCGTCGATTTACATCCGTTGAAGCCCATTGAGGTCGATTGTCACTTTGTGTTGAGTGAAAATTTTTTAAGTCTATCTTCCTAATTTGAAGTCGAATTTCAAAATTTCTCATATATTTGAGTGAGTTTACATCTAAATTGTCAGATATCGTCAATTAACATCCATTGAAGCCCATTGAGGTCGATTGTCACTGTGTGTTGAGTGAAAATTTCCTAAATCTATCATCCTAATTTGAAGCCGAATTTCAACATTTCTCATATATTTGAGTGAGTTTGCATCTTACTTTGTCAGATATCGTCGATTTACATCCGTAGAAGCCCATTGAGGTCGATTGTCACTTTGTGTTGATTGAAAATTTTCTAAGTCTATCTTCCTAATTTGAAGTCGAATTTCAACATTTCTGATATATTTGAGTGAGTTTGCATCTAACTTTGTCAGATATCGTCGATTAACATCCATTGAAGCCCATTGAGGTCGATTGTCACTCTGTGTTGAGTGAAAATTTTTTAAGTCTATCTTCCTAATTTGAAGTCGAATTTCAAAATTTCTCATATATTTGAGTGAGTTTGCATCTTACTTTGTCAGATATCGTCGATTTACATCCGTAGAAGCCCATTGAGGTCGATTGTCACTTTGTGTTGAGTGAAAATTTTCTAAGTCTATCTTCCTAATTTGAAGTCGAATTTCAACATATCTGATATATTTGAGTGAGTTTGCATCTAACTTTGTCAGATATCGTCGATTAACATCCATTGAAGCCCATTGAGGTCGATTGTCACTCTGTGTTGAGTGAAAATTTTTTAAGTCTATCATCCTAATTTTAAGTCGAATTTCAACATTTCTCATATATTTGAGTGAGTTTGCATCTTACTTTGTCAGATATCGTCGATTTACATCCGTAGAAGCCCATTGAGGTCGATTGTCACTTTGTGTTGAGTGAAAATTTTCTAAGTCTATCTTCCTAATTTGAAGTCGAATTTCAACATTTCTGATATATTTGAGTAAGTTTGCATCTAACTTTGTCAGATATCGTCAATTAACATCCATTGAAGCCCATTGAGGTCGATTGTCACTTTGTGTTGAGTGAAAATTTTTTAAGTCTATCATCCTAATTTGAAGTCGAATTTCAACATTTCTTATATATTTGAGTGAGTTTGCATCTAAATTTTGTCAGATATCGTCGATTTACATCCATTGAAGCCGATTGTCACTTTGTGTTGAGTGAAAATTTTTTAAGTCTATCTTCCTAATTTGAAGTCGAATTTCAAAATTTCCCATAAATTTGAGTGAGTTTGCATCTAACTTTGTCAGATATCGTCGATTAACATCCATTGAAGCCCATTGAGGTCGATTGTCACTTTGTGTTGAGTGAAAATTTTTTAAGTCTATCATCCTAATTTGAAGTCGAATTTCAACATTTCTCATATATTTGAGTGAGTTTGCATCTTACTTTGTCAGATATCGTCGATTTACATCCGTTGAAGCCCATTGAGGTCGATTGTCACTTTGTGTTGATTGAAAATCTTCTAAGTCTATCTTCCTAATTTGAAGTCGAATTTCAACATTTCTGATATATTTGAGTGAGTTTGCATCTAACTTTGTCAGATATCGTTGATTAACATCCATTGAAGCCCATTGAGGTCGATTGTCACTTTGTGTTGAGTGGAAATTTTTTAAGTCTATCTTCCTAATTTGAAGTCGAATTTCAAAATTTCTCATATATTTGAGTGAGTTTGCATCTAAATTGTCAGATATCGTCAATTAACATCCATTGAAGCCCATTGAGGTCGATTGTCACTTTGTGTTGAGTGGAAATTTTTTAAGTCTATCTTCCTAATTTGAAGTCGAATTTCAACATTTCTGATATATTTGAGTGAGTTTGCATCTTACTTTGTCAGATATCGTCGATTTACATCCGTTGAAGCCCATTGAGGTCGATTGTCACTTTGTGTTGATTGAAAATTTTCTAAGTCTATCTTCCTAATTTGAAGTCGAATTTCAACATTTCTCATATATTTGAGTGAGATTGCACCTAACTTTGTCAGATATCGTCGATTTTCATCCATTGAAGCCCATTGAGGTCGATTGTCACTTTGTGTTGAGTGGAAATTTTCTAAGTCTATCTTCCTAATTTGAAGTCGAATTTCAACATTTCTGATATATTTGAGTGAGTTTGCATCTAACTTTGTCAGATATCGTCAATTAACATCCATTGAAGCCCATTGAGGTCGATTGTCACTTTGTGTTGAGTGAAAATTTTTTAAGTCTATCATCCTAATTTGAAGTCGAATTTCAACATTTCTGATATATTTGAGTGAGTTTGCATCTAACTTTGTCAGATATCGTCGATTTACATCCTTTGAAGCCCATTGAGGTCGATTGTCACTTTGTGTTGAGTGAAAATTTTTTAAGTCTATCTTCCTAATTTGAAGTCGAATTTCAACATTTCTCATATATTTGAGTGAGTTTGCATCTTACTTTGTCAGATATCGTCGATTTACATCCGTAGAAGCCCATTGAGGTCGATTGTCACTTTGTGTTGAGTGAAAATTTTCTAAGTCTATCTTCCTAATTTGAAGTCGAATTTCAACATTTCTGATATATTTGAGTGAGTTTGCATCTAACTTTGTCAGATATCGTCGATTTACATCCGTTGAAGCCCATTGAGGTCGATTGTCACTTTGTGTTGATTGAAAATTTTCTAAGTCTATCTTCCTAATTTGAAGTCGAATTTCAACATTTCTGATATATTTGAGTGAGTTTGCATCTAACTTTGTCAGATATCGTCGATTAACATCCATTGAAGCCCATTGAGGTCGATTGTCACTCTGTGTTGAGTGAAAATTTTTTAAGTCTATCTTCCTAATTTGAAGTCGAATTTCAAAATTTCTCATATATTTGAGTGAGTTTGCATCTTACTTTGTCAGATATCGTCGATTTACATCCGTAGAAGCCCATTGAGGTCGATTGTCACTTTGTGTTGATTGAAAATTTTCTAAGTCTATCTTCCTAATTTGAAGTCGAATTTCAACATTTCTGATATATTTGAGTGAGTTTGCATCTAACTTTGTCAGATATCGTCGATTAACATCCATTGAAGCCCATTGAGGTCGATTGTCACTCTGTGTTGAGTGAAAATTTTTTAAGTCTATCTTCCTAATTTGAAGTCGAATTTCAACATTTCTGATATATTTGAGTGAGTTTGCATCTAACTTTGTCAGATATCGTCGATTTACATCCGTTGAAGCCCATTGAGGTCGATTGTCACTTTGTGTTGATTGAAAATTTTCTAAGTCTATCTTCCTAATTTGAAGTCGAATTTCAACATTTCTGATATATTTGAGTGAGTTTGCATCTAACTTTGTCAGATATCGTCGATTAACATCCATTGAAGCCCATTGAGGTCGATTGTCACTCTGTGTTGAGTGAAAATTTTTTAAGTCTATCTTCCTAATTTGAAGTCGAATTTCAAAATTTCTCATATATTTGAGTGAGTTTGCATCTTACTTTGTCAGATATCGTCGATTTACATCCGTAGAAGCCCATTGAGGTCGATTGTCACTTTGTGTTGAGTGAAAATTTTCTAAGTCTATCTTCCTAATTTGAAGTCGAATTTCAACATTTCTGATATATTTGAGTGAGTTTGCATCTAACTTTGTCAGATATCGTCGATTAACATCCATTGAAGCCCATTGAGGTCGATTGTCACTCTGTGTTGAGTGAAAATTTTTTAAGTCTATCATCCTAATTTGAAGTCGAATTTCAACATTTCTCATATATTTGAGTGAGTTTGCATCTTACTTTGTCAGATATCGTCGATTTACATCCGTAGAAGCCCATTGAGGTCGATTGTCACTTTGTGTTGAGTGAAAATTTTCTAAGTCTATCTTCCTAATTTGAAGTCGAATTTCAACATTTCTGATATATTTGAGTAAGTTTGCATCTAACTTTGTCAGATATCGTCAATTAACATCCATTGAAGCCCATTGAGGTCGATTGTCACTTTGTGTTGAGTGAAAATTTTTTAAGTCTATCATCCTAATTTGAAGTCGAATTTCAACATTTCTTATATATTTGAGTGAGTTTGCATCTAAATTTTGTCAGATATCGTCGATTTACATCCATTGAAGCCCATTGAAGTCGATTGTCACTTTGTGTTGAGTGAAAATTTTTTAAGTCTATCTTCCTAATTTGAAGTCGAATTTCAAAATTTCTCATAAATTTGAGTGAGTTTGCATCTAACTTTGTCAGATATCGTCGATTAACATCCATTGAAGCCCATTGAGGTCGATTGTCACTTTGTGTTGAGTGAAAATTTTTTAAGTCTATCATCCTAATTTGAAGTCGAATTTCAACATTTCTCATATATTTGAGTGAGTTTGCATCTTACTTTGTCAGATATCGTCGATTTACATCCGTTGAAGCCCATTGAGGTCGATTGTCACTTTGTGTTGATTGAAAATCTTCTAAGTCTATCTTCCTAATTTGAAGTCGAATTTCAACATTTCTGATATATTTGAGTGAGTTTGCATCTAACTTTGTCAGATATCGTTGATTAACATCCATTGAAGCCCATTGAGGTCGATTGTCACTTTGTGTTGAGTGGAAATTTTTTAAGTCTATCTTCCTAATTTGAAGTCGAATTTCAACATTTCTGATATATTTGAGTGAGTTTGCATCTTACTTTGTCAGATATCGTCGATTTACATCCGTTGAAGCCCATTGAGGTCGATTGTCACTTTGTGTTGATTGAAAATTTTCTAAGTCTATCTTCCTAATTTGAAGTCGAATTTCAACATTTCTCATATATTTGAGTGAGATTGCACCTAACTTTGTCAGATATCGTCGATTTTCATCCATTGAAGCCCATTGAGGTCGATTGTCACTTTGTGTTGAGTGGAAATTTTCTAAGTCTATCTTCCTAATTTGAAGTCGAATTTCAACATTTCTGATATATTTGAGTGAGTTTGCATCTAACTTTGTCAGATATCGTCGATTAACATCCATTGAAGCCCATTGAGGTCGATTGTCACTTTGTGTTGAGTGAAAATTTTTTAAGTCTATCTTCCTAATTTGAAGTCGAATTTCAACATTTCTGATATATTTGAGTGAGTTTGCATCTAACTTTGTCAGATATCGTCAATTAACATCCATTGAAGCCCATTGAGGTCGATTGTCACTTTGTGTTGAGTGAAAATTTTTTAAGTCTATCATCCTAATTTGAAGTCGAATTTCAACATTTCTGATATATTTGAGTGAGTTTGCATCTAACTTTGTCAGATATCGTCGATTTACATCCTTTGAAGCCCATTGAGGTCGATTGTCACTTTGTGTTGAGTGAAAATTTTTTAAGTCTATCTTCCTAATTTGAAGTCGAATTTCAACATTTCTCATATATTTGAGTGAGTTTGCATCTTACTTTGTCAGATATCGTCGATTTACATCCGTAGAAGCCCATTGAGGTCGATTGTCACTTTGTGTTGAGTGAAAATTTTCTAAGTCTATCTTCCTAATTTGAAGTCGAATTTCAACATTTCTGATATATTTGAGTGAGTTTGCATCTAACTTTGTCAGATATCGTCGATTTACATCCGTTGAAGCCCATTGAGGTCGATTGTCACTTTGTGTTGATTGAAAATTTTCTAAGTCTATCTTCCTAATTTGAAGTCGAATTTCAACATTTCTGATATATTTGAGTGAGTTTGCATTTAACTTTGTCAGATATCGTCGATTAACATCCATTGAAGCCCATTGAGGTCGATTGTCACTCTATGTTGAGTGAAAATTTTTTAAGTCTATCTTCCTAATTTGAAGTCGAATTTCAAAATTTCTCATATATTTGAGTGAGTTTGCATCTTACTTTGTCAGATATCGTCGATTTACATCCGTAGAAGCCCATTGAGGTCGATTGTCACTTTGTGTTGAGTGAAAATTTTCTAAGTCTATCTTCCTAATTTGAAGTCGAATTTCAACATTTCTGATATATTTGAGTGAGTTTGCATCTAACTTTGTCAGATATCGTCGATTAACATCCATTGAAGCTCATTGAGGTCGATTGTCACTTTGTGTTGAGTGAAAATTTCCTAAGTCTATCTTCCTAATTTGAAGTCGAATTTGAACATTTCTCATATATTTGAGTGAGTTTGCATCTAACTTTATCAGATATCGTCGATTAACATCCATTGAAGCTCATTGAGGTCGATTGTCACTTTGTGTTGAGTGAAAATTTCCTAAGTCTATCTTCCTAATTTGAAGTCGAATTTGAACATTTCTGATATATTTGAGTGAGTTTGCATCTAACTTTGTCAGATATCGTCGATTAACATCCATTGAAGCCCATTGAGTTCGATTGTCACTTTGTGTTGGGTGAAAATTTTCTAAGTCTATCTTCCTAATTTGAAGTCGAATTTCAACATTTCTGATATATTTGAGTGAGTTTGCATCTTACTTTGTCAGATATCGTCGATTTACATCCGTTGAAGCCCATTGAGGTCGATTGTCACTTTGTGTTGAGTGAAAATTTTCTAAGTCTATCTTCCTAATTTGAAGTCGAATTTCAACATTTCTGATATATTTGAGTGAGTTTGCATCTAACTTTGTCAGATATCGTCGATTTACATCCGTTGAAGCCCATTGAGGTCGATTGTCACTTTGTGTGGAGTGAAAATTTTTTAAGTCTATCTTCCTAATTTGAAGTCGAATTTCAACATTTCTGATATATTTGAGTGAGTTTGCATCTTACTTTGTCAGATATCGTCGATTTACATCCGTTGAAGCCCATTGAGGTCGATTGTCACTTTGTGTTGATTGAAAATTTTCTAAGTCTATCTTCCTAATTTGAAGTCGAATTTCAACATTTCTGATATATTTGAGTGAGTTTGCATCTTACTTTGTCAGATATCGTCGATTTACATCCGTTGAAGCCCATTGAGGTCGATTGTCACTTTGTGTTGAGTGAAAATTTTCTAAGTCTATCTTCCTAATTTGAAGTCGAATTTCAACATTTCTGATATATTTGAGTGAGTTTGCATCTTACTTTGTCAGATATCGTCGATTTACATCCGTAGAAGCCCATTGAGGTCGATTGTCACTTTGTGTTGATTGAAAATTTTCTAAGTCTATCTTCCTAATTTGAAGTCGAATTTCAACATTTCTGATATATTTGAGTGAGTTTGCATCTAACTTTGTCAGATATCGTCGATTTACATCCGTAGAAGCCCATTGAGGTCGATTGTCACTTTGTGTTGAGTGAAAATTTTCTAAGTCTATCTTCCTAATTTGAAGTCGAATTTCAACATTTCTGATATATTTGAGTGAGTTTGCATCTAACTTTGTCAGATATCGTCGATTAACATCCATTGAAGCCCATTGAGGTCGATTGTCACTCTGTGTTGAGTGAAAATTTTTTAAGTCTATCTTCCTAATTTGAAGTCGAATTTCAAAATTTTTCATATATTTGAGTGAGTTTGCATCTTACTTTGTCAGATATCGTCGATTTACATCCGTAGAAGCCCATTGAGGTCGATTGTCACTTTGTGTTGATTGAAAATTTTCTAAGTCTATCTTCCTAATTTGAAGTCGAATTTCAACATTTCTGATATATTTGAGTGAGTTTGCATCTAACTTTGTCAGATATCGTCGATTAACATCCATTGAAGCCCATTGAGGTCGATTGTCACTCTGTGTTGAGTGAAAATTTTTTAAGTCTATCTTCCTAATTTGAAGTCGAATTTCAAAATTTCTCATATATTTGAGTGAGTTTGCATCTTACTTTGTCAGATATCGTCGATTTACATCCGTAGAAGCCCATTGAGGTCGATTGTCACTTTGTGTTGAGTGAAAATTTTCTAAGTCTATCTTCCTAATTTGAAGTCGAATTTCAACATTTCTGATATATTTGAGTGAGTTTGCATCTAACTTTGTCAGATATCGTCGATTAACATCCATTGAAGCCCATTGAGGTCGATTGTCACTCTGTGTTGAGTGAAAATTTTTTAAGTCTATCATCCTAATTTGAAGTCGAATTTCAACATTTCTCATATATTTGAGTGAGTTTGCATCTTACTTTGTCAGATATCGTCGATTTACATCCGTTGTAGCCCAAAGAGGTCGATTGTCACTTTGTGTTGAGTGAAAATTTTCTAAGTCTATCTTCCTAATTTGAAGTCGAATTTCAACATTTCTGATATATTTGAGTGAGTTGCATCTAACTCTGTCAGATATCGTCGATTTACATCCATTGAAGCCCATTGAGGTCGATTGTCACTTTGTGTTGAGTGAAAATTTTCTAAGTCTATCTTCCTAATTTGAAGTCGAATTTCAACATTTCTGATATATTTGAGTGAGTTTGCATCTTACTTTGTCAGATATCGTCGATTTACATCCGTAGAAGCCCATTGAGGTCGATTGTCACTTTGTGTTGATTGAAAATTTTCTAAGTCTATCTTCCTAATTTGAAGTCGAATTTCAACATTTCTGATATATTTGAGTGAGTTTGCATCTAACTTTGTCAGATATCGTCGATTAACATCCATTGAAGCCCATTGAGGTCGATTGTCACTCTGTGTTGAGTGAAAATTTTTTAAGTCTATCTTCCTAATTTGAAGTCGAATTTCAAAATTTCTCATATATTTGAGTGAGTTTGCATCTTACTTTGTCAGATATCGTCGATTTACATCCGTAGAAGCCCATTGAGGTCGATTGTCACTTTGTGTTGAGTGAAAATTTTCTAAGTCTATCTTCCTAATTTGAAGTCGAATTTCAACATTTCTGATATATTTGAGTGAGTTTGCATCTAACTTTGTCAGATATCGTCGATTAACATCCATTGAAGCCCATTGAGGTCGATTGTCACTCTGTGTTGAGTGAAAATTTTTTAAGTCTATCTTCCTAATTTGAAGTCGAATTTCAAAATTTCTCATATATTTGAGTGAGTTTGCATCTTACTTTGTCAGATATCGTCGATTTACATCCGTAGAAGCCCATTGAGGTCGATTGTCACTTTGTGTTGATTGAAAATTTTCTAAGTCTATCTTCCTAATTTGAAGTCGAATTTCAACATTTCTGATATATTTGAGTGAGTTTGCATCTAACTTTGTCAGATATCGTCGATTAACATCCATTGAAGCCCATTGAGGTCGATTGTCACTCTGTGTTGAGTGAAAATTTTTTAAGTCTATCTTCCTAATTTGAAGTCGAATTTCAAAATTTCTCATATATTTGAGTGAGTTTGCATCTTACTTTGTCAGATATCGTCGATTTACATCCGTAGAAGCCCATTGAGGTCGATTGTCACTTTGTGTTGAGTGAAAATTTTCTAAGTCTATCTTCCTAATTTGAAGTCGAATTTCAACATTTCTGATATATTTGAGTGAGTTTGCATCTAACTTTGTCAGATATCGTCGATTAACATCCATTGAAGCTCATTGAGGTCGATTGTCACTTTGTGTTGAGTGAAAATTTCCTAAGTCTATCTTCCTAATTTGAAGTCGAATTTGAACATTTCTGATATATTTGAGTGAGTTTGCATCTAACTTTGTCAGATATCGTCGATTAACATCCATTGAAGCTCATTGAGGTCGATTGTCACTTTGTGTTGAGTGAAAATTTCCTAAGTCTATCTTCCTAATTTGAAGTCGAATTTGAACATTTCTGATATATTTGAGTGAGTTTGCATCTAACTTTGTCAGATATCGTCGATTAACATCCATTGAAGCCCATTGAGTTCGATTGTCACTTTGTGTTGGGTGAAAATTTTCTAAGTCTATCTTCCTAATTTGAAGTCGAATTGCAACATTTCTGATATATTTGAGTGAGTTTGCATCTTACTTTGTCAGATATCGTCGATTTACATCCGTTGAAGCCCATTGAGGTCGATTGTCACTTTGTGTTGAGTGAAA
Organism: Diorhabda carinulata; assembly: GCF_026250575.1. NCBI lineage: Eukaryota > Metazoa > Arthropoda > Insecta > Coleoptera > Chrysomelidae > Diorhabda > Diorhabda carinulata. The sequence goes on from NC_079462.1 coordinate 15,969,068, forward strand.
ATTTTCTAAGTCTATCTTCCTAATTTGAAGTCGAATTTCAACATTTCTGATATATTTGAGTGAGTTTGCATCTAACTTTGTCAGATATCGTCGATTTACATCCGTTGAAGCCCATTGAGGTCGATTGTCACTTTGTGTGGAGTGAAAATTTTTTAAGTCTATCTTCCTAATTTGAAGTCGAATTTCAACATTTCTGATATATTTGAGTGAGTTTGCATCTTACTTTGTCAGATATCGTCGATTTACATCCGTTGAAGCCCATTGAGGTCGATTGTCACTTTGTGTTGATTGAAAATTTTCTAAGTCTATCTTCCTAATTTGAAGTCGAATTTCAACATTTCTGATATATTTGAGTGAGTTTGCATCTTACTTTGTCAGATATCGTCGATTTACATCCGTTGAAGCCCATTGAGGTCGATTGTCACTTTGTGTTGAGTGAAAATTTTCTAAGTCTATCTTCCTAATTTGAAGTCGAATTTCAACATTTCTGATATATTTGAGTGAGTTTGCATCTTACTTTGTCAGATATCGTCGATTTACATCCGTAGAAGCCCATTGAGGTCGATTGTCACTTTGTGTTGATTGAAAATTTTCTAAGTCTATCTTCCTAATTTGAAGTCGAATTTCAACATTTCTGATATATTTGAGTGAGTTTGCATCTAACTTTGTCAGATATCGTCGATTAACATCCATTGAAGCCCATTGAGGTCGATTGTCACTTTGTGTTGAGTGAAAATTTTCTAAGTCTATCTTCCTAATTTGAAGTCGAATTTCAACATTTCTGATATATTTGAGTGAGTTTGCATCTAACTTTGTCAGATATCGTCGATTAACATCCATTGAAGCCCATTGAGGTCGATTGTCACTCTGTGTTGAGTGAAAATTTTTTAAGTCTATCTTCCTAATTTGAAGTCGAATTTCAAAATTTTTCATATATTTGAGTGAGTTTGCATCTTACTTTGTCAGATATCGTCGATTTACATCCGTAGAAGCCCATTGAGGTCGATTGTCACTTTGTGTTGATTGAAAATTTTCTAAGTCTATCTTCCTAATTTGAAGTCGAATTTCAACATTTCTGATATATTTGAGTGAGTTTGCATCTAACTTTGTCAGATATCGTCGATTAACATCCATTGAAGCCCATTGAGGTCGATTGTCACTCTGTGTTGAGTGAAAATTTTTTAAGTCTATCTTCCTAATTTGAAGTCAAATTTCAAAATTTCTCATATATTTGAGTGAGTTTGCATCTTACTTTGTCAGATATCGTCGATTTATATCCGTAGAAGCCCATTGAGGTCGATTGTCACTTTGTGTTGAGTGAAAATTTTCTAAGTCTATCTTCCTAATTTGAAGTCGAATTTCAACATTTCTGATATATTTGAGTGAGTTTGCATCTAACTTTGTCAGATATCGTCGATTAACATCCATTGAAGCCCATTGAGGTCGATTGTCACTCTGTGTTGAGTGAAAATTTTTTAAGTCTATCATCCTAATTTGAAGTCGAATTTCAACATTTCTCATATATTTGAGTGAGTTTGCATCTTACTTTGTCAGATATCGTCGATTTACATCCGTTGTAGCCCAAAGAGGTCGATTGTCACTTTGTGTTGAGTGAAAATTTTCTAAGTCTATCTTCCTAATTTGAAGTCGAATTTCAACATTTCTGATATATTTGAGTGAGTTGCATCTAACTCTGTCAGATATCGTCGATTTACATCCATTGAAGCCCATTGAGGTCGATTGTCACTTTGTGTTGAGTGAAAATTTTCTAAGTCTATCTTCCTAATTTGAAGTCGAATTTCAACATTTCTGATATATTTGAGTGAGTTTGCATCTTACTTTGTCAGATATCGTCGATTTACATCCGTAGAAGCCCATTGAGGTCGATTGTCACTTTGTGTTGATTGAAAATTTTCTAAGTATATCTTCCTAATTTGAAGTCGAATTTCAACATTTCTGATATATTTGAGTGAGTTTGCATCTAACTTTGTCAGATATCGTCGATTAACATCCATTGAAGCCCATTGAGGTCGATTGTCACTCTGTGTTGAGTGAAAATTTTTTAAGTCTATCTTCCTAATTTGAAGTCGAATTTCAAAATTTCTCATATATTTGAGTGAGTTTGCATCTTACTTTGTCAGATATCGTCGATTTACATCCGTAGAAGCCCATTGAGGTCGATTGTCACTTTGTGTTGAGTGAAAATTTTCTAAGTCTATCTTCCTAATTTGAAGTCGAATTTCAACATTTCTGATATATTTGAGTGAGTTTGCATCTAACTTTGTCAGATATCGTCGATTAACATCCATTGAAGCCCATTGAGGTCGATTGTCACTCTGTGTTGAGTGAAAATTTTTTAAGTCTATCTTCCTAATTTGAAGTCGAATTTCAAAATTTCTCATATATTTGAGTGAGTTTGCATCTTACTTTGTCAGATATCGTCGATTTACATCCGTAGAAGCCCATTGAGGTCGATTGTCACTTTGTGTTGATTGAAAATTTTCTAAGTCTATCTTCCTAATTTGAAGTCGAATTTCAACATTTCTGATATATTTGAGTGAGTTTGCATCTAACTTTGTCAGATATCGTCGATTAACATCCATTGAAGCCCATTGAGGTCGATTGTCACTCTGTGTTGAGTGAAAATTTTTTAAGTCTATCTTCCTAATTTGAAGTCGAATTTCAAAATTTCTCATATATTTGAGTGAGTTTGCATCTTACTTTGTCAGATATCGTCGATTTACATCCGTAGAAGCCCATTGAGGTCGATTGTCACTTTGTGTTGAGTGAAAATTTTCTAAGTCTATCTTCCTAATTTGAAGTCGAATTTCAACATTTCTGATATATTTGAGTGAGTTTGCATCTAACTTTGTCAGATATCGTCGATTAACATCCATTGAAGCCCATTGAGGTCGATTGTCACTCTGTGTTGAGTGAAAATTTTTTAAGTCTATCATCCTAATTTGAAGTCGAATTTCAACATTTCTCATATATTTGAGTGAGTTTGCATCTTACTTTGTCAGATATCGTCGATTTACATCCGTTGTAGCCCAAAGAGGTCGATTGTCACTTTGTGTTGAGTGAAAATTTTCTAAGTCTATCTTCCTAATTTGAAGTCGAATTTCAACATTTCTGATATATTTGAGTGAGTTGCATCTAACTCTGTCAGATATCGTCGATTTACATCCATTGAAGCCCATTGAGGTCGATTGTCACTTTGTGTTGAGTGAAAATTTTCTAAGTCTATCTTCCTAATTTGAAGTCGAATTTCAACATTTCTCATATATTTGAGTGAGTTTGCATCTAACTTTATCAGATATCGTCGATTTACATCCGTTGTAGCCCATTGAGGTCGATTGTCACTTTGTGTTGAGTGAAAATTTTCTAAGTCTATCTTCCTAATTTGAAGTCGAATTTCAACATTTCTCATATATTTGAGTGAGTTTGTATCTAAATTATCAGATATCGTCGATTAACATCCATTGAAGCCCATTGAGGTCGATTGTCACTTTGTGTTGAGTGAAAATTTTCTAAGTCTATCTTCCTAATTTGAAGTCGAATTTCAACATTTCTCATATATTTGAGTGAGTTTGCATCTAACTTTATCAGATATCGTCGATTTACATCCGTTGTAGCCCATTGAGGTCGATTGTCACTTTGTGTTGAGTGAAAATTTTCTAAGTCTATCTTCCTAATTTGAAGTCGAATTTCAAAATTTTTCATATATTTGAGTGAGTTTGCATCTTACTTTGTCAGATATCGTCGATTTACATCCGTAGAAGCCCATTGAGGTCGATTGTCACTTTGTGTTGAGTGAAAATTTTCTAAGTCTATCTTCCTAATTTGAAGTCGAATTTCAACATTTCTGATATATTTGAGTGAGTTTGCATCTAACTTTGTCAGATATCGTCGATTAACATCCATTGAAGCCCATTGAGGTCGATTGTCACTCTGTGTTTAGTGAAAATTTTTTAAGTCTATCATCCTAATTTGAAGTCGAATTTCAACATTTCTCATATATTTGAGTGAGTTTGCATCTTACTTTGTCAGATATCGTCGATTTACATCCGTTGTAGCCCAAAGAGGTCGATTGTCACTTTGTGTTGAGTGAAAATTTTCTAAGTCTATCTTCCTAATTTGAAGTCGAATTTCAACATTTCTGATATATTTGAGTGAGTTGCATCTAACTCTGTCAGATATCGTCGATTTACATCCATTGAAGCCCATTGAGGTCGATTGTCACTTTGTGTTGAGTGAAAATTTTCTAAGTCTATCTTCCTAATTTGAAGTCGAATTTCAACATTTCTGATATATTTGAGTGAGTTTGCATCTTACTTTGTCAGATATCGTCGATTTACATCCGTAGAAGCCCATTGAGGTCGATTGTCACTTTGTGTTGATTGAAAATTTTCTAAGTATATCTTCCTAATTTGAAGTCGAATTTCAACATTTCTGATATATTTGAGTGAGTTTGCATCTAACTTTGTCAGATATCGTCGATTAACATCCATTGAAGCCCATTGAGGTCGATTGTCACTCTGTGTTGAGTGAAAATTTTTTAAGTCTATCTTCCTAATTTGAAGTCGAATTTCAAAATTTCTCATATATTTGAGTGAGTTTGCATCTTACTTTGTCAGATATCGTCGATTTACATCCGTAGAAGCCCATTGAGGTCGATTGTCACTTTGTGTTGAGTGAAAATTTTCTAAGTCTATCTTCCTAATTTGAAGTCGAATTTCAACATTTCTGATATATTTGAGTGAGTTTGCATCTAACTTTGTCAGATATCGTCGATTAACATCCATTGAAGCCCATTGAGGTCGATTGTCACTCTGTGTTGAGTGAAAATTTTTTAAGTCTATCTTCCTAATTTGAAGTCGAATTTCAAAATTTCTCATATATTTGAGTGAGTTTGCATCTTACTTTGTCAGATATCGTCGATTTACATCCGTAGAAGCCCATTGAGGTCGATTGTCACTTTGTGTTGAGTGAAAATTTTCTAAGTCTATCTTCCTAATTTGAAGTCGAATTTCAACATTTCTGATATATTTGAGTGAGTTTGCATCTAACTTTGTCAGATATCGTCGATTAACATCCATTGAAGCCCATTGAGGTCGATTGTCACTCTGTGTTGAGTGAAAATTTTTTAAGTCTATCATCCTAATTTGAAGTCGAATTTCAACATTTCTCATATATTTGAGTGAGTTTGCATCTTACTTTGTCAGATATCGTCGATTTACATCCGTTGTAGCCCAAAGAGGTCGATTGTCACTTTGTGTTGAGTGAAAATTTTCTAAGTCTATCTTCCTAATTTGAAGTCGAATTTCAACATTTCTGATATATTTGAGTGAGTTGCATCTAACTCTGTCAGATATCGTCGATTTACATCCATTGAAGCCCATTGAGGTCGATTGTCACTTTGTGTTGAGTGAAAATTTTCTAAGTCTATCTTCCTAATTTGAAGTCGAATTTCAACATTTCTCATATATTTGAGTGAGTTTGCATCTAACTTTATCAGATATCGTCGATTTACATCCGTTGTAGCCCATTGAGGTCGATTGTCACTTTGTGTTGAGTGAAAATTTTCTAAGTCTATCTTCCTAATTTGAAGTCGAATTTAAACATTTCTCATATATTTGAGTGAGTTTGTATCTAAATTATCAGATATCGTCGATTAACATCCATTGAAGCCCATTGAGGTCGATTGTCACTTTGTGTTGAGTGAAAATTTTCTAAGTCTATCTTCCTAATTTGAAGTCGAATTTCAACATATCTGATATATTTGAGTGAGTTTGCATCTAACTTTGTAAGATATCGTCGATTTACATCCATTGAAGCCCATTGAGGTCGATTGTCACTTTGTGTTGAGTGAAAATTTTCTAAGTCTATCTTCCTAATTTGAAGTCGAATTTCAACATTTCTCATATATTTGAGTGAGTTTGTATCTAAATTATCAGATATCGTCGATTAACATCCATTGAAGCCCATTGAGGTCGATTGTCACTTTGTGTTGAGTGAAAATTTTCTAAGTCTATCTTCCTAATTTGAAGTCGAATTTCAACATTTCTGATATATTTGAGTGAGTTTGCATCTTACTTTGTCATATATCGTCGATTTACATCCATTGAAGCCCATTGAGGTCGATTGTCACTTTGTGTTGAGTGAAAATTTTTTAAGTCCATCTTCCTAATTTGAAGTCGAATTTCAACATTTCTGATATATTTGAGTGAGTTTGCATCTAACTTTGTCAGATATCGTCGATTTACATCCATTGAAGCCCATTGAGGTCGATTGTCACTTTGTGTTGAGTGAAAATTTTTTAAGTCTATCTTCCTAATTTGAAGTCGAATTTCAACATTTCTGATATATTTGAGTGAGTTTGCATCTAACTTTGTCATATATCGTCGATTTACATCCGTAGAAGCCCATTGAGGTCGATTGTCACTTTGTGTTGAGTGAAAATTTTTTAAGTCTATCTTCCTAATTTGAAGTGAAATTTCAAAATTTCTCATATATTTGAGTGAGTTTGCATCTAAATTGTCAGATATCGTCGATTAACATCCATTGAAGCCCATTGAGGTCGATTGTCACTTTGTGTTGAGTGAAAATTTTCTAAGTCTATCTTCCTAATTTGAAGTCGAATTCCAACATTTCTCATATATTTGAGTGAGTTGCATCTAACTCTGTCAGATATCGTCGATTTACATCCATTGAAGCCCATTGAGGTCGATTGTCAATTTGTGTTGATTGAAAATTTTCTAAGTCTATCTTCCTAATTTGAAGTCGAATTTCAACATTTCTCATATATTTGAGTGAGTTTGCATCTAACTTTATCAGATATCGTCGATTAACATCCGTTGTAGCCCAATGAGGTCGATTGTCACTTTGTGTTGAGTGAAAATTTTCTAAGTCTATCTTCCTAATTTGAAGTCGAATTTCAACATTTCTGATATATTTGAGTGAGTTGCATCTAACTCTGTCAGATATCGTCGATTTACATCCATTGAAGCCCATTGAGGTCGATTGTCACTTTGTGTTGAGTGAAAATTTTCTAAGTCTATCTTCCTAATTTGAAGTCGAATTCCAACATTTCTCATATATTTGAGTGAGTTTGCATCTAACTTTATCAGATATCGTCGATTTACATCCGTTGTAGCCCATTGAGGTCGATTGTCACTTTGTGTTGAGTGAAAATTTTCTAAGTCTATCTTCCTAATTTGAAGTCGAATTTCAACATTTCTCATATATTTGAGTGAGTTTGCATCTAACTTTGTCAGATATCGTCGATTAACATCCATTGAAGCCCATTGAGGTCGATTGTCACTTTGTGTTGATTGAAAATTTTCTAAGTCTATCTTCCTAATTTGAAGTCGAATTTCAACATTTCTCATATATTTGAGTGAGTTTGTATCTAAATTATCAGATATCGTCGATTAACATCCATTGAAGCCCATTGAGGTCGATTGTCACTTTGTGTTGAGTGAAAATTTTCTAAGTCTATCTTCCTAATTTGAAGTCGAATTTCAACATATCTGATATATTTGAGTGAGTTTGCATCTAACTTTGTAAGATATCGTCGATTTACATCCATTGAAGCCCATTGAGGTCGATTGTCACTTTGTGTTGAGTGAAAATTTTCTAAGTCTATCTTCCTAATTTGAAGTCGAATTTCAACATTTCTCATATATTTGAGTGAGTTTGCATCTAACTTTATCAGATATCGTCGATTTACATCCGTTGTAGCCCAATGAGGTCGATTGTCACTTTGTGTTGAGTGAAAATTTTCTAAGTCTATCTTCCTAATTTGAAGTCGAATTTCAACATTTCTGATATATTTGAGTGAGTTTGCATCTAACTTTGTAAGATATCGTCGATTTACATCCATTGAAGCCCATTGAGGTCGATTGTCACTTTGTGTTGAGTGAAAATTTTCTAAGTCTATCTTCCTAATTTGAAGTCGAATTTCAACATTTCTCATATATTTGAGTGAGTTTGCATCTAACTTTGTCAGATATCGTCGATTAACATCCGTTGTAGCCCAAAGAGGTCGATTGTCACTTTGTGTTGAGTGAAAATTTTCTAAGTCTATCTTCCTAATTTGAAGTCGAATTTCAACATTTCTGATATATTTGAGTGAGTTGCATCTAACTCTGTCAGATATCGTCGATTTACATCCATTGAAGCCCATTGAGGTCGATTGTCACTTTGTGTTGAGTGAAAATTTTCTAAGTCTATCTTCCTAATTTGAAGTCGAATTTCAACATTTCTCATATATTTGAGTGAGTTTGCATCTAACTTTATCAGATATCGTCGATTTACATCCGTTGTAGCCCATTGAGGTCGATTGTCACTTTGTGTTGAGTGAAAATTTTCTAAGTCTATCTTCCTAATTTGAAGTCGAATTTCAACATTTCTCATATATTTGAGTGAGTTTGTATCTAAATTAACAGATATCGTCGATTAACATCCATTGAAGCCCATTGAGGTCGATTGTCACTTTGTGTTGAGTGAAAATTTTCTAAGTCTATCTTCCTAATTTGAAGTCGAATTTCAACATATCTGATATATTTGAGTGAGTTTGCATCTAACTTTGTAAGATATCGTCGATTTACATCCATTGAAGCCCATTGAGGTCGATTGTCACTTTGTGTTGAGTGAAAATTTTCTAAGTCTATCTTCCTAATTTGAAGTCGAATTTCAACATTTCTCATATATTTGAGTGAGTTTGTATCTAAATTATCAGATATCGTCGATTAACATCCATTGAAGCCCATTGAGGTCGATTGTCACTTTGTGTTGAGTGAAAATTTTCTAAGTCTATCTTCCTAATTTGAAGTCGAATTTCAACATTTCTGATATATTTGAGTGAGTTTGCATATAACTTTGTAAGATATCGTCGATTTACATCCATTGAAGCCCATTGAGGTCGATTGTCACTTTGTGTTGAGTGAAAATTTTTTAAGTCTATCTTCCTAATTTGAAGTCGAATTTCAACATTTCTGATATATTTGAGTGAGTTTGCATCTAACTTTGTCAGATATCGTCGATTTACATCCATTGAAGCCCATTGAGGTCGATTGTCACTTTGTGTTGAGTGAAAATTTTCTAAGTCTATCTTCCTAATTTGAAGTCGAATTCCAACATTTCTCATATATTTGAGTGAGTTTGCATCTAACTTTATCAGATATCGTCGATTTACATCCGTTGTAGCCCATTGAGGTCGATTGTCACTTTGTGTTGAGTGAAAATTTTCTAAGTCTATCTTCCTAATTTGAAGTCGAATTTCAACATCTCTCATATATTTGAGTGAGTTTGCATCTATCTTTGTCAGATATCGTCGATTAACATCCATTGAAGCCCATTGAGGTCGATTGTCACTTTGTGTTGAGTGAAAATTTTCTAAGTCTATCTTCCTAATTTGAAGTCGAATTTCAACATTTCTGATATATTTGAGTGAGTTTGCATCTTACTTTGTCATATATCGTCGATTTACATCCATTGAAGCCCATTGAGGTCGATTGTCACTTTGTGTTGAGTGAAAATTTTCTAAGTCTATCTTCCTAATTTGAAGTCGAATTTCAACATTTCTGATATATTTGAGTGAGTTTGCATCTAACTTTGTCAGATATCGTCGATTTACATCCATTGAAGCCCATTGAGGTCGATTGTCACTTTGTGTTGAGTGAAAATTTTCTAAGTCTATCTTCCTAATTTGAAGTCGAATTTCAACATTTCTGATATATTTGAGTGAGTTTGCATCTAACTTTGTCAGATATCGTCAATTAACATCCATTGAAGCCCATTGAGGTCGATTGTCACTTTGTGTTGAGTGAAAATTTTCTAAGTCTATCTTCCTAATTTGAAGTCGAATTCCAACATTTCTGATATATTTGAGTGAGTTTGCATCTAACTTTGTCAGATATCGTCGATTAACATCCATCGAAGCTCATTGAGGTCGATTGTCACTTTGTGTTGAGTGAAAATTTTCTAAGTCTATCTTCCTAATTTGAAGTCGAATTCCAACATTTCTCATATATTTGAGTGAGTTTGCATCTAACTTTATCAGATATCGTCGATTTACATCCGTTGTAGCCCATTGAGGTCGATTGTCACTTTGTGTTGAGTGAAAATTTTCTAAGTCTATCTTCCTAATTTGAAGTCGAATTTCAACATTTCTCATATATTTGAGTGAGTTTGCATCTAACTTTGTCAGATATCGTCGATTAACATCCATTGAAGCCCATTGAGGTCGATTGTCACTTTGTGTTGATTGAAAATTTTCTAAGTCTATCTTCCTAATTTGAAGTCGAATTTCAACATTTCTCATATATTTGAGTGAGTTTGTATCTAAATTATCAGATATCGTCGATTAACATCCATTGAAGCCCATTGAGGTCGATTGTCACTTTGTGTTGAGTGAAAATTTTTTAAGTCTATCTTCCTAATTTGAAGTCGAATTTCAACATTTCTCATATATTTGAGTGAGTTTGCATCTAACTTTGTCAGATATCGTCGATTTACATCCATTGAAGCCCATTGAGGTCGATTGTCACTTTGTGTTGAGTGAAAATTTTCTAAGTCTATCTTCCTAATTTGAAGTCGAATTCCAACATTTCTCATATATTTGAGTGAGTTTGCATCTAACTTTATCAGATATCGTCGATTTACATCCGTTGTAGCCCATTGAGGTCGATTGTCACTTTGTGTTGAGTGAAAATTTTCTAAGTCTATCTTCCTAATTTGAAGTCGAATTTCAACATCTCTCATATATTTGAGTGAGTTTGCATCTATCTTTGTCAGATATCGTCGATTAACATCCATTGAAGCCCATTGAGGTCGATTGTCACTTTGTGTTGATTGAAAATTTTCTAAGTCTATCTTCCTAATTTGAAGTCGAATTTCAACATTTCTCATATATTTGAGTGAGTTTGTATCTAAATTATCAGATATCGTCGATTAACATCCATTGAAGCCCATTGAGGTCGATTGTCACTTTGTGTTGAGTGAAAATTTTCTAAGTCTATCTTCCTAATTTGAAGTCGAATTTCAACATTTCTGATATATTTGAGTGAGTTTGCATCTAACTTTGTAAGATATCGTCGATTTACATCCATTGAAGCCCATTGAGGTCGATTGTCACTTTGTGTTGAGTGAAAATTTTCTAAGTCTATCTTCCTAATTTGAAGTCGAATTTCAACATTTCTGATATATTTGAGTGAGTTTGCATCTAACTTTGTCAGATATCGTCGATTAACATCCATTGAAGCCCATTGAGGTCGATTGTCACTTTGTGTTGATTGAAAATTTTCTAAGTCTATCTTCCTAATTTGAAGTCGAATTTCAACATTTCTCATATATTTGAGTGAGTTTGTATCTAACTTTATCAGATATCGTCGATTTACATCCGTTGTAGCCCAATGAGGTCGATTGTCACTTTGTGTTGAGTGAAAATTTTCTAAGTCTATCTTCCTAATTTGAAGTCGAATTTCAACATTTCTGATATATTTGAGTGAGTTTGCATCTAACTCTGTCAGATATCGTCGATTTACATCCATTGAAGCCCATTGAGGTCGATTGTCACTTTGTGTTGAGTGAAAATTTTCTAAGTCTATCTTCCTAATTTGAAGTCGAATTTCAACATTTCTCATATATTTGAGTGAGTTTGCATCTAACTTTATCAGATATCGTCGATTTACATCCGTTGTAGCCCATTGAGGTCGATTGTCACTTTGTGTTGAGTGAAAATTTTCTAAGTCTATCTTCCTAATTTGAAGTCGAATTTCAACATTTCTCATATATTTGAGTGAGTTTGCATCTAACTTTGTCAGATATCATCGATTAACATCCATTGAAGCCCATTGAGGTCGATTGTCACTTTGTGTTGAGTGAAAATTTTCTAAGTCTATCTTCCTAATTTGAAGTCGAATTTCAACATTTCTGATATATTTGAGTGAGTTTGCATCTAACTTTGTCAGATATCGTCGATTTACATCCATTGAAGCCCATTGAGGTCGATTGTCACTTTGTGTTGAGTGAAAATTTTCTAAGTCTATCTTCCTAATTTGAAGTCGAATTTCAACATTTCTCATATATTTGAGTGAGTTTGCATCTAACTTTGTCAGATATCGTCGATTTACATCCGTTGTAGCCCATTGAGGTCGATTGTCACTTTGTGTTGAGTGAAAATTTTCTAAGTCTATCTTCCTAATTTGAAGTCGAATTTCAACATTTCTCATATATTTGAGTGAGTTTGTATCTAAATTATCAGATATCGTCGATTTACATCCATTGAAGCCCATTGAGGTCGATTGTCACTTTGTGTTGAGTGAAAATTTTCTAAGTCTATCTTCCTAATTTGAAGTCGAATTTCAACATTTCTCATATATTTGAGTGAGTTTGTATCTAAATTATCAGATATCGTCGATTAACATCCATTGAAGCCCATTGAGGTCGATTGTCACTTTGTGTTGAGTGAAAATTTTCTAAGTCTATCTTCCTAATTTGAAGTCGAATTTCAACATTTCTGATATATTTGAGTGAGTTTGCATCTAACTTTGTAAGATATCGTCGATTTACATCCATTGAAGCCCATTGAGGTCGATTGTCACTTTGTGTTGAGTGAAAATTTTCTAAGTCTATCTTCCTAATTTGAAGTCGAATTTCAACATTTCTCATATATTTGAGTGAGTTTGCATCTAACTTTGTCAGATATCGTCGATTAACATCCATTGAAGCCCATTGAGGTCGATTGTCACTTTGTGTTGATTGAAAATATTCTAAGTCTATCTTCCTAATTTGAAGTCGAATTTCAACATTTCTCATATATTTGAGTGAGTTTGTATCTAACTTTATCAGATATCGTCGATTTACATCCGTTGTAGCCCAATGAGGTCGATTGTCACTTTGTGTTGAGTGAAAATTTTCTAAGTCTATCTTCCTAATTTGAAGTCGAATTTCAACATTTCTGATATATTTGAGTGAGTTTGCATCTAACTCTGTCAGATATCGTCGATTTACATCCATTGAAGCCCATTGAGGTCGATTGTCACTTTGTGTTGAGTGAAAATTTTCTAAGTCTATCTTCCTAATTTGAAGTCGAATTTCAACATTTCTCATATATTTGAGTGAGTTTGCATCTAACTTTATCAGATATCGTCGATTTACATCCGTTGTAGCCCATTGAGGTCGATTGTCACTTTGTGTTGAGTGAAAATTTTCTAAGTCTATCTTCCTAATTTGAAGTCGAATTTCAACATTTCTCATATATTTGAGTGAGTTTGCATCTAACTTTGTCAGATATCATCGATTAACATCCATTGAAGCCCATTGAGGTCGATTGTCACTTTGTGTTGAGTGAAAATTTTCTAAGTCTATCTTCCTAATTTGAAGTCGAATTTCAACATTTCTGATATATTTGAGTGAGTTTGCATCTAACTTTGTCAGATATCGTCGATTTACATCCATTGAAGCCCATTGAGGTCGATTGTCACTTTGTGTTGAGTGAAAATTTTCTAAGTCTATCTTCCTAATTTGAAGTCGAATTTCAACATTTCTCATATATTTGAGTGAGTTTGCATCTAACTTTGTCAGATATCGTCAATTAACATCCATTGAAGCCTATTGAGGTCGATTGTCACTTTGTGTTGAGTGAAAATTTTCTAAGTCTATCTTCCTAATTTGAAGTCGAATTTCAACATTTCTCATATATTTGAGTGAGTTTGCATCTAACTCTGTCAGATATCGTCGATTAACATCCGTTGTAGCCCATTGAGGTCGATTGTCACTTTGTGTTGAGTGAAAATTTTCTAAGTCTATCTTCCTAATTTGAAGTCGAATTTCAACATTTCTCATATATTTGAGTGAGTTTGCATCTAACTTTGTCAGATATCGTCGATTAACATCCATTGAAGCCTATTGAGGTCGATTGTCACTTTGTGTTGAGTGAAAATTTTCTAAGTCTATCTTCCTAATTTGAAGTCGAATTTCAACATTTCTCATATATTTGAGTGAGTTTGCATCTAACTTTGTCAGATATCGTCAATTAACATCCATTGAAGCCTATTGAGGTCGATTGTCACTTTGTGTTGAGTGAAAATTTTCTAAGTCTATCTTCCTAATTTGAAGTCGAATTTCAACATTTCTGATATATTTGAGTGAGTTTGCATCTAACTTTGTCAGATATCGTCGATTAACATCCATTGAAGCCCATTGAGGTCGATTATCACTTTGTGTTGAGTGAAAATTTTTTAAGTCTATCTTCCTAATTTGAAGTCGAATTTCAACATTTCTGATATATTTGAGTGAGTTTGCATCTAACTTTGTCAGATATCGTCGATTAACATGCATTGAAGCCCATTGAGGTCGATTGTCACTTTGTGTTGAGTGAAAATTTTTGTCTATCTTCCTAATTTGAAGTGAAATTTCAAAATTTCTCATATATTTGAGTGAGATTGCATCTAAATTGTCAGATATCGTCGATTAACATCCATTGAAGCCCATTGAGGTCGATTGTCACTTTGTGTTGAGTGAAAATTTTCTAAGTCTATCTTCCTAATTTGAAGTCGAATTTCAACATTTCTGATATATTTGAGTGAGTTTGCATCTAACTTTGTCAGATATCGTCGATTAACATGCATTGAAGCCCATTGAGGTCGATTGTCACTTTGTGTTGAGTGAAAATTTTTGTCTATCTTCCTAATTTGAAGTGAAATTTCAAAATTTCTCATATATTTGAGTGAGATTGCATCTAAATTGTCAGATATCGTCGATTAACATCCATTGAAGCCCATTGAGGTCGATTGTCACTTTGTGTTGAGTGAAAATTTTCTAAGTCTATCTTCCTAATTTGAAGTCGAATTTCAACATTTCTGATATATTTGAGTGAGTTTGCATCTAACTTTGTCAGATATCGTCGATTAACATCCATTGAAGCCTATTGAGGTCGATTGTCACTTTGTGTTGAGTGAAAATTTTCTAAGTCTATCTTCCTAATTTGAAGTCGAATTTCAACATTTCTGATATATTTGAGTGAGTTTGCATCTAACTTTGTCAGATATCGTCGATTAACATGCATTGAAGCCCATTGAGGTCGATTGTCACTTTGTGTTGAGTCAAAATTTTTTAAGTCTATCTTCCTAATTTGAAGTGAAATTTCAAAATTTCTCATATATTTGAGTGAGATTGCATCTAAATTGTCAGATATCGTCGATTAACATCCATTGAAGCCCATTGAGGTCGATTGTCACTTTGTGTTGAGTGAAAATTTTCTAAGTCTATCTTCCTAATTTGAAGTCGAATTTCAACATTTCTGATATATTTGAGTGAGTTTGCATCTTACTTTGTCATATATCGTCGATTTACATCCGTAGAAGCCCATTGAGGTCGATTGTCACTTCGTGTTGATTGAAAATTTTCTAAGTCTATCTTCCTAATTTGAAGTCGAATTTCAACATTTCTGATATATTTGAGTGAGTTTGCATCTAACTTTGTCAGATATCGTCGATTAACATGCATTGAAGCCCATTGAGGTCGATTGTCACTTTGTGTTGAGTGAAAATTTTTTTAAGTCTATCTTCCTAATTTGAAGTGAAATTTCAAAATTTCTCATATATTTGAGTGAGTTTGCATCTAAATTGTCAGATATCGTCGATTAACATCCATTGAAGCCCATTGAGGTCGATTGTCACTTTGTGTTGAGTGAAAATTTTCTAAGTCTATCTTCCTAATTTGAAGCGAATTTCAACATTTCTGATATATTTGAGTGAGTTTGCATCTAACTTTATCAGATATCGTCGATTTACATCCGCTGTAGCCCATTGAGGTCGATTGTCACTTTGTGTTGAGTGAAAATTTTCTAAGTCTATCTTCCTAATTTGAAGTCGAATTTCAACATTTCTCATATATTTGAGTGAGTTTGCATCTAACTCTGTCAAATATCGTCGATTAACATCCGTTGTAGCCCATTGAGGTCGATTGTCACTTTGTGTTGAGTGAAAATTTTCTAAGTCTATCTTCCTAATTTGAAGTCGAATTTCAACATTTCTCATATATTTGAGTGAGTTTGCATCTAACTTTGTCAGATATCGTCGATTAACATCCATTGAAGCCTATTGAGGTCGATTGTCACTTTGTGTTGAGTGAAAATTTTCTAAGTCTATCTTCCTAATTTGAAGTCGAATTTCAACATTTCTCATATATTTGAGTGAGTTTGCATCTAACTTTGTCAGATATCGTCGATTAACATCCATTGAAGCCTATTGAGGTCGATTGTCACTTTGTGTTGAGTGAAAATTTTCTAAGTCTATCTTCCTAATTTGAAGTCGAATTTCAACATTTCTCATATATTTGAGTGAGTTTGCATCTAACTTTGTCAGATATCGTCGATTAACATCCATTGAAGCCCATTGAGGTCGATTGTCACTTTGTGTTGAGTGAAAATTTTCTAAGTCTATCTTCCTAATTTGAAGTCGAATTTCAACATTTCTGATATATTTGAGTGAGTTTGCATCTAACTTTGTCAGATATCGTCGATTTACATCCATTGAAGCCCATTGAGGTCGATTGTCACTTTGTGTTGAGTGAAAATTTTTTAAGTCTATCTTCCTAATTTGAAGTCGAATTTCAACATTTCTGATATATTTGAGTGAGTTTGCATCTAACTTTGTCAGATATCGTCGATTAACATGCATTGAAGCCCATTGAGGTCGATTGTCACTTTGTGTTGAGTGAAAATTTTTGTCTATCTTCCTAATTTGAAGTGAAATTTCAAAATTTCTCATATATTTGAGTGAGATTGCATCTAAATTGTCAGATATCGTCGATTAACATCCATTGAAGCCCATTGAGGTCGATTGTCACTTTGTGTTGAGTGAAAATTTTCTAAAACTATCTTCCTAATTTGAAGTCGAATTTCAACATTTCTGATATATTTGAGTGAGTTTGCATCTAACTTTGTCAGATATCGTCGATTAACATGCATTGAAGCCCATTGAGGTCGATTGTCACTTTGTGTTGAGTGAAAATTTTTGTCTATCTTCCTAATTTGAAGTGAAATTTCAAAATTTCTCATATATTTGAGTGAGATTGCATCTAAATTGTCAGATATCGTCGATTAACATCCATTGAAGCCCATTGAGGTCGATTGTCACTTTGTGTTGAGTGAAAATTTTCTAAGTCTATCTTCCTAATTTGAAGTCGAATTTCAACATTTCTGATATATTTGAGTGAGTTTGCATCTAACTTTGTCAGATATCGTCGATTAACATCCATTGAAGCCTATTGAGGTCGATTGTCACTTTGTGTTGAGTGAAAATTTTCTAAGTCTATCTTCCTAATTTGAAGTCGAATTTCAACATTTCTGATATATTTGAGTGAGTTTGCATCTAACTTTGTCAGATATCGTCGATTAACATGCATTGAAGCCCATTGAGGTCGATTGTCACTTTGTGTTGAGTGAAAATTTTTTAAGTCTCTCTTCCTAATTTGAAGTGAAATTTCAAAATTTCTCATATATTTGAGTGAGATTGCATCTAAATTGTCAGATATCGTCGATTAACATCCATTGAAGCCCATTGAGGTCGATTGTCACTTTGTGTTGAGTGAAAATTTTCTAAGTCTATCTTCCTAATTTGAAGTCGAATTTCAACATTTCTGATATATTTGAGTGAGTTTGCATCTTACTTTGTCATATATCGTCGATTTACATCCGTAGAAGCCCATTGAGGTCGATTGTCACTTTGTGTTGATTGAAAATTTTCTAAGTCTATCTTCCTAATTTGAAGTCGAATTTCAACATTTCTGATATATTTGAGTGAGTTTGCATCTAACTTTGTCAGATATCGTCGATTAACATGCATTGAAAGCCCATTGAGGTCGATTGTCACTTTGTGTTGAGTGAAAATTTTTTAAGTCTATCTTCCTAATTTGAAGTGAAATTTCAAAATTTCTCATATATTTGAGTGAGTTTGCATCTAAATTGTCAGATATCGTCGATTAACATCCATTGAAGCCCATTGAGGTCGATTGTCACTTTGTGTTGAGTGAAAATTTTCTAAGTCAATCTTCCTAATTTGAAGCGAATTTCAACATTTCTGATATATTTGAGTGAGTTTGCATCTAACTTTATCAGATATCGTCGATTTACATCCGCTGTAGCCCATTGAGGTCGATTGTCACTTTGTGTTGAGTGAAAATTTTCTAAGTCTATCTTCCTAATTTGAAGTCGAATTTCAACATTTCTCATATATTTGAGTGAGTTTGCATCTAACTCTGTCAGATATCGTCGATTAACATCCATTGAAGCCCATTGAGGTCGATTGTCACTTTGTGTTGAGTGAAAATTTTCTAAGTCTATCTTCCTAATTTGAAGTCGAATATAATCAATTCTCATATATTTTAGTGAGTTTGCATTCAACTTGGTCGGATGTCGTCGATTGACAACCATTGATGCTAGTTTAAGTCGATTGTCACTTTGTGTTGATTGAAAATTGTCAAATTCTATCTTCCTAATTTGAGTAGAATATCATCAATTCTTACATATTTTAGTGAGTTTGCATCTAACTAGGTCAGATATCGTAAATTGACAACCATTGCTGCCAGTTTACTTCGTGTTGATTGAAAATTGTCAAATTCTATCTTCCTAATTTGAAGTCGAATATAATCAATTCTCATATATTTGAGTGAGTTTGCATCTAACTTGGTCAGATATCGTAGATTGACAACCATTGCTGCCAGTTTAGGTCGATGTCACTTTGTGTTAATTGAAAATTGTCAAAGTCTATCTTCCTAAATTGAACTCGAATATAATCAATTATCATATATTTTAGTGAGTTTGCATCTAACTTGGTCAGATATCGTCCATTGACAACCTTTGATGCTAGTTTAAGTCGATTGTCACTTTGTGTTGATTGAAAATTGTCAAATCTATCTTCCTAAATTGAACTCGAATATAATCAATCCTTATATATTTTAGTGAGTTTGCATCTATTTTGGTCAGATATCATCGATTGACAACCATTGATGCTAGTTTAAGTCGATGTCACTTTGTGTTGATTGAAAATTGTCAAATTCTATCTTCCTAATTTGAGTAGAATATTATCAATTCTTATATATTTTAGTGTTTGCATCTAACTTGGTCAGATATCGTAGATTGACAACCATTGCTGCCAGTTTAGGTCGATGTCACTTTGTGTTGATTGAAAATTGTCAAAGTCTATCTTCCTAAATTGAACTCGAATATAATCAATTCTTATATATTTTAGTGAGTTTGCATCTAACTTGGTCAGATATCGTCGATTGACAACCATTGATGCTAGTTTAAGTCGATGTCACTTTGTGTTGATTGAAAATTGTCAAATTCTATCTTCCTAATTTGAGTCGAATATAATCAATTCTCATATATTTTAGTGTTTGCATCTAACTTGGTCAGATATCGTAGATTGACAACCATTGCTGCCAATTTAGGTCGATGTCACTTTGTGTTAATTGAAAATTGTCAAAGTCTATCTTCCTAAATTGAACTCGAATATAATCAATTATCATATATTTTAGTGAGTTTGCATCTAACTTGGTCAGATATCGTCGATTGACAACCTTTGATGCTAGTTTAAGTCGATTGTCACTTTGTGTTGATTGAAAATTGTCAAATCTATCTTCCTAAATTGAACTCGAATTTCAACATTTCTGATATATTTGAGTGAGTTTGCATCTTACTTTGTCATATATCGTCGATTTACATCCGTAGAAGCCCATTGAGGTCGATTGTCACTTTGTGTTGATTGAAAATTTTCTAAGTCTATCTTCCTAATTTGAAGTCGAATTTCAACATTTCTCATATATTTGAGTGAGTTTGCATCTAACTTTGTCAGATATCGTCGATTAACATCCATTGAAGCCTATTGAGGTCGATTGTCACTTTGTGTTGAGTGAAAATTTTCTAAGTCTATCTTCCTAATTTGAAGTCGAATTTCAACATTTCTCATATATTTGAGTGAGTTTGCATCTAACTTTGTCAGATATCGTCGATTAACATCCATTGAAGCCCATTGAGGTCGATTGTCACTTTGTGTTGAGTGAAAATTTTCTAAGTCTATCTTCCTAATTTGAAGTCGAATTTCAACATTTCTGATATATTTGAGTGAGTTTGCATCTAACTTTGTCAGATATCGTCGATTTACATCCATTGAAGCCCATTGAGGTCGATTGTCACTTTGTGTTGAGTGAAAATTTTTTAAGTCTATCTTCCTAATTTGAAGTCGAATTTCAACATTTCTGATATATTTGAGTGAGTTTGCATCTAACTTTGTCAGATATCGTCGATTAACATGCATTGAAGCCCATTGAGGTCGATTGTCACTTTGTGTTGAGTGAAAATTTTTGTCTATCTTCCTAATTTGAAGTGAAATTTCAAAATTTCTCATATATTTGAGTGAGATTGCATCTAAATTGTCAGATATCGTCGATTAACATCCATTGAAGCCCATTGAGGTCGATTGTCACTTTGTGTTGAGTGAAAATTTTCTAAATCTATCTTCCTAATTTGAAGTCGAATTTCAACATTTCTGATATATTTGAGTGAGTTTGCATCTAACTTTGTCAGATATCGTCGATTAACATGCATTGAAGCCCATTGAGGTCGATTGTCACTTTGTGTTGAGTGAAAATTTTTGTCTATCTTCCTAATTTGAAGTGAAATTTCAAAATTTCTCATATATTTGAGTGAGATTGCATCTAAATTGTCAGATATCGTCGATTAACATCCATTGAAGCCCATTGAGGTCGATTGTCACTTTGTGTTGAGTGAAAATTTTCTAAGTCTATCTTCCTAATTTGAAGTCGAATTTCAACATTTCTGATATATTTGAGTGAGTTTGCATCTAACTTTGTCAGATATCGTCGATTAACATCCATTGAAGCCTATTGAGGTCGATTGTCACTTTGTGTTGAGTGAAAATTTTCTAAGTCTATCTTCCTAATTTGAAGTCGAATTTCAACATTTCTGATATATTTGAGTGAGTTTGCATCTAACTTTGTCAGATATCGTCGATTAACATGCATTGAAGCCCATTGAGGTCGATTGTCACTTTGTGTTGAGTGAAAATTTTTTAAGTCTCTCTTCCTAATTTGAAGTGAAATTTCAAAATTTCTCATATATTTGAGTGAGATTGCATCTAAATTGTCAGATATCGTCGATTAACATCCATTGAAGCCCATTGAGGTCGATTGTCACTTTGTGTTGAGTGAAAATTTTCTAAGTCTATCTTCCTAATTTGAAGTCGAATTTCAACATTTCTGATATATTTGAGTGAGTTTGCATCTAACTTTGTCAGATATCGTCGATTAACATGCATTGAAAGCCCATTGAGGTCGATTGTCACTTTGTGTTGAGTGAAAATTTTTTAAGTCTATCTTCCTAATTTGAAGTGAAATTTCAAAATTTCTCATATATTTGAGTGAGTTTGCATCTAAATTGTCAGATATCGTCGATTAACATCCATTGAAGCCCATTGAGGTCGATTGTCACTTTGTGTTGAGTGAAAATTTTCTAAGTCAATCTTCCTAATTTGAAGCGAATTTCAACATTTCTGATATATTTGAGTGAGTTTGCATCTAACTTTATCAGATATCGTCGATTTACATCCGCTGTAGCCCATTGAGGTCGATTGTCACTTTGTGTTGAGTGAAAATTTTCTAAGTCTATCTTCCTAATTTGAAGTCGAATTTCAACATTTCTCATATATTTGAGTGAGTTTGCATCTAACTCTGTCAGATATCGTCGATTAACATCCATTGAAGCCCATTGAGGTCGATTGTCACTTTGTGTTGAGTGAAAATTTTCTAAGTCTATCTTCCTAATTTGAAGTCGAATATAATCAATTCTCATATATTTTAGTGAGTTTGCATTCAACTTGGTCGGATGTCGTCGATTGACAACCATTGATGCTAGTTTAAGTCGATTGTCACTTTGTGTTGATTGAAAATTGTCAAATTCTATCTTCCTAATTTGAGTAGAATATCATCAATTCTTACATATTTTAGTGAGTTTGCATCTAACTAGGTCAGATATCGTAAATTGACAACCATTGCTGCCAGTTTACTTCGTGTTGATTGGAAATTGTCAAATTCTATCTTCCTAATTTGAAGTCGAATATAATCAATTCTCATATATTTGAGTGAGTTTGCATCTAACTTGGTCAGATATCGTAGATTGACAACCATTGCTGCCAGTTTAGGTCGATGTCACTTTGTGTTAATTGAAAATTGTCAAAGTCTATCTTCCTAAATTGAACTCGAATATAATCAATTATCATATATTTTAGTGAGTTTGCATCTAACTTGGTCAGATATCGTCGATTGACAACCTTTGATGCTAGTTTAAGTCGATTGTCACTTTGTGTTGATTGAAAATTGTCAAATCTATCTTCCTAAATTGAACTCGAATATAATCAATCCTTATATATTTTAGTGAGTTTGCATCTATTTTGGTCAGATATCATCGATTGACAACCATTGATGCTAGTTTAAGTCGATGTCACTTTGTGTTGATTGAAAATTGTCAAATTCTATCTTCCTAATTTGAGTAGAATATTATCAATTCTTATATATTTTAGTGTTTGCATCTAACTTGGTCAGATATCGTAGATTGACAACCATTGCTGCCAGTTTAGGTCGATGTCACTTTGTGTTGATTGAAAATTGTCAAAGTCTATCTTCCTAAATTGAACTCGAATATAATCAATTCTTATATATTTTAGTGAGTTTGCATCTAACTTGGTCAGATATCGTCGATTGACAACCATTGATGCTAGTTTAAGTCGATGTCACTTTGTGTTGATTGAAAATTGTCAAATTCTATCTTCCTAATTTGAGTCGAATATAATCAATTCTCATATATTTTAGTGTTTGCATCTAACTTGGTCAGATATCGTAGATTGACAACCATTGCTGCCAATTTAGGTCGATGTCACTTTGTGTTAATTGAAAATTGTCAAAGTCTATCTTCCTAAATTGAACTCGAATATAATCAATTATCATATATTTTAGTGAGTTTGCATCTAACTTGGTCAGATATCGTCGATTGACAACCTTTGATGCTAGTTTAAGTCGATTGTCACTTTGTGTTGATTGAAAATTGTCAAATCTATCTTCCTAAATTGAACTCGAATTTCAACATTTCTGATATATTTGAGTGAGTTTGCATCTTACTTTGTCATATATCGTCGATTTACATCCGTAGAAGCCCATTGAGGTCGATTGTCACTTTGTGTTGATTGAAAATTTTCTAAGTCTATCTTCCTAATTTGAAGTCGAATTTCAACATTTCTCATATATTTGAGTGAGTTTGCATCTAACTTTGTCAGATATCGTCGATTAACATCCATTGAAGCCTATTGAGGTCGATTGTCACTTTGTGTTGAGTGAAAATTTTCTAAGTCTATCTTCCTAATTTGAAGTCGAATTTCAACATTTCTCATATATTTGAGTGAGTTTGCATCTAACTTTGTCAGATATCGTCGATTAACATCCATTGAAGCCCATTGAGGTCGATTGTCACTTTGTGTTGAGTGAAAATTTTCTAAGTCTATCTTCCTAATTTGAAGTCGAATTTCAACATTTCTGATATATTTGAGTGAGTTTGCATCTAACTTTGTCAGATATCGTCGATTTACATCCATTGAAGCCCATTGAGGTCGATTGTCACTTTGTGTTGAGTGAAAATTTTTTAAGTCTATCTTCCTAATTTGAAGTCGAATTTCAACATTTCTGATATATTTGAGTGAGTTTGCATCTAACTTTGTCAGATATCGTCGATTAACATGCATTGAAGCCCATTGAGGTCGATTGTCACTTTGTGTTGAGTGAAAATTTTTGTCTATCTTCCTAATTTGAAGTGAAATTTCAAAATTTCTCATATATTTGAGTGAGATTGCATCTAAATTGTCAGATATCGTCGATTAACATCCATTGAAGCCCATTGAGGTCGATTGTCACTTTGTGTTGAGTGAAAATTTTCTAAATCTATCTTCCTAATTTGAAGTCGAATTTCAACATTTCTGATATATTTGAGTGAGTTTGCATCTAACTTTATCAGATATCGTCGATTTACATCCGCTGTAGCCCATTGAGGTCGATTGTCACTTTGTGTTGAGTGAAAATTTTCTAAGTCTATCTTCCTAATTTGAAGTCGAATTTCAACATTTCTCATATATTTGAGTGAGTTTGCATCTAACTCTGTCAGATATCGTCGATTAACATCCATTGAAGCCCATTGAGGTCGATTGTCACTTTGTGTTGAGTGAAAATTTTCTAAGTCTATCTTCCTAATTTGAAGTCGAATATAATCAATTCTCATATATTTTAGTGAGTTTGCATTCAACTTGGTCGGATGTCGTCGATTGACAACCATTGATGCTAGTTTAAGTCGATTGTCACTTTGTGTTGATTGAAAATTGTCAAATTCTATCTTCCTAATTTGAGTAGAATATCATCAATTCTTACATATTTTAGTGAGTTTGCATCTAACTAGGTCAGATATCGTAAATTGACAACCATTGCTGCCAGTTTACTTCGTGTTGATTGAAAATTGTCAAATTCTATCTTCCTAATTTGAAGTCGAATATAATCAATTCTCATATATTTGAGTGAGTTTGCATCTAACTTGGTCAGATATCGTAGATTGACAACCATTGCTGCCAGTTTAGGTCGATGTCACTTTGTGTTAATTGAAAATTGTCAAAGTCTATCTTCCTAAATTGAACTCGAATATAATCAATTATCATATATTTTAGTGAGTTTGCATCTAACTTGGTCAGATATCGTCGATTGACAACCTTTGATGCTAGTTTAAGTCGATTGTCACTTTGTGTTGATTGAAAATTGTCAAATCTATCTTCCTAAATTGAACTCGAATATAATCAATCCTTATATATTTTAGTGAGTTTGCATCTATTTTGGTCAGATATCATCGATTGACAACCATTGATGCTAGTTTAAGTCGATGTCACTTTGTGTTGATTGAAAATTGTCAAATTCTATCTTCCTAATTTGAGTAGAATATTATCAATTCTTATATATTTTAGTGTTTGCATCTAACTTGGTCAGATATCGTAGATTGACAACCATTGCTGCCAGTTTAGGTCGATGTCACTTTGTGTTGATTGAAAATTGTCAAAGTCTATCTTCCTAAATTGAACTCGAATATAATCAATTCTTATATATTTTAGTGAGTTTGCATCTAACTTGGTCAGATATCGTCGATTGACAACCATTGATGCTAGTTTAAGTCGATGTCACTTTGTGTTGATTGAAAATTGTCAAATTCTATCTTCCTAATTTGAGTCGAATATAATCAATTCTCATATATTTTAGTGTTTGCATCTAACTTGGTCAGATATCGTAGATTGACAACCATTGCTGCCAATTTAGGTCGATGTCACTTTGTGTTAATTGAAAATTGTCAAAGTCTATCTTCCTAAATTGAACTCGAATATAATCAATTATCATATATTTTAGTGAGTTTGCATCTAACTTGGTCAGATATCGTCGATTGACAACCTTTGATGCTAGTTTAAGTCGATTGTCACTTTGTGTTGATTGAAAATTGTCAAATCTATCTTCCTAAATTGAACTCGAATTTCAACATTTCTGATATATTTGAGTGAGTTTGCATCTTACTTTGTCATATATCGTCGATTTACATCCGTAGAAGCCCATTGAGGTCGATTGTCACTTTGTGTTGATTGAAAATTTTCTAAGTCTATCTTCCTAATTTGAAGTCGAATTTCAACATTTCTCATATATTTGAGTGAGTTTGCATCTAACTTTGTCAGATATCGTCGATTAACATCCATTGAAGCCTATTGAGGTCGATTGTCACTTTGTGTTGAGTGAAAATTTTCTAAGTCTATCTTCCTAATTTGAAGTCGAATTTCAACATTTCTCATATATTTGAGTGAGTTTGCATCTAACTTTGTCAGATATCGTCGATTAACATCCATTGAAGCCCATTGAGGTCGATTGTCACTTTGTGTTGAGTGAAAATTTTCTAAGTCTATCTTCCTAATTTGAAGTCGAATTTCAACATTTCTGATATATTTGAGTGAGTTTGCATCTAACTTTGTCAGATATCGTCGATTTACATCCATTGAAGCCCATTGAGGTCGATTGTCACTTTGTGTTGAGTGAAAATTTTTTAAGTCTATCTTCCTAATTTGAAGTCGAATTTCAACATTTCTGATATATTTGAGTGAGTTTGCATCTAACTTTGTCAGATATCGTCGATTAACATGCATTGAAGCCCATTGAGGTCGATTGTCACTTTGTGTTGAGTGAAAATTTTTGTCTATCTTCCTAATTTGAAGTGAAATTTCAAAATTTCTCATATATTTGAGTGAGATTGCATCTAAATTGTCAGATATCGTCGATTAACATCCATTGAAGCCCATTGAGGTCGATTGTCACTTTGTGTTGAGTGAAAATTTTCTAAATCTATCTTCCTAATTTGAAGTCGAATTTCAACATTTCTGATATATTTGAGTGAGTTTGCATCTAACTTTGTCAGATATCGTCGATTAACATGCATTGAAGCCCATTGAGGTCGATTGTCACTTTGTGTTGAGTGAAAATTTTTGTCTATCTTCCTA
This sequence comes from Diorhabda carinulata, assembly GCF_026250575.1. NCBI lineage: Eukaryota > Metazoa > Arthropoda > Insecta > Coleoptera > Chrysomelidae > Diorhabda > Diorhabda carinulata. The sequence continues at coordinate 15,995,707 of NC_079462.1, forward strand.
ATTTGAAGTGAAATTTCAAAATTTCTCATATATTTGAGTGAGATTGCATCTAAATTGTCAGATATCGTCGATTAACATCCATTGAAGCCCATTGAGGTCGATTGTCACTTTGTGTTGAGTGAAAATTTTCTAAGTCTATCTTCCTAATTTGAAGTCGAATTTCAACATTTCTGATATATTTGAGTGAGTTTGCATCTAACTTTGTCAGATATCGTCGATTAACATCCATTGAAGCCTATTGAGGTCGATTGTCACTTTGTGTTGAGTGAAAATTTTCTAAGTCTATCTTCCTAATTTGAAGTCGAATTTCAACATTTCTGATATATTTGAGTGAGTTTGCATCTAACTTTGTCAGATATCGTCGATTAACATGCATTGAAGCCCATTGAGGTCGATTGTCACTTTGTGTTGAGTGAAAATTTTTTAAGTCTCTCTTCCTAATTTGAAGTGAAATTTCAAAATTTCTCATATATTTGAGTGAGATTGCATCTAAATTGTCAGATATCGTCGATTAACATCCATTGAAGCCCATTGAGGTCGATTGTCACTTTGTGTTGAGTGAAAATTTTCTAAGTCTATCTTCCTAATTTGAAGTCGAATTTCAACATTTCTGATATATTTGAGTGAGTTTGCATCTTACTTTGTCATATATCGTCGATTTACATCCGTAGAAGCCCATTGAGGTCGATTGTCACTTTGTGTTGATTGAAAATTTTCTAAGTCTATCTTCCTAATTTGAAGTCGAATTTCAACATTTCTGATATATTTGAGTGAGTTTGCATCTAACTTTGTCAGATATCGTCGATTAACATGCATTGAAAGCCCATTGAGGTCGATTGTCACTTTGTGTTGAGTGAAAATTTTTTAAGTCTATCTTCCTAATTTGAAGTGAAATTTCAAAATTTCTCATATATTTGAGTGAGTTTGCATCTAAATTGTCAGATATCGTCGATTAACATCCATTGAAGCCCATTGAGGTCGATTGTCACTTTGTGTTGAGTGAAAATTTTCTAAGTCAATCTTCCTAATTTGAAGCGAATTTCAACATTTCTGATATATTTGAGTGAGTTTGCATCTAACTTTATCAGATATCGTCGATTTACATCCGCTGTAGCCCATTGAGGTCGATTGTCACTTTGTGTTGAGTGGAAATTTTCTAAGTCTATCTTCCTAATTTGAAGTCGAATTTCAACATTTCTCATATATTTGAGTGAGTTTGCATCTAACTCTGTCAGATATCGTCGATTAACATCCATTGAAGCCCATTGAGGTCGATTGTCACTTTGTGTTGAGTGAAAATTTTCTAAGTCTATCTTCCTAATTTGAAGTCGAATATAATCAATTCTCATATATTTTAGTGAGTTTGCATTCAACTTGGTCGGATGTCGTCGATTGACAACCATTGATGCTAGTTTAAGTCGATTGTCACTTTGTGTTGATTGAAAATTGTCAAATTCTATCTTCCTAATTTGAGTAGAATATCATCAATTCTTACATATTTTAGTGAGTTTGCATCTAACTAGGTCAGATATCGTAAATTGACAACCATTGCTGCCAGTTTACTTCGTGTTGATTGAAAATTGTCAAATTCTATCTTCCTAATTTGAAGTCGAATATAATCAATTCTCATATATTTGAGTGAGTTTGCATCTAACTTGGTCAGATATCGTAGATTGACAACCATTGCTGCCAGTTTAGGTCGATGTCACTTTGTGTTAATTGAAAATTGTCAAAGTCTATCTTCCTAAATTGAACTCGAATATAATCAATTATCATATATTTTAGTGAGTTTGCATCTAACTTGGTCAGATATCGTCGATTGACAACCTTTGATGCTAGTTTAAGTCGATTGTCACTTTGTGTTGATTGAAAATTGTCAAATCTATCTTCCTAAATTGAACTCGAATATAATCAATCCTTATATATTTTAGTGAGTTTGCATCTATTTTGGTCAGATATCATCGATTGACAACCATTGATGCTAGTTTAAGTCGATGTCACTTTGTGTTGATTGAAAATTGTCAAATTCTATCTTCCTAATTTGAGTAGAATATTATCAATTCTTATATATTTTAGTGTTTGCATCTAACTTGGTCAGATATCGTAGATTGACAACCATTGCTGCCAGTTTAGGTCGATGTCACTTTGTGTTGATTGAAAATTGTCAAAGTCTATCTTCCTAAATTGAACTCGAATATAATCAATTCTTATATATTTTAGTGAGTTTGCATCTAACTTGGTCAGATATCGTCGATTGACAACCATTGATGCTAGTTTAAGTCGATGTCACTTTGTGTTGATTGAAAATTGTCAAATTCTATCTTCCTAATTTGAGTCGAATATAATCAATTCTCATATATTTTAGTGTTTGCATCTAACTTGGTCAGATATCGTAGATTGACAACCATTGCTGCCAATTTAGGTCGATGTCACTTTGTGTTAATTGAAAATTGTCAAAGTCTATCTTCCTAAATTGAACTCGAATATAATCAATTATCATATATTTTAGTGAGTTTGCATCTAACTTGGTCAGATATCGTCGATTGACAACCTTTGATGCTAGTTTAAGTCGATTGTCACTTTGTGTTGATTGAAAATTGTCAAATCTATCTTCCTAAATTGAACTCGAATATAATCAATTCTTATATATTTTAGTGAGTTTGCATCTGTTTTGGTCAGATATCATCGATTGACAACCATTGATGCTAGTTTAAGTCGATGTCACTTTGTGTTGATTGAAAATTGTCAAATTCTATCTTCCTAATTTGAGTAGAATATTATCAATTCTTATATATTTTAGTGTTTGCATCTAACTTGGTCAGATATCGTAGATTGACAACCATTGCTGCCAGTTTAGGTCGATGTTACTTTGTGTTGATTGAAAATTGTCAAAGTCTATCTTCCTAAATTGAACTCGAATATAATCAATTCTTATATATTTTAGTGAGTTTCCATCTAACTTTGTCGGATATCGTTGATTAACAACCATTGCTGCCAGTTTAGGTCGATTGTCACTTGTGTTGATTGAAAATTGTCAAAGTCTATCTTCCTAAATTGAAGTCGAATATCATCAATTCTTATATATTTTAGTGTATGCATCTAACTTGGTCAGATATCGTAGATTGACAACCATTGCTGCCAGTTTAGGTCGATGTCACTTTGTGTTGATTGAAAATTGTCAAAGTCTATCTTCCTAAATTGAACTCGAATATAATCAATTATCATATATTTTAGTGAGTTTGCATCTAACTTTGTCAGATATCGTCAATTAACATCCATTGAAGCCCATTGAGGTCGATTGTCACTTTGTGTTGAGTGAAAATTTTCTAAGTCTATCTTCCTAATTTGAAGTCGAATTCCAACATTTCTGATATATTTGAGTGAGTTTGCATCTAACTTTGTCAGATATCGTCGATTAACATCCGTTGAAGCCCATTGAGGTCGATTGTCACTTTGTGTTGAGTGAAAATTTTCTAAGTCTATCTTCCTAATTTGAAGTCGAATTTCAACATTTCTGATATATTTGAGTGAGTTTGCATCTAACTTTGTCAGATATCGTCGATTTACATCCGTTGAAGCCCATTGAGGTCGATTGTCACTTTTTGTTGAGTGAAAATTTTCTAAGTCTATCTTCCTAATTTGAAGTCGAATTTCAACATTTCTGATATATTTGAGTGAGTTTGCATCTAACTTTGTCAGATATCGTCGATTTACATCCATTGAAGCCCATTGAGGTCGATTGTCACTTTGTGTTGATTGAAAATCTTCTAAGTCTATCTTCCTAATTTGAAGTCGAATTTCAACATTTCTGATATATTTGAGTGAGTTTGCATCTTACTTTGTCAGATATCGTCGATTTACATCCGTTGAAGCCCATTGAGGTCGATTGTCACTTTGTGTTGAGTGAAAATTTTTTAAGTCTATCTTCCTAATTTGAAGTCGAATTTCAAAATTTCTCATATATTTGATTGAGTTTGCATCTTACTTTGTCAGATATCGTCAATTAACATCCATTGAAGCCCATTGAGGTCGATTGTCACTTTGTGTTGAGTGAAAATTTTCTAAGTCTATCTTCCTAATTTGAAGTCGAATTCCAACATTTCTGATATATTTGAGTGAGTTTGCATCTAACTTTGTCAGATATCGTCGATTAACATCCATTGAAGCTCATTGAGGTCGATTGTCACTTTGTGTTGAGTGAAAATTTCCTAAGTCTATCTTCCTAATTTGAAGTCGAATTTGAACATTTCTGATATATTTGAGTGAGTTTGCATCTAACTTTGTCAGATATCGTCGATTAACATCCATTGAAGCCCATTGAGGTCGATTGTCACTTTGTGTTGGGTGAAAATTTTCTAAGTCTATCTTCCTAATTTGAAGTCGAATTTCAACATTTCTGATATATTTGAGTGAGTTTGCATCTAACTTTGTCAGATATCGTCAATTAACATCCATTGAAGCCCATTGAGGTCGATTGTCACTTTGTGTTGAGTGAAAATTTTCTAAGTCTATCTTCCTAATTTGAAGTCGAATTCCAACATTTCTGATATATTTGAGTGAGTTTGCATCTAACTTTGTCAGATATCGTCGATTAACATCCGTTGAAGCCCATTGAGGTCGATTGTCACTTTGTGTTGAGTGAAAATTTTCTAAGTCTATCTTCCTAATTTGAAGTCGAATTTCAACATTTCTGATATATTTGAGTGAGTTTGCATCTAACTTTGTCAGATATCGTCGATTTACATCCGTTGAAGCCCATTGAGGTCGATTGTCACTTTTTGTTGAGTGAAAATTTTCTAAGTCTATCTTCCTAATTTGAAGTCGAATTTCAACATTTCTGATATATTTGAGTGAGTTTGCATCTAACTTTGTCAGATATCGTCGATTTACATCCATTGAAGCCCATTGAGGTCGATTGTCACTTTGTGTTGATTGAAAATCTTCTAAGTCTATCTTCCTAATTTGAAGTCGAATTTCAACATTTCTGATATATTTGAGTGAGTTTGCATCTAACTTTGTCAGATATCGTCGATTAACATCCATTGAAGCCCATTGAGGTCGATTGTCACTTTGTGTTGGGTGAAAATTTTCTAAGTCTATCTTCCTAATTTGAAGTCGAATTTCAACATTTCTCATATATTTGAGTGAGTTTGCATCTAACTCTGTCAGATATCGTCGATTAACATCCATTGAAGCCCATTGAGGTCGATTGTCACTTTGTGTTGAGTGAAAATTTTCTAAGTCTATCTTCCTAATTTGAAGTCGAATATAATCAATTCTCATATATTTTAGTGAGTTTGCATTCAACTTGGTCGGATGTCGTCGATTGACAACCATTGATGCTAGTTTAAGTCGATTGTCACTTTGTGTTGATTGAAAATTGTCAAATTCTATCTTCCTAATTTGAGTAGAATATCATCAATTCTTACATATTTTAGTGAGTTTGCATCTAACTAGGTCAGATATCGTAAATTGACAACCATTGCTGCCAGTTTACTTCGTGTTGATTGAAAATTGTCAAATTCTATCTTCCTAATTTGAAGTCGAATATAATCAATTCTCATATATTTGAGTGAGTTTGCATCTAACTTGGTCAGATATCGTAGATTGACAACCATTGCTGCCAGTTTAGGTCGATGTCACTTTGTGTTAATTGAAAATTGTCAAAGTCTATCTTCCTAAATTGAACTCGAATATAATCAATTATCATATATTTTAGTGAGTTTGCATCTAACTTGGTCAGATATCGTCGATTGACAACCTTTGATGCTAGTTTAAGTCGATTGTCACTTTGTGTTGATTGAAAATTGTCAAATCTATCTTCCTAAATTGAACTCGAATATAATCAATCCTTATATATTTTAGTGAGTTTGCATCTATTTTGGTCAGATATCATCGATTGACAACCATTGATGCTAGTTTAAGTCGATGTCACTTTGTGTTGATTGAAAATTGTCAAATTCTATCTTCCTAATTTGAGTAGAATATTATCAATTCTTATATATTTTAGTGTTTGCATCTAACTTGGTCAGATATCGTAGATTGACAACCATTGCTGCCAGTTTAGGTCGATGTCACTTTGTGTTGATTGAAAATTGTCAAAGTCTATCTTCCTAAATTGAACTCGAATATAATCAATTCTTATATATTTTAGTGAGTTTGCATCTAACTTGGTCAGATATCGTCGATTGACAACCATTGATGCTAGTTTAAGTCGATGTCACTTTGTGTTGATTGAAAATTGTCAAATTCTATCTTCCTAATTTGAGTCGAATATAATCAATTCTCATATATTTTAGTGTTTGCATCTAACTTGGTCAGATATCGTAGATTGACAACCATTGCTGCCAATTTAGGTCGATGTCACTTTGTGTTAATTGAAAATTGTCAAAGTCTATCTTCCTAAATTGAACTCGAATATAATCAATTATCATATATTTTAGTGAGTTTGCATCTAACTTGGTCAGATATCGTCGATTGACAACCTTTGATGCTAGTTTAAGTCGATTGTCACTTTGTGTTGATTGAAAATTGTCAAATCTATCTTCCTAAATTGAACTCGAATATAATCAATTCTTATATATTTTAGTGAGTTTGCATCTGTTTTGGTCAGATATCATCGATTGACAACCATTGATGCTAGTTTAAGTCGATGTCACTTTGTGTTGATTGAAAATTGTCAAATTCTATCTTCCTAATTTGAGTAGAATATTATCAATTCTTATATATTTTAGTGTTTGCATCTAACTTGGTCAGATATCGTAGATTGACAACCATTGCTGCCAGTTTAGGTCGATGTTACTTTGTGTTGATTGAAAATTGTCAAAGTCTATCTTCCTAAATTGAACTCGAATATAATCAATTCTTATATATTTTAGTGAGTTTCCATCTAACTTTGTCGGATATCGTTGATTAACAACCATTGCTGCCAGTTTAGGTCGATTGTCACTTGTGTTGATTGAAAATTGTCAAAGTCTATCTTCCTAAATTGAAGTCGAATATCATCAATTCTTATATATTTTAGTGTATGCATCTAACTTGGTCAGATATCGTAGATTGACAACCATTGCTGCCAGTTTAGGTCGATGTCACTTTGTGTTGATTGAAAATTGTCAAAGTCTATCTTCCTAAATTGAACTCGAATATAATCAATTATCATATATTTTAGTGAGTTTGCATCTAACTTTGTCAGATATCGTCAATTAACATCCATTGAAGCCCATTGAGGTCGATTGTCACTTTGTGTTGAGTGAAAATTTTCTAAGTCTATCTTCCTAATTTGAAGTCGAATTCCAACATTTCTGATATATTTGAGTGAGTTTGCATCTAACTTTGTCAGATATCGTCGATTAACATCCGTTGAAGCCCATTGAGGTCGATTGTCACTTTGTGTTGAGTGAAAATTTTCTAAGTCTATCTTCCTAATTTGAAGTCGAATTTCAACATTTCTGATATATTTGAGTGAGTTTGCATCTAACTTTGTCAGATATCGTCGATTTACATCCGTTGAAGCCCATTGAGGTCGATTGTCACTTTTTGTTGAGTGAAAATTTTCTAAGTCTATCTTCCTAATTTGAAGTCGAATTTCAACATTTCTGATATATTTGAGTGAGTTTGCATCTAACTTTGTCAGATATCGTCGATTTACATCCATTGAAGCCCATTGAGGTCGATTGTCACTTTGTGTTGATTGAAAATCTTCTAAGTCTATCTTCCTAATTTGAAGTCGAATTTCAACATTTCTGATATATTTGAGTGAGTTTGCATCTAACTTTGTCAGATATCGTCGATTAACATCCATTGAAGCCCATTGAGGTCGATTGTCACTTTGTGTTGGGTGAAAATTTTCTAAGTCTATCTTCCTAATTTGAAGTCGAATTTCAACATTTCTGATATATTTGAGTGAGTTTGCATCTTACTTTGTCAGATATCGTCGATTTACATCCGTTGAAGCCCATTGAGGTCGATTGTCACTTTGTGTTGAGTGAAAATTTTCTAAGTCTATCTTCCTAATTTGAAGTCGAATTTCAACATTTCTGATATATTTGAGTGAGTTTGCATCTAACTTTGTCAGATATCGTCGATTTACATCCATTGAAGCCCATTGAGGTCGATTGTCACTTTGTGTTGATTGAAAATCTTCTAAGTCTATCTTCCTAATTTGAAGTCGAATTTCAACATTTCTGATATATTTGAGTGAGTTTGCATCTTACTTTGTCAGATATCGTCGATTTACATCCGTTGAAGCCCATTGAGGTCGATTGTCACTTTGTGTTGAGTGAAAATTTTCTAAGTCTATCTTCCTAATTTGAAGTCGAATTCCAACATTTCTGATATATTTGAGTGAGTTTGCATCTAACTTTGTCAGATATCGTCGATTAACATCCATTGAAGCTCATTGAGGTCGATTGTCACTTTGTGTTGAGTGAAAATTTCCTAAGTCTATCTTCCTAATTTGAAGTCGAATTTGAACATTTCTGATATATTTGAGTGAGTTTGCATCTAACTTTGTCAGATATCGTCGATTAACATCCATTGAAGCCCATTGAGGTCGATTGTCACTTTGTGTTGGGTGAAAATTTTCTAAGTCTATCTTCCTAATTTGAAGTCGAATTTCAACATTTCTGATATATTTGAGTGAGTTTGCATCTAACTTTGTCAGATATCGTCAATTAACATCCATTGAAGCCCATTGAGGTCGATTGTCACTTTGTGTTGAGTGAAAATTTTCTAAGTCTATCTTCCTAATTTGAAGTCGAATTCCAACATTTCTGATATATTTGAGTGAGTTTGCATCTAACTTTGTCAGATATCGTCGATTAACATCCGTTGAAGCCCATTGAGGTCGATTGTCACTTTGTGTTGAGTGAAAATTTTCTAAGTCTATCTTCCTAATTTGAAGTCGAATTTCAACATTTCTGATATATTTGAGTGAGTTTGCATCTAACTTTGTCAGATATCGTCGATTTACATCCGTTGAAGCCCATTGAGGTCGATTGTCACTTTTTGTTGAGTGAAAATTTTCTAAGTCTATCTTCCTAATTTGAAGTCGAATTTCAACATTTCTGATATATTTGAGTGAGTTTGCATCTAACTTTGTCAGATATCGTCGATTTACATCCATTGAAGCCCATTGAGGTCGATTGTCACTTTGTGTTGATTGAAAATCTTCAAAGTCTATCTTCCTAATTTGAAGTCGAATTTCAACATTTCTGATATATTTGAGTGAGTTTGCATCTAACTTTGTCAGATATCGTCGATTAACATCCATTGAAGCCCATTGAGGTCGATTGTCACTTTGTGTTGGGTGAAAATTTTCTAAGTCTATCTTCCTAATTTGAAGTCGAATTTCAACATTTCTCATATATTTGAGTGAGTTTGCATCTAACTCTGTCAGATATCGTCGATTAACATCCATTGAAGCCCATTGAGGTCGATTGTCACTTTGTGTTGAGTGAAAATTTTCTAAGTCTATCTTCCTAATTTGAAGTCGAATATAATCAATTCTCATATATTTTAGTGAGTTTGCATTCAACTTGGTCGGATGTCGTCGATTGACAACCATTGATGCTAGTTTAAGTCGATGTCACTTTGTGTTGATTGAAAATTGTCAAATTCTATCTTCCTAATTTGAGTCGAATATAATCAATTCTCATATATTTTAGTGTTTGCATCTAACTTGGTCAGATATCGTAGATTGACAACCATTGCTGCCAATTTAGGTCGATGTCACTTTGTGTTAATTGAAAATTGTCAAAGTCTATCTTCCTAAATTGAACTCGAATATAATCAATTATCATATATTTTAGTGAGTTTGCATCTAACTTGGTCAGATATCGTCGATTGACAACCTTTGATGCTAGTTTAAGTCGATTGTCACTTTGTGTTGATTGAAAATTGTCAAATCTATCTTCCTAAATTGAACTCGAATATAATCAATTCTTATATATTTTAGTGAGTTTGCATCTGTTTTGGTCAGATATCATCGATTGACAACCATTGATGCTAGTTTAAGTCGATGTCACTTTGTGTTGATTGAAAATTGTCAAATTCTATCTTCCTAATTTGAGTAGAATATTATCAATTCTTATATATTTTAGTGTTTGCATCTAACTTGGTCAGATATCGTAGATTGACAACCATTGCTGCCAGTTTAGGTCGATGTTACTTTGTGTTGATTGAAAATTGTCAAAGTCTATCTTCCTAAATTGAACTCGAATATAATCAATTCTTATATATTTTAGTGAGTTTCCATCTAACTTTGTCGGATATCGTTGATTAACAACCATTGCTGCCAGTTTAGGTCGATTGTCACTTGTGTTGATTGAAAATTGTCAAAGTCTATCTTCCTAAATTGAAGTCGAATATCATCAATTCTTATATATTTTAGTGTATGCATCTAACTTGGTCAGATATCGTAGATTGACAACCATTGCTGCCAGTTTAGGTCGATGTCACTTTGTGTTGATTGAAAATTGTCAAAGTCTATCTTCCTAAATTGAACTCGAATATAATCAATTATCATATATTTTAGTGAGTTTGCATCTAACTTTGTCAGATATCGTCAATTAACATCCATTGAAGCCCATTGAGGTCGATTGTCACTTTGTGTTGAGTGAAAATTTTCTAAGTCTATCTTCCTAATTTGAAGTCGAATTCCAACATTTCTGATATATTTGAGTGAGTTTGCATCTAACTTTGTCAGATATCGTCGATTAACATCCGTTGAAGCCCATTGAGGTCGATTGTCACTTTGTGTTGAGTGAAAATTTTCTAAGTCTATCTTCCTAATTTGAAGTCGAATTTCAACATTTCTGATATATTTGAGTGAGTTTGCATCTAACTTTGTCAGATATCGTCGATTTACATCCGTTGAAGCCCATTGAGGTCGATTGTCACTTTTTGTTGAGTGAAAATTTTCTAAGTCTATCTTCCTAATTTGAAGTCGAATTTCAACATTTCTGATATATTTGAGTGAGTTTGCATCTAACTTTGTCAGATATCGTCGATTTACATCCATTGAAGCCCATTGAGGTCGATTGTCACTTTGTGTTGATTGAAAATCTTCTAAGTCTATCTTCCTAATTTGAAGTCGAATTTCAACATTTCTGATATATTTGAGTGAGTTTGCATCTAACTTTGTCAGATATCGTCGATTAACATCCATTGAAGCCCATTGAGGTCGATTGTCACTTTGTGTTGGGTGAAAATTTTCTAAGTCTATCTTCCTAATTTGAAGTCGAATTTCAACATTTCTGATATATTTGAGTGAGTTTGCATCTTACTTTGTCAGATATCGTCGATTTACATCCGTTGAAGCCCATTGAGGTCGATTGTCACTTTGTGTTGAGTGAAAATTTTCTAAGTCTATCTTCCTAATTTGAAGTCGAATTTCAACATTTCTGATATATTTGAGTGAGTTTGCATCTAACTTTGTCAGATATCGTCGATTTACATCCATTGAAGCCCATTGAGGTCGATTGTCACTTTGTGTTGATTGAAAATCTTCTAAGTCTATCTTCCTAATTTGAAGTCGAATTTCAACATTTCTGATATATTTGAGTGAGTTTGCATCTTACTTTGTCAGATATCGTCGATTTACATCCGTTGAAGCCCATTGAGGTCGATTGTCACTTTGTGTTGAGTGAAAATTTTCTAAGTCTATCTTCCTAATTTGAAGTCGAATTCCAACATTTCTGATATATTTGAGTGAGTTTGCATCTAACTTTGTCAGATATCGTCGATTAACATCCATTGAAGCTCATTGAGGTCGATTGTCACTTTGTGTTGAGTGAAAATTTCCTAAGTCTATCTTCCTAATTTGAAGTCGAATTTGAACATTTCTGATATATTTGAGTGAGTTTGCATCTAACTTTGTCAGATATCGTCGATTAACATCCATTGAAGCCCATTGAGGTCGATTGTCACTTTGTGTTGGGTGAAAATTTTCTAAGTCTATCTTCCTAATTTGAAGTCGAATTTCAACATTTCTGATATATTTGAGTGAGTTTGCATCTAACTTTGTCAGATATCGTCAATTAACATCCATTGAAGCCCATTGAGGTCGATTGTCACTTTGTGTTGAGTGAAAATTTTCTAAGTCTATCTTCCTAATTTGAAGTCGAATTCCAACATTTCTGATATATTTGAGTGAGTTTGCATCTAACTTTGTCAGATATCGTCGATTAACATCCGTTGAAGCCCATTGAGGTCGATTGTCACTTTGTGTTGAGTGAAAATTTTCTAAGTCTATCTTCCTAATTTGAAGTCGAATTTCAACATTTCTGATATATTTGAGTGAGTTTGCATCTAACTTTGTCAGATATCGTCGATTTACATCCGTTGAAGCCCATTGAGGTCGATTGTCACTTTTTGTTGAGTGAAAATTTTCTAAGTCTATCTTCCTAATTTGAAGTCGAATTTCAACATTTCTGATATATTTGAGTGAGTTTGCATCTAACTTTGTCAGATATCGTCGATTTACATCCATTGAAGCCCATTGAGGTCGATTGTCACTTTGTGTTGATTGAAAATCTTCAAAGTCTATCTTCCTAATTTGAAGTCGAATTTCAACATTTCTGATATATTTGAGTGAGTTTGCATCTAACTTTGTCAGATATCGTCGATTAACATCCATTGAAGCCCATTGAGGTCGATTGTCACTTTGTGTTGGGTGAAAATTTTCTAAGTCTATCTTCCTAATTTGAAGTCGAATTTCAACATTTCTCATATATTTGAGTGAGTTTGCATCTAACTCTGTCAGATATCGTCGATTAACATCCATTGAAGCCCATTGAGGTCGATTGTCACTTTGTGTTGAGTGAAAATTTTCTAAGTCTATCTTCCTAATTTGAAGTCGAATATAATCAATTCTCATATATTTTAGTGAGTTTGCATTCAACTTGGTCGGATGTCGTCGATTGACAACCATTGATGCTAGTTTAAGTCGATTGTCACTTTGTGTTGATTGAAAATTGTCAAATTCTATCTTCCTAATTTGAGTAGAATATCATCAATTCTTACATATTTTAGTGAGTTTGCATCTAACTAGGTCAGATATCGTAAATTGACAACCATTGCTGCCAGTTTACTTCGTGTTGATTGAAAATTGTCAAATTCTATCTTCCTAATTTGAAGTCGAATATAATCAATTCTCATATATTTGAGTGAGTTTGCATCTAACTTGGTCAGATATCGTAGATTGACAACCATTGCTGCCAGTTTAGGTCGATGTCACTTTGTGTTAATTGAAAATTGTCAAAGTCTATCTTCCTAAATTGAACTCGAATATAATCAATTATCATATATTTTAGTGAGTTTGCATCTAACTTGGTCAGATATCGTCGATTGACAACCTTTGATGCTAGTTTAAGTCGATTGTCACTTTGTGTTGATTGAAAATTGTCAAATCTATCTTCCTAAATTGAACTCGAATATAATCAATCCTTATATATTTTAGTGAGTTTGCATCTATTTTGGTCAGATATCATCGATTGACAACCATTGATGCTAGTTTAAGTCGATGTCACTTTGTGTTGATTGAAAATTGTCAAATTCTATCTTCCTAATTTGAGTAGAATATTATCAATTCTTATATATTTTAGTGTTTGCATCTAACTTGGTCAGATATCGTAGATTGACAACCATTGCTGCCAGTTTAGGTCGATGTCACTTTGTGTTGATTGAAAATTGTCAAAGTCTATCTTCCTAAATTGAACTCGAATATAATCAATTCTTATATATTTTAGTGAGTTTGCATCTAACTTGGTCAGATATCGTCGATTGACAACCATTGATGCTAGTTTAAGTCGATGTCACTTTGTGTTGATTGAAAATTGTCAAATTCTATCTTCCTAATTTGAGTCGAATATAATCAATTCTCATATATTTTAGTGTTTGCATCTAACTTGGTCAGATATCGTAGATTGACAACCATTGCTGCCAATTTAGGTCGATGTCACTTTGTGTTAATTGAAAATTGTCAAAGTCTATCTTCCTAAATTGAACTCGAATATAATCAATTATCATATATTTTAGTGAGTTTGCATCTAACTTGGTCAGATATCGTCGATTGACAACCTTTGATGCTAGTTTAAGTCGATTGTCACTTTGTGTTGATTGAAAATTGTCAAATCTATCTTCCTAAATTGAACTCGAATATAATCAATTCTTATATATTTTAGTGAGTTTGCATCTGTTTTGGTCAGATATCATCGATTGACAACCATTGATGCTAGTTTAAGTCGATGTCACTTTGTGTTGATTGAAAATTGTCAAATTCTATCTTCCTAATTTGAGTAGAATATTATCAATTCTTATATATTTTAGTGTTTGCATCTAACTTGGTCAGATATCGTAGATTGACAACCATTGCTGCCAGTTTAGGTCGATGTTACTTTGTGTTGATTGAAAATTGTCAAAGTCTATCTTCCTAAATTGAACTCGAATATAATCAATTCTTATATATTTTAGTGAGTTTCCATCTAACTTTGTCGGATATCGTTGATTAACAACCATTGCTGCCAGTTTAGGTCGATTGTCACTTGTGTTGATTGAAAATTGTCAAAGTCTATCTTCCTAAATTGAAGTCGAATATCATCAATTCTTATATATTTTAGTGTATGCATCTAACTTGGTCAGATATCGTAGATTGACAACCATTGCTGCCAGTTTAGGTCGATGTCACTTTGTGTTGATTGAAAATTGTCAAAGTCTATCTTCCTAAATTGAACTCGAATATAATCAATTATCATATATTTTAGTGAGTTTGCATCTAACTTTGTCAGATATCGTCAATTAACATCCATTGAAGCCCATTGAGGTCGATTGTCACTTTGTGTTGAGTGAAAATTTTCTAAGTCTATCTTCCTAATTTGAAGTCGAATTCCAACATTTCTGATATATTTGAGTGAGTTTGCATCTAACTTTGTCAGATATCGTCGATTAACATCCGTTGAAGCCCATTGAGGTCGATTGTCACTTTGTGTTGAGTGAAAATTTTCTAAGTCTATCTTCCTAATTTGAAGTCGAATTTCAACATTTCTGATATATTTGAGTGAGTTTGCATCTAACTTTGTCAGATATCGTCGATTTACATCCGTTGAAGCCCATTGAGGTCGATTGTCACTTTTTGTTGAGTGAAAATTTTCTAAGTCTATCTTCCTAATTTGAAGTCGAATTTCAACATTTCTGATATATTTGAGTGAGTTTGCATCTAACTTTGTCAGATATCGTCGATTTACATCCATTGAAGCCCATTGAGGTCGATTGTCACTTTGTGTTGATTGAAAATCTTCTAAGTCTATCTTCCTAATTTGAAGTCGAATTTCAACATTTCTGATATATTTGAGTGAGTTTGCATCTAACTTTGTCAGATATCGTCGATTAACATCCATTGAAGCCCATTGAGGTCGATTGTCACTTTGTGTTGGGTGAAAATTTTCTAAGTCTATCTTCCTAATTTGAAGTCGAATTTCAACATTTCTGATATATTTGAGTGAGTTTGCATCTTACTTTGTCAGATATCGTCGATTTACATCCGTTGAAGCCCATTGAGGTCGATTGTCACTTTGTGTTGAGTGAAAATTTTCTAAGTCTATCTTCCTAATTTGAAGTCGAATTTCAACATTTCTGATATATTTGAGTGAGTTTGCATCTAACTTTGTCAGATATCGTCGATTTACATCCATTGAAGCCCATTGAGGTCGATTGTCACTTTGTGTTGATTGAAAATCTTCTAAGTCTATCTTCCTAATTTGAAGTCGAATTTCAACATTTCTGATATATTTGAGTGAGTTTGCATCTTACTTTGTCAGATATCGTCGATTTACATCCGTTGAAGCCCATTGAGGTCGATTGTCACTTTGTGTTGAGTGAAAATTTTTTAAGTCTATCTTCCTAATTTGAAGTCGAATTTCAAAATTTCTCATATATTTGATTGAGTTTGCATCTTACTTTGTCAGATATCGTCAATTAACATCCATTGAAGCCCATTGAGGTCGATTGTCACTTTGTGTTGAGTGAAAATTTTCTAAGTCTATCTTCCTAATTTGAAGTCGAATTCCAACATTTCTGATATATTTGAGTGAGTTTGCATCTAACTTTGTCAGATATCGTCGATTAACATCCATTGAAGCTCATTGAGGTCGATTGTCACTTTGTGTTGAGTGAAAATTTCCTAAGTCTATCTTCCTAATTTGAAGTCGAATTTGAACATTTCTGATATATTTGAGTGAGTTTGCATCTAACTTTGTCAGATATCGTCGATTAACATCCATTGAAGCCCATTGAGGTCGATTGTCACTTTGTGTTGGGTGAAAATTTTCTAAGTCTATCTTCCTAATTTGAAGTCGAATTTCAACATTTCTGATATATTTGAGTGAGTTTGCATCTAACTTTGTCAGATATCGTCAATTAACATCCATTGAAGCCCATTGAGGTCGATTGTCACTTTGTGTTGAGTGAAAATTTTCTAAGTCTATCTTCCTAATTTGAAGTCGAATTCCAACATTTCTGATATATTTGAGTGAGTTTGCATCTAACTTTGTCAGATATCGTCGATTAACATCCGTTGAAGCCCATTGAGGTCGATTGTCACTTTGTGTTGAGTGAAAATTTTCTAAGTCTATCTTCCTAATTTGAAGTCGAATTTCAACATTTCTGATATATTTGAGTGAGTTTGCATCTAACTTTGTCAGATATCGTCGATTTACATCCGTTGAAGCCCATTGAGGTCGATTGTCACTTTTTGTTGAGTGAAAATTTTCTAAGTCTATCTTCCTAATTTGAAGTCGAATTTCAACATTTCTGATATATTTGAGTGAGTTTGCATCTAACTTTGTCAGATATCGTCGATTTACATCCATTGAAGCCCATTGAGGTCGATTGTCACTTTGTGTTGATTGAAAATCTTCTAAGTCTATCTTCCTAATTTGAAGTCGAATTTCAACATTTCTGATATATTTGAGTGAGTTTGCATCTAACTTTGTCAGATATCGTCGATTAACATCCATTGAAGCCCATTGAGGTCGATTGTCACTTTGTGTTGGGTGAAAATTTTCTAAGTCTATCTTCCTAATTTGAAGTCGAATTTCAACATTTCTGATATATTTGAGTGAGTTTGCATCTTACTTTGTCAGATATCGTCGATTTACATCCGTTGAAGCCCATTGAGGTCGATTGTCACTTTGTGTTGAGTGAAAATTTTCTAAGTCTATCTTCCTAATTTGAAGTCGAATTTCAACATTTCTGATATATTTGAGTGAGTTTGCATCTAACTTTGTCAGATATCGTCGATTTACATCCATTGAAGCCCATTGAGGTCGATTGTCACTTTGTGTTGATTGAAAATCTTCTAAGTCTATCTTCCTAATTTGAAGTCGAATTTCAACATTTCTGATATATTTGAGTGAGTTTGCATCTTACTTTGTCAGATATCGTCGATTTACATCCGTAGAAGCCCATTGAGGTCGATTGTCACTTTGTGTTGAGTGAAAATTTCCTAAGTCTATCTTCCTAATTTGAAGTCGAATTTCAACATTTCTGATATATTTGAGTGAGTTTGCATCTAACTTTGTCAGATATCGTCAATTAACATCCATTGAAGCCCATTGAGGTCGATTGTCACTTTGTGTTGAGTGAAAATTTTTTAAGTCTATCTTCCTAATTTGAAGTCGAATTTCAACATTTCTGATATATTTGAGTGAGTTTGCATCTAACTTTGTCAGATATCGTCGATTAACATCCATTGAAGCCCATTGAGGTTGATTGTCACTTTGTGTTGAGTGAAAATTTTCTAAGTCTATCTTCCTAATTTGAAGTCGAATTTCAACATTTCTGATATATTTGAGTGAGTTTGCATCTTACTTTGTCAGATATCGTCGATTTACATCCGTAGAAGCCCATTGAGGTCGATTGTCACTTTGTGTTGATTGAAAATTTTCTAAGTCTATCTTCCTAATTTGAAGTAGAATTTCAACATTTCTGATATATTTGAGTGAGTTTGCATCTAACTTTGTCAGATATCGTCAATTAACATCCATTGAAGCCCATTGAGGTCGATTGTCACTTTGTGTTGAGTGAAAATTTTCTAAGTCTATCTTCCTAATTTGAAGTCGAATTCCAACATTTCTGATATATTTGAGTGAGTTTGCATCTAACTTTGTCAGATATCGTCGATTAACATCCATTGAAGCTCATTGAGGTCGATTGTCACTTTGTGTTGAGTGAAAATTTCCTAAGTCTATCTTCCTAATTTGAAGTCGAATTTGAACATTTCTGATATATTTGAGTGAGTTTGCATCTAACTTTGTCAGATATCGTCGATTAACATCCATTGAAGCCCATTGAGGTCGATTGTCACTTTGTGTTGGGTGAAAATTTTCTAAGTCTATCTTCCTAATTTGAAGTCGAATTTCAACATTTCTGATATATTTGAGTGAGTTTGCATCTTACTTTGTCAGATA
The DNA here is from genome assembly GCF_026250575.1 of Diorhabda carinulata. Taxonomy (NCBI): domain Eukaryota; kingdom Metazoa; phylum Arthropoda; class Insecta; order Coleoptera; family Chrysomelidae; genus Diorhabda; species Diorhabda carinulata. The sequence goes on from NC_079462.1 coordinate 16,014,171, forward strand.
TCGTCGATTTACATCCGTTGAAGCCCATTGAGGTCGATTGTCACTTTGTGTTGAGTGAAAATTTTCTAAGTCTATCTTCCTAATTTGAAGTCGAATTTCAACATTTCTGATATATTTGAGTGAGTTTGCATCTAACTTTGTCAGATATCGTCGATTTACATCCGTTGAAGCCCATTGAGGTCGATTGTCACTTCGTGTTGAGTGAAAATTTTCTAAGTCTATCTTCCTAATTTGAAGTCGAATTTCAACATTTCTGATATATTTGAGTGAGTTTGCATCTAACTTTGTCAGATATCGTCGATTTACATCCATTGAAGCCCATTGAGGTCGATTGTCACTTTGTGTTGGGTGAAAATTTTCTAAGTCTATCTTCCTAATTTGAAGTCGAATTTCAACATTTCTGATATATTTGAGTGAGTTTGCATCTTACTTTGTCAGATATCGTCGATTTACATCCATTGAAGCCCAATGAGGTCGATTGTCACTTTGTGTTGATTGAAAATTTTCTAAGTCTATCTTCCTAATTTGAAGTCGAATTTCAACATTTCTGATATATTTGAGTGAGTTTGCATCTAACTTTGTCAGATATCGTCGATTTACATCCATTGAAGCCCATTGAGGTCGATTGTCACTTTGTGTTGATTGAAAATCTTCTAAGTCTATCATCCTAATTTGAAGTCGAATTTCAACATTTCTCATATATTTGAGTGAGTTTGCATCTTACTTTGTCAGATATCGTCGATTTACATCCGTAGAAGCCCATTGAGGTCGATTGTCACTTTGTGTTGAGTGAAAATTTCCTAAGTCTATCTTCCTAATTTGAAGTCGAATTTCAACATTTCTGATATATTTGAGTGAGTTTGCATCTAACTTTGTCAGATATCGTCAATTAACATCCATTGAAGCCCATTGAGGTCGATTGTCACTTTGTGTTGAGTGAAAATTTTTTAAGTCTATCTTCCTAATTTGAAGTCGAATTTCAACATTTCTGATATATTTGAGTGAGTTTGCATCTAACTTTGTCAGATATCGTCGATTAACATCCATTGAAGCCCATTGAGGTTGATTGTCACTTTGTGTTGAGTGAAAATTTTCTAAGTCTATCTTCCTAATTTGAAGTCGAATTTCAACATTTCTGATATATTTGAGTGAGTTTGCATCTTACTTTGTCAGATATCGTCGATTAACATCCGTTGAAGCCCATTGAGGTCGATTGTCACTTTGTGTTGAGTGAAAATTTTCTAAGTCTATCTTCCTAATTTGAAGTCGAATTTCAACATTTCTGATATATTTGAGTGAGTTTGCATCTAACTTTGTCAGATATCGTCGATTAACATCCATTGAAGCCCATTGAGGTTGATTGTCACTTTGTGTTGAGTGAAAATTTTCTAAGTCTATCTTCCTAATTTGAAGTCGAATTCCAACATTTCTGATATATTTGAGTGAGTTTGCATCTAACTTTGTCAGATATCGTCGATTAACATCCGTTGAAGCCCATTGAGGTCGATTGTCACTTTGTGTTGAGTGAAAATTTTCTAAGTCTATCTTCCTAATTTGAAGTCGAATTTCAACATTTCTGATATATTTGAGTGAGTTTGCATCTAACTTTGTCAGATATCGTCGATTTACATCCGTTGAAGCCCATTGAGGTCGATTGTCACTTTTTGTTGAGTGAAAATTTTCTAAGTCTATCTTCCTAATTTGAAGTCGAATTTCAACATTTCTGATATATTTGAGTGAGTTTGCATCTAACTTTGTCAGATATCGTCGATTTACATCCATTGAAGCCCATTGAGGTCGATTGTCACTTTGTGTTGATTGAAAATCTTCTAAGTCTATCTTCCTAATTTGAAGTCGAATTTCAACATTTCTGATATATTTGAGTGAGTTTGCATCTAACTTTGTCAGATATCGTCGATTAACATCCATTGAAGCCCATTGAGGTCGATTGTCACTTTGTGTTGGGTGAAAATTTTCTAAGTCTATCTTCCTAATTTGAAGTCGAATTTCAACATTTCTGATATATTTGAGTGAGTTTGCATCTTACTTTGTCAGATATCGTCGATTTACATCCGTTGAAGCCCATTGAGGTCGATTGTCACTTTGTGTTGAGTGAAAATCTTCTAAGTCTATCTTCCTAATTTGAAGTCGAATTTCAACATTTCTGATATATTTGAGTGAGTTTGCATCTAACTTTGTCAGATATCGTCGATTAACATCCATTGAAGCCCATTGAGGTCGATTGTCACTTTGTGTTGGGTGAAAATTTTCTAAGTCTATCTTCCTAATTTGAAGTCGAATTTCAACATTTCTGATATATTTGAGTGAGTTTGCATCTAACTTTGTCAGATATCGTCGATTTACATCCATTGAAGCCCATTGAGGTCGATTGTCACTTTGTGTTGATTGAAAATCTTCTAAGTCTATCTTCCTAATTTGAAGTCGAATTTCAACATTTCTGATATATTTGAGTGAGTTTGCATCTTACTTTGTCAGATATCGTCGATTTACATCCGTAGAAGCCCATTGAGGTCGATTGTCACTTTGTGTTGAGTGAAAATTTCCTAAGTCTATCTTCCTAATTTGAAGTCGAATTTCAACATTTCTGATATATTTGAGTGAGTTTGCATCTAACTTTGTCAGATATCGTCAATTAACATCCATTGAAGCCCATTGAGGTCGATTGTCACTTTGTGTTGAGTGAAAATTTTTTAAGTCTATCTTCCTAATTTGAAGTCGAATTTCAACATTTCTGATATATTTGAGTGAGTTTGCATCTAACTTTGTCAGATATCGTCGATTAACATCCATTGAAGCCCATTGAGGTTGATTGTCACTTTGTGTTGAGTGAAAATTTTCTAAGTCTATCTTCCTAATTTGAAGTCGAATTTCAACATTTCTGATATATTTGAGTGAGTTTGCATCTTACTTTGTCAGATATCGTCGATTTACATCCGTAGAAGCCCATTGAGGTCGATTGTCACTTTGTGTTGATTGAAAATTTTCTAAGTCTATCTTCCTAATTTGAAGTAGAATTTCAACATTTCTGATATATTTGAGTGAGTTTGCATCTAACTTTGTCAGATATCGTCAATTAACATCCATTGAAGCCCATTGAGGTCGATTGTCACTTTGTGTTGAGTGAAAATTTTCTAAGTCTATCTTCCTAATTTGAAGTCGAATTCCAACATTTCTGATATATTTGAGTGAGTTTGCATCTAACTTTGTCAGATATCGTCGATTAACATCCATTGAAGCTCATTGAGGTCGATTGTCACTTTGTGTTGAGTGAAAATTTCCTAAGTCTATCTTCCTAATTTGAAGTCGAATTTGAACATTTCTGATATATTTGAGTGAGTTTGCATCTAACTTTGTCAGATATCGTCGATTAACATCCATTGAAGCCCATTGAGGTCGATTGTCACTTTGTGTTGGGTGAAAATTTTCTAAGTCTATCTTCCTAATTTGAAGTCGAATTTCAACATTTCTGATATATTTGAGTGAGTTTGCATCTTACTTTGTCAGATATCGTCGATTTACATCCGTTGAAGCCCATTGAGGTCGATTGTCACTTTGTGTTGAGTGAAAATTTTCTAAGTCTATCTTCCTAATTTGAAGTCGAATTTCAACATTTCTGATATATTTGAGTGAGTTTGCATCTAACTTTGTCAGATATCGTCGATTTACATCCGTTGAAGCCCATTGAGGTCGATTGTCACTTCGTGTTGAGTGAAAATTTTCTAAGTCTATCTTCCTAATTTGAAGTCGAATTTCAACATTTCTGATATATTTGAGTGAGTTTGCATCTAACTTTGTCAGATATCGTCGATTTACATCCATTGAAGCCCATTGAGGTCGATTGTCACTTTGTGTTGGGTGAAAATTTTCTAAGTCTATCTTCCTAATTTGAAGTCGAATTTCAACATTTCTGATATATTTGAGTGAGTTTGCATCTTACTTTGTCAGATATCGTCGATTTACATCCATTGAAGCCCAATGAGATCGATTGTCACTTTGTGTTGATTGAAAATTTTCTAAGTCTATCTTCCTAATTTGAAGTCGAATTTCAACATTTCTGATATATTTGAGTGAGTTTGCATCTAACTTTGTCAGATATCGTCGATTTACATCCATTGAAGCCCATTGAGGTCGATTGTCACTTTGTGTTGATTGAAAATCTTCTAAGTCTATCATCCTAATTTGAAGTCGAATTTCAACATTTCTCATATATTTGAGTGAGTTTGCATCTTACTTTGTCAGATATCGTCGATTTACATCCGTAGAAGCCCATTGAGGTCGATTGTCACTTTGTGTTGAGTGAAAATTTCCTAAGTCTATCTTCCTAATTTGAAGTCGAATTTCAACATTTCTGATATATTTGAGTGAGTTTGCATCTAACTTTGTCAGATATCGTCAATTAACATCCATTGAAGCCCATTGAGGTCGATTGTCACTTTGTGTTGAGTGAAAATTTTTTAAGTCTATCTTCCTAATTTGAAGTCGAATTTCAACATTTCTGATATATTTGAGTGAGTTTGCATCTAACTTTGTCAGATATCGTCGATTAACATCCATTGAAGCCCATTGAGGTTGATTGTCACTTTGTGTTGAGTGAAAATTTTCTAAGTCTATCTTCCTAATTTGAAGTCGAATTTCAACATTTCTGATATATTTGAGTGAGTTTGCATCTTACTTTGTCAGATATCGTCGATTTACATCCGTAGAAGCCCATTGAGGTCGATTGTCACTTTGTGTTGATTGAAAATTTTCTAAGTCTATCTTCCTAATTTGAAGTCGAATTTCAACATTTCTGATATATTTGAGTGAGTTTGCATCTAACTTTGTCAGATATCGTCAATTAACATCCATTGAAGCCCATTGAGGTCGATTGTCACTTTGTGTTGAGTGAAAATTTTCTAAGTCTATCTTCCTAATTTGAAGTAGAATTCCAACATTTCTGATATATTTGAGTGAGTTTGCATCTAACTTTGTCAGATATCGTCGATTAACATCCATTGAAGCTCATTGAGGTCGATTGTCACTTTGTGTTGAGTGAAAATTTCCTAAGTCTATCTTCCTAATTTGAAGTCGAATTTGAACATTTCTGATATATTTGAGTGAGTTTGCATCTAACTTTGTCAGATATCGTCGATTAACATCCATTGAAGCCCATTGAGGTCGATTGTCACTTTGTGTTGGGTGAAAATTTTCTAAGTCTATCTTCCTAATTTGAAGTCGAATTTCAACATTTCTGATATATTTGAGTGAGTTTGCATCTTACTTTGTCAGATATCGTCGATTTACATCCGTTGAAGCCCATTGAGGTCGATTGTCACTTTGTGTTGAGTGAAAATTTTCTAAGTCTATCTTCCTAATTTGAAGTCGAATTTCAACATTTCTGATATATTTGAGTGAGTTTGCATCTAACTTTGTCAGATATCGTCGATTTACATCCATTGAAGCCCATTGAGGTCGATTGTCACTTTGTGTTGATTGAAAATCTTCTAAGTCTATCTTCCTAATTTGAAGTCGAATTTCAACATTTCTGATATATTTGAGTGAGTTTGCATCTAACTTTGTCAGATATCGTCGATTAACATCCATTGAAGCCCATTGAGGTCGATTGTCACTTTGTGTTGGGTGAAAATTTTCTAAGTCTATCTTCCTAATTTGAAGTAGAATTCCAACATTTCTGATATATTTGAGTGAGTTTGCATCTAACTTTGTCAGATATCGTCGATTAACATCCATTGAAGCTCATTGAGGTCGATTGTCACTTTGTGTTGAGTGAAAATTTCCTAAGTCTATCTTCCTAATTTGAAGTCGAATTTGAACATTTCTGATATATTTGAGTGAGTTTGCATCTAACTTTGTCAGATATCGTCGATTAACATCCATTGAAGCCCATTGAGGTCGATTGTCACTTTGTGTTGGGTGAAAATTTTTTAAGTCTATCTTCCTAATTTGAAGTCGAATTTCAACATTTCTGATATATTTGAGTGAGTTTGCATCTTACTTTGTCAGATATCGTCGATTTACATCCGTTGAAGCCCATTGAGGTCGATTGTCACTTTGTGTTGAGTGAAAATTTTCTAAGTCTATCTTCCTAATTTGGAGTCGAATTTCAACATTTCTGATATATTTGAGTGAGTTTGCATCTAACTTTGTCAGATATCGTCGATTTACATCCGTTGAAGCCCATTGAGGTCGATTGTCACTTTGTGTTGAGTGAAAATTTTCTAAGTCTATCTTCCTAATTTGAAGTCGAATTTCAACATTTCTGATATATTTGAGTGAGTTTGCATCTAACTTTGTCAGATATCGTCGATTTACATCCATTGAAGCCCATTGAGGTCGATTGTCACTTTGTGTTGATTGAAAATCTTCTAAGTCTATCTTCCTAATTTGAAGTCGAATTTCAACATTTCTGATATATTTGAGTGAGTTTGCATCTAACTTTGTCAGATATCGTCGATTAACATCCATTGAAGCCCATTGAGGTCGATTGTCACTTTGTGTTGGGTGAAAATTTTCTAAGTCTATCTTCCTAATTTGAAGTCGAATTTCAACATTTCTGATATATTTGAGTGAGTTTGCATCTTACTTTGTCAGATATCGTCGATTTACATCCGTTGAAGCCCATTGAGGTCGATTGTCACTTTGTGTTGAGTGAAAATTTTCTAAGTCTATCTTCCTAATTTGAAGTCGAATTTCAACATTTCTGATATATTTGAGTGAGTTTGCATCTAACTTTGTCAGATATCGTCGATTTACATCCATTGAAGCCCATTGAGGTCGATTGTCACTTTGTGTTGATTGAAAATCTTCTAAGTCTATCTTCCTAATTTGAAGTCGAATTTCAACATTTCTGATATATTTGAGTGAGTTTGCATCTTACTTTGTCAGATATCGTCGATTTACATCCGTTGAAGCCCATTGAGGTCGATTGTCACTTTGTGTTGAGTGAAAATTTTTTAAGTCTATCTTCCTAATTTGAAGTCGAATTTCAAAATTTCTCATATATTTGATTGAGTTTGCATCTTACTTTGTCAGATATCGTCAATTAACATCCATTGAAGCCCATTGAGGTCGATTGTCACTTTGTGTTGAGTGAAAATTTTCTAAGTCTATCTTCCTAATTTGAAGTCGAATTCCAACATTTCTGATATATTTGAGTGAGTTTGCATCTAACTTTGTCAGATATCGTCGATTAACATCCATTGAAGCTCATTGAGGTCGATTGTCACTTTGTGTTGAGTGAAAATTTTTTAAGTCTATCTTCCTAATTTGAAGTCGAATTTGAACATTTCTGATATATTTGAGTGAGTTTGCATCTAACTTTGTCAGATATCGTCGATTAACATCCATTGAAGCTCATTGAGGTCGATTGTCACTTTGTGTTGAGTGAAAATTTCCTAAGTCTATCTTCCTAATTTGAAGTCGAATTTGATCATTTCTGATATATTTGAGTGAGTTTGCATCTAACTTTGTCAGATATCGTCGATTAACATCCATTGAAGCCCATTGAGGTCGATTGTTACTTTGTGTTGGGTGAAAATTTTCTAAGTCTATCTTCCTAATTTGAAGTCGAATTCCAACATTTCTGATATATTTGAGTGAGTTTGCATCTAACTTTGTCAGATATCGTCAATTAACATCCATTGAAGCCCATTGAGGTCGATTGTCACTTTGTGTTGAGTGAAAATTTTCTAAGTCTATCTTCCTAATTTGAAGTCGAATTCCAACATTTCTGATATATTTGAGTGAGTTTGCATCTAACTGTGTCAGATATCGTCGATTAACATCCATTGAAGCTCATTGAGGTCGATTGTCATTTTGTGTTGAGTGAAAATTTCCTAAGTCTATCTTCCTAATTTGAAGTCGAATTTGAACATTTCTGATATATTTGAGTGAGTTTGCATCTAACTTTGTCAGATATCGTCGATTAACATCCATTGAAGCCCATTGAGGTCGATTGTCACTTTGTGTTGGGTGAAAATTTTCTAAGTCTATCTTCCTAATTTGAAGTCGAATTCCAACATTTCTGATATATTTGAGTGAGTTTGCATCTAACTTTGTCAGATATCGTCAATTAACATCCATTGAAGCCCATTGAGGTCGATTGTCACTTTGTGTTGAGTGTAAATTTTCTAAGTCTATCTTCCTAATTTGAAGTCGAATTCCAACATTTCTGATATATTTGAGTGAGTTTGCATCTAACTTTGTCAGATATCGTCGATTAACATCCATTGAAGCTCATTGAGGTCGATTGTCATTTTGTGTTGAGTGAAAATTTCCTAAGTCTATCTTCCTAATTTGAAGTCGAATTTGAACATTTCTGATATATTTGAGTGAGTTTGCATCTAACTTTGTCAGATATCGTCGATTAACATCCATTGAAGCCCATTGAGGTCGATTGTCACTTTGTGTTGGGTGAAAATTTTCTAAGTCTATCTTCCTAATTTGAAGTCGAATTCCAACATTTCTGATATATTTGAGTGAGTTTGCATCTAACTTTGTCAGATATCGTCAATTAACATCCATTGAAGCCCATTGAGGTCGATTGTCACTTTGTGTTGAGTGAAAATTTTCTAAGTCTATCTTCCTAATTTGAAGTCGAATTCCAACATTCCTGATATATTTGAGTGAGTTTGCATCTAACTTTGTCAGATATCGTCGATTAACATCCATTGAAGCTCATTGAGGTCGATTGTCATTTTGTGTTGAGTGAAAATTTCCTAAGTCTATCTTCCTAATTTGAAGTCGAATTTCAACATTTCTGATATATTTGAGTGAGTTTGCATCTAACTTTGTCAGATATCGTCAATTAACATCCATTGAAGCCCATTGAGGTCGATTGTCACTTTGTGTTGAGTGAAAATTTTCTAAGTCTATCTTCCTAATTTGAAGTCGAATTCCAACATTTCTGATATATTTGAGTGAGTTTGCATCTAACTTTGTCAGATATCGTCGATTAACATCCATTGAAGCTCATTGAGGTCGATTGTCACTTTGTGTTGAGTGAAAATTTCCTAAGTCTATCTTCCTAATTTGAAGTCGAATTTGAACATTTCTGATATATTTGAGTGAGTTTGCATCTAACTTTGTCAGATATCGTCGATTAACATCCATTGAAGCCCATTGAGGTCGATTGTCACTTTGTGTTGGGTGAAAATTTTCTAAGTCTATCTTCCTAATTTGAAGTCGAATTCCAACATTTCTGATATATTTGAGTGAGTTTGCATCTTACTTTGTCAGATATCGTCGATTTACATCCGTTGAAGCCCATTGAGGTCGATTGTCACTTTGTGTTGAGTGAAAATTTCCTAAGTCTATCTTCCTAATTTGAAGTCGAATTTCAAAATTTCTGATATATTTGAGTGAGTTTGCATCTAACTTTGTCAGATATCGTCGATTAACATCCATTGAAGCTCATTGAGGTCGATTGTCACTTTGTGTTGAGTGAAAATTTCCTAAGTCTATCTTCCTAATTTGAAGTCGAATTTGAACATTTCTGATATATTTGAGTGAGTTTGCATCTAACTTTGTCAGATATCGTCGATTAACATCCATTGAAGCCCATTGAGGTCGATTGTCACTTTGTGTTGGGTGAAAATTTTCTAAGTCTATCTTCCTAATTTGAAGTCGAATTTGAACATTTCTGATATATTTGAGTGAGTTTGCATCTAACTTTGTCAGATATCGTCGATTAACATCCATTGAAGCCCATTGAGGTCGATTGTCACTTTGTGTTGGGTGAAAATTTTCTAAGTCTATCTTCCTAATTCGAAGTCGAATTTCAACATTTCTGATATATTTGAGTGAGTTTGCATCTTACTTTGTCAGATATCGTCGATTTACATCCGTTGAAGCCCATTGAGGTCGATTGTCACTTTGTGTTGAGTGAAAATTTTCTAAGTCTATCTTCCTAATTTGGAGTCGAATTTCAACATTTCTGATATATTTGAGTGAGTTTGCATCTAACTTTGTCAGATATCGTCGATTTACATCCGTTGAAGCCCATTGAGGTCGATTGTCACTTTGTGTTGAGTGAAAATTTTCTAAGTCTATCTTCCTAATTTGAAGTCGAATTTCAACATTTCTGATATATTTGAGTGAGTTTGCATCTAACTTTGTCAGATATCGTCGATTAACATCCATTGAAGCCCATTGAGGTCGATTGTCACTTTGTGTTGGGTGAAAATTTTCTAAGTCTATCTTCCTAATTTGAAGTCGAATTTCAACATTTCTGATATATTTGAGTGAGTTTGCATCTTACTTTGTCAGATATCGTCGATTTACATCCGTTGAAGCCCATTGAGGTCGATTGTCACTTTGTGTTGAGTGAAAATTTTCTAAGTCTATCTTCCTAATTTGAAGTCGAATTTCAACATTTCTGATATATTTGAGTGAGTTTGCATCTAACTTTGTCAGATATCGTCGATTTACATCCATTGAAGCCCATTGAGGTCGATTGTCACTTTGTGTTGGGTGAAAATTTTCTAAGTCTATCTTCCTAATTTGAAGTAGAATTCCAACATTTCTGATATATTTGAGTGAGTTTGCATCTAACTTTGTCAGATATCGTCGATTAACATCCATTGAAGCCCATTGAGGTCGATTGTCACTTTGTGTTGAGTGAAAATTTTCTAAGTCTATCTTCCTAATTTGAAGTCGAATTCCAACATTTCTGATATATTTGAGTGAGTTTGCATCTAACTTTGTCAGATATCGTCGATTAACATCCATTGAAGCTCATTGAGGTCGATTGTCACTTTGTGTTGAGTGAAAATTTCCTAAGTCTATCTTCCTAATTTGAAGTCGAATTTGAACATTTCTGATATATTTGAGTGAGTTTGCATCTAACTTTGTCAGATATCGTCGATTAACATCCATTGAAGCCCATTGAGGTCGATTGTCACTTTGTGTTGGGTGAAAATTTTCTAAGTCTATCTTCCTAATTTGAAGTCGAATTCCAACATTTCTGATATATTTGAGTGAGTTTGCATCTAACTTTGTCAGATATCGTCAATTAACATCCATTGAAGCCCATTGAGGTCGATTGTCACTTTGTGTTGAGTGAAAATTTTCTAAGTCTATCTTCCTAATTTGAAGTCGAATTCCAACATTTCTGATATATTTGAGTGAGTTTGCATCTAACTTTGTCAGATATCGTCGATTAACATCCATTGAAGCCCATTGAGGTCGATTGTCATTTTGTGTTGAGTGAAAATTTTCTAAGTCTATCTTCCTAATTTGAAGTCGAATTTGAACATTTCTGATATATTTGAGTGAGTTTGCATCTAACTTTGTCAGATATCGTCGATTAACATCCATTGAAGCCCATTGAGGTCGATTGTCACTTTGTGTTGGGTGAAAATTTTCTAAGTCTATCTTCCTAATTCGAAGTCGAATTTCAACATTTCTGATATATTTGAGTGAGTTTGCATCTTACTTTGTCAGATATCGTCGATTTACATCCGTTGAAGCCCATTGAGGTCGATTGTCACTTTGTGTTGAGTGAAAATTTTCTAAGTCTATCTTCCTAATTTGGAGTCGAATTTCAACATTTCTGATATATTTGAGTGAGTTTGCATCTAACTTTGTCAGATATCGTCGATTTACATCCGTTGAAGCCCATTGAGGTCGATTGTCACTTTGTGTTGAGTGAAAATTTTCTAAGTCTATCTTCCTAATTTGAAGTCGAATTTCAACATTTCTGATATATTTGAGTGAGTTTGCATCTAACTTTGTCAGATATCGTCGATTAACATCCATTGAAGCCCATTGAGGTCGATTGTCACTTTGTGTTGGGTGAAAATTTTCTAAGTCTATCTTCCTAATTTGAAGTCGAATTTCAACATTTCTGATATATTTGAGTGAGTTTGCATCTTACTTTGTCAGATATCGTCGATTTACATCCGTTGAAGCCCATTGAGGTCGATTGTCACTTTGTGTTGAGTGAAAATTTTCTAAGTCTATCTTCCTAATTTGAAGTCGAATTTCAACATTTCTGATATATTTGAGTGAGTTTGCATCTAACTTTGTCAGATATCGTCGATTTACATCCATTGAAGCCCATTGAGGTCGATTGTCACTTTGTGTTGGGTGAAAATTTTCTAAGTCTATCTTCCTAATTTGAAGTAGAATTCCAACATTTCTGATATATTTGAGTGAGTTTGCATCTAACTTTGTCAGATATCGTCGATTAACATCCATTGAAGCCCATTGAGGTCGATTGTCACTTTGTGTTGAGTGAAAATTTTCTAAGTCTATCTTCCTAATTTGAAGTCGAATTCCAACATTTCTGATATATTTGAGTGAGTTTGCATCTAACTTTGTCAGATATCGTCGATTAACATCCATTGAAGCTCATTGAGGTCGATTGTCACTTTGTGTTGAGTGAAAATTTCCTAAGTCTATCTTCCTAATTTGAAGTCGAATTTGAACATTTCTGATATATTTGAGTGAGTTTGCATCTAACTTTGTCAGATATCGTCGATTAACATCCATTGAAGCCCATTGAGGTCGATTGTCACTTTGTGTTGGGTGAAAATTTTCTAAGTCTATCTTCCTAATTTGAAGTCGAATTCCAACATTTCTGATATATTTGAGTGAGTTTGCATCTAACTTTGTCAGATATCGTCAATTAACATCCATTGAAGCCCATTGAGGTCGATTGTCACTTTGTGTTGAGTGAAAATTTTCTAAGTCTATCTTCCTAATTTGAAGTCGAATTCCAACATTTCTGATATATTTGAGTGAGTTTGCATCTAACTTTGTCAGATATCGTCGATTAACATCCATTGAAGCTCATTGAGGTCGATTGTCATTTTGTGTTGAGTGAAAATTTCCTAAGTCTATCTTCCTAATTTGAAGTCGAATTTGAACATTTCTGATATATTTGAGTGAGTTTGCATCTAACTTTGTCAGATATCGTCGATTAACATCCATTGAAGCCCATTGAGGTCGATTGTCACTTTGTGTTGGGTGAAAATTTTCTAAGTCTATCTTCCTAATTTGAAGTCGAATTCCAACATTTCTGATATATTTGAGTGAGTTTGCATCTAACTTTGTCAGATATCGTCAATTAACATCCATTGAAGCCCATTGAGGTCGATTGTCACTTTGTGTTGAGTGAAAATTTTCTAAGTCTATCTTCCTAATTTGAAGTCGAATTCCAACATTCCTGATATATTTGAGTGAGTTTGCATCTAACTTTGTCAGATATCGTCGATTAACATCCATTGAAGCTCATTGAGGTCGATTGTCATTTTGTGTTGAGTGAAAATTTCCTAAGTCTATCTTCCTAATTTGAAGTCGAATTTCAACATTTCTGATATATTTGAGTGAGTTTGCATCTAACTTTGTCAGATATCGTCAATTAACATCCATTGAAGCCCATTGAGGTCGATTGTCACTTTGTGTTGAGTGAAAATTTTCTAAGTCTATCTTCCTAATTTGAAGTCGAATTCCAACATTTCTGATATATTTGAGTGAGTTTGCATCTAACTTTGTCAGATATCGTCGACTAACATCCATTGAAGCCCATTGAGGTCGATTGTCACTTTGTGTTGAGTGAAAATTTTCTAAGTCTATCTTCCTAATTTGAAGTCGAATTCCAACATTTCTGATATATTTGAGTGAGTTTGCATCTAACTTTGTCAGATATCGTCGATTAACATCCATTGAAGCTCATTGAGGTCGATTGTCACTTTGTGTTGAGTGAAAATTTCCTAAGTCTATCTTCCTAATTTGAAGTCGAATTTGAACATTTCTGATATATTTGAGTGAGTTTGCATCTAACTTTGTCAGATATCGTCGATTAACATCTATTGAAGCCCATTGAGGTCGATTGTCACTTTGTGTTGGGTGAAAATTTTCTAAGTCTATCTTCCTAATTTGAAGTCGAATTCCAACATTTCTGATATATTTGAGTGAGTTTGCATCTTACTTTGTCAGATATCGTCGATTTACATCCGTTGAAGCCCATTGAGGTCGATTGTCACTTTGTGTTGAGTGAAAATTTCCTAAGTCTATCTTCCTAATTTGAAGTCGAATTTCAAAATTTCTGATATATTTGAGTGAGTTTGCATCTAACTTTGTCAGATATCGTCGATTAACATCCATTGAAGCTCATTGAGGTCGATTGTCACTTTGTGTTGAGTGAAAATTTCCTAAGTCTATCTTCCTAATTTGAAGTCGAATTTGAACATTCCTGATATATTTGAGTGAGTTTGCATCTAACTTTGTCAGATATCGTCGATTAACATCCATTGAAGCCCATTGAGGTCGATTGTCACTTTGTGTTGGGTGAAAATTTTCTAAGTCTATCTTCCTAATTTGAAGTCGAATTTGAACATTTCTGATATATTTGAGTGAGTTTGCATCTAACTTTGTCAGATATCGTCGATTAACATCCATTGAAGCCCATTGAGGTCGATTGTCACTTTGTGTTGGGTGAAAATTTTCTAAGTCTATCTTCCTAATTTGGAGTCGAATTTCAACATTTCTGATATATTTGAGTGAGTTTGCATCTAACTTTGTCAGATATCGTCGATTTACATCCGTTGAAGCCCATTGAGGTCGATTGTCACTTTGTGTTGAGTGAAAATTTTCTAAGTCTATCTTCCTAATTTGGAGTCGAATTTCAACATTTCTGATATATTTGAGTGAGTTTGCATCTAACTTTGTCAGATATCGTCGATTTACATCCGTTGAAGCCCATTGAGGTCGATTGTCACTTTGTGTTGAGTGAAAATTTTCTAAGTCTATCTTCCTAATTTGGAGTCGAATTTCAACATTTCTGATATATTTGAGTGAGTTTGCATCTAACTTTGTCAGATATCGTCGATTTACATCCGTTGAAGCCCATTGAGGTCGATTGTCACTTTGTGTTGGGTGAAAATTTTCTAAGTCTATCTTCCTAATTTGAAGTCGAATTTCAACATTTCTGATATATTTGAGTGAGTTTGCATCTTACTTTGTCAGATATCGTCGATTTACATCCGTTGAAGCCCATTGAGGTCGATTGTCACTTTGTGTTGAGTGAAAATTTTCTAAGTCTATCTTCCTAATTTGAAGTCGAATTTCAACATTTCTGATATATTTGAGTGAGTTTGCATCTAACTTTGTCAGATATCGTCGATTTACATCCATTGAAGCCCATTGAGGTCGATTGTCACTTTGTGTTGATTGAAAATCTTCTAAGTCTATCTTCCTAATTTGAAGTCGAATTTCAACATTTCTGATATATTTGAGTGAGTTTGCATCTAACTTTGTCAGATATCGTCGATTAACATCCATTGAAGCCCATTGAGGTCGATTGTCACTTTGTGTTGGGTGAAAATTTTCTAAGTCTATCTTCCTAATTTGAAGTAGAATTCCAACATTTCTGATATATTTGAGTGAGTTTGCATCTAACTTTGTCAGATATCGTCGATTAACATCCATTGAAGCTCATTGAGGTCGATTGTCACTTTGTGTTGAGTGAAAATTTCCTAAGTCTATCTTCCTAATTTGAAGTCGAATTTGAACATTTCTGATATATTTGAGTGAGTTTGCATCTAACTTTGTCAGATATCGTCGATTAACATCCATTGAAGCCCATTGAGGTCGATTGTCACTTTGTGTTGGGTGAAAATTTTCTAAGTCTATCTTCCTAATTTGAAGTCGAATTTCAACATTTCTGATATATTTGAGTGAGTTTGCATCTTACTTTGTCAGATATCGTCGATTTACATCCGTTGAAGCCCATTGAGGTCGATTGTCACTTTGTGTTGAGTGAAAATTTTCTAAGTCTATCTTCCTAATTTGGAGTCGAATTTCAACATTTCTGATATATTTGAGTGAGTTTGCATCTAACTTTGTCAGATATCGTCGATTTACATCCGTTGAAGCCCATTGAGGTCGATTGTCACTTTGTGTTGAGTGAAAATTTTCTAAGTCTATCTTCCTAATTTGAAGTCGAATTTCAACATTTCTGATATATTTGAGTGAGTTTGCATCTAACTTTGTCAGATATCGTCGATTTACATCCATTGAAGCCCATTGAGGTCGATTGTCACTTTGTGTTGATTGAAAATCTTCTAAGTCTATCTTCCTAATTTGAAGTCGAATTTCAACATTTCTGATATATTTGAGTGAGTTTGCATCTAACTTTGTCAGATATCGTCGACTAACATCCATTGAAGCCCATTGAGGTCGATTGTCACTTTGTGTTGGGTGAAAATTTTCTAAGTCTATCTTCCTAATTTGAAGTCGAATTTCAACATTTCTGATATATTTGAGTGAGTTTGCATCTTACTTTGTCAGATATCGTCGATTTACATCCGTTGAAGCCCATTGAGGTCGATTGTCACTTTGTGTTGAGTGAAAATTTTCTAAGTCTATCTTCCTAATTTGAAGTCGAATTTCAACATTTCTGATATATTTGAGTGAGTTTGCATCTAACTTTGTCAGATATCGTCGATTTACATCCATTGAAGCCCATTGAGGTCGATTGTCACTTTGTGTTGATTGAAAATCTTCTAAGTCTATCTTCCTAATTTGAAGTCGAATTTCAACATTTCTGATATATTTGAGTGAGTTTGCATCTTACTTTGTCAGATATCGTCGATTTACATCCGTTGAAGCCCATTGAGGTCGATTGTCACTTTGTGTTGAGTGAAAATTTTTTAAGTCTATCTTCCTAATTTGAAGTCGAATTTCAAAATTTCTCATATATTTGATTGAGTTTGCATCTTACTTTGTCAGATATCGTCGATTTACATCCGTTGAAGCCCATTGAGGTCGATTGTCACTTTGTGTTGAGTGAAAATTTTCTAAGTCTATCTTCCTAATTTGAAGTCGAATTTCAACATTTCTGATATATTTGAGTGAGTTTGCATCTAACTTTGTCAGATATCGTCGATTTACATCCATTGAAGCCCATTGAGGTCGATTGTCACTTTGTGTTGATTGAAAATCTTCTAAGTCTATCTTCCTAATTTGAAGTCGAATTTCAACATTTCTGATATATTTGAGTGAGTTTGCATCTAACTTTGTCAGATATCGTCGATTAACATCCATTGAAGCCCATTGAGGTCGATTGTCACTTTGTGTTGGGTGAAAATTTTCTAAGTCTATCTTCCTAATTTGAAGTAGAATTCCAACATTTCTGATATATTTGAGTGAGTTTGCATCTAACTTTGTCAGATATCGTCGATTAACATCCATTGAAGCTCATTGAGGTCGATTGTCACTTTGTGTTGAGTGAAAATTTCCTAAGTCTATCTTCCTAATTTGAAGTCGAATTTGAACATTTCTGATATATTTGAGTGAGTTTGCATCTAACTTTGTCAGATATCGTCGATTAACATCCATTGAAGCCCATTGAGGTCGATTGTCACTTTGTGTTGGGTGAAAATTTTCTAAGTCTATCTTCCTAATTTGAAGTCGAATTTCAACATTTCTGATATATTTGAGTGAGTTTGCATCTTACTTTGTCAGATATCGTCGATTTACATCCGTTGAAGCCCATTGAGGTCGATTGTCACTTTGTGTTGAGTGAAAATTTTCTAAGTCTATCTTCCTAATTTGGAGTCGAATTTCAACATTTCTGATATATTTGAGTGAGTTTGCATCTAACTTTGTCAGATATCGTCGATTTACATCCGTTGAAGCCCATTGAGGTCGATTGTCACTTTGTGTTGAGTGAAAATTTTCTAAGTCTATCTTCCTAATTTGAAGTCGAATTTCAACATTTCTGATATATTTGAGTGAGTTTGCATCTAACTTTGTCAGATATCGTCGATTTACATCCATTGAAGCCCATTGAGGTCGATTGTCACTTTGTGTTGATTGAAAATCTTCTAAGTCTATCTTCCTAATTTGAAGTCGAATTTCAACATTTCTGATATATTTGAGTGAGTTTGCATCTAACTTTGTCAGATATCGTCGACTAACATCCATTGAAGCCCATTGAGGTCGATTGTCACTTTGTGTTGGGTGAAAATTTTCTAAGTCTATCTTCCTAATTTGAAGTCGAATTTCAACATTTCTGATATATTTGAGTGAGTTTGCATCTTACTTTGTCAGATATCGTCGATTTACATCCGTTGAAGCCCATTGAGGTCGATTGTCACTTTGTGTTGAGTGAAAATTTTCTAAGTCTATCTTCCTAATTTGAAGTCGAATTTCAACATTTCTGATATATTTGAGTGAGTTTGCATCTAACTTTGTCAGATATCGTCGATTTACATCCATTGAAGCCCATTGAGGTCGATTGTCACTTTGTGTTGATTGAAAATCTTCTAAGTCTATCTTCCTAATTTGAAGTCGAATTTCAACATTTCTGATATATTTGAGTGAGTTTGCATCTTACTTTGTCAGATATCGTCGATTTACATCCGTTGAAGCCCATTGAGGTCGATTGTCACTTTGTGTTGATTGAAAATCTTCTAAGTCTATCTTCCTAATTTGAAGTCGAATTTCAACATTTCTGATATATTTGAGTGAGTTTGCATCTAACTTTGTCAGATATCGTCGACTAACATCCATTGAAGCCCATTGAGGTCGATTGTCACTTTGTGTTGGGTGAAAATTTTCTAAGTCTATCTTCCTAATTTGAAGTCGAATTTCAAAATTTCTCATATATTTGATTGAGTTTGCATCTTACTTTGTCAGATATCGTCAATTAACATCCATTGAAGCCCATTGAGGTCGATTGTCACTTTGTGTTGAGTGAAAATTTTTTAAGTCTATCTTCCTAATTTGAAGTCGAATTCCAACATTTCTGATATATTTGAGTGAGTTTGCATCTAACTTTGTCAGATATCGTCGATTAACATCCATTGAAGCTCATTGAGGTCGATTGTCACTTTGTGTTGAGTGAAAATTTTTTAAGTCTATCTTCCTAATTTGAAGTCGAATTTCAACATTTCTGATATATTTGAGTGAGTTTGCATCTAACTTTGTCAGATATCGTCGACTAACATCCATTGAAGCCCATTGAGGTCGATTGTCACTTTGTGTTGAGTGAAAATTTTCTAAGTCTATCTTCCTAATTTGAAGTCGAATTTCAACATTTCTGATATATTTGAGTGAGTTTGCATCTTACTTTGTCAGATATCGTCGATTTACATCCGTTGAAGCCCATTGAGGTCGATTGTCACTTTGTGTTGAGTGAAAATTTTCTAAGTCTATCTTCCTAATTTGGAGTCGAATTTCAACATTTCTGATATATTTGAGTGAGTTTGCATCTAACTTTGTCAGATATCGTCGATTTACATCCGTTGAAGCCCATTGAGGTCGATTGTCACTTTGTGTTGAGTGAAAATTTTCTAAGTCTATCTTCCTAATTTGGAGTCGAATTTCAACATTTCTGATATATTTGAGTGAGTTTGCATCTAACTTTGTCAGATATCGTCGATTAACATCCATTGAAGCCCATTGAGGTCGATTGTCACTTTGTGTTGGGTGAAAATTTTCTAAGTCTATCTTCCTAATTTGAAGTCGAATTTCAACATTTCTGATATATTTGAGTGAGTTTGCATCTTACTTTGTCAGATATCGTCGATTTACATCCGTTGAAGCCCATTGAGGTCGATTGTCACTTTGTGTTGATTGAAAATCTTCTAAGTCTATCTTCCTAATTTGAAGTCGAATTTCAACATTTCTGATATATTTGAGTGAGTTTGCATCTAACTTTGTCAGATATCGTCGATTAACATCCATTGAAGCCCATTGAGGTCGATTGTCACTTTGTGTTGGGTGAAAATTTTCTAAGTCTATCTTCCTAATTTGAAGTAGAATTCCAACATTTCTGATATATTTGAGTGAGTTTGCATCTAACTTTGTCAGATATCGTCGATTAACATCCATTGAAGCTCATTGAGGTCGATTGTCACTTTGTGTTGAGTGAAAATTTCCTAAGTCTATCTTCCTAATTTGAAGTCGAATTTGAACATTTCTGATATATTTGAGTGAGTTTGCATCTAACTTTGTCAGATATCGTCGATTAACATCCATTGAAGCCCATTGAGGTCGATTGTCACTTTGTGTTGGGTGAAAATTTTCTAAGTCTATCTTCCTAATTTGAAGTCGAATTTCAACATTTCTGATATATTTGAGTGAGTTTGCATCTTACTTTGTCAGATATCGTCGATTTACATCCGTTGAAGCCCATTGAGGTCGATTGTCACTTTGTGTTGAGTGAAAATTTTCTAAGTCTATCTTCCTAATTTGGAGTCGAATTTCAACATTTCTGATATATTTGAGTGAGTTTGCATCTAACTTTGTCAGATATCGTCGATTTACATCCGTTGAAGCCCATTGAGGTCGATTGTCACTTTGTGTTGAGTGAAAATTTTCTAAGTCTATCTTCCTAATTTGAAGTCGAATTTCAACATTTCTGATATATTTGAGTGAGTTTGCATCTAACTTTGTCAGATATCGTCGATTTACATCCATTGAAGCCCATTGAGGTCGATTGTCACTTTGTGTTGATTGAAAATCTTCTAAGTCTATCTTCCTAATTTGAAGTCGAATTTCAACATTTCTGATATATTTGAGTGAGTTTGCATCTAACTTTGTCAGATATCGTCGACTAACATCCATTGAAGCCCATTGAGGTCGATTGTCACTTTGTGTTGATTGAAAATCTTCTAAGTCTATCTTCCTAATTTGAAGTCGAATTTCAACATTTCTGATATATTTGAGTGAGTTTGCATCTAACTTTGTCAGATATCGTCGACTAACATCCATTGAAGCCCATTGAGGTCGATTGTCACTTTGTGTTGATTGAAAATCTTCTAAGTCTATCTTCCTAATTTGAAGTCGAATTTCAAAATTTCTCATATATTTGATTGAGTTTGCATCTTACTTTGTCAGATATCGTCGATTTACATCCGTTGAAGCCCATTGAGGTCGATTGTCACTTTGTGTTGAGTGAAAATTTTCTAAGTCTATCTTCCTAATTTGAAGTCGAATTTCAACATTTCTGATATATTTGAGTGAGTTTGCATCTAACTTTGTCAGATATCGTCGATTTACATCCATTGAAGCCCATTGAGGTCGATTGTCACTTTGTGTTGATTGAAAATCTTCTAAGTCTATCTTCCTAATTTGAAGTCGAATTTCAACATTTCTGATATATTTGAGTGAGTTTGCATCTAACTTTGTCAGATATCGTCGATTAACATCCATTGAAGCCCATTGAGGTCGATTGTCACTTTGTGTTGGGTGAAAATTTTCTAAGTCTATCTTCCTAATTTGAAGTAGAATTCCAACATTTCTGATATATTTGAGTGAGTTTGCATCTAACTTTGTCAGATATCGTCGATTAACATCCATTGAAGCTCATTGAGGTCGATTGTCACTTTGTGTTGAGTGAAAATTTCCTAAGTCTATCTTCCTAATTTGAAGTCGAATTTGAACATTTCTGATATATTTGAGTGAGTTTGCATCTAACTTTGTCAGATATCGTCGATTAACATCCATTGAAGCCCATTGAGGTCGATTGTCACTTTGTGTTGGGTGAAAATTTTCTAAGTCTATCTTCCTAATTTGAAGTCGAATTTCAACATTTCTGATATATTTGAGTGAGTTTGCATCTTACTTTGTCAGATATCGTCGATTTACATCCGTTGAAGCCCATTGAGGTCGATTGTCACTTTGTGTTGAGTGAAAATTTTCTAAGTCTATCTTCCTAATTTGGAGTCGAATTTCAACATTTCTGATATATTTGAGTGAGTTTGCATCTAACTTTGTCAGATATCGTCGATTTACATCCGTTGAAGCCCATTGAGGTCGATTGTCACTTTGTGTTGAGTGAAAATTTTCTAAGTCTATCTTCCTAATTTGAAGTCGAATTTCAACATTTCTGATATATTTGAGTGAGTTTGCATCTAACTTTGTCAGATATCGTCGATTTACATCCATTGAAGCCCATTGAGGTCGATTGTCACTTTGTGTTGATTGAAAATCTTCTAAGTCTATCTTCCTAATTTGAAGTCGAATTTCAACATTTCTGATATATTTGAGTGAGTTTGCATCTAACTTTGTCAGATATCGTCGACTAACATCCATTGAAGCCCATTGAGGTCGATTGTCACTTTGTGTTGGGTGAAAATTTTCTAAGTCTATCTTCCTAATTTGAAGTCGAATTTCAACATTTCTGATATATTTGAGTGAGTTTGCATCTTACTTTGTCAGATATCGTCGATTTACATCCGTTGAAGCCCATTGAGGTCGATTGTCACTTTGTGTTGAGTGAAAATTTTCTAAGTCTATCTTCCTAATTTGAAGTCGAATTTCAACATTTCTGATATATTTGAGTGAGTTTGCATCTAACTTTGTCAGATATCGTCGATTTACATCCATTGAAGCCCATTGAGGTCGATTGTCACTTTGTGTTGATTGAAAATCTTCTAAGTCTATCTTCCTAATTTGAAGTCGAATTTCAACATTTCTGATATATTTGAGTGAGTTTGCATCTTACTTTGTCAGATATCGTCGATTTACATCCGTTGAAGCCCATTGAGGTCGATTGTCACTTTGTGTTGAGTGAAAATTTTTTAAGTCTATCTTCCTAATTTGAAGTCGAATTTCAAAATTTCTCATATATTTGATTGAGTTTGCATCTTACTTTGTCAGATATCGTCAATTAACATCCATTGAAGCCCATTGAGGTCGATTGTCACTTTGTGTTGAGTGAAAATTTTCTAAGTCTATCTTCCTAATTTGAAGTCGAATTCCAACATTTCTGATATATTTGAGTGAGTTTGCATCTAACTTTGTCAGATATCGTCGATTAACATCCATTGAAGCTCATTGAGGTCGATTGTCACTTTGTGTTGAGTGAAAATTTTTTAAGTCTATCTTCCTAATTTGAAGTCGAATTTGAACATTTCTGATATATTTGAGTGAGTTTGCATCTAACTTTGTCAGATATCGTCGATTAACATCCATTGAAGCTCATTGAGGTCGATTGTCACTTTGTGTTGAGTGAAAATTTCCTAAGTCTATCTTCCTAATTTGAAGTCGAATTTGAACATTTCTGATATATTTGAGTGAGTTTGCATCTAACTTTGTCAGATATCGTCGATTAACATCCATTGAAGCCCATTGAGGTCGATTGTCACTTTGTGTTGGGTGAAAATTTTCTAAGTCTATCTTCCTAATTTGAAGTCGAATTCCAACATTTCTGATATATTTGAGTGAGTTTGCATCTAACTTTGTCAGATATCGTCAATTAACATCCATTGAAGCCCATTGAGGTCGATTGTCACTTTGTGTTGAGTGAAAATTTTCTAAGTCTATCTTCCTAATTTGAAGTCGAATTTCAACATTTCTGATATATTTGAGTGAGTTTGCATCTAACTTTGTCAGATATCGTCGATTTACATCCATTGAAGCCCATTGAGGTCGATTGTCACTTTGTGTTGATTGAAAATCTTCTAAGTCTATCTTCCTAATTTGAAGTCGAATTTCAACATTTCTGATATATTTGAGTGAGTTTGCATCTAACTTTGTCAGATATCGTCGATTAACATCCATTGAAGCCCATTGAGGTCGATTGTCACTTTGTGTTGGGTGAAAATTTTCTAAGTCTATCTTCCTAATTTGAAGTAGAATTCCAACATTTCTGATATATTTGAGTGAGTTTGCATCTAACTTTGTCAGATATCGTCGATTAACATCCATTGAAGCTCATTGAGGTCGATTGTCACTTTGTGTTGAGTGAAAATTTCCTAAGTCTATCTTCCTAATTTGAAGTCGAATTTGAACATTTCTGATATATTTGAGTGAGTTTGCATCTAACTTTGTCAGATATCGTCGATTAACATCCATTGAAGCCCATTGAGGTCGATTGTCACTTTGTGTTGGGTGAAAATTTTCTAAGTCTATCTTCCTAATTTGAAGTCGAATTTCAACATTTCTGATATATTTGAGTGAGTTTGCATCTTACTTTGTCAGATATCGTCGATTTACATCCGTTGAAGCCCATTGAGGTCGATTGTCACTTTGTGTTGAGTGAAAATTTTCTAAGTCTATCTTCCTAATTTGGAGTCGAATTTCAACATTTCTGATATATTTGAGTGAGTTTGCATCTAACTTTGTCAGATATCGTCGATTTACATCCGTTGAAGCCCATTGAGGTCGATTGTCACTTTGTGTTGAGTGAAAATTTTCTAAGTCTATCTTCCTAATTTGAAGTCGAATTTCAACATTTCTGATATATTTGAGTGAGTTTGCATCTAACTTTGTCAGATATCGTCGATTTACATCCATTGAAGCCCATTGAGGTCGATTGTCACTTTGTGTTGATTGAAAATCTTCTAAGTCTATCTTCCTAATTTGAAGTCGAATTTCAACATTTCTGATATATTTGAGTGAGTTTGCATCTAACTTTGTCAGATATCGTCGATTAACATCCATTGAAGCCCATTGAGGTCGATTGTCACTTTGTGTTGGGTGAAAATTTTCTAAGTCTATCTTCCTAATTTGAAGTCGAATTTCAACATTTCTGATATATTTGAGTGAGTTTGCATCTTACTTTGTCAGATATCGTCGATTTACATCCGTTGAAGCCCATTGAGGTCGATTGTCACTTTGTGTTGAGTGAAAATTTTCTAAGTCTATCTTCCTAATTTGAAGTCGAATTTCAACATTTCTGATATATTTGAGTGAGTTTGCATCTAACTTTGTCAGATATCGTCGATTTACATCCATTGAAGCCCATTGAGGTCGATTGTCACTTTGTGTTGATTGAAAATCTTCTAAGTCTATCTTCCTAATTTGAAGTCGAATTTCAACATTTCTGATATATTTGAGTGAGTTTGCATCTTACTTTGTCAGATATCGTCGATTTACATCCGTTGAAGCCCATTGAGGTCGATTGTCACTTTGTGTTGAGTGAAAATTTTTTAAGTCTATCTTCCTAATTTGAAGTCGAATTTCAAAATTTCTCATATATTTGATTGAGTTTGCATCTTACTTTGTCAGATATCGTCAATTAACATCCATTGAAGCCCATTGAGGTCGATTGTCACTTTGTGTTGAGTGAAAATTTTCTAAGTCTATCTTCCTAATTTGAAGTCGAATTCCAACATTTCTGATATATTTGAGTGAGTTTGCATCTAACTTTGTCAGATATCGTCGATTAACATCCATTGAAGCTCATTGAGGTCGATTGTCACTTTGTGTTGAGTGAAAATTTTTTAAGTCTATCTTCCTAATTTGAAGTCGAATTTGAACATTTCTGATATATTTGAGTGAGTTTGCATCTAACTTTGTCAGATATCGTCGATTAACATCCATTGAAGCTCATTGAGGTCGATTGTCACTTTGTGTTGAGTGAAAATTTCCTAAGTCTATCTTCCTAATTTGAAGTCGAATTTGAACATTTCTGATATATTTGAGTGAGTTTGCATCTAACTTTGTCAGATATCGTCGATTAACATCCATTGAAGCCCATTGAGGTCGATTGTCACTTTGTGTTGGGTGAAAATTTTCTAAGTCTATCTTCCTAATTTGAAGTCGAATTCCAACATTTCTGATATATTTGAGTGAGTTTGCATCTAACTTTGTCAGATATCGTCAATTAACATCCATTGAAGCCCATTGAGGTCGATTGTCACTTTGTGTTGAGTGAAAATTTTCTAAGTCTATCTTCCTAATTTGAAGTCGAATTCCAACATTTCTGATATATTTGAGTGAGTTTGCATCTAACTGTGTCAGATATCGTCGATTAACATCCATTGAAGCTCATTGAGGTCGATTGTCATTTTGTGTTGAGTGAAAATTTCCTAAGTCTATCTTCCTAATTTGAAGTCGAATTTGAACATTTCTGATATATTTGAGTGAGTTTGCATCTAACTTTGTCAGATATCGTCGATTAACATCCATTGAAGCCCATTGAGGTCGATTGTCACTTTGTGTTGGGTGAAAATTTTCTAAGTCTATCTTCCTAATTTGAAGTCGAATTCCAACATTTCTGATATATTTGAGTGAGTTTGCATCTAACTTTGTCAGATATCGTCAATTAACATCCATTGAAGCCCATTGAGGTCGATTGTCACTTTGTGTTGAGTGAAAATTTTCTAAGTCTATCTTCCTAATTTGAAGTCGAATTCCAACATTTCTGATATATTTGAGTGAGTTTGCATCTAACTTTGTCAGATATCGTCGATTAACATCCATTGAAGCTCATTGAGGTCGATTGTCACTTTGTGTTGAGTGAAAATTTCCTAAGTCTATCTTCCTAATTTGAAGTCGAATTTGAACATTTCTGATATATTTGAGTGAGTTTGCATCTAACTTTGTCAGATATCGTCGATTAACATCCATTGAAGCCCATTGAGGTCGATTGTCACTTTGTGTTGGGTGAAAATTTTCTAAGTCTATCTTCCTAATTTGAAGTCGAATTCCAACATTTCTGATATATTTGAGTGAGTTTGCATCTAACTTTGTCAGATATCGTCAATTAACATCCATTGAAGCCCATTGAGGTCGATTGTCACTTTGTGTTGAGTGAAAATTTTCTAAGTCTATCTTCCTAATTTGAAGTCGAATTCCAACATTTCTGATATATTTGAGTGAGTTTGCATCTAACTTTGTCAGATATCGTCGATTAACATCCATTGAAGCTCATTGAGGTCGATTGTCAGTTTGTGTTGAGTGAAAATTTCCTAAGTCTATCTTCCTAATTTGAAGTCGAATTTGAACATTTCTGATATATTTGAGTGAGTTTGCATCTAACTTTGTCAGATATCGTCGATTAACATCCATTGAAGCCCATTGAGGTCGATTGTCACTTTGTGTTGGGTGAAAATTTTCTAAGTCTATCTTCCTAATTTGAAGTCGAATTCCAACATTTCTGATATATTTGAGTGAGTTTGCATCTAACTTTGTCAGATATCGTCAATTAACATCCATTGAAGCCCATTGAGGTCGATTGTCACTTTGTGTTGAGTGAAAATTTTCTAAGTCTATCTTCCTAATTTGAAGTCGAATTCCAACATTCCTGATATATTTGAGTGAGTTTGCATCTAACTTTGTCAGATATCGTCGATTAACATCCATTGAAGCTCATTGAGGTCGATTGTCATTTTGTGTTGAGTGAAAATTTCCTAAGTCTATCTTCCTAATTTGAAGTCGAATTTCAACATTTCTGATATATTTGAGTGAGTTTGCATCTAACTTTGTCAGATATCGTCAATTAACATCCATTGAAGCCCATTGAGGTCGATTGTCACTTTGTGTTGAGTGAAAATTTTCTAAGTCTATCTTCCTAATTTGAAGTCGAATTCCAACATTTCTGATATATTTGAGTGAGTTTGCATCTAACTTTGTCAGATATCGTCGATTAACATCCATTGAAGCTCATTGAGGTCGATTGTCACTTTGTGTTGAGTGAAAATTTCCTAAGTCTATCTTCCTAATTTGAAGTCGAATTTGAACATTTCTGATATATTTGAGTGAGTTTGCATCTAACTTTGTCAGATATCGTCGATTAACATCCATTGAAGCCCATTGAGGTCGATTGTCACTTTGTGTTGGGTGAAAATTTTCTAAGTCTATCTTCCTAATTTGAAGTCGAATTCCAACATTTCTGATATATTTGAGTGAGTTTGCATCTTACTTTGTCAGATATCGTCGATTTACATCCGTTGAAGCCCATTGAGGTCGATTGTCACTTTGTGTTGAGTGAAAATTTCCTAAGTCTATCTTCCTAATTTGAAGTCGAATTTCAAAATTTCTGATATATTTGAGTGAGTTTGCATCTAACTTTGTCAGATATCGTCGATTAACATCCATTGAAGCTCATTGAGGTCGATTGTCACTTTGTGTTGAGTGAAAATTTCCTAAGTCTATCTTCCTAATTTGAAGTCGAATTTGAACATTTCTGATATATTTGAGTGAGTTTGCATCTAACTTTGTCAGATATCGTCGATTAACATCCATTGAAGCCCATTGAGGTCGATTGTCACTTTGTGTTGGGTGAAAATTTTCTAAGTCTATCTTCCTAATTTGAAGTCGAATTCCAACATTTCTGATATATTTGAGTGAGTTTGCATCTTACTTTGTCAGATATCGTCGATTTACATCCGTTGAAGCCCATTGAGGTCGATTGTCACTTTGTGTTGAGTGAAAATTTTCTAAGTCTATCTTCCTAATTTGAAGTCGAATTTCAACATTTCTGATATATTTGAGTGAGTTTGCATCTAACTTTGTCAGATATCGTCGATTTACATCCATTGAAGCCCATTGAGGTCGATTGTCACTTTGTGTTGATTGAAAATCTTCTAAGTCTATCTTCCTAATTTGAAGTCGAATTCCAACATTTCTGATATATTTGAGTGAGTTTGCATCTTACTTTGTCAGATATCGTCGATTTACATCCGTTGAAGCCCATTGAGGTCGATTGTCACTTTGTGTTGAGTGAAAATTTTCTAAGTCTATCTTCCTAATTTGAAGTCGAATTTCAACATTTCTGATATATTTGAGTGAGTTTGCATCTTACTTTGTCAGATATCGTCGATTTACATCCGTTGAAGCCCATTGAGGTCGATTGTCACTTTGTATTGAGTGAAAATTTTTTAAGTCTATCTTCCTAATTTGAAGTCGAATTTCAAAATTTCTCATATATTTGATTGAGTTTGCATCTTACTTTGTCAGATATCGTCAATTAACATACATTGAAGCCCATTGAGGTCGATTGTCACTTTGTGTTGAGTGAAAATTTTCTAAGTCTATCTTCCTAATTTGAAGTCGAATTTCAACATTTTTGATATATTCGAGTGAGATTGCATCTAACTTTGTCAGATATCGTCGATTAACATCTATTGAAGCCCATTGAGGTCGATTGTCACTTTGTGTTGAGTGAAAATTTTTTAAGTCTATCTTCCTAATTTGAAGTGAAATTTCAAAATTTCTCATATATTTGAGTGAGTTTGCATCTAAATTGTCAGATATCGTCGATTAACATCCATTGAAGCCCATTGAGGTCGATTGTCACTTTGTGTTGAGTGAAAATTTTCTAAGTTTATCTTCCTAATTTGAAGTCGAATTTCAACATTTCTCATATATTTGAGTGAGTTTGCATCTAAATAGTCAGATATCGTCGATTAACATCCATTGAAGCCCATTGAGGTCGATTGTCACTTTGTGTTGAGTGAAAATTTTTTAAGTTTATCTTCCTAATTTGAAGTCGAATTTCAACATTTCTCATATATTTGAGTGAGTTTGCATCTAACTTTATCAGATATCGTCGATTTACATCCGTTGTAGCCCATTGAGGTCGATTGTCATTTTGTGTTGAGTGAAAATTTCCTAAGTCTATCTTCCTAATTTGAAGTCGAATTTGAACATTTCTCATATATTTGAGTGAGTTTGCATCTAACTTTGTCAGATATCGTCGATTAACATCCATTGAAGCCCATTGATGTCGATTGTCACTTTGTGTTGAGTGAAAATTTTTTAAGTTTATCTTCCTAATTTGAAGTCGAATTTCAACATTTCTCATATATTTGAGTGAGTTTGCATCTAACTTTATCAGATATCGTCGATTTACATCCGTTGTAGCCCATTGAGGTCGATTGTCATTTTGTGTTGAGTGAAAATTTCCTAAGTCTATCTTCCTAATTTGAAGTCGAATTTGAACATTTCTGATATATTTGAGTGAGTTTGCATCTAACTTTGTCAGATATCGTCGATTAACATCCATTGAAGCCCATTGAGGTCGATTGTCACTTTGTGTTGGGTGAAAATTTTCTAAGTCTATCTTCCTAATTTGAAGTCGAATTTCAACATTTCTGATATATTTGAGTGAGTTTGCATCTTACTTTGTCAGATATCGTCGATTTACATCCGTTGAAGCCCATTGAGGTCGATTGTCACTTTGTGTTGAGTGAAAATTTTCTAAGTCTATCTTCCTAATTTGAAGTCGAATTTGAACATTTCTGATATATTTGAGTGAGTTTGCATCTAACTTTGTCAGATATCGTCGATTAACATCCATTGAAGCTCATTGAGGTCGATTGTCACTTTGTGTTGAGTGAAAATTTCCTAAGTCTATCTTCCTAATTTGAAGTCGAATTTGAACATTTCTGATATATTTGAGTGAGTTTGCATCTAACTTTGTCAGATATCGTCGATTAACATCCATTGAAGCCCATTGAGGTCGATTGTCACTTTGTGTTGGGTGAAAATTTTCTAAGTCTATCTTCCTAATTTGAAGTCGAATTCCAACATTTCTGATATATTTGAGTGAGTTTGCATCTAACTTTGTCAGATATCGTCAATTTACATCCGTTGAAGCCCATTGAGGTCGATTGTCACTTTGTGTTGAGTGAAAATTTTCTAAGTCTATCTTCCTAATTTGAAGTCGAATTCCAACATTTCTGATATATTTGAGTGAGTTTGCATCTAACTTTGTCAGATATCGTCGATTAACATCCATTGAAGCTCATTGAGGTCGATTGTCATTTTGTGTTGAGTGAAAATTTTTTAAGTCTATCTTCCTAATTTGAAGTCGAATTTCAACATTTCTGATATATTTGAGTGAGTTTGCATCTTACTTTGTCAGATATCGTCGATTTACATCCGTTGAAGCCCATTGAGGTCGATTGTCACTTTGTGTTGAGTGAAAATTTTCTAAGTCTATCTTCCTAATTTGAAGTCGAATTTCAACATTTCTGATATATTTGAGTGAGTTTGCATCTTACTTTGTCAGATATCGTCGATTTACATCCGTTGAAGCCCATTGAGGTCGATTGTCACTTTGTGTTGAGTGAAAATTTTCTAAGTCTATCTTCCTAATTTGAAGTCGAATTCCAACATTTCTGATATATTTGAGTGAGTTTGCATCTAACTTTGTCAGATATCGTCGATTAACATCCATTGAAGCTCATTGAGGTCGATTGTCATTTTGTGTTGAGTGAAAATTTTTTAAGTCTATCTTCCTAATTTGAAGTCGAATTTCAACATTTCTGATATATTTGAGTGAGTTTGCATCTTACTTTGTCAGATATCGTCGATTTACATCCGTTGAAGCCCATTGAGGTCGATTGTCACTTTGTGTTGAGTGAAAATTTTCTAAGTCTATCTTCCTAATTTGAAGTCGAATTTCAACATTTCTGATATATTTGAGTGAGTTTGCATCTTACTTTGTCAGATATCGTCGATTTACATCCGTTGAAGCCCATTGAGGTCGATTGTCACTTTGTATTGAGTGAAAATTTTTTAAGTCTATCTTCCTAATTTGAAGTCGAATTTCAAAATTTCTCATATATTTGATTGAGTTTGCATCTTACTTTGTCAGATATCGTCAATTAACATACATTGAAGCCCATTGAGGTCGATTGTCACTTTGTGTTGAGTGAAAATTTTCTAAGTCTATCTTCCTAATTTGAAGTCGAATTTCAACATTTTTGATATATTCGAGTGAGATTGCATCTAACTTTGTCAGATATCGTCGATTAACATCTATTGAAGCCCATTGAGGTCGATTGTCACTTTGTGTTGAGTGAAAATTTTTTAAGTCTATCTTCCTAATTTGAAGTGAAATTTCAAAATTTCTCATATATTTGAGTGAGTTTGCATCTAAATTGTCAGATATCGTCGATTAACATCCATTGAAGCCCATTGAGGTCGATTATCACTTTGTGTTGAGTGAAAATTTTCTAAGTTTATCTTCCTAATTTGAAGTCGAATTTCAACATTTCTCATATATTTGAGTGAGTTTGCATCTAAATAGTCAGATATCGTCGATTAACATCCATTGAAGCCCATTGAGGTCGATTGTCACTTTGTGTTGAGTGAAAATTTTCTAAGTCTATCTTCCTAATTTGAAGTCGAATTTCAACATTTCTCATATATTTGAGTGAGTTTGCATCTAACTTTGTCAGATATCGTCGATTAACATCCATTGAAGCCCATTGATGTCGATTGTCACTTTGTGTTGAGTGAAAATTTTTTAAGTTTATCTTCCTAATTTGAAGTCGAATTTCAACATTTCTCATATATTTGAGTGAGTTTGCATCTAACTTTATCAGATATCGTCGATTTACATCCGTTGTAGCCCATTGAGGTCGATTGTCACTTTGTGTTGAGTGAAAATTTTCTAAGTCTATCTTCCTAATTTGAAGTCGAATTTGAACATTTCTGATATATTTGAGTGAGTTTGCATCTAACTTTGTCAGATATCGTCGATTAACATCCATTGAAGCTCATTGAGGTCGATTGTCACTTTGTGTTGAGTGAAAATTTCCTAAGTCTATCTTCCTAATTTGAAGTCGAATTTGAACATTTCTGATATATTTGAGTGAGTTTGCATCTAACTTTGTCAGATATCGTCGATTAACATCCATTGAAGCCCATTGAGGTCGATTGTCACTTTGTGTTGGGTGAAAATTTTCTAAGTCTATCTTCCTAATTTGAAGTCGAATTTCAACATTTCTGATATATTTGAGTGAGTTTGCATCTTACTTTGTCAGATATCGTCGATTTACATCCGTTGAAGCCCATTGAGGTCGATTGTCACTTTGTGTTGAGTGAAAATTTTCTAAGTCTATCTTCCTAATTTGAAGTCGAATTTCAACATTTCTGATATATTTGAGTGAGTTTGCATCTAACTTTGTCAGATATCGTCGATTAACATCCATTGAAGCCCATTGAGGTCGATTGTCACTTTGTGTTGGGTGAAAATTTTCTAAGTCTATCTTCCTAATTTGAAGTCGAATTTCAACATTTCTGATATATTTGAGTGAGTTTGCATCTTACTTTGTCAGATATCGTCGATTTACATCCGTTGAAGCCCATTGAGGTCGATTGTCACTTTGTGTTGAGTGAAAATTTTCTAAGTCTATCTTCCTAATTTGAAGTCGAATTTCAACATTTCTGATATATTTGAGTGAGTTTGCATCTTACTTTGTCAGATATCGTCGATTTACATCCGTTGAAGCCCATTGAGGTCGATTGTCACTTTGTATTGAGTGAAAATTTTTTAAGTCTATCTTCCTAATTTGAAGTCGAATTTCAAAATTTCTCATATATTTGATTGAGTTTGCATCTTACTTTGTCAGATATCGTCAATTAACATACATTGAAGCCCATTGAGGTCGATTGTCACTTTGTGTTGAGTGAAAATTTTCTAAGTCTATCTTCCTAATTTGAAGTCGAATTTCAACATTTTTGATATATTCGAGTGAGATTGCATCTAACTTTGTCAGATATCGTCGATTAACATCTATTGAAGCCCATTGAGGTCGATTGTCACTTTGTGTTGAGTGAAAATTTTTTAAGTCTATCTTCCTAATTTGAAGTGAAATTTCAAAATTTCTCATATATTTGAGTGAGTTTGCATCTAAATTGTCAGATATCGTCGATTAACATCCATTGAAGCCCATTGAGGTCGATTGTCACTTTGTGTTGAGTGAAAATTTTTTAAGTTTATCTTCCTAATTTGAAGTCGAATTTCAACATTTCTCATATATTTGAGTGAGTTTGCATCTAAATAGTCAGATATCGTCGATTAACATCCATTGAAGCCCATTGAGGTCGATTGTCACTTTGTGTTGAGTGAAAATTTTCTAAGTCTATCTTCCTAATTTGAAGTCGAATTTCAACATTTCTCATATATTTGAGTGAGTTTGCATCTAACTTTGTCAGATATCGTCGATTAACATCCATTGAAGCCCATTGAGGTCGATTGTCACTTTGTGTTGGGTGAAAATTTTCTAAGTCTATCTTCCTAATTTGAAGTCGAATTCCAACATTTCTGATATATTTGAGTGAGTTTGCATCTAACTTTGTCAGATATCGTCGATTAACATCCATTGAAGCTCATTGAGGTCGATTGTCATTTTGTGTTGAGTGAAAATTTCCTAAGTCTATCTTCCTAATTTGAAGTCGAATTTGAACATTTCTGATATATTTGAGTGAGTTTGCATCTAACTTTGTCAGATATCGTCGATTAACATCCATTGAAGCCCATTGAGGTCGATTGTCACTTTGTGTTGGGTGAAAATTTTCTAAGTCTATCTTCCTAATTTGAAGTCGAATTTCAACATTTCTGATATATTTGAGTGAGTTTGCATCTTACTTTGTCAGATATCGTCGATTTACATCCGTTGAAGCCCATTGAGGTCGATTGTCACTTTGTGTTGAGTGAAAATTTTCTAAGTCTATCTTCCTAATTTGAAGTCGAATTTCAACATTTCTGATATATTTGAGTGAGTTTGCATCTTACTTTGTCAGATATCGTCGATTTACATCCGTTGAAGCCCATTGAGGTCGATTGTCACTTTGTATTGAGTGAAAATTTTTTAAGTCTATCTTCCTAATTTGAAGTCGAATTTCAAAATTTCTCATATATTTGATTGAGTTTGCATCTTACTTTGTCAGATATCGTCAATTAACATACATTGAAGCCCATTGAGGTCGATTGTCACTTTGTGTTGAGTGAAAATTTTCTAAGTCTATCTTCCTAATTTGAAGTCGAATTTCAACATTTTTGATATATTCGAGTGAGATTGCATCTAACTTTGTCAGATATCGTCGATTAACATCTATTGAAGCCCATTGAGGTCGATTGTCACTTTGTGTTGAGTGAAAATTTTTTAAGTCTATCTTCCTAATTTGAAGTGAAATTTCAAAATTTCTCATATATTTGAGTGAGTTTGCATCTAAATTGTCAGATATCGTCGATTAACATCCATTGAAGCCCATTGAGGTCGATTGTCACTTTGTGTTGAGTGAAAATTTTCTAAGTTTATCTTCCTAATTTGAAGTCGAATTTCAACATTTCTCATATATTTGAGTGAGTTTGCATCTAAATAGTCAGATATCGTCGATTAACATCCATTGAAGCCCATTGAGGTCGATTGTCACTTTGTGTTGAGTGAAAATTTTCTAAGTCTATCTTCCTAATTTGAAGTCGAATTTCAACATTTCTCATATATTTGAGTGAGTTTGCATCTAACTTTGTCAGATATCGTCGATTAACATCCATTGAAGCCCATTGATGTCGATTGTCACTTTGTGTTGAGTGAAAATTTTTTAAGTTTATCTTCCTAATTTGAAGTCGAATTTCAACATTTCTCATATATTTGAGTGAGTTTGCATCTAACTTTATCAGATATCGTCGATTTACATCCGTTGTAGCCCATTGAGGTCGATTGTCACTTTGTGTTGAGTGAAAATTTTCTAAGTCTATCTTCCTAATTTGAAGTCGAATTTGAACATTTCTGATATATTTGAGTGAGTTTGCATCTAACTTTGTCAGATATCGTCGATTAACATCCATTGAAGCTCATTGAGGTCGATTGTCACTTTGTGTTGAGTGAAAATTTTTTAAGTCTATCTTCCTAATTTGAAGTGAAATTTCAAAATTTCTCATATATTTGAGTGAGTTTGCATCTAAATTGTCAGATATCGTCGATTAACATCCATTGAAGCCCATTGAGGTCGATTGTCACTTTGTGTTGAGTGAAAATTTTCTAAGTTTATCTTCCTAATTTGAAGTCGAATTTCAACATTTCTCATATATTTGAGTGAGTTTGCATCTAAATAGTCAGATATCGTCGATTAACATCCATTGAAGCCCATTGAGGTCGATTGTCACTTTGTGTTGAGTGAAAATTTTCTAAGTCTATCTTCCTAATTTGAAGTCGAATTTCAACATTTCTCATATATTTGAGTGAGTTTGCATCTAACTTTGTCAGATATCGTCGATTAACATCCATTGAAGCCCATTGATGTCGATTGTCACTTTGTGTTGAGTGAAAATTTTTTAAGTTTATCTTCCTAATTTGAAGTCGAATTTCAACATTTCTCATATATTTGAGTGAGTTTGCATCTAACTTTATCAGATATCGTCGATTTACATCCGTTGTAGCCCATTGAGGTCGATTGTCACTTTGTGTTGAGTGAAAATTTTCTAAGTCTATCTTCCTAATTTGAAGTCGAATTTGAACATTTCTGATATATTTGAGTGAGTTTGCATCTAACTTTGTCAGATATCGTCGATTAACATCCATTGAAGCTCATTGAGGTCGATTGTCACTTTGTGTTGAGTGAAAATTTCCTAAGTCTATCTTCCTAATTTGAAGTCGAATTTGAACATTTCTGATATATTTGAGTGAGTTTGCATCTAACTTTGTCAGATATCGTCGATTAACATCCATTGAAGCCCATTGAGGTCGATTGTCACTTTGTGTTGGGTGAAAATTTTCTAAGTCTATCTTCCTAATTTGAAGTCGAATTCCAACATTTCTGATATATTTGAGTGAGTTTGCATCTAACTTTGTCAGATATCGTCGATTAACATCCATTGAAGCTCATTGAGGTCGATTGTCATTTTGTGTTGAGTGAAAATTTCCTAAGTCTATCTTCCTAATTTGAAGTCGAATTTGAACATTTCTGATATATTTGAGTGAGTTTGCATCTAACTTTGTCAGATATCGTCGATTAACATCCATTGAAGCCCATTGAGGTCGATTGTCACTTTGTGTTGGGTGAAAATTTTCTAAGTCTATCTTCCTAATTTGAAGTCGAATTTCAACATTTCTGATATATTTGAGTGAGTTTGCATCTTACTTTGTCAGATATCGTCGATTTACATCCGTTGAAGCCCATTGAGGTCGATTGTCACTTTGTGTTGAGTGAAAATTTTCTAAGTCTATCTTCCTAATTTGAAGTCGAATTTCAACATTTCTGATATATTTGAGTGAGTTTGCATCTAACTTTGTCAGATATCGTCGATTTACATCCATTGAAGCCCATTGAGGTCGATTGTCACTTTGTGTTGATTGAAAATCTTCTAAGTCTATCTTCCTAATTTGAAGTCGAATTTCAACATTTCTGATATATTTGAGTGAGTTTGCATCTTACTTTGTCAGATATCGTCGATTTACATCCGTTGAAGCCCATTGAGGTCGATTGTCACTGTGTGTTGAGTGAAAATTTTCTAAGTCTATCTTCCTAATTTGAAGTCGAATTTCAACATTTCTGATATATTTGAGTGAGTTTGCATCTTACTTTGTCAGATATCGTCGATTTACATCCGTTGAAGCCCATTGAGGTCGATTGTCACTTTGTATTGAGTGAAAATTTTTTAAGTCTATCTTCCTAATTTGAAGTCGAATTTCAAAATTTCTCATATATTTGATTGAGTTTGCATCTTACTTTGTCAGATATCGTCAATTAACATACATTGAAGCCCATTGAGGTCGATTGTCACTTTGTGTTGAGTGAAAATTTTCTAAGTCTATCTTCCTAATTTGAAGTCGAATTTCAACATTTTTGATATATTCGAGTGAGATTGCATCTAACTTTGTCAGATATCGTCGATTAACATCTATTGAAGCCCATTGAGGTCGATTGTCACTTTGTGTTGAGTGAAAATTTTTTAAGTTTATCTTCCTAATTTGAAGTCGAATTTCAACATTTCTCATATATTTGAGTGAGTTTGCATCTAAATAGTCAGATATCGTCGATTAACATCCATTGAAGCCCATTGAGGTCGATTGTCACTTTGTGTTGAGTGAAAATTTTCTAAGTCTATCTTCCTAATTTGAAGTCGAATTTCAACATTTCTCATATATTTGAGTGAGTTTGCATCTAACTTTGTCAGATATCGTCGATTAACATCCATTGAAGCCCATTGATGTCGATTGTCACTTTGTGTTGAGTGAAAATTTTTTAAGTTTATCTTCCTAATTTGAAGTCGAATTTCAACATTTCTCATATATTTGAGTGAGTGTGCATCTAACTTTATCAGATATCGTCGATTTACATCCGTTGTAGCCCATTGAGGTCGATTGTCACTTTGTGTTGAGTGAAAATTTTCTAAGTCTATCTTCCTAATTTGAAGTCGAATTTGAACATTTCTGATATATTTGAGTGAGTTTGCATCTAACTTTGTCAGATATCGTCGATTAACATCCATTGAAGCTCATTGAGGTCGATTGTCACTTTGTGTTGAGTGAAAATTTCCTAAGTCTATCTTCCTAATTTGAAGTCGAATTTGAACATTTCTGATATATTTGAGTGAGTTTGCATCTAACTTTGTCAGATATCGTCGATTAACATCCATTGAAGCCCATTGAGGTCGATTGTCACTTTGTGTTGGGTGAAAATTTTCTAAGTCTATCTTCCTAATTTGAAGTCGAATTTCAACATTTCTCATATATTTGAGTGAGTTTGCATCTTACTTTGTCAGATATCGTCGATTTACATCCGTAGAAGCCCATTGAGGTCGATTGTCACTTTGTGTTGAGTGAAAATTTCCTAAGTCTATCTTCCTAATTTGAAGTCGAATTTGAACATTTCTGATATATTTGAGTGAGTTTGCATCTAACTTTGTCAGATATCGTCGATTAACATCCATTGAAGCCCATTGAGGTCGATTGTCACTTTGTGTTGGGTGAAAATTTTCTAAGTCTATCTTCCTAATTTGAAGTCGAATTTCAACATTTCTGATATATTTGAGTGAGTTTGCATCTTACTTTGTCAGATATCGTCGATTTACATCCGTTGAAGCCCATTGAGGTCGATTGTCACTTTGTGTTGAGTGAAAATTTTCTAAGTCTATCTTCCTAATTTGAAGTCGAATTTCAACATTTCTGATATATTTGAGTGAGTTTGCATCTAACTTTGTCAGATATCGTCGATTTACATCCATTGAAGCCCATTGAGGTCGATTGTCACTTTGTGTTGATTGAAAATCTTCTAAGTCTATCTTCCTAATTTGAAGTCGAATTTCAACATTTCTGATATATTTGAGTGAGTTTGCATCTTACTTTGTCAGATATCGTCGATTTACATCCGTTGAAGCCCATTGAGGTCGATTGTCACTTTGTGTTGAGTGAAAATTTTTTAAGTCTATCTTCCTAATTTGAAGTCGAATTTCAAAATTTCTCATATATTTGAGTGAGTTTGCATCTAAATTGTCAGATATCGTCAATTAACATCCATTGAAGCCCATTGAGGTCGATTGTCACTTTGTGTTGAGTGAAAATTTTTTAAGTCTATCATCCTAATTTGAAGTCGAATTTCAACATTTCTCATATATTTGAGTGAGTTTGCATCTTACTTTGTCAGATATCGTCGATTTACATCCGTAGAAGCCCATTGAGGTCGATTGTCACTTTGTGTTGAGTGAAAATTTTCTAAGTCTATCTTCCTAATTTGAAGTCGAATTTCAACATTTCTGATATATTTGAGTGAGTTTGCATCTAACTTTGTCAGATATCGTCAATTAACATCCATTGAAGCCCATTGAGGTCGATTGTCACTTTGTGTTGAGTGAAAATTTTCTAAGTCTATCTTCCTAATTTGAAGTCGAATTCCAACATTTCTGATATATTTGAGTGAGTTTGCATCTAACTTTGTCAGATATCGTCGATTAACATCCATTGAAGCTCATTGAAGTCGATTGTCACTTTGTGTTGAGTGAAAATTTCCTAAGTCTATCTTCCTAATTTGAAGTCGAATTTGAACATTTCTGATATATTTGAGTGAGTTTGCATCTAACTTTGTCAGATATCGTCGATTAACATCCATTGAAGCCCATTGAGGTCGATTGTCACTTTGTGTTGGGTGAAAATTTTCTAAGTCTATCTTCCTAATTTGAAGTCGAATTTCAACATTTCTGATATATTTGAGTGAGTTTGCATCTTACTTTGTCAGATATCGTCGATTTACATCCGTTGAAGCCCATTGAGGTCGATTGTCACTTTGTGTTGATTGAAAATTTTCTAAGTCTATCTTCCTAATTTGAAGTCGAATTTGAACATTTCTGATATATTTGAGTGAGTTTGCATCTAACTTTGTCAGATATCGTCGATTAACATCCATTGAAGCCCATTGAGGTCGATTGTCACTTTGTGTTGGGTGAAAATTTTCTAAGTCTATCTTCCTAATTTGAAGTCGAATTTCAACATTTCTGATATATTTGAGTGAGTTTGCATCTTACTTTGTCAGATATCGTCGATTTACATCCGTTGAAGCCCATTGAGGTCGATTGTCACTTTGTGTTGAGTGAAAATTTTCTAAGTCTATCTTCCTAATTTGAAGTCGAATTCCAACATTTCTGATATATTTGAGTGAGTTTGCATCTTACTTTGTCAGATATCGTCGATTTACATCCGTTGAAGCCCATTGAGGTCGATTGTCACTTTGTGTTGAGTGAAAATTTTCTAAGTCTATCTTCCTAATTTGAAGTCGAATTTCAACATTTCTGATATATTTGAGTGAGTTTGCATCTAACTTTGTCAGATATCGTCGATTTACATCCATTGAAGCCCATTGAGGTCGATTGTCACTTTGTGTTGATTGAAAATCTTCTAAGTCTATCTTCCTAATTTGAAGTCGAATTTCAACATTTCTGATATATTTGAGTGAGTTTGCATCTTACTTTGTCAGATATCGTCGATTTACATCCGTTGAAGCCCATTGAGGTCGATTGTCACTTTGTGTTGAGTGAAAATTTTTTAAGTCTATCTTCCTAATTTGAAGTCGAATTTCAAAATTTCTCATATATTTGAGTGAGTTTGCATCTAAATTGTCAGATATCGTCAATTAACATCCATTGAAGCCCATTGAGGTCGATTGTCACTTTGTGTTGAGTGAAAATTTTTTAAGTCTATCATCCTAATTTGAAGTCGAATTTCAACATTTCTCATATATTTGAGTGAGTTTGCATCTTACTTTGTCAGATATCGTCGATTTACATCCGTAGAAGCCCATTGAGGTCGATTGTCACTTTGTGTTGAGTGAAAATTTTCTAAGTCTATCTTCCTAATTTGAAGTCGAATTTCAACATTTCTGATATATTTGAGTGAGTTTGCATCTAACTTTGTCAGATATCGTCAATTAACATCCATTGAAGCCCATTGAGGTCGATTGTCACTTTGTGTTGAGTGAAAATTTTCTAAGTCTATCTTCCTAATTTGAAGTCGAATTCCAACATTTCTGATATATTTGAGTGAGTTTGCATCTAACTTTGTCAGATATCGTCGATTAACATCCATTGAAGCTCATTGAAGTCGATTGTCACTTTGTGTTGAGTGAAAATTTCCTAAGTCTATCTTCCTAATTTGAAGTCGAATTTGAACATTTCTGATATATTTGAGTGAGTTTGCATCTAACTTTGTCAGATATCGTCGATTAACATCCATTGAAGCCCATTGAGGTCGATTGTCACTTTGTGTTGGGTGAAAATTTTCTAAGTCTATCTTCCTAATTTGAAGTCGAATTTCAACATTTCTGATATATTTGAGTGAGTTTGCATCTTACTTTGTCAGATATCGTCGATTTACATCCGTTGAAGCCCATTGAGGTCGATTGTCACTTTGTGTTGATTGAAAATTTTCTAAGTCTATCTTCCTAATTTGAAGTCGAATTTGAACATTTCTGATATATTTGAGTGAGTTTGCATCTAACTTTGTCAGATATCGTCGATTAACATCCATTGAAGCCCATTGAGGTCGATTGTCACTTTGTGTTGGGTGAAAATTTTCTAAGTCTATCTTCCTAATTTGAAGTCGAATTTCAACATTTCTGATATATTTGAGTGAGTTTGCATCTTACTTTGTCAGATATCGTCGATTTACATCCGTTGAAGCCCATTGAGGTCGATTGTCACTTTGTGTTGAGTGAAAATTTTCTAAGTCTATCTTCCTAATTTGAAGTCGAATTCCAACATTTCTGATATATTTGAGTGAGTTTGCATCTAACTTTGTCAGATATCGTCGATTAACATCCATCGAAGCTCATTGAGGTCGATTGTCACTTTGTGTTGAGTGAAAATTTCCTAAGTCTATCTTCCTAATTTGAAGTCGAATTTGAACATTTCTGATATATTTGAGTGAGTTTGCATCTAACTTTGTCAGATATCGTCGATTAACATCCATTGAAGCCCATTGAGGTCGATTGTCACTTTGTGTTGGGTGAAAATTTTCTAAGTCTATCTTCCTAATCTGAAGTCGAATTTCAACATTTCTGATATATTTGAGTGAGTTTGCATCTTACTTTGTCAGATATCGTCGATTTACATCCGTTGAAGCCCATTGAGGTCGATTGTCACTTTGTGTTGAGTGAAAATTTTCTAAGTCTATCTTCCTAATTTGAAGTCGAATTTCAACATTTCTGATATATTTGAGTGAGTTTGCATCTTACTTTGTCAGATATCGTCGATTTACATCCGTTGAAGCCCATTGAGGTCGATTGTCACTTTGTGTTGATTGAAAATTTTCTAAGTCTATCTTCCTAATTTGAAGTCGAATTTGAACATTTCTGATATATTTGAGTGAGTTTGCATCTAACTTTGTCAGATATCGTCGATTTACATCCATTGAAGCCCATTGAGGTCGATTGTCACTTTGTGTTGATTGAAAATCTTCTAAGTCTATCTTCCTAATTTGAAGTCGAATTTCAACATTTCTGATATATTTGAGTGAGTTTGCATCTTACTTTGTCAGATATCGTCGATTTACATCCGTTGAAGCCCATTGAGGTCGATTGTCACTTTGTGTTGAGTGAAAATTTTCTAAGTCTATCTTCCTAATTTGAAGTCGAATTTCAACATTTCTGATATATTTGAGTGAGTTTGCATCTAACTTTGTCAGATATCGTCGATTAACATCCATCGAAGCTCATTGAGGTCGATTGTCACTTTGTGTTGAGTGAAAATTTCCTAAGTCTATCTTCCTAATTTGAAGTCGAATTTGAACATTTCTGATATATTTGAGTGAGTTTGCATCTAACTTTGTCAGATATCGTCGATTAACATCCATTGAAGCCCATTGAGGTCGATTGTCACTTTGTGTTGGGTGAAAATTTTCTAAGTCTATCTTCCTAATCTGAAGTCGAATTTCAACATTTCTGATATATTTGAGTGAGTTTGCATCTTACTTTGTCAGATATCGTCGATTTACATCCGTTGAAGCCCATTGAGGTCGATTGTCACTTTGTGTTGAGTGAAAATTTTCTAAGTCTATCTTCCTAATTTGAAGTCGAATTTCAACATTTCTGATATATTTGAGTGAGTTTGCATCTAACTTTGTCAGATATCGTCGATTTACATCCATTGAAGCCCATTGAGGTCGATTGTCACTTTGTGTTGATTGAAAATCTTCTAAGTCTATCTTCCTAATTTGAAGTCGAATTTCAACATTTCTGATATATTTGAGTGAGTTTGCATCTTACTTTGTCAGATATCGTCGATTTACATCCGTTGAAGCCCATTGAGGTCGATTGTCACTTTGTGTTGAGTGAAAATTTTCTAAGTCTATCTTCCTAATTTGAAGTCGAATTTCAACATTTCTGATATATTTGAGTGAGTTTGCATCTAACTTTGTCAGATATCGTCGATTTACATCCGTTGAAGCCCATTGAGGTCGATTGTCACTTTGTGTTGGGTGAAAATTTTCTAAGTCTATCTTCCTAATTTGAAGTCGAATTCCAACATTTCTGATATATTTGAGTGAGTTTGCATCTAACTTTGTCAGATATCGTCGATTAACATCCATTGAAGCTCATTGAGGTCGATTGTCATTTTGTGTTGAGTGAAAATTTCCTAAGTCTATCTTCCTAATTTGAAGTCGAATTTCAACATTTCT
This sequence comes from Diorhabda carinulata, assembly GCF_026250575.1. NCBI lineage: Eukaryota > Metazoa > Arthropoda > Insecta > Coleoptera > Chrysomelidae > Diorhabda > Diorhabda carinulata. Next base: position 16,057,778 of record NC_079462.1, read on the forward strand.
GATATATTTGAGTGAGTTTGCATCTTACTTTGTCAGATATCGTCGATTTACATCCGTTGAAGCCCATTGAGGTCGATTGTCACTTTGTGTTGAGTGAAAATTTTCTAAGTCTATCTTCCTAATTTGAAGTCGAATTTCAACATTTCTGATATATTTGAGTGAGTTTGCATCTAACTTTGTCAGATATCGTCGATTTACATCCATTGAAGCCCATTGAGGTCGATTGTCACTTTGTGTTGAGTGAAAATTTTCTAAGTCTATCTTCCTAATTTGAAGTCGAATTTCAACATTTCTGATATATTTGAGTGAGTTTGCATCTAACTTTGTCAGATATCGTCGATTTACATCCATTGAAGCCCATTGAGGTCGATTGTCACTTTGTGTTGATTGAAAATCTTCTAAGTCTATCTTCCTAATTTGAAGTCGAATTTCAACATTTCTGATATATTTGAGTGAGTTTGCATCTTACTTTGTCAGATATCGTCGATTTACATCCGTTGAAGCCCATTGAGGTCGATTGTCACTTTGTGTTGAGTGAAAATTTTCTAAGTCTATCTTCCTAATTTGAAGTCGAATTTCAACATTTCTGATATATTTGAGTGAGTTTGCATCTAACTTTGTCAGATATCGTCGATTTACATCCGTTGAAGCCCATTGAGGTCGATTGTCACTTTGTGTTGGGTGAAAATTTTCTAAGTCTATCTTCCTAATTTGAAGTCGAATTCCAACATTTCTGATATATTTGAGTGAGTTTGCATCTAACTTTGTCAGATATCGTCGATTAACATCCATTGAAGCTCATTGAGGTCGATTGTCATTTTGTGTTGAGTGAAAATTTCCTAAGTCTATCTTCCTAATTTGAAGTCGAATTTCAACATTTCTGATATATTTGAGTGAGTTTGCATCTTACTTTGTCAGATATCGTCGATTTACATCCGTTGAAGCCCATTGAGGTCGATTGTCACTTTGTGTTGAGTGAAAATTTTCTAAGTCTATCTTCCTAATTTGAAGTCGAATTTCAACATTTCTGATATATTTGAGTGAGTTTGCATCTAACTTTGTCAGATATCGTCGATTTACATCCATTGAAGCCCATTGAGGTCGATTGTCACTTTGTGTTGATTGAAAATCTTCTAAGTCTATCTTCCTAATTTGAAGTCGAATTTCAACATTTCTGATATATTTGAGTGAGTTTGCATCTTACTTTGTCAGATATCGTCGATTTACATCCGTTGAAGCCCATTGAGGTCGATTGTCACTTTGTGTTGAGTGAAAATTTTTTAAGTCTATCTTCCTAATTTGAAGTCGAATTTCAAAATTTCTCATATATTTGAGTGAGTTTGCATCTAAATTGTCAGATATCGTCAATTAACATCCATTGAAGCCCATTGAGGTCGATTGTCACTTTGTGTTGAGTGAAAATTTTTTAAGTCTATCATCCTAATTTGAAGTCGAATTTCAACATTTCTCATATATTTGAGTGAGTTTGCATCTTACTTTGTCAGATATCGTCGATTTACATCCGTAGAAGCCCATTGAGGTCGATTGTCACTTTGTGTTGAGTGAAAATTTTCTAAGTCTATCTTCCTAATTTGAAGTCGAATTTCAACATTTCTGATATATTTGAGTGAGTTTGCATCTAACTTTGTCAGATATCGTCAATTAACATCCATTGAAGCCCATTGAGGTCGATTGTCACTTTGTGTTGAGTGAAAATTTTCTAAGTCTATCTTCCTAATTTGAAGTCGAATTCCAACATTTCTGATATATTTGAGTGAGTTTGCATCTAACTTTGTCAGATATCGTCGATTTACATCCATTGAAGCCCATTGAGGTCGATTGTCACTTTGTGTTGATTGAAAATCTTCTAAGTCTATCTTCCTAATTTGAAGTCGAATTTCAACATTTCTGATATATTTGAGTGAGTTTGCATCTTACTTTGTCAGATATCGTCGATTTACATCCGTTGAAGCCCATTGAGGTCGATTGTCACTTTGTGTTGAGTGAAAATTTTTTAAGTCTATCTTCCTAATTTGAAGTCGAATTTCAAAATTTCTCATATATTTGAGTGAGTTTGCATCTAAATTGTCAGATATCGTCAATTAACATCCATTGAAGCCCATTGAGGTCGATTGTCACTTTGTGTTGAGTGAAAATTTTTTAAGTCTATCATCCTAATTTGAAGTCGAATTTCAACATTTCTCATATATTTGAGTGAGTTTGCATCTTACTTTGTCAGATATCGTCGATTTACATCCGTAGAAGCCCATTGAGGTCGATTGTCACTTTGTGTTGAGTGAAAATTTTCTAAGTCTATCTTCCTAATTTGAAGTCGAATTTCAACATTTCTGATATATTTGAGTGAGTTTGCATCTAACTTTGTCAGATATCGTCAATTAACATCCATTGAAGCCCATTGAGGTCGATTGTCACTTTGTGTTGAGTGAAAATTTTCTAAGTCTATCTTCCTAATTTGAAGTCGAATTCCAACATTTCTGATATATTTGAGTGAGTTTGCATCTAACTTTGTCAGATATCGTCGATTAACATCCATTGAAGCTCATTGAAGTCGATTGTCACTTTGTGTTGAGTGAAAATTTCCTAAGTCTATCTTCCTAATTTGAAGTCGAATTTGAACATTTCTGATATATTTGAGTGAGTTTGCATCTAACTTTGTCAGATATCGTCGATTAACATCCATTGAAGCCCATTGAGGTCGATTGTCACTTTGTGTTGGGTGAAAATTTTCTAAGTCTATCTTCCTAATTTGAAGTCGAATTTCAACATTTCTGATATATTTGAGTGAGTTTGCATCTTACTTTGTCAGATATCGTCGATTTACATCCGTTGAAGCCCATTGAGGTCGATTGTCACTTTGTGTTGATTGAAAATTTTCTAAGTCTATCTTCCTAATTTGAAGTCGAATTTGAACATTTCTGATATATTTGAGTGAGTTTGCATCTAACTTTGTCAGATATCGTCGATTAACATCCATTGAAGCCCATTGAGGTCGATTGTCACTTTGTGTTGGGTGAAAATTTTCTAAGTCTATCTTCCTAATTTGAAGTCGAATTTCAACATTTCTGATATATTTGAGTGAGTTTGCATCTTACTTTGTCAGATATCGTCGATTTACATCCGTTGAAGCCCATTGAGGTCGATTGTCACTTTGTGTTGAGTGAAAATTTTCTAAGTCTATCTTCCTAATTTGAAGTCGAATTCCAACATTTCTGATATATTTGAGTGAGTTTGCATCTAACTTTGTCAGATATCGTCGATTAACATCCATCGAAGCTCATTGAGGTCGATTGTCACTTTGTGTTGAGTGAAAATTTCCTAAGTCTATCTTCCTAATTTGAAGTCGAATTTGAACATTTCTGATATATTTGAGTGAGTTTGCATCTAACTTTGTCAGATATCGTCGATTAACATCCATTGAAGCCCATTGAGGTCGATTGTCACTTTGTGTTGGGTGAAAATTTTCTAAGTCTATCTTCCTAATCTGAAGTCGAATTTCAACATTTCTGATATATTTGAGTGAGTTTGCATCTTACTTTGTCAGATATCGTCGATTTACATCCGTTGAAGCCCATTGAGGTCGATTGTCACTTTGTGTTGAGTGAAAATTTTCTAAGTCTATCTTCCTAATTTGAAGTCGAATTTCAACATTCCTGATATATTTGAGTGAGTTTGCATCTAACTTTGTCAGATATCGTCGATTTACATCCATTGAAGCCCATTGAGGTCGATTGTCACTTTGTGTTGATTGAAAATCTTCTAAGTCTATCTTCCTAATTTGAAGTCGAATTTCAACATTTCTGATATATTTGAGTGAGTTTGCATCTTACTTTGTCAGATATCGTCGATTTACATCCGTTGAAGCCCATTGAGGTCGATTGTCACTTTGTGTTGAGTGAAAATTTTCTAAGTCTATCTTCCTAATTTGAAGTCGAATTTCAACATTTCTGATATATTTGAGTGAGTTTGCATCTAACTTTGTCAGATATCGTCGATTTACATCCGTTGAAGCCCATTGAGGTCGATTGTCACTTTGTGTTGGGTGAAAATTTTCTAAGTCTATCTTCCTAATTTGAAGTCGAATTCCAACATTTCTGATATATTTGAGTGAGTTTGCATCTAACTTTGTCAGATATCGTCGATTAACATCCATTGAAGCTCATTGAGGTCGATTGTCATTTTGTGTTGAGTGAAAATTTCCTAAGTCTATCTTCCTAATTTGAAGTCGAATTTGAACATTTCTGATATATTTGAGTGAGTTTGCATCTAACTTTGTCAGATATCGTCGATTAACATCCATTGAAGCCCATTGAGGTCGATTGTCACTTTGTGTTGGGTGAAAATTTTCTAAGTCTATCTTCCTAATTTGAAGTCGAATTTCAACATTTCTGATATATTTGAGTGAGTTTGCATCTTACTTTGTCAGATATCGTCGATTTACATCCGTTGAAGCCCATTGAGGTCGATTGTCACTTTGTGTTGAGTGAAAATTTTCTAAGTCTATCTTCCTAATTTGAAGTCGAATTTCAACATTTCTGATATATTTGAGTGAGTTTGCATCTAACTTTGTCAGATATCGTCGATTTACATCCATTGAAGCCCATTGAGGTCGATTGTCACTTTGTGTTGAGTGAAAATTTTTTAAGTCTATCTTCCTAATTTGAAGTCGAATTTCAACATTTCTCATATATTTGAGTGAGTTTGCATCTTACTTTGTCAGATATCGTCGATTTACATCCGTAGAAGCCCATTGAGGTCGATTGTCACTTTGTGTTGAGTGAAAATTTCCTAAGTCTATCTTCCTAATTTGAAGTCGAATTTCAACATTTCTGATATATTTGAGTGAGTTTGCATCTAACTTTGTCAGATATCGTCAATTAACATCCATTCAAGCCCATTGAGGTCGATTGTCACTTTGTGTTGAGTGAAAATTTTCTAAGTCTATCTTCCTAATTTGAGGTCGAATTCCAACATTTCTGATATATTTGAGTGAGTTTGCATCTAACTTTGTCAGATATCGTCGATTAACATCCATCGAAGCTCATTGAGGTCGATTGTCACTTTGTGTTGAGTGAAAATTTCCTAAGTCTATCTTCCTAATTTGAAGTCGAATTTGAACATTTCTGATATATTTGAGTGAGTTTGCATCTAACTTTGTCAGATATCGTCGATTAACATCCATTGAAGCCCATTGAGGTCGATTGTCACTTTGTGTTGGGTGAAAATTTTCTAAGTCTATCTTCCTAATTTGAAGTCGAATTTCAACATTTCTGATATATTTGAGTGAGTTTGCATCTTACTTTGTCAGATATCGTCGATTTACATCCGTTGAAGCCCATTGAGGTCGATTGTCACTTTGTGTTGAGTGAAAATTTTCTAAGTCTATCTTCCTAATTTGAAGTCGAATTTCAACATTTCTGATATATTTGAGTGAGTTTGCATCTAACTTTGTCAGATATCGTCGATTTACATCCATTGAAGCCCATTGAGGTCGATTGTCACTTTGTGTTGATTGAAAATCTTCTAAGTCTATCTTCCTAATTTGAAGTCGAATTTCAACATTTCTGATATATTTGAGTGAGTTTGCATCTTACTTTGTCAGATATCGTCGATTTACATCCGTTGAAGCCCATTGAGGTCGATTGTCACTTTGTGTTGAGTGAAAATTTTCTAAGTCTATCTTCCTAATTTGAAGTCGAATTTCAACATTTCTGATATATTTGAGTGAGTTTGCATCTAACTTTGTCAGATATCGTCGATTTACATCCGTTGAAGCCCATTGAGGTCGATTGTCACTTTGTGTTGGGTGAAAATTTTCTAAGTCTATCTTCCTAATTTGAAGTCGAATTCCAACATTTCTGATATATTTGAGTGAGTTTGCATCTAACTTTGTCAGATATCGTCGATTAACATCCATTGAAGCTCATTGAGGTCGATTGTCATTTTGTGTTGAGTGAAAATTTCCTAAGTCTATCTTCCTAATTTGAAGTCGAATTTGAACATTTCTGATATATTTGAGTGAGTTTGCATCTAACTTTGTCAGATATCGTCGATTAACATCCATTGAAGCCCATTGAGGTCGATTGTCACTTTGTGTTGAGTGAAAATTTTCTAAGTCTATCTTCCTAATTTGAAGTCGAATTTCAACATTTCTGATATATTTGAGTGAGTTTGCATCTAACTTTGTCAGATATCGTCGATTTACATCCATTGAAGCCCATTGAGGTCGATTGTCACTTTGTGTTGATTGAAAATCTTCTAAGTCTATCTTCCTAATTTGAAGTCGAATTTCAACATTTCTGATATATTTGAGTGAGTTTGCATCTTACTTTGTCAGATATCGTCGATTTACATCCGTTGAAGCCCATTGAGGTCGATTGTCACTTTGTGTTGAGTGAAAATTTTTTAAGTCTATCTTCCTAATTTGAAGTCGAATTTCAAAATTTCTCATATATTTGAGTGAGTTTGCATCTAAATTGTCAGATATCGTCAATTAACATCCATTGAAGCCCATTGAGGTCGATTGTCACTTTGTGTTGAGTGAAAATTTTTTAAGTCTATCATCCTAATTTGAAGTCGAATTTCAACATTTCTCATATATTTGAGTGAGTTTGCATCTTACTTTGTCAGATATCGTCGATTTACATCCGTTGAAGCCCATTGAGGTCGATTGTCACTTTGTGTTGAGTGAAAATTTTCTAAGTCTATCTTCCTAATTTGAAGTCGAATTTCAACATTTCTGATATATTTGAGTGAGTTTGCATCTAACTTTGTCAGATATCGTCGATTAACATCCATTGAAGCCCATTGAGGTCGATTGTCACTTTGTGTTGGGTGAAAATTTTCTAAGTCTATCTTCCTAATTTGAAGTCGAATTTCTACATTTCTAATATATTTGAGTGAGTTTGCATCTTACTTTGTCAGATATCGTCGATTTACATCCGTTGAAGCCCATTGAGGTCGATTGTCACTTTGTGTTGAGTGAAAATTTTCTAAGTCTATCTTCCTAATTTGAAGTCGAATTTCAACATTTCTGATATATTTGAGTGAGTTTGCATCTAACTTTGTCAGATATCGTCGATTTACATCCATTGAAGCCCATTGAGGTCGATTGTCACTTTGTGTTGAGTGAAAATTTTCTAAGTCTATCTTCCTAATTTGAAGTCGAATTTCAACATTTCTGATATATTTGAGTGAGTTTGCATCTAACTTTGTCAGATATCGTCGATTTACATCCGTTGAAGCCCATTGAGGTCGATTGTCACTTTGTGTTGAGTGAAAATTTTCTAAGTCTATCTTCCTAATTTGAAGTCGAATTTCAACATTTCTGATATATTTGAGTGAGTTTGCATCTTACTTTGTCAGATATCGTCGATTTACATCCGTTGAAGCCCATTGAGGTCGATTGTCACTTTGTGTTGAGTGAAAATTTTCTAAGTCTATCTTCCTAATTTGAAGTCGAATTTCAACATTTCTGATATATTTGAGTGAGTTTGCATCTAACTTTGTCAGATATCGTCGATTTACATCCATTGAAGCCCATTGAGGTCGATTGTCACTTTGTGTTGATTGAAAATCTTCTAAGTCTATCTTCCTAATTTGAAGTCGAATTTCAACATATCTGATATATTTGAGTGAGTTTGCATCTAACTTTGTCAGATATCGTCGATTTACATCCATTGAAGCCCATTGAGGTCGATTGTCACTTTGTGTTGATTGAAAATCTTCTAAGTCTATCTTCCTAATTTGAAGTCGAATTCCAACATTTCTGATATATTTGAGTGAGTTTGCATCTAACTTTGTCAGATATCGTCGATTAACATCCATTGAAGCTCATTGAGGTCGATTGTCATTTTGTGTTGAGTGAAAATTTCCTAAGTCTATCTTCCTAATTTGAAGTCGAATTTGAACATTTCTGATATATTTGAGTGAGTTTGCATCTAACTTTGTCAGATATCGTCGATTAACATCCATTGAAGCCCATTGAGGTCGATTGTCACTTTGTGTTGAGTGAAAATTTTCTAAGTCTATCTTCCTAATTTGAAGTCGAATTTCAACATTTCTGATATATTTGAGTGAGTTTGCATCTAACTTTGTCAGATATCGTCGATTTACATCCATTGAAGCCCATTGAGGTCGATTGTCACTTTGTGTTGATTGAAAATCTTCTAAGTCTATCTTCCTAATTTGAAGTCGAATTTCAACATTTCTGATATATTTGAGTGAGTTTGCATCTTACTTTGTCAGATATCGTCGATTTACATCCGTTGAAGCCCATTGAGGTCGATTGTCACTTTGTGTTGAGTGAAAATTTTTTAAGTCTATCTTCCTAATTTGAAGTCGAATTTCAAAATTTCTCATATATTTGAGTGAGTTTGCATCTAAATTGTCAGATATCGTCAATTAACATCCATTGAAGCCCATTGAGGTCGATTGTCACTTTGTGTTGAGTGAAAATTTTTTAAGTCTATCATCCTAATTTGAAGTCGAATTTCAACATTTCTCATATATTTGAGTGAGTTTGCATCTTACTTTGTCAGATATCGTCGATTTACATCCGTTGAAGCCCATTGAGGTCGATTGTCACTTTGTGTTGAGTGAAAATTTTCTAAGTCTATCTTCCTAATTTGAAGTCGAATTTCAACATTTCTGATATATTTGAGTGAGTTTGCATCTAACTTTGTCAGATATCGTCGATTAACATCCATTGAAGCCCATTGAGGTCGATTGTCACTTTGTGTTGGGTGAAAATTTTCTAAGTCTATCTTCCTAATTTGAAGTCGAATTTCTACATTTCTAATATATTTGAGTGAGTTTGCATCTTACTTTGTCAGATATCGTCGATTTACATCCGTTGAAGCCCATTGAGGTCGATTGTCACTTTGTGTTGAGTGAAAATTTTCTAAGTCTATCTTCCTAATTTGAAGTCGAATTTCAACATTTCTGATATATTTGAGTGAGTTTGCATCTAACTTTGTCAGATATCGTCGATTTACATCCATTGAAGCCCATTGAGGTCGATTGTCACTTTGTGTTGAGTGAAAATTTTCTAAGTCTATCTTCCTAATTTGAAGTCGAATTTCAACATTTCTGATATATTTGAGTGAGTTTGCATCTAACTTTGTCAGATATCGTCGATTTACATCCGTTGAAGCCCATTGAGGTCGATTGTCACTTTGTGTTGAGTGAAAATTTTCTAAGTCTATCTTCCTAATTTGAAGTCGAATTTCAACATTTCTGATATATTTGAGTGAGTTTGCATCTTACTTTGTCAGATATCGTCGATTTACATCCGTTGAAGCCCATTGAGGTCGATTGTCACTTTGTGTTGAGTGAAAATTTTCTAAGTCTATCTTCCTAATTTGAAGTCGAATTTCAACATTTCTGATATATTTGAGTGAGTTTGCATCTAACTTTGTCAGATATCGTCGATTTACATCCATTGAAGCCCATTGAGGTCGATTGTCACTTTGTGTTGATTGAAAATCTTCTAAGTCTATCTTCCTAATTTGAAGTCGAATTTCAACATATCTGATATATTTGAGTGAGTTTGCATCTAACTTTGTCAGATATCGTCGATTTACATCCATTGAAGCCCATTGAGGTCGATTGTCACTTTGTGTTGATTGAAAATCTTCTAAGTCTATCTTCCTAATTTGAAGTCGAATTTCAACATTTCTGATATATTTGAGTGAGTTTGCATCTAACTTTGTCAGATATCGTCGATTAACATCCATTGAAGCCCATTGAGGTCGATTGTCACTTTGTGTTGGGTGAAAATTTTCTAAGTCTATCTTCCTAATTTGAAGTCGAATTTCAACATTTCTGATATATTTGAGTGAGTTTGCATCTTACTTTGTCAGATATCGTCGATTTACATCCGTTGAAGCCCATTGAGGTCGATTGTCACTTTGTGTTGAGTGAAAATTTTCTAAGTCTATCTTCCTAATTTGAAGTCGAATTTCAACATTTCTGATATATTTGAGTGAGTTTGCATCTAACTTTGTCAGATATCGTCGATTTACATCCATTGAAGCCCATTGAGGTCGATTGTCACTTTGTGTTGATTGAAAATCTTCTAAGTCTATCTTCCTAATTTGAAGTCGAATTTCAACATTTCTGATATATTTGAGTGAGTTTGCATCTTACTTTGTCAGATATCGTCGATTTACATCCGTTGAAGCCCATTGAGAGTCGATTGTCACTTTGTGTTGAGTGAAAATTTTTTAAGTCTATCTTCCTAATTTGAAGTCGAATTTCAAAATTTCTCATATATTTGAGTGAGTTTGCATCTAAATTGTCAGATATCGTCAATTAACATCCATTGAAGCCCATTGAGGTCGATTGTCACTTTGTGTTGAGTGAAAATTTTTTAAGTCTATCATCCTAATTTGAAGTCGAATTTCAACATTTCTCATATATTTGAGTGAGTTTGCATCTTACTTTGTCAGATATCGTCGATTTACATCCGTAGAAGCCCATTGAGGTCGATTGTCACTTTGTGTTGAGTGAAAATTTTCTAAGTCTATCTTCCTAATTTGAAGTCGAATTTCAACATTTCTGATATATTTGAGTGAGTTTGCATCTAACTTTGTCAGATATCGTCAATTAACATCCATTGAAGCCCATTGAGGTCGATTGTCACTTTGTGTTGAGTGAAAATTTTCTAAGTCTATCTTCCTAATTTGAAGTCGAATTCCAACATTTCTGATATATTTGAGTGAGTTTGCATCTAACTTTGTCAGATATCGTCGATTAACATCCATTGAAGCTCATTGAAGTCGATTGTCACTTTGTGTTGAGTGAAAATTTCCTAAGTCTATCTTCCTAATTTGAAGTCGAATTTGAACATTTCTGATATATTTGAGTGAGTATGCATCTAACTTTGTCAGATATCGTCGATTAACATCCATTGAAGCCCATTGAGGTCGATTGTCACTTTGTGTTGGGTGAAAATTTTCTAAGTCTATCTTCCTAATTTGAAGTCGAATTTCAACATTTCTGATATATTTGAGTGAGTTTGCATCTTACTTTGTCAGATATCGTCGATTTACATCCGTTGAAGCCCATTGAGGTCGATTGTCACTTTGTGTTGAGTGAAAATTTTCTAAGTCTATCTTCCTAATTTGAAGTCGAATTTCAACATTTCTGATATATTTGAGTGAGTTTGCATCTAACTTTTTCAGATATCGTCGATTTACATCCGTTGAAGCCCATTGAGGTCGATTGTCACTTTGTGTTGATTGGAAATTTTCTAAGTCTATCTTCCTAATTTGAAGTCGAATTTCAACATTTCTGATATATTTGAGTGAGTTTGCATCTAACTTTGTCAGATATCGTCGATTAACATCCATCGAAGCTCATTGAGGTCGATTGTCACTTTGTGTTGAGTGAAAATTTCCTAAGTCTATCTTCCTAATTTGAAGTCGAATTTGAACATTTCTGATATATTTGAGTGAGTTTGCATCTAACTTTGTCAGATATCGTCGATTAACATCCATTGAAGCCCATTGAGGTCGATTGTCACTTTGTGTTGGGTGAAAATTTTCTAAGTCTATCTTCCTAATTTGAAGTCGAATTTCAACATTTCTGATATATTTGAGTGAGTTTGCATCTTACTTTGTCAGATATCGTCGATTTACATCCGTTGAAGCCCATTGAGGTCGATTGTCACTTTGTGTTGAGTGAAAATTTTCTAAGTCTATCTTCCTAATTTGAAGTCGAATTCCAACATTTCTGATATATTTGAGTGAGTTTGCATCTAACTTTGTCAGATATCGTCGATTAACATCCATCGAAGCTCATTGAGGTCGATTGTCACTTTGTGTTGAGTGAAAATTTCCTAAGTCTATCTTCCTAATTTGAAGTCGAATTTGAACATTTCTGATATATTTGAGTGAGTTTGCATCTAACTTTGTCAGATATCGTCGATTAACATCCATTGAAGCCCATTGAGGTCGATTGTCACTTTGTGTTGGGTGAAAATTTTCTAAGTCTATCTTCCTAATTTGAAGTCGAATTTCAACATTTCTGATATATTTGAGTGAGTTTGCATCTTACTTTGTCAGATATCGTCGATTTACATCCGTTGAAGCCCATTGAGGTCGATTGTCACTTTGTGTTGAGTGAAAATTTTCTAAGTCTATCTTCCTAATTTGAAGTCGAATTTCAACATTTCTGATATATTTGAGTGAGTTTGCATCTAACTTTGTCAGATATCGTCGATTTACATCCATTGAAGCCCATTGAGGTCGATTGTCACTTTGTGTTGATTGAAAATCTTCTAAGTCTATCTTCCTAATTTGAAGTCGAATTTCAACATTTCTGATATATTTGAGTGAGTTTGCATCTTACTTTGTCAGATATCGTCGATTTACATCCGTTGAAGCCCATTGAGGTCGATTGTCACTTTGTGTTGAGTGAAAATTTTCCAAGTCTATCTTCCTAATTTGAAGTCGAATTTCAACATTTCTGATATATTTGAGTGAGTTTGCATCTAACTTTGTCAGATATCGTCGATTTACATCCGTTGTAGCCCATTGAGGTCGATTGTCACTTTGTGTTGAGTGAAAATTTTCTAAGTCTATCTTCCTAATTTGAAGTCGAATTTCAACATTTCTGATATATTTGAGTGAGTTTGCATCTAACTTTGTCAGATATCGTCGATTTACATCCATTGAAGCCCATTGAGGTCGATTGTCACTTTGTGTTGATTGAAAATCTTCTAAGTCTATCTTCCTAATTTGAAGTCGAATTTCAACATTTCTGATATATTTGAGTGAGTTTGCATCTAACTTTGTCAGATATCGTCGATTAACATCCATTGAAGCCCATTGAGGTCGATTGTCACTTTGTGTTGGGTGAAAATTTTCTAAGTCTATCTTCCTAATTTGAAGTCGAATTTCAACATTTCTGATATATTTGAGTGAGTTTGCATCTTACTTTGTCAGATATCGTCGATTTACATCCGTTGAAGCCCATTGAGGTCGATTGTCACTTTGTGTTGAGTGAAAATTTTCTAAGTCTATCTTCCTAATTTGAAGTCGAATTTCAACATTTCTGATATATTTGAGTGAGTTTGCATCTAACTTTGTCAGATATCGTCGATTTACATCCATTGAAGCCCATTGAGGTCGATTGTCACTTTGTGTTGATTGAAAATCTTCTAAGTCTATCTTCCTAATTTGAAGTCGAATTTCAACATTTCTGATATATTTGAGTGAGTTTGCATCTTACTTTGTCAGATATCGTCGATTTACATCCGTTGAAGCCCATTGAGGTCGATTGTCACTTTGTGTTGAGTGAAAATTTTCTAAGTCTATCTTCCTAATTTGAAGTCGAATTTCAACATTTCTGATATATTTGAGTGAGTTTGCATCTAACTTTGTCAGATATCGTCGATTTACATCCATTGAAGCCCATTGAGGTCGATTGTCACTTTGTGTTGATTGAAAATCTTCTAAGTCTATCTTCCTAATTTGAAGTCGAATTTCAACATTTCTGATATATTTGAGTGAGTTTGCATCTTACTTTGTCAGATATCGTCGATTTACATCCGTTGAAGCCCATTGAGGTCGATTGTCACTTTGTGTTGAGTGAAAATTTTCTAAGTCTATCTTCCTAATTTGAAGTCGAATTTCAACATTTCTGATATATTTGAGTGAGTTTGCATCTAACTTTGTCAGATATCGTCGATTTACATCCATTGAAGCCCATTGAGGTCGATTGTCACTTTGTGTTGATTGAAAATCTTCTAAGTCTATCTTCCTAATTTGAAGTCGAATTTCAACATTTCTGATATATTTGAGTGAGTTTGCATCTTACTTTGTCAGATATCGTCGATTTACATCCGTTGAAGCCCATTGAGGTCGATTGTCACTTTGTGTTGAGTGAAAATTTTTTAAGTCTATCTTCCTAATTTGAAGTCGAATTTCAAAATTTCTCATATATTTGATTGAGTTTGCATCTTACTTTGTCAGATATCGTCAATTAACATACATTGAAGCCCATTGAGGTCGATTGTCACTTTGTGTTGAGTGAAAATTTTCTAAGTCTATCTTCCTAATTTGAAGTCGAATTCCAACATTTCTGATATATTTGAGTGAGTTTGCATCTAACTTTGTCAGATATCGTCGATTAACATCCATTGAAGCTCATTGAGGTCGATTGTCACTTTGTGTTGAGTGAAAATTTCCTAAGTCTATCTTCCTAATTTGAAGTCGAATTTGAACATTTCTGATATATTTGAGTGAGTTTGCATCTAACTTTGTCAGATATCGTCGATTAACATCCATTGAAGCTCATTGAGGTCGATTGTCACTTTGTGTTGAGTGAAAATTTCCTAAGTCTATCTTCCTAATTTGAAGTCGAATTTGAACATTTCTGATATATTTGAGTGAGTTTGCATCTAACTTTGTCAGATATCGTCGATTAACATCCATTGAAGCCCATTGAGGTCGATTGTCACTTTGTGTTGGGTGAAAATTTTCTAAGTCTATCTTCCTAATTTGAAGTCGAATTCCAACATTTCTGATATATTTGAGTGAGTTTGCATCTAACTTTGTCAGATATCGTCAATTAACATCCATTGAAGCCCATTGAGGTCGATTGTCACTTTGTGTTGAGTGAAAATTTTCTAAGTCTATCTTCCTAATTTGAAGTCGAATTCCAACATTTCTGATATATTTGAGTGAGTTTGCATCTAACTTTGTCAGATATCGTCGATTAACATCCATTGAGGCTCATTGAGGTCGATTGTCATTTTGTGTTGAGTGAAAATTTCCTAAGTCTATCTTCCTAATTTGAAGTCGAATTTGAACATTTCTGATATATTTGAGTGAGTTTGCATCTAACTTTGTCAGATATCGTCGATTAACATCCATTGAAGCCCATTGAGGTCGATTGTCACTTTGTGTTGGGTGAAAATTTTCTAAGTCTATCTTCCTAATTTGAAGTCGAATTTCAACATTTCTGATATATTTGAGTGAGTTTGCATCTAACTTTGTCAGATATCGTCGATTAACATCCATTGAAGCCCATTGAGGTCGATTGTCACTTTGTGTTGGGTGAAAATTTTCTAAGTCTATCTTCCTAATTTGAAGTCGAATTTCAACATTTCTGATATATTTGAGTGAGTTTGCATCTTACTTTGTCAGATATCGTCGATTTACATCCGTTGAAGCCCATTGAGGTCGATTGTCACTTTGTGTTGAGTGAAAATTTTCTAAGTCTATCTTCCTAATTTGAAGTCGAATTTCAACATTTCTGATATATTTGAGTGAGTTTGCATCTAACTTTGTCAGATATCGTCGATTTACATCCGTTGAAGCCCATTGAGGTCGATTGTCACTTTGTGTTGATTGAAAATTTTCTAAGTCTATCTTCCTAATTTGAAGTCGAATTTCAACATTTCTGATATATTTGAGTGAGTTTGCATCTAACTTTGTCAGATATCGTCGATTAACATCCATCGAAGCTCATTGAGGTCGATTGTCACTTTGTGTTGAGTGAAAATTTCCTAAGTCTATCTTCCTAATTTGAAGTCGAATTTGAACATTTCTGATATATTTGAGTGAGTTTGCATCTAACTTTGTCAGATATCGTCGATTAACATCCATTGAAGCCCATTGAGGTCGATTGTCACTTTGTGTTGGGTGAAAATTTTCTAAGTCTATCTTCCTAATTTGAAGTCGAATTTCAACATTTCTGATATATTTGAGTGAGTTTGCATCTTACTTTGTCAGATATCGTCGATTTACATCCGTTGAAGCCCATTGAGGTCGATTGTCACTTTGTGTTGAGTGAAAATTTTCTAAGTCTATCTTCCTAATTTGAAGTCGAATTTCAACATTTCTGATATATTTGAGTGAGTTTGCATCTAACTTTGTCAGATATCGTCGATTTACATCCGTTGAAGCCCATTGAGGTCGATTGTCACTTTGTGTTGATTGAAAATTTTCTAAGTCTATCTTCCTAATTTGAAGTCGAATTCCAACATTTCTGATATATTTGAGTGAGTTTGCATCTAACTTTGTCAGATATCGTCGATTAACATCCATCGAAGCTCATTGAGGTCGATTGTCACTTTGTGTTGAGTGAAAATTTCCTAAGTCTATCTTCCTAATTTGAAGTCGAATTTGAACATTTCTGATATATTTGAGTGAGTTTGCATCTAACTTTGTCAGATATCGTCGATTAACATCCATTGAAGCCCATTGAGGTCGATTGTCACTTTGTGTTGGGTGAAAATTTTCTAAGTCTATCTTCCTAATTTGAAGTCGAATTTCAACATTTCTGATATATTTGAGTGAGTTTGCATCTTACTTTGTCAGATATCGTCGATTTACATCCGTTGAAGCCCATTGAGGTCGATTGTCACTTTGTGTTGAGTGAAAATTTTCTAAGTCTATCTTCCTAATTTGAAGTCGAATTTCAACATTTCTGATATATTTGAGTGAGTTTGCATCTAACTTTGTCAGATATCGTCGATTTACATCCATTGAAGCCCATTGAGGTCGATTGTCACTTTGTGTTGATTGAAAATCTTCTAAGTCTATCTTCCTAATTTGAAGTCGAATTTCAACATTTCTGATATATTTGAGTGAGTTTGCATCTTACTTTGTCAGATATCGTCGATTTACATCCGTTGAAGCCCATTGAGGTCGATTGTCACTTTGTGTTGAGTGAAAATTTTCCAAGTCTATCTTCCTAATTTGAAGTCGAATTTCAACATTTCTGATATATTTGAGTGAGTTTGCATCTAACTTTGTCAGATATCGTCGATTTACATCCGTTGTAGCCCATTGAGGTCGATTGTCACTTTGTGTTGAGTGAAAATTTTCTAAGTCTATCTTCCTAATTTGAAGTCGAATTTCAACATTTCTGATATATTTGAGTGAGTTTGCATCTAACTTTGTCAGATATCGTCGATTTACATCCATTGAAGCCCATTGAGGTCGATTGTCACTTTGTGTTGATTGAAAATCTTCTAAGTCTATCTTCCTAATTTGAAGTCGAATTTCAACATTTCTGATATATTTGAGTGAGTTTGCATCTAACTTTGTCAGATATCGTCGATTAACATCCATTGAAGCCCATTGAGGTCGATTGTCACTTTGTGTTGGGTGAAAATTTTCTAAGTCTATCTTCCTAATTTGAAGTCGAATTTCAACATTTCTGATATATTTGAGTGAGTTTGCATCTTACTTTGTCAGATATCGTCGATTTACATCCGTTGAAGCCCATTGAGGTCGATTGTCACTTTGTGTTGAGTGAAAATTTTCTAAGTCTATCTTCCTAATTTGAAGTCGAATTTCAACATTTCTGATATATTTGAGTGAGTTTGCATCTAACTTTGTCAGATATCGTCGATTTACATCCATTGAAGCCCATTGAGGTCGATTGTCACTTTGTGTTGATTGAAAATCTTCTAAGTCTATCTTCCTAATTTGAAGTCGAATTTCAACATTTCTGATATATTTGAGTGAGTTTGCATCTTACTTTGTCAGATATCGTCGATTTACATCCGTTGAAGCCCATTGAGGTCGATTGTCACTTTGTGTTGAGTGAAAATTTTCTAAGTCTATCTTCCTAATTTGAAGTCGAATTTCAACATTTCTGATATATTTGAGTGAGTTTGCATCTAACTTTGTCAGATATCGTCGATTTACATCCATTGAAGCCCATTGAGGTCGATTGTCACTTTGTGTTGATTGAAAATCTTCTAAGTCTATCTTCCTAATTTGAAGTCGAATTTCAACATTTCTGATATATTTGAGTGAGTTTGCATCTTACTTTGTCAGATATCGTCGATTTACATCCGTTGAAGCCCATTGAGGTCGATTGTCACTTTGTGTTGAGTGAAAATTTTCTAAGTCTATCTTCCTAATTTGAAGTCGAATTTCAACATTTCTGATATATTTGAGTGAGTTTGCATCTAACTTTGTCAGATATCGTCGATTTACATCCATTGAAGCCCATTGAGGTCGATTGTCACTTTGTGTTGATTGAAAATCTTCTAAGTCTATCTTCCTAATTTGAAGTCGAATTTCAACATTTCTGATATATTTGAGTGAGTTTGCATCTTACTTTGTCAGATATCGTCGATTTACATCCGTTGAAGCCCATTGAGGTCGATTGTCACTTTGTGTTGAGTGAAAATTTTTTAAGTCTATCTTCCTAATTTGAAGTCGAATTTCAAAATTTCTCATATATTTGATTGAGTTTGCATCTTACTTTGTCAGATATCGTCAATTAACATACATTGAAGCCCATTGAGGTCGATTGTCACTTTGTGTTGAGTGAAAATTTTCTAAGTCTATCTTCCTAATTTGAAGTCGAATTCCAACATTTCTGATATATTTGAGTGAGTTTGCATCTAACTTTGTCAGATATCGTCGATTAACATCCATTGAAGCTCATTGAGGTCGATTGTCACTTTGTGTTGAGTGAAAATTTCCTAAGTCTATCTTCCTAATTTGAAGTCGAATTTGAACATTTCTGATATATTTGAGTGAGTTTGCATCTAACTTTGTCAGATATCGTCGATTAACATCCATTGAAGCTCATTGAGGTCGATTGTCACTTTGTGTTGAGTGAAAATTTCCTAAGTCTATCTTCCTAATTTGAAGTCGAATTTGAACATTTCTGATATATTTGAGTGAGTTTGCATCTAACTTTGTCAGATATCGTCGATTAACATCCATTGAAGCCCATTGAGGTCGATTGTCACTTTGTGTTGGGTGAAAATTTTCTAAGTCTATCTTCCTAATTTGAAGTCGAATTCCAACATTTCTGATATATTTGAGTGAGTTTGCATCTAACTTTGTCAGATATCGTCAATTAACATCCATTGAAGCCCATTGAGGTCGATTGTCACTTTGTGTTGAGTGAAAATTTTCTAAGTCTATCTTCCTAATTTGAAGTCGAATTCCAACATTTCTGATATATTTGAGTGAGTTTGCATCTAACTTTGTCAGATATCGTCGATTAACATCCATTGAGGCTCATTGAGGTCGATTGTCATTTTGTGTTGAGTGAAAATTTCCTAAGTCTATCTTCCTAATTTGAAGTCGAATTTGAACATTTCTGATATATTTGAGTGAGTTTGCATCTAACTTTGTCAGATATCGTCGATTAACATCCATTGAAGCCCATTGAGGTCGATTGTCACTTTGTGTTGGGTGAAAATTTTCTAAGTCTATCTTCCTAATTTGAAGTCGAATTTCAACATTTCTGATATATTTGAGTGAGTTTGCATCTTACTTTGTCAGATATCGTCGATTTACATCCGTTGAAGCCCATTGAGGTCGATTGTCACTTTGTGTTGAGTGAAAATTTTCTAAGTCTATCTTCCTAATTTGAAGTCGAATTTCAACATTTCTGATATATTTGAGTGAGTTTGCATCTAACTTTGTCAGATATCGTCGATTTACATCCATTGAAGCCCATTGAGGTCGATTGTCACTTTGTGTTGATTGAAAATCTTCTAAGTCTATCTTCCTAATTTGAAGTCGAATTTCAACATTTCTGATATATTTGAGTGAGTTTGCATCTTACTTTGTCAGATATCGTCGATTTACATCCGTTGAAGCCCATTGAGGTCGATTGTCACTTTGTGTTGAGTGAAAATTTTTTAAGTCTATCTTCCTAATTTGAAGTCGAATTTCAAAATTTCTCATATATTTGAGTGAGTTTGCATCTAAATTGTCAGATATCGTCAATTAACATCCATTGAAGCCCATTGAGGTCGATTGTCACTTTGTGTTGAGTGAAAATTTTTTAAGTCTATCATCCTAATTTGAAGTCGAATTTCAACATTTCTCATATATTTGAGTGAGTTTGCATCTTACTTTGTCAGATATCGTCGATTTACATCCGTAGAAGCCCATTGAGGTCGATTGTCACTTTGTGTTGAGTGAAAATTTTCTAAGTCTATCTTCCTAATTTGAAGTCGAATTTCAACATTTCTGATATATTTGAGTGAGTTTGCATCTAACTTTGTCAGATATCGTCAATTAACATCCATTGAAGCCCATTGAGGTCGATTGTCACTTTGTGTTGAGTGAAAAATTTCTAAGTCTATCTTCCTAATTTGAAGTCGAATTCCAACATTTCTGATATATTTGAGTGAGTTTGCATCTAACTTTGTCAGATATCGTCGATTAACATCCATTGAAGCTCATTGAAGTCGATTGTCACTTTGTGTTGAGTGAAAATTTCCTAAGTCTATCTTCCTAATTTGAAGTCGAATTTGAACATTTCTGATATATTTGAGTGAGTTTGCATCTAACTTTGTCAGATATCGTCGATTAACATCCATTGAAGCCCATTGAGGTCGATTGTCACTTTGTGTTGGGTGAAAATTTTCTAAGTCTATCTTCCTAATTTGAAGTCGAATTTCAACATTTCTGATATATTTGAGTGAGTTTGCATCTTACTTTGTCAGATATCGTCGATTTACATCCGTTGAAGCCCATTGAGGTCGATTGTCACTTTGTGTTGAGTGAAAATTTTCTAAGTCTATCTTCCTAATTTGAAGTCGAATTTCAACATTTCTGATATATTTGAGTGAGTTTGCATCTAACTTTGTCAGATATCGTCGATTTACATCCGTTGAAGCCCATTGAGGTCGATTGTCACTTTGTGTTGATTGAAAATTTTCTAAGTCTATCTTCCTAATTTGAAGTCGAATTTCAACATTTCTGATATATTTGAGTGAGTTTGCATCTAACTTTGTCAGATATCGTCAATTAACATCCATTGAAGCCCATTGAGGTCGATTGTCACTTTGTGTTGAGTGAAAATTTTCTAAGTCTATCTTCCTAATTTGAAGTCGAATTCCAACATTTCTGATATATTTGAGTGAGTTTGCATCTAACTTTGTCAGATATCGTCGATTAACATCCATCGAAGCTCATTGAGGTCGATTGTCACTTTGTGTTGAGTGAAAATTTCCTAAGTCTATCTTCCTAATTTGAAGTCGAATTTGAACATTTCTGATATATTTGAGTGAGTTTGCATCTAACTTTGTCAGATATCGTCGATTAACATCCATTGAAGCCCATTGAGGTCGATTGTCACTTTGTGTTGGGTGAAAATTTTCTAAGTCTATCTTCCTAATTTGAAGTCGAATTTCAACATTTCTGATATATTTGAGTGAGTTTGCATCTTACTTTGTCAGATATCGTCGATTTACATCCGTTGAAGCCCATTGAGGTCGATTGTCACTTTGTGTTGAGTGAAAATTTTCTAAGTCTATCTTCCTAATTTGAAGTCGAATTTCAACATTTCTGATATATTTGAGTGAGTTTGCATCTAACTTTGTCAGATATCGTCGATTTACATCCATTGAAGCCCATTGAGGTCGATTGTCACTTTGTGTTGATTGAAAATCTTCTAAGTCTATCTTCCTAATTTGAAGTCGAATTTCAACATTTCTGATATATTTGAGTGAGTTTGCATCTTACTTTGTCAGATATCGTCGATTTACATCCGTTGAAGCCCATTGAGGTCGATTGTCACTTTGTGTTGAGTGAAAATTTTTTAAGTCTATCTTCCTAATTTGAAGTCGAATTTCAAAATTTCTCATATATTTGAGTGAGTTTGCATCTAAATTGTCAGATATCGTCAATTAACATCCATTGAAGCCCATTGAGGTCGATTGTCACTTTGTGTTGAGTGAAAATTTTTTAAGTCTATCATCCTAATTTGAAGTCGAATTTCAACATTTCTCATATATTTGAGTGAGTTTGCATCTTACTTTGTCAGATATCGTCGATTTACATCCGTAGAAGCCCATTGAGGTCGATTGTCACTTTGTGTTGAGTGAAAATTTCCTAAGTCTATCTTCCTAATTTGAAGTCGAATTTCAACATTTCTGATATATTTGAGTGAGTTTGCATCTTACTTTGTCAGATATCGTCAATTTACATCCGTTGAAGCCCATTGAGGTCGATTGTCACTTTGTGTTGAGTGAAAATTTTTTAAGTCTATCTTCCTAATTTGAAGTCGAATTTCAAAATTTTTGATATATTTGAGTGAGTTTGCATCTAACTTTGTCAGATATCGTCGATTTACATCCGTTGAAGCCCATTGAGGTCGATTGTCACTTTGTGTTGATTGAAAATTTTCTAAGTCTATCTTCCTAATTTGAAGTCGAATTTCAACATTTCTGATATATTTGAGTGAGTTTGCATCTTACTTTGTCAGATATCGTCGATTTACATCCGTTGAAGCCCATTGAGGTCGATTGTCACTTTGTGTTGATTGAAAATTTTCTAAGTCTATCTTCCTAATTTGAAGTCGAATTTCAACATTTCTGATATATTTGAGTGAGTTTGCATCTTACTTTGTCAGATATCGTCGATTTACATCCGTTGAAGCCCATTGAGGTCGATTGTCACTTTGTGTTGAGTGAAAATTTTTTAAGTCTATCATCCTAATTTGAAGTCGAATTCCAACATTTCTCATATATTTGAGTGAGTTTGCATCTTACTTTGTCAGATATCGTCGATTTACATCCGTAGAAGCCCATTGAGGTCGATTGTCACTTTGTGTTGAGTGAAAATTTCCTAAGTCTATCTTCCTAATTTGAAGTCGAATTTCAACATTTCTGATATATTTGAGTGAGTTTGCATCTTACTTTGTCAGATATCGTCGATTTACATCCGTTGAAGCCCATTGAGGTCGATTGTCACTTTGTGTTGAGTGAAAATTTTAAAAGTCTATCTTCCTAATTTGAAGTCGAATTTCAAAATTTCTCATATATTTGAGTGAGTTTGCATCTAAATTGTCAGATATCGTCAATTAACATCCATTGAAGCCCATTGAGGTCGATTGTCACTTTGTGTTGAGTGAAAATTTTTTAAGTCTATCATCCTAATTTGAAGTCGAATTTCAACATTTCTCATATATTTGAGTGAGTTTGCATCTTACTTTGTCAGATATCGTCGATTTACATCCGTAGAAGCCCATTGAGGTCGATTGTCACTTTGTGTTGAGTGAAAATTTCCTAAGTCTATCTTCCTAATTTGAAGTCGAATTTCAACATTTCTGATATATTTGAGTGAGTTTGCATCTAACTTTGTCAGATATCGTCGATTAACATCCATTGAAGCCCATTGAGGTTGATTGTCACTTTGTGTTGAGTGAAAATTTTCTAAGTCTATCTTCCTAATTTGAAGTCGAATTTCAACATTTCTGATATATTTGAGTGAGTTTGCATCTAACTTTGTCAGATATCGTCGATTTACATCCGTTGAAGCCCATTGAGGTCGATTGTCACTTTGTGTTGATTGAAAATTTTCTAAGTCTATCTTCCTAATTTGAAGTCGAATTTCAACATTTCTGATATATTTGAGTGAGTTTGCATCTAACTTTGTCAGATATCGTCGATTTACATCCATTGAAGCCCATTGAGGTTGATTGTCACTTTGTGTTGATTGAAAATTTTCTAAGTCTATCTTCCTAATTTGAAGTCAAATTTCAACATTTCTGATATATTTGAGTGAGTTTGCATCTTACTTTGTCATATATCGTCGATTTACATCCGTAGAAGCCCATTGAGGTTGATTGTCACTTTGTGTTGATTGAAAATTTTCTAAGTCTATCTTCCTAATTTGAAGTCGAATTTCAACATTTCTGATATATTAGAGTGAGTTTGCATCTTACTTTGTCATATATCGTCGATTTACATCCGTAGAAGCCCATTGAGGTCGATTGTCACTTTGTGTTGAGTGAAAATTTTCTAAGTCTATCTTCCTAATTTGAAGTCGAATTTCAACATTTCTGATATATTTGAGTGAGTTTGCATCTAACTTTGTCAGATATCGTCGATTTACATCCATTGAAGCCCATTGAGGTCGATTGTCACTTTGTGTTGAGTGAAAATTTTTTAAGTCTATCTTCCTAATTTGAAGTCGAATTTCAACATTTCTGATATATTTGAGTGAGTTTGCATCTAACTTTGTCAGATATCGTCGATTTACATCCATTGAAGCCCATTGAGGTCGATTGTCACTTTGTGTTGAGTGAAAATTTTCTAAGTCTATCTTCCTAATTTGAAGTCGAATTTCAACATTTCTGATATATTTGAGTGAGTTTGCATCTTACTTTGTCAGATATCGTCGATTTACATCCGTTGAAGCCCATTGAGGTCGATTGTCACTTTGTGTTGAGTGAAAATTTTTTAAGTCTATCTTCCTAATTTGAAGTCGAATTTCAAAATTTCTCATATATTTGAGTGAGTTTGCATCTAAATTGTCAGATATCGTCAATTAACATCCATTGAAGCCCATTGAGGTCGATTGTCACTTTGTGTTGAGTGAAAATTTTTTAAGTCTATCATCCTAATTTGAAGTCGAATTTCAACATTTCTCATATATTTGAGTGAGTTTGCATCTTACTTTGTCAGATATCGTCGATTTACATCCGTAGAAGCCCATTGAGGTCGATTGTCACTTTGTGTTGAGTGAAAATTTCCTAAGTCTATCTTCCTAATTTGAAGTCGAATTTCAACATTTCTGATATATTTGAGTGAGTTTGCATCTAACTTTGTCAGATATCGTCGATTAACATCCATTGAAGCCCATTTAGGTTGATTGTCACTTTGTGTTGAGTGAAAATTTTCTAAGTCTATCTTCCTAATTTGAAGTCGAATTTCAACATTTCTGATATATTTGAGTGAGTTTGCATCTAACTTTGTCAGATATCGTCGATTTACATCCGTTGAAGCCCATTGAGGTCGATTGTCACTTTGTGTTGATTGAAAATTTTCTAAGTCTATCTTCCTAATTTGAAGTCGAATTTCAACATTTCTGATATATTTGAGTGAGTTTGCATCTAACTTTGTCAGATATCGTCGATTTACATCCATTGAAGCCCATTGAGGTTGATTGTCACTTTGTGTTGATTGAAAATTTTCTAAGTCTATCTTCCTAATTTGAAGTCGAATTTCAACATTTCTGATATATTTGAGTGAGTTTGCATCTTACTTTGTCATATATCGTCGATTTACATCCGTAGAAGCCCATTGAGGTTGATTGTCACTTTGTGTTGATTGAAAATTTTCTAAGTCTATCTTCCTAATTTGAAGTCGAATTTCAACATTTCTGATATATTTGAGTGAGTTTGCATCTTACTTTGTCATATATCGTCGATTTACATCCGTAGAAGCCCATTGAGGTCGATTGTCACTTTGTGTTGAGTGAAAATTTTCTAAGTCTATCTTCCTAATTTGAAGTCGAATTTCAACATTTCTGATATATTTGAGTGAGTTTGCATCTAACTTTGTCAGATATCGTCGATTTACATCCATTGAAGCCCATTGAGGTCGATTGTCACTTTGTGTTGAGTGAAAATTTTTTAAGTCTATCTTCCTAATTTGAAGTCGAATTTCAACATTTCTGATATATTTGAGTGAGTTTGCATCTAACTTTGTCAGATATCGTCGATTTACATCCATTGAAGCCCATTGAGGTCGATTGTCACTTTGTGTTGAGTGAAAATTTTCTAAGTCTATCTTCCTAATTTGAAGTCGAATTTCAACATTTCTGATATATTTGAGTGAGTTTGCATCTAACTTTGTCAGATATCGTCGATTTACATCCATTGAAGCCCATTGAGGTCGATTGTCACTTTGTGTTGATTGAAAATCTTCTAAGTCTATCTTCCTAATTTGAAGTCGAATTTCAACATTTCTGATATATTTGAGTGAGTTTGCATCTAACTTTGTCAGATATCGTCGATTAACATCCATTGAAGCCCATTGAGGTCGATTGTCACTTTGTGTTGGGTGAAAATTTTCTAAGTCTATCTTCCTAATTTGAAGTCGAATTTCAACATTTCTGATATATTTGAGTGAGTTTGCATCTTACTTTGTCAGATATCGTCGATTTACATCCGTTGAAGCCCAATGAGGTCGATTGTCACTTTGTGTTGAGTGAAAATTTTTTAAGTCTATCTTCCTAATTTGAAGTCGAATTTCAAAATTTCTCATATATTTGAGTGAGTTTGCATCTAAATTGTCAGATATCGTCAATTAACATCCATTGAAGCCCATTGAGGTCGATTGTCACTTTGTGTTGAGTGAAAATTTTCTAAGTCTATCTTCCTAATTTGAAGTCGAATTCCAACATTTCTGATATATTTGAGTGAGTTTGCATCTAACTTTGTCAGATATCGTCGATTAACATCCATTGAAGCTCATTGAGGTCGATTGTCACTTTGTGTTGAGTGAAAATTTCCTAAGTCTATCTTCCTAATTTGAAGTCGAATTTGAACATTTCTGATATATTTGAGTGAGTTTGCATCTAACTTTGTCAGATATCGTCGATTAACATCCATTGAAGCCCATTGAGGTCGATTGTCACTTTGTGTTGGGTGAAAATTTTCTAAGTCTATCTTCCTAATTTGAAGTCGAATTTCAACATTTCTGATATATTTGAGTGAGTTTGCATCTAACTTTGTCAGATATCGTCAATTAACATCCATTGAAGCCCATTGAGGTCGATTGTCACTTTGTGTTGAGTGAAAATTTTTTAAGTCTATCATCCTAATTTGAAGTCGAATTTCAACATTTCTCATATATTTGAGTGAGTTTGCATCTTACTTTGTCAGATATCGTCGATTTACATCCGTAGAAGCCCATTGAGGTCGATTGTCACTTTGTGTTGAGTGAAAATTTCCTAAGTCTATCTTCCTAATTTGAAGTCGAATTTCAACATTTCTGATATATTTGAGTGAGTTTGCATCTAACTTTGTCAGATATCGTCAATTAACATCCATTGAAGCCCATTGAGGTCGATTGTCACTTTGTGTTGAGTGAAAATTTTCTAAGTCTATCTTCCTAATTTGAAGTCGAATTCCAACATTTCTGATATATTTGAGTGAGTTTGCATCTAACTTTGTCAGATATCGTCGATTAACATCCATTGAAGCTCATTGAGGTCGATTGTCACTTTGTGTTGAGTGAAAACTTCCTAAGTCTATCTTCCTAATTTGAAGTCGAATTTGAACATTTCTGATATATTTGAGTGAGTTTGCATCTAACTAATCATCCTAATTTGAAGTCGAATTTCAACATTTCTCATATATTTGAGTGAGTTTGCATCTTACTTTGTCAGATATCGTCGATTTACATCCGTAGAAGCCCATTGAGGTCGATTGTCACTTTGTGTTGAGTGAAAATTTCCTAAGTCTATCTTCCTAATTTGAAGTCGAATTTGAACATTTCTGATATATTTGAGTGAGTTTGCATCTAACTTTGTCAGATATCGTCGATTTACATTCATTGAAGCCCATTGAGGTCGATTGTCACTTTGTGTTGATTGAAAATCTTCTAAGTCTATCTTCCTAATTTGAAGTCGAATTTCAACATTTCTGATATATTTGAGTGAGTTTGCATCTTACTTTGTCGGATATCGTCGATTTACATCCGTTGAAGCCCATTGAGGTCGATTGTCACTTTGTGTTGAGTGAAAATTTTTTAAGTCTATCTTCCTAATTTGAAGTCGAATTTCAAAATTTCTCATATATTTGAGTGAGTTTGCATCTAAATTGTCAGATATCGTCAATTAACATCCATTGAAGCCCATTGAGGTCGATTGTCACTTTGTGTTGAGTGAAAATTTTTTAAGTCTATCATCCTAATTTGAAGTCGAATTTCAACATTTCTCATATATTTGAGTGAGTTTGCATCTTACTTTGTCAGATATCGTCGATTTACATCCGTAGAAGCCCATTGAGGTCGATTGTCACTTTGTGTTGAGTGAAAATTTTCTAAGTCTATCTTCCTAATTTGAAGTCGAATTTCAACATTTCTGATATATTTGAGTGAGTTTGCATCTAACTTTGTCAGATATCGTCAATTAACATCCATTGAAGCCCATTGAGGTCGATTGTCACTTTGTGTTGAGTGAAAATTTTCTAAGTCTATCTTCCTAATTTGAAGTCGAATTCCAACATTTCTGATATATTTGAGTGAGTTTGCATCTAACTTTGTCAGATATCGTCGATTAACATCCATTGAAGCTCATTGAGGTCGATTGTCACTTTGTGTTGAGTGAAAATTTCCTAAGTCTATCTTCCTAATTTGAAGTCGAATTTGAACATTTCTGATATATTTGAGTGAGTTTGCATCTAACTTTGTCAGATATCAACGATTAACATCCATTGAAGCCCATTGAGGTCGATTGTCACTTTGTGTTGGGTGAAAATTTTCTAAGTCTATCTTCCTAATTTGAAGTCGAATTTCAACATTTCTGATATATTTGAGTGAGTTTGCATCTTACTTTGTCAGATATCGTCGATTTACATCCGTTGAAGCCCATTGAGGTCGATTGTCACTTTGTGTTGAGTGAAAATTTTTTAAGTCTATCTTCCTAATTTGAAGTCGAATTTCAAAATTTCTTATATATTTGAGTGAGTTTGCATCTAAATTGTCAGATATCGTCAATTAACATCCATTGAAGCCCATTGAGGTCGATTGTCACTTTGTGTTGAGTGAAAATTTTTTAAGTCTATCAGCCTAATTTGAAGTCGAATTTCAACATTTCTCATATATTTGAGTGAGTATGCATCTTACTTTGTCAGATATCGTCGATTTACATCCGTAGAAGCCCATTGAGGTCGATTGTCACTTTGTGTTGAGTGAAAATTTCCTAAGTCTATCTTCCTAATTTGAAGTCGAATTTGAACATTTCTGATATATTTGAGTGAGTTTGCATCTAACTTTGTCAGATATCGTCGATTAACATCCATTGAAGCCCATTGAGGTCGATTGTCACTTTGTGTTGAGTGAAAATTTTTTAAGTCTATCTTCCTAATTTGAAGTCGAATTTCAAAATTTCTCATATATTTGAGTGAGTTTGCATCTAAATTGTCAGATATCGTCAATTAACATCCATTGAAGCCCATTGAGGTCGATTGTCACTTTGTGTTGAGTGAAAATTTTTTAAGTCTATCATCCTAATTTGAAGTCGAATTTCAACATTTCTCATATATTTGAGTGAGTATGCATCTTACTTTGTCAGATATCGTCGATTTACATCCGTAGAAGCCCATTGAGGTCGATTGTCACTTTGTGTTGAGTGAAAATTTCCTAAGTCTATCTTCCTAATTTGAAGTCGAATTTGAACATTTCTGATATATTTGAGTGAGTTTGCATCTTACTTTGTCAGATATCGTCGATTTACATCCGTTGAAGCCCATTGAGGTCGATTGTCACTTTGTGTTGAGTGAAAATTTTTTAAGTCTATCTTCCTAATTTGAAGTCGAATTTCAAAATTTCTCATATATTTGAGTGAGTTTGCATCTAAATTGTCAGATATCGTCAATTAACATCCATTGAAGCCCATTGAGGTCGATTGTCACTTTGTGTTGAGTGGAAATTTTCTAAGTCTATCATCCTAATTTGAAGTCGAATTTCAACATTTCTCATATATTTGAGTGAGTTTGCATCTTACTTTGTCAGATATCGTCGATTTACATCCGTAGAAGCCCATTGAGGTCGATTGTCACTTTGTGTTGAGTGAAAATTTCCTAAGTCTATCTTCCTAATTTGAAGTCGAATTTCAACATTTCTGATATATTTGAGTGAGTTTGCATCTAACTTTGTCAGATATCGTCAATTAACATCCATTGAAGCCCATTGAGGTCGATTGTCACTTTGTGTTGAGTGAAAATTTTCTAAGTCTATCTTCCTAATTTGAAGTCGAATTCCAACATTTCTGATATATTTGAGTGAGTTTGCATCTAACTTTGTCAGATATCGTCGATTAACATCCATTGAAGCTCATTGAGGTCGATTGTCACTTTGTGTTGAGTGAAAACTTCCTAAGTCTATCTTCCTAATTTGAAGTCGAATTTGAACATTTCTGATATATTTGAGTGAGTTTGCATCTAACTAATCATCCTAATTTGAAGTCGAATTTCAACATTTCTCATATATTTGAGTGAGTTTGCATCTTACTTTGTCAGATATCGTCGATTTACATCCGTAGAAGCCCATTGAGGTCGATTGTCACTTTGTGTTGAGTGAAAATTTCCTAAGTCTATCTTCCTAATTTGAAGTCGAATTTGAACATTTCTGATATATTTGAGTGAGTTTGCATCTAACTTTGTCAGATATCGTCGATTTACATTCATTGAAGCCCATTGAGGTCGATTGTCACTTTGTGTTGATTGAAAATCTTCTAAGTCTATCTTCCTAATTTGAAGTCGAATTTCAACATTTCTGATATATTTGAGTGAGTTTGCATCTTACTTTGTCGGATATCGTCGATTTACATCCGTTGAAGCCCATTGAGGTCGATTGTCACTTTGTGTTGAGTGAAAATTTTTTAAGTCTATCTTCCTAATTTGAAGTCGAATTTCAAAATTTCTCATATATTTGAGTGAGTTTGCATCTAAATTGTCAGATATCGTCAATTAACATCCATTGAAGCCCATTGAGGTCGATTGTCACTTTGTGTTGAGTGAAAATTTTTTAAGTCTATCATCCTAATTTGAAGTCGAATTTCAACATTTCTCATATATTTGAGTGAGTTTGCATCTTACTTTGTCAGATATCGTCGATTTACATCCGTAGAAGCCCATTGAGGTCGATTGTCACTTTGTGTTGAGTGAAAATTTTCTAAGTCTATCTTCCTAATTTGAAGTCGAATTTCAACATTTCTGATATATTTGAGTGAGTTTGCATCTAACTTTGTCAGATATCGTCAATTAACATCCATTGAAGCCCATTGAGGTCGATTGTCACTTTGTGTTGAGTGAAAATTTTCTAAGTCTATCTTCCTAATTTGAAGTCGAATTCCAACATTTCTGATATATTTGAGTGAGTTTGCATCTAACTTTGTCAGATATCGTCGATTAACATCCATTGAAGCTCATTGAGGTCGATTGTCACTTTGTGTTGAGTGAAAATTTCCTAAGTCTATCTTCCTAATTTGAAGTCGAATTTGAACATTTCTGATATATTTGAGTGAGTTTGCATCTAACTTTGTCAGATATCAACGATTAACATCCATTGAAGCCCATTGAGGTCGATTGTCACTTTGTGTTGGGTGAAAATTTTCTAAGTCTATCTTCCTAATTTGAAGTCGAATTTCAACATTTCTGATATATTTGAGTGAGTTTGCATCTTACTTTGTCAGATATCGTCGATTTACATCCGTTGAAGCCCATTGAGGTCGATTGTCACTTTGTGTTGAGTGAAAATTTTTTAAGTCTATCTTCCTAATTTGAAGTCGAATTTCAAAATTTCTTATATATTTGAGTGAGTTTGCATCTAAATTGTCAGATATCGTCAATTAACATCCATTGAAGCCCATTGAGGTCGATTGTCACTTTGTGTTGAGTGAAAATTTTTTAAGTCTATCAGCCTAATTTGAAGTCGAATTTCAACATTTCTCATATATTTGAGTGAGTATGCATCTTACTTTGTCAGATATCGTCGATTTACATCCGTAGAAGCCCATTGAGGTCGATTGTCACTTTGTGTTGAGTGAAAATTTCCTAAGTCTATCTTCCTAATTTGAAGTCGAATTTGAACATTTCTGATATATTTGAGTGAGTTTGCATCTAACTTTGTCAGATATCGTCGATTAACATCCATTGAAGCCCATTGAGGTCGATTGTCACTTTGTGTTGAGTGAAAATTTTTTAAGTCTATCTTCCTAATTTGAAGTCGAATTTCAAAATTTCTCATATATTTGAGTGAGTTTGCATCTAAATTGTCAGATATCGTCAATTAACATCCATTGAAGCCCATTGAGGTCGATTGTCACTTTGTGTTGAGTGAAAATTTTTTAAGTCTATCATCCTAATTTGAAGTCGAATTTCAACATTTCTCATATATTTGAGTGAGTATGCATCTTACTTTGTCAGATATCGTCGATTTACATCCGTAGAAGCCCATTGAGGTCGATTGTCACTTTGTGTTGAGTGAAAATTTCCTAAGTCTATCTTCCTAATTTGAAGTCGAATTTGAACATTTCTGATATATTTGAGTGAGTTTGCATCTTACTTTGTCAGATATCGTCGATTTACATCCGTTGAAGCCCATTGAGGTCGATTGTCACTTTGTGTTGAGTGAAAATTTTTTAAGTCTATCTTCCTAATTTGAAGTCGAATTTCAAAATTTCTCATATATTTGAGTGAGTTTGCATCTAAATTGTCAGATATCGTCAATTAACATCCATTGAAGCCCATTGAGGTCGATTGTCACTTTGTGTTGAGTGGAAATTTTCTAAGTCTATCTTCCTAATTTGAAGTCGAATTCCAACATTTCTGATATATTTGAGTGAGTTTGCATCTAACTTTGTCAGATATCGTCGATTAACATCCATTGAAGCTCATTGAGGTCGATTGTCACTTTGTGTTGAGTGAAAATTTCCTAAGTCTATCTTCCTAATTTGAAGTCGAATTTCAACATTTCTGATATATTTGAGTGAGTTTGCATCTTACTTTGTCAGATATCGTCGATTTACATCCGTTGAAGCCCATTGAGGTCGATTGTCACTTTGTGTTGAGTGAAAATTTTCTAAGTCTATCTTCCTAATTTGAAGTCGAATTTCAACATTTCTGATATATTTGAGTGAGTTTGCATCTAACTTTGTCAGATATCGTCGATTTACATCCATTGAAGCCCATTGAGGTCGATTGTCACTTTGTGTTGATTGAAAATCTTCTAAGTCTATCTTCCTAATTTGAAGTCGAATTTCAACATTTCTGATATATTTGAGTGAGTTTGCATCTTACTTTGTCAGATATCGTCGATTTACATCCGTTGAAGCCCATTGAGGTCGATTGTCACTTTGTGTTGAGTGAAAATTTTTTAAGTCTATCTTCCTAATTTGAAGTCGAATTTCAAAATTTCTCATATATTTGAGTGAGTTTGCATCTAAATTGTCAGATATCGTCAATTAACATCCATTGAAGCCCATTGAGGTCGATTGTCACTTTGTGTTGAGTGAAAATTTTTTAATTCTATCATCCTAATTTGAAGTCGAATTTCAACATTTCTCATATATTTGAGTGAGTTTGCATCTTACTTTGTCAGATATCGTCGATTTACATCCGTAGAAGCCCATTGAGGTCGATTTTCACTTTGTGTTGAGTGAAAATTTTCTAAGTCTATCTTCCTAATTTGAAGTCGAATTTCAACATTTCTGATATATTTGAGTGAGTTTGCATCTAACTTTGTCAGATATCGTCGATTTACATTCATTGAAGCCCATTGAGGTCGATTGTCACTTTGTGTTGATTGAAAATCTTCTAAGTCTATCTTCCTAATTTGAAGTCGAATTTCAACATTTCTGATATATTTGAGTGAGTTTGCATCTTACTTTGTCAGATATCGTCGATTTACATCCGTTGAAGCCCATTGAGGTCGATTGTCACTTTGTGTTGATTGAAAATTTTTTAAGTCTATCTTCCTAATTTGAAGTCGAATTTCAAAATTTCTCATATATTTGAGTGAGTTTGCATCTAAATTGTCAGATATCGTCAATTAACATCCATTGAAGCCCATTGAGGTCGATTGTCACTTTGTGTTGAGTGAAAATTTTTTAAGTCTATCATCCTAATTTGAAGTCGAATTTCAACATTTCTCATATATTTGAGTGAGTTTGCATCTTACTTTGTCAGATATCGTCGATTTACATCCGTAGAAGCCCATTGAGGTCGATTGTCACTTTGTGTTGAGTGAAAATTTTCTAAGTCTATCTTCCTAATTTGAAGTCGAATTTCAACATTTCTGATATATTTGAGTGAGTTTGCATCTAACTTTGTCAGATATCGTCGATTAACATCCATTGAAGCCCATTGAGGTCGATTGTCACTTTGTGTTGAGTGAAAATTTTTTAAGTCTATCTTCCTAATTTGAAGTCGAATTTGAACATTTCTGATATATTTGAGTGAGTTTGCATCTTACTTTGTCAGATATCGTCGATTTACATCCGTTGAAGCCCATTGAGGTCGATTGTCACTTTGTGTTGAGTGAAAATTTTTTAAGTCTATCTTCCTAATTTGAAGTCGAATTTCAAAATTTCTCATATATTTGAGTGAGTTTGCATCTAAATTGTCAGATATCGTCAATTAACATCCATTGAAGCCCATTGAGGTCGATTGTCACTTTGTGTTGAGTGGAAATTTTCTAAGTCTATCTTCCTAATTTGAAGTCGAATTCCAACATTTCTGATATATTTGAGTGAGTTTGCATCTAACTTTGTCAGATATCGTCGATTAACATCCATTGAAGCTCATTGAGGTCGATTGTCACTTTGTGTTGAGTGAAAATTTCCTAAGTCTATCTTCCTAATTTGAAGTCGAATTTCAACATTTCTGATATATTTGAGTGAGTTTGCATCTTACTTTGTCAGATATCGTCGATTTACATCCGTTGAAGCCCATTGAGGTCGATTGTCACTTTGTGTTGAGTGAAAATTTTCTAAGTCTATCTTCCTAATTTGAAGTCGAATTTCAACATTTCTGATATATTTGAGTGAGTTTGCATCTAACTTTGTCAGATATCGTCGATTTACATCCATTGAAGCCCATTGAGGTCGATTGTCACTTTGTGTTGATTGAAAATCTTCTAAGTCTATCTTCCTAATTTGAAGTCGAATTTCAACATTTCTGATATATTTGAGTGAGTTTGCATCTTACTTTGTCAGATATCGTCGATTTACATCCGTTGAAGCCCATTGAGGTCGATTGTCACTTTGTGTTGAGTGAAAATTTTTTAAGTCTATCTTCCTAATTTGAAGTCGAATTTCAAAATTTCTCATATATTTGAGTGAGTTTGCATCTAAATTGTCAGATATCGTCAATTAACATCCATTGAAGCCCATTGAGGTCGATTGTCACTTTGTGTTGAGTGAAAATTTTTTAATTCTATCATCCTAATTTGAAGTCGAATTTCAACATTTCTCATATATTTGAGTGAGTTTGCATCTTACTTTGTCAGATATCGTCGATTTACATCCGTAGAAGCCCATTGAGGTCGATTTTCACTTTGTGTTGAGTGAAAATTTTCTAAGTCTATCTTCCTAATTTGAAGTCGAATTTCAACATTTCTGATATATTTGAGTGAGTTTGCATCTAACTTTGTCAGATATCGTCGATTTACATTCATTGAAGCCCATTGAGGTCGATTGTCACTTTGTGTTGAGTGAAAATTTTTTAAGTCTATCTTCCTAATTTGAAGTCGAATTTCAAAATTTCTCATATATTTGAGTGAGTTTGCATCTAAATTGTCAGATATCGTCAATTAACATCCATTGAAGCCCATTGAGGTCGATGGTCACTTTGTGTTGAGTGAAAATTTTTTAAGTCTATCATCCTAATTTGAAGTCGAATTTCAACATTTCTCATATATTTGAGTGAGTTTGCATCTTACTTTGTCAGATATCGTCGATTTACATCCGTAGAAGCCCATTGAGGTCGATTGTCACTTTGTGTTGAGTGAAAATTTTCTAAGTCTATCTTCCTAATTTGAAGTCGAATTTCAACATTTCTGATATATTTGAGTGAGTTTGCATCTAACTTTGTCAGATATCGTCAATTAACATCCATTGAAGCCCATTGAGGTCGATTGTCACTTTGTGTTGAGTGAAAATTTTCTAAGTCTATCTTCCTAATTTGAAGTCGAATTCCAACATTTCTGATATATTTGAGTGAGTTTGCATCTAACTTTGTCAGATATCGTCGATTAACATCCATTGAAGCTCATTGAGGTCGATTGTCACTTTGTGTTGAGTGAAAATTTCCTAAGTCTATCTTCCTAATTTGAAGTCGAATTTGAACATTTCTGATATATTTGAGTGAGTTTGCATCTAACTTTGTCAGATATCGTCGATTAACATCCATTGAAGCCCATTGAGGTCGATTGTCACTTTGTGTTGGGTGAAAATTTTCTAAGTCTATCTTCCTAATTTGAAGTCGAATTTCAACATTTCTGATATATTTGAGTGAGTTTGCATCTTACTTTGTCAGATATCGTCGATTTACATCCGTTGAAGCCCATTGAGGTCGATTGTCACTTTGTGTTGGGTGAAAATTTTCTAAGTCTATCTTCCTAATTTGAAGTCGAATTTCAACATTTCTGATATATTTGAGTGAGTTTGCATCTAACTTTGTCAGATATCGTCGATTTACATCCATTGAAGCCCATTGAGGTCGATTGTCACTTTGTGTTGGGTGAAAATTTTCTAAGTCTATCTTCCTAATTTGAAGTCGAATTTCAACATTTCTGATATATTTGAGTGAGTTTGCATCTAACTTTGTCAGATATCGTCGATTTACATCCATTGAAGCCCATTGAGGTCGATTGTCACTTTGTGTTGATTGAAAATCTTCTAAGTCTATCTTCCTAATTTGAAGTCGAATTTCAACATTTCTGATATATTTGAGTGAGTTTGCATCTTACTTTGTCAGATATCGTCGATTTACATCCGTTGAAGCCCATTGAGGTCGATTGTCACTTTGTGTTGAGTGAAAATTTTTTAAGTCTATCTTCCTAATTTGAAGTCGAATTTCAAAATTTCTCATATATTTGAGTGAGTTTGCATCTAAATTGTCAGATATCGTCAATTAACATCCATTGAAGCCCATTGAGGTCGATTGTCACTTTGTGTTGAGTGAAAATTTTTTAAGTCTATCATCCTAATTTGAAGTCGAATTTCAACATTTCTCATATATTTGAGTGAGTTTGCATCTTACTTTGTCAGATATCGTCGATTTACATCCGTAGAAGCCCATTGAGGTCGATTGTCACTTTGTGTTGAGTGAAAATTTTCTAAGTCTATCTTCCTAATTTGAAGTCGAATTTCAACATTTCTGATATATTTGAGTGAGTTTGCATCTAACTTTGTCAGATATCGTCAATTAACATCCATTGAAGCCCATTGAGGTCGATTGTCACTTTGTGTTGAGTGAAAATTTTCTAAGTCTATCTTCCTAATTTGAAGTCGAATTCCAACATTTCTGATATATTTGAGTGAGTTTGCATCTAACTTTGTCAGATATCGTCGATTAACATCCATTGAAGCCCATTGAGGTCGATTGTCACTTTGTGTTGGGTGAAAATTTTCTAAGTCTATCTTCCTAATTTGAAGTCGAATTTCAACATTTCTGATATATTTGAGTGAGTTTGCATCTAACTTTGTCAGATATCGTCAATTAACATCCATTGAAGCCCATTGAGGTCGATTGTCACTTTGTGTTGAGTGAAAATTTTCTAAGTCTATCTTCCTAATTTGAAGTCGAATTCCAACATTTCTGATATATTTGAGTGAGTTTGCATCTAACTTTGTCAGATATCGTCGATTAACATCCATTGAAGCTCATTGAGGTCGATTGTCACTTTGTGTTGAGTGAAAATTTCCTAAGTCTATCTTCCTAATTTGAAGTCGAATTTGAACATTTCTGATATATTTGAGTGAGTTTGCATCTAACTTTGTCAGATATCGTCGATTAACATCCATTGAAGCCCATTGAGGTCGATTGTCACTTTGTGTTGGGTGAAAATTTTCTAAGTCTATCTTCCTAATTTGAAGTCGAATTTCAACATTTCTGATATATTTGAGTGAGTTTGCATCTTACTTTGTCAGATATCGTCGATTTACATCCGTTGAAGCCCATTGAGGTCGATTGTCACTTTGTGTTGAGTGAAAATTTTTTAAGTCTATCTTCCTAATTTGAAGTCGAATTTCAAAATTTCTCATATATTTGAGTGAGTTTGCATCTAAATTGTCAGATATCGTCAATTAACATCCATTGAAGCCCATTGAGGTCGATTGTCACTTTGTGTTGAGTGGAAATTTTCTAAGTCTATCTTCCTAATTTGAAGTCGAATTCCAACATTTCTGATATATTTGAGTGAGTTTGCATCTAACTTTGTCAGATATCGTCGATTAACATCCATTGAAGCTCATTGAGGTCGATTGTCACTTTGTGTTGAGTGAAAATTTCCTAAGTCTATCTTCCTAATTTGAAGTCGAATTTCAACATTTCTGATATATTTGAGTGAGTTTGCATCTTACTTTGTCAGATATCGTCGATTTACATCCGTTGAAGCCCATTGAGGTCGATTGTCACTTTGTGTTGAGTGAAAATTTTCTAAGTCTATCTTCCTAATTTGAAGTCGAATTTCAACATTTCTGATATATTTGAGTGAGTTTGCATCTAACTTTGTCAGATATCGTCGATTTACATCCATTGAAGCCCATTGAGGTCGATTGTCACTTTGTGTTGATTGAAAATCTTCTAAGTCTATCTTCCTAATTTGAAGTCGAATTTCAACATTTCTGATATATTTGAGTGAGTTTGCATCTTACTTTGTCAGATATCGTCGATTTACATCCGTTGAAGCCCATTGAGGTCGATTGTCACTTTGTGTTGAGTGAAAATTTTCTAAGTCTATCTTCCTAATTTGAAGTCGAATTTCAAAATTTCTCATATATTTGAGTGAGTTTGCATCTAAATTGTCAGATATCGTCAATTAACATCCATTGAAGCCCATTGAGGTCGATTGTCACTTTGTGTTGAGTGAAAATTTTTTAATTCTATCATCCTAATTTGAAGTCGAATTTCAACATTTCTCATATATTTGAGTGAGTTTGCATCTTACTTTGTCAGATATCGTCGATTTACATCCGTAGAAGCCCATTGAGGTCGATTTTCACTTTGTGTTGAGTGAAAATTTTCTAAGTCTATCTTCCTAATTTGAAGTCGAATTTCAACATTTCTGATATATTTGAGTGAGTTTGCATCTAACTTTGTCAGATATCGTCGATTTACATTCATTGAAGCCCATTGAGGTCGATTGTCACTTTGTGTTGATTGAAAATCTTCTAAGTCTATCTTCCTAATTTGAAGTCGAATTTCAACATTTCTGATATATTTGAGTGAGTTTGCATCTTACTTTGTCAGATATCGTCGATTTACATCCGTTGAAGCCCATTGAGGTCGATTGTCACTTTGTGTTGAGTGAAAATTTTTTAAGTCTATCTTCCTAATTTGAAGTCGAATTTCAAAATTTCTCATATATTTGAGTGAGTTTGCATCTAAATTGTCAGATATCGTCAATTAACATCCATTGAAGCCCATTGAGGTCGATTGTCACTTTGTGTTGAGTGAAAATTTTTTAAGTCTATCATCCTAATTTGAAGTCGAATTTCAACATTTCTCATATATTTGAGTGAGTTTGCATCTTACTTTGTCAGATATCGTCGATTTACATCCGTAGAAGCCCATTGAGGTCGATTGTCACTTTGTGTTGAGTGAAAATTTTCTAAGTCTATCTTCCTAATTTGAAGTCGAATTTCAACATTTCTGATATATTTGAGTGAGTTTGCATCTAACTTTGTCAGATATCGTCAATTAACATCCATTGAAGCCTATTGAGGTCGATTGTCACTTTGTGTTGAGTGAAAATTTTCTAAGTCTATCTTCCTAATTTGAAGTCGAATTCCAACATTTCTGATATATTTGAGTGAGTTTGCATCTAACTTTGTCAGATATCGTCGATTAACATCCATTGAAGCTCATTGAGGTCGATTGTCACTTTGTGTTGAGTGAAAATTTCCTAAGTCTATCTTCCTAATTTGAAGTCGAATTTGAACATTTCTGATATATTTGAGTGAGTTTGCATCTAACTTTGTCAGATATCGTCGATTAACATCCATTGAAGCCCATTGAGGTCGATTGTCACTTTGTGTTGGGTGAAAATTTTCTAAGTCTATCTTCCTAATTTGAAGTCGAATTTCAACATTTCTGATATATTTGAGTGAGTTTGCATCTTACTTTGTCAGATATCGTCGATTTACATCCGTTGAAGCCCATTGAGGTCGATTGTCACTTTGTGTTGGGTGAAAATTTTCTAAGTCTATCTTCCTAATTTGAAGTCGAATTTCAACATTTCTGATATATTTGAGTGAATTTGCATCTAACTTTGTCAGATATCGTCGATTTACATCCATTGAAGCCCATTGAGGTCGATTGTCACTTTGTGTTGGGTGAAAATTTTCTAAGTCTATCTTCCTAATTTGAAGTCGAATTTCAACATTTCTGATATATTTGAGTGAGTTTGCATCTAACTTTGTCAGATATCGTCGATTTACATCCATTGAAGCCCATTGAGGTCGATTGTCACTTTGTGTTGATTGAAAATCTTCTAAGTCTATCTTCCTAATTTGAAGTCGAATTTCAACATTTCTGATATATTTGAGTGAGTTTGCATCTTACTTTGTCAGATATCGTCGATTTACATCCGTTGAAGCCCATTGAGGTCGATTGTCACTTTGTGTTGAGTGAAAATTTTTTAAGTCTATCTTCCTAATTTGAAGTCGAATTTCAAAATTTCTCATATATTTGAGTGAGTTTGCATCTAAATTGTCAGATATCGTCAATTAACATCCATTGAAGCCCATTGAGGTCGATTGTCACTTTGTGTTGAGTGAAAATTTTTTAAGTCTATCATCCTAATTTGAAGTCGAATTTCAACATTTCTCATATATTTGAGTGAGTTTGCATCTTACTTTGTCAGATATCGTCGATTTACATCCGTAGAAGCCCATTGAGGTCGATTGTCACTTTGTGTTGAGTGAAAATTTTCTAAGTCTATCTTCCTAATTTGAAGTCGAATTTCAACATTTCTGATATATTTGAGTGAGTTTGCATCTAACTTTGTCAGATATCGTCAATTAACATCCATTGAAGCCCATTGAGGTCGATTGTCACTTTGTGTTGAGTGAAAATTTTCTAAGTCTATCTTCCTAATTTGAAGTCGAATTCCAACATTTCTGATATATTTGAGTGAGTTTGCATCTTACTTTGTCAGATATCGTCGATTTACATCCGTTGAAGCCCATTGAGGTCGATTGTCACTTTGTGTTGAGTGAAAATTTTCTAAGTCTATCTTCCTAATTTGAAGTCGAATTTCAACATTTCTGATATATTTGAGTGAGTTTGCATCTTACTTTGTCAGATATCGTCGATTTACATCCGTTGAAGCCCATTGAGGTCGATTGTCACTTTGTGTTGAGTGAAAATTTTTTAAGTCTATCTTCCTAATTTGAAGTCGAATTTCAAAATTTCTCATATATTTGAGTGAGTTTGCATCTAAATTGTCAGATATCGTCAATTAACATCCATTGAAGCCCATTGAGGTCGATTGTCACTTTGTGTTGAGTGAAAATTTTTTAAGTCTATCATCCTAATTTGAAGTCGAATTTCAACATTTCTCATATATTTGAGTGAGTTTGCATCTTACTTTGTCAGATATCGTCGATTTACATCCGTAGAAGCCCATTGAGGTCGATTGTCACTTTGTGTTGAGTGAAAATTTTCTAAGTCTATCTTCCTAATTTGAAGTCGAATTTCAACATTTCTGATATATTTGAGTGAGTTTGCATCTAACTTTGTCAGATATCGTCAATTAACATCCATTGAAGCCCATTGAGGTCGATTGTCACTTTGTGTTGAGTGAAAATTTTCTAAGTCTATCTTCCTAATTTGAAGTCGAATTCCAACATTTCTGATATATTTGAGTGAGTTTGCATCTAACTTTGTCAGATATCGTCGATTAACATCCATTGAAGCCCATTGAGGTCGATTGTCACTTTGTGTTGGGTGAAAATTTTCTAAGTCTATCTTCCTAATTTGAAGTCGAATTTCAACATTTCTGATATATTTGAGTGAGTTTGCATCTAACTTTGTCAGATATCGTCAATTAACATCCATTGAAGCCCATTGAGGTCGATTGTCACTTTGTGTTGAGTGAAAATTTTCTAAGTCTATCTTCCTAATTTGAAGTCGAATTCCAACATTTCTGATATATTTGAGTGAGTTTGCATCTAACTTTGTCAGATATCGTCGATTAACATCCATTGAAGCTCATTGAGGTCGATTGTCACTTTGTGTTGAGTGAAAATTTCCTAAGTCTATCTTCCTAATTTGAAGTCGAATTTGAACATTTCTGATATATTTGAGTGAGTTTGCATCTAACTTTGTCAGATATCGTCGATTAACATCCATTGAAGCCCATTGAGGTCGATTGTCACTTTGTGTTGGGTGAAAATTTTCTAAGTCTATCTTCCTAATTTGAAGTCGAATTTCAACATTTCTGATATATTTGAGTGAGTTTGCATCTTACTTTGTCAGATATCGTCGATTTACATCCGTTGAAGCCCATTGAGGTCGATTGTCACTTTGTGTTGAGTGAAAATTTTTTAAGTCTATCTTCCTAATTTGAAGTCGAATTTCAAAATTTCTCATATATTTGAGTGAGTTTGCATCTAAATTGTCAGATATCGTCAATTAACATCCATTGAAGCCCATTGAGGTCGATTGTCACTTTGTGTTGAGTGGAAATTTTCTAAGTCTATCTTCCTAATTTGAAGTCGAATTCCAACATTTCTGATATATTTGAGTGAGTTTGCATCTAACTTTGTCAGATATCGTCGATTAACATCCATTGAAGCTCATTGAGGTCGATTGTCACTTTGTGTTGAGTGAAAATTTCCTAAGTCTATCTTCCTAATTTGAAGTCGAATTTCAACATTTCTGATATATTTGAGTGAGTTTGCATCTTACTTTGTCAGATATCGTCGATTTACATCCGTTGAAGCCCATTGAGGTCGATTGTCACTTTGTGTTGAGTGAAAATTTTCTAAGTCTATCTTCCTAATTTGAAGTCGAATTTCAACATTTCTGATATATTTGAGTGAGTTTGCATCTAACTTTGTCAGATATCGTCGATTTACATCCATTGAAGCCCATTGAGGTCGATTGTCACTTTGTGTTGATTGAAAATCTAAGTCTATCTTCCTAATTTGAAGTCGAATTTCAACATTTCTGATATATTTGAGTGAGTTTGCATCTTACTTTGTCAGATATCGTCGATTTACATCCGTTGAAGCCCATTGAGGTCGATTGTCACTTTGTGTTGAGTGAAAATTTTCTAAGTCTATCTTCCTAATTTGAAGTCGAATTTCAAAATTTCTCATATATTTGAGTGAGTTTGCATCTAAATTGTCAGATATCGTCAATTAACATCCATTGAAGCCCATTGAGGTCGATTGTCACTTTGTGTTGAGTGAAAATTTTTTAATTCTATCATCCTAATTTGAAGTCGAATTTCAACATTTCTCATATATTTGAGTGAGTTTGCATCTTACTTTGTCAGATATCGTCGATTTACATCCGTAGAAGCCCATTGAGGTCGATTTTCACTTTGTGTTGAGTGAAAATTTTCTAAGTCTATCTTCCTAATTTGAAGTCGAATTTCAACATTTCTGATATATTTGAGTGAGTTTGCATCTAACTTTGTCAGATATCGTCGATTTACATTCATTGAAGCCCATTGAGGTCGATTGTCACTTTGTGTTGATTGAAAATCTTCTAAGTCTATCTTCCTAATTTGAAGTCGAATTTCAACATTTCTGATATATTTGAGTGAGTTTGCATCTTACTTTGTCAGATATCGTCGATTTACATCCGTTGAAGCCCATTGAGGTCGATTGTCACTTTGTGTTGAGTGAAAATTTTTTAAGTCTATCTTCCTAATTTGAAGTCGAATTTCAAAATTTCTCATATATTTGAGTGAGTTTGCATCTAAATTGTCAGATATCGTCAATTAACATCCATTGAAGCCCATTGAGGTCGATTGTCACTTTGTGTTGAGTGAAAATTTTTTAAGTCTATCATCCTAATTTGAAGTCGAATTTCAACATTTCTCATATATTTGAGTGAGTTTGCATCTTACTTTGTCAGATATCGTCGATTTACATCCGTAGAAGCCCATTGAGGTCGATTGTCA
Source organism: Diorhabda carinulata (assembly GCF_026250575.1). NCBI lineage: Eukaryota > Metazoa > Arthropoda > Insecta > Coleoptera > Chrysomelidae > Diorhabda > Diorhabda carinulata. The sequence continues at coordinate 16,101,615 of NC_079462.1, forward strand.
CTTTGTGTTGAGTGAAAATTTTCTAAGTCTATCTTCCTAATTTGAAGTCGAATTTCAACATTTCTGATATATTTGAGTGAGTTTGCATCTAACTTTGTCAGATATCGTCAATTAACATCCATTGAAGCCCATTGAGGTCGATTGTCACTTTGTGTTGAGTGAAAATTTTCTAAGTCTATCTTCCTAATTTGAAGTCGAATTCCAACATTTCTGATATATTTGAGTGAGTTTGCATCTAACTTTGTCAGATATCGTCGATTAACATCCATTGAAGCTCATTGAGGTCGATTGTCACTTTGTGTTGAGTGAAAATTTCCTAAGTCTATCTTCCTAATTTGAAGTCGAATTTGAACATTTCTGATATATTTGAGTGAGTTTGCATCTAACTTTGTCAGATATCGTCGATTAACATCCATTGAAGCCCATTGAGGTCGATTGTCACTTTGTGTTGGGTGAAAATTTTCTAAGTCTATCTTCCTAATTTGAAGTCGAATTTCAACATTTCTGATATATTTGAGTGAGTTTGCATCTTACTTTGTCAGATATCGTCGATTTACATCCATTGAAGCCCATTGAGGTCGATTGTCACTTTGTGTTGGGTGAAAATTTTCTAAGTCTATCTTCCTAATTTGAAGTCGAATTTCAACATTTCTGATATATTTGAGTGAGTTTGCATCTAACTTTGTCAGATATCGTCGATTTACATCCATTGAAGCCCATTGAGGTCGATTGTCACTTTGTGTTGATTGAAAATCTTCTAAGTCTATCTTCCTAATTTGAAGTCGAATTTCAACATTTCTGATATATTTGAGTGAGTTTGCATCTAAATTGTCAGATATCGTCAATTAACATCCATTGAAGCCCATTGAGGTCGATTGTCACTTTGTGTTGAGTGAAAATTTTTTAAGTCTATCATCCTAATTTGAAGTCGAATTTCAACATTTCTCATATATTTGAGTGAGTTTGCATCTTACTTTGTCAGATATCGTCGATTTACATCCGTAGAAGCCCATTGAGGTCGATTGTCACTTTGTGTTGAGTGAAAATTTTCTAAGTCTATCTTCCTAATTTGAAGTCGAATTTCAACATTTCTGATATATTTGAGTGAGTTTGCATCTAACTTTGTCAGATATCGTCAATTAACATCCATTGAAGCCCATTGAGGTCGATTGTCACTTTGTGTTGAGTGAAAATTTTCTAAGTCTATCTTCCTAATTTGAAGTCGAATTCCAACATTTCTGATATATTTGAGTGAGTTTGCATCTAACTTTGTCAGATATCGTCGATTAACATCCATTGAAGCCCATTGAGGTCGATTGTCACTTTGTGTTGGGTGAAAATTTTCTAAGTCTATCTTCCTAATTTGAAGTCGAATTTCAACATTTCTGATATATTTGAGTGAGTTTGCATCTTACTTTGTCAGATATCGTCGATTTACATCCGTTGAAGCCCATTGAGGTCGATTGTCACTTTGTGTTGGGTGAAAATTTTCTAAGTCTATCTTCCTAATTTGAAGTCGAATTTCAACATTTCTGATATATTTGAGTGAGTTTGCATCTAACTTTGTCAGATATCGTCGATTTACATCCATTGAAGCCCATTGAGGTCGATTGTCACTTTGTGTTGATTGAAAATCTTCTAAGTCTATCTTCCTAATTTGAAGTCGAATTTCAACATTTCTGATATATTTGAGTGAGTTTGCATCTTACTTTGTCAGATATCGTCGATTTACATCCGTTGAAGCCCATTGAGGTCGATTGTCACTTTGTGTTGAGTGAAAATTTTTTAAGTCTATCTTCCTAATTTGAAGTCGAATTTCAAAATTTCTCATATATTTGAGTGAGTTTGCATCTAAATTGTCAGATATCGTCAATTAACATCCATTGAAGCCCATTGAGGTCGATTGTCACTTTGTGTTGGGTGAAAATTTTCTAAGTCTATCTTCCTAATTTGAAGTCGAATTTCAACATTTCTGATATATTTGAGTGAGTTTGCATCTTACTTTGTCAGATATCGTCGATTTACATCCGTTGAAGCCCATTGAGGTCGATTGTCACTTTGTGTTGAGTGAAAATTTTTTAAGTCTATCATCCTAATTTGAAGTCGAATTTCAACATTTCTCATATATTTGAGTGAGTATGCATCTTACTTTGTCAGATATCGTCGATTTACATCCGTAGAAGCCCATTGAGGTCGATTGTCACTTTGTGTTGAGTGAAAATTTCCTAAGTCTATCTTCCTAATTTGAAGTCGAATTTGAACATTTCTGATATATTTGAGTGAGTTTGCATCTAACTTTGTCAGATATCGTCGATTAACATCCATTGAAGCCCATTGAGGTCGATTGTCACTTTGTGTTGGGTGAAAATTTTCTAAGTCTATCTTCCTAATTTGAAGTCGAATTTCAACATTTCTGATATATTTGAGTGAGTTTGCATCTTACTTTGTCAGATATCGTCGATTTACATCCGTTGAAGCCCATTGTGGTCGATTGTCACTTTGTGTTGAGTGAAAATTTTTTAAGTCTATCTTCCTAATTTGAAGTCGAATTTCAAAATTTCTCATATATTTGAGTGAGTTTGCATCTAAATTGTCAGATATCGTCAATTAACATCCATTGAAGCCCATTGAGGTCGATTGTCACTTTGTGTTGAGTGAAAATTTTCTAAGTCTATCTTCCTAATTTGAAGTCGAATTCCAACATTTCTGATATATTTGAGTGAGTTTGCATCTAACTTTGTCAGATATCGTCGATTAACATCCATTGAAGCTCATTGAGGTCGATTGTCACTTTGTGTTGAGTGAAAATTTCCTAAGTCTATCTTCCTAATTTGAAGTCGAATTTCAACATTTCTGATATATTTGAGTGAGTTTGCATCTTACTTTGTCAGATATCGTCGATTTACATCCGTTGAAGCCCATTGAGGTCGATTGTCACTTTGTGTTGAGTGAAAATTTTCTAAGTCTATCTTCCTAATTTGAAGTCGAATTTCAACATTTCTGATATATTTGAGTGAGTTTGCATCTAACTTTGTCAGATATCGTCGATTTACATCCGTTGAAGCCCATTGAGGTCGATTGTCACTTTGTGTTGAGTGAAAATTTTCTAAGTCTATCTTCCTAATTTGAAGTCGAATTTCAACATTTCTGATATATTTGAGTGAGTTTGCATCTAACTTTGTCAGATATCGTCGATTTACATCCGTTGAAGCCCATTGAGGTCGATTGTCACTTTGTGTTGATTGAAAATTTTCTAAGTCTATCTTCCTAATTTGAAGTCGAATTCCAACATTTCTGATATATTTGAGTGAGTTTGCATCTAACTTTGTCAGATATCGTCGATTTACATCCGTTGAAGCCCATTGAGGTCGATTGTCACTTTGTGTTGATTGAAAATTTTCTAAGTCTATCTTCCTAATTTGAAGTCGAATTCCAACATTTCTGATATATTTGAGTGAGTTTGCATCTTACTTTGTCAGATATCGTCGATTTACATCCGTTGAAGCCCATTGAGGTCGATTGTCACTTTGTGTTGAGTGAAAATTTCCTAAGTCTATCTTCCTAATTTGAAGTCGAATTTCAACATTTCTGATATATTTGAGTGAGTTTGCATCTTACTTTGTCAGATATCGTCGATTTACATCCGTTGAAGCCCATTGAGGTCGATTGTCACTTTGTGTTGAGTGAAAATTTTCTAAGTCTATCTTCCTAATTTGAAGTCGAATTTCAACATTTCTGATATATTTGAGTGAGTTTGCATCTTACTTTGTCAGATATCGTCGATTTACATCCGTTGAAGCCCATTGAGGTCGATTGTCACTTTGTGTTGATTGAAAATTTTCTAAGTCTATCTTCCTAATTTGAAGTCGAATTTCAACATTTCTGATATATTTGAGTGAGTTTGCATCTAACTTTGTCAGATATCGTCAATTAACATCCATTGAAGCCCATTGAGGTCGATTGTCACTTTGTGTTGAGTGAAAATTTTCTAAGTCTATCTTCCTAATTTGAAGTCGAATTCCAACATTTCTGATATATTTGAGTGAGTTTGCATCTAACTTTGTCAGATATCGTCGATTAACATCCATTGAAGCTCATTGAGGTCGATTGTCACTTTGTGTTGAGTGAAAATTTCCTAAGTCTATCTTCCTAATTTGAAGTCGAATTTGAACATTTCTGATATATTTGAGTGAGTTTGCATCTAACTTTGTCAGATATCGTCGATTAACATCCATTGAAGCCCATTGAGGTCGATTGTCACTTTGTGTTGGGTGAAAATTTTCTAAGTCTATCTTCCTAATTTGAAGTCGAATTTCAACATTTCTGATATATTTGAGTGAGTTTGCATCTTACTTTGTCAGATATCGTCGATTTACATCCATTGAAGCCCATTGAGGTCGATTGTCACTTTGTGTTGGGTGAAAATTTTCTAAGTCTATCTTCCTAATTTGAAGTCGAATTTCAACATTTCTGATATATTTGAGTGAGTTTGCATCTAACTTTGTCAGATATCGTCGATTTACATCCATTGAAGCCCATTGAGGTCGATTGTCACTTTGTGTTGATTGAAAATCTTCTAAGTCTATCTTCCTAATTTGAAGTCGAATTTCAACATTTCTGATATATTTGAGTGAGTTTGCATCTTACTTTGTCAGATATCGTCGATTTACATCCGTTGAAGCCCATTGAGGTCGATTGTCACTTTGTGTTGAGTGAAAATTTTTTAAGTCTATCTTCCTAATTTGAAGTCGAATTTCAAAATTTCTCATATATTTGAGTGAGTTTGCATCTAAATTGTCAGATATCGTCAATTAACATCCATTGAAGCCCATTGAGGTCGATTGTCACTTTGTGTTGAGTGAAAATTTTTTAAGTCTATCATCCTAATTTGAAGTCGAATTTCAACATTTCTCATATATTTGAGTGAGTTTGCATCTTACTTTGTCAGATATCGTCGATTTACATCCGTAGAAGCCCATTGAGGTCGATTGTCACTTTGTGTTGAGTGAAAATTTTCTAAGTCTATCTTCCTAATTTGAAGTCGAATTTCAACATTTCTGATATATTTGAGTGAGTTTGCATCTAACTTTGTCAGATATCGTCAATTAACATCCATTGAAGCCCATTGAGGTCGATTGTCACTTTGTGTTGAGTGAAAATTTTCTAAGTCTATCTTCCTAATTTGAAGTCGAATTCCAACATTTCTGATATATTTGAGTGAGTTTGCATCTAACTTTGTCAGATATCGTCGATTAACATCCATTGAAGCCCATTGAGGTCGATTGTCACTTTGTGTTGGGTGAAAATTTTCTAAGTCTATCTTCCTAATTTGAAGTCGAATTTCAACATTTCTGATATATTTGAGTGAGTTTGCATCTTACTTTGTCAGATATCGTCGATTTACATCCGTTGAAGCCCATTGAGGTCGATTGTCACTTTGTGTTGGGTGAAAATTTTCTAAGTCTATCTTCCTAATTTGAAGTCGAATTTCAACATTTCTGATATATTTGAGTGAGTTTGCATCTAACTTTGTCAGATATCGTCGATTTACATCCATTGAAGCCCATTGAGGTCGATTGTCACTTTGTGTTGATTGAAAATCTTCTAAGTCTATCTTCCTAATTTGAAGTCGAATTTCAACATTTCTGATATATTTGAGTGAGTTTGCATCTTACTTTGTCAGATATCGTCGATTTACATCCGTTGAAGCCCATTGAGGTCGATTGTCACTTTGTGTTGAGTGAAAATTTTTTAAGTCTATCTTCCTAATTTGAAGTCGAATTTCAAAATTTCTCATATATTTGAGTGAGTTTGCATCTAAATTGTCAGATATCGTCAATTAACATCCATTGAAGCCCATTGAGGTCGATTGTCACTTTGTGTTGGGTGAAAATTTTCTAAGTCTATCTTCCTAATTTGAAGTCGAATTTCAACATTTCTGATATATTTGAGTGAGTTTGCATCTTACTTTGTCAGATATCGTCGATTTACATCCGTTGAAGCCCATTGAGGTCGATTGTCACTTTGTGTTGAGTGAAAATTTTTTAAGTCTATCATCCTAATTTGAAGTCGAATTTCAACATTTCTCATATATTTGAGTGAGTATGCATCTTACTTTGTCAGATATCGTCGATTTACATCCGTAGAAGCCCATTGAGGTCGATTGTCACTTTGTGTTGAGTGAAAATTTCCTAAGTCTATCTTCCTAATTTGAAGTCGAATTTGAACATTTCTGATATATTTGAGTGAGTTTGCATCTAACTTTGTCAGATATCGTCGATTAACATCCATTGAAGCCCATTGAGGTCGATTGTCACTTTGTGTTGGGTGAAAATTTTCTAAGTCTATCTTCCTAATTTGAAGTCGAATTTCAACATTTCTGATATATTTGAGTGAGTTTGCATCTTACTTTGTCAGATATCGTCGATTTACATCCGTTGAAGCCCATTGTGGTCGATTGTCACTTTGTGTTGAGTGAAAATTTTTTAAGTCTATCTTCCTAATTTGAAGTCGAATTTCAAAATTTCTCATATATTTGAGTGAGTTTGCATCTAAATTGTCAGATATCGTCAATTAACATCCATTGAAGCCCATTGAGGTCGATTGTCACTTTGTGTTGAGTGAAAATTTTCTAAGTCTATCTTCCTAATTTGAAGTCGAATTCCAACATTTCTGATATATTTGAGTGAGTTTGCATCTAACTTTGTCAGATATCGTCGATTAACATCCATTGAAGCTCATTGAGGTCGATTGTCACTTTGTGTTGAGTGAAAATTTCCTAAGTCTATCTTCCTAATTTGAAGTCGAATTTCAACATTTCTGATATATTTGAGTGAGTTTGCATCTTACTTTGTCAGATATCGTCGATTTACATCCATTGAAGCCCATTGAGGTCGATTGTCACTTTGTGTTGATTGAAAATCTTCTAAGTCTATCTTCCTAATTTGAAGTCGAATTTCAACATTTCTGATATATTTGAGTGAGTTTGCATCTTACTTTGTCAGATATCGTCGATTTACATCCGTTGAAGCCCATTGAGGTCGATTGTCACTTTGTGTTGAGTGAAAATTTTTTAAGTCTATCTTCCTAAATTGAAGTCAAATTTCAAAATTTCTCATATATTTGAGTGAGTTTGCATCTAAATTGTCAGATATCGTCAATTAACATCCATTGAAGCCCATTGAGGTCGATTGTCACTTTGTGTTGAGTGAAAATTTTTTAATTCTATCATCCTAATTTGAAGTCGAATTTCAACATTTCTCATATATTTGAGTGAGTTTGCATCTTACTTTGTCAGATATCGTCGATTTACATCCGTAGAAGCCCATTGAGGTCGATTTTCACTTTGTGTTGAGTGAAAATTTTCTAAGTCTATCTTCCTAATTTGAAGTCGAATTTCAACATTTCTGATATATTTGAGTGAGTTTGCATCTAACTTTGTCAGATATCGTCGATTTACATTCATTGAAGCCCATTGAGGTCGATTGTCACTTTGTGTTGATTGAAAATCTTCTAAGTCTATCTTCCTAATTTGAGGTCGAATTTCAACATTTCTGATATATTTGAGTGAGTTTGCATCTTACTTTGTCAGATATCGTCGATTTACATCCGTTGAAGCCCATTGAGGTCGATTGTCACTTTGTGTTGAGTGAAAATTTTTTAAGTCTATCTTCCTAATTTGAAGTCGAATTTCAAAATTTCTCATATATTTGAGTGAGTTTGCATCTAAATTGTCAGATATCGTCAATTAACATCCATTGAAGCCCATTGAGGTCGATTGTCACTTTGTGTTGAGTGAAAATTTTTTAAGTCTATCATCCTAATTTGAAGTCGAATTTCAACATTTCTCATATATTTGAGTGAGTTTGCATCTTACTTTGTCAGATATCGTCGATTTACATCCGTAGAAGCCCATTGAGGTCGATTGTCACTTTGTGTTGAGTGAAAATTTTCTAAGTCTATCTTCCTAATTTGAAGTCGAATTTCAACATTTCTGATATATTTGAGTGAGTTTGCATCTAACTTTGTCAGATATCGTCAATTAACATCCATTGAAGCCCATTGAGGTCGATTGTCACTTTGTGTTGAGTGAAAATTTTTTAAGTCTATCTTCCTAATTTGAAGTCGAATTCCAACATTTCTGATATATTTGAGTGAGTTTGCATCTAACTTTGTCAGATATCGTCGATTAACATCCATTGGAGCTCATTGAGGTCGATTGTCACTTTGTGTTGAGTGAAAATTTCCTAAGTCTATCTTCCTAATTTGAAGTCGAATTTCAAAATTTCTCATATATTTGAGTGAGTTTGCATCTAAATTGTCAGATATCGTCAATTAACATCCATTGAAGCCCATTGAGGTCGATTGTCACTTTGTGTTGAGTGAAAATTTTTTAATTCTATCATCCTAATTTGAAGTCGAATTTCAACATTTCTCATATATTTGAGTGAGTTTGCATCTTACTTTGTCAGATATCGTCGATTTACATCCGTAGAAGCCCATTGAGGTCGATTTTCACTTTGTGTTGAGTGAAAATTTTCTAAGTCTATCTTCCTAATTTGAAGTCGAATTTCAACATTTCTGATATATTTGAGTGAGTTTGCATCTAACTTTGTCAGATATCGTCGATTTACATTCATTGAAGCCCATTGAGGTCGATTGTCACTTTGTGTTGATTGAAAATCTTCTAAGTCTATCTTCCTAATTTGAGGTCGAATTTCAACATTTCTGATATATTTGAGTGAGTTTGCATCTTACTTTGTCAGATATCGTCGATTTACATCCGTTGAAGCCCATTGAGGTCGATTGTCACTTTGTGTTGAGTGAAAATTTTTTAAGTCTATCTTCCTAATTTGAAGTCGAATTTCAAAATTTCTCATATATTTGAGTGAGTTTGCATCTAAATTGTCAGATATCGTCAATTAACATCCATTGAAGCCCATTGAGGTCGATTGTCACTTTGTGTTGAGTGAAAATTTTTTAAGTCTATCATCCTAATTTGAAGTCGAATTTCAACATTTCTCATATATTTGAGTGAGTTTGCATCTTACTTTGTCAGATATCGTCGATTTACATCCGTAGAAGCCCATTGAGGTCGATTGTCACTTTGTGTTGAGTGAAAATGTTCTAAGTCTATCTTCCTAATTTGAAGTCGAATTTCAACATTTCTGATATATTTGAGTGAGTTTGCATCTAACTTTGTCAGATATCGTCAATTAACATCCATTGAAGCCCATTGAGGTCGATTGTCACTTTGTGTTGAGTGAAAATTTTCCAAGTCTATCTTCCTAATTTGAAGTCGAATTCCAACATTTCTGATATATTTGAGTGAGTTTGCATCTAACTTTGTCAGATATCGTCGATTAACATCCATTGGAGCTCATTGAGGTCGATTGTCACTTTGTGTTGAGTGAAAATTTCCTAAGTCTATCTTCCTAATTTGAAGTCGAATTTGAACATTTCTGATATATTTGAGTGAGTTTGCATCTAACTTTGTCAGATATCGTCGATTAACATCCATTGAAGCCCATTGAGGTCGATTGTCACTTTGTGTTGGGTGAAAATTTTCTAAGTCTATCTTCCTAATTTGAAGTCGAATTTCAACATTTCTGATATATTTGAGTGAGTTTGCATCTTACTTTGTCAGATATCGTCGATTTACATCCGTTGAAGCCCATTGAGGTCGATTGTCACTTTGTGTTGGGTGAAAATTTTCTAAGTCTATCTTCCTAATTTGAAGTCGAATTTCAACATTTCTGATATATTTGAGTGAGTTTGCATCTAACTTTGTCAGATATCGTCGATTTACATCCATTGAAGCCCATTGAGGTCGATTGTCACTTTGTGTTGATTGAAAATCTTCTAAGTCTATCTTCCTAATTTGAAGTCGAATTCCAACATTTCTGATATATTTGAGTGAGTTTGCATCTAACTTTGTCAGATATCGTCGATTAACATCCATTGAAGCTCATTGAGGTCGATTGTCACTTTGTGTTGAGTGAAAATTTCCTAAGTCTATCTTCCTAATTTGAAGTCGAATTTGAACATTTCTGATATATTTGAGTGAGTTTGCATCTAACTTTGTCAGATATCGTCGATTAACATCCATTGAAGCCCATTGAGGTCGATTGTCACTTTGTGTTGGGTGAAAATTTTCTAAGTCTATCTTCCTAATTTGAAGTCGAATTTCAACATTTCTGATATATTTGAGTGAGTTTGCATCTTACTTTGTCAGATATCGTCGATTTACATCCGTTGAAGCCCATTGAGGTCGATTGTCACTTTGTGTTGAGTGAAAATTTTCTAAGTCTATCTTCCTAATTTGAAGTCGAATTTCAACATTTCTGATATATTTGAGTGAGTTTGCATCTAACTTTGTCAGATATCGTCGATTTACATCCATTGAAGCCCATTGAGGTCGATTGTCACTTTGTGTTGATTGAAAATCTTCTAAGTCTATCTTCCTAATTTGAAGTCGAATTTCAACATTTCTGATATATTTGAGTGAGTTTGCATCTTACTTTGTCAGATATCGTCGATTTACATCCGTTGAAGCCCATTGAGGTCGATTGTCACTTTGTGTTGATTGAAAATCTTCTAAGTCTATCTTCCTAATTTGAAGTCGAATTTCAACATTTCTGATATATTTGAGTGAGTTTGCATCTTACTTTGTCAGATATCGTCGATTTACATCCGTTGAAGCCCATTGAGGTCGATTGTCACTTTGTGTTGATTGAAAATCTTCTAAGTCTATCTTCCTAATTTGAAGTCGAATTTCAACATTTCTGATATATTTGAGTGAGTTTGCATCTAACTTTGTCAGATATCGTCGATTTACATCCGTTGAAGCCCATTGAGGTCGATTGTCACTTTGTGTGGAGTGAAAATTTTTTAAGTCTATCTTCCTAATTTGAAGTCGAATTTCAACATTTCTGATATATTTGAGTGAGTTTGCATCTTACTTTGTCAGATATCGTCGATTTACATCCGTTGAAGCCCATTGAGGTCGATTGTCACTTTGTGTTGATTGAAAATTTTCTAAGTCTATCTTCCTAATTTGAAGTCGAATTTCAACATTTCTGATATATTTGAGTGAGTTTGCATCTTACTTTGTCAGATATCGTCGATTTACATCCGTTGAAGCCCATTGAGGTCGATTGTCACTTTGTGTTGATTGAAAATCTTCTAAGTCTATCTTCCTAATTTGAAGTCGAATTTCAACATTTCTGATATATTTGAGTGAGTTTGCATCTAACTTTGTCAGATATCGTTGATTAACATCCATTGAAGCCCATTGAGGTCGATTGTCACTTTGTGTTGAGTGGAAATTTTTTAAGTCTATCTTCCTAATTTGAAGTCGAATTTCAACATTTCTGATATATTTGAGTGAGTTTGCATCTTACTTTGTCAGATATCGTCGATTCACATCCGTTGAAGCCCATTGAGGTCGATTGTCACTTTGTGTTGATTGAAAATTTTCTAAGTCTATCTTCCTAATTTGAAGTCGAATTTCAACATTTCTCATATATTTGAGTGAGATTGCACCTAACTTTGTCAGATATCGTCGATTTTCATCCATTGAAGCCCATTGAGGTCGATTGTCACTTTGTGTTGAGTGGAAATTTTCTAAGTCTATCTTCCTAATTTGAAGTCGAATTTCAAAATTTCTCATATATTTGAGTGAGTTTGCATCTAAATTGTCAGATATCGTCAATTAACATCCATTGAAGCCCATTGAGGTCGATTGTCACTTTGTGTTGAGTGAAAATTTTTTAAGTCTATCTTCCTAATTTGAAGTCGAATTTCAAAATTTCTCATATATTTGAGTGAGTTTGCATCTAAATTGTCAGATATCGTCAATTAACATCCATTGAAGCCCATTGAGGTCGATTGTCACTTTGTGTTGAGTGAAAATTTTTTAAGTCTTTCATCCTAATTTGAAGTCGAATTTCAACATTTCTCATATATTTGAGTGAGTTTGCATCTTACTTTGTCAGATATCGTCGATTTACATCCGTAGAAGCCCATTGAGGTCGATTGTCACTTTGTGTTGAGTGAAAATTTTTTAAGTCTATCTTCCTAATTTGAAGTCGAATTTCAAAATTTCTCATATATTTGAGTGAGTTTACATCTAAATTGTCAGATATCGTCAATTAACATCCATTGAAGCCCATTGAGGTCGATTGTCACTGTGTGTTGAGTGAAAATTTTCTAAGTCTATCTTCCTAATTTGAAGTCGAATTCCAACATTTCTGATATATTTGAGTGAGTTTGCATCTTACTTTGTCAGATATCGTCGATTTACATCCGTTGAAGCCCATTGAGGTCGATTGTCACTTTGTGTTGAGTGAAAATTTTCTAAGTCTATCTTCCTAATTTGAAGTCGAATTTCAACATTTCTGATATATTTGAGTGAGTTTGCATCTAACTTTGTCAGATATCGTCGATTTACATCCGTAGAAGCCCATTGAGGTCGATTGTCACTTTGTGTTGAGTGAAAATTTTTTAAGTCTATCTTCCTAATTTGAAGTCGAATTTCAACATTTCTGATATATTTGAGTGAGTTTGCATCTAACTTTGTCAGATATCGTCAATTAACATCCATTGAAGCCCATTGAGGTCGATTGTCACTTTGTGTTGAGTGAAAATTTTTTAAGTCTATCATCCTAATTTGAAGTCGAATTTCAACATTTCTGATATATTTGAGTGAGTTTGCATCTAACTTTGTCAGATATCGTCGATTTACATCCATTGAAGCCCATTGAGGTCGATTGTCACTTTGTGTTGAGTGAAAATTTTTTAAGTCTATCTTCCTAATTTGAAGTCGAATTTCAACATTTCTCATATATTTGAGTGAGTTTGCATCTTACTTTGTCAGATATCGTCGATTTACATCCGTAGAAGCCCATTGAGGTCGATTGTCACTTTGTGTTGATTGAAAATCTTCTAAGTCTATCGTCCTAATTTGAAGTCGAATTTCAACATTTCTGATATATTTGAGTGAGTTTGCATCTTACTTTGTCAGATATCGTCGATTTACATCCGTTGAAGCCCATTGAGGTCGATTGTCACTTTGTGTTGAGTGAAAATTTTTTAAGTCTATCTTCCTAATTTGAAGTCGAATTTCAAAATTTCTCATATATTTGAGTGAGTTTGCATCTAAATTGTCAGATATCGTCAATTAACATCCATTGAAGCCCATTGAGGTCGATTGTCACTGTGTGTTGAGTGAAAATTTTCTAAGTCTATCTTCCTAATTTGAAGTCGAATTCCAACATTTCTGATATATTGGAGTGAGTTTGCATCTAACTTTGTCAGATATCGTCGATTAACATCCATTGAAGCTCATTGAGGTCGATTGTCACTTTGTGTTGAGTGAAAATTTTTTAAGTCTATCTTCCTAATTTGAAGTCGAATTTCAACATTTCTGATATATTTGAGTGAGTTTGCATCTAACTTTGTCAGATATCGTCAATTAACATCCATTGAAGCCCATTGAGGTCGATTGTCACTTTGTGTTGAGTGAAAATTTTTTAAGTCTATCATCCTAATTTGAAGTCGAATTTCAACATTTCTGATATATTTGAGTGAGTTTGCATCTAACTTTGTCAGATATCGTCGATTTACATCCATTGAAGCCCATTGAGGTCGATTGTCACTTTGTGTTGAGTGAAAATTTTTTAAGTCTATCTTCCTAATTTGAAGTCGAATTTCAACATTTCTCATATATTTGAGTGAGTTTGCATCTTACTTTGTCAGATATCGTCGATTTACATCCGTAGAAGCCCATTGAGGTCGATTGTCACTTTGTGTTGATTGAAAATCTTCTAAGTCTATCTTTCTAATTTGAAGTCGAATTTCAACATTTCTGATATATTTGAGTGAGTTTGCATCTAACTTTGTCAGATATCGTCAATTAACATCCATTGAAGCCCATTGAGGTCGATTGTCACTTTGTGTTGAGTGAAAATTTTCTAAGTCTATCTTCCTAATTTGAAGTCGAATTTCAACATTTCTGATATATTTGAGTGAGTTTGCATCTTACTTTGTCAGATATCGTCGATTTACATCCGTTGAAGCCCATTGAGGTCGATTGTCACTTTGTGTTGAGTGAAAATTTTTTAAGTCTATCTTCCTAATTTGAAGTCGTATTTCAAAATTTCTCATATATTTGAGTGAGTTTACATCTAAATTGTCAGATATCGTCAATTAACATCCATTGAAGCCCATTGAGGTCGATTGTCACTGTGTGTTGAGTGAAAATTTTCTAAGTCTATCTTCCTAATTTGAAGTCGAATTCCAACATTTCTGATATATTTGAGTGAGTTTGCATCTTACTTTGTCAGATATCGTCGATTTACATCCGTTGAAGCCCATTGAGGTCGATTGTCACTTTGTGTTGAGTGAAAATTTTCTAAGTCTATCTTCCTAATTTGAAGTCGAATTTCAACATTTCTGATATATTTGAGTGAGTTTGCATCTAACTTTGTCAGATATCGTCGATTTACATCCATTGAAGCCCATTGAGGTCGATTGTCACTTTGTGTTGATTGAAAATCTTCTAAGTCTATCTTCCTAATTTGAAGTCGAATTTCAACATTTCTGATATATTTGAGTGAGTTTGCATCTTACTTTGTCAGATATCGTCGATTTACATCCGTTGAAGCCCATTGAGGTCGATTGTCACTTTGTGTTGAGTGAAAATTTTCTAAGTCTATCTTCCTAATTTGAAGTCGAATTTCAACATTTCTGATATATTTAAGTGAGTTTGCATCTAACTTTGTCAGATATCGTCGATTTACATCCATTGAAGCCCATTGAGGTCGATTGTCACTTTGTGTTGATTGAAAATCTTCTAAGTCTATCTTCCTAATTTGAAGTCGAATTTCAACATTTCTGATATATTTGAGTGAGTTTGCATCTTACTTAGTCAGATATCGTCGATTTACATCCGTTGAAGCCCATTGAGGTCGATTGTCACTTTGTGTTGATTGAAAATCTTCTAAGTCTATCTTCCTAATTTGAAGTCGAATTTCAACATTTCTGATATATTTGAGTGAGTTTGCATCTAACTTTGTCAGATATCGTCGATTTACATCCGTTGAAGCCCATTGAGGTCGATTGTCACTTTGTGTGGAGTGAAAATTTTTTAAGTCTATCTTCCTAATTTGAAGTCGAATTTCAACATTTCTGATATATTTGAGTGAGTTTGCATCTTACTTTGTCAGATATCGTCGATTTACATCCGTTGAAGCCCATTGAGGTCGATTGTCACTTTGTGTTGATTGAAAATTTTCTAAGTCTATCTTCCTAATTTGAAGTCGAATTTCAACATTTCTGATATATTTGAGTGAGTTTGCATCTTACTTTGTCAGATATCGTCGATTTACATCCGTTGAAGCCCATTGAGGTCGATTGTCACTTTGTGTTGATTGAAAATCTTCTAAGTCTATCTTCCTAATTTGAAGTCGAATTTCAACATTTCTGATATATTTGAGTGAGTTTGCATCTAACTTTGTCAGATATCGTTGATTAACATCCATTGAAGCCCATTGAGGTCGATTGTCACTTTGTGTTGAGTGGAAATTTTTTAAGTCTATCTTCCTAATTTGAAGTCGAATTTCAACATTTCTGATATATTTGAGTGAGTTTGCATCTTACTTTGTCAGATATCGTCGATTTACATCCGTTGAAGCCCATTGAGGTCGATTGTCACTTTGTGTTGATTGAAAATTTTCTAAGTCTATCTTCCTAATTTGAAGTCGAATTTCAACATTTCTCATATATTTGAGTGAGATTGCACCTAACTTTGTCAGATATCGTCGATTTTCATCCATTGAAGCCCATTGAGGTCGATTGTCACTTTGTGTTGAGTGGAAATTTTCTAAGTCTATCTTCCTAATTTGAAGTCGAATTTCAACATTTCTGATATATTTGAGTGAGTTTGCATCTAACTTTGTCAGATATCGTCGATTAACATCCATTGAAGCCCATTGAGGTCGATTGTCACTTTGTGTTGAGTGAAAATTTTTTAAGTCTATCTTCCTAATTTGAAGTCGAATTTCAAAATTTCTCATATATTTGAGTGAGTTTGCATCTAAATTGTCAGATATCGTCAATTAACATCCATTGAAGCCCATTGAGGTCGATTGTCACTTTGTGTTGAGTGAAAATTTTTTAAGTCTTTCATCCTAATTTGAAGTCGAATTTCAACATTTCTCATATATTTGAGTGAGTTTGCATCTAAATTGTCAGATATCGTCAATTAACATCCATTGAAGCCCATTGAGGTCGATTGTCACTTTGTGTTGAGTGAAAATTTTTTAAGTCTATCATCCTAATTTGAAGTCGAATTTCAACATTTCTGATATATTTGAGTGAGTTTGCATCTTACTTTGTCAGATATCGTCAATTAACATCCATTGAAGCCCATTGAGGTCGATTGTCACTTTGTGTTGATTGAAAATCTTCTAAGTCTATCTTCCTAATTTGAAGTCGAATTTCAACATTTCTGATATATTTGAGTGAGTTTGCATCTAACTTTGTCAGATATCGTTGATTAACATCCATTGAAGCCCATTGAGGTCGATTGTCACTTTGTGTTGAGTGGAAATTTTTTAAGTCTATCTTCCTAATTTGAAGTCGAATTTCAACATTTCTGATATATTTGAGTGAGTTTGCATCTTACTTTGTCAGATATCGTCGATTTACATCCGTTGAAGCCCATTGAGGTCGATTGTCACTTTGTGTTGATTGAAAATTTTCTAAGTCTATCTTCCTAATTTGAAGTCGAATTTCAACATTTCTCATATATTTGAGTGAGATTGCACCTAACTTTGTCAGATATCGTCGATTTTCATCCATTGAAGCCCATTGAGGTCGATTGTCACTTTGTGTTGAGTGGAAATTTTCTAAGTCTATCTTCCTAATTTGAAGTCGAATTTCAACATTTCTGATATATTTGAGTGAGTTTGCATCTAACTTTGTCAGATATCGTCGATTAACATCCATTGAAGCCCATTGAGGTCGATTGTCACTTTGTGTTGAGTGAAAATTTTTTAAGTCTATCTTCCTAATTTGAAGTCGAATTTCAAAATTTCTCATATATTTGAGTGAGTTTGCATCTAAATTGTCAGATATCGTCAATTAACATCCATTGAAGCCCATTGAGGTCGATTGTCACTTTGTGTTGAGTGAAAATTTTTTAAGTCTTTCATCCTAATTTGAAGTCGAATTTCAACATTTCTCATATATTTGAGTGAGTTTGCATCTTACTTTGTCAGATATCGTCGATTTACATCCGTAGAAGCCCATTGAGGTCGATTGTCACTTTGTGTTGAGTGAAAATTTTTTAAGTCTATCTTCCTAATTTGAAGTCGAATTTCAACATTTCTGATATATTTGAGTGAGTTTGCATCTAACTTTGTCAGATATCGTCAATTAACATCCATTGAAGCCCATTGAGGTCGATTGTCACTTTGTGTTGAGTGAAAATTTTTTAAGTCTATCATCCTAATTTGAAGTCGAATTTCAACATTTCTGATATATTTGAGTGAGTTTGCATCTAACTTTGTCAGATATCGTCGATTTACATCCATTGAAGCCCATTGAGGTCGATTGTCACTTTGTGTTGAGTGAAAATTTTTTAAGTCTATCTTCCTAATTTGAAGTCGAATCTCAAAATTTCTCATATATTTTAGTGAGTTTGCATCTAAATTGTCAGATATCGTCAATTAACATCCATTGAAGCCCATTGAGGTCGATTGTCACTTTGTGTTGAGTGAAAATTTTTTAAGTCTTTCATCCTAATTTGAAGTCGAATTTCAACATTTCTCATATATTTGAGTGAGTTTGCATCTAAATTGTCAGATATCGTCAATTAACATCCATTGAAGCCCATTGAGGTCGATTGTCACTTTGTGTTGAGTGAAAATTTTTTAAGTCTATCATCCTAATTTGAAGTCGAATTTCAACATTTCTGATATATTTGAGTGAGTTTGCATCTTACTTTGTCAGATATCGTCAATTAACATCCATTGAAGCCCATTGAGGTCGATTGTCACTTTGTGTTGATTGAAAATCTTCTAAGTCTATCTTCCTAATTTGAAGTCGAATTTCAACATTTCTGATATATTTGAGTGAGTTTGCATCTAACTTTGTCAGATATCGTTGATTAACATCCATTGAAGCCCATTGAGGTCGATTGTCACTTTGTGTTGAGTGGAAATTTTTTAAGTCTATCTTCCTAATTTGAAGTCGAATTTCAACATTTCTGATATATTTGAGTGAGTTTGCATCTTACTTTGTCAGATATCGTCGATTTACATCCGTTGAAGCCCATTGAGGTCGATTGTCACTTTGTGTTGATTGAAAATTTTCTAAGTCTATCTTCCTAATTTGAAGTCGAATTTCAACATTTCTCATATATTTGAGTGAGATTGCACCTAACTTTGTCAGATATCGTCGATTTTCATCCATTGAAGCCCATTGAGGTCGATTGTCACTTTGTGTTGAGTGGAAATTTTCTAAGTCTATCTTCCTAATTTGAAGTCGAATTTCAACATTTCTGATATATTTGAGTGAGTTTGCATCTAACTTTGTCAGATATCGTCGATTAACATCCATTGAAGCCCATTGAGGTCGATTGTCACTTTGTGTTGAGTGAACATTTTTTAAGTCTATCTTCCTAATTTGAAGTCGAATTTCAAAATTTCTCATATATTTGAGTGAGTTTGCATCTAAATTGTCAGATATCGTCAATTAACATCCATTGAAGCCCATTGGATCGATTGTCACTTTGTGTTGAGTGAAAATTTTTTAAGTCTTTCATCCTAATTTGAAGTCGAATTTCAACATTTCTCATATATTTGAGTGAGTTTGCATCTTACTTTGTCAGATATCGTCGATTTACATCCGTAGAAGCCCATTGAGGTCGATTGTCACTTTGTGTTGAGTGAAAATTTTTTAAGTCTATCTTCCTAATTTGAAGTCGAATTTCAACATTTCTGATATATTTGAGTGAGTTTGCATCTAACTTTGTCAGATATCGTCAATTAACATCCATTGAAGCCCATTGAGGTCGATTGTCACTTTGTGTTGAGTGAAAATTTTTTAAGTCTATCATCCTAATTTGAAGTCGAATTTCAACATTTCTGATATATTTGAGTGAGTTTGCATCTAACTTTGTCAGATATCGTCGATTTACATCCATTGAAGCCCATTGAGGTCGATTGTCACTTTGTGTTGAGTGAAAATTTTTTAAGTCTATCTTCCTAATTTGAAGTCGAATTTCAACATTTCTCATATATTTGAGTGAGTTTGCATCTTACTTTGTCAGATATCGTCGATTTACATCCGTAGAAGCCCATTGAGGTCGATTGTCACTTTGTGTTGATTGAAAATCTTCTAAGTCTATCGTCCTAATTTGAAGTCGAATTTCAACATTTCTGATATATTTGAGTGAGTTTGCATCTTACTTTGTCAGATATCGTCGATTTACATCCGTTGAAGCCCATTGAGGTCGATTGTCACTTTGTGTTGAGTGAAAATTTTTTAAGTCTATCTTCCTAATTTGAAGTCGAATTTCAAAATTTCTCATATATTTGAGTGAGTTTGCATCTAAATTGTCAGATATCGTCAATTAACATCCATTGAAGCCCATTGAGGTCGATTGTCACTGTGTGTTGAGTGAAAATTTTCTAAGTCTATCTTCCTAATTTGAAGTCGAATTCCAACATTTCTGATATATTGGAGTGAGTTTGCATCTAACTTTGTCAGATATCGTCGATTAACATCCATTGAAGCTCATTGAGGTCGATTGTCACTTTGTGTTGAGTGAAAATTTTTTAAGTCTATCTTCCTAATTTGAAGTCGAATTTCAACATTTCTGATATATTTGAGTGAGTTTGCATCTAACTTTGTCAGATATCGTCAATTAACATCCATTGAAGCCCATTGAGGTCGATTGTCACTTTGTGTTGAGTGAAAATTTTTTAAGTCTATCATCCTAATTTGAAGTCGAATTTCAACATTTCTGATATATTTGAGTGAGTTTGCATCTAACTTTGTCAGATATCGTCGATTTACATCCATTGAAGCCCATTGAGGTCGATTGTAACTGTGTGTTGAGTGAAAATTTTCTAAGTCTATCTTCCTAATTTGAAGTCGAATTCCAACATTTCTGATATATTTGAGTGAGTTTGCATCTTACTTTGTCAGATATCGTCGATTTACATCCGTTGAAGCCCATTGAGGTCGATTGTCACTTTGTGTTGAGTGAAAATTTTCTAAGTCTATCTTCCTAATTTGAAGTCGAATTTCAACATTTCTGATATATTTGAGTGAGTTTGCATCTAACTTTGTCAGATATCGTCGATTTACATCCATTGAAGCCCATTGAGGTCGATTGTCACTTTGTGTTGATTGAAAATCTTCTAAGTCTATCTTCCTAATTTGAAGTCGAATTTCAACATTTCTGATATATTTGAGTGAGTTTGCATCTTACTTTGTCAGATATCGTCGATTTACATCCGTTGAAGCCCATTGAGGTCGATTGTCACTTTGTGTTGAGTGAAAATTTTCTAAGTCTATCTTCCTAATTTGAAGTCGAATTTCAACATTTCTGATATATTTAAGTGAGTTTGCATCTAACTTTGTCAGATATCGTCGATTTACATCCATTGAAGCCCATTGAGGTCGATTGTCACTTTGTGTTGATTGAAAATCTTCTAAGTCTATCTTCCTAATTTGAAGTCGAATTTCAACATTTCTGATATATTTGAGTGAGTTTGCATCTTACTTAGTCAGATATCGTCGATTTACATCCGTTGAAGCCCATTGAGGTCGATTGTCACTTTGTGTTGATTGAAAATCTTCTAAGTCTATCTTCCTAATTTGAAGTCGAATTTCAACATTTCTGATATATTTGAGTGAGTTTGCATCTAACTTTGTCAGATATCGTCGATTTACATCCGTTGAAGCCCATTGAGGTCGATTGTCACTTTGTGTGGAGTGAAAATTTTTTAAGTCTATCTTCCTAATTTGAAGTCGAATTTCAACATTTCTGATATATTTGAGTGAGTTTGCATCTTACTTTGTCAGATATCGTCGATTTACATCCGTTGAAGCCCATTGAGGTCGATTGTCACTTTGTGTTGATTGAAAATTTTCTAAGTCTATCTTCCTAATTTGAAGTCGAATTTCAACATTTCTGATATATTTGAGTGAGTTTGCATCTTACTTTGTCAGATATCGTCGATTTACATCCGTTGAAGCCCATTGAGGTCGATTGTCACTTTGTGTTGATTGAAAATCTTCTAAGTCTATCTTCCTAATTTGAAGTCGAATTTCAACATTTCTGATATATTTGAGTGAGTTTGCATCTAACTTTGTCAGATATCGTTGATTAACATCCATTGAAGCCCATTGAGGTCGATTGTCACTTTGTGTTGAGTGGAAATTTTTTAAGTCTATCTTCCTAATTTGAAGTCGAATTTCAACATTTCTGATATATTTGAGTGAGTTTGCATCTTACTTTGTCAGATATCGTCGATTTACATCCGTTGAAGCCCATTGAGGTCGATTGTCACTTTGTGTTGATTGAAAATTTTCTAAGTCTATCTTCCTAATTTGAAGTCGAATTTCAACATTTCTCATATATTTGAGTGAGATTGCACCTAACTTTGTCAGATATCGTCGATTTTCATCCATTGAAGCCCATTGAGGTCGATTGTCACTTTGTGTTGAGTGGAAATTTTCTAAGTCTATCTTCCTAATTTGAAGTCGAATTTCAACATTTCTGATATATTTGAGTGAGTTTGCATCTAACTTTGTCAGATATCGTCGATTAACATCCATTGAAGCCCATTGAGGTCGATTGTCACTTTGTGTTGAGTGAAAATTTTTTAAGTCTATCTTCCTAATTTGAAGTCGAATTTCAAAATTTCTCATATATTTGAGTGAGTTTGCATCTAAATTGTCAGATATCGTCAATTAACATCCATTGAAGCCCATTGAGGTCGATTGTCACTTTGTGTTGAGTGAAAATTTTTTAAGTCTATCATCCTAATTTGAAGTCGAATTTCAACATTTCTGATATATTTGAGTGAGTTTGCATCTTACTTTGTCAGATATCGTCAATTAACATCCATTGAAGCCCATTGAGGTCGATTGTCACTTTGTGTTGATTGAAAATCTTCTAAGTCTATCTTCCTAATTTGAAGTCGAATTTCAACATTTCTGATATATTTGAGTGAGTTTGCATCTAACTTTGTCAGATATCGTTGATTAACATCCATTGAAGCCCATTGAGGTCGATTGTCACTTTGTGTTGAGTGGAAATTTTTTAAGTCTATCTTCCTAATTTGAAGTCGAATTTCAACATTTCTGATATATTTGAGTGAGTTTGCATCTTACTTTGTCAGATATCGTCGATTTACATCCGTTGAAGCCCATTGAGGTCGATTGTCACTTTGTGTTGATTGAAAATTTTCTAAGTCTATCTTCCTAATTTGAAGTCGAATTTCGACATTTCTCATATATTTGAGTGAGATTGCACCTAACTTTGTCAGATATCGTCGATTTTCATCCATTGAAGCCCATTGAGGTCGATTGTCACTTTGTGTTGAGTGGAAATTTTCTAAGTCTATCTTCCTAATTTGAAGTCGAATTTCAACATTTCTGATATATTTGAGTGAGTTTGCATCTAACTTTGTCAGATATCGTCGATTAACATCCATTGAAGCCCATTGAGGTCGATTGTCACTTTGTGTTGAGTGAAAATTTTTTAAGTCTATCTTCCTAATTTGAAGTCGAATTTCAAAATTTCTCATATATTTGAGTGAGTTTGCATCTAAATTGTCAGATATCGTCAATTAACATCCATTGAAGCCCATTGAGGTCGATTGTCACTTTGTGTTGAGTGAAAATTTTTTAAGTCTTTCATCCTAATTTGAAGTCGAATTTCAACATTTCTCATATATTTGAGTGAGTTTGCATCTTACTTTGTCAGATATCGTCGATTTACATCCGTAGAAGCCCATTGAGGTCGATTGTCACTTTGTGTTGAGTGAAAATTTTTTAAGTCTATCTTCCTAATTTGAAGTCGAATTTCAACATTTCTGATATATTTGAGTGAGTTTGCATCTAACTTTGTCAGATATCGTCAATTAACATCCATTGAAGCCCATTGAGGTCGATTGTCACTTTGTGTTGAGTGAAAATTTTTTAAGTCTATCATCCTAATTTGAAGTCGAATTTCAACATTTCTGATATATTTGAGTGAGTTTGCATCTAACTTTGTCAGATATCGTCGATTTACATCCATTGAAGCCCATTGAGGTCGATTGTCACTTTGTGTTGAGTGAAAATTTTTTAAGTCTATCTTCCTAATTTGAAGTCGAATTTCAAAATTTCTCATATATTTGAGTGAGTTTGCATCTAAATTGTCAGATATCGTCAATTAACATCCATTGAAGCCCATTGAGGTCGATTGTCACTTTGTGTTGAGTGAAAATTTTTTAAGTCTTTCATCCTAATTTGAAGTCGAATTTCAACATTTCTCATATATTTGAGTGAGTTTGCATCTAAATTGTCAGATATCGTCAATTAACATCCATTGAAGCCCATTGAGGTCGATTGTCACTTTGTGTTGAGTGAAAATTTTTTAAGTCTATCATCCTAATTTGAAGTCGAATTTCAACATTTCTGATATATTTGAGTGAGTTTGCATCTTACTTTGTCAGATATCGTCAATTAACATCCATTGAAGCCCATTGAGGTCGATTGTCACTTTGTGTTGATTGAAAATCTTCTAAGTCTATCTTCCTAATTTGAAGTCGAATTTCAACATTTCTGATATATTTGAGTGAGTTTGCATCTAACTTTGTCAGATATTGTTGATTAACATCCATTGAAGCCCATTGAGGTCGATTGTCACTTTGTGTTGATTGAAAATCTTCTAAGTCTATCTTCCTAATTTGAAGTCGAATTTCAACATTTCTGATATATTTGAGTGAGTTTGCATCTTACTTTGTCAGATATCGTCGATTTACATCCGTTGAAGCCCATTGAGGTCGATTGTCACTTTGTGTTGATTGAAAATCTTCTAAGTCTATCTTCCTAATTTGAAGTCGAATTTCAACATTTCTGATATATTTGAGTGAGTTTGCATCTAACTTTGTCAGATATCGTTGATTAACATCCATTGAAGCCCATTGAGGTCGATTGTCACTTTGTGTTGAGTGGAAATTTTTTAAGTCTATCTTCCTAATTTGAAGTCGAATTTCAACATTTCTGATATATTTGAGTGAGTTTGCATCTTACTTTGTCAGATATCGTCGATTTACATCCGTTGAAGCCCATTGAGGTCGATTGTCACTTTGTGTTGATTGAAAATTTTCTAAGTCTATCTTCCTAATTTGAAGTCGAATTTCAACATTTCTCATATATTTGAGTGAGATTGCACCTAACTTTGTCAGATATCGTCGATTTTCATCCATTGAAGCCCATTGAGGTCGATTGTCACTTTGTGTTGAGTGGAAATTTTCTAAGTCTATCTTCCTAATTTGAAGTCGAATTTCAACATTTCTGATATATTTGAGTGAGTTTGCATCTAACTTTGTCAGATATCGTCGATTAACATCCATTGAAGCCCATTGAGGTCGATTGTCACTTTGTGTTGAGTGAAAATTTTTTAAGTCTATCTTCCTAATTTGAAGTCGAATTTCAAAATTTCTCATATATTTGAGTGAGTTTGCATCTAAATTGTCAGATATCGTCAATTAACATCCATTGAAGCCCATTGAGGTCGATTGTCACTTTGTGTTGAGTGAAAATTTTTTAAGTCTTTCATCCTAATTTGAAGTCGAATTTCAACATTTCTCATATATTTGAGTGAGTTTGCATCTAAATTGTCAGATATCGTCAATTAACATCCATTGAAGCCCATTGAGGTCGATTGTCACTTTGTGTTGAGTGAAAATTTTTTAAGTCTATCATCCTAATTTGAAGTCGAATTTCAACATTTCTGATATATTTGAGTGAGTTTGCATCTTACTTTGTCAGATATCGTCAATTAACATCCATTGAAGCCCATTGAGGTCGATTGTCACTTTGTGTTGATTGAAAATCTTCTAAGTCTATCTTCCTAATTTGAAGTCGAATTTCAACATTTCTGATATATTTGAGTGAGTTTGCATCTAACTTTGTCAGATATCGTTGATTAACATCCATTGAAGCCCATTGAGGTCGATTGTCACTTTGTGTTGAGTGGAAATTTTTTAAGTCTATCTTCCTAATTTGAAGTCGAATTTCAACATTTCTGATATATTTGAGTGAGTTTGCATCTTACTTTGTCAGATATCGTCGATTTACATCCGTTGAAGCCCATTGAGGTCGATTGTCACTTTGTGTTGATTGAAAATTTTCTAAGTCTATCTTCCTAATTTGAAGTCGAATTTCAACATTTCTCATATATTTGAGTGAGATTGCACCTAACTTTGTCAGATATCGTCGATTTTCATCCATTGAAGCCCATTGAGGTCGATTGTCACTTTGTGTTGAGTGGAAATTTTCTAAGTCTATCTTCCTAATTTGAAGTCGAATTTCAACATTTCTGATATATTTGAGTGAGTTTGCATCTAACTTTGTCAGATATCGTCGATTAACATCCATTGAAGCCCATTGAGGTCGATTGTCACTTTGTGTTGAGTGAAAATTTTTTAAGTCTATCTTCCTAATTTGAAGTCGAATTTCAAAATTTCTCATATATTTGAGTGAGTTTGCATCTAAATTGTCAGATATCGTCAATTAACATCCATTGAAGCCCATTGAGGTCGATTGTCACTTTGTGTTGAGTGAAAATTTTTTAAGTCTTTCATCCTAATTTGAAGTCGAATTTCAACATTTCTCATATATTTGAGTGAGTTTGCATCTTACTTTGTCAGATATCGTCGATTTACATCCGTAGAAGCCCATTGAGGTCGATTGTCACTTTGTGTTGAGTGAAAATTTTTTAAGTCTATCTTCCTAATTTGAAGTCGAATTTCAACATTTCTGATATATTTGAGTGAGTTTGCATCTAACTTTGTCAGATATCGTCAATTAACATCCATTGAAGCCCATTGAGGTCGATTGTCACTTTGTGTTGAGTGAAAATTTTTTAAGTCTATCATCCTAATTTGAAGTCGAATTTCAACATTTCTGATATATTTGAGTGAGTTTGCATCTAACTTTGTCAGATATCGTCGATTTTCATCCATTGAAGCCCATTGAGGTCGATTGTCACTTTGTGTTGAGTGGAAATTTTCTAAGTCTATCTTCCTAATTTGAAGTCGAATTTCAACATTTCTGATATATTTGAGTGAGTTTGCATCTAACTTTGTCAGATATCGTCAATTAACATCCATTGAAGCCCATTGAGGTCGATTGTCACTTTGTGTTGAGTGAAAATTTTTTAAGTCTTTCATCCTAATTTGAAGTCGAATTTCAACATTTCTCATATATTTGAGTGAGTTTGCATCTAAATTGTCAGATATCGTCAATTAACATCCATTGAAGCCCATTGAGGTCGATTGTCACTTTGTGTTGAGTGAAAATTTTTTAAGTCTATCATCCTAATTTGAAGTCGAATTTCAACATTTCTGATATATTTGAGTGAGTTTGCATCTTACTTTGTCAGATATCGTCAATTAACATCCATTGAAGCCCATTGAGGTCGATTGTCACTTTGTGTTGATTGAAAATCTTCTAAGTCTATCTTCCTAATTTGAAGTCGAATTTCAACATTTCTGATATATTTGAGTGAGTTTGCATCTAACTTTGTCAGATATCGTTGATTAACATCCATTGAAGCCCATTGAGGTCGATTGTCACTTTGTGTTGAGTGGAAATTTTTTAAGTCTATCTTCCTAATTTGAAGTCGAATTTCAACATTTCTGATATATTTGAGTGAGTTTGCATCTTACTTTGTCAGATATCGTCGATTTACATCCGTTGAAGCCCATTGAGGTCGATTGTCACTTTGTGTTGATTGAAAATTTTCTAAGTCTATCTTCCTAATTTGAAGTCGAATTTCAACATTTCTCATATATTTGAGTGAGATTGCACCTAACTTTGTCAGATATCGTCGATTTTCATCCATTGAAGCCCATTGAGGTCGATTGTCACTTTGTGTTGAGTGGAAATTTTTTAAGTCTATCTTCCTAATTTGAAGTCGAATTTCAAAATTTCTCATATATTTGAGTGAGTTTGCATCTAAATTGTCAGATATCGTCAATTAACATCCATTGAAGCCCATTGAGGTCGATTGTCACTTTGTGTTGAGTGAAAATTTTTTAAGTCTTTCATCCTAATTTGAAGTCGAATTTCAACATTTCTCATATATTTGAGTGAGTTTGCATCTTACTTTGTCAGATATCGTCGATTTACATCCGTAGAAGCCCATTGAGGTCGATTGTCACTTTGTGTTGAGTGAAAATTTTTTAAGTCTATCTTCCTAATTTGAAGTCGAATTTCAACATTTCTGATATATTTGAGTGAGTTTGCATCTAACTTTGTCAGATATCGTCAATTAACATCCATTGAAGCCCATTGAGGTCGATTGTCACTTTGTGTTGAGTGAAAATTTTTTAAGTCTATCATCCTAATTTGAAGTCGAATTTCAACATTTCTGATATATTTGAGTGAGTTTGCATCTAACTTTGTCAGATATCGTCGATTTACATCCATTGAAGCCCATTGAGGTCGATTGTCACTTTGTGTTGAGTGAAAATTTTTTAAGTCTATCTTCCTAATTTGAAGTCGAATTTCAACATTTCTCATATATTTGAGTGAGTTTGCATCTTACTTTGTCAGATATCGTCGATTTACATCCGTAGAAGCCCATTGAGGTCGATTGTCACTTTGTGTTGATTGAAAATCTTCTAAGTCTATCGTCCTAATTTGAAGTCGAATTTCAACATTTCTGATATATTTGAGTGAGTTTGCATCTTACTTTGTCAGATATCGTCGATTTACATCCGTTGAAGCCCATTGAGGTCGATTGTCACTTTGTGTTGAGTGAAAATTTTTTAAGTCTATCTTCCTAATTTGAAGTCGAATTTCAAAATTTCTCATATATTTGAGTGAGTTTGCATCTAAATTGTCAGATATCGTCAATTAACATCCATTGAAGCCCATTGAGGTCGATTGTCACTGTGTGTTGAGTGAAAATTTTCTAAGTCTATCTTCCTAATTTGAAGTCGAATTCCAACATTTCTGATATATTGGAGTGAGTTTGCATCTAACTTCGTCAGATATCGTCGATTAACATCCATTGAAGCTCATTGAGGTCGATTGTCACTTTGTGTTGAGTGAAAATTTTTTAAGTCTATCTTCCTAATTTGAAGTCGAATTTCAACATTTCTGATATATTTGAGTGAGTTTGCATCTAACTTTGTCAGATATCGTCAATTAACATCCATTGAAGCCCATTGAGGTCGATTGTCACTTTGTGTTGAGTGAAAATTTTTTAAGTCTATCATCCTAATTTGAAGTCGAATTTCAACATTTCTGATATATTTGAGTGAGTTTGCATCTAACTTTGTCAGATATCGTCGATTTACATCCATTGAAGCCCATTGAGGTCGATTGTCACTTTGTGTTGAGTGAAAATTTTTTAAGTCTATCTTCCTAATTTGAAGTCGAATTTCAAAATTTCTCATATATTTGAGTGAGTTTGCATCTAAATTGTCAGATATCGTCAATTAACATCCATTGAAGCCCATTGAGGTCGATTGTCACTTTGTGTTGAGTGAAAATTTTTTAAGTCTTTCATCCTAATTTGAAGTCGAATTTCAACATTTCTCATATATTTGAGTGAGTTTGCATCTAAATTGTCAGATATCGTCAATTAACATCCATTGAAGCCCATTGAGGTCGATTGTCACTTTGTGTTGAGTGAAAATTTTTTAAGTCTATCATCCTAATTTGAAGTCGAATTTCAACATTTCTGATATATTTGAGTGAGTTTGCATCTTACTTTGTCAGATATCGTCAATTAACATCCATTGAAGCCCATTGAGGTCGATTGTCACTTTGTGTTGATTGAAAATCTTCTAAGTCTATCTTCCTAATTTGAAGTCGAATTTCAACATTTCTGATATATTTGAGTGAGTTTGCATCTAACTTTGTCAGATATTGTTGATTAACATCCATTGAAGCCCATTGAGGTCGATTGTCACTTTGTGTTGATTGAAAATCTTCTAAGTCTATCTTCCTAATTTGAAGTCGAATTTCAACATTTCTGATATATTTGAGTGAGTTTGCATCTTACTTTGTCAGATATCGTCGATTTACATCCGTTGAAGCCCATTGAGGTCGATTGTCACTTTGTGTTGATTGAAAATCTTCTAAGTCTATCTTCCTAATTTGAAGTCGAATTTCAACATTTCTGATATATTTGAGTGAGTTTGCATCTAACTTTGTCAGATATCGTTGATTAACATCCATTGAAGCCCATTGAGGTCGATTGTCACTTTGTGTTGAGTGGAAATTTTTTAAGTCTATCTTCCTAATTTGAAGTCGAATTTCAACATTTCTGATATATTTGAGTGAGTTTGCATCTTACTTTGTCAGATATCGTCGATTTACATCCGTTGAAGCCCATTGAGGTCGATTGTCACTTTGTGTTGATTGAAAATTTTCTAAGTCTATCTTCCTAATTTGAAGTCGAATTTCAACATTTCTCATATATTTGAGTGAGATTGCACCTAACTTTGTCAGATATCGTCGATTTTCATCCATTGAAGCCCATTGAGGTCGATTGTCACTTTGTGTTGAGTGGAAATTTTCTAAGTCTATCTTCCTAATTTGAAGTCGAATTTCAACATTTCTGATATATTTGAGTGAGTTTGCATCTAACTTTGTCAGATATCGTCGATTAACATCCATTGAAGCCCATTGAGGTCGATTGTCACTTTGTGTTGAGTGAAAATTTTTTAAGTCTATCTTCCTAATTTGAAGTCGAATTTCAAAATTTCTCATATATTTGAGTGAGTTTGCATCTAAATTGTCAGATATCGTCAATTAACATCCATTGAAGCCCATTGAGGTCGATTGTCACTTTGTGTTGAGTGAAAATTTTTTAAGTCTTTCATCCTAATTTGAAGTCGAATTTCAACATTTCTCATATATTTGAGTGAGTTTGCATCTAAATTGTCAGATATCGTCAATTAACATCCATTGAAGCCCATTGAGGTCGATTGTCACTTTGTGTTGAGTGAAAATTTTTTAAGTCTATCATCCTAATTTGAAGTCGAATTTCAACATTTCTGATATATTTGAGTGAGTTTGCATCTTACTTTGTCAGATATCGTCAATTAACATCCATTGAAGCCCATTGAGGTCGATTGTCACTTTGTGTTGATTGAAAATCTTCTAAGTCTATCTTCCTAATTTGAAGTCGAATTTCAACATTTCTGATATATTTGAGTGAGTTTGCATCTAACTTTGTCAGATATCGTTGATTAACATCCATTGAAGCCCATTGAGGTCGATTGTCACTTTGTGTTGAGTGGAAATTTTTTAAGTCTATCTTCCTAATTTGAAGTCGAATTTCAACATTTCTGATATATTTGAGTGAGTTTGCATCTTACTTTGTCAGATATCGTCGATTTACATCCGTTGAAGCCCATTGAGGTCGATTGTCACTTTGTGTTGATTGAAAATTTTCTAAGTCTATCTTCCTAATTTGAAGTCGAATTTCAACATTTCTCATATATTTGAGTGAGATTGCACCTAACTTTGTCAGATATCGTCGATTTTCATCCATTGAAGCCCATTGAGGTCGATTGTCACTTTGTGTTGAGTGGAAATTTTCTAAGTCTATCTTCCTAATTTGAAGTCGAATTTCAACATTTCTGATATATTTGAGTGAGTTTGCATCTAACTTTGTCAGATATCGTCGATTAACATCCATTGAAGCCCATTGAGGTCGATTGTCACTTTGTGTTGAGTGAAAATTTTTTAAGTCTATCTTCCTAATTTGAAGTCGAATTTCAAAATTTCTCATATATTTGAGTGAGTTTGCATCTAAATTGTCAGATATCGTCAATTAACATCCATTGAAGCCCATTGAGGTCGATTGTCACTTTGTGTTGAGTGAAAATTTTTTAAGTCTTTCATCCTAATTTGAAGTCGAATTTCAACATTTCTCATATATTTGAGTGAGTTTGCATCTTACTTTGTCAGATATCGTCGATTTACATCCGTAGAAGCCCATTGAGGTCGATTGTCACTTTGTGTTGAGTGAAAATTTTTTAAGTCTATCTTCCTAATTTGAAGTCGAATTTCAACATTTCTGATATATTTGAGTGAGTTTGCATCTAACTTTGTCAGATATCGTCAATTAACATCCATTGAAGCCCATTGAGGTCGATTGTCACTTTGTGTTGAGTGAAAATTTTTTAAGTCTATCATCCTAATTTGAAGTCGAATTTCAACATTTCTGATATATTTGAGTGAGTTTGCATCTAACTTTGTCAGATATCGTCGATTTACATCCATTGAAGCCCATTGAGGTCGATTGTCACTTTGTGTTGAGTGAAAATTTTTTAAGTCTATCTTCCTAATTTGAAGTCGAATTTCAAAATTTCTCATATATTTGAGTGAGTTTGCATCTAAATTGTCAGATATCGTCAATTAACATCCATTGAAGCCCATTGAGGTCGATTGTCACTTTGTGTTGAGTGAAAATTTTTTAAGTCTTTCATCCTAATTTGAAGTCGAATTTCAACATTTCTCATATATTTGAGTGAGTTTGCATCTAAATTGTCAGATATCGTCAATTAACATCCATTGAAGCCCATTGAGGTCGATTGTCACTTTGTGTTGAGTGAAAATTTTTTAAGTCTATCATCCTAATTTGAAGTCGAATTTCAACATTTCTGATATATTTGAGTGAGTTTGCATCTTACTTTGTCAGATATCGTCAATTAACATCCATTGAAGCCCATTGAGGTCGATTGTCACTTTGTGTTGATTGAAAATCTTCTAAGTCTATCTTCCTAATTTGAAGTCGAATTTCAACATTTCTGATATATTTGAGTGAGTTTGCATCTAACTTTGTCAGATATCGTTGATTAACATCCATTGAAGCCCATTGAGGTCGATTGTCACTTTGTGTTGAGTGGAAATTTTTTAAGTCTATCTTCCTAATTTGAAGTCGAATTTCAACATTTCTGATATATTTGAGTGAGTTTGCATCTTACTTTGTCAGATATCGTCGATTTACATCCGTTGAAGCCCATTGAGGTCGATTGTCACTTTGTGTTGATTGAAAATTTTCTAAGTCTATCTTCCTAATTTGAAGTCGAATTTCAACATTTCTCATATATTTGAGTGAGATTGCACCTAACTTTGTCAGATATCGTCGATTTTCATCCATTGAAGCCCATTGAGGTCGATTGTCACTTTGTGTTGAGTGGAAATTTTCTAAGTCTATCTTCCTAATTTGAAGTCGAATTTCAACATTTCTGATATATTTGAGTGAGTTTGCATCTAACTTTGTCAGATATCGTCGATTAACATCCATTGAAGCCCATTGAGGTCGATTGTCACTTTGTGTTGAGTGAAAATTTTTTAAGTCTATCTTCCTAATTTGAAGTCGAATTTCAAAATTTCTCATATATTTGAGTGAGTTTGCATCTAAATTGTCAGATATCGTCAATTAACATCCATTGAAGCCCATTGAGGTCGATTGTCACTTTGTGTTGAGTGAAAATTTTTTAAGTCTTTCATCCTAATTTGAAGTCGAATTTCAACATTTCTCATATATTTGAGTGAGTTTGCATCTTACTTTGTCAGATATCGTCGATTTACATCCGTAGAAGCCCATTGAGGTCGATTGTCACTTTGTGTTGAGTGAAAATTTTTTAAGTCTATCTTCCTAATTTGAAGTCGAATTTCAACATTTCTGATATATTTGAGTGAGTTTGCATCTAACTTTGTCAGATATCGTCAATTAACATCCATTGAAGCCCATTGAGGTCGATTGTCACTTTGTGTTGAGTGAAAATTTTTTAAGTCTATCATCCTAATTTGAAGTCGAATTTCAACATTTCTGATATATTTGAGTGAGTTTGCATCTAACTTTGTCAGATATCGTCGATTTACATCCATTGAAGCCCATTGAGGTCGATTGTCACTTTGTGTTGAGTGAAAATTTTTTAAGTCTATCTTCCTAATTTGAAGTCGAATTTCAACATTTCTCATATATTTGAGTGAGTTTGCATCTTACTTTGTCAGATATCGTCGATTTACATCCGTAGAAGCCCATTGAGGTCGATTGTCACTTTGTGTTGATTGAAAATCTTCTAAGTCTATCGTCCTAATTTGAAGTCGAATTTCAACATTTCTGATATATTTGAGTGAGTTTGCATCTTACTTTGTCAGATATCGTCGATTTACATCCGTTGAAGCCCATTGAGGTCGATTGTCACTTTGTGTTGAGTGAAAATTTTTTAAGTCTATCTTCCTAATTTGAAGTCGAATTTCAAAATTTCTCATATATTTGAGTGAGTTTGCATCTAAATTGTCAGATATCGTCAATTAACATCCATTGAAGCCCATTGAGGTCGATTGTCACTGTGTGTTGAGTGAAAATTTTCTAAGTCTATCTTCCTAATTTGAAGTCGAATTCCAACATTTCTGATATATTGGAGTGAGTTTGCATCTAACTTCGTCAGATATCGTCGATTAACATCCATTGAAGCTCATTGAGGTCGATTGTCACTTTGTGTTGAGTGAAAATTTTTTAAGTCTATCTTCCTAATTTGAAGTCGAATTTCAACATTTCTGATATATTTGAGTGAGTTTGCATCTAACTTTGTCAGATATCGTCAATTAACATCCATTGAAGCCCATTGAGGTCGATTGTCACTTTGTGTTGAGTGAAAATTTTTTAAGTCTATCATCCTAATTTGAAGTCGAATTTCAACATTTCTGATATATTTGAGTGAGTTTGCATCTAACTTTGTCAGATATCGTCGATTTACATCCATTGAAGCCCATTGAGGTCGATTGTCACTTTGTGTTGAGTGAAAATTTTTTAAGTCTATCTTCCTAATTTGAAGTCGAATTTCAACATTTCTCATATATTTGAGTGAGTTTGCATCTTACTTTGTCAGATATCGTCGATTTACATCCGTAGAAGCCCATTGAGGTCGATTGTCACTTTGTGTTGATTGAAAATCTTCTAAGTCTATCTTTCTAATTTGAAGTCGAATTTCAACATTTCTGATATATTTGAGTGAGTTTGCATCTAACTTTGTCAGATATCGTCAATTAACATCCATTGAAGCCCATTGAGGTCGATTGTCACTTTGTGTTGAGTGAAAATTTTCTAAGTCTATCTTCCTAATTTGAAGTCGAATTTCAACATTTCTGATATATTTGAGTGAGTTTGCATCTTACTTTGTCAGATATCGTCGATTTACATCCGTTGAAGCCCATTGAGGTCGATTGTCACTTTGTGTTGAGTGAAAATTTTTTAAGTCTATCTTCCTAATTTGAAGTCGAATTTCAAAATTTCTCATATATTTGAGTGAGTTTACATCTAAATTGTCAGATATCGTCAATTAACATCCATTGAAGCCCATTGAGGTCGATTGTCACTGTGTGTTGAGTGAAAATTTCCTAAATCTATCATCCTAATTTGAAGCCGAATTTCAACATTTCTCATATATTTGAGTGAGTTTGCATCTTACTTTGTCAGATATCGTCGATTTACATCCGTAGAAGCCCATTGAGGTCGATTGTCACTTTGTGTTGATTGAAAATTTTCTAAGTCTATCTTCCTAATTTGAAGTCGAATTTCAACATTTCTGATATATTTGAGTGAGTTTGCATCTAACTTTGTCAGATATCGTCGATTAACATCCATTGAAGCCCATTGAGGTCGATTGTCACTCTGTGTTGAGTGAAAATTTTTTAAGTCTATCATCCTAATTTTAAGTCGAATTTCAACATTTCTCATATATTTGAGTGAGTTTGCATCTTACTTTGTCAGATATCGTCGATTTACATCCGTAGAAGCCCATTGAGGTCGATTGTCACTTTGTGTTGAGTGAAAATTTTCTAAGTCTATCTTCCTAATTTGAAGTCGAATTTCAACATTTCTGATATATTTGAGTAAGTTTGCATCTAACTTTGTCAGATATCGTCAATTAACATCCATTGAAGCCCATTGAGGTCGATTGTCACTTTGTGTTGAGTGAAAATTTTTTAAGTCTATCATCCTAATTTGAAGTCGAATTTCAACATTTCTTATATATTTGAGTGAGTTTGCATCTAAATTTTGTCAGATATCGTCGATTTACATCCATTGAAGCCCATTGAAGTCGATTGTCACTTTGTGTTGAGTGAAAATTTTTTAAGTCTATCTTCCTAATTTGAAGTCGAATTTCAAAATTTCCCATAAATTTGAGTGAGTTTGCATCTAACTTTGTCAGATATCGTCGATTAACATCCATTGAAGCCCATTGAGGTCGATTGTCACTTTGTGTTGAGTGAAAATTTTTTAAGTCTATCATCCTAATTTGAAGTCGAATTTCAACATTTCTCATATATTTGAGTGAGTTTGCATCTTACTTTGTCAGATATCGTCGATTTACATCCGTTGAAGCCCATTGAGGTCGATTGTCACTTTGTGTTGATTGAAAATCTTCTAAGTCTATCTTCCTAATTTGAAGTCGAATTTCAACATTTCTGATATATTTGAGTGAGTTTGCATCTAACTTTGTCAGATATCGTTGATTAACATCCATTGAAGCCCATTGAGGTCGATTGTCACTTTGTGTTGAGTGGAAATTTTTTAAGTCTATCTTCCTAATTTGAAGTCGAATTTCAAAATTTCTCATATATTTGAGTGAGTTTGCATCTAAATTGTCAGATATCGTCAATTAACATCCATTGAAGCCCATTGAGGTCGATTGTCACTGTGTGTTGAGTGAAAATTTTCTAAGTCTATCTTCCTAATTTGAAGTCGAATTCCAACATTTCTGATATATTGGAGTGAGTTTGCATCTAACTTTGTCAGATATCGTCGATTAACATCCATTGAAGCTCATTGAGGTCGATTGTCACTTTGTGTTGAGTGAAAATTTTTTAAGTCTATCTTCCTAATTTGAAGTCGAATTTCAACATTTCTGATATATTTGAGTGAGTTTGCATCTAACTTTGTCAGATATCGTCAATTAACATCCATTGAAGCCCATTGAGGTCGATTGTCACTTTGTGTTGAGTGAAAATTTTTTAAGTCTATCATCCTAATTTGAAGTCGAATTTCAACATTTCTGATATATTTGAGTGAGTTTGCATCTAACTTTGTCAGATATCGTCGATTTACATCCATTGAAGCCCATTGAGGTCGATTGTCACTTTGTGTTGAGTGAAAATTTTTTAAGTCTATCTTCCTAATTTGAAGTCGAATTTCAACATTTCTCATATATTTGAGTGAGTTTGCATCTTACTTTGTCAGATATCGTCGATTTACATCCGTAGAAGCCCATTGAGGTCGATTGTCACTTTGTGTTGATTGAAAATCTTCTAAGTCTATCTTTCTAATTTGAAGTCGAATTTCAACATTTCTGATATATTTGAGTGAGTTTGCATCTAACTTTGTCAGATATCGTCAATTAACATCCATTGAAGCCCATTGAGGTCGATTGTCACTTTGTGTTGAGTGAAAATTTTCTAAGTCTATCTTCCTAATTTGAAGTCGAATTTCAACATTTCTGATATATTTGAGTGAGTTTGCATCTTACTTTGTCAGATATCGTCGATTTACATCCGTTGAAGCCCATTGAGGTCGATTGTCACTTTGTGTTGAGTGAAAATTTTTTAAGTCTATCTTCCTAATTTGAAGTCGAATTTCAAAATTTCTCATATATTTGAGTGAGTTTACATCTAAATTGTCAGATATCGTCAATTAACATCCATTGAAGCCCATTGAGGTCGATTGTCACTGTGTGTTGAGTGAAAATTTCCTAAATCTATCATCCTAATTTGAAGTCGAATTTCAACATTTCTCATATATTTGAGTGAGTTTGCATCTTACTTTGTCAGATATCGTCGATTTACATCCGTAGAAGCCCATTGAGGTCGATTGTCACTTTGTGTTGATTGAAAATTTTCTAAGTCTATCTTCCTAATTTGAAGTCGAATTTCAACATTTCTGATATATTTGAGTGAGTTTGCATCTAACTTTGTCAGATATCGTCGATTAACATCCATTGAAGCCCATTGAGGTCGATTGTCACTCTGTGTTGAGTGAAAATTTTTTAAGTCTATCTTCCTAATTTGAAGTCGAATTTCAAAATTTCTCATATATTTGAGTGAGTTTGCATCTTACTTTGTCAGATATCGTCGATTTACATCCGTAGAAGCCCATTGAGGTCGATTGTCACTTTGTGTTGAGTGAAAATTTTCTAAGTCTATCTTCCTAATTTGAAGTCGAATTTCAACATTTCTGATATATTTGAGTGAGTTTGCATCTAACTTTGTCAGATATCGTCGATTAACATCCATTGAAGCCCATTGAGGTCGATTGTCACTCTGTGTTGAGTGAAAATTTTTTAAGTCTATCATCCTAATTTGAAGTCGAATTTCAACATTTCTCATATATTTGAGTGAGTTTGCATCTTACTTTGTCAGATATCGTCGATTTACATCCGTAGAAGCCCATTGAGGTCGATTGTCACTTTGTGTTGAGTGAAAATTTTCTAAGTCTATCTTCCTAATTTGAAGTCGAATTTCAACATTTCTGATATATTTGAGTAAGTTTGCATCTAACTTTGTCAGATATCGTCAATTAACATCCATTGAAGCCCATTGAGGTCGATTGTCACTTTGTGTTGAGTGAAAATTTTTTAAGTCTATCATCCTAATTTGAAGTCGAATTTCAACATTTCTTATATATTTGAGTGAGTTTGCATCTAAATTTTGTCAGATATCGTCGATTTACATCCATTGAAGCCCATTGAAGTCGATTGTCACTTTGTGTTGAGTGAAAATTTTTTAAGTCTATCTTCCTAATTTGAAGTCGAATTTCAAAATTTCCCATAAATTTGAGTGAGTTTGCATCTAACTTTGTCAGATATCGTCGATTAACATCCATTGAAGCCCATTGAGGTCGATTGTCACTTTGTGTTGAGTGAAAATTTTTTAAGTCTATCATCCTAATTTGAAGTCGAATTTCAACATTTCTCATATATTTGAGTGAGTTTGCATCTTACTTTGTCAGATATCGTCGATTTACATCCGTTGAAGCCCATTGAGGTCGATTGTCACTTTGTGTTGATTGAAAATCTTCTAAGTCTATCTTCCTAATTTGAAGTCGAATTTCAACATTTCTGATATATTTGAGTGAGTTTGCATCTAACTTTGTCAGATATCGTTGATTAACATCCATTGAAGCCCATTGAGGTCGATTGTCACTTTGTGTTGAGTGGAAATTTTTTAAGTCTATCTTCCTAATTTGAAGTCGAATTTCAACATTTCTGATATATTTGAGTGAGTTTGCATCTTACTTTGTCAGATATCGTCGATTTACATCCGTTGAAGCCCATTGAGGTCGATTGTCACTTTGTGTTGATTGAAAATTTTCTAAGTCTATCTTCCTAATTTGAAGTCGAATTTCAACATTTCTCATATATTTGAGTGAGATTGCACCTAACTTTGTCAGATATCGTCGATTTTCATCCATTGAAGCCCATTGAGGTCGATTGTCACTTTGTGTTGAGTGGAAATTTTCTAAGTCTATCTTCCTAATTTGAAGTCGAATTTCAACATTTCTGATATATTTGAGTGAGTTTGCATCTAACTTTGTCAGATATCGTCAATTAACATCCATTGAAGCCCATTGAGGTCGATTGTCACTTTGTGTTGAGTGAAAATTTTTTAAGTCTATCATCCTAATTTGAAGTCGAATTCCAACATTTCTGATATATTTGAGTGAGTTTGCATCTAACTTTTTCAGATATCGTCGATTTACATCCTTTGAAGCCCATTGAGGTCGATTGTCACTTTGTGTTGAGTGAAAATTTTTTAAGTCTATCTTCCTAATTTGAAGTCGAATTTCAACATTTCTCATATATTTGAGTGAGTTTGCATCTTACTTTGTCAGATATCGTCGATTTACATCCGTAGAAGCCCATTGAGGTCGATTGTCACTTTGTGTTGAGTGAAAATTTTCTAAGTCTATCTTCCTAATTTGAAGTCGAATTTCAACATTTCTGATATATTTGAGTGAGTTTGCATCTAACTTTGTCAGATATCGTCGATTTACATCCGTTGAAGCCCATTGAGGTCGATTGTCACTTTGTGTTGATTGAAAATTTTCTAAGTCTATCTTCCTAATTTGAAGTCGAATTTCAACATTTCTGATATATTTGAGTGAGTTTGCATCTAACTTTGTCAGATATCGTCGATTAACATCCATTGAAGCCCATTGAGGTCGATTGTCACTCTGTGTTGAGTGAAAATTTTTTAAGTCTATCTTCCTAATTTGAAGTCGAATTTCAAAATTTCTCATATATTTGAGTGAGTTTGCATCTTACTTTGTCAGATATCGTCGATTTACATCCGTAGAAGCCCATTGAGGTCGATTGTCACTTTGTGTTGAGTGAAAATTTTTTAAGTCTATCTTCCTAATTTGAAGTCGAATTTCAAAATTTCTCATATATTTGAGTGAGTTTGCATCTAAATTGTCAGATATCGTCAATTAACATCCATTGAAGCCCATTGAGGTCGATTGTCACTGTGTGTTGAGTGAAAATTTTCTAAGTCTATCTTCCTAATTTGAAGTCGAATTCCAACATTTCTGATATATTGGAGTGAGTTTGCATCTAACTTCGTCAGATATCGTCGATTAACATCCATTGAAGCTCATTGAGGTCGATTGTCACTTTGTGTTGAGTGAAAATTTTTTAAGTCTATCTTCCTAATTTGAAGTCGAATTTCAACATTTCTGATATATTTGAGTGAGTTTGCATCTAACTTTGTCAGATATCGTCAATTAACATCCATTGAAGCCCATTGAGGTCGATTGTCACTTTGTGTTGAGTGAAAATTTTTTAAGTCTATCATCCTAATTTGAAGTCGAATTTCAACATTTCTGATATATTTGAGTGAGTTTGCATCTAACTTTGTCAGATATCGTCGATTTACATCCATTGAAGCCCATTGAGGTCGATTGTCACTTTGTGTTGAGTGAAAATTTTTTAAGTCTATCTTCCTAATTTGAAGTCGAATTTCAACATTTCTCATATATTTGAGTGAGTTTGCATCTTACTTTGTCAGATATCGTCGATTTACATCCGTAGAAGCCCATTGAGGTCGATTGTCACTTTGTGTTGATTGAAAATCTTCTAAGTCTATCTTTCTAATTTGAAGTCGAATTTCAACATTTCTGATATATTTGAGTGAGTTTGCATCTAACTTTGTCAGATATCGTCAATTAACATCCATTGAAGCCCATTGAGGTCGATTGTCACTTTGTGTTGAGTGAAAATTTTCTAAGTCTATCTTCCTAATTTGAAGTCGAATTTCAACATTTCTGATATATTTGAGTGAGTTTGCATCTTACTTTGTCAGATATCGTCGATTTACATCCGTTGAAGCCCATTGAGGTCGATTGTCACTTTGTGTTGAGTGAAAATTTTTTAAGTCTATCTTCCTAATTTGAAGTCGAATTTCAAAATTTCTCATATATTTGAGTGAGTTTACATCTAAATTGTCAGATATCGTCAATTAACATCCATTGAAGCCCATTGAGGTCGATTGTCACTGTGTGTTGAGTGAAAATTTCCTAAATCTATCATCCTAATTTGAAGCCGAATTTCAACATTTCTCATATATTTGAGTGAGTTTGCATCTTACTTTGTCAGATATCGTCGATTTACATCCGTAGAAGCCCATTGAGGTCGATTGTCACTTTGTGTTGATTGAAAATTTTCTAAGTCTATCTTCCTAATTTGAAGTCGAATTTCAACATTTCTGATATATTTGAGTGAGTTTGCATCTAACTTTGTCAGTTATCGTCGATTAACATCCATTGAAGCCCATTGAGGTCGATTGTCACTCTGTGTTGAGTGAAAATTTTTTAAGTCTATCTTCCTAATTTGAAGTCGAATTTCAAAATTTCTCATATATTTGAGTGAGTTTGCATCTTACTTTGTCAGATATCGTCGATTTACATCCGTAGAAGCCCATTGAGGTCGATTGTCACTTTGTGTTGAGTGAAAATTTTCTAAGTCTATCTTCCTAATTTGAAGTCGAATTTCAACATTTCTGATATATTTGAGTGAGTTTGCATCTAACTTTGTCAGATATCGTCGATTAACATCCATTGAAGCCCATTGAGGTCGATTGTCACTCTGTGTTGAGTGAAAATTTTTTAAGTCTATCATCCTAATTTTAAGTCGAATTTCAACATTTCTCATATATTTGAGTGAGTTTGCATCTTACTTTGTCAGATATCGTCGATTTACATCCGTAGAAGCCCATTGAGGTCGATTGTCACTTTGTGTTGAGTGAAAATTTTCTAAGTCTATCTTCCTAATTTGAAGTCGAATTTCAACATATCTGATAT
This sequence comes from Diorhabda carinulata, assembly GCF_026250575.1. Lineage (NCBI taxonomy): Eukaryota > Metazoa > Arthropoda > Insecta > Coleoptera > Chrysomelidae > Diorhabda > Diorhabda carinulata. The sequence goes on from NC_079462.1 coordinate 16,143,241, forward strand.
ATTTGAGTAAGTTTGCATCTAACTTTGTCAGATATCGTCAATTAACATCCATTGAAGCCCATTGAGGTCGATTGTCACTTTGTGTTGAGTGAAAATTTTTTAAGTCTATCATCCTAATTTGAAGTCGAATTTCAACATTTCTTATATATTTGAGTGAGTTTGCATCTAAATTTTGTCAGATATCGTCGATTTACATCCATTGAAGCCCATTGAAGTCGATTGTCACTTTGTGTTGAGTGAAAATTTTTTAAGTCTATCTTCCTAATTTGAAGTCGAATTTCAAAATTTCCCATAAATTTGAGTGAGTTTGCATCTAACTTTGTCAGATATCGTCGATTAACATCCATTGAAGCCCATTGAGGTCGATTGTCACTTTGTGTTGAGTGAAAATTTTTTAAGTCTATCATCCTAATTTGAAGTCGAATTTCAACATTTCTCATATATTTGAGTGAGTTTGCATCTTACTTTGTCAGATATCGTCGATTTACATCCGTTGAAGCCCATTGAGGTCGATTGTCACTTTGTGTTGATTGAAAATCTTCTAAGTCTATCTTCCTAATTTGAAGTCGAATTTCAACATTTCTGATATATTTGAGTGAGTTTGCATCTAACTTTGTCAGATATCGTTGATTAACATCCATTGAAGCCCATTGAGGTCGATTGTCACTTTGTGTTGAGTGGAAATTTTTTAAGTCTATCTTCCTAATTTGAAGTCGAATTTCAAAATTTCTCATATATTTGAGTGAGTTTGCATCTAAATTGTCAGATATCGTCAATTAACATCCATTGAAGCCCATTGAGGTCGATTGTCACTGTGTGTTGAGTGAAAATTTTCTAAGTCTATCTTCCTAATTTGAAGTCGAATTCCAACATTTCTGATATATTGGAGTGAGTTTGCATCTAACTTTGTCAGATATCGTCGATTAACATCCATTGAAGCTCATTGAGGTCGATTGTCACTTTGTGTTGAGTGAAAATTTTTTAAGTCTATCTTCCTAATTTGAAGTCGAATTTCAACATTTCTGATATATTTGAGTGAGTTTGCATCTAACTTTGTCAGATATCGTCAATTAACATCCATTGAAGCCCATTGAGGTCGATTGTCACTTTGTGTTGAGTGAAAATTTTTTAAGTCTATCATCCTAATTTGAAGTCGAATTTCAACATTTCTGATATATTTGAGTGAGTTTGCATCTAACTTTGTCAGATATCGTCGATTTACATCCATTGAAGCCCATTGAGGTCGATTGTCACTTTGTGTTGAGTGAAAATTTTTTAAGTCTATCTTCCTAATTTGAAGTCGAATTTCAACATTTCTCATATATTTGAGTGAGTTTGCATCTTACTTTGTCAGATATCGTCGATTTACATCCGTAGAAGCCCATTGAGGTCGATTGTCACTTTGTGTTGATTGAAAATCTTCTAAGTCTATCTTTCTAATTTGAAGTCGAATTTCAACATTTCTGATATATTTGAGTGAGTTTGCATCTAACTTTGTCAGATATCGTCAATTAACATCCATTGAAGCCCATTGAGGTCGATTGTCACTTTGTGTTGAGTGAAAATTTTCTAAGTCTATCTTCCTAATTTGAAGTCGAATTTCAACATTTCTGATATATTTGAGTGAGTTTGCATCTTACTTTGTCAGATATCGTCGATTTACATCCGTTGAAGCCCATTGAGGTCGATTGTCACTTTGTGTTGAGTGAAAATTTTTTAAGTCTATCTTCCTAATTTGAAGTCGAATTTCAAAATTTCTCATATATTTGAGTGAGTTTACATCTAAATTGTCAGATATCGTCAATTAACATCCATTGAAGCCCATTGAGGTCGATTGTCACTGTGTGTTGAGTGAAAATTTCCTAAATCTATCATCCTAATTTGAAGTCGAATTTCAACATTTCTCATATATTTGAGTGAGTTTGCATCTTACTTTGTCAGATATCGTCGATTTACATCCGTAGAAGCCCATTGAGGTCGATTGTCACTTTGTGTTGATTGAAAATTTTCTAAGTCTATCTTCCTAATTTGAAGTCGAATTTCAACATTTCTGATATATTTGAGTGAGTTTGCATCTAACTTTGTCAGATATCGTCGATTAACATCCATTGAAGCCCATTGAGGTCGATTGTCACTCTGTGTTGAGTGAAAATTTTTTAAGTCTATCTTCCTAATTTGAAGTCGAATTTCAAAATTTCTCATATATTTGAGTGAGTTTGCATCTTACTTTGTCAGATATCGTCGATTTACATCCGTAGAAGCCCATTGAGGTCGATTGTCACTTTGTGTTGAGTGAAAATTTTCTAAGTCTATCTTCCTAATTTGAAGTCGAATTTCAACATTTCTGATATATTTGAGTGAGTTTGCATCTAACTTTGTCAGATATCGTCGATTAACATCCATTGAAGCCCATTGAGGTCGATTGTCACTCTGTGTTGAGTGAAAATTTTTTAAGTCTATCATCCTAATTTGAAGTCGAATTTCAACATTTCTCATATATTTGAGTGAGTTTGCATCTTACTTTGTCAGATATCGTCGATTTACATCCGTAGAAGCCCATTGAGGTCGATTGTCACTTTGTGTTGAGTGAAAATTTTCTAAGTCTATCTTCCTAATTTGAAGTCGAATTTCAACATTTCTGATATATTTGAGTAAGTTTGCATCTAACTTTGTCAGATATCGTCAATTAACATCCATTGAAGCCCATTGAGGTCGATTGTCACTTTGTGTTGAGTGAAAATTTTTTAAGTCTATCATCCTAATTTGAAGTCGAATTTCAACATTTCTTATATATTTGAGTGAGTTTGCATCTAAATTTTGTCAGATATCGTCGATTTACATCCATTGAAGCCCATTGAAGTCGATTGTCACTTTGTGTTGAGTGAAAATTTTTTAAGTCTATCTTCCTAATTTGAAGTCGAATTTCAAAATTTCCCATAAATTTGAGTGAGTTTGCATCTAACTTTGTCAGATATCGTCGATTAACATCCATTGAAGCCCATTGAGGTCGATTGTCACTTTGTGTTGAGTGAAAATTTTTTAAGTCTATCATCCTAATTTGAAGTCGAATTTCAACATTTCTCATATATTTGAGTGAGTTTGCATCTTACTTTGTCAGATATCGTCGATTTACATCCGTTGAAGCCCATTGAGGTCGATTGTCACTTTGTGTTGATTGAAAATCTTCTAAGTCTATCTTCCTAATTTGAAGTCGAATTTCAACATTTCTGATATATTTGAGTGAGTTTGCATCTAACTTTGTCAGATATCGTTGATTAACATCCATTGAAGCCCATTGAGGTCGATTGTCACTTTGTGTTGAGTGGAAATTTTTTAAGTCTATCTTCCTAATTTGAAGTCGAATTTCAACATTTCTGATATATTTGAGTGAGTTTGCATCTTACTTTGTCAGATATCGTCGATTTACATCCGTTGAAGCCCATTGAGGTCGATTGTCACTTTGTGTTGATTGAAAATTTTCTAAGTCTATCTTCCTAATTTGAAGTCGAATTTCAACATTTCTCATATATTTGAGTGAGATTGCACCTAACTTTGTCAGATATCGTCGATTTTCATCCATTGAAGCCCATTGAGGTCGATTGTCACTTTGTGTTGAGTGGAAATTTTCTAAGTCTATCTTCCTAATTTGAAGTCGAATTTCAACATTTCTGATATATTTGAGTGAGTTTGCATCTAACTTTGTCAGATATCGTCAATTAACATCCATTGAAGCCCATTGAGGTCGATTGTCACTTTGTGTTGAGTGAAAATTTTTTAAGTCTATCATCCTAATTTGAAGTCGAATTTCAACATTTCTGATATATTTGAGTGAGTTTGCATCTAACTTTTTCAGATATCGTCGATTTACATCCTTTGAAGCCCATTGAGGTCGATTGTCACTTTGTGTTGAGTGAAAATTTTTTAAGTCTATCTTCCTAATTTGAAGTCGAATTTCAACATTTCTCATATATTTGAGTGAGTTTGCATCTTACTTTGTCAGATATCGTCGATTTACATCCGTAGAAGCCCATTGAGGTCGATTGTCACTTTGTGTTGAGTGAAAATTTTCTAAGTCTATCTTCCTAATTTGAAGTCGAATTTCAACATTTCTGATATATTTGAGTGAGTTTGCATCTAACTTTGTCAGATATCGTCGATTTACATCCGTTGAAGCCCATTGAGGTCGATTGTCACTTTGTGTTGATTGAAAATTTTCTAAGTCTATCTTCCTAATTTGAAGTCGAATTTCAACATTTCTGATATATTTGAGTGAGTTTGCATCTAACTTTGTCAGATATCGTCGATTAACATCCATTGAAGCCCATTGAGGTCGATTGTCACTCTGTGTTGAGTGAAAATTTTTTAAGTCTATCTTCCTAATTTGAAGTCGAATTTCAAAATTTCTCATATATTTGAGTGAGTTTGCATCTTACTTTGTCAGATATCGTCGATTTACATCCGTAGAAGCCCATTGAGGTCGATTGTCACTTTGTGTTGAGTGAAAATTTTCTAAGTCTATCTTCCTAATTTGAAGTCGAATTTCAACATTTCTGATATATTTGAGTGAGTTTGCATCTAACTTTGTCAGATATCGTCGATTAACATCCATTGAAGCCCATTGAGGTCGATTGTCACTCTGTGTTGAGTGAAAATTTTTTAAGTCTATCATCCTAATTTGAAGTCGAATTTCAACATTTCTCATATATTTGAGTGAGTTTGCATCTTACTTTGTCAGATATCGTCGATTTACATCCGTAGAAGCCCATTGAGGTCGATTGTCACTTTGTGTTGAGTGAAAATTTTCTAAGTCTATCTTCCTAATTTGAAGTCGAATTTCAACATTTCTGATATATTTGAGTAAGTTTGCATCTAACTTTGTCAGATATCGTCAATTAACATCCATTGAAGCCCATTGAGGTCGATTGTCACTTTGTGTTGAGTGAAAATTTTTTAAGTCTATCATCCTAATTTGAAGTCGAATTTCAACATTTCTTATATATTTGAGTGAGTTTGCATCTAAATTTTGTCAGATATCGTCGATTTACATCCATTGAAGCCCATTGAAGTCGATTGTCACTTTGTGTTGAGTGAAAATTTTTTAAGTCTATCTTCCTAATTTGAAGTCGAATTTCAAAATTTCTCATAAATTTGAGTGAGTTTGCATCTAACTTTGTCAGATATCGTCGATTAACATCCATTGAAGCCCATTGAGGTCGATTGTCACTTTGTGTTGAGTGAAAATTTTTTAAGTCTATCATCCTAATTTGAAGTCGAATTTCAACATTTCTCATATATTTGAGTGAGTTTGCATCTTACTTTGTCAGATATCGTCGATTTACATCCGTTGAAGCCCATTGAGGTCGATTGTCACTTTGTGTTGATTGAAAATCTTCTAAGTCTATCTTCCTAATTTGAAGTCGAATTTCAACATTTCTGATATATTTGAGTGAGTTTGCATCTAACTTTGTCAGATATCGTTGATTAACATCCATTGAAGCCCATTGAGGTCGATTGTCACTTTGTGTTGAGTGGAAATTTTTTAAGTCTATCTTCCTAATTTGAAGTCGAATTTCAACATTTCTGATATATTTGAGTGAGTTTGCATCTTACTTTGTCAGATATCGTCGATTTACATCCGTTGAAGCCCATTGAGGTCGATTGTCACTTTGTGTTGATTGAAAATTTTCTAAGTCTATCTTCCTAATTTGAAGTCGAATTTCAACATTTCTCATATATTTGAGTGAGATTGCACCTAACTTTGTCAGATATCGTCGATTTTCATCCATTGAAGCCCATTGAGGTCGATTGTCACTTTGTGTTGAGTGGAAATTTTCTAAGTCTATCTTCCTAATTTGAAGTCGAATTTCAACATTTCTGATATATTTGAGTGAGTTTGCATCTAACTTTGTCAGATATCGTCGATTAACATCCATTGAAGCCCATTGAGGTCGATTGTCACTTTGTGTTGAGTGAAAATTTTTTAAGTCTATCTTCCTAATTTGAAGTCGAATTTCAACATTTCTGATATATTTGAGTGAGTTTGCATCTAACTTTGTCAGATATCGTCAATTAACATCCATTGAAGCCCATTGAGGTCGATTGTCACTTTGTGTTGAGTGAAAATTTTTTAAGTCTATCATCCTAATTTGAAGTCGAATTTCAACATTTCTGATATATTTGAGTGAGTTTGCATCTAACTTTGTCAGATATCGTCGATTTACATCCTTTGAAGCCCATTGAGGTCGATTGTCACTTTGTGTTGAGTGAAAATTTTTTAAGTCTATCTTCCTAATTTGAAGTCGAATTTCAACATTTCTCATATATTTGAGTGAGTTTGCATCTTACTTTGTCAGATATCGTCGATTTACATCCGTAGAAGCCCATTGAGGTCGATTGTCACTTTGTGTTGAGTGAAAATTTTCTAAGTCTATCTTCCTAATTTGAAGTCGAATTTCAACATTTCTGATATATTTGAGTGAGTTTGCATCTAACTCTGTCAGATATCGTCGATTTACATCCGTTGAAGCCCATTGAGGTCGATTGTCACTTTGTGTTGATTGAAAATTTTCTAAGTCTATCTTCCTAATTTGAAGTCGAATTTCAACATTTCTGATATATTTGAGTGAGTTTGCATCTAACTTTGTCAGATATCGTCGATTAACATCCATTGAAGCCCATTGAGGTCGATTGTCACTCTATGTTGAGTGAAAATTTTTTAAGTCTATCTTCCTAATTTGAAGTCGAATTTCAAAATTTCTCATATATTTGAGTGAGTTTGCATCTTACTTTGTCAGATATCGTCGATTTACATCCGTAGAAGCCCATTGAGGTCGATTGTCACTTTGTGTTGAGTGAAAATTTTCTAAGTCTATCTTCCTAATTTGAAGTCGAATTTCAACATTTCTGATATATTTGAGTGAGTTTGCATCTAACTTTGTCAGATATCGTCGATTAACATCCATTGAAGCTCATTGAGGTCGATTGTCACTTTGTGTTGAGTGAAAATTTCCTAAGTCTATCTTCCTAATTTGAAGTCGAATTTGAACATTTCTGATATATTTGAGTGAGTTTGCATCTAACTTTGTCAGATATCGTCGATTAACATCCATTGAAGCTCATTGAGGTCGATTGTCACTTTGTGTTGAGTGAAAATTTCCTAAGTCTATCTTCCTAATTTGAAGTCGAATTTGAACATTTCTGATATATTTGAGTGAGTTTGCATCTAACTTTGTCAGATATCGTCGATTAACATCCATTGAAGCTCATTGAGGTCGATTGTCACTTTGTGTTGAGTGAAAATTTCCTAAGTCTATCTTCCTAATTTGAAGTCGAATTTCAACATTTCTGATATATTTGAGTGAGTTTGCATCTTACTTTGTCAGATATCGTCGATTTACATCCGTTGAAGCCCATTGAGGTCGATTGTCACTTTGTGTTGAGTGAAAATTTTCTAAGTCTATCTTCCTAATTTGAAGTCGAATTTCAACATTTCTGATATATTTGAGTGAGTTTGCATCTAACTTTGTCAGATATCGTCGATTTACATCCGTTGAAGCCCATTGAGGTCGATTGTCACTTTGTGTGGAGTGAAAATTTTTTAAGTCTATCTTCCTAATTTGAAGTCGAATTTCAACATTTCTGATATATTTGAGTGAGTTTGCATCTTACTTTGTCAGATATCGTCGATTTACATCCGTTGAAGCCCATTGAGGTCGATTGTCACTTTGTGTTGATTGAAAATTTTCTAAGTCTATCTTCCTAATTTGAAGTCGAATTTCAACATTTCTGATATATTTGAGTGAGTTTGCATCTTACTTTGTCAGATATCGTCGATTTACATCCGTTGAAGCCCATTGAGGTCGATTGTCACTTTGTGTGGAGTGAAAATTTTTTAAGTCTATCTTCCTAATTTGAAGTCGAATTTCAACATTTCTGATATATTTGAGTGAGTTTGCATCTTACTTTGTCAGATATCGTCGATTTACATCCGTTGAAGCCCATTGAGGTCGATTGTCACTTTGTGTTGATTGAAAATTTTCTAAGTCTATCTTCCTAATTTGAAGTCGAATTTCAAAATTTCTCATATATTTGAGTGAGTTTGCATCTTACTTTGTCAGATATCGTCGATTTACATCCGTAGAAGCCCATTGAGGTCGATTGTCACTTTGTGTTGAGTGAAAATTTTCTAAGTCTATCTTCCTAATTTGAAGTCGAATTTCAACATTTCTGATATATTTGAGTGAGTTTGCATCTAACTTTGTCAGATATCGTCGATTAACATCCATTGAAGCCCATTGAGGTCGATTGTCACTCTGTGTTGAGTGAAAATTTTTTAAGTCTATCATCCTAATTTGAAGTCGAATTTCAACATTTCTCATATATTTGAGTGAGTTTGCATCTTACTTTGTCAGATATCGTCGATTTACATCCGTAGAAGCCCATTGAGGTCGATTGTCACTTTGTGTTGAGTGAAAATTTTCTAAGTCTATCTTCCTAATTTGAAGTCGAATTTCAACATTTCTGATATATTTGAGTAAGTTTGCATCTAACTTTGTCAGATATCGTCAATTAACATCCATTGAAGCCCATTGAGGTCGATTGTCACTTTGTGTTTTGAATGAAAATTTTTTAAGTCTATCATCCTAATTTGAAGTCGAATTTCAACATTTCTTATATATTTGAGTGAGTTTGCATCTAAATTTTGTCAGATATCGTCGATTTACATCCATTGAAGCCCATTGAAGTCGATTGTCACTTTGTGTTGAGTGAAAATTTTTTAAGTCTATCTTCCTAATTTGAAGTCGAATTTCAAAATTTCCCATAAATTTGAGTGAGTTTGCATCTAACTTTGTCAGATATCGTCGATTAACATCCATTGAAGCCCATTGAGGTCGATTGTCACTTTGTGTTGAGTGAAAATTTTTTAAGTCTATCATCCTAATTTGAAGTCGAATTTCAACATTTCTCATATATTTGAGTGAGTTTGCATCTTACTTTGTCAGATATCGTCGATTTACATCCGTTGAAGCCCATTGAGGTCGATTGTCACTTTGTGTTGATTGAAAATCTTCTAAGTCTATCTTCCTAATTTGAAGTCGAATTTCAACATTTCTGATATATTTGAGTGAGTTTGCATCTAACTTTGTCAGATATCGTTGATTAACATCCATTGAAGCCCATTGAGGTCGATTGTCACTTTGTGTTGAGTGGAAATTTTTTAAGTCTATCTTCCTAATTTGAAGTCGAATTTCAACATTTCTGATATATTTGAGTGAGTTTGCATCTTACTTTGTCAGATATCGTCGATTTACATCCGTTGAAGCCCATTGAGGTCGATTGTCACTTTGTGTTGATTGAAAATTTTCTAAGTCTATCTTCCTAATTTGAAGTCGAATTTCAACATTTCTCATATATTTGAGTGAGATTGCACCTAACTTTGTCAGATATCGTCGATTTTCATCCATTGAAGCCCATTGAGGTCGATTGTCACTTTGTGTTGAGTGGAAATTTTCTAAGTCTATCTTCCTAATTTGAAGTCGAATTTCAACATTTCTGATATATTTGAGTGAGTTTGCATCTAACTTTGTCAGATATCGTCAATTAACATCCATTGAAGCCCATTGAGGTCGATTGTCACTTTGTGTTGAGTGAAAATTTTTTAAGTCTATCATCCTAATTTGAAGTCGAATTTCAACATTTCTGATATATTTGAGTGAGTTTGCATCTAACTTTGTCAGATATCGTCGATTTACATCCTTTGAAGCCCATTGAGGTCGATTGTCACTTTGTGTTGAGTGAAAATTTTTTAAGTCTATCTTCCTAATTTGAAGTCGAATTTCAACATTTCTCATATATTTGAGTGAGTTTGCATCTTACTTTGTCAGATATCGTCGATTTACATCCGTAGAAGCCCATTGAGGTCGATTGTCACTTTGTGTTGAGTGAAAATTTTCTAAGTCTATCTTCCTAATTTGAAGTCGAATTTCAACATTTCTGATATATTTGAGTGAGTTTGCATCTAACTTTGTCAGATATCGTCGATTTACATCCGTTGAAGCCCATTGAGGTCGATTGTCACTTTGTGTTGATTGAAAATTTTCTAAGTCTATCTTCCTAATTTGAAGTCGAATTTCAACATTTCTGATATATTTGAGTGAGTTTGCATCTAACTTTGTCAGATATCGTCGATTAACATCCATTGAAGCCCATTGAGGTCGATTGTCACTCTGTGTTGAGTGAAAATTTTTTAAGTCTATCTTCCTAATTTGAAGTCGAATTTCAAAATTTCTCATATATTTGAGTGAGTTTGCATCTTACTTTGTCAGATATCGTCGATTTACATCCGTAGAAGCCCATTGAGGTCGATTGTCACTTTGTGTTGAGTGAAAATTTTCTAAGTCTATCTTCCTAATTTGAAGTCGAATTTCAACATTTCTGATATATTTGAGTGAGTTTGCATCTAACTTTGTCAGATATCGTCGATTAACATCCATTGAAGCCCATTGAGGTCGATTGTCACTTTGTGTTGAGTGAAAATTTTCTAAGTCTATCTTCCTAATTTGAAGTCGAATTTCAACATTTCTGATATATTTGAGTAAGTTTGCATCTAACTTTGTCAGATATCGTCGATTTACATCCTTTGAAGCCCATTGAGGTCGATTGTCACTTTGTGTTGAGTGAAAATTTTTTAAGTCTATCTTCCTAATTTGAAGTCGAATTTCAACATTTCTCATATATTTGAGTGAGTTTGCATCTTACTTTGTCAGATATCGTCGATTTACATCCGTAGAAGCCCATTGAGGTCGATTGTCACTTTGTGTTGAGTGAAAATTTTCTAAGTCTATCTTCCTAATTTGAAGTCGAATTTCAACATTTCTGATATATTTGAGTGAGTTTGCATCTAACTTTGTCAGATATCGTCGATTTACATCCGTTGAAGCCCATTGAGGTCGATTGTCACTTTGTGTTGATTGAAAATTTTCTAAGTCTATCTTCCTAATTTGAAGTCGAATTTCAACATTTCTGATATATTTGAGTGAGTTTGCATCTAACTTTGTCAGATATCGTCGATTAACATCCATTGAAGCCCATTGAGGTCGATTGTCACTCTGTGTTGAGTGAAAATTTTTTAAGTCTATCTTCCTAATTTGAAGTCGAATTTCAAAATTTCTCATATATTTGAGTGAGTTTGCATCTTACTTTGTCAGATATCGTCGATTTACATCCGTAGAAGCCCATTGAGGTCGATTGTCACTTTGTGTTGAGTGAAAATTTTCTAAGTCTATCTTCCTAATTTGAAGTCGAATTTCAACATTTCTGATATATTTGAGTGAGTTTGCATCTAACTTTGTCAGATATCGTCGATTAACATCCATTGAAGCCCATTGAGGTCGATTGTCACTCTGTGTTGAGTGAAAATTTTTTAAGTCTATCATCCTAATTTGAAGTCGAATTTCAACATTTCTCATATATTTGAGTGAGTTTGCATCTTACTTTGTCAGATATCGTCGATTTACATCCGTAGAAGCCCATTGAGGTCGATTGTCACTTTGTGTTGAGTGAAAATTTTCTAAGTCTATCTTCCTAATTTGAAGTCGAATTTCAACATTTCTGATATATTTGAGTAAGTTTGCATCTAACTTTGTCAGATATCGTCAATTAACATCCATTGAAGCCCATTGAGGTCGATTGTCACTTTGTGTTGAGTGAAAATTTTTTAAGTCTATCATCCTAATTTGAAGTCGAATTTCAACATTTCTTATATATTTGAGTGAGTTTGCATCTAAATTTTGTCAGATATCGTCGATTTACATCCATTGAAGCCCATTGAAGTCGATTGTCACTTTGTGTTGAGTGAAAATTTTTTAAGTCTATCTTCCTAATTTGAAGTCGAATTTCAAAATTTCTCATAAATTTGAGTGAGTTTGCATCTAACTTTGTCAGATATCGTCGATTAACATCCATTGAAGCCCATTGAGGTCGATTGTCACTTTGTGTTGAGTGAAAATTTTTTAAGTCTATCATCCTAATTTGAAGTCGAATTTCAACATTTCTCATATATTTGAGTGAGTTTGCATCTTACTTTGTCAGATATCGTCGATTTACATCCGTTGAAGCCCATTGAGGTCGATTGTCACTTTGTGTTGATTGAAAATCTTCTAAGTCTATCTTCCTAATTTGAAGTCGAATTTCAACATTTCTGATATATTTGAGTGAGTTTGCATCTAACTTTGTCAGATATCGTTGATTAACATCCATTGAAGCCCATTGAGGTCGATTGTCACTTTGTGTTGAGTGGAAATTTTTTAAGTCTATCTTCCTAATTTGAAGTCGAATTTCAACATTTCTGATATATTTGAGTGAGTTTGCATCTTACTTTGTCAGATATCGTCGATTTACATCCGTTGAAGCCCATTGAGGTCGATTGTCACTTTGTGTTGATTGAAAATTTTCTAAGTCTATCTTCCTAATTTGAAGTCGAATTTCAACATTTCTCATATATTTGAGTGAGATTGCACCTAACTTTGTCAGATATCGTCGATTTTCATCCATTGAAGCCCATTGAGGTCGATTGTCACTTTGTGTTGAGTGGAAATTTTCTAAGTCTATCTTCCTAATTTGAAGTCGAATTTCAACATTTCTGATATATTTGAGTGAGTTTGCATCTAACTTTGTCAGATATCGTCGATTAACATCCATTGAAGCCCATTGAGGTCGATTGTCACTTTGTGTTGAGTGAAAATTTTTTAAGTCTATCTTCCTAATTTGAAGTCGAATTTCAACATTTCTGATATATTTGAGTGAGTTTGCATCTAACTTTGTCAGATATCGTCAATTAACATCCATTGAAGCCCATTGAGGTCGATTGTCACTTTGTGTTGAGTGAAAATTTTTTAAGTCTATCATCCTAATTTGAAGTCGAATTTCAACATTTCTGATATATTTGAGTGAGTTTGCATCTAACTTTGTCAGATATCGTCGATTTACATCCTTTGAAGCCCATTGAGGTCGATTGTCACTTTGTGTTGAGTGAAAATTTTTTAAGTCTATCTTCCTAATTTGAAGTCGAATTTCAACATTTCTCATATATTTGAGTGAGTTTGCATCTTACTTTGTCAGATATCGTCGATTTACATCCGTAGAAGCCCATTGAGGTCGATTGTCACTTTGTGTTGAGTGAAAATTTTCTAAGTCTATCTTCCTAATTTGAAGTCGAATTTCAACATTTCTGATATATTTGAGTGAGTTTGCATCTAACTTTGTCAGATATCGTCGATTTACATCCATTGAAGCCCATTGAGGTCGATTGTCACTTTGTGTTGAGTGAAAATTTTTTAAGTCTATCATCCTAATTTGAAGTCGAATTTCAACATTTCTTATATATTTGAGTGAGTTTGCATCTAAATTTTGTCAGATATCGTCGATTTACATCCATTGAAGCCCATTGAAGTCGATTGTCACTTTGTGTTGAGTGAAAATTTTTTAAGTCTATCTTCCTAATTTGAAGTCGAATTTCAAAATTTCTGATATATTTGAGTGAGTTTGCATCTTACTTTGTCAGATATCGTCGATTTACATCCGTTGAAGCCCATTGAGGTCGATTGTCACTTTGTGTTGAGTGAAAATTTTCTAAGTCTATCTTCCTAATTTGAAGTCGAATTTCAACATTTCTGATATATTTGAGTGAGTTTGCATCTTACTTTGTCAGATATCGTCGATTTACATCCGTAGAAGCCCATTGAGGTCGATTGTCACTTTGTGTTGATTGAAAATTTTCTAAGTCTATCTTCCTAATTTGAAGTCGAATTTCAACATTTCTGATATATTTGAGTGAGTTTGCATCTAACTTTGTCAGATATCGTCGATTAACATCCATTGAAGCCCATTGAGGTCGATTGTCACTCTGTGTTGAGTGAAAATTTTTTAAGTCTATCTTCCTAATTTGAAGTCGAATTTCAAAATTTCTCATATATTTGAGTGAGTTTGCATCTTACTTTGTCAGATATCGTCGATTTACATCCGTAGAAGCCCATTGAGGTCGATTGTCACTTTGTGTTGAGTGAAAATTTTCTAAGTCTATCTTCCTAATTTGAAGTCGAATTTCAACATTTCTGATATATTTGAGTGAGTTTGCATCTAACTTTGTCAGATATCGTCGATTAACATCCATTGAAGCCCATTGAGGTCGATTGTCACTCTGTGTTGAGTGAAAATTTTTTAAGTCTATCTTCCTAATTTGAAGTCGAATTTCAAAATTTTTCATATATTTGAGTGAGTTTGCATCTTACTTTGTCAGATATCGTCGATTTACATCCGTAGAAGCCCATTGAGGTCGATTGTCACTTTGTGTTGATTGAAAATTTTCTAAGTCTATCTTCCTAATTTGAAGTCGAATTTCAACATTTCTGATATATTTGAGTGAGTTTGCATCTAACTTTGTCAGATATCGTCGATTAACATCCATTGAAGCCCATTGAGGTCGATTGTCACTCTGTGTTGAGTGAAAATTTTTTAAGTCTATCATCCTAATTTGAAGTCGAATTTCAACATTTCTCATATATTTGAGTGAGTTTGCATCTTACTTTGTCAGATATCGTCGATTTACATCCGTAGAAGCCCATTGAGGTCGATTGTCACTTTGTGTTGAGTGAAAATTTTCTAAGTCTATCTTCCTAATTTGAAGTCGAATTTCAACATTTCTGATATATTTGAGTAAGTTTGCATCTAACTTTGTCAGATATCGTCAATTAACATCCATTGAAGCCCATTGAGGTCGATTGTCACTTTGTGTTGAGTGAAAATTTTTTAAGTCTATCATCCTAATTTGAAGTCGAATTTCAACATTTCTTATATATTTGAGTGAGTTTGCATCTAAATTTTGTCAGATATCGTCGATTTACATCCATTGAAGCCCATTGAAGTCGATTGTCACTTTGTGTTGAGTGAAAATTTTTTAAGTCTATCTTCCTAATTTGAAGTCGAATTTCAAAATTTCTCATAAATTTGAGTGAGTTTGCATCTAACTTTGTCAGATATCGTCGATTAACATCCATTGAAGCCCATTGAGGTCGATTGTCACTTTGTGTTGAGTGAAAATTTTTTAAGTCTATCATCCTAATTTGAAGTCGAATTTCAACATTTCTCATATATTTGAGTGAGTTTGCATCTTACTTTGTCAGATATCGTCGATTTACATCCGTTGAAGCCCATTGAGGTCGATTGTCACTTTGTGTTGATTGAAAATCTTCTAAGTCTATCTTCCTAATTTGAAGTCGAATTTCAACATTTCTGATATATTTGAGTGAGTTTGCATCTAACTTTGTCAGATATCGTTGATTAACATCCATTGAAGCCCATTGAGGTCGATTGTCACTTTGTGTTGAGTGGAAATTTTTTAAGTCTATCTTCCTAATTTGAAGTCGAATTTCAACATTTCTGATATATTTGAGTGAGTTTGCATCTTACTTTGTCAGATATCGTCGATTTACATCCGTTGAAGCCCATTGAGGTCGATTGTCACTTTGTGTTGATTGAAAATTTTCTAAGTCTATCTTCCTAATTTGAAGTCGAATTTCAACATTTCTCATATATTTGAGTGAGATTGCACCTAACTTTGTCAGATATCGTCGATTTTCATCCATTGAAGCCCATTGAGGTCGATTGTCACTTTGTGTTGAGTGGAAATTTTCTAAGTCTATCTTCCTAATTTGAAGTCGAATTTCAACATTTCTGATATATTTGAGTGAGTTTGCATCTAACTTTGTCAGATATCGTCGATTAACATCCATTGAAGCCCATTGAGGTCGATTGTCACTTTGTGTTGAGTGAAAATTTTTTAAGTCTATCTTCCTAATTTGAAGTCGAATTTCAACATTTCTGATATATTTGAGTGAGTTTGCATCTAACTTTGTCAGATATCGTCAATTAACATCCATTGAAGCCCATTGAGGTCGATTGTCACTTTGTGTTGAGTGAAAATTTTTTAAGTCTATCATCCTAATTTGAAGTCGAATTTCAACATTTCTGATATATTTGAGTGAGTTTGCATCTAACTTTGTCAGATATCGTCGATTTACATCCTTTGAAGCCCATTGAGGTCGATTGTCACTTTGTGTTGAGTGAAAATTTTTTAAGTCTATCTTCCTAATTTGAAGTCGAATTTCAACATTTCTCATATATTTGAGTGAGTTTGCATCTTACTTTGTCAGATATCGTCGATTTACATCCGTAGAAGCCCATTGAGGTCGATTGTCACTTTGTGTTGAGTGAAAATTTTCTAAGTCTATCTTCCTAA
The DNA here is from genome assembly GCF_026250575.1 of Diorhabda carinulata. Classification (NCBI taxonomy): domain Eukaryota; kingdom Metazoa; phylum Arthropoda; class Insecta; order Coleoptera; family Chrysomelidae; genus Diorhabda; species Diorhabda carinulata. The sequence goes on from NC_079462.1 coordinate 16,159,535, forward strand.
TTTGAAGTCGAATTTCAACATTTCTGATATATTTGAGTGAGTTTGCATCTAACTTTGTCAGATATCGTCGATTTACATCCGTTGAAGCCCATTGAGGTCGATTGTCACTTTGTGTTGATTGAAAATTTTCTAAGTCTATCTTCCTAATTTGAAGTCGAATTTCAACATTTCTGATATATTTGAGTGAGTTTGCATCTAACTTTGTCAGATATCGTCGATTAACATCCATTGAAGCCCATTGAGGTCGATTGTCACTCTATGTTGAGTGAAAATTTTTTAAGTCTATCTTCCTAATTTGAAGTCGAATTTCAAAATTTCTCATATATTTGAGTGAGTTTGCATCTTACTTTGTCAGATATCGTCGATTTACATCCGTAGAAGCCCATTGAGGTCGATTGTCACTTTGTGTTGAGTGAAAATTTTCTAAGTCTATCTTCCTAATTTGAAGTCGAATTTCAACATTTCTGATATATTTGAGTGAGTTTGCATCTAACTTTGTCAGATATCGTCGATTAACATCCATTGAAGCTCATTGAGGTCGATTGTCACTTTGTGTTGAGTGAAAATTTCCTAAGTCTATCTTCCTAATTTGAAGTCGAATTTGAACATTTCTGATATATTTGAGTGAGTTTGCATCTAACTTTGTCAGATATCGTCGATTAACATCCATTGAAGCTCATTGAGGTCGATTGTCACTTTGTGTTGAGTGAAAATTTCCTAAGTCTATCTTCCTAATTTGAAGTCGAATTTGAACATTTCTGATATATTTGAGTGAGTTTGCATCTAACTTTGTCAGATATCGTCGATTAACATCCATTGAAGCCCATTGAGTTCGATTGTCACTTTGTGTTGGGTGAAAATTTTCTAAGTCTATCTTCCTAATTTGAAGTCGAATTTCAACATTTCTGATATATTTGAGTGAGTTTGCATCTTACTTTGTCAGATATCGTCGATTTACATCCGTTGAAGCCCATTGAGGTCGATTGTCACTTTGTGTTGAGTGAAAATTTTCTAAGTCTATCTTCCTAATTTGAAGTCGAATTTCAACATTTCTGATATATTTGAGTGAGTTTGCATCTAACTTTGTCAGATATCGTCGATTTACATCCGTTGAAGCCCATTGAGGTCGATTGTCACTTTGTGTGGAGTGAAAATTTTTTAAGTCTATCTTCCTAATTTGAAGTCGAATTTCAACATTTCTGATATATTTGAGTGAGTTTGCATCTTACTTTGTCAGATATCGTCGATTTACATCCGTTGAAGCCCATTGAGGTCGATTGTCACTTTGTGTTGATTGAAAATTTTCTAAGTCTATCTTCCTAATTTGAAGTCGAATTTCAACATTTCTGATATATTTGAGTGAGTTTGCATCTTACTTTGTCAGATATCGTCGATTTACATCCGTTGAAGCCCATTGAGGTCGATTGTCACTTTGTGTTGAGTGAAAATTTTCTAAGTCTATCTTCCTAATTTGAAGTCGAATTTCAACATTTCTGATATATTTGAGTGAGTTTGCATCTAACTTTGTCAGATATCGTCGATTTACATCCGTTGAAGCCCATTGAGGTCGATTGTCACTTTGTGTTGATTGAAAATTTTCTAAGTCTATCTTCCTAATTTGAAGTCGAATTTCAACATTTCTGATATATTTGAGTGAGTTTGCATCTAACTTTGTCAGATATCGTCGATTAACATCCATTGAAGCCCATTGAGGTCGATTGTCACTCTATGTTGAGTGAAAATTTTTTAAGTCTATCTTCCTAATTTGAAGTCGAATTTCAAAATTTCTCATATATTTGAGTGAGTTTGCATCTTACTTTGTCAGATATCGTCGATTTACATCCGTAGAAGCCCATTGAGGTCGATTGTCACTTTGTGTTGAGTGAAAATTTTCTAAGTCTATCTTCCTAATTTGAAGTCGAATTTCAACATTTCTGATATATTTGAGTGAGTTTGCATCTAACTTTGTCAGATATCGTCGATTAACATCCATTGAAGCTCATTGAGGTCGATTGTCACTTTGTGTTGAGTGAAAATTTCCTAAGTCTATCTTCCTAATTTGAAGTCGAATTTGAACATTTCTGATATATTTGAGTGAGTTTGCATCTAACTTTGTCAGATATCGTCGATTAACATCCATTGAAGCTCATTGAGGTCGATTGTCACTTTGTGTTGAGTGAAAATTTCCTAAGTCTATCTTCCTAATTTGAAGTCGAATTTGAACATTTCTGATATATTTGAGTGAGTTTGCATCTAACTTTGTCAGATATCGTCGATTAACATCCATTGAAGCCCATTGAGTTCGATTGTCACTTTGTGTTGGGTGAAAATTTTCTAAGTCTATCTTCCTAATTTGAAGTCGAATTTCAACATTTCTGATATATTTGAGTGAGTTTGCATCTTACTTTGTCAGATATCGTCGATTTACATCCGTTGAAGCCCATTGAGGTCGATTGTCACTTTGTGTTGAGTGAAAATTTTCTAAGTCTATCTTCCTAATTTGAAGTCGAATTTCAACATTTCTGATATATTTGAGTGAGTTTGCATCTAACTTTGTCAGATATCGTCGATTTACATCCGTTGAAGCCCATTGAGGTCGATTGTCACTTTGTGTGGAGTGAAAATTTTTTAAGTCTATCTTCCTAATTTGAAGTCGAATTTCAACATTTCTGATATATTTGAGTGAGTTTGCATCTTACTTTGTCAGATATCGTCGATTTACATCCGTTGAAGCCCATTGAGGTCGATTGTCACTTTGTGTTGATTGAAAATTTTCTAAGTCTATCTTCCTAATTTGAAGTCGAATTTCAACATTTCTGATATATTTGAGTGAGTTTGCATCTTACTTTGTCAGATATCGTCGATTTACATCCGTTGAAGCCCATTGAGGTCGATTGTCACTTTGTGTTGAGTGAAAATTTTCTAAGTCTATCTTCCTAATTTGAAGTCGAATTTCAACATTTCTGATATATTTGAGTGAGTTTGCATCTTACTTTGTCAGATATCGTCGATTTACATCCGTAGAAGCCCATTGAGGTCGATTGTCACTTTGTGTTGATTGAAAATTTTCTAAGTCTATCTTCCTAATTTGAAGTCGAATTTCAACATTTCTGATATATTTGAGTGAGTTTGCATCTAACTTTGTCAGATATCGTCGATTAACATCCATTGAAGCCCATTGAGGTCGATTGTCACTCTGTGTTGAGTGAAAATTTTTTAAGTCTATCTTCCTAATTTGAAGTCGAATTTCAAAATTTCTCATATATTTGAGTGAGTTTGCATCTTACTTTGTCAGATATCGTCGATTTACATCCGTAGAAGCCCATTGAGGTCGATTGTCACTTTGTGTTGAGTGAAAATTTTCTAAGTCTATCTTCCTAATTTGAAGTCGAATTTCAACATTTCTGATATATTTGAGTGAGTTTGCATCTAACTTTGTCAGATATCGTCGATTAACATCCATTGAAGCCCATTGAGGTCGATTGTCACTCTGTGTTGAGTGAAAATTTTTTAAGTCTATCTTCCTAATTTGAAGTCGAATTTCAAAATTTCTCATATATTTGAGTGAGTTTGCATCTTACTTTGTCAGATATCGTCGATTTACATCCGTAGAAGCCCATTGAGGTCGATTGTCACTTTGTGTTGATTGAAAATTTTCTAAGTCTATCTTCCTAATTTGAAGTCGAATTTCAACATTTCTGATATATTTGAGTGAGTTTGCATCTAACTTTGTCAGATATCGTCGATTAACATCCATTGAAGCCCATTGAGGTCGATTGTCACTCTGTGTTGAGTGAAAATTTTTTAAGTCTATCATCCTAATTTGAAGTCGAATTTCAACATTTCTCATATATTTGAGTGAGTTTGCATCTTACTTTGTCAGATATCGTCGATTTACATCCGTTGTAGCCCAAAGAGGTCGATTGTCACTTTGTGTTGAGTGAAAATTTTCTAAGTCTATCTTCCTAATTTGAAGTCGAATTTCAACATTTCTGATATATTTGAGTGAGTTGCATCTAACTCTGTCAGATATCGTCGATTTACATCCATTGAAGCCCATTGAGGTCGATTGTCACTTTGTGTTGAGTGAAAATTTTCTAAGTCTATCTTCCTAATTTGAAGTCGAATTTCAACATTTCTGATATATTTGAGTGAGTTTGCATCTTACTTTGTCAGATATCGTCGATTTACATCCGTAGAAGCCCATTGAGGTCGATTGTCACTTTGTGTTGATTGAAAATTTTCTAAGTCTATCTTCCTAATTTGAAGTCGAATTTCAACATTTCTGATATATTTGAGTGAGTTTGCATCTAACTTTGTCAGATATCGTCGATTAACATCCATTGAAGCCCATTGAGGTCGATTGTCACTCTGTGTTGAGTGAAAATTTTTTAAGTCTATCTTCCTAATTTGAAGTCGAATTTCAAAATTTCTCATATATTTGAGTGAGTTTGCATCTTACTTTGTCAGATATCGTCGATTTACATCCGTAGAAGCCCATTGAGGTCGATTGTCACTTTGTGTTGAGTGAAAATTTTCTAAGTCTATCTTCCTAATTTGAAGTCGAATTTCAACATTTCTGATATATTTGAGTGAGTTTGCATCTAACTTTGTCAGATATCGTCGATTAACATCCATTGAAGCCCATTGAGGTCGATTGTCACTCTGTGTTGAGTGAAAATTTTTTAAGTCTATCTTCCTAATTTGAAGTCGAATTTCAAAATTTCTCATATATTTGAGTGAGTTTGCATCTTACTTTGTCAGATATCGTCGATTTACATCCGTAGAAGCCCATTGAGGTCGATTGTCACTTTGTGTTGATTGAAAATTTTCTAAGTCTATCTTCCTAATTTGAAGTCGAATTTCAACATTTCTGATATATTTGAGTGAGTTTGCATCTAACTTTGTCAGATATCGTCGATTAACATCCATTGAAGCCCATTGAGGTCGATTGTCACTCTGTGTTGAGTGAAAATTTTTTAAGTCTATCTTCCTAATTTGAAGTCGAATTTCAAAATTTCTCATATATTTGAGTGAGTTTGCATCTTACTTTGTCAGATATCGTCGATTTACATCCGTAGAAGCCCATTGAGGTCGATTGTCACTTTGTGTTGAGTGAAAATTTTCTAAGTCTATCTTCCTAATTTGAAGTCGAATTTCAACATTTCTGATATATTTGAGTGAGTTTGCATCTAACTTTGTCAGATATCGTCGATTAACATCCATTGAAGCTCATTGAGGTCGATTGTCACTTTGTGTTGAGTGAAAATTTCCTAAGTCTATCTTCCTAATTTGAAGTCGAATTTGAACATTTCTGATATATTTGAGTGAGTTTGCATCTAACTTTGTCAGATATCGTCGATTAACATCCATTGAAGCTCATTGAGGTCGATTGTCACTTTGTGTTGAGTGAAAATTTCCTAAGTCTATCTTCCTAATTTGAAGTCGAATTTGAACATTTCTGATATATTTGAGTGAGTTTGCATCTAACTTTGTCAGATATCGTCGATTAACATCCATTGAAGCCCATTGAGTTCGATTGTCACTTTGTGTTGGGTGAAAATTTTCTAAGTCTATCTTCCTAATTTGAAGTCGAATTTCAACATTTCTGATATATTTGAGTGAGTTTGCATCTTACTTTGTCAGATATCGTCGATTTACATCCGTTGAAGCCCATTGAGGTCGATTGTCACTTTGTGTTGAGTGAAAATTTTCTAAGTCTATCTTCCTAATTTGAAGTCGAATTTCAACATTTCTGATATATTTGAGTGAGTTTGCATCTAACTTTGTCAGATATCGTCGATTTACATCCGTTGAAGCCCATTGAGGTCGATTGTCACTTTGTGTGGAGTGAAAATTTTTTAAGTCTATCTTCCTAATTTGAAGTCGAATTTCAACATTTCTGATATATTTGAGTGAGTTTGCATCTTACTTTGTCAGATATCGTCGATTTACATCCGTTGAAGCCCATTGAGGTCGATTGTCACTTTGTGTTGATTGAAAATTTTCTAAGTCTATCTTCCTAATTTGAAGTCGAATTTCAACATTTCTGATATATTTGAGTGAGTTTGCATCTTACTTTGTCAGATATCGTCGATTTACATCCGTTGAAGCCCATTGAGGTCGATTGTCACTTTGTGTTGAGTGAAAATTTTCTAAGTCTATCTTCCTAATTTGAAGTCGAATTTCAACATTTCTGATATATTTGAGTGAGTTTGCATCTAACTTTGTCAGATATCGTCGATTAACATCCATTGAAGCCCATTGAGGTCGATTGTCACTCTGTGTTGAGTGAAAATTTTATAAGTCTATCTTCCTAATTTGAAGTCGAATTTCAAAATTTCTCATATATTTGAGTGAGTTTGCATCTTACTTTGTCAGATATCGTCGATTTACATCCGTAGAAGCCCATTGAGGTCGATTGTCACTTTGTGTTGAGTGAAAATTTTCTAAGTCTATCTTCCTAATTTGAAGTCGAATTTCAACATTTCTGATATATTTGAGTGAGTTTGCATCTAACTTTGTCAGATATCGTCGATTAACATCCATTGAAGCCCATTGAGGTCGATTGTCACTCTGTGTTGAGTGAAAATTTTTTAAGTCTATCTTCCTAATTTGAAGTCGAATTTCAAAATTTTTCATATATTTGAGTGAGTTTGCATCTTACTTTGTCAGATATCGTCGATTTACATCCGTAGAAGCCCATTGAGGTCGATTGTCACTTTGTGTTGATTGAAAATTTTCTAAGTCTATCTTCCTAATTTGAAGTCGAATTTCAACATTTCTGATATATTTGAGTGAGTTTGCATCTAACTTTGTCAGATATCGTCGATTAACATCCATTGAAGCCCATTGAGGTCGATTGTCACTCTGTGTTGAGTGAAAATTTTTTAAGTCTATCTTCCTAATTTGAAGTCGAATTTCAAAATTTCTCATATATTTGAGTGAGTTTGCATCTTACTTTGTCAGATATCGTCGATTTACATCCGTAGAAGCCCATTGAGGTCGATTGTCACTTTGTGTTGAGTGAAAATTTTCTAAGTCTATCTTCCTAATTTGAAGTCGAATTTCAACATTTCTGATATATTTGAGTGAGTTTGCATCTAACTTTGTCAGATATCGTCGATTAACATCCATTGAAGCCCATTGAGGTCGATTGTCACTCTGTGTTGAGTGAAAATTTTTTAAGTCTATCATCCTAATTTGAAGTCGAATTTCAACATTTCTCATATATTTGAGTGAGTTTGCATCTTACTTTGTCAGATATCGTCGATTTACATCCGTTGTAGCCCAAAGAGGTCGATTGTCACTTTGTGTTGAGTGAAAATTTTCTAAGTCTATCTTCCTAATTTGAAGTCGAATTTCAACATTTCTGATATATTTGAGTGAGTTGCATCTAACTCTGTCAGATATCGTCGATTTACATCCATTGAAGCCCATTGAGGTCGATTGTCACTTTGTGTTGAGTGAAAATTTTCTAAGTCTATCTTCCTAATTTGAAGTCGAATTTCAACATTTCTGATATATTTGAGTGAGTTTGCATCTTACTTTGTCAGATATCGTCGATTTACATCCGTAGAAGCCCATTGAGGTCGATTGTCACTTTGTGTTGATTGAAAATTTTCTAAGTCTATCTTCCTAATTTGAAGTCGAATTTCAACATTTCTGATATATTTGAGTGAGTTTGCATCTAACTTTGTCAGATATCGTCGATTAACATCCATTGAAGCCCATTGAGGTCGATTGTCACTCTGTGTTGAGTGAAAATTTTTTAAGTCTATCTTCCTAATTTGAAGTCGAATTTCAAAATTTCTCATATATTTGAGTGAGTTTGCATCTTACTTTGTCAGATATCGTCGATTTACATCCGTAGAAGCCCATTGAGGTCGATTGTCACTTTGTGTTGAGTGAAAATTTTCTAAGTCTATCTTCCTAATTTGAAGTCGAATTTCAACATTTCTGATATATTTGAGTGAGTTTGCATCTAACTTTGTCAGATATCGTCGATTAACATCCATTGAAGCCCATTGAGGTCGATTGTCACTCTGTGTTGAGTGAAAATTTTTTAAGTCTATCTTCCTAATTTGAAGTCGAATTTCAAAATTTCTCATATATTTGAGTGAGTTTGCATCTTACTTTGTCAGATATCGTCGATTTACATCCGTAGAAGCCCATTGAGGTCGATTGTCACTTTGTGTTGATTGAAAATTTTCTAAGTCTATCTTCCTAATTTGAAGTCGAATTTCAACATTTCTGATATATTTGAGTGAGTTTGCATCTAACTTTGTCAGATATCGTCGATTAACATCCATTGAAGCCCATTGAGGTCGATTGTCACTCTGTGTTGAGTGAAAATTTTTTAAGTCTATCTTCCTAATTTGAAGTCGAATTTCAAAATTTCTCATATATTTGAGTGAGTTTGCATCTTACTTTGTCAGATATCGTCGATTTACATCCGTAGAAGCCCATTGAGGTCGATTGTCACTTTGTGTTGAGTGAAAATTTTCTAAGTCTATCTTCCTAATTTGAAGTCGAATTTCAACATTCCTGATATATTTGAGTGAGTTTGCATCTAACTTTGTCAGATATCGTCGATTAACATCCATTGAAGCCCATTGAGGTCGATTGTCACTCTGTGTTGAGTGAAAATTTTTTAAGTCTATCATCCTAATTTGAAGTCGAATTTCAACATTTCTCATATATTTGAGTGAGTTTGCATCTTACTTTGTCAGATATCGTCGATTTACATCCGTTGTAGCCCAAAGAGGTCGATTGTCACTTTGTGTTGAGTGAAAATTTTCTAAGTCTATCTTCCTAATTTGAAGTCGAATTTCAACATTTCTGATATATTTGAGTGAGTTGCATCTAACTCTGTCAGATATCGTCGATTCACATCCATTGAAGCCCATTGAGGTCGATTGTCACTTTGTGTTGAGTGAAAATTTTCTAAGTCTATCTTCCTAATTTGAAGTCGAATTTCAACATTTCTCATATATTTGAGTGAGTTTGCATCTAACTTTATCAGATATCGTCGATTTACATCCGTTGTAGCCCATTGAGGTCGATTGTCACTTTGTGTTGAGTGAAAATTTTCTAAGTCTATCTTCCTAATTTGAAGTCGAATTTCAACATTTCTCATATATTTGAGTGAGTTTGTATCTAAATTATCAGATATCGTCGATTAACATCCATTGAAGCCCATTGAGGTCGATTGTCACTTTGTGTTGAGTGAAAATTTTCTAAGTCTATCTTCCTAATTTGAAGTCGAATTTCAACATATCTGATATATTTGAGTGAGTTTGCATCTAACTTTGTAAGATATCGTCGATTTACATCCATTGAAGCCCATTGAGGTCGATTGTCACTTTGTGTTGAGTGAAAATTTTCTAAGTCTATCTTCCTAATTTGAAGTCGAATTTCAACATTTCTCATATATTTGAGTGAGTTTGTATCTAAATTATCAGATATCGTCGATTAACATCCATTGAAGCCCATTGAGGTCGATTGTCACTTTGTGTTGAGTGAAAATTTTCTAAGTCTATCTTCCTAATTTGAAGTCGAATTTCAACATTTCTGATATATTTGAGTGAGTTTGCATCTTACTTTGTCATATATCGTCGATTTACATCCATTGAAGCCCATTGAGGTCGATTGTCACTTTGTGTTGAGTGAAAATTTTTTAAGTCCATCTTCCTAATTTGAAGTCGAATTTCAACATTTCTGATATATTTGAGTGAGTTTGCATCTAACTTTGTCAGATATCGTCGATTTACATCCATTGAAGCCCATTGAGGTCGATTGTCACTTTGTGTTGAGTGAAAATTTTTTAAGTCTATCTTCCTAATTTGAAGTCGAATTTCAACATTTCTGATATATTTGAGTGAGTTTGCATCTAACTTTGTCATATATCGTCGATTTACATCCGTAGAAGCCCATTGAGGTCGATTGTCACTTTGTGTTGAGTGAAAATTTTTTAAGTCTATCTTCCTAATTTGAAGTGAAATTTCAAAATTTCTCATATATTTGAGTGAGTTTGCATCTAAATTGTCAGATATCGTCGATTAACATCCATTGAAGCCCATTGAGGTCGATTGTCACTTTGTGTTGAGTGAAAATTTTCTAAGTCTATCTTCCTAATTTGAAGTCGAATTCCAACATTTCTCATATATTTGAGTGAGTTGCATCTAACTCTGTCAGATATCGTCGATTTACATCCATTGAAGCCTATTGAGGTCGATTGTCAATTTGTGTTGATTGAAAATTTTCTAAGTCTATCTTCCTAATTTGAAGTCGAATTTCAACATTTCTCATATATTTGAGTGAGTTTGCATCTAACTTTATCAGATATCGTCGATTAACATCCGTTGTAGCCCAATGAGGTCGATTGTCACTTTGTGTTGAGTGAAAATTTTCTAAGTCTATCTTCCTAATTTGAAGTCGAATTTCAACATTTCTGATATATTTGAGTGAGTTGCATCTAACTCTGTCAGATATCGTCGATTTACATCCATTGAAGCCCATTGAGGTCGATTGTCACTTTGTGTTGAGTGAAAATTTTCTAAGTCTATCTTCCTAATTTGAAGTCGAATTCCAACATTTCTCATATATTTGAGTGAGTTTGCATCTAACTTTATCAGATATCGTCGATTTACATCCGTTGTAGCCCATTGAGGTCGATTGTCACTTTGTGTTGAGTGAAAATTTTCTAAGTCTATCTTCCTAATTTGAAGTCGAATTTCAACATTTCTCATATATTTGAGTGAGTTTGCATCTAACTTTGTCAGATATCGTCGATTAACATCCATTGAAGCCCATTGAGGTCGATTGTCACTTTGTGTTGATTGAAAATTTTCTAAGTCTATCTTCCTAATTTGAAGTCGAATTTCAACATTTCTCATATATTTGAGTGAGTTTGTATCTAAATTATCAGATATCGTCGATTAACATCCATTGAAGCCCATTGAGGTCGATTGTCACTTTGTGTTGAGTGAAAATTTTCTAAGTCTATCTTCCTAATTTGAAGTCGAATTTCAACATATCTGATATATTTGAGTGAGTTTGCATCTAACTTTGTAAGATATCGTCGATTTACATCCATTGAAGCCCATTGAGGTCGATTGTCACTTTGTGTTGAGTGAAAATTTTCTAAGTCTATCTTCCTAATTTGAAGTCGAATTTCAACATTTCTCATATATTTGAGTGAGTTTGCATCTAACTTTATCAGATATCGTCGATTTACATCCGTTGTAGCCCAATGAGGTCGATTGTCACTTTGTGTTGAGTGAAAATTTTCTAAGTCTATCTTCCTAATTTGAAGTCGAATTTCAACATTTCTGATATATTTGAGTGAGTTTGCATCTAACTTTGTAAGATATCGTCGATTTACATCCATTGAAGCCCATTGAGGTCGATTGTCACTTTGTGTTGAGTGAAAATTTTCTAAGTCTATCTTCCTAATTTGAAGTCGAATTTCAACATTTCTCATATATTTGAGTGAGTTTGCATCTAACTTTGTCAGATATCGTCGATTAACATCCGTTGTAGCCCAAAGAGGTCGATTGTCACTTTGTGTTGAGTGAAAATTTTCTAAGTCTATCTTCCTAATTTGAAGTCGAATTTCAACATTTCTGATATATTTGAGTGAGTTTGCATCTAACTTTATCAGATATCGTCGATTTACATCCGTTGTAGCCCATTGAGGTCGATTGTCACTTTGTGTTGAGTGAAAATTTTCTAAGTCTATCTTCCTAATTTGAAGTCGAATTTCAACATTTCTGATATATTTGAGTGAGTTGCATCTAACTCTGTCAGATATCGTCGATTTACATCCATTGAAGCCCATTGAGGTCGATTGTCACTTTGTGTTGAGTGAAAATTTTCTAAGTCTATCTTCCTAATTTGAAGTCGAATTTCAACATTTCTCATATATTTGAGTGAGTTTGCATCTAACTTTATCAGATATCGTCGATTTACATCCGTTGTAGCCCATTGAGGTCGATTGTCACTTTGTGTTGAGTGAAAATTTTCTAAGTCTATCTTCCTAATTTGAAGTCGAATTTCAACATTTCTCATATATTTGAGTGAGTTTGTATCTAAATTAACAGATATCGTCGATTAACATCCATTGAAGCCCATTGAGGTCGATTGTCACTTTGTGTTGAGTGAAAATTTTCTAAGTCTATCTTCCTAATTTGAAGTCGAATTTCAACATATCTGATATATTTGAGTGAGTTTGCATCTAACTTTGTAAGATATCGTCGATTTACATCCATTGAAGCCCATTGAGGTCGATTGTCACTTTGTGTTGAGTGAAAATTTTCTAAGTCTATCTTCCTAATTTGAAGTCGAATTTCAACATTTCTCATATATTTGAGTGAGTTTGTATCTAAATTATCAGATATCGTCGATTAACATCCATTGAAGCCCATTGAGGTCGATTGTCACTTTGTGTTGAGTGAAAATTTTCTAAGTCTATCTTCCTAATTTGAAGTCGAATTTCAACATTTCTGATATATTTGAGTGAGTTTGCATATAACTTTATCAGATATCGTCGATTTACATCCGTTGTAGCCCATTGAGGTCGATTGTCACTTTGTGTTGAGTGAAAATTTTCTAAGTCTATCTTCCTAATTTGAAGTCGAATTTCAACATTTCTCATATATTTGAGTGAGTTTGCATCTAACTTTGTCAGATATCGTCGATTAACATCCATTGAAGCCTATTGAGGTCGATTGTCACTTTGTGTTGAGTGAAAATTTTCTAAGTCTATCTTCCTAATTTGAAGTCGAATTTCAACATTTCTCATATATTTGAGTGAGTTTGCATCTAACTTTGTCAGATATCGTCGATTAACATCCATTGAAGCCTATTGAGGTCGATTGTCACTTTGTGTTGAGTGAAAATTTTCTAAGTCTATCTTCCTAATTTGAAGTCGAATTTCAACATTTCTGATATATTTGAGTGAGTTTGCATCTAACTTTGTCAGATATCGTCGATTAACATCCATTGAAGCCCATTGAAGTCGATTGTCACTTTGTGTTGAGTGAAAATTTTCTAAGTCTATCTTCCTAATTTGAAGTCGAATTTCAACATTTCTCATATATTTGAGTGAGTTTGCATCTAACTTTGTCAGATATCGTCGATTTACATCCATTGAAGCCCATTGAGGTCGATTGTCACTTTGTGTTGAGTGAAAATTTTTTAAGTCTATCTTCCTAATTTGAAGTCGAATTTCAACATTTCTGATATATTTGAGTGAGTTTGCATCTAACTTTGTCAGATATCGTCGATTAACATGCATTGAAGCCCATTGAGGTCGATTGTCACTTTGTGTTGAGTGAAAATTTTTGTCTATCTTCCTAATTTGAAGGGAAATTTCAAAATTTCTGATATATTTGAGTGAGTTTGCATCTAACTTTGTCAGATATCGTCGATTAACATCCATTGAAGCCCATTGAGGTCGATTGTCACTTTGTGTTGAGTGAAAACTTTTGTCTATCTTCCTAATTTGAAGTGAAATTTCAAAATTTCTCATATATTTGAGTGAGATTGCATCTAAATTGTCAGATATCGTCGATTAACATCCATTGAAGCCCATTGAGGTCGATTGTCACTTTGTGTTGAGTGAAAATTTTCTAAGTCTATCTTCCTAATTTGAAGTCGAATTTCAACATTTCTGATATATTTGAGTGAGTTTGCATCTAACTTTGTCAGATATCGTCGATTAACATCCATTGAAGCCTATTGAGGTCGATTGTCACTTTGTGTTGAGTGAAAATTTTCTAAGTCTATCTTCCTAATTTGAAGTCGAATTTCAACATTTCTGATATATTTGAGTGAGTTGCATCTAACTCTGTCAGATATCGTCGATTTACATCCATTGAAGCCCATTGAGGTCGATTGTCACTTTGTGTTGAGTGAAAATTTTCTAAGTCTATCTTCCTAATTTGAAGTCGAATTTCAACATTTCTCATATATTTGAGTGAGTTTGCATCTAACTTTATCAGATATCGTCGATTTACATCCGTTGTAGCCCATTGAGGTCGATTGTCACTTTGTGTTGAGTGAAAATTTTCTAAGTCTATCTTCCTAATTTGAAGTCGAATTTCAACATTTCTCATATATTTGAGTGAGTTTGTATCTAAATTATCAGATATCGTCGATTAACATCCATTGAAGCCCATTGAGGTCGATTGTCACTTTGTGTTGAGTGAAAATTTTCTAAGTCTATCTTCCTAATTTGAAGTCGAATTTCAACATATCTGATATATTTGAGTGAGTTTGCATCTAACTTTGTAAGATATCGTCGATTTACATCCATTGAAGCCCATTGAGGTCGATTGTCACTTTGTGTTGAGTGAAAATTTTCTAAGTCTATCTTCCTAATTTGAAGTCGAATTTCAACATTTCTCATATATTTGAGTGAGTTTGTATCTAAATTATCAGATATCGTCGATTAACATCCATTGAAGCCCATTGAGGTCGATTGTCACTTTGTGTTGAGTGAAAATTTTCTAAGTCTATCTTCCTAATTTGAAGTCGAATTTCAACATTTCTGATATATTTGAGTGAGTTTGCATCTTACTTTGTCATATATCGTCGATTTACATCCATTGAAGCCCATTGAGGTCGATTGTCACTTTGTGTTGAGTGAAAATTTTTTAAGTCCATCTTCCTAATTTGAAGTCGAATTTCAACATTTCTGATATATTTGAGTGAGTTTGCATCTAACTTTGTCAGATATCGTCGATTTACATCCATTGAAGCCCATTGAGGTCGATTGTCACTTTGTGTTGAGTGAAAATTTTTTAAGTCTATCTTCCTAATTTGAAGTCGAATTTCAACATTTCTGATATATTTGAGTGAGTTTGCATCTAACTTTGTCATATATCGTCGATTTACATCCGTAGAAGCCCATTGAGGTCGATTGTCACTTTGTGTTGAGTGAAAATTTTTTAAGTCTATCTTCCTAATTTGAAGTGAAATTTCAAAATTTCTCATATATTTGAGTGAGTTTGCATCTAAATTGTCAGATATCGTCGATTAACATCCATTGAAGCCCATTGAGGTCGATTGTCACTTTGTGTTGAGTGAAAATTTTCTAAGTCTATCTTCCTAATTTGAAGTCGAATTCCAACATTTCTCATATATTTGAGTGAGTTGCATCTAACTCTGTCAGATATCGTCGATTTACATCCATTGAAGCCCATTGAGGTCGATTGTCAATTTGTGTTGATTGAAAATTTTCTAAGTCTATCTTCCTAATTTGAAGTCGAATTTCAACATTTCTCATATATTTGAGTGAGTTTGCATCTAACTTTATCAGATATCGTCGATTAACATCCGTTGTAGCCCAATGAGGTCGATTGTCACTTTGTGTTGAGTGAAAATTTTCTAAGTCTATCTTCCTAATTTGAAGTCGAATTTCAACATTTCTGATATATTTGAGTGAGTTGCATCTAACTCTGTCAGATATCGTCGATTTACATCCATTGAAGCCCATTGAGGTCGATTGTCACTTTGTGTTGAGTGAAAATTTTCTAAGTCTATCTTCCTAATTTGAAGTCGAATTCCAACATTTCTCATATATTTGAGTGAGTTTGCATCTAACTTTATCAGATATCGTCGATTTACATCCGTTGTAGCCCATTGAGGTCGATTGTCACTTTGTGTTGAGTGAAAATTTTCTAAGTCTATCTTCCTAATTTGAAGTCGAATTTCAACATTTCTCATATATTTGAGTGAGTTTGCATCTAACTTTGTCAGATATCGTCGATTAACATCCATTGAAGCCCATTGAGGTCGATTGTCACTTTGTGTTGATTGAAAATTTTCTAAGTCTATCTTCCTAATTTGAAGTCGAATTTCAACATTTCTCATATATTTGAGTGAGTTTGTATCTAAATTATCAGATATCGTCGATTAACATCCATTGAAGCCCATTGAGGTCGATTGTCACTTTGTGTTGAGTGAAAATTTTCTAAGTCTATCTTCCTAATTTGAAGTCGAATTTCAACATATCTGATATATTTGAGTGAGTTTGCATCTAACTTTGTAAGATATCGTCGATTTACATCCATTGAAGCCCATTGAGGTCGATTGTCACTTTGTGTTGAGTGAAAATTTTCTAAGTCTATCTTCCTAATTTGAAGTCGAATTTCAACATTTCTCATATATTTGAGTGAGTTTGCATCTAACTTTATCAGATATCGTCGATTTACATCCGTTGTAGCCCAATGAGGTCGATTGTCACTTTGTGTTGAGTGAAAATTTTCTAAGTCTATCTTCCTAATTTGAAGTCGAATTTCAACATTTCTGATATATTTGAGTGAGTTTGCATCTAACTTTATCAGATATCGTCGATTTACATCCGTTGAAGCCCATTGAGGTCGATTGTCACTTTGTGTTGAGTGAAAATTTTCTAAGTCTATCTTCCTAATTTGAAGTCGAATTTCAACATTTCTCATATATTTGAGTGAGTTTGCATCTAACTTTGTCAGATATCGTCGATTAACATCCGTTGTAGCCCAAAGAGGTCGATTGTCACTTTGTGTTGAGTGAAAATTTTCTAAGTCTATCTTCCTAATTTGAAGTCGAATTTCAACATTTCTGATATATTTGAGTGAGTTGCATCTAACTCTGTCAGATATCGTCGATTTACATCCATTGAAGCCCATTGAGGTCGATTGTCACTTTGTGTTGAGTGAAAATTTTCTAAGTCTATCTTCCTAATTTGAAGTCGAATTTCAACATTTCTCATATATTTGAGTGAGTTTGCATCTAACTTTATCAGATATCGTCGATTTACATCCGTTGTAGCCCATTGAGGTCGATTGTCACTTTGTGTTGAGTGAAAATTTTCTAAGTCTATCTTCCTAATTTGAAGTCGAATTTCAACATTTCTCATATATTTGAGTGAGTTTGTATCTAAATTAACAGATATCGTCGATTAACATCCATTGAAGCCCATTGAGGTCGATTGTCACTTTGTGTTGAGTGAAAATTTTCTAAGTCTATCTTCCTAATTTGAAGTCGAATTTCAACATATCTGATATATTTGAGTGAGTTTGCATCTAACTTTGTAAGATATCGTCGATTTACATCCATTGAAGCCCATTGAGGTCGATTGTCACTTTGTGTTGAGTGAAAATTTTCTAAGTCTATCTTCCTAATTTGAAGTCGAATTTCAACATTTCTCATATATTTGAGTGAGTTTGTATCTAAATTATCAGATATCGTCGATTAACATCCATTGAAGCCCATTGAGGTCGATTGTCACTTTGTGTTGAGTGAAAATTTTCTAAGTCTATCTTCCTAATTTGAAGTCGAATTTCAACATTTCTGATATATTTGAGTGAGTTTGCATATAACTTTGTAAGATATCGTCGATTTACATCCATTGAAGCCCATTGAGGTCGATTGTCACTTTGTGTTGAGTGAAAATTTTTTAAGTCTATCTTCCTAATTTGAAGTCGAATTTCAACATTTCTGATATATTTGAGTGAGTTTGCATCTAACTTTGTCAGATATCGTCGATTTACATCCATTGAAGCCCATTGAGGTCGATTGTCACTTTGTGTTGAGTGAAAATTTTCTAAGTCTATCTTCCTAATTTGAAGTCGAATTCCAACATTTCTCATATATTTGAGTGAGTTTGCATCTAACTTTATCAGATATCGTCGATTTACATCCGTTGTAGCCCATTGAGGTCGATTGTCACTTTGTGTTGAGTGAAAATTTTCTAAGTCTATCTTCCTAATTTGAAGTCGAATTTCAACATCTCTCATATATTTGAGTGAGTTTGCATCTATCTTTGTCAGATATCGTCGATTAACATCCATTGAAGCCCATTGAGGTCGATTGTCACTTTGTGTTGAGTGAAAATTTTCTAAGTCTATCTTCCTAATTTGAAGTCGAATTTCAACATTTCTGATATATTTGAGTGAGTTTGCATCTTACTTTGTCATATATCGTCGATTTACATCCATTGAAGCCCATTGAGGTCGATTGTCACTTTGTGTTGAGTGAAAATTTTCTAAGTCTATCTTCCTAATTTGAAGTCGAATTTCAACATTTCTGATATATTTGAGTGAGTTTGCATCTAACTTTGTCAGATATCGTCGATTTACATCCATTGAAGCCCATTGAGGTCGATTGTCACTTTGTGTTGAGTGAAAATTTTCTAAGTCTATCTTCCTAATTTGAAGTCGAATTTCAACATTTCTGATATATTTGAGTGAGTTTGCATCTAACTTTGTCAGATATCGTCAATTAACATCCATTGAAGCCCATTGAGGTCGATTGTCACTTTGTGTTGAGTGAAAATTTTCTAAGTCTATCTTCCTAATTTGAAGTCGAATTCCAACATTTCTGATATATTTGAGTGAGTTTGCATCTAACTTTGTCAGATATCGTCGATTAACATCCATCGAAGCTCATTGAGGTCGATTGTCACTTTGTGTTGAGTGAAAATTTTCTAAGTCTATCTTCCTAATTTGAAGTCGAATTCCAACATTTCTCATATATTTGAGTGAGTTTGCATCTAACTTTATCAGATATCGTCGATTTACATCCGTTGTAGCCCATTGAGGTCGATTGTCACTTTGTGTTGAGTGAAAATTTTCTAAGTCTATCTTCCTAATTTGAAGTCGAATTTCAACATTTCTCATATATTTGAGTGAGTTTGCATCTAACTTTGTCAGATATCGTCGATTAACATCCATTGAAGCCCATTGAGGTCGATTGTCACTTTGTGTTGATTGAAAATTTTCTAAGTCTATCTTCCTAATTTGAAGTCGAATTTCAACATTTCTCATATATTTGAGTGAGTTTGTATCTAAATTATCAGATATCGTCGATTAACATCCATTGAAGCCCATTGAGGTCGATTGTCACTTTGTGTTGAGTGAAAATTTTTTAAGTCTATCTTCCTAATTTGAAGTCGAATTTCAACATTTCTGATATATTTGAGTGAGTTTGCATCTAACTTTGTCAGATATCGTCGATTTACATCCATTGAAGCCCATTGAGGTCGATTGTCACTTTGTGTTGAGTGAAAATTTTCTAAGTCTATCTTCCTAATTTGAAGTCGAATTCCAACATTTCTCATATATTTGAGTGAGTTTGCATCTAACTTTATCAGATATCGTCGATTTACATCCGTTGTAGCCCATTGAGGTCGATTGTCACTTTGTGTTGAGTGAAAATTTTCTAAGTCTATCTTCCTAATTTGAAGTCGAATTTCAACATCTCTCATATATTTGAGTGAGTTTGCATCTATCTTTGTCAGATATCGTCGATTAACATCCATTGAAGCCCATTGAGGTCGATTGTCACTTTGTGTTGATTGAAAATTTTCTAAGTCTATCTTCCTAATTTGAAGTCGAATTTCAACATTTCTCATATATTTGAGTGAGTTTGTATCTAAATTATCAGATATCGTCGATTAACATCCATTGAAGCCCATTGAGGTCGATTGTCACTTTGTGTTGAGTGAAAATTTTCTAAGTCTATCTTCCTAATTTGAAGTCGAATTTCAACATTTCTGATATATTTGAGTGAGTTTGCATCTAACTTTGTAAGATATCGTCGATTTACATCCATTGAAGCCCATTGAGGTCGATTGTCACTTTGTGTTGAGTGAAAATTTTCTAAGTCTATCTTCCTAATTTGAAGTCGAATTTCAACATTTCTGATATATTTGAGTGAGTTTGCATCTAACTTTGTCAGATATCGTCGATTAACATCCATTGAAGCCCATTGAGGTCGATTGTCACTTTGTGTTGATTGAAAATTTTCTAAGTCTATCTTCCTAATTTGAAGTCGAATTTCAACATTTCTCATATATTTGAGTGAGTTTGTATCTAACTTTATCAGATATCGTCGATTTACATCCGTTGTAGCCCAATGAGGTCGATTGTCACTTTGTGTTGAGTGAAAATTTTCTAAGTCTATCTTCCTAATTTGAAGTCGAATTTCAACATTTCTGATATATTTGAGTGAGTTTGCATCTAACTCTGTCAGATATCGTCGATTTACATCCATTGAAGCCCATTGAGGTCGATTGTCACTTTGTGTTGAGTGAAAATTTTCTAAGTCTATCTTCCTAATTTGAAGTCGAATTTCAACATTTCTCATATATTTGAGTGAGTTTGCATCTAACTTTATCAGATATCGTCGATTTACATCCGTTGTAGCCCATTGAGGTCGATTGTCACTTTGTGTTGAGTGAAAATTTTCTAAGTCTATCTTCCTAATTTGAAGTCGAATTTCAACATTTCTCATATATTTGAGTGAGTTTGCATCTAACTTTGTCAGATATCATCGATTAACATCCATTGAAGCCCATTGAGGTCGATTGTCACTTTGTGTTGAGTGAAAATTTTCTAAGTCTATCTTCCTAATTTGAAGTCGAATTTCAACATTTCTGATATATTTGAGTGAGTTTGCATCTAACTTTGTCAGATATCGTCGATTTACATCCATTGAAGCCCATTGAGGTCGATTGTCACTTTGTGTTGAGTGAAAATTTTCTAAGTCTATCTTCCTAATTTGAAGTCGAATTTCAACATTTCTCATATATTTGAGTGAGTTTGCATCTAACTTTGTCAGATATCGTCGATTTACATCCGTTGTAGCCCATTGAGGTCGATTGTCACTTTGTGTTGAGTGAAAATTTTCTAAGTCTATCTTCCTAATTTGAAGTCGAATTTCAACATTTCTCATATATTTGAGTGAGTTTGTATCTAAATTATCAGATATCGTCGATTTACATCCATTGAAGCCCATTGAGGTCGATTGTCACTTTGTGTTGAGTGAAAATTTTCTAAGTCTATCTTCCTAATTTGAAGTCGAATTTCAACATTTCTCATATATTTGAGTGAGTTTGTATCTAACTTTATCAGATATCGTCGATTTACATCCGTTGTAGCCCAATGAGGTCGATTGTCACTTTGTGTTGAGTGAAAATTTTCTAAGTCTATCTTCCTAATTTGAAGTCGAATTTCAACATTTCTGATATATTTGAGTGAGTTTGCATCTAACTCTGTCAGATATCGTCGATTTACATCCATTGAAGCCCATTGAGGTCGATTGTCACTTTGTGTTGAGTGAAAATTTTCTAAGTCTATCTTCCTAATTTGAAGTCGAATTTCAACATTTCTCATATATTTGAGTGAGTTTGCATCTAACTTTATCAGATATCGTCGATTTACATCCGTTGTAGCCCATTGAGGTCGATTGTCACTTTGTGTTGAGTGAAAATTTTCTAAGTCTATCTTCCTAATTTGAAGTCGAATTTCAACATTTCTCATATATTTGAGTGAGTTTGCATCTAACTTTGTCAGATATCATCGATTAACATCCATTGAAGCCCATTGAGGTCGATTGTCACTTTGTGTTGAGTGAAAATTTTCTTAGTCTATCTTCCTAATTTGAAGTCGAATTTCAACATTTCTGATATATTTGAGTGAGTTTGCATCTAACTTTGTCAGATATCGTCGATTTACATCCATTGAAGCCCATTGAGGTCGATTGTCACTTTGTGTTGAGTGAAAATTTTCTAAGTCTATCTTCCTAATTTGAAGTCGAATTTCAACATTTCTCATATATTTGAGTGAGTTTGCATCTAACTTTGTCAGATATCGTCGATTTACATCCGTTGTAGCCCATTGAGGTCGATTGTCACTTTGTGTTGAGTGAAAATTTTCTAAGTCTATCTTCCTAATTTGAAGTCGAATTTCAACATTTCTCATATATTTGAGTGAGTTTGTATCTAAATTATCAGATATCGTCGATTTACATCCATTGAAGCCCATTGAGGTCGATTGTCACTTTGTGTTGAGTGAAAATTTTCTAAGTCTATCTTCCTAATTTGAAGTCGAATTTCAACATTTCTCATATATTTGAGTGAGTTTGTATCTAAATTATCAGATATCGTCGATTAACATCCATTGAAGCCCATTGAGGTCGATTGTCACTTTGTGTTGAGTGAAAATTTTCTAAGTCTATCTTCCTAATTTGAAGTCGAATTTCAACATTTCTGATATATTTGAGTGAGTTTGCATCTAACTTTGTAAGATATCGTCGATTTACATCCATTGAAGCCCATTGAGGTCGATTGTCACTTTGTGTTGAGTGAAAATTTTCTAAGTCTATCTTCCTAATTTGAAGTCGAATTTCAACATTTCTCATATATTTGAGTGAGTTTGCATCTAACTTTGTCAGATATCGTCGATTAACATCCATTGAAGCCCATTGAGGTCGATTGTCACTTTGTGTTGATTGAAAATTTTCTAAGTCTATCTTCCTAATTTGAAGTCGAATTTCAACATTTCTCATATATTTGAGTGAGTTTGTATCTAACTTTATCAGATATCGTCGATTTACATCCGTTGTAGCCCAATGAGGTCGATTGTCACTTTGTGTTGAGTGAAAATTTTCTAAGTCTATCTTCCTAATTTGAAGTCGAATTTCAACATTTCTGATATATTTGAGTGAGTTTGCATCTAACTCTGTCAGATATCGTCGATTTACATCCATTGAAGCCCATTGAGGTCGATTGTCACTTTGTGTTGAGTGAAAATTTTCTAAGTCTATCTTCCTAATTTGAAGTCGAATTTCAACATTTCTCATATATTTGAGTGAGTTTGCATCTAACTTTATCAGATATCGTCGATTTACATCCGTTGTAGCCCATTGAGGTCGATTGTCACTTTGTGTTGAGTGAAAATTTTCTAAGTCTATCTTCCTAATTTGAAGTCGAATTTCAACATTTCTCATATATTTGAGTGAGTTTGCATCTAACTTTGTCAGATATCATCGATTAACATCCATTGAAGCCCATTGAGGTCGATTGTCACTTTGTGTTGAGTGAAAATTTTCTAAGTCTATCTTCCTAATTTGAAGTCGAATTTCAACATTTCTCATATATTTGAGTGAGTTTGCATCTAACTTTGTCAGATATCGTCGATTAACATCCATTGAAGCCCATTGAGGTCGATTGTCACTTTGTGTTGATTGAAAATTTTCTAAGTCTATCTTCCTAATTTGAAGTCGAATTTCAACATTTCTCATATATTTGAGTGAGTTTGTATCTAACTTTATCAGATATCGTCGATTTACATCCGTTGTAGCCCAATGAGGTCGATTGTCACTTTGTGTTGAGTGAAAATTTTCTAAGTCTATCTTCCTAATTTGAAGTCGAATTTCAACATTTCTGATATATTTGAGTGAGTTTGCATCTAACTCTGTCAGATATCGTCGATTTACATCCATTGAAGCCCATTGAGGTCGATTGTCACTTTGTGTTGAGTGAAAATTTTCTAAGTCTATCTTCCTAATTTGAAGTCGAATTTCAACATTTCTCATATATTTGAGTGAGTTTGCATCTAACTTTATCAGATATCGTCGATTTACATCCGTTGTAGCCCATTGAGGTCGATTGTCACTTTGTGTTGAGTGAAAATTTTCTAAGTCTATCTTCCTAATTTGAAGTCGAATTTCAACATTTCTCATATATTTGAGTGAGTTTGCATCTAACTTTGTCAGATATCATCGATTAACATCCATTGAAGCCCATTGAGGTCGATTGTCACTTTGTGTTGAGTGAAAATTTTCTAAGTCTATCTTCCTAATTTGAAGTCGAATTTCAACATTTCTGATATATTTGAGTGAGTTTGCATCTAACTTTGTCAGATATCGTCGATTTACATCCATTGAAGCCCATTGAGGTCGATTGTCACTTTGTGTTGAGTGAAAATTTTCTAAGTCTATCTTCCTAATTTGAAGTCGAATTTCAACATTTCTCATATATTTGAGTGAGTTTGCATCTAACTTTGTCAGATATCGTCGATTTACATCCGTTGTAGCCCATTGAGGTCGATTGTCACTTTGTGTTGAGTGAAAATTTTCTAAGTCTATCTTCCTAATTTGAAGTCGAATTTCAACATTTCTCATATATTTGAGTGAGTTTGTATCTAAATTATCAGATATCGTCGATTTACATCCATTGAAGCCCATTGAGGTCGATTGTCACTTTGTGTTGAGTGAAAATTTTCTAAGTCTATCTTCCTAATTTGAAGTCGAATTTCAACATTTCTGATATATTTGAGTGAGTTTGCATCTTACTTTGTCATATATCGTCGATTTACATCCATTGAAGCCCATTGAGGTCGATTGTCACTTTGTGTTGAGTGAAAATTTTTTAAGTCTATCTTCCTAATTTGAAGTCGAATTTCAACATTTCTGATATATTTGAGTGAGTTTGCATCTAACTTTCTCAGATATCGTCGATTTACATCCATTGAAGCCCATTGAGGTCGATTGTCACTTTGTGTTGAGTGAAAATTTTCTAAGTCTATCTTCCTAATTTGAAGTCGAATTCCAACATTTCTCATATATTTGAGTGAGTTTGCATCTAACTTTATCAGATATCGTCGATTTACATCCGTTGTAGCCCATTGAGGTCGATTGTCACTTTGTGTTGAGTGAAAATTTTCTAAGTCTATCTTCCTAATTTGAAGTCGAATTTCAACATTTCTGATATATTTGAGTGAGTTTGCATCTAACTTTATCAGATATCGTCGATTTACATCCGTTGTAGCCCATTGAGGTCGATTGTCACTTTGTGTTGAGTGAAAATTTTCTAAGTCTATCTTCCTAATTTGAAGTCGAATTTCAACATTTCTCATATATTTGAGTGAGTTTGCATCTAACTTTGTCAGATATCGTCGATTAACATCCATTGAAGCCTATTGAGGTCGATTGTCACTTTGTGTTGAGTGAAAATTTTCTAAGTCTATCTTCCTAATTTGAAGTCGAATTTCAACATTTCTCATATATTTGAGTGAGTTTGCATCTAACTTTGTCAGATATCGTCGATTAACATCCATTGAAGCCTATTGAGGTCGATTGTCACTTTGTGTTGAGTGAAAATATTCTAAGTCTATCTTCCTAATTTGAAGTCGAATTTCAACATTTCTGATATATTTGAGTGAGTTTGCATCTAACTTTGTCAGATATCGTCGATTAACATCCATTGAAGCCCATTGAAGTCGATTGTCACTTTGTGTTGAGTGAAAATTTTCTAAGTCTATCTTCCTAATTTGAAGTCGAATTTCAACATTTCTCATATATTTGAGTGAGTTTGCATCTAACTTTGTCAGATATCGTCGATTTACATCCATTGAAGCCCATTGAGGTCGATTGTCACTTTGTGTTGAGTGAAAATTTTTTAAGTCTATCTTCCTAATTTGAAGTCGAATTTCAACATTTCTGATATATTTGAGTGAGTTTGCATCTAACTTTGTCAGATATCGTCGATTAACATGCATTGAAGCCCATTGAGGTCGATTGTCACTTTGTGTTGAGTGAAAATTTTTGTCTATCTTCCTAATTTGAAGGGAAATTTCAAAATTTCTGATATATTTGAGTGAGTTTGCATCTAACTTTGTCAGATATCGTCGATTAACATCCATTGAAGCCCATTGAGGTCGATTGTCACTTTGTGTTGAGTGAAAACTTTTGTCTATCTTCCTAATTTGAAGTGAAATTTCAAAATTTCTCATATATTTGAGTGAGATTGCATCTAAATTGTCAGATATCGTCGATTAACATCCATTGAAGCCCATTGAGGTCGATTGTCACTTTGTGTTGAGTGAAAATTTTCTAAGTCTATCTTCCTAATTTGAAGTCGAATTTCAACATTTCTGATATATTTGAGTGAGTTTGCATCTAACTTTCTCAGATATCGTCGATTTACATCCATTGAAGCCCATTGAGGTCGATTGTCACTTTGTGTTGAGTGAAAATTTTCTAAGTCTATCTTCCTAATTTGAAGTCGAATTCCAACATTTCTCATATATTTGAGTGAGTTTGCATCTAACTTTATCAGATATCGTCGATTTACATCCGTTGTAGCCCATTGAGGTCGATTGTCACTTTGTGTTGAGTGAAAATTTTCTAAGTCTATCTTCCTAATTTGAAGTCGAATTTCAACATTTCTGATATATTTGAGTGAGTTTGCATCTAACTTTATCAGATATCGTCGATTTACATCCGTTGTAGCCCATTGAGGTCGATTGTCACTTTGTGTTGAGTGAAAATTTTCTAAGTCTATCTTCCTAATTTGAAGTCGAATTTCAACATTTCTCATATATTTGAGTGAGTTTGCATCTAACTTTGTCAGATATCGTCGATTAACATCCATTGAAGCCTATTGAGGTCGATTGTCACTTTGTGTTGAGTGAAAATTTTCTAAGTCTATCTTCCTAATTTGAAGTCGAATTTCAACATTTCTCATATATTTGAGTGAGTTTGCATCTAACTTTGTCAGATATCGTCGATTAACATCCATTGAAGCCTATTGAGGTCGATTGTCACTTTGTGTTGAGTGAAAATTTTCTAAGTCTATCTTCCTAATTTGAAGTCGAATTTCAACATTTCTGATATATTTGAGTGAGTTTGCATCTAACTTTGACAGATATCGTCGATTAACATCCATTGAAGCCCATTGAAGTCGATTGTCACTTTGTGTTGAGTGAAAATTTTCTAAGTCTATCTTCCTAATTTGAAGTCGAATTTCAACATTTCTCATATATTTGAGTGAGTTTGCATCTAACTTTGTCAGATATCGTCGATTTACATCCATTGAAGCCCATTGAGGTCGATTGTCACTTTGTGTTGAGTGAAAATTTTTTAAGTCTATCTTCCTAATTTGAAGTCGAATTTCAACATTTCTGATATATTTGAGTGAGTTTGCATCTAACTTTGTCAGATATCGTCGATTAACATGCATTGAAGCCCATTGAGGTCGATTGTCACTTTGTGTTGAGTGAAAATTTTTGTCTATCTTCCTAATTTGAAGGGAAATTTCAAAATTTCTGATATATTTGAGTGAGTTTGCATCTAACTTTGTCAGATATCGTCGATTAACATCCATTGAAGCCCATTGAGGTCGATTGTCACTTTGTGTTGAGTGAAAACTTTTGTCTATCTTCCTAATTTGAAGTGAAATTTCAAAATTTCTCATATATTTGAGTGAGATTGCATCTAAATTGTCAGATATCGTCGATTAACATCCATTGAAGCCCATTGAGGTCGATTGTCACTTTGTGTTGAGTGAAAATTTTCTAAGTCTATCTTCCTAATTTGAAGTCGAATTTCAACATTTCTGATATATTTGAGTGAGTTTGCATCTAACTTTGTCAGATATCGTCGATTAACATCCATTGAAGCCTATTGAGGTCGATTGTCACTTTGTGTTGAGTGAAAATTTTCTAAGTCTATCTTCCTAATTTGAAGTCGAATTTCAACATTTCTGATATATTTGAGTGAGTTTGCATCTAACTTTGTCAGATATCGTCGATTAACATGCATTGAAGCCCATTGAGGTCGATTGTCACTTTGTGTTGAGTGAAAATTTTTTAAGTCTATCTTCCTAATTTGAAGTGAAATTTCAAAATTTCTCATATATTCGAGTGAGATTGCATCTAAATTGTCAGATATCGTCGATTAACATCCATTGAAGCCCATTGAGGTCGATTGTCACTTTGTGTTGAGTGAAAATTTTCTAAGTCTATCTTCCTAATTTGAAGTCGAATTTCAACATTTCTGATATATTTGAGTGAGTTTGCATCTTACTTTGTCATATATCGTCGATTTACATCCGTAGAAGCCCATTGAGGTCGATTGTCACTTTGTGTTGATTGAAAATTTTCTAAGTCTATCTTCCTAATTTGAAGTCGAATTTCAACATTTCTGATATATTTGAGTGAGTTTGCATCTAACTTTGTCAGATATCGTCGATTAACATGCATTGAAGCCCATTGAGGTCGATTGTCACTTTGTGTTGAGTGAAAATTTTTTAAGTCTATCTTCCTAATTTGAAGTGAAATTTCAAAATTTCTCATATATTTGAGTGAGTTTGCATTAACATGCATTGAAGCCCATTGAGGTCGATTGTCACTTTGTGTTGAGTGAAAATTTTTTAAGTCTATCTTCCTAATTTGAAGTGAAATTTCAAAATTTCTCATATATTTGAGTGAGTTTGCATCTAAATTGTCAGATATCGTCGATTAACATCCATTGAAGCCCATTGAGGTCGATTGTCACTTTGTGTTGAGTGAAAATTTTCTAAGTCTATCTTCCTAATTTGAAGCGAATTTCAACATTTCTGATATATTTGAGTGAGTTTGCATCTAACTTTATCAGATATCGTCGATTTACATCCGCTGTAGCCCATTGAGGTCGATTGTCACTTTGTGTTGAGTGAAAATTTTCTAAGTCTATCTTCCTAATTTGAAGTCGAATTTCAACATTTCTCATATATTTGAGTGAGTTTGCATCTAACTCTGTCAGATATCGTCGATTAACATCCGTTGTAGCCCATTGAGGTCGATTGTCACTTTGTGTTGAGTGAAAATTTTCTAAGTCTATCTTCCTAATTTGAAGTCGAATTTCAACATTTCTCATATATTTGAGTGAGTTTGCATCTAACTTTGTCAGATATCGTCGATTAACATCCATTGAAGCCTATTGAGGTCGATTGTCACTTTGTGTTGAGTGAAAATTTTCTAAGTCTATCTTCCTAATTTGAAGTCGAATTTCAACATTTCTCATATATTTGAGTGAGTTTGCATATAACTTTGTCAGATATCGTCAATTAACATCCATTGAAGCCTATTGAGGTCGATTGTCACTTTGTGTTGAGTGAAAATTTTCTAAGTCTATCTTCCTAATTTGAAGTCGAATTTCAACATTTCTGATATATTTGAGTGAGTTTGCATCTAACTTTGTCAGATATCGTCGATTAACATCCATTGAAGCCCATTGAGGTCGATTATCACTTTGTGTTGAGTGAAAATTTTTTAAGTCTATCTTCCTAATTTGAAGTCGAATTTCAACATTTCTGATATATTTGAGTGAGTTTGCATCTAACTTTGTCAGATATCGTCGATTAACATGCATTGAAGCCCATTGAGGTCGATTGTCACTTTGTGTTGAGTGAAAATTTTTGTCTATCTTCCTAATTTGAAGTGAAATTTCAAAATTTCTCATATATTTGAGTGAGATTGCATCTAAATTGTCAGATATCGTCGATTAACATCCATTGAAGCCCATTGAGGTCGATTGTCACTTTGTGTTGAGTGAAAATTTTCTAAGTCTATCTTCCTAATTTGAAGTCGAATTTCAACATTTCTGATATATTTGAGTGAGTTTGCATCTAACTTTGTCAGATATCGTCGATTAACATGCATTGAAGCCCATTGAGGTCGATTGTCACTTTGTGTTGAGTGAAAATTTTTGTCTATCTTCCTAATTTGAAGTGAAATTTCAAAATTTCTCATATATTTGAGTGAGATTGCATCTAAATTGTCAGATATCGTCGATTAACATCCATTGAAGCCCATTGAGGTCGATTGTCACTTTGTGTTGAGTGAAAATTTTCTAAGTCTATCTTCCTAATTTGAAGTCGAATTTCAACATTTCTGATATATTTGAGTGAGTTTGCATCTAACTTTGTCAGATATCGTCGATTAACATCCATTGAAGCCTATTGAGGTCGATTGTCACTTTGTGTTGAGTGAAAATTTTCTAAGTCTATCTTCCTAATTTGAAGTCGAATTTCAACATTTCTGATATATTTGAGTGAGTTTGCATCTGACTTTGTCAGATATCGTCGATTAACATGCATTGAAGCCCATTGAGGTCGATTGTCACTTTGTGTTGAGTGAAAATTTTTTAAGTCTATCTTCCTAATTTGAAGTGAAATTTCAAAATTTCTCATATATTTGAGTGAGATTGCATCTAAATTGTCAGATATCGTCGATTAACATCCATTGAAGCCCATTGAGGTCGATTGTCACTTTGTGTTGAGTGAAAATTTTCTAAGTCTATCTTCCTAATTTGAAGTCGAATTTCAACATTTCTGATATATTTGAGTGAGTTTGCATCTTACTTTGTCATATATCGTCGATTTACATCCGTAGAAGCCCATTGAGGTCGATTGTCACTTTGTGTTGATTGAAAATTTTCTAAGTCTATCTTCCTAATTTGAAGTCGAATTTCAACATTTCTGATATATTTGAGTGAGTTTGCATCTAACTTTGTCAGATATCGTCGATTAACATGCATTGAAGCCCATTGAGGTCGATTGTCACTTTGTGTTGAGTGAAAATTTTTTAAGTCTATCTTCCTAATTTGAAGTGAAATTTCAAAATTTCTCATATATTTGAGTG
The DNA here is from genome assembly GCF_026250575.1 of Diorhabda carinulata. Lineage (NCBI taxonomy): Eukaryota > Metazoa > Arthropoda > Insecta > Coleoptera > Chrysomelidae > Diorhabda > Diorhabda carinulata. The sequence goes on from NC_079462.1 coordinate 16,189,771, forward strand.
AGTTTGCATCTAAATTGTCAGATATCGTCGATTAACATCCATTGAAGCCCATTGAGGTCGATTGTCACTTTGTGTTGAGTGAAAATTTTCTAAGTCTATCTTCCTAATTTGAAGCGAATTTCAACATTTCTGATATATTTGAGTGAGTTTGCATCTAACTTTATCAGATATCGTCGATTTACATCCGCTGTAGCCCATTGAGGTCGATTGTCACTTTGTGTTGAGTGAAAATTTTCTAAGTCTATCTTCCTAATTTGAAGTCGAATTTCAACATTTCTCATATATTTGAGTGAGTTTGCATCTAACTCTGTCAAATATCGTCGATTAACATCCGTTGTAGCCCATTGAGGTCGATTGTCACTTTGTGTTGAGTGAAAATTTTCTAAGTCTATCTTCCTAATTTGAAGTCGAATTTCAACATTTCTCATATATTTGAGTGAGTTTGCATCTAACTTTGTCAGATATCGTCGATTAACATCCATTGAAGCCTATTGAGGTCGATTGTCACTTTGTGTTGAGTGAAAATTTTCTAAGTCTATCTTCCTAATTTGAAGTCGAATTTCAACATTTCTCATATATTTGAGTGAGTTTGCATCTAACTTTGTCAGATATCGTCGATTAACATCCATTGAAGCCTATTGAGGTCGATTGTCACTTTGTGTTGAGTGAAAATTTTCTAAGTCTATCTTCCTAATTTGAAGTCGAATTTCAACATTTCTCATATATTTGAGTGAGTTTGTATCTAAATTATCAGATATCGTCGATTTACATCCATTGAAGCCCATTGAGGTCGATTGTCACTTTGTGTTGAGTGAAAATTTTCTAAGTCTATCTTCCTAATTTGAAGTCGAATTTCAACATTTCTCATATATTTGAGTGAGTTTGTATCTAAATTATCAGATATCGTCGATTAACATCCATTGAAGCCCATTGAGGTCGATTGTCACTTTGTGTTGAGTGAAAATTTTCTAAGTCTATCTTCCTAATTTGAAGTCGAATTTCAACATTTCTGATATATTTGAGTGAGTTTGCATCTAACTTTGTAAGATATCGTCGATTTACATCCATTGAAGCCCATTGAGGTCGATTGTCACTTTGTGTTGAGTGAAAATTTTCTAAGTCTATCTTCCTAATTTGAAGTCGAATTTCAACATTTCTCATATATTTGAGTGAGTTTGCATCTAACTTTGTCAGATATCGTCGATTAACATCCATTGAAGCCCATTGAGGTCGATTGTCACTTTGTGTTGATTGAAAATTTTCTAAGTCTATCTTCCTAATTTGAAGTCGAATTTCAACATTTCTCATATATTTGAGTGAGTTTGTATCTAACTTTATCAGATATCGTCGATTTACATCCGTTGTAGCCCAATGAGGTCGATTGTCACTTTGTGTTGAGTGAAAATTTTCTAAGTCTATCTTCCTAATTTGAAGTCGAATTTCAACATTTCTGATATATTTGAGTGAGTTTGCATCTAACTCTGTCAGATATCGTCGATTTACATCCATTGAAGCCCATTGAGGTCGATTGTCACTTTGTGTTGAGTGAAAATTTTCTAAGTCTATCTTCCTAATTTGAAGTCGAATTTCAACATTTCTCATATATTTGAGTGAGTTTGCATCTAACTTTATCAGATATCGTCGATTTACATCCGTTGTAGCCCATTGAGGTCGATTGTCACTTTGTGTTGAGTGAAAATTTTCTAAGTCTATCTTCCTAATTTGAAGTCGAATTTCAACATTTCTCATATATTTGAGTGAGTTTGCATCTAACTTTGTCAGATATCATCGATTAACATCCATTGAAGCCCATTGAGGTCGATTGTCACTTTGTGTTGAGTGAAAATTTTCTAAGTCTATCTTCCTAATTTGAAGTCGAATTTCAACATTTCTGATATATTTGAGTGAGTTTGCATCTAACTTTGTCAGATATCGTCGATTTACATCCATTGAAGCCCATTGAGGTCGATTGTCACTTTGTGTTGAGTGAAAATTTTCTAAGTCTATCTTCCTAATTTGAAGTCGAATTTCAACATTTCTCATATATTTGAGTGAGTTTGCATCTAACTTTGTCAGATATCGTCGATTTACATCCGTTGTAGCCCATTGAGGTCGATTGTCACTTTGTGTTGAGTGAAAATTTTCTAAGTCTATCTTCCTAATTTGAAGTCGAATTTCAACATTTCTCATATATTTGAGTGAGTTTGTATCTAAATTATCAGATATCGTCGATTTACATCCATTGAAGCCCATTGAGGTCGATTGTCACTTTGTGTTGAGTGAAAATTTTCTAAGTCTATCTTCCTAATTTGAAGTCGAATTTCAACATTTCTGATATATTTGAGTGAGTTTGCATCTTACTTTGTCATATATCGTCGATTTACATCCATTGAAGCCCATTGAGGTCGATTGTCACTTTGTGTTGAGTGAAAATTTTTTAAGTCTATCTTCCTAATTTGAAGTCGAATTTCAACATTTCTGATATATTTGAGTGAGTTTGCATCTAACTTTCTCAGATATCGTCGATTTACATCCATTGAAGCCCATTGAGGTCGATTGTCACTTTGTGTTGAGTGAAAATTTTCTAAGTCTATCTTCCTAATTTGAAGTCGAATTCCAACATTTCTCATATATTTGAGTGAGTTTGCATCTAACTTTATCAGATATCGTCGATTTACATCCGTTGTAGCCCATTGAGGTCGATTGTCACTTTGTGTTGAGTGAAAATTTTCTAAGTCTATCTTCCTAATTTGAAGTCGAATTTCAACATTTCTGATATATTTGAGTGAGTTTGCATCTAACTTTATCAGATATCGTCGATTTACATCCGTTGTAGCCCATTGAGGTCGATTGTCACTTTGTGTTGAGTGAAAATTTTCTAAGTCTATCTTCCTAATTTGAAGTCGAATTTCAACATTTCTCATATATTTGAGTGAGTTTGCATCTAACTTTGTCAGATATCGTCGATTAACATCCATTGAAGCCTATTGAGGTCGATTGTCACTTTGTGTTGAGTGAAAATTTTCTAAGTCTATCTTCCTAATTTGAAGTCGAATTTCAACATTTCTCATATATTTGAGTGAATTTGCATCTAACTTTGTCAGATATCGTCGATTAACATCCATTGAAGCCTATTGAGGTCGATTGTCACTTTGTGTTGAGTGAAAATTTTCTAAGTCTATCTTCCTAATTTGAAGTCGAATTTCAACATTTCTGATATATTTGAGTGAGTTTGCATCTAACTTTGTCAGATATCGTCGATTAACATCCATTGAAGCCCATTGAAGTCGATTGTCACTTTGTGTTGAGTGAAAATTTTCTAAGTCTATCTTCCTAATTTGAAGTCGAATTTCAACATTTCTCATATATTTGAGTGAGTTTGCATCTAACTTTGTCAGATATCGTCGATTTACATCCATTGAAGCCCATTGAGGTCGATTGTCACTTTGTGTTGAGTGAAAATTTTTTAAGTCTATCTTCCTAATTTGAAGTCGAATTTCAACATTTCTGATATATTTGAGTGAGTTTGCATCTAACTTTGTCAGATATCGTCGATTAACATGCATTGAAGCCCATTGAGGTCGATTGTCACTTTGTGTTGAGTGAAAATTTTTGTCTATCTTCCTAATTTGAAGGGAAATTTCAAAATTTCTGATATATTTGAGTGAGTTTGCATCTAACTTTGTCAGATATCGTCGATTAACATCCATTGAAGCCCATTGAGGTCGATTGTCACTTTGTGTTGAGTGAAAACTTTTGTCTATCTTCCTAATTTGAAGTGAAATTTCAAAATTTCTCATATATTTGAGTGAGATTGCATCTAAATTGTCAGATATCGTCGATTAACATCCATTGAAGCCCATTGAGGTCGATTGTCACTTTGTGTTGAGTGAAAATTTTCTAAGTCTATCTTCCTAATTTGAAGTCGAATTTCAACATTTCTGATATATTTGAGTGAGTTTGCATCTAACTTTGTCAGATATCGTCGATTAACATCCATTGAAGCCTATTGAGGTCGATTGTCACTTTGTGTTGAGTGAAAATTTTCTAAGTCTATCTTCCTAATTTGAAGTCGAATTTCAACATTTCTGATATATTTGAGTGAGTTTGCATCTAACTTTGTCAGATATCGTCGATTAACATGCATTGAAGCCCATTGAGGTCGATTGTCACTTTGTGTTGAGTGAAAATTTTTTAAGTCTATCTTCCTAATTTGAAGTGAAATTTCAAAATTTCTCATATATTCGAGTGAGATTGCATCTAAATTGTCAGATATCGTCGATTAACATCCATTGAAGCCCATTGAGGTCGATTGTCACTTTGTGTTGAGTGAAAATTTTCTAAGTCTATCTTCCTAATTTGAAGTCGAATTTCAACATTTCTGATATATTTGAGTGAGTTTGCATCTTACTTTGTCATATATCGTCGATTTACATCCGTAGAAGCCCATTGAGGTCGATTGTCACTTTGTGTTGATTGAAAATTTTCTAAGTCTATCTTCCTAATTTGAAGTCGAATTTCAACATTTCTGATATATTTGAGTGAGTTTGCATCTAACTTTGTCAGATATCGTCGATTAACATGCATTGAAGCCCATTGAGGTCGATTGTCACTTTGTGTTGAGTGAAAATTTTTTAAGTCTATCTTCCTAATTTGAAGTGAAATTTCAAAATTTCTCATATATTTGAGTGAGTTTGCATCTAAATTGTCAGATATCGTCGATTAACATCCATTGAAGCCCATTGAGGTCGATTGTCACTTTGTGTTGAGTGAAAATTTTCTAAGTCTATCTTCCTAATTTGAAGCGAATTTCAACATTTCTGATATATTTGAGTGAGTTTGCATCTAACTTTATCAGATATCGTCGATTTACATCCGCTGTAGCCCATTGAGGTCGATTGTCACTTTGTGTTGAGTGAAAATTTTCTAAGTCTATCTTCCTAATTTGAAGTCGAATTTCAACATTTCTCATATATTTGAGTGAGTTTGCATCTAAATTGTCAGATATCGTCGATTAACATCCGTTGTAGCCCATTGAGGTCGATTGTCACTTTGTGTTGAGTGAAAATTTTCTAAGTCTATCTTCCTAATTTGAAGTCGAATTTCAACATTTCTGATATATTTGAGTGAGTTTGCATCTAACTTTGTCAGATATCGTCGATTAACATCCATTGAAGCCTATTGAGGTCGATTGTCACTTTGTGTTGAGTGAAAATTTTCTAAGTCTATCTTCCTAATTTGAAGTCGAATTTCAACATTTCTCATATATTTGAGTGAGTTTGCATCTAACTTTGTCAGATATCGTCAATTAACATCCATTGAAGCCTATTGAGGTCGATTGTCACTTTGTGTTGAGTGAAAATTTTTGTCTATCTTCCTAATTTGAAGTGAAATTTCAAAATTTCTCATATATTTGAGTGAGTTTGCATCTAACTCTGTCAGATATCGTCGATTAACATCCGTTGTAGCCCATTGAGGTCGATTGTCACTTTGTGTTGAGTGAAAATTTTCTAAGTCTATCTTCCTAATTTGAAGTCGAATTTCAACATTTCTGATATATTTGAGTGAGTTTGCATCTAACTTTGTCAGATATCGTCGATTAACATGCATTGAAGCCCATTGAGGTCGATTGTCACTTTGTGTTGAGTGAAAATTTTTTAAGTCTATCTTCCTAATTTGAAGTGAAATTTCAAAATTTCTCATATATTTCAGTGAGATTGCATCTAAATTGTCAGATATCGTCGATTAACATCCATTGAAGCCCATTGAGGTCGATTGTCACTTTGTGTTGAGTGAAAATTTTCTAAGTCTATCTTCCTAATTTGAAGTCGAATTTCAACATTTCTGATATATTTGAGTGAGTTTGCATCTTACTTTGTCATATATCGTCGATTTACATCCGTAGAAGCCCATTGAGGTCGATTGTCACTTTGTGTTGATTGAAAATTTTCTAAGTCTATCTTCCTAATTTGAAGTCGAATTTCAACATTTCTGATATATTTGAGTGAGTTTGCATCTAACTTTGTCAGATATCGTCGATTAACATGCATTGAAGCCCATTGAGGTCGATTGTCACTTTGTGTTGAGTGAAAATTTTTTAAGTCTATCTTCCTAATTTGAAGTGAAATTTCAAAATTTCTCATATATTTGAGTGAGTTTGCATCTAAATTGTCAGATATCGTCGATTAACATCCATTGAAGCCCATTGAGGTCGATTGTCACTTTGTGTTGAGTGAAAATTTTCTAAGTCTATCTTCCTAATTTGAAGCGAATTTCAACATTTCTGATATATTTGAGTGAGTTTGCATCTAACTTTATCAGATATCGTCGATTTACATCCGCTGTAGCCCATTGAGGTCGATTGTCACTTTGTGTTGAGTGAAAATTTTCTAAGTCTATCTTCCTAATTTGAAGTCGAATTTCAACATTTCTCATATATTTGAGTGAGTTTGCATCTAACTCTGTCAAATATCGTCGATTAACATCCGTTGTAGCCCATTGAGGTCGATTGTCACTTTGTGTTGAGTGAAAATTTTTGTCTATCTTCCTAATTTGAAGTGAAATTTCAAAATTTCTCATATATTTGAGTGAGATTGCATCTAAATTGTCAGATATCGTCGATTAACATCCATTGAAGCCCATTGAGGTCGATTGTCACTTTGTGTTGAGTGAAAATTTTCTAAATCTATCTTCCTAATTTGAAGTCGAATTTCAACATTTCTGATATATTTGAGTGAGTTTGCATCTAACTTTGTCAGATATCGTCGATTAACATCCATTGAAGCCCATTGAGGTCGATTGTCACTTTGTGTTGAGTGAAAATTTTCTAAGTCTATCTTCCTAATTTGAAGTCGAATTTCAACATTTCTGATATATTTGAGTGAGTTTGCATCTTACTTTGTCATATATCGTCGATTTACATCCGTAGAAGCCCATTGAGGTCGATTGTCACTTTGTGTTGATTGAAAATTTTCTAAGTCTATCTTCCTAATTTGAAGTCGAATTTCAACATTTCTGATATATTTGAGTGAGTTTGCATCTAACTTTGTCAGATATCGTCGATTAACATGCATTGAAGCCCATTGAGGTCGATTGTCACTTTGTGTTGAGTGAAAATTTTTTAAGTCTATCTTCCTAATTTGAAGTGAAATTTCAAAATTTCTCATATATTTGAGTGAGTTTGCATCTAAATTGTCAGATATCGTCGATTAACATCCATTGAAGCCCATTGAGGTCGATTGTCACTTTGTGTTGAGTGAAAATTTTCTAAGTCTATCTTCCTAATTTGAAGCGAATTTCAACATTTCTGATATATTTGAGTGAGTTTGCATCTAACTTTATCAGATATCGTCGATTTACATCCGCTGTAGCCCATTGAGGTCGATTGTCACTTTGTGTTGAGTGAAAATTTTCTAAGTCTATCTTCCTAATTTGAAGTCGAATTTCAACATTTCTCATATATTTGAGTGAGTTTGCATCTAACTCTGTCAAATATCGTCGATTAACATCCGTTGTAGCCCATTGAGGTCGATTGTCACTTTGTGTTGAGTGAAAATTTTCTAAGTCTATCTTCCTAATTTGAAGTCGAATTTCAACATTTCTCATATATTTGAGTGAGTTTGCATCTAACTTTGTCAGATATCGTCGATTAACATCCATTGAAGCCTATTGAGGTCGATTGTCACTTTGTGTTGAGTGAAAATTTTCTAAGTCTATCTTCCTAATTTGAAGTCGAATTTCAACATTTCTCATATATTTGAGTGAGTTTGCATCTAACTTTGTCAGATATCGTCGATTTACATCCATTGAAGCCCATTGAGGTCGATTGTCACTTTGTGTTGAGTGAAAATTTTTTAAGTCTATCTTCCTAATTTGAAGTCGAATTTCAACATTTCTGATATATTTGAGTGAGTTTGCATCTAACTTTGTCAGATATCGTCGATTAACATGCATTGAAGCCCATTGAGGTCGATTGTCACTTTGTGTTGAGTGAAAATTTTTGTCTATCTTCCTAATTTGAAGTGAAATTTCAAAATTTCTCATATATTTGAGTGAGATTGCATCTAAATTGTCAGATATCGTCGATTAACATCCATTGAAGCCCATTGAGGTCGATTGTCACTTTGTGTTGAGTGAAAATTTTCTAAATCTATCTTCCTAATTTGAAGTCGAATTTCAACATTTCTGATATATTTGAGTGAGTTTGCATCTAACTTTGTCAGATATCGTCGATTAACATCCATTGAAGCCCATTGAGGTCGATTGTCACTTTGTGTTGAGTGAAAATTTTCTAAGTCTATCTTCCTAATTTGAAGTCGAATTTCAACATTTCTGATATATTTGAGTGAGTTTGCATCTTACTTTGTCATATATCGTCGATTTACATCCGTAGAAGCCCATTGAGGTCGATTGTCACTTTGTGTTGATTGAAAATTTTCTAAGTCTATCTTCCTAATTTGAAGTCGAATTTCAACATTTCTGATATATTTGAGTGAGTTTGCATCTAACTTTGTCAGATATCGTCGATTAACATGCATTGAAGCCCATTGAGGTCGATTGTCACTTTGTGTTGAGTGAAAATTTTTTAAGTCTATCTTCCTAATTTGAAGTGAAATTTCAAAATTTCTCATATATTTGAGTGAGTTTGCATCTAAATTGTCAGATATCGTCGATTAACATCCATTGAAGCCCATTGAGGTCGATTGTCACTTTGTGTTGAGTGAAAATTTTCTAAGTCTATCTTCCTAATTTGAAGCGAATTTCAACATTTCTGATATATTTGAGTGAGTTTGCATCTAACTTTATCAGATATCGTCGATTTACATCCGCTGTAGCCCATTGAGGTCGATTGTCACTTTGTGTTGAGTGAAAATTTTCTAAGTCTATCTTCCTAATTTGAAGTCGAATTTCAACATTTCTCATATATTTGAGTGAGTTTGCATCTAACTCTGTCAAATATCGTCGATTAACATCCGTTGTAGCCCATTGAGGTCGATTGTCACTTTGTGTTGAGTGAAAATTTTCTAAGTCTATCTTCCTAATTTGAAGTCGAATTTCAACATTTCTCATATATTTGAGTGAGTTTGCATCTAACTTTGTCAGATATCGTCGATTAACATCCATTGAAGCCTATTGAGGTCGATTGTCACTTTGTGTTGAGTGAAAATTTTCTAAGTCTATCTTCCTAATTTGAAGTCGAATTTCAACATTTCTCATATATTTGAGTGAGTTTGCATCTAACTTTGTCAGATATCGTCGATTTACATCCATTGAAGCCCATTGAGGTCGATTGTCACTTTGTGTTGAGTGAAAATTTTTTAAGTCTATCTTCCTAATTTGAAGTCGAATTTCAACATTTCTGATATATTTGAGTGAGTTTGCATCTAACTTTGTCAGATATCGTCGATTAACATGCATTGAAGCCCATTGAGGTCGATTGTCACTTTGTGTTGAGTGAAAATTTTTGTCTATCTTCCTAATTTGAAGTGAAATTTCAAAATTTCTCATATATTTGAGTGAGATTGCATCTAAATTGTCAGATATCGTCGATTAACATCCATTGAAGCCCATTGAGGTCGATTGTCACTTTGTGTTGAGTGAAAATTTTCTAAATCTATCTTCCTAATTTGAAGTCGAATTTCAACATTTCTGATATATTTGAGTGAGTTTGCATCTAACTTTGTCAGATATCGTCGATTAACATCCATTGAAGCCCATTGAGGTCGATTGTCACTTTGTGTTGAGTGAAAATTTTCTAAGTCTATCTTCCTAATTTGAAGTCGAATTTCAACATTTCTGATATATTTGAGTGAGTTTGCATCTTACTTTGTCATATATCGTCGATTTACATCCGTAGAAGCCCATTGAGGTCGATTGTCACTTTGTGTTGATTGAAAATTTTCTAAGTCTATCTTCCTAATTTGAAGTCGAATTTCAACATTTCTGATATATTTGAGTGAGTTTGCATCTAACTTTGTCAGATATCGTCGATTAACATGCATTGAAGCCCATTGAGGTCGATTGTCACTTTGTGTTGAGTGAAAATTTTTTAAGTCTATCTTCCTAATTTGAAGTGAAATTTCAAAATTTCTCATATATTTGAGTGAGTTTGCATCTAAATTGTCAGATATCGTCGATTAACATCCATTGAAGCCCATTGAGGTCGATTGTCACTTTGTGTTGAGTGAAAATTTTCTAAGTCTATCTTCCTAATTTGAAGCGAATTTCAACATTTCTGATATATTTGAGTGAGTTTGCATCTAACTTTATCAGATATCGTCGATTTACATCCGCTGTAGCCCATTGAGGTCGATTGTCACTTTGTGTTGAGTGAAAATTTTCTAAGTCTATCTTCCTAATTTGAAGTCGAATTTCAACATTTCTCATATATTTGAGTGAGTTTGCATCTAACTCTGTCAAATATCGTCGATTAACATCCGTTGTAGCCCATTGAGGTCGATTGTCACTTTGTGTTGAGTGAAAATTTTCTAAGTCTATCTTCCTAATTTGAAGTCGAATTTCAACATTTCTCATATATTTGAGTGAGTTTGCATCTAACTTTGTCAGATATCGTCGATTAACATCCATTGAAGCCTATTGAGGTCGATTGTCACTTTGTGTTGAGTGAAAATTTTCTAAGTCTATCTTCCTAATTTGAAGTCGAATTTCAACATTTCTCATATATTTGAGTGAGTTTGCATCTAACTTTGTCAGATATCGTCGATTAACATCCATTGAAGCCTATTGAGGTCGATTGTCACTTTGTGTTGAGTGAAAATTTTCTAAGTCTATCTTCCTAATTTGAAGTCGAATTTCAACATTTCTCATATATTTGAGTGAGTTTGCATCTAACTTTGTCAGATATCGTCGATTAACATCCATTGAAGCCCATTGAGGTCGATTGTCACTTTGTGTTGAGTGAAAATTTTCTAAGTCTATCTTCCTAATTTGAAGTCGAATTTCAACATTTCTGATATATTTGAGTGAGTTTGCATCTAACTTTGTCAGATATCGTCGATTTACATCCATTGAAGCCCATTGAGGTCGATTGTCACTTTGTGTTGAGTGAAAATTTTTTAAGTCTATCTTCCTAATTTGAAGTCGAATTTCAACATTTCTGATATATTTGAGTGAGTTTGCATCTAACTTTGTCAGATATCGTCGATTAACATGCATTGAAGCCCATTGAGGTCGATTGTCACTTTGTGTTGAGTGAAAATTTTTGTCTATCTTCCTAATTTGAAGTGAAATTTCAAAATTTCTCATATATTTGAGTGAGATTGCATCTAAATTGTCAGATATCGTCGATTAACATCCATTGAAGCCCATTGAGGTCGATTGTCACTTTGTGTTGAGTGAAAATTTTCTAAATCTATCTTCCTAATTTGAAGTCGAATTTCAACATTTCTGATATATTTGAGTGAGTTTGCATCTAACTTTGTCAGATATCGTCGATTAACATCCATTGAAGCCCATTGAGGTCGATTGTCACTTTGTGTTGAGTGAAAATTTTCTAAGTCTATCTTCCTAATTTGAAGTCGAATTTCAACATTTCTGATATATTTGAGTGAGTTTGCATCTTACTTTGTCATATATCGTCGATTTACATCCGTAGAAGCCCATTGAGGTCGATTGTCACTTTGTGTTGATTGAAAATTTTCTAAGTCTATCTTCCTAATTTGAAGTCGAATTTCAACATTTCTGATATATTTGAGTGAGTTTGCATCTAACTTTGTCAGATATCGTCGATTAACATGCATTGAAGCCCATTGAGGTCGATTGTCACTTTGTGTTGAGTGAAAATTTTTTAAGTCTATCTTCCTAATTTGAAGTGAAATTTCAAAATTTCTCATATATTTGAGTGAGTTTGCATCTAAATTGTCAGATATCGTCGATTAACATCCATTGAAGCCCATTGAGGTCGATTGTCACTTTGTGTTGAGTGAAAATTTTCTAAGTCTATCTTCCTAATTTGAAGCGAATTTCAACATTTCTGATATATTTGAGTGAGTTTGCATCTAACTTTATCAGATATCGTCGATTTACATCCGCTGTAGCCCATTGAGGTCGATTGTCACTTTGTGTTGAGTGAAAATTTTCTAAGTCTATCTTCCTAATTTGAAGTCGAATTTCAACATTTCTCATATATTTGAGTGAGTTTGCATCTAACTCTGTCAAATATCGTCGATTAACATCCGTTGTAGCCCATTGAGGTCGATTGTCACTTTGTGTTGAGTGAAAATTTTCTAAGTCTATCTTCCTAATTTGAAGTCGAATTTCAACATTTCTCATATATTTGAGTGAGTTTGCATCTAACTTTGTCAGATATCGTCGATTAACATCCATTGAAGCCTATTGAGGTCGATTGTCACTTTGTGTTGAGTGAAAATTTTCTAAGTCTATCTTCCTAATTTGAAGTCGAATTTCAACATTTCTCATATATTTGAGTGAGTTTGCATCTAACTTTGTCAGATATCGTCGATTAACATCCATTGAAGCCTATTGAGGTCGATTGTCACTTTGTGTTGAGTGAAAATTTTCTAAGTCTATCTTCCTAATTTGAAGTCGAATTTCAACATTTCTCATATATTTGAGTGAGTTTGCATCTAACTTTGTCAGATATCGTCGATTAACATCCATTGAAGCCCATTGAGGTCGATTGTCACTTTGTGTTGAGTGAAAATTTTCTAAGTCTATCTTCCTAATTTGAAGTCGAATTTCAACATTTCTGATATATTTGAGTGAGTTTGCATCTAACTTTGTCAGATATCGTCGATTTACATCCATTGAAGCCCATTGAGGTCGATTGTCACTTTGTGTTGAGTGAAAATTTTTTAAGTCTATCTTCCTAATTTGAAGTCGAATTTCAACATTTCTGATATATTTGAGTGAGTTTGCATCTAACTTTGTCAGATATCGTCGATTAACATGCATTGAAGCCCATTGAGGTCGATTGTCACTTTGTGTTGAGTGAAAATTTTTGTCTATCTTCCTAATTTGAAGTGAAATTTCAAAATTTCTCATATATTTGAGTGAGATTGCATCTAAATTGTCAGATATCGTCGATTAACATCCATTGAAGCCCATTGAGGTCGATTGTCACTTTGTGTTGAGTGAAAATTTTCTAAATCTATCTTCCTAATTTGAAGTCGAATTTCAACATTTCTGATATATTTGAGTGAGTTTGCATCTAACTTTGTCAGATATCGTCGATTTACATCCATTGAAGCCCATTGAGGTCGATTGTCACTTTGTGTTGAGTGAAAATTTTTTAAGTCTATCTTCCTAATTTGAAGTCGAATTTCAACATTTCTGATATATTTGAGTGAGTTTGCATCTAACTTTGTCAGATATCGTCGATTAACATGCATTGAAGCCCATTGAGGTCGATTGTCACTTTGTGTTGAGTGAAAATTTTTGTCTATCTTCCTAATTTGAAGTGAAATTTCAAAATTTCTCATATATTTGAGTGAGATTGCATCTAAATTGTCAGATATCGTCGATTAACATCCATTGAAGCCCATTGAGGTCGATTGTCACTTTGTGTTGAGTGAAAATTTTCTAAGTCTATCTTCCTAATTTGAAGTCGAATTTCAACATTTCTGATATATTTGAGTGAGTTTGCATCTAACTTTGTCAGATATCGTCGATTAACATCCATTGAAGCCTATTGAGGTCGATTGTCACTTTGTGTTGAGTGAAAATTTTCTAAGTCTATCTTCCTAATTTGAAGTCGAATTTCAACATTTCTGATATATTTGAGTGAGTTTGCATCTAACTTTGTCAGATATCGTCGATTAACATGCATTGAAGCCCATTGAGGTCGATTGTCACTTTGTGTTGAGTGAAAATTTTTTAAGTCTATCTTCCTAATTTGAAGTGAAATTTCAAAATTTCTCATATATTTGAGTGAGATTGCATCTAAATTGTCAGATATCGTCGATTAACATCCATTGAAGCCCATTGAGGTCGATTGTCACTTTGTGTTGAGTGAAAATTTTCTAAGTCTATCTTCCTAATTTGAAGTCGAATTTCAACATTTCTGATATATTTGAGTGAGTTTGCATCTTACTTTGTCATATATCGTCGATTTACATCCGTAGAAGCCCATTGAGGTCGATTGTCACTTTGTGTTGATTGAAAATTTTCTAAGTCTATCTTCCTAATTTGAAGTCGAATTTCAACATTTCTGATATATTTGAGTGAGTTTGCATCTAACTTTGTCAGATATCGTCGATTAACATGCATTGAAGCCCATTGAGGTCGATTGTCACTTTGTGTTGAGTGAAAATTTTTTAAGTCTATCTTCCTAATTTGAAGTGAAATTTCAAAATTTCTCATATATTTGAGTGAGTTTGCATCTAAATTGTCAGATATCGTCGATTAACATCCATTGAAGCCCATTGAGGTCGATTGTCACTTTGTGTTGAGTGAAAATTTTCTAAGTCTATCTTCCTAATTTGAAGCGAATTTCAACATTTCTGATATATTTGAGTGAGTTTGCATCTAACTTTATCAGATATCGTCGATTTACATCCGCTGTAGCCCATTGAGGTCGATTGTCACTTTGTGTTGAGTGAAAATTTTCTAAGTCTATCTTCCTAATTTGAAGTCGAATTTCAACATTTCTCATATATTTGAGTGAGTTTGCATCTAACTCTGTCAAATATCGTCGATTAACATCCGTTGTAGCCCATTGAGGTCGATTGTCACTTTGTGTTGAGTGAAAATTTTCTAAGTCTATCTTCCTAATTTGAAGTCGAATTTCAACATTTCTCATATATTTGAGTGAGTTTGCATCTAACTTTGTCAGATATCGTCGATTAACATCCATTGAAGCCTATTGAGGTCGATTGTCACTTTGTGTTGAGTGAAAATTTTCTAAGTCTATCTTCCTAATTTGAAGTCGAATTTCAACATTTCTCATATATTTGAGTGAGTTTGCATCTAACTTTGTCAGATATCGTCGATTAACATCCATTGAAGCCTATTGAGGTCGATTGTCACTTTGTGTTGAGTGAAAATTTTCTAAGTCTATCTTCCTAATTTGAAGTCGAATTTCAACATTTCTCATATATTTGAGTGAGTTTGCATCTAACTTTGTCAGATATCGTCGATTAACATCCATTGAAGCCCATTGAGGTCGATTGTCACTTTGTGTTGAGTGAAAATTTTCTAAGTCTATCTTCCTAATTTGAAGTCGAATTTCAACATTTCTGATATATTTGAGTGAGTTTGCATCTAACTTTGTCAGATATCGTCGATTTACATCCATTGAAGCCCATTGAGGTCGATTGTCACTTTGTGTTGAGTGAAAATTTTTTAAGTCTATCTTCCTAATTTGAAGTCGAATTTCAACATTTCTGATATATTTGAGTGAGTTTGCATCTAACTTTGTCAGATATCGTCGATTAACATGCATTGAAGCCCATTGAGGTCGATTGTCACTTTGTGTTGAGTGAAAATTTTTGTCTATCTTCCTAATTTGAAGTGAAATTTCAAAATTTCTCATATATTTGAGTGAGATTGCATCTAAATTGTCAGATATCGTCGATTAACATCCATTGAAGCCCATTGAGGTCGATTGTCACTTTGTGTTGAGTGAAAATTTTCTAAATCTATCTTCCTAATTTGAAGTCGAATTTCAACATTTCTGATATATTTGAGTGAGTTTGCATCTAACTTTGTCAGATATCGTCGATTAACATGCATTGAAGCCCATTGAGGTCGATTGTCACTTTGTGTTGAGTGAAAATTTTTGTCTATCTTCCTAATTTGAAGTGAAATTTCAAAATTTCTCATATATTTGAGTGAGATTGCATCTAAATTGTCAGATATCGTCGATTAACATCCATTGAAGCCCATTGAGGTCGATTGTCACTTTGTGTTGAGTGAAAATTTTCTAAGTCTATCTTCCTAATTTGAAGTCGAATTTCAACATTTCTGATATATTTGAGTGAGTTTGCATCTAACTTTGTCAGATATCGTCGATTAACATCCATTGAAGCCTATTGAGGTCGATTGTCACTTTGTGTTGAGTGAAAATTTTCTAAGTCTATCTTCCTAATTTGAAGTCGAATTTCAACATTTCTGATATATTTGAGTGAGTTTGCATCTAACTTTGTCAGATATCGTCGATTAACATGCATTGAAGCCCATTGAGGTCGATTGTCACTTTGTGTTGAGTGAAAATTTTCTAAGTCTATCTTCCTAATTTGAAGTCGAATTTCAACATTTCTGATATATTTGAGTGAGTTTGCATCTTACTTTGTCATATATCGTCGATTTACATCCGTAGAAGCCCATTGAGGTCGATTGTCAGTTTGTGTTGATTGAAAATTTTCTAAGTCTATCTTCCTAATTTGAAGTCGAATTTCAACATTTCTGATATATTTGAGTGAGTTTGCATCTAACTTTGTCAGATATCGTCGATTAACATGCATTGAAAGCCCATTGAGGTCGATTGTCACTTTGTGTTGAGTGAAAATTTTTTAAGTCTATCTTCCTAATTTGAAGTGAAATTTCAAAATTTCTCATATATTTGAGTGAGTTTGCATCTAAATTGTCAGATATCGTCGATTAACATCCATTGAAGCCCATTGAGGTCGATTGTCACTTTGTGTTGAGTGAAAATTTTCTAAGTCAATCTTCCTAATTTGAAGCGAATTTCAACATTTCTGATATATTTGAGTGAGTTTGCATCTAACTTTATCAGATATCGTCGATTTACATCCGCTGTAGCCCATTGAGGTCGATTGTCACTTTGTGTTGAGTGAAAATTTTCTAAGTCTATCTTCCTAATTTGAAGTCGAATTTCAACATTTCTCATATATTTGAGTGAGTTTGCATCTAACTCTGTCAGATATCGTCGATTAACATCCATTGAAGCCCATTGAGGTCGATTGTCACTTTGTGTTGAGTGAAAATTTTCTAAGTCTATCTTCCTAATTTGAAGTCGAATATAATCAATTCTCATATATTTTAGTGAGTTTGCATTCAACTTGGTCGGATGTCGTCGATTGACAACCATTGATGCTAGTTTAAGTCGATTGTCACTTTGTGTTGATTGAAAATTGTCAAATTCTATCTTCCTAATTTGAGTAGAATATCATCAATTCTTACATATTTTAGTGAGTTTGCATCTAACTAGGTCAGATATCGTAAATTGACAACCATTGCTGCCAGTTTACTTCGTGTTGATTGAAAATTGTCAAATTCTATCTTCCTAATTTGAAGTCGAATATAATCAATTCTCATATATTTGAGTGAGTTTGCATCTAACTTGGTCAGATATCGTAGATTGACAACCATTGCTGCCAGTTTAGGTCGATGTCACTTTGTGTTAATTGAAAATTGTCAAAGTCTATCTTCCTAAATTGAACTCGAATATAATCAATTATCATATATTTTAGTGAGTTTGCATCTAACTTGGTCAGATATCGTCGATTGACAACCTTTGATGCTAGTTTAAGTCGATTGTCACTTTGTGTTGATTGAAAATTGTCAAATCTATCTTCCTAAATTGAACTCGA
This sequence comes from Diorhabda carinulata, assembly GCF_026250575.1. Classification (NCBI taxonomy): domain Eukaryota; kingdom Metazoa; phylum Arthropoda; class Insecta; order Coleoptera; family Chrysomelidae; genus Diorhabda; species Diorhabda carinulata. The sequence goes on from NC_079462.1 coordinate 16,207,302, forward strand.
ATATAATCAATCCTTATATATTTTAGTGAGTTTGCATCTATTTTGGTCAGATATCATCGATTGACAACCATTGATGCTAGTTTAAGTCGATGTCACTTTGTGTTGATTGAAAATTGTCAAATTCTATCTTCCTAATTTGAGTAGAATATTATCAATTCTTATATATTTTAGTGTTTGCATCTAACTTGGTCAGATATCGTAGATTGACAACCATTGCTGCCAGTTTAGGTCGATGTCACTTTGTGTTGATTGAAAATTGTCAAAGTCTATCTTCCTAAATTGAACTCGAATATAATCAATTCTTATATATTTTAGTGAGTTTGCATCTAACTTGGTCAGATATCGTCGATTGACAACCATTGATGCTAGTTTAAGTCGATGTCACTTTGTGTTGATTGAAAATTGTCAAATTCTATCTTCCTAATTTGAGTCGAATATAATCAATTCTCATATATTTTAGTGTTTGCATCTAACTTGGTCAGATATCGTAGATTGACAACCATTGCTGCCAATTTAGGTCGATGTCACTTTGTGTTAATTGAAAATTGTCAAAGTCTATCTTCCTAAATTGAACTCGAATATAATCAATTATCATATATTTTAGTGAGTTTGCATCTAACTTGGTCAGATATCGTCGATTGACAACCTTTGATGCTAGTTTAAGTCGATTGTCACTTTGTGTTGATTGAAAATTGTCAAATCTATCTTCCTAAATTGAACTCGAATATAATCAATTCTTATATATTTTAGTGAGTTTGCATCTGTTTTGGTCAGATATCATCGATTGACAACCATTGATGCTAGTTTAAGTCGATGTCACTTTGTGTTGATTGAAAATTGTCAAATTCTATCTTCCTAATTTGAGTAGAATATTATCAATTCTTATATATTTTAGTGTTTGCATCTAACTTGGTCAGATATCGTAGATTGACAACCATTGCTGCCAGTTTAGGTCGATGTTACTTTGTGTTGATTGAAAATTGTCAAAGTCTATCTTCCTAAATTGAACTCGAATATAATCAATTCTTATATATTTTAGTGAGTTTCCATCTAACTTTGTCGGATATCGTTGATTAACAACCATTGCTGCCAGTTTAGGTCGATTGTCACTTGTGTTGATTGAAAATTGTCAAAGTCTATCTTCCTAAATTGAAGTCGAATATCATCAATTCTTATATATTTTAGTGTATGCATCTAACTTGGTCAGATATCGTAGATTGACAACCATTGCTGCCAGTTTAGGTCGATGTCACTTTGTGTTGATTGAAAATTGTCAAAGTCTATCTTCCTAAATTGAACTCGAATATAATCAATTATCATATATTTTAGTGAGTTTGCATCTAACTTGGTCAGATATCGTCGATTGACAACCTTTGATGCTAGTTTAAGTCGATTGTCACTTTGTGTTGATTGAAAATTGTCAAATTCTATCTTCCTAATTTGAGTCGAATATAATCAATTCTCATATATTTTAGTGAGTTTCCATCTAACTTTGTCGGATATCGTTGATTAACAACCATTGCTGCCAGTTTAGGTCGATTGTCACTTGTGTTGATTGAAAATTGTCAAAGTCTATCTTCCTAAATTGAAGTCGAATATCATCAATTCTTATATATTTTAGTGAGTTTGCATCTAACTTGGTCAGATATCGTCGATTGACAACAATTGATGCTAGTTTAAGTCGATTGTCACTTTGTGTTGATTGAAAATTGTCAAATTCTATCTTCCTAATTTGAAGTCGAATATAATCAATTCTCATATTGTGAGTGAGTCTGCATCTAACTTGGTCAGATATCATCGATTAACAACCATTGATGCCAGTTTAGGTCGATTGTCACTTTGTGTTGATTGAAAATTGTGTTGAAGTCAAATATAATCAATTCTCATATATTTGAGTGAGTCTGCATCTAACTTGGTCAGATATCATCGATTAACAACCATTGATGCCAGTTTAGGTCGATTGTCACTTTGTGTTGATTGAAAATTGTCAAATTCTATCTTCCTAATTTGAAGTCGAATATAATCAATTATCATATATTTTAGTGAGTTTGCATCTAACTTGGTGAGATATCGTCGATTGACAACCATTGATGCTAGTTTAAGTCGATTGTCACTTTCTGTTGATTGAAAATTGTCAAATTCTATCTTCCTAAATTGAACTCGAATATAATCAATTCTCATATATTTGGGTGAGTTTGCATCTAACTTAATCAGATATCGTCGATTGACAACCATTGATGCTAGTTTAAGTCGTTTGTCACTTTGTGTTGATTGAAAATTGTCAAAGTCTATCTTCCTAAATTGAGTTGAATATCATCAATTCTTATATATTTTAGTTAGTTTGCATCTAACTTGGTCAGATATCGTCGATTAACAACCATTTATGCCAGTTTAGGTCGATTGTCACTTTGTGTTGATTGAAAATTGTCAAATTCTATCTTCCTAATTTGAAGTCGAATATAATCCATTCTCATATATTTGAGTGAGTTTGCATCTAACTTGGTCAGATGTCGTTAACAACCATTGATGTCAGTAATTCTATCTTCTCGTCATAAAAACTAGAAAGTGTTAATTGGCAAAGAAAATCTGTTACAAAAAATATTCAATATTATCTAAAATTTCATGTTAAAAATATTACTCACTTGTGGTAATACTAAAAAGTATTTATGGATCTATGGCAAATCTGACACAAAGAATATTCATTATTATCTAAAATTTCATGTGTGGGGACCGCAGGTAGAAAATTCAGGATGTATAATTTGAATAAAACAAATTCACATGTCTTCCACCTTCTGTTCTCCTGATACTACTTTTTCGGAGATTTTTGTCTCCGTGGGTAGAGATATGAGTACTATTCGTCGATTTACCACCATTTATGCCAGTTTAGGTCGATTGTCACTTTGTGTTGATTGAAAATTATCAAAGTCTATCTTTCTAAATTGAGTTGAATATCATCAATTCTTATATATTTTAGTGAGTTTGCATCTAACTTGGTCAGATATCGTCGATTAACAACCATTGATGCTACTTTAAGTCGATTGTCACTTTGTGTGATTGAAAATTGTCAAATTCTGTCTTCCTAATTTGAAGTCGAATATAATCAATTATTATATATTTTAGTGAGTTTGCATCTAACTAGGTCAGATATCGTAAATTGACAATCATTGCTGCCAGTTTACTTCGTGTTGATTGAAAATTGTCAAATTCTATCTTCCTAATTTGAAGTCGAATATAATCAATTCTCATATATTTGAGTGAGTTTGCATCTAACTTGGTCAGATATCGTAGATTGACAACCATTGCTGCCAGTTTAGGTCGATGTCACTTTGTGTTAATTGAAAATTGTCAAAGTCTATCTTCCTAAATTGAACTCGAATATAATCAATTATCATATATTTTAGTGAGTTTGCATCTAACTTGGTCAGATATCGTCGATTGACAACCTTTGATGCTAGTTTAAGTCGATTGTCACTTTGTGTTGATTGAAAATTGTCAAATCTATCTTCCTAAATTGAACTCGAATATAATCAATCCTTATATATTTTAGTGAGTTTGCATCTATTTTGGTCAGATATCATCGATTGACAACCATTGATGCTAGTTTAAGTCGATGTCACTTTGTGTTGATTGAAAATTGTCAAATTCTATCTTCCTAATTTGAGTAGAATATTATCAATTCTTATATATTTTAGTGTTTGCATCTAACTTGGTCAGATATCGTAGATTGACAACCATTGCTGCCAGTTTAGGTCGATGTCACTTTGTGTTGATTGAAAATTGTCAAAGTCTATCTTCCTAAATTGAACTCGAATATAATCAATTCTTATATATTTTAGTGAGTTTGCATCTAACTTGGTCAGATATCGTCGATTGACAACCATTGATGCTAGTTTAAGTCGATGTCACTTTGTGTTGATTGAAAATTGTCAAATTCTATCTTCCTAATTTGAGTCGAATATAATCAATTCTCATATATTTTAGTGTTTGCATCTAACTTGGTCAGATATCATCGATTAACAACCATTGATGCCAGTTTAGGTCGATTGTCACTTTGTGTTGATTGAAAATTGTGTTGAAGTCAAATATAATCAATTCTCATATATTTGAGTGAGTCTGCATCTAACTTGGTCAGATATCATCGATTAACAACCATTGATGCCAGTTTAGGTCGATTGTCACTTTGTGTTGATTGAAAATTGTCAAATTCTATCTTCCTAATTTGAAGTCGAATATAATCAATTATCATATATTTTAGTGAGTTTGCATCTAACTTGGTGAGATATCGTCGATTGACAACCATTGATGCTAGTTTAAGTCGATTGTCACTTTCTGTTGATTGAAAATTGTCAAATTCTATCTTCCTAAATTGAACTCGAATATAATCAATTCTCATATATTTGGGTGAGTTTGCATCTAACTTAATCAGATATCGTCGATTGACAACCATTGATGCTAGTTTAAGTCGTTTGTCACTTTGTGTTGATTGAAAATTGTCAAAGTCTATCTTCCTAAATTGAGTTGAATATCATCAATTCTTATATATTTTAGTTAGTTTGCATCTAACTTGGTCAGATATCGTCGATTAACAACCATTTATGCCAGTTTAGGTCGATTGTCACTTTGTGTTGATTGAAAATTGTCAAATTCTATCTTCCTAATTTGAAGTCGAATATAATCCATTCTCATATATTTGAGTGAGTTTGCATCTAACTTGGTCAGATGTCGTTAACAACCATTGATGTCAGTAATTCTATCTTCTCGTCATAAAAACTAGAAAGTGTTAATTGGCAAAGAAAATCTGTTACAAAAAATATTCAATATTATCTAAAATTTCATGTTAAAAATATTACTCACTTGTGGTAATACTAAAAAGTATTTATGGATCTATGGCAAATCTGACACAAAGAATATTCATTATTATCTAAAATTTCATGTGTGGGGACCGCAGGTAGAAAATTCAGGATGTATAATTTGAATAAAACAAATTCACATGTCTTCCACCTTCTGTTCTCCTGATACTACTTTTTCGGAGATTTTTGTCTCCGTGGGTAGAGATATGAGTACTATTCGTCGATTTACCACCATTTATGCCAGTTTAGGTCGATTGTCACTTTGTGTTGATTGAAAATTATCAAAGTCTATCTTTCTAAATTGAGTTGAATATCATCAATTCTTATATATTTTAGTGAGTTTGCATCTAACTTGGTCAGATATCGTCGATTAACAACCATTGATGCTAGTTTAAGTCGATTGTCACTTTGTGTGATTAAAAATTGTCAAATTCTGTCTTCCTAATTTGAAGTCGAATATAATCAATTCTCATATATTTGAGTGAGTTTGCATCTAACTTGGTCAGATATCATGGATTAACAACCATTGATGCCAGTAATTCTATCTTCTCGTCATAAATACTAGAAAGTGTTAATCGGCAAAGAACATCTGTTACAAAAAATGTTCAATATTATCAAAAATTTCATGTTAAAAATATTACTCACTTGTGGTAATACTAAAAAGTATTTATGGGTGATTCCATTATAACTGTGATATTCAATGTCCTGTATTGTTTTTTTGTACTAGTCATTAATTAATAATCAATTAATAAAAATTTTGTGTTAATTGAATAATTCTTAAGATATTTAAACATTATTTTTATACAATATAACTTGCCACTTAAAGAAAACTTATACTACATCACTTGAATGTCAGTACCGTGTCATGTCCATTCCTAGAATTTACCGATAAATTATTAATTTTTTTTGTCGTAACAAATGATTTAAACTAATTACCTTATAAATTCTAATGTTTATGATCAAACTGAGGAAAATTGATGCACTTGTTGTTCAATATCTTAAGTTACCATGTCAGTACCGTGGATAAATGAGTCAGTACCGTGGAACTCAAAATCCGACATTTGTGTCTTGCTCGTGATACTTTGAAGTTGTAGTAAATTCCTCTTAGAGTTTTATTTTTACAGTAAAATAGATGAAATATATGCATAAAAAAGTTAGAAAAGTTAAATTTTAAAATCTTGAAATTTTGAATACAAAAAATCACAGTTAGAACGGAATCACCCTTATGGATCTATGGTAAATCTGACACAAAGACTATTCATTATTATATAAAATTTCATGTGTGGGGACCGCACGTAGGAAATTCAAGATGTATAATTTGAATAAAACAAATTCAAATGCCTTTCACCTTCTGTTCTCCTGATACTACTTTTTCGGAGATTTTTGTCTCCGTGGGTTGAGACATGAGTACTATTCGTCGATTTACCACCATTTATGCCAGTTTAGGTCGATTGTCACTTTGTGTTGATTGAAAATTGTCAAATTCTATCTTCCTAATTTGAAGTCGAATATAATCAATTCTCATATATTTAAGTGAGTTCGCATCTAACTTGGTCAGATATCGTTAACAACCATTGAAGCCAGTAATTCTATCTTCTCGTCATAAATTCTAGAAAGTGTTAATTGGCAAAGAAAATCTGTTACAAAAAATGTTCAATATTATCTAAAATTTCATGTTAAAAATATTACTCACTTGTGGTAATACTAAAAAGTATTTATGGATCTATGGTAAATCTGACACAAAGAAAATTCATTATTATATAAAATTTCATGTGTAGGGACCGCAGGTAGGAAATTCAGGATGTATAATTTGAATAAAACAAATTCACATGTCTTTCACCTTCTGTTCTCCTGATACTACTTTTTCGGAGATTTTTGTCTCCGTGGGTAGAGACATGAGAACTATTCGTCGATTTACCACCATTTATTCCAGTTTAGGTCGATTGTCACTTTGTGTTCATTGAAAATTGTCAAATTCTATCTTCCTAATTTAAAGTCGAATATAATCAATTCTCATATTGTGAGTGAATCTGCATCTAACTTGGTCAGATATCATCGATTAACAACCACTGATGCCAGTTTAGGTCGATTGTCACTTTGTGTTGATTGAAAATTGTCAAATTCTATCTTCCTAATTTGATGTCGAATATAATCAATAATCATATATTTTAATGAGTTTGCATCTAACTTGGTCAGATATCGTCGATTGACAACCTTTGATGCTAGTTTAAATCGATTGTCACTTTGTGTTGATTGAAAATTGTCAAATTCTATCTTCCTAATTTGAAGTCGAATATAATCCATTCTCATATATTTGAGTGAGTTTGCATCTAACTTGGTCAGATATCGTCGATTAACAACCATTTATGCCAGTTTAGGTCGATTGTCACTTTGTGTTGATTGAAAATTGTCAAATTCTATCTTCCTAATTTGAAGTCGAATATAATCCATTCTCATATATTTGAGTGAGTTTGCATCTAACTTGGTCAGATGTCGTTAACAACCATTGATGTCAGTAATTCTATCTTCTCGTCATAAAAACTAGAAAGTGTTAATTGGCAAAGAAAATCTGTTACAAAAAATATTCAATATTATCTAAAATTTCATGTTAAAAATATTACTCACTTGTGGTAATACTAAAAAGTATTTATGGCAAATCTGACACAAAGAATATTCATTATTATCTAAAATTTCATGTGTGGGGACCGCAGGTAGAAAATTCAGGATGTATAATTTGAATAAAACAAATTCACATGTCTTCCACCTTCTGTTCTTCTGATGCTACTTTTTCGGAGATTTTTTCTCCGTGGGTAGAGACATGAGTACTATTCGTCGATTTACCACCATTTATGCCAGTTTAGGTCGATTGTCACTTTGTGTTGATTGAAAATTGTCAAAGTCTATCTTCCTAAATTGAGTTGAATATCATCAACTCTTATATATTTTAGTGAGTTTGCATCTAACTTGGTCAGATATCGTCGATTAACAACCATTGATGCTACTTTAAGTCGATTGTCACTTTGTGTGATTGAAAATTGTCAAATTCTGTCTTCCTAATTTGAAGTCGAATATAATCAATTATTATATATTTTAGTGAGTTTGCATCTAACTTGGTCAGATATCGTCGATTGACAACCATTGATGCTAGTTTAAGTCGATGTCACTTTGTGTTGATTGAAAATTGTCAAATTCTATCTTCCTAATTTGAGTCGAATATAATCAATTCTCATATATTTTAGTGTTTGCATCTAACTTGGTCAGATATCGTAGATTGACAACCATTGCTGCCAGTTTAGGTCGATGTCACTTTGTGTTGATTGAAAATTGTCAAAGTCTATCTTCCTAAATTGAACTCGAATATAATCAATTATCATATATTTTAGTGAGTTTGCATCTAACTTGGTCAGATATCATCGATTAACAACCATTGATGCCAGTTTAGGTCGATTGTCACTTTGTGTTGATTGAAAATTGTCAAAGTCTATCTTTCTAATTTGAAGTCGAATATAATCAATTCTCATATATTTGAGTGAGTTCGCATCTAACTTGCTCAGATATCGTTAACAACCATTGATGCCAGTAATTCTATCTTCTCGTCATAAATACTAGAAAGTGTTAATCGGCAAAGAACATCTGTTACAAAAAATGTTCAATATTATCTAAAATTTCATGTTAAAAATATTACTCACTTGTGGTAATACTAAAAAGTATTTATGGATCTATGGTAAATCTGACACAAAGAATATTCATTATTATATAAAATTTCATGTGTGGGGACCGCACGTAGGAAATTCACGATGTATAATTTGAATAAAACAAATTCAAATGCCTTTCACCTTCTGTTCTCCTGATACTACTTTTTCGGAGATTTTTGTCTCCGTGGGTTGAGACATGAGTACTATTCGTCGATTTACCACCATTTATGCCAGTTTAGGTCGATTGTCACTTTGTGTTGATTGAAAATTGTCAAATTCTATCTTCCTAATTTGAAGTCGAATATAATCAATTCTCATATATTTAAGTGAGTTCGCATCTAACTTGGTCAGATGTCGTTAACAACCATTGATGTCATTAATTCTATCTTCTCGTCATAAAAACTAGAAAGTGTTAATTGGCAAAGAAAATCTGTTACAAAAAATATTCAATATTATCTAAAATTTCATGTTAAAAATATTACTCACTTGCGGTAATACTAAAAAGTATTTATGAATCTATGGCAAATCTGACACAAAGAATATTCATTATTATCTAAAATTTCATGTGTGGGGACCGCAGGTAGAAAATTCAGGATGTATAATTTGAATAAAACAAATTCACATGTCTTCCACCTTCTGTTCTTCTGATGCTACTTTTTCGGAGATTTTTTCTCCATGGGTAGAGACATGAGTACTATTCGTCGATTTACCACCATTTATGCCAGTTTAGGTCGATTGTCACTTTGTGTTGATTGAAAATTGTCAAATTCTATCTTCCTAATTTGAAGTCGAATATAATCAATTCTCATATATTTAAGTGAGTTCGCATCTAACTTGGTCAGATATCGTTAACAACCATTGAACCCAGTAATTCTATCTTCTCGTCATAAATACTAGAAAGTGTTAATTGGCAAAGAAAATCTGTTACAAAAAATGTTCAATATTATCTAAAATTTCATGTTAAAAATATTACTCACTTGTGGTAATACTAGAAAGTATTTATGGATCTATGGTAAATCTGACACAAAGAAAATTCATTATTATATAAAATTTCATGTGTAGGGACCGCAGGTAGGAAATTCAGGATGTATAATTTGAATAAAACAAATTCACATGTCTTTCACCTTCTGTTCTCCTGATACTACTTTTTCGGAGATTTTTGTCTCCGTGGGTAGAGACATGAGTACTATTCGTCGATTTACCACCATTTATTCCAGTTTAGGTCTATTGTCACTTTGTGTTCATGGAAAATTGTCAAATTCTATCTTCCTAATTTGAAGTCGAATATAATCAATTCTCATATTGTGAGTGAGTCTGCATCTAACTTGGTCAGATATCATCGATTAACAACCATTGATGCCAGTTTAGGTCGATTGTCACTTTGTGTTGATTGAAAATTGTGTTTAAGTCGAATATAATCAATTCTCATATTGTGAGTGAGTCTGCATCTAACTTGGTCAGATATCATCGATTAACAACCACTGATGCCAGTTTAGGTCGATTGTCACTTTGTGTTGATTGAAAATTGTCAAATTCTATCTTCCTAATTTGAAGTCGAATATAATCAATTATCATATATTTTAATGAGTTTGCATCTAACTTGGTCAGATATCGTCGATTGACAACCTTTGATGCTAGTTTAAGTCGATTGTCACTTTGTGTTGATTGAAAATTGTCAAATTCTATCTTCCTAATTTGAAGTCGAATATAATCCATTCTCATATATTTGAGTGAGTTTGCATCTAACTTGGTCAGATATCGTCGATTAACAACCATTTATGCCAGTTTAGGTCGATTGTCACTTTGTGTTGATTGAAAATTGTCAAATTCTATCTTCCTAATTTGAAGTCGAATATAATCCATTCTCATATATTTGAGTGAGTTTGCATCTAACTTGGTCAGATGTCGTTAACAACCATTGATGTCAGTAATTCTATCTTCTCGTCATAAAAACTAGAAAGTGTTAATTGGCAAAGAAAATCTGTTACAAAAAATATTAAATATTATCTAAAATTTCATGTTAAAAATATTACTCACTTGTGGTAATACTAAAAAGTATTTATGGCAAATCTGACACAAAGAATATTCATTATTATCTAAAATTTCATGTGTGGGGACCGCAGGTAGAAAATTCAGGATGTATAATTTGAATAAAACAAATTCACATGTCTTCCACCTTCTGTTCTTCTGATGCTACTTTTTCGGAGATTTTTTCTCCGTGGGTAGAGACATGAGTACTATTCGTCGATTTACCACCATTTATGCCAGTTTAGGTCGATTGTCACTTTGTGTTGATTGAAAATTGTCAAAGTCTATCTTCCTAAATTGAGTTGAATATCATCAACTCTTATATATTTTAGTGAGTTTGCATCTAACTTGGTCAGATATCGTCGATTAACAACCATTGATGCTACTTTAAGTCGATTGTCACTTTGTGTGATTGAAAATTGTCAAATTCTGTCTTCCTAATTTGAAGTCGAATATAATCAATTATTATATATTTTAGTGAGTTTGCATCTAACTTGGTCAGATATCGTCGATTGACAACCATTGATGCTAGTTTAAGTCGATGTCACTTTGTGTTGATTGAAAATTGTCAAATTCTATCTTCCTAATTTAAGTCGAATATAATCAATTCTCATATATTTTAGTGTTTGCATCTAACTTGGTCAGATATCGTAGATTGACAACCATTGCTGCCAGTTTAGGTCGATGTCACTTTGTGTTGATTGAAAATTGTCAAAGTCTATCTTCCTAAATTGAACTCGAATATAATCAATTATCATATATTTTAGTGAGTTTGCATCTAACTTGGTCAGATATCATCGATTAACAACCATTGATGCCAGTTTAGGTCGATTGTCACTTTGTGTTGATTGAAAATTGTCAAAGTCTATCTTTCTAATTTGAAGTCGAATATAATCAATTCTCATATATTTGAGTGAGTTCGCATCTAACTTGCTCAGATATCGTTAACAACCATTGATGCCAGTAATTCTATCTTCTCGTCATAAATACTAGAAAGTGTTAATCGGCAAAGAACATCTGTTACAAAAAATGTTCAATATTATCTAAAATTTCATGTTAAAAATATTACTCACTTGTGGTAATACTAAAAAGTATTTATGGATCTATGGTAAATCTGACACAAAGAATATTCATTATTATATAAAATTTCATGTGTGGGGACCGCAGGTAGAAAATTCAGGATGTATAATTTGAATAAAACAAATTCACATGTCTTCCACCTTCTGTTCTTCTGATGCTACTTTTTCGGAGATTTTTTCTCCATGGGTAGAGACATGAGTACTATTCGTCGATTTACCACCATTTATGCCAGTTTAGGTCGATTGTCACTTTGTGTTGATTGAAAATTGTCAAATTCTATCTTCCTAATTTGAAGTCGAATATAATCAATTCTCATATATTTAAGTGAGTTCGCATCTAACTTGGTCAGATATCGTTAACAACCATTGAACCCAGTAATTCTATCTTCTCGTCATAAATACTAGAAAGTGTTAATTGGCAAAGAAAATCTGTTACAAAAAATGTTCAATATTATCTGAAATTTCATGTTAAAAATATTACTCACTTGTGGTAATACTAAAAAGTATTTATGGATCTATGGTAAATCTGACACAAAGAATATTCATTATTATATAAAATTTCATGTGTGGGGACCGCAGGTAGAAAATTCAGGATGTATAATTTGAATAAAACAAATTCACATGTCTTCCACCTTCTGTTCTTCTGATGCTACTTTTTCGGAGATTTTTTCTCCATGGGTAGAGACATGAGTACTATTCGTCGATTTACCACCATTTATTCCAGTTTAGGTCGATTGTCACTTTGTGTTCATTGAAAATTGTCAAATTCTATCTTCCTAATTTGAAGTCGAATATAATCAATTCTCATATTGTGAGTGAGTCTGCATCTAACTTGGTCAGATATCATCGATTAACAACCAGTGATGCCAGTTTAGGTCGATTGTCACTTTGTGTTGATTGAAAATTGTGTTTAAGTCGAATATAATCAATTCTCATATATTTGAGTGAGTCTGCATCTAACTTGGTCAGATATCATCGATTAACAACCATTGATGCCAGTTTAGGTCGATTGTCACTTTGTGTTGATTGAAAATTGTGTTGAAGTCGAATATAATCAATTCTCAGATATTTGAGTGAGTTTGCATCTAACTTGGTCAGAAATCTTCGATTAACAACCATTGATGCCAGTTTAGGTCGATTGTCACTTTGTGTTGATTGAAAATTGTCAAATTCTATCTTCCTAATTTGAAGTCGAATATAATCAATTCTCATATTGTGAGTGAGTCTGCATCTAACTTGGTCAGATATCATCGATTAACAACCATTGATGCCAGTTTAGGTCGATTGTCACTTTGTGTTGATTGAAAATTGTGTTTAAGTCGAATATAATCAATTCTCATATATTTGAGTGAGTCTGCATCTAACTTGGTCAGGTATCATCGATTAACAACCATTGATGCTAGTTTAAGTCGATTGTCACTTTTTGTTGATTGAAAATTGTCAAATTCTATCTTCCTAAATTGAACTCGAATATAATCAATTCTCATATATTTGAGTGAGTTTGCATCTAACTTGATCAGATATCGTCGATTGACAACCATTGATGCTAGTTTAAGTCGTTTGTCACTTTGTGTTGATTGAAAATTGTCAAAGTCTATCTTCCTAAATTGAGTTGAATATCATCAATTCTTATATATTTTAGTGAGTTTGCATCTAACTTGGTCAGATATCGTCGATTAACAACCATTTATGCCAGTTTAGGTCGATTGTCACTTTGTGTTGATTGAAAATTGTCAAATTCTATCTTCCTAATTTGAAGTCAAATATAATCCATTCTCATATATTTGAGTGAGTTTGCATCTAACTTGGTCAGATGTCGTTAACAACCATTGATGTCAGTAATTCTATCTTCTCGTCATAAAAACTAGAAAGTGTTAATTGGCAAAGAAAATCTGTTACAAAAAATATTCAATATTATCTAAAATTTCATGTTAAAAATATTACTCACTTGTGGTAATACTAAAAAGTATTTATGGATCTATGGCAAATCTGACACAAAGAATATTCATTATTATCTAAAATTTCATGTGTGGGGACCGCAGGTAGAAAATTCAGGATGTATAATTTGAATAAAACAAATTCACATGTCTTCCACCTTCTGTTCTCCTGATACTACTTTTTCGGAGATTTTTGTCTCCGTGCGTAGAGACATGAGTACTATTCGTCGATTTACCACCATTTATGCCAGTTTAGGTCGATTGTCACTTTGTGTTGATTGAAAATTGTCAAAGTCTATCTTCCTAAATTGAGTTGAATATCATCAATTCTTATATATTTTAGTGAGTTTGCATCTAACTTGGTCAGATATCGTCGATTAACAACCATTGATGCTAGTTTAAGTCGATTGTCACTTTGTGTGATTGAAAATTGTCAAATTCTGTCTTCCTAATTTGAAGTCGAATATAATCAATTCTCATATATTTAAGTGAGTTTGCATCTAACTTGATCAGATATCGTCGATTGACAACTATTGATGCTAGTTTAAGTCGTTTGTCACTTTGTGTTGATTGAAAATTGTCAAAGTCTATCTTCCTAAATTGAGTTGAATATCATCAATTCTTATATATTTTAGTGAGTTTGCATCTAACTTGGTCAGATATCGTCGATTAACAACCATTTATGCCAGTTTAGGTCGATTGTCACTTTGTGTTGATTGAAAATTGTCAAATTCTATCTTCCTAATTTGAAGTCGAATATAATCCATTCTCATATATTTGAGTGAGTTTGCATCTAACTTGGTCAGATGTCGTTAACAACCATTGATGTCAGTAATTCTATCTTCTCGTCATAAATACTAGAAAGTGTTAATCGGCAAAGAACATCTGTTACAAAAAATGTTCAATATTATCTAAAATTTCATGTTAAAAATATTACTCACTTGTGGTAGTACTAAAAAGTATTTATGGATCTATGGTAAATCTGACACAAAGACTATTCATTATTATATAAAATTTCATGTGTGGGGACCGCACGTAGGAAATTCACGATGTATAATTTGAATAAAACAAATTCAAATGCCTTTCACCTTCTGTTCTCCTGATACTACTTTTTCGGAAATTTTTGTCTCCGTGGGTTGAGACATGAGTACTATTCGTCGATTTACCACCATTTATGCCAGTTTAGGTCGATTGTCACTTTGTGTTGATTGAAAATTGTCAAATTCTATCTTCCTAATTTGAAGTCGAATATAATCCATTCTCATATATTTGAGTGAGTTTGCATCTAACTTGGTCAAATGTCGTTAACAACCATTGATGTCAGTAATTCTATCTTCTCGTCATAAAAACTAGAAAGTGTTAATTGGCAAAGAAAATCTGTTACAAAAAATATTCAATATTATCTAAAATTTCATGTTAAAAATATTACTCACTTGTGGTAATACTAAAAAGTATTTATGGATCTATGGCAAATCTGACACAAAGAATATTCATTATTATCTAAAATTTCATGTGTGGGGACCGCAGGTAGAAAATTCAGGATGTATAATTTGAATAAAACAAATTCACATGTCTTCCACCTTCTGTTCTCCTGATACTACTTTTTCGGAGATTTTTGTCTCCGTGGGTAGAGACATGAGTACTATTCGTCGATTTACCACCATTTATGCCAGTTTAGGTCGATTGTCACTTTGTGTTGATTGAAAATTGTCAAAGTCTCTCTTCCTAAATTGAGTTGAATATCATCAATTCTTATATATTTTAGTGAGTTTGCATCTAACTTGGTCAGATATCGTCGATTAACAACCATTGATGCTAGTTTAAGTCGATTGTCACTTTGTGTGATTGAAAATTGTCAAATTCTGTCTTCCTAATTTGAAGTCGAATATAATCAATTCTCATATATTTAAGTGAGTTTGCATCTAACTTGATCAGATATCGTCGATTGACAACTATTGATGCTAGTTTAAGTCGTTTGTCACTTTGTGTTGATTGAAAATTGTCAAAGTCTATCTTCCTAAATTGAGTTGAATATCATCAATTCTTATATATTTTAGTGAGTTTGCATCTAACTTGGTCAGATATCGTCGATTAACAACCATTTATGCCAGTTTAGGTCGATTGTCACTTTGTGTTGATTGAAAATTGTCAAATTCTATCTTCCTAATTTGAAGTCAAATATAATCCATTCTCATATATTTGAGTGAGTTTGCATCTAACTTGGTCAGATGTCGTTAACAACCATTGATGTCAGTAATTCTATCTTCTCGTCATAAAAACTAGAAAGTGTTAATTGGCAAAGAAAATCTGTTACAAAAAATATTCAATATTATCTAAAATTTCATGTTAAAAATATTACTCACTTGTGGTAATACTAAAAAGTATTTATGGATCTATGGCAAATCTGACACAAAGAATATTCATTATTATCTAAAATTTCATGTGTGGGGACCGCAGGTAGAAAATTCAGGATGTATAATTTGAATAAAACAAATTCACATGTCTTCCACCTTCTGTTCTCCTGATACTACTTTTTCGGAGATTTTTGTCTCCGTGGGTAGAGACATGAGTACTATTCGTCGATTTACCACCATTTATGCCAGTTTAGGTCGATTGTCACTTTGTGTTGATTGAAAATTGTCAAAGTCTATCTTCCTAAATTGAGTTGAATATCATCAATTCTTATCTATTTTAGTGAGTTTGCATCTAACTTGGTCAGATATCGTCGATTAACAACCATTGATGCTAGTTTAAGTCGATTGTCACTTTGTGTGATTGAAAATTGTCAAATTCTGTCTTCCTAATTTGAAGTCGAATATAATCAATTCTCATATATTTAAGTGAGTTTGCATCTAACTTGATCAGATATCGTCGATTGACAACTATTGATGCTAGTTTAAGTCGTTTGTCACTTTGTGTTGATTGAAAATTGTCAAAGTCTATCTTCCTAAATTGAGTTGAATATCATCAATTCTTATATATTTTAGTGAGTTTGCATCTAACTTGGTCAGATATCGTCGATTAACAACCATTTATGCCAGTTTAGGTCGATTGTCACTTTGTGTTGATTGAAAATTGTCAAATTCTATCTTCCTAATTTGAAGTCGAATATAATCCATTCTCATATATTTGAGTGAGTTTGCATCTAACTTGGTCAGATGTCGTTAACAACCATTGATGTCAGTAATTCTATCTTCTCGTCATAAATACTAGAAAGTGTTAATCGGCAAAGAACATCTGTTACAAAAAATGTTCAATATTATCTAAAATTTCATGTTAAAAATATTACTCACTTGTGGTAGTACTAAAAAGTATTTATGGATCTATGGTAAATCTGACACAAAGACTATTCATTATTATATAAAATTTCATGTGTGGGGACCGCACGTAGGAAATTCACGATGTATAATTTGAATAAAACAAATTCAAATGCCTTTCACCTTCTGTTCTCCTGATACTACTTTTTCGGAAATTTTTGTCTCCGTGGGTTGAGACATGAGTACTATTCGTCGATTTACCACCATTTATGCCAGTTTAGGTCGATTGTCACTTTGTGTTGATTGAAAATTGTCAAATTCTATCTTCCTAATTTGAAGTCGAATATAATCCATTCTCATATATTTGAGTGAGTTTGCATCTAACTTGGTCAAATGTCGTTAACAACCATTGATGTCAGTAATTCTATCTTCTCGTCATAAAAACTAGAAAGTGTTAATTGGCAAAGAAAATCTGTTACAAAAAATATTCAATATTATCTAAAATTTCATGTTAAAAATATTACTCACTTGTGGTGATACTAAAAAGTATTTATGGATCTATGGCAAATCTGACACAAAGAATATTCATTATTATCTAAAATTTCATGTGTGGGGACCGCAGGTAGAAAATTCAGGATGTATAATTTGAATAAAACAAATTCACATGTCTTCCACCTTCTGTTCTCCTGATACTACTTTTTCGGAGATTTTTGTCTCCGTGGGTAGAGACATGAGTACTATTCGTCGATTTACCACCATTTATGCCAGTTTAGGTCGATTGTCACTTTGTGTTGATTGAAAATTGTCAAAGTCTATCTTCCTAAATTGAGTTGAATATCATCAATTCTTATATATTTTAGTGAGTTTGCATCTAACTTGGTCAGATATCGTCGATTAACAACCATTGATGCTAGTTTAAGTCGATTGTCACTTTGTGTGATTGAAAATTGTCAAATTCTGTCTTCCTAATTTGAAGTCGAATATAATCAATTCTCATATATTTAAGTGAGTTTGCATCTAACTTGATCAGATATCGTCGATTGACAACCATTGATGCTAGTTTAAGTCGTTTGTCACTTTGTGTTGATTGAAAATTGTCAAAGTCTATCTTCCTAAATTGAGTTGAATATCATCAATTCTTATATATTTTAGTGAGTTTGCATCTAACTTGGTCAGATATCGTCGATTAACAACCATTTATGCCAGTTTAGGTCGATTGTCACTTTGTGTTGATTGAAAATTGTCAAATTCTATCTTCCTAATTTGAAGTCGAATATAATCCATTCTCATATATTTGAGTGAGTTTGCATCTAACTTGGTCAGATGTCGTTAACAACCATTGATGTCAGTAATTCTATCTTCTCGTCATAAATACTAGAAAGTGTTAATCGGCAAAGAACATCTGTTACAAAAAATGTTCAATATTATCTAAAATTTCATGTTAAAAATATTACTCACTTGTGGTAGTACTAAAAAGTATTTATGGATCTATGGTAAATCTGACACAAAGACTATTCATTATTATATAAAATTTCATGTGTGGGGACCGCACGTAGGAAATTCACGATGTATAATTTGAATAAAACAAATTCAAATGCCTTTCACCTTCTGTTCTCCTGATACTACTTTTTCGGAGATTTTTGTCTCCGTGGGTTGAGACATGAGTACTATTCGTCGATTTACCACCATTTATGCCAGTTTAGGTCGATTGTCACTTTGTGTTGATTGAAAATTGTCAAATTCTATCTTCCTAATTTGAAGTCGAATATAATCCATTCTCATATATTTGAGTGAGTTTGCATCTAACTTGGTCAGATGTCGTTAACAACCATTGATGTCAGTAATTCTATCTGCTCGTCATAAATACTAGAAAGTGTTAATCGGCAAAGAACATCTGTTACAAAAAATGTTCAATATTATCTAAAATTTCATGTTAAAAATATTACTCACTTGTGGTAGTACTAAAAAGTATTTATGGATCTATGGTAAATCTGACACAAAGACTATTCATTATTATATAAAATTTCATGTGTGGGGACCGCACGTAGGAAATTCACGATGTATAATTTGAATAAAACAAATTCAAATGCCTTTCACCTTCTGTTCTCCTGATACTACTTTTTCGGAGATTTTTGTCTCCGTGGGTTGAGACATGAGTACTATTCGTCGATTTACCACCATTTATGCCAGTTTAGGTCGATTGTCACTTTGTGTTGATTGAAAATTGTCAAATTCTATCTTCCTAATTTGAAGTCGAAATAATCAATTCTCATATATTTAAGTGAGTTCGCATCTAACTTGGTCAGATATCGTTAACAACCATTGAAGCCAGTAATTCTATCTTCTCGTCATAAATTCTAGAAAGTGTTAATTGGCAAAGAAAATCTGTTACAAAAAATGTTCAATATTATCTAAAATTTCATGTTAAAAATATTACTCACTTGTGGTAATACTAAAAAGTATTTATGGATCTATGGTAAATCTGACACAAAGAATATTCATTATTATATAAAATTTCATGTGTGGGGACCGCAGGTAGGAAATTCAGGATGTATAATTTGAATAAAACAAATTCACATGTCTTTCACCTTCTGTTCTCCTGATACTACTTTTTCGGAGATTTTTGTCTCCGTGGGTAGAGACATGAGTACTATTCGTCGATTTACCACCATTTATTCCAGTTTAGGTCGATTGTCACTTTGTGTTCATTGAAAATTGTCAAATTCTATCTTCCTAATTTGAAGTCGAATATAATCAATTCTCATATTGTGAGTGAGTCTGCATCTAACTTGGTCAGATATCATCGATTAACAACCATTGATGCCAGTTTAGGTCGATTGTCACTTTGTGTTGATTGAAAATTGTCAAATTCTATCTTCCTAATTTGAAGTCGAATATAATCAATTATCATATATTTTAGTGAGTTTGCATCTAACTTGGTCAGATATCGTTAACAACCATTGAAGCCAGTAATTCTATCTTCTCGTCATAAATTCTAGAAAGTGTTAATTGGCAAAGAAAATCTGTTACAAAAAATGTTCAATATTATCTAAAATTTCATGTTAAAAATATTACTCACTTGTGGTAATACTAAAAAGTATTTATGGATCTATGGTAAATCTGACACAAAGAATATTCATTATTATATAAAATTTCATGTGTGGGGACCGCAGGTAGGAAATTCAGGATGTATAATTTGAATAAAACAAATTCACATGTCTTTCACCTTCTGTTCTCCTGATACTACTTTTTCGGAGATTTTTGTCTCCGTGGGTAGAGACATGAGTACTATTCGTCGATTTACCACCATTTATTCCAGTTTAGGTCGATTGTCACTTTGTGTTCATTGAAAATTGTCAAATTCTATCTTCCTAATTTGAAGTCGAATATAATCAATTCTCATATTGTGAGTGAGTCTGCATCTAACTTGGTCAGATATCATCGATTAACAACCATTGATGCCAGTTTAGGTCGATTGTCACTTTGTGTTGATTGAAAATTGTCAAATTCTATCTTCCTAATTTGAAGTCGAATATAATCAATTATCATATATTTTAGTGAGTTTGCATCTAACTTGGTCAGATATCGTCGATTGACAACCTTTGATGCTAGTTTAAGTCGATTGTCACTTTGTGTTGATTGAAAATTGTCAAATTCTATCTTCCTAATTTGAAGTCGAATATAATCAATTCTCATATATTTTAGTGAGTTTTCATCTAACTTGGTCAGATATCGTTAACAACCATTGATGCCAGTAATTCTATCTTCTCGTCATAAAAACTAGAAAGTGTTAATTGGCAAAGAAAATCTGTTACAAAAAATATTCAATATTATCTAAAATTTCATGTTAAAAATATTACTCATTTGTGGTAATACTAAAAAGTATTTATGGTTCCATGGAAAATCTGAATTCAATATAAAGAGGCATTACTCAACTAAGCATGCTACACAGCACTCACTGACAGTGATATTTTTAATAAAGTTCAAAAGGTATTCACAAGTTTTGGCCTGCCATGGTCATAATTAATTGGAGTATGAACTGATGGTGCACCTTCTATGGTCGGCTTACGAAAAGGTTTCATCGGAATTTTGAATGGAAAAGCAACAGAATTAAATGTGCAAAAGGATGATTTGATAGTCTTTCATTGCATTATCCACCAACAGAACTTGTGTTCTAAGTCCATTCGACTCCCCAATGTTATGAATGTGGTAGTAAAAACCATCAATTTTATTCGATCCCGAGGGCTTAAAAGTTAAAGATGGATGAGCAAAGGAAAAATGTTGAAGCGGTTTTACGAGCTTGATATGAGATAGCAGACTTTATGTAAATAAAAGATAAGCCACTAACTGAATTGAGTGACCCAAAATGGATATGTGATTTAGCATTTCTGCTTACAGGCTATTTGAATGATTTAAATTTGAAACTTCAAAAACAAGGACAGTTAAATTGATTGATTTGTACAGCCATTTGAAAGCGTGTGGGAGTCACAGATGCAGTCTGGTAACAGTTACCATTTCAACACGCTCTCTGCTTATGAAAATATTGCTTATGCTCAATATGCTGAAGAACTCAAGTTACTGTCGGAACAATTTTCGAACAGATTTAGCGACTTCAAAAACAGAAGAATGTTTCAATTTATTAGCTACTCCTGCAAAATGTAATGTACAAAATGCTAGAAGAAATACCTGTACAAATACCTAGAAGAAGTCAATTTTTCGCAGCTTAGAAAATTCGCAAGAAGATTGATTCCTGCGTTTGGCAGTACTTATAAATTTGAACAGGTCTTTTCATTGATGAAAGTTAATAAATCAACACATCGTACAAGACTGACTGACGATAATTTGGAAAATTCTTTACGTCTTTGTATAGTGGAATTCATGGATGGATTAGTTTCCCAAATTCAAGCTCAAGTGTCTCATTGATTTCAGTGTATTTAACTTTTATAGTTTGTAACAATTGCAAATGTAACTATTTAATAATAATGTACCATTTTTTAAAATTTCATTTTGCTATTTTAATAAATACAATAATCACATTGTCAATATACACATACATGTCAATAATAAATACATAATACAATAATAACATTGTCGTATTATTTCATGCCTAATATCTATCGCAAAAAAATATTATCACTACTTTAAAATGCACTAAGTACTTTTAAACGCGGCCCGCGAACGTTTTGCACGCTAAAATTTGGCCCTCAGCATGTCAAAGGTTGCCATACCTGTATTATAGTTTCAAAAATTTTGCTGAGACTTGGTAGTAGGCTATTGAACGATAATTTTTTGGGAAGAGTCTTTGCTAGGTTTGGGAAATGCCAGTAATACAATGACTTCTTTCATGAAGTCAGGATACTTCATGTTTTCATGCAAATATTTATAATAAACATTAGTACTATTGCTTTTTTGGGTAAAAGATATTTTGTATTCTGTCATGGCGTTTTCCTAGGTTTTCTATTTTTAATTGTTGCAATATTAATTCTATCTCATCGATATTTATAGTTTAATTTTTAATTTGAATGTATATATTATTATCTAGGAATTCTCTTTTTTCACCCCCGTCATTTTCAGTCATGTGGTGTACGTGTACTCACTCAAAGCTTTCTACGAGTACATTAGCTTTGTTATCGTCTGTAAATGCTAGAATAAGTGATCCGTAGAGCGTAGTTATTTGGTTGTTAACCACAGTACTCATGTCTCTACCCACGGAGTCAAAATCTACGAAAAAGTAGTGTCAGGAGAACAGAAGGTGAAAAGTATGTGAATTAGTTTTAAGCAAATTATACATCCTGAAATTCCTACCTGCGGCACCCACACATGAAATTTTAGATATCAATGAATATTCTTTGTGTCAGATGAAACTAAATATCGATGTATTATAATTTCAAAAATTTTGCTGAGACTTGGTAGTAGGCTGTTTGGACAATAATTTTTGTATTTTTAATTGTTGCAATCTTAATTCTATCTCATCTATATTTATAGTTTCATTTTTAATTTGAGTGTATATATTATTATCTAGGAATTCTATTTTTTCATCCCCGAAATTTTCAGTCATGTGGTGTACGTGTACTCGCTCAAAGTTTTCTACGAGTCAATTAGCTTTGTCACCGTCTGTAAATCCTAGAATAAGTGATCCGTAGAGCTATGAACCGGCCCTGATTGGTGGGTCTTGGCGGTAGCTCGTTCTGTATCCATGGAGTGAGAGGCAAGAAAAGAAAATTCACTAATAATTGTGTGGTATCATGTATTTACGTTTAATGTTAATAGCTATGTATGTCCCGTGTAGTAGCAAAATAAAATAATCAGCAGTAAAAAATGTTCATTTATTACAACATGTCAGAGAACTGTGACATCTGGAATTACATAAAACGTTAGCTTTTTTACAATGACATTTGTTAAACACACATTGTCTTTTTCATAATTTCTGCAATTGCACTGTTTCATACCTTGTCAAAGGGCCTGTACACTGGAATAGGAGAAGTTCAGGACGATTTTCAACGCCATCTATGTTGCCGGTTTACATCTATCTAAAAGCTTACTTTTTGGTGTTTTATTTTTAAATGATTGTCAATCTGGATTCTGAAACAAAGTTGCAATCATGCATCGAGATGCAACCAAGATTATTGAATGAACAACGTTCATCTTGCAAACGTGTATAAAATCTTATTAGCTATTTGCATTTTTGTGCAGTTGAAGCTATTATTTGTTGCGAATTGTGCGTGAGTAAACAAGTAAAGGCCTGCTGTGTACTAGGATGCACGAATAAGCAAGCGATAAGGTGAGAGTAATATTTATTATATTCTTCCTAACTTTATTAATTTGTATTTGGGAAATCATTTTGTTGAATGGTTAAATATGTTGAAAGATTTTATCCTTATTTTACTTTTTTATAGACATTCCATTCCTACGAATGAAGACGTTTGCAGAGGTTGCAAAGAATAAATAACCCCAAGTTAATGCGAGTAGATACAGTATTATCATCACATAGAATAAATGGTATTCATTTTAAACCAATTTTGAACCCCAATGGCAGGTTAAAAAAACTTTCACTGCCAACTCTACATTTACCTGGTAAGTACTTATATTTTTGTGACAATAAACCTCTTATAAATTCTGGTAAAAAGTTATACAGAAGAAAAGAATTGTCATTTCTGTTTGTAGGTACTGTACTCAAAAATGATATTTTTGAGTACAGGAGCAACCATCTTCATTTTCAACTCCAAAAAGGCTGATAGGTAGGTATGAATTGTAGTATATTATTTCCACAAAAATCTGCATGTTAATTCTTCTAGTCATGTAATCAAGATGCTAAATTGTTTGAATCATTGTACATTTTGGGTATTGGCATGACTCAACCATATATGGCAGTTATAAGCAGGTAGTTATTTGAAAACAAAGAGAAATGGATTGATGTGTTTAACATCTGGGGAATAGGCTTCATGTTTTTATTTCATATTAATAACCAAAAGGTTTATTCAATAATAATTTAGGTGAAAGATAAATGTTATTGTATATTTTCTATAATGTAGATGTCCATTAGTTTATTTTTGCTTAATGATTTCCTTTTTCTATTGAGATTAATTGAGACATTTTTTAGAATCAATAGAGGGAACAAAAAAAACACAAAGAAGCGATTATTTCAAGCCCTTAAGTATGAATTCAAAATGGCAATATTTTATATATAATTGTAATAGTTGTAGTCACAACTATTGACACTGTCCATATAATAAATTTGAATTGAACCTGAAGTCATGAATTTATATAATTTGTAGGAAGCTCCTCGAGTATACTGTAGGAACCATCAATATCGACTAATATAGAAACAGATAAACTTGAAGGGCACTCAACTGTGACAGGTGAGTATAGTTATATCCTTTAGGGAATTATCACTGCCACATCCAAACATCTAGATACTTGGCTCAATTCACTGCCAGTTTTAATTCATTTCATTTTATAGACTCGTCAAAGAAGAGTGGAAGTAGAGTGGAATTTGTGTACATTTGGCAAAAGTTGAGGCAAGGATTCAAATATTTGAGTGCTAGAAACTTAAATCAAGATGCTATTGAAAATTTCTTTGGGATGGCAAGAATACGAATCCTTCATGTGCAAATTTTTTTGTTTGTGGATATAGTTATAAAATGTCAAAAACAAAATAAAAATTATTATAATCATCCTGTTTTTCAATATTACATCTACCTATATCTTATATGAACCATTTAATTGTGGAATTTAAAAGGTTGGTCCTGTTTGTCGCATAAACTGTACATGAAACCAAAATATATTACAAAATACTTCATTTAAACAATATTTTAATTTCAGGTATTTATATATGTATTTTCTTGTAAACAACAATATTTGAATTTGAAATGTTAGCAAAATGAAAGTATTTTGTTTCATTCACAATTTGATGCGATAACTAGCTTTGAGCATTTAAATTTCCCGCGAAATTATTATGGATCCTCATAGATCAAATTTCTGATTATAGAAATCTTTTTTCTTGGTACGAAGCCAGTTCGAGAGAGTCGCTAGGATCGTCTTTGTCATTAAAATTTTATATAGAGTGGCAGATCTATCGAGTATATAATCTTATGTTCTATGTTAAGCCGGTACTACATTGGAGCGTTACCTAAATTTACCTGAAGAATGAAATCGTAGTAAAAAAGTGATGTACAACTTATAACAGATATTTATTCTTGTAAAATGGGACTGGCAACTTTGGTTTTTCATATAAAACACGTAGAAGGGTGTGTAGTTGTACCACAATTCTTGGTTCTAACTTTTCAGTGTTAGGTACTTCTTGTACCCTGGTCAAAAGAGCACGCATCGTGTAGTACCGGCTACCGTAAAGTTAATTATTTTCAATATGGACGAAAGAGTGAACGTGAATCAATTGGGTAATTTTAATTTGCAAGAACAATTCCCATTTTTCCTTTGAATGTATATATTTTTTTCGTTGTTAATAGAATCATTGTTGAACTGTAATTTTTCTTTACTTGGAGTCTTCTAATTTTTTTACACATTTAGTATTATATTTATTATTATTAGTTTTATATTTACACGTTTTTATCTCAAAAATCTCATATTATTTTCGTTTATTAAGTGTTATAGGTTAGGTTAGAATAAATAAAAAACAAAAATATTTATTAGTATTTATATATTTTTAATAGAATTTCTCTTAAATACACCATTATATATATATTTATTATAATAGTTTCGTTTTTAATATTTAACATTTGTTTTTGATTGTTGACATTTTGCAAATAGATTAAAACTATTTTTTTGTACTTATACAAAATATTTTCTAATAGAAACAAATATATTAACATCGGCCTCAATCATCCCAATAAATATTCTGATTTGATCAATATACCGGTTGTCCTAATAAAGTTATACAGAGTGGGTTTTATACCGGTTGTCCTAATAAAAATAGAGTTGTTTCGAAAATAATTATAGATGCGTCAAAGTCATCTGTTAT
The DNA here is from genome assembly GCF_026250575.1 of Diorhabda carinulata. Classification (NCBI taxonomy): domain Eukaryota; kingdom Metazoa; phylum Arthropoda; class Insecta; order Coleoptera; family Chrysomelidae; genus Diorhabda; species Diorhabda carinulata. The sequence continues at coordinate 16,233,626 of NC_079462.1, forward strand.
AGTTAGTGTTTCTTATACGGAATGTTACAAGGGCAGTCGAAAAATAATTTGAGTTTGCTCGGTAAAAAACGTATGTAGAAACACTGAATTTTTACATTACTGGCAACATTGTAGTATCCAACAATCGTGTAAATCTGTTTTTATATCTTCTCATAGATGACGGTAATGATGTGATTGGTAATTTTTTCGATGTACAATTATTTAAAGTGATTAAACATTCTCAATCATTCGGTGATAAGATTAGATTAGGTTTGTCGTTTTTAAAACGGAAGTGCGTCATAAGAAGTGGAGGGACGTCATCCATCGTGATCATTATCTATCAACTGTCATTTGTTCAGATATATGTCATTTTCACAAACTGTAAACTGTTCTGTGTGTTGTCTATGATTATGTCTGCCATCTGTCAACAATCGTGTGTTGTGTTGTCTTTGATCGCAACTGTCGTTTCCTCCATTTATAGTGCGTGTGCTGGATGTCAAATTTATCATTTGTCATGTGTAAACTGTCGTTGTCTATGATCATATTGTGCCAAAACTATTTACTAAAAATTTAATGCAAAAAATTATGAACTTTATGAGCCATTTCGGAATGACGTTACAACCAGCCGCCATATTGACTTGGGGGACAAATATTGCGTTATTTATAAAATCTTGTTCACAAAAACAATATGGCCGACGTTTCAAATAATAACTTCGAAATGACCCATAATCAGCGTCATCTATCGTATCAGCTACAATAATTATTACAACGTTGCAAATAGTTTCGAAATAAAAATGATGTAGAATATAGTTGTTAGGAACACCCTGTATATTTATTGGGAAGTTTGTATATTTTTTAATTGATAAGAGATTCGTTGAAAATAATAGACAAGTGTTGACGTCATACACCGCCATTGTTAGGGATCACTTTACAAACAAAGTTTTAACTGTGTTGAGGATTGTATACATTTAGTGATTTATGATTTTTTTCGTATTTTTTTTAAATTTTGCAAAAAATAAACAAACTACTATTAATCAAACATTTTTTAAATAATTTTTAAAAAACACACACCACCTCACAAGCTTTGTTTGGAAAGTGAACTATAACAATATGGCAACCGTGATGTCTATTACATAAAATTTTAACCACGAACATATTACCCTGATTTCAATATTTGTAAATAATTGTTAGTGTTCAAGACGAATTTGTTTTTTATTTATTAAAATATTTAATGAAAAAACCTCGATAAGCTGTATTAAAAAAGCAAATTAAAATTCAAATGAAAATAATTTAGCAAAATTTTAATAAAAGGATTCTCGCGATTCATAATACCCCCGATCTTCTACGAGATTAAGCGAACGCGTTAGTGTACTCAGTCATCGACTACAATCATTTAATTTGACAACTAATTTAAAAATATCCGCGAGTGTACGTCAACAAATTCTCATCTCTACATATAGGAGGTATCTATAGTTGAAAGCTTACGTTATCGGTAGATGGCGCGCGGAATTTTTTATTTTATTATGCCTCTATTCGAGTTAGAGGTCGAGTTGTTTCGGTTATGGGTAACGAATAACGAGATTGTTGAATGGGTAACGGTTACAGGCACTCTACTGATACCTTGGTATGAATCAACGAAAATTAAAGGATTTTTGTTAATTTTTCATAACAAAAACTTCAGCTTCAGTAGAATCGTTTTTTTTTTATTTGATAAAATGTTTGACGTGAACGTTGCTAATATTTCAAATATTTTAAGCACTTCACCGGATACGAAAATAAATGAAATGATAATAAGTTTACCATAGAAAAATGGATAAATTTTTTAGTTTATGTAATTATTTCTATGTTAAACTCGATTAAAAAAAATTGAGGCACGCTTTTAGTTTTTTCTTAAATATATACATACTGTAAATAAAAATAAATCTTATATAATATAAAGTTCATATATATTATATTAAATAAAAAGGGACTAGGCATTTTATTATTATTTTTCTTCTTTTCTTTATGTGACATCAAGGGAATTAATTTTTTTGTGAGTGACGAAACATGTGATGTTTTTTTTTAAATAATATTCGGTTTGATGCCGCTGGATGTCAGAACTTTATTCAAGAAGTTAACAATGGCCGTCGCGGGTTGTTCGGGTTCTAATTCCGCAAATAGATGGCACTGGTTATCGGGATTGTTGACGTTTTGCTTCCTGGCGACGAATCCGAATATTCGACTGGAACAAACATTTTCTTGAAACCCATAAACGATAACACCGTAAATAAAAACATGAATTTAACAATAAAAAAGTCGAAACAACTTTTATATATTCAAATTTTCTTAAATCTTTAACGGGGGAAATTAGAAAAGTTTATTATTGATTTTTGTCTGTTATGAGTGGAATCGCAATGTTTGTTAATTTAACATAAAATTTTTAAATAATTTGTACATCCTTGAATCATTTACATCTACAGGAGTAATTATAAAAGTTTATTATTGATTTTTGTCTGTTACGAGGGGAATCGTAATGTTTGTTAATTCAAAATAAAATTTTGAAATAATTTGTACATCCTTGAATGATTCACATTTACGGGGGGGGGGGTTTAGGAAAGTTTATCAATGAAACTATAAATTTCGATGTAGGTAACGAATTCATGATCGATTTTCGTCTGTTACGAGGGAATGTTTGTTAATTTAACGTCAAATTTTGAAATATTTTGTATAACCTTGAATGATTCACATATTCTACGAGAGAAATTAAAATGTTTGTTGGCAAAATGAAAAAGTTCTCAACTCCCGGAAGGAGAGCAAAAAAATTGAAAACTACCATGAAATACGATTTTTGGGTAAATTTTCGAAAATATCTTTTTACCTTTACCCCGAAGACGATTTAGAATAAAAAAAATGAAAATATAAGAATTGGATTAATTTTTTTTTAATTTATAAATGACGTTGAGAAAAAAACAAATTTTCGAACCATCTATTAAAAATGACAAAAACGGATTTTAATCATTATTGTAGTCCAAAAGGTTATTTTTTGAGTTATGTAATAAATATAAAAAAAGTTTCAAATACAAGTTGTAGGGCATAAAATTTTAACCTTACTTCATCTAGACCACTTTTCCCCTAAAACACACCCTTTCATCCCTAAAACGATTTAGAATACAAAAAAGTGAAAAATCCAATCAAAAATATAAAAATGGAACTTTAAAATGTTTTTCAAATTATTTTTTTCAATTTTTTTTCATCTTTTTTTTTTAATGGCATTGATAAAATTTCACTCGATATTATATCAAAAATGATTATTTATTTCAATTTAATTAAAAAAAAATAAATTACTTACTTGGAACTTTTGGCAGCTCCCGTATCTTCGGAGTTAACCAACCACCTATGTTCGTCGGGATCTAATCCGCAATAAGACACCATATTAACGGGATAATGTTTCCTGAAGAACAATTTCCTTTTATTATCCGTCAAAGTAACCCCTTGGTCGCTAACTTTAAAATGCACCACCGCCGTTTCCGGAAGCGGATTCTTCTGGAACAACTGCATCACCGCTTTCTTAATAGCCTGAGGTCCTGTTAAGGATTCCATTTCGATTGTTGATAAATATAACACGTTACAAGCCGCTCCTTGAGTAAATAGGGATTGTTGTTGAACGCCATTTTGATCAGAATATCTAATCAATAACAAAAAAAAAACATTATTATATTATTATATTTTCACTACGTCTAAGTTGATTGGACTATTTGTATGTAGAAAATGAAGTAGTTCAGTCTAATTACTATTGAAGGTGTACGTAAGAGTAATGGACAATATTTTACCTTGAAAATATAACGACGGATGATATGTCGTTGTGTACGGCAATATGAAAAAATACGCGAAAATTGTCGAATTCAGCGTAAATATGTAAAACACAAAAGTCTAATTCCACTGGACTAATCTTCATTAGAAACTGTAGTAATTCAGTCGAAATATAATTAGGGTTGGAGGTAAGAGTCATAAATTCATTAAATAAATTACTTAGTAATGAAAGAAGATATCAAATACGTGTTTGTTATTTTCAATTTTTAAAAAATTCACCTTTTTCGAAATGAAATCATAATTTAGCTGGTTTCATGATTTAAATTAGAATTTTCGTCCGAAAAATAGCCATTGTCTGACATGTAAGTCTAATTTGAATGGACTAATCCTCTGTTGAAACTATAGTAGTCCAGTCGAATTACAATTAAAGTTGAATGTAAGAGCAGTGAACTTAATTATTAAATTACATAGTAATGAAAAAAGATATCGAATACGTGTTCGTCTGCTAATCTTTTAAGCATTCTTTATTAAAATTCGACTGGACTACTTCGGTTTCTACAGAATATTAGTCTAGTTAAATTAGACTTTAGTGTTTTACATATTTACGCCGAATTTGATGATATTCAAGTAAATTTGAAAGAAAGTGGAGAAAAATTGGACAAAATTCGCGTATTTTGTCAATAAACTCAAAAAAAACGTTTAGGGCAATTGATTATCATCATTAAAAAATATCTCGTCTACAAATCTTATATTCATCTTTTATTATATTCGACTGGACTACTTCAATTTCTGAATAAGATTAGTCCAGTCAAATTAGACCCCAGGTTTTTGTTTGAGCATCAATTCATTTCAAGTATTGTAAGTATAAACAGTGTGTTCGATTTGATTTTAAACAATTAGTTAATCGATTTTTACCTCAAGTCGTCTTGTGGTAGTACCAATCTACAAGGTAGCGCCATCTGTGTGATAGAATGTTGATATATTAAAGCGGATAACGAACTAAAAACCGGTTCGTTTTGACATCCTTTCAATCGTACACCTCTAGTCGTAGGTTCAATGAGAAAATGTCGAATTAAATCATCGGACGAAACGCTTTTGTTTTGTACGTTCGATGGAATAGTAGCCACTTTCAAAGCTAAACCGAACGCTCCTGGAAAGGAATTAGAATCTCTCACTAGGAACGTACCGGGTTGTTGATCACGTAGCATCAAAATAGCTGCAAATAATTAAAATAATATTCGATGGAAGAATATTTCCGATTAAAATCGTTATTAACCTTGTTCTCTCGTGATGGAAGGTTTGTACCAAAATTTCGAAGTATCTCTGACGAATTTAACGTTCGCCGCGGAAACTTCGTGAGTGGATTCGTTGTTAGATGTCGTGGAACTCCGTCTCGACGTCGTGCCGTAATATACGGTGGGGGAGGAGGAGCCGTTGTAAGTTGGACTTTTGGGGCTGTGTTGATAATCTTCTCTGAAACCTGAGGTGGGGGTCGCGGAAATACTGCGATTGGTTATTGTGTGGGAGTATTCGGTGTTTGTTATATCAGATGGGGAAGTCGGTCGGTCCTTTCTACAACAAAAATGTGATGTCCAATTTTCAAAAATGGGGTGTAGTGGGGGAAAAGGGGGTGAATGTTTGGAAGTGGGAGGCCATGTTTTATTCACTTCGGTTACTTTTTTTCGACTTAATCGAGATAATAAAGAATTTAAAGAAACGTAAATTTCGTGATTTGGTGATTAAAAATAGCAATTTTTTTATTGGAAAGTACATAGAAAAACCAAAAATTTGAGAAAAAGCAAATTAATATCATAATTTAACATTTTTTTAATTATTATACTTTTCGAAAAAGTCAAAATTTTCACCGTTTTTTCTTAATAGAGAATAAAAAAATTAACATTTTAAATAATTTTTTTTCCAATTTGAGTTAATACTTGGAGACATTTATAACAAAAAATATTCACCAAAATTTTAACACTTTTTGGTTGATGAAAAAAAAATAAATGAAATCTATCAACAAAAAAAATGTTTAAACATTCATTAAATCATCATGAAATTCACGCAACGTTACAATGACCTAATCTAACCTAAAAATTTTTCAATAATTCATAAAAATTGATCAAATATGATAATCAATTGTTTTTTTTTCAATTTATTTGGTTTTTTTTATATAATTTCCATAAAAACACATTTTTCGAAAAAATTCATAATATAGTTTTAGAAAACGGAATCATGATTTTATGATTTTTGGATTTTTTATAGTGGTTGTATTTTTGATTTTAAAACGAATTTTTATGGCCAAATCTGGACCCACTTGCAAATAATTACGAAAAAAGGTTTTTAATAAAAAAATTATCGAATTGTTGTGGAAATTTATGTGCTACGTGCAATTTGCATGCAAAAACAAATGTGCAATTATTTTGATCATCATCGTTATCATCATCATTTCTTTGTATATCTGTCAACTATTTGTCATTTTTTTTAATTATGTTGCTTTTTTGTCGATTTTTATGTATTCGATATTATATTTGTATTAATCTCATTCATTTTCTATCGGTTTAAAACAACTTCAATTTCGATTTCTATCAATTTCTTTATCTTCGAATATCGATTTCTGTTGATTTTTATCGCTTTCTGAAGGTTTATGTCGATTTTATTTCTGTCTATTGATTAGAGATTTTTTTAAATTTTTTTTTCATACTTTATTGTGGTTGTCCAGTTAATTTCCATCGCAGGAAAACAATTCAACGGGTTTGAACCCGCGTCGACTTAGTTATGTAGCAGAGCTGCATCCCACTACACCATCACGACCACATTGTTTTGTAGCAATTTTGTGAAAACTATGTTTGTTTTTCATTTTTTTTTTCATACGACGATGAAAAAATAATATTTTTCTACGGTTGTGAAAAGTGCTGTGAATTATGTAACAATTATAACGACAAGGACATGCTGTTTTGAGCGAAAAAATGAATAAATTGTTACTTTACCTTTCTGGAGAAAGGGACCACTTCACATTGTTTTTAAAAGTTGAAGATGGGTAACTCAATCTTCTATAAATATAATATTAAATGAAAACTTTTCGTATTTAATTAATAAATAATTGTGTCCACAACATTTCATAATTGATATAGAGTAATCATTCTATTCAAAATTTTCGACTTTATACTCTTTGTTACAAAAATAGTATATTATATTATAAGGATTAAAAGTGTATATTTTTTTACGAGCAATATTTGCAAGTGCGAGGCGGAGCGCAGCGCAGCCGAGTGAATGCAAAATTACGAGTAAAAATAGGCACTTTCAGTCCGTATGATATATACTATTTTTTCTCTAACCAAGTCAAAATTAAAATAAAGTTAGTTTTATTCAAAAATCCTTAATAATTTGGTAATAAATTTGAACACCTATTAATTATAACAGCGATAGCAAGTCGGTAGTCATGGATATCTGGTATTGTTGGTAAATATCGATTGTCAAGTAGACGTCAGTAGACGTACTAATGATATAATTTTTGTAGTAGTTTTTATGCTGCTTTCAAAATGAATCCCAAACACGATGAAAATATATAGTTGCCTAATTAGTTTGTTTACTAAGTTTGTAAGAGACAATGTGACAATTTTTTTCTTCAAATTTCAATTAGAGAGCTCAAGTGCAATTCTGCAAATGCTTTTAATTCTATGATTAAAAATGTTGCTAAGCAGCGAGCAAATTTTTGTATGGTAAGGGAATTGATGGCTTTTGCATCTGAAAATAGTACAAAAATGTCAACATTTTTTGATGGTTGGAGAAAAAAATTATTTTTTCTACGACCGTGCGTTTTAAACCCACTTTCCCACATGCATTTTAGTTTTGAAAGTGTCACTTTCCTGCACTAGTGCGGGAAAGTAAAATTATGCAAATTTTGACCTTATTAAATAGTTTTTTACTTCTGAGATTATAACTATTGTTACTACAGGTAAATATTTATTTACGAAATAGTCCATCAAATAAGATTTAAACCTTTTTTAGCTTTTTGTAACATTTTTAATTTTTTGAAAATATAAAATAAAAAAGATATTTTTTATATAACCTTGTACATTCTTCAAAGGAGTGTCACAAAACAACTATCAAACCACTCGGGTTTGACATCAGTTGCTATGACAATCCAGGCGTGTAACTGTTACTAAAACGTCAAAGTTGTTCAAAACGTCTTGGAAGTGACCGATATATAATGTATAATCTTCTAAATTAAACCACATTAAACCAAATAACTCCACTGGACCGGTAATTCTTACTAGTCTACGGAATACAACAAATTGTGTTTAGTATTTAGTAGTTTTTAGTTTTGTATATGTATATACGGTCGTAGAAAAAATAATAATGACCGCTTGGCCTAACTCCGTTCCGCGTCGTTCGGGACAACTGCAGTCGCGTGCGGGAAAGTATCACTTTCCGCACTTGTTAGGAAAATAACTATTTATGAACGTATATTACGAAATTTTCAATAATCGTCCTGAAACATAAATATTTTAAAGTTGTATTGTAAATAACTTCGAAATACCCCTGTATAAATTTTTTTTTAAATAAAATTATTTTCATAAGAATTTATGACATACCCTGTAAAAATTTTTAAGGAAATAAATCGATTTCAATCGTCTTATAAACATTCCAATTTAAATAAGTTTATTCCAGACACATTTTTTTTAAATAAATTACAAAATTTGGTACTCACCGTTGGGTGGTAGGACTTTTTGGTGGTAGTCGTTCGGAAGGTATGTCGAATTGTACGGTGGGAGTTGACGCGTTCGTGTACGGAGTTCTGGCGTGAACCGGAAATGCAGGAGTTTGCGGTCTAGGAGATGAATTGTGCGACGGACTGGAATCAGGTTCGGTTCCGATTTGCGATCTCCAAGATTGTATGGATTCTTCACGTTGATACTGAAAATTCGAATGAAATTTGTTTTTCGAAATGGAAAAACGTAAAAAGATCAAGCGGAAACAAGCACAAGACGAGAAGCTTTGTTGATAAAAATCGAAATTAGATTGAAACATCAAAATATTTTTCAATTTTCAATGAAAACGATTTATCAACAAATATTTTTTTTGTCAATTTATTCAAATTCACGCTACGAAACTTGGCAACGTTGTGATTTATTCCACGAGATGAACCTATATTGAGATTATAGTCCAGAGATATTTGTTAAAATTTTTGATCGTACAAAAATTTTTTGAGAAAGTTTATGTACTATAAGATGAGAAAAATAGTTGTCCAAAAACTTGTTTTTCATCACTATTTTTTTATAAATTGATTAAAAATTTGGAAATTTGTTTACTTTTTCGGAAATTATAAAATACATGAATAAACAAATAGGAATTATATGTTGTTGGTTTTGTCAAATTTTTAAAATTCAAATGGCGACAATTTTGACTTTTTGAAAATTTTATTGATATTGTTTTAAGAATTCCAAATCTTCTTCTGTCGCTTGCACTAAACCAAAATTTCCAAATTGTTAATATTCAAGAAATAACCGGTTTTTGAATAAACAAATTTACAACGACGCCATTTTAAATTTTCAAAATCTAAAAACCACAACTTTTCTTGTCTTCATATAATTTCAATTTGATTCTGTTATTTTTACCATATTTACAGCATAAATACACATTTCCAAATTTTTTTGTCAAACTTTGAAAAATCGAGCTAACAATTTTTTTTTGGAAAATTAAGTTTTATTATATTTTAGAGCATGAAATTTCCCATAATTTTTTGTACAAGAAAAAAATGGCGAAAAAAAACTTGGAACAAAATTCATTTTTTTACCTTATTCTCCTGGTTTATAATATTTGAAAGGAATCTCTCTATTTGAATAATATAACGCTACGTTGCCAAATTTAATATTTCGTCTTAATCAAGATGTATATTAAAATTCAATATTCAATTTTCCAAAGTTTAGGGTTGAAAAATTTTTTGAAAATATAAACTTATTATCCTAAAGGGCATCAACTTTCCTTCGACTTTATTCTCCTGGACTATAATATTTGACATAAACTTCTCGCTTCCTAATTCAGACAAAATATCTATCGCGATGTTGCCAAATTCATTGACATATCGTAATAAGAACGTAAAAAAAATAAATTTTCGACCTTAATCATCCGGACTGTAATATTTAAAAGGAATTTCTCGATTCGTAAATCAGACAAATAAATCTAATGCGATGTTGCCAAATTTATTGATACTTCGTAACAAAACCGTAAAAAACTGAAATATGAGTTCAATTTTCGACCTCAATCACCCGGACTATAATATTCGAAATTAATTTCTTGATTCGATAATCAGACTGATAAAGGTTTCACTACGTTGCCAAATTTATTAATATTTCGTGACGAGAACGGAAAAAAATTGGAATAGTAGTTCTATTTTCGACTTCAATCCTTCGGAAATAAAATTTGAAAGGAATTTCTTGATTCTATAACCAGACAAGTTCAAGTTTCGACCTTAATCACCCAGACCATAATATTCGAAAGGAATTTCTTGATTGGATAATCAGATAATAAATTAAAATTAAAGCGACTGCCAAGTTTATTATTATTTCATAACGAAAACGTGAACAATTGAAATAAAATTCGACGTTAATCTCCCGAACTATAATATCAGAATAATCGGTTGAATCAATTTAACGCTACGTTGCCAAATTTATCAATATTTCGTGATGAAAACGTAAAAATTTCAAATAAAGTACAAGTTTCGACCTTAATCCCGGACTATAATATTTAAAATGAATTTCTTAATTCCATAACCAGACAAATATATCTATTATTGCAACGTTGCCAAGTTTATTATTATTTCGTAACGAAAACGGAAACAATTGAAATATAATTCGACGTTAATCTCCCGAACTATAATATCAGAATAATCAATCGCTAATCAATTTAACGCTACGTTGCCAAATTTAAGTGATATTTCAACTAACTGAAATAAAATCACTTTCGATTATAATTTTTTTTTAGTTTATTACGATATGAAGATTTTTTTAGTACATGTGATAAGCGTAATAAACCAGTTAGTACCTGCCATGCCGATGCAATGTTATTAGGACTGTCGTTAGATTTGTCAGAACCGCTCGATAAGTTAGCAATCAAATCATTGAGCGCTTCAAGTCTATCACCATCCAAAGACGGTACGCCTCCCACTCTATCATCCGAAGATTGTCCGACGAACAATCCCCGATGATCGGCGGTGGACGACCTACCGCCGTCTCTAGGTATAGATAATCTATTTTCCGTTGATGGTGAATTATTGGTTGCTATTTCGATACCCACCGTGTGTTGTTGTTGTTGATTGTAGTTTTTGTATTGTTGTTTTTCGGCTAACGATAATAAACCATTGTCTAGTTGATCCGCGTTTCTCGACGAAGGGCGGATTATTTCACCCAGAGGGTTAACCGCCAGTATTTGCGCAGGGGTCTGTGTGCCGTTCTATAAATTTTAGGTTAGGTAAATATTAAACTACCGTGTAGGATTACCGATTAACCTTATTAAATATTTAACTAGATAATCGTAAAACTAATTGAATTAAGCTGGGTTTCTACGAGGTTTTGTAACAAATCGAGAAGCTAGGGGTTGTAAGCAGTAATTGGAGGATTGAGTCAATATTATATTCCCAATAAGACAGATGACAAATATTGTTCTTCTCCAATCTCACTGCCATACATGAAGCACGACACGGCTATGCGTTTTCTCGAGTAGGCAGTAGTCCAGTGAAAGCAGTCATGAATGACGAAGACTAAATGGTTAGATAAAATAGTTAATAGAAACTATGTAATAATATATTTCCCGCGCTTTCGAAGGAAGTTTAAATTTAATGACGACGTATCGAGATATTTCCCGCGCTTGCAAAGAAAAAAATTAATTAAAGCAGTACAACATTTCATGTGAAGGCTTTTCAAAATATTAATTTTTTTTGTTATCGCACTTTTTGCTACGTTTTATTGTAAAAAGACTGTAGTAAAGTAGAAAAAATTATTTTACAGTTTTGGTAGAAACCCAGCTTAAGTATTTAAATATAAAAAAATTAATTTTGTTATTTTTTTTAGTTTTAGTTTGCCAAAAAATGAGATTTTTTTAATTTGTTTTTTCCAAGTTCTATCCTGAATTTTTTTTTAATTGCCGTTAGATTGTGGTGATACATTATTCGTTCTGGCTAAGTGTACGAAATACGTAAAACATTTTTATTAATTTTCATTTTTTCGTCGTGTCTAAAAGTCCGAAGTACGTGAAAACATTTTTATTAATTTTCATTATTTCGATGTGACTATGAAGTACGTGATTTAAAAAAAAAATAAAACGGTACATACCTGCGTATACCTTTCGTGAGCTTTTTTCACGCTAACAAAAGGTCTTTCATTTTTCAAGGTAGTACTGTAAGTGGATTTCAAAGTACTGTAATTACTCGTCGAACCAGGGGTGGTACTGCCATTTTTCGACATTGTATTTATATGCAGAGGTATCGTGTAATCTTCGTCGTCATCAGCAAAAGCTGTCGTATCGCTAGTATAACCTATAAATCGTAAAAAATAACAAAGAAATAGCAACGGACTCACCACGTTATATGATCGCATTCAACACTCACCGTCGAGTCGGTGACTCGCCGTAGGACGCATATGCCTCGACTGTACGCTCCTTAATTCCGACAAAAGCCTAGTTTCGTGGGGTTGCCGTTCTTCCTTCAGGATAATTTCTCGACGTTCTTTGAGTTTTTGTTGTTGACGTTGCAACCATGTTAAATTCGTACCGTTGGTATATCTAAAAAATAGTGGAACGCAATTTTCAACGAGTGGAACGAAATTTTCAACGAGTGGAACGCAATTTTAAATGAGTGAAACGCAATTATAAACGAGTGGAACGCAATTTTTAGAGATACCCTAACGTTATTTTCATAAAATTGTATTTGATTTCCAACGAGTAGAACGAAATTTTCAACGAGTGGAACGCAATTTTAAATGAGTGAAACGCAATTATAAACGAGTGAAAGGCAATTTTTAGAGATACTATAACGTTATTTTCATAAAATTGTATTTGATTTCCAACGAGTAGTACGTAATTTTAAACGAGTGGAACGCAATTTTTATTGAGTGGAACGACGCATTTTTCAACGAGTGGAACGCAATTTTCATTAAGTGGAACGTTTTTTAATTTTCATGAAATTGTAACTAATTTTCAAAGAGTGAATGCATTTTTCAACGTTGGAACGCAATTTACATTGGATGGAATGCAATTTTCAACGAATGGAACACAATTTTCATTAAGTGGAACGTAATTTCAAAGAAATTGAAACCTATTTTCAACGAGTGGAACGCAATTTTCATTGAATGGAACGCAATTTTCCTGAAATTGCAACCAATAAATACTTAAACATTCAAATTCAAATGTGCAATATAAGAATTACACTTTGGGTAAGTTAGATATAATTTTCATTGTTTTGTATGTTTCACAAAATAATCACTTTGGGTTTTGAAAAAGTTCTAAAGAAAAGACCGAAGCTTCATTAAAATGTCTAAACAACCATTTTAACATTGTTTCAATCTACTTAAACCCAAGAAAAAACTCTATAAAAATATCCCATAAGTCGATTAAAATGAAAACCAAAAACTTGTTAGTAGAAATGACGATCGTCGTTTATCAGTGTAAACAAATAGAAGAATGTATTGGACAATATTATCTATAAAATAAAACCAAAGTTTTTGTCCAAAAATATCAACATACAAAATGCTAAAATCGTAAAACAATATGGAGTAACTTGCCCTGTCGTATGAAAACAACATGACGTTTCGCGTGACGTGACATAACACGATTGTCGTTCGCAGTCACGTGACTTTGTTTTGTGATTTGTTTATCGAATGTATTTACTAAAAATCTAAATAATCATTGATTTTTATGAATAATAGATTGTTTTTATTTCCTTCTCCGCGTCCCTTCATTTATAATTACAATCTATAAACAAAGAAATTCGTTGTTAATGGACGCAAGTCTAATACCACATTCCTGAAGGTATAAAGAGAGATAGAAAATACGGGTGGGTGGATCTATTCGATATGGCAATTTTCTAATAAGAATGGGTGTACGATCGTAATCGAATCTGAACGATTTTTATCGACTCTATTTGACCGAGAAATAATTGAGAATGTAAAAATTAAATTTTGTTATTTGATATTTGAGAGATTAATAAATATTTCAATATACTCGAAATTGTTTTTTTTTTCATTTTGTCCTCGAAATAATAAGAATAAACAACGTATAAATTTTAATGTTTCGACAAATATATTTAAAAGGAAAAATTCGTAGTTAAATTTATCCTTGACATTCCTGTTTACTGAACTATAAATATCTTTCGGAGTGGGCATAATGTAAGTACGTATGATTCAAATGAATATTTTTTATCGGATTATAAGGAAATTGCAATATTTGAAAGAATACTGCAACTCGCAAAAATTATTACGACAAATTTCAGTTAATTGAAAAATTTACTGAATATACGAGGGTTATTTATTGTGTTCGAAAAAAGTATGTATGAAAAATGTATTTGGTTTTGTTTAGAAGGCATCAAATTATTTCTCGATGAATAATCTCGTGTCATTTCAAAATTTGAATTCGGCATATACTGATTTAGAAAATAATTTTCGGAAAATATAAGCCAAATTAGAAGTACATGAAATTTTCTATTATAAAAATTTTAACCAACTTTAACGCCCTGTATCTCTTTAACGGAAGGTAGAAAAAACGTCAAAATTTGACAGTTTATTAAGGAATCATTACCGAATCTACTGATTTCGAAAATATATTTCAATTTTCATTAATTCGAAAAATATAGGTCAAATTAAAGGCACGTACAAAAACGTATCCAAAGAACATATCGAAAAGTATAACACGTATTACTAATTTTTTTGTGTGGTACCAAACCGTGTAGGGCAGTGTTATTTAAATAAAATCGTTTCTATCACAAAGAAATTAATCATCAACGAATGATAATTCCTTTAAAGGCCAGAATCCGCATTCCCTTCTCATAGATTTTCTAAGTCCGTATCGAGAAGAGAAACTTATTCGAAGCCGCCATATTTGGAAAAGAAATTCGATCTTTCCATCAAGTACCGTGAGAGTCGCATTTATTATAAACAAATTTGCATAAAAACAATTGAAATGTTGAATTAAATTCGAAATAAAAAAAAACAAAAAACTTACGTTTCGTGAAATTCTGGTGACTTGGTGTTGTTTCTAAAAGCTCCGGGCGGTGACAGACTTTCCGTATCCGAATAAGGACTTGTAACGACAGATTGTGAATGTTTATAAATCTTTTCAGGACTTCTCCTTATCGTCCCTTCGGTTAAACTCCTCTTCAAAGGATCATATCTCCTGACATCTTCTCTGTAATACTCCTCCCTAAAATCGCTTTTTATCGGTTGGAGGGTTGAATTCGTGTGGAAAATATTGTCGCTTTTCGGGTAATTATTTATTTTCGTACCGAATTCGGGGTAAACTTGCGCTTGGACTTTTCGTAGCGTTCCATCGTTACTCATGGAACTTTTATAAATGCTGTCACTTCCTGGTGAACTTTTATAAGTAATTTCACTTCCTGGTGAACTTTTATAAATATTTTCGTTACCTTTTCCGCTAACTTTACGCACTAACGAAGGGCTAGCGAGCCTTTTAGATTCGCTGATCATGTTGGCATTGATTCCGTAACTGCGGAAGAAAATTTTGATCTGATTGACCTTATCCAAATTGGGAGCAATCAAAATATTGTGGAAAACGTATTTTTTTAATATGTTATAAGTCAAGAAATTGTTTTTAAATCATTGCTAAAAGTTTTTGTCGATTTAAATTTAGTTAATACGGTCCTGTTTTTTGTTCACGTCAAAATTTGACAGTTTCTTCAGAATTTAATCCAGAATCTAGAGGGTTAGAAGATGAATGTCAAAGTTCTTTATTTTGACATATGTGAATCAAAATAGGGGAACATGTCATTTTTCAAAATTTGAACTTTGAAACTTTGTATCTCATTAATTAATCGTAGTAAAAACGTCAAAATTTGACAGTTTATTAAGGAATCATTACTGAATGTATCGATTTGGAGAAAATATTTCAATTTCCATTATTTAGGAAAATTTGAGACAAATTAGAGGTACAAGTTATTTTTGAAATTATGAATCATACCAAGAGTTTGGTTAAAATTTAGAACCCTGTATCTCATCAATAATTCGTAATGAAAACGTCAACATTCGATATTTTGTTCATAAAATCGTCCTGAATCTACTTATTTAAAAAATAAATCTCAATGATCATGATTTTGACAAATATGAGTCAAATTAAAGGAAGATGTTATTTTTCAAAATTTTCATTTTATCAAAAATTGACCCAAACTTTAACGCCCCTTATCTCGATAACCGAATGACGTAGAAACCTCAAAATTTGACAGTTTATTCATGAAATAAATTTCAATGATAATTATTTGGACAAATATTATACCAAATATTGTAACCAATTTTAACGTCCCGTATCTCGATAATCGCGTGGAGTGGAAACGTCAAAATTTGACAGTTTATTAAATAATAATTTCTGAATCTATTGATTTTGAAAATATATTTCAATTTTCATTATTTCGGGAAATATGAGCCAAGTTAAAGGTACGAGTCATTTATTAAATTATGAATCATACCAAAAGTTTTAACAAATTTTAACGCCCCGTATTTTATCAATGGAAGGTAATAAAAACCTCAAAATTTGACAGTTTATTTAGAAATTATTCCTGATTATACTGATTTAAAAAAAAAATTTCAATGATCAATATTTTCACAAATATGAATCAAATTTTCATTCTACCAAAAATTAAAACGAACTTGAACGCCCCGTATCTCGATAATTGAATGAAGTCAAAATTTGACAGTTTATTCATGAAATCGTCCTGATTCTACTGATTTGAAAAATAAATTACAATGATCATTATTTTCACAAATATGAGTCAAATTAGGGGAGCATGTCATTTTTGTAAATTTTCATACTACCAAAAATTTTTACCAAAAGTTTTAACAAACTTTAACGCTCCGTATCTCATTAATGGAAAGTAATAAAAACATCAAAATTTGACAGTTTATTTAGAAATTATTCCTGATTCTCCTGATTGAAATAAATAAATATCAATGATCATTATTTTCACAAATATGAGTCAAATTAGAGGAGCATATCATTTCATTCTATTATACCAAAAATTGTAACCAACTTTAATGTCCTGTATCTTGATAATTGCGTGCAGTAGAAACGTCAAAGTTTGTCAGTTTATTAAGGAATCGTTACTGAATCTATTGATTTTGAAAAAATATTTCGATTTTCATTATTTCGGAAAATGTCATTCAAGTTAGAGGAACATGTCATTTCTCGAAATTTTTATTTTACCAAAAATTGACCCAAATTTCAAAGCCCCATATCTCATTAATGGAAGGTAGTAAAAGCGTCAAAATTTGACAGTTTATTTAGGAATCATTATTGAATCTATTGATTTTAAAATAGATTTTATAAATTTATTATTTTGATAAATACGAACCGAATTAGAGGAACTTGTAATTATTTTTTTTTCAAAAATTCAACCAAATATTAAAACACAGAAATTATTTGATACTTCGATGATGATATGACAACATTTACGTCACTTACCTAAAGGGCTGGCTGGATTGGCGCGCGTGATAAGGGATGCTTTTCTCGTCTTCGTCGTCGATGAATCTAAATTCGTCTTCTCGACCGTTATTGGTCAAGCTCGGCGACGTTTTCAAGTCCGGAATCGACTGGACCGTCAGCATCATGTCGCTGAGAAGTTCGTCGAGTTCGCGATGTTGATCTTCGGGAGTGAGGGGGGAAGTTTGGGCGGTTGGTGGGGGACTACCAGAAGAGGCGGTGGTGTTGGCGTTTTGTGGATGATGTCCTGATACACATAAGAACCGATGAAAAATTAAGGTTAGGGTTAAGGTTATCCATATACCAAATGTACACGATTTTTGTTTACTTAGTTAAAATCGAAGTTAAATAAGTTTAAAAAAACAATAATAAAGAAATTTACAGGGGTAGTTGACGATATTTGTGTAAGGAGATATTACTTTTGCTATAATTAAAAAAAAAATATTTTTAACTGTATTAAAAATTATGAAAATTGTAAATATTTTTTTTTGACAAAACTAGTTATAAAAAATCATGATTTGGATATTTTTCCCGCATTTTTTATTATAAATTATTTTTTTTATGTGATAATTGAATATAAGGTATAATATAACAAACTAAACAAGAAATTAATCAGCGATTATTTTGAAAATATAATGACAAGAAATATTTTTATTTTTTTGTTTTTTAAAGGAAATATACTGTGATAAGAATAAATGTACGATGGCGAAAAAAATTATATTACTTTCGATTTTGACAAAGAAATTTTTCATATAATTTCAATACAATCAAAGGCGATGATTTTATTTTGAAAACAAAATTTCCAGCAAAAATTTAAATATTTTCCTTAAGTATAATAGAAACTACTTTTATAAAATGGATTTTTGCAACCGAAAATGTTGAAAAGACGCGAATTAATATTGAAAAACCAGAAAATATCGAAATAATTTTACTGGACCCACCGTGAAACCGGTCCTGTTCTAATGTCATCGAAACTAAATTTTGGCGGATGCCCCGAGTATTTCGTTTATTTTTGGCACTATTTTTTTGTTTTTTTTTATAAACCAGAGATTTTCAGAAGTCGAATAATCTATATTTGATATAAAAAACAAACGTCTACAAGTCGTAAATCAGAAAACACTTGGATATGGAATATTTCGTGACAGTATCAAGTGTATTTAAATAAAGTAGTTGTTTAGTGTGTAGATTTTAGTGAATAGTGCAAAGTGTTTATGAATAAATTACGTAAGGTACGTAAGTTTTTTTGTTGTCCGATTAATTTCATGTTTACTTTGTTATACCATAGTTAAAAACTTCGCGATAACGTTTTTTAACAAAAAAGAACTTGTGCGATATTTTTTTTTTGGGAATTTGCCAAATGATAATAATGGTTCTACATTGTGTTTATCTGAATCGAAAAGATGATCTCGCCTTGAAACTGGTTATATACTGAAAGTGTAGGCGTTCAAGATGAAATTACAAAAGTTTTGATGATGTAGTGGGCGATTTATTTAATCGAATGTATTCTATTGAATGGAAATATGAGATTTTCATCAATTACTTGATGCATTTCGATGTATTTTGGAAAGGTTTTAAATTTGACGATTTTAATGGCCCCAATAAAGGATTTGTTTCCTCTGCAAGGCTCGAGTTAGATTAGCTTCACAATATGACTATTATTTGATGATTATCGATGATTTTTTGGGAGAATTTGATGATTGTAATTATCCGAAACTATTTGTATAGAAATTTATTTTAAAATAATTAAATAATTGTAAAAAAAGTAAAGAAAATTGTAATTTTTCGTTAAATACTTTATTTCTTATTATTTTCTTTTTATCTGTGTTGGAAATAAATTTTCTCCGATAATTTAATATTCACGGCAATCTAGAAATTTTGATAATCCGAAATGTCTAGAACATGAATTTAGTCAATCAAATGAATTGTGAATTGTGAAGTGAATTGTAGTTGCAAAAATTAGTTAAGTGAATAGTGAAACGTGAAAGTTCGTGTACGAATAAATTGCTTGTGTGGAAATTAACCTTTTTGTAATGAAAAATCGTTTAAATGAATAAGAAAAACAATAAAATAATTTCAAAATTGAAAATTTAATCTCGATAATTGTAAAAAAGAAGTAAAGAAAATCGTAATTTTTCGTTAAATACTTTAGTTTTTATTATTTTCTTTTTTTGTGTGTTGGAATTGATTGTTCAACGAAAAAGAAAATTTCACAGATAATTTAATATTCACGGCAATCTAGAAATTTTGATAATCCGAAAGATCTAGAATGTGATTTTAATATATAAAGCGAAAATCGTAAGTTAGTCATACAAATGACATAGTACAGTTGAATAAATTAGTTAAGTGAATAATGAAACGTGAAAGTTCGTGTATGAATAAACTACGTGTGTAAAAATTAACCTTTTTGTGATTTAAAGTCGTTTAAATGTAATGAAAATTGTAATTTTTTCGTTAAATACTTTATTATCTTCTTTTCTGTCTGTGTAGAAATCGTTCGTGCGTGTGTGTATTAATAAAATGTCGTGAGGATTGGTATTAAGCTAGATTTGTTAGCTTAATGCAAGTTAACGACCTTTTATCGCTAAAATAAATAATTTAGAAACAAGGATACTTTTCAGTCGAATTTAACGCGATAAAAAAAATAAGATTTTAAAAAATGAATAAATTTGATATAATTTCCTTTTTGTCGCCAATAAATTCCTGGGTTGATACAAACCAATTTCAACCCCATTCAATCTCATTTATAACAACAATTCAAAATTATTGAATATAAATAGAAAAAATTTGAATTTCCGTAAGAAATTGACGACATATTATAAGTACAAGGTATATCGAAAGAAAAATCATTTTTATATGAGAAATTTTGTAAATTCAATGTAATCGTCTCAATAATTAGAAAAAAAATTTAATTCAGATCAAAATTTTTCCATTTTTCAATATTATAACGCACTTTTTAGAGCTATGCCCGCCCTGTCCGTTTTGTACTCCTCAAAAGGAAAGCTGGAAGTCCAGTATCGAGTTAATCACGATTTTAAACCAAATAAAAATGAAAATTTTGTAAATTCAAAGTAAGCGTCCCGATAATTATAAAAAAATATTATTTCAGTTCAAAATGTTTCCATTTTTCAATATTATAACGCACTTTTTATAGCTATGCCGGCCCTGTCCGTTTTGAATTCTCAAAGGGAAAAGCGGGAGTCCCAATATCGAATGAGTCCAATACTGAGTGATTCACGAGACTCTCGCATTATGACTTTAAAATATTTTAGACAGGTCTGTATTCAAAACTTCTCTGCCCATATTTCAATTTAATTTGTACTAAATTAAACGTCAGCGTGAGTGTTTTTACCATTGGATCGTTGAAAATCAATTCAAACTCTCGTAATAGATCAGAAAACAATTTTTACGTTAAAAAATTTCATAACTATATTAAATTAAACATAATGTCAAACCCTGTATAATTATTACGTCCAATTTTTACAAGGCCAGTCTCAAGGTTATAATACGCATTTGGCGGATCGAGTTCAATTTTTTTTCGTAGATAATTACGTGACTAACCATTTTTGGAAACCCGGTTTCGAAATTTGTATTTTTTTATTTGTTCTATATACAGAATACATCATTATATATATAAGGTGGCCCAATAAACGATATATTTCGATGATACGAAATTTTTGTTTAATAATAATTCGTATTAATATTGATGAAATTACCTGCTGAAGAAATGCCACTGTCCATCGACACTGTCAATGGACTAGAAACAGCGCCCGGAGATAATTCCGTTTTTTTTGCAATCGTGGCGTATATACTTCCGTCTAGTGGTCCAAAAGTATGGTTAACGTCGTCTGAAACAATTCGCAACAATTGTTTTCCATCAAACAACTAACCAAACAACGATTTTATCATGAATTATAATTAATCGAAAAATGAAACTCATCGAGTTTTTTAAACCTAATTTGGCCCAAAACTGATTTATTTTACAAACAAATAGGGCGAAATTTATAAAATCGAACTATTTCCATATAATTATAGAGCGGAAAACTGTATATTTATCAATCGGACTTGAACCCGCGACCATTCGACCGCAAAACAAGCCAAACGTTATTAATAATTTTTTCCTTCGATTATGACGATCGAGAATTCGTTAAAAAAATGAAAAAAATTAAATTCTCATTTTACAAGGGGATGAAGGGAAAAAAAAGTCGACGAATTTCTTTTTTATCTCATTTTTTGTCGTATATTAAAAATAATTTAAAAAATCGATAAAAAGATATTGTACAAGCATGGATGCCTTTTAGTAACAGATTTAACGTTGGGGTGCTTTGCCATAGGGGGTGGTATTTCAAATTCCAAAATATTTATTCAATGTTTTTAGAAAATAATCCACTTTTTTTCATTTTATTTGTCTATAGAATCATTAACTTTAATAGAATATAATTATTTTACTTTAAAGTCATTTATAAATCAGTATACAGGGTGTCGTAATATAATGAAATGAAACCACATATAGAGGCTAATAGTAAAGAAAATTAAATCATTTAATGAAAAAATAAATATTTTTTTCAACAAGAACGATTTTTTTGAAACTAATGCTTTTTATTAAAATAAAAAACATTAAATTACTCCCACCTCAACTTCTCAAATTTTTTTCTATTTTTTTTTTAATTTTATAGAACCAATAAAAAAAGTAAACGAGTTTACTTAAAATAACTCTTCTTGTTCAGTTAACATTTTTTCTACGCGAGATATTGTTTTTTTTTTGGTCATCCCGTATATTATTCAGACTAACGAAATAAACAATTTAATAACCCCTGAATATAAGATAACAAAAACATTTACATAATAACCTTGCTTGATGTATACTATCATTAAATAAATTTATTCGCCTTCTTTAACAAAACAAAATTAGAATGTCTCCAATAAAAAATTTATATAACATTTCATTATTTATTTGTGCTTTGGCAACGTAGCATCATAAACGACTTTCACTTTTTAATACCGAAATTAATTTAAAATCACTGTTTTTATATAGAATTACATCTAATATTTAATATTATTCCTTATTAGATACAATATTTCATTGTTATTTCACAATATAATTTCAATTAAATTTTAATATTCTGAAATTCATAGATTTCGAAACACTATATAAAGATATATAAATCATCATGTAATTTCAAGACTTTAAACAAGACGTGACAACGTTGTTTCGTTACGTAGAGTGTTAGCATCATAATCTTATTATTATTATTACGAGAGAGAGAAAGAGAGATGGATGTCGTAGAGTATGTATACTAAAAATTCGTTTCCGTTTTTTGTATATAAAAAATCTACTAATTAATATTATTTTTTCAAAACCAACGAATAAATACTAATTAATTTCGATATATGTGAAATAATTAAATCTTGACAACGTCGTAACCGATTCTATCAATCAGACATCGATTGTATTAGATCGAAATAGCTTCTACGAGAATTTAAAAATTTAACGATGCGCCCGTTGCCAAGTTTAATTCTATTTATAATAGCAACAATAGAAGCTAGAATGATTTCCATACCAGTTATATTGACGAAAAATATTAATTTTCAAAACAATACTGAAGAACGTAACCGTTTTCGTTTGTTACTGAAGATCATTATTATCTGTAAAGGTTATATCTTTTGTTCTAACTTTCAACCGTAGGTGATCAATTGATTGATCGATTATTTTCATTTCTTATTACCATCAGTATCTGTATATCGATTAACAACGTATTAAGAACGAAATTGGGATTGGAGGAATCGAAAACGCGTCATATTTTAACGAGATTATTCGAATGATAATTCGAGTATGTTAATGAAAATGGCGTCTCTAGTATGACGAAGATTAAATTTTCTTATTTTTGATTACCATACTTTCAATGAGTCGTACGGAATTCTGCGCTGAAGATCACATAATCACAAATATAGGTGGGGAAAAAATATACGTTTATACGGAGGGAAACAAAAATATAAAGTGAAAGTGAGGGAGAGTGGGAATACAAGAGGACGGAAGGAAAAAAACAAATTATAAGAAATTTATTCGAAGAAAGTGCAAAATGAACATAATCTTCGTATTTTTCGATGAATTTCACGTGAATTTGATTCTCAAAGTTTGGGTTTATCTATTCGAATAACGTGTAGGGGTGAGTGGGAAAGTTGTTATGAAAAAAATGACTACAGCTCTGGTTTTTCCAAACCGATTCTATAAAAACTTTTTTGTTAGAAAGAGTTTTTTCTTGCTGATGTAAACGTACTAATTTCAAATTAATCTAATTACTAATATGGACGCTAGAGGGAGTTATTTAATCAAAGAATGTAAAAAATACAAATTATCAGAAATTTATATGAACATAGTGCAAAATAAATATAATCATCGTATTTTCCGATGAATTTTAAGTAAATTTGATTCTCAAAGTTTGAGGTCTATCTACTCGAATAACGGGTAGTTTGAGTGGGAACTTTGTTACGAAAAAAATGGCTATACCCTGGTTTTACCAAACCGATTTTATAAAACTTAATCTTGTTAGAAACAGCTATTTTCCATGACAATATCTGTACTAATTTAAATTTGATTATATAAGTAATATGCGCGATAGAGGAAGTTATTCAATTTTGATTTTTAATTTGAATATTTTTAAAAAATTCCCACAACAAATATGAAATTTCGTTAAAGAGAATGAATCTAGACCTAATTAAAAATAGAATAGCGAAAACCACATGTCGATATCATTTTCCTATGGCAAGATATCTTGAAAAACATTTTTCTTTAAATATGGAGTATCGATCATGGTTGATGAATTTAGTTATCAGTGGTGCCAAAACAATAATATCGATACCAACCGAGTAAAAAAACAAAATTACCCCAGGAAAGTCGATTGATTTTCTCAAAAAAAAAAGTATAAATTAGAAAAATCGAAAATTTAAGTTTCATCTCTAATAATTTTGACTGCCCATTGTATACATATAATTTCTACGTTCAATTTTAATTTTCTTTAGAATTTTTTCGTGGTATGACGACCGTTCGTAGAAATCCCGTCGATGAATATTGAAATAAATAAAATAATCGAAAAAAATATATATGACACTCCTCGTATACTATGAATAATTAATTTTTGCTTCAAACCGGTACAAATACGACATTGATTCACGTACCAGCAAGTCAATTAGCTCATGATAATGAGGTTTATTTTTTTGTTAAATAAATAATAACTACTGGATTCAGTTTTGTATCTCACCCTGTATAACAAACTTTGAAACCAATCCATCAATTCACCGAACATATTTAGTAGTGCTACCTGTATACTAGCACTCACAATTACTGTCTGACAATCTGACTATCTGTAAATACAGGTTTTCCTGACGATTTGCTAATCGGAACACTTCGCCGATTTCTTTTTTATTTTAAAGATTATAACAAAAAAATATAATGACCTTTTTGATTCCGTCGCACATTTAACTAACACCGACCACACGGCATCGAAATACAAACTGATGAATATCATTTACTTCAATGTAAACAATCTTCCCTCCAAAAAATTGGAGAGGGAGAAGACTACAGACTCCCTTCCGAAATAATCTCGCGAAACTGGCTGAAACCGGTGAAAGTAATTACGAGGGGAAGTCGTAGCTTCAATTAATTTTTTCGTTTCCGTTTTCTCCATTTATGATTTGACAATTTCCTTTCACTCATTATAATAATCGTGAATGTACGAGGTTTGTTTTATAAGTATTTGAACTTAGTTAGTATTTTAATGATTTTGAAGGAAATAAACTTTTAGAATTGATTTACGAAGTTGTGAATTGATTCAGAAAGTTGAGAGTTGATTCAGGAAGTTGAAAACGTGATTTATAATTAAATAGACTGTTTTGAATGAAGATAATAAGATAAAGAATGCAATTCATCGAAATACTTATTGGAGAAACTTCGTATTAAAGTTTATATTTTATAATATACAGGATGGAGCGAAGAATCAACTTGAAATAAACGATGTATACGCCTCTAAAATTTGAAAAATGATTTTTTTAACACTGGAAAAAAAAATTAACGCATTCGGACGAAGAGAAAAGCCCAGTAAAAATGATAATAGTGAATGTACGAGGTTTTTTTTAAATGTATTTGAACTTATTTTAGTATTTCAATGATTTTGAGAGAAATAAACTTTTGGAATTGATTCAGAAAGATGAGAAATGATTCAGGATGTTGTGAATTGATTCAGGAAGTTGATAATTAGATTCAGGGTGTTGAGAATTGATTCATGAAGTTGAAAATTTATTCAGGGTGTTGTGAATTGATTCAGGAAGTTGAAAATTGATTAAGGGTAATATGAATTGATTCAGGAAGTTGAGAATTGATTCAGAAAGTTGAGAAATGATTCAGTATGTTGTGAATTGATTCAGGAAGTTGATAATTAGATTCATGATGTTGTGAATTGTTTCAGGAAGTTGAGAAATGATTCAGTATGTTGTGAATTGATTCAGGAAGTTGATAATTAGATTCAGGATGTTGTGAATTGTTTCAGGAAGTTGAGTTGGGTAATAAATTTCCAGAAATAGCTACTTTTTGATACCTGATTAATTGTGACATAGTTAAAAGAACGGATAAGTTTCGATATGGTTTCAAAATTTTTGATTAAACATCTACCTGATCTGTTCGACGGATCCGGATCTGAAGAAGTCTCAGTAAAAAATATTTGCCGAAGTACACAGCACAAATAACAACTCGGAACCGTAAAAACCACCGAGAATAATACGAGCAGGTTGAAAAGTAAACGCCCGATGATGTTTTACCTACGTTCGGACTCCCGAAATTTATTTTCATCTCTAAAATAGGCACCGATGACTGTTCCAATTGGACAGAAATAAACTGAACACGCAGGTTTTCTCGAATCGACTATATAGACACAAACGATTTCAATAATATATAAAGAGTGTGGTTACAAAGTAATGAAATGGATTTTTTTTATTTAAAAGTGATGTAGAATCGACTGGAACGTTTTATAATGTTCCAAAACGATACAGAACAATACAAGTTGTACTAAAGACTATACAGTATTGTTAAAAATGTTCTAGAACAAACGAAAATGTTATAAAATGATAAAGAACAAACCTAGATGTTCCGAAACGGTACAATAAGTAATTAATTTGTTCCAAAAGTGCTTAAAAAAGATGTAGAATCGACTGGAACGTTTTATAATGTTCCAAAACGATACAGAACAATACAAGTTGTACTAAAAACTATACAGTGTTGTTAAAAATGTTCTAGAACAAACGAAAATGTTATAAAATGATAAAGAACAAACGAAAATGTTATAAAATGATAAAGAACAAACCTAGACGTTCCGTAACGGTCCAATGAGTGATTAATTTGTTCCAAAAGTGCTTAAAAGTGATGTAGAATCAACTGGAACGTTCAATAATATTGCAAAACGATACAGAACAATACAAGTGGTACTAAAGAAGATACAGTGTTGTTAAAAATATTCTAAAATGATAAAGAACAATTCTAGATGTTCCGAAACGGTTCTAGAAGGAGTTAAATTGTTCTAAAAGTACTTAAAAATGATGTATAATCAACTGGAACGTTTTATAATGTACCAGAACGATACAAGTTGCGCTGAAGACTATATAGTGTGGATTAAAATATTCTAGAGCAAACTAAAATGTTCTAAAACAATAAAGAACAATCCTAGATGTTCCGAAACGACCTAGAAGTTGTTAAATTGTTCTAAAATATAAAACGATTAGGAGTCGATATATTTTCATTTTTTACGGAAAAAACAACAACGAAACTATAAAAAAATTTCACTCACCTTCGTCATATTCTTCAGAATCATCATAATCTTCGATCAGTAACGGACTATCGGCCCTCGTAACTGGATCATCTGCTAGGGTGAAAGGTACCGCAGGTGTAGGAGCCGGTACTGGATGTCTACCTTCAGGACCGGGGGAAAAATGAAGCTCCACTGCCCCATCCAAAGGAAATCTAGGATCTATATTCAAAAATTTTAAAAAAAAATCACGATTTTATTCATTAAAATTATTTACCGTTACAAGCACCGTCTAATTCTTGTCTAGTGAAACTCAAAGTATGATCTGAGACTGCGCACGTGTGGAATTGACAAGCGAAAATAATTTCCCGACCGGTATCGCTTCGATGGTAACATTTGATCAAAATATCGCCTCTTAGTTGTAATCCCCTTCGTCCTTCACCGGAAACGTTCACCGTGAATTGACTCACTCCGTTCGATATGAAATAAACACCCGACGTATAGATCGGCGTATGACCCTCGTATAATTTCAAAAATGCCTTACAACCACCGCGACAAAAAGACGGAGCTCCGAGAACGGTGACGTGCGTAAGGTACATGGGAGCCGCATTGATTTTGATGTTATGGGAAAGTAATCCAGAGAAATAGTCCACGTACCTGAAGGGGATAGAAAACAAAAAGAAAAAAATGTTTTTTGTGGAGGAAATTTAACGTGAATAATTGAAAATTGGTATCTACCTTTTATTAGACGGTAGTATTAGAGGTCCGACGGTGTCGTCTAAGAATTTTCTCATTGAAAATCGATCTAATGCTTGTTCGGCGTTACCGCAAATACTAGAATAATGCATGTAAGCCGAAACGATTACCCCTAATTTATCTTTATTACCCCTAAAATTGATAAAAATTAACGATATTCTATTAGTTTTAAATGTATATAACTCGAATTAATAGAGACAAATATGTTTGTTTCTGATCTGTGTTTGGTTCCGAACCGCTTCGAACCGGTTATATCTGCCTATCTGCCTAGGAGTTGTATGCTGAATTAATTAACCTTAAATGTTGAAAATTCGTTTATTAGGTTTTAGTTTAGTCTCTAAGTCGATATATTAATAAAATTATTCGTATTAAAACATTTGATTTCTAAATTATTTTACGTAAAAGGTAAATTTGTGTTTTAACCCTTAGATTTAATAAAAAATAAAGTAATAGACATGTTCGAAGTTCATTAAATCTTATCCTGAATCATCCTCAAATAATTATTTATCAAAAAAATGAATATTACAAAAAAAATGTACAAGCGTTGTTTAAAAATGATTATTACCCTCTTATGTTCTAATTTCTTTTCTGAGTCATCTTCAGGCATTTATTTATCAAAAAAATTGAATATTACAAAAAAAAAACATGTACAGGGGTTGTTTAAAAATGATTATTACCTTATTATGACGTTTAAAAACACGTTTTTTAATAAAAAAAAATAAAAGGTATATTCAAAATGTTCTAATTTCTTTTCTGAGTCATCTTCAGGCATTATTTTATCAAAAAAATTGAATATTACAAAAAAACATGTACAGGGGTTGTTTAAAAATGATTACTACCTTTTTACACGTTTAAAAATACGTTTTTTCATAAAAAAAATATAAGACATTTCTTTTCCTGAATCGTCATCAAACAAAAAACAAATACAGGGGTTGTTTTAAAATGTTATTATGACGTTTAGAAACATCTTATTGAACACAACAAATAAAAGACGTGATCAAAATGTTTTCTTTTTTTTCTGAATCATGATATTCATTTATCAAAAAAATATAGACCTTGCAAAAAATATTTATAGGGGTTATTTGAAAATAACTATTACTTTTTACCACTTTCAGGAATATCTAATTGAACAACATAAATATTTATCATTCCCAGGCGCTTATTTATCAAAAAAAATAGACCCCACCGATTCGTTATATACAGGGAATCGCTAAATCGAGGAAAAAATACAAATATTTATATGTTTCCAAGTTTAAAACAGAAAATAAAAGCAATCGACAAAAAAATGAAGCAACCGAAAAACAACAGTTAGCTGCAGAAAAATTCGTCGGTAGAAGCCGGTCTGGATGTCGTCATATACAGGGATGTTACGAAATGTACATTTTTAATAAAATAAACACGAAATAATAACTTTTAAACAGCTTAAGTCGATAAAATCTATTTTTTTTTTCGATAAATAAATATCTGAAAATGTTTTAAAGATATAATCAATAAGTTTATAGCTCAGTTGATATTTTTTTTATAAAATAAAGTGCTAAAACGATCACAAACATTGAGGCGAAACTTCGAAAAATCTTTAATTTCTTTTCAAAATCGTTATGATTCGAAAATTTGATTGAATATAGATTTAATTGAATTTCAAAAAAAAAATTTGACCAAGGTCTTGATCCGGTTCTATTTTTCTGACCACCAGATTCAGCTCCATAACAGAGGTTCAATTCATCGAATTATTTATATAAAATGATTAATTTTTCGAAATATTTGATAGAACAATTCAAGATGACTTGTCAATATTCGAATTGGTTCGGTTTTTTACGCAGAAAAATGAGTTGAAAACTGCGTAATGTCCAGATCTAAATTCAATTCATTTTTTTTTCATTTACTCCGATTAAATATATATACCTAGAGTGCAAAACCGCAATTCTGTGTTTATCTCCCGAAAGCCAAGAATCGATTTCTTTACACATACTACACAACTTCTCCAGAGGTGGCGCCAAATTCGGAGCCCAACCGACTTCTTTGACGTTTTTATGTTCGTTCCTCAACGAACGTTTCGGTTCCGATAAATTAAAAACCTATAAAGAAATTAACACAATCGATAACGATAACAAACATTTCCCGAAGATCCCTAAGTCAAACAACAAAATCCAATAATTACCATATAATTATCTCCATGTTTGTTTTTCAACATATGAGCGACCTGCTGTTGTCCTTGTCTATAAGAACGAGACGTCGCCGATGAGGGGAACCACATGGAGATGATCCTCTCGGTAACGTAACCGAGATCCATGGTAGATGCACCTCCACGCGTGGATCTCGGTTGACTCGTGAGGGCCTCGCCGAAACCATTGCACGATGTGGATCGGAGCATCTGAAAACGACAGAGTATTCACTCTAGAATGAATGGTTTTACGTGGTAACTCAATTGGTGATGAGAAGTAGATTGCAATCTATAAATAAGAAGACCTCAGAGTTGAAACGTGGAATTTTGTAAAGCAATTAAAAACAGGATCCAAAGAAAAAAGAAAACCACCCAAATCCAATTATTTATCGCGTGGTACAAGCGGAAGATGTTACGGATCATGGATCCCTTTGTATATATCTGAATCCTCAACTTTTTCCAATAGTTCTAATATAAAAATCGCAGTCTATGTCTAGTTTTGGATTATCTACATCGATATGACTACAACCAAGATCAAGATGTGCTAGTTAGGGATTCCCACTGTCCAGGTCATCGTTTAAGTGGTTCCAAACTTGATACATTCATTGTGATTCAGTTCTAAATATCTAGAACAACTCTATTGACCTTTCACCAGTTTATTGAGCTTCTTGCTCTATTCCAGAATCAAATGTGATTTGGTGATTGTAGATACTAAAAAAACGATTCACGTATCGTTTTTTGGATCGATCTAATCAACCACAACGTGGAAAATTGATGGTTAGACAAAGGACAATCACCAAAGGAGAGTTTTGTTGTGGGTCTACCTATATCTATTCTATATACCTATTCTTGATGTCTTCAATGTATTCAAATCGCCGTTCTTTCAAGCGTGGAAACAAGAAAAAGTCACACGGAGACAGGTCAGTCGAGTAATGTGCGTGGTTAAGTGTGCAGTTGCGTTGTCATGGTGGAAAAACCACACAAATGTTTGCTAAACCAAGCTCAATGATTTCAGATTGTCTGTACGCGAAAGTTCTCGAAATTTTTTCAACATTTTCATCGATTCGGGCAGTTGATGGACGTCCCAAGCGAGGTTTGTCATCAATCGACATTTTTAAATCGATAAAACCACTCATACAGTTGAATTTTCCCCATAGCATCATCTTTGTAAGTAGTTTTCGACATTAAAACGAGTAGAAAACAAAATTTCACGTTGTTCACTTAAATTTACCGGGCAAGTAAACGGCCCGCGCGACACTGAACTGACGACGAATCGCTAGCGGTAGAAATCAGTACTACAAAAGCTCTACCCATGGTAATGCTATTCAGGTTACTTTTGGATACCCCCTCGTATGGTTAATAGTTACATTGTGTACGGAGAAGGCTTTGAGAAGCGTTTTGACTTTGAGCTCTTCGATGTCATGAAGCTTCCCAGCGCTTGTGCAGTCACCGATGTCTTCCTCGACACACCGACGGCACTCTGGATCATTCGTGATTCCCATGGCGTGAAAATTGCATCTTAGATGACAGTGTTTGGTTTCAAATTTGTTTGAGATTTGAATTTGAGATAAAACACGTACTGTGAAAGTTAGTTCCAAGAAATTTTGATATTTGAGCAACCAAATTTTATTCGGGACCTTGTACCGTTAGATTTTTACATATTTTTTTACATGGAGAGAAATTCGAGCATCCAAGCACAAATATTGGTTTTACCGAAGTCTCAAAGAGCTTAGTTTGTAATTGCACGAAAAAATAATATACAGATTGTCGTAATTTCGAATATAATTACTTACCAGTTTTATAAAAATATTTAGATCGCAATTACTCATCGAATACATTTGAAATGGAATCGTATCGATTTGTTTAAGTTTCATTGTTATTATTATTATAACTAATCAAAAGCTATTGTTGTATTATTGAAGCTTCATAAAGACTGTTTTGGATATAACAGTTCAATAAGTTATTTGTATCGCAAATTATCAATCGCAGACTAAAAAAAACGACAAATAAAACGAGATTAATGACGTAAACAGCGACGTACATTTAGAATTTAATTAAAATGAAGAAATATAATTTAATCTAATCCGGAATATTCAGTTAAAAACTCAATTTATTTGTATATATAGAAAATTCAATAACTATTTTTTCGTTGACCCTCGTATATGTATTACTCATCAACACCTGATGTTTTTAGGTTCTAAATTAAGTTGCTACGAGGATAAGTTTTCGTAATCGAACAATAGATGGCGTTAATCACTGTATTCATGTGAATCTTGACGAATTTAGTAAACCATTGATAGTGAACTTTTAAAAAAAGATATTTTGTACAAAAATGGAAATGTTGGAGATATACCTCAAGCCAAATATTATTTATATCGAAAAATAATAATTCTAAATTTAGCTGATGATTGTATTTTTCACGAAAATATATGTTTTGATGTCACAAGGGAAACTGACGTTTCCATGAAGTAACAATTGACGCTAATGGAAGTTAATTGACAATATTTGATAAAAGTAGACGCCAATTCACCTAAATATATAAGAATTGATATAATTCGACGTCAATAAATTTCAGAAGACATTTATCAACATATATTACTCATCAAAGCCTAATGTTTTTAGGTTTTAAATTAAGATGCTACGAGGATTGAGTTTTCGCTATCGTCACGAATTTAGTAAATTGTTGATAGTGAACATTTAAAAAAAGGAAGTTTGTGCAAAAATAGAAATATTTCAGAGAGCAAAAAAAATATTTTGTTACGAATTTTTTCATTTCTGTTTCAATAAGTTCAATGAGCCTTTTTCCTGAAGTACGAAAAATTACTCACTAGCAGCGCTAGTAGTTCAGTAGGGACAAACACTGTCAAATCCCCATATAAACACACAGTAAAGTGTACTTGAAAAAAAATGTTTTTAACAGAGGACGATGTTCCTGGAGCAAAATTAAAATTTGCAACCGTAAAAGATAACAATGTTGTAACATTAAAACGCTGGCTTGCTTGTCGTAATTTAAAAATAAGTGGAAAAAAAATGAATTAATAGACAGGTTAGTATACAGACAAATTATCATAATTTCAGTTATAAAATAGTCAATCACTTATGACTTTGACGCTAGCAGACATAAATTTATTTTCTCAATCAGCTCAGTAAATAGCAAAAACCTTAAAATAAAAAAAAGCAACACGTAAGAAATTACTAAATCAGTATGTGTATTGCTAATAAATAGTATTTTTTACCTTATTTTTATTTATTTAGAATTGTTTCATGCCTACTACGTCTTAAATCATTCATATTTCATTAAAAAATTTTTATTTTACTCCAATCACAAACATTACTTAAAAAAAAGTCGAAGCATGTATCCATTTATTACATCTAACCTCATCAACATAAGGCTTTATAAATGGTATAAAAAACACATTCTCTTCTGGATATCGATTATCCGACGTACAATTCGCAAAACTGCAATGCTTTGTTGGCATTATACAAGTTCAAAAAAATTTTTTTATATCAGATTTATATTTTTAAATAATAAAATAATATCACGTAAATACAATTGCTTTGCATGTAAATATTTTATGTTTGTCCCTACTACTAGTGCTGCCTCTGGTGACACGTTCGCTGTCACGAATAGAAATACGAGGGTTGTTACTTAAGTTTTAAGATATGGCAACACCGATTTGAATATGTCAAATAAATTTTCGTGGCGCTTATGGATATATATATATATATATATATATATATATATATATATATATATATATATATATATATA
This sequence comes from Diorhabda carinulata, assembly GCF_026250575.1. Classification (NCBI taxonomy): domain Eukaryota; kingdom Metazoa; phylum Arthropoda; class Insecta; order Coleoptera; family Chrysomelidae; genus Diorhabda; species Diorhabda carinulata. Next base: position 16,267,566 of record NC_079462.1, read on the forward strand.
TATATATATATATATATATATATATATATATATATATATATATATATATATATATATATATATATATATATATGTAAAATATCATATTATTGATGAATTGTCTTTATCTGTAGTTGTTTATAAATAATATAATAATTATTATGAAATCTTTTTTAAAATAAAAATTCTTTGTTCAAATTTTCCATTAAATTACCGATTTTTTGTCTTACCGATTAATCTTTTTTTTAAATGGTGAAATTTCTGTTGAAAAAAAAAGAATTTCATACAGCTAAATCGATGTAAAAAAAATAAAATAAATACGAACTAGAAATTGAAATAAAAACAATAATCAGTTCGAAAAAAATGATAAAATAGTTGCAGAAATTGATAAATTGTAAATAGAAATATACATCTAAAAAATATTTTACGTTTTTACACGAAAATTATCAATTGAAAAACTACCAAACCAAATTTTTTATCAATTATGACATCACTCAATAAGTCGTGTGACTGACACACAAATGGCGCTGCCACTGTCAAATCCATATGCCGTTTATGAAGTACCCACTTTCAAAAAACTATATGTCAAATTTTATGACGTTTCGATTAATCAAAAAAAAGTTACAACCATTTAAGTGAAGATACTTAAGCAATGGATTCAAAACGATTTCATGTTTCTTGAAGAAAAAATCTTGTACAAATTCATCAATGGTTTCAAAAGTGTTAACAGGACTCTGATCCATCAAAAAGAACCATTTGCTGAATTTAAACGTGTTCGTACAGACATAGACGATGATGAACGTTCTGGTCGTCCAATTGAGGTGATTACTCATTTGACATTTTTTTCAAAATCTTTTTTACACGTAATAAAACAGATTTTGTGACAATGGATGGACCATAGATCCATCACTTCATTCCGGAATCAAAACGATCATCAACTGAGTGGACTGCAGTTGGTGAACCAGATCCAAAAGCACAACATACAGTTGATGGATGGTTTGAATGCTAAAATTGAGGAAAAAAGTCCTAAAATGTCGACTTTTCCACCAATACAATGCACCGATTCACAAATCGATGACAACGATGGTTAAATTGAACTAATCGGTTTCGTATAGTCCAGATCTGGTCCCCACTGATTACTGTTTTCAAAAAAACGCTCGCCGATTACAAATTCAGTTCAAACGAAGAAGAATTTGATGAAACTGAGGCAAAAAACATCGAGAGAAATGTGCTGACAGCCATTAAACATTAACACGTTCACAAACGATATTTATCTTTCAGACATAAATGGATTGTTCTTAATAAAACGTGATATTAAATTTTTCCGCTTCATTACCCACGCATATTATTAACAATAAACTAGATTTTCTCCAATCATTTGTTGTAGTATCGAATTAACGACACTCGGTATATCATATTCTACGAAGAGATATTTAATATTTACAACAACATTTGAAAATATATCGATGTAAAAACTAAAAAACGAATATGAAAAATATGAAAAATTATAACTAAGATGCTGTTTACATAAGACAAACATCTCGATATTTGACAAATAGATTAAACAAACATTAATATGTAAAAAACTGCATAGGATATGAAAAAATATTTAAAAAAACACTCGAATACAAGAAAAAGATAATTTTTTCGAAATAGTCCAGGAAATAAAATTCGATTTGACGAAAAAAATTGTCAATTCGAGGTTAAAAGTAGTTTTGGGGTTAAAAAGTGATATGATTTAGATTTATTTTCGGTAAATTTGGGTCCTGTTTGTGACGAACGAAGCGAGGACATTTTCTCAATACAAAAAGGCTATTAAAGAAAATGGAGTCCACAAATGTTGGTGCATTATTGTTGGAAACATACCAGGAGCCAAATATTGACGTCGATGTATATTAGTTGACAATATCTGACAAAAGTAGACGCCAATTCACTTAAATATACATAAATTGATGTGATTCGACCTTAATCGACGTTAATAGACATCAGAAGACAGCGCTAAAGATGGTGGAAAAGTGTATTAATAATTTGAATTCATTAAAGACCTCGAAAAAATCTTATATTTGAAAGAGAACTGAAATCAAGTCGATTTATAAACAAAACAATATGAAAAGAGTTGAAAAATTCGAGATATTTACTATTACTTCGTATTAATACACGTCTTTCAATAAAATAAACATTATCTAATAAGTTATTCACTTGAAAACCTTTATAATTGTACAAATCTTCAATAAAAAAATTCTTACTTTGTTACCCAAATTAAAAACGATATGCTACGCCTATGGTTATAAGTATAACGTTCGTTTCATAATAGAAATGAAGTTTGTTGCAAATATTTATTTATATATAAAAAAAGATGTATAAAACAGTATTTACGTAGATTAATTTTAATGTAGCAACAGAAATTTTAAGTATGACTCACTTTATTCACCTCATGGCCGGTTTTCATCGATTCCTCGTGAGCATGCTGTAATAAAAAACGGTATTAGCATAATATTTAGTAATTAATCGTATTTGGACTGTCCCACATTAACGATTATTATCTACAAATATGTAATATTTATTTTAAACATTAAAATAAGTCGTTAAAAGGACAAAAAATGAAACGGTGTTTGGAAACATGGCGCCGAGGTCACTTGATGTAGGCGTGTCTACTATAGACATACCCAAAAAAATTAATAGTTTTTAAAAATTTTAATATAATAATAAAACTAAGGAAATAAATATTTTTAATGTCTATAATTCCAATTGAGAAGGAAAAGTATCACTGAAATGTAGCAATTTGTCACTAGGGGTCAGTAGGTATGATGTAATTTTTGTGACGTCATATGTCTACTATTAATTAAATTAGTCGTTGATTGTTTTTAACTAGTAATTGGTTTTTTTGGTTATATGAAACATTTGAAGTTGATTTTATTAGATTATTCGATTAAAGTATAGGTAAAAACCCAAAAAAACTATTTTCTATCAATTATTTTTAAGCACATGAATAAATTTTTAAAAAAGCGTGACGTCACATCAGGAAGGTGTATGGAGGATTATACAAATGTAACAGCATATGAAAAGGACGGGCGGAGGAGTTTAAATTTTCTAAAATTCGTGTGACGTAATTTATGAATGGCCCCTAAAATATTCATTATGGTTGAAAGCTTTAATTAATTAATTGACGATCTTTTTATTGTAATATGCACATCTTCCAAAAATAAAATGTAGTATTTAAATATTTCGACGAAATCGTCCACTGACATTGATAGCGAAGCCGGACCTATTCGAATATGCTAATAGAATATAAATTTTATGTTAAATAATTTGTAATCTCTTTTTCTAGCGACGATTCTAAATACGCCTTTTTGTTAGTTTACGGTAAAATAAATTTCTGGAATATGGATATAATGAGTGTTTATCAGTCGTAGAGTGATTAAACAATTAGATATCACAGTGAACAAATCAGAATAGTGTAAAATAACACAAACGGTGAATTTAAATAAATTAGTGCATAGCTAAGTGTATTTAGTGTTAGTATAAATAAATTACGTAAGTATGTGTGTATAAATTCATATCATCTTTAAAAAAAATTCAAATAACTTAAAAAAAACATAATATTACTATTGAATTCAAATAGATAAGTCTATGGAATTAGTTACAACCGTTTTAGTGGGTGTGTAAGACTTCTTCGTACTGTAGGATGTTTATTTATTTTTTTTTTTTCGATTTGGTCATTGCGAATGGGTACAACGTTTCGGTTCCCACGAGAGGAATACAAAAAGTATTACCAAAATGGTATTCTCCGAATATATAATTTTCTGGTGAAATGAAGAACTTCTGACTTAAACATTGTGATGGCTTATTTAGTAAATGGTAGATTGTTTCTTGAGAATCGTGGAAGGTTATTTTTTTTTGAGTTTGAGTCGATTGAAAGCGTGCAGGAAGGTTATTCGCACCAAGGTATTACCAAATGTGTTTATATTCAATTATCTGTACGAGACTATAATGATTTGGATTATACGAGGGGTCAAGAAAAAAATCGTTTATATAATTTTTTTTATATATCACTTTTCTAAATTCATTTTCTGGTGAAATTTATTTGGTCTCATACAGAGTAGAATCTAGTTCAGCTTTTATATTAGTTGGGCTAACAAATACTAACCGACGTGGTATTATTCAAGCAACTACCACTATCTCTAGGTCAGGACAGGTACTACTGGGACCATATTTTGTCTTCATGTATCTTTTAGTGACCTTTTTGATCCAAAGTTCTTTCAGTACCATTTAATGAACTTTTTAGTTAGTATCGTCTATTATAACCTTTTCCATCTCTTTAATCTTAATCCAAGGTTCTTCAAGTACCATTTAATGACCTTTTTAGATGATATTGTCTCTTATAGCCTTTTCCATCTCTCTAACCTTGATTCAAGGTTCTTCCAGTACCATTTGGTGAACTTTTTAGATGATATCATCTCTTATAGCCTTTCTATCTCTTTAACCTTGATCCATAGGTTCTTTCAGTAATTTTTTCGATATTATTGCAGTTTTTGACCGTCTAGACCACTCCCCGTCTATCAAACTTATACTGCCACGTTTAAATATGGATAATTGATAATTTTTTAGCGTATTGATAAGTTTGAACATCTTCGGTTTAATTCGGAAACTTTCCAATCATTAACAACGCAAAAATTGATGAAGTATACCTTTTGATAACGTGTAAATAATTATCGGATTTTGTTTATTGGCTTAAGGTATAAAAAAATTATTCACACTTAGAGAAATTGTTAGTATAAATCTGATAATTTGTATCAAGGATTAGTGTGTATATATCAAATAAACATTTTGAGTGAATCTTGAGATTGTACAGTGTATTTTTCAACGAAAACAAATAAACCAATTTTAGTTCAAGGGAATATAAACAAAATAACAAAATTAGATATTAAATATTCGGTTTTAACTCCAAACGTGAGTATCTAGATGTCACTAAAGTAGGAGTTTGAAAACGGACAAACTCGTTGGATACTGTCGGTTTAAACCAATTTTAATATAATTCAAGTTTTGAATGATATTTCTGAAAACTGTACTGGGGAGTATTTAATTTTTATGTGATTTATCGATTCCAAAAAGTCCTAACCTAACTAAACCTAGCCTAGCGAACCTTGGAACTCGCAGTTTCCGAGAGAAATTTAGCGGACGCGCCGGAGATTTCCAAAAGTCGAAAGTTCTAGAATTAGATTTTAATATATAAAAAGTAATCAATCAAAAATTTAAAATGAATATTTCGGGACAGTGACAAGTGTCGTTTCGGTTTAATAAGCGCCCTCTAGGGACTAGATAATCAACTTTTACTATATCGTTTATTTAAATTTCAAATTTTGGTTTTAAATAATAATATGGCAGGTTTCTATGTGACTGAAAACTAAATTTAATAATCAAAATAATTGTTGATTTGAATGAAATGAAATTTTTATAGTTTCTGAAGTAGATAGGAAAAATTTTAAAAACCAGATTATAAATATCTATCACGTTTAGCTTATGTCATCGCTAAATTTGTACAGTTTTTACCGTATAGTTTAAATATTTATATTAACGTCATTTATGCTGTTATATCCTGTTTCAAACAAGGAATTTCAAATGGTGAAATTTTTTGATAAAATTAATATCTTAATAGGATTTTTCTAATACCATGAAATGTGGGCGTTTAAGTTTTTATCACAATGCTGCCAAACTGACTGTATATAATATTTTTAAAAATCTTAAGGTTCGTACACTGAAAAAAATGTACGAAATCGAATGTTTTAGTTTCTCGAGATTACGAGTTCGATATAATAAGAAAACTGTTTAACTGTCTATAAAAAGCAGATAAACAGGAAGAGATAATTATAAAAAATGTTCGTACACTAAGAAAAACGATCAAATTATCATAAAAGTACGTTGTACATAAAGAAAAAAGTCTGAAAAATGAAATACACTGAGAAAACTGTACGCAATGGGTTATTTCAGTTTATTACCGAGATAAAACTTTTACAACTTGGGTATACTGAGGAAACTGTTAAAAGTTTTATCAAAACCAGCTATACGCAAAAAGAATTGTTTGTACACTAAGAAAAGTGTTGGTAAACGATTATCTCGGTTATGAACGATGTGTAACTTGGACGTGTTCGATATACTGAGAAAAATGCATAAATTATTATAAAAACGAGTTGTGCACAAAGAAAAAAAGTCAAAAACAAGTATGTATACTGGAAAAAGTGTACGCAATCGATTATTTCGATATACCGAGAAAACTTTGGAAAGAGAATATTGTACACTAAGAAAAATATTCGATATATCGATAAAAATGATCAAATTATCATAAAAACGAGTTGTACTCGTAGAAAAAAGTTGGATACACTAAAAAAATGTACGCAATCAAATATTTAAGTTTCTCAATGATATTATATAACTTTGACAAAGTTTTATACAAACTAATTAAACATGAAATACGAAGAGATAATTATAAAAAATGATTGTACACTAAGAAAACAATTTGTATATGACTATTTTAGTTATTTAACGAAGTATAACTTTGAAAAATTCCATATACCGAGAAAAATGATTAAATTATCAAATAAACGAGTTGTACGTCATAAGAAGGTTATACACTGGAAAAAGTGTACGAAATCGAATATTTATGATTGTTTTCCATAGGGATTTTCAATTTTTTTGTTATTAATGTTGTATATACTACGTATATGTATAAATATTTTTTTGATTACAGCCTTTTTTATTGTTTTAATAATGTTTTGACTGTAATTTCCGAGTTATAGGGTGTTAAAGTTGAAATTATTTTTATGAAAACTTCATCACTTAAATAGAGAAAAGTATTTACTAAAATAGATTGATAATAGATAGAATAAAAGATTTTTTTTTCAAAATTTATTGAAATATTGATAAAATTACCTGTGCAGAAGCATTTTCCATGTAAAAAGACACGTGCCAAATCGTAAAAGCAATTTTATATAAAACCCTTGTCAGATCATTCTGTACTGAACGATTCTTCCTTGTAATCACGTGTTTCAATGGTAAAGTTAAATTCGTTTTCTTAAATGACATTTTCCAAAAATATGTTTCCCTGTTTTTGAATAATCATAGAAAATCAGTCGCGTTTTTATCACAAACTTTTCAATCGCATGACGAATATAAGAAACGCCGTTCACGATTCACTGTGATGCAGTATTAGACACGCCCGCTTCAGATGCATCCCGGAATTGTCCCCTCTTTCCGGAAAAACCGTTGCAAAGACTTTTCGACAATAATCGGTTTCGTTCGTCGGGCAAACTTGCCCGATATGCCCGTCTGGAAACTTTTCAGCTCGAAACATAACCTGCCGACATTACGGAAGGGAAACAATTTGTTTTTCCAAAAGAAATATACGAGGGGTTTGTAATTTATCTCAAGAAAACAAATTTTGTATTCGAAAGTTTAAATAAAAACCATAAACATAAAATTTATCTTGAATTAATGACATATAATATTAGGTGTGGAATGTGAAATGCCTTAGATCTTCTTTGGACTCATATTTCAGCCATTCTGGACGCGTAGTGTGTGTTTCAAGTCTATGTACTTAAGGTACTTTTGGAACCATCCTCGTATATGATTTTTTTAAGAGAAAAATAGACAGCTCTTCATTCTATGTCCGTACACTAAGAAAAGCGATCAATTTATCAAAAAAGCATATATGTACGTTATACGTAACGAAAAAAGTAAAAAAAATGAAATACACGAAGTTTAAGTCTATGTACTTTTGGGACTATCCTCGTATACAATTTTTAAGAGAAAAATAGACAGCTCATCTTTCTATGTTCGTACACTAAGAAAAATGAGCAAATTATTACAAAAGCACGTTATACATAAAGAAAAAAGTCCAAAAAATGAAATACACTAAGTTCAAGTCTACGTACTTTTGGGACTATCCTCGTATATAATTTTTTTAAGAGAAAAATAGGCAGCTCATCTTTCTATGTTCGTACACTAAGAAAAACGACCACATTATCACAAAAGCACGTTATAAATAAAGAAAAAAGTAAAAAAAATAAAATTTACTAAGTTCAAGTCTACGTACTTTTGGGACTATCCTCGTATATAATTTTTTTAGGAAAAAATAGACAGCTCTTCATTCTATTCCTCTTTCTTCTCCTGGCAATACAAAAAGTATTTACTTTGTACGTAATGAATATTTTTCGCATGTCGATGTCAAAAATTCCAAGTCCATTCCTGTATAAATATGAAATAAACTGCAGGCGCGACATTGACCGATGCGGTACGAAAAGTTTGATCTTTGATTGGTTTAGTTTGGTTGCTATGGTAACCGGTGTGAACTATGAATCGTTTACTAGACGAAAATTAGTATTTTAATATTTTAAAAGTTCTTTCCAAGTTTCATAAAATGTTCATAGTAGCTTCGATTTTCGTAAAGTTTAAGCATTAATTAAGACAAAACGGGTGATTTTATGCGAAAATTTTTTATATAAATATTGTAGATAATTGAAAAATCTGTAAATTCCATTAATTGCTTTTTCTACATAACCTCAAAATATCCTTAAAATATTAAAAAACGTACAAAACGCTGAGGCTGCTTGACGGTTTTAAAACTATCACAAGATAGCTTCTAACACGTGTTTTGCGGAGAAAATATAAATTTTTTTCAAGTGCGAATATAGTTTCCAGGGAAAACTCAAAGCAACCAATAATAGATGAGAGCATTCCTTGTCTGGAAGGACTATCTTTGAAAAAATTGTAATATACTATCAAGTTAGGCAACCATAAATACCCGTAAAAACCGTATCTGTGCAGTTACGAGGGTGGTTCAATATGTTTTTCGAGCAATACCTGGTCGGTTTACTAAAAATTCCCGTTTTATTAAAAAATTTTATCGAATCTTCATTTTTCAAAACTATTAGACGTAAAGTAATTCAATATATTTGTTATGGAGCAGGACCGGGTTTAAGATCCGGAGGACAAAATAGGGGTCTCTACGATACGAAAATCTGTCAAAATTTGATAGAGCCAACACTAAAATTTGATTTCACATAATTTCTAAGGGTTCAACTTTTTGTAGACATCTGAATCCGGCTCTGGAACGAAATCAGAAAATGAACAGAAGCAGGCTCGGTGCGAGATGTCAAATACCAGACGGCCCATCAACAAAGTTATTTACAAACTTTTGCAGTACATAAATAAATGAAATATTTTACTAATTTTTGTTTTTTCCTTAAAACACGTGGTAATGTGGAATTTCTATTTTTGATTTACGCCCCTAAAACGGATGTCACGCGTTTTTAGTTAGCGTAAATTGGGGCTAAAAGATTTTTTTTTACATGGCTATAAAACACGTGGCAATGTTTTGTTTATTTTACGTTTAATTATTATGATAATTAGACGAGAATGTTGCCGCCAGTACTACAAGGTATTTCCTCTATTTTACGACAAAAAAAATTACAGGAGGAATGCAATATTAGTATTTTTTCCACAAATAATGTTTATATTTGAAATATTGACAGATACGTTATTTTTTCTTGAAAATAAAAAATTTTAAACACTGTCTGACGCGCGTTTCGACGAGACCGAAGACTGTTTACACCAGCAACACTCACGAAAAATATATTGGAATCTGAATTTCTAGAGCCAAAATATCGAGGGGGTTAAGATTGTTTAAAATGCCGGAAAAAAATATTTAATATACTGGGGTTTCAAATATTTATCACAAAAATCGTGGTTAACAACTTTCTACTTGTAGATTGAGTGAACTTTTCCGATTGTAATCAATTTGAGGCACTAGAATATTCTCAAAGTTCTTCAGAATCGTTCTTAAACATTTTAGAACCCTCCAGTAGATTCGATAAACTCGGAATCGTACAAATAAAATTTCCAGTGAAAATATATTGAAGATTGGAATACATATTGGAGATTGATTTTTAAGTAAATATCAGATCCGTATGTTCTTTTATTAAAACTCAGTGGTTTCTAGGAAGGTTATTTTTAGGGTAAATTTGGGTTAAAATTGTGTCGTTTAGTTAAAAAATCGTTGCTTTTGGATCAAATTTTGGGTTTTTATTGTTTCTAGATAAAAAGTAAGTATTGAGTTTTTGTGGTAAATTTTGTTAAAAAAAATGTCACTTTTTATAATATTTTTGGACTTCTTTTGTTAAAATTGAGTTGTTTCGTTAAAAAATCGTTACTTTCTGAAAAAATTTTAAGTTTTTTTTTAAAATGCATTTATTTTGATGAAAAACATTACTTTATGGCCAAATTTTGGGTTTTCTTTGTTAAAATTTTGTCGTTTCTATACAAAAATTTTATTTTTGAACTAGTTTTGGGTTTCTTTTGTTAAAATTGAGTTGTTTCGTTAAAAAATCGTTACTTTCTGAAAAAATTTTAAGTTTTTTTTTAAAATGCATTTATTTTGATGAAAAACATTACTTTATGGCCAAATTTTGGGTTTTCTTTGTTAAAATTTTGTCGTTTCTATACAAAAATTTTATTTTTGAACTAGTTTTGGGTTTCTTTTGTTAAAATTGAGTTGTTTCGTGAAAAAATCGTTACTTTTTGAAAGAATTAAGTTATTTCTATAAAAAACGTGAGTTTTGCATCAAATTTTGGGTTTCTTTTGTTAAAATTAAGTCGTTTCAATAGAAAACTGCATTTTTGAGCTAATTTTTGGGTTTCTTTTGTTAAAATTGGGTTGTTTCGTTGAAAAAACGTTACTTTTGGATAAAATTTTTGGTTTTTCTTGTTAAAATTAAGTCATTTCTATAAAAAACTTTAGTTTTGGATCAAATTCCGGGTTTTCTTTGTTAAAATTAAGTCGCTTCTATAAAAAATTTAATTTTTGAGGCAATTTTTGGGTTTCTTTTGTTAAAATTTTGTTGTTGTTTAGTTAAAAAATCGTTGCTTTTGGATCAAATTTTGGGTTTTTATCGTTTCTAGATAAAAAGTAAGTATGGGTGTTTGTGGTAAATTTTGTTAAAAAAAACTTCACTATTTATACAATGTATCGGCTTCTATTGTTAAAATTGAGTTGTTTAGTTAAAAAATCATTACTTTTTGAAAAAATTTTGGGTTTTTTGTTAAAATGCATTCATTTTGATGAAAAACGTTACTTTTTGGTCAAATTCCGGATTTTCTTTGTTAAAATTAAGTCGCTTCTATGAAAAATTTAATTTTTGAGGCAATTTTTGGTTTTCTTTTGTTAAAATTGAGTTGTTGTTTAGTTAAAAAATCGTTGCTTTTGGATCAAATTTTGGGTTTTTATCGTTTCTAGATAAAAAGTAAGTATTGGATGTTTGTGGTAAATTTTGTTAAAAAAAACTTCACTATTTATACAATTTATGGGCTTCTGTTGTTAAAATTGAGTTGTTTCGTTAAAAAATCATTACTTTTCGGTCAAATTCCGGGTTTTCTTTGTTAAAATTAAGTCGCTTCTATGAAAAATTTAATTTTTGAGGCAATTTTTGGATTTCCTTTGTTAAAATTAAGTCGTTTCGAAAGAAAATTCAATTTTCGGGTTTCTTTAAGTTTGTTGTTTCGTTAAAAAAACTCACTTTTTGATAAAATTTTGGGTTTCATTCGGATTGATGAAAAACGTTACTTTTTGGTCAAATTTTGGGTTTATTTTGTTAAAATTATGTTGTTTCGTTATAAAACGTTAGTTTTGAATCAAATTTTGGATTTCCTTTATTAAAATGTATTCGGATTGATGAAAAATGTTACTTTTTGGTAAAATTTTGTTTTTTTTTTGTTAAAATTAAATCTCTTCAATAAAAAACATTAGATTTGGGTCAAATTTCAATTTAAATCGAATTGTACATCATTTACTTTCAGATTATTGGGCGTATCGTGCCTGAAACTTCATTTGCGTGATTATTTATCATAATTTACGAGATAGACAAATAGCTGTTGATATAAAAAAAAATTACCTTCCCATCGTACAAAATTTTATTTGCTTCCATTAACATACCTTTGGCATGAATCATCTATTGAAATCCTTTGTATGTAGAATTACATTTAAAACGATAAAATTAACATTTTATTGCGTAACAGAAAATATTTTAAATAAAAAATTCATTCGATATTAATAAATTTTACAAATCTCGTGCTAATCAGATATTTTTCATCTAATGCAATACGTAGCGAACGCTCCAAGTTGACTATTGAAAATTTTACCACGTAAATTATTGTTTATTGCCAAATAAATATACGAGGTGTGGCTGTTAAATAATAAAACTACTTTGATAGCGATTTCCGATTATCTTCATAATAGTTGAAATTATCTAATTATAGATCAGGAGCGATCATTTTTCAATTTTTTTGAGCAAAAAAACAGTACAAAATCAAAATAACTTGAGCCGTTTTTCTTATTTTTTTCGTAATTTGGTAAAAACTCACCTTTTTATGTCCCATATGCACTGTATTTTTTTCTTATTCGAAATATTCATCTTTATTTAGATTATTTCGATTTAATATCGAAAAAGCACACTAGTTTTCAATCGAAAATATTACATTAAAAAACGAAGGGTGCTTTTCCGATATTGAATCAAAATAAGGTAAAAAAAAATAAATTATAAAAATGGAAAAAAACTGTTTTTCACCTTTAAAACTCCCCCCATTTACTTTCCCGAACTCAAATCACCCGTAAATAATTTTTCCTTCCATTTTTATTATATTCTCTTTCTTTTCCACTGGATTTCTTTCATTTTTACTATTCCATTTGTCTTTATTAACCTTCGCTTCTTTTTATAAAACTTTTATTACAACCCCCGTATGAATTCTCAAGTAATTATTGTGAATTTCTTCAATTTCTTATTTTGATATATTAATGCATCTGAATGTTCTTGATTTTAGGTATCTACTGTTTTAAAATAATTTTTTTTTAATACTTTTTATCTATCTTTCAAAAGTTATTAAAAAAAACTAATTTTAAAACAGAAGAAATCTAAAATCAAGAACATTCAGAAGCAGTAATTGTTGTTTAGACATCACGTGTCCGTATCTAACTAAATACATAAAGAAAAAAACGTGTTGTAAATATGTGTTGGTGTTGGCGATAAATGTCAATCTCTCGTTTATATATATATATATATATATATATATATATATATATATATATATATATAAATCCAAAGAAAAAGAATTACAGCGATCAAGTTTATTTGCCTCAATGTCACTAATAATTATTATACAGCATACCTTTAAAACGAGTACCGTAAATCGTGTATACGAGGGTTGTTTCGTTAGTTTCCAATAAAACAAGATGGCGGAGTTGAAATTTACAGTGACATGTCGAAATTTATAGAAAAACATCTGCATTGAACTATTTTTGTGGTTAGGAACATTGTGCTTTCAAAAATACGTTTTTTGGTTATCAAAATTAGTGATTCAAACCATCCAAACGCAGATATTTTTACCCCTTGTGACGTTAATGCCAGCTGATCGAATTTTTTGACACCGAGAGGCGAGAAGCTGATTTTGTCTAAAGAATGAAACAACGAGAATCCCCGATCAAGATGGCGGCTTTGCTAGCCTCTTGACCTGTACTGAATAACAGACTCTGATCTGTACAACGCGATCTTTTTGGAAACAAACTGGCCCAACAAAGAAAACACGAAGATTAATTAAATTTTATATCAAAACACGTAAAAATATTTTTTTAGCTATCCGAGTTGAACTATTAAAACTGTTTATTTTTTTGCGACCCTCTATGTATGTTGTTTTCGTATCGCCCTGTAGAAATAGTTAAATGGTTATTCCATGTCCGCTCGTAACAATTTGCAGTAAAATAAATTCTGCTAATAAAATACAAAGTATTATTGCGTTGTAGAAAGTACATTACAAATTTTTCGATCCTAATATAACTTTTTATAGACATCGTCTGACATTTTCTTTACGTTTAATTGCTTGATTATATGGTTGCCTATCACCCACAAACCGACATGACATATTAAAGTTTCTCTGTCTGATAGGTAGATGACGCCACGAGTATACAATAAAATAAAAATTTTAGATTTGGTCATATAATATTTTTAACAGTAAACTAGCATGAAATAATCTTTTTATCGGTAAAATATAATTTTATTATTGTAAATAGTTTCCTTTGAGGACGATACGATTATAGAGGTCATATCTCATAAACTAATAGTGTGACAACTGTCAAATTTATAAACGAGTCTCTTCAATGTTAAAACCATGGAAATAGTAATTCTAGGATGTTGAATACAATTCCTATATTGATAAGTCGTGTCAATTTTAGAAAGAAACGGCATCTTGTCTATCTTTGTTCCACTGTGCGATGATTAGTAATACGAGTTAAGGGTGTATACAAATATATCGATGGAAGGAGTAGGATACAAGAAATTAAATGGAATTGTAAGAATTTAATACAAGCAGAGCCATCTAAGTGTCACTTTAAAAAATGTCCATTACGTTTAACTGTATTTTTATTTTGTGTGATATATCGTGAGTTTAGGTACGATAAGGAAGTAACTAGTACATATGGAGCCATTTGAAAGCGGTGTATATATGAAAATTATGAATATTGAATATAGAAAGGACTTTAATGAGGCTTTTTAAAGATCTATTAGAAATTCCGCCTACAATTTGAATTCGCACGTAAGTTTTCGTTCACAAAATTATCACACAATGGTTTGTAAGGCTCGTAATTGCAAATGTCGCACAATGGGAAATAAATATCGTAATGAATTATTCATATAGATAAATAGTTGCTTGTTAGGGAAGTAATATATCACCCTAAAATTTCATTTCAATTTTTTTAATCAAATTAATAAAAACTAAGTTGATACTTATAATAATTTATATTTACGCGGTTTGGTTTGATATATACGAGGACAGTTTGATAAGTATATAGCCTTGTCGTATTGGTAGATTACTGATTGAATTTGAAGGTTGTTGAGACATTTTAAAAGATTGAATGAGTCATATGATGCAAGAAACTTTGACGACGTTCTTACTCATTTCAGACAATAATCGAAAAAACCGCTGCCCTATCAACTTTATTCACCAGATTTGACCCCGTGTGATATTTTTTTTGTTTCTTAACTTGAAAATATCAGTAGACGATAAGAAATACAAAATTACCAGTGATAATCGATTCATTAATGTTAAAAAGTTTTCTGTTGTCCTAATTGGTTTGTTTTTCAAAATTTTTTGATAGAAAAAAAATTAAAAAAGATTTTAATAAACCAAATTAAGTAAATCATAATATAAACGATTTGTTTCATCTTTTATTGATATTATTTCCAATAATTTCTGTAGTAGAATCGAAGTTGGCAACACCGCAAATTGTTAAATTTAGTTTTTGTTGATCATATAAACAGATTTTTATAATTCCCGCCAATACTAACGTCACCCAAAAGGAAATGGCCTGCATTATGTGTCAAATAAATAACTGTATTGCCAAATTTCATCATGAAAACATGAAGTACCTAATAAGTTTAGAATTACAAAATATCAATCTAATTTAATGTATTTTTCATTTCAAAACGTTTTAACTAATATTATGGAAATAGATGGTCAAAAATTATAAATATATTTTGATTTATTGGGTTTAATTGAGTAAATGGATATGATTGTAATAATTTTCTAGATAAACATCGAAATTTCGTCACGTTTTGTGATGTAACGAATATACTTTTCAAAGGAATGCCATAATATCGGTGTCATTTACAGATATCTATAATTTTATCAAATGCGTTGATGGTCGTGAAATTACGACATATCTAAAAGAGTAAATCATCATAAAAATAAAATTGAATAACAAAATTAGATGCAAATTAAATAAAATGTTAATTGTTAAAAAAAATTCATAACAAATAGTTTTATTACCACAAAAATCATTTTTTCTTTGTGATATTAAAATTATTTCTAAGGCTACGAATTTTATTTCTAATCAAAATGGCAACAATGCTCGCATCAACAGATATCTGCCATTCTATAAAACTTCAAACAAACTGAATCGTTGGCGTTAATAGAAAATTTTTTCGTGATTTTAGTAAAAATTAAGAAAAAAAGTAACTTCGGTTAGTTATTGAACATATTTCAGTAGTTTACAACTTACTAAAATCTATAAATTCGGCTAGGAATTGTTTAGCATCTACACTTAGCTTCGGGTGTGATTTTACGCCTTTGAAACATTCGACAAAGTTCGATTTGATTTTTTAAGTTTCAATATTAATTATTAGTAAATTGAAAAAAAAATAGAACATCCAAAAATCTAGTAAAATATTTTCATTTCCAATGAGAATAATACGGAAAATGATATTTTTCCACAACATTACTCCACAAAAGAAATTAAAACGAAAAATCACTTTTCCGTCATTTTATATTAAAATTTGAGGTTAACTTTGAACATTTATACTAGTTCTTAATTTTTTATAATTTTAAACAATCAAACTAAATAAAAAAATTGTTATTATTTCTATTTAATATTTCTGAAAATACAACAAATTTGTGAGCACTCACCCCAGTCCAATTATAATAAAATAAATCTGGTTTTCGCGCGTATGTAGACAGCATAGTTTCACTAGACACAATTAACCTCCCTATAAAATTATACAGATCATATTACACCTGCATTCATCACAAAACACCCCCACGGCGTCACCATTATCGTTTTTTAATACAATTTTTGACGCATTTTTTTTTAAAGCTTAAGCTCAACGATCGAAAGCTCACCAGTTCTGCTGTAGTCAAAACAGTTATCGACACTAAAATCATAAGAGAAGAAATGCTCTGATAAACGATTAGCGCTCGCCGAGAGTGTGGGAGAAAGAGAGATGGTACTATTGGGAATATTAGAACCGTGAATTTTTTTATTGGTCAGATATCTAAAAATAGAAGAACATATATCTTTAAATAAAATGAATTTTTAATAGAGTGAATTATATATTCCTGATGATTTTCCAGAATCAAAACATTATTTGTTGTGAGTTCATTTTTTTACTAAGTTTAATGCTTCTCTTATTAACTATAATTCTTTAATCAACAGAAAAAGAAGAATTTGACTTATGTTTTTGATGTTAGTTTCTATAGAAAAGGGACTTAAAATCATCAAGAAAAACAAAAAGTTCTAAGAAGTGAAAAGAAAATTATAGATTCTTTGAGGGTTTTCAGAAATTTCCAAGAAATGGTTCCTTTTGTATATAAATAATGACCGATGATTTAGCAAAACCATCCGAAAAAGACATTTAAGAGTATTTACCGCCACAATTTCCTTGTCCTATATGAATAACAAAGAGTTTCCATCTACCTGACTTGAATAGAATGACTACCGCAAACAGATCGAAATTTATTATAAAGATTCAGAGAACTGACATGTGCAGGGCCGTACTCGAGGGTCAATATTTATAATTTAATCACAAGAAAATAGGTCAGGGTTTTGTTTTTAAGGTTTCACATAGAATTATTGAGGTTTTGATTTATTAATAATCATATTTTGTGGTTTAAATTTATATATATATTTATATACAAGGGTAATGAATTGGTAAAGTTTGGAATTTTTTTTTAGAAAAACTGCTTCTTAAGTTTCATTCCATTGTTTTGTATGTAAATGAAAAATTTACGTGTAAAAGTTTATAGTAAAAAAAGGTCAATATAAAATTAGAATAGTTAACATATTTTAAAAACGAGGTAAGATCGAAAAGTATGACGAAATATTTTCTTGAAATCAAAGAAACAAGATTATTATGAGATTATCTCTTATCAATACGTTAAATCTAGAATTTGAAAATAGGCTTTAAAACAAATTGAATACAGGATGTCCCTAACTTTTCGCACATTTGAGTTTGTAAACAAAAGTATATTTAAACTTCTAATATAGTAAACCCAAAATGGAAAATTATTTATGAAAAGTAATATTACGAACTCGTCCGTTGATATAGACCGTGATACCAGTCCTGTTCTGATACGTAACCATAGTTAAAATCTGGTGGACGCGCCGAGTATTTTCTGTTTATTTACTTTACGTTTTTTATACGGCGGGTATTTCTATGTATTGTTTTTATGACAAATTAGAGATTTCCAGGAAACCGAAGATACTAGAAAGTTACATAGTTTATTAAAAGTGTCTAACAGCCGCACACAGGCGAAAAATCGGACAAAACTCTAAATTGAAAAAGTAAATTAATTAAAATTGCTCTTAGTTTTTTCTATTCTTCAATGACTTCTCTCTATAAATGCGGCCCTATCTATTACTTGTACGAATAAACACGACGAGGGCCGACAACCAAAACTTCGTTCTGTTGTTAATGAGAAAACGATTACTTGATAAGTGCTATTTTGTTCATTTGTTTTTTGTGTTTTTTCCGACTATTTTATAAAAACTATTTTCAACTATTGTATATATAAAATGGATTGCCTTCCTGGAGGTGAGAATATGTTTTTTTATTTGTGTAAATTCAATATTAGCGTAATTTTTATGGTTATCTTTTAATTTATTTTTTTATTATTTGTTTATGTATGGAGATAAAGTGAATGATCCTGTTAGATCTTGGCTTAAAGTTGTATTTCTACGTGAATATGCACTTTTTACTTACTAATAAGACAATATTCTCATGCGACCTTTCGCGAGCCTTATCTAAAATGGCGCATTTGTGGTATGCAAGCCCTTAATGTTAATATTTCGTTGCAGGATCCAATTCAGAAGCCGTATTTTTAAGCAGAAAAACACTTTTATACACTATTATTTAAGGATTTCGATTCCAAGAACCACGATGCCAAAATGGCGTACTTGCAAGCTAGAGTGCAAACTGCCCTACAGGTAGATGATTTGTCTGTTGAAAGCAAGCATTTGCTGAGTCGATTTATCTCGGAATACAAATCGAGGTTATTAGCATCTCATAGGAATTTTGTACGTTTTTACGAAAAAAACTAAACTTGGATTGAACAAAACATCTCAGCTTTCCTATTGCAAAACCTATTTGAGGATTGTACTGATCGCACTAAACGTCGAAAAACGGAGGTTATCGGAAAAGAACTGGAACCATTGTAAAAGATGTTGCTCTTCATGGTGCAGAAAACATAGCTAAAAAACCATTACATGAAACGCTTGCTGCAGAAAAAGCTTTATCTTTAGTTATTGAAGCACAGTTAACTAAATTTCAATACAATATTATACGAATGTCTTCCAAAGAGATAAATTGCAATATGGTCCCAATACGAATCCATAACAGCAGCAAAAAAGTTCTGTTACCCCAAAAATATGGTTTGCACGGAATCAAGCGCTGAAGTTTCTCTCCAGAATTTGATGGACCATACCAGTAACAAGTTATTTTTATCGTTGTTTGACGTAATAAAATCAATTCCAAAAAATCAGCAAGAAAATATGTGCCTTAAATCAAAATGGGGTTGTGATGGATCGGGCAGTCATTCAACATATAAACAACATTTTGAAAATGAAGGACATTGTGATGGTTACATGTTTACAACTTCTGTAGTGCCTGTTCAATTGATATCCGGTGAACTTGTATTGCCAAATACACGAATAATTTGGCAAAATCCGCGTCCATCATCGCCGAGATATTGTCGCCCTTTAAAGTTACAAATGGCTTATCAAAGCAGGAATATCAGAATTTTCAAGCCGAGCTTGGCTCTCTAACACCAAGTAGAGTTGAAGCGGAAGAGCATATTTTCATAAAATACCATTTGAGCATGACAATGGTAGATGGAAAATTGGTAAATGCCATAACGAATACGACCTCTGCCCAATAACATCAAAAGATTTTAATGGGTTAAGATTTTATCTTCACCAGCCAGTTAAAGAGGATTTTTTATTTTATGGTATTTCATCGTTGCTTGCTTGGATAAGGTTTACCTACAGAGTGTATCATACATTTATCGTACATGCTTAAAATAAGTAAATGGCAAGTGAGATCCCCATGGGATAAGGAGACTGTAGCTGCCGAAAAACGTTGATAAGCCAAGGCAGAGTGGAGGTATATCTACAGATGGAAACACCGTTCGCACTTTTTTCCAAAATGAAGATGTGGTTGCCGAAAAAACAGGAGTAAGCCTAAGCCTAATTAAAGATTGCATACTATATTATCAACCTTATCATGTGGTTACGTTATTAATGTAGTAAATTTTAATAAATTTTGTCACAATACTGTGACAATATATGTGCTGAACTATCCATGGTATCAAATGCCTACAACCCTACAACATAAAGTATTAATTCATATCATATTAATTCATGGTCACAAGATCATAGATGGCTTAGAGATCGCCATTGATTGAGTGAAGATGCTCAAAGCCGAAACAACCCGAACTATGGAAGACACATACCAAAGGCTTATAGTTTCCTCAGATCCATATATTACTGGGCTGAGGAAATTGCTTCCTAGAAAAACAGGATTACTATCACAAGAAATTTTAAACATTTAAGAAAATCCTGATATTGGAATTGAATAATTTTTTTTTCCATTATTTTAAAGGTTTTTTTATTAAGATATTTAGCTTCTTATGGAGCTAAATCACAGGGAAAAGCATCTCTTGAAAGGTTATTTTTTAATTATCTTTTTTATTCCAAACAATAAAATGTGTAAAAACAAGTTATTTTCTTGTATTTATTGTCACACAAAACTTTTTAAAATAAAAAAACAATCTTCTTTAGGAGCTAACATTATGCGCTACACAAAGTTTTTTTTATGATTAAATTTAAAATTTGTTTATTTTAGCAATAATTTTTTATGAATTGATTACGTATAGGTTTTGTCCGACTTTTCTTAATTTTTCGCCTGTGTGAGCCGGGGAGTCAGTAAATAATTTGATGTCGTAGGGACGACCTCAAACTGCAAAAAAGTTGGCCAAATCAAACCTGGGTGTATCATTAGACTCCAGAAAAGAAAAAAACAGTCGAGAATTAATTGTAAAGTGTGAACCTGTTCTGTTTTCATTTGATTGACCACAAATCTGACTCTTAGCGATTTTTTCCTGTTTCCTAACCTTTAAATTTCACTAACGGAAGTGAGATTTAGTTTTTTGACGTATTAAAGAGAAAGTAATTGTTTTCTTATATGGTTTTATTCAATCATCGATATTAGTAGAATAGTTTTAAAAATAAAAATAACATTGGGATGGGTTCCGAGGTCAACTAAATTAACTGATTAAACCCATTACCCAACATAAACATATTTGGTATGTATCTAATTTAGATACGTTAATACAGATAATATTATGAATGATTATATAGGTTTTTTTATTATTAAAAGTAGCTTTTTGTCATGCTAGACTATCACAAAATTAGTCATTTTGATTCTTTATAATCTCCCATTCAGAATGAAAACAAAATCCACACACAAGCGTGTACAAAAAACATACAAGTCCAGACGAGACGACTAGTGTTTTTTTTTACTTTTTGTAGTTGGTATTTTGAGATGCGAGAATATTTATAAATTAGTGAGAAAGCCTTCGAGTTGTATAGATGTTGTTTTAGCATTTGCAAGTCAAAACGAACCGGCGATTTCGTAATTTAGTTTTAGGAAGATAATAAAAGTTTAAGTATAATTTAAAACTGTTTTTGATTAAAATTTTTATTGTTATTTGTAGAAAAAACAATGAAAATGATTTATTATTCAACATAATCTCATTCAAATTCTAAAAACCTTACCCAACAAGTTTAACGCCCTGTATCTCGGAAACAAGAAGTAGATTATTGAAATTTTCATTGTTTGTAGAACAACTCTTCCTGAATCTACAGAGATTTAGTATGAAGCTCTATCTTAAACAGTTTTCAAAATATAAGCAAAGTTAGATCACCCCCGTATATTTTTCAAATCAATTGAGTCCTGAAATATTATGGTTGGGTAAGTGTCTTAAAATTGAAAAGATTTGAGATTCAATCTCAATCAATCAATTTAGACCGGTCAATTTATACATAAAAATGTGGTTAAATATTGACTCTTAGAATCGCGATATCTCATGAATGGTAACTCGTAGGAAAAAAATGATATGTACCATTTTTGTAGAGAATTTTAAAATCTACAACTTTGGTCAAAGGTTTTTTTATAAAACTTACCGTTTTCGAGAAAAATCCGAAAAACCCCAGTTTTCGACAAATATTTAACTTTCCGGAAATTTTTGTTATTTTGAATGTCTATATTGACCGGACTAATTTAAAACGATAAGATACACCTTTTATTTGTATCCTCGTATATTTTTTTTTTCACTAAAAAGATGTTTTCATATAACTTATAACGAATAAATGTTAAGCAAATAATTTCTCACAAATATCTTATAAATGTTTTTCCATATCTATCTAACCTTGATATTCAGCTATCGTAAACTAGCTAATAAATTCAAACCGAAAAAAACGTCTGACAACCTCGTTAGTTCTAATTCTAAACTGGTAAACTAACTGGCCAGTTCGTTAACTAGAAAACGACATCAGCATGAGAATAGCAAATATGGAATTACATCATCGCTATTTTAGAATTTCTACAATACATTTTGTTTTGCATGCATAAGTGATTATTATATTTTATTTTCACTTAGTCGAGGACACTGGCGTGCTTCGAATGATACCGAAAATTTGTAACGTTTTTAATCATTACAAAAAAGTGAACGTTTGACAATCCTAACTGAAATATTATAGGTTTGTTCCAAAATGCTAATCAAGATCGTTCTTGGAACGGTTATCGAAATCGTTTTAAGTCGGTTGGAACCGTTCGTAAAACGAACGCTTATCTTTATTGCGCAGAATCCTCACCGTACCAAGGACGGTTGGAACGAACCTTATTAAAACGTTATAGTACGAAATTATATTCATACAACGTTGCCAGATTATATAATAAAATATTCAAGATAAATTAAATTTTTTACGAACCAAAATAGGCAAATTGTTTTTATTCAGTTAATCTGACATGTTTATGAACCTTTCTGAATGTCAAATGGGATTTATTCTTATGCTTATTTGATTTTTAAGTCAGATACTTGTATTACAAGATTAAATTTCTGAAATGAATTATGGCAAATGGTTATTAGTCCAATCAAATTTGCTTGAAAAAATACGATTTACAAAAACAATTGACATGCGGATGTCACATGTTTTTTATCAGTATTTCAATATGGTGAAAAATAAAAGTCATTAAAAACAAATTACTTTAATCCATTGATTAGTTGCTGGGAAAAGCAAAAGTAGAAATATTTCACTTTTAATTTTTTTATTGTAAAAAATTATGAAACCTAAATTCAACCGTTTTATTTTTCATTTACAACCTACATAGTTAATGAGTGTTTTTACAAAATAAGTATATTTTGACATTCAGACAGTAGTATAAAACATAACCCCATAAATTTTAACCTTCGTTTTTCGTAATATTGACGTACTGAACAAGAAGAAACATGTGGTATACACATATTAATTTTCTATTGAAAAAAACCTAATTTGACTGGACTATACAAAAAAAATTGTATAAAGTTAGTCCGCCATGTCTCAATTAGCTACAGCATCCTAACCGGTTTTTTATAATAATATTAACTGTTGTTCTTTTTATACTGATTTCCAAAACTAATTTAAATATTTATTTTATTATATAAACCTTATAAGCCTTATTTTTAAACGTATTGGTAAGTTTCGTATAATAATTTCTAATTATAAACAATGTATGTATAATTGATTGGAACGTGTCTGCCTATCTATCTGTCAGTCGTTGAAGTATTCGCCCACAGAAATGGAAACCCTTTCCAATTAGTCTTCATAAATATTAAACAATTAAAGCGAATTTTTATTCTTTAAAAAAAAGCATGAAATTTTAATTCCTACGGATATAAGTTTTTAATAATTTTCCACACACGAATGATCGCAAATACAGACGTATACATTGTATAATTAGTTTGAAAATTCTATTTCTTTCATGATTGTTTTATACTTTTATCAAGTCAAAACAAGTAAAAATTGGTGACTTGATTAAAAAAAAAATAAATAACAAATTGGACATCTAATCGAAACTTGTATTTAACCCTAATGGTGTAGTTGATAAGATTGATGAAATGCTTGATTTCCAACACGGAGATCCGACGTTCGAATACTCTGTCGGACGAATTTTTTTAATTAGTCATTTGTTCTTAGTTCAAATGAGAGTTACAGACAAACCCATATACAGGTAAAAGTAATAATATTAGATGTAATTTCACAGTGATAAATGACGTCAACTGAAATATTAATTGCAAATGACGTTTGACGTATCATTCGAAAGGTAACTATGACATCTGACAATTGTTGAACAACCTTTTACTCCTCTGCACCTTCCAAATATATTACTAAATTCAATATTGTTTTAAGCTTATTTTGAAAATTATTTTCAATTTAATGTCCTTTAGAAGCGTTTTTTTCAGTTTTTTTAAACTATATCTTTTATTTGATATCACTTGATTGATAAGTGAGGGATTAAATTAATGTAAAAACTATGATATATAATAAAAAAATTTTATAAAGTTTAAGCCGATTTTTATTGTCGTTGATATTTTAGAACAAACAAAGCATAACAGTATAAATAGATATTGAATGTTAACCAAAATAAGACAATCTGTATATTATAAGATAGTAATAAAATCAAAACTAACATCTGCCTTCTAATTATAATTTTAGTATCAATTTTAATGCTTTTATATCGTATTCACTTCCTCTTTTACGTTTCGGTACTTCCTTATTTTTTTTGTTGTCTATTTGGTTAATTGGTATGTAGTTCGGTAAAATGGTACCATGAATAATAAGCCTTTTTATATACCCTTTCCTGTAACATCTGTAGATATTTAAGAACTTCCTCTTTTTGTGTTCGAGAGGTTATTATTTCTGGTGTTGAATCATATGTTACACATTTATATACATGAATTAGTAATTTGGAATATTTTTATAGGGTGTAGACATAAAGTAACTTTATTATTTCGAAATTAATTCCCTTATTCAACTTATTTACCAATAGGATAATAAAAACTTTTTAATTACCCTCGTAATATTTTATCTTACGAAATGAAGAGACGCGCAATCTTACTAAAATAACTGAACAATTAACACACACAAGGTTACAACATAAATTATTTTTGAATATTGTACTTTCATCATAACTTCTTTATTAACTCGTAGGATGATTTAATTTTCCGTACACTCGTAGAATCCTACAATGAGTAAACTATTTCATTGTGTATTTTATTTTAAATAAAATAAACTTATATTTAGAGTTTCCACTATAAGGATTAAAATAGTGAAATCATCGACAGTTATGATTAACTAACTTTCTTACTTTATTTTACCCTGAATCTGTTAGGAGTTACACTAAATTGCTTATAAGTTTAGACAGATCTATGATTGTCGTTTAATGATGATAAAAAAGAAGAAGTATGATTACAAGTTCTAGAGTGTACTACAGTTAATTTTCAATTAATGTAATAAAATGTTTTCGTAATATTAAATGAAGAAATAATAATGAGAGTTTAGAACCTATTTTTTTACCCAAAGACAAAAGAATCGATGGTTGGTTGGTTGCCTAATGTATTAAACAGTTGTGGATAAGAATCTAAGAGTTTAATTTGATATGATATGACAAATAGTCGGAATTTGTGATACTATCCTTGGGGGTTATTCAAAATCATCTGTATATTTAGAATTCAAGGGAATTTCGTTTAAATGCTTAAGAAATACGAAGTTTTTACCAGAAAACCGCATCCTGTATGTATATTTACGTAAATACGTCTTAAACAAATTTACTTTATCATATTCATCACTATACAAACAGTTAAATGTAACTAAAAAATTATCTTAATGATAATACGCGTCATAGAGATAAATTTTATCAAAAAATAATAAACTCGATTAGACTAAAATAGATTTTTTGCATCATCGGTGCTTATTTTTTTTACAAACCCTGTAATTCAGAACGATCAACTTCTTCCGGGTATTGGTTTTAAAAAAAATTACGCGAAATCGATTCACGAAAATACGTTCTGTCGAAAAATTAAATATCTATGACGAAAATAACTGATTTTATACACATATATGGAAAAAATTCCTTTGTGTAGAAAAAAGGTCAAAGAACTTAAGAGAAAACAGTGGAACATCAACAAATTTAGGTAAAGAAAATTCCTAATGTACATCGGTATAACAAATTCTAATATCCCTCACTAGATGACTCTATTACTTCACGTATTTAATAATCATATTATCTAATTTATTTCTTTTCAAATCATAACTATGTATATCATTATTATAGTTATTATTATTATTATTAGAATGATTCATTTTTTAGAATTGGAAATTTATTTTATACAAACCTATAGAGGACGCTTATCAACAAGATGGCTGACAAGATATTTATGTCATGTCAGAATTAAATAACTTCCTTTAATCTAAATAATTTCAAACACGTTAACTAATAAAAAATTTGCAACAAAATTCTATATTTAACAAATATTCAAATTTTATTTTAATTGAAATTAAACAAAATACGATTTTGGTTACGTCATTATTACACACCACTGTTTTGAACTAAATCTAAAGAAACTGATCAAGAATGTCTGGCAACACTTGGATGAATCTCCGTGTACAGCAGTAACTCGGATATTGTATTATGGAAAGTGAAATAATGAAAATATTGGCAAAAATAGTGCGATTTAAAACGCCAGTGATAAAAATCACAGCAACAGAAATCTCATATCTTCTGTGTGGAGGAAAATTGGCGAAGAATTGAAACATTCCAGGTAAGAATTATTCAGGTTGATTCAGCTGGTGTGAAAGAGTGGAGATGACGAATCAGATTCAACTTGATTCGGAATGATCCAGATTGATTCGGATTCGTTTGGTGTGAAAGGGGCCTTAGAGATCCGTTATACCTAATTTTAATGTTTTATGTAATCATTTCAATTTATCTAGCACGCCTTATATATTTTCTTGCTGTAAAGACTAAATTATGTTGCAATCTTCGAGGCACATAATTTATATACCGTTTATGCTAATACGAATTCAACGAGACTTCGTTTTTACTGACTCGCTAATCTTTTTTCTTCTTCGTTAACCATTCTTCATCTGGCGAAGTCAGATAGCCTTGCGTCCGACCAAATAAATCTTTCTGTTCCATTAAAAACAAGACGTTCAATATTTGAATCAATTAAAAAATGTATTAGTATTAATCAGATCGTTTATCATCGAGATGCATAATAAGATAACTTGAAATGAACTCATAAATTTCGATAAAAATTATTATACAGTGGCGTAAGCGTATAGTCATTTTTCAGGATCACTAATGTTCACTTTCAATAAAATAAAATATTACTATTTTCTGCAACTGTTATTTTTGGTCTACAAGTAGCAGTTACCATCTCTAAACTCAACAGATTCATTTTTGATTATAAAGTTCGTAGTTAAACGAAGAGATGGCGTAACTAACAGTCGTTTAATTATATTATGACAATATTAACTAAGAGATTTGTTTTCATCGAAGATTAATTGTTGTAAATAAAAATGAAGGGCTGAAATATGTCCATTTTTGATCCAAAATTAATTTGTTACTAATATTTTGTTTTTTTCAACCTAAATGCTTAAAATTTAGATATATGTAGTAGATTTATACTTCCTAAAAACTATTGTTTAAAAACCGATCCAGAAATAGAATTTCCCACCTTCCCTATTATATAGTTTTCTAGGATATTTGTTCCTCAAGTTATTAATTAAACAAAGATATGGCGTAACTAAAAAGCGTTCATTTTCATTATAATAATAATGATTAATAGACAGCTAAATTGATTTATATATGTATTTCCTCATTTGGTAAAGGAAAAAACCAGAAAATTAAACAAAATGTAATAATTTTCATCATTATCTCATGTTAATATATTTTAATTTCGGTATTTGCCCCTCGAACTAGATTTTTACATCAAAAAATTGTTATTTCAAAAAGTAGGATATATAGTTATATGGTACTAGATTTACACTTTTAAAAACTATTGTTTAAAATCCGATCCAGACATAGAAGTTCCCACCTCTATATTATACAGTTTTCTAGGACATTTATTTCTCAAGTTCTTAATTAAACAAAGAGATGGCGCAACTAAAAGTCATTATAATAATAATGATTAATAGACAGCTGAATTGACATATATGTATTAACTCATTTGGCGAAAGAAAAAACAAAAAAAATTATAAAAATATAATAATTTCATCATTATCCTGTTAATATATTTTAATTTCGGTTTTTTGCCCCTCGAATTAGATTTTTACATCAAAAAATTGTTATTTCAAAAAGTAGTTCCCATCTATACACAACTAACAGACGTTTAATTCTTTTTTAATAATTATAACCAAGACACAACTTTATACATGTCAACATTGAAATGTGAAATTGATAAAAAAAATTCAATTTTTTTGACCTAATCGACCTCCAATAGAAGTGGAAAACACCAATATGGATATTTTAGGATGAGAAATTATCTGGACTATGAGAAAAATGTAAAAGAACAAATGGTGAAACCGATTGGAAGACGATGATAAGCTCAACATTGTCATGAGGATCAACAGTGTGGGAAAATACAACCAAGAGTCATTGAAAGTCGTTCAAAATTAAGCAAATTATTAGGCTGGGACGAGAAGTGCTCTCTCAGGACCCTGTAGATCGATTAAAAATCAGACCAAAAGGAAAAATGTGAGGGGAAACCACCACGAAAAGGTTTCAATCACAGCATATAAGTAGTATATACGAGGCATAGGAAAAAAGCTTAAACAAGACGAAAAATGAAGATAAAAAGAAGAAAAATTAAAAATGGAGCAGAACTTTATTACTAATTTTGGTAGTTTTAAAATACGGGGGTGCTAGAAGTAAAAAATAAACTGCCTATGTTAGTTTAAATTAAAAACTGGAAATATATTTTTTTTATTTGAAAAATTTTTTTTACGTATTACTATTGGACTATTTTTATTTTACAGGATTCAAAATTAATAAAAAAACATATTTTCAACCACAATTTCTTAAGAAAACTAAATTAAACTTACAGTATAAAAAATTCATCGAAATATATGGAGAATCCCTAGAAATCGAACTCACAACACAAATATTTCAATTCAATAATAAAAACTTTTTCGACAAACACGTGTTTTGGCGTCCCGACGTTGACGCTAATAATCGCATCTCTCACATATTAAACATCGCGTCTCAGAAGACCAACAACAGTCGGTAGACTGAAATAAACTGAAACCGAAACGTTGCGACGTTGTTTGTTGTTGCTGGTGTTGTTTCTTGCTGAAACTGCACGTTTCAATAAAATCTCTAACGCGCAGATACACGGTATATATATAATAGCCCGATAAAATTGGAATCAAACACAAATCAAAATGATTTTTTCTAATAATTTTTGTTTGTTCACAAATTGTACGAAAGGACTATAAAAATCTCGTTTAAAGTAATGGAAACATATGCAGCAAAAAAATAAAAGAAAAAATTCTAGGAGAAAACGGAAAATCTGACAACAATGTAAATATAACGTTATACGTTAATTGTATAATGTAGTTAATGATTCAAATAGATTTTAAAATTACGTGAAAAAACTTGAAAGAAATAATAATTTAATTGTTATGTATCATAAATTATTTTAATTGCAGAAAATTTGTATGGAAATTTATCTATTTATATATAGAAGTTGATAAATGAACAACATAATGGCAACAGAGTTTTTACAATTCACTACCGGTTTCTAAGCGGCGTTGTCGGCGCAGATTTATTTAATAAGAGTTTTAGGATAAAATATCATCAATTATAATGAAATTTAATATTTTCCTTTTTAGATTATGTGATTAATTTCATTATCGTGTTATTATTAAAGAATATATTAAAATATCTGTTTAATTTAAGGTATTTTGTAATTTGTAATTGTTGTCGGTTTTTTCGTTATAACGAAGATTTGGGGAAAAATTATAAAATTCCAGATATCTACACAATTAATTTTTCGATTTAAAAGGGAATTGAGATAGACGAAAAGACACAATTTTCTTTAGTGTTCATAATAATTTACTTGTAAAATAACTAATTGTATCAAAGATAAACGATTTAAATTAAAATTCTTGATTGTTTCAACTGGTCTAATGAATCATCTAGCAACTTACAACGTACGGTTTCAAATTACGTCGCGATACGCTCATGATCTAGTACTAACGGTAGAGGTAAGCAGCGAAAACTCTGAGAAGATGCTGTATTAAGAATTTAGGAATTATAAATGAAGTAATAACCCTAGGAGTGATTCCAAATATTTTAAATTATCATATCATACGAACAGACATTTTTTGATAAAAAAATTAGATAAGATACTGTATCAGTTTTCGAAACTACGAAATAAATAAATATGATTAAGATCTCAATAAAAAACACGTTAGTTTCACGTTTTCAAATATCTTTTATCGAGGGGTCAGTTGTTGGACATTAGTATTTCCGGTTTTATTATTAATTGGATTCCTCAACTTCGGTTTGGTTATTTGAACTATAATTATGAATTAAACCGAAAATTTTATTATACGAACGTAAATTCATAAATTATTTAATAAAATAATTTTTTTATATTTTTTATGATGGGATATTGGTAACTTAATATCAAATAAGTGAAAATATCGGGACGGGATTATAAAGGGATCTAGTTAATTATCTTCAAGATTCTATAAAAAATAGGAAAATCCTTCTTTTTGTTCTTACTTCTTTTTACCTATTTGCCACATTTGAAATATTATGGTACATTCTCGAACTGGATTATTTCTAGTAAAGTATACAAGTCGGTTCGAAGATGGACGGGAAAATATTTATATAAAATAAATTATAACATCGTTGACATATTTCTATGAACACAATCATAAATATCGTTAGTTAAACTTTTTATTCTATATTTAAAAAGTAAATTAAATTATTGTCCACGCCACTGAATTGCTATTGCGCATCATTAAAGCGCAGATTCTTCGCTGACATCCATTATATGGAAACGTGGTGTTAAGCATATAGAAACATCTAATGCACACGTGTGCATACCGAGAAGACGCTAATTCGACAGAAAAATAATATAATTATCTTTTTTCCTTCATTATTCCGAAATTTTTATAAAAAGTTCTTTTGTTTTTTCGATTTATATACAACTCGAAACAAATTATTGTACTGATAACGTTATAAAATATAATCTAACGGTAACGCCACTGATAAAGTATAACATTTCATAAAAATTACCATGCCATCAAAATTCCATCTACGTTTACCATATTTGTCTTTCTTGGTAGATGGCAGATGAGAGGAATACTTTTATGGTTATGTAAACGTACCGAGAACCTAAGGGCTTTATCAATTTTGTTCAGTATAATTTTTATACGGAAATCGGGTCATTAACCTCACGATTTTTCAAAGAAATACAAAAAAATCACGTAAATACTGATTTTAAATCGAATTTATATTTTCTTTTATATCGTCTCTAAATTTCAGTATTTACGCATTAATATATTTTATGAAAAGTATTTTTATTAATCACTCGTAATTAATAACTAATCCTACTTTCTCATTTTATAATAATTATTTATATTTCAATTTGTATGCAGAATTTTGAAAAATATATTTTAAAGTATCAAATATACCTACAACTTGTTTAACAAGTCTTTTCACCATAGTTACAAAAGTTCTGGCCACTAGTCTGATGTTATAAAAGATAAAAATAATGCGTTGTCTAATATTACTCCACACGTGAATTTAAGTAATGTTTTAATTTGTTTGTGTTGTTTTTTTTTTACTTTTTCTATTCGATATTTTACGATCTTTATACAAGTACCACCCACTAGATATCGATACGTCACTATCTATATGTGTATTCTTCGAATACAAGCGAGTTAGAACGGTATTAAATTTACTTTTTTGTACTTGTGGGTAATCGACCGATATATCGGCAACAGTGCAGCGGAAAAATGCGTTTGATATGTATATGTACAAAATATAATTTCTCAATATTTTAGTTGGCAAATTTGTTTTATCAATAGTTGTCCTTGGAGAATCGTGATTTTTAATTGGTTTTCTGTCGTATTCGTGCAAAAAAGACGGAATGCTTTTGAAAAGAGAAAAGATAATTGCCGTAGAGATGCTTGTAGAAAATTGTGATTAGCCGTGCAGCACGTCATTCTGTATAAAATTCCCCAATCAGTTTTACTTCGACTTTTATTGACCGGGAAGCGTAAATACAAAAAAAAATTAAACAGGGTATTACATAAATTATGTCCTATTATTATAACATAATTAAAAACAAAAGTTTTTTATGTTTCTCTACAGGATGTCCCTTAAATAGGTATCGTAATAAGATGTTAAGTTTTTTTTCTCGAATTTTAGGCATAAAAGGTGCACAAGAGAGGAAATGTTTTTAAAACATACAAAAGGCAAATATAGACAAAATGTATATACAAGGTATTATATAAAGTGTATACTACACATTTAACAGAATTGAAAGGGAACAATGTTTATAAATAAATTAATAGTGAAAAGTACTGTTATTTCTAATAAAGGGTGTCTCGAAAATAAGTATAATGAACTAAATATTTGAAATATTTTTTTTTATACTTTTTGGAATAAAAGGTGCATGGTTTTGTTGTATATTTTTTACGAAAAAACATGAAAAATGACCTTTTTATATGATTTTCATTGAGTTTTTCTAAAGAAACTATGAAAAATGACCTTTTTATATGATTTTTCATGTGTTTTTCTTGAAGAAAACATGAAATATGGACTTTTATATAATTTTCAATCCATTTTTCATAATTTTTTTTAAATAAACCATGAAAAATGGCCTTTTTTCATGATTTTCAATGCAATTTTCGTAACTTTTTTCAAGTTAACCATGAAAAATGGCCTTTTTATTTGATTTTCAATACAATTTTCGTAAGTTTTTTCAAAGAAAACGTGAATAATGGCATTTTTATATGGTTTTCATTTATTTTTTCTAAAGAAACCATGAAAAATGACATTTATATACGATTTTCAATGTTATTCTGAAGAAAACATGAAAAATGGACTTTTATATAATTTTCAATGCATTTTTCATAAATTTTTTTAAATAAACCATGAAAGATCACCTTTTTTCTTGATTTTCCATGCAATTTTCGTAATTTTTTTCAAGTTAACCATAAAAAATGGCCTTTTTATTTGATTTTCAATGCAATTTTCGTAATAAGTTTTTTCAAAGAAAACGTGGAAAATGAACTTTTTATAGGTTTTTCATTGAGTTTTTCTCAAGCAACTATGAAAAATGACTTTATATGATTTTCGATGCTATTTTCGTAATTTTTTTCGAAGAAAACATGAAAAATGACCTTTTCATATGATTTTCAATGTGTTTTTCTGAAGAAAACATGAAAAATGACCTTTTTTATGATTTTCAAAGCAATATCGTAATTTTTTTCAAAGAAACCATGAAAAATGATCTTTTGTATGATTTTCAATCTACTTTTCACATTTATCCCACAAAATCGGCAGTAAAGTTTTTATTTTCAAAGCAATCGGCAAGACGAAGGTCGACAATGCAATAAGAATTATTAATATCCCTTGGAGCTTCACCCATTTCCCAGTTTTCCACACACATTTCGCGGATATTATCTATGTTAGCGGTCGACCTCGAACCGCACCCTCCGCTCCATGATCATGGAAATGTAGGTCGGTACAAGATAAAATAAGGGTTAAAGGGTGAACGTTTCGAGGTTAAAAGTTAAACTCGTTGCGGAATTTTTCATATAAAGAATATATAAAAAAAATATAAACCGAAACGTACAACGTAATTTTGATATAGTGAGAAACAAAAAAATTTAGATTTTACATCATTTGATGTTTTCTTTTTAATAAATTTTTCATTTTCGTAAAGAAATAAGTCACAAGATGATAAATCTGGTAATTAAAGCGTACAGGAAGATTTCAACCCACTAAAAATGAGTTAAAGTTGAAAAATAAACTTTTTCGCATATTTAATGAAATTCGAAATTTTGGATTTTTTTAAATCTGTTTTTGATATTAAAGTACATCCCGACACTTCCCCAGTGACTTATTACCACTTTTGGTACTTTCAAACAATTAAATATTCAACAGAAATTTATTCATCACACCTCGTATATATTTTCGATCTAATAATAGCAGACGAAGTAGATAAATCGGAAGCAGTGCAACTCACAATATAAAATAAATTTTTTTCTTCTTTATTCACGACTCAGCATGATCATCGTGTTCATCTGTCCACGCTTCAATTTTTTTTATTATTATTTAGACAAGCCGACACTGAACAATCGTGATATCAATTTTTATATAAAAAAAAACACAACGTAAAAGTAATTTTAGTAAATTTTAGTTGTTAGTAGTTTAGTTAGTTAAAAACAATCCTACAGTTAGTGAAAAAAAAGCGTAGTTAGTTGTTTCCAGCGTTGTTTCCCTTACCAAAACAATATCAGCTTGATTCTTCACTTGTTCATATGCTACCTCCACGGTTGTAGTCCTCCCTTCCACGTCATGTTCCGTTCGAATTTGATCATAAACAAGACTACTACACGAAGAATTAACATCTTTAATAATTTCTTTCGATTTTTCTAATGAATTTTGTTGGTTTTCTTTAATTATTGATGACGGTTCATTTGAATCTGTCGGTAATAAGGGAGTAGCGTCGTCTAAATTTTCAGATTTTTCGTATGTATTCGATTTTTGCGGGGATACTTTACGGCTTTGATTGAAAATGTGCCAGCTCGTGTCTGTGTAACGTAGCGCTGCTTCCTGTAATTTAATCGAAAACCAAAAAAATAAATAAACAATAAGAGTAAGTTTAACATTCACTGGTTAAAGTTTTTCACAATCACTTATTTTTCAAGTTTTATTTTAACAACTACGTACAACTAAACCATATACAATATTTCCCTCCAAATATTGACAAGCGACAAGTAATACTGTTTTTCTTCTTTTTTTTTTAAATCTCGCTTGTCTTTAACTTTTGGAACTAACAAATTTAATAGTATGAATTTTATGTTTATATTCGGAAAAAAAATACACTTTGAAATGGTTAGGACGTTTTGACTAAACAAACAGTATATACATAAACTCAAAATAAATTTCAAATTCAAATATTCACCAAAATATAAACAAACACGTTTCATTTTCTGTCACTCATTCTTATCTCATTAAACGTTAAGCTGTTGGTAAACATCGAAATATTATGCAAGATTAACCATCATTGTCATTCTAAATTGATAGTGACAAATTACATCAACTCCATTTAGCACCTAGCCACTCAAAAACGTGAATCAGACCTAGGCGTTTAGAATGTGACGGATTTTATTGATAGAACGTGTTCGATACGTGATGAGAATAGTTTTCTTTAATATTTCAACCTTCACGTCAATCAATTTGTCTAAATGAAAATTTACTGTAAGTTAATTGAGCGGCTACTAGATACTAATTAATTAATAGAACAATAAAATACTTTTTCTAGAGTTAATAACAGACGCATGTTTTATATGACTCTCCCGCCTGCTACGTTGCCGAATGCTCGTGACATATCTAGATAATAATAATACGTGATAAACGTTAGAATGAAATGGATAAAACGAGTAGCTTTAGGTGAGAACGTGGTTTTAAGATAACAATAAAACTAATAAGTTTTGTGTTGTTAGTAGCGCCCTGAGCATGTCACGAAACCATAGATATACATAAATGGCGGATTATTTAGTACCTATCGAAAATAGGTTCGTTATTTATTATTTATTGACGTTGTTTGAACAAGTAAAATATACAGAAGAATAACTACCAGACAGTAGCTGCAACGTCGTACAATTTCTTTTTAATTTATCTCTAACGTTAAATTAAATATCTTAACAATTTATTATCAACGAATCCCCCCACCCTCGGTATTTTATATACATGCCATTATATAAAACACAGTTGCCAAATTATTAAAAATATCTCGTTACAGAATTTTAATTATCAAGAAAATTATTATTAAATCACAATATAGGATCTTTTCAAATCAAATATATTTTTATATATCCTCCAAGTATACTGTTTAAAGTCCTAATTAATATATTTTATGAATAGTAGGTGTAGAATATTTTATATCTTAAACCTCGAAAATAGCAACGTTGCTACGCCATCGTGGTTTTAGAAAAACTTTGTTTGGTTGTTACATTTTTAATTCCGTTTTTTTTTGATTGTTTTAAATGTGTTTTGTTGGTGACATTTATTAAAAATGTGGTTAATAAGAAAAGTGGTCAAATTGTGATGCATAGTAGTAAGGATTCTCCTCAGAGTTTTTTGTGAATACAAGTTTCATTCAGTTCGTTATATCATTATTTAAATCGTGAGTTTCAATATTTAAGAAGAGTGTGAATTATTTTGAAGTTACCAACTTTTAAGGTATAATACAGTTCATGGAAAGAAACTCTTCGTAGGTATGTACATGATGCATGCTCATTATATCTTATAACACGTAGATCCCTTTGATCTGAACACACGTTTTTCAAATATTTTCAATTTATTATTTCTTTTGTGAATGTTTCAATTCTGATGATAATTTAATTCGATATATTCCATACCATACGACAGACACCACGAAACGAATTAATATTCGAATTCAATATGGCCGACGCCAACAAAATGTCCGATTATATTATATAAAATGAAAATAATTAGAATTATAACTGAAAATTGATAATAAATTTTTTTAACCATATACAGTGCGACACCTTCAAAAAAATTTCATTAAGTTTAATCTTTTTGAGCCACATTGTGATAATAAATGGGTTAATGATGTTATTTACGATCCAGAATCGAGTGTTGTCTTTTCAATTAGTTACGTTCAACACTTATGTATAAAGCACTTTAATAAATCATAATTAAATTCAATTAGGAAATAGCTCGAATAGCGTGTCTTCTGGAATTTGAAAATCGCAGAAATATATCAAACTAAACTCAAAAATTTGATTTACGTCATTTAGTATAAATATCAATTTAATAATTATATAGAGTGAAACATTGTTAAGAAAAATTTAGAATA
The DNA here is from genome assembly GCF_026250575.1 of Diorhabda carinulata. Taxonomy (NCBI): domain Eukaryota; kingdom Metazoa; phylum Arthropoda; class Insecta; order Coleoptera; family Chrysomelidae; genus Diorhabda; species Diorhabda carinulata. Next base: position 16,304,586 of record NC_079462.1, read on the forward strand.
ATGGATTGAATATACTGGGTGTAGATTCGTTAATATTTTGTTATAAAATTAATCATAATTATTGCAATTATATACAAAATTTTATATTGGCCTGTGTGGAAATACGTAATTATATACAGTATGTCTTCTATAAAAGTTAGAAATTTGTAGAAAGGTTTCTTATTAATAATTTCGTATTAATTATTATTAATAGTTGTATACGAGGTATGTTAAAAAATTTCGGAATATTTAAATATTATATACTAGATCAAAATCTTAATTTTCACGTATCTTGTATACAAAAATCTAACAATATAACCGAAAATGATAGTAGACTGTTTAGATTTCATATCAATTGATCATATTTAATTATTTCAGTTATTCTTAAGTTATATAATTGAAGGGACCGTTTTTTTTCTATATCAACATTTTTATACGATAAGACAGATAATTTCTGAACGTATGTAACAGAAAAACTCGTAAAGACTGAAAAAAAATCCCTCACAATTTAAAAGCCAAAAACTTCGCAACTACAGACCACCATTTTGTTTAAAACTAACCACACTTCGTGTTAATTTAATTGAACTGATTTTATTTGATTATTTTTTTTTTCAAATTTTGATATTCCCATTTTAATCTTTTATTGAAAAAAAAAACAAGTTTTTTTTCAATTTTTTTCGTCTACTGTAAAATTTAGGGCTTTGCGACGATATTTCCCATACATTTCACTGAAGTATCATATATGAGATAAAAAGAAAACGGAGGTTTATGAAACATTTAAAAAACAAACACGCTGTATCTTAATCCTGTTTTTCAGCTTCTTCTATTCTGTTCATATTGACTAAGTAAAGTTCAAATAGTAAAATCACTTCAACCACTTAACACATCTACGTAGACCAGTTGTTATAAGAAGCTAATAGAATCTTTTTATTTAAAATACGTGTAAAAATTTTAATAATTGTTAAAACTACGAAAAATTCCAATGTCATAAAACGATCCGAAAATAATTTTACGTTACGTAACATAACCTCAAAACTTGTAAACGAATATTAACATACCTTCCGTATTATTTTAATTTCGTCTTTGGCTAGTTCCTTAATTCTATTTTTCACGCTTCTCTTATTATGTCCCATGTTGAAATCACTTTCACGAATCACCCGACACTCAATTATGTTCTTTGTATAATATTAAAACCAAATAAAGTAATAGTAAAATATTTGGATTAACTTCCAAAGATATAATGGATGCTTTCGTCATTTTATATCTTAAATGTTGATATAACCTCTTTTCGTTATTGTGAATTTAATTTCTTATCTATGTTTTGAATAATTATTCGGTTATGAATATTCGCAATCTTACTAACAGGTGTTTTACGCGATTTCGTTGACGAAACATTTTGTGCTGTTCGCTGAAATAAATGTCATGTACAAGGTTTACTAGACGTTTTAATTAGGAAGTAGCTATTAGCTCGATGCCCGTTATTTTAAAAATGTTATATTTATGAACAGACATTTAAACACTTTTCATTTTATTATTTCTGTATATACGAGATGTGGTTATTAAATAATGTGATTGGTGATATGAAACGTTTTATTTTGATATTATTATGTGTATTAGTTTATCTACTGGTACAGTAGACATTTAGAATTAAAAAAATTCACCATAATTTTTTTTACGAATCTTTTTGCAGCTATACAGCCGCCATTTATATATTCGTTATTCAAATGTTCCTCTATTTAGGAAGTTATTTACTATATTGCAATAGAAAGAGATAGAGTCATTTACTGTCTTGCAATAGAAAAAGATAAATAATATTTAGATGATACGCGTAAAGATAAAAAAGTGTAGAAACTGTTCGTTATTATCCAGTGGCGTAGGATAAAACAAAATAAATTTAAATCTGAATGTTGCGAATCGATTAAAATATTTTTAGAAAAATTCAACGAATTCAATTCTGCGAATTTGATGGAATAACTTGAAGATCACGTTCAATTTCTAAAGTGTTAGTTGAATAGTCAATTCGAAACAAAGGAAATGATAAATCTTTTGTCGTTTATATCCAATACGAAGTGATATGAACTGTTTTATTTTGGTATTATGTATATTAGTTTAACAACTGGTACGGTAGACATTCGAAATTTTATGCTAAATATTTGACAGTTAACTGACACATGCATACTTTTTTTAATAAATAAACCTCGTATATATCACCTTTTATTTATTGATATAACTATTTATAGTTGTTGAAAAATATACATTATTGCAAAATATAAAAAAAAACGTTATAAATATCAGACTAAACGTAAACTGTACCATCTGCGTCCTCACGAAAAAAATATAAACAAACATTTTTCTTCTTCGCCAATCGTATTTAACATAAATTCCTGAATATGTTTATGCCATATTTACTAAAAATAGCTACAGAGTAAACCGAAATTCGATATCCAGACATCCATTTTGTGTATCTGTTTAAAATATTGATTTCAAAGTTGAAAGGAAACTGTGGTATGATGAACGGGTTCAGTTATGTCGTGTAAATAAACGTTCGCATTTTTACGTTATAATAATAAATTACAAATCGCGAATTATGCTTCAGAATTAAAAGAAATAAACCATAATCATTTTCTTTAACGAATGCAGCTATACACCCGCCATTTTTAAATTTGTTATTCAATTGTTCCTCTATTTATCTATTAAGTTATTTACTATGTTACAATAGAAAGAGATAGAGTTATTTACTGTCTTGCAATAGAAAGAGATAAATAATATATGGATGATATGCGTAAAGATAAAAAAGTGTAGAAACTGTTCGTTATTATCCAGTGGCGTGGGATAAAACAAAATAAATTTAAATCTGAATGTTGCGAATCGATTAAAATATTTTTAGAAAAAATCAACGAATCCAATTCTGTGAATTTGATATTGAAATAACTTGAAGATCACGTTCAACTCCTAATGTGTTAGTTGAATAGTCAATTCGAAACAAAGGGAAATGATAAATCTTTTTTATCGTATACGAGGGGTATCGTTAAAATTTTACTAAAACATTTAATGTTTGTAATTTCGAAGATCCTTTTTAAACGTTCCTGGTACAATAAAAATAAATATTGATCAATAACAGAAAAATAAAATTCAAATAGTTCGCGTATAGAGTCATTGACAGGAAAAAATTTAACAAATCAATGGGTTTCATTGAAATTAGATCGGAATAGACGATTTAATTTACACAGATGTCAAAGGCGATATCCAAACTATCAATCTCTTGAATATATAAAAAAATAATCATTCTGAAGTTGTTTACAACGTTTCATTAATAAATATTTATTTCTCTCAGATATCGAGATCTTTTTAATAATAGATTGATTGTTACAGGGGTTGTTATTTGTGTTTTTACACTCAAATATACAGGGTTAATCTAAATAACAAATCTAATTCATAAAAATCATCTAAATATGAGAAAATTTTGGTATTTCAACATATTTTTTGTGAAATTTTCATTTTTGAATCGATTTGTGTTGGTTTGAGACATGATTAGGCATTTTTAAAATTTATTATTACACCAAGGTGGTCTGTTTAATTTCTCATTTTTTATTTCGTATCTGGTGCTCAAGTTAATGGTCATGTCAATAAGAATACACAAGAAAATCTTCTTTTATTGCTGATGGCAAGTCTGTGAGAATGACTGGGTCAACACATTATTATTATAGTACCAGTCGTACCATCAACTCACCTAGTGGGTGGCTAGAGTGGACTTCGAAAAGGCGTTACTTCGATATAAATTATACGTAGAGCTTAGAACATGTTAATTAATTTTATTTTCCCATTATATAGGGTGATTCGAATATATTTATACGTGACATTCCTCTAATATGTCTATGTGATTTTGTTAACTACGTTTGGGACATCCTGGAAGACTTGAAATGTTTTTTGAACGAAAATTTACGTTATTAACAATTTTTTCACTACAAAATGGGAGACAATAACAAAAATAGTCATAAAATCAGATAAAGATGAAGTTAAACTTTGAACACTTTTTATACACACCCTGTATAAAATGAAAAATTTCTCAACATAGATTCAAATACGTCTGACCTTGCTGCAACAGTCAAATTTTTTACAAAAAAATTGATAACTCAAAAAGTATGCAATTTTTTTAGACAAAAGTATACTAAAATTTTACGAAGATTTGAAAAATGTATTAATATACAGGGTGTTCCATATAAAATAACAAAGTTACAATTAGAACAATCGGTAGAACCGGAAGTCGGCCATCTTTGAAAATACTTTAGTTAAAAAGATCGTATCCGAAAAACCAAACGTAGAAATTTTCATCATTCTACTATAAGTAGAATTTTGCCATATACAGATAGTTTTAAGTCGTCGTGGGACACCCTGTATTTATCTGTATCTGAATTCAAGAAACGGTATAAACAATTTTCGGCATCCTCGTATATGAAAGAAATTCGCGGTTAAATCAATAAAACACCTGTTTTGCGTTATTTTTTCTCCAACAAAAACACAACACCACAATTTATACGAAAATTAGGATTAAAAATAAATAATCAAAAACCAGGCTAAGACTTGTCACGCGCGCGTCACTTGACGTTTCCATCCACTTGTTTCTGAGCTACAACACAATGTGAGAATATGCTGGTTTCGGTCAGGGCCTACGCGACTCGATCTAATGTTTACATTTTACAGGCAATTGGCCGACAGTAGCTGCCTTCATTTCGTCATATAAATATAGTTGAATGTTCCAACATAAAATGATTTTAAATTGTGTTAAAACAAATTAATAGACCAGTATTTTGTACAAGATTATATCAAAATAAATTGAAAATATGGTACAACGTTAATTGAAATACGTATTTGAGGTTATATCGTTTATGAATATTATATATTCGAAACAAAAATCGAAATCGATGTCATATTAATAAATAATCGAATGTTGTTTGTCATTGTTATTACGATTGTAAATTTAGCTTACACCGAATTATATACATAGTACATTTCTAAAACTATTACTCGTCTTGTTTCAGTAGATTTTGATGTAAAAACTGTACTAAATTCGTGGTACGTCGGCAGAATCACGAACCGAGAAAAACGTTTTATCCTAGCTGGTAGTTTCAAATGACGTCTGACGTGTGGATGGTTGAGTGATGTCTATTGTGTTTATCCGTTATTCAATAGATTCTAGATGCGAACACTAAGATCGTGTGATAGGCGGTTTAACTTCACATTAAAAACCAATTTACGTTGATTGCACACTGATTATTTCGGTTAGTTATTAATTTGTAAAATAATCGTTGGAAATACATATATACGAGGCGATTAGTCTAAAATTATGACTTAAGGGTTTTAAGATATAACCTAATCTGTCTAAAATATACGAGACGATTCATTATGATTTTCAATAAAAAAAATACGATATAAAATTCGAAATAATAAAATATTAACTAGTATTTATATAATATACGAGGTGATTCGTTATTTTTACTATTAGAAAACACGATATAAAATGACCTAGGGAATCTAACATAACAATATTTATACGAGGTGATATGAATTACGGGGTTTTACTATATACGAAATTTATCTAGAATATGTGTAACACCCTATATATTATCAGTCTACGTCCTGCAGTAAAAGAAATATTGATCTAACGAGATCCAGTTTGTTGTTATGCATATACACACTATATATATATATATATATATATATATATATATATATATATATATATATATATATATATATATATATATATATATATATATATATTTATATTTATTTACATGTTTATACGATTAATAAACTTAACGAGTATGTAAATATTTTGATTATTAATATTGCATCGGTTTAAAATTAATTTTTTTGTTCGATAATTTTATAATGACGTTTCGAAACAAGCTCTGCAAACATCGTTAAATGCGTTTATTCGCCTAATAGTTTAGTTGTTTTTGAAAGAGAATAATTGTACTATACCGGATGTCCCCAATTCGAGCATTCGGGAAAATAACAATTTGACGCCATTTTTTTGGATGTAACTTAAAAAAAGATGGAATATTAGGTTCTTGACTACTTTTTTTATTTTTTATAGTGGAAACATCTTCTAGGAAAAGATGAGTGGAGATTTGTAGTTTTTAGGTTATGTGTGAAGAATGTACGTACTGTTAGATATTTAATTTCTTTAGATTCGCGGTTTCGTCGTTTTTTTGGCTCTAAAACATCGACAAATCACCTTTTTTAATGATTTTTTTTAAATTTCTGTTTTTATGGAAACTATCTCATATGGTTGTTTTATGACTTTAAATGTTTGTAAAGCATAAAAATATGTGAAAGTACACAAAAAATCAATTTTTAACAAATAAAACTTATTTTTTCTTAAAACCACTAGTTGCATGATTTTTTTTAAACCTAACCTAACATGACTTAACCTAACCTAAAACGTCAATTTTGACAGGTGACGTCGTTTTTTGGATCTAAAACATCGACAAATCAACCGTTTCTAATGTTTTTTTAAATTTCTGTTTTTATGGAAAGTATTCGACTTAAATATTTCATATGGTTGTTTTATGACTTAAACCTAACCTAACATGTCAGTTTTGACAGGTGACAGTTTTATTATTTTAAGCTATTAAAAAATGGAACATCAACGTTTAATTCTCTTAAATTTGTCCATTTTTTTGTTTATATTAAGAAAAAAAGATTATTCGTTTATTTTTAAAAAAGTTATCAACAATTATAAATTTTTTTTTTCGCCATAAAAACGAAAATTTAGAAAAATATATAATTGAAATGGGATTATTTTCAATATTACGATATGTTCAAATACGGTCCTGTAATTTTTGATAGAATTTTGAAAAAATTTAAATCGATATTTTTATTCATACCTAATCCGTCCCTGTCTACTTTTGCATCTTACTTCATTCCCATGTACATTTACCGCCTACTTAACAACCATATGTGTTTTTTTTGCTTCATCTAGACCTTCGTTTTCTACAGAAATGAATGCTATCGGAAACTTCGATCAGAAATATTTATTACCGGGGTTTTATATTTAAATCGTGAGGTTGTTCCTGTCGATTGAATTCAAAAACTGAAAATTGATACTAAAAGTCGAGAAAAAATCCTTTGAAATATGGCAACATGTGAATATCAAATCTGACGTACGTAGATTTTTTTTATTTATCTATTTCAAAAGTTAAGTAACAGCCCTCATACAAACTACCTAGAACGTTTAAATATATTTTTTGAATCATTCAGTACTCGTGTGTTCACTCAACTGATTTTTATAATATTTAACAACTTTTTTAAGTTAATTTATAACATCCTGTATAAAAACGAAGCAAGTTCACTATTGCACGTGTTCTTACTCCCATAAAACAGACCTAAAATAACTTTATTAGTCTGGTTACTTGAATATCTGTAACGAAAAAGTACCAAACAACATGACTTTCGAAAAATCACCAACATTATATTTAGTAAAACCATAATTATTTTTTTTACGAATCTTTATGCAACTAAATACCCGCTATTTTTATATTCGTTATTCAAATGTTCATCTATTTAGGAAGTTATTTACTATCTTACAATAGAAAGAGATAGTCATTTACCGTCCTGCAATAGAAAGAGATAAATAATATTTAGATGATACGCGTAAAAATAAAAAAAGTTTAGAAACAGTTTGTTATTATCCATTGGCGTGGAATAAAACAAAATAAATTTAAATCTGAATGTTGCGAATCGATTAAAATATTTTTAGAAAAAATCAACGAATTCAATTCTGCGAATTTGATATTAAAATAACTTGAAGATCACGTTCAACTCCTAATGTGTTAGTTGAATCGTCAATTCGAAACAGAGGGAAATGATAAATCTTTTATGCATATACATGTTATTTAATACTAATCGGAATTATTGGCAACGTAGCATTCAATCGAATATCGTCACTGTATTTCGACTGTCATACCTAAATCAATTCTCTATAAATGTAATTGAAAATAAAAACAAAAAATAATAAAAGAAACGTATATATTTAAATAAAATTTACTAAATTTTATAGATTTTCAAATTGAAATCTTTTATATTTTAAATGAATTAGGTACTAATCTCGTTGAAAATATTGTCAGTCAGTATTGCCAGATTGTATGTAAAGTGAGAAATATATTTTTTATTTCTTTATTTGTTAAAATCGGTATGAATAATCTCATTTCACGCCTGAATCTAATGCTCTTTTATACAATACGTCCATAATAGCACCGTTTCGAATCGGGAGTACCCATACAAGTACCATACAAATGAACAATAATTTCCACAGAACACATCTCCGAACGTGCTGCGCAATTAGTGCGTTATCAATGCGGCGAATCGTAGGAGAATAATAAGAAAAAACAAAAGAGATTTAAAAAAAAAGGAACCATTCCAAGCGCGAGTAACACGAGGTCGAAATGAACGATCGAGTTGGCCTTGGTGACCGCAAGGAAACAAAAGAATTTACACCGGGTGTAAAGGATATTAATTAAGGTTAAAATTTTATATTAATTTTTCAATCGAGATTTATTATAGACCAAACAAAATAAACATTTGATTTAGCCGAAATTACAAATGTCAATGCAAAAAAAATTCAAGGTCAAACGTACGAAATTAAGGTTTTCCAATTTTTCTCGAAAACGGTGAGTTGTAGCACGAAAATACATCAGACTAAAGTTGTAGATTATTCAATTCTCTACAAAAATCCTTGTTATGTTTTTTTTCGTACGACTCACCTTTCGCGAGATATCGCGCCGCTAATGTTATTATAACAACTATTTCTTCTTTTTTCTCATTTTTTTTATTTTAGTACAATTTCTGTACGCCGTTAATCAATTATTTCTTCATTAATATCATGAATATATTCATCTGTTTTATTTGATTCTATATTGATGCAAATTTGACCTTGACGAAAAAAATAATTTCACTTTTCGACGGCCACAATTTCTATCAAAACTCGTTTGGAATTACAAAAAATAGTCTTTTGGATGAAGACTAAATAACAGTACTAATTTATAGTTATATGAATATATTTGTCCATGGAATCGATTTAAAACTACTGCTTTATTTTTTTTTTACTTTTTGTATTATAAAAGCTCTGTATCTCACAAACGGTAAGTTGTACGAAAAAAAGTATTAGAACGATTCTTGTAGGGAATTATATATTTACAATTTTTGTCTCAGGTATTTTCGCGATAAAACTTACCGTTTTCAAAAAAATTGCAAAAAACCTTAATGACCTACATTTGACCTTGGATAAATTTTGTAATTTATCTTTGAATACAGGGTGATTGATTAAGAATGTCCAATCTCTGAACTGTAGATTCTAGAATATTGAGGTAATAAATTCTGAACAGGAGTGTATATAGATAGCGTAATATATTTAGAACAAATTTGATTAATTATAGTATAAAATTAATTAAATTTCCATTCTTAGATTTAAATTTTCGTAAAAAAAACGAAAATAAGTTAATATTTTTATAGTTCAATGAACTATATATAACAAAAACCAAAAAAGAAGTCATGATGTTATTTTTTTTAATGACTAAGGAGTACATAGATGGCATTAGCATAACATCTAAACCAAAACAAATTAACTACTAAATGTAAATAAATCATCATATATATCTAATTATTATTATTTTGAAATAGCAGTTATTGAAATAACGGACGCCATTTTAGGATTCAGAAACGAAAAAAAAACGAAACTTAATAATTAGTAGTTGACCACAGCATATATATATGGCGTTAATGGCGAAACGAAATTAAATATGTAGTAGTTGACCACAGAATATATAGATGGTGTTAACGGCGAAATATACAATTTTTTTATGATTGGTTTTTAATTTTTACAAACGGGAATGCTGCATGTACATTTAAGAAAGGTTAATATCTGATTTGATATCTTCGAAATACAATAAATCTGGTCTGGTCTGTTTTGTTTACATTCGCAACAGCACTTGACAGCGCGGGAGCCATTTACATCTTGGAACAGGAGAATAGAATTTTATTATATCGATTTCATTTTTTAAAATCTTATTAGATGAAACTAAATTATTGATGATTATTATATGTTAATTTTTATTTTTAATGATTTCACACACGTTACGACATTGACGTACTCAATATTATAAAATTGATTAATAATAACTTATAGTACAGACATACAGACGAGAAAACTTGTCAGGAGAGATCGAGGCGGCGCGCAATCGCGAACCCCGTTTACTTCTTGGAACAGGAGAATATAATTTATATATGGATGAAACTAAATTATTCATGATTATTATAAATTAATTATTATTTTTAATGATTTCACACACGCTAAGACCTTAACATACACAATATAAAATTGTACAATAATAATTATAGTACAGATATTTATCATTTTCAAATGATAAACGACTTTGTGTGGTAAGATCAAGGAAACCAGGTACCGCCACGCCCATGGCGTCTGTTCAGTGCCATTGTCATTATATTCACAATAAATAATGAAGTATGGAATTTTGCTTGGGTTGAACGGGAATTGAAACTGCTGGCAATAAGTCAGAACCAATGCTGAATAGATTTTTTCGAAATTTAAACCTTCTCGATGTGCATTATATTGAATTGTTTGTGATATTAATCAAATTATTAACGTACGAACATATTTTAATATACGGGGTGCAGTTAAGAAATATATTTGATTGAATCTCATGTCAATATCATTAATGGCGTTTCTTTTAGTACATTTAGCAATAATTTAACGTAAAAAATATAGTGTTAGTACTTATTTTATTAATTAATGCGAATTATGTATCAAATTGATTTAGAGGATTAAATTATGTTTGATTTGAAAGATGAATATCGCTATAATAAAATTATTGATAGCAATTATCTTTATCGATATGAATTATCAACTCTTGAACTTGTATATAAACCCCCGTATCTATTTTGAAATCAAAAGTTTCTATTTTATATCAAAATCGTTAAAAATATATAAATAACTTTCCTAATAACCCACGTATACTTGATTATTACGTTATTATATTATGATTTAATTGATTGCTTTTACTTCTCATATCAAAATTTATTTAAAAGTAAATATAAATATAAAATTACCTACCATTTATAATATATATTATCATCCGGAATCGAAAAATTACTTTATTAAACAAGAATATACATTCTAAGTCACTTAATCACTTAATTAACGTAAGTTCGATTCAAAATGCTAAACATAATCTCACAATTTAGTACGAAACGATTTTGGAACAACATACGAACGTCTACTGGCCTAAATAAGTGCGAACATGTAGAAGTATGATAATAGAGGGGAATCAGTTATCTGTTACATTATTACTTATCAGATTATCGATAAATTTTATTAGAATTATTGATATATTACAGCAAACTGTAATATATGTATATATATATATATATATATATATCCAGAATTTAGTAAATAGAAATAAAGATATACGATCCCTCGACACGACACCACTGGACTAAAAGTAACGATAAATATTTATAATTCAACGAAACGCCGCCACTGGATTGAGAATAATAATAATTTATTATTGACAATCTCACGATACGACGCCACTAGACTAAGAATAACGATAAATATTTACAATCCCTCGACACGACGCACTGGACTAAGACTAACGCTATATATTTACAATTTAAAGATACGCCGCCACTGGATTGAGAATAATAATTAATTATTGACAATCTCACGATACGACGCCGCTGGTTTATTGAAATAAAACTAAAATTGACATATTAGTACAGTTTAATTCATCAATACGGTAAAGAACCAAGTACCATTAAAACCAGAAAGAATTTCTCGTCTAAAATAATAATGTAGAAAAAAAGAAATTTCTGGAACGCTACCGTATCGTACCGCATCCTTGTCCTGGTAAAGTCAATATCCTCGATTTACCGAACCGGGTACGAAATGTAAGTAGTTACCTGCTTATTGGGTAATAGCTGTTATAGTACGACTTCCACTTTTTGCGTCGTACTGTTACGTTTGCGGTTGTTCCGACATAAATGCCAAGCAGTCTACCTCGCCCTCCTGTCAAGGACGTACCAGTGAAGTACGTCATAATATTTAAAAATCAAAATAATTACTTATTAAGACGTATAACCTAAAATTTACAAGTCAAAATAGATATGTTTACAATATGGCGGCGATGTCTTGAATTTTTAACTTCAAATATTGACGTTTTTAAACAATATTTTTATTTACTATAATAAAAAATATCAATTTTATATTCATAAAAAATAATAAATTTACAAAATAGTTGTATTTAACTTATATTTCAATAACAAAAAGTAATTTAATAAAATATATTTTATTATTATCATCGCCATCTATTCGCGAGAGGTTGTATTGAAACTCCGTGGTAAAATTAAACCAACAGGAAACTGTAGATATTATCACCTGATTTTATAAATTGTTAGTTCGTCGTCCATTGTTAATCATTTTATTATTATCGAAAATTATTAATACTGAAAATGATTGATTATTAAATGTGGGGAAATGGAATTATGAAAATTATATTGGAATAATCAATTCGAGTTAATGAATTATTGATTTAATCAAATAAATATGTATAATGAATTTAACGTTATTTTTAAAAATATATTCGGTAGCCATTTATAGTCCAGTTGTCAGTTGTACGATCATCAATATTCTGAAGAAATTTTATAGTAGACAGGCATGTTAAGTACTTAGCATAATGTGATTCATGTGCGTGATTGTGCACTGGGACAGTACCAATTGAATTTCTAAATTATCCATGAACTTCCTTATTGATTTGAATAGTTAATGGTGTCACTATTTAATGGTCATTTATATACATCTGTTCCATATCGGGGAGTGCTCGATTACACAGATGAAAATCTAATTGATATATGAGGGGCACTCATAAAATTTATATTCGAATTATTTAAATACTTATTATTTATTCAAACTATAATTAACAGGATACATAGTAGAAAAAACGAGTAATGATCAACGACATCTGGTTGTATAAAATAATAATTAATCACGTGTATGAAATATTTTTGTGGTCGTAATTTATTATCTCACTATCGACATTTTCGAAACGTGTTTTTGGAATGAGACAAACTGTATATTCCACAGTATCTAGAAATATTTGGCATTTGAGTTATTTCGTACAAAAATTTGCTTTTCCACGTTCAACATGATGAAAAATCGAGATTACTTCCATTAGAATGGTCAAAAATTGGCCCTATGTTCATTGGGTCTTTAATTTGTTTTTTTTTTTAGTTTAGTTTATACGGAAATTCGCTATTTTTAGTTATTATTGGCTGAAATTGGTTATTCGAAAGCATCACCATTTGGGCTTTCATAGGATTATTTGTGTCAAAAACTGCCATTTTCATTTATAATTTAGTCAAAAATTGGCTGTTAATTTTTCAAAAAATTGGCTGATTCTAGTCATTTTTTGAAAAATTGGTTATTTTTAAGCACATTTTTATCACAAATTGAGTTTTCTAAGATTATTTGTATCAAAATTACTATTTTCATGTATAATTTAGTCTAAAATTGGCAGTTTTTACTAATTTTTTGAAAAAATTGGCTGTTTTTAGTTCACATTTGATAGAATTGGTTATTTTTAAGCATATTTTCTTCACAAATTGAGTTTTCTAAGTTATTTGTATCAGAACTGCTATTTTCATTTATAATTAAGTCAAAAATTAGCTGCTTTTAGTCGATTTTTGAAAAAATGGTTATCTTTAAGTACATTTTCATCACAAATTGGGCTTTCTAAGATAATTTGTGTCAAAAATTGGAGTTTTTAGTTATTTTTTAGAAAAAATTCGCTGTCTTCAATTACTTTTTAAAGAAATTGGTTATTTTTAAGCATATTTCCATCACAAATTGAGTTTTCTAGGATATTCTGTGTCAAAACTGCTATTTTCATGTATAATTTTGTCAAAAATTGGCAGTTTTCTGTCATTTTTTGAAAAATTGGTTATTTTTAAGCATATTTTCATTACAAATTTGGCTTTCTAAGATAATTTGTGTCAAAAATTTGAGTTTTTAGTTATTTTTTTGAAAAAATTGATTATTTTCAGTTACTTTTTGGAAAAATTGGTTATTTTCAAGCATATTTCCATCACAAATTGAGTTTTCTAAGATTATTTGTGTCAAAACTGCTATTTTCATTCATAATTTAGTCAAAAATTGGCTGTTTTTAATCATATTTTAAAAATTGGTTATTTATAAGCATATTTTCATCACAAATTTGGCTTTCTAAGATAATTTGTGTCCAAAATTGGAGTTTTTAGTGATTTTTTTGGAAAAATTGGCTGTCTTTAGTTACTTTTTGTAAAAATTGGTTATTTTTAAGCATATTTTCATCACAATTGGGCTTTCTAAGATAATTTGTGTCAAAAATTGGAGTTATTATTTTGAAAAAAAATTTAGTTTTCTAAGATTATCTGTGTCAAATCTGCTATTTTCATGTATAATTTGGTCAAAAATTGGCTGTTTTTAATCATATTTTAAAAATTGGTTATTTATAAGCATATTTTCATCACAAATTTGGCTTTCTAAGATAATTTGTGTCCAAAATTGGAGTTTTTAGTAATTTTTTTAGAAAAATTGGCTGTCTTTAGTTACTTTTTGTAAAAATTGGTTATTTTTAAGCATATTTCCATCACAATTGGGCTTTCTAAGATAATTTGTGTCAAAAATTGGAGTTATTATTTTGAAAAAAAATTTAGTTTTCTAAGATTATCTGTGTCAAAACTGCTATTTTCATGTATAATTTGGTCAAAAATTGGCAGTTTTTGGTAATTTTTTGAAAAAATTGTTCATTTTTAAGCATATTTTCATCACAAGTTGGGCTTTCTAAGATAATTTGTGTCAAAAATTGAAGTTTTTAATAATTTTTTTGAAAAAATTGGCAGTCTTTACTTACTTTTCGAAAAAATTGGTTATTTTCAAGCATATTTCCATCACAAATTGAGTTTTCTAAGATTATTTGTGTCAAAACTGCTATTTCCATTTTTAATTGAGTCAAAAATTACCTGTTTTTAGTCATTTTTCGAAAACTTGGTTATTTTTAAGCATGTTCCCATAACAAATTGAGTTTTCTAAGATTATCTGTGTCATAACTGCTATTTTCATTCATAATTGAGTCAAAATTGGCTGTTTTTACATATTTTTTGAAAAAATTGCTCATTTCCATCAACAAAAAATTGTGGTTAGCATAAACGTGAACTTATTAAGACTAATTATAGAAAAAATTATCTTCCCAATATACAATTTTGTCTAAAATCAGCTTTCTTTATTTTCACGTTAATAACATCATCTTCTGGGACGACAAAAATATCTTTTACGCCCCTCGTATATTTATTAGCGAACTCTCTCTGATATTAGCAAACTAATTAGTACCTACTCCAAACGATATTTTCATGAAAATCCACCATCACCGAGCAGGCGTTTACCTCCCAGCTATTAATCTAACATCTAGGTGATTAAATCCAAAGAAATTAATTATCAAAAGTAAATTACGTACAGCACTTCTAGCAAACGAAGACTTAAATACGTTCCGCTATTCGCTAAGTTAATGCGATTTTAAACTTAAGTAGCCACCCTCGCATCGATTGATATAAAATTTATAATTTACTTTTAAATGAAACACCCTATATATATTTAAAGTTTAAATCGTCTAAAAACGGCAGTTAAGGTGTTAAAAATAAAACAAGAGTAAAGTAAAAGGATTTTAAGATAATATAAAATATTTTCGAACGCTAAATTGATATACGGGGGAGATTTGTAAAGAAACGCTTATTTTTATATAGAATACGTGTTCTTGTATAAGTTCAGATTCGAAACGATCCTGTCTTAGATGGTAATTGTAAATTAAATTAACTTTTTCGTTATAATTATTAATCATACTTTAAATTCTTTGAGGCTGATGGATTTTTAGTTTAATAAATTTGATTGTCTGAGACGTAATCAACAATATCTAGCTTTGAGGCATACTGTATATCAAATACAAGGGTTTTAAAGATTTTACATACATTCTGGCAACGTTGAATAAAACTGACTTACCTTACTCTCGCAGACCTTGTGACAAACATACTTGCAAACTGAAAAAATAAAAAATTAATATTCACATGTTATTTAAATATTAATACCCTTCAAATTTCATATATAAACATACCGATTTGAATGATTTTGCACCTCACCAGAGTAGTGTATGCGTATTCTAATCTAGTAAATATTGAAATCGAAAAATTTCAATGTTTCTATTCTTATATTTTTACACTTTCATTTATTCTCCAAAATATTTACGAAAATTTAGTTTTTTTAGTTAATTGTCGTTAGGCAGGTAGTGGGGTTTACCCAGGTGTGAAAGTGACGTCTTAGTCGGCAGTGTCCGACTAGAAGTTGTTGTGTAAAACAATACTTGAACATTCTAAACCGTTCCGGGACCAATTGAAAACATTTCAATTTGTTCCAGCTCAATCCCAGCACATTATAAATTGTTCCAAAACATTTCTATACATTCTAAGTTGTTCCAGATCCTTCTAGGACATTCTTAATAATTCTTGAACATTATAAATTGTTCCAAGTGATTTTATGAAATTATAAATGGTTTGAAAGTTAATTTAAAACATAAATTGTTCTAAATACTTTCTGTATATTCTAAATTGTTCTAGTTCATTTTAGAAGATTCTAAATCGTACAAAACCATTTTAGAATATTCCAAAAGCTCTCAGGACAATTTTAAAACGTTATTAATGGTTCTAGACGATTTTATGAGAGTTCCATAATGTTCCGGAACAAATTTAAAAAATTATAATCTGTTCCTGACCAATAGCAACGTATTTTAAATTCTTCCAGAACATTTTTATACATTCTAAGTTGTTCCAAATGATCCTGAAACATTCCTAATAATTCCGAAACGGTTTTATGACATTATAAATTGTTCCAAGTGATTTTATGAAATTGTAAATGGTTTAAAAGTCAATTCATAAGATTATAAATTGTTCTAGTTAATTTCTGTACATTCTAGAATGTTCTAGTTCATTTTAGAACATTCTAAATCGTACAAAAATCATTTTAAAAGATTCTAAAAGCTTCCATGATAATTTTAAAACGTTATAATTCTAGACGATTTTATGAGAATTCCAAATTGTTCCGGAACAAATTTAAGACATTATAATCTGTTCCAGAACAATTGCAACGTATTTTAAATTCTTCTAGAACATTTTTATACATTCTAAGTTGTTCCTGGGGCCATCTCTGTATCAAATAAGATGTTTGACCGTTGAAAGACCCCCTGCATATTTGGGAGGGTATTGGTGTTTTATTACCGAAAGCAGTGGCGTACAAAGATTTTGAAAAATAGTTGTCTTACCTCTACAGCACGAACCTTCGTTGAGGATTGGTTGATGACAAAGATGACATGGTCTGGGTTTCCTGAAAGTTTTACATCTGAAAGCGTGACCTTGAGAAAGGCTACCACCATTTTCTTCGTTCTGAAAATAATGTAAAAGTGAATTGAAATTTCTAAGTTATTCCGGCAGAAAATCGACTATTTCGAGATTCAATATGGTCAAAAATAAATTTTATGACATTAGTTGGACCAAAAATTGGTTTTTCTACATTTGATTTGTTTAAAAATTGGCTCATCTAAGATTCCACGTTCTAATTTTGTAAAAATTGACTCTTATGCATTTAATGTGGTTTTTCTACGATTAAATTGATTTTTTTTGTCCCCAAGACATCTAAGATATCTACACCAATAATAATATGGTGAAAAATCGACTTTTTGGAGATATATTTATCAAAAATTGGTTATCTCAAACTTCAGTATGGAAAATTGGAATTCACAACGAAAATAGTGTCAAACACGATTTTTTTTTCATTTATTTTGGTCAATATTTGGAGTTTAGATAATTATATTGATCAAAAATTGGTTTCTCCAACAGAATCGATTCTAAAAAATACTGTTTTAAATCTGAAAGTTCATATTAACACGTAATAAACTATGAAAACAAAAAAAAAATACAATAATAATACACTTGAATCAAAAATTATCTATAATTTAACACTCTTCCGCATTCGAAACCATTTTTCTCAGTGCAACTATTGTTTTGTCGATCTTTAAGTTATCGAGAAAGTTATAAATTTTACTGTATGAATAGGACATATTAAATGATATTGAATTATTTTATTTTCTTTGAAACAAACCGATAGTCTCATTATCATGTATGAGCAATTATTTTTGCTTTATTATTGTTAACAACAATTATAAGTTCAATTACTGATTGTGTTTATCATAATTAAAAATAAACATCGATCTACAGTGTTGAAAATATGAGTTTAATCTCTAGTATTTCTATTGTTAGTTGAAGAATCAAAAAGGAATGTCAAAATAAAAAAAATAAAATCAATATAACGTACAAGCATTCGTTTGTAAGATTAAATTTCGAAAAACTATTTTTCTTATATATTGAATATCGAAATGTCAATTCGAAGTATCATCTGACTGTTTATCGGCCATCTTGAATTGTCGATATTGAGGTTGAATATTTATAATAAATAAAAACTATTAAATTATGACACTATGTGGTAACTAAACAAAATAAATAAAAGCCGATTGATACTGAATAACAAACGACTATTGTGTTTTCCTGAAAGCTTTATAGATAACGTCCATTTTATCATTTTATCTCGAAGCTTTTCTCTCAACAACATTAGTGTGGTATTGTAAAAACAGTCGACGTACATTATAATCATTATTGTAGAAGGATTTATTTTTGGTATTTTGGGATGAGGTTTATATCAAAGTTGAAAAGTTTAAGAGCTGCTTTTATAATTTTTTTTTAAAGTAATTACGTTTTGAAAATATATATATATATATATATATATATATATATATATATATATATATATATATATATATATATATATATATATATATATATATATATTGAGTAAAGTAAGTATGAGCCGATTGGAAATAGTAGAATGTGTTCAAGATTATCTCGCGGGTGATTCGGGTTCGAATCGCGGTGTGATTAAATTCTTTTATCATCTGTTAGCCTTATACAAGTTTTTCTTATTAAATAATTTTCAAATTATAATAAAACATCTTCTAATTAATGAAATTTTTCGTGTCAACTAAAAGTTTATTAAAAAAAAAATCCGATCCATGAATACATATAAAAACAGGACTAAATTAAAATAAATTGCTAACATCCTTAATCGGTTTATTAAGTTTATGAGCGTATCTCGATTGAGAGAAAAAAATGATTATATCATCTGTTTTGCCTTCACAAAAATTTTTTAATACCATCTTTAACAAATTAAGTGATCTTGTTTGACATTGGATAATTAATGGCAATGTATATACGATTCTTCTTTTAAAGATTTTTATCTTTCATACGCGTCGTATACATGTATTAAAATTGCTCATATCATTTCTAGTAGATTTTTTCAATAGTTATTTGTTTTTAAATCGAAGTCCTTCAACGTATAATTACAAATTTCTAATTTTAAATAAAAATTATGGTAGCGCCATCTGCATACTAGTAGCGGAACGTTAGATTGACTTGTACATTTTGTTGTTTGCTTTTTTATCTTCCATCATGAAAGTGATAAATAAACTATGTTTAAAAGTTTATTACCGTTACGTATTTCGAGAATAATAATATAATTTATGAAATACCTAGGCACAAAATAATTTTCTATCAACATAAATGATAATTTTTACGTTCTCTTTTATAATTATTACCATAAAAAAGTGATTTATGTATATTCGAAAAAGGTAAATTGAAATCATTTATTTAAAAATGTATCTAATCTAGAAATTTTGTTTTGAGTACGAAAACTTCACATTGTTCATACCATGTGAGTGAAAAAATCGGTAAAAGTATACAGGAAGGGTCTACAATGTGGAATGTATTCAAAAACCCATTTCCAATCCAAATTTTCACGTATTATAATTATGCATATAGTGTTTACTAAATTAGAAATATTAAGTATTACTTGATTTTTATTTATATTAAAGTTGAAAAATTTAAGTACTACTTTTACATGAATATTCTTTATTTTTACTAAAAGAAAAAATGGCGTAGTGGGTTATGTATAGGATTGAAATACGTACGGTTCTGGATCAAATACCATGGAGAACTTTTTTTTCTAATTATTTTTTTAACAATGTAATTAATAAAGAAATTTATTCCAAATTATAAACTCCCTTTAAATATACAGTGTGTTAACACTAATTATCGATTTATGGAATTTTTTTTACGCATTAATGTGTGAAATTAAATAAATTTAAATAAATATATGTGAATATCTATGATTTCTTTTCAATTCTAAATATTTTTTTCTTAATAATTTTCGAAATTTTCCAAAATAAAGGTACTTTACTCTTGAAGCGATATCATATTTTTTGATAAACCTCGTATACGACTACTAAATTTTCATATCTGATGGTTGTATTTTAGGTTTTAGATCATGTAGAATTTTTTATAAAGAATAACTTGTTTGTTTTCGAAAACTTGAAAATAAAAAAGTTACCTATACGAATTTATGTAAACACACTGTATATAATCTAATTCAATAAGAAGTTAATCATTACCGTTTTATAACTTATGTTTTTTACATTTTAGCGTTTCTTGTTCTTAATGAAGTAGAAAGTGAAAATATGCTTTAAAATATTTAATGAAAAATTTTCTACTCCAAATTTATTTATTCTAATACCTAGACGTTGAAAAACTAATATTCTCACATAAGTCAAACTTAATAACCGTCATTTGCCTCCCAAATTGAGCCTTCAAAAGTTTTTTTCGGCTTGGGCGTATCGAGGGACTTGAAATGCACGGTGATAAACCGTCGTTTTTATAAGATTTTTTTTAATGTCACGGTGGCTTTTAGCCACGCACGTTTTGAAATGTTCATTTAATTTCCAATGAATTATGTCTTTCTATATTTATTAGTCGGAGTCTATTTCATCCAAACTAATATGAAAAATATTTTGTCTAATAATGAAATCAACGTAAAATGTTTAATTAGTACTTAGGAAATTTAGTTTTTAGAAGTTGAGACAACTGACAATTCTGTCAACTGTCAATATTTAATTATAAATTTAATATCTGTGAAAGATTTGTCGAGAATATGATATAAAAAAGTTGTCTATCGATAATTTCATAATACGTTGATTGAAAATAATAAAACGAGAAGAAATCTTTAATCGATTTACTCCCCAACCGCTGGAAAAAATAATTACACGCTATTTGATTTTCTCGAACAATTGCAAACAATTTACATTGTAAATCAACTAGCGGAGAATGTAAATTTACTTAGATTTGAATTTCCAGTGGAAAGATTTCTACGAAATGTGGTTTTTTTATTCTAAACTGCATCACTTAAAGAATAATGGCGACGGTTGGTAATTAATACACCGTGGAACTACAAAACGAAGTTAATTCAGCAAACGAATTTCGATAAAACCTGCGACGTAAAATCTGAATGTATATGTTATCTGAAGTCACTAAATCTTATATTTAATATAGAGTAAGTTCGTCCCTGCCTTTTCTCCCAATACCAGATGCAAAAACACAAGGTCGAAGTTAGGCAAACATCAAAAATTCACGTTTACGATCTTCAAAAAATGTTTAAGAATCTGTGGTAATTTACACACAAAAAAAAATTTCATATATACACCCACATCTGTGTTTCTATGACAATTGAATATAATCTTATTCTAGAAGCAAACTGGGCGTTATTTTAGATGATGATAATATACTGATTTTATATGTATTAAATCATACATAAAGTATCTCATCATTAAAATTTCGAAAGGAATATTTTGAGAATGTCTATTCTATAACAACAATATCATTTCAATAGAAGTTCATATATATTTATTGAAACGATACTAGACTATTAATCTATAAAAAAGAAGAATTATAAGTGTGGTTAAGTACGTATATGTAATAATATATAAATCAAGTATCTGAAATAGTGTAAAAAAAGAAAGTTTGTATTGATTGATTTGTTAAAATCATATGAATACTATAGTATTTTTAAATTGATCTACTAAACAAGAAGTTAGAAAATATTTTCAATAAAAGTAGATGTATACGGAGACGATACTACCAATTACAATGTATAAAAAAGAAGAATTATAAATGATTCATCTACTTGTAGTGGTTAAATTATGGAGTGTAGAGAAGGAGGAACATCTCTTATGGACGGTACGTTTAAAATATGGTCTGAATTCTGTAGGGATAATACGTGGCGCTGATTGTACTATGGGATTGAGATCTGAAGTTAGACACTTACTATATCGAGACTAACGAGATTCTGTTTTGTTAATCGTTTCATTATTTTAATACTATTAATTTCATTATCACGGTGCATTATTTAAAGTATTACTATACAGTTATTTTCAAATCAGCGCGTAAAATTCAAGCGAATACCCTCTATAATCAGCGCCACCTATTTTCCCATCAAAAATCAGCTCACATTTTTTAACCCAGAGATGTTCCTCCTTCTCTACACTCCATAGGTTAAATATATTGTTGTATGTCTATGTTGTAGTATGTAAATCAAATAAAACCTTGTGACAAAGCTTAACTCGATCTGCTGGTGGTCGAATTAACCAATGATGACAGTAACTAATGGCATAATCGATTATAATATGTCTGGCAGAAAAGTCATTTGTCAAAAAATTACATTTATATCGGTGTATTATAACGACTAATATGTTTAAGTTCTTCGAATTTTACTATAAATTTTGATACAATCTAATAAATTAAAAAATAACTTTGTTAGAATTCATATTCCATTATTAAAATTTAAATTCTCACACAAGTTGTTTCGTAAACAAAAGTAATATTATTTGTCATTTTCACCCAGCAACATACAATGTTGCCAGTTGTCAACATATAAATAACTTATTATTTATCGTAAAGTAAATATAGTTATAAAGTTAATAAAATGTTATCTTTTATTTTCATTAATAAATCCTTTTAAGAATTATCTAATTAATGAACTAATTAGCTTTAAACTAATAAAATTTGTTGTTCATATTAGAAATTTTCGTATAAAATTTAAATTGAAAATACGTTGAATAGGGCATATGGTATATCTACAAAGAGTAGCAGGTATTAAGGGCCACGTGTGCCTCATTAGTCAGCGTTTTGTACTCCAAAAAGGCAGAAGGTAAATGTGCATTGTGTATTGTTGTTATTTGATGCTTGCTTACTTCGACCTTGTGTGTTTGCATCTGGTATTCGATGTGGGAGAAAAGACAGGGTTGTACTTAAACTAAAGTATAACAAATTTACATTAAATAATGTCAATTTATTAATTTTGTTTCGAGATTTACTCAATATGGCACTACACACGTATAATATACAAGGGTTGGTTGAAAAGCTTTCGATTATCAATATCAAATTTACGTAATTTATTTAAGCGATTAAAGGTCACTTATTTTTTTTTCAATAATATCAATAAGTTTCTTTAAAATTTTCCTTATCTTTTTAATGAATAAAATTTAATGAAAACATTGATTGTATATAAAATTGATAATTTTATTTAGCAACAGTTATAGAAAATACGTTGTTGCGTTCTAATGCAAATATGGTGTTCGTATTGAAAAATAAAATTGTTATTATAACCGGGGGGGCGTCCGGAATTGGTTTAGCCATATGTAAAGTCATGTTAAGGAAAGGTGTTCAGGTAAAAATTCATTTTTTTCAAGCGGAAATAAAATTTTTAATACTTATTTCAATTTAAAAGTCATGACATTATTTAATTCAATATACACAAAATAAAGTATAAAGATGTCATTTCCGTTGGTCGTTTCGTTGAAATTCAGAATATTTAGATGCCGATTTTTTCAATTTTTCATCTACAATCTTTCGATTACGTATTTTTTTTAGTTTTCTGTCCAATTTTCGCAAACTGGCTCCCATTTCCATAAAAGTCAATAGTTTTCTGACTTTGATCCACTTCAAAGTATTGGATTTACATAAAAGTCAACAGTTTTCTGACTTCATCCACTTTAAATTGTTGGATTTACATAAAAGTCAACAGTTTTTTTAATTCGATTCACTTTAAAGTGTTGGATTTAGATAAGAGTCAACAGTTTTCTGACATCTATCACCTTCAAAGTGTTTGATTTACATAAAAGTCAACAGTTTTTGGATTTCGATCCACTTCAAAGTGTTGGATTTACATAAAAGTCAACAGTTTTCTGACTTCGATCCACTTCAAAGTATTGGATTTACATAAAAGTCAACAGTTTTCTGACTTCATCCACTTTAAATTGTTGGATTTACAAAAAAGTCAACAGTTTTTTGAATTCGATCCACTTTAAAGTGTTGGATTTACATAAGAGTTAATAGTTTTCTGACATCTATCCACTTCAAAGTGTTTGATTTACATAAAAGTCAACAGTTTTTGGATTTCGATCCACTTCAAAGTGTTGGATTTACATAAAAGTCAACGGTTTTCTGACTTCCATCCACTTTAAAGTGTTTGATTTTCATGGAAGTCAACAGTTTCTTTGTCTTTTCATTTTCCAGGGCGTTTGTTTGGCAGATATTAATGTCGAACTTGGCGAAGAGGTTACACAAAATTTAAACATAGAATTCGGCGAAGGAAAAGTTATTTTCGTTAAAACTGATGTCGTGGATACAGAAAGTTTCGAAAGTACGTAAATCCATAATCAAATGCTTCCGAATTTGAAACATTTCAATATTTTTTTAGACGTTTTCAAAGTTACTCTCTCGAATTTTGGCAACATTGACGTTTTAATAAATAATGCCGGTATATTGAACGACAAAAATTGGTCTTTGGAAGTTGATATCAATCTGGTAAGTCACCTAAACATCAAAATCTTCTTCATATAAGATTATTTTTTAACAAATTGTAAATTTTTCGATAAATTCTAAATTCTTTCAACTTATTTTGTCCTACAAACCATCCCCCAATTGGTAAAACTTTCTGCGTCTTCTCCAGTTTATGGAGAAGACATTGAAACATATTCACAGCTGATTTCAGTCCTCAAGCACCGCATTTCATTAACCAATTGTCCAAAGAGAAAGTTCAAGACCAAAACCTAGATGCATGTACTTGACACGAGATTTAAAGTCGCAGAAGTGAATGACTTGTTGTACTGTAAAGTCTGAAGGCTGTACTGGGAAGAGCTTCCGCCCAGATACAGTACAGCCTGCAGATTACTTTGGATATAAGAAAAAATGTCTAAAAAACGCGTTCCTTTTGCAGAAAGGAACGTTGAACGGCATGATCTTAGGTTTGGATAAATACTTAAGATTGTATAAACAAGATGGAGAAGCTGTAATATTGAACACGTCTTCTATTTTTGGTACCATGTGCGTTCCTTTCGTCCCCGTGTACGCGTCTACTAAACACGCGGTGATGGGATTGACGCGTTGTTGGGGTCACCCTGTACATTATAACAGATCCAAAGTAAGGGTAGTCGCCGTTTGTCCTGGACTTACAGAAACGCGAATTTTATCTAAGGTATCGCAAGATATATCGTTGGATTTAGGTCTTGGTGAAGAATATGAAGTCGATGATGGTTTTAAGAAACTTAAAATACAAAGGTAAATTTGATTAATTTTGTTTCTTATTTTTGTTCATCGTGGTTTTTCAGTGCTGAATTTGTTGGTGAAGAAGCTGTTAAAGTTGTAGAAAAAGCGCCTAATGGTACGTTTTGGGTAATAGAAAATTCCGAACCGACTTACCAATATTTTTTTTCCGAAAAAAACGATTTTAAAAACTTCACTTTGGAATGATACATTTTTTGTTTAAACTTTTTTGCTAATGATTTATAACAGTTGATAGTATCATGTTCCAAACTGCATTAACTGCTCAAAGTTGTATTTTCCTATCATTTGGTTCATTACAGTACATAGTATTTAATTAAAAAAAATTTTTAATTATAAAAACTGCATTAATTACCCGAAATTGTGTTTTTTTGTTATTTGTTCCATTACAGTCCATAGTATCATCCTCCAAACAAACTTTCTAGTAAAAAATGACCTCTTATTGCCAATTGGTTTATTACAATCAATAGTATTATGTTCCAAACTGCATTAATTACCGGAAATTGTGTTTTTTTGTTATTTGGTCGATTATAGTCCATAATATAATTCTCCAAACAAAGTAATAGTCAGAAATGACCTCTTATTGCCAATTGGTTTATTACAGTCGATAGTATTATGTTTTAAACTGCATTAAGTACTCGAACGTGTGTTTTTTTTGTTATTTGGTTCATTATAATCCATAGTATCATGTCCAAACAAAGTTTTCAGTTGAAAATTATATTTGTTACGAATTGGTTTATTAAAGTCGATGATTTAATGTTCCAAATTGCATTAATTACCCGAACATGTGTTTTTTGTTATTTGGTTCATTATAATCTATAGTACTCGTATCATGTGCAAACAAAGTTTTCGGTTAAAAATTTTCTTTTATTACGAATTGGTTTATTACAGTCGATAATATTATGTTCCAAACCACATTAATTACCGGAAATTGTGTTTTTTTGTTATTTGGTCCATTACAGTCCATAGTATCATCCTCCAAACAAAGTTTTTAATCAAAAATTACCTTTTATTCTTAATGGTTCATTACAGTTGATAATATCATGTTCCAAACTACATTAACTGCTTAAAGTTGTAGTTTCTTGTCATTTGGTTCATTACAGTACATAGTATCCTGTCCAAAAAAAGAAATTATTATCAGAAATTACCTTTTATTGCTGATTGAATTATTATGTTCCAAACTGCGTTAAGTACCCGAAATTGTGTTTTTTTGTTATTTGGTTCATCATAGTCCATGGTATCATGCTCCACACAAAGTTTTCAGTTGAAAATTATCTTTTATTACGAATTGGTTTATTAAAATCAATAGTATTATGTTCCAAACCGCATTAATTTTTCTTGCGATGTCAATCTCATTGTGTATTTCGTATGTGGTATACAAAATCAAATAATTCTCTATTAACTTTTATGGAATTAAATTTTCTAAAACAAACATGGATGAAGCCTTGACTTTGAACTTTCTTTGTACGTCTTGTCTGCGGTTGATCCATTCTACTTTCTGTAATTTCTCTTCCGGCGAGCTTGAACGTTTCGTTATAATCGTGTAGGTGGGCAGTACCACATACCAATCCGCCAAAACGAGTATCGATACAGGGTGGACTTCAATTTTATGAAATATTTTTTATTTAAAGATCGAGATTTCTATTTTTGAAAACATACATACTTAAAAATCATACACACTTGCACGTCGTTGTTACCAAAACCAAAATTTCAATACACAAAGTTACTCGCGAGAGTGTGGATTGCACTTAGTTCTTTCGAGGACTTCGACGAAACGTTTAAAGAAGTAACGAATGAAAAATCCCAGAACACAATCAAATATTCATCCAGAACTGTTTTAAACGTATTTTAGTCCCAAAAATTCCAAGTTAGAGGCCAAAGTACACTTAAAAGTGCGATTGGAAGTTGTAAAAACGAATTCCGAATAAAATTTATTGTACTACGAAGAAAAAGCTTCCACGTGGAGTTCTAGAGTTCATTATCAAATTGTTTCGAAAATTGTCTCAAATTGATTTACGCGCTGTTAGAAAATGTTTATACCGGGGGTTTAAAAGAAAAAAAGTTGTAGTACAGACAAGCATTTTCAAAACGAGTGTTCTAAGGAACCCACGTGAATATTTAAACATGAAAAACGTCGAGTAGAAAGTTATTTCTATGTTAAGATAAGACCTCATCGAAGGCAAAGACATTGAGGAATTTGTTAAGGAAAAACCTTAAGATCCAAAGTACTTACTCATACTTTGATGGTTGCCATCGCTAAATTTCCGTAATTGCTTTTATTTTCTCAACTACCAACGCTATTCATGTCACCCCTAATCTTTAAGTTTTACTTGCAGAAGGGAGTTTTTCATCAGACAAAGAAATAGATTTATTTTCGATAGTATCATGTTCTAAACTGCATTAATTACCGGAAGTTGTGTTTTTTTTGTTATTTGGTTCATTATAGTCTATAGTATCATGTCCAAACAATATTTACAGTTAAAAATTTTCTTTTATTACGAATTGGTTTATTACAGTCGATAATATTATGTTCCAAACTACATGAATTACTGGAAATTGTGTTTTTTTGTTATTTGGTCCATTACAGTCCATAGTATCATCCTCCAAACAAACTTTCTAGTCAAACATGACCTCTTATTGCCTATCGGTTTATTACAATCGATAGTATTATGTTCCAAACCTCATTAAGTACCCGAAATTGTGTTTTTGTTATTTGGTTCATTATAGTCCATAGTATGATCCTCCAAACAAACTTTTTAGTCAAAAATGATCTTTTATTACGAATTGGTTCATTACAGTCGAGAGTATTATTTTCCAAACCACATTAAGTACCGGAAATTGTTTTTTTTGTCATTTGGATCATTACAGTACATAGTACCTTGTTCCAAAAAAAATTTTTTAATTAGAAATTCCCTTTTATTGTCGATTGGATTATTATTATGTTCCAAACTGCATTAACTGCTCAAAGTTGCATTTTATTGCCATTTGGTTCATGACAATACATAGTAACATGGTTGAAACAAAATTTTTAGACGAAATTCAGCATTTATTGTCAATTGGTTAATTACAATCATACAAAATTGTGTTTTATTCTCATTTGGTCCATTACAATCTGTAGTATCATCCTATTAACACGTAATTTTATGAAGTATTAATGTTGTCATGA
The DNA here is from genome assembly GCF_026250575.1 of Diorhabda carinulata. Taxonomy (NCBI): domain Eukaryota; kingdom Metazoa; phylum Arthropoda; class Insecta; order Coleoptera; family Chrysomelidae; genus Diorhabda; species Diorhabda carinulata. Next base: position 16,333,387 of record NC_079462.1, read on the forward strand.
CTAACAGTGAAATACCCTCGACAAATCAAATATACCGAGTCATAAAATAGACGTGGTCACACGCGTGAACGTTTTTTTTTTCGATTTATTTCACACTTTGTTGATAAATTTTTAACCTAAATTTCGAATCGATCGGAATTCCAAATTGAAATAACAACAAATATAAAAAATTATTCCTATGGTATCTTTCAAACGTTATATGCGAATCACGTGACTAACTAAAAAAACGTATTTTTCGCCAAAATCATCTTCACTTTTTATAAATAATAGAAACGTCAAGAAATTTGACACATAGTCTTTTGAAAGTTGGTGCTTCATATAGATTTGACATTGACAGCGTCATCTGTCAATCATACGATTTATTATATACACTATAATCGTCAATTCTATTTAAAAGTTACTACCTTAAATATCTAAACTTCGCTACATTCGTTAAATACAAACATAACCTCAATTAACTAATAATTGATTCTTTTTTTATATTTTTATTTTGATACGTCAGCTTCAAACTGATGTACGATGTATAAGAGAAACCTTGAAATGTGGTTACCGATGACTTAAATTAATTACACTTCTCAGAAATTATATAGTAGCAGTTTTGTTAAATGAAATCTGATACGATCTCGTTGATTACCATATTTCATCAATTTTATAAATAATGAATTTATTGTTTGCTAAATATATGAACTAAACGTTACAAAAAATAATAACAAACACAGTTTTATAAACTCAATCATTTATGTGTACAAGGTTCGTTCATAAGTATTATACAACTTACATCCAATTTACCATAATTCTGTTGGTTTTGAAAACCTCTGGAACTTAAGGTTAGTTCATATCGCCTCCAGGGGACTATATCCTGAATATAACGTGGAGCTCAAGCCACCATATTGAAACTACAAGTTGTTAGTATCCATATGATCAAATCGAAATTTGTAATAATCGATTCATAGCTTTCGTTAAAACTTTATTTAAACGAAATAACCAACTGCCCTACATAAAACAAACCTTGTACATTCTTAGAACTATAAACTTCACCCGGGGATATGGGCGGAAGATCCCAAAGGGTGCACAACCGAAAAAAAAAGATAATTTTTGGAAATAAGACTAAATACCAATGATTTAACATCACGTACTATATGGAGTTTAAGTTTCTGGGCCTGGAATTTGGAAAGTGGTAAAGGGGTAAGAGCCTAAGCAACCATCGAGATTAGAGATGCGGAAATGCTAAAAACGCCCGATATTTACGTAGAGTTGTTAATTTAGTTAAAAAAAAATGTAGATCGTGATCTTGGAAGACTTATTTGGTTACAAAAAGAAAATTTCCGTCCTCAAAGTGGTTTCTCAAGATTTTTTTTCTCCCAGAGAGTCCAATTTGGGAAACAATACTCTAAATTTTGTAACTTCATTTTCAATCCAAACAGCAGTAGAAAATTCTAGATATTATTATACAATAAAACCATAGATAAATGCAAGGTCGATGTCAAGGTGATTAGATAAAGTTTTTCTATCAATTTTTTATGAAAACAAATACTAATTACGAATTATATATTTCGGGTTTCGAAATATATTTTTAAAAAACTTTATTTTTGAATATTTGAATGAATACAATTAATCTCAAGATCGAACTAATTATAAACATTAAATATCATCGAATTGTTTACAAACATCTTATTTATAATAAAATAGTGCTGATACATGTTTACGTTATTTGATACAAAAATAGAATAAATGCTGATAGATGTTTATCATATTTGATACAATGGTATTGTTTTAAAAATGTCCTTCAGGAATTCTTCGCATGTAACTCCTCCATCCCTAAGAATGAAAAATGACGGAGGTATTTTTCATCCTTTGTTTTCTTTCCTCTTCTAATTCAATGTCTTCTTTCTTCATTTCTTCTATTTTCTGTTTTCTTACAAACTTATATTTATATTTTCGAATTATCCAAAATATCATTAAAATTATACAAATTATTATTATTACAGTAAATAGTCCTATCGATACATGACTTTGTGGATTATAAATTTCGTGAATTGGTTTTATATTCTTAGCGATGTTATTAATTTCATACAATTTATTAAAATCTATATTAGTTAAATTAGGGGATTTATAAATTTGATTATTCAAAAATTTAAAGTTTAATTTCGGTAGTATTATTGATTTCCCTTTTTTAATTTGTACATTAGTTGAGAAAATTTCACTTCCTACTTGAATACTACAATTTTTTGGAATTTTTATAAGTGATGGATACATTAATTTAAAATAGCGATCTGATACACATTTAGAAATTACATCAGTTTCTAAATTTGGAATCACTAAAAGTTCATCATTCGTTACTTGTTCCAATATTGTTTCTTGAAGATTAATTTCACTAATAACACAATTTTTACCGGAATGTCCATTTAAAAGTTCAACAGTACAGTTATCTTGTAATTTGAAAGTTTCTTTACAATAATATTTTCCTTCTAATTCGGGGCATTCTTCTTTGATGAAAGTAACTTCTTTTTGACTTCTGGCCAAGTAAGGTTGCGGAGGGATAAATATTGTATGGTTTTGAATTACGGGGTATAAATGGAAAAATTCATAGGTTTTAGGTTTAAGGATTGGAACATGGGTAGCAAAAATTATTTTAGATTTGGAAAAGGTTACTTGTGAACCAAGAAAGAGATAATATGTCAAAATATTATTAAATTTTGGTATTTGTTCTTCATTATAAATGGTGCTTAAATATTTTATCATTTCTAAAATTTCTTGGCTTGATATAACTGAGCTATGAATTGTATTTAGTTTAGAAAACGTTATTGCATTCTCGATATTATCAATTAGTGTAATTAAACTCTGACAATCCAGATTAATTTGTGCAATTGTACTTTGAAATGTTATAAAATTATTTAAAGTTATTATTTTGTTTTCAATTGAAATGTGAAATTTCTCTATATTATCAAAAAGTTTCCGTTGATTATCCCATAGAGTCGTAATCGACTTGTTATAATGATCAATTAATTTTTTATGTAATGATATTTGTAAATTAACTTCGTGAATTATTTGTTTCTGATTTTGTTGTAGAACATTTATAGCGTTATTATATCTTTCTTCATCATCAGAATCTAAAGTTCCAAAAAGCCATTTATCTATTTTTCCCACTGCATTTATTAATCCTCTTTTCAATCGTAAATGTGGATAAATATTTTCTGATTTTTTATCTAAAGTGTTAATTAAAATTTCTGTTCTACTCAAAGATTGTTCAGCTAAGTTATAGTATGAAATAGGATTTGTTGCGTTCGCTTGAGATAAATTATTTCTTAGGTTATAATAATATTGTTTTAAATTATTGATTTGTTTATGAATGAATTCTAAATCTATATAGTAGATGAAAGTATGTTTAGTATGTATAAGATTATTAGTTCCTAAATTGATAGGTAATAATAAGTTATTTACATTTGTAACTGTTATGTCTTCCGTCTTGATCGTCTTGTAAAGTAATAGTAACATTAATACTATTGTCGGCTTCATTATCTGTAACAATTTTTCTGTTTTAATTTTTTGGTTTTCTAATTATATTTTTATGATATGTTCCTTTGTTTGTTTCTAGTAATATGCCAGAATCTTTTACAATTTCGGCTTTTTTGAATTTAGGTAGTTTCTTGTCTCGAAATTTTGTTTTTATGTAGGCTATGTTCTGATTTTCATAGGATAAGGGATCATTTCTATTTTCGTTTCTCTTATTAATTATTTTTTCTTTAATGTTAGCATTTCTATCTTTAATTTTTTCATATAATAATTTGGAGGTTTCTTTGTGATTTTGTATGTAATTAGATATTATTAAATGATCGTCTAAATCGAATGGATCAGGGTTATTTATATGGCCTTTAATAATTTCAAATGGCGTGAATTGCGTTACCAAATGAATTGAATTATTATATGCTAATATTGAGTGTTTTATCAATTGATCAGGAGTCAAATCGTTATTATTGTCTTTTATGCATCTAAAATGTTCGATTAAACTGGAATGAAAACGTTCAACAGGTGAATTAGAATTGCTATTTTTAGACGTAGTATAATGTAACTCAATTTTGTGTAATTTGCAAAAGTCTTGTAGGTCATTATTCTTAAATTCTGAACCACAGTCAGCTGTTATTTTATAAGGTAACCCATGATGAGTAACGTAATTTAATATGTTATCAACAACTGAAGTTCCATTCACACTTGACATTGAATAAGCTTGACCGTAAGATAAATAGAAACATTTTCTCGTTATTGTTGAATATGAAAGGTTTACTATCTTAATAACATTGATATATTAAATCAAATTTAATTGAAGGGTTTATATTATATTTATTCATTTAACACATTTCACAATTATTAATAAAGTTTTCTACATCTTCTGAACTCATAGGTTTGTTTTGATTAATTTACTTTTATCTATTTTATATTTGCGTCAATTATAAGTTTTGTGCCAATTATAATTTTCGTTAATTAGTTTTTTATCTTCTTTTGAATAGTTAAAGTTGTGAATTTCATATTGATTTATTTCAAATGGTTGAGCTTTAAGGGTTTCATTTAAAGTTATAGGTATTGTTTTAAATGATTCATTTGTGTTATACTGATTATAATTTGAATGTTTATATTATTTTCTTTTCCCATTAGTTGAATAAACAAAGTTATGAATTATATTATTAAATTTCTTATATATACTCTAATTAATAATAACTTTCTATTATTATAGTTTCTAAAAGTTTACTAATTTAATTTTTTATATTTTACTTATTTTATTTTCTATTGAATCTAAATCTTATCTATTCTTACAACATAATAGTAAAAAATAAGAAAGTTCTTTGCATAAAAATCCATTTTATAATTTCTTGAATTGCGTACCATTTCATTGAATGATAATATCTAATTTTCCAAAATAGTTCTTCAATCAAACTTTCATTTAGTATAGCATTTAATTTTCTATTGAAATATTTTAGACTTATTTCGTTATTATTTCTATCAAATTCTTTGTTAATTGTTTCATAATTAATCTCAACCTCGTCATTTTCATTATTTATTTCTCTTTTATCAATCATATTATTTTTATTTTGTATGTCCAATATATTTGTATTTAATTCAGATTTTATAATATAACATTCTTTTTCTAATATATCATTATCTATTTTTATAACATCATTTATATCTTTTTCGTCCCTTGTCATATTATTATTTATTTCATTTATTTCTCTGTTTAATTCTAGTACATTTTCTTTTACTTCAATTTCATTATCATTTTCATTCATTTTTAATTCATCTAATTCCGTATATTGTAATTCTACATTTAATTCTCCTTTTATATTATTATTCATTTGTTCTACCATTATAATATTTTCTTCTGAATTCTTTTCTGTTACATTTAATTTATCTTTTTCTTCTTTATCAAATAATTTACTAAGATCTAGTTCTACTTTTTCATTTATTTCTTTACAATGATTTAATTCTGATTCTTTTATTTTTATCAATTTTTGAATTTTTGGTGATGAATTATTAGATGTAAAATTTATTTCAATTATTTTTTCACTAGGTTTTGACTCGTTAGATTCTATAAAATTTTCAAAATATGTTAATGCATCATTAGGAGTAAAATTTATTTCTTCTGTGTTTAATTCTTTTTCCCGAGGCTCTTTCCGAAAATTTACGATTCGATTATTATCTTCGTCGGACTCAAATAAATGGTGAAAATCAATTATTTCTTCTTCTTTTTCTTCTTTATTTTTGTAATTATTATTATATAGTTCTTCGGATGTAAAATTTGGATTATTTCGTGATTTGAAATATTTGTTATTATTTGTATTATTATTATTATAATTATTATTTATATGTCTACTAGGTCTGTCAGAAAAATTTCTCGATGTCGTTGACATCGGTTCTGGTCTAGGTAAACGATTTACAGGTATTTGGTTCGGGCGAAAAACATTTTTTTTAGGACCAAATACTTGCGCATTCGTTGGGTAATTTTGTCTTCTTTGCGGTATTGGATTTACGTTTATAGGTTGACTAGGGAAATTATTGTTATTATTATTATTATATCTTTCATTATAATAGTTGTTATTATTATATCTATCATAATTATTATATCTATCATAATTATTATTATTAGGTTGTCGGTAGAAAGAATTATGATTATGTTGATTGTTTCTATTATTTCTTGATGGATTCATTTGAACATTGTTATTATTATATTTAACTTTAGGTTCGTAAAATTGACCATAAAGTTTTTCGAAATTCTCAAATTCGTCTACATAAGCCATAGCGTCTTCCAGAGAGTTAGGCTTTTTTAAGTACATATTATTACGTATAACGCCTGAACATCCAGCAATAAAAGTGTTCAAAGCTGTTTTCTCACAGTGATTAATTTGACATCTTTTATCAATCTCTCCTAGGTTTAAATTATTACTAATAATTTGTATAGTTTGACTTTTCAATAATTGCAATCTATTACCAAATGCTATTAAATTTTCATTTTTAAATGGTCGTGTTCTCGTTAATTCTTGTAAAATACAATCCAAATCGCGCCTATCTGCAAAACACTGAATCAACGCTTCTTTTAATTTAAACCATGTATTCAACTCAATTCTATTTCCCACCATTAACTCGGCTTTATCTATTAATTTTTCTTGAATACATTCTAATACGTGATTATTAATGTCTTGATCATTATAAACCGAATACGTCTCTATTAGGTTTTCACATCTATTTATAAATTTATTTAAAGTATTTTTATTTCCGTCGTAAGGTTTAATATTCTCCAACTTTAATTTGAATAAATCCCAATTTAGGGTTTTTGGGCTTGACGTTGCCATTTTTATATATTCTGGTTTATCTTTTAAGTTTAATTCACTAAATGTATTTAATAATTTATCAAAGTCGTTCATAAAATTATATATTCAAAATTATTAAATTATCTCTTCCTTATTCAAAGTTCTGATAAGGATGGATAATAAAAAGGAATCAAAATAATAGGGAAACTTGGCACTTACAGCTATCTGAAGTCCTGTCCCTCGTTGAATACGTAGATCTAGTGCTGAGGTACTGAGGTACTTAGCCGGAACTTTATCGCACTTTGCGTAAACTCGCGACCGCACTAATCCTACTGACTGCGCCAATTATATATTTCGGGTTTCGAAATATATTTTTAAAAAACTTTATTTTTGAATATTTGAATGAATACAATTAATCTCAAGATCGAACTAATTATAAACATTAAATATCATCGAATTGTTTACAAACATCTTATTTATAATAAAATAGTGCTGATACATGTTTACGTTATTTGATACAAAAATAGAATAAATGCTGATAGATGTTTATCATATTTGATACAATGGTATTGTTTTAAAAATGTCCTTCAGGAATTCTTCGCATGTAACTTACGTGAAGTTTTTTTCGTATTATGTGAAACCATATAATTAAACAAAAATGATTAATAGATACTGTATTTTTTACTCAATTCCAACCCAGTAGATTCATAAACATTTACGTATTTGAAATGCATCCTATGAAGGTATTAATTTGTATTCAACCGAGAATCGAAAATTAATCTACAGTTAGAAATCGAATTCGTGTCAATGAACTTTTAATTCCATCAATTTACGTAGATAAAACAAAATCAAAACTTGTTATTCATCAAAATGTTTTGCCAAATGCACTCAAATTAGTAAATAACCGAAGGGATGGCGTGGTTAGATCATTAAGTAAAATGTCTTGTAACAAATAATAAAAAAGCACTGAACCATCGAAATAAACAAAGTGTAGTTTGTTGTTTTCCTAGACGTGGATCAAACTGTTTCTTAACAAATAGATATTGAAACCAGTCTAGACGTATGGCATAGAATTTTGAAACCGTGCAAGTAGAAGCAACTTTTCCCACAAAAATTAATCAAATTAAAAAAATTATAGGTTAAATTAAGGACGATCTAAAAGATTGTTCTGAGGTAATTTTATTGTAAAATCAAAAGAAAAAAAGTTATAGAGCCAAAAAGGAAATGTTCGACTAAATTTTTGCACTTTTTATATCATAACTTTTTAAATTTACGATTTACGACAAAAATTCATATAAACATAACTGTAGGCAAAGCGATTTGCTACAAATTTTATTCGTACAAAATTTTCATACGATGAATATTTCTCAAGATATAACGAAAAAGTAGAATTATCATGAACTCAAGTCTTTCCTCAAACCTTCACTTTTTATATCATAATTTTTTAAATTTACGATTTACGTCAAAAAGTCATATGAACATAATTGTAGGCAATGCGATTTGCCACAAATTCTGATTCCACAAAATTTTCATACGATGAATAGTTCGCGAGTTATAGGGTGTTGCACCCCACGAGATCCTTGCTTTTTACGTACATTAGTTCGATCTATTTCTATTTCCACTTCAAATATTTCTGGCATGAAGGAAGCGCCGTTCCAAATCGATGAATCAATTGTAACTAGACGAACATGTCGTTCAGTTAATTTCGTAATTAAATAAACCAGCGGAACCATTTTAATAGCAGAGCAATGACATCGGAAATTTCGTAATTTTTTTCAATTAAAAAATGTTTAATTGAAAAAAATCTGATGAATTGCTCAATTAATATCATCCTGTATCGTAAAACATCGACCAAGTTAATATTTCTTTAGGTCGAAAGACAACACATAACCAAATCAGGCGTATATGATGGATGTTTGAATCAATTTGAATAAATAGCTAATACAATGAGTCCACAACGAATTGTATGGAGGATTTGAGGTGTAGCGCCGGTTAAAGAGGGTTACTGGTTGCCGTATCAATTTTTGTGATGAATGAATAAAAATTAGTTGAAAACCACACATTTAACGGTGGTATTTATCCGGGGGACGCGTCTGAGGTGGCTGGGATACGTGGAGAAGATGTCTTCTGATCTATAGCCGCACCAAGCCACGTATGGAGTACCTGGAGGACGGCGTCTGAGAGGAAGACCGTGGATTAGCTGGTTGGAGGCATATCTGAACCAGCTGGGGGTTCGACGTTGGAGGTACCATCATCAGGACAGAAATGATTGACAATTGATTTTTGAGAATACCCGTAGCGTCGAAAAAGAAGAAGAAAGTGATATAAAGACCAAGCTTTCGACGACCACTAGTTGCTATATAAATTTTTGTGATGAGTGAATCAAAATTAGTTAAAAACCTCACATTTAATGGTGGTATTTATCAGGGACACGCGTCTGGGGTGGCTGGGACACATGGAGAATATGCCTTCTAATCAATACCCGCATCAAGCCACGTATGGAGTAATTGGAGGACGGCGTCTTAGAGGAAGACTGTGGATTCACTGATTGGAGGCATATCTGATCCAGCTGGGGGTTCGACGTTGGAGGTACCATCCTCAGAATAGAAATGATTGACAGTTGATTGTTGAGAAAACCAGTAGCGTCGAAAAAAGAAGAAGAATGTGACATAAAGACCTCTGGTTGTTGAGGATGATCCAATATGGTTTAGAATATTTCAAATTACAAGTTTAACTTGAGACACCGAAGATTTTATAATTTATTTAAATAAAAGAGTATCAAAAGGTGGAAAATCATAAAAATAAACGGAAAAGAAATGAAAATATTTTCTTCGAAATTTAATTCTTTTCATATACCAAACTTCCTAAACAAAAGATTCGACTATTATTCAAAAAATAAAGAATACAAAGAGACCTAAAAACTAAATGCCTTTGTTAAAAGGCCTCAGACTGATTTATGTCTTCCTCGGTGAAGGATTTAATAGTCGAGACAAGAAAAAAATATATAACGCGTCTTCTTTTTTACATCGAAATGTATAATCAGGAAATATCAAAAGGTTATGAAAGAATGTCGTAAATATGTAAATTACATACTAATTTCGAAATCCGGCAACAGCGTCGTCGTGATGTAATCTCGTATGACGTAACTGTCGATTTCGTATAATGACGCACCAATTGACACCCCGTCGTTACTTTCGGATCATTTGCAAGGAATCTAATTTATCATATCGATAATTCAGGATATAGTTGACAGCTGATTTATACAGAAATCGCGGGGTGGTTTACCGACTAACGCGGAAATTCACAAAATCGATTTCGCTAACAGAAAATTCGTTTCAGCCAAACCATCGATCTCAAACTGTTATTTTATCGTATTTTGTTAATAATCCCACAATTTGGAATCGGATTTTTCTTCACCAGTACGATTCCAATCAATTTGTTTGAGAGCTAAACGCTTGGAGGGGGATGTGCAATGCTCGGTGATAAACTAGGAGCTCGTCGAATCTGGTTTTTCTCAAAATAACCTTCAACTGAAGACATCCAAAAAGACATTTTTTTATAGTCCGGGAACAGGAAATAATCTGAGGGGACTAAATCTGACGAATAGGGGTAGCAACTCTAGATCATTAATTTTGTCAACTGGGGGATTGTTTCGATGAACAAACATTTTTTGCGATAGATTTTGCTTTGATTTGTTCGCATGATATTCGTCGTGAGGCCAAATACTTTTGGAACCATCCTCGTATATGATTAATGATGTATGATATCGATACTAACTTTAAATTATATTCTGTATTACTAAAAATAATAAACAGACATAAAAAATGATAAAATTTTTACTTTTTAAACGTTTTTGTTGATTTTTGAATCGTTTTTATCGTAAATATGTCAACAATGTATTGACAATTTCATCAAATGTTTCAACACCCACACTAAATTCTTCATTTTCAATCGAAAATATTTAGTAACTGATGAATTATTCATTCAAATATTTTTTTTTCAATTAATTTCGTCCCACAACCTCAGATATATTTCTAAATTTATATGATTACCCCGATTTATAGACTATTAAATCCAGAATTTAATATTATTTCCATCTATGATAAAAAAATATCAAAAAAAAACAACATCACTAATAATATGAGGATTTTTCGGATTTTGTATTTTGTATGTACCTCGTATATCAATCATCATCAACTAGCTAAACACAGTGTCTCGAGATGGCGCTTCACCACTAAAAGTCGAATAGAGTTAATCGACGATCTGCAGTTGATTTAATCCACGTCGAAAATCTCGAACATCCCTCGTATAACAACAAGATATGTCTACGTCAACTATTAAAAACGTCAGATTTGAAATATTCAAATCAGCGTTGTCATATTTCAATCGACTTATAAAAATTTTGTAAAATTCAAGCAAACATTTAATGTGATATAACTTTTTTCAAGATCGAAATTTTAAATTATTAATCGTATTGAATAATCTCATTTTATTTAAGATTAGATCGTAAAATATTTAATTAGAGCACGCCACTGATATCCACAATCTACCGCCTATTATTACAAAGGGAAAACAACTGAATGGCAACAATGTGCACTGGTGCCAACTTAATATCCATATTCTAAACTTCTAAGCACGTTATAAGTTATGTCATGTATATATTTATATAAGTAAAACTCATTTGAAGAATGTCACGAATATTTTTATGAAAGAATCCATTTAATTTACCAAAAGTAAAGTTTTACTTTATAAAAAACAATCCGTTATAAAAAAAATACAAAAGTCGTCTGCGAAAAACTTCAATCGACCACGTACTATCTCAGTGTGTGTGTGGAGGAATGCGATGTGAAGAGATTAAGATCTTCTTCTTTTTCTTCGGCCGTTATTTACATAACAAGAAAGATCGTGAGGTTTTAAGTAAGTTAAGAAATGATTTTTTTATTAGTAAATAGTAATTATTCATATTGATTTGTTTGATATACTTCAAACAACAAATATAGAACGTCATATTTTAATTTTTGCTCTCAAACTTAAACTACAATGCGCGTAGGAATTTACGTCTTCTACTTTTCGAGTGTTAGACAGTTTGCTTTAAGCTGGTACTACACGATGCGTCTAAAGCTTGTACCACACATCACATGTCATCACATTTTGTCATAAATCCATAGATACACTATTATTTTTTTATACGATCATTAAATAAATAATTTTGTCCTCATGTAAATGTAAAAATATTTTTAATAGTATCGACCCTCGTCTAACCAATCCCCTAATCAAAATAAAAATTTAAAACGACGTTAATAGTATTAAAGAAAGGAAAAAAAAACAGATAGTCGTTTATAAAAAGCGAGCAGACAGTGTTAGTACTTGATTAGACATCAAGTTTTTTTTCGTTATTGTGGGGGTGAATCATCACCACACCTTTTTTATTCTAGGGTAACGAATATGATATTTACGTAGTGAGTAATAAATTTTTTACTATACAAGGTAACCAACTAATGTATTGGGAATCGTCCTGGATATATTAAAGCCTTATTACAAGGTTTAGTATGTCGTAAACAACAACACGGTCACCGTTACTTTTAGAAATTATGTACCAAACGACATTTTATTGCTATTTTAACAAATGCGTTGTTTCTTCTTTTTTTTATGTTGACATATATTATGAGAAATTAGACGTCAAATGTCAAATTTCATCATAACTTTTTCCATGTACAACGTTGGTAAATTATTATTAATGATTTTTCAAAAGTTTCGTAAGCTTCCAAACTTCGATTTAAGACAACCATTAAACTGTTTCATACACAAAATAAATATGTCGTAATAGATTAAAAGTAAATGCGGTTTTTCGAGATTCTTTACTTTGTGGCCATTAAAAGATTTTTAAAGTTTTAGAAACTTGGTGAACGTTACGAAAATTTAGTGTAAGTAAAGTCCATTCATCAGTTAAAAGTTTCATTCGATCGCTTTTAACCACTTATTCGTTTGTCTAACACAAAGTGAGAATCTCTTGACGCATGCGCAAATATATTTCATATCAACAAAACGTTGTTGCCAACTTGTAATTTACTATACAAAACAGTCTGCTGATTACATCATACGAAATTACGATTTCTTTTTATGTGTCAATAAAACAAAATGTCGGGAAATTCGAAATTTTTCGCTTTGGGACGATGGTATTGTGGTGTTTCCGTTATACGCTTTGTTTTCGTTTCGAATAATAACGAGGGAAATTGTTCCAATTTCAGAATTAAATGTCAAGACAGCTTGTAAAAATTGCAATTTGAGAGATAGTTGAAATTCCGTGCGATATTCCGAGGATAAACGTGTAATTTACCATGGGATGTAGAAAACAATTAATGGAGGTTATATTTAATAAAGAGCAATTTTTACACCCATCGTTTCAGTAATGGTTCAAATTAAATTGCATCAATTTTATTACAGATGGTCAAGAGGGGACCGGCCATTTTTACCATAAAAGTTATAAATGAAAATTTTAAATACAGATATTACAGTGTACGTAGTTTGTCACCATCTCATAACAAAAAAATTGTTTCATAGAAACATGTAAACATCGCGGTGTTGCCAGATGTAATTTGATTACTTGCTTCACGAATTTTGTTTGTCAGACTTTCCATGTTGTCTAACGTAATTTTTTTGTAAAACAGGGCAATTCCCTTAGTCGATTGGAATTACGATATTGCCAGATGTCATTTGACACCATTTCTAACAAAATTTTACTTGAAAACGATTTAAAAACACACTGCAATGTTGCCAATGTTTTCTTCAATTATGAGGACATTAATCGTTTCCCAATAACATACAATAATTGCGGCGTTGCCAAACAAAATTTCATACCATATAAAAAGAAATTTCACGATATAGATACTTTACGAAAATGTAGGAAACTCACAGTGTTGCCAAACGTAGTTTTTTCTTCAATTATGAAGAAATTTGTCTTTTCTTACGAGCATACTATGATTGCGGTGTTGCCAAACGTAGTTTGTATTCGATTATGAAGAAATTACTCGTTTCCCAAGAATATACAATGATTGCGGCGTTGCCAAACAAAATTTCATACCATATGAAAAGAAATTTCACGATATAGATACTTTACGAAAATTTAGGAAACTCACAGAGTTGCCAAACGTAGTTTTTCCTTCAATTATGAAGAAATTTGTCTTTTCTTACGAGCATACTATGCTTGCGGTGTTGCCAATTGCAGTTTTTCATCAATGATGAAGAAATTATTCGTTTCCCAAGAACATACAATGAATGAGATGTTGTTTAGTTGTATTACTGAACGAGAAATTTCGTATTTTACTTGAATCCGGGATAAATTACCGCAATATTTAAAACTCAATCACTAGTTTGGAATATAGAGATTGCGACGTTGTCAAATACACTATTTGTCTTTGATTTAGGGAAATTTAACATAATAATTAAAAATCTTGCTGATTAAGTTGAAATTTTCAAATTTAGCTAAATTCGATTCTGTATTAACCCAAATCATCGACGATCAATCATTTAGGACAGTTTTAACCAGATAATTAGGATTTATCTTCGCCATCGGCCCACACGTGACTTGTTGAAAATTTCTTTTGATTTTTCAATTAAATTTGATCAAAACCGACACAGAAATAATTGCGAAATGATTGATGATATCCGGATCATGATCGCGAAATTTACTTAACGAAATGATTAGATGCAATGATTTTCGTTCAAATTACAACAAAATAATTTAATAAGTAAAAATTAATAATAATCATAAATTAATTGAAGATCCATCTCGAAATCCAGTTGAAAAGGCATCCAAGATCGAGAGATCATTCGAATTAGTTGGACAAACAAAAAATAAAAAAAATAAGAATTCAATCGTATAATCAATTCAAAATATTGAACTGATCACTGGTTATGGTATTATTGGTAGAAAACTTCGAAAAATGGGTCATCAAAAGGTCATTCCTTCCTCCAGGTTGTTTCTCGAAGATGTTGTCTTCATTTTGATTCCTCCAAGTTTTTCAACGTTAGTTAGTTAGTTTTTTGCATCTAGTAGCTAGCAAGGTATAATATTTTGATTTAGTCTATTTGAAGCGACTATTTTTCTTTCTCGTTCAACTTAAAGGCTATTTAAAGCTTTGGAGTCTTTACCATGGGGGAAAAACGACTTTCAAACATCCATTTTGACATTGACAAACAGTAGGACTTCGAAGCTATAGTAAACCTTCAAAAATATGGTAAAAAACTATTCCACAAGATACAAAATGATTACAACGTTGATTTAATAAATAATCTATCAAACCAGCCACTAAAAATCAAAAATTGAAGAAGATTTTAACCAGAAGATCATTCACCAATAGTTCCTGACACAATTTAGTGACAATTCACTTATAGAATGGATCGCAAGATGTTAACAAAAGAAAAAATTCGTTATTTCTACGGAACTTGGTGCTAAAAAAACCAAAATAAGATTTTTCGTTGTTTGTTTCTATAATTTCATTAATATTTTTATCAGTATTAAAACCAAATCGTGTCACACAGTGTAAATACCTCATGGGATCTGTTTTTTGTCTAATATTGTCGTCAAATTAATTGAATTTCCACTGGGACAAGAAATTTTCACGAAAATTAATTGTTTTTATAATAGAATCATCGTTTTCGTTGTCATCTTTATCAGTATATCAATTTTGGTATTAAACGAATAATTTTAAATGAAAATCTAAAGGAATTATAACAAAAATTGACATAAACTAACCTAGAATGTTAAACGTTCGAAAAAAGTACTTAGACTGTACCCTGTATAACAAAATACATCTATTTAGGATATATTTCAAGTTTGAAGACCCCAATTTGTTTAATATTAGTTTGGCAGCTATAAATAGTGAAGTTGAACTAGATTTTACTCTAGGTGCGTTTGATTAGCAGTGTTTCGACGAGACTGTACGATTTGCGAAGATCAGCAGCGCAGTGGTCGATCAAACGAGGTTACTACTCAAGAAATGTTGAGGATAATCCATCGAAATGATCGTCAACTGAAGATGCGTCAACTAGAAGACATGATAAAGCTTTTCGCGAGGTTGGTACTGCTTTTGCACACAAGGGAACAAAAACAAACGTCGTGGAGATCAAAGCTTCTAAAGGAGATAAAAAAATGTTGTTCCATCAAAATAAACCCCTAGTTAACACAACTGTAATTACAGGAGTAAAAATCAATGATCTAGAGTTTGAATTGCCATCCTATACGACAGATTTAGTCCAATCAGATTATTTCTTGTTACCAGATTTGAAATAATGAATCGGTGGTTGAAGATTTTGGATATTTTGACGAACTTGACGATTTTTATTATAAAAATTTATTGAAAATCGCTGGGAAAATTGTATGGGGTTAAAAGTAGATTGAAATATTTTTTTTTTCGAAATTTTTGTGTTTTCTTTGTTGGTTCAAGTACAACGGTAATTTTCTCTTCAAGATTTGTTTTTCGAAAAATATAATTAGTTTAAAAAATGGTTTCGAAAAATCGAATGTTTTAAATGGAAATCTTATTAAAAAATTCGTATTTAATTATTTAATTACGTCTTACCTTCAATAATAAATGTATTGGAGGACTAATCGGAGGAGTTTTTTTCTTCTCTTGGTGGCACAAACAAGATTTTATCCACGGCATTTTATTATTTATATAATAATATTAAAAAGAACGTCATGACATTAGTATCAAATATAAATGAAAAATAATTAAAAACGAAGATGAATTGATGTCGTTTATTTGAAAAATCGAAACACGTGATTATATATTAAAATTAGTAGACGAACCGACATCATTGTTTAGCTTCAGCTTTATCGGTGGACCCAGCGCGACTGAGCAACGGCCGATTCGATGCCTTCGGAATAGTCAAAAGCTCGCAGCGATCCGGAAGCTTCGGAAACGTATTTCAGGGCCCCGGTTCGAATACGAGGTGGAAATATTGCACTAGATGCACATCTCGATTGAATTCCCAAACAACTAAATATATATTAACGTCCAAAGCTTTCGAATTTTAATTGTGGACAGTTTTTTTTACGTATGTCAAGCGTAAACTTTTTAAATCTCGTTATATCTAAAATATTTTTAAAACTAGCACTAAATACATTGAAATATGCACTAACTTTCACTGTACTATATATATGATGTCAAATTATTTCGACGAGACGCGTTTCGACGAGACTGAAGACTGTTTACAAGACGAATACACCAACAATCATGATTATACTGGTTGACGCGCTTTTCGACGAGACTGAAGACTGTTTACAGCACCACCACACCGACACTCATAATTACAGTATTTGACGTGCGTTTCGACGAGACTGAAGACTGTTTACACTACCAATACAACAACACTAACGATTACAGTGTATGGCGCGTGTTTCTATAACCAAATTATCGTCTTCAGAGTCTAAAAGTGAACTAAGCTTACGATCTAACACACGCGAACATCCGCCATTTCATGCTGAATGTGTGTTTTGTGTGCAGGAACGCTTTAATGTTCAACTAAGTTGAAATTTCTGGAACCGTTGGCGATATTCATACTGTATACAGTGATAGTGTAGTGGTGGTGTAAACAGTCTTCAGTCTCGTCGAAACTCGCATCAGACAGTATAATCGTGAGTTTTAGTGTATTAGTGGAGTAAACAATCTTCAGTCTCGTTGAAACGCGCGTCAAACAATATAATCGTGATTGTTGGTGTATTGGTGGTGTAAACAGTCTTCAGTCTCGTCGAAATGCGTCTCGAATAGTATAATCGTGATTGTTGGTGTATTGGTGGTATAAACAATCTTCAGTCTCGTTGAAACGCGCGTCAAACAATATAATCGTGATTTTTGGTGTAAACAGTCTTCAGTCTCGTCGAAATGCGTCTCGAATAGTATAATCGTGATTGTTGGTATATTGGTGGTATAAACAGTCTTCAGTCTCGTCGAAATTCGATTCAGACAGTATAATCGTGAGCTTTGGTATATTGGTGGTGTAAACAGTCTTCAGTCTCGTCGAAACGCGCGTCAGAGAATATAATCTGATTGTTGGTGTATTGGTGGTATAAACAGTCTTCAGTATCGTCGAAACGCGCGTCATACACTCTAATTTTGAGTATTGGTGTAAACAGTGTGTTCAGTATGAATTACACTTATTCCTATCCAACGACGTTGTAGATAATTCCGATTTTTAAGGTTCCAAAAACGCTGTAAACTATAAAACTTTCTTAGAAATATAAAATAAGGTACAACATAATGTAAACAGCTTAAAAAAAACAGTACAAAGAAATTGCTTTCGTATAACCAGCGCATTCACCAAATTTTAGCATAGATTTACATGGAAAAATTCGTTTCGTTATTATTGAATGTCTATGTATCGAAGTATTTTAATTCATTTAGGATACAAGATCGTATTCTGAGCGCTCCTACGATTAGAGTGAATAATTACTTTTGGCGTTTTTCTACACTCTAAATCTATTTCAAATTAATAACAATAAACTATCATTGTGTTTTATTTTGTTTTTTTTTAATAATTGTTTAATATTTAGATTAATCACAATTTTTTCAGTTTATTTCTATAATGTGTTGTTTGTTGTACAAAAATACGTGTGGAAGTTGAAAAATAACTTTATTTTCACAATACAAGATGTAATTTTTCGAATAAAAATCGAAGATAATTCGATTTTCTATAATTTTCGGTCATTATAGATGAAATTGAAACGTCTTAAGATGATTTTTCTTAATTAATACTAATTAGTGCAGTTGATTCGTTTTGTTTTGACGCTACGGTCTACTAGATCTCTGTGTGTGAGATTTTTTTTCTCGGAATGAAGGTCGCAGCTTTACTAAAGATAAAAAAGGTCAAATTAGATCAGGATGAAAACGCCGCTTAGAAATTGTTTATTTATATTTTCTTTTTATTGTTTTCTCTCATATAAACCGAATAATTTTAAGAAATAAAACCGATATTATATTCTCACGGAATTAATATATTGTACACACATATTGCAAAAACCGTAAACGAATTATTATTTAGATACGTTAAAATCTACAGAAATCGGGATAAGTCAAGCAACGCTCATAAGTCCGGCAACGCTGTCGTAAATGATTAAAACAAAACACGTTCGTACTTCAGACAGTTGGGTCTGTGTCTGTGTCTCAGAAATTCTTAAAAACGGGCTCTGTTGACGACGCGTCGCGTCTTGGACGATCGCTTGTAATTCACTCTTCAATAATTTTATATTCTCGCAGCTTAAAAGCTTTCTGAAGTACATTTCTATCAATAAAAACTTTGAAGTTGCAATTTATTTTTGATCTGCGTGGAATGTACGTCAAATGACACACGACTGCGATGTTTTTGACTGTTGAAAAACTTTTTTTTTAATTGGATTATCTTTAACAAGCCCCGAAACTATGATTTTGATATTATATATAACCAGAAATTCCTAAAAACGGGATCTGTTGACGACGCGTCGCATTCTTTACGATCAGTATCTGTAATTGCTAACGAAAATATGGAAATAATTGCGCTGGCGTGCATCCGAGCTTAGGATGATCCGAAATTCCAAAATTTCATTTTGCGATCGAATGAAACAACCTTAAAGATGAATTGATATAACTTCTTGTAGTGGAAAGCATGTTTGTTCTGAGGAAACGTCTCAGAAATTCCTGAAAACGGGCTCTCTTGCCGATGCGCAAAAAATATGGGAACAGTATTTAGGAATAAGTCAAAAAGTTTTCTTTTTATCGAAAAATCATGTAAAAAAACAGATTCATCATTTAATGACCTTAATAAACCTTATAATAAGGTCTAAATTACAACCCGTTGATAAAATGTTTCAAATATTAATTTTGGGGTTAACTTTACTCGACATTTTGAATATTTTAAAATTTTTGTATCTTTAAAATTAAAGAAGATATGGCGGTTCAAAGTTCATTTTCGATTATTAATCGATAATTCACTTTCGATTAATAAAACTAATGCCGTTTTTATACCTTTCAACTATTCCAAAAAGTTAGGGGTTGGAATATTTCGATATAATATTAAATCCATTGTAATTTCCTAAAAAATTCTTGCACATTTTAGGGTTGGTTAACGTATTTATTGAAATTTTATATTACGAACTAAATATTTTGAACCCAGTACAAATTATCTTTTTTTATTATTGTTAATAGGTAGGAAAAAAACGTTTTTATTATTTTTTGATATATAATTTATAATCTGAGGGTTGATTTATAAGTGTTGAAACGTTTTAACTAACAATAAATTCATTTAAATAATAAGAATTTGATAAGACGTAATTTCAAGATATAAAAACATCATTCTATAAACTTATTTTAGAATTTACTCATTTTTAGGGATGATTTAAAGGTATAGGGTTGATTTAGAAGAAAATTATGACATATGTCACTCTTAAATAGGTATTTATAGAAATCATCTATCTCCAGAACTTTCGTTATCTATTCGTCTATCTCGAAACTTATGTAGCAACCCTCGTAATATTAACCTACGATATTTTCAATTTATTTTTCTTATGACCCACAGCGTATATTATCATTAAATTCTTGTTTTTTACAACGTATTCCGTCCAGATCGCTAATTTTCTACTATATATGTTTACCGGCCCCTGAGGAGTATCATCAACAGATTAGAAACGTACAATTTTATTTGTTACTGGACGGTGCTTAAGTACACGGGATCGCTACCTTGAAAAATTATTTGTCTTAAGGACGTTTTATAAATAAAGGTAAACGGTTTTTACATTAGTTCCATTATCATATTAAAACTTTGAATTATAAATCTAATAATTAAATTTATGTATAATTGAAACAAATAAACTGTTCAAATAACCAATTGTGTATCTAGTTTCATCCAGTTTTTACGATTTGGCCTTTTACTGAGTAAGTAAAAATGACAGTTGACTTACGTCGAAATGACGGCCGTGGGGTAAACAAATATTTCTCTTGTACAAATTTTTTCTTTTCGATTGTTTTGTGTTTTATTTTTGATTTAACGTTAAGAAGATTTCCAGATAAGTTAAAATAAAACTAATACAGACGTAATTAAATATTTTTGTAGTATTTTTAATTAATCTTTCAAGCAAATAAAAAATTTATAAAGTGATTACGCAGCTGGAATTATCGTTTAACTAAAACACATTTCCGAGAAGAAAATACGCATTTCTTCAAGTAATTTATTTTTCAGAATAAATTTCATACAAAAACTGTATACAATAAGGTCTAAAATCCAATAAATAACTTAAGAAACTTATAACCAAACTTTTTGTTCAACCTACGGCGGATATTATTGATTTATTAGTTGATTTTGATAATAAGTTATATTGTTGAATACACTGCACAATAGGAAACTACGAGGAAGGTTCCAAAGTACCTATTCTGAACTACAGATGGCGGGATTGGAGTTTGAAAACGTTTCCATGTTTAATATTTATTTCAATCATCAATAGTGAATTTGAAGCAAAATTATATTCAATACTTTCATACAGAAAGCGTTCTTATTTTAAAATAACTTGAGATTGTAGGGATTCGATCTTATTGAAACTTCTATTTCAAGTGGTTTCAATTCGATTAATAACACTTAAACCAGACGGGATCTCAATTATAATAAATAAAAATAAAATTTGAAAGGGGAGGCTAAAAATAAACATAAGAGGTTCAAATCAAAATCATATTAATTTAATTTATATACGGTACAAACAAAATTCCTGTTTCTTTATGTATAAAAAGTTTATTACATCAAAAACTATTAAAGATATAAAAATATTTCTTACTGTATTCGATAGGCAAAAGATCGATCTTAATAAATGATAATATTTGGTTTCATCAAGTTTAAACTGGTAAAAAATATACGAGGTATAAGTTGAAATAATAATAAATATGACAAACGATATTG
This sequence comes from Diorhabda carinulata, assembly GCF_026250575.1. Classification (NCBI taxonomy): domain Eukaryota; kingdom Metazoa; phylum Arthropoda; class Insecta; order Coleoptera; family Chrysomelidae; genus Diorhabda; species Diorhabda carinulata. The sequence continues at coordinate 16,355,103 of NC_079462.1, forward strand.
AAAAAATTTTTTGTAACCCCGTATATTTATATAAAACGTGGTAATTGGTGACAATCGAAAGAATATAGTTTGTGTTATGATAAAAAAAATACATTGAAACTTTATTGATAAGATTAATCGATTATAATACGTCAAAGTTGAAATTTCAAATAATTATTTCGCACGTATCAAAAGTCGTGAAAAAAAAAGTTTCTTACACAATATTTTTTCATTTTGAGGATTTTAAATGAATCCTTGAGATGTGTACATAAAAAATTTGTAAAAAAATATATTTTCCAAAAAAAAATCTACTTAGAAATAACTGCCATTTCTAGAAAATCGTAAAATCATCCAGTTTTATTGATTTTTGTTTCAAATCTTTATATTTTAATGCTAATGTATAAAAAAAATCTCGGTTATATCATTATTCATATAGTTTCATGACTGTAATTGTTAGCTGACAAAAATTGTTTAATTTAAAATGCTATAAACTAATATTATGACAGCTGTCAAATTTATACACGTAGATTTTCGGGGTTAGAACTAACTAGAAATTTTGTGGAATTCAAGTAACGCCATTTATGTGTGATTCTGACTACATCGAATGTAATCGTTCATGAGTGTTTTTCAAAGCACCAAACGAAGTTTATTTAAAGGAATGTACACAAAAAATGAAAATTATTATAAAAAAAATATAACAATTTTTTTTATTAATGAAATTACATAATTTTGACTAGAAGAGTCCCATATTGTATTTAATATGATCGTACCGCCCTCTATGATGAAGTAGATGAACCTACAATAATTTGATTTAAATCGTAGTTAACTGATAGATAACACACATTACAAGCACTTGTAATATAAGTTGCATAACAAGCAGTAAATTTTAAATTTTTTTAATTATATTGGTTATTTCTTTAATTTCTTACTCTTATGATATATTTATGTTACTAAATCGTATTGATTTCAAGTCTTTACTTAATTGAAATTAGTTGTTTATTAAGACAGTTAAAAATTTGATTTATTTAAATTAGTGTATATAAATTTTGATTTTATCTCCCTCTATCTTAGAGTAGGTAAAATAGCTTTCAAATGTACTCTCGTAATCGAAAAATTTTGCTTTTTATCTTTTTTACATACGCAGAACCGGACTTAGGCATGGGCCAACCCGGGGGCCCCCGCTGCGGGGGGGCCTCGCGACGAGCCATATGATTGATTTTTAAACATATGAATGCAAGCGAAAAAATACATCCATAGCCAATGTTCAGAATCAACATAAATTTTTTTATGCGCAATCATTTTAAAAGTTCCGAAAAATCATATTTAAAAAAATGAAAGCTCGAAGTTGCGCCTAATGCATGGTATCGCTGATTTATTTTTTAAAATCACAACGACGAGTTATAAACTACGCTACGTTGACAAACTATCTTCCGAATTAGCTCGAAGGAGTGCTCAATATAAAGCACTTTTTGAGAGATTTTCTTTCATCACCGAAATTCTGACGTTGAGTGATCTGCAGATTTCAAACTCTTGTGAAAAGCTTTGTACTTTTTACCCTGAGGACTTCGATGCAGCCAATATAGAGTCTGAATTTATTAATTTTAAATGCCATCTACTAAACGCAAATGTTTTCGAACCGACCAAAAAACTTTTCATTGGTGAAATGTATTTTTAAGTATAATGCCATCAAATGCTAGTGGGAAAAGATCGTTTTCAAGGCTCTCCTTAATTAAAGATGACCACCGAACCACAATGACTCAAAAAAAACTAAATCAATATAGCGTATTGTGTATTGAAAATGAGCTACTGAAATCGATTGACTGCACTAGTGTTATTGAAGAATTTGTAGGTAGCAAAATAAGAAAAAAATGTTTTTAATTTATGAATGTAATTTTGTACTATTTTTAGTTAGAAATAGGCCCCTTAAGTATTTTGGCCCGGGGGCCACGATGACTCTAAGTCCGGCTCTGTACATACGATATCCTACAACAACTAACATCACCACCTCGTATAAATTCAGTTGTTTACATAGTTACGTTCCTAAATAGTTACCGTCAATTTATAATAAATATTGCGTTGTAACTGTCCAGTCAACCGTTATTTGTGTGTGGTCTAAACAATTCAAAATAGAGTTTTAACAACGAATTCAAAAAGCGTAAATTTTCTCATTATATCTTCAAGAAGATTTGATAGTTTTATATTAATGCAAAGAAGACTTCTAGACCGTATGTTATCATGGATTTCATCATCTACACTGACTATAGGTGGGCCTGATACCGATCTTTTAGTTTACGATGATAAATACTCCAATAGAATTATGGAAATGCTGATTTTCATATTTGAAGTTATCGTATTTTTATATTTAATTCAAAAATGATCCAATACATTTTTTATAAATTTTTTATTACTGTTTTTATGTAAAATATTCCATCATTTGGAATAATTATTTATGTCGTGAAATATTTTTATTGGACTATTTTTTATGTTCTTATGTATCTATTTGAAAAATGAAATATCTAATTTCGTTATAGTGTATCGTCAATATAACTTTTTACGCCTTTCAGTTCAGATGTCTCACGATATTTAATATATTTAATATTATATGTTAAATATTATAAACAATTATTTAATAAGTTTATCTAGTCATCTATTGAAGAGTAGTTGAACTAACTAAATAACTAAAACAGCTTTCAATTGTTTTAATATAATGATGATTAGACAATTCACAATACACGCGATGTTGAATGTGATGTATAAAAAGCAGTGAATATTTTCATTTCAATCAAAACGAACAATATTAAACAATTGCTTCATTAGTATGTTATATACTGTGAATCTGTATTGTCGATAAAAATGATTACTGCATCAACTTAATTGATCGTTGAATATGCGGCGAAATACAAAATTCTTGTAGAAATTTATTTAAACGATTATTTTGATAAAAATTCCTAATACAACTGATTTATGTCATATTTTATGAAAAAAAACACGTTTAAATTTATTTTAATATATTTCCATTGACAATTATTGTAATGCCATCTATTAGAAAATAGCACTACCGCACACGTTAATGGTCAAGTTCGCGTTCCAGTTCATAGCCAATTTATTGAGACTGTATTGCCATTTATTGAAGACTAGATAAACTAACAAAACATTTAAAACAATTTTAATTAATGTAATTTGATATAGTATCGCAGTTGACTAATAGACAACACATATTAAACGCACTTGTAGTACGTGTTGCATAACAAGCAGTAAATATTTTATTTTGAACTGGTTATATATGAAATAGACCTAAAAACATCTTGAAAACATATAAAAGGGAGTAAAAAAATTGCAGAAAATCATTTCCATCATATTGATTTTTATATATGTACTTTAACACGTAAAAATAAAAAGATTTATATGAGTTTGTTAGACGTCACAAATTTATTAACGTCAATATCATATTATATAGAAAATTATGAGTTTTCAATAAATTAGTTCTCTTAGTGTGTATATATTTTATGTAACATTATCGTACTGCCCTCTATGATGAAGTAGGTTAACTTACAATAAGTTAATTTAGTAACGTAGTTGACTGATAGATAACACACATTACAGTCACTTGTAATATAAATTGCATAATATGTAGTAAATTTTTTAATTATATTGGTTATTTATTTAATTTCTTATTCTTATAATATGTTTATGTTTCTAAATCGTATTGATTTTAAGTTTGTACTAAATTAAAATTAGTTGATTACTAAGACAGTTTGACTTATTTAAATTAGTGTATATAAATTTCGATTTGAGTTGATTGTATCGCCCTCTATCGTAGAGTAGATAAACTTATGGTATTAGAAATTGGAATATTTGAAAACTTAATAACAACTAAATGTACTATATGTCGTAAAGTAAATGCAAAACAGTGGATTTTTCGATTTCAAGTTTTTACTGTTTCAACATTGTTAGGAATCATTTTGTTTATGGGTAACTGATAAATAAAAAGAGTTTTCCAGAAATTTTAATATTAATTTATTATGTATAAACGATACCCAAGCAATACACAATAAAGATAAAAAAAGAATAATAATAATAATAATATGGCAAAAAGGTATTTTTTCATTATAATTTTTTTTTCTACAAAAGGGATCTTAAATATTGCACCTACCTCTACACTAACAATGTATTTAAAAAAGAAAACAACTTAACGTTAATTAACCTCCCTAAAACTCAGGAACATTTTCAAATTATAAAAATCTCAAAAATAAACTTTTTTTTATACAAAAAAAATTAAGTACGTAAGTATAAATCAACATAAGAAATGCAAATAATTGTTATAAACATACAAGAGGTATTTCTATCTGTTACAGTTTTACACATTAGGGTCGCTTTAATAAAAATAAAACAGTTTTTGAATTAGATTCTAATTAAAGGAAATAATAGACAATCTGGCAAGGTCTAGTAGAAGATTTCGTCGTTAGTACATTCAGTAATCACAGTAACGATTAGAGATAGTTGAAAAATCGTATTTTTATTAATGGAAAGTTTTTTGTTTTTACTTTGAATAGCAGAAATGTAAATTTCATATATAAACATCCAATAGCAACTATTATCATACGGTGAAAGAAGAAATTTTTATTTAAATAATATATACTTCCCATTATTTTCGAATTTCGGCAACGTTGTTCAGATTTCGTTCTATGACATGCGTCAATTTACGTAACGTAAGGCGTAGCTACGTTCGGTATATTCTGATCAGCTGTTTACGATTTAAGTGATTTAACGTACTTTTATTTATTATTTTTATCAAAAAAATCGTGCATATTTGAAAAAAAAAATAGTATATTTAATATTGTTTCAAGTATAAATTAAAGAAATGTAAATTTATGTATTTACTGATAACTTAGTTTTAAATTTCCTCAATCTCCCTATGGTTGTCAATGTTTGGCAACGTTGTCTAATGTGTAATACTCGTTCTACGACATACGTTAATTTATGTAACCTAAGTCGTAGTTATGTTCGGTATATTTTAATCAGCTGATCACGATTAATGTGGTTTAACGAACTTTTATTTATTATTTTCGTTTAGGGAAGGGGGTAACTTAATATAAATATCTTATTAACAGTTTATTTTATAATATTATTGCTAAAAACTGTATATTAAATCAAATTTTATAGTAAGTACTCCCGAATTGGAAATATAATTGTTATTTTTTTTGTTACCATTACGAAATTTATTAAAAACGACCCTATTACATTACATACGCATTTTCTTATAATAATAGTGTATATATACGATTCTGCCGTTTTTTATAGCAAAACTATATTTTGAAATAATAACAGTATTTACTATGCTATATAAAAGTTACACGTTTCATTTAATTGTAATTTTTTCTTTTCCTCTATGAAGGAAAATTTAGGTTTAGGAACTCTTTTGGTGACTGTTTATTATGACAGATCATCTGTCAGACAGCCATGTTTTTTTCTAAACAAAAATGAAGGCACCCAGTCCTCCAACAATATAATTTTTAATTTGAAAAATGAAAATTTAAACATTTTTAGTAATACCTTGTAGCAATATCAGGTTTTTATTGGAAAAAAAAATTATTTAAAATATTTATTGAATTTTATTGTGGAGAAAATTTTGCTTTGTTAGGGAAAATTTGAACGTCTGGCAACAGTGTTGATAGTTTCGACTGATTTAATAAATGAAAAAAGAAAAATTATTTAGAAAATATATAAAAAAAATACGAAAAATAGCTGGAAAACAAAAATTATTTGTTGAAAATCAAAAAAATTATAAAAAAATCGTTGAAAACAGAAAACTGATGAAAAATCCAATTTTTAATATAAAAAATCGGAAAATTTGCAACTTCAATTGGAAAAATGATATACAAATCGTTTTTATTATTTTTTATAAAAATTGGAAAAATAACCTCAAAAACATAAAATTGCTGAAAAACCTAATTTTAAATGTAAAAATCGGAAAATTTCTACAATTCAATTGAAAAAATGATATAAAAATCATTTTAATTATTTTTTATAAAAATTAAAAAAATTACCCTAGAAACAGAAAATTGCTGAAAAATCTAATTTTTAATGTAAAAATAGGAAAATTTCTACATTTCAATTGAAAAAATACTATGAATATCATTCTAATTATTTTTTAAAAAATTAAAAAATAACCTTAAAAACAGAAAATTCTAATTTGTCATTTAATAAATCGGAAATTTTGCAATTTTAATTGAAAAAATGATATAAAAATCGTTTTTATTATTTTTCAAGAAAATTTAAAAAATAACCTTATTGATGAAAAATCTAATTTTTAATATAAAAAATCGAAAAATTTGCAATTTTAATTGAAAAAATTATGAAAAAATCATTTTATTTATGTAAAAGAGATTATGGAAAACGTATTTTGATAATAATTTTGCTATTAAATAAATACCGAAAAAAATTAATTGCAATTTTAATTATTTTTCAATATCAAAAATTGGAATAATTTTGAAAAATGTATTCCGATGAAAAATTTTTGTGAAAAGACCAAATTTCAAAGAATTTTTCCTAATATTGCTTTTCAATTGGAAAATTAAGCAAAAAAAAATTAAACAAAAAAAAACAATTTTAATTATTATTATTTAAGGTAATTAAAAAATTGGGAAATGTATTGGGATTTGTGAAGCTTTTCAATTTAATGGATTAATCAAATTAATGGACCTTTTCTATTATTTTTTAAATAAAAAGTTTGGAAAAACGTTAGAAAATAATTTTGATTTTTTTAAATAAAAATTCTATAATTTCTCAAAAAGAATTCTTACATTGTCTTTTTAATCAGATGAAAAAAATAGAACAACAATAAGTTTTTTTTAAATCAAAAACGTATTTAGGAAAATTTGCTTTTTAATAAAATTTGGGAATTTTTAATAATTTTATTCAAAATATTCAAAATTTCCTTTAAATGGGAAAAAATACAAAAAAATAATTGTGATTATTTTTAATTATGAATATTTATAAAAAAATAGAAAACGTGAAGGAAAATTTATTTTCAATAGAAAAAATATTCAAAAAAACTTGTTTAAATAAAAAAAATTAAATTGCTGAAAATTAAAAATAAAACAGTAAATTTTTTTCTATAGTCATCAGACAATGATTAAACAAAAATAGTTTTTTAATATTTAACATAATTTAAAAAAAATTGTTTTCAGAGCATTTTTAATGGATTTAACCTTCCGTCGGGCGCATTTAATCTGTGAGATGAGTAGAATTTGTTTTGGTCTACCAAGTTTCAGTGTTTCACCACAGAGAGCAGGGCTTCCCGCTATCTTCCTGACTCCTACCCTCCTTGCCGACCCTACCCCCACTTTAGATCCAGTACGTTCTATGATGTCGTCAGAGAAGGTTGAATCTGTGAGATTAATTGCGCCTGATCACGTAAGTTAACTAATTTCATTTTTTTGCAAATTTATCTTAATTAATTTTGATATTACTATTTAATTTTACTTATTATGGATTACATACTTACTTATTGAAAATTAAAAACCATTAATCCTGAACTAATCTGTCAGATGAGTTGCGCCCGAACGTGAGATTTATTTATACTTTTATTATTTTTTTTATTACAGAATCAAATGGTAAAAAGACGGGAACTTTTTAACACCCAGAACCCAGACGACCTCGCAGCCATTCATGAATTATTATTCAATGAAGAGGACGTGCTGGAAAATGAAGACAATGGCGACGAATCCGATACCGACGCAGAAGACATAGTTGAAGAAAGGCAAGAAGACTCTGATTCAGAGCAAGAAGGAGATAGCTCTGAAGAAGATGAATGCTGTACCGATGTTTGTTTCGGTAAAGATAAGATTACAAAATGGTCAAAAAAAAAACCTAACACCCGGGTAAAACGAGCAAGTCAAAATGTTTTGATGCATTTGCCGGGTGTGATAGGGGAAGCACGAAATGCTTCTTCTCCATTAGAATGCTGGAAATGCATTATGTCTGAGGAAATAATAAACATGATTGTGAATTACACAAACATATTTATTGAAAGCATTCGTATCCGCTTTCAAAGAGATAGAGACGCGAAACCTACAGATGTAGCTGAATTCAAGGCGTTTATCGGATTACTCTATCTTGCTGGGGTACTTAGGAGTAATCGGCAATCCTTGGAAGAATTGTGGGGAGAGGACGGGTGTGGTGTGGAACGGTTTCGTCTCGTTATGAATTTAAAGAGATTTAAATTTCTTGTGAGATGCACTCGATTTGATGACATTAGCACCAGAGAGTCCAGAAAAGCTCAAGACAAATTGGCAGCTGTCCGCGATATTTTCCAATTATTTGTAGACAACTGCCAAAAAAGCTACTCAGTCGGGGAAAACGTGACAATAGACGAAAAGCTGGAAGGGTTCCGCGGAAGGTGTTCCTTTAGGCAATACATACCATCTAAGCCTAATAAATATGGAGTGAAGATTTATGCTCTTGTCGATGCTAAAATGTTCTATACATATAATCTAGAAATTTATGCTGGCAAGCAGCCAGAGGGACCCTACAAAATGAGCAATTCACCGAAAGACGTTGTTTTAAGATTATCACAGCCTATTTTCGGAACTGGGCGAAACATAACTTGTGACAACTGGTTCACAAGTTTTGAGTTGTTGCAATTTTTGAAAGAAAAAAAATTGTCTTTGCTGGGAACTATAAGAAAAAACAAGCCTCAACTTCCCCCTGAGTTTATCAACACTAAATACAGGCCAATAAATAGCAATTCATTTGGCTTTACTAAAAATTGTACATTAGTATCTTATATACCAAAAAAAGGAAAAAATGTCTTACTAATTTCCAGCATGCACAATGACAATGAAGTAGATGAAGAGTCTGGAAAACCGGAGATAATTCTAGAATACAACAGATTAAAGTCTGGAGTTGATGTTGTCGACAAGCTATGTGCAACCTACAATGTGGCAAGAAATGTTCGGAGATGGCCAATGGTAATATTTTTTGCCTTAATAAATATTGCTGGAATAAATTCCCAAATAATTTATTATGCCAATAATAATTTGAATATTTACAAAACAAATGCAAGACGAAGTTATTTGAAGTCATTATCCATGGAATTGTGTAGAGACCAATTGCTGAGAAGAAGTATGTTATCAGTAGGAATGCCGATTGACCTTCAAATAAAACTTAAACAGTTTCGACCTGCTCAGGAACAAGAGGATCAACAAGCATTATGTCACAATGGTCAGAGAAAGAGATGCACAAAATGTAGAGAAATGAAAAAAGTTCGTTACTCAAAATATATTTGCAAAAAATGCTGCTCAGAAGTATTTTGCCTAGAGCATGCATGTATGGTATGCGAAAATTGTTTTAAGCCGTAATTTTATTTTAGCAAAAATGTTTTATTGTTGCAACTTGTTTCTATTGTAAAATAATATGTTTTAATAAATGTTTTTATTAAACTTGAGTCGCTCAATAATATTGTTTCCTTTTACAATGAAATTTAATGCATGTTTGTGTACTTGATCTCTCAGATGAATTGCGCCCGAACAAGTTACGAATCATATTGCGCCTGTCAGAGGGTTAAGGTAAATAAAAAATATTTCAGATTAAATAAAATAATTAACGCAAATATCGCTACAATTTTTCAAATTTGAATTTATTGTTGAAGAACCGATTTATTATAATTAGGAACCATGCTGAGGTTTATTTGCATTTCTTGAGACTTGTAGAGTCCGTTATTTTTTCCACGTCCATTTTTCTATTATGGCACTGCACACCACTTACTTTTAAGCTCGCCATTATATATTCCTTTTTTTTTCAAAAGAAAAAGGACATTATCTATCAGTTTTTTTCATATATATAATCGACTGTACAAACTTAATCTACGTTTTTTTATCATATAAATTTCTCTTTTTTTTTTCGTATTTAAGTACAAAAAATACCATGAAACAGAGATCTATTGCTATGTCTTTAAGAACGGTTTATAAATATTAAAAATGAGGTAGGTATCATGGAAAACAAACAATATCAAAAATACATCACAAAAACTGTTAAAAAAAAAGAAAAATTTACAACGAATTGATAAAAAATTCATTAATCCGCTGTAAATAATTTTTTTTAAAGAGAAACTATCAAGACAGTTTTCGAACTAAATATATATACAAAACATCCGAATAACAATTTTTTTATATATATATACAACAACGTACCTCAAAATTTAATTCGAAAAAAAAGCACCGAAATATGTGAAAAAAAATTATATATCTACCTGAGAATACTTGAAGTAGGGAAACAACAACGTAATTTCTTTCTTCCTCAGAACGGGACATCCTATATAAGGTGCTCTTCCTTACAACATACATATAATAAGAACTTATATACCTACGCTTACGAAATATTTAACAATAACCTCTACGCTAATACTAGGTTGCTATATATATAAATACTATGTCCAACTCACTTTTTTTATTTTATTTCGAACATAAAGCATTTCAACAACTATATACCTTTTATAGTTTCATCAGATTATCTATTGAAATTAGAAAACTTGGAAGAACTAACGGGGCGCAACCACCTCCATATTCTTCACGAGACTGCATGGCGGAAAGCGAGTACGAAAGCGGAAACGTTGTGATCGTATATCCTCGGCTAGTGTCGGTTTTTATGGCGCGAATCTAGACAATTTAGTCCAGGAAATAAGACGAAAAATTAGGAATATCCAAACAGTAAGATGCAACTAAATGTATTTGATACGGGACAGTCTCGGGAAATAAAAATTGTTAATGAGGAATGTAATTGCATTTGTGCAGGGGACGAATGTTTTTTGAAAAGTGCACTTCGAAGAGTCAAATCACGAAAGAAAGTCTACTGGAGTATCAAATAAAATTATTATAAAATTGGTTGAATATATATACTCCGGAGGTTTTTGATGTTCCTGAACACGAACTCACGACAGAAAAGGGCTACGAAGTACCTGAGTCACAAGTTGGACGATATCTACGTCGTCTATTGGAGTTTCAAGGAAAATCATTATGAAATTGGTCGAATATATGTATTCCTGGGGGTACAAGGTTTCTGAATACGAAATCACGACAGAAAAGATCAACAAGGGTTTTGGTGCCCGGTATTGATGGTTTATAAGTCATCTTCTGGAGCCCTATGGAAACACGTTAAATTAATCGAATATCCACCACATTCTGGAGAATTTCGAGGTCATTACACAAGAATTTCACGACGACGATGACCTCCAGAAGTTGACGTATATGTACATAAAGAACCAGAAGGATCAAGATACGACGTATAAACCGTCTACCCCGGCCACCAGGTGTATCGCAGGTGATATTCGTATTCAGCGACCTCTAAAACCCCCAGGATATGTAAATATTCCTCCAATTGCATAACGTATTTCCACGAGACTGCAGGAGACGACGCCAACACGTGCACCAGGTACCTCGCAGGTCATTGCCGTGCTCTGCGACCTCGAAAACACCCCGAGTAGTAAATTTCAAAGTGGCTCTATCGAATCGTATACACTTTGTTGCATCTCGGTACGTTCACTGCTCATAAATTCCAATGTTCCACTAGAATCACGTCCATTTTGTAACCGAATAAATTGAAAATGTAGGTGACTACATTCACCTACCCCCGTAGTAGGAGGTGTTTCTCGAGAATCTTAAGAGAGTATTAATTTAAAAAAAAAATTCAACGCTAAACGGCAGTACTTATATTGTAAATCTAAAGGTCGTCACGTAAACTACGGCACCGTATCATTGATATGCAGTAAAACCTCTGCAGTTAATTTAGTTTCGATTTGGAAATTTTTCACATTATATTATATAGAATGTCTTATTTTTATTACTTTCTAATTCTTCTTTTTCTGTAGAGCGTACCGACCTTTAGATTGTATTTAATGTTTTTCAAGTGGCGCAGTCAGTAGGATAGAACAAAATAACAAATATTTATAGCGAATAAGATATTTAAATGAATTGAAAATTAATAAAAGGAAGGAAAAACGTATTTAGACGTAAAAAAATCAATTTTTGACATTAAAAATTTTATTTAATTCACAAAAATTAAAGTTTTTGGCAAATAATTGTTACCAACTGCCTCACTACAAACGATTTTTTCGTGTTTTTGAGAAGGTATTGAAAAAAGAGGCGGCGTTCTGGGGAAAACGAAATTCATAATATACGAACGATTTTTTTTTTCAATTCACTTGTTTGTAAATATGGAAGTAGTTTCTTGGAAGTTTTAAAGTCTAAATCGAATCGAAGCACTAGTAAGCTTACAACTAATGACTGGCTGGATGAAAATCTAATAATATATAAAAACTGTGAATTAAAGTTATACCTGATTTGTTTATCACTGTTATCACTATTATATAATTAACAAAAGTGGAAAATCGATCTCAAAAAACCAGCATTTTTCGATATATTTTACCACCGTTTTTATTTATCGGTAGTTTGATAGAATTGGAAAAAACTGGAAAAATTATTAGTTGCGGTTAAAATACCACGCAGCTTTACGTAAATATTTTTTTTATGAATTAAAATTGTAAAATGGAAAATCGCGAATATCATACAAGAAATATTAAATAAAAAATAAAAGAGAGTGGTAAGAAAATATTTCTTACGATACGATTACGTTTTGAAACCGGACAGTGGATACACTCCTTTATGTAATATATGAAACACTATATTTTATACCGTTATATCAAGAAGTGCAGTGGAAACTGAGCTTTATAAATTATTTATTAGTTATTCTTGCGGCAAAAATGCCGTAAGGTAGATATTTTATTCTACGTAATATTTTACATACATCGAGGAGGTTCTATGTTTTACGTAATAACCGAAAAATTTTTCCGGTAAATATGCCGCAAGATTAAATCGTATCGTGGATACTCTGCTTTATATATTTTTTTGACGTTATAAAAATACCATATGGTCGATATTCTTTATAATAATTTGAGCTGAAATCACCGTACTACAAAAACATCCAGTGGAAACTCCGCTTTATATATGATTTTTGGTTACTTTTGCGGCAAAAATACCGTACGGTAAAATCGTGCCGTGGATACTCTGCTTTACGTAATATCTTATATATACTGTAGAATTTTAGTTTGATTTTGTCGTCATAATTATTTCTGGTGAAAATACCGCACTATAATCGCGTAGTGGAAACTCTGCTTTACGCAAAAACTCGTTGCTGTTGTATAAGGATTTTAATATTTCAAAGTTTTCCTTTAAAAAAACCGTACCGTAAACTCGTACAGTGTAAACTCGGCTTTAAATATCATTTTTTAGTTACTTTTTGCGGCAAAAGTACCGTACGGTGAAATCGTACTATTGATAATCTACTTTACGTGATATTCAATAATTGCAATAAAATTATAGCTCGGTTAATAAAATTAATTGTTTGCAGTAAATACGCAAATACTCGTTGTTGCGGTACAAAAGTAAAGTCGTAAGAGGATTCTAGAATTTGATATTTTTGCTTTAAAAAAACCGTACTGTTAATCGTACAGTGTAAACACGGCTTTACATATCATTTTTTTGTTATTTTTGCGGCAAAAGTACCGTACGGTGAAATCGTTCCGTGGATACTCTACTTTACGTGATATTTAATAACTGCTATGAAATTATAGCTCGGTTAATAAGATAATTGTTTCCGGTAAAAATACCGGATTATAATATTTCAAATTTTTCCTTTAAAAAAACCATACTGTTAACACGTACAGTGTAAACACAGCTTTACATATCTTATTTTTGGTTATTTTTCGCGGCAAAAATACCGTACGGTGAATTCGTGCACATGTCGGGATCTTCTGTTATTTGATATTTTTGCGATAAAAAACCGTACCGGATATTCGTCCAGTGGAAACTCCCCTTTACGAATAATTCTGTCATTTATTGCGGTACTCCCCTCAACGTAATATTTTGTTACCGTTCAGATAAAATTTTGGATTTTGTTTTATGTAATTTGAACATAAAATCGTCCAGTGGACGATATTATATGAATAATGTAAAATTGCCGCGCGGTAAAACCGGACAATGTATAATTAGCTTTAGATATTTTTGTTAAATCGACTTTCCACACTCAACAAATGATCTATTGACAAAAATTCTGAGATACTCCCTGATATTGTGTTAATTGTTAAAGAAAATATATAAAGTTATAAAAAAAAATTGTTAACAAGGCAATTTGTACTTAACATTGATGATATATTGTTTATGCGACCTGAGACTGGAAATATTTTTATACAAAAATTTACTAATCCTCCATTTTAGTATATATATATATATATATATATATATATATATATATATATATATATATATATATATATATATATATATATATATATTGATTGTAAGTTTTTCCTACGAATTACTTTTTTCTTATTTTAAACAGGAAGCTGGAAAATTTGGAAACGATGCACGCTTTCTACGCCGAGAACGTTGGATACAAAATAAAAATGAACAGGGCCGGACCTCGACGAGGACGGAACCACCGGTCGGTTGAAATTAGTAAGGAGACTACACGTAAAATAATGTGAATCGTTTCAAAATGGATTTGTATAAAAATTGTATCGAAATTTTTTATTTTCGAAGATACACTTACAAAAATATTGTTTTGAAGGCAAAAACGTTTTTTGTACAATTTTTACCTGGATAGAATAATTGTTTTTTGTATAAACATTATTTTTTTAAAACATATTTAATATATTTGTATACGTATCACCTTGTAATTGTTATAATCGGATATTATTATTTATTTATTAAATATGTTTATAATGAGAATTCAAGAAAAAAACATAAAAAACCGTCCATAGTTTGCGACAATTTCGAAATTTATTGCCGAAAAAAACATACAGTGTGGAACGTTTATTTGTATTGATGGTTATGATGGTTATTTACGAAATGGGAATATTGAAATTTGATTAATTCAAATGGTATTAAAAATTTTTCAAGTGGCGCAGTCAGTAGGATCAAATCCTATCCATGAAGTCGATTTTATTGAAAATAATCGATAGTTGAAGCTATAAATCGGCTATAATATAGCTGATCTTGGAAGAAAAAACAATTAGTTATATAATTCTTATAATTTTAGTAGATACGAGGGTGATTTACGAAATTTGACTATTGAAATTTGATTAATTCAAATGGTATATAAATGTGGTGCAGTCAGTAGGATTAATTCTTATCGATTAACTCGTTTTTTTTAAATAATCGATAGTTTGGGTTATAAATAAACACACTTTTAAAAGATACGAGGTGGAGAAAGAACGATGAACTTTTGAAACTTGATTTAGTGAAACTACAATTTTTGCAAGTGACGTAATCAATAGGATTTATATGTAAAAAGAAATCGATTTTTTTGTTAATAATGGAGAGAAAATGATTTTTATTCATTAGATAATTATTTTACTTTAAAAATATATACGAGTGTAATTGAGAAAATTTATTTACTGGAACTTGATTAATTGAAATAATTTTTAAATTGGCGCAGTCAATAGGATTGATTTAAACCAAGAAAAAAATAGTTTTTAGTACGTCTAAAACTCAAGTAAACAAAAAGTTATATTGGATATTATACAAGATTAAGCGAAAACTATTCGTTTTTTGAAATAAAATAATCAGTACAATTAGTTTTTGAAAAATAAAATCGATTCTCATGTCAACTATAGATCAAGTGAAGTGAAGATTATATACGAGGTTCATCGAAAAAGTGACACTATCAGAATTTTAATGATTAATTTGGTATTTTTCCCAAGTGGCGCGGTCAATAGGATTGATTTATATCGATTAAATCGATTCTATTGAGAAAAATCGATGATCAAGAGGTGAAAAATAATTTTTACTACGACTAAAACTGAAGTGAACAAAAATTCATATTGGGTAATATACGAGGTTAAACGAAAACTAGTCGAATTCAAAAATAAGACACGTAACTACGTTTTCTGAAATAAAATAATTAGTAGAATTGATTTTTGAAAAAAAAATCGATTTTCATATCAATTATCGATCGATCGATCATGTGAGTTGAAGATTATACAAGGTAGATCGAAAAAAATGGTACTATTAGAATTTTATTGGTATTTTTTCCAAATGGCGCAGTCATGGGATAAATTTCTAATTTATAATCAGAATCATGAGAGACTAAGACTTTTTTCGAACGTACGTTAAAAATGTTTCGTCAATAAACCAAACCAAACTGTATATACCGAGCGGATCAATAAAAATATAACGATTTTAGACAAAAATTCTATTAGAAAAGGAGTAAAAGCGATAAATTTTTAATTCAATTGAATAAATTTCGATATAATACAGGGTATGAACGATTTTTTACCATAGATAAACGTATTTTCAACAACAAAGTTCTAGAAATTCTACCGTATACACTTTTATAACCCTTATTATCTTGCACTCATATAACTATGTTTGAGGTAGACGGATGGATTTTTGTTTTTCAAAAAAAAAAGGTATGTCGATATAGCCAAGGGATGTTTCTTTCATCCCTTTCGATACCATAATTTCGAAACTCTTCAAAATGAGGTAGTTGGATGGAATAACTGAGAACCGACGATTTTTCCCCTACTCCCCGCCAGCTTTGACGCTTCCCCTTTCTAATTCCTCCTCGCTGTAATCGTCTTCTTCGCCGCCAGAAGTATCGGCGTCGTCTTGGTGTTTTTCCTGGTTATTCCTGTCGTGGTTAACCCCTTCGCTTTCCCGTCGTATTTCGTCGTTCCGCTTCATCATCATCTCGCTGGCACTCTGCATCTGCTGCATCTTCTCCAAAAACTGTTGCTGTGATGTTTTATCGAGGCCCATGGCGTTGAGCTGCGCGATATTCGCCGCCTGCATAGCGGCCGCCGCCTGCTCCGTCGACATCATCAGCTGGAGGTACGTGTCCAGGATTGCGGACCCCGTGGTGTTCGCTCCCGATACGGGGGGAGCTAACGGAGCCGGGTAAGGCTCCTTCGATAGATTCTGAAGCGAATCTAAGCTTTTGGCCGCCACCGCTTGCCCCGATCTGTTCATTTTGAAGTGGTTTTGTTGGTGTCCGGGCGGGGAAAGCCCGAAATCTAAGCTGCTGTATCTTTGATTCGATATTGTCAAGTCTTCGGGATCGTTGTCGCCGCATATCGAACTGCCCGCTTCCGAAGCTGCCCCCGAATAAGCGCTTTTCGCGTCTAACTTCACGTCAGAGCGACGAGGGCCTGTTGGGGACGCTCGAGCGCGTAGTTCCGCGGCGCTTATTTTCACGCCGGCTTTTGCCAATAATCTGAAGGTACAAAAAATTTTTTTTTCGTAAAAATAGTAGAAATTTATTAAAAATATTTATTTTTTTAATTATGTTTCGAATTTGATTCTTTTATATTTTATAACTTCATCATTTTTGATTGTAAATTAATAAAAAAATTTGTTTTACGTTGTAAATATAATAAAAATAATAAAATTGAAACATGTTATATGAAAATTTAGAAGATATTTTTATGATGAAGTTATTGTATTTTTAAATTTTCAAAAATTCAAAATGGATTTGATTATAACTTTTTATTAACTCTATATATTTCTTGAATATTAACAATTTCGCAAAGCGATTTATCGCAATCGACTGAAAAAGAGGTGTAGTTTGATAAAAAAATATCAAAAATTTTTTCAAAATTTGACTTACATAAGTTTTTAACGTTTAAATAGAAAAAAAATTCAATAAATTGAAGACACATAATATCCCTTTTTCGAAAAAAATGCAGTAGTTTTCCCTCCCTCCTCGCTATAATTACAACATAATAAATACACCTTGTACATTGCAGTCTCTGAAGACGTCAAATTGGTATCGAAACGTTTTAATTGTAAATATTAATGTAGTGGTAGTAGCGAATAGTGAAAAAATTAAAAATGGACGTTCGAAATGTCTTACCTGCTGGCTAATTCGGGATCGAAAGGCGAAGGCATGGGAAGGACGGGAAGATCTTTCGTACTGATGCCACGATGTTGCCGCGACATGTGCGAATGTAGCGAATTACGTGATTTAGCGACTGTACCACATAAAACGCATCTGTAACCAGGGCATATCGTGTGTTTGTCTTCGAGATGCGTACGTAGAGTGTGCGCCGAACGGTAAATTTTACCACATTTCGGACACGGACGCGGATCCGTCGCCCGTACCCTCAACATATCCATAGAACGTCTTGAAACTGTAAAATAATGATAAAACTAACAAAATATACGTTTTTGTTGATTTTTATACTAATATGTAAATCTTTGATCAATATTTACAGAAAATTTGAAAATTTTATAGGTAGTTTAACATTTCAACATTTTTTATTAAATCTATGACGCCACAACTAAAAACAGAACGTTTTTTATGTAATTTTTGAGATTTTCAATTAACTTGGTATGGTATTATTACATATACATATACATAACAACGAAAAAAAATTAATATTTCATAAAAAAAGAAATACCTTATTGTATAAAATAATATTTAATTATATGAATTACTTTTGTTAATAACCGAAAAAATTTCGGAGCCGGTCCTGTTCGTTTACCAATTTATCGTTGAAATAAGCTTAGATTATCAACAATACAACATAGCGTCAATACTGGTTGCCTATATAACGTTACACGATTCGATTGCGTCATTCAAGGCGCGCGCAAATCGATGATATCCGAAATTAGTATAATTCGATGAGTAAATACAAGGTAGATCGTTTTTTTTTTCACGTAAATCATATATCATCAATTAATTATATACAGTGCGTATATTATATCAAATTTCATGAAAAAGTTATAGTCCATTCGTATTATTTATATTTTTATAAATACTGGGTCTTTATTGTTTTAATTGAAAAAATTTGTTCATATTTGATTAAAAAGTCTCGAAAAGTATTTTTTTTCGCTTGCATCAACTAATAAAAGTGAAATAATAATTTTTTTTATATCCATCGATATTCGAAACTTGTTTTTATAAATCTAGTTATTTCAGGATACTTTTCAATAAATATACGTGGTGAAAGATAAATAAAACAATTATGGAAGCAAATAATTAACATATTTATTAATCCTAATGAAAATTAATATTTTTACATACAATTTTAACCGTAATAGCAAAAAGAAATATATCATTTAACTACTTAATGTCCTGATTTACATCATCGTTACTAAAACAATTTTGTTTAATAAAAATTTCGTTTTTAAGTCACAGAATTCTAAAATGTTTACAATTTGTAATATATTGTTGGAAAATTGTAGACACGCGGCAACAACGCCTTGTAGAAGGAATACTTGACGGTTCATATCCGGTATAGAGTCGTAATTATATTTTAGTTTGCAAT
This sequence comes from Diorhabda carinulata, assembly GCF_026250575.1. NCBI lineage: Eukaryota > Metazoa > Arthropoda > Insecta > Coleoptera > Chrysomelidae > Diorhabda > Diorhabda carinulata. Next base: position 16,374,406 of record NC_079462.1, read on the forward strand.
TAGAGTTAATTATTAAAAAAAATCGATTTTTAATGTTTTTTTGTTTAAACATATAAATAAATTATATATCAAAATTAATATTTGTATATTTTATTATAAAAATGTTTACGTATTTACTAGAAGTCGAACAAAACGCCATCTCCATTTTTAACTACGAAATCATGTAATTACATAGTCTGTCATTTTACAGGAAACTGTAGTATATATATATATATATATTTTTGACAGTTACAAAATAACCGTTTTGTTTTGTTATCTACAAACTCCATCTGACACTTTTCATAATTTCCCATTGTTTCAAATGTTTCATTCTCATATGATTCCTCACCGAATTCGGATGAGTGAATATTTTACTGCATTCCGTAACAGGACAAAAATTGCTATCTCTAGGATAATGATAATCGATGTGATTTCTAAGATCGCAAATATTCATTAAGGTTAGTTCGCATAAAGGGCATTCGTATTTTACGTCGTTTATTTGATAATACGTGGATTGTTGCTGATGGTGAGTCATACCGTCTGTAAATACCAAAAATTTTCTCATTTTCTTTCGAGGAAAATTATTTTATATTTCAATAAATAGTCTGTGGGCTGTAGGAAGTATTCGAATTGATTTTAATTGAAGTTACAGGATGTTTTAAAGTAACTAAATCAATTTTTTCGTATATTTATAAATACTTAATAGTAAATTACTATATACAGGGTTATTCAATTGGAAAGTTATTTTACTGAGTCATGTATATAATATATTTTTCCATATGGGACGTCACTGTAATTATTCCCATTTCGCTCGATTCGGAAAATGTCTGTAGTGCGTAAACAATCTTAACGAGCAGCTTCTGCAATTGATCGACGAATTGCTGGGGTCCCTTTCCTCGTCCCCGTAGAGCCTTGGGGAGATGGTGAACGAAAGGGGGACGCGATAGGAAGGAAGTAGGCCTTCGAATAGGTTCAAACATCGAGATTGCTCTGTATAAATCCCCCCTTTACGCCTTCCAACCCGCGTGACATTGGTCTATTGATTTATACCTCTTGTCCGCCTTGGCGAGTTTCTCCTTTTGTCCAGAAAAGTAGAAGGAAATGGACTGAAGAGGGTTGCGGCGCAGAGGGGGCGGTATAGTTAACGCGAGAAAACGATCGTTCGGGTTATAGTTTTTCCCCAAAAAAAAACATAAATTTTTCCAACAGACTTGTATAGAAAATTCTGACAGATATTGACATATTATTTTATGCGTACACTGTATTATACGATTAGATATATGATCTAGTGCGAAACAAAAACAAAATGGTTAAATCCGTAGATTGACGACGTCAAATAATATTAACAACGTTGCCAGTTTTAAAAAAAATATTCGACACAAATGATACCATCCCTGCAGAGTGTTATCCCGATCAATATCTAGAAATGATTTCGAATTGCAGTCATGTTTTAACGGTTATAGCTTACGACGTAATATGAGGCCTATTCGTGAGGTTGCTACTGCTACAGTTTCGACGTCTACGATCACCAGGGGCGTACTACGAATTTTTTTAGAAAAATATTTATAAAGGATCATTGAAATTTATAAAATTGACGTAGAAGAAAAAGCGAGATAAATGAATAACGATTGCTGGATGTGTAAAAATCTTATTTGTTTAAAACATGTTGGAAATTTTCGTGACAGACTATAAGATACAATGTATTTAGAGAGTTTCCATGTTCATTTAATATTTGAAAATGAAAATTATCATAAATCTATAAGAAAATCGTATAAATAAAGATAAATCGATACCGAAATCGATGTAAAATAACGCATATACACATTAATCGGTTTCAAACCGCGATAATCGATATAAAACTATGTGAATTTTCATGAATCGATTTGAAATTTTTGTTAAATGTTGTATTGTTATAAAACCGTGTAAATCAATGTAATATTACGCATATTGACATATGCATATGATATACACAGAACAATGTAAATTTTCATAAATCGATGAAAAAATTGAGTTAATCGATGTGAATCGATACTCAAATCGGTCTAAAATGACACATTTCGAAATAAATCGATATCAGACCAGGACAATCGATACAAAACGATGTAAATTATCATTAATCGATAAGAAAATCTTGTAGATCGATTTAATCGATGTGAATCGATATCTATATTGGTCTAAAATTACGCATATCGACATAAATCGGATTTAACCCAAGGTAATCGATACAAAACGATGAAAATTTCCATAAATCGATGAGAAAATGGAGTTAATCGATGTGAATCGATACTCAAATTGGTCTAAAATGACACATTTCGAAATAAATAGAATCAAACTAGGACAATCGATACAAAAGATGTAAATTATCATTAATCGAAAGAAAATCTTGTAGATCGATTTAATCGATGTGAATCGATATCCATATCGGTCTAAAATGACTCATATCGACATAAATCGGATTTAAGCCAAGGTAATTGATACAAAACGATGAAAACTTCCATAAATCGATGAGAAAATCGAGTTAATCGATGTGTATCGATACTCAAATCGGTCTAAAATGACACATTTCGAAAAGAATCGATATCAAACCAGGACAATCGATACAAAACGATATAAATTTTCATAGATCGATAAGAAAATTATTGTAAAATCACTCCTCATTGCAAAACCGTGTAAATCGAGAAAAATCGAAATAAATCAGAATAAGTCGATAAACATAATTTTCCATTTTTTCAAGTTCCCGTAATTTTTTTCGTATATATGAAAATTTCATAGAAAAACCCATAGAAATCCGATAATTTTAAATTTTTTAAAACCAAAAAACTTGGAGAATGCGATACTATAAAATTACCAAAAACCAGACACAAATTTTCTGTCTATTTTGATACAAATTCAAAATATCGGAATTGATTGTTTTTCTGTGGGCCAATCTGTATATAAATAAAACACGATGTATATATGAAATTAGAATTATTCTACCAAATCTTTGTTCTTTTGTTTTAACCGAAATTATATGTTAGACGAAGAGGATAATGAAAATTGTATTTTGTTCCACCTACAGACCTACACACCCACACACACACACACACACACACACACACGCACGACTAATTGTTTAAATTCATCGAGTTCATGTTTTTTATACCGAAATATTCGACGTTCTGGCAACACCTCTTCCAAAAATAAATAAAATTTTAATACTTTTGAAACGTATACGCCATTTTTTAACATTTAAATAAAGGTTTATTTTTTCACTCCCCTTATAAATAAATGTTATTTAAAATCCAAATAATTAAAAATTCGAATCATCCTCGTAGAAACCTTATACATAAAATAATTGTAATTATTAATTTCACTTCAGTAAATTAAAATATTTATTTTCGATATTAAAATTAATATAGTATCTAAGTACGTCCCTGTTGTATATTCAAGTTTTCGATTATGATAATCTTTCCTTCCATTATATATATATATATATATATATATATATATATATATATATATATATATATATATATATATATAAACTTTTATATAGTAAATACGTTTCATGTTAAAGGTATATTACCTCCTAAGGAAAATATATGATTGTACATATTTTTTATTTGAATATTTCCCCGTGAAAAATCTATTTTTAGAAAAACTATAGTATAAAATTTATTTCGGGGTCGTTTGATAAAGCCTCGGATGTTATTTACAGTAACAAAACGAAAAATGTTAGTGTAATAACAGTTATTTCATATTCACGACAAAATAAATTTATTCGTACACGTATTCATTTCACAGTGAAATACAACAACAAATTCACTATTATTTGGAAAAATAAAATGTTATAATTAGAAATTATTGCAGTTAATATGGAAAAACCGAACTAAATTTTTTAAAGTGGCAATGCTGTTTGTTGATTCCACCGGTAATAAAAAAGATCCAGTCAAAACATTGATATGGCACCACAAAAAAAAACTCGAGCTATTGGCCGGTTCATAAGCGTAATTCATATTAATTTAAATAGGGCGAACAACATTTATTGAAAAAACTTTTTTTACGTATAAATATATTGTTACTATCTCTATTTAATATTATATATAAATATAATAATAAATAACCACAACACCTCGTAGCTTGGTATTGGCTGGAAGTGGATATCAATTATACCAACTATCGAGAAATAAATTAAAGTAAATATATACGCGATGTTGACAAGTTTAATTCTATTTGAAACATGATTGAGTATTAAACGAAACGGAAATGCTGTACTTTTGGAAAAATTCACTTTACGCATTATTTTGTAACGAAAATAATTAACTTACAGAAATAATGTAAACTTACCAAAATTATCCTGACTATTGTGCATCCCTGAAGGTCCTGGCATAAGTCCTCCTAGTCCTGTAAATAAATTTTTTTTCCAAAATATATCATTAAAAGTAGGGTATATACAGGGTATAATTGAAAGTTGAAAATATTCCATATAGAAATTTTTTACATATAAACCACGAAAGCTAAAGCCGCTCCTTGTGAATAATTTATATATTGTTTAAAGAAAAGTTTATACTCTACAGGGTATAGTTGAAAGGTAAAATATTTCATATAGAAATTTTTGAGATATAAATCTTGAAAGTTAAAAATTTAGCTTGGAATTTCATATACAGGGTTGAAAGAAAAATTATTACGAATATATAAGGATAAAAATCAAGCCGTCCCTAGTAAAAAACATTTTTTTCGAAAATATATTGTTTAAAGAGAAGTTTATACTATACAGGGTGTAGTTGAAAGGTAAAATATTTCATATAGAAATTTTTGAGATATAAATCTTGAAAGTTAAAAATTTAGCTTGAAATTTCATATTCAGGTTTGAAAGAAAAATTATTACGAATGTATAAGGATAAAAATCGAGCCGTCCCTGGTAAATACATTTTTTTTCTCGGAAAATAAATTATAACAAGTTATTGAACAAGTTTTAGCCTTCAGTTGCATATGTTGTTGCCATTCTAATTTTGTATAAACATTTGACATTTAGAAAAAAACACTTTCTCTAAATAATTCATCATTTCAGTACAACAAAATTATGGGCTAAAACTATACCGAAAATTATATAATTTCATTAAAAAAATGGAGAATTAGGGCAAAGTATTTGGACAAACAAAATTTCTTTTGAAGCCCCGGGGTAATTAATTTACCTTGTAGGCCTAAAAGGGCGTTATGGAAACCACCCGGTCCTCTCGAAGGGTCCATAATACCACCATTGGTATTAAATGGGTGATGATCGTCTAACATGGGATAATCGGAAGGTTCAGTCTTTGGGGTGATGGTATCGTCGCCGTGATCGCTGATGGCTGTATCGCTACTATTGCTGTCTTCGCCCGTCGATTGGGCTTGTATCGACGATTCCGAATGACCTTTCTATAATTACCAACAATAAAACTTCGAAAATTTGGAAATTACGAATTTCAATTTACCTCTTTAATTAACGTCGTACCGGTTCCTTCTAGCGCTTGTCCTAATAGTGTTTCCTGTCCCGCTTCGGGACCACCGTTACCGGTGATTCCCCTCGCGGGACTTCGCCCTCTATCGGGAGTGAAAGTACTCATACGATCCGAACTGCGCGCCCTCTTTATTGGAGGCGAAGAGATGTCGTCTTCGTTTCGAGGCTCGGGTCTTTCCGATTGCCAGGGTAACGAAGAAGACGTCTACGAAATGACAATTTATTATTTTTTAAATTTCTCATTAAAATTAATAGATAATAAATCTATACATTTATGCTAAGTACGCCTCTGCGTTCGTTGTATTGTGAAAGACTATAAACATAAATTTGTCTTTGTAATAATTTAAAATTAATTAGAAATTAAACGAGTTTAGATATTTGAATTTTATTTTTTATCAATGCAGATTTCTCTACTTTTTTATCGATTATATTTTGCGAATAATTTTCAAATCCTTGAGAAAATATTTATACCGGACGTCATTACATGTATAGTTTATAATTCCCAATAATATTTTTACAAAATTATTAACGTAATTATAAATATCATCTTCTTAAAAAAAACTGATAAAATTATGAACAAAACTGTACACAAATAAAAACAAATCGTATTCTGTAATGGCAGTGATGCCAAATTGTAAATATTCTCCTGAATAAATCAACATATTTTGATGCAAGGAAAATATTTTACATTATTCATTGTAAATTCTCATCAATTGAACAATCTTATAGAAAAGAATATATTGCAAAGAAAATTTAATTTCTACTGAATTTAAATATACAAATTACACTCTATGAATCGACATAAATATGATACACGTAGAATACGTGGCAACATTGTGTGACTCCTAGGTTGGAACGATTTCTGACACCTAGCATAGAAAGAACTCTATGATTAGTGTAATAACATTAACAAGTCGTTAACTTCAAAAATTATTAATTTGCTCAAGTTTATTAATAAAGTATTAATAAAATCGTTCATATTACAACAAATCTATCAAAAATAAAACCTTTTAAACTCATTAGATGTTTATTTACTACTTTAAAAACGTCAAAGGGATTTGACGTTGGTAACACTGAATAAACCACGAAGAAACTGCTTATAGTCCAGTGAATAATTGTGAAAAAAGAATATTATTTCGTAATTTTTACTAGACAACGTGGATTTGTATGAAAAACTTGTTTTACCTTATTTATCAAGAGTTATATGTGTTTTTTGATCTTTTGGGGATGAAAACAACCCCTTATCATGAAAACTAAGACAAAATATTTTTTTATTTATTGATGAAATTATTAATTTTTTACAGTTTAAAAAGTGTTATCGGGGTATTTACACTGAATATTATCATTTTAAAAAGTGGATTATAATTTAGTTTCGTTCCTTGAAAATCCCTCCTCATTGCGTAGAAAGTATCAATGAGATACGATTTGTTTATTGATTATAACTTTTTCAGTTTTCAAGTTATCCGAGTTCTTAAAAAATCAATTTTGAAATCAATTTAACAGCTATAAAGCCTGTGACTTGTACTTCTTTTATGACCTTCATTTTGGAGTTGAAAAAAACTGGTTTATATCTGGTTTTTTCCATTTTTAACTTATAAAGAATTTTTTTCAAAATTCAGTTAAAGTAAATCATATGAATTTTAAAAATTATGATTTCAAAGGCTTCCTAAAAAGGCACCTATAAATTTTCTTGAGAAAAATTGACCATTTTTCCGATATTCAACCTTCTTAAAAACCGTTAAATTTTCAAAAAATTTTTTAATAAGGCAGATCTCGGTAAATACTGTAGTTATAAATATAAAACAAAAACCAAACTCCCCGTTAACTTATAAACTTCAACTTTGTTCTTAACGATTTTTTTCGTAAAAGGCATATTTTTTCAATTATTTTAAAAAAAATATTCAAAAACATGAATTTTTGTTACAAAACTCAACAGGTTTTAATCGTCACTAATTAAAAATAATTGGCATTATAAAAAATGTAAATACCGAACGTTTTTACTCAAAATTTACTAATATGAAGATATTTGAGGTTAGTTTGTGAGAAGAAGTGACATTTACTTTCAAACTTTGACGTATTCGATGTTGTCTGAACGAATTGTTATTCAAAAATCGTTAGTGACTTGGCTATAACTATCATATGTCAAAAAATATGATTTAAAAGAATCAACTTATTATTTACGTATTATTTTTTTTTAATACCACACTGTATCCAATAAAATTAGTTGTTTTATACTAATATCGAAATATATGTGTATCTTTTTATGTATATTAAGCAATGGAATAACTTGAAATTCAAATTGTTAAAATAAGTATAATATATTATATTCAAACTTACAAAACGAGTTTCTATTGATTATGCACAGACATTTACTATTTGGCAATTGGCTATAAATTCAGTTTATTAGGATACATTCTATGAAACTAATAAGGAAGTCGAATGAACCCAATTAAATATTCTAAAGGAATTCGTTTAAATAAAAAAAAGAAACATCGATATCATTAAACTCATTTTAACAGATTTAATGTTATAAGTCGCCAATTTAGTGCAGCTATCGCAATAAAATTATAATAATTATAACCATTTTAATATAAAACTTGATATACTTGACACAGAATATATATTTCGAGAAAATAGAGTCATTATTAAAATCACTTGAAATAACTATCTTCAACTTGAAATGTCTAAAATCTTTTCTTCCTAATACTTTATTCACAAGCAATAATATTAATTTTCATAAAAGAGAAATTACACGTAAACAATTAACAAGAAGATTCATAGTTACATATTAAATGTCATTTAAATCTTCTTCTCTTTTTAACAGAATCATAGAACTAAAGTTCTAAACACAAATATTTATTCGTGAGAATTACGAAGTGGGCGAGATCTGTTAATTTTCTTTCAAAGTTGAATAAAGCGAACGACAGAACCAAATAATTTTGATTTTTTATAAACTCGGGAAAGTGTTAATTGTAACACAACTTTTTGTTCTAGCCATATAAACACGAAATAACTGAATTTACAAAAGTAAATAAAATACTACCAAAAATTAAAAACACGAAAAAACAGCAACAACATTTTTATGGATTATATTATTGATCATAGGTATAGAAGTCAAAATCAGCGCCATCTACTGATTTTTGCCCATACATAAATCTGACTGTTTCAAAAGAGACGTTGTTCGTAGTAATCAGAACCGGACTTACAAGATTCACTTTTATTTAAAATTTTTATATCGAATTAAAAATTTTTAATAATAAGCATAGTAAAAAAACAGTTTTGACGTTTTATAATTTTTTTAATTTAATAGTTAGAATAAATAATTTTTTTTTTAAAATCGATATTTCGACAGAAATTTAATAATAACGTCCCGAAAAAATTTGAATTGACAGAAAAAACTACCGAAAAAATATGATTGTGTGCCATTATTGTTTATTTCTAAATATTTTTTTCAGTTATTAAATTTAATGATAAAGGTACCTAATAAAACTTGACAGATTCCCGTATCAAGCCGATTACGAATGGTAGTGGGGATTCGTAAGTAAGATGGTGTGGGGGTGGAGTCTCCGAATATAAAATTGCGGAAACAGCTGGGGGCGGAGTTATGCCAATATACCGGGTTTATCAAACCCATAAATACAATAATTTTTTGTACTAAGTGCACAAAACACGAAAAATATTTAAAAATTAAAATTATAAAGCAGCTTGACATTGCGTAGCCTGAGGTTATGGGTTCGAATCTAATTTTTAGGAGATTAGGTTAAGTTAGGTTAAGTTAGGTGCATCCTAGGTGTCGTTTCAAATTCTGTGAGTAATTTGAAGCATTTTTTTTCCAAATTAACGATTTTCTCGTTGCTATATCTGTAGAATCACTTTAATGGTTGGATTCCTCTCCTCCAATTTTGAATATACAGTATGTCTCTCATAAAAACCGACCCAAACCCCAAACCAAATTCATTATTCAAATAGCATCGTTAGAACATGTTCTTTCCTTTGAAATTATATCAATGGGTCCCCTATTTATCTCCCTCCAAAATAGTTTGATCGCATTCTAAATTAGAGGGTTACAAATGATTTTTTTTTTAATTTTTGACCCTACTTAGTATATACGTAAATATATTTATATACCTATTATTTAATGAACAATCATTGATTTAAATTTTCATTTTTCTCCTTTTCTCACGCAAAAATTATGAAATTTTTTTTCATATTTAAAATTGGATATGTTGTAATTATTATTAAGCACAATCCTGTTATAATTCAATATCGTCGTGTATTTAACTCCGCCCACGTTGACGAGTTTGCACGACATCTCTCGAATTCAATGTAAAATGAATCTTTATAATTAAAATATAAAATAATCCATGGAATAATTTAGCAACTGTTATTAAAAAAATGTGAAAAAAAGTCCTATCTCTCTCGTTCCCGACAATTTATCTATACTGCGCATGTTTGAGAATGCGCAGAACCGAGTTGGAGCCTCCGGAGGAAAGAGAAATCGTTGTTATTCTGTCTTTATTAGTCGTAACTGTCAATTTAAGAGTATTGCTCAATATAATGGCAACTAATTTTTTTGATAGTCTGCATCGCAAAATATGTGGTATAGGTGTGCCTCTTTAATTGTAAAAACGTGAAAGGATAAAAAATTTGGGTAATAATTCATATTATCCTTAATAAACGTTAATTATTATTGTAGTTGTTTACGAATGAATGATACAGGGTTGTACTCGTATCCGTATATAAATAAGTTGGTAATAACAATTTATACAAGGTGATTTTTTTATATAGCAAATCAATTTAAGTTTATCTTTGATTAAAGAAGATGATTTCTAAAGGGATTTTTATCCACAGGGCTTCGTTTTCGTCCCAGTTCCTTTCAAAGTTACCACAATTTTACTTAATATCTCGGAAAATATTGATTTTAGAAAAAAAAAACGAAAAATGAAGCTTATAGAAAGCTCTACAAAAAAGGTCATATATTTTTTACATAAACCTATTATTTTGTCGCTTATCACGAAAAAAATAATTATTTTGATTCCTGCCGAGATAAAATGAGTTATATCAGCCAAAACAATAAGTTTAAGAAAAAACTGTATATAACTTTTCTTGTAGAGCTTTTTATAAGCTTCACTTATCTTTTTTGACATTCATTATTTTTGAAATTTAATGTATTGGAAACTGATGATAAAATTTTCTTACTCATTTTTCTCTCAAAATAAAAATATTACCGACAACATTATGGCATCACACTGTATATAATTATAAATTTCAAGTGTCAAATTCGAATAGCCTTGGATCGTAATATTAAGTTATGTAAATTTCGGTTAAAAAAAATTAATTACAGATAATCATTTATTCAAATTTCAACAGCAATAAAACAATTATTAGCTTCGTTATTATTAACAAAAAAAAATTATTTTTAATTATTTATTACTCTCAAAAGTCGAATAACGCGAAAAAAAATTTATTATAAGATTTCATGTATCTATATCGAAATATATTCACACGTGGTGCACGTGATTGGGGTTGAAAGAAACAGGACCGTCTCAGCACTGGGTTTCATTCAGCAGATTTATAAATTTTGTTGTTTCATTCAAGTAGTAAATTTTTTTCTCAAAATTTCTCAATTTTCTCGCCCCCGCCCAATAATTTCTGCTTTTTTTAATAATAGACTGTTATTTTCTAGTTTTTTGTATCCAAGTCCCATTTTTTTTACGCAAATATAAACAATACCACTGTAATATGATAAGGCGATGCCGTCCCTGTACTACACGTGATCTAGCGGCTTCTGCAGCGATGCGGCGCTCGCTCCTCCCACCGATTTGGACCCGGCCCGGCCCGGGACGTTCACATACAGATCATTGTTTTGGTTTACTATTTTACTTGGTTGAATAAATTTATTTTTCACGTTGATATATGTTGGTAATGTGAGGAAAAATAATGAGGAGGAAAAATGGTCACAGCACGCGACGAAAAACATAAAAAAAACGTCAATATTGTGTGATAACAGGGTGGGTATGGTCATATGTCAACAATGTCATATGACAACAATGTTGTCATTATTATGTTTTTAGGTTGATAAATAAAATAAATTCAATTGCTAGTATCAAATCGGTAAAGTTTAATATCGTATAAAGTTAAATATCGTATATAATCAATTTTTAGTGAAAAAAAAAATATATATTTACCGGTGAAATTTTTTCATCAGATGCGTTTGTCAGTCTTTGTCCTGCATTTCCCGCTGCTACGTCGGCCAATCCTCTAATTTGTAACATCTGCGCAGTCTTTATAAAATCTGATAACCTTTCTTGACCTATATTCACTTCACCGTTGTACATAAACCTGTAAAAAGACATAAAAAAATCGACGTTTCAATTTTACAACTACAATATTTTTTACATCAAAATTAATTATTGTTATTTTGTAATAAATCAACTCCGTCCCTGTTCGTATTTCTAGAAACCGACGGTCATCTTTTCTCGTTAATGGCGGGCTCCTGTAAATGATACTTACGTATTAACCAGAGACGGCTTTAGTTATTCGAACATTTTCAAAATTAATATTTTTTAATCTGTTATCTATTTAAATGTACAGAGAAAATTTGTTTTCTCATTGTCAGTTTTCACTAAATAATCGAGATATTTACGTTTAAAATAATAAATCAAATATATGGGAAAGGATTTCATTAATTTGCATTAATTTATAGTAGTCAGTCGGAGAAATTTGAGATTGGTACGTCTCATTTTCATTCGAACACACAGCAATCAAGCAATAAATTGAGTTTATACGAGGCCAGTGTTTTTCCAAATGATTTTTTGATCAAATCATATTTTTCGAAAATTTTGACACATTCTGAGGGATCTAAGTATTTCTTTCATGTTTTGTTATTGAATAAAGTGTCTCTAAGTACTAAAACGATCTAAAATATTGATATGAAAATTGTTATAAGTCGATGTTTAAAAAAAATTCAGTACTGGATTTAAAAATTACAAAAACTTTTATGAAATTAATTTGGATATATCTCGATGTATATTTTGATGTACCCGGTATAAAAACAAAGTTTAATATATGTAGATATTGAGTAGCGGTTTTAAATTCATACAGGTTGGACTTTAATTGAAATTTGAATGGTCGGATTGTGAAAAATTTGAATCCGTCTACCGTAAACGATATCGAAACACCTGCCGCGTGTAACCTATCACCAATCAGAGTTGGACGTATACATTTTCTCGAATTAATTCATAAAAACAGTCAAAAAAATTATACACATTATGATTGATATCGTACTAACGATGTATACAGTTAGAACAACGAAAAAAATATGTTCAAAACATAGGCGCGACGTAAATAATTTTTAAATGACAGAAGATTTTTTTTAATAAAAAATGAAGAAAAGTTAGGTAAAAATCTTATTACTACAATTAATTTTACGAGAATGGTACTTGACATAGAGATCGCGGGAAAAATATAAATAAATTTCTTGTGAGACCATTTTCCTAGATGCGTCCCTGTGCACATTGGGTTTTCTAAGAAATCTTCTGTAACGTTTTGATGGACATAAATAAATTTATTCGATTCGATTCTAATTGGACGGTGTGATCTCTACATCACGTTTTTCTATGTATACTTTGTGATTGATCTATTTCACTTTTTGTGACGGGCGTACAATAGAAAAGAATTAAAAAACAAATTGGATTATATTTCAAATAAAAATTTTGATGTTTGTTAACCTACTTACGCTCGGTTTTTCATTTGACAGATACACGTTTTTAAAAAATTTAATATATTAATAACGAATTGATGAAAGTGGATGTTAGAAAAATAGACAAAAAAAAGAATATTTATTCAACTGTTTTCTGAATTGGTCGGTTCTACATTAGTGAAATGGGCGTGAACATTCACCAATCAGAATCGCTAATTTTTACCCGGAGACAAAGAAATCGCGCGAAATCGCCTTTTTTTTATACAAATTTTAGTTTATCTTTTCAAATAATAAGTAGGGGAGAGTAGGAAGTTTGATATCAAAAAAATCTATGAGTCCGGTTCTTTTTAACCGATTTTAATAAACTTTATGTTGTTCGAAAGTAAACTAAATTATCATTAATATAGTCAAAACCGCAAGTCGATATCTTTTTTTTAACCCGAGATATCTTAATAAATATGATCCTAAACCAAAATCTGTTAATATATCGGCCATTTTGAATGCGTGATTTCTGTTTGACAATCGTTGTAAATATTTTTTCGAAAATTGCAGTAGACTGGATTCGAAAAAGACGCAAACAATTTCAATATGCAGAAAAATTAGAACGGACATTTTTTTGAGATTGTTTTTGTTGATTATTTTCGAAAAAGTTAAATAATAACAAGCTGGATAAGGTGCAGAGAGACATTGCAAAAAAGAGAGTGATTTCTATCAAAATAACGCATCTTATGACACTTTGGTTGACTATCCATCGTATTCACCAGATATAGCTCCCAGAGATTTTACTAAACTTTGTATACAGGTAACGATTTAAAACTATATGTATATTAATACATTTTTGAAATCTACGTGAAATTTTAGTATACTTTTGCTTGAAAAGTTTTTTCGAAAAAAATGCATACTTTTTGAGTTATTAATATTTTTGTAAAAAAGTTTACCGTTGCAGACCCTTATAAATTATTTTTTTACGAAGATACTCTTAAAGATATGATAACAGTTTCTGTTTTGTTGCTTTGAGCAAGTTCAGGTGTGTTTGAATCTATGTTGAAAAATTTTTCATTTTATACAGGGTATGTATAAAAAGTGTTCAAAGTTTAACTTCATAAATATCAAGTTTCTTTATTTTTTTTAAATAGAACCATGGTAAGTTTCAAGTATAGGAAAGTATACATGAATTTACACAGTTTCTATACACACCCTGCATAAGATGAGAAATTTTTCAATATAGATTCAAATACATCTGACGTTGCTTAAAGGAAACAAACAGAAACCATTTTCATATCTTTAAGAGTTTCCTCGTAAGAAAATAATTTATAAGGGTCTGCAACGGTCTAATTTTTCACAAAAAAATTAATAACTCAAAAAGTATGCATTTTTTCGAAAAAAGTCTTTAGACAAAAGTATACTAAAATTTTACGTAGATTTCAAAAATGTATGAATATACAACTGTTCCGTTTAAAATAACAAAGTTACAGTCGACTTCCGGTAGAACCAGAAGTCGGACATCTTTGAAAATATATTAGTAAAAAAGATCGTATCAGAAACATCAAACGTAGAAATTTTCATCATTCTTCTATCAGTATTTTTCCATATACAGATAGTTTTAACTCGTCTTGGGACATCCTGTATAGTGAGTATAGACGCATTTTATGTTCGAATTTAATCATTTTCTTTGAAATTTCAAATAATTATATACATAAAAAAAATGTTTGTTTTTCAATAATTTTTTTATAAAGATAATACGAAATCTGAACTCCTTATTCTGCCCCTGACGCACCAAAATTTCGAAATCAGAATTAAAATTACAAAATTTCATATTTAACTAAAAAATAACCGATCGAATTTAAAGAAAAAAATAAAATAATGAATTTACCTTAATAAACTTTCCATATCCTTTTCCTGTACGTCCTTCAATATAATAATCGGATGCTGACAGGGATTAGCTTTGAGTAACCTCTTGAAATAAGGACTGCATGCCGATAACACCACCTTGTGGGCGGTAAACGAACAACCGTCGCACGCTAAAGTCACGTCGACGAAATCTTCTTCGTCCCGTAAATGTCGAAAATGTGTCAACATGGAGGAATGGAAGTCGTTCCATCGCAGCGCGTACTGCTGTTCTGGGGAGGTGAAACCCCCCATTGGGCAGAGCGAAGGGGCTATTACCACGCCAATGATTAGACCGTCGCCAAACTTTCTGCGATAAACGGCACAAGGTGCTGTGCGAATTATTATTAAATGTTATCTGATTGTTAATGGCATTTGAGGGTTTTTCGGCACTTTTGTTTTTAATTTAGATTTTGTTTTTCTTTTTTTATTTCTTATTGTTGCTACGGCATTTTTTTCAGATGATTTTCTGTAATAAAAAAAAAACGTTTGAATATCCTTTTCTTTAATTTTTCTCACAAAGTTTTAAATTCGTTATTATCTTCTATAATGATTCTAACTTAGACCCTGGTCATCAATAATATGCGCCATTGTTGTCAGACTTGCAATATACTCCAATATATGAATCCAATGAAGCTGATGATATTCTATTCAATTAGATTTTTATATAAAATGAACTCAGTAAAATGATAAATTCCAACGAAATAATGCATAATAATAAATAATATAACGTTATCAATAGTTTACCATATAAAATCATGATTCACCCATATTCTAAAACTATAACATTATGTATAATACGTCACTGTTGTAAAATGAACATTTTTCGATCAAAAACAATTGGAAATAAAGTTTTTCCATTAATATATAATGGTATCTTCCATTATTTTTATACTTATAACAATTAATATGACATTAATTTTATCGACGCCATTACATTGTAATAATTCACAACTCCGCCATATTAGTAAAAAGCAAATAATGTTTTTACATCGATATCTCTATATTTTTTAGGGAAAATTATTTTATGTTGTTTTTAGGTTGATTTATAAGTTTTCTCAATGTTTTCGTCTTTTAATTGTTATTTTATCATCTATTTATAACAAAAAATGTTTTTAGAAATACTAGTAATTCATTCAATATAATTTGGGAAGTGTATAACGTGTTGCCTAGATATAGGGAAATCATTCTATTACGTAAATGAATTTTAGAAAATATTTCAAAAATTAGTAATAAAACTTCATTTTTTGTTAATACATTCATGTTTTTCTAATAATAATTGTTATTTAGGAATGTGGAATTTCACTTAAATATCGTAAAGATAAGTTAAAATCATTTGAGCAATTGCTCGTAATGGAAACAACAAATATTTTTAATTTGGAAAACATTTATGACTTTTTAATTGATATTAATAGTACTTGACGTAAATTTAATACAAAACAATAATAAGTAAGAAAATATATAAAAATTTCTAAACAAATTGTATATCTATTATAAGTCGTTTAAAAAAGTATTTAAATAATTTAGAAGAACGTGAAATGTATATTAAGGGTCATTATTGGATACGAATATTAAGGCTCATTATTGCATACCCTGCGTATATATAAGCGTTGCCAAATTATTCAATTGAATATATATATATATATATATATATATATATATATATATATATATATATATATATATATGTATATATATAATTTCGTAAATATATTTTTGTTAATTTAATTTTTTTCTCAACGATTGCATCTACAGACAGGTGCATAAAAATCTTCGAATATTTACAGCATTACTTGCAAAATTTCGTGAATAAATTCGATGCAGACAGAGAAGATCAAATGTAAACGACATTAGCGACCTTGAATAACTTCGAATTCTTCTTGTATCTGATTCATAAACGTAGAAAACGTTTTTCGGGAATCGCGTAATTACTATATACCTTTCTCATTTTATATACAAACAGGACCGGGTTTGACATTTTAGAACCCCTAGGGTCAATAATTTTTTCCAGTCTGGTTAAAGTTAATTTTATTGCAATATTATATCAGACATCAGACTCATACATTAAATGTTTGAACACTCAATTTTACTCAATTCTGGGTTTAACAAAAATCATTTTTAGTATTTTTATGTATTAAATAGTGAGATCACGATCGTGCAACAAAGCATAGTTTTAATATCTTCTTTTTTAACATTTAATATGACTTAGTTATATGAGTTATCCACCCTGTATATAAAATCACGTACTTGATTTTCTGTTTCAAATAACTTTTCCTGTATATCAAAACACTGATAATAATAATAATACGATTTTTGTAATGCATCCTTATTATTTGTTACTTAAATTACCACAGATATATCAACCTTTCTATATTTAAATATTGCCTCACAAAAAACGTTTCGGTATTCTGTGGTTAGGTTAGACTAACATTTGATAGTCTTCGAAATTTATTTACGGTCATATTTTTTTACGCTGACCGGTACGTAATTTTAAACTAATTTCTCTGTAACAGAATATGATCAATGTGAGATAAAATATTTAACTTAATTGTTTATAATACAAAAAAAAACAATCAATTTTATAGGTTTCTAAGAAATAATATTAACGAGGAAAAGGTTGAGTTAAAAAAATGACAGTCGTTACAACTATTAATGGTTCCATAGAACATTGAAATTAAACACGCGATGATATTACTTGTCAGTAAGAGACCACTGAAGTTAAGTTAAAGACAATGAAAGTAGAAGCTTGTTTGTTCTATTTATTTTTCTTTATAATATAATAATGAGATTATAAACTTCTATTAATTCAATATGAAGGCAACATATAAATGTTATAGATTACTAAATATTATTAAAGATCCTTAGAAGAAAATTGATCTTATAGTTTCATTAATAAAATGTTCTGATTCTTATACGATACAGGGTGGTCTACTTTTTTGTTGCTATGCTAAAATTATTCGTAACTTAATCGGTTAAATGACGTTATTTTCGATGTTTTTCTGTCAAGTTTAATAAATTACTACATTTTTTTTATTAATACCCGAAGTGACTCATAGACGTCAGTAATAAAAATATTCTTATTTTAATTCGATATTATAAGCCAGGACTAGATATTCGCGTAAAAATTATTTTGTCACATTAAATTGTCTACCTACTGAGAATTATTAGTGACTACGCAACAACTTAACAAAAAATATTGCACATATGTTGAGCTAATTAGTAAAACGAAAATTTAACTATAAATTTAAAGACGTAACGTGGGATATTGAATAATTTATTTTTTTTTATTGGCGTCTGACAACTATTTTTTTATAAAGTTTGACCATTTCATATTTTCTCACGTTTTTAATTTACATTTGAAAAACTATTTTCAATTACGTTAAATAGATAATATTATGACTTGGTTATTTAGAACTGTATGTAAATTATTATTTCGTTTGGATTAATATCAGATGATGTTTATGTTATTATTAATATCAATATAATTTGTTCAATTCGTCTTTCAAAACAATGTAATTTTACAAACTTAGCTCCCGTTTTTATCCCAAAAAAAAAACAATTTTCCCGCTACGTTCGGTTTAGGTTAGGTTAGGTTTATGACCGTAGGGAATTATAATCGGACATTTCCGACAACCTTCAGCGGTGAATATTTCAACATTCATTTCCAATATTAATAGCTATATATAAATAATCAAAGTTGTACAAAAATTGATATTTTACTAAAATTGAATAATAAATCTTATTATCGTAGTATAATAAGACATTGTGTGAACTTTTCTAAAAATTATACACATATAAGATCATTTTAGTAAAGAATTTATATACAATTTTTTTTAATTATACTTTTTTGATATAATTAATTAGACGATAAAGTAAAAAATCAGCATAATCAAACAACGTAGGTCCAATTAAAATTTTTGAACCTATTAACGCTCCATTCAGCGTAAATTTTTTCTTGATTAGTCTCTTTGCTCATCTTTTAAATCGACAAAAAAGTTGGGTTAAGCTATCTCGGTAATAGTTTGCCAGGGACGTACTCAAAATATTATTACACGAAATTTGTATACAACTTTTTTTCGAAATATGAAAATTTTGATATGAAAATCTACACTGGTGATTTTTACGTACTTTTTGAGAGTACGTAGGACTTTGGGATGATTTATTATTATCGAAACGCGCGTTAGACATTGTAATTGTCAGTGTTGGTGTAGTGGTAGTGTAAAGAAGGCCTTATTCGAATCAAATTTTAGTATTGGAACTTTATGAGCGTCTAGGTGATTAAAAACCGCAAAATTTACATAAATTGGTCATCACAAAAAAAAAGCAAAACATGGTAGCAAATCATAAAACGAAACACGCGAAAGATTAGATAACGAAAAAACAGGTAACAGATAATCATTTTGATAGAAGAAGGATCGAAAAGTATTTAAAAAATTGATAAAAGGAGAATGAAGACTAAAATCTAGAAAATTTTTTTGAAAAAGATTTTGTATTTTTGATGTTTTGATACCACGAATCTAACGTATTGAGATTATTTTTTTAATTTTTCCAAGTTTCAGAATTCTTTAAGAGGGTACCGTCATTATTTTAGCCACGGGTCTCATAAATCTTAATCCGGCCCTGTTTAATCCTATGGAAATGGTTTGGAATACGTTAGAAAAAAAAACGAACTTTTTACATACTTTAAGTGAAATGATTTTTGCAAATTTACGTTAAGGATTAGGAAACGGTATGTAACAAATAAAAAAAAGAGTTGTAGTAAAAAAATTTGAAATTGCAAGCAGCATAATCCTTTGTTAATTTTTTTTGGCGTATTTTTAGCTAATCAACTTAAGTGAGAATTTACACGTATTATAATAATATGAAAGTTATTTATTTCTTATTTAAACTAAATATAATGAAAGTTTAATTGAATATTCAATATCATAGAAATTTTAGTTATTTAAATTATGATGTAGAAAGTCTTTTACTAATAAAAGAAAAAAAATGAATGAATTATATTAATTTAATTTATAAATAAGGTTATGAGATATATGATGATGTATTTACGTTTAAATTGTTTTTTTTTTCATTATTTTTATATTTTATATTTATTTTTATTGTTACATGTAATTTTTGATATTACCCTCGTAAGAACTAAGAGGTAAAATGTTCCATTTCTATTCGTTCTATACAATGGTTAAAATAAATAAAATCAATACGGCACTAAAAATTAGTTAAGTGGACAATGGAAATGGCGCAATGGCAAAAAATTCGGAATATGCGCAAAAATAGAAAAAGCCCAGTTAAAAACTACGTTTATACGCGCAGAAAGCAAGAATACAAGAAAAGAAAAAAAAGTCTATTTCTGATTGGTTCTCGATAATTGCAAAATCAATACACACTTTAATGCAATAATTGATCAAACATTACAACGAGGAAGCTTTCCCATTCGCGCCGATTTCTAAAATGTCAAATGTAATTCCGTCTCTTTTCCACTCTCATTGTTGATATACTTCAAAGTAAAATGCAAAAGAATTCGACAGAGATAAACATAACCCAATAAAATTTCATAACTAAATCAGTAGAATTTTATATATTTACATATAAAAATATAAGTTAAAATAAAACATAATAGAAATTAAATTCGTTACCGTTATCAATATTAGGATTAATTCTATAAAATGTTAAAATAACTACTCACGTTTTTCTAAAATAGACAAAATTTGTGGAAAATCACATCACCAAATTAAAAATTTTCATTCAAGTCATCACTATTTACAAACAAAAATAATTTAATAAAAAAAACATTAACACAAATCACCACAGTTTAATAATTATATATAAGTGAGTATAAAAAATGTAGTCCAGTCCGTCGGGCCCGTATAAAAGAACATACAAATTGTGTGCGAGTGCGGTTGCAATTGTCGAAAAACAATCGACACACACGCTCTCACACAGCCGCCTGCTTACTTAGAGCGTGCAGAAAACACTTGCGCATCGACCTGCCCGAGTTAAACCGCCTACTACGATGCTTTGAGTCGTTTGAGAGTGAACCTCTCGGTACGTGGTATTGTGCTCTCTTCACTTGTTATTTCCCCATCATGGCCGACTATGGTATATCTATGAGAATATCGAATAAAAGAGAGACAGCGATATATAGATGGATATTGTATAAGTACGGATGGATTGGGCAATTCTCACGCGCGCTGCATCGCATGATTCGCGGCGTTCGGTTGATGCTCGATTTCTGTGATTGACAGGATGACGCTACTAGCCAGTTAAATAATAAGTACATATATATATATATATATATATATATATATATATATATATATATATATATATATACTTATATATGTCAAATTATCAAATTAATGATTTAAAACAATGTACATAACCTAAATCTATTTTTGATTCATATTTTAGGTAGGGGGAATATGATACGGTGAAAGTTTGGAATACGACGTTTAGTAGTTGGGGGAAATATTTTTTTACTAAATGTAGATATCGCGCGGGAATGAAGAATAGGAAAGGGGTGATAGAGGGAGAGGCGATTTGTGAATATTCATGTCTCGCCGAAAGTGTAATGAATATTACTGAGGGTTGGAAGTAGGTGGAAACGGGGATTCGGGGTGTGATCGACAAGATTTACTACGCAAATTTATTGGGTATTTGTGATTAGTAGGGAGAAATCAATTTTTTAACGGAAATATTTAATATATAACTTCTATGTTATAACTTAGCCTCTTCGTTTGAAATATATAATAATATATAGTGGTTGTTTCCAATTTTTTTAATTAATAACGTAGGTTAGTTTTTTTTTGGTGTAAAAAGAAAATTTTTATATAAAAAAATGTAATTTTGGCAAATATAATTGTCTTAAAAAACAACTACGGTAAAATAATAACACGTATTGTTGTTTTCACTGGATTTGGTAACAACACGTACCATACGCAATAATTACCCCATACCAACAAGCTCGGATTCACGTAATTTGGTTCATTAGTTCTGTTTTGAAAAGTCACTATAGCTTCAAGGTCTCGATGATTAATTTTTCAGAGGTATATAAATCAATAGTTTCAATAATTTTTACAAATTTTATTTATAATTAACTTGATTTTCCATTTGACCCCTATTGACCCTATTCATAAACGTGTCTGATGTATCAATCGACATATCAGTTAGTTGTCATATGTCGAATATTATAGTACGTTCAGAAATGTAATTTGTAACAAAACTTGATAATCATCCATTTACATATTAGTTGGTTGTCAAATGTCAAATATTATAGTTGCGTTTAGAAATGTAATTTGTGATACAACTAGATATTCATCAATCTATATCTTAGTTGGTTGTCAAATGTCAAATATTATATTTTGAAAACGTAATTTGTGACAGATCAAATGGTTGTTTTCATTTAATTTAATTATCATATTTATTTATCTTACTGTGATATACCAAACGGCATTATATACCCACCTCTCTCGTTACGTGTATTTCTCTTCCGCCCTTACATGTTGTACCCCTCCAAAACGACCCATATCGATTTTGGAAGTATCTAATATAGAGTTACACTATAGTGGCGAACTTGTACATCAATCATAGACTTACGTCTATTATAAAGCCCGCCTTTAACCGAACCACCGACATTTCGGACAACGTAGCGACGTACGTCGCGACTAAACGTAAATGATGGAATTGGTGATGTATGCCCATTACATATTGCTTTTACTGGAAGATGAAGGAAAACGAAAGAAAACTGCGTAATAACAATAAAATAGAAGCCATTTTGTATGTTTTTTTCTCTATCGGAGTTAAAATTTGAAGATTATAATCGATATGTGAATGTGTGCGTATACGAGGTGATTTCGAAAAGTACGTTAAAATGATATAATAGAAATAGTAAAAAATCTGTTATTTAAACAGCTGGAAAATATATTTTTCACTATATTCATACAAATTCATAATATCATATACACTACCGATCTTTAGCGATGGGAAACGTTAAGAATGATTTCAAACAGAATTTTGAACATTTTGTGATGGTTTACTTATAATCAAAACAAAAATTGATGGAATTTCCGATAAAACTCCATCATGAGACAAATAAATTTTAATTTATAAGAAATCTAGAGTTAAAACTTTTGATATATTTATATCATAAATTCTAAAGTAAAAAGTTTTCATATTTTGTTTGTAACATTTGTTGACTGGACTATTATACAAAATTATAACAAACCCGGTATAAATCTTATGAATCCTATTGAGATTTTATCATATGTATAAATCAATCAACTGAAATCCTAGTTGCGGTTGAAGAGATGCTAGGATAGACTAATGAAATTAACGACTTTCACGGAGCAATTCGAAGGATCAATAAGGACGAAAATCGAGAGCCCATTTCGTGCTTTCGCCTCCATAATTCAAAGAGAGATAGACGAGTAACGCCTTCCGAATATATAAGTGAAGTCTACTAATACACAAGTCCACCCAGCTCGGACTCTCAACATTAGAATTGCTAATAAAGGAGAATTCAGACTAATTATTACCAGTGGACACGTGTGATTCTTCTTTTTTCAAACCCGACTTATTGAAGTAATTTCATATATTGTAGTACAATCTAGGTGTAGCTGGCATCCCAATCTTTAAAGCTGATTTATTAATTCAATTCTCTCTTAGAAAGTTAAGAATGTGGGATGAAGTTCTAACAGCCTGATATTTTTGTCTTCTATTTCATACGCTTCCAGGTGCAGTGCTCTGGAGATCCACTTCGAGAGAGAATGTTGAGTCTAGCGTCTTCATATTTGCTTCTACGAGTCAATTCCGACAGGACCTCATCTCCCGAAGGCTCTCCCATCTCTATATAATATAGCTGACTAATTTCTATTTTAGTTTGTTATGTTTTACGAAATCTTGATAATTTCGCAACCGATTTTATAAAATCGTTTTTACGCTATTTCCACATCTATAATTTGTATGAAAAGTCTTGAATATTCGTTTTTTTTCTTTTGAATTTTGGTATTGGTATCAAACGTGGTATAATTTACATCGTTCCATCAAGTAATCGCAATATATATTTCAATGAATCCCTGAAATATTATTAGGGTTGAATTTTGAGTCCCTTTCATCGAAGTAACTATACCGATCGATTTGTCGTAGGGTTAGAGAGCCCTAAAAAGGGACTCCCTTTGAATTCCAAGCAAACTACTTGAATTATTGCCTAGTTACCAGATTTGAATTGGTAATAAAATTTGGAAAAACAAAATTTTCTTTGATTTATGTCGATATTTTATATTATGTCCAAAAAAATAACATCGGCGGGTATTTTTAAGAATGAAAGAAATTGACGGATTTATAAATTAAGTAAAATATCAACAATTTTTCATATTTCTATGATACGGAGTCATAGAACTACAATATTGAAGTTTCGTTTTCACTCTTTTCATGACTTGAACCATAGAACAACCACTTTATAGATGATTTCAACCACAGAACTCAAACACATATTGACACACTCAACTGATGTATTGAATCATAGAACTACAATTTGACGAAATGTTTTCATCTATTTCTATGATAAATTATCAAACTTTTTTGGATGATTTTAACCATAGAACTCAAACACATAGCGATTACTATAATAATTTAAAAGATTTCAATCACAGAACTACACTTTAATATAGTTTCTTCTCTATCCTGATGATTTGAATCATAGAACTACAAGTTTTTAGACGATTGGAGCCATAGTACTACAGTTTGATAGTTTGACATAATTTTTACACAATCATGATGATTTAAACCATAGAACCACAAGTTTTCAGACGATTGGAACCATAGAACTACAGTTTGACGTATCATGATGATTTAAACCATAGAATTACAAGCTTTTAAACGATTGGAACCATAGAATTACAAGCTTGTAAACGATTGGAGCCATAGAACTACAGTTTGACGTGATTTTTTCATTTATTTCTATAGTTTGACATGATTTTCACCAATCATGATGATTTAAACCATAGAACTACAAGTTTTTAGACGATTGGAACCATAGAACTACAGTTTGACGATATATTTGGTTGGTTATAAGAAATAATTATTAGAGAAGAAGAAATTAAGAAAAAAGCAACCGAACAGATAAGGAAATAAATCCAGTTCTAGGTTAATTTGCATATCGATTTTATATTCAAAACGACATTTCTTCTAAACTACGAATTTAATGGTGAAAATTTTAAAATTTAATTTATAGGAAATTTCGTGTTCGACAAATTTAATTTTGACAATTTTTTTGTATCTCTAATATACGAGGTGTGATTTAAGTTTCAATACATAATTTTTTACTATAAATATCCGTATTTTTTAATTATTAATAGATTATTAGTTTTTTTTATTAGAAATGATCTTTCAATGGGGTTTTCCTCGATTTCAAGTCTCGTAAGGGTAGAAAAAAAATTATTTGGTTTATCAACCGGGATAATAGGATTTCCGGTTTTATTTATTAAAGGATAGATTATCCATAATCCTAATACGGGCCTGATCAACTATTGACATTTGACCGTTCCGGAGATTAATGACGAATCCTATTGAATATAAGCTCGTCTTTTTTTCTTTTTCGTTTTCCCAAAGTAAAACTAAGTAATTTTCTCGTTTGTTTTCGCGAAAATTCAACGTCCCCTTTCAATTTCTCAAAATAAAGCCGCCGCCATTAGCTCAAATCGGAAAACGTCTCACGCGGCCCCATAAAAAACCGGAAAAACTTGGTCGGTAATTAAATTTGAACTCGAAGAGTTTTCGGAAAAACAACTCTAAATTACTGATGGATTATAAAAGTCGAGGCGAGTCCAAAAAAATGCTTTCCTACATTTCCAATGCCCCGTCCCCCTTTTCCCTTTTATATCTCAGCCCCCCCTAGGATATCACTAGTTTAGATCGTGTGGCGCCTGTAAAGGGCAATATTTCATTCTTAGCAAAAATAAACTGACTTGTCTCGCGAATGTAGGACGCAAAAAACATGCCCTAAGCCCAGGGGCGTACTACAGTAATTTTCAGACGCGAACGAAATAATTAATTACCAAAAAGAAACGTGTAATGAAGAAGATACGAATAATGAAGGAAATATCGGATAAAAACGTTAAAAAACACAAAGAAAGCAAACAAGAAAAGTAGAAATAGACAATTTTAATAGAAAAGAATGTAGAGAAAGAAAAAAATTGAACATAACGAAAAAATAAGAAATAGACGAAAAGAAAGATGATGAAGACGGTGAGAAGAACAAATAGATAGAAATAATGGAAAAAACTAAAGAATAATGGAAGATTTACTTCGAAATGGAAGAAAAATGATAAAATTACGAAAAAAACTTATCGAAACGTATAAAAATTTAAAAAATAAGAAATGGACGAAGTGAGAAATGATGAAGACGATAAGAAGAAGAAATAGATAGAAACAAAGAAAGAACTGATAATCAAAACATAAAGAAAACAGCCAGAAAGTAGATAGGAATCAAGAATAGACAAACAGGAGTACAAAGAAGAAATAGATATAAGAATAAGAATTATAGAAAACGAGCAGAATGAAAATGAGGAATAAAGACATAAAATATGAATATAAACAGTAGAAATGCTGAATGAGAATTGAGAAAACAATAAATGAGAAAGAAATAAGAAAAGGTAGCCAGAATAAAGAAAAACAGAGAGATTAGATAAAGAGAGAGGCTATGGTGAAGTTAAATTCGAAAAAAAAACGAAATAAGAATTGATAAAAATGTTGGAATAGTATGAAATAATATAAGAGAATAATAATTAAATTGAGAAAGATCAAAAATAGATGCAAAGAGAACGATAATGGATGCGACGAATAGGAAAAAAGAAGAGAGAGAGAGAGAGAAAAAAACTATAATATATATAGAAAAAGAAAATTTTTGTTTGTAAAAAGAGAAATTGATGAAAACGATAAAATAATATGATATAATGTATATGTACAAGAAGAAATTGATAAAACAAACATTGGCAATAGAAAAAATGAAGAAGAAACAAGAAAATAAGCCCGAAAATATGCAGAGAGGAAGATAATGAACGCGTTAAGTGGAAAAAAAGAATAAAATAAGTAAAAATAAAAATAGAAAATGGAAATTTGCTTGCGAAAGGAAAAAGAATTGAAAAAAATTGAAAAAATATACGCATACGAAAATATTATTGATCGGAGAAACACATAAAAATACAGATATAGATAAAGAGAAAGAGAGATAAATAAGAAGTTAAACTGAATAAATAGATAGAAAAAATATGAAATAATTGAAGAAACAACTTTAAAAAAGAAGAAAATCGAAGAGAATTAGCGAAAAATACGAAATAAAACATGAAAATATAAAACAAATAGATAAAAAATAAAAATAGAAAACTAACTAGAAAAATAACAAAATAAATAGAAATAGAAATATATAGAAGAAAACAGTTAAAAAGGCGATACAATAAACGATAAAGTAAAGATTAAAGAAATCAGAAAAGAGAAAATAGACAAATAAAGATTAAGGATGAATTACATTTAAGAAAAACCGTGAAAATTGTCCCAAGATGGCGAAATTGATGACTCCAATTCCTAATCGCGTCTCCACTTATGTAACAGCGAATGACCCTTTCTCTATCCCCACTACTATTAACTCATATTTTCATCCCTTTTTCTACGTACAGACGGGAAAATCGCCGGGCTGGCATCCCGAAAAATCGATAAACAGACGCGCTTCTGTGTGACGTCATCGACGATTCACCGACGCTGCATACGCGAACACCCTCGATCATCCCCGACGTCGCGGGTGACATTTCTCTATGCGGGAGGTTAATAAATTTACCAACAAAACTACAAATTTATACCATTTAATTCCGTTTAAAAAAAATTAACGTTAGTTAAGAGTGTCCGTGTACGGTAACTGTCAAATTTGCGCGTCAATTTTTCTTCTTCTTTACTAAATCCGTTGAATTTATTAAATTTCAAGGTTTTCGGTGTAGTGAACGCATCAGCATAAACAATCGAATTACGTAAAGATTAAATATAAAAACATGTTTAATTCGGTAAAGTAAAAAAACCACTCTCGACTTAAATATAGGTCAGTTTGACAGCCGGGGGTTGCAAGGACGTAAGTGACAGATCTCCATTTAAGTGTTTCGTTTAATTGATCCGTACGATTTTGTATTTAAAGTTTTTAATGTGACATAGACCGATTTAGATAAAGATGGTTTAGGTATGCCATGAACTCGCGTCAACCCCTAACTTCTATTGATGGACAGGGGCCCAAAACCCCCCAAAACATACAGGTAATACGACAAATTTTCATTATTAGATAATATAGATCTGTAAATCAAAAATTTCATACATTTTTCATAGATATTCATACGTAAAGTTGTTTTTTTAATCCAAAATACATATAATTATAATTTAGTAAAAAGGGGGATGAATAATTTCCTTTATTAAACATTTTTCGTATCTAAACATTTTAAATTAGATTAAACAACAAGATTTAACTTGTTTTAAACGTGTTTTCGTTGGATTAAACATGTTTTAACAAGCTAAACTTTGAAATATTCTTAATTTAGATTATTTCCTCAAATATGTAGAAGAATTTTCCTCCCCAGATCAAATTTTTCACTTGAAAAGAAACCTCGACGCTTTTTTTAGGTTAAGATCAATAACTTAGTCAAAGACTTTGATATTTCGAAAAATTCAAGCGAATTACGAGGTTAAAAGTTGAAAAAAAGCTTTGAAGTAGATTATGATTAATCAAAATGGGGCTTATTCCTCCAAAACTACCCTCAAATTAATTTTGTTGCTTAATAGAGATGGGAAACTCATTTCGTAATGAAAGAAAAAAACCATAAAGACTCAAAAAATCAATAAAAAGTTTGTTTTTTAGTTCAAAATACATATAATTTAAAATTAATAAAAAAGGGGATGATTTATTTCCTTTATTAAACATTTATCGTACCTAAACATGTTAAATTAGATTAAACAACAAGATTCAACATGTTTTAACGTGTTTTCGTTGGATTAATCATGTTTTAACAAGTTAAACTCTGAAATATTCTTAATTTAGATAATTTCCTCAAATATATAGAAGAATTTTCCTCGCAAGATCAAAAGAAATCTCTACTTTTTTTTAGGTTAAGATCAATAACCTAATCAAAATGGGGTTTATTCATCCAAACTAGCCAAAATTTTGTTGCTTAATGGAGATGGGAAATTCAGTTCGTATGGAAAAAAACTCAGTCAAAATTCTTGAGGAAATCAAATATCAAAAAAATCAATGGAAAGTTTTTTTTTTTTTATATTTTCGGAATACCTCTTCGGTTTCACTAGAAGAGGCTTCCCAGAATCAACGGGAAAAGTCTAAAAAGAAGCATAGGAGCTGTTTTCAAAATGTAGTGGGCAAATCCCTGCGTATAAAACTCAAGGGTGCAAAATGAGTTTAAAAATCTGGTACCTACAGTGAAAAACAAGATGAAAGACTTCACCAGGATGTACCAAGATGGGGTGTTGGTTATTTTTCATATAAACTAACGTTAAAACATATAATTTTACAAAAATATCTCGTACAGATATTAATTGTCTCAAAATAAAAATTTTATGATACAAATTCGCAGTCCGGACGATCTAAAATTATGACATTATCTGAAAAAATACAAAAGAACCATCTTAATGCTACATTAAGAACAAAAAAAATTTCGGCTTCGTTTTACCTGTCAATTTTACGTAAAAAGGTACCTGTTTTATATTTCTGACCCATGCTGGTATGCAATGCACAAAAATCGACTCGAAATTGACTTCCAAGGGGTGTATTTCAACCACCTTGCATTTCTAGATGTTAAATCGCCCTTTACCATCTAAAGAACCGGACTTAGTAGTTTATTCAACTAAAAAACTGTTCTGGAAAGTACTGCAGTTTTTTTAAATTTTTAAAAACCAAAATTTACTATTTCATTTATCTTTTTATCTAGTTTAAACCTACCATCAAATAAGGGATGCAGTTTGATTTTTTACCTTCATACTGTGTTTTCTGTTTTTAAAAAAACCTACGAGGTTTCCCTATAATCGTAAATATGATAAATAAACAATTTTTTTATCCTAAATTACTGTACTGAAGGTTTTATTTAATGGAAACTCCTTATATGTAAAATACCACAGTTTGTCCTGATTTTACACCAAGTACTTAAACGTACTAACTCATAAGGCTTTGTGCTTTTCAGTCTTCTCTCTAGATTGATATTTACGTGTTTTAACAACCCTTAATCGTAATTCCTTACAAATTTAGTCTTTGTTTCCTTTGAAACCGCTTCTCCTTAATCAACACATCGATTTGGATTTGAAATGATGACCCCATTTAGTTATAAAACATCTATAGGACGTTGTTTTTGTTATATTTCGTCCCTACTAAATCTACTAGCTCGTGGTTTCAATGGATGATCATCCAGGATTGTCCGTGGTTCGTCTTCAACATTTCTGAAATCTTCATCTCATTTGGAGGAAAATTGGAGAGTAAATTTTCTAGCTGAATCGTCCTCTATTTACTTGGTGATTGAAAGAAACTTCTTCTTTGATGTTGTAAAAGACAATACGTGATTTGGATCTTTATATTTTGTACAATCACTATTTACATGACGTTAATGGTTGATTCAAACCTTTATTGTCTTCAGTTCAGCAAACTGTTTGAAGCTACCTAAACTAGAGGCAGTTAATTGCTCAATTTAGTTTTATTTCACCCTAGAAATGATGACCATCAATTTGAATGAACTTAAAGATTGTTTTTTGTCACGATAAATATCAATTTGTTTGATTTTATGTTTTAAAAATTGAAATAAACTTTTAGTTGTATGATTTGTATCGGAATTTCGTCAAGTACGGTTCTGTACGCACCCTCGTCTCACCCTCTGTAGGAAATCTCGAAAATTCTGCTAAATAATTGTAAGTTATGTCCTGGCAGATGATAGATGTGTCCATATTTATTTTACAATATGGGATTTTACATTAAGAAGGGAAATGTATTAATGAGGGACTACAAAATTTTTGGCTTTTGAATGCAATGGGTTCAGGTAAACGATTTTCGGATTTTTTTCATTATAAATCTTTTCTATTCGCATTCTCGTTTAATATCGTAAAAAAATGTTACTAAACTAGTCGAATTGTTGTTGGAAAAAATAGTAATTGAAAACATAAACACAAAAAACCGAAATTTAGCAAAAATCCAAGATCAAATTGTTAGAAATCAAGTTTCTATACGAGAATTGTTAGTTAAGTTTTGAAATATGGCAACACTGATGTAAATATGTCAAAACTGTCATTTCCTTCAGAAAATTTTTAATTATGGATAATCAAAACGTGCGTTATTTCAATTACTTTGAATAATCATCTTGGTAAAAACTTGAAAATTGAATTACGATGATTTTTTACGACTTACGACGTGGTTTTAACCAGTAACAACGCGCTGATGAATTAGCTTCGGTTTTTGGTGCTTAACCACCTTATTTAGATGGTTTTCCAAATCTAATCGTGGTCGAAATAAATAAGTCGTGAAGGCTGTTTAAAATTGACATAAAATATTGATGATGGACGTGAAATTTGACAATTACCAAATGGTACTGGTAGATCTATGTATATAAACCCGAAATTAATCGTTTTTTTTTCTCAAAATTACTCAATAAATCGCCTCCGTTTCATTAGAACAAAGTAGAAAAGTAAATTCTAAATGGTTTGGTTAAAATAACCCCCAAAAGTCTAAAAAAATTTGTTTATACCAAAACTTCTATAGTAACCCTCGTATAATAATAAATTTTTTGTTGTTATTATCAATTTTCTTACGTTTTTGAATATTTAATTATGATTTAGACATCGAGTTTTATATTTGAAGTCGTCGTTATGAAATTTACGATTTTTTTCAATTAAAAAAGAACCGATGGGTTTTTTTTCAAGTCCATTATGGTTCAAAAACTAGTAGAAAACTATTGTTGTAGTTTTATGACCCATTTTGAACCTCAAAAATTATTACCGTATAGCCAAACAACAAAAGACTGTGAGTGCCTTTGAAAAGAATCAAAATTTGGGGATGGTGTTTAATGGTTTTTACACATTCGGTTTAAATATATATATATTTATAAACTCAAAAGTGCATTTTGGCCTTATGGAAATGTCCCAAAAGATAGTTAAAACTTTCTATAAGAATATGATCAAAATTGTTTTCTAGAATTCTCAGTTTTTTTTAGTATACGAAATTCACGAAACGTTCGACGTTTATTTCAAAAAGAAAATCAAAACTCTTGATAGATAAATCAAAATGTTGTAGGTACAAATATATGATAAAAATCGATAAAACGTGATGCTACAATATACGAGGATGATCGAAAAGATCGTTCAGAATTGATAGATGTCAAATAAATATTAAACAACAGTTCGTTCTCGAAACTCGATTATATATATACTTAATTTCGATAAAAAACAATGTTTTATGTACATTTGTAAGTCGTAGGTACAAATATTCGATAAAAAATCGATAAAACGTGATGCTACAATATACGAGGATGATCGAAAAGATGGTTCAAAATTGATAGATGTCAAATAAATACTAAACAACATGGCGTCTTTGGAACTCGATTATTTATATACTTAATTTCGATAAAAAACGATGTATTATGTATATTTATTTATATAATAAAACAAATCATATTAATTTTCATAATGTATGATAATAAAAAATAATTTGGGGACATATTAGTGTCGTTATCAATATTATTATTTGATGTGGTAATTCAAGGTTTTTAGATACAATACAGGATGTAATAACCGTTTATCGTAATTGCTTATCATTTATTTCTATGTGTACAAATTAGAAAACGTAAAATTAATTTCGTTAATAATATTACCGATAAAACATTTATACGAAATTGATCGTATTATTTAGATTTATATTTGGTACGCCACTGGTGAAACTGTATGAATTAAATCTTTACCGTGGTAAGACAATTTCTTCACATAAAGGTTTTATTATTATTAGACATTAATTAGGGGTGAATTCAGGGTAGATTTGGGTTTTTAACTGTATCTGCATCATTGTTAATTTTATAATATAGAAAACCAAAAAAAGCTGAATTGTTAATAAAAACTTCGTGTCAAGCACCCCCTCTAAAAATTTAAAAAGGGTGTCGTGTGGAACCTCGTTGGAAAGAGATTTCAATCCTGGTTTTGACGATATGATTTTTTTAAAATTTGGTGTAATCATAAATGAGAAAAATCGATAATATCGTTTGTCCGAGGATCAAAAACTTTTTCTTTATATTAATCATCCAAAAAGCTTCACCGTACAGTTAGAAATAGGTAAAACGAGGCTTTTCCTAATACGTGGATGGAAAACGTGGATAGATCGATCGTAAACTATTGGAATTTAAAAAAAACAGATTTTAATGAACGTTGTCGATATTTTTCGATTATATACGAGGTCTGGTTATTGAATAACGAAACTCCGCTCCTAGAGGGCGCTCTAAACGCGTTGGGTGTCTAGAAATCTTATCTATGCACGCCCTAAAACACGTATCAAAAATTACTGATTAGATGTAAAAAAATCCGATTGAGTGCTATTAACTTTTGTAGGAGATAATTCTCTATCTCGTGCGCGTTGTAAACGACGATAAAGAAACGGTTGGCGTCAAAAAATTTGACTCCTGACCAAAATTTTTTTGCGCCAACGGGTCTGCTCAGATTTCTTTGAAAAGTTAGAAAAAATATGCTTTCAAACGAACCCGATTTGAGTCTATGGAAGCGCTTTTAACAAAGAAGATTTCCAGTTGTTCAGATCAATGAAAAAAAACGTATGGATAGGTATGTGGCGTAGGGAAGGGAATATATTGAAGGGAAGCTTTCGAATATAGAATAATTTTTATAAAAAAACTGAAAAAAATAAGAATTATCGTTATTTATTGATACGCCCCTGTATAAATATTATCGTTTTTTTTTTCAGTTGGAATAAATTCTTAACTAGAAAACGTTTCCTTCCAGTAGATTAATTGTAAAAAGATTTTTCATTATATTTTACTGATTTTGACAGTCAGGTAGATTTCGAAAATAAAAAATACGTTTTTATACAAGTTGAAATTATAAATTTAATAAAAAAATCTAATTTAATCATAAAAATAAAGGATTGTCATTAATTGTGAATATTTTATTAGAAATTTTAGGGCTTCAAAGTAGAAATTTCGAAAAAAATTAATTTTTTCACGATCTTTTAAATTTGAAATAACTATCAATTGATTATGTTTTTAGATCGTTTTTTCTAAAATATTATATTTAATTGAATTTCTATAATATAAAAATGAGAAATATAAAATAATTTAGGTGATAAACTGAGAAAAAAACAATTTTTTTAGTAAAAATCGATTTTTTTATCAACTAATCAAAATGTTACAAAAAATTAGTTTTAAATTCTTATTCAATCGCAATTTTTCAATCGAGAATAGAATTACGCTTGGTTTTCTTATGAAAACGCGGTTCCACATATAAAAATCACATAGTGTTAGATCACATAACCCCGCGGGCCACTCAACGAATCCTCCTTTGCATAACCGTTCTCCAAAATGAAAATTAAGATATTCTCAATCTCCCCACGTAAATTTTAGACCTTGCACATGGATACCCGACCACAAACACACCCCTAGACAGGTTTAATTCTTCTTCGATGAAGACCTGATGGTTCTGGCTGGAATTTTGGGATTTGGGGATCATTCTCCATTCTCCAATTATCGTGGAGTGTTGAAGAAGTCCCACGCACAAACACAACTGTTTTAAATAAAATCAAAGGTTGTTTTAAGATCTATACATCAGAAAAATCAAAATCAAAGATTCGATATACTAAATCTATGTCTGTTTGTTTATTTTTTGTTCGCTTCAGATTAATATTTAAAGTACGACGCTGTTTGAACGGGGTTGCGGGCAAGCTGTCATTGCATACCGAAACCCACGTCATCATCGTCATTATTATCATCATCATCCCCTTATATAACGTAGCAAAGACCGATTTTGAATTGAAATCTAGCTAAAGATACGAATAGAAACGGTACAGGTATAAATCAAACTTCGTCGAGGTTAAAAGGTACGTGGGAGGGTGATGTGGGGGAGGGGGTTTTGGGTTGTATTAGAAAGAAAAAAGTATATAAGAAAATAAAGAAAGATATAAATGCACCTTTTATACCTTTGTCCAAGTGTAAATAGAAATTACGAAGAATTTTCTGTTAAGAGTTGCGCAAAAACATCCCAGTGACGTACATTATTTTATAAAAAACTGAATTATATTTATTTATTTTCTTATTATTGTCTACTATATCTTTTTTTTTACGTTTTTTTCACTATCCTTTCCCTCCATAAACTTGTATTAATTATTTTCTTTTAGTGTAATAACTTTTCCTTTATAATAGCACTTTTCTCAGTGTATTTTTTTAATATTAATATAAATAATCGTTTTATCATCTTCTTTACTAAGATCTTCAACTATTCCATAACTGATATTCGTTTTTTAGACTTAATTGTGTCGTATATTTTCTAATTAAGTCTACTAAATTTAAATCAATAACCGTTCTATTATGGGACAACCTGTATTAAAAATTATTATCTAAATATGAGAATCACCTTGTATAGAGACTCTTAAGTGTCGGTCTATTTTCGAATTTGATTGAGAAGTTTTATATTAGTACATTTCGTTGGTTAAAAATAATGTCACCTATTTTTACATAATAAATAACGTTTCCGCTTTTAAAAACGCTTCTTAATGAGATTTTTGATATTTAAAAACCGTCCGCGAGTTTAATTACATCATACAAGCGTCTTTGAATCGAAAAATAAACACTAGAAGTCGAAAAAACTTATTCGAAATATAAAACAAGCGTTTATATATCCATTTAAGTTTTTGCCTAAAGTATTTTTTTAAACATGAAATATAAAGCACGAATAGACATTTTTGAGTTATAAAACAACGTTTTTGTCGATCTTTTATTGTTATAAAAAACATTTCATCGTCTTCCACATTGCAGATCCTCAAAATATGAATTTGGTCTTGGTGATTTGAAATCTAGTTGAAAACAGCTATTTAGAACAAAATTAATCATGTTTTATGAAAAAAACGCCACCAATAAGAAAGATAAACTAGATTTCATTCTAGATGTGACTATTCTGCAGTTTCGAGACCGTATGATCTGGGAAGACCAGTAGTCGAGGTGACGGCTCCAGAAATGTTGAAGAAATCAGTAGATATTTCGAAAAATGCTCAAGTAAATGAAACTTTAGATAAGAGATAGATCGAATAGAACTAAAACATCGATTTCATAACCACAGATTAAACGTGGGTTCACTATTTCATATTTGTATCAAAAAACAATCAAAACAATGAATTGAAACCATCCACCATTTTGAAAAAAAAAAGTATTTCAGAAACCGTTCTTTTTTTTTATTTCAGTCAGTATCTTCTCCAATGAATATGGTAAATAATTCATTGTCGTAAAACCAGTTTAAATATAAAATCGATAATATAAGTGGGTAGTTAGTTCTCTCCGATCCTTAACATTCTAAGAACATGTGAAAATTTTCGAATTTTATCGAAAAAGTTTTATATTAGTACATTTCGTTTGGTTAAAAATAAACACTAGAAGTCGAAAAAACTCACTCGAAATATAAAACAAGCGTTTATTTATCTGTTTAAGTTTTTTCCTAAAGTATTACTTTAAACATGAAATATATAACTCGCATAGTGATTTTTGAGTTATAAAACAACGTTTTTGTCGATCTTTCAAAAATATCCACTACCAAACAACTTATAGTGTACTAGTAAAATGTTTCTTTATTCTTGTTGTTCTAAAGCTTCTTGGTTGACGCAACTAACAAAAAAAC
This sequence comes from Diorhabda carinulata, assembly GCF_026250575.1. Taxonomy (NCBI): domain Eukaryota; kingdom Metazoa; phylum Arthropoda; class Insecta; order Coleoptera; family Chrysomelidae; genus Diorhabda; species Diorhabda carinulata. The sequence goes on from NC_079462.1 coordinate 16,411,341, forward strand.
TTAACAAAAGGTCGTTAACAATAAGAAAAATTCCACCAAAGAAAAATAAACTAGATTCTACTCTGGATATGATTATTTTGCAGTTTCGACGAGACTGTACGGTCTGGGAAAACTAGTAGTCGAGTTGACTGAAATGTTGAAGAAATTAGTAATTTCCATCCACCATTTTAAAAAAGAAGTACTTCAAGGACGGTCCTCGTATATATATTTTCGGATTTTAATAATTTGTTTGTGTGCTGGAAATATGCGTATTCTAAATTTAAAAATATAACAGACGACGAATTTTAATTCGAATATTTCAATTTCAAAGCTACGACTCATTCCGAAATGACATTCTTCTTTTTTATAAGCTCGTTGTAATAAATAATTACCAAATAAGATCACAGACGACGGTTGTCGAATTTATTTCCAAAAAATTAACATATTTTTTATAAAATTATCGTGAAAATATCTCAAGGTTCGTTTTTTTTAAACCTATTAGACGTTTTGAATCGTTTGGAATTTGTTTCTTTCAAATGTTCAAAAACTTTCGAAATTCTTTCGAAAAATATCAAAAGGTCTTATAAAACATTCCATATACCTTTCGGATAATATTTACATAACTTTATTACGATTTCTTTTTATTTTTTTTTCAAGGGAATTTACCCAAAATATAAAATCATTTGATTTTGAAATATCCTTATTTGAAATTTGGGAAAAATTGAATGGGAACGAACTCAAAACAGGTTATGAACGTTACAAATAAAGTCTGAAACATCCACTGTTATTTGGTACCGCCATTGAGTTAACTTTCAGTAAAATTTTTAAACACGAAATTGAATTTTGACAACCCCATATCTTTAACTACCAAAAATTATGACAGATGACAGCGATAAAATAGCGGATATTAACGATATACAGTGTTGTCGTTTTTAAAAACGTCAAACAACCCTCGTATAATTATCTAGCGATGCTAATCGATTTCCAAAACGAAATATTATATTTACGAATTACAAAATACGATATTAAAAAGAAATTTTCTATCTATTCTCGTTTTATATTTTTAAAAAAAATATTTGTAGTATGATATTCTAATAATTTAATCTAATTGATCTGTCGATATCAATTTCGTCGTTCCTTTATTCATTTTTCGTACAGTTCTTATTTCAATAGAATTAACACGTTTTATATATACAGGGTGTTTCGAGATTTGATGTAAGACATTCGAAAGTTTAAAATTTTGTGACATTTTGACACGATGATTAATATTATGTGGTTAAACTAGAAATATTTGATTGTATTTTGATACATTCTGTAAATATTTTCAAAAAATAATCAAAATTTTTTTCGGAATGTTTTTTTATGTACGACGATCTTACAATCTACATATCTCCCAAACCGTAAATTTTATCGAGTTGAGCAAAGAGTACCTTTCAATTAAAAAATCGATTTTTGCTAAATTTAAATTATACATATAATTTAGAAAATATATTTAAATAAAAATTTTGGTGATCTATAATTCGGAAACGAGGGATCGTGAAAGAAATTTTTTTTATATTACGTCAATTATCTACTAACTAAAATACTCTTTGGAAAAAAAGTAAGAAAATATTCGACAATTTATATTAATCTCGAGAATATGACATACGTAATTTTGGATCAACTTGTATATAAATCTACAAAAAAATTATGAACATTTCAAAATTTTTATGATCTTCATTTACAATTAAATGATCGTAAACCGTTCACTGGGGGCCTTTCTAATTTTTTTTTCTATTATATACATTACGTATTAACATACTGGTTTTTATTTAACTTGCATCAGATATTTAATCGAAATAAATTTAGTTGCTGTAAACCAGAAATCAAAATAATCGTCCTTCCTTTTAGATATTAGCATCTTTATGGGTTTGTACAAAATTTCAGTCAATCGCAATGAATTGAAACACGATTTTTGATACCTTGAAGTTTGTCAATTTCGAAAACCAGTGGCGGGTTTTTTCACACGAAATTTGTCATGATTTTTCCTCATGAATCCCCCCAAAAAATCGTCAATGTGATTACGGATATTTTTTTTATCTTCCCTCCATTGATGTGCCCTAAAAATTTCGAATTTTGACTCCCCTTAGACCCCCTAAAAAGGGCGGACAAAAAGTCGTATAAACTTTTTACTGGGTGACAAACCCTGTATATTAACGTAAATAATGAATAAAAATAACGAAGATTTCTTCAATTTTTATTTATATCGAAATTTTCGATCACAGAACCAATTAAATAAAAAACAGTTGGTACAAAAACGGCCACGGCAATTTTCGGCGATAACTAATTATTAAAAGCACCACAGCCCTAACGAAAACGTCGTATTAATAATTTCCGAGGGCCAATGATATATCTCAACTTCCACCTGGACTTTTACTATCTGTTGATTAAATTGCTATTAAAGTCATCTGCAAGAAGAGACGTTTCCAATGTCGAAAAGGGTTTGGCACGTTTTGTATACCAGCACGCGTTCAACGTCTCTCGTTTAGAAACAATAACTACCATTGGCGTACCATGGTCTAGTCTATAAGTTCTTATATCACAAAATTTACCATTGACGTACCATATTTTATTCTATAAGTTCTAATATCACAGAAATTACAATTGACGTACCGTAAACAACTTTATAGTCTAGTCTATTAGTTCTAATATCACTAAATTTAACATTGACGTACCATATTGTAGTCTATAAGTTCTAATAACACAGAAATTACCATTGGCGTACCATAAACAAAGTTATAGTCTAGTCTTTAAGTTCTAATATCACAGAAATTACCATTGGCGTACCATAAACAAAGTTATAGTCTAGTCTTTAAGTTCTAATATCACAGAAATTACCATTGACGTACCATAGTCTAGTTCATAAGTTCTAATATCACAGAAATCACGTGGATTGATCATGTGAAATCTTACGACCTCTTTTCTTCCTACAAAAAGCTTTGGCAAAAAATATTCAATAGAGTGAAATTTCCTGACGAATTTACTAATAAATAAGAAATTTGTATAAATTTTCAATTTCCTTCATATCAATATACACGTAGATTCAACAAAATGGTAAATTTTCAAAGCGAGAAATCGAGAAAATTGATATTTGTCGAAAATTTGTGAAAATATTTGTAGAAAATGAGATTTTTTGAAAGTTTGGTCAAGAATTTTCCACTTTCCCTGTATACACAAACATTTTATTAGTTTTGCTTCATAATAAACATCTTTAAAAAACAAAATTGCCCCAACCGGAATGTATTTACATGAAAATTAATTGTAGTTGTGCTGATGAGACCCGCAAATCGAATCTGGTCAAATTTTACGTCTTTTTATATACGTAGATTCAACAAAACATAAATTTTTAATGCGGGAATTCAAAAAAATTGATATTTGTCAAAAATTTGTGAGACTATTTCCTTCGAAAAATTTAAGCCAACCAAAAAGCTGTAATATTTTATGTTTACCTAGCAACGATCAAATTTCAGCGATAATACTGCACTAGTGCAAATTATCGATAATTTGCACTAGTGCCAAATTTTCGTCTAGGATTAATAAACATCATTTGGTTTTAATTTTATATTTTAAGAAAAGGAACAATTATTGAAAATGCAATTAGAATATACAACTTTACTGGAGGCCGACGATGGTGTTTCTATGTAAGTTACCGTAGATACCAATTCAATGCCAATATGATGATCGTCAACTACGGTATAATTTAAAGAATAACAAATTTTAAACACAGAATTAAGTTTATTTTAAATTAAATTTTTCTCAGGAAATAGTCTGCCAAAATGCCCTCTCGTGCATGTCGCGAATGCGCACTCGAGAAAATTAAATTATCGACAATTTGACATGCACTCGGGACATTAATATTGAATATTTTTAGAAAATGAGATTTCTTGAAAGGGACATTCCGGTTCTTTCAGTATAAAACGACAGGTCAGTAATATTAAAAAAAAATTACAATAAATAACCTCAAAAATCAAATTTTCGACTAAGAAACGAATCCGAAGATGAAGAATAAAAACGGTTGTCGGAGCAGCATATTCTCGGAATGGCAGGCGTGTAATTATGTGAAAAAGCGATGGGTACGGGTCGATTTTTAAGGTATACCAGCTCCTATGGTAAATATACCTGCCCGAGATGACTTTTAACGCAATATTGCTCTGATATAGGTTCACAGATATTTTATACGAATGCCTTTTGTTGTTAAATTTCGGAATTCGGAGGGGTTGAGACTAAAAACGACAACGACAAAGAGAGATGTAGAAAGACGATGGACGGGATGTTTTTATGGGTATGGCAGCTTACTGAATTAATCGAATTAACATTCTACGTTTCTACGGGGTTTAAATGATTGATTTGTAAAAAAATTAAAACACTATTCTTGTTTTTATTCTGTTTTACTTTGGACAGCGACAGTCGCACAAATTGTTTATATTTTTTATTTATATCAAGCTCGAACTCTATTACATCGATTAGTTCGAGTGGTGTCAGTCATATCTGTGGATATCTTGAGCTCTGTAGGTTGTAGTGAAAACAAATTTCGGATGCGTTTTAAACATTCAGATCAGGAGCTAAAGGACTATTAGGTACAAATCAAGGATAATCGATGATTACTCTAAGAGTTTATGCTTGGAACATTTCGAGTTTGATGCCGAGCTCCGCTCCGTATTACCAGAGAGATCGAGTTATTTTCTTTTGAGTTGAAAAGTGTTTTTTCCACGTTAGTCTTCGGTTCAAGTGAATTCTAGAAACTAAACTGCAGATGGACTAGGCACGGAAATCTCTAAAGATGTTTTGGATGTAGTCTAGGTTACAAATGATTTCAAGTTTGATTTCTAGGTGCCATAAATGAAGAAATATCGGAAAATATCGATTTATTACAAAGTACACAATCTATAGAGCATATGTTTCGAGTTTGAAGACACCATGTTGTTTGGTATTAGTTTGGCAACCAGTAGATTCAACGAAACATGAAATTTCAATGAAGGTATTCGAACAAAAATGATATTTGTCGAAAATTTGTGAAAATATTTGTAGAACATGAGATTTGTAGTTGTGCTGATGAGGCCCGCAAATCAAAACTGGTCAAATTTTACGACTTCTTGTCTTCCTACAAAAAGTTTCGACAAAAAAACATTTAATAGAATGAATTTTTTCTTATTTGTATTCGGAATTTAATTTTTCCCTTAGAAATATTTGTTTTTGGGATGCACGTGGGATAATTCTCATAGAAAAATGTGAAATTATCGACGGCGAAAAAAGTCTTATTTCATCAAGACAACGCACCTGCTTCCAAATTCGTTATTTCAATAACCAAAATTAACGAATTAAAGTTTGAATTGCTACTCCATGCAACTGATTGGTCAAATTCAATTCTCTCGGATTATTTTCTGTTCTCAGACTTGAGATAATTTCATAGCTGGGAAAAGTGTATTGAGATAAGAGGAAATTACGTCGAAAAATAATTTATGTATATAATTTTGTTTTTACGAAAAGTTTGTTAGACGTTTCGGGGGATTCAGTCGGAAAACTTCCCGTAGACCCACCACTTACAGAAACGGTCTGAAACAACTTACGCTGATAAAATATGTAAATAAATAAGACATCTCGACGAAACGTACAGAACGATAAAAAAAACTTTTCTAGTCCTCCGCCTATGCACGTGTTTCAAATTCCACGTAGTCCCACTAAACATTGTCAAAAAGCTATAAAATTGCGTATATATATATATATAAATATATTTCTAAGCATGGGAACTAATTTTAAAAATGAAATGTTATAATGAAAATATGGATTATTTTTACGACTATCAGCGGTCGGATTTTGAATTGAAAGTGGGCAGCAATCAGTTTTGTCGTTATGGACCACCAAGCTGGTAACCAGAATTCTTTTACTTTATACCTGCTTATTTTACTTCAAGGTGCTTAAAAATAATAATTAGCTCGTTGAATTTTCGGTTTTTAACGATTCTAAAATGGTAATTGACGTTGAAAGGTTCCTCAATCATAAAAAAAACAACAACAGTAATATATTTATTTAATCAGTTTTTTTTAATATCTTAAATATACAGAGTGGTCTTTTTAATACTCAATATCAAACTTCAGTCGACTGGATGTGAATATGTTAAATGACAGTGTCATCATAAATTTTGACATTTGTAATCATTAACAAAATTACTATCACGGGTTTTCGAAATTTTTAAAAGCGAATAATTTGAAAACTAAGAGGAATTCCAAAAAAACTGCTCCTACAACAAATTTAGATCGTGAAATTTTCTACAAAAAAAGTCTAGTGATTTTTTCGTTGGATCCACTATTTCTGAATAAATCACCCTCATACTGGTGAAAATCAAACTGTCCAAATCAAATTTTGAACGCGAATGACTCGAAAATTAAAAGAAATTCGAAAAAAATTGTTCTCACATAAAATGTAGGTTGTAAAAATTTCTACAAGGAGGTCTCTAGTAATTTTTTAGTTGGATCCACTATTTCTGAGTAAATCATCCTCATCGCTGAAACCAGCTCGTGAATTTCCGTAGCACGAATTCAAGAAAATAAACGTTTCAGCGCACATGAAAAACTTTTAGAAAACTACTTCGTTTTCATAATACTGAAATTACTATCAAGTCTCAAAATTTGAAAATCCGCGCCCGTAATTTTGTTAATTTTCGCTAGATTTGTTCGGTATTTCAAAACCTTCCGGTGAAAATCAAAACTGTCCAAATCAAGTAAAAGTTCTAACTTAAAATCGCCTAATTATAAGACATCGATTTTTCAAATCACATATTTTGAACCTCAATTGGTTCAAATGCACGGAAAGTTTATTGATATTACTGAAAAATATTTTGAAAAAAAAAATTAAATAAAAACCCAATTTTCTTATCCAAATTATTTCGTTTATTCTGCAAGGAAAATAAAAAATTATTAATTCAAATCAATTACATCGAAATTGATTTTGGTTTTTAATGGATTTATATTTATAAGAACCAATTCCAAAAATTGTATGAAGTTGATCCGATATTTGCCAGCTGTATAAATAGCTGTTTCCACATTTCAGGGGTGAAAATAAAAGAATAAAAATAAAACTTTGATCAAAACTTTCTACAAAAACTGAAGACATCCAAGGATCAAATGCAACAACGAACGATGTTAATTTCAAAAATAAATCAAACTAATCAAAAAGTAAATGATAAAATATTAAAAATTAAACTTAAAAAAAACAAAAATAAGTTAAATCACTAGATAAAAACGAAAATTATTTTTATTTTTGATTACCCCTCCAAAAATTCGATAGTTTACAAAAATTACGAAATTCAAAAACTAAAAAAATGATTTTGCTCTAATTAAATACTACGGGGTTCGATTCCTTTCATATTTACCAGGACGGGTTTCAGGAAAATATACTAGAAATTATCTAAGACATTTTTTTAGATTAAATGATGATTTTTTTTATAAATACACTATTCATAGAAATTAAATGAGTTTTTTAATTATTAGAAGCGTTATAAACGTCAAAATAGAATAAATAGAAAATTAAAGTACGATTAGAAATTAATTAAAACCTCATACTGCAATTTGTTTATTTTCGAGTTTTTGGTAACAAAAAAATAATAAAACGAGATTTTATATCAACATATCATCGAACATAATATTTTATTTCGTTCAAAATGTTGTTTTTCCAGTTGTTTCAAGTTGAACGAACCGAAAGTTCGACGCAAGTAGTTTTCAACATTTTGAAACTAGTCTACAATAATTTTTCGGATTATTTTAAGACCGGATAGAAATAGACACGTTTACACCGAGAAAAAAATCACACTCGAATCGTTTTTTTTTTCATCATTTAAACTGTTGTTTGGGTTTTCATAGTCTCAATTTAATAATTAGACTTGAAAACCTGAAGATGGGAATCGTCTTAGATTACGGAACATTTTTTTAAATAAACCAAAAGATTTTTTCTATATAAATATAAATATATTTATATCCACTCCTGGATAGCTTTAACCTTCGTGATCTACTCGATTCCTTATTTACAAATCCTTGTGCTAAATCCTAGAGGTTGATACATCAATTTTTTCTACGACCACAGTCTCAATACGTTTCTAGGTGTTATATTTTATTCATTTTCAGGTTTGAGGTTTTACAAGAGATTTATCTTGTTATTATTTAAGTTTTTAAAACAGATGATGAAGAAACTAGTAATTTTTCGAATGGGATTTGATAAGATAGTGCTTCGGAATGGTTTAGATCTTGTTTGCACATGGTTTATAGTGATTATCATCCAGGAATTCACCATAGGAAACTTCAGTTTTCTATGGGATCCCAAACGAGTTTGAGTTTTATGGTATTGGAGCCTGGAGCTCTAATGGATGCGTAGCTATCGGATAAAATGATGATTTTCTCTAAATGGAAGGTAAACAGCGTTCTGAAGATGTTTCCATAGAGTTTTTGGTCATGTTTTAAACATTGATCTATGAATTTAAAGGAAACAACAAATAAAACATTGGATTGAGAAGGGAGAATCAGCTCCAAAGAAAGATCGTTCCATTTGCAAGCGTCGGATTTTTTTGGGATAATTGAGCAAAAAAATGAAGCAAAAATAACCGTATTTGGATAAGAAAAAAAGTTTTTTTCCACCAAGACAATGTACCAGCTTCAAAATCCGTTATATCGATGAGCAAAATAGATAAATTACAGTGTGATTTGCTACTTCATGCACCCAATTTGCCAGATTTAACCCTCTCGGATTATTTTTCAAAAATTTTAATCGGTGGTTAAAGATTTTACGGCAATGATGATGGATTATATTCGGTATGTGTTTTAATTTATTTTAGAAAAGTTGGTAACAATCTCCCCGGTTCACGAAGGTAGGAAATAATTTCCCTTAAAGGGCGTAATATTGCATGACAATGCCCTTTTACGTTTTTGAAGATCGTTTTATTTTATAAGGAATATGAAATGAGTCACGAACCAAACGAAATGTTTTTTTTTCATAATTTTCTTGACGTCCACGGAAGTTTTTGGAATGAGGAATATTTAATGCTAGGGATGAAACTATTAACATACAAAGAATGATCAAATTATAACAAAAATCTTCGTAGATTATTTATTAATTTTGTATTAACAATCTTCGTAAATTAAATGTTAGTTTTGTACAAACAATCTTCGTAGATATATATTAGTTTTGTACAAACAATTTTCGTAGATTGAATGATAGTTTTGTACAAACAATCTTCGTAGATTGAATGTTAGTTTTGTACAAACAACCTTCGTAGATTATTTATTAGTTTTGTACAAACTATCTTTGTAGATTAAATGTTGGTTTTGTACAAACAATCTTCGTAGATTAAATATTAGTTTTGTACAAACAATCTTCGTAGGTTATTTATCAGTTTTGTACAAACAATCTTCGTAGATTAAATGTTAGTTTTGTACAAACAATCTTTGTAGATTAAATGTTGGTTTTGTACAAACAATCTTCGTAGATTAAATGTTAGTTTTGTACAAGCAATCTTCGTAAGTTAAATGTTAGTTTTGTACAAAAAATCTTCGTAGATTAAATGTTAGTTTTGTACAAACAATCTTCGTAAGTTAAATGTTAGTTTTGTACAAACAATGTTCGTAAATTAAATGTTAGTTTTGTACAAAGAATCTTCGTATATTATATATTAGTTTTGTACAAACAAACTTCGTAGATTAAATGTTAGTTTTGTACAAACAAACTTCGTAGATTAAATGTTAGTTTTGTATGCTAAATATTCGTTTTCTTGAAGCTGTAGCAACTTTTTTTTAGACCTTAATTATTCATGGAAAGCTCAGATAGTTTACGGATGGTGTTTGAGATGGTTTTTAATAGAAAATAGTTTTTTGGCAGCGGTTTTAAACATAATAAAATTCCACTGGTGATACATAAATCTATTAAAACACTCTGTATACATATTTTATGTTATAAATATCGATTATTCCGTAGTACCGATCGTTTCGATACGTCCAAGGATCATTGAACTAAAGTTATAATTTAAAAAAAAAATTAATATCCGAAGAACCTGATTGTTGGTTAGGTACTATCGTGATGGTACCTAGCCCAAATATTCCGAGATTAATTTATTCTAATTGCACGAATGTTAAAACAAGTATATGCTTCAAGTAAGAATATTTATGGTTCTTCTATGGAGTTCACATTAAAGAATGGTACCGAGTGGAACCTCCGATTATCTAGCGGTACTTTTCATATTTTATAGTCCATAAAAACGGTAATAACAACTCGTATTTTGGTTAAATAGAAACGCCGTTTTTTATTTCACTTGAATTTATATTTTAATCAGTTTTCTATGGGGTTTAAACCGATTATCGTTATTAATTTCGTAAAATATCAACCATTCGCCATGGAAATGGAAAGATTTTCGTCTTCTTTAGAACCGATTCCCGCTTTTCAATCCATTATTTTGATTGTTTTCTTGTGCAAACTTTCAATCGACTATTTTCCAGTGAATTTTCTTCAACATTTATCGAGTTTTGACCTCATTTGATCGATTCTTCGAAATGTGCTACTCGGAATCAACTTCAGCTTTTGCACCTCATAAAATAACCGTTTTTTCTTCAATTTTTCCAATAAATTGACAACTACCGCTATCTCTAGGTCAATCCAGGTACTTTTGGAACCATTTCCGTGTGTATAAATTATCAGTGGTTCCCCGAATGGTTCAATACCATTTTTTTGTCTGGGTTCATACTAGTTCGATCTGGTTTAGCTCGTAATTACAAATTGTAGATTTAGCATCGTCATTTTCGTTAATTTTTTTTAAATTACTCTTTAAAATCTTTTTTTTTTAACCGTTTACTTAATCTCGATATAATTTTTTCGAACCATTAATAGAAAAAGACAATGAAAATCCTCGAGGACCTGAAGGAAACGATAAAATATAAAATGGAAGACAGAACTATCTAGAAAAACCAGGATCTTTAACCTAACCTAACTTTTTAAGTCGTCCAAATACATTAACAACAATTTCATATATAATTATATAAAATATTAAAATGAATTATTTCTCTTGTTAGAAATAATTATTTCGATAATTAAAACGGAAATAACTAAACAAAAAACTCAAAATTTATCAACCGTAGATTGTGGGTAAATTTTATTTAATCTGATATAGGCCGATCAAGTCATATTTATATAACCACAATGTATATAATGAATATTTTTTGATATCATCATTAAATTTTTCATTATTTATAACAAAAAGTGAGTTTATCAATATGAAGATGAAATTATCATACAAAAAAACGTTATAAAAACGAAATTATTGAAAACGAAGTGATTTTCGATTACCATGGTATGATTTATCATTATTTCGTTTTAGATTTTCGAAAAATCGTTTTGAAGGTTCTATATCGAGTTTTTTTTTTGAATTTACAAAACGTAGTTTATGAATCGAAAAATAGCCATAATATTTTTAAAATGTTCAAATACTGGCCTACAATATAAAAAATAATGCGACTATTATTATAATTAGAAAGAATTAAATTCATATTCTCATACTACTTTCTCAGTCAACGAACGAAGTTATTTGAAAATGTTTTTGTTCAAACATAAACAGTTAATTTGTAGTCGTATTTCTAAAAATTGATTTTTTTTCACTTTTATCATCTGTGTATTATATCCAGTTTAATCTGGTATTGGAAAGGACGAGATCACGCGAAGCACCAAAAAAAAGTTAAAAAAGTAGTAAATCCGAACCGAAAATAAACCCACTCGTTTAATTAATAGAAGATATAAAAAAAAAGATTTTAAAATGTTAAAATTTATATCCAATCGGAATATTTGATTGAAGAAAATTATTTTATTTCAGTATCTAATCTAACCTAACCTAACCTAACCTAACATAACCTTTTTTTTGTGTGGGTGGGAAAATCTTTGAAAGACGCCTGGGAAGGTGACCCAGGTGTGCTGGATTCGTCCGCTAACCGGATGCCTACCAGCTAAAAACCCACCCTCTTCTAATACAACCTAACCTAACCTAACCTAACCTAAACTAACCAAACCTAACCTAACCTAACCTAACCTAACCTAACCTAATCTAACCTAACCTAACATAACCTAAACCTAACATAACCTAACCTAACAGTTTTTTTTATTTATTTATAATAATTCATGGAACGTACTACGAGTTTTTTGGCATAAAAAAAACTAGTTGATGATTTCATGAAATTATTCATACTCTATTCTAGTATATTGTTATATATTAAAAATCATGGAAAGAGCGTACAGAATACTTCCTTATATATACGTATCAACGAGAATTGGAAAGTAGACGGATTATTCAACTAGTAACCTTTATTGAGATATATAGATACGATGCGATTGTGAAGGTCTAAAATACTGATGCGAATATGTCAAATTTGACATGACATGACATTCGACTTGCTTAAAAAATTATTTTGGACGTGGATTAAATCAACATGTCGATTGGCTCACTTCGATTTTTAGTGTTGAAGTTGACATTTCTGGAACCGTTGATGATATTCATACTGACGTGCGTTTCGACGAGACTAAAGACTGTTTACACCACCATTACATTAATACTTATAATTACAATTTATGATGCTCGTTTCGACGAGACTGAAGACTGTTTACATCACCTTACAACCAATACTCATAATTACAGTGTTTGACGTGCGTTTCGACGAGAATGAAGACTGTTTACATTAACACTCATAACACTGTCTATTTTTTTGTATATCTATTTAAAAATTTGATCTAAATTTATCTTAATTTTGCTTCAGATCGAAAATTTAGTGTCTCGGAACGTAAATATAACTGTAAATCTAATAATAATGGCCGTCTTAAAAATTTCGAAATTGTTTTGAAAAAATGTTGAATCGGCTTCAATACTCATTTTTCATAAATTAACTCGCATTAATTTGAGTGAAGAAAAATAAAAATAGAAATTTGAATTCTTAATTCTGGATTTTCATTTTTAATTTTTCGTTTATGAGATCAAATTATATTATATATAAACATAGATATTTCAAAGCTTCCTATGAGGTGTCGAAAGTCGTATTACATAAAATAACCATAAATCGACATTTTATTTTTATTAGATTATATATAAATGTTTTTAAAAACGTTTAAAACACCCAAATGTTTGTAATATTAACTAAAATATCAAGTATACGGGGTATCGACGATAAATTTATTTTTAACAGATCATTATAAGTCTCGTCGAAACAGTTCAATTTTGGAGCATTCTAAAATCGTCATAAATAAAATAAATCAAAACTAATATCGAGATTTTTAAGGAATTTTCTCAGATTTTCGTTATTAACTTCTCTATTCTTATTTTTATGTCAAAAAAAATGAATCAAAAATTTTTTGTTAGATTTGTAATTATGGAGATATAGCAAAAAATACTTCAAATCAACACCAAATGTTTATAAAATCAACTTAACAACAATATTTTATCATCTATAAACCATGTTTAATAAACAAAACATGAAATTAGTCTGTTATATAATCAACCCATTAAAATGCTAGATTTTTTGGACGCAACTTGGTGTTTTCTAAAAGGAAACAATATTATTGGGATTTCTGGGGGTTTACTAAGATGTTAACTTCAAGTTTGTGGGGTATTAACCCTTGTCAAATCACATTGTCTATGATTTTATCGATAAATTTTTTTTATAGGATCCTTATAAGTCTCGTCGAAACCAGTCACTTTTGGAGCGTTCTAAAATCGTCATAAATGAAATAAATCGAAACAAATATCGAGATTTTTAAGAAATTTTCTTATATTTTCGTTATTAACTTCTCTATTCTTATTTTTATGTAAAAAAAATTAAACAAAATTGCAAATTATGTGAGTTGCTCTGAATTATTTTTTCGTAAATTTTTGTCGTTTCCTCTAATCCCTTTCTTCATTATTTTGACGAGATTGATTCCGATGACTTATCAACTAGAAAATTTGTTATATTTCATAATTTTGTTAATTTCTTTAACATATTAGTTCCAATTTCCTTATAAATATGTACATCGTCTATTAAATATCTCTCTATAGGTCCAACTCTATTGAACATCTAGTATAATAGATTCTTTAAAATATCACAAGGAATTATCATAATTGAGCTCTGCAGACGACGTCGCCTTAGAGGTAATAGCTATAAACAGAGCAACTCCTGATGAATTTCACCTTGAAACGTGGCAGAAATTTCAATTTTTCAAGAGGTGATAAACGGGGTAGTTGGGGGGATAGTTGTATTTACTACAACTAGAACTAGTATTTGCTTTGCTTTTAAATCATAGCAGAGGTTTGTGCTAGAAATAGTTTCTTGGTTGATTCAACTTACTCATCTTTCATTTGTCCAATTTAGCTTTTACGATCTTTAATTGACAGGGATATAATTCTTCTTTTTTTATTAAAAATGCACCTGCTGAATACTGGAACTTAAATATTGAATAAAAAATTAAAGTCACCGTGTTTTGTTCGGTGAAATCCTTATCGAAAACCAAAATATTCCCGTACCTTTATTTGATTTAAAGATCATTCTTTTTTCAAGTAAAAACATGACTTTCAATAAAATTTCAGAAAATAAATCTGCCAGGTAGAAATTCACTTCTTCATGTGAAATAACGAAATCGGAAACTTTTCTCTATTGTCAACACGGCGCAGGTATTTGTGCGTGAGTAATTGGAACGAAATATTTTTATTTTATCTTTAGATTCTTGAAAAGTTAGGACTCAATCGATATATCGTATAAAATAATAACCACAGGATGCAATTAATTGATAATTCGCCTTGATCAAATCGTAACTAATAACGACATCTTGTCATAAGTCAATTATGAGTACAAAGTGACAGTTTACGCACATTTTTTTTCAAAAAAATGTGTCCAAATCTAATAATCAGAATCAATAACAATAATTCTTGACATTTCGTTGTTAATTATCGACTAGAATCATTTCACTCATCTTTAAATTCCTTCCATCTGGAATTTTCGACTGGAATAACCTCGATTATTGTTCACAGGTCAAAATGGACGCTGCTAAAATGATAAAGAATTCTTTGAACTCATAGCGAAATGTCAAAATTTCTAATCTTGAATATATGTAGTTACACAATATTAATAAGAACTGCAAAAAAGACAAATGCCATGAGTCACAAGTGTTTCAATGATTAGAAGATGAGTAAGACGTTGACATAAGTCAATTTTGGATGCACTGTGAGAGTTAACGTATAATTTTGTTCAAAAAAAGTGTCCAAAACTAGTAATTACCCAAAATTAATCGAAATAAACCGATAAAGATAGTGCGTTGTTAATTCTCGACAAATGCCATGAGTTACGAGTGTTTCAATGATTAGAAGATGACTAAGACGTTGACATGAGTCAATTTTAAGTACAAAGTGACAGTCTAGGCATAATTTTGTTCAAAAAAGTATCCAAAACTAGTAATTACCCAAAATTAATCAAAATAAACCAATAAAGATAATTATTGACGTTTCGTTGTTAATTCTCGAAAAATGCCATGAGTCACGAGTGTTTCAATGATTAGAAAATGGAAAAGACGTTCTGAAAACGGAAAATTCCTACAGGAATTTGTCTGGGACGTGTTTGAGACCGGACTTCTCCCCAGCGAATTTTTTCCCTTCTTGCACCTAAAAATTTTTCCTTAGTAGACATAATGTGACAGGAGGCAAGAAAAAGGCATAAAAAACAACGCTACAGATCTATATAACAATAGATCTCACACTATAAACTACAAAATTAGAAAATTTCGAAAGCAAAAGTGGCATATCTAAAATTATATTTCTTTTGACAGAGATGTAATTTTTTTTCGGAGCGTAATCAATCAAGAGCCTCTCAACACATTAAAAAAGAAATAATTAAAAAATCTAATATGCATTTCGAGTATTATCTTAAACGTATTATCTAAAACTAGAAAGAATCTATAACTATGTTGGTACTATTGAAAGTAATTACAAAAAAAGCTTTTAACGATTATTATAACGATTTAAGTGGGCGTGGAAAGTTCATTTAATGTTCAACAATCCAGGGACGGATAAAACATAATCTCTGTAATTCTACAGTACCGAAAAAATCATAAAAAATAATTATTTAATAATGATAAAGCATCAATTCGATGTTTTGATTGTTCAAAAACTTGAACTAATGTATGCGATCTCGCATTCAGTCTTCAGTCTCGTCGAAACTCACTTCAGACAGTGTAATTGTAAGTAATGGTGTAGTAGTGATGTAAATAGTCTTCGGTCTCGTCGAAACGCACTTCAGAGTGATTATTTGATAGCCAAATCTTGCAATATCATTTTAAGCACGGCGTCGATGTTTTTTGGTACAGCAGCAGATTTTGAACGACCTTCACGTGGTTCTAGATGATGTCAAAGTCATCAAAAATTATCGCGTTTATATAAGAAAACATTTTACGTCAAAAAAATATCAAATTTAAGTAACAACTCTTGTAGTGTTAATGATTATTGGTTATTTAAGATGAAAAATCGTATAATAAACGACTTTACAGTCTGCTTATAAATATGGTGCATCAATTTAAACACCGAGAAGGATATAAAATAATTACTAGCAGTGTCAAGGACAGGAAATTGGTGGCATATGCAAAACGTATCGTATAACCTCTTGGTTAAAATTCGTAGAAATGAGTAATCGGGTTTTGTTTGTAAGGGTACATTTATAGCCGGTCGAATTTTGTTAGAAAAAGGACGGTTATTGCCTCAAATTCACATGTACACGTGAATTATACGTATAAGATTTCCGCTCGGCACCAAATTCTACCAGAAAGGCGATTTATTACTTTTATACAGGGTCGTTCAACTAAAACACGAATCTCGATGCGTTCCCGTAAAATTTTACTTCGAAACTTGTTTTATTATTATTTTTTAAATCTCGTGATTACAAAACGTCGAAACGATTTTTTTTTGATACCACGTTTAAAAACTCGGTTTTCGAGATGAATTTGACCTAAAATATTTAACAAATCGACACAAAAATCATGTTTAAACAGAGAAAATCTTAAAATAATGAAAAATAAACTCCCGAATGCAGAAGAAAGTTCTGTTGAAGTATATAATACGAAAAGAAGATGGAATTGGTCTGAAAATGCGAAAATCGACCACCTTATGCACCAGATCTGTCCCCTAGTGACAATATTCGGTTAATTCATGAATTTATTTGCAAGAGAATGATTTTTATCAAACTAACAAAGAAATAACATTGAAAAATAAGAAGTTTTAAAGCAACCCTCTATATATATATAGATCGGCAAAATTTATTTTAGATTTGTCGTCGTGTGTTTCAAATAGGAGAACTTCTGAAAATAAAAAGCCACCTGCTGTTCCAAATTAAGTGTACTAACCCACAAAAAATCTTACCTAAATTTGTCCTTGACGACCGAGATGGTACAAAATATGTTTTTCGAATTTGTTGCGATGAAACGACGAAAAGAATTTTTTCTCAAAACGTATTAAGTAAAAATTATTATTTTGTAGCTAGAACAAACAACAAATCTCGAAAAAACAAACATTAGAAAGAAAAATTTCCCAAAAAAAAACCAAAAACTAATTTCGTTATAAAATTGAAGCTCGTCGATTTATCTGAGATCTGGACATAACTTGAATCAATATATCATTATGCGAAAACTCTGATCAAAATGAGATCAAAAACTTGACGATCTAGCTCCAATAACTAACGTTGACTATATATTGTAGTGATTCATACGAAGATTTACGAAAGTAAAACATTGAACCTCTACAACATCGCTAAAAGAGTTTCAAACCTTAAACAATCAGTGGTTGTTCGTTGGTACTTCAGATCTACTGAAAATTAGACTAAAAGAAAGATTACGAATTTCGTTAGGATATTTTTTAACAACCAACTCACAGATCGGACCTAGCATCGTGTGATTTATGTCTGAAATAATTCCAAATTGATAGGAAGCTCCAAGAAAAAGTTCATAATAGCATTGGTGGATATCTAAGGGGTTGTTGAGCTCATAGGGTTTGTGATAAGCCCAACAGACGCCATGGCTTTAAGCCCTTAATGTTGTGAGACTTGTCCAAAAACTCTCAACAACCATCTTAAAACATGTTAAAAATTATATTAAAACCATATTAATTGTTAAAACTATTGTGAACCTATTAAAAATCATATTTAAACCATGTTAATGTATCAAAACCATCCGAAATATCGAAAAAATCGTTTTAAAACCATATTAATGCGTCAAAACCATCTAAAACCGTTTTAAAAACCATAATAATTAATACAAATAATACGAAAACTCTGATAAAACCATAATAATGTAGCCTATTCAAATTAAACCTCAAATAAAGCATATTTGAACCATGTTAATGTATCGAAACTATCTCAATCCATGTTAAAAATTATATTAAAACCATATTAATTATTAAAACTATTATAAACCTATTAAAAATCATATTTAAACCATGTTAATGTATCAAAATCATCCGAAATATCGAAAAAACCGTATTAAAACCATGTTAATGTGTCAAGACCATCTTAAACCATTTTAAAAACCATATTAATTTATATAAATCATACGTAAACTCTGATAGAACCATAATAATGTAGCCTATCCGAACTAAACCTTGAATAAAGCATATTTAAACCATGTTAATGTATCGAAATTATCTCAAACCATGTTAAAAACTATATTAAAACCATATTAATTATTAAAACTATTATAAATCTATTAAAAATCATATTTAAACAATGTTAATTTATCAAAATCATTCGAAATATCGAGAAAATCGTTTTAAAAGCATGTTAACGTGTCAAAACCATTTTAAACCGTTTTAAAAACCATATTAATTCATACAAATCATACGAAAACTCCGATGAATCCAGAATAATGTATCATCTACATATTAAACCTTCAGAAAATAATATTAAAACCACGCAGAGCTTTACAGAAATAGAGGGCGATTTAGTCACAACAGACGATCTTACAAAATAATTTTGGGATGTAAAATTTAGTTCCACCACTGCACTGGATTTGTGTATAACATTTTATTGTCAAATGTCACTTACCACTAAATCCTGTTGGTAATTAGATTCTTTATTTTTCACATTAATTTTTTATATATTTTCAAATTTAAACAAAAATATATAAAATTATCCAAATTAATTATTACAATATCAATTAAAATAAGAATTTTTACATAAATTATTAAAGTTTTACATATTTTTTCAAAAACAAATCAATTAGGTTATTGAAAATGTTTATATATATACCGTGTGAATCGTCTTTAATTATTGATATTCTATACGGAAATCAATATATTTAATAAATTACAGGAAGAAATTAATGAGAATCATTTAAATACTCGAAAAAAGTCAAATTCATTAATCACTTAATATTAAATTATAAAACATAAGAAGACGAGTAAAATGTACCAGTTTGTAAGGGCGTTTGGTTTAAACAGGATACCAAACGTGCACTGCGTCCATTTCGTACCCCATCCGTTTGTTTTTTTCTATAGAAATCGCAAAAACCATAAAGGAGAATAAAATAAAACAAAAAAAACATTATATATTTAAAATAATTAATAACTGTCTTTATTCTCAGTACACTGTGCAATTTCATTATCTTCATTCGGCCATATTTCAATTTATGAATTAAATAAATCTCATCGAGCGCCGCCACTGTTTTACACAGACTTTTGGGCGGGAATATTTCAAAGAAATTGTGAACATACGCTTCCCGACAGCTTCGGCCAATAGAAATCCATTTATGTTTACGATTCGATGTTTTCATTGGTAAATAATAGAAATAATGTGTCCACGTGGACTGACGGTTTATTAGATGTCTACTGCAATTGATATTGGACGAACTTTCGTATATTCAGTTGTCTAGTATAAAATGTGGACAGTTTATTTAATCGTGTTATAAGATTTTATTCACTATAAAAAAAATCCAAGCTTCCAGTATCCAAATATTCGAATTATTCCATTTGATCTTTAATGAGATTAATGAAAAAAAATTTTAACTATTAACCAGCAGCAACTCTTTCATAAACCTGTTTTTCAAAACAGAAATTGTACTGTTGTTCATTAGACTGTAAATTTTTTTAATATATACCATGAAATATTATGTTTGGTTGGATTTATTTTATACATTTATACAGATGAGGACTCGATTTCACCGAAAAAAAATTAATTTTTCAAAAGGAACAAAAATTTTTGATTAAATATTCGATATCTATATGAAAAATTAGGTTTCGTGTACTTGATTTTGGTTGATTCATAACTTTGGTTCGTACAAACATCAATTTAAAAAAAAATAAGTTTTCTTCTTAACTAAAATAAATACAATTCATTTCAAGTCCATAGTTTCAGAATTAACAATAATTAGAAGTCTTAAAATATTTTATACCGTTTAAGATCGCTTTCAAATGAATGTTAAAATCCACGGTATGGACCAGATAAACAGACAGATCATGGTACAAATAAACCTGCTATTTTTGAGACACCAAGTGTTGAAGTTCAAGCAAATAACACAAAAGCTCCGTACCACATTTTGACGATTTCGTCATGAAAATTTCCTCTATTACTTAAAAAAATTATTCTAGGGTTCAAAATTTGTTTTATGTTAAACGTAAATTTTCAAATTATTAACAATATCCAATCAGGACGATACGCCAATAAATTTTAGTCCAATATAATATTTATAATAAATATTTGTCATGGACACTGTTCTAAGTTGTCGAACGAAACTCGATCGGCGCTAGTGACGTAAGCAAACTATTGGCGCGTTACAAAAAGGATCGAGAGAGAAAGAGAGAGATTCGTTGGGTTTATTTGGTAGGATCAAGTCAAGTATTTGTTTGCGTTTTCATCTGTTTATCTGACAAATTCCAAATAACCATCTCCAGAGGGGGCGTTTTCTGCAATCATCAAGATTTAGTCTTCGAAGTTTCATTGATTCCCTTTTCATCATTGATAATTTCTTCTTCATTTTTCATTATATGACTTGTCGTTGACTGGAAATGAATTTATCTTCGATCGTATCATTTTATTTGTTTCTCAATATTCCTCAAACATCCTGTATTACGATTTTTTTTTGTTTATCACCTACGTTCAAGTGAATATCCTTATAAGAAGGTAATTCAACATTGACGTGTTAGATAACGAGATTTGAGAATAAATTCTCGTAGGTGTACAGGTAAATGATTTTCTGGTTTGGTTCTTTTTTTTGGTAGTAATCAATTTATTTTATTGTTTTATTATACATAAACTAAGTTTAAGTAGGTGTTTATAACCAGGTACTGAATTTTTGGTTAAATTACAAGGTTGGTACTAGAAATACCAGACCCGACAGTTCAGTTTTCAGATTGGGAACCTTCACCAAACAACGTGGAATCTTCAAGCAACTAGTGACATCTTTAGGTGCGATCTGGTTCTTCTAGAACCAAACAACGACAAAACCAAATCAAATTACAACATATCTGGATAGAAAATTTATACGGTACGCTACTGAAGTAATAGATACCGAAGATATTAAAATAAACAAAAGACCAAAAGCCCAATCTGACTAATGTAGTTTTGTGTAATTACACAGACCCGAATTCTTCGAAAAACTGTAATAAATTGCGCAGAAGGAAAAAAAAACGAAAAGGATGGTACCCACATGAGTAATACTATTAAAATTATTGGGTATGTTCCAGCTGGGAGGGAATACCATTAAATATATACCTGGTACATCGATTTAAATTGAGTTTTTAAAAAACAATAATCGGGAAAAGTGTTTTTGAATTTATAGAAGAGAAATCATTGATTTTTGTAACTTTTTTGGTAGTAGTTTTAGCAATTGGAGGTGGTTGTACAATCCGTAGTAAAAAAAACAAAAATTACCAAACGTGTGTGGTTGAAATTACAAAATTTCGAAGGTAGATTAAAGAATTCATTACTCACAGAGTAATTCTGAAATTAACCACTACTTTTGAAGTTTTATGGCAAATTCGACTAGGGATTTCAATGTTTACGAATGGATTTATGGATGGATCGTGGTCGTAGTCTCTAACATCCCCCACAAGTTCTTCAGGAGATTCTGGAAGGTGTTAATTTAGAAATGATTCCTCATTAGGAATGGATCGGATATAAAAATTTGTTAGTTCTTAGGTTTTTGTTCGAGGACAAATGCTTTGCGACATTTGGGAAAAGTTCGCGCGGTGTTCGCGCGAACACTTCCGTAAAAGCGTTAGAACGCGCGCGTTCGCTGTGAGCGTTTTCCAATAACTGTGATTGGACGTTCAAACAAAAAATTGAGTTTCGCGAACGATTGGAAACAATGATTTTGTCATTAAAAATGAAATATGTCGAACGACGTTTGATTTATATATAAATTAGGCGATTAATACAAATCTATTGTGAATGTTGAGCGATTTTAGAAAGCTGTATGGTTTTTTTATGATAATAAATATATTTTTAATTCTGTGACACAGACACATACAAATCGCATTAAAAGTAAAACTTTAATACGTCCATATAAACTAGTATAACCCATTAAGGACATTTTTGAACGAGATTAAATTCTGAGTAAGTGGAAATAGTTGTAAAGTAAATCGCTTCGAAATGTTTAATAAATAATTGTATATAAAAAATTAACATAACAATTTAAAAGAAAAAGTTTAATATTAATAAATATGCGGTACCGATTTATTTGAAATTTGGATACATGATAGATGTGGATTTAAAAAGCGAGATCTACATGATGCGAAAGTGTGCTATTCCCCGGGGTGAGGATACCACCCCTTTTAGGGGATGGAAAATTTTTTACACAAAATAATCCCGGAAATCGAAAGATCAGTAAATTTAAAGTAAGAAATGCCGTATAAAGGTTTTTCGATAAATCAATAGTTTTTTAGTTATTCGCAATTGAAAAATCGCATTTTTTAATAGTAATTATGCGATTTATCGAAAAAAGTGTAATTAAAAAAAATGAAGCTTATAAAAAAACAAAGAAGTTAAACTATATTTGAGAATCTTAATATTTTGCCTATAGCAAGTTATAGGTACTTGAATAGCTTTTGTTTTACGTAAATGAGTATTTAACTTCAAATAAAGTGAAAATGGTACATTTTGTAACAAAAAGTCAAAAAGTACTTTTTGACCTTTCGAATGACTATTGTTAAAAATCGTTTCGACTGAAATTTCAGTGATATATGATATAAAATAGTTGAAGCTTAAAAAAATTGCCCTAAAACTAATGATATTTCATTGAAAATTAAAATTAAACTTATTCCTTGTATCAAATACTTTATTTTGATGTTATTTACGACATCTGAGAGTTTGGCTGATTAGAAATGCATAATTTTGACAAAAATAGCATTAAATGAAACTTTTTTTTTTGATTTTTCAAAAAAAATTTTTTGATCATTTTTTCTCCATAACTATAAAAGATACAAAAACAAATAAAAAGTCAAATTGAAGCATAAAATTAAACTGTCACTATATTGCGCGAATTGCTTATCCACAGCCCTTTGACCCTTTATTAATAAAATGTGGAAAATCTCAAGCCCTTCTAACATACATAAACTTGTAGCCCTGAAAATTACCTTTAAAATGGTTGTTTGTATGATGCGATAACTTCAAAATTAATGAAGTTAAATAAAAAATAAAAATTTGAAATTTTCTTTGTGAATTATATGAAAAAGTTTCAAATTTTGACGCACGGGTTTTTTCTGTTGATTCTAACTTGCTTTTTTTATTTTTTATCAAAGGGGTGGTTCTTAAGGGTTGACAGGGATTTATATAGACAATTAAAAATTACTTCTACTAGAGACAAGAAATAACAAAAAGAATGCAAAACATAAAAGTTGGCAATTATTAGATTTATTTTTATTTCATTCTTTGCAAAGGGGTAGTTTTTAAGGGTTGAATAATAAAAATTAATAACCAATAAAATTTCATTAAAATACTATGAATTATTCACAGTAAAAATGAAATTGCAACGTTTTAAATCGTTAAAAGATTTTTTCCTATACTATTTTCATTATAAGGGTAGTTCTCAGAGATTTTTGAGGATTGATACTTCAAAATATATAGTATACAATATATTAAGATATTTATGCTGCATAAACGAAAAAAAACTATAATATTGATTTTTTCGATAACAGGGTGGTTTTCACCCCTTAAAAACAATTTACGCACCTTGCGACAATGTAGATCTCAATGTGGAGGGTAAGATGATAAGCTTAATTCTAAATTTTCAGAAAAATCGTAGCTGCGTTATAGAATTTGGAGGCTTGACATTATTTTTAACTTTAATTCCTGCACTATCATTTATAACCTCAAAATTTTGGTTATGTTACTGTTACTAATCAAATTTTTGTATAGATTCATAATTTTAGATATACCAAATTTACTGTAAAACCATGAAACTGCCAAAAAAGTGAATTACAAAGAACGAACTTGCTTGAATATCATAAAAGTGTGACGCATCGTTAATTAATGAGTTAGAAGAAGAATTTACAAAAAAAAAAGAAGAAAAATAAGTCTTGTCATATTAGTACAACATATTTTTTTACATTTCGATGATTACCATGATTAAAATAAACAAATAACAGTTTAAATCGGTTTATATTCCACGATATTCCCTAGATATAATACCTAGTGATTTAAAATATGTTTTACATGATAAATAAACATTTTTTCGTATTTATAGTAGAATCTTAAAGATTATTTAGATCGTTTTTAACGATTTTTGATTTACATTATCAAAAAATGTGTTAATGAAACTTCTTTAATTAATTTTCCGTATTAGACGTCTAAAATTTTTTTAAAATTTGTAAAATTGTAAAAAAATCTTTCGAAATATTTAAAATGTTAAAAATTTCGTCGAAGTTTCTTTATAAATGACATCAAGATACTAAATTGAAAGTAAATATATAAATTTCTTATATCGGTGAAATTGTATAAATAACGGCAACGCCGCCGTTGTAAACGCGTGCTATTAAATAGCAGATACCATTTTGCAGTCATGTGGTAGAGTCACGAACGAAAAAAAGCTCAAAACGGGCTTATATAACCCGCCCGACCTATATAAGGTCCAGACGCGAAGCAATGCGATTTTTTTTGTTTTCGTTTTTTAATTCTTTTCCGTTCTGATTTGAGACTGGTTCCTCTCGATTTTTAGCCAAGGTCAGTTCAGCCTTCGGCTTTGGGCCACATTAACATTTTTATAAGGGTCTAATAGAAATACGTTGCACGGTTTTCAGTCGATGATAATCAGGTAGTTGCCTTGTATTTATGAGATATTTTAAAAAAAAAACTTTTTCTCCTGATTACCTAAGAATTATTTAAAACCGTATAGGATGTTGTGAAACATCAAAAATCGCTTAACTTGGCCTCGTTGCGGCTGTCTTCTAACCAACACATTCAGAGTGCTGTCACCTTTAAAAAATGTCAAACTTAATGTCTGTCAATTTCGTAAATGCTTTTTAACACTCATTTTTTAAACTAAATTACAAATAATTGTAGAGATATTTCCCTTTTATCATCAAACTAAACTCTCGATTATCATTATCACTCAAATTTTCCTTGTGGAATCAACTTTCTTAAAGTACCCCGTATATATAACTATCCGCAATCGATCGCATTTCCACATTCCGCACACTAAAACTGCCCAAATTCTATAAACCGTGTCTATTTAATCTCCTTAGACTTTATATAGAAATTAGTGGATAATTCCTCGTACAGACTCTTTCGGGCTCGTTTAAACGTGTCAAATTTGTATAAAACATGCTTCGATGACGATTTTGAATCCTTTATCGATGTTCATATTCCGATGGGCGCGTACAATCGATTAGAAAATCCTTGTAACGCGATTCGCCTTTCATCTGTATAAAATCATTGACGTGCACGTATTTTCTAAATTCTGAATTTATCTTTCATCTTCTTTTTTAGTGTTTTATTACTTTGTGAGTTACATTCTTCGTTCTCTCGTTTCTTTTTCAACTTATTTCCAATATTCCTTCATTATCATTTTCTTTATTGATTTTTTGTTATTATTCCGTTTTTCTTTCTTCTTTTTGTTAGTTTCTTTTTGAATCTGAATCTAATCAGCGTATTGTTAAAAAGTAGATTACAATGCCCGTCGACGTATATAGACACAAACGAAATAAAGTTTGAGGACGCTAATGACGATGTTGATGAATAAATATATTTTTTTCCAAAATTTTCGGTCTGGTGTATCTGTTAAAACGTTATTATCAAATATAAGATGATTATTGACGATTTGGCAGGAAATAGCGGAAGCTAATCATCTACACTCTCGATTTATTCTATGTACACGTCCCCACTTTCTTTGATTCGCGCCTGAAAAATCGATACGAAGCTGATTGATAAAATACGATGTTTCCTACATTCCGAATTTTATTTCATTTTCCTTTCATTGTTTGTGTGATCCCATGAACTTTTCTACGTTTTCGTTCATTTTCGGTTTTATGTTTTTGTATTCTAGTTCATCTTTGACTTTTGAAGATCTTGTTTATCGAAACGTTTTTCTTTTCTTTTGTTTTTTACCCTCACTTCAAATTCTTAATTTCTTTTTCTCTAAATTTCTCTTTTTGTACGTTTTATTTCCTATTTTTTTAAACTTTTATCTTCTGTTTCTTCTTCTTCTATTATTCCTTTCCTTTCTATTTAAATTTATCCATTTTTCACTCTTCATTCAATTCTCTTATTCTCATTCAATGCTTGTATTCTCATTTTTTATCCTTGTTTTTTACTTTTCTTCCTTCAATTTTTCTATCTGTTTCATTCGTTTTTTCTTCTTCTTTTATCTCTTTTTTTCTCATTATTCGTATTCTTCTCTCTTTTTCCCAACTCTTCTATTTCTTCTTTATTTCTTAACTCATACTTTTTTGGTGCTTTTCCCTTTCCATTATTTCCTTTATTTTCATTTTTCTTCTCTTATTTCATCTTTCTTTTTTGTTTCAACTGTTTTTTCTTTTTTCCTTTTATTTTTGATTCTTTTCAACTTTTATCTTCTGTCATTTTTCTTTTTCTGTCTTTTTTCCCATTATTCGTATTCTTCTCTATTTTCCCCATTCTTCTATTCTTCCTTTATTTCTTAACTCATACTTTTTGGTATTTCTTCTTCTCTTTTATCTTTTATTTTCATTTTTCTTCTCTTATTTCAATATTATTTGCGTTTTTCTTCATTTCTTTATTACATTTCCAATATTTTTTTTACTTACTGTCATTTTCTCGTTCCGCTTTTTATTTCAACGTATCTTTTCATTTGTTTCTTCTTTTTTTAATGTTTGTGCATTATATTTCCAATATTCCTTGATTATCATTTTCTTTATGGATTTTTTGTTATTATTCCGTTTTGCTATTCGTTTTTCTTTTTTCTTTTTGTTATTTTCTTGTCGTTTCATTACGAATCTGAATCTAAATCAGAGTCTCGTTAAAAAGTAGATTACAATGTCCGTCAACGCATATAGACACGAAAGAAATGATGTTGATAGATTTTTTTTTGTTTCAGCAGGAATCGTCGCCGACTTTGACGCTCATATCGTCAAAGGTAAGCACAAGCAGGCCATGCGACCGCAGCGTTGCCCAATCAAGGTGTGTGTAACTGGGATTTTAACAGATTATTCCATTCGTATTGTTGTTCGATTGGTGGTATAAAATTTTTTTGGAAAAATTACAAAATACAAAATTGTAGATGATTCGAAATTGACAGCTGAAATAACCGCCACTATCTAGATCTGTAGCAGCTACCCACCACTTGTTTTGTCTTCTGCGAGTCCGCATTTTGTGGTTGGTGTTGTGTCTTTGTTTCCTAATTGTTTTGTTTTAATTATATATGAAGAAATTTTATGTACAGTATATATAGAAATGCAATGAAACATCACGCCTTTCCATATCTCAAAACTTTCTTGTGGAATAGAAATCAAAGGAAGCTCTATACGAAGGGTATTCCATGGTGTACTTGCTCGTGGCGGGAGTATACACCACTCGAATATGGCCAGAAATGACCCAAATTGAAGAAGATACCGGAAACCTAAAAATTGTGAAGTTATTTATCGATACTTCTTCGGTCTCGTCGAAACGCGCGTCAGACAGTATAGTTTGTGAGTGTTGGTGTAGTGGTAGTGCAAAAATAATTGAACATGTAGGAACCGAGGTGTGAAAACGTGAAAAATAAATTTTTAGAAATTTTGTTAATTTTGTTGTATAGATTAAGAAAAAAAAGTATAAAAATTCGATTCGATTACTTGTAAAAAAATTATCAACAATTATTTTTTTTTCTTTTTATAATTTCCGTGTTTTTTTCATAAAAAGAGATTATGCGAAAAAAATTATCGAAATGGGATTAATTTTTTTGTAAACAGTCTTCAGTCTCGTAGAAACGCGCGTCAAACAGTGTAGCTTGTGTAGAAATTGTGTAAACAGTCTTCCGTATCGTCGAAACGCGCGTTAAACAGTGTAGTTTGTGAGAGTTGGTATAGTGGTAGTGCAAAAATAATTTAACGTTCCATTAAAATATCGTAGAACAATCAAATCTGAATTGAGGTGTGAAAACATGAAAAATAATCTTTTTTGTATAAATTTTTAGAAATTTTGTTAATTTTTTTGTATAGATTAAGAAAAAAAGTATAAAAATTTGATTCGATTACTTGTAAAAAATTATCAACAATTATATTTTTCTTTTTTTTTCAATTTCAGTGTTTTTTCTAAAAAAAAAAAAAGATTTTCGGAAAAAAATGATCGAAATTGGATTAATTTTCGATGTTTTAAAACCGAAAAACGTCATTTTAGGAAATAATCGTAAAAAAAACTTAATAAAAAAATATTTTTTACATTTTTCTATAATTTTTATACAACATTCTGTATTTCAATAAATCTTTATATTATTATAAGTTGTTTTATACACAATTTTTAATAAAACACTCTGTATATGCACAAATAAGTCTCGAAAACTACAGAAATTCAAATTTTAAACACGGCAACGTCGCTGTTTTATTATAAATATACAGTATAAATATATATTTAAATTTTTTTCGTATCGTATTTTTTTCCTTTGTTTTCGGTTTCGTACGCGTAATTATTAACAAAACATGTTTGTAACGTTAAAAAGTTTAGAAGGTCAATAAAATAACGATCAATTAATCCCACTACTCTTTAAAACAATAATTTCGATAATGGTAAAATGCGAGAATCGCAAGATTCATAAATTATGACCTTAATGTGTTTCGTGAGTTTCGATTCTGGTACTCGGACATCATTCACTTTCGCAGAAATCAAAAGAAAAGTCTTCGATACAGTCCGGAGCGTAAATTTCCTTATCGAATAACATAAAAATTATATTTTCTGTCAAAAACTGAAGTATTTAAACGAGAAAAATGTTTTTAATTAGAAAAAAAATGTCCCTTGAAATAACACCTAGAACGAACCTAACCTAACATAACATAAATCTTCTAAACCTTTTTGGGTTTAGAACGAGCCTAACCTAACAGTACCTTTTAAGGGCCTGAGACAATTTTCTAAAGACTTTTGATAAGAGGTTTTAGATGTGGTGGATTCGTCCTGTTTTTCAAACGCCTACAAGCTAAAAACTCATCCTGTTTTACACCGGGACACGCGGAACAGTTCTTAGCGAACATAACCTCACTTGTATCTAACGTAATCTAATTTAACATAACCTAAACTTTTATCTTTCAAGATTTTAGATACGAACCCAAAAAACTCAAGTTAAGCAAAGCAATTTTATAAATTTGTCCAAATAAATTAGGTTAGGTTAGGTTAGGTTTTAAGTGATATTTCATGATTAAAAGTTCATTATAATTTGAACTTTTCGACATTTTACGTCTTTTGTGTACCCAAAATACTTTTTGTTGCTTAAATGACATATAATTTGGAAAAAAATCATTTGAAATAACTTGAAAGTTGAAATAATACCTAAAACGAGCCTAACCTAACTTTACCTTTTTCGTGCCTGAAAGAATCTTCTAAAGACTTTTGAAAAGAGATTTTAAACGTGGTGGATTCGTCCAAACGCCTACGAGCTAAAAACTCATCACGGGACACGTGTGATAGTTCTTAGCGAACATAACCTCACTTCTGTATAACGTAATCTTATTTAACATAACCTAAATTTGTAATCTTTTGAGATTTTAGATACGAATATAAAAACCTCAAACACTTTTATAAATTTGACCATATAAGTTAGGTTAGGTTAGGTTTTAAGTGATATCACATGATTGACAGTTCATTACAATTTCAATATTTAGAATTTTGCGCGTCCAGAACATTTTTTAACCAAAAAATATGGTATTTATGAGTTTGATAGGCTCATACTACTTTACATTAGTCAAAAAATCACATTGGTATAGTTCAGTCGTTAGCTGGTTCCGTAATTTTGTATATAGAATCCCCCGAGCCCATATCAAACCCCACCAACATCTTTTTAGATAAAAATATGATCGAGATTTTTTTCATGAAAACACTCCGACCTGTATTGAAGGTGGTATCGAATTTTTCGGCAACGTATGGCTGATATTTCGGGTACCTACATCCCAGTACCTATATCTAGACGTAGACGTTCATAAATTGGGCACTAATAGTGGTTAACCTTGAATTCACCCGCGAGAAAAAAAGAAAACATCGAATTTCATCTACATTGTTACTAAATTTAACTTTTAATTCTTTTTTTTTAGTCCCACACGGACGATTTTCTGTTTGACGAGTGTAACTTTTGAAGAAATGATTCTTCTTATTCGATACGCGAAATTTGTACGAGGGTTGTTCGATAGAAAATCGTAAAGTTTGACATTTCTATTGGTGAATGTAATTGTCAAAATTTAACATAAATCTAACGTTTAAAAACTCATATTGTAGGTTAAAACCACGGAAAAAACGATTTTCGAACGGGGTTGTTTATTGAGACCTTGGTGGAACCAAATTTTGAGGTTAGATGCAAAAAAAATTAGGTGTATATTATTCTGCTTAATGTTCGACGAATCTTAAAGAAAAATCCCACCCCAACAAAAATTTATATAAATATTTTAGTAAATTAAAATGTAAAACGTTGTTTACATAGGACAAACATCTCAGTATTTATAAAATAGATTAAAAGTTCATCGATATGTAGAGTTGAGATAAATTAGTGTAGTAAAGTTATTTCAAACACTCTGTATAATATTTTCGATGGTTAATTATTGTTTACATCTCAAGGTGACCGCATACGTATGTGCAGTCATAAATACTCTGGTATATGTCTTAGTCTGGTACCTGATTTCGGGTACCTGAGTTCTCGAGAATCAAAAAGTACCTTTAGGTGTTGTCGCTTTTGTTAGGGAGGGGGAGGTATTATTGAACTGACTTTTTAGATTCGTTATTTCCAGAGATGGGAACGATCCGTCACCAAAATCTAATAACTGGTTTTTGCTAATCGTTTAGCTTCCCATAACCATTTTCCAAATTTATGAATTTTCTTAAAACGGAAACAACTTTCACTGTGGGATATTATTGCAAGTTTAAGCAAAATGGGACAGATTTTTTTGGATATTCATCTGTACGCCGTTAAATTTTGAATTTGGAATGTCGCATGGTAGTAAATTCAACCAGATAAAGGCCAAATTTTAGTCAAGTTTCCTCCTAGTAGATCAAATAATCATTATTTTACGTAAATAATTATAACAGTTCCATAATAACAGTTACCGAATTATCTCCTCATCTCAATTGAATACTTTATGGTTAACTATCACAATAAATGAGACATAAATGAAGAAAAAAAGAAGAAGAATTAAATATAGTTGATGCTACGTACAATTTTGAACGTAAAAATATTTTTCCAAATCTTTTTTTTATAATCGTTCCGTTGATTATCAAAAAATTTCGATTTTTTTTATAATTTTAAGTTCGTATTCAAAATAATTATTATTTTACGTAAATAAAAATAACAGTTCCAAAATAACAGTTTCGGAATTATCTCCTCATCTCAGTTGGATATTTCTTGGTTCACTATCACAATAAATAAAGAAAAAAAGAAGAATTAAATATAATTGACACTACGTACAATTTTGAACGTAAAAATATTTTTCCAAATCTTTTTTTATATAATCGTTCCGTTGATTATCAAAAAATTTCGATTTTTTTATATCTCAAGTTCATTTTTAAAATATCATCATTTTACGTAAAAAAAATAACAGTTCCGTAATAACAGTTTCGGGATTATCTCCTCATCTCAATGGGATATTTCATTTTATGGCCGATGTCTTTTCGTGAGATTGTACACCGTAAAACTCCCAAAGTATTTTATGGGAAAAAAATAAAAAAAGGTGTAATTTCGTCGTATAATTATTATTCTGAACTCTTGGGAAATCAATCAACTGAATTTATGAACATTTGGGATAATTTGTCTATGTAGTTTTATTTGATATTCGTGATTTCTATTTTATGGTGTTGTTTTTATTTTATATCGAACGACATACGTTTAAAGATACTATAGAAAAAAAAATAATTACACAGTTAGTATATAAATTACTCTTAGTAGTCTAAAATTTGATTGATATTTTTGATAAACAATGAAAATAGTCGAAACGTCAAAACTAAATGATTTTAAATGAAATTTTAATTAATACGGACCTGAAATGAAATTGAAGGGACAGCAACGAGTTCCATTTCTCAGTTCCTGGCAAACAGGAAAATAAAAAGTTTGAGGACCAAAAATCAAGTTGAGAAAAAAATATATTAATTAGTCCGGGAGCTTATGGACAGATTTATTGAGCTCAACTCGAAATAGTCTGAGCGCTTGTTTTTAATAAATAAAAAAAAATAAACAACAAAAGATTTTTTTTAAAAAAACTTTTTATTTAAAATATACACTGCCGGTCAAAATGATCTTCCCTCTTCAGTATTTATATTGTAATTTAGTCCTCCTTAGCCCTGTGAGACCCAGAAACTCATATTATTTGACTCGAACCCTTTTTTTAGAAATTTGTTTACAAATTAATGTTTTTAAGTAACTATCTATTGAAACCAACCGTCCTAGAAGCTTTAGTCACGAAAATCGAGATTTATTCTATATTCTTTGTCAAAATTCGAACA
This sequence comes from Diorhabda carinulata, assembly GCF_026250575.1. Lineage (NCBI taxonomy): Eukaryota > Metazoa > Arthropoda > Insecta > Coleoptera > Chrysomelidae > Diorhabda > Diorhabda carinulata. Next base: position 16,444,451 of record NC_079462.1, read on the forward strand.
GGACAGTTTAAAGTCGAGGCGAGAGGACTAAAGCACTTCGTCGAGAGTGTGGATCGAGTTTTAGACAATAGACGAAAACTCCATTGATAACTTTGCATTAAGTTGAAGTTATTATTTAGAAAACTTACACTATATAAATCTGCATTTGTGGAATGACAACGCTGTGTTATAAAAAAATTGTGGACAGTCTAAGAACCAATGGACTAGGACGCTTGACGTCGTAAATAACGAGAAAAAAACGTATGCGTCATATATGTGTATGCACACGTGCTGTGCTCGATATACCAGAGGCGGGTAAAGAGATAATTTAAACTTTCATATTATTTTCATCTTGTTATGGTATACATATTCTTACTTGAAAAATCGATAAAGTAATGAAAGATTGTACCGCCTTCAAAGTTCTAGAAACTTCTAGAATTATATAGAAAGTTTCAAAATGAATGCAATTTGTTTTGCTCCAGAAATTTCTAGGATGATTTACAAAGCTCTAGTAACTTCTAGAATGTTCTAGAGGCTTTTAAAATGATCTAGAAAGCCCTAGAAACTACTAAAATGATCTTGAAAGTTCCAAAATGCGTAAAATTTATTATAATCGATTTATTATCTTCGAGAAAGTTCTAGTCATTTCTAGAATGATCTGAGAAGCTCTAGAATGATCTTGAAAGTTCCAAAATTAGTGAAATTTATCATAATCGATTTAGAATCGTTCTAGAAATTTCCTGAATGATCTAGAAAGTTTTAGAATGATCTAGAAAGTTATGTCCAAAACATTACGGTCGAAAATAATGGCGCCACACTCCATTGTTTTAACAATTAAATTAATTAAAATAGCCGAAATTCTATTGAAATTTTCCCAACGCACGAGCAAAGATATTTTTCATCTTTTTCTAATAAGCACTGACATCTTCAGGTTGAAGTTGGAAACTTCTAGACAAAACACGCACAATTTTCATGTATTTTAAGAATCTTAGTTAACTACGAGTGAATTTTTAATTTTCTACGTTATTTTCAATTATTTTTGTTTTTCTAGTAAAAACGTACGACTCTGCTTTTTAAATATCCACTATTTCAATCACGGAAATACTTTTCTCGTTGTTATTTACAGCTTGCAATAGACGCGTTCTTTTTTAAAGTAGATTGGTTACAGCTTGCACCGAAATTATTTTTAAATTCGACTGGTACTTCGTTTCAATTATAGAAATTTAATTTTGATTAGGCAACTGAAAACAACGAAAATACCATAAATTAAAACAGAGTTTCTATGAAACAAAAACTGTATTCGATTCAAATTTAGATCTCCAATTCTAAGGAAATTAAATTTTTTGTAATAAAGATACGAAAAGACAAAAGTTTAAAGCAATTATGACAAAAAGGAAAAATATCTAAAACTGAAGATGACGATACAGTTAATGATATGAATGAAGATCGTGGCGCTCGGATCGAAAACGAGGAAAACCTCAAAAAAACGCTAAAAATGATAGCCGTAATCCAAAGGATTGAAAAACTTGATGAAGATGATGATGAACCATGGCTCTGATCTCCACGTTCTATAAAATTCTATTATTTGCAATGGAAAATGGTTTTATCCAAGCAACAACCCAAATAAGGAAAACCAGAGCCTAGACAAAGGATAATCATCAAAAGCAGTTGCAAATAGAGGTCGATTCGAACGGAAAGTTTTGTACTATGCGTCTAAGTATTTGAATTTAAAAGGGAGAAATATCGAGATTAATCAACCGCGAGAAACAAAAAAATAAGATAGAAAAACTTGGTGATAGTTATATGAAGAGTTTAATAGTGCGATGAATCAAAATTCGCTGTCCACTGGATCCATGTACAAACACGTCGGAAACTCGGTGGTTAGGGGATGTTTTGGAGGTAAGATTTCGAAGAAAAAATGCTACAAAGAAGTAATAAAGAAAAATATTGATCAACACCGGATCACCAGAAGAATCATCTTCCAGCATAACAACGATTCCAATTAAGCTGTACAAAGAGAATAATAGGAAAAAATGGCAGACAAACAACAAAAATAAATCGATTCGACATTAATATATTCGAAGAAAAAAACAAATGCGATTTATTCGATGGTGATTTAGTAAAATAATCGATTTATATACAAAGTTTTTCGGGTGTTTCGCGTTGTTGATATTTCTAACAATGATCATTGAATATCTTTTTGTTTGTTTCCGAAATGAAATAAAAAGAAAACAGTTTCGGTACAACGAGATCTTTCCAGGAAGAATACGAACGAGAATTTCGGGCAGTAGGCGTCGCCTTTCAAACACTAATCGATTCGAATCGATGATTATTTTCAAACGTCTTCAATATCCATACTAAAAACTGTTTTTTTTGTGGAAAAATATTTATTTTCTTTCGTATTCAGCTCGAGGAAGATCTTTGATTCATGCTTAACAGTAATGGGTGATTATTTTCAATTTCCAGCACATTTTATCACCTCTTGAATATCTGGTTGAAATCTTTTGATTCTAGATATAGTTAATGATATGAATGAAAATAGCGGCTCTCAGATCGTCAATCTGCAGTAGAAATCATCATTTTCCCCATGTCTTTTTGACATATCTAGTTTGACATCATCGTTTATTAGCCCGTGTCAATACATTCGTCGAATTTCCTTCGTCTAGGCATATCGAATTTATCGAAAGCGAATCTGCTTTTTTGTTTAGTTCCTGGAGGTTAATTGTCTCGGGGCGTCCATTGGGTGTTGGTTGAATGTGTTGCTGCATTTATTTCGATCTTTGCTGTCGCACTGAAGGTCGAACGGGGTGCCCGGTCGATTTTGTATTCTCGCGGGTATATGGTCGTAAATTTAACTATTCGGTAGTTGGGAATTCGCGAGGACATGTTGGCCTCGCACATTTAGAAAACTCGCCAATTTTATTTCGACGTTATTAGAAGCTACCTGCTCTACGACAAAAAATATTCGATGAATAACTATTCAAGGTGTATTTAATTTTCATTTTCTACTATAAAACTCGCAGTTTTTTTTTTTCTAGCTTACCCGATAGTTAAATATAGGATAAATACTTTAATAATTGGTCTAACAGTACCAAGCACATGCTTGAGGTCTTCTTAAACTGAAGCTTAATTTCTTCACAGTATCGGACTACAAATTATTTGTAAATGGCCGTTAATTTCATTTAAACGAGAGAAATTCTGGATGTTATTAGGAAAAAATTGATTAAATCAACCAAAATATGATCCCATTGACGTTAATCGATATGATTTGACATAAAGAGACGTCAAATGACTATCGACGTCAATCAAAAACTTCTTTTTATAGATTAAGATGTTTTGTTAATATCTTGAGCAGCTGAATTGAAATAATTAGGACGACAATGCCCATCCACATAATGTCAACAGTTGAAATTGTTGTTATGTATTGGCCACCCTGTAGCCTGGTTTTAAATACCAAGACCAAGACCAAGACCAAGACCAAGACCAAGACCAAGACCAACACCAAGACCAAGACCAAGACCAAGACCAAGACCAAGACCAAGACCAAGACCAAGACCAAGACCAAGACCAAGACCAAGACCAAGACCAAGACCAAGACCAAGACCAAGACCAAGACCAAGACCAAGACCAAGACCAAGACCAAGACCAAGACCAAGACCAAGACCAAGACCAAGACCAAGACCAAGACCAAGACCAAGACCAAGACCAAGACCAAGACCAAGACCAAGACCAACACCAAGACCAAGACCAAGACCAAGACCAAGACCAAGACCGAGTTGTGCAAGACTGGGCAGATGAATTCAAACAGCTAAGACAATGTTCGTCCACATAATGCCCTCCACATACTGCAACTTTCGTACGGCAGTTGGAATTGTTGTTGGGTACTGACCACTCCGTAACTTTGACTAAAATCCGAGCATTTATGGGATGAACTTAAGAGAACAGTTCGAGCTAGAAATTCTGCACTAGCCGCGAAATTGGATGGGAGATCAAATCAGAAGAATCGAACAAGATCGAGTGAAAAAAACTCATGAGATATATGGAATTTAAGCTTGTATTTTCTTTATCAGTGATGAGGAATATTGATCTTGACCTTGTGGTCTGAGTCTTGATCTTGCATTTTTTGCTAAAGGCGTCCAAGAGCAATACCAAGAGTAAGACCAAGGCCACTAAGACCAAAAACAAGACCACCAAGACCAAGACCAAGACCAATGCTTCGAAATGTTAAAATGAGAAAAAGAATGGAAGCTGCGGATTTTGTGCAACTTGAGTCAAGGTTTTAGCACGATGAATATCATGAGACACTGTCTTAAATCTGTCTTCAAGTGCTTCAGCAATTCTGCAAGCATTCAAAGGAATTTAAAAAAAAAATTATAAATCCAAGCGGTGTTTCTTTCGATTCATCGCTTTCAACAGTTGCTTTTTTTGTATCTCGAACAAGTGTTTTTTTGGGTGGATCCGTACCTGTAAGGTGAAGTCTATGTTACAAGGTCAAACGTATAATTTGGATACATAAATGTCGGACTGTAATAAAGTAGAATCGTCGTTGTATTCAATTGGTACAATATAACTATTTTTGGTACGAAGAAATTTCGAACATTAATATTTTTTTTAATATATCATTTCTAGTTTATTGGTAAATCACGACGAACAAAAAAATTAATAGATACTACCGCGAGTTTCTCAATTTCAACAACTTTCAATTTAGGGTAACTCGATACGAAACATCGAAAATATTTATTTTTTAAAACTAATAAGTCGTTTATATGTTAATTTAAATCTATTACGAATTAAAAAAAATCGAGAATTTCTCAAAATAGTCAACGAGTCGGCAATTAACATAAAACTCAGGTGAAATCATTTGAACTCCTCTTTAGCAAAAATACTTCTAATGAAGTAAATCGTATAATCTTTGACCTCAACTAGCGATTTTCAAACTAACTGTTATTTAAAAACATACAGAGTGTTCCTAAGAAACCGATATAAAATTTTTTTATACAGAATGACTTTATTATTTATTTGTCCTTTAAATATCAATTTGAAGGATTATAATTATTATTAGACTTCGTATTTTAAATTTTTTTATCTTACAGGGTAGTCTAGTATGCGTATATTTAAATGGAACACCCTATATTTGATTGCATGTTTAAAATTAGTTCAATACCCTGTATAATGTGGGAGACATTCAAAAATGAAAATCTGTTACGTCCAAAGCATTCGAATAGTAATAAAAATACTAAAAAAAGATTTCATATTTATCGAATCTCATACAGGGTGGATCTAATTACTGATACATTATTTTTTTTTATGAACCATTCTGTATTTTATGTGAGTATCGATGCGCATTTCGTATACTTCAAATTATTAGTTCTTAGAAATAATTGTGTATTAGATATGATTTTTATGACAAAAATTGACATTTGACATTGACATGACATGACATTAGATATTTTGTTTTTTGATTTGGAGGTTTGGTATATTTTGTGATGAATTTGGATTTAAATTTATTATAGTCAAGTGCAATTGGTCTCCGTCTATAAACAATACACCTTTTTGTTTTAAATTGGGGTATTAGTCCGGTCAATTTAGTCATTTTTACAATTTTTTTATTATATCTCAGAAACGTTAGCTCGTAGGGAAAAAAGTATCGATAGTTTTTTTGTAGATAATTTTATGATCTACAATTTTTGTTTGAGGTATTTTTATGATAAAACTCACCGTTTTGCTGAAAATTTTGAAAAACTTATTTTTTTGACATTTGACCTTGAATAAAATTTTTTCTATCCACGGGAATGATGTGGGACTTTAAAATTTTATATTAAATTATGTTTTATACAATTTTATTAATTATTCAGTAAAGATTGCTCAGTATCGGAGTACTAATAACAATAAATTTCCGAAATTAACATACACCTACAATTTAACGAAACTGTTTTTGTTAAAAATTCAGTTTACTATAAGTAATTCCACTGCTAATATCTAATACCACCCACTGTACGTAATTAAACAGTTAGTAAAACCATGTAACCCATCTACATAAATTATTTATGACACCAAATATTATTTATTAAAGTCGAAAAAAATTATTCCGATTTTATGATAATTTTCTCGACCTCCCCCGGTATTTTTTATTGAATACTAATTGTAACATAACAAACAAACAGTATGATGAGAAAAAAATTTCAAAACGTATCTGCAGACAAAAAAAACAACGGAAATAAATAGACACAAGATTATGGAAAAGCCTACGGATTAACCAACTAAGATTATGCTGAAAAACCACCGCGGATAGAAAATCCGCAGTAAGTTTAGTGAATAAGATATTAGGAAAGAATTTCTTATCGATAATCATAGAATTAGATCTTGAATAAATTGAGAAAAAAACAATGAAAAAATCAGATGATTGTTGAAGACTTGGAAGGGCTTTGAATGAGTTAATCCGTCTTCGAAATATCTGCTAGACTGAGTTTAATGAAGAAGAAAACAAAATATTTGTTAATCTTTAGATGATTAAACACAAGATGGGGGAGAAGCTCGTGGATTAACTAACTAAGATTACGCTGAAAAACCACTGCGGATAGAAAATCCGTAGTAAGTTTACTAAAGAAGATATTAGGAAAGAATTTTATAGAATTACATCTTGAATAAATTGAGAAAAAGCAATGAAAAAATCAGATGATTATTGAAGACATGGAAGGGATTTGTGTAAGTAAATCCGTCTTCAAAATAACTACTAGACTACGTTTAATGAAAAAGAAAACTAAATATTTGTTAATCTTTAGATGAATAAACACAAGATTGTGGAGAAGCTCGTGGATTAACTAACTGATATTACGCTGAGAAACCACTGAGAATAGAAAATCAGCAGTAGGTTCAATGAAGAAGACATTAGAAAAGAATTTCCTATTGATAATCATAGAATTAGATCTTGAATAAATTGAGAAAAAACAATGAAAAAATCAAATGATTGTTTAGGACATGGAAGGGATTTGTGTAAGTAAATCCGTCTTCAAAATAACTACTAGACTACGTTTAATGAAAAAGAAAACTAAATATTTGTTAATATTGTGTTAAATAAGCACAAGATGGAGGGAAAGCTCGCGGATTAACCAACTAAGATTACGCTGCAAAACCATTGCGGATAGAAAATCCGCAGCAGATTGGGAAGAAACGAAGATTAGACCTTTTGAGCTTCAGCTTTAATAAATGAATTAACCCATTAACAAATCAACTCCAAAGAAGGAGCAGATTCGAGCAGAAAACGAAGTTAAATAACCAAAAAAGATCTTCGAGGCATCACCTCTTATAAAATATTCAACGAAGGTATAATTTAAAAATTACTTCATTTAATTCGGGTCTGTCTACCCTAAAACACTACCACGAAAACTATATCGTGATTCAAATAAATTGATAAACAATTTTTTTTAAATTATGTAAATATCTTTGTAGGAAATAACATGTTTAAGGTAAATTTTGATTGACTGTTTAATAATAATTCTAATGTATGTTAGAAACATAATTTCTAAATATATCCTTGATACGCTGATCCTTGTTATTTCTCAATTATATTCCTGTCTGTCTACCTGCTTTATAAATTGTACGTTTTCGCTAAATTCGCCGCGGAATTATTTTAATAATAGTTTTTCTTTTAATTCGGATTAAACGTAAATTGATTTCGTGTTTATAATTTCGTGATTGATTCCAAGTTTAACCATTTAAATTAAAAAAAAAATAAAGAAATCATTTAAAATGATAAAAACGAAAACAACGCGGGGTGGATTCCGCAGTAGCTCGACCGGGGAAACTCTATCGGCGCTGGTAACGTCAGCAATCTATTAACGCGTCGCAAAACGAAGCTTTGACAAAATTAAGGTTGTGCGACAATTTTTTGACTAAATTCAAGATGGAAAACCCGATTTTTGAGTAAATTGAGCTTAAAAACGCCGTTTTTTACAAAATTTAAGTCGAAAACCAAATCGAACAGGCATTTTTGAATAGAATTTCAGTAGAAGAACCAATTTTTTGACCAAAATCAATAAACGAGAATCATCTTTTGACAAAATCAAGTTTGTCAGACAATTTTTGACCAAAATTAATAAACGAGAAACATCTTTTGACAAAATTAAGGTTGTGAGACAATTTTTTGACCAAAATCAATGAACGAGAATAAACTTTTGACAAAATTGAGGTTGTGAGACAATTTTTTGACTAAATTCAAGATGGAAAACCCGATTTTTGAGTAAATTGAGCTTAAAAACGCCGTTTTTTACAAAATTTAAGTCGAAAACCAAATCGAAAAGGCATTTTTGAATAGCATTTCAGTAGAAGAACCAATTTTTTGACCAAAATCAATAAACGAGAATCATCTTTTGACAAAATCAAGTTTGTCAGATAATTTTTTGACCCAAATTAATAAACGAGAAACATCTTTCGACAAAATTAATGTTGTGAGACAATTTTTTGACCAAAATCAAAGTCGAAAACAGATAACGTGGTCTGGAGTTCCGTGCACCAGCGGCAGTCCGGATCATCTGTGATGCCCATGGTATGAAGGTAACGTCTAGATTTCGGTAATATTTACCAGGGGCAGTTGTTTGGTGAGAAAGGAACGGAATTAGTCTCATATCAAGCGTTTCTATCCATCTCTGTCGAACTCGATTTGCGAGAAGATTGTTAAGAGACGTGATGAGCCGTTTTTGGTAGCTGATTCCATAAACTAGCAATTCTTTAAGGAAAAGAGATGAATTGACGTTCTGGGCGTCTATAGACGAACCAGGTATTTAGTAGAAGTTGCAAATACTACTCTCCAAATAGATTTACGTTGGATTACTAGGTAAAACCTAAAAAGATCAACGATATTTCTTTCTACGCTCTAAGATATCCAGGTCAATTCATGGTGTTTCCTATAAATATTTAGATAAATATGTTTGGGAAATCAACACCAAAAGCGTGAGTAATATCCAAAGATGGCTTCTTGGTAGTCTTAGAGAGATACATTTTGATTTACCAATAGATATTGATCCTAAACTCAATAGTTAACAATAATTTGTAGTGATGGAGATGATTTCATATCCAGATAAGACTAAAATAACAAATTGCATGCATAAACTTTCACAATTTATAAAATTATCGTATGTTTTGTTTTGGTACCGTTTGAAACAATCTAATAGGTCAAAGTTGGTACCAAAAATATTTTCTACGGCATTTCTACGTCCAATTACCGTGTTATTCTAATAGGTACTTAAAAAAAACCTGTTTCTAATCAAGTTTAAAGCTATAAAATATAGTTATACCTTTAAAATCTCTTTTTAGTTGAGGAAATTGGTTTTACGTAACTCGATTGGCATGATCTATCGAAATACCAAGAATTTTTATTACTTCAATGGTTATTTATTTATTGTTTCTTCTCGAGTTATTTATAGTTCAGTTTCGAACATTAAATATACTCTATTAACAAAAAATAACTATCGAAACAGAAATTTCAACAATCAGTTTTCAATATCAAACAATAAAAAACGATTAGAACAGAAATCATGGTGATAAAAATATAAAAAATCTTCATAGAAACATCTGGAACAATCTAGACGACGTTATGAAGAAAAAACATACAACCAGATTAGAAACTTCACAATTCATAGAAGTTTCAAGTTTGAAGACGTTTAAAAGGCATTAACCCAACCAGTATGAAAGCTGAACTAGATTTTAGTTAAGTCGAGACGGATTCATCTAAATCAATAGTAAAATATTGTTAAAACATGAGGTGGAGACCCCAGAAACGTTGTAGAGATCCATTGGTACTGGATGGAAGGCGCGAGATCCAACGAACCTTTTGAAAAAGTTTAAGAGATCTAAAATTAGATCTATGAGGATCAATCGGATAGATAAATCAAGAGAAAATGCAAACTATTCCATTCCAATTCCGATTTGAACCAATCAGATACTTTACATTTCGAGCCTTCTCCATAAGCTGATAGCATTCCGAATTATCTTATAGTATGAATAAAGGGAAAAAATCATTTTTGTTAATTGATTGATCAATTCTACTATAATTTACAAGATTTTATTATTTTTTCTTGTATATAACTCATTCACAATACACTTGACATCAAGATTTTTCGCTCTGATGGTATTCCAATCCAATACAAAAACTTTTCGTTATGAATCGATGTCTTTTGATATCTCTGAGGAACATCAGGGATTCAGAAAGATCGAGTCTGCTATAGATCCGCCAAGAATTCAATAAGACAGCCTTGTGATTCATCGATCTCACCAAAGCATTTGATAGGGTACGATCGAGAAATAACAATTTCCCCTTAAAGATGGCACGAAATTTGCTTTTTACCATCCCAACATCAACCATTGAGTAAACACAGGACTAAGTCCTAATTTAAGATAGAAAAGAAGAAGAAAAAGTTATTATATGATTGATTTTAAACGCAATTGGGACTTTTGGAACTTCCTCGTATATAAAACGTTTCATTATATGTTTTAACGTGATTTTTCACTATTATTTATTTTAGAATTATCATAATTTTGGAAATTTATTGGATTTTTGGTAGTTGTTTTGTGTCATAATTTTATTTTCTTTCGAGACGAAAATTAATGATTTAGGCGATGAGACAGATACGAAATGAAAAGAAAAACATGAAACAACAATCTAAAATGATTTTTATTTATAAAAACTACTTATTTTTCGAACATAGGCGTCTCTAAACTATTTTGAAAATGATAAACGTCCACCGTATTCACCAGATTAGGTCCCGTGTTTTTTAAATTTTATTTACTGAAAGTTAAATTGTTTGTACAGATATTTTGTCGAAAAAAAAACAAGATTATTTGTTAGATATGAATAAAAATTATTATAATTTAACATAAATTAGTAAAAATATATATTGGACAATTAAAATATCGGAATGAAATAAGTTATATTGTTCATGATAATGAATTAAAACGAGAAGTAACTTAATACGAATGGAAAAATGGGCTGTACGAAGTTATTCGAACCATATGTTGAAATATTCGGTAAATTTTCAAGAAAGCATTGGCGTCGCTATAAATCGGAAACAGGGTGAAAAAATAGCACAAAAAAATCACGAAAAACTCGGAGTTTACTTACGAAAATTGTAAAAAAACAGAATGTGAGTCAAAAATGAAGAAAATTAACAATAAGAAAATAGAATTTCTAAAAATAAAAAGCTAATAAATAACTTTTAGTGGTGGTTCTTCGTTATATTTAATGGGGTTCGTAAAAAGGAAGAATCCCGAAGGTAATTTCTTGTTTTTTAGTCAAATATTTTGTTTTCTTCTATTATTTTCGAAACGTACGCCAATGCTTACGAAATACAAACACATATGTCATAACTACCCTTAAGTAAATGGAATAAAGTCACAAAATTTGTGCAACACCGGAAAGGGGATGTATTTCTAATACCTACCATATAATAAGGGTAGTTTTAGACCTACATCTGGCACTATCGCTTTCGCACTTACCCCCGTTGCTCCGCATGATATACCTGGGGGTTGTGAAATGTTAATGTTAAAATTAATTTATTTTTTAATAAATATATTATTGGCGAGAATGGAGTAATAAATAGGTGGAGACATCGTATATAATTATCGTATCTAATCCCACCTAAGTACCACAAGCACCACCCACTTAAATCGTAATAACTAATCGTAGTTAATCTCGCCCCTCTCTAGTTGATTCTTTCTTTCTATTATTTGTCGTATTTTCTTGCGAAAATGATGATTCATCATCATACATTCCCACTATTCATTCATATCCATTGGCGAAACTTTATACAGGGTGTAAATATATATAGAATTAATAATAACAGTTAATTTGTTTCAAAACTCTCGTAGCTTGTCTTAATAAGAAAAAATAGTCAAAATACGATAGAATTGATATTTTTCGATAGCTGCAACATCGCAAATGTTAAATCGACAATGTACAAATATTAAAAAAAAACTCGTTTACCAAAACTTGTTTATGTCTCGTTTTAAGTGGTTTTCATATTATTATTAGCTCAAAAAGTTCAAAAACCTTCAAAATTTTCGTGAAAATTCGTGTGGAAACCGAAAAATTATAATAATACTAACGATTACTGATTACAGTGAATCTAACAACCGCTCAAATATCGTATAGAAAATACACGTGTGCTAAAAGAAATTTATAGTTCGAATTATTAAAAAATTTCATAATTTCATTCCACCCTGTATAATTATGAAGTTTTTAAATGTAAGAGTGATTAAAACAGTCAAAAAGACAGTTCAGATTATTAAAGAATTTCGTATTTTCATTCCACTCTGTATAATCACGTAGTTTTATCAGAATGATTGAATGAAAAAATAAATCTGAAAATAGTGTACAAAAGATGTGATTGTCCTATTTTATGTACTTTGAATAATTTTTTATTAATATCATCAACATATTCCTTTTAAATTATTATGAAAAACTTTACAATTGAAAATTATTGAAACGAAAAATTTACAATAATAACCATAATTACGGTAAATATGGCAACCACGCAAATTCTATGAGTCTACAAAAAGATTATCAAATTCCATACATAAAATTCCACTCTGTATAAATAACCAATTCACTTCTATTTGGGTTATTTACTATTAAAAAAAAATTTCTTCGAAATGTTTTCGTTACCGAAACAATAATCATTATTTATAGAAATAATTCATTTATTTTTGTATAAAAAAAATTGTTTACGTCTTAAACAATAAATAATTGTTAGTTTTATATAAATAACTAAGGTGCGGGCACCTCGTGATACGACTAGTAACTATAACGTCGAATTAATGAGAAGAATCTACTTTTAAAGAAGGAATCTTTTAGCGTATAAAAAAGTAGAGCGAATAATTGATAGATGGCGGTGCTGTATTAAAATCAGCTGTTCGTCAATATTACAGTTGGGAGATGTTTAATATTGGATACTTTTAAATTATTCATAGTGTTGTTATTAAAAAAATTTGTAATAATTTTCCATCTTTATGAATTATAGTTTGCATATTTATATGAAGAAACGATCGAAAAATTAATAAAATTCGAATTATATGAGGTGAAATCATAAGTTGTCAGTATAATGAGAAATATATTTACAAGACGATGTTACTTTTCTCAATCTCTATACATTGTATTCTCGTTACTTATATACAGAATCGGTCAAAAAATTAATAACAATAAACTTTTATACGGTGTATATTAGGTCTCTTCTGATTTAAAATTGATTTTTTTTTTCGAGGTTCGACCTTCATACAAATTGTCACGAATTTTCTGCTAATTAATAAAAAATTCATCGTATATTTATAAAAAAAAAATATTGAGACAGATATGAACGTAAGGATGAATTACAAGCTTGAACCGCGGTGTTGATTATTTATAGAATCATTTGGCATGGAATATAAAGTGCCTTGACGATATAGTTTCGAGCAATGTTGGACGGGATGCAGAGACAATTTTTTTTTATTTCATACACAGTTTCGGTGACTACGTGATTTCGATTTAAGCGGTAAATATACCTTTTTCACTAAATTCATCACAAACGATGATATAAACAAAAAAAATCATATTGAAATGTCAATCAATTGATTACGTTTTGTTTATTAAATGTTTAAAGTATCACACATGCCCAAATCAGGCACATAGGGTGGATATTCAGTTACTGTAATATTATTTTCACGTAAAAACTCATATACATATTATATTTGAACCACCCTCGTAATTTATTTGCTGCAGATATGTGAAAATTTATAAAAAGGTATATTTATTATCGAATCTACGTTTATTTTTCGAAAGTGTGAAGTGTTTTGTTGATTTTTTTAAATAAAAAAATGCTAGGGAGGAAGAAACATCATAGACACGATAGTCATCCAAAACCAAAGAAGAAGAACTACATTCCATTTAGCAGAATTAGAAGGGTAAAAAAATTGTCATTTTTTATTGTTTTGTTTTATTAAAATTTGTCATCGATCTCAAAAACATATTTTCATATTTAATTTGTTGAAATATCCAACTCCGAACGAGGATATTTCAAGTAAACGAAAAGGTAGTCCGAATACATTCACTATTAGTACCTAATCTACCCCATATTCTCCAGATTCGGCCCCTAGTGTCTTTTTCCCAAAAATATAACTTGTTTGAGAGGAATTTCCATCATTAATACCATTTTGAAAAAAAAAGACGGAAATTATTATCTTGCTTCTTTGTTTGTTTATTTTCAGACAATCCTCGTAGCAACGATGCGTTTAATAAACATCTTGTATAAATATTTTTGTTTCGTCATATTTAATTAATATGTTTCCAAATATGAGCTAATCCGACCCTGTAACCACACGATGTAATTATATACAAAGCGCTTGCGCGAGTATCGATTCGGCCAACTGACTCCAATTTTACATAATAAATCTACTTCAACATCAACCGGGGGAGTGTCCTACTTATCTTATTGACACGACGATTATTTTATTTTTATTTATCATATTTTAAAAATAATTATTTTTTTCTAAAAGAATATATATCCAATAGATTCAGTACGTATTCAAAAATAATCTAATATTAAGAATCAATTTTCCTCGATTGGCAAATTTTCCAATTAATTAGAAAGAGACAGACTTATGCAATATGCAATGAAAGATGTTTTTCTTTTACGCTAATAAATATGGCAACATTGGTAACATATTGATGAAAGAAGTTCACGTACAGGTCAGGATTCGATATGCATTGCGTTATCGTGAATTAAAGGTAACGATTTTTCTATTTATTAAAAAACTTTATTTACAAAGCGCAGGACACTCGTGACCGTTATAAACCCTATGTTCACAATCTCGTTGGTAACTGATAAATTTGAGTATAAAAACCAGTACACACGTGATCGTTTTGAATTATACGTCTACGATCTCATTGGAAACTCACTCATTTGAAAAAAATGCTTTTAATATAAAACGCGGCACACACGTGACCGTTGTAAACCGGACAGTTTCAATCTTGTTAATAATAATCAAATTTAAATATTAAGTGCAACACACACGCGACCGTTGTAAACCGTACGGCTACGATTTCGTTGTTTATTCACACATTTGAACAAAAACTTTACTTTTAATACAAAGTGTGGCACACACGTTACAGTTATAAACCATCTGTTCACAATCTCGTTGGTAACTGAATAATTTGAATATAAACCCAGTATACACGTGACCGTTTTGAATTATACGTCTACGATCTCATTGGTAACTCACTCATTTGGAAAAAATACTTTTAATATAAAGCGTGGCACACACGTGACCGTTGTAAACCGAACAGTTTCAATCTTGTTAATAGTAATCAAATTTCATTGTAAAGCGCAACACACATTCGGCCGTTTTAAACAGTAAGGCTACGATTTCGTTGTTTATTCACCCATTTGAACAAAAATAATACTTTTGATGTAGAGCGCGGCACACACATCACAGTTTTAAACCGGACAGTTTCAATCTTGTTAATAATAATCAAATTTAAATGTGAAGCACAGTACACACGCCACAGTTTTAAGCCGTAAGGCTACGATTTTGTTGTTTATTCACACATTTGATAAAAATAATACTTTTGATGTAATGCGTGGCACACACGTGACCGTGACAGTTTCAATCTTGTTAATAAAAATCAAATTTCAATGAAAAACCCAGCACACACGCGACCGTTTTGAACCATACGGCTACGATCTCATTAGTAAATCACTCATTTGGAAAAAATTACTTCCAATATAAAGCGCAGTACACACGTGACTGTTTTAAATCGTACAACGAAATTCTGGGCATCCTTGTACAAAGGTTTGCCAGTTCTTTCATACACTCGATCAAACAACGTCTTCTTTTTCGTTATTGCGAATTTTTTTATCGCCTTAAACAAATTAATGAAAGAAAATTTCTATTTCTAAATTTTTGCGCTGATATCCATGTATTTGCGGCTTTAGTCGTGACGTTGAATCGACCATTCGTGTTTTATTACGACCGTTAAATTCACTGATAAATTTTATGTAAACAACACGCCGACGTAGCAGTAGCCACTTCGTTAATTAGGAAATTAGAAAATATAAGTCCGGTCCTCTATCTATGAGGTTTTTAAACAACCACACGCCGACGACGG
Source organism: Diorhabda carinulata (assembly GCF_026250575.1). Lineage (NCBI taxonomy): Eukaryota > Metazoa > Arthropoda > Insecta > Coleoptera > Chrysomelidae > Diorhabda > Diorhabda carinulata. The sequence goes on from NC_079462.1 coordinate 16,460,562, forward strand.
TCCGACTATGAAGTATCAGACATTTGAGCGAGACTGTACTGACAACCTGGCGGCAGTAGTCCGCATTACGTACATTTTCTTTCATATTCATTCAGTTTTCCGACAAATGTCGGTGGTTCGGTTCGATAAATCGTATTTTTTCCCTATTTTCACGAACTGAAAACTATCTTAGATGCCTAACAACAACAGGACCATTCGGTTGATTTACTTTTTTGGTTTCAATACGTGATACAGGTTGTTTATTTCGTAGTTTATCATTTTTCGTGTTTATAGTTTTATTTATTTATTGTTTATGTTTAATTAGTGCCGATGTTGCAGTATAATAATTATAATAATCAAGGTTACAATAAACTATTCACGCAGGTTAGTTGGAAACTTTGTGTTTACTATTTAATTGTATTTTCGATATATTGATTATTTATATATTTAACACGTCTATTTATTTATTTTTTTTTGACATTTTATCAAAAAACGTTATATTTATAACCTATATATAATATACAATCATTAAATATCTTCGTTTCAATAGGAATTTTTATTAAAAGATGATATTTCTAACATAATGTATCATAACCTCACTTTTATGTAATTGGCTATTTATTTCGTTTGATTTATTCTTACAAAAAATAAGATATTGGAAATATTAAGATCAGTAAAACGATTTTTTTATATAAATATACCGATAATTTACTATAAAACATTGTTTTTAATGAAGCATGCGCAGAAATGGTCAATTAATGAGATTAAAATAAACAAATATAATCAGAAATAGAAAGAATTCAGTCATATTCTTGAGTATTATTAGATGTTCGTAACAGTATAACGAAAATTTATTGGGAATATCTAAAAATAAAGATTTTGTTTGAAATAAAATATTATACCTATACAGTCATAAAAAAAAGTACGATAATCGTTTACCTGTGTGAAGTTTCTTACTATTATTTTTTTATCAAATAAACCGAATTTTTGCAAAAACATTTATTATAATAGGCTACATAAATGGATTATCAAAAATTGAAGATTAAATTTGTGTTTTTACATCCGAGGATGATCCCAGAAGTATTTTATAATATACTACTTCCATAACTCATAACTAAACTTTTTAACTTTCATTTTAATATTTATTTTTGGTAGTTTTCATAAATTTCTTATCGAAATATACACAAAATTTTTTTTCCAATCAATATAATATATATATATATATATATATATATATATATATATATATATATATATATATATATATATATATATATATATATATATATATATATATATATATAGACTATCGAATCGTCAAAAACATAGTAGTCGCCATATTTGAAACCATGACGTAATAAGTTTGTTCGTTAGTGTGATTCCGAATCGGTTCAGGGGCGGATCACAAGCACACTTTTGAAATTAATGATTCGGAATCGATTCTAAACTTCATCCGCGAACAAAGCTAGTATATGGATTTCAGAAAATTTTCAACCTTTTTTATAATAAGAATGGCGTTGCCAAATCGCTAGAATAGTTGAGAAAAAATTAAAAAAAATTTGAATGTGTAAGGGTATGTTTATATTACGAAAAATAATTAATTTTAAATTTATGATAATAATGAAATTTTGAGAATTCTAATTTCCTTTATACTTTTTTGAGAATCCTCGTTTCCTGGAAACTTTTTTTGAGGATTGAACTTTCTAAATCTAAATAACATATTTCCAGTTTACTCGGTACCTAAACAGTGTTTTTAAAAAATTCTTGCTTTTTTTTCAGAAAATCGTCGCTATCAGATTTTTCGATTTCTGAATGTTTTTTTTAGTAATATTCTCGCTGCATTGATATTTTTTTCAACAATTATCATTTTTTTTTTTCGAAAATTTCATTTCTTAAACAAATACAATAGTATTTTTTTCAATTTTGGGTTTCTTAATGTTTATTTTTTAATAAAATTGTCGTTGTCCAATTATTTTTTGAGAATTCCGCTATATGGGCCGTTTTTTTAAATTTTGGGCTTCTTAATGTTTACTTTTCGAAAAAATTGTCGCTCACTAATAATTTTTTTTGAGAATTTCGCTTCTTGGGCCAATTTTTCAAATTTTGGGCCTCGTAATGTTTATTTTTCGAAAAAATGTTCGCACTCCAATAATTTTTTTGAAAATTCCGCTTCTTGGGCCAATTTTTCAAATTTTGGGCTTCTTAATGTTTATTTTTTGAAAAACTTGACGTTTTCTAATATATTTTTTGAGAACTCCGCTTCTTGGGGCAATTTTTCAAATTTAAGGTTTGTTAATGTTTATTTTTCGAAAAAATTGATCTCTAATAATTTTTTTTCAGAATTCCGCTCCTTTTTCATATTTTGGGTTTTTTAATGTGTATTCTCGCTTTTCGTAGATTTTTTTCAAGAATATGGTTTTGAAATTGGCAGCGCCATTTTTGTGTCAGTGACACGACTGGCACACAGATGGCGCCCACCAGAAATCTGGTCGTTTATTACGAATTTTTTCTTATAAACGCTTCAACTTGTTAATATTTTATGTTTGAAATCGTGTATGTATTCTTTTCAGGGCTCGGCTGATTCGAACTATTCGCAACCGTCGTCAGATCTTTCGCTCGACGAAGAAAAAGAAACGTTACGTCGAGAAAAAGAACGTCAGGCCCTTAATCAACTGGAAAAAGCAAGGGTGAGTATTGTTCATATGCAAACCACGTCTCGAATCGATTATTTTAACTGTGAACCATCAAATTCTCTTGTGAAAGAAGAATATGGCGACATCATCATTAAACAGCCAGTCGAGTCCACTGTTGGGCCTCAATCTCCACCATTGTGTGCAGTCGGCTGGCAGTCGTCATCCAACTGCTGCATCGTCTGGATTTTGTTTATGATAGTTTTTTATTGAGGTTAGAATTCCATCTTTCGAACATATTTCTATTTGAACGAATGAGATTTAGGACCAGCAAGACAGATTTCAAATAAAGGCACAGCTTTTTTGGAAAACTTCCAATTTGATTTTGCAGAATTTACTTTGTTTTTTGTTATTTTTGTATTTTCCAGACAAAACCGGTAGCGTTTGCCGTCAGAACAAATGTAGCTTATGATGGATCCGTCGATGATGATTCCCCCGTTCATGGATACGCCATTTCTTTCGAAATCAGAGATTTCTTGCACATCAAGGTCAGTTTTATACTGCTAAATATCAATTATGTGCATAATTACACTATTTTATGTATAAATATACCGAAATATTTATGTCTTTAAATTGTATCATTCTAAATGGGACATCCTGTATTCGCGATCGCACAATTATTAGGAAAAATCGAAATATTTATGTCTTAAATCGATTCATTATAAATGGGACACCCTGTATTCACGAACGCACAGAATATTAAAAAAACAAAATATTTGTCTTTATATTATCTCATAAATAGGACACCCTGTATTCACGAAAGCACAGAAGATTAAAAAAAAACGAAATTTTTGTCTTTATATTGTGTCATTATAAATAGGTATTCGAGAACGGACAGAATATTAAAAAAACCGAAATATTCATGTCCTCACATTGTGTCATTGTAAATGGGACACCCTGTATTTACGAATAGACAAAATATGTAAAAAAAACTTGAAATTTTTCATGTTGCTACATTAGGACATCCCGTATTTACGAGCTAGTTTTACGAATAAACAAATTTTTTTTATTTTTCAATGATACTTTGGGAATTATTACTGTATGTCGTGAATGGATAAATAATTTTGTTCTGTGTAGGAAAAGTACGATAACAACTGGTGGATCGGACGTTTGGTTAAAGAAGGCTGTGACATCGGTTTCATCCCCTCCCCCGTCAAATTGGAGAACTTACGTTTACAACAAGTGCAAACGAGGACAACAAAATTGTATTCGAGCAAGACGAGCTCGAGTTCCAACATCGGCGCCTCAGCCGGTAACGACGTTTCCCGAGGTAGCACTCCTCCCACGCCCGGTATGTCTTTTCCTATCCGAAAAATCACAGTTTAAGCGAAAAAATCGGCTATATGAAGTGCTGTCTTGTGACTTTTTTTTCTAATTTCCTCAACTAAAAATAATTATTTCAATATAATAATTGTGGTAAGGTAAAATGAAGACGTGGCAACGTTGTTTCCACACGTCATTCAATACATAATAACCCACATACACTAATACAAATGTAAAATAGGGTTTTCTTTTTTACCGATTCTATATACGTAATTATTTACTTATTTGTAGTAAAGTAAAATAAAAACGTGACCAAGTTGTTTTAACTCGTAACTTGTATAAAAAATTCGCTTAAAATCAAATTAAAATCCTAGTGATTCCTTTTTTACCTATATGCACCAATCCACCTTAAGCAGTAGATGATAGATTAGAATAGATTTTTTACAAAATTTAAATCATTCATAAAAAAAACAAAAATTGTGTTCTTATTTTAAAAAATTATCTCAGTCCTACACTGTTCGTACTATGTTTTAAATAAACACCCTGTAGCTTTAAATTGGTTAGGTTTTTTTAATATGAGAACACGATACAAAAACAGGTATTCCTTGTGTAAAATAGATGTAGACTGTATCTTCTGTAATTAAACAAGAAAGGAAACAAAACTCATGTTATTATTCAACAGATGTCTCTACTAGTTCGTTAATTTTATTCAATTATGTTATTATTTAATAGGTGGCGCTACGTATTGTAATTGAAATTTATTTAAAACAATTGACGTAAATAGAAAGTCGAGTAGAAAACTTCAACCTATTTTATCAATTTCTGTGTGTTAATTTTTTAATTTTAAATATTTTTATGATTATTTTAATATATAGGAGATGAATCGGATTCGATGGGTAATGTCAGAACGGGCAAATCGCTTACCACACCTCCGGCGAAAGAAAAGAAGAAACCTTTCTTTAAAAAACAAGAGGCTACGGCCCCTTACGATGTTGTTCCTTCCATGCGACCTGTAGTTTTAGTGGGTCCTTCTTTGAAAGGATACGAAGTAACTGATATGATGCAAAAAGCCTTATTCGATTTTTTAAAGCATAGATTCGAAGGAAGGTGAGTGAATTCATTTTTAATTTTTTAACATAACCTCAATCAATTTTTCATATCCAAACATAAACGAAATTTCCTAATCGTCTCATTATTAATTGCAATTTTGCAACGCTGTTATTTAATACAACAATCTGGTAGGTTAATATTGGCGGGAATTACAAAATCAATTATATTGATAGCATCGATTTAAAGATCTGCCTAAAATGAATTGAATCTCCAATGTGCATTGTTGCCAAATTCATCTATATTTCAGACAATATTCTCGTCTTAAAATAAATGAAAAAATTTGTTTAGATGATTTTCGTAATTGAACGTTTTTTTTGTGACAAATTTTTTCAGGAGAATGACACCGCTTCTAGAATTTTAAAGAAAATTTTTGAGAACATAGACAAATCAAGCTTTAGTTAGGTTTTGTTTGTTATATATTGGACTCGAAAATAAAAGAATAACTCCTTATTAATATTGCGAAGTTTTGAGAGGCGGTGACGACGAAGGAGGAGAATAACAAGTTTTGATTTTAATTAGTAGAGAGAGATAGAAAGTATTACAATTTTACTTACACATCACTCACCCTCTCTCTCTATCAAATTAATTCACTCATGCGAGGTTGCCATATTGATTTATATTTGAGATATCTCAAAATATAATCGCGTTTAGTTATTGTCCAAATCAAATTGGTTCGTCCATATGCAATGGTTGTCATATTGATTTGTATTTCAGGACATAATTATATATAGAAAAAAGTTTTTTAAATATACAAAAGTTTAAAGAAAATATAAGATATATTAGTTCTCAACACGTTTCAAACATTTTCCGTGTCAATGACACCGATCCCCCACCAAAATAATACAAAGAAAATTTATTGATATTGCAATATGGCAACTATGTAATTTATTTTACCAATCCTATACAGGAATATAGGCGCGATGTTGCCAACTTTTATGAAATTCGGATATTTTAGGCGAAATTTTATCAATAAAGTATTGTACCGATATATACAGGCCAAACAAAAATGAGTAAATATTTAGTTCGTTGGAACCTTTTGCTAAATTTAAATATCGTAAAAATATTTCATCGAATATGAATACACTGCTCAATATAAAACACAAATTTTTCTTTTCGACTTTTTGTTTTGATCAATTTTTTTTCCGGGTCAATGACATCGATGCACTACCAAAATGGATGAATTTTTAGTAAAAGTTACATTTTTTGCTAGTTTTTTCTAAAATAATATGAAAAAATAACTTAAAAAACTTAACATAAAGCGGCTTCATCATGAATACAAAAATCAGGGGAAAATTAGAAAATATAATCGATTTTTCTGTATGCGACGTTGCCATATTTTCTTAAATTTCGTATGTTCCAAGATATTTCATTGATTAAATTTTTGTTATAATATCTATTTATTAAATAAATGGGATAAATATTAATAGATTCGCTTTTAAAATTGTAAAAAATACTATTTTTTCAAAATCGATCGATTTTACTTGAACATAATTTTGGTAAATGAATTTTGTACGTCATTTTATTACGTAATATGGCGGCTACTGTTTCAATATGCACGTTTAACCATTAAAATTGAGATTAAGTAAAATTTTTGTTTTAGAATTATAATAACTAGGGTTATGGCCGACATATCGTTAGCCAAACGTTCTCTCCTAAACAACCCTTCGAAGCGCGCAATCATGGAACGTTCGACGACACGATCGACGTGCCTATCGGAAGTTCAGGCTGAAATCGAACGTATTTTCGAGCTTGCGACTACCTTACAACTAGTGGTGCTGGATTGTGATACAATTAATCATCCTTCGCAACTTGCCAAAACTTCTTTAGCCCCCTGTATCGTCTATCTTAAAATAAGTAGTCCTAAGGTACTTAAAATGTGTTTAATCGATGTTTTTTTCTTCTTTATTGAAATATCGGTTGTTAGGTTCTGCAACGGCTTATAAAATCGAGGGGGAAAAGTCAAGCTAGGCATTTAAATGTTCAAATGGTTGCTTCGGAAAAGTTAGCTCAATGTCCGCCCGAAATGTTCGACGTTATCTTAGATGAAAATCAATTAGAAGATGCTTGCGAACATATAGCGGAATATTTAGAGGTAAGTTTCGCGAATTTATGGGGAAAAAACAAAATAAACGAAAAAAAAATGCGTTTCAGGCTTATTGGAGAGCTACGCATCCTGAAATAAGTATCCCTAACGTATCTCGACCTATAGGTAGTTCTCCGCAGACTTCCCCAACGGTTGATCAAGAAAGACCAACATTACCAGGTATAAAATCTTATGCTTTTTATTTATCACAAACCAGTCTGGAATCCACGACATACGTTTAAAAAAATTAAATTCAATTTATTTTCGACTAAATAATTATTAAACGTGGCAACGCTATAACTTATTCAAACAATAACGAGATTCTTATAGATCAATGACCTGTTGCGATTTTTTCACTATGGCGTCTGTTAATAAACGAAGTTAATATCGTCCACTGAAGTGTATTAATTATTACGATTTATTATTAAACTCTAATTATTTCAATCCATTTTATCGTTTGTACTAACAAACTAACATTTTTTCAGCACACCACGATGTATATGGATACGGTCATCATGAGTCTCGAGGTAGTCATGCAGCTGTTAGATACATAGGGTTACAAAGTTGGGATTCCGTAGACTCTTTAGAATCACTGTCTTTTTTATAGAATCGACACACTCTGCATGATTGTCTTGTGATTAATTTTATACACAGGAACGTTTTTAATCTGGGAGAAATTAAAAAAAAATTGATTCATTCCAAATCTGTTTTTATACAACGCGCTTGCGTCAACCATTCTCACAATATAATCGCCATTTTCTTTATTCTTTCGTATTTCTTTTATAAATCATACACACAGATGGTTATGACATCATTGCAAATTTTCCAGTGTCGCCAGAATTTTTTTATGACTTTCCCTTCACTGAGCGATATTAATCTTTCATAACACAAAGGCGTGTATACTAAAATTATATAATTTTACGAAATACTTTATAAAAAAAACTAACAAAAAATTCAAATTTAAGGTGTTAAATATACAATTTTATCATAAAATTATTGAAATTGGGGAAAAACCTCAATTTCTTTTGTAGTAAATATTTTGATTGAAAATCTTCATATTGTAAAAAATCTTGAAATTCTGACACAAGCCGTAGTTAGTAGGGATATCCGATTCTAAAAGAGAGAGGAAGGAGAGTCTATACCTCCCCGTTAAAAAGGGATAGGCTAAAACTCTGATTCGCTATCTCTTTCGTACACGTGGACGACTATTCAGTTAAATGTTTGTTTATCTCTAGCTGTATACAGGATATATAATTATAGAATGAGGTAGATGACTTTGGGATGTATAATATTTTATGAGACTAATTGAATTCATATATATTTTTTAATAAAATCGATATTTCTCAGTTTAAAAACGTTCGTTTTTGAAAAAAACACACTTTTATGCATTTAGAGTTCATCTATTTAACAGCTTGGTAAATTATATTCTTAAGCTAAAGTAAAAAAATTGAATTCATTCTCGAAAAATTGTGTATCTGAATTATAGATTTCTAATTTTTCGAGAAAAACTTGAAATGTAGTGAATATTTTCAGACTATTTCTTATTAGTATAACTAGATTTTCGAATAATGAATATAATTGAATTGAAATTTAACTCATCGCGCCATTTTGTTTTAAATCTGCAAACTCACGACAAAATAGAGATGGAAATATATATTTGCGCCGCATACAGTTTAAAAATAACGATAACCAAATAAATAACTTTTGACCTTTTTGGTTCAATATTCATAATAATTTTTAAATATAACCGGCGAAACTAAAAGTATTAATAAACATTAAGTGAAATATTTATGTTCGTTAAAATGTTTTGTATCATATGACGAATTACATTTTGAAATAAGAATAAAAAAGATATTTTTCTTTAGTTTACTAATAAGGAAACGAGTCTTCATACAAATATACAAAATGTACGCCTGGGGCCAAGTATGTGATCAAAAATAAATATAAATAAAAACTGCTTAACACAAAAACACAAGTTTTTCTTTTTTATTTTTTGTTCTGATCATGTTTCAGATTTTTCCGGGTCAATGACACCGATCCCCAACCAAAATCAATGAATTTTTAGGAAAAGTTTTTAGAACATAGACAAATTAAGGTTTAGTTAGGTTTTCCGCTAGTTTTCTTTCTAAATATTGGGATAAAAAATCACAAACTATATTTATTCTACAAATTGGCAACGCTGTAAATTCTTCAATTCCTCAAAGTTAAGATATTAGCGGGAATTAAAAATAATAATACGCGATGTTGCCACACTTCAGATGATATTCGAGACAAAATTTCAATTCCACCAAAAATTTTAGTAGAATCCTAAATATTACACCAAAGTTATAATTTTTTTTTATCCCAATGAATGCTAATTAACTTTTTTTCTGTTTTTTTTTGGATTTCGCTTCGCCTTACGCAACGCTTATCGCTAAAAACGCACTAAAATTATTTTAAAAAGCAGAGGCGCCCGGCAAAATTTGGCGGAAAGGCTCTACGGATTTGTTTGCTTGAGCTGGAATTTTTGTAAGTTTTATCTGTGTCGAGTGACTTGAGTTTTTTTATATAGCTTTTTATTTAAAAAATATTAAGGGAATCCCTATTGGTAGACGAAAAGTATTAAAATACCTTAAACCACCACCAAATTTCTTTCCACAGTTCCAACTTTCCACACAGGCCATCAAAGAAGCGTCCGAGGAAGATTAGAAAGAGAACGCGAGTATGAAGAATACTCCGATAGAGAACTTAACACGCACGTAGCGCCTACACACGACGACTACCGAGAACGGATTCCCACTTCCCGATCTAGAGAAGAGGATTCGTTCTCTAGCCACCGAGGCGCGTCGCGAAGGGCGTTGAACGCCATCTAGTGGAGGCTTACAACGGAACAACCCATTGAAGAGGAGTTTCAAGACGAGCTATCGCCGAAAACTGAATCGTACTACAAACCCCAGATCCCCAGGGAATACGCCAGCGACAGCAGGACTCCTAGGGAACGACGATACGACGATCTCCTCCTAGACAGACGCCCGGAAGACAAAGAAAGGTATCCGGAACGATTCAGGTATTCGGAAGGACCGAGCAGGAGGTATCAGGAAGAAAGGAGAACCGCCGTCGTGGATAGGAGTAAATTGGAAGGGAGGAATTATAGGAAAGAACTTTTGGAAAGGTTTTCTGGGATGGAAATTGAAGATCGTCAAGAATTTCCTAGTCGTCATAGGTACTACGAATGATATAGCTGATCAAACTAATACGTACAACGTTTCAAATTTCAAAAAATATCTCAAACAAAAATTATTTTTTCATTACATCCTGTATATCTTTGCAATCATGTGACTCGTAAAACACAACTTCTAATTTATCGAAATATTATTTTCAATTAAACATGACAACATCGCGCTATTTCAATTAACGTCGCGTGTCTGACTAATCTATTTAAAATGTTACTTCATCTTCCCACTATTTATATAAAAATATGGCACCGAATTCAGTTATTACAAGGTTAGAAAAGATTTAAAGATAGAGATAGAAATGAATGATTTTTCTCATTATAAAGTTTATTTCAATGAATTCCATTTATATATTAGGTAATTTTTGTTTGAGATGAACAGGCATAATCCACACGTGCCTAAAATACATGTACAAACTATGCATTGAATCCAAGAAGACGAATACAATATTTTTTAACAGTACTCAAATGTATCAATCAATGACGATGATATTATATTAATAAACTTTTTATTTATATCACAAATATTTTCAAAAAACTATTACGAAATATTTGAAAAATTAATAAACATTATTTTAATTACAAAACTTAACTCTTTAACATTCCTTCGATAATGTAAGTGTAGGAATACGTCTAACAGTGTTGCCAGATTTATTTCACAACTGTCTTTGAATTAAAAATATCTTGTTTTTAAAACAGCAGCGGATAGACCGGGGTGGCCCGCACAAAAAATTATTTTATCTAAATGATGTTTTTCAGTGAAATTTTAGTTGAAAATTTGATTTCTTGAAAAATTTGTAAGTAATTTCAACTTCTGTTGTGGGAAAACCAAAAAAAAACAATTTTTGTTTTTAACGTATAATTAAAAAAAATCCAATTTTTATGAATTTTCCCCCATCATAAAAGAATCTAAAATTTATGAAAAGTTTTTCTCACCCAGGTACTCATTTTTTTTTTAAATTCAATTCCTTAAATATTTATTACACATATTGAATCCTTTAAAAAAAACCTTTTATAATCCTGTGGTAATTATATTTCAAAATAATTCGTTTCAAGGAAAATCCTTGAACTCTGGCAACACAGATGTCTGTTGTTTATATTCTTTCACGATGTGTAGTAGACGAAAATACGTAGACGTACATAGAGCGCATGCTCGTTTACATTTATTCGTAAATTGCCGAATTTAATTTCTTTATTAAAACGCAATAGCTTTTTAATTAGTCGTAGAAATTTTGTAATCGTTTTCTGGTATTCTCGTTCTTCTTTTACGGAAGAAAAACAAAAACTTGTAGTATCTTTTTCGACTTACTTCAATGGGATGTTCCGTTCAATGTGATTGAAACAAATATAAACTAAAAAAAATTGACCATTTTGGTGCCATAGCTCAATTTTTAATCAATCTTATTAAGTAAACTGGAAGAATATATTCAAGCTTTAACTTAGGATTTTTAAATTAATTTTAAGGAAGGATTATTTAGAAAAAAATATGTAATATTAATGTATAATAATAATTTTAAAGCTCAGTCGTACTAGATTCGATAGTATAAATGTAGCAAGCCCCAACGTGGATTCTAAAAACGTCATCTGTCAAAAACAATTATATATTTCGAATCACTAATTCGATTTAAAATAAGTTTTATCAATTTACATTTTTGTTTAAACACTTTAAATTGATCAAATTAATCACTTATAAATAATTTTAATCAAACTAAATTTATTTACATGATCTATTTCAATAATAACCCATATAAATCACGTACATTATAAATTTACAAAACTTACCTGTTACCATTTGTCGTTACAACTGTTTCTGCAAGTTTAGTTCTCCTTTTATTTCAACGAATAAATTCACGCTACTCGATTGTAGGTGGCATTTACGTATTATAAATTGTTTAAATGGATATATTGATAAACTATTTATGAAAATTTAAAAATATTCGGTTATTATTGTGATTGAATATAAAAAAACGACTAAATGATATTTTTAACTCAATGTAAGTTATAAAAACTAATTTGAATGCAGTGATATCTATGATACAGAAGATGACGATAATGCAAGTTGGGTCGAAATATATAACGCAACGAATGTATAGCCAGACAGGGTATTACGTCATAACGGTTTCATCGGAATTACAAAAAATTTATAAAAATTTCGGATGATACCTAATTAGCATATATATTTTTTTAACGTCCACGCTATCCATTCAATATAATATAATAAATCGATGTTATTTAGGTATTTATATATTATAATTTGGTTTTTACGTAAAAAAATTTTTATTTTTGATGTTTACTATTTTGGTGTTCTACGTCTAAGCTACTCGGCAGAAAAAATAATAATAAAGACTATATAATTAGATAAATTAATATACCTTACTAAGCAAATGAAAAAAAAACTTGTTATATAGGACTTACTAGGGTTGTTTGTAATAGTTTGATGAAAATAACTTTACTGAAGTTAAATTTTGAGGTTAGGAAACAAGAAAAAGAGACATTAGGGGTGGTTAATCAATTCGATGTGTATTTTAGCCGTAGCAATAACTAAATTGTTTTATTTTAATGGAAAAAGATATTTTTTCTTCAAAACTCCATCCTAAATTTGTTCTAACAACAGACACGGTTGTCAAACACAAACTAAACTTTCAAAATGGCTGATATTTCAATTAGAATGTCTAAAATATATTTCTAGATATGTGCTGACATGTTCCGGCTGGAATCGGAAACTTATAAAACAACCCTCGTATATAAAATGTGAACGAATTGTCCTATATTCACGTCTAGTTTGACTGGGCTGTAAAAACCGAGATATTATACCTTAAAGGAAAGTGTACTCTATATTGGAGTAGTAATTCGCTTAATTTTTGATAGTATCAATACGAGGCGAGTCAAAATTACTTTTATTCAATTTTTCAAAATGTCACCATAGCTCGTATCCTGAATTATTTTGGTATAAATCTAACCTTGTATATATTTAGTTTTTTATAATTTATTTAAAAAAGTTTTTTATAATTTATTTAAAAAAGTGAAAGTAATTTTTTCTGGTCCCTTTGTGATATTTTTGTCAAGTATTTGACTGACTCTAGGTTAAAATTTAGATGAGGATTGCACTGCTGAAAATAATAAAAAATACCAAGAAGCGGGGCTCGTCGGACATACATCGAAATTCAAATGCCACAATAATTAAAAGTATAAATTCCTCTTGAGCTGATCTTATATATAACCTCAAATGTTTACGTCATAAATTAATCAACAAGCTTCCCTAGTAATCACTTTGGACCTACAGAAGACTTATTACATAATGTATCATACCTTGTCCAGATTCAAAGCACCCCTCGAGTGTTTGACAGTCATTGATGATCACGTGTGCCATAAAATTTTCAATATTAATGTCCCGAGTGCATGTCAAATTGTCGATAATTTAATTTTCTCGAGTGCGCGAATGCGCACTAGAGGAAATTATGAGACAATTTGACATGCTCGAGAGGGCATTTTGGCAGACTATTTCCTGAGAAAAATTTAATTTAAAATAAACTTAATTCTGTGTTTAAAATTTGTTATTATTGTTATTCATTTTCAATAATTGTTCCTTTTCTTAAAATATAAAATTAAAACCAAATGATGTTTATTAATCCTAGACGAAAATTTGGCACTAGTGCAAATTATCGATAATTTGCACTAGTGCAGTATTATCGCTGAAATTTGATCGTTGCTAGGTAAACATAAAATATTACAGCTTTTTCGTTGGCTTAAATTTTTCGAAGGAAATAGTCAATATTAATGTCCCGAGTGCATGTCAAATTGTCGATAATTTAATTTTCTCGAGTGCGCGAATGCGCACTCGAGGAAATTATGAGACAATTTGACATGCACGAGAGGGCATTTTGGCAGACTATTTCCTGAGAAAAATTTAATTTAAAATAAACTTAATTCTGTGTTTAAAATTTGTTATTACAATCTATCATTATAATTTTGCAGGCTTTTTAAAATGTTGAAAGAAAAAAGAGGAAAACATATTACGGTCGATCGTCTTTTCTTAACTGTAAATCCATCATGGATGAAAGAAACATCAAAAGGTTTTTTTAAAAATTGTCCAGTAGGACGAAATGAAATTTCAAAGTGGACAAGAGATGCAGCGGAAGCTATAGGAATTGACACGAAAAGAATAAAAGTGACAAATCACTCGAACCGTGCTGCGGCAGTTACTCAGCTTGCCAAGGTTGGGGTTTCAGAAAATCAAATTATGAAGGTTACCGGACACTCAAATCAGGCCTCGATAAAGAGTTACCTCCAAGTAAATAGTGAACACCACGAGGAAATTGTACAAAAAATGCGAAATGACAGTAGCGAAGTAACAATAAGAAGTGGTGGAAGCAGCATAGAAACACCATCGTCGGCCTCCAGTAAAGTTGTATATTCTAATTGGATTTTCAATAATTGTTCCTTTTCTTAAAATATAAAATTAAAACCAAATGATGTTTATTAATCCTAGACGAAAATTTGGCACTAGTGCAAATTATCGATAATTTGCACTAGTGCAGTATTATCGCTGAAATTTGATCGTTGCTAGGTAAACATAAAATATTACAGCTTTTTCGTTGGCTTAAATTTTTCGAAGGAAATAGTCCCTAAAATTCACCCTACAGATTATCTAGTGAAAAAATAAATCCCAAAATGTCCTAAATTTCGAATTAATATCTTTATATTGTTTTATTTCCCGACATATTTTTTTACAGCATCGCCTATTGGTGTATAACATTGATTTTTTTATAAGGATATCATCCATTTTATAAAAAAAATAGTATTTTCGACAAGCCCTGGCTCTAATTCTACAAATTCATGTCGATGAAACTTGTTTTTCCAAAAAAAATTGCTAGTTGAATTTCGTTAATAAATAACTTTGTACAAATTGTACTTTACCCCAAAATAAAATAGTTTATGTCGTTTCTCAGGATTCTTTCTATGATTTACTTTCAAAAAACAGATTGTTTCGGTGTAGAAATTCGAAATTTGCATCAATAGAATTCTAAATTTTAGATTTTCATTTATCGATTTACTGCTTTAAATCAATTTCTTTTAAATACTTTATAATTTTAAACTAACGAATCCTGAGAAACTTAAAAAAATCCAGCACTTATTCATCCTAAATACAAGATTTTCTTAAACAAAATAAAACCCACATTTTTTTCGGATTTCCTACACAATCTTGCATCACTGTTTCAAATTATTTCACGTTACTTTAACTATATTTATATAGGCAGCAATAATTACGTCATCTGTCAATAACGAATTTATATATACATATTCAAAAAAGTTTGATTTATTTTCGCCTTTATTTAAACACAATTTTAAACATTTTTATTAATAATTTAAAACAATGATAAATGATGACAAACTGAATTACAGGTTCCTTTAATATCCGTTGAATTAATATGATTTAACAATTCGATGACAGATGGCGGTTCAATTTAATCAAAATATTGATTTTTAAACAAAATATTTCAACAAACTGTAAATTTCAGTTGCTTTCTTGTATTCAGATCGAATGTAGTGAAAAAAAAAACGCTGGATTATTGTTTAAAATTTGTAGATTATATACTGCATCTGTGCCACGATCTGGTGGCTGAATCACCCGACCAATTTCAACTACATAAAAAGTATTTATATTATACAGTTCTGTAAAAAAAATTGCACTTCGCATTAGCCGAGTTCAAAGTAACATTTGACATTAAACTCGAATTCTATTAAAAACTGGAATTTTCGACCTCATATTATAGGAAAATTTCAAACAGCGCTGTTTAAATTCTTGCAACTGACATTTATCCACTAGCTCTGGTTCTTCTTCAATAAGGTGCCGCTAATGGTTGCCATTAACACAGCGTTGCCAAATTTATCTTCTTTAAAATTATATTATAATATTTATTTCAAATAACGAAATTTTTGATAAATTAAATGAACAACATTTATTACCTCAAGGAAGAAGAAAAAATTACATACATACAAAAACGTGCAATAATATTATTACTTTTAAACGATACCAAACACACATTTTTGCTATTACCAGATGGCGTAAAACAATAGAGAAGTTTCTTTTTCCAAATCAAAAATTCACACAATAATATAAAAGTATATAATTTTTTTTATACGATTAAAAACGATTAAAATTATACTGAAATCTGTAAATTAAGTGCGGTCTGGCAACATGGATATCCGAAAATTAAGTTTCTCGCAATCTACGCAACATGGCGTCTAATATAATGGCATCTAATATAATAATCATCACATAATATAACTGATTATGGAGAAAAATAAGATGGTGGATTTTAATATTAGACACATAAAGATAATTAAAACAAAATGAAGGAAAAGAAGATATTGTAGTTAAACCTTTTGGGCTTAAATCTCGACCACGAAATTGGGAAGGTTGTACGAAGGGACGTGATGTTTACCTCATTCGGTAAATCTCGATCAACTTCGGGAATAGTGTAATGGATGCTTATTAATAAAAAATGAGAGTTTAATGTTTGATATGCAACTAGTAAATCCTCATTTAGAATTTTGAGCTTCGGCGAATGCGTTAAAAACTTAGATATAGTGCCATAATTTTTGTTTCTTTAGCCCTATATTAAAATTTAGTATAATAATAAATAGTATAAAGCCCGTTTTGCACTGAAGACGTCTCAAAGCTATCTTAAATTGAAGTTACAAAGAAAATGTGTTACGATTTTTCCGATTTGGATGAAATTTGAGGTGAAATTAATTGATTCGAAAATAAAAATGGTGCAAAAAGGTTTTCCAAAGCCGATGACATTATGGAATATAATGAGTAATACGGAATGAAAACAAAGAATTTTACTACATGATTTCATTATTTGGCTGAAAAGTATAGAGAAAGTAATTAAAAAAAAGGATATTTTCAAGTTTTTTTCAAAAGTTATCGATTTAGTTCATAATCTTTTAACTTTAACTTTATAATTTAGAAACAGGGCCATCTATATACTGGAGGTGGGACTAAGAGTTTTAGTGTGTAAAAGCGAGTGATGAGGAGGTTGTGGACGTTGCTGTTTCCGTTTCTCAGTTTAAATCTTGTTAATAATTAAGAAAAGTATACAGAAAGTAATTAAAAAAGTATATTTTCAATGTTTTTTCATATTTTCATAAAAAGTTATTGAGTTGGTTAATAATTTTTCAAATTATTAAAACGTTATAATTGAGAGACGACGCCATCTATATATTGGAGATGGCACTAATTAAGAATTTGCGTGTCTAAAAGCGAGTTAGGAGGGGATTGTGGACGTTCCCGTTTTTCAGTTTAATTCTTGTTAACTAATTAAAAATATATATTTTTCTAACTTGTAATATTTTATAACGTTATCGGCAAATACATTTTAAAAGAAGATATTTATTATTATTAAAAAATATTTCCGAAACGCTGTTAATACATAATGGAGTCTATTGAACATTTCAAAAAATAAATATATTAAGTAATTATTGATATTTGAATATAGCTAAACTTTGATATGATGTAAATATAGTTGATAAACAAATTTATACTATTTTATTTTTTTTTGTATTTAATTTCGTTGGGAATTCGACCCAATTTGTAAAATATTATTTAACTTATTTTTTTTTCTAAATATTGTTATTAGATTAAAACCAAACGAGTATTTTTCCAAAAAAAAACAAACATTCTTGACCTATTAAATCAAATATATAAAATCTACAGGGTGTTTTTCGATTCATGCGATAAAAGCACCCTGTATATAATTATTGCGTATAATGGTCAGTGACTTGAAAACAAAATATAATTATTTTTGTTTTTTAATTATTATTATAGAATTACTCATATACTTTAATTTCTAGTCCATCCTGTATAAATTTATGACATAAATTTTTTCATATTTTGAAAGTGGAATTAATTCATACGATATAAATTGCAACAAAAAATACTCGAAATTTTTATTTTATGAATGTATTCACCAAATACGAAATATATTTTTTTATTTTAATTTATACAATTAATTTCACTATAAATGCAT
Organism: Diorhabda carinulata; assembly: GCF_026250575.1. Lineage (NCBI taxonomy): Eukaryota > Metazoa > Arthropoda > Insecta > Coleoptera > Chrysomelidae > Diorhabda > Diorhabda carinulata. Next base: position 16,478,934 of record NC_079462.1, read on the forward strand.
TGCTGTTTTATGATTTGTCATTTGTACGTTCAAATATTGTGAAAGCGAGAAAGTAAGAAAGGAAGCGGCACTATTGACGTGCATTTTTCTAAATAAAATAATTCTACAAATGCCAAAAATGTGTTTTATTTAATTCACAACCGTCATTTCAGAAAAATAGGAAACATATACGTTTGAATAGCTTGTAAAAATGTATTTCTATTACAAATCTTCTTCTACATCGTCCGTAATAAAGTCAACTATTGGCCTTGTCCTATTCAAATATACCATGTCTCTTATCTAGAGCTATTGTTTACCAAGATCTTATTCCAACAATTTTCTAATTTATATTATACTTAGTTTATATATACGTAAATAAAATGGATTATTAAAAAAGTACTAAGAATATCTAAATTATCATGAATGTTGGTAAGAACTGGACGTAAACTGTTCTATTTATCACACCCAATTATCGAATATTAAACCTCTACCAAATTATTTGTAGTTAAAAACTACCTTATACCGTCATTATCAATTTTTTTTATATAATTATCGATTTAAACTATGTTAAAACCTTCTAAAAAAAGTTAAATACTGCTAATTTTTTTTATTAATTGAATAAAATATAAAAGTTTGTTTTGGCTAAGCTTATGAATAACGTAAAATATACAATCATGCCACCACATCATATTTTATTAAATAGTCAACTATATACATATATATCTAAATTGTTTCATTTTAATGAATCTGTATATTTATTTATATGATTTATTTGATATTATCGTACATTAATTGTTAAGAGCTGTCATCTGTCTTCCACAAAATATTAAAGTTACATTTTCATATTTGTATATCATAATCAATTACCGTATATAAAAAACGGAATAAAAACGATTTTATTTTTAGGCCAGTTGTTTGTTAACAAAATATTTTCGAACTTTCCGTATTATCGGAAAGTTAGTCATTCAAGTAATTCCGTATCATAGATAAATTTATTTATGTATTAGACAGATGTCAAGGAAACGTCAAAATATCAGAAATCTCAAAATCTGATGTTTCATGTCATTTCGTAGTTATACTATAAAGCAATATTTGATCATTAGTAAAAAAACTAAAACTTTATAATTATGCTGTTAAACTTATATAAATAAAATTTGAATTTGTACTAAAGCTTAGTGAATAAAAATTGTGCATAGTTACGTATCGAAATGGGTTTATTCGGTTCTTCTAATAATGCAGCTTTGACGGATGAAATTGGTGAGTCATAATTATTACTTTTCCGCGTTTCTCTTCGAACGATGTTTTTACGCGTTTGTTTTAAACAGCGACTGCAACGAGCGAAAAAAGCGAAGAGGAAGATTGGGGCATTATTATGAACATATGCGATAACGCTGGCAAATCCGCCGAAGATGCAAAAGCACATCTTAAAGCCATCACAAATCGTTTATTCCACCAGGACCCACACGTTGGTATTAAGGCAGTTATCGTGAGTTCCATAAATAAATATAACAAATATATAAAAACGATCTTTCGTTATGTTAATTTTTTCAGTTATTGGATGCTTGTGTTAAAAATTCAGGGAAAACGTTTCACATGGAAGTAGCTTCTAGGGATTTCGAGAATGATTTTTCGAAACTGATGTCTAAGGGACATCCGACGGTTGCCAAAAAATTACGAGAATCTCTGAAAAAATGGGCGGAAAATGAGTTCAAATCCGATCCACAACTGAGTCTTATACCAACTTTATTGAATAAATTGCGGAAAAACGGATTGGATTTTTCAGACAGTGACACGGTAAGAGGATAATTTCATTAATAATTTATTATTCTAAAAAATTATCAGTGAATTGTCGATGTTTTTAAATCCGTCTATGAAATATTTGTCATTACAAGTTCTGAAGGTATTATTTTGAAATATAATGAAAAATATGAATTTTTTCACTCATTAGACGTTTTTATATTTTCTTCTTGATAAATAGTCAATTTTTCCCAATTTTTTGAAAATAATTTTCCATGTCTTAAAAAGACCTGAAATCAATATTATTCACCAAGAAAAATTTTTATTGGTTTATGGTTCATGTACAGTGTAACCTTTTGGAAAATTAATTTTCTCGATTTAAAAATCGAATTTTTCTTGTTATTTTCATTAAAATGTTGCCGGAAACGTTTTCATTTTCAATTTCATACTATCGCAATCCCCTTGTATTTATATTCTAGAAATTTGTCAAATTTCATTAATTTCTTTTTTGAAAATCTTTGTTTTTATAGCAGATTTATTGAAATCGGGCGATTTTTCGATTTTCTAGATCTGAGATACGAGGGGATGGTGATATTATAATAAAAACCATATGAAACTGTCAAGTTACATATTTTCCTTATTTTCTCCCTTAAATCCGTCTCATAATTGGAGATTTTAAAGAAAATATCATTGAAATCGGGCGATTTTTCGATTTTCGAGATCTAAAATACGGGGGGATAGCGGTATTATCATTAAAACCATATGAAACTGTCACAGTGACATATTTTCCTTATTTTTTCTCATAAATCTGCCTCTTAAATGGAGATTCTTGGGAAAATTTCATTGAAATCGCGCGATTTTTCATATTCCACAACTAAAATACGAGGGGATGGCGATAATTAAAAAAAAAACGATAAGAAACCGACAAGTCCTGTATAAATATGTATTAATATATGTGTAAATAAGAAAACTTTTGTTTAAATCGGGCGATTTTTTCATTTTCTTGAACCAAAATACGAGGGTTTACCTTACGTTACATATACATGTAAACACACTATATTTGTCATCCTGAAACGATATTTTCTCTTAATGGAAACTAATTTCCTGAAAACAAAGGACCAGAAATTGCTAAACCCATAGACAAAGAACCAGAAAACCGTAATTGGTAATCCTAACAACAAAGGATCAGAAATTTGACATCCGAAATGGTTAAAACCATAGACAATGGATCTGAAATCTGTCATTGGTAATCCTAACAACAAACGATCAGTTATTTGACATCAGAAATGGCTAAAACCATATACAAAGGATCAGAATAATGTCGTTAGGAATCCTTAACAAAATGGAACAAAAATTAAATTCACGTGAAAGGAAAGATTTCCGCCATATAAATTTCGTAATTTCGTAATATGTAGTCCAGCGGACCGAGATGGTACTTAACCTTAAATGTACTAAAAAAAATGAAGGATTCATCTAAAATATGTACCCGGATGACTTTATTTATCATTTGATGGAAATTTCAACTGAATACATGAGAAACAGAAAAAAAACTGGAACAGAATCATTAATTAAATGTTTTTTTATACCTCTCGTCGTTAAAAATACACCGTACACTAATACAGATCCTGCTATATATGTGATAACACTCGTAAAAGTTATCGGTTATCATATCAGAACTAAACGAAGAGAGTAAACAATGATATTTTGTAATTTAAGAGGAAAATAATGAAAAAAAACTGTACGCGATAAATAACGCCTTAAATTAACGTATGAAACGTCAAACTCATAAATTAACAATAATTTCACCTCTTGTCTTCAGCGATTAAAGCGATTTAAAATTACTAAACTCTTTCGATTAACCCCGTATATCAAGAAGTTAATGACCCGGTTTTATGTTACACTGAATCAACTGTCCAAAGTGTGTTTATTTGTGATCTATTCACATGCTAATCTTGTTCTTATTTGAATTGTTTGTTTTGAAATTTTATTTAAATTTTTTCGAAAATGTTTTTTTCTGCTATAATGCTTAAAGAATTTCTAGCAAATGCGAACTATTGCGTAAGTATGAATATTCATAATACTGTTTTATTCAATTATCGTTTTTTTGCCACTCTAGTTATTTTGTCATATATTAATATAAAATTGCGAATATTGCTATCTATTTTATTTATCTTAACATTGTTTTTATCTAAATAGAAAATTAAATACTTAAATTAATTGTTTACGTTATTTAACCTCAAATTTGAGTCATCCAACGTTTTGTTGTTGTATGTATGTGAAGTTATTATCATTTAAAATTCATATTAACTATTTTGTGAGTTTTATTATAAATTAATAAAAATTATTTTGAAATAAATAAATCAGTTACACCAACTGTTCTATAATCAATTCAACTAATTACAACGTTTTCGCGTTTAATATGATGAAATCATTTTTATCGGGATATTTGTTTCGAAAAACTAATATGAATATAATTGTATAGCCTGTTAAAAAATCAACGCCGATTAGTAAAGATCCTAACGTAGTCGAATCCCAAGAAGAAGAAGATCAGATTTTGAAAGCCATCGAACTATCGTTAAAAGAAAGCGGATCTCCTCGATCGGCAACAACAACAGTATCACACACGCCATCTTTGTATCCATCGATGAACGTAACGGCAACTCCAGCGAGTCCTTCCGCAACCGTTACCAGGGAACCGAGAAAAGTTAGGGCTTTATACGATTTCGAAGCGGCCGAAGATAATGAATTGACTTTTACTAGCGGTGAAATACGTAAGTAATATATACAGGATGTGTCATAAAATAACGTCGATTTTGCGTTATAGTTTTCGTGATAGATGACAGCGATCCTAATTGGTGGAAGGGTAGTAACCAAAGGGGGGAAGGTCTTTTCCCGTCGAATTTCGTCACCGCGGATTTATCTTTGGAACCGGAAAAATTTCGTAAGTATTAATGGAAATTCTATTTAAAGTATATATATATATATATATATATATATATATATATATATATATATATGTAAGAATTTATTATGAATCGCCCCTCGTAGTGTACGAAAAGGCGAAAAAGATGGTTCAGTTTAAAGATAATGCGGAAATTAAAGATGTGAAAGATGAACCAGAACATGTAGAAATTAACGAAGAGAAAATCGACAGGCTGTTACATTTATTGCATGAAGCCGATCCCACTAATCCCGATAAGGATACGGAAGAAATGATCAATTTAGAAAGTGAGTTTGATAATTTTTTTATTTATATTTCTTTAATTTTTTTTTTTTTTATTTGTGAGTAGAAAATCTGTTTTTCATGTATTTTACTAATTTATTTTATTTCTAGTTTTATTTACTTTTTCACAAATTTTGTTTATTTTATTTTTTAGCTCGATTTATTTTTTTTTTTCAATTTTTTTGTATTTCCAAGTAAAAAATTTTTTAATCTATTTTAATCAATTTTACTAATTTATTTCATTTAATTTCTGGTTTTTAATTTATTTTTTCACTCATTTTATTTTTTAGCTCTATGTATTTAATTTCTTTTTTTCAGTTTTTTTGTATTTCTAAGTAGAAATTCATGTTTTATCTATTTTAATCAATTTTACTAATTTATTTTATTTAATTTCTGGTTTTTAATTTATTTTTTCAATCAATTTCCTGTATATTTTAAAATTTCAAGATTCATTTCTATCTAATTTTGGCACTAGCTCCATTCAATTTGTATTGTTATGTATTTTTTCTTTTGTTTGAATTTATCTCATTAATTTTTCAATATTATGTTTTTTACTTTTTTTTATATATTTTTTAACAGCAGTTTATTTTTCAATCATTTTTTCTCTTTCGTAGAATATTTTTTAATAATTTTTCCCATATTCCAATCATTATTTTATTTGATTTATTTTATTCAGATTTCAATTTGATCAGTTTTTTATATCTTAAAGTTGTAGGATAATTTTTTTATTTATTTTATTTTAGTATTTTTCAAATTTATTTCCACGCATTTCCATTGTTTTCAATTTTTTCATTCGTACCCTTCATTATCTTGTTTTATAGCGTAATTTTTTGATTGTTTTATTGAATTTTATTAATTTATGTCATTTAATATGTATTTTTCCAATTATCATTATATTATTTAACTTTTTTTTCAAATTTTTTTAAATGCAGGTTAGTTTTTAACAATTTTATATATTTTATATATATGCAGTTTTTATCTATTTTTTCTCTTCCCTTTTATTTATTTGATTTTTTTTTCAAATTCTCTTGGTACTCGAAAGTTGTGGGGTATTTTTTATTTCCTTCCTTTTTTTCTCTTTTTATTTATTTCATGCATTTTTTTTTTCAATTTTTTCGTATTTTCAAATTTTGTACTTTTTATTTATTTTATATTTAATTATTGTATTTAATTGATATAATTCATAAAATTAATATTTTTATTAGTTATTTTTCTCAAATTCTTTTCCAATTTTTCCAATATTTTTAATCGTTTAATTTAATTTTTACTTTTTTTTAAATTTTTTTTAATTTCGCTATTTCACAATTATATCCTTTTTTTGATTGTTTTTTTTCTCAAATTCTTTTCCAATTCATTTTATTTTTAATCGTTTAATTTAATTTTTACTTTTTTTTTTAAATTTTTTTTAATTTCGCTATTTCACAATTATATCAATTTTTGATTGTTTTTTTGTTCAATGCCCTTTTTTATTTGTTTCAATTTTTTTTTCATTTATTTCTTTTTTATATATTTTTTTTCCTCAATTTGAAATCTTTCAGGGGAAGTTAACGCCATGGGACCCCTAATAGATTCCGAATTAGAAAAAGTAGATAGAAAACACGCGCAATTAACCCAATTAAGCGCCGATCTAGTAGAAGCTCTAAGTTTGTACCACACTCTTATGAGAGAACCGACTTTTCCGCCTATGAATAAAATCCCTTTCGCATTTCCGACACCGTCTACGCCAATGGTAAATAAAACGAAACAATTCTACCAAAAGTTTTTTTCACATTAAAATTCGATTCGCAGACGTACAATGGAACCCTACCCCCGAATACTCATATACCAATGATGCAACCGCCGCCCGGTATGCATTCATCGGATCGACCGACTTTCATGCATCCCGGCGGGGCGGGGATGATGCCGCATCATTTCCAACAGATGACCGGGCCGCAGATGCCGCCTTCGCAAATGGCCGTGCAAATACACCAGCCGCAGATGATGGACGAAAGGCAACAACATATGATGCAATACGGAGCACCTGGGTAAGTGTTTCTACGAGGGTAATTTGATAAGCTGATAATTGAGTTGTCTTTGGTTATTGCGATATTGCCGAATTTATTTAAAAGAAATGGTTTATTCGATTTTTTTTTCGTTAATTGAATTATCGAAATATAATACGCGCTATCGAAAAAATTAATTTCCTGATAACCTTGAAGGAATAATTTTGTTTCCATTATACAGTGTGGTAACAAAAATAGGTTGTAATTGAATTTAACTGAAAAAAGTCTTTTTTCTTAGTTTAATCTCAAATATTTTTTGATTTTCTATATAAACATTTTTTTATCAGAATTATTTGTGTCTATTTTTTATTTTGATTTGAACAAAATTTTCTAATTCTAATAAATTTTTGTTTACGTAGTGGCGACATCCCGCTGTCGGGTAGTCGATGTAACTTTAAATGAAACGCTATTATTTATATAGTGATGCCATTGAAGGTAAAATGTTTTTGTATAAAAGCGGTGTTGCCAGATGCGATATTTTTATTGGAATCTATATATATTTTATTTCGAATTATTTATAACCTGTTTTGTATTACTTATACTTATTTTTCGATTTTGTGGAGCAAAATAAAGCATATCACCGATAATTTACTTTAATTGGATAGATTTCTGTGACTCATAGAACCAAACGTTCCGTTTATCGAGACTAGTAATTAACGTGATGTCGCCAGATTTCAAAATTTGTCTTAAATTTTCGATAATTCAAAAAAATTGTGGTACTCATACTTTTGCACATCATTTCCGTTATTTTTTCAAAAATCCCCAGTAAAAGTGAAAATTATGAAAAAAAATTATTGAAATAGAAAAAATTTTTTCGATTTTTGTCGAGTTTAAAAAAACATTTCCTTAAAATAAAAAATTAAGCAATTAATGCGATGTTGCCAAATTTGGGAATTTTTCATAAATTTTCCTCAATTAAAAAAATCGTGGTTCAAAAACTTTTGCACTGTATTTCAAAATTTTTTTTGGTGTATTAATATTTTTAACAATATAGGTTACCAAACTACGGTCCTGGAAATATGGTAAGTCAACAATATCCAGTTGCGCCTCCTACAGGACATACAGGGCAACAGAATATTCAAAATGGTTCCCAACAACCTTCAGGTGTTCAATACGTAACTTCTAGTACGCATATGACGCATTAAAAAGCGCCATTTTGAAAGCTTGTGATGTGATTTAATATTTTTTTAAATAATCAATTACATATTATTTAAAAATATTTTTCCTATTTAGTTTTTAGTTAAATGGGCCTTTCTCTACTAACTGGAAACTTGTCTATTGACAGTTGTCCCAACCCTATTTTTCTAGAAAATTGAAAATATTATATGTTAAGTCGATAGATTGTTATAATATAAGTACATATAAACAAGAAACCATTGTAATTTTCCCTTATTTTTCGAATTATAGGCAATTTTGTAAAAAAATGCGACAGAGGACTGTTTTGCCACCTAGAGGACTGTTTTTTCCACCCAGAGAACAGTTTATGTCAATGTTTATATGAAGAAAAATACAATATTAATTATTAAATGTAATCAAATAAATTCTCTTCTTTATTTAATACTAAATCACATACAGAATTTAAATACTTATAAGTATTGATGATAAATCAGGAACAAATTGCGAGCTTAGCTCTCTAAGTAACAAATTAAAATAATTATAATCAAAATTAAGCTTAGGTACTAAGAATCAGTCTTGTTTACTTATCAATGCAGACTTATTTCTCAAAAACAGGTACAGGTATATTAAAATAATAAAATATTCGTTTCCCTTTTAGGGCAACATCTGGGTTTGGCAACTTCTTTATTACTTGGTCAAAGGGCACATCAGAAACATCATTTTCATCGACTCTGAATGTGTGTCCTTTGTCATCACAAATTTTTAAGAAGGTTACTGTTAGTTCGCCTTCTTCCATGTCTATCTTATTGATTACTGCAGCATAACAATATTCAGTATTTCTTACTAGAAATTTAACCAAGACGTAATCACCGATGGTGTAATTCTGTTGGTTGATTGAACTAGGTCCAGCCAATGCACCGTCGTCTTCGGTTTCCATTGTGGAATTCTGTGAGTTGTCCATGTTTTCACTTTCAGAGTCTGTGTAAATATCATCTACGTTAAGTTTTGTCTTGTTTTTGTACTCTTAACACTCCTAAATTGAAATGCTGGCACTCGTCTTCACAAGTGCAACTTAAACTTTTCATTATGAGTTTAGCGGCCTTTGGAGCTGATTCCAGAGGACTTCTTAATATTTCAGCCTTTACTTGATGTAGTTTAAGAGTGCCATTAAAGCTTTTAAAATTAACTGTTTCATTTTGAAGGCCGTCTGTCAATTCTTGGATGGCTTTATCGTCGATTGTGAACAAGGTAATTGCGGAACATCTTCGTTGAATGGCCTCTACAAATGATTCCAAGTTATCAATATCACCTCCTGTAGCGACGACGGCATCAGCGGTTCTCTTGCAGGTCGCTCCAATGCCATCAGGGGCCCCTTTGCCATGGCCACTCTCTGAATAGTTCCAGGTAAACTTCTTCACATTTGAAACCTCTTGTTGAAGCCTTGATGCCAGGATGTAAAACATCGTTTTGTTTCTGTATTGAGTTACGGGTCCATCGCTGACGAAGTGGATGCTCTTTATGTTAGGTGGGAGAGTTTTAAAGATTGGCCGCAAATGTGCCCATATAGCAGCTGGTGAATGTGTGAGATTTTTGGAAACGGTACAATAAGATTTGATAGACTTTTTGGTATACACTACCACAGTATGAAGACTTAGCTGAAGTCTCGACCCTCCAAAATGAAATGCTTGTATTTCTTCACCGTATTTGGAACAATAATTTTCTGAAAAATCCATATGTATGATAGCGTCTTCGTCGGTAAGGTTTTGTTTGTATTTCTTGATAGCATTGTATTGATGGGTAATGTTTCTCTCGTGTTGATAATAGGCTTCCAAATCCTCGTGCAGGTCTTCTATTAGTTCTCGAGGGCGAACCGTGAACATTTTCTTTAGGTATTTGGTAACTGTTCGAGCATTCTTCGTCTTGGGGTCGTTGTAAGTTTGTTTCTCAGATATCCATTGTTTAAATTCAATAGGCTTGCTGTCATCAAACTCCCTGTAGTCAGGATTTTTGTCAATACAGCGTTGACAGGTTCGTGACAAACATAGCTCGTCATAGCGATTACAACATGTCTTTTCAAGCAGTGCAGTGTGACTATTGTAAGTCAAAATTCTTCTTCTGTGCAATGCTGACAGTTTCAGATCGATGTTCGCGTGCTTAATGCAGAGGCACGTGTTACGTTCGTTTACATTTGGTGTTATGACCCAGAAAGGACGTAGACGACAAAACGTTGGGTAGCTTATTTTAAAATGTTCAGCTTGAAACTTCTTGTATAAATAAATTTCCAATGCTATCCGATAGATATCTTTTCTGTTTTTTAACCCCTTTTCTGGTCAGGCATTCTCGTTTTCCTGCGCCAAGTCTGCTGTTGTCATCATTTTCGTAGAAGGTTCGTACAGTGTTTATGCAATCAGATGAAATTTTGTCTTTGCGAGTCCGAAGCTTGGGTACTAAACCCGATTGACGCGCTGACTTCTGAATTGTTTTATAAGATATGGAACTATCTTTGCTTCGCCATAACTTGTACTTGTGTATTAGTTTACCGGACACGACTTTTCCGAATATTTGTTTCTCTTTGCAGGTTTTTAAATTAGCGTAGTTCTCTTTCAGCTGGGCATTCAACACTTCACCGAATAGCGCCTTTTTGACTATTTCTCTGCGAGCTCCTGGCGAATCACACATTTCGGTCAGTTTAGTGTTAGGTGTGTCTACATTTTTCTTTGTCTTAGCTTTTTCCAAACGTTCTAATCTCTTCCTATACTTCTCGGATTGTTTTCTGTAATTCTCGATCTTTTTGTCTTTATCCTTTATAATTTTGTCACGTTTCTTTCTAGCATTACGCTTTCTCGCATTACTTGCATCACTTCGTGGAGTGGTCATAGGTAGTATTGATGGAGCGACAGAACTTTGAGGAGAAGGTGAACCCTCGGATTCAGGCGTATTATGTCGTACAAAATTGTTTGTAATTTCTTTTAAAGCTTTTTTTTTGCGCGATATGTAGCACAGTGCTTTCTCCATTCTTTAGTCACAGCTTTGTGTTCACGTCGACTCATATATTTAACTGACTTTCTTATGCCTTTTTCCTTCTTTCTTTGGTAGTTTCGTCGTTCTTTTTCCTTCAATTGTTCTCTTTTTACAGGGTCATTCTTTAGCCGTTGATATCTTAATCTTTCTGCAATTCGTTTCTGCTCTTTTATTTCTTCTTTGGTTTTAGGTTTCTTCTTTGGTGGCATTGCGGCAATACTAAAACAATAAAACATACTTTCAATATTAAAAAAAAACCGTAAGGGTTTAAAAACAGGTAGTTACTAGGTACGTATTATTTTATATTCCAAAATCCATAATAGAAAACAAAAGACCTGAATTAGCGTGACAGGCCAATGTAAGAAAGAAAGAGGCTATCGGCAAGCAGTAGGTTAGTGCAGACTATAAAGAATATTAATAAAATACACGGACGTCAAATAAAACAGTCCTCTGTCACATTGAACAGTCCTCTGTGTTATAAATTTCCAGAGGACTGTTGCACAGAGGACTGTTATTTTTACGTAAAAAATGTCATACCACGTATAAGTTTAAATATTAATTCATAACACAGAAACAGCTATAAATTATCACACTGAGCAATTTTTTTTGTAAAATAAATATAATTAAAACACATAAAATACCGTAAAATAGACTTACCAGAGGAATGTTCACTCAACACTACAGAGACGTGGCTCCCACACAGACGCGGAGTTGTCACTGGGAAAAATGGCGGCGACTTGTTTAGGATGGCAACCGAGCAAACTTCACACTGTTAATGTTCCGTTTGACGCGAAATGTAGCCACAATAGTGTTTAATATTTTTGTGGCGCGATATTCAAATTGTGACAGAGGACTGTTCAAAAATGTATCGGACAAAATTCAAACACTAGTTTTTAGCACAAAAAAATTCTCTAAAATTATAATTGTTTTTTGTTCACATGCATTCAATATTCTTTATGTTCATAGAGTAATAAGATTTCACATTTTTAAATACAACTAATAAAAACCGAACCGAATCATACTCGATCCAGAATTAGGACATAACAGAGGACTGTTTTTAGTGGCTTTTAGACCGAATTTATGAAATGATTATGATTCTAAATATTGATTCAGCTTGGCTCCTTAAATAACAGGTTATAGATTATGTGTTTTGATAAATAGAACTATGCATTAATATAGCCAAAATAAAAAAAAACATGCTTGGACCATGATTTTCCTGTTAGTAGAGAAAGGCCCAAATATTTCCAGAAATGATAAATGATAAAAAAATAATTATTATTATTATTACTATATAAATATATTCCAATTAAAAATATATATTATATTCATTATGTTATTAAATATATTTTATTTTCCCCTCCAAATAAAAAGGTCTTCGAATGATTTTATGGTAAATAACCGGGTGTTTACAAAAAAAATTTAATGACGGGAACGTTTTATCGGGGATTGGGCGAGGGGCGAATAAAAAAATTTTTCACGTTTATTCGATTTATTTTTACATCACATTAAATATAAATAAAATGTCTTATCGCTAAAATGGTGTTTTTTTTGTGTTTCGTAAGTCTAAAATTGTACGGTCGGTAAAAAAAGTTGTTCTCGTCCATGTTGTTAATAAGTCTAGTTAAAACGGATTTTATCGGTCAAATCTAAAAGAATTATTAAAAAATTTGATTATTGCCAAGAAACAAAATTTTATACAATGAAAAACGTTTTTTAATAACCTCGTAGATAAAAATATTCGGTTAAACACGAATTTACGTGAAATCTCATTTTTTTCTTAAAAAAAATCGATTTCCTCTCGTACATAACATAATAAAAATCGCAAGAATATTAAATGGTGCACGTTTAGCGTTGTTGCCAAATTTATTTTATTTCCTTATAATCAAATATACAAATTTTTGATACGCATTCTTCAGAAACAAAATTTTATAATAACATTTTGTAATAACCTCGTAAATAAAAATATTCCCTTAAACACGAATTTACATGAAATCTCATTTTTTTCTTGAAAAAAATCAATTTTCATGGTTGCCCAATTCATTCGTTCCTCGTTAATCAGAAAATGTTCTTTTATTTCAAAATTACTCTTCCCAAAACATCCACTATAATTTTATTACTACTATTGTATCATTTTTTAAACAAAAAAATGTCTGCTTTTTGAAAAAATTTAAATCAAATACTTTTCGCAGTTACGAAATATCCGGCAACATCGCGATGTCAATTCATCTTGAAATACTACAAGTACGGACAAGGTCGAATTTTAACGTGTTGTTGCAGGATTTTTCTCATCGACTGCAGTGTGGAGTAAAAAAAAGGTATTACAGGATTTGAAATGGTAATTTTTATTATAACGGTAATTTACGTAATATTTTTTCGACAATCAAAAAACATAATATCAAAAAAAGATATAATAGCACGATGTTTGTTAGAACTCTACGAGGAAAAAAATTGTATCAAATACTGAGACTTGCAACTACAAAATATGCGGCAACACAGCGATATTAATTTATCTTGAAATAGACCAGATGTTGTAAGGTCAAATATATGTGAATATAAAAACGCGCTGTTGCCAAGTTTTTCGCGTAAATTTTTGATTTACTTACATCAACTATTTGCGTAATAGATTTTTTTTACTTAATTTTTCAACAAAAGAAACATATTGTTTTTCTTTAATTTTCCACTTTTAAGGTATTTTCATATGCTTTTTTGGTCAATAATCATGATTTTTTATATAAAATTAGTTTAAAAAATTGACGTTTCGACGTATTTCGATCTTTACCAAAAATTATCGTCGCCATATTTCGATAAAGACCGAAATACGACTAAACGTCGATTTTTCCAACTCATTTTCCACAAAAAAATGATTTACCAAGAAAATAAAATATACCAAATTATACGATTTTTCAAAATTCAATACCAAAAAAAAATTTCTCGTAATCGTAATTTTTTTTAGACGGTTTTCGATTACTTTTGATTTATGATTTTCTAATAATATTTGCGGCAACATCGCATCGATTAATTTGAAATAAATCAGTTCTTATAACGCCGAGGTCAAGTAAGGTTAAACACGAACGCGCCGTTGCCAGATTTTTCTCATCAATTACTTTTGATAAATATAGAAGAAAACTTGGTGATTTAACGGATATGACATGAAATGTCACAATAACAAATCTAATGTCGACTAGTAATAAAATGATGAAAGCCGTTAATGTAACGAAAAAAAATATAAAAACGATAACGGTAATAGGAGGTGGACGAATCGGTTCCGGTTTAGTACAAATAGCCGCACAAAATGCACAAAAAGTTATTTTGGTTGAAACGAATCAAGAATTATTGAAAAAATCCGCCGAAAAAATAATCGAAAATCTAACGGAATACGCCAGAGAAATGTACAAAGACAAGGCAGACGTTAAAAAATATATAGAAAATACTATGGAGTTTGTTACAGGTACAGAAATATACAATTTCGGACGTTTCATACGTAGAATGAGGTTATGTGATTATAAAAACGTTTAAATTGAAAAAAAAAATTAGTTAAAACGATATAGTTAGATTTTTATTATTTGTTTGAACGGACTATAAAAAAGTTTCAAGTATAAATATAATTAGTTGGAAACAAATAAATTTTTTAGAAGTTTTTCGATAGATAAACATTTTTTAGTATGAAAACCGGTATTCGAAAAAAAAATTACAACGTTGCCAAGTCAAATATTTTTCAGTAAATAAAAATTTATCGATAAATATTAATTTATAGTCCAGTTTATGTTGTCAAAATAACCTCACAAATCGTTTTTTTTAATAGAAAATAATTTAGTGAATAAAACACAAAGGAAATTACACAAAATCGATGTTGAAAAAAAAAAGATTTTATACTTTCGAAAAAAAAAAAGTGAAATTACGTCACAATTGAAAACAACAAATGTATATGTCACCGTATGATTGTGAACATCGTTATTTTATTATCACTCTCGCGATATTATAAACTGACGAATAATTGTGAACTGCAACCAACCATTTACAATTTTATGTTTATTTCTCGATAGTTTATAATCTATCAACATCAGATCGTCAATTTGTGAGCTGTTCGCTGATTGGTTGAACGTGCAGTGTTAAGCACCGCTAACTTTGGCGGTTATTCCCTAGTCACTGAATGAAACAAACAAATGTTCTTGAAATTTTCAATAAGTATTTTATATATTATATTTAAAGTAACATTTTTAGTGTATAAGAAACTTGTGCAATATTATTATTTGTGATTTGTGAGGCTATATCCAATTATAACAATGTCCGAAATTGAACCGGTCCTTCCGCAAAACTCACCAGTTATTGTGGATGAAGAACAATTTACCGTAGAGTTACAAACCTATTACAGAGGGCACTGTGCAAATAGTAAAAAGTTGGAATGGACAAGTGAAAAAATACAAAGTGTGATCAAATTGTTGGAAGACTATAAATTCAGCTAAATCACAGGGAAGTCGCCCAACAAATAAACAATACCATCACGCAAATAAATATGTGGTACCAATATTTGCGATAACAATATTTCTTAACCTGTGTAAGACATGTCTTTCAAAGAAAAGCTTTTCTAAAACAGGGATTGTCGTAAAGCCGTTGATTTCTGACGACTTTAACCGAAGAGGTCAGATAGATCTTGTGGACTTTCAAACATTTCCAGATGGAGAGTACAAATTGTTACTGTAGTATCAGTATCACTTGTATCATTTTGCAGAGATTCCTAAGATATTTTTAGAAGTTGGCTGTCCACATATTCTTCAAAGTGATAATAGACGTGAGTTTACTGCATGCGTATTAAAAGAAATCATTAGTTTGTGGATTGTCCATGGGAGACCTAGATATCCTCAAAGCCAAGGAAGTATAGAACGTTCAAACCAAGATGTAAAAAATATGATT
Source organism: Diorhabda carinulata (assembly GCF_026250575.1). NCBI lineage: Eukaryota > Metazoa > Arthropoda > Insecta > Coleoptera > Chrysomelidae > Diorhabda > Diorhabda carinulata. The sequence goes on from NC_079462.1 coordinate 16,494,963, forward strand.
CGAACTTGGATGGTGGATAACAAATCTATTAATTGGTCTATAGGCTGCTATGTCGTTCAATTTCAGAAAAATTCGTCTTACCATTCAACAATTGCAAGGATTCCATATAAAGCCTTGTTTGGAGAGGATCCAAAACTAGGGCTCTTGTCCACATGTTTGTCTAAAAATATTGTATCCAACTTAGAAACTGAAGAAGACATGGAGAGAATTTTTGAGGAGATTAATAACGATGACAAGCGAAATAATTCACAAAAGGCGAATGAACAAGAAGAAGTACCTATATTAGGCCAGCAAATAGATGTCCAAGATCAAAACAATATTTCAAACAGTCCTGAAATGCCTCCTGAAGTACGAGTGAAATCTCTGATAATTTTGGATATTATACATAAATCGGATAATGAAGAGGAAGAAATATCTGCAGTTAGTAAGGAAATCCTCACCACAGAATCCTTATATCAAGTCAATAATGAATCCATCATTTCTAACAAGTTTGACACACTGACTAACATACATGATATTCTTATAACTATTGAGGAGATCAAGAATATGGTGTGTTAAATTTGCAATAAAGAAGCTTCTGGAGCACATACATGAACGTAACATAGTGCAAGAAAGAAAACAGTTGCACAAAAATGATAGCCACATCATCTAAGATATTTAAAGAGATCAGTGTTGGTTCGCCAATACTAGTTGAAGTCCTAAAAGTGGACTTGGACAGTAAAAATCTGATTGTAAAAATTTTAGAGAAGAAAAATGAATTATATCGAGTTAGCACTGCTTTTGGAGTCATTAAAGATTGGATGCTACGAAATGCTGTTCTTTCATCTCCAAGAGCGACACTACTTAATGATATTCCAGAGGTCAGTATTAATTTAACTAGTTAATATCACTCGAAAATAGTTCTTAGAAATATATTTCATTCTCTGTCTAATAAATTACAACTAAATAATAACCTTACTTGCTGAAATAGATTGGTCACTTCGTCATCATCAGTACTTACACCTTTATGTTCCATTTTTTATTTTATACAATTTTTCCATACTAAACTATGACATATAAACCACGTGAGCTAAGACAGTTGATTTACTCAAAGAAATTATCTCATTCTCCCTACGGACTCATGAGCTTAAAACTTTCTTTTCGTAAATAAACTGTGTTTTAGCTCACTTGGTGTATACATAACTATTACTCAACACAAATTAAGTTAAAATTCTACAGAATGATCAAGCAATTGTTCAACTAAACACCACATTTACTACTTTTCAGGTCACATTGCCGTTAAGAACTGTCGCATCAATGTCCTCTTCTTTCGGCGGACAAAGCATGAAACAGTGCAATTGCAGAAATAATGAAAAAGACAATGTGTGTCTAACAAATGTCATTGTAAAAAAGCTAACGTTTTATGTAATTCCAGATGTCACAGTTAAGACATGTTGCAATAAATGAACTTTTTTTACTGCTGATTTTTTTTATTTTGCCACTTCATGGGATATACATAGCTATTAACATAAAACGTAAATACCTGATATCACACAATTAATTGTGAATTTTGTTTTCTTGCCTCTCACGTTTGTTTCTTAACTCCGTGGATACAGAACTAGCTACAGCCAAGACCCACCAATCAGGGCCGTTTCATAGTTTGACGGATGATAAAACCGGACATATTATAAACTAACGATGTTCACAATCATACGGTGACATATACAATAATATTTCCCATTCGATTGAATCGAACAGTTACGCCACGTTGCCAACTCATTCGAAACGTCCGAGTAACCAATAAAAGAACTTGTAGGTACGACAAATCCGAAAAGAGCCGTGAGGGAAACAGATTTAGTTATAGAAGCTATACACGAAGATTTCGACGAAAAACGAAATTTATTCAAACTAATAGACAAATCGGCTCCGGAAGATACGATATTCGCTACGACTACGAATTCGTTAACGATAGGCGGTTTCGCGCAAAAATCGACTAGAGTTGAAAGATTCGTCGGGATTCATTTCTTCTATCCGGTACCAGAAACTAAATTGGTGGAAATTATTAAAGTTTCGATTACCAATAAAAATATTGTGGACGCTATCAGTGCGTGGTGTAAAAATATCGGTAAATAATTTCATTTTTATATCGATTTCGTTTTGTTTTCCGTATTGAAATTTAAATATCGCGGCAAATATTCCACGAACAATTGTTAAAAGTGGATAAGTTATGCATATGCGCGTAATAATGTATTTTCTCCGGGGAGGGGAGGAGGGGATAACAAATACATTATAACAACATTGTCAGATCTTAAAATTAGTACGTTAATTGAAGAGAAGTATAAAAAATATTTTTAGTTTTTTAATTATTTGTGTTTTATTTAGACCTTTTTGTTGATGAATCGACTTTGAGTTAGGTTTTTTTTTGATACAAAATAAGTTTAAAAACAATCGAGGATCTATTTTTATACAGATCCAAATAAATCAAAACGTCAAATTCAAAAAATCCAGACGATTCAATATTTTTATTTATAAAGAACAATGTTGCCATACTTCAAAATAAATTCGTAGAATGGAGAAATACAAATTTCAAGAATTCGAGAATAGAAAGAATTTTTATATTAAAACAACGTTGTCAGACTTCAAAATTAGAACGTAAAATGGGGAAATACGAATAACAAATTTCATTCGAGAATAAAAAGAAATGATTTATTAGAACAACGTCGCCAAACTTCAAAATTAAAATGTAAAATGGGTAAAATACTAATAAAAAAACTTTTACGAATAAAAAGAGCTATTTTATTAAAACAACGTTGGCAGACCTCAAAATTAGTACGAAGAATGGGGAAATACGATTAAAAAAATTGTATTTACGAATAGAGAGATCTATATTGTGATAACGCCGTTGCCAAACTTCGAAATTGGTAGGAGGATTAGAGAAATGTGTAAAAAAATTGATTTTTATTTATTAATAAAAAAAATGTTTCGTTCAAGGAAAGATACCGGTAATATGTAACGATTCGGCCGGTTTTATAGTGAACAGACTTCTTCTTTCTTATATAACGGAAGCCATTAGAATGATGGAGAGAGCGGATGCGTCGGCGAACGACATAGACACGGCTATGAAGTTAGCTACAGGTAATAGACGGTAATAGAAAATTAACAACACGTATTAGAAACAAAATTTTTTTTAGGTAGTCCGATCGGACCTATTCAATTAGCTGATTACATGGGACACGACAATATATTGAAACTAATCGAAAATTGGAGGTCGAGGGAACCGGAAAATCGACTTTTCGCGCCGTGCGCATCGCAAAAATATTTAGTACAACGCGGTATGTTGGGCGTTAAAAGCGGTCAAGGTTATTACAAATATAACGATTTAAAATATTGGGTGACCACATTTTCGCACAGATTCAAAAATAAAAGTGATTGGTTGAGGCAGTATCAGATATGGAAAAGGGCCGCGGAAAAACGGCGCGCCAACAATTAATTTTTATTGTACTTAATGCGCGATAAGAAAAAAATGTTTCATCATTCAATAAATCGACATGTGATTACGTCAAATGTCAACAATTTAATGTCAAATGTCATGTCAAACTTACGTCAAATGCTATGTCTAAATTACGTCAAATGTCATGTCAATTGATATAAAATGTCTTTAATTTAATGTCAAATTTAAAATGAAATGTCATCTCAAGTTTACACCAAATGCCATGTCAATGTAAAGAAAATGTCATCAATTTACTGACAAATTTACGTTCAATGTCACTTCTACGTTACGTCACAAATCATGTCAAAATAATGTAAAATGGCATGTAAATTGATATGAAATGTCATCAATTTAATGTCAAATTTATATTAAATGTCATTTCACGTTTAAGTCAAATGTCATGTAAAGTTTACGTCAAATGTCATCTTAAGTTTACAATGTCAAATAGCATGTCAATTGATATAAAATGTCATCAATTTAATGTCAAATTTATGTTAAATGTCATTTCAAGTTTACGTCAAATGTCATGTAAAGTTTACGTCAAATGTCATCTCAAGTTTACAATGTCAAATGTCATCTCAAGTTTACAATGTCAAATGTCATGTCAAATTAACGTCAAATAGCATGTCAATTGATATAAAATGTCATCAATTTAATGTCAAATTTATGTTAAATGTCATTTCAAGTTCACGTCAAATGTCATGTAAAGTTTACGTCAAATGTCATCTCAAGTTTACAATGTCAAATGTCATCTCAAGTTTACAATGTCAAATGTCATGTCAATTGATATAAAATGTCATCAATTTAATGTCAAATTTATGTTAAATATCATTTCAAGTTTACGACAAATGTCATCTCAAGTTTACAATATCAAATGTCATGTCAAATTAACGTCAAATAGCATGTCAATTGATATTAAATGTCATCAATTTAATGTTAAATGTCATTTCAAGTTTCCGTCAAATGTCATGTAAAGTTTACGTCAAATAGCACGTAAATTAATATAAAATGTCATCAATTTAATGTCAAATTTATGTTAAATGTCATCTCAAGTTTACGTCAAATATCATGTTTATGTCTTATATGAAATTATACAAATGTAAGTGAAATTTGACATTTGACGTGATGATTATCGAAATTCACATATATATTTCTTATTTTGAGAATTTTATTTAAATCGTGAAAAAAATTGTCATTAATAGCGTACCTGAAATTGAAAAAAAAACAAAAAATTTGTCTGTGAAATATACTTACTTCGAATTTATTAATCGTCAATGTCTTTTTCCATTCTTTGTCTTTTATCTGGTCGTTCGTCTGCTTCCAAAACTTTTAGACGTACACCCAAAACTTGTACACCGTGTAACGTCTAAATATTAAAAAAAAATCGACATTGTAAAAAATGATTTATATCGACAAAAAATAAAAGAAAAAATAATAAAAATTCTAAATATTGCGTATAATTTGAATAAATATAAATTAATAATAATGAATTAAATTAAATTTGGATTTGCTACATTTTTATTAATTATAAAAAAATGAAAATTAATTGAAATTTACGAATAAATCGATAATTTTGAAAAATTTTGATAAATATCGGGCAAGTGAATAAAAAACAATAAAATAATTATCAATTTTGGAACTTTTTGAAATGAGAAAAATATGAAATAAATTACGTTTAGTAATTTTAATGTGAAAAAAATAAATAAAAATTAATAAATTAATAGTAACAAAAATTTTTAAAAAATATATACGAAAAAATCAATATTTTTGTAGAATTAAAGATAAAAATTATAATAAGTAAATTAATAAACTAAATGAACATTGATTATAAAATAGTAATAAACAATATAATAAATATATATAAACGAATAATTCAATATTTTTAAAAAATGAAAGGAAAAAAAATATAAATTAATAAAAATTGTAAAAAAATATATAAAACAATTTACTTTGATTTTAATGAAAAAATATGTGAATGAGCTGAATGAAAATTAATAAAAAAATAGTAATAAAAAATAAATATATATACGAAAAATTGAATATTTTTGAAAAATTTAAAGAAAAAAATCATAATAAATTGATAAAAATTTTAAAAACAAATTATAAAATAATTTACGTTAATTTTTATGAAAAAAATGAATATGAATATACTGAATGAAAATTAATGAAAAAATAGAAATAAAATATAAAATGAATATACATATATATATATATATATATATATATATATATATATATATATATATATATATATATATATATATATATATGTATACGAAGAATCCATAATTCTTGAAAAATGAAATAAAATAAAAATTATAATAAATAAATAAAAAAATAATAAAAAAAAATCATTTTTACGACTTCAATAAAATAAAAAAAAATAAATTATGATTTTTAATTCTAATATTAATGAAAAAACATCATATAAATGAAATAAATGAATAAAAAATAAAAGATTTTACGAAAAAAATTTTTTGCTATTCTAGTTACTACTTTTTTCAATAAACAAAACAAAAATTACCGAAAAAAATAAATAAATCAATACTCACTTTTATCGCCTGCTCCGCGGATTCCCTGGAAGCGAATTTAGCATAACCGTAAGTTTTTTGATTTAACAAAAAAACCTCGATGAGATTCCCGAATCTACTAAAAACATCCTGTAACACGCTATTACGTAACGGCGACGGGGTACAAATGACAAAACACCTGTCAAATAACACAAAAAATAAAAAAAAACCCAATCGAAAATTTTTTTCTCTCATACCTCGCTTCGATTTTCGAATCGATATCGGCAAGGGGTTGACGAGGGGGTAGAGGTTTATCGCAAAAATCCGCGTCCGGTTGAGAATGAGACGCGATGCCACCCAATTTCGATTGAAGTAAAGCTAACAATTACAAATATTCAATTCTAATCAATAAATTAAACCCAGCAATGTTGTATTCGATTCAGTTCCCGCCAATACTTAATTATTTAGTTCTAATAAAGTTACAACGTTGCCAAGTTATACGAATATGTTATACCTGGTGAAAATCCCGCTTTTTCTATCAAAGTACTAGCTTGAGCTATAGTTTCGGCCAGGTGCATAATTTCCGCGGTGGCGATCGAAGAGGGAGGTCCGACGGGCGAAGCAGATCTTTTTAAAGGGGCGTTATTCGATAAAAAACCTAAGGAAAATTATTTATTCTTATTATAATTTTCGATAAATTTTGTTATTTAATCACCTGAAGTTTTTTTATTACTTTCGGATTTCACTATCAGGTGATTTCTCGGTGGGTATTCGAATCCGTTGAATTTTCCCAAAGCGTATTTGCTCCATTGATAATTCGTGTAAACCACCTCGTATATATTTCGATTTCTCTCCGAGCTGCGGAACTGGCAATAAGCCAGACCTGTATTGATAAAAATTTCAATTAAACATGAAATTTTGTTAATAAAAACGATTTTTCAAAACGACACACCCCGTATATTTCCGCAAAAATCACAAACACGTCTTTATGATATCTGAACGAACAGTATAAAGTTTTAAATTAAATTACAAAGTTCTATCAAATATTTGTTTCACTTTTAATAATAATGTCTAATAGAACATATAAATACTAGCACCACGTTGCCAGATTTTTTTTTATTAATTCCCTATTCCTAGACAAGATCGAGTGTTGCCATTTTAAGCTGTAAAAACTTGGAAAATCATTTTTATATAATTTTTTTTCAAAATTTTCCTTTTTTTTATGTACAGGTTAACAAAAAATAAAAAGAACCTCATTGTGGTAATTATACAAAAATTATATGTCAATAAATGTGTTTAAATAAACATTTAAAGTGCTAAAACTATTTTTTTTTCATTCTAGTAATTTTTCTCTAAAATCCGCAGTAAAAACGGAGATTTTTATAAAAAAATTTATTGAACTCGTACGATTTTTCGATTCACTAGAGCCAAAAAACAAAAAGCCTTGCCATACTATAACATTCCCTCGTATATAGTAACGCGCCGTTGCCAGATTTAACTCGCATTTTTCTCATCAAATACAAAGTTCTATCAAATATTTGTTTCACTTTCAACATTAATAAAAAACAAGTTAAGTTTAGCTTATTTGAAGCCGCCCCTGTCTAATAGATAATATAAATATTAGCGCAACGTTGCCAGATTATTTTACAAATATCTTATTCTTAGATGAGACAATGTCCAGTGATCGTTTTAAGATTTAAAAACTTAAAATATCAACATTTTTATATAATTTTTGAGATAATCTGTAAGAAATGCAATTTTTCGAAAAAAAAACTTTAAAATATGAAACGATTGGAGAGTTAGTACTGTAATTCAACTAATGCGATTAAAAGCAATAAATAACAATTTTTATTAGTGTATACTGAATTTAAAATATTATTTATCCCAATATTTAGTCAAGAAACATTTAATAATGAGAAAATATTTTAAAAAAATATCTAAAATGTACTTACTGGGGACGAGATCGAACAGTTTCCACAATTGTTCTTGCCCAACGTTTGAAGCCGCAATAACTGAAAATTTATAGATTCCGTCAGCTTTGAAAGACGGACAATTAACGTCTTGATTATACGATTGATCTGCGATTTGATTAAATCGATTATCTTTATAAATTTCCTCACGGCGTTTACGGGGTTGTGCGAAAACTGCCTTGTATTTTTTATCACATTCTTCCAAAGCTAAAGCTGCGTCGGAAAATCTAACAATAAATGAAACCAATAACATATAATAAGTAATCCAGATTTGAGGTTGGTTTACTTACTTGACGAATTTTACATAAGCGAATCCTTTATTTTGTTGATTTTCTTTATCTTTAACGATACTTATATATTCGATAGTTCCGAATTGTTTGAAATAATCATATAATTCGTTATCAGTAGCTGATTTTGATACCACGATAAACAATCTTTTAAGATTTTCTTCTTCGTTATCGTCTCCTTTAACTGAACCTTCCTCGCGACTAAAAACACGATTTATACCAACAAGAAAACGAAATTTCATACACATTTCATACCTAGACGCAATCATTACTTTAATAGTCCTGTTCACCAAAAATTTCCCCTTCATATTTTCTAATGCTCTAGCAGCCTCTGACGTCTTACTATATTGCACGTAAAATATTCCTAGCACAAAAATAATAACGTCGATATTCAAAATTTCACATTTTTTTTTAAACTAACCTTTATTAGTTCCAGTATTTCTATCTTTAACAGCCCAAACTTCTTTTATATGACCGAAATCTCTAAAAGCTTCTCTAATATTATCTTCGTTTATATCTTTAGAACCAATTATGAATAATCGAGAATGAGGTGCTTCATTTCCAGAAGAATTTCTTTTATATTTATCCCCCATGTTTTTAGATACACTTGACTAGAATTAAAACCAAAATCTATTCTATCTAGTTGTAAAATGTAAATTAATATATTTTTATTTATACTTACTAGTTTTTTATTCGATTTATCTAAACTTTCACTTTCACGTAAACGATTGCACAATAAATACAAACACAAGATTATGGAATCATTTCACTTTTACACATTTATTAAAAAAAAAGAAACAGATCACAAAAAGTTGTATGTAGTATTAATAACTAGATCAAAAATCAATTATTTTACAATTTACAAGACATACACGATAAATAACAATATACAAAATACACTTCACATGTATACAATCATTATAACCATAGATTAATCAAACCACAACTTTTAATAGTTGCGTTTATAGTTAAAATCTTAGTTCACTATAGAACTACTCTAATAACGTTTTACATAGTATTGGTTTGGAAACTGTAAGATCATAAAATAAAAAGGTGTTTATCTATAGAAAAATGACATAATGAATTACTGGTGAAAAATTAAAGCACAATATTTGTGTGTTATTCAAATTTTGTAAATATAAAAATAATAAAACGTCCTTTTATATGTATTCTCTATGATGTTGTTTCATTGACTTATTGTTAATTGCACTGTATAGTTAAAACCTTAGTTCACCATAGAACTATTCTAATATTTGACATAGTATTGACATTTGATATAGTATTGGTTTGGAAACAGTAAGATCATACACTATTGAAAACGTGTTGATGACCTAATTAATTACTAGTGAAAAAGTAGAACACAATATGTGGGTGCTATTTAATTCTTGTGGATATAAAAATAATAAAACTTTCTTTTATACGTATTCTCTATGGTGTTGTTTCATTTACTTCTATGATATTAGGTCTTGGCCACAGATCACGTATATTTAGGTAGATAAAATTGTTCTGTACCAAATTGTCTGTCTATGTCAATTAACAATTTTATATCTTATTGATAGCGCGAAATTTAAATACGATCTTATATCTAAACAAGTTGTAAATATTTATTTTAATTTTAAAATATTGTGTTTTTGATATATTATGTTTTGTGTATGTATATTATAAATGACAACTCGTATATTCGTTACAGAAAAATTACGATTTTATATAGACCTTTTATTGATGTCCTTTGAATCAAGAAATGATTTTTGTAAAATTTGACGATGATTTTTATATATATCTTTGAAATATCTCCCAACATCTGTTACTCATAATAACATATAATGGAACCCCATTCAGCATCGACACATATTGACGTACCATATAAGACTTATTTTTAATAGAAGGGTGAAATAAGACATATCATTCGATGAAAATATAAAAATTCGACTAATTTTAATTTATTATATCCAACAATTTGCATATCATGCTATGTGTCAATTTGATATTCGAAAATGTTTCCCTATTCTAATTAATCGATGAAATAATTGGTCTAGAATAACTTTATTTTCGCTTTCAAATCATGAACTCCCAATTTTCTCTATGTTTTCCAAGTATCTATGATAAAAGATGTCGGATAACCGAAGTCATATATAACTAATTCAATATATAATTAATTTAAAAATATTTTTTCATTATCTACGGCACTGGTTAGATGACTTTCAACCTTTTGTCGAAATTCATAATAACCCATATGTGTTGCGCTTACGGGAATCGCCTTCAACAATTTTCCAAATTACTTTCTTTCTCATTCTATTTCCGAATTCGCTCCAATGCAAGACGACATTCGCCCGCTTGATGCCGTTGACGTGTCTGTGAATGCAGTGACCATCAAAGCACCAAAAAAAAATAGTTTGCGGTATACTTTCGAAAATATTATATCAATTTCTCTCAGAATGTGCGTTAGGAATGTTTTTAACGTGATTTCATTACTTATTTTAACTTTGTTTGTTTGTATTTTGGGATTTCCTCTTAAACCGAATACCGGTGAGTAAATAATTTCAATTTATATAGTTGTAATTTATAATCAATTAGAATACGTCGATTATTTTTGTGTTGTTTAAGTTAAATCTAAGCAGTTGTCAAATCTTCTAATTTTCCAAATATTTATAATTAATGAATATAATAAATAAGGAATAGATAGAAAAATTATCACATATTAAGAAAAATAAACGATCTGACAACAACGTAAATAGTAATATAAGATCGGCCATATTACTAACTGAAACTGACGACAATAAAAATATGATACAATAAATAATTCTAAGAGATGTAATTTTAAAATTAGAGTTTGTTTTTTTTTATTTTTATAGATATCCAAATGAATTTAGTTCGATATGAAACTGTACCTTCTATCGAATATAAATACATTTTAAAAACAATTTTACCAACTGAGAATCATTGGTGGCGACGTGGGACACATCGATTTTATGCTGAAGAATCTTCAAAAAATATACGAGCTCGATGATTACATCTCTTTTCATACACACGGACTGATTATTTATTTGTTTATTATAATAACATGATTATAGAATTAATAAAGGAAATAATAGAATTCATATTTATTTTGTCATTACTATATCCCAGCGCTATCTGTCAATATAAAGTAAAAGGAATCTTTAAAATATTTCACGGATTGTCTGTATAAATTTCTTTTGGTTAGGTGGCTATGGAAAGACGGCCATATTGCGAAACTTCAGCAATGTCGTGATTAGACAAATATTAATTTAACTTTATTTCAAGCAATTTTCATTTATTTATCAATATCTGAACGTTAAAAAAGAACTTTCTAAATCTGTAATATATTTCATTATGTTTTTGTTTTTATTTCCATTAACGCCTATGTCAATTATAATTTTTATTCATATAGTTGCTACGACGTAAATCCAGTATTGTCAGACGTTAAAATTCTCAATGAAATAATGTTGGAAAAACTAAAATAATACAGCATAAGGATATATTATTTTTAATAAAAAAATTCAAGCACTCAGTATATCGCACACCACAGAGTTTGAAACAAGTAAACCCACGTGGTTTCATTGGAACGCATTTACATTTTTTTTTGAGATAAAACAAATTAACAGATGACTCGTTGTAATTTATTCCGCTCATTAATTTTTATGCTCCTACGAACACATTTTTTTCCAAATAAAAATAAATGACGACGGTTAAAATGAATTATAATAATTAAAACTCAAACGATTTTTTTGAACGACCTCTATTGTTCAATGAAACAATCTCTACTACCAATAGTTAATTGATATTGAATTTTTTTTTTAATCACATCGAGTCGCCTTATACAGAAGCATTTTTGAGTCTATTTTGAAATAGTAACAGTTTGAATATTTACAATAACAACGAGGCCTAGTGAGGCCCAAATAGTTACAATATGACGAAATATTCTTGCAATTCCAGAAATTTATTCAAGACCTGGCAACGCTGGATTCAATGCAGAACTGCTTGTATTAATAGAGATACTAACCACGGGTTGGTAACACTGATTTGTGAAATTGTTGGGATTTGATATATCTATCTCTTTTTGTTTCTCTTTCCAAAGAGCAGAGATGACCATTTATAGATACAGGACTTGTTAAATGTAAAAATTAATATTTTAAAGGGAATGAATGTGTTTCTTAGATTATTTTAGTATTTAATTATGTTGAAAATTTGAACAAAAAATAAATCCATAAACTTTGCTACCGTCTATCTTTTTTATATAAAGTACAAACGGTCATGAATAGATGTATGACGTATTCATATCATCATTGGCAACACTGGTTTTGTTTTGGCCTAGGGAAATGATAGTGTGCTTTGCGTGTACGAGGGTTGTATTAAATTTTGAATTGAATGAGTTATTTTCAATATTTCGTCATATTTGGTAGTTTTATAAATAGGTTTGTATAAAAAAATAAAGAGAAGAATTGGTAAGTGCTTTTTGTTTATTAAATTCTACAATTTCATAAAAATTAAAAGCGTAAGAGTAGTAAAAAAAGGGCAATTACCCTTATTAAATAAGAATTACAATTTAAAACTTTAAAAAATATAAGTAAAAACGAGTGAATATTCGTAAATTTTACTAAATACTATATTTTGTTTTACGCACAATTCCGAATTGTGAAAAATGTCTACTTATTAAAATCCTTAATATATTTAATTTTTTGCCCTTCGAAAATTATTTAAAATTATATATTTACACGTTATGTACACGATATAAACAGTGAGTGCCACAAATTATTTAACTAAATCATCTATTATCAACAATGAATAAAAAATTTAAAAAAAAATTAACGTAAAACACACACACTCTGGCAACGTCGAAAAGAAGGTTCTCGTCGTTTTAACACAGGCAGTATTCACCATAGAGACAACTCTTAAAGAAAAAAGTGTGGTTATAACTTTAATCGGACTATGGAATGTTTATTAATTTAATTATCCTTTGTTTATAAAATTTGGCGCGCTCACAAATACATTTAACTTAAACGTTAAACAATTTATTTAAGAGATAATATATATGTACAAAAGATCAACAATAAATTTATAACAATAATATATAATAAAGACGAGTCAACAGAATTTTATTCAGTTTGAAAATAGGGTGTTATTTATTGCTAATGGCGATATGTTAAAATTACAAACTATAGGTAGATATTGGTTAAAAATAAATCAATAGCTAAATCAGTTGTATGACGTATGCATACAGGGTTGAAAAAAAACTATCTTACTTCTCATTTATATTAATATAAATGAGATATTGTACTTGGTGACATACAGGGAGGGTTTTTACACGGAGAATAATAAAGTATACAAGGTGTGTCTTTGAATTTGTTAAATGACAACATTGTTATTCTGATGTATATTTATTAATTCTAATACTAATTATTTTTATAATCAAAAAGTGTTTCGAATCTTACGTGATTCCTCTTCAAGTTATATTTCTTTTAGAAAACGTGAAATAATGGTTTAAATTGGAAAAATCTCGAAATTTTTTCGTGTTTTGTAAAAAGTTTTCCAAAAACAAAAAAAAATGGTGAAAAAATACAATTTCAATCGATCAAATTAATGAATTGGTAAATTTTCAATAACTATGCAAACATTTTTAATTATTTGAACTCAGATATAAATATCAAATATACTTAATTAGGGTTATTCCTGTTCTGTTTAGAAAAAATAGATTTAATAGATTCTTTTACTATACCTTGTATAATATCTCGAAAATTGTTCAAAGATATTGCCATTTTTTGTCATATTATCATATAACGTGTAACCTGCATCTTATTTGACTACCCTGTATATTAAAAATGTATAGAATATTTAAAATTCTTATTAATATTCCGAAATTTCACTAAAGTAAAACGTTTATCGTAATTTTTCATAATTTTGATACAACTATTACAAAGAAACATTAGAAATATCAAAAAAGAGAATGTTAAATGCGAGTGTTTGCCTAACAACAATTTGTACAAAGCAGCATTTTAATAACGTATCGCTTCTCTCTAAAAATGACGTCATACCCGACAAACACACAAAATATAACAAACACATGAAGTCAAATCGAAGTGGCTACTGTTACCTTGTGGCGTGCATAAATATTTTTAAATATATTGTAAATAATAAAATATTGTTAAACTAGTTGTAAACATGATTTTTAAATGAAACAAATATTAATTTTAGATAAAAGTAGTATTGATATTTACTTAAAATTATTTTGTATAAAGTAAGTTGGTTGATTTTACGAATCTGCGCAGATACACGAAATTTCCGTTATATGAGTTCTTAGACATAATCAATCTGATCTTAAAAAAGGAGTTGTATTCTAAAAGTTCCAACGACGTGTCAAAATGTTTCCAATATGGCGTATGTGGTAAAAACATGTAAGAGTAGTATTTTAAGCTTTTTACAATGCGTGGGTGAAAATTCCTAAATTTTAATCAAAAAATTGTTTTATATAGTGAAAAAATATAAAAACGAAGTTTGAATCTAATCGAACCCTATTACTATTAAACCTCAATTCAGGCAAGTTTGGTTAATATTTTACTAATTATATTTTGATGTTTTTTTCTGTCACATGTTGTTAAAAGGTGTTGTTAGTTAGATATTATTACAAAGCCATCCAATTCGATTAGCTTTTATTAACGCTACATTTTTCTATTATTGTCTAATAATTTTGTAAAGAATCTTAAATTTTTCAAAAAGAATTTGATCCATTTCAAATAATTGTTGAATTGATGATTTTCAAAATTGCAAACATTTGTGAGCTGTTTTAAGAATATTATTGCTAAAATGTAATGAAAATGCGGAAATTTCGCAATTTGTAACTGATTTCTAGAAATGTCAAAGATTTTAACAGCTTTCATTTTTTTGTCATCAAACTGATTTAATTGATTTTTGACGTTAAAAACTAATTTTGACAGTTGCCAATCGGATGAAATTGATTTTTTTTTCGACATTTTCAATTGATTTCAAAAATTGTTTTGAAAACTTTCTTACAAATGACACTTTAGCTCTAATTTCAGCTATATTTGTTGAAAAAAGAATGAAACAGAATTTGACAGCTGTCATCGAAGTAGCACCAATTTTATTCCAAATTTTTGAAAATTGGTTGGTTTAATAATTTTTGTGTCGCATTTTGAGAAAAAAATTGATTTAAGCGTTTATTTTAAATACAAATAAAGAATAAAAATATTTTTTGAAATAAAAGAACGTTTCTGACCAAATGGACAACTTCATCATCGTAAAACTTCCCAAAAACTCATTTTATAATTATTTAAAAAAAATATCACAGTTGCGAAAAGATAAAAAGTCAAAAATTGACATAAACGAGACACTTTTGTTACATTTTGTAAATGAAGTCTTATCAACGCTAAAGGAAACCTAACCTATTAAAAGCTAAAGTAAACCTACCCAAAAGAAATTTTCCATCGCTTCAGTCTGATTAACAACAAGAGACACACGAATTTGAATGTTAATAATGTTTGAAACAACCATTATTTTCGACTTTTTTCTTCATGCACATCTTTCTCCCCTTCTGCAAAGCCCCCATCCCCCCAAAATAGCCTAAAATAAAACTTTACCCTTCGAAAATCAAGTTCAAAAAGCGGAACCGGAAGTCAATCTATGGAAAATAGAGTAAACGAGAAGTACTTAGTCTCGATAAATGGATTTTACGACCTGGAAAACGCTAAACTGATCGGAAATATACTGAAGTACAACCATAGAATGTCTTCGAAATAAACTTATCGAATTATTTTTTCATTTTAATCTACAATATATTCCTGTACACGAACAACTTTCGTTGAAATACAACATTCCATCACCAAATTTATTTATACCAATTATATTGGACAAAAAGATCGTTGTTATTTTTAAATTTAGTTCGAATCACAAATATTCACAGAGGTTTATCGTTACCTTATTTCAAGTTTGTTTAATACAATTTAAATTTCATATATATTTACAAATAAGAACACTAATTGTATAATATAGTATACCCCTCGTAAAACTGCATACGTCACTGAGTGTATTTAATACGCCATATTATGATACGAAACTGTAACGATATTAATTCAAATAATAACTAGTCCAGAGGGAAATTCACGTCGCGATATTTTTTTATCAAGTCTTCATATTAATAGATGAATTTTTTTTAACATGAATTTGTATTATTAGAAAACATTGTTTTATAGATCGCCATGATTGTTTGACAAGTGACGTTGTAGGCTCCACCCACATTACTATAAATACGTTTTATTCTAATTTTTGTTTTGTTTAAAATCAGATTTTTATATACAGTATAAAAACTACTCCGATAGTGGTGGATTTTTTTTTGTTGTTACTTGTTACACTTGTTACTTGGAAAACTTTCCTGAAACAAATAAGCAGCGATAACGTTCGAAAGTCGTGGGTATTGCGATAGCTTAGATCGTATTTAATCAGTGGCGTACGTAATTTTATTTCTCTAAAAATTGTATTATATTATTTAAATCGCGTTTACTTTATTATGGAACTATATTCAGTTCTGGACTAAATTTATAGTCCTTTTAGCGATAAAATTCATTTTTTTTTCGATCAAAAATTTTAAAAATCGACAAAAACAAGCAGTTTGGCGTTTTATATAAAACGCCGCCGTGGCTAAAATGACGATTAACATTATTAAGAAACAAATATTTCAAATGAGCACCTCGTCCTCGAAATTCCTCCGTTTTCATACCGGCACCGGACTCGAAGCTATTTTCTTTTCCTTTTTTCTTGTAATGAACGTTTCGGTTGTGCATTTCGGACCTTCATCGGGGCTATAAGACCATCTGACCTTCTCTTTTACCGTCGGTTTTTCATCGGGAGTTTTACTTTTACGAGTTTTTACAAACTCGGTGGCCTTTTGTCACTGAATTTCGCAGAACGGAAGTTTTTGGGTTTCTTTGGCGTCGGTGTCGGCGTTACTTACTTCGTCGCCTTTGGGGCTGCAGGCCGCGCTAGTGCCACCCTGATTACCACTGAAACAAATCCGGATTTAATTATTTATCATTGTGGAACCGAGTAATTCACCTTATGGAACCGGGGGGGCACATTGATTGTCATCTTAGAGCCAAAGTGGATACCATCGGAGGTCGGGTCGGTTTATTTTCTAAAATACGTTCGATTTCGGCTACCATATTTGTGTTAAGTTTCGGAATCAACTGAAAATATGAATAAAACGACGATATATCAAAAATATACAAATGTATACAAATTATATAGCTGTAATGAAATAACTGTATAAATTATATTTTATATAAAATATATCATTACCTCGTAGTTCAATCTTACCCCCTGCAATTGTTTTTAATTCATTTGTCGAATTAACCCTATTTTCAAATTCCCTACTTCAAAAATTAACGTGTCTCATTACCTGATAGATTATTTTCAAATAATATAGTGTATGGACTCCTATACTAACTGTAATTGAACATTAGACGGTACCAGTTGCAGGGTAGGTGGTTGAACGAGGTTATAACACTTTTGATATATAAAAAAATTTTGGTCAATAAATTTCCATCGTTGTTACATATTCATAGCTATTAATAATCGTTAAATAATTTATTTAATATATTTATTGTTTTATATCAAACGTTGTATCACATTTTAATTATAACTTTTTTTCACCAATTGATCCTATTTTCACGAATTTTTCCTCAAATCTTGACGTTTCACTGAAATTCGTTATCTTGAAAAAAATAGATGTCAATTATTGTAGTGTATGGACTCCTATACTACCTATAGTTGAACACTAGCCTGATACCAGTTGCAGGTTGAATTGCGTGGTTATAAAACGTTCGATATAAAAAAAGTGTGATCAATAAATACTTAAAACAAAATTTTAATAAAGTATTCATAGTTAAAAAACATATATTAATTATAAAAAAGGAATGTGACTGAAGCAATCAGATAGTTAAGACCAGGAAACGAAAAAGAAGAGGTTGCGATTATAGTTTTCTACAAAGCATCATAGAATGTCAGATATCTAACATGGGAATATAGGCAGTTATGACGATGACGTTTCAATTTTATTTTGACAATGGCAACAAAATTATTTTTTTTTTTCAAAAATATGTTTTTGTACATTAGATACGATTTTCCTCATTTATCCACCTAAATTAACTGTTATTCCTACCAATTGTTTATTTTTTAAGTTTCTCAAATTCAATAAAATCGTAGAAATCTTCACAAAAATTCAATTTTGTTGTTTTATAATTCGACTGGTATAATCAATGAAAAGTTAATATATTTTTTTATTATATTCCAAACAGTTTTCTTTCTATATAAATGAAATTAATTGAATCAAAATAGCCAGACATTTAGTAAAATTAATATTCGTATACATTAGGTCTGTTACCACATATCACAAACCGTCGTAGATACAGTGACGATTCTGCGCAGTAGAGATTTTACGTGTTCCAATATGGCAGATGTAAGTTATACAAACGATTCTTGTTTTGTGTTCCAACCGCCTAATGCATCGTTTGTGAACGTGCATAGCCGGAAATTACGCGAAAATATCGAAAAGAACGGTTCGGATTACCAGATCGGAACAAACTTATCACATACGTCCGTCGAAGATCATTCACCTTTTAGTTAAAGTATGGGGGGTATCACTTTCGATAAATATAAAAACCAAATAAAAAATTTTTTGTACTTTAATTTCAGACAAAATGATTAAATTTAACAACATGAAACAAATAAATTTCTTTAGTTTTCCTGATATTCATGGTAATCAGGATAGTAGTTCTGGTACTTATCTCCAAAATCTTCTTGAGCTTGAACCGGACCTTCTGGATAACCTTGATATTGATAATTTTCGTTTAAGAGCGTTTGTTTGTATTTTTCTACCAGATCTCCATCCCACTCACCTTGATTATCTTGACCGGACCGTTGGGCCTTATCTTGAGGTACTTCTTGCTGGGCTAAAGTATAGTTTGTTTCGTCGGGAAAAGCTCGAAAAGTGTATCCACTTTCTCTCACGTTATTAATTCGTTGCGGGTAGTTTTTATTGGTTCTAGCAGGCTCCGTAGTATAATTCCCGCTTTCGTGTTGACCTTCGACGTAGTTCCTGTTATAATTTTGATCGGGTATTCTCGACGGTCTTTCGGCTCGCCACGTATCCTGAGGAGCATAATGCTGTTCGACAAATTGCGACTGCGGGGGAACAGATCTTCTGGTTCCACGCGACGATTGATTCTGCGTCTTGGGCACTTTGAGAACTATCGTATCGTTAGCATCGAACGCTCCTTGTGGTATAATTATGGTTTTTACCTTCTTTTTTCTATCGATTTGTTCCATATTTGGTTATTACGAAAATTTGGACAGTTCCGTGAAAGATAAATTTAGAAATTTGACATATTTAATCGAATCAAAAAAATACCATGGTATTATAACAAAGGAAATGTCAATAGCTCCTATTAAATTGTTTTTTAAGTAAAAATCAGTAGCGTAGAAATGTTTTTTAATAAATAGGGTATCATTTGAAAAATTTTGTTACCAAACGTGTTTTTTTTACAATAATTTAATGGAATATGTGGCAATATCATAAAAAGATGTGGAAAATAAGTTATTTATACGGGGGCTAAAGGAGATTACATAAAACCTTCATAGTTATTATAGTCGATATCAAAAAGCAAATACTTTGTCATGTACAAGGTATGTACGGGGTGTGAAGTAAAAGACACTATAGAGATAACTTATCCTCGTAAACGTTACGTCTACGCAATCACGGAAAAAATGAGGGAACCAGCCCCCCAACCAAGTCGGTATACGGAGTTATGTCAAAAAGATTATAACGTTTGGTCTATACACGGAGTCATGTCAAAAAAATGTTTTATTTTGTAATTATACATATACACATATAGTGTACAAAAAACTACAACGTTCGATTATTATACGAGGTTATGTCAAATCGACTATAACATTTGTTCATTATACAAGGTCATGTTATAAAGACCATATTTTGTTGATATACAGGGTCATGTCGAGAAGAATACAACGTTATTTAATTATACGAGGTCATGTCAAAAAGTCTATAACATTTGTATCATGTCGAAAAAATGTTTTATTCTGTCATTATAGCAGGTAGTGTCCGAAAGAATATAACGTTCGATTATTATACTAGGTTATGTCAAATCGACTAGAAAATTTGTATATTATACAAGGTCATGTCAAAAAGACAACATTTTGTTTATAAACAGGGTCATGTCAAGAAGACTATAATGTTAGGTCGTTATACGAGGTTATATCAAAACAATGATAACGTTCTGTCGATGTATGGGATTTTTTTGAGTATATTGTAAATTTGATAATTACCTGTAAGGATTGTATACTTTCGTAGAGCTGATCGACCGAATTAGCCCCTAACAATAAACATTGAACGGACTCGTTCTTCAAACACCATGTTATGGCCAATTGGGACAAAGAACATCCCAATTTTTCCGCCAACGCGCTCAGCTCCCGTATTTTGTCCGCCTGTTTTCTCGACTCGTCCGGTTGCAGCCTATCTTTCATCCAACTGTAACTCTGCAAACAAACAATTCCATAAAAATACCAAATTTTCAATGCCTCGTAATTTTTACCTCTTTATTGGCGGCGGTAGTTTCATCCTCAGTCCACGAGAAGGAGCTGTATTTATTTTTAAAACTAGCGCGCGAAAATAATTGAACGCTACCACCGCCTCCGCTTCCGCTTCCGTCGTCGCGACCTTGAGTGAACCCCATAGAGATCGGCGACCAAGCCATCAAACCTATACAGAATTTCGAACAAAACTGTTATTTTGGAAGCGATGTAAATTCTCATCTCTACACTTAAAAAAAACAGGACCGGTGTAAGGAGACGAATTTTTCGTTAAAATGAACAAAAATAAATGAGTCCTCACCAACTCCTATTTTGTTGTAAAGTTCCGGCATGTAAAGTTCGGTTTTTTCGCGACAGAACATGTGATATTCGGTTTGTTCGACTATTGGTGTGACGCAATTGAATTGTCTGCAATTGGTGTAGGCTTCCATTATTTCGACGGGTGACCAACGCGCCGTACCCCAATACATCACCCAACCCTGACAGATGACGTAATGCATAGCTCGAACCACCTCTGGAAAACAATCGATTTTTATAAACTTATATAAAAAAATCAATTGTTCGAATTTTTACGACCAAAAATCGAAAATTTGTTCAAATTCAATATTTAAATTCGAATGTAAACTGAAGCCTACTCTGTATATCAAATAACAAAATATAATCGAAACGAAATATTCGAAGACATATCCAATATATATGTGCCAAAAATCATAAGTTTAAATTTAATATTCGACGTATATATAAAAATAGTTATTTACCTTCCATTGGACACATCGGATCGGCTTTGTGAACGATGACGACATCGATATAAGACAATTGCAGTCGAACCAGACTCGCTTTGACGCTTTCTATGATGTGTTTACGTGACAAACCGCGTTCTTCCGATCTGAAATACGAATATTTGTTTGGTTTCAGCTTTATTATATTTAAAATTTGAAATAGAAAATAGAGGGAGATAATTGAGATATGTCTTTAGTTATTATGAGGGTTGCCAGATCTAGAGCTATTATAGTTGTTTGATAGCCTCAAAAGCGATTGTGAACATAGACACACGTAAATTGGGATCTAAAAGGAAATGACGTAACGTCAAGATGGATTCCCTTTGTAAGTCAACTTAACACACAAATAGTGTATGGCTGGAAATATGATGAAGGAAGAAAAGGGAGATGAATAGTTGAGTTAATTGTTTCAAAGTTGGGTTCAATATAATTATTATACGTCTATAAATTAGTTACTATGTCGTAGTTGGGATTACGATGATAGTTGTAATTTAAAAATGTAAATGATTGAAAATTGTTAAAAATTTTGAAAAATTGTAGAATAAACGAGAATTATCAACAATATTTGGAAAATTCAATAATAAAAAATAGAAATTGAGAATTTCAGGTTAAAAATTGATGAAAATTAATGAAAAAATCAGGAAAATGATAAATAATAAGAAAATGTCTAAAAATTTGGAGAAAAACCGAAAAGAATAATTGGAATAATCAAAATAATTAGAACAAATTATCGGAGAACGAAAATGATAAAATAACTATTTCGGTGAAAAACTAAATAAAATCGAAAAATTAGTAAAAGAAAAAATCTAAAAATCACGAAACTGAAATAATCTAGAAAACTTGGGAATTTGTGATGAAAATAATGGAACTTTTGAAAAACAAATAATACGAAAAAATTTAAAAAAAAGTCCGAAAATTGTGAAAAAAATTATAAAATTTTTAATTTCAAACAAAAATACGTTTCTTTTGAAAAAATTATTTAAACCTACCTCGTGCTCCAATAAATTTTTGTAGTCACAATATAACTCGTCCTTTTCCATCCTTTTCTCGATAAAATTCTACCTAATTCTACTTCAGCTCGTGTACCTAAATAAAAGCATCTAATTATTTATAACAAAAAAATCCATCGGTGGATAACTTTGTGACTAATTCCTACCTAAAACATGCTAAATCGCCAGTAATATTTGGAGATGGTGTGTACATTGTTGATTTGGAAAGGGCGTATGATAACGTCGAGTGAAAGAAAAAGCTTGTTAATGTCGGTTTGGGACAACGGATTATATCGAAGGGAAAATGTTGGATATTTTGATATTTTTTTAAAAATAGAAAGAAATTACCTGAATGAGCTTCTGATAAATCGAAGACGTTTATTCCACTTTCCACAGCCAATACAATTATTTGCTCCGCTTGCTCTTCAGTTAAATTAGGACTGAAAGTTGGCCAAGTGCCTAAAAGGTTACGTCAAAAAAATATCAAATTTCATTGAAAAACTTCGTTAAAAATTATGAGAAATTGACAATCGAGTGCAAACTGAATTAAATAACGAATAATGTCGAAAAACACCATAAATTTGAAAAAAAAAAACAAAAATGTGAAGATTGCTCAAAAAATCTAAAAAAAATATTCGTCGTAAAAAATCTGGAGAATTTTAAAATACAACAAAAATTTTAGATGACTTGAAAATTCCAAAAAAATCCAAATATATATATATATATATATATATATATATATATATATATATATATATTCAATTTATTTCACAATAACAAACAGCTTCGCCGAAAAATATTTATATTATTAATAAATTGATTCCCCAAACTCGAAGACGACATTTAAAGAATCAAAACT
Organism: Diorhabda carinulata; assembly: GCF_026250575.1. Lineage (NCBI taxonomy): Eukaryota > Metazoa > Arthropoda > Insecta > Coleoptera > Chrysomelidae > Diorhabda > Diorhabda carinulata. The sequence goes on from NC_079462.1 coordinate 16,518,459, forward strand.
TACCGAGACCGATATTAGACACCCTCAATCCACTCTTCCCCAAATTCCTGTACCTCAATCCCGGCGTAACCGAAGTCTGTCTAGTCAATTGTAGAGGTACAGTCGGCGCCGAATGCGTCAACCCGCTCAGAAGTAGCTGCTCTTTCGTTATCGCGGAATCACCGGTTCCTCCGCGTTCCGCCAAACCGCTAAGCCCGCTACCGGCACTGAACTCTTCCATACAGTCCAGGCTCGCTATCGGCGCGCGACACCTGCAACAATAGACAAACATTCTTCAAGGACACAAACCTTTACATACAACCACGCTAAGCCCCGTTTACTCCGCGAAAAAAGATGATGAAATATGCACGTTCTATTGCGCCACCCTGTATATTAACTTTTTGGTTTTATAACTGTTCCAAGGCTACAAACGTTTTGTTACCTCCTATTTCCATGTATTCCAAATCTTGAAATTTGTTATTGTTAAGTTATTTAGGTTCCTTCCCATCTGTATATATTTCGTCTTACACATAATAATGGTAAATACTAGTAGTATTTAGGTTGGTAGTTCGTCTTAAATTGGCAACGTGTTCGAAAAATGTCAATGTCAAATGTCATGATTTTTACTTTGTGTTTAGTAGTGAATAAAATATATTTGATTTTACTATGTTTCATTATCTTGTGTAAGTTGAAATATAAAGCGCGTGCAAAATACAGTAAAAATATTTACCTATATATAGTTGGCAGTTGACTGGAGTCCTCACTAATGTTGTCATTATTGTTGTTATTATCGTTGTTAGTATAGTTACACAATGCAATTTGCGACATAATTTTGTAGATTTTAATCGATTATATAATTCGTTTTTTTTTCTAATCGATAACCGACACTATTTTATGACGTTTGACGAATTTTATTATTGCTAGTATCTTATTTCTTTTTATATTTACAAATATGGTTGTTTCGTTAATTTATTAGTTATAGTCCAGGCACTACTGGGTTATTCATTTTCTTTTAAATACTATGTTATAAGGCAATTATTGTAAACTTTTTATTATGTTTTTAACTGAAATAAACGAAAAATATTATTTTATTATTGTTTTAAAAAATTATTAACAAAAAAAATTTATTTGAAATCATAGTCTTGCACTTAAAAAAAGTTTAAAAACGTCGTTGATACCAGAGATGAAACATAACTCAATAAATCGTGAGATTTACTAAAAAAAACATCAAAATAGGAAATTGCTTCTTCATTTGGGCGCTTTTTTGAGATTAGTAGTCACTGAGAGCCAGATCTGGACTAAACTGTGGACGAGGTAGCAATTTAATCATCGTTGCCTTAGGGAAATAGTGGTTTTTTCTTCCACATATGCGGCCGTTTTTTATCATACCAGCGCCATCTGAATTATAGTCACACGTCTTATTGAGCTTATGTATCCAAAGTTCGAAGAACCTCCATTTTGTTTTTTCGTATAAAGCGTTGTCACGTCTCTGTTATGAAATAATGGCACAGGTGTTTAAAATGAGCAAATTTTATCAAAAATTATATTAAAAACAATACATAATACCAATACTTAATCTTTATAATTGTAAGAAATTATAATACGTTAACTAGCAACGTTGTTGTTTTAGATATTGATTTAGTGTATTCTTGATGTTATTACGTATCTCAAAATATTACAAGTTTTATGCAAGTTCAGAAGTATCTGTAGAAACCTAGAGATTGTCGTAATTTCAAATTTACCACCGAAACTAAAATCAAAATGACGACGCTTATTCTCCCCTCTATACCACTGGTTATTTGAATTATTTGGACAAGTCTATTGTTTATTAGACGGATCCGATGTTGCCAGACTACATATAATTATCAAAGTGTACTTTATGCATTTATTAACGTTTATTGATTAAAAATACTTTCAAAACAATTTAGGTATATAAAGATAAGTATATTTATATAATTTATCTCGGTAAGTAAAACTTAAATCCAAATTTTACACTTTTTATCGTCATTGACTGGACTATGAGAAAGTGGTATAATATCTGAAATAATTTAACACGATCATGCACAATTCGATATTACTTTGGCTGATTTTAATAACTCGACAAGAATCGAAATGTTTCTTCGATATTTTTATAGTTTGAAAAAAATGGTTTCTACAAGAATTAAAAGTAATTTATATATTTTTTTCTACTTATTGATTGATAATTTCAACAAAAACAGAATCAAAAAGTAATATTTGATAATTAAAGGCATGAATTCGAATCGATTTTTGAATAAATGTATTTGAGACATCGAATCGAAACTCCTCGGATTGACGTTTGTTCTAATAGATGTTTTGACACTTTATCTTTGCTGAGGAAAATAACATTTCACTCAATTGTTTAGTATAAGAACTAATTTTATTTTTCTATTATTTTCTACGATATAAATAAAATAGAAAATGTTGTTTAAATGAAATAATTTTCGTTTTCTGATATAATTTAAACTCCGGAAAGGTGAATAACGTCCTCGTTACGAATTTTTTTATTATTTCTCGTAGTTTAATTCAAATTTTCAAATTTATGGCCAATAACTCGTAATTTGTTAGAATTTTCGTCGTAAATTTTTTTTTCAACACAATTTTTGAATCTACAAGGTTCAAGCCACATTAAATTATGTCGAAGTTTTGAGGTTATGAAAAGTTAATAAAGACCTCGTTTAATATAAAAATTAATACAATTTCCAATTGAATAATATTATACCTTGATTTACTTCGACTTTTTAATGTAATAAAAAAATAATAATCGTATGTTTAATAAAGGGAAAAGAAGAGAGAAATCTTTATAGTCCTGTACCTATATCTACCTCTCTAAAACTGCTAAAAACATTTAAATATAAATAAAAAACGTTTATAATTAGTTCTAGTTCTAATTTATTTTTAACTCTATATTTCTAAATTTAAAACACGAAAATGTCGCTACGAATATGTTTTATATAGAAAAAAAATCCATGCTTAAAAATATGTTATTTCAATTGAATTTACCTGAGATTACAATTCAAAATTGATAAATACCAGCACAAGATATCACTTGTATTATGCAACATCAAGAGCACAATGTTAAAGAGACAAATTTCCCACTTATATTCCTGGCATATTTGAAAATTGGCAAACGTTCAAAAACTAACCTTAATATCAACCATCAGATTCAATAAATTGATCTTATTATGAGTGGTTAAAATTTTAACAAAACAATACAAATATCACACTATAATTTTTTCTTATTATTTATTAAAAATTTTTTTATTTATATTAATAATTGTCACTTATTATTTAAAACAACAACCGTACCGTTTTAACCGCACTTCCCGAGATATAACCTAAAAGTGTTACATCGATTTTCACCTGTTTTCAAAGAAAAACTAATTAATTCGTCAAATTAATTTTATTTTAAAACTAATAACTTGGATCACAACATTTTTGTTAATTAAAAAATTAATGTCTTGTCGTTTTGTTATAATATTATCAGAGTATTAAATATCTAACGTTGGACGAGATTGAAACATGGGCAGTCTGGATGTACAGAGTGTGTATGTCGTCACTGCAGTTGTTTAGGCGACCGTTCACGGGTATAGACGAGGTGGCGCCCGATTCTGCAGAAATATCTCACAATAGTACGTAAGCTTATGATATTGAAACACTTCCGACTGGAATGCGGATATTAGGAACTATCTCTAAATATACAGTGGGATACTGTTTATTTCGTGATAAAAATTAAATGATCAAGTCATTTTTTTTATTTCCGTTCCAATCATAAAATAAATAACTTCTTGAAATTTATAAATAATATTAATACAAATTTACATAAATCGAATTACAGGGTCTATTCCGAAAGTAGTAATTTTTTTTCTTAATATTTATTCATTAAAATAATGAAAACAATCAAAATTTTTCATATTACCACCTTTCCTTATCTACACACTGTTGCCAATTATTTTTCCAAGAACGCCTGTACCGGAAGGCGTCACGTACTATTGGATCGCCTGTATTGAACCGAGATGCTTAGAGAGAGAGAGAGATTCGTTGAGTATATTTTGGGTGGGACGAGGAAATTTTTGATGGTGGGGAAGGTTCATTGGAACTAGCCCTGATATAGGAGTTACATATTTTATATATGAAACTACTCTAAAATATTTGTATCAACGTATTTTATTTCTTCTTGATACACCCTGTATAATAATTTCAATTTCGTGACTTTTAGCAGTATTCTTGAAATTTAAATGGTTTTCTTCATTTTTGCTCACGGACTATTTTCTAACTCTTCGGAATGTCAAAACATTCCTTAGAAAGTCTACAGTTTTCCAGGATTTTGAGCCTTAAGCGCTTCTCGCAAAGCTTTCACTTTCGGTTTTAGTCACAGCTTTACAATGTTATATTTTCTGATATTTCACAGTAGATCTGTTCGTGACAATGTTGAAGAAGGCAAATATTGTCGACACTATTGTCGATATCGTTTAAATCTATGAAAAATAAGAACGGAACTGCAAATACATATCGATGATCCAATAATGACGTTTTGAAGAAATGTATCATATTTAGGATATTATAATGTTAATAAAAGATACGTTTAATAGAGTGAGATTTATTTATAATTATCTATAATGCAATATGTATTATAGATATAATTAATTGTATACAATATTTTAATCTAAATTATTCTAGGTCTGCTACTAATATATAGACCGCGTTAGTGACGCTTTCAGTGCTACCAACTATCGAAAAACTTTATTACTAAAAATGTATTTAATTTAATAGTTGTTATCACGTGGATGTTTTGATGATTAGGTATTTAAATAAGAAATAAATCAGAATAGAAATTTTAATTGAGGTAAAAAAAGGTTTCATAAATAATAAAAATATTATATATACCTAATTTTAGTTATAAGGAGGTAAATTAGTATCACATATCACGTGATTAAATATTCTTAATAAAATAACATATATAACTTACATACAGGGAAAACAAAAATATTGTAATTCATAATATTTATATGTAATTTTTATTAGACATTTGTATCACGTGTTTAATGACAAACACGATTCATATGACATGTTATGTACAGAAAAAGACAAAATAAAGTGATTTATGATATTTGTATTTTTTTATAAAACGATAACCCCGTAGAGGAAACTAATTTCGAGTATATCCTTTGAAAATGGATGCGTTTTCCTCGTAACAAGTGCGACTGCACTGCGGCGGATCTGATTGTACGTCACACGAGGTTTTAGATGCAAAAACGATGCTATTCAGACGCCGACGCCACGCTGTATCGATACCGAGCGTCACATCTCGACGTCACGACATCCCTCTGTTATTCGTCATATCGCAATCACCTTAACTGATATCGTGTAAACATACGGGGTTAATTCAAGTTATATTAATCAACGAGTTGAATACTTATCTACGACTGATTTTAGAAAAAAAGTTTCGAATAAAAAATAAAGCTCCAAAATGTTCTACGAAAAAGGTTTTGTACATTTTTTACGTAAATCTATTTTTGTGGTTTTTATGACGTAATTTATATAAGTACTGGTTACGAGGGGGCGTCGTCAGTTATATATTACACTAGATGTTGATTAGGTTAGGTTAGTAAGTTTTTTGTAGAGATATTATGGTTAAAATAATAGGTTTACGTGAAAAATGTTTATAACCTTTTTTGTGGAGTTTTTTGAAAGTTTAGTTTTTTGTATTAAACTTTTTTTTCTAAAATCGATACTCTCTTAGACATTTAGTAAAAATTGTTGTAATTTTGAAGAGGATTTGTTGGGAAAACGAAGTTTTTTCGTTATAAATCTTTTTATATTTGATTTACATAATAAATTTATGTATATATCGAAAATTCATATTTAATACTTTTATGACGTAAGATATATGAGTACTGGTTACGAGGGGGCGTCGACTAGATGTTGATTAGGTTAGGTTAGTAAGTTTTTTATAGAAATATTATGGATAAAATAATAGGTTTACATAAAAAATGTATATAACCTTTTTTGTAGAGATTTTTAGGAGCTTCTTTTTTTGAATAAAACTTTTTTTTCTGAAATCGATATTTTCGTAGATATTTATTAAAAATTGTTATAATTTTGTATCGAAGTTTTTTCGGTATAAATCTTTTTATATTTGATTCACATAATAAATTTATCTATATATCGAAAATTCATATTTTATACAAATCATTTATGACTGTATCGTAAACAATGTCCTTCAAAGGAACGTCTCTTCGATTTCTTTGATCCAATTCCATAGCATTATAATCCACATACTCGTAAAATAGTTCTTTGTTTGTAGATTTATTTGTTTGTTCTTTAATTTTCATTTTATCGAATTTTTTCAATAATTTACTTTGTATTACAATAACTACGATTATCAAAACTATTAAAACGAAAATTATAACTATTAAAATAAACGATAAATACATATTTACATCTAAAAATATTTTTTTAGTGTCACTAATATACGCGGAACCAAAACCAAAGTCAATATTTTTTGAAATTAGCGCCGATAAATTTCCCATCTTACTTTTGACGTGAATTTTTTTTGATACGAATACATCTTCTTGATCCGTCCCGTAGATGTCACTAGATCCGTTTATTTTCTTCAGTACTCTCAATTGGTAGGTTCGTTGTTGATTTGAAAAAGTTATGTACTTTACCATTGGAGAAGTACTTAAAATCCATTCTTTAACTAAACCTTGATAATACACGTTTGGTATATCACAATCTTCAGGTTCCCAAAGCATAAAATCATTTTTATGTAAAAAACCTCGTTGACAATCACTATCAAAGTTATCGGTAAATAACTTGGTGTCGTTTAATGTTTTATGTCCTTTCAGGATATAAACTTTCTCAAAATTCGCACCTCCACTTGCTGTATCAAGTTTATCGGCAATATTTCGAAAATTATTTCGAAATTTTTGCATCGATATACAATTATCGGTCGAGTCGTTAGAACAATTAGTTTTATTAGTTGCACGGTATATATTAATAGTTTGTTTTATGTTTAATATCGCGTAGGTAGTTTCCACGGGTTTGAACACTATTTGGTTACAAAAAACAGTCGAAATTAGATATAATAAACTGAGTAACATGATGACGACCATCATTTTTAAACGACTACCGACTAAAACATCTAAACGATTGATACATGATGAAGATGATACAAGAGGATGAACCAAAACCTCGAAAATAAAATTTTTTTGATAAAAAAAAGGATATTCGTCATATTGGATAATAATAAACGTGAATTAGCGGTTGGGGAATAATAAAAAAATTTAAGGATTAGATAAGAAAATTGATCATAAACTATAGTTGTAGTAATTTTAATATTTGAGATTAAAAATATAAATAAAATGATTAATGTGAAAACTTACTTTATGTATTATCATTTATCATAAAATTCGCGCCATCTTTTAACGAAAAATGTATTCAACACTCAACAAAATTTTCATACAACCTTTATGTAATACAAATCGGACGGCTTCTAATTTCATAAAACCCAACCTTAACATTACCTAACCTAACTTAATCTAACCTAACCTAAACATAACCTAACCTAACCTAACTTAATCTAACCTAACCTAACTTAACCTAAACATTAACTAACCTAACCTAAGAATCTACTTCATAATAAACGATTCGAATTGAAACAGTTAAAAAAATTTAGTAAACAATTTGAAATTTCGTGTTTTTTTTAGAGCGCAAAATTCGAAATATTCACCATTTTTTTTCGTACAAGTTTGTCAATGTTCAAACCGTTTTTTTATCCATTGAAGCTGATTTTGACAACGTACAACAGAATCTTCGCCGTCCGAGTTTATTACTCAATGTTTGACAGAAAAAGTCATTAGGTGATAAATCAGGTGAATACACCACATTATTTCCAACAAATCTCTCTCGGACCTAATCGTTCATGCGCAATCGATTTTAGATATCATTTGATACGCCTTTACCAGTCTGTAACTCACATTTCAATCTTGTTGCATCTACTATTGATTTTTTTCATGACAATCGATTACATTCAAGGTTTTTTGTATTCTCTAAGATCTTAACGGGGACCCACATCGTAGATGACTGATTCCAGGTGCCTTTATGTATTGTATTCTCTTATATAAGTTGTATGTCATTTCGTTTTCGTATTCTACTTCACAACCAGTTGTTTTGAATCTGTTCCGACTATTACTTTCAATGACACGATTCCAAAATTTTGGTTATTATCATCATCTTCGTATTCAGTTCAAAACATTCCGGTTTTTCATATTTTGTTCACATCAGTACTGTTTACTGTCTATGCCAATCTTGATTAATGCATTTAGGGCAACAATCCTCAACGGAGAGGCAGATCCTGCGAAGCTTGTTAAGCTGTCCTCTAAAAGTTTCCGTGTCCATTTGCACACGTGGATTTCCGGATAACTTTGGCCCGTCACGTGTCCTTTAAAAAAGTACGAACCCACTAGACTTCCCGCATTGTCATCCTTACCTCCAATACACGCTAAAGCAACTGTTTCCATATTTTCGTTAGTTGTTATAGATAGTTGTCGTCCAGAACTCGGCGCTTCGACAACAGAGCCCGTTTTTAAGAATTTTTGGTACGTCTTCCATAATTTCGAAAGATTTGATTGAAATTTCTGTTAAAACAAGTGATTATTCTTAACGCTTTAAATAAAGATGATTTTTTACTTGTTCTCGTTGAAAACATTCTTAATTCTGCCGATCTAACGGAAATTCCCCCAAATTCAGTTATACATAACGCATTTTGACTAAATTTAATAAATAAGAAGCCAAATTTGATTACCAGCGAAAAAGTTGGAATAATTGGTTGTTTTGTACAAATGTAAAGGCCACACGCTTTTAATAAAGTAGAAGAAGAACGAAATAAACAAAATAAGCGGAGATACGTCATTATATTGACATGTTGTCAATCATTTACGCTGTCAAACATAAATCTCAGTCTCTGATGTGTTTGGCAAACAAAATTTTCGTATCAGACGTTGAATTAAAAGAAAAATGAATTTCCACCATTAAATTAAAATGGAAGTGAATCATTGGAGGAGTATTGTGAGGTGCAATTTGTGTGACGAAATACCCAAAACGGTTCCTTTATATCAATGTCCGTTACAACATCGATATTGCGTAGAATGCTTTTTAAATTTACGAAAAAAATACAGAGGGTACAATAAAAACGAAGCCACGTGTGTTGTTTGTAAAACTACCGGAATCTTCACTCAAACCAAAGTCAATTTGGATTTTTTGAATAAAATTAGAACCAAACCTGGAATCGGAAGACCTTATAGATACGATCTTAATCAAATTGTTAATAATCGTCTCGATTATCAAAGGTAATTATTATATTTTGATATTTACTATAAATTAACGATCGAAAGTTTTCACCCACCCTGTATTTTACGTATTATTTATTTCGAAACACGATTTTGGTATTTTGTTCATAAATTTCGATTCCATTCGTTTTTCACGACGTTCTAAATACTTCTCTGTTCAAACTTCCACATCCGTTATTGCAACGACCAAAATTATTGAATTGGTACCTCATTCGCCAGATTTAGTCTCCTCGGATTTACCAGACATCGAATTTATTAAACGTCGTAGGGAAAGTTTATTTTTGTGGAACCAGGTACTTCTGGAACCACCCTTGTATATCACAATGATCTACACCAACTAAAACTAACATCAAATTTCGTTAGAAATACCAAAAAGCGCTTAAGAATTGTTAAGTTTTCCAGTAATTTACGATAAATCGCACGTAGATGTAAATAAATTTCGTGGTAGAAAACTTTTTATATTTATTTATATTTTTCGTAGATCCGAATTACCAAAAAGATTAAACGTAACTTTGGAAACGTTATTTCGTCTTCCAACCAAAGAACTAAAACTTCTATTGGGTAAAAAGAACGCTACTGTATCGAAAGAATCATCAGCGCGATGTCAAAATCCAGCAACTAATTCGAGTTATTTGAAAATCGATTCGCAACAATCGAAAACCCCAATTAAATGCCCGCACAAACCTTGCAAAAAAATTATAGCGACATCGACTTTTATAACGCATTTTAAACACGATCACAGCGATATACCCGCTTACGCTATAGAAAGAAACAGAGAGTTATGTGTCTCTTTAGACGTTTCGATCATAGAACACAACAATCATCATTGTTTGGCCATGATCACGGTGTACGATCGGAATAACATCGATGTGGAAAAGTCGCGAAGTTCGGTGAGCGTTATTAAGACTTGCGATAAATTCAATCAGTACATTCCGATGAATTCGTTTTGGTTGATGGCGACCGGATCTCCGGAACGGAAACGCGATCTAGCTTCGGTTCTGATTTGGTTGTTTTGTCCTTGCGGGGATCGGTACTGCTGCACCATCGAATTGTGTTCGAAATCGGATTCGATGGCGTTTTCTACGTTCTGCGAAGTACACGCCACCGCTCATAATTTGGAGTTCGATGATATAGCTGGTAAATTGCATGGGTTGTTGATATGTAGGGCTTCGATAGCTGCTTTATTAGAAGAAGGACCTCAATTAAATTTAAGGATAACTGTACATTGATCGTGGAAATTTTTAGTTGTAATTTTTTTTATTGTAAAATTAATAAAAAGTCAACAATTCGATTTTTATTTGTACTAAACGAAATTATATTTTTCGTAATTACATTTTAAATGTTAGAAGTCATTTCGATCTTTTTTTTATTTCCAAAATTAGCCAAAAATTGGAGCTAATTCTAGTGAGTTCAGCTCCAAAAATGTTCTTCTAAAATTAGATGTTAGCCCAGGTATTTTTAATAAAAAAGGCACTGCAAGGTGAGGAGAATTGTTACGGGGTTCGTTCAAAATTTTATGTTCTTTTAGAAAATTTCAAATTGAAAAAAATTGCACGACAGAGCTGCCGAACCTTAATATTTAGACTTATCTAAGTGTAAAAAATCAAATTTCATCGAATTAGACCTCGAAAAGTGCCTTTTATGTGAAAATTAACCGATAAAACCTAATTTTTGACCAAATAAATCTGGAAAATCTAATTTTTGACCAAATACACCTGGAAAGTTTAATTTTTGACCTTATAGACCGAGTAAATTTCATTTTTCAATTTAACTAAGTGTAAAAAGTTAAAATTCAGCCTTATAGGCCACGAAAAGTGCCGATAAAACCTAATTTTTGACCAAATAAAGCTGGAAAATCCAATTTTTGACTAAATAGACCTGGAAACTTGAATTTTTGACCTTATAGACCCAGTAAATTTCAATTTTTCACTTAACTAAGTGTAAAAAGTCAAATTTCAGCCAATTAGACCTCGAAAAGTGCCAATAAAACGTAATTTTTGACCCAATAAAGCTGGATAATCCAATTTTTGCCCAAATAGACCTGGAAAATCCAATTTTTGACCGAATAGACCGAGTAAATTTCAATTTTTAACTTAATTAAGTGTAAAAAGTTAAATTTCAGCCAATTAGACCTCGAAAAGTGCCTATTATGTGAAAATTAACCGATAAAACCTAATTTTTGACCAAATAGAGCTGGAATATCCAATTTTGGACCTTATAGACCGAGTAAATTTCATTTTTCAACCTAAATTTAGTAAGTCAGCTGCAAAAACCCAAAAAAAAACAGTTTAGCAGTTCTTCTAATGTTGGATGTCAGCCCAGATATTTTAGATAACAAACCACTGCAAATTGGGGAAAATTGTTACAGGGTTCGTTCAAAATGTTACGTTCTTTCAGAAAATTACAATACTAGTAAAATCGCAGAGGAAACTCTTACTAGCAGATTTAGGAATACTTTAAAATATAGGGTGAGATTGAATAGTAATATTTTAGTTTCTACTTACATCATTTGGAGTTTGATGTCGTCATGTTCGATAGCAGATGATGTCGTAATGGCGGCCGTCGAAGAACCGGCTTTTTCTGTATTACCACCGCTAGTTTCGATCAATAAACGTTGATCGGCCAATTCTTTTTGTTCCCTTTCGCGTTCTCTTTCCGAATGTCTTTGTTGCAGTAAATCATTGTCTAGTTGACGGATTTCCCATTGCTCCCTTTGAGATCGATGATGTTCCTAAAATAAGGAAAAGATCAAAATGGCGACCGTGGGGTAAACAATCGATTTCCTCTAATGTACCAGTGCTAACTTTTTTTTCTCGTTTTTATATGGAAGTATTTAATAAGTGACAGAACTGTGAAGAATAAATTAACAAATAACCACACAGAAGTTTACGTCAAAAGCAATCGTTTTCCACACGGAGGCCATTTTTAAACAGACAATAGCTGATTTTGACAAGAAAATAGAAGACTGGGATAAATTCAGGCTTAATAATTCAAATTATAACCATGAGGAGTTGTAGGGAAAATTTCGAAAAAAATTTTTTTTTGGTACTTTTTTAATATTTTTATCGATGAAATTGAACTCACTTTAACTGCGATGTCGTATTCCAATTGTCTTTGTTCTTTGCTTGTAACTTTTCTTTCTTCTTCTAAAATTTTTTCTTTTTCCTTTTCTTTGGCGCCGGTGGAGCTGCCCGCCGCCGCCGGTGGCGGGTACGAAATCCAAAACTGATGCGCCAGTTTGAACCACGATGCCAACAGTCAATTTACGCAAGTTTTTATCTAAAAAAAATAATTTTTATTCCTATATTGACTTTTTTCTATACTTTTGGACCGCATTGTATATAATATGGCAGTTTTCCAATTGGACTCGTCGGCGTGTAATTTTTTTCTAATATTTCTAAATCTAAATACGGTCAAGGTCGACAAAACAAAAAACATCTATAATAACAAAGTAAACAAGAAATTAAATGCTGTAATGGCCATAACAAAAAATCTGACAAAAAACAATTTGCTTCCACTAGAAATGAAAATATTTAAAACGAAATTTGTAGGATTATGTTTATTTTGAAATTAGGATCATTTATGATATAGAAAAAGTTTTTTTTTACAGAAGATTACAGTTGTTTTGATCACGTTAATAAAAATTACCAAGGTTTAAAAAAGTGAATAATACTATTTAATTACCCCAATTAATGATTTTTTTTAATATTACAGGAGATTTATATAGAAAATTATATTATTTCCAACTCGTCCACTGTTATAGACCGTGAAGCCGGTCCTGTTCTAATATATAATAGTTTGGTTTTTATTTTCGTAGTTATCTGTATTTTTTACAACCCATTTACGTTTTTTTATACAGAAGATTTCTAAAAAGGCTTTTTTATTTGTTCATGAGATTTTTAAGAAACGAATAATCTAGAATATGATGATAGTATATAAAGCTAACAGTCCGTAAAAGTGAACAATTTGATATCATATTGAAAACATCTGAAAATCTAACTAGAAAAAGTTTTTAAATAAATTAGATAATTGTAAGTGATTTAGTGTAAAAATTCATTCCACCGTTTTGTGACAAAAAAACTGTGTACATAAATGATAAAAAAGGCCTTTTTAGGATTGTTTCCGTATTAAAATTGCAAAGAGTTTTCTAAACTATTCACAGAATAGTCTTTTTTGATTTGGTTTTGTAACTGGCCTAAATAAAGCTGCACTTGCCAACATTAATGTTAATTAACTACAAGCTTGTCACATCTCATGGGAATTGCATCATACACACACACACACACACACACATATATATATATATATATATACATATAACCTTGAAATTACCTAATAAATTTCTAGAATGTAAACTAATTTATTAATCAGTAGCCAAAATATATTATTAGGTTGAGTTATTTGAAAATTATTTATATAGAATAGTTGCAACAGCTTTCCAAGGCTACTACACACGAATGTGGCTTCTCAAACACCTACCATATAGCCCGTATCTAGCCCCGTATGAATTTTATGATCGAGGAGTCAGATATATAACAGCTGCGATGAAATTAAGTAGTTTTTTTCATATTTACGAACTTTCTATCTATATTAGCTGCGAACTCATGGACAGATCGACGTAAGAGATAAACATTTGTTATCAGTTGGATCAATATTACAATTCCATTCGGATAAGTATCATAAATCGCTATAAATACGAAATTCCGTCGTGTTTTCATCGAGTGAGCATCGATATATGCAAAAGCGGGGTCAGTCGCTAACGAGATTCAGAACGACCATTTTGATATAATGATGTCATGTTACAATACCAAATATTTTCACTATCAATCTCTTTTTCACTTATTTTAATCACTTGTAAATCAGTTTTCTTTATTTCCACATGAAATTTCTACGTATACAAAACGAGGGTTGATATTTAAGACATGGCAACAGTGATGTAATTACGTCAAATCTGACATTCCTGTCAAAAAAGTTTGACGTTTGATAGTCAAAATAAACGAGGTTAACGTGTTTCTGAATCTGAAGGAGCGGTTATTTAAAACACACGCTGAAAAACATGTTTCGATAATTGTTTATCTCAAAATTTAAATAGCAACCCTTGTAGATCGAATTTTCACCACCAGGTGTATAATTTTTTTTATGTACTCACTTGGTTACATCGTGCAGGAAGTGCTGATTCGATTTCGTGTGATAACCACACTTAGTCGATTGTAACTAATAACAAAACACGATCGAAAAAACGATTCTGGAGTGTAATAGTTTATATACCATTAAATTTTATTGTTTTGGCACATTTCCTATACAATTCTCATTGTTACATCTATTTAAATGTTTTTTATAGGTAATTAAATTTATATTTCAATCGTTTTATAAGATAAATATTTATTTAATGGCAGGTACTTTGGTCGTAAAATAAATTACTAATCAGGCCGGGCTATAAAAAATACTAAATGCCAAAGAATCACAATCTCTGACGATTATTTGATTATCGAAACGCGTTATCGACACCGTTATCACGATTATTGGTGTAAACAGTCTTCAGTCTCGTCGAAACGCGCGTTAAAAACTGTAATTATGAGTGATGGTGTAAACAGTCTTCAGCCTCGTCGAAATGCGGTTAAACAGTGTGTAATTGTGAGGGTTGGTGTAAACAGTATATATATATATATATATATATATATATATATATATATATATATATATATATATATATTTCGTTTTCCTTCCATTCCATTGCAATAAATTTGAAACGTACATAATAAATAAGTTTTAACCACGCCGCCTGTCTATTTCCATCTACTGAATACAACAAAACCGTCGAAACGTGATGATTTATATTGTAAAGTTGTGGCATTGATTAATGTCGGATGAAAGTGATCGAAACAGTTAAAAAGATTTCGATAAATTCGCTCAAACACTAACCAAATCGTTAAAAACAATCATTTTCATTGTTTGGCAAAAGCCACGAAATTTCCGTCGCTCCACAGGGGGGTAATTTGAGCGGAATACGACGGGCCTATGAGTTCGACGGCTCGCTAACAGTCCCACAAATATAAACCATGAACCCTTTCTCTGTGAGTTATTTGAATTTTTAAAATAATTGCGTTTCGACGAGACAAAATATCAACTGAGTTGCTGGAGCCATCGAGTAAACTCTGTCAGACGTCGGGCTTCCGAGTGAACCCCAGGACGATACAAAACCTCTCTAAACAACTTTCATTAATGAGCTGAGACTAGATGATTCCTTTGCAGTATTGAGAAGAAATCCAAAATGACGATTCAGTTGAAATTTTAGTTAATATAAAAACAGCGATGACATGACTTCAATCTGTAAATGATTTACTGGTGAAAAATGAAGTTTTCGCCTTAGGAAACGACTCCAACGCTAGTTTCAATAAAAACCATTTTTTTTTTAGATTCCATTGAAACACCCATCGAAATCATCCGGAAAACTCCGCGAATCTGTCTCCAGGTCTTCTTCAGACTCGTTCTCTTCCATGAGGGTCCAGTTTTTGCCCTTGTTGACCCAGGGTAAGCTGGTTTAAACCTTTTTCTAGCTTTTCAGCCACTCCTCGAGCTCCTTTGGGCTCTTATCGATATCTCAAATGGACACCTTTGTCTTCCGGAACTGCACAATCGATGTAACTACAAAACAGCTCAAGTTACTGGTCAGTTCTAGCTACCTCTGATATTTTTGTATTCCATAGAGTCCTGTCCTGGTTTTAATCAAATAACTTCGTCCGAGATTCAGTTCAATTAATGGTTTTTAGCTCCCAACAGTTCGCAATCTCCTGCCGGTATTAGGAAACGTTCCATTAATATGCAATTGCTAGATTTCAATGAATGTTTCAATTCGAATATCTGCAATTTCCAGATCAGCGACAGCGTTGAGAATTGTTAATCTCTAAAAACTCGACTTGATAAAATCTTATTGACCATGACTCGGGTTATAGTCAAATATTATCTATTCGCCGGATCTATTGACTCCTTCTCTTCCTAAAATAGTTTGAAGACATCCAAACTAATGTTTGTTGTCTTATCCGTCGAGGTTCTATGACACAATCATAATCGGCGTACCTAGCAATAGGTCAGTGACTCCGAGCCCTCTGTGATGAATAATAATGCACCCACCACCACCCGGTGCACATACGGCTCCATGAGAAATGAGTTAGGCTTCTGCAGAGGACATTCCAAACTTTTTCGCTTGAAGAACCCAAGGTATTCGCCACAGGAACACAGTTATCTCAATCTGCTCAGATAGCAGAGCAGACATACAAGTCATAAAGTTCAAAAAGATTTGCTCTGGAGTCTAATAAAGCCCTACAAACTCTGGTGAGTAAGGGCAGCTCGCTTGGGAGCCCAGTCAATCAACGAAAAGATTCTCTCATATAACCGATGGACCCCAAGAACCCATCATAGACGATCTGAGGTTCCGTTGGTGCATGAATCTGCAGACCACGTCCTCTATGAGTACCCCGAGCGAGTTTTAAACACTCGGGCGAGGTTACAACTTGCTTAATGACATCAAAGAGCTGAACCCAAAGCGTCTGATCGGTTTCTCAAAGGACTTCGGCCCCTGGTAACTTCAAACGGGTCTATGTGCTAAAATATGCTCAACAATTATCACTAAACACTAATTTTTAATACACTAATTTATATAAACACGCTGTTTAGTTATCTATACCAATGTTTTCGAGAGGACTAATACAGAGTATTTACTGATTAACTGATTGTTTGAGACTCGTTTATATACACAAAAAATAAAAATGTCTATTTGAAAATAGATTATTTAAAGATGGACAAGACATACACAATACAAAGTACTTGTAGTCGTATATAATAAACTTCTTCTTTTGGGAATGGTACAGCATTTAGTCAAACTTTAGTTTCTGATAGAACAGTACCGGCTTCACGGTCTACGAGTTCGTAACAAAATTTTAACCCAACCCTGTCTTATGTTTCTAGAATTATTTTTATTGGTTTATTTTGATATGGAAATGTTAAGCAGATTCATAAGTTTTGAAAGACACACGTTTATTTATGAATAACGAATTTAATTACATACAGTGTGGTCCGAAAGTATTGAAGAAATTCAATTTCTATTTAGGTGGTTGATTATATTAATTTTTTTATAAGAAACTAGTATTTTCTTGGTGAAATTATTCACCTTCAACCCTTTAGGGGGTGATCTAATAAATGATTGAATGTTAAATTGGAGTTATAGTCACGGCATGACCTAAAACCGACGGTCGAAAATACACGTCATCATTATTTTATTGTATATCAGAAGAAATCGATATGTGAAAAAAATAATAATTTTTTGACAAAGGCAAAGAAAAATAATTCTTACAACATCGCAATTTCCACATGATTTGTATTGATAGTATAAATTCGGTATAAAAAAAAATGAATGTGGCAACATCGCAATTTTCAACCGCGTTTTCTATTGGATATCTCCAAATTCGTTGCAATCTCATAACGACATTTTTCAGTCGTTAAAATTTGACACTGTAATGTTATGTTCAAGTCATATATGTTGCTTCGATTTGGAAATAGTAATATGTTTGGCAACATTGCCATTATTTTTTTGTCAGATCGTTGAAGTTCTCCAAATTCCAGGGGAAAATATGTTTGGCATCACATCAAAAAACACGTTCGACAACATTGCAATTCTCAAATGTCAAACATTTTGAAAAAAAATGAGTTTGTCAACATTGAATTTGTACGATCTATTCATATATTTGCTAGCAACATTGCAGTTTTCGACTAATTTTGTATTATTCGTCAAATTTCTACAAAATATATTTGGCAACACTCCGATCTTGTAATTTTGTATTAGTTCGTCAAATTTCATGAGTTTCACAACATTGCATTTTCGGTAAGATTTGTAAGATCGGTCATCTACTATTCATATATTTGCTGGCAATATTGCAAATTTCTACAAAATATGTTTGCCAACACTACAATATTCATCAAAAAACACGTTCGACAACATTGCAATCTCATGTCAACTATTTTGAAAAAGAAATAGTTGAACAACAGCAATTTCGGTTATTTAATATTCATATATTTTCTGGCAACACTGCAATTTGCAAACACGTTTCGTAACAGTGCATTCTCTAATTGTTTTGTATGAGTCAATCAATTTCCAGAGAGTTTTGAAAATAAAATAAGTTTGGCAACATTGCAATTTTCAATTCATTTGAACGGTGCGTCATCTAAAATTAATAGATTTGCAGAGTATCTACACCTGAAAACACCGGAATGTGAATGAATGATTTTTTTATTGGAACGTTGAATTTTCTCATATTTGGCACCACTGCAATCCTCAGAAAGTTTTTTCTTATTATTCTCATTAAAAATACGTTTGACAACATTGCAATTTCCATATATTTGTATAACGATTCAACGATTTAAAAAAAAAGTTGCAAAATTTGTTCGGTGATTGGCAACACCGCAATTTTCAGGTCAATTTTTTGATGTCGTCAACGATACATTATTTGACATCTCTGAAGCGAATTACAACACTGTAATCAGTATTGATTTTAAATAACTAGCTATCGAATTTTCTTCAACTTTGAGAAAAAAACACGTTTACACATTTTCCGAATAATTTTGTATTGTACTATAAAATTTCTTAGAGTTGCGGACAATATACGTAACGCAATTTCTTTAACTTTTTGAAAAGAAAATGTTTGGCAACACCGCAATGTCTTCTTTTCTCAATCATGTTTTTTAATATAATGATTCATCTAATAACTTTATAACGAGTATTAAATTTCTCCAGGTTGGGAAAAAATACGTTCAACAACAATTCATTTTCTATATGTTTAGTTTTTATTCAACCTAAAGTAAATTAAATAAATAATAGGAAAGAAGAAGAACAATAAAACTATGTTTTTTACCTATTCATTAATATTCGATAAATGATCAAAGCAGATTCAAGTTTATCAGATATGAATTAAAATCGATTCATCGATTAATAATCGTTATCGCCCTTTCTGTTACATTATACAAATGAGAATATTCTTTTTGAACCCGAAAGTGCATAAATTCTTAGCTACTTCAGTAAATAGATGTTTTGGAAGAAATTCACTAGATGTAGATTAAACTCAATTTTCCTCGAGTACCAATATTTTACATTCGCTACTCGTAATTACTTACCTTACAGGCAGATCGATTATCTTTCGACTAAAATATTTTATGTGTCCAGTGGCGTGGGGTATTATTAGAATAAACATTTGAGTTTAAACAATTAATTTGTGGTAAATATACTTTATATTAAAGCTGTTGAAGACGCTTATAATTAAAAACAGATTCAATTACTTTACAGGATATTTAATTAACAATTAAGTTGCTATTTTTTGTGATGGTTTTCAGTTAATAATTTCATTGATAAACTAAAACAGACAACGTTCATAAAGTTAATTTGTAATAGTATCTCCTACTTTGAAATAAACGTCGAGATTTGTTTAAACATCTGTCATGAAAATAAACAAATCATTAAATTTATACGATACTCAATAAAACGATGCTAAACTTAAAATATTTATAAATTCATACAGTTCAAAACTTAAATAGAAATTAGTTCGTACTATTCAGGTAAATCAATAAAAACAGAAATACATAAAGGATTTTTCATTACTCATTTTTTAATTGTTTTATACCAATAATTATTTTTTCACGTAAATTTTTCAAGTAATCCTAACCTAAAATGTGAAAAAAATATAGTATTATGTATATTGGTAGACTAATAGAAGAAGAAAAAGTGTGAAAAAGAAGAATCGTAAATAACTTGCTGAATTCAATAGTTATACGAGGGTGAGTTAAAAATAAGATACAGTCAATTACCAGAACAGTATATACGAGGAGGATTCAATAAAGTATATGCATTGATATAAAAGGCAATCAAGGATCAGTATTATACGGGGAGGTTCGAATAAATTTACGAAAAATAATTAGAATATATCAAAAAAGCAAATAAGGATCAGTTCTATACGGGGAAAATTTGAAAGAATGAAAAAGGATTAGAAATTTGAAAAAAAGTCATAGAAGGATGTTCATTAACAAAAAAAGGTAAACAAGATTCAATTTCATACGAAAATAATTCAATAAAGTGACGAAAAAGGATTAGAATATGGATAAAAGGTGATAAAAAAATCAAAATCAAATTAAAATGGAAGAGGATTAGAAAATGGAAGAGGTTCGAAAAGGATATTAATTTTAGAAAAAAACCAAATAAGGATGTGAATTATACGGGGAGGATTCGATTTTTCATCATATACATCAAATAATTACAATTTTAAATAAGTGGTTAGAATTTTTGAGGATGAGGTATTTGAGCACGTGATTCGCGTCCATTATTTCGGAAATTTCAGTCTCAATCAACCTCTTGATAAGAAAATAACCTATTAGGAAAAAAATTATGTACAAATACAATTTTTTGTGTATGTGTATATATGTAATCATGTCCACAATGCTGAAAATAAGGTTAGATGCAAAGAAAAATCAAACACAAAACATTTACAATAAAAATTATTTATTTCATGCCATTGCCAGTGAAACGGACATCGAGATACAATTTAAAATGCGGTTTTACAAACAAATAAAATCAAACAAAAAATCGTGTTAAAAAAATAGATTGAAAATAGCGGAGAATTGAATTCGATTTTGCTGATTATATAAAAACATTTTTTTTTATTCATTTCAATCACGTTTTATGAACTGTCATTGTTTTCGTTGACGTTATTGAAATCGTCTTGAACGCCATCTCGAGGTTAATACACTCAGATATTGTTTTATAATTGTCACTCTATCGATAATGACAGAAGCTTAACAAATCCACGTCAACGTCAGTTTACGTAATTATTCTTTAGGGTTTTTGTTAATATTTTTTGTTGGATGATTGAAGAATGAAAAATGCCTCGAAAAAACATAGGACCTGGACCCGGTAAATATAAACTACCACCCGTAGTAGGATACGAAAAACACGATATATCGAAATATCGAAACCCCTGTTACTCGATCGGTTTAAAACTCCCATCCGGGCAAAAATACATTGGACCTGGACCGGCGTACGGTATACAAAACATGACACGTTGCGGTAAAGCCAGTCCCCCAGCGTATTCCATGAAATCCAGACCGAAAGATTTGACGATGTTCCGACCACCAGGACCTGGAACATACGCTCCCGAGCTAGTACCACGAATGAACCAACCTCGACCACCTATGTATTCGCTATCCTTTAGGTACCCCCAAATAATACCATCTGCTACACCAGGACCAGATAAATACGACGTTCCTTCCACAATAGGACCGAAAGTACCCGATAAATTCTCGAGCGCTGCTTACAGTATGTCGTTTAAACACTTTTTACGCGATTTTGACAAATCCCCAGGTCCTGCTAAATACACCGGGGTGGAAACATCGGTTTTCAAGACAAAACCTCCAGTCTATACCCTATCTCCGAGGATATTTCCCCCGGATCGAAAATCCGCAGCACCGGGTCCTATTTATTTACCGAAATTACCGAAAAAACCTGGTTATTCATTCGGATTACGAGTCGATAATGATCCATATATCACTGCCGAAGATGACATGCCTTGCATCGAACGCAAACCTTGTTAGAACAACCAAATCACGACGTCTAAAAGATTCGAAATCTTCATTTTTATCACACATTTATTTATAATATACGACAAGAATAAATAAATTTATTTTTTATTTGAAATATTGTTTTTTTTTAATATCTAAATAAATTCAAGAATAAAATAAAAATTTAGAAGTACGTCACTGATTCTAAACTAAATAGAAATGGTAAACAATGAATCCATTGACTGGAAACGGATACACCTCGTAATAAATAATGGACTCGTCCGAAAAAATTCTGTTCGGCAACAGATAACGCATACCTACATGTTTTATATCAATTCTAACACAATTATTGTCTATATACTTTTTGTATTTTACTTTTAATAGAAAACTTAAATAAGAGAAAAATAAGAGTATAGATTAGAATGTTAGATTGGGATATTCACAAGTGGTTGTTAAGTGTTTTGGCTCTCAACTACGACTTCCGGTATAAGTGGGTGTTTAGTAAGAATCAAGCGTCTAAACGGAAGAAACACGAAATAAATCCATCAAGCAAATTAGTATATAAGAAAATTGTAGGATGAATCTTAAATACTGGGTAATAGAACATGCCGAGCGAATTTATAAATAGCCAATATTGTTTTCCAATTATGAGTGTGATTAATTTTATGAGAATTTATCAAATTTTGTATTAGATGCTTGTTTAGTTTTAAAAAATGTAGTTTCTGAAAGATTTTTCTCTTTTATATGTACAGGGAGTGAACAAAAAATTGAAGAAACATTTCCATTTAATTATAATTAAGTTTAGGGAAATTTTCAAGATAGAATCTAAGAAAGTTTATCATAACTTCGAGAACTTAATTTCCAAGAAATTTGAGTCTTCTAGTTGTACAGGGTGTGATAAAAAATAGATAATTTGAATTTAAAAATATATTAAATGAAATTTTAGAAAAATAGATGAAGCTTCTCAAAATTTAGTCTTAGAAATTCATTACGCCTTCAAAAATATGGCTCTCAAGAAAATTGGGTTTTCAAAATATACAGGGAGTGATAGAAAAATCGTTATTTTGAATTTGAAGAGAAATTGGATGAAATTTAACAAAAATTGATGAAATTTTCCAAAAAATTAGTCTTAGAAATTTAGTACGTCTTCAAAAATATGGGTTCCAAGAAAATTGGGTTTTCAAAATATACAGGGAGTAATAGAAAAATCGTTATTTTAAATTTGAAGAGAAATTGGATGAAATTTAACAAAAATTGATGAAATTTTTCAAAAATTAGTCCTAGAAATTCAGTACGTATTCAAAAATATGGTTCCTAAGAAAATTGGGTTTTCAAAATATACAGGGAGTAATAGAAAAATCGTTATTTTAAATTTGAAGAGAAATTGGATGAAATTTAACAAAAATTGATGAAATTTTTCAAAAATTAGTCCTAGAAATTCAGTACGTATTCAAAAATATGGTTCCCAATAAAAATTGGTTTTTCAAAATATATAGGGAGTGATAGAAAAATTGTTATTTTGAATTTGAAGAGAAATTGGATAAAATTTAACAAAAACTGTTGAAATGTCTGAAAATTTAGTCATCAAATTCATTTGGTCTTCAAAACTATGGTTCCCAAGAAAATTGGGTTTTCAAAATATACAGGTAGTGATAGAAATATCGATATTTTGAATTTAAAAATAGTTTATATAAGATTTTCTACAAAATTTGAGAAAAATTATCGAAATTCAATTTCAGAAATATATTACGTCTTTAGGAATACATATTCCAATAAATTTAAGAGTTGTAGCCGTACAGGAAGTAGTAAAAAATCGTCAGGTACTTTGATAAAATTTTACAAAATTATATAAAAATTTTCAGTATCTCTATAATGAATTTGAAAAAACAAAAAGGCATTACTTGAGTTGCATCTAATACGTGGAAAAAGATGAATACCTTTATAAATGTTAAGCTTAATAACCAAATAAAAATAATATTATTGAAGACGAGATATGTGTATAAAATAAACACGTGAACATTTAATTTCCACGATAACCACAAATGAATTGACAGTTCTTTAAAAATTCAACTCTCTCTAGTATTTTCAATCTCGAATAGTCAACCAAGACCTCTTAACAGTGATAATCCTTCACGTGTAAAGTGTATAATAAAATATAGAAAAAAAAACATCTACGCAAACCTCAACTGAAACTCTACCTTCGTCTCATCCATAATCTTATAAAAAATACGAAGTTTAGTTAATAAATAGGATGGCCAGAGGTCAAGGTCACTAAATCCTCGAATCAAAAAATAAACACATTCACACACACACAACCATTCACGATGCCTCTGTTACGAAAATCGCGAGTGGTGTACAATAATTAATACACGGACGTGAACGAGGCATCGTAGCAGGCGATGATCGGTCAGAAAAGAAGATCTACGGACGTACGGCGACTACGCAACGAAGGGGATCGAAAATAACTGATTTTCATTTTCGGGTTTTAGGTTTTCCTGCAGGATGAGAATGCGCGCTGTTGCCGTATCCAGATGTAAGCGTATATCAGAGATAGCGAATTAGGCCTGTTGCTGTATCACTCCTTAACTAAAAATTTGTTATTTTTATATCTTCTAGTTGTATGTTACAGTTTGTGGTTACTAAACTACCATCTCTACATCTACAAACGTAAAAAACTACAGTTACCCAAACAAATAATTATTAAAGGCTGAAAAGACAATAAAAGACGATTTGAAATTCACAATTTAAAAATATGTTTCTAGTCATTAAAAATGATTCAGCAGTCATCCCTTGCTTTAATATGACGCGATGAATTTTGAAAATAGTTATTTTCAAACTCACAGAGAGATGAGTAGAATTTCCCAACTCTACAACTCGATATTACAGTTTCCTTCTTAAAGTGAGAACAACTGATTCCTTAAATTTGCAACTTAAAGTAGAGATGGTGTTGTTGATAGTTGATTCTGCTAGCTAAGTCTACTGCGTAAGTAACGAAAACAGATCCATTACAAATCATTTTTTGTTAATATCGAAACAAAACCAAAGCTATGGAACAGTTTAAGATGAATTGTATTACGAGAAGTTCGTTAAATAAAATTATATCATTATAATTTCCATATTTAATATGACGCAACGAATTTAGAAAATAGTATTTTTAAACTGACAGCGGAGTAAGAATTTCCCACCTCTACAATTCGATATTACAGTTTCCTTCTGAAAGATAGAACAAATGATTTCTTAAGTTTGTTTATAGAAGTAGAGATGGCGTTTCTGATTCAATTATAATATTGCATGTAGGATACGGAAATAGATTCATAACAAATCAGTTGTGTTAAACTCGAATCAAAAGAAAAACAATTTATATTAAAATGTGAAATACGTGAAACGCACCTAAGTAAATATATAAGATATACATTCTTAAAATATTCGTACAAGTTATATTTTTAGGTTAGGAAATAAGAACGTATTCCAAATTTCCGAAATTGACCATTCTCATTTAATAACTTATGTCATTCTCATAGTATTTACCTACCTTATATGTCCAAGAAGTATCCTAGTTTTAAATTGGTACTCAACGAAATTCTTTGCAATATTTATTTTTAGGGAAAACTAAAGACGATAGCGCAACGCCGCATCATACTAGAGAAGAGAATTCAGCGCTCGTAGAATAGGTGGCGAATCAAAGAAACAAACACCGATTGTATTGTGGAGATCGCTGCCGTTTTATTTTTCCACGTAATGTCTTACATAGCATGTGTGCCATTGGCACGTCTTGAAACCCTTAAAACCCACGGTTTGAGGTTCTCTTTCATGTCTTATACGAAATTGTTTTTTTTTATTTCATGTCTACTCATGATATACGGAAAAGAACTTTCGTTTGTGAATTTAGAAATAGAAATATAAATAAATAAATAGAGATAGAAGTAAATATATTCTATTTTAGTAACAGAAATGTACAGTCATTAGAAAATTCTCGTCGAATGGTAATAATTATAATTAAGATGAATGAGGTTAATTTCTATCTACCATAAATTGATAATAAAATATTTCGTTGTCGTGTTTAATTTAAATGTAACTCTAAGAAAAAGATCGAATTACCCTGTACGTAAAGGATTGCAGTCATTTAAATATCAGAAATGTCCCTAGAACCGGTTCTGCAAAACAAGAATCATTTTGTGACTAATTTCATGACAATATCACGAAAGGGCGGGATTTCCTACTGACACCAATCGTTGAAGAGGAAATTACGATTAATGAAAATTTATCTAAATCTGATTACGTCAATAAATTGATGCCGCTAAAATGAACGAAATGATAATTTTAATATATATTGAATTAGCAAATACAATGAGACCTTTACACCAACGCTGTGCTCCGCCAATTAAATTATTCATATCTTTTTTATTTACATTTCAAAACTGCTGATTAGATACCAACGCAAAAAAATATTGAATGTCGAAATAGGAAAACCACAGACGAATTATAAAAGTTGCCACTTTTTTCAGTGTAAATTCAGTTGTTAATCGATTACGTAATAAACACGTGTTACTTTGATCTAGTTCTTTAGTAAAAATGCGCGAAATTCTCGTAAGGAACGATAACGAATCGTCTCTAGTAATAAAACCGAAAAAGGAAATAAAGACGGAGTTAAATCTATATAAATATAGTGATACCAGTATTTCTATAGAAATATGTCCTAATAGACAATTGGATTCTGAAGTTTTGAGTACGATTCCATGTAGTTTTTATTCAATAACATGGCGTACACCTTCCGAAGAAGAATTGGATCACGTGGAACGGATACCGGCGATAATATTGGCGAAACAGTTAATTTATAACGGTTATAATGTACTGTTACATTTGGCTGGGAGAAATTTGAAAATAAAAAAAGTGATTGAGATATTGGATTATATAAAGGACGTCGGAATAAAGAATATTTTTGCCTTACAAGGAGGTATAAGATTCATTAACCGTTTATAAATTAATTCATTAAGATATTGACTGGCTTTATATCTAGAAAATGTTTTATACGATTTTACGTATTGTAGATGCTTCAGAGATTCGGGAAAATGACGATAAAAAATATGATTTTCCCTACGCATCGGATTTAGTCAAATTTATTCGGAAATATTATGGAAATTTCTTCACTATTGGAGTAGCCGGATATCCGGAAAAACATCCAAAGAGTGAAAATAAGGAAAAAGACCTCGAATATTTGAAATACAAGGTAGATATGAAAATTTTTTACAACTAAGTCATAATCTATTCAAATTTATTCCAAAACATATTTTTTTTATTACTTTGATAAATATTTCCGATTATTTAGGTATCATGTGGTGCGGATTTTATTATAACCCAGTCATCTTATCAATATCAACATTTCTCTAGTTTTGTCCAGAGATGTCGCGACAATGGCATTACCCTACCCATTATTCCTGGTTTATTCATCATAAGTTCTTATAAAACATTAATGGCTATGGCGAAATTTTGTGGGGTTCCTATTCCAGATAGTATTTTACATATAATAGAGTCGAATAAAAACGATGACGAAGCCGTTAAACAATTTGGAATTATACAAGCTGCACACTTGATGCAAAAAATAATCAATAACAAGGAATATTTTGGAGGAGTTCACGTATTTTCTTTAAATAATTTAGAACTACTGAGAAATGTTTTGAAAAAAGTGAATGTAGATAAACAACATTAATGGATCACTTTGTATAAAAAATACGTACTCTTTAATATCAAAATTACAATAAATTCACTCCATTATATATTTGATGTAAGTATATTTTCAAATCACAAATGTTTTATTTATATTGACCTTACATATTTTCATTATTCAAACTCGACATTAATCTACTTTTGATACCTCCTTTAAATAAGTTTTGAAAGGTAACTAAGTCATGACAGTATTGTCAAGTTAAAAATTCAGTAGATAAGTTGGTTGCATATATTAGAAGTGAAGACTATCATACCCTAGTACTTAGTACAAATAAATACGTGAAAATCAGATGAAAGTTATAGAGCTAAACACAATTTAAAGGGTATCGAACTGTAAATAGATACTGAATTTAGTACAGTTTAGTACAGAAAAAAGCATTTTTACAATTTTAAAAGTATAATAAACCGAAGAAATATATCAAATAATGAGTCTTTTTTTAATAATTTGCTATAATTTTAGTAAATCAGCGGGGAACAAGTAAAATTTAGTAGATATGCTAAACAACCAGTAGATTTGGCAGCACTGTCTATTCAAATGTCATATCATGATGCTTTTAGAAGGACTTAACATTATAATTTTTTAATTAACAACAGATGTCTTTTTTATTATGAGAAAAGCGTTTTAACACATGAAATTCTGTATTAATTATTTAATACAAAGTTGATATGCTTTTTGCAAATAGCTCAAGATAGAGTAATTACACACAATCTACTGGAACAAACCTCAAACAGTGTTAACTAGGATCAGAACGAACCATATAAATATAAGAGATCTGTAGTTAGGTACTGAATAAATTCTTAACTAAGGAGCGTTTCTCATAATTAAACTGTCACTTGTCAGTTGTAGACAATGTATGTTAAGGTTAACTGAAGTAAAATGTTTTATTAGAAGACGACAAAAGATTTTTCAACAACGGAAATATTGGAAATAGTTATTTTATAATATATTCCAACTCTCAAAGTATTTTTTTAATTTATTATGAAAAAGGTGAAGAATAGTTTTTTGATTCAAAAGCGGTAGGTAGGTGAAGAATAGTTTTTTGATTCAAAAGCGGTAGGTGGTCGTATTGTAATTTTAATTTGAAATTTGTTTTTGTGCTAAAACTAAGTTTTTTGTCTTTAACATTATTTCCGCAGCTCTCAAATTTTTTTGCGCCCATTTCACTTTAAACTGCGAATCATGTAGAACTCTACCAATGCATGAATCTTCAACTTTCTACCTTGAAAAATGTGCATACTTTTTATCAGGGTTTAAAGAAAATGAAATTCATTTAAAATCCATCTCAATTCTAAATTGATGCAACACATTTTGACCAGGCTTGCTGAAAAGTATCAATACAAAATTTGTAGTATCGATTTTTTTTATTATGGAAACATCGTCGTTTCTCGAAGTAACACAATGACGGACGAGTTTGCAGATCCTAGTTGCTTCAAATCTATCCTGTAAATAAAATCGTTCGAAGTTAGCACTTGAAACTTACGGTTTCCTCTGTACCTCCAAACGATACCGACCTTTAGTAATTTTAAGCTGGACATGAAGGGCTTATCAGCTATTTGGTTATTTGTGGATTTATTTGGAAAAAAAACACTAATGGAATTATATACATTATATTACTAATTTTGTAGACTCATTTTCAATTTTATACAGAATTGGACTAAAATAATTAATAAAAATTAATCCTAATATTAGGTATAAAACAAAATACGAATAAAATATAAACATTTTATGTAAACAGACTTTTTACCTGAAAATGACTAATTAATTTTTAAATAACAAAAAGTTCTAATTTAATTACTAGATGGTGTATTTGATGGACATTTTGGTTGTTTCAGGCAAAATCTATTCTAAATAAAACGACTGGTTGTTTCATTTCAAATCAACCCTTTTCTGTAAGTGTTTTAATCGAAGTTTTTGACATAGAAACAGGTTTAAAGTTCAAGGTTTCTGTTTCTCATAATTAAATTAGAAGAAAATCTGTTTACAATAATGTTTCACACAGTATATTAATGAACAACCTGATTTTCCTGCAGTTAGAAAAACGCTAATGGATTGTTTTGTATAAATCTACAATTTCACGCCAACCAATTTTTATCGCAACAAGTTTTGATTGAACCCTGTACGTCAATTAAAAAATTAATTTTTACATATTGTGCTTCTGAAACTTCACGAAAGAGTACCAAAAACAGTAATTTGACATTGAACTTCAAGATGGAATATCGATAAATATTGAACACAATGTTTCGATAACCAAATTATCGTCTTCACAGACTGTAGGTAAACTAAATAGTTAAATCTCTGAAGATGATAATTTGGTATCTAAACGTGCGCGTCAGAGAGTGTAGTTGTAGTGTATATAGTGCGTTCCAAAAATATCAGATCAGAGATGTGCACAAACAAAAATGTAAAATTCAAAGTACAGAAATGGGATTTCTAAAAAAAAATGGGGAGAATAAACCAACAAAAAACTAACGAGAGAAAATTTGAATTTGAGTAAAATCGAAGGATTTTCAAGAAACAAGAATTTACAATGAAACGAAGATCAAGGAGCTGGAAAGAAATTAGCCAGAGGAAAATCGAGGAATGAGATAAAGCAGTTAAGGAAACTGCTATGGAAAAGGAAATCTATGTAATGACTCAAATGTGCACTTGAAAAGTTAGAGAATCTTCAAAAATTGAATAAATGACAAAAACATGTAATCAAAAGATGATATAGTGAGTGCAGATTTGATAATTTAAAAAAAAATAAAGATCAAGTGACCTTTTTTGTAAAATAATATACAGGATTCAATTTCAATAATGAGAAAGAAACGGATGATATTTAAAAAATAATAGTACGGCTCTGATATATATTTGGCACTTTGGAATTTCAAATTTTTATAGTGTCGTACTTTTATTAAAATCAACTTTTTTTCAAAGGAAGTTAATTTACTTATGAATATTATGGAAATTTTACACCAAACTGTATAAATTAATTTCCACTATCAGATTTTTATATCGGGGAAAATTTTCTGTAGACTTAGTGATCTGTCAATTAATCATTTTTATTAGTGTAAATTTTTTTTTAACGGGCGCGTTTTTTCGTTACAAAAAAGCAACAATTAGACGTTTCTTGGTGTTTTTTCTATTCTCAATATGAGAAAACATCGCTTTATACAAAAAGTGTGAAATATTTAACCAGAATTTACAAATTATTAAAAAACAAAAAACGTGTTAATTTAATATCGATGTGTTTTTGGAATGATGTCATTTATTTTTCAACCTGCTCACTATCCATTCCAAACCTTGATATAAACTGAAACAATTTTTTATTTTTATTATCGTAAAAATAAAAACGTACAAATAAATATCAAAATTTTGCTACTAAAGACGCTGATGTCGACGAAATATCCGTTTAGTGGTTTTCAAGGTTAAAAAGTTTATTATCCCTCTGTAACGCTCCCTACTACAAGTTTTGTGTTTTAAAAACAATTTTTCCCCAAAAAAACTTATATAAATTATACTTTTACTTGATTAAAAATGATATATTCACTCACCGTCTTTACCTTACTGTCACTAATTACATTACATTCTATCCTTTTCAATTAACTACTACTTACACACGTTAAAAAGATATAGTATGAAATAACGTTTATTATGTTTTATTCGTAAGAATTGATTTGTTCTAATAACTGCCATCTGCTATTTGGTCACAATAAAACAATGTTGTCAGATTTAAAATAAAAGTATAGAAAAAAATGAAAACGAAGTTATTCGATTTATTATAAAAAAGATTATTAATAATTACAATGAATATATGAATACTTCCAGTATATTCGATAATACAGGGAAAAAAATAAACAAAATTAAATTGATGGTATTATTTGGAAATATATGAAAAATTGTAGATTATTAAGAAAAACTGTTCCGATCTGATCGAAATTGTAAAATTGCAACATTTTTATAACCTATATCATTTTTTTCAAAAAAAAAGTGAATTTATAACACAAAAATATTTTAAGTCATTTTCTGGTATTAAATATAATATAATCGAAAGTAAAATGAACGTTATTCAACCGAGCTTAACACTGATCTAGTTTCGTGTAATTTATACACTTTCACTTTTTTTTAATAGGATTTCAAACGATTATAAGTCTCTGACACACAATATAACGTGAAAAAAAATTCCAACAAAGTAACAAGTTATTTAACGTAATCGGTACTCACCCTTCGCCTGTAAGGGCGCAACAAGATTGTATGTGCCACTGTTGTTGTTTGATTGAGGTTAAATCTAGCTCTTTGGATATTTCCGACGCCGACATTGAACCTTTGACGTCTTGTTTATTTGCATAGACTAGAACACCCGCTTTCGATAATTCCTCGTTAGATAACATTCTAAATAATTCTTCACGTATAACAGATAATCTTTCCCTGTCGGTTGAATCCACCACAACAATCACAAACTACAAAAAACAACGATCTAATTTGTTACGTTGAATTCAAGAATCAGGACATCCTGTATGACTGGAAACTGTAGACAATTTCTCTAATTGAGACCGTTAAATATAAATAATTCACCCTGTATTGATTTAAACTGTATATATTACATCACAAAACCGATCCGGAAACAGCTGATAATATTCAACATGGCGGTAAGAAGATAAAATATAACTTTGTGGCATGAGAATTAGGTTAAAACAAATTTTCCGAACCTCATAATTTAAAATAAGGAATGTAAATATTTAAAAAAAATGTTTTATTAATACATTTCAATAGGGAACCACAAATAATACATTTCCTATTTTAAGCTAATAACTGTAGAGGTAGGTTGATAAATGACAGATATCAGAACTTGTGGTCTACTACGATTAAGAAAACAGCTGATTAAATTCAATATGGCCTACTATTTGATGTATTATTATTATATTATATATTTTGGTAAAAATTAAAATAAATTCAAGGCTTTAATATTGTTTAACTTTCTGATAAGATAAACTATTTTGAAAATCGAACGAATTTAAAGAATCCGTTTATTTACAATTCACAAATTATTCATTTAATTAACGTATGAGTGTAATAGGAAAAGTTGAAATTGTGATAAACGTGAATAAATACTAACAATTTTTATTAAACACACATATTAGGGTTCGTTCCACTGTCAAACAACACTTTGAAAATAGTTAAACATTTATTTATGTTAATATTCCAAATATACATCAATATCGACGACACTTTTGTAATTTTGAATCCAAAAGATTAATGATATAAGCTACAATACTTCGTATCATTTTTGAAACAGAATATGACTAATCTAGCTATTCTAATGATAAGAATTTACTTTTTTATTAAGAAAATGGCAAAAAAATTATAAAAAGTCGCAGTAATTACCCGGGAAATCGTCATAACTTGTCATTAGAAGATATAATCTATACTATATGTCACTAACCAATACAATATGGCGTCGAATTTATGGCCACACGTATTTGTTCAATCTATATAAATCAATCATATAAAAAAATCTTGTTTTAAACGGAGATTGGCGTTGTTGCCACGTTTAAATGAATTATTTGGACACGTTTGAAAATGTATTATATGCCTGCAGAGATATAAAAGATAATGATATGTTTTTATGAATTTTTAACTGAATTTCAGAACAATGACATTTGAAAGATAATTTTTTTTATTAACCTCATTTCCCTATTTTGCAATAAATCTAGAGTCACGATCGTTACCAGACAAAACCTATTCGGAATTTATTTACGTCTAACCACTACAAAATGGCGTCGTGTTTGTGACGTCATATCTATATAAACATTCATAAAAAATAGTTTTTCAATTAATTTGATCATCTTGTAAAATTTATGAATGACTCTATAAAATTGTAATTAAAAGAATATGATTTAAAAATCTTTTTATATCATGGACGATGATTTGCATTGTGGCAACATTTGAAATTTAGATAATTAATGATGAGGGAGACGTGTGTTATGAGGTTCAATTTTTTATGGGGTTTTATCGAAAAACACACGATTTTTAGGTTAGGTTACACCAAGAAATGTTTTCCCTCCAGGAAACTATTTTGCTAGGTAGAATTGGATAATTAACGTTGGAGGAGGGAATTTTTATGGGATTTTATGGAAAAACACGATTTTTAGGTTAGATCACTCCAAGAAAAGTTTTCCCTCCAGAAAACCATTTTGGTATGTAGAATTGGATGATTAAGGGTGGGGGAGTGCATTTTTTATGGGGTTTTATCGAAAAATACACGATTTTTAAGTTAGTTCACTCCAAAGAACGTTTTCCCCCCTGGAAACCTTCAATTATCTAATTCTTGTTAAAAATAATACTTTTCTGGTTTGTGTTTAATAATATAGGTATTAGTTTTTTTACTTTCTGGCCTACTGTTAAGATATATGAAAATAAAAAAAAAAAAGAAGAAGTCAGTTAGTGAGAATCATAGAGAATTATCGAGAATTATTCATTATTAAGGTTAAGATGATATATTAATAAGATTTGTATTGTACATGGAGTTGATAAATAAAAAGTGTATAAGAAGAAAGAGTATAAGTTAATTATTTAAAAAACAACAATTCTAACTAACATAATGGTTTCCAGATTCCAGAAAACATTTAAAATATGAGTTAGTATCAAATGATAACAAATTGTTTTTTTTATATGAACCTCGTATACGTATGTAAAGTTCATAAACACCAAAAAAAATTTCTTATCAACACCTTTTGTATGGAAAAGTAAATATATATATTACTTAACTGATGGAAATGTTTAATTTTCGAATAATTAGACATTTTCAAATATAACCTGTAGTATGTACACATAGTATTATTTGATTTACCTCTGTATTCGTATAATAAGTACTCCAAGCTGCCCTCAATGATTGTTGACCTCCCAAATCCCACATAATGAAATGAATGTTCCTCCAAACGACTTCTTCGACATTTGAACCAATTGTGGGACTAGTGTGAACAACCTCGTTCATTAAAAACTGATAAAGGATCGTAGTTTTCCCAGCATTATCTAAACCCACTATCACAATTTTGTGTTCTACAAAAATAACACTTTCCTCACCTTTTTATCATGAATAGAAAATTGTTTCAAATCAAAAATTAATTGAATTCATTAAACAAACGTGAAATCCTATTCAGAAAAACAATTTGATTAATCAAAATTATCTGCTGTTGAGAATAATAAGCGGAATTTGATTGGTTATAATCATACTAATAAAAATTAATCGTAAAAGATGAAAAGAAACGAGATTATGAAATCAAAATATGTTTTGAAAAAAAATCTAACCTAAAAAATCGACAAACACAATACCTTCATTGCCAAACAGGCTCCATAATTTAGCAAATAACAATCCCATTATTCAACAAAGAACTACGATAATAAATATGTTTATTTATTGTGTAAAAAATAAACGAAATAGTTCAGCATATAAAAGTTATCACAACACTATTATTTCCTCTATCTTTGGACCGAGTCCTTTGTAACATATTCAACAAAAATTTATCACAAATATCACCACTGTTCACTTTTAATTAGATAATTAAATCATTTATGTGAATGTCCCATTCGTCATAAACAGACATTTCTCTCGACTGTCTTGTGAAAGTTCATTATTTAAACGGAATAAGGAAAATCATATGGAATGACGCAGGTCTAAATATGACGCGCCTTATAAACGTCATGCTGTCAATGTCAAAAAGAATTCTCATACGAACTACTTCGTACGCAACACACTATACATCACGATCACATAGTATAAAATTTTAATTATATCTACTATATTTGTCAAATGGGTATTTTTTTTATATCGTGCGTCAAATTTGACGTGCGTTTAAATAAAATGTATAAACAACCCAGTGATTTATAACAAAATAATGAAGAGTAAAGATAAACCGGGATCTTCAAAAAAAAATATTTCGTCACACGCTCCATCTGTTCAAGATGGAAAACTATCAATAAGATCTGTACGAACTTCTAGATCAATGAAGTAAGAAAATTGATAGTTTAATAATAGAATCGAATCAATAATTAAGGAGAAAAATAAATATAAACGGCGTTTAATTTCGGTTAAAAAATTATCTTTTTTTATTTATAATAAAATTTCGTAATATCTAGATCTGCAAGATGTCTTGTTTTACCTACAAACGAAGCTAATCAAATTCAACATTACGTTTTTATACCACCCGATGGAGGATGGGGTTGGTTTATAGTGGTAATAGCTTTCATCGCTTATTTTCTCATGGACGGTGTTTGTTACACTTTCGGAATATTTCTAAGTGAGATTGCTGATACGTTTAATACAGAAACGAGCAACGTTGCCATGATTAGTTCCTACATGACCGGATCTTACTATTTATCGGGTAAAACGAAAAATTCATTGTTTCTTTTTTAACTAATTTATTTTTTAGGTCCAGTAGCGTGCGCTCTATGTAACAAATTCGGATTTCGCATTGTGGGTTTTCTTGGATCAATAATAGCGATGCTGCTATTTTTAATAGCCAGTTACGTGGAAAATTTCATCGTATTTACTATTTTAATTGGTTTCGGAGTAGGATTTGCCTTTGATCTGGTATATACGGTGATGTTGTTGGACGTAGGATTTTATTTTGAACGTTACAGAGCTTTAGCGACGGCCATTTCTGTTCTCGGAGTATCGGCTGGAATTATGGGCTTTCCAGTGATATTCAAAGAAGCCTACCTACTAGGAAACTATCACTGGAAAACCAAATTTTTAATTATAAGTGGTAGGTAAATTGAAATTCAAAAAAATATCAATTCATCACGTAAAAGTATCGTTATCTATATTAAACCACTAAATTTCTCTAAAACTATGAAAAAACTACGTTTGGCAATATCACGTTTCCGGATTTAGATATTTTTGTATTTTTTACGAGAAAAAAACCCGGAATCTCATTATGTTTATTATTATAAAGTAAAATACGTTCACAAATAGGAAATGTCGAAATTTTATCGGATTTAAATAAAAACTGTTCGACAACACCGCAATATTAATATAAAGCTTTAATTTAGAAAAGAAAACCACGACATCTATTTTGTTTTTTTATAATCAGTGTAATTTATGAAAATTAAAAACTGCATTTGGCAACACCGTTGATACAGATATTCGATGTTCTAAAATAAATTATTTCATTTGAAGGATCTTTTTTTGTGCTAACCCTCTTAACGTTAGCCTTGAAACCTATAAAACCAACGATCGTTGTCGAAAATATTAAAAATCAGGAAGATGATTCTGATTCCATCGGATCATTTACTTTGGATGAGTCAATTAGTGGTTATAAAGTTAGTAAATTGTTCGATCAATTTCATAATATCGTTTATCCAAGAATATCGGAATACACCACTGAAGTGTTCTTATCTGAAACACAGAACGAACCGTCCACTTATATCGGTAAGTACGATAATACGATAAAAATCCTTTATCTATGGTCATTTCTCATATATATATATATATATATATAATATATTATATATATATAATATATATATATATATATATATATATATATATATATATAATATATTATATATATATAATATATATATATATATATATATATCTATATATAATAATTTATATTCATTTAACCCTGTATATATTTCCTAAATGTTTTATTTGATAAAAAAAACGTTAAAATTCGCTTTCAGCTATACTACCGGATACGGAAGTTGCAAGTATATTTAGTCGCGCGTTCTCAAACTTTTCCGATTATCCATCAGTATATACCAAATCGGAAGACATCAATTGTTGCATTTCGAATTGCTGCCGAAGCTGCTTTCGGTAAATACAAACAGTGTTGTCAGATTCAACATAAAGGATTTCTATTCCAATATTTATATTCATTACAATAATTATTATTTGCTATCGCTGATATTTTCGCTATTTTTTTTTATTGAAGAAAATCATCCCTAAAAAGATTTTTAACGACATACTTTCCCCCCAAAACCCCTTTAAAGTTATAACAATTTTACTAAATATTTCCGAAAATATTGATTTTAGGGAAAAAAGCTTCAAATGAAAAATGAAGTTCATAAAAAGCTTTATAAAAAAGGTTATATACTTTTTTTATGTATAACTATTCGTTTGACTGTTATGATCCCAAATATTTCGGCAGTTTTCGAATTGATTAACTTAACCTAACATAACCTCCCCTAAATTTGTTAACAAGCGTTAGCGATCGTTAGAAACACTCCCTCTATAATTGTTTTATAACCCTCCACGAAAAAATTAATCAATTTGAGCCCAGTCAAGATATTTTTGTTCATAACAGCCAAAAGAATAGGTTAACGTAAAAAAATGTAAACCTTTTTTGTACAGTTTTTTATGAGCCTCATTTTTTATTTAAAACTTTTCACTCTAAAATTAATATTTTCGGAAATATTTGGAAAAGTAGTTATAACTTCGAAGGGGGCTGAGAAGCAAACTAAGCTTTATTGTTAAAAATTCTTTTAAAGGTTATGTTCTCTAATCAAGAACAATATTTGGGAGAAATTTCCTCTTCTCCAAGCCACTTTTAGTTTTTTATTAAAACATTTCTTCTATATTATAAAAAGAGTCTGGCAACACTGTTTTAGAGCTACTTGTTTCTATTTCAGCGGTATCACTTGTTGTCAAGCGTGTTGTAATTGGTGCCAACGTAAATGGAACAATTGTTGGAGCTTCTTGTGTCGCGCCAATAAAAACGTTAATAGGCCTATGTACAGAGACGACATCTTGTATCAATTCGGATCTTTATCTCGACTTCCGGAATACAATCAGTCGCACACTAATGTCAATTTAAAAACTGGTAGTGCGCAACTTCCAAAAAATATAGTAAGTCGTCTTACATATGACGTCGAAATTGACGTGTAAGCCGTTGAATTTTCTAGAGCTATCATTTATCGGTATCAAGAGTAATTACTCAAAAGGATATAGAAGAAGAAAAACAGTGTGTTTGTTGTCCGGAGGCAGTACTTCGAGTTATAGCGACAATGTTGGATCTAAATCTTCTCAAATCTGTCTCTTTTGACATATTAACTTTCAGCTCGTTTTTAACGATGATCGGTCTTTACGCACCTTTTGTTTTTATCGTAGAAAGAGGTAAGTGACGCGTCTATCAAATTTTCTTTTTCTTTTTCCGATGTATCGAGACGGTTTTAGGTGAAGAACTAGAATTGGAGGACGGTTGGCCGACGAAATTACTTTCGTTTATGGGGTTAGCGAATTGTCTGGGACGCGTGGCGTGCGGGTTGTTGTCTTTCTGGCCCTCGTTGGATCCAATGATAGTGAGTTATTTAACTCTAATTGTTGGCGGTGCGTCCATATTCGCTTCAGCTTTTTGGACCGATTTATTAGGGCAAATCATTTCAACTGTAATATATGGATTTTGTGTAGGTTAGTTTTAGCTAATTTCGAAAAATTCGTTTATTAAATTGAAATGTTTAAGCTAGTTTCACAACACTACGTACAGTCCTGTTGGCGAGCATGTTCGGTTTGGAAAATTTGACGAATGCTTTTGGTATTACCATACTTTTTTATGGTTTGGCTAGTTTTATAGGAATTCCCACCGCCTCATTCCTACAACAATATACGGGATCTTACAAATATTGTTTTATATTATCCGGAGGAGCAGTATTACTCAGTGGAGTGGTACTAATTCCAGCAAACAGTATCAATAGAAAAGAAAAGGAGAAGATTACTCCGAAAGTTCAATTTAATGTATAATTTAAGTTGAAATAAATTAAATTCGTTTATTATTAAGATTTTTCTTTTTATAATGAAAGTAGCTTAACGAACAATCCGTATTAGACAAATCCGTTTTAGAAAAAAAGAAGATTTACTGCCAACGTAATCAATCAATTTCACTAATCGGTTACAGGTTAAGTTACTTTTAAAAATAGAAAGTTACTAGGAAAATGGTGGTCAGCTATTATCTAAAGTTATAAACAACTAGATACTTCGACCAACAAGGTTTCGGGGAAGTGATAATTGAAATTTTATTGATATACAAAACTATTTATGTACATTAGTTGAAGATAATTAAAATAGAATATTTAAAATAATAACCCGGCTTTTTCCTCGTGTTTGGCATTGTCAAAATCGTAAAAAATGGCGGATCCTGCTGCTTATAAAAATCGTCTACAAAATTTTAAGAACAAAGGAAAAGATCAAGATGTAAGTAATTTCGATTATTATAGTAGAAATTCAATATTATAGACATATTAATTTTTATTCATTCCCAAATTTAAGTATAGGTATTTGTCCTCTACCAATTTTTTCAGGTCATATCCACATGTCAAGAATTTTTTAATACGAACATTTATTTGTAACATTATGAGTCATCTATCCATTAAAATAATTATAAAAATTAATAAATAGATTAAACGTATATTCATAATAAACAATTGACGTAGATATATCCAATTAACAAGTAAATTTCATTTATGTCTTTGAAATGAAGGGTAGAAAACTCGATGATATTATTCAATTTTTTAATCCCTATTAACAACGTTTCCTCTATATATTTAGACTCAAATGAGTAATATGATGATTGAAATATACTAAAGAGAAAAAATTATAGAAATTTTCCAATCCATAACATTGACTTTTACTCATGAAAATTTTTAATTTTACAAGATATTGTTTAGTCTAATTTTAATAACGTTTATTATCTTATCCATTAATTATCAGTTGGTTGTTCAATGGTATGATTTTGTGACCTTTCAACAAAATAATAAAACCAACTATTGTTATTACTTGTTTCGAATTCCATACAATTTGACGTATTTCAATATCATCTATTCAATAAAAATTGATCATTATTACTATGAAATACTAGAACTATCTAATCAAATTATTGAAAAGCTTCACAAAAAGAGAAAGTTGTAAGATGTAAATCAGAAATTATTTAACATATGTACTGGTACTGGTTACAAGTTGTGTCACAATGTCTCCCAATTCGAAGTTGTTCTATAATATTTTAAGGAGATGCGAAGAAGAAGGACTGAGGTTACAGTGGAACTTAGGAAGAATAA
This sequence comes from Diorhabda carinulata, assembly GCF_026250575.1. NCBI lineage: Eukaryota > Metazoa > Arthropoda > Insecta > Coleoptera > Chrysomelidae > Diorhabda > Diorhabda carinulata. The sequence continues at coordinate 16,559,160 of NC_079462.1, forward strand.
ACGTGAAGAAACTTTACAAAAAAGACGTAATGTACCGGTCGCTGATTCAACAGATGAAGATGACATTGAAAAATCTTTATCAAACACCAATTTAGAACAGCTAGTTGAACAAGCAGCCACAGATGATAATCCGTCAGTACAATTGATGGCAGTACAGTCCGCTAGAAAACTGCTCTCTTCAGATAGAAATCCGCCTATAGATGCTCTAATTGATAGCGGAATTTTACCGATTCTTGTTAAATGTTTAGAAAGACAAGATAGTCCATCGTTACAATTTGAGGCAGCTTGGGCTCTAACCAATATTGCATCCGGTACATCAGTACAAACAAATAAGGTACTGTTAATGAAATATTTATTTATGTGTTTATATATATATATATATATATAATTGATTTTTTTTATATGTATGTATAAAGGTCGTAGCAGCTGGAGCGGTACCATTATTCCTCATGCTTCTCCATTCGCCTCACCAAAACGTGTGCGAACAAGCCGTTTGGGCGTTAGGTAACATAATAGGCGATGGTCCTATTCTCAGAGATTACGTTATAGAATTGGGCGTAGTGGATCCGTTATTGTCATTTATTAAACCCGAAATACCTATTTCGTTTTTGAGGAACGTCACGTGGGTTATTGTGAATTTGTGCAGAAATAAGGACCCACCGCCGCCTATAAGGACGATAGAAGAACTTTTGCCAGCTTTGAATGCTTTAATTCATCATACTGACGTCAACGTGAGTATAACATACTCTATATCAATTTGTGATTTTTATATGGTGAAAAATATTTTTGATTTTGAATTTATATTTTGATATACAATTGTGAGATAAGATGTTGTTTATATGTCTTTAGTTATTTGATTATGTTTTTTATATTTTGGATCTTTGATTCCTTTGTATGTGTTGAATATTTCAGTTTTTGTCCTGTAAAGTTACTTTATCTGCTTTCTAACTTTTATTTAGTTAAAATATTTTATTTCCAGTCCAGTAAAATCTGTTTATCGGTGTTATAAATCTTTCTTGATCAAAATATATCATTTCCAGTTTCTCAGTGATTTAACTTTGTATTGGCTCAGATTTTTCATTTTCAGTTCAGTAGAATCAGTTTATCGGCTTTCTAACTTTGTCCTGATCAAAATGTCTCATTTCCAGTCCAATAAAATCAGTTTATTAGTGACTTAACTTTGTGGTAGTCAACATAGTCCATTTCCATTGTGGTAAAATGAGTTCGCGGTCCTTTTAACTCTGTGTTTGATAAAATATTACAATATCGTTATGTTCAAGTTGTATTAAATCTGTATATGACATTGTTTCATTTGATTTTCTTTAAGATTTTGGTCGACACGGTTTGGGCTCTAAGTTATTTAACAGACGGCGGTAATAGTCAAATTCAAATGGTAATAGATAGCGGCGTAGTACCGAAACTGATCCCGTTACTTAGCCATAAAGAAGTAAAAGTACAGACTGCGGCACTTCGAGCTGTCGGTAACATAGTAACCGGTACAGATGAACAAACTCAAATAGTACTGAATTGCGATGCTCTCAGCCATTTCCCATCGTTATTGGTGCACCCCAAAGAGAAAATATGCAAAGAAGCCGTTTGGTTCTTATCGAACATCACCGCCGGTAATAGATCCCAAGTTCAAGCGGTCATCGACGCCGGTCTTTTACCTAAAATTATACTCAATCTCAGAAAGGGCGATTTCCAAACGCAAAAGGAAGCTGCTTGGGCCATTAGCAATTTGACAATAGGCGGTGATAAACAGCAAGTCGCCAGGTTGATACAGGAAGGGGTCATACCCCCATTCTGCGATCTCCTCAATTGCAAAGACGCCATGGTTATACAGGTATGTATTTAACCCCTTTTTATTTATTTTACGTGTTGATTAGTTAGTGATTGATTCCATTATACAAAAAAGAATTTCTCGATAATTCAGCTCTAGTAAGTGACGTTTCAATCATTTTTCGTCTATAAAAAATCGTGGATATATACAAACGAGAATATTTCTATAGTTCAGTTTTAGAAAATGACATTTTTCAATGATAAACTATCGCATATTTATGAAAAAAAGAATTTATTGATAATTCGTTTCTAGAAAGTGATATTTCAATCATTTTCTCGCCGATAAATAATCGTGTATTTATAAAAAAAAAGAATTTCTCGATAATTCGGTTCTAGAAAGGCGAATATTGATTCTTTGGAAACAATATAAAAAAATCGAAAATCGAAAAAACGAACAGGGCCGGCTTCACGGTTTATGTCGTGTTCGTAACATGCTTAGTAGCACCAATTTAAAGATTTATATATAAATTTTTTTGTACTCAAGTCGGTTTGTTCTGTTTTTGTTATTTAGATCGTCCTCGATGGTATTAACAACATGTTGAAACTGGCAGGTCCGCAAGCCGATCAATTGTGTACGATGATCGAGGAATGTAATGGTTTAGATAAAATCGAAAATCTACAAAATCACGACAACATCGATATATACAAATTGGCTTACGAAATTATAGAACAATATTTTGGCGGAGAGGTAAAAAAAATTTTTCCCGTTTTTTCGTTTATAACCGATTTTCATTTTTTCTTTTTTGTGATTTCAGGAAGTCGAAGATTCTAATATAGCGCCGACAAGCGGTGAAAGCGGTTTCACTTTCGATCCCAATACGAACGTTCCGAACGAGGGATTCAAATTTTGATCGTTCAATTACTAAAATTAACAAACAAAATCTATTAAAACAAAAAAAAATAAATAAAAATCTGTTCATCATTAGCCACACACTGGGAAAAGTAACCGAAAGAACGGATGGGAGAGAATGAAAGTGGGAGAGAAAGAGAGAGAAAGTGATAGGGCGTCGCTTCCTCACTTTATAATTAAACGCTACGTTTATACATATATTTAAATATGTACGTTCATTTTAATTTAAACCTGTATATATTTATATATATTATATATTTTTATATATACCACGATTTGGGCTTTAAAGTATACCGGAATTTTTTATTTTATTTTTTAGGAGACATTTTCACACAAATTCAAACATTTCAGTTTTTTATATTGATAATTTTCCGAAATTTTGAAATAGTACGATAATCATTGATAATTTTCGCGGAATACTGTATTAATCGCAACGTTTTATAAATTAATATTTTATCTATATTAAAAGAAATAGTTTGAACCGTTTGGTTATGGTTAATTGGTTATTAAGACCCTTTGAAACCTTATCAATCAAATCTGTACAATTCCTGAATTATTAAGTTATTATAATATCTGGACTATTATGACTCTTTTAGGAACATTGCTAAGTCATATCTGTACAAGGTCTGAACTATTATGATCTTTTGTTAATATTCCAAGTAATATATTTACATGTTCTGGACTATTATGATTTTTGTGAACATTCTGTACAATATCTGGACTCTAATGACCCTTTTAGGAACATTCTAAGACATATTTGTACAATTTCTGAACCGTCAAGTCTTTTTGTCAAGGTTCTAGGACATATATATATACAAGTTCTGGACTGTTATGGCCATTTGTTAATTTTCAAAGTCATATCTGTACATGTTTTGGACTATTATGACTATTTGAGAACTTTCCGTAAAAGTTCCGAACTATTATGACCTTTTCTTAACTTTCTAGACCATATCTGTACAATGTCTGAATTATTATGACTTTTTGGGAACGTTCTGCACAAGTTCTGACATCAAAGTCATTTAACATCAAAATTTTACATATTATGGAACACCAGTCTATTTTGATAACTTTCTAGCTCAAAATAGACATTCCTGGAACTTCATCAAAATTTCAAATATATTCTAAATCATTTTTGGAACATTTACGACAATTCACATGAAAATTTTACATTTTTTGGAACATTATGACATTTCAAAACCCCACTAGTTTAAAATTGTACATTTTTTCGGAACATTATGACATTTTAGACAGGTTCTAAATATTTTTGGAACATTATGATATTTCAGAACCTTCCTAGTTCAAAATTGTACATTTTTTTGGAACACTATGACACTTTAGACAAGTTCTGGAACATTTTGCAACAAATTTTCACATTTTTTGAACATTATGGCATTTCAGAACCTTCCTAGTTCAAAATTGGCACATTATATGGAACACTAGTCTGTTTTGGGAGATTTCTAGTTCAAATTAGGACATTTCTGGAACATTTAGAACAATTCCCATCAAAATTTCACAATTTTTGGAACATTTTTTGATTCTATGGAACTAAAATAGTAAATTTTCTACGCATAAACGAATTATTCAAGTTTTTGAAAATTATAATTTTTTGGAAATATTCTAAATCAAATTTTTACATTATTATGAACTTTTTGGAGGGAAACTGCATAGTTTTTATACAATTGTGACATTTTGGAAACATTCTGAGAAAATAAAAGATTCCAAAAAAAAGTCGAATCTTAATTTGAATATTTTGGTAATTGTGTGAATAGAATTTTTAAACGTACAAAAAGCACCTCAACTATAAATCAAAGTCAAAAATATACGAAATGAAAAATTTTTTAAAATGATCGTACATAATAATAAAAAAAAGATCTGAGCATGATTCGCGACCCTAATTATTTAGTATTTTTTTTTAATAAAAAATATTGTGAGAACTATTTACGGATTATTTATACAGAAAACGTGAAAATTGAAAACGGTAAAAAATAACGGAAAATCCTCACTTCCGATTAAATGTTGTGATGCGATAAAAGTCATGCGCAGATTTTGTGACAATTTACCTTGTAATTTATATGAATCATGATATTAATTTTTTTTTCAATGTTCCAGACTGTTTTATAAACCGATGCCAAAACGACTTCATACTTCAAAAATATTATCCTTCGATACAATTATAAATATACAATAATTGAAGGAAGTTTCAGATCTGGCGAGTATGGTGGTTGTACGATGTGTGTAGACACTATATGGGGACTGTATAAGGGCGAGAATCGTCGATAATTGATTAAACTGATCGTTCTTTGAGGTAGTTTTCTATTGTGATCGATAGGTCATCTGGATAGGTAATTATCCCCACGATTTTAACGGGTGGAGTTTGTTTGTTCTCATCTATCCGTGAAGTAGTCTTCCGCCATTTAGATGAAATATTCATTTCTACCAACTTTTTTGGGCACTCAAACTCCTTTGATGATAATTGCGGAGCCTTTTGGAACCAATTTGGTTTTGGAATAGTCTTCTACCAAATTTTCTAAACACTGGAAGTCCTTTGGGGAGCCTTTCGGAACCCATTTCTCCTTCAAGTAGTCTTCTAACATTTCTACAAAATCTTTTGGGCACTCAAACTTCTTTGACGATCCTTGTGGAGCCTTTTGGAACCAATTTGGTTTTGGAATAGTCTTCTACCAAATTTTCTAAGCATTGTAAGTCCTTTGGGGATCCTTTTGGAACCCATTTCTCCTTCGAACAGGTCTTCTAACATATCCACTAAATTTTTTAGGCACTCAAACTCCTTTGATGATTCTTCTTGTGGAGCCTTTTGGAACCAATTTGGTTGTGGAATAGTCTTCTACCAAAGCACTGGAATTCCTTTGGGGATTCTTGGTGGAGCCTTTCGGAACACCTTTCTCCTTCAAATAGTCTTTTAACAGTACTACCAAATTTTTTTGAGCCCACAAACTCCTTTGATGATCCTTGTAGAGCCTTTTATTTATAACGAAGTTCGTTTCAGTCGAAAATATCTCGATTTCTACTTTATAGTAACAGCCATTTTGTTTTACTATTTATGCCACGTATGACGTGATTGAGATAAAATATGACATATGGCGTGTTTAAATTGACATACAACGCGGTTGCGGTGACATTACATGATTAAATCGACATATGACATAATTTAGTTGACATATGACGTGGTTGCAATGACATATGACGTTGTCGATACGAATTTTGTATTACTGACGATTCGCATTGGTTTATAATAGAGTCTGTATAATTCGTGGTTTTTGTTGTAAGGTGAAATTATTTAGGAGAAGGCTGTTGATCCAATGAGCTTGCATACTATTTGGTTTTTTTGTTCATTAATAACAATTTCGAGTTACCAATAAGACTTCAAAGAAAAGATGTGTATCGTAATAATATAGATTTTTTTTGTAATTTACATGAAATCTTCGTAGCGAATAAGTATCCAAGCGCATTGTTGTTGTTTTTTAATCATTTATAAATAATTTATGAAATTGGGACTGATATGATATATTGCTTTTTGAAATTTATCAATTTTTTTGTTGTTCAGTATTTGACGTTTGTATTATAATTGAAAAAATTATTTTTGTTTTTTTCGAAAAAATCCAAAATCGGTCGAGGTTATTTCCAACTTCATAAGTATTGAAATTCAAGTGATGTCGCGATCCTTTTCCTAATATTTGATTGAATAGGAAAAATACTTTCAGTTGTAAATATATTATAGAATAAACATCAAATAATTTAATGTTCGTATTTATTCTTCCATATATTTTCAGTTTCCCTCGTATTTCTCCTTTCTCCAATATTCCAAAAAGATTCCTCATATATTTCCATATTTTCTAAGATCTTTTCATTTTCATCCATATTTCTCCACATATTTCCAATATTCCTTCAGTTTTCTTGAAATTCTTCCTCATTTCTCCAAATATTTTTATATTTCTCTACACTTTCTCCACATTTTTTCCATACTTTTCAATTTCCTCCATATTCCTTCAAATTTCTTCCATGTTCTTCAATATATTTTCAGTTTCCTTCATATTTCTCCAGGTTTCTTGATATTTTTTCACTTCTCCATATATTTTCAATTGCCTACTAATTTCTCATCACTTTCTCCTTATTTCTCCATATATTTTCACCCTCCATCATATTCATCTTAAATTTCTCCACATTTTTAAAATTTTCCTTCAAATTACTTGAAAATTTTCCTTATTTTGGCTTATATTTTTAATTTTTTAATTTAATATTTTTCCAAATATTTTCATATTTCTCTTCACTTTCTTCAAATTATTTCCATATTTTTCAATATATTTTCAATTTCCTCTAAATATTTTCATTTTTCTCTTCACTTTCTCTATATATTTTCAAATTCCTCTAAATATTTTCATTTTTCTCTTCACTTTCTCCATATATTTTCAATTTTCTCTAAATATTTTCATTTTTCTCTTCACTTTCTCCATATATTTGCAGAATCCTTCATGTTCCTCATAAATTTTCCCATATTCCTTCAGATTTTTTGTTATTTTTCCTTATTTTTTCATATATTTTCAATTTCCTCCAATTATTTTTCATATATCCTGTTTTTTCCGAATTTCTTCCATGTTTTTAATATATTTTCAATTTTCTTCATATTTCTCTTCACTTTCTTCCATAAGAAATATTTTTCAAAGTCTGGTAACAGTGCAATAATACATAAAATGACGTAGAAATCTAAAATAATCGGTAAAACGTGTACATTTGTCACACGGTAAAGAAGAAAAAAATTTCCGATAATGATATCATATATATAAGATTAAAAAATAACATAATATTGAAAAATTATTGAAAACATATTTTTCTGGTTATAAATTAGTTGCTAAACAAAAAAAAAACGTCAAATCTAATCGAAATTTATTAAAAGATTAAACTTTACCATACAAACTCCTAAAAAAAAAGATGTAATAGAAGAAAAAAAAAGTCCACTTTTAACCACTTAACTAGCGGTAGCTTCAATATCAGAAGCTTGTTGTTCAGGTTCTTCATCATTGTAAATATTTTCAGCCATTTGCCACACTTGCATTATATTATCCTCAGAAACCGAGCAAATCACCCATGGTTCATTAGGGTTCCAACTAAAATCCGATATTTTCGCTGTATGTCCCCCGTGGATGAATAACAATTCTGGAGGACCGTCTTCTGCATCCTCGGGGCTTTGTTCCTCTCCTATTTTACTCAGATCCCATACATGGAGTCTCCTATCCGTTCCAGAAGAAGCTAAAATTGTTTCGTTATGAGGAGACCACTGCACTTGGAATATTTCATCTTTGTGAGATTCGAAACTGTGTAATTTAAGTTTGAGGTTTCTCAAATCCCACAGAGCTACAGTCTTATCCGCGCTACCGGTAGCTAGAATAAACTCCGAGTAAGGATTGAAACTTAAGCAATTTACTTCGGCGGTATGGGCGTCGACGGTGTGGGACGGTTTACTAGTATTATTACACCTTGTATCCCATATCATCAACTTCTGATCATCCGCTACAGAACCGAATAGGCTTTCATGCAATAAATGCCAAGCTACGTCTTCCACGACAGCTGTATGTCCTGTAAAAACCGTTTTGGCATCTATAATACGATTTTCTTTAGGAGTGGCGTTTATATCCCATAAGCAAATAGTATGATCATCACTGGCTGATAATAAATAACCATTTAGATTCGGATTCCACGATAAACCATAACCTTCTTTTTGGTGTCCACGTAATCTTAAATCTGGGTGACATTCCCCACTCGGATCCGGTTTACTGGGATGTTTTGTATAATCGAAAACGAGTACATCACTGGATGGCGTTTTTGTAGCTATAACACACGGATTTTGAGGCATATAACGAGCTCTATTTACTTCTCCTTCGTGATTTATTTTAATTTCTATTTCAATTTTACCTATAATATATTAAAACAGTTTAACGAAACGTAAATAATATTGTAAATTTGTATTTACCAGAAACTGATCCGAATCCTCCAAACTCTCCTTTTTCATTATCGTAATGAGAAGCATCGAATTGAGCATCTTCATTCGGTAATTGTACACTGGCTATTAAGAGGTGGTTTTGTTCATCTGAAGTGTGTGTACCGAGAATAAGTCTGTGTATTGAATGATCCTTTCCTTCGGGTCTAGTAACGTCTGGTAACCATTGAGCAGTAAGAGAAGGCCATTCTAGGGCATGGGTCATTACCAAATCGTAAAGAAAGGGTGTGTTTTTTTTCCAAATTTTGTACTCTTCATTTATCACTCTTTCTTCTACTGCATCGTCGAATGTTTCTGCATCACCTTTATCGCCCATTTTGAGCCTTCTGCCGTTATTTTTAACAACTTCTAACGCTTTTAATAAAAAAAATTACAAGACACGCTCTAAAGACTTGATAGTTGTTACTGCCGGTACTTATTAAAGTTGGTAACATTACGGGTATCAAGTAAAAATTTGATACAATCGTGCCACCTTCGTTAAAATCCGTAATACTTCGGGTAAAAAATCTTTACTTTCCTTATGTCATTTAGAAATTTCATGTTAGCCAACTTAATTTTTTAAAGTTTAAGCCAATCCCAGATCGTAATTTTTAGCGCCAAATCTAGAAACATATGTCAATCCATGTTTTTGCTCGAAAACTGTCATTGATTTTTTAAGACAGTTACACCGGGTGAACTAAATAATATAATTATAAATAATAAATAAATAAATAAATAAATAAATATATATATATATATATATATATATATATATATATATATATATATATATATATATTTAATCGTGTAGTGAGAAATAGAAAAGATTTGTTTCAATGGAAAAAAATATCAATCATAATTTTCATTACTAAAAGAAACTATTATCTACTTTTTTATGTACATTTTATGATCATCATTTATTTTCGTTTTTAAAACTTTCTATGAGTTCTATAACAAAGTTTATTAATAATATTTTCAACGAAATGAATTGTTTGCCAAGTCAACCGAATTTATAAAATACCTTTTATTTGTTATAGAAAACGGTATATCGAGTAATCAATATTTATTTATATCGTATTAATTTTAGATATTTGTTTTTATTGAAGTATATGAATTATTAAAACTCTATTAATTTCTTAGAAATTCATTTCTCAAATTTGAATTAGGCGCTATTTGTTTTTTAATGGCCTTGGCGACAAAGCGACATCTCGTCAACCTACCAAACATTTCCCTATAGATATTCCCACTGCTGCTCATTGCGATTGTTATGTCGGAAATTATCTTCTATTGTGATAAATCTTTATTTTTGTTGAATGGTACATTGTGGAAAATACATATGAGCGGTCGAGGAATATGTCAAGTTTGAAAATTGGTAAGTAGACTATAGATAATCGCTCGATATTGCTATGTTTTGGTCCCACCCCATCTAAAACTGCCTGTGGGTAATCTTAATGCTCCCCCTTGCAGAGATTATCCATTATTGTTTTGATAGTATCCCTAGTGAGTCACGTTCGATAAAAAAACCTAAGGTTCTCGATGATAGCCTAGCTTAATGAGGTTTTTTTTTATTCTATTTTCGAAAATAGTATGTAACATTTTAATCCGAGAGTAGATACCATGGGAAGTGGTTCTTTAATTTTTGTCCCGTATTGCCTATATATTAAAACGTATTTAATAAACAATGTGATTATATAAAGTTAGTATAATGAACATCGCGATAATATAAACGATTTTAATTAATATTTTTAATATGAGTATTTGTTTTTTATTAATGTCGTTTTTGGTATCAATTAATACTGGATTAAAATATTATTTACTATTTGAGCATGTTAACACCATCATTATATTTTTTTAAGCATTGCAGCTATGCAAATTGTTGTAGCATAGATGCATGTATATCAGCTAGCACTAGTTATTTGTGCTTGTTGTCATGTTGGAAACCAGATCTATACGTGGAATGCCGGAGCACTCTTGGAATAACTACGGAGCAAGAATTTCTCCTCATCCAATGGCTACACCGGTCAGACACGGTAAATATCCCAATGCATTCAAATAATGCTTGCTTTAATTTAATTGAAATATATAAGATTTTTTTTTTATTTGGAACCCTATTTCGAGTAATATTTATCTTAAATAATATTTAATTTCCGTTTTTGTGTTATCTCGTATAAGTAGAACAATTTTTTTTGTTTTGTTTGTGTAATACATCCTTTCGGAACATTCTGTACACACTCATTTTTAAAATTATCGATTCTGATTGTATTTATGATGATGATGAAGTTGTAAATTAGTGATAATCCTTTGAAATTGATTAGAAATATTTGATTATAGGGGGCGTAAGAAATTTAAAGTTGAGGTGATTTAGTAACCAATAATACAGCTTTTAAAAAAATATTTTTTTTATTTTATAGCATCATTTTTTCTTAGAAAAACTTGTTTTATCATTATTTCAAGTAAAATATGAGTGTTTCTTTTAAAAAACGTCATTATAACAGCTTATATTACATTTGGAATTTCCCCTGTAAAATCCTCAAATGACGTCAGAGGTTAAAAAACTAAAGTTTTTGTGAGGTTAGGTGTAGTTAGGTGTACTTGGGAAGTAGTTATTGTTTTGTTTTGTCACGTGATTAATAGTAATAATTTCACAAAATATTTAATCAATTTATTATCTTATCCAATATATTTTTTTACTATAATATTTTTGCTATACAGTTTAATCTTGTTTTTTTTAAAACGAAGCAATTAAGGACAAGACTAAACTATATCTTTTTGCACCCACCTAATTTTATTTATCACTTTTAGCATATTTATTTCGTTTTATTTACAATCCACTGATAATGACGTACTTTATCGTCGTTTTAATATTTAATCACAGACAATACCATGATAGTTAATTTGAAAATAGTCACACACAAGAAAAAACGGAATATAACCTAAAAATAATAGTTTTGAAAATGTTGAATAAATTTCGACGACTCGTAACGGATATTTTCGTTCTATTAGGCAAAAGTGGACAAGACGATATCTGTTACGTAGTTGCAAAGTACGATTATGAACACCAAGGGCCACAGGAATTGGATCTTAAGAAGAACGAAAGATACATACTTTTAGACGATTCCAAACATTGGTGGAAAGTACAAAATTCAAGAGGACAAGGTGGTTATGTGCCAAGTAATTACGTGAAAAAGGAAAAGCCCTCATTATTTGATAGCATCAAGAAAAAGGTTAGTAAACACACAATTTACATTTAAAAAGTCTTATTTGCTATAATTTATTTATAATACAGTCTTTTAATATGAAAAAAGCAATCATTTTGTCTAGTAATGTGAAATTTTGTCAAGTTTTTTGAAATAATTCTTACAGGGACTATTTTAGTCGAAAAATTATCAATTTTCTTCAGTATTCTTTTACCCAATGTTAGATATAAGTCTCCTTTTGCTTATTGTAACTTTTTTGTGGTTTTTCTGTTTTTTTTTGTTTACCAACCTTTATGTAATAAAAATTATCTTTACAGCAAGTTAATGGTTTGAAACTGTGTCTATATTATTTATTATTCTGGTTCTTTCAACTATTTTGGTACTTGATGTAGTGTCACTTAAGTTTCTTCCTTCCAAACATATCTTCAATATAAAAATCCATTCCAAGAAGAAAAAGGTATGATAGGCATAAGTTTGATCATTTTTTCATCCAGGAATGTGAAATATTGTCAAGTTTGTTTAAATAATTCTTACAGGGACTATTTTATTCGATAATCATCTACTTCTTCATTTTTTCCTGTCAGATGTATACTTATTTTATATTCCCAAGTTTTTTTTTCGTTATCAACAATTTTCATTAATTTAGTTGCTTATTTAACTTTGTTTGTGCCTTAACAAGCTTTTTGTTGACTAGTGTATCTTAATAGTTTCTATTTTATTTTACAATGATGCCAATTACTCAGGTTTTTCTACTTATGTCAATATAATATCGCTGAGGTATTTTGAAAATATCTTTATTTAAATATTTTGAATGGATTAGAGTATCTAAAAACCTTTTGATGTATTTTCCTTTTGGAAACTTTGTATTTAACGATTTTTAAATGTTTAGGTTAAGAAAGGCTCCGGTTCCAAAACTCTTCCATCAAACAATTCACCTTCCCGTACAGTAGAATCTCCTAATATGGCCAGACGTCTACCGGCAGATCCTTCTGAAGCTATAGGAGTCGCCATCGTCAAATATAATTATCAAGCTCAACAGCCAGACGAATTGTCGTTAGTTAAAGGTTCTAGGATACTTATTTTAGAAAAGAGCAACGATGGTAAGTAAAAAAAAATATTTTATTCGATTATATTTCATAAAATTTTCAATAGGGTGGTGGAGGGGTCAAAGTAGCAACATATCAGGATGGTTTCCATCGAATTATACCCAAGAAGAAGGCGATATCGACGATACTGTCCACACTTACGCTATGGCGGAGAACGTATTAGATATCGTAGTAGCTTTGTATTCATTTTCTTCTTCGAACGAACAAGAATTATCGTTTGAAAAAGGTGATCGATTGGAAATATTAGATAGACCAGCCAGCGATCCGGAATGGTTAGTAATCTTTCCCTTTAAAAAAAATAATTTTATTAATCGATTTATTATAGGTACAAAGCTAGGAATTCGCAAGGACAAATCGGTTTGGTTCCTAGAAATTATTTACAAGAATTGAACGATTATCTCGACCGTCCTTTGCAAGAAAGAAACAGACCCAACACAATGGAATCCTCCATGGAACGATCTCAAGTATCCATCACGGATAAACCACATCTAATCGACAAACCCTGGTATTATGGTAACATCACTAGATACGTTTGCGATAATTTATTGAATCAACATGGACACGACGGAGATTTCCTCATAAGGGACAGCGAAACGAATGTGAGTTTGTTTTTTTTTTAGGAAATTGGCACCCCATGAAAATCCAAGACACGGATTAAAACTACACTCTTCTTAGAATCGCAACTGGTGAGAAAACTCAATAGAAATTTGCACTGTGCCCTGAAACATGATTGAGGTGATCTTATTATGCCATTAGGAGCACAATAGCTCAAAAAGCAATCAATTAGAAGTATTAGAAAGTTTGGATTACTAATAAAACAAAATATTAATCCTCTACTTCATTCACTCTTAGGACCCCAAAAGGAAAGAAGACTTTAAGGAAATTGATTCTCTGGCTTGTGAAGATGTTTGAGGAAGTCCTATCCCACCAATAGGAGCTCAGAAATCAACCAATTAGAATTATCATAGAGTTGTGCAAATCAATCTTCTACTCCATCCATTCTTAGCACCCCAAACGGACAGAAGACTTTAAGGAAATTGGCTCTCTGGCTTGTGAAGATGCTTGAGGAAGTCCTATCCCACCAATAGGAGCTCAGAAATCAACCAATTAGAATTATCATAGAGTTGTGCAAGTCAATCCTCCACTTCATTAACTCTTAGGACCCTAAACGGACAGAAGACTTGAAGGAAATAGGTTTTCTGGCTTGTGAAGATGCTTTAGAAAATCCTATCCCTCCAATAGGAGCTCAAGAATTCAAAAATCAACTGATTAGAACTATCATAGAGTTGTACAAATCAATCCTCCACTTCATTAACTCTTAGGACCCTCACCAGACAGAAAACTTGAAGGAAATTGGTTCTCTTGCTTGAAAGATGGTGGGAGGGGTCCTATCGTGCCGATAGGAGCTCAATAGTTCTTAAACCAACCAATTAGAAGTATCGGAAAGTTTGGATTACTAATAAAACAAAATATTAATCCTCTACTCCGTCCACTTTCAGGAACCAAACTGGACAGAACATTTAAAGGAAACTGATTTCCTGGCTTGTGAAGATGTTTGAGGAAGTCTTATCCCTCCAATAGGAGCTCAAGAGCTGAAAAGTCAACTGATTAGGACTATCAGAAACTTTTGATTCCTAATGTAACAAATTTGTACATCAATCTTCTAATCCGTTTTTAGGACCCCAACAGGACTGATTACTTGAAGGAAAGTGATCTGTTGGCCTTTAAGATGGTTTAAGAGCTCTTATCGTGCCTATAGCAGCTCAACAAATCGTGAGATAACAAATAAAACGGAATTCTATTGATAAATATGGTTTTTTTGTTATATTTTATTTTATTTGTTTTTAGATGGGCGATTATTCGGTGTCTTTGAAAGCTCCGGGTAGAAATAAACATTTCCGGGTTCACGTTGAGGGTGCCCTTTATTGTATAGGACAACGAAAATTCCATACTTTGGATCAATTGGTGGATCATTATCAAAGGGCTCCGATTTACACGAACAAACAAGGTGAAAAACTTTATTTGGTACGTCCTTTGCCGAAGACAAAATAAATGGCTTAAAGGGCGGAATTTGATGAACGAACTATGAGGGAAAACAAAATTGTGCTATGAGTGTGAGTGTTTGGTTTTGTTTTTGTTTGTTTTGTTTTTTTTTTTCGTTTTTTTATAGGTAAAATGGTTGTTAAAAAAAAATTTGATAAATTGGATTTAATATGTTGATAAACTATTTTTAATAAATTTGAATTATTTGTTTATTCGAATTGAAAACTGGAAAAAATAGTTGAAAGATTTTGAAACTTCGGTCTAGAAAGATTTTGTTTGTAAAAAAAATCGAAATTCAAAAAATGAAAAATTTTATTGAAAATACACCATTTTTGTAGTATACATTTATTAAATATTTTAATTTAAAGTTCAAAATATGCCTGTAAGCAAATATTCCGGTATATACAGGGTGGCTCGATAAAAGCAAAAAATAGAATTAAAGATTCCAACAATTCATCTGGATGATAATTTTTTTAATGGAAAAGGGTTGGAGAAAAACATTTTTTTTACATAATTTTCATAAAACTATTGATAAATGAACACTTTTGAAAGAAATCTTGACAAAAAATTGGAAAGTTTTGTTGAAAAATCTCATTTATTTGTGGTCCAACCTTCATTTTTTAAATTAAAGCTAAAAACATCTCTTTTAAGTGTAAATTTTTTGCATATAGTAAGCACGTTACATAAAATAATATTTTTAAAGTCAAATTGTAATGCATACATTACAGGGTGGCTCGATATATGTAAAAAATAAATAATTGAAGAATCCGAACAATTCGATGTGGAATGATATTTCCTTTTAAATTGAAAAGTGTTGGAAAAAAAAATGTGTTTTTTTTACATAATTTTCATAAAATTATGGATAAATGAACAATTTCGAAAAAAAATGGAAAATTTAAAGAAAAGTTTCACTTTTTGTGGTCCAATCTCTCCAATATGTCTTTAAGGATAAATTTTGGGTGTACATTAAGTACGTTACATGAAATAATATATTTATAGTCATATATACAGGGTAGCTCAACTTTGTGTTGTCAAATTTTCATTTTTCAATATAATGCTAAAAACGTATCGAATTTCACCTGTA
Source organism: Diorhabda carinulata (assembly GCF_026250575.1). Classification (NCBI taxonomy): domain Eukaryota; kingdom Metazoa; phylum Arthropoda; class Insecta; order Coleoptera; family Chrysomelidae; genus Diorhabda; species Diorhabda carinulata. The sequence continues at coordinate 16,575,271 of NC_079462.1, forward strand.
AACGATTATAAAACTGTCTTGACCTCATAAATAAATTCAAAGTTTTCATTTTTATTAATAAACATTTCTAATATAACCTGTAAAAAACGTAAATTTATCGTAGTCGCAAATAAATACAAAATTTCATGTTTTGAATAATAAACATTTCTAAAGTCCCTCTTATAATATAGAAATCCATCATGGCGTCGCTATTGATGATAAAATTTGATATTTCAATAATAAATATTTCGATTAGTTTAATAATCGGTGATAGATGGAGTTACCCTTCATTATATTGTGCCTGGAACTGTTAGATGGCGTGCGGCTGTTTACCCCTTATAATATTTTATGTAAACTACTGCTGATATTGGTGATTTTTTTTTATTTTCCATATTGATTATTATGATAATTCTTCATAATTAAATATATATTTTGCTCATTTTTTATGTGTTTATAATAATTAAAATTTATTTTGTCCAAACAATCGAGATGTTTTGCCTATATTTTTCGTCGTTTAAATTACAAATTTTTGATTTATTTTTTTTTTTGTAAATATTTTGACAATCCATTTTACCTATTTAATAAAACGCAAATCCATGTATATCTGGTCATAATTTTATACATATATATATATATTTTTTGTTTGTTTATTATTTTTTTTGTATATACGATTTAAGTTATTTGAAAAATTTAGAATAAGTATAAAGAAGCACAAGTAAATTTTTCATTTAAACGTCCTATATAAATATCATTTAAATTCTAGTACAAAATTATGCCAAAAAACAAAATTTTGTACATTCACTATTTTTTTTTAATAATTTTCGAAAAATGCTTCCATTTTTGAACAAATTTATTTTTTTTATTCGTATTGGGCATCTCAGGATCAATTATTTGTCTTATACTATTGACTACGCCAATTTTTTTTCACTTTTCTTACTATTACATCGAAATCATTGGCAACACTGCAATAAAAATTTCGTACAAATATCTCAAATATTCTAGTAGAATTATTAATCGAATAATTTATTGATGTTTAACGACAATAAATTAAAATAAATAATCTTGTAACTAACACCATCTATGGAAGGCATTTTTACTCTTACAATGTTGCCAATTTCTCGGACATAATCGTTTTTTTATTGTCGTATATTTTGTAAATCAACGTTTTTCTTTTTTGATGAAACACCCTGTATAAAATTTTCCGAGGACTATTTACTGTGCGTTTAGATAATATTGTATCGAAATTTTTTTTCAGTGTGGTAGCTGAATTTAATTTTCGTTTTTTCCAAATATTTTTTGGGGAGGGGGGCATTTTATTTTTGTTTTTTTTTATATGGAAGCGAACAAAATACTCATCAAATATAATATGAAACGTACTGTTGTCTGAAAATTTTCTTATAGAAAAAAAATTTAATTTCATAACAAATGATCAATCGGAATAGAGAAAAATTAAAGGTATAATAGGAAAAAAAATTTTTCGTTATTAACAATCGCAATTTTCTTGTTCGAAACAAAAACATTCTGAATTTACCCCGTAAAACACGTAAATTTATCGCGACTTTGGAAATGACGTTAATTTTTGAAGTTTTAATAAAAAACATTTCGAATTTCTCCCGCAAATGGTGTAAAACACTCATGATCTCATTCTTAATAACAATCATTTCTAATGTCCCCCATAATAGACGTAAATTCATCATGGAATTGCTATTGAGGACAAAATTTGAGGTTTTAATAATAAACATTTTAAATGCCCCCCGTACAATAAGTATGAATAAAAATTTGTTTCAATAACAAACATTTAGAATTTCACCCGTAAAATAGACGGAAATCATGGCCTTGTATATGAACTTAAAGTTTTTAATAATAAACATTTCTAATATGCCTCATAAAATACGGAAATCCATTAAACGAATTCCAGTTTGAGGTTATATCGTAGCACAACACATATAATCAAATTAAAACTTCTGATTCGTGTATTCTTCATTTTTAAATCAACTCTATAAATCTGGTATAAATTCTCTATTATGCTTTTCATTTTTTTTGTTAACGATAAATTTTTGAAGAGTATCTAAAATCTAACTAACTACATTCGGTTAATAGACAAATAAATTGACTTTTACCGATAAAAAAGAAGACAGTAACAATCAATTAAATATATACACAGATTGTTTTAATTCGATTTGTGATTCTCTCGGTTCGAATAAATGAATTCGATTTTAATATATTATCCTGTTTAGAAACGATTAAAACGAAGCAGCTCAAACGTTTTTAACATTTTTGTTGTTAATTGAAAATCATATCAAAAGCCAAATTGTTTTTTTTTTCGTTTAAAACGTTTTTAAGGAATGATATGGAGGTTAAGAGATAATTGTAGAAGCAGAGAACGAGTGTTTTTTACGATTTTGTAAACGTTTTAAATAAATAAATATATTAGACGTAATAATCATAAGGTTCTAAATGAAATGGAAATTCATTTTTAAATTATATCACCTTGAAAAGGATGTTACATTTGAAATCTCTATTTTTATCTTTGTCAAACGCTTCAAATTGATTCAAAAGTTTCTTTAGATGTTTGGCAACATCGCGAAATTCTCATTTTATTTCTCCATTGAATTTTTTTTAGAGGTTATAAAATTAAATAAACTAAATTATTACAATGTTGCCAAACTGTTTTTTTCTTCATCAGATTAAAAGAAATATTTTTTTGTTCATAAATAGTTTTTCTCATCATATTCGATTTTTAACAAACAACCTGACAACACCGCCAATGTGGTCATTACAATGTTGCCAAACTCAGTTTGTTTTCCTAGGATTAAAAGAAGTTTTTTTTAATTGATAGTTTTCCAAAAACAATCTGACAACATCGCCAAGTTCATTGCATTTGTTGCACTGTCATTTGTGTATGGTCATTATAATGTTGTCAAACTTAGTTTGTTGTCCTCGGATTAAAAGAAATATTTTTTTTTTCGTAAATAGTTTTTCTCATCATATCGATTTTTAACAAACAATCTGACTACACCGCCAAGTTCAATACATTACACTGTCATTTGTGTGTAGTCATTACAATGTTGCCAAACTTAGTTTGTTTTCCTCGGATTAAGATAAATTTCTATAAGGAGTTTTAAATAGGGATATCAAATGATATTTTGGCATCTTTTGACGGTAAATTTTTAACTGTATAAATGAAATTAGCCAATTATTTTTGTAAATTTGCGAAGCATCATATGAGTTTCTTTGAAAGTTTCGAAAACTGTGATTCTTAAATGTGTATCGTCTTGCATGCATCAAAATTTCAAATAATTATTTTGGTTTCAACGAATAGATAAGTCTATCAACAACTGGCCAGTAATCCCGAAAGAAATATTCAATTAAAACAAATTTCTATTGTAAATAGCTATTTACATCACTTTTGGCAATTTTTACTAGAAAAACTAATTTAAAAATAATTGAAACGTCCCTCGTATCAAGGAATTATCTCTATGTATTGCAGGCGTACCAACTTCGTAATAAAAAATAAACTGGTCGTTATAATTTTAGACTAATCTATTGAAGCCGTTTAGCATCATCTATTTATTTATTTTTTTCATCAATATTATAGTAGTAACATAGGACATTTAATATTAAAGACGCTTTGTGACATGATTCTGTCCTTAAAAAACTGAAAAACTTAATATTGTACATCAAATTGTATGTGGATATTTCTCAATATAACTTACGAACATTGAGGACTTTTATTTGTTTCTAACCTAAAACTGTCATGTCGTAATATACAACTTCGCGGTACTTGTAGCCGGCGTTGCCAGACTTTTTAGGATAATTTTCTTTAAATGAATGAATTCTTCAAAACAGTGACGTACAATAAAACGAATTTTTTTATTAAATCGCGTTTCTTATATTGTTTTATGAAACTAATAATTTAATTTCAATAAAAATTGAAACTTACAAAGTTTTTAATTTTAAATGAAAATCGTTCATATCCAAAGAAATTTTTTAAACATGACTACATTGGTGTTTTATTATATAGGGGATATCCTAAAAGCACAATTCATTTCATATAATTGAATAGTGGAAATGGCGTTTTTTTTTTGTTTTATTAAACTAATCGATTTCAATTAAGAAATTTTTGTTAAATTTTTCTATGAACGTACAATTATATATTAAACTTTGGCAACACTGACTTTAGTCAAGGTTTTTCTATCAATGCTTATTTAAATTGTTCGTCAAAACTCGAGTATGTCCGAATAAGTAACCAATTATTCAGAACAAGGAACTCCACACATTTTTCTTTTGACCTTCAACTGGATTTGTCAACTCTCAAACTAATTTTTTTCATTTCTGTCACCCAAATGAAAGTATTAGTTCTTGCGAACATTGTAACGAGGAATTAAAAAAAAATAATTTCATGTTGATATTTTTATTTTAAACATATTTCAACAACCTTCAAATTATTGAAAATAAATCAAAATGACAAAGATTCGATCTACACAGACATATCATACACTTGATAATTAAAATAAAATATAGATGGTAATTATCAAGTATTTATACAGGGTGATTCAATCATCTTTATCGTCTTCTCCATCTTGATCAATGGTATCTTGTTTGAAAGTTTCCACATCTGCTTGACTATCTGAGTGGATTAATTTATCTTTTGCATTTGGCTAAAAATGAACAAATTACACACAAGTGAAAAAATAATTTGTAAATAATAAAGATAAACAGTTTTTAAATTACCCGCGAAATAGTTCTAAATGTTACGTCCACGACCATCTAAGATTCGAACATACCTCATCCAATGTTGACGGGAATTAAATGCGAAATTAAATATTTTAATTTCACCATTACAGTTAATTACGCTAAGAAAGGTTTTTAGATAAAATTATATATTGAACAAATATTCCAATAATTTAACCTTCTAATTTTTTTGCTAAAATTAATTAAATAGTTGCATAAAACTAAACACGAAACTCTATTGTCGTGTTACAAAATTAAAACTCGTTGTTATTTTGATTTTAATTAAAGTATGAAGCATTTTACGAGAAATATTTTGTTATTCCGAGTACTTAGCTCAACCGCAACAATTGTGAAAGTTTTTTCCACTCAGTCAAGAAAGATTTAAAAAAAATATGGCAACATTGTTCCGATTACATTATTTTATTTGTCAAAGCAGAGATACTGTAGCTAGCCGTCAATGAGAGAGTACAGTTTGTCATAACCAAAAATTTCGTGTTTTATTAAAAATTATCGTGTGACAAAAATATTGTTTGATAAGTGAATTTTACCAATAGTAATTGTGTACTGATTATATTGAAATTTATTTAAAACGTATGTATCTTTCTAATTTTTCTATACAAGTGTGAAATAAGTAGAAAATGTGCGTTTTGAAAATTTATTTTGTAGGTTATAATACCTTCGGATGCATTAAAACAAATGGTAATTCAGCGGACAATTCACCTCCTAATGCACCCAAATAAAGTTTCACTTTAACGGCATATGATACGATAATACCAAACGCATCTCTTTGATCAGGGGACGCTAGTCTGAAACATAAAATATTTTCAAAATTAAAACATTTTGATTCGTTAAAAATATTCTTTTTAATATGATTACTTCCAAAAAATATTTATTATTGGTTTTTGTGATAAAAAAAGTTAGGTTAGGTACGTGGTTATGTCTTCTGCTTCGAGAGGTATCAGGAAAGCAGTTTCAGAATATTTTTCATCTCATTATCCATTGACGACGATGGTAAGTAGTATAATAATAGCGTGTGTATGTTGAAAAGAAAAAATAATAAAAAACTTTATTTATTTTACTCACAATGTAGTCGAGGCTAAATTACTGTCTTGTTTCTTCAATTGCCCATCTAAAGCAATACCTCTTCTATCTTTATTCGAAGAAAGTAATGGAAGAAGATAGATCACTTTTTGTAAAGTAGATCCGGGCTGAATAGGACACCCTTCCCTAAAAAACAAAAAAAAATAAACAAATAATTATTGTTTTTCAATAAAAATTCTTACTGAGTTTCCATACTAGCAACTGACGTTCTATATTGTCCATTCTGGAATAAAACGACATCGACACCCTGTTGTACCATGGCTTTAATTTTTTTCACCACTTTGTTGCTGTTGTTTCGTATACAAATATTCACCGCCACTTTTTCGCCATGATGATATAACTAAAATATACGTAATCAAATTGTATAACAACAATCTGAAATGAAAATAAATTTGGCAACGTAGTACATATTATTTATTTGTATGTAATAACTATTATAACCTAAATAGTAAAAATTTAATAAATGCTATTTTAATTTTTTGTTATTCTGTTACCTGTTTGTCCAAAGTTACTTCGAGTTCGAGTTCACCAGGACTCATCATAAAATCTTTACGAACGACAGTGCATGGTTGCCTACCTTGCTTAGACGGAGCGTATTGTATTTTTCTTATAGCCATCGTAACCGTTCCTCTTTTGTGAGTTCGATCTGTTTCATTTTCTCCAACGAAGATTTTTACGTAATAGTGAACACCGCAAGGTTGTCCTTCGTCGTTAGATCCTTAAAAATACAATTAAAAACAAAAAATAAATTATTTATTCCGAAGGTCATGCATTTAATTTAGTCAAATTAATTTTCCATAGATGGCTCTGTAAATATAGATAGAAATCAAGCAGGCGATTGACACGAAATTTTCACGTTTTTGATGATACTCGTGTATATATTGATGATTTTATAATAGATTTTAATAAAATTCAAGTAGTTTCTAATAATAGTAAATTGAAATATATTCATGTTTACCTGGTTGCAAAGTTATGGACGCAGGCGCACTTGGTGGTAAGGTAAAAGTAAATGGATAACAATTTTCACCTAATTTATTTATTAATCGCTCTTGCATTTTGGTATTGACTGATTTTTCCGAAGGTGGGTATATTTGTTCTGACGTTAAGTATAAATCTTTTTGGAAATTCATACCCATTACTTCGTCTTCTTCACGACCGTAACGAAAACTGCAGATTATTTGTCCGAAAATTTTACGGTCTTTGTATTCGTTATCTATTACTATAACCCCGTCTACAAAATAACAGGTAAATGAACATCTATAACGAAATAACAGATATACATTCGAGATGTTGGTTTTACCTGTATATATTTCAATACGTATTCAAACGTAAACAAATCAAAATTATTCCACTGAAATATCGAATTGTTACATTAAAAATATTACTGTCTATGCTATTTATACGTAATAACGAACAATTTTATATATAAGTACGTTTTAAATAATTCTATAATTTTAAGGTTATGTATAGTAGGAATAAGAAATATGATAATTCAAGTAGTTCATTGAAAAATAAAAAAACATATATTGTGTTTATTATCCAATCATTTTTTAATATTTAACGCATTTTCTCAATCTGTTTCGTGGTAAATCATAGTTCTAACCATAGTTCGTGTGTATAATCTTTGGTTCTAACGTCATATGGTGTTATTGAAACGCGACGTTGACACGTTGTATCAACAAACTTGGATACAGGTATAAACTTAACGGAAGTTTGCAATATTATTTTACTGTCACTATAAAATTTTGTGTGATGTTTATCTTCAATAATGAACTATTGCAATGCTGGTTGCCTACTTTTGGCTATCTAGTTGTATGTGAATTTACGAGAACAAGAAAAATCGTATCTATAATATTAATTTAAATATAGATTTTTGTGAATTTTATGTAAAAAAAAAGGAAATATGGACGTACCTATAGGCTCAACTCCAGATATATGATCCACAAAGTCCCTCTTGCCTAAATACATTGTAAGTTTACCATTTGGTGATTGTTTTTTAAAAACACGAAAATTAAAAACCATGTTTTCAACAATATATTTGCTTTACACTTTGAAAACGAGCAGTAAATTGGAGAATCCTTCGATAAATCGGATGAAAAATGATTTTATACTAGTTTCCTAAGGATTCCTAATGTTATTAGGACGTATAATTAGTTAATAGGATTTCCTTTTTCTTGAAATGCGAAGAAAACACAATTCGTACAGCATATTTTTTGTATAAAATTAGATACGTAATGATTTATTTACTGAGTAGATATCTATTAAGAAAAATAAAGTAAAACGATAAAATTTCAATAATAATAAATTTCTCTTTACATTTACTGTACCAAGCTTTAAGATATTGTTGTTCTGTAAAAGATTTTATAAAAAAGATGTTTGCCAACGTCGTCGAAAAACATGCTTCTTTTTTATAAACTGTATAGTAATCATCTTTTGAATATACTTACCCTGACTGAAAATTCTATGGATTTAGCCCATCAACACAGATAAGACGAAGATTTTTGAAGTATGATTAAACTTGTCAATGAAAAGTTATTATAGTTTGTAGGTTTCTTAAAGTACCTTTTATATACATTACGAAGATTTTATATAATGTTACTAGATTTTAATCAGTAAAATTTTGAAAAAGCCAGGTATTAATTATTTTGGATTATTTAAATATGTCACTAAAGATCAGATTAAAACACAATCTTGACATAAATACTATGTAAACAATACAGCATTGCCATATTTTGTTTTTCTTAATTGGATTTAAAGAAAATAAAAAAGACTTCATAATAAAAATTTATTCAGCACAAAATGTTACTAAAACATTATTTTTCCATATTCGAAAAGGATTTGAATTGAATATTATACAAGCAAAATCAAAATGATTGATGTAAATAATGACTATACAAGGTTTTTGTGACTATTTCCTTCGAAAAATTTAAGCCAACCAAAAAGCTGTAATATTTTATGTTTACCTAGCAACGATCAAATTTCAGCGATAATACTGCACTAGTGCAAATTAGAATATACACTTTACTGGAGGCCGACGATGGTGTTTCTATGCTGCTTCCACCACTTCTTATTGTTACTTCGCTACTGTCAATTCGCATTTTTTGTACAATTTCCTCGTGGTGTTCACTATTTACTTGAAAGTAACTCTTTATCGAGGCCAGATTTGAGTGTCCGGTAACCTTCATAATTTGATTTTCTGAAACCCCAACCTTGGCAAGCTGAGTAACTGCCACAGCACGGTTCGAGTGATTTGTCACTTTTATTCTTTTTATAATTTAAAGAATAACAAATTTTAAACACAGAATTAAGTTTATTTTAAATTAAATTTTTCTCAGGAAATAGTCTGCCAAAATGCCCTCTCGTGCATGTCAAATTGTCTCATAATTTCCTCTCGTGCGCATTCGCGCACTCGATAAAATTAAATTATCGACAATTTGACATGCACTCGGGACATTAATATTGAATATTAAACAAAAATTTCGGCGTTGTTAAATTAATTGTTTGGCTTTGGCGTATCTCAAAATGCCGTGAAGTTTGTTCAATATTTTCGTACTCAAATCGAATCTATTTAAATCGTCAGTAGTAGAACGTACGCATAATTCTATCGATTCGAAGAGTCTCCAATATCTGTTCATAATTTCTTTAGGTGGATTATGTAATAGTCCTCCTTCCATCATCGGAAACATCGCGTTCTTCGATAACAACAACTAGAAAATATTGAGATAAAAGTAGAGTTACGCTTGGCAACGTGGTATTTAGTTGACAGCTCATATTTATTTCCGGTTAAAGTTACACCGTTGCCAAGCTTCGTATTATAAATTTCCGTAGAAATTTTTTATTGTTTGATACTTACTCTACAAACTGCGTAAATGTTGTGATCGCTGATGTCAGATTGGCAAATTGCCTTAGGATCGAAAGCGTATTCGTCAATATCGTGATTGGTATGATGTACGATTTCGGTTTTTCCGGTTTTTCTCTTCAAAATGGCGTTTTCCATATCGATAATACTGACGTCGAGATTTTCATCGATTACGACGTTATCAGGAGAAATATCGGTTAAATAAAGTAGAAATTCGTTGTGATTTTCCGTGAAATTTTGTACGCCTCGTAGGATTCTATAAGCTACTAAAGCTCGTTTATACCAGGAATATTTTTCTATGTTATTTATGGATTTTCCGAAATTTTCTTGTACTATAAGTCTCCCGCAGGAGCCGTAAAATTTCGGTACTGGAAAATGTTTGTTTTTATCAAACATTTGCAGTAGAATCGGTTCTGCGTTTATGCTCAAAATAGTATAAACAGTTCTAATATTCGTGTTGTTTAATTTATCGAAAAATAAATCGAAAGTTTCATTGTCGCATATATGAAAAGGAGGAAAAGTCAATTTTTCGTCCGTACCCGTTAATTTAAATTTCAAATTGTCTCTCAACGCTTTGTAATTGATAATTTTATCTTTGATATCCTTATCGAATTTGTTAAGTTCGTTGTTGTGGGCCAACTTTTTCAAAACGACCGGTTTATTTTTATATTTGGCGAAATAAACGTTCTTAACGCTGAATATGTTATAAATGAAATCCGAAACGCGATTATACTGCAAACTAATTTTATTTTTCGTTATTTCCCTACACATAGTTTTCCCATAACAAAACGGACACTTGTTTATCTCACATAATTCTAACACTGTTTTTTGTTTAATCGCTAAAAATATTACACTCAGGATGATAGGTAGAAATAGGAAAAATATGTAATAGGATTTCGCCATTTTCTTTTTAACGGTCATTTTTCATTCCTTGCTGTAGCGCTTTCTGTCGAAACGAATACAATTCCCTAACCCACTTTTCCATTCGAGCCTCTTCACTTAAAAATAACTGCAAAAAAAGTTACTTCGTCAAGGGGATATACCTAATATTAAATAAGATAAAAAATTTAATCAAAATTCTAGATATTTCCATGTTAATATATATTTAAATTAAAATGACACAAAAACACCAACACTCGTGGAGAGAAATAATAAAAACAATTTTTTGTCCATGGCCACCTATTTTCTGAATCTGTCTGCATCGTTTAGTATGTATTGAACCACCATAGTAGAATCTCAACAAAAACTAATTAAACATGATTTAAGGTGAAAAAATAAATAAATTAATCATTTTAAACTGTTTTTCGCAGAATTTTTTATATAAAAATCATGTTTTATTACATACACGTTGAAGTAGAAACAAAATCTAATTCTTTTTACATTTACCCTATAATAATTGTAAATGAAACAATTTTTCGTCCGTGACCGCCTATTGTATGCATCTTTTAGTACGTTTTTGACAAATGTTGAGATTAGGTTATTGTCAGAATCCTAACGAAAATTAATTAAATATGATTTTATGCATAAAAATGTGTAAAATAATTATTGTATTTCATGTCAAAATATCTGTTGTATTACAAAAAATATTATTTATTAAAGAATACACCATCACCTGATCAACGACAGCCATTTTATCACTTGATTGAAGCAATTAAAAGTGATCAGTTTTTGAAAAGCATTAATGATATATTTTAATTGTAAATTACGAAATAATACTTCAAATATTAAAAAAATATTTTGAAATTCTATAAATTACTAAAAATTGAACACTCTTACTAAATTTTTCTCATAATAATCCCTTAACACATGATTGGTGCGAGATTTGAAACGTCATACATATTAGGACGCTACAAAAAGTTATAGCGATGTTGCCAGATTTTTTTATTGAACATAAACAATTATATAGACTGCGTTCTATTGCAATTTACTTTTCAATAAATTAAAAAAACACAAACTTTTGAAAATTCAAATATTTTTCTTTGGAATCAAAAAATTGTTTTTAAAATAAACTTTTTACCTGTCTTTTGCGCTTTAATTCAATATCTATTCTCACTCACTTTCGATTAGCAAATACCAAAAATCAATCAATACAAATAGTATTGTTAATAATAACTATTAAGTGTATCATGGACCATCGCCAATATTTATTTTTTATACATATAAGCAAATGATGAATCACGTTGTGAATAATTTGAATTTAAAATGAAACTGTAACAAAAGATTTTCAACAAAAGTGACGCAGTATCAATTGATAAACACATTAAAATGTGTTACTACATCAAAAAAGTAAAAATAATTGTCTGAAAAAATTTTCAAGGACAAATGGAAGTTTCAATAAAAAGATAATTACGATTTTATTAGTAAACAAAGGGTCGAGGGTTGTTTAAATTATTTTACTATTTGTTAACATATAAAAAAAATTCAAAAGGAAGATATTGCATGTATGAATCATTTGAACAACATTGCCGGACTTTCTAAAGCAGTATACTTATTAAGAAAATGTAAAATGATGCTATGTAAATTAAATTTTAAACTAGTAAATCTGGCAACGTTGTTAATATGTGTATTAATTTACATTTTAACAACATTGCCGGATTTTCTAACGCAGTAATAACAGATTGAAATATAACATCAAAATAATATTAAATATGTATTTAATCATTTTACATTTCCTTAATTTCTGTACTACATTCAAAAGTTTAACAGCATTGTTCAAATGTGATTTCATACTCTTCAAATAAACAACGTTGTCAGACTTTCAAAAGTAGTACAGAAATTAAGGAAATATATAATGATGCTATTGATGCTAATGGCATCATTGTTTGTATGAGTATTGAATAACATTTGAATGTTGCCAGACTTAAAAAAAAAGTGGAAACTTTATAAATGTAACACAAATGTAATGATCCGATTCATATAATTTATATAAAACAATAAATTTCAAACTTACATTGTGATGGAATATGCTGTCGGGTTCCAATTGTTCAACTTCAGGTACCTTGATGGTATTTTTCTTCAAGTCAATAACAATATTTTCAGGAACTTTCTTGGATTTGTTCGAAGTAAACTGTTTAGGGGTGAAACTGTTTTCATTAATTTCCTCTAAAACTTCACTGTCTATGACAACACAATCCGGTGAATTTGCTTTTTCACTTTTAGTACCTTTAACTACACTGTCTTTTGATGAGTTTTCTTCTTTTTTCTTTCTCGGTACCTGTTTGGAAGATTCTCTTTTAATAATATCACCACTGCTAGAACTGGAACTCGAAGTAGATCTCCTTCTGGGTTTATTCACATATTCTCTTATATAAGATTTAGATCTTGATCTTCTTGATCTGTATCTATCTCTGGATCTAGTTCTAGATCTACGATATCGCTCACTGTGCCTATCCCTCGAGCTAGATCGATATGATCTCGATTTGGAGGATTTATAAATAGAACTACTGCTGCTTCTAGAACGTCTGAATAAGTATAAAATATATCAAGTTAAATAATATACAATATATTATTACTAGTCTACGCCACTGGTGACACATGTAAATTATTGGCAATCGAAAAATATTCCTTACCTAGACCTTGAATACCTATCCCTTGATCTATCTCGGCTTCGACTTCTCGATCTGCGGCTAGATTTTTTATCGTTTCGTTTTCTTCTACTTTTAGTACTGCTCGAATCTGAAGATAAGGATCTACGAACAGTAGTAACTCTGCATTTTGAATTTAAGGCTAATGTTAGCTTCTCAACAAGCACTTTTTCTTTCTTACCTACGTCTGCTTTTAGTTTTGCTTGAGCTCTTACTTGTACGTTTTTCATTTTCTGAGTCACTTGAATACTTACCCATTCTAGGACTAATTTTATAAACAATAATATTTATTTACATGAATATAAAATCATCAGAATAGCTTTTACGATTTATAAATACATATATCAATTTTGTCATTTGTCAAAATCATAATAGTGCGGTCACATAGAGAAAAAGGAATTTCGGAATAACCAATCAGGGCTATTTCATTCTAAATTACTATATTATATTAAATTAAAAACAAGTTAAATTTATGGTATTGAAAGAAGACCATTCATATCGACATGGTGAGTATTTATCAGAGGGAATAAAATTTCAAAATGCTCTGATTGGATACTTATATCATTGTATAAAGAAATTCTTTATACAATGGTTATATTATACTTTGTGTTCTGAAATATCTATCCTTCACATATAATCACACCCTTAAGGTAACTATATAGATAGTTAGAAAGCAGAGATATATCGTTGTTATTCTTGAATTATAAACGTTTCTTCATTAATAATTGAATTTAAATATTACAAACTTTAATTGTGGTCGATTAGATGTTATAATCAACTTTCGTTATCATATTTATTTTAATAATTTTTTCTTGATATTATAATTAAATATTATTTAAATTTCCAAACAGTTTTAAATAAGCTCAACTATAATGATAACTTAGTTCTTATAAGTGTCATGCACTATTTTTATAATTATAACATTTTTTTAGTTTATCTATGGTGTATTACTAAATCATTTTTCGGTGGTTAAAAATCAGACGTACCAGCATGAAATTTGAAATTTTAAAATTATCGCTTTTCTTTTTCTTTATGATTAATCGAAAGCCGTATCTAGAAATTTATGTTGAAAAAGCTTTATAAATGAATAACACTTTTTAGATAATACATTTATTTTTCTTTTTTACTCTTAAAATTAAATAGTTAATAACTTATATTGGCGACACTGTAAAGATCAATTTTAAACTGACGTTTGAAACCATAACATTTATCATTAAATTCATAATTTTAATGAATATTTAGATTTTAATTTCTTTAAAATGGATGTTAGTGAAAGTATAGAAAATAGCGGTGTTTCAGATTTAATAGTAAAACTTTGCAATAATTTGTCAAAGAATAACCAAGGTAAAATTTACTTACAGACAAAATGCAGTTACTAAACATTCGAGTTATTTACAGGAATAGCTTCGGATTTATGTAAAGTAGCATTTAGTTTTCTATCAACTGTCCCAGCAACATTCGAAACGAATAATTTACACGAAGAATCGTATACAGTGTCTCAAATAAGACAAAAACTAGCTTCCCAATCTAAAGAGAAGCTTGATAAATTTGAAATTTTATATTCAAAATTATGCGAATCAGTAAGTTTTTTTTCATTTCAAAATTTATTTTAATAGTATTCTAAGTAAAATTATTGTTCTTAGACAATATTACAACGTAGAAGTGCCTCATTAAGTTTCTTATATCAATTATCAAACGGGGTTGTTAAATCTAGTAAAGATGGGGTCCCGGCATGGTGTAGCGTATCCAAAGAATTGGGTAAACTTAAATCTCAAACTAGCTTAACTCAATCTAATTCTCAAGATAGTGTAAGGAATTTTTTTGAAAGTAAGGATAAGAAAAAAGGTAGTAGTGGATCTCATTCGGGGCATTCTGGTAGTTTATCAGCTACAAGGGCGCATTCTCAGACCACTACAATTTCTTCATATTGGTCTAGGAATGATTTACCTGGTTCTTCAAAAATCATAAGTGAGTATTTTTTTGAAATTTTTAGATATTTACCTTGTTTTACAAATAATTGATATTAGGTTTAACGACGGTAACAGAACAAGATCTTCTTTTGGATGTTATATATTCCTTCCAAGGTATTGAAGGGAAATTTCTTAGGAAGGAACCTGGTGGTTTGGGTTTCACTATAGATCCGAAAGCTTGTAAGCTCCTTACGCCGTTTCAAAAAGGGATTTTAGAAAGGTTGACTGGTATGAGTTTTCTTCACAATCAATTGAAGAGGTATTGCGAAGAAAACGAGAAACAGAGAGGTATCATCTCTCAAGCTTTGATAGCTACTTTAAGTGATGAATTGTCGGAGTATTATAAAACCGTCGCTTTGTTACAAGCCAGTGTAAGTACAATTTTTTTTCAAATATCCCCTGTATATTTAATAAATAAAATTTGCTCGCTCTTTACTTAACCCAACTTAAATATAATGATTTGGTAGTTAATCTAACCCATTCAAAACGTCTAAAACGCTTAAAATCCGACCAAAATGGCTCTGAACTTGAACTAACTTGACCAAAATGTGTTATGACTTAATCTAACGTAAACAAAATACTACTGATCTAATCTAATACATGCAAACCTAGTCAAAATGGCCCCTAATTTAACCAAAATGGCCCCGAATATGATCTAATTTGACAAAATGGCCCCGAACTTAACCTAATTTCATAAAAAATCATCGTATCGGGTGAATCGAAAGTGAGCAAAAGTATTTTTTTACCGTTAGATATCGAAGCAAGGCACTGAAAACTTGGAAATGACCCTAAAAAGGGCTCTATACGTTATGTACGATCCGCATACGAGGTTCGAATGGTTGGCTTACATATCAGAACAGTGTAGCGATAAAAAAGGCGGGGAATTGATAACGGCCATACACGGTTTTCTTCAACACGGTTCCAAGTGCGCCAGAGAGGTAAACTAATCGAATTGTCGGCGTTATTTACGTTTTTGATGAATATATTTGTTTTTTTTTTGCGGTAGGTTTCGGAAACGGTGCTCAAATCTGTTTGCAAACCGCTTTACGTGATGCTTTCGAGATGGCTTCTCGACGGCGAAATAAACGATCCATACAACGAATTCTTCGTAGAAGCCAAAAATGTCATAACAGCTGAACGATTGTGGCACGACAAATATAAAGTTAGGTATCAGATGGTACCGTCCTTTATAACGATGAATCAAGCCAAAAAGATTCTTGCCACAGGAAAAAGTATCAATTTTTTAAGGCAAATTTGTAGAGACGGAGGCCAATTACCCGGTAGAGAATCTCTACACAAATTATTCAAAAATAGTACAGGTAGGTGAAGATTTGACACATTTTTACCGCGTTTTTCTTCGTTCCAAACGATCTCTAACATAACCTAACCTAATCCAACCTTCCAGAATCAGTACAGTCATTGCAGTACTAACATTTTAATGCGTAACTTCTATAATACATTGAAACTTCATCAAAATAGCTCCGAACCTAAGCTAATCTAACCAAAATGTGTTTTGACTTAACCTAACCTAAACAAAGCGGTTTTGCTAGAGATCTAACCTTAGCGAAACGTCTAAAATACATAGAAACTGGTCCCGAACCTAACCCCAAAAAGGCTTCATATTTAATCTAATCTAAATAAAAAGCTTCTATCACCGACCTAACCTAACGAAAACGTATAAAACGTTATGAAAATGGTCCCTAACTTAATCTAACTTCACTAAAATGGCTCTGAACTTGAACTAACCTAACCAAAATGTGTCTGTACTTGACCTAACGCGAAGAAAATTATCCTGCCGCTGATCTAACCTAAGCAAAACGTCTAAAATACATGGAAACTTGATCAAAATGTCACCGGCCCTAACACAACTTTTCCAAAATGGCGTTGTATTAAACATAACCTAAATAAAATACTTCTCTTACCAAACGACTCCACTTAAATAGGCGCATTTACGTAATCTAAATTTCTTTTCCAAATTAGTTGAGGATAATTTTGTTACAGCCATGATTCACCCGTACAGTGCCCATTTTCATTATTTACATTTATTAAAATATCGGTAGAATCTGTTTTCTAAGTTGTGATCATTCACGTAATCGTTCGACACTTCCTGTTTGATACACTCCAACAACCATGCCAAAGTTGGCAACATCGCAAAGTTTCAGTCTCTTATTTATTTACGATGCATATGATTTTTAGCTGAGGCTCTTTTTGCGCCAGAACAAAGTATAGAATTTCACGCTACTTTAGAAAACGTTTATAAAGAAACTTCCATAAGAGTATTAGATTTGCTGAAAAATAAATATAAATTATACGAACACTTGCAGTCCCTTAGGAGGTATTTACTATTGGGTCAAGGTGATTTTATTAGGCACTTATTGGAGTTGTTGGAGTGAGTATTTATCTTAATTTGTTGTAATTTATCATTTTATTGAGTTCTTTTTACGGTATTTCTAATTAGCGATTGATTTAATTACGGTTTAACATCAATTATAATATGAAATCGGGGCAATGAGTATTCTAACCTCAAATTATACTATTTCGATAATCGTGTTTTCTAAATATTTTTGCTACCGAAAATTATTTATTTATTCAAGCACCTGTTGAAAATTAACAAAATTTCGAGTTTAAATAAATTGTTTATCTCTTCTTAGTACGTATGTTTGGGGTATCTAATGAATTTATAATCAAGTTTGATACACTGTGAATTGTTTAACAGTTATATATACATATAACTTTCTTTGAAGTCATAATTTCGAGTTTAAATGAATTATTAGTTTAAATAATGGGTTTACAGGGGTAGTTCTAATTATAAAGCTTCTTATTACATATGTAAATAGATATGTGGTGTTGTGAGTCTAGTTTAGTAAGTTTTTTAGCTTCTTATGCCACCTGAGGACCACTGAAATACAGTTTGTATCATTTTTAATGAATCAATGTATTATTCCTTTAAATAATTACCGTTAAGCAACAAAATTTTGAATCCAAATTGATTAACCATCTAAATATTGAATTTACAGGGGTAATTTGAATTGTAAATAATATGAATACAGTGTGTATCATTTTTACTTGAAAGTTCGAATTTGACTAAATAATCAATTTACGGGGGTAATTCTAATTGTTGAGCATTGTATTCAGTATATACATATATTGGGGGTACTTTTAGCATTTCAATTACTATTTAAAATCGAGTTTAATACAGGGTCAATCATTTCTCTTTGAAATCATTGTGTTTAATGGAAATAATGACGAATCTACAGGGTTGGTATATTTTTAGACCGGAATTGAATAAAGACGCGGAACATATTTACGGTCACACACTTTCGGCCATATTAGAATCGGCTATAAGAGTGACGAACGCCCAATACGAAGACGAAGATACATTAAAACGTTTAAACGTCAGTTTTATGAGTCATTCTTCGGGCGATACCGGTTGGGACGTGTTCAGTTTGATGTATATAGTAGACGGACCGATCGGTACGATCTTTCAACACACGATGCCGACTTATCAGAGTTTATTCGGCGCTTTGTGGAAAGCCAAACGTACCGAATACGCTTTGGCCAATATGAGACGACAGCAGATTTGCATGGCGAAATTATTTCGAAAAATAAGAGAATTGAAACCGGTGATGCATTCGATACACATATTAACCAGTAAGATGATCCATTTCCTGCATCAGACGCAGTATTATTTTCTGTTCGAAGTGTTGGAGTGTTCTTGGGCCGAGATGCAACATCAAGTCAACAAAGCGGATAGTTTGGACGATATAATTACGGCCCACGCGGGATTTTTGAATTCCGTACAAAGGGGAGTGTTGTTGGATGAAAATTCGAGGGTAAATTGTTTATCGGTGATGAACGAACAAGAGAAATTTGACGTTTTTTCTTTTTTAATCGATTTTAGCAATTGTTTTCTCATTTGGTGTCGATTTACAATTTCGTTATGACGTTGGAATGTCATCAGGAAGCGCTTTATCGGGAATGTTTGAGCGAACACGAAGCTTATACCGAGTACCAGAAAAAAATCAACTGCGGCGACGGTTTCGGTACTAATACCCAAGATGATAATGCGAATAAATTACGCAGATCTACTTTTCATCATTTTTTAAATACAACTAAAGTCAAGGTGAGTTCCACAATCTTTTTTCATCAAGTTTTTTAGTATTAATTTTTTTAAATTTCATCTAATTTTTCATTTTATAGACCTTTAATCGTCGATTTTCCACTAATTTTTTATCAAAAGAAATCTAAAATCAAATTAAATCATCAGGAAAAAAAACATTGAAAAAAGTATTATTTAATCAGTATTTTAAAACAATATGGCTTTATACGAACAGTTTGATAGTAGTGACATTTGTACTTGAAATTTAAAACAAAACAACTAAAACGTCTATGAAAACAATATTCGAATATCGTTTAGGGAGATTTACAAACTAAATGTTGGTATACCTGTGACAACGATTTCGGTGTTGCCAAATTCGTTCTAGTCCATAGTACAAATCGGTGAAAAATAATTTCTTATTTTTGTTTTTTTTTTTTTCATTTTATAATTAATTAAATATCCTTCTATTATAAATAATTGTGGTATTTAAAATTATTATTTTCGTTTTTTATTAATCAAATTAAATGTAATAGTAAACTTAATTATTTCATTCCGACAATTTACAAACGAAATTTACGACGTGACAACGATGTAAAATATCTTTGCAGCCATATTCTTTATTAATTCCCAAAAAAACTTGTCATATTTAAAGGTAAATATTGCTAAAAAAATTCTATTTTCCATTCATATTAATTAAAAATGAGGACGTGGTAGCGCATATCTGGTAAAATAAAAGTTCTTTAAAATCAGTTGGGTTACGTTAAAACGTCCGACACAAATAAACTTCATTTAAATGACACTTATAATTTTAATGGTTTTGAATTACAGTTTAGTGCAATTTTTTTAAATAATCGTTTATTAGTGCATATTCTAGATATATATTAAGTTCTAAGTGTAGGTAACTTGTTTTAGTAAACATCTAAGAAACTTAAATATTTGGTAGGTTTAGAGATCCGCACATGCATGTAACCACTTTTAAGTAGGTAATAGAGTAAAGCTCTGATGTACACCCTCTTACATCTTCATTTTTAACACCGAAAAGCACTGATTGTTTTTAGTATGCAGTGAGATCAGGTTTGGATAAAAGCCTGCATAATATATAATACATAAAACATTTGAATGTCTTTTTAAATATTTAAAACTAATACTTAATACTCTTAATAGCAAACGTTTTATTTTTAGTTAAATTAAGGTTATAGCTTCGACGTATTTCATACGTAAACATCGAATTTAGTATTGTGATATGAGCATCGTTGATGTAAATAATGTTATATCATTTTATAGTTACATATAACTTAGATTCATTTTTTACGAAAAATATAAATTAAACAGTCTTGTATTTCTGAAATATTTTCTTCATACAATATAAACTAAAAGTAAGTCTATAATTTCTACTTCACATATTTAATTACAATTATTTCTTTAAAATTTAAAATTAGTAGTAGTTGTATGTATGAAGCATTTTTGCGCCCCCCTTGTTGCTATATTGGAAAACCCAGAGTTTACAACCTATCTTTTAATCCCGTTCCTTTTTGAAAGTTCAGAATAAGGGATGGCTTTAACTATAAGGGATGTTCATTTTCTATTTTATACACTTACAGGTATAATGTCTCACACTTTTAGAAAACGTGGATAAAGATTGTGTTAACAGAATCATTGTCAATTGTGTTGTGATACAACTCCTCTTAGTAGTCGTAGACTGTTTTTATTTAGGTTGCTAGATTCAACAGAGCTGGTTATAGTTTCGGAAAGTCTTTGCCTTTATCCCAATAAATGACTTTTTTTCTCTATCTACCTTCTTTTTCAATAATTTTTCTATTGTTCCGATCTAACTGATACCACAGAGGGGTTGGTTTGATTACTTAAGCTATTTTGTTAGTATCAGTTTTTATTTTCGATAATATTCAATTTCGAATCAACAAATTTTAGTTTTCTATATTCTAACAACAAAACTCCATATCAAATATTAAATTCACTTAATATCTTGGGAAGTTGAATAAAAATATTGTTTAGTTGAATAACACAATGTAATTTTTTTTTAATAAATAACTTTCGAATTTGAGGTTATATATTTTTGATTTTAGGTAAAAACGTCATCGGAGACTTACGATTTGATAGTGAAAAATTTCTTAGAACTACTTTCAAAGAGCGTCAATATGAATTTGAGATTATTGAGCGTCAGATTGAGCTTCAATAATTTCTATAAAGTCGCATGACCTGAACAGTATAAAAAAACAAACATCACATTCGAAACCAAGCCAGAAGGCGGTGATAATAGTTTAGGTGTCGATATAAATACTTCCTCCAATGATTTTTACATTTCCATTAAGAATAAGGTACCCCGTGGTGTAAGGGGTAGTAATTTCGATTTTTCTAATGATACTGAAACTTCGAGTAAATATGGTAGCCTTACATCATTGTTGGATAATAAGAAAAAGAAACGGAAACATATCTGATGTTGTATCGGGTGAAAAATGGTAAATGTAAGTACAAAAATTCTTTTATACCATATCAGTTTCGATTAGACATTAGATTGGAAGAATATTTGATGTTCGTTCAACATTTTGATTATCACTGGTAAAACTGCTTTCGAATTTTGAGAAATTAACATTTGTGAGGTTATGTGCTAATTTATTTCCAAAATAGAATGTTTTTTCAATATCGCATGATTTATGGATGTAATTTTTCTATCATATCAATTGATTTTTTTCCGCAAGATAAAAAAAATTAAATTTAATTATGTTTTAAAAATTTTAATATTTTTTAGAAAAAGTATCAAAAAGTTTAAATTATTAAAAAAAATTGACGTGGTTATTATTTCAATCGATATTTAGAAAAAAACAAACAAACTTGTTATTTTCATCCCAAATTGTGTATATTAAAAAAAATTTTCTGCTAAAAACAAAATTTTTCTCCATTTTTCACCCGAAAATCGCAAATCCAGTTTCCGTTTTTTTTTTGAAAATAATTTTTTTATATAAATATTAGGATTAAGAGAATACGTTGTTGTTAATGCCACTAGAAAAGACTGTTAAAATATTTTTTTTATTCATCGTTACACTTAAGCCTGTTGTCTTTCTATATTATAAAAAAATTAATAGCTCGAAATAAAAAAAATACAGAGCATAAGTGCTTTTTTGTAAACTCCACGCTCTGTATATATAGCGAAATATAAATAATTAGAATTTTTCACAAATCTTTATATGATATAAAGCTTGGCAACATCGTGAATCCACTTCATGGTTCATCGAATAATAGAGATGTGAATGCAACTTTGCAAGTACCGTAATAACTTTTGTAACTACCGATAACGGACGTTTATTTCTTAATAGAATAATTAAATTTTGATAAAATTTGTAAGAAATGTGAAACATTTTTGTAAAAAAAAAAAATTGAAAAAAATAACTTTAATCACTAAAACGAACCGTTACAAAATCGCTTCGTGATATTATCGTGAGGTTATAAGCTATGTTGCCAAGTGTTTCCAAGTAAATTTCTTGTTTATATATGAAAAATTCGATAGACCAATAAGGAAATTGAAAATTTGAGTTGGAGTTATTTAGAAATTCAAGTTTTATATATTTCAATAATGTTAGAATTGTGTGAGAAATTTTAATTAATCAGTTTAATTTGAAATAAAAAATTATTTCGGTTTAAATATTTTTTATATTTACTTCCTGTGTTCATTTCCATAACTTATTTATTTGTTGAAAAAAAAAGGTATTTATTTATAATAGTCTTAATATAACAGCTCTCTAATTTTTATTAAAAAAATTCAATCATAAATATTAATGTAAAATATTGATGTTTTATAATAAATAATTTACAATCTCCATTTTGTTTTTCCTTACCACATACACTAATAGAAATAAATTTTTACTATAAGGTAGAAATGGAAGAAAAAAAAGAGTTAAATAAATGATTTATTCAAGTAAAAAAATGTACGATTACACAATTTAAAAACAAAAAATCACAATTTGTTTGGTATTTGTCCTCTAAGAACTTTGTATGATAACTGGGGAATAATACACCGAGGAATATATTTTTCTGGAAAATAAAATTATTTTCTCACAAAATTTGATTTTAAAATAATTGAAAATGTACAAAAAGCTGCAGCAATGAGAAATTTAGTTACTTAAATCTTGAAAATGTAAGAAAAGCACATTTCCACAAGAGAAAATTATGAATATTCCATGATTTTTTTTTGGGTTTTTGCATACAACATAAACATTTCAAGTTTTATTCACGTGTCAAATTAAACATCACGAAAATATTAAAATTTTTGATTAAAAAATAACAATACTCATAAAGTCCTGAAGACTTACCAAAATTGGTTTTCATAGAATAAAGTTTGTTCATATCGGTTTCGCACAAGATTTTATTGTTTCTGAAATATATAAAAAGTTGCTAAAATAATTGATTACCTGAATTTTTAATTTCTAACCTTCTGGTTTTCTTCAAAACGCCCAAATCGCATAAACTACCCAAGCAGTTACCAATGGTATCCAAATTTAATGAATAGGGATGCACGTTTTGTTCTAATACGATTTTTTCTAATAACATTTGAACGTTAACTAGAATCACTTTTTCTTCATTGGTTTCACAAAGTTTCTGAAATATATCGCAGAAAAAAAGAGATCAGAAACATTTGATTATATAAAAAAAATTTCTGTTGCAAAAAATTGATATAGAAGATAGTGTTTTACCTGTAAAATCACAAATACGGCTTCGTACGACAAATAAAAAGTGACAAACACATTTTCTATAAACTTTCGAAGTTTTCCGTTATTTCCCAATCGATAATAACCATTAGATACATTTATTAGATCGAAAAAAGCAGCATTTTCAAGTGCCGCATTAAACACCTAAAAAAAATTATCAAACACGAATTCAGTCCCCAGAAAAATTGAATTTAAACAAAACCAAATTTTTTAGGTTATGTCACAACTAACTGTAAACGAAAAATCAACAACAAAAATAAATATCACTGTAAAAAAATTCAATCGAGATAGCAGAAGAAAAACCCTCATTGTTCTAATTCCAAAATACATAGACTCCATAGCAAGTTGTCATTCTGACGTTGCCTGTGTCCCACTTCCTAAAGTGCTCTGATTCTGCTATGTATATCATCTTGAGCGAAAGACCAGTTACCAATCACACATTTAGCCATTCGTTCAGTTCATTAGTGAAACCGCAGTAGGTCCTAAGTAAGGAGTTTTTATCCCCTTTTTTTGCAAAGATGTCTGCTTCCTCATTGCTGGATATACTCTAGTAACCCCATAGCCACATTAGGATTACAATGTTTGTGTTAGCTAATGCTTTTAGGGTTTATTTGCACTTTTGCACTAATTTTGAAGTGCGTTCAATAGCTTTCAAGACTTTTAAAGCAGCTTGGTTATTTGAATGTGTTTTTTAGATAGATCCAAATACACCTTAGCACATACATGTGTTATGTTAATAGCTATTTATGAAAAATATTCTATATTGACAAAAATTATTTTTGTGAATTCAGTTTTTATTTATATACCAAGTGTTGTGTTAAAAAATCACCAATTAAAAGATGATAGAATGTCATGCATGTTAGTAATTAAATTTTCATCAAATGAAAAAAATATTAAAATCAACACACCCTTCTATCCTGCGAAGAAACGGTTATGAATTCCTTGGCAAATAGAGATCTCAAAAATTGATAATTATCAAATAGTTGATCTAAAAATAATAGCAACTATAAGTTTCCTACAAGTTTTTCAAAATTTGGTAAACATGCAGTCTGTTGAGAAATAATCAAATTATAATTTTGGTTTGATCATTACAACATTCATACAAACATTTTCAATTAATAAAAATATTAGAGTAACATCTTTCTGTCACCCTATGTATAGTATATGTGCCTCTATAAGGCGGTTGATAAATGAAACACCGTCTTTATATGACTCGTTAATATTTAAAATAGTCAATTCGATGAAATTATAATGTAAGTAAATCTCAACAGATCAACCAACATACAAATAAAAACATGCAATACTTTTACCACATATTTAAAATTCTACATTAGTTAATTAAGTAGAGAAAAAATATTAATAAAAAGTGTTATAATTTGAAGAACAACTAAAGATATACAAATTCGATAGCAATAAACAATCAAATAACGTCATAATTAATTTTTTAATTTCCAAATCAAAATACGAATTAAAAAAACCAACTCACCACTTTATTTTTAGTAATTATGAATAAAATACCAAAAATATGACGACTTTTTACTTTTCTATCGTAAAAAAAGATTTTAGATTTAATGATAGGTTGTGAATGTTTGTTTTTAAGCTAGCACTTTAAAAAACGTGAATTACATCACAAGAAATCACTTAAATAAATAAATTGGTAGCCGTAATATAATTTAGTACCCTTAGTAAACTTATTGTCTGAAAATAATCTACAAAATGGACATAGTTTGTTTACAAATTAGGTAATTGATCTGTCAAAATTGCCAACTGGAAACAAATGTCTCAATGACCAATCGGGAATCTACCAACTTAATTCCGAAACCAAAGATTTTCAAGAAAAACTGGGGACTACTATCTTGAATTTTATTCTGTTTCAGTTATTTTAACGTGATTTTCTTAATAGGTACTTAGCGAATCACGGTGAATTTCCCTTTTTAGACGTATTTAAGTTGAAACTATCATAACTATAAATCTTCAAAGGCAGTTTGCGTTTTTGAATACAGGCAATCTAAAAATACTGCTGATCTATGTCAAAATGGCGGTCGTGGGGTAAACTATAGATTTTCTCGTATGTTTTCATGGTTTATGGTGTTAGATGTTTCAATGGAATTAGGTCGAGTATTTTTGCTGTTTTTTAGTACGTCTCCAAGTTGGCAATGCTAAATTTAACACACTTTTATCTATCTTGTATTCAAATTACGGGAGTCTTTTAGACATTAATTTATAATAATGTCTAAAATCCAACAAATAACTTCACTAACCACACAAAAACTTACGACAAAAATGTTTGTTTACTCCGCGTCGGCATGTTGTTGTTAATTCCTTAAATTTCTCAATTAATTCAAACGAGCTAAGACATACGGTTATTCAAAATTGTTACACGCAAATTTGAATCATATCACAAAGGTAGATAGAGAACACATTCCCAATACTGATATATGTATTTAGATTACGTGTCAGAAATATTCTTGACGACTGCAAACGACATGGAATCCTGTATTTACGTAAAATTAAAAAGCGAAAATTTAAAATTTCAAATTAATTTTATACCGAATATCGACAAATTTATTGTTTATTTGCATCATAGTAACAATTTTTAAGAGTATTCGTGGTATCTTATTAAAGTTAAATAAATATATAGGGCGATTCATTAATATTTGTTCGCATACGAACTAATAAACATATCACTTACCTCCATCCATCGATTTTATTCCTAACGAAATTAAAATTATATTTAATTCAATGAAGTAATGAAGAACCAAGTTGCTGTATATCTGTAACGTAACGAACGGAATAGAATGCGTCATTACGTCGTCATTAAGAGCGTGCGCCTTTAATCTCTTCAGATCGAATGATTGCTGGTTCACTTTATTTTTTATTAACGTCAATTTTTTATCTTCGTTCAACATTATCAGACCTTTGTGTACGCTCAAAGCCTCTCTTACGCTTTCGGTTAAATTTTCCACATAAATAAATCCACCCAAATGTTGAATTATATTTTTGATCCATTCCACTTCTTCTGTTAATTCTTCTATAGTTAGAGCCGTTTTATCGTACGATAAATTGTTATTTAAAATGATAGCAATTAAATTGAATACAGTTACAACTGATACTTTTTGATGTCGATTCAATATTTCGTAAGCTAGCGACGGTAAATGATTCTTTTCATTTTCGGTTAATTCTTGTTGATACAAAGGACCTAAATTATGGACGCTCCTGTTTATTTTATTTCCGAAAAATTTTCTTACTGATATAGGCGCGTCCATGTGTATGTAAATGTTACCGAATTCTTCTTTCAATATCTTCATTGATTTAAATAAACCCTTAAAAATGTTCATAATATAATTAAATAAAAAAAATTATATATAAATACAATTCCCGATTATTATCAAAATTAATTTCCCCTCAATCAAAACTAATTCCTATATTTCCTGTCAACCATAGATAAAATAAAAATAAAGAGAATTTTGATCCTTCTTTCAATGCCTCACTAAGAACAATCAGGATAGGCAACTGGAGTGTGACGTCACGAACTTCATATTGTTCATTTTCGAAACAAAGTTTGAGAGGTAGTGTGTGTTAGTTGAAAGGTGTTTAATTAGTTTACTTTTGTATTAAATGGTGATATGTTTAGTGTCAGAAGGTATTTTTTGCAAAATTTCCGAAATTATATAGGAAAAAACCACCAAATATATATAAGATCGTTAACGCAGTTAAAACTTTGTTTGACCAAATAATGGCGTTGTGTGACGTCACCAAACCTGTAGTCTATTGTATCATATTAAAATACACATTGCCAAATCTCGGAGAATTTATAAAAGAAGTTTAGATGATATCAATTAAATTTTATATCAAAATGTTTTTTTAAATCAAATTTTATAGAAAATACTAATAAATATGTATATTTTGTAACAATGTAATCAGTATTACGAAATTAAAAAGTTTATATAGATTTTCCGTAATCTCTAAAATACAAATAAACTTGGCAACATCAAATTTAGTATATTATTAACATGTTTTATTTGAATGATGTAAGTCCCGTTAATTTATAAGAATAATTAATACAAGGGTAAATCAATAAATAAATTTAAATAAACTCTAATTATAAACCAAGAAAAACAGCAAAGTGAAACTGCAAATTAGTATTTTTCCATGGTTTTTAGACATGAATAAAATAAAACAGTAGAAATATTGGATTGGATACTACGAGGTAAATTCAAATAGTTTATCAAATAAAGTGTTGAATTGAAATGAAGAATTAAATTTTCAATTTAGTTTTGGAAAAAACTTACAGACGTGCTTTCCTTGGGTTTGGGCACACCTAATAATTCGAAAGCGAAAAGACTTTCTTCTAAAATTCTATCATAATTGATACTAATTGGCACAAATAGAATGTCGGGTACTTCGGATAGAAAAAATGCTTTAAGAATCATTGTTAACAAACCTGAAATAACGAAATCGTAACTATTGGAAAAATCGATTTTTTTTTTGGTCATTTATTTACCATATTTAGGCAGCAATGATTTGTTACTTCTACTTCGAGTTCCTTCTATAAAAAATTCTATAGGTAAATCCCCCTTTGTAGTAATTTGATGAATGTATTGTCTAAAAGTAGTCCAATACAAATTGTCGTTATTGTATGATCTTCTCATAAAAAAGGCCCCCGTATTTCTAAGGATCGTTCCCATTCCCCACATACCGTGAAAATCTAAAGTAAAATTTATAATTAATGACCAATGGGGTGTAATATGGTATTTACTCACCCATTCCGGCTGCTATTGCAGGTAATTCAATGTCATAAGTAAAATTCAAATATGACATCATTATAAAATCCCCATAACTTCTATGGGTCGGTACAAAAACGACTGGGCAATCGCCCATTGATTTTTTTATCTAAAAGCGAAATTTTCACTAATATCAAAATTATGGAAGGTTTCAGTTTTTCCATCATCATCATCAGATTAATCGAAATTAACAACCTCAAAAATCCTCAATTCCTGTAGTACATATGAGAATTTACCAACCCTACCCTGTATATTTGTTAGATATAAGATATATTTATACACCAATTAAGATAAAGAAATGATTAAATAATTTATGTGCAAGGAGATTTATGAAGTTTTTCACTAGTGGGTGTCAAAATAAATCATATATTGAATTCATGTTAATTTCATTTAACTCAGATAAACAATAATTCAATAGAAAGAAATTCCACTATTGCTAGTACATATAAAAAGATAACAATTGAACACATAATATTACCTGTTCAACTTGCTCCACATTTACATATATTCCTCTAAGGACACGCAAACATATTTTTGTTAATAACAGACCTAGCCATCTAATTACTTTAATTTTTCGATCATAACCAATTTCGTTTAAAATAGCAAGCACCTGTGGTTCTAACTTTGATTTTGGTACGTTCTCTCTTATACTAATCTAAAAATTAGAATATACCAACTATTCACACGACATTTACTTAAAATTTACTAAATTATATTAAAAAAATGTAAATGGGCATCAAGAGTTTATTTAGAAAACAATGTTTTCATTTCAGTTATTTGTAAACTTTCTATGAATATGATTCGACTTACTTGCATTAACAGATCTTGAATTTTTGGACTGTTCAAAACAGCTATTTTATGTGAATATGGTGTAGGTCTAACTTTACCTTGACCATATGCAACTTGAAGATCTAAACGTTTGGATATCCATAACAAATTGGATACTTCTTCTCTTCTGAGTTGTAAAAAGTTTTCGTAGAAAGTTTTACTATTCATTTTATTCAAAATTTGTATCTATTTTTAATAATTTCGTACACTATTTCATTACGAAAACCATAACCTAAACACATACAAGATTAAACACTAGAACACTTAAAAATGAAAGTTGAACCGTACAAAAATTATCGTCGTAGACTTTAATCGGTATTATCACATCTTGATAGGGACATCAACGATATTCAATTTCAAACAACAAACGCTTAAAATATCGTAATTTGTAATAAACATTAAATGCTTATGACACTTAGATTGCCAAACGTAAGCGACATCTATAGGAACGAAATAAAAATAATTATAGAAATGGGGGCTGAATTTAAATATACTTCCATTTTTTTCTCCTAGATTGCGTTGATAATCGTTCACTCTATTCCAGAGTGCTTTAGTTAGTTATTATTTTCCCATTACTAATATTTTAGAGAATTTTCAAGCATGCACAGTACACATAAAGTGTCTCGAACGAGAAAGAAAATTAATACTGTCGGCACCGAGACGTTTTTTCCCATAAGAACTGTCTATATAGGAGTATTACATAAATGGTTGTATTATACATCAGGGGTGGATCTAGCAAGTGATGATAGCCTCCCACGAGGCAACCATATTGGTACGAAAAAAAAGTAAATAGACGAAAAACAACGAATCAGCTTAGGATTTTGATAAAATTAGTTCATTAATAAATGATTTGAGTATTATATGATAAATCTATATAAGTACTCCATTACTGGTTCGATTAAATAATAGGTTATGTGGACTAAATGTCACAATTTACGAACTTTTTAGAAGTTGATTATTTTTTATGTAATCTAACATATTACATTGACAGAATAATATTTAAATTAATTAACTAAAATTTCGTAGAAATAAAATGAATGATCTGAATTTTAAAGATGGTGCCAGATGCAGAAACATGAATTTCTGAACGGGTTGTCAGATGTCTTTAAAATTAAGTTTAGAATATATTATGTACGCATTTGCAATGTTGTCAAGTTTACTAATTATCTGATAATTTGTATATTTAGTTTCTTTTATGTTGTAACATTATTAGAATTGGAATTTTGCGTCAATTATATCAATTTTCAATTGTGTATCTTTCTTAAGGGGTGGATAGGTTTTTTTATCATGAATACGAAATAAAAACACAAAAAAAATTTATTTTGAAATAACCAAAGACAAAAAAAATTATATAAAAATATATATTTAAAAAATATCATTCTGTATTTTCACTTTTTCTTATCTTAGGACCTATGAGTTTTTAAATGTCTAACTAAATGGGCTTTTTGCGAAAACCTTTTGTTGCATATTTCGCACAAATATGCTTTTTCTCCAGTATGTATCAACATGTGTTGGTAGAGTTGACCCTTTGTTGAAAAGGCCTTTCCGCATTGATCACAGTGGTAGTTTTTCTCACCCGTATGGATTTTCGTGTGAGTATTCAAATTACTAGAACTGGCGAATCTGCAAAATTAATGAAAACATCTGCCAACCGACAAAATATTATGCTTCAAATCTACGAGACATAAACCTAGTATCTTATCAAAGAAATGTTTGTTTAAATGAAATACCCCGTATATAAATCCAAAAATCCTTATTATCCCGTTCCAACGTTATTTTTTTAAAATTCTTCTTCATATCAATACCACAATTTTCATTCAAAATATATGTATTATACAGGAATCTCAGAAATCTCAAGTATAATTGAAAATGTCAATCTATTACAGACATATTTTTAAATAATGGTTAGTTTAGGTTGCTATATTTTTTATTTTATTAATTTTTGTTATATATAATACAGGGTGAATCAAATTACATTGTTTTCTCGGTATTTTTTTTTATTAAACACACTATATTTAACATCATGATATAAATTATTTTCGATATAGTTTATTTTATCTTAAATACTTCCCCATTTTCAAAATTTCGAGAAATAAAATGTTATACAGGGCGTTAGAAGAATTATAATCAAATTTTAACAAAACGCCCTGTATAATTGAGAAACTTCAAACGAGCTTTGATCTATTGTGCGCATAGTTTTCAAATAATAGTCGGAATTCGCTACATCTCTTGATTTTATCAATTTTCGTTTTATATAATACAAAGTGAATCAAACTACATTTTTTTCTCGGTATTTTTTTATTAAACACACTATATCATCGTCACTATAAATTGGTTTCAATATAGTTAATTTCATCCTAAATACTTTCCCATTACAACAAAAATAAATAATATACTATAGAAGAGATTTATCAAATAAATATAACCGATTGTAAATAGGACACCCATATATTGAAAGATATTGACAAGAGGATATTGTAGCGATAATTTTTTGAAGGATAGTCAAAATTTATCGAACCAACCGATTCTGGAACTATAGGTTAAATATAATACAGGGTGATTCAAAATATAAACGTAATGTACGTAACTAAATATTTATACAAACCTTTTGTTGCAATAAGTACATCCATAAGGTCTTTCTGATGTGTGAATGGCTATTGTATGTTTAGTTAATTGCTGTGCAGTCGCGAAAGCCTTATTACAAGCTGCACATATATGGTTCTTCTCGCCCGTATGGGTTCTCATATGTGTATGGAGATGACCTCCGTTAATGAATCTCTTTTCACACAAATGACAAATGTATGGTCTCTCTCCCGTATGGATTCTAATGTGATGAACTAATCCCGGTTTTGTTCTGAATATTTTCATGCATACGTTGCACTGGTGTTGTTTTTCTTTTTTTATTTTTTTTGAATTTAATACTAGCATATCATTTAACTAAAATTTGTACAGAGAATTGATAGTTGCAACTATTGACTAACAAAATGAACTAAACTATTGAAACAAAAAACATTCGGAAGTTCGGAAGAGAATTGTCAATTTGAGTTTATGAGATTTTATGAATGAATTTTAGTTGTACCACCTATTTTAAACTGCAATATTAACTTATAAACTTAAATCTGATCATTATACAACAAATATATGACTTACCTTATCATTATCTTGTTTGCTATTCCCAAAATCGGCATTTAATTCTAGCAAGTTATTCCTATGAATATCAAATACTGATGTTGAGTCTACACCACTTTCCAGCTGCACATTTTGTAGTATTTGTGTATCCGATGGTTCTATTAGATTACTATGTATTTCCGTTACATCCAAATTATTTTGAGTATCGTTATTTTTTGTTCCTCCACCGTTATTTTCTTGATAAGTTTCCCTGTTTTCGTCCTTTTTTATTTCTACGAAACCAGTTAAATCCGGAGCGGAAGGTAAATTATGAAAACTTTCGAAACATTGTCGTAATTTTGCGTCCGAGGACTCGCACTGTGTTTTAAACTGAAATGCTACATTTAATTTGGATAAACATTTTTGGCAGATGTATGGTGGTAAGCCATCACCTTGTAGAACCTAAAATACAAAACCTTTTATAAGGTAGCATTAGTTTATGTACGGTGATAAATATTTAAAAGGGATAAATTGAGGTTTTGTGCTGTAGAACTTTTTAGTCCCTTACTTGTACTGCAGCACAAGCCATTATAAGTATCGAAAAGTGCGGTGGTTTTATTGGATCGAATATCGGCATAAGTTTCGGTCCTTTTTCCAAACATATTCGACATATGTTGTTAATATTGATTGTTAAATAATGATATAAATCGTTGGAATGTTGAATTTGTTTGTTATTATAAGCTGCCATGTTTATAATTATAACTGTTACAAGTGTCAAAATTGTTCCATAGATAAATACAAATTATATATTCTGAAAGATTTACTATATACAATATTACGTCCAATATTGGAGAGAAAATGTCATTTTTATGAAACCTTTATTAACTTATAATTATGGAACAATAATTTTAGCTACAGTTCGAAATTCAATAAGGTAGTGTCTATTCATTCGAGATCCGGACGATAATCCAACATTTGATTGAATCTTACAATTATCGAAAACTGCATATTAAAAGCAAATATTTTTCAATTCTCCTATAATTTATTGACGTATTTATAGAAAAAGGCGAGTCCGCGACATTTATGTGTTTAACGAATATCTCACTTTGATACGAATTTATATTTTCTCGAAAATTGTATGACTAGCCACACCCAATGAATAAACTCTTCTTTTTTGTAAATTAATTTCTCTGTTGTCTGTCATATAAACGTCAATAATATACCTTTTTAATTAAAAATATTTTATTGTATTAGTGACCGTTTATGTGATATTGAACGTTGCTTTATTTATTTTTTTCTTTAATTTGTATGATTATGTGCAAATTTCTGATCCTAGGAATAAAATAATTTCAAAACGTTCCAATGACGATTGTAAATACTTAAACTTTAATAAACATATATCAATAGTATTTATTAGATTAGTAAGCATTTAATAAATTATATCACAATGTTATAATAATTTTCTTCACTTCCAGGCATCATAAACCAACATGCAAATCTTTTCAACATCAAAGAAAACATGAACGTCTTTATTTTACAAAAATGTTTCAAGATATTGCTATGTTTGGTATTGACATCGATTGTAGTTGTTTTCTTTTTTCAAAACCAATATTTATCAATAAAATTTTATAAATTTTTCTATTCAAAGGATACTATTTCTTGTTACCGAATCCAAACGCCGTCTCTTCCAGATATCACAGAAATATCGCCTCGTAAAGGAAAATCCATTTTTTTTCACGAAACTTCTTGTAGATCTTTTTTTAATGACAAAATATCGATAACTTCACGTCAAGCTTGTGCAGTGGAAAGCGCAGCTAAAATTAATCCAAACTTAGACGTATATCTATTGTTCACTTCACCTGGTTTACTTAAAAACGAAAAAGATGAATCCGATCAAATACTTCAAGCATTAAAAACTTATAAGAATCTCAAAATGATGCATTTAGATTATGAAAAATATGTAAAAGGAACACCCGTTGAAGAATTGTACACATCCGGAAAAATAGACAACTCTTATTATGCCCAATCGCACGCCAGCGACGTTCTTAGGTAAGTTTAACTTATTCAAAGTCTCCAGTATACAAAATATTTCATTTAGGTACCTTACTTTATGGAAATACGGTGGAATTTATTTAGATTTGGATGTTATTGTTGTAAAATCTTTAGAAGACGTCCCACCTAATTATGCAGGAATTGAATCTAATAAAAATGTAGCGGCGGGTGTATTGAGTTTTGATGCTACAGGGGAAGGTCACAAATTAGCTGAACGTTGTGTAAATGATTTGAAAGATAATTTTAATGGTCGAGATTGGGGTAACAATGGCCCCGGAGTGATAACAAGGTATTTTATCTCAACTTTATAATGAATTAAATAAATTTAATTCTATTTAAGGTTACTTAAATCTGTATGTAACGTAGAGTTGGCTAAAGATATGATAAACAAATATTGCGGCGGTTTTACCGCTTATCCCTCAAATGTATTTTATCCGGTGCCTTGGCAAAAGTGGAAAATATATTTTGATGAAAATTCTACAGAAGCTGTGGTTAATTTAGCTAAAGATAGTATTGCTATACATGTTTGGAATAAACATAGCGAACTAACCAGATTACCTTTATCTTCCGATGCACCTTATATTCATTTCGCTAGGAAATATTGTCCTAGAGTGATTGCAGCGATCGACGAATATTTTTAAATATATTTATTGTTATTTTCAAACATATTAAATGTACTAATTTCAAATGTGTTTTATTTAAAGCCTCTATCTCAATTTATTACAAAAATCAGTTTTTAAGGGTTATAATGAAGTCAAAACTAATATAAACTAAAAAAAATATGTTCTTCCACTAACAGAAGAGATTTTTTTAACTATATAAAAATTTATAAATCAAAAATAAAAATTAGAAGTTTTTACGATGGAATATAAAATCTGACAACAGCGCGTTAATGCTCTCATCAAATCAAAATAAAGTTCGTTCTTCTATTCTGTATTGATATGTTCAGTCCGTAGACCATCTACCCAGTTATGTAATAACGTCTTAGGACAAGTAATAAATTTCCAAATTAATATTTTTCCTCACTATTTACGAGTATTAAAGTGAAAATAAAGTTTAAGCTAAAAAAATAGATATTTCTAACTAACATATTTTATTCAAAAATGGTTAATTAAAATATTAGACATAGAATGTTTTGGCCTTCATTCAAGTCGGCTTTCATCCAGTAGAAAAAAATAGATATTTCTAACTAAAATATTTTATTCAAAAATGAATCTGCATGAATCGACTATAAAATAGGTGAATCTTAATTTCTATATAAAATTATAATTTAAGGTATATTATTCAAAAAGATTATAATATTAGCTATTATTTACGCACACAGTTCTTGTTGAAAACCATATGCCAATAGAATACTATATCTTGTTCATTAATGACAATTCAGTCGGTAATATTAGAACAAAAATTTTTTATCTAATTCTTGATATTCCTAAATAATGTCTAAATATTTTTTTATTACAATTTCAATTTATAATATTCTAACAAACATTTAAAAATTAAAAGTAAGGATATTTCAAATATTAATTTTAACTTTTATGACATATGTAAAATGTGTTGCGTATTTTGAATACAGATTGTTAATTGGAGGGAAATCTATTATTATTGTTTCAGTGAAATATAAAATTTGATTATTAATTTATGTTTTTGAGTGCAAAATCTGTGTGTTCAATAAAATAAAACTCAAATTTATAGTGAGCAAATTATGTGCAACCCCAGATTATTTTTGAAATTGGTACGATTAATTATGCTCTAGACTTTAGAGGTTAGGTTTCTTATTTAATATATTCATATAACGTTTCATATTTCTTTAAATATCAATTTTAATATTCCATTAAATAGGGATTAATTATCTTAGCAACATGAAATCTAAAAGACAATAAGTATAGTGTAAATGATGTACTAACTTTCATCGTTAGTGTGAAGTAAACCATTTACAAGTTTATTTTTTAATTTAAACAAAAGAAAAAGTAAATCATCAACACTTAACGTATATTTCTGATGCATTTGTTTTTAAACATGTATTGAAATTTTCAAAATGTGCTTGTGTGAAGCGTGAAAAAAACTGTAAATAAATGTAGACAAGTATTTGTACGACAGCGAAACAAACAGGTAAAACTAATACGCTTATAACACCTATTACACCTCATCTTGTATATCTTTCTGGTAACACCACTATTGAATACGATTAATTTTACCTTAAAATGGCGGAACTGAAGCAATTATTACACGTAAGACAACTATAACGAAATCAACCCCCTTTGTACGATGCTAGCAACGACGTACGTCACCCTGTTCAAACAAATAGATATTTTTTATAATATGGAAACGTTTGTCGTTACGTTATTTGTTCAGATAATAGAAGCTACGGCATAGCTTATAAAAATTTTCACCCGTATTTTAACGGAAAGATTAACATTAGACACAGTTAATTTTGCACGCAGACCCTATGAACATTACGGCTATTGTGAGAATGTTTTCCTATTTCTACAGTACCGTATTTAAAATTTTTTAACCATATTAAATCGATTTAAAAGTTTTTATATCTTTTAATGGATCGGTGCCATTTTATGACACGTAATTAAAATTGAGATGAAACAAGAGAAAAAAATTAATGAATTATTTTAATTCGATATACAAAACAGATGTTGTTGTGAATATATATTTTTTCCATTATATATAAACGCTTTTTATGATAAGTATAATCCTTTCAAGAGTTCAAGTCTCGTTTTCCGTTGCCAAACGTTATGGTAATATTATAATTTTATGGGTATATCACCATATAAATACGGACCTGTAATTAACTCGAAGTTTAAAAAAGACGGAGAGCAGTTATCGCATTACCTCCCGACAAAGATAGGGTATATTTAGCGTTCAGCTGTTCTTTTGCACGCTTCACGCCAGATTTTCATCTGAATTCGATGTCTTTGAATTTTGATTAGCACGGGTGTCAGGAGACCACCCTGTTTAAGCGCGTACTACCCCAATGAGTGATGTTTGTGAGCTCCCAGAATGCCCGAATTTATGGCACGTAAGTCGGAATGATTGTTTTCGAAATTTGTAATGCCATATAAGGAAACGTTTGTTGGATTAGGATTCAACTCGACAGTGTATCATTTTTTTACATCTATTTGTGTGTATATCCATTTTGACTTTTTCTTTTTGGTGTAAATTAATAACTTGCGGAATAAAAGGCAATTTTGGAACTAGTCCCTTTTTTAACTTAAAAAAGGCGAACCAAGTATCAGATGGTCTGATCAAATTCACGAAGATTTAACAATGAAGTTTCAAAGATCAAACTTTCGAGATTAGGTCACGTAACGAATATTGAAAGTAAACAGAAAAAAACTTTACGCATGTATCACATACCACATTTTTTATGCGAACAAAAAATTGGCGATTGTATACTTTTTTTAGGTTAGGTTAAGTTAGGTTAGAGATGGAAAATTTCCAATTTATTATCGTATAGATAGGTACTCCCAGATTGTGTTCTTTGAATTAAGGAAACTAGGCACTAAAATATAATCAGAACTAATGTAGTTTTTGTATTTTAAATGATATAGTGTATTTATTGTTGCAGCAACGTATAAATAAATATATTTTTGGATAAGAATCGGTAATTAAAATCGGTAATTACGGTTTTAACGATATTTTTAATGATTCTCGTTGGCGCAGCTGTACTAAATATCAGTGTATATATATATATATATATATATATATATATATATATATATATATATATATATATATATATATATATATATATATATCGAAGCAACAATTTTTTCACGTGAAAATACATTTCTAACTAAACTAAAACACCGAGAACAGTAAAATATCTTCTAGTAGGTAGAATTGAGACGGAGACAGAGTACAAATAAGTATTACTTATTGTTGAAACAATGAAAATGATTAATATTTTGTTTCGTCGGTACGGCAAAGCATTTTTAGATTAGCGTGAAGTTTGCACGCTCACGTGCTCATTCCAAAAATGATTGGTTCGTTGCAAAAAAACTGCCTGTAAATATGCCGCTGGATTTTACTGGTATTTCATTCAAGTCCATACATTTAATACTCATGTACATCGTCCCGAGAAACGATTTCTCTTCGCAATTTCCATTTTAAAGATTTTTTTATCTCTAAAATCTGATAACGAATCAATTTTAATAAATGGATTAAAGACTGACAAAGTAATTGATAAAAGAGATGGTAAAATCTCGAAAAAAAATTAAACCAACTCGCTTGAATCAAATATCGTTCTGTTCTGAGGTCTCTCTTGTTCGTTTTTCAAGGTCAAACAATATTTTTTTTCACCTTGGTAATAGATTTAAAAAATTCATCAAGACGTTGTATAACTCTTCCAATATCAATTGTAGAAGACAGTCAATCAATATTTCATAAATGCGAACGGCACTCATACCAAATTAAAAAATGAAAAATAATGTTTACTTCCCTCATAAACATCTAGCAAACCGTTAGTACACGTGGACTCATCATCTTTTTTGTTTACCAATGAAAACGTCGAATCGTAAATATAAATGCATTTCTATTGGCAAAAGCCGTATGTACACAATTTCTTCAAAATATTCCTGGTAGAAAGTCTGCTTTAAGCAGTGGCGTGGCTTAGTGAGATTAATTTAATTCATATACATTTTTTTCAAATTAAAAATATGGCGAGAATAAGGACAGGTATGAATTTAATAATAAATGTTTAGATATACAAATACAGCGAGTTAATTTAAATATATTCGAAAGAACAGGGTCGTTATCTTCTCAGACTACTTCCTGACTATTGCATATTTAACCCTATAGGGTTAATATGGGTCACCAGAATTCAATAAAGAGATTTTAAAACTCGTGAAGAAAGTTCTAACAGCAGACCGCTAAGAGTTTTGGAAAAACCGTGTTGAACATGTTATCAAAGAAGAAGATGAGTTTGTGGTATTATCCCCTTTACATCTCTTTATAATTCAATCAAATTACGACTTTAATTCAGACGATTCTGACTATTATATGTTTTTTCTTTTGTTTTATTTGCGAATAATTTATTTTCTTTTATGGTTTTGAAATTTCTTTTTCCGGAAAAAAACAAACGAATGGGGTACAAAAAGGATTCAGTTCACGTCTGGTATCCTGCTTAAGCCAAACTTCCTTACATTTCACTCGTCTATTTACGTTTTATAATTTAACATTCAGCAATTTAACGAGGTGTAATAATGATTTTTTTCCAAGTTTCAAGTAGGACTACAATTGAGTGCATTTGTTTAAATAACGGCTTAAAACTAGTTTTTATAATCTACAATTGATATTGGTAGAACTATTTCCTTGAAATAAAGCTCCGTTTCCAGCACTTTTCAAGATGTGAGCCGATTTGTTGTCAATTTATAATAAGTTTTTATGAATTATCAAAATCGAAGTTAAGTTTATCGATCTGTATAATAAAAAATATAAAAAAATGTTGAAGAAATTAGAGCGATTCTTCTTGAAGATAAAGGATCTATAGATAAAGATCTAGATCCACTACTAGGAACTTTATATTAAAAAATTAGGATATAAAAGATGTTAACCATGTAGTTTTAATACAATTTCATCTAAAAGTAATTACAGAGAAGTTGAAAACTTACTTTTTCGAGCAGAATGAAAAATTCGTGATTAGTTTCAACTTAATGTCTTCAAAATCTGATTTAATCTATTTTAAATCGTGATTTGCCAAGAGTTTCATCAGCCCCTGTAGAAAATTCGATAAAATTTCCAATAAAAATATCATAAATGTACAAACCTCCTATTTTAGTGTCCTGCTATTGGTGCACTACAAGCAGCTACCATTATATAAAAGGGACGAAATACAATAACAAATAGGGGTGGTAAAGTCCCTTACAGTACCCACCCTTATAGTGAATTAAATCACCACATCATCCGTTGTCTAGTTACTGAAATCTAATGTTTAATAAAACTTTTATTTTCAATTTAAAAACGAAATGAAACATCGAAAGAATTTTGATAAAGTCGAAATTTCAAATTTTATATTTTTTCCAAAAATAAGGGACGGAACAGACCTAAAAGATAAATGCATTAAGTTAAATTCCTTTTCAAAAACATTCTAAAACGTGGCTCGTTTGGAAAATTGATGTGCTCCCATAAAATTTACTGTCATTTATTAATTTTACACATTTATATAAACAGGCTATATATTATCGAAATGTATCAACAATGGTGAAAGAGCTCGCCGTAAAAAAACAAATTAACAGAAATGGACTGAACAACAACAATTATTAATGCAGTCGGTCTACATACATAGATGAATAAACGATGACTGGAAAATATTGAAAAAATTAAATAGAAACTTGGAGTTCTATCACATAAAACTTTGTCTATTGTACTAATTACGAGGATGGTTTCAGAAGTAACTGGCCCGACAAAGAAAACACAAAATTTTTGAAAAAACTTAATTTATTAATCACGTTTTAGCTCCATACACTTTTCCTAGTGATGTTAAAATCCTTTTTATGATAAGAATCGTCCATTCCATATTAATTACCGACATCATTTTTCCATTGTTGGAAAATTTTGATCACCGAGACATTTTTTTCTTCATCTTTTCATCCCGTTTCATCACGTTTTTGAACGCGTCTCTGTCCCTAGCAACATGTAACAATTCTCCGACGCCGAGATTTTTCCATTCTCTTATGTTTTGAAACCAGGATTTCTTCTTCTTGCCGATGCCTTTCTATCCATCTACTCTGCCCTTCATTATGTTGTGTAACAGATGTTTTTTTTATCTTAATAATTGTCTTTTGCGATCAATGCGTCTTTGGTGTGACTTCGTCGTTGGTGATAATTTTCGATAATTTCCAAGTTTCCACCAGTAGGAACTGACCACACATAACATTTCTGTTTCCAGCCATTCTATTTGGTTTCCATTCAGTGTGAGTCTAGGATCAGAGAATATTTCGAGAGGGCTAATCTGGCGAATAAAGGTGGAAATTCAAAATTTTGGCCATTGCAATAACGGATATGTGAGATGGTAAAACAACACGTTTTTGCTTGAATTCTTAACTCAAACGTTGTATAATACTCGCTGTTGATAGCGATGAAAACTTTTTAATTCCTAATATGTCTGCTAGGTCGTCGTTGATCATCCAGTACCGTTTTGTTGATTCGTCACCTCATTTGGTCGACCACTACGATGCTGGTCTTCGTAGATCGTTCGGTCTCGTTTAAACTTTGCTAACCAATATATTACTATTGATAATGAACAATCGGTTTCACCCAGAGTAGAATATAGTTCAGCTTTTATATTGGTTGTGCTTATACCTTTCAATTAGAAGTATTGTATCAAATATAAATTCACTGAAAACGTTCACTATTGATGGTAACTAAAAAACTTTTTAGTTCGATGTGTTTTAAAAACGTGTTTTTTAAACTATGTTTATTTAATTGATACTACCTCGCTTTTTATATACTTACATCTCGTCGAAAGTTGTATCGAGCCATAAGGTTGTAGTTGGTAAGGTTGTCGAAGTTTTACTAAATCCAATCTCTCTCCAAACTTTATGCACGTATCACATACAATATTTTTTCTATAAGCGAAAAATTTCCTCAATTCCGTCTCTGCACCGATTTTGAAAACATCGAAAGAAAAAAATGTGTTTAATTCCTCATAATATTAATTGGTTCGATTTATCAAGCAGTCAGAAATCATATTTTGATGCAGGTAAAGGAAGATTAGTGTGACTACTTTCATATTGAAGAGTAGAAAAGAGAAAAAAAAATATGAACTCGAACATTTATGATGAATTTATGAGACAGGTTGAAAAGTAGGAGTTGTCTAATTTGTCCAGCGGCGTTACTTTATACAACCAAGGGTGGCAGTTGAAAAATCCCTTTGCTGTCAAGAAATCAGTTAAGGAACAATAGGAAGTTCGAAAGGACACAAACGCAGAGATTCTTTAATCCATTGAAATAAATAACAGGAATAATGAATTAAATTCATAACATGTTAGACCATACTACAAATATTTATCTATAAAATATGTTTTGACTGTTCAAAAAGCAATAAGCAATCGTTGGATCCTCAATTTTCAATCTAAATCGTTTTCAGATGATTTATTTTACATATTCAGTAATTTTCTCATCATCATCATAGTTATAATTTTCTGTTATACATGTTCACTTTCATTCTTAGAGTTTATAAATACTTATGAATGAAAGATGAAGAATGTCTTAGAGCTACAACGCTTTCTCAAATGGTATATTTTTATAAAAATATTAAAATTTCTACTACAACTAAAGAAATATTTTGAATTGATAAAATTTTCTCATAATTTCCTTATACGAGAATATGTTGAATGTTGGGCCTCCCAAAGCGACCCCACAGGGCATATCGAATTTATTTTAAAAGGTAGAAGGATCACTTTACAGGTTCCTACACCTTTGTGCCCTTTGTGTCGCGTTTTGTTAACTCCCGGAGGTGTATTCTATCTCTCTATGACCGATGACAGCTAAAAGTTATTATTTTGCGGCGTCTCTTCTGTACGACAAAAGTTAGATCAATATTTTCTTAACGAACAGCTCATTCAAAAATACGAGAAAAAAACTTTGTTTCTAATCTAATCGATCATCCTTCGGGTAACACCAGGAGTATCGGTAACATGTTTTTATTGAAATCAAAAAAGGATTTTAACATTATTTAGAAATTTAAATATAAATATAAAAACGTCAATTTTGGATAGCGAAGAAGTCGAATAAACTTAAGTAATGATTTTATTAAAGGGTAGATATCTAGTAAGAACCGGAAATTAGAATGAGGGATCAGATTTGAATTGGGTAAAGACAATGTTGGAACCAGAGATGGCCCTGGAGGGGATTGCATCAGAACGATGAAACAGAAGAAGATATAAAGAGGGCATAAAGGTCACAGATTCGGGGGTGATAGAAATAGAAGCGGAATCATTAGAGACGGCATACTAGTATGCAAAAAACTGCAGTAACCAGATGAATAGTATTAATAATAAACTGAGCGAAGACTCAACGACAAGATTTAATAATAAAAGACTTGACTCTTGATTTGTTGGTGATGTTTAGTAGACAACCATTTCTGTATCATCGAGAGATAACACATCACTCACTAAATCGTATGACTAACTAAGAAAAACACATTTTTTCCTAGAAATCGATTTTATTCATCAATTTAATCTCATTCAAGATCCATACAATCATTTCGACGTTTGTCTTTGTCTTTTGCTTTAAAATAGGCCTCAGTTTCATCAATTGCTCAATCACTTAAGCTGCATTTCTTACGTTGATCATTATTTTGAGATCAGCAATCAATAGAGTCTAGATCTGGACTATACGTTGATTTTAACAATCGTTGCCATCGACTTGTGAAGCGGTGCATTGTCTTGGTAAAATATTGCTTTCTTATTTGACATATGAGGCCGTTTTTTCTAGTTTTTTTGCATTCGAAATAAACAATAACTCCATGTAGTATTTGCTATTAATTGCCTCTCCCTTTTGGACATAGTCGATGTACAATATTCCAAGCGCATTCCAAAATACTGAAGCTATAAC
Organism: Diorhabda carinulata; assembly: GCF_026250575.1. NCBI lineage: Eukaryota > Metazoa > Arthropoda > Insecta > Coleoptera > Chrysomelidae > Diorhabda > Diorhabda carinulata. Next base: position 16,619,657 of record NC_079462.1, read on the forward strand.
TTCCCCAGTTGACTGGGTTGACAGTTGACCACTTAGATGATGATCGTTTTGATTCCCAAATTTAGTGATGGATCCATTTTCCATCCATTGTCACAAAATCTGTAATCTGTATTACGTGTAAAGAAGGCCAAAGACTGCTCTGAATCTTCAAAACGTTGTTGTTTTGATCGACACCCACTCTCCTGTGGTAAAATGCTCATGCCTAATTGCAAACACACTGCCTTCTGATATCTTTAAGTCTTCGACCATCTCATGCAATATCAATTTACGTTTAGATTGAACCAATTTTTGGACTTTTTTGATGTTTTCTGGAGTAACTACATAAATTGGATTACCAGAACTTTCACCATCATCGTTTAAACGCTTAAATTCAGCAAATTAATAACAAATGGTTCTTTTCGATGGAGCAGAGTCCGGATAACACATTTTTTTTTCTTTTGTCAGTTCGTGAGGAATATCTCTTGAATATGACGGATTTTGAAATGTCAAATCGGAAATTTCGTTCAAGAAACAGACAGTTGGAACAGTGTTAATTATAATAATTGAATTTAAGTTATTCGAGAGATTATTTTCTTTAGAATAAACAATTAGAATGTCAACAGAATGCTATTTCCTTTGATATTGTTATTAGAATTATGTATTTATATAATATATATATATATATATATATATATATATATATATATATATATAACTTCATCAACAAGTTTCTAGCTTTATGCACATTGCCGGTGAGTGAATATTTGGCCAGTCAATTTGCCAGATCTATGTCCACTGGAGGTTACATTGATGATGATTTGAATTGCTTCTTCAATCTATTTAAACAAACGTCTATTTTGTATTAGTATATATTTTTTAAATAAGTAGAATATTGTTTCTGATATTATTTTGTCAAAAATTTAATATTTACTTGTTGCTTATGAAAAATTTGTTACTTATGTTGAAAAGTATGAAATAACCGTACTAAATACATTTCACTTTACTATTCGAAATCAATTTAAATGCCCTTACTCGGGATTTTTCAGTTTGTGTACGAAAATAAGTCATCAAAAAAAGGGTTACTAATCTCAAAAGTGAAAATGACACGTCAATCTTGATTGGATTACATCGATATTTGTTAAGGTATGTTGACACGTGTTTAAAACACGTTGTCAATTCTACAGGGATAAGTACATTGGTAATCTCACCCCCGCTGCGGTAAACCCATATTGTGTCTCGGTGTTGTTGCTAAATAAATAAGTGTCGTTTAAAAATTGAATTTCACCTTTTTTTTTCGAAGGTTTATAAACCAGCTTACCCGACTTAGTACAGCCTCAATCGATAAATACAAGTTAATCAATTTAAAGCTTTCTGATAAACTATATTTTTTGTGTTTTGTGGTGTATAAATAAACAAAAATGACGGTTTTCCAACGCACGAACACGCGAGTTATAATTGTCCATGCGCGAAATAGAGAAATTTCAAGTTGATTCCGTAAACTTCTAACGACTGGCCATGCGATTTATTTATGGTCATCGCAATTGCCTTACGTAACGTTTAAAATCGAATGGTTATTCAGTAAAGAAAGTCAATAGACACAAAATATAGAAGGATCCACACTTCGTCAGATGTATCGATAGATATAGAGAAACGACATGTTGGTTGACAAATGTCAAATATTATGGTTGCGTTCAGAAATGCAATTTGTGACAAAACATCAAGGATAAACAAAATGGTTGTTTTCATTTAATTCCGAGCATTTTCGTATTTAAATCTTCTCTGGATTTCCACAATTAATTCAAGACCAAAGTTAACCAAATCTGTCCAGCCGTTCTAGAGTTTTAGCGAGACTAACGAACTGCATTTAATTTTTATATACAGGGTGTCCCACGACGAGTTAAAACTATCCGTATATGGTAAAATCATGAAAATTTCTACGTTTGTGTTTTCGGATACGATCTTTTTAACCAAAATATTTTCAAAGTTGGGCGACCTCCGGTAGAACCGAAACTTTGTTATTATAAATAAATTATATTAAATTCATACATTTTTGAAATTTATGTAAAATTTTAGTATACTTTTGTCTAAAAACTTTTTTCGAAAAATGGATACTTTTTGAGTTATTAATTGTAAAAAATTTGTCCGTTGCAGATCCTTATAAAGTATTTTCTTACGAGAATACCCCTAAACATATGAAAATGGTTTCTATTTAGTTGTTTTTAGCAAGGTCAGAGATATTTGAATCTATGTTGAAAATTTTTTCATTTTATACAGGGTGTGTATAAAAGTGTTCAAATTTTAACTTCATAAATATCAAATTTCTTCATTTTCTTAAATAGAAACACCCGGTTTTTTCTATTTTAATATATTCAGGGGTAAAAAATAAGGCAAATTCATGTATACTTCCCTGTACCTAAACCTTATCCAGATATTAAATGTTTTTTGTAAATTTTTGAAGATACAGATACAGAAAATTTTATTTTGACTCGTTTATACAAGTACTAAGAAATAAAAAAGTATTTTTCTTTATCTTGTCAAGGTCTGTAAAAAATCAAGTAGGAAAGTATTAAAGCATTAAAATAAACAAAACTGGGTGGTTCTATTTGAAAAAAATAAAGAAATTTGATATTTATGAAGTTAAATTTTGAACATTTTTTATACACACCCTGTATAGAAAGAAAAAATTTTCAACGTAGATTCAAATACGTATGACCTTGCTAAAAGCAAACGAACACAAAACATTTTCCTATCTTTAAGGGTATCCTCGTAAAAGAATAATTTATAAGGGTCTGTAATGGTCGAATTTTTTACAAAAAAATTGATAACTCAAAAAGTATGCATTTTTCAAAAAAAGTTTTTATATAAAAGTATGATAAAATTTTACGTAGATTAAAAAAATGTATTAATATACAGGGTGTTATATTTAAAATAACAAAGTTATATTCGACTTCCGGCAATCTTTGAAAATATTTTGGTTAAAAAGATGGTATCCGAAAACCTAAACGTAGAAATTTTCATGATTTTACTATGAGAATTTTGCAATATACAGATAGTTTTAATTCGTCGTGGGTCACCCTGTATAGAGATCTGTTTATTGACATTTAGGGCATTTCTTAAATTACTTATTGCTTTAAATTCGGGTTACTAGTTTGGTGAAGAAATCGAAACACTTATTTCTTTTATCTTTTAAAAATGTTTTATTTACACGTAGGTACTACAGACAAATGACTATTTTACATATAATCTAAATATAAACTGTACAATAAATATAATATATAAATAATATTTAATGAACTCGACTAGTGCACATTTCCATAGCTCCGAAGTAAGGATATCCTGATTTAGCTTCGCTAGCAGAATGACTTCCCGTATAATGCGTTCCAGTTGCTAACAAACTGCAAGAAACAACATTTTATTACAAAATTGTAAATCAATCAACTTATGATTTATTAAATGAAAATAAGAGCAAATCAAATAAAGGGTTAATTATTTTGGGTACGTTAATTAAAAATACCACCCTCTAAAGCCCATACCACGATTATTTGACTTAGCAACTCAAATTATTCTTATAGGGGCTAAAATTCGTTTTTGTCTCGTGGTTAAAACACATATTACACTTTCCAGTTTGTTTTTTATAAGAATCTGTATTTTTTTTACGTATCCCAGTTCTGCGATGTTTTTCTGTCGTGAATTCGGTAAATTACGAAACTGGGTGGAAACGAATTCTGTATTATAAATTTAAATGAACCGCGTAAAGAGATAAGTTCTGCCACGTACCGTCGAGGGCACTGGCGTCGAAAATCCGCCATGTTGTTTCTACTGAGTTGTATTTCTTGTTAGGGTGTGTTCTGCGGTGTAAAGTGCTTCAGGTAGAAGTTTTTCAAAATGTTACGAGGGGAGTTTGTTGTTTGTTACATAATAAACGCAACGTTATTCAATCTGTTGTATTCTTATAATTAAATTAAGTAATCAACTAATGTAATAATAAGCCAGGTGTTGAGTGAAAATTGCTGAATTATTGAGGAATACGTTTTAAAACTGAAATGATTAATTTCTAGGCATTCCTTTAAATCAAATCACATTTTTGTGTTAGATAAAAATTAGGCAACTGTCGATGGAGAAAAAAAAATAAATTAATAGATTCCGGTAGTGATATTTTTGTCGATAAATAAAGAGCGCTGTATAATAGAAGCACATTAAATAAAAACCGTATAATTTTATTTAGCACGATTTCTGTTTAAGCCTCCAATGATTGCGTACTGTAGTAGTACCCATCTAGAATTTATTTCCAATGACAAGCCTTCCGACCAGTTGGTCAGGAAAAGTATGTAGATAAAACATCGGAACCGAATCACCTAAAAACGGTCTCTCCGATTGTATAATTGGTACTTCCAAGCCACATCTGAATAATATATCTGTAAGCGATTAATTCGGTCGGGTTCTAAGTTAATGAAGGCCTTACAACGTGTTATTGAGGATCTCCGGGATTGTTTAATAATTTCACCAGTAATTATTTAATGACTGACTTTGATGGGACTTCATTTCGCTGCCGTGAATGTTTTATTTACTTACGAGGTAGGTAACAATGAAATAACGGTTCAGTTACTAATTAACAGAATGTGTCCGCGAAAGAATGATTAAAAGAAATTAGTAGAAATTACGAAATATTGAGGCAGAATGATGGGAATGCAAAAAAATGTTTGATATAAATGTATGGTGCGTTCTACATTGCTTTGAACGCCATATCTCAATAAGTACTAGTGATATCGATGAGAACAGTTTGTCTAGCGAAACAAATTTAATACCTAACGAGTTTTTTTCATTGGAATTACGGTTAAGGCCTTGTAGAAACTGTTGCGAAAGTACTACTCGGCTATTTTGAGTCGTTCACATAAAGCAATTCGTCGTAAACGATTGGAGTGAGTGGCAAATCATTCTTAGAATTTTCACTACTATAATACACCGTGTCTTTTTTCTTATATTGAAAATCTCCTTCGGGAACGTACCACGATTCTATCAATATCACAAAAAATTCTTATTTCTTATGCCTTGTACTAATTGTGACGCCGTCTACATAGGGCAGATCTCTCAGTATTTGGAAAATAGACTAAAAGGTCATCAATACGATAAAAAAAATAAAACTGCTTTAACGAACCATGAAATATTAGAAAACACATAAATTCAATTATGAAGATTCAAAAATTCTTGAAACGGAATCTAATACACGAAAAAGAATTGTTAGAAATGGTTCACACTTATAAAAACGATAAAATTATAAATGATAAAAAAAATATGAATAATTTGTGTGAAATTTATAATTTTATTTTGTAAATTCTAATAAAACTACAAATAATTTAATATTTGAGATGTAAGGACTAAGGAAAAATTAATTTTTCATATTAGAACAAAGTTCTATTTTGATTTTATTCTTATTTTAATATTCATGATTATTAATTAATATAAATACTCAAATTGTCAGTGTCTATATCATATTTTGATAAAGACTTAAAGAAAAGTCGAAACGTCAAATTTTATCTTCCAAAAATTATTAAAAAAACTAATTTTAAAACAGAACATTTCGATGTAATAAAAATTAGTTTGCCTAGACGAGGTTTACAAGAAGTGTATGGAAAATTAGTTGTTTTTTCTGGAGATAATAAAGATCTGTATCGAAATACGTAAAATGTTGTTTTTTCGGTCTGTCCGGGTTAACTTTGATCACTAGAAAATATGGAAAAAACACGACAAAAATGGGAGTATAAACCTTACAAAGTACAGTTTTTTTAGTAAACCTAAATAGATATTTGCTTGCACTTATTCATTGCTCCCAGTTTAGAAATTGTGTTACAGTCGATAAAAAAGTCTTTAAAAGGGGGAAAGTAAATGTATACAAGGAGAAGTTGAAACTTAGGCAACGAAATTATAAGTGCTTTGTAGCTGTAGTAAATTGTGATTATTATTAATACCATCGATAGTTCCAATCTTTCGAATTAGTACATTATTGTAAAATACTAAATATTAACAGTGATAATCACCAATTTAATCGGTCTTAATAAATATTTAAAATAAATTAATAATCAAAATCAAGTTTGTTGCAAATAAATCGTGACTGTTATTTTTTATTCATTCTGCCCAACTCTATTAAAAAACTAAATTAAAAGTGATGAAATGACGGTTTGAAAAGTATTGACACGATATACGGTTTAAAATCATAGCAAAAAATGTAAATAAAACATTACGTTTTTATGAATTTTGATAACACATTAATATTTAAATCGAAATATAATGTCTTCGAGTTTAAAATGGATTTGGAACTTGTTCATTTTTCTAATTTTTAAAGCTAGCACAAACAAGATGGAATTTTCTAAAAGACAAGACTTGGTTAAATTCTAGAAAGTCAGGATTCTGTTTTTTAGTCCGGAATTTCTTCTGAATCAACCCGATAAGGTATTTGAAGAGAGTGACCCAAATTATGAACCATCAACTGATTGATACAAAGTGATTTCAACGATTTAATAAATGATTTGAATTTGAGTAAAAAACTAGCTGAGCTTTTGGGAATTTACTTTCTCCTGGTACGAAAATTTCCTATTTCCGACATCGCGACCATTAAACCAAACATTTTCCAAAGCAAATGTTTTAATTTATTGTTTGTTAACCATTGTTTTGTATCGAAAGAGACCTAAAATCGGGACTTGAAAGATATTTAAAACTTACCTATAATTATCGTGCCATGGAGGAGAAATATTATCGGTCATTTTGTTTTGCGCATGCCTGGACCATACCGCGCTCTGTTGAGGGGATATGCTGTGATGATTTGGCGATACTTGTGACGTATTGTAACCAAATTGGTTGCTACAATTCAACACAGCACTCTGATCCAAGTGACTTCCGTTACTGTAAGAGTTGTACAAAGCGCTTTGGGCGGGAGTAGTCGTACTAGCTGAATTTGTACTAGTTGTAGGTAGGGAAGTCGGTAAAGATGTAGGTCCAATACCTGAAGTGTAGCTTTGTTGAGCCCAAGCACCTTGATTGAAATTACTTTCCGGGTAATGTTGTTGAACGCCCGGAAATGCAGATTGCAAGGATATAGCGCTGAACGCGTTCAATTGTTGAGAATTTAGTTGTTTTCTCAATCTTGCTCTTCTATTAGAAAACCAAACTTGTACTCTAGCTTCGGTTAATTTTGTCTTCTGAGCTAATTCTTCTCTCGTGTATACGTCAGGATATTGAGTACGACTGAAAGCTCTTTCGAGAGCTTCTAGTTGTTCTCCGGTGAATGTCGTTCGAGATCTTCTTTGTTTACGTTTTAAGGGAATCCCAGGCTCGGATTCCGTTTCGCTGTCTTCGCAGGATGAATTCGGCCCTGAAACAAGAAAAAATTCTTTTAATTTATCGTGTTATCTGTTTCAAATATACAGAAAAAACACATTTTTTTTTGGCAGAAATCAATTTTATTCGTCGATATAATCTCATTCATTGCCGAGCTTGTAAAATGATTTATCTTTTGCCTTAGTTACTTCATTTATCTGAATTTCTTATCTTTTGAGATCACTAGGGTCCAGATCTGGATTATACGGTGGATGAGGAAGCAATTCGAAGAGTAATTCGTTAATTTAATAAACACACTGCTATCTGATATCTTTAAGACTTCGGCCATCTCATGCAATATTAATTTACGATTAGATATAACCAACTTAGGACTTTTTAAATGTTTTCTGGAGTAACTACATCAATTAGATGACCAGAACGTTTACCATCGTCGTTTAAGCATTTAAATTCAGCAAATTATTAACAAATGGTTCTTTTCGATGGAGAAGAGTCCGGAAAACATTTTTGAAACCATTGCTGAGCTTGTACAGTATTTTTTTCCATCAAGAAGCAATGATAAATTATCATACGAAAATAACAAAAGTAGCTTCACTTAAATGGCTGTCAATTTTTTCTGACAAAACGAAATGTCATGAAATTTTACAAATAGTCTTTTGAAAGTTGGTACTACATAAACGTCATATGGATTTGACAGTGACAGCGCCATATGTTTGTTAGTCACTGAAGAAATCACATTTTATATGATTGACAAGAGCAAAACGATTTATAGTCATTATTGTGAACATCCCTCGTATAATTCTATATCTGTCGTTAGTTACAATTTTAAGAAACTAAATTTTTTCCACATATTTATTTTTTTTGCGTAGAATCTTTTTTAAATTATCTCGATTTTTCCGTAAATACAGACAATTGATTTTTTTTTCACAATCAGTCCCTGATTACAAATAGAATTGACAATTTTGATACGTCATCCTCTACTTGTGTGGTCGAAATAATACCATAGAGTATTATGTCAGTTTACAATCTAATAAAAGTTTCACAGCTAATTTGCTATGGTTTTTCAATTGGTATTTTCATAAAACTGTTTTATTTTTCATTTACATCAATTCGATGTCTTGTAATCTGTGAAATCTATAAAAACGATTGAACGATTCACATTTTTCCCACCAAAAACCATCAACTGATAAAATTTTTTTGTTGCCACGACTAATTTCGTAACAATTTTTTCATGAACCATCATTGTTCAATGATTGTGGGTGTAAAAAAATAATAAATAGAAAAATTTGATTACTGTTCACATATATAAAAAGACACCAAACAGTCAAATTTAAACATTGTTTGTCGTGAAAATGTTTTTTTTACCTGCAATTCTTTTTCTATAACATATACAACCCCCAATTTTTTACATGAAAAGTTGTTTTTCTTTTTGTACCAATTATTTGAAAAGTTTTACAAAAATGTTATGGTTTATCACTTAGTTTTGTGAAGAAAACACAACATTTTTCCAGCGATATTCAATGATCTCGTTACCGTTTTTCGATGATGCTAAATCTGGTTAATACGGAGCATGATAAAGCGATTTAATTCTTTAATTTTGGCAACGAATTTCTGAGCTGTAGCGTTCTGAAGCAAATGCGGGTGATCACTTCTCCATTTTCAAGATAATCACGGTTAACTAAAAAAAACACATTACAACCTCCTTTGGAGCCGGTTCTTCCTCTGCAGTCCATTGTTTGAAATTATAGAACTCTACAATTCTGTTTTCACATAAAACTTTCTTTCTTTCAGTATTAGAGTTCTTCTTCACAAATTCTGAAGCTATCACCTCAATTGATCGAGAATTCAGATCCTCGAACACGATAATTTACTGTTTTAAGTGAATAGACTCATCCAGAGTAGAAACTAGTTTAGCTTTTATATTAATCGAGCTGATACTTTTTAAATAAAAGTATTGAATAAGGTAAACATGAAAAATAGATGATTCCGTTATTGATTGCTTCTATACATTTACTGAACAACGTGGTATCGAAATGGAAATATGTGATGTCTGTTTGGATCACCTCAGAACGTATTTATACTCGAAAGTTAACGGGAAACAAAAAACTTACCTAATATTCCATCTATAGAATGATTCTTTCTATCTGAATCGTTTTTTCTACCGCCTCTGATTAATCTGCTGATCGAACTAACTGATGGTGCTGAGTTCTTGTCGCAAATACCTTCCTGAAAAGAAAAAGACAAAAAAAGAAATTATTTTTGAAGAATTTGCATTAACAAATAATTTTTAATGTATCTAAATGTTTTTGATTTTTGGTCTCTTCTGTTTTAAAACTAGTCTCGTCGAAACTCGCGTCAGACAGTGTAATTGTGAGTGTAGGTGTAGTGAAAACAGTGTGTTCAGCGATTTCACACGTTACTATTTTTTTATATCCTTATATTAATAAAAGTCGAGTGGTAATATAAAATTATGCGTCTAAATGTTTTTTATTTTTGGTCTCATCTGTTTTAACACTAATCTTTTTAATAATTTTTGAAAGAAAAATAAAATTTGTTGTTTCGACTTTTCTTTAAATATTTATTTTAAAGAAAAGTCGAAACGTTAAAATCTTTTTTTCAAAAATTATTAAAAAGATTAGTTTTAAAACAGAAGAGACCAAAAATCAAGGACATTTAGATATATTAATATATTAAAAAGTCTAAGGAATGAAAAATTTAACAAATAATTTTTTTCTATATTAAATTCGTCAATTTGATTTTTGCATCTTTATGATTTTTAAATTCAAATTTGTTGTATTGGTGTAGTGGTCGTGTAAACAGTCTTCAGTCTCGTCGAAACGCACGTCGTCAATTTGGTTTTTGCATCTCTACGATTTTTAAATTCAAATTTTTTGAATTCACATTTCAGTGACATGGTTTGAGTTGAGTTTTCATTTTCTAGGGGTTAAAAGACTTAACAAACACGGTTTTGGTTATTTCCACGTATTCAGAACGCATTTTTTTTAAAATTTTTTAAAAGATATACTTCACTTCAATCTCTATATTTATTTTTTGTAGAGTGATTCAAATTGGAAAAATTTGCTACAAACCTTAATAAGCCTATCTCTGATTTCCCAACTGAATATTCCGGGTTGATCTTTCTTCCATTGCTCTATTCTGTTTTCGACTTCTTGAGTCGCAACGCGAGGTTTGGAACCTCCGATAACACCAGGTCGAATACTACCAGTTTCTTGGTACCGATTTAGAATTTTGGAAACGCAACCGTGAGATACGCGAAGTTGTCGCGATATAACGCACGGTCGGATACCGGCGGCGGCCATTTCCACGATTTTCAATCGAATGTGATTCGGTAATGGTCTTCCGTTGATAAAAACTCCACCTAATTGATTCACTCTACCTTGACCTGAAACAAAATGATACATATTTACATCGTTTAGCTTACAATTATTTATAACCAAATTCTAAAGTCTAATTCAAATTCCTTTCAGAAAACTACTTCTAAAACTTCTTGTACAGTTAAAAGATTATAGATAATTGAAATTTTTGTCAATATTTTTGAATTGAAAGCAAAGATGGTGAAAATATTTGCATAATAAGAACAGTTGAGTCGAATCCTATAAATGTCCGTCTCTCGGTAGGTAATAGACAAAGAAAAAGTCAAATGTGGCCGTGGTGGTACTCGAGTGTGAGTGTGAGAGGTGGGCGTGCGGACATTTAACAAAATGAAAAGTCGGTCCGGTCAGCGGCGACTTTGATCTCACTAATGTCTGTTTTCAACAATCCGAACCTACACCTGATTTCATCACTATTCAACTCGAGCGGCAAACTAAATTGGAATGGCATCTTGAACATTTCCACAAATGAATTTATTACCTTTAGAAAACGGGCTACTTTTGCGAGGTTTTAACTTATGGATTCCCTTACCATTGTTAAAACTTTAAATCGACTTATATACGACTGCGTATAACACATAACGTATGACTGCAATCGTGAAAATATACCTACGTCTTATTGTTGCGAATAACTTTATATTAACGAAAAAACTCCTCGGAATATTAGGAAAAATTAAGTGAAGCTTGACGCTATCTACCATAAGTGTCTTTTATTATTAAATTTGTATACATTCTGAGTCTTCAATGTGTTTTTTTTTTGTAACAATATTGTTTCCGAATCGCAACCACAACTACCAATAACAAATTTTCGAAAAGAAATTAGACGTTAATGACACCTCATTAATTTTTATCAAAAAAGGTTCGATAGCAGACATATCGCAAATTCTAAACGTTAAACTATACCTACCTAATAGCTATAATTAGATGGTGTTCAACAACGTATCTAATTATTAACCAATTCCATTCTATTATAAATACACATAATTTATCGGTTGTTATATAATAGTTACTAGGTGCCGCTTCGTTAAAATGGTGAGAAGAGGGAGAAAGAAGGGAAATAGTGCTCGGGGGAGAACATTCCTCTTATTCGGAATTTCTGTAATAAAATTAGTATATTCTTTATTCTTTCGTTATAGAAAAATGACATGTGTTGTACGTTTATAAAGAAGGCGAAGTTCTTAGTAAAAATACGTTCAGTTTATTTTATATTACGACTCGACTTTTATTAATATAAGATTATAAAAAAATACTAATGTTTGAAAACGCTGAACACAATGTTTACACTATACCAACACTCACAATTACACTGATTGACGAACGTTTCGATAAACTCAGTTTACCTTCAGAGACGCGCGTCACACGGTGTAATTGTTAGTGTTGGTGAAAACAGTATTCAGTCTCGTCGAAACGCGCGTCAGATTATGTAATTGTGAGTGTTGGTGTAGTGATGTAAACAGTGTGTTCAGCGATTTCAAAAATTAGTATTTTTTTGTATTCTTAAATTAATAAAAGTCGACTCGTATAAAATGAAATAATTTTTTATGCATCTAAATGTGCTTGATTTTTGGTCTCATCTGTTTTAAAACTAATCTTTTTAATAATTACATTTGTAATTTGTAATTTTGTAAACGAAAGATTTAACTTGTATGTTCAACAGATAAAAAAACCCATGGAAGATGGAAAAAAGAGACATAATCAAGGAAATTGACACAGACAATCAAATGAGGAAACGTATACAAAGAAAATGATGACCTAGAGAAGGCAATACGAATATTTACAAGTTCCTACGGAGAGGTAGGTCCAGCGAAGCATGTGAAGAGTTTCAAATTCTTCTTAAATTGCAGTTATGGATCGGGAAGGGTGCGTAGTCCTCTTGCAAAAACGTTGTCCTTAAAAAGGAAGAAATCACAGGATGTCAAGTCTCATAACTGTGCGGACCATTCAACGAATCCTCCTCTGTCTATCCATTCTCCGGAATGAACATTAAGATACTCCTGTGCGTTGCGTAAATCTTAGATAATTATGGTTCGTCACGTGACCCTCGAAAAAGTACGGACCTACGAGATCTCCCGCATACACACACACACACACACACCAGGCTTCAATCGATTACAAAATGGAACGCTGGAGTTGCATCCGATTTATCATTCGAAAAATTCCAATCTGCGATCGAAATCATCCTCGTGAAGTACGTGAAGGAAACACGGATGGAAAACTCGATAGTGCATGCGTTCCAGTTTTAAATTCTCCCGATTACTGCACTACAGATTGGTTCGGCTGCTCAACTAACTGCCAATGGTATTTTTATTAGAGATACCGGTCGTTCGGAACGAGGCGCGTCGGCAACAGAGCCCGTTTTTAAGAATTTCATGGTACGTCTACCATACTGTTGAAAGTAGGTAAAGGTAGTTTCGTGGTCCGCGTTCTCTTTTTTGAATCTTGTATTTATTCTGAAAACGCGTCTACGTGTTTCACACACAATGTTTCGTTTTAATATTTTTCGACATATTTGTTAGACTTATGAATGTCGCCGGAGCTTTTCTTTACTTTTGTATGATAAATCGATTGAAGTGGTTCAACTTTTCTATGTACCCTGTAGGTATTTACGAATGTTATAGAGTAGCTGAATATATTGGCTTATCTCCGAATAATAGGTCGAACAAATACACGTCATATTGAGTGTAAAAGAGTATTAGAGCAAAATTATTTTTAATAAAATATCGGTAGATATAAATTTTCAATAGACCACCAACGCATGTTTACCGTGTCTTTTGAGTTTGTTAAGTTGCCGGAAAAACAAACCGTCAGTACGAATCAATAGGTTTTGTTGTTCGTTTGGGCATATTTAAATACAAATGTAGGTACTTAAATGGTACACATAGTAAATTCTCCTATTCACATTCGAGAGCACATCTTAACTTCTTTATAATGGTCGTACTCATTCCATTGTTGAAGAAACCTGATTACGATTTCAATAGTAATCATTAGGGATGGGTGGAGCGAAATAAACGGACATTGCATTCTAAATTCTTTTCACATAGTAAATTCGTCTTAACGTGTCTGAGTTTATCGTATATATATTAGATACGTTTCAACTCATATGTTTCTCATATATCTTTATGTGTTAAAACAAGCAGTAACCAGTATTTGTATTTTGTTCTAAAACGATACGTTGTATCCGCATTGTTTTTATCAAAATAATTCTTCTAATTTATAAGAAACTTTTGCATGCGTTTGAACCAATTGCATTTTTTCCGTTTCAATTGAGGTACCTCCAAAAACGTGTCGAACACATCAACCGCTTCTTCAAGTCGAATTACTGTACCGTCCTTCATTATTTTGATGTTTGAAGTGTTCAAAAACGTTTCGAACACATCAACCGCTTCTTCAAGTCACAAGACTGTACCATGATTCATTATTTTGATATTTGAACTGTTCAAAAACGTTTCGAAAACATCAACCGCTTGTTAAAGTCGAAGGACTGTACCATGATTCGTCATTTTGATGTTTGAACTGTTCAAAAACGTTTCGAACGCATCAACCGCTTCTTCAAGTCGAAGGACTGTACCATTATCCGTCATTTCGATGTTTGAACTGTTCAAAAACGTTTCGAACGCATCAACCGCTTTTTCAAGTCGAAGGACTATATCGTGCTCCATTATTTTGATATTTGGACTGTTCAAAAACGTTTTTCTTTGGACTTATGTGTGTGAGATCGCATTGTCGTGGTTGTGGTGAGTCGATTCGTCTTCAGCAATCGGTTTCCTTTAGTTTTCCGAACACTTCTGGTTGAGAATCATTCAAAATTGACGTTTTTTGTTGTATGCGAGTGGAATTAGATAGAAGGTATATTACATGAAGATCTTGCAGTATGAGTTTACGCACCATCGGTGTTTTCTTATAGAATAACCGATTTTGGATGAACTTCGCGTGGTTCTAAATGGTGTTTCATCGTCAAAAGTCGTAGCGAATTGATCGACACACTGCTGCTGGTTGAATCCACGTCGAAAGTCATATATAATCATCGCACGAAAATTCAATTTAGTTTTTTGACGAAGATGAATGTTTTAAGTGTCTGTAAACAACTCAATATGTTCTGAATATGTTCACATCTCAAAACTTGAGTAGCAGCCCTCGTATATAAAGGATATCAGTTGAACGATTTCCTCAACGAATCGGATAGCTCCTAACAGTATTAGAAGAAGCTTATAGAAAACAAGTAAGATAAGGAGATAAAGAACGGTGGACATTAGAAAATAGTTTGAGGAAAACCGATTTTATGTTTTTCACTAACTGGTTTCAAGTCTTCGGTTTCTGAAGACGATAATTTGGTGATAGAAACACGCATCAGATGATATAACGGTAGTGGAATGTTCTAAACAACTTTGGAAATCCGGATTTTCATGGAAGTTTTCATTAATTCTTGTTTCAATCTAAAAAAAATATTTGATTATATTTTTTGTTTATCTATCCGATAACATTGCGAATGACACCGTACGTGTTGTTAATATGAAAAAAAAATCGGGTGGTTTTTGTCGTATCGGCTTCCTCTTTCTAGGTTTTACAAAAAAAATCCGATGTCAGTTGATACATAATAATATTCGAACAGGACTTATGTCAAAAAGTGTTGAGATAAGTATCTGATGGTGTCGGTTACCAGCCTACACTCACAAGAAGACGTATATTAATACATGTGGAAATTCAACTTAAATCTGTTATTAGCTTATCTTGGTATCTCGAAACCTTTCATGAATGATATAAATATTCATAATGCCGTACCAAGACTACATACACATCTTGATCATTCAAAAACTCTTATTTTTATTGTGGAGCCTGGAAGAATTTTACAAGTTCTCCTTTTTTTATGTTAAATCATATTCGAAATTAAACTTTTTACATGTTCACTACATTTAAAATTATAACTCGGTGATATAACACAACATTTTTTATATACGGAGAAAACTGGATGTACTATCAATTTATTTTTATTATATTTATAATCTTTTCGTAAAACATTACGTTTTATGAGCAGTTTCCTTCTATTTTCGTCATGCTGTAAAAAAGTGAATAAAATCTATCCGTTGAGGTTGATGGTGATAAGACGATTTTATAGAATGTCAACGCTACCAGCAACATTCGAAGGCGTTCAAAAGCCAGAAGTACCTAGTCTGACCTAGAGCATACGTTTCAAGTTTGGTTAGGTCGCTACTTTGTTTAGTATTTGTTTCGCAGCCATCAGTAGTAAACGTTCGTAAACATGGAAAAATTTGGTCAGCGAAGACCAGCTTTGCTATGGACCACCAAATGTTGAAGAAAATCCATCCAAATGATCGCCAACTGAAAGTAGACGAGCTAGCAAATATAGTAGGTATTTCAAAAATTGCTTTCAGCAATGTTTCATGAAAATGAATCCGAATTTGTCCATAACCATATATAAAAAGTGAGTCCACCACTTCACAACTGGAAAAAAGAAGTTAAAACAATGTTCTAATAAAGGAAAAACCGGTTCCAAAAAGGCAGAAACCGTTCTATTTGCAAGCGTCGGTGTTTTTGGATGCGAGTGGGATAATTTTCATCGACCATCCTGAAAAAAGAAAAAATACCAACGGCTAAAATTTACGAAGTTATTGCAACCTAAGAAATCAAGCGAAAACGACCGCCCTCGCGCCAGATTTAGCCCCCTGGGACTATATTCTGTTCCCAGACTTGAAAAAATGGATCGGTGTTTAAAGATTTTGGCTATTTTGAGGAGCTTGACGATTCTTATTATAAAAAGGGTATGGAGCTAAAAGGAGATTACGTTGAAAACTAAACATATTTTTTTCCAAAATTTTTGTTGAGCCAGGTACTCGTTGTTCATAATATAAAATTTTGAAGCTCCTTTTTTTAATTCTTAAGAACAAAAGCTGCTATTGACGAAAAAGAAATATAGAGAGAGGCCGAGGCTCAAAATAGTAACGCAAAAGAGAAAGATTCGTTGGTTAAAGTTTGTTGGAGTAGACCCTGATGTAGGAATAGCTCCTCTGCAGGGCTGGGCTTGTGGTGGTTGCCTATTTCTTTTGGAAGATTGCGTCCAGAAGAAAACGAAAACGAATCTTGTAAGTAAAAACGGTTTGGGTTTTTTTATTATTGAGGGATTTTATTTTATTTTTTGATTTTTTCGAATATTTTGTGTCGGCCATTTGGCTGGAGAATAGGTTCACCAGGTTGCAGAGGGAACCGCAAAAACGATAGTTTAGTAAAAAAATGCATATTACTTAAATCTTATTTCTCATTTGTGCTATAGAACCTCAAAAACATGGGATGTTGAATTTAGAGAAAATGTAGATAGTACCTATATAGAGAAAGAAACCAATGGTGGATTGATTTTTTGGTTTTGGAAAACAAAAATGATAAGACATGGCATGCAAATAATCAGATTCTATATGTTTTTGGTTAGTTTTGACTTTGCCATAGGTTTATCGCATTTTTCGTGAAAGAATCATTATCAAAATATGGATTACCAATTTTTTTGTTGAATATGTTTGGAACACCCTGTATTTATATCAACTGATTTTAGTAATATCAAGTATGACTAATCATTTTGTCCTTTCATATGACATTTGAGAATCGCTGCGACCCTTTACAAACTATCTAGTTTTCGATTTAGGGGACATGATATTGTAAAGGATATTTGCCCAATAAGATCATTGATTTAAAAGGGAGGCTACTGGGTGAAATATAATGACAATAAGTTGATAGGGTGGGGTTTTAATACCCTTATTTATAAATTTACTCGGATGGAAGATTCAAAATGGCAGTTTAAATAACACAGTAATGAGTAAATGTTCAGTTTGTTTTTTTATATTTCAATTCTTTTTTCCATTTCGTTTTATATTTTTTTACAAGGGTTAACCGATACATTTATACAATTTTAATGTCTTCAGGTGCTTTAACTTTAGTTGATGCATGCCCACCAATTTCCTTTGCGGTATCGTAAAATCTGCATTTTTTCGTGGCAAACGTTAACAGGCAATGCCCAGAAGGTCGCGCCTTTAGTTGTGACCGTCATATGATATTTGTTGGGTATTTAAAGTTGATACGAGAAAAAAAATGGAATATTAAGCCTTCAAGATAATTGAGGAAAAGTCAAAATTTGAGTTAATAAAGAATATTAAAGTAATTCTAATTAGAGAATATGGTGAAAGATCGATTTTCGATTGATTATGATTGAAAACCAGTCTGACATTAAAAGAATGTTTCAAGAGATTTGGTTCAAACGAATTTGAAGGGTGTCTTGAAAGTAATGACTATAATAGAGACTAATCGTTGAAGCAAGATTTGAAATTTAAACTCTAATTTCATATATTTCAAACTCTCTTTTATTAAAGAGTATAGAACATGGAAATTATTAATGGTTTTGCTGGTTAGTTGGGATAAATCAATTCAGCATATAATTGCTGTAGAAAATTACTATGAATTATGAATAATTATATGTATAATGAACAATTTATATGAAAACAAATCGAACTTTTAACATTTCTATAATCATTTAGGTAGTTCTAAAACTTTTGACAACTACTATAGTATACTTTTGCTAAATAAGGACTGGAAATGTGGATATTTAGTGGAATGGTGACCAAAATTTAGATCGATCGCTTGGCGCTTCTCAATCAAAATATAAAATAAATATTAAATTCAATAGTAATAATTATAATGTTTATATAATATGTTACGTCACAAATTGAATTATGACAGACTATGGTAAATTGCAGAATTCAGCCACATATTAATCTATTAAATATAGATATTAGTATGTATTATATATTGCCCCTAAATGTTCAGGCTATTTTGTCTGTGTTCAGTTGTTGTGCAATTTTGACAATTTAATTAAAAAAAAATATAAATATAGAGTTGACGTCTTCGAGTTGTCAGAAAACAACCAGCGTTTTAATTTTTTTTTAAATCAAGTTTATTGTAGTTTTTCCATTGCAAGGACTAACATAACCAATAGGTTATGGGACCAGAATGTTGTTGAGAAGAATTAGTAATATTTCGTGGCTGAAATCAGTCAAGAAACATTTAGCGTTTTAATGACAAGGTCAAAAGAGAAAAGTCTCGAAAGAATTTAGAAAAATGACTACAAATACGACGATATCGATACTAGAAGCTAACAATTTTAGCAACTGGCTGTTTACGATGAAAATATTATGCCGAAAAGATAAGTGTTTAGAGGCAATAAATGGTGATCCACCAGACTCAACAGCAAGTAGAAAAGAGAAGGATGAATGGGAATGTAAAGATTGAGGCACTTAAAAAAGTGTTTGTAAGGACAAGTTCTTTGACTAAGATGGTATTATGGAGAAAATTATTAACAATGAAAAATGAGGAATTTGAAAAAATGGAAGACCTATTTTCAAAATTTGATACAACTATAAGAGATCTCAAAGATATGGGATCCATATTAGATGAAGGAGATAAAGTATGTCTTTTATTGTTTGCTTTACCGCCAAAATATAATAATGTACCCACTGTTTTGGAAACAATGGGAAATGTTAAGTTAGATTACGTTAAAGCTATTAGATGAAGAACTTAAAAATAATTAACAGTCGGACACTACAGAATCTAGTTTTAAAGTTTCAAACGGGTGCTATAAATGTGGAAGCCAAGAACACTGGTTTTCACAATGTCCTAAGCGAGACAGAAGTAGAGGTGGTTACAGTGGACGTGGAAGAGGAAGAATAAGAAATAGAGGAAGACAAAGATCATGTACTCAAAATTCAGGGCAAGCTAACGTTATAAAAGAGGAAGAGGAAGAAGTGCAGCTGTATGCAGCAAATTTATGTTCTGAAACAAATGGAAAAATGGCAATCAATTTGGATTCTGGAGCAAGTAATCACTTATTGAAAGAGGAACTAGAAAATAATATGGATAATATAAGAAAGCTGTACACGCCCGTAACCATTCATATTGCAAACGGTGACATTTTACAAGCAAATAAAATAGGAACTCTGAAAACAGGAACTCAAGGACAAAAGTTTTGTTTCGTAGGATTGATCGTTCAAAATATGAAACATAATTTGTCATCACTTTCGAAAATTACCTCAATGGATCATAAAATTATAGAAGAAAGAGAAAAGATGATTATACGAGGTAAAAATTTGCGTTTAAATTGTAAAATCAAGAATGGTCTATATGTGTTGATACTTGACAAAATAAGACATGGAGATGAGAAATGTAATGTTATATTAGATGCAGATATATGGCACAGAAGACTGGGTCATGCCGGAAAAGATGTTTTAATTCAGTTAGGATTACCAGCAGAAAATAAAATTTGCTCTACATGTATGGAAAGTAAAGGTACAAGATGCCCATTTACTGATAGAGAAAGAAAATCAACCAAAATTGGCGAATTGATCCACAGCGACGTTTGTGGTCCAATGAACCCTACCGCTTTTGATGGATCGCGATATTTTCAGACCATTATCGATGATTATTCGCATTTTGTTGTAGTTAAAACTCTCACAACAAAAAATGAAGCTAATAAAAAATTAGAAGTTAACATAGTAGAATTGGAAAGGCAAAAAGAAGTAAATGTTAAAGCGATTGGATTAGATAACGGTGATGAATTTATAACAAATAGATTTAAAGAATTCTACAAGAAGAAAGGAATCATTTTGGAGTATACAATGCCACATTCACCACAACAAAACGGAACCGCCGAAAGAATGAATAGAACTCTATTAGACAAAATTAGAACAAAAATAATAGATTTCGGTATGCCTAAAGAATTGTGGTGCGAGGCTTTAAGGCTTCAAGATATGAATTAAATCGCCTTCCAACTAAAGTATTACCTAGAGGAGTGACACCATCGAAAATATGGAATAAAAGAAATGATTTGACAAAACTCAGAGTTTTTGGATGTCGTTCATGGTACATACCATTACCAAAAGGAAATAAACTAGACGCTCGAGCAAAGAAGGAAATTATGTTTGGTTATACCGGTGGTGGATGGAGAAGAAAAATTATACGGTCCAGAGATGAGAAATTTGATGAATCTATAATGTATTTTAAAGCGATTAATCAGAATAAAGGAACAAATAAGCAACAGGTGATATGTGAACCAAGAGAGTTTAAAGAGGAAACTTCAGAAGAAAATTTACAAAGAGATAATGATATAGGTGAAAATGATGCTACACCAAATAATGATGCTACATCAGATAGTTCAGACAATGAAGATAATACTCAAGAAAATGTTGCATTGCCAGAATTGTCATTAACCAGATCAGGTAGAAATGTAAAAAAGCCAGGATATTTAGAAGATTATGACATATATTTCACTTTCACATATATTGTTTCCTTAGTTAAGTAACAGGGGAACCAGAAATCTATCAAGAAGCTATTAAAGAACCAGAATGGTGAGAGTCTATTGATATATTTGTTCTTCTAAAAATTGTGCTGACATGTTCAAAAAATCTTTGTCAAAAGTTTGGCAAATTAACAATTAACAAAAGTTATTATTTCAGAACCTTTTATTGGCAATATAAATGTTCAGATTATCAATACATTTAAATTGTGGGGGTGTATTAAATATAGATATTAGTATGTATTAGATAGTGCCCCTATATGTTAAGGCTATTTTGTCTGAGTTCAGTTGTTGTGCTATTTTGACAAAAAAAATATAAATATAGAGTTGACTTCTTTGAGTTGTCAGAAAACAGATACCGTTTTATTTTTTTTATTCAAGTTTATTGTAGTTTTTCCATTGCAAGGACTAACATAACTAATGTAATCAAGATATTTCGAGCAGAATGCCTTTGTCAGACCTCGAAACTTATCAAAAGTTTTAGCCATTTTTATCACAGAAGGTAACTGAAGATAACGGAATTTTTCACCAGATCAGAAGTGGGTATATTCAAGTAAATGTCCAATGCATGGGTCTCTCAATTGAGTTGTCAGGTTTTCTATACGTACAGACCATTAAAGGGCACCATCAATATGTGGACTAAGATATTCGATCGAATTTGAGAATTGTATTAAGTCATCGTTGAGTTTTAGACGTTTTAAAACTTCTTTATAGGTTAAACTAAAGTTTTCTCAGTGTTTAAACAAAAACGTGGAAAACTCAAAATTTTTGTTGTTTTATTGAGTTTCTATAATAAAGTAAAATACTTTCTCTTGTGTATTTTTTGCTAATAGAAGTCCGTTTCAGTACGTAGCAAGTGATCTGATTTAAAATATTAACTATGCTGAAGATTGCTAGCATTGAACAAATTTTGAGGTTTTTTGGAGCTAATTTTTATTTGTTTCGAAATATAGTAAATAATGTTTGGTATAAAGGGATAAAAATAAAAAGTTTGTTAACATTATCGATGTCTTTTAAAGACTATGTACTCTTATAATTTTACTGCGGAATTGTTTGGAAGCGACAACGTTTTTGTTTCCAAAAGTATCAACATCATTTGATTGAAACACATCCAATTTTTTTTATCATGATATAGGTTATATTGGAACGATTCTATTATATGTAATTGTAGCGTAATTCCAACTATCTACAAAACGCATGCAGTGGAATCTCCCGAACAGTTTATCTTCAGTCTCTGAAGACGATAACTTGATTATCGAAACGCTTAAAGGTAATTATAGTATAATTTACAATTGGCGTAATCGTGAAAAAATCAATTGTATGTATACCGAAAAGTTTATGGTTTGTTTATGTTAAAGTCGTTTTCAATGGTGTGGTTCTGAATTGATATTTTAAAGCCGACGGTTGAAAAAACTTACCTTGAAAAGGATATCCGGTAAAATAAGGCGACATATTCAAAGTTGAAACTGCCATTTATTATAAATACAAAAATAAAAACACTCCCGATCGGTATTTGACACAATGATAGTTACACTACACTAAAAAAATTGTGTCCGCGTTCGTATTCCACACGGTATCGTTAACTGACCACATCTAAGGAAGAATGCAGTTTGTGTGGGTTCCTGGGTGAGTTTACTAAGTAGGTGCGACCCATACCCATCGTAAAATCTTATTGGTCGTTTTCGATATAGGAGGAGTCAAAATGGAACTCGATGGTATTGAAACGAGCCTACTACCAGGGGACCACCCTAGGAGACTGCCTGTCTACGGTGTAAAAGGACGGTTTTTATTTTTAGACTTTTATAGGGTAATTTATTATTTTACATGTTTTAGATGAAATTTTGCATATTTTGCCCGTGCCGGTATATTTCTAGGCAGGATGTGTTCAATATACGTACCAACGTCGCGTGAGTCCTTATACCTGTTTAAAATTATTGAAATTTTTTAATGAATCGTGTGTCGAAGGATGGAAATTCAGCTTACAACACAAATCATTGATTTTGAAATATTTATTAATAATATAGGGCGTTTCGTGTGACAAGACTTACAAAAAATTATTTTCCCTTTTTTTCAAAATTGGATACTATTCATATTAATAGTTCACAACATGTAAGTAGTGTAGTTTAATGTCAAAAAAGTATACCAGAGTTACGCAATAAATTAAAAGAAAAAAGATGTCCACTGATATTTTGAAAATCGAAAAATTGGAGTATCGAACCATCATCAAGTACCTGTATTTAAAAAGGTAACGAGGTAAGCAGTATTACGAAGATATGCTTGATACCCTTGGTGATCAATGTCCTTCGTATGCGACCGTGAAAAATTGGACTGCAAGATTCAAAAGAGGTAAATTTTTCATTGAAGATGACGACCAATCGGGAAGGTCAGTTTCTGTGTCAGTCCCCGAAAATATCGATGCAGTTCATGAAATGATTTTATCAGACCGTCGAATTGGTCTAAAACGGATATATGAAACACAGGATATTTCATACGAACGCGTTTATTATATAGTTTAAGCCAATTTAGACATGAGAAAAATTGCTGCAAAATGGATTCCCAAATGTTTGAATGTTGACCAAAAGCTTTCGATCTGTGCTCGATTTGAAAACGATGTAGACTTCTTAAACCGAATTGTTACTATGGATGGAATGTCACCATTCCTCTGGTTCTCCAAGACCTAAGAAGTTTTGTGTCCAAAAATCTGCTGGTAAAGTTTTTTGGAATTGCCATGGAGTAATCACGATTGATTTTTTTGGATAATGGTAGAAAAATAACTGGAGATTACTATTCGATATTACCGACCACTCTACGGAAAAAAATTAAAGAGAAAAGACGCGTAAAGCTATCCAAAGATGTTTTGTTTTTGCAGGAAAACGCCCCTGCACACAAATCTCATGTTGCCATGCAAAAAATTCGTGATTTATGGTTTGAATTACTAGAACATCTCTCTTATTCACCAGATTCAGCTCCGTCCGACTATCATCTATTTCCTCAACTGAAAAAAGTTTAAAAGATTGTAAAGTTTCTTCCAACGAGGAGGTAATAAATGCTGTGGAGGTCTGGTTTGCAGAGCAAGAAGAAATATTTTTTTGAAAGGTCTAGAGACGTTGCAGGTTCGCTGTATAATAAATGTATCCAATTAAGAGGAGAATATGTTGAGTAATAAAATATTTTGACATTGAAATTTTGTTTGGTTCTATAGTAGGCTAAGAATTTTTCAATATATCCTCGTATAAGATTAATGGCGTCTCAAAACTATTGTTTTCTTAATTATTATGTTTATTCTAATTAGATAAATATTACATAGTTTTTTCACTCCAATACTTACCGACGACAATTTTTCTTCATCATTCCATGTATTGTAAACGTCCAATAGAAAAAACAATATTTTTGAATACCTATTTTTAATACTTCTAACCAATGATCAGGATTCAAGTCTTTTATTTCCTGAATTAGTTCAATTTTACTAATATTATTAATAAACAAATTTTTTGTGTGATTTTTCCTCAACTTTTAATCGTATTCAAATTCTTTTCGTTATTCAATTTCGATCTTCCTGTTTAGACAGGAAATTAAATCTTTGCTCTATTCTCTTTTGGGTCTCAAGGAGGTTTATTTTAAAAAAATAATTATCAGATATTCAGATTCAGTCTAACCTATTCTATTTTGACAGTACCTACGAGTACTCTATTTGTGTATATAAAAAATGAGCAATCCACAACATAAAATCGAAGAGATTTGACATTTTTATGTGAAAATTGATGGAAGGCAGTAATCAGAGTTTTGTATATATCAATTCATGCGGTTTTTTCCAAAATTTGAACGTTTATTTACGAAAAACATGTACAATAGTATTATTCAAAGTATTGCCTATCTAAAGCCTTTTCCCATCTTTCTGGCAATTTGTGGATCCCATCCCAAAGGAACTGCGCTGGTTTGGGAGCCAAGAATGAATCAAGCCAATTTTTGATATCCATGCTCTGATTTCACATATGATTTTTTGCGCTTGGTGATCCATTTTTCATCATTTTTGAGTGAAAAAAAATTATTGTTGTTAACGCTTCAAATGAATGACATATACTGAAAAGACGTACAATAACAGAAGCTTTCCAGCGCAGGTTCGGAATATTGGAACGATATAATATTATACAAGTTACGCCATCTATTACCAAATCACACGAATTAAGTTATAGACCATTCGTGAAAAATGAAAAAAAGTTCTGCTTTAGTAGTTGGTTCTGTCAAAAAATGTCTATTAATCTTGAAAATTGCAGTTTTGTGAATCTAAATATAAAAAAAGTTGAATACTCATTTTTATTATTCACTAATTGCACTAAAAAATTCATTTTCATTTCACGAGCATTAAGCACTGATTGAAGTTTCGTCCCCGTGAAGAATATTCATCAACAACTGCTAGAATTTACTATTTTTTTTTCTATTCCTGTATCAAATGTTACACCTTCAATCTCTCCTTGACATTATTGAAGTAAGTCCATTTTCTGCGTGAATATTCTCTTCAGCTTCTTGTCTAATGTTAATTTCATCTGAAGCTGTGATATCTAAATGCATGCAAAGGGTTTGGCTCAAACTGTTTTCTCAAATTCTTCTCTTATTTTCTAATGAACTCTCAATATAGCATTCGACTACACTGTTGGATTTCCATCCTCAGTGTTGTTTTTTGTAGAATATCTGCTCCTGAGTCTGCCAAGAGAGATGTTGACATCTGATACAACGTCCTGTGTATCCTTTAACATTATGTAGATACAGGTACTGAGCAATCTTTGCTGGTAATTTTCCTATGCTATTTATCAAACGGGGAGGTTCGTTACATCGATAGTTAAGTCAGCTGGCCATTCCCTGAAATATTGCTTCCTTTTGTACGGATACACAAACTGCAATCATAGATAATTGCCGTTTCAATTGCTGTTCAAGGAAATACGAACCACGCTTATCGACAAGGGCCACCTCCAATCGCTGCAATCTATGAAGATATCACCGGCTTGTAAAATGGTAGTAGACTGTGTGAAGCTGTTTAATACTAGTTAGTACAGCTTCAGTTTATTACCTAGGTAATTGATGCCGCGTTTGTTGTTTCAGAATGTGCAGGACTTGATTAAAAAGAAATATTTATCGCACAGGAAATTTGTCATGCTTTTCTCCTCTTTCTTGCATGGTATGTTGCTAGTTTTTTTAAAAACGCACCATTTTTCGAATTTTTGGTAGGCCAGGAAGCTTCTTTTTGATTTTTCAGGTATTAAACTATTCATTGTAGCATTTGCATACCCTATTACTTCAATTAGAATGTCTGATTCAATATCTGGAGATATTTCAAGTAATTACATCTGACTTGTTTTGACTTATTTTGAAAAATCGTTGTCGTCGTCATCGTCGTCGTCTTGTCGAGTTTAGGTTTTTAAGAATATTTCGAAATAAATGTATAAAAATTTGATCAACAAGTTCCTTTTTAATTGAGATTTTAATAGCAGGAATTCAGTCGGAGGGATTGTGTCCTATTTAATTTTTTCTCCAAATTTATTACATATATTTCTGGGAATTTTCATGTTATTTTATAATTCGAAATAAATTATAATTTTCACTCATTACCGAATGGTATAAAACATAAACATTAGGTATTTTAACACGCTGTTTCCTACTCGAATTTTTATATTCTATATAAAAACATAGTTAGTACATTTTAATAATAAAATGGCAATTTGAAAAAAGTTTTTTTTTGCTATTTCTTCATTAGCGCCCATGTTTATTATCCTAGTATAAATACGAAGCTTGCAAAACCAACTAGTCTGTTAGTTAATAAACAATAGTTGTTACTTTTATTTTTGAATTACTGCCCTATAGCACAAAGTGAGATGAAATAGTCACGTCCTCGAGGTAAACACCAGCAGATAACTAGTTTTATTAGTAATTTCGTGGTTTCTTGTTGTTCGTTTAAGCATTGAACATAAAATTTAAAACAGCTTTATAGACATTGGCATCCTCAGTCATAAAGGATGTTGGGAAGATTACAGTTCTACTATTTTATAATTACGAACACGTAAAAAATGTAACTGCTAAAAGCAATTTTCCTGCCAGAACCTATAGAAAAAAAACTACAAACGAAGAATGTCTGTTCAGAGTCGTACAGTAGAAAGATTACAATTTTTAAGCAGCAATTTTTTATTTCGTTGATCCTTTTGCCCTTTTTTCCTCCTCATTCCATATTTTCAGTAATTCGAATACAAAACCTTAAAATTTTATGCGAATTCCGTATAATGTGCGGTTTTCTTTAACCGTTCTGTCAACTCGTTGAACCAGGTCATGTGAAACGACAGATTTGCGTCCTTTAAACGTCCTTTCGACACCATTCACGCACAACAACATCACTCATGAAGTTTTCCCCATACACACGACTCATTCTCAGATGGATTTCTGAAATACTTCAACCTGTAGAAAACGAATTACACTTGGCGTGAGCATCAATAACGGCGGACACGTTTTCGGCACAACGCCGACTGACGCTTGAATGCCAACAATGGCGGGGTATGTAGTGCGAGAGCTTCGCAATCGCCTACGACGTTTTCTTCTGCCCCCGCAGAAGCACGGAGCGGTCGGAGGTTTAATTTATCTAGACTAGTTTATCTAGTCCCACAGTATAGTTCTAGATCGTATTGCAGAAATCAATATCTGGTAAATTAATAAATTTTTCAAGAACTACACACCAAATTAATAAACTTCTTCATTATAACTGCAATAACTAGAATTATTTTGAAATAAATTTATCTGCATTGGTTAAGTGACAAGAACTATATTTACATATATGGTTGTACCCCCATTTTGGGGTTGAACTGCGTTAGGTTTCTAGATCATTTTTGCTGGGTGGATCAACCCTTTTCGTCTATTTAATCCACTCTCTTGCTAATTATTTTCCATTTCTTTTCGTCTCTTCATTCCTATTCTATTCAGATCCTCCTCTACTTTTTTCATCTATTTTTATTTGGACCCTCTCTTCTTCTTTTACCACCTGGTTCTTATTGTAGCATCGACAAGTTACTGTATCCTCTCAAGCTCTCCACAGATGTCATGGAATTATTTTCTTTTGTACGAAACATTTTATTATTGGTGTAGTTTAAAACGCTATATATAATTCATAGATGAATTAATCTGTACATGGAATGTTAAGCTAGGTTTATACGCTACCATAAATCAGAGGTGCACAGCAATTTGTTCAGTTTGCATGTTAGGTACTTTCATTTAATTGATTACTCGATAGATGCTTTGATTTTAATAAAATCATCAATAAAACATATAATTCATCGAAATCAGATTGTTAATTTGACATTTTGTATTTTTTGAACTAGCAGTACAACTACCACAGCAACAACTAGTATTTTTTGCTTTGATATCGAGTAGAAAACGAAACGTTTTACACTTTGGTCGTGCGAGCTGAGAACAATCGAAACTAATGGAATCGCATACGTGTAAATCAGGCTATAGTAGATTCTGGTACTATCGTCGACATATTCAATGAATTGGTACTCATTTTGTATTAAACGTTTTCTAGTTTTAGTTTTATTTAGTTTCAGTATTCTTTAAAGGTTTTTCCGCAGTTTCTAGTACCTAATACATAATGGATTAAGATTTCGCGACAAAATATTTAATAGAATAAAAATAATTGTCGGAATAAACATCGCGTACCCACATAATATAAATACCATTTCATTTTCAATTCAAAAGGATAATTTATTTCGAAATAATTGTTATTTTATTTTTTCTTTATATTTTACGATACCGATTACCAATGGCTGCGTAGACGTTTAAAATTTTATGTTCGGTGCTTCAATGAACAACGAGATACCGCAAAAAATAATTTTACTTGAATCGAGTACCTACTTTCGTTGATAGTTTTCAACGTAAGGCGGTACCCAGATATCGTTTAGCTCCTCCTATTGCGCTATAAAATATTATACACCCAAGTTACTAGGTACGTGTATCCACTTCAATTAGTGGGAAATAAATATTCAGCCATAGAGTAAAAATCGTTTATTGTATATGTATGCCAGCAAGACATTTATATATAACGAAATTAACGAAGTAAACAAAGTTCTTTGCACTTTTTATTGCATCTTTTCCATTAATAACTTCTTTGGATTGACGATAAACGAAATGTAAATAAACAAAAACGTAGTTATGGTAGTTGTAATAAATGTAGAAAAAGAAATCGGAGCTGAAGAGAAACTTATAGAACAAGTTAGTAGCTTCCAATACCTGAGAACAGGAACAGGAAATTAATAGAATTGAAAAGGCGAATCCTATCTATCTAGCAAGGGATCTCAAACTAAAAAGAAATCTCCAAAGAAACAAAAATGTATAAAGCAATTTACAAGACAAATCTTGTATGGCTGTAAATCTTGGATATTAATGGAGAGAAAGAAAAAAATTGAATGGGAAAAGAGTAAAATTGTAGAGATGAAATACCTACCTTAGAAAAGAAACGATTTAGAAACTCTAGGAAAAGAACCCATACAAGAATTCTTATAAAAAGAATCACCTACAAAGAATGGATAAGAAAGTACCAGTTTGGGAAAGTAAAATGTCCAGAAAAAGAAAAAAGGAAGACCACCAGCAACATTCGACGACTTGATCAGATAAATCTTGAAAAAAATAGGAAGGTCATAAGTCGAAGCGAAAAATTTAGCGTCAGATAGAATAGACTGGAAACAAATAATTAAAAAGTAAAATTAACACCCTATAGAGTAAAAAAGGGAAAAGATTTATATATTTTTCTATTATCAATCAGAATATTTTTTCCATTCTATGGGTTAATTTGCTAGCGAGATAATTAAACATCTATAATGTCTTGATGAGGCTTACATCCAGTGATGCAACTTCTTAAACCTCATATTAGGTCTATTGGCCAACTTTTTTTAGTCTTTTCGCGTTTTCTCTAGTACTGGATGTGGGTGGTATTTGATGATCATCTCTTGGATAACTTCTTGTACAGTGGGCACTAGGGTGTCCCTTACATTTCAAGTCTGATGTTTTTTTTACGCATACCTTTTTCAAAGTTTCGTAATAGTCCAATATTGACTACAAAAAAAAATAGGTTCGATTAATGAACGATAACCCACCCGTGCCGACTTGCTATTTAAACTTTTCCATACGAGTTGCTTAAGTACTGCGCTGTGACTTGTAACTACATGTTTTCATCTGACGGTAGAAAACAGCTTCTTGCTTCCGTGCCGGAACTAGACAGTTCTTCTGGAAAACATCAAGCTAAGGTTGTCTCAACAGCTCTCTTTGACAGGAACCTTCACGATAAAGTACAAATTATGTGCTGCGACACAACAGCTTCCAATACGGGCCGTTTCAATAGAGCTTGTGCTATTTTGGAGCAAACGTTAGGAAGAGAATTGTTGCTTTTCGCCTGTCGACATCATGTTTATGAATTGGTCCTAAAAGCTGTCTTTGAAACCAAGATTAAGAAAA
Source organism: Diorhabda carinulata (assembly GCF_026250575.1). Classification (NCBI taxonomy): domain Eukaryota; kingdom Metazoa; phylum Arthropoda; class Insecta; order Coleoptera; family Chrysomelidae; genus Diorhabda; species Diorhabda carinulata. The sequence continues at coordinate 16,650,185 of NC_079462.1, forward strand.
TTACTAGTAGCCCAGATATTTTGATGTTCAATAAGTTCAGAGAAAATTGGAAAAACATCGATTCTAGTAAAATTGAACCATGTCTTCATTTTGCAAAAGAACGTGTTGCCGATACAGACATTCAAGCTTTGTTACTATTTTATAAGGCTAAATTAGAAAAAGGTTTTGTAAGAGATGACTACCGTGAATTGGTCGAACTGTGCGTTATATTTTTAGGAGCAGACACAGAGGAAACATTAAAAATAAAACCCCCCGGAGCTATCAGGCGCGGTGGATGGCGAGAGCGATCTATTCTTTAAAAATATGTTTACTTCAGTCTTAATGCCGAATGATTGCGAAGGAAAAAAAACTCTACAAGACGATTGCTTATTTGCAAGCACCTAACCAAGATTTGCGCTTCTTAAAGATGTTAAAAGAGTACGAAAAAGTTGACGCAACAATTTCACAAGCGTCTATAAGCAAGTTCAGCCATCACTTGTTGTATTTATGTGAAGAGATAGTCATTCTATCACTATTTGATGATGAAGTTGATAACCAAACTAAGAAGAAAATGATTGCCAACTTCAACAGGGAGAAAAAAAAAAATGATTTCAGCAAACGCTACGACCCGTCGAAGGAAGAGCTAACTCAAATGTTGTTTGGTAAGTAAAATTGACTTTTGTTATATTTTCAAAATTGTTATTGATTTTTATTTGTTATTTAACTTATTTTTTTTTCTTTTCAGATAAAACACTGGATCATTTCGTATCGGAAAAGAGCAAACAATTTTTATCACGACTGCGGATCGACGACTGTAGTTTTCTAAAGGAAGATGTATCTTCGTGGAATAAGAATGCTGCTTTTCTGGAAGCTAAAAGAAGAATAAGTTATTTGAGAGTTGTAAATGATACTGCTGAAAGGGCTGTTAAATTAATGCAAGATTTTAATGGACTTATCACGGCTCAAGAAGAACAGTTCTTGCTGCGCTGTGTCCAGGAACATAGAAAATTGTTATCCGGACTGTGAAAAAACTAAGTTACCCTCAATAATTGTTATTACTTTATGTTTTCTATTAAAGATTTATATTCATCTTATTTATTTTTTACTTTTATTTACTTTATTCGTTGCATTTATAGTAATTTTATAGCAGACCGCAATTTCAGGACAAAATACGTTTTTTCCTAAACAACTTTGAAGCTCGGTCGGTACTGGTTGCAATTATGCTAGATTGATAAAATTTTATAATCAAGTATCTTATAGCGTTAGTAAAAAATATAGAGGGTATGCATTTCGAAATTCGAAAAAAAAAATTTTTTTGTCGTATAAGGGACACCCTCGTGGACACTCCCAGGTCCACGTGAATGATGTGATACATGCCATGGAGCATCTACTAGTTGACGGAGTATTTTAGATTGGGATCTGAATCTGAATAATATTTGTATTAGATTTGGAAGCGTATATAACTCGAAATTTTAACAATTTTGAAAATACTTGAAAATAGATGTAAAACCAAAAAAAATCAAGCCTAATCAAAAGTTTTCAAGCCTAATCAAAAGTTTTCAAGCCAATTTATCGAAATAAGTACATACAATTCCATTTTAAACAAATTTGCTATTTTTTATAATAAAAAAACTTCTAGGAGAAAAAACAACTTTTATACGATTTAAAAAAATAAAATTTTCTAATACATCACAACAGTTAGTATAGTAAATCTCAACAAGAACAAAATTATAATAAAATTGGCCTCGAGAAAAATCTGAAAATTATTTGTCCATCGTTAGAGAACATAATTTAATGGAAAAATTAAAAATATAGTTAGGTACATATATACAAATACACTTTTTTGTAACATTAAATTTCATATTGTTCGCAACTAGTATAAGAAAAAACCTGCTCTAGCTACACGAAGAAAAATTAAGACGTAAAAAGGTCATATTTTGTAAAAATATTTATTTTAATATAAAATATGTTTACTTAATAATGAATTGTAATGTTATTTAGTTTGTGAAATTAATTCTGTTCATTAAACTTTGTAAAAATATTCCAATTTTGAGTTTAATAAATTTTTCGGACATCGAAAATATAACTCTCTATAAAAATCAGTTATCACATAGGTACCATTAATTATCATTTCAAATAAATCAATTCGAAATTTTTATTAATTTTTGTTTGCCATAAGTCGTTTCCTGCTCGTTTGGATACCATTGTTCGATTTATCATACCTGCTTCAATTAAAGCTCAACACTTTTTTTCTTTTTTTTTCAAGCGCCACACATTTAGAAATATTTTAATCGCATTACTTTACGTTTCGTTGATAGATGTCAGTGATACAGATTATTGTCGAATTTTATGCACAATTTACTCATAAATATAGATAAGTATTTTATCTATAGAAAATGATGTTATTTTTTTTAAATTAACACAATTATGATGTGAAATGTTTTCTAAAACTATAATTAGGTAGATAATCTCTCAGCTGATTACGGATCCTTATCCAAAACAAAATTTCCGAACGTCCCATTCAATTTTCGGTGAAAATTTAAAATTCATGATCTAGAACTTTTGATTTTCCTTCCATGATTGTATGATCTATTTCGTTTTATAATAGACGTTTAATAATTTCACACAGATTTTGCGCCAAAGTTCAAGAAGCTATTTATATGAAATGCCGAAATATCACAATTTTCAATAACCCATAAATACGCTGCTTATGAGAATTAATAGTACAGGCATTTTTAAAGTTTAAAAAACCATAGACAAATGAAAACTTCTATCGGGTAGAAAGGATCATATTATATGACTACAATCCGATTAAATCGATCAGTTTCTAAATAAAATTGAATATGATCCGGGATAGTTTCCAAACATTCACATAAATAATCAGGTTAACACGTTCATAGTTTTCGAAAAATCCTATAAATCAATAAAATACTAAATAGAGGGCGCCTTAGACGAGTGAGGTAAAAAACGAGTAGTTCCTTGGGTATCTAAATATCTTATCTATGGACGTCCCAAAACTCGTTTCTGTTACTATTATAATATTTGTACAGTAGGGGTTTGAAACGAACGTGTTTTTTTCTCACCATGTGTGATTAAAAACAACGTATCAATCACAAATTCCTCGTTAAATGGAAAAAAATCCAACTGAGTGCTATAAGATGCCTTCGTGGATAATTCCCTATCTCGTACGCGTGTTTTTGAGTGGTGTAAGCGTTTTAGTAAAGACCCAGAGAGCAAATCAAAATTCAAGGTAATGTTATTCGTTTTTTTCGACATTAAAGGTATCGTGATGACTTAATAGGTTCCAAAGAGTTCCAACTGTCATCCTGACTTACTATTTGTCAGTTTTGGCAACAATGACCCGAGTTGTTGAAGAACAACTCGTGGACTTTGCACCAGGACAACGCATTTGCCCATTAACACCCGTCGTACTCATCAGATTTGGCAACGTGCGACTTTTTTTTGTTTCCGAAGATAAAATCTGCTTTGAAAGACACCCGATTTGAGTCTGAGCAAAAAACGGCCATCACCAAAGAAGACTTCTAACATTGCTTAGATCAATGGAAAAATCGCATGGCATTGTATATGTGCCAGGGATGTAGAATAATTTTTATAATAAAACCATTTTTCATAACCGTTATTTAATAGCCAGACCTCGTAAAACTTATCAAGATGCTTTAATTAAGTATGAGATTCTTTGTTGAATTTATAGAATTTGCATTGTTATTTATAAACTTCATTACAATTTCTACTCACAATAAAAATATATTTTTCATAAAAATCCCACACATACCACGTTGCCCGAAGCAAAGCAAGTCACCATCAATCGATGAAAAAGTATATAGAAATATAAAAGTGAATGTTGGATCGGTGGTTCGCGATGGTATCTCCAGATGTCCAGTTGGTATAATTTGAGGGCGGCACGGCGGCACGCTCGCCACGTCAACCTCCACCATTATCATTGTAATGTGTCCTACGGCAGGGTATCGGCCCTTTCATCGTTCGCCGACACTCAGCACTGCTTTGCCATTATCTTCGACTGAAGGAAAACCGAGCCGCCGCGATGGTGGTAGTAGCTGCCACGTTCGATGTAATCGATACCAAACCAAAAAAAAATCAACTCGAAATTAGCATATTCTATGCAATAATTGAAACTCGATTCAATGTTAATCCGAAAATATAACACCCCGTATGAGGTTTAGCTAATTTTCTATTAATTTGTAGATAAATTAGATTTACTAGATGGAATTCAGTAGATATTAATATTGTCGATTAATTTTACAAACTAATTTCGATAATAGATACAACCGTTATTCGTGAATAACTGTAATCGTATTATTTCACGGTTATTGTTTAAAACAATTAGAACGGAATCGAATACGAATCGTACGACAATTTCTATAGAAATCGAATGAAAACGCGGTACCCAACTAAGAACGTCATATTTCACGAACACATCCGAGTCCTCGTATTATAATAAAGGCTGCGGTAAATGTCTATAATTTTATATAAACAGTTATTGTGCATAAATGCAAACTAACACCTGTGCCCTCGACTTTTTACAGTACAGGACTTGCAAAATATTCATCACTGTTATCGACGTATTTTTAATTTTATAGAGAATTATATTGAAAGAAGAAAGGGGCAAATGTTTAATAGACGCGAATACAATTAAAAAATTGATTTATTTATAATTCATAAAAACGTAATTCTGATAAAATTTGTATGTGATGTTTCTAAACTTTTTAATTTGATTGTTAGAATTTTTGGTTGTGTGTGTGTACTGTCTACTTTGTATACTTCCGTTTTTATCTTATTTGTGCATTCAAAAGCATGTACTACAGTTTTTCCTCATCCTAAATATCACTTTTCCTGGTATATACCATTAAATCAATTTTTCGTAGTGACATCTCATTCTTTGAATCCAGCTTTTATCAATGTGACAATTATTTGGGAGATAGCCCCTGCAATCCACTCAGATGATGATCGTTTTGATTCCGAAATCAAGTGATAAACTTATCGATACAAAAAATCTGATTTATTACATGTTAACATGATCAAAGACTGCTCTGAATCATCAATACGTCCACCACTCTCTCATGGTCAAATGTTCATGCATAATTGTAAACACATTGCTTTCTGATTTCTTTAAGACTTCGAACATCTCATGCAATATCAATTTACGTTTAGTTTGAACCAATTTTTGGACTTTTTTAATGTTTTCTGGAGTAACTACATCAATAGGATGACCAGAACTTTCACCATCATCGTTTAAACTTTTAAATTCAGAAAATTAATAACAAATGGTTCTTTTCGATGGAGAAGAGTCCGGAAAACATTTTTGAAGTTTTTTTTCACCAAGAAGCAATGATAAATTAACGTTGTTTTGAATACATTGTTTGTAAAACAACAAGAGTAGTTTCACTCAAATGATTCCAGCTTTTTGCTAAATTCGGTCATCTTCAATTCACTTGTTTTTGTACTAAGCGTCGTCTTCTTTTTTAAAACAATCCAATTTGTCTCAACAACTATCAGAACTTAAATATTATTAAGATACAATGTTTTGTCTGCTGTATTTATAGCTAATATGAAGTCCTTTAATGATCCTTAGAAAGAACATTATAGAACTGTCCCATTATTTTATTTGACTACGAAATCATATAAACAAAGGACTCTACTGTGTTCTATCACCGTTTAATTTTCTTATTTGTATTCAATATTAAATTGATTCAAATTAAATAATATAATTTGTGCTGAATCAGCCCCTTAATAATTCAAATTTTATTCGGAGTAGACTCTCCCATCAATTTATTAATTCTCCGAATAGGTATTTCACTAACGATCAGGTATCCTGAAACATTTCGCTGACAGCAACAACTAAATGTTATTAATATTTCATAAAGTATGTTATTTTGTAACATCGTTTTGTGCACTACATTTTTTTTTGTTTTTGTCTCGGTACGTAAAGCCTTCAGGTACATAATGAAACTTGGATGACAGAAATTATTTAGATATAAATGCTGATAAATGTGAGACGGTTAAAAAAAATACGAGAATTAAATTGTTAAATAGTAGAATATATTTTTTAATAATAAGTGTATATATATATATATATATATATATATATATATATATATATATATATATATATATATATATATGTATATGAGCTACTAGTGGATAGCCTTTGGCTATTGAAAAGGAAAAAAAAAGTCGTTCCGAGTATTAGAAAGAGAAAGATAAAAACTTCACACGTGTTCCGTAATAATCTGTCTCATTAACATATTAAGATCCCGCTTTGAAAAAGTTGCGCTCCGGTCGGGTTTATTAGACTTTTAAACTTGTTTATGAACGTTTAAATACTTTTCACACAAGGTTAGGAGAGTCTCAACTCATTCATTTGCTCGATTTAATGTGAAACTATTGTGAATGCATCTCTTCTCCAACAACGTATACCGAAAGGTCTTTTGGCAAAAAATGTTTTTAGGCTCATGCTCAACTTTCGTATTCTTTGTCGGGTTAGCTAAAAGGAATCGTTTCAGTTCCGCTTTTATTTTGTTATTTCGTCAGTTAACATATTTTCTTTCTTTCCGATTGAAGGGAATTTATTTTTCTATATAACGTCAATTCAATTATATAAAATGCAATAAATACAAATTAATTTATTTTGTTAAGTAAACGTTAATTTCGATTTCGAAGTAAATTTATGAAATTTTTCACCAGCCTAAAAACTAAAACTAAAGCAAAAACTCAAATGAATTGATAATTGGCGCTATACGATTAATTAACCTCACTAAAGTTGATTTCTTTTCTATTGATCGATTCTTATGAATTTTTTTTATTTCATCGCTCGCTTCAATTAGTTATTGACTGTACAGTCCCTGGCCAAATTATTAGACGCACTGTATTTTTTAAATAATTAATTAAAAATTTATTGTAGACTACCTATTTAATTTTAACATATGGCAACATTGTGTTCACAATGTGATACATGGAAGTAAACAAGTACCAACCTGTATTAGTCGCGATCGGAATCTCGTCAGGTACGGGCGTGCTTCTGTGTCTTTTTGGACTGCGATTGTTTGTTTAACTCAGTTATTTGTTTATTTATTTTTTTATTTCTACTTATGGGAAGAAAAGGCAATCTTTCACCACGTAAAAAAAACTGAAGTGAAGGCCCTTGTGAATGAGAAAACATTTACAAACCGCGAAATTTCACGAAGATTGAAGATTTCTGAAGCTAGTGTAGGACGCATAAAAAAGAAAATTTAGACAGGAGAGGAATGAAGTCTAAAAAGAAAGAAAAGATGCGGTAGAAAACCAATTGTCACTCCACGGTTAGAGAGATGTTTGAAGAAAATTTGTCTAGAAAACAGATTTGCTATTACAAATATGATCAAATCACAACACCAGGATGCTAGCGCAAATACTTCCGAACGCACTGTCCGAAGAAAATTGAAATAGCTATATTTTAAGGCCTGTCGCCCCGCAAGGAAGCCCAAGTTAACAGTTGCAATAGAAGCAAAGCGCCTGAAGTGGGCCAAACAATGGAAAGACAAAGATGTGGACTTCTGGAGATCGATAAGATATTGTAATTTAATCAAAAATTTATACATTCATATCATTTTCAGTTAAATAAAGTAAAGAAACATGGAAGAAAGCACATTCGAAATTTTGCAGAATAAAGCTCTGTATTTGCGTCGTCGTTGTGGAGAAAAGTTTCATCCTGACTGTGTCGTTCAAACGGTTAAACATCCCACCAAAGCGATGATTTAGTCAGTCATCAGCGGCAAGTGCACTGGACGTCTTTACATCATAAGAGAAATAATGAGGCCAGGGACATATTCCACAATAATACTTTGCAATTTTGCACTTGTCACTTTTTTTTGCAAAGACTTTGCGGATAAGGACTTACGTTAATTTGACATTAGATTAAATTTTGTTAGTTCCTGTCTGAATTTTGCTGAATATTTATAAAAAAGATGTTAGAATTTGAATTCATTTATTCAAGTGAAGATGACGATAACGACAATGCCGTCAGAAGACGCAAAGTGTATAAAGAGCGCTTCAACTTTGAACACTTGGGTGATTTTCGATTGACTTCAGAGGGTGTAGATATTGTGTTACAACATATTGGACAACATTTAAGACATCCCACAGAAAAGAGTAAAGCACTTCAACCTAGCAGCAGTTGCTGATTACCTTGCATTGGCTAGGAAATGGATGCCAACTTCACGGTATAGCCACAATGCATGGAGTTAGCAAAGCAGCCGTATGCAGAACTGTGCATCGGGTTGTCAATTCTATTGTACAACATTCGTACGTTGGCCCGAAAATCCTGTAAGACTAGCACAACAATTTTTCAACATTGCGGGGTTTCCTTCTGTATGTGGGTGGTCTTTTTCTAGTTGTAATACCTCCAGTTTCTTTTATGTATCTCAATCTCTAATAAAGACTCTTTTGGTTTGACTCTCCTATCTTCATTGTGGTTTTTCTTGTTTTGCACACAATTTTCTCCTGTCATTTATCTCTTCCCCTCGTGGTAGTCAATTTCAGCTTTCAAAATTTCAGTTCCAGTTTCGTTAGAAACTGTGTTGCGAGAGGTACTCGCACTTGGCATTGGTTGAGTTTCTGGAAGATTTATTCCATCCACTACCGCATTATCTTTATTCAAAGTATCCAGTATTGCCAAATCCACTTCGTCTAATTTTTTGTCTTTTCCCCCCCGATGTTCCTGTCCGACGTGCATTATCTCGTTTATTCTACGAAACACAAACAACTCACATGTAGTGAACATTTTAAATTATTTATTACGTGAACTTACCCAAAGTGCGGCTTTTCCATAAGCCGAACAAATTGTCTCTTACATGGGTCCACTTTTTTCTGGAGACGCCAATTCTAAAGACTTAGCCAATGACGGTACAATCTCCCATGCGTTTTGCTTGTCTGCGTTAGAGGTTGTTTTGAAATTTCCAAATAATATAATGCGCTTCTTTTCAATAATCAAATCTTTTTTTCCCAGATTTATACGAATAAACTATTTTTGCAAACCACTCAAACACTTAGTAGAATAATTTGACAAGTGTCAAAATGGCAATTGGTATTTTGCGAAGAGATATATATTGTGGAACAAAAATCGGAAAAAATATAGCTTATCGATGTATTCTTTGCACTGTCTGTCTGTCAAAACTTTTTTGGCTGAAGAAAATATCCCTCTGTTAGATTGGCCGAGTAATAGTCCCGATATGAATCCGATTGAAAATGTGTGGGAGCTAATGAAAAGAAAAGTAGCTAAGGATGTGATAACCAACAAAACCCAGCTTTTAGAAAAGATTATTCATGTCTGGAATCATCATCCTCAAATACAGGAGACAGTACAGTTTTGAATTGATAGCATGCCGCGCAGAATTAAAACTTTTCTGTAAAATTTAGTAAATATCTTCTTTAAATCTAGTTTTATTTATGTTAATTTAATTCGTCATTTATTAGATAATATAAAAATAAAAAACCATGCAATTTAAAACAATAAAACGGTGCAATATCACTCGGTAATTGATATTTTACATGAAATCTTGCAGTGCGTCTAATAATTTGGCCAGGGAGTGTAGATAGACTAATAAAGTTAAAAGCAGCTCCTGTAAATAATACCCATGAATTCTCACCAAACACCAGGCATCCTTAGGAATATATTCACAAATGGAAACGTGGTCTCATACATTTATCGATTTTATTTTGAACGCTTAGGTCTTCCATAATCTCTACTTACTATTTTTAATTATTTATTGTTGTTCTAAAATCTTAAATCTGGCATTATCTTCATGTGACTCTACTCTTTTGGATCTAACGCAATTCTTCTTCTACCAAATTTCGTATTTCATTATTTATTCTTTTCAGTCATAATTCCTTATTCCATGATAAATCTAATTTCCCTTCATCTGTTTTGTTAAGAATCCACGTTTTCGGTTGCATCTCCAAGACCTTCGAAAAAATTTGGTACTAAATACTTCTGTAAATTAATTACACCTCGCAGAATTATCGATATCTAAATATTGAATCCTGGTTAACCATCTTCTTATTTGGAGCTTGAGTAAAATACGTATTACCAACTTATTAATCATAACATTATACAAGGGAATAAAATTCAAGGAATTGGTTGTAATTTTTTTAACCTTATGTAAGCGTAGTACTAGTCTAGACCTTTACAGGTCCGGTTGAGCGCGGAAAATATTTAGTTCTTCTAATTGTACATTTCCTTTCGTCATTTTTGCTTCTAGATTACCTACCCACTTCGTGACCGTCGTCATTGATAACCACATCAAGATATAATTTTGAACTTGTTCTAAGCTTATTGCTTTTTCTTAGTTCAGTTGTATTGGATAACTTCTCGTTGTCATTATCATAAACTTCGATTCACTGTCAATGAAGCCCCAATAATCTATGCATATTTGATTTGCGCAAACTTTTTATTTCTAAAATGTAATCTTATAGTTTTCTTTTCTTATATATCATTCAAGTGTCTAGTTTTCTTTCTTTCATTATACAGACAAAGTACGTTTTTCAAATTTTTCAAACCTAGTTAGAACTTGAATAAACAGACGGAGATGTTTGGATTTAATTAAAAATCTGCATTGGCGCTCGATTAAATCAAATAATCCGTTTCTGAGCTTTAAAATTATTTAGTTTTAGATTTTTTGGTCTAAATAGAAATATTTTTGTTACGTCTTTGATTCCGTATATATTTTTTGCAACAAAACATTTTGGAATTTGTAAAAATCATGTAAATCTAACAACAGGTTGTTCCGTAACATGAATAACGAATGTTAAAAGGAGAAAAAGAGGAGAATGTTGTGTTGTTGTCACCTCGCTTATAAATGTTGGGTACACGGTGACTACAAACAGTGCGCGGCACATAAATTTCGAATTCACAGAGGGTGGGCCCGTAAATGGGACCGCCAAAGCGGCCGCTTGTATACACTCACAATAGCCCGTATTATGCCTTATGGGCCGCCAAAAGAACTTGCCTGTGAAACCACCATCTAATGCGAGAGATCAACTTCTAACACTCAACGTATGACAAGCTGGTGTCCCATAGAGGAAGAAACATTTAATAAGTAGGTATTTCCTCTATTTTTTATGTCGAACCGTATTTTTTTCATTCATTCTTGCATAATCCTAACGATAGATTCGGAAATACGTAAATCAGTATTAGATTCTATGACATTTTTCGGATTTTACCAACTATAAAATTTATCAAAAGTTCATAATGTAACTAAAAGTAATAAATATTGGTTACGTTAGTCCTTGCAATGGAAAAACTACAATAAACTTAAATAAAAAATAAAACGCCGGCTGTTTTCTGACAACTCAAAGACGTCAACTCTATATTTATATATATATTTTTAATTAAATTGTCAAATTGACAAAATACCCTGAACATATAGGGACACTATCTAATACATACTAATATCTATATTTAATACACCCCCTCAACTTAAATGTATTAATAATCTAAACATTTATATTGCCAAAAAAAGGTTCGACAACCAACAAATTTTTCTTTTGACAAACATTTCTTTAGGCATACCGGAATCTATTATTTTTGTTCTAATTTTGTCTAAGAGAGTTCTATTCATTCTTTCGGCGGCTCCGTTTTGCTGAGGTATGTGGCAATGTATACTCCAAAAATAATTCCTTTCTTCTTGCAGAATTCTTTAAATCTATTTGTTATAAATTCACCACCGTTATCTAATCTAATCGCTTTAACATTTACTTCTTTTTGCCTTTCCAATTCTACTATGTTAACTTCTAAATTTTTATCAGCTTCATTTTTTGTTTTGAGAATTTTAACTACAACAAAATGCGAATAATCATCGATAATGGTCTGAAAATCATCTGAAAACCACAAACGTCGCTGTGGATCAATTCGCCAATTTTGGTTGATTTTCTTTCTCTATCAGTAAATGGGCATCTTGTACCTTTACTTTCCATACATGTAGAGCAAATTTTATTTTCTGCTGGTAATCCTAACTGAATTAAAACATCTTTTCCGGCATGACCCAGTCTTCTGTGCCATATATCTGCATCTAATATAACATTACATTTCTCATCTCCATGTCTTATTTTGTCAAGTATCAACACATATAGACCATTCTTGATTTTACAATTTAAACGCAAATTTTTACCTTGTATAATCGTCTTTTCTCTTTATACTATAATTTTATGATCCATTGAGGTAATTTTCGAAAGTGATAACAAATTATGTTTCATATTTTGAACGATCAATCCTACGAAACAAAACTTTTGTCCTTGAGTTCCTGTTTTCAGAGTTATTATTTTATTTGCTTGTAAAATGTCACCGTTTGCAATATGAATGGTTACGGGCGTGTCTAGCTTTCTTATATTAACCATATTATTTTCTAGTTCCTCTTTCAATAAATGATTACTTGCTCCAGAATCCAAAATCATTGTCATTTTTTCATTTGTTTCAGAACATAAATTTGCAGCATACAGCTGCACTTCTTCCTCTTCCTCTTTTATAACGTTAGCTTGCCCTGAATTTTGAGTACATGATCTTTGTCTTCCTCTATTTCTTATTCTTCCTCTTCCACGTCCACTGTAACCACCTCTACTTCTATCTCGCTTAGGACATTGTGAAAACCAGTGTTCTTGGCTTCCACATTTATAGCACCCATTTGAAGCTTTAAAACTAGATTCTGTAATGTCTGGCTGTGAATTATTTTTAATTTCTTCATCTAATAGTCTAGCTTTAACGTAATCTAACTTAACATTTCCCATTGTTTCCAAAACAGTGGGTACATTATTATATTTTGGCGGTAAAGCAAACAAAAAAAGACATACTTTATCTCCTTCATATATATAGATCCCATATCTTTGAGATCTCTTATAGTTGTATCAAATTTTAAAAATAGGTCTTCCATTTTTTCAAATTCCTCATTTTTCATTGTTAATAATTTTCTCCATAATGCCATCTTAGTCAAAGAACTTGTCCTTAGAAACACATTTTTAAGTGCCTCAATTTGTTCTTTGGTCGTTATGCATTCTTTAATAATATCTAAATGCTTATCTGATATTCCCGGAATAATAATAGACTGAGCTTTTGAATCTTTACATTCCCATTCATCCTTCTCTTTTCTACTTGCTGTTGAGCCTGGTGGATCACCATTTATTGCCTCTAAACACTTATCTTTTCGGCATAATATTTTCATCGTAAACAGCCAGTTGCTAAAATTGTTAGCTTCTAGTATCGATATCGTCGTATTTGTAGTCATTTTTCTAAATTCTTTCGAGACTTTTCTCTTTTGACTTTGTCATTAAAACGCTAAATTTTTCTTGACTGATTTCAGCCACGAAATATTATAATTCTTCTTAACAACGTTCTGGGCCCATAACCTATTGGTTATGTTAGTCCTTGCAATGGAAAAACTACAATAAACTTGATTAAAAAAAAATAAAACGCTGGCTGTTTTCTAACAGCTCGAAGACGTCAACTCTATATATTAATTTTTTTTAAATTAAATTGTCAAAATTCCTCAACAACTAAATACAGACAAAATAGTCTGAACATTTAGGGGCAATATCTAATACATACTAATATCTTTATTCAATAATAAAAATAACAATATCGACGAAAGAATAGAAGAATAATTATTGATAAACGATGTATGCTAGTATTTTACGTAAAAAAATCGTCATTAAAACGAAATAAGCAGGGCCGGATCAAGATTTATAAGGCCCAGGCCTAAAATAATGACGGGACCCCCTTAAGGAATTCGAAAACCCAGAAAAATTCACAAAATAATATCAATACGTTAGATTTGTGGTATCAACACATCAAAAAATACAGAATGATTTCCAAATGATGGGGCCCTCTTGGACCTGGGGCCCTGGGGCTATAGCCCCCCCAAGCCCCTATCTTAATCCGGCCCTGGAAATAAGTCAAAATTTTTGCAAGGATATATTTTCTCTCAGAGAACAATTCACACATAGGTTTAAACTTTTATCTCGAACCTATAGGTATGATTAACCCTAGCGAACTTGCCATTGAAAAATGTTTAGAAATTAATCTGGAAAGAAACAATTGATTCATTCGGACTACTATTATCTCGTTCCCATGTTAACGATTCAAAATTGATCTGGGAATTAGTGCATTCGAGCTAAAAATAATGTCAAACCTCCGAATACTTTAACGATTTCTGCTCTGATTTTCCTGAAAATTTAGAATTAACTTCATCTGACCCTCCATATCGAGATCTACAAGGTCGCAAGGTGTGTAAATTGTTTTATTTTTATTATTCAACCCTTAAGAACCACTCTTTTACCAAGATTATAAGTATATCATCTCTTGATATTCTTAAATGTACCTACAGGAAACTTAGCATCAACAGAAAAAATCCGTGCGCCAAAATTTGAAACTTTTTCATAACCTATAATTCACAAAAAATTTTTAGATTTTTATTTTTTATATAACTCCATTAATTTTGAAGATATGACATCATACAAAAAACCCTTTCAAAGGTAATTTTTAAGGCTACAAGCCTATGTATGTTAGAAGGATTTGGGACCCTCCACATTTTATTAATAAAGGGTCAAAGGGCTGTGGATAAGCAATCCTCGCACTATGGTGACAGATTAATTTGGTTATAACCCCGTTAATTTTTATGCTACAAAAAAAAGAAAAAAAGCAAAATAATCGTGATAAAAAATGAATCAATTTGATTGTTTATTTGTTTTTGTATCTATTATAGTTATGGAGAAAAAATGAAGAAAAAACATTTTTTTTTAAATCCTAAAAAAAGTATTATTTAATGCTCATTTTTTTCAAAATTTTCCATTTCTAATCAGCCAAATTTCAAGATGTCGTAAATAACATCCAAATAAAGTATTTGGTACAAGGTATAAGTTTAATTTTGATTTTTAATGAAACGGCATTAGTTGTAGTGCAATTTTTTTTAGCTTTAGCTATTTTACATCATATCTCACTGAAATTTCAGTGGAAACGACTTTTATCAGTAGTCATTCGAAAGATCTTTTTGAGCTCTTTGTATTGTATGACTTTTTGTTGAAAAATTTACCCTTTTCCGTTATTTGAGGTTAAATGCTCAATTACGTAAAACAAAAGCTGTTCAAGTATCTATAACTTGTTTTAGGTACAACATTAATATCTTAGAATATAACTTAATTTCTTTGTTTTTTTATAAGCTTCATTTTTGTTCTTCACACTTTTTTCGATAAAACGCCTAATTACAGAGTTATACGTAAAAAACTATTGAAAAATGCGATTTTTTTGACGAAAAATCGTCGAATAACTCAAAAACTATCGATCTGGAGAAAAAACTTAATATATGACATTTTTTACTTTAAATTTGTTGATATTTTGATATCTGGGGTTATTTTGGGTAAAAAATTTTCCGCTTCGGCACCATGTAGATCTCGCTTTTTTGACTGTCTGTCAAAATTTCATATAAATCGGTGCTGCATTCCGTAGAAAATTCAATGAATTTTTTTTTTGGTTTGGGTTATCTGGTAGTCGGGAAGGGAAACAAGAAAGGATGTAATGTAACAAAATAAACAATACGAGTGAGAAGTTATTGAAAAAAAAAAGAATAAGAATGAATGTGCTTTCAGAGTTTCATTAATCGTCAGAACTTGAATGATATAAGGTCTAAGAAAAATCTGGATTTTAGTGCAGCTGTAAGTAGTGCAAGTTATGTGGGGAGAGGATGAATGTTCTGTCACAAAAAGCAAATGCACAAAATGCTTTTATCAAACTCCGTGTTAATTTAATACATTATATAAAATTAATTTGGATTAGACTAAAATATTAATTACTTTTCAGTTTAGTGTTTCATTAAATTAAACAGCACAAATTATTTCTTTATTGAAATGAAAAACAATTAACGTTTATAAGCTATGTCACTACTGGCATTATAAATACCAGTTAGAGCTCGATCTGGGAGTAAAGGAGTTTTCAGTGTTCTTTCTAACGTCAATGGATGGACAATAGGTTGCGAATACTTCACATGATAATCTGGATATTTAATATAGTGACTTGTTGGATCTATTGGACACTGATACAAGTATTCTGACTTTTTGAAGTAATTCAGAGGATGTAATCTACCTGAAATGTTATATTATCTATAATACCGTTTGTTTTCAATCCTATCATAATAACATCGATAAGGAACCAACACCCTGTTGGTCGTCAGCATGCAAGTTATTAAAATTATAAAAATACCTACGTGTAGGGCTCAATTTGCACTTATATGATATCTATTTAAGAAAGTTTGCAACTTGACAATTTTTACGCAAAGAAATCACAAAGTTCGTTTTTTTTTTCAAAATGCAATAACATCAAAAATAAAGAACTTTTCACTACCGAAAATTTGCAACTTTATCGAAAAACACGGCGGATTTGATTTATCTATAGCGAGGAATTTAAATTTTCATTTTTTAATAAGACTTTTATGCGGAAAAAATTAAAAATGTCTCGTATCAACAATGTTTTAATAAATATTGTATGATTATGAAAAACCCGTTATAAATTATCGTATTTTTTCGACGGTGCAAATTCAAACAATAAAGTTGCAAATTTTCGGTAGTGAAAAGTTCTTTATTTTTGATGTTATTGCATTTTGAAAAACAACGAACTTGTTGTTATTTTATTTAGAGTACTTTCGCAAATATGGCTCATTCTTGAACTATTTAAAAAACTTTTTTATTCTATTAGTTACGTTTTATAAAGTAACTAGAAGACATGACATCATTGTTTTTGAATGTTTGTTGCGAATGTCTTTAAGGAAAAATTATTTATAGATTACCTGAGGTATCTTTATACTGATCTCTGTGTAATTGGCACATAAGATAGTAATCATCCACCTGTTGGGATCGTTCTCTATCAATGCCGCTAACCTCCGATTTGGGAAAATTGTTATGTATTAACGTATTTTTATAAGTCGAAAAATCAGGCGAGGGAGTGTAAATACTGGACATTCCACCCCATTCGTAGTGAGAAGGAGGTATCCGGGATAGTACCTCGTTTCTGTAATTGTTGAAATGATCGATGCGATAGTTCGGATTGTACTTTACAGAATTCGCCGGAGGTGCACCCATGTGTTCAGCTCTCAAAGATACCGGTGTTAATTCTACAGCCATTTTTATTTATAATTAAAGATAATTTCACGAAAATTTTAATATAACATTTGGAATTTTGACATTTTTTAGTATAACCTCAAAATATGGGACGCTAAAACGTCGCTATTTATGATAATATTATTTGTTCATATTATCACATTTTAGAAAATAATTTCACAGTATAAAAATAGATATTTAAGTTTGAATAATCGTATCAAGTATGTCTTCAAGTTTAAGCCAATAAATATCGATAAGAAAAATATTATGATCCGTCGAAATATAAGAGAATGCTATTGATGAACATCAGGTGGTATAAGTGCCCCCATATAATGGCCAACAGTTATAGGGGTCTATAAATCGAATTATCGATACATAATCGAAATTAATAATGGAGGTAATGAAAATGTGAGACGAATTTATAGAAATAGTCAGTTCTAATTTATCAAAGGTAATACAACTCGAAGATATGTTTGACAAGTTATATACATATAATCATAGATTTTTCTAGTTAACAGAAACAAAGTTGCTGCGGCAATTTTTTTATATTTTTCCATTGAAACTCTAAATAAATTTTCTTTTATTATTCTTTAACTACAAAATTCAATTTTTTATACTTAATGATATACTTAAATTGTTTCTCTTCATTTTTAATTAAATTTCAACGTTAAATTTATTTGGGATCAATCAATCGCTGATCATTGCTCGATAAATAAGAATATCGATTTTAGGTATCGATTTTTGCATTGCTCATTTGATTTTAGTAGTGTAGTAGTAGATTCTAAAAAAACGTAAAATATCTATATTAAATAGATTGTAATACATGAAACTGAGAAGTCATGTTTAACTTATGTCATTCGAACAAAATGAATATTGATACAATGACCCGAATATCAATTATGCCGATTGAATAATTCATCGTTTCGATTTTAATAGAACAGTTACTGTTTTGAAAACTTAATAAATTGAATGAATTATAAGTAAACGTTATCCATGGATCTAAGTAATGATTTGGAATATATGGAAAAATTTTTATCTCGATACAAAGGAGGAGAAATAACTTTATTAAAAGACCATTGGGACGATGGTATTGCGATGATTTGTATAAATCATCAAGAGAAAAGGAACGCTATTAGTGGTAAGTTCTAAACTTACTTTTAATTTTTATAAAAAGAATTGTACCTAGGAAAAATGTTAACCGATTTAAATAAATGTGTACGAGAATTAGAAAGTTGGGTTGATGGTAAAGCCGTTCTTATATTTAGCAAAGGAGTGAATTTCTGTTCGGGAGGAGATTTAGATTTCGCAAGAAAAGAAAATAATCCAACAGCTGGTTTTTACATGAGTTACTATATGCACGATATTCTGAAAAGGTAAAATATATTGAATATTCGTCGTCAATTATTTTATTATTGTTTACAATGTTTTAAGATTCAGAAAACTACCCCTAGTTAGCGTTACATTAGTACATGGGGTGACGGTAGGAGGAGGAGCTGAAATATCTGTTTTTTCCGATTTTATCTTGCTCGCCGATGATGCTAAATTGGGATTCGTCCATGGGAAAATGGGAATAATGACAGCTTGGGGAGGAGCGACTAGGTAAGTAAATAAAAAAATTACTAAGTTGATTCGTAAATTACATAATTTATCTAAATATTTCTTTTAATTCATTCGAAATCACGTGGTTTGATGAAAATTTCGGACGAACATTAATGTTGATTGGGAATCAGAAATTGATCAAAATTATTAAAAGAGCGTATTCCCGATCTGAAGGAGGAATTTTATAGATAAACTATAGTGACACATAGGGCTGGCCAATTATCAAAAAATATAATTCATAATATAAAATAATCCATCAATCGAATATAATCGATCAATCGGAAATAATCAATTTTCGATTATTCGAAAATCGGAAATAAAGCTTCAAACGATTGTGGTTTGATATTCCTACAAAAAACAAGATAAAGAACGAGTATGTTCCACTAGGAACATACAGAAGACATTATGGTTCGATTCCCAATAAAAACAAACCAAATAATTAACCTACAGAAGAGATATTTGGAAGTAAGATTCTGATATTGAATTATGTTGAAATAATTATTCAGAAAATAAATTTTTTAATCGTTAAATTGATTATTATATTATTTGATTATTTTAACGATTGTACGAGAAATAGTGTGTATATCATAGCCGCGAAACTTTTCAACGACCTCAAGATTATCTTATCGATATTTTTATATTTTCCGATTAATCGATACTTTTCGATTATTTTCGATTTTTTTTTGATTAATCGATTATTTGGCCCACCCCTAGTGACACAAAAGAAAATATCTTCAAACGTTACTATTTTAAGCATACGTAAATATGTTTTTAAAAATTACCTTTTCAGGTTAATTCAAATCGTAGGACAAAGAAAAGCTCTGGAGATTTTGCTATCGTCAAAAATGTACAATCCTGAAGAATGCCTAGAATTAGGCTTCGTTTATAAAATAGTAAAGACGGATAATAGGATGGAAGAGGCACTGGAATTTATAAAAAGTCTGACTACAATCGATAGTTCTATAACTCGATCTTATAAAGCGGTGGCAAACGTTGCGGTTGAGGAAAATTTCAACACGCGTTTGGAATTAGAAAGGAACGAATTTTATCCAAAATGGGGCTCGGATTTAAATAAAGAAGCATTACGAAAGGGAATTAAACACGTCAAAAAATAGAAAATGTATTTATGTATTAATTGGAAAAATATATTCATATAATTAAATATGTATGTTGAAAAGTAGTATCTCACATTAATAATATAATTAATTTAACATATTCTTTTGTTCGTTGACATTTGGGCATTTAATAACTTTGAGAATGCTCGCCGCGTACGTGGGCGAAACGTCACGTATGACTTATTAACCGAAGCCCGAAAAAAAAAAACAGTATAATATAATAATTAGGTATAATGATTATTCAAAGTTATTTTCTTTCTCAATATATCTTTTGTTGGTGTTTTATTTATATTCGACCCATCTATCTTTTTATTTCATGTTTTCAAAAAGTAGGTAATTATAAACTACACTCCCACCATCATAAAAAATCAAAGTTGTAGAACTATGAAGATAAAATATGTTAGGATATTAGCTCTAGTGATTGTTTCAGTGGTATATCCGTACCAAAAAAATTTCTTTTCTTCTGCCAATTTATTCAAAAATCTCCGAACATTCAACGACATAATAATTTAAAAATTAGTGCAGTAAAAATCAATGAACCGTTCCTGTATCTACCTTGATACGTACATAGTATGACATTCAACTTCATACAAAATTAGTAGTAATTCTCTTCAAGTATATAACAAAATATTTTTCATAAAATTATGTCATTTCGTTTTTCTAACTATGTCGCTTTTGTATCAGTTTTACCAAAACATAAAATTCGTTTTAGTGGTCAGTGGATTCATCTATCTTAAAGGAACATATATCAAAAGCATATCTACGATAACTAACGCATTACTTTAGCAACTCTCTACTAGATGGCAATACTAAAAATTTTATGTAATTATTCACGTTCTGCGTAATATGAGATTTTCAATATATGATAATAGATGTTTTATAACTTATGAATGAAAATATTGTTAACTTTTTATCTTTTTCAGTACAATACTGAATTGAATTCGATCTACCAGTCTATCGTATATCATTAAAAGCAAGACGACGAGCAACTTCCTATGGTATGTAACACACAATGCTTTAGCAATTTTCTACTAGATGGCACCACCATATAATTTGATGTGATTTATAATTATTAAGGTTTTGCACAATTTTTAACATGAGAAAAATTATAATAGATTTTTTGCCAATTGAAATATTGTGAAATTTTTATTAATTACGGTACAGTATGAAAAATCCAATTTACTGAACAGTAGAGCCTATATCCTATACCAATATATAATAACAGCAAGTCGTCTTATAGTTAGCTGTTGTCTTTCTGGGATACTGACACAATACTTTGGGCATATTCTACTAGATGGCAACGCAAAAACAAATAAATAAATGGTAGTAGATATTTGGAAATGTATTTTATAACTTGCTAATTGGAAAATATTTTATCTTTCATGGTAAAGGAGCTTTATCTTGAGTGGAATCTAGTGAAAAGTTTAATGACACTGCTTTAGCTTATCAATTACTTCAGATGCAGTGGTGTTTGTTTCTACTGTGAAACAGTTAACGAGAAACATTTTTATATTAAATAAATTGTTTTTGATTGTAAGAGGGAATGCCATAAATAACTAAAGATACTTATTTAGGCAATGTTTCCATATAGAATTAGCAGTAGCAGATACTATCGAATTCCTAAAAATTTATTAATTGTTGAAGATCGTGACTAAAGAGGATCGAGTGAAATCTTTGAAACTAATTTTTAGCTTCGAAAAGAAAACGCTAATAAAATTAGAATTTTTTTTAGCAATATATAAAAAGGAAATTTATTGGGCGGGTGAAAATAATTAATTTAATTAAAAAAAAACAAGTAACAAAATTTATTTATATGTTGTATTTAAAAAAATAACAATTTTTTTGTCCTCTAAATGCTAATTCATGTTTTTCGCGTTTAATGCGATCCCTTCCGGTACAATTTCCTTGGAAGGTGGATCTGGTTTTCTAAAAATTAGTCTGTAAAGTAAACCTCCGACGAATCCAGCTGCTAGAGGTCCGATCCAGTAGATCTGAAATAATAATTGATGACATATAATAAAAAAATACAGTAAATTAAGCACATTAACTTTGTCAACAAGAGCAATAACTAAAGTATACATACAGGATTAATTTAAGAGGATTTCTGGGTCTGGGATTTTTATGTACAAAACGAATCGATGCTATAAATTCGAAATTGAAAGAAAAAAATCATTAAATAAACACAAATACAAGTATTATTACGAATAAAAAGAATGTAACGCGATATAAATTTTTAAATCCGTCGTTTTTCCTAATTATTGTTGGTAAGAAATATTAATATTGTTATTTTATACGCACCCAATGGTTGTTCCAATCACCATTTAATAGAGCAGGGGCGAAACTTCTTGCTGGATTCATGTTAGCTCCAGTGTAAGGACCCTAAAATGTTGTAATGTATTGGAAAAATAACAACTCCTGGAATAAGTGAAATATTGTAAGACTACCTATATATAATATAGATCTTACCCCAGCCATGGCAAGAACTGCTACAGCAAGACCGAATTTGATAGGTACGGAATCATGTTTATCTTTATTTCTTCTATCCCATATTCCGCAACAGAATAGAACCAAAATTAAGCTAAGAAGAAATTCGACGAAAAGTCCTTGTCCGGTAGTTATGTTTGGATGAAGTCCCGGTGAACAGACTCCCGAACCGATCTTTATTCCAGTAATATTATTATATACGTTTCCCACGTTAACTTCGGGTGTTACTACCTATAATACGTTATTGTTAATACGTTGAAATGTTCGTATTTCAAAGTGAAATATTATTTTTACCAACAACAATCCAAATCCTAAAAGGGAACCTATTAATTGCCCTACGAAATAGATTGGTACTTGAATTAATGGTAAGTCTCCTAAGGTAGCTGCCGCAACTGTTACAATTGGATTGATGTGCGCTCCCGAAATGTGTCCAAATACCTAAAAAAATATGAAATATGGTGTTTTATTGAAAAATTAATCAATCAAAATATAAAAAATAAGGATATATCTAATGAAAATAATCCATAAAACTTTCGGGCGGTTCAAAATAGAACCTCATTGTGTCAAAAAACTATTAAATGGAAAAAGAGATGTAAATTCAAAACTTGGAAATCTATATTTTTGGGAATCGTGAGTTTAGGAAAGAAAATTGGATTTGTATCGGTTTAGTTATAGTACGAAAAATGTTTCACCTGAATTGCAACCATCACTGCTAGACCAAATGTGAAAGAAATTTGCTCGTGTGGAATAAAACCTCCTGATGCTAAAGAATTAACACATCCTAAACAACCTAAAAATAAAAGAATTGCTGTACCACCAATTTCGGCAGCACATAAAACAATCCTATCTTTCGTTGACATCTTGTCTGTTAATTGTACGATTTGCCCTGTAAATAGATAGAAAAAACAGTTAATGTTTAACGAAAATGAAGTTGTTTCAATTAGGAAACAGTTTATTAATGTATATTTTCGACTTACTGAAGACGCAATTCCGAAATGAAGAAAAAAAACACTAATTATTATCTGCATAACATACTACATAACACCGAGAAGTGTCTTATATTTTAGACCAAATAATTTAGAAACTTAAACTTTCTTTTCTATCTGAGACGTGCTTATCTCTGTATCAAATATTTTTCATAAATCATAGTGAGTTTGATGGTAATATATGGTCCCTTCATTGTAATATTTAAAAGGGTAAATTATATTTATGAGTCAAGGTCTACAAGCTAGAAACATATATTATTTAAATTTAAATATTTAAATGTTGATAGGTCTTTTGTTTTTTTTTATTTTTTGATATTTATAACAATTATTTAATTATATTCGGAACGTCCTTCAAAACTAGATGCAATTATTGTATAAATACTTTATGTTCAAACGTCATAATTGGCATTAGCAGGAAATACGAGTTTAACCATTTGACCTAAAACAACTACTACTTCAAACTCATCTAAAACGACATATTTTTATTATTTTATTCCGTGGGACGCCGGATGTAAAAATCATTGATAAGCACAATCATCGAATGGATTTGGTCAATGAGAAAATAAAATAATTGAGGTTTCTTCTTGGAAATAATTATTTTGATAATATTGTGAAAGTAATGACGTTATAACACTAGATAGAAACGATGTTTTGTTAAACACAAAGAGCACGACCCTACAGATAAGAAAGATGCAAAGTTTATATTATATAATAATTAACACAATATTTAAATTTATATTTTCTTTAAAAGGTTCTAAATAGAACTGAATTAAACTGTTAAAACATTTGATTTCCATATAATTATTATTTTTTTTAATGTTCGTTTTATTAAAGTGCGTCTCCATTGAACAAACAATGGGGAAACAAGTTTGTCAAATACGTTGATTAAAGTGCAGTTTTAACAAACATTTCTTATTTCAACAAACAATTGTTTGACAAACATTTTCATCAAACATTTTCACCAAACAATTGCGATTCGGCATGAAACATTAGTCAATTAAGTTTTAGTCGAAGAATGGATTATTTGAACCGCCGCCGTCGTATGGCCTGCATTGCGGCAGCTTATATTTCAATTTTACGAGAATGTCAAATATCAAATGGGGATTTTGAATTGTTAATATCGATGATAGGACCAGTGACAAGTAATTAAAATACTAATTTTCGCCAAGCAATCAGCGTTCAAGTTCGTAAGGCTATAAAACTCAGGTTTTTGGCTTCTGATGATTCCTATCATTCGTTGATGTAACAAAGCATTTCAAAAATTGTACCGCAATTGTAAACTGTTCAAAAGCGTACGTAAAGACACCACCAATACCCAAAGAATGGGAGTTAGTTGCCGCGGTCTCCTCTGATATTGGCAGTGTTTCTTGGCAAAAGGACTAGGCTTGAGTGTATTTTTCTATTTTCTATTAGTTAATCTCGGCGACATTATTTACACCTAAATCTTTTGCAATGTCATTTAATGGATCTCTTCTTTTGATTTTGTTTTTATAATCATCATTATTAGTGTCCCACAATAAAGGTTTACTTTCGTAAACGTTAATTAACCTTATCAAATTCTCTTGGCTCCAAAACTCTTTACTCATTTTGCGGAAAAATCACACATACACACACTTTTCCACTGAATATTTTCAATAAAAAAATACAAATAATAATGTTTATATCCAAAAATTACGCCGGAAAACAACTTCAAAATACATTAAAACAAGCCAAATAGGTGGCGGCGAACATTGTTTCTCAAACAAAAAAGTTTGTCGAAATTTTCGACAAATGTTTGTCCATTGTTTGTCCAGTGGGAACGCGGCTTAATGTGATTCATTATTCTACAAAAATGTTTTCGCAGGCGGCGATCGAAAAAAAAAACGCGACAAGGAAAGAGATATAGAAATATTACGTAAACCAGTCAATTCATTATTTTTAATTTCAGTAATACATGAGTACGTTAATTTGAATTAAGTGAATACGAAAAAATCGAACGAAATATGCATTTTTTCAATGCCAACCACTACTCATTACATTTTTATAATAAGGATACCATTAAAAGATTTTTCGTCTGTGTATTTAATTCCTAAGATTATATTAAACTATTTGTTGTTTCTTCATAGGGAAACAATTGAATTTTAAGTAAAAATTAATTTTTTTTTGTATTTCCAAGTCTAATTATGATTAGTTTTAGGTAATTAGTTGTTTAATATTATCATTTAATAACGTGCTAAAAAGTTTGAATTGAACCAGTTAGTTTTTTCATTATGGGAAAAAAAGGACGATTACTGTTCAAGAAGATGTCTAATTGACCAGAAAGAACAATAAAACATGAAAATTAACGTTATCGTTATACATTATATTTTCTTTTTATAAATTGTGGTGTATTTTTATCGTTCAGTTATTTTTACTTACTAGTAAAAAGATCAAACATTTTTTTAAAGATTACACATGTAAATAAACGTAATTGATATTCCTACTAAATAACAGTGAATGACTGTAAATGAGAATTGAACATTTTTATATCCATATGACGTTGGTAAACTGAAATATATTTTTTTTAAACATACAGTGTCCACGTAAGTTGGCGGTATATGGGACATAACTTTTTTATTATTAATTTTACGAAAATAAGTTATTCTTTATAAAAAGTTCTGCATGGTCCAAAACCTAGAATTCAATCATCACATGTTAAATTTTTTCAGTTGTATACGAGGTTTGTCAAAAAATGTGATTTTTGCTCTAGAGTAAAGTACCTTTCTTTTTGACAATATCAAAAATTGTTATCAAGAAAAGATGTTTAGAATTAAAAATAGCTTTCAAATATTCAACATTGTTTATGCCAGTGCATCCTAGAATAATTATGCATTAATGTTTAAACTTAAATTTCCAACGTAACCGCAGTGAATTGTTGAAAAAAATATTTTTTTAATGTAAATAAACAATTTTGAATATTTTAAAGCTACTTTAGAGCAAAAATCACATTTTTTGACAAACCTCGTATACGACTGAAAAAATTTAACATCTGATGATTGAATTTTAAGTTTTGGACCATGCAGAATAAGTTTTTTTCATAAAACCACTAATAAAAACGTTTTTCATATGCCGCCAACTTTCGTGGACTGTATATCTATCGGTAGGAAGTAGATATAACAATATTTTTTTAGGATATCGCTTCATAATTTCGATACGAGTCAAGGTTATAAGAAAAAAGAGTGAAAATGAATAAATTACACGAAAATTATGCAGCAGTACGTTCAAATTGATTTGTACCGCATATTAACTTTTGGAATTCTCTAATAACTTAATTGAACTAGATGCAACTATAGAGGAAATTAAAAAAAAACTGATTATTTCCTGTTCATAACCCAAAACAGTAAGCAAAGCGCAATTATTTGAATATCTGTGACCAGGTGGGTCGAATCTGAAGAGTTTAAAGACGCGAAGAATCGATTGTTGTTGGTTGTATGAAGTAAAACGTCGGATATAGTAGAATTCAAACAATTGTTAAAAGTGATATTTTAAAAACGAAAGAATAATATTTTTCACTCACTTGCTTCAATATTTAAATACTCCAATTATTCATATAAAAAATTAACAGCACAATTTTTTTCTCGACGTCAAAACATTTTATACACAATCTACCGTATGGTGGCTGTGTATTTACTGGATATCAATATTATCAACGCTTTGAAGGATTTCGTTTAGCTAATAGCTATATCTTTCTGATAATCCTATTTGTTGTAAAACACTTTTAAAAAGGTGAATGATACTGAATATAAACATATCTCATCGTTTCCAATAACAATATTCAATTCAAATTAATAAAACTACTGATTCCGTTTTTTTTTTTGTACTGATTGGTGTAAATTGATTTGAAGATAGAAAGGATGTTCCGCTATTATATCAAACAGAAAAGAAAAAACGAAAATATTTATTAAAAATGAAACTGCGCAATAAAAATTTTATGAATACTACCGATTTTAAATAATTAAGGATTAATGTTTATAAATTAGTGAAGGGGTTATTATTGTATTAGGTTTTGGAAAATTTATTTTATTAAGGGTAGCTAGAGTTATAAAATTCATAAATTTAAATAATTCAATAAGTTAAAAATACCTCATATATTATTACAACATCGATTACATACTATTTATGAAACACTACATAAAATTGATTAAATTATGTTTTACGTGACTGAGTTTTAGTAGTTTAAAATATCGAACTTTGTTGTTAACGTGTAATTAAAGTGTTGAAAATTTCGTAATTTGTAATATTGCTAAAAATCGTTAATAAAAATCGGTTATTAGTTAAAATATGCCTCTTCCAAAATTTGCATCTATGGAAACAATTTTCTATATTAGAGAAAGGGTTTTTAATAAATAATTATTAACTACCTTTAACCATAATGTCGATAAATCCTTATAATATTCAAAAAGAAGGAAAAATGTGAAACAGCACTATCACCACCACTATACTACCGTGTTAATTCCTTTCGTTATTACAATTAAGAACAGCGCGGGTATCGCAGAGAACGCGGCTCTCTTTCAAATAACCCTGATAAGTCAATTTTCAAATTTATACGCGTTTCTTCAATACCTAATCGGGATGTTGTTATTACTGTAAAAAATCTTTTTAATTTAACAAATATGAATCTTTGAGAGAACGATACAGGTTTAAAACTTATTAAACCCGCGATATCACGATCTCTAATAGCTGTGAATAAATTCGACGGTTGTGTTGATCATAGGAAATCGTTAATTAATGTTCTATGTCCTAGAATTAGAAACTAGCGACTCGAAAAATTTAGTAAAATCATAATGGAATGAAATAAAAAAATCGAGATGTGGGTCTGAAAGTTCTACTTTTACCAAACAAGTTTTTAACATCATATCTTCTATCAAATTATGTTAAAACTATAAATATTCTTTACTCACGCATAAATTAATTTCACAAATTACGGTCATTTAATTATTATTTATTTTTCGTTACATATCGAATACACAAGTTTAAAAATCGCGCGAAAATCGAAATATGTATATAGACATACCTATATAACCAAAAAACTAACCTAATTGCCAACTATTTCTGGATATTTTTTGCTCGAAACTTTATTTTTGATATATTTAGGTACTGCAAAATTCGATTGTTATGTATATTAGATCGAATTTGAACTTTGACATTTAAACTTCCAATATATTCAAGGTTTGAACATTTTACCTATATATGATACGTCGGTATGTAAATTATTCATAATTTAAATAACAAATTTTAATCGATTGTTGCTGACAATAATAATAGAACTCTTATTATAGGGCAAACGATGCAACTAATTCAAATTAGTTATCAAACTTTGATTAAGAAACCATTCTATAACTCAATTTTTCCCTTAAACCATTTGACAAATGCTGGGACAAAAAAAATATTAAACTATCGTAACTTTCTGAGAATTTTGAGTTACAGCACATGGCAAAGAAAATGTTTTTTGTCAACATCTGTTTGCCGGTTTTTAAACCTTGTTGAAAATATTCCCGAATTGTAATAACAATAGCTAAAAGATAAGACGTCATAAAATATTTATAAGGGTTCCTGTGAATTCAAATTGTTCAGCTATTATAAACATTTTTGGACCTAAAAAGATAATAAATATGCAATAAAATTCAGCGGTTCTTTAAACAGAAATAAAATAATCAGGAAAGGTTCGATTGGAATGTGGAAGTTTATTAAAATAATCCAAAATATATTTCAAATGAACATTATTTTTTATTAATGGTAACGTTATTAATACACAATAAATTTATATTTATTTACTTACATAATAATTATTAATAGTTACATTACAATTGTTAAAATTCATGCCAGGGATAACTTTGTCAGTCATCTTTGTCTGATTGAAAATCATGGGAATTGGATTAGCACTAGAGCTAGTACAAGGTTTTTCTTTGTAATTAGAGCTAGTATATTGTTAATTTCGTTTTAAATCTGATTTCCTCTTTTTATTTTATTGGTTTGTTGTCATTTATATAACCTTCGGCAACTGTGGTTGATTTCCATCCCCCTAACTGTTTTACTGCTGTAATTTCACCTCCTGCGCTAACGCAAATGGTTGCAGATGATCTTCAGAACGAACATCCTGTGTACAATTCGGAATTTTTTAATTTTAAAAACATAGCAATGTGCTTTCCCATAGAAGATAATTTGTTAATGCCTACTCTTTGAATAGTACATTTGCCATTTTGATAATTTAAAAATAATGATGGGCATTTAGCATGAAATGGGCGAAGATTTATATATATACTTTTTGGAAATATCGTAAAATTCACCTGACACAGTAAATCATCTAAGAATCTTTGTTTTTGTTAAAGGTATTTTCACTATAAGAGCTCTATTGTAATCTTCTATATCTTCAGTTTCTATAGAATATAATTCATTAGATCAGCACGCTCCCATTAGTCCCATGATTAAGGTTGCCTAAAAATAATTTGATTTAATTGGAAAGTTCTAAGCTGAAAATTACGTTATTGTAAGAATACCTTTGTCATTAGATAGGTATGATTTGGCGCTTCTTTAATAAATTTACTGATTTCTTCGGGCGTAAAAGTTTTAGATTTTTTCGGTTGATTGCCCTCGGTCTGACGTTTTAAAAATGCCTCTAACTCCATATAAGTCTCTAGGTGGATACTATGGTAAATATTCAATGTACTTTTCAGCATAGAATAATATGCCCACAATGATGATAACTTGTATTTTTTAGCAAGTTTAACAAAATACACAAGAATAACATTTTCAGAAAAAGACGATGTTTTTTGTGCCAGTTGCCAATCCATAAAACTTTTGTACACCGTATCATATTTACCTTTTGACTTGTTAGGTAGGAGATTTTTTTCTGTAGCGCTAGCTGCTAATTTTAAAATGTCTAAATCTGATTCACTATTAGACATTTCTCTAATTATACCAGAGATAAGAATGTTCACAACAAATAACTCACAAACTGACTGACAGTATATCTACAAATACAATGACAAGTAAATTCACATTATTCCATCGAACTATATATATATATATATATATATATATATATATATATATATATATATATATATATATATATATATATATAAGAGTTTTCTAATAAGAGGTGTTATTTTGAACAGCCCGCTATTTCGGTAAATGTCACTTTTGAAGCTGTCATTTTTTGACATTTGACAAGTAGAAACTACGCCATTAATGAAAATGGAACGATACACGCTTCAACAACGCATTGAAATTATTAAAATTCACTATAAAAATGGTAAAAGTTTGTCAGAGACGGTTCGTAAAACTAAAACATTTTTGGGTCGACGTGAAGCACCTTCTCGGACCGCAATACAGAAATTGGTCGAAATATTTGAGCTGTTGGGACAAGTTAGTGATGTGAAGAATAAAACCCGTGTACGTCGCTAAAGAACAACTGAGAATATTGCTGCTGTAGCCCAAAGTGTTGAAGAAAACCCAGGTTTATCCATTCTTCGTCGTTCTTTGGAATTAGCCATTCCACAAACGTCATTACACCGTATTTTCCATAAAGACTTGGGTCTTAAGGTCTATAAAGTTCAGTTAACACAAGAACTCAAGCCGCCGATCATCAACAACGTCGTGTCTTTGCTGATTGGGTCTTTGAAATGCATGAAAATGATCCGGAATTTCATCGAAAAATCATCTTAACTGATGAGAAAATCCTCTCCATCCTCAACGCGTGACTGTTTGGTGCGGTTTATGGTCGGTCTGGCGGTGTCATTGGACCTTACTTTTTCGAAAATGAGGCTGGAGCAAAAGTTGCGGAGAATGGATTGCGCTATCGAGAGACGATTAATGATTTTTTTATGGCCGGAATTGGATGGTATTGATTTGGACAACGTTTACTTCCAACAAGACGGCGCTACGTGCCATACAAGCAACGAAACCATCGATCTTTTACGGGAAAAATTTCCGGACCGTGTTATCTCTCGAAGAGGTGATCACAATTGGCCACCGAGATCTTGTGATTTAACACCTTGCGACTTTTTCTTTTGGGGCCAACAAAGAAAGATAAGGTCTACGCCAACAGTCCAGCATCAATTCAAGACCTCAAAGATGGAATTCGTGAGGCCGCTTTGCAATTTGGTTACGGAAAATTTCATGAAAAGGATATGGTTCTGTAAGCGCAGTCGTGGCGGCCATTTGGCTGATATTGTGTTCCATTATTAACGGCATAACTTCCTCTTTATAATGAAATAAACATCCGATCATTTATCTCAAAAAATGGCATTTTTCTTTGAATATCAAAATAACACCTATAATTGGAAAACCCGCTATATAGACCATCATAAAACGCTTTTAAAAATATTTTCAATATTCCTAAACATCACGTATCTACCGATCGCATCTGATTGCAAGATGTTTTTCTATTTTAGTTACTCTCTGTATCATAATTTACCTATTAAGGGTAAAGATGAAAACACCAACATTATTATACGAGTCCAAAATTAATAAAAATAGTTTGAAATGAAGAGATTATTGATTTCACTCATAAATTATACTAGATAGTTAGTACATTATCCTAAAAGTGCAAATCTTTGGGACATACTATCTAAACGTTGTTGTTTTGAAATAACACTTGTTTTAATTTATATAATACTCAATAATGTTGTCATATTTAAGGTAGAGGATTGAAAAAAAATCGTTAAGTCCCCGATATTCAAAAGATCGTTCAAGGTTTTGTACGTATTTTATCGGTTCACTCTGTATATTGCATCAACACTAAATAATTTGTTGGACTAGGTCCAAATTTCTGTTGATATCGCGAACGTTAAAATATTCCGATGCATATTTTGAAAATGTAAATTTTCGATCAACTTACTTAAAAATTATTATCATCGTTAAATTCTTCTGTTATTCCCGATTATTCTTCTAATAAATCCTTCTTTTTTAATTTGTTAAGGTTTACACCTTTTAAAGTCTAATAATTTTCATACAGTTTCAAAATATTAATGGTGATAATTCATGTTCAATTCTTAATAATGTTTGTGGTATACAAAGGAATTTTTTAATATGTTCAGTGTATTTGTTATTTTATTACGTATCTGCTATGCTAGTAACCTTTGCCTTTATGAAAACTACTAGTTATCTTTATGTAAGGAGATATTAAACAATTACGAAATTAGCAAGTATTTCTTTTGTCGAGTTTTTATTAAGAAACGATGAACAGCTGCAATAATTTATTTCTAGAAACAAGAGTATATTCTAGGAACGTGTAGGTACAGAAAGGAAAAGTGGGAATATTATTTATAGTAATACGTAGTATTTGTTTTCAATTGATTAAATATCTAATAAGAATCAGTAGTAGACGTTTTAAAATTTAATTTATCTAGTAGATTAATAAATAAGTCATAAATGAAAACATTGTAACCGGTAATAATAATATGATAGTTTTTATTTTTATTTCGTAAAATTTAGGATATTTTGTGGTAAATGGTAATCAAGCGTTTCATCAAAAACGCACATAAAAGAATTAATAGTTTTTTAATTTTGTCTGCAACAGCTATTATCTCGTTAAAACATATCTCCGTATCATCGTTTGAATACAATATTGAACAATATCCATGACCTATGATACGGTTCAATAAATAATTTAAACAAAAAGTTATCAATACGGTCGTACATCATTTATTTGAAGTAAAACAACAAAAATTACAAATAATGGTTTTCTTCTTGGTAAGTGATGGGTAATTTCCAGAGAAAAAATTGATAGCAGGAATATTAAAGTTATACACAAAAGAC
This sequence comes from Diorhabda carinulata, assembly GCF_026250575.1. Classification (NCBI taxonomy): domain Eukaryota; kingdom Metazoa; phylum Arthropoda; class Insecta; order Coleoptera; family Chrysomelidae; genus Diorhabda; species Diorhabda carinulata. The sequence goes on from NC_079462.1 coordinate 16,683,276, forward strand.
ATGCCATAAAAAATTTTATTTTATATATTTATATATATATATATATATATATATATATATATATTTATATATATATATATATATATATATATATATATATATATATATAATAAAATTTATATATAAATTTTATTATAGTTAAAAAACTATAATAGTAGTAAATTAACGCACGAAACTAAAGTAATTGAATTTAAAGCGTTTGTAAATTGTTTTAAATTTGAAAAAGATCCGCAAATATCTGTGGTTAGTATAATTTTAATAAATGAAGGGCACAAGGGAAAAACGACGACAGTCCATCCGGACGAATTTGGAGAATATCGACAAAAAAAATCGCAAGAAATATGTTTGGTAAATAATGTGTTTATTATTACAAAAAATGAAAAAAAAATAAATATTAATTCAAAACTAGTAACGTAACAAAAAAAAGTTTTATCCTGGACTCATGCCACTTTTCCACAGCATCAAACTAATCTGTTGGTGGGTCATCCGCAAATTCGTCATCGCTCTGTTCTTGAGGTTGCTCAGCAAATGGTAATTGTTGATAAAACAACGTGGCTTCTGCTCTTTCAAGGAATGATGTCAGATCTTGCAAATCCTTCCATTTGGGCATTTTAATAGGGTTTCCTTCTTGTTCCTTTCTTATGCTCTTCTTAAGCGGCTTTTGGTCGAACTTAGAATTACTATATAGGCCCATATAACCGGATTTGTGGAAAACTAAGCGGGAATTCTCATGAGAAAACTTCAGCATTTTGAAAATCAAAATTTTTGCCACAATCAATGACCTCAAATGGTGCAGGTTTCACACGGCAATTTCTTAATTCGTCTCTCCAATCATCTGATACCTCAGTGTAAGCTTTTTGCTTTACTTGACTCATGTCTCGATCGCACTCGGGTTATGAATGCCATCTGATCGGAAATATTACTTTCACAATATCAAAACGGTTTTTTTTGGTAACCAAGTAATGCAGGAATCGAATAACCGTAAAGTTTTTATTTTGTCCTGAGCACGAATCACAAAAAATTGCTAGTTCTTTCTTACTTCCATGGACAGGATTTTATAAAAGAAGTGATACAGCATGGAACAGACTTCGTCAGCTGCTTTCTTAGCAACAGATTCATCGTAGGGGGTAAAATACAGATCTTGAATTTGACAAAATATGAATATTGAAACTAATGAAAGTTAGTTAACGTTTATAGTAAACATCATTGGTAGTGATGTTTGGGTATGGCAAATTTTTTTGGTAATCCATGGTGATACTTTCCATAGAAACTTTGCAGCACGTTTACGGTAATTTCGCTTTAGATTATAAAATTGCTGACTTTTTCTTAGATTTTTTTTTCGCCAAATCATTGCTTGCAATCTTCCTCGTTTTATCATTCGGGATGGAATTCAATTTTAGAGTAATTGAAGATATGTCGGCTTTCAAAGTATCACACGTACTGCACGTGCTTTTGCGTGGATAGCTAAACGATATATTAAAGTTGCTTTCAAAAGTTTCTCGAAAAGTTTCGTAGGAAACTTTATCATCAGTGTTGCGATCAGAATACATTTTGTGTAGTTTGTCTATATTTAGATCTTCGGGCAGATTAATTTTTTTGGAGTCTGACAAGGAATAATGAGATTTTCGCCCTTTAAGACTCCTAATGAGCTCAATCGCTTTCTGTTTTGTGTTCTCTGAAAGTCTGTGAGGTCGTGTGTTGTGTTTTCCACTCATATCGACAGGTGCTTTCCCAGTTAAAAGCTTACGTATCTAGCTCGACGTCCTGTGTAAAGTTAAAAAAGCCTCCATATATACTGGAAGATCACGAGTTATTCCATCTTCAATCAGTCGGACACTAAATGAGGCATTATTAAGCCTTGATTCATCTTCATTTTTCCGAGAACGCCTACGCATGACAGGAAGAACAGTGATGAGACCACCAAGGTAAGAGTTTTGTTTGTCTGTCAGTGTTACCAAAAAAAATAGCTAATTAGATCAGTAAGGTTGTTTGTTATTGTTACTTATCTCGTTAAATTTCCGGAGGATTCTACGGCGTTAAGGTTCAGGAACAACAGTAAAACAGCGAAAACGTTTACATAAACAGTCAAATCCAAGTTGTTGGGTAGAGGCACGCAAAATTTTCGTTACATCTCGCCCTCTATGTGTTTTTTTGCTTTTCTTCGTTTCTCTGTTTGATGGACCGGCTTCATTTTCACTTGACACTGAATATAGTCACTATCCATTGTGTACAAAACTGTGAATACTATACCAAATAAAGTGGCCTAGCTAATAATATTGCAAAATGTACGCATTTAATGCAAAAACACATGCAAACTAACGGCTGATTGATGCCGTTTTTCAATACACACTCGGACTCATGTCATTCTTCCCAAGTATAGCATATGTCTTAGCTGTTCTTTTGTGGACTCAAGCGGTTTTTACCATTTAACGATTTCATTATCTGATAGTAACGATAAAATGGCATAGAGTTTCGTATAAAAATGAACTACTGCCGTTTTTCCTCTTCAAATATTTTTATACAATTCACCATAGTCTAATAATATAGTTGTACGACACTATTAGGTCAAAAAATTTTGATTTATCATAATCACAAGATAGGCATTCAACATTCAATCGTGGGGTAACCGGTTCTATGTTATTTATATTAATGAATATGTAAAACTAACAACCAGATCAGAAATATCTATGGCGTAATAAATGTTTAGTTTAACATATTTCTATTTGTTATAATTATATGAATGACATATTCACAAGCTTTTTAAATGTATAGAATGGGCAAAAAAAAACAACAATCAAAATTTTCGCTTAGTTCGCGTCTGAACCTGCACTTGTAGGTATATGCAAATACATAATACTCCATTCGATATGAATCAAGATCAAGAATCAAGAGCGCAGACAATTTGTGTTAAATTATCCATTCAAATATACTTAGCCATAAATTTATATATGAATACTACGCTTATAGAATTTGTATTGATTTTTTTATGTAAATAATCCGCGTATTATCGATTCGTTGGCAAAATTATAATTAGTTGTGACCTTAGTATATTCTCATTTTCATGAATGTTGATATGCAGTTTGTTATGCGGGTTTTTAATAAATTTTTTTGTAAATTTTTTTCAAAATAATAGCTAGATTGGTAAGTGATTGGAAATGATGTGATAGGCAATAATCAATATTAATGTCCCGAGTGCATGTCAAATTGTCGATAATTTAAATTTCTCGAGTGCGCGAATGCGCACAAGAGGAAATTATGAGACAATTTGACATGCACGAGAGGGCATTTTGGCAGACTATTTCCTGAGAAAAATTTAATTTAAAATAAACTTAATTCTGTGTTTAAAATTTGTTATTCTTTAAATTATACCGTAGTTGACGATCATCATATTGGCATTGAATTGGTATCTACGGTAACTTATTGACAACAGTTTTGTTCGTGAAAAAATATTTCAAAATGAGTTTACATCCTAGACGAAAATTTGGCATTAGTGCAAATTATCGATAATTTGCACTAGTGCAGTATTATCGCTGAAATTTGATCGTTGCTAGGTAAACATAAAATATTACAGCTTTTTGGTTGGCTTAAATTTTTCGAAGGAAATAGTCGATGGTAATCAAAAATTATTTTAGAAACTTTCCTCATATATAATATTTTTAAAGAAAAGGCGTTTTTTGTAATTTAATTTTTAAATTCACATTATTTAACGATATTGTCAGTGATGTATATAACTTCCAGATACGTTTTCCATGTAAACATTTCACAATGTGCGGTGGTTATTTCTATCTGACCTTTGTTCCTGTCACCAGCCCAAAAACTATTACAGATCATACATACAGATATACTTTTGGCATAACAAAAATCTATTTTTATTGTTTTATTCTTAGCTGTTTTCGAAAATATAAAGAAATATTTTTTTATCTATTCATTCAAATCTTCATACGATGAAACTGAAATTATTGAACCACAAGACGTTAATGATTAATTACTATTTTTATTAAACACTTTAAACGTTCTACGATTCAAAATAAAAGTTTTCTCAAAATTCGAAATCTAAGTTGTGACCGATGATTTAGAAAATGTATCACATCTTTTCATCTTTTTTCCAAAAATGATTTTGTAAAATAGGGCACCGATGAAAGCAGCTAAAATAGGACCCAACCAATAAACCTACAATAAACAATTTCTTTTAACGTCCTAAAGACATGATTATTTCACTAAAAATTTTGTAATTCGAAATGATTTACCCAATGGTGATCCCAAGTTCCATTTAACAAAGCTGGACCAAAGCTTCGAGCCGGATTTATATTAGCGCCGCTAAATTGGCTCTACAAATTAAGTTTAAGTCGAATATTTATAATTTTTTAAAATCACATTTCACCTACCCCTGCCATGGCAAGTGCCGTTACTGTAAAACCCAAACGTAAAGGTAACGAATCTTGGTTTGTCACATTTTCCTGGTCCCATATAGCGCAACAGACCCATATCAGGATGAGAGTAAGGAGAAATTCTGTTAAAAAAACTTGTGATATAGAGAGGTTTTTATCAGCAGTTGGTGAACACAGTCTTTCGTAATTCATTGGATAATTTGCTAAGGTCGCCTTAAAATAACATCTTCATGTAATATATTCATTTTTTATTTGAAAATGTTATCTACCTTGACTAATCCATATCCTGATATGGCGCCCAGAATTTGACCGAAAAAGTAAATAGGAACATTAATTATCGGGATGTTTCCAAAAATTGTTGCGGCCACAGTTACAGCAGGATTAACATGAGCTCCGGAAATGTGGCCGAAAATCTGCAAAAAAGAAATAAGTAATTATTTCTTGTTTGTTGGATAGGATCAACAATAACAAACAAGGATATTTCAGTAGAGTACTAAAACTGGTTGCATACTCATTTTCAATCAAAATAAAGTTAAAATTTAAGTCAATTTGAATGAGAAATACAAAACTTTAGTCTTTGAAAATTCTCCTTACTTGTACTACTATCATGATCGCTAATCCGAAAGTGAAAGAGATTTGCTCAGCGCTGGTACTCGTACATCCTAAACATCCCACGAATACGAAACATGCAGTAGCACAAAATTCGCTAAGGCACAAAATTATTCTTTCGTAGATTGACGTGTCGCATATTTTGACTAATCTAAATAGCATATTGTTTAATTTGAGTGAAAAAGATTGAAAATCATTTCGTTTTATATAGTAGTAGATTAATCTAATTAGTTTATAGCATATAATTGATAAGAGTACAGTCGAAAACGCGAGTGGAGCCTCCATAATGTTTGATCTGTATCATGGTTTAGTTGTGACAATTTGTCGCTTCTTGGCTATGAAAACTTACTTGTTTCGTATTTATGAAATCTAGCAGCGCTATTCCAATTAAAAACTATTCAACTATCGATCCCAAATAAACTTTTGATCAAACCTGTAACAATTTTTTGTAGAAACGGCTTTGAAAAAAAACTGACGAGTGTTACAACTTACCCCGTGATTGGAGCTAGTTGTAACAGGCTTGGGGAAAATTTTAACATTAGGAATTGAAAACCAGTTTTATATTTTATAAAGATTTATTTGGCATATTTAACATAAGAAACTTTACAAACGCTAAAACAGGCTTAGACACTTTAAGTAAAATTTTTTATCTAAAAGAAAATATTCAAAAATAAAAAAAAATTGTAACATGTTCTTTATTTACTTAACCCTTTTGCTCCCAATTGTTTTTTGTGAGTAATTATGGTACACAACAGCTAATGGGCTATTCTGTTTCTTTTCTTTTTTTCGAATTTAGGCATGTTTCTGCGATTGCCAATCACTGTGCCAACACAAGCAAATGGAGAGTTGTTTATTAGTTTCGTCGACGTGAAAAAACGATCAAAACATAAACTAATTTCTGGATCTCTTATTGAAGACGAAAGCTTCGTGACGACTGATTCTCCAAGAGTGGATTCGGTATCTCTGTTGGGATCCTTTCCACAATAAATATTGAAATCATATGTGTAGCCTGTTTTGGAATCACAGTGTTCCCATGTTTTTATTCCTCGCTTTCTAGATTTCAAAGGGAGGTACTATTTCGAAGAACTCCTGCCCTTGAACTTAGCCAAGGCCTCATCAATAGTTTGGAAAGTGCTCTCACTGCTTGCTTTTTGAAATCTTTCTTTCAAACAATCATCCACTGGTTCAATGTAGTATAGTTTAGTCGCGCACTCGTTTTTTTTTCAGGATGGTTGAAGTACATATTCAAGGACAAAAATTGGAACCTACTTCTGGATATGGCCTGTTTGATTGCACTGTTTACCATTGAAGAATTAGTAGATCAATAATGTTGGAATATGTTGGAACCCTATTGTATATAATAATTATCTCGTGCTGATCGGTTAGAACAGCCTTTTGATTTTTATCTTTATTGAGTATATTCAATCTTTCATTGGTTTGTTGTGCAATCCATAAAAAAAGACTTCTTGGAAACATCTTGAGAAATACATCAAGCTCAGTTGATCCGCTGTTCAGATCAGCCAGAATGCTGCATGGTTTAGCACTAGGGACATTCTATCTTGGAGGGTCTTCCAAGAAACAAGTGGGTAGGCAGTTTGTACCTCATTGTCTGAGCTAATATTCTCTAGTTCTTCATTGTTTTCGATTCTCCTCCTGAATTCTCAGCAGAAGAACCAGATGATTGGCTCCTGGAAATTCTGTAGACACATCCGACTCCTAATTATCTTCTGACTCGTCAGGCTCAAATTCTGAACTCTTCATAAGGGTCCTTAATATCAGACAAATGTTCAACCATATACTGTAATTCAGCCTGACTCAGTTTTCTTTTTCTGCAAAAAATAAACTCCCAAAAAACATGACCAATGGGACGTATATGTCCCAAAACAAAATTAGCGTTTTCTTGTGACCAACTGAATGGAGTTTTGCAGCTAACAGGTGGCGATTATATTTCTGGATATACTATATTTCTTACCTGGATTCACTTTAGCACGTCTCAATTTCCCCCTAGTAATTTTTGAATATATGGCGGGACGTATATGACCCATTGGGAGTGAAACTTATACTTTCAAGTTTTATTCTTAATCTAATATGACAATAATCAAATATTTTCAAAAACATGGTATTTCTTAAACTATATAGGAACTTTAGGCTCACAGCCAAGCCAGTAACAAAATATCAATTTCTTAAATAATCAGTCTTTTGATTGACGTAGGTAAAATATGCAATGAGATCTTATTTCCTGTTGCACATTTCACATGTGCCCACATCTTATTTATAATTCATTGTATCCACTCCTCGTTTGAATTTTCATAAGTTTCCCCACAAGCTAAGAAAAACCATTCCTCGGGTTCAGATTCCGAATCAGAATTTAAAACTTTCTTTTTTACTTTTTCTATTCCTTGTCTTTTAGCTATTTTTATCTCATCTGTTTCCTCTCGATCTCCAACCGGTAGGAAAAGATCTAATCCGAGTGGTCCTTCGCCTTCTCAATAGCTGTCCCTGATGTATAACTCTACATTTGCTTATGAAATGCAGAGTTACCGTGTCGGGGGGCGTCCTCTTGTGGATTACTTCGGTGAAACCGAATGGGCGATGAGTGTTGCTATAAGTGTCTGCATGTTCTGCAGCACACTCGGTAGCTCGGGCGTTCCTTCTCCTGTTTGCGTGGTGCTCTTAGAAGGTTTGTTTTCTATCTTTTTTGGGTGTTTCGGGCACCCCTTGTAGTTTGCGGGGTGTTCTCCTCCGCAATTCCTACAATTTGGTTTTTCGGTCTTGTTAAGCGTGCATTCCGCCGCTCTATGCGCTCCCGCGCATCTCACGCAGTGCACGTCCATGTTGCACATGCTTTGTCCGTGGTGAAATCCCTGACATCTGTAACATTGTACAGGTCCGTCGTGCCTTTTTTGTTCTACCACACTTATTTTTGTGTGGCATAGGTATCTCAACTTCTTATACGTTGTTTCTTCTGCGGATTCGATTACTACCATGTATATAGGTAGTAGTTTTCGGGTGTTGTCCTCGTTTCTTTGTGTACGACTTGTCAGCTGCCATACTTTTTTTGGTCTTAATCCATTTTCCCTCAGTTCTTCCTCTACTTCCGACACTGGGGTGTTAACAGCCAGTCCTTTTATGATAAGCTTCCTCTCTTTTTCTTCGTTGAGTAGGTACGTATACCACTCAATCTCCTTATACTCGCTCAGGAGCATCTTCATTCTGTTGAAGTCTTCTTTTGTCGCCGTCGTTATTTTCCCTGTGTGTATTCCCATTTTACACTGGGCATCGATTTTCCTTTGTACTAGCTGTTTGCGTAGTGTTGTCCACATTAGTGGGGACTTTAGTATTATCGGAGGTGGCCTTCTCTCCGGTTTTGATTGTTTTCTTTGTTCTTCTCGTCTTATCTTTTCCAGTTCTTCTTGGACTTGTTTGTCCGTTGATATATCTTCTTCCTCTGAAGATTGCCTCTCTGGTTTCTTTCTCTTTTTTTTATTCTTCACTTCCATATAGTCTCCTTCCATGGGGCAGTCTTCATTTTGTGTTCCTTCGTTCATTTTGTTTTTAGTTTTCGTTCTGGAGTTAGATTTCTTTCCATCTCTTCTATTTTTCTTACAAATGCTTCGTTTTCAGCTTTCAGTTCATGAGTATATTCCTTTAAGGCCTCAATAAGCTTATTTTTTCCAATAATCGTCTCTTCAGAATTTTTAATCCTCTCTTCAGAATTTTTAATCCTCTCTTCAGAATTTTTAATCCTTTCTTCAAGGGATTTAATTTGTTGTACCATCGTCTTTGCCAATAATTCATAATCAGCTTTTTGTTGAGTTATCATTTTTGACAACTCAATTATTTTCTCTTCATCTTGTCGTTTTATCGACGATACTCTGTCGTAGGGTTTCTCCCTATTTTTGGAGTTTTCAGGCTCCATGCCTGTTACTCTCTGTCTCGGTTTCCTATTTTGCTTGGGTACCTGGAAATTACCTAAAAAGAAAATGTCAAGCCGTACTGACAAGTACGGCTGTTTCGAGAACGGATAAATTCTGCACAATCAAATTTGTGTTAACAAACACAATTCTTTCATGCAGAAGTGTTTCTTATAAATGAAAGGCTGTGCCAAAGCACAGCTACCTGCAAAAAGAAGAAAGTTTAATCAGGGTCTCACCTGACTGCCTGAGTCCGCTTTCACTTCACTTCACTCCCGCACTTGTTCACTCGTCGAAGTCTCGGAGTCAACAGTGCAAAATATGATAAATACGCCATGGAAACTGGCATCCTATGACTCCAACGATGCATAAGGTCTTAATTCATGGAGCTTCAATAATAGAAAATTCGTTGTTGCCGATAGGGCAACTTTCGGAAGAAGCTGCTGAAAACACTTTGAAATCAACTACGATCTCGAATAAAATATTTTTTGATCAAAAATGACAAGTAGGTGCGCCTAACCACCGTGCACCAACAAATAATTTCGATAAGTTATTCCAAACACAGAATTCTTTTTATGTAACTATTTTGTAATATAAATATCACATAAAATAATTTTGGCCGCCTAAATCCTGAAAAACGATATATGTGGAACGTAAGCGTATTATAAAGGTAACAGCAATAATTGTTACAGAAGATATTCGGTCTAAGGTGTACGAGACAAACCATTATCCTCCATCAGACAATTTTTTTCAAGATGTCGAGTCAGATATCCCTGAAACTTTGCGAAGACGATGAAAACCTAACACCTGGTCCGTCAACAAGAATAAAGTGACGGAAATTGAACTAAATATTTAAATAGTGAGTCAGATGTGGATTAGGCCTACTGGGGATACCACGATAAAAAAAACGCGCCGACTTCTCTACCTCATGGTGGTGTGGAAATGAGTATTTCTTCCGAAACGTGTATTGAGTTACACTTTACGGCGCTCCTACGCAGAAACTATTAATTTTAGGGAATAAAACATTATGACATAAATTGTAGGAAATTTCCTATACTTTTATTTTATGTGTTTATATTTTCCTGTAAAATGCGCCGTAAAGGAGTTATTATCAAAAAACTACTTTTGGGCGCCATTTTTTCAATATGGCGGCGCGAGCGGCAAACATACGAGGTGGCAAAGTTGAAATTTGAAAAGAGCATATTAAAATCTATAAAATTGCCAATTTTCAAAACTCCCGAAAAACTTTCCAAGTAAAAATACTAAATGACTTTACTATTTCATCTGTACATAACTACATTTTTTGATAGTGATTCAAAATGTATTCGTACCAATACATATTTAAAAATTTCTAATTTCTATAGGGTGTTTAATAACATTGGTATTCAACGAATTTGAAATCAAATGTACTATAAATAGTTGTTATTGCTGTATTGCTGTAATGTAACATGAAAAGATTTTGTCAAATTTTGATTATTACCATTACCATTAAATTAATTCATAAAACTCAAGGGATCATAGATATAGAAATATATTTCTCCATTTTCGAATTGTTCGTTTTTTTTTCAAGGATTTTACTTTCGTTTATTTGAAATTGCTTAAATGAAAATCTTCGATATAGTTTATTATTATTATACCGAAAGAATAATATTTCATAATTTGTGAAAAAATTTAATAAGTAATATAACAATGTATATAACGTAAAAATCATTTCTATTACTAACAATTATTATTATCTATATTTGTACATACGTAAATAAAATATAATAAAATTAACTGGAGGGTCGTTCAGGGAATGTTTCATTACTTTTGGATTCCTTTCCGAAAACGATCCTGTAGGAAATGGCGCCGACTAGTCCAGCCAAAATTGGGGCAGCCCAATAAACCTGAAATAAGAAAAGTTATGAAAAGTGTCATTAGTCACAAAATTATAAAATCTCTTGTTTAATGCTAGAAAACTTAAAAAGTTATCATCCGAAAGTTGAACCAATTTCAAACGCTGGTTTGTTTTTTTTTTTAACTTATGACACTTTTTGAGCGGAGTTGCGATTTGCTAGAAAAAATTCTAATCTCACCCAGTGAAGATTCCAAGTACCATTTAATACAGCTGGACCAAAACTACGAGCTGGATTCATATTTGCTCCGGTGAGAGAACCCTATGAAATATTTTGCTTTCAGTTTTCTTTATTCAATTTAATATTATTTACTTACACCTGCCATTGCAAGTCCAGCAACTGCCAAACCTAAACGTATGGATATGGAATCGTGTTTTGTAGCGTTTCTACTGTCCCATACACCGCAACACACCCATATAAGGATTAAAGTTAGAAGAAATTCGGTTAAAAATACTTGAAAAACGGACAATGAAGAGTTTGGTGATGGCGAACAGAGTCCAGGAACCGTCAACAACGTCTAAAAATATTCGTTATAATAGAAATTCCGATAATTTTAATTATAATAAATTTAGCATTTAAGCTTTACCTTAACTAATCCAAATCCTGTGACACCTCCCAAAATCTGACCTAAAAAATAAATAGGTACGTTCACCAATGGAAAGTCTCCAAGGGCAGCTGCTGCTACAGTAACTGCTGGATTGATGTGGGATCCAGAAATATGACCAAATATCTAAAAAAAGATTTTCTATTGTTTGTTGATCTTTTAAAAAACGACTTACTTGTACGGCAATCATAATAGCTAATCCGAAAGTGAAAGAGATTTGCTCAGCACTGTTACTCGTACATCCTAAACATCCTAAAAATACCAAACATGCTGTACCGCCGAATTCAGAAAGACACAAAACTAATCTTTCTAATACGGACATGTTATCGTAAACTTTTACTAATCTCCCTGAAATAGAAAAAATGTTATAATATTCGAACACATTATTAGTGATATAATTCCGATATTTCAATCATATCGCTAATTAAAGATTCAAAATGTGTACTTTTTTTAATGTCTTGGACTGTATTATGACATATTGATAAAACTGTTTGCCCATCTTATTGATGATGCATAGGTTTATTCAAATAGAACTGAAATTTTGAAAAACCTCGCAGAAAGAATGATCCTGGCAGTCAGTTGACATTGCAGTTTCTAGGAATGATTTGGTCAAGAAATCGATATTCTAATAGATGAATTATATCATGCATACGTTTAGATCCATAACAACTATAATAGTTTATGCAAAAAAAATGTGCTGATATTTCTAAGTGCACAATATGCAGGTACATTGGTTTGGTACTGTTTCAATTTATGTTTCTGGTTTTAAGTACCTAATCATTATTTTTTTAAAATACCTCATCATTGAATTTTCATCTTGTTTCAGTCTTTTCAGTTGATTTTTAATTGTAGTAATCCATGCAGGCGGGTTTTTTGTTTTTTTTTTTAATTATTATTTTATTTATGTCTTTTTAGTTAAGATTAATTCCTTGAATAAGTTTATGTCGTGTGGTTGATTAAGCAATTTGTTAGGGTCAAGAGAACTAATAGCAAGTCCGGAGAGAGTCTTCACTCAGCTCAAAGCAACGTAAGCTTGACCTTTTGCTAATAAGTTTCTACTTAAATCTACAACTGCTAGGTCTAAAGTTATGCCCTGTATTTTATGCACCGTCACTGCCCAGCATCAAATTAAGGGAAGCATTCGTCGCTCGATCTTGCCTTTACCACGTAAAGCATCAAATTCTGTAGCACAAGGCTCTATCCGGACTCCAATACCAGGTCGGTTCCCTGTTATATTTAGGTCATCCAACTCCACAAATACTGCTTGTGGCAGTTCTCCCGGCTCCAACTGCTCTCTGCGTAGTTCTGGCCAATCTATTCGTCGGATAACACCCATAGCACCGTTAACTAGCCCATGGTTAACATTGATGTTCCGTCTTAGCATGACTCGAGAGCCTACACCTAATTTGAGTTGGTTTGGTATACCACCTGTTTTATTGGGATCTTCAGGTAAGTATTCCTCTCGTGGTTTTTGACCATATGTTTTAGGATCCAATGAGATGTCTACAGTACTAACGGTGTATACTTTTGTGAGCTTTTCTAACTTTTCTGTCATCGTCGCGTTATATGCATCAACCAGTCTAGTTGTTGGGAAAATTCTGACAGCTTCTCCATCGTCAAATGACCCTATCAACGATACTCTGCGGTTTTCTATGATAGATAACTGCTGTATTGTAAGTTCTCCAACGCGGAGACTGTTTAATATGTCCGCAAAAGTTTTATCTCCAGCTTGCCTCATGTTTTGGGGCAACTCACAATAATAAAGATATTTAAATCGCACAAGACAATTATAATTATAGTAACAACGTAGGTCCGTCCTCGTAGTAAATATATTAATCTTAGATAACAAGAAGTCACAACGATACCGCGTTTTAAAAACCTACTGTTGCCATCTATCCGCACAGGTCTGAATTATTTTAATTAGCTATTTTTTATCGTTCCATTTAATATTAAAACTGCAAGTTATATACATATTTACAATCAGTGTTTAAAATCCTTCATTTTGATACCCAACTCGATATGCTTGGTAGTAAAAAAATTTTTTACACCTCACAACATGGCGTCCAAAATCCGTCATTTGGGTTTTTTCTAAATGTCTTCTATCTAAGAACACTTGGGCTAATGAAACGAATCTAACGATACCTCAAATGTGAAAATCTGTTTAGCGGTTCTGGAGATACAAGGTAATAAAGAATATTACATACATACATACATACAAGATACGCGTTAAAAACATAACCCTTCCTGGCAGTCGGGTAAAAAATATTTTTATCATGTTATTTCACCTCCAATGATATTATCGCATTATTTTTAGTTGTTTGTATGTAATTGTGTCACTTTTTTTTGTAACTATTAAGAATTGTAGTTTAACATGCATCAGATGCGTTGGTATTTGGATAGGGGTGTATCATGTGCTACTACTTGTACTCAATTAAAGATTTTTATCAGTTGAATCAACAATAAAGTTTGTAAGTATATCGAAATTACCGACAGATATTTTTCATATATAAATATTGAATAATAACTAATAAAATAGTTTTTCTACATGAATTTTACAACTTATGAATACCCTGATTTGTTATGACAACTAGGAGGAGAGTGGGGGAATTGCGGACGCGGGGTAATACGGACTAGCAAGTATCTACTCATTCCTTCCCCCAACCCCGGCAATCCGGTGCTGTCATATGTTTCCTTCCGCCATTTTAGTGCCACGCAAAAACTTACGACAGCCGGCTGCGCACAGTTTGAAAGGTAGATACAATTAAAAAAAAAAGTGTATATTGATCTAATTTTTAGTGTTTTTAAGTCGAGGGACAGGTCTGCATACTAAGTGATGGTAAAAAGTGATATTTTCTATGGATAGCTTTGTCAATGGAGTTTGAAACAACAATGTTTATTTTTATGGAACGTTTTCATAACCTACAAATTTCTCTCTTTGATTTAAAAATACCCAGTTGAGTTAATTGCGGACAAGCCTTGCGGGGTAAATACGGACGTCCGCAATTACCCCTAATTCAATAAACTATTATGAAATTAATCAATAACTGCTCATTTTTAGATGCCTAGGAAATATATAAGAAAAAAATAACAATAATACACCATCGAATCATTACGAAAAGCTGTGCAAAAAATAAAAGACCAGAAGATAACTTTTCGTCAGGCGGAAGAAAAATATGGTATTCCTAGAGCTACTTTTTTGACCAAGTGATTCTACAATACCAAAGAGAGGTAAAAATCCGTTTTTACGAAATACAAGAAAACGAACTGGTTGATTTTATTTTTTAAGTCATGTAAGGCTTTCTTTGGGATAACAATATCTACTCTGGGAGAGATAGCTTTCGGTTTTGCCACCGCAAACAACATAAAACATAATTTCAATAACGAAACTGGTATGGCAGGAATGTATTGGTATTACAATTTTTTGGCTAACATCCAAATATATCACTTCGAAGGCCTGAAGCTACTTCCATAAATAGAATTACTGCATTTTAATTTTTTGTGAATCAGAAAGCTCTCATGATTAAATACAAATTTAAATCTGATTCAATTTACAATATAGATGAAATTGGGATTAGTACGGTACAAAGCAATTCAAGGATTCTTGCACCAAAGGGACTAAAACAGGTTGGAAAATGTACCAGTGCAGAACGTGGTTCTTTAACTACAGTTGTGAATTGCTTTAATGCTGGAGGCTCGTACATTCCACCATTTTTTATCTTTAAAAGAAAAAGGATGAATGCTCATCTTATGAAAGACAGTAATAGCAACATGATAGCTTGTGTTTCAGACTCTGGTTGGATCAATGAATCGATATTTGTTGATTGGCTCCAGAATTTTAAAGAACTCGCTAAACCATCGGTTGACAATCCCGTTTTGTTACTTCTAGACAACCACGAGAGCCATATTAGTCTAAAAGCTTACGAGTTTTGTCGTAAAAAAATACATCGCATAGAATGCAGCCATTAGACTTGACCTTTCACGGACCACTAAAAACAGCAAACAACAGAGAATGTGAAACCTATATGGTTAACCATCCTGGAGCAAAATTTACAGCTTTTGATATTGTTGGTCTTTATACAAAAGCTTTTAACCGATGCTCGGCTATTGATAAAGCTATAAATGGCTTCAAGAGTGGTGGAATTTTCCCAGTTGATCAAGATAAATTCAAGGGCACTTTCGAAAGTTTCGGTGATATAATTACACCAGAAACTCTATGTGATACCAGCCATGTGGGTCCTGATCATAACAGCCAAAGAGAGTATCATAGCGAATCTCAAATTAGTGATGCAGCTAATAACGCCATTCCTAGTGAAGTAAGATCTCAACAAGAGTCTCAGCCCTCTAGTAACATAAACATTATTGATGAATCCGCTCCCAATGTACCTGATCAAGACGAAATAAATGAGAATAATGCTATAAGTGAAGCTGTTTAAACCAAAGTACGACAAGCCAATCTTCATCAGTACCGCTTAGTGATTTAATAAAGGTCCCAACTCTACAAATTCGTCGTAGCAAACGGGCAGTAAACAAAAAGGATTCCATTATTTTTACCAGAGGGGGCTCATGAGAACTGCACTGCAGGAAGTTCTTCTAAAGGCTTTACTTGTGATTTTTGTCTATGATGTGTACCCCTAGTGCTACGGGTAATTACGGACAGACAAGGTTTTGTTTTTGCTAAAAATATTCTATTTGTTGATTGATCTCGTTTAATAAGTATAATTGTTTTTGTAGATGTATAACTAAAGATTAATAATTAATTAACAGACTGATAGTACGAATGTAGTGCGTTATTTCCCTTCAGCGTCCGCAATTCCCCCATCCTCCCCTAAATGTATGCAATTTTCAGTAAATTATCATCGGTTTAAAATAAACTGGATTATTTTATTAACAACCTGTGTAGGTTTCATGATAATTAATGATATATGAAATGTATTTTTAAAAAAGTTCGCTATAAATTTATATACTATCTGATAATAGGTGCTAACTTTGTAGGTATAAATGAGTCTTTCGAAAATATACGCGATTGTAAAATTTATTTAATATTATCGATAAAAAAGATGGAACATTTGTTCAAGAGAAAATATTCGTCGTTATTACCGTTGCTTTTGTTTTCCCATAATCTATTAAAAGATTCTAACGTACAAAACAAACATTCGTCAATCCAGAATATTTGGGTTAAGATATGTGTTTGTTATTTTTTTTTAAGATTCTAAATTATAAAACTACGATAATTAACATTAGAATTTTGTATTGATTATTAGGAAGGGAATATATAAATAAAATAGGGTTGGGTTCAATGCTAACAGCTATTTTTGTTCTAAAATTAGAAAAGGGTAGTGCCTTACCTCGATAGATAATTGGAGAGTACATTTTATATATTTGATTCAAAACTTCATGTACTTACGTTTTTCCATTTTTTTTTAAAGTTCAAGACACTGTTATAAAAATTGATAAAAACCACTGTTAACAACGAATTCTGCGTAACTAATACTCCCAATATTTCGCGATAGTTAATACTTTCAAAATTAGAATGAAATTGAATATTTAATTAGAATAGAAACGCTGTCTGTGTGGTTATCCCCACATCAAAAGTTCTATTTATTTTTAGAAAAATAATTTTACTGTGTCACGTTATTTTAAGTCAACCACCCAAATTACTTTCGTCAAACTATTAATCAACTAAAACAATTATAAGATTTCAATTTCTTGATGAGGTTTATCAAAATAATAACATAGGTGAAGTGAAAGTGATGATACATTACCTCGTTAAAGAAAAACAGAAAACGAGATTTCCAAATACGTTTGAGCCTTTACTGAATAAGAAAATCTAGTAATTTCACTACATTTCACTAATAAATTGGATTTTATATAATCTCTAGGGTTTAATCTCGCCTCTATACTTTGTCACGAATCCTATATATCAATTTAGATATTGCTACCAATAAAATATTCTGAATCTTTACGTTTGTTTCATCAGTTTATTTATTTAGCTACCCGATGGAAAAATATTCCTTAAGTATTCATTATTTCTTTTAAAACATTAAATTAAAAATGAATCTCAATAACTTACCAGGTTTTGTATTATCAACATTTTCTTCTATATCATCATCTTTTGGTGTAATCCATTTTGGATCTGACGATTGAATGTCTATCACTGCAAACCCGATTTTTTGAGAGTTCTGTCGGTCTACCATTGTCAAAATTGAAATTGAAATAGCAGCTATATATTTATCAACAGATTTCTTTATATTTTTGTAGAGATTATCGAATAAATCAATCTAAAACTACGATATACCAAATCATAACTACACTGTCTCCGAAGATGATAACTTGGTTATCGAAACGCGCGTTATTGTAAGTGTAGTGATAGAATATGTTGAAAATATTTTATAATTATTAACAATATTATAACATCAGAATAAAAATTCACTTTCAGGTTTTCGAAAATATAAAAGAAATTCGTCATACCTTCGAAGCCTTCAGAAATATCTTGTTTCAAATAAACTTATTTCTCGTTTGAATAACGAAAGTAAAATGTTTTGCGACTTTTGCGAAAAAATTAGCATTATTATATACAACAATTAACTACGATAATTTAGATGGTATATGAAGTTTAGGAATATCTTTTGTTTTCCCTGTTACGTAAGTGATTGTAATCAAAAATACCTTATTCAATATGGTATGTTACTGTGTCATTTAGTTCAATCATCATTATAAGAAATTTGAGTGATATTATCAGTAATCTATGCCATTAAATGTATTACAAAACTGGAACAAAATAAATGATATTATAGAGTGAAATAAATAAGGTTAATTTGTTTAATTATAGTTTTAGATGTTGAATAATAATAATATAGTACTACTATTTGGAAAATATTCGTTAATTTGATAATGAAACATAAAAACTAAGCAAAAGTTTTTCAATAAGCGTTTATCGAAATTTATTGTATCGAAAAATTAGCTAAATTTTATTTTCTTTCTCAAAGTTATTTTTCAAAACTTTCAATACTGTATAGTTAATTTGACATTGTGGAATATTCACCTATATTTTTATATAAAAACTTGGTAGTTCTATCACGAAATTTGTATAAACCACAACTAGTAAAATTACAACGTAACATCTACGCATATAGCAGACTGAAAATTTAACGGAAATCCTTGGAAATCTTTTATTAAATAAGTTTGTTTTGGTACGCACAAAAAGGGTAAAATAACGTTTATTCATTTGGTTTACAAGTTAATTCTAATTTACATTCACTTAACACACACATACTGTAGATATAAACATTTTTTAAATTTATTTATACTAACAATATTCATTTCCTTACCACTGAACTGAATCCACTTAAACTATTTTTGTTGATAAGAAATTGTAACTTATAATTTACGCTCAGCAATTACAAAATAATTAAAAGAAATACAACTAACTAAAAAACCCGGCTTTTTAACTACTCATTATACAAAATTGTAAGTGGAAAGAAATGGAAAAATGACTTTCAACTTCAATATTGATAAACATTTAATGGTCGGAATTTTTTTATACTTTTGTGATTGAATTCATTTTTTCAAAATCTGTCCCAGCTGCATAATTAGAAGAACCAAGACTTGAGTTAGAAACTTCAAGTTTGAAATTAAATCCCGAAAATCTGATTCATATAAAAACTGATAAGGAAAATTGTTCTTATTCTTATTGAATTGATAAAAACAATTAAATATAAGAAACTCACCATTTCAACGTAATTTGTAGGTATATGTACAGTATTGGATTGTAGATAAAAGCGAACATTTTCATTTATCATTTAAGAGTTTCTCTGATCATGATTACGTGATAGTGAAAACTGTTAAAATGTACTATGGTGTCTATGAAAATGTGTGAACTAATTTCCGATACACAATGCCGCCCTTTTGCTCTACTTAGTCACGAAATTCCAAAGGTGTGCCGAGATATAAAGAGTTCAAGCTGTCTGTCATTTGATAATTGACAATTAATGCTAATTACTTTCATGGAAATAATGTTGAAACTTCGGGAAATAACGGACGATTAAAATATACATGGTATTTCATCCAGATCTATCCACACAAGGTGCAACTTTCACAAAAAATAAAAGAAAATATGGATTCCTAAAACAAATAATTTGGGAGTTGACGATTATTGAAGTAGGATAGAGGTAAATTAATTGCGAGGCATATTTTTTAAGTAAGTACCGTTTTGCGATTCCGCCGCCGCAACCCCAAGATCGGCGTTCCGCACATGCGCGCTAGTTACCTACATCTCTTGTCTGACGCACTGACACCATTACAGTCTGATTCTTCATTGTGTACGTTGTTTACTGAGTGTTTAAGATGCCTCCGACAATCGTGAGTCCCGCCGATTGTGAAGTACGGGCTGTTATACGATTTCTTAGTGCTAAAGGCGTAAAACCGATCGATATTCATCGTGGGATCTGTGAATGTTTACGGACAAAACATTATGAGTGATGGAATGGTAAGGAAATGGGTGAGAGCATTTAAAAATGGCCGCACAAATGTGCATGATGAAGAACGGAGTGGGCGTCCTTCGATCGTTAATGAAGATTTGGTGCAGAAAGTGGACGAAAAGGTGAGAGAAAACAGACGCTTTACAATTTCATCATTGTGCGACTACTTTCCTCAATATTCTCGTAGTGGTTTGTATCGCATTGTGAGCGTGAACTTGAAATACCGGAAATTGTGTTCACGTTGGGGTCCAAAAATGTTGACGGATTCGCACGAAACCCAACGTTTAGGCAGAGCATTGACTTTACTTGAGCGGTACCACAATGAAGGTGAAGATTTTTTAGACCAAATTGTTACTGGTGACGAAACATGGGTGGCCTACGTCACACCAGAATCGAAACAACAATCCTTGAAATGGCGACATTCATCATCACTCAAAAAAGTGAAGTTTAAGCAAACAATTTCTGCCCGGACAGTGCACAGTTTTTTGGGACAGAAAAGGAGTATTGCTAGCGGAGTTTCGGCCTCGTAATGAGACAATCAATGCAGCGTCTTTAGATTAGACACGCGTTTTGTACGAATAGTAGACGAATGCATGCCTGAACTTGCTAAGTAATTTTAGATTTGAATGTTCAAAGAGTTTGTTGATAATATTCGTAACTTTCATAGTTCATTACTTCTGAAAGTATTCGTATGTACAAGTTTGTACAGCAATCTAGATTTTATAAGTAAATTACATATTCCGGTAATATCTCTATTTACTGAAAAATTTTCTTATCTCATTTAACAACAGTCTAATAAACTTATTTTATTTACTGATTACTGTAATGTTTCAAAAAAGAATTGATTTTAATTATTTGATTTTGTAATTTGTATTAAGAGACACAATCATTTAATGGTAATTGATAAACACATTTTTAATTTCGTTGTTTTTCATGCCACTGAATATTAACTAAACCTCCAAGCTGCTTTGTTTACACACCCTAATTAAATAAAAGTTGTTTTTGTTTTCGAACACATTTGATCATCGATTTTTTCCTGAATAATATAAAAATACTAAAAATAGAAAAAAAAATCATTTAGACTACGTTAGATGATGAATGAAAATGAATTTAGTTCGAGATATTTTAAAACACGGCTGAAACAATTCACAGAGAAAAGGGTGAAAAAAAAGACAAACACTCTGTATTGAGCTTGATAAACTATGTAATATTGAAATAATTACACAAAGGTCATAAAGAAAAATATGAGTTTGGATATAGTTTGAAACATATGTAAAAATAACAAGACTAGAAATCGAGTAAAAAGCAAACAACCAACAACAAGAAGAAGCAATTTTCATGTAGGGAAAAAACAATTTATCGAGAATTGCTTTATATACAATTCTATGAAGAGTAAAAAATCTGTCTATCTTAATGGCAAGCAAATTTGATTGGATTTTGTAAAGTAGGTTATTGATGAAACAATTGTAATTGGCCTGAGAAAAACAACGTGTTCAAATCAAATTAAATAAGTTCAATAATAATAGTAAACGAGTCCATTGGAATATAAAGGTTTGAATAATATCGTTGCAAAAAAATATTCGAACACAATTCAAAAAAAGCTCAATGATTCTTAATTAAGAAATACCTTGTCAGCAAGGAAGTTGCTGTCTCTCAAATCTAGACCCACCAACATAATTATTCGCTAAAAACATATACATATTAAACTTTTATGCTAATTTCAAAATTGAGAATGAAACTCAAATGTCTTTATACAAAAGTTTTGAAAACGAAATGCCAATAAGTATTAAAAACTTTTATAAATATATAACATAAAATTTGTTTCACTTCTTCAAT
Organism: Diorhabda carinulata; assembly: GCF_026250575.1. Classification (NCBI taxonomy): domain Eukaryota; kingdom Metazoa; phylum Arthropoda; class Insecta; order Coleoptera; family Chrysomelidae; genus Diorhabda; species Diorhabda carinulata. The sequence goes on from NC_079462.1 coordinate 16,704,999, forward strand.
AATCCACAATAGGCTAATTGACATAATTTGGAAATTAGTTTAAAACTATAGCTTAGCATCTATTTCATCCCAAAAATATAGATATTATTTTAAGAAAAATAGGTTTTTTACGTTACTATTTCGAGTTTTTAGAAATGAACTTGAAATTGACCGCGAAAAGGGCCAAGACTGTCATGGCCATGTCTTGAATGACGTCACACCTCGCGAAACAGCTGTGTTTGTTTATGACATACCCCCCATGCCCTAATGTGAAAGTACAACGATAAAATCGCCATACAAATTATTCATACACGTTCCAAACAATAAAGAAATGCGTGAAGATCATTTTGATGTAAGTAAGAACAAAACTTGATGTATCTATTTATAAATGTATAGTAAAAGGAATAAAATTTGCAAAATCTATCATAATATACCACACATCACATATAAAATGTTATGACTTAATTAAGTTATTGAAAGTTATTGAAACTTTGTATTCGCTACCCTCAAAATCAATCAAGTATTTTCATTCCACAGTGGGTAAATGCGACTCTCTGACTGGTAACTGCTAATTAAATAAGACTTTGTTTCTTCTTTACATAATACTTACGTATAAGTTTAAACACTGCGGACTTTCGATGAACAAAAGTAAGTGTTCACTGCAAAAAATGGCAAATTACTGCAGTTTGCTTTGTTAAATCCTGATTCCATGGCAAATTATACCTGTCTCTCAAGATTAAACTTAAAACGAACTTTATTAATTTAACAATAATTGCTGAAAACTCGAAATAACCTGGACAATATATATGAAAATGACAGCTACAACATAGCGTTTCGCGAGGTGTGACGTCAAGCTTTTCTGATTTGTGTTAAATGTCAAGTGATTTAAATACCTCATTTTGTCGATTTTATTTTCCAAAAATATTATTAATCTTTTATTATTTTTGAAGAGAAGTTGTTTTTTTATTTACTAATTATCATGGTTAATCATTAGAAACTTAAAGCCATCCGATTTATTATTAGTGGAAACAAGCCTATTGCATAATAGATAAGATTAGCATCGGCGTGAAAAAAGATAACGGAAAATGTTTAATATAATGTTTCATCTCTTGATCTCTTTTTTGTCGATCATGCTTCCATCTGCCGGTAGCTTTTTACAGTAGAGCCGATGAAATTTCTAGATTTCTTCAAAAATTTTTACAAGGGATTTTCAACAGGATTGAGGTCTTAAAATGTATGAATATAGATGGCATTAACTTTTTATCTAGTTGTTAGGCATCTCTTGAAATAATTTACTAGATATTAAACTTATTAAATTAATAGGACAGAATATAAATCCTTCAATCTCGTCTCTTGGCTTGATAGATTACGATGAAAAACTTTATTTACGAGTACTTTGTAAAATAATAATGCATATTTCAAAAATGCTTTTTTGGTGAAGTTTGATTCAAAAATACAAATATTTAGAAATGAATAGTTTATTTACAAATAATTTCATGAATACACTAAATATACAAATAATAAATATATACATTAGAATATCAAAAATATGTGAATTATCTTAGAGGGATTAATTACGAGAGGTTTGAAAAAATTATTTTTCAATAAAAATATATGTATATATAAATATATTTCTTAGTTATTTCAATGATAGAACAGACATACAAAATTTATTATACAGCTGCCTGCTATAGCAAATTAAAATAATAAATAGTAAATGTCAATATGACATTCTGTTGTTAGTTGTTACATCATTTATATTCAATATTTCTCATATTTTAGTACAATATATCGTTGCTTATTTTTTTTACTACAAAGACATTTAATTTTATCCATTCATATCACGTTAACTGGAATTCTAAAAGCTCTTAAAATTATATCACAAGCATAAAACATTTTTAGCCAAAAAGGAAATATGTTTTTGAGATTTGTGGAAAATCTTGAGAATTATTGCGAATTTAGAAGCTTGGTTATTAGTTTTGAACATTTTAAAACCTATTTAAAATTATTTCTCAGATACTTGGAATGTATTATCATAAATATTCAATATATTAGACTTTTTCTAGTTTGTTGTCTTTTAAACTGAGTTCCTCATTGTTTTCATTTCTATCTTCAGGTATACTGAATAAGAATTTATATATTCCAACACCTAAAATTGCGCCGATATTGGGTCCAATCCAATACACCTGAAAAAAAGAAAACAATGTTAAGAAAGAAAAATTTTTCAACAAAATGTAAAAATTATAGTTATTTATCGACGATAACTAATTATGTGTGAAAATAAACAAGTTAGTCCATAGAAAGGCGCTAATATTAAGATTCATTAAAATCTTTCGTAATATCTAGATGTAAAGAAAACTATTAGGTTGTCCGTCAACCCATTCAAAAGTACCCACATCAATGAATCAATGATTGATTATACATTATTTACCGACCCGATTCGTATTCAAAGTTGTTTATTTAATAAAAATGTTATTGAATGTTCTTTTCTTTACGTAATTTATATAAAAAAATAAAATAAATTGATGTTACTATATACTATGTGTATGTATTGTATTAAATTGGAATAAATAGTGAAAAGAAATTGAGTATTGAGAGACTAAAACTTACCCATATATGTTTGAAGTTTCCTAATAATAATGCAGGAGCCAAACTTCTAGCTGTGTTCATACTGGCACCAGTAAGTGGACCCTAAAATTATAAATTAATAGATATATAATGTAAAATATAAAAAATTAATATTAATTTATAAAAGATAGTACTTTCCAAAAGAACTATAATCGTAATAATGTAAACAAGGTAATTACCGCAACCATGGAAATCCCAGCAATTACAAAGGCAAACCTCAATGGTACAGAATCCGATTTATCTTCGTTTCTTTTATCCCAAACCGCACATACGACTATTATTAACGTTGCAGTTATTATAGTTTCAATTGCAAGAGCTTGCATCGGTGTTAACAAGGTATGTGGGAGAGTCATACAGAAACCATCTTTATAATAATCAGAAGGCATTAATACCTACGATAATTAACACATGAGTATTATATGATTAATTCTTCAGATGTGCGTTTGAGAAAAAAACTTACTTTCAACAGTCCAAAGCCTAAAATGGCTCCTGAAAACTGTGCCATTACGTATATTCCTGCCATCGTCGGAGACAGTAATTTCATCACGACTGCAGCAAATGTAACGCCGGGATTTAGATGGGCTCCAGATATGTGACCAAATGCCTACAATTTCAATAAAAAAATAGAAAAGAAAACTTCAAAATAATAATAATTATTATTACCTGAATAATTAATAGTATCATCAATCCGAATGAAAGAGATGCGAAATGATGAACTGCTGGGGGATTATCTACTTCTGTTATACAACCCATACAGCCCATAAACATCATAAGACCAGTTCCTAAGAATTCCGATGCGAATAAAGTTAATGCTTTTGGAGTTGCATATTTTTTTCCTAAAAAAAAAATAATGCATCAGTAAAAATATGATAATTATATCAAATCTCCTTGATAATATTTGTACCTGTAGAAAAATAACGGTTCAAATACTCTCAGAAAAATATTCAATTAAATTTTCATTAGAAATGAATCGACCAAATCACGTTTCATTGTTTGAATATATTCTACCTTGTTATGTCAAAAATTTAATTGTTCGTTTTAATATCTCATATTATACAAATTATTTCCTTAATTTACTTCCGACGCATTCAAATTTAATACGTGATTCATTTATTTATTAACTTTTTTAATGTTATCTGTAGAATCTTCATTGTTCGCGAAATTTAAGGTTATAAGGCAGACAGAAATATCATTAGTAAATTATTATTTTAGTCTCGTACAAAAGCATCCTTGATATCATATTCGAAATAAACGTTTGCAATGTCGATTATATGTATAGTGTGTAATATTATTATATTCTTTCAAGACGAGGTTTTACGTTATAAAACATTCGCACAACCAAATTTACCATATTCCTTTTCGTTGATCAAATAAAATATCTACTAGAAAATGCTTACAAAAAACTGTAAGGCATTCATACTTAAAAAAATTAATAAATGAATAATTAATAAGTGGAGATAAGAAATCCCTTAGTAGTGTGTGTTCTTTCCAATAATTATTTCGAAGTCTCAAACTTTAAATATCGTTAAAGCTAATTAAATGGATAACTAATAATTTGTGGAAGACGCAGTAGCGGAATTTACGTAATTCTTATAGATATTGGCGTTAATGACGTTAAAATTTTTATTTATAAAATTGATAGACACGCTTCACCGGTTCTCGTTTATTTGTCAAAATGTTTTTTCTTATGTAATGGAAATCGTTTTCTCTATACAATTAACAAAAAATTGCTGTTTTCCACTAATAATTTCTTTTTTTTTTTAATGATTCGTATTTAATTTTTTTCTGTTCTATATTCAGTGATTACGTATCCTTAATCTAACATCATTCTAAATAATTATAATGTAAAAGTTGTAAAACAAAATCCTGGAAACGATTTATTTTTACCATTGAGTTTAGAAAACTTGCAAATCTTAAGAATATTCAAACTGTTTTATATTAACCTTATAAAAAGTTAGGTATTTTAGGAGTTGTTTTTAATATTGAGACTCAAGTTTGAGCTATTCAAATTAGGATTTAAGTGGATGAACGTATAAAAATATATCAATAAATGTTATTTTGATACAATTCCAATATACACCCCACAATAATTAACGCATCACTCATTATTTTCTAAATATTTTAAATGTGTTGCCTCTTTTTCGAATTTTATTATTATTACGAATTAAAACGCCAATAGGTACGCCTTTTGCAACATTTATTTTATATCAGTTTAATCTACAGAGGACAAAAAGTTTGATTTACCAAAACATAGAAAATATCAAAAAAATTGTACAAAACATTTATACAAAAAAATGAACGGTGCTTAAACTAAAACCAGCCAATGAATTTCTAATAGAGTATGTTGCCGCCCCTCGCTCTAATTACAGCTTTCATTCGTCTTGGAAAGCTTCTAAACAGATTCTGGACGTATCCTTGCGGCATGTTTTCCCAGAAATTAAAAAGAACATTTTGAAGATCACCTAGTGTTCTTATTGATGCCGGATGTTGCTGAATTTGCCATCCTAGATGGTCCCTGACATGCTCTATTGGGTTAAGGTCCGGGCTACGTGCAAGCCAATGTCAGCATTTAGTCTTCCATCATTCACTGGTACTAACTCCGTGCGACCCTCGAAAGAGATTCCTCCCCAAACCATGATAGAGCCACCACCAAAGCTTTCACTTTGACAAAAATTAGCTTGATCACCATGTCGCCTATGAATTGGTACACGCCTATCTGATGAATACAGACAAAATCTTGATTCATCCGTGAATAAAATATTGGACCAATCTTGAATATTCCAATTTGCGTGTTCTCGAATAAAATTCCAATATTGCTACTCGATGTTCTCTGGTACCTTTAGCTGGCACTCTGGCTCGTTATATCTGCTTCTTTCAGCCTATTTCGAACTGTTTGTAGGCTTATTCGGACATTACGAGCAACCAACAGATCTGTTTGCAGCCTTCGATGCCTAATGCCTAATTCTTAACGCTGTTAACCTCAAATAACGATCATCTACTACCGAATTTACCCTTCCGCGACCTCGTCCGGATCTTCTGGTTAGCTGTCCTGTTTCTTGGTAGCGAATAACAATTCTGGATATGGTGCTTTGTTGAACTCCAATTATCTCGGCGACGTATCTTTGACTGCGGCTATAATTCTAGCGGCTACGTGCAAGCCAATGTCAGCATTTAGTCTTCCATCATTCACTGGTACTAACTCCGTGCGACCCTCGAAAGAGATTCCTCCCCAAACCATGATAGAGCCACCACCAAAGCTTTCACTTTGACAAAAATTAGCTTGATCACCATGTCGCCTATGAATTGGTACACGCCTATCTGATGAATACAGACAAAATCTTGATTCATCCGTGAATAAAATATTGGACCAATCTTGAATATTCCAATTTGCGTGTTCTCGAATAAAATTCCAATATTGCTACTCGATGTTCTCTGGTACCTTTAGCTGGCACTCTGGCTCGTTATATCTGCTTCTTTCAGCCTATTTCGAACTGTTTGTAGGCTTATTCGGACATTACGAGCAACCAACAGATCTGTTTGCAGCCTTCGATGCCTAATGCCTAATTCTTATCGCTGTTAACCTCAAATAACGATCATCTACTACCGAATTTACCCTTCCGCGACCTCGTCCGGATCTTCTGGTTAGCTGTCCTGTTTCTTGGTAGCGAATAACAATTCTGGATATGGTGCTTTGTTGAACTCCAATTATCTCGGCGACGTATCTTTGACTGCGGCTATAATTCTAGCGGCTCCTTCATTCGTCACATATCTTGTTAAACGTTGAGTTAAATGTTCTGGATTTCAATGCATTTTCCAAGACAGAAATGATTTACTCGAGCATTTTTGCTTCCAAAAAAATTTGTAAGAAATTGTGATATTTTTTTGCCTATGATAAGAAGTCCAGAAATATCTATTAAGTTGATACATATACAGATTGTCCCAAAAAAACTAAAATTAAGTATTAAAATATCCTAAAATACCAGTGATGCGATAATTTTTGTTGTCTGTATATTTTCATCCGCGCAAAATGATCATAATTAGAAAAAATTCCCAAAACCCTCCTATAAGGTGTTCGGTAACCGTCATTCAATATTATTAAGATAATTTCTAGGAATGGCAACCATTCTTTTGAATATAAATATTTCTCTAGTAACTAATCCGAGTTATATATAATAAATGACATTAAAGAAATGTTCTTTGTAAAAATGCGCCGTATCCTTGGTAAAGTAAAACACAGGTAAAAGTGTTTTCAATAAAGTTTATCAAGAAATGAAGATTGTTTGCTGTAGTTTTGAATATTCATATAATTCGCATAGAATATTTTCCATTTCAGATTTAGAATATAGAATATAAAATACTATATGAAGCGGTGAACTTTGGTATTTTATTTTACTTTCGATACCAAGTTAGCAAAGATTTCCTTACAATTTATCGAAAATCTAGTTAATAATTATAAAAAAATTGTATAAAAATGAAATAAAAGGTTTAATTATTTTCTTGTATAAATCAAATGTGCTATTTATATGAACAGACATTCAATATGATTTGACCTTTATTAGATTACTGGCATTTTTGCAAGATAAAACAGAATTATCTATTCGATTGATGGCACTTGCTCTTTTTGATTTTTAATTATTTCTATACAACTTTTTATCAAATTATCTCAAATCTTCCAAATTTTAACTAACTATAATTTCCAGTAGAATTCCATTAAAATTTTAATTGGATTATAAAAGTATACCTATCGAAAATTCCGATATATTAGTTCGCTGTTCTATTTTTTGTAAGAATGTTATTAGTTTTTTTTTATTATTTTATGTTAAAAATAAGAAAAAACGTAATTATTTCTAAGTAGCTAAATTATTTCTATGGCTATTGAAATGAAAAAATGTATCAAACCTTTTTCTGCCATCGTCGAAGAAAAGACGTTACACTTTATATTTATAAAATCACCAAACAAATTATTTTTGAAATCTACAACCGCTCCAAAAGCAATCGTTCTCTTGTGTTATAATGTAGAAATAATAATCTTTCATATGTTTATTTATACATGAATATTATCACAAATTTAATATTGTTTAATTGAGACCACTCGATAGATTAGGTGTCTTTTTATCGCAAATGGCGTCAATTTTGCGAATATGACGATTTGGAAAATGAACGAAACAAATTTTTTCGTTTTGTTTTTAGTCCAGTAGTTGATCTACAGCTTAGTAAAAATGGATATCATTTTTATTTTTAACCAGAGGAAAGTTGGATGATAAATCGTCATTTATATTATGATATTCCGATGAACAAAGATCGACTATGACAGTCTTTTAAAAATCTACTTACTGAAAGAAAATGTAGAAAAATATTGATACGAAAAGTCTTCTCTAAACTGAATAGATTTAGATGGAAAGTAAAATTACGTCAGGTTTTTAAAATATTTCTATTTAAAAATTACGCTACTTTTGAAAATCATTTATTGAAAAAGTAAATGATGTTCTTTCTTATTTCGGGCGAGTATTTGTGTCAGAAATGGATTATTGACCTACGGCGGCATGATTTAATATTTAAAACTTTCTCATTTGGTTTTAACGAGATAATGAAAAGTATCTATCGACTTTTAATCTTATACCATTGCACAAGAATCATTTCAAGACGACAAGGTCGATGAATTCGATGCATTATTTCGTAAGGGTTTTAAAAAATTAAATGGTAATAATGAACGTGAAAAATCGAACTTTAATTATACGTGTTCAATTACTTCATCAATATGTTGATGTTTGTCGAAATTTTCTATCTATATTCTATCTATAATAATTTTTTTTGAATGAAAATAACTTGTCCTTTTGTAAAATAGGGTTTTTGTATACCTGGCCTAAGATAATTAATTTGCTTTTAATTTAATTTTGAACAAACATAATTAAATTTGATCGTTCGTAATTCAGAGATGTGTTTTGTTAAAATCTTGCTCAATTGTTTGTTTATTAATTCTGCAATTTTGAATTTTGACCATATAAATAAAAAAAATTACTTTCTGAATCATTTTCTGTTTCGAAGATAGCGCAAATACTTTTAGTTCTTACCATCAAATAAATAAATAAATATTTATTAATAATTATTTAAACAAGTTACTAAAAGAAAATTCGATTTCTATGAAACTATGGATATAAAAATATATGTTTGTCCCTTTAGTATAATGAAAAATAAAAACTTGAGAAAGATATACGTATCATCTTAAATTAAAGTTCACTCGATAAATTATCAAATATTACTGATTAGATAAAAATAATGTGATCAATTTTTTTGCCACTGAAAATTACATTATTATACTATTGTAATATTGAATAATTTGCGATTATATTAAATTAAGTAGTACATTTATTTTTTAATATCAATAGAGGCGTTAAGATAAATCCTCAAAAATTTGCAGTTCTGAGTTCATGATTGTTCTGAATACTTACTTTCATCTGTCATCTTTTTAGATGCCTTGGCGATAGCCTTTTCTTTAGATTTTTCACTTTTTTCCACTTTTTGCAAATCACAAACTTGTAGTAGAATGCCATTGGTGATGTTTCTAGCAGTATTTTTATTTACGTCTTCCAACATGGCAATTCTGTAATTAATTTCATAAAATTCTTTATTCATATATTCAACAAAACTAATAATCAGTTTTGTAATATGTATTAGTAAAATTTGGTAATAACACAACATTACAAACTTAAAAACAATTTCACGTGAAAATTCCATTAATTTATTTTGTATTTAACACGTTTTTTATATTTATTTCGTGTTAAATTTCATGAATAATAACTGCGCGCAAATCAAGAAAGGGGGGGACAAGTGTTTATTGGCATGGTATAGAAAATATAAACAAATCTCGAAGTATTAGGTAAAAAATATTTCAATTTTCTGGTATAGAAATATAGTAAATATCTAGACTCTTTCGGTATAATAGATTAGGATAGTGTTTACCTGAAAAAGGTTGTTTATTTAAGCCCGTTTTTATCAAATGATTCTGTTCAATATTAGTTTTAATTCTTATATTGTTTTAAATCACAAATATTTATACAGTAGCCCTTCCATGCAATATTAGAATGACTTTCACTTACTTAAAATTGTTTTCAACGTCTGTTTCAATGAAATTATTTTATTCTTGGTTATGAATTATTACCGAATCAAGGATAACAGAATCAAAAAGTTGAAGATGGGTGGACTGAATTAATATCCAAATAAGAAAATAACACCATAAATTGTTTATGTTGAAGAATCTTGTCTAGTTTTAACGTAAATTTTTTTTCAACAATCTTCTACACAATCGATTCGAACTTCTTTTAGTAGATCAAGGATAAGATAGGTAGATATATTATATCTCTTACTGTTACAGATCATAATTACCAAAGGTTTAACGTTACATTTTTAGAATTAAGTGGCTATTATAAAGTTTTAGAACCATTGCATGCTTTTTATTTCAAATAGCGTATCTGATTTGACGGTTTACATAACCGTCGAACGATTATTTGTCAACCTTTTTAGTCACATTTAAATACATATTTCCAACTTATTACAAGTTCATTAAGCTTCTTATATTAATTAATAAATTAGGAAAGGAGCATAAATGCTTTAAAAAATAACGCAAGAGGTTATTCACAAAAAGAAATCGATTGTGAATCCTAATCAAAAGATTTACTTGAGAATGTTTTTAAAAAATATACTAAATACTATATTAATATTTTTTTAACAGTTGATAGTCAAATTTCATTCATTCAACTTTTATGTTTTTTATATATTTAAAATAAGTCGTACGGCACTGCGTGATACAATTAAAGTAGGTGATTATATTTCAATATAGCACCACAATTGGTAAATATATATTCAGTACAAGTTATCGGTTAAGTAATGAATGAATAGATATGACCGATGAATGTGTGTGTGAGAAGATTTTTTTCCGCGGCAAATAACACGCTAAATACAAGTTTTAACGGATTTTGTTTGCTAATTTTATTATAGTCGATCTTCAATCCTAATCAGGAATTTGAGTTAACGACACTTGTATGATAATTATTGGGAATGTTCGTGTATAAACCAATTTGGAAAAAAATCCTAATTTATAACCGATTACGATTTAATGTGGAAATGAAATAAGCACCTACTGCTATTGATTTAGGTTTTTTTATCGTTCACGCTATGATTCACAAAGGAATTGATTAAGGGTGTTTAATATGTACTGTTACCGCATTTAATAATATGTGAATATAACAAATCATACTGCAATTATTCCTATCTTTATCCTAGTTTACGTTAGTCCAACTTTTATTGACTTTATTTGCCCGACAATTTTATTTACTGTAGCCCCATGCTTGGACGAATAAATAAAAAGAATAGACCTAGCATGTTTGAATATGATTGAAGCCAACTTACAGTTGACCTCAGTATTGTCAAATTTCACAGTTAATATTTATTATCTGAATGCATTGTACGTTTCACAAATAATTATTTATACATCTTAATTTTATTGAAAATCAATAAGAATCTGTCTCTAGTCCTCACTAAATTTGGTTATTGGGAAATATTTTCCACAATTGATTTCAACAAAAATGTTTTCATGACCGAGAAAATAATTTTGCTCAAAAAGTTTAAAAAAAAATATAAGCTTGGCAACATCTGTATTCGTTTGCGGTAAAATGGCTCCCTTTGTTTACTAAATATTGAGAAAGCATTTTGAATAAGTGTGTTGAAGGAAAATATTTTTGAGTGTTTAATTACTATTTAAGTGACATATTAGTGCTAAGACAATGGGTAAATCGTGTTATGTTTGTAAAAAAGTGGATTATTTAAAACCTAACCTTTCATTCCATAGGTGAGTATCAGTGGCGTAACTCAACCTTATTTGTTAATAAATCGATTAACTTCTTACAATATAAAATTGTAGATTTCGTACGAATGTAGAGCAAAGATAAAAGTGGCTAGCTGTATTGAAATGCAGGAAAAAGATTTACCCAAAGAAGCTTATATTTGTTGCTCTCATTTCAAAGCAAAGGGAAGCAAATGAAAGGAAATCCTGAGAAGATTTTTTTGAAAAAGAATGTAAAACCTTTACCATACTTTCAATCAGATAGCAGTTCAGATTATGAGGTATCTTCCAGTAAGGAAAAAAGTTATGTTAAGTTTGGATATTAAACCGGGTACTTCTTGGCAGTGTTTTGATTCTACATTTGAAAAGTATTTATTGTCTGTTTGAAAAATGTTGTTAATTCATATTGCGTATTTTGTAGTTTACACAGAGCCCCTTCATCCAAATTTTCAGGAATTATATCATTGCACTCATCTGAAACTTTTGCTTTTGAAACTGAGAATAATTCTTGTAACCAACAAGAAGAATGTTCTCATAGTCACTGATGTTAAGGTTTCAAAAAAATAGAAAACTTCTATAAAAAGGTAATTAACAAAATTTTTGAAGGTAGATATGGATAGTTATTAATCAAGTGTTTCTTCAATTCAGGAAAAGAAAATTTGCTGGAAATCTCAGCAGTTCTGATTTCGATACACCGAAGCAGGCTAAAAAAATATGAGGGTTCTGAAAAATACAGTGGTTCTTCAAAGAAAAAAGATTAAGGGATTCCAAAAATCTGTTCGAAGACTAAAATCCAGCGTAAGTTTTCTAAATTCTCTGGTTTCTGTTCTAAAAGAAAAATTTTTGATTTTTTTATTATATTTTACATTTCGCATGTTACGCCTATGTTCGAATAATGTCATGTGTGCGGGGCAACATAAACAAACTGCCCCTAGGATGGCTTCATCGAGAGACGATAAATTCTAAATCAATATTGTGTAAAATCGTTATTAAAAAACCATTGTATTGAAAATAATAGTATATAATATGTATCTGTTAATTACTCAATTATGTATTATGCATTGTACCAGTTAATATGTATAATAATTCTATTTATACAATACTTTTTATTGTGTCAGATATGATATTTCACAATGCCTTTTGAGATAATCATTAAAATCTATAGGAGTTGCGAGATAAACAGAAGAAAGTAATGAATAAAATTGAGTTTGCTATTGAATATCATCTTCGATACTCTCATTAATCTCAATAATTGCGTCAAAGAATTAACAATGAAGCGCAGATTTGTATATTCAGTAATTGTTAATTGTAATCATTTTATTGTAATCAAATGACTCATATTATTTAGATTATCTCATAAAATTACACTTTCTTAGCTATACAATTATAAGTACAAATGAAGATTTTTTCGGACGCACCTCGATTGTTTATGTCAGATTTGAGGTCAAGATCATTTGGATCGTGTCTTACAATTTCAACCGTCAAATAAAAAATTAATTTTTTCATAATCCAAACACAGGTTTCAAATGTATCATTTTTTGTTATCGATACTAGATTAATGTTAGTTGTCGCAAAATTAAATCCATTTTAATATTTAAAAATACGAACAATAAAAATAGTACCTACCCGATATATTTTTAATTAACACCAAAATGGGAAAAAATATATGTCGAGGATAACTGTAGAATAGATGAAAGTTTCATTAATGGAAATTTGAAATAAAAATATTGTTCCCATGCTATTTAAAGATAGTTTTAGTTAGCGTTATTATACTTATAAATTATCATTTTTAATTTAGTAAATAATATCAATATCCCCACGTTATTTTTTCACTGATTTCATTTATGTAGTTGAGATTGTAGTTTTTAAATTGTTCACTATTGAGAATATGTGGCAGTTTAGTTTAGAGACAAGTCATCTGCAATATTCTTCATGTATAAAAATTACAACGGGTTAATAAAAACTCAATATCAAATAATATTATCGAATGATATTAGAAACGACTAAAAATCGCCTACCTAAGTATTATTTACCTAGAAAAAATAAATTGAATATAACTAAAATATAATGAAAAACGAACATTTTTTCCAAATATGATCGTTCTATCAGTGATTCGTTTCACATATTATTATTATGTAAGCATGTAAGTGCGAAAGACTAATTTAAATACAAATTAAATTGATGAGGTACTTACAAGATTCGTCTTCCTTTCTTATAGATCAACTTTAATCTTATTTTATGATGTAGGTCGCTCAAATGTTATTATTTAAAGCATATGTTGTTAATGACATTGACTATTAGAGAGCACCTGAGTGAATGAAGAAAACAGCCGGCTGGTAAAATATTATATTTCTATACACAATCACCTCTACTATAAGGATTGATCATTATATTTTGCAGCATTTTCCCGAGTGGGGAAAATTCTGTACAAATCATCGGGTATAATTGAAGGAAAGTATGTATTTATGTCGTGGATAATATTTGTTTGCAGGTATCCAAAAAGTTCAGCGTATATTAAAATAAAATATTAATACCGTCTAAAAGAAAATTTAATAATTTTGGTTAGACGTGAAATTAACAGAAAAAATAGTGGATTGGTAATTGATTACGAGGTGAAAAATAAAAAAAAGCATGATTCCATCTCCTATAAATTGCTTTAAATTCCTTTAAGTTTCAAATTAGTGAAAAAAATCTTTAAGAGTCTGTGGAAATAATAGAATGTTTTATAAATATAAATTGTAACCATATCAGGTTTCGAGAGTTTCAAAGAGTTCATGGCTACTTATTTATTTACCTACAATTTTAAATACTTCCAAAAATTTCAATTTTTCTTTATCCATTTTATTGATTTTCTTTATTATGCCATAAAAACAGAGAGCTGCAGGGGGAACTTCAAAACATTTGTATAATGGTACTTATAATAAAATAAAAATCGATAAAATCTGTGTTGAAAATAATGGAAGAAAATACTGGTCAGATCGACACCGAAGACGTCACTTATGTTATTTCAGTGATACATTTATTTACGTAGATCTAAACTGAAAAAGATAAAGTTGTAAAAGTGGTAATATGCTTCTAGGTTTTAGCTCAATAATATCTATACAGATAGAAATATTGTTATTAGCTTTTTATAAGGATATCGAATATGTTTGAAATGATAAAATAATTAATTAAAGTCACTCTTCATCTTTAGTAACTAAAAATCCTTTGGTAATTTTACGGTTACTATGCTCCTGCTCGAAACTAAACAGAGTTTTCAACGATTCAATTAGTTTTATAACTCATATAATTATTTGAAAAAGTTAAATGTACCACAAATGCTTTCTTTCCGCTAATTCCAATATTATCAACTTTCTCAAACATGTAGACTTACATTCTAATATAATATTAAAGTTCGATTGGCTGTTTCAATTTTCAAAACTTTCTTTTCGATGTTCAACGGTACACTTTATTAATTTTTATTTCAACCTTTAACATCGATATACAGGAAGCTGTTTTAATAATTGAATAATCTATATGTATAAATGTATTGTGAATCGTTTCGTGGAAATAATTAGACTATGAAGTCTGTCTCATCTTTTATTTAACTTAAAATACTTTTATCTAAAACATTCTATTTGGAACAACCCTAACCTCTCCTAAATTATTCTCGAAAAACATTCTGTCAAAGTTCTTAAGGCTAAAGAGAAAAACGAGTTACACAACCCAACAAAAAATTAATCTTAAAACCTGTTTACACAGATTTTAGCGTATACTAACAAATGGAATCAAACATATCCATATAAATTTTATATAAATATGGTTTGAAAATTTTTTTTCTTTGTATCGTATTCGTCTTCAAGTCGTAAAAAATCAAACCGCACCTCTACTTATTTCTTGACCTATATTCTCCTGAAATTAAACTGAAAATAATGAAATACTGATTGAGGTTTTGTATCTTTTCGTCATATCTATCAAAAATTATTGCCTTCTTGGAAATATTGTTGGTATTGCGACGACCGCGACAAATCAAGATAATCGTGTAAAATAACCTTGACTTGTCTTATGTTCACTTTCTTATTAGAGAGTGAAATCTTTAGTTTGAGTGTACAAATAATCTTTTTTTAATTTGAGATGAGACAATTATGATAAGATCACGGATGAAGATGTAATAGGAGCAAAAACAAACTGCTTTCTACTTTTTGCAATAAAAACGATTCGAAAATTTTTCAACAGTATTATTTTCAAATTAATCACATTATATAGCCATTAGCTCAAAGAGGAATATTGATATTAGACCGTCACAAAACTATGAGTATCTACCGTGAAATAAATTCTCGCAGATGTTATCTCAAGAAAATCCTTGTGATAATAATAGACATACCTAATAATTTGCATGGATGAATGTAATTGACTTAGGATAGTGATAATACAATAAAGTTTTTTAGGGATTTTTAACATAAATCTCGTCTTCATCACGAAAAAGAAGAAAAAACAAGTGTACAAATTTCTCTTAATGTTATTACGAATTAGAGGTTATGGTGTATGTTTAAAACGTAATTAAAAAAAATAGGGTTGATTTTTCTATAATGCCGGAAGTACAATAACAAGTTGTCGGTTTTATATGATAATGGCGGCATCCGATAATTAAAAATTACGGCTTTATAATACTAAAATATCGATTAGCTAGATTTCGAGTTGTCATTGTGACTTTATAAAAATATGGAAAAATCTTTAAAACCCATTTACTCAACAATAATTTAAAAATACTCACCTTTATTAACATCGTGGTAACTTTTCCCTTAAACTCAAGGGAAAAATTATATCGCACTCCCAAAATCATTCGCGATTCAGTATTGATCTTACCAAGCTGTATTCACAATCATCAGCTGATCGCTATAAATGTGGCTATTTTTATCTGTATGTATATTCCATTTTTAATGATATTCATTCGAAAAAAAGTACTAAACGATGCATATAAGATATTCTATTTGCGAATTGTTTTTATTTAGCGGTCGTTACACTTTTATTTCAGCAAAAACGACGTTTAAAAATCATGAAATTTCTGTTGTGTACGTATACTAATAACCAGTCGTAAGGTATTAATGCAATATTTATAATTATAGATTTAGCTTAATATATTTAAACAGTTTTTCTCGTTAGAGTATTATAAATTCAGATATAGTTTGATAGTTAACCTAACCTAACTTGAATCTAATGGACTTATATTTTAGGTTAACGTACATTCAACTTTTAATTTTATACATATTTTAACTCTGGATTGATAATATCAATAAACAAAAATTTTCGTGGAAATAATTAGACTGTGGTGTCTGTTTCATCTTTTATTTAATTTAAAATGCTTTTATCTAACACATTCTATTTGGAACAACCCTAACCTCTCTTAAATTATTCTCGAAAAAACATTCTGTCAAAGTTCTTAAGGCTAAAGAGAAAAACGAATTATGCAGCCATACAAAAAATTAATCTTAACGCCTGTTTACACAGAATTTAGCGTATACTAACAAAAATAACAATAATAACAAACAGAGAGAATTTGGAATTAATTTTATCATATAGTATCTTTCTATCTTCTCCACGACACATAAGTTGCAATAAACTAACGAACCGATCGTTTTTTGAAAGGTTTTTCATTAAATTACTAAAAATTATTTGCATTCATATGTAATGTTTTATTATTCAGATAATGTATCATCTACCGACTAGCTCTTTTTAACTATACTGTTTATTCATTCATTTCATTCATTTTTAATATGTAACAAAAATAAAACAAAAATATTTTATATAAAACTATGTTTATTAAGAAAAAATATTTACAACTTTAGAATGCCAACAATTTCATTTAATATATTATCGTCTTGGTACACTATAATTCCATTTAAGTTACATGTACTTTCTTCAATAAAATAATGAATACTCTCGATTTTTTCTTTGGATATATCAACGTAATTTACAATGTCGCCACCTATCGATTTAAGAATAGCATGTGGAGCACAAGTATCCCATTTAAAAGTTGTGCCTTTCGTTAAAATATAAGCATCGGCCAAACCTATAAAATCAAGGAAAAAATGTAGTAAATGTTATTAAAGAAAATGAAATTAGGTATTGACTAAAATAATGAAGTATATTACATCGAAAAACGCCATCTACACTTTCAACAGCAAACCGAACACTCTACAATCTCATGATATTGTAGTTAACTACAAATTAATTTATAGACTTCAGGTAT
Source organism: Diorhabda carinulata (assembly GCF_026250575.1). Taxonomy (NCBI): domain Eukaryota; kingdom Metazoa; phylum Arthropoda; class Insecta; order Coleoptera; family Chrysomelidae; genus Diorhabda; species Diorhabda carinulata. The sequence continues at coordinate 16,722,674 of NC_079462.1, forward strand.
TCAAGTATAGATTTAATAAACAATTTTAAATAAGATTGAATATTTGTTTACCTAAAATAACAGTTAAAATTTTATATCCAGCTCCCGAGGCTTGGATTAAATTAAAACCATGATTTTCTAATTTTTCTTTAATGCCTTCTTCTTCACTGCTACTTATACAAATGGTGTTTGTTCGGGTGGGCTTTTTGAGTGTACTTTTGTATTTGAAATTAGGTATGGAGACGCCCCAAATACATTGCTGCGAAAACCTGAAAAAAAAAACTATTATCCTTTATTCTTCTTAAAAACTCGATAATATTAATTATGGTATAGCTCATGAAAGACTGAAACATTGACATTTAAGACATTAATATTTAACTTATTTGTATTTTTTTTTAATCTAAGTTTAGTTTAGCTTACTGAGAATCTTCTTTATCTAAAAATGGTCTATTGATAACACCCATAACTGGAACTCCTGTATTTTTATTAAATGCTCCTATCAATATTGTAACACACTTAAGTCCATTTAGATGTACATTATTTATACATTCTCCAGCACCACCGTGAACATACTCCCCGGTACAATCTGTAACGTATTGATTGTATCACTAAAATCTTAACAACTCCAATAAATTGATTAATTAATCAACGTTAAATCATTGTACAAATAATATTTTTTTTCTGTTTGACAAATATTTACCTATCGGATCTATCCATATTCCCAATTCGTTAAATTTCACGTCAAATGGCTCGTGAGGTACGTCAGTATTAATATCTTCTATATTCAAGTGTTTATGTACCTCTCCAGCCAAAAGTCTTGCAGCGATGTGATCACCGTTTAACACTGTTTCTAAAAGGTTTGAAGTTTCTTCTTCATTGTGTTTAATTTCCACACATATTTTTTCTCCAAGTTTATTTTTAAAAATGTTAGTTTCTTCTCCTCTTATATTAGGAGCTAGCTCTTCAAACTGAAATTATAAAATTTTATATAAATATGTATTTATATATGATATCTATTTTTAATATATCAAAAGTTTGTTGTAAACTTATCTAAACAATTATAACCATATTTGATTAGTCTTACTTGTTTTCCAATGTCATGTTTAACCATTTCTTGTATGAGAACATCGGCAAGAGTTTTGAAATCTTCAACAAATCGAGGATTAGCTTCGGCCGTCTTCTTTTTTTGTACTAAAAGTTCAAAAAGATGTTCATCTTTACGGCATACCCTAGCAACGTTCGCTGCTTTTTCTGATACAACAATTAATGCTTTCAGCAAGTCCATCTGAATTAAAAAAAATATTGTGTAATAACATGTGTATTAATATTTTATCGAGTTTGATAAAAACGTTTAGCTGGAAATCCGGAAATGTTCAATCCTCTGATAACCCCCTCTGAAAAATTGTTTCAATGTTCTCGAAAGTTTCAATTAAAAAGATTTTATACATACTATGAAAAATTGTAAACAATTGAATGTTTAGCTTAAATACTTGCCATTTATTTTATAATTAGATAAAAAACGAATCTCGACTCATAACCTTATAGATTCTAAAATGTTTATGACACATGCTAGATTTAAGGGGTATAATAATACAGTATATTTTAAAAATTAAGTATGTATTATCTTTATCAATTTAAAGAAATCGTGTTTCATTAAATCAAAGTAAAACTTGTTGCCTACCTTCATGTATTATTATCCACTGAAAACTCAAAAAAAAGTTTTGTTATCACTTAACTGCATAATACAAATGACGTACGTTCCTCAATTATATCGTTAATTTCATTACAAAATAATTGCGACGAGTCGTATAAGTGAGCGAAAGGAGGCTTTAACTTTATTGATTTTATATCAAGACCAGTCTTTTCGCTCGAATCTGGAAATTAGGTTCATAATATGCGGAATTCGCTTTCATCAAGGTCTCTCTCCACACGCTTGCGTTGTTTTTCTAAATATTTTCAACAACCCATATAGAACGCTTATAAACAGAGGAAATGTTTATTATCTGCGTCATACACATGTAGTATTATTATGTTCAAGTTGATAGTTACGAGGGAATTTAAAGAATTTATTTTTTTCGTTTATTTTACACAAATATGTCGATTTAGTTGGATTAGTTTTATAAATTAAGTTCTTCAATCAATTTGTACCTCGTCACTGAAACATTTTAATAATATAAATATTTAGAATAATAATCGTATTCCACGTTCTCTTTCTATTGATAATTTCACTTACTATATCGTTGTGAACGGATTTTGATGCAAATTCATTTTTTGTACTCTGTTTTTCACTATCGGCTGATAACGAGGATGGTTTTCAAATGAATCGGGCCCATTTTGCCATTTCTTGACGATGTGCATGTTTTCTGTTAAAACCTTGGCAATATCTTTTAAAGTTGATATGCACTCATCCGGACTGTCTGTGAATATCTAATTTGAAAGAAATTTTACTTCAATTATATTATAATACCTACTGATTATTATGATTGATACAAATTTATGCATACATATCCTATGATATGAATGAACTCACCACACAATGAAACAATCCAGGATTTTGATAATGTAATTCTAAAAGTTTTTTCCTAAGATTTATAACGTACTTGAAAAACGAAGATAATTTTTCATTTTTGAATGTATCATATCTCTCTGAGACTATAATAAAAAACGGTATAAAAAATTCTATTTTCTCACCTGTAGTAATAAACTTACGCGAAGTATAAACTGTTTTTGAAGATCTGCTTTTATCGAGCACTTCCATTTTAGTAGAACTTAAAGCACTCAATAAAGGAATCTCATCAAACCGAGCTTCAAGGTTTGTAAAAATATGTGTATTGCTGACGCTTCTTAAGTGACCTCTTTGAAATGAGTGATTGGAAATCTTTCCATCGGGCTGGTTCAACCAGTTGAAAGACACTCGTTTTCCAAATTTATCTTTCTTGAAATAGAACAAACAGCTGTAGTTTTATTATTATTAGCAAAGCAAAAAAAACATACACAAACGGTTTTAGTTCCATGTTTCATTATCGATTGATTGTTATCATTTTTTGATTCAATTTCTGGCATAAAACCGGCATTGGAACAATATTCAGTGTTTTCGTAATCGCTTTTTGTATACTTCTTCAACGATCCTCCAGTATCATAAAAATTTTTGTATCTCGAATCATCTTTAATAGATAATTATCACTTTATAAACAATTTAATTATAATAATTGGATTTTCATTGAGTAAAACCACGTATAAAGGGTAAGAATTACCTGTTAGATTTTTTTTTAATTCCAATGATTTCGATTCTTTTCCATTTTCGTCCAAACTTTTTTCGTATATTAATTTTTTCGTGTATTCTACCTCTATCGGTTCAATTTGCTTGGTATAATATTTATTATTATTATTAACTATATTATTTAGAAATTATTATTATTTTATTGAAAGAACTTACCAATTTTACGGAAGCTACCTTCGAAGTTGAAAGTCTAGGAAATAATTGATGATAATATTAAATTAAAAATAGTTACACTTTTTTAATTATCACCTCTGCGACCCCGTATCTAACGGACACGATTTTAGCGAAGTCTGTGAATGTGATGGTTTAAAAATAAACTTTGATGGATCATCCTACAAGAATGTTTGATAGATACCAGTTATAAATTTTAAAACTACAATCTTTTACTTACAAGTTCATCATTGTAATTACTAATTTGTGAATATTTACTAGTCTCTGATTCCTCGAGAGAATCTGATTCATCGATTATAAAAGATGAATCATTTGAAAAATCGCTGTCTTCACCTTCATTATCTTTATCAACTTGATAAATTCTAGCTACTGGATGTGTAGAGGTAAACATTCCATCGTTCATGTTGCTAAAAATAATAATTTTGGAATATTAATTCCCAAAACTATCTATTATCATCTGTCTATTTTGGCATTTTTTTCCATTTTTTGTTAGAATGTCGACAGTTTCCATTTTTCAACTCTATATACAACGTTTGTCTTAATATGGGTCATAATATCCCGGTACAAAAATTCTCTTTTTACGTGAACTTATGGTCATCATCAAAGCCAAATATCTGTTTCTAAACTAATTTATTTAAACTATTTTATATCCAAAATACAATAACTAACAAAAAAAATAGCTTGAATCAGAAACGAACTTTTTTTTTCAGTATCGGGATTTAATGACCCACGTATCCAGTACCTATAAAGTTCTTGAGATTGATCGAAAGAATATTTATCTCTGACCCATTGCAAATGTAGTTGTTCATCTCTGGGTAGCGCTAAAACAATTTCTGGATTTATACCGGCCATCTTTAACACAAGTGCGGTTTCCAAATCAGAGAAAAACACCAAAATCGAATTTCTGCCTTTCGTAAGTTCTTGATGAGCTTTAAATAAATATATAGATATTAAATTCTGATAAGGTATTGAATTATTTCAAAAAGCTAATGTTATACTTACTTATACCGTAAAGGTATCCATTAAATTCTGAAATCGAAAGAAACTCTGCTTTTTTTAGCATGTCTATGAATTTTAAATTATCCACAAAGTAATAGTCTATGCCAAATTTTTCATCTTTCCGTTTGGGTTTCGTCGTATAGCTGACCCCCAATTGGAGTCTGAAATATTTAAAAATATTTATTTTTCATAATTAATTCACAAAGAAATACAGTGCAGTCCAAAATGATTATTTTACTTGGAATTAATTACGGGTCTGAAAATTTTAATATCTTTGTACTCACAAACTGCTTTCAGCTACAAAATTCATAACTACGTCTCGTTTTCCGGAACCTGGCGGGCCTATAATAATTATCACATTTGGATGAGGTTGGTCAAAAGGGCACACGTGGGCGCCGGTGTTAGGTCTAAAACGATCAACGAAGGAATTAGGAATATAAATTGATAATATTTACTAATTAAACTAGTTTATAAGAATTCAGAAAGTACAAAATATATAAATTGTAATCTAGCATTCAAATGTTCATGAATTTTTTTTATGGATTCAATATTATAGTAAAAATATATGACCTTTTGAGTTGTTCTAGAAGTAAAAGTTGAGATCTCTTTACATGAGGTGGATAAAGAAGACTAATATCTTGCATTGTGGACGCATTAACTCTATCCTCAGCTGTAACTTTTCCTTCGTTCAAATACTGCAGCTTTTTGAAAGTTCTAAGACACATGGATTTGTAATGAGACATTGATGCTATTGGATTATCTATTAGGTTTAAACTGGAAAAAACAAATGATCGTTTTTAATTAGTTCGTTTCGTTTTTAATTATCAAATTCTATCATCATCATACCCATACCCAGGAAACCCCAGAGTTGACAACGGGGCCAATCTTGGGCCAGTCCTGGGAAGCCTAGCATCGGCGTACCTGTATTGGCCTATGCGTGGGCCAGGCTACTTAACTCAGCTCCGGCCATACCAATGATTACCCAAGCTTGACAACCTAGGCTTCGAGCAAGGTAGGGCCAATTCTGGTTAACCCAGCCTTGGTCATTCATTGGGAACCCAAGCTTCGGCTGTTCGCCTACATACGGCGTGGTTCGAGTATTTTCGCCCGTCGGCAGCCATACTTTTTTATATTATGGGTCTGATCAATCCGATCTCTAGTTTATTCAGTATATTCTTATCACACATTTTTTATTATTTATTACTACTAAAATTAACCATGTCTGGTGCGTATCTTCGAGTTCAAAGATGGCGTGCATTGAATTGAGAAAAAAAGACTAACTCAATTGTGAACTTAAAAGCTTAAATTATTTAAGTGTGAACATCAGCTCTGTGAGGGAGGTTAACGATAGTGGTACAGACTTGTGCAATCTAGAAGCGTTTAATATTTTTATTTAACTAATTGAAGAAATGAAATAAAGATAATGAAGAAAAAGTTATGTAATGAATGTTTAATCTTGGACCAGTCCTGGTAGTTAAGGTTGTCCCAGCCCTGGCATTTAAGCATAGCCCAGTCTTGGCAACCAAGCTTGGCCCATCGTTATCACTCCACAGTTTTACCAAGACTGGGCCAGGCCTGGTTTACAAGCTTGGCCCAAAGTTCTACATGGTTGGGCCAAGCTTGGGTTCTTGGAATTTTCCTCTATAGGTAATCACGAATAAGTATTTCAACTATCTGACTTGATTGCGTAAAGAATTTGTTCGAAAGTCAACTCTTTAATTTACAAAGAACAAAACCTACCTTTTCAGGTATCGTAAGTCCTTCAAATAGAACAGTTCTAAAAATTGTGAAATTTCATTGTTGGTCATAATAACATTTTCAAGCATGTAATTTTGACGTAAAAATTGTAGAGACGTCAGTTTATTAAAAGATAAATCTACTGTACGTAATCTTTCTAACTTATGAAATGCTTCGGCACGATACAAACATATGTTGTTATTTTTGATTAATAAAGTATCCATATTCGAATTATTCAAATTTTCCAGCATCCTTATTTTATTTTTGGACAGGTCCAAATATATTAAATATCTGAAATTTAAACTTCTTAAACATTATAAGCAAATATAGACACCTAGAATAGAGGATTAAAAATGGGTAATACATACTTTAGACCGTCCAATCCTCTAATTTCATGTATATTATTATTAGACATATTAAGATGTACGATTGACCAAAAATTTGTCAAATTAGGGATAGTTACAATGTTATTACCAGTATAATTTACTGTAGTCAAATATAATGGTGGTGTAAAATCGAATGCATTCTCTATACTGTTGAAAGATGCATCCAAATATTGTAAGTAAGGCATTTCACTCAAAGCGTTTAAGCTTGTTAAACAATTATGAGAAATATTCAAATACTGAATATAGTGATATGGTCTTAAGGCTGAAATATCGATTAAACCCTAAAAAGATAGGATACGAATAATGATGTAAAGAAAAAAACTGTTTATGAATGTTTACCTTGCCTTCTAATTTACATTTGCAGAATGCGTATTTTAAGTCGTATGGTGACTTTTCTATATAGGATAGAGAAGTAGAAATGATTCTTTTCGACAGGTTTCCTTGCCTTTCTTCCTCTGTAAAATCCCTAATGTCTCTATAACGTGAGATTCTTGTGAAGGGTCTTTTACTATCGGCCCACGCATGTTTCTCGAATCTATTTACACCCCAATAACCTAAGAAAAGGTGAAATTTGGACGTTTGTTTTAGTAGCGTTACTTAATAGTTTACCGCATAGAACACGATTTTCAAATAAAGCTGGTTCTTCTTCATCCGAAGAAAATTCCGAGTCAGCGTAGGTGGTCTCTTCAAGGCTGTTTTTCTCTTCTACATCCTCTGGTTTAGAATCAAGTTTCGAACTGGTTATTTCAGTTTCTAAATAATTCATCATAGATATATTCACATTCGGTAGAATGCCTTTACATTGCATGGTGAACATAATTATGTTTTTTCGATTGTGTATTTCAAGGAAAGTTATTTGCTTGTCAAGAATATTTGACTTGTTAGTTTTGTCAAATAATAAACGTTAGTAGATATGCGAAAACAAAGACCAACTAAGTGAAAAAGAAATCAACTGCAACTGACTGAAATCTATGAAATTTCAATTATTCAATCAATTATGTTCAATTTCGACAGATAATTAAATATTTCTTGTATTTCTATCTAACCGTCATTACAAGAATTGCGTCAATTCTTAAGATAAAAGAAATCACTTTTTGCGCTTGCGAATCGCCGAACATGTGGTGGAAATTCACATGCTTAACGGGAAAACGAAAGCACGTTTATATCGCACGTGCATTAATAGCGGCAACGAGTTTTCTTTATCAAATACGGAGTGATGTTCTCTCTTAATGGATGTATTGGTGTTGTCTGTCTATTAATTTGAGTTTTCTATTTATTTTTATTAAACTTCTTCTTTTTTCAATACGTTTTGATAGAATGTTTGATGTTAGTCGAAAGTGTCTTAGCACTGTGTTTTATTTAATATAATATTGTAGATTGTTGGATTTTTGTGTAGTAAGGTTAGTATTTTATTTACCTATTACATTTAAGGTTTGTCCAATTCTTGTTTTCAAAATTCGTCTCCTCACTTTATTATTAGGTACCTACTAATCAACGCAGTTACAAGAAGAGTTATCACACTCGTGTGATATATTTTAGTTCAACATTTCAATTTAACAGTCTACATAACAAGAATTGAATATACATAAATGTTTATTGTTTTATTTTTCTAAAATATGTCAATTCGATTGACATGTATTTTGAATCGATTATAAATGGTTAAAATATCAGCTTTTGATATATTTCGCTCGATCAAAAAGAAAATATTTAAACCAGAATTCGTAGAAACTGAGAAATCTTCAGACATATCTAAATGGAGACGTCGACAAGGTAACGATATTTCTAGAAAACTTGCCTTAAAAATTGATATAATAAGATCTTTGAAGGTGAATAAAAAGGATCTGAAGAAATCGCATTTTATTCTGAAAACGAAAAGAAATTCTGCAAGATATTTTGCTGAACATATATGGAATTGGAAACTTTTAACAAAATTACCAAAAAAGTATATTTTATCAGCTCTTAGAAATATAATTTATTTATCTATCACAAGTATGAACAGATATGAGGTTTGTGTTTTTACACATCTTACTTCTGAATACGCTGATATTTTACCTCTTGGTTCTACGAAAAATTTTAAAAATTATATAATTGAATGCTTAAAATCAACGCAAACAGTTTATATACTGAAGTTAGTATTGGAAAAGTGGTTGGACATAATGCCTCTTTTATTACAATTACAAAAATATACCACATGGTACGAATTAATAAATAAGCAAGCTTTTTTACTAAATTCTGAAGATTTATTCGAAATATATTTATATATACATGTCAAATGAAACGTTTCTGCAACAGTACACACGGTTAAAATTGGAGTGACTATTTTTTTATAATTGCGAAATATGTAATGTGGCGCAAACTGTAAAATAAATTATAACTGCATAATAAAAATAGTGGGTTTTTAAGACACTTCTATAGATTAATTTCTATTAAATAAATACGCGTCCAATCTAATTGAAAAAAATAGCACTATTGACGTTTTTACGTAACTGACTACTACATAAAAACCGTTGACATAATATTCACGAGATATTCTTTCCAAAGAAACCAATTTACGAAAATGAACTTAGGTGGAAACCAGTGGAATTGACAGCCGAGAAAAAAACATTGATTGGACAGATCATGAACAATAGAATTTTTCATACATTTGTAGGACTTTTCTTTATTAAAATGACGCATATTTATCGAAAACATTATAATATGGTAGATCTTTTTCGGTATAGATTAATAGATAGTCGACTTTATTTTTAATAAATATATTTTTCTGTGATAACGGTTCTTTTGATACATAATTACGTTATATATAAAGAATGTAAACATTGTGAAATAAAAAGGAGTAACAATATAACGTTAGACTTGCATAACATTGTCCCGTTAATATAACGGTACTACATAAAATATTGAACGAAAGTGCTTTTGAAAAATCAAGGACGACTCGATTATATCAATATTATTTGCAAATCTTCTATACTAGTTTGTTTATTAAACTGAATTGGTGAGACAAATGAATATAAGGTGTGAAGTTACTATATTTAAATGTAAGGTACTGTTGTTGATATAATAGGTTAAAAAGTTATACATCTACGGATTAGCAGAAGGTGAATATTTTAGAATAAAAACCATCGACCACAAGTATTATCAACGGAAGAGTTTATTTTTAGAAATTTAAAATAAGGTTTATGATTCGAAGACTTGATCAATTACAAAGCTTCTTTGAAATAGAAAATAGAATCTTAAATGATGAAAATCGAGCTTTCGAATATTTATATTACAAACTTTTTTTGAAATCATATTTTTTAATAACTAATACATAAACAAACCGACATATTTGGAGACATAATTCTAAAAATGGGCTTGTTTACGATTAGTTTATATAAATGAATAAACTTAAACACGATTTTACATTCATATTTTTTTATCAATGAAAAAATAATAAGTAACTAGTTTTATTTATATTGAATATATACCCAAATAAACTCAATAAATAGTGATAATATAAATTCCTGTATAAGTCGCTAAGCTTCAAATTTGTTTTTTGAATTTGAATCATCAAAATTGCTACCCTCTCCTGATAAATATTCCTGCAAATAAAACTCTTCTATTGGTTAATACATTTTTCCAATTTCCCATTTTAGAATTTTTTTATAAAGTGTAATTTGTATCATGATTATCAATTATGCTTCAGAGTCACAAAGGAGAATTATGGCTAATTATAATCCAATACACAACACGTTTTCTTCATTATTAGTTCAAAGTGGAGACGACGTTTCCGTCAACGAAGATTGTTTAGGTAAATATATTATTTTAGAAAGTATTTTTCATAATTAATCTTCATATCGAAATCGATCGTAAATTTTTTATTTTTAAAATATTATATTCGCTCTTTAGTTGATATATAATGGATTGTTTAGTTATTTTAGAGGAGATCTCAAGAAAATTAGATGCTGAGGATAGCACTTTGAGAACATTTCGAAGAGCAATTGGTTTTGGTGAAAATATCAAGAAAAATTTAATGCCACTACTTCTACTTGTTAAAGATGACAGCAAAATTAGTGATGCGTCTAAAATTATTGATACAACTATTAAAATTTTGGTGAATCTCACTATTCCAGTAGGTAAGGTTTTGTATTTAATTGTTAGAGTTTATGAAGTGCTAAAATTTTTGAAGAGAAAATTGAATATAAAATCTTTCCTATAGTACAAGAACAAAAAGTGTCTCCTTTGTTTCAGAATATCTCCTTTCTCATGAAGCAATGTCAAGTACAGACGTTGGAAATCATACAATGTTCGAATTGAAAAAATTATTAACTTCCAGTAAAGAAGTTTTTACGGAAATCAAAAACACCAAAGCAGTAGTGGATCACATGAAATTCATAGTCGAATCAGATTCTCAATTAGATTTGGAACAATGTGACAATATTAACAATTGTTTACTTTTGTTGAGGAATATTCTACATATTCCCGAATACAAATCACCACCATCTAGCGGTTTCTGTTACACTAGTATGCAGAATCAGATCATGTGGAACTTATTCACCCAAAGTATTGATAAGATTATCATTTTTCTAATATCCTCTTCACAAAAGGTATGAAACAAACCGCTTCATTTCGTCTATAGCCAATTAAAATATGAAGTATTTTTTATAACTATTTCAGGGTTACTGGGGCGTTACTCTAGTCCAACTAATAGCGTTAATGTACAAAGATCAGCACGTTGGTACTCTCCAAAAACTACTAAATCTGTGGTTGGAAGCTTCTTACAGCGATAGTTCTGAAGATAATGAAAGCAATACTTCACCACCCGATCAAGGTAGCGATGATTCTTCGCCGGTAATTACTTCGGATCCTACATCAGATTCTAGCGATAATGGTGGGAACTATCGAAATAAATCAACTAATAACAGCAACAATAACATTAGCAGCAGGGTCGGTACACATCAATTATGAAATAATATTTCAATATTATATTGATAAAAACAATTTCAGGCGATAATAGAAAGAACTAAGAGTAATCCAACGGAAGCTGTGAGATCTGCACAAAACAGAACTAAAAGCTTGAATGCGATGAAAAGGAATAAAAGTACTGAAACAGAAACTAGTACGAGCAGTGGAGTGTCTTCGATGGGACATAGCATGGAGGTAAAACAGCATTTTCATAATTTCTTTCTCATTCTCACTAAAAAAGGTTATAGAGATTAAAAATTCAACAGAAACATTTAGATTTTATTCATAGAATAATCAAAGAACACCAACTATATCAATTTGTATACATATTTTTTATTTGTGCTCTAATTACACACTTATTTAATTTTAGTCTAATGATATCGTGATTTCCGCTATCCCATTACATTTATCTGGTCAAAATTTTTCCAAAAGATCCACTTCGATCTGCCAATCTAATCAAAGCGAAATATCTGATTGCGGTTACGTAACTCAAGTTGAAAATCAAGAATCTATATCGACGTCCAGTAACGAAGATGACCAACCGACACATCAAAAACCAGTACATCAAAAGCCGCCAACTTTTCAAAAAACACGGTACCATACTAATAAAAGCAGATCAACTACAACTTTGGATAAAAAGGAATTGAGGAGGAAGAAGCTCGTGAAGAGAAGAAAAACTAATATGTAAGTGTAATTTCCGAATACAATTTTTACAATATTCTTGATTAATGTAGATAATGAACTAAAGGGAAATAATAAAAAAAATCTTATCTTCAGAATAAATATGAAGGGCTTAATCCACCATCTTCCAACTGACGAAGATATAGCGAATATATTGAAAGAATTTACGGTTGATTTCCTTTTAAAAGGATACGGGACCTTAGTAAACAACTTGTATACTGAACTTTTATCAAATGTTCACATCCATATTGATACTTCACATTTCTTCTGGTTAGTAACATATTTCTTAAAATTTGCCGTACAATTAGAAATAGATCCGGAACATATCAGTCCAGTCTTGAGTTATGACATTTTGTCATATTTGGTGTTTCAAGGGATATGTATTTGCGAGGAATTAGAAATTAGTTGCGCCACACCAAATTTGGACTTGAGACCCTGTCTTCGAAGACTTCATTTGGTAAACAAATAATATTGATTAATTTGAATAGCTTTTATCTTTTGTCGTATTTGTTTAGGTTGTCACGGCAATCAGAGAATTTCTTCAAGGAGTAGAAGCATATCAAAAGATGATACATTTAAGCGACACTGATAAAGATAATTTGGGTAAATTGCAATCTCAAATAGTGAAGGTGCAAGATTTGAAAATGTTATTTGTATTATTATTGAGAAGGTACAATGTGAACATGCAAAGCAAACAGTATTTGCAGGATCTTATTTTAACTAATCATAATTTTTGTTTATTTTTGGACAATTCTTGTACTACACAAGAACACCATTCTAATATGGCGGAACATTTAAAAAAGTATGTTGTTATATCAATTAAAATAGTTTTTTTTTAAATTAATTTATTTTTAGTTTTGGAACGGTTGAAATTATGCGACAATATGGGCTGCTGTTGGAAAATTTCAAAGAAAATGGAGAATTCATAAACAATTGCATTTTTACTATGATGCACCATATCGGTGGTGATCTCAATAATATAGAAACGTTATTTCAACCAAGCATTCTCAAAACGTTTTCCCAAATATGGGAGACCGATTATGAACTTTGTGATGTGAGTAGTATTAAAATTTCGCTTATATTCAATTTTCAATTCAATCAACGTTTTAATCTTCTTTTTTCAATTCTCAATTATTCTTGTATGAGGTCGAGAATGACTGATAGTCCATTCAAAATAGACATTTGACTTAGGCAAAATTCGCATAGAGCTGAAAATTGACAGAGACGTTAAATACGTCATTATAAATGAAATGTCAAAATCCCCTCCGATCCTACTTCTGCAAAAAATTTTATTCAAGGTCAAAAGTACAAAATTATTGTTTTTTCCATTTTTCTCGAAAACAGTAAATATTATCGTGAAAGTAGGTCAGACAAAAGTTGTAGATCATACAATTCTCTACAAAAATGGTTCAGTCACTTTTTATCTTACGACTCACCATTCGTGAGATATCGCGGTTTTAATCATTAGAAAATTCATATTTTACATAATATGCACACATTTCCGCACCACCTATGAGGTAATGTATTTGGCGCATTTTTTTGGAAGTATGTTTGTTCGTAATATAGGCTTTTCTGATATAACTGAACTTTTTGGAGTAATAATTTTAATGATCCCCATGATGTGAAGCGTATTATGACCGTCTAAAGTATGTACATTTATATCAGCATAATGTCTGCAACATACTGAATAACTGTGCCAGTTTTTGGTGGCAAATTATGCGGTAGACGATGCAGAATTGCTGCTACCTCATACATTACAGTATCATTGTATGATGCACACAATCCGAAAGACGAAAAAATCTATATAAGACGCTTCGATCCAAATCGTCGATGAAAAAAAACTGATAAACCCAATTGCAATCTTGATTTGAAAGACCTAGGCGGAACAGCAGTCATTATACAGTGGCTGTTAGTTGTACATATTAATTTCAAATGATCTAATTTAAATGGACGAATTTTTAAAATTACTTACTCCAAAAAATAAGTCAAGGACTCCGGAATATCGCTGTTAAACATTCGACTCGGCGGGGGATAATTATCATTATCAATCGCTACAGATTGAATATCCTCTCGAATGATTGCTGCAGCAGCTTTTAATATTCTGAATCGTTCTTCGTTTTTATTTTGTTTTTGATTTTCATACCAAGCTTTATTAAGAATATCGTACTGATTATCAATAAAATAGATAATTGTTAAGCTACCTTTCTTCTCAGTTATAATAATTTTATCACCATACTTTAACTTTAATCTTCTTTTAATTGTTTTATTATCTATAGTTGGATTTTTGCTGATATATTTTAATTCTTGTAATGAAAATTGACAATCATCATTATTTTCAATGTACTGAAATTTTTCCTCCATTGCCAAGTTTACTGACTCATCTTCGGGCCGACCGCGACTTTATATCCCGTAGTAGGCCTGAGAAAGATATTATAACAGTTATGGTGGTACTTAGCTTCAGCAGCAACTACTCAATACGGGCAATAACTGCTTTTGCTACGTCATCAGAACGAGTCCGAGCTACCTTTAAAATGGAATCTTTAAATTCTAGTGTAGGTACGTTATAAATTTTACGACGAACATTCTGCGCTTTCTTCTTTTCAGCTTCTTAATTTGCTTTATCGCCGCAAAATAAACAATATCTTTTAAAGTTGAAATCTGGCTCACTTACCAGTGCTCTAGTATGAGGTGGACTTATCGTAGATGTACTACCTTGTTCTGTCTCTTAGCTGCAACAATACTACTCTTGCACGTGGACTGTCACAGATTGCTTGTCTTTCAAGTATTTAAACAAATTATCATTCCTTTCAACACTTCATTCCACGATCAACAACAACAACAAATGAAACAAACTTCTGACATTTTGTTTCAATGATTTAACAGCACAAATTAAAATTGAAAATATTACTGCACTGCACAGGAATTTTCAAAACTAACATTATATACTGAGTCATTTCATTCACTTTATTCAAAAATAGGCAGGTATGTGACCCTCCACACTCGAACAATGACATAGCTGTAGCTAGCAGATGTTACTCAAGGTTACCGTCGAAGGGAATTAGGGACCAACAGTATAGTCGTATATTTTAAAATCTTCATTTAATGTATATGTTACAGGAAAAGTGGATTCTCCAGTTTGAGTTGATTCTTCCTAGGTAAAGTCGACTCTTACTGGACTTTTTAGTAAAAGTTGATTAAAAGGAAAAAGTGATAAATTTTTAACAACCTTTACTAGACAGAGTTGACTTGACCTATGGAAAATATACTCTTACTGCATTGAGTTAGTAAAAGTTGACTTTTTGCAAGGGGAAAACCGATTTGGCCTTGGTAAAGTCGACTCTTACGGATATTTTCAGGAAAAGTTGAATAAATGGAAACAGTGATATTGTAATCAACAAGAAAGTCAGAGTTGATTATATCTAATGAAATTATACTCTTACTACCTTGAATTAGTGAAAGTTGACTTTCCTTAAGGAAAAACAGTCTTCCCTATAAATAAATAAAAAAAAAACAAATAAAAAAGTAAAAACTCCAAATCAACAATTTTATTGGACAATGTTTATTATTTATTACAACAAGGTAAATATCTGTGACACTTTGAGTTGCAGAGTACATCTTTCTTTTTACACATGCACTTATTAGATATGCATTTAGTGTGGCAAGAGCATTTGAAAAATCCTTGTCCATTTCCAAGCGATTGTGAAGTTGCAACAGTCCTCAAAGCAATAATTTTTTCCATAGGGACTTAATTTTCATTAATAATGTTTGTGGGACATTTACTGAATTGAGACCTGAAAAATATAAAAATTTAATATTGGGGACTGGGAGAGAAACGAGAATCAGAGAGAAAGAGAAAATTACCTTGAAAAAAGCTACTTTAGAATTTCATTTCTTGTTCCGATTCGATAGAATCCATCATCGTCGACCTCCAGTATTATGCCAAGGATAGATCGAGCATCTCCTCTTCCGCGGTCAACATCTGCGACAGGAATGCGGAGTGATGTTCCTTTTGCTAGTGGCGGATGAATCCGATCGGAGCTTTTTTTCATGGGTTTAGCTTGCTGTTCTAGACAGTGAAACGCTTCATTTCTCTGCTTCGTGATGGACTCTGTAGACTTGTCCAGGTCAGTGAGGATATAATTACCATCATCCACGAGCCAATTTTCACCACTTGATAAATTTTGGTTTGGTCCAATGATATTAGTATTTCCATTCCCGTTACATTCTGCTTCGCTTTCTTGTTGTTACTGCTCCTGTATTTGATTAAAAGCACATTGAAGATCCTCTTCTATTTCTAAATTTGTCAATATCTCAGTAGGTAGTTTTGAAATGGATCAGCCATGTCTCGGGGGGCAACTGAACATTGCCTCGTACGGAGACCTTTTTATCCCACTATGCAATGCAGTATTTTCATAAGTTGAATAAACTTTAAGCCTTCACTCTATTTTGCTGTTATCATATTCTCTATGTCTTGATTGGATCTCTCAACACTACCTTGACACTGACTATGTCGCGGTTTGCCATGCACCATTTTGAAGTTTGGCCATACTAACAAAGTAAAAATATCAAATACTTCGTTTGCAGTCTTTGATTTCAGTGGCTTTAGCACAACAAACTTTGTTAAATGATCCTGGTACACCATTATCAATTTAAAATCTTTATCGGGTTGCGACTGGAAATCAATCAAATCCACTTGACATCGAGAATTCATTCATTCAATTTTTGAATACAAGGTTCGCACAAGCTTAAAAATAGTAAATTGTCCTTTGTAGTTACATTTTGTAATTTTCCTTTCAATTACTCAATCATGCGATCTCTTCCTCCATGTCCAGTGGATA
The DNA here is from genome assembly GCF_026250575.1 of Diorhabda carinulata. NCBI lineage: Eukaryota > Metazoa > Arthropoda > Insecta > Coleoptera > Chrysomelidae > Diorhabda > Diorhabda carinulata. The sequence continues at coordinate 16,739,686 of NC_079462.1, forward strand.
TGTGCGCCTCGTTTAGAACTTCAAACAGCTCTTCATCAAAAACATAATACTTTACGTTTTCTTGGTCTGTGACAGAGTGAATTAGTTTTGTAATACCGCTTACTTCAATAATATCATATCGCCTTAAAAACCTAAGATCAATGCTTTCTTTTTTAATCGAGGTTTTTAGACTTGTGACTTTTTCAATATAGCTGTCGTATTTCAATTTGGACAACACCTGTGAATTTACTTTGGAAGCCGAGCGTTCTAGATTTAGCTTTTCTCGAAACACTTGTTCCTTGGAGTCTGGCATAATTACATTACACTCTGAAAGTGATTATTAAAATTTAAAGACACACTGAAATTAATTGTAGTCCAGGAAACGAAGAGAAAAAGCATTTGTATTGAATTAATTGCAAGACTAGCAAGGCATCAATTTTTAAAAACATATCAGAAACAGAAACAGTGAGTGATCTGGAAAAAACGATAAAAAATGAAATAGTATTTGTAAATGGATCATTCGATATTTGGGAAACATTTCAAACTTGAACAAATAACACTCCTGGAATCTATAGATAACAAAATATTACTTTTCCGGTTTATCTTTGCCTTGAGCGGCATCTAAACTATGAATGAAAGAAAAAACAGATTCCGCCTAGGTTTTTGGCTGTCCAGTTAACGTAAGATCGCTCAAATTCGGAGAATCACGACACACATTAGATAGATTACTTTACAACTTTAAACTACTTCGTTTACTGGGCTATTACAACAAACTGCAACTAATTATTGAAATGTAAACACTTACTGAATCCACGTGAACGGGAAGATAACGGTAAAGACAGTAAACAACTAGAGCTGGAATAAACATAAACAAAACAAAGATATGCGCGCGCAGTTATATGAGAAGAGCAACATCTCGGAATAAACTTTTACTAAACCACAGTAGGTATAGTTAACTCTTCCTAGGTAAAGTTGATCTGTTTATTCTCATCCAACTTTTACTGAAACTTTTAGTAAGAGTTAACTCTTTCTCCTATGCAGAGTCAACTCTCCCTAACAATCTACTTCTCCTGTAACATATACAAGTTTTATTGTGTAAGTAACACAAACCAATAGTTTCTTATTTTCATTTATATTTAACGTCCGGTGACGTATACAGGCTGCATTTTAGTGCATATTATGTAAAATATGAATTTTCTGATGATTAAAACCGCGATATCTCACGAATGGTGAGTCGTAAGATAAAAAGTGACTGAACCATTTTTGTAGAGAATTGTATGAACTACAACTTTTGTCTGACCTACTTTCACGATAATATTTACTGTTTTCGAGAAAAATGAAAAAAACCTTAATTTTGCACTTTTGCAGAAGTAGGATCGAATGACTTATTTTTGTCTATTTTGACTGGATTATGAAAATTTTCGAAATAAGCCGAACGAATCTAAGAAAAATTAATCACCTATTTAGAACATTATGATAGTATTAGTAGAAGAATGATTATTTATTAATACTTTTATATTTAGGATTGGTCTGATCTTATAGAATACGTAATACATAAATTTATTAATATTTCTGGAACGCATTGCATTGATAATAATCCATCGTCCATAGATTTTAACGGAAATCTCGCTACGAAGACAAATGAAAAAGTTCCCGAGTGAGTATAGTTTTTTTTTAACAAATTTCACCGAAAAGTAAATTTCGTTTTAGGTACAGAAAAACACTAACTTTTTTACTAATTAACTAACAATGTACCTTCCTACAGCTTGTGGACTAACGGTAATAGTTTGTTTCACGATTGCTACACTAGGATCCAACGCTTTGATATACACATCAGTTTTGGTTTAGTATTTGACACTTTTCATGCTTGTAATTTAATTAAGTCATTCCATCGGCTATGACAAAATAAAACAAAAATAATAATTGTGAAACAACTATGTATTTTCAAAGGAACTTTTCTTCCATGCTTTACTTTTTATTATTACTTCTATTATAATACGTTTAAGTAATCGTTTGTCTTAAAGTTCTGGTAGACTTTATTCGTTTAATGTGGAATTACACAAATTTTCTTTCGACTCGATAGGTATCACGTTTTACATTAAAGCATTATCGACATAATTTATTTCGCGAATTACGTTTCTTTATTATCAGAAACAATTTTAATCAGTGAATGAATGTATTATTAAAATACTTGGAAAAGGGAAAAAAGCTCAGATTATATATCAGCTTTATTATGTATAAAGTAACGGCGACAATAAAAATCGTGGACTTAACTCTGGAAACCGAGGCAATGGTACTAAAACAATTTCTTTATCAAATATTTGAGCAGATTTTTAAAAATTATTGTTCTTTTCTGCCCAGGTGTAGGCCTCTCGATGAAATACTAATGTTGTTTAGGTGGACTAAAGAAGAAAAAGATAATCTACTAAAGTATTATAATCAAAGTAAAGAATCGTCTAACGCTATTGCTGGAATAACACAAAGATACGAAGAAAGCGGATTCAAAATCAAATCTCAGATGTCAATTATAGAAGAACTTTTAGAACAAAATATAATATCCGAAAATGAATACGAGAATCTTCTTAAAGAGCGAAGAATCGAAAGACGAAATAGTTTCGCCGATGTCAAAAGAATGAGAAGGATCGTTGAGGATATACCTATTCACAAAGGCAATCTGATAGTCAGCGATACAGAAGCTATCAAAGATTATTTGCACAAAGAAAACAAAGGAAAATTTTTAGATTGGCTCCAGGATGTATTATTAGAAGCGTGTTATGTCAAATTATTGTTGGGCAATCCCGAACAGTTTAAAGAAACCCATCATTTATTAGAACCGATAGTTTATTATTTTACCAGTAAGTTTAAAATTCAAATTAATTATATATTTATTAATCTAAAATTGCGGCATCACAAAATTTCTATGAAATATTAAACTGATCTGATTCAACCTTCAAAATGACATAAATATACGTTATATATTTTAGTGTTGAATTTGCCTATACCATTAGTCCCGTGGACCGTAGATCAAGGAAACATTTTGAAGTATCAACCATTCGTATTATTACTTCATAAACTCGGCTTTTATTTACCGGTTGACACCGGTAAAATTTTCGTGAGAATACCAAACTTTTGGACTGCCGATCATATGTTCAGTATAGCACAACAATTAGGACCAGTAGACAAAGGTAGTTTTATATACATTTTATAATTTTGACGCAATAGCTATTAATTAACCCACACATTCAAACGATAATCGAAACGTTTTAGACTACCATTATACTAGGATGCTGGTATCCGGGAGGTTAGCGGGGCATTAAATAAAATGGGAGCGATTAGACTAGGGATGCCAGCATCGGATGCTAAAACAGCCACCCGGAGGCTCGATTTTGTGCATCCCGGCTGGGATGCTGAAATGCGAGCAGCCGGTCGCTTCAAATACGGCGCATTATACTAGGCTGCTAGCATTCGAGCAGGCGCTCTATTTGACATATGCGTGCGCACGCAGTTTGATCACGTGAGGGCCTGAGGACTGCTGTCTGAGTCTGAGTGATTACTGTGTCTAGTACAGTATATCTTTAGTGTGTTTTGGGATGGAAAGTGAAATGTTTTATGACGTGAGTGAAAGTGTTGTGGGTGACATAGGAAATACCCCTTCGGAAGGCTCGTCTCTGGAAGAACCGGAACCTGAGCTTACGGAAAACAAAAGTAGGCCTAAAACCAAACAAAAAGAACTAGATTTAAAGAAGAAAAATAAAGAGGAAGAGTTGAAACGTATTGAAAAATATGTTGATAACAAATTGGATATAGAAAATTTAATATGTGAAGTAGAAAAACATCCTTGTATTTGGGATAGTAGGTTAGAAAGCGACGCCAACAAGATTGACAAACTGAATGCATAGAAATCTGTCGTCACTTCAATCTTTGAGCATTTTGAAGAGTTCAAAATTAAAATAAAATAGCAGTCCGGGATCCCTACACAAATTCGACTGAAAGTGGGATGCTAGCATCCTAGTATAATGGTAGCTTTAGTATTTTACTTCTAACTGCTTCTGGGATTACTTTTTTTTCACGTTGCATTCGCGGCTATTATAATTAAATTTCATTTTAGACAAAATTAAATTCGATGTTAATACATTGAAAGGACTAACAAAATGCAACGGTTACGAAATAAAACCAAATCTAACACCTTCCCTACTCGATACTGGAAGGTATTCAGTGCCAGATTTTAAACTAACACCATCTGTCGTCAGATATACACCATTGTAAGTATTTATTTTATAAGGAAATGATAAAAATTAGAAAAAAATCTATTTAACATCAAATCTCCTAACAGTAAGTCCACTTGAGATCAAAAGATTTTTTCTCTGATATAAAATATTAAATAATTATGTTTTCTTATATTCAATTTTAGACCCAACACATCAGAATGGTTCCAAAATGTATTGAAAGTTAAATTAACAGCAACCATTCCGGATAGTTTCGAACATATAGCTAGGTAAAAAAAGTCGTCGTTCGTGAAAAGTAATAAGCATGTTTGTCGCTATAAATACAGTTTATATTATTTCATTCTGTCTATAAAAACTTTGTACAAAAATGGACAAATGCGATATTACTGCAACGTGCATTAAAGTTTTCAATATTCAAAGAAAATAAATTCAGAATGAAATAAGTTTACACTTACAATAAATGTTGTACATCGTTTGCGTTGATATAATAACAAGGAAGTGCTCGTTAAATAATAATATGTACTTATTTCACAAAATCACCCCACCTAAAGACGCGAACTATTATTTTCATTCCAAATACCTTTCAATGAAAACTAAAGTGATAATATCCATTAAAAAAGTGGAATGTTTTCTGTATAAATTTATAAATCATCATTGCTACTATTAACTTTTGATATAGTGTAATTTAGCAATTATTTTAAACAAAAAACATTGTTTAAATTGAGCAGTACTTAAATTTTATATACTAATTTATAAATATTTTCAGTATCGGCCAATTATCCATCGCAATTCCAGATAATGAAATTATATCTTGCAACATTCCAACTCCGGAGCTGAGTTTAGCTAATCGAGCTATTAACTCTTTAAAAACGACGACCATTGACATGGATTTTCTGGCGAATTACGATAATGATTTGTTGAGTGGTGACGAAATAGAAAGAAATACCAATTGTGACACTCCCTCCGTAGCGTCGGATTTAATGTGTGTGAGTGACGAAGATGACAAAGTGATTTTGATTTTAAAACAAAGTGACAAAATTGCGTGATTTTTTAGTTCAATCTAAATAGAGATATGTCTTATTAATGAAAAAAATTTATACAAAAGTTATATTTTTGGTCATAAATATTGTTCGTAATAATTGAGATATACTTGTATGTACTTTAGATGAATCTGCGTATTTGTTAAATACGTAAATTGAGCCCGTTTCATAAAATGAAGTTAATGAGTTTAATGACGCATATGACAGAATAGAAATGAAACAAATACACTTATAATATATGATTGAATATGTTTCCAAATGTTCTTGATTTTTATTCTCTTCTATTTTAAAATTAATTTTGTTTTTGATCATTTTTAAAAGATTGACATTTCGATTTTAGTTGAAGTCTTCTGCAACAGTATCTTTTAGGCTTGACGTGAAACAATTACAAATAAACACACTGCCTTGAACTTTACATCACAACATTCACCTCATTATTGTTATCAAGCCGAAGTATAAAAAAGATTCTTTATTGTAATAATGTTCAAAATTTGGAATCGGTATTTTATCATATTTCAAACACTAGAGAAACCAATTATTTTTAATGGTATATTGAATGTATTTTGAAAGTAATTTAGGTAGCATTTTTGCGTAATTGATGTTTGGTATATTTTATATTGTTCTAAATTAAATATATTGAGAGTCTTGATTCGTATATTTTCTTCAATTAAACCTATCGAAAATTTCCACAATAATACTTTGCAACGTTGCACTTATCACTTTTAATTTGCATTTGCTGCAAAGTGAGAAGTCTTTGTGTTCCACAATTAACTTACACTAACTTTGCACTTGTCACTTTTTTTTGCAAAGACTTCGCGGATGCCTGGCAGTATCCACGATGCAAAAGATTTTGGTCAAGGATTCCGACCTTTTCCTAACGTAGTGATCTTGGGAGACAGCACATATGGACTGAAAGAGTGGCTTATGGTTACCCTGAGAAGAAATCCAAATGTTATAGTCGAACATAATTATAATAGGAGGCATAAAAGCACACGGCGAGTTATTGAGAATGCTTACAGCATTTTGAAAGAGAGATTCCCATGTCTTAACCATCTCAGAGTTTCACCACGAAAAGCGGGGAAGATTGTACTAGCCTGTGCTACGCTATACAATATTTGCTGCCAGAATGAAGGTGTATTCTATGAACTTGACGATGAATGTTTCTATAACCTCGGTGCTGGTGACGACGAAGACTTATTCAAACCGGAAGTAGTTCCCGAAGGTACCATTAACAGACAAAATCGCCTTTTGCAATTATTTAACGTATAAACTGAAAATGTTTCGGTAGATACTCTTCATTGATGTTTATAGTTTCTTATAATTATTGAGATGTTGCAGCATGCACATGATTGATTAAATGTGTTATTTATATTAATTCATTGGTTATTTTTTTTAATTTACATATCACTTTGACTATTAAGTATTATCCACTGGTTTTATAATACCTTGTAAGCTAATAAGCTGATTAATAAACTGATTATGCCAGAGTTTAAAGGTCCATTTCAAGCTTTCAAAATGGGTCCCGAAACAAACTTGCTTTGCGACGACTTTAGATGCCTCCTTAAGAAATAAACATGAAACATCGTATTAATTTATTCATGCTATACAACAAAATCTAACCTAAAAAACAGAAACTACTTAAGATAACATTACATGAAATGGGTAGGTGCTAGATATTTATCCCTCATAATGAATGGCTTAGTCATAAAATTCTTTTGTAAATATACTTGGTTGTAAACCTAAGTCTTTTTATAGTTTTAATACCTCCAGTTTTTTTACGTATCTCAATCTCTAATAAAAACTCTTTTAGTTTGACTCTTGTTGAGAATTGATCAATTGACAGCTGACCCGAACCCAACCTAACCTTGACCCTATCCAACTTCACACTATACTTTTGTTTTATATAGAGTCAAAGTTGGTAATTATGTATTCTAATGTATTCTGATTTTATTAAAAATTAGTAGGCGATAAGCACCTTTTGACAGTTTCATGTAATAGTGACACAAGCGAAAAGAAAGGCGAAAGAAAAACGTGCTCCGAAATTGTTATTCCGTTATTATTGTTATTTGAACGCACTTTGAAATCCTGTTCAATAAATCGAACATTGATCAAGATTGGACTCAATTTATTTGCAACTACAAACCCAAAACCCACTGTAAATTAACAACAGGTTATGGGCCCAGGGCAGCTGTAAAAGGGTTTTGTTGTAAATAAAGCCAGGAAAGCGACGGCGAAGTCCAGCAAGCAGTTCAAAACGTCAGAACAGGCACGCAGTCAGGCGACCACATCCGGCTCGCACAGCAAGTCAACGTTGAACAACGCACACGCAAGTCATTTTAAGTCAGAAAATCGCCACGAAAGATTGTAAATTCATTTTGTTTATTTAAAAATTGTCAGAAGTCAGTCAAATTGTAGAATTTAAATGCAAAATGGATACTGTAAAATCTCAGTTGGAGATGTTAAGTGAAGATAGTCAGGGGAATGTCAATTTTATTTCTTGGCGATTTAAATTAAACCTAGCACTTAAGAACAAAGACCTGTTTAAGATTGTATCAGGCACGAAAGTCAGACCAGCAGGTGCTGCGTCAGATGCAACTATTTCAGCTTGGACAAAGAAAGATGTCGAAGCTCAAACACTGATAGGTTTAAATGTAAACAGTAAGATAGCTAACAAAATTGCTAATTGTAAAACTTCCAAAGACATGATAGACAAATAGTTTATATGGTACAAAGACTGATGTAACTTTAGAAACGTCCCGAATCAAATTCTTTACCTTTGAGTATGATGAGAGCAAGTCAGCAATAGAGAACTGTATGGAGACTTGGCAGAGGAATTGTCAACTGAAAAAGATCCAATGAGGGAAAGTTGGGTCATGACGAGGATTTTGAGTGTCTTACCGCCAAAACTGGCACATTTCAGAGCTGCGTGGAACAACGTGACGGGACATGCAAAGAACTTGGACACACTCATCGAACGTCTGAGACTTGAGGACGAGCAGCTTAGAGAACCGACGACAAACGCAGAGGGCAGTACCAGCAACGCTCTCATGGCAAAACGTGGTAAACAAGGGCAGTCGTCGAGCAAGCAGGACAAGTCACAGTTCACATGTTACAAATGTGGGAAGCCAGGTCACGTGATCAAGGAGTGCAGAGGAAAGGCATGTCAGAAGTACATTGAGTATTGCAAGAAGAAATACTCATGTAACAATTGTAAGCAGAAAGGCCACTTCGCAAAGGATTGTCCATCCCGAGAAGAAGGAAATAAGTCAGCAAATGGAAAACCCAAGAAGGCATTTTTGACCACAGCTCTCTCGACACTGGACAACGACATCTCGCAGGACAGGGCAACTTCATGGTATCAAGACAGTGGAGCCAGTCAACACATAACGTCTCAGTCAGTCACATGTTAGACAAGGGACATGTACAGAAGGCAGATGAAAACGAGTCGACATTCCATTGTAAGAAAAGCAACGAGGTTGTGGCAGTAGCAAGGCGCAAAGGAAATTTATACAAAATGATGCTCAGAAGAGAAGGACAGGAAGAAGAGGCAAGTTTGATGGTTCAGTCGAACAAAGTATGGCATGAAAGACCTGCCCATCAAAACGTGAAGTATGTGAGGGACATACTGAAAAGGAAAGGGATCAAGTATGTTGATGACTGGAATAATTATGTGTGCACAGGGTGCGCATATGGCAAGCAACATCGATCCGCACATCCGAACAATCCCAAGACAGCCCAGCAGCCGTTAGATCTTGTTCATGTCGACACTGGAGAGATGAACATCCCATCTCTGGGAGGAGCAAAGTATTGGCTCATGTTGAAGGACGACTTCACTCACTACCGAAGCTGTTATTTCATGAAGACGAAAAGTGAGACCCCTGAGAAGATTGCAAGCTACCTGAGACTTGTAGAAAATCAACTAGGAAGGAGAGTGAAGAGCCTGAGATCGGACAACGGCACGGAACTGAAGAATGCAAAAACGAAAGAACTCATGGACAAGTTGGGAATCTTTCACACCTTTACGAATGTACACACGCCAGAGCAAAATGAAAGGGTTGAAAGAGAAATGAGAACTATTGTCGAAGCAGCCAGGGCAGCGATACATGAAGATGGATTGAACGAGAAACTATGGGCAGAGGCAATGAACCACGTGATCTTCACGATCAACCAGACAGGAACCAGCAACGTACCAGGAAAGAGTCCAGCAGAATTGTGGTTTGGAAGGAAAATGAAGATTGAGAAACTGCGACCTTTTGGCTGTGAATGTTATGTGCTGACCCAAGCACAAAAGAGAGGCAAAATAAATAGAAAATCAGAAAAGGGAATTCTGGTTGGCTATGACATTGATTCGCCCTGTTACAGGATTTACATGAAAGAGAAAAGAGAGGTCATTACTTCAGACAATGTAATCTTCGACGAGGAGAGGATACGACAGAGGCAAGGCACTGAAGTTGAGACATCGGCAACAGAGGGTACACCTGAGAAGAAAGAAGAAAGTAGCAGTGAGTCAGACGAAGAAGAAGACAACTGGACGACTGGAGAAAGTGCTGAAGAGGAAAGTGAGAACGAAAGTGGGACACAACCGCCAGAAGAAGAGCCAGGAAGGAGAAGTTTGCGAGATCGTCGAACTTTGCAACCACCGCCGAGACTGAAAGACTATGTACTTAATAACAGACATGGAGGAATGAGCGCAAAAGTAGCCATGATTGGTGAAGCTGAAGACATTCCGGTGAGTCAGGCACTTAAAGATGAAAAGTGGAGAAAAGCAATGCAGGAGGAGTACGACTCGCTAATGGAAATGAAAACTTGGGAACTGGTGGACTGCCCTGAAGGAGTGAAACTTATCACATGTCGGTGGGTACTTCGAGAGAAAGCAGATGGAAGATACAAGGCCAGACTCGTAGCCAGAAGATTTGAACAGAAGGAAGGAGTGGACTACAAGGAATGAAGTTGGTATCGTTCGATGTGAAAACGGCATTCTTGTATGGAAATCTGGAACAAGTCATCTACATGAATCAGCCTGAAGGATTCGACGATGGATCAGGTAAAGTTTGCAGGTTGGATAAGAGTCTTTACGGACTCAAGCAAGCCCCAAAGGTGTGGAACGAGAGAGTCACTACACACTTTGTAATGAAAGTTGGCCTGATCAACGCAGATGACGACCCGTGTATTTACTACACCAAGGACAAGAGCATTATGCTCTCACTCTTCGTGGATGATGGACTGATAATTGGGAAAGATGAAAAGAGAGTATACAGACTTTTGAAGGAGATAAGCAAGGAGTTTCAGATTACTTACAGTGAGAAAGTTCAGGACAAGTTGACGTACTTGGGCATGGAAATCAAGGTCGACAAAGATGGAATCTTCGTGAATCAGCCTCGGTACATGGAGAAGATCTTGAGGAGGATGAAACTCGAACAGTGCAACCCAGCATCCACACCGATTGAGCAAGGAATGATCACCAAGAAAACAGATTTCAAGAACGACGAAGCACTACCGGCGAAGAACAACTATCGCGAGGCGATAGGGAGTTTGTTGTACCTCGCTACAATATCTCGACCAGACATCAGTTTCGCCGTGAACTACCTCAGTCGATTCTGCAACAATCCCATGAAAAGCCATCAGGCGATGGTGAAACGTGTATTCCAGTACTTCAGAGGGACAGTGACAGCAGGAATCTACTTCGGAGGAGGCAAAGAACTCGTACCATACACCGATTCAGACTTCGGAGGAGACCCTGAGACAGGAAAATCGACAAGTGGAGTATTGGTGATGATGAGAGGAGGACCAGTAGTCTGGTACTCACAGAAGCAGCGTTTGGTAGCGACTTCAACCGCAGAAGCCGAGTACCGAGCCGCAGTGTCTGTGATTGGAGATGTGTGCTGGATCAAGAGACTCGCACTGGAACTTGGTATCCTGGAAAGTGATCAGCCGATCACTCTGAAAATCGACAACATGTCAGCGATTCACATGTTACAGAATGCACAAGAAGGAAAGACAACCAGAGGCAAGAGACACATTGAGATACCACGAAAACACATTAAGCAACACGTCGGCAACACTGTGACACTGCAACACGTCGAGAGCAGCAAACAGATTGCAGACATTTTCACAAAAGTACTCAACAGAAAAGTTTTTGAGACACTTCGCTGTAAACTTCACACTATACTTTTGTTTTATATAGAGTCAAAGTTGGTAATTATGTATTCTAATGTATTCTGATTTTATTAAAAATTAGTAGGCGAAAAGCACCTTTTGACAGTTTCATGTAATAGTGACACAAGCGAAAAGAAAGGCGAAAGAAAAACGTGCTCCGAAATTGTTATTCCCTTATTATTGTTATTTGAACGCACTTTGAAATCCTGTTCAATAAATCGAACATTGATCAAGATTGGACTCAATTTATTTGCAACCACAAACCCAAAACCCACTGTAAATTAACAACAACTCTCCTATCTTCATTGTGGTTTTTCTTGTTTTGCACACAATTGGTTGAGTTTCTGGAAGATTTATTCCATCCACTACAGCATTATCTTCATTCAAACTATCCAGTATTGCCAAATCCACTTCGTCCAATTTTTTGTCTTTCCCCCCCGATGCTCCTGTCCGACGTGCATTATCTCGTTTTTTCTACGAAACACAAACAACTCAAATGTACTCAACATTTTGAATTATTTATTACGTGAACTTACCAAAGTGCGGCTTTTCCATAAGCCGAACAAATTGTCTCTTACTTGGGTCCACTTTTTTTCTGGAGACGCCAATTCTAAAGACGTAGCCAATGACGATATACTCTCTCATGCGTTTTGCTTGTCTGCATTAGAGGTTGTTTTGAAATTTCCAAATAATATATTGCGCTTTTTTTTAATAATCAAATCTTTTTTCTCATATTTATACGAATAAACTATTTTTGCAAACCACTCAAACATTTAGTAGAATAATTTGACTAGTGTCAAGATGACAATTGGTATTTTGCGAAAAGATATATATTGTGGAACAAAAATCGGAAAAAATATAGCTTATCAATGTATTCTTTGCACTTAGCACTTTTCACTTTGCAACTCCTTATTATTGTGGAACAGGAATTCGAAAATAAATTGCAAACTGCAAAGTGATAAGTGCAAAGTATTATTGTGGAATAGGCACTTGCACGTACTCAAGTTGACGCAAACGAATACATGTTATAACTATCAGGAAAGGATTTGAACGTTGAAATTGTAAACAAAATAATCGATAAATAAATTCCATACGAGCCCCATCCCATTTCAATTGGCACTTAGAAAAATTCGAAATTATTAAACTTTACTTTAAAATGCCAAAAAGTAGCTGTTAGTAAAATGTTTTAAACTTTTAGTTTTACGTCTAAAATAGGTTTTGGATGGATATTGTCAAATATTTTGAATGATATTTAATATGATGGTAATAATAAATAGGTCTTGTTGATAATAATTTTTTATGCATATACAAGGGTTCATTGTTTCCAAAATTGTGTTCAAAGTTTCGTTAGGTCTAAAATACGCAAATAATAAAGTAGGCTGTGTAAGTCATATTTTCACAAAATGTTTTTTTTTAAGTGACAGGGTAGAGGAAAAGTTATTGACAAAAAAATTCGATTAATCATAATAAACTTATTCAAAAAAGGGACAAATAACTCGGAAATCGCGAAAATTGTAAACATGTCAAAATAAAGTGTTCGAAATATAGTTCGCTTGTATAAAGCAAATGGTTCGATTGTCCCTAAACGCCGGTACGTAAGAAAATCGAAATTCAACAAACAAGCGTGCTAACTATGGTAAACTAAGTGTACTTTGGAGTAATACAGAGTGGGTAGGCGGGTTTCAAGATCCACATGTCACAGAGAGACTCAAAAATTTCGGCCATACAAGGTGAATTTTGTAACACCTTAGTTCAGGGGTCTCCAAACTTTTCAGCCTTAGGGCCATATTGATTACTCCAGTAAGATCCAAGGGCCAAAACCATATTATCATTGTTGCCGGTGGTAAAAAGTGAAATAGTCCACTGATAAAAAAAAAGTTCGAAAAAGTACGCAGCGTTTAAAAAAGGCTGCAAATCGGACTAAAGTCCCCAAAACGGCAACACAGCATATTATTAATTTTCCTGTCATTATCTGTAATATCTAGAATAGTCGTAGAGTACGAGCTATAAGGTGTAACGTGACATGACATCTGGTGGCCACAAGCGGAAATAGTTAGTACCTTCTATCGCTAACAGATGGCGCTAATAGCACGTACAGAATAATCTCGTTGGTTCGAGAAAGTTCTAGTGTCTTCCACTCACTTCTAGATGGCAGTAATTGGAATATATGACACTGTTGTGAAATAAAATAGTGCGTACCTCCTTAAAACGTGTTTGTGCGTGTTTAAGTTTAAGACATCTTTGTAACAGTATTTTGATTTGAATTGTTGCTTTTGTGTAGTATGGAGCTTTTAGTAGTATGTAAAAGTAGCGAAAAATTGATAGTGAATGCAGAAAATTAAAGATCAGTGGAACATTCAGTATTTCGTAATTGAGTCCAGTAACAAGGCGTTTGATGTTTGATTTGCAATGAAAGCATAGCTGTTCTCAAAAAATATAACATTTAACCTCATTATGAAACAAAACGTTTTCAAAATTACTCAAAATATACAGGAAGTTTGCGGACAGAAAAATTCGAAGCTATGAAGCGCGGATTGAAATCGAAGCAATCTTCATTTACAAAACTCAAAACTAAACAAGAGGCTGCAACTCGTGCCAGCTTTCGTGTGGTTCTTGAAATTGCAAAACGTGGAAAACCATTCACCGATGGAGAAATAATCAAAGAATGCATAATTCTAGTAGCCGAAGAAATGTGCCCTGAAAAGGTAAATTTATTAAAAACTGTCAGTATGTCAGCAAACACTGTGGCTCTAAGGGTAGAAAACATCATTGAAAATATATCCTCTCAACTGTTCGACAAAAATGGACATGTTGAGTAGTTTTCTTTGGCCTTGGATGAGTCAACGGATGTGTCAGATACTGCTCAGGTGTTGATTTATTCTATGTTGATTTGACAAAACATGCGAACGAACTGAATTTGAGATTGCAAGGAGAAAACCAGTATCTTCCTGATTTATACACTAATATCAAATCATTCCGGAAGAAATTGATACTGTTTCAATCACAACTACGAAGTAAATGTTTTTCACATTTTAAAACATGTGAAATATTCAGCCACACCACTGAGACTGAGTGCTTTGAAAATAAATTTTGATACTCGTTTCTTGGACTTTGATGCCATTGCGAATCAAATTGAGATTTTTCAGAATCCTTTTGATACTGACATTGAAACCCTATCCCCGGAACTTCAAATGGAAATGATTGATCTACAGTGGAGTGATATAATTAAGAACAAATATCAAGACTCATCTTTGTTGGAATTTTATAAGAGTCTTCCACTGACACAATTTGATAATTTACATAAATTAGCTTGTGGGTTGTTTTCTGTTTTTGGTACTACTTATTTGTGTGAGAAGACCTTTTCCAAAATGAAGTACACAAAACATTTTTACAGTGGAAAATCTCAATTACATAAATATCATTAGTATTTCATATGTCATTATGCTTGTTATAAATTATGTTTTTATTTAAAATGTATAAAATGTTAGTTGGATTCATTTCAATAATTTGTTAGTTATTATATACTGAAGTTAAATTTTCTGCATATTATACATGTCTTTGCTTATTACAATTCTGTGTTTCTTTATCCAACAACAATGTTATGAGTAGTTAGCGCATGACCATATCAATGTAGATGTCATATTAATAATTATTCAACATAAAATTAGAATACTTCAGTAAACTAAATTTAATTTGCTATAAAAAATATGTTCTCTAAAAGGAGTTTTCAAGTATGCTAGCTCTCCGCGGGCTGGACAAAATCTGTCCGCGGGCCTTAATTTTTAGACCCCTGCCTTAGTTTAATGCATATTTTTCTAAATTTAAATTTTCTTTACATAGGCCAAGGAAAAGCCATTATTGACTCAAATCCAAAAGAAAAATAGACTTAAATGGGCCAAAGAGCATAAAAATTGAAATTTTGAACAGTGGAGCTGTATACATTGGAGTGATGAGTCTCGTTTTGAAGTTTGCGTGGGTGACGATCGAAGTAGAGTTATTCGACAAAAAAATGAAGCTTTTTATCCAGATTGTTTGAAGCAGAAAGTAAAATTTCCGGCATCTGTGATGGCGTGGGGCTCGATATCTGCAAGAGTGGAAAAACTGCATTTCATAAACGGAGTTGTCAATACTGAAAAGTACCTGGAAATTTTAGAAGAATCCTTCTTGCCAACAAGAGAGGTAACTTTAACCGCTGGGAAGGCCTTTATTTTTCAGCAAGATGGAGCAGCATGCCATAAGTGAAAAAAGGCTTCAAAATGGTTCCCAGACAACAATATTCCACTTTTAGAGTGGGTTTCAAGAGTCCAGATTTATCACCAATAGAAACACTTTGGCATGAAATGAAAAGCAGTTGCGTGCAAATGCAGCTAGAACTGTAATGGGATTAAAAGAAACACTACAAGAAATTTGGGATGATTTTACTCCCGCATGCTGCCAGAATTTGATAAACATGATGCCTCAAAGAATTACGGCTGTTATTAAAAATAAAGGGGATGTTAAGCAATGGTAACTTTTAAAAGTATGTTTAATATTTAACCTTTTTTGATTACATTTGGTTTTTGTTTTCTTTGGTTTGTAATTATAAAATATGTTAAGACTTGTAACTCCTATAAAAGTATCTAAAATGTTTATAGAAAATATAAAATGCTCAAAACGAAACAATTTGCCGGTTTTTAATAGCCGAAAAAGCAATAATTAGTAATTTTTTTCAATTGGTCCAACTCAAATGGGACGGGTCTCGTATATCATTTATGTCGATATATTTGTTAAATTTTGTCTACTTTTCGTGGATGATTTCGTCAAAATGTTTTCATGGCATTTGCTTGTAATCAAATTAATGTCAATTGTTTTTCGAAATGAATATGTGTTCGAAAAATAAACACGTTAAGAAGTGAAACTGTTACGTTACGTTAAGTTTATAAGAAAATTGCTAAAATTAATTGTAAACCGTACATCTACTATTATTTGGTACACTCTGTGTAACTCTTTTAACATCTTTATTACGCTAAAAGACAAAAATAAATAACTAGGTATACAAAAGTTTTATATATAAATAGGTAAAATTTATTTAATATCATAAGATATCAGAATACTTTTAGAATGGTTCAATTATTATTCAAAGATTTCTATTTGGTTTTCTTGATTATTTTGGGAACGTCCTGTAGATAAGTCACTCAATAACTCAATAATAAAAGTATTCTTATTATGATCAAGTAATGCTATTTCTCAATAGTCCTCAATAATAGCCTCGTACATTTTTTCAAAAATACACATTTCAGAGTTTGCAAAAATACCCAAAATTATTTTTATTATACTATTGTGCTATT
Organism: Diorhabda carinulata; assembly: GCF_026250575.1. Classification (NCBI taxonomy): domain Eukaryota; kingdom Metazoa; phylum Arthropoda; class Insecta; order Coleoptera; family Chrysomelidae; genus Diorhabda; species Diorhabda carinulata. The sequence goes on from NC_079462.1 coordinate 16,756,414, forward strand.
GATGTCCGTATTTAGTTAAAAGTATCCAATATTTTATGGTGGACTTTCTTATGGGCCTTTTTCTTATTTGAGGAATTGCAGATTTATTATACTTTTATTATTGTTGCCGAAATGTAAAATTATCTATTTTCAGGGAACGTTCGATGGAAGGTTCTATGATCCTTCCATGATTGAGCACTTGATTCAGTTTTTCACATCATTTTTATTTCTTTTTATTCTACAAAAAACTTTTATAGTGTATGTAGAGTGTTTAGTAATCAATATTTTTAATAGTTTATAATGTTATATCCGTGGGTTCATATTCACTATATTTGAAAAACAACATGTGCGGTGCAATTGTAAAATCCTTTATTTCTGCTTTTGAAATAGCAGTTTGTTTACTTTATATCGATGATTTATTACTGATATTTTCGAAAAATTACCGTGCAGACCCATCTTAGATACCTTTGGTTATTTACTTTACATTTCGAACTTATTTTTGGTATTCATGAGATATCGTTCAACAAAATCCCTTCTGAATGTTTATTTAATTTGGAGATAAGAACTACCCTAAACTATGAGAAATTTTAAAATCACAGAATTCTCGATACCAAGATAACAAAAATGTTTTGTTTTGTACTATATACATACGCAGCTGATATTTTGGAATTCGAAATAAATCTCAACAACATCGTTCTAAATTCTACGTTCTTCAATTAATAAACATTTTCATAACAAAGGGGTTGTTAGCCTTTGAAAATTTGAAGAAAGGGCATACTTCCGAAAGTATTGATAAAAACGCATAGTTACATGTTTTTTCTCATGGAGATTCCGAAAATAACATCAGTTTTCGAATTTGAGTAATGGTTTTCGTGAAAATCTAATTTTCTCTTCTTGATTCACCCCTGGCCATCTACCCGACAAGACACAAACTTTCCTCTCTACTGTACAGTGAGAAAGTGTGGTCAAACATTGTGGCAGAGAGGACGCACGTGTTTTGTTGCGCGTGTCATATCCGCAACCCGTTATAAGACTCGCATAGATAAAATAAAAATTTTTTTTCAAATGAAACCTCAATTCTTTTACTTTTTCTATGATTTCACGATTTTATCGCCGTTTAACGAGCGAAATCGGAAACTATAAATAGTCTTTTTCGTGTTATTTGACATCCAGTTCTAAATATAGTGTATGATTGGTTGCCTCTCCTTAAGGGTGAGACTAAATCAATTATAATCAAATTTGATATTTTTATAAACAGCTATCTAATCAAATCAGAAAAGGAGAGTATCGAACAAAACACGAGGTTACATGTATTTTCTCATGAAAAAAAGTTTTTCGACTTTTATCCACTTTTCCCCACTTAATGATTTTTTTTTCGAAGAAACTGGTAGCTTTTCTGGGATCCTCCCTCCGTGCACAATTTTAGCGAAATCGGAGACAAGAGATTTTTTTTGTCATTTTTATAACAAAAAAGAAAATTGAAGAAATGGTTCATATTCATAAGAACGAAAATGCTATAAATTATAAAAAACACCTAAATAATTTGAGTAAAATTTATAATTTTATTTTGTAAATTCTAATAAAACTACAAATAATTTAATTGATTACTGCTACATATTTGAAATGTGAGGAATAAGGAAAAATTAATTTTCCTTATTAGAACGAAGTTCTATTTTGATTTCATTTTTTTTTTAATTCATGATGTATGTGATCCATTGATTAATATTAATACGCAAATTGTCATTGTCAATATCATTTTTGATTTGATAAATACTCAAGTCAATTTTTATCTATCTTTTAAAAATTATTAAAAAAACTAATTTTGAAACAGAAGAGAACATTTAGAAACATTTGTAAACAAAAATAAAAAACCTCAAAGCAAATGCTCAAAATACCCACTATTTACTTCAATACACTTTATGATCCGCTTTCGTAAAGATCTCTTGATATCAAATAATCCTTGTCTATTATTTTCAATAACATCCGCATTACATTACTTCTTCTATTTTCCGTCGCTGTTGTGGAAGTGAAGTAATTATTTCTTTGTAAACTAATGCTTTCATTTGCGACCGAATTGAACAATCCAAAGGATTTAAATCAGGGCCTCTTGGTGGCCAAGCAAACTCACTTCCAAGACCAAGACGTAAAATTGCCAATTTTCAAAGAGAAATTGTGAAAACATAAAAAATTATTGCGAAAATGAAAATTTAAATTTTGAACACCCCGAAACTAGCAATATTTGCATAAGGCAGGTTGAGCAGAATCATCATATTTTGAGGTCTAGAATCTACAGTTCAGAGATTGGACATTCTTAATAAATTACCCTGTATATGTATATATAGATATATAAATTCATTTTTTTTCCTCTCTCTAATTTCTTGTGTTCGAGGGTTGTTTGGATAAAATAATTCGATGAAATATCACATCACACACTTAACGTTATACATATATATAACGCTACTTCCTTCGGAGCATTAAAATAGATAGATAAAAGCATGTTAGTAGATATTTTAAAAACATTATTCAAAGCATAGTATTAGAATCAGTGTATTTGTCTCTAAATTTCAATAAAACAATATTATACCACGTAGATTGAAATAAACTAATTGATCAAATTATGGTAAATTTGGCCGACGTTTTTTATATCTTGTCTATCATTTACAGAATATTTATCTTGTTTTATGTGTATCATTTCTTTGATTAATAATTTTTGGTAGTTACTGTCCTGAGCTAAGACTTTTGTTTTTTTAATATCAAATTCATGAGGTTCATTTTTTTCATGTTTATGTAGAGCAGTCGGTGCATTTTTTGTGTATTTGTGATCAGCAACGATGAGATAGTGCTTGTACCAAAATCTGGAAAACCGCATTGGAGAATAGTTAATTTTACCTGCTGGTTAAGAGGTTCTAAAAACTGTTTTGCAAAAGTCTTCATTTGACACACTCAAAGAATTTCCTTTGAGTAACAACACTGTACAAAGACGAGATCTGATATTGAAAGTTTTTGTGTAATTATTTGCATGCAACTTATTTCTATATTCAACTGGATGAGTCATCTTTACCTGGCAATTATGCATTATTATTGGCATATGTTCGATTTGTAATAGGCGAACAAATTCATGAAGAGCTACTATTAGCGAAATCTTAAGAAAACCAAGACCAAGGTTAATCAATATTTAATGTCGCGATTGATTTTTTTTTGTTTAAAAATCGATTCCATTCACAAACTTTCCGGTGGCAACAGATGGACCTCTTGCTATAGTAAGGCGATATCGCTTATGAGATATCAAGAATAATACTAGAGGTAACTGCAATTAACTGTGTTATCCACCGACAACATCTAGTAGTGAAAAATTTGGGTGATAGATTGCACCAAACGTTTCAATTTGTGTGCAGTTATCAAAATAAGAAACAATGCATTGAATATGCGCTCATTTGCACAATTGTGCGAAGCAAATAAAGGAAACGATTGCTGTAAGATACCGAAGTACGCTGGTTGTTAGAAGATGTTTATCAAGATTTTATTTACTTTTTGACTCAATTTTTGTTTGGAAACTAATGATCCAGATTTAAAACAAAACCTGACCACTTTTAAAGCAAACATCACATATTTGACAAATTTGTTTAAAAAATTTAATGGCCTCCACTTTACACAGAATTACAATTACAAGGGGACAGCATCAATTTAATCAAAAAAAAGTATAATTTCAGCTTCTCTTGGTAAATTTAAATTTTTGAATGAAGATATTGGTAGGCGCTAATTTTCACAGTTTTCAAACTTGTCGAGCTTCTTCAAAGCTGAGTATTTGGCTACCAACATAATTTCGAGAATGAAAGAAATTATGGAAGTAGCCGCATGCAAGGCACTTTTCCGAGTTGCACTATTTCCTTCTTGAGAAAATGTATGTAAGGCTTCCAGATTTACTGGAAGATTTTCTTTAAAAACTCTTGATGGTTTATTTGTGTTTTTCACTCCATCTTGTCTCGCAAAGTGTGGAAATATTAGGTATCAACTTCATCCTCAAAACTGATTCCCGAAAAAAGTTTATAGTATTTTTGGTGGTTCCCATGGCATTTCTAATTTCAGGAAGTGAATTTAGATCATTGATAACTAGGTTCAGTTTGTGGAACTAGCAATGAAAGTAGAAGGCTTTGGTGTAGTTTTCCGTTTTTTCTTGACATCGTTGAACAACCATCAAAACCAAAACCAACGCATTTATTTATATTCAGAACTTCTTTTGTCAAAAACCCATCTATGCTATATGCAATAAATTTCGCATCCAAATCTGTTAGCTCAATTAAACTGGTAAACATTACTTGGACTTCCTGTGTTTCATCACCAAAATATCGCAACCCAATCGATAGTTGTTCAGTGCCAGAAATATCAGCTGTTTCGTCTGCTATATGCTGCTACTTCTTTCACTTTTTTCATATCAGCCTTAATAACGCTTTCACAAATAACAATAATTTCATTTTGAATATACACTGAACTTTCTTTTTCTCTTGCTCAATGTGTTTCTTTAAAATCAAATCTCCCGCAGCTTATATAAATCCTCGAGAATACCTTCACTATAATGTTAACCTCTCAGTTCTTATTCGTGTGACCTGCAAAACGTAATGCAGGAAATAATAGATTTTATAATGTTGCGTTTTTTTTCAATAACTCCCCGGGAATATTTGTTCAGTTGCAAATCGACAGGCACACCTTCGAAAATGGATTTAACAGCTTTCAATGCCTCCTTATGGAAGTGGGTTTCAATGTGCTTTCGTGCAATGAACTCGTTTCACTGCTCGTGAATATCTTTGAATTTACAAAAGGGCCTTATAGTAAAAGATCCCAATATGCCTCTAAATGAATTTGGATTTGGTGGGAAGAACGTACAATATTTACAAAATGCTCCTTTTTGGCGCCTGGAATATACCAACCATGGAAAGTATGGTTTCCAACCAAGAATAATTAAATTTTCTCTTTAAATGTTTTGCATCTTCCATTATAGGTCCTAACCTAACCAACAGTTTTCAATCAATTCCTTTTTCTTTACTGTTGATGACATGTGTGTCTATCCAACATATTGCCCAATATCATTTTCATTGCAGTCATATGAGTCATTCATCAATGAATGGTCTTATAGTTCCTGCGGCTGAATATAACCTGTTGTGGTTGTGGTGACCGATAAAGACACATGCGATATTGTCGTTACTTTGTCCTGTTCATCGCTGTCGCTACTTGATCCTTTTTTTTTCGTTTCAAACTTCCTGCAAAACAAAATGCTTTGATAAAACTTTAATTAATTAAATTTTAACTGGAAGACAGTTTTATATTGTTCAATTACTTATAAATATTAAAATAAATACTCAGTTGTATTTTTTAACTTTATTTATATCAAGGATCTGTATTAATTTGTATTCAATTGAACCACAAATATAATTTACGTTTTGTTTTCAAAATGAATTACTGAAAACGAAGCCACTGTTTAGTTAACGTTAAATTCATAAAGATTGAATCAATAAACCCGTTTTTAATAAAATAATAGTATATATTAACATTTCTCTTGCACATAATCAATCCTTTCTTTCCTTGTCAAAAATATTCCAGATAAAATTAAAAATGAAATTCTTAACGATTATTATACGTCTCTAGCTAGTATATCCGTTACCAAAACTATTAGTTAAGAGAAATAAAATAAAAATATTAGCTCTAAGTCCAAGATTGAAGCAGTACATAACTTACCGAAAATCTTTCTGATGTCCATTTTGATAAGATGACAAATGAAGAATGGAGACACACTCAGAAACTTCACAACTCAACACTTCTTATAATAATAAATATAAATCAATATCGATTAACACAGACAAGCCGATAGTCTTATATTCGCTTGTTAGCTTGTTTCGTTAATCGCTTCCAATTAAAAAGCGCCTCACGTCTTTATATACCCAAACGAACATTTTATTAGAATGCATCGAGTATATAATTTTTGTTTGAATGTACGGTAACAATCTAACTGGTCTAGTAACTGTTGCCAATTCCAGAGAGTTCATTGAACAAGCGCCATCTAGCGTCAAGTAGAAATTCTAGGTTTTACAATGATTCTAGTCTATTTATTCAATTGTCTTTAGGTGTTTCTTATAAGCACTTACAGATGGCATGGCAACACTAATTAAAGTTGTATGTTCCTAACAATAAAACTTCTACTTTAGGTAAGCCACACACAGAATATATAAAAATTGCCGTTAATGCTGGTGAACGGTTGTCGTAGAAAGAAATGTAATGCACATACACATCATACCTACCTAGCTCACACACCAGACTACTCAATCTCTAGAATTGGCTCCATGTGTCTGAGTTTGAGAGAAAACAACATACCGATACTTGATACGAGAGATTTGAAGAATTGTTTCCAAAGACATATATAAAAAAAACACGTCAAATATTTGAAAGTGTTCGAGAATTGATGTGATATAGGCTTAATGTATTTTAGCTATTATTAATAATTTCCAGCATTTATCATGAATCGTATTTGATTGGTTCACTGTTCCCCTTAATATGTAGTTCATATTCAATAAGTATAAAAATTAAAATTTTGTAGTCCTTGAGGCAACATTGAAATCGAAATTAACTGAACAAACTTAAATTATCACTTATCTAACTCTGAAGAAGGAAATCATAACCTTTGATTTTATCAACATTTCTGTTGATAAAAATACAAGTTCTACTTATTCAGAATTTATTTTTATTTTATATTTATACATAACAACAATTAAATTCATGATATAGAATATATAATTTTTAAGAATTTAATAAATTAAGTTTCGATTGCTGTAATTAAAAAAATCCATTCAGATTCCTTTATATAAATTCATAAATATGAATAAAATGAATTCTCGGTGTAAAATAACAGAAATGTGGTGAAACACTGAACGCAATTCATTTTTGAAACATTTGAAAAACACTGAAATTTCGACTGAATAAGTACTTTTTCTACGACCGTGCGTTTTAACCCACTTTCCCGCACGCATTTTAGTTTTGAAAGTGTCACTTTCCCACACATTCTTCAAAGGAGAAACAAATATCAAAACTGGTTTGATATCAGTTGCTATGACAACCCAAGCGTGTAATTGTTACTAAAACGTCAAAGTTGTTCAAAACGTCTTGGAAGTGACCGAATAAGAACAATCTTCTTTTAAATTAAACCACATTAAACCGAATCCGATACAATAATATTAATGGATTCATCCGACGAATAACTTCCCGAAGCCGTTTTGAAGGCTGCAAATGAAGCTAATTCCGAGCTGTTACCTGCCAAATCCAGACTAAAGTATGAGAAGCAATACGACCATTTTGTTACATGGTGTAAGGGGAAAGGGGCCAAAACTTATAAGGAAGAGGTATTTTTGGCGTATTTTTCAGACCTAAGTAAGGTTTTGAAATCTAATACATTATGGTCCCGCTATTCGATGGTAAAAAGTTTCTCTGTACTACAAATGACTTAAAACCGTTGCCGTCACCGTCATCGTCATCTTTATGCGACCTGCAACCGATGCCATCTTCACCGACGTCATCTACCTTCCAGTTGAAACCAAATAACTCCACTGGGCCGGCAATTCTTACTAGTCTACAGAATACAACAAATTGTGTTTTCAATATTAATATTTATAATAATTAATAGTTTTTAGTTAAAATTTTGTATATTATTATGTTTGTTGGAATAAAATAATTTTTGAAAAATGTATACCATTTTATGTATATACGGTCGTAGAAAAAATAATGTTCCTAACTCATGCGTAAAGTGTCTTTCCCGCACTTGACCAACTGCAGTCGCGTGCGGGAAAGTATCACTTTCCGCAGGAAAATAACTATTGTTCGATATTTTGAACTCAAGGAAAATTACCTTATATTGAAAGAAATATAATAACTAGACTAACAATAAAGAATACATACTTCAATCATTTATATCACAACAAATTTTCACATTGTCACACTTTTCATCTCTCCAATCTTTACTTTGATTCGTACAAGTCATTAAAACAATTATTTTCAACTTTAATTCCTTTCTTCTCGAGCGATTGACATTCCTTTATATTCTTGGATACTTTACTTTCAGTAAACTTTTCACTGCCAAGCTCGTTTCCTTATACTGATGCTCAGATTTTTTATCCAAATCTAACCGCGCAAATAAACGAAATTTCTTATTATCTAAGAGCAATAAGTCTACACATTTCACTAACTGCTTCTCAACCCTCTCAGATCTTCCCAAATGATGTAATCCTCTGTGTATTTTGGGTAGCATCCATCATACTTATCATCGTCTTATCGGAAATATAAAGATATTCCACCATATGTACTTTAGACTCATTTATTTCAACTTTTACAAGACATTTATCTTTCACTTCTTCTATATGTCCAAAATATTTTGGCAGTGGCTTATACATTTCACTTCACTATTATTTAGATTCAGGTTAACGTGGTAAGTTTCAGCAGTAGTAACTAAATAGAATTGTTGACAATATTTTATGTATTGTAATGGTAGAGCTGTTGCACCTCTATTAAAATGATTACATTAAAAAAAGTGGGGGCTGGATACATTTTGTACATGTCTGGGTCAGGTAGAGAAAGTATTCGGCAAAAAGAAATGGAAACACTATATACGAGTTGTCAAATAGTGCTTAGCTCAGCTAAACATGGAATAATTTGTTTATTATGATAATTACATCTTTATCAACTTTCACAATAATTTATATCTCAGAACTCGTAACTGTTATCAAAAGATAAAGTATTTAAATATTTTTATGTGGTCCACAATTTTTGCATATGATAAAACCTGCCATTTTGCTCAAAACACGTAAAGTTTATTTTTGAAACCTTGATCTATAATAAACTTTTTTATATTATTATTTATAATATTTATAATCAATTATAGAAAATTAAATCTAATAATCCATTTTTAACGTCACTCTTTTAACTAAAAATTGAAGAAGACTCTGAAGCAAATCAAAAAACCTTCTGCAAAACATTAGATAATATGAGAGCAGAAAAACATTAGGACACAATATTAAAAAAAGAAGAAGAAATCATACAAAGGTGGAAACAATGAGTCAGAACATACACACATACAATTGGACATAAGGAAGAATCAGAAATAGAAATTATTGAAGAAGAGATAGAATATGCAATCAAAGAACTAAAGAATGGAAAAGTACCAGGATACGATAAAGTTACTTTATTGATTATTATAGTGATAAAAAAAAGAAAAAATATCAGATAAAAGAATTAAATTAACAGTAGAAGACACACTTGAAGAATCTCAGAGTGGATTTCGAATGGGAAGAAGCACTCAAGATTATGTATTTAGTATGGAACTAAACACTACCAATACCTATGATCAATAATAGACAAAAACGAGACACATGATGCAGATATAAATAACAGAATTGCAAAAACCAATAAACTATATTTCTTCATGAACACTCAATTCACAATTGAAAAAGAAATATCCCAGAGACATCAGAGTAAACATATTCGAAACAATATATAGACCAATTCTAATATTTGAATCTGAAACGACAGAAAAGTAAAACTCAGGAGAAAGAAATGAAATACTTAAGAAGAGTAAAAGGAGTAAAAAAAGGTGAAATAAATTATATAGATATACGAAAAGACCTAAATATATAACCTACTTGGATGATATGAAATCGTGGGGACACTTACAGTAGATGAATAAAGTACGAACTGTTAAAAGAGAATGGAGAGGAAAAATTGAAAAAAAAAACAGAAAGATAGTTAGACCAAGAAAATCATCGAATAAAGTTATAACAGAAATATTGAATAAACAAGGAATAAACGAGAAAGAAGCAAAGGTCCTAGCTCATATTGAATGGAGGAAATGTGCGCAAATATGACCATCACCACCCTACACCACTAAGTGCTAGAAATTTTGAGAAATAAAAGTAACAAGTAGCCTACACATTACTGTATACCTGTAACATCAATAACAGTTTATGGATCTGAGTTGACCCTTGGATATAACAATGCAAATTTACCTCTCTTATAAAAGGTTTCACATCTTTCAGTAGAAAATTGTATTTTATTTACATTTGCAATTCTAAAACCAATCTTAATCTATTGTTGATATCTCTATGGATTAAGGTATTATTTATCGATACAAACATTTATAAGAATGTTGGAGAATCTTCTCTATAATAATTACATGTCATTATCAATTTCTTTGTATTTTATTCTAATGAAAAAAGAGCTGTAAATTGTAAATGTTTCATAAAATAATTTTAGTTCTCATTCTTATATAAGATTTTGATTTAATATTTTAATTGTAATTTTATAACTTTTGTTTAGTTAATATCTTTATTGTATTTTGTAATTTTTTTTAAAACTGGCGCAGTTAGTAGGATTCGTGCGGGCCGTGGAAAGACATTATATGATCTCGATGTTTCAACTCTCAAGTGCGAATCTTGGAGAACCCACCCTAATTATTAAGGATATTTTCATTTCTGACTTTTAAACATTTTTTTATATTTTTAAATAATCACTTTACTTCTATTCAATCATTAAATTACTATATGAATGTTGAAATCATTTAATAATTTGTATATTGATAAAATAAGTAGTGACAATTCAAAACTAGAAATGGTTACAGCAGGTTCGAAGTCACCTGTAGCTATTAACTATTCAAATCAAAATTAGAAAATATCAAAGCATTTGATGGTGATCATAATACATTGAATAAAATTAAATCAAGATGTGAAAGACTAATAGAAACCTATGTGATTTATAATGGTGCAGAAATAATTGATCACGTCTTTGATTGTATTCAAGAAAAATTTGAAGGGAAAACAGAGGCTATGGCTGGAAACGGGACGGAGCTGGATATATGGCGAAAATAAAAAGAAGCTCTGATACAATGCTTTTCTTATCGAGGAGTTTTAGATAATATTTGACAGACAAGGAGAAGATCATATAGAAACGAGAATTTGATAGATTTCAATACTAGACTAGACTAGTTACTAAAAAGTAAGAATTCGTATTGACAAAAATTTAAAGAAAAGTGAAAAAAAATGTCATATCAATTATTGTGACAAAGCTGCACTAAATACATTTATAGCAGAATGTACTACTCAAAAAACCGAATTCTTTAGAAGATACAATGGCATACTTAGATGAACATGAGAATTTCGGAAGGTTGTACAGTCAAATCATCAAATTAAATATCAAATAATAAGTTGATAATATCCAAAACTTCTGGTATAAGAAATTCTCGAGCATAAACACGGAATTAGCGAAGCAATTTTCTCACCTCCTACAGAACCTAAAAGATATCCAACATTTTTATCACTGGGTTCCACTCATTTGTTTCCAAAGAGCTCCCAGACGGATGACCCTACTCAGTACAGACCTATCACGTGCCTACCCACTTTATATAAAATACTTACAGCTTGTATCACTAACAGAATTCAAAGGCACGTCGAGGAAAATAACATCTTAGCGGAGGAACAGAAAGGTTGCAGAAGAAATCATCAAGGAAGCAAAGAACAGCTTATCATGGACTCTGTGATACTTCGGCAAGCACAGAAAGATCTCCGGAATATACACACTGCTTTCTTGGACTATAAGAAAGCGTTTGATAATGTTCCTGGCTTGTGCAGGTCTTGCGGATTTACAAAGTTCACCCGACTATTGTGAGCTTCCTTTCAACAACGATGAGGAAATGGCGAACGAATCTACATCTTCAAATCGGTCCAAATTCCCTCAGTACTGACGAAATACCCATTCGTAGGGGAATGTACCAGGATGACTCCGTGAGTCCGTTGTGGTTCTGCCTTGCAATGAATCCCCTATCTATCATGCTCAATGATACAAAGTACGGATTCAACATTAAAGCGAACAGAGACACCAACTGTACCATTCCCCATCTTCTTTATATGGACGATATCAAGCTATACGCAGCAGGATTTCAACAGGCTAAGCTGCTGGACCACAAGCGGGTAAAAACTAGAATCCAGGATCGATACACCAAAAGAGTGAAGTCACTTATGAAATCCGAATTAAATGCAGGCAATTTAGTGCAGGCAATCAACACCTATGCCATACCTGTTTTAACGTACTCTTTTGGAATTCTGAAGTGGACAAAAACAGAGCTAGAGGGTATTCAGTGACGAATGATGACGAAGAACAACAACCACCACCTGAAGTTATCCACTATTAGAACAACATTACCCTGAAAGGAGTGTGGAAGAGGCTTGATCAACCTTATCAACCTGCACTCTCGACAGGTAATGAAACTACGTGAATTCTTTCATATTAAATCGGAAGTCTCAACTCTGCACCGGATTATATCCAAAGCAGATAAGAATTATTCACCTCTCAACCTCGCATCGCCACAATCTGATTTAAATATAGTATTGGATACCGAGAAGCTGGAACAGTAATCACGAAAGGCACTACACGGTAGACATCATCATGACCTCAACCAACCGCATGTTGGAGGCTTCAAGCAGATGGCTCACTAGCGGCAATTTCTTTCCAGAGACTGAAGGCTTTATGATGGCTATCCAGGATTAATTTATTAACACCAATAACTACAAGAAAAATATTATCAAGGATCCGAATACTCAATCTGACCAATGCTGAAAGTGCCAACAAACATCAGAGACCATCCAACATTTAACATCTGCCTGGCCAGCTAGTTCGGTCTTCTCAATACGTATACACCGTATTACAAGTACCAGCCGCTCAAAAGTGCTCGAAAATGACAATTTTAGACTCTACTACGATAGGTCCATTATCACCGATAGACAGGTGACAAATAACAGACCTGACATCGTGGTGTTTAATAGAAGAGTCAATTTAGTCCTTCTTGTCGATGTAGCTATACCGAACACTAATAACGTTTTCAACAAACACCAGGAGAAACTGGCCAAATACGTGGATCTCGTAGTTGAGATTAAACAAATGTGGCACAGCGAAAATGTGAAAATAGCTCCAGTTATCTTGTCAACAACTGGCGTCGTGCCTAAGACTCTGCATGATAGCATCGCCAAACTGGGATTATCATTAAACACCTTCGCCGACATCCAGAATACTTGCCAGACAGTACGCAAGTTCATTATGTAAACCGAGCCTAATCCTTTTGATACTTTGTATCCGGGATAGGTAAATAATACCGGCTCTAAGGTGAGTAGTGCATAAGTCTTACGCATAATAATAATAATATACCGCGTAGAAATTCAAATCAACCTAATTATGATAATCAATACTTCCAAAAGAATAATCAAAAACAAAATTTTAGAGAATTATATGCTAATAATTTTAAAAACGAATCTGATGAAATATTATATACTTTGAAAACTTCAACACTCACAAGGTAGAAATTGATGAACACAACCAAAATTTTCAGATAGTTCCTCAAACAAAGAAACGAAATTAATATAGCCACAAATAATCTATTTCCTTATATTGAAATTAGTAAACCAAAAATACACTTTGCCACCGGTAATTAATTAGGCCATCAATAGCAGAAAAGTTTTATCTTTAATGTATAATAATTATTAAAATGCCGATATAAAGACTTCATTCACACGAAATCCTAAAGATACGTATATAAAGTGGAAATTCAAGAGCAAATCAACGACATGCTAGATAAAGGAATCATAAGAACTGAATGTCAAAAATGACACCTCGTAATCGACTATCGTAACTTACAATAAATCTCTTTCAAATTAAGAGAAGCTCGTTCCAATTTACAATTAGATAAGTGTGACTTTCCCTGCAAGGAAGCCGAGTTTTAGGACATATAGAGACTCCAGATGGAATAAAACCCAATCCAAAAAATTGAAGTTATAAAAAACTCCCTATACCCCGTACACAAAAACAGATTAAATCATCTTAAGGCTTCGGATATTATAGAAAAATTTGCCAAGATAACCAAACCTATGACGAATTGTTTTTAAAAAAGACAACAACTAAGACAATACCGAGGAGTTCATGAACATTTCAATATTTGTAAAAATTTATTTACATCAGACGGGTATTAGTTTACCTGGACTCCAACAAAGAATTAGAGTTAACAACCGACGCGACGCTTCGAATTATGTTATTGGAGCAGTATTGTCCCAAGGACATCTCATTTAGCACTTACGCGTCGACAACCATTAATAATGCCGTAAATATATTACTCGACAACAGAAAAAGAGCTAATAGTAGTTCTTTGGGGCTGCAAATATTTTAGACCTTATTTATTCGGTCGCGAAGTTCTCTTTTAACGGACCATAAATCTTGATTATAAAATTTAATATTTAAAAGGTAAATATAATTTATAAGCAGATTGTTTATCAAGAATAAACCCTAATTATGATCTCAATGCCCTCGAAACTGAATTATTGGAATTCAAAGACAAATTGAAAATTTAAGGAGAAATTACTCAGGAATCAATAAAATTTGATTATTTTCCAGATTTACTATTAGACAACTTAGAAAAATCTTAGAAAATGTAGGAAATAATAATGAGAAGAATAATATAATATCAAATGTGTAAACTAAACCCCGCGACGAAAATTTACTAACAAAAGAAACTGATTTGGTAACTCATTCTGTACTCCATATTTTTTGCCACGTACTGAACACTTTAGATTTAATTTCACATTTTATGTTTTGAAAAAAAACTTTGTCTATTTGGATGGAGTCCTCTTCGTTTGTTGCTGATCGGGCTAGCTGGCCTACTTCCTCATTTCCTTTTATACCGGAATTTGATGGTAGGCAGACACATTCTAACACACATTCTACGATGCTATCTTCATTTTTTTAAGTATGTAGGTATTGTATAGTCTGAAAGGAGTTATGTGAATATGTTAATATATATAGGGACTTTTTTGATTCTCCAATCTAAATTAGTGCTTGGTGTATTTCATACAATTCTGTAGTTGTATATAAAAGTGATAAGTTTGAAATTTAATTTTAAAGATGTATTCGGAGCGAGGATGGCTGCTTCTACTCCTTTTGAGAATTTAAAAGCGTCAGTGAATATCATGTAGTGGTTGTGGTAATTCTTTACTTCTTTTAAAGAGGATTGTTTAATAAGGTTAGGTGAAGTTTCCTTTCTTTTTTGTTAAGGGTGGTACTAATTTTGAGTATGGCAATCAACCACGGTGGAGACGTTTGTATATTTGTAAAGAAAAAATTTGAAATTGTTTAGTTTAGATCTTACTAAATATTTATGTGTGTAATAATGTATTTTGGTCAGCTCTCCTCCCCTCTAGTTTACTGATGGTTTGCTGTAAATAGTTTTGATGGATGTCAAGTTCATTCCTTTAACAAAGTCATCAGCATATAGTCTACCTTTGACAAGTGGCGAGTAGGGATCTAGTATGTCTTAATAGCTATCAGGAAAAGTGTAGTGCTTATCAGAAATACTTATCAGAAGTGTCATTGTAACATTTGACGTCAAAAAAGTAAACCATAGTTACGCAATAAATTAAAAGAAAGAAGATTTCCACCGAAATTGTGAAAATCGAAAAATTGGAGTATCGAGCCATCATCAAGTAATCTGTATTTGAAAGGGTTGAGAGGTAAGCAGATTCTCGAAGATATGTTTAATACCCTTGGTGATAAATGTCCTTCATATGCGACCGTGAAAAATTGGACTGCAAGCTTCAAAAGAGGTAAATTTTCTATTGAAGATGATAACCGATCGGGAAGGCCACTATCTGTGTCAGTTCCCGAAAATATCGATGCAGTTCATGACATAATTTTATCGAACCGATTTGGGCTAAAACGGATATCTGAAGCACTGAATATTTCATACTAACGCGATCATCATATAGTTCACGTCAATTTAGACATGAGAAAAATTGCTGCAAAATGGATCCCAAAATGTTTGAATGTTGCAAGTGTAGAATTATCGCGTTCGATCTGTGCTCGATTTGAAAACGATGTAGACTTCTTAAACCGAATTGTTACTATGGATGACACTTGGGTAAATTTCTACGATCCAGAAACAAAGCAACAATCGACGGAATGGCGACACTCTGGTTCTCCAAGATCTAAGAAGTTTCGTGTCCAAATATCTGCTGGAAAAGTTCTTGCTTCAGTTTTTTGGAATTGCCATAGAGTAATCATAATTGATTTTTTTGAATTAGAATAGAACAATAACTAGAGATTACTATTCAACAATACTTACCACTCTACGGAAAAAATTAAAGAAAAAAGACGTGGAAATCTATCCAAAGGTGTTTTGTTTTTGCGGGACAACGCCCCTACATACAAATCTTATGTTGCCATGCAAAAAATTCGTGATTTAGGGTTTGAATTACTAAAACACCCCCCTTATTCACCAGATTTAGCTCCGTCCGACTATCATCTCTTTTGTCAACTCAAAAAAAGTTTAAAAGATCGTAAAAACGAGGAGGTAATAAAAGCTGTGGAGGTCTGGAGGTCTGCAGGTTCGCTGTAATAAATGTATCCAATTAAGAGGAGAATATGTTGAGTAATAAAATATTTTGATATTGAAATTTTGTTTGGTTCTATAGTAGACTGAGAATTTTTCAATATATACTCGTATAGTGTTTAGTAAATCTAAATCTTCTGTAATAATATTTTTTAATTTGTTACTTTCAATAGTGTATTCGAGTTTATATTTTGGATTGCTTCAGTTATACATAAATCAATGATTTTTGATTTAGTTGAGTTTATATCGTAAAATTTTTTTCTAAGGCACGCACCTGTTATGTGATATATTGATATTTAGGAATATGGGTTGGATACGTGTATCTTCACATCTCAATAAGAATATTCGCCGATTTTTTTGGTTGGCAAGCTTATAAAATGAATTAGTTATAAATTTTATGGAGAATTTTTAGAAATGGTTCACATTCATAAGAACGAAAAAGCTATAAATGATCTAAATAATTTAAATAAAATTTATAGCTCTATTTTGTAAATTCTAATAAAACTACAAATAATTTAATTGATTACTGCTACATATTTTAGATATAGGGACCAAGGAAAATTAATTTTTCTTATTAAAACAAAGTTCAAAGTTGATTTCATCCTTATTTTGATATTCATGATGCAGGTGATCTATAGATCAAAATAAATAAGCAAATTGTCATTGTCAATATCATACTTTGATAAAGACTTAAAAAAAATCAAAACGTCAGAATTTATCTTTCTTTAAAAAATTATCAAAAAAAACTAATTTTAAAACAAAAAAGACCTAGAATCAAGAATATTTAGATGCATTAATATATCAGAAGGTCTAAGAAATAAGATATAAAACCCAATTTATTGAAAAAATTTTAAATTATGGTGTTTATTTTTTCTCTGCAGCTATTGGTTTTTAGAAATTTAACAATAAACAATATTTTTAAAAAGAACAAGAATTTCAAGTTATAGTTTTATTTCATAATTTCATTGGAAACAAAGTTTAGATATAAAATAAAATAAGTGCTGCCAATTTCATACCCGTATATTATAACAGAAATATTGAAAAATACTTGCGGTTAGTCCTTTGAGAAGGTACGAAATTTACGGAGTTTCAAGTTTCTAGATTTACTGAAATGTTACAAAGAAAAAATTGAATTTTAGTCACCAACTTTTAAGGGCGATATCTCGAAAAGGGGTGAGCTGAGGAAATGTTATGGAAAAGACCCATATTAATTTCATACGAGCAGTCACTTCCTGAATTTTTTGCATGAATTCGGAAACACCCTGTATATAAAATTTAGTCTGTCGACATTAGCCGTTCGAAGTGTTTCATTTAATGCATGTTATAATTATTTTAATTTGTTTTTCGAATTGAAAATAGTTAAACGAGGGTTGCTACTTAAGTCACTTTTGCATGGGTTTGAACCAATTGTCGAAGCATTTGTTTCCATTATGATGATAAGAAACAGGCGACCATTTGCTTCAAAGCGCTTCCTGTGCGAACAACATTTGTTGGATTAGGCTCGTCTTATAAGATCCATACAGTCGATTGTCTTTTGAAGCACCGTGATTATATTATTCAGCATTTCTTTGCATCACACTTCTAGCCAAAAATGTAGGTGTATAAATTCATAACTCACCGTTCTACGTTGCTCTACTGGAACGGGACGACCTATCCAATTATTTCGAAAGACGTATTTTCGAGTACCACTATTAAACTTTTTTTAAGCGATTTTCCAGTGATTGTCGAATTATGCGTATTTGACTGTTCGCTATCTTTATAATATGTTGTTTAAATTTTCCTTAACTATTTAATGGTCTAAATTTTTATATTGTTATACTTTGATACGTATTTATATATTGTGCTTGACCATAATTTCAGTCCTAGATGGTGAATACATAAATATTCGAAAGTTCGGAAATATATTAGAGATAGTACATTTAGTGTTTAATTTTGCCGCATTTTCACTGACAAAAAGGCTTGACATAAACATTAAGTTTATTTATTCTGGTTGCTATACAAATGGTTTGAAAATTTTTTGGTTAGATTAGGTTAGGTCGAGTGTAGTTGAATTTTGGTTGGTTGTATTATGAATGACCATATATTTAGTAGAAAAGCGGAATATATAACTATATCTTTCCTACTTTTTCTATAAATTTTTATGGATAAATGAATAAACTAAACGTTCTATAGATTACATTGTGTCTCCCTTATCAATGGCAATAGAATAAGTTTATTTATGAACATCAATAAAAGATGTAATTGTTTTCAAGACCCGATATCATATATTGATACTGCTTAGTGATTTAACGAGAAATTACTAGCAAGTGAGTTTATTCTTTATAATCATTTTCTTTGGATGGTATGTAATTTACGAAATTATTAAAAAGAAGAAAAAGAAGTCCGCGATTTTACCGCCTAATTTTTCATACAAAGAATTTGTGTGTAAATTTCGTATGTAAATTTATAAATATGATTGATCAACACAATTTCACTAATAATGTATATCGTTCAAAATCCCATAATATAACATAAATTCTTGTACCGTGGTTACTCTTTAAAATGAAATTGTGTTGAAAAATGTAGTACTCCACTATTTCTATTAGAGTGGTTTATTTTTTATATTGAATTTACTTCATACTGTGAAGAAAAAAAAACAAAAACAATTTTTATTAAAACTGCACCAAAAATTTAAAAATAATATTTTCGTGTGAATTTTGGAGCAATTCGTGTCTAACAATGATTTGAATAAAAAATGTTATATTTTGGAGGTACCACAATTAGAATCGATAAAATTTTTCGGCAATTGGTTGAAACGCATGCTAAAGTGTATTGATTTTAATGGAGCATATTTTAAACAACAGTAAATTCATAGTAAATTATGAATATTTGTTTTTACTTGTCTATCTCAAAACATAAATAGCCTCCCTCGTAATTACAAAATAATCACTGAAATAATTTCCAAACTGGAGAAAATCGATCCAATACAACTTCTAGAAAATAGAAAAATCTACGGCTTAGCTAATAGCGAAAGCTTCACCTCTTAAACTTATGAGTACAAAGTATTCCGTGAAGAATTTTCTCCAGAAATAAGCTGCGTTAGGACCCTTTCACACCAAACGAATCCGAATCAATCAGAATCACTCCGAATCAAGTTGAATCTGATTGACCAAGATTCGGCTTCAAGCGCTCCGTTTAAATGTGAAGGGACTCTTTTCCCGCCTTCAGACCGGACGAATCTGGTTTAATCAGGTTTGATTCGAGGTCGCACTTGATTCAACCTGTCAGATTCCTCGTCCGGTCAGTCTTGAATCAACAACCATACGAGATGGACGTGGAGTTATTAATTTTAAAAGTTAAAGAAAATAGTGCGATTTATGACGCCAGTGATAAAAATCACATACCAAAATCCGGCCTTTTCCTATTTATGTGATGTATCCACACTTTTCTTGTTTTCTCCTCCTACGAAACATTATATAAAAGAAAGAAAACAAAAAGAAGATGAAAGGATTTTTATAGATTCAGGTTGAGTCAGCTGGTGTGAAAGAGTGGAGATGACGAATCAGATTCAACTTGATTCGTAGTGATCCAGATTGATTCCGATTCGTTTGGTGTGAAAGGGGCCTTAGTGTTAGCCTTAAAATATGCACCGATCGGTCGACAAAGAATGTAGTTTGTTTACCTATGTACAATTTTATACTTACTGAAATCTTACAAGTTTTTAGAGTCGAGAATTTAGAAGTAGTTGAAAGTGATAACGAGATTGTATTTAATAGTACTTGATAATAACGTATGATTTTTGAAAATAGATTTGATATTATGTAGATAAATAAAAATGATTTCACTTATTGATGATTTTTTTGTTTAATTTACGTCGCATATTTTGCTATGTTATGGTATATTACGAGACTTTGGTACATATTCTGCAAAAAAATTCGTAGCCATGTACTTTCTTTACATATAACTCACAGCTTTTGTTATTAGAGACTGAGTCAGAGCAATTTATTCTGACGTATACTTTTATTCATATTAGGCTCAACCATTTCATCCCAGGTTAAACCTGGAATTGAGTTTGGCCGGTAAATAAATTTACAATGTAAATTATTACAATCAATTATTTTTATTTCCGTGTGTATAATGTGTATATATTGATTACCACATTGAAAGGGGTCTAATATATTTTAAACATATACTTGGTTACAGTTGATTTATTATGCGAAATGAATCCGGAACACTAATTTATTCTAATAATAGAACTAGATATAAACCAAATTAGTTTGATAAGTAAACGTTTTCAAAAGCAAATAACTCATAAACTTATAGAATTAATCGAATCGACAAACAATGGCGATTATTCTAATTGAGATTGAACCTTTTTTCGTATTATTTTTCCATATCATTTTAATCAACAATAGACAAAACTGAGGAGCATTAAACTGATAACGAAAAACAATGATAGCGAGGTAAAGTGATATATAAAACCGTCTTTATTTAATTAATGATTTTAAATTAAAACAAAAAAAAACATATCAGAATTAAGGTTTAGAGGAATAGTATTAAATCGAGCAGTTTTAACATTCCATGTTTCTCATCAACCATTTTTCATAATTAAAATATATTTTTTTAAGGTTAAGTGAGGTTAATGAAACGAGCCTCCACTAATTCGACAAACGCACGTGAAATGCAAGAAGTAACCGTTTACGGTAAGCTTTGTTTGTATATTTACGATGGATAAACAAATTTGTATAAATCTATTATTATAAACATTCCATTCGATATTTAAACAAATTAAAATTATCATTGAGGTCATTTGAAGTGCCCCATATGAATTGATTGTTAACATAAGCTTTTACCATTTCGATAACCCAATAGATAGACATATTTTGGAAAATATGTAGTATGTAGTAGTGTACAAAATACGTCGAATCAAATTTGTATAATTTGGCAAAATAATAAAAAGAAAAATATTCAGTATTTCGAAATGGAATTGATATAATACGAAAGTATCGTAGTGTAAATCAGTTTTAAGTTAATTGAAGAGATTCTATGAATTACTTACATGACAAATCTTGGAGAGAAAATTTTAAATAAAACTGTTGAATCGTTTGTTATTGTGTTGTATCACACACCTTTTTTAAGTCATGAACTCAGGTGAGCGATTATACATTTTCAAATAATCCGTATTTATATGAAAAATTGCGTTTCATGATTAGAATTGTGACTGTTACTATTAAAAAAATACAATAGCAGTAATTTACGTTACCAAGTACGAGCACGCTTGTTAATAGTGATTCAATTACGCATTAAAACTAAAAGTAATTGAATCTTTCAACAATTACTCTATTTAAATTGTGATTAACTTAACCATTGTAACTGATCTGCCACAAAAATTTTTTTTCTGATACTCTTTAATAGATTTCAAATATTTTATCGATTTAGTTGGAGATCGATATTCACTTTGCTTTTCTATTTATTTGTCTTTGAGTGAATATTTTTCAAACTAAAAACACTTTATATTGAAATAAGATATTTTTTTCCAAAATAAATATTCTATTTTCATTAAGAAAGCTATTCTAACATTCTTTTAAAATAAGCACTATAAATTCCAGGTGAAAATGAATAGTTTTTACACAATTACATACTTTTAGGATTAATTTTACTTAGATACCTTCCTTTCCCACGACACGAGAATGAATCCAGATGTTCGATACACAGCAAATAATCCGAGGGGGCTGAAACTGACGAATAAGATAGCAATTCAAACTTTAATTCATCAATTTTGGGTATTGCGATACCAGATGTGTGAGCTGGTGTATTATGTTGACGAAACAACACTTCCATTATGAACCAACGCGACACCCATCAGTTTTCTCATGTCCAAATTTTCAGTCAATATGCAATGCACAAACCGCACTTTTTGGAATATCTAGTACCGCTTTGTGGATTTTTTTCAACATTTCTGAAGTCGTCATCTCATTTAGATTTAGTCGACCACTGCGATTCTGGTCTTGACAGGTAGTACGGCCACATTTTATACCTATTTAATTACATTACACACATTACCTTCCCTTCTATTTTTTAGTCTACAAGGCAGTCTTTTCTCGTTTGGTCTCATTATGTAATTTTCTTTGTCTCATTCTTTGTGTCATTTTTGTTGCTTATCATTATTCCTAAGTACTTAAAGGTGTCGACTACTTCGTAGATGAGGTCGTTTATCTTCACTGTTTCTTGTTTGTGAACTTCCTTCTTTCTTTCAACTCCATATATTTTGTCTTTTTTTCGATTTATTTTTTTCTGATTTGTTTTCAATCCTCTTTTTCCTTTTTTCCTGCCTCTCTTACAATGTATTCTCTAGATTTATTAGGTTTCTTGCTAATAGATGATCAGCATATACTGTTATTTGTATTTATTTATTAATTATACTTCCGTTGATATTACTGAGAGTCCGTCACCCTGCCTTACCCCAGCATTTATTTCAAATTTTTGTGATACTTGTAGTTGCTCCAACTCCTTTTTAATCGTCTTAATTTTTAGATTGTCCAATGTTTGTTTGAAGTCGATAAATAGCATTTGCATATTAATGTTGTGCTTATAGCTTTTTTCGATTACTTGTTTTATAGTATGAACCGTATCTACTGTTGATTTTCCTTGTCTAAAACCTTTTTGATATTCCCATATTTCTGGTTCCACTACCTTTTTCAATCTATCATTTATTAATGTTGTTAGTATTTTGTATACAGTATTAAGCAAACGAATACCTTTATAATTACTACATATGTAAGTATGTACATTGGTATAATCAATCCAGTAGACCACTGTTTACTGGACATTCCTGATCAAACCATTCATTATTTTTACTATATCTTTTGTACCAATGACTTTCTGGGTTGCATTTTTCATAATTTCTTATCAATAGTATCTTTTTATTTGCTCTTTTGTAGTTGCTTTTCTATTTCTTTTCTGTATTCATCTCATTCTCGTTTTCAGTTCCTGTACATTCCTTTTCTGTTTTTTATCGTCTTGGTCACTATATTTACCATTCTTAATTTCATTTTGATTATTACTAAGTGATGACAGTCTCAACATCTGTTCCTCTGTACGCTCTTAGATCTTGTAACATTTTCGATATTCTTTTTGATATTGGTTTCCCTTGGTAGTTCCTGGTATCATCCACGTAATTTTATGTTGTTTCTTATGTTTAAAGCTAGTACTACTAATAAACATGTTGTGTTCCTCGGCTAGACTATATATTCGCCCTCCGTTAGTTGTTTCGTTTAAGGTGTGTTTTCCTGCCACACTACATCTTTTCCTATTTTTGCATTCATATCTCAAATAATTATTAATGTATCATGTCTTGTGACGTCCTTGCATACCTCAACCGGTTTTCATAGAATTCGTCTTTGTCTTCGTCTTTTGCTTCTTCTGTTGGTGCGTAAATATTAATTATGTTTTCATTGTTAGCTTTTATATTCTCCTAGTTATAATTGCATATTCTAGCACATTTCTTCTCATTCTTGGACCTGTACTGTTCTTTCCTTATTTATTTTCCCCGTCATAAAATAGAGTATATTTCTCCATATTTATTTGTCCTTTTCCCTTCTATGGTATTTCTTGGAGTGCCAATATGTCTATTTTGTATTCCAACATTTCTTTTGTAATTTCTTACATTTTTCCATTGCCAATATTGTCCTGAAATTCCACGATGTCATTGTCACTACATCCTTCCATTTGTTTTTCTTGTTTTTACTTTTAGCCATTATTCATTTCATTGCTTTGTCGACTTCTAATATATCAATGTTCTTTTCCTTAATTACTAGTTAGTCAACTTCTTCTCTTTATTCCCCCCTCCATTTTCTGGGACTTTTCCCCTAGGTAACTTTTTTCTTTCTATTTGCACTTTATTTGAGTAGTCTTCATTAATCCATATATTGGTACCTTTCAGTTTTTCAGCCTGTTTCATAATTTCTAATTTTTTATTCCATTTTTTGATCTTAACTATAATTGGTCTCTTTTTGTTTGTTTTGAATGCTGTTGCATTGTAGTAAATCAGCTTCCCGGTCGACTTCTAACTCTATTTTCTTAATTATGAATTGGACTTTTTCCTTTCCTATTTTTCACTTCCATCTTCCCAACTCGATTCCTCGAATTATTATATTGTTGCGCCTTGTTTCTCTTTCTACATTTTCCAGTCTTTCTACTTGTTCGGCTATTATTTGATTAAGCCTTTGATTTTCTTGTTTTAATTCATCTATAATGTATGCATTTCCGTCTATTTTTTCTTCCATGCTCCTGAGACGTTCTTTCATCTGTAAGAACATTTTTTTCTATTGTTCCCATATCGCTCTTTCCATTTTTATCATTCATTTTTTTTGCTTAACGCACCTTAACGAATTCCGCGTCGCGTTCAGTTTCGCTAGACATCTACTCAGTTCAGCCCCCATCAGTCAACCGGACTGGCAAAACTCGTCTAGCTGCGTTATTGTGGCTTAATTTAGCTATTCTCTTTGGATTCAGTCCGGTTCTGTATTTTTATTAGTTTGAGTTTCCATTTATATTGGTTTTTAAGAGATATTTGTTTATCGCTTTTTTTGATATTTATCACTATTTAGATTTTCGCTATTAATAATTTTTATTTGTTTTTATTACCCGTCTGCCAGGAAGGGTTGGTATCTATGGAAATATCTATGGTGCCATATTTAAGTCTCCGAAATGTGTATTTGCGGCTTCAACAATATAAAGAAAATGAAGCTATATTCGGCGGAGTTAATGTTTTACTTTTTGGAGATCTTATACAGTTGCCTCCAGTGTCTAAGGTTTCTGGGAGATCTTATTGCTTTCGTCAGCCAGAAAGGTTATTTGCTGAAATTAATTTACCCAGTTTTTGTGAGTTGCCCCAAAATATGAAGCAAGCTGGAGATAAAACTTTTGTGGATATATTAAACAGTCTTCGCGTTGGAGAACTTACAATGCAGCAGTTCATAGAAAACCGCAGAGTACCGTTGATAGGGCCATTTGACGATGGAGAAGCTGTCAGAGTTTTCCCAATAATTAAACTGGTTGATGCATATAACGCGACTGTGACAGAAAAGTTAGAAAAGCTCACAAAAGTATACACCGTTAGTGCTGTAGACATCTCATTGGATCCTAAAACATATGGTCAAAAACCACGAGAGGAATACTTATCTGAGGATCCCAATAAAACAGGTGGTATACCAAACCAACTCAAATTAGGTGTAGGCTCTCGAGCATGCTAAAGCGGAACATCAATGTTAACCATGGGCTGGTTAACGGTGCTATGGGTGTTATCCGACGAATAGATTGGCCAGCACTACGCAGAGAGCAGTTGGAGCCGGGAGAACTGCCACAAGCAGTATTTGTGGAGTTCGATGACCTAAATATAACAGGGAACCGACCTGGTATTGGAGTCCCGATAGAGCCTTGTGCTACAGAATTTGATGCTTTACGTGGTAAAAGCAAGATCGAGCGACGAATGCTTCCCTTAATTTGATGCTGGGCAGTGACGGTGCGTAAATTACAGGGCACAACTTTAGACCGAGCAGTTATAGATTTAAGTAGAAACTTATTTGCAAAAGGTCAATCTTACGTTGCTTTGAGAAGAGTGAAGACTCTCTCCGGACTTGCTATTAGTTCTCTTGAGCCTAACAAATAGCTTAATCAGTACCAAACCAATGTACCTGCATATTGTACACTTAGAAATATCAGCACGGTAGTTTTTTCACTTTTTTGCAACATTATAAACAGAATTGCAGTCGGGGGCATGAAATTGAATGCTATGATAAATTATTATCTCTTTGTGCATGCCTCCGAATGTAATTCTGTTTATAATGTTGCAAAAAAGTGAAAAAACTACCGTGCTGATATTTCTAAGTGTACAATATGCAGATATATTGGTTTGGTACTGTTTCAATTTATGTTTCTGGTTTTAAGTACCTAATCATTATTTTTTTAAAATACCTTATCATTGAATTTTCATCTTATTTCAGTCTTTTCAGTTGATTTTTAATTGTAGTTCTCCATGCAGGCGGGTTTTTTGTTTTTATTCTAATTATTATTTTATTTATTCAGTTTTTCCTTTATATTATTGTTAGCAATTATTCCAGTAATATATGATAGCTTGCACTTACACAAGATATTTCTGAGCTTTCTATTAATTATAGATTATTACATTTTTCACAATTTCATTTTGTCGCTCCCACGATTTAACTGTATACTTCTCACATTATATGCAGGACCGCACTCCCCGATAATGGTATAAAGTATTCATAAAGTTATCAATTATTATTATATATTTTTATATATTTTTTAAGCATTATATGAATTGAAAATGTTTTGTTTTCAAATGAGACTCCATCGATAAAACGGATATATTTTAAAAAATTGGAACTGGGGGCTTTCGTTTCTTGCAACGTTTCACAAAAATCCATTCTAATCAGTATATGATCTTGTTTTTCAAAGTTAAATAAGTATGGGCACTGAGCTATTGGAGGCCCTAGTAAGAAACATACAACAATTTGCGGTTTTGGGACTAAAACTGTTGTTTGTTTCATACTAAGGCAATAGCATTTTCTCTAAGTTTGCAATGGAAAACTGTCATTCACTGATAGTTATGATATAGAGTCAATAATAATTATATTTCTGAAACCTTGTTATTTGTTTACTTCGATATTGTTAATCAAAATGTACTCAAATTTTGAATACACTGATATTTTATCAACTGTAGTGCAGCCGTTACGCATTATGCAGAAAAGTTTCCTCGAAGAAACTTACCAAGTAAAATTACATTTAGAGCCATTGCACGACCTTGTTGAGAATCTGGAAAGAACCGTTAATAATGAAAATATGTTTTTAAATTTGGTTGATGAATATCCAACAGTTAGCGTAAGGAATACAAACAAATACGTCTTCTTTAAGTACCTGGAGGATATTTAAAGAGCAACAGCTACATCCTTATCAGTACAGATAAGTCCAAGAGCTCTTCCAGACTATCTACTGGTTAGAATGGATTTTTGTCAAACATTACATGAAATGACAGCCCTCAATCCAAATTTTTGAAAATGTATTCTTTTTACGGACGAGGAGGATACGTTTAACTCCCATAATGCGCACTACTGTGATGAGAATCCACATGTCAAAAGAGTATCACATTACCAACACCATTTAAAGTTAAAATTCAGGCAGGAACTTTAGGTAAAAAATGATTTTTTAAGCTATCAATCACTTATTCGAGATATTACAAGGCGAAGATCTCTATTTTTTATGCATGATGAAGGTCCACCGCAGCTTGATAGAAAGTTTCGCATTGATTGAGTTACCATTTTTCGAATCGATGGATTGGTAGAGATGGAGAAGCTCCAATTCATTGGGCTCCTCGGTCATGCGATTTCAATCCATTGGATTACACAGTTTGGTCTTATCTTTAAGAAAAAGTTTAAGCTACAGAGGAAAATTCACCTAAAGAATTAAAAGACAGAATTCAACGGCACTCTAATGACCTCATAGCTGACTCACAACCATTTAAAAGAAAGGATGGACTTGTATTTTCGCGAAAACGGACAACATTTTGAACACCTACCTAATTGAATTTTATTAGATGTAATTAGACTTTTTTCAATTTTCATCATATGATTTTTTGTTTAATTAAAACATTTAAATTACTCCATAACAGCAACGGTTATTCATAACTTTTATATCAAAATATTCCGAAAACGGTACACAGTATCGAGTTTTATCAAGAGTACGTTTCTGGCGTAAAATTAAATGATGTTCACTCATTTCGCTTAGTAAATCTAATATTGGAAAAGTTATGTTCAATACTACTTGGTACGAACCATGTAACTAGCGCCCTAAATGAAAGTCAGAGATAAAAACTATGTTCCCAGTAGTTGCAAAAAAATCGTGAAAAATGTGTATATTTATTTATTTTTTCTTCAACGCCCTTTATCTACGTACTTTATATACGTACATTTTGATGTTTTTTTATCATTTCTTTTCTTTATAAATGGCGCCGGACTCAGTACTCCTCCCTGTCTCAATCGTTCTTGAGTCATGAAATCCTAGGTTTATTCACTATTTTCGCTCACATAGTTCCTTGTTCAATATATACTTTTGATGTTGTCTCTGAATTCGACTCCAACTTCTCTTTGTTATAAACTGCCCCACATTTGGTTTCTGCGGACGCTGTCAAATGCTTTTCAGATGTCTCTTAAACCACGGTATACTTTTCAATTACATAAAACAGGCAATCTTCGGAAGTCCTCAAGAACAGCTCCTATTTTTATTTTGTTTTTTTATATTATTTAAAGTCAGAAACCTCTTGGAATGGGGACGGAACTATTTATCTTGTTTAAATAATATCTGTGAATTTATGCACAAAAAACATTTCTACTATACAATATCCATTAAAAACTTACGTAAATAATTAATGAATGTTATAAACAATTACCTATAAGTTTGTTCTGTGTAGTAACGACATGGAATTAATTTGTGAACCAAAATACATATGTTTATTGACCATATAAAATTCATTATTTTATATTCAAAAAAGTACATTTAATTTTCATTTTCATTTCGCGTTTCGGAGGCTTCTTCATCTTCTTCAAGTGCTGGGTGGTTACTGCAGTCATTTCCACTGCATATAATGCATGCAAATAATTCTCTTTTCGCCAACCCCATTCTTCAGGTGGTATCGATGAATTATTTTTCCATTGCTGAACTTGTAAGTAGACTCTTTTAATATGTTGTTTTGCTGCATCTTCTGTCGGAGGTAAGGAATTAAGTTTTGTGCTTTTATTTTTTGAAGCTAATGCTATGAAACGTTTATATCGCAGTTCATTCAAGAATTTGGCAGTTTTAGCACCATACATTGTTAGAATACAATCAATACCTTCATCAAAAAGCACTTCTTCAACCATAAAATTTTCACCTGCTACAGGAAATTTTGGATTATCATCAAAAACTTTAATAAAACTATTTTTTCCTTTGTTATGGAAAGTGAATGTAGTATCACATCCAATGAATGCATAAATAAAAAACAGATGTTTTTTTTTTAATATTTGGATATTTCTCTAATATTGTTTTTGTTGAGTAAACTCCTTGCAAGATATTATTTTTTAGTGGTTTAAAAAAACATTTCTTTATCATCAGGTGCTAAAGCCATCAATAAATAATAACACGTCAATATCTTCAGCTACAACAACTACTTGAAGAGAAGAACAGTCTATAGCAGATTGCACAATTAATCGATCAGCATCACTTTCGGCTTGATTCCACTCAATATTATTTTCGCCTAGTTTTTTACACAATATAAATAGTTCCGACCTTGCTCTAAGAGGTTTCTGATTGAAAATAATATAAAAAAACAAAATTTAAAAAAAAATTATCAAAAACGGAGCTGTTCTTGACGACTTCCGACGCGACTACTTTGCGCTTTCTCTAATTGTTTGTCTTTGATTTTTCTTAGTCTGAATACTTTCAATACCGCGCTTAGCAATGTTATGCCTGAATAATTATTGTAGTGTTATTATTCTCCTTTTTGAAATTGTGATAAAATCAAATCTATTTCCCAATCTGTCGAAATTTTTTCTTCAATCCATATTCACTGTAGTACCTATTTTCGTAGCATTTATAGACCCCTTTCTCCCAAATTTTGTAGCATTTCTTATATAATATTGTTGTATCACACCGCTTTACCCTTTTTCGCCCCTTTTCTGTACTGCTTCTTCTCTTTATATCGATTGTTCGTTTTCACAGTTTTCTAGTTCTAGATTCCCCTTCATCTTGGGTTTCGTTGTTTATCTTCTACATTAAGTTTTCCTCAAAGTATTCCCTCCACCGCTTTTCAATTTCTTCATCGTGTTTCAATTTCCCATTTATTAGTTTTTTTTAAACTTTGATGAGAGTTTCTAATTTCTTTTACAGTCTTCTTCTATCTGTGCCAAAATCTTCACATACTCCTTTGTTCTCTCCATTTTTGTTTCTTTAGTCTGGTTTATTCTTGTACATAATTGTTGTACAATCTCGTTACTTTTTTATTTTCATCAGCTCTGGTAACGTCACATACTTACATACTTTCATTGCGGTCTCTAGTATTATCTCCTTGAATTTATTTCACATCTCTTCTATCGATACACTAAGTATTTGATCTTGCCATATTTCCATTTCTTTTTCGGTATATTCTTTGAATTTTTCAGTTATTTCCTGCTCCATTAATAAACGAGGCATATTTTTGAAGTAAGTACCGTTTTGGAATTAAAAAAAGAAGTGCAAATATATCGCAATGATTTTATTTTCACATTAAAGCCTGTACCTTAATCTACTTTTCTACATAATTTCCGTCAATATTGAGGCACTTGTCAAAACGTGGCACCAGTTTTTGAAAACCCTCCTCATAAAATTCTGCCGCCTGACTTCTTGTTAACCACAACTGTTTTGACTTCGTTATCGTCTTGAAGACGCTGACCACCCAGCTGATTCTTCAAGTGCAGGAACAAATGGTAGTCGCTGGGCGCCAGATCAGGGCTGTAGGGAGGATGATCTAGAGTTTCCCATTGAAAAGATTTGATGAGATCTTTGGTCCGATTAGCCACATGTGGACAGGCATTGTCATGCAGCAAAACGATACCCTTACTCAACTTGCCACATCTTTTTTTTCTGGATTGCACGAAGCAGATTGTTCAATGTCTCACAATAAGACGCTTAATTGATTGTCTCATTACGAGGCCGAAACTCTACTAGCAATACTCCTTTTCTGTCCCAAAAAACTGTGCACTGTCCGGGCAGAAATTGTTTGCTTAAACTTCACTTTTTTGGGTGATGGTGAATGTCGCCATTCCATGGATTGTTGTTTCGATTCTGGTGTGACATAGGCCACCCATGTTTCGTCACCAGTAACAATTTGGTCTAAAAAATCTTCACCTTCATTGTACTGCCTAAACGTTGGGTTTTCTGCAAATCCGTCAACATTTTTGGAACCCAACGTGAACACAATTTCCGGTATTTCAAGATCACACTCACACTGCGATACAAACCACTACGAGAATATTGAGGAAAGTAGTCGCACAATGATGAAATTGTAAAGCGTCTGTTTTCTCTCACCTTTTCATCCACTTTCTGCATCAAATCTTCATTAACGACCGAAGGACGCCCACTCCGTTCTTCATCATGCACATTTGTGCGGCCAACTTTAAATGCTCTCACCCATTTCCTTACCATTCCATCACTCATAATGTTTTGTCCGTAAACATTCACAGATCTCACGATGAATATCGATCGGTTTTACGCCTTTAGCACTAAGAAATCGTATAACAGCCCGTACTTCACAATCGGCGGGAACGTACACAATGAAGAATCAGACTGTAATGGCGTCAGTGCGTAGACAAGAGATGTAGGTAACCAGTGCGCATGTGCCGAACGCCGACCTTGGGGTTGCGGCGGCGGAATCACAAAACGGTACTTACTTAAAAAATATGCCTCGTATTTCACAACTCTTCACTTATCTTTGTTCATGAGAACATAATAATAGATCTTTTAACCCTGCTGTTGATCTTTCTAGTATATTTATGTGAATCTTTATGTTAATAGAATGTATTAGTTTCTATTGGGTTATTCAATGTAGAGACATTTATCAATTTCACCCTATTTTTGTTTCTTTTATTCTCTCCATATGTACCAATTAGCTCTCCGCTTTGCTCGCCTTACTTTCCAACCTATCTATTAAAATCTCCTATTATTATTAGTCTGTCTTGCATCTTAATTTGGACCATACAGTATAATTATTGTTATTCTTTTTTTTTCAACTCAATTCTACTCTTAGTATTCTTTCTGTAAATCCGCTCCAATTTCTAATATACTTTTTATGTTCATTTTTTCATACATCTAATTCTTTCTTTTGCGCTACTTTTTATATTTGCTCCATTAAATAGCAACATCTAGTTCAATTTCCCCTTGATCTTTTTTTGTTTCTGTAATTTCCAATATATCTAACATTTTTTTTCAAATTCTTCTATTAGTTCATTTTCCTTTTCTGGTAGTCCTCCAATGTTCCATGTTACTATTTTCCATATGTGTTCATGCTCTATTCTTTCCTCCACATATTATTTTCCTTTCATTGTATTTTTTTTTATCCTTTCTGAACCTCTAATTTATTTTTTGTACGTTCCCATACATTATGTACCATTCTTCTTGTCATATCCGTTTTCGTGACCATTGATGTCCTTTTCTATATTAAACTTGACCTCTAACGTATTCATTACTTTCCTATCTTTTTTTTTATTTCTTCGTTTCCCTCATTTCCCCTATCCTGTATTCTTTTTATTATTAGATTTTATCCTTTATGCTCGACTTTGGCGTTGTATATTAAACGTGACAATTCTCAAATTTAGATTATTGTAAAAGAGTCCAATGAGAAAAATAATTATATGTCCTTTTGACGCCATTAGGTTAACCAGTTAAAATATATTATTCAGGCAACTCCTAATTTAGTTTCCTTGTGTAATTTCATAATAAAATCAACAACTAATCGATGAATTTGGAATCTTATTTGAGTATTTAAGCGAATTGGAATAGCTTAAAAATTATTTTTAGAAATCGTCTCAGATTTTTCAATAATACTTTTCATACTTTCCACACATTCCTCGTTTTCACATGCTCTATATTTTGACCCAATTTTCCTTTTTAATACGTAGTACAACTTTCGTAAATATATATTAACATCATTCATTTTAACTCGCCCATAATTTTAGCTCAACTTAATTATTATAGGTTTAATTCAAACAAGAAAGGTGTTAAATGTAAAGCTCTGCGTGTCTGTAGTCATTTCATCTACAACGTTTTTCTTTACTATCGTATTAGATTTATATTTCTGCTTTCGACATTTCAAGAAAATAATTTTGAATTACAAGTCGTTTTTTTCGCTATCTTCGGACATTCCATTCATCCAACATGCTTGATACTTTTTCTAAAAAGTTTTTAAATAACTTTCTAGCCATATCGTGATGGTAAACCTAACCTAACCAATCTGTGTTTATTGGAAAAACAACAGGCAGTCATCGACAAATGCTTCTACCAATCCTGTGTCTAGAAATCCTTTCAAGTGAGCAGAAGTTGTAATATCCTTTTATACTTATACTTTATTTAGAATTTAGTCTCATCAAAATAAGGAACCTTCTGGTTCTTCTGGTTGGCATTTCTTTTGTTCATAATTGCACGCAGATATTCAGTTCGCCAAGTTACGATATCCTTTCATTTTCTCAACTGTTCAGTTTTGTGCTTCCGAATCTATAAAAATAACCATAACAATAAGTATTTCCTCGCCTAAAATTCCTTTTCCAACAAGTACAAGAAAGTCTTTCTGATGTTGGAAAAATATCTGTCATTGTTAACTTAACATTAAAATTCTGTCTAGTCTGTCTGTCTTTAGAATATGCAAATATGGTGTTTGTTCATGGTTTCTGTAATGGAAATGCTACAGCTGCTGCTGAAGAATATCGTCGACGTTTTCCACACCAAAGATATCCTGATAAAAACGTATTTATTAGAGTTATTAACAAATTTTGTGAGACTGGTAAGCTTCCCAGTGCTAACATTTCATCTGAACGCACTACTCGCCAAGGTTTGGTAGAAAAAAAAATATTCTGCATCTAGTAGAAGAAGATGCAACTTCCAGCTCACGGAGAATTGCTACTCAATTGGGAATTTCACAAAAAAGGGTAATAAACACACTCCACGAACAAGGTTTATATCCTTATCACGTACAGAGAGTACAGCACCTACAATCAGAAGATTACGCTTACCGTATGGAGTTTTGTCGGTGGATAAATAAAAATCATCATGTTGTATAGAGTATACTCTTTACGGATGAAGCTACATTTACCCGTGATGGAATTAATAATACTCGTAACTATCATGTATGGTCGGACGAAAATCCCCACGCAACACTCGTTGGCAGTTATTTAATTGGAGAATCGCCTCACAGGTGACAACTACCTAAATGAATTACCAAGTCCTACTAGAGGATGTTCCTGTAAATATTAGAATGCAGATGTTTTATCAGCACGATGGAGCTCCTGCACATGACGCTCGTCAGGTCAAGCAACATTTGGACGAACGTTTTCCAGAGCGTTGGATTGGTCGT
This sequence comes from Diorhabda carinulata, assembly GCF_026250575.1. NCBI lineage: Eukaryota > Metazoa > Arthropoda > Insecta > Coleoptera > Chrysomelidae > Diorhabda > Diorhabda carinulata. Next base: position 16,790,973 of record NC_079462.1, read on the forward strand.
GGAGGTCCTATTAATTGACCTGCAAGATCTCCAGACCTCACACCACAAGATTTTTGTTTATAGGGCTGGATGTGGAACGAAGTCTACAAAATAAAAGTGGACACACGGGATGCACTAATTAGACGAATTGAGAATACTGCAGCCCATATTAAAGAAGAAAGAAATGATTCAAATGGGAGAGCAACAAACGCTCTTAGTAGACGAAGCAGAAAATGTTTAGAAGTCAATGGCGGTATTTTTGAAGATTTATTGAAAGAACGCTATGAGAAAACGAAGAAAATTTTTATGTGATAATTTGTTTATTTGTTAATATGCTGTAACTTGAAAACAAATAAAAATCGGATAAGAATATATTTAGTTTTTTTACATTATTTTCACGTATATAAAACACTCCTAGAGTTTGGTGCGCTCCTCCCGACTCACCCTGTATACAGAGCACTATGTACGCGCCAGTCAAGGAAATGATTTTTTGAACAAACTAATTTTCATATATCTTTGATTTGATACTACTAGAAAATGTTCAGCGTCAACTGTTTCCGCATTCGATTTTCTCTTACTTTTTCTACTTTACGAATAGAGTTACATTTTGGGGCCTAAAAAGTATATCTATATACCTAAAAGATATCGGACGTTCTTAAGTGAGGCTAATTTTTTCATTTCATTTCAGAATTCCCAACTTTACAGAATTCCAGTCTCTACCAAAGAACATCTTCCGGCAACCCGTGGAAATTGCCTCTGAAAGTAATAAAACTCTTCTTTCTCTGTATTCTTATACCTTGTTTCCTAATCGGCATGCCGCTCTATTTACGTTTCCGCGTTTATAATCACCAGTTGTATCCTTTAGCTATGTCGGATATGAGACTGATCGATAATAAAGTTTCTACCACTTGGTGTCAAGTAAGTATTAGCTTTTCTCTACGGAGTTTTTGTACTCAATAATACTGATAGTTTTTTAGAGTCAAAAAGTCAGCGTTAATGCAACTTTCAACGCGTTTTTGTTGTCAAATACACCCGAGATGTCTGAACACAAAAAACCGATGTCGATGATTAGAGAATTGGATCTAGAAGACGACACGAAAGAATATTGGGGATTTTATTTACTAAAAGGAACATCTGTGACTGTCTCGACATGCGTAAGGTCAATATCATTTTGAATATTTGAAAAATGTCTGATTCGACGTAATGCTTGAAATATATTCCTTAAATTGAGTATTTTCCTTAGATGGCCAGGCGCTTCTCTGATAATGATTAGAGGACACAAACACCTCCACGAATGCGCTTACATCGGTGATAATTCCTCAGAAGAGCTCGAAGAACAAATGGAAGCAATCCGTGAACACGCCATCGTTGAATCGGATGAAAAAAAAGCCGATCAACCGGCGAACATACCTGAAGCGATGAAAAGGCACAGGCCAGAAGTGGAATTCCACACTACCTATCATCAAAACAAAAGTCTAGCTTTGGAAAAAAGCGTCGAAAACATTGAAATTACCGATATGAAGGATATGAGGAAGATCCTATTAGGTAAGATGCTTAAATGCTGCATCTGTTGAGCAGCATAGACGGAGACCACGCGCTTAAGACACTCAGGTCCAAAATCAGCTTTATTTATCTAATAGCAAACGTAGAGTAATAATTAGGTACCTACAAGCTACTTTACGAATCATACGATATGTTATTTCCTTTTTAGTCCAAGCAACATTGAAGGTACTTTTCGAGATACATACTTAGGCTGGTTACAGGCGTCAATAAGAATTAAACTTATGATTTGTATATATAGAATGCGCAATAAATTTTTATGCAATTTCTTACTTACAGTCCGATGTTTCAGTTTTCATAAGAGATTAATTCTGTTCATACTGTGAAAAGAAATACTCTTTATAATAATATAGAATTATCAATAAGATTCTATCAATGTAACGGGTTGATTTGAACGTTTAAAAGAAAGGATATTTGTAAAATTTTAATATGGTGTTATTTTCCTTTTTAAAAATTGAACAAACTCTAGACTTTCATATCTGCATTGTTCAATGATTTAATTAATTTCAATTATATATTTCAAAAATTTTTACGTATTCAAGAATTTTAACCTCATATTAATGTCAACATGCATCGTTAATGTGAAATCCAACTTCTCACTCTTTTGCCACGACTTACTGCAATATGATAACACCTAGGAATTCATCCTCAAATTTAACGTAAGTCTATTTAAATTTCATATATGTATTAACAAACATGTTATATACATAGTTTGAATTTTTTTAAAATTTTTTCACTCCTCCACATATATTGTAGTTGTGTAGTATTTTATTTTATTTAGAACTTATTTGCAGTCAAAAAAACTATCAATTTAGTTTGGGTTTCTGTTTTTGTATTTTGAATGTTTTCTCTAACTCATAAATTTTGTCGAATATTGCTTGATCAATTCAAAGTACTGATGCACCGTCTCCAACGCATTTAAAGCTAGCTTCATTGGAATGATCTTTATTTCTATTTGCGGAATCTGTGCCTCGTCTTCACAGTTATTTCCAGCAATACAGGTGTGCACACAATTCTTAACGATATCGTCGTCGGTTTGTTCTCCAGCGGTAGTTACGTCGTCGTCAATTTGAACGAAATCTTCAAAGCTCGGCATTAACATATTAGATTCGTGAGACACAAGCTTAGTCCATTCCTCGTTGTTAGGTCCAACTTCAACATCATTTTCCTCCGGCAGGTCTTGCTCATCTGTACTTTTCCAAAATCCAGCTTTCTTGAAGCCGTTTTTGACAGTAACGTCACTGACTAAGTACCATGCTTTTCTAGCAAATTTCATAGCTAGAAGTACGTTAATGTCAGGGCTACTGTTTTCTTCAAGACTCGTAAGAATATATTTAACGACTTCTCTGCGATAAAAGCGTTTAAAGTGTGAATGATGCCTTGATCTAATGGTTGAAGTTTACTAGTGGTGTTAGCAGGTGAAAACATTACTTTTACGTTTGCAAGTGTTGGTAAGTCCGTATGAACAGCACAGTTGTCAATGAATAGCAGAATTTTTTTTCGGTTTATCTTCATTTGTTTGTCAACTTTTTTCAACCAATCTTTAAATAATATCTTGATCATTCAAGCCTTTGTATTATTGGCATAATGAACGGGTAGAGCCTTGACACCTTTAAAGCATCTAGGTCGCTTTGATTTCCCGATGATGAGAAGTGGGAGTTTGTCCGTACCACTTCTGGTGGTCCACGTTTGCACAGTGGAGAAGTGTAAGGCGTTCCTTGTTTTGTTCTCCTCCATGGCATTTTTCGTCTTTAAACGTAAATGTTTTATCCGGAAGGCACTTAAAAAACAAAGCAATTTTATCCGCGTTGTAAATATCGTCTGGTTCATATCCTTCTAAAAGACCTTCAGTCCAGTCGTTGTACACACCATGGTCCACAGATTTACTTTCTCCAGCTGCTTTTTTGAAAGCTATGTCATGACGCCTTTTAAAACCCTCTAACCAGCCGTTACTAGCAGAAAAGTTCTAGATTCCCAATTTTGTAGCAAACTCTTTTGATTTTTCTTTCAACAAAGGTCCATCTAGGGGAATATTCTTATCGAGAGTTTGCTTTATCCATTCCAAAAGGCTCTTTTCGATATTGGGAAATTCAGAAGCTCTAGCCCTCTTAATATTTCCATGTCCATCAGAGTACTCAGACTTTATAGGGTCTTTTGATTTTATATTATAATAGGTGGATTCTAGTAAATTCAATACATTGATTGAAAATGTATGCTAGGGGTTCAGCAATATATTCAGAAATTGTTTTTAATATTCTAGAATGTATACAATCAATTCCTCCTGCTTTGTCTTTTAGTTTATCTATTACAGTTTTAACTTCATCCTTATTAGTTGGATGTATATAAATACTAGTTTGATTCAAATTTGGCATTATGACCTCATGATTATATACATTTCTTTCTGTTACTTAATTTCTCACTAATTTAACAAAAATAGCTATTAAAATATTTTGCCATATCATTTAAATTATCAATTTTAGTTTCAGTATCAGATATAATATAGTCAATTTTTTCATTTTTCTTATAATTCTTACCCATTTTTAGATTAATAATACTCCATAATTTTTTATTATTATTACAATTATTTAGTATTAAATTGACATCATATTTCTTTTTCGCATCTGTTATCAATTTATCTAATATTGTAATAAATTTTTTATATTCTAATTTCAAATTTTCATTGCTAAGATCTAATCTCCAAATTTTAAAAAGTTGTTTTTTGTAGAACAGGATGCCATAATACCTTTAGTTATCCAACATTTTCTTGGAATATTTATTTTTTTTATGTGCTCTTTTGAATCTGGGGTTGAAAATGCAACTTTTAATTTCATCAATCAATAAATCAATTGAAATATTGGAATCATACAGTAAAAGTAATTCGATCAGAATATCTAATTATCCTAATTAGATTAGCCCGGATTCATGAATTTCTTTTTGTATCCATTGCAATAAAAGTAAGAAAAATAGGGCTAGCAGGCGAATTACATAAGCGAGCAGTCCCAGACTTACAAAATCGAAATGCAACCATCAACAAATATGTGGTTTACAAAATTTTATGCATTTTCATTTGTCATTACTTTCAATTTCATTTCATTTGTTCTAATTACTTTTTGTTGTCCATAAATTTCTAAAATTTTATATGATAATAAGCATATTCTCTATCCTTATTTGTCTGAAGCCTGTTCAATTTTTGAGCGTTCTGAAGTTTTACCCACTTTACATTTGGCATTTACTTCTCTATCTCTAAATTTCTATTGTTATTACAGCATTACAAGAAAGAACGGAAGTATATAAGAGTAAAACATCTCCAAACCATGTCCACAGAAACTCGACCGTCGCCCAAGGTGAAACGTACAATTTCAAATTTAATAAACCAAAAAACATAACGTCTTCTGAGGAAGCAATGAACGACATTTTATCTAAATTGACGAGAATGGGGGAAAAGGGGCAACAAGTTTTAGATCGGGTGAATTCGAAATACAACAAACAAAATAAAAGTAACGTATTCCAAATAAAATCGAGACATTATTCGAAACCGATAGTAAATTTCAGCGACGATATAGATAGGTCAAGGAAGAGAAGAAAACGGGAATTAATAATTTCACAAGCTCTCGCTAATAATGAAGACGATAGAGATAATGATTTTGGCATGGAGGAGGAGGTAACTAAATTATAACATCGTCGATTCGACATTCTATTTATGATTTTTTGTTGTAGGAATTTCATCCTGACGGAATTGCTGATCACAGAGGAAGCTTCAATGAAACATCTCTCAACGATATGAGTAATAGTGAATTTTGGTCTTCGTTTTCGAGTTCCGAGGAAGCTTTACTGAATTGCGCAGGTCTGATATTGAATTTACCTCTATTACCGCATAGAAAATGTGTACGTGAAACCGTAGACGAAGAAAGCTCTAGAGACAACACTATTACCTATAAGTGAGTAAAAAACAACCAAAATTCCTTCAAAATTTCAAAAATCGTATTTTTATTAGTTTGTATGGTTAGGTGGAAGATCCAACTGTTCTTTCGAATAATTTCTCGCTTTTCTTGACAATATGATTAAATAAAAAATTGAGAAATATTTGATAATAAAGCGTGAATTACTATTTTAAATTTGGTATAAAAAGGAATGTTCTATTCTACATTTATGCCATTCTATAAAGTTGTTTTGAATTTAATAAAGTGAATCATTCTGTCCAAAGGTTCGCCAAAAAATAAATATTTTAGGACCCGTTTGTGTATACACTGTGTCTTATCAATTTGTTTTGAATCGATATTTTTTCTTCTTTCTTCCCATATATTGTGAACAACACGTTTTGATACTATTTGAAAGGGTTAAACAAAAGTATCGATTGCGTAGGGTTGTAATTCAACTTACCACCTTTGAGTGGTAATACTACAGTTTTAATGTATATTCTCAATTTGTATGAAATCTATAATTTCTCCTTTTATGTTCTGTTTTCTGTTATTCTTAAATTGCTACAGGAGATTTCTGGTTTCGTAATGTTGTACAAAATTTGCTGTTTCTACTATATCCATTTGGCTGCTAATTAAGTTTTTAAATATGGCCACACTGAAGTGAACATGTCAAATCTGACATTGCCATCATAAAGTTTGACATTTTTCATAGTGAACGTACTCCCCCGCACGTATTGTCATACGAGTGCTATTTAAGTTGTTTACAAATACTTGACACATTCATTTTAAACAAAAAATGGAATAAAATCGCGAACATATTCGTGAGATGTTTTTTATGACTTTCCACGTGGATTATACTAAAATCTTAAAATGTCTTTATCAAAATATTGACATTGACAATTTTTGTATTTATATTAATCAATAGATCACCTTTATCAAGGATATCAAAATACTAATAAAATCGAAATAGAACTTTGTTCTAATAAGAAAAATTAATTTTCCTTAGTTCTTCATCTAAATATTCTTGATTTTAAGTCTTTTCTGTTTTAAACTTAGTTTTTTTTTGATAATTTTTAAAAGAAAGATAAATTTTAACGTTTCGACTTTTCTTTAAGTCTTTATCAAAATATGATATTGACACTGATAATTTGCTTATTTATTTTGATCTATAGATCACCTGCATCATGATTATCAAAATAGGGATGAAATCAACTTTGAACTTTGTTTTAATAAGAAAAATTAATTTTCCTTGGTCCCTATATCTCAAATATGTACCAGTAATCAATTAAATTATTTGTAGTGAGTAAGAAAAAAAATCATTGTTATTCTCGTTTTCATTTGTTCTAGTTTTATTTATATGCCCATTGGGAACTGTCACTTTATTTTGTTGAGAACGAAGAACGTATCTATTTTCAGGTTAGGTTTACTTTAAGTTAGGTTAGGTTATCTTAATCGACGATAACTCGAGAAAAATGTTTTTTTGATCAATGCAGCGTCACAACTAATACAAGGCACTTGAATTATAATATTAACTTATTTGTTTTTTGGTGTTTTTGATTTTAATTATTTGGATAATGTATTGTGTCCTTTACGACTTAAACTAATATCATATGAATTGAAATAATTCGATAATTGTTGTGAAAGTCCTTGTACATATGGTAGGGAAAAATGTTTTGATGTTTCGTTTCTGTTTTGTATTTAAATTGATTGTACTATCTGTTCATCCCTTTCTTTAATATGTTATTTATAAGTTTTTCCGGATAATTATTTTCTTTCAATGCAGTTTTTGCTTTTTGAATAGCTAAGCATCTCAATTCAGGATCTGATAATTGGACAGATCTATGAGCCAAACTTATTATCACTGATCTTTTTTGTAACATTGTATGACAAGAACTGAAATTTAAATATCTTGAGGACCAAGTTGGTTACGTATACAATTCTGTTCTTATGTTGTTGTTAATTTTATATAATGTGACATCAAGAAAATTGATTCTATTATTTTTCTCGACCTCGATTGTGAATTGGAGGTTTTTATGATAAGAATTGAATTTTTTATTTATGTTTTCAATTTGATTCTTTGGTACGGCAGTAAACAATCACCTATATATCGGAAAAAGGATTTGATATCTATATTAAGTCTGCTTGGGAGTCTTTTATATAATAATCATTATGATAATCATAAGATTCAGTCAAAATTTCAGTTAACTAATTTGTAGGGGGTTGATGGGAGTGTTAATTGATGCTACAATGGGTCTAGATGGTAGAGTAGGCCTATGAATTTTTGGTAAACAGTAGAATTTAACAGATATGCCGTTATAGTTTTTTAATTTCTTCTGGTTTTCTTTGTCAATTTGTTTTTTGTTAAAAACTTTTTTTATTAATTTATTACAATTATTAGTTGCTTTTAGATAAACCTAAATACTGTTGTTTCTCCATAGTGACTTTGACATTACCTTTGTCAGATGGTATGTCTATTAAATTTTCTTAAAAAATTTTTGAATAATAATTCTCTAAGAACAGAAGATTGTTTCGATTTAAGAATGTGGTTAATTAAAATGTTGGTTAGTTTGACTATAACGACATTTCTTTCTTGTTCATTTTGTATAAAAGAGGATATGTAATTAATATTGACTAACATATTTTTAATTGAAATATCTTTAATAGCGGGTTTTCCAACAAGAGGTGTTATTTTGATATTCAAAGAAAAATGCCATTTTTTGAGATAAATGGTCGGATGTTTATTTCATTATAAAGAGGAAGGTATGCCGTTAATAATGGAACACAACATCAGCCAAATGGCCGCCACGACTGCGCTTACAGGACCATATCCTTTTCATGAAATTTTCCGTAACCAAATTGCAAAGCGGCTGCCCTATGTCCTCGATAACCTCACGAATTCCATCTTTGAGGTCTTGAATCGATGGCGTAGACCTTATCTTTCACGTGGCCCCAAAGGAAAAAGTCGCAAGATGTTAAATCACAAGATCTCGATGGCCAATTGTGATCACCTCTTCGAGAGATAACCCGGTCCGGAAATTTTTCCCGTAAAAGATCGATGGTTTCGTTGCTTTTGTGGCACGTAGCGCCGTCTTATTGAAAATAAACGTTGTCCAAATCAATACCATCCAATTCCGGCCACAAAAAAATCATTAATCATCTCTCGATAGCGCAATCCATTCACCGTAACTGTTGCTCCAGCCTCATTTTCGAAAAAGTAAGGTTCAATGACACCGCCAGACCATAAACCGCACCAAACAGTCACACGTTGAGGATGGAGGGGATTTTCAACAATAACTCTTGGGTTTTCCGAGCCCCAGATTCGACAATTTTGTTTATTGACGTAACTACCAAGGTGAAAATGGGCATCTTCAGTTAAGATGATTTTTCGATGAAATTCCGGATCATTTTCATGCATTCCAAGGACCCAATCAGCAAAGACACGACGTTGTTGATGATCGGCCGGCTTGAGTTCTTGTGTTAACTGAACTTTATAGACCTTAAGACCCAAGTCTTTATGCAAAATACGGTGTAATGACGTTTGTGGAATGGCTAATTCCAAAGAACGACGAGGAATGGACAAACCTGGGTTTTCTTCAACACTTTGGACTACAGCAGCAATATTCTTAGTTGTTCTTGAGCCACGTGCACGGGTTTTATTCTTCACATCACTAACTTGTCCCAACAACTCAAATTTTTCCATCAATTTCTGTATTGCGGTCCGAGAAGGTGCTTCACGTCGACCCAAAAATGTTTTAGTTTTACGAACCGTCTCTGCCAAACTTTCACCATTTTTATAGTGAATTTTAATAATTTCAATGCGTTGTTGAAGCGTGTATCGTTCCATTTTCATTAATGGCGTAGTTTCTACTTGTCAAATGTCAAAAAATGACAGCTTCAAAAGTGACATTTACCGAAATACCTAAAGTATAGTAGGTACATTACTGAATTTTGGCCCTAACCAATGAAACTGTAAAATACCCTCAGATATCTCTGTATTTGAAATATTTTAGATCCAATTATCTTGAGTTTTAAAAGCTGAATTGATTTTTTTGTTTATAAGAATATTAAGTTAATTCTTTTGTTTATTTTTACTTTTATGAAATAATTTATTATAAATAACTTGTCTGATTGAAAAATTTTCAAAAATGAATTGATTTGTTGTATCAATTATTTGGTTTTTAAATTGCGAGAGATCATTTTCAAGTTTGAATATTGTTTTTTGATTACAAACATTTCATTGTTCAAAAGCTTATATTGGTCTCTTGTCCTTGATGTTGGAGTATTTTTTCTATATACCTAATATTATTTTGTAGAAAGGTGGGAATAATGTTTTTTTTTTCGATATTGTAGTAGGAAAAATCTTCTGTTATATTCTTTTATATATTATATTTTCATTTTGATTTAAAATTTTTAACAGCTAATTGACCATAAGTTCATGAGATAGTTTGGAAGTATTCCATATTTGTATGTGAATTGTAATGAAGTCTTTGCTAGCTAGAGTAAGAGCGTTGTCTTATTGGGAACATAGCAATGAAACACCAAAGCGGACTAACTTTAATATATATTCATAGCTCTCGAATACTTTATATAAAAAATTTTTTTTTTTCCAATTTCAATTTATTAGTCCATATAGTTTGATAATTGACTTTTCTACAGTTGTCTTTTTTACCGTTTTCTATTTTTTTTTTTATATTCCCTCACCGTAGTTACTATAAGAAAGTGATCACTAACGATTTCAGCTCCACGTTGTTTACCTATAATGTCAGTTAAGGCTATTCTATTTGTTTTCTCCACTATAACGTAGTCAATAATAAAACTTTCCTCTCTGCTTTTCACTTCTCTTGTGTACTTGTTTATATATTCGTAATGAAACCATGTATTTGTTATTAACATGTGACGTAAATGGCAAAAGCCAAGCAGTCTTTTCCCATTAGTGTTTCTTGTTTCCTTTCCATATTCACCAATTATTTTTTTATATATTTCATCTTGCTCACCTACTCTTCCATCAAAATCACCTACTAGATATATTAATTTATCCTTTTGATTTTTATTATCATCGTTAATTGCACTTATGCAACATTAATACTAGATAGTTTTCTCCCTTATGTAACTCCACCACATGTTACTTAGTTCAACACTCCCTTCTTTGTGTTAACGTATGGTTTTCAGCTTAGGTTTCTAGAATTTAAGCACAACGCCGAAATTTATTTTGTTGTAGCTTTTTAAATTGCTATCAGCTTATCACTTTAAACCTTTTTTTCGTTTGTTATTTACCTGTAATCGCAATAATAAACATTTTATACACGTTTTTCAACTTTTTTATTTAGTTGGTATTTTATTTTCACTCACTATTACTATTTACAAAATTATTTCTCCGAATAAGTCTCGATTTTCGGGTAAATTGTAGATGCCATTTCGACGTGGATTAAACCAACAGAAAGCCGTTCAACTCAGCTTGAATTTTGTTGAGGAAACATTATCTCGAGCCACCTTGCTTCGATGGTTTTCCTAATTTAGTCGTGGTCGCACTTCGCTTCAGGATGAATTTCATGGAAGTGTCCAAAATCGGCTGTTGTGCCAGAAAACGTCGACGATGTGCGTAAACTGGAGAAGCGGTTGATCAATCAAATGTTTTGGAGGTACCTTAATCGGAATGGAAAAAATGCTTCTACAATTAATTCAAACTCATACAAAACAGTATTGGTCTATAACTAATCATGAATATTTTTTTATTTGTCTACCTCAAATCTCGCATACAAATCAATAATTTCAATTTCGATCAAAATTTTGTATTAAACTATCAGCTTGACGTTGTTGATAAAATAAAAATACTTATGATGCTATAGGCACCGCAAAGCTATCCATAATTTCATTCGCAAAGTTTCGAATCTATCAATTTGGGTTTTTAAGTAACAAATGCACAAATGATGATATATTCTCCCTCCTAAATAATGTTTACTACCATCAGCCCACTACAACTTTCTGTAATTTGTCTAGCGCTTTCGATTGTGAAAATCATAATATTCTAATTAACAAATTGCAGTTTCGGGGTAACACCCCTCGCATGGTTTAAGTCATACTTTATCAACAGAAGTCAGCTTGTAAGGGTTGATACGACGAAGTCTTTTTGCAAGCCAATATAATGTAAAGTGCTTCAAGGGTCAGTAATAAGCCCTATTTGGTTTCTCCTGTTTATCAACAATATTGCCTATGTAGACATCAGCGGTAAAATATGTCTTTTTACTGACGATACTGGTTTCTCTTGGAGCTACCCTGATGTCACGACACTTCATAGGACCATATCTAGCAACCTAATTACCCTTAAATCAAGCGATTCTAATCTTCTCGGTCTCGACATTTCTAAAACTAGTTTTGTCATGTAAAAATACGTTACAGCCTTTTGTACTAAATTCTAAAAAATTTAGGTCTGCCTGTTTTGCGCTAAGATAAGCCCGAACCACTGAACTGGGGTAAGTGTTGTGCGACTCAATTTGAGCAAATCTTCAAACTACAAAAGAAAGCCGTTAGATATTTACTAAGACTAAAAAGTAGGACTCACTACCGAGACTTTCTCAGAAGATTCAAAATATTATAGAAACTTCATTATACAACTATTCACAACGCGAAGCACAATCTTTATCTACCTACACCATGTTCAAAGCTCGTTGAGGCTCAATATTATACAATGCGAAAAAAATTCAAAATAATTTTTTAGTTCAAATCTTTTCCCGCTTTTGAAGACATATTTACTGGAAAGTTCCTTCAACGCTGTAAATGACTTGTAATCTAATACCAATTCTGAACATTTCACACACTGGGTCAATTTTAATATTGATTTTCAATACAGATTATAACATATTATAGAATTGCCGTATTAAATTTGATTATCTGGTTTAATTTTGACAATGTACGAGTATCTAAATTACATATAAAAATTTTACATCACATCTACATTTTAAAAAGAAATATCAGTTATTCGTTATTTCCTTTGTGTATTTTTTTAATTATTTGTGTTCATTTTTTAGTTATTCGCAAGCCCTTATATACAAATTGTAAACATTTTTTTGACAATAAATAATTTTTTCTCCGACAACTACCCACTGCATTGTTAATGAAACGCGCTTATTTAATGATCTATCACTTCATATTGTTTCGCTTTTTGGTTTAAGAGATATAATTTGTTTTTTCCACTTCCAGAGTGCCCGTCAACGGTTATTACTTTTTCGTTTTCAACAGCGAAAACGAAGTACAAACAAATTACGTGAGAGTTAAATTCGACATTGAAAAAACCGTCTACAACGTATCAAATTCGGTATCGAAATGTATTAACGTGTCGGAGAGCTGTTCCTTGGACTTGACATTTTTTTCGCATCAAAAATTGGTACTCGAATTACCTTTGCAGAATAATGAAACGCTTTGGAACGAAGAGTTCGTAGTACTTTCCGAATGCGAGCCCCGTGGCGCCATCTACGCCATTTTTGTGATACTAGTACCTATTATATTTATATTTTTCGCGTTTTCTTAAAAATAAGATTCTCCTTTTTTTATGAAATTTCGTATATTTATAAGATGGAAACGTTTGTCGAAGTTACCTTTAGAAGATAGTAAACTTGTCCTTTATCGATAAAATTGTGAGTTTTACAGATTAATAACTAAAATCGGTAGATAATAACACAGGTCACAGTTTATCTGTGTGTCTATCTGATCTATGTACGATCTATACTATTTATCAAATCTGTACTCATATATTTTTGAGATGATTTAGAATTTCAAACGATATAGTTAAGTTTCCTTGTAAGAAAAGATTTATTGTTTTAAATTTAATAACAATAAAAAGTGTTTAGAATCAAAACGTTACCTATGAGAATAGAAACGACATTTAATGTTTTCAGTTACAGTGTGCGTTTCCCAAAATGATTAAAGACTTCTTTAATTCAATCAACATGTTTTATTTCTCACTACATTCCTGATTATAATCCTTTAATTTAATACGTTATAAAATAGAAAAAATCACGACATAATATGACACTATGCCTGCATATATTCAAGACTCTTTAGCCCTGTTTAGATGAAAAGCAGCCCATCAATAAAATCAAGAAAACTAGTAGACATTGACAGGTGTATAGACACCGAGCTTACCATCTACAAAACGAGAAAACTTCTTGGAATCCCCGACATACAGGTTGTTCCTTCTTAAGAATTATTTAGGTCTTTTTTAACATTTATAGTATTTTCGTTTTTATGGAATGTGAACCATTACTAAAAATTCTCTTTTTCGTGTATTAGATTCCGTTTCAAGAATTTTTCAATCATCATAATTGAACTTTTTTTGATATTTCGTGGTTCGTTAATGCAGTTTTATTTTATTTATCGTATTGATGACCTTTTAGTCTATTTTCTGAATACTGAGATGTCTGCCTTATGTATACAGCGTCACAGTTAGTACACGGCCTTGATATATAATATTTCTCCTTTTGATTTTTGGTGTTTGAGATTTTAGTTTAGTGAAATATTTGGACGGTTTACTATGTCCTTTATGACTTATACTAATATAATATTTATTGAAATAATTAGATAGTTGTTGGGAAAGTCCTTGATTATAGTATCTGTTTATTCTTTTCTTGAATATGTTGTTTATCATTTTTTTCGGATAATTATTCTTTTTCAATGCAATTTTTTCTTTTGGAATAGCTAAGCATCTAATAGTTGGATAGATCGATCAGCCAAACTTATTACCACTGATCTTTTTTGTAACATAGGATGACACGAATTGGAGTTCAAATATCTTGAGGATCAAGTTGGTTACGTATACCATTCTGTTCTTATGTTATTGTTAATTTTATATAATCTGACACCAAGAAAATTGATTTTATTATTTTGTTCCATTTAGATTGTGAATTCAAGTTTTTATGATAAGTATTGAATTTTTCATTAAGTTATTCAATTTTATTTTTTGGCACGGTAGTAATGCAATCATCTTCATAACGGAAAAAGAATGGAATAGTTATATCAATTTTGCTAATGACATTTTCCTCAAAAAAGTGCTATAACACTTGATATGGAAGCTCCCATAGCACAACTATCAATTTTTTTGTATATTTCATTTTCATATTTGAAATATTTTGTTGTAAGTGTGAGTTCTATAGTTTTTATAAATTCGTTTCGAGGTATTTCTGTAATACGATTTTAATAGGAATATTTGTATATAAAGAAACTATATCTAATGAAATAAATACATATTCGTTAGAAATTTCTATATTTTAAATTTTTTCTTTGAAACTCCATGTGCTTTTGATACAGTATTTGTTTTGGTAAAAGATTTTTTCAAAATATTTTTCAATTAATTAGAAAATGGGATAAGAGGAGTTTGAAACGTACTTAAAACAATCGGTCGACAGAATATATTAATAGATTACTTGAATAAAGGGATCGCGGCTTTTCTTTTGGCTTTTGACTTTTAGACTCTTTGCCGATTTTGAGAATTTTTAATTTAGGTTGATTAGTTGAAAACCAAAGAGTAAGGAGTAAAGATTGCGATATTACGAATTAGGGAACGAGATCAGTGTCTATTTGATTTATTTTTATTTAGTGATTGTGAATGGACTGAACGGTAGGTTTTAATTATTTTATATTAGTTCAATTCTTATTAATTTTTTTAATAAAAAAATAATGTTTCAAATTTTTGCCAAAATTTTTAATCATAGTTTAATTATTTAGATGTCTGAGGGTCGAAGGAAACTTTCTGGTTAACAATATCGAAAAAGAAAGTTAGAAAAAGAGGAAGACAAAAAACGATTAGCTGGATCATTAAAAAAATTTTTTGTGTCCACGAGCAATAAAGAACCACAACCTTCATATAGCCAAGACCCACATGTTCAATATTTTCTATCCGACTAGACTAGAATGGATATGGTTATAAAATGTCAAAAACAAAATAAAAATTATAATAATCATCCTGTGTTTCAATATTCCATCTACCTATAACTTATATAAACCATTTAATTTTGAAATTTAGGTGGTCGGACCTGGTTGTCACATAAATTGTAAATGAAACCAAAATATTTTACAAAATACTTCATTTAAACAGCATTTTAATTTCAGGTTGTTATAATAGAAATCTTTAGGAGTTATTTTAAGTTAATGCTTTCTTATATTCTAAACCATGTTCAACTCCAATAGACCCAAAATTTAGAATAGATCTAAACAAAAATGATACAAATGGAAACAAGCCAGTAAGAGAATTGATTGGGTGTTTGATGTTTTTAATGTTAGGGTCAGTTTCACAGTAAACTACTTTAGTAGATTTCAAGAAAGAAATTCAGAAGAAATTTGGATTGGACTAAAAAGGCTGTTAAGGTATTTGAAAGGAACATTAAAGGCAAGATTAAAGTATGAAAGGAGAATGAATGAATTACCATTGAGCTGTTATGTAGATTCGGATTGGGCAGGAGACGTGAATGACAGAAGATCAGTGTCGGGGTACGTTATTAAAGTTTTTGGTAATACAGTATTGTGGGTAACCAGAAAGCAAAACTGTGTTGCATTGTCCAGTACTGAAGCGGAGTTGATAGCTTTATGTGCTGCTGTCCAGGATTCTTTGTGGTTAAAAAGATTGTTGCTAGATATGAATCTTGATGTGAATTTTTTTAAAGTATTTGAAGATAATCAGGGTTGTATTGCACTTGTTAAAAATCCTGAGAATAATAAACGTGTCAAACACATAGACATAAAATATAACTTTATTCATGAGAATGTAAAAAATGATTGTATTGTCCTTGAATATATAAATACAAAATGTCAGTTAGCAGACTTATTAACAAAAGGATTGCAAAAACCACAATTTTACTCAAATTGTAAACAATTAGGTTTAGATTTTGAAACGAGAGAGGGTTAATTTTATTTTATTTGTTAATTTCATGTAATATAGGTGATATTTTGGATATGATTGTATATTAATTTATAGACTATAAGATGCGTATTAAGAGAGGGTGTTATAATAGAAATCTTTAGGAGTTATTTTAAGTTAATGCTTTCTTATAGAGATGGCGCTTGATTTGTAGAAATAGTAGTTTAATATTCTATGTACATAGTTTTGTTTTTGTAGTTGATTATTATTGAGAAAAAGTAAGGTTAAGTTAATATATGGTTTTACCGGGTTTTTAGCACATGGTTGGTTTTATAAGATATAAGTGATAGATGATGTATATATATGAAGATGTAAATAAAATGTATATAAAGACCTAGATTGATTTTAATCAACACTGCTGTGTAACAAATAACAACACAGGTATTTATATTTTCTCGTAAACAACAATATTTGAATTCGAAATGTCAGCAAAATGTATTTTGCATAATATTTTTGTTTCATTCACAATTTGATGCGACAACTAGCTTCGAGCATTTCCCGCGAAATTAACATGGATATGAACCTTAGATCAAATCTTTGATTATAGAAATCTTTTTTCTTGGTACTAAACCAATTTGAGAGATGTCGCTAGGATCGAACTTTGTCGTCAAATTTTTATATAGAGTGGCAGATCTATCGAATATATAATTTTAGACTAGAAATTTATCTCATATCTCGTTTCACTAATGACATTTCGACTAGGTACGCTAATAGGGCGGCATATTTTGTTCTTGCACCCGGGCGGTGAATACCTTATGCTCGGCCCTGCTCGCATTTGCAAGTTTGTACCAATGACTAGCTTCGACGTTATTACGTCTCATCAGAGTGGTATAACAAACTCTCGTTCTCACGCTAACTATTCAGTTATTAATATTAATATTGATTAATTTAAATACGTAAGACTGAAAGTAGTTGAAACGTCAATATTATTGCTTTCAATTTTATTTGATAGAGGCCTAGAATCAAGATAAGTTTACAACAAAATTATATTTATATATAAACAAAATCACGAATAATAATTTCCTGTTACGGAAAAAAATTTTTTTCAATCATGGATGGAAGAATTTTTAATATTGTGATCGTTTTTATACTATACCAAGCTTCCGAACGACTCTGTTTATAAAATATTAATTTCCTGATTTGTTACTCTACTTGTATATTAAGATTATAAGACGAAACCAATATCGCATAATTTCATAAGAAAACACAGCTTTCCCCATGTTTGAACAATTGTATTTTGTATGACAAAATTGTGATTTTGTTCAGTCACTTTTGAGTTTCATTTCTTTTCAGTTGCTCCGTGTGTATTGGTCCTAACTGTTTAATTGGAAATTGGAAATAACCAATATAGAAATTAATATTGGAAAATAATACTTGACTACAAGTTTTTGCACTATATGAGATCTAATGAATGTACTGGTACACTATTTTAATAAAATTTTAGCACTGGACATTAAAAACTTGAATAAAACACGATAATAGACTACTGGTATGGTACTGGTTTCCACAAAAATTGTGGTAAAATATATTGAAGAAATCAAGAAAAAGTTACATGAATATTATTTTGAAAGTGATGTCACCAAAATGAAAGCTTCCAAAGGATGGCTACACGATTGCTGTAATTAGTGACGTCACAAAATTGAATTATGAAATGAAACTAAACCGTTCTGTTCTTTGTGAAAGGGTCTTGAGTATTACTATGTCTATGGTCAAGTGAGTTGGAATCTTTGACTACCGAAAATTATTTTTCATTCATAACATAGTCAGTACGATACGCAAAATTTGAAGTCTTAATGTTGGCAATGACTATCTATCACTGTTAAATGTTAAACAAAAATAACGTCTTTTTCTATTATAATTGTATGCACATTATTCATGGCCTCAATTCTGGAAGTGTGCATTCGAATTTCTCACCTTGCTCTTCACCCATTTCTGAGGAGTTATTTTATATTTGCCTTATCAACAAATAAAAATCTAAAACTTTCAATTGTTCATCTAGGGTGCATTCCACTAAGCATTTACGACAATCACACGTTCATGATCACTATCTTTCCCGTTACACCTAGTCCAGAGCTTTATAATCGTAAACCTAAGTGAAATGGCTTTTTGAGCGTTGAGATAAAATTAACCAATGACAAAACAGAAAAAATAAAGCGAAAGCTTTGAGAGGTTATGTTACAATTTGTAATCTATTGAATTTTTTAGTGAGTGCTTAACTGATTCACATTAAAGTAAAATCAAAATATCTTCTGCGCGAAAGTAAAATATTTGGTTGTGCGTCACAAGAATACTTCAAAAGTACTTATAATATCCCATACCGCATCAAATAATGAGATATATTCTCATGGTTGCAATCTATGTTGCTTGAGTTTTGAAAAATCCGCTAAAACTTTCAATGCTCACTTCAACCCACCTCTTGACAAAGGTCGTCATGAACGTTGGCCATGACATCATGAGTGACGTTACGACCACAACGATTGTAGTTGCTGGAACGCCCAAAAGGGATGTTTATCAGTGTTACCAAAAATTTTGATATTACTTTTGTGTTATAAGACAATTTTGTTGCACTCGTTGTATAACTCTCCAATCATCGTGCTTAAAAAAAACACATGCGACAAAATGGTGTCTTATAAAACTCGAACAATAAATAACTAATATAAATAAAGATATTAGATGTAATCGATACTAAAGAATAGTTTAAAATTTCACTGAAATGCTGAAATTTCTATAATTATAGTTATATTATAATTATACAGTCTGGAAATAATGATCCATAAACTAAATAATATCTAACCTAATCGACACATGGTAAAAGAGCAAATGCATATTATTCAAACTAAAAAAAAATGCAACGAATTGTAAAATTTTAAAATCGCTGATTGCGTTTATAAAGAGGTTTGAAACAGTGACCAAATTTGGTAGCACATGAAGTTTTGTATTTATTGGTTAAACAAATTTTATATCTATGAGTCGTTTCTGATCAAATGTAAATAAATCAGAATAAAAACCACAATAGACAGAAATTGCTTTATTCAGAGATTAATTTTTTTCAAAAATTGAACTATATGAGAAATGAAGATCAATTTAATATTTCATTGCAAGATTAGGTACCTAAATAGAAAAGGAAATTTCCAAATGGTATGAAAAAGATCCTGTTCTTGAATAGACAACCCATTATAGTTAATCTACATTCTGACAACAATAATTTCAGTACTTAGAAATCAACTGTTTTTATTCCAATTTTTATTCAAGAAAACTTTGAATTCTTCGCTTTCTATAATTGTATTCATATACAAAATGAACTACCACTGGTTTAAAAAAGGACAATAATGTCACACAATAATAATACTTCCAAAAATAAGAGATTTGTTGAAAATAAAAATATAGAATTAGATAAGAAGAATTTCTGGAACTGTTAGTGATATACATAACACACACTCTCTACCACCACTACGCTATAAATCACAATTATCGCTATCATTTTCACAATCATAATCTCGTGTTTCAATATCCAAGTTATCATCTTCAGTCTCAAAAGGCAAAAAATTGCTCATAATTATTAGTCATTTAATTTGGGTTAGTTTTCTAAATAGTGTTTCTGTATCTCGAAAATACGTTAAGCATCCGAGTACATAATCATATTTTACCATTTCTTTTAGTGTTTGTTGCCGAAGGAGGCGTAGAATGTATTAAAAACAGAAAAGATGGCATCTATGACTGCTTAGATAAAACTGTGGGTTCCAGATTGCCCAATCCTGATGATATATCTATTACATCTTTACCTGTTATACTTTTTAGTGAAAAAGATTGTGGGTAAGTGAACAAATAATTTTGTTTTATACTCTATTAGAATTATATAACAAAAAAAGTGATACGATTTTGTGCAACGCTAACTTCTTGAATTAAAGGCTCTAAAACATTTTTCTTCGTAATCCACTTTCGTAAATTTACTGGTTTTGGTTGATTCCCTGCTGTTACATTCCTACATCAATATTTGTATAAAATATCAACAACAAATGTAACGATGGAAGTTTGTTTAGATTCATTGGGGGTTTACCCTCATCTTTTGGCTAAAGAAATAAAATTGTTTAAACAGTATTATTGGAATATGTGAAGATTATGTAGAACCTTTCCTAAATATTACTGTAGATGATACTCCAATCAAAGAAGCCATAATGAAACTCCAAGGAATATTTCAAAAGATAATTGCAACGTTTGGTTTTCCAATAATGATGAGATCAATCTATCATTTAACAGTAAAGAACTATAAACTTTTTGATCAGCTATGGTATACATAATGTCAAAATCACACCTTACTTGCCAAAAGCAAATAAATTGGCACAACTGGAAAAAAGATACTTTTCACTTAACATCTTGATATGATATGATGAAATTTTGAATATCTTTCCAACAAATATACTACCAAAATAAAACACTCAACAATGTCAAATGTGTTTTGAAAAATATTAACTTTTGTAATTGTATTACGTCAAATTGATAAGAAGAACAAAAGAAAATAGAAAACTTTACTGAAATTGAGATACGTACCAAGGGCAGAGGACGACCTGATAGTTTATAAACAAAAAAAAAACATTTCATTACCATAATTCGTTGTAATATTCAAATTTCTGTTTCTTGAGAGTACTAAGATTTGCTCTTGGCAGCCGCACTGGCAGAACTACTTCAGGAAGTGTACACTAAAACGCTCTTTGTAGCAGAATCAGCGCTAGTGTCGCTCTTCTTAGTAGCAGTGCACCCATTCCACTGTACTGCTAGCACTGTACTGGAAATATCTTCGTTATCGGACGAATGTAAAATATCAAAAAGTACTAAATCGTTTTCTATTATTGTTAACATTGCAAGGCCTGAATCACATCAAATAACCTCAAATACAACAATCATCAAATGCTTCATTGCTCTCTGCACTATATAGTTTTCATGAACTGGCCTGCAATGGTCCAGTTCAATGCAGCTACCAAGGGCAACCCTATGACCTGGTTTGCACTGGTCCAGTTCAGTACAGCTACCAAGACAAACTTCTACATTTATATTTGTGCGCATGTGTTTCATTGTCCGGAGAGCGCATGATCTCTTGCTTGTATAGAAGTGTTCATACGCACGACGTGTGCGTTAACAGGCATAGTTCTATGTAAGATGTTTTTTTAACACTGTTTCTGTGATCAAAGCAGAATTTTTTTTCAATTTCTTTCAATGAAACTATTTCAAGAAGGTACAGAATAAATCTAAATCATTACCATAAAAAGTCCAAAAGTTGTACAAGAATACAAATGAATAAATTTGATGTAAAATTAATTTTTTTTATTACATAATTCGCATCAACGTATACTGGTTATTAACGATTTAATTTTTTCAACACTACAGGTTAAGTGTTAGTATTTTATCTTCAGATATTTGTTAAATTAAGTTTGGGATCGAAATCTGTCTGAGGCAATTTTTAAGGTTAGTAATATTACATTTAGGTTCAGAATGTTCATATTTTAACGGTTTATGTGTTTTGTAGTCAATTTGTAGTTATCACATTTAGGTTTAGGTTTAGCATCAAATAGCTATGGGTCTGTCGCATTTGGCTAGCTCTGGGTTTATGTGAAAAAAGATTTGGGGATTCCTTGGAGAAACAGTTTTGGAAGGACTGAATTTTACTTTGGTTGCATACTCAAAGCTCAAATATATTCTTCTGTTTCCTAAGGATAGTTGCTCTGATTCACAGTACAGAATTTTCACTGGAGTTGTTTTGAATGCACCTCTCATGAAATGTAAAGCTGAATTGTGAAAACTGTCGAATTTTTTTAGGGGCGATTTGTTAACTGTTGAATATACAATTGATTGAATTAAGTGTTTGGTACAGTGTTAGTAATGTCTGTCGATCTGCACCCCATTCTTTGCTCATAAGAGTTTTCAGTAAATTTAGTCGTTTGTTGCAAGCTTGGAGATTTCTAATACGATTATTCCTGTTTAGTGTGTGGTCAAATAGTATACCGAGAAATTTTCTCTTTCGGGTGGTGTTATAAGTTTTCGGGCTTGTTAATATTTATCAACCCTTCATGATAGGCCATGAAGCGTTCTATAATATTTTCATTTGTCTTGATGTAAATAGAATATTTTTTGAATTAGTTAGCTGATGTTTTGTTGGAAATTGTGGTGGACTAAGTGCAGAGGAATATGTTTTTGTAGGATCTGCATTCTGAGAGCTTCTGTAGTCAGAAGTCCCAACCTTTATTTTTTATCATTAATTTTTAAAATATATTCGCTTTGATTCGAGAGTACGGACCTGTTTTGGCACAGACCACTTTATATCAAGGCGATAAGAGCTATAATCTGGCCGCTCATTACAGAGAGTAATCACGTGCATAGTGCGTGAGAGAGAAATTGTAAGCCTGAATCACACCTTACACAACATTTTTATTTGAATTTTAAATACTTTATTTTAATATCATATCATATAAATAATACTTTTATTTATCAATTGCATAGCATTCATACATTAAAATCTTCGTTCACTTAGTTAACTACTAAATGTTATACCTACATATTTTACAAGATGCCTTGATTTTTTTAAAAGTATCTATAAATATATATAATTATTATTTTAATCGTAATTTTGTTTTCCCTAACCTTAAATAGCTAGACGGTTTTTCAAATTTATGGTATATTAAATAAAAATGTAAGGGTACCTAATACTGTAAAGTAATATCTAAGAAAGAAATGTCGTGCTATATGTTTTATTCAAATACGTATCAAAGGTTATAAAGTAAATTCATACAAAACGATATAAATAATAATAATAATAATCTTTATAAACAACACAAGGTCATTTCCTGAATAAATTCTTTGTTTTCAAAAAAGGTGGTTGAGAGAGATATAAGGGCGGATGAATTTTTATTTTAATCTAAATCGGAATATGATTCCGACGAGGACGAATCAGCTCTTAAATTTATTATTAGAGTTTCCACTTGTTTTTTTATTAAATTATCAATGTCCCACATTTTATTTCGAAAAAAGCGGACATGTTGGATTGCCTTACTCCAATTGGTTTGGGTAACATTATTTAAAGCTTTAGTAAATAAAGTCATCACTAATTTTAAATGTTGTGTTTTCCCTTGGCACCTCACCCTTGATTTGTGCCCATATGAGTTCAATTGGGTTGAATTCACAATGGTAAGGTGGCAATCGTAAAACAATTTTATTTTTCTCTTTGGCTATCTCATCAACGACATATCTTTGGACTAATGACCGATTCTCTTTAACCAATGCCAATAGTTCTGCCCGCACCATATTGTTTTCAAAATTAATATTTCGTTCCCTTAACCACTGTTGTATGTCCGCTTTTCTTGTGGAACTTGTGGGACACTGGTCTAATTTTCTGGAATGGTAGGATGCACTGTCCATTACAATGACTGATCCGTCCTCAAGTTTATTTAAAATTCCCTTAAACCAACCCTCGAACCAATCTGAGTTCATCTCCTCATGATGATAGTCACCCGTTTTCTTGGATTGAAACATATCTAGACCATTCTCTACAAAACCATTTTCGGAGCCAATATCTAAGATTATTAATCTTTGTCCTTTGCCCGTCGGGTTTTTAAGCCCGTTGAAAGGCCACGGATAAATGCATCTCGTGCACTTAAGACTGTAGTATCAGTCCACACTTTGTTCACCGTGTGACTGGCATTTACCCAAGTCTCGTGAAGATAATATATTTTTCTTCCTTCTTCCTCGAATTTTTTAATATCCCTTATAAATCTTCTTCTCCAATTAATTATTACGTTTTTTTCTTTCAAAACACAGTTTAACATGCGCTATTATACAGTCACATAATTCTTACTGTAAAAGCGCATGTTAGAAATGTAGTTTAATTTTTAATTTTTATCAAAGTAAATAAATAACATAATAAAACAAAAGCTTAAAATAATTATTAATATAAAATTTTTAGAATATAATAATAATAAATTTATGTAACGCGCAGCTGTGTGAACTTGACTTTCTCAGACATTGCTTCAGCCAATACGAATTATTATAAAAAGTACCACTAGCATCCCATGAGCCGATCACGCGTTTTTTATCACTCTCACTACCGACCGGCCCGATTATAGTTTTTGTGAATTATTTTTCCAATCCGGTTTAAAATTGATTACACTGTGTCCTAACAAAATTCACTGTTTTGGTATGAAATTCTACTACAGTAATATGTCTCTGAGCTTAGGATACTTCCAAAACTTTCTATTAATGATTTTATTAATTTTTAGAACTGGAAAATAGATTGTTTTTATAAGAACTGACACTTTTACTGTTAGGTTAGGTTAAATCTCTCCCAATAGTGAGAAAGAATATAAATTTTATTAGAAAATGCAAAAAAAACAAAACAAAAAGCCATCCGCTATTTCTCAAAAGTGCCTATATTTTGATGTGATAATTATCGACTGAAAAATGGGTGCTTTTTCAGTCGATATTTCAAATAAAAAAAATTGTATTCGTGAAATAATAAAGAAGTGACTTTTCAACCGAATTTGTGAAGAAATAACTCTTTTTAGAAGATAAAGCTGTTGATAGGTAAAATGACCTACAATGCATGGTTTGCCAATGAGTCTAGAAAGTATTTTTAAGAACAATTGAAATCATAATATAGTCAGTAGTGAGTGAGATAAATCTAACAAGCTGCTCAAATTAGTTATTAGATCCAAATAAAAAACCTTGAAAATTGTACAGTTACAGTGATACATTTTGATATAATATAAACATTATTTAGAGAACAATAAATAATGGATCTGAATTTTTTCTACATTAATATCATTGGATACTGAAATATAAATAATATCGTCTTCCCTCCATGAGATTTCCAATTCTAAAATAAAAAAAATCGGTAGTGTTTTTAGTTTTATGTATTCATTGACATGACTGAATTAATATAATTATTGTTTTCAGCGATTTTGAGACCATTAGAGCATGCATCAATAACGAATTAGAACAATGCAAAGAAAGCACACCAGCAAACATAGTTGATGCTTTTTTCAAATTTTTGAGAAAGCAACTTCCTTGTCAAGGTATAAAAACTGGATCTTCTCAAGTAAGCGGATCATGGTCGATATTTAGTAATTCTCTACTTGTTTTTGTGGCACTTATATATGTCAGGTTATATTAAATCGTGGTTCATGTTTGTGATCCATAGTCTTGATATTCAATTTATTATCTTAACAATCAAAAAACCTGACTTTTCGAATTACTAGATGAAGTTTTTTTGAAATTTAGTAAAAATGACGCATAAAATTTTTTCTAGTATACAATTTTTTTTGTACATTGAACTGTACCTATTGAGTATAAACTTTTCTTACATTAGTATTTTATGAAGCATAATTATTGCCATTATTTTTGTTGTGATCATTATGATAATAAATCAGAATACAACCATCAGTTACATATGGAAGTATGGGTTTTAACAAAGGCAGAAGATACACAACTAGATATAGGAAAAAAGAAGAACTTTTTTAGGGGAATAAAAACAAATAAAATAACTAGCCAACCACTGAAGTGAAGTCTTAGTAAATAAAAGTGTAATGGAAGAAAATATCGAGTTTGTCATTATAAAGATTATGTACAAAAGCCAACAAACTGTGACATCTGGAGACCTCACTCTACACCAGAAAATTCACAAAGTAGCCCTCAATACTTTTCTTAACGTAAACTTAATTTTATCAGAAATTTTTTAGTTTTTAATCTAACTTTTGTATCTTTGATGCTTCGACTTAAATACCAGTTATGAAATAAATATAGTGGTCATATAAAATTAGATCAATAAGCAATTTACAAATAAGTTCCAATGAGTATAGGTAAATTCGGGGTTGACGGTATTTTTTTAGCTCAATTGAACTCTATGTGAAGTATTCAGTCCGAGATACAACATTAAACAGCATGAACAAATCCGTGATTTGTAAGTTAGAATCAATAGACTTCTTTTATTAATTATTTAAGAATGGTTTTAAGCTCATCTTGAAATATATATTTAGCTGTTAATCAAATAGGAAAGATAACAAAATATAAACTAACGTTGGATAATTCAAACAGAACTTACCAACTCTTGTTTTTATTTTTGAATACTCATACTGGACTACATGCAGAACATGTTTTTATAGCTAATTTATAATTTACTACATATTTACATCATTTTAGTGTAAATTAATACTACAGAAACTTTGTGATAATGGTCAATTTGTATATATTCTTGGTATTAATACTATTTACTTTTTTAATAAATGAATTTATTTTACGTGGATTGTTTCTCTTTTGAATAATAATGAACTGCAGCTTCAGTTACTTTTAAAGTACTTTTAGTTGTAAAAATATTTGCAATTTTAAATAAATTGTAATTACTTTTTAATCAAAGCATTGAACGCAACAACCCCAATTTTCTCTAGTTTTAATGAGTAGTTTAAAATACATACCGGAATGCGTGTTACCTATATGAGGTAAGTAAAAGGCAGGAGGTTCATAGTTCTTTTAAATTCAAGAACGTGGAAAATGAATCGCACTATTGTCAATAGCTCGATATAAAGTTAATTAAAAAATATGAAAAAATCCTTTATCGTCGATAAACACAAGAAACGAAATAATTGATAGAATAAACTTTGTGACGCTATAAAGCAGAATCTTGGAAAGCCTTTCCAAGTTCAAAGAATTATCCTCAGAAGCCTCAGGAATTGTGTAGAAGTGCAAGATGCTCACTTTAGAACATTTATTAGAGTTTTTATTTGATAAGTTGTAGGCTAACCAACTAAATTTTTCTACATTTCAATTTTTTCTTTGTGTTAAAAGCACGATGTTCGACTGTATGCAGTCAATTAGA
The DNA here is from genome assembly GCF_026250575.1 of Diorhabda carinulata. Taxonomy (NCBI): domain Eukaryota; kingdom Metazoa; phylum Arthropoda; class Insecta; order Coleoptera; family Chrysomelidae; genus Diorhabda; species Diorhabda carinulata. Next base: position 16,818,193 of record NC_079462.1, read on the forward strand.
AATGTTTGTGTTTCAATACCTCCTGTAAGTATTTTCAATCAATAATTACAATTTGTGATAATTTTCTTCAGAATGTTTCTTTATGGCGAAGGGTTTCCTTGGATCTAAAAATCTATATGTCTCTTATACCATAAATTTTATCGAATTAAACAAAGAGTACATTTTTGTTAAAAAATCGATTGAAAAATTCATTTTTGCTATCTTCAAATTGTACAGGTTGTCCCTATAAAAGTTAAGGATTTTTAACCATTGGGCACAAGCCGCCCCTACTTAAATATAAATTCCGATTTCGCAACTTTAAACGGCTATAACTTAGAAACGAGCGGTCGTATGAAATTTTTTCTTCTGTCACAGTATTATTTTCATGTCATCTACTTTTTGCATAAAGTTCCGGGGTACCCTGTATTGATGAAATAATTCAAAAATCACCAGTATTCCCTAAAACATGATCGGAGTCGCATTATACATGGTGTGCTACATAAATCTCTAAATGTTAACCTCACCACTCTTCAAAAATCTAGCCTAGCCGAAATGAAGAAAATGAGGATTAATTTTCGATATAGTTTTAAATACATTTTATATTATACCAACAAAAAAATCAGTCGTTATATATTTATAGCGTATATCCGGGAAATTTAGCTTCCAAAGGTTTTTGTGTATCCAGCAGAAAATACATTGGTCCAGCAATACCTTCATACAAAGATTTAGGTCTGTCTGGATAGTTTTCTTCGTGTTCTTTCTTGTATTCAATACACCATTCAGCGAATTTCAAGGCTCTGTAAAGGTGTTTTTCTTCCTAAAATAGGTAAATTATATAACACCAATGTAATATTGTCGAATAGAATTTAGGTACATCTTGATGAACACTATCAATCTCTATATTTTAATGACTTACTAAATTGATTACCTTAGTTGTCTGATATAATTCCAAAAAAGAATAAGCATTTCCTGAGACCCCATGGCATAAACTGTACCCCTTTTTTAATAATCCTCTTTGCCAAATTATGTCGCCGCATTCAAGTGCCGAATGTAAATATCTAGTATCCTGGAAAATCTAAAACAAAAAAGTATTTTTCTTATACAAATTAAAATAAAAAAAAAACTATTAATCATTACTTGCGAATTTTTAAACCTCCGTTTGTAGTAACTTTTAGGGTAATAAATAGAAAAAGTACCTTGTAGGCAGTAGTTAACAAAGGAACAAATCCAGGACATCCATGACACCATTGTACATACTTATCAGCATCTCTACCCAAAGAAGATGGAAAATTACCACTGGGAAATCTATAAAATTTTATTTATTGAAGTAATTTGGAATCAAAAATTTTTAGTTTTCCAAAATATATAAATCAACAACTCATCACTGATACTATAGGAAATATCAACGATGAGAATTTGATGGAATAAATAAATGGTTCCATAAAATTAAATCAACATGTATTCTACCTTTGTGTTAATAAATAATCTATGGTAGGTTTTATTAAATTATTTAAATCATCTTCAGTTAAATACACCCTGGCTTGCAGAAGTAGATATAAAATACCAGCAAGTCCATGCGCGCCTCCCAAATAATAACTGTCATGCCATTCATACATTAAAGGGCATTTAAAACGACCAGCTTTTGACATATTCCTTCCTACTACTAGGATGGTCTCTATGATCTATAAACAAAGGTATTTATTTACATCAAATTACACTAAAATAATTTTCATTTACAATTGTTTCATAGCAATTTTTCATGCCACATAATATCCAATAGAATCGAATGAACAGAAAGTTTGTTAACTCAATTCTTAGTTGTTTAATTAAGCCTGGCACGAAGACCTATTCCATAACTCATATTTTACTGAAACAATTAAAGATATTTTTGGGATGAAGATTCCAACAAACTAGTAGGTAATAAAAGTATAAATTCCAAAATTTATATTTAAATAGAATGAAAACACTATGTATTGATATTACCAATAGGAAAATTATTCATTTGTTGATAAATAGTCTTGATTTTAGATCTCTTAATTACAATTACTTTCAATAGAAATTACTCTTGATCTAATTTTGAGTCTTTATCAAAATATAGTTGACAGTATCAACAAAAGCATATAAAAAAGTTCAAAGAAGTCAAACATTAAAGAAACTTATTTTAGGTATATAACATGCCATTCGGTTTGTTACGTTTTTCTTCAAACATTTTGAATATCTGTTTGTTCACGCACTGTGGCACGGTAGTCACTTCGGATTTATTTATTCTAACATTCGAGGTAGAGAAATTAATTTGTTATCAACCTCCCCCTCCATTCGAAAAATCAATAAAATCTCAGTATGTATTCTGAATCGTCCTCTACATATCTACAATTTAAATTAAAGTAAATTTTAGTGAATTTGTGGTGATTTCATTTTTTATATTCGCTGGTAAGATTTTCTTGTCCTTTTTCATTATTGTCTCACGAAACTTCCAGTTATCTTTATGGATTTCCTTTTGTTTTAAGCAAATTTTGTATGACAGATTTCATGTAAATTCCTATTTTCTATTTATTTGAGGAACATAAATAGGATAGAACAGATTCCTACTTGGTTATATTTTAAAAAAATATAAGTTCAGTTTTTTTATATGTTAGAGCATCAGTTCCTTTTATTCAAATCTGTTCTTTCTACTCGTTCCTTCTTCAGTAATTTCCATTTGAGTTTCCGTTTCCTTCCTCATTTTATTTTTTTCCTGCAGTTCTATAGCCACCAGATTGGAGTTTCTACCACACCCGAAAGTCTTAAGAGGTACACCATAAACAAACAAATTCAACTCAACTCCAACAACTGGGAATTCAGTGAGGGCTGCAACTATCCAGAATGGTTTTTTCAATAATTTTTTTCTGAAACTTTCTTTTTCTTAATAATAAATATTAATTTGGATATTATATAATTAAGGTGTTTCCAGCTTTTCCACATTGTTTTATTAATTTCCAACGTCGTTTGTTATAAAGCTGGTGGCGTCCAATTTAATATTAATTATTCATCCTATCTGAGTACCAGTTATTTAAATACTTTACTGAGGCCGAATACCACTTCCTGAGAAAGAGTCTCCTGCCGCGGAGATAAAAAGTGATATAAAATTAATTTCTAAAGCTACTATTAAAACGTGACTAATAAGAGAAACAATCCGGGAGAAATATGGGTAATTTATTTCATATCACCACCTACATAATTCCATATGAAAATAGAGCTGTTTTGGAGGGTTAAAACTCAAATTTTCGGCTAAATGGCTGTTTATTTTGCAGATTTAGTAAAAAGTGTAGATAAAGAATTACTCTTATCTAATTCTATAACAACTTATATTTAAATGAACAAGTAACCCTGTATGCTAAAACTATTAGACACCAAAATGAAATGCTGAAGATCATATAATTAGGAAATATATGAAAACAATAAAGATCTGAATTTTCTGCAATAGAAAATGCCAATGAGAATAAATTGTAAGTTTGTGAAAAATTAGTAGTACATGAATTACCGGAAAAGGTGTGCAAAAGTGAAAGTTGGAATAAATTACATATTTTAAACCAATTTTAGAACAGAAAAAAATATATATGATACTTCTTTAAACTTACCTGACTGATATAATTGTCATCAAAAGGAGGTGGACAAACATATTTGTTTACATAAAGAATGGCATATAAATATCCCACTCTGCCATACATGTATTCATTAGCCAGATCCGAGTATAAATCTAATACATCTTTATTGAGATTAGTAAGTCTAAAAATGAACAAACACAAACTGTAAACAAACAACAACCATCTGTACATATTAATTTCCTTCTAACAAAACAAAGCATTCTTAAAAATAGAAAATTGTATATATTTAATTCAATTTATTTGAGTATTTGGGCACCCAAATTGTAAATAAGAAACTTGAATATGTGTGTTAACAAAATAAGTAAATATAGTGAAAAGAAATGTAATTTATTTCTAGATCAATAAGATTTCTATTGAACACGCTGTTTACAATAACACTATCTTAAGCGTGTTTTGATAACCAAATTATCGTCTTCAGAGACTGAAGATAAACTAAAACCTAATAACTTCACTTATCCAAAAATAAACCTTCTCCAGTGAAAATTAATTAAAGCGAGAAAACCTCCTTGGCGGAAATCCTCAAATTTATTCCTTGGAATTGGAAAATCTAGTATAAAAGTTATTAGGTTTTAGTTTACCTTCAGTCTGAAGACAATAACTTGGTTATCAAAACGCGTGTCAGACAATGTAATTGTGAGTGTTGGTTTACTGGCACTATAAACAACACTGTTCTGTAAGAATAATACCAAAGGTTCCAGAAATTCCAACTTCCAAGTTAAGATGCATGTTGCATGTATTAGAAAGTAAGACATTTCAAATTTTATTGTGCCTGCTTTAAACACTTCTCGCCTTTCAGTTTCAGAGTAATAATGATTGCTTCAAGGAGATTAGATCATTGGAATTTTTCTTTCCCCTAATATAATTTATACTTGTCAGTGTCTGCTTGACATAATCTCATCAGATGCTTTCATCTTCTTGAACTCTTATTAGGCGAGTGGCAAACCCCCAAAATGACGTTTAGAAACAGGAAAAAGTGACCAAATTTGTACTAATGGCTAAAAGTGGTATATATTTATGTGTTCGAGATCGCTTTTATGATGTTATATTTTAGTTGCCACAATTTTTTAGGAGGAAACTTTCCCCATATCTATAAATTTATCAAATAATTATTCTTATTACTGAGAACATCTAAAATTCTAGAAATTTATATTAGAAGATATTTACTTCAAAATTAATTGTTTAACTTCATCATGATTTCCCAATTTATGTTTCAACACTATTCCAATTGCAAGGGGGCCTGCATCACCACAGAGAAATGTAGGTCTTCTTCCTTTTAATTTGTTAAGTGATAGAAGTTTTATTGTTTCCTAAAATACAAAAATAGCCGTTTCAGAAACATTCAAGATTTTAAATATATTTTTAAAAGTAGAAATATATTGTACTTAGTTAAAAACATATGAAAGCATCTAAGGAGTGAAAATTAGATTTTGTTATATTCATTAAACAAAGAAAATGTTAACCAAATGATACAAATATTGAAAAAAATAAAAAATATTGTGATCAGATCACTGTACAGAGTTAAATTATCATGGATCAAAAATGATTCTATCCAATTTCATATAACTCCTATGTGGTCTAATTAATTAGGTTTAAAATGTTCGAGCTGAGAGAGTTTTAAAATCAAATAAATGTTTACCTTTATTGTTTTGATGTCATCTGGTTCTTTATTGAGTTTTAGCAACGCAATGCCAGCAGTTCCAGTATACACTGAATAGTCATTGTAGTCTAAGGTCAGCAATTTTTCCAAAGTAGATTGCCATTTCAAATTGATACATTGACTTACTTTAGTTTTTGTCTATAAAAACATAATTCTAAATTCCATAACACATGATATACATACTAATAATTGAGGCACTTTCTTTTTTAAATATAGATAGTTTTGAGAAGAACACTAATTGCAAAATATTGAAAAAATATTGTATCAATTTACAAAGGTTCTTTTGTTGTGCTAACCTATTGGATCTTATAAACAAAACATTCATATAGATCAAAATTACAGCTTGTTTATTTCTGCATTAATTAAAAACACCTCATTCATTCATTATAACAACAACAACGATATATAATTTAAACGAAGTAATCAATACTCACCTCTTGTAATCCATCGGGGGTATAATCGTCATAAGGATTATTGAAAAACTTCATTACAACTCGTTGATGAAGAGTTAAACCGAACTAAAATATTTTACTTCAACGGGTTTCGTATAAAATCGAATAAAATACGCAATGTTTATTTTGTTAAAAATGTTTACATGAATTGAGGTTAATTTGACAAGTTATGTTTTCCAGCTATCAACTTTTAAAAATAAACAAAAGTTCTTTTAGTTGACACCGAATTGTAGACTATTGCGCTTAAGTAGGTACATAGTTTTATACTTGTATGTTTTACATAGAGATATTACAGATATTACATGGTAATATCTCTATGATGTTTTAAGGTTTCTACTTTCAAAATAAGTGGTTTTAGTGTTGTAATAATGAGACCCCATCTAAAAACAGAAGCAGAATGTGACGTGTCGAAATATTGACAACAAATGCACAAGTTTTACATTCATTAGTTTGACGTTTAATTGTGAATTTTTTTTAAAAAAATTACATGAATGTGTATATAGTTGAAGAATAATAAAATGGACGAACTGAAAAATAAATTATTGGGACTGATACATAAACAAGTATGACTGTTTCTCATGGAATTATAAGTAAGAGTTTTGTTTGGATAATAAAAATTTGATCTGTTTTAGCCTCCTAAAATACCTTCGATGGGTTTTAATGATGCTAATTATCATTTTTCTGATTTACCAACTCTTTCCATCAACAGTAAAACCGTACAAGAAGTGGACAGACCAGCTGATCAAGACATACTGGAGAGTATAGAGGCTGCTTATTTTTCTATTAATCCAGAATTTGATATTTGCAGATTTGAGCTTGAAGTAATATGTGTAATTTTCAAATAATGTTCAGTACACTAAGCAATATATTATTTTAGAAATTGCCTGAAATTTTGGATTGTGACCAAATACAGAGAGACTTCAAAAAATTAAAACAGCAGCATCAAGTTGTTTCAAAAAAAGTTCTTCAGCTAATTCTTGAACATCAAACTGGTTGTAATGGAGAATTTGAAAAGATAATAGAAATTCTAGAGAAGGTTAAAGAAACTTTAGCATTGTGTAAAATCAGTAGAAAAGAGTTGAAAATTGCAGCGAGTCAGTTTACTGATAGCTTAGGGATTTTGACAAATTATAGGAAAAGAAAAATGGCTCAAAATTTTTTGAACCACCTAAAAATGATTAAAGACTTGGTAAGTGATATTTAAAGATTTTAAATTTTAGGGGCTGAAATTGTGTGTACATAAAGCATCCTTAAGTTGTAATAGGTCTAATTTTTTTCAATAATCCCAATATTATGAAAATTATTTATTAATAAAATTAATGAATTCAATAAAAGTTATATATTGTCGAATCATATTCATTCATTTGAAATCTAGAAATGCTTGTAAAAGAAGTTGCTTCCAGAACTAATCATACTGTTAAAGGTCTAGAAAAAACTGAAATTAATCAATGTCATTGAATACCAATTATTATGTTTATAATATGTACAGATGAATATATTCAATATTATGAACATCTTATAAACATGATAATTGGCATTCAATGACATTGATTAATTACCATTTTTTTCTCATACACAATTTTTCATATTGACGATAAATATTGCAAATTTGATAGTATCAATATAAAAATATTTTTTCTACTACCATGCATAAATATGTTCTTTAGACATACTGATAAGTGCGTAAAACTTTACACACTGGTGTATAAAAAAAATCTATCAAGGTCTCTGTGGCATAGTGGATAGAGTAGACTTACATGCGGAAGGTTCCAGGTTCAAGCCATTCTCTTGCCATTTATAATTATTCTTAGGTGGCATTTATAATTGGTATTTCTGGTGCATTCTGGGAAAAGTTGACTAAACTAAGAATCAATGATAAAATTTAATAACTTTATAAATTGCACCTTTAACATTGGTATTGTTAATAATTGAAATCTTCTCATATTTTTATAATTTATTCTAATCATGATTAAAACAATCAAAATATTAATAAAATATATATTTTATAAAGAAACAATAAAAGCGTTACAGTTTCTTCTAAAGAGCCTTAATTCATGCACTAGTGCGGATAGGAAATTATTATAAAACTTTTGTATTCTGATAGAATTTTCGGCAGTAGAAAAAATATTGTATGCAATTCGTGTGTAAAGGCGTTTTTCCGACTCATGTGATTGTCGCATGACCTGAAAAAAGGCTACTTTATACACTTGTTACATAAATAACTATAATGTAATTAAAAATGAATGATTCTGCTACTTAATTTTCATTATAATAGTTTACAAAATAAATGAACTTGTCTTTTCATATGTACGCAGCACAGCTTTGAAAAAAGATGTCAGCAAATGATGTTGGAAGAGGATTTTGTTGGAATAATAACTGAATTGAAACGATGTCAGAAAATTGCTAGTCAATATAGGCATTTCAGTTGTGTAGCCGCCTTGACTTACAAAATACAAGAAACTTTGGAAAACACAGATTCCCAACTAGATAGAATATTAGCTCAGGTATGTTTATTAATTTTATGAAAGTATATCAATTGATTATTTATACTCTTTATTTCTCCAAAAAAATCACAAAGTGATCTCTTAGCATTTCAAACTACATATCTCAAATATACATATATTTTTTATATATAGTAAATAAGGAATAATACATCAAACTACAATCATTTGCTTCATTATTGTATAGCTAAACTTCATAATTATATTAGAGATAAGTTATATTTTTTCCTGATTGTTAGTGCTGAGAACTTGCTTTTATGTTATGTTAAGGTAAAAGCAACTATAGCTGACACTTTCTAGTTTGATCCTCAAATATTAAGAAATCTATGTATTAATAGGTAAATTAAAAATAGGATCCTCGTGCCATTTAGGGAAGTTGATGTCAGGTGAATCATGATATTTCTGTGAATTCTAAAAGATTTGGCTAAGGTAACTACTCTTAAATACAAATTGTGAGTATATATCCAATATCTTTAGTTTTCTGTGACTTTAGGGTAATAACCATTTAACTTTGGGGCTTGAAATCAAAGTTACTTGTATTTTTTTTTCAAAATGGCTACGTTGACTTTGGGTACACATATTTTTAATACGTATCAGTGGTTGACATGTTATGTCGATTATAGGTACAATGGAGAATATGTTGTGTCACAAAGTAGACAAAAATAAATTGGACCAAAAAACAGTCTTTTTTTTTAATTTCACATGCCAAAGAAAATATCGATATGGAGCAAAGAGCAGATTTGTCTGACTGCTGAAATGATATACCTCTAGCCACTGTCTTCATACTAATTTATCAAGGACTACCCTTTGGGAATAATTTCATAGGAAATATCTAGATTGGGAAAATGTGGGACTTTTCTATATGTATCCTCCAGAACAATAAGAAAAAATTGTTGATGGATTAAATTTATAGTAAAGAGAAAGTTTCTAATAACAAAGATTAATTCAGTATCTGATGCAAGGAAATTAGCAGCTGAGTCGAAAATCGATCTTGATATAAAAAATTCCAAAAGAGAACGTAGATGGTTTCAAGGTTTTATGTCGACATCCAAATTTATCCCAGCGCATTAGCAAGAATTTAACTAACAGTTTTTGAAAATTACTTTTTACCCAAGTATTTACATAAAATCTGAATTTGTCAGATACTGATAATGAGGATTTTTTGTATCTTGTTTTTTCAATAATTAGAATTACACGGTCTTGTTTTTAAACATTTTATTTTAATTTTGTTATAAGTTCAGCAGTATTAACATATTGTCTGACTTTGATCATGCAATATCTAGTACAGGACTTGCACTTTTAAATGAAAAAATGCATATCCAAAGAAATAAAAATCTTCAGAACTTCTAATTATGTTCATCTACCTAATACTAACTATCTAATAGCTCTGCATTAAAAATGGAAAAAGGTATTCTTTATTTCTTTTATTTGAAATTATTTTTTTAAAGAAATATTCTCACCAAAGTGCCTGCCACTGGTGCTCTTACCTTATCATTACATTAATGATATTTTTATAAAATAAAATATATTTATTTATTTATTCAGTCGTATCAAATGCAGTTTTGTTGAACAACATCACTATTCATGTTATTTATTATTTCCAGACTTGTTTTCATTTTGACAAAGATCGTTACATAAAACTTCAAGCTGCTTATGATCTCCTAGATAAATCACAAGTATCTATGATCGACAATTTACATGTTCACTATATAACTGCAATATATAACTCATCATTTAATGTAGTGCAATCATATATTTCATGCCCCGATGTATTGGAATCAAGTGAAAATAGTGGAAAAAATCCATACACGGTTTTATGTCAAGTAAGTTTTATCTTAATGTATATTTGCCGGGATTGGCTGAAAATAGCTTCCTAAAAAAAGGATTGAATTTTATTCATGTTTGTGATATAAATGAAATACTTCATGTTTCAGTCCATAGATGTAGACGTTTTTATACCTTGCCTCGTCCAACTCTGTAAGTTATTGTTCAAAATTGTTTTGAGCTACCACAAACTCATGAAATGGCATAATTCTGATAATGATACTGATAATACTGAATCGGACAGTGATATTGCCGCTAGCAAACAAAAATTGAATCATAACTTGATAAAAATATGGGATGATGTACAAAGAAAAGTATCTAGCTTATTATTAAATGGTGATTTAACAAAGTATAAGTTTGATCAATTTGTACAAGTGCTTAGAGTCGTTCATAGGTAATTTATCATAATTTCAATCATGAAATTCAAATATTTTACTGTTCACTTTGCATATTTAATGCATTGGCAATTAAGAATAATGCTCAACTTAAGACCTCTCGAAGATCATGAAAATACTGATCTGGTCTTTTATTAATCATTCAAGTTCCTTATAATGTATTTTAGTGTTTATTTGCATTTATTCACTACAGATGATTTTTACTCAGAAAAGTTTATCTTCAAATTACTTCAATTATTAATGAATAATTAATTTAAATTAAAATGGCTTGTGAACACGATAGAGATTGCCAATTATTTTTATAAATTCAGTTACATAAAAATCATAAAATCTATTCAACTAAAAACTATTATTATATCACTTTATGATTCACCTAATGGTATATGTTTATGTTCTGCTACTTTTAGGTTAATCCAAGTAGGAGAAGAATTCTGTTCCAGTAAATCTGAAGACTTACAAGAATCTATAAAAAAACAAAGTGAATATTATTTTATGAATTATCATGCACAACGCTTAGAAGAATTGAAGATATTTTTGGAGAACGAAATGTGGGAAATTTGTCCAGTAAAATCGTCTTTCAAAATAAGCCAGTTACAGGTACATAAATATTACATACTTTGTTAATTTCTCCTTTTATATTGTGTAGAATTCGAAAATATGTTCCATGGATTCCACAATTTCTTTAAAAATTGATAGTTTGAACTAGTTATTGATACTTTTTATTTGCTCTCCAAAAGTTGTGATATTCATACTGAACAAATTATTTACTACTACCACTGCACCAAAACTGTTAAACTAAAGGGAATAAAGTTTCTTCCTTCCCTCCCATGATATCAATACCAGTTAGTTTCTGATAGACCACATCTTGTTAGGTGCTCCCTCTGAGGAAGCTAGTGAAGAGGATTCGTTTTAACTAAATATTTTTAAATCTAGTAATATCATAGTTCTAAAGAAACTTTTTGGATTGGAGTGATCCAGCACAGGGAAGCAGCTCTAGTTTCCCCTGGTTTTTTTTTATAGCTGTAGACTAAAGAGATTCAATTATTCTTACCTGTTCTATCAACTTTTATTCAACATTCTCACTCAGAATCAATCTCGCTGTTTAGCTAACTGCCTAGATATCAGAATGAATTTGTGTCACATTTCTGATAGTTTCTATTAATTTTAATACAGTATCCAATAACATGTATTTCTGCCCTTACAATAGTCAGACAGGTGTCTAGAGATTGGTACCAGCCCAAATACTCCACCAAAAGCTTCTGCAGTGATTTTTATACCATATGTACACCATCCGATGGTATTCCTTTTGAAAGTTTAGGTGGTGTTTTTCCTTTCCCATTCTTCCATGTTACTTAACACCCAGATGTTCTGAGAATGGCCTCATAGGCTAATATGTACATCAACAAACAAAAAGATCTGAAATAACCTCAAGTGCCCTAATTGGACAAATACTAATAGGTCCAATGATGCACATACAGGCAAGCCTCGATATTTTTTGGTTACCAATTGAGACCCCTGGTTTTAATTGGTGAAAAAATTACGATTTGGAAAGTAACCTCCGGTTAAAGTAACCTACGTTGCAACAAATAAAGAAGATTCAAGTAATTTTGAATTATTTTACATTAGAGAACAGTTCTCCATCTACTTGTACATATTCTTTTAGCATACATTTTCGGTACCAGACTTTTCATTTTTTCATGTCAAACAATTACTATATTGTGTTTTCATACCTTTAAAACCACATACAGATCAACTGTTACTTGACATGAAAATGAATTTTATTGATTCTGTTTGCTATTCTAATGGTTATGAATTTTCATTGGTTAGATTATGAATGAAATTGAAGTTTCATAGGTTAGTTGTAGAGTAGTCTAGCATTCCATCTCATGGTAAATACCTCTCATTTCGTTAGCCTTTTAAAGACTTGATATAAACCATTTAATGTATACATTTGATTTTTCCAAATAAATAAATAATTTTTCATTATCATCTTTTGTAAAAGTTGAGTTGAAATGATAATGTGTGTTTTTTAGGAGTTCAAACCTTTTCGTTATTCAATAAAGACTTTTGGTACACAAGTAAGTCCTACAACTATAAACTATTCCACTAATTCAACGGAATGTTGTTCCTCAACTCATTCACTAGATGGTAGTAGTATAATAGGGAATTATTTCATTCGGTTTGCTGAACATGGAACCCCATTTGATACTGGTCTAGATAATACTGTAATAGAGGAAGATATCATGGCTTCAGAAAACGATGGTTCAGGATATTATTCGGAAGAAAGTGATGACAATCAGGATTTAGAAAATGATTATGTGGAAGATTTAAATAATTTAAGGTAGTTATTATTATATTTGAACTATGTTTACTTTTGTCAGTAATGCTTCATTATATTTATCAGTTTTGGTGAAATGAATACAACTCAACGAGTCCCCAAATACTTACTTTGTTCCATTGTGCTGCTCATAGATCTAAACTATTTTATAATTTTTCGAAGGCAACATAGGTTAGATTATATTAGATGAGTTAGTGCTTGAGGTACCTTATTAACACTTGGATCTATTGTGTACCCAAGAGTGTTCACCAGTCAAGTAGCAACGACTTTACAAAGTGAGCTACCTGCCTGGAGGTTATGCAGCTTGCCTCTTCTGGATTTAAAATGTTTGAATGTTCGGCGGTTTCCTTTGGTTCCTTACAGAAACGACGTTGTACTTCAGATGGTATGACAGTGTCCAGTAAGCATAGCAGTAACTCTTCTTTTGCAAAAAAAGAGCTTTTTCAGACCAATTGGTGGAATAGGATAAATTTTTTTTTCGATTTTATCTGTCCTTGAGTCTTATTCCATGTTTCTAATTTCTTCTCATTTTCCCGCTTTTTTATGACTTGATGACTTTTTGTGAAACCTAGGGAAGGTTGTGGTCCGATGAAAGGAATTTTTTTTTCGCCAGATGATCAGCTTGTTCATTGCCGTGTATTTCGATGTAGCCAGGTACCCACATGGGAGTAACTTTATTGTTTGCTCCCATTGAGTTCAAAGATTTAATGCAGTCCTATACTAGCTTTGAATCAATTTTATAAGTGTCAAGCGCTTGTAGGGCTACTCTGCTTTTTGCTGGGATGAATATCTTTGCATTGAGGTAGTTACGTTGTGCGTACTGAGCAGTACATGTAAGGATAGCATATGTTTTCGCCTGAAAAATGGAAGGTTTTGAACCATATATTCTTTTCCTTACTTGTCCATTTTCCATTTTCGAGCCATTAGTGTAGAATACTAATGAGCCTTGTGGAAACGCAATCTCTGCACTTTTCCTTGGCTGTCGACTGATCTGTTCTGTTCTTTGTATGCCTTTATTGCTCCACTTATTATAAAGGTCTTCAAAGGGTGCAAATCTAAAATGCCAGGCCGACCTTTACAACTTATCTAGGCATTAGTATAAGAAAGTTTGTATTGTTCTTCATAATACCATATCAAATTATATACAGTTGAGTTTTTTTAATTATTACAATTTCTAGGAATGTAAATCGAAAAGAAAAAAAAGAAAAGTCACAAACTAATACTCCAATTCTTACCAATACTACATTAACTGTACTTCGTCAAATGGGAAAATACATTCAGATGTCTCGCCTGCTAAAACCGATTGCTTTTCGTATTATATCATCTATGAATCAACTTTTTGATTATTATTTATATTCAGTACATTTATTTTTTGGATCCGACTTGGTATGTATTAATCTTCATTGCATACATTTATTCTATTTTTTTTAATTCTTGTTTTAGTGCGTTTCCAGTACAAATCTATATTCTCAAGAGCTTAATATGACATTAGAAAGAATCTCGAATGATCTGATATTAGAAAACATGCCAATAGATCAAGATACAGGTCGAATCGGCAAAGTTTATAAGCCTTCCATTTCACCTTTAATAGATTTAAAAAATCCAGAAACATTGTATGGTTTGTCTGAAAGAATAGTAGCTGTAGAAAGTCTGATATTTTTAGCAAAAGAATATGAATTCTTACAAGAATATTTAGAGTATTTGACACCACAGAATCATAAAGCATTGTTACAACAGTTTTACCTACAAGTAAGTAGATTTTTTCATACATCCGATTTGTTATTTTTACATGCAAATTTTCGCTCACTGTCACATTGCTAACAGTTAATATAATTGACAGCACTATATCAATTACTCTTTCCTGGAAATAAAAGTTTTCTACTATATAGTCTGTGTGCCAACAGAATCTGTCAATTTGTCACCATGAATTTTAGTTTAAGTGCAATTGCATTTTTAATCTCGCAAATACCTACTTAATTCTTTATACTAATTTATTTTGAATAGAAGTTTCGTCCTCTGAGCAACAAAATCTGCACACTGTATCATCTGCTAAGTCTAGCATCTTCAGGTGTCCATTGAATGCTCGATAAGATTCCTTTTAGTATTCATAGATTGATACATTCAGCAGATCTTCTCTGATGATCGTTTTCCAGAAGAGTATTTGCCTGTCTCAGCCACTGTAGAATGTCCTAATAATTGGTTTTGCTCCTATCTACCTTCTTTTCCTATGCTATTTCTATTGTTCTGTAGCTGATACCACAGGTCACATGAAAGGCTTGTCTGTCCCCCTTTAGCGAGCTTATCAGTCTTGCCCTACTTTAGTGTCTTTTGTTTTAGTAGGTAGTAGTTGTGCCATCCATCTAGAGGTTCTCCTATCTACTCCTCTCGCATCTAATGTTCTTTTGACAGCATCGTGACTTGAACAGATTAGAATAAAAATAGGAAATTGAGAAATTAGTTTGTTTTTTGGTGACTACTAATTCTTAATAATTGACAATGTAGAAAAATTATCAATAATAAACATAATAGGCTGATGGTTACAATAGCTTTCTCTCAATCTTGATGAATAACATTCTTGTGAATTGTAGATTGATCATTCATTATGTTTCAACATATTTGAAATAATACACCATTACATTTTTCTTGTTCTGTATTTAGATGATTATATAAGATGGCATGAATGAAGACTTAAATTATATTAAACCAATTTATGAAATAGAATACAGATGTTGAAATAAGAGTTATCTAGTGCCTTATGTTTAGTTTATTAGATTGACCTCACCAAAACATACAAAGCACTCAGCTCACATTTTCTATTACTGTGAAGGTTACACAAGACTATCGTTTCTGAATATATGGCAACTGCTCCGTGTATTTGACTTATTAAGTCTGATTGTGTATAAGTCAATGTTAAAATATACACATCTGCAAATTCCACCCTAAATAGGAATAGAACTTGAAATATTATTTTGATTTAGACAATAATAGATTGTTTGGTGAACTTAAAACAATGTAGATTTTTATATTTGTATAAAATTACAAAAATTAATTTCTATGTAATATCAATAAAATTAATCATTTAATTTATATCCAGTTAAAATATAACCTCCAGTAGTCATATTTACTTCAGGATGTGTCCTGTTCGGTAAAACTTGATAATTTCTCATAAAACTATTACAAAGTTTAATATTAATGATGTCAGTGCGAGTTTTTAAATAAAAATACAGATCATGTTGTAATTCTTTTAAAGAACTAAATACCACAAAATGTCTATTACCATGTAAAAACTGTAAAAGTTCCTTAACCAAATTAACAGGATGTTCCTTAGCTGTAATTATTAAAGAATCTACTTTTTGTTCCAAAAGTCTACAAGCTCGCTCATTATCTAGTTGCCACGACTTTTTCTGCACTAGAAGTTCTTTTGATACCATAGATTGAGATGATTCTTGTGTTTCTAGTACAATATTAGTTGCTTGTAATTCCTCCACCTTATCTGTCTCCAGTTTTCGTTTCTTGTTCAGTGGTTCAGCTTCATCAAGATTATCATTTACAAAAGTATTGTCTTCTGATTTTTCGTTAACCTTTTTAGCTTGATAATAACACCTCAAAACAGAATATAAGTTAACATTAATGCATCTCTCAGCTTGTTCTTTTGGAAATTGCATCGCAACAAATGCACTTCTTTGATATTCGTTCCCGGGATGCATGTGTATAAGTTGTCCACTTGTTTTGGGACCTAAAGCATTTGTTATAGCAGCCGGCATAAGGCCAGAAGTTCCACTATCATAGAGAAGATGATTACCTATAAAAGAAGAAATATTTACTATATATTGAATTGTTAATATTGAAATTTAAAGAGTTCAACAACGGCCAATGGTAAAAGGGACAGACAGTTCAAAATTTAGTAATTCTTACCTTCTGGATGAATATTAGAATAAGTTAGAATCTGTGACAAATCATCTATCCTTATTCCTAGAGTTTTATTAGTGTCTTGTCTATAAAACATCTGTGCCAATATTCTAATTGTAGGTTTTCTGATTTGAACATATTCAAAATATTTTTTCTCTTTTTTCTTGATATATTTTTCTTGTGAATAACCTGTCTTCAACGAAAATGTTTTTGAATTATTAATAAGTTGACCTACAATATTATTTGAACTTAATTCTTCATCTACAAGCTTATCTATATCATCTTTTGTGAGACTTTGTGAATCGGCGTTATTTGGTATATTTCTATTATCTGTGCCAGATTTCTCGATATTTAAATTATTCACTACAGAATTCACACTTTCCACTTTGTCCAATAGATAATTTTTTTTATTTCCCGGAGTATTTTTCATTTGAAAAGTATCATAATATCTTTCACCAACCACATTATCCATTTCTATATTGAAAGATCCTAATATTAAACGACCGTGTGCTTTTAGTTTATGTAACTTTGTGTAACCCTGCCTCTGGACAATAATATGGTCACCAACTTTTATTATATTCTCTGCTTGATCCATCTTTTAAAAAGCTTTGAAATATTTAACCTCGTTTCTGATTACAAAGGTAAGGTTAAGAGATGTCAACCAAATGTCAACACGTCAAAAATATTCATAGAGTTAATCACAAAACATACCTCGGGTACGTTCTGTGTAATTAATTGCAATACAAATGTTGACAGTTGGTATTCTTGGAGTATTTTTTTCTCTGTGATGTTTTTGATATTAATAGGTAAACCTTCGCGTAAGTGCCGACAATAGTTACGAGTGTTTAATGGGTTACTATTAACGATGTGGAGTTTACTGTTACGAGCGTCATGGTACGTCGAGGTATTTCTAATTCGGCGGCAATAGTACGGTTATTTTTGGGTAGACTATGAAGACTTGCGTTATTAATGTACGAGTTTCAACTGATAGTTTCTTGGTTCTATCCAATTTAAAATTTATAAGTCTGAATTTGCGAGAACGGAAACACCTCACAAAAATATGTCTTGATCCAAAAAGTATTTTAATCACAGCACGTTCTTGCATTTCACAGGGTTGACTGGGACTAAACTACAATCATAAACACCGAAGAAAAAATTCCGTTGAAGAAAAATAAATAAATCGACCGGTACTGGCAAGTTTTAACTTGTCGCTCGTATAAACTAAACAAATAACGGACACTATTATTTGTGGTTTGTAGGAGAATATGAAAGAAATTAGTTGAAGTGTATTATTTCGAAATGTATTATGGGGTAGGCAAAAACTGACCGGTGGTTTAAAAAAAATCAAAACATTATTATTTTTAAATAATGGAATTCCATGTTCATATTTTTTATATATTGTAATGTTTTTCTTATTTATTTACACTCTTTCTATTCGTGGGTGAATTAATAAGCACTGTCTTCTACGTTCTTCATTCATTTAAACACTCTACAATACACTTAACTTTATATAATTTACTTATAAATATCACTTGAACAATTTCTGCAATTAATTTTACTAATTTGTTCTTTTCACTACGACTATTTATTTAAAACTAAAACTAACTGCGCTTACACAACTCCTTATAAATCCTAAATAGAATTCTACAAACTTTTAGAACAAAAAAACAACCAATAAATAAATAGACCTTCTTAGAAATTATTTAAAAGAAATACTGTAAATAAACCGTTTGCTATAATGAAAAGTTCTAAAAAGAAACATTGACTGACAATTATAAAGAGTAGATGAAAGGCGTCGCGCGAATTCTAAAATTTCATTGTAGCTAAACAGGGTCGACCTAAGGACCCATTTCGTGAACTTGTTCGTAACAATATACTCATATCAATATACTTTTTTTAGAATATTGCGAGTGTTCCAGATTTAAGAAATCCCATTTATATGGCTGTAGTAGCACAGTCTTTCGATTTAAGACAAATTTTAATGAACATGGCCAAAATAAATTGGGAAGTTAGAGATGTTAGGTCTATGCACAATTCATATGTTGATACATTATTAAGAGTAAGTAAATAAATAGTTAAGTTAAATAATTAAAATTAATAGTTAGAATATGATTTTTTCAATAAAAAATATACAGAACAAATAAGGATATAATAAGAATCAGTATTTTTTTAATAAATCAAATTTTTGTAATCAAAATTACTGAGTAAAAAATTTTCTTATTTTTCTGAACTATGGATTTTTTAAAAGATAAAATTCTGTACAATTTTCTTTATAATTAACTTTAGTAAGTAATATCGCTTTTTTTGTCACTTGTCCAAAAGTTATTCATTAAAAAAATATTGTTTCACGATTATTAAAGCGGGAGACCATTTGAACCAACCTTTGTATTGATGCATTTCGTTTATTTTTCCATTCGGCAATTTTCTTTTCCGTAACGTATAGTTTCATATAATCATACTCATGGTATATATCATTGTCAGATATTGAATATTGATAAATATTAAAAATAAGAACAATTTCAAAAATTGCTTCTTGAAAAATCCGGAACGTAAGATGGAAATCCGGGACTGTCCCGGCCAATCCGGGACGTATGGTCACTTTACTAATAGGTCCAGAATAACAAATGAAGTTCAGGTAGCAATCAGGGAGACCAAGCTGTATTAGAATTATTTTGAACTTAAACTTTACAGAATTTACTAATTAAAATTTATGGATTCAATATTTATTGATTTTACGACAACTGCACTCATTGTGTAATTAGTAAAACTTTTGTATAATTTTAGTTGAGCACAAGACAAAAATATTGTTCGAAGCCGATATGTAGTTACTGATTATTGATTAATTGATTATTGATAATTATATTGATTAATTTTTCAGGAAATACACATTTTTACATTACGTTTAGAAGAAATATCTTTAAAAGTACCAGTTTCATCTGAAGTATATAAAAATATTTGGACAAACGTTGCTCATATAGTGACTCATACTTTAGTACAAGGGTAAGTTATGTATACTAGTTTAGTTGTAAAAAATTGGCTGTAAAAGAAAAAAATTCATATTATGGATGCTGAAAAATTGGTTCTTCTACTTTTGTTTCAACTAGCCATTCGGGAAACATCTCATGTCCATTTTTGCCTAAAGTTGAGATGAAATTTTAGGAACTGTTATTGATATTCATACTGAAAGACACTGTCTACACTACCATTACATCAACACTAAAAATGACACTGTTTACACTAGCATTACATAACAATCACAATGACACTGTCTATACTACCAAAAATCAGTGTTTACCCATACAAATATGTTCGAGGTGTCAAACATAAGGTGACCCATATACTTATCTCCAAACATATAAGAGTTATCAAAAAACTTTGATTATAGAAGTTCTTTTTATTAAAAGGAAGTTTTAGATTATTGACTTTTGGATCATTCTTCAGTATCAACATCAACTTTAGAATTGTAAATGGAACACCCTACATTTTATTGCGTTTTTCGATTTAATGGTAAAAACAAAGGTAACTTTCATGGGACCGACCTGTTTGATTTCCGCACGGTTTAAGAAATATTTAAGGTTGACTGGCATCATTTGCAAAATAAATTTCTAAATACAAAACTTAGGTTCTTTATAAATCATACAATTTAGTAAGCCTAAAGTAAAAATAGTATCCTTTTGGATTCAGGTGGCCCAAATGATGAAGGTCACTTATATCCAGAAGGATATAAATAGAGTTTAGAAGTAATTTTTGGAAAATTGTATATATTATTAGAAAATTTCTATTGAAATGAAAAATACTAAACAATACAAGATATTCATTCTTATTTATAATTTGAATTGTTTAACCTTTTATTTCATACCTGAAAACATTTTGTCATTTGAGAATAAAAAAATCTCAAACAACATTTATAATTTTTTCAAACATCAAAATAAAAATAATCCTTTGGTAGCATTAGATTACCAAACCCCTGTAGAAACAAAAAAATATATGGTGTCAAATATGGACTATCCTTTTTTTGATTTCCCGAAAGTTTCTTTTTTTTTGGATACGAGGTGTTTCTCATATAACCTATCCATATTATATGAAAATTATCATGTTCAACCTTGTCTTAACTCAATACCTGAAGCTCCTGATAATAAAATTTTAGGTTTTCTGAAGCTAAGAAATGTACTAATGGTGGAAGAGCATTGATGCAGTTGGATTTCACTCAGTTTTTGACAAAATTTGAAAAAATATCTTCTCTAAAACCAGTGCCTCACAAAGAATATGTTGAAAACTATGTTAAAGCATATTATTTACCAGATCTCGAGTTAGAAACATGGATTAAGGAACATAAGGTTAGTTAGTAAACTTGAACGTTGTTATCCTCTTGCACTTATCCAACTTTAATTATTGGATGATAAATTTGTATGTATGTATTATATTTGTTTTAGGAATATTCCTCTAAGCATTTATTTGGATTAGTGAGCTGCGCATGTCAAAATAATAAAAAAACACGACAAAAATTGTTGCAAGTAATTGAAGACATAGAAAAAAACAAGTTTCATAGGTAACACAACTGGATTTTCAACAGTCATTTTATCTTTTTAACTATTCTCTCTTCTTATGTGATATTGTTACATATTATAGAATTTTAAGTTTAAATCTATTTATTAAAACCATTGAGTGATATTTTTACCCGAAAAATGTATTTTTATGAATTCCAGAGAACAACTTTTGTAATGTACTTATTTTGTTTCCTTAATTATATATTTACCAGTTTAAAAATTATTTTATTCTATTTTCCTTTATTTCTATACATGTTGACAAGCACTTTATTCCATAAAACATTTCCCTACTTGGGGCAAAACTCGCAAGTAATACCATTGGACTCTGCAGATAACTTTGTTATGGGAAATGCGTCGGATAGTGTATTTATACAGTGCTTTTCAGATAAAAGTATCCACCTTTAATAACTTTTGTAATACTGGTATTTAGAAAAAATCCAAAAACACGTCAATTTATGTTGGAAGGGGCAAGCATTATGGCTTATTTAAAATTACTGGAAAAGCCACCCCCTCACCCCTAGCAGCATCCCCTTTATTTTTTTAAATTACTTTTCATATTTTTTTTGTAAAATTTGGATACTCCTCTTTGAGCTGATTTCAAAAATGTATAATACTTGTAGGTTAAAGTGGTTAGTTTGAGATAAACAATTTTTCTTTTAAGAGCACAAATTTTACTTATTATTTACTTTCACCTTATTTGCCTGTACTAAAATGGGTTGTACAACAGTTCAAACTCTTTAATCTTTTTAACTGTGCTATTTATTATGAAGTTACAATAAGTGTTCAAAATGAGTACCATTCACTTCCATACAATGGTATAATCTATTTTGAAATGCCTCTCTGACATTGCTTAATACGGCTGGATTTAATTGTCGACATTCATTTTCTATCCTCTCTCGTAAATCATCCAGAGATTCTGGTTGGGTAGCATAAACTTTTGTTTTTAAATACCCCCATAAAAAGAAGTCTAGGGGTGTTACATCCGGTGACCTAGGTGGCCACTCCATCATCTGCCCCCTTCTACCTATCCAACGAGCGGGGAATGTTTCGTTTAAAAATTGTCGGACAGACATAGCATAGTGTGGGGGAGCTCCGTCTTGTTGAAATACCAGTAAATCTTCGGAAAGGTTATCATCATTTTCTATTATTGTTGTAATACGTGGGTCAACCCCTTCCCTGAGTAACTCAAGATATGATTCACCATTTAAATTTCCGTTGATGAAGAAAGGTCCGACAATGTGGTCACCTAGGATACCACACCAAACGTTTAACTTTTGGGGATGTTGTGTATGGAATTCACGCATAATATGTGGATCACTTTCAGCCCAATATCTACAATTATGCCTACTTACTAAGCCATTTAATGACCATGAGCATTCATCAGAAAAGCAAATATTGTTTAACAATTGTGGATTGTTATTGATAATTTGCGTCATTGATTCGCAAAACTCTAGACGACGATCAAAATCATCTTCATTCAACTCGTGCACCAACTTAACTTTGTATGGGTGGTACTTGAATTTATGTAGAACTCGGAAAACTGTAGAAGATGAAACACCGATCGCTCTACTTATTGTTGACAACGATTGGGGTTGTTGAGCCTCTAAGCTGACTTGCCCTAAAATTGCCACTTGGATATTTTAATTTAATAATTTAATTAATTTAATTTAATATTCTAGCAGCAGCTCTTGCACAATTATTATTTTGGTAGTATAAACCTACAATTTCAATTCTTTCTTGCAAAGAGTAAACCATTTCAGAGAAACAAAATAAATAATGTATCAAATTACACTATCAATAGTGACTACAAATTCTAGTTGACAATGTCAAACTTTAATAAAAAGTAGTTTTTTGTTGTTTGGATTTTTTAAGTAGAATAAATAGCACAGTTAAAAAGATTAAAGAGTTTGAACTGTTGTACAACCCATTTTAGTACAGGCAAATAAGGTGAAAGTAAATAATAAGTAAAATTTGTGCTCTTAAAAGAAAAATTGTTTATCTCATAAACTAACCACTTTAACCTACAAGTATTATACATTTTTGAAATCAGCTCAAAGAGGAGTATCCAAATTTTACATAAAAAATATGAAAAGTAATTTAAAAAAATAAAGGGGATGCTGCTAGGGGTGAGGGGGTGGCTTTTCCAGTAAGTTTAAATAAGCCATAATGCTTGCCCCTTCCAACATAAATTGACGTGTTTTTGGATTTTTTCTAAATACCAGTATTACAAAAGTTATTAAAGGTGGATACTTTTATCTGAAAAGCACTGTATATATATATATATATATATGTAATAGATATTTATATTGATACACTATTTGATTATTGTTTTACTGCTAATTTCACATTTTTTTGTTTACTTGTTTATCTTCATCAACGTTTCAGTTATAATGTACCATATATTTTTAGCCTTGATACATATCAAATAAAAGATCGAAACATTGGCATTTTAAAAAACTCTTGGACGGTTTTGTTTTGTGTCCTCAACCCGCAATACCATTCGAAATTACATACTAGTAAGGACAATAAAATCAACAATGATAAATATTTTTCTAAACTCAAATTTCTATTATTTTCTGAACACAACTCGTATATGGCTTCTGTGGAGTTTGGTTTTGTCAAATCAATTTTCATATATTGAATTCCACTAAAGAGATAAAATGATATTTGAAGTAAGCTGTGTGTATTAAATGCTATGGAATCTTGAACAGGTAATAAAGTGTGTGTATATGGGGGAGCGAGGGTGTGTGTGTGTATGACCTTCAGTGGCAACTATAATGTACATAAAAGGACAAGCCATTAATATACCGAAAACTCTCGACCCAACTCCAGATCCCAAAATATGGTAAGCTAGTATTCCCTGAATTGAAACGACTAGCTAATTTTTTCTTGTTTACGATGTGAAAATTGATTCATACCGGTTTTTCATTAATTATCGTACCTTGCCAATATTTCAGGTTTGCAAAAAATATTAGTATATATTAAAGATAGTGTGGAATATACACCATGTAATTTTTTGTGTCCTTAGTTTTGTTTTATAATTATGTAAATAACGGGATCGTATCAACATTCTTAAAATAATGGAATCATTTAACAACGTCTATATGGATTTCACAATAATAATAACTAAATAGCAAATTTTCAAACAAATCCAAACCAAGAAAAAATAAATCATAAACCGTTGTACCTTCCACTAGTCAATAATCAAAAAAACTGAAATATATCTTATCTAAACACAACGTCAGCGTATGTAAAAAATCAGAGGATACACTAACCTCTCCCCTGTTATTAACAAAATTTAAAAAAAGTTTAAATTGTTTGAAAATTACTATGCAATAATTAAAAACTAAAATACGGAACAAGTTTACTAAAAATTCATCAACTGCTTTACACAAGCACGAATTTGATTTTAAAAACAAAAATATCAACTCAAGATAAATATAACCAAAAATTAACAATCAATGGCATGAGTTGTTTACAACAAAATGAATTATTATTAGCTACAGATAAACAAGAATTAAAAAATTTTCAAGATAGATAAACTGATGTCTAATTTCACTATTCACTGACATATCTGGTGACATTACTGGCTGACATTTTAATAATAATTTTTTCTTCTACCGTGTGTAAAGTACGTTCTTAGACACACTTCACTTTACGAATTGGTGAGTAAAAAAATTGTTATTAAAGGTTCCTTAGCGTAATGGCTAAAGTGAGAGACTCACACTTGGGAGTTCCCAGGTTCAAGTCGCTCCCATCCAATTTTTTGTTTTTTCGAATATATCGTTATAGTTTCTTGTAAGGAAAAATTAAACGCACTAGTGCGTAAAGAAACATACTTTTTCTACAACGGCTATTTCTCATAGCTAACTTAATTTCAAAATCACGTTTTGCTCACACTGTGAGAAATATTGTTTCTCAAAACACTTTGCCCACACCACATAAATTTATATGGAGAATCAACAAATATCGTTGAAAACTTAGTTGGCTATTGTCAACTTTAAATAGTTGACACAACTGTCAGATTATAGAAGTTTTTTAAATTCTTAGGACATAAACATATCGATAACTATCGCTTTGTAATAATATGCTTATGTTGAGACACAGACCACACCAGACGGGAAAGTAGATCCAAAAAGAAGGCAGTTTTTTTCATCATTGTTCAGTACATTACAAATCGTATTTATCTGTCTTTATCACACTTACTACAAAACGTTTGTAGAGGCGCTTTTGTATTTACAGAAATCTTTCGAAAGTTACATTATTTGCACACGTTAGAATCTGCAATGAGCATTTCACAAAAGATAGATTTGTGCCGTGTACCTCAGTTTTACGTTTGAAAGCTGATGCAGTGCCCACAATTCTGGAAGTCCAGAAGGACCATGTTATGAAGGTTGTATTCTAATATTAATTAGGTTTGTATTTTACAATGAAAATAATAATTTTAGGGACTGGACCAGATAGCAAATAAAAAAGTAAACATTATATCCCAATATATAATAAAGCCAGAACCACAGGTACTGAATTTTACATATTATTCTAGATGATTTGCTTTTATCTTGCTTTATGCAATAAAACATAACTTAGGTGTTAATTGAAATTCAATTTCTTAGACTCTTTTGGATACCAAAAAGGGAAAAGGATTAAAACTTTAGAAAATATAGCAATGAATAATTGTTTCAAAGGTAAACAACAAGTAATTATAATTTGTATTTACTTCTAAACTAATAATTTTTTTCCTTGCAGGCATGCCATCTACCATATCTAACTTTATGATGTCTCAGATTCGTTGTGCCAAGCGCTCGCCACATGGAAGACGGTGGACACTGGATGACAAAATAATGTCTTTAGCGATTTATAAACGAAGCCCAAAATGCTATGCTTTATTAGAACGTCTCTTAGTACTTCCATCAAGAAGAACACTTTTTTCATTACTGCAGAGCATTCCTTTCGATGTGGGAATTAATGAACGCCTTTTCCTTCATCTGGGGCACTGCCTTCAACGATTTGATGAAAAGGATCGTTTTTGCACGCTGGCCTTTGATGAGATGGCAATAAGGGAACATATAAAATATAATCCATCGGTTGACTGTATCGAAGGTCTGGAAGATTGTGGAAGCGGTAAGAGAACCAGGCAGTTGGCAAGATATGCCCTAGTCTTCTTTGCCCAAGGAATTTGCCGAATTCTCAAATTCTAAGAATAAATTGTTTTATCCTTCTAAACAGTTTGTTATTGCGGTTGGTATTGGTATTACAGTTTTAGAAAATAAGCTACCGATTATTTGTGAAAAGAATAACCTACAAGATGTAGCAACAAATTTGCTTAACCAAGAAATTGATTTCTCATTTATTACTTGTGAGGAACATTTTTATTTTTTGAAAGATTTTTTACTTAAAAGTATATGTAGAATCGGAATCCCATGGTACTGTAAAAGACTTGTCCGAAATTTAAGATCTGAAGCCAGCCGGCAAATGTCAGCACGCACAAAAAGAAAAATTTTGCATAAATAATAACAATACCATTAAATGTCTACTTCTTGGACAATTCATACACCTACAGTACCATCAAATTCTGATTCATTGGGTCCACATTTACAAACAACTTTGTCCTCTTGCATAACGTTTTGTTTCAGTTTTCTTGGAATCCCTATGATCTAATGTTACTAGTTCTTATTCAGTCTGTGTTTGTTATGAAAAGATGTGGCATAGCATTATTATTATTGTGAATCTTTGTTGTACTTTTGCAAATACAATTTGACAAAGCTCAATTTTTGTTTCAATTATTTTTCTACATTTTAAATTAAATTTTAATTCAAAATTAAAAATCCCGCTATTCGTCGGCCAAGAGCGCCACCTAGGTACGTTTTATATCGCGATGAGAGAGAAGAACAACAACTGTTTCTCTCGTCTGCCACTTCCAGATTATTGAGTTGCGTGTCTGGTGTGGTCTGTGTGTTGAGAATATAAACGAACATCAAAGATTATATACTCGATAGATCTGCCACTCTATAAAAATTTAACGACAAAGTTCGATCCTAGCGACATCTCTCGGACTGGCTCCGTACCAAGAAAAAGATTTTCTATAATCAAAGATTTGATCTAAGGTTCATATCCATGCTAACTTCGCGGGAAATTTGAAAATAACTCGAGTAATTTTAAATGCTCGAAGCTAGTTGTCGCATCAAATTGTGAATGAAACAAAAATATTATGCAAAATACATTTTGCTGACATTTCGAATTCAAATATTGTTGTTTACAAGAAAATATAAATAGCTGAATGTAAAATGCTGTTTAAATGAAGTATTTTGTAAAATATTTTGGTTTCATTTACAATTTATGTGACAACCAGGTCTGATCATCTAAATTTCAAAATTAAATGGTTTATATAAAATATAGGTAGATGGAATATTGAAACACAGGATGATTATTATAATTTTTATTTTGTTTCTGTCATTTTATAACTATATCCATAAACAAAAAATTTTCTTTCACACTTTAGGAGGCTTAGGACTGTCAACAGTGAGATGTTGGAGTGTTTAAAAAATGTCTCTGTTTGTACATGGTACATAAAAAACTGATTTTATAACCATGGATAATTAATGATTACCGTTGTCTTTCTAGCAGATTTCTCGATATTTAACATATGCCATATTCATCACAACATCGTAGTCTTATATTGTTGATCTTTGCCCTTCAAAATTTTATTAATAATACCTATGTAATGAAAGATGCATATGTTAAAACTAAGATTTACAAATATATTTACATAATCCTTATGATCTGAATAAAATATTGAGGAAATGTCTGTCAAATTCTCCAAATGAAATATTTGTTTCTTTATGCCTAAAGAATTTATTTTTTTATGTTCCCTAGAATATATTAATGAATTTGCCTTAATTAATTTGGTTGACAACATTATATTTTTACACAAGTGGCATTTGAGACTTTTTGAATTTTGAGCTTCTATTGAATGGTTTATAAATTGGGAGATTGACTATTGGTTAGGAAATGGGAATTCTTTTCCTCTACATAACTTTTCACTAGGACTCATAAGAGTTTTATTGTCATAGTAAATATAAGTTCTTACCAGGTAAATGTAGAGTTGGCAGTGAAAGTTTTTTTATCCTGCCAATGGGGTTTCTACAAATTGGTTCAAAATGAATATCACATATTTTATGTAATGATAATACCAAATTCTGCAAATTCTTCATTCCTAGGAATGGAATGTCTATAAAAAAGTAAAATAAGGATAAAATCAATTAACATATTTAACCATTCAACAAAATGATTTCGTAAATACAAATTAATGAAGTTAGGGAGAAAAGAGTTATTCTCGTATAGATATGAACTTGATTTTAATTTAAATATTTTTATGTTGATAAATAGTAAGTATTACTCTTACCTTATCGCTTGCTTAATCGTGCATCCTGGTACACAGCAGGCCTTTACTCATATTGAGTAAGTAAACACGACAGCATAATAACTTTTAAATGCTCAAAAATGCAAATAGCTAATAAATAAACAATATCAAACATCTTTGCAAAGATTTTATGTACCTTTGAAAGATGGACGTTGTTTCTCGATGCATGATTACAACTTGGTTTAAGAAACCAGATTGACAAACATTTAAAAATAAAACACCAAAAAGTAAGCTTTTAGACGTGAGCCAGTAGATGGCACTGAAAATCGTCCTGACGTGAAATTAAACAAACACTATAGGCTTGGTTTTGGTAGCTACACTGGAACTACACTGAACTGGACCTGTGCAGGCTAGCTCATGAGTGTAAAGAATTAGTTCGATCGGATACAAAGAACGATATATTGCAGAGTAGTGCTGAGAGCAATGGAGCCTTTGTTGATTATTGTATTTGAGGTTATTTGATGTGATTCAGGCATTGCAGTATTAACAATAATGGAAAACGATTTAGTACTTTTTGATATTTTATATTCGTCATATGAGAAATATGTATTGCAACCATTTCCATAGTTATTGCACTGTCTGAACTGACTCTAGACTCAATGTGCAAGCAGTATAGTGAACTGAGTGAACCAGCTCTCTTACACTGCTACTAAGAACAGAGACACTATCTGAACTAATTCTGCTAGTGCATCTACCAAGAACAACCGTATAATTCAGATAAAAAATAATGTGTGAAGTCAAACTTGTCAAATATTTTATAAGCATGAAAATGTAAGTGAATTCTATATTAAAACACGTCATCTAAAATCTAAAAATAGAAATACAGCGCCATCTACCGGATATCTGGGCTACTTATATGCCAAACCGCCTTCTATTAGGATTTTATATAACTAAGCGACAAATACACACTAACGTCTTGTAGTAAACATTTAATTTGCCTTAACAAATATAGAGATCAATAATTGAGATAAAAGCTACCCTATCTCCCAAAGTGGACCAAATTACAGATGTTTACAAAATTTGATAAAAATTGGTTCAGTAATTTATCGCGACCATACATCGTGATGCGAAATTAAAATGTTATGTATAAATTGATTTGTATTTATACTAGCAACCCTATAAAGAGTTCCCAAGGAAAAATAATTGATTAATTTTACATTGAATAATTTGCGTACACCCTCTATAAAATAGATAGTTTGTGGTTGAATGTTTACTAAAATAGTTTACAACCCAATTCTCGGAAAATATCGGGAAAATTCGATTCTATTTTAATTTACCTTGCAGTTTTTTATAAATAATATATTTTATATTGTTTCCCTCCAAAAAAACTTAGCATATATTTCATAATCTTTTTCAAAATCAAAGCTTTGGAAACTTTATGAAATTATTAAAATTCCAAATAATTACTGTCTTTGCCAAAGGGTTGGCAGGAGCTAGGATAAAAATACCTTTTGACAGTTGACACACATTTTCTTATGATAAATCAATATATCTCGGCGTTTTCCCGATGATTTTTCTCACTAGTTTTAGGTTTTTAGGGTGAGTAAATGTATTTGTTAAGCAAGTGAAAATGAAATGGAGTCCCCACATTTGGATTTGTCGAGGCTGCTTAATTGTGCTTGCGTTATGGGGTGTTTCTGGAGAATTAGGTAACCCTTATCAAATATTAGGGGTTCGCAACACAGCCTCACAGTCAGAAATTAGGAAAGCCTATAAGCAGCTTGTTAAAGAATGGTAAGTTTCACCTATAAAGTTTATAAATATATTAATTTCAAGAACATTATACAAATTACTCATAAACACATTTTCATTTGTTTCTCAACTTTATCAATCGATGGTTAACTAAAGCTCAACTTAGTAAATGCATACAAATAATAATAATTAAACTTTCTATCTATTAATAATTGTCATAACCATTTTTAAAAATCTGAGATATCAAATTGAAAAAGAGTGCGAAGAAAAAATATTTTATCCCTATGTATGTAATTTGGCAATTAATTATATTCCCATTTTTCAATTGTTTGAATTGATTATCTTTTTTAAAGGCATCCTGATAAATCCAATGATCCAAATGCAGAGGAAAAATTTGTTGAAATAAAACAATCATATGAAATTTTAAGTGATCCTGATAGAAGAAAACGTTATGATATTCATGGGATAACTGAAGACGATTTTTATAAGCGACCAGAATATGCACCTTTACATACAAATCATCCTTTTGAAGACCTTTTTGCTCAGCATGGGGCCCATTTCAACTTTCAAGAAAATGATATAACATTTTTTCATAAATTGTCGATAACAACAAGGTATTTATAGTTTTCAATTTACAATCAAAACTTTTCCCAGATTTTCCTTAGATTTCAATTCAAAAGTTCAAATGTACATTTTGTGTATCAATTATTGCATTCATTATTCTCAATAAAGTATTTTGGGTGGATTATTAATTTATCGGAAAATTGTAGACAACTGTTGAAATTCTCATGTTATTTCATTTTATAAAGAAAAATATTCAGTTTATGAAAAACTGATTGCTGAAATATGAGTTAATATTACAAAATTTAGAGAATTGATTCTTTAATTAAAAAATTTACCTGTTTCTGAAATTCACTAACCACATTGTCTATTAATAAAATGGATCACTGATTCTTACAGAAAGTACTACAGCCTCTTAATGGGTGCTCCAGTAGTTTGGTGGTTCAGTGAAGAATATAGGTGCATTTGAGGGGTGATACTTTACAGTAAGGGACTGATGGAAACATCAATCAAGAGAAATAATGGATTGATATTGAAATTCACAATATGCTTCCAATAATTTTACTGCAGAGGGAGATACTTTTTTTAAATTGATTTTGAATGCGTCAATTTCTTAGTATTTCCTTTCTATTCTGAATTCAATGGATAATTTCAAAATTTCAAACATAAATGTTTCTAATTTTTAATTGAAATTTTTCAGTTTTCAATTAATTAACAGACAAATAAGTAAATATTTTTTAATAAATTGAAGGGGTAAATAATTTTTATCAAATGCACCCTATTTTAACAATCAGACAAAAGAGACCGTATTATAATAATTTTTTTATTTCTAGGCAATTTGATAAAATAATTGTTCCAAAAAGTAGTACTGTACCCCATTTAATATTTTTTTATTCCGATTGGTGTTTTCAATGTATTCAAACAGCCCCATACTGTCGAAAACTGGTGGATAATTTGGAACCACTTGGTATAAATTTTGTTACTGTTCATTCTGGACGCGAGAAAAACTTAGGTAGAAGATTGAGCATTCATACATTACCGTGTTTGGTTTTATTATTAGATGGAGATATTTATGTTTATAAAGAAACAATTACTAGCGTTCAAAGAATAATTGGTAAGTAATTGAATTAAAAGTGTGAGGAAAAATAATTTCCTTTAACGTTAGTTTGTCATTTGGAGGATATTTTTTAATATAAACATATTTTCCTTGTAATTTTTTCACATAATTTCTAATGTTTACAAGAAAGGTTAAATTATTCCAATTTAATTAAAAAAAAATAAAAATGAAAGGTGAAAAAAATGAATAATAGTTCAAGTGCACCAAGTTAACACTTTTATATAATCATGGTCCTCCAACAATTTTTTTTCTTCAATTTGGCTCATAACATACAATATATGCATAATTAATTTATCAATTTATAATATTAGACCCCTTTTTATATATTTTCCCGATTAAATAATTTTGATTTTAGGTATAATTTGATAAATATATTATTTATTGAAATCAAGATTATCCGTTCAAGCAAATATGTCATTTGAATGTAATAAAAAAAATATAATTTTATTTCAGAATTTATAAGGAATAAGATGCCATATAAATTGGTGACTAA
Organism: Diorhabda carinulata; assembly: GCF_026250575.1. Lineage (NCBI taxonomy): Eukaryota > Metazoa > Arthropoda > Insecta > Coleoptera > Chrysomelidae > Diorhabda > Diorhabda carinulata. The sequence continues at coordinate 16,850,722 of NC_079462.1, forward strand.
AATTAATTCAGATAATATAGAAGAATTTTTAAATGGATGGGAAGATAACAGAGTAAGAGGACTCATTTTTGAACCCAGAAGTACAATTAGATTACGATATTTGGTCACTGCCTACCATTTTAGACATAGAATAGCTTTTGGGTAAGTAAACTATTAGATTATGGAAATGTATTATTTCCAGAACACAAAATAGTCCGGATTTTGAATTATTTTTTAACAGAAACGAGACATTTAAAGTTATTTCAATCACTTTTATGTAGTTGGTAAGTGAAAAACTCATTCTTCCACCCAAAGCAACATATATCTATTTGGAAGTCTTAGTATATTTTTTAAAAATTAAAAAGCCAATTTTCTTATAAACTTTAATGCATACCACCAATAAGATGCTAGTGGTAGTAACTGGTTTGTAAGATATAGAATAAATTTTTTTGGAAGAAATACCAATGCTTGTAAAATCCAAATATTTCGAATCTTTTTCTTCATTATAGGTTTGTAGAATCGAGAGATATAAAAAATAAATACTTGTTGCCGCATGATATGGATACTGTATTATTATTCAATGAAAATGTTTCATATCCAATGGCTAGTGTATCTATGAAAGACATTCCGACAGCTACTTTACATCATGTTATTTCTTCTAAGCAGTACCTTGCTTTACCAAGATTGTCATCTCAAGTAAGTAAACTAATATTCATCTACATCTGTGGCACTTTTAGACTACCAAAAGTTGTACAATTTTGTTAGAACAAGGTAAACAGGTATTATGTAAGGTTTTAACTGAAGCACTAGGTAATTATAATAGTACCTATTTTCTGTGTGGCAAAATGTATTTTGTTTCTTTCATTAAATGAATGAGAGGAAAGGTTCAGAGTTTACATTTCGTCCTTTGAAAATGTTAACTTGGATATTGAAATGAATGTAAATACTTATAATATAATTTATAATTAAATTAATTTTGTTTGTCAGACAGTTATGAAAGCACTGAGCTGACAGGTGTACCAAAGAAAATGAAATAGAGAGGGAATATTAATAGTCTGGGTCCAGAAATCGAAAGAAATAAAGCAGCTAATACACTCGCCAGAAAATGAGCAAGAATGTCTGGAGTTAGGATATTTCGCCAATGCAAAAAAAGCAAAATTTGCTTTAGATCAGAAACCTGTAGGAGTAAAGATATATTCATATATTTGAAGCCAGCACAGATACTGCAGTTCCTTATAATTTGAAGATGTAGATGTCAAAAATAGCTCTGATGGGGAGCACAATAAATTTTAAGTTTGCCTTATTATCTAACATGATATTTTATTTTTATAATAATATTTAGGTCTTATTGATATTTATATTAACATCATGATTAAGAGTTATTTTGTTTGTTCCAGGAAATTCTAGAATCATTATGCCCCGAGGATTTCAATAAACCTAGAAAGAAACTTTGTGTTGCTCTAGTTATAACTTCCTCTTCATTTTACTATCCTTACCGACAATCATTTATGTATTTATCACAGCAGCCAAATTATAATAATGAAAAAGTGAGATTCGTTTACATTTATTATGACAAACAGACAGAGTTTGTTAATTCTTTGGTGCCAGGTAATTATAGAATTTTTATTTGATGTAACTACCAAGAGAGATATGGAATTTTGTGAAAAATACAGTTTACTTTAAGTTATCTTTTCTTGACATTAGTAATAATTTATACTAAAATTTATATTGACACTGCCTCACAAATGAAGTGTCTATGTTTGACAAAATTGGGCTATTTACATTCAGATCTTGGAATTCTCATTTCAAATTCTATTATTAAAATTTGTATAAATTAAATAATTTATGGAATAGGGCTGAAATAGTTGCTAAAATATTTAGGATATATGTATATCAAATAATTAGCGATTTGTTGTTGAACAGTACTTTATAGGCACAAGGCTTGGAACTGTTCTACTACTTTCCTCCATTTATTTTTGTTCATGGCTGCCTCACGCCAGTTCTCTATTCCTATTTTTTCTAAATTTTCTCAAAATAAGGATCTTTTCATCCAAATATCTTCTCTATTCTGGCTATATGCCGTAACCAACAAAGTCTCTTTTCTTATCACAGATCCCATCTCAGCTTCACCATACAATGCTTTTATCTCTGTGTTTGCTCTTCTCCTCCACTCGTGTTGCTTCTGCACTCCTTCAAAAACCCTTCTTAGTACTTTTTTCTCCCATATGTTTCCTTTTTTTTTGTTCATGATCCAACAATCACTGCCATACAGCACTGTTGGTTGAAAACTGTCTTATAAATTTGGAACTTGGTGGCTCTTGAAATCTCTTTTGATCCTAATAGTTTTCCTAGGGCTCTCTCGCCAGTCTTTTGTCAATTTACCTGATTTCATCTCCTTCCTTTGTCACTGTAACTCCTAGATACTCTAACTTCCAGGACATTTTCAAATCTATACTCCCTGTTTTGCTCTGTCGTCACTTTTAATTGGTTGAAGTTGCTCAAATCCCTTCCATCCACACATATTTTGTATTTTGATCATTTATGTGTAGTCCATATACTTTTGCTTTCTTTTCAAAAAGTACTAACATTTTTTTAGAACCTTTTTCGTTTTACTTATAAGTACTCTATCATATGTGTAGGCTAGGATTTGTGTTTTTGTTATTCTGAGTGTTGCTAGTGTTTGAAACCAATTTTTTTCTACTTAGCGTCAGGTTTAATTCTCGGTCATAGCTACCGTTCTGGATTGCCTTCAGAATGAAAATTTGATCATTAGTTGTTTTCCTCTGTTGGACATCCCCTTATATCCGCCCACTTGTTCACTATTTACCCAATCTATTTCTTATAATTCTAGTATATGACATCCAACAAAGTGATACCCCTATAATTCATACGGTATATCACATACCCCTTCCTATGTAGTGGGTAAATAATAGCCTTATCCCATTAGTTTGCCATCTGCTCTTGTTCTCATATGTTTTCAATAAAATTATATATTCACTACCTCAAGGGTTCACCACCATACTTTATGACCTCTATTGGAATCCCATTCCTACTGCCACTTTTGACATACTTCATATCATTTTTTACCTCCTTTAGTTCTACCTCCAATGGTGTTTCCTCTATCAAGACAGGCTCAATCACCATCTCCTTTTCTTCAAAATGGTCTTCTTCGTCCTGTTTCATCATTCAGCAGTTCATTGAAATATTCCATCCACCATCTGCACATTTTCTTTACTTTCTTCCTTTCCTATATGTATTCCTGTTTTAGTTTGTCTTTTGGGTCTTGTTGATGGTTTATTATAATTTTTCTTTCCAGTATCATCATTTTTTCTACATATAATTCTTTTCAATTTTTCAGAAGATGAAATTATTCAACCTCTACTACGTATTGTGATTTTATGGAGAAGGGATACCTCTCATGTTAGGTACGAATGGGTACCTGGTAAATGGGACACAGACAAAAACTCAAGTGACTCTACCTCAGTTTTAGAAAAAGTTATTACTAGGTTATTAAAACCTAGCGAAAATTTGCCACATGAAACAATTGTTAAGGTAATAAACATTTCTTGATTGAATTTTTATATATATAAAGATAGGAGCTTGATAGAAACTTGATTTATTCATGTACCTATAAAGTAAAATTGTTCTTGTTAATGGTAGTTTGTTGGGATTTATTTTACAGGATTTGGTGGATGAACATGCAAGAGGGGTAGTTTGTCGGATGTACACAAAAGTTTTTCAATTTGTAGAAAGAACTTATGATGGAATGACAAGAGATCAAATACTAGCGTTATTTTCTATATTGGGAACAATATTGTTTATACTAGCCATAGGGTATTTTATGGCATATTTAGTGTAAGTATTAATACCAGTTAATTTGTATTACATTACAAATTTTTCGATTAACTGTATTTTTCTTAGTGTAAGTTCCAAGAAATTTAAAATTTGTTATTTCAGTCGTATAGAAGAGGAAAGTATCCAAAAACAAAAGGCCAAAACTAGTAACAACAACAATAGCGTTAATGTTTCATACCAACCAGAGTTACGCTTACACGAAATGCGATCTGAGACATACAATGCTTTAGTAAGGCTTTTAAAACCGGGTTGCCGTACTATTGTACTAGTTCTTGATATGCAATCTCGACAACAGTTGATACCGCCATTTCATAAGGCCGTTTGGCCTTATAGAAAGTGAGTGCTTTAACTATTACTTGAAAAAAATTTATAATCATACAAAAGTTGATATCTTTAAAAATTTTCATATCATATTCCAAATAAAAAAAAAATAACAGTAATCCAAGATATGAAATAAATACAATAGGTAGTAGGTAGTACGAGGTGTGATAAAAAATATGACGAATGAAATTTTATAGTAGCAATTACTTACACTGAATATACTTCAACTAGTATGTCTCTTGTGTTAAGAGTAGTGATAGAAATTTTGTTTAAAGTTGAAAAATGCATCAAAGAAATTCGTGGAATACTAAAATCTGTATATGATGGTTTGTTAACTTTGAAGACTGCCTAGAAGTAGTATGGGCGATTTAAAAGGGGAAATAAGTCAGTTAAGTATGAGAAATGATCGAGATCTCACAAACAGATGAAAATATGCAAAAAATGGACAAATCTGTTTGTTTTTGACAATTTTATTCATAGGACTACAATCTTTCATAGGTTTCTCAAAAAGCCATCAAGTTTTGGTTATTAAAAAGTAGAAAACGAGAAGAAATCAGAAACATGGAATAAGACCCCAGGTCTGAAACGATCAAAAAGGTTTTTTTCTTATTTCCAATTTCCAATTGGTTTGAAAAGGCCAATTAATATATTTTATACTAAAAATATCTTTTTAAAAACAGAATTTCTTTTGATTCACGGGTTTTTCACTGCTAATAGAATACTACTTCAAATGTTTTGTACTTTTTCATAATAATTTAATAATTCATCATATTTTTATTATAACTTTTATAATAATAGTGTAATATTTTTTAATAATAATTACAGTTTCAACTATTCCAGGAACAAAACATTGATGTTTTCTTATATGTACATTGAAAGGGGCCTTAAATGGTACAAGGAGCTACTTCAGCTGTCTTTACCTGAAGATAGAGATCTAAACATCAATCCTAGAAACTGTGTTGGCACAGTTTTATCCATAAATGGACACAGAAAATATTTTTGTGTCTTCCATGCAAAGCATATGGAAAAGCGAAAGAAAGTATGTAATTTATAAATATTTTACACATTTTTATATCGTGAGATTAATCAAAATGACTATAAACTTTAAATTAAGTACAATAATTTTTCTAATTGTCATTGTCTAACATATCTTCAGTTTGGTTGTTTCTAAGGATTTAAAACTGTGTGATAAGTGAGGCAATTAATTTTGAAGATCTCCAATGAAATTTTCATTTGTTTGCAGTTCTCATAAGTCTTTTTTCCATTTTAATTCTATTTGTTTTTCATTAAATATTTGTATACCTTTTTCATTATTATAGTATATCAAATAATATGGTTCAATAATTCGTAAGACATCCTTGTACAATTGATTAGATAAGCTCAATATATAACAAATATAACGTTCTGAAACAACAAAACATTTTGCAAATATGACTGACATAAATCTAATCAATAACATATACTGAAAAAAATTGCATGTGTAAATGATTGTAACATTGTAATAAAGCGAAATAGACGTTTATCAATGGTCACTAAATACATATTGAATTGTTGAATCATAATTAATTTTTTTCTAAAATTAGATAAATTGTTAACTAACTGTTCTTTCCAGAAAATAAAAAACGGATCATTACCACTTCCCACAGAAATTGATTGTGAAAGTGGAGCCTTTATTGGCTTTAATTCCGATAGTTCAGATTCTGAAGGTGGTGTTTTACTACAAGGTTCTCTTTTAGATGGATTTTCAAATTGGCTAGATAGATTATTCGAGGGTACGACTCAACGTTTTCACGTCAACTATTGGCCTGAATTTCCTATCAAATAAAAGTTATAATCGCTTAATTCTATTATGGTTCATCGTTTTAAGGGAACTTCCTGTATCTACTTACAGGAACCAACCTATGTAATGTGTATTTATAATACACAATTAGTAAATAATTGGAAAGAAACGTGTTGGTTTGTTTTAAAGAGATCAATATTACCAAATGGTTAGTAAGTGGATTTTGTTGTTGGAGGATTTTTTGTATTAGTTTTTAATTGTTGAATATGTATTTTTTATCATGTTAGCAATGCATTAAGCTGAATGGTGTCCTTGGAAGCGTTTAACAGAGTTTTTTTTAAATATAAATTCGTTTTTTTGTTCTAAAGTCTAATGAAATATTTATTGCTGTACTTTGGTTTTTTTTTATGATCAGTAATTTTTCAAAACATTGACATGTCCATTATTTCTTTAGAAACATTTGTACATTTAGTTGTAGTTTACATATTTAAAACTATTTGTTTATAATTAGGAGTACATTTTAATATTGAAATTTTATTCAATTAAATGCTACAATGTATAGAAAACTATCTACATGAAATTATTTTTAGTTTATATCTACAGAAATCCAGGAAAGTTGTATAAAAATCGAAAATTTGTTGAAATTCATTAGTATTTCATCTGTGGAATCATTACAAATTACATATATTTGGGGATTCCATTCAATGTTAAAGATACGTTATTAGGTACCCTGGAAAATATATGTAGTTTACTATTTTGTAGTGGAAAGTCTTGAAGATAAAAAAATACACTACACCATTGATGCCCCAAGAAAACGATTTATTACAGTAAATACTGTAGTTTTTATCAATAAACATTTTTTAAAACTATACAATCATTAAACAAACCAATTCAATCAAAGATAAAAAAAATTGCAGTATCCAATGCATTTAAACATGCATAAACAAAACTAAACTATGTATGCTAAGTAATCTTGAGGACATTAATATGTTTTAAAGGAACTTTTCTGATATAAAAGTAATGTTAAAATAGCTATTGTGATTTATCACATCTAGCTACCTTCATTACCAATGAATTCTATAGATATATGCTGTTGTATGTTGTAAATCTTCAATCTTTCTCGAATAATGATATGAAGTAAAACCTTTTTACTAAAATTCATTTCTTTTTTTCATTTTTTGGAAGGCGTTTGTACATACCATGTGGGTGGGGAACCTTTTTACCATTAGAGGCCACATTTAAATTATTCCACATAAACTGATTTGCCTATAAAAGTGACTTGAGTGAAATTTTTATATTTTTCTATAGGTTTATTAATTTATTGCATTATATAGGATAAATAAAAGGGGGCCGTTTTTATTTCAACCTCCAATCGCTCCGTGCAGACGCTACGCGGGCAGAAGAAAGCGCTGTAGGCGATTGCGAAGCTCTCGCACCTCTCGTCACTTAGTTCTTCTTCCGTTGTGAAGTCAACGTCATCTGCACTGATCCACTCATTTACGTCACTGGGCTCAACATCCGGTTATAAAGTTTGCAAATCCCTCAAAATTGCTTGAGTGTTTCATCTTCATTCTCTTAACTCATAAGTTTATTTTGGTGCGATGGCGTGTGACGTGACGGACAGTCGATCGATATTTTCAGGGGTTATAATCGTTCTGGCACTACCACCTCTTTTTCTAGACGTCGATCCAGTTTGCTCGAGGTTGCTTAACCATATTTTAATCCCAAATGGAACAGGTTGGTTACGTGGTATGTTAAAATGCCGTCTAAAATCCCAACACGTTTGCACTAAACTATTGCCATTTTGATGATAATCCTTAATTGCGTAACCGCAATGCTCACCCGTCCAATGCTCCATTGTAGACTAAATGGCAAGCCACTGAACCGCACGATACAAGCCCCACCCCAAATCTTCTCGTTTCATTGCCGAACCCTGTATTTATAAGCTTGCGTTAGAAAAACGACTTGATTGATTTACAAATTTTTTCATAGAAAACTATAGTTTCGACAAAAAAATTGTAAGGGACCTATTTTATCGAGAAAAACTCACCCTACAACGTGGTATTTTTCATTTTCTTCTATCTTCATCACAGAGTGAAATAATTTTAAAATCAAAATCTATAGAATCAACCTTTTAGCATATAACTTATTTTTTTCGTGAAAAATTGCCTTCTTTGGCTAGGCTATTTTAACGTTGACATGATACTATTTTCTCATATTTTTCTATTTTTGTCATATTGCTAGTTAATTTATAAAAAAAATGATAAGATGGATTGAACGATAAACAAAAAATAATATTTTGGCCTTTCTAATACTTCGTATATTCTAAACATATTAGGGCTTATATCAAAAGTTTTAAATGCCAATAAATAATATCACATTGTTAAAACAATTGTATCTTGAAAGTATGAACTGAAGTATTCACTTTTTCTAGTCAAATTGTAGATTTAATTAAATTGAGTAGTAGTAAGTATTTATAAAGCGGAAAAAATTAGGTAGGCACACTCATTTTTCAAATAAATATTTATCTCATTTAAATGGACTGTTATTCGAATAAATTTGTTGGTTAATGGGAATTTCCATAATAATTTTTCACTTCACTATTTATAAAATGTATTCCAGTATAAAATATTCACATACAGACATAAGATTGCAAATCTCAACAATGTATAAAAAATATTTTTTCTGTAACATGACTCCCTCACCCATTTTGTATATACCATTATAGTTGTTATGTTACTGAAATTCAATTTCCGCAATATCAAATATTCACCTTTGTTTCAAACATCGTCAAATCTTGATAAAATAAAACTATATAATAGTGAAAATGTCAGCAATTAGGATCAGTGGAAGAAAAAATATAGTATATAATTCGTGCTCATTTTCCATTTTCCTATAGCTTCCCAAACTGTCGTACTTATGAGTAATGTATCATGACGTGACATTTCGATTTCTGCTGTGTTTGTATATCTAAATCTTTATTATTAAATACATACCTGTCTTTATCTCACTATATTGTGCAATTTCATTGTCTTTTTTGCCATATTTCTATTTATTTAAAGAAATTTATGAATTAAATTAATCTCACCAAGCCACGCCACTGCTTATCACAGACTTTTTGACAGGAATATTTCGAAGAAATTGTGTACATACAGCTTCGGCCAATAGAAATGCATTTATTTTTACGATTCGATGTTTTCATTGGTAAACTGTGGAGATGATGAGTCCACGTGGACTGATGGTTTCTTAGATGTTTAACGAATTTTATACGGGGAGTAAACATTATTTTTCATTTCTTAATTTGGTATGAGTACTATGCTTATTTATGAAATATTGATTGTTCTTCGCATAATTGTCTTCTGCTTGCCCATCAAAATATTTTTTAAGTACATTTTTTTATAATATGTTATGGAGTCACACCATTATCGATTTGTTACTTGACATAATATTTTTATGTATCTTCAGGAAAAATAGTTTTATGGACATAAATCAGGAGTTGTGGCAGGCCACTTTATTGCACCACTTCCAATTCATGTTTGTAAAAAAACTTCAATTTAAGCGAATTAAAATGTGTTGATGCACCATTCTTCCGAAACCAAAGAATGGTACAAATAATATCTGTCCAAGCATCGAAAGGCATTTGTGTTATGTGTATTATTTCTGTCTTTCAGAATTTCAATTCGTATATAATTCTTGTAGTAGAAAGATGAAACTGATTTTTCTAGATAGAATATTTAATCACAATTAATAAAGAAAAACTGGCCACTAGATTGTATTATTAAAAGAGAAATTTTCATGGAATTCCTGTATCAAACATTTTTACGCTACTTTATCTTTTTATGTCACCATTCAAAGAATCGTTATTTTTTGATTTTTTTTTTTAATTTAACATGTAAATTTCTTAAACTGTATGTAGAATTTGTGATGAAATTTAATTTTCCATGCTATCATTCTATTGATAAATAGCGTTATAGCTTCGGTACACCAAACCTTTTAAACTATAGGGTTAGTTGACGATTTTTTAAAATCTCGTTTTTTCTTTTGTTTATTATATAAATATTCAGAAGCAATGTGTATTTCCCACTTAAATGTCTTATAATACGTTGAAAAGATTTTTTTGTGAATTATATTTGATATATGTTAGCTCAGCTTAGTCATTTTGATCAATAATAATATATATCAACAACATTGTAAATCATATATGATGTAATGTAGTAATTCTTCATTCTAATTTATGTTATTATCCTAATTTATACTTCTATATCAATTCACAAAACTAAACAGTTCTTTTTTCAGTCGCATTTGTAATTCCAATAGTATATTATTTCCTGCCCTTCAGGCATCTGTATATATACTGTGATGGAAATTCCATTCTAGAGGCATAGCAGCTATTCGGTAGAGATCAAAGCTCTACAGCCATTTTGTTTTCCTCTAATTTTTGTGAGCGAGCGCCACACGAAAAAAATTCATCCTTAAAATCATCCAATTCCCAGCTTTGCAGGGAAAATTTTTTCCTATAGCAGGGCCATTTCTAATATAATAATAAATAATATTAGAAAATTATTGTAATATTTGCAGTGAAAAATGTCATTAAATTTTTCGATTGAAGAATTAGCGATTATAGTTCTTCTTCTTTTGAAAAAAATCACAGTAAAAATAAAAAAAAAACTCAAAATTTATTTCATTTGATGTACTGACTACTGGGTAATAGCTGACCGAACCCGAAACAAAAGAATATTCACACTATCGGTACATGTCGTGACAAGTTCGATCTCGCTCAAACAAAATTTCTTCGAACCTGATCGTGATTGGACTATGACATATATTTTTTACTTCATAATATTTCATCAAACCGAGATTGGACCGAGAACGAACTGTGAACGGCTTTATAGTGAGGATCGACCCTTAATCTTTCTGTATCGAAACTAGTTATGCGGCCGGTTAGTCACTGAGTTAGTAAGAGGCAGCTTGCTCGCGTATATTTGAGTGGCAACGTTGCCAGGTCGCCACACTCTAGACTCTAGAGAGTCCACACAGAGAGCCGACAGTCGTGTTTACGCTTACAAATTAGCGACATAGCAAATTTGTCGCTGAGTTAACGACCATACACTTCCATACGAATTATTTGGATAGGAAGTCGGCGTCTCGATGAGGGAGGGCCCTTATTTTCACATAATTTTTTTCAGAAAAATATTTTATGTCACCCTTTGTCTCTACAAGAATTTTTACATGGTGAAGTGACCAACTGGATGCAAAATATCCCCAATATAATAATCTGCTGCCTCGAATAAGTCCCAAAATCCCCGCTTGGGCTCCACTACTAAATAGCTGTTATTGTTTTCTTATGTTATCATTATAATAATATCAATTCTGTTTCAAAAAATCGGCCTCCGTATTGAAATTAACAAACGACTTCATCAGTTAAAACCTGCGACATTAAACTATATAATTATATGAGTGTCAATTTTTTTGAAAATTCTCAAATAATCATATTAAAACTAATTATTTTAAACTTCAAACCCATTCATATAAAAGAAACTATTGAGTTTTCCCCTATCGTCAACTACCTGATTAATTTTATATTTCATTTAATTTTCAAGTTGTTATTTATTGTCTTGTGAAACTGCTGCAGATTTGTAATATATTCTTTTTGACAGTTTGCCTCTTTTTTATTTATAAAAGTATATTTTTTGTTTTCTTCAAATAAGCGCCAAATATTGAACCAAATAAAATCGGATGAACCTTTTCGCTATTCAAACTGTCTAAAAAAAAATTCATTTTATAAAAACAATTTTAAGAAAAGTAAAACTTTGATTGAAAATTGAAAACATCATCCCAATATAAATCATTGCGATCACGGCATTCCTTTAGTCGAGCACTAAAATTGCTTATGACACCTCGGCAGGTATTTTCAGTGATTGTTGCCATTTCGTGACGGATATTTATTTTCAATTGTGCCAGAGGATTCGATTAGTTAGCTTAATTTTGATATAAACTCACAGGGAAAAGTCCATAGGTGTTAAATCGGGATTGCATGGGGGCAAATTTATGTCACCATTCCTGGAGATTAATTTGCCAGAAGAAATTTCATGATGAGTGCAACCTCAAATTTTTGTAGTAAATGCGAAATAATGATGCAGGCTTCCGAATAGAGAAGTAGGGCTTATCACAAATGATACTGACAAAATTTTTGAACTTTCTTGAAGATTTTGTACGCCTGGATATTGGTTTATCCAGTGTTGATTTAGTTTCTTCAAACTTCTTGAATTATTTTCCAATCAGTCGAGTGCCTGATGCGTCATTTAAGTGACAAATATTGCAAAATATTCTACGCGCAACGGTCGCCGAATTATCGTTCCATAGCGACTAAAGAGGCAAGCTGCCGATTGACATACCTCCCAATAGCTGCAATAAGCAATACAAAGGTGATCTTTTCTTGAGACACCTTGTACATAATCGGAAAGTTAAATTTGATACTTTCATTATTGCTCTGCAAACAGATGATCCCTGGCACTATACTTTTATGATGATCTATACGAGAATATTTCATGTATTAACTCATTCAAATTTCTTAACATTCATCATTCCAAAGCTTAATATTCATAGTGTTAAAGCTCAAAGCTTTTCTTTGATTGTCAAATTTCATTATTTGTTGGAATTGATCAGATTCCAATTGGCATCTCTGATAAAAAGAGGAACAAAAGCAAATACCATATCTAAACTGACATTTCTGAAACTATTTCTGTATCTAGTTTGATGATGAATTTATAGAGGTCCAATATTTTAAATGAAAAACAATTTCTCAAACAATTAGCATATTTTTACAAATTTTAATATCTTCAATAAAAATAATAAACTGATAGTGACGTACCCGCTTTATTTTACATTCAATATTAATGAACATCTTAAAATGTAGAATATAAATTAAATAAAAATATCGTTAAACAATATTTAATGTTTATATTTACAGATAACTACACAATTTGTTCATTAAATAAACCCACTATCACCACATTCTAAATTCATTTCTAAGATGTGATATTTTTCTTTTCTGAACATCGATCACAACCTCTTATTGTTGAGTTTAGGTCTTTTTCGCAGTTGGAATAAGCCATTCCGATGCCGAAACCACCTCCCATTATTATGGGCCATCGTTTCCTTTTAAAAAATAAGAGAGAAAATACTGTACCTAGAACCATGCCTCCACCTAAAAAGATCATAATGAATATTTATCTAAATGACCTGAATAGGATGTAAAATTGCTTGTTTTTCGCAGAGGGTAGTAATCAATACAAAAAAATAAAGGTTAGGTGATGACATAATCTTTCCAATTGATACTCGTTTGGGAATTATCCGAATTTTAATAGAAAATTATACAAATTATTGTGTTATATGAACTTACCAAATTTTAGAAACCCATCAGATATGCATTTATCCCATTTTTGGCCCAATTCTTCTTCAACATATACAGCCGACGCCATTTCTGATCAAAAAGTGCCTATTAAAAGCAATTCGTCTTCTGTAATAATTAAAATTCAACTAATTTCAACTTTCTATAAAAAATATGGAATTATTTAAGGGTGGTTGTATTTATTGGTATAAAATCTTTCTGAGTCTTTTTAGTGAATACTTTTTTTCCATTTTTACATCGACTTTTGTCAAATTCAAAAGTTTGATTGTCTAGAAACGTTTTGAAGACTCTTACATAATCGTGTCAGTTTGATCTATGGTGTCAGTGTACTCTACTCGGTTCACTCGGAACGAAGATGTAATTTTTTCGGGACGGGGATGTCAACAAAAATATTGATTCGATATTTGATACAGAATACTGAATTCAGATCTGTAATAATTATAAATACTTGAAATAAAAACTACAAAATGAATCTTGCAATTAATATTGGCGTTGAAGACATGACTGCAACAATTGTGCGATATGGGCTTTATCTAGGAGCAATATTTCAAATTGTTTGTCTAGCGGCTTGCATTTTCATTTCAGACTCTCCAGAAGACAATCTTTCTTGGGGTTCTAGAGTAAATATAAAAGAACTAGTATTTGTCGATAAATAAGAATTTAACTTTTAGGTGGATAGTGATGATGAAAGCTCTGAACAAAGTACACCACAAAATACACCCCGAAGACCTTACCACAGAAGCCGAAAACAGGAGAAGAAAAAACGACGTTGAAACATACAGAAGGTTTGAAAAAATCTGATTTTCATCTTTGAATTTATTTTTTTCTTGTGATATTATTTATTGATTATTTCAAATCTACTGTTATATCAGATAATTTATAGTCAGTAGAGATACTTTAGAAAATAAATAATCATTGGAACCCACTTATTCAAAATATAATTCACATTATAGTTTATGTCAGCAGTTAAAATATAAATGTAGCATAATTTCACATATATTGGGTATAACTTATTTTCACTACTTAGAATGATTTTATTTGAAACATTTGGTGGTTTCAAATATTTTGTAACATTGTCATTGTATTTACAGTATAGTGTTATTTGTAAATTTTAAATACAATTGTTCAAAGATTTGCCATTTGTACTAAAAGATTGCTGGATAAAAAATTCTGCATAATAGATTATAGCACTGGGAAGCTTAAGAGCTAGATAACATACCTACTTTGTTGAAAAACTATCATTTGTATTAATGAATATAAGTTTAAAATTTTTAAAATTATAAGAAATTTGTTTGTAGACCAAAAGAAGAGTGCCCTTTAGACGCATGCCCATAACTTACTATCACACATGGTAGGTTTGATTTACGGTAGTAAATCAAACAATTTTTGTCAATATTTGTAGGAAAATTAGCAAGAAAGTCTATAAAATGTAACTATTAAATGTCACTGATGAGACCATTTTGGATGCTATTACAAGAATGATCCATATGGCCATTAAAAACATATTTATTTAAATGTAATTTCTTGAATATATTTTAGTTATTCATTTTGTAATATATATTGTTTAATAATTAACATGTTTCAATCATAGTAAAATTTGGTAGGTGTTTATCGACTAAAATATGTCAAACAATGACAAGAAAGTATTATGCATCTTTGTTTGATAAGGTGAAAGGAGATATTGTACAAAAGAGGCAGTATTTGAAGAAAGAGAAAGTGCTGTATCATTAGAATAACCCACCTCATACTTTGGATTTCGTCATGGCTAAAATTTATGAATTACACTTCATTTTTGTTGACCACCCACCATATTCACCAGATCTGGCATCGAATTACTTTTTCCTGTTTTCAAACTTAAAAATTTCACTTGCAGTAGAGATTTTAATCATATATGAACGTTATGGCATACATAAACGCCTATTTTGAGGAGAAAGATGTTATTTCAATGTGACAATCTCTCAAACTAAATTTCAACATTAATTTTTGCTTAAAATCATTTTACCTTTTATTGAAATGTACAAAAAAGTATTACATCAACTACAGGTACTCATTGATCAGATTGCGATCTTTTTAAGTCTAAATAAAGTAAATGTGTGTGCAGTTTTCGATACCAATCTTTGGTGCAAATTTTAAAAAAAAAAGACTAATTTGCAAAAAAGGGACATTTAGGTACCTAAAGTAAAAAAGGGACTTTAAGGACCTCCCAAAAGTCCCGGGAATGTACTGAACAAAGTTTGTTGCTCTCAGGTCTTTCTTTTTCCAACTAGTAAGCAATGTTACATCACTAGGTGGGTTCTCATCCTATTACCGATAAAACCTCATGATTCTAGAAACGAGATTCCCAGTTAGTAAAAACTAAGAATTGTTGGTGTTATCAACGAAAGACGGCAACTATTTCATGAAAGGGTTAAAAAGGTGAGATCATCTTTATACTGAACGTATATATGTACTTAAAATGAGACTATGTTAAAAAATGAAATGTCTTGTTTCTTTGTTAGGTATGAAACTTTTCAGACATTCCTTGTGCTTTTCTCTTATCTCAATTGATACAAAATTATAAATTGTTAAATGTTTTTATTTTTAGTCACTATACATAAATATGTGTAAAGCATATTAGCAAAATTCGTTTTTTACAAATTGTACAAATTAACAATTGTTAAAAAATTTTCCATTTTTTTATACAAAAATAGTTTATGTAATAAACTAACAAAATAAATATAAATAAAGATTCAAATATACACTTTGTAACAAGAAAGTTGGATATTGCTTTTTTACAAAACAGTTTTAAAATCTTTAAACTTCTAAAAACATTCTGCTATTGTTACTAATGCTGCCATCTAGTATGGGGCCGAGTAAACTTATTCACCAAGCGGCGCCATTTTGTATCACGCATAGGGAGTTTGACAGTTGTTATAAAATTATATACCATTGAAAATATTTTTCCAAGTTCATTACTACAAATTTATTATCGTATCCCATGTACTTGTTAGAATTCGTGGGAGTAATTCACGTTTTTTTTTTCGCGACAACCAAAAATAACTGTTATCATATTTTGGTAATCATTCTAAACGGGTACACCGGTCGGATAAAGGAGAATGTGTTTGGTTAATTTAAAAAAAAAGAGTTTATTTTGGTTAAAATATTAAAAATAAATATAATATACTTAAAAACAAAGTGAAAAGACAGTTCCTATGCGTCTAAATGTGTGAGTTCCGAAGTAGAAACATAAATAATTTTCATTTTTTTGATTTATTTTAATGAGTTATTTTTGGTAAAAATGTAAAAATAAAATGTAAATATAAAAATAAAGATGATATAATAAATAAAACGTCGTTTTTAGTATATGTTAGAAGCAAACCTGTGTTAATTTTGAATACTCAAACAGTACCCTCCACCATAGGGTAATAGCGATAAATGAAGGGTTTTACAAAACGATTGAAAAATTTGGAACCCTTGATAGATTGATGTGCTTGATATATATTTTTAGTCCACTATATAGGCTCTCTAAATAAAAGATTACCTATGCCGTAAGTCTCTAAAATAACTTGAAAAACAGATCAATGCTTAAGTGACCCCCATCTTATCCTATACATATTCGTTAAAAACATAGAGTATTCGTTTAATCATATAATCACAATATTGCCAATATTATATTTATTGGAAATACAGATTTAATAGTCACTCGAGAGATCGAGTTTTTACAAGAATTACTTTTTTTAGGTTAGTATTAAGGCAGTTGTTGGATAACAGTGGGTTTAGGCAAATTATATTTTCTAAACATTCTATTAATTCATTGTTTTTTTAGACATTTCAAAAAACGATGGTGTTATCTTATCTGCTAAAATAACAACCAAAGACAATATTGCAAACAATAAAATTCCAAGTGACAAATTTTAATTTTGTTCAATTTTTATATCATTGTAAATATTTGCTATAGAAAAATCCATGGAAATAAATTTGGAAAAAACTGCCCCAAATATGAAATTTCGATTTATTCTGAACAGTTAGCAAATCACTGAGATTCCATGTCATCGAGACAATGCACATGATGGTATCGAAAGAGATAGGCGAGAATTATAATCTCTTCAGTATGTGTTTCTGATCCTATAGGCTTCAAACAAATTGAAGATACTTGAAAGGAGCATTCATTTCTTTTATTGTCCCAGAGCCCTGGGCGTTGCCTTCTCGGCCTGAGTCATACCACAAAATTTCTTCGGAGATTTAGATATTAGGAAAAACTTACATCTCCTTACGAACTTTCTTACAGGGCGTTTTCGCCACTGGCAGTAATATTTACAGCAATAGCTAACGAGTGTAGATTCTTTGGTGAGGAGGAGATAATCCAGTTCACCTAGTTCTCCATTGCAACAAATACTTTGGATAATAAAATTGTAGAAAAGAAAATACAGCTTGAAAGAGGAGATAACAAATAAATTCTTAGGATTCTGTTCAATTTGTTTTTACTTGTCTGTTTTTTTAGATGACAAAAATTATTTCCTGAAAAATTGACTTTTCATAGCATTAAAAAGGGCTATAAGGATCTATTCATAAAATATAATTTGTAATTTATACCACTCAGTTCATATTTTTTTGAAAAACTTACTTGGCGAATTAATATTTGAAATGTACAAGGAGTTATTATATAAACTGTTTTGTAAAATGATATCAAGGTAATTCGTGAATAATTTTATATAATACTAACAGATAAATTAATTTCTTACATATCTATTTACTATAAAAGCGAATACATTTGCTTTTGTAAAATTGTCGAGCTCTCAAAAATATAGTTTATGAAAATCTTGAATTTTACATGAAAATACCTAAATTGGTAAAAATAAGAATGAAGAGATTAACAAGAAAATTAATAGAAGATGAAAAATAAAAGAGAAGACAAAAAGAAGAAAATTTTTAGAGTAATTAGCCATTAATTTGGCCGTGTATTTTGCAAGATACATGACTTTCCCTGATTTTTTGTTTAAATTTAGCGCTTTTATTTTAGTTCCATTATCTATCGCATTGTCTCTTTAGGTCTTGTACAGTAAATTGAATCAGTTTCCAACACACACTTGGCGTGAAAGATTGTTTATTTTGCAAATTGGAACAGTGAAATCAGCCAAAGAAATGGCGTCTACCTCCGGTTGGGTAAGTTTTCAGTCTACAGTTTACTATTATTTATAATCTGAATTCAGCTTTTAAAAATTATGATTCACCTATACTGACATGTAAACATCTGTTTTCAACAAAAACTGAATCAATTCAATTGATATTAGCCAAGAAAATTTCGTTTTACCATCTGTATTCTGTAGGATACTTGCCAATTCGGTTGAGTGGTTGAGTATTACTTATGATTTAAAAAAACTCATTACTTCAATAACTATAGTAAATTTACATGTTATTTTTTTAAAAATCATATTAATTTAGAAACAATCGAGTATAATTTAAAAAATCAAATTTATTTTACCTCAATTCAAAATTTATTCAGTTTTATTATTTTGGTTTTAATTTTATTTAGGAATTTGTTACCATTTTTGTCTTCTCAACCACATTTTGATTTTTTTTTTCTTCTTTTTCATAGCAAAACTTTTATTTCAAGAGCTGGCTATATTCTTTTATTACTTCCTAAGCCAAAGGCGGACTCTGGAGATGAGGAAGAAAATAAAGAAAATCGGAGAATGAAGATGTATTACTTCAGACAGTCAGCAAATTTTTAGATGTATATGTTCTGATGCAGAGTATGCACCACATGCTCCAGAAGTGTCAAAGGATGAGACAATGATGGAACGGTCGACTGCTGACGAAATGGTACCGGTACCCCATCTTTGGTATTCAAATATATTTGTACAAATGGTGGATACAGTAGTAAACAATGCTTGGTTACTCTATAAGAGACCACTCTTCCTCGAAAAAAAGTAGCTGAAGAGCTTCTTTTGTACCGTCGCCCCAAAAAAGACAGACCTAGCTCTCGCTCCCCCACACCTCCTAATTCAAGGCAAGCAACCACATCAATCCAAGATACGCTTAGATATGATCAGGTGGGGCATATGCCATATTTCGATTCAAAAGGAAGATGTAGAAACTGCCAAGTACTGCAGACAACTGTCCATTGCTAAAAACGTAGAATTAGGCTTTGTTTCAAAAATAATAAAAATTGTTCTGAATTCTTTCATATTTCAAAATTTCTATATATTACTTAAAAAAATTGATGTTTTATTTTTTAGATTATTTTGATTTTCAAGATTATTTTCTATATAACGCTTTAGGTTTTTACCAATATATTTTTTTATTATTAATTTTAATTAGCTTAAGGAGAACATTTTTTTGTTTTATGTTTAATTGTAAACTTTATGTATGAATAAAAGGTTTAAATACTTAAAATACAAAATTCTTATTGCATAGCTCATCCAAAAATGAACCCAAATTTTTCAAACTTTAAAATTAGCTTGTTTAGACCTTAAAGAACAATTTTAACAAAAAATTATTTTTTAATGAATAAATTAGATCGTTGCCAAATTAAGGGTTAGGAAGAAAGTCAAGATAATTTAAGAAATAGATATAAGATCTGATACCTGAAAAAGTATAATGAACAGAGAAAAATTGTACACTGAAACACGTATAATACCAATTGTTTGATTTAGAAGATTAATCATATTTAAATGATATAATATGCAAAAATAATTTTAAGACTAGATGTTTATGTTTTAGCATATTTTCTATACAAAATAATCAAATCTAGTGAAATTTTTAGTATTCACAATGATAACCATACTCAACAATAAACAATTTCTTTAAACTTTCATTTCTACACATGATTCTATAATATATAAAAAAGTATAGCTCTGTTAGGAAATGAAACTTCTTCATTTTGTAAAATATCAATTCAAGTACAACTATTTCTTACAATTTAACTCTCTTAAGTAGTGTTTGATGCTAATAATTAATGTTTGTAAATAATGTATAACTAACTGATAAAATAGGATGAAAATGATTTCATTGCATTGAATACTGCCCAATTAATTATTATAATTTTTAAAATAACTACGATTTAATCTACTTACTTAAGCCTCTGAAAGAATCACACATATGTTCAACATTAGATATAACAATATTATAACCAAATTAAATTATTTGATAGCTCAGAAGAAGTCATTTTACTTATAACTTAAATATAATCTTGCAAATTAGTTCCTTCTAATTTAAAAAAAAATATTGAAGATTTCCAAATATATCAAATCTTAAAATCTGATTATAAGCTGTATATATTCAATTAAACTTAAGACTTCAGAGCAGCTAGCCTACTTTGCATTTCTTCAATTTCTTCTTCATCCTCCTGTTCAGGTTCTCTTGATGGAGAAGGTGTAGCTTTTTCTGCTGGTTCTGTGGGAGGCAGAGGAGCTTCTCCAATTTTCCCTTCTGTTATTTCAAATAATACTTTATCAATTTCACTTTGTGCTGCTTCTTCCATTTCTTCCGTATCATCTAGATCTTCCATTGTTTCATCTAACATTTCTTCGATTATTCCAGCTTTCATCATTTCTTTTGACATATCTTGCATAGTTTGAGCAACTTCAGGTACTCTAATGAGACGTTGCATAGCTTGCATTACTTCAGTAGATTTTTGTAAAGCACCCGCTACACGTAAAGTTGCTGAAATATTAAATGACGTCTGCATCAGGATTCTGTTTATATGTCAATAAAAGGATAATATAATCAATTGAAGTTTAAAGAATTGTGATGAATACGTACCCAAATTATATCTACAAAATGTCAACCTGTAATAATTATAGTTACATAAAATATAAAAAGATGTTGGCAGGAAGTCTTTTGAGACAAAGGAAACTATAAAAATTGAATAAAATTTAGTATATAACTTTCACCCACATGAAGGTTTGGATAGAATGCAGTTGTCAACATTTTCAAAAAACTAATGTATAGAGAGTAATTTCTATCAAAAAATGATTACAATTAAAAGACACTTTAAATCAAGATGTTTTATTAACAAAAACATTTAATAAGGTCTAAAAATTTGAGAAAATAAAGATATAAAGTTTAATAACTGTAACTAAAACCATTTTCAGTAGAATTTCTTTATTTGGCTATTTAGCACAATTTAAAAATAGGTGTGACCAATCAATATTATTAGAATATTTTTACCTTATTCAGTATGACATAAATAATTAAAACCCAGTTAGAACTTACCCAATTGATTCTTCATTTGTAACATAACAGAATTAATATGAGCTTTGGATGTGTAAATTTTGTTAACAGCTTTTCTTGAATGTACAATTTCTTTTGCTAAAATTAAACAAGTGTCTTTATCATTTTTTTTTGCAGCTTCTTTTAAAGATCTTTTAACTTTTTCTTCTTCACGCTGAATAGCTAAAAATAGTTGAATAATTTAAGAAAGATTTTAATATTTATAAAAATTACTCACATCTAATCTGTCTTTCTAATTGATAACCTTCTTTCCTCAATTTATGATTCCATTCTGTAACCTGTTAAATATATATACCTGATATAAGAAAAAAAAATCGATAGTATAATATTTACCATATCTTTTGGATTTCTTTCCGGTGTTTTGCCGAATAATCCCATAATTAATCAATTTTTTTAATCTTAAATAAAATAAATAATAGATGTTCTCCAATCTCCAAATATTTTTATTTTTGACATATAACTTCTCTTGTCAATATAAATGTCATGTTCTGCCTCGTCGTTTTTTATTCACACCCAAAGTACACCAGTAGAGTACTCTAAGTTTTATTTAGAATACTCGTTACTTAAATCTTTAAATTTCTGGAGTTTTTCTGATACTATGAATTTTGATGTATGCTATTGAGCGAGTAGAGGAGTATTTCCTATATCCGAGCTATGGAGTGTAAAGGTAAGAAGAATTAACTCAGTGTACCAAAAAGTGTCTGTTGAAAGGAAGCAAATTAAGGTGGCGCTTTAGTAGCAAATGGGAAGATTTTAAAAACAGTGCTAGAAATTATTAGAGCAGGATAGTAAATTAAATTCTTATTTGGAAGTCATAACTATTTTAACACTGATTGTACATAAAATATATAGATGGTAATAAACAATAACGACTAAACCAATATATTTTTTAATCTAATCAGTACAATATTTAGACTCAGAGATGATTGTTGAATAGAAATGCCAAATTTATAAAAATGTTGTTAAAATCACTAACCGCCATTTTTAAAGGTCATAATTACCAAATTATTTTTGAATACATAAGTAATTGAGATTTTAAATACTTTATGTATTTAAAAACCATATAATTTTGCCACATTTTCCACACGGTTCTCTTTACCTATACTTTACCTTTACCTGTATAATTAGTGTCAAACCAAATAAATCTTTTCTCCAACATGAATCATCTCTATCCATCCAAAAAATCCAATCTTTTTCCTTTTTTTGTTTCGATTGAGTGAGTATAAAGACACATTGAGAGGACGTTATCAGTATTTAAAAAAATATTATGATACGGCTATGTGATCTTTAATACACAAGGCTTCTGGCCTATCCAAACCTTTTTCTATTGTTCAATATATCTTATGGTTATAAATGACTTTAAATAAACATTTTATCTCTTTTGCAAGCTAAACGAGGTCTGGTTATTAAATAACGAGACTGGTTACGAAAAAGGGTTTTATTAAAAAAATTATTCTACATTCGAATGCTCCCTTTCAATGTACTCCCCTCCTCTCGCCACACACCTTTCTATACATTTTTTCCATTGATGGAAGTCTTCTTTGGTGAGTGTCTTTAGGAGCTCTTCCGTTTTTTGCTTTACCGCTTCCATCGACTCAAATCTGGTCCTTTCAAAGCAAATTATATCTTCGTAACAAAAAAAGTAGCACGGTGCCAAATCTGGTGAGTCGGCGGGAGTTCGAGCACTGGAGTGCGCTCACTGACCAAATACTGCTTCACAGATAGCGCGTTATGGACAGGTACGTTGTCCAAGGGAAAAATCCACGAGTTTTCTTCCACAACTCGGGCCGTTTTTACGAACTCGTTCTCGCAGTGTTGCCAAAACTGACAAATAGTAAGGCAGGTTGACAATCTGACCCTCCGGAACACATTCAGTCATCACGATACCGTTAATGTCGAAAAAAACGATCAACATTGCCTTAAATTTTGGCTTGCTCTCTCGGCCCTCACTAAAGCGCTTACTTACTTAAAAACACGAGCACGAGATAGAGAATTGTCCGCATAGATCTTTTGCATCAATTTATAACTCGGAGTATTTTTTGAATTTAACGAGAAATTTGCGATTGATACGCTGCTCCTGTTTTTCGTTACACATGGTGAGAAAAAAACACGTTCGGTTCAAATCGTTACTGCATGAATACCTCTAGGCGCGAGGTATCGTTATTTTATAGCCACACCTCGTATTTTATATTGCTCTGAGAATATTTGGAATTGACTGATTCATGGAATCTGGCATTAAGATATTAAAAATACAAATTTAAACTATGAGACGATCCAATTTATTCAATTAAACATCGTTACTATAAAATAAAAAAAGTATTTGAAGATATTAATAATAAAATTTGTTCAGTAATCGTTAACAACTATCACAAATTTGATACTAGGGTACAGAAATATGTAGAAATTTCATAGGATTTCCAACTTTGGGTTGAAACCTCAAATTAACTCTTCTTCCTTTTTGATCGTCTATGTCTAAAAAAGTATTCCAATCCAGTAGGTAATAAAAACCTGTGTCTGGCGTGGGAGGAGGTGGTGCGGGAGTATTTTCTTCATTTTGTAATCCACCAAAAGAATCTTCAAGATCTTTTATGCTGGGCGTCTGAGTTGTACTTTCTCCTTGAGGTATTGTGGACGTCTCAGTTGTAATTGTTTCATTGATAATTACGGCATTAGTCGTATTATCAATTATTTTCTTTGTTTCAATCCTTGAAACTGATTTTTCATTGCTTGATTTATCCTCCCTCTTTTTCTCATTTTTTATAATGAAACCAGAGTTTTCTGAATTTAAAGCATCTTCCCCATATAAAGGCTTACCAAGATCATTTGAGTAACTTTTATTGAGAGTTTCGGCCAGACCTCCCAAATTTTTTGCATCTATTGATTCCCTATCTGCATAAGATAGTGAATAGTTGCCATTTTCTAATTGATCTATACTACTAGATAGCTTATTCAAATTCTCTATTCCTTCATCCGTAGTATAAACTTCATTGACAGGACTAGAAACATCTCTTACGGCAGATATTTGACTTGCTGCTGTTTCCAAAGGATCTGCAAAAAATCATATGAAATAAATTAATAGTTTTTTGTAGAAACGTTTTATCCATCTCTATATGTATCTTATCTATTTTGATATTTGCATACATAATCAATTCCCAATTTCACGTCTGATAGGTCAAATCCCAAGTTTTATATGAGCTGATAGTGAATGGTTTTTATTTAATATACTATGCTACAACCTACCATACCTCCAATTGCAATATCCTTTAAAATATTTTGGTAGTCATAAGGTATCATCTCCACGACTGATCTTTGATCTTTGATTCTCAATGATTTTTGTTTTCTAGGATTATTTTCCAAGCCAAAATAAGTAAGCAGCTCCTGCATTTCTTTATCACTGTTATTATCCTCTGGGAATCTTTTAAATCCAACGTAAGACTCTGGAACTACTTCTGCTTTCTCTTGGATATCGTATTCATATGACTGGCTTTCACTTAATGGTTTCGGACGTATCGAATTGGGAATCAGCCCATAATTAATTAACAGATCTTTCATATCCGGGGAAAGATTTTGGACAACATCAGAAACATCTGTAAACACAAAACAATATTAAGAAATATAATATGAATTCTCTCAAGCTGAATGTAGTCAATGTGTTATTTGTTTTAATTAGCCTTACCAAAAGAATTATTTATATTATCTCTCTAATATTCAACCTTTTGTAGAAGGTTCTATGGAAGTCAGAAATTTTATTTCTTGACCTGCTTTTACGGAATACAGTATAATAACAACAAATTTGGTGACATAGGAGAAACATATTGTATAATTTCAGAACAAAACGAAACCAAATATAATTCTGGCCTTTTTAGGGTTGTTTTTTATTAACAATCCTAAAAACTTTGAGTAAGCAATCATAGTTCGTTTTTAATTGCTCATTAGAATTTTCATAGATTTTCCAAAGATTGATGGTACATTTGATAGAACTTACCTGAATAAGTGCACTTTTTCTCATTGAGAAGTAATTTTGAATTAAGTAATCAAGTCAATTGCATTACATTATGAACTCGAGTCATGGAATCAAGGATAGCGAAGAGGTAACAAAATAATCAAAGTTCGTTTAACTACTTGATACTTAAAACCAATTGAAAAAAAACAATCTACATCCCTCTACCTTCCCCACTGTTTCATGATACTACCTGCTATTTCTTACTTACACGGTATAGTTCTTCCAATATCAATTGCAGATTATAAAAACCGGTTCGAAAGATTTGAAAAAAATCATCGTTATACCTCGTTAACTTGCTACAACTGAATATTAAATTATAAAAGTGATAGACGAGTAAAATGTATCTGCCTGTAAGGGAGTTTGGCTTAAACAGGGTACCAGACGTGAACTGAGCCCTTTTTGTACCCCATTCGTTTTTTTAACTGGAAAACGAAATTTCAAAGTGAAAACCACAAAGGAAAATAAATTCTTTCCAAGTAAAACAAAAGAAGCAAATATTTCAATTCCAAATTATCTTTATAAATTATAATGGTAGTCGGAATCGTCTGAACTAGAGTCATCATTTGATTGAATTATGATGGGTTGTAAAGAGGGTGATACAACATACTCATCTTCTTCTTTTATAACATGTTCTACACAGTTTTCTCAAAGCTCTTAACGGTCTGCTAGAACTTTCTTAACGCTGGCGATCAGCATGGCAAAACTCTCTCTATCTTGAGCTAGTTTAAATAGCTGTCCTGCTTTTCTTATCCCAGTCCATTCTCTAATACTCTTCAACAAAGAGGCTTGTTTCCTTCCAATTCCTCTACGACCTTCAATGTGTCCTAAATAAGCTGTTTTTCTGAATTTGATGTTATCCACCAACTCAGGAACTGCATTTGCTTTGTTAAGGACTGCATCGTTTGTTTGCATACCTCATAGTAAGGAGGTATTCTATGAAGAGTATGACTCTGTTCTTTGCACAGCTTGTCAATATAATGAATTTCCTGTAACTTTAGACTTTTAATAATAGTAAGCAATTCAGACATAAATGCTAAAATTTGTGCTTTGTTACTACTACTATTTGGTATCTTAAGAGGATAGCCTCATGTGACCGGTCCTTTCACTGGAAATGCCGAGGAAACAAATACGTGTTAGTTGTCATCGATTACTTCAGTAAATGACTAGAAGTGTAAGCCATACCAAACCAGGAAGACAGGACAGTTACCGATGCACTCATGATCAAATGGGCTTCAAGATTCGGTGTTCCAATGGAGCTTCATTTCGATCAAGACAGAAATTTTGATTCCTCCATTTTATAAATTAGAACTTTGGAGGAGGATTGGAATAGATATATATATCTAAGGGCAAACACAGCGCAAGAAGGGACTGTGTAACCAAAACTGCAATCAAACCAGGCCATACATGTGATAACTAGAATGAATGATATGGTGTACCGATTACAGAAATATTCTGAGGGAAGCAGTAAATTTAAAGTTGTGCATTTAGAGCGACTAGCTCATTATGGGCATAGGAATACTGAACTTGTTCGGGATGAGCATATATACAGGGAGAGCAGTGTTGCGAAGTTTTCGAAACAACTATAGAAATAGAACGAATTTTATGCAATAATCTAATTATTTAGTATTGTAGAAACCTGTAGAGAGAAAAGGAAACATAGTCAGATATTATATAAGGCGATGATCAGAACGAGCAGTTAGTTGAAAACAAAACGCTGGAAAGTGACATCTTGAACGTAGCAGAATTAAACTTAATAGCTCACAGATAATCCTTTTTAAGTTAATATAAAACTGGAAACATATTCCAAAGTGATACTTATGAATTTTAAATCGGGAGCAGTAGGATTTCTCAAGAACTCAGTTTAGCAAATAAATGGTTTCAAATCATACCTTTTAAATTTTCTGGAACAAATAGATCGATATTGTTCAATGGTACAAGAGATGCCGGTGAGTCTTGCTCAACAAATGATGAGCTGTCTGCATCTTTTATGGAGAAGAGCTCTTCATTGATATTTTTAGGCTGGAGATCAGGAGATTTCACCAGTTTTAAGGCTTCGCTTGGAGATGGTGTTGGAATGGAGTTAGTTAATGACTCAGTGTTAGGTGTATATTCGTATCTAAAACATATTTTTTTCAATTAATTTTTATTGACTTAATCGAGTAAGAGAAAAGCCAATGGTAGGTAGGCATTGGTAAGGTAGTTATGACAAGAATAAGAAACTGTATATAGATTAGAAGAAATAATAAGTATCACTTCAGATAGGTATATTTAGAAATAGATATACTAAATTATAACAATCTAACCTAACCTTTTACTTCCTAGAACTTTTTATGTTTTTTTTGCGATATATCGTATTAATTTCTTGTTTCCAAATATGTATTGTGTATATGGAAGTACAACAATAATAAAAATTACTTACATTAATTAGTTAAGAATTGCGGCGTTTTGAATTTCGTTGGTTTTCTTAAAAAACATTAAATTCATCGAATTCAAAAAACATTGATGCTTGATGAAAGTACTAAGGTTATTTTATGGTTGTTTGTATGTATTTGTTACGTACCAAGCCCGAAATTCTACAAAGCCGGCTTTATACAGGCGATTTTGTACACAAGTCGGCTTCGTACAAGCCGTTTTGTACGAAGCCGGAATTCGCGGGCTTCGTACAGCGACGATTGTACCGAGCCGGCTCGGTACAGCCATTCTTGTACGGAGTGCAATCTTCGTTGCTGGAATAGCATTGAACGCGTTATTTCCATGTTAGTAAACAGCTTGACGTTATGATTTGGCATCGTTTGGTTAGTTGATTCACGTCTGCCAAACCGTGTACATCTTTCACAATGGCAGTAGATCAAATGAAAATCACGTTTGAAAAAAATTTGTCTGAAGCGACTCTGGAAAATAATTATAATGCTATCGAAAACAACCTAACCTAACCTTACCACACTAAGGTTGTAACACGTAAGATGTGGTTAGTTTTTTCAAAATTCGACTGCATATTTTATTGATAACAACTTGAACTTCTTTCTAATCATCATCCCATTTTTAACTCGATCAAAGTATGTACTTTTCTCTGCTTTTAATCAGCACATAACTTGATGAAAACTTAAGCGTGCTTATAATTAAGTTTGAAATTTGCAAATGATTTGAAAGCAAGCAATTGACATATAAATAAAATATGTTAAAATTATATGCCCGTATATTTTAAAATACTAGAAAACTAGAAAACTAAAATAAATAAAAATTTGTATTTGTCTGTTAACAAAACACGTCCATGATAAATGAGCGTGTTTATTACTAGTTCAGCAGCGAAGATGTACGAAGATGATGGCTGTACCGAGCCGGCTCGGTACAATCGTCGCTGTACGAAGCCCGCGAATTCCGGCTTCGTACAAATCGACTTGTACGAAGCCAGCTTTGTACAATTTCAGGCTTGGTACGTAACATATTCATCGTCAAAAACATTAAATTCATGGGTTTCAAATTCAATATTCAAAATTACGTTCGATAGAAATATTAATGTTTTTACAAGAATTAACAGAATTCATTGAAATCGCCACAAATATTAATCAATTTTTTCCCAGACGATAAATACTTAAGTGTTCGAAAGCTCGGAATATATATTGAAGTATACTTTGGTGTTTCATTGCCACATTCCCGATAAGAAAACGCTCATAATCTATTATTCATTTACGTCTCCACTTATATTAAAGTTTTCCTGATGATGGGAAAGCGAAAGCTCAGATTTCTAGTTAAATAAAGAGTTCACAATTTCCAAAATTTGCTTCAAGCTCCAAAATATTGGTTTTTGTTTTAAAAATCAATTTGCAAATTGACTCGCGACATAAATATTAAAATGTTGATTTTGGTTGCTAACCAAATGTTTTCTGGTTAAATTATGAATGACATACCATTATCCAAAAAAAACAATCATGATTACTCCGTGACCATCCCAAAAAACAAGCAAGAACTTTTCCAGCAGATTTTTGGACACGAAACTTCTTAGGTCTTGGAGAACCAGAGTGTCGCCATTCCTCGATTGCCATTCCTCGATTGTTGCTTTGTTTCTGGATCGTAGGAATGAATCCAAGTTTCATCCATAGTAACAATTCGGTATAAGAAGTCTACATCGTTTTCAAATCGAGCACAGAGCGAACGCGATGCTTCTCCTCCTGCACGCTTTTGATCAACATTCAAGCATTTGGCATTGATATCATGATCGTACATGCCATCAATGAATGCCTGAATGCCCAAACATTCCATTATGTTCTCTTGTGCTCATGGATAAGCAAATCGGTCAATTCGGGCAATGTTCACCTCGTATTCTTGAACAGTTTCCTCACACTTCTGCCTTCGATTCTTCAGTTGCTAAAGTGTTCTAGATGTTCGGGACTATATCGCATGTCCAACCTCTTCTTCAGTGGTTCGAAGTCGTAATTTTTTTTAAGAGGTATCTTCTGGAGTACGTCTCCTCGCAGTGCAATGGTCAAGTTCACAGCTTTTTCTTTATTGGACAAATTATTCACTCTAGCGAGTTAAACATTTTGAGGCAAAATGTTTAACCTAATTGGTCCAAGACGTTTTACGTCAAACCTTGGGGTCCTGCCTCGGTTAAATATCTTCTGCTTTCGAATTTGCAATCTTTTTTTCTAACTCCTTGATGTTTTCGTCCATCTGATTCTTCATCGTTGTCATTTCATTCGGATTTTAAAGATGACATCTTGTTTTCTACGTTAGCAGCCATGTCAACTTTTAAAGATAGAATATCGGCAGAAATATCGCTCTTCATAGTTGAAATATCTTTCTCCGTGGTGGAAATATCGTTCTTGATAGTTGTAATCTTTTTGTCCATATTGGTAGAAATATCGATCTTCAAAATCGACTTACTGTCCTTCATGGTTAAAATATCGTTTTTCATAGTCGAAATCTTATCATCCATTTTAGTAGAAATTGACGAGATCAAGTTGGAAGACTCGTCTTTGAATAAATAAGTTTTTGATTCAAATCCGTCACCTATCGTCAGTTCCGTTTTCATTTCCGTCAATTTCATGTCACCGAGTCTCTTAGCCAAATGTATGTCACTATTTATTTACAATATCCCACACCTGATACACTTTCACTTACTTATCACTAATATATAACTAACTTATATGAATTCTTCTATTACTTTTCTATTTCTTTCTGTTCACTTTGACTGTTTATTATAAACTAACTAACCGTGCTAAACAAACTCGTTTATATATCCAAAACGAACTTTTGAAAAATTCTAGAAAACAAACAAAGAAATGAATAAATCTTTTTAGTAATTGGTTCAAAAGAAACAATGTTAATAAATCGCCTGCTATAAAAAAACATTAAACTGGCCGAGACTTCGCCAAATCTTAGAATTCCATGATCACCGGACATGGCCGGCATCATGTCGTGACGAGTCTGTAAGATTATTAATGACATATTACATGTTATTATAATTATCTTATGGCATCTGAAATAGAAACCAAAATGTTTTAGAAATTATTCAGCCTACCTATGATTATAAAAGTTTTGTGTAGTATTTATTTTATGCTTTCTAGATGTTGTCAATGAACTTGCTGCCGGAGTCGTTGTTGTGGATATATTTGTTACTTTTCTTCTATAGTGTTGTGGTTTTCGTACGATAGAACGAAGCTTTGGGGTAGATGAAGATGTAGATGTAGAAGTTGTAGTTGTAGAGATGGGCTCAGTGGTGAGTTGTGGTTTCACTTTATAATTCTCTATGGGCCGCAACTCTTTTACTAAAATTGCATATATTTCAATTAAACTAGGAAAACCAAGCTATTGATAAACAACAAATATTCAAAAGTATGTAAATTTTCATTAATATAAAAATAGTTTATTAGTATAATGAAGAAATCATCGATTTATCAAAAATATTGAAATGTAATGCCAATATTGAAACTTCATCCTGACGTATAAACCTTATGACGGATATATCAAAAATTACTGAAAAATAAGTATTTGAACATCGGGTCAAATTAGAAATGCTTGATGGCAAATTAGAAACGTATTTTATGAGTGCTTTGAGGTTAATATCCGATACTAAATTGAGTGTATCATCACAATTTATCCTGAGTTATTAGCTCTCACTGTTTTACGAGGGTTTTTATAAAAATACTTCCGTAAAATTATTTTCTTCTTTTTATTATTAACTTTTGAATATCTATGACCAGATATTGAAACATAGAAAACTGATTTTCCCTTCATATTTAATAATTGCCGCATCACGTGGTTTTAGTTTGAATAAATATTTGATTTCAATTTCTTCTAATGACAAATAATTTTTTAATTTCGATGTTATAACGGAATCAGAATTATAGACAGATCAGATTACTGATTGTGGTGGTATGTTAAGTAGAAGCTGTTCTTTAAACCACTTTTCAAATAACTCTGCTGACATATCTTCATGATAAACTGCTGCACAGTTTTTAATTTTATTAGCAAACATTAATAAAGCCAATAGAAACTCATTCATGTTTAAGATTCGATGTTTGATTGGTAAACAGTGGAGATGATGAGTTCACGTGGGCTGACGGTTTATTAGATGTTAGAGTTAGAGTGCCGTGGGTATTTATAAAATATTGATTGTTCCTCGTATAATTGTCTTCTGCAATTTATATTGGAAGAACTATACCTATCTGATGATTATAAAAAAATATTTGGAATTATGTATAATATGTATAATAAAGAGAGAGAAAGAAAGAAAGAGGGGAAGACCACCTAGAACATGGCTACAAGGAATCACTAGAGCAATGTCCGAAAGGAACCTAGCAGTCGACGACTGGCAAGATAGACAGGCCTGGAGATTAGGAACCCAAAGGCGTATAACGCTATAAAAGGGGATATATATATATATGTATAATTCCCTTATTTTCTCAGTATTATTCGATTTAGTAACCGGTTTTATTTGGAATTTAAATAAATTAAAATTTTGTGTAATGTTGTTGTTTATGTATATTTTTAAATAGTTTACTGATTCTTCTATGTACAGTATTGCCACCGAAATAAAGTCGGCTGATTATTATTATATTTTTCTTCGAGGTATTAGATAAGCTACAGTTCAATAAATTTTTAAATAAGATACTATTTTCTGATACATCTCACATAGTATCGCTTAAAAGTGCCTTGGTAACGTAAATCTATTACTGGCTCTTGGACTATTAGGTCGGTTACGAAATGTTCATATCAAAGATACGGCACGCGGGCCACTTCCGGCCCCTGGGCCGTATCCCGCGATCGCAATGTGCTACAGAAAGAAGAATAATGTTTTTTAGAGCTTTTACACTTGCAAAATTGAGTTTGACATATCTGATCTAACACTAGATTCTATTATATATACACATAAAACTCTAGCAAAAAAAATGTCAGAACTGGTAAGTTTGTGAAACACTTTTCAAAATATTCGAATTATTTAGATATGAATTAACTGACTTGAATGAATTTGAGTAACGCCACATTTAGATAAAATACAATTACCTGCTTTTTGATCTTGTAATTGATGCTGGTCAATAATTTTGGTTATTGGGGGTTTCATATAAAGATCAACATTATTCTCACTTTCAGCACTGGGAGTAAATGGTAACACCATCATAATAGCTTTTGGATCTCTGAATTCAACGTCATTATTTGTTCTACTTGGACTTGAGGACTCATCAAATATTGTGTTAATTGTTTCAGACTTTGTTAAATTCTCTAATAGGTCCAATATTTCTCCTTTAGTTAGTCGCGGTAATTTCGGATTGTCTCTCAACATTCCTTCAACTTCTTTGACTATTCCTTCAAACGATTCAACGCTATCTTCAAATGTGGTTGAGTGGTTGGCTTCAGACGGTGATATATTTTTTGCTACATGTTGTGGATAACAGTGAATCGTTGTGAGAAGAACTGTGATCATAAGTGTTTTGATTATCTGAAACATAATAACTTTATATCAAAATGTATAGTTTTGACGTGTCCCACTGTTGAGTAAAATATTCAATAAATATTAGCAGTCTTGAAATATTGGACATCATATCAGCAATATTTCTGATATAAACTGATAACGGAACATAACAGATCAAAAGAATATTTCGATCTTTATTTGCAAATTTTCAAAGTTGTTTCATAGTCTCATACATCTCGTATATCTAGAGAAATTTAAAATCATAATAACGAAAACAGTTTTGTCTTCATGCCCTCTAATTTAGTGGTGCAATTATTTTGAAAGTTGTGAAGTGTAAACTTTCTGATATAATATAAACTGAAAACGGACCATACCAGATCAAAAGAATATTTCGATCTTTATTTGTAAATTTTCAAAGTTGTTTCGAAGTCTCAAACATCTCGTATTTTAGTCCGGTCAAATTAGACCAAAAAATAATAGTGAAACTACATAAATTCCCACCAAACTGAAAAATCCGTAAAATTGTTTAAAATGTAATTAAAAATAAAATTTGAAAGTTCCCATCATTGCCATGTATGGAAAAAATGTTAAAAAAGGTTAAAAGTAGAAAAATGAGCTTTTCAGATTTTCAGAAAAACGGTTTTATCATAAAAATACCTCAGATAAAAATTGTAGATTATAAAATTATCTACAAAAAACGTATCAATACTTTTTTTCCTACGAGTAACCGTTTCTGAGATATAACGATTCAAAAAGCTGTAAAAGTTATAATAGCGCAACATCAATCAAAAAAGTTCATCTATTTTTGGAAAGTGTCAAAATAATGTACTATTTTCACTCGGAATAACTGGCTGTCACGTGACATCTGCATTTTACAGGAACGGTAAAATAACACTTTTCAAAAGTTTTGAAACAGAAGATTTAGTTCAATGAACTGAAGTTTTTAAAAACAATAATTCAACTCGACAAGAAGTTATTACCAATTACATTCGCTTTTTTCTTTAAATGTACGGACCTTCTAAAAAAACTACCTACTTAGATAAGTATCGAAGTGCATGTTTCGATAAAAATACTAAAAGTAAAAAACAAGTTCAATTGGCTTGTCTTCCTCCCACCTCAGCTGCTGCTAATCAACATATTTTTCGGGTATAGAACCAAGTTCACGTATAGTTTGGTTATCAGCTAGATCCTACAGACTGGGGTTGGAAGTTGGTCAACAATAAATTAGATTCCGTTCAAACTTTACTTCCAACTGCGCCGGAAAAACTGCTGAACACAATTTTTTGTAACTGCAAAAAGGGATGCAGAGCTGAATTTGGTTGCAAAAAAGTCGGACTTTTTTGTTCTTTGGCATGTTCACCTTGTCAAGGTCGGTCGTACTCTAATATTGAATCACCAACAGTGGAGGATTCGTTTGATTCCAACGAGACGACATGCGATACATCGCTATTGACGCATCTACATGCATTCAAAATGAAGATAAAGAAGAAATAGAAGAAGAACAGGAACAAGAAGAATAACAAGAAAAAGAATAAGAAGACGATTTTGAAAATTACGACTCGGGCGATTAAATCTCACGTTTTTTCAATTTAAATCGCTTTTATCTTTTGAATCTCTGCTAATTTCGATTATTTTGCAATAATTTCAAATTGAACATGATCACAACAGACCCGTGGAATAGGCATACTAGGAAACCCCGGGAAAAAACGCGCTTAGTACCCTACTTCATAGATGGCATGGAAACGTGCATATTATTACAACTTTTTGATAGTTATACTCAGAAACAGTGACTCTTAGGAAAAAAGTATTGATATATTTTTTGTTAATAATTTTATGATGTACAATTTTTGTGTAAGGTGTTTTTATGGTGAAACTTATCGTTTTGCAGGAAATCGTGAGAAACTCATTTTTTTGACCTCTGACATTGAATAAAATTTTTTGCAAAAAGGGGAGGGATGTGGAACTCTCAATTTTTATTTATTAATTATATTTTAAACAATTTTACTGATTTTCAGAGAGGTGAGAATTTATGTAACTTGGAATAAAAAAAATTTACCGGACTATAACCAGAAAAATTCAAAATCATAATAAGGAAAAGTTTTGTCGTCATACCCTCTAAATGAGTGGTGCATTTATTTTGAAAGTTGCGGAGTGTAAAGTTTTGATAATTTGTTGTTAATTAATAAGTGAGTAGGTATAGGGAAAGCTGGTCAAATGCATGTTTTGGCAGTTTCATAGTATGTTTATGTCGTTTATTGTTTACATCATGATGACTTTTCTCACGTATATTGTTATTCATCCTATGTAAACAGCATTTTATTTTTACAAGGAACCTTCAATTTAAAACGTATCAAAATAGTGTCCTACTTCTAGCTCTTTTTGTGAAATGTGTCTTTCCTATCTCAAAAGTGCATTTGGTATTAAAAAGTATGAACAAGAATATAAGAAAGAAAATAGATGAATTAGAGAATTTGCAGACACATTTTTTTTTGTATTTCATGTAATTTACTAAATCTAATACTTTTACATATTGTAATGTTTTTCTTATCGCTACTACTTAACTAACTTATATATTCATATAAATTCTTCGGTTACTTGAAGTTCATTATTTTCCTAGAAAAAGAAAGATCTGACAACAATGTAAATACCGTCATAATACCGGCCGTTTTAGTCAAGTTTTATATACAATTTTTTATCTCGTATTTCTAATAATAATTGCAACAACTAAATCACCAGAATTTTTGTAGCTTTGATAAAGAAATGAGCAGTTTGAATTCAAACGTGGCCAAAAACTGCGACAACCAGAGATATTATCGAAAAAGTACTGGAGACAGTCGGATTAAGGTTAGAGAAATAAAAGGGGAGATCGGCATAATAAAAAAGTGCATTTGCCATATCCCGAATGAAGATTACGCATGCGTAAGCTATAAGCTATAAGTCGGATTTTTTCGACGATTCATAGCTGTAGACAAAATCTATATCCATCACTTTATTACTGAAAAGAAAGATTCGTCAAGATCTCATATCACCAATTTTTAGATGGATCACAACAAGTTTTTTCTATTCTATACAAAATTGACATCGAGTGGGGTGTGAACCACTACTACTTAGGGGGTAGCTTATGTCGCTGCCTCAGAACTAATAAATTTCCAAATTCAAGTTTTTGTTTATAATATTTATAAAAATGATATATTTTCAAGATGCAGTAACAGCTCAAATATTGAGAAATATTATAAAGAAAAAATTAGAATTTTTCAATTGTAATTTAAATGGGTTTTAATAGTAATATGATAATATTCCAATTCAATGATAACACGAACAAAACGTTACTAACTAGTGGGCCAGAATTCTCACGATTTTACAAACTTTCTAGTCGTGATGGGTCACTTCATCGGAGCTCAACGTGCATTCTACATAAAACATTATTACAAAAATTCGATTCGATCGAGGGTCAACAAGTTCGAAGCTACTGGTTCGACTCTCAATCAGAAGCCTACGAGACGCCCAAGACCAACAAGAGCAGAAGACACAATTCAACAAGTTAGAGCTTCAGTTCCACGTAATCCTGGTCTATTGACAAGCGATCAGCCGGGCTTGTGGTATCCAGAACATCTTTGCGTCGCATTTTGTCGAAAGATCTATTTCTTCAAAAATCAAGGATACATAGCCATGTTAAGGGATTTTTTCTGTCCACAACTGCAAAAATTCGAAGCCTACGATATGGTTTCAACAAGATGGAGTAGATGTCATACTTCTAATGCATCTTGGGCAGTCGTAAACCAGATGTTTGATGGGAAACTGATATCTCGTCGAGGTGACATTGCATGGCCGTCTAGAAGTCCGAATCTAACACTACCAGATTTTTTTATGCGGGGATACCTGAAAAATAGAGTCTACTCTAATAACCCAGCCACGTTTAATGACTTTAAGAACATCCGAGAAGAAATAGCAGCTATTCCCCGCGCAATGTGCCAGCGAGTTTTTACCAATTTGAGATCTAGATTCGAGGAATATTTGCAGCACGATAGTGCACACCTGGTGGATTTCCTTTTTAAGAAATGAATTTCTTAGATGTATATTTCAAAAGTATGTGGATTATATTTATTTTTTTTATTATTATTTTTTATAAATTCGCAAAGCATTCTGGCCCACCCATTTATTAATAATGTGCAAATAAAACTTGAAGAAAATATATATTCAAAAAAATCTTACATATTAAATAACTTGCAGTTAATTTGGGATCGTTTATAGATAGCAGCCGTCTATTGAAACGTTCTGAATCGTTTTGAGATTGGGATAGTCACGGGATTAGGTCCATAGACTATCTTCAATAAGATGAAATAATAACAAGAGAGTATTATACATCATTTCTTGACGGGGTAAAGGGATAAATTGCAAAAAAGCGTCTGGATTAAAGAAAACGAAGGTGCTTTTCCATTAGAACAACGCAGTTTCTCACACTCCGGTATCACTATAGCTAAAATTCATGAATTGCACTTCAAACTGGCTGACCACTATGGGAAACTTTCAGTGTAAACAATAGACTTTATATATGTATAACACCCCTTATATTTCAGTAGAATGTTGGTGCTACGCGTATTCATATTGATAACGTGCTGTTCCATTTCTTCACAAACCTACAGAAAATGGTTTTATTTTCATATCTTGAGTAAGTCTTTTGTTTGTGTTTATTTACCTTCTACCTTAGTATTTTTGTTGATACAGTTAAGTAATCCAAAACAACCCTCTTTACAGGGGCGCATCATCATCAATTACTTATTTATTATTATGAACTCTAACCTCATTAAGTTATCGTTGCTATAAATTTGTCTGTGTTTAGTCTCTTTGTCAGTTTTATAGATTCAACTTCATCCCCATTAAGGTATAGTCTTCAATTAGAAGTCTGCAAAACTAATACTTCGTTCATTCAATTTGATATTCGTCGAATTGAGTTATTTAATTATACTATTGATCACGATTTATTTTATGTTTTATATGTGGAATACAGTGTCCAAAGATATTCACGTGACATGTGGCTAGTGAAAATAGTTAATGATCTTATTCAGAATTTGACGTTCTCTTTAGTTTTGTGCAATATTGCGAAAGGTTTTTGAATTAATGATATGCTATTATACCATAACATTTAGTCGTTTTATACATCCATTTTATATTTAAATTGATATAATTTTTTCCGGAGTATCATACTCAATTATCAGACCATAACGTTATATACAGGTATAAACATAGTGCAGAACTTTTTCGAAAATCATTCATAAAGTTATAGGCATAGCCAAAAGGAAGTCAAAGAAGACAATTCTACTTAATTTCAACAATACTCAAAAACAGCAACATTTCAGGTCAAAGTCAATATCAACTAATAATTGATAACTAATAACAGTAAAGTGTGAGTACATAATTACGAAAACAGAAAGCTAACGTTCTTTTACCTTGGAAAGTTAAATCAATTAACAAAGACATTAAAGCTAGGCTATTAAAACAGAGGTCAAAGTTTATGTAATCAAATTCTACTATTCACCTCTGAAATCATTTCGAAATTCAATATTTCAAAAAAGAATTCTGCCGTTCATCAAAGGAGAAAACAACTACTTTCCTAGCTAATGCCTTATCTCAATATTAACATCCCCAATGGCTCGCAATTGCAAGGAGAGGTTGTAACTACTGACTACTTTCGATGTCATTTCGTTTCATCAGAGCAGTTTAACAACCCTCGTTCGGGCTCGAGATCCGAACTGAAGACAACGGCAAAGAGCGTCGCTATTTGGTAGATGGACTTAAACATTTCCCAGCGAATACTAAGTGGCGCCATCCTCACTTCCAACTGCGAACCACTGGTCAGGTAAAAATCTACTGTAGTCGTCGATAATGTAGATTCCGATGGTAAATGAGGTGTGTAAAATGTATCAAAATACATTGTTCTGATGAGATGTAATGACGTCGAAACTAGTTAGTAGTTACAAATCTCTCCTTGCAATTGCGAGCCATTGGGGATGTTCATATCGACAGAAGGGTCGATCGACATCACGCTCTTCAGAGTAATTGTAATTCAATATTCTTCGTGGTATTAGCCAGGCAAGTAGTTGTTTTCTCCTTTGAAAAACGGCGAAATTCATTTTGGAAATATCGAATTTTAAAATGATTTCAGAGGTGAATTAAAGAAATCCCGTATTTTGAGTTCTAAGTAGGAAATAACAGAGTTATATCATATATCGAAATATAACTACCATTAAATAGTTTATAGGTTTTCCAATAAGAGGTGTTATTTTGAACAGCCCGCTATTTCGGTAAATGTTACTTTTGAAGCTGTCATTTTTTGACATTTGACAAGTAGAAACTACGCCATTAATGAAAATGGAACGATACACGTTTCAACAACGCATTGAAATTATTAAAATTCACTATAAAAATGGTGAAAGTTTGGCAGAGACGGTTCGTAAAACTAAAACATTTTTGGGTCGACGTGAAGCACCTTCTCGGACCGCAATACAGAAATTGGTGGAAAAATTTGAGCTGTTGGGACAAGTTAGTGATGTGAAGAATAAAACCCGTGCACGTCGCTCAAGAACAATTAAAATATTGCTGCTGTAGCCCAAAGTGTTGAAGAAAATCCAGGTTTATCCATTCTTCGTCGTTCTTTGGAATTAGCCATTCTACAAACGTCATTACACCGTATTTCGCATAAAGACTTGGGCCTTAAGGCCTATAAAGTTCAGTTAACACAAGAACTCAAGCCGGCCGATCATCAACAACGTCGTGTCTTTGCTGATTGGGTCCTTGAAATGCATGAAAATGATCCGGAATTTCATCGAAAAATCATCTTAACTGATGAGAAAATCCTCTCCATCCTCAACGCGTGACTGTTTGGTGCGGTTTATGGTCGGTCTGGCGGTGTCATTGGACCTTACTTTTTCGAAAATGAGGCTGGAGCAACAGTTACGGAGAATGGATTGCGCTATCGAGAGATGATTAATGATTTTTTATGGCCGGAATTGGATGGTATTGATTTGGACAACGTTTACTTTCAATAAGACAGCACTACGTGCCACACAAGCAACGAAAACAACGATCTTTTACGGGAAACATTCCGGAGCGTGTTATCTCTCGAAGAGGTGATCCCAATTATTGGCTACCGAGATCTTGTGATTTAACACCTTGCGACTTTTTCCTTTGGGGCCACGTGAAAGATAAGGTCTACGCCAACAGTCCAGCTTTGATTCAAGACCTCAAAGATGGAATTCGTGAGGCTATCGAGGACACAGGGCAGCCGCTTTGCAATTTGGTTACGGAAAATTTCATGTAAAGGATATGGTCCTGTAAGCGCAGTCGTGGCGGCCATTTGGCTGATGTTGTGTTCCATTATTAACGGCATACCTTCCTCTTTATAATGAAATAAACATCCGATCATTTATCTCAAAAAATGGCATTTTTCTTTGAATATCAAAATAACACCTCTTATTGGAAAACCCCTTAAAACAAAACAAACTCAATCTGTTGAAAACAGATAATTCTAATTAAACTGTCCTTATAAAATCAGAAGATTATGATGAGAATAAAATAAAGAAACTAATGAATGATACGACAATTTAAAAAAAAATTAAGAGGACCCTACAAATTTCTAATTTGATTTTGGGAAGAACAAATTTTCATTCTACCAACAGATGCAAAGAAATTGAAAAATTATTATGCGGTACTCCCTAAAATATATGGTTTGCAAAACTGCAAAAATCTGATTATTTCTGCGACTCTATTATTGGAAAAATA
Organism: Diorhabda carinulata; assembly: GCF_026250575.1. Lineage (NCBI taxonomy): Eukaryota > Metazoa > Arthropoda > Insecta > Coleoptera > Chrysomelidae > Diorhabda > Diorhabda carinulata. The sequence goes on from NC_079462.1 coordinate 16,891,976, forward strand.
TTTTGAGGGACATTTTATACCAAAATAAATACTATATCAAAACACATGGAATTTTAAAGAAAAAATTCATGACGAACATGTATTTATTTCGTTAGATGTTGTTTCTTTATATACGAATATTCCTTTTACTATTTTGAAATATACGGGGTCTTTCAAAACGTTCGCATGCGAGTTATATCACTGCATAAAGCAAAAAAAAATCAATTAAAAATCTCCAAACAATCACATGCCTATAACGCGAAGTTCAAAAATGCGGCAGGTAGCTAAATACTTCTATGGTTCGATAGGAAACGTTCCACAAGCTTTGATTGGCTAAACCTTATTGTTAATTTTTGCGATTAATCTATGTGTTATAGACATGTGATTGTTTGGTGATTTTTCATCGATTTTTTTCGCTTTATGCAGTGATATAACTCACATGCGAATATTTTGAAAGAACCTGTATATTAATAGAATAATGGGACGAAATTGAAAGACACAGGGAATAAAAATTAGAAAATGATCCTGCCACACGTACCTATAGTATCTGTATCTTTGTGTCCGAATTCTTTCATTATAAACAATCCACAATAATTATCGCATCACTCTTTGTTTTTTAAACATTTTAAATGTGTAATGTAAAATGCCTGTTTTTCGAATTCTATTATTATTACGAATTAAAACACCAATAGATACGGTTTGTACGATTTTTAACAATTTTTGTGGTATTATGGTGGAATTTACATTGTTGTCAGATCTTTCCTATTTCTGGAAAAATAATGAACTTTGTTAAATCTAAATATGCCGTACCATTTAAGTTTTTCGGGATATTGCGTGTGGGATTCACGCATTCAACGAGGATTGTTACGTGACCAGCATCTGTAATTATGCCGATTTGTTTCCAATAATACAAAAAGTGGCATCAACGCAAAACATAACATCATTTAAATAATTTGGATCTTTTGATTGTAATATTTTTCCATCATTAGTTCTGCAAACTCTTCACGTCTATTAAAATCGTCATCTGACAACTCTGAAGCCAACGTTACTTTGTATGGATGGAATTTATTATCACGTATAATTATCGTTATTATTACAAAATATCAAGTTTCTTGGATATTTGTCTAGTACTCAAGTATGGATCGTCTTCTGATAGGACACAAATATCTAAAGATTGTTTTCAGTTGATGCACTTTTACTAATTTACTGATAGTATATATTGTTATGAGATTTCGGTTAGGATATTACAAGTTCCTTGTTGACAATTTATTGAAACATTTGTTATTGTAGCAGTCATAGCCACCTAATGTATTATTTTAACTTCGGCATTTAGTTATAGGGAACATTAGATAAAAAATTATAAGTATTTCTTAAGGATTTCAAAAAGAGACAAATATTCAAGGTGATCTATTTGAAATAAGACATAAGACAAGACTCTTGTACATAAGAATTTATAAAAATGGTACAAACCGTTTCCGAGATAAATGACATTACTTTCTGACATTTATAAAAGATTTTTATAAAAATTTCATTTCATAGTTTATCTAATTTATATCACATTTTTTTATTATGATTAATAATTTTAATTTTTGATAATGCTTATAGTCAGAATCGAAACGAAAGATAAAATAAAATCCAATAAGAGCTAGAATAGTACTCACCAATTTTTCCATATTTTTTCATGAACTTCCCACTTAATAGAACAAAACTTGTGTCTTTCTCCAATCAATTCCTAATTAAATGTACATTAAATATTGTATATTAATGTTAAGAAACCACCATAAAACGTTCAAGTTATTACTATCATTGTAGCCTCTTGCTTGACCTGGAAACTATAGACTGATGTCTAAGAACGGTGAAAGGAACTTCAGGTGTCTTACATTACCACCTCCAAAACAGTTATGTTGACAACAAATATTCAAACTTCATTATGTACTATAATAACATATACCTTAATTTTCACTTTAAGTTTATTTCCAATTGTTTAAATAAATAATTATGTACAAATCGTAATTATTAAATCATTAGGCATTAACAATAACATGTATTTCAGAATATACAGTGTGTAACATGAAATTTGGGTGTGAATTAAATCATATATTATAAGCTGAGAAATTATTTCTTCGAATTCAATCCCCATATGTACATGAAAATTAAAGAGAAATCTGTGCGTCACTCCGTACATAATAATTGAATAATTGTTGAAATTTTCAATTTTTTTTTATTTACGACATTATTGAAAAGCCAGTTTCATCCAGATATATTTCCGTTTTCTTCTAGACATTAAGACATATATATTTAATAAACTTGTAGCTAACACTGGTCGATAAAAAAATTTTTTGCATTAATACAAAAATGATATTGTGAAAAAATGGACCTATACAAACACGAAAATATGAAAAAAATTATTGTAACACGTAAGTTCACGTTTTTTAAATCGTATATATTGACAATATTTATGAAGGAATTTTTTATGACATTCGAGCATTAAGTTTTTCGTCAATCCAAATTAAATGTGAGGAGGAGCAGGAGGACATTTTTGGGATCTACAAGAGTTATAAACTTAAAATTTTGAGATCCCGGTTGAAACTCACTTCTTGCTTGACAATTTTTGTTGATCTACTGCCCGACTGTCCCATAGACAAAGAAAACAGAAACGTCTCGTTAACCCTCCCTGCAGTCCCATTAAAATTCCAATCTCCTTTAGGTCCTTCACATATATCTGCCACGTCTTATACTTGTTGTAGTTAATTTGAGTGGTGTAAACGCTTTAGTGATGACCGAGAGAGCACTGAAGATCACCAGCGCCCAGATTACCCTGTGATTGTTTCATTATTTTATTAAATATTATTTATTAAATATTAACTCCAATATTACATCTGTGATATTCTCAAAAAAATTACATAATTGAAAATATATTCAATCACTCACATGACTAACACCCAAAGAATACCAATTTTTTTGTATTTTTTCAACTTTTTTTTAGTCTTTTCCCTTTTGCTCACAAGTTGGAAAAGATTTTTTTAAAGTTGCAGTCATTGTTTTTTGGTTCGACGCTCGTTACTGTTGACAAGACAAAACATCGAATTTTAAAGTATTTTTTTTATTTTTTAATTGTTATGAAGGAAAAATTTGAAGCAAGACATAAGATAACTCCGGAAATATTGACCAAAATCAACCAAAAAATTTTACACGAGGAATTACTTTTCTTCTTCTTCAACGTATAGTAGGCCTTAGACCTGTAGTTTCCAACTTGTCATCCTTTAGATGTTGATGTCCATGAATCCATCCATATTGTTGGAAGTCTTCCTAAAGGTTATCGTGTCCCTGGTTTACTGTCTCGTGCGATCTTTTTCTGGTTATCCTGTCCCAGTGTTCGTTTCAAGCTCTTCTACGCTTACGTCCCCATTCGTATCTAATGTCTGCATTTCTCTTTCTGTCTCTTAGTGTGTACCCGCATATTTTAATTTCTGTCGTTCAAACGATGTTTCTAGTTCTTTTGTTGTCCGCTATAGCAAATGTCAATATGGGTCTAATGCAGGTTTTGTATATTTTAACTTTCGCCATTTTGTTCATACTGGTATTATTCCAGATAATGTCCCGGAGTGCGCTTGATATTCGGCTGGCTTTGTTTGCTTGTCCTTTTACTTCATTTATTCTGTTCTGGTCTGCGCTGATTTGTGTGTGGTTTGCATGTCATCGGTATAACAAATTATTTTTATTGCGCCCTTTGTAAGTGAATATCCTCTTGTTGTATTCTAGACATGATTTATTATTTCGTCCATTATTAGGTTGAAAATTTGATAGCTTAATGATTCTTCCTGTCGGATACCCGTTGGTGTATTTCCTCTGCCAGGTTTTGGTTAACTAATATGTGAGTGGATGGTTGAAACGGTGAAAAACTTTTTTACATCACTTCAAAGACTTACGATCCATGTCATAAATACCAATCAACTGGTCAGAAAGATCAAGACAATTTCAGGACAAGGAATTTCCTTTTTATTGCCATCTTTTCCTTTTCTCTTCACAAAGGTCATATCATTTCCAAGACAATTTGAAAGCAGCGTTACTTCTCTTGTGTCTTTCCACAAAACCGCCGTACTACCAAATTAATTATGGACAAATTCAGCTTCACCCCTGTTTCTTTTCTTTTTTTCGAATTTAGGCATGTTTCTGCGATTGCCAATCACTGTGCCAACACAAGCAAATGGAGAGTTGTTTATTATTTATTCTCCAAGAGTGGATTCGGTATCTCTGTTGGCATCCTTTCCACAGTAAATATAATAAATGTGCCTGTTTTGGAATCACAGCGTTCCCATATTTTTATTCCTCGCTTTCTAGGTTTCAAAAGGAAGTACTATTTCAGAGAGCTCTTGCCCTTGAACTTAGCCATGGCTTCATCAATAGTTTGGAAAGTGCTCTCACTCCTTGTTTTTTGAAATCTTTCTTTCAAACAATCAACCACTAGTTCAATTTAGTACAGTTTAGTCGCGTTCTCGTTTTTTTCAGGATGGTTGAAGTACATCTTCGAGGACAAAAGTTGGAACCTATTTCTGGATATGGCATGTTTGATTGCAGTGTTTCCCATTAAATAATTAGTAGGCCAATAATATTGAAATGTGGAAACCCTAAGGACATAATGAAGTGGCATCCCAGTACAATAATTATCTCGTGCTGACCGGTTAGAACAGCCTTTTGCTTTATATCTTTATTGAGTATATTCAATCTTTCATTGTTTGTTGTGCAATCCATGAAAAAAGATTTGGAAACATCTTGAGAAATACATCAAGCTCAGTTAATCCGCTGTTCAGATCAGCCAGAATGCTGCATGGCTTAGCACTAGGGACATTCTTTCTTGTAGTGAATTGCGTGTGTAGTTTCTTCCAAGTGTCCGAAGAAACAAGTGGGTAGGCAGCTTCTACCTCATTGTCTTAACTAATATTCTCTAATTCTTCATTGTTTTCCAAGATGATTTGCTCCTAGAAATTCTGTAGACACATTCGACTCCCCATTATCTTCTGACTCATCAGGTTCAAATTCTGAACCGCTATTTTCATAAGGGTCCTCAATATCAGACAAATGTTCAACCATATACTGTAATTCAGCCTGACTCAGTTTTCTTTTTCTGCAAAAAATAAACTCAAAATTACCAATGGGACAAAAAGATCCCAAAAAATATAACCAATGGGACGTATATGTCCCAAAACAAAATTATCATTTTTTTGTGACCAACTGAGTGGAGTTTGCAGCTAACAGGTGGCGATTTTATTTCTGGATATACTATATTTCTCACCTGGACATTATTTGCAAACAGTTACAGCGACAAATCACTCGAATAATCAGAAAACTTGATAATATTTGAGAACTTCGTCTACTCTCGTGCACGCACCAATAAAATGCGTGCCTAACCCTATTTTTAACATATGTTTATTCGTAGATACGGTTGTAAACTACCAGAGGGACTTATTCGATTCAGTTTAGCACGTCTCAATTTCCCTCTAGTAATTTTTGAATATGTGGCGGGACGTATATGACCCATTGGGAGTGAAAGGGTTAAACCCAAATTTTGTCGTTTTATGAAGGCAGTTTTCCATGTTTCGAAATATCAGTTTTTCTTCAATTTGTAGCATCGTTCGAATCATACTATACATTGCCTACACAATGGGCTTCTTTTGTCTGGTTTGTGCTCCAAAATATACTAAGAGTACGCTTTCGGAACTGGTATTCTTCAACTTTTTTCCGTCGCACCACTTCCTATATAATTCAATAGCTTTTAGGTCGCGAGGTTTATTTTTTCTGGCACCAACTGGTTTGCTGCTTCATCAGGAGCCAGTGGTTTTCCAGGAGGGGTACAATTCATCAATTCTTCATCGGAGGATATTTTTTTTAATTTATCATCCGCGAAATAAACATCCATTCGACTTTATCTAATATTTCTTAGTTGTTTATCGCATTGCAACAGTAACAAGTAGCTGCTTGATTATTCTGAGAAAAAAAATTACCAGGAGGTAATTTTATGTTAAATGTAATATTTTAGGTATGTTCAGAACGAAACAAAGATTTATTTTGATCGAAATATGATGGTTGTAAATAAAATATAGGAGAGTTTATCAAGCTTCTATAAGATAGATTCACAAAATAGTGATTTTAAATTATACTTATCATTAAGAAACAATTAACTTAGTAGTGAAATTTGATTCAAAGTGCATGGTTATAAGTGATATCATATGGGTTGAACCTGTCCTGTAGGTGGGGAATTAGGGCAAACAAGGAAGAAGGGCCAGGGCGCGCGATTAGTTGAAGCAGAGAGTGAAAATTGTAAAACGCGGGCGCTAGACAAAATCGACATGCCACAGCCACACAGCATCCCCGTGAGGACTTATTGATCACGAAAAGGAGCACACACTCCACACCCGTGCTTTTCGTTCTCTTTCGGAAAATGTCTCCATCAGAAACGGGTCGACTGTCGAAATTCTCGAAAAATCGGACATAACCGATCCCAAAAATTATGTGACATCGAAAATGGCGACTTCCAGTGACGGAACGGCTACAAAAAGACTTTTCGAATGGTGGAAAACCTACCTTCGTTCGGACTATAACAAATATCGAAACGTTGTTCTGTGTACCTGATTGAATCGTTGAGTTTTTTCAATTTTATTACATATTTATCATTTAACATCAGTTTTTTTCTGTATCTAGGCCACATTTTTATCAAATTATACGCACAAACTAACATTATCGTCAACATTCAGTAAATATTATTAGGAATATTTTTGTGATATGTGATATAACTAAACTTTACTTCATCGGTATTATTCATAAATCGGTAAGTATTTGAATTTAAAATAATTTGTCACCTAATTCAACTATATAATCTTGTGAATGACTGAAGTTCGTTTTTATCATGTATTAATAGAAATAAAAGTTCTGCTTTGTACGCAGTTTAACTACGCCCAGTAGCAAAAAAATTAAGACTTTCTCGATATCAGTGTCATGTATCAACCGATTTTCGAATCTGTATTCTTACTCTAATTTCTTATCATATGTTGGTCAATTGAAATTCTTATAGAGAATTAATTACCCAACATAATTTACAATGTACAAAATTGGGACAATATTTCCCGTTTAATATTCCTTTTTTCGAATATAATTTAATATACAGAGTGAGTTTTATGTGTTGAACGCCTCAATTATCCAGGAAACCACATTTTTATAAATTTTTGAGAACTAGAGTTTTTTTATACGGCCGGTATCTTGAAGGTATCAACATTGTTGTCAGATATTTCCTTGTTCCGGAAAAATAATGAACTTTGTTATTTTAAATAGATCATCCTATATATTTTACTCTTTTTGAAGTCCTTAAGAAATACTTATTATTTTTCATCTAATGTTTCTTAATAAAATACCATAATTTCGGAGTTATAGCTAGAAAGCGTAGAAGTGAACAAGAAACGAGTAATATATCTAATAATAATTTATATCCTAACCGAAATCCCATGACAAGATCTATTGTCAGTAAATCACTGGCTCAGTAAGAGATTTAACTAAATCAGGGAGCAAAAAAATTGCATCAATTGAAAACAAATCTTTAGATGTTTGAATATCTAGGGAATTTGATATTTTGCAATAATAATGAAAATTATTATTAATAAATTCCATCCATACAAAGTATTTTTGGTTCAAGAGTTGTCAGATGACGATTTTGATAGACGTGAAGAGTTTGCAGATCTAATGATGGAAAAGGATCAAAACAATTTAAATTTTTGCGATGTTTGTTGCAATAAAGTTATGTTTTGCGATGACGCCACTTTTTGTATTAATAATCGTAGATACTGGCCACGTAACAATCCTCTTTAAATGCGTGAATCCCACACCCAATAAACCGAAAAACTGAATGTATGGGCTTGGTTTTATTGAATGGCCGCTTCGATCACCCGACATCAATCCTTTAGACTTTAGACTATTTCCTATGGGGTCACTTGAAAAACATCGTTTATAAAACAAAACCTGCTAATATTCAGGAATTGAAATATAGGATTACCACAGAGATAAGAAAAATTAAGCTTTCAGGGTTATTGCAAAATGTATTGCAAATTTTTAAAAATCGCAAGGCGTATTGAAGTGAATGGACAATATTTTTAGCATCTGCTGTTCTGGATTATTATTTAATACATTCAACGATCTACCTACCTAGACCGATATACGGTTCGTTTTTTGGTTAAAAAATGGATTGATTATCTTAAAACTAAAATATATTATTATTATCAGTTTTGAACATCAAATTGTTTATCTATCAGTTGAATTTTTGTAAAATACATTATTTTATTTATATTACTAGGTGAAAATCTCTTTGTCTTCATATTTATTCCTCATTATTAGATAACGCGATGCAAACTTCATAGTAACAAGTAAAGCAATAGTGGCACAACACAAATTGAACGGTACATTCTGATGTCCAAAATAACTCAAGTTTAATTAAAAATCTCAGTACAACAGTGCATAGGGAAAAAGTAACAGCCCTTTGAGTGAGCACATGTGGAATGATTTTTTTCTGAAAGGCGTGTCGATAACCATGATAGGTTTACCTGAAGGCCCCTTGAAATGCAATACAACGCAATACAATGCAATACAACGTACAATGCAATGCAAGACGCAATATATCTAGGTATTAGTAATTATTGGAGATATGAATGCAAAAATAGGAAACGAAGACTACTTAAGTAGTGTGGAAGGAAAACACACCCTACACGAAACAACTAACGATAATGAAGGGCGAATATGTGGTCTAGTCGCAGAACTCAAAATGTATATTAGTAGCACTAGCTTTAAACCTAAGAAACAACATAAAATTACGTGGATGATACCAAACCAAGGGAAACCAAATAGATCACGTATTAATATCAAAAAGGAGATCAAAAATGACAAGATGTAAGATCATTCAGAGGAACAGGTGTTGAGACTGATCATCACTTAGTAATAATCAAAATTAAATTAAGATTGGTGAATATAAAGGCTTACCACCCACAAGAAATACAGGATCAAAACAGCTCAATTTGAGCTGCTACAATTCTCAATAGAATGTATAGCTCTGTATGTATGTATGTTCCGACTAAGTGAAACAAATAGTGTATCGTTCTCTCCCTCCTCCAAACGCTTCAGTTAGTTTTGCGCATCTTTTGCGCGCATTAAGCATGCGCAGTATAGATAAAGTGTCTCGAACGAGAGAGAAAATGAATATTTTCGGACGTTTTTTACATATAAGGTTACAGTATAATTAGGTTCTAGTTCAGTATTAATTTGAATGTTCCGAAAATTTGAGTTAATTATTCGACATATCATTATTATTAATTCAAAACAATATTGATGGAGTTATTGCTTGATTGATATTTCCATCGAGATGTGACACTTTCTCATCATGATACATGACATGCAGTTGTTTAAAAAACCTCAAATATTTCCATAGAAGCATTAAAATCGTATAACAGTGGGAATCAATATAAATAATAAATCTCAAAAGTATATATATTTGTAATGAAATAATTATTTGTTTCAGCGGCATTCAACTCACCGTCGTTCAAAACATGGTGGATTTAGGTGGATACATAATAATTATGTTTGAAAGCAAAGACAGGAGAACTAAATTATATGGTAAGTATAATTGTACTACTCACACTGGCAAAATGAAATTCTTAATCTTGGATTTATCATAAATCTCTATTATAAAGGATTCATAAGAAATCCGTTACACCATTTTGGTAAAACTTCTGTAATCATATTTGGCACACATCAATATTTAGAACACAAATCGAGAAAATGGTAAAATTTTGTCTAATAATCATGCAGGAACGTCCTCACAACCTTGCCAAATTTATGAACGATACTATTGAGAATAACTTGTTATTTGTTATGTTTTTCTGTTATCTGGTGTTCGTTGTAATTTGAATTCGATACAATTTATCATTCTTGTTAAAATACTTTACCATTTATATATTATACACGGTGCAATATTCAATACGAATCCTTGAATTGATTTTTCCAATCGAGGAATTTCTAAGTTTAGCAATCGAATGCTTGATAGTAGTGTACTGCATCGTGGAAAAATCCAAAAAATCAAATTAGCTGTCTAAACACTATATACAATTAAAATTTATGGTAAAAAAAAATTAAAATGCAAATTAAAAAAGGAGAGGAGTTGACACTTTTTAGTAGCCACATGATATCCTCCCCGAGGGACTCTACTTATGGCAGAAATATGTAAAGTTCCTCATAACTCACCTTGTATATCCCAAGCTTTCGAATACTTATCCATTCATCATCAGAGAAACAATTAATTGACGATTGAAGTTGAATGTTCATTGGTTAGGTTATGAAGTACATTAAATTTTCATAGGTTAGGTAAGATTAGTTAGGTTTTATTTACGTTGAATTTATTTTTCTAAAATCTTTTCTAAAAGATTAGTAAGGTTATTTAGATGAGTTTTTTCTATTAAAGCACATATAATCATTTCGAGCAGTATAACACACGTTTTTTTTGTAGTTATTCTCAGCTGTCAAAACTTTGGCTTATTTATAATTCATAGAATGATCTCAGAAAAAACTTGTGATGCTAACGAGCATCGATGGTTATGTAGCTTGCTATATATCACTTTTGTGATAGGTTATCCGATTGGTGAGTGACCTCTCAGACTGACCAATGTTTTATCAAAATTTACACAAGAAACTTCACAAACTGTAAATTGTTAGTTGGTGTTTCATCTATTATTTTAGTAAAAATAGGTGAAAATCTTGAGAACCAACTTGGTTTCGTATACCACCAAGAAAATTAATATCATTTGTACCTTAAGAAACTGCATCTATGAGATAAATATATATTAATCAGGAATTTCCATATTTTCATTTTCTCCTTAAAATCCTTGGTTGTTTGGTGTAAAATGTTTTCCAAAATATCTTTCAAATATTTAGTTAAGTTTAAATAATCGATATAATTGATCGCAGAGGTATGTCATATTTGCAAAGTTCGGTATACCATTTATTTTAGGGAGTACCGCATTATAATTTTTCAATTTCTTCCATCTGTTGATGGAATAAAACTTTGTTCTTTCCAAAATCAAATTAGACCGTTCTTTGTTGTTGATAAAAATTCGTAGGGTCCCCTTCAATTTTTTGTAAGTTGTCGTATCATTCAATAATTTCTTCATTTTATTCTTAACATAATCTTTGATTTCATGATAAGTTTTATTAGATTTATCTGCTTTCAAAATTTTCAGATGTTTGTTTTGTTTTAATTATTTGGTGGTAGTTATATTTCGAGATTTAAATAATTCTGTTGTTTTTTGTTTTTCAACTTATATTTAAAATTAGTGTTAATAATATAAAGTATCGCATATCATTTTATTTTTAGTTTCGTTATTTAGATGAATGGTGCTATATTCAATATTGCATTAGATATTTGTCACAAGTAATTCTTTGTCATATATATTTTGTACCAAATTGGGACCTAAAGATAAAGTTTCATTCAAAATATTAACATCAAAATTTAGAACACAAGTACAAGGACTTTCACAACTACTTGAAAATCGTTAACCAATAAATCTTGAGATAACTTGAGTCTGCTAACATCATCAGCGACCATCAATAAAACTTTAGTGAACATAAATAAACCAGGGGTCTCGAGGCCTATGTCATCAACGTATGGACTGCAGCTATACTGGACATATCGAAGGCTTTTGACAGAGTTTGGCAAGCCAATCTTCTAAATAATTTGAGATCGTTTTCACTTATGAACTGGCTTATCAGCTTTCTCAACGACCGATCCATCCAGACAAAACTGCGAACCCGATTTTTAGCATTGCCGACGATAGCCCACTGGTGTCGTCGTTCAAATCAATCGTCCCAATAAACTTCCATCCATAGAAAAAAACAGATCACCACCATCAATACCAATCTTGAAAACATTCTAAAGTGGGATGATTGAGTTTAATGCAGCAAAGACCCAGACTGTAGCTCATTATTTGGTGTCGTGGTTGGGAGTAATAAATCCTGGCATAGTTACGTAACCGAATTACCTAAGGCAGCTTCACAACATACTTGGAGCCATCTTTAAGATCTAACAGCTATAAATCTAGCAACAGCTTCTAATCCATTACAAGGCCCAAATTAGTCCATTTTTGGAGTATTACTAGCACATTTGGAACTCGGCTTTCAAGCATACCCTAAAAATGCTCGACTCAATACAGAACAATTCAACTTATAGGCGATCTAGAGTTGACCAGAAACTTGAGCAATTTGAAGCATAGAGGAATTATCACCGACCTAGCCTTTTTCTACCGATACTTCCACGGCAGATGCTCTCCCGAGTTGTCCAATAAAATCCCACCTATTCATCAGGACTTTTTCCTTTGGAAAAATGCAAGTTTCTGGAATCAGCTACCAAGGCGTAACTTTCTCGAGCACTAACACCTACAGAAGTTCAAGATCAATATCCACAGGCATCTCCACTCCGCAGGCATCACTTAAACTTAAATATTTTTTTAATCAATTCAATAATTTATTTTTTTTATGATATAGGAAAATGTTTTTTGTTTTTTAAACGCTGTCGAATCTTTGTGAATCCACACAAGACTCTCCTGGTGGGTAGGAAGAAAAAGTAATTTAAATTTAAAACATTGCTACCCTTGAAGAACTTTGATCATCGAATGCGCCTTGCAGCCTTTGAAGACTTTGTCAGACAAAGCTTTTTACTTCAGGATCTCAAAATATACAGATTGGAATAGCTCTCCTATAAGATCCGATAGATGATTAAATTTAGGAATGGGAGTTTAATAATTTTTTGGAAAATATTAAATGTTCACAAAATTCATTTAAACAAACCCCATATTTGATTTATTGGGACTACTTAAAAAATATTAATAATAGTTTACTTAATACATATTATTTGAAAAAAAGATGTTGATATTAAACGAATAACATATCAATAAGCTCAACAACGTTTGTTTTATTAATAGTATCATTGTATAAAGAATAGGATGATAGTAGGTTAACCTTATGAAGATATCATTTGACGAGGTGAACGCCACCAATAGATGGCAGTGGAGAGTTGGCGTCCACAGCACGTCTTTTCTTACTGTACGTAGCTTGAATTAAGTGTTTTCTTAGCTTTGGTTGCTGAATTACCCCAATAACAGATGACGCCAAACTTATTTAAAATATTATATTCAACACTTAAGCTGTGTTGTAAAGTTTCTTATTTTGGGTGCCTATAGCAAAGTTGCAATTTTAGTTCATTATTGTATTGTGTTCGTTGTGTTATTGTTGAGTTTCGTTGGTTGTGCATTTGGATTATTTTTTTATTTGAGAATCTTTGAACTTGGATATATATTTCATTTTTAAGGTAAGTGGATATTATTACAATTAATATACATCACTACTCTCTTAGTTAATATATTCAAATTATAAGAGGCGCTAGATGTATTAATGCCACAGCTTACAATTTCGAAAAAAAAACTGTTTATTTAGCGAACTACTTACTAAAATGTATTTATATAACAAATAATCACTTTTTCTTTTCAATTTTTTAGAAATGGCTGGAAATTAGTGTGTTTATTTCAAGTGTGGATTAAGTAAGAGATCAGATCCTACAATTAAAATGTACCGATTGATGAGAATGAACCTACCAGATGTCAAAAATGGATCATACAGTCGGGTGAGTTACTTTTAAGACAATTATTTTTCATGAAGGAATAAAAAATAGTGAATGTGAATAAATGACTGTTTACAAATGTTCAATACTAAACATAAGTAGGTATTTAATTATAGACAAATAAAAGATAATTCGTCCAATAGTTTTTTCTGATAATGAGTTTATTTGTATTATGGTCGCATTGCATATTATACAAGTACAATGATTTACTACAAATTGCAAATCCATTCAATCTTATAACTTAGCCACCTTTATAGTAAAGACAAACAGAATAGACTAAAACATTTTTGAAAATATTTCAATCTTATACATAAACTCAACTAACCGAATTCAAAGGACGGAACTTTAATATTTCACAAAAATTGAAATAATATTTTTTGTGTTTATTAACTAAGCACGTAATAATAAAGTAGTGTGTCTATGTGTTTATATTTGGAAATTATCATGTTAATGAGGCAAAAATTTCACCTGTTTAAATGTATATACTGTTTTTTTATCACATATTATAATATGGTTATAATACTATATTCTTTGCCATAACAGATTGACAAAATAGTAACAATTAGGGAGAAAATTATAATACTAGTAAGTACCCGATTTGATGACCATACATACATACTTGGTTCAGATAAGTAGACCTTTTGCCTGCTTTTATTATATCATTAAACAAACAGATGTTTTTGTAAGCATTTATGGTTTCATTGTTAATTATAATTTCTGAAAGTTGAAGGTAGCAGCAAGCTCCTCAAGTACATTTTTCCAGTCACACAATATGAATGAATTTATCATCCCAACAAATATTGATGTTAGTTATTTATTTCACGATTTACCTATTCATAACTTACTACAGTGATAATAGAAACAGCCTTTTTAAAACTCTAGAACAAATTAATTATTTTTAAAAAATGTTACGTATAAAATATCCTGGAGAAGAGCAATTAATATTTTCAACTGTAGTAGTTGGTGTCTTTTTTGTAACGTTAAAAATATATTAAATATGACGCCTTGGATATATTTTTTAATGGTATATATTTTTTGTATTGCGCTTTAATAGGTTAAAATTTCAAAAATATATGACTCATGCGTGATTTACCTATAACAGATTTGTGAATAAAATCATTTTGTTAAATTAGTACCAGTAGTAATATAAATATATTTAACTCAACAATGAGCTCAGTTTTAACATTTCTGTATTATTTTGTGGTCAATCCAAATAGTATAAATAGATAATACAATAAATAATATATTCGATTATTGTAACTTTTGGCTCTCCAATGTGAAACCATGACTGGTCCTGGGTTAGTTGGTACACTTATCGGTAAGGATGTGGACATTGTATAAATATCTTTATACAATGATAAAACTGACAAAACGATTATATAAGAAGGTATTTTAGTAGTAGTTGATAGGACAATTTTTTTTTCTTTATTAGAAAGAGTTTTTTTATTTATTGGTCTTATCCAAATTTTCGCATTGATCTGTAACTTTCAATTGTGGATTGTGGTTTGATTTCCAATATTCAACAACAAAAAGAATAATGAATGACCAATAATAATCAACGTTTTTATTTATAGTAGGTGTTTCAATAGTAAATGTGACCCAAGAATATCTAGAGGTCATCGCAAGAAGATTCTACTTGTACTACATTTTTGGGGTTTTACAGTCTTCTTAACGGAGATTCAGGTTGTTTAGTGGATTTTGTCCATTTCTTTCTGTGGTCAAAATTAAGAGCTACTTTGTATATATTTTCTTGATTACACATAATCCAAATGGGTCAGGTACTGGTTATAAAAAAAAAATAATTTCCAGAAAACAAAAATATTAGAATGTGAATAATGTTCCGAAGCAATATTATCATACTTTTTAACATTTTGAGAACTTGAAAAAGTTTTAAAATTACAATGAATTTACTCAATTTGTTGGCCATTCGAATTTCCCACTAACAATGCTGTAGTTGTAAAATGCACAAGGAATATATACAGGACCGTACTACTTGTAGTTTCTGATAATTTTTTCAAACGCTCAGTCTATAATTATTATAATTTTATATCAACAATGTCATAAAAAGTGTAGTTATTATTGTTACTTTATTTAATATTTTTGTTCGATATTTTCTAATAAATTCATTTACCAAAAACTTGTGTTTTATTTAGTTATCTAATATGAAGGATGCAATTACCTCAGAGCAAAAATTCGTGATTCCTGACGTTTATGCCAAAATCTAAAATTTTTTTTATTTACATTCATTTATTTGAATTGATTCATAATGTACTTCATAACTTCACATTTTATTGAAAATACAAAATTTTAACTCATCCCACTCTATTTATATTGAAATCCGTCTGTTTATAATTTACTGAAAGTCCAAGCATTAGGTAATAATGCCATAAGATGTTTATTGCCTGACCGACCTCTGACCTGTTAAAAACTTCATGCTAAAAAATGATCATCTAGGTATCTGTAGAATTATAAGCAACAAATAGATTTATTAAGTTCCCAATATCGACGACGACATTTCTTCAAGAAAGGACATATTGCACAATTGAAGAATTCTACAATGTCATTAATTAAATTATTAGTATGATATGGTATTATGATACATTTAGCATATTTTATCTCGTTACGTTTAAAATATTAGTATAGTTAGAACTTTTTACAAGCTATTGTTTTTGGTTTTATCAAATATATTAATATAGTAAGAAAGCGGAACAAAAATATTTTTCCCAGGAAGAAAGGGGAAAATGGATAAATCACATAAATCAACTGAAAGTTGAAAAAAAAACATACAAAATAGCCTCTTCAAAATATCATCAAAATATGAATGTTTCAAAAATACATTCATGATCGAGGTTCTGAAATCGCAACTGAGATAAGTTTATTATCGGTTCAAGATGAATACATGCTATAACATGATATTTCAAAATACGCCCTTGTAAGGATTCCTATCGAATAGGTAATTTGTGTCACTTTCGTAATAAAAAGTAAAATCGGCAACAATGTACTGTCGGTTCGAATTTCGAAGATAAAGAAAACTTCACATTTAGTTGGGATCTTTCCAAAAAATTTAGTTATTGAAAGTAGTGCTGCTTATTTCAGATGGCACTAAGCTACAGGTCATTTTTATGAAGAACGAGCGTAAAAGTAACTAGATGGCCTACAAAATTGCCTCAAATGGTTTTAATATTGTCACTGTTCTAGTATCCTATTCTTTATACAATGATAATATCATATAATTTCATATTCTTGTATTATTGAAATAATATAGAACTATAAGTTATTATTATAAATTATAAATTTGGAATTCACCTTAAAAAAATGTGATTCATCAAAATAAAGGAATATACAGTTTACACCACCACAACACTCACAATTACACTGTCTGACGCGCGCTTCGATAAGCAAGTTATCATCTTTAGAGACTAAACAATTTACCTTCAGTCTATGAAGTCGATAACTTGGTTATCGAAACGTGCGTTAGACAGTGTGATTGTGAATGTTGGTGTAGTGATGTAAACAGTGTATTCCATATGAATATCTCCAACGGTTCCAGAAATTCCAACTTCCAAATATTGGGATGTTTCATAATATAATATAGAAGCGAAGTCTACGCGATCGGTGTTTGATATAAAGGACCGTACATTTTTTAAGTATAATAAAGTATGGGTATATTTGTAACAGATGGAAGAAATACAAAGAAGCAAACATACAAAAATATATGCAGGGTGTCCCACGATGAGTTAAAACTATCTGTATATGGCAAAATAGTTATAGTTAAATTTCTAGGTTTGAGTTTTCGGATACGATCTTTTTAACTAAAATATTTTCAAAGATAGTCGACTGTAACTTCGTTATTTTAAATAGAACCCCCTATATATTAATACATTTCTGAAATTTTCGTAAAATTTTAGTATACTTTTGCAGAACCTTATAAATTTTTTTTACGAAGACACCCTTAAAGATATGAAAATTGTTTCTGTTCGGTTACTTTTAGCAAGGTCAGACGTATGTGAATCTATGTTGAAAAATTTTTCATTTTATACAGGGTGTGTATAAAAAGTGTTCAAAATTTAACCTCATTAATATCAAATTTCTTTATTTGTTTAAATAGAACCACCCGGTTTTTTCTATTTTAATACATTCAGGGGTAAAAAATAAGGCAAAAAAAATTTACAGAAAACATCTAATATCTGATAACGTTAAGGTTTAGGTATAGGAAATATACATGAATTTGCCTTATTTTTTACCCTTGAATGCATTAAAATAGAAAAAACCGGTGGTTTTATTTAAACAAATAAAGAAATTGGATATTTATGAAGTTAAACTTCAAACACTTTTTATACACACCCTGTGAAAATGAAAAATTTTTTAACATAAATTCAAATACTTCTGACCTTGCTAAAAGCAACCGAACGGTAACCATTTTTATACCTTTAAAGCAGTGGTCTTCAAACTTTTTGAACTTAAGGGCCAAAATTTCTTTAGTATAGTTGTGCGGGCCGCAGTATAATAAAAAGATACATATATATATATATATATATATATATATATATATATATATATAAATAATAATTTTTATTTATTTAGAAACACATTCAAATTTAATCAGTGGGATATTTGACATTGTTTGTTCTTAACTAATTCATCAATATCTGCCCCAATAGCCGTTGTTGCAATTCTCAAACTATTTTCAAAATGAACATCGGTAATTCTCGTACTTGTTTTGGATTTCACAATCTTCATTTGAGAGAATTCTGCTCGCATAAATATGTGGTTCCAACAAGTGATGTCATTTTCAGTGCATGGTCTCTCATTTTCGGATAGTTGGAAAAAGACAAGTATTTTGAATAAAACTCAATCAGACCATCAGAATTAAATTTATCCTTTAAAACAGAATTAGACTGCAACTCGTATCAATTCCATTTGTATTTCTTCAGGTACATCTTCCACAGAAACACTGAATGGTCGTGCGAATAAATTTAGGCATTTCTCATTTTTGCGAAAATCGATTAAACGTGAGTCGATTTCTGTTTTCAGATCTCGAAGCGCAGAAATATATTTATCCATGTCTGAAATCTGACAAGACGACAAATGAGGAAAATGTGTAGTAATATTTTTTTTTTGATTGATTCATAAGTCAACCTTCACTTCAAACGTTTTAAAATTATCAAAAAATTCATGAACCATATTATTTTTTCCTTGCAGTTTCTTATTTAAGTCATTGAAATGCATTGTAAGGTCGGTAAAAAAAGCCAAATTACCTATTCCTGCTTCATCAGCGGGGCGGCTTTGTCTTTACTTTCCATAAATGCTGCAATTTCCTTCCGCAAATCGAACACACGTTTCAACATTTTGCCTCTTCTTAGCCAACGAACATTTTTATAAATAAGTGAAATGGCGATATTCAGCATTCGTGTCTTTTAAAAACTCCTGAAACTCTCTGTGATTTAGGCCCCGAGATTTGATGAAGTTGACAGTTTTCACCACAACACTCATATTAAAAATTAACGGATTTTGCACATAAATTTTTCTGATAAATAATGCTGTGTTATTGTACGAAAGAGATAAGGGGATTGTTTTTCTTTATCAAAGCAACAAGTCCTTCGTTTTTGCCAGTCATTAACGGTACACTATCTGTGGTAATCCCAGCCAAATTTGACGTATTGAGATTATATCGTATTGCCTTTCATGGGAACTAAAGCCATTTCTTCTGTAATTACAAAATCTTTGTCTACGTCGCGAATAAATACAGTTAACCGAACGGTGTCTGTTAGATCTGTACTTTCATCAAGTGCCATGGAATAGTAGATTAATTTTCAACATTTTCTGCTAATTCGTCTACGCTCCTTGCAACGGTAACACCAGACAAACTTACTTTGGAGAAAAGTTGCTTTTGTGAGGGGCACAAACGTCTGCTGCTGCTTCCATGCATTCTTTTATGAAATGGTTTTGAGCTTGGTGCAATTTTTTCTGAAATGATGTAGCTCACCTTTACACTTGCCTCACTGTTTTCTGTCGGTTTCTGGAAGGAATGCTGCTGTCGTTGGAGTTGTTTTTTCAATGCCTCCACTTTATGAATGCGTAATCTTCCTTGAAGATGTGCAAACTTAGCGGAATGTTTTGAATCATAATGTCGTTTGATATTGTATTCTTTTAACACAGAAACTGATTCATTACAAACGAGACAAATTGGTTTTTCTTTAATGCAAGTGACGAAATATAAGTTTGTCCACTTATCTTGAAATAATCTGTGCTAGTCTAACACTTTGCGTTTTCTGCCGCTACTACACGTTTAAATATTATTCACTTCAATTCTCAGCGCAGTATCCAAACACTTCCTTACACGCTGACTCTCAATAGCGAACTGAAACTAATCAAACCTTTGGCTTCTTCAAACGCACGCCCCACGCGTATATGTAAATCGTTGCTGCGCGTCTCTAAGACGGTAAACGAAGAGTAAGATGCTCCACTTCGAGAAATAGGTTTAGTGACGTAATAAATAACCGAACTCGAGCCAACCAATTACGCAAATCTTACTGCTTATGTAAATTTGGGTCAATATGCATTATGATATGATATTATGGCCAGAAATTGACCAGCTTTGCTCTGATATGTACGCAAACTTAGTAGATATCGTCAGGCTGCCAAAAACCGAACCGCTTGCGGCCCGCGGGCCACGGGTTGAGGACCGTTGCTTTGAAGGTATCCTCGTATAAAACTAATTTAAAAGTATTTGCAACGGTCAAATTTTTTACAAAGAATTAATAACCCAAAAAGTATGCATTTTTCGAAAAAAGTTTATAGACAAAAGTATACTAAAATTTTACATAGATTTTAGAAATGTATTAATATACAGGGTGTTTCATCTAAAATAACAAAGTGACAGTTGACTTCCGGTAGAACCGAAAGTTAAAAAAATCGTATCCGCAAACCCAAACGTAGAAATTTTTATGATTTTACTATAAGTATTTTGTCATATAGAGATAGTTTTAAATCGTCGTGGGACACCCTGTATATAATGTAAAAATGAAGAAAAATAAAGGAAAAAAGGGCGAAGAAATCAAAAAGAAGACAAACATGAAAGAACTAAGACTAAGAAGAAGTGTGAAAAAAAGCTAAGATCACAGATTGATATTATTAGTCAAATATCGATTTCAAAATTTTTTATTGCGAGTTTTAGAGAAAAAGTTTTCTCTCGTTGAGAAACACGCGTTATGACGCTTCGCAATTTCAAATAGTCCAATGGTAAAAGAATATGATCAATAACGTTGGAGTGTCACTTATTTGTGATAATCAAACAATCAAACGCGAAATCATATTTCCCAAGAATATTTATCTACCACATTGAATAGTTTTTAAATGCTACCAGATATAATTGTGCTGTCAGCTTTTTCATATAGTGCTTCATTAAAACTATTTCAATAAGTGAATGTATTTTCTTGCTAAATTCTCTTTATTTTGGGTCTCATTTGATTGAAAATAAGTTTTTAAAATAGGTAGAAAATTGATAAAGGTCTAAACGTCAATGTTTCATTTATTATAAAAACAAATATTCAATAAGAAGTTACCTAAAATAAAGACAATGTAGAAACAGAAACATATGAGAGAGTCTAATAACTAAGAAACTGAAGAGATTGAATTTATAGAGGTAGATTTTCAAATTGTGTTTAAGGAGGACTCCGATAAGCTTTAATGCTACAAATAAAATTAAGAATTAGGGAATATTGTCTAACCAAATTATAGTCTAGTCTGCAATGGTCTTAGATTTTAGTTATAAACCCTCCAAGAAGTAATAGAAAACGTGTATATTGTAGGAATCTCCCTTTTCGTATATTGTATTATCAGTTATAGCTTTTATGCATGAATAATATTTATTAGTACCTACATAAATTTTTCCTTAAATTTTAGGTTTACGGCTAATGATTTCAGGTAAGTCTTTTACAAAGTTTTAATTTATTAAGCACTATTTCATCATATCAACGCCGATCCATTATGAATTATAAAAGAATTTACACAAATTAACCAGAGAAATGTATATTAGAATTGATTGACATCATTGACTCTTCCTTTCCTCATCAGACAACTTTATGTCTAGTAGTATAAGTGATATTCATATTGTTAATATTAAGTTAAAAGACGAATTGTATTCAATGTTTGTTTCTCAATATCGTAAGATAAGTTCTCAAACTAGACAGATACTTTCAAAATATATCTAATCGATCGTTGGAAAATATCATCCACACACGAAATTGAAATAGTTGAAAAAGCCGTCTGAGTTCTTTTCTGTTGATGCCCGCTCAGAATTAGAGGATAGAAATTTGCAATAATGGTATGTTTATAATAACAATAGATACGTTCTAACCCATCAAAAAACCGTCCTTGGTACAGTGACGATTCTGCGCAATAAAAGGTTTGTTCCAGCCTGTTAGTCGGGACCTTACTATCGGAAGCATTTATAGACATTTTCTGCGAAATCTCCGATTATGCACAGTTCTTGTAACAGTACTTGTTATCAACCAAGTATCGAAAAGACCGTCCCGGAAACGGTTCACAAACGATACCTAAGTCGGTTGGAACACGTAATCTCTATTGCGCAGAATCGTCACCGTATCAACAACGGTTTTTTGATGGGTTGGAACGAACCTAAAGATTACGTGTTCCAACCGGGTGGTTATCGTTATTCGAACGATTCTGTTTTGCGTTCCAACCGACTTGTTTGTGAACCGTTTAAGAGACGATCTTTTCGATACTTGGTTCATAGCAAGTACCATGCATAGCCGGAGATTGCGCAGAAAATATCTATAAACGCTTGCGATAACCGTTCAAAGTACGATTCTGACTAGCAGGTTAGAACAATTCTAATGAATGCAATCCTACATTTCACTTCTGAGCAAATGCACCAAAAAAATTAATCAGTATAACGGACAATGACAAAAATTATAACAAAATTTCATAGGTTAATCTTTTCGTTGTCTTGGCTACGGATGCTATCAACGATACCATCACCATCGATTCTAGAGTATTCATTATATTTATTGACAAGTTTTCTTTTCCAGTGCATATAAACCTCACACCTGATTCTACTATGTCGCTTCCTCCCATCCCGACTATTAGCTAGCTACCTCGCAATTAACCAGATGTCACGATCTCACGAGAATAATATTGATTTCAAACTGAAACATCTGATGCAGAAACAAGAAATTAAATGAATGGAGAAATAGCAGACAACTGGAAAGGAACAAAAACAATAATTAATAATAATAAGAACCAGAAATGGATAGTGATTACTTTGTGGTGAAGGCAAAAGAAACTACAATAGATAAAGAAAAAATCCAAACAACACATTAAAACAGCTGGAAGAGAATCACTACGGATGCAAAAATAAAGAAGTTTAGATAAATCAACAAAATCAACAAAAAAGTATAGTTAGAGTTATAAAAGTAATAGATGACATATAACGAAGGAGAAGGAATAAATATGACTACACTATATAAAGTTTTTATAGTTTGGTTATATCATCTAGTCATCTAGTTGTCACGTCCTGGACAAGTTTTTTTTTCAGTCAATTTCCTTAATTCGTCACCGTCACGGTTTTTAAAAGATCTACAAAATGAAGGAACGTTTTCGATACTTTTTGTAGCAATTAAATTAAGGTATGAGCAAAACAAGGTATATGTTTTTTGCCGAAACATATTTCAACTGCTTTCACAATATTTAGAGCACTATCAGTTACAACAGCGATTGTCTTTTCTTTAACAATACTCCATTCTTCACAAATTTTGTCGAACTGGTCGGCGATATATTGCGCTGTAGCTGAAGAAGCTGCGGTTTTGTGAATCCGTCCAAATATCTGTTGTGAAAGAGTAGCTCCCCACATCGGCCAACTTTGCTTTGAATATGGATGAAACATAATTATATTTATCAATCACAGCAGTTCTTATTGTTTTTCGGGTCGGTACTACATACACAGGTGCGACTGTTTTCAACAATCTTCGAAATCTCATGGAACTGCATCCACACAAATCATGTAAACAATAGCCTGCGTTATTTTTACACTGATGTCGCCTTGTTTGTATGAGATTATTTTATTAAATGTTTCATCTATTTTAGACTGTTGGATGGTTGATTTTGAGGAAGTCTGGACTGGCTGGGGATCATCAATATCAACACTACTATCAGTATTACTGATACGTACTTTAACAGTAGACGTTGACGCTATCGGTGAAGACGACCTTTGCAAAGATTTGGTTTTTGCTGCAGAGTCCACAGATTGTAGAGGCTTACTGGAACTAGAAACTTTACCTAGTCTAATACGAGGATGTATTGATATCTAGTTAGTCTAGGCCAGTTCCATGCATAAACAAAATATTGCGCTACCCTAGCAACAAACAAAAAAAAACAAAAAAAAAAAGAAAAGAAATGTTCACCAAAATTGTGAAAATCGAAAAATTGGAGTATCGAGCCATCAACAAGTACCTGTATTTAGAAGGGTTAAGAGGGAAGCAGATTTACGAGGATATGCTTAAACCCATCGGTGATTAATGTCCTTCGTATGCGACCGTGAAAAATTGGACTGCAAGCTTCAAAAGAGGTAAATTTTCCTTTGAAGGTGATGACAGATCGTGAAGGCCAGTTTCTGTGTCAGTCCCAGAAAATATCGGTGCAGTTCATGACATTGAATATTTCATACATACGCGTTTATCATATAGTTCACGTCAATTTGGACATGAGAATAATTGCTGCAAACTGGATCGCCAAATGTTTGAATGTTGACCAAAAGCGTGCAAGGGTAGAAGCATCACGTTCGATCTGTGCTCGATTTGAAAACGATGTAGACTTCTTAAACCGAATTGTTACTATGGATGAGACTTGGATACATTTCTACGATCCAGAAAAAAGCAACAATCGATGGAATGGCGACACTCTGGCTCTCCAAGACCTAAGAAGTTTCGTGTCCAAAAATCTGCTGGAAAAGTTCTTGCTTAAGTTCTTTGGGGTTGCCATGGAGTAATCATGATTGATTTTTTGGATAAGGGTAGGACAATAACTGGAGATTATTATTCGACATTACTGATCACTCTACGGGAAAAAATTAAAGATAAAAGACGGGGAAAGCTATCCAAAGGTGTTTTGTTTTTGCTGGATAACGCCCCTGCACACAAATCTCTTGTTACCATGCAAAAAATTCGTGATTTAGTTCGGTTACATCAAATTAAAGTAAAATATATTATAAAAACATTATTAAAATCAGTGATTTACCCTAAAACGACAATAAAATAATTAGATTTAAGGAAATAGAATTAAATACTATAATTACAGAGGAATATCCTTTTCATACGCTAGAACAAATTTTTTGTAGAAAATTATGAATAAAAGATCAAGATCAAAAGTTGAAAATAAATTCCACAAAGTCAAAATATATTTTGATATTTTCCTCTTGCACCTGATACTCATACCGTTTCCATATTATGGATTAGTACTCGTATTGAAGCGGGTTCGACGAGTTAGTCGTGATCACTACCTAGGGATGGGCAAATGAAAAAAATATATCGCTAAATATTCAGTATAGAATACAGAATTCAGTAATCATCTGGTATAGACATCAAAAGTATTCGCTCTTTAATATGCTCTCCAGTCGACCTGCTTCTATTATCTAGAACTGCCGAACTGCCGAAGCAAGTCTTTCAGATGATACAGAGGAAGCCTGACAGATGATCAAATATTTTGAAACTATTTCAGATAGAACTGGTGTGAAATGGCTTCAATTCACCCAAAATTCTATCGGGTCTGATTTTCGGTCGATTAATGGTTGGTTCAGATATTGTTTGAGTTCATTGAGAACACTGCCAGAGCTTGGAATTTTTACTCTATTTGAACTAAAGCGAGACAGCGAGTGGAGACGTGAAATGAAGACGCTTAAACCGTGGGTCTAATATAATCGCCCCCGAAAGAAAAGAATTTTTTTCTCAAGGGGAAGGAGTTTTTCTTCGATTTTTTTAAGTAATACCTCTAAAAATTTCCTTTACAGTGGTCGATAGCGTTGATTGATCAGTAACTACGAAGTAAATTAGAAACAGGAATTGCTATGCTTGACGTAACATAATATTCTCCACTGATCTCTTCAGAAGATTCTTTAAAAGGACTAAGAGAAGTAGTAAGGTATCGAATTACTCTAAGCTGCGAAGTTGTTACCATATATGGCGTATTCTTGTTAGTTTGGCTTTTAGTGGCTAAAATTTTAGCTACAATTTCCGACAATTTAACAAACCGTTCCAGTATATCTAAGCACGAGCTCCATCTAGTGCTGACTGCTTGGGTTAATGTCAAAACTTCGCCTTCTTTTTTGCCTTAAGCTTGTTGCTCCGCTCGTAATTGGTCTGAAGCATTTCCAGATTGTGTAAAAATGTAACAATACTTTTAACGTGATCACAAAGTGAAGAAAAATAAAAAAATCATTTATTTATCGATTATTTTTTAAAAAAATATCGATAGTTTAATATATCGATATTTTATGCCCTTCCCTATCACTGGTGTGAACTGGTAGTGGTTGTACCAACGACCAGAAATAGATCGCTCGTGATTACTCCGCACTGTTGTAGTGAACACGACCGGTTTAGTCGTGAAACACCCACCAAATCTAAAGTTTCTACCGTATATAAACGTATTAGTTTCGATTTTGGTACGAGTGAATAAAATTTACTATAATTTAACAGATAAATTAATACATTTTATTAATATATAATAATAATTAACAACAGTTTCTACGTCAGCATACAAAATGTCAGTGTACAAAATGAATACAAAACAAATAATTCAATTTGTTGATGTAAGAGGTGGAACCTTAAAAAATATGCGATGAATTGAGTATCGAAGTTTTTAGTATTCGTGAAGATATGCGCAGACCGAGTAGTATTCTCGCCCAGTTTACGACTCCGTGTAAGCCCGCCTTTATACACTCGAGGACAAAGGATCGAACTTGCTAGCGGGATCATAGTGGAGAGAAAAGCTGCAACCAATTTGTGGATAACTTATCATTTTGTATGTCGTCGTTCACTTTAAATTTTTTGAATCAACTACACTTCATTGTCTGTCACCGAAATTGTGGTGCCTGGGCTATTCATTGTAGACATTTCCATGATTAGACTGATGTAGCCCACAACGTAGTCAACAATTGAGGTTATGTGAATATTATCATTGGAATTACTTAAAACATTATAGTTTCTTGATACCCCTACTAACTCCATAATTGTAAACTCACATTTTCCAAATTCGCATTAGATCATTGACACTTTCTGAGTCTGACTCAGTAACATAGAAAGCTGGAGAGCTACTGTTACAACTGTTACATTACAACAGTACACACTGGAACATTCCTGAATGTTAAAAAATTGGAAGCTATTACGAAACCGATATCGAAACTGTAGTTTCAACTATTACTATAAATTTAGTCACAAAGTTTCTTTAAATGTACCTCTTACGTTTAGCTACTTATCTTTAGTCTTTCCTCCTCTAATTGGAATTGTTTGGATTAACCCTTCCATTTTTGTTATCTCACAAAAAACAATAATTTTCAAATAGTAATTCGATTCGTAATAGAAACTTTTCTACGATCTCACAAATTAATAACCATGGGAAATTACTACTAAACTAATACAAAAAACATGATGATGGCCAATAATTGACCCATTACGTACTGCATTGACGAACGGAACGAAATTCTTGGAACGGAATCTAATACACTAAAAAGAGAATTTTTAAAAATGGCTCACATTCATAAGAAAGAAAAAACTATAAATGATAAAAAAGACCTAAGCAATAACATAAAAGCAGAATGGTATACGAAACCAACTTGGTCCTCAAGATATTTGAATTTCAATTCGTGTCATCTTACGTCACAAAAAAGATCAGTGATAATAAGTTTGGCTAATAGATCTATCCAACTGTCAGATCCTGAATTTAGATGCTCAGTTATTCAAAAAGCAAAAAATGCATTGAAAGAAAATAATTATCCGAGAAAAATGATAAATAACATATTCAAGAAAAGGATAGTTACTACAATCAATTAAAAAACAAATTAGGAACGAATAATCATAAAATATTTTTTCTTATCATATGTACAAGGACTTTCCCAACAATTATCGAATTATTTCAATAAATATGATATTAGTATAAGTCATAAAGGACATAATATTAATATTTCACTTAATTAAAATCTAAAACACTAAAAAACAAAAGAAGTAATATTATATATCAAGTGCCTTGTACTAATTATGGCGCTGTCTACATATATATGAAATATCAAAAAAAAATTTTGAATCTGAATCTAATACACGAAAAAGGAAATTTTTAGGGATAGAACGAAAAAGCTATTAATGATAAAAAAGACCTAAATAATTTAAGTAAACTTCATAGTTCCATTTTCCAAATTCTAATAAAACTACAGATAATTTGATTAAGTACTGCTACGTATTTGAGATGTAAGAACTGAGGAAAAAATTAATTTTTCTTAGAACAAAGTTCTAAGTTGATTTTATTCTTATTTTGATATTCATGATGAAGGTGATCTATTGATCAATATAAATAAGCAAATTGTCATTGTCAAAAAGACTGAAGTTAAGTCGAAACGTCAATTTTTTATCATCTCTCAAAAATAATAATTTTGAAACAGAAGAGGCCTAAAATCAAGAACATTTACAAGCATTATTATATGAAAAGGTCTAGGTAATAAGAAATTAATGAAATTTATATATAAATATAATATATATATATATATATATATATATATATATATATATATATATATTTCGAAAATGAATTCTGCAGTTCTTCATAGGAGAAACCAACTACTTTCCTGGCTAATGCCTCGACGAATATTGAATTACAACTCCTCTGAAGAGCATGATGTCATTCGATCCTTTATATATACACGGGATTAAGTAAAATTACTACTGCCTTAAATTTTATTAGCAACCTTCGCTCGTTAGCAAAATCGTTGTCTTTTAAATGTTCCTTACACCCTTTGTAGTGGAAAAAATTTATGTATACCATTAAACATGTACGACTTGTTTCTATATCAATGAATAATGTTGCTCATTAAACAAATGCGTTATTAATAATGTTGATATTGCAGTTGTATATTCTGAAAATTAATCAGTATATTAAAATAACCAATTTTACAATTAGATATTAATTTAGGAAATAGGAAAGCGCCAAAAAGAATTTTCCAAACAGAGATAGAAAAACGTAGACAAGACAATTCAATTAAAGGTTATGTTTTTCTTTCTAAACAATTAAGCATTATCCCTGTTAGATAAAATTAATGTACTTACAGCTTAGAATCGTCATTACTTTGAACACAATATTACTATTGAAAAATATTTTTAGCAACTAACATAAAAGTCGTAAAAGCTCACATTAATGGTGAGTTTCGTTGCCTTTCGTTCGACTCACGGATTTAAAACATATCAATTATTTTTGGAATGCTATACTAAAATTTGTTTAAAGAAACTTTTTGTTGATTGGGTAAATCACAAAGTGATATCTGAAGCTCCAAATATAAATACCATCAAAATTATAATTTCCTTTTTACCACCCTGGTACAGAAATAATTTTCACTGTTCATTCGATTTTGCCAGTTATGTTGCACTACAATCATTTCTATCCCGTTTATCTACGTCAATAATATTATGCGAGATTGCAGTAAATTTTTAAAAAATATCAACTGCGAAGAATTTGCTGTTTTTATTTTAAAACTATAAAAAAAATTGAAAATAGAAATGTTTCAAATGGATATTTACAAAAAATATTATAATACAATTTACAATTATTGTCTATATCTTCATTTGTACAACGTAAGTTGGTTTTTAAAAACTTCTTTTTTGGTTTATCTTCTAAAACTTTGAAGAGATTTAAAGTAGATAATTAGTTGGTTTAAATCAACGGTGGCTAATAATAATAATAACTAATAACTTCTTTGGATTTTAAATCTTCTTCTTTTTTTGAGATCAGCGAATAGCTAGTAGTTACTGGGGGCCAGAATCGGACTTTACGGTGGATGCGGAAGGAATTTGAGGTGCAATTAGTTCAATTTAAAAATCGTTGCCATCGATTTTTGAATCGGTGCATTGTCTGGGTGAAACAGTGATTTTTTTCCCTTGATTTTTATATTCAAACGATCCAACAACATAATGTAGTATTCGCTATTGATTGTTTCTCGTGAATAAGACTTGAACGGCGGTGTCGCATTCTATTACAAAATGATCACAAACGATCGCAATTAAAATTTTTGGAAATCGGATGATCTCGTGCTTCAAGGTAAGGGAGCCCACTATGGCGCTACTTTGAAGCACACTTTTGACTATTGATTTGATGCGTTTCAAAATGTTTTTAAGGTATCGCATTCTATTGCAAAATGTTTCCTTTAATTTAACATTTGTTTGAACCCGATCGTAAAAAGTGTGTGCTTCAGGAGCGAACCATCATTATTGTAAACAACGCTGAAAGAGGCGGTGCTGCAAAATGATCTGTGACGTCGCATTCTATCGCAAAATGATCTCAAACGATCGCAATTAAAATTTTCGAAATCGGAAGATGTCGGTCTCCAAGGTAACGGAGCCTTACAACTACATTATTGTAGATAAACTCTGTCTTTCCAAATAAGAGATAGATAGCGCCATTTGTAATACACAAGTTGTCCAGGCGGTTCAGGATAATTGAAATTATATGAAAAGTGATGGAAGTGCAATAATATTATGAGATTCATATGATGCTTTTCTCGTTTACCTAAATTCGAACCATCAAACTAAATACTAATTTTGCCTAGTGTCTTTGAAGACACCTCAAATTACAATAGCAGATTCAGGTTTTGGACAAATAATTATCTACTTCTAGAATTTTTCATAGATTCCAAAAGTAACGGTTTGGCACAGTATTGAATTTGACATATATTTAATCTTACTTGTGGTAGTTGGTTTATATGACAGAAGAGTTCTTCTGTTATAACTGAATTGTACACCGCGAGTTAGCAAAAAAACACAGCCCAATGCAAACCTGCTGCCTTATTATAAATATCCACCAGAAGCTGTTTTGGAAATAAAAATTAAATCCTATACCGAGAGAGATCAATAATGACCTGCATGGTGGACAATGTCTTGTTTAACAAGGTTAAGGAAACTGCATTAATCAAGCATACTACTACGCCCAATCTAGAAAAAATAATAGAAAATTTAGTCAAATTGGCCTAGATTATTAATTATCCAAAGGCGATACACAATGCTGTAAATCTCCGAAGTTTAGAATTGGAACAATAATAATTTTCATCAACTTCTGTCGGCTCTTGCATTAGAATCTGATTAACTTGGAGCTCGGTTTTTAACCAAAGATTTTCTATTGGAAACAACAATCCTCAACAGTAACAAGAATATATTTAATAAAGTGAGTGATTTCCATCTCTACTTTTCCATTTTCCACTGCGTAATGTTAAACTTGTAAGAAGATTCTTTGGTGATATGTTCTGATCAGATGTAAAATGATATGGTCGAATAGTTTAGGTTAAGGATTTTCGTTGATTCGTATTAAAATTTCATCCTCCTGGCAATGCTCCAAATGATAACGACTGTCAGCTATTTAGCATTCTTTCGAATGATCTTCGTTTGTAGAGGGACTGTTTTTCTTTATGTATTGCTGTAATAATGATTGACCTAGATTTAGAGCAATCAATTTTTGTGACATAAATCTTGTAAAAACTACATCTGAAACTTATAATTTATTGAAACAAGTGCATGACAATGGATGTTTGTCACGTCCACGTGTTTTTGAGTGCTCTGAGCATCTTCAAAATGGCCGAGAAATGATTCACGTTTAGGTCGCTCATCCCCGTCAAAAAAAATTAAAATATCGAAAAAGTCGATGGTTTCATTCGATATGAACGTCGCCTAAATATTCGTGCGATTGTTGAATCTATAGAAATGGACAAAGAATGTGTGCGACAAATTTTATGTTAGAAAGTTGATCAACAAGAAGCTCCGAAAATATTTGTATTGACACTTTGAATGCAATTGAAAATTAATCAAGCTTATTAGAGTGATTAATCAAATCTGCATTAAATGAACAAGGTTTAAGTTAGTTGAAAGTGTGATAGAAAAAGCGGCGCGCGTCCTGAAGGAATTGACATAAAAAGAATTCCTGCACTGTTTCGAACAATGGAAGAATCACATGGAGCGATATAGGGCTAGAGAAATGGTATTTATTGAAGGTGATAATAAAAAAAAATACATAATATCAAAATAGCCACACCTAGTATGGTTCGATCGACCCACTTCTAGTTTACGAATTTAATGTGTTCCTCTTCTAGTCAATAATATATAGGCGTGAATCAGCGTTAACAGTGAGAAGAGTGATTTACTAAAATATATTACAAAGGAAAAAATTAAAGACAATTGATGAATGCTCGCATTTGGCTGGTACCAATTATACTTACTATCTCAAAATGAGGCCATACTTTACAGAGCTTGAATTTTATAACTCTTAGCCTGGTTAACATTTTAGTGAACTAAATGAAACTATCGAGTTCTTCATTAATTCTTTTATTTTGTTTTCAGGTTCACCTCTTGATAAAGAAATTTTCGAAATTGGTGATGAAATTCTTGAAATTAATGGCAGAACTTTTGATGAAGCACCATATTCAGAAGTTATCAACTTTATTCATCAGGTAAAATACATTTTCTCATCATACAATTGAATAATTTCATACTTTCATAGTTTGGCATTGATTTCATTGTAAAATTCTTTCTTTTTATCAAGTGCATGTAGGGATTGGGGTCAATTTATGGGTTTAGCCTATTGTTATACATTCATAAACACTAAAAATAGTGTGCCAAAGGCGTACTGGTAGGACACTAGTATAAAGGATCTGAAATAGGGTTGGAATTAGGCAGAGGCACTAATAGAAGGTTAAACGGTACCTGTTGAACGCAAAACGTAACTGTATAATCCCTACACAATATTTCGATATTGAAACTTCAGCCCAGAAAACATACTTTTCCTAATTCTCTTTCGCAATTACTTGAAATTTTAATATTACAAAAAATATTTCAAGACCTAAACCTATGGCTCACACCGAAATTGAGCCGAACTGGACGGAATTCCTCATTTTATTACTCTATACCTTTCTGAAATAGACTATAGTCATTCATATCTGGATATTTTTATAAAATGATAATTTTTTGTACAGTAAGATACATAATTCTTAATAATATTAGATATGAGAAGAGAAGAGAAAAGATATGTCTTATGGTGGGTCCACTCGATTCAGACTGTGAATTGCGAAGTGTGATTCGTTTTCTACAGGCTGAAGGCCATAGTGCTGCAGAAACCTATTGGAGAATGAGTCGTGTGTATGGGGAAAACTTCATGAGTGATTGGTGTCGATGGAGGGGGCCAAGGACGCAAATGTGTCGTTTCGGATGACCTGGTTCAACGAGTTGACAGAACGGTTAAAGAAAACCGCAGATTCACCATTACTGCTTTGTCTATTGCTACTGAACTGTTAGGCGATATTGGCGGCAACTTTCTTTGAAGAGGCTATTGAAAAGCTTGTTCACAGATATGATAAATGTCTCAATCTCTTCGGTGTACCAATATTTTGGTAGTAAAATTATTATTTTATATGAACTTGTCTTTTATTTATAGTATATTGGAGAAATAAAAACGGCCTTCGTATATAGTTCGTTCTAATAATCATCACACTTTATTTGCTTGGAATAATTTCAATTTTTGTATCCCATAATTTCCATTTGGAGGTAACTAACGACAAGCTCAGCGCATATATGTCATTAAGAAATTTTCAATACTTTTAATGGCTCCGAATTTATTTCGATGTTGACAATTATTATTCAATTAGTTTTCGAATGAGTATATCTAGTATGAAAAATCGAGACGGTATACTGAGTTTCCTATCACCTTCTTGAACAATTGACATGTTCTATCTAACGCACCATTCGTACTGAAATGGTTGGCTCAGTATATGAAACATGAACTCGGAATCTAATCATTATTCAATTCATTTTCCTATTAAAAATTATTTCCAAAAAATCTGGACGCAAGAATTTTCACTTCTTCATTGACTTAATAATATATTTTAAAATAAATATTGTACCTATGTATTCAAAGTTTGTTCGACAATTTGAGGAAAACTAATTTTTATTTTTCCAGTGTATACGATCCCGAACAATATGTATGAGAGTGAAGAAACGAAGCGCTGCTCGTTTAGGTGAGTAAAAATTTAACCAGAAGAAGTGTTTATATAATGAGTAATGCGATTAATGAGTCCGTGATATGGGCCCTGGAGCCAGTCCTGTTCGATTCTAGTGGAATTCTAAAATTCGGTGAAAGTGCGGCACTTTTGATATAAGTTTGATATACACGGAATTCGTTTGATGTTTGTTTTTTATCATAGCAGGCGATTCGTTTCTAGGAAGGTCTATTTATTTATTTGTTTTGTTTCTTTATTTTCTAGAATTTTTGAGAAGTTCGCTTTAGATATATAAACGAGTTTGTTTAGAGCAGTTTAATTAGTTCATAATAAATAGTGATAGTGAACGGAAAAAAATAGAAAAGTAACCGAAGAATTTAAACAAATTATAAGCTTGTCAATGTTTAAATAAATTAATACCTTAAGAGAGTGTTTATAAACTCACCCTACGATTCAAGGAGTGTGATTATTTAAGAAAACTATTACATTAGTTTTGAGAATAACAGTTCTGGTAAAGTTTGCCTCAGATGAAACCTTGGATATTTTTCGCCAACTCTCGCATGGTTTAAGTCATACTTTACCAACAAAAGTGTAAGGGTTGATACAACGATTTCTTCTTGCAAGCCAATAGAATGTGGGGTGCCTGAAGACTCGGTACTAGACCATATTTTGTTTCTTCTGTTTATAAACACTTTCCTAGATATCAGTGGTAAAATATGTATATTTGGAGACAAGTTTCTCTTGGAGCAATCTTGATCTCACAACACTTCATAGGACCATAGATCTTATAGGTATAATCTAGTGAATCCTAATAAATGGTGACTCTATAAATAAATCTTCCATAAACAGTTTTAAATATATACATTATTTTAAGATTGAATGTACTTTATTCAAAAGATAAACTAGACGCATTTCAGTTCCACGCTACAAATATGGACTTCTTTGTTTGCTATCTGTAACTGTTTTTGAATTATTTTTGAAATAATTAGCTAGAAAATAAGCTACAAGTGTCCATGATATCGCTTTTTGTCTGGTCTACTTTTTACAGTACATCCTGTAGATACATACTGTAGCTGTTGCCGAATTAGTAGGTAGAGCAATTATATTTAGCTCAATATTATTTTTTGTGATAATTTTACTGTATCAGAAAGCTAGAAACAGTACTTGAAAATGTACAATGTTTTGGTTTACTGTTGTTTACTGTTCATAGACCTTAAATCATAGTGCGATTCTAATCTTCTCATCTCAACGTTTCTAGAACCAAAGTATTATCCACATCATTGAATCGTTGAATCTGTTATTTTGAACAATTCTTTGAAATGGGAGTTACATATCCTGTTTTGCACCGAGATCAGTTTTCAGAGAACTGAAATAATCCATCTCCTTAACAGTTTATTATGCTTTTATTGAGTCGCATCTCCGATAAGCCCTTTCCTTCTTGGGTGCGACTCAATTTGAGCGAAACTACAAAAGAGAGCTGTCAGATATTTACTCGGACTAAACAACAGAGCTCACTGCAGAGTCTTCTTTAATAGATTAAAAATTCATCTTTGAATGCGTTTGCCTAATTCGTAAGCACGCATCCCCAATTTCAAAAATATTGCTGCACAGCTATCCACTTAGGAACGCGGAGCACTACCTTTACCTACCAACTTCACGTTCAGAATTAGTTAAGGGCTCAATATTTTACAATGCAAAAAATGCACAATCACTTGCCAATTGAAATCAAATAGATATTATCTTTTCCCGCATACCGCTAAAATTTGAGGGCATATCTACTCTGTGAACGACTTCTATTCTAATAATATTTAATTACGGGCATGCTTTATACTGGTTTAATTATTGCTATCGATTTATATACTACAATTTTTTGACAATAAAGCATTTCTCTCTCTTTTGTATTGATAGGTCTATTGCTAAATTAAAAATAATGTATTAGAGCGGACATAAGAAGAATAAGTCAGCTATGAAAAGTCAGCATGTCAAATTGTTGCAATTGTGAATTGGAAATGAGTTAATTCGCAAAAATCGATAGGAATTACATTTGAAAAACACGTACTTACTTTTAATGTGACTAATTATTAAATGATACGTTAGATATTCGCAATATAATTAAGAAAAAATCACTCTTGTATCGTCGTTTTGTCAAAAAAATCAAACTTCAAAGTAAATTAATTTTAGCTTGTTTCTAGAACCGTTTCTGGTATATTGACCTTAAAGTGAGGAGTTTATTGATAAATATAACACAAACCGAGTATTATTTATTGTATAATATAGATGGGAATACTACATCCTCCATTGTTCCATTATGTAATAACAGTACTATTCGATGTGCGACTAATTAATTTCGAGCGATCGTAACATCTCGTTTATATTCGACAATCGTGTTGGAGAACAGGTATTGGTGAAGGTAAAGCGCTACGTTGACAGATTTGTAAAATGTAGTTGATTTGTGAGATATACGAATCTATTCATTAACAATTCTGCGCAATATATATAATAATAGAATCGATTTTGTTGATGTCACATTATATAAAATTAAGAGAATTTTCAAAAATGGTTCACATTCATAAGAAAGAAAAAGCTATAAATGATAAAAAAGACCTAAACAATAACATAAAAACAGAATGGTATACGAAAGCAACTTGGTGCTCAAGATATTTGAATTTCAATTCGTGTCATCTTAGGTCACAAAAAAGATCAGTGATAATAAGTTTAAATTATTAATAACACAATCAAAAAAAGGATAGATACTACAATTCCCAATTATTATCGAATTATTCCAATAAATATGATATTAGTATAAGTCATAAAGGACATAATAAATTATCTAAATATTTCACTAAATTAAAATCTAAAACACTAAAAAACAAAAGAAATAATATTATATATCAAGTGCCTTGTACTAATTATGGAGCTGTCTACATAGGGCAGACATCTCAGTATTTAGAAAATAGAGTAAGTGGTCATAGATAGGATAAAAAAATGGAACTGCATTAAAGAACCATGAAATCTAATACACGAATAAGAGAACTTTTATAAATGATTCACATTCATAAGAACGAAAAAGCTATAAATGATAAAAAAGACCTAAATAATTTAAGTAAAATTTATAGTTTTGTTTTGTAAATTCTAATAAAACTACGAATAATTTAATTGATTACTGCTACATATTTAAGATGGAAGGACTAAGGAAAAATTAATTTTTTCTTATTAGAAGATAATTCTAGTTTGATTTAATTCTTATTTTGATATTCATAATCATAAGGAAATGAAAAGCTGGAACAAAAAAAATATATAAAATGATTAAAATAGAACATAAAAATAAGCTTACAATCAAAAACACTAACACATTCATTGTTTGTCTTGAGCTAACTGGGAAGCTAGTTGCCTGGTCCTTGTAATTATAGGGGACTTATTGGCGTGTTTTGGGGATTTGGCGGTCGTGGGAAGTATATCATTGGCGGGAGAGGTATTGAAGCGAAGTGGGTGAAGAAGGTGTTTCGAAGTTGCCGGCAATCTCTGGCTATCGTCCATTGTGTTTATAAAGTTTTGACGTTTCTCTATTTCGATAGCTTCTCTTGAAGGAGCGGATTGGGGCGATAGTTTTGGTTCTATTGAAATCAAATGCGTATGCTGTATGTAGGGCAAGGGTGGAGAAAATATCGTCATTAGTGACAGACAACAAGTGTTCCTTGGCTCTTATGTAAATACATCTGGCCTATATAGGAACGGGGGTAATCTGAGCAGGTTAAACTTGCCATAACTTCACAATAATCATAGTACCATATTTACTGAATGAATTAATTAATCATAAACCTCATTAATTTCATACTGGAATATGTTTTAATTATAATAAAAATTATTGTCCTCAGTTGTCACATCACTGATTTTTTTTTACTTCGAATTGACAACAGCGCAGAATTCTTACAACATTTACTCACGAAAGGTTGGATTTACCTGTAAGCCAGTCACTACCATGTATACAGTGACTTTCGCGATTACGTGTTTATATTGTGGTTTTGTTCGATTTACGTGTTAAGTGGCCAAATTTGGTGACCGACAAATTGCCAATATGTTAATTGCAGTTAATTTAAAGCTTGGTGAAAAGTGATTTTTATTGACTTTATTTGTGTGTGCTTTAACAGGATTTAACAGTATTTTACATACCTATATTCTAGCCATTCATTTATGTTCAACTTCTACACAAAGGTAAGACGATGTCTAATAAAATCAATGGTGCAGTGTTAATTATAGTATTCACGTTATAAATGAAGAACAGATACTAACGGTAAAGTTGTTAATAATAATTTCGATTTTTCGTCCCTATATACTTTTATTAAATACAAATAGATGATAATCTCAACACATAGTTGGAATAACACGGTTTTAATGATATAAAAAACCAACAACAATAATGAATGTCTGGCTGCAACAATACTATCATTATATAACGCATTAATCACGTTTATTCTACTGGTTTCAAACAACATTTTTGTGTTTTATGTTCAACAAAGAAGATATAAAAACATTAGAAATGAAATTTCACATGTTGAGTTTTTGTTTCCAGATGCCAATAAGTTCTATAAACATTGTTTCTCTTTATTCTGCTGATATATAACGTTAACAATACAAAGTACAAAGAGGGAAAATTAAAACCAGTATTCATTTCCATACGTTTAATATGTCTCATATTCAGTATTCACATATTAAAATTATTTACAATCCAACAAGGTTGTGCTATATCAACATTATAATTTTTTAATTTGAGCACCCTATATTTTATTACATCAGAATTGCAATCAGCTTCAATGCCCTATCACAATAATATTAATTGTGATGTGTTCTACGGGGTATTTGAAAGGTTATAACAAATTTTCCAGTAAAATCGTAACATTTGAGATCTAGATTCGAGGAATATTTGCAGCGCGATGGTGCACACCTGGATGATGTTCTTTTTAAGGAATAAATATCCCAGATGTATATTTCAAATAAGATAAAAAATTGGGTAATTATCTGGATTAGGTTACACCCCTCCGATTTCGTTAAAATTTTAGTATGCTATAGAGAAAATTGTGTTCCAGAAGTTCCAAAAAAGAAAATTAATTTATACATCATTCATGATACATGTATCATAAAATTTGCAGAGAATTTAGTCTAGTTTGTTTACATACGATTATCGTTAGTAAATCTATCAATACTTGTTTTTTTTTAATCTTGCTTGACCATGAAATAGATAAAATTCTATGAATTTTTGTGAAAGATGAAGCTATACGAATTTTTAGCTATTGCTGATGATCGTGATCAATTAATAAATTATTTAATTGATTGTAAAGTGATAAGAAGTGAAAATATTTGTTGTAAATTTGTTTCGATGATTTCACTAAAACGTGAAACGTTAAAGTTTCACTGTACTTATACATATTTCAGTGCGAAGCGAAAACAGAAGAAAAAAGAGTGTGGTGCAATTGGGCAATAAGTGCATTAAATGGCACTTGGTTTAATCAAATTCGAATAGATATACAAACTGTATACTTAACTTAACCTAACTTCTTACATAGTTTTATTTTATACCTTTTTATTTCTTTCAACGATTAATTTAAATATTACAATCACTGAAAAATCAATACAGTTATTTGATTATATATATTATATTATAACATAGTAAAATTTTAACGAAATCGGAGGGTTGTAACCTAATCTAGATAATTACCAAAAATTGTATGTGGATTATATTTAGTTTTTTTATTATTATTTTTTTAAATTCGCGAAACTTTCTGGCCCACCCGTATTATAGCATGCGTTAAAGGAAATTACTATTAACTCATACAGATCATAAAGGCAAATCTGCCATAAGTCGTAAAAATGTGACATAACAGTGAAAGAAGACAAAATCGCTCGTCCAAGTTGTTAAGTCAACAACACAAGAGATGTGAATAAGAGGTCGGTGAGGTTGTTGTTCGAAAAAATTGACTAGATCTGGTAATACTACAGCGTCTAGTTAGCCTTGACTTGAACTTCAGGTACAGGGCGTTTAAAAATCTATATAATCGTTATCGTACTTTAAATATTTTTAATGCTCTATGATACGCCTTTTAAATAATCAAAATATGAAAAATACAATTTTTGATACTACATTTCTCAGCTTTTTCTACTTTTGAAAAATACAACTTAAGTTATGAGATATGACAACACTGATGTGAAATTGTCAAATCTTACATTGTCATCATAAGGAAATTTTGGTGAACGAAAGCTATTTGAGTTTACAAATACTTAAACGATTCATTTTGGTCAAAAAACCAACAGCAGTGTGCCGATCAACTCGCTTAGAATTTCGGTATTGAAGCACCATCTCGAGACACCGTGTTTCGCTGGATTTACGAATTCAATCGTGGTTGCACTTTGCTACAAGATGACTTTCGTGAAGATCGTTCAAAATCGGCTGTTGTGCCTGAAAACCTCGATGCCGTGCTTAAACCGATATTGCAAGATGGTCATGAGACATACAGTGAGATTAAGCCATACTTGGACATTAGTTCAACTCACATACATTCAATATTGCATCAACATGCACCCTCATGGGGATGAACTATCACAGTCCCGAAAATAAAAATTTTCAGCATTGCGTTTTTCAAGTATGAAATCGAATAAAAAACTTGTTTTTCAGTCTTGATGCTGTAATACATTGTAACAAATTAAGAAATGCATTTAGTACATTGTATCTAAACAAATTATTTAAAAACTAAAAATAAATATGTACCCTGATCGTTTTTGCCAGATAGCTACTGAAGAGGTTCATCAATTGTTGTTAGGTCATATACAAACTCGATGTAATCTTCTTGTTTAACAGCCAGTGAGTCGTAGAATCTTTGTACACCTGGATTGGTCAAGAACTGCTGAAGGAGGTCCTTTAATTCAGCCGGTTTAATGGCCAGTCTCCCATTGTACAGATTTTCAAGTTGACCTACTTCTCGTATAAACTTTCTTGACTTTTTCTTTGTACCCTGATTTTCTATCAAATTAGCTCTAACGTAATTTGATTTGTGTGATAAAAAATTTGGTTCTTTCGCAAAAGGGCACTTTTTAATGTAGATACAAAACAAAAAATCAGTCCAAGTTTCAAATTTCACCTCATTGTCGCAGTTAATTACTGTGAACGATGAAGGTTTGATTCTGCTGAGTACATTCCTCCAGTGTCTCAGTATACGATTTCTGGTTTACAAGGCTCATGTCCTTATCTCCCTCCATATAAGAGTGACCTCTTATGGGGAAGACCACTTTAAACAGTCTGAAATCGTTTCACTGTACAAACTGTGTAGTGAAGAAATTGTATAACCGTAAATTTCTTGTTTTGGTCTGCGTACGCGTCGCAAAAAATAACTAAGTACTTTACTGTTAGGCTCAGGATATTTTCGAAGAAGTGTTTTAGCATGGAGCAAACATCATCAGCCTTCTTTCATGAATGTTGAAGGAAATGAAGTTGTGTTGACGACGGTAGTACAGGCCAGACGTAGTAGGTAGTTTTTTTGAAAGGTAATGGTAATTCCCCCAACTTCTTAATTTTTTCTAGCTTATTTGCGATAGTTTCTTTTGATTGAATAAAACTTTTCACTTCTAACCAAACGTATTTTTTTGCTCTTTGCTTTTTATGTAGCTCTTTCGCTAACGATAGTTTACTTTCTTCATAAATTTTATCTTCTAAAACTGAAATCTCAGATTTAAGTAAATCACAGCTGCTACGTGTATCCTTTCGAGGAAAACCAAAGAAAATTAGAAGTTTCCATCAAAAATTTCACGAAATGTTGTCAAACCAACACGGCGATCTTTGTTAGCCTCATTGTACTTTCTATGCAATTTGGCTTTTTTTAATTCTTCAAGCAAATACACCCTTGATGTATCTTTCAATGAATAGTGGGATTTCCCCCCTTCAAGTGATTTGATGAAGTTAATTACTCTAATTTAGTTTCATTTGGCAGTTGATTTGGTCTGGTTCTGTGTTTACCACGACCATCTATTTGGGCTTCACCAAATTCTGTCAACTGTTTCTTTAACGTTTGCACGGCAGTTTGTTATACCATGTAAGGTTAAAAAAGCCTTGTGGCAAACTGTTACATCCATTAATGTATCCCTATCAACGACGTGAGCACGTACACGATAAGAATAAGAGGACACACTTGCCTCTGCATCATCCTTTTTGTTGCGACGTCGCTGATCAGGAACAACGGTGATCAATCCACACAAATACTGATTCTGTTTGTTATAATCACCCAGTTTATTGAAGTTAGATATCTCATTACTTGAGGCCCATAGTTTTTCTATCACGTCCTTGATTCTTCGTTTTTTTCACATTACCTTGTTCACTAGTCTCATCTACATTTTCTGTTGTACTAAAATCACTCAACATGCTGCAATTTAAATATTAAAAGAGGTTAGATTGAGGGTATAGATCTATCCAACAACACAGTAACGAGAGAAAACTTGATTGATATATTAGTGGAGGGGAGAGAAACGGACCTTGATTACCTTTGCTCGTCAGTCCATGGACTATGATCGTTCTTCCTCGTTAGTTCCAATCTTTTGACTGTTATAATTCAGTGACTATAATCTTTCTCGCCTAAATGATAGTACAGTTGAAAACTACTCATAATAATCAAATGGTTCCCGTGGTAACCTGAATTTGGCAAAAAATTGAACTTTGATCGTTTTACCCGTGGCCCTTCATTAAGATGGTTACTTGAGATATAAAGAGGATATTGATACTCATTATCATCATCATCAAGCCTTTCAATCCCTTGTGGATTATGGCTATCGCTTTCGGCGCTTTAATCCTTTTTTTTGAGGAGGATTACTCCTCCTTTTATTTATAGTTTGTCGTTTGTTTTGGCTACTTTTGTTATTATTTTCCGTTCCTTTCGGTTCTGGTATTTTGCTCTCCAGTTCTCTATATTGTATTTTGAGTCTTTGTGCTTTTATGTGTCTCTCTATATTCTTCTTCCCCATTTCTCTCTCTATTTCTTCGTTTTTCTTTGCTCTTCTTTTTCCTTCCAGTGTTATGTTTGGGCCTTTTATAGTTCTCATATTCTTTCTTTCGGTTTTTTTAACTTCTTCTTCTTCTCTTTTGTTTATTACTGTTGTTTCCAACGCATATGTGATTACTGGTCTTGTTAGGGTTTCGTACATTTTTATTTTGTTTTGTTCGGTTATGTTCAGGGCCGGATTAAAATTTATAAGGTCCAGGGCTAAAATAATGACGGGACCCCCTTAAGGAATTCGAAAACCCGGAAAAATTCAAAAAATAATATCAATACGTTAGTTTTGTGGTATCAACACATCAAAAAATACAGAATGATTTCCAAATGATGGGGCCCTCTTGGATCTGGGGCCCGGGGCTATAGCCCCCCCAAGCCCCTAGCTTAATCCGGCACTGGTTATGTTTTTGTTTCTTCCAAAGGCTTGATAGCCCTTTTGTATCCTATCCTTTATCCCCTCTTTGGTTGTTTGCCCAACGTTATTCCTATTCCTCCTATTTTCATATATTTTATTTTTTCTGCATTTATGTCCAGTCCGTAATTTCTTCCTTCTTCCTTCTAATTTGTTGATCGATTTTATTAATTCCCATTTGCTATGATCGTTACATCATCTGCGTATGCTACTATCTGTATTGCATCTGTGATAATCTTCTTATTTTGTTTCTCACAATGCCTTCTAGAATTATATTGAATAGCGTTGTTGATATTGGGTCCGCCTTTATTTGTGTGAGTTTTATCTGATGTTGTATATATATATATATAGTATATATATATATATATATATATATATATATATATATATATATATATATATATATATATATATATATATATATATATTGTTGTATATGTATTTCTGCTGTCTTTTCTATCATTTGATCTATAGTGTGGATTGCGTCTATAGTTGATCTACCTGGTTTAAAGCCGTTTTGATAATATCCACCATATCCGGATCTATTCCTTCATCTCCCTGGGCTTTGTTATTCCGCAGTTTTCTTATTTCGTCTCGCAACTCGTTTTCTGTGAGGCATTTTACCTCTTCAC
Organism: Diorhabda carinulata; assembly: GCF_026250575.1. Classification (NCBI taxonomy): domain Eukaryota; kingdom Metazoa; phylum Arthropoda; class Insecta; order Coleoptera; family Chrysomelidae; genus Diorhabda; species Diorhabda carinulata. Next base: position 16,935,975 of record NC_079462.1, read on the forward strand.
CTTCTTCCTCTGTTAACATTATTTCTTTATTTGCTCTGATTTTTTTCTCGTTAATTTTTTCTCTATAGTATTCTTTCCATATATTTCCCATCTCTTATGGGCGATGTTCTGTTTTGCCGTCTCACGCTTTTATCCCACTTGCTTTTATTATTGGTTTGATATTGATATTACTTGAGACAAATGTGAGATATCTGCTTCTGTGTAAAGTTTACTTACATCACATAACTTTTTATCTGCGCCTAGAAGGAAGGGATGCTCATGACCGACTAAACAAATTACCAGTGACCTAGCTTTAAATTTGCTGAGGAGGCAAGGCCGATTTGTTATGTAAAAATGACTCGATACCAACTGGAGGTACGTCACGTAATATATATAAGATAAATAATAATATTTGTATTTATCATCACGTATTAGTATAATTAACTGTTGATATGCATTTTATCGCTATTTCATACATTCATGTATGTATAATTACTACCAGCAAAATGAAAGAATTCTTCATAGAAAAGGGAACTTAACATGCTACGAGGGTAGCCTTTCAAAATTTCTTTTTTAATTATTAATACAAATTACGCCAGTCAAATCGTACATTAGAATTGCAAGTGAACGGCTAGTTCTGATTTTTTGGTATGTTGTTTGGAATTATTAAGGAAATCTAAATCCAATTTTTCGGGAATGAAAACCTTGTGCTTCTTTCGTAGTACTCCTCTAAATTTTTGCCGTTATGCAGGTTTTCTCGCTATAACTTTGAAACTATGCGTTTGTCGTGAATGGCTATTCTATAATTATTTAAAGTAGATAACATTTGTTACAAAACGAGATCAAGTGTAGCTCTATAGGTCTAATAGTTTCTGAGATACAGCCTTTCAAAAATTTCTACTTTTTTCCAAAAAAGTAAAATTTTAAGTTTTGGTCAATTTTGAACCTGAAAATCAGGGAAAATACGTATTCTACGAAGGAAGTTATAACAATAGAAGTTATAGCAAATTTAATTAGCTTCAATTTAAGCTCAACCTTACGTCTTTAGGCCTTATAATTTTCTCACAATCATCAAATAACCAAAAATGGAAAAATCGTTTTTTTCGTAAATTTGACCTTATGAGTTCTAATGATGGTAATGGGTATTTACTTACAAAAAATACTAGGTACTCTTGAGAAACGACTATAATTTAATTCTGAAAAGTATATTGCATGAACAAAAAAGTTTAGAAACGTGAAAAAATTATGCACACTCAATTTCTGAATAAAATAGGTAATAAAATAGATGATGAAATAATTGATTGATAATTGATCAATGAAATTTGTAATTCATTTTTTACATCGAATTAATATTTTTTCTGAACCTAAATCGTTATCTATTGCAATCTGTATCAATTAATTCGTAGATTTTTTAATTGATTCATGTTTTATCATCGGCAGTAAGTATGTAAAATTATATAATTGGTTAACGGGAAGTTTGTTAAATATTAATCAAAAAATTTGTACAAAATATCGAATTTATGGGTCATCCGCCGAGGTCAACGTTTTTATATACCTGAAAAAGCGGTTGATGCGTTCAAATCACATGTTTTGGAGGTACCTTGATAGGAACGGAAAAAATGCTTCGACAATTGGTTCAAAGGCATGCGAAAATGTATTGGTGTTAATGGAGAATATTTTGAAAAACAATAAAGCTATATACAATTATAAATATTTGTTTCTATTTATCTTTCCTAAAACTTAAGTATAGTTCTTCCAAATGTATTAGTTTGTAGTTATATAGTCGGGGAGCTGGCTACATAAAACAGCATTCATAAGGTACACGACGTTTAAGCTTGGAAACGGGGGGCCCGTAATTAGTATATCGGTCACTTTTGGCGAGGCTTTTCCGACCTGCAAAACTTCTGGCGTTATTACAGCGTTCTTATTAGAGGTTCGGACCCCACGATCCAACAGTTTTCACTCTTGTACCATATAAGGTTTTCCAGCCCATTTTTTCGCTCGGGAAACCCGGCTGGCATTTTCATATCCGACCTGTAGACCTGTAGAGAGTGCCAGAAATGCCTTTATGTACTAATGATGTACTAATTGAGGGCCCTCCATTTCCATGCTCAAACGTCGTGTACCTCTGGGACTACTATCGTATAAAATCTTGAGTAGCTTTGTCAACTGATGTAAGTTTTTCTTTACATGTTTTTCGGTTCTATTAATGATCCACAGCAAATATTTTCTTTTATTAAACATTCGTATATATTTAAAATAACTTGCTCTCTTTGTATAAATCTTTATTATTAAATTCATACTTGTCTTTATTCTCACTATACTGTGCAATTTCATTGTTTTCATTTGCCCATAGTCTACAGAACGCCATATTTCTATTAATTTAGAGAAATTTATTAATTAAATAAATCTGACCAAGCCACGTCACTGCTTATCGCAAGAAAATTTCGAAGAAATTGTGTACATACGCCTTCCGACAGTTTCAGTCAATAGAAATGCATTTATGTTTACGATTCGATGTTTTCATTGGTAAACAGTGGAGATGATAAGTCCACGTGGACTGACAGTTTGTTAGATGTTTACTGAATTTTATACGGGGAGTAAATATTATTTTTTATTTCTTAATTTTGTATGAGTGCCGTGCGTATATATGAAATATTGATTGATCCTCGCATAACTGTCTTCTGCAATTGATATTGGAAGAACTATAATACCATGCAAAACTATACTATGATAAAATTCGATTGGACTTATAAGACAAATTTCACCATCAATTTTTCATTTTTATTCATTCTACTTTCTGAAATGAAAAAATTTATCCACATTTTCACAAAACACATAAACGGGCTACTCATTTGTACAAATAATAGTGGTCCATAAATAATTAATCATTACCAGAATCTTAACTGCTTTAATTAGAAAAATAAATATGCCTTTATGAAATACAGTTACCTTTCTCGCTTGCTGGGCCACCAACAACTAGTAGAGAATCACAAACGGGTCATCGAACTATGGCTACGTTGCCACATTTATTATAATCAGATTGTAATATAAAATTTATCCAAAAACTTTGCAAATTGTTTATAAACATATTTATAGAATAAGTTAAAACTTTCTGGGATTATCTTACCAAAAGGGGGAGAACCGGATTATGAAATATTTCATTAAATTATGTCTTTAGAAGCGTAGTAGTCATAGGCGTTAATTGAGCATTTTGATTGGAGGGAGCAAGATGCAAGCAAGCAAAAATAAAAGATGAACACTAATGTTAAACATTAATCAATATAAGATCGATCTATTCTCTTTCATTTAATCAAAAATTATAAACAAAGTAGTATACCTTCCCGGCGGACACCCTGTATATGTATTCATTGTTATAGCTATATGATTTTGTCAAAATTTCAGTTAACAAAACAGTTAGAGACTGAATTGGATTGTTTATTGATGCTACAATTGGTTTAACTAACAATATAGATTTAACAACAGTTTTTTTCAGAAATGCCGTTTTATTTCGTTAATTTCTCTTTAGTTTCTTTGTCAATTTGTTTTGTTGCGTTTTGTTGTGCATTTCACAAGAGTGATAGCAAATTATATCCTGATAGATGCTCGTTAACCCAACAAGTTTTATATGAAGGTCATTCTATGGATTATGATTCTGCCAAAGACATAATCTATCAAAATTCAACATCATAATAATCTAAACTGACTAAAACTATGTTTATTTTTGAATATATTCTTCTTTTATTTTAACACACTTCTCAAAACATCTCAGAACGTAAAAGAGCGTAGTTTCATTATCAGTTACAATTGATTGCATCACACTTTTTTGAACTTCGCAGCAAAGCTCTAAAAATCGTTCACAACATTAAACTGGACACTGCTTTTACATTGCGTTGAGAATTCGAGGCACTAACCTTGCACTAATTATTGTCATAATTAAATGCTTCTTTAGAACACTTGTTTTGGAAACGCTGGTATGTGCTGCAATTTTTTTAGGCATCGGTCACAATTTATGTTTATGTTTTTTGGAGTAATCAAGGAGTAATCTTTTAATGATTCTAATCCCTAGCGAAACAACTTGGACAATTTTTTTGTTGAAAATAATGGACACAAATCACCATTCAGATCTTGATTCTCCTTCTAAGCCGGTTGTCTATGCTTCATATTTGCTTTAGAGTTTAATTAAATTATTAAATTACTGAATACGTGCTTATCGGGCATTTTGCTAGACGATTTCACTGAATTTTTGATAAATACATTAACCAATAAATGAATTAGTTATATTGTTTTTGTTTTGTTTCAGCGTTAGATTTAGACTTGTTTTCGAAGGTTCAAGATGCATTCGTTATCGCTGTCGAAGATTCAGCAAGGGATTATTTGGAGAAACTACCCGCTTTCACACGTGTCACCGACATGAAACAACTAGCAAAACAAGTGAGTAAATAATAGACTACAATCGAAAGCCACATATAGAGATATGTCAATAGTTGCTGAAGCTGTTGATCATATATTTTTTAACTAATGAATAGAGAATTTGTATTCTTGATATGTCAAAATAAAGTCTTCTTCTTCTTCCTCTTTCAATAGGACCAGGTCCTGTTCAATCCTATACGTTTGGCTCTCTTCCCGGATTTTCCTGAGAAGCTGAATTCCAGCTCTTGTACCACCTCTTTGGTGGTCTGCCTACATGTCTGCGTGTGTTCGGTCTCTGAGTTTTAGCCCACTTTGGCCATCTGTCTTCTGGCATTCTTTCTACGTGATCGCTCCAGAATCTTCTTCGTGCCCTGACCCATCTCACCACATCCTATACGCCCAATTCTTCTCTTATGTCTTCACTCCTTAATCGGTCCCTGAGGGTGACTCCCTTGATGTTTTGCAGTATTCTCATCACTGTGGTTCTCATTATTCTTTTCAAAATAAAGTATGTACATAAATCCTGCAACCAAACGCAAACTACAGATACTAGTTGGGATTTTTGTCGGTCCAACACGATTTAATTTTCTTCTAAAGGATTTGGTCTTTAAATGTTTAAAAAAAACACTTATTACTAATTTTTAATTTGCAGTGATTTATGGGTTACTATAAACCCTCATTTTTATTGTTGTCATGTCATAGGGCCCTCAAGAGGAAGTTTGAGAAAGTAAATTATATGAGATAGTCATAAAATGACTGTCTGTAGTTGGCTTTTGGAAGATGTTATATTTTCTATATTTGAAATTTTCATATGATAGTGTTTTATTAACGGCTGACTATATTAGTAGTATTTTATATTACTGGATGTAATGTGTTTTATGTCATGTGTTTTACTGTAATATTCTCTGAGATTGCATGAATATCATATTTGAGGTATTATAGCTAAATTTACATACAGAGTGAGTTTAATGTATGGAACGCCTCAATTATCTCTGAAACGGCTTACGGCTTTTACGATTTTTATAAATTATTTCAAATGGATCGCCTGTATATTTTTCGCTTCTCGGAATCTTCAAGAAATATTTATTATTTTTCATCTAATTATTTATCCAAATCAGGGAGCAGAAAAACTGCATCAACTAAAAACATCTTTAGATGTTTGTGTCCTGTTAGAAGACGATCCACACTTGAGTACTAGACAAATATACAGGGAACTTAATACTTTGCAAACATCCGTAATGAAAATATTACTTGTTAATAAATTCCATCCATACAAAGTAACGTTGGTTCAAGAATAGTCAGATGACGATTTTGATAGATTTGTAGAGTTGCAGACCTAATGATGGGAAATTGTTATCGAAACGATCCAAATTTTTCAAGAAATGTTATGTTTTGCGATGAGTCTACTTTTTGTATTAATTGAAACGTAAATCGGCATAATTGTAGATACTGTTCACGTAACAATCCTCGTTAGATGCGGGAATCCCACACCCACTATCCCAAAAAATTGAATGTATGGGCTGGAATAATAGGCAACACAATAATTGCTCCCTTTTTCATTGAGGGCAACTTAAATTGTCTAGCGTATTTAAATTTATTGGAAAATAGTATGAGTTGGCTCGAATATATCCAAATCCAAGTATTTTCAATTACATTTGAAAAAAACTCCATTATTAGAAATTTTCAGACAATAGCAATATCCCAAACTAAAATATTTGGCTACAACAAGATGAAGCCCCATCTCACTCTGCGTGTGTTTTCCAGAAGATGAATTGGAAGGCTTGGTTTCATCGAATGACCCCCGTGATCACCCGACATGTATCCTTAAGACTATGTCTTGTGGGGTCACTTAAAAAACATCGTTTATAAAACATAACCGGCCAATATTCAGTAATTAAAAGATGGGATTACCACAGAAATAAGATGAATTGAGTTGTCAGGCATGTTGCAAAATGTATTGCAAAGTTTTTAAAATCGCATAGCTTGTTGTATTGAGGCGTTCAATACATAAATTCACTCTATATATTCTTTTGATTGATTCTTTGGAAAAATGTTCTTAAAGTTGCTGTGAAGCTCGATATTCCGCGGTCGACTTTATATGAATTACTGAAGTAAATAAATGGCATTAAGGATAGAATATTCTCAATTGGAAATCCAAAACCTAAACGTCAAATTTTAAAAAGCGAAAGATGTAGGAGAAGCTCTTTTTTAGCTGCAAGAATGAAGAGGCATACTTTCATACATAAAGAAGGAAACAATTTGCAAAAAAAACTTTTCCGCAACGTATGGTTGCATCGGTTTATTGGAGAAAAAGCTGTGGCCCATTTTAATACTACAGACATGAATTATTTACTCCTAATCTGAACTATCAATACATTATATTTCAAACCAAATATTTTATTAGAAAAATAGAGAAACCAATGGCGCCGCTTTTAGCGATCAGTCCCTTATATCACGCACAAAAGTGACGGTAATAGGTTCCTTCTAACCCATCAAAAAACCGTCCTTGGTACGGTGAAGATTCTGCGCAATAGAGATTACGTATTCCAACCGATCAAGGTATCGTTTGTGAACTGTTTCCGGGACGGTCTTTTCGATACTTGGTTGATAGCAAGTACTGAAATCAGAACCGTGCATAGCCGGACATTACGCAGAAAATATCTATAAACGCTTCCAATAACCGTTCCAAGAACGGTCCAGTCTAGCAGGTTGGAACAAACCTTATAATATTCATAGTTATATTGAAATTTATAAATTGGAATTCAAGTTTTTATTATCCATTTCTAAGATTTTTTTGTATTTGATTCGTAAAAAAGTATATCTGCTGTATGAAAAATAGTTTATAGTAGATTTAACAGGAATCATTAAAAAAATCTTTGTATAATTAAACACTTGTTCCGCGTTTGAATAATTCACAAAGAATACATAAACAAACTTTCCCTGTTACCGAAAAAATCCTCCTCAATACCAAAGAGGATAATGTTTCATAACAAAGGACTGATGTTAAAGAATCACTAAACAAAACAGACGCAAAGAGGACAATAGTATAGAAGGACCTGTCTGACATTTCAAGTGACTCTACATTAGCGTTCAAGAGCGTGCAGATAGTCTGGAGACACGTACGTAACATTTAATGTTTATGAAGGGAACATTAATAATTTATCATTCCACATGTCTTTTAAGGAACTGGAAATCGAATAATATTCTAATAAATATTGTAAATTCTACTCTAGGTGATAGATCGTGTGAGACAAAATAGGTTTAATTTATTAAAAAGTTCTGATTGGCAGATACATTTTCCTGTGTTAATTCAACATGGAAATACAAGTTTTGTAAATATTATTTACAATAGCTATAACTGTGAGATGTAGCTATGTACCTTTGTCACATGGTATGATTAAGTTGGAATTTCTGGAAACGGCGATATTCATACTGAATATACCAACAATTACAATTACACTGTTTGACGCGCGTTTCGTTAACCAAGTTATAGTCTTCAGACACTGTGTCAGAGAAACAGTTTACCTTCAGTCTCTGAAGACGATAACTTAGTTATCGAAACGCGCGTCAGACAGAGTATTTGTGATTTTTGGTGTAGTGTAAACAGTGTATTCAGATGGTATGTCTATCAAATTTGGATTTTTTATTAAAACATTTTTGTTTCATTTAATAGTTCTCTTATTACAGAATATTATTTGGGTTGATAGATATGTTTATTTTGTATAAAACAAGATATGTATTGAATATTGGCTAACATAGTTTTAGGGCTTTGAAATATTCTCTATCCCATTGTGTTGGGTTTTGAAAACTGGATTATTGTTTTTTAAAGTTTATCAATTTGCTTTTATTTGATAGAATAATGTATTATAAAAAAATATTTGCTACGAAAATAAATTTATTAGTTGTATTAATTATTTGGTTTTACAATTTAAAAAAATCATGTTTAAGTTTGAATATTATTTTTTGTCTCCAATTTTATTAGTTAAAAGCTTACCTGGTAACTTATTTTCCTGGCGCATGGGCGTAGCCATCGAGGGGAAGGTAGGGGCAACTGCCCATCTAAAAGAAAAAATAAATTGAATAATTTTAATAAATAAAAAATTAAATCTAAAATATACATATTTTTCTGTTCTGCATATATTTTTGTTATCTATTTTATATATTTTGTTTGTTCTTGTGGTCGTTTGGTTCACTGACATTGTTAAAGCACTAGAACATCTATCTGTTAAAGGTAACTATGCAACAAGAAAATCTGCCTACCAATTGCACTGTGCAGTTATTAAGCCAATATTCATCGTAGGCTCACACATAATTGCAAGATAGTCTGCAATTTTGGAACCCGTTGTAAACGTTTTACAATGAAAAAGTATGGATTTGGTTATGGTGAAGAAACATATTGATAATATTCTAGATGTAATCAAAAAAGATCGACATGATGTCGAAAATTTTTTTATGATTTATTTAAAAAATCATTTGATATCGCAGAGAAAGTAGGGGTTAGTTGTCAGTACCACGAGTCACTCTAAAGCACGTACACAGAAGTAATCCACCATCTGAGCCTGCAGTTAAATACTGAAAGCGGTCCCCTAACTTGATTCTGTAACTTCGTGTTTCAATGCTAGATTTTCTGCTTTTGCTTTTTGTCAATGGGAACTTTCTAAATTTATGAAGGTTTTAGTTGCCGGAATGTGGCAATAAAACCCCCAAATTTAATATATATTCCGTGCAGCTTTCGTATTTATGGCGCGAGACTGAAATTATGGTCAAAGTCTAATAAAAAATATGTATAAAAGTATAAAAATATTGATAATCACTTATATAAATTGCTTGAGAATTTTGGGGCCTGGTTTTTTTTCAAATTATAGAATTCATGCGATTCAAGAATCAATATTCTAATTGACACATGAAATAAATATATAGTTTGTTAATTCTTGTTGCTATTTTAGTTTTCATTATAAATGAAAGTAAATTTTTATTGGTGTGATTATGAGCTTTTTTATATTATATCAATAGAAAAACTAATTTAAATGCATATCTTTTAGATTTGGACAAAAAACAAAAAATATAAAATAGTCAACGTCTTCAGTAACCAACTTTATTTTTTACAAATATCTAATTCTCAATGGGTTTTACGCCATATTTATCTATTATCAAAATTGTAGAGAATTAAATTCTTTACAACTTTTGTATTCAACATTTTTTCATAACTTGAGCTGTTTTCGAGATAGAGGGCGGTGAGCGCGCGGTCAAAGAATCATGTGAGGTTAACTGGTAGTTCCGATCAAAAACTCTTAATTTCAAATTATATATATGCATAAATTATTGCGAAATATATAATTATCATTTGTTATTAACTTTTAAAATAACCTTAAACTTTCCTTGTAATAATTCTAAACTTTATCAATTCAATAACACTCATAATCTCTTTCTGTAATAGAAAAATTCCTAAATGTCATATTTAAATTACATTTTAATTATATTCTCATTTACACTAATTGCATTTGAAGTGAAAAATAATTAAGTGCATCTTTCTATAACATTTCTATTTATAGTCAGTAAAAGAACAAAAAGTTGTAGATAATTTAATAGTCTTTAATATTGATAAAAAAGTCAGAGGTAGGTTTTAGCTCAGGCGGTGCCCTCAAAGATGCCGAGTGATCCTTCAGGATTATCCAGAAGGGGACACAACACCATCGGGTGAATCCTAAGTCTTCATGAAGATTTCTCCCCATCAACAAAAATGTCAAGATTAGATTAGGTTAGGTTAGGTCGATATTAGTTTAGTTAGGTCAAGATTAGCTTAGGTTAGGTAAAGATTAGGTTAGTTGGATTAATATTAGGTTAGATTAGGTCAAGATTAGGTTAGTTGGGTCAAGATTAGTTTAGCCTAGTTCAAAATTAGGTTAGGTTAGGTCAAGATTAAGTTAGGTTAGGTTATTCTATGTCACAAAAAAAATCATTGATTATAAGCTTGGTTGATAGAGCTTTCCAGCTGTCAGATCCTGAATTTAGATGATTAGGTTTCAAATAAATATTTTTATTTTCAATGCAACGCCCGGCATTTTATGGTGGAACTAAAAACTGCAAAAAAATTGATGCCAGTGTACCACTAATTTCCTATTTTATTTTTTATATTACTTCCAAAAAACTCCTGTTTCAAGGAGGTTCAAGAACCAAACAAAGGTTTACAGTGTCTATTTTTTGCAAAGTGATTAACCACTCCAAACAAAAATAAAAGAAATCATACAAAAACAATCATATCTATAATTTGAAAAGAAAAATCAAGTTTATTTTCGTTTCGATAGAAATGACATTTTGTTTTAATTTATTTCAGTTCAATCAAGAAGGATCCTCGAACGAAGAACTAAACGGCTTTCTAAAAAATACCCCTTTATATGTAACTTCTTTAACTGCTACCGAAAGTATAAACAACAATTGCACCGGAAGCAAAAGCCTAGAAGGGGGAAGTGTGTTGAGTACCACGACGTCCGTTGTAGCTTGTAATAAAGAAATCGCCTCTATATCTAAACAGGACTTACCCAATGGTAAAGATCTTGGAGATTTCTTTGCAGACCACATAAATATTGTGCCGAAAGGTGTTCGGACTCCTCAGGTACGTCAATGAGAAACTCGTAAACAAAATCGCAACTTTCTTGAACGTTTAGAGATTATTACCAATTTTGCAAACTCTTATTATTGTTTAATTATTTATTGACTAGAGTTAGATTCCAGGAATTTACGATTTTCTAGAATATATCTAAGAATTCTTTATTAAATAGACATAGAGATTGCTGATTTCTATCTTGTGTTTCCAAATCATGTATATGATTGAATTTGAGATTTCCAACTTACTGCATATCGAATATTAATAAAGCTTTCAGTTTTTCAATTAGCAAAATCGTTTTTTTTAATCCAGGGACGACTAAACAATAGTTATTTATACAATAAGTAAGTAGAACTGTTTGGCAATGTGAAAAAAGTTACTGTACTTTCGAGTTTCATAAATATTTTTCTACGTCCATAGACTTAAAAAAATTCGACAAAACTTTTATCAATTTTTTTTTCGTAATAATAATATTAAAATTACATTATTAATTTGAAGTGACGAAGGAGTTACATTACTTTTGGTACTTGAATTGGCAACATTTAACCAGTTCAAAGAAATAACATCGTCTATAGTTGTATTATTAATATCGTTACACTTCATTTTATATAATTCCCTCCGCAGATCTCCTGTGAATATTAAAGCAACTTGAAAGATGTTACAAATAATATCTAAGCTTACGTTAAATTTTTTTGCTCTCAAACCTTATGCAAGAGATAATAATCGTCTGGAGCTTGAAGTAGAAACTTCATGGAAAAATGTTTTAGATTTCTTGGGTCTATAGCCAACTGATTTATTTTTTAAATATGCAATGATTATCGAGTATTTACCGATGTCTAAGCCGTTATTTACCATTAGGCTGCCTTTCTGTTTTGAATAAGTCGACCAAAGTGTTGAAGACTTCCACATTTTGGATTTAGTTTCAAAGTAAGCTATTAGTAACACTTTTCTGTGAAGCTGATGCCTTTTTTAGTACGCCATTCCATAAAAGAATTATTCCTTTAAACACTGTTCACTGGATTTCTCAGGGTGAAGTTTCATCATCGCTGCAGTTGCCGATTCAACAACATCTTCTGGTGTGCAGTTTAAACTTTCTTCACTATTATTCTCCATCACTAATAATAATACTACTCAAAAGCGTGAAAAAATTGATCGCTACGGTACTTTTTTTCACGCTTTTTGGTCTATTCAGAAATTACATTCTTGGTAAATGCAAATGAATGAAAAGAAAAACGTGAATATTATAACGGACGTAGAAAAAGTAAACAAACTTCGGAGTGGACAAACTCAAGAAACTTTCTTAAAAGTTAAACTACAAAGTATGGGGGTTTGGAAGTACTTGTTTGTACTCTAGCACTAGTTTTAGCTGCATTAGTAAATGAACCTTGCAAGTTAATAATACAGCCTACAATAACAATACTAATTATTTTAATGTTAGTGTCCAGCATCTGGCAAAGAAATGTGCAGAGCTTCTAAGATCGATATGAGATATAAGGACTCTATTGAAAATTGGTGAACTAGATTCAATATCTAAATTGCAATGGGGAAAACTGTGGAAAAAAATTAGAGTACGTCATGGAATTTAGATTTTTAATGAGCTTGTATTAAGAGGGAATTAAAAACTTCTTGATAAAACGTAACACAGTGACCGGAAAAACGTAATGAAAATGGTTCGATATAGAAGTGGAATAATGACATATTAAGTAATTAAATCCAATATTTTAATCACTTTCTCCAATAGATTCCCAAGTTATCTAGTAACCCAGATTTTGAGTAATTTTGTTACTATATATTTTGGATTTTTATCCTTTGTTGGGTTTTTAGTAATAAGCCTTGATTGTATCTAATAATATTTCCCATATACTATGTGCTATGTACTGTATGTATATGTATATATGTACTATCAACATTATTTTATTTATGGATTCCACGTGCCTACTATCTACTTTCCTTACTAATTCCACACTTTATATTCATCACGTATTCCATTACAAGCTATTTTTCTCTCAGACTATCTTCTCGAAAGTAGAGATTGGTGCAGATCTAAAATCGCAAGGGTGTTAGTCTTATAATCTATATATAGGTCTATAACTTAATTCGTGCGGTTTGATAAGAGATGGCGTAATTTGTATAATATTACATTGTTCCGATATTCCGAAACTGCGTTGGAAAGCTACTGCCTTTTCAGTATATGTCATTCATTTGAAGCGTTAACAACAATAATTTTTTTTTCACTCAAAACGTCGAACTTTATTCTTAAAGAAGTGTTTTTGGGGGAAGTTCTTCTTCATTACTTTAATATGAAGAAAAATGCTGCCGAAAGTCATCGTATTTTGGCCAAAGTTTATGGTGAACATACTCTAGCTGAGCGAACATCCCAAAAGTTTGAAGATGAAGAGCTGGAAGCATTACTCGATGAAGATTGTTGTCAAATACAAGAAGAGCTCGCAGAATCTTTGGGTGTTAGTCAAGCAGCCATTCCAAAACGTTTAAAAGCAGCTGCATATATTCAAAAGCAAGGAAATTGAGTTCCACATGAACTCAAGCCGATAGACGTCGAAAGGCGGTTTTGTATGCCCGAAATGCTACGGGAACACCACAAAAGAAAGTCATTTTTGCATCGGATTGTTACTGGTGATGAAAAATGGATCCATTGCGACAAGCCCAAGCGCAAAAAATCATATGTGAAATCCGACCAACCCGACAATTCAACGGCAAAGCCGAATATCCATGGCGCGAAGACAATGCTCTGTATTTGGTGGGATCAGAAGGGTGTGCTGTATTATAAGCTGTTAATTCCGGGTAAAACCATCAATGAAGAACAGAGCAGTAGCCGAAAAACGCCCGGAATATGCCACCAAATACGAGGCAATAATTTTCCAACATGGCAACGCTCGGCCGTACGTTGCTATTCTGGTTAAGAACTATTTGGAAAACAGATGGAAGTTTTACCTCACCCGACTTATAGCCCAGACCTTGCCTCTTCTGACTACCATTTGTTTCGGTCGATGCAGAATGTCCTCACTGGAATACGGTTCACATCAGAGATATAAAAAATTGACTTGATTCATTCTTGACTGCCAAGCCGGCGCAGTTTTTTTGGGATGGGATCCACAAATTGCCAGAAAGATGGGAAAATGTCATAGCTTCAGATGGTAAATACATTGAATAATACTATTGTACATGTTTTTCTTAAATAAACTTAAAAAAACCGCACGAATTAAGTTGTAGACCACAACATAAGGAGATATTATATTCTATTGACAAAGTGACAAAGATTTAATTTATTAAGTGAAAGTCTTGTATATTGTAATATTTTTCAAAATATTTCTTTGAAATACTAAGCTAAACCATTTTATATTGTGCATCATACAGGGTGTTTGTATATTGGACCGACAACACTGTACCACAGAGACACCTCAATAAAAGATCTATTTTGATATAGGAATACGAACCCTTACAAGGCCTAGTTGCTGAGATATAGAGTGTTCAAAATTTTAAATCGAAATGCCATAAATCAAGAACGCCTTTAAAATTTTCCATAGTTTGTTTAGTCCAAATATTACTTTATTAAGGAGCATATTGGTCACCAATTTGAAAAAAAAAAATTTAAAGGCGTTCTTAATTTACGGCAAATGTTTTATTTAAAATTTCGAACACCCTATATCTCAACAAAAAAGTGTGGAAGAATTCATTTCGTAGAATTTTTCTGTATATTTTCCCATCACTTCCGACATAACGCATTTGTAAACATTTGTAAGCATAATCAACAAAGCAAATTTCATTTATTCAACTGTAATATGAGCCCTGATGCGATAATACCTCCCAGTTGAAATGAACATTTTCATTTGATTTTATAATCAGTACATCAGTTACCGCACAATCTATAGTTAGTACCATATCTAATAATATTTACATTAAGAGAAAAAATGAAGAGTTTGATCCAATTTCCAACTGCTAGAATCCCTCAATTATTTAATAAATTACGGTACATGCGAGACGAGAAGAAAATATTACATTCATATTGATAAATATTTTTTGTATCTACGATCTTGGTCGGAAAAAGTACAAAAAGGCCTCGAAGGAATTATAATGTATCAATATATAATTAATAATTAGCATGAATATTTTTTCTCATTACAAAAATGTTTTAGAGCGATCTTCTGAATGCCCGAGAAAGTCCAACACAAACCAAGAAATTAGCAGATAGAAGTTCTTCCCCTTTTCAAAATGGACGAACCGAATTACTATTAGCCACAGAAGACAATAATAAAGTGAAAACAACGGCCATCGTAGAAAGCAATAATAATAAATTGGGCGTTGATTTAGAAAATCGGTGAGTTGAATTTTTTAATTATTACAAATTATATAGCAATCAGTTATGAAGTGGCAAGTCTCATTGACATTGTTTAAGCATATTGTGAACAAACATCTTCGAATCTTTTCTTTAATATATACAAAGAACGATATGGGATTTTCATGTACAAGGTGACTTAAAAGGAAATAATTCACCCTTGTAAAAGCTTATTGCGTGAACGCAGCTATTCGTTGGGGCGCGGGAATTATAACATCGGTAACCTGGCTCTTAAGAATTCAACCCACAAGAAGACACACCCCAAGACGGTAATTCAGCATTTCATAAGTAAGTGTCCAGTTATACATCGGGGACAAATGTAAAGAAGGTAAAGGACCACTTGTATCAGACATTTTTTTGCCGAAGAAGGTTGGAAAAGATTTAACGAGGCAGGCTAACTCTTAACAAAAAGATAAGACCTCCCATAATTTCCTATAGAACTCAACAGAGAAGGAGTCTACGCGCGAAAACGTGACGCGGACGAGGGTGAGGCCCTTTCTAAATGAGAGGGGTGGTGGAATGTCCTTCTTCGCACCCATCTACGAATTTATCCGGGGATGTATGCTAAGAGGGACGGAGTCCTTCTCGGGAACGGATCTATGTGACTGTGAGGAGTCATAAATCGACCTATTTAACTTCTACTTACTATTGTATTCGTTAAGATTTATTGTAAACTGACCGTCCTCATCGTTTTACTTAAGCGGTTCCATATGTCCCTTAGACACTTGCAGTTCCATTCACTTTTAAAACTATTTTCCCTTATTTTTGTATTGATGTGACTCCAACGATCATAAATATGATCAATTATAGCTTTTGTATACAATAGAATAAGTATTTAAGAGAACATAAACATGCATAGTGTGTTCTAAATAGTTTTGACATCCAACATCAGATTATTGAAACCACTTTAAGGCGGACGGCCACTGCGAGTGAAACGAAACTAAGCTAAGCGAAAGGAATAGAACGCGAACTAAACGGAACTACGCTGGGTGCGGCCACTGCGACCGACAGTTAGTTGTCAGCTGAGGTTTTGTGTGGAAGGATGAGTTCTGTAGCAAACGTGCTATTATTAGATCTAAGTTCGGAATCAGATGAATTTGATGGTTTTGATGATATCACTGCAGTGGTTATGAAGAAGAAAAGAAAATTGGATAAGCAATTACATGCAGACACGAGAACAATTCGGAGAATTTCACAAATTAATAAATGACCTAGACGATGTTGAGTTCAAGAACTATTTCAGAGTCAGTCGAGAACAATTTTGCTTGCAATACTTTTCCAAATATGCGTCCTCTGAGAAGTGTGATTATCAACTAACAATGGGCAAAACCTCGCTAGAATCTGACACGAAACAAAGATACGATTTCAATATTCGTTTGCACAGTTTCGTTTGGTTTAGTTACAGTGGCCGCGGCTGCATTTAAAAGTATGACTGCTGATTTTTAGGAAACTTATTCTTATTTAGGAAACTTATTGTTTCGTTTCGCTCACAGTGGCCGCCCGCTCTTATTCATTTATATTTTTGTATTGATGTGACTACAAGATCATAAATATATTTAATTATAGCTTTTGTATGCAATAAAATTAGTATTTAAGAGAGCATTTATATGCATAGTGTGTTCTAAATAGTCTTGACATCCAACGTCAGATTATTGAAACATTTATTTATTTATATTTTATGTTAATAATTAGTTTCTTCAAAGTTGTGAATTAAGGTATTCAACGCTCTCTAGAATTGGAAACTACATTCACTATTAAAAATAACACTTCTGCGAATGCGTAAAAAGTAAAATTTGTGGGGAGTATAAAACTAATATAAAATAAAAACCGTCTTTAACTGTCGATAAAAAACAAATTTGAATAGTTTTTGTATTCGAACGCCGATAACAAATATTCTAATAACAACTCACTTCAGACATCAAAAAACACCCTTTTATCTATCATGCATGTCACATATAGTCAAGTGCCTACTTTAAAAAGTAACGGTACTAATTTTCGGATATTGCTTCATCAGAAGATTGAAGCACTTATACAACTATTACCTCGTTGGGTGACTATCATCCTTTAGATGAAGAGAAAGTCATTTTAAAAAATCCTGGTGTATTCCATTTCATTCACATCAACCCAATGCGTGAAATAAAGTTATTAGCTTCCATAACTATTATAGCTTCCAGCTTCAATAGTCAAATTGTTCATAAGCAGTACAAAATTTGACATAAATTACAACAGAGTTAACCCTAAATTGTCAATTGAAATCATCCATGTCATTGCAATTAAATAATTTAGATAGAGCTAGTTATAAATTAGAAAAACCACTAATCATCTCTCCACTCCTGATGGGAACCTTTTAAGATCTGTTAACCATATATTAAGTTATACAATATGTCTCTTACTTTGTGCTCCATCGAATTAACTAATTTCTGGCTTATATTAATGTGACTGTAAAGAATCATAAATCTACCTATTTAACTTCTACTTACTATTGTATTTGTTAAGATTTATTGTGAACTGACCGTCCTCGACGTCTCAACTAAGTGGTTCCACATGTCCCATAGACACTTATTTTCCCTTATTTTTGTATTGATGTGACTCCAACGATCATAAATATATTTAATTATAGCTTTAGTATTTAAGTGTGTTCTAAATAGTCTTGACATCCAACGTCAGATTATTGAAACATTTATTTATTTATATTTTATGTTAATAATTAGTTTTTTCAAAGTTGTGATTTAAGTTATTCAGCTCACTCTAGAATTGGAAACCACATTCACTATTAAAAATAACACTTCTGTGGCTGCGTCCAAAGTAAAATTTGTTTATTGAAGAAAATTCACTAAATCCGACTCTAATCTTTATTATTGTTCAGTTGATGATGTGTGATTTACTTGAAATTATATTTAAAATTCACTATTTTAAAATTTTTTTACGACTGAACTAATATAATATAAAATGCCGTCTTTAACTGTCGATAAAAAAAGATTAGACTAGTTTTTGTATTTGAACGCCGATAATCCTGAAAACATCTCACTTCAGACACCAAAAAACACCCTTTTATTAATCATGCATGTAACATATAGTCAAGTGCCTACTTTAACAAGTAACGGTACTCATTTTCGGAAACGATATCCAGAACCTTTTCATATTTCATTCGACAGATTTCGTATTAGACAACGAAACCATTTGAGATTTTTTGTTCATTCAAAAGTGAAAGAAATTCATTAAAACTCTTGTCAAACCCATGTCTCGTTTCCTGAATCAGAATTAACATACAATTGTACGTGGGCTTTCGATTTGAAATGAATAAATTATCATTCACTAGACGTACGCGTGAAATTAATATGAAAACTTTAGTCTAAGCTTTTCGGTTCGTATAAAGGAGTTGAACAATCTATTCAAAGAAAGATATTAATAATAATTGACATTGAGATTATGGTAAAGCATTTTTTGAACACACAGAAAATTAAATTACATCATACTGTAAAACGAAATCCATTATTATAAAAGTATTGATTAGTGTGGACGTATTATTCATATCAATTTGCTTAGGTGAAAATATCCAACAATTCTCATTTTTGTATTTAACTTTGTTTCAAGAACTTTCAAATTGTCATTATTAAATAAATATTTTTCATAGATTCTTGAAAAGGTTTAATTTTTTTTGTTCGCACTGATGATTTCTTGATATATTTTCTTAATATTAAGATACCTATATGTGTTATGTCAACTCTATTTTATGTATAAGGTGACATGAATATAAACTTGATACGACAGTAATGCATTAGTATACAAGGTGGCACAAAAAGAACGCATGAATTTCAAACCAGTATAATATGCTTTATTTTGATTGCATACAAAATGGGCTCACGTGAATACAAGAAGAACCAACGCCCTAGCTCTGTGTATTGTGTTGCGATCAGGTATCGAACCATTTCGTGGAACGTTGAACCTAGTGCGTTGAACAGTAATAACAGATTTATTACTTTTGAAGAAATGTTCAACACCGAAAACTCGATGCGCCACGTTCCACTACTCTATTGCTACTAAAACTGTACGCTCTAATCTACAAAACAACCAGCCCCCGCCCCTCTGCTCCGCTCCTTCCACTTTCATTACTCAACTCAAATTCATGAGTTCTTTTGGCGCCACCCGTTATGTAAGATATTTTATTACCAAATTACCAATTATAGTATGAACAGAATGGTCATATTATATTTGGTATTCTAATCCACTACCTAAGAAAGCAATTATTTAACAACTGATGTAAGTTGAGTGCGTCAGCTAAAGAAGTCAATTTGGTTGAAACCAAATATTTCTTTTGGTTTGGTGATAAATCCTAATTATAGCTAATTATTCTATTAAAAGAAAAAATAAGGATCTGGAGTTTGTACCCCAGTCTTCTCGTAAGTATATGTTCTCTGTTGCTTAAAAAATGTAAGCTCATCGAAAAAAAGAACAATAAATCGTGTGAATACACTATTTGTTTTAACCGATTATATTATACTAGCACACCCGGCCACGCGTTGCTGTTGCTGAGTGATTTAAAAAGGATGTATAGTGTATAGTCTAAAAAAATATATCACATTAAAGTGTGGCACCATCTATGAGGTATAAAGGATAAAGTTTTACAGTTCTCTGTAAAGAAATTCGCTTAAGGCGTCCTCTGTTTCAGGCTTATGGAAACTACGATTAATAACAACAATCAACGTTGATGATCAGTTTATCATCAATTATTGAGACCATTAATTTAAATAATAACTATCCTATCATTTAAGTTGGAATATCAGTTGACTCGTTTTTGAATTCATTCGGAACATACATACTGAATTTTTATATATTAAGATTTAATAGAAAAAATTCACATTCAAATCAATTTTAGATGGTTTGGAATATATTCGAAAGCCGAATTTACCCAACATTAACTACGATTTAACTTCTGTTAATTGTTTATTTTCCATATAATAAATTATATACCCCCTATTTATTTTTCAATCTACTTTAAACCATAATTATTAAAGACTGAAAGTAGAAGGAAAATAACTATTGACCATGGACCAACAAAATAAAAAAATACATTATCAACATTAACCTTAACATTAACTTTGCTTGATACATAAAATTTTTAAAAAAACTTTACACTGTTCGTCTGAGAATTTCAGAATCTTTTTGATTGTAATTTTATAATACAAAAAAATTAAGACATGTAATATCGTTGAATGAAGAATTGAAATTCCTATCAAATAAAGAATCAAAGTGATCGACTTCTGTTAGTTCAATTTTGCATACTACTTTTCCTAATTCTGCCATTACTTTACTGTTTCTTTGCAATCCAGCTCACATTTTTGTTTTAGTCTCCCACTCAAATTATAATTCGACTGTTTGCCACGCTAATTTCATGTCTATTGTATGGATTGTAGGAAATATTCTGTCTTACCAAGCACTATAATATATTCAATTTATGTTTTTTCAAAAAGATTTGTCTTATTTTTGGATTCCACGTTCTTGAAAAGATTTAGTCTAAAAATAAAATTTAAGATGGAGATCATTGAGTAATTTTTAGTTTCAGACAATAAAAAGGAAATTTCTTATTCAATTTGCTGGCTAATCGACGAATGTTAGATCTTTTCAGAAACTATGATACTAGGCCAGGTAGATCACCAATCAGCTGATTGCAGATGCTTGACTAGAACGAGAGTTTAATACAAAGTCCGAACTTAGCATTTCGGATTTTGAAACTTAAAAAATGAGTTTAGCAACAGCACCAAAGTTTAATGGCTTACGCAAAGTTCATAGAACCAACTTATCACTCATACCCATAATATTATCTATTGATTCACCCACTAATAAATTGGCTCAATATATTATAGAGACTAGCAATGAATATTATATAAAAAATTCCTTTCAGTTTGCGCATCTCATAAAAGAAAAGAGTGTACCATTTAACTATGGAATTATAGTTTAGATGTAATTTTTTTTTACAGCAACATTCCATACGAACTCACTGAAATAATTTGTTTTATCCGAAGTTTTATCTAAATTAATGAATGATGATGAAAAAGACATTATTAGCGATGAAGAGTTACCCTTTCCTCAGTGTAATTGAAAAAGTTTTGGATCTTGAATGTTGTGTACGCCGCGGCTGAAATACTACTTTGTTGGACAAAGTAGCACTTTCAGTCCTTGGCATACAAATAACTATTTCATTAAAAAAAAGTACACAAACAAATTTTTGGTACACCAATGGGAAGTATCTCCATTATATAATCAGTACGTCATGAATAACCTGATTGACGTAGTCACTCCCTCCCAACCTTTCGTTCCTAAAACAAATGTTGATGACATCATTTGTGCTGTTCCCAACGATGCCATAGAGGAGACCCTCGATATTTTCAACGGATACAATTCAAAGTAGAAAAAGAAATCAATAGAGGTGTCCCTTTTATAGCACCAAATTAATCAGAAGAAATGACAACTCACTTATAAGAAATACTCAGGCCAAACCTCTCGAACTTTACAACGACGTTTCACACAACACCAAAGTGATTGCAGAGCCTTGGACCACAATATGAATTTTAGAGAAACCAAAATTTTTGGATATAGAAAATAAATACAACAAAAGAGTAATTTTAGAAAGTTTCTATATAAAAAGTATCCAGCCGAGCATGAAAAAAAGATCTGACACGGAAAATATAAGTCAAATTTACACTTATTTATTAGTTTTATCAAACAACCCAAGAGAAACCAGTCTTGTTGATTCCTTTTTAAGTAACTGAGTACATTAAATACAAATAAACACCATTTCTTTTATCTCACAACAATCTTTTTTTTTCTATCATTATAAAAACAAAAACTATAAAAATGAGGAGAAAAATCACTTTATCGATTTCGTCTTTTGGGTAATGGGGGAAAGAGCAAAGGTGGCAAATTGTATCTCTTCCACACAATTCGAAATTTCCCACGAAGAAGGTAACTAGCAATTACTCAATGACTTTACTTCACCTAATTTTTATAAAATTCAAAATATCATATTTATATAAATGTCTTTAATTTCTTATTTATTAGACCTTTTGATATGTTTATGCTTCTAAATATTCTTGATTTTAGGACTATTTTATTTAAAAATTAGTTTTTTTAAATAATTTCTGTTTTTGAAAAATTACTAAAAAAGACCTAAAATCAAGAACGTTTTAAACTATTATTTAGATTTTATTGTATCTTGATGTTTCACTTCTGACTAGAGGCATTATCAAAAGTCTTATAATTAAAAATGATGTTATATAAATTAGATAAAATTTAAAATAAAATTTTTGTATAAAATCTGTCATGATATGAGAAAAGTAATATTAGAAAACTACCTTAGATACTTAACGATATATAATATTGAAAATTCAATTGATTATAGTATAATAAATTTTACTAATATTTTTTATGCCTTGTTTATCATCAACTGATAATTTATTTTGGTTTATAAAGATCATTTCTATAATTGTAAATTTTAATAATTTTTTTCTTGAGTTAATATTTTTATATTTTTGAAATTAAATTCATTCTTTTCATTTTCATGTTTTGCATTGCGATTAATGGATTTTTAGTATAATTGTCATCATTTATCCTATTTTCCAAATATTGCATATTCCTATATAATTTCTTGGACAATTTAAACACGGTATAGGGGTAAAGTAAATAACATTCGATTTTTTTCTATTTTTAATTTTGTATATAATGGGAACAGTGTATTTTCTGATTTATGACATACATTGACGTTGAGTTTAGATAGGACATATTTTAGTTTCTCAAAAATAATTATTTGCTTTGGATTTGTTTGTGAATGTGGATCTAAGTTATTATTATTATGAAATTTATTTAAACGTTCTTGAATAATTTTATGAATTGGGTTTGAAGGATATTGATTATTTATAAAAGTAGTTTCACGTTTTTCAATTACTTTAGAGTGATATTTGGCTAAACTAAGCTTTATAGCTTTATTTCCTAAACCTATAAAGACAATTTTTTGTTTTTGTGTGAATTATAATCAAGGTATCTTTCAGTTCATGTTTCTTTTGTATATAATTTAGTTTTAATTTTATTATAATTACTTTTAATGAGTCTAATATCTAGAACTTATAGAAAATATTTTATAAGTTTCTCTTTATAAGTATAGAAATTTTTATCGTGATAATTTATAACTATAATGAAATGATAAAATTTTATTTTGATTTAACTTTAACTCGAAATATTTTACATGAAAAAATGTTGTGGAGCTCAGCACCTTTTTGGTTGTTGTTGAAAATTATGTACGTCATGTTCCACTGATATTAAATCAAATGATAATATCACATGACGATTACGGATCTGCAGCCCTCATTAATAATATAACAATAGTTGATATTTGCATTCTTACTATCATGCCAATAAATTACGTTAAATTTTTTAATCATGCGCATGACTAGGGTCACAGTAGAAATCTGTAGTTTGTTCATACGAATTCTGTTTCAGTTGTGTGATGTTGTATAAAACATGTTTTTATTGTAGTAATTTTACTTAGGTTCGTGATTTGTGTTTTTGTTTACCTCCAGTGAAAGCTATACCTTTGTTATTTATAATGGATTCTGCGATAATTGAACAAAAAAACAAGACTGTTGATGGATACTGCCAATTACTTATCAGTTTTAGGTAATTTTTGCTTATTCCGCATCTGAATATACAAGTGAGCGTTATTTTTTTTATATGTGGATATGAACGATAAAAATAATAAAATATTAACGAAAGAAGCCTCATTTTAAAACTATATTATAAGTGAGAAAAATTTTGGTTCAGTGGAACTTCTTCACATCAAGATAATGTATGTGAATATTGGTTTCAAAAGCAACTACAATATATTGTATTTTCATTAGTTAAAAATATAGTTCAGTTTAACAAAAAAGTCTTTTGTTGTTTGATTTATATCTTATTTTTATTAAATTATTATGTTACCCATCCAATTATTAATTATTAACACGTTGAGCCCTAACCAAAATCAATAAACTTTTCCCTGGGTCCTGGATGTGGAACCTAGGAAAAATTTATTTGAAATATAGAGTGCGAATATATGGTATTTTTTGTGTGCGGTCCATGGGTCCACCTGGGCCCTAGGAAAGTTAAAACTTTAAAACGACACTGCATTTTTGAATTGAAATAAATCTTTTCATTATCTTTGAAGTCACAGTATGGAAAGGTCTATATTAATAAATAATGCATTTTTTATAGAAAGATTATTCACGGTATTCTGAGATTCAGATAAATCAGCAAATTTAAGTGACAGATGTTTTCATTTTAAATTATTTGTTTAACTATTATTAAGAATAGCCACGATTTCCTTGGCTTAATTAGGCCAAAATAAATCGAAAATGAAGAATGAAATTTTTTGATACCTCGCTTAGTTTTCGAGATATCGATACTTGAAGTTATAATCAAACGTTAGTTCTAAATTCGCTTTATTGAACAGATGGCGTTCAATACTTTGTTTCAAATGAATATTGTATCACTTCAAATTCAATATGAATCTTGTAATTCAATAAACAAAAGATTTTTTATTTAATTTTTATATTATTTACCCTGATGCTCCAAAATTTTATTGAAAATAAGCCATTTTTGATAACTTTCATCACTCTGTGATGAATATAACTTAACATACGATAAATACATGAATAATTTGATGTTTTTCATAAAGAATTGTCGGTTGTTCTTCAATATTTATAAAATAAAAAAAATACTGATAGTTTGAAAATTTAATCAGTAATTTAATTTAAAAATATCCTCTTCCGAGCAAAAAGTACGTTCTGAATGCTTTCAAAAGTTATTTATTTAGGTTAGGTTAGGTTAGGTTAGGTAGTATTTCTATGTATAACTCATTTCTATAATAAATAA
Organism: Diorhabda carinulata; assembly: GCF_026250575.1. Lineage (NCBI taxonomy): Eukaryota > Metazoa > Arthropoda > Insecta > Coleoptera > Chrysomelidae > Diorhabda > Diorhabda carinulata. The sequence goes on from NC_079462.1 coordinate 16,961,228, forward strand.
ATAAAAAAAAATAGAGTAGGCGTAGGTTCATTAAAAGACAAACTTTTAACACATATAGACTATTATCCTCAATACTTTTCTATACAGACTAGTCCTTCTATATATGGTCTATTTTTCATAAACGACCTGTAACATATACAAATATTAAATAAAAATAAATTTTTCCAACTTCAAGTATCGATATTTCGAAAACGAAGCGAGATATCGAAAAATTCTTCATTTTCGAATTATTTTGGGTCGATTTACAAAATGGCATAGTCAAATCCAGGCGCCACGGAAATCTTACTCGTCCTTATATGTAGAATGTTCAAAACTGTACAATGTGTTTTAAAAAATATTATATGAGGTCAAAATAATGCTTTTGGGTAAAATCATATTTACTTATCTGCTATGTTTATTTTTCGTTGAAACATTTAGAAATATGTTTGATACTAGTGAATCTTTTATAGCTGAGGATTGGTAAGACTAATTTGATTTATAACCCATCAGAATTTTGGATAGCCATCGCAATAGATATGGACCAAGTGAAGGGTAATGTTTCAAGAAACCAGGACTATCCAACCAAACTGTAAAACACATGTTTTTTCTTGGGTCCTGGAGAAGATTTGAAATATTTGAAATTAGCCGAGTGGTTGGTTCGGGACCGCTCTGGGCTGTGTAGAAAGTTTAGTTGTGTGCCTACGGACCGCACTGGAACTCAACTTGTTAAATGATTTAGGATATTTTACAATGTACCACAGGATGTAAGGGAAAAATAGTACTGAATACTGTGATTTCGGATCTGATCAATAGAATATTTTCTAAATTTTACGTGGAATGGAAAAATGGAAGAATATAAATTTATAAGAATGTTTGTATACAACCCAATCACATTGTCTATACATATACATAGAAAATTATACGCTGAATCAAAACTATACAAAAACTTGATTGTACATTTTAGTTTAAAATGCGTCTGATCAATTTTCTCAAGTATTTTCAAGAATAATCATGAACTACTCTTTTTCTGGATATAAAAAACTGCTTATAAAAAGTAGAAGGTTAAAGAAATTTATATTATATTCTTGATAGATACAATACACTGTGAACATCAAAAGTGACAAAACTAACTTGGCTTTCAAGATATTTGAACTTCAATTAATACTGATGGAGCTTTTGAACTGGTCATATCCGAGTATTATTTATATAATCCATTGACAGATAAAACATATATTAAGAACAACAAAATGTGAAATAGCTTTGGTTTCATAGTACGGCATTATATTAATATAACTTTCAGCTAGCGCTGTATATATACAGAGTGATTTTTATGTATAGAACGCCTCAAATATCTCAGAAACGACTTGTATGATTTTTATAAGGATCTTGTATTATGGTGGTATCTACATTGTTGTCAGATCTGTCCTTGTTCCGGAAAAATAATGAACTTTGTTATTTCAAATGGATCGCCATATATATTTTGTGTTTTAGAAAACTTGTTATTTTTCATATATTATTCTCTATACCTTAATGTCATAATTTCGAAGTTATACCTACATTTATAGTATCTCCACCAAGACTGCACAAACTTGTTTAATTTGAATATTCTTCAATAATTTATGTGCTAATACAACAAGGTCTAGTGTATGTTAATAAATAGTGCACCAAAGCATGGTGCAGAAAACTTACAACTGAAGATAAATCTTTAAATGTTTTTGTCTTACTAGAAGTAGATCCACATTTGTGACGTAGAAAAATTACGAATTTTAGAAAACATGCAGTAAAGGCGATTACAGCAGATGCTTAAAATGTTATTCATTTTGTAACTTCCCTGACTATTCAATTTTTCAAACTAACATAAATATTCCATTTCTTATTTAAAAACATAAGTAAAAAATACAATTCTAATCATAAATAAACTTCAATTCACAATCGGAATTGAGCAAAATATTAAAATTGAATTTCCTTATTTCAAATTATATAAAATTAACAATAACTTAAAAATAGAATGATATACAAAAGAAACTTGGACCTCAAGATATTTAAACTTCAATTCAGTTCAACCTGTGTCACAAAATAGATCAGTAATCATTAGTTTAGCTTATAGAGCTGTCCAACTATCAGAACCCGAATTGAAAATAACTATTAAAAACGCAATTAGTGGATTAGGTGAAAATAATGAACCTGATACAATGATAAATAATATATTCGAAAGAAAATTAAATAAATACTATATTGAATTAAAGAACAAAACAAAAGAAGTGTATCAAGTAACGCTGACTGTAACGCTGTTTACATAGAACAGACATCTTAATCTTTGAAAAATAGATTAAAAAGTCATCACTACGATAAAAGTAATAACACTGCAACTAACAAACCAAAACAATATAAATAAAACATAGATTCAATTATAAAAATTCAAAAATTCTTGAAAAAAAGTCAAATACAAGAAATCTGCGTAATTATATTAATCAATAGATCACCTACATAATGAATTCTAAAATAAAGTCAAAATAGTAATCTGTTTTAACAAAACAAATTAATTTTTCTTTAGTTTTTACATCTTAAAAATATGTAGCAGCTATCAAATAAATTATTTGTAGGTGCATTAAAATTTTTAAAATAGTAACTGTAAATTTTATTTAAATTGTATATTTTATTTATGTCTTTTTTATTATTTATAGCTTTCTGGTTCCTATGTATGTAAACCATTTCTAGAAATTCTCTTTCATGCTTTAGATTCCGTTTCAAAATTTTTTTAATCTTTATAATTAAATGTATATTCTAGGAGAAAATGGAGATTCATATTGGAAACTTCTTTATATAGTTATAGAATTCCAAACACCTTTCATTAATATGCATAGATATTGAAAAAGTTATGTTCAATTCTACTTTGTACGAACCGTGTAACTAGCGCCCTCTATGAGAGTCAGACAAAAACATTCATTGGATGTATTAGCTTCCCCAACATATTCGTATAAAATTTCAATACAATGTTTTTAGTAGTTTAGGCAAAATCGTAAAAAATGTACATAATTTTCATTCTTTCAACGCCCTTTATCTTGAATACTGAATCGAAAATTTTTCATTGCGCAAGCCCCAAATATTTTTCAGTTTTCTATCAAACCCCAAATATTTTTCAGTTTTCTATCTATCCTAGAGACGTGCTCACCTTTTTTGAAACCCCCTGTATGTAGAGAAATTAACATTAGATTTAACCCCCTACGTTTATGAAATATGGTCTGAAAATACATTTTCAGAACTTTGAGGAGTGTCAGTCCTTTTTGTATTTTTTTATATATTCTAAAGTTGTCGTTTTCCATAAAAAAATGCATGTCTTGAGCAAACTTTATGAATTTAAGAAACAAAATTTAATACAATAAGCCGTATATAATAAAAAATATTGTCGATTTAAATATTTATTTGGTTTTATGAAATAGGTATACACTGAATTACATCCATTCGTATACTACCTAGAATACACTTAAGTTATGCTCGAGCAATCTGTAATCTGTAGACCAAACAAATACTAAAACATTCAAGGAATTTTCTGATAACTAACCTGGTCCAAGTGGAATACTTTTAGAATTTACCTGTATTTTTCTAATGTCTCGCACGCACCGAATACTATCAAAACTATTTTCTTTTTGTACCTGTGCTACACCCACTTGTTCTTGACTTAGTCGGGTCGTTGAGAGACCAGCAGTTAACAGTCGAAGAATTATACTTCATGTGGAACTGAGTGTATATACCGGGTATTTTAGTTAATAGTGAGAAAAATGTGGTTGGCTGTTTGTGTCGATTTGTGACACTTGTGATGTTGAAGTTCTGCTAAAAGTTATTTGTGAATTTGTCATATAGGAATACTTAAAATGAGGATTTTAAATTTTTATTGGTAAGATGTTAGTCAGCCAGAATTTACCTTGGAGGATGACAATACCTGAGTCGTTAATTCTTTCTTCTCGTCTCGATTTGTACACACTAAATTAAATTTTACTATTATCTCTGATAGTTGCTGGTTTACTCTGAAGTCTATTTCATCACTGAATCTCGTTTCTTAAGATTATTTTAAATAAAAGGCGTAATCCAAACGAATGCGCTTACTTATAACTTTCTTACAATTAAATCATGAACTTTAGACAAATAATTCGATAATTTTTAAACTGATGTAAATTTTTAAAATGTGAACAAATAAATGAGGTAGGTGTTTGATATTACTATTCTTGGCACGAATACGATTTCCGTGGCGCCTGTATTTGATACCGTTTTGTAAATCGACCCAAAATAAGTCGAAAATGAAGAATAAAATTTTTCGATATCTCGCTTCGTTTTTGAGATATCGATACTTGAAGTTGGAAAAAATTATTTTTATTTAATATTTCTATATATCAACCTAACTTAACCTTTCGTGGCCCACTTTGAATGAAAAAGTTCAAAAATTATGAATTGTTTACAGCCAAAATTGTCTTGAAAAATTTTCTTCACGTGAGGATTATTTTAGTTTTACTTTATTATTATTATTTTTTTCTTACGGGGGGATTCGCCACTGGACCCCGGTCTACCCAAAAGCCACAGGCCGCGGGTAGATTTGGAACGATTTTTTATAGTCATTTTTCTTATTCGGTTGATTTTGTCGTTAAAAATAGGATAAATGAGGCAAAAATAATTGCTAGAGAACTTTTCCAGGATAATTGTGAGATACTACAGTAATCTGGCTTTTTAATTTTTGCGTACTTTTTGCTCGAAAGAGGATATTTTTACATTAAATTACTAATTAAATCTTAAAACTATTATTAAATTTTATAAATTATTTTATAAATAATGAAAAATAACTGACAATTCTTTATGAAAAACATCAAATTATTCATGTATTTATCATATGTTAAGTTATATTCATCACAGAGTGATGAAAGTTATCAACAAAGGCTTATTTGGTTATAAAAATCTGTTTTTTTTTCCAGTATAATTTTGGAGTATCAGGGTAAATGATATAAAAAATCTTTTGTTTATTGAATTACAAGATTCATATTGAATTTGAAGTGATAAAATATTCATTTGAAACGAAGTATTGAACGCCATTTGTTCAATAAAGCGAATTTTGAACTAACGTTTGTTAGTATCGAAAACAAAGCAAGATATGAAAAAATTTGATTCTTCATTTTCGATTTATTTTGGCCTCTGTTAAATCGTGGCGCCACGGAAATAGTACTCTCCCCCTATTCTTAATAGTAGTCAAACAAATAATTTAAAATGAAAAAATCTGTTACTTTGTACTTAAATTTGCTGATTCGAATCTCAGAATACCGTGAATAATCTTTCTATAAAAAATGCATTATTTATTAATATAGACCTAAAATCAAGATTATTTTTTTCACGAGAATATATTATATAGAAAGGTAAAAACAAGCTTCGGCTTTTAATAAGTGTTACATGATTACTATAAAAGTAACAAATGCAATACCCTGTATAGTTTATGAATTCTGTAAATCTAGGTTATACAGATATTAACAATTCAATTATACCATACCCAAACTATATGGTTGTGCAAGAAATCATTTGACTGATGTTGTGGGCTTGTTACGAAAAATATAATATACAACACCTCTCGCATTAAGTCATACCTTACCAACAGGTAAGGGTTGATACAACGATGTCATCTTGCAAGCCATTAGAATGTGGAGTTCCCCAAGGCTCAGTACTAGGTCCTATTTGGTTTCTTCTCTTTATAAACCATATTTTAGGACCATATCTTGTGACCCAATCATACTTAACTCATGGTGGGTTACTAAAACTAAAGTTTTATCAGATAAAAGTTATACCACCATTGACGTCGTTGTATCTGTAAAATTTTTAGGCTTGTGTTTGACAATTCCTTGAAATAGGAGTTACATATCCTGAGATCAGTTTCCAAAGAACTGAAATAATCCACCTCCTTAACAGTTTATGATGCCTTTATTGAGTTGCATCTCCGATAAGCCCTTCCCTTCTGGGGTGCGACTCAATTTGAGCGAATCTTCAAACTACAAAAGAGAGATGTCAGATATTTACTAAGACTAAACAGCAGGGCTCACTGCAGGGTCTTCTTTAAAAGATTAAAAAACCCAACTCTTCCTTCTTTATTTATCTTTGAATGCGTTTGCCTAATTAGTAAGCACGCTTTTCCAATTTCAGAAAGATCGTTGCACGGCTATCCACTTAGGAACGCGGACCACGACCTTTACCTACCTACTCGTTCAGAATTAGTTACGGGCTCAATATTTTACAATGCAAAAAAATGCACAACCACTTGCCAATTGAAATCAAATCGATATAATTTTTTCCCGCATTCTTCTATTCTAATAATAATAGACAATTCCGGGGATGCTTTCTCTCAGGATGGTAATGCAAAGATCAGTAATAAAGCAAATAATAATTTGAATTACTAATTCTAATATCAAAGTGCAAACTGTTTATGATTTGACATATGATATATATAGTTTTGGCCTCAATAAGCATTGGGCACTTATTTGAGATAACTCTGGCTGAATGTTACAACGAGTGCACATATTATAGAGGAGGGTGCATCGAGTGCACATTTGCAGGTATAAAGACGTAATTTTTTAATTATTTTCAACCTAATACCAAAAATACATTCATTCTTAGAAAAAATGATTTTTTCTATCAATTTTTGTTCAATTATTCATATAATATTGATTATTTTCTCATTTTGGAAAATCTTAGATGTTGCTGATGATTTTTGTTTTGTATTAATAGTGCAGTCATTGAAGCGAAAAATAGGGTCTTAGCTCCGAATTTTTTTTACTGTGAAGCGATTTGCATTAAATTTTGGAATTAGACTCATCTTATCCTTAACTTCAAAAGTGAAAATCATCTGAGCTCCATCTATTATATTCAAGGGGTGTAAACAACCCCTTGAGCAATTTTATCGCTAGAAAACGTGTTTAATATTAAGGGTGAAATTGTAAAATGTTTTCAAATACAATTACCTCATAATAAAATCATTTTCAACCCCTTGAAAACCTTATAACCCTAAAATAATGAATACTAAAATTAGACAAGTAATGTTAATAATAATATTACTTATACCGATAAATTCATTGCAATTATTCATAACGATTTATTAAAAATTTATGTGGTCACTTGGAGTCAATTTTAATTTTTTAAATTAAATTGTATTCCACTGCTTAAAGAATTATTTATGTTGGGCAGAACTAATTAGTAACGAATATTTATGTAAAAAATGCACCCAAAAAATGTGCTGAATTAAAAATTTTAGTTAACATAATCTACCAGTTAATTTGGTGATAATTTAATCGATTTCTCACTCAAATATTTGAAAGAAACTGATTAAATTAATACGACGAATAAGCTTAAAAATCTACCAGGGATAATCCGAGCAATAAACATACTTACCTTCATTCAAATCTGTTAAGACAATAGTTTTGGGTCTTCACTTAGCTCCAAATATTCATACTCCGAAATTTTCAGTTTACTAAATAGAAAGAAATATCACAAAAAACTATGTTAAGTAAAGTAAAATGTAATGTTAAGTAAAAGTAATTAAAAGAGCTACAACTTTTTTCATTACAATATATAGTGAAAAACCTTTTATTTTAAAACTGTGAAGGGTCAAAGGGCTCAAGATTGACTATAATTGCGCTGCTCTTCAAACAATCATATCTCCATCAATTTTTGTGTGACATTTCTTCATTATTGTTTTATACGTATCCTTCATCATTTTGAAGATATTATGAAAAGAATGTGGTTTTTTTCAGAAATTCGAAATTTTTTTCTTTCTTAAAATCGTGATTTATGTGTTCCAAATCAGCCAAACTGCTAGAATCCATCAAATTCGTTATACCAAAGTTAATTCTAGACGGAATACGATTAATTTTAACTATGGTAAAAATGGTACTTATAAAACCCGTTGATTTAAAAGAAAAAACCATTAGATGTTCCTCTTATTTGCATTACAGCTCACTCAATTTAAGTGCAAAAGACTTTTAACAGTGCTCATTTTAAAGCTTATTTCAAGCACTACAAAACCCTATTTCATTAGAATGCATAAATTTATCTGCTCGCCCCTAAATAGAATTGAATGCATCTATTAAATATCAGACCAAATGAAAAACGGCTTCGATCTTTAATATCTTGCTTAATATTGCACTTAGAATACTTTATAACAAACCAATTTGTTCAGTTTTTTACCTGCTACAATTTTTTATCTATAAAATTTTCGTTAAAATGCATATTTTTGGAGATATTTGCAAAAAACCTATGAAAAACGTGGAAAAATTCCGAATTTTCAATTAACAATAATTTGAAAAGAATTGGGTTTTTTGAAAAACTTCTTAGAATATTTTTTTCTCAAAATTAGGCCACCGAGAAGGGGTGGCAACCATCCCTAGGGTGGGTGCGGAATTCACATCATTTTCACTTTTGAAGTTAAGGTTAAGATGAGCCTAATTTCAAAATTTTATGCAAATCGGTTCACAATAAAAAATTCGGAGCAATAACGCTTCAATGACTGCACTATAATGATAATAATTATTCAAAATTTCGTATGTTTGCTGGTCCAACAAGCTAGCAGCCAAATATACGGAAAAGTTTAAAACAATATATATGAATCGAAAGGATTTTCAATGCTCGTTCTGAAAAACCAAACCCGAATTTTCTCGTTGATTCGATAAAAAGATATTAATTAAAACCGTGGTTGCAAATTCAGATTAGAAAATATTTTTTATTTCCGTCCCAAAGTGTCCTCTGGAAAAACTAAAAATACTTATCAAATGCTCCTAATTCTCTTGTTTTAAAAATATTTTCCTTTTTGTCCAACGTCTTAAGGAAACCTAAAAAATATTAACTAATTATTCCAGATTATTGCGCTCGCATACAGCCAATTCACAGGCCTGTGCGCAATGAATAATCCTGAATAATTAGTTAAATTTTTTTCAGGTCATCGAACGACACAGGTACAGTGCGCTAGATGCACGAAATGTTTTCTCAAATGTACCTGTGCGCTCGATGCACATGCGCTCTTCACATTTCACCCCCTGGGTAGTCACTTGGTAGTTTCAAACAACTAGTAAAGGTGAATATTTAAGGCATACTTATGTAATTATTTCATTAAAATAATGTCTAAATAAAAATTGTTCATACAAAATAATAGAGTCTTTATAAAATCAGATCAAACAAATCGTGTTTTTGAAACTGTCGCAATCAACAAACACGACTATTACTGTGGAACATATTTTATTAAAACTAAACTAAAATCGAAACAAAAAAATGATATGTCAATGTGATAGAATGTGTGGACTAAATGGATATTATTCGAAGAAAGATATACACATTAGACAGACGAAGAACAGACTAGCTGATAAGGTTTAAGTATTTCAAGATCTATGAAAGATATTTATGCAATAATGGATTTGTAACGTTTAAGAATGTGGCGACATAGTTTAGACATTAAAAAAATAAGGACTGTAAATAGATTCATTATCTATCTAGATACGGGATGCTATACGATCAACAGAGAATTGGATGAGTCATATATAAGATATTTGGAAATTGATTCCAAAACTATAGGCTAGTTAAATAACTTAATTTATGGCTGAGCAATGTTTGTCTCAACTTTCGACGCTAGACGTTGGTTAAAGTGGTAGTGGTCCTGTATGGATGGGATTCTCGATTTCTTGGGGGGAACGCCTCCACTCGCGACACCGGCTTCGATTTCAAATTAATACGTTCGATACGCGACAATTATGGAAATCTAATTTGACTTCGCCAGTTAAATAAATTAATTTATGGATAACAGATTTTAAATGGTTCCCATCAGGATTGGTGAGATAATTCCTCCCTTCTAAAATTCAACTTCGTTGGCTAACGAGGAAATTGAACACTAGTCAGGTTCATTGGGTGGTTTCCTGTCGGCTGCATCCACTGGGAATAAAGTTTCTTTTTAACTATGGTTCCTCCAATTAGAATAAGAAGACAATATATAATTATTGTCTATACAATGGACCTTGATTTCACATTGGTGAATATTTTATAGTTCGATGTTCTTGTAGAAATACTGATTCATCGGATAGAATTTAAAACAGGGTTTGCCCATGAATAAGTTGTGACAATTGTTTTTTTTTCTAATGTTATTTAGGAATTACTATTTTTTAATCTTTCATTGAATCTAGAACAGCTTTCTTTATCTGGTCTGTAGAGATCGATTAAGTTATCAAAGTCAAAATCATTGAATGAGTCAATAGACATAATAAAGTTAATTCAAAATTGCTTACAAAAATATTATTAATTTGAGCATTTCCCTATCTAAAATATAAGGATGAACAGTACATTTCCTTGGGTGTGCACTCCTTGCAAGGTTGAGCAATGTTCGTCTCAACTTTCGACGCTAGACGTTGTGAAAAGTCGTAATGGTCATCTATGGATGAGATACTCGATTTCTTGGCAACTACTCCACTGCGAACGTCTCCACGAATCGCGACTCTGGGTTCAATTTCAAATTGTTATTTTCTATACGCGACAATTATGGAAATCCAATCTGACTGCGCCAGTTAAATAACTTAATTTATGGTTAAAAGATCTTGAATGGTTCCCATCAGGATTGATGAGATAATTCGCTTCCAAATATATTATAGTGACGAACAAAGCACCGATTAGAGTAATTAATTCAAGAACATTTGTCATGACATTTATTTTGACAAAAGTTACAGCAAATCTGATGTCTTATTGACGTTAACAGCACCCTATGATATTTTCAAGCCAATTTTCTATCCATTAGAATCCAGAGTAAGATCTAGAAATATTTTATACATGTTAAATCGAAAGCTTGAAAAAATCAATCACTCATGCAATTAAAATAGAAGATTCCTAGCAATGTGCAAATGCTGTTGCTGAACTAATTGCTTTTATTTACAACCATATATGCATGACTAACTTCATTGAAGGTTAACTATATCTAATCTTTTCACGGTAATGGAATTTTTCCCACCTCGGTGTGTAATATACTATTAACAATTTTATAATAAAAATTTGTTTTAGAAGAATCGCTCTGTTACTGTTTACTATTTGACATTTGCAGGTTTCAAAGTGTCGGTTTACAGGTAGTAAGTTAAGGCGGATAATTTTAACTCAGTTTGCCTTGTATATTCATTTGAAAATGGCACTTCCTGCTTACGATGACCCATTGCCTAAATGGTTACAGTATTTGGTTATAAATTCTTCTTCACTAAAAGATAAACGATGTCGCCTCTAGTGTCATGTGTTAAACAGTACTACAACATTTTCCAGAGAACATATATTTTAGAACAAAAACAGACCCTGTTAGGTTCAAATAATGGGAAAAAATTAACAGTCTGTTTAGATAATGGTTGGAATGGTTAACATATGGATACGTCAACTGTTGACTTTGACATTACTATAAAAGGATTGTGTTGCCATTCTGCCGTTCTGATATACATCTGATATTGGAATTCGACAAGCATTAACACCTGCATCATTAATTCTCCATTGATTTTAGGTTTTTTGAATCCACATACCTATATACATCTTTATTTTGCAGGATATACAAAACTTGTGTATCGATTAAGGACTGGTTGAAATAAAATTTCCTTAAGCCTATTATTATCAAGCAAATATCAATAACTCATCGAATAAGAGAGGGGGCAGGTTTTAATTTTTTTCCGAAAAATTAAAACAAATCTTCACACAAGTTCCTCAAATTCAAAGAATGTTATCTCGTTGGAAAGGATATGTTGTTAAATATGTGATCATAGATAGTTATTAATTCATGGAGTTTCTAATTTTTCTATGTATACGAAAGCTCAAAAGATTTTCGATAGATGGCGTTAGCTACGCCGTTTGCATTAATATTTGAGTCAACATTACTCAAGCCTCTTACTCTCAAGGAAATATCAGTAACTCTTCATATAAGGGGGGGAGGGCGATTTCAATTTTTTTCTCAAAAATTAAAACAAATATTAGTTCTTAACACATTAGATCCTTAAATACAAAGAAAGTTATCTTGTTGAAATGGATAGTTTGTTGAAATATTGGGGGCGTACATTATTTACCTGACGCGTCCAAGGGGGATCTAGCTGAATCTCATCTAATCATATAATTTTTTTAACGTAAAAAAATGTCCAAAAACGCCTCTTGTAATTAATGGACGCCCGCTAAGAGAAAATGATTCATAAACAAATCTATTGAGCTAAAATAAAGTGATATCTCTACATAAAATGATGGTTTATGAGAAACTGATTTTTTAAAAAATAAGGTGCATTGTGATAATACACGCGATCATATTCCTGAGCATCGAACAGAAAGTTAAGCTTTAAAATATTTACTTCAACTATATGATTGGTTGATTCGTTGATTCGTTGATCCGCCCATGATGGAATATATCTTATTATTATCTAGTGATAATCAAGAAGTGCTTACAATCATTTAACTATCCAATTGAGATACGATGAGAAATCATGCTTTAAAATTCAATTCACATTACCAGCACAGGATCATTCATGTTTTTAAAATGATCATAAAAATTGAATATTTACTTTAAAAAAGTTTTATTGGTACAGAGACTCTTGTTAAATCATAGCATTTGTTACTTACTCACTTACGAAAAATTATGTCCGGAAAGTGATGTCCATTTTGGGTAATACATTGTTGTAGCCTTTGATGGAAACTGGCTTCAATTCTTTGCAGCACGCCTACATCAATCTGGGTGACGCCAAAGAAAAAAATCACAACTACTCAAGTCCGGTACTGCACACCTTTGGGCTATGAAGTGGTCTCTCGTGAAGCTGTTGTGGGTTTCTTTCTGCCCAATACCGTCAATTTTATTTGTTAACGAAGCCATTCAGATGAAAATGGCCTTTGTCACTCATTAAGGGTATGAAATTTTCATTTTCTTCAAAAATGGTAAGCATTTATCGACAAAATTGTAATCGCTGGTGGGAGTCTTGCTTTTTTAACAGCTGCACGACGGCTATCTTGTAAAGATGGAAATTTAGATCGGTATGCAGAATTCGTCTTACGTAAATGCTATGAACAAAGGAAACGTTAGATACCAGTCACGTGCCTCTCCTACCACGAGCGCCCGTGTACAACCCACTTCAAAAACATCTGGTTCCTGTGGATAACCCTGTAACAAAATATTGTTTGGCAAACAATGTTTTTGAAACAATAGTCTCAAGTATCATAATACACAAAACCAAATTTATTTCAGTGGAAGAGTGTATACATGTATCAATAAGCATTAATCGTATTTTTGACGTCAAACGATATATAAGTCCGTAGCAAAATTAAACCAGTATGCGGAATTAAATATTATTAAAATGAAGCAACTTTCCAGTAAATATACCCTCAAATTATAGCGGAATGCGGGAAAAGATGATATCGATTTGATTTCAATTGGCAAGTGATTTTGCATTTTTTTGCATTGTAAAATATTGAACCCTTAACTAATTCTGCACGTGGAGTAGGTAGGTAAAGGTCGTGCTCCGCGTTCCTAAGTGGATAGCCGTGTAACGTTCTTTCTGAAATTGGAGAAGTGTGCTTACGAATTAGGCAAACGCATTCAAAGATAAATAAAGAAGGAAGAGTCAGGTTTTTTAATCTTTTAAAGAAGTCCCTGCAGTGAGCCCTGCTGTTTAGTCCGAGCAAATATCTAAATGCTCACTTTTGTAGTTTGAAGATTCGCTCGAATTGAGTCGTACTACACGTACCCCAGAAGGTAAAGGCTTACTGAGATGCGACTCAATAAAGGCATAATAAAATGTTAAGGATAAATTTTTTATGATAAATCTAGTTTTTCAAACGTTAAGTAGTGACGGCTTCGTCTTTAGGATATGCATAAGCTGGAGAGAATATAAGTCGCCCTGTGAGATTAAGATATATTTGTTGCCAAAAAGAGTTAGCGGAAAGGACTCAACAATATGTAGAGCTATCTATTCGAAAGGTTTTTTGTGACACGTTGTTTCTTTATCGTAAGTAATTTATTCTTTTGGTATAGTTCGCAAAATTTAATGAAGTTCTTTATACCTAATTCAATTTCATATGTGGCCATTTATAAGTTTATTTGATTTTTTTTGGTAATCCCAATAATCCGAGGAAAGGTTTGATAGATTTTCTTTTAGAATTAAGGAAATTAAATTCATCCTCTAAGATATATTTTATCATTGCTCGTAGTTCTTTGAAATTCAGTTTATCATATCTAATACCCAATCTGGTAGGTTGATAACATTTATTTGATTTTCAATCAGAAGCGTTTAAAGACTTTGAAGTAGTTTGATGATGATGATGATGATGATGATGATATTGTTTAACAGGAGATGAGAAAAACTTTTTACGTGGTGAATTTTTTCGATCAGTGATAACAAAGATTTTGTGCTTGTAAGATAAGGTAGGCATATAATTCTTTAGGAAGTCTGGGTAGTAAGGAACCGTGGAAGATTTGGACATTTTTGCAATACCTGGCATTTAATATGGATAGCTTTGTTATTAGAATTTATAGAAACTGAAGTTAGAAAGACTTTATGGTGTATTTTTTTTTCTTAAATGATACTTTGTTTGGTAAGGCAAGTTCGAGAATCAACAGTTTATAATTAGGATTATCTGTAGTCTTAGAAATAGTTAGAGAATTGTAGTGTGGTGAATTGACATTAAATTATCTATTGATTACAAGTCAATGGGTTTTATAGTCAATAGAAGCAGAAAAATCTTTCAATAAGTCGTTGCCTAAAATATCTTCAAATGCAACGGGAAAATAATTTGAGAAAACGTAAAATCGGAGTCAGAGTAGTTAAAATAACTGGGTCATCGTTATGACATTTGGTATCGGGATTCAGATAATCAATTTTAAGGTGAGTTAGTGTCAATGAGAAAACGAGAAATTTTTTTAAGCAGAGATGAGTCGATAAAAATATAGAAGGTTAAAATTTTAAAATATATTAAAGATATTTGGCCTGCATAAGAATTACGTTCCTCAAGGTAGCCACCGGAGTGTAACGAGATGCTAGTACCTGGTTGCGAGTTATTTCTTTCATCCGAATTGCTAGAATTTTTAATAGAAAAGGAATTCGCATTACTTCATGGTTTATTTTGTCTATTATTGTTATTGTTGGTTTTTTATACATTCATAAATAAAATTTTTACAAGAATAATTGTAGATTTTAATGTTAATTCCTTGTGTTTGTGTATAAACGTGCCTAATTTCTTTAATTTCTGATTTCTTGGACCTTTTGATATATATTAATGCATCTAAATGTTGTTGATTTTTGATATCTTCTGTTTCAAAATTAGTTTTTTTTTAGAAATTTTTAGAAGATAATATTTCACGTTTCGACTTTTCTTTAAGTCTTTATCAAAATATGATATGGACACTGATAATTTGCGCTTTTATATTAATCAATAGATCACCTTTATCATGTATATCAAAATACGAATAAAATCAAACTAGAACTTTCTTCTAATAAGAAAAATTAATTTTTCCTTAGACCTTACATCTTACATATGTAGCAGTACTTGATCAATCAAATTATTTGTAGTTTTATTAGAATTTACAAAATAGAGCTATAAATTTGTCTTAAATTATTTTTCATTTATAGCTTTTTCGTTTTTATGAATATGAACCATTTCTAAAAATTCTAGTTACATGGTTCGTTAACGCAGTTTTATTTTTTCTATCGTATCGATGACATTTTAGTCTATTTTCTAAATATTGAGAGGTCTGCCTGTCAAGTCAAATTTTATCTTTCAAAAATTACTGAAAAAGCTATTTTTAAAACAGAAGAGACCTAAAATCAAGAACATTTAGATGCATTAACGCATGCCTAATGTTATATTGAAAGTTAGGTTGTAAAAATTATTTTATTAGTGAAAATATTAGGATGATTCCGGACGTTCGTATATTTATTCTGAGGTCTATTCGAAAAAGGATAAAGAGAATATGCCCACTTTTACTGCAAAAGATACATTGGCGAGTACAATTGGAATTTATATTTTGGTATTTCGAAATTTCATGCGGATATTCTTCAAAGCGAATTGAACAGCTTCTTCTAAAGTTGAAAGCTTTATAAATTCAACAAATATAGAGAGTTTTCTGGTTGCAATTCTAATTGCCATTGATCTTGAATCCTTTTCCCGAATATCTATCAAGTAGGTAACATTTAAAAGAATTCACATTTTTCATTAAAAGGATAGGGTTGTCAGTGATTGGTTTATTCTAATTCTATAAGAAACACGTTCGCACTCGTTTTCCCTCGTGTAGTCTCCTCGAGAGTTTGAATCAGGCTATTTCCTGGTTTCTGTAAATCCTTGATTCTAAGGCAAAAATAATTCCAGTTGTATAAGTGTTGAACGAAACAGTACCATTGATTGAAATCATAAAAATAAAGAAATGTTGAATGAAGAGATACTATCTGGAATAAATATGTTAATAAAATTAACTGATCCCGTCGGATATTCAAAATTTGAAACATTAATAAAAAAGAAAGATAAATTCTTTTTGTTGTTCAACATTGTATTCAATAGAATATAATAGAATAGATTAAAACAGAACGTATATTATATTCTCAGTTATTTTTATTCATAATCACTTTCATTCTCGAGTCATGGCTAAATTAATTTAAATTATGAATAACTTGATTACACCATTATCATTTGAGAAATTCACTTGCCACAGATATTCCCATTTTTACGATATTTATACATTTTTACCTTTCTGTGCATAAAAAATCAACAACTGGTAAATGAATATTTGGAATATTTATTAGGTTGTATCTTTGAAAATATGCGAAACAATTAATCGGCAATTTTTTCCAGAATTAACTTATAAGGCCAGGTTTCTACACATTTTACTTTTTATATTATAGAGTGCCATACTTTGGAGAAAATATGGCCTTTATTAAGCAAAGTTTGTAGCAAATTTACTACTGATGAAATGATATCGTTATTTTCAATTATAAAATGCCACAGGATCTCTCCGTTGGGTGTATGTACCACAAGGAAATAGTGTCCAAGTTTGTCTGCAATTTATGAGAGGCTATAGCTGGGTCCTGGTGAGGCAGGTCATCTGCATATGTTGCGGTAGTTGCGTTGTTGTGTGTGGGAATATCAGCTGTGTACATAAGGTAGAGGATCGGGCCAAGTGCCCTTCCCTGTGGAACTCCTGACATAATTGGATGTAAAGTGCTGGTGTGAACTTGGATTTTGACTTGAAAGTATCTGTTTTGCAGGTAGAATTCTAGGATTTGGAAAAGGTTGTGCTAAAGGTTTTTCCTGATTATATATAGTAGTCCATCATGCCAGACCTGGTCTCGAATGTCTGAACGATATCTAAAAAGGCTGCCGAACAGTATTCTTTATCATCACAAGATTGGTACATTTTTTTGTGGCTCGATGAACTTGTTTTATGGTGGTATGTTGTTCTCTAAATCGAAATTGATGGTTAGGTATTAGTCTGCTGGCTTTTAGATCGGTTCTATTTTCTCAATCGGTAGTTTTTCAAGAAGTTATGAGATAACTGTTAATAGGCTTATTGGTCTGTAATATACAGTGTCTTCAAGAAGTTTCCCTGGCTTAGGAATTAGTATAATTTGGGCCACCTTCCACAAAATTGGAGAATAATCCGTTCTTGATTCTGCATTGTACAGTTGTGTTAGAAACTTCAGCCCCTTATTTGAAAGTTTGTAACGTTTTCACTTCTCACAGTTTGCACTTTTATTATTATAAACATTATACGGTATAAACTTACCAACTTCCTTTTGTAAATAATTTTCTTTATTAGATATTTTGTCATATTATCTTCGACTAGAAATATTTACATATTATATTTCATATCTCTTTTGTAGTTTTGTATATACTTGTTGGTGAAATACTGGGTTCCCGAAATTTAAGTTATTTAATACAATTTAATTTGTCCTTTTGTTGTACTATTTTAATTTAAACAAATTGAATGTTCAGTTTATTTTCTTTTGAGGTTAAGTCTTGGTCTACAGGACGCAAGCATAATTCGAAATTTGCCAGACGTGGTATAACTGGTTGCAGAATTATGTTGCTTGTTAGAGCAAAGTTGTTTCCTTTGGAAGGTTCGAGCAATATCTAGTTAACTGTTGCCTTATTCAACTTAATATTTTTATAATATGATCAACCATATTATCAATGTTTTCTTCAGTTTTTAAAGGAACTTGAAGATTCCAGCAAGCTGTCTAAATGAGCACGAAAAACATTCCAATTGGTATATTGTTTTACGTCCAATTCGGTAACGGTGTTTATCTAATATTAGTAAAGATTTTCCTTTAAAACTTGTATCACTTCCATTGTAAGAAATGTATTTAAAAAAAATCAAAAAACAACAATATCGAAGATGCAAGAATATTAATAGATATAATATATCGGCGCACCAAAAATATGTTCACGATTTTACTGTTTACTCTCTGGATGCTAAACAATGAACAAAATATTAAACATAAAACACCTCTTCATGTTTTCCACAAAACCAGATGATTTTAATACTAATTTCTACGAATTATCCCTGCAGTTGAAAATCCCCAGAGCTACCTGTAGAGTACGTCGAATTTAAAATATAAAATCCCCGTCATAATTTGTGATATACCTGCAAATGTGCTCTCGATGCCCCCTCCTATATAATCTGTGCGCTCGATCCATCGTGCGTTCGACTCTAAAACTAAATAGAAGTAGTAGTTCAGTTTATATAAAACTCAAAGGACTATAATGCTTCACTGAAATGACACAGATTCGATGAAGTTTTTGTAATAATTCATTCATAGTTTGTAACTAATATTTGCTATTGAACTTTTTAGCGTTTGAGCGAACACTTCGTATGTTTATATGTTTCCACTTGAATTTCATCAAATCCATAGATAAAACCAGGAACTCAAACTGTACTTATCACTAGTGAATGTTTTCCTTTTCCCTTCAAAATATTATTAAGATCCGTTATTACAGAAAATATTTAACTCGATGAACTACTGAATCGGGTTATAGTACACAAATGACGAATCTTCTGAACCCAAATGTTGAAACGATTATGAGAATTTTTTATTTTCTGAAAAATGATCGAGAGATAATTTACCTACAAATAAAAGAATTTAGCAATTTTTATAAGATTTTCTGCGGCCGATAGTCTTATGTTGTGCTAGAGATAAAATTGATTATAACCCAGTCGACATTATTAGCGAATATATTTTTCATTGGAATCTATCGATAACTAAAAGGAATAGAATATAAGAAAGAAAAGACTATGAAACGTATTACTCAGAAGAAATTTGATTCTAGGCGACAGACAGAGACCTAAGAAGACGAGGACAGCCGGCTTTGCAGTTTGCCAAAATTCTATTCTCGAAAGCTGTCGAATGTGAACTCGCATGACGGAGGCTAATATTCATATTGATTCTCTGTTTACCTATCACCACTTTCGATAACTATAAATAGGAGAACTGTTTTTTTTTAACCTCCGATAGGCTATAAATAAAAGACAAGTTTATATAAACACCATCACTCATGAAGTTTTCTCCATACACACGATTCATTCTCCGATGGATTTCTGTAGTCTCCAGTATGTAGAAAACGAATCGCAATTCACACTTGGCAGGCTAGTTTACGTGGCTGTAGCACAACGCCGATTGACGCCTGAATGTCAACAACAGTCCTCGTATATTGAGATTTACTATTAGACCAAATATTAAGTATTTTACTCGCGTGAAGTTATCAACAGATTTATGCCACGTATATTTTGTAACAAAATCAACTGTACTTATGTGTAAAAATATTAATACAGGAGACATATAATGATATTATAATAGGCTACAAAATTTTATTACAAAAAATTTAAGATTAGGTGGTTAAGTGGATAAAAAAATCTTAAACATTCACATATTTCACATTCCGAACCGAGGACCAAAGGTATAAAAAGAAATTATTTAACTATTATAAAAGTTCACATAATTAGAAAACAATGGACTAAAAATTGTAACGTAAGATTTTTAGTAACGCCAAATAAATTCATAAAGTTTACGTTTGAGCGCTGATGCGTACCGTTAATTTTGAAATGGAAGACCCAAAATTTGTTAAAACTTTTACGAAGAATACTTAATATGGAATTTATTAACACATTCTAATGTAAGTATTTTTTATGACGCACAAAAAGTTCATTAACTTTAGGTTTGGGCACTGTCGCGCATCGTTCGTTTTGAAATCGAAGTCCCAAAACTTATAAAAAATATTTACATCGCAATTTTTTTTAATAAGTGAGTGTCCTTTGCGATAGTTTTCAAAAACGAACCAAAAAAACCAAAACGAACGCATCAGCGCTCAAACGTAAACTTAATGAATTTATTAGGCGTTTTTAAAAATACTTAATACTAAAAATAAAAAGTGAATAATTTGCTTATAATTTTTTAGATCTTCGGTTCAGAATGTGAAATATAAACAAAAACACGTTTTTAAACATTTTCTATTTAATTAATCTTCTATTTATGATATTCAAATTTTGTAGTTTATTATGATGTTATTATAAGTCTTGAACTCAGCTGCCCCAAATTTCACTGTCGTAAATTGTGGTGCAGAGTCTCCGTACTTATCTTCTCTTTCATTTTCGTAGGTATTCGGCCTTTCAAAAACAGATATTAAACGACAGTTGATACTCAATTTTTCATTTTCAGAAAAATATTCATATCGACTCACTTATACGCTGTATAAACACAAACAGTCCAAAATAGCTGAATGTTCAGGTTGACGTCGGAAACTTCTTAAACAACCCTCGTATATTTAACAAAATTAATCTTATTTTGATTGATTGTTTATATAATTAATCATTTTATGTTTATGTGATAGACGAAAACCGAAATTGAAAACGTCAAACAAAAAAGGTATTCGTGTGATGAATGATTTGGAAACATGACTTGATCATTTGATCTTCTATCTTTGTTATTGAGAAGGGTGTTGGACTAACATCCAAAAAATCAATAATCAAATTAACTCAAAGGCATAACAATTCGCTTTTATGGAAAAAAATTCTTTGTAATGATATACCAGCACTGCATAAAGTAGAAGCAGCTTTTTGAGAAGGTCTGAAAGATTGCCTGATCATAGAGTTTCGAACAATGAAATCCATTTCTTTTAAAAACTATATGATAAATTCTATTATAAACATATATTTTTATTGTAGGCCTCGTCGACGCTCGGGCAGCAGTATCGTTGTACTCGACGGGGAGCTAGATCCAGTAAAAAAACACCCTGACGACTTGAACGATAGTTTAGGGTACAATAACATGGTGATGATGATCCCCAGTGAGAACGGACCCCATAGGGAAATGGCCGTCGATGTTCCAGATAGTTTCATCGCCAGAAATAAGACACCGCCTAGGTATCCACCACCTAAACCTATTTTACAGGTAAGAAATGAAGAACCATTTTTAGTAGAAATCCCCATCGAACATTACAAAAAAAAAATACTGAAAAGTATCGATTTTTTTAGTATCAAATAAATACTTTTCTAATGTGTCTTGGCGTACAACTAATTTTTAATTCATTACGTCCTACGAGTTTGATGTAGGACTCGGGAAAGTGTTTTTTCGAATAGGGTGGGGTGCGAGGAGCGCACGTGCATCTAGCGCACACTATCAGAAAGATGATGAACGTTCAAGAAAATTTGATCTACCGAAGTAAGTCCTAGAGATGGGCAAACATACGAACTTATGAATAATTATTATCATTAAGACCAAACGAAAAACCATGAGCGAACATCTAAGATTGAACAAAATGAGCAAATGTTCAATATTATATAAAATATTGAACAAGTAGAAAAAATTCCAAGAATGACTGCATTTCTGTACTAGTATTAGGTTAAAAATAATTTAAAAAATTGCTAATTTTGAATTCTCCACAAGAAAGCCCTTTAATTTAAAAATGGTTAGGTTAGGTTAAGTTAGATTAGGTTAGGTTAGATTAGGTTAGGTTAGGTTGGGTTAGATTAGGTTAGGTTAGGTTAGATTAGGTTAGATTAGGTTAGATTAGGTTAGGTTAGGTTAGGTTAGGTTAGGTTAGGTTAGGTTAGGATAGGTTAGGTTAGGTTGGGCTAGGAGACTATGACTATTATAGCATTGATGAGAAAGTATTAAATCTTTATTACTCTGTTGTTAACTCTTTTATTATTTTTATCCTTTCATATACGGTAATCAACATTTCAAGCTAAATATAGGGATTGAAGATAATAACTGCAAATGTGCGCTCGATGCACCCTCTTATATAATCTGTGCGCTCGATGTACGCATTAAAAAAAATATTAAATATATTCTGTCACGTCTGGTTCAAGAAATATTTACGAATTTGACTGAAATACATAATTTTGGTATTAATACTAAAAAATAAATTAAAAAGGACTAATTTTGGCTTTCTTTTTATAGCTATTTGAATTAGTTTCTCTTATAATTTACCAATAGTAATCCCCTTACATATTTTCATCAACCTTTACATTGTGCTAAAAACGTTTCAGCACAATTTTTTCGCCTCTCATACTTCCTAAGTTTCCAGTGAAAACAATTGATGCGAGTACAGAAAATGAATCTTTAATGACATTTACAAAAATTTTCCAATAAATCGGAAACAATTTTTTTGGGGTTTTCACTTTTTTTTCCCAAAAGCCTTCGAGCCTTATTATACAGAATGTCTCAAAAACTAAAATTTAATATTAAAAATATACTAAAATACCAGTGATGCGATAATTTTTAATTTTTGTGGTCTGTATATATTCTTGGAACACCTTTTATTTGTTAAAGGGTCAGTTATGGTATGGAAAGTAATATCTTCCTGTCGCTTCTGTGGAGTTAATTTTCTGATAATAACTGTCAGCTAACAGGGGCTCTTCATGGTAATTTTTGAAATTACGTTTACGTATAATAATGAACGTCTCCACAACAATTGGAGGGTTACTGAAACAACTAAGTATCTTGACAAGATGATTCCAATCTGATAATTTGTTTGGCCGGCTGATAGTTTAGAAATATATTTGATGAATGTAAAGGGGCATAATAGATCTTTTAGGTCTCGGTGAATCGTATTGATTTCTTTACAAACTGAATTATAATTTTTTTCTCTACTGTTAATAAACAACCCTATCTTTTAGTATACATTTAGTAAAATTACAGTTAGAGTTATTTTTGTTCTATTCACTATAGAGTTAAAATTTCAAATCAATTCTATAAAACATTTTATTAACAAAAGAATGATTTTGAAGCAAAGTGAGATTAGTGTATTGTTTTTTATCATCATTTTTATTTGCCATAGGTAGGGTACAACAAGTTCTTAGGGATTTCGTTTGATAGTGACTATCAGGAAAGAGCAATAGATGTACCTGATTACATTGTAGAAAAAAAGAAGGCAGCTCCTAAATATCCTTCTTCAAAAATTATTGAGGTAAAATTAAGACGAAGGGTTATTTTAAGCATGTAGGGCTTTTGTAATCTGCTTAGGTATCAAAAAAATAACAATACTCAATTCAAGAATTTATGTAATTAAAGTAAAATAACGAATTTTACATTTTTATTCACAGGAAAATGTGAAATCCAACTGTATCGTTACTGTTTGTGCTAATTTATTCGAAGAATATTTCACTGTAGATTTAGAGGACAGTTTTGAGTCTAGTAGTTCTCTTTCAATATATTTGTGTATATTTGTAAAGGTGAGCAAGAAATCACTATGTAATGCAACAATCTTTGGACTTGCATACATCAACATCAAAATCTATATCCCATAATTGTGGCCGTGAAGAGAAAATACACACAGTATTGCTATGGAAGCAGTATCAAGAGCAACGTGAAAAAGAGAAACAAAAAAGTACTGTCTATTGACATAAAAAACGCCTTTAACACAACCAAGATAGGGCCTGCATCATGGAAGCGTACCAGGACATCTATAGAAGATGGTAACCAGATACTTCACAGATGGAATCCTCAAATACAACCTTGAAAACAGCTCTATGGAGTACAAAGTTACTGGAGGGGTTACTAACCTAACCTTAAGACACAGTCTACATTTGACACTGCTCTCGAAAATATCTGTAGGTGTATGGACTTAGTCAGCCTAAAAATAGCGGAGTTAAAAACAGAGAAACTGCTGATTACCAGCAGACAAAAATGTAGATAATGGGGTTTCAATTATTTTAAACTAATTTTGATGAAATGAATATATATATATTTCTAAATCTTCTTGATTTTAGGGATCTTCTGTTTTAAAATTAGGTTTTATGATAATTTTAGGAAGACAGATAAAAATTTCACGTTTCGTGTATATTTATATCGCAAAGTGCTGCGTTAACAATAGAATCGTTTCCTGTGTAAACACACTGAATGAATAAATCAGAGTTGTATAAACTTTTTCACTCGACAATTAATTTCCGGTTACAGGTAAATTCACGTCATTCATTTCATGGGACGCTCCTTTACCTGAGGACCCTACTTTCATACGCATGTAAACAACAAAGAAATTGGAAATTAGAATGACAGAGATAACTTTTAATGACTGAACCGTTTTCAGGATGTTACTGTTATTAGATATTCCTGAGAAAAACAGGGTCAATAGTGATAGTTTTCGTTTATTTAGAATGAAGCAATTACGTGTTATCTCAACAAGAATATTCTTAGTAACTTTCCATACAGTCGTTAAGAATTAAGCGTATTACGAATATTTCAAGTGAAACAACGTATACATGTACAAAAATATTTTAACATAAATAATAAACTTAATTTAATTGATTAATTATATCAAAATATTTTGATAAAGGCTGGAAGTAGTCGAAATGTCAAATTTTTATCCTGTCTCTCAAGACGATTTAGAAATCGTCTTGAATTTAGGTCTCTTCCTATTTAAAACTATTTTTTTTTTATAATTTTTCCCAGACAGATAAAAATTTTACGTTTCGACCTGTTTGCGGTCTTTATCAAAATATGATATTGACACTGACAATTTGGGTATTTATATTAATCAATAAATCCCTTACATCATGTGCTTTAACATGAAAAAGTGATTTCTCATCTCAAAAATATGTAACAGCTTTCTGTTAAATTATTCGTAGTTGTATTAAAATTTTTAAAATAGTAACTTTGTCAGTGGATAATAAAATTAAATCACTTAATACTTATATCATACATATTTTTTTATGAAACTCTTCTTACATTGTAAATAAAAAAACTTTCTACTCATATAAATATACATGTTTATAGATAGTCGTTGATGTGCGATTTTTAATTATAATTTACTGAAATTGATCAACTGAAAAATACGGAATTCGGTAAATACAAAATAAAATAACCAAATTTGTTGTTTTCGTCCATTTTTTAGAATTAGGCCCAGAGCCGTTTTTTTTTTAAATCGTACAGAAACAGGTATCTTTTTTTTAATATGTTCAGGGGTGTTCTCAAGTGAGCGTCATGAGGGGGGGCTTCAGTTCAGTCGGCTACTTGAAAAACAAGTTTTATTAAATATAACGCGAACCGAACATCGTACAACAAAAATTGTAGAAATCATTATTGTAGATAATAATATTTTCCATATTTTTTATTTGAAACTTTTTTTTGTATAACGCATAGGTTTTTAATTATAGTGCTCCAAACTTTTTTCAATATGGTTTTTGCTAAATATTTAGTTACGCTACATCGTAAGAATCGTTATTGTTATTGCTATTCTTAATATTAATTAATTAACGTTATGATTATATTATGCTGTTGTATTGTACAGTATTATTTTATATTGTATATTATAATATATTGTAATATTAAAAATGATTTGTTTTTTAATAGAAGAATATGAAGGTTGATATTCAATTTTTTATTTTTTTGAATTTAACGTGAATGTGAGTTTTTCGAAAAATCGCTAAAACGTTTCAATTGTTGCAAATTTTGTAAAATACTGTGTATATTCGTCGGACTCAGAAAAAGTTTCCAATAAAATTTATAAAAAATTTCATGCTCTACAATTCAATTACCACAATTTTTAATTTATCATTGACCATTAACTAAATATTTAGCAAAAACCATATTAAAAAAAGTTTGGAGCACTATAATTGAAAACCTATGCGTTATACAAATGAAGCCCCCCATGACGCCCACTTGGATTTACATTCAGGGGACACCCCTGAACATATTAAAAAAAATATCGGTTACCGAACGTTTTTTTCAGAACCTACTTTTTTGTTTGGGACTCTTAGACAAAATACCCTCACAGTGTTATGGATTGCTTGCCGCCTTAGAAATCGAAACATCATCATCATCATCATCATCATCAGCAAATCTTTCAATCCTTTGGATTATGGCTATCGCTTTTAGCGCTTTAAAATCCTTTTTTGAGGTGGATTACTCCTCGTTTTCTTCATAGTTTATCGTTTGTCTTGACTACATTTGTTGTTATATTCCATTCCTTTCGGTTCTGGCATTTTTCCCTCCAGTTCTCTATATTAAGTGCTCTATTTTGTTTCTCTAAGTCTTTCTCGGCCTGCTTCTTCTTCTTAACCACAAAGGCTCCATTGCGTTACTCTTGTGATCATTTTAGTTGGTTTTCTCCTCATTATATACCCAGCTGAGTTGAGTCTTTGTATTTTTATGTAACTCACTTTCCTTTGACATCTGTTTCTCTATTTTTTCGTTTTTCTTTGCTCTCGTTTCTCTCTCTTGTGTTATTTGTAGACATGTTATAGTTTATTTGTTATAAAAGATTGGTTATCTATGATTATTATTAATAATAAAAAAAATTGGATAACTACCAACATTACAAAAAAAAATATAAAACGAAATACTACACAGAATTGTATTCGAAAAAAAAATGTTTATCATTAAAAATTTTAATAAACCCAACACTACGGAGACTGGGAAACCAAAGATTTAGTAAAAATCCAAAAAAGAACATTTGAACTACTTTTTCTTTTAATAGAGTGAAATGTAATTCGATTTGCACTTTTTGGAATATTTCAACAGCAGTTATGATACAAATTCATCTGGGGACATTTGAACTACTTCTTGTATCATTTGAAATAATGATTTTGTTTTGGAAAACGTGTGAATTTTGTTAATGGAAATAGAATGAAAAAAATTTTATTACTTTTCCGTCCAAATAAAAACATTTGAACTACTTTGCTGTCAATAATAGTTGTAGATTGAGTGAAATGTAGTACAGAAATTTTGATTCTATATTTAATCACAAATTTCAATCAGTTTCAAAAAATTCGCCAATTAGAATTGATAGATACGTTAGCTAATATATATGAACTACTTTTTACCTACTCAACGCCAGAATTACACATTCAATAAAGATAGTGAAGAAAATCTTCGTAAGTATATATGAACTACTTAATTGTCTTTTGGAAGTACAACCACGATATAGTTCTCATTATCTTTCTCTCGGTTCTTTTAAGTTCTTCTTCTTCTCTTTTGTTGATAAAAGCTGTTTCTATTTTATACTTGATTACTGATCTCATTACAGTCTTGTACATTTTGTTTCTCAATAGGTTTTTGTTTATTCCATAGCTTGATACCCTTTTTGTATCCTTTCCTTTATCCTGTCTCTAGTTCTTTATCCCAACGTTATTCCTAGATAGTAAGAGGTCGATACTGTTTCAAAATTGTATCAGTTGGTTTGCTCTCTCTTCTGGTTTTCCTAGAAATCGAAACAACAGTATGATATTGCATACAGTAGATATATCTATTGGTGTAAATCGAAGGAAGTTGAAAGAAAGTTTAGTGAAACTGCATTTTAGTTTTTTTGTGAGGTGTGGAAATCTTCAACAATGTGGTCCAACCATTTTATGATAAAAACCAATTTGATGATTAGGAATAATGTAGACATCAGCAAATATCACAAATTACTTGCATTTCTGAAGCGAGAAAATATCAGTTACTGTAAATCAAAAGAGAACCAATCGATAAATCTTTAAATGGATTTCCAGATACCCCATGATGAAAATGACAATAATTGTTGGTATATTGTCAGCGTCTTTCGAATTCAGGAGCGTATCTGACGACGATCAAACGACACTAACGATGGAGGTACTCAACGTTCGCTCAGGGGTACATTATGGTCTCGTTGGAAATAAGAATAAAATTGCTGGCAGCATTTTTCCTGTTTCCAATTTGTGTGTGAGTTTCCTGTTGTACCAGCAGCTGTAGTATTTTCAAATAGCAACAAACAACACTCTGAACTAGTACCATCTTCAACAATACATGTCAAGACGCTTTAAAAAATTCATTATCTTCGCAAGAAGTCTGCATAAACAACTGTTCTAATTGCAATGTTAATATTACTACATACGGCTAAGAGAATGTTATGTTAATAAAAAATATGCATAATTTTTTAATCAATCTTATTTTTTATTACTTTGGGTGTTTTTTTAACTAGTGTAAAATTATTTATATGCACGCTTGGTTATAAAATTCATTGAATTGAAAATGTCAATTTTAACGTTATATAAAAGTAGCATTTCATTTATACATCGAGAACGTAGGCAAACAAATTAATTTCAAGTCCTCCTGATTATAAAAAAATGATTTGTAGCCAATTGTCGTGATTTGTTTCAGAGTGGCATGAATGATTCAACGGTCGCTCAGACGTCGGTCTTAGAAAGACCTTCCGCAGTAACAAAGCCTGTACCTCCTCCGAGGGATCACCTCAAAATAGAAAAGGACGGGCGTCTAGTCAATAGGGCACTTGCACCACAGTTACCTGCAAGAATAACCAATAACAATAATATCGTTCCTAGTAATAACTCTTCTGGTGCCATTATGTCGCCAAGCAGCGTCGAACCAACAAAGGATCAATTGGATAGTATTAAGAAATATCAGGTTAGAGTCGGTCAAATGTTATATTATTTTAGTAAATACTATATTGTTTAACATTATTTGATAATTGGTATTGATACCATGGAATCATGAGTTTTGAAATAACTGCTATAGTAAATGAAATTATCAGTGGCGTAGCTAGGCGTGGGAAAAGTGGATTCTCACAAGGCCTCTTTAATGTGATTTATTTTTAAGTTAAATAGAAACTCATTACAGACTGGCAACACAATTTAGCTTTGCAAAACGTTCTTTACACGCATACTTTATACAAAAGAGCGAATATGGTATGGTGGAAATTTACATACTTCATTCGTTTCTTTTAAATTGTATTTCAATGTTAATATAGTATTTTTTTTACTTTAAAGTACTTTAAATTTTGTCTCATTTACAATCGTGTTTGTTTGTGACACGTAATTATTATTTTACAAATAATGGCAAATCAAAAACGCCAGCTTATGACTAAGGGGGTCGCAATGGGGCAATATTATGGAGGATAACAAAAATGAACGCCTGGTACAATTTATTGCACTCACTGAATATTACAACAAAATTGGGTTCTTGTACGAAATAAATTATTTGTAATTTGTAAAAATTTGTAAATATTTAGATTTAGTACTTCGAGATGGGGAAAGCTTTTTAACAACTTTTAGTACCAAATTCCATTGAAGGCGCCAGTCAGATGAATCAATACATTATTACAAATGTACTGAAAGATATCTAGAAAGATATCTATCCTAATGTTTACATTGCTATAAGAATTATGTTGTCTATGCCTGGAAGTACAGTTGGAAATTATTAAAAACTACTTAAGAAACAATATGGAGCAGGACCGACTATCTGGTTTAGCAAAACTCTTAATCAAAACAGAGGTAGCAGCAAAAATTAATTACAAATCCTCATTAGATGACTTTATAATCCGGGAGCCGGTAATCTCAAAAGACCCGTGGTCGCTAAATCCCAAAAGTTTTATATCAATCGACAGCTATTAATTAGAGAAACAAAATGCACTCGGTAAGCGTCGATTTATTCGGCCGAAAAAGTGAAAAAAAAATTATTATTTAAAAAAAAGCAAAAATATTTTCCCGTCATCGCGGATTTCGATAAGAAACGGTCTATTTGATAGGAAATTTTTTCCAGCCGACTTACCTATTTAAAGGATGTGATTGGGGAATAAAATTTTCCCATCATTCCGGAAAACTTTTTTTTAATTTGCTTATTTTTATGTAAATTTTAAAAATATCGTGCCTAAAAACGACCGGAAATATCACGCATACCAGTTTTATTGTATACGGACTCGATTCTCAGCCAATAATAAACAGATATAATACAAAGATTTACGAATGAAGACAACCGACAAAGAAGAATTTTATAAAGGCATGATGAATTTTAATTTTAGTAATATTCCGTCGTGCTGGAAAGCTTTATCACAAACAATTTTACGCACAGTAATCGTAAATAAAAGGCAATGTGGATGGCAATTCTTGGAAAATCATAAACTCGAACCATTGTGGTATAACGGCACAGCGGCAACACTAAAACTTGAAGACAAAACATGAAAATAATGAAGAATGTGACGAATTAGAGGATGAAATACATTATAATTGTGATGATGACAGTTTAGTATAAAGAATTGTTTATTGCATTATCTTGAATTACGATATTTTAATGAACTGAAATAAAAATGAACTTGAACAAAAATTTCCTATATTTCCTTCAATTCTATTTATCATTTCACAATTTTAAATTTAAGATATAAATAACATTTTTTATTGTTATATGGACGCTCATTACAGAGTGAAATGATGTAATCGAAGGCTTATTGCCATTGATGAGAAGAATTAAAAAAAAAAGGTTTCTGGAATGATGGGGGAATTTTATCCCCCAATCACACCCTTTAAATAGGTAAGCCGATTGGAAAAAATTGGTAATCCGATTTTTTTTCATTAATTCACAAAATTTCCTATCGAATAGACTGTTTTTTATCGAAATCCGCGATGACGGGAAAACGTTTTTGATTTTTTTTAAATAATTATTTTTTTTCTTACTTTCGGCCAAATAAATCGACGGTTACCGAGTGCATTTTATTCCTCAAATTAATAGCTGTCGATTTATATAAAAATTTTGCAATTCCACGATCACGGATCACGGTCTTTTGAGATTGCCGGCTCCCGGACTATATGTTTTTTAATACTCTTTCTCTCACTAATTTTCACTATCATGAGCAGACATGTCGTATAAAAGCATGTTTGGTACGATAAATTTATTAGGTAGATCTTGGGAAAGAAAAATTATCACTATAATATGTAATTTATATAAATATGCTGTAAAAATGTACCATTTTTCTATAAATATAATCGGAAAAATATATATATAAGAGAAAATATAGGGTAGTAAATTATATTTAATTGTTAGAGATTGGCTGCCTATTAATCCGAAATTTCCTAAATCTTTCAGGATAATTTCATGTACTAATATCAATGTATAAAACTTCACAAGCCTCCGACAGCACAATAACTAAATCCAACTTTTGAACACAGTAATAATTATTTATTTTGACAAAAATAATATTTTATCAAACTTTACCAGCGGGGATTTTTTGCAAAACTTTCAACCACTTTATCATTAAAATTATTTAGGTTTCTATTTATTATAGCTCTGTGTACATTTATCATTAAGGCGATCTTCTGCCATGGTGTTTCTTAGCCATGTTTTGAGTCTGTAAAAGGATCGCTCTACTGTACATGGTAAAACAATCAAAATTTTCAATGCTGTTTCCGTTTCGGAGAAGAAGGAATTTGTTTCTTTTAGGACATCAACAACTGTTAGATTTGTTAGATTAATTGCTGTAAAATTTCGATTTCATTCTTTATGTTCCGTAAATCATAAAACTAGGCAATAGATTCACAAGTTTGTTTAAGATTTTCAGCTCTCATCTTTTGCATTTGCGCCGGGTGTAACTTAGATAATGAGAATGATGGCGTGCTTTCTTCAGCAAAACGTACTTCAAGGGAAGTGACGATTGAAAGCAAATATGGTATTACTAAAGACCTCTTCCAGTATTCTGAAAGGCTTTCTGCTGGATTATTGTTACTATGAAGTTGTTTCCTCGTAATACGCGGCATTGATGTAATGTCTTCCTCCAATCCAACTTTCTCTGCAACAGCAGCTTCCTTTATATTTTCGTCTGTCACTTTTTCCGGATTTTCACGGTGGTTTTTAATTAGAAGTAAAATTCTTTTTTATACCACGCCATCTGAAAGTTGTTCGTCCTGTATTCATTTACATACCGAAAGTTGCGTTTTGAGTGTTCCATGTAGTGAAAGTGACAGTTCTGTACTGCGAAACACTTTCGGGACGCTCTGGAGTAGACAACTTTAACTTCCTTAAATGTCACTCTAGCCACTTAAATATTGACAGTTGACAGTTTCACTTCGATGGCACAAACTTATCTACAAATTGTATCGAAATCACAAACACATCTACAGAGATTCCATCAACAGTAGATATATACATATTCCATCTGCATCCAATCTAATCAATATTAATAATTGTCCTGGAGGTACAATCAACATTACTTTTTGCGAATAATCAATAAATTAAATTTTCCTTGCAAATAATGATAATTCTCTATTATTTATTTTTTTTCCTCAGTGTAATTGAAAAAGTTTTGGATCTTATGCGCCGTCTAAAAAATGTTGTGTACGCCGCGGCTGAAATACTACATTGTTGGTTAGTTACGTTCGGTAACATGTTTAAACAGAATACCCTTGTAGATAAATAATTCATCCTCTTTTTTCCTAATTATTTAATTTATTACCTATGCGTCACGTCGTCAGTAATCAACTTCCTTTCCAACCAACGATTGCACAAATTTTTTAGGTGCGATTAATTATTTATGGAATTTTCTAATCGTACTTAATATACTGTTTACAGTGTTATATGTGGTGTTGACAAAGATTGAAGCATGTCTTACTACTTACATCCCTCTCAAAAGATTCTCTCATGGCCTATTACCATTTACATTATCACATTTTTTACTTAAAGATTTCTTCTTCAGGCTTCTATGCTACGACTTTTTGATCATTTAGTAGTGCTGGCACTTTAAAAGTGTAAAGCACAAGAGAAAATTGAGAAAAGAGAGAGTGGATTATTTGGATACATTTTCTCATCATGTCAAGGACGCTTGACATGATGCAATACAACGTGCAGTGCAATTCAAGGCGCAATATTTTTTTTATCAAAAACGTGCGTAGATAAAGTTCAACAGTCTACTTAGTCCTTTCTTTTTCATTTCACTTAGCTTTGTTAGTTTTAAATTGGTTTAAACTGGCCACAAAATATTAAATAAATTTTAATGTTAGGAATTTGTTTAATTTACTTATGGCAGTTTTGTCAGGGGCAGCCATCATGCAGTGGTAAGAGACTTGTTAAAAGACGTCCGATATTAATCTATGAAATATTTTAAAAAAATTGCATGCAATTTCTTGCACGTTGTCTTGCACCATGTCAAGCTGTCTTTACACAATTAATTTCAACAGTGTAGTTAAGAAATAGTCTGGTTCTAATTTATAAAATCATTAAATACCTATTACCTACAGTTTATATACAACGACAGCTAGGTTGGAAATACCCAAAATCAACATTTTTTCGGTATACTTCTTATTTTACACCTCATACTTTTTTATCGGCTAATGGAACATTGGAATACATGGAATAACACATTGGAAATCGAATTAATGACTGCATGATCATCATGTATTTATTTATTCATTTATTTATCACGTCAGTAGGCTTTGTTATAATTTCTAAAACGTTGCCACATTTTAATTTTCACCTAACAATATAAATGTTTTATGGAATTATTGAATGCTGTAGAAATTTAACGAAAAAAGTATCTTTTTCTCATTTTTGTCATGAATACACTATACAAACAGTTTAATAGAAGTCATCATATTGAATAATTCCGTCAACAAAGCAGTTTAACTAGTCATGATTTTATTAAAACATTTATACATTTCGTTGTAATTTATGATGATTAACAACTGTCCACTGACTAGAGAAACGAGTCGTATTTTCATTAAATTTCACAATTGAACTGTCACTAAAACCTGCAAAAGGTCAAATAGTTACAACA
The DNA here is from genome assembly GCF_026250575.1 of Diorhabda carinulata. Taxonomy (NCBI): domain Eukaryota; kingdom Metazoa; phylum Arthropoda; class Insecta; order Coleoptera; family Chrysomelidae; genus Diorhabda; species Diorhabda carinulata. The sequence continues at coordinate 16,995,197 of NC_079462.1, forward strand.
GCAGTTTATTTCTTTCCAAAAACTGTTACATGAATCACACGACACGCCTCAAATTTCTTATTTTTTCATCTGTTAATCGTCAGCAACAAATGCCTTTCAATATCTTCCAATACTTAAAGAACTCAGTCTTTATTGAATGTGGCAATAAATTGCTCTAGCTAAATATAAATCGTCTCTTATAGTTGACAAATAAATTCATTTATTCATATTAGTACTCCAAGTTTTTAACACAGCTAGTGCTGTACAGTACCTCACCATGCGTCATAATATATGCCCTCCAGTAACTATGAACAACATACTAATACCCGTATAGGCCAAGCAACGGGGCAGCCTGTATATAGGGTTTCGTGACACAAATCTTAACAGGTAGCGAGTGGTGCCAATCGATAGAGTAAGTTGCCCCCATCAAAACAGTATACTTTTAAACTCGAGAAAATCGCGCGTTTGTTTGTTATTAACAAAAAACTGTAAATTTTCGGACTTTTTTTGGTTTTTTATTTATAAATCCGAAAGATTTGTAGGAAGCGTTATGGTTGTAATACAAAAGTTGTAGAGAATTGGATAACGAAGAAAATGAGGTGTCGCGCGACTTCGCAGTTTGATTAGAAGAACATATGCGCTTTATGCATGCAAAACCCTGTAACTGTGCGATTATTAGTTTTGCCGTAACGGTTGTTTAAACAAATTAACGCGAAATTTTCCCGAGTCTCCTAGTGACACACGGATCGTTTAAATTCAATTTTGAAAACGGATTTCGAAAGAATGCGACCTCAGCTACACAATGTATATTCTGATTTTTCGAAAAAAAAAGAAAAACTGTTTCAAATCCGACGTCAAAGATGACCGTTTTTCTTCGCGCGCCGCGAAATAGTCGAAGAGTGGGGGGAGCAGAGGCGGAGGAGAGCAGCGCATATATAGTAATAGCTGCGCGCTGCTTGTAGCATGCCGCCTCATTCGTTTTTAATCTTAGAATTTCTTTGCTATTATTTCATAAATCTCACTGATTTTTTTTACGATTGTTAAATAAAATATATGACGCTCCCCCCACTCTTCGACTATTTCGCGGCGCGCGAAGAAAAACGGTCATCTTTGACGTCGGATTTGAAACAGTTTTTCTTTTTTTTTCGAAAAATCAGAATATACATTGTGTAGCTGAGGTTGCATTCTTTCGAAATCCGTTTTCAAAATTGAATTTAAACGATCCGTGTGTCACTAGGAGACTCGGGAAAATTTCGCGTTAATTTGTTTAAACAACCGTTACGGCAAAACTAATAATCGCACAGTTACAGCGTTTTGCATGCATAAAGCGCATATGTTCTTCTATCATTCTGCGAAGTTTCGGCTCTCCACGTCAAAAATTGACGGAGATATGAATTTTTAAAAAAAAGAGAGAATTTTCCAGTTTTTCCGGGTTTTCTCAGCTTCTAATCAAACTGCGAAGTCGCGCGACAGCTCATTTTCTTCGTTATCCAATTCTCTACAACTTTCGTATTACAACCATAACGATTCCTACAAATCTTTCGGATTTATAAATAAAAAACCAAAAAAAGTCCGAAAATTTACAGTTTTTTGTTAATAACAAACAAACGCGCGATTTTCTCGAGTTTAAAAGTATACTGTTTTGATGGGGGCAACTTACTCTATCGATTGGCACCACTCGCTACCTGTTAAGATTTGTGTCACGAAAAAATCCCCGTTGCTTGGCCTAGTAGCAACTGAAACCAAATACCTCGGCCTTCATCTAGATCAGCGACCTTCCTGGAAAAAACAAATTGACGCTAAAAGAAGACAACTAGATATCAATGGTCGTCAAATGTAGGGGCTCCTCGGATGGAAATCAAAATTGTTAATAACCAACAAATTGCTGTTATCAAATCAATCTTAAAGCCGATATGGCTGTACGAGATCCAGCTCTGGGGATGCGGTAAACCTACTGCGATCAACATAATACAAAGGTTTCGATTCAAAACATTAAGAAACTTCGTGGTATGTCAGTAATCATACCCTCCATACTGATTTCAACATTCCTTACGTCAAAAATGAGATTCAGCGTATGGCCGTAACATTCAATCAACAGATGACAAACCACGACAACGAGCTAACATCCATTAACTGTCCACGCACGAGAAGACTACGTAGAACTTGTCCCCAAGACCTACTACCCTTTCAAGTCAAATACTACAGACAATTAATTTACTAGATTGTAAATATGATAATAAGGAAAAATTTTTCTAAATTTACGGGAAAAAAAACCACTGAAGGTATAAGCACTGAAAATTATATTAGGTTTGTTTCAACCTGCTTATCTGGACCGTTCTTGGAACAGTTATCAGAAGCGTTTATAAATATTTTCTACGCAATCTCCGGCTATGCACGGTTCTGATAACAGTACTTGCTATGTACCAAGTGTCGAGAAGAACGTCCTGGAAACGGTTCACAAACGATACCTTAGTCGGTTGGAACACGTAATCTCTATTGCGCAAAATCGATAGGTTGGAACCATTGAACTCTATAAATAAATGGAACGGAAAGCGCTGCGAAAGTGGGGCCGACTGAAATAAATATATTGTAGTATACTCGACGCACTCTTTTCTCATTGCACAAATGGCAAGAACTAAAAATATGTTATTATAAATAATTTAAATATTTTTTCATGATATATTAATAACTTATGATTCTTCATAAGTAAGAAAGCTAATTTTAATGTTCTAAAATGTCCACGCCACTTCTAAGTTTATAACAGCACCATATTTGCTAATTATATGATGAAAATGTTACTAATTTTTGTATTCATAAAGCTCCAAAATCATCACAAATCTAAAATCAAACACAGTAATATGAGATCATATGAAATATTAACGAATAACGCCACTAACCAGAACGCTCAAGAGAAAGACGGAGCTTCTACGATCATGTGTTTTCTCTCTTATAATTTTGGATACACTTTTTTTTGCCTTTGCGCATTGATGAGTCTCTTCCAGTCATCAAGTTCGATGGTTGGAACGAACCCTTTAATGAATATCAAGAATGTAATCAAAATACGAGGTCTGGCTATTTAATAACGACGCCTAGAGGGCGCTCTAGATAGATGGGTTAAAAAACGAATAGTGAGTTGGGTATCTAGATGACTTATTTATGCACGTCCAACAACACGTTTCCGTCACTATTATAGTAATTGTGCTGTACAGGTTTGGAACGAACGTGATTTTTTCTCGTGACGAAAACCATGTGTAACAAAAAACGGGAGCAAAAATCTCCGACTGAGTGCTATAAATTGTTGCAAGAGGCCTATGGGGACAATTCTCTATCTCGTGCGCGTGTTTTTGAGTGGTGTAAGCGCTTTAGTGAAGACCGAGAAAGCAATGAATGACCAGCGCCCAGGTAGCCCTGTGACTGTGTCGAATGAGCATCCAGATGATTGTCGAGGCTGTAAACGCCGATAAAGAAACGGTTATAAAAATTTCACAAGAGGAATTACACATGACAAAAATCTGTGCCAAAAATCTGACTCCTGACCAAAAGATTTTGCGTCAACGGGTTTGCTAAGATTTCCTTGGAAGGCTAGAAAAAGATCTGCTTTGAAAGGGACCCGATTTGAGTCAATAGAAGCGGTAAAGCAAAAAACGGCAGAGCTCCTGAAGGCACTCACCAAAGAAGACTTCCAGCACTGCTTCGATGAATGGAAATAACGTATAGAAAGGTGTGTGGCGAGGGGAGTATATTGAAGGGGAGCATTCGAGTATAGAATAATTTTTATAATAAAACCTTTTTTCGTAACCAGTCTCGTTATTTAATAGCCAGACCTTGTATATAATTTTATTTTATGAAGGTTATCTGCGCAAATCTTATGAATAAGTTGAATTGATAAATCTTTTCATGTTTTTATATTCAAATAAAAATTTCAATCATTATAAACAGAACTATGATTATGAGTATTATAGTTTATAATTTCATAATCCCTCTAGTATTATATAGTTCCAAATTGTAGAGATAAAATTCCAAACTTCAACTTCAAAATAAGTCGAAAATGAAAACCAAAATTTTTCGATATCTCGAAAACGAAGCGAGATATCGAAAAATTTTATTATTCATTATTATACTTGAAGTTGGATATATACATTTTTTACAGCCAAAATTGTCTTAAAAAAATTTTATTATTATTTTTTTTTTCTTATGGTGGACTTTTCCAGGATAATTGTGAAATACTACAGTAGTCTAGCTTTTCAATTATAAAACAAACGAAAATAAATAACTTTTGAAAGCATTCAGAACGTAGTTTTCGCTGGAAAGAGGATTTTTTTATATTAAATTACTAATTAAATCTTCAAACTAACACTAAATATTTTTTTTATTTTATAAATAATTAAAAACAACCGACAATTATTTATGAAAAACATCAAATTATTCATATATTTATCGTATGTTAAGTTATATTCATCTCAGAGTGATGAAAGTTATCAAAAAAGGCTTATTTTGTTTTTCTTATCTGTTTGTTATATATAATAATTATAATAATAATAATATAATTTTGGAGTATCAAGGTAAATAGTATAAAAATTAAATAAAAATTTTTTGTTTATTTAATTACAAGATTCATATTAAATTTGAAGCGATAAAATATTCATTTTAAACGAAATATTGAACGCCATCTGTTCAATAAAGCGAATTTTGAACTAATGTTTGATTATAACTTTAAGTATCGATATGTCCAAAACGAAGCGAGATATCAGAAAATTTCATTAGTCATTTAAGTAGTGTAACCTATTTTTATTATGACGTATTAAATTAAAATATTATTACAGATAATAATAAAAAAATATAGATACCTTGAGCTTCAATAAAATTATATTATTGAAGTTGAGTGCTCAAATATATTCTTATAAAATATATATTTCTAGATTTCTATGAAATCTTATACATCAGTCAACACCGCACTAATATAACAAACAGGTGGGATTATCTACCTGTGTGTACATACACGGGATCCGCGCGGCATAATGTACCGGAACTATATGTTTGTCTTTTTTCAACACGTTGAATTTTATTAATTTCCGCCTTGCGAGTCACGTCTTTACTCAAGTATGCGTCATCATTCAAATTTCAATACTGTTTGTATGTATTGTTAATAAGTTCTACCTTTAGTGATACCGATGTATAAAAATATGAATGTTATAAAATGGAGATCGAACTTTTAAAAATATTTTTAAAATCAAATATGGTATCGAATATTGAGAAAAGTTATTATTGGTTTCACCGAAAGGTGAGTGGAAATACGTATAATGGTATAAGTAATATATATTATAATTACTTTCATTTCAATTTGAATTCGATTTATATAGTGGATAGGTCATAGAAAACAATTCATTCCGATATTTGTCAGTATTGATTAGTCTTTAAGAAAATACTGAAACAAGTTAATTTTTGTTTTGAAGACACATTCGAGCTATACAGATATCTGTCATTTGTCAAGCCCCTCCTTTCCCCATTACCATAATTTAAAATAGGGAATGCACCATGCACGTAATTAGAAAGGCATTTAAATGGAATTTCAACCATACGTAATTGCAAGTGTGTTTGTACTCATCACGTTTTGTCTAAAAACATATTTTTATTTGTTGCAAACCACAAAAGTAGTTGTTTTCTCTTCGTAATATTAGCAGAGTTCGTTTATTTTATAACCATTAGGAATATACTGAGGTAGTAATAGATATAATTCATAAATTATTTTTTGAAACATTAATATAAATTCTATCAAATGTTTTCATCACGTTGAGGCTGCTTTCAACGTCCAGTTCTAACCGCATTATCGAAGAAATGTTTAATGATATGTGTAAAGTAGAACTGGATATTTTCACAGTTTACCATCCCCCTAAATATTTGTGATTTAATGTACCCAGTACCCCTATTATTAATATTGTTTGCAAACTAATACAATGATATATTGAAAAATTCTTAACCTACTATAGAACCAAACAAAATTACAACGTCAAAATATTTTATTACTCAACATATTCTCCTCTTAATTGGATACATTTATTACAGCAAACCTGCAACGTCTCTAAGTTGAGGAAAGAGATGATAGTCGAACGGGGAGCCAAATCTGGTGAATAAGAAGGGTGTTCTAGTAATTCAAACCCTATATCAGGAATTATTTGCTTGGCAACGTGAAATTTGTGTACAGGGTTGTCCTGCAAAAACAAAACACCTTTGGATTAGCTTTTCGCGTCCTTTCTCTTTAATTTTTTCCCGTAAAGTGGTCAGTAATGCCGAATAGTTATTCTTCTACCCTTATCTAAAAAATCAATCATGATTACTCCACGACAATCCCAAAAAAATGGAAGCAAGAACTTTTCCATTAGATTTTTAGACACGAAACTTCTTAGGTCTTGGAGAACCAGAGTGTCGCCAAACCATCGATTGTTGCTTTGTTTGTGGATCGTAAAAATGTACTCAAGTCTCATCCATAATAACAATTCGATTTAAGAAGTCTACATCGTTTTCAAATCGAGCACAGATCGAACGCGATGCTTCTACCCTTGCACGCTTTTGGTCAACATTCAAACATTTGGGGATCCATTTTGCAGCAATTTTTCCCATGTCCAAATTGACGTGAACTATATGATGAACGTGTTCGTATGGAATATTCAATACTTTAGATATCCGCTTTAGCCCAATTCGATGGTCTGATAAAATTATGTCATGAACTGCATCGATATTTTCGGGGACTGACACAGAAAGTGGCCTTCCCGATCGGTCATCATCTTCAATAAAAAATTTACCTCTTTTAAATCTTGCAGCTCAATTTTTCACGGTCGCATATGAAGGACATTGATCACCAAGGGTATTAAGCATATCTTCGTAAATCTGCTTAACTCTTAACCCTTTTAAATACAGGTACTTTTTGATGGCTCGATACTCCAATTTTTCGATTCGGACATCGGTGGACATCTTTTTTCTTTTAATTTTTATTGCGCAACTCTGGTTTACTTTTTTGACGTCAAACTTTACACTGACACTTCTAATAAGTTATTGTTCGTTGCTATAGTTTCACAATATTTTGTTTATGCATGGAACTGGTCTAGGCTAATTAGATATCGATAAAACTTCGTATTTCGGAAGATTCCGCAATCTCTTAAGTGTAATAGTCAAAAATGGTACAAAAAGTGTACATATAAGAAAATAGAATACTTGAGAATTGTGAATATCAAGAAGTCCAAAAGGATGGTAGTAGATAAAAAAAAGAACATGGGGAAGATTTAATAATGAAAGGACAAAAAATAGATGAAGGATATCTGGTAGTCGTTTTCACAGAAAACGGAAAAATAGATATAGAGATGGCTAACAGAGTACAAAAATCAAATCAAATGTATTATTCTCGATAACTATACCCACGTGAAGATATGGAAGTGAAACTTGGGTAATGAACAATAAGAAATGAGAAAATTTTAGTGATGATCAAACAGAAACTAATAGGAAACAAAATAATTAAATGTTCAAAATGGGACGGACACATAAAGAAAGAAACACCACAAAGTCTAGAAAGCCATAAGAAAACTGACAAAAGCAAAAAGATATAAGAAAAGCAGAAAAGGAGGACCTATGAAAACACAGGAAGGGGAATATACCCAATATTTCGACGTTCCAAAAGGCATAAGGAGCTCTAGAGAAGAAAATAAAGAAGAGATTAAGTGTACCAAGTAGACACTTGTAGTCTTCGACCTGCTCCATCTGGCTTCGATTCTATATGTAAATTAATTTGTAAACGTCTTATATTTGAACTTCCTAGCTCAGGACGAAACCTGAGTGTGTCACTACATTATTAGTAATTTTTATCCTGCATAAATTTATTTATCACATACTTAATTTGAGTTATTGATGATAATATCATTCATTTTAATTCCCTCGGTAGTTTTGTTCTTTCAATAAAACAGATTCATACAGGTTCTCACAGAACTTGGTTATTCATTGTAAATATAGTTAATAGACTCATATAAAATAGATAACACTCCACAGTAAACGCAGAGTCAGTGTTTATTTTGTATCTCTTTCCTTTCCAATAGTGATAATATAATCTGATGTTCCTTGTATTGTAAAATATTGATTTGGTAAATTTACTTTTAGGAACAAATTCGAAAACGCAGAGAAGAGGAAGATCGTCTAGCTGCTCAAAATGAATTCCTTAATAGATCCTTACGTGGTTCACGTAAGCTTCAGGCTCTAGAGAGTGAACCACAGGGAGCTTTCAATGATGCATTCGAAGATGAGGGTCAGGATTCATCCAGATCGGACACACCGGCAACTGAGAAAGAACTGGTTCATACTCAATATGGTATGTTGTCATTTACGATAATGTTAAAATAAAGTCGAATATAAGGGGTGAATGCGAATTTTTGAAAATCATTTGAACTCCTTCTAAGGACAAGTATAACCTCCAATTTTTTCATTGGTAAATATGAGTTTGAAAGATTTTCTTTTTCAAAGATATTCTCGAGAATTGAGGTGATGAAATACATATCTCATAAAATTTTAAAACCATTACTTTCAAAAAACAACCATCAAAATGGCAATAAGACATAAATATGAAGTTTAATTATTTGATTGCTAATCAATTGTTTTTTTTTGTTTGAAATTGAAATCCATCCAATTGAAAGTTATGTTAGTTATTATGAGTTTTTAATCTGTTTTTTAAAAATCTAAAAAAGGGACATATCAGTTTTTATTATAAATACAATGATCATTTTGACCAATTTTTCAAGAGCATGCGTTTTCTGTAGTTATTTTCATTTGCAAAAACATTGTCAGATTTATAATCCATAGAATGATCTTCATAGGAGTTTCATGTGTTTGGCCAACGAGCATGCGTCAGGGTATAATTTGCTATGCTTGTTTTGAGAGGTTATTCGATTGGTGAGTGATCGCTTAGGCTCACAATTTAAACAAGAAATTTCATAAACTATTTTTTTGACCAATATAAATGTTTCAAGTAGTTGTAAACAACTCAAATAGCACACACAAAACGACTTTTTTGGAAACTATGGTTGGGTTAACCCGTTAATGTTCGGAAACTGATCAAGATCACATTCTTGGTTTTCGGAAACTGATTGAGTTAATCGAGCTGTAGTCCTATGATAGGAATATTTCTACCTGGAAAACCAGTGGGTAAATACCCGCTGTCTATACTTAGTTCTCATGAATACCGTAATTGATAGTTTACTAAGGTTTGCGGTTTTTATTATTTTTTTCAACATGTCAACATAAAAGTAGCTTATTGCATCTTTAATATAAAATCCGTGTGATTGGATAAATCGTTGATAACTGGTCAATAACAATTATTACGTTCTGATTATGTTCTCCATAATCTCCATAATCTCCACTCTAAAAGTGTCAAACTTTATTATGACTGATTTGACATATTGACATATCAGTGTCGTCATATCTCAAAACTTAAGTAGCAACCCTCGTATATGATTTAAACAATTCACATATCTAGTGTAGCCATTTTTTTTCACTTCAAACTCCTTATTTTTCTATAGATTGTTTTTGTTTTTAATATGAAAAAATGTTTCCCGCAAAACTAAATTGTTTTATTATATCTTGAAGGTTTTTAATATTTTCGAAATAAAGTGAGGTCAACATCTCTTTTGGTTTCTGATTGCATCCAATTGAATGTATTAACTATTTGATTTAAATTGTACTGTTTCAGGATATGGAGATTTGGTCGCTTCCATTCAACGGTTACAACTTCAACTGAAGAAAGCTGGTACGGGAGGTGGTTTGGGAGGCCTTGAAGGTCGAATTGCTGCTATTCAATCCCTCCTTTTATCGCCACAGTTTGGTCAAGCGCTGGCTGTTCATAACAAAGTTCAAAGCGTTAGGTCGAGAACTACACCGCGGGCCACGCCGACTGCCCAAACCGCCCTAAGAGACTGCCTTGACGCTATTAGTCATTCTCAATGTGCTTATACTGTGGAATTAGCTGCCTTATTAACAGGTAAAACTATATTATTCTCTCGATATTTGTAGGGTAGCTAACCAATAATAAGCTTTATCAGAATATAATTTGAATTAGAAATTGTTTTCTAAAGCAAAATGATTTATAAGGTAGATTTTCTGTTTCGATTATCATTGAAGTAACTATTTATAGTGTTAATTCTGATTTCCTTTACTTTTTTCGTTGACTATCTCTTGACTACATAAACTGCGGGAATAGCTGAAAAAATAACAACTACCTTGATCATAAGGACACTTGGTTTGCATTAAGATATCCGCAACTATGTTCTAGATATCTCATAAATTAGGTGAGAAGAAAATTCATAAAGAGTGAAATCATTCCTATAAAACTGCTCGACTGATGTTTTTTTTGGAGGAATCTGTGGTTAAAAACGCTTTGAATCAGGAATTGATATATAAGCAGAATTAAAAAAAAATCTTTTGCACAATACTGATCTATTGCTTACGTAGGATTATGAAACTGAAAGAAATATGGTCAACTAAAATAGCAAAAATTAGCACCAGGAAAAATTTTCAGCATGGAATATAATTTGTACAGAAAATAAGAGGAAATATATAATCTACTGAGTTAAAAGGATAAAACAATAAAGTAATGAAAAATAGGAAAAATTTTATCGCTTATCAACACACTAAGTACATATTGATTAAAAAAAACAATTTTGCTCCATTTTTATAAAACTTGCAGCGAAATTAAAAAAACATTCATGCACTAAACTAAGAAATGATAGAAAATGATAAAATACTAGGTGAATTTCAATACTAGGTGAATTTCAGATTCTCTTTAACAACATACAGACAAGAATGTACTAATAGAAATAAAGCATCTTGATACTAATTTTTAAAAGAAAGAGAGAAACAAGATATCAGCTTGATAAGTGCTATACAAAAATCGTTCAACAAAAGTGTCATCAAAAGTAATAGAACCCATATTTATCCTTCAAAAAATAATCGAAGACACTATAGAGTTAAAGTTTCATGTACTTTATTGATCTTATGCAGGCATTCTATACCGTCTAATCCACTCATCTGCAAAAAAGAAAAATTCACTCGAATTGAGTGATAAGAAGAGTCGAAGAGCTAGACTAGATATCTGAGAAATGGAGTAAAACTCGAGATACTTGAGACATATACTTTGAAAATAACATAAATAGACGCTAGAAGCAAAGAAATAATTTATGAAACTTGCGTAAAGTTTTGTATAAAACTGTTTTATGAAATGGAAATTAAAACGAAAAACACCATAACAAAAAGGCTCCTTAGAAATACCTTATTTGAACGGTCAAATTTTTAAACCACAATTCTCCTAAATTTAGAAATTAGACTATATGCCTGAGGATTGATTGATCATTTTTTTCGTATATGGTCTCTTTGACATTTTAACATAATTAATGATTTGTTATATTTTATAATAATACGCAAATTTCTTCCATTGAGACGTTATTCAGAACAAGATGAATTGAAATGTAATTTTCTACGACATAAATACATAAATAAAAACAAGTATTTATAATTGGATATCGTTGTATTGTTTTTTTTACCATTGCCATTGAAGTACCTCCAAAGCATGTAATTTGAGCGCGACAACCGATGCTTCAGGTGTAAAAAAACGTTGACCTCGCAATTTATTTTATAGATCTGCAGGAAAAAGAAGAAATAATTGGGTACCAAACAAGGATTTTACGGCGGAAGACTCATCAATTTTGACTGTTCATAAACGTTTTTGTTTGAACTGATGTTGTGAGAGCTCACATTTTTATGGTGTGATTTTTTGAAACATATCTGGCAAACAAATGCTGGTGTACCTTTCAGAATTATAATGAAACTTTGGTGACATGTCCAGATTTTTTCAATGGTCAAATTTTGCGCTATCCAACGGGAATATATCTTTTTGACAGCGAAATGTCCAAGGAATATTGAATATATTCGCATACCATCGATGTTTTTGACTCAATAGTCGATACTGAATCGAAGTGCCATCACGATTCAACTAGAAAAATCGCGGAATACGGTGTCTCCAGATGGTGCTTCATCACCAAAAGTCGAAGAGAGTCGATCGGCTGACAGCTGTTGGTTTAATCCGCGTTGACGTCATAGAAAATCATCGAAATAAAATGTTCGCGATTTAGTTCTATTTTTGACCAAGATGCATAATTGAAGTATCTGTAAACAAATCAAATAGTATTCGTAATACCACGTTCTGAGTACGTTAACCATTAAAAATGTCTACTTTTATGATGCAATATCTTCAAACTTGACTAGCCACCTTCTAATAATTTTCTATAGATTCTCAAGCTATAAACCTCGTAATTTTTTAACGAACTTCTGTATTAACAAAAACTTCCATAGGTTATGAATTTGAGGCTTTATTAATGGCCCATGATGGCGTAGCATCTATACTACCACCGGATTCCACTTCGCCTACTCCATCTACTGCTGAAACTCTACCATTATCAGTAATAGACCGAAGATATGGAGAAAATAATATTAAAGTTATTAAAATAGAAAAAAGTACTGAACCACTCGGTGCCACAGTTAAGAATGATGGTGACGCTGTTGTTATAGGTAAGAATTATTCATAATTCATATACATAAATATATATATATATATATATATATATATATATATATATATATATATATATATATATATTTCCTGAATACTTATTTCGTGTTTTATCCACCTTTCAAAGTTCACTCTATTAATATCTTGGTATTTCAAGCGTTTATCTTGACGATTCACGGCTGAATATATTAATTGGTAGAAAAAAATTTTAACTACTATAAATAACTAGACTGGTTATGAAAAAGGGTTTTATTATATTCAATATGCTTCCCTCCCAACGCACAACACCTTTCCATACGTTTTTTCTATTGATCTAATCAGTGGTGGAAGTCTTCTTTGATGAGTGCCTTCAAGAGCTCTGCTGTTTTTTGTTTTACCGCTTCCATTGACTCACATCGGGTTGACACAAGAGCTTTTGGTCAGGAGTCAGATTTTTTGGCACCAGAATCGCACAGACTTTTGACGTGTGTAAAATTTTTCTAACCGTTTCTTTATCGGTGTTTACAACCTCGGCAATCATCCGGATGCTCATTCAAATAAATTTGGGTTGCTGTCATATGAGTAAAGTTTCCATTAATGTACAAAAATCTCATTTTTCGTTCGTAGTCTAGTGTAAAACAAGCGAGGATGGTAAATTCTCCTTCCCAAAGAAATTCCTGTTTGTGACCAGAGTTAGTACAGCATAATGCAAATGACAGATACGTCTGCCCTATCAATAACTTTTCAAGTTGTCTATTTTAATATTTTATTTGATCTTTATTCAATTTATTCATATAATGATAGAGAAAATATTATTAGGTAGAGTAATTCGAGGAGGAGCTGCTGATAAAAGTGGTCTTCTACACGAAGGAGATGAGATTCTGGAAGTTAACGGTATTGAAATGCGCGGCAAAAGCATAAACGCTGTCTGTGATATTTTGCAAACTATGGAAGGTACTTTGACATTTCTGATTATCCCTGGGTCTCAAGTGCCAAGATACAATAACAGGTATGTATTCTTTATTCATCCGGACAACATCGGAAAATAAAAATTGAAAGTGCCACCTGTCGAAAAGAATTACATAGACGTTTGAATCCTTCGTTGAATTGAAACTTACCATTATTAGTGGTGATTTGAGAGCACAACAAATAATAGTTTTTCAGATATGACACTATCATATTTAATTGAGAATTGTGAATGAATTTTTTTTATTCAAGAATCATTCAATTCAATGATAATGGACGAATATACATATGAATAATTCAATATTAATTATTAATTAATTTGTTTAGGGATAATTTCCTTCATGTCAGAGCGCACTTCGACTATGATCCTGAGGAGGATATGTATATACCTTGTAGGGAACTAGGGATTGGATTTCAAAAAGGCGATGTTTTGCATATCATCAGTCAGGAAGATGCCAATTGGTGGCAAGCCTACAGAGAAGGAGAAGAAGATCAAACATTAGCAGGTATCATTTTTAACAAAAAAACAAAAAAATTCTATTCGTATCTTTTAATTTTGAGTAATTTGCATTACATAATGAAAATGAAAGAGAACGACTGTCAAAATGTACGAGGATATATTGAAAAATTCTTAGCCTACTATAGAACCAAACAAAATTTCAATGTCAAAATATTTTATTACTCAACATATTCTCCTCTTAATTGGATACATTTATACATTTATTACAGCGAACCTGCAACGTCTCTAGACCTTTCAAAAAAAAATGTTTCTTCATGTTCTGCAAACCAGACCTCCACAGCTTTTATTACCTCCTCTTTGGAAGAAAATTTACGACCTTTTAAACTTTTCTTCAGGTGAGGAAATAGATGATAGTCGGACGGAGTTAAATCTGGTGAATACGGGGGGTGTTCTAGTAATTCAAATCCTAAATCACGAATTTTTTGCATGGCAACATGAGATTTGTGTGCAGGGGCATTGTCCTTTAAGAACAAAACACCTTTGGATAGCTTTCCGCGTCTTTTCTCTTTAATTTTTTCCCGTAGAGTGGTCACTAATGTCGAATAGTAATCTTCAATTATTGTTCTACCCTTATCCAAAAAATCAATCATGATTACTCCATGGCAATACCAAAAAACTGAAAAAAAAACTTATCCAGCAAATTTTTGGACACTCAACTTCTTAGGTTTTGCTGAACCAGAGTGTCGCTATTCCATCGATTGTTGCTTTGTTCCTGGATCGTAGAAATGTATCCAAGTCTCATCCGTAGTGACAATTCGGTATAAGAAGTCTACATCATTTTCAAATCGAACACAGATCGAACGCTTTTGGTCAATATTCAAATATTTGGAGATCCATTTTGCAGCAGTTTTTCTCATGTCCAAATTGACGTGAACTATATGATGAACGAGTTCGCATAAAATATTCAGTGCTTCAGATAACCGTTTTAGCCCAATTCGACGGTTTGATAAAATCATGTCATGAACTGCATCGATATTTTCGGGCACTGACACAGATAGTGGCCTTCCCGATCGTTCATCATCTTTAATAGAAAATTTACCTCTTTTGAAGCTTGCAGTTCAATTTTTCACGGTCGCATGCGAAGGACATTGATCACCAAGGGTATTAAGCATATCTTCATAAATCTGCTTACCTCTTAACCCTCTAACTCGATACATCTTTTTTCTTTTAATTTATTGCGTAACTCTCGTTTACTTTTTTGACGTCACACTTTACACTGACACTTCTAATAAGTTATTGTTCGTTGCTATGGTAACGCAATATTTTGTTTATGCATGGAACTGGTCTAGGCTAACTAGATACCAATACATCCTCGTATTACATTTTTAAATAAAATTGATATAAATTTGCAATTTGTAAATATGTTTAAATTCAGGTGCAAAGTAGACTAAAGGCTGGGGTTAGGTTAGGTTAGATTAGGGTAGACTAAAGGCTGGGGCTACATTGCACCGATGGATTTGAAACTGATTTTCTATAATCAAAATCCGTTTGGAATAAAGTAAACCATTGTAAACTTAAAGCAGTTGTGTCTCTTTTGATCTACTTTTTTTTAAATTTCTGATAAATTTTATGTAAATTATGGCCTTTTTCAATATTGTAGTCGTTTATTGCCTACAAAGTATATAAAACATTAATGGAATAAACATATTTTTCTACGCCCATGTCTGTAAACGTCAAAAATTGCACTGTCAAAATTCATTTTAAATGACATTTGAAAATAACACGCATGTAATGAGAGCTCATAACATATACGTGCGTTTTGTGAAGAAAATTTAAACTTGTTGGTTTAATTAAATTACAATCAAATTTTTATTAACGAAGACTTTATTTGGTCTATTTACACAAATTAAGCAAATTAAAAAACGTAAAAAATTTTAGCATTAGTGAGATATATTTAGGATTGAAAGAGTGATGCCCCTAAATTTAGGCAGCACATTATGCAATTTCTTCAAACATAGGACACGTTTTCTTAAGTAGCATGCTATTGATGGGCGTAGAAAAATTATAGTACGTTACACGAGTTGTAAGCCCATTACGCACTGAGCGGCTTCGAGCATAAAATTTTTCATTTCGTGCGTAATGGGTTACTTACAACTCTTGTTAGGTAATATACTATTATTATATAGATGTGTAAATAAAAACTGAAAAATAAAAATTGAAGTCTTTGAAGTTACTTAAATCTAAAAAATTAGAAAAAAAAATTAATTCCACTACAGTTTGTCACATTTTTGTACGGTATATAAGCCACGTTTGGTCATCTTCTTCGGTGGGTCTATTGAACCAAGTATTTGATCCCATGTGTACCAAACTTCATCACATTTTGAAGGCCACTTCCAAAATTTTAATGCTCTAACCATGACATTAATCATAGCACCATTTTCGACCACCGAAGTCATTTTTCCAAAATACAAGTCATTTTCGTAAACAATTTTTAGAAATGCTGGTTCAGGGAAATCAATCAATGTATATTATTCACATCACTTGAATAGAAGAAAGCAAATATTTATATAATGTGTCATTCAAATCCTTCATAAAATACTCAAATATTGATGTTGAGATGCAAACTAGCCAAGAAGTTTCAAGATAACCCCATCCAACTGAGATTGAATGAAAAAGCAGTCTATCAAAGTGAAGCTTATGTTGATTTTACTCAAAAAAACTATATTTGTTATACTAATGTATCAAATTTGTATAAATTCCAACTTTTTAGCAAGAAACTTAAACTTATCAAACAACAAATATTTTTCCTGAAAAAGCTTAGAAATGATCAGGCCATAGAAGACGTATCAGAACTATTCTTTCCTTCGAATATTATTCTGGAAGATATTTACTTTGAGGGTACAATAAGCTTAAATAGATAATACACATTCTGTGTTTATTCTTTTTGGAACAGTTTTATTTCTTTTTATGTTTGTATTTTCTTTTATCTGTTACAAGAAATCACCAAATTTATGTTATTGTTATTTATATGAAATAATTTCAATTTTCAGGTCTAGTACCTTCTCTAACATTCCAGCACCAACGAGAAAATATGAGATTGGCAGCAGAGGAACGCATGTCTAAACCTCAAAGAAAGTCAACGACATTACTTTGTGGCAAAACGAATAAAAGAAAAAAGAAAAAGGGAGCATACGCCGATGGCGGTTATCCTATGTATTCAAACAATGTAGATGAGTACGATACTGATGAAATTTTAACATACGAAGAGGTTTCACTGTATTACCCAAGGGCTAACAATAAGAGACCAATTGTCCTTATTGGACCACCAAATATAGGAAGACACGAATTAAGACAAAGACTTATGGAAGACAGTGAACGGTTTGCCGCCGCCATACCACGTAAGTATCTTCAATTAATATTCTATTAATATATACTAATAATTAAATAATTCGTCATTCAATTATGAACATTTCTAAATAGTGTATGTGTCTATTCATTAAGTAAGGTGATGTTTGTTTGTGGCACCTCATTCAAAGCAGCTTCAGTTTAGCATATGAACTAAGCCACACTCTGTGGACGTTGGTGCAAGTTGGATTATTTCCTCCCCATCCACACACCATAGTTCAAAGTGAAAAATATGAACGGGCCTTGCCGAAAAAAGTTTGTGGCCCTTTGTAGGACATCATCAACATAACGCTCAGCTCTATACTGTCTTGAATAAACATAAGAATGATGATCAGCTACCACAAGCAATAATACCCCAAACCAATAGTACAACCGTCCTGCGCAACTATTCACAATCATGATTCACCGTTGAATATGATGTTTTGTTTTGTTTTCCAATGCTGCCATTACTCGCCGTAGCTCACACGCTAACCTCAATGATTCGAAGCACTAATCATGGATGGCACAATGAGAGAAAACATACTCGAATTTACCATACCTAGTAATCTCCGTCTACAAATTGGATGCGATTTCATGCTTTCTAGCACATACTGTCTCGTAGATTCAGTTGCATGAAGCATATATCTTGATGCTTGGGGTACGCCTCAATTAATCGATCTGCTTTGCTTTTCTTTGCCCATATAAAACACAGAGGAATAAAGCCCACGAATTTTCTCATATTGGGCTGAAAATTATTTCGGATTGTGTCATGAAAAATAATTTTACTGATATCATAAATCCAAATTTTTCTCACAAAAAAGTTATATTTCAAGCTGGGGCCGCTATTCTTGATCTTTTCGTACAGGGGCAGCACCTTCAAATTGATAAAATATGCTATCACTTCACTCTTTGTAAGTATGTATGGATTTGGGGTCTCGTATACACTGCATTCCAAAAGATCTATTGTGTCCTCCTCTCTTGCTGCGATACTGCAGAACCCAGCGTTTACAGCGGATCCATCCATCCCACTCTTTTTAAAAAGACTAGAATATGGGATGGCTTTAATTACCAGAGATCTTCGTCTTCTATTTCATACACACCCAGGTGTAGTTTCACACATCGAGAGAATGTGGATAGTGACAGTGCCACGATAGAACTCCAGTTAGTGTTTATAGATTGTTCTTATTTAGTTTGATACGTTCAGCGGATCTACTCTGGTTATAGTTTCTTAGAAGAATCTTTGCCTGATTCAGCCCATGTAGTTTGACCCAATAATTGGTTTTGCTCCTAATCTATCTTTTCCATTATTCTGTAGCAGATACCACAGAAGGGTTCAGGTGCCATGAAGGGATTTAGCAAGTTTATCAGCTATTTCATTTCCCTTCGCACAGATGAGTCCTTAAATTTTTCCCAGCAATCCCAAACGAGTTTGCATTTTATGACTATCGGAAAGGATGAGGATCTCCTGTTTGCGGTAGTTCCTCTCGAGATTAAACTGAACACATTTTTCAATTGCATAGATTTCTGCTTGAAAAATGCTTGGTGCGTTGCCCAGGCTTTCAGAGTATTTGGTTCTGGGCAAGTACACTCTTATTCCAGTTCCGTCTGCTGTTTTTGATCTATCACTCGTTAGAAATTGGATATTTTCAAACACTCTAATATAATAACAGCTATCAAAATTTAGAAAGTCCTTATTGATACCATAGAATGGAATGAGTAACATCCTTCATCCAAGTAAAATTCTATTACAAAAATATAGTTCAGTTTGTTAACCTGAAATTCGTGAATATTTTCAAGTTTCAAGAAAATTTATTTTGTATTTCTAGTCCCTAAATTATCCAATAATTTTTTTTTCAAGATACTTCTCGAGCCCGAAAAGAAAATGAAGTTGACGGACAAGACTATCACTTCATAACTAGAGCCCAATTTGAAGCTGATATACTTTCGAGAAAATTCGTAGAACACGGAGAATATGAAAAATCTTACTACGGAACTTCACTAGATGCTATAAGGTCTGTGGTAAATTCTGGGAAAATTTGTGTTCTGAACTTACATCCTCAGAGTTTGAAGATACTCAGAACTTCTGATTTAAAGCCGTATGTAGTATTTGTTGCCCCTCCCAGTTTAGAGAAATTGAGACAGAAAAAAATTAGGAACGGAGAGTCTTATAAGGTGAGAATATATTTTCATTTAACATACAATATTGATGATTTCAGTTAAATAGAAACTCTAGTTCAAATAAAATATGTACGTTCCCTAATGCTGATTATGGCTAAATAAGCTTCAGAGTAACCTTCATAATTGTTGAAAAATTATGTATAGGTATTCAGTAAATACTGTTACATATATTAGGTTTGATCTTGGTGGTTGCATTGGAACTGTACTGAACTGGACCAGTGCAGGTCAGTTCATGAGTGTATAGAATTAGTTCGATTGGATACAAACAACAATATAGTGCAGAGAGCAATGGAGCTTTTGTTGATTGTTGTATTTGAGGCTATTTGATGACATTCAGGCCTTCTTATATTAACAATAATGGAAAACGATTAAGTTTTCCTTTATTTTTCTGATATTTTACATTCGTCCGATGACGAAGATGTAGTACCACCGTTTCCAGATTAAACTTATTGTTCTGTCTTGCTCTGCACTGGCTGAACTGACCTAGACCCAGTGCAAGCAGTATAGTGAACTGGGTGAACTAGTTCTATTGCACTGCTACTAAGAACAGCGACACTAACGCTGGTTCTGCTACAAAAACAGTGTACACCTCCTGAACTAATTCTTCCAGTGCAACTACCAAGAATAAACCTATTAATTATGACTAATGATTTGCAAAATGGCTGCATCAATTGTCAATGTGGCTATTTTCTATTTATATTTTGAAGAAAATAATTCAAGGATATCTAAAAATATATAATCTGACGATTTCCACAACCCGAAGTAACAAAAATCCGTCGATAAAATTAAATGCGTTTCTATTTCTCTCTCAATCTTTCTTTATCTATCACTTTTTCACTTCGTCCTCACTCTGGTTTCTGTTGCCATGACGCCAACACAGCTGGTCACAGACTCGGTCGTCGCAACTAGAGGCAGCTTTGTCAATTTATAATAAACTCCGAATCATTTGGTAACAAATTCACGATCGCTATAATGCGCATGCATGATTACGAACCTATTCAAGATGTTGATTTACCGTGAATTGTTCAAGGACAGTATCTGTCAATCATGTCAATCGTGTCGTTTCTCGATCTTTTTAAATTTTGTCTTTTGTAGTTTAATAAAATGACGTTTTTTTTTAAATAAATAAATGTATAAGTATTCATACTGATTATGAAAATAGATAGCGGGAGCATCAATAATGGTGGATAAGTTTACGTGGATGTAGCACCACGCCAACTGACGCCTGAATGTCGGTTTTTTTGACACATTATAATAATGGCCGCGAGTTTGCTGCGTCAAGTGAAAATCGTCATATTATTCAAAGAGAGGTTTTTTTTTTAAGTTTTAAGTATAATGCAAACAATCAGATTAACATACGCAAATTATTAAAAATGTATAGGATATTGATACTATCAATATCTGTCATTACATATCATATTTTCTTTTTATCATCCAAGCCTTGCAATCCAATAGGTCTCTATGACGTCGGAGTAAGAATTTCCAATTGAATTTTTGTCGATTTGAAACAAACAGTGTTTCAAACCATATATCAACTACAGATTAATTTTGTTTGAATATGAAACTGATTTGTTAAAAATCTTCACAATAATCCTTTTTTTTTCTTATAGGAAGAAGAGCTGAAAGATACTATAGAAAAGGCTCGTACAATGGAAGACAAATATGGACACTTTTTTGATCTTATCATCATAAACAATGATACCGAAAGGGCGTATCATCAATTACTAAATGAAATTAACAGTTTAGAAAGAGAACCTCAGTGGGTGCCAGCGGCATGGGTGAAAGGTTGCTAAATGTAACCTATAATTTTTAAAACTGGAACTTTTTAAAGCTCAAATTGTTTGTATATCAATTGAATATTTTTAATTATATATTAATCCATTTATGTCAACCTTTTTTAACATGGTACTCAACTATTAGAATATTTGTTTCATTCGTATTGTTTAGTAAATCTAGTGGACCTGTTCTAAATTCTTGTACAAGTTACATCGTTAGGAGTGCAGATTATGAAAAAAATAAATGAAGGGTATACAATTTCAAGTATTTAAAAAGTGTTAATAGGAACTGTTTAAATCCCTTTTAAGAAGATCAAAAGAATTGATTGAACAGGTGTGTGCAAAACATAAACATAAACATGTGATACTCTCTTTTTGAAGTGTAATATTAATATAGGAAATATTTTAAAGAGGACTTTTTGCAAAAAAGGCGGCAATAATGAATGTAAATATTTAAAATTGTATAAAATTTAAAATTGTTCAAAGTATGTTTGTAGCTATGTATATCTAGCATGAAAACTCGAAATGTATATACTTTATAAAATTTGAAAAAATGAGTTTTGTCTCAATATAATTTTATTCTTATTGTTAAAACTGTTTTAATCAATAAAGGATAAGGAATAGTTATAAATGGAATTTTAATGAGTACCACCTGTATAATATACTAATCATCCTTAAAAATAAATTTTTGTCCTCGCCAACAAGTTGCCTCCATAATTTTCTATCCTCAGCCATGTCTAATTCTCCACCAAGTCTCCACATCTTCACCCACTTGGTCATTCCATCTTGCTCTTGGTTTTCCCAGTGGGCGCTATCCTTGTGGTTGACCTCTCCACACTCTTCTTATTATTGTCTCTTGTTGGTGTTCATAGTAAATTCTATGTACTTAAAGTCTTCAGTCCATGATTGGGCTCTGCAACTCTTCCCAATTTCATATATTCTTACCTGGAAGAATCTCGTTCTCGGAATAACTATCTTTCCTCCTTGGAGCATAATCATTTTCAAGCCTTCTTTTCAACAGGTCTTCTGCTAAGACTAAGAAATCTCACAGTCTAATTTGTTTCAAGCCCTATTAAAATCTTGACACTTCTTGCAGGTAGGTCGTCGATTCAATTCTTTCTCTTGATGAATCACTTTTAAGCGATCTTTTTTGATGCTAGTAGGTGATCATTCAACCCATCTCGCGATTTGGTCCTCGGATAGTTAAACTGCATCAACCACTTGAGTGCTGCATGATCATTCTGCATTAAGAACTTCCTTCCATCGAGATATTGGTAACAGACTTCCACTACTTTTAAAAGCTTCCTTTTAGTTTTGGTTTCGAGAGTATTCTTTCCTTTTCTCTTTCAGAACACTTCCCTAGTCTACGTTACTTGTATCTTTGTCAACAATGAAGTATATCTATGGTAATGGATCTCCTACTATCGACGTTGTGGATGCATTTTCAAGGACTGAAACGCCGTTTGACAGTCTTCATCCTAATGGAAAGCTCTTGTTCTGTGAATTTTTTTAATGGCTAGGCAATATCTTTAAATTTATTTATGAACCTTCAATAATATTTACAGTCCAAGGAAACTCCTAAGTTTATGTTTGTTGGTGGTTGCGGTCATCGCTGAATGTAAGAAATTTTCTCTGGATCTACCACCACCCAGATAGCTGACTTTAGATGTTTAACCAATATCTTCCCAAGCACCACGATGTTGTCCCAAAAGACAAGGCATGTTTTCCAAAATTCTCCAATATTTTTTCAAATGTCGCCTGATTGACCTCGATTGGCATAACGTTAAATTGTTATAATCTGGATCCAATGGTAAGAGCAGTTTTCACTCTATCAATCTTGTTTCATCTTCACTTGCCAATATCCAGATATCAAGTCGAAGGTAGAAAACAGTTTGCATCCTACATTGTTGAGTGTTATCGTTACCGCGCTTATATGCCACTTTCACACGTGCAGCATCCGTTTTTTCGGTATACCGATAAGATTTAGGCCCACAATTAAGACCCAGGGTCATTAAACTCAATCATGAATTTGTACTTCATTGAATATACTAGTAGCTATGTATGAAGCACTTTGTACGATAATAAAATTAGTATTTATCGTTTTTGGGCATATTTTTCATACTAATTGGTTGAAGCTCTCATTACTGTTCTGATTGATTCCACTGACAAATCTTGACCAACAATCTTTGCTCAAGCTGTGGTGATAAAAAGTTGCCTTTATAGCAGAGTCCATATCTTCGATAGAATCACAATCACAACATAGTTTACAGTTAATTTGTCAATCACTTTTCCCTTGAGCTTTCCTCTACGACCAAGATCTTTTTAGTTAGTTTTCAATGTACGTATTCGAGTCTCCATCCGCTTCTAAACATGCCCTATACATTTCTTCTAATTTACGTTTGAATTTTTGTAGGGATCTGCTTTCATAATTCCAGAATATGTCGTCGAATCACCATTGCTAATGTAGTTTGATTATTTAACCCCAAATTTTGTTTCAATCTGCCGAAACATTTCGACCATCGCACCCACCTCCATTTTCCCTGAAGACCCTTTGTGATTAACAGTACACTCATCTTCATGCAATTCAAACCCATCCTTGAACTCAGCTGTATTGTTTTTTTTTTCAATACTCACATAGCTTACAATATAAACTTTTAATATTTACAGTTAAATCATTCGTATATTCATTTTTAGTTGATGGCATTGCTTGTTTTTCTCCATTACCCATACAAGAAGAAACAACGGTGCCAAATATGGGCCAAGATTAGCGCAAGGCTCTCGCTTGTAAGCTTGGCTTGGCCCAGCCGTGCTAAATGTCTGGAATGATAACAGGCTCCGTTACTACCATTGGCTCAAGTATCACTGCCAAGGCTGGTCCATGCTTGGTTGCCTTAACTGGGCCATGTGTGCCAGTCAAGACTGGTACAAGCTTTCAAGCCCTTCTTGGTACAACCTTGGCCATTGGCTAAAGACCGGGATGATAACAGTGTGCTAGGCTTGGTTGTTATCATTAAGGCCAATCTTTGTTCCCAAGCCTGAGCTGTTTTTGGTTGTTACAGCTGAACATATGCTTACAAACTCATAATTAAAACAGATATGAATTATATTTTAATTATTCTTCTTTTTTATTGCATCATAATGAAAAGTTAACGTGACAATCTTTGATACAACTAGTTTTTTCTAAATTATCAATAGTTGATATAAAAATTACTGGAAGTTTTTCTCGAGAGTCCATTTTGGTTCAATGGCTTCTTCTACATTTTGAGGGACTTCATTAAGGAGCAGATTATCACTGTCATATACATTGTCATCGTTAGATTCATTAACTAACTAATTAGTAGTATCAGTATATCAAAATCATTGTCACAAAGTGGTAAATCACATGGTTCTGAATCAGAAGAATCCCTATGGTCACTAACACAAATGTTATTAATAGAAACCTTGGTTGAATTTGTTTGACTTACACCTGAATTATTTTCTTCGTATTCTTTATTTTGTTTAGCATATGTCACTTCTTAACTATCCGATATGAACTAGACATTGTTTATGAGGAATTGAATTACGAATTAACAACTGAAAAACAGCCGATAAAAACACGATTTATTTTATCGACGGTAGACATTAACATATTAAGCATGAAGTTGGGGACTTAACCTTCTTTGCTAACGTCGGTCACAATCAGATATTTGGTATTTGGTAGAAATGAGAGTGGGATGTTTTTGTCAAAGAGTCTGGGTTAACCAGATCTGGCTCAAGTCTGCTCAAAGCTGGGTTACCTAGATTTGTCCTAGGTCTGGGTTTCCATTGAATGGCCGAACTTGGGCTCGCCAGTTTTGGACCAAAGCTAGGAAACTACAGGTACGGTCAATGTTCGGCTGACCAGACTTAAGCCCAGGCTAGCATGCTTAACCTCAGCTGCCCAGTCCCAGGCTTGGTTCCGTTGTCTAGCTCTTGGGGCTCTTGTATAGATAACAGTTTCTATTATCAAGACTTCTGCGACGGTTTTACTACAATATAAATTTTGCTTGAGTAATATTGTATGCGCAGTTTTATCTAAAATAGCCAGCATCCCCATCAGACTACAAAAATTGTGCAATCCATATCCTATTTGGTTGCCTGCCCTGGCTCGCTAGTGAACAGAAGTGTGTTAGATCGGTCTACATAAAACCCAAGAAAAACTAGTGAAATGTGAAAAATAAATTATAAAAATAGTGTACAACCTTTGAGGATTGATATATCATAACACAAGTAATAATTGTTAACATCAGAAAAAAAGAAGCAAAAGATAAGTGAAAACCAGCTGCTATCGCATCTACTATTCCAATAGAAATAAAAATACAGAGGCGGATTAAGAATTTAACGACGGTTTGGCAAACTGGGTCAGATCGCTGGCGTGTTGAAAGTTGAACCGAGTAGGCTTTTGACTAATAGCGCCTCCGGTACGCTTGATTTGTTAAACTGTGGTTAGCGGACAAAAAATGGAAAAAAGGAATGAAGACATGGAGGAAATAAAAGCAATGTTTATAGCTTTAAATGAAAAAATAATGGCTATCGACAACAAATTAGATCAGAATAATCAAGAAATGGCAAAAATAAGAACAGAAAACGAACAGTTAAGACAAACGATACAGAAACAGGAAGCGAGAATGGAAATGATTGAGCGCGAAATAAAGAGAAACAATATTATAATCCATGGCATTGAAGATAATGAAAACGAGAAATTGGAAGAGGTTAAAAGAAAAGTCGAACGTGCTCTAAATAAAACCGGCATAAATGTAAGCTTAAACGTAGAGGTAAGTGAAATAAGAAAAATAGGAAACTTTGCTGGAAATAAGAATAGACTTGTACTTGTAAAAATGAATAGAGGAGAAAGGAAAATGGAAATATTACAAAGCGCAAAAAAACTTAAGGGTACGAATATATGGATCAACGAGGACTATACCAAGAATGTACAACAAAGTAGGAAAGTACTAATACCCTACCTTAAGAAGGCGAGGCAAGAAGGAAAAAGAGCGCATATCAAATACGATAAGCTGCACGTAGAAGGAAATGTTTATGATATGTATAGTTTCCAAAAAGATCAGATGGACATGGAAAGGAACCTACCAAAAAACAGTGGGAAAAGAACGACAAGTGAACGATCACCTGGAATGGAGACAGCGCACTTAAATAAAATCTCAAGAGACGAAAAAAACTAATGAACCATGGTAATATGGAAATATGCAATGAAAACAATGGCAAGATCAAGGACGTGCTAAAGGATAATGAAACAATACCGAAAATAGCAAAAAACAAGAATAAAATGGGAAATAGAACTAAAAATAAAAAAAAATAAAATAATAAATAAAAAAGTAAACAAAAAAAAAGGAAATTAAAATTAGTACATGGAATATTAGAACTATGCTGGCTCCAGGAAAAATGGAAGAAATAGCAACTGAACTAAGAAAATATGAGGTGGATGTAGCAGCCATACAAGAAATTAGATGGAAAGAACAGGGAATTATAAACAAAAAAGAGTACACCCTCTTATACTCAGGAAACGAGAAACAAGGGCAAGGTGGGACAGGTTTTATAGTAAGCAAAAAACTAAAAGACAATATAATAGACTTTATGGCGGTAAACGGGAGAATAGCGTATTTACGAATAAAAGCAACCCCCTTTAACCTATCAGTCTTAAACGTGTATGCACCAACAGAAAATGCTGAAGAAGAAGAAAAAGAAAAACTATATGAGAATCTGGAGAAGGAAATCGAAGGAATACCCAAGGAAGATAAAACTATAGTACTGGGGGATTTTAACGCACAGATAGGTCAAGAAGATTACATAAAACAAGTTGCAGGAAAACATACAGTACACAATGTAACAAATGATAATGGAACAAGATTGTGCAATTTAGCTATAAGTACGAATATGGTCATAAGCAGCACCAAATTCCAGCATCCGAACCACCACAAAGTGACTTGGAGTGCCCCGGACAACAAAACATTCACGCAAATAGACCATATATTAATAACAAGAAGGAAACAAAGCTCTGTAAAGGATGTCCGAACATTTAGGGGAGCTTGCGCAGATACGGACCACTTTCTAGTTACAGCAACTATAAAGCAGAAGTTTAAAAGATGTAGAAGAGATGCTAAAAAAAAAGAAATGGAACATTGAAAAATTGAACCACACAAATGCAAGAAAAAAATACAGAGATACTTTAACAAAAAAATTAAGAGAACAGACAAAGTCAAATGATATACAAACGGAGTGGGTACAAATCAAAGACTGTATAAAAGAAGCAGCAGCAGAACATGTCGGAATAAAAGAAAAAACAACAAATAAAGGCTGGTATAATGAAAATTGTCATGAAATACTAAATAAAAAAAACGGGGCAAGACTAAAATGGATCCAAACTGGCAAGCAACAGGACTTACAAAAATATAATGAGTTAAGAAAAGAATCAAAAAGCGTTAATACAAGAGCAAAAAGAAATTGGATAGACAGCAAAATAAAGGAAATAGAAAGGGAAAATATAAATATAAACTCGAAGAAGTTCTATAAGAGCATAAATGAACAAAATAAGGTAAATAAAGGGAAGATAAAAGGCATAAAGGATAGCAACGGAAAAGATACGGAAAATGAACACCAGTACAAAATGACATGGACGCAATATTTTAAGGAAATACTTACAGATAAAGAAGTACTCCAAGATGAAGAATATCAACAAATAGAAGATCTAGAAAATGCAACCGAAAGTACGGATGAACCAACAAGAGAGAAAATCTATGAAATAATCAATAAAAGCCGCAATGGAAAAGTACCTGGATTAGATGGCATTAATATGGAGCTAATAAAATATGGAGGCTTTGACTTCCAATATCGGCTATATGAATTGATCAAAAAGATATGGATCGAAGAAAAAATGCCTGAGGATTGGGAAACTGGTGAAATTATTACTATACACAAAAAAGGGGATCAACAGATATGTAAGAATTACAGAGGACTCACGCTGCTAAACACCGCATACAAAATACTGTCAACACTCATACAAAAAAGAATTTCAAAACAAACCAAAACCATAATTGGACAGTACCAAACCGGGTTTACATCTGGAAAATCTACAATAGATGCTATCCATACGGTCAAGCAGATAATGGAGAAAGCGCATGAGTATAAAATGGAAGTGGAAATACTCTTCATAGATTTTGAACAAGCGTTTGATTCGATAAAAAGAAGTAAGCTCATGTCGGCACTAAAAGAACTGGGAATACACCCCAAACTAAGAAAACTAATACAGTGTACAATGAAGAAAACAACAGTCACAGTAAGGACACAAGTGGGGAACACAGAAGAATTTGAAATAAATCAGGGTGTAAGACAGGGGGATGCTTTATCAACGACGCTGTTCAATTTGGCACTGGAATATGTGATGCGTAAAATAGACAAGAGAACAATAAAAACTAGAAGTGGACAAATAGTAGCATATGCAGACGACATAGCACTTATCACAAGAAGTCGAAACACAATGGAAGAAATGCTAAAGGAAATAGTACTAGAAGGAAGTAAAATGGGTCTCAAAATAAATGAAAAGAAAACAAAAATAATGAGGCTAGATAAACGTATTATAGGAGGTAAACAGAAAATAAAAATTGGAAATTTTGATTTTGAGGAAGTAGATACATTCAAGTACTTAGGAACAACCTTAAGTAGTGACGGAAATAAAGAGGCAGAAGTCAAAGAAAAAATAACAGCAGCTAACAGGGCATATTATGCTAACAAAAAACTACTGCAAAACAAAATACTAGGAAAAAGTACAAAAATGAGAATATATAAAACAGTTATTAGACCGGTCATGATATATGCTGCAGAAACTATGACTATGACAAAAAAGCAAGAAGAAGACTTGAGAATTGTTGAGAGAAAAATATTAAGAACAATATTAGGACCAGTAAAACTAACAGAAAATGAGTACCGAAGAAGAATGAACCATGAAATAGCAAAAGAAATTAAAGAGGACATAGTAAGAAAAATTAAACAACAAAGAGCAAGATGGCTGGGACATGTATGGAGAGCAGGAGAGGAAACAGTAGCGTACTCAATATTAGATTGGACCCCTGGAAGTGCTAGAAGAAGAGGAAGACCAAGGTCTACATGGTGGCAAGAGGTAAAAGACGACCTTAAGAGAATTGGGATGTGGAACTGGCAAGAAAAAACGAAAGATAGACGAGCCTGGCAGGATATGTGCCACAAGATATAAACAGAAGAGAATGGGGACTGATCTACCCCGAAACAAAGAAAAAAAAAAGATCTAGAAAGCTCGTAAGAGCGGCGTTACCCCATCTGGGGTGTTTAGCCACCATATATATATATATATATATATATATATATATATATATATATATATATATATATATATATATATATATATATATATATCCTATTTATTTCATAAGAATGCCCAACGAGAGGATAGGAAGGAACAAATTAATTTACATAATTATCACAATGAACTACAAGTTTGAATCCTAGTCCACGTGTACTTGCTGTTGGAAACTGTACAACATATTTTTTATATTTAACAAGAGTAGAAATTGTAGTGAATACCATAATGAAGTTTTCTTTAGTGTTTTGTTTTAATTTTTTAGAAAATGTACTTTGAACACTATATTTATCGGATTCAAATCAAATTTTTAGAGTATATGTCAAAGATATCATACTTTGAGAATTTTTTGAAAATTGTGTCTATACCTAACCCCTTATGTTCTAGGATGCTCTTGATAAAATGATTGTTTTTCTTACTAAGTGAAATCCACATTTTAAATTTTTTTAATTGACAGTATTTCGAAATTAGTGCATCCGGTCAGTTTAGATTACTCACGGTACCCTTGGAATATGTAACCATTGAATAGAAATTTTTATATAGTAGAATAAATAACCAACTTTCTTTGATGGTTAGTGTCGGAATTTATTGACGTGGTAACATATCGGAAGATATTCTGCGAAAATATAAAACAGGCAAGATTCCAATTCCCTGGGCATGTAGCGCGGACTCGATGATGGATACGACATGAAGACCGAAACGATGTTCTCATGTGTAGAGGATGGGTGATACACGTTGGTCGGGTGCGTGGAGCTATTCAACTAAAACAGTGGTGGCGTAATCTGAATCTATTCATAACAAATGAAAGTAAATAGTTATAACGTGAAACTATTCAAAAAACAATTAGTGATATTAAATATTCTCTCCCAATGCAATTGTGAACTAAATTTCCTTAAGCTTGGGGACTAATCGCTGATAAGAAATCTAGAAAGGGAATGAATCAGAATATAGTACGTGACGTATCTCCGAAATTTAATATAATTTTACTCTTACTTCTGAAATTAATTCTGGAAATTTGACATTACTTCTGAAAATTTGACATTACTTCTGGAAATTTCACATTACTTCTGGATATTTTACATTACTTCTGGAAATTTCACATTACATTGCTAAAATCTGAACTATATAAGTATTGCTGTTCAAGTTTTGAGATAGACAAATAAAAACAAATATTTGATATTGTTTTTGTTGTTTGTTCAATATACTTTGAACCAATTATCGAAGTATTTTTTCCATTCTGATTGAGGTACCTATAAAAACATGTGATTTGATCACATCAACCACTTATATTTTATAATAATACGCAAATTTGGTTCATTGAGACGTGACTGAGAACAAGATGAATTGAAGTAAAAATTTCTACGACATAAAGATAAAAATAAAACAAAAATTTATAATTGTATATTGTTGTATTATTTCTTATACCATTTCGATGTTTTGCCTGTTCAAAAAACGTTTTTGTTTGAACTGATGTGTGGGAACTCACATATTGTTGTGGTGGAGAATCATTCGTCATCTGCGATTGGTTTCCTTGATTTTCGTACATTTCTGGCAAACAAATGAAGGTGTACCGTTCAGAATTGACCGTTCTATGTTGCTTTAATGGAACGGTGGTGACATGTCCAGTTATTTCGAAAAAAAATCGATGTTTTCTGGTACAACAGCCAATTTTGGTCGACCTCCACGCAATTCATTCTGTAGGGAAGTGCGATTACTATTAAATTTGGAAAACCAGCAAAAACCGGTTGCTCGAGATGGTGTTTCATCATCAGAAGTGGCAGCGATTTTATAAGTACACTGCTGTTGGTTTAATCCACATCGAAAGTCATAGAAAATCATCGTAAAAAATGTTCGTGATTTGATTCGATTTTTTTCACCAAGATGAATATTTCAAGCAACTGTGTACAACTAGATCAAATTTGAAATGGCTCGAAAGGCATTTGTCAAGTACTCCTAAATGTTTGCGAACAGAAATCTAAACCTCTACGTCAGAATAGGATTCATGGAATGTTATGTGTGTTCAGTACTGCCGTACGGACATGAAAGCACAAATGATCAAAAAACTTGAGGCATATGAGATGTGGAATGACGAATGACGAATCACCAACGACGAAGTACTAGGACGCATTGGTAGCAAAAAAAGCTATTGACAATTATTAAGATAAGAAAAACATCTTACATCGGACAGATCTTACAAAACGACAAATACTATCTGCTACAGAACATAATGCAGGACCGAGTAAAGGGAAAGACATCGGCAAGAAGAAATCCTGGCTCCGTAACATAAGAGAATGGACAAATCTCACCGTCGGAGAATTGTTACATGTTGCATTTAAAAACGTGGTCGCCAATCTTCAATGAGAAAAAGAAGTGTACAATTCGAATAGCATTCGTATGGTAACACGTTCTGAGTACGTTCACTATTAAAAATGACAAATTTTATGATCTCAAAACTTAAGTAGCAACCCTCG
Source organism: Diorhabda carinulata (assembly GCF_026250575.1). Lineage (NCBI taxonomy): Eukaryota > Metazoa > Arthropoda > Insecta > Coleoptera > Chrysomelidae > Diorhabda > Diorhabda carinulata. The sequence continues at coordinate 17,027,349 of NC_079462.1, forward strand.
TATTATATTTGGTATACATTAAAAAAATAACACTGAAATCAATGTTTATCATTTTTCTAAACCTTTAAAACATATTGTGTTCGTTGTGGATATTGCCATGATTAATAAACATATAGGTCACACTAACAAACATCGAAGAAATCGATGTTTTTTAGCGAAATATGTAATTAATTGTAGGGATTTTGATTTCGTCGATATTTTAAATAAATAAGCAAATAACATAATGATACTTTTCATCCAAATGGCAAACATATCTCAATAGCCAAATAGCTCTTACAAAACAGATACTTTTTCAATTTTAGGTTGCACTAATATTAATCGATGAATTAAAAAAAAATAGCCAGAGAGCTTTGAATGTCTTTAAGGTTATGTTCAAGCTAGCTTGGAAGTGGTCAAAATTAATTGACCGAAAATTTGTTATAAAATCTTAAATTCCTCCATTCATGCAATTTAGAAACAATATTAAAATATACTTTTCCTCCAACAATCATTATAAATGTATATATAGGGAGGTTATTCGTTAGGGAGGTTATTCGTGGTCTTTTTTTGGTTGATTTCAAGGACTCAATCTGCCTACTTGGAATTACATGGAGGAAATGAAAACCTGGAACAAAAAAGTAAATAGAAATAAACAGTAATAACCATTGATAATATCGAGGACACTAACACAATCACTGCTGGTCTAGAGCTAACTCCTCAACCCAAAAGAGAGTATCACTTTGAGCTTCCGTGCTCGGATTCGAAATCCATCTAGAAGACATACAAGATTCCATTGGTTTGGGTTTTCTTTCCCCAGGCTATCGGGATTGGTCGTGAGTCAATAATTACTCATAATCAACCTGTTATTAACTAATTCTTTTTTGTTTATGTGTAAAAAGCTTAAGTATCACCTCACCATAAGAGATGACCACTTTCTATATACATCTATATACATATTTAGAACTATAATCATGAATAATATCTATGCTACACTGATACGTTATATACAATAGAATATACAGGGTAATTCAAAAAAAGGTGATCTCGTCTCTAGGATAGATAGAAAACTGAAAAATATTTGGGGTTTGCCCTGTAAAAAATTCTAGTAATGCCATCCGTACTGTCAACATTGTATTGAAATTTTATACGAATATGTTTTGGAAACTGATATATCCAATGAATTTGTTTTTATGTCTCTTGCAGAGGGCGCTCGTTATCAAGTAGTATATTTATCAATATTATATTATATTTTGATTTGAAAATTATGAAGTAATAACCGATGTTGATATAAAGCAAGCATTATGTGGATTGATTGAATTTTTTGTTGCGTAAATGACACCTCATCGATGAAACGGATACATTTGAAAAAATTGGAAATGAGGGCTTTCGTTTCTTGTAACGTTTCACAAAAATCCAATCTAATCAGTATAGGATCTTGTTTTTCACAGTTAAACAATTATAGGCTCTGATCTATTGGAGTATGAAACAAACAACAATTTGATGATCATGTATTGCGGCTCTGGGACTCAAATATTGTTTGTTTCATACTAAGACCCCCAATAGCTGAGTATCCATAATTATTTAACTTCGAATTTTACTTATCGTTCAATTAGCCTTCTACCTATAATGTCCAAACGAAAAATATTACCACAATTTTGACGTATTTTTCACAAAAATCGGAAAATGGGGAAATTTTAAATTTGCAATTTGGGGCACTTCTCGAGGTCAAATCTGAAAAGTAATGACATATTCATGTTTAGGAGGGTCAAAATATGAAAAATCGATCCTAAGAACGTCAAAACTGTTCACCCCACTTTTTCATAAGGGGTGGGACCTCAAAAATCGACCCCCTGTCCCTTCTATGGCATATTTCGAGCGGCTCCTGATCTCTAAAATTTTCTTTTGGCATCACTGCCCAACATACCAATTTTCATGCTTCTATCAATAATTGTATTCAATTTTCAATAATTCAATTTCATGTTTCCAAATTAACTCTGTTGTGTTTATTACAGCAAGTAACAATCGGAAAATAATTTAATAAATTTATTTTACATGTTTTTCATTTTTTAGTTGCAGCTGACTACACCTTTGTCAATAAATTAGCTAACTTAGTGCTCATAATAAGTTTTTGTTCCAGATTTGGAAACGTCCTACGATTCATGCCGGAAACTGACCATATAGGTTTCATATTAACACCGACACGCACAATTCGCCGCCGATCGCCGTTGTCGGCCCATCTTATTGTCGTTGATCATTTCAATTAATTTAATATTCTACATTATACGCGACAACCGAAACCAATTATGGTGATGGAGGTTTTTTTATTTGTCAGATAAAGACATTATTATTTCTTCGTGATAATATTTTTGTGTACTGCATTGGGTCAATGAATTTTATTAGTTTTATTGTATCAGTTCGTTGCATATAAAATGTTTGTTGATAACGTCACAATTTATTTCTGCTGAAATTAACATATTTCTATTAACGGTTTGAACTATTATAGTCCATTAAACACAATTTTAGTACCCTTACCTTGCGTTTTTCTGAGGACGCAATTTTATTTTACCGATGTATGAGGGGTCAAGGAAAGCTCTACTCCAAGTTTGTGCGGTTCTACACCTTGTCCCCCGACCACCATCTTAAATAAAGGGGTGAAAAGCTAATTTTACGATATCTCGCGAACTATTATCCCTACAAAAAATTCGTAAATACATAAATTGTGGCAAATCGCTTTGCCTACAATTATGTTTATGACACTCTTTGCCATTAACCGCGAATTTAAAAAGTTAAGAGCAAAAAAGTGCAAAAATTTTGTCAAAAATTCCTTTTTTCGCTCAATAACTATTTGAGGAGCTCGATTCGTTAGCTTAAATGAATCCTCCAGAAAATAGTTCTTTAAGATCGATTCACAGTAGCAAAATGTACTTTAATAAATCTTAAATAGTGACTTATCACATAAAAATTTAACTCATGATTGCAGTTGCTATTTGTCAATACCATAAAAGCCTTCAGTACCAAACACTTGTTTTCTCTGCTGTTTACTTAGCTCTATAAACTCAATTCATTAATTTCTGCTCGAGCATCGCTGCTTTTCTTAAAACCCCATACCTGGTATCAGTTTGTACGTATGTGAGCTTCCATTATTTATTAACAGATTCCATTTATTAATTTTTCAACTGAGAAAATTAATTTCGAAATCCAATTCGTTCTTGTTCTATGAGTCCATTGAAATGTTACAATGGACTTTCGTTTTTCTGGTGACGCCAGAATTATTGATGTGTGGGGGGGTCAAGGAAAGCTCACCCGCAAGTTTGTGGGGTTCCACCCCTTGTCTCCCGGTCGCCATCTTAAATAAAGGGGTGAAAAGCTATTTTTGACAATATTTCGCTAACTGTTATCCCTACAAAAAATTTGTAAAGTCATAAATTGTGGCAAATCGACACTGTTTGCCATTAACCGTAAAATTTTTGCAAAAAAGTGCAAAAATTGTTTCAACAATTTATTTTTTCGCTCAATAACTTTTTATTTTTTGATTTTTCAATAAAATTACCTCAGAAAAATCTTTTAAATCGTTCTTTGAGGATTAATTTTATATGTGGATTTTTTGAATTCAACTCATTTTGTGGCTCATATAGCGTTTCAAAAGTGCCGGCGCGCATCTATGCTCACCACATTGTGCCAAAAACAAAATATTTGTTTATCATTTCAATTTTTTTTATTTTTATTTTCTTTAGAGAACATTTATATATAATTGATTATTTTTAATCGTCTCTTTTCCCCGCCACCTATGAGGTGAGTTTTTTCAGTTCAGGCAATTTTTACAAGATATGGATGAAAAGTTTTCTCCCTTATTTCATCGAAGTTTGTTGGCTCAGTCGAGGAGTAGTTTTAGAAAGATTTTTTGCATTATTTGACCCTATTCAAGCTTTCATGTTAGAAAAAGGCAAACCAATTGATTATGACAATGACTGGTGGATTGATTGTGCCTTTTTGGTCGATATGAATAAAAATTTGACTGATCTAAATATAAAGTTACAAGGTAAAAATCTGATTGTCATTCAAATGTATTCATATATTGAAACAAAGTTGAGGCTGTGGGAAGATCAGGTAAAAAATCAAACTTTGGACCATTTCCCTCATTTAAAATCATTTGGCACAGTGAACCAAAAAAATTGGATGAATATTCTCAGCAAAATTTCAATTCACGAATGGTTTTGAAGACTTACACAAAATGAATGAAATGGAATTCCCAATTTTCAACAATCGAATCAATTTTGAAGCTTCACAGGCGCCAGTTCATTTGCAAATGGAGTTGATGCATATTCAATCGCACACAGAATTTTGGAAGAAAAATTTAATGAGATTAACGCTCTTACATTTTATACACAATTTTTCAAGAGTTTGGATAATTACCCGGAATTAAAAAAGCATGCAGCACGCATTCTCTGCATGTTTGGTGGCATCTATTTATGTGAGCAGATGCTTTCAGTCATGAAAAGAAATAAGAACAAACATCGCACAAGACTTACGAATGAACATCTCCAATCAATTTTCAAAATAACTACAACGAATTTGAGACCTGACATCAATGAGATTGTCAAAAACAAGTCAGTCATCTGGATCCTCGAGCTCAACATAATTACCTAGCATCTTTTATAACTTTGATATGATTTTTAACAACCGCATATTATATACTTATACAATTCAATAAATAGAATGTTATAATAATCCAGTTCATTTTTATTTTATTTCCAATCTGGCCCACCTACGAATTCAAAATTTAATAGTGGCCCTCTGCAAAATTGAGTTTGACTCCTCTAGTGTAGACAATAATAATTATTCCAACAATTTGATTAAGAATGGCCTATTTTTATTTATGTTTTAGGATACTTCTAGTGGGTATTTATTTATGTTATGCCTCCTTATTATGTTGTTGGAAATAAGAAGTAAAATAATTTAAAAATGTACTTCTATGTGATGCGGCTTCAATTTAAATCATATCTTAAACCAGATCACAATTTTAAACAGATTTTTCGTTAACTGCTACCCACAGATGTTTGAAAATCAATCGATCTTTTAAAACGAGTTATCAGTTAACTTCTTCTTCTATAAATGCATATCCACTTATGGATGTTCACTTCTCTATTTCTTGCGGTGTGTATTAAGGATTGTATATTGTGTAGTCCTGTCAATTGCCTTATGTTTCGCAGCCAAGATATTTTCTTCCTTCCGATCCCTCTGTTTCCTTCAATTTTACCTTCGATCAGTAGGTGCAAAAATTGATATTTGTTGTTTCGCATAATGTGCCCTAGGTACGCCTTTTTAATTAATTCACGTTTTTTACCGATGCGTCTTAGAATATCAGTTAACAGCTTTTTTCATTTCAGCTTTTATGGATTATGTGCTCCTCCTCTAGATTGTTGATGTAATTGAGTTGAAAACCAATAACTGACGTTTTGTTTTTCTATAGAGTTCGAAATATAGAGGATGATACATTTTCGAATTAATTCCTTGTATAATTCTATCAACTCACTAGTGCTTTCAAAAATAATAGTCCTTCAATTGGATAATGTACGTATGTATAATTTAATATATTCATATATCGTACCTTTTAATTTCCTTGTGTCGTCTACCAATATTTTTGAATAGCTATTTCAACCGGAAGTTTTATTTATTGATATGCGTTGCACTCTCGGTAAATAATTGTGTCATGGATGTTTATTGCTAAAAAATTTTTAGTCTCGTGGCGTATCGATGATTAGCAGAACCGTGCCAATGATTGCTAAGAATGTCTTCTGAATTTTAAATTCCATTAAATATTAGTTTGTATTCCGCGAAGATGTGAATGATTCATTAGTTATTGTTCATTAATATTTTTTAGTTATGGTTTATTAATATATTTATTGTAATGGCTTACGGTAATTGTTTATAAACGCGGTAAATAAGGCCCAGCTCTACGTGTTGTTATTTAGAGGTTTTTTAAACGTATTTCGGAATAAACAATATGTATACTCTATGAACCCAGACACATAAATAATATGAAAATCTTACAAAATAAACAAATTCATTTTAGACTATTGTTTGTTGATATTGATAGTAAAAACATCAGGATCATACGAAAGATGTATGAAGATCAAACAGCGGTCTCTAACTACGGAACACCTTCAGATACTTAGGGGAGTCCGTCAGGGATGCAAACTCTCACTCATGTTATTTAACATATACGTAGAACGAATTTTTCACCTGGCATTATATTACCATCAAAAAGGCATTAAAGTAAATGGAACTCTCATAAATATGCCGACGATACTGCGATATTAGCCGATAACGTATGAGATCTAAAAGAGGTAGTCAATTCTATCAACGAAATTGGAAATACGGACTCAAAATAAACGCGCATAAAACCAAAATAATGGTCATAAGCAGACAACAACACGGCGAAGCTCAATTACAGCTTTTACAAAGTTTAATAAGTTTCTATAATTCACCGAGAAGTTATATTGTTATATTTGGGCAATACTTTTGTATGGCGTGGAGACGTGGTCCCTGAAAGTGAGATCCTTAAACAAAATAGAAGCAATGGAAATGTGGTTGTTGCGCAGACTTCTACGGATACCATGGACCGAGGAATGAAGAAGTACAGAAAAGAGCGGGTGTGAAGAAAGAGCTGATCGCGGTAATTTATAATGAAAAGTATGTTTTTTGCCACATATCCTGCCAGGAACGAGATATTCAACTCTCAAGCTCATACTAACGGAAAGATTGACGGAAGGAGAAGACCAGAAACAAGATTCCTGGCTGGTTGGACAAGAGAGCAGCACCTACACTCTGCTACTGCTACAACTACATCAAAGCTCACAACACTTTCTGAAGGTGAAAATTTGGTAATCTTAATACGCCTTAGGCAGCGTAATGTGAATGTTATCACCGAAAAGTTTCAATTTTCAGAATAACGATTAGTAAATTAAAAGAAAATATCATAGTTATTCACTTTAGTGAATTGAACGGGAAATTATCGTGTTCTTAGAGGTGAAACTTGCTTATCTCTCGATTTGAATAATTTTAGGAGGGGACATAACAAATCCTTCTCAACTTTTATGATAAAGCTAGGAAACTATTGCGTATTGTATCAACCCATTTAGCTTTACATGAAAATTATTGGAACACCCGCGCATTTAAGCAAAACGAAAGTTTACGGCAGGTATGGGCAACCTTTGACATGCTGAGGGCCAAACTTTAGCGTGCAAAACGTTCGCGGGCCGCGTTTAAAAGTACTTAATGCATTTTAAAGTAGTGATAATATTTTTTTGCGATAGATATTAGACATGAAATAATACGATAATGTTATTATTGTATTATGTATTTATTATTGACATGTATGTGTATATTGACAATGTGATTATTGTATTTATTAAAATAACAAAATGAAATTTTAAAAAATGGTACATTATAATTAAATAGTTACATTTGCAATTGTTACAAACTACAAAAGTTAAATACACTGAAATCAATGAGACACTTGAGCTTGACTTTGGGAAACTAATCCATCGATATTTGGATGAATTCCACTGATACAAAGACGTAAAGAATTTTCCAAATTATCGTCAGTCAGTCTTGTACGATGTGTTGATTTATTAACTTTCATCAATGAAAAGAACTGTTCGCATTTATAAGTACTGCCAAACGCAGAAATCAATCTTCTTGCGAATTTTCTAAGCTGCGGAAAATTGTCTTCTTCTAGGTATTTTTTGTAGAAATCGCACAACTCTACATCTTCAAATTTGGATTTTAGGAGTGAGTTTTCTTGAATCTCGATTAACTCCATTTGTAAGTGTTGAAATGGTAACTGTTACCAGACTGCATCTGTGACTCCCACAAGCGTAGTTTTATCTGAAACGCTTTCAAATGGCTGTACAAATCATTTACTAACTGTCCTTGTTTTTGAAGTTTCAAATTTAAATCATTCAAATAGCCTGTAAGATCGACCAGAAATGCTAAATCATATATCCATTTTGGGTCACTCAATTCAGATAATGGCTTATCTTTTATTTTCATAAAGTCTGCTATCTCATTTCTAAGCTCGTAAAACCGTTTCAACATTTTTTCTTTGCTCATCCATCTGACTTCACAATAATATGTTACGTCGTTATATTCAGCTGATATTTCATCCAAAAACGTCTTGAACTGACGATGGTTAAGCCCTCGGGATCGAATAAAATTGATGGTTTTTACTACCACATTCATAACATTGTGGAGTCGAATGGACTTAGAACACAAGTTCTATTGGTGGATAATGCAATGAAGGACTATCAAATCATCTTTTTGCACATTTAATTCTGTTGCTGTGTGGTAGCGTCTTCAAACTTTAAACATATGTTGTATAGATAGATTTTTGAAGCAACTACCGCCAGTTCTAGGCCAGGCCAGGTACTTCTGGGACCATCTTCTTACTTACCGTTATTTTATCTATTTGTTCGATCTAAACCCTATTGAAAATAAATCACTCGATACAATATATTATTTTATGAGTGAAATTTTTATTGTGGGTAATTTATCTCAAAATCTAAGTTTTTGGAAACGAACTCAAGTAGTCAATTGATATCATATCAAACAATGCAAAGAAAAACATAATTTCGTCCACGACGACAAATTATTTGATAGAGGAATTTAGTTTTGTAGTCCAGTTATTTAAGCTTAAATTAAGCGAGAATTTAGGAATTCGAGATAGCCAGCTGTTAGTCTGTAAATACTTGTAAATTTACACCCTAAAAGTTGTCTAAAAACCTACATATGATAGGGTGTACACAACTATTAAATTTAAAGGTCAAAGTTCACAAAAATCAGTTTTTTACGCTTTTTGTAAATATCTCATTTCCTATGGGTTTTTTGCTATTTGTATTTATTATCAATATTGTAGAATACAAAATTCTCTACAAATTTTGTCTAAAAAATTTTTCATACAGTGAACCGTTTTTGAGATAGAGGGCGGAGAGCGCGCGGTCACAGCATCACTTCAGGTCAACTGGTGCCTCCGGTTCAAAACGTGCCATATATAGTTGATGAACTATCGATAAATCAATGATTATAAATTTTTGTTTTTATTAATGAAAATATAGGAATTATATTTGAATTTTAACCTAATTAATATTAATAACTTTTTACATTTATATATGGGTGTAAAATTTTTTTAAGCAAAATTTGTAGAGAATTTTGTATTCTACAATATTGATAATAAATACAAATAGTAAAAAGCCCATAGGAAAGAGATATTTACAAAAAAGCACAAAAAACCGATTTTTTGAACTTTGACCTTGAAATTGAATTGAATTGACTGGACTATTATTCGGATTCGGATCAAAAAAATATAGCAAACACAAATAGTATTGACCAGTAAAACCATATACGATTATTTTAGTACTATTTCATTAATTAAACACAAAAAGAGTTATTATGAAAAAAACTGAATAAGATAAGAACAAGCTTTTTATCAGAATGTCCGCACGTCGTTATTACTACAAAAATGTAACACCGCAAACAGAGAATATTACGAATTACATTATTGCACATTTAAAAAGTGCTACAATATCAAGGTAATACCAAAAGTTGTAACTATAAATGTCGGTTAGAATAATTAATTTTGAAAAAAGGTTTATAATTTGTAAAACTTCGATGCTCCTAACAGTAAATGATGGCCATTTAAAAAAACTGCTAGTTATTATCAATGATCCGTTACTCTCTTGAATTTAAATTTTTAAAAATGAAACTTTTTGTATTCAACGTTTTGGTCAACCGGCTTTTTCTCGTTACTATAAAAGAAGCTTTAAATAAGTACATAAAGTAATTTACTATATCCAAATTCAGATTTCAAATGTGGCTCGATTGAAACTGGTTATTCAGACTACCTTGTCTTGTATTTTATCCATTTTTGATTAATATATTTTGTTTATTATTCTGTTTATTGAACCATCATGCTCATTATAAGTAAAAATATAATTATCATCTCAGACAAAGGTCTCCAAAAATGTCAGTGGAGACCTTATTAGTGTAATTTTTTTAAGGTTGATTAATACTAATGATCACAATGATATATCCCAAATAAGTGCAATGATACGCGGTTAATTGAGTTTTCCAATTTATATGCAAACTAAATGTATAAATTAAATTGGAATTTCTGAAACTGTTGACGATATTCACACTGAATACACCGTTTACACGAACACTCACAAATACACTTTCTGACGCGCGTTTCGATAACCAAGTTATCGTCTTCAGACACAGTTTACTTTCAGTCTCTGAAGACGATAATTTGGTTATCGAAACGCGCGTCAGACGGTGTAATTGTGAGTGTTGGTATAGTGGTTGTGAAAACAGTTTATTCGGTAAAAAAGTATAAACACTGTTCACGACTTGGTTTATAACACTCTTATTTCCTAACAATTTGTGACGTGGTTAATCAATTGATATTATCATTCACTGAGATTTGTCGCTCGAAATTTTCCGCTATTGCTTGTGTTGCAGGTCGTCATTTAAATAGAATAAGATTATCAGAAAACGATCATTATTTTCCTGCTTGAAGCTTGCTTGTAACCATTTCTTCTTCTAATAGACTTATATAAAGTTGATTACAGGTTCATCGAACAGCGAAGTGGGGCTTAAAAGCCTATAACGATAGAAGGACTTTCAACTTTCATGTCTCTGTACTAGTAATCTAGAAGGGGGTAGAAAGACCTGATGCAATACCAAATAATGAAGGAATCTGGTACACGGATGGCTTTAGGATTAATGACTTGGCCGGAGCAGGCTTTCTGTGGCAGATATCCTTCTTAATCTGCTGTAAAATGACATACGGCTTTACTAAACTAAAACTACTTACACTCTAAAAGTGTTTAAATAAAAAAAAATTCAGTAAAATTTGTGGTAAAATTCTTAATATTCGCTGATAAGTTTTTCTTATATCTTTTTAATGTTGCTTGAGTTAATTTACATTATTAATTTTCTTTTGTTTTAAGAAAGTGATAATAATTTCCATCTAAATTCGTCGTATATATCTGTGTTCACATTTCCTTCCCCATTTTATTTTTTTTTTCGCAGTTCTACAGTTGCCAGATCTGGAGTTCAACCATACCTTAAGAACTCAACCGTTTTTTTGACCGTTTAAAAAAAACTAGGTAGATAGAGGACGATTTAGCAACGAAGCGCGAGTTTTATGAAATTTTACAAATGGAATGCGAGTGAACAAAAGAATACTCAAAATATTTGAAGAAAATGTAACAAGCCGAATGAAATTTTACACTGTTTAGACAACTGGGCTGTCCTAAAAACTATGAGAGCTGAAATGGTGTAGTGTAGGCTTGTGCTGTGCAAAAAAGACCAACACGATCTGATGAGGGATAGCTGCAAGGTACACCTCATTTGGGTGTCTGGTAACTCGGGCAACGAAAAGCTAATTCAGCGAAATCACCAATAGGACAAGAACGAATTCTTACTATGGCTCGTGTACCTATTCATCTTTAAAAATCTAATAAGGAGGAAGAACCTGCAGATTACTGCATCAATTTAGTGGCCAGTATTCACATATGAGATGGCAAGCCTCATAATTTGCATATTGAAGTTAAAATGTTCAAGCTAAGGTACTTGATTAGCTTTTCAAAGGACATCACTGATAGCTTTAATTGGGGCACAATGGGCGTATCAAAAGCCCTATGTATGCAAAGTGTGACACAAATTTGAGCTAGAACAAATGTGCTTGAGCTAATCGTCTACAAAACTCTTCAACTGTTGTACTTTGACGAGTTTCACAGAATCAATATTATGTTAACTACTGTTAAGTACCCTTCGTGTAAATCTAAGGTTTCACCTTTCATTCATATTATCTTTATATTATCATTAGACATATTTTATGAGATAGTATTAATGATAGATACAACTGAAATAGAACTGGACTCAAATTGTTTACTTTCGGTTTGTGTAACCTAGTGTTAATAGTGAACGATGAAAATCATTAACGGTTCTAGAAATTTTGTAAGTTTTAAGGTCTGCTAAGTAGTAACTGTCTTTTGTCAATTGTCAATGTCATTCATACGACATTCTTAACATTTTCAAGCCATGTAAAGTTTAATAATTGTCGCAATAATTCACAATATCCATCTGCAATAGTCACAAGGAAATTCGTTTTATTTATTTTTTTTAATTCGCTGGTTTCAATGTTGCACAGGTGTTAGTATATTGTTTATTACTATTTCATTGAACGATTTTCTTAAAGCTAAACAATAATGGTGAGGCCTATTAACGACTGTAAATACAAGGTAAAAACTTTAAATGTTATTCTCAGGAGTTTTTCTCTCGCATACCAGTCCTAGATAATCAGTTTGATGTAACAGAACCGGACTTAGATAGTTCAGTTGATTGTAGGACATTATTTTTATTAAAAACTTTGGTCTATTTCTAAAATTGTGTTTGCTAAAGCAAGTAATGTCGTGTAAGCCTGAATGAATTTCTAAATGGTTCTTATTTTTACATTAATAATCCCTAATAGCGTTCTTTAGTTGCAAGCGAACCATTCATTATTACCAATAAAATAATACTTATTGTTGTTCATCTATAACAAATTTGAACAGTTGAACAACCTTCGATGCTTAGAACAATTGTATCTGCATTAAATTCACTGTTCTAATTTTGAGACCTGTTTGGAATTGTACTAGTTAAAATTCACCCTTCAGCTGCGGTTCTGCATGCTTATAACATCGTCTTATACAAGTTGAAGGTGTCTTGTTTCACCTCGAACCACTTTGTTTTTCTAGTCATATCGCACACCATCTCTTGAATTTCAAATCCATCTCCTTATAGGATTTTCCTTATTCGGAATGATCCACAATGAGAATTAAATATTTTTCTGATGTGAGGAATTCACCGATATCGTTGAATCTATTCTTTGTTCGGATAATTTGTCACATTGTTGGTTCTTGCTATGTTGCGCATACAAATGATACGTTTGTCAATAGTTGATTCTCAAAGAAATGTTTAGCTACAGTACTACTGTATTTTTTACAATACGCTCACAGCTGTAAAGTGTAAAAGGAATTTTTATGGCAAATAATATTTTATGAGATTTTGAGTTGTATGAAGTATTATCACCAAGAAAGTTTTGTTCTGTTATTTGCAATTGGAAATATTACACAGATGGTGAAAATTTTTATGAATTAATACATCGCAACATAGTAACGGACAAAATGAACTAGGTTTTTGTGTTGATAGTGGCAACTTGCAATTTCTGGATGTGTCTAAAATCATAAGGTGGTTGCCTGTATAAAAATTGATCTCACCTACGATGGTTGCTATTTAAGTTTTGAAATATGGCAACACTGATGTGAATAAGTTAAATCTGACATTACCATCATAAAGTTTGTTGTTATACTAGTGCTATTTGAGTTGTTTACAGAAGAAATCTCGTAAAGGTCGTCCAAAATCGAATGTTGCGCGAGAACAAATCGATGCTGTGGGTAAACTGATATTCCAAGATCTTCATGTGATATATCATGATATTGAGGACGTTTATTGCGCTCACATACATCCAATATTGCATGGAAATTTTATTGTCAAAAAGATTTGTTCGCAATGGATACCGCATAATGTGACAGTCTAAAATAACACATTATGCCAATAGGTGCAAAGAAATGTAAAAAAATTCAAAGGCAGTGCTTCAAAAGACGTCTATGATTATAGATTTATGCAAATGAGCCCAAAACTAAAAAACAATTGACTCTTTTGGTCATGCATATTGATTCACCAATCCGAAATAACTAGTTCTAGTACTATAGATAATGTATGATTCAGAATCTATCGACTATACTGTCTTTAATTCAGGTCTCTCCGATCATGAAGCAGTATTAACATAATTTTGAAAAAAATCCAATACTAAAAATGCTTCCCACAAATTATGACGTATTTTTCAGAAAAAAAATTTCATAATTTCAATCACCGTTGTCTAATAAATGACTGAAACATTCTCTCTGATGATGTGGATTTCGAATTTTCTAGATTCATGTAAACACTAACTAGTCTGGCATACACTTTTCATACACTTTTTTCCCTAAGCCTTATTAAACATTATTATTATTATATAATTATTAATTATAATAAATATATAATATATATAATATAATTAATTATAATAAATTAAATAAAAATAGGTCACCAGAGTTGTTGTGTAGTAAATTGTAAAAATACTTACAGAAAAAGTAAGTGCAAATTGTATAAATTTCCAACCGCTACATGGAAAATAAATCAACGGAATCGGTGGATAGTTGCAGTTACAAAGTTTAAGTTAGTAGTACCATAACCTTATTGTTATCAAAAGTAATAATTCGAAGTACTGTGAATCTTTGTAAAATTGTTAAGTTTAGTTTACGTAAATAATTTTCTTGGAATTCTGTGATAAAAAATTAAAAATAAAATTTATAATTGAATAAATTTTAATATTACAAAAATGTAATTATTAAAAAAAAATGAATTACAGTGAAAAAAATTTTATTTTGCAAACAATTTAATAATTACTGTGATAAAATTAATAAGAAATATAATTTTTAGCGTTGATGGATCACCGTGAGTTCCCAAGAGAATTTATGACATTTTTGCTATATGTTTATTATTTTTTGTCAATTGTGCCTCCATGATTCATTTTAATGGTGAATAGACTTTAAATTCAGACACTGAAACGTTCTGAGGTTGATATAATCTAATGTACTTAGGTGGCATCATGTTCTTCTTTAGAATACTTATGTTTAAAAAAATTGACGTGAGCTTGGCTTGCCCCACTGTTGCTCATGACGTTTTTGAAATACTTTCCTCAATATTAAAAAAAAATGAACGCCGCAACGTGTTTACACTTATCGTTCTTTTTGTACCTACTCTTTTTCTTTCTTATCTAGGTAGGTGCGTGATTCATTCTTAACGAACCGGGTACTTACCTGCCTGGATACCTTCTATGATTTTCTCATACCTACCTATCTGCCTGGATCACAACCACGTTAAAAAAGTAATTTTTACAGGAGTTACTTATTTTGACTAGAATGTAAAAAAATAATGAAATATTGCATCAGGGTACCTGGTCAGCGGAGCCCAATGTCCAATAAATTTCGTCATAAATGTGAATGAGGCACCCTAGTCAGCTTTTACACCCTTATAAATAGGCAGAACAGATAATTATTTGCGAGAAATCCACAGTTTTTTGAGTGTTCATTTACTGGAGGGAGGTTTTCATTGGGAGGGAAGATTTTGTTCAATCACTACCAAATTTCTGGGTATAATTTCAGTTGTAACTAATATTTAGACCCGATTTTTTTTCCTGACAAGGGGATAAACTGCTTGATTCAAAACAGTAGTTTTAACTGTTCATTTACTGGGTAGGTCACCCTATACAAAATTACAGTGAACATTCGTCACACATCGTTTTGAGTTAATCTGAAATTGAAATAGAAAAACCTATTAATTATAACATTATAACATAATTTACAGTACATAATGAAATAAATTATCTTATTGTGAATTGCGTCTAATGAAGTGACATAAGGAGTAACGTGGACTGAGGTTTGTCGAATAACGCGAGTCTTTATTAAAAGCTGTCAAAGTTACGTCGATGCTCCTCAACTTCTCTCACATGTCCAGCAAGAACAAGATTTTTACCCTTGGTCATAGTTTCTTGTTCAACTTTTATTTGATGGCTGATGGACAGAAATACTCTTTTTATAATAATATGCATGTCTTTGGTCAACTAAAAGTAATAAAAAAAAATTAATTATTTGAGCGAATATTTACTTATTCCATTGAAAAAACAATTTAGTTATTTCTTTTTTCATTTAAATATTTTCCTAATTATTATTACGAGACTTTAACATAAATTTGAAGCAACTTAACCTTATATACGTTTTCTGCATTCTGTTATATATTTTATCATTATACTTACTTGTGTTTTTGGCTTGTTCAAGATAATTATAAAATTGTAGTAAGTATTAAATTATGACATTTTTTCTTGACGACTAAATTATCACTATTTATTACACTTTTTTCCAAAATTTTTCCGTTTACTATTGAAAAACGTAATAAAACATGCTCTAACAGCCTCCCGTAGTTCATATTACACTATTACATTAAAGGTTCACGTATATCTACCAAAAAAACATGCGATCTTTATCTCACCTATGAAATTCTCGGATAGTGTCTTCGTCAAAAATTACGTAAAATTACACAAACAATAAAAGCCGCCAAGAATATTTATTATAATAGGTGATTTAGCAATTCTTGCTTGTATTGTTGCTAAAGAAACATGGTCTAAGAAATCTGGGTTCTTCGTCAAGCCCTACCTCTACTTTAGCTGATAACCTTAATAATTACTTTAGGAATATAGCCTAAAATTTATAAAATTCTATAACTCCTCACGATCCGCTTCCAAATCTCCCTGATGCTAATGTGAATTTACACTACTACTACTAATAAATTTACATTAAAAATTTTAAAATCAAGTTTATTTTAAAAGTTAATTTTGTTATTCATTGAAGTTTTCTTGTATAATAATTCTTATTTACATCTTATTTGTTCCTTTATTTAGTTATTTGTATACTTGTTTCTTAGTTTTTTACAATTTTTTGCCTAAAAATTTCAAACAATTTTTTGACAATGAAGCATTTATCTCTCTTTCTATGGGTCTTTCAAGGCGAATCAAATCCAACAAAAGTCGTTTTCGCGAAGCAAATGGTCGCCTGTTATCTCAAAATAACTGAATGTCGCCACCGAGCAACGTAGATCGGTCAATTCTGACTGATATATTAGCATTTGTTTTCCAGAAGTGTTCGAAAAAATCAGGAAAACCCATCGTAGAAAATGAATCATACTCCACCACGACAATGCGAGCTCTCTCACTTAAATTCAAACAAAAACGTTTTGCAACAGTTAAAACAATGAATTGTGATTACTTTTTGTTACCGCAGATCAAAAATAATTTGCGAGGTCAACGTTATCTACACCTGAAGAAGCGGTTGATGGTTCGACAATTGGTTCAAACACATTCTAAAGGGTATTGATTTAATGGAGATTATTTTGAAAAGCAATAAAGTACTTGTAAGGGCGTGAGTAAAATTGAGTCCATTACATCGATTACATATAGCAAATTTTCGTAAAATCACACTATTTTTACTTAAATAAACAACATATACAGGACACGTGACATGTATAACTAAACGTCCATTTAGTTGCACGTTACAAGGCCTCTACGACTCTCCATAAACACAGGTATCTTCAAAAAAGGACTTTCTATACCCTATTCCAGTCAAATTCGACGTATACCTAAAAAGCGCTATTTGAATTTGAATATTATGCAGAAATATTAATTTTTTTCGTCTTTTTCCCTTTAAATAATGAAAAAATTTGAAGCACACAAAAATTTTTGGTAGACTTTGCAATCTATAGTGTAAAAAATAAAATGCATGCTCAACCAAAAAGCTCATTTTAACTATTTTTCGAGATCAAAACCCCTGAACGCTTCACTAGTTTTAAATTCTCTCAAGATACGTTTCATGAAAATTAAACCTAATTGATTTGGAACAAATTCGAAAGTCCTTTGGTGAGCGGTGGAACATTTTGCATGAGCATATTTGTGTTATATTATTACTCCTTCATACGTTTAGAATTGAATCATTATTTCAAATTCTGAATTTCAGAGTTTCTCTTCTCTTAAAGTAAATCAGGGAATACGTTTCATGATTGTTAAATGCCCACTATAATAGCATTTTATTTATTCGAATATCGACAGATTAAATACAATAATTTCTTATTCTACTAATAAAAAATATCAAAAATAATATAATGAAAAATGGTCGTGATTAAATGACTAATTTCATGTACCTAATAATTTGACCGATTTCCATCTTTTTCGCTCCCTGTCTTTCCATAGATCATCTTCTAAGCCTTGTATATTGATTTCTAGCTTTGTTAGAGCGAAATTCTTGTCTCACGTCTCTTATTGTTCAACTCTTGTTTAGAGAGTCGGACAAAATGGACAGAGCACCTGAATTTGTAGTTTATTTATGGCCTGGCAATTAAGATAATAAACTTAATGTACCTACTGGAGGGATCTAAAAATTTAATATCAAAACCCTGCAATAAATAACTACAGTATTGCAAAGCAATTTTGAATGGAATCAATGTGAATAATACATTTATGTTATAGGCTAAGGTCAGTTTCCAAACAACTAAACTTATCCACTTTCTCAACAGTTTATTATGTCCTTATTGAGTTCCATCTCCGATATGCCATTCCCTTTCAGAGAACGTGAACTCCGCCTAAACAGTAGAGCTCACAGCTGGGACTTCTTTAAAAGAGTCATATTTAAATCCGTGTTGGCTTAATTCGCGAGGCGAGGCACGATCTTTACCTACCTACTCCACGTTCAAAATTAGTAATGGGCTCAATATTTTACAATGCAAAAAATTGCACAATCATTTGCTTATTGAAATAAAATCTATCTCTTTCCACATTTCACAATAAGGTATATTTACTGCAATAACATTGTGTTTTCATATGTAATATTTCACTTGAACAAATTTTTCAATCGATATAGTGGCCATTATTAGCCGGATAATAATCGACATTACAAGAAGTAAAGTCAAAAGCAATATGCAAAGAAGCTGAAATAAATATTGTAATTTAATTTAAATTAAATTAAATTAAATATTGTAAATTAATGTTATATTTCAATTATCGTTAGTTATATATTAAATAAATTTTTCACCTTACCATTGAATTTGATGTTAAGTTGTAATTCATCACTATATTAGAAAAAACTTGAATAAAGAGTAAAGGATTCAAAATATTAACCGAAGATGTCATATTTAATAAAAAAGTGAAAAAAATCTGTCAACTCTATTAGAGAGTATACCAAATAAACAAAAAGTTTTTTATGAGACAATTTTTCATATAAGTCATAATTAAGTCATAATAAAGTTTGCTATTTCGCTTTTTTTGCCCGACCCTATATATTGTGTATTAATTATTGTCTTTAGATGATATTGATTTATAATATGCCATTGAATTCTCAAATTAATTCGCCATTTTTTAATTTTTTGAGTAATTGCGCTATAATTTTATCATCGGAATCTTTGTTGAACTTATCTGAAATTCCGGTTTACCTGTATTAACGTGAGTTCCAATTTTCTATACTTTTCCACTTTTCTCTTTATATATTCCAAATCAGCATATTCCTAACCTAGATAATCTGTACTTTGGAAAACAAGGAATATAAATTGATCGATTCATATTGCCACATTTTCTTTCACATAATTATTCTAAAATTTTTTCTCTAAAAACTTTATATCAAAAGTGAGGTTGAGAAATTAATTCTTTTTGCAAAAACATTCCAAGAACCATGCTCCAATTATGAACCTTTTTCTGAAGCTATTGAAATGTGCAAAAGTTGCTTCTATACTAAAAGTCTACGAGAGTACAAAACGCCGGTTTATGGCATGTTGAGAGTGACTCAAAATAAAAGCACGCATGTGCACGAATGACAAGACAAAGAAATCCCAAGTTTGTTGTCCTTTTCTGAACTAATTATTACACACATTGACAATCGGAACAGAATAATATATTAATTCTTATTCTTATTTTCAATTAAAACAATAGGTTGAATAATAATTGCATACGCAAAATAAGGGATTCACAAAACGAAATATTCATCCATTGTATTCTAAATACATAAATTTACAGGAGCCCATATGCAGGAATGATCACAATACATAAACAGCTCTCATCGCTATAAATACATATTCAGGGTATTTTTGTTGCTACATTTTCAGCTTATAGCAAATTCAACGTATTTACAACGAAAATCATTTACGAAAATTCTTATATTTGAAATATTTTTATTCATAAAACGGTTATTTAATATATAGGGCCATTAACTCTCATTCACTCCGTATATGAATCGGCTAGAACAAAATAAATTTTATAAAAGAAAAGTTTGAATTCCATTTTCGATTAGTTGTTTTAGATATTGAAAACATATCTTGAACATAATGGGGCTTTAAACATATAAAAAAAATTCAATGTTCACAGAAAGTATCGACTTCGAGTTCATTACACTTATTCCCCTCTCAACAGTGCTTTCCCATATTTATCCATTATCCTCATAATAGCTGCTGCTTCTCATGGGAACACAGATACAACCACACCTACTCAAACTATAATTCATGGTGATAGCTAATACTCCTGAAAGCATGGTTCCGTAGATCCAGTCCCCTTTCCAGGGAACTTATTGTCATTCTTAACAACGCTGTTCCTATACCCTTACTATAACGCCATCAGTAACGCTCTACCTCGAACAAGAGCGTTTATTACACTTATCTAGGTCACACAGTAGATCATCCATCTCCTCATTCTTTTCCAGGCATCGATGAACCTGAGGTAAAGTAAGTACAACTTCAGCACTCAATCGAAATGAACACTTTCAGGTAGAGCAGATCAATCTAATGCAATGGATGTAGACAAGCAGACCCAATGAGTTGGCCTAAAACTTAAAAAGCTGCTGCATAGGCTAATGCTCAAACACCAGGTCTTGCCTGAAGTAGACGCAGAAGATGCTCTGCTAGTTTCCTCATATTCAGATACTCCAGCTAGATAAGCTGTCAAGTAAATGATCTACGACTCAACCCCTGCATCGATAATTTCCTCGGTCCTTTGATAATCACCGGCACTTTTCCGAAAAGTATACTTTGGTAAATCCTGTTATCAATCTCCATTAAAAACAACTTCCATGGAAAGAGGCTGGAGAATCATCAAGTCTACTGACACGAGTAAGAGCTGTGTGGAAGTAGTGTTTTCGATTGATCTTGATAGTCACGGAGCTTCAGAAGCCAAAGAATTCAAGATTAACCACCGACTGGGAGTAGTAAAGCTTCTCCTTAAAAAAGAAAAAATGTCTGCTTCGAAGACAGTGCACTCAGACGCACTCCGTACTGCCATAAGAAGACCCCTAAGACGTCGGAGACTCACACAAAGAAATGACAAGAGCTTATCAGACAGAGAAGGGCCTTGGAAGCACCAACAGAGGATCAGAGACCTCCAACACGCCAATCCTTGTACTCTATATAATAAAATCAAATGAATTTCTCACAACTCTATTAAGTTGCCCCCAATAATTTTTTTTGTTCAAAACGAATTTTATTTTTCTAATTCTTAGTTCGTACAATGCGATATCATAGCTTTATAGATTGAGACGAATCTACAGGGAGTAAAGTTCGAGGTACCACCAGATTCTAGCTTTTAAGCTGCACAATCACAATCTAGAATACATCAAAAAGGAACATGGTACCAGCACTAGCACTAGTGGAGCATTAGATAATCATTGTACAGGCCCCTCCATCATAGAAGGAAGTAGTCATATCGATGAGTTCTGGAGAGACGTTACGGTTAGCTCCATCCCGAAAACAGGGAAAAGACTCAGTTCAGAAGAAGAATCTTATTGTCCAATAAGTCCATCGTCTTTCCATTTGAAAAAGATGAAAATAATTCCTCTACATAGAAACTAATGTATACCAAAGTCAACTGTTCCTGCTCTTCATAGTCTAGACAGAAAACTGGAAAAAGCTGTGGAGTTTATTTTCCCTTATAGATATTGCCTTCTCCAATAATCCAAGACATTCCATCCATCAAGTACTGGTGAGACGAGGAGTCGAACCAAGCATAGACAACCTTGGATAGTCGCATCGAATCGATCAACTGCCTAGAAATGTATCCAATCCAAGATATGAAGTCTGCAGATACGACGACGACATTGGGTATGGAACGAAATATATTCTGCCCTAACAATCGCTTTAAGATGGTGTGCCACTGGAGGTCTGAGCATGAGCCCCCCAATTACTAGGAAGAACACATAAATCCTAAAAATGAACAGGGCGAATTAGATTATAAGTCTGATATTAAATATTTTGAGGTAGTCTTCGATCAGATACTGAAAAAGAAACAACACCTTCTCCAAGCAGAAAACCATAAGGTACGCTTTGCAGAGCTGCTGTAGAATGGTCGGTGGAAGAGAAAGCCTTCGTTGTGCGACCAATCATAAGCTATTGCGCTTAAGAACAACAAAAACAAAAAACAAAATTTGGGATAAAACCCTAGATAAGCTTCAAAGAGCAGCTTGCCATCAATAATAGAAGCAAAACGATCATGTCTTTAAGCAGCACTACAAGTCATTTCAGACCTGTTCCTTTTAAATCCCTTTATAGAAACTAGAGCAGAACAATCAGCAACTGGGCCTACAAGTAGTCTAAAAGATTTTAAGGTGACTATTGCCCATAAAACAAATACAACAGATAGCAAGCAGTTGATTCATAAAATTAAGTTAAAGCTAGAAGAAGTTACTCTATTATGGGCCACACCGCAGTGCACGATCTGATCATGAGGTGACGAAAGATGGGACGAGTCCTTCAATGAGACTACGACCTCATATATGTTCTCCAAAAAGTGATGGTTATAGAATCGTGAAAAAACAATAGGAAATCAGAAACATGAAGTAAGACTCCAGGTATGAAATAGTCGAAGGAATTTTTCTTTTATTCTACGATCTGGTCTCAAAAGCTGATAAGAGGTCACTGTCTGGTGAATTACTATCCAAAGAATATTGGAGAAACTACCAACAGCGCTTGTCTTTTCTGCAAGAAACCAAAGGAAATATCCGAACACCTCCTCTGTAAGTGCGAGTCTGCCCATAGACAAAGACTACGGTACTTGCATTCAATTTTTCTAAAGTCAGAAGAAGTGAGCTCAGATAAGTAGCCAAATTCGAGGTATTCACGGCCTTTACTATACCTATATATTGAAAAATGATAACTTTGTCTTAAATAATATGTTATCTTTTAATAGTCTATCAATTAGTAATAGTCATGGTATCGGCTAACGGTTATTATTACTATAAATATTGTTTTAAGAAAGACTGAAATTAATTCTAGAAATATAGATTTACTGGAATTTGAATTCGGATTCCACGCTACATCGACAACTATAATTACTGGAATTTCTATAATAGCAGAAGTTATGAGATTTTAAATTCTTTGCAATTCACCGCGAACAAGTAAAAATTGGATTGTTTTTGTTAGCTTTCATGTTTAGAGAGAGAAAAAGAGAGAGTTGTGAACTTTAATACATTTATACCTTCTCAGCCGCTATGTAACTGTATAATATCATATTACGATTAATATGAATTGGTTATTATCAGAAAATACGTGTAAGTACAGGTTCCCAAGAAATCAAGTGTCAGTTTCATTATTTATTAGTTTTTAATTGTAACTGAAGAAAAAATAAATGACGCCACAACCTTTTTACAAAATTATATAGATAGCTCAGAGACTTGTGAGGATACTGACGTGAACAGAAAGTATTTGAAAACAGAAATAGTATTCGAAGTAACAAGCTTGTTTGTATCAAAAATCGAAACGATAGTGGAGATCATCCCCGGAATAGAGTCCAGGTCAACAAGGTCCTTTTGCAGCAACCTATTCTGGTGCATCACTGATATGGCGATGCATATAGCCTTGATAATATTTTCAGCAACAAATACTACAAATGTAAGAACTGCAACTAAAAATATTTCAACAATTAACACAATTTACTCAAAACTGAAACAAATAGAAGAGCCTTCACAAGAGAAGAACTGTATTTGCAGAGTTGCTTGTACAAACTGTGACAAGAAATACTCAGGACAAACTCCTCGAACCTTACACAATGAAACACCAAAGTAGACTAATTATTTTAATATATTTTCCTAGGAAATAATTAATTGAGATTTGTAGTAGCTTTGAGTTGTATAAATTCTTGTAGAAATATTAAATTCATAGGATTTGAAATACAATATTCAAAGTGACCTATGACTTTGAAGATCGGAAAATATATTAACGTTAGTCTTCATTTTTAACAATACATATTTCTCTTATAATAATAAAAATGACCAACAAATTTTTTAAACACCAATGGGGTTTTCAATATCCCCTATATTAGCAGATTATGTAATGGATTATATCTTGGACTTTGTAAAACCTGTTTTACCCTTCAAATTATTCTTTATTAAAAAGTATGTTCATGATATAATTTTATCCCTTCCGTATAATTAAATTGATAATTTATCATTTTACTTCAATAGTTTCGATCCCTATATACAGTTTACTATATAAAAGGAGAATACTAAAAAATCTGATACTAAATTTATAAGAAACGAAGATTATAAAATTTTAATTGACTGGAAGATATATCAATTATCATTCAATCACTCACGTAACACTTAAATTAATTTAATAAAACAGATGAAAAATAGAGTCCTCAGAATTTCTTATCCAACTTTTCGTAAAAAATACATTAGATTACTTTACAAACTTTTTTATGAAAACTCATATACTTCATATCTTTTAAAACGAATTTTGTATAATACATCTGACATTGACATAATTTTGTATAATACATCTGACATTGACATAAACATCGAATCATCATTTTCAAATGTCATGTTTAACATTTCTATTTCATATGTTTATACACCTTTACTATATATAAAATCAGTTACTCCTAAACTTTAAACAACACAATATTAAAATAGCATACAGTCAAAAACTTAATATTCAATCTATTTTTACCAGTAGAAGATAGAATATAGAAGTAGAAGATAAAACACCAATCAATAAATTGCCTAACATAGTATATGAAATATCTTGTTTAAACTGGGACAAAAAGTACATTGGTCAGTCGAAAAGGTCATTGATCAGTCGGATAACTTTCAACAAGAAGATTATACCCTGATAGATGTTCATTAGCGACTCATGAAGGATGCAATATGAATTATGAATCTGCCAAAGTTTTGACAACTGAAAAAAACGTTTATTTTTAGAATAACCAACTAACCTCACCTAACCTATAAATTTCAACTTCGATCAACTTTCAACTAACGACCTAACCTTTAAAATTTATTGTCATTTATATTCTAGCTAATGAATATTCAACTACATCAACAAAATCATTGATATGATTCAGAGAGTATTGAGTCCTGATTAAACTGAATAAATATAAATAAATAAAAATTATTTTGATAGGTCGCGGTTATCAAATGGAGAGATAGAGCATGAAAATGTGAAAAAAAGTGTCATCGAAATGAACATTTTTAGATCAGTCTGACAACAGAATGATAACTGATTTTAACAAAAACAAATCATTGATATGTTCTTGTATGAAAATTTTTTTAAACATAGCTGGAAATATCAAATTACTTGATAAGAATATTTGAAAGAACTCTTTGACTGAGTCTTGTATCTGAAAAATTGGAAAGGGAATTGCTATATTCTAAGAGTAGTGTATGAAAGATGAATGTCCGACAAATAGCATCATGCGGAGCGTACATATATTTTAGAGACAAACTGAAGAAATTCTTATACAAGGTGATAAGGATTCCGTAGAGGGTAATTACCTCCACATGTATAGGATTCTTGACACGACCAATCTTTCCCACTAACCACGAATAAATGACTAAAAACAGATTTATAAAGGTCCCAGTTACGCGAGTAATGTTGCATCTACATACCCATATGAAACTAAAGCCAGATGAAAGACGTGCTACGGTAGATTTACAAGATGGAATAAAATTTACTTACCATTGAACTGCAAACATTTTATAAAAGTGGAATTTCTCTAACTTTCCGAAATCGAGAAACAGAGAAATATTACTTCCCAACAATAACACAAGCCAAAGATAAACATTTTTATTAGTTTCATCTAATTCATTTGTACTTTGCTCTTGAAAAAAATAATATACTTACTTTTTTATTTTAAACTTGATAACTATAACAGTTGTAATTAAAATAAAGATTGTTTTTTCTTGAATTGTGAAGCAAATAAAAAGAAACATTGGTGATGGAAGTATAAAGTTTTTGAAGAAATTAAGAAAAAAACTCTAGCTTCGTTGCTAAATCGTACTCTATCTACACTCTAAACGTGTTTAAATCAAAGTAGTATTTGTGGTGATATTATTCTTTATATTCGCTGGTAAGTTTTTCTTATATCTTTATTAATTTATTTTCAATTTCAAGCAAATTTTGTATAATAATTTTCGTGTAAATTCGAATTTTCTATTTATTTATGGAACACAACGAATATAATTTTAGAAGAAATATGAATTTCTTTTTATTCAAATCAGTTCTATCTACTCGTTCATTCTTCATTTTATTTTTTTCCGTAGTTACAAGGTTGGGAACTCAACCACACCCAAAGGACTCAACCCAACAAATGGGAATTCAGTTGAAGACTGCAGCTATCCTAGATTTCCCTAAATAACTTCCAATATTATCTTCAATATATAAAAATCGGGGTTGTTCTTAATTTAAACTTGTTTTTTATCCCTTGTGTTTGTTTTTGATACGCAATTGATGCGAAGTTATTTATTTTTTTTAATAAATTTATTTGTTGCTGAATTTTTATTTGTTCACAATAATAAATATTAATTTAGAGAATTGTGTCCGGGAATATTTTATTCAGTCTTTATTCATTTAAATCATAAGGTATTTCCATCTTTTATTTTATTAATTTTTAACGTCGTTCGTTAAAAAAATGGTGGCGTCCAATTGAATATTAATTCTTCACCCCATCTAAGTACCAGTTATTTATATACTTTAACCGAAAATTATCTTAAGCCATGCTCATAGTGTCAAACTGTATAATTTTTATGTTGATTCTCTGAATTTTTTCCAATATCATCTAAGTATTAGTCATAGATACTTTAACAAGTTCTCATAGTAGTTTATTGTGATATTGTATTCAAAAACTCTCTTATCGTTATCACTATGTAGAGATTTAATAATATTTTACTCTTACAGCCAAAAGAACAGGAAACCTGTCAAGGAAAGAAGATGAAAATTAACCTATGGTCTAATACCAATTGGTGGTCAAAGAAGTCATTAATATAACGTACCTTTCAGACTCCCAAGATCAATTTTCATATATTTTGACCCTTAAAAAAATGAGACAAGAGAGACGGTTTATAAGTACATTCCAGATTTTCCCGAAATGACATTCAATATATTTTTCACCTGAATCAGTTGGACCATCCTCATTGGAACCAAGGGCGGATCCAGCTTTGGCGCCAGGAGGGGGTTTTAATTTAAATTAAAAAGTAGGTAATTTATTAATGTACGTAAGTACTGTACTTAAAAATATTGATTCTTTATTGTATACATGAAAAACTTAAAACAGTCGTTCCGACGCCTATTGAGGTTAGGTCTAGCTTAACGTTACGTAGTCGACAAGCGCGCGCAAATGTGGCGCGGTAAAATTCAAATTTTTGATACGTTCATTCCCAAACCTTTGCCATCATTCAAAGTTATTAAATTAATTAAATATTGAAGGTATATAGTTACATAAAATCTGTATGGTGACAAAATATATAAATAAAATCGTTATGTCTAATTAGTGGTCCACCCCCCATGACCCCCCCCGGATCCGCCTTTGATTGGAACATCCTGTATGAATCTATGATCATTTTTTTTTCAATTTTATCTAAACTTTAACCTCGGATAATTTAACAAGCTCTCGAAGCAGTTTTTCGAATCATATAATTTGAAAACTATTTACTTTGTTATCGCTAAGCAGAAAATTAATGTATAATTAATTACGTGCAGACCTTCAGCGTTAGGGCATTGTAAACGTGCTGATGAAAGTGCGAAATCTAGTAGGCTGTGATATATTGCATTTACCGAGTGAATATTTGCTCCTTTTTCTTCATTTTTTCTAAATAATGTCAAGATAGGAGAAATTGTTCGGCTCGGTACGTAAAAGTTCAAACATTGATAAAAAAATCTTATACCGCCCTGTCTAAATTGATATAATACATTGTAGTCTATTGATTAATGATAGATTTAATTAATTCCTTTGTATAAGGTTTAATAGAATTATATAGTGGTTGTAAAAACTAGTTTTTACCAGTGTATCAAAGAAAAGGGTCTCTTACTCAAATTTTTAAAAATGTTCGAAAGCATATTTTTCTTTTTGTAGTTATATGTCTACTGCAAATTAATTAAGCAGTAAAGTATAATATTATAATGTTAAGTGTTCGAAATGGCCTATTGTTGAGGCAGGAAAGATGGAAGTTGTAGTAGTTGACGACGGTCGGCAAGAAACTGCGAAGAACTTTGGTGTTTGCAGTCCAAAGTAGAAGACGAATCATTCTCTACACATCAGTTCGAACAAAAACGTTTTTGATAACACAACATCCAACTGATGGGTCATTTGAGGTACTGTTCTTGTTTGACGCTCAATAATTTTTCTTACTCCCTCAGATTAAAAATAAATTATGTGGTCAACGTATTTCTACATCTGAAGAAGCGGTTGGCGCGCTCAAATCACATGTTTTGGAGGTATCTTAATAGGAATGGAAAATATTCTTCAATAATTGGTTCTCACACATGCCAAAGTATATTAATCTTAATTGAGAATCATTTGAAAAACAATAAAGCCATATTCAATCATAAATATTTTTTTAACTGTTTATCTCAAAACTTGTAGCAACCCTCGTATAACAAATTGAAATTTTTTTTTGATAATTAACTTGAAACTTGAAAATATTGCTAGTGTATACACTCCCGAGTATTTCCTACTATACTTAGTGCAAATATAACTTGGATTTGCGTTCATAATATTCTATTTTTGTATTAAGGTCGAATTTTCCAGGACCGAAGCTAGAACATTTAAGAAGCTATCCACTGAACCTTCGGAATACATTACACGTTATTATCTTTCTATCAATTTCTTTGTACTTAATTAAAAATTTTATATGTAATATATATTACATCCATACATTGTCAAAACAAAACAAATTAAATGACGTGAACCAACCAGATACTTAATAAAATTAAATATACGTCAATACTAAAATATGTGAAAATCTGTAATAAAAATTAATATTAATATTAAACCCGCGTGTCGAATGTTCAGAATTAAATATTAGTATTAGAATACAAGTTGTTTACAGCGTAGAAGACACTTTCCAGTAAATATGCCTTCAAATGATTGCGAAATGCGGTAGAAGATATAATAGATTTGATTTCAATTGGCAAGTGATTTTGCTTTTTTGCATTGTAAAATATTGAGCTCATAACTAATTCTGAACATGGAGTAGATAGATAAAGATCGTGCCCCGAGTTCCTAAGAGAAAAGCTATGCAATTATCTTAACTTGGATAAACGTGCTTACGAACTAGGCAAACGGATTCAAAGATTAATAATGAAGTAAAAGTCAGAATGTTTGATCTTTCGAAGCAGCTCTGCTGTTTGGTCTAAGTAAATATCTAACAGCTCTCTTTTGTAGTTTGAAGATTCGCTTAAATTGAGTTGCATTACGGGCATATCGGAGATGCGACTCATAATTATCATTTCAAAGAATTGCCTACAACAAGCTCTAAATTCATTTTTTTTGTACTTTGAAACTGAATTACCGTTGGCACAGTATGAGCTCATCATACTGTTTTGGAAATATTTTTCGTTTCGATGATTATTTTGATAAAGGGGCCACTTACCTCCATTCTCCTTCAAAATTGATAAAATATAAGGTACGCATTTATTCTTGGGTGCAAATTACCTCCATTGAGATAGCTGTCTAATACTCAGAGCAGTTTTTGCAAGACCTATTCAACAGGCACACGTAGATCATGAACACCGGGTTAACCTGCAGACGCCCAGAACTTCAATTCATCGGGATTCCTTCATTTGGAGAAGTGCAAGTCTGTGGAATCAGCCACTAAAGCACTACCACCTACAGAAATTCAAGATCAATATCCACAGGCATCTCCACTCAGCAGGCAACACTAGAATTATTTGAGTGTAAAAGAGTTTACCTTCTAGTGCTTGCGTTTTACATAAAAAATGTTAAAATTAATTCAGTTCATACATTAAGCACAGTTTTAACAAACATTTACCCATTTATCAGTTCAAAATTCATCCGCATCCTCAAATATTTGATTATTGCGTCGTTGTCCATCGAAAAGTAAAAGCCATTGAAAACCAGACTGAATAAGGAGCTTTTCTAGAAACTTAGTAGTAATGTAACTAGTGAATATATGGCATCATATTTACAATGAAAGTTTCATAGGATGCGGATCAAATTTTCGTGTTTCAAAATAAGTGGATAATTTAATGTTGGTCAGTCAATCATTGAACAGTTTCTTTTGATTATCTTTTCATTATCGTTGGCACGGAGATTAGATAGGAAGGAGGTCGCTATAGAATTTTCGACAATTTTTGCCTTCGGTAAAAGTAATATATATCTTAGGGAATGAATAAATTGCTAAAAAGTCAACCAAAATTCCCATTTCCTAATTATAAAGAAAATATTTATCTTTATTTTATCAAATAACATATAAATATGATCACCGAAGAACGTTTTAAATACATTGATTGACCTGCTTCGTATCTAGCCTCCGTGATCGTTGGGTTGTGCTCTGTTTTTTTTGTACTTTTGATTATGTATAGTTTTAATTTTTCACAATAATACATCCAATAAATTTTTATAACATTGCGAATCTATTGATGTATTACATTTGTTTCCAAATCCTCATAAGGACTTAAATTTTTGTATGCAAAATTGTATTTAAATATGAATATTTTCTTCAATTTAATTATGTATATTAGGTACTATAATCATGTCCGAAGCAACGACTTTTTCAAAATAACAGTTCAATGATTTAATATCTTAGAAAGTATTCGAATTTTCTATCGTCTGCCACAAGACTTATGACATCAATATTGTTTGTATTTACAGAATACCTGTAAATGTCGTGAATACTTTCTGTCACAAACTACTGACCTTGCTAGAGTCCTCACCTCTAAAAACTAAATTAATTCTATGTGGCGATCTCAATATTGATTATTCCAGTGTGTGTGCTGGTCAAGAATATCTTCAGTCAATTTTTGTTTCTTTTGGTAGAGTCATGCATATTGCTTCACCAATCAGAATAACTAAACCCAGTTCTAGTACTATAGACTATGTCTGGTCATCGTATTATCCAGAATCTATCGACTCTACTGTCTTTAATCCATGTCTCCTCGATCATGAAGCAGTGTTAACAAAATTCAATACTAAAAACGCGTGTCAGGAATTATGACCTATCTTTTCGAAAAAACTTTTAAAAACTTCAAACACTGTGGTCAAACAACTGAATAGAATATAGTATCTAATGATGTGGACGATTTTCTAGATTCATAAAAACATTAAATAGCCTGGCATACAATTCTTTGCCCGTCAGGTGTATTAAAAATAAACCCTGGTCCACAAAAGGTTTACTTATATCTGCCAAAAAAACATGCGATCTTTATCTTACCTAAGGAAATTCTCGGATATTATCTTCTTCAAAAATTACGTGCAACTATCCAGAAAAATTTATCAAAAGACAATAAAAGCTGCCAAACATATTTATTATAATAGGGGACTCGGCAATTGTCGAAATGTTTCTCAAGAAACATTGTGAATGATCTAAGAAATAAGGCTTTCTTCATCGATAACCTCAATAATTACTATGTGAATGTAGCAAAAAATTACACAATTTCTTCATTATGCTCGTAGTTTTAGCAGAGCTTCGCAGTACAATTAATTACATCAAAAATAAATAAAAATCTGGAACTGTTGGACATTAAAAATGTTTTCGAGTCCGACCGATTGCACATTAACTCACCTTACCACTTTAACGTTTCATTTCATAATGGCACTTTTCTCAATTGTCTTGAGACATCTATAATTATACCTCTGCATAAAGGAGGAGATAAAAATCAAGCATCGAATTATCGCCCAATTACACTCCTTCTCACGTTATCTAAGATCATAGAAAGATTGGTCAAAAAGAGGCATTTATCATTTTTGTTTAAATGTAAAATACTTACTACCCATTAATTTGGATTTTTAAGTAACAATAATCATAATATTTAAAGTAAGAAATTGCATTTCAACGGCTTCAAGGAAATACCACCTTACAGATTGTAATGGTTGATACAACTATGTCTTCTTGCAAGCCAATAGAATGTGGAGTGCTCCAAAGCTCAGTATTAAGCCCAGTTTCCAAAGAACTGAACTTAACCACCTCCTTAACAGTGTATACTTATTGGTGCGATTCAATTTGAGGGAATCTTCCAGGGCCGAGCCGTGTCGGGGGTATAAGGGTTACAAGGCACCCGGGCGACACTAACACGGAGCGGCAAAAGGCAAAATGTCTCTAAAAAAAAAATAACAGAAATCCATCAAAAAAAATTTAGTTGCAAAGCGCAAACTACTTTTCTTTGATAGCGGAATTTCTCCGAAATATTGTTTTCTTATTATTACAACAATACCAAAATAGTGCGTTGAGCGTTCGGGCGAATAGGGCGGCATATTTTGTTTTTGCACCCGGGCGGCGGATATCCTAGGCTCGGCCGTGAAATCTTCAAACTACAAAAGAGAGCTGTAGATATTTACTTCGACTCACTGCAGGGACTTCTTCAAAATATCAAAAATTCTGACTAAGGAAGTAAGTCCTTATTCATCTTTGATTCTGTTTGCCTAGTTCGTAAGCATGCTTCTCCGTCGTTGCACGATTAGCTACTTAGGAACGCGGAGCACGACCTTTACCTACCTATTCCACGTTCAGAATTAGTTAGGGGCTCAATATTTTACAATGCAAAAAATGCACAATCGCTTGCCAATTTTCCCGCATTCCGCAATAATTTGAGGGCATATTTACTAGAAGGTGCCTTCTACATTGTAAACGACCATTCTAATAATAAAATTTAATTATATACTAATTATACTTATTACTATTACCTATTATTTTGTTACTCATTGTGGTTTTCTTCTGTATATTGAAATTTCATTGTATTTGTAGCTTTATTAATTATTTTTATATTTGGTTTTTAGTTTTTATAAGCTTTTGTCTACAATTTTTTTGACAATAAAGTATTTCTCTCTATTTTTACCTTATAAATAAATAATAACACGTTTTGTCTAGGTTATTATTATAATTAAAGGATTATCATATTACAATTAAAGCCCGATTTATCTAACTTTCACTTGAATAATGAAACAAGTACCCTTACAATCTTATATCTTGAAAGTATGTCATTTTGAGGAACATTATAAACAAAACATAAATTTGAGAGTTGATTATATAGTTCTGAAGTAGCAGTAAGAGCTACATCAAAATGATTTAAATTACGCACCATTAATAAAATTTTAATCTGACAGTATTTTATGAAGGATGTAATATTAAATAGTTCAGATTCAGATCCCCGTTCGCAAAAAACATTGATCTCATCCATCTTAATACTTAAGTGATCTTTGCATTGGATGCCTAACTTGTCTACCTCTTGAAGACAAATAGAAGGTCAAATTTCTTGTCATTATTCTAATTGTTAGTTTGCTTTTTTGAATGAATCAATGAACGTCGATATTTACAGTTTTTGGAGTTCGTCCAGATAAATTTTCTCTTACTTGTTTGACTGCAAAATAATGGGATGTTTCGTAAATTTTTGGAAAGTTCAGTAATTTTCACTACAGAAATTCACAAAATGACCAAAGTTGCGAGATTCTGATTCTTTTCTAGTTGAACCTTACCTGAACTAAGACTTCTCCAGAATTTCAGCTCAATGCACCCATTACTTTGGTAGATATGATTTTTTGAATATTTGTATGTTTTATATCGATATTTGTGCATACGTATTTCTCATAATGGTTAAGCTAGCGAGTTGCTGATTTTTTTCCAGCTAAACCTTACCTAAACTAAGACTTTTCTAGAATTTCAACTCAATGGTTTAGTAAATATGATTTTATACTTTCGCGATCCCTTCGTTTTTTGGCTCCAGAAAATCGAAAAGTCATCCGATTTCGATGCATTTTTTTTTAAATCTTTTTTAACGCGGAATTATAAACAAAAACTTGGTAAAATCTCACCTGGAGATTTCATGTAGTTTTATTACTTTAAATGTGATCATAAACGCACTTCTTTGCATATAATCGTTTTTACAAAGCAGTAAACGCAATTCATATATTTTTTTGTTAATCTACAAAAAAAAACGAACTTTTAGAAAAATGAAATTGAAAAATGTTTATTTATTCATTTTTTATCTTTAACAGTCAACCATTTTTTTAATGTGAAAATTTGTAATTTTTTCAAAGTTAACTTTTAATATTGTACACTTGATTACAATAAGTGATTTTGAAAATGTTTTTGTTCATATAACTTTAATGATTACTCAATAAAAAAGGTACAAACGATTATGTGCGAGAAAAGGTCAATTGTTATTATTTTTAATATTTAACATGATAAATCAACATTTTTGTATAAATTTTTTTTTCAATTTGTTCATTATTTTCACTTGATTACTTGGAAAAAAGTTATCAGCAATTATACGTGAATGAATGCATTTTCATGAACATTTAAAGCCCTGACACCAATGTAAGTTTTTATTTTTTTTTGGTAAATCTGACGTAAAAACGAATATTTAAAAAAAAATTCATCGAAATCAGATGATTTTTCGATTTTATAGAGCTTAAAAACGAAAGAACCGTGAAAGTATAGAATTACCCATTTTAAATATCCTCTAGTACTTAATATTATCTTTTTTTCATTTCATCATATTTTCTAATTTAAAAAAAATCATCAAACCCCTATTTTTGGATGAAAAATAAATACTAGGCATAAATTTTGTGGGTAAAGCCATACTAGAAATGTAGAACGGAAGAATTATCCATTTATTGCCAATCATTATTATTACAATTGTGAATTTATATGAGGGAATCTCTATTAAATTCTTTTAGTCCGCTTCTGAAAAATTTCCGAAAATAACTGGCGACTAGCGTTATCTAAAACCGAAAGGAAATATTCTTAACTCAAGTCAAATTGGTTCTAATTCCAAACACAACCCAGAACTGGCTACAGAACGATATAACTATATTTGTAGCGCACCAGAAATAGACACCGTTCTCGTTCTTCTCTCTCTCATTCGTGGAAAACAGATAAATGTGAAAAGGATGTCGGAAAATAGATTCTAAAATAAAAACGTGCAGGACGTATAGCGGACAGTAAAAAAAGTTCCTTTTATTTGTCAATAAATAATAACAGTATAGAAAAACCTAAATTGTTCCTCCACCTATGCTAACTATTAGTCAGTGGCGGATTTATCGTTTACCACCTCTACTGACATCTAAAATTATCTTACGATTATGTAAATTACATTTTTTATCAATATAATTTCAGAATTTGAGAACTAAGATTTCGTGTGAGATCCTTGATTATTTTCACGTAAAGAACAGTTAAAAGACGTTGTTTCAAGAGAAATTTCAGTCATGTACTACTTTCGAACGATTCAATACTAACAAGATATAAATAAAGCTTATATAACCAGTAGCTTCATACATATTTTGTATTGCACTCACAAATAAATTTTTTTTCTAAAGTATCTATTGATATTGCTTATTAAGCCATTAAAGCCCAGAGCTATGAAAAGGTTTAAAAATAATTAGAGTAAATATATGACAAAAAAATCTTTGAATTGTAGTTTATGATATTTATTGTGAGTCTTTGGAGATCCCTTGGACATTAATATCTACGTAATTTAAGTACAATTCATGAAATTCATCAAAAAATTTACCGAGTAGTTGATTTCTCGCATGTTTGAATGGTTTTATTACAAAGGGATCATCTTCTTCTCATCTGTCCGCAGATAATCCAGTGGAATTCTTTGTGGTACAGCACACTCATATCATCTTCTTGTCTGTTCGCAGATAATCCAGTGGGATTCTTTTGAAGTGGTACAGTACACAGAGATTATCTTCTTCTGGTCTGTCTGCAGATTATCCAAAGGTATTCTTTGGAAGTCGTACAGTACACAGGGATCATCTTTTTCTCGTCTGTCCCCAGATAATCCGATGGGATTCTTTGGAAGTGGTACAGTACACTCGGCTCATTTTCTTCTTGTCTATTCGCAGATAATCCAGTGGGATTCTTTTGAAGTGGTACAGTACACAGAGATTATCTTCTTCTGGTCTGTCTGCAGATTATCCAAAGGTATTCTTTGGAAGTCGTACAGTACACAGGGATCATCTTCTTCTCGCCTGTCCGCAGATAATCCAGTGGGATTCTTTGGAAGTGGTACAGTACACTCGGCTCATTTTCTTCTTGTCTGTTCGCAGATAATCCAGTGGGATTCTTTTGAAGTGGTACAGTACACAGAGGTTATCTTCTTATGGTCTGTCTACAGATTATCCAATGGGATTCTTTGGAAGTCGTACAGTACACAGGGATCATCTTCTTCTCGTCTGTCCCCAGATAATCCGATGGGATTCTTTGGAAGTGGTACAGTATACTCGGCTCATTTTCTTCTTGTCTGTTCGCAGATAATCCAGTGGATTTTTTTTGAAGTGGTACAGTACACAGGGATCATCTTCTTCTTGTCTGTCTGCAGATAATCCAATGGGAGTCTTTGGAAGTGGTACAGTACATAGGGATCATCTTCTTGTCGTCTATACGCAGATTTTACAGTGGGATTCTTTCAAAGTGGTACATAAAGAAGCCCTTTTAGGTATAGAAATTTTTGTTTGGTTTGTTCTATATTTCTGGGTGATACTGTAAAATAAAATCTAGAATGGAAATTGTCTGCCCTTTCCCCCATTTTTCATTCTTTTTGAAAAAACTGATTTACATTTCACAGTTCTCTTCTTCCTAACTGTTGTTCCAAAATTTCTCTTTGTCTTATTCAAGCAATAATTCACATTCGCATTCATTAGATATGAAAAAAAAACTATAATAATCATTTTTATTCCGAACAGAACATCGTCAATGAATACTCTCATTAATAGTATTTCGAAGTAACATCATTATTTTGTATTTATAAACGGTCTCACTTACTTCTACAGATAATAACTAGTAATTAAACTCCATTCCAAATATTCATCAATTTCGTTGGATTCGTAACGATTGAACCGACGTTACGTCTCCCACTTTGGAGCCAATATTAAGAGAAGGGTGGACGCAGGGTGGTTATTCGTTTATTGTTAAAAAGTCTTAGAACTCGTACATTGACAGTAATTATTGAGATTATCGGGTGAAGTAGAGATTGTTCTCGACGAAGAAGCCTTATTCTAAGATCATTCACAACAGATCATATTTCTTTAGCAACATCACGACAATTGGTGAGTCTCCTATCACAATAAATATCCTTGGCAGCTTTTATTATCTTATTATAAATTTTTCTGTATAGTTTTAAGTAATTTTGGAAGAAGACACTATCCGAGATTTTCTTTAGGTGAGATAATTATATATCAGTTTTTTTATTAATACACTGATAATTTTGAGCAATATGTGTTGTTTCTAAAAATAGGCGTTTATTGTAGTTATTCTTAGTGCCAACGCGCATCTATCAGGATATAATTTGCTATCACTTTTGTGAGAGGTTATCCGATTGGTGAGTGACCTCTTAAGCTGATCAAAATATTTTTTATCCCAATTTAACCCAGGAATTTCATAAACTATGTTAATCAATTTATTAGTTGGTTTTTTATCCCTCATTTTAGTAAAAAAGATTGAATATTGAGGATTTGACTGTACGGTATCTTAATTTTTGTAGATTTAATATTCCGGAAAGTTTAGGAATTACTAAATTTATATATGGTGAAGGTGTATATCTTGATATAATAATCATTGTTATAACTATAAGATTTTATCACAATTTCAGCTGACCAATTAGTAAGAGATTCAATTGAAGTGTTCATTGATGCTACAATTAAAATAAACAATATAGTTTTTCAATTTCTATTATTTGTTATTAATTCATAACAGTTATCAGTTATTTGAAAAGTTGGAAAATTAATAAGTTTCTTATACATCATTTCAATTTCAATAATTGTGCAATAAATTGTGTAGGGTACTATCAGTCTTACTGATAAAGTAGGTTTGTGACTTTAGAAAGCGTGTGAAATTTTGAGAAATACCATGATTGCTAGTGAGTTTTCTCGTGTAGTCTCATCCATTTGTGTTCCTAAAAAAAATTAATTCAACTAAAGTATTCTCTGTTGTCTGAATAGAGGAATCATGATGAGGGATGAAAGTTCGGTGAAGAACTATTATTACAAATGATATCATTCGAGAGGTTCAGATATTGGGACTTCTCCATGATAACGTTTACATTTCCCTTATCTAATTGTACTAAGATCAAATTGGGGTTCTGTTTAAAAAAGTTTTTTAATCCAATGTGTTGAGAGCGAAAGATTGAATTAATATGTTTTTTACTACGTGATTAGATTAGGTAAGGGTTAGGATTAGTAATTATATTGGTTGCTCTTGCAATAGCAATATTTCGTTCCGGGATACTGGGTATGGAAGAGCTAAGAATGTCTCTTTCTTGTATGAACTTTCATAAAAATATATTTTGAAATAATTGGTTCATCACTGAATTTCTGTCATAGCGTTAAGAATTTTAGCATATCATTTGGAATGATGGTGTTAGATAAGGAGTATCTTTTGATTTTTCAAGTAAAGTTTGAAATTGTGAATTCAGTAGTAAGTACTTGCTTGAATCACCACTCATGGAAGTGAATTTGATGGAACAATTCAAAAATATGTTATTAAAAACTTCTTATCTCACTTGAATATCTTTTGAATATTTTCGTTGACAAATATTTTTCTAGATCTTTACTATGTAAATTATTGTTTAACACATTAAACTCCATGGATACACAAATTTCGAATCATCTCTACATTAGCTTCAGATCAGATAATTTAAGATAATGGAATAGTATTAAAATAGGTAAAGAGTAGAATGGAAGTACATGATTATATTGAAATTATAAACTATGAAAAGTTTTTGATTTCCCATTTATTGCAAACTAACGTTTCCACTTATTAATTATTACAATGAAAAACTGACCAAAAATGATAATCTAACATACTAACGTATTAGAATTATATGAATACAAATTATAATAGAAAGGTTAACAACAACAATAACCACACATAATATTTTAAAACCCCCATTTTTCAATACAGTTAATTATTTGGTCCTCGTTTAACTTTTGGTTTGTTAGTAATTTTTTTTATTTGAAATCATTCCAAAAATGGAACTAAACTTCGTGCACACAATAATGAAACAAAAACATATAAACCGAACACCTCATTACATGTAGGTAACTTGAATTATGAACACTTATTAATTAGTAGTAAGAAAATTGAGACGTGGTTTCTTTGGATAGAAGGAGAGTGATCGATTGTATTACTTTCTTATAACAAAACAAATTGTGTCCTGAACTATTAAGTACATCGCTTATCAAATTCTGAATCACTTACTTACAAATTTATAGTTCTTCCAATATCAATTGCAGAAGACAGTTGTGCGACGAGCAATCAATATTTTATAAATATAACAAATCGTCAGTCCACGTGGACTCATCATCTCCACACATTACCAATGAAAACATCGAATCGTAAACATAAATGCATGTCTATTGATCGAAGCCGTCGTTATTTTTTCGAAATATTCCTGCCAGACAGTCTACGATTAAGAGTGGCGTTGCTTGGTGAGATTCATTTAATTCATAAATTCCTTTAAATAAATAGAAATATGGCGTTCTATAGACCTTGGGCGAATGAAGACAATGAAATTGCACAGTGTAATGAGTTAAAAAGACAGGTATGAATTTAATAATAGAGATTTAGATATACAAATACAACAAGTTACTTTAAATATATTCGAATGTTTAAAAAAGGAAAATATTCAGCAATCTGATAATAAGAATTGCTGAGTTAACTAGAGTAAATAATTTATCGAGTAGTCATGAAATTGAAATGTTTTTTCTTTTGTTTTATTTGCAATTTTCCTTTAGGGTTTTTGCTTTGAAATTTCATTTTCCAGAAAAAAGAACGATTGGGGTACAAAAAGGGCTCAGTTCAAGTCTGGTACCCTGTTTAAGCCAAACGCCCTTACAGGCAGTTACTCTTTACTCGTCTCTTTACGTTTTATAATTTAATATTCAGTTGTAGTTTCAAGTAGGACTACAATTAATTGCATCTGTTCAAATAACGTCCAATTTATAATGATTCGATTGCCTTTTAATGAATACTTTCCCGCATAAGACACATATTATTTTTAGAAGTATTTATAAAAATAATAAATTTATAAAATGAGATATCTACGCCTATGGCAGATCAAACAAAATTGTCGGTAAGAGCTTTTCTAATCTGTATTTGATATTGGAAGTACTATATTTACTATCTTAATATTTTAATTATGTATTTTAGATCAACTCATACCTCGATTGTCTAAAATAGTTCAAGATTGAAATGTTTTAGCAACAATATATGTATACGTATTGCAGCAAACACCCCAAATTGTGTTTTTCTGTTACAGTTTTTATGTTTCAACTGACTCAATCAACAGAACGTACGTCAATCCCTAATGTTTGCTCTCAATATTTCATTTATTCAATTTTTTTTAGGTGGTAGTTTTTATTTGTGAATAAAACTGGCAATAGATGAGAACAATAAATTGTAGTGAATCTAAGCTATAAATAATAATGAATAATAGAAAAATATAAGAAGTAAAAAGATATGGAAAAGAGTATAGAACATTATTGCTTTAAAAGTCTGCAAAGTTGTAGGGGAGGAATTAAGAACAATTAACAAAAGTTTGAAGAAAATGTGATAAATAGGGAATGGAAGTAAATATAGAAATACAAGTGATAAAGATAGAGAAAATGGAAAGAAAAATTTACAGGTAACCTATGAAATTTGAAAAACATCAAAAACAAAGAGTGAAATAGAATGGGAAAAGTATAGAAGTTTGACGACAATATTGACAGTCGCAACGGATGTAATGAGATCAAGCTGTACGGTGATGAGGGAATCTCTAATTTTCATGTTTCTAATAAAAAACATCCGAAAATAATATTAAAACATCATTGATAATGGAATTTCAGAATAATAAGCGTTTTCTTATTGGGAACGTGGCAATAAAACACCAAAGTAGACTAATTTTAATATATTTTTCAAGCTTTCGAATACTTATGTATTCATCGTCTAGAAAATAATTAATTAAAATTTGCGGTGGCTTTAAATTGTATTAATTCTTGTCAAAACTTGAAATTCATGGGATTCAAATTGACGTGTGATAGAAATATTGAAGAATATTTCTATCATACCTCAGTTGAAGCAGTGTAGAGGCGGGGTATATACCAGAGCTTTGAGGAACGGCCAAAATAAGAAAGAAAGGCACCACATATCCTAAATCCTTCTCTTCTGACAGAAATTTATGTATAAAAAATTTCTTTAATTTCTTATTTCTTAGAGCTTTTGATAATTTTATTATTAAATATATTATATTAATTATTTAATAAAATTATTAAATAATAATAATTTCATTAAAATTATTAAAAAAAACTAATTTTTAAACAGAAGAGACCTAAAACGAAAAACATATAGATGCATTAATATAATAAAAAATATATTAGCTAGAATAAAAACAAATAAAGGGAAAAATCAATAAAAAAAACATGAAAAATGAGAAAATAATCCAGTATTATGGAACAAAGATCGAAAATTTTGTTATTTAATTTTGTTATTTGAATATTT
Source organism: Diorhabda carinulata (assembly GCF_026250575.1). Lineage (NCBI taxonomy): Eukaryota > Metazoa > Arthropoda > Insecta > Coleoptera > Chrysomelidae > Diorhabda > Diorhabda carinulata. Next base: position 17,068,979 of record NC_079462.1, read on the forward strand.
CGTTATAATCTCTTGTAATTTCAAATCAAGAGAAATCTATCAAATAAAATCATATTGATCATAATTTTGTTGGAGCTGGATTGAGTCAATATGCTCTATTCAACCAGGAATGAGTTGACCATTGAAATAATTTCACATATTGTGAGAATTTAATAGTTAGAGTTAGCTTACAGTCCTATTTCTCTATTACATAATAATAATAACATATAGGGAAATTCCGTGGGCGATGGCCCTAGTAACTTTAAAACTCTAATGAGGACGAATTTTATTCAATAGAATATTTAATTTGTATAGAAAATTGAATTTTATTTATAACTCATCAAAAATCAACGATAAATTACTTTACTGAATTAAAAAAATATCATTTTAACCTTAAAAAAAACTAGAACTGGACATCTCTCAAGGTATCTAGGAATGATGTCCATAGTTGTCTGGGAAAGTACATCTTCTGTCTCTCCCTTTGCCTTCTAGATCATTTAATTATTTTTCTTATTATCGCAATGAGAAGACATACCCTCAAACCCTACCGTACATTTTTCATTCACCCATGGCATGTAAATATTGCACTATATCTAATCCTCGATTATTTTTTTCCTCTAATATCGATCATAACAACCTCTGCGGTTGTCTTTTTCTCCGATTTCAGTTTTAGTTCATTGAAAACGAAGGGAATTTCGTCGCAACTGCTATCAGACAAGCTACGAATTATCTTCTTTATTTTTTTCTATTTTCTCAAATTTTGATATGCGTTTTAAAAAAATGCTTAGATGTTTGGTCCATTTGCTGACTTAATTTAATTTTACAAGCAGTGGACATACTCCGTTCAGTACTTTTGTCGGTGTTGGTTTGTTGTGGATATGCACTCCATGTCTTATGTTTATTTCAATAAGTTGCTGAATGTTTTCACTAAAAGCGTACTCTTAAAGAATTAGAACAACCAATTACCGTGATTGTTTCTCCTTTTTCGGAGAAAGTTAAGATACCTACAGTTTTAGAACTGTTTTCAACCAAAACATGAATTGGTCAATTATTTAATTGCAACTGGGATTCTATATTTGGCCAGGTTTATTTATTAAGACATTTTCACTGAGAGACGTCTGAATCATTTTAAAAATAGGAGCTTACTTCTGCTTAATACATTCCATGACTTCTAGCATATGACACCCCTTCTGATTTCCTCAATGAAGCCTCGGAATACGAATATGTGTTTAATTCTTTATTGCTCACCATACTTGAATGCAACAGCTCTTAAATTACTGATAGTCAAAGAAAAACCTCGTGACTGCATGTCTTTTATATGCTTGCTCAGTATTTTTTCGTTGGCCGCACCAAAATAACCAAATTAAATTTTATCGCTATCACTCCCGTAAATACTATATCACTGAGGATATCTCTTCCTATTAATCAAATCAGTTTCTCAAATTTGAAGATTATTTTCAGGTTAAAATCTTCAATTAGATCGAATATTTGAAATTCAAATTACTTACTTTTCCATTATTTTTACGAAAAAAAAAAGTCACCAACAAACGAAACGAACTAAATTGAAAGTAGTACCATCGGCATTAAAACCAGAAATTTTTTCTATTAGCTATCTCTCGCTTGTAGCCATCTCCCTGGGAATTACCCTAAGAGCTTATCCTAATGTCCAATTGAATCGGTTTTCTTTAAACCAGCGTAGGTTTTTTTTTTTTCGATTTTCAGGTTTTGTTTTTTTGGTTTTGTAGTCTAAACATCAGAATACATCGATTTTTGTTAAAAGGGCTATATTTACACGAGTGGAAATAAGTCAAATCAGCATTTTAATTTTTTGATTTATTTTAAAAAGGCGCGAGTCCAAAAGAGTTTTTTTTAAAAGGCGTAAGTCCACTTCCTCTAGGGTTTCTGTTGTTTGATTTCTGGGTTTTCGCCTCTTATTTGCAGTCAGCTGTTACTGCTCATTTTTGTCTATTGTTATTATAACCTCACAAATATTGTAGTGGATGTTACTAAACATCCTTGTACAGTCTTTCTAGGCGACACAACATTATTTATGTACCACGAGGGTATAGTACGAAAAAGCCCTAATGAGTTTTGCTTTTTTTTAATGAAAACCTGAAATCAATACACTGTTCAGTTCTGTTCAGTGATAACTGTTCAGGCCAAAACAAAAACCAAGCGATGTCAAGGTTCTGCTATACCTGACAGATTCAGGTCGGTTCCAGAAGGTCACTCAGTATTTCCCTGTTCGCGGCCACAGTTTCCTCCTGTATGACAGAGATTTCGGAAAAATATCTAATGCCTTAAAGAAACACGACCGCATTTTTGATGTTCATGACATAATTTTGCAAAACTCATCACGGTTTAATAAGTTCACTGTTCATGAGGTTACATCATCTCATATAGTTTTAGAGTTCAGAAAATGGCAAAATAAGTTTTACAAAGAATCTTGTTTATCACAAGAAACAAAAGAACAAAACACAGATAAGAAGGATAAAATGTACTCTATTTATGTTCGTTTATGGATTTAAGTTAAAAGGATGTTTGAAGCCTAACCTACAATATATGTTATTATTCGTCATAACTTTTTACTGGCTAAGACGAAAGAAGATACTCTCTTCCCACTTTCGTTTAAGATATTAAAAAACTGAGAGCCTACATTCCAGATGAGCATCGGGGGTTTTTCGAAGAAATTTGTGACTGGACAACTGATGACAGATTTCAAGAGATTGATTACCAGCGATTTCGAGGCTGAAGAAACCATCCATGACCCATAAATCAGAAATATGGCCTAAAATCTACATTTTAATATCTTTTTAGTAAACCGTAAATATTGTCTTACATTAAAAATAACAGCTTTACTTGAAATTCAATTGTTTTTTATCTCTTTTTTTAAAGGGGCGATCGTTCTTAAAATTTTTAGAGGTATATAACTACAATTATGAATAAAGATAGAAGTGTAAAATTTTGAATTCTGTTGTAAATTGAATATCTTTACATTTTGACATTTTTTAAGAAATATTTTAAGTGAAATATTTTGATTTAAGCAGTTTTTTCTTAGTTGTCCCAAAGTTTACTTTCTTGGAGTTACACCTGTTACAAAAACCGAATCAATTATAAAGAGCAAATTTAAAACGTAATATTGTTTTCAACTTATATTTCGTTATTTTCCACTGAAAAAAATTTGTATGTAGAACCCGCAAATCATAAATTTAATGAATTTTTTTCTCATACAACATTTGACAGCAACTTTAAAACTTAATTAATAAATGAGCAACTACATAAATACTACTCTCATAAAATCGATCCAACGTTTGATACTCGTGCAACAAAATTCACGAGGTGAATGCTCGTATGAAATTACGGTGGTAACTAAAATTGAGTTTTTATTTTGTTCTTTCTAAAATATTAGTAATACGAGAAACTTGAAATTCTGTGATTTACATGCACTCACAAAGCTTTATAAATTAAAATTATAACTTAAAATCTGTATTTTTTTTCTCAAAACCCATAGCTACTGAGAAAAGGGAATAGACACCATAATTTATAATTTTTTTAATAAATTGAATGGAAAACAGTAAAATGTAATGAGACTCATAATAAATTCTAAAAATAACCAACTCTTCCTAGTTTTTGTTACAACGTTTCAGAATAGTAGGCCGTTGTCACTTTGACAATAATTTATTTACCATGTTTACTTAATGTTTATTCAAATTTTAGTAGACTGATGTCAAAAAATATTGTTGATAACGAGTGAATTTTTGGCTAGTATCTTTTTGGCAACACTGTTTTTGACAGATGACGCGTGAATCGTGTCTTGTGTCATTGTCAAACTTGTTCAGTATAATTTAATCATGAATCGACTTACGAACGAATAACGCTTGTAAATGATTCAATTTTACTATGAAAATTCATGCTCTATTAAGAGAGCGCATCGGGCAATTCTTCCAATTTAGTAGTTTGGTCTGCCTACTGAGGCAACTATTCGGAAGTTTGTGACTAAATTTCAAACCCAGTTTACACTATTGAACATTAAACCACTAATACGCAAAGATACATTGAGGACCGAAGAAAATTTTGCGGCTGTATCCGCCAGTGTTACTGATGACCGTGAATCGTGGAAAACGTGGAAAATTTTGCGAAAGAATTTGGGTATGAAACCTTATAAGATACGGCTGGTGCAAGAATTGAAGCCTCAAGATATCCCACAACGTCTTACATTTGGTGAATGAGCGCTGGCAAAGTTGGAGGGAAATCTACTTTTTTACCGAAAAATTGTGTTCAGCGACGAAGCTCATTTCTGGTTGAATGGAAACGTCAACAAGCAAAATTGATGCATCTGTAGTTAAGACCTGCCAGAAGCATTCCAAGAGCTACCAATGCATGCCGAAAAAGTCACTGTTTGGTGTGGATTATGGGCCGGCGGCATCATCTTCAAAAGCGACGATGGTCGGAACATTACTGTGAATGGCGAGTGCTACGGTGAGATGATTGAAGATTTTTTTGTCCAAAATGGAAGAATTGGACATGCCTGACATGTAGTTTCAAGAAGACGGTGCCACATGCCACACGGCACGCGGAACAATGGCCAAATTAAAAGCCGCCTTAGGTGAACAGTACATCTCACGTTTGGTTCAATTGGCCGCTTAGATCGTGTGATTTAACGCATTTGGACTATTTCTTGTGGGGGTTAATGCTAATATCTACAGGGATAAATAAGCAACGATTGATCTACCGGAAGCCAATATTGAAGCATTTATTCGATATGTTGGAGAGAGTGTGCCAAAATTGGACCTTGCGCATGGGCTATCTAAAGCGGGCCGCGGCCAACATTTCCATGAAATCATCTTCAAACATCAAATTATACTGATCGTTCTATCGATTCCAATTTTCTAAAAGTTTTTGTGTTTTTTTTTTTAAAAATTCAATACTATACCTCTTGAAAAATGACTGATTAGTAACCAATCGAAGTTTACTTTTAAGTTTGTAGGTTGTTATTTTTGCATTATCTGTATATTGTAACATGTATACAAAAACCGGAATGGCCGACATGAATGACGCCTTATTATTCCGTATTTGCACGTATTCACAACCGCTTATCCGAAACTGGAATGTTAAAAAAAAGTTCAACCAACACTGGTCATTTCCGGATAGTTAGAAATGTAGTGGTAGTACAAGAAATTTTAGATTAAATTGTTGTAAACCCAGAAACAAGCACTAGAATAATCGCCAACATCCTAAATATCAGCTATTCATCTGTGTAGTGAGTTTTAAGAGAGCAGCAGTTATATCCTTACCACATCCAATGGGTTCAAGCTCTTTTATATTAATATTTATCAACGTGTTAGATTTTGTGAATTGTTAACATCCGAAATCATCAATTTTCAAATAATGTACCGTTGGATTTGTCGAGTAGGCCAACATTAGCCTCCTCGATCTCCAGAGTTAAATTCTCGACACACGCCCCAATATTTAGCAAATGGGTGGGCTGAGGAAATTTTGTTAAAGGAAAGACCCATTTTAATTTCATACAAGCAATCACCTCCAAACTTGTTGCATGAATTTAGAAGCACCATGTATATGCATAAGTAAATGAAAATGTATCGATAACTAAAAAATATTTAGGATTTATACAATTCATCTCTTACCTTTTTATGTAAAATATTTTGAATTTTGCTGTGAAAATTCGAAAACAAAATCCACACTTTCATTTGATACAAATTTCTTATTCAATCCATAATTATATTTTTATGCTACTTCGTAGAAATCTTGTTTAATTTTACATAGAAATACTTAGCCCTTTATTGATTTTGATTAATTATAATATAATCGAAGGTTTGTCTTCGAGATAATCAAATGAACTATGATTTGGTCAAATGATCATTTCCTTTTCGATAAATCTAATTCACCTTGACCGTTCGACGCCACCATTGATAACGGAATAGTTATGAATTGCCGATGAGTATTACTACCATCTGTCGGAGCTAAACTTAGTAGTACACCTCCCGTAGTAGGCGCTGCTGTGTACATCATTCCTTCCGGTGTTTGATAGACCAATGGTGCTAAAATTGGATTATGTTGGGATTTCGTTGTTGATGTTGAAGATTGTGTGGATGTGACGGGAGTTTTACTTGATGGAAATGGAGATGAGGGTGGTGATACTGAAGAAAAACTAGGAATATCTGATTGTGCAAAACCTGATGAAGGGTTTTCTGTATCCATCTCACCATCACTACCACTGTAACTTGATTCGGCCCCTGATATGTTTTCATTCTGAAAAAAAAATTAGTGTTATCAATTGCAAAGCCTCTTTAACAGAAATATGTGGTTGTATAACTATTTTCGACCACTATTCCTTCAAATAAATAATTCTATTACAAGTGACATTTGAGCTTTGTGGTTTTTCTCATAATTAAAAAAACATATTTTCAGTTTCTTACGACTTTTGAATGAATCCAATTGAAAAACCTTGCGTAGAATATTTGTCCTGGATATATACCTATATTTCAAATCTATACAAATCATTTAGATTTATTGACATAAGCGTTCTAGTTTTTGGATTCGGCAATCCAAAACCGAAGTGTATTCTTTTTAATATGTGTTTCGAACTTTCGAATACTTATGTATAGATGGTAACATAAGATTTATCGTATGTATTTTATGCGGAAACATTTACTTCCGGAGATACCGGAAGTGGCCATTATCTCAGGAATCGAACCATGGATAACTAGATCTCATCAAGATCTATCTGTATGTGTAAAGTCATGATGATTGACGCATGCGGAGAAGTGTTTCTGTAAAAAAAGTATGAAAATGCATTATTTTTATCAAAAAACCTAACCTAACCTAACCTTAAAAAAATTACTAAATTTTCATTTTATCTACTGATTTTTCGTGAGAATAATGCATTTGCATACTTTCCACAGAAACTCTTCTGCGCATGCGCCAATCATCATGACTTTTCACACACAGATAGACCTTGATAAGATCTATAAAACAACAAAGTACAATTAAAACGCCCATAAATTAGTTGGTAAAGATTACTTTCCAATTATGTTCAAAATACAATGTAAAAATATGAAAAAAAGTATAACAATATTGAAAATCATCTACATCAATTAATTGAGGATTGATATATCTTGAATTTTGTTTTTTTCTTTTGAAAAAATTATTAGATTCATATGATACAACAATCGGTATTAAAATTTTACGCTTGAGTTAAATATAAAGTTTATTTATTATGGTTGCTATTCAAATCGTTATGAATTTTCATTAGTTAGATAATGAATGACATTAAAATTTTATAGGTTATATGAATGACGTTGATTATTTATTGGTTAGATTATGAATGACATTAAATTTTTATAAGTTGGATTAAGTTAAATCGCTATGTATGAAGTTGAATTTTACAGGTTAGATAAATTGGTGACTGATGACATTGAATCTGCTTTTCAAAATATAAAAGATATGCATAGATTACACTTATTGGTTATAGGTTATTTAAATCTGTTTTTTTATTAATACACTGATCATTTCGAGCCATATGTGTTGTTTCCAAAAAACAAGTGTTTTTTGTAGTTGCTTTCAGTTGTCACAAGTTAATGTAAAATGTACTATAAAGAATTCGTTTCGAAAGATATGGGACTTAGACTTCAAGAGCTTTACTGGGTAGTTGATATAAAATCGCAGCTGTCATTACAAAATAAAATTCTAGTATATAAAATCATTATGAAGCCCATTTGGACATACAGAAAGCAGCTGTGGGGAACTACTTCCCAGTCAAATCTAGAAATCATACAAAGATTCCAAAATAAGATTAAGAGAATTTTAGTCCAGTTCCGTCATAGAAAGAGATACCATTGAAAGTGAAGTTTTATATAGATTTCATAGAAAATAATTAAATTCATAAAAGTTATGTTTAATGTGGAAAAATATAATTGAGAATGGTTACATAAGGGGGTCATCCCATGCGATGGACTCAAAAAATCGTTTTTTTTTTCATAAATTGCTTTCTTAACATGTCTAGAATACGGTAGTAAAGTGATTTTTGAAAATTCGAAGTCCTTTTAAAGATACAGCAGATAGAAGAAAGACCTATTCGGAGGGATGAATTGGCAGTTGGGGTCCGGGCCTATTGTGTACCGTCGACTTTATACCTGTCCCCCCTGCATATACATTTATACAAGTTTCTACAGGCTTAAACAGAAATTTCTATAGTTATTCTATAGCCGATTGAGGGTTTTTCTCAAAACTGTGTTTTTCAAACTTTCCTCCATCTTACCTCAAAAACGGCTTGACCGAATGAATTGAAATTTATAGGGCACACTTAACACATGTAAACGTATGAAATAAAATTTCGATTTTTCATAGCAGAAACCAAAAAAACGCAAAATTCGCAGCTTTCATTTCAAATGTCTACCAAAAGTCCAATTTTTTATATATTCATTTGATAATAATCCATTCCGTGCATTTAGGCTTACAGATTAGACCGCCGTTTTTTTTTTATTTCAGATAAGCCAATCATCCGGAATCATGAAGGAAGTGTGAGCTTATTTTTTCGAGGCGGGGGTGTTCAGTGTTCAGAACGCTGTAACTCAAGTTTTACACAATATTTTTAGCTTAAAATTTATATTTATACTGTCGAAATATATGTTAATAAATAATAATAAACTTAAAGCTCTATCTATTTACTGGTCGTAGAAAATAAACTTAGAATTTAGGCTGTAAAAATTTATTTATTATTTAAACTGAGAACTTTCATTGTTCCTTGTTGTGATCGAATACTTTGAGTATCAATTTTTTTTCGTAAGTTCAAAAACTCAAATTTTTTCAGCTCCTACCAAGCGCTGGTCAGCTCTGAAATCTAATTTATTTTATATACCAAATTTAACTTCAAAACCTATATCGAATACTCGATGGTCTAGTAGAATAGATGCAATAATTCTCTTAAAAAGATTTATGATGCTCTATTTTAAATAAGTGAAGGAAGGAATCATTGAAAGTAATGTGAAAAAATTGGTTGCAAAATTGGCCAAAAAATGCAAAATTTTGAACTCATACACATTCTTATGTTGTGATATAATATTTTAATTAAAGTTAACACTGGAAAATTATTCAAAAACAGAACTTTGATATTGCTTAGTGCTATAATCATTTAAATAATTTGTTGAAAGCTCACCGCTTCGATAAAGGTTTCAATGATCTATTGATTTTTGCTAAAGAAATAGCTTCCAACTTAGAACATAGAACCTTAATTCAAAAGACAAAGTCTAAAACTGCGAAAAATTAAAAAAACATTTTGATTATGGGTGTGACAAGTTCCAGGTTCATTATTTTTTAATGCTCTAGATCTAATCATAACATCAGTGGATGATGAAAAATTCCAATTACTTTCTATTTACAAATTACAAAAATTTGGTGAAAAAGTTGTTGAGTCGCCAGAAAAAACTTTAATTTATACGACAATTAACTTAGTGGATTTTCCTAATATGATCATAATATTTCGTATGTTATTAACATTGCCTGTTTCAGTTGCTACTGCAAAACTATCTTTTTCTAAACTAATTATTTTTGCTTCCATTTTAATCGAATTGGACCAGTTAAAAAAATTAGACGAAGATTTGAAGAATTAGCGAAAATTAAAGTACGAAAAACTCAATGCACTTGGTTTTTGAAATTGATGAATTTGTTTTTTTAAAAGAAACAAAATTTAAAACGCCGCAATTCTTAACTAATTAATTCTCAGACTATAGCACTGAAATATATTAGAGTTAGTACACCTTGGTGTTGAATTTTACGACATCCCACTACGAATATATATGATATTGTGATTATACACGTTATTATACTTGAAATTCCTCCATATTTGTAAGTCAAATTTGAAATTTCAAACCTTGAAATTATGAAAGGAATATTGGTCTTGTCCTATCTTTGACACAGTCAAGATTTTGGTGGATTTTGTTATAGAAAAAGGCATTAATTTATAATTTTAAAGAAAATAATTAAAAGTTTATTCAAAAGAAATTATGTGTGATGAAAAAAAAAATATGAATAAGGAAAGTTAAATATATGAAATTTAGAGTTTATGTTGTAAAAAAGAATATATACTGAGATCAAAGACTATAAATGAATTAAAATTTTAAATGAACATTTAAAATATTAATAAATTACGTAATTGTATGATATATGGGTGATTCCGTTCTAACTGTGATTTTTTGTATTCAAAATTTCAAGATTTTAAAATTTAACTTTTCTAACTTTTTTATGCATATTATTCATCTATTTTACTGTAAAAATAAAACTCTAAGAGGAATTTACTACAACTTCAAAGTATCACGAGCAAGACACAAATGTCGAATTTTGAGTTCCACGGTACTGACTCATTTATCCACGGTACTGACATGGTAACTTAAGATATTAAACAACAAGTGCATCAATTTTCCTCAGTTTGATCATAAACATTAGAATTTATAAGGTAATTAGTTTAATTATTTGTTACGACAAAAAAAATTAATAATTTATCGGTAAATTCTAGGAATGGACATGACACGGTACTGACATTCAAGTGATGTAGTATAAGTTTTCTTTAAGTGGCAAGTTATATTGTATAAAAATAATGTTTAAATATCTTAAGAATTATTCAATTAACACAAAATTTTTATTAATTGATTATTAATTAATGACTAGTACAAAAAAACAATACAGGACATTGAATATCACAGTTAGAACGGAATCACCCATATGAACTATTGAGAAAGACAGTGAATCAAAAATCCTTATAATTTAAGTTAAAAACTATGAAATTTATAATATTGTGTACACCACTTTATTAAGGAGAAAAACGTGCGCCTATGGAATGGATGAACGAAGGCGCGCCTATGGAGTGGAGGGACAAATGCGCGCCTATGGAGTGGATGAACGAAGGCGCGCCAATTAAAGCGAAGGTTACACTATCTCAGAGGTGAAGGTGTTTTGTACCGTATTTTAGTACAAGAGAAGAGTAATTGGGGTCTATTTTCTTACTGAACAACGAACTGTGAACGTGCACTATTATAGTAACGCCAGGCTGCATACAACTCGACTTACAATATAAACGTTTAACGAATTAACTTGGGAAACACTGGAACACCCTCCTTATAGTCCAGATTTGTCGCCATGCGACTATTATTTATTTGGCGCATCAAAAGAGGGACTGCGATTTAAAAGTAATCCGGAGATGGAATCCTTCGTATGCGGATGGTTACGTGACAAGCAGAGAGATACAAAAAAAGAAATCCGAAAGCTTCCGGAGAGACAGCAAAAGTTTGTAGAATGTGAGAGAGACTATATAGAAAAACTGTAAAGGATTTCAGCTCTGTATCTTAATAATAATATTTTTTATAGCTCAATTCCGGCTTATATTTGAATCACCATCGTATTATAGAACTTGAGAGATTAAGAACTTGAGAGTTAATAGTAATTATTTGTCTTTGTCAGATGCGATATTAATCCCCCACGTAAACTAGTCTAGATCTTAGGGAGGCGCGCCCCACAGGAAGCGTTCCGCTGTTTTTAGGATAATTGAAAGAAAACACGAAATTTTTGGTGTTACAAACTTTATTCGAATGGAGTTTCATATTTTCAGCATAGTTGATAACAATAAATTTAAGGCACCACTATAATCTTACATACTAAATTTGTTAATACAATTGATATATTTGTGAAATAAGGTACATTGTCTGGACAATTTCCATTAGAAGATATTTTTTGTTAGAAATAACAATAGAATATAAATAACAATAAGATCGAATAGAAATATGTTTTGTGGTCATTATTTCAGTAAGAGCTTGGGAATTGTATTAAATAAGAAGAACAACTAAGCACACACACATACCTATAGGTTCCCTATTGTTAACTAATGTATATAAAGCTGTGTGCGCATATAGTATAAATAAAAGTCAAGGGATTTTCATAAATCATGTGAAAATTTGTTATTTTCGTGAATATTTATCTAGATTTCAAGTAGAAAATTTATTCAAAATAACAAGTAAAACTTTGACGTTTTGACATATTTCGGTTTACGTCAAAATATGACTTGACATTGACATTGACATTTTGCGTCATTACATCAATCAATATATCCTAACCTACAATATGAATATCAAAATGGGAATAAAATCAAAATAGAAATGTGTTGGTACAATTCAAAGATATGTAGCAGCCATCAAGTGAATTATTCGTACTTGCATCAAAATTTATAAAATAGAGCTTCAAATTATACTTAAATTATTAAGGTTTTTTTTATCATTGATAGTTTATGAATCATTCATAAAAATTCTTTTTTGTGATTTAATGTATGTTATTTTGATATTTCATGGTTTGTTGATGCAGTTTTATTTTTTTTATTGTATTGCTGAGGACCTTTTCATCGATTATCTATTTTTTGAGATAAAAAACTGCATTAACAAATCATGAAATATCAAAAACACACACTTCAAATAACAAAATTTATGAAACTGAAAGCTATCAATGATAAAAAATGAACAAATATGAAATTTGTTGATTTTGGTTGCTATTCAATTGTTTTTCCCAAATTCAAGTCTGTCCAATTGAAAGTTATGTTAGTTTAGTTTGATTGAATTGATTTGAATTTTGATGGAGAATAAAATCAAAATAGAAACATGTTGTTAACAAGAGAAATTCATTTTTCTTTGTTGGTACAATTCAAAAATAAGTAGCAGCCATATCATTTAAAGTATTCGTACTTGCATCAAAATCTATAAAATAGAGCTTCAAATTATACTTAAATTATTAAGGTCTTTTTTATCATTGATAGTTTATGAATCATTCATAAAAATTCTTTTTTGTGATTTATTGTATGTTATTTTGATATTTCATGGTTGATGCATTTTTATTTTTTTTATTGTATTGATGAGTACCTTTTCATCCATTATCTATTTTCTGAATTCTGATATCAAAAACTGCATTAAAAACCCATGAAATATCAATTACACTGAGGAAAGAAAATAAATAATGTTGCTTTCTTTGGTGAGATTAGGTGGCGCGTGGATTCGAGTAACTCTTCATCGTCAATGTTTTCTTTTTCATCATCATTCATTATTATTCATTAATTTAGACAAAACATCGGATAAAACGAATTATTTCAGAAAATTAAAAATTTAAGGTTATGCAAAATCATCGAGGTGAAACTGTCAACTGTCAACATTGAAGTGGCTAGAGTCATATTTAAGGAAGTTAAAGTTATCTACTTCAGAGCGTCCCGAAAGTGTTTTGCAGTCTGTCACTTTCACTACATGGAAGACTCAAAACGCAAATTTCGGTATGTAAATGAATACAGAACGAACAACTTTTAGTATAATGACTTACCCTATCATAATTCAACTTTATTCGTAACAACTCAAGCTAACATAACTTTCAATTGAATAGAATACAATTGAAAAAAAATTGGATAGCAACCACAATCAATTAACTAATTTTACGTATTATCTATAACACTATATTGTACAGTGGATTACTAATCCTGTGCTGATCTGGAAACATTTTGATATTCATTGGTTCGCATTTTTCTCTTCGTTTTTGTATGTTCGAGTTCTATTTTGGTGAGACTTAACTTTTTTGGAATGTTAAGACCTTTAATAATAATGCTGTACAAATAATTTCTATAGACAGAATAAATTGGAAATCTATGAAAGCTGTGAATTGGCGTATCATATTCATACTCTATTCTTTACGTTTGAGTTAGTGTGAAAATATGGTTTATGATTGATCCTCCAGACCTAAACCTGAATTGATAGTCTACAATCAATTTTTCTAGTAGCGCGTAGTTTTTGCATTAATCTTTTTTCCATTTCTATTGTATTGGTACCATTTTCCACACTTCTGAAGTTGTCTTCTGTTCCCATATACTATTAATTCATAGATTCTCGTCTTTAGTATAGTTCCATGGTATTTAATCAATTCTGATCATATTTCTTCTCCTTCTTCAGCAGATTTATCATTCTTTTGCATCTGTATGGTTTCTAGTAATTCTTGGTGGCAATAAATTTCCGTTATTATTCCAATCTTGGGTTGTAATCCATTGTCCTCCATCTACTCCTGATTTCAATATTTCTTTCAAGTGATCGTCCCATCTTCGTATCATTTCCGAAAAACCGAAAAACATACGATAATTTGGGAAATAATTAAAAATTAAATTAATTAATTAATTGAATAATTAAAAACGTTCTATTTAGTTCTAATACTACAGAATTTCATACTAAGCTTATATATTTTTGATATTAAATCTTCTGGGTAACCCGTAAGACAAATCAAATGAAAATAGTAAGGATCCGTATATTTTTAAAAACTCTCAATAAAAATATGGTAATTTTTTGAAAAATACATTTTTATTATATTTAATGTAATATATACTATTGAAAAATGTAACTCTGTACACTGATAAACATGAAATGATATACATATTAACACCAAAACGAATTGTCACAATCACACAAATCAAAGGGAAAGGGAAAGGGAAAAATGCACCGTATCTTATGATGAATCACAGTTTGTTTTAACTTTGGCATTTGTTAGATTGTCCATATTCATTCCACTCATTGGAATAGCAACAAATTGAGGTTGGGTAATATTTGGTCCTTGTAGTAATCCTAAAATCATTCCATCAGGTGTTGAAGCATATCCCATACCAGCGGGTGTCTGTAAAACTAATGGAAGCGCTTGAAGTCTATTGGAGTTAGCTCCGACTGAAGTAAGTACCGTTGGGTTTGTACCAACAGACAACAACGGAGTATTAGTGGAAGATACGAACGAAGATGTAGTATTTGTAGGTAAAGCACATGCAGCCTCTGTTACCGGTATAGACGTACTAGCTGTGGAAGAAGCTACATAAATGCCTTCAAATCTTGACGTCGGAATATTATTTACAGTGCCATGAGAAAATGTAATCTCTTTTCTTTGATCTTTGGTTGTTGTTGTTGATTGTGAAATTGTTGATGATTCGTTACCGTTATTTTCTGGTTTTTCTTTAGGGTTAACGTTATTTGTGACGTATTTTTCCTTTTTATTTATAGCACGATCACCTTCAGTTTCTTGAGATTGGTTCATTGAAATGCTACTTTCCCTATTGTCTATACAGTCCTCACTCATTTCCATATCATCACTATCACTGTCAGAAGCGGTGTCACCATCCTGAAACAAACAAAAAACTCAATAAATATTTTTGTCATTTAGTAATGTTGTTTGGTATTAATGTTTTGTTTTCTGTAATTTAACACGACAATAGCAAACGAAGGAATTTAGAAAAATTAGATACGAAAGCACGACCGATAAAAGCAGGAAATTTATTGCCAAAATAGCAAGCGAACACATTAATGTAATAAGACTGTAGAAAAATATAAATAATAAAAGTGAAGGTACGATATAGTCTGTTTAACTTCACCAGTTTTCTCGTTTGTTTTGATGATTTCAAGTTGTATCTTAAAAAAAAATTTAATTTAAAAAAGTTAATAGTTTTTAGTTAGGTCTTATTTTCATCGTATTATAGTTCAAATTTGTTGTTATTACACCAACCTCACTAAAACCTGGTAACTATTTTTGATTCCTTGATAATTTTTTCGAGTTTTCGACTGACTGAGGCCCAGTTTATCAAATAGAATTTTTCTGAGATAAGTGTGAACAACACGACGACACGATAACTTTTATTTCTTGATTAAATTAGTCCGATCAAATTAGACCAAAAAATGAGAGTGAGGCTACATGAATTCCCAACAACCTGAAAATCAGTAATATTGTTTAAAATACAATTGAAAATGAAATTTGAATGTTCCCATCATTTCCGTGTATGGAAAAAACTATTCAAGGTCAAAGTTCAAAAAATTATTTTTTCGCGATTATCAGCAAAACGGTAAGTTTTATCATGGAAATACATTCCACAAAAATTGTAGATCATAAAATTATCTACAAAAAACGTATTACTACTTTTTTTCCTACGAGCCACCGTTTCTGAGATATAACGATTCAAAAAGTTTCAGATTTACTGTCGTATTTAATGGCACGAGAAATACCAAAGCTGCATACCAACATTGGAGAACTTTAGCACCATCTTCGTCAATTGATAATTTATTTGATGAACTTTGATAGTTTCAACCAGTCAACAGAAATTTCTTACAAATACTCACAAGTCGCGGTTCATTTCAATGTTGTAAGAAAAGTTTACTGCTGAAAATATATTGGTGAAACCATTAAAAACGACAACTTTTACAACTTTTTTAATAATTATTTCTCAGAAACATTGGCTTGCAGGAAAAAAGTATTGATACGTTTTTTGTAGATAATTTTATGATCTACAATTTTTGTCCAAAGTATTTTTATGCTAAAACTCACCGTTTTGCTGAAAATTGCGAAAAAATCATTTTTTTGACCTTTGACCCTGAATAAAATTTTTTCCATATACGGAAATGATGGGAAACATTCAAATTTTATTTTCAATTGTATTTTAAATAATTTTCAGTGTGATGGGAATTTGTGTAACTTCGAATGTCTAAATTGACTGGATTAAATTGTAATAAGCCAATTTACTGGAAGATAGCCGATAGCCCAGTAATTTGAGGATTGTTTTATGAAATACATTTGGTTTCCGGTTTGTGTAAGCTTTGACAATTTTTACTTGTGAGAGAACATTCCTCAAACGTCACTTGTGGATAAAATAAAGAAGAAAAACCCATCTGGAATTTTATCTGACTGTTAATATCATTTAAAGGATATACATAATATACTAAAAGAGTCGCCTGACTGATTAATGTGAACTATAACGTTGTTCCATCCAAGTGTTTTTATTGAACCGTCATATAGATTTCGATAGTAATAATAAAAACAAGAATTATATTTTATCTAAGTTGGCAAAAATTTAATGAATACAGTATCCGTGTTTGTTGATTCAAGTTTCCAACCAATGATTATTGTACTTTTTTGTTTTAGTTCAGGGCGTAATGGCGCATTCATTTGCAAAATGGTTTCAATTCGTAATTTTTTTTTAAGTCCGGGAGGTCTTCCTGATGATATCTTTTGAAGTTATTGTTTGAACAACGAAAACAACTTTAATTACCGAAAAAGTTATCTAAATTGTCTTAAAAATGAAAAAAATTCTCATCACATAAAGTCAATTGGAAAATTCAATATATTAATATTAGAAACAGTAATAATAATTTTTTTAACGTATTATCATTGGAAAACAGCGAAAAAAATTCAAAAATATAATATATAATATATATATATATATATATATATATATATATATATATATATATATATATATATATATATATATATATATATATATATATATTATAATATATAATATAATAATAATTATAATTTAAATAATCTTAAAGACATCGAAGAACTTCAAAAATTAATGTTTCAGGATGAAGCTGAAACGGAAGAAGATATGGAGGAGGAATATAATATTGAGGAGCGCGAAAGAGATTCAAAAACTGAACAAGAAGCTACTGCAGATGAGGAAGATTCAGAAAATGAGAGTTAC
Organism: Diorhabda carinulata; assembly: GCF_026250575.1. Lineage (NCBI taxonomy): Eukaryota > Metazoa > Arthropoda > Insecta > Coleoptera > Chrysomelidae > Diorhabda > Diorhabda carinulata. The sequence continues at coordinate 17,086,494 of NC_079462.1, forward strand.
TTTGCTGAAAAACGTAAGGGCAAAAGAGATAAAGAGAAATTCAAGTGCTTTCATCAAAAAGAATATGATATAAAAGTGGAAATATTATTGGCAAATTGCCAGGGGTAATAGGTGGGGCTAAATCAGCCAAAACTCCTTTAGATTGCTGGAGCTACCTAATGAATGATGAAATTTTACAGATTATTGTGCAATATACTAACCAGTACATTGAAAGCATAAGCAATTTGTTTCAGCGCGAAAGAGATGCAAAACGTATTGATATCATCGAATTGAAAGCCTTTAAAGGTTTGCTAATTTTGGCTAGTGTTCACAGAAGCAACAGACAAAGTCTAGAAAATCTTTGGGGATCAGATGGAGATAGCATTGAAAAATTCCGATTGTTTTTTAGTATCAAAAGTTTCAAATTTATTTTGCGATGTCTGCGATTTGACCATCGGACGGATAGTAATGAAAGAAAATTACCAGACAAATTTGCACCCATTAGACAAGTTTTTGATCGTAAAAAATTGTCAAAACGTAATCGTTGACGAAAAATTGGAAGGATTTCGTGGAAGATGTAGCTTTGCTCAATAGATCCCGAATAAATGGAATTAGGATTAGGATAGAATGGAATTAAGATTTATGCACTTGTTGATGCCAAAGTCTTTTATTTATATAATTTGAAAATATACGCTGGACTGCAGCCCGAAGGTCTTTACCAATTAAGTAATTGTCCATTGGATGTAGTTATGAGAATTTATATAAGCCCATATACCAATCGGGACGAAATCTAACTGCCGACAATTTGTTTTCCAGTTTTGAACTGACATAAGAGTTTTACGAAAGAAGAAACTGTCAAAGATTGGCAATGTGAAAAAAAATAAGCCTCAACTTCCAATAGAGTTTATTACAGCTAAAAACACAGTCTTTTCGTGTTCACAGATGGTTGTACCTTGGTTTTCTATATATCTAGGCCAGATAAATGCGTGCTTTTGGCAACAAGTATGAAGGAAGATAATTATATTGATCCTGAGAAGGGTGTTAAAATGAAACCTTCGATTATCACGTTTTATAATCAAACCAAGTACGGTGAAGATGCTGGAGATAAAATGTGTGCATCGTACAATGTGGCAAGACGTTGACCTACGGTTGTATACTTTTCCATGATTAATATGAGAAGTATTAATGCCCAAATTATCTATTTTGGAAATAATAAAAGTGTTGTTCGAAGAAAATCATTCCTGAAACTTTTATCCCACGAATTAACTGCATCTTATTTAGCTCGAAGGAGTTCTAACACTTCAGGGATGGATATGTGTATAAGTTACGCAACTGCAGATAAATAAGGTGAAGGAACGGATGAAAATAACGAAATTGTACGAAAAAGATGTGAAACGTGTCAAGAGAATCGAAATTTAACGAAATATAGTTGCAAAAAGTGCAAGAAACCTATTTGTTTATCGCATATCCGGTGCTATTTTTCAGAATGTAGTCAAAACGTTCATCGTATACTGCAACTAACAGAGGAAGAACTCGAATGATATTTTTTGATGTTTGTCAAGTTTTATAATGCGTTTTAATTTTTTTGTTATTGCCTGCACTGAATTGAACTGATATTAGTTTTTACCTTAACTTAAAACTTTTTTAATTTATTTATATGCTGTATTTGCTACTAGTCCATCTGTAATCATGTAATCGCATGTAATAAAGCAGTTTGGAAATAACAAAATTTAAATAATCACCCCAAAAATTTGATTTAACAAACATTTTGATCATTTTCAAACACTGCGGCCGACTGTAAAATTTTTTGGGCGCGCCCGCACGAAAGTTAAACAACGAAAAACTAAATAAACCAGAAAAAATGCATTTTTCGCAAATAATTGATTTTTTTATACTTTTTACAATATTTCGAATAAAAATAGTCCTTACACTCACTCCAACCCATTAATTATTACGAATTTGTTAAAATTGAAAATCGACGAGAATCCTAATTTTCTTGAATTAAGTAAAATACCTAAAAAATCGAAATGCTTCAATTTTGAATTTTTTATAGAGTATTTTATCTATATCAAGTAAAATATCCTAAATAGATATGAAAAATTTTGTGTTTTATCTGTTTTTAGCTGTTTTTCAACAATAATTCGTTAAAAAAATTATTATTACTCTTTCTAATATTAATATATCAAATTTTCCAACTGATAGCTTAATGTAATGACACTTTAAATTTTTTCGGCAATTGAAGTTGTTTTTGTTGTTTAAACAATAACTTCAAAAGATATCGAGTGTCATCTTACACTTTTATAATCAGGAACACCTTAATTAAGAATTAAAACAATTTAGCAAACGGTATGTAGCATTAATGGTTAAATATGTTAGTTGATTGCAGCTAATTAACTTAATTAACAATTTAGTTGCTTCACAAACATTACAAACTATTATTATTGATTAAACAAACAATAATTGAAATAATTATATTTCCAGATTAATATAAATGCATAAATTGTCAGTATCAATATCATATTTTGATAAAGACTTGAAGAAAAGTCGAAACGCAAATTTTATCTTTCAAAAATTAATAAAGAAACTAATTTTAAAACAGAAGAGACCTAAAATCAAGAACATTTAGAAGCATTAATATATCAAAAGGTCTAAGAAATCAAAGAAATTTATTTACAGATTATTTGTTATCCCTTTTGAAATGATTTGGAGATTATGACTATAATCGCATTTGTGCAATGTGTTTTATAATTTTTCTTCTTTTTTTACGGTAATAAACATTTCAAGCTAAATACAGGGACAGAAGATACCTGAAAATGTGCGCTCGATGCACCCACCTATATAATCTGTGCGCTCGATTCACCGTGCGCTCGATTCACAGTGCGCTCGATGCAGTTTTCCTTTTCAGTAGCGTGGACGTGATAAGTCTATATTCCCTCTAACTCTCGATATATACAAAAAAAGTAAACAACATATTCGTCAAATAAAATCTAGTAAATTTTTCCTGAGCAATGGAAACAAACCAAAACGAATTACAACTTTGTGATAATCCTTAATATGAAATGCAAATAATATTTTATAAATAATAAATCAAAAATTAAGTTTAAGCTTTTCGCACCACCGCTAAAATATCTTTCATTGTAGTATTTGTACCTTAAAATTATTATCTCGAATAAGGTCAAACGAATAGTTGTTATTACTTTTGACTTATTATTGATGATAGAGATTAACTCTAAGCAAAAACAATTCGTTGCTACAGTTCGAGAATATTATGCAGACATATGAGTGGCACTTATGAAGAGAGTTGCATATTTTCAATATCATATTTAATACTGCATTCCACTCGAATAAATAATAATTTATATCTAATTTTCTACAGGTACAATAGTTTTGTTCTATACAGTACGAGGATATATGGAAAAATTCTTAGCCTAATATAGAACCAAACAAAATTTCAATATCAAAATATTTTATTACTCAGCATATTCTCCTCTTAATTGGATACATTTATTACAGTAAACCTGAAACCTCTCTAGACCTTTAAAAAAAATGTTTCTTTTTGCTCTGCAAACCTGACGTTCACAGCTTTTATTACCTACTTGTTGGAAGAAAATTTACGACCTTTAAAATTTTAAAGAAAGAGATGATGGTCTGACGAAGCCAAAGCTAGTGAATAAGGGGGATGTTCTAGTGATTCAAACCTTAAATCACGAATTTTTTGCATGGCAACATGAGATATGTGTGCAGGGGCATTGTCTTGCAAAAATAAAACATCTTTGGATAGCTTTCCCCGTCTTTTCTCTTTAATTTTTTCCCGTAGAGTGGTCAGTAATGTTGAATAGTAATATCCAGTTATTGTTCTACCCTTAACCAAAAAATCAATCATGATTACTCCACATCAATCCCAAAAAAATGGAAGCAAGAACTTTTCCAGCAGATTTTTAGACACGAAACTTCTTAGGTTTGGGAGAACCAGAGTGTCGCAATTCCATCGATTATTGCTTTGTTCCTGGATCGTAGAAACGTACCTAAGTCCCATCCATAGTAACAATTCGGTTTAAGAAGTCTACATCTTCTACCCTTGCACGCTTTTGGTCAAGATTCAATATTTGGGGATCCATTTTGCAGTAATTTTTCACATTGACGTGAACTATATGATGAACGCGTTCGTATGAATTATTCAGCGCTTCAGATATCTAGCCCTAGCCAAATTCGATGGTCTGATAAAATCATGTCATGAACTGCATGGATATTTTCGGGGACTGACACAGAAACTGGCCTTTCCGATCGGTCATCATCTTCAATGGAAAATTTACCTCTTTTGAAGCTTGCAGTCCAGTATTAACCATATCTTCAAAAATCTGCTTACCTCTTAACCCTTTCAAATACAGGTAGGTACTTGATGATGGCTCGATACTATAATTCATCTTTTTTCTTTTAATTTATTGCGTAACTCTGGTTTACTTTTTTGACGTTAAACTTTACACTGACACTTCTAATAAGTTATTGTTCGTTGGTATGGTAACGCAATATTTTATTTATGCATCGCGTTGGTCTAGGCTAACTAGATATCAATACATCCTCGTATCTATAAATGATTAAATAACTGAATACGAGACAGAAGATATAAAATAGTTTATAATAAAAACCAACATTACATTCCTCTTATCTTTGCACAACTAACAATAAAGTATAATACACTATGCATTATTTATGAATATTTTTCTAATTTTATTTTGGAGTAAAGCTATGTATGGCAAATTTTTCGATTTTAAGAAAAAAAGGGAGTTTTTCAATTTTGTTGAATTCTTTTAAATGTGAAGATTTGAAGAGAAGGGCCATCGATCTTGAAGCAAGAGATCCGGCTGATTCAGAACTCAGACGAACAACGGAATAGGAGCAGTTAGCGACCGCCAAAGTACATCAAGAAGTGTTTTTCTGGCTGGAATTGGAAACAGATTCACAATGTGCTAACTATACCACCAAGTTTGATATGTAATATTATCGTCTAAGATAAAGTCTACTTTTAATATGGGTTGCTACTTGAGTTTTGAGATAGACAAATAAAAACTAATATTTATAATTGGATATAACTTTATTGTTTCTCAAAATATTATCCATTAAGATCAATACACTTTTTATGCGTTTGAATCAATTGTCCAAGCATTTTTCCATTCCGATGGAGGTATGGAGGTACATGTGATCTGAACATATCAATCGCTTCTTTAACTGTAGAAAAACGTTGACCTCGCAATTTAGTTTTGGGTGTTGCTCTAATGGAACGGAGGTAACATGTACAGTTATTCCGACAAAACAAGCGACCATTTGCTTCATGAGCGAACTACTGACAGCATGCATTTCAGTTCTCTTCACTGACTTCATTATAATCTGTCAAGCGAGGTATTCGCTAGGAGCCCACGTGACGATTGATGAGACCCTGGTACCGTTCACGAATTCTCTCCCAAGAAACCAGCTAAGTATGGGTTCAAAATAATGAGCGTGACAAATTCTCACAACTCCTATCTTTATAAGTAACGAAGCTCCTCTTTCTGACAGCGAAAAAAACTACTTATTCCTACTCAGCTGGTTGTGATTCATCTGGCCAAATACCTGTATTATTCCAACAGAAACATTACCTGTGACAAGTGGTTCACGTTCCTGGAATTGACAAATGAATTGTAGAAAAATGGTTTGACCGTGATTGGACCTATGAAGGAAAATAAACCACAGATTCCTACATACTTTCAACACAGAAAAGAAAGTCTTTACGGTTTCACCAAAGACCTCACGCTGCTCTTCTATGTTCCTAAGAAGAACCAAGCCGTTGTACTCTTATCATCGATGTTTCATACATACAATTCACAGATATCCGGGCAAATACACCAGAAATAATAGGTTTCTGTAATGCTACAAAAGGTGGAGCAGCTATAGTGCAAACCGAAAAACAAGGAAATGGCCACTGGTAATGTTTTATAGCTTGATTACTACGACAAGTTCAAATGCTCATATTTTACATGCACTATACAATGGTATGAAGATTACAGAAGTCGCATTCGGGTTGATTCGTAATTGAGTTCTGCAGATATTGCCAATACCTAATTTGCCCCAAGACCTGAGGGCGATTATTTCAGAAGCAAGTGAAGAGGCATATAAATTGAAAGAGAAATCAGAAAGACGTCACGTCAAGAAATATTTTTCATCGCAAATCAAGCAGATAAACTTCAACGCAGAGTAAATTGCCAATTTTGCTTTACCTAAGAATAGGAAAGCAGGATACAAATGCAAATGTGACCAATCTGCATGTGCTGAATGTACAAGAAAAATTTGCAAAAACTGTGTATGAAGTTACAAAAAACAAAATTGAGAATCATTTTCTATTTACACGTTTTTTTGTGGAGTGATTTTTATTGATTGATATGATTTTGTTGAGAAACAAGGTTCATTTAATTTTTATTTTTTTAATGAGATGACTTTTGTTTTCTTCTAAGTGTGATTTAATTAGTTTATCCTTTTTTTCTCAGATATCTTAATAGTGCCTTACCAAACGAAATGTATGACTGTAACTACTAGTCACTTAACTAGTAAGATGCGTACTTTTGTGAGAAAGGTTCTTCGTTCTGACGCTCTAATTTTGTCCTAAATTACGAGGATGTATTGGTATTTAAAATATTGCGTTACCATAGCAACGAACAATAACTTATTAAAAGTGTCAGTGTAAAGTTTGACGTCAAAAAAGTAAACCAGAGTTACGCAATAAATTAAAAGAAAAAAGATGTCCCCCGGAATTGTGAAAATCGAGCCATCATCAAGTACCTGTATTTAAAAGGGTTAAGAGGTAAACAGATTTACGAAGATATACTTAATACCCTTGGTGATCAATGTCCTTCGTATGCGACCGTGAAAAATTGAATGATGACCGATCGGGAAGGCGGCTAGTTTCTGTGTCAGTCCTCGAAATTGTCGATGCAGTTCATGACATAATTTTATCGAACCGTCGAATTGGGCTAAAACGGATATCTGAAGCACTGAATATTTCATACTAACGCGTTCATCATATAGTTCATGTCAATTTGGACATGAGAAAAATTGCTGCAAAATGGATCCCCAAATGTTTGAATGTTGACCAAAAGCGTGCAAGGGTAGAATAATCGCGTTCGATCTGTACTCGATTTGAAAACGATGTAGACTTCTTAAACCGAATTGTTATGAATGAGACTTGTGTACATTTCTACGATCCAGAAACAAAGCAACAATCGATGGAATGGCTGAATATTTCATACGAACGCGTTCATCATATAGTTCACGTCAATGTGAAAAATTACTGCAAAATGGATCCCCAAATATTGAATGTTGACCAAAAGCGTGCAAGGGTAGAAGATGTAGACTTCTTAAACCGAATTGTTACTATGGATGGGACTTAGGTACGTTTCTACGATCCAGGAACAAAGCAATAATCGATGGAATGGCGACACTCTGATTCTCCAAAACCTAAGAAGTTTCTTGTCTAAAAATCTGCTGGAAAAGTTCTTGCTTCAATTTTTTGTGATTGCCATGGAGTAATAATGGTTGATTATTTGGATAAGGGTAGAACAATAACTGGAGATTACTATTCGACATTAATGACCACTCTACGGGAAAAAATTGAAGAGAAAAGACGCGGAAGCTATCCAAAGGTGTTTTTTTCTGCAGGTCAACGTCCCTGCACACAAATCTCATGTTGCCATGCATAAAATTCGTGATTTAGAGTTTGAATTACTAGAACCCCCGTATTCACCAGATTTGGCTCCGTCCGACTATCATCTCTTTCCTCAACCGAAAAAAAGTTTAAAAGGTCGTAAATTTTCTTCCAACGAGGAGGTAATAAAATCTGAAAGCAGAAGAAACATTTTTTTTGAAAGGTCTAGAGACGTTGCAGGTTCGCTGTAATAAATCTATCCAATTAAGAGGAGAATATGTTGAGTAATAAAATATTTTGACATTGAAATTTTGTTTGGTTCTATAGTAGATTAAAAATTTTTCAATATATCCTCGTAATACCCGAAGTAGTTACTGAAGAGGAAACATTGATTCACAAGATCAAATTCACCACTAAAAGAAAACAACTAATAATAAATCGTCTTTTTAAACATTGCGGTCATTATGACTAATGTAACAGGGTACAGAATGATGTCCCGGTCAGAGGGTTGATCCAGAATACCATTGGAGAAAAACTGTTTATAGTAAAATCAAAATTGAATATCAAATTATATTTAACTTTAAACGGATGGACTTAACAGTAAAATTCAGTGTCACAAAACACATCTAAATATTCATTAATTAATACGTCATGTATGCCATTCCACGAATCTTCTTAACCTTCTATACACCACCATTCCACTATAGAATATGATACCGAAGATTCTTGCGTTGGGGTCAACTCTTTTAACGCACAAACATCAACCACCAAGCGATACTCGATACTATTTTGATTCTGATATGTGACAAATGATTGTTTTGATTAATAAATGAACCAGAGGTAGAGCAATTGAATCAGCCTCGTAGTAGAGAAAGAAGAAACAAATAAAATTTATTAATATACACAATTTTGATTAAAATATTATTAATTATAAATGAGCAATATAGTGTTAATGATAAACAGGGTGTTTCAAAATACTCAGCTATTACATAAAGCAGTATTTTTAATAAGCAGTTTTTGAATGATTTGAAAAAGTTGGAGAAGTAGGAAAAGCTGCAAATCATTGAAAATAGGAAAATAACAAACCATGCAAAAATACAGAATATAAAAACTTACATACCTTTTACAACCAATTTAGAAAAAAAAACTGAAAACTTATTTCCTTAATTTGATCCAATTGGAAGCTTGCATTTTGGATCACCCTGTATATTAAAATTCGGTCAATATAAAGGTAGAATGTTATAGTCCGGTCAAATTAGACCAAAAAATAACAGTAAAGCTACATAAATTCCTATCAAGCTGAAAATCGGTAGAATTGTTTAATATACAATTGAAAATAAAATTTAAATGTTCCCCATCATTTCTGTGTATGGAAAAAAATTTATTACGGCCAAAGGTAAAAAAAGGGGTTTTTCGCGATTATCAGCAAAACGGTGAGTTTTATCATAAAAATGCCTAAGACAAAAATTGTAAATCATAAAATTGTCTACAAAAAACGTCTCAATACTTTTTTTCTTACGAGCCACCGTTTCTGAGATATAATGATTCAAAAAGTTGTAAAGTTTCAGTTTTACTGTCGTATTTATTGGTTATAATGATTGCACGAGAAATACCAAAGCTGCAGAACAATATCATCAAGTTTCAGCAACATATTCGTCAATTGATAATTTATTTGATAAACTTATGACATTTCCCACCAGTCAACAGAAATTTCTTACAAGTCTTTTTCATTTCAATGTTTGAATCATTATATCTCAGAAACAGTGGCTTGTCAGGAAAAAAGTACAGATAAGGTTTTTGTAGATAATTTTATGATCTACAGTTTTTGTCTAAGGTATTTTTATGATAAAACTCACCGTTGCGCTGAAAATTGCGAAAAACTCATTTTTTGACCTTTGGATTTGAATAAATTTTTTTCCATACACGGAAATAATGGGAGAAATTCAAATTCTATGTTCAATTATATTTTAAACAATTTTACTGATTTTCAGCTTGATGGGAGTTCATGTAACTTCGAATGTCTAAATTGACCAGATTATTAGTTACAAATGTATAGTTTACTAATTTACGTTGTTCACAAAATTTCAACAGAGGTGTACTTTTTTAACTTGTTCGAATTATAGTCGCAAAAAATATTCATATCTTAATTAGAAAACTGTTAATTCAATATGCTTAGTCAATAAATAAGTAACCAATTCTTTTTTAGAGGTTCTGGCTCTAGTAACAATTTTTTTCGACAGCTATGTTCTAAAAATTCATAATACTATAAATAGAAACTTTTAGAAGTTTTCTATAGATATATTATTGTGAGAGAAATTCCATACATTCATACGAAAAAAATGAATTTCGTGACACATACTACTATTAATTGCACACCGGTTAGGAAGAAGAATCCACAAAAACCAGCTCTTTTCACCTTGATATGAAGTGGCCTGTGCAAAAACAGGTCCATACATTCCAATCGAAACGAATATATTTTCTAAATAAATAATTTCAACTACAAAAGTTTGGACTACAGAAGCTCTCAGAATGCAAACTCTTCAAAAACATACTTTTTCGATCTTATTCAATCACAATTTTCTACAAAGCATCAAGCAATTGTTTTTCCAGACGTTGATAATTTGAAAATTCAAGATTTCCTGATATAACTAATACTAATAATATAATACTAATATAACTAGTACTAATATAACTAGTACTAACCAATACAAAAAATGTCAGACATCAGAACATGCATACACCTTACAAACGAAGAGATTGTAGAACGCTTCATGACCCATCATGAAGGGATAATAAATATTAATAACACTTCGATCTAAGCACAAAAACTTATGACACCTTCCGAAAAATTAGTACTTCCAAATTTATGTCTCACCATACCACACTCACTGTTAATTGATGAGTCAATAAAATTGATCTCAATACACTCTTACCAATGTCCTTTCCCTAGACAAGTCTTTATTTCACCACTTACAAACCAAATGCCCAAATGTGTACTATTCACACACGAGAACATCAGCTATAGAATCCCAAGACTTTCTACTATACTTTTCATGCAAAAAAACAGGTCTAACCATGGCGAACCTAAAGTAGCTGTAACAAAAATCTTCCCGATAATCCCAGAATACCAAAGCCAATACTTCATAAGCAGTTACCGAGGTCACATCAGAAACCTCTATAACACCTTACTCTTAAAGTATATTCTTCATGAACATAAAATAAATTCTACAAAACAACACCAAAGGTTACTACAAGCAATTAATTACGCCTCCTCCTTAAGAAATCCCGTTTTCGCAAACCAAACAGGCCGAGTAAAAAGCCTAAATATAAAGTAGAAATTCTCATGGAACGGAACAGAATCCTCTTTTCGTATTGGACCACAACCAGATATCTGACCGAAAATAACTACGGTTCATCTGACCTAATGAGTATTATAAAGAACTACTCAAATAATTATACTGCATTCACAGATATGTTAACAAAAATTTCCTTTGAACAAAGATCTATAAAAAGCAGATGCACTAAACTGAAAAAGAAACAGAAAGTGAATCCTCTCAAACAAACATCAACCAACTGAACCAATAATCTGCTTTGAATTTTACCTTTTTTTCCACGTCTTCGTGTATCTTCCATCTATTCTACAGCTTTTATAACAACCTTAACAGACGTGTCTCCAAGGAACCAATTTTAAATACAAAAACAACGAACTCTTCAGGCAAATCAACAACTTTTGTAAGAATCGAAAAAATGTTGAAATAGCTAGCGGAGGAGTAGCAATATTTGTGGGAAACTCTTTCCATACTGAAGAAATGTCAATCCATACAAACCTAGAAGCTAGAATTACACACCAATCAAAAAGTAAATATCTGCAACGTATATATATATATATATATATATATATATATATATATATATATATATATATATATATATTTCTTCAGAAAACCAAATAGATGGTGAAGAATTAACTAAATTATTAAAACCAATTCCCCAACCTAGACTAATAGTCGGTGACTTCAATGCCCTTAATATCATGTAGGGATCTACATCAATAAACAAAAAAGGTCGTTTATTAGGAGATATTCTTGAAAACGCGAATCTATCTTAAATAATGATGACTAGATTTAACATACAGTCAGGCCATCGATCTTATTATTTGTGATCCAATTTTGACTTCGACACTTTCATGGGATAGGCTGGACTATACCTACAACAGTGACCACTATCTAATCGTTGTTCACAACAAAAGGAAAACAAATAACAATCACGAACTATATTCAAAATGGAATTAAAAAAAAAAGCAAACTGAGCTATTTTCGAAAACGTCATTACGAATAGTTTGACAGTTTAAAAATACTAACAGAAACAGACGAAGTTTTAGAAAACCTTGTCACTATCTTTCGATTCGAGCTGAAGCGACGTAGTTTTAGAAAACCTTTCCACTTTCTTTCGATTCGAGCTGAAGCTAGGTATACAATCTAAAATGCTAAACGCAAATCCTGAATAGAATACAACAAACACCATAATATACACATGATGAAGAAATATCATGCACAACCGCCGATCATACCAAAATAATTTCAATACTAGTTAGCTCCTACAAAAACAGTTCGATCACATATAATTTATGATGATACTTTTGTTACTTATAAGAAGAGAAAATAACAGATTGAGATAATAAAACAGTTAGATCGAAACGAACCTATAAATTTATCCGTTACCACCTAAGATTATAAAGAAGCTCTTTCCAGCCTGAAAGAAACGTCACCAGAACCGGATGAAATAGCAGTCGTAGACTTCTTGTATACTATGTGCAAACTAAAGGAAAAAATTATGAACAACAGGTGGTTCTGGACATGAGAAAAACGAAACTAGAACAAAGCGTTTTTAGACAACATAGGTCCGCCCTGGTCAATATCATAGGCTTTGGAAAGTGAAATTAATAGAGCATTCGCCCTAAAAAGCAACTGCTTAGCTTTTTCTCATTAACCGAGCTACCACCTCCGATAAAACTTAAAAATGGTATATCCTAAGGGTCAATCATAATTCCCACACTCGTTATCACGCGACATCCTACAAAACTTAGAGTTATCTGTAAAAGCTCGATTATACATAGTTATATTAACTGTTTAGGCTAGAGTAGACCTTAAAGTAGTAAGGTGATTCAATGTGCAATCGAAGACATTTTTAATCTAAGTCCATCAGTTCCAGATGACTATTTATAATACCATTAATTGTACTGCTAAAAGTACAAGCATAAAATTATTGAGGTTATCAAGTAGAGTTTATGCTCGATGAAGAAATCTTATTTCATAAATCATTCACAATAGACTGTTAATTTAGAAACATTACGATAATTGGCGAGTCTCCTACTATAATAAATATATTTGGCAGCTTTGACAACTCAACAGTATTCCAAATTATTTTTTAGACGGCGCCATCTGAAAGTTGTTCGTTCTGTATTCATTTACATACCGAAAGTTGCGTTTTGAGTGTTCCATGTAGTGAAAGTGACAGTTCCGTACTGCAAAACACTTTAGAAACATTCTGGAGTGACTCTAGCTACTTCAATGTTGACAGTTGACAGTTTCACTTCCATGATTTTGTATAACCTTAAATTTTTAATTTTCTGAAATTATTTGTTTTATCCTGGAGGTGCAATCAACATTACTTTTTGCAAATAATTAATAAATTAATATTTACGTTGCAAATAATGATAATTCTCTATTATTTATTTTCTTTCCTCAGTGTAATTGAAAAAGTTTTGGATCTTATGCGTCGTCTAAAAAATGTTGTGTACGCCGCGGCTGAAATATTACTTTGTTGGATTCGTCTGTCGCTCGTCTCGCAATTTTCAGACTCGTTCAACAAAATAGCACTTTCAGTCCTTGGTATTCAAATAACTATTAACAGATTTGGTTTTTTACATTGTTATCATTACATAGTTAAAGAAAATTAGAAAGTAGCAAAATATTTTATTAGAACAGCTTATATATAAATATACAATCTACTCACAATAAAGAATATTTTGACATTATTAGTCCCGATAGAAATTATTTAGTTTAAAATATAGAAGTTGTATTCAAAGACTTGTTTACCGATATATACCCTGCGGTGTACAGTAGATAAACAAACCTACATCAAAACATGAAAAATGGTTCTACTGGAATAGACAAAAGCATTAATAAAATAACGTTTAATTTTAATAGAATATCTACTTTACATATAATGTTAACGATGGTACAACAGTGATAAAAATTCGATTAGATACAATTTCAGATAAATCCAAACAGAAGCCGCCGTTTTGTCAGTCTACAGCAGTGGTAGATTGCTGATATATTTCAAAGGGTTTGGTTACATGTAATTATTCCAATACTTCAACTAAGAGAAAGTGTTAAAGAAAACGTTTTTTTTATTAAAATTTTATCAATATTTATAAAAAAAATTAGTTGTTGAAAATAAAGGCGATATCCAAAGATAAATTCTTACTTGAAAGACTGAAAATTGAGAAATCAGAAGTAGGCAATACGGATTTAGGTCATCAATCATCATCGTGAATGTTTATGGAATATTTTCAGGACGTTTTATTTTTGACAGATAAATATTTTCGTAGAAATATTGTGTGTAGTGACGGCTTTGGTTGTTTCGAGTTGTATATTTCCCTTCGCTTTTATATATATTTTGTATACACACTTCAGTAGGTACTGTATCTGTGAATCGTTTTTTATGAGCTATAGATATTACCCTCGATTTATTTCCATCCGCTAATCTTTTCATAGGGGTTCAAGAAAAAATCTATATATAAACAATTAAAAAAAACCATGAAAATTTCAGTTTTTTTAAGTTTCTACAAAAACCGTTAATTTGAAATATATGAATTCACTAACAAAGTAACCTCAATTTAAAGTGAAGAATCCAATGGTAAAGAGAAAAATGGGAGTTTTCGATGTTTTTAGATAATGTAATTCGGCTCCTTTTTTGAACTCCCTATATAAATTCAAGGTTTTCACATATTTTGAAAGCTGTAAGTGTTATTTATCCAAATCCCAAAAATGTGAAATAATTAAAAAATGGTGGACTTTAGGCATACAATGCCTTGTAAATTTCACGTAGATTCCAAAAATTTTATAAAAACCAGAGCATTCCGGTTAAAATAACGAAGTTTGGGTTCACTTCCGGTACAACCGGAAGTTTAAAAAAACTGAGATTATTTTAGCTGACACGACCATTTTGGAAAACCCACGCAAGGAAATTTTCAGAATACCAGTCGCAGTACTTTTCCATATACATATCGTTTCAGCTCGTCGTGAAAAACCCTGTATATTGTATTCATTTTTATAATTTTTTTAATTAAATTCTCCAAGATATAATTATTCACAATAGTTGCATGTAATTATTTACAATATTTCATTGCTACAACATTAAGATGAAACTATAAAAAAAGCGGGTTACTTATAATAAAGTAAAAATCAAAATTTTGTGTTTTCCGTTATTCAGAAGAATTGCATAGGCAACATGTTGACGCTACTAAGCTGTTAAGTCACTTTTTTCGTCAATTTTCGTAATCGTTTTAACCAACCAACAATCACTGGTTAATATACTTAAATATGACGATTACTTTTTTGCAGTCGGCAATGTATACTTGTCGGCTTCTCGGAGCAATAAGACAATTTTGATTTGATAGGCCCGCGGAATGTCGTTTTTAAAATAATCTCGTGCTCTCTTCTATTTTAAAGAAGAATTTGATTTATGAAAATTGAACATAACGTAGTATGAGTAAAATGACAGATGTCGAGGTATACCTTATTAAGCTCACTTCCATTATATAGATTGATAGCAATTTTGAATTCTAAATGCGGTAAATGATTTTGACATATTTCAAATTCATTTCAACATTTTCGCGCCGCCATCATTTTCTATGTTTATTCTAATAAAAAAAATAGACAACGGTCATTCTAATTTGTGATACGCCAATCAGTATTAATAAGAAAAAGTCCACCAATTCCAGCGAAAAAAATTCACGCTCTCCAAGAATAGCCGAACAAGGATTTCATTAGAGAGAAAGAGAAATGCTTTAGTGTCAAAAAATTGTTTCAATTTGTATGAAATAAGTTTGTGAAAACTAAGAAACAAACATAAAAATAACTAAATAAAGATGCAAATAACAGTTATTTATGCAACAAGTGAATAAAGTAATACTTTTTTTCACGAGTAGGACGGTTTGACCTACGACAGCAATTCTTACGAGTGAAAAAAATTACTTTACTAACGAGATTCATACAAAAATTTTTCTACGTCAAGCCCAAAGAATTTTACAGATTCAACGAGTCGATGGTGGGGTTATTTAATAAGAAAGTCTGGAATGGATTCTTATATGATAAAACTTAACACGTTTAACTCAATCGAGAGACTTAAAAAAATCACAAAGTTGTTGCAGTGGAGTGATGGCTGTTTAGGCTAAAGTAGACATTATTTAGAAGGGAGAATATTAGAAACTTGAACTTAAAAACCCAAATTGATGAGTAGTATTTTATATTTAAGCAGAAATGATAAAAGCCTCTTTTTTGAGAATTTTTTAATACATGATAACCAAAGAAATTTTCAAATATAATCGTTCATCTCATTATGAACATTACAACTAAAACTTGATTGTAAAAGTTATACTACCAAATAATGAAGTTATATATCGACTAAATTCACAATCAAATATCACTCTATTGGACAACAGAAAAAAATTTCATTATTTGGTTTGTAAATTGAATTTTTAAAAGGTTTGAATGCATAGCTAATTTTTTTAATTCCATTAATTTGTACAGCATTAATAACATCACTAGAAAAGAAGGGAATATTAAAGTAGAGTGCAATGAAGATAGTTTCCTCAAATGTTCAGTTCAAATGACACAGATTTCATTTTGTAACTTCAAGTGAATACGTGCAAGGTAAACAAAATCGAATTTTTCTTAATTTGTTCTATTTTGCATAATAAATAGTCACGATGATTCATGGTGTTTTTTGGCATGACTACGAAAAATAAATAGTAAGTTAGCCAAGATAATACACTACATCCATAATAATGTTACGGTCCTATCCAAACAAAATGTGTTACGGTTATATTTACTTCAATGAAGTTTGGAAGTTTGTATTCAAATACGTTATTAATCTCAACCGCTTCTTCATGTATAGAAAACTGTTGTACTCGCAATTTATTTTTGATCTGCGGGAATAAGAAGAAATTACGGACAAGTCGATGTTTTGACTGTTCAAAAACGTTTTCGCGATTGGTTTCCCTGATTTTTTCAAATACTTCTGGCAAACAAATGATGGTGTATCATTCAGAATTGACCGTTCGACGTTGTCCTAATGGAATGCTAGCGACATGTACAGGTATTGCGAAAAAACAGACGACCATCTGCTTCTAAGTGCTTCGTGTGCGAACAACTTTGGAAACTTTGGATTTGGCTCATCTTGAACAATCGATTGTTGTTCAATTTTGAGTTCATATCCATAGATCCATGATACGTCGGCTGTCACGATCTTATAGACGTTATTTGAAGCACCGCGATTGAATTTTTTCAGCATTCATTTGCACCTATCTGCACGAGCTATTTTTTGAGCGAAACAATATATTTTTGACAGCGAAATGTTCATGCAATATTGAATGAATGCAAGTGAAACTAATGCCCAAGTATACCACAATCTCACGATGTGTCACATGATGATCTTGCAATATCAGATCACGGCATCGATGGTTTCTGGCACAACTGCCGATTTTGGACGACTCATCCTATAGCGAAGTGACACCAAGATGGAATTTGAAAAACCATCGAAACCGCTGCTGCTTTAGCGCCAAAAATCGAAGCGAGTTGATCAACTGTCGGTTTAATCTAAGGCGAAAGTCATATAAAATAATCGCACGACAATATTCGCCATTTAATTCCATTTTTTGACCATGATTAATGTTCTGTACACAATTCAAATAGCACTCGTATGACAACACGTAATGAGTATGTTTAACAATAAAAATTATGATGACAATGTCAGATTTGACATAATCACATCAGTGTTGCCATATCTCAAAACTTAAGTAGCAACCTCCATTTATAACTGTAATAAAAATCAAACGACATTGCATGTTAGTTAAAAATGGTGAGTTAAGATCTCTTGTTGTCCCATTGGGGTTTTTAAAGATAAATATCGATAATAAAATTTTACAAAAAATATAAAACAGTATAAACTTGGTACTAAAAACTAAGCAGCTAAGACCAATATGTAACAAATATTAATATGAATAGATGCGTAAATAAGTCTTATGAGTCTAATAACATATATACGCATCTCCCTGTAATTACATTGCCGAATACCAACTTTTCATTTCCCAGAGAGTTTATCGGTGAGTCACCTACTTTTCATCCGTATGTTTTATCGGTGAAACCTGTACGTGATCGCTATTTTTCTTGAAAATGTACTTTTTCCGCAAAACTCGTAATTTTCTGCCATATATTAGTCAACATTCATGAGGGATAGTTTTAAAAAGCACACCTTCCTTTATAAACACCCTCAGAATCGTCATATGGTGGCCTAAAGCGACCGTCTGGGAGATGACCCCCGCGATAAGGTCAAAGCCCGCTTGTTCAAAGACCCCGGCGCCAAAACACTTGACAGCCGAGAGACTTTCGATCCCATTTAGCGGTTTGGAAATTTATTTTAATGAAATTGTTGGCTAGATGGTGAGTAAAGTGATTGGTGGTTAAGATGAGATGAAAGGTTCTTAATGTTAATGTCGATTTAGTCGATATGCCCGGTATAACAAACTTCGGTGTTTGAATAAATATTCGTTTATTTCGATTCACATTTTAATAAAGTGAATGTACCAAATTACAGAAACAAAATTCTTAAAATCAATTGAATAAACGCAAATATAACATTAATCAATAAGTTGTTATCGGAACGTTAAAAAAAGGATAAAGAAAGAAGGGTCAAGCAATTTTTTATAGCAATTTAATTCAATCAATAAGAGCACTTATTCCAGATTATAAATGAGAAGTTGAATATTGTGTCATTATGGAAATTAATTATATTTTCCTAATTAAATTGGATTTGGGTTCTTTAGTCAACAACGGAAAAATATCAGCAACCAACTAATCAGTTATTTCAAATATTTTATTGTGAGTTCGTATTTGGTTCCAATTTCGTTGATAGAATTGACTAGCTCTTGTAAATCTTCCACGTTGTCGATATGTACGTACTTCGAGAAAATCCATAAAAGCTGACCTCTGTTAGGAGGAAATATTCCTTCTATATTACATTGAATTAGATAAGATAGACGCACTAAATTTGAATTATTGAAATAATTGACAATATCATGAGTAACCTGCAAGTGTTCAAAAATATTCAATGTTCATCGTTATATTTCATAATTTACTAAATATAACTATTGTAGAGTGGGAAAGGTCAAATTTATCAAATTAATGAATTTCAGGGCAATATTTTTAAAAACAAATTTCTTCTTCATATTTGATTGTTATTTTATTTTATACTTTTCGATATACAACTATCGTAATATGATTTTTTGATGTTTTTTTGATTTTTATGATAACATCTACATATACTGATATTGGAAAACATATTATTTGCCCATGTTTAATGATTATAATTATATGATGCAATATTTTCCATTCCTTTCTCCTTTCCTTCCTCTTTTCCTTCCTCCTTTCCTTCCTCCTTCCTTCTCAAATTTTTTAAAAAGTAAGAAAAATTCAAAAAATGCATGTTGCCTTATTATTTATCAATACTTGTCATAGATACTGATTTTTAATATGTTTGCTATAAAATGGAATGTTAAAACTTATTTTGGTAAAAATTACATCAAGTAGAGTCATCATTTCAAAAAAAGTTATCGAATTGAATAAAGTCAATTACCAAAATTATTATAGGGTGGAATACTGAATACATTGTTTACACCAACACTCACGATTACACCGTCTGACGCACGTTTCGATAACCAAGTTATCGTCTTAAGAGTCTAAAGGTAAACTTGACAGTGTAATTGTGAGTTTTGGTGTAGTGATGATGTAAACAGTGTATTCAGTATGAATATCGTTAACGGTTCCAGAAATTCCAACTAAATAGGGTGGATAATTGGGAAATAGACAAAAAGCTTCTGCAAACAATACAATCTATTATGAATACATAGACGTCCCCGTGAACATATTTTGTTTAGATATTAATTATATGAATCGGAACTAATGACAAATATTGGACATTTAATAACGTATACAATAAACAGATTTAAAACCAAGCGAATATATCAAATCAAAAGAAGAAATGAGATTTATCTCAAACACGGTGAAAAAAAGATATAAGGATAGCATGTAGTACTAAAATCGACAGAACTGGCTACAACTAGATTCATAAACATACGCATTAGGCCGGGCCACAACTATCATGCATCCTTCCGATCCGACTAAGATCATACAGTCGACGAGTGTCTGAGTGGAAAAAGAGTTTGAACACCGTAGCTTACACTTGTCCGATTCCAGTCCTACACGACTCCGATCATGCATCCGATCGTGTTCCGATCTATTCGTTTCACGGATGCAGGCTTGTGATAATATTTTTGAGTATTTGCAATGTTTGTTTTTTGTTATTAAATTGGCAATAATGTCGGGTATAAAACCGGAAGAGCTTATTGAAGAAGTGAGGAAGTACTATATGACTAGACAAAGGAACAGTTCCGGAACGCCAACTACAAAGACATGATCTGGGAAAATAGCGAAGGAATTAAATGTCAAAGGTTTTCTTAATCTTCCTCTACCAAAAAAAGTGCCACCATGGCTAAATCGTAGTTGCTAAAATTTTTGAAAATTTTGCGCACAGAACCTTTCGCGATTTTAATTGAATCGAGACTGGCGAGAGTGGCGAACGTATCGAGCCAGAGCTGGGAAACGGAAAGAACTCGGAATCGTGTAGGATATGTGTGCTCAACCGTTCTAATCACGCACCGATCCGTTCTTTGGAGCAAAACTGGACCAGAAACGGATCGCAGTGGTGTAAGACAAGTGTGTCTTTGCCAGTAATGTTGGTTTGGAAACTGACAGTAACTGTTTGCAAATTCTCTGTGAAAATAAACCTGTTTAGTACGACAAGGCGAAATTTTAAACGATTAATACAACTGTCGTAAGAAAGAATAAAGTAGATAACACAAATTACAATTTCTATCATATTGTAGTGTTAACGTAACCATATAGTTATAACATTTCTAATAGAATAAAATATTGAATAATCTGAAGCTGTTCATTCAAATAAACTAACATATGGAATAATTAGAATATTCAATGTTTTAATAGAAAATATGCGCCTATAAACATTATTATTATCAGTAGATGAACGATCAAATTGTTTGATTATATTTTCAAAACAATATTTTATTTGTGTATTTAATTTCTCGAGATATTTTGTATTAACTATTCTCATATGGCGGAGATTGAGTTCTTAGGTTCACATAAATCATAAAAAACGTTTCCCGTAAACCATTAGAGACAGAAAGAAGCCTCCGAGAAACCAGTAAGACAACTAAGTGAAATAATGGATTAGTGGGTATATAATTTCCGCATTGTATTTCCAATGACTCGAATTGAGTAGCAGGTCTATTTTTAGTTGTACGCATAACTGCAAGAATGTGAATTCAATATATCGCATCTCGTTATATGACAAAAAATGTAAGGACGAAAGCTCTCTTGAAATATAAGAATCATCGATTATATTTCTTTCCTAATAGGTCATAAAGTCAGGTGGACGGTTTCCATCACTGGTCTTCAAAGAAGTAATAATTCTACCGACAATGATATCTTCAGTAATTTTATGTGTACTGCGTTTGAGAATACACTCAACATACAGTGTATGCGAACACTATCGAAACATGAAGGTATCTTTATCATACCGTAAGATACAGTCATTAAAATTTTGGTTATATATAATAAATACACCAATTTTATATGTTAGAATGTACTCTTTTTGAAATATACAGTATATCTTCCTATTCTAATTATTTATTACCAAATAACTACTACTAATATTACATCAAAATTAGTAGCAGAAACTCGATTATCCGGCCTTCAGTTATACGGATTCGCGATTATCCGAACTATCAACTGCGATCAATTAAATAATTAAGTAATATTGAGCCAAGTTACAAAATGTTTAACATATGTACTAAAAGTCGAATTTATGCAAGCACGAACGAGTCGGAAGTGGCATTACACCGCCCGCGCCCCAAGGAATCGCTGCCACATACGTTTCGTTATTGTTTTAGTTAGTTAGCGATTGTTAGTTCGCTCTGATTTGCATGTCGGGTCTAAATATTTGAAAATGTCAAAGCATAAGTATGCGTCCACATTGGCGACGCTCAAGCGGTGAGCGTTTTAGTTATTTTCTAGCTTTCGAACCAAAAGAACGTAATGAATTTGGTATCCAAACGATTATTACTTATAGAAATTACACGACTGCGAAGGCTAATCCCATAATTTTGCTACCATTTTCCTGTATTTGTAGGAACGGTGTCTATCATTCCAAAGGGCTGGCCTCTTTTGATCACGATCAATAATAATAGAAGCATCGCATTCGATCTGTGCTCGATTTGAAAATGATGGAGACTTCTTATACCGAAGTGTTACTATGGATGAGACTTGGGTACATTTCTACGATCCAGAAACAAAGCAATAATCGATGGAATGGCAACACTCTGGTTCTCAAAAGCCTAAGAAGTTTCGTGTCCAAAAATCTCCAGGAAAAGTTCTTGCTTCAATTTTTTGGGATGGAGTAATCATGATTGATTTTCTGGATAAGGGTAGAACAATAACTGGCGATTACTATTCGACATTACTGACCACTCTACGGGAAAAAAATGAGGGAGAAACGACGCGGAAAGCTATCCAAAGGTGTTTTGTTTTTGCAGGACAACGTCCCTGCACACAAATCTCATGTTGCCATGTAAAAAATTCGTGATTTAGGGTTTGAATTACTAGAACACCCCACTTATTCACCAGATTTGGCTCCGTCCGACTATCATCTCTTTCCTCAACGGAAAAAAAGTTTAAAAGGTCGTAAATTTTCTTCCAACGAAGAAGCAATAAAAGTTGTGGAGGTCCGGTTTGCAGAAGAAAAATTTTTTTTGGAAGGTCTAGAGACGTTGCAGGTCCGCTGTAAAAAATGTATCCAATTAAGAGGAGAATATGCTGAGTAATCAAATATTTTGACATTGAAATTTTGTTTGGTTCTATAGTAGGCTAAGAATTTTTCAATATATCTTCGTATATTTGATTTGGAAACATCTTTAGATCGTTCGAAGGTAAACAAAATGCGATTACTTGTTGTGAGATTATGAATTAGATGCTGAGCAAATTTAATAAGAGAATCAGAATGATCACATTGATACTAAGATACAAAGAAATAGAAGAGTTTGAATTTATTTATAACTTCAACATCAACCTCGGCCGCCAGTTAGCGCCATCATAACCTTGTTAAGTTAAGTTAAGATTTTATTTTCCTCCATTGTAATATAAGAAGATTAGTTTTGATATTCACTTGAGTAATAAAGTTCTACATATTTTCTTCTACGATTTATAATTGCTCCAAATTGATTTGGGAATGCCTAAATAGCAGATTTTCTGAAAAATGCATTGTTAAACCCTATGTAGGACCTTAACTTTTCTGTGAGATAGGCTACAGGATAATGAATAACCAAATACTAGATAAGCAAATTGATATTTCTCCTTACTAATATTAACAGTCGGACATTGCTGCATCAGTGGACATCAGAAGACGCTGAGATTTATAGAGGATGCAAGTGCAGAGCTAACCCAAATCATCAACTTTCTGAAAGAATTTGGTTCAATAGATCAGCTGAAAAACTGAGTATATCCAGTAACACAGCAAGAAGACAGGGCACTATAGATCTTTTGAATGATGGTGTATATGACATGAAGTTTTTCCAAAACAATAAAAGCGATTGACATTCATGCAATGCAATGAATATTTATAATGTTATTAATAGAATGGAGTTGGAATGTCATGTGTAGAAGATTATTTATATTAATAATTTCCTGAAAAATTTTGGCATGCTCCATGATTTTGAGGAACGTGTTTTCTTTTATTGCACTACTGTAATAGTTTTGAAAACTTAAGTTTATATCTTAAATAACTGAAAACAACTTTTTCTAAAAGATTGATTTGGAAAAAAGAACAGCGCCAATCAAAGATATTATATGACTCCTAATATTCTTTTTCAAATGTCTAATTTTGTATCAAATATTTCCTAAATATATGAAGATTGATAGAAATAACATTCCTTTATTTTACAACGTACCCTATATAATTTACAATCACATACATTCTTTTAATCACTATACGCCAAAATGATTATTCTCAATCCATACGTTTAATTACTTTTGACTATAATAAATTGTTATCTGCACATTCTGTTCAAAATTTATTTACACGGATGACAAGACATTCCGACATACATCAAATATGTATAATATCGAACAAACCCTGTACAACAAGTAATTACTTTAGCACAGTTAAATTAAACAATAACTGTGAATTAATAGTAATTTTATGTTGTTTTATAAAATCAAAATATTAGTCGCCCTCTCTCTCACTCTCGCCTACTGGTGAGGTTTTGGTGAGTTTTGTCTTATAGGATCTAAAATTGCGAGGGGGTACCCAAAAATAACAGGGATTATTTTTTAAATGTTATATATTTACAAATATTTACAAAACAACCTTATCCTCTTCAAAAATACTCTCCATTACAAGTGATACATTTGTCCCAACGGTGCTTCCACTTTTCGAAACATTGTTTGAATCATCTTTAGAGATGGTTGCAAGCTCCTGTCTCGTTCTTTTCTTGATGTCTTCAATGTTTTCAAATCGCCGTCCTTTCATGCCCCTTTTCATGCGTGGAAACAAGAAAAAGTCGCACGGAGCCAGGTCAGGCGAGGAAGGTGCGTGGAGCAGCGGAGCCATGTTATTTTTAACCAAAAACTGGCTAACAGTGATGGCTGAGGGTGCAGGTGCATTGTCATGGTGGAAAAACCAGTCAACTGTTTGCAGTGCCGAGCTGCAAGATATTTCACTGATTTCAGACAGTTGATGAATTGTCTGTCGACGATCTATGGGCACAAGCTCTCGAATTCTTCCAACATTTTCATCGATTCGGGCAGTTGATAGACGTCCGGAGCGAGGTTTGTCATCAATCGACATGTCGCCATTATTAAATCGAGAAAACCACCGTACACTAGAGTTTTCCCCATAGCATCATCTTTGTAAGCACTTTTCAACATTAAAACAGTTTGAGCAGCGGTTTTACTGAATAGAAAACAAAAATTAAAAAAAACAAACAGCACTAAAACGGTCACTAGTGACGAACAGAACTTGGTAGCTCAACGGCCCGCGCGACTCTGAACTGGCGAGAAGTTGCGCCTTGGTAGGCCCCAGCGGAAGAAATCAGTACTACAAAAGCTCAACCCATGGCAATGCTATTCCGGTTACTTTTGGGTAACCCTCGTACAGTGTCCAGGTGGCTAGCTTACCAGTTATTGTAAGCATATTCTTTTCTGTTTCTATTTTGATCATTTCATATTTTTTTGTTTCAGTTTTTCATTTTTTTCGGTGAAATTCCGAGCAGAAGGCAGATTTTGACCTTGGAATCAATAAGAAAAAGGGGGTGATTCGATGCGTGGAATAGTTCTTACCAATGAACAAATAACCATCCTATTTCCATCCCACTCTAGGTGATGACTTCAAAATGGGAGATGAAACATGTCGGTTCAATTCTATAATGACTTACTTATATCACTATAACTGTGAACATTAAATATTTGCTTCAGTAGATATCATGCACCCCACGCTTTTCTACATTAAAATGACATCTTTTAATAATCAGTTTTTCAGTCTGTTTTTCAGTTGTTTGTAATTTATGTCGAATGGTGAAATTTTCAATTAATATTTCAAATCTCAAGTTTGGAATTTCACAAAGAGGTAAGTGTCCAAAAACTAGAACTTTTCATGAATATATGAAACAGAAATATAAAGTGACATAAACTATACTCCAAATTTTTGAAATATATTAATACAGAGATAAAAGAAACGAGAAAATAAATGTCCCTACGTTGTATACAATGCTGAAAATGTTACTCATCGGATTTCCATTAATGGTTAAGTGATCTATCCATAAAGAGACTAGGTATAATTTTGGAAGAAAGCTATAGGTTTTATCTATAATTAACTCAATCACACAAAGAGAAGGTGTGTAAACAACATTTTTAATATCACACTAAATTCGTAACTAAATGTATTGACAACTTGTCTATTTGTCTTGAGAGAGAATATAATTCTTAGGGACTATTTTATAACCTTCTAGAAAAAAGAAGTCAAATCTCCGAGAAAGAATAAGAAACAGCGTCCGCTGTCGCTGCTCCAGCGTACACTCAATATCCATGAGATAACATAGTTTTTCAGCGCATTCTTCCCCATTTGGTATCGGCAACATATAAAGCTATAATAGGCAAGCACAGTCAAGCAGTCTGCGCTTTTCCACTCGTACTTGTCTTCGTCAAATTTGGAATTGCAGCCACAGCGGCAGAAGCGTAAATCTAAGACTCGCATTCGGGCCCAGACTACTAATTGCCTGAATTAATTGTTCATCATTGTCCACAGATCGAAGAAGGTCTTGAGGGAATCGTATTTATCGATATTTTCAACTAATTTTATTGATGACGTTTAGACACGGTTAACAAGAAGACATGTTTTATTAAATTGGTTTTTCTATCGATTGATTAATTCTTTCTTTCAATACCTTAATAGGAACAAAAATAAAAAATTGTTCTTAGTGAAAAATATTTTTTCTGATCATTAAAATAAATAACAGACATTTAGCAGCGTAAAAAATGCACTCTGTAAGTTATTAATCTATTTGAACTAACTGCTTGTTTTATTATTGAAAAAAATGATTGTTAAGTTTCTGTCGACTTTTTTACTGGTCCTTATCAAAAAAAGATTTAAATCCAAAAATTTAATTTAATTTTTATTATTTGTTGGTTAGCAGAACTATAGGCTTGAGTATTTTGTGTAACCATTGGTAGAGAAGATTTTTTTTTTGGTTCCATCACTTTTTAAGCGAATAGGAAGATTCTTTGATGTATGTGGTAGAATAATTTTTCGTAAGAAAGCTTAATATCGATCAAAACCTCGCAATTTTAAAGACCTTCATCGATCTTCTTGAAAATTTGGAATTAAGTTCATCTTACCCTCCTCTTCAAACCTGACTTGGTCGCAAAGTATGATTTTTATTTTTAATGGGTGAAAATCACCCCTAACTTCAATAAATTGGAAACTAATATAATAAATGTTGATTGTTTTGTATCATGATTTCAATATTTTCTGTATAAAAAAATAAATACTCTAAAAAGATCAAAAATTAAACGTTTCGTGATTTTCCGGCATTATCTCTAAAAAAATGTATTCGGTTTTTTAATAATAACTCGGCTTCCCTTTAAGCTTTTTGCGTTCATCCACACATCATTTTGAAGAGAATTTCATAAGCTACAAAACAATGAGAGTTACAACCCTTCTAGTCTCGTTTCTTCAGAGATTTTTGATGTTAAAGGGTGAAAAAGACTCTCACTTAGCATTGAAATCAATACTTTAAACTTATACTCATTTAATATCTCATTTAATTTTCAAGATACGTGAGTTTAAAAAAAGCAAAATTAGTAAAATAAAAGCGAAATTTTAGTTACAAAAATTCTTTCGTTGATCCAATGGTTTTTGAGATATTTTGAAAAAATAAGGATTTTTTTAAATCGAGAAAAAAAATTCACATTAAGCAACTTTTTTCAAAATATACGTGTTCCAAACCATTCAAACTTTTGGAACGTGTTGTTAGGGCTTAAACAAAGATAATTTTACATGGGCTACTATTAATTTTAATTTTGCAGCACATGGTGTCAAATTTACCGACATTTTTTTTCAAATTCGAGTTACTTAAATCATTTTCCTCATAACTCGCTTAATTTTCAAGCTAGATGGTTTTATGAAAGCTCCTTTTAAAGGTCTGAAAAAGTACTTTAAAATGTTTATTACAATTTTTTATGAAAAATTGATAGTTTTTCCGTTATTTAAGCTCAAACCTCTGCATAAATTTACGAAAAAGAAAAAATTGGCTTTCAATTACTCATAAGTTGCTGAATATTATTTAAAAAATTTAATTCAAACTGACTAATTTCTTTTTTTTTATAAGCTTCAATTTTGATAGGAATAAATTTTTCAAGAAAATGCGTCATTTTCAAGTTTTTCGTGAAAAAATGTTGAAAACGTGTTTTTTTTTTAATTTTCAATCACAAATAACTCAAAAATAATTGAGTTTAATAAAAAACTTCATCTCACGTTTTCTTCATAAAATTCAATTACCTATCAATTCTCAATTTCCATACCCGAGTAAGGGTGGCATTCACCCCTGAAGTAGAAACATACATTGGCACCAAATCAGGTTTGTTATTTGCATCATTTTTGATCTTCTGTCAAAATTTCAAACTAATCCATGAATGTCTTAAAAATTGCGAGGTGATTTGCTTGGTTCACTGTACTACTTTGAATCAATGTCTAAAAAATACTCCACAGAAAGGTACAAAAAATTGTTCTACCCCTTACACCAAGATATAAATTTCTTTGATTCCTTATTTCTTAGATTTTTTGATGTTTATGCTTCTAAATCGTCGTTTTTAAGTCTTTTCTGATTTAAAATTAGATTTTTTATAATTTGAGGTCTCCAAAAAATTATAAAACTGAAACAACGACGAATTTTTCTATTTAGATTTATATTTATATTTATATGAAAATATTTTCCAATTCAACCTATAAATCATCTAGGAAGACTTGTACAGATGCGATATTTGTCCTGCGACAAATAACTGAAAAATCCATCGAGTATAACAAACCGGGGTTGATGTGTTTTATAGACCTGGAATAGGCGTTTAACCGAATACAACTGGAGGACGCGGTACACCTATACAACAGGCAAATCCCATATAACATCAAAAAAAAACCATCAAAAACATTTCCCAGAGAAACAAAATACAGGCCAAAATCAATGGCATAACTACCGAAGAAATGCTTGTAAACAATGGTATTCAACAAAGATCCTATGCTATGCCGATGATGCTGTTCTGATTGCAGAAAACGAAGATTACCTTAAGGGATTTCTATTCAAATTCAACACAACGGCAAAAAGTTTAAATAGAAGATATCTGCAGCAAAAATGAAACGCATGACACCTCAAAAACAACTATCAGATGCAAACTGGTTGTAGATGATGAAATTATACAACAAGAGATGAAATTTAAATATCTAGGCATAGATACGGTGATATAGAAGAAACCAAGCGGCAAAAGCAGCTTACCTCAGTTCACCTAAACGATACAATCTTCCGAAACAAATATATCGGAATCGAGACCAAATCCCGAATTTACAAGACTGTCATCCGGCCTATATTAACATACACAGCGGAAACCAGATAAGACACATCGAACACAAAGAGAATATTAGAAACCACCGAAATGAAAATAGTACGCAGAATCGCTGTAAAAACACTTTTTGACAGGAAGAGAAGCGAGGACATGAGAAGAACATGTAGGATTGACAACGTAAACGAATAGATATTGAGAAGAAAGAGAGAATGGAACGAACTCAAAAATCGAATGAATGACGACATGGCGCCGAAGCGTTGGAAGACCCCGCAAGAGATGAAGCAACAACCTCTCTAATAATTAAACGGCAGAGGATACGAAGAAAAACAAGCATTAGTAGTGAATGAGAACAGACTTCCACAACACCAAAAAATTTCACTTACAATACTAGAAATAATCAAAATAACAATATCATTTTTTGAAATGATATTGTTTATGAAATGAAATAAACGTACTTCAAAAACAGTGGTCCAAGACCAAATTTTGTAGAAATTTTCGGGAAATTCCATTAAAAAGATATGATAAAAATTAATATAGAATCTACTCATGACCGTATGTGGAAATTAGTAAACCTAAATTAAAATTTTTTTTGACATCGTAAGTACGAGACCCTTAATTAAACCTTTAATTGCAGAAAATTTTTATTCTTAGTGAATATTTATCATGCAAACGTAAAAACATCATTTATTAGAAGACAGATAAGAATTTGTGCAAAGATACTAACATTTAAAGAATTGAATTAAAACAGTAATATTTACGAGGATATATTGAAAAATTCTTAGTCTACTATAGAACCAAACAAAATTTCAATGTCAAAATATTTTATTTCTCAACATATTCTCATCTTAATTGGATACATTTATTACAGCGAACCTACAACGTCTCTAGACCTTTTTAAAAAAATGTTTCTTTTTGCTCTGTAATCCAGACCCCACAGCTTTTATTACCTCCTCGTTTGAAGTAAATTTACGACCTTTTAAACTTTTGTTTGAGTTGACGAAAGAGATGATAGTCGGACGGAGCCAAATCTGGTGAATAAGGGGGGTGCTCTAGTAATTCAAATCCTAAATCACGAATTTTTTGCATGACAACATGTGTGCAGGGGCGTTGTCCTGCAAAAACAAAACACCTTTGGATTAACTTTTCGCGCCTTTTCTCTTTAATTTTTTCCCGTAGGATGGTCAGTAATGTCGAATAGTCATTTCCAGTTATTGTTCTACCCCTATCCAAAAAATCAATCATGACCAAAAAATTGAAGCAAGAACTTTTCCAGCAGAATTTTGGACACTTTGAAACTTTGAAACTTCTTAGGTCTTGGAAAACTACAGTGTCGCCATTCCATCGATTATTGCTTTGTTTCTGGATCGTAGAAACGTACTCAAGTCTCATCCATAGTAACAATTCGGTTTAAGAAATCTACATCGTTTTCAAATCGAGCACAGATCGAACGCGATGCTTCAACCCTTGCACGCTTTTGGTCAACATTCAAACGTTTGGGGATCCATTATGCAGCAATTTTTCACATGTCCAAATTGATGTGAACTATATGATGAACGCGTTCGTATGAAATATTCAGTGCTTCATATATCCGTTTTAGTCCAATTCGACGGTCTGATAAAATGATGTCATGAACTGCATCGATAATTTCGGGGACTGACACAGAAACTGGCATTTCCGATCGGTCATAACCTTCAATGGAAAATTTACCTCTTTTGAAGCTTGCAGTCCAATTTTTCACGGTCGCATAAGAAGGAAATTGATCACCAAGGGTATTAAGCATATCTTCGTAAATCTGCTTACCTCTTAACCCTTTTAAATACTTGATGGCTTTCTTTTAATTTATTGCGTATCTCTTTTTTGATGCCAAACTTTACACTGACACTTCTAATATTGCGTTGCTATGGTAACGTATTATTTTGTTTATGCATGGAGTTGGTCTAGGCTAACTAGATATCAATTCATCCTCGTAGGTACTATTCGTTACATACGAAGGCTGCTATTCAAGTTTTGAGATTTAATTGGATATTGCTTCATTGATTCTCAAAATATTCTCCTTTAGCTCCAATACATTTTCGCATGCGTTTGATCCGATTGTCGAAACATTCCGGTAGAATTACCTCATAAACACATGATTTGAACGCATCAACCCCATTTTGAGGTATAGAAAAACGTTGACTTCGCAATTTATTCTTAACCTGATTGTAACTAGGATTGTAAGGCGGTGGATAGTGAATCGTCTTCTGTGATTGGTATCTCTGGCTAACAAGAACTGGTGAACTATTCAGAAATTAACCATTCTACGTTACTCTAATGGATTTGGCTGGTCTTGAATGAACCATATTATCGATTATTGTTTAGTTTCGGGTTTATATGCATAGATCTATGATTCATCACCTGTAACGATCTACTAGACGTTTCTCGAAGCACAGCGATTGAATTCTTTCAGCATTTCTTGGTAATAATCGACAAGAGCTTATTTGAGCGATTGTCAAAATATACGGTATACAACGAGAATAAATCTTTTTGATAACAAAATTATTGAATGTATGCAAGGGGAACTAATGCTCAAATATGCCTCGATCTCTGCCGATTTTGGACGACCCCCACTAAATTCATACTATAGCGAAGTGCGACCACGATCCACGATTGAATTCAAAAACAATCGAATTTATTTTTTGACTTGCCGACCTCTCTATGATTAATCTTTCTGATATCTTGAACGGTCATCTATTTTTTAACTGCTTCATCACATCTCTTCAAATGAATTCCATTGTGTTTGTAACTTCAATATATCAATAAATTCTTTTGAATACTAAACCGACTAGCGTTGATTAGCGGATAGAAAAAATTCGTAATTGTACCTTATTTATGTAACGTTGAATCTACAGTCATTAAAAAGTTATACGATCTATTTCAACGATTTATCAAGTTTTATTTGCCATAATTTATATCTCAATACAAACATATCTCATAATATATGTCGAGTGTATGTTCTGCTTGCAATAAATATTGTTATTCGTTGTCATTTGTTGTGTTATTTCTGTAGTATTGTTTTGTGAACACTGAAAAGTATATAATGATTATGGTTCTTCGTAAGGAAAATTTTATTATAGATTATACCACAAATTAAATGAGATACAACAGAGGTGTCAAACTCAATTTTGCAGAGATTCATTAAATTTTGAATTCGTAGGTGGGCCAGATTGAAAATAAAAAAAATTAACTGAATTATTATAACATTTTATTTATTTATATATTATATAAGTATATAATATGCGGTTGTTAGAAATCATATAGTTCACATAGTTATAATAGATGGTAGGTAATTATGTTGAATTCGAGGATCCAGATACTTGACTTCTCTTGTTTTTGACAAGCTCATTGATGTCAGGGTTGTATCATATTCGTTGTAGTTATTTTAAGAATTGATTGGGGATGTTCATTCTTAAGTCTTGTGCGATGTTTGTTCTTATTTATTTTCATGACGGAAAACATCTGCTCACATAAATAGTTGCTACCAAACATGCGGAGAATGCGTGCTGCATGCTTTTTTAATTCCGGGTAATTATCCAAACTCTTGAAATATTATGTATGAAATTTAAGAGCGTTAATCTCATTAAATTTTTCTTCCAAAATACTGTGCGATTGAAGATCTATCAACTCCATTTGCAAATGAACTGGTGCATGTGAAGCTTTAAAATTAAATGGATTGTTGAAAATTGGGAATTCCATTTCATTCATTTTGTGAAAGTCTTCAAAACGATTGTTGAATTCCGTAATCAAATTTTGCAGAAGTTGAGAATATTCATCCCATTTTTTTTTTGATTCACTGTACCAAATGATTTTAAAAGAGGGAAATGGTCCAAAGTTTGATTGTTTAACTGATTTTCCCACAGCCTCAACTTTGTTTCAAATGCTTAAATATATGAACACATTTGAGTGACAATAAAATTTTTACCCTGTAACTGTAAATTTAAATTAGTCAAGTGTTTATTTCATCCAAATCTTGTAAAAATTGCCTGAACTGTCGGTGATTTAGTCCTCTGCTCCTTATAAAATTTATAATTTTAATTATAGGTTGCATGACATGGTCCATTTTTAAATGTTTGGATGCCAATGATTCCTGATGAATTATACAATGAAATCCCACAAAATTCCGTGATGCTTTCTGTTTTAATTCAGTTACAGCCCTAATGTTTGCCAGTCATTACAAATCAAGCACAAAGATTTACCTTTCCATTCTATGAAAAAATGTGCAATTTCCCATTTAGACTGAAAAACTCAGGACTCACTATCAACTTTACTTTTTTGTGACATTATGCCAAAATCATAACAATTATGGATATCGCATGCGCACGACACAAGCAAATGTATAATCACTACTTTGTAATACAATTAAAATCCTTCGCTAACCGTATCGCTTCGATTACTCGACTCAACTGACTCACGTCGCGCCGACCTACTCGTTTTATATGGTTAACGAAGGTTCTAGTCTAGACTAGAAGTGCGTGGAAGATTCTATCATTGTCGACAAAAATAATAGGATATTTCCACTTGCTGCTAAGAGATGGCACTACTGTTTTTCTCTCTCGCTTGTCTAGGCATGCGCTGCCCTTGAAATTACTTATAAACATCCGTAGACTTGAAAGTACAAATATTTAAAACATCCGTAGAGAAATAGAATGAAGTCTAAAAGATCTAAAAAACATGATTCTTCGTTCTGTGACACATTGCAATCGCGGGCCTTATTGATACGGCCTGCGGACCACTTCCGGACGGATGACTTTGATTCTTATTAAATGAAAACGGTGCCGTTTTCAGACCCGCAGCTCCTCGTTTCTCAAGACTGAAATATAATTATTTTTTGTCTTAAACTTCTAATTCGATTTTGTTTTGCTTAGCTTTTTTTCTATATCTTCGTGTTAAGTGAAACATCAAGTAACGATAATCTCCAAAATAAATTTGGATCAAATTTGGATCGTGATACGTCTGGAATTCTGAAAACTTCCAAATTAGATGGCATCATTGATTCGTATTTTTGAATTTGGATGTTGTTCTAGAATGATTAGTATTTCGTTATGGGTTATTTGTTCTATACTAAGTTTTTGAAGGTTTGCATCAGTGGCTGTACCTGAATGAATGGTTACTTATGTAGCTTTGTTCAAGTATGGTTGTATAGGAATCAACATCTGGTGATTTTATGTATATGGAGGGATAGCGAAGATTATTTTTGATTTGGAGAACGTTACTATGTTAAAATGTTTTTAAATTTTGAGGTTTGTTCTTTACACATAGTACGTGAATATACATAATTTCTTCAATTTCTTGATTCTAAACTTTGCTCTTTTTCTTTTGGATTTTCTGCAATTTTTTATGATTTATCAACAATTCGCAAAATATTATCAGGGTTCTAGCACACTTTCTATAAAAACTGTTACTATATTTGATTTCTTGCCAATTTTTCTTAGCTTGTGGCATCTTTAGGAAAACAATTCTTAAAATCATAATCTCAAAAGCAAAGCTGCTTCCTTATACATGAAAAGTTGTTACTGGGCCTATAAGTGTTAGAACATCCTTTAGGTTTTATAGTAGCTGTAGAATATTTATTATGTACCTTAAGATTTTTAAATGTTTTGCCGAAATAAGTTATAATACCCAAGAGTAAAAGTTTCATAAGAAGGTTTTAAACAATGCTAAAAAACCTTCTTAAAAAACCTGAAATAACTAACACCAAAGGTTTTATACATAAAGTAACCAAAACGTTTTGGATGCAATATTATAAAACTTAGGTAAGTACTGGACGTAACTTCAATTGTTTTCTTATAAAACTATAAACACTACAGTAATACTCCGGACTTATGCGGTAGATGGGTCCGAGCGATTGCCGTATAAGTCGAATTCGCGTAAGTCGGGGTTCAACTTTGCTTATAAATATATATAAAGCATGTTTAATCGGGATCAGAATTTAAAGAAAATAATAATTTAGAAGAAAAAATTTTAATAAAGTTTAAGATGATAAAACAATTTACATTGTTATGAATAAAGTAACATAAACGAAGTTATTTTTATGTCGAAGGCTTCATATATTCTAACAATGTTACCTGACGAGTTAAGCTTTTATTCTTCTCACGTAAAATTTTCTCGTAGTTTACCAGTAATTTTTTTATTCCCCGTTTTGTAGTAGAAACACGTTCTTCATTAGAATCTATTTTTTTCTAAAATTTGTCACCCCTTTTCAATTGAATTGAGTCCTTCTGTTAAGTTTGCAATTATCATTTGATTTATCGATTCAATTGGTTCTAGCGAATCAGTTTTTCAATATCTTGCTCATACTTACGCATTTCTATAACCTCGTCAATTGTTAACTCTTGATTGTGTGAATTGAGCAATTCTTGAACATCATCATTATCGACCTCCAAATTTAATTGTTAGGCGATATCGACCACTTCTTCTATTATGCTATCGATTTGTTCAGGATCTGATCTGATTCTCCTTGGGTTCCAATGGTGAGAAAAATGGGCACAGTTTATTCCAGACGCCATGGAGAGTTTTTTTGAAACCTCATTCCAAGATTGTCCAATAATTCTTACAGCATCTAATTGAATAGCTTCCAAAAGTCTTTAACAGAAAGCTCATTGTTTTGACTAGTCGCTTCCTGTGTGCAAATGTGCAAATGACCGCCTTGTGTAGTAAGCTTTTGAATGTTTAATGAGTCCCTGGTCCATTGGTTGAGCAAGCTGGTAGTGTTTGATGGCAAAAATACAATTTCCACACGTGGATCGAAATTCTTCAAAGAGAGAAGCTGTCACCGAAGCTTTCGCATTAGACTTTCGAATGACAGGCAAACCAGCTTTGGATTTATTTTTTAAGGCTCTTGGATTTTCTGAGTGATAAACTAACAGAGGTTTCAATTTACAATCACCAGCTGCATTCGCACCAACCATTACTGTCAATCGATCCTTGGCGGCTTTAAAACCTGGAAAAGTTTCCTCTTTACGCGCAATAAAAGTTTTTTTAGCGATTTTCTTCCAAAAAAGACCGGTTTCACCTACGTTGAAAATGGTTTGGCTAGTGTAGTCATCTTCATGATCATTGTTTCGAGTTTTTCTGGTTAGAGAGATGCAGCTTCTTTATCAGCGCTTGCCGCTTCCTCCACTCTATGCCAATTACAACGACTCTTTAATCGGCTGAACCAGCCGTTACTAGCTTTAAACACTTCATTTTGAGCCACCTCCCCAGCTTCTTCTTTTAGTTTTTCAAAAAACTGCTTTGTTTGAAAGCACACTGTATTTTGATCAACAGGACAATTTTTAACTCGTACTTGATTACCACACTATGATTGTAGCAATGATTCCGTTTGTTGAATTTAAAGATTGAGAATCTTTCGCAGCGTTCATAATTTTTTCTCTACCTTTTATAACTAATCGTACTGTTGATTCCGGTAGGTCAAATTTCTTTGCCAATTCAAAAATTTTAATTTTTGCTTCAAAATCTTTAATTATATTCAGTTTACACTGCAAAGACAGTGTTTTTTTCTTTTCTTGTTAGGCACAAATGGCTCATTCGCAAACTGAACACTGAGAGGACAGAGCGAGAAAGCCGAAACGGGGAAGCGCAAGTCGGGGTATTACTGTATTATAAAAGTTGAGGTTATAAATATCTGTTACCTTGTAATAAAACCACAAGCTGCGCAAAATGTTGGTTTAGATGTAACACAAAAAGTATGATTTTAGTGCCTTGATACATACCTAAATAACTATTTTTACTTTTTGGTTCTATTTCCATATTATTAATATGGAAAATCAAATTGCTCATAATTATATATCTAAAAATTTACTTGATATACATATTTATTCTACTCTTTAGTATATATTCCACATTAAGTCGGCATGTCAAGAAGCAACATGGCGAATCATTTAACAATTTATATATGCTAACTCCATTTGTTTCAATAACATGACAGAAACTCATTCTATAACCTGTCTCCAAAACATTAATGCAACAAATTATGAAATAGGCATGAAAGCAATATATCTTGAAATGTTCTTTAGTGCCCAGGTAGCATTCCTAGTTATATTTAATTTTTTAGGTTATAACCAATTCTGAGAACTGAGTATATATTAACCAATTAGTAACATATTTAATACTCATTTAATAAATCAAGGCAAGAAAACTCTTATTTTTCTCTTTATTGAACTATTATGTGGAATCATATTTCATGGACAGTAGCGTACAAGTAGCCTCAGACTATTTTCAATATTAACGATTGGAATAAGTTCCAATAATGGACAGGTCCACTACACGTTTTTATTATAATTATAGGAATAAATTTCTTTAATTTCTTATTTCTTAGAACTTTTGATATGTTTATATTTCTAGATATTTTTGATTTTAGGTTTCTTCTGTTTGAAATTAGTTTTTTCAACAATTTTTGAAATATAGATAAAATTTGACGTTTTGACTTTTCTTTAAGTCTTTATCAAAATATTTTCCTATTTCTTAGACCATTTGATATGTTTATGTTTCTAAATCTTCTTGATTTTAGGTCTCTTTTATTTTAAAATTAGTTTTTTAAATAATTTTTGGAAGAGAGATAAAATTTGACGTTTCGACTTTTCTTTAAGTCTTTATCAAAATATTTTCCTATTTCTTAGACCATTTGATATGTTTATGTTTTTCAATCTTCTTGATTTCAGGTCTTTTCTGTTTTAAAATTAGTTTTTTAATAATTTTTAAAAGATAGATAGAAAATGACGATTCGGCTTTTCTTTAATTGTTTAAGAAGAGACCTCAAATGAAGAACATTTAGAAACATAAAAACTATAGGAATGTTAAGCTTTTCAATTACTATATGATGATATTATGAACTGATAAAATTTGGTAAAGTAGATATTTCTATTGAACTATACTCCACATAAAATTTAGATAAGAAAAATAATGTGAGAAAATAAATCTTTGTTTTTCGGTCCCTATCTGTTTGTCTTAACAGAGATAAAAGTTTTAATCAAAGATTAATTCGAAATGATATTGATTCCAGTTTAGGTAGAGAGACAGAGAAATGCTTTATTGACAAATTTTTTTTACAATTTGTAGACAAAAGCTTGTAAAAAACTAGAAAACAAACATAAAAATAACTATAATAAATATATAAGAAGGATACAAATCGAATGAAATTTCAATATACAAAGTAGAACCACAATGAATAACAAAATTATAGGTAATAATTAGTATATAAGTCTATAGCAAAAATTAAAGCAGTA
The DNA here is from genome assembly GCF_026250575.1 of Diorhabda carinulata. NCBI lineage: Eukaryota > Metazoa > Arthropoda > Insecta > Coleoptera > Chrysomelidae > Diorhabda > Diorhabda carinulata. The sequence continues at coordinate 17,124,929 of NC_079462.1, forward strand.
TGCAGCATGTCCAGAATTCTTCTTCTTCTTCTACGTCTTGGAGATCTGTCGATCTGTTAATTCTGAACCTGCCTCTGCATCTTTTCCTGAGAGATGGATTGCCAACTATCTTTCCACCTTTTAGGTGGTCTCCCGGGAGACCTTGAGCCGGGCGGGTCGTTTTCTAGGACTATTCTCGTCCATCCGTCTTACATGGTTGTACCACTGCCTCTTACGTTGTCTTCCCCATCTCACAAAATCTTGTATCCCGCATTGCTCTTTGACATCTGTATTTCTTATTCTGTCTCTTCTTGTTTTCCCCACTATTTTTCTCAGTGTTTTCATCTCGGCCACCCTCAGCATTTTTTTCGTCTTCTTGGTGTCCTCGCGGACTTCCGTGCCGTACGTCATGATTGGTCTGATACAAGTCTTGTAGATTCTAATTTTGCTATCTTTGCGCATGTACGGGTTGGACCAGACTATATCTCGTAGGCATCCTGATAGTGCGGATGCTTTATTAATCTGGCTTCTTAGGTCTTTAACTGGGTCGTGGGTACTTGATATGTCTATGCCCAGATATCTGAATTGCATAACTTGTTCCATGGGATTGTCCTCTACCACCAGCTTACATCTGAGCGGATCCTTCGCGATTATCATACATTTGGTTTTGCTGATAGAAATGTTCATATTGAGTTGGCGGCTTACCAAGAAGAACTGGAAGAGTGGTCTCTGTAGGTCGTTTTCTGATTTGGCGATGATTGCATAGCATACCATACCAACTCTTTTGTTGCCCAGAATTAAATATTATTATTAGAGGTCGTTTACAGAGTAGAAGGCACTTTCCAGTAAATATGCCCTCAAATTATTGTGAAATGCGAGAAAAGATTATATCGATTTGATTTCAATTGGCAAGTCTTTCTGAAATTAGAGAAGCGTGCTTACGAAACAGGCAAATGGATTCAAAGATGAATAAGGAAGGAAGAGTCAGAATTGTTAATCTTTTGAAGAAGTTCTTGCAGTGAGTCCTGCTGTTTAGTCGAAGTAAATATCTAACAGCTCTCTTTTGTAGTTTGAAGATTCGCTCAAATTGAGTCGCACCACACGTACCCCAAAAGGGAAGAGCATATCGGAGATACGACTCAATAAGTGCATAATAGACTTTTAAGAAGGTGGAGAAGTTCAGTTCTAAGGCGGCAATATATAACTTCCATATCAAGGAATTGTCCACAACAAGCGCTAAGAATTTTACAGATTCAACGACGTCAATTATGGTGTTTTTTAATAAAAAAGACAGAAATGTATTTTTATATGGTAAAACTTTAGCTTTAGAAACGTTGAGAAAGAAAAGATTAGAATCGCACTATGATTCAAGGGTTGCTCCAAGAGAGTATCCAGGCGATGTCGTTTATGAACAGAAGAAACAAAATAAGGCTCAGTACTAAGCCCTGGAGCACCCACATTCTCTTGACTTGCAAGTAGACATCGTTGTATCAACCCTTACAAGCTGACTTCTGTTGGTGAGGTATGACTTAAACCATGCGAGAGGTGTTCTTCCTAATTAAAATATTATGATTAGCACAACCGAAAGCCTTAGAAAAATCACATGATATATACGTAAATTATAAGGTTGACCATTGAAAGAGGGTAGTCACAAGTGGTACTGAGAAAAATACGACAAAATCTTTCTATAATTTTTTCACAAGAAGTTCTTCCAAAAAGTTTTATATTTAGACTTGAGTTCAACTTTCTGTTTTACTCCATATAATTGTCAACAATATTAGTCTTAGATTCTGCAAGAGTCAAATATATAGTCTTCAACGGAATTTATATACAATGAAATATTGGTGCTTGTCCTTTACGTTGGCAACAAGCTAAAAGATCAATTTCTTGCGGTTATAAAATGGCCCACAACCATTATTGAAATGGTAAAATCTTATGTTTAATAATTCACCTCCAGTCATGATAGGATTAGTACCCAAACCCATTTCTGGGATTCTAAATTTTCTTCTAACGAAGTTTGAGTTTGATAATTTACACGTATGATGTGATTATGAGGAGAGAAATTCGGATCTGCATTAAAACGATCTTGCAAATTGAAATACAATTTGCTTTTTGTTTATCAATCAGAATTTTCAAGATATTTAACACCAATCTGTCTCATTTGCAAATTATTTGTAGAAATGATTCGAAGAAAATCGCAACCATTTCTTGTTCTTTCATAACTTTCAAATTATCTACTTACATTTTCCAAAGTTACTACTTTATCATAATAGAGCATTAACAAGCCGGAACGGATTTAAACTTGTCAGTGCTTGTCTCAACCACATATTATGTAAATATTATTAAAATATATTTTGATTTGCAAATACTCGAGAAATGAATCGTGATTGTTCCAAATGATTGAGCAAGAATACTTCCAAAGGGTAGTCATATCCTTAGTCGGTGACCGTATTGACAGATACCATCACAGCAACTATGACTATCGCCCAACAAATTATCTTAAGAACCTTGTTTATTTGAAAATTAATGTACTATGACTGTTCAGAACACCTGGCGGAAGGTGCTGAAAAGTGCTAAATGGACACCATGCGATGAATGAAGCTACCATTGAAAGTAGATTATACAACAAAAATTTTGACATACAAACAAATATTCTGTTAATTATTTTACGATTTTTATTTCGGTTCAAAATTCCGGATTGAAATTATTCGAAAACATTTTCAATTATTTATAACCTTTCGAACGCTTTTAATCTTTTGACTACTATAGACATAAGCAAGAATCGAAATTTGAAAAAAGCTAAGGCAAATTACTTGAATCGAATATAGGATCTTTTTTAATTGCCAATAACTTCTTGATGCGCCAATGCGATTTCTACTTACTAACGGCATATACACGTTGCGTTTTTCTCTCAGATTAGACGGCCAATTATCACAGAATTCTACAACTACTTGAAAAAAATGAAAGAGAAATAACGTTACTCAAATGTTTACTATCCCGGACTTTTCAATTTTAATTTCTGAAACAGTAATGAAGATATCTTGATTGGTCAAGATGTGATCATATATTTACAAGAAATTATAGAAAATTTTCCATGACATGTTTAGGTTCTGGTATCACTGATTCCATCGACAAAGTTTGGAGGCGGGTAAGAATAGATAGCCTAAGTCTGACGTCACAGAGACGGACTTATACCGACTCCAAACAATTTTGTTGATAATGGTAAATGCCCATTAGCAATTTTTCATTTAGTGTTTTCGTGGTTTATGTGATAAAATAAGACTTTTCAATTGAATATATTGTTGAGGGAACGTACTATTTAAGAGGTTTTTAGTTTTTCCCCAGGTGAGTTAATTTAACATATTAATTCTGCTTTAAAACTTGTTGAGGTTATGTCTATTTCATTTTTGCAGTACCTTTTTGTTTGTTGTATTTGCAGTTCCTTTTGTTGTTGAGAAAATAATGGCTTTTAAACATGTCCTAAAACTTTCAGCATCAGTGCTTTTACAGATGACAACAAAATTATAAAAAAGGGTGAAAACCCCTTAGAGTCCAGTCATGTGAAGAAAATGGACTTTGACTCTGCTATCTGTATTTGCTAGTATGAAAGACAAAAGGTACAAAGTATCTATAGGTAGGTATATATGCCTTTGTTAATGTAATATGGAATTAATCCGGTTATAATTTTATTGTAGTGTTGGAAAAGAATGGTGACATTAAAGAAGCCACCTGCACTTGTCCTAGGGGTATGAAATGCCATCACATTGCGGCGTTGGCACTTTTTGAGCATTACAATATACCTGTAACAAATAAAGCGTGTGCATGGAAGGCACTACCTAAACCGAAGGTTGGTTGGGCCAGTGAAATCTACAGAAGAGCTTTACCCACCAAAGCCCTATACACCTCTTGAAGGTAGGTACCAGAAGCATCAATCAACAGATTGAAGGAAAAAAGGATTTTAGATTATTCTACAGTGTTAGCAGATAGAGTATACAGTTGGAAAAATCCACTCTATTAAAATTTTTGTTGCTGAGGATATCAGGAAATTGTGTTTTTCAATATAAATGTACAATGCAATTTTGTCAATAAAGATTTTTGAAACAAACTTCAGCTATTTTAAATTGTTGTATTGAATGTACTACAGTTAAGTGATTTTTTTTCTGTACACAAAACTAAAATAAACTAAAACACTGCTTGTGGTTTAATAATTTATTTGATGATAGTAAAGGTTGTAGTCTACTGACAAGAAATCAAATGGTATTTATTTACTTTATGAAAATTGTTGTTGGATTTACAGGCTTCTATTAAATTAGAAAAACAGTATTATTATTACTTTTAACAATAATTGTATTAGATCAAGTCATTATTTATAAATTAAATAAAATCTAAATATACATATGTATTTTAAATAAAAATTTCTAAACTTTTTACAAAAAAAGTCGAATGAGGAAATATATTGCTACGATAAAAAATATTTAAAACTCAAAATTATAATATGTCGTACTTTGGCTCAACTCCGTACGGTTAATCAATTGAGTTCACTTCAAGATCCCGTTTTGAAGACCCTGGCAGTAGTTTGGTTAAAGGTCCTGGTAGTGGTTCACTTGAAGGTCCTGGTAGTGGTTCGATTGAAGGTCCTGGTAGTAGCTCTATCACAAGATTTTTTACAGTTCGCTTCTTAAAAAAAAGTGGTTTATTAGACTAATGGACTTTCTGCAACAAAATGCATACCTTTTTTCTGGTGATTTTACATTAAATTTCTTCTGAATATTGAAATCAAATAAAGTTGACCCATTCTTTTTTCTTTATTTAAAATCCATCTATTCCTCTCGGTCTTGTTTTTTGGAAACCGAAAAAACTTAGATGGATGCTTTGAAATGTAATGTTTACATTACATAAAGCACATATCCATTCTGAAGCAGTCCTAGATCTTAAAAACCTAAAAATTAATTTATTTATACTCAAAAACTCATGACTATTAGTAGATGACAGAGATTCACAACAAAAATAAAATAGACATAACCTCAACAAGTTTTAAAGCAGAATTAATATGTTAAATTAACTCACCTGGAGGAAAACTAATAAAAAGCTCTTAAATAGTACGTTTCTTCAACAATATATTCAACTAAAAAGTCTTATTTTATCACATAAACCACGAAAACACTAAATGAAAAATTGCTTATGGGCGTTTACCATTATCAACAAAATTGTTTGGAGTCGGTATAAGTCCGCCCGTCTCTGTGACGTCAAGGCTGTCTATTGAATTATCAGTCATAAGAAGTTTATGAAATTGCTAAATAATACAACCAATATTGATATGATGCAAGTTATCATGCAAGAGATTGTATGAATTTCCTTGCAAGATCAAAATATTATATAGAGGAATATTGTGGGTGGTTTGATATTATGCAGGTCTCTTACCATTGCATCATGGTTGACACTAATCAAAATTCCAAAAGTAAAAGTAAACAATTTCCTAACCTCAAACACTGGCAATAATTATATCTGCCTCTGTCTTGCTTTTGAAGTCTGATGGATAGTTTGCTAGCTTTAGAAAACATGGAAAAATTAGTTGTGAATGGATGAAGAAACATTAAAAAAACTCCCGAGGAAAATAAAACGTAATATAAACAGTATAGAAACTCATTTCTCCCTAAAATTGAAACATTGATAAAAATGGCACCTAATTGATAAAATTGCAAGTGCGAGATCTTGCATGAAACAATCAGCTGAACTTCATCTGTGCATGCTTTTAATCAAGAAATATTGCGTCTTGCATTGCTTTGCACGTTATATTGCATCATTTTGAGCGGCATCCAGGCCCCTTGATATAATGCATTACAACGTGCAAGAAATTGCATGCAAGTCTCTGTAAACTGTAAACGTAAACAAATTCCTAGCCTCAAATTTTATCTAATATTTTGTACCTAGTTTAAAAAAGAAAATAACAAAGCTAAGTTTTACAAAAGTCAGTCTGTTAAGACAAAAGTAATTAGATTGCAACTTGCATGCAATAAAATTGATGACAAAATGGATAATGTCAAGATCTTGCATGAAACAATCAGCTGAACTTCATTTGCGCATGCTTTTAATCAAGAAATATTGCATCTTGCATTACATTGCATCCTGTCAAGCGGCCTTTATACTCATACTATAATTATTTGCAACTTAATGTAGCACTGGTAGTTCAACAGCTTCGTTTAATACTAATAAAACTAGTAACTCAAATTCCGCCACCAATTGACACCCGAGTTACTTTGGAATTATTCGATAAGTAAATTATTTGTTTCCAAAAGACACTAATTACGTAGAGTGTGCGTTTGATAATAAAAATGCACATTATCTAGAATATGACTTATAATATATATAACTCAAAAATGATGGTTCGTATGAGAAATTTTTTTATGTCAGCATTATTTTCACGTTATCTATTCACTACCGAATTTCTGCATCAAGTTCCGGAGCACCCTGTATACTTCAGACATTAAGTTTGGTTGTTTACATTAACAAAAATCACTCTGATAAAAATAAGGGGTTTTCCAATAAGGACTTGTCAACTTTTTTTCAAAATAAAATGAAAACCATTTGAGATATTTCAAAAACTTTAATTATCAGGTTGAAGTACATTCAAAACATTTATGAATGGAACTCGACTTCGCTCATATGGCCACCGCGGGCAAGTTTGCAGCGGTTGATTCGTTGGACCCAACTGTCCATGACTCAGTCAAACATTTCGGTCGAAACGGCTGTTATTTCGCGTTAGGCTTTGAGCTCTTCCAACGTCGTCGACTTATTAGCATAGACCAATGACTTGATTTAGCACCAAAGAAAAAAATCTAGAGGTATTAAATCGCACGAACGAGACGGCCAATCGGCAACATTTCTTGAGATAACACGCTCATCAAACTTGTTCATCAATAAATCAATTTGTAACGTGTGCTGTGTGGCTTGTGTGTGGCGCCGTCCTGTTGAAACCACATGCTGTCCAAGTCTATATATTCGGGCGAAAAATAATCGATAATCATGGCGGGATAACGCTCATCATTCACAGTAACGTGGTGGCATGCAAACCGCACCAAACAGTTATCTTTTGTGGATGAAGTGGTTTTTCATTAAGCACATGTGGATTTTCACCCGCTCAATACCGCATAGTTTGTTTATTGACATACCAATTGAGCCAGAAATGAGCTTCGTGTCTGAAGATGATTTTCCAGAGCCCAATCGGAGAACGTACGTCGCTTCGAATGGTCCATCGGCTTCAATTCTTGAGTGAGCCTGATCTTGTATGGGTGTAAAGTAAGATCCTCACGCAAAATTCACCATAAAGTAGTTTTGAAGTGCCCAACTTTTGAGAACGCCGAGGAATTGACTGATTTGGATCATTTGCTATGGACGCTTCAACGGCAGCGATATTTTCGACACTTCGACCAATCCGTGGTCTCAATGGACGGCAACAACACACAACGAATATGTAGACTCAAACTTTTTCACTAAACTTGTTACTGCCTGTCTACTAGGACGAGAATTACGACCGAAAATCGGAGTTAACGCTCTTAAAGTAGCGGCCACCGACTCCGAATTTCTGTAGTAAATTTTTAAGATTTGCAGACGTTGTTCGTTCGTGTACTTCACAATGATGAAGAGATTACGTCTACTAAATAAACTGACAGTGACAGTTCGATGTTAAGTAAAAAGGTGCGTTCACAAACTAAATTCCAAATTGTCAAGTTCCTATTGGAAAACCTAAATGTCAAATACACCGTACCTTTATATTTGCAGAAACAGTTTCAAGAAGTCACTTTTATCAAGTACTTTCAAAGGTAGTTTATAGATTCACTATTTCGTCTATTTATTATATCATATTATATCAAATTTTATTATATTATTATTATAAATTGATGCAGTCAGTACATATCTATTTTATTAATATTTTAATTAAGGAGAACACCTCTCGCATGGTTTAAGTCATACCTCACCAACAGAAGTCAGCTTGTAAGGGTTGATACAACAATGTCATCTTGAAAGCCAATAGAATATGGAGTGCCCCAGGGCTTAGTACTGGGCCTTATTTTGTTTCTTCCATTTATAAACGACGTCGCCTAGATATTGTCTTGGAGCAGCCCTTGAATAATGTTGCGATTCTAATCTTCTCTGTCTCAACGTTTCTAAAACTAAAGTTTTATCATATAAAAATACATTTCTGTCTTTTTCATTAAATAACACCACCGTTGACGTCGGTGAATCTGTAAAATTTTTAGGGCTTGTTGTGGACAATTCCTTGAAATGGAAGTTAGATATTGCCGCCTTATCTAAAAACTTAAGTACCTCCTGTTTTGCGTTAAGATCAGTTTTGAAAAAACTGAACTTATCCACCTCCTCAACAGTTTATTATGCTCTTATTGAGTCGCATCTCCAATATGCCCTTACTTTTTGGGGTACGTGTGGTGCGACTAAACAGCAAGGCTCACTGCAGGAACTTTTTCAAAAATTCCGACTCTTCCTTCCTTATTCATCTTTGAATCCATTTGCCTGATTGGTAAGCAAGCTTACCAATCCGGACCACCTACCTTTATCTACCTACTCCACGTTCAAAATCTGTTAAGTGCTTAATATTTTACAATGCGAAAAAATGCACAAAGTTCCTTCATTCTAATAATAATATTTAATTGCGGACATACTGCATGCTGGTTCAATTTTTGCTATGAACTTATATACTAATTACTACCTATTACTATTACCTATAATTTTGTTACTTCAAATTGGGATTTTATTCTATTTGTATCTTTATTTAGTTATTTTTATGTCTGTTTTCTAGTTTTTACAAGCTTTTGTCTACAAATTGTAACACTTTTTTGACAATAAAGCCTTTCTCTCTTTACATGGTGACTAAGTCAAGACAAGTAGTAATAGACTACACGGCGAACATCTACCTTTTGAAAGATAACTTCTCCATATTACTACCAGCAAAGCCTCAATTATCTTCAATAAATAGAAGATAGTCATCTATGATGTTAAAATATCCGTATCGGTCTCTAGAATCATGGATATCTGAAATCCTTTCGTTGCCAGACATATACAGAGTGAATACGCTATCAATTGCGTTTTGCATTAAATGATGGAAATAGAAAAATAAGAATTTTATACATGTGACTAGTTTTATTGGATCATATTGTAAAAAGAAAAGAATCCGCATGAAGGCTTTAGTTACAGAAAAAAAAATGCAGGCGTATTAAGAAAATTCAATAACGCAAAGGTTTCTAGTTTATGATTAGATGGAATAAACTTATCGTTATAATTGTCAAACTGATCTACTACTCCAATGAAACGGTTCGAGATATGCTTCTCACTGGACAAGATAATTGTGGATAAATCCTATCAAATTTTTTCAACTAACCACCAGGCAACTCACCAAATATGAATTGGATTTGAACAATTAAGATCAGAATAAGATCAAAAGCAGGTAAGTGGATTTCAATCTCCGCCAATAACATCCTGAATAACTAATATATTTAATCTACTCCATAACCTTGAAAGATTTATTTTATATTTGATGAAAATGTTTTTTCAGAGTACGAGGTCTGGCTATTAAATAACGAGACTGGTTACAAAAAAGGGCTTTATTATAAAAATTATTCTACTTTCGAATGCTCCCCTTCAATATACTCTCCTCCCCTCGCCATTAACCTTTCCATATGTTTTTTCCGTTGATCGAAGCAGTGCTGGAAGTCTTCTTTGGTGGGTGCCTTTAGGAGCTCTGCCGTTTTTTGCTTTACCGCCTCCATCGAATCAAATCCCTTTTAAAGCAGATTTTATCTTCGGAAACAAAAAAAAGTCGCACGGTGCTAAATAGCGCGTTATTGGCAGGTGCGTTGTCCTGGAGCAAAAACTACGAGTTGTTCTTCAACAACTCGTGGCAGTGTTGCCAACACTGACCAATAGTGAGTTTGGTTGACAGTTTGACCTTCTGGAACCCAATCAGTCATCACGATACCTTTAATGTTGTAAAAAAAAGATTCAATTGCCTTGAATTTTGATTTGCTCTTTCGGGCCTCACTAAAACACTTACACCACTCAAAAACACGCGCACGAGATAGAGAATTGTCCTCATAGGCCTCTTGCAACGATGTATAGCACTCAGTCGGAGTTTTTTTCAATTTAACGAGAAATTTGAGATTGATACGTTTTTCGTCACACATGATTTCGGCTCGAGAAAAAAACACGTTCGTTTCAAACCGCTATTACACAAATACTATAATAGTGACGGAAACGTGTTTTGGGACGTGCATAGGCAAGATATCTAGATACCCAACGCACTTGTCGTTTTTATCCCACTCGTCTAGGGCGCCTTTAGGCGCGCAATCTCGTTATTTAATAACCAGACCTCGTAGATGTATTATTTGAAAGTTACTTGTGCGTATCTAATTTCAGTTACTTTTATAGGTATAATATATAGCCTATTAATTAGAAGCAAGTGATGCATCTAATGAATTATAATCATCCTAGCTTGCACTTTATGCCTCTGACACAGAGGAAGTTGCCTTCGTTTTATATTTTCACTTTTTTATTAATTTGACCTAATTTTTATTAAGAAACATTACCTAATAAAAACATTCGCCTGTTCATGGGCCTTTCCATATTGAACCATATTATGTGGATCAAAAATATCTCGATTCATTAATTTTCTGTTTCTCATGACATATTACTACGACTTCTCACTTGTAACTGTTTTTGTTCTGTTCTCTGGACTAATCTCCACAACAGACCTATCCAGAAAACTAAAATTCCCCCTGCATTATATCGAATTCAAGTAAAAGTAAAAAATATATTTGAACTTCTAATCGCTCCCATTAATTTGAGCATATGCCTTAACATCCTAAATAACTTCAGTGAAAAGTTTTGCTATAGGTTATAATTAATAATGGTACGAATAAACACTTTTTGGTTTTATCTGCTTATTCACAAATGACTTCTGTAAAAATCTGAATTTTTAGGAATCGTTGGCGATATTAAACTGAATACACCAACATTCACGATTACACTGTCTGACGCGCGTTTCGATAACCAAGTTATCGTCTTCAGAGACTTCATAGAAGGTAAGCTGTGTATTCAGTATAAATCGATTCAGTGCCTTATATATTAGTAATAATATGATTGATTATTAGTACTAATGTTGTTCTTAAGGATATAATAATAATCTTTAATATATTGATATGACGAAAACGATTTGTGGAATAAACAATGACAATCAAATTGCGGGATTATCGCTATCTTCCGTACATTATTGCAAATAATTTTGTATTGAGTATATGAAAGATTATTTTCTATCTCGTCCACCCTATACAACTACCTAAACGTAGATGATAATCTTACCGGGTCGGCTTACACACAAGAACACTAACTAATGGTTGAAGTTTATACTACAATTACACAGAACAATGGCTATTATATTGTTATCGAGTTACTTTCTAGCAAAAATATTGACTTAATGTTGCGTTAGCTTCTGCTCTGGTGGGTTCCGAACAGGAAACTTTCAATGAAGGCGATGGCGGATTATCAAACTAAAATAAAGGACTCTTATATCGGCTGTCGTGGTACTCTAATAAAAGCTGTACAGCAGAAAACTTTGTCTATTTTTTTTCTAAAAACAATACTGAAACCATATGGTGCTTTACGTGAATTTATGATTGAAAATCTATTTTGGACAAAGAGGTAACTACAGGATCTCAATAAGTCACATTATTATTTTTCATTTAGTTTTTGTTATCTTATCTTGATTCTATAAAATCCAATTCATTTCTGCCAAAAACCTTTCTGATTTTGCAGTATTCTAAATCAGCTATTATATATTAATAAAATTTTAAATAAAAAAGACTTTGATTTCAAATTTATTTTTTGAGTTTCTCTAAAGTTGATCTTCGTCGAACATAATGTGTAAAACTGGATTTGTTACGAACTCGTCTACTGATGTAGACCATGAAACTAGTTCTGTTCCAAAATTTTATAGAAGCTAAAGTTTGGCGGAACCCTCTTCTATTTGCGTGATGTTTTTTTATATGCTAGCAATTGTGATTTTTTATGGAAACGAAGAAGGCCTTTTTGTTTATTTACATCCTAAAATTCGAATTATCGAGAAATCCGTTGTATATAAATAGACACTAGTTTATCAGCCAATAGTCAGTAAATAATCCGATGTCGTAATAAACACATCGGAACAATAAAAAGAGAACGATGTATTTTTTAGTTAAGTTTTTTTTAAGTTTTAGACAAATCCAACAAAAATTGTTCGCATACGAAGCAAATGGTCGTTTGGTTTTTAGGAATAATTAGACATGTCACCACTGTTCAATTAGAGCAACGAATAACGGTCAATTCTGAGTGATAAACCAGCATTTCTTTGCCAGAAGTATTCGAAAAAATCAGGAAAATCATCACGACATTGCAGGCTCTCATACATCAGTTCAGACAAAAAGTTTTTGGACAAACATTTCTTCTTATTCCCGTAAATCAAAATGAATAATGGCGAGGTCAACGTTTCTCTACACCTGAAGAATGGAAAAAATGACAAGTGGTTCAAACGCATGCAAAATAATGGAGCTAATTTTCGGAAACAATAAAACCAAAACTTAAGTAGCAATTAATAATGCAATACGATATGCAGCTGACAAATTCTAAAGGCAGATAATATCAGTTTCCAATAAAACTTCTCGGTACATTTACAGATTACTTGAAATATTTTTTAAAATACTCCATTTAAGGTAGTAACGTGGTACACCTCGAACATCAAGTTCTTACTTATATTCACTAATTCTATGTTAAATATATGAGGTAAACGGTATTTTTCACTGTAAATTCTTTTGTGGATTTTTTTCAATCAAAGGGCACACAAATTTTATCCTACAAATTACAGTTCCAAAATCACATTTATTATTATTATGGGAATCATGCTAGATGGTCTCAAATCTCAAATTACAAAATCCATAACTATCATTCTTGACTTCCTGATCGTGTAGGCGGTTGAACACGTACACATCGTGTACGCTCGAGCCCTTATTTTTTTTGTTGTATCCTCTTCTCTTTTATGATATATGTACTCGTATACATGTATGTTTATGATTTCCACCAAGCTTGCAATGTCAGACTAGACGGTTAATTCGCCTTGAGGTCGGTATTATTTGAATTGTCTTTTTTAACAGCATGGATAAAATTAATTTAAAAACTGAATCGTTATAATTATTACGGAGTACCGTGAATAATAATTGTGATTTTATCTAACAATAAAAATCAAACATGATTGTCTCTTTCATAAGACCAACTATAAGACAAACGTAATAGTTTCATTAAATTGATAGTAGCGATAGTAAAAAGAGACAACAATTTAATTGAGGTCATACGATTAACTGACCAGAGTAAAAGTTGAATTTGAGGGGTGCTGTGTTTACTGTGTTGTTTTGTTATTTTGAGAATTAATTTGACCATTTTATTTAATTTTACATCTGTAAATATTGTGGCGTACAAGGAGCGCACCTGCATCGAGCGCACAGGCACATATAGAAAACATTTCGTGATCTAGCGGAAAATTTGATCTGCCGAAGTTAGTGAGTCCAAGAGATGTGCAAACATACGAACTTTTGAATAATGATTATCATTAAGAAAAAACGAAAAAACCATCAGCAACATCTACGATTTTCCAAAATGAGCAATATTATATGAAATATCGAACAAAAATATTTTTTCTAAGAATGAGTGCATTTTTGATATTAGGTTCAGAATAATTAAAAAATTGCGTATTTTGACTTTTCTACAAAAAAGCCTTTTAATTTGAGAATGGTTAGGTTAGGTTAGGTTGTTACTGTTAAAACCATAAATGACGAACTGAAAAATAAGGAAATTCTTTTCATTGAGAGTACCTCTTTATTGGAATTGACAGGAAAATTGTAGAGAAAATTTTTTGGATAATTGTGTAAGATGTACCGAAAAAATTATTAAAGATTGGTTGCTCGAGAACGAATTATGGTGAATATATAATTATATTGAACCAAAGATAATAGATACTGGTGAAGACAACTCAGATTCCGAATCGGATTAACCCTAAAGCAGGATTGAATGTGATCAATGCCGAAATACTAACAAATATGTGGAAATGGAGATGGGACCACGAGAAGCACTTTTTGCACTGAATATATTACTACGAAAAGATATATTTACAGTCTTTATCGAGGAAAGGCATTCGATCGAGTACAACACGAAAAGTTAATAAATATATTGAGGTAAAAAGGAATTGATAGTTACGACTAGAATTTTCGAAAAATTATATTGGCGTAAAAGAGCGGGAGTTCGAATCAACAGAAGAATGCAAAATCTTAATAGGAGTCGGACAAGGTTGCATACTCTCACCACTTCTGTTTAATTTGTATTCAAATAAGATCTTTAAGCAAGCTACACACAACTTATCATATGGAGTGTAAATTAACGGTAAATTAAATACAATCAGATACGCAGACGATACAATTGTACTGTATGACGACTTGAATGGACTGCAATGCCTTTTAAACGCCATTGATAGGAGTGCGAAGAGAGCTCGAAGGAAACAAACCTCTTTGTCGGAAGATATTAGAGAATGGATTGGAATACGAGAAGCAGGACAGTTATTTAGACTAGATCAAGATACGGCACGCTAAGAAAAAGAAGGAGATGGAAATAAAATTAGAAAGAAAGAATGACATGAGATTGACCAAAAAACACGAGGAGAATGATCTAGTATTACTGGTTCCGAAAACCCATTGGTCAATAAAAATTAGGGAGTCATTGACACTCACTAAAAAAGGAATACGAACGCTCTTTTTGTCCAAAAACCCTTCATTGCCGTAGGAAAATACTGCTGAAGAGTCTCGAATGAATAAGAAAAGTTCTCTCTCCCGATCAGTAAAAAGTTGCATCAGAACTAAATGTGAACACTATTTTGATCTAAAAATAAATCGAGCTAGCAGAAATTGAAGAATGCAGATTAATTGGTTCGAGAATGCATCGCCATTGCGTTTTACCAACTATGGTTAGTTGCTAAGGGTATAAACAGCTTCACAGAAAGATTGTTACTGGCTTACTTTGAAACTAAATCCACAATTTGGAAGTCTTCAACACTTTGGTCGACTTATTCAAAACTGAAAGGCACCTTAATGGTAAATAACGACATAGATATCAGTAAATACTCGAAACACATTGCATATTTGAAAAATAATTCAGTTGGCAATAGACTTAAAAAATTTAAAACATTTGCCCCTGAAGAAGTTTCTATTGCAAGCTCCAGACTATCATCATCTCATGCATAAAGTATGTAAATTTGTAAAATGTAAACTTATATATTATTTGTGTAACGATATTAATAAAACCGGAAATGTTTTAATTATCACAGTTCCTGATACAAAAACTCGTGTTAAACGTCGATTTACTGTTATTGGTAAAATATCTGACAATAGATTGAACTTGGTAAACATTTATGAAAAATATAAAAACCAACGACCCACAAATATGAAAACAGATCATTTCTTTTTGCAGTATAGAAATGGAAAATGCAATGCATACATTTCGGCGTCTCTATTAATGGATTCCGGTGGGTAGAAATCCAACACAGTTGCGGAAGGTTACGTAGACTACTCAATAAAAAACAAAATGGGTTCCGCAGGGAAAATTTAAACGGGAACAACTATGAAGCAACATTGTAAATGTCCACGATCCTACCAACAATCCAATAAGTACTAATACAATTTTACTATAGACGATGGTATTTCTTTACTCGTTAAATGTTGCCAATTTTAATAGCAAAAGTAATGTTACTTCGTCTTCATTTCAAATTAATAATGGTCAACAGTTTCCATTACAAAATAAAGATTGATAAAAGTTTTGTCGAATTTTTTTAAATCTACAGACGTAGAAAAATTTTTGTATGAAAGTCGTGAGTAAAATAACCGTCCTACTCGTGAAAAAAGGTATTACTTTACTCTCTTGTTGCATAAATAATTATTATTGCGTTCTGGTTAAAGAAGTCTTACTATTAACGATCTGAAATGTTGCATAACAGATGCACTTTATAAAAAATTTGCATTTAAATGTAAATACGTGAAAGCCAACCAAACTAGTAACTTTGAATAACATCAAAGTAATGTTTTGTAATGAGAGATTTTTTATAATGTATTTTAAGTAACAAATATATTAATGTATTCATCTAGTAGCAAATTCTCCTTATCACTCTCCTTCATATACCAATTCCGATTATATATTCAGTTTTTTAATTAAACATCCTTTTGTGTGGTCTCTTTAATTACAACATATTAATGAAACTGATTGCTATATTAGGTTAACCGAAACAAAAAAATATATAATTTAGGTTTTAATTTTTACTCCATCAAAAAATAATAAAAATCAATATATTTGTAGGCTTTATTAATCATTAAAATATTTTCAACTTGCGAGCTGACCCAAATTATACATTTTATTTAAAAGTTCCGTCGACACCTCGTATCAATTAAACCGGTTATATACCAAGTAGTGATATTTGGAAAGTGATTATTGTTGAAAGCTTGCCTACTAGTAATAATATATATGATTAATAATTTTCTAATTACAGCTTCAGCAGCATATAAACTGATCGAAGTAGGTACAACTGATGAAAATCTCTCATCGGTTACTGAAAAACGGTACTACAGAAGCACCTTTTTGGGAACAAGAATCTAAAAAAACCTTCACTTATTTTTCAAATCTGTAATCTTAAGGGAAGGGATGAATAGTAGGTTATAATTACTCGAAAAAAACAGTTTGGTAGATATTTGAAAAATACGTCTTTCACTTCAGCCTTCCACAGGATTCTCTCAATTATAAAAAATAGTATAAATAAGAGTCAAGGATGGTGATGACGTAGCATAATAGACAAAGTTCGATAACTACTTAAATTCACTATATAAACATCAACAAAACAAGATACACAAAAATATACAAAACGTAGAACTAAACAAAGTCGCTCGTGCCGAATCTCTGGGAGCAGCTTAGCTTAGATTATAAAAAAAGGCGACTTAAAGTTCCCAAAACAAGGTAACTTGGACGTCACTAGGTCAGGTATCGATCAGTAAGGGGTGGAAGGATTATTGTACCCGCAGTAGTTGTGTTAGTTTCCTCGATGCTTTTGATGGTAAGCATATTACTTTTTATTTCTATTTTGATCATTTTATATTCTTTGGTACAGTTATTCATTTCCTCGGTGAAATTCCAAGGAGTAAGCAGATTGAGTTCTTGCCGCATCTGGAGTGAAGACCAGCCAGAAGCCTTGCAAAAGCTACAATGCATTCCGAAAAAGTCACTCTTTGGTGTGGATTATGAGCCGGTGACATCATCTGGCCGTACTTGTTCAAAAGCGACGATAGTCAGAACGTTACTGTGAATGACGAGCTCTACCGTGTGGTGATTGACGATTTTTTTGCTCAAAGTGGAAGAATTGGACATGCCTGACATGTGGTTTCAACAAGACGGTGCCACATGCCACACGGCACGTGAAATAATAGCTAAATTGAGAGTCGCCTTTAGTGAATAGTTCATCTCACGTTTGGAGCCGTCAATTGACTGCTAGATTGTATGATTTAACGGCTTTGCACTATTTCTTGTGGGGCCATGCTAAGGCTAATGTCAACAGGGATAAACCAGCAACGATCGACGCACTGGAAGCCAATATTGAAGAATACCGGCCAAAATTGGACCTTGCGCATGGGCTATCTAAAGCGGAGCCGCGGCGAACATTTCCATGAAATCATCTTCAAACATTAAATTATACTGATCGTTCTATTGGCCCAGATAAAGTGCGATAACCGCCTCTCGGAAAAAATCAATATTATGAAAAGTGTAAGACAGGGTTGCGTTCTTTCCCCGCTCCTGTTTAATATATATTCAGATGCAATTTTCCAGGAGGCTCTGAAAATTGGAATTAAAATTAATGGGAAAATCTTAAACAATATTAGATATGCAGATGACAATGTAATACTAGCCCATACCATTCAAGATATTCAACAGCTATTAAACAAAGTAAATACTATCAGTGAAAATTACGGACTTAAAATGAACTAAGTAAAACGAAATTCATGGTAATATCTAAAACTAGTTATTAATAACGTGTCGCTGTCAATTAATAACCAACCCATAGAGAGAGTACACCATTTTGAGTATTTGAGAAGCTAGCTAATGACGAGTGAGACCCAGATGAGGAAATTAAGACATGAATAGAGATAGCCAGGAGCACGTTCTTTAAATCAAAGTCGCTTCTCACAAGTGATGACCTTAACCTGATAACACGCTGGAGAGTAACACAATGCAATGTTTTGACTACCCTACCTTATGATGTTGAGGGCTGGACTTCTAAGGTCTCCAGCATGCGTAAGGTGGAAGCTTTTGAAATGTGGCTCTTTAGACGGATCCTTAAAATACCATGGACGGATCGGGTGACTAACGACGAGGTGCTAAGAGTAACGAACAGAGAACGAGAACTATTAAGCATTGTAAAGAGAAGAAAAGCTTCCTATTTTGGCCACATTTTTAGAAATCAAAAATATGCCTTGTTACAACTGATCATGGAAGGGAATATAGAAGGCAGGCGCGGCCTGGGTAGAAAAAGATTTTCATGCTTGAAAAACCCTCGAGATATACGTGATGCCATAAATCTAATACGCATGACTGAACACCGTGAGGAATTCCAAAGAATGGTGCCAACCTTCATTAGAATGAAGCAGGCACGGGAAGAATAAGAAGATAGTTATATCTATATATATTCAGTGAAGATTTCATCAATTTTTCCAAATGTTTTGTGGTTTTTTTCGACATGAAATCCTGTACCTCTTAAAAATTACTGATCACTATCATTTTTTATTGATAAAGGAATTAGTTCACCAAATAGACTATTAGACACAATTCAAATATGCCTAGGAATTAGATTAATAAATATTTTAAATATAGTAAAGATCTCGAGAGTGATAGCTATATTTATTAAAATAGACCTGCTTTATTTTCATTTCGCATTATCTAATATGAAAATGTAGAATATACACTAACGAAGCTCCAATCCGAGTATACTATATCAAGAAACAACTATAACTTACTGAAAATACAAAAGCGGTACTAAAGTATTCACTCGGGGAACATTTGTATAAAACAATATCAAATCACAAGCCGCATTCCTAAGATGAATGCAGATCATACATTCTACGACACAGACACATGCTAAGCAGAAAGCTTAAATATATGACACCGGACATAAAGATACTTTTTCTATATTTGTGAAGGAAGCTCTTTGAAGTAAATGAATTTGATACTTTTACCATAACTTTCAATTAAGAAGTTTCTAGTTTCCGAAAAATTTTTTATATATGTTCATATTGTTATAAAACAACAGATATTATCAGAAATACCGTTGTCTTTAGTTTCTTTGTCAATTTGTTTTTTTATGAAAAGTTTTTTATTGATTTATAACAGTCATCATATGATGTATTATTGTCATTTATTTAAGTAAAAATATTGTTGTTTCTTCATTATAACTTTGACATTCCCTTTGTCAGATGATATGACTATTATATTTGGATTTTCTTTCGAAAACTTTTCAGTTTTCCATAATAGTTCTCTAAATGCAGAAGATTGTTTAGGTCCATGAATATGGTTAGTTAAAATATTAGTTGCTTTAGCTATAACAATATTTCTTTCTTGTGCATTTTGTATAACGGAGGATAAGTTATTGATAAGTTTTAGCTGAAATACCCTTAGTAAATATAGGTTCAATGCTAAATCTAGGGCCTGGTGATAGAGACCGTAAAATATCTTTTTCTTCGTTATAATATTTACGTTTTTTTTATTTATTTACATTCATAAGGATTGTAATTTCTGAATCAGTCAAAAAGTGTGAAAAAAAGTACCGTAGCGATCAATTTTTTCACGCTTTTGCGTAGTATTATTATTAGTGATGGAGAGTAATAGTGAAGAAAGTTTAAACTGCACACCAGAAGATGTTGTTGAATCGATAACTGCAGCGACTATGAATCTTCTCCGTGAAAAATCCAGGAAACAGTATTTAAATAAATATAATTCTTCTATGGAGTAGCGTACTAAAAAAGGCATAAACAGCTTTATAAAAAGTGTATTACTAGCTTACTTTGAAACTAAATACAAAATGTAGAAGTCTTTAACACTTTGGTCGACTTACCCAAATCTAAAAGGCACATTAATTGTAAATAACGACGTAGACATCAGTAAATACACGAAATTCATTGCATATTTGAAAAATTCAGTTGGCTATAGACCCAAAACATCTAAAACAATTGCCCGTGAAGAAATTTCTGTTGCAAGCTCCAGACCATCATTATCTCATGCATAAAGTATGACAGCAAAAAATTTTTATGTAAGCTTAGATATTATTTGTAACATCTTTCAGGCTGCTTTAATATTCGGAATCGCAGGAGCTCTGCGGAGGAAGGAATTATATAAAATAAATGGTAACGATATTAATAAAACCGGAAATGTTTCAATTATCACTGTATCTGATACAAAAACTAATGTTCGATTCACTGTTATTGGTGAAATATCGGACAATAGATTAAACTCGGACAATATTTTTTGAGAAACATTCAAATGCTGAGATGTATTTAGATTTATGAGTAAACCAATTATTTTTTTATTGGAAGAAGTTCCACTGTAAACGTCGATAAACAAACGGTTAGAAACATTTCAAACGAGGAATTACACATGACAAAAGTCTGTGTGAAGTTGGTGTCAAAAAATCTGATTCCTGACCAAATAAATAACCAGACCTCGTACAGGGTACTTTTTTATTGTTTCGTTCCTGTAATTTATTTTTTATATCCTCCGTTTTTTTTTCATTTGCAATTCATGCTGTACAGTACCGAACAGCAATGAAAAAATGTCTTTTTGTGACAAATATTTCATAGCCAACATAATCATTGTTTTGCACAGAAAAATCAAAATATCTCTAAAATTGATAATTTTAGATATAGGGAACGCTTTATGAAAAAAAGGTGTTGGTAGTACTTTCTGGTACTCACAAAAAATATTTGAAAAAAACGAGAAAATATATTTGTGTTTTGATTCATACTGTACTTATCATATTCAATGAATACTAACTAAAAAGAATCGTTTTAGAGATTTTTTTTTGAAAATTAGAAATAACTAATACTAATGGTGGCTATAATCTATCAACTTGATATCTCAAAAGACAAAGTAGGCACTGAACTTTATCACAATAATCAATCACCCTGTATATATATATATATATATATATATATATATATATATATATATATAGTGAAGTAAATTTAATTTCTTAGGTCTTTTGATATATAAATGCATCTTATTGTTCTTGATTTTAGGTCTCTCTGTTTTAAAATTAGTTTTTTCAACAATTTTTGGAAGAAAGATAAAATTTGACGTTTCGACTTTTCTTAAAGTCTTTATCAAAATATTATATTGACACTGACAATTTCCGTATTTATATTAATCTATTGATTAAAAATATATTATTATATTAATTTATTAATCAATATAAATACGCAAAATGTCAGTGTCAATATAATATTTTGATAAAGACTTTAAGAAAAGTCTAATCCAAAGGAAACGAAAGCTAGATCGGCTTTCTATTATAACTATTTTCTCTATTTCAGCTTGTATGGTCAATATTTATTCACAGAAAAATTGTTAAAAATTTACTTTAGGAAAATGACACCGTATCATAGGTGGTCGATTTATAGCAAAGCTTTATGTTTGACAGTTCACTTTAGAAATATTATTGGAATTTAAGTTTGCTTAATTCATCCTGTAAGCGAAATGTTCAGTGAAGAACTTGAAATTACACTAGAAAAATTAAGGGCCTCTACTGCCATAGGTAGTAGAGGGTGACACATAATAAATTGAATATATTAAACCATCCACATTTTAACCCGTAACGCGACACGTTCGTCAGAATGTCAGTATGTGACACGTGAGTCTATCAGACCCAGACGGCGTATTCTGTATTTTGCTTCCTTGTAAACAGAAAATACAATCCCCCTCGCCTTTAATTTACACTGTTTAACCCTTCTATAATATTCACTGGCTGAAATAATAATAACAGTAAACGGTATGAAGAAGTTTAATTACAATTTTTAAAATTAGAAAAAATGAAATAAGTATGTAATTTTTTAATTAACAAATAGGCAATTAGAAGAGACCTAAAATCAAGAACATTCACAATATATATATATATATATATATATATATATATATATATATATATATATATATATTATATAATCATGTCGGATGTTGATTGTACACTTGTACGCGTTTACACTGTAGTGGCCGTTCACTATTAATCGGCAAAAGCGATTGAAGTGAAAATTTCATATTAATATCGTATCACAGGTAATTTTTCATGGCTTCCACTTGACGGCTCTACCAAGGTGGCTTCTCATTAATTTATTTATAATGGCTTCCTCTTTTTTTGACTATTAACAAGTCTAGTCACTATATACCGTAAAAATGTTTTGTAATATAGTAATTTAGAAACACAAATTGAAATATGAATATATTAGTGAGCGGTCTAGTTTCAAAGGCTGCATAATAATAAATGAGAAGGAAATGTCAATAAATTGACTGATTATAGCTTCCTGAATTGAACAGAATCATCTAGTATTAAGCAGTAAAGTACTCCACTTATGATTTCTATTTTATAATTCCATATTAGAACAACGTTTTTCTTGCACGCATTTTGGTATTTTTTGGTAATTTTCTGTAGTGAGTTGGTGCGCCTGAATAACAGTTTCATTTCGACAGCTGACTGGACGACGCATTATGCACTTATGTATGAGGGTGGTGTGAAGTTATTTCAATTTTAAGATACTATTTACTATAATAAGTTTTTAGACAGCGTCAATGTAGTTATGAAATATGTACAAAACACTACAGTGAAGAAATTTCTTGGAAATACCTAACCTTAACGAGTAACGCGACACGTGGGTCTGTGAGATACGGGAGATTTTGTTGTTGGTGTTGGCAACACTGTGTTATCTGTTCACTTCTAGCTGCCATGTAGCCATGTAAATTCAATCTAGTATGCTAGAGATAGCCACAGAGACTATCAAGACTGCAGCCGTTATTGATTTTACAGGCAAGTCAGGCAAAAGGTCGGAGGGTAAATATCTAACTGATAACGAGACAATTGGTTCAGTTCGATACAGGCAGTAGATGAACTAAGGAAAATGGGCCTTACATACTTGGGTACATTGAAAAAAAAAGAGAGCGAGTTGCTCCCCGATTTCACCCAAACAAAAGGAAGTTCAATGAATGATACTATATATGGTTTTTCTCTGGAAGGTAAAACTACGCTTTATTCGATGAAGGTAAAATCAAAGAAAAATTTGTAAATATAATATCATCAATGCGGTACTCAAAAGGAGACGACTGTGAAATAAGAAAATCGGAAAGAAATGCATTTTACAACAAAACAAAAGGAGGAGTTGATGCCCTAAAAGATGGCCTGTTGAGAATTGATCAAATTGAGACCTGACCCAAACTATTCTAACCTTGACCCTATCCTTACCTCACAGTATTTTGTTTTATATAGAGTCAAAGTTGGTAACCATGTTTGTATTAATTTTTGATTTAGTTAAGTTGGCAGGCGATAAGCACTTTTAGATATATTCAAGTGACATTGATAGTATGACAAGTAAACGTGTTTTTTTAAGTATTGAGCAATATCCAACGATTGTTCAGCAATAGTTTTGTTAATCAAAACAAGTATCATTTCTTCATCATTTCTCAACAAAGAACCCAAACCCACTGAAAATAACAACATGGCCCCTTTGTGTATTTAGTGGGATTCTAAATATGGCGATGGTCAATGTATTTATTATATATAAATGTTTTGCTGAGAGCAAATTGGAATCAAGGTTCAACTTTATAGGAAAGCTTGCACGTCAGTCAGTTGAACCGCACTTAAGAGACAGAATCCAAATTAAATTTATAAATAAAGATGTGGATCCGAAAAGTATTAGGTTTAGGTGAAGCTATCGTATCAGCTGGAACCTTCGAAGAAAAGCTATTGAAGAGAGTGAGAGGTTCGTTTTGTTCGTATAAGAAAGAAAGGAAAACTCAGTTCAGATATGTCACTTGTGAAGATTCTATTTTCCTAGAATGTGCAAAAATGGAAGGTGCACTAGGAAACCTAATTTTAACTACTTCGCCATGATTACGATTGAATAAAATTGTAAATTAAACTCTTAGAAATGGAAGCATTGAGCCTGATTGAGTGAACATAAAGCAGACGTGGGCTTTGTCATGAACAAACTCACGCATTATTACCAATTTTAAATATGTCTCACCAATTGTACATACCAATTGCATTGCTTGAACTTTCAATTTAATTTAGGTTTATCTGGCTACAAACTAATTTTGATCTTTAATAAAATATAAATGATACAAAACTTACCAATAAGTTTAAATGTATTTCAAGACTTACCTGAAACAAATAAAATAGTATTAGGAATCTCTCTACAGTAATTTTCGATAAATAAATAATGGGTGGCAAATATTTATGAATTATTTAGACATGACACTTATTAAGACCACCAATAATAAATTATATACAAAAGAATCACTGTCAGGACGATATATAAAATGTAAGTCACATCACAAAAATTAACAAATAAAGCTATAAAACTAGCTTATTAAGATTAAGATTATTAACAAAATATTTCAATTAATAATCAATATCGTTGAATTAAGTTAATATAAGTATTAAGCAAAGTAAATATAAATTTCACAATAATATAAAAATTACAAACAAATACAAAAAAAAACACTTATACTAGTCAATTATCTCATACCCAGTTCAACAGAACATATATGTATGTCAAAAAAATAAGGAAATAAAAATGTCTGTTACGAGGATATATCGATATCTAGTTAGCCTAGACCAGTTCCATGCATAAACAAAATATTGCGTTACTATAGCAACAAACAATAACTTATTAGAAGTGTCAGTGTAAAGTTTGACGTCAAAAAAGTAAACCAGAGTAAGCAATAAATTAAAAGAAAAAAGATGTTCACCGAAAATGTGAAAATCGAAAAGTTGGAGTATCGAGCCATCATCAAGTTCCTGTATTTAAAAGTGTTAAGAGGTAAGCAAATTTACGAAGATATGCTTAATACCCTTGGTGATCAATGTCCTTCGTATGCGACCGTGTAAAATTGGACTACAAGCTTCAAAAGAGGTAAATTTTCCATTGAAGATGATAACCGATCGGGAAGGCCAGTTTCTGTGTCATCCCCGAAAATATTGATGCAGTTCATGACATGATTTTATCAGACCATCGAATTGGGCTAAAACGGATATTTGAAGCACTGAATATTTCATACGAACGCGTTCATCATATAGCTCACGTCAATTTGGACATGAGAAAAATTGCTGCAAAATGGATCCCCAAATGTTTGAATGTTGACCTAAAGCGTGCAAGGGTAGAAGCATCGCGTTCGATCTGTGCTCGATTTGAAAACGATGTAGACTTCTTAAGCCGAATTGTTACTATGGATGAGACTTAAGTACATTTCTACGATTCAGAAACAAAGCAACAATCGATTGAATGGCGACACTCTGGTTCTCCAAGACCTAAGAAGTTTCGTGTCCAAAAATCTGCTGGAAAAGCTCATTCTTGCTTCAGTTTTTTGGAATTGCCATGGAGTAATCATGTTTGATTTTTTGGATAGGGGTAGAACAATAACTGGAGATTACTATTCGATATTACAGACCACTCTACGGCAAAAAATTAAAGAGAAACGACGCGGAAAGCTATCCAAAGGTGTTTCGTTTTTGCAGGACAACGCCCCTGCACACAAATCTCATGTTGCCATACAAAAAATGATTTAGGGTTTGAATTACTAGAACACCCCCCTTATTCACCAGATTTCGCTCCGTCCAACTCTCTTTCCTCAACAATTTTCTTCCAACGAGTAATAAAACCTGTGGAGTTCTGGTTTGCAGAGATAGAAGAAACTTTTTTTTTTAAAGTTCTGGAGACGTTGCAGGTTCGCTGTAATAAATGTATCAAATTAAGAGAAGTAATAAAATATTTTGACATTGAACTTTTGTTTGGTTTTATAGTAGGCTAAGAATTTTTCCATATATCCTTGTACAATAACAAATTATTTATACAATTTACGTATTTTCTCGGCATTACTTTTAAATGAGACTCAAAGTATGTTAGAAGTTGGAAAAGGGATATTTTTCCTCTAGAACACTCCTAAAAGATGTCATTTCCTCTAAGTTTGTAATTTCAACTTTGCTTTCGTATACAAACTCCCTCTAATTTGGTTAGATTGTATATATTCTAAAAATGGACCGTGAAATAAATTCAACCGTAGTTAATGATATTGAAAATACATTTTTGAGATTGGTGGGTGAATTTTTATACATACGTCAACGAACGATATAACTTAATAATCGAGCGAGAGTTTATTTCATTCACCCAATTTTCAAAATCATTGATATAATTAAGCAAATCAATTGTTGTGCCGTGTTAAAATATTGTATCGGAATTGATACTGTTACGACCTTCTTCTTTGTAGCGATCAGTGTGGTCACCGGTAAAAAATTATCTGATTCACACGGCCCAAACTGCAAATTACAAGAATTCGTAACACATTCCGCTTTAAAATTTTCATCTCACGTACGCCACTGCGACTGCCTACCGTATATGGTCCTGAGATACTCATTTCAAGTGAGCGTGTTTCTCCAGAACAACTGAAGATCAGCTACCGGGCTTTGGTGTTCGCGACCTCTGAAAAAAAAGCCAAAAAATAACCAAGTTGGCGGGCCACGTGCTATTGTTTTCGAGAAATTGGCGACGAGGATCTCGAGTTATTAGGCCAGTATATATACCTCTTTATATGTAATTGTATTATACTTTCCTAGATTGGGTAATCGAAAGATATTCCTTTCAAAATTTCATTGTTTCAATAATAAAACAGATGTGATTAATAGATTTTTATTGAAATCAGACCTAAATGACATAATTATTTTGGATTTATAGCTGGCCTAATTCGCCGGCACACTCTTTGCTTGTTTCTACTACATTTTTCAGTTTTTGTATCACTCTGGAATTTCTCTGCTGGCAGAACGAAGAATGTGTATGTGAATAACTTCAAGAAGTACAGTACCTGCATATTTAATTGATGATTTTAAGAGAAAAATCAAAGAAAAAAAAAGACAAAAAATTTATCGCCCATAAAATGAGCAACTTTAAACAAATGCCAAATGGAATTTTCAACAAACAAAAAAAAATAATTAATAGAAATTAATTAGTCACAGCTATGAAATTAGCCATGGGTACTAAATCGTCAATAATGGCATAATAGATACCCGTGATTTCAAAATTGACTATTTTATAATGACGAACAATTAGTGTCCAATTTTTGCGGAGCATCGTATGAAAAGTTCATACTCCAAAGTATAAGGAAGGATTCAGTTTGTCAAAATGACTTACTTCAATAGATCGATAGAATTTTAACTGGGTCCTATATAGAAAATATGATTTTTATAATAGGTGATGCTATAGATTATTTGTTGAAAAGAGAAAAATTGAAATTTAGTACTACATTGTTGTAGCTCACTCCTATATTAATTTGATTATTTTTGAATTTTTTTTTCTTGTGCTCTACTCATAATTGTAAAAATTTACAATATTCGAGAAATATTAAATACAACTTTAACGATAGCAGGGGGATACAAGCAATAGTTATTTGTATGCTAAGGACTGAAAGTGCTACTTTGTTGAAAGAGTCTGAAAATTGCGAGAGGAGCGAAGCGAGGCGAGCAACAGACGAGTCCAACAAAGTAGTATTTCAGCCCAGGCGTACACAACATTTTTTAGACAACGCACAAGATCCAAAACTTTTTCAATTACACTGAGGAAAGAAAATAAGTAATAGAGAATTATAAACATTTTATTTATTGAACAATATAATGTACTTAATGATATTTGCAATGTCAATATTAATTTATTAATTATTTATTTGATTGGCAGATTTTTGGACACGAAACTTCTTAGGTATTGGAGAACCAGACTGCCACCTTTCCATCTATTATTGCTTTGTTTCTGGATCTTACGAATGTACCCAAGTCTCATCCATAGTAAAAATTCGGTTTAAGAAGTCTACATCGTTTTCAAATCGAGCACAGATCGATCGCGATGCTTCTACCCTTGCACGCTTTTGGTCAAGATTCAAACATTTGGGAATCCATTTTGCAGCAATTTTTCTCATGTCTAAATTGACGTAACCTATATGACGAACGCGTTCGTATGAAATATTCAGTGCTTCAGATATCCGTTTTAGCCCAATTCGACGATCTGATACAGAAACTGGCTGCCTTCCCGATCGGTCATCATCTTCAATGGAAAATTTACCGCTTTTGAAGATTGCCGTCCAATTTTTAACGGTCGCATATGAAGGACATTGATCACCAAGGGTATTAAGCATATCTTCGTAAATCTGCTCACCTCTTAATCCTTTTAAATACAGGTACTTGATGATGGCTCGATACTATAATTTTTCGAATTTGACAATTTCGGTGGACATCTTTTTTCTTTTAATTTAATGCGTAACTCTTGTTTACTTTTTTGACGTTAAACTTTACACTGACACTTCTAATAAGTTATTGTTCGTTGCTATGGTAACGCAATATTTTGTTTATGCATGGAGTTGGTCTAGGCTAACTAGATATCATTACATCCTCGTACTATAGTCGAACAAGTACCCAACCCAAAATGACTGGACCCTTTCCTCTCATCTCCACTACCGACTAAATAGTCTATCTCAATCTTAAAAACATTTTAGAATCTAACAAAGCACGATGCACGACCTAAAATATGTGTTAACATGCCCGTATCCATATATTCCAAAATTTAATCAAAGTATTTTGAACTACTACTGAACAAGATTGTTGCTAGAACGTGAATCTTTTTGTTCATAACTTCAACCCAATGCTATTGAAACGCCATTTTCATATCGCGCATGTTCAAGTATTTACAGACAATCTACTCGTAGTCTGCTGAATCAAACCTAATACGAAGGAGTCAAATTAATTTAAAAAAAGCATAATTAATAGTTTTAAGATACTTAAAATTACTACAAATTGAATAAACAATACAAGAGTTGTTACTAAAGGTTTGAAATAGACAAATAAAAACAAATATGGTTTTATTTTTTTTCAAAATATACTGCATTAAGATGAATCAAATGCCAAAGCATTCCTATCCAAAACTTGTGGTTTGAATGCATCAACCGCTTCTTGGTTGATGACCCATCAATACGATGTTTTGACTTCAAAAACGTTTTTGTTGAACTGATGTGTGGAGAATTATTTGTCTTCTGGGATTGGTTTCCCTTTTTCGAACAATTATGGCAAAGAAATCCTAGTGTACCATTAAGAATTAACTGTTCTACGTTGATCTATCACTCTTAAATTCGGGAAACCAATATAGTTCGGGAGGCAGCGTTGCATTTTTCATGGCAATTTCAGGCCAATAGATTTTAATTGGTTAGTTTCAATAAAGCTGATAATCGAATGGTGGGTCAGCAGGTCTACTCAAGGTGGGTGAGCGAGGTAGAAATTTTTATTCAAGTAAAAATTAAATTATCCAAAACTGTTATCAGGCCGTTCAAAAATTTTAGTAGGGACTGCTTATATAACACAAAAAATTACTACAATAGTCAGCAACCTAGATAATGGTGGATTCCACGTCAGCAGATATGATAGACCTTATTTAAAAGTAATTTATATTAGTTTTTTTTTTAATTTTCACCTGAATAAAAATTTCTACCTCGCCCATCCACCCTCCCTGAGCCTGCTGACTTTGATATCGCGATATAACATCTAATAAACATTCAATACAACTATGAATCAAGCGACCTGAAATGATTATGTCATTTGCAAGGCTGCCTCCCGGACTAGTAGCTTGAGATGGCGCTTCACCACTAAAAGTCGAAACAAGTTGATCGGCACACTACTGCTGGTTTAATCCACCTCAAAAATCGCCGTAAATTTGCCACTTCAATTTTTTGACAAAGATGAATATTTCAAGTATTAAACAAGTCAAACAGTACTCGAATAACAACACGTTCTGAGTATGTTCACCATTAAAATTGTCAATGACAATGTCAGATTTGACATATCATTAACATATTAATTTGAAACTATATTATATATTATGTGTAATGCATAAATGTCATGTTACTTTATAATCAACGACGGGAAGAAGATTTTTTAAATCATATTGAGCAATGATTAACACGAAATAAATCAACTGTACATTAGCTGATCATAGTTATTTTATATTTAGAAGCTAATAAATTCCAAACCATCTATCTTTCAGTGATCCCAAAACTACGTGAACCAAAAAATAGTTATTTCAGGTTTATTTCTATAATATATATAATTTCTTAATTTTAAATTGACCTGATATTTGATTTATTTTATAGGGATTCTTATATTTAGATGACTTTTGTATTAAGTTGATCATGCTTGGCATATCAAATAATGCCAGACGACATTTTTATCTTTCAGATTAGGAAGTTCTTTAGAAGTTCATGGTAGGCACGTTAAACATCTACTAAATTTCGAGGATCACATGATTTTATGCTTTCTTTATCAATGTTAACAAGTCTACAATGACCATTTTAAGATTTGGGACGAAGTCAATTTAAATTTGACTCGTTTTGCTATTTTAATTGTTAAAACAGTGACCTTATCAATAGGTTTCTTGCATATGGTAAGATTCCAGAACAAGGACAATATGCGTTCAATTATAATAAGGGTTGTTATATGGTGTGGCAACTTTCTATGACTATCCATGAAAAATTGACTATTTAATGAATATGTGAAAATTATTAATCATACAATGATATTTAGTCTACGTAATGTTATAAACAAGCTTAACAAACTTGTAGTGTGATTATCCAAAAGAAAAAAGAATGTTTCCAGATAAAATCACGAGTTTTATATTCATATTATTACTTGTAAATGTTACAGACCATATATAAAATCAGACCGTTCCCAATAAGAATGTCTCTCGGCCATAATTCGGGAACCGTTTATATTACAGCTTCGGGAGAAAAAATTCATAACAAAAGTGACCTCGAGAGAAAGCTGGAAATTATTTACAGAGTTCTAGATCAACCGCCAGATTAAATACCAAAAATTATAAAATGATTAATTTACAAATTTTGCCTAATTAAGATGTATTTAAACTATGATTATCATATTCTTAAAAAAATTCAGCGTATATTTGATTTTACAAGTTTTGGTCTATCTCTTCAAATAAGCGGGAACTTTATTATGAAAAAAAGCCTGTAAGTCCAGTTCTACTTAACCTATCTATGCAAACTTAGTCTTTTTGAAGAGAGCTTCTTTCTACCAATGTAAGAGTAATAATTTCCAAACAACCTAATGAGTAACGTATACGCTAGAGGGCGCTATTTATTTATTTTTTTGATATCTAGTTATCCTTGAAAAATGTTAAATGGAAACATGCAGTTTTGATTCAGGAATATAAAAGTAGACCAAATTAGCAACAGAATAGAGAAAACCGCATAATAAGTGGAACTATTATTAAAAGAACAAGGAAAGACAATTTTGAGGAGTCAAAAAAGTTAAAATCCGTTGAGTCAATCCGGAGTAATTTATGTTTAAAGGAAAATGTTTAAAATTTACACATTTCTTAGGATATCTCGTAATACAAAAAATATATCGACATGCGGTTTTCGCTATTCTGTTGCTAATTTGGTCTACTTTTATATTCCTTAATTAAAACTGCATGCTTCCATTTAACGTTTTTCAAGGATAGCTAAATTTAAAAAAATAAAGAAATAGCGCCCTTTAGCGTATACGTTACTCATTAGGTTGTTTCGAAATTATAATTCTTACATTGGTAGAAAGGAGCTCTCTTCAAAAAGACTAAGTTTGTATAGACAGGTTAAGTAAAACTGGAATTACAGGCGCTTTTTCATAATAAAGTTCCCGCTTCCCCTCACCTCTTATTTGAACAGATAGACTAAAACTAGTATAATCAAATATACGCTGAATTTTTTTAAGAATACGATACTCATAGTTTAAATGTATCTTAATAAGGCAAAATTATTCATTTTATAATTTTTGGTATTTAATCTGGCAGTGGAACTAGAACTCTGTAAATAATTTCCAGGATTCTCTCGAGGTCACTTTTGTTACAATTTTTGTCCCGAAGCTGTACTATAAACGGTTTCCGAGATATGGCCGAGAGCCATTCTTATTGGGACACCCGGTATATGACCTCGATTGTTTCCAAGCACGTGGTTAGGTTAGGTTAAGTTAGGTAAGGTTAGATTAAGTTAGGTTTTAGCTGTAGTACTGGAAGATACAGAAGATGGGTTTTACTATTTGGGAACAAAATAAAGAGTGATTTCAAAATACTACAGCCGTTCAGAAGTTAATAAGTGCCCTGCTAACATTTTGAAAATTGAAGAAGTTTCCGAAGACAGTTAAATCCCTCTTAGATCAGTGGCTACTGCTCAATCGTCAGGACATGGGCAAGGTTTTAAAAAATGTAATTGTAAGGGTAAATGTCAATCAAAGAAATGTGCTTGTCGAAAAGGTAATGTAATTCTAAATGCCATAATAGATTAAGTTATGCAAACAAAAATAAAATGAAATAGCCTGATTTGTATTCTTTACGTACGTATTTTTAGGTTTCTATAATAAATAAATAAACAGACGTTAACAAAACTATTATAGTTCATCCAATATCAATCGCAGAAGACAGTTATGTGAAGAACAATCAATAATATCTAACAAACCGTCAGTCCACATGAACTCATCATCTCCACTGTTTGCCAATGAAACATCGAATCGTAAACATAAATGCATTTCTATTGGCCGAAGCTGTCGTTTGTGGCGTATGGCGTATGTACAAAATTTATTTGAAATATTCCTGCTAGACAGTCTGAGATAAGCAGTGGCGTTGCTTGATGAGATTTAAATGTTTAAAAAAGGAAAATATTCTGAAATCTGATAATGCAATTATAATAATAAATTTTCCATTTATCGAGTAGTCACAAAAGGGATCATTCACAGAACCGAAAAACATATAAAGGAAAACTGAAATCAGTTGAAAAAGCTAGTTTTGTCAGCATGGTAAACACAATAAACTGAATAAATGGATGGCAATAACCGAATCGTCAAGGATAGTTCGATAGCGACAAGATTATTTGCGTCAGATAAAAGACTACCGAAGTTTTAATAGACGAATGTGGTACAAAAAAGGGATCAGTTCACGACTGGTATCCTATTTAAACCAAACTCCCTTACATTTTACTCGTCTATTTACGTTTTATAAATTAATTTTCAGTTGTAGCAAGTTAACGAGGTATAATAATGTTTTTTTCTAATGATTCGATTGCCTTTTAACGAATCCACGCCTATGGTAGATCAAACAAAATTGTCGGCAAGGGTTTTTATAATCTGCATTTGATTTTGGAAGAACTATAAATAATGTAGTAATGTCTCAAACAAAGAAAAATGATGTGAGCAAATCAATAAACTTGGAAAGTGACTGTGTATATAAAATTATATATTAAGTATGTACCTTGATTAAATACACTGAATTCTCTCCAAGTTAGAAGAAATAAACTATGCACAGCATCTCTTAACAGCACATACCCATTAACACCCAACACAAAGTTACAAGAGCTCGTTATTCATGATAAGGAACAAAAATGGAATTTATCAAGAAATGGAAATAAAAAGAAACCAGATATTCCCACTATTTGTCATTTATCCCAGATTTTGTTGAACTGATTACTACAATAATTTCATTTGGGTATTGAGTGATATAATGAAAAAAGTTTTTGACAAGTAATTTAAAACCTTTTTGAATAGTAAAAAAATTAACGATGGATTGTAACGGCTACATTATTATAATTTTTTGAACTCATTATTCTGGTTGTTTATCGCATGAAATAGCAATTATTTTTTTTTTTCAGAAAACTGTCAGTGCAAAATCAGCAGAAATTGATCAAAATTTGATGCAAATTTATTTCTAATTAGTTTTTTATTTATTCCTGTCGATTTCGAAAAATCACTGCAGCAGGGTGGCATGGATTATTGTCTAAAATTCAAAGCAGATTAAACGGAATCAATACGAATTTATTGCTAATTAGTTTCAGCAACATCGTACTTAATCTAACTAAAAAAAAAATGTTTTCCTTGGTAAATTTCTAATTTGTATGTACCATGCTCGGTTGAATGTACATTTTCTTTGGGAAAATTTGCTGATCGGGTGTCTTGTTGATAGGTACTAATAAATAAAATAATAAATTTTATAAAATTCAATAAATGAAATCGGAGTAATGACTGTTTCTATTTGGAAAATGAGACTTATTCTAAGTCGAAAGAATTAGGCAATTAAATTAAAATATAACACGAAGGTTGCTACTTAAGTTTTGAGATATGGCAACACTGATGTTGTCAAATATGACACTGCCATCATAAATTTTGACATTTTGAATCTCCAACGTGTTGCTATTTGAGTTGTTTACAAATTCTTGAAAAATTCATCTTGGTCAACAAATGGGATTAATCGCCAAAATTAGTCTATCGATTAAAACGCTTCGAATTTTGGTGATGAAGCACCATCTCGAGCGACAGTATGAATTTCGTCGAACAAAATCAACTGTTGTACCAGATGATGTGCGTAAACTGATATGACCGACAAATTATGGATCTATGCATATGAAAAAACACGAAACTGAGCAAAAATCGACCGTTTGGGTCTCTCATGTCCAGGTAAATCCAACAAAAGTTGTTCGTGCGCGAAGGACTTAGAAGCAAATGATCGACTGTTTCTTAGAACAACTGGACGTAGAACGATCAATTCTTTTTTTTGTCGAAAGTATTCGAAAAAATCAGGGAAACCAATTGTAGAAAACGAATTCTCCACATTCTCCACGACAACGCGAGCACTCAAATACATTGTATACGTTTTTTCACACGGTTTTGCTTTCAAATCATATGTTTTGGAGGTACCTCATTTGAAATGGAAAAAATGCTTCGACAATTGGTTCAAGCGCATGTAAAAGTGTATGATCTTAATGGCGAAGATTTTGAATAACAATAAAGCGATATCCAATTATAAATATTTGTTTATATTTGTCCCTCTCAAACTAAAGTAGTTAGTTTGTTCTATTGGAGCTCATCAAAGAATAAGTTTATTGTAACTAATTAACTGTTACTTTCAATCAATTAACAACGATAGCTGATGCATGAAGCATTAACTTGTCTTCAACCTCGTCCAAATGTCCCAGCCGATTTGCCTATAAAAGCATTTGAATTATAAACAGTTCACTGATTTTTAATATTTTTTTGAACTTTTTCATCTGTTATTTTAAATCATCTGTTATTTTAAATGGCACAGTTGAAATTAATTCTTATTTATTTAGTATGTAATTAAAAAAATTGATTGTTTGAATGTTTGCATTAAAAAAACAAATGTTATTATTTTATTTTGAAAATGTCATACTTAAATATTAATTTGGGATGTAAATTATCTCGAAGGAAAACTCAAAAGACTCAAATAAAGTTTACCTTTATTACACAAAAAATATACTTAGAACTCGAAATAAGTACTGCTGGAGTTTTAGTCTCAGTTCTCCTCGAGTATGAGCCTCAGACGTATCACGTCATCAAAAATCAACAAATAAAATAATCATAGTTTTATAAAATGAGTTGCGGTTTTCTTCGTGATGATTTTTTAATTATAATTTCATGATTTGTATTGTTGATCATTGAAACAATCATATCTAGTTTTTGGATATTTACAGCGGATCACATAAATTATTTTTCCAACTTCTAAAAAATATTTTATACTTATTATATGAGCAATTGAATTATTGCTTGAATTATTTATAAAATGTAAGCTAATCAGTTAGTAGGAGTTTCAATCATATCAAATATAATATTTTTCGTTCATGAAACATGCGAAAAGCTATGTAAATAGCGTAATAATATTGATTTTGTAGAGCGAGCTACGTTAAACGTCCTCTCCTCAAGTAATATCTCCTAAAACTGCCACTGGAACCCATATATGGTACCAGTACCATATAATGCACCTTCGGCTCCCTGCCGACAACCACCGACACTGACTCATGGGTCTAGAAACCCAGCAGTTCTTCAGCGACTAGCGAACGGCCGCCATGTGAAAGAACCTGTGATGATGACGCCGTACGTGGTGCCCAGATGGTGAGTTTTTGTTTTATTTTTTAAATTCTGTGTTTATTTTTATGAAAATACTGTGCACAAATGTTTATGTATCATATAAAAAATAAGATGATATCATTTTAGGCAATTAGAATCAATTTGTATTTTTTTCAGGATGCGTTGATTTTATGTTGACTGATTATTACAATTTTTTAAATATTCATTGTTAATATTTGTTTGGTATATTTAATTTTGTTATTCTAAGGTGGGAAGTTATTTGTATATACAAAAAAATCACAAT
Source organism: Diorhabda carinulata (assembly GCF_026250575.1). Lineage (NCBI taxonomy): Eukaryota > Metazoa > Arthropoda > Insecta > Coleoptera > Chrysomelidae > Diorhabda > Diorhabda carinulata. The sequence goes on from NC_079462.1 coordinate 17,161,504, forward strand.
AGAGATGAATTGATTAATAATTCGACCACATAAGCGATTCATTGATATGTCGAGTTTCAATACATTTTACCAACGCATTTTCATTGTTGGAATACCATTTCATCCTCCTCAAATCTATGGTCGGGTTGAACCGCGTTGGAATTTTGAAATTTCTCGACGTTTCAGCTCCCGCTTTGGAGCAATTATCAAAAGAAGGGTGAGGATAGGGTGATTTTAAGTTCATTGGTGGGAAGTGATCAGATTCCGTGGTCTCAATCTGTCTATTAATGCAATTATAAGAAATAAAAAAAAATTGTTGAAACGAAATCCAATAAGTGGGAGCGAATTTTTAGTGGTTTACATACATGGTGACGAAAATGCAAAATAGAGATTTTAATACAAATCCTACAATTTAATAAATTAAATATAACGAATAATTTAATTGATGGCCGCTACATATTTTTGAAATTTAACCAAGAAAAAATGATTATTTGTGGTTAAAAAAAATTTATTTTGATATTCATGTTATAGGTGAATTATTGATAATTATATTTTGATAAAGACCGAAATAGGTCAAACGTTTTTTGAAACTAATTTTCTTTCACATAAGAGACCTGAAATCTAGACAAATCTAGAGGTTTTTGGAATAAGAATGGTAATATTTGATCAACTTCTATCTGATCTATCCAATAGAAGCGATACGGGTCATACTGAATAGCTACACAAGCTTTGAATCACTTTTCAAATATTGAACCATCAAATATCATTTCTATATCCTCTAAAGTATACAATAATCACAAGAATTTTCCATCGCATAGTGGTACTGTTCAACAGATTCATCATGCACTAAATCAATTTCTATAATTATTCAATACTCTCTGGATTCATACCACTCCAGTGCCATTTCTGAACTTTTGTGAACTGTTATCGTAAACAGCTAAGCACTTTTTCATATTTTCTTCCCTATGAGATATTTTTTCTTACCTCTACCCTCCATATATTACAAGATGTCTTCTCAAAATATTTCTATGCTTCTATATAAGTTGTTTATAATTATTTAAGGAAAATGAATGATACTAAGATTTCCGTAACTTTAGAAAAAAGCGTTTCCTTGTCGAGTTGTGTAACCATAATTTGTTTCCCCTGAAATTGTATTCTGTATGTCTTCTTTATCGGCATGGATATCCAGGGGCTCTTCTGTTGACTCATGAAAACGAAGTCTTTGCCGCTACGAAAGCTCTCTTAAACAAAAATATACACTAAACTAAGTCGCGCATGCTGAATCTCTAGGAGCAGCGTAGCTGAGATCTATTCATGTGACTTTTGAGGTGAGATTTGTATAATTATACAGCTTATCGGATTTGATTCCTAAATAAAATTGAACTGTTCACAATTGGTTAGTCTAATGGGTATATATTTTCGAAAAATTCGATATTGTTTGTAGAATTGAAAAACGGACCATCCAAGAAATTTTAAATAGATGCTGGAGTATAATTGATAAGTACAAAGAAATAATAGCATATACTGATGATTTGACTCTAATAGTGACTAACCAACCTTGAAGACACAATAAAACAAATTATAAGGGAGGCAGCAAAAAGAAAATAAAACAAGAAAAGTTCCATTATATGAAAATTAATATAATTAATTGTAAATAACTAGCGATCAAAAAAATTACAAATTTGAGCATTCTATATTTGTATTGTTTATGTGATTTCGTTTCTTAATTGAAAATTGGTTTTTTGAGGAAATAAAAAGTATGACGTTGACAATGGCAATTTGCATAATTAACTTAATCAATACGGGGATATATTGAAAAATTCTTAACCTACTATAGAACCAAACAAAATTTCAATGTCAAAATATTTTATTACTCAACATACAGCAGCGAACCTGCAACGTCTCTAGACCTTTAAAAAAAATTTTTCTTCCTGCTCTGCAAACCAGATCTCCACAGCTTTTATTAACTCCTAGTTGGAGGAAAATTTACGTCCTTTTAAACTTTTTTTCAGGTGAGGAAAGATATGATTTTTGGGACACGAGACTTCTTAGGTCTTGGAGAACCAGAGTGTCGCCATTCCATCGATTATTGCTTTGTTTCTGGATCGTAGAAATGTACTAAAGTCTCATCCATAGTAATAATTCGGTTAAAGAAGTCTACATCGTGTTCAAATCGAGCACAAATCGAATGCGATGCTTCTACCCTTGCACGCTTCTGGTCAACATTCAAACATTTGGGGATCCATTTTGCAGCAATTTTTCTCATGTCCAAATTGACGTGAGCTATATGATGAACGCGTTCGTATGAAATATTCAGTGCTTCAGATATCCGTTTTAGCCCAATTCGACGATCTGATACAGAAACTGGCCGCCTTCCCGATCGGTCATCACATTCAATGGAAAATTTAACTCTTTTGAAGCTTGCAGTCCAATTTTTCACGGTCGCATAAGAAGGACATTGATCACCAAGGGTGTTAAGCATATCTTCGTAAATCTGCTTAAATTTATTGCGTAACTCTGATTTACTTTTTTGACGTCAAACTTTACACTGATACTTCTAATAAGTTATTGTAGTACATCCTCGTATATTAATCACAATTCGTATTTCCAAATGAAAATTAAGTTATAACAAACTAAATAATTTTTTTATTACCTCGTGGGATATTTGTAATATTTAATTCAGTTGTCCGCAAGAAGGTCAACATAAACATAATTCATATTTTTTCCTCATGTGTTATCAATTAATAAGAACCATACTCATATCAACACGAAAATACGATAGCCTGAAATTGTCCAATGAAGTTGTTATTGTTTATGATAGACATTTATTAATGAACAAGAACATTAACTATTTCGACACTATTTTATTCATGTGGTATACTTTTTGAAAGTGAAGAATAGTAACATATTTTTATCCACGTATCCAAATACAACACAGTGTTTTAATATTTTATTGACATTCAATTAGTAGAATTGTCAATCAATGTACGGACTAAATAATGTTTGTTGAATAAATATTAATTTATTTATATTTCGTACACCTCTGACCCGGAACAACGATATAGAAACCATCTAAAAATCGAAAAACCAACATGATTCACTTTATTTCAGAAACGCAGTATTCCCGAGTCCATCGACCTGGTTCCATATGTGCCGAAAAACACCGGTCAACCCCGTAAATAAATAAATAAAGACTTCTGGGCTTCACTAAGTGCTATAACGTGTCCGAAACATCAATCTTGGGAAGGGTTGATGTTCCTGAGAGGATTATTAACCCCGCGAAAGGGTTAAAAGTAAACAGGTGCTCGCCTCTCGTCCCCCCACTACGTTCGCATCGCTGACCGAGTTGTCTTCGGCACCTAGAGTTGATGTTGCGACTCGAATTTCTACTTGACGGTACAATGTACCTGAGGTAGCCAGGCACCGTAGTACCACACACGTACTGAAAGCAACAGGTATCGTATGCTATTTAGATAAAAGTGAATGATGATACGATTTTTTTTTCGAGGTGTTGTTGTGTATTGTTATGTTTTGAAATTTGCTAGGTCATTTTCAACATTACGCAATGAGCGCCGATTTCAACAAATAATGTTAAATATATAGATAGATTATTTAAAATATTTTCGATTAACTTTATTATAAACTCTAGATATGAAATTGGTATTTTTTTAAATTCTATTTAATGTGTATGTGATAGCTACGGCTACCAGCATATTATACACACATTTCCAATAGTCTTTGCCCCTATCTGGTTATATGAAAAAATATTTTTAAATTTGTTAAATGTGCTCATTCTTATACTTTATATACATAATATACAGTAAACCAAGTAAAGAAAAATGTGGAAAATATTGAAGCGTGTAAATTTATATTTTGAGAAAAAAAAATATGATGTAATAAAAAATAAATTAATAGTTCGTATGTTCGCCTCTTCTTGCACTCAATTGGCCAATGCGTCTCGGCATCCCGCGAGTCAAGTTATCAATAACATGGTCGGCCATATTGTCCCACTCTTTTTGAACGGCAGCAGTCAGGTCTTGAAGGGTTTTCTCGATGGGATATTGCTCTGCCAATATAAACCCACACATGTTCAATGGGATTCATGTACCATTTCCGTGCGATGTAGTCTGGCATTATTAACGTGAAAAATGAATTTGGTCCATAATCATTGCACAAGGACTCAACCATCGGTCTGATAATGTTTAAAGCGTGTATGGTATATGTCATTGTTCATAAGGGCCGAGAGAGCAAAACTAAAGGCAACTCAAGTTGATCGTTTTTTTCCGACATTAACGGTATCGTGATGACTTAATGGATTCCAGAGGGTCAGAACATATACAATAAGCGCATTCTAGTGCTCGAATACCCGTCGTACTCACCAGATTTGGCACCGTGCGACTTTTTTTTTGTTAAATCTGCTTAGAAAGGGACCTGATTTGAATCGATGGAAGCGGTAAAGCAAAAAACGAAAGAGCTCCTAAAACTAAGAAGAAAACTTCCAGCACTATTTCGATCAATGGAAAAAACGTATGGAAAGGTGTGTGGCGAGGGAAGAGGAGTATATGGAAGGGGGGCATTCGAATGTATGATGAGAATGTTTATGATATCATAATTGATATTTACAAGGGCCTCTACCAAAGTGGGAGATGAATTTATTCTCCAGTAGGGTGTTGGAAGATTACAAATATTTATGAAGGCAATTTTTTGCATAATTTCCATATTAAATAATCTATAATTAGTTGTTTCTTGGCTAAATATTGTCTACGAATATTTAAAAGTGGTTATTGAATGTCTGCCAAAACTGCTTGGTTAGGAGATGACATCATTAGCCCCATACAAATTTTTATTGCTTCATATTGAATACGGTCAATCCTTAAAAGTTTTGTTTTAGATGTTGCCCCATATAATGAACACTCATAGTCCAATATGGAACTAATATAAACCTTATAAAATGTATACGCAAGGTTCGCATCTGCTCCACATTTTCTTTTGGAAACTACTTTTAGCTGATTCATACATTTTTCGCAATTATAATAATAAAATAATTAATTTATTGAATGATAAGACAACGTACATACAAATTAAACAGGACCCTACAATTCATATCAAAAACAAAATATTTTGGGAAAAACAACGATTTATTTCGCCATCATATGCAAAGAAATTGAAAATTCACAAATCCATATCTCCTAAAATATATGGTTTTCCAAAATTGCACAAACCTGAAATAACTCTTCGATCAATTGTTGCAAATATTTGAACTCCTCTCACCCCATTATTTAATTATTTGAAAAAAATTGGAATTTCAAAGAAAAAATCAAAAATATTATAATTATGGTATATGTAGTATCTATTTCGTTTGATGTAGTTTTTTTATATACAAAATATTCCCATTACAAACTTTGAATTATATATTATTATTAAATAGGACAAAATCGAAAAATACACAGATAAACTTCAAAACGAATTCATTGAAGCTATAGAACAACATCCACAACAACATATTTCAAATTTGAAAATGAAATATATTAACAAATTGATTGTGCTATGGGAGCTTCCATTTCAAGTGTTATAGCACAATTGGTGATGAAAGATCTTGAGGAAATTGTCTTAAACAAACCTAATATAAATATTATATTGATGATTGCATCACTGTTGTTAAAAATGAAATTGGAAATCAAAAATTCAATTCTTATCAAAAAAAGGTACAATTCACAATCGAAATCTTGATGTCAAGATGGTCCTCAATATATTTGAACTTCAATTCATGTCATCCCATTTCACAAAAACTATCAGACCTTGAATTTAGATGCTTAACTATACAAAAAGCAATAACTGCATTATAGGAAAATAATTATCCTGAATAAATGATAAATATCATATTAATTAAGGAACAAAGCAGAAACTGAAATCGAAACATAAATCATTTTTCCTTACGCCATATTCAAAAGGACTTCCTCAACTTCCTCAATAAGTGAAAGTCATTATCGAAATATTTCACTAAACTAAAATCTTCTAAAACACTCAAAAACAAAAGAAACCATAAACCACTTAGCTCGGCCAATAGGGACGATAAGTTCAAATACTAAGCAGAGCCACGTGACGGAAGGAGTTAAGTGGGTGAGCAAAGCTACATAGTTTTTTTCAGATGAAATTTTTTTGAAGATAATGATTTTATTTGGCACAAAAATGCTAATTTTTCAGGAAAAATCATAAATACATTTTTAAAAAAATAGTGAACTGTTAATATTATCATTCGTGGTAAACCAATTCGATTTGGATATATAATGTGGTGCCTGACTGACTTTGGACACCTGGTCTACCAAGGAAAAAATACAAAGTCTAACTCAGAGTATAAGTTGTCGTTTGGGAAATCGGCACCAGATGGAAAGAGAACGCTGCCCTACAAAAGATGTGGGTTACAATGGAACAAGGACTATGAGGGAATATCGGTTACCAAACCAATGCATGAAACAATTCAAAGAGGAAAATCAGAAAGTTCGCTAGAATGAGCCGATGGAATATTCATCAACAATGAATGGACTGCTCAGTAGTTATAGTTGCTTCGATAGCTTACGGCCGGAAAGATAAGAAAAATATTTCCGTAACGCCACCTAATTGTATAAATATGTATAATAAACTTATGGGAGGCACTGACCGCATGGATGAAGATCTGGAAAAATGGAGAATATCAATTAGGAGCAAAAAGTGGTGGTGGCCTATATTCACATGGACGATTGATGCAGCAACAAATAATGCCTGGCTAATGTACAGGAAATCAATAGGGAACGTAACGAAATTAAACTTTCGTAGAGAGATTTGCCAGACGTATTTAAAAATGTACAGGACTGACTATAAAGTCCCTTAGTGGGTCTTCATCTGTCACTTCGGTTTCAACACGGGTAATGGAAACTTTGCGGTTAGATCATTTGGATCATTATATATCCGAAACTGGAGGCAAGAAGAGAAGAAGATGTACAGGAAATGATTGTAGTTCGGTAGTAAGAACAATTTGCGAGAAGTGCAAAGTTTTTCGGCGTTTCATAAGTGAGTTTGATAGTAATTATTTTTATTATTACTTATATTATAAACAACTTTATAACAGTTGAATTATACTAGAATAATATAAAAAGAATTAATAAATTATGATTTTTTAGTTTTATATATTTGTTTTTATTTGTACCTATCAAGGATGAACCTGACCGTATGGTCACAGCCGTTTTCCCGCTTTCACACTTTCCCAAAACGAAAAATAATTATTTTTTCATTTTTCCCGTGACTTTGAATACCTAATTAACAATTGTACTGAAAAAGAAAAAAGAATTAATTAAAAAAATTTAGTCTCGTCCTTGGAGGGTTAATAAATATATGATAGAAAACGTAAAATATTATGAAATTAAATCATCGGGCAGTTGGGGGGGCGAGATCATGGAGAAGACTACGTGTAGGGACTATAATATGACCACGTGGTTTATGGACGCTCCCTAATATTATATAATATCAAGTACCTTGTAAGGATTGTGACGCAGTTTACATAGGATAATTATAGAAGTATTATTCAGTTCAACACAAAGAATAGGCTCACATAATCGAGATGGAACTCAATATTTTTTGAATTTAGCTTTTTTGTTTTTATAACCACTTGATAATGGATAATTTTTTTTTTGATCTGAAATGAGAACTATTATACAGTTCTGAGGAAGAAGATCAGTCTGTGCCCCTTCACTATTAGATGATTTAAATTAGTGGATGGAATATTTGAATAAGCCTGTCCTCGACTTGTAATAGTTTCATCGTTACAAAATTTATTTGATGCAGGTCCTTCATTGATCCATGTTTAATCTAATTAAAATATATTTCTTTGTTAGTTTCTGTTCCCCATATTATAATATCATTTGTTTCTGTTAAAATAGACTTTCTGGAATACTTTTTCCAGCGGTTTTCATAGTGTGATTCGACTCAAATTTTCGTTTCTCTGGATCTTTGAGTGCTGTTTGAATCTCGTTATATTTCTCTTCTTTAATAAATCTGTAAGTCGTAGATTCCCAACACCAAGCGTACTATTGGTCTATAACTTAATTCGTGCGGTTTGATATGTCATTTATTTGAAGCGTTAACAACAATAATTTTTTTTCTTTACTTTAATATGAAAAAAATGCTGCCGAAAGTAATCGTATTTTGGTGGAAGTTTATGGTGAACATGCTCTAGCTGAGCGAACGTGCTAAAAGTGGTTTGCACAATTTAAATTTGGTAATTTTGGCATCACTCGATAAAGAGCTAGCAAAATATTTGGGTGTCACTCAAGCAGCCATTTCAAAACGTTTAAAAGCAGCTGGATATATTCAAAAGCAAGGAAATTGGGTGCCACATGAACTCAAGCGAAAGGTTTTGCATGTCCGAAATGCTGCTGGAACGCCACAGAAGGAAGTCATTTTTTTCGAATTATTACTGGGGATGAAAAGTGGATCCATTACGCCAACTCCAAGCGCAAAAAATCATATGTGAAATCCGGCCAACCAGCCAATTGAACGGAAAAGCCGAATATCCATGGCGCGAAGGTAATGCTCTCTATTTTTTGGGATCAGAAGGGTGTGCCGTATTATGAGCTGCTAAATCCGGGTGAAAACATCAATGGAGAACGTTACCGAACACAATTAATCCGTTTGAATATGCGACCAGACACGAGGCAATAATTTTCCATCATGAAAACGCTCGGCCCCACGTTGATATTTGGAAAACAGTGGATGAAAAGTTTTGTCTCACCCGCCTTATAGCGCAGAGCTTGCCCCTTTTGACTACCATTTGTGCCGGTCGATGCAGAACGCCCTCACTGGAATACGGTTCACAACAGAGCAAAAATTGGCTTGATTCGTTCTTGGCTACCAAGCCGGCGCAGTTCTTTTGAGATGGAATCCACAAATTGGCAGAAAGATGGAAAAAGGTGATAGGTTCAGATGGGCAATACTTTGAATAATACTATTTTACATGTTTTTCTTAAATAAACGTTCAAATTTTGAAAAAACTACACGATTTAAGTTATAGACCACTAAATAATTTCACTGTGTCATCAACACTTTTATATAAATGTTTGTCTGTAAATGATTCATAACAATTAAATATAAATGTTTTTTTTTCCTTAACTGTTAAAGGACTGATTTTTTGACAATTACGCGGCCTCAAATTTTATATAATCACACTTGATTTCACAATAGGTTGCACACACTTGCAACGAAACTGAACTGTTTAAAAAAGACAACTCGGAACTCCTCACTATATGGAAAAACGTAAAAACTTTTATCGGAAAATAGATACTGATAGATCTTATGATACGGCTATGTATTGTTGAATAACAGGGCTTTTTACTACTCCAAACCTTTTTTTGTACAGATAATATTTAGATAATTCTAATAAACTATATGGTTTTTGAAATTTTTTCTGGTTTATGCTAGAAAATATGAAGAATTTAATTGATATTTCCTTCCATCTCAAAAAGAATTTTTCCTCTGAATTTTTTTCATACCCTATCACTGCATCTGCATATTTAATAACTTGACTTGTTTTTTGGTCCATTTCAATTAATAACACTTTTTTATATGAATACATTTTTACCATTTCTGCTCATTCATTTTGAGGTAAAAATTGATATTGGGTGTTAAAATTATTAACAAATAATGTATTTCGATCTTAACAGAACTAATTTTAGTTACACTCAAAATAGTTTTACGCAAGAAACTGTGTATTTCTATCGACCTTTGTTTGCGGTGTCATTTAAAAATTATAAAAACTAGGTTAATATGTTCAAAGTATTCCATTGGAGCAACAAATACAAGATTAAAGAACATTGGAAGAACACAATATTAACAAGTGCTTTTATTGTAGAAAATAATCTAAAACTTTATTGTGAAAGTTATAAAACCATTTTATTTTCTAAAAAAACTGTGTATTACAAAATATGTTTTACTAATATACATAAATATTATGTAGTATGTATGTAATACTCACAAGACCATTATAATACAGGGTGTATCAAATCAAAAGAATGCGGTGTTTTATTTTCAAATGCAAGAAATGTTAGATTTTATTTAACATATCGTTGTCATATTTGGTAAGTCGGTTATGTACACCCTACTTAATGACTTTTCGGAAACTATGATCGCATTAATCCGATCATGATCTGATTGTTCGGAAACTAATACAGATCACGTTCATTGTTGTTCGGAAACTGACCGAGTTGATTGGGTCGTAGTCATATGATATGAAGGGTTGTTTCATTAAAAATTATTTATTCTTCTCAAATTCTAATGAAGAATATCTATTAATAAACAACTAAATGAATATCATGGAAGAATTATCACATAAGAAAGTAATAAAAATCAAAAGTTTTGTGATCTAAATCTCGTTCTAGGTTGGGCAATCAGCTTATCGGTGATCTACCCGTACCCGGGTTATAGTATTCGAAAAGTCTTTCTCATTTATATTGAATAAACGTTTTTGGTTACAATCAGCGAGTGATTGGTTGACCCTTGCCAAATTCTTACCTTGCCTTTCCGGTTGTAACTCAGTAATGAAAATCACATATTAAATGGCCGAATATTATTTTGATATGAAGCATATTAGGATATTAGAGGATGGTTTCCAGAGAAACTTAACTCAAGCAATAAAAATATTTATCTTTAGATTGTTCATTCATATTTAGAATATCTTCCACATGATCGTCTTAGTATAAATGAATTGATAAAATAAAAAATGACAAGGTATGTATCTTCTCATACTATCAACACTTCTTTTAGTTTTATTTGAAAGTGGAACATCCCTGAAGATTATATGGAGTGTGAGGTAAATCCAAACGTTATTTCATTTGCACTTGTCATAAGCTTAAGTAATAAATTGCATAAATAAAAATCCCATCCCTTTTTTAAATACGAAAGTGATTCTTTGAAATGTTCTCGTTCAAACGGTCCAGTTTGTAAACACTTTCGTGTCAATTTTGATGTTGATGAAATAGTTCAGTCAAATTATGTATTCAAATCAAAAAACGTTCTTAACGTCTCATCGTTTCAATATACGCAGTGAGTTTTGTGTATGGAACGCTTCAATTATCTCGGAAACGGCTAATACGAGTTTTATAAATTTTTTGGACAAGAGTTTACTGACAGTAGATCTTGTTATAGGATTTCGGTTAGGATATAAATTATTATTAGAGATATTACACGTTTCTTGTTGACTTCTATCACTATATCCTAATATCATTAAAATATCAATTCGTTCTTTTTCAGATAAACGATCCATTATGACTTTCAATAAACTATAAATAATAATTATTTATTGAAACGACAAATTTGTTATTTTAGCAGTCATAACCACTTAAATGTATTATTATGTAACTAAAACTCCGAAATTATGGCATTTAGGTATAGGGACCACTAGATGAAAAATAATAAGTATTTCTTGAAAATTTAGAAAAGCCAAAAATATACAGGGTGATCTATTTGAAATAACAAAGTTCATTATTTTTCAGGGCAAAGGAAAGATCTGACAAAAATGTAGTTACCACCATAATACCAGCCTTATCAAAAGACACTTACGCACAAAAATTTATAAAAATCGTAGTAGCCGTTTCTGAGATAATTGGGACGTTCCATATATAAAGCTCTGTATATATTAATGCCTTGAGTGATTTAATTATATAAAATTATTGTAATCGCTTTTCTACTAAAAATATTCTATTTATATTGCAATGAATTTTTTAACAGTTATTTGAAATATGCTTCTTAGATGTAGGTTCGATGAAGCGATTTGTTTAATTCTTAGATCACCTGTCCAATATCAAAGACGTTAAATGTTAAATGAATTAAGACCACTTTTCCAAAATAAGAAAAAGTTCTCGACTATTTTATTATCAATTGGTTTAAAAATTGTCTTCATTTGACAAGAGAATATATCAATTTTTTAATGGTATATATCTAGTTTAGACCATGAAACACCTCGACTTGGTAATTTTATACTTCCGCGATCCCTTCGTTTTTTGGCTGTAGAAAATCGGAAAATCATTCGATTTCCATGAATTTTTATTAAATCATCGTTTTTACAGCGGATTTATGAAAAAAATATGAGGTTAACTTTTAATATTGTACACTTGATTGCAATAAGTGATCTTAAGAAAGATTTGTTCATATAACTTTAATGATTACTTAATAAACAAGGTACAAACGATTATATGTGGGAAAAGGTCAATTTGAAGAGGAATTATTATTATTTTTAATTGTACAAACATAATAAATCAACATTTTTGTATAAATTTATTTTCAATTTGTACTTTGTGCAGATGATGAAAAAAAAAAGTATAACAACTGCATTTGATTGTTTGGAAAAAAGTTATTTACAATCAATTATACGTGAATGAGTGCATTTTCATGAACATTTAAAGCCCTGAAACCGATATGAGTTTTTTTATTCCTATAATTTTTTTCGTAAATCTACCGATAAAGATTTTAAAAAAAATTCATCGAAATCGGATGGTTTTTCGATTATCTAGAGCCAAAAAACGAGGGAACCGAGAAAATATAAAATTACCCTCGACTTTTTTGAAGACTATTTGATATTGAGGCCGTTGCTCACATTTTGCCACATTTCAATCCAAATTTGCGAAGAATTTATTTTTTAATCATTAGTACACATTCGCCAGATGCTACTACAGTGACAAAAATTCAGTTAAATTATAGCAACTCATTTTTATTTAATTTTAATTGATCCTTCAGTCAACTTCCCATATAATAAAAACGACTCTACGGGACCTAAAAACATTTTGAAAGTAAAAAAATTTGGAACTTGGAACTCATGACACACCGATTACATTAAAAAATCACATTGAGTTAATAAATTTTAATACATTGCCTGTTATCTGTCAATAGTAGCGTGTTTATAGCCTAGTGGAATGTATATTATTTTAACATAATATATTTTAAATGGACGGTATCTTGGAATGAAATTAATAAAAAATTACTACGCTTCGTATTTTGAACGGTATGACGCTCATGAAAGTCGAATAATGTCAAGTTGTTAAATTAAGATCAAGATTTTTTCACTTTTTTAGTACAACTTCCATATTTAAATTCAATTTTACAATGTATAATTAACGATAGAAACTATTTCTAACTGAAGACTATGGAACGATTGGTGATGCTAAACACACGGTCGTCCTAAAATGAACAGTTGCAAATTTCCGTATCGTAGCAGTATTGCAAAATGTCTCTTACATTATATGTTCACTGAAGGTCTACTAATCAAAAACGAATTCATCAAAACTGAAATTTAATGGCATATCGAAGAAAAACCCATGAATGGATTTAAACATTCATACAATATTTGAAATGACACACAACTTATACCCAATGGAAACTTCTCAAAAATAAAAAATTATAGATGAACATTGATCTTTCCCCGATAAATAAACTAAATTAAATTTCTTTCGATCCCACATCAATAATAATTTTTATGAAAATCGAAAAGATTTGGATAAGATATAAAACGAAATTATTGCAAAATCCTCATTAATTTTGAAGAAAAAACGCCTAGGAATACAGAGAACAAATATAATGAAAAAAGTTTTGAATGGCAAAGTCGTAGAGAAAACATGTGCGCAGATATGCTGCTAAACACCTATACAGGAGCCCCCAGAATTAGACAATGGGACCAAGCCTGGGACGGTACTGGGCAGCCGAGATTAAGCGCACTAGCCTTGGCCTAAGTCTGGTCAGCCAAGCGATGGCCGTGCCTGTGGTTTCCTAGCCTTGTCCCAAGACTGGCGAGCCTAAGTTCGGTCATTCAATAGGAACCCAGACTTGAGTCAAATCTGGGTGACCCAGCTATGGCAATGCCTGTGATTTTCCAGCCCTTGGCCCAAGACTAGCAAGGAGACGGTTAAGTCCCCAACTTCATGTTTAATATGTTTATATCTACCGTCGAAAATCGTGTTTTTATCGGCTGTTTTTCAGTTGTTAATTCATAATTCAATTCTTTTCAAACAATGTCTAGTTCATATCGAAGAGTTAAGAAGTAACGAGTGCTAAACAAAATAAATAATACGAAGAAAATAATTCAAGAGTAAGTGAAACAAATTCAAACAAGGTTTCTATTGATAACATTTGTGTCAGTGGCAATAGTGATTCTTCTGATTCAAAACAATGTGATTTTCCGCTTTGTGACAATGATTTTGTTATACTGATACTAACTAATTAGTTAGTGATTCTAACGATGACAATGACAATGATGATCTGCTCCCTAATGAAGTCTCTCACAATGTAGAAGAAGCCATTGAACCAAAACGAACTCTCAGTGAAAAACCTCCAGTAATTCAAGAAGAGTCAGTACTTTTAATTTGAAAATATGTTTTCTTACTAATTATTTTTGATTATTAGAAGAAAATATTTTAGAATAATTATAAGAATATTTTTATGTCAACTATTGATAATTTGAAAAAAAACTAGTTGTATCAAAGATTGTCATTTATAAATAGGCCGAGGAAACGTAGAACTTATGAGGTTTTAAATATCTACCTGAAACTAACATAAATATATAACCTCAGGTTTATAGGATGGACGAATACTATAATCAACACCTTTCTTTGTCATACATAGAAGGACTTTCCCAACAACTATAATATATTGATAAACATGAGGATAGTTATAAAATAGATAATACATTAACGAAATATTCCACAAGAAGAAAGATAAAACTGTATTAACAAAGCAATAAAAAGAGCTAAACAATTTGATTACAATTTTTAATCTATTTTACAAATTTTGTTGCATTTTTTAATAATTTAATTTATGGCTACTACTAATTTTTGAGATATGACCACTGAGAATGAAAAAAAATATGATTATAAAACAAATTTTTATTTTGATATTCATGTTGTGGATAAACTATTGATTGCTTTCAATTTGAAATCATCATAAATTGATAGAGACCTAAATTCGATATATTAACTCTTTATATATATATATATATATATATATATATATATATATATATATATATTAATCAAAATATCAACATAAATATCAAAATAAAAATAAAATCGAAATAGAAATCTGTTTTAAAGAGAAAATTGAATAGAATTATGATTTTACTCAAATTCTTCAGGTCTATTTTTCATGGCTTTCTCGTTCTTATGTATTTAAACCATTTCTAAAAATTCTCTTTCGTTTCCGTTTCAAGATAATTGTATCCATTTTTTTATTATTTCATGGTATGTTGATTGGTTAACGCAGTTTTCTTTGTTTGCGTATGGATGATCTTTTAATCTAATTGGTAAATACTGAGATGTCTACCCTATATAAAAACCCTTACAATCATTACAAGATACTTGATATATATTTTCATTGTTTTGTTTATGGGTATCTTAGATTTTAATTTAGTGGAATATTTTAATAATGTATTGTCTTTTACAACTTATGATAATATGATATTGATTGTTAGGAAGGTGCTTGAACAAGTCGTAAGGAAAAATGTTTTATCTTTAGTTTCTGTTTCTGTTATTTATAATTTTTGTTGTTTTAAATAGCTAAGCATTTAATTTTAGCATCTTTTTTATGGAATAGGATAACAAGAATTAAAGTTTGAAAATATCTTGAGAATTAAGTTGGTTTTGTATTCCATGTATACAATGTTATTATTAATTCTATACAACGTGACATCAAGAAAATTAATTTTATTAATTTGTTTTATTTCAACTGTGAATTGAAGTTTTTTATAGTAAAAATTGAATTTTTATTTATGCTTTCAACAACATTTATTGGCACAGCAGTAATGCAATCATCTATATAACGATAAAAGAGGGAATTAATATAAAGTTTCCTCAAGATCTTCCATTATTAATTGTGCTATAAAACTTGATATGGAAGGTCCCATATCACAACCATAAATTTGTTTATATATTTCATTTTCATATGTTGTTATTATTGTTTGTTTTATGGTTTTAATAAATTCGTTTTGAGGTATGTTCGAGTCTACTTCGATTTTGTCTATTTTGTATTTCATCTGGAAAATAATTGATTAAAATTTTCTATCAACGTCAATTCGAATATTGAATTTTAAATCCTATGAAGTACATAAGACAGCTCGAAAAATATATTAAAGTTAGTCCACTTTGGTGTTTAATTGCCAACAAGAAAACGCTTATAATATAGCTGGTAAAGACTTCTTTACAATTCATAGAAGGTCTAAGAAATCAGAATTTATACAAGCGAAACGTGTATACAGAGAAAAGGGAAGAAAAACAATTAGATCTATGAGAGACAAAAATATTTAGGGAGAATACTAGGAGGGCAAAACGAGGGAGACAAATACTCGTTGGTAGAACATGTTTTCTATGGATTAGGAATCTCAAAGTTTTAACAACAGGAAATAACTACCAAAAACAGCTGTTCTAAGAAACAACAAATATTGCTGTGAATGATTATTGTATTACTAAAAAAAACTAATCCAAATAACCTCAGTGTAATCTATAATCTTTCCGACTTTTTAAAAATAAATTCTATCAAAACATTCGTAACAACCTTAAATAACTTTCAATTGGACGGATTTCAATTTAAAAAAAAAATTAATAGCAACCAAAATAAATAAACTTCATATTTAAGTCTTATTGTTATTTTGAAAGTAGATTATTGAACGTATTGATTTGAAAATTTCATGAAAAATGGATTTAACCACAATTCTCGTTTTATTAATGTGAGTAAAAGACAATAAGAATTTGAAAAGTATGAAATTAATCTGTAAATGACTACAATCTCAAGAATTCTTTGATTAAATGTTTTAACTATAAAGTACAAAGAATCACTGCGGTGAACAATTAAAAATCCAATCAAATTGATATAAAGCCGTTTTATTTTTATGGTTTTACATTTTTACTGTTTCTTCTTTTGTTAATTGATAGTCTTCAAAATTTTTACTGTCCACGTGCTTGATTAACTTGGTATTAATATCATGACCAAGAACAAAGTTGTGATTTCGACGCTCGTACTATTCATATTAATCTTTTAGTTTCATAACTGCTCCTGGTATTGTCGATTGGTTAGGATTTTTGTGAATGTTCTGCGCAAATAACTGAATACCCCCTTACTATTGCATATTTAACCCTATAGAGTTCATATGGACAAAAGTAAAATCAGAATTACGAAAGTGTAATCAGTTTCTAAAACTGAGTAAATAGGTTGTAGAGCTCGTTAAGAAAATTTTAGCAGCAGACCGCCAAGAGCTTCGGAAAAACTGTGTTATCACCCTCTTTACAACCCTTCATAACTCAATCAAATGATTACTCTAGTTAAAACGATTCTGACTATTATTATATATAAATATACTTTGGAATTAGAATATTTTTTTCTTTTGTTTTATTTGTAAAGAATTTATTTTCCTTTATGGTTTTTGTTTTGAAATTTCGTTTTCCAGAAAAAAAAACGATTGGGGTATAAAAAGGGTTCAGTACACGTCTGGTACCATGTTTAAACCAAACTACTTTACAGGCAGGTACATTTTACTCGTCTATTTACGTTGTATAATTTAATATTCAGTTGTAGCAAGTTAACGATGTATAATAATGATTTTTTCTCCAAGTTTCAAGTAGGAGAAGTATTTATAAAAATAATGAGGTATCTATGAATATGGTAGATCAAACAAAAGTGTCAGCAAGGGTTTTTATAATCTGCAGTTGGTATTGGAAGAACTATAACTGGTTTGCACTTAGTTATTTTTGCCAGTTCAACATTTTGGCTGTTTCTATGAAGCTTTAATCGGGAGAAAAAATTTGATCAGTGAGTTAAACTTGTTGCCAATTACATACAGCGACAAGATGTTTCGAAAACATGTTTAAAAGAGGATGCGTGGTTAAAAATGATCACATAGAATATTTATGGACGGAATTTTACTTTAGAATTCACACATTATGTTGTTGGCTTGACAAATAGAATTTATACTTATATAACGATAATTTTAATTAGATGATATATGTTAACAAACTACCTACATGTTTAAAAAAAATAGTAAACACAATGAAGTAATAAAAGAAAATTATTCATAATCACTATTTATTCTCTAATATGGATATCCTATTTGGGAAACACATTACAAATCACTCATTTTTTCAAACCTACGATTTGCTAAAGTTGTAATTAATGTTGAATACTGTGGGTTAGTAAAATGACAATTTAATTAGCAAATGATAATACGGTTGTAGAATAAGCAAGTAGAAAACATTATCGAAAATGATTCGTGAATGATTGAACAAAAGTTCAGTCAAGCCCTGATGCTTTGTGCTACTTCATCTAGGAAAAATGACAATACTTATAAATTTCTGCAACTATTGGCAGTAAAACTGCCAGGACAATCTTAAAATATGCTTTCTGGTTGAATTCATTCCATGGTGAACAATTCGAGAGAATAGCTAGGAATGTACAACGTGATCAGTGTTATTTTTGCTTTAATTAAGTTTAGAAAACATACGAATAAATTCAACTCTACACACGAAGGAATATGTTTGAAAAGTTAGCCCAAAATATAGCCTTGGGTAAAAGAGATATAATTTTGCCCACTGTTTTATGAGTGTCTGTTGCGCAACTCATCATTATTCGTTTTTTGGTCTAAGATAATGTAAAATTCACGAAAATTTATCGAAAATCACTAGAGCGATTCGGGTATGAGTGTCTCGCCAAGAATCAAGCACCTATATGAATGATGTTCCTTTTAGTGAAGAGGCCAAGAAATGGTGACAAACTCGCCATATACGCGGCGTCCCAGAACGATGAGAGCGACAGCGCTGTAGAAAAACTAATTTTTGCAATATGGCTGAGGAATTGGGAATCAGCGTAATAGTATTCAATACATAATTTATGTACTCAGTTATCGTAAAATTTTATCCAGATGAGTGCCAAGAGTTCTGAATTTTGAGCATAAATTCACATGCTGGGAGGTTAGCTCGAGTCTCCTCTAGCAATATGATGAGGAAGGAGAATATTTATTACACCGAATAATCACCACAGACGAGACTTGGATATACCACTATAATCCGAAAATTAGACACGCGTCTATAAAGTGAACAAATAAATGATAAAGGTGCACCAGTTAAAGCGAAAGTTAGTGGGGAAGATGTTGTGTAGCGTGTTTTGGGACATTAGAAGAGTAATTGAGGTTAATTTTCTCACTGAACAACGAACTGTCAACGCGCAGTATTAAAATAACCTCCTGAAAACACGCTGAAACCTGTATACAGATCAAAACGACGGGATATTCCAATCAGAAGTGAGACCGCGTACATCACTATGGAAACATTGAAAGAATTACTTCCTTAGAGGTGGAAAAAGTGTATAGAGTGTGACGGCGGTTATCTAGAAAAACTGTAAAAAAATTTAGATCTGTAACTTGATAATGAAGGTTTTTATAGCTCAATTCCGATTTATATTTGATTCACCCACGTATATTGAGGAACAGATATTAAAGTTAGTTCACTTTGGTGTTTCATTGCCACGTGCCCAATAAGAAAAAAAAACCACTATATATATATATATATATATATATATATATATACAGTGCTTTTCAGATAAAAGTATCCACCTTTAATAACTTTTGTAATACTGGTATTTAGAAAAAATCCAAAAACACGTCAATTTATGTTGGAAGGGGCAAGCATTATGGCTTATTTAAACTTACTGGAAAAGCCACCCCCTCACCCCCAGCAGCATCCCCTTTATTTTTTTAAATTATTTTTCATATTTTTTATGTAAAATTTGGATACTCCTCTTTGAGCTGATTTCCAAAAATGTATAATACTTGTAGGTTAAAGTGGTTAGTTTATGAGATAAACAATTTTTCTTTTAAGAGCACAAATTTTACTTATTATTTACTTTCACCTTATTTGCCTGTACTAAAATGGGTTGTACAACAGTTCAAACTCTTTAATCTTTTTAACTGTGCTATTTATTCTACTTAAAAAATCCAAACAACAAAAAACTCTACTTTTTATTAAAGTTTGACATTGTCAACTAGAATTTGTAGTCACTATTGATAGTGTAATTTGATACATTATTTATTTTGTTTCTCTGAAATGGTTTACTCTTTGCAAGAAAGAATTGAAATTGTAGGTTTATACTACCAAAATAATAATTGTGCAAGAGCTGCTGCTAGAATATTTAACGAATTACATGACGGAAGACATGCAACTCATAAGTATGTAATTCAACTGATGGAGAAATTTACCACAACAGGGTCTGTTTGCAATAAAGTGCATAAGCGAGAGGAACTCGTAAATAACGAAGCAATCCAAGTGGCAATTTTAGGGCAAGTCAGCTTAGAGGCTCAACAACCCCAATCGTTGTCAACAATAAGTAGAGCGATCGGTGTTTCATCTTCTACAGTTTTCCGAGTTCTACATAAATTCAAGTACCACCCATACAAAGTTAAGTTGGTGCACGAGTTGAATGAAGATTATTTTGATCGTCGTCTAGAGTTTTGCGAATCAATGACGCAAATTATCAATAACAATCCACAATTGTTAAACAATATTTGCTTTTCTGATGAATGCTCATGGTCATTAAATGGCTTAGTAAGTAGGCATAATTGTAGATATTGGGCTGAAAGTGATCCACATATTATGCGTGAATTCCATACACAACATCCCCAAAAGTTAAACGTTTGGTGTGGTATCCTAGGTGACCACATTGTCGGACCTTTCTTCATCAACGGAAATTTAAATGGTGAATCATATCTTGAATTACTCAGGGAAGGGGTTGACCCACGTATTACAACAATAATAGAAAATGATGATAACCTTTCCGAAGATTTACTGGTATTTCAACAAGACGGAGCTCCCCCACACTATGCTATGCCTGTCCGACAATTTTTAAACGAAACATTCCCCGCTCGTTGGATAGGTAGAAGGGGGCAGATGATGGAGTGGCCACCTAGGTCACCGGATTTAACACCCCTAGACTTCTTTTTATGGGGGTATTTAAAAACAAAAGTTTATGCTACCCAACCAGAATCTCTGGATGATTTACGAGAGAGGATAGAAAATGAATGTCGACAATTAAATCCAGCCGTATTAAGCAATGTCAGAGAGGCATTTCAAAATAGATTATACCATTGTATGGAAGTGAATGGTACTCATTTTGAACACTTATTGTAACTTCATAATAAATAGCACAGTTAAAAAGATTAAAGAGTTTGAACTGTTGTACAACCCATTTTAGTACAGGCAAATAAGGTGAAAGTAAATAATAAGTAAAATTTGTGCTCTTAAAAGAAAAATTGTTTATCTCATAAACTAACCACTTTAACCTACAAGTATTATACATTTTTGAAATCAGCTCAAAGAGGAGTATCCAAATTTTACATAAAAAATATGAAAAGTAATTTAAAAAAATAAAGGGGATGCTGCTGGGGGTGAGGGGGTAGCTTTTCCAGTAAGTTTAAATAAGCCATAATGCTTGCCCCTTCCAACATAAATTGACTTGTTTTTGGATTTTTTCCAAATACCAGTATTACAAAAGTTATTAAAGGTGGATACTTTTATCTGAAAAGCACTGTATATATATATATATATATATACATATATATATATATATATATATATATATATATATATATATATATATATATATATATATATTGTTTTTAAATCAAACTGAAGATTTAATGAGAAGTCGAAACGTCAAATTTTATCTTTCTTCCAAAATTTATTAAAAAAAAACTAATTTTAAACTAAAAGAGACCTAAAATCAAGAAGATTTAGAAACATAAACATATAAAATGGTCTAAGAAAAAGAAAATATTTTGATAAAGACTTAAAGAAAAGTCGAAACGTAAAATGTTATCTTTCTTCCAGAAATTATAAAAAAAAACTAATTTTGAAACAGAGGAGACATAAAATCAAGAACATTTAGATGCATTCATATATCAAAAGGTCTAAGAAATAAGAAATTGAGCTACTCTCTTCTATATGAGGGTTGCTACTCAAGTTTTGAGAAAGACAAATGAAAACAAATATTTATAATTGGATATGACTTTGTTTTTCAAAGTAGTTTCCTTTGTCGAAGCATTTCCATTTCAGTTGAAGTACCTCCAAAACATGTTATTTGAACGCATCAACAAAAACGTTGACCTCGCAGTTTTCACTGTTCAAAAACGTTTTTGTTTGAACTGATGTGTGAGTGCTCGCATTTTCTTGGTGGAGAATGATTTGTCTTTTTTGATTGGATTCTGGCAAACAAATGCTGGTGTACTATTCTACGTTGGTCTAATGAAACAGTGGCGACATGTCCAATTATTATGAAAAATTAATTAATTAAGAATAATGACTTGAATTGGTTGAGCTTTCATGAGTTTTCTGATGCTGTTGCATTTCTCACCAATTATCAAATATTCCGAACTTGTTTGCCAAATAAAGTGTATTCTTCTTTAATATATATTCCGAGTTTTCGAATACTTATATATTCATCATCGTGGACTGATATTAAGGTCATAGTATAATGTTAAAGTAAAAAGGTAACAATGATAAAAATTCATGAATAATTAATTGTGAATTTCGGTGTCTAGAAATTGTTTTTTTTTTTGAAAATTATTGAATTCATGTAATTGAATCGCATAAATTGAATAATTTTCAAGAGAAAATACCAAAATTCTTAATTGATTAATACAGGGTGTTTCTATATTCGACCGAAAACGCTCTACCACAGAGAGATCTCAATAAATGATTCATTTTGATATAGGAATACGAACCCTTACAAGGTCTAGTTGCTGAGATATAAAATTTGCCATAAATCAAGAACGCCTTTAATTTTTTTTCAAATTTGGTGACCATTATGCTCCTGAATAAAGTAATATTTTGACATAAACAAACTGACGCGCCATCAGGGTTAGTTGTCACTTTTATCTTCCTATTTTTACGCCACTGGGCAAAATTCTTTTTTTAATTGCGTTTGAAATTGCTGTATTATTTTTAGTTAAAAAACTAATAACCTTTTATGGAGCTAAAATTAACGGTGTTGTAGAAATTTTCCTCTAAACAAAAGTCTGCAAGCACGTAGTTAATTTACAAATTAATTAATTATTCATTTAATTTAGAATAATGATTAAGCGTAAGTAATTCAAAATAAATAAAAATTATTTATAATTGTTGGCCGCTTATTTCAATACACTCATTACAACGTTTTGTTATTAAAAAACGTGTCTTTGAGAATAAATCTGGATGGGATTGAATGGTTTCTACTGCAGCTTGGATTCTAGATATTAGATCTTGTTCATATTCGTTGATTGTTTCGTACACTAAGGGCTTTATAGCCCCATATAAAAAAATCGATAGGATTTAAGTCAGGTGATCTTGAAGGCCAACAATTGTGTCCATCACGACCAATCCATTTTTCTCTAAAATGTCTGTTCAAGTAATTTCTTGCCGCTGCATAAACAGATGTCCCATCGTGTTGAAACCACATGTGTTAATGTCTAATATTTAACGGTAAATTCTCCAACAATTCATCCAACATTTCTTCCAGAAAGCGTGTATAAATTGCTCCAATTAATTTATTTGGTAAAATGTAAAGCCCGATTAAGCAACCTCCAACTATACCCACCCACACATTAACCGAATATTCATGTTGAAATCCACTTTCATGAACAAAGTGCGGATTTTCTTCTTTCCAAACGTAACTATTTCTAGAGTTGAAAATTTCTTCCCTAGTAAATCTAGCCTCGTCGGTATACAACATATATTATGGAAAATTTTGATTTTCACGAGATTTTCTAAATACCAGTTTAAAAATTCCACGCGCACCTGAAATTTTCTAGGTTCTAATGCTTGAACACTGACCAATTTGTATGAATGTAAAACTTTCAATACAGTAGAATGGTCCAATCTTAAAACGCGACCTACAGTTCGAATATTTAAAGATGGTATTTCAAAAATATTATTTAATATTTCCTCTTCCAGATGCACAGTCCTTGTTGTACGTTGCTTTCCAGCGTTATTTATTTTAATTAACAAGTTTCCGGTTTTTTTCAGCCTTCTATCAATACTCGCAAATGTAGAATGATATCAAATTCGTCGATTGCGAAATTTCTGTTGGTATAAACGAACTGTTATTTTAACATTTTTCGAGCTTCCTCATAAATCATATCGGACAACTCTTCAAATGAAAAATTCACTTTATAACAGCAAAATTAATGTAAAAACTAATTTAAAATTCTATAATTCAATCTAGCAAGATCGTGTTAAATATGCAAAGTGTCACGAACTATCAAAAATATGACACGTGCCTACTAGATTATAATTTAGAAACATTGAGTAGTATTTAATTACCTGCAGAGTTTTGTTTAGAGGAAAATTTCAAACACCGTTCATTTTAGCTCCATAAAAGGTTATTAGTTTTTTAACTAAACATAATATGACAATTTAAAACGAAATTAAAAAAGAATTTTACCCAGTGGCGTAAAAAATAGGAAGATAAAAGTGACAACTAATCCTGATGGCGCGTCAGTTTGTTTATGTCAAAATATTCCTTTATTCAGGAGCATAATGGTCACCAAATTTGAAAAAAAAAATTAAAGGCGTTCTTGATTTATGGCAAATTTTATATCTCAGCATCTAGACCTTGTAAGGGTTCGTATTCCTATATCAAAATGAATAATTTATTGAGATCTCTCTGTGGTAGAGCGTTGTCGATCGAATATAGAAACATCCTGTATTAATAAATTAAGAATTTTGTTATTTTCTCTTGAAAATTATTCAATTTATGCGATTCATATTCTAATCAATATTTAAAATGACACCCTGTTAGCACGCCAATGGGAAAATTTTCCAAAGTTTGCTTATGTGAAAATAATAATTTATTAAGGAGCATATGGTCACAAAATTTGAAAAAAAATTTAAAGGCGTTCGTATTCCTATATCAAAATGAATAAGTAATTTTCAATATTATTATATTTTCATACATATTGTTACATTGTACTTCGACTTTATGTAATTTTGGTAGACAATATATTTAAGGGGGTATGGCATTATGAACTCACAATTTGTCTGCTTCAAATTATTCTGTCATGTTGTGATGAGGTTAGATTCGAATTGAACATAAAATCGTGATGCAATCACATGTCCAAAATTAATAAAAAAAAATTTAATTCTGGCATGCTAATCGACTAGCATTGAAACTGGTCAAGATTCCATTAATTCCAGTGGCTGTCATGAGTTTGAAATATTTACAAGATCACACCAACTGTGCATTTTCATGCCGCTATTGTACATGGTACTCTACACCCATCATATCTTTTTACCGTTTTCATAATCGACTGAGTTTATTAAGCGCATGGATCACGACTGTTTAAATAATTACTTTCTACATACACATTAAGTCGAATAAAAATGAACTGTCAAATTAAAAAAGGTGGGCCTTTCAAATATGTTTTTTATACTTTGATATCCGTCTTTTTAAGGAATATGTTTTCAAGTGACTGACGATTTAATGCAAAATATGCTTAATAATGCATCGGCGGCCTTTCTTAGTTACTCAATAGCTTTGAGCTTTAATAACACAAATGATTAATTATAAATGGGTTCCTGAAAATACGTCTTCTTTGATGAATAGTTATTTTTAATATTACTTTCGATATCTGTCAGAATAAATAGTACCAAAGAATAGATTACGCTTCCAATTCATTCTCTCATATTTAATAGAATGAAGTTTATGTGAAATTGAGTACTACATAAAAATAAATCGGTCCATCAGAAACATATTAAAATCAATCTGTATCAGATACAAATGTATCTAAAACAAGAAAAGTTTAAAGCCGGGGGTCCACAATTGTAAGCGGGGTCCATTCTTAAGGCTTTAGTTGTTTGCTCTCTTACTTCGTTCTCCACGTCTCCAAATCCTGAAATCTCGATTCCTAGTTATTTGAATTTCATTACTTGGTGAATTATCCAATTGTCTACGACTAGTTTACATCTTGTCGGAGTTTTGGATGTGGTGAAAGATTTAACTGTGCAGTTAAACTCATGTAAAAGCCTTCGAAGATCATCCTCATATTTTGCGACTATAACAGCATCATCAGCGTAACATAATATTGTAATATTTACGGTCCTCCATCTGGTAGCCCCTTAACTTTCTTACTTTCTTGATTAATTCGTCCATAATGATATTGAAAAGCAAAGGGCGCAAGGAGTCTCTTTAGCGAATCCCTTTTGTACTACTATTTGCTCCTTTAGCACTTCATGCATTTTGGCTTGGATTTTGTTTATCGTATAGTGGTTGTACTACGTCTTTTAGTTGTGTTCGTTCGAAGGCTTTTTGTAGATCTATAAAGCACATAAATGCTGGTCTGTTGTACTCAATCGATTTTTCTCTGATCTGCCTGATGACGAAGATCGCATCTGTGCACGATCTTCCCGATCTAAATCCCTGTTAACGTGATAAGACTGTTTATTTTTGTTTGTGATGACTTTTGTTGTAAGTTTCAGAGTGCTACCAAGCTAATTGATTTCTCTATAATTCGATGGTATTTTTTTATTTCTTTCTTTGAACATGACAATCGTAGTACTCGTTCTCCAATCGTCTGGGATTTTTTGATGTTCGATCTTGTTAATGAGAGTTGTTAGTTGCTTGGCGAGGCTTTCTTTCCCATATTTGAGTAATTTTTCTATTTTTGAGCTGTTTGATAGCCGCTTGCCCTTAAAACTGTAGATCTTCGTCTGAAGTTATTTCAGACGTGTTTGGTTCGTTTCTAGTTTCGTCTTTATTCCCGTACAGTTCTTGACCCATGTTTCCTTCTCTATTTGGTGTGTCTCGACTTGACTTCTTTTCTTTGTCCCTTTATCATTCGCCATATCTGTTTCTGGAGGCCGTAAAATAATTCTCCATCTGTTTGGAAAATTGTTCCCAATATTTGTTCTTGATTTCTCTTTTGTAATCTTCGTACGAATTCAGGGTTTTTGACGTTCTGTATTTCAGGTAGGCTTCTTTTTTTCTTGACCTTTAGCTCTCACTTCTTTACAGAACCATAGTGTTTTTGTTCTTTTCTTATTTGTGCAGTTTACTGTCCTGGGACAGTAAACTAAATATTTAAAATGACCGTACTAAGTTTTGGATTGATAATTAGGTTTTAATTATCTAACAAACTATACTATAAAAACTATAAATTAGAGAATGCGATATTCCACAGTATTACAAGATCCCATATTTTATGAAACATGTATTGTTCATGGTATGTTTGTAATTCATATACTTATTTCATATTTTAGCTCATATGTCAATACAAATAATTTCTAAATCGGGATACAATCGAGATTTATTCCTAAGATTAAAAATAGCTTATAGATTTTTTTTCTTCTTGGCAACTGGTCAGTCTTGTGACATTCTTGTGTCGACTGGACATTTTCTGCTCGAGAGTCAGATACTTCTCCGTTTAATTTCCTCTTATGGCCATTGTATTCAATGCGGATGTTTTTTAAATGACTACCCGACAAAAATAAATATAAAAAGTCTCTAAAAGGCCGATGACATTACATTGTGTTCGAAATATTCTCACAAAAAAATTGTTCGTGGTATGGGGTATCGATGTATCGATAGAAAAAATCTGATTCGGGTATATACATGTTGATTCATAACTATTAGAACATAAACTATGAGTTAGTTAATTCAGCCAAAATATTGAGATAGAATCAAATGTAAATCAATATAATATTGCTGTGAAAAACCATTAAGGGTGTTGAAGAGACTACATTTACTAGAACGAATTATCTGACAGTCTGAAGTGCATAAATGGAAGAAAATTCTTCTGCTAACGATCTGAATTGTAAAATTGAGTTTTTCTTCTAGTAAACGGATGAAATTCTTTTATTTAAACTAGATTACCAATATCAAGTAGAAATGATGTTTACCGCATATTATTTACTCTAAATATTTTATCATCTTGAAAAGTTAACTAGATACTCAAAAAAGATAATAGCCCAATCATTTTAGGTTTTATCTGCGAAATAATTCCTAATGATTAATTTTTGAATACACCTTTATTAAGGTCAAAAGGTCACGAGAATCAGTTTTTAGCAAATATCTCGTTATATGTTGTTCGGAGGCCAATAGCAGTTATTATAAAAATTGTTTCTAGTGAAATCATCTACCAGAAATGTCTCTTGCATTTTTCTGTAAAATCAACCGTTTTCGGAGTAGAGCGCTGAGAATCTATATCATGACGATGCACTCGTTTCTTCACAAAGTAAAATGCAAGGCGCGTTTTTTTTTTACACGATTTTCTCCCGTAGGCATAATCCATGATATTGTTATTTTCTTATTCAAGAATAAATGAATTTTTATTTCAACTTAGTAAAGTTCAAAAAAAATTAACTTTAATATATATTTTTTTCAAATCATTGTCGGTATCTTCAGTCTCTCTATCAGTAATAGTTGTTGACAAAACGTCGAATGGACTCAGTGCTATATTTACATATACATATGTCTAAAATTACTGGACTAATTAATATCAATGGAGTCATAAATGAAATAAATAATATGAACCAATAAACAAAACTTTATATGAATACTATTTCTATAAGAACGTTTCAAACTCTTCACCTGGTTTTGATTATCGTAAGTTGTGTATGTATCTGACAACTGAAGAATAGGTAAATTTTATTTTCGTATCAATTTATATACAATCGTTAGTTTCGAATCTATCTCATCTTGATAACTTTTTGATACATTTAAATTACGAGATCTGGCTATTAAATAACGAGACTGGTTACGAAAAGAGTTTTATTATGAAAATTATTCTTCATTCGATGGCTCTCCTTCAATATACTCCCCTCCCAACGTTTTTCCGTTCATCGAAGCAGTGCTGGAAGTCTTCTTGGTGAAGGCCTTTATGAGCTCTGCCGTTTTTTGCTTCACCGTTTCCATCGACTCAAATCTGGTCCCTTTTAAAGCAGATTTTTTTCTAATCTTTCAAGGAAATCTGAGCAGACCCGTTGAGGCAAGAGCTTTTGGTCAACAGTCAGATTCTTTGGCACCAACTTCACACAAACATTTGTCATGTGTAATTCCTCGTGTAAAATTTTTCTATCCGTTTCTTTATCGGCGTTTACAGCCTCGGCAACCATCCGGATGTTCATTCGACAAGCTGCACGCACAGTTTGGTTGATTTTTTAGATGTCTTAGACTAGGCGCATACAAACAACTTTTAATCCCAAAACTATTTTTGGGATTTGGACGAACCTAAAGTTATTGGGTTGTTCTAAAAATGCCAGTACCTGTCTTCCTAGATAATGTCAAGCACTTTATCGAATGTATAGAGAAGTGACCTACGTTGTACCTTGAATCATAGAATAAATATTCAGACGATGATTAAAAAAAATTTAGGAAAAGGTGTGTTGAGGAGTTGTCTCAAGATGGGTAGACCAATTAACAAAATGATTCCATTGAAACTTCTTTCTGTAAAAGCTAAAATATTTTTTCAGGATAATTCTTTAAGTCACCATGTAACGTTTGTAATTTAGTAGTCTGTTGCTGAAAATAAAATGAACAGAGTATCTTCGTTTCCTTTTCCTCTTTCATCCTCCAAATAAAGGAGAGCAGTGGCCGCAGCTATTAGATTGCGTATTGCACCCTACACATCTGAATAGTTGAGTCAATGGAAAGCTTATGTATGCGCCTAGCTTTATATTCATATCTAGTCCGAGACGATTACATAGTTCTTATTAGACACGATTACATAGTTCTTATTAGACACAACTAATTGTATAACAACTTAAGATTTATATCTGAAGATATCATTGCCACGTGAATGAATTAGCACTTTGCAGATTTCACAATTGGTTTAAATCATGCACACCCTAACGCAATTGATTTTAAGTGTTTGCAGGATCTAATTATAACAAATATTTTTGTATACGTATAAATATAAAAAGTTATAGATAGCCAAAAAATTTGGTTTAATTTTTTCAACATATCTTCTGGAATTAAGTTGGAATTTTTGGAGCCGTTGGCGATATTCATATTGAATATACTGTTTACTCTAACACTCACGATTACACTGTCTGACGCGCGTTTCGATAACCAAGTTATCGTATTCAGAGACTGAAAGTATCTTCTGGAATTATTCACACTTTATTTGATAATGTCGATTCCCACCAATATACGAGGCATATTTTTTAAGTAAGTACCGTTTTGGAATTAAAAAAAGAAGTGCAAAAATATGGCAATAATTTTATTTTTAGATGAAAGCCTGTACCTTAATCTACTTTTCTACATAATTTCCGTGAATATTGAGGCACTTGTCATAACGTGGCACCAGTTTTTGAAAACCCTCCTCATAAAATTCTGCCGCCTGACTTGTTAACTACTGTATCACAACTGTTTTGACTTCGTTATCGTCTTGAAGACGTTGACCGCCCAGGTGTTTCTTCAAGTGCAGGAACAAATGGTAGTCGCTGGGCGCCAGATCAGGGCTGTAGGGAGGATGATCTAGAGTTTCCCATTGAAAAGATTTGATGAGATCTTTGGTCCGATCAGTCACATGTGGACGGGCATTGTCATGCAGCAAAACGATACCCTTACTCAACAATCTCACAATAAGACGCTGAATTGATTGTCTCCTTACGATGCCGAAACTCCACTAGCAATACTCCTTTTCTGTCCCAAAAAACTGTGCACATGATTTTCCGGGCAGAAATTGTTTGCTTAAACTTCACTTTTTTGGGTGATGATGAATGTCGCCATTCCATGGATTGTTGTTTCTTCTTCCTCGCAGATCTCACGATGAATATCGATCGGTTTTATGTCTTTAGCACTAAGAAATCGTATAACAGCACGTACTTCACAATCGGCGGGACTCACGATTGTCGGAGGCACTCAGTAAACAATGTACACAATGAAGAATCAGTCTGTAATGGCGTCAGTGCGTAGACAAGAGATGTAGGTAACCAGCGCCCATGTGCAGAACGCCGACCTTGGGGTTGCGGCGGCGGAATCGCAAAACATTACTTACTTAAAAAATATGCCTCTTACATTTGACTAATCTTTCAATGTTGAAATATAGGACTGAAATTTTTTTTAATATTTTATTAAGTGACGATATTGAATTGGAAATAAATTTTCATTATGTCAAGCCTACTGCTTCTATTTTTATGAATAAAGTAATGAGAATAGCAAATTTTTGGACATTAGAAGAGTATGTCAAAGCTAACAAAACTTTCACTACAACTCAATCTGTTTGGTCTTTTTTTCGATTTTTTCGTGCAGGTTTGAATCGCTGTCTTGTTTTACTACGAGATAATTTTCAGAAAAAGTGGAATAAAATACTAAGCAACCCCTGAAGTTAATCTGGTCTCTTATATATTTAATAGATTTTTCTGACTATTTTAAGCGCTTCCTTCTACTTATACGTCTGGCTGGATATACAACATCGATATATTTACGACAGGAGATCTGTTTGGTCATTTTTTTGAACTCTTCGTACAGGTTCGTCGTTCTAGATTTGAATCGCTGTCTTGTTTCACTTCGAGATAATTTCAGACTTTTATAGATTTAATAGATTTCCTTGACTATTTTAAACGCTTCCCTCTACTTTGCTTTCCTAGAATCCCTGGTTAATAACCTTTTAATAAATCGTGGAAAATTACAAATTTGTTGGAATGCAATTTATATACTTTAGGAATTCTTGCTACGAGTGCCATTTTTCCTATTTTTTTTTGTATTGTACTTACAATACTTTGCGTTTCGGATTGAGGATGTCAAGATATTCTTTGAATAAATGAGTAACTTTCGTTGGTAACCTTCTTAATAAACCATATTTAATGATTTCTTCAATAAACTGTCAATGCTAGATTTTCATAAAATACAAGGATAATGTATAAAAGTTATCCAAACGTCAAATTATCACATTTTCCAATTGAACTCTTTTTTAATGAGTGAGAAATGAAAATTTTATATTAGGTACTCTACACGCCAAATAGTCATTAGTATAACATTTCGGTCATGTAAAAAACTCAACGCCTAAATTGAGGACCCTGTATACATTATTATTGTAGATAAAAATTTGCGATTGGAAATACTAATCCGCAGATTCTAGCATCTTGTAATTGAACTAGTAAATTGATACAAAGAGAGACTCATTTTGTATACTATCCACCAATACGATAAGACATACTTCAATTTGTGTGAAACAGGTTTGATATCATAAGTTTACTGAAACTAAATATTTCCATCAGCAAAACGTGTCAGAAATTAGTGAAAAAATTCTGTTTTCATTTTAAAACGTGAATTTATTGAAATTGTGTAAGACAACCTCATTTTTTAGAAATATAATAAAATGCACTAGTCATACCTAGAATGTCATGCAATAAGTAAATGTTTATGAATTCAGGTCAGAAACATTATTTTATTTCCTTACAGTAAATGTGAAATTATGGGATCACTATAAGATCGGATTTAGATAAACGGCATGAAATGAAATTAATGTTTGTAATGAAAAATCAAGTTTTTATATTTAATTTTTTGTATCATTAAAATATTTGGTGATAATAATGAGCAAATGCATTGGATATATCGAAACTTATGTATTATTTCCAATGACTTTCCTTGAGCTTTCGAATGCTTATGTATTCATCATCTGGGAAATAATTAATTAAGATTTGCGGTGGCTTTAAATTGCTTTAATTCTTGTAAAAACTTGAAATTCATAGGAATCAAAATTCAAGATTCAAAATAACGTGTGATAGAAATGTTTCTATCATTTTGACAATATTACTAGAATTTCAGGGCAAAAACTACTTGTGAGAGAAGTCGCTAAGAAGTGTCAGTTTCTGATAGCTATTGTAAAATTTATAATAAAGAATATATTGTATTCGATCTACACACAGAACATTAGATATTCCGGCGTCTGTGATAAGTATAAATTTCAGTAAATATCTAACAAAGCGTCAGTCCACTTGGACTCTATTTACCAATGAAAACATCGAATCGTAAACATAAATGCATTTCTATTGGCCGAAATTATTGAAAGACGTATGTACACAATTTCTTTGAAATATTCCTGCGGTATGCAGTAGCGTGGCTTGGTGAGATTTATATAATTCATAAAAAACATATAAATACTTTTTTCCTACAAGCCACTGTTTCTGAGATATAATGATTCAAAAAGTTGTATTTAATAGTTTCACCAATATATTTTCAGCAGTAAACTTCTCTTGCAGCATTGTAATGAACCCAGGTATTTTATGTAGCTTCACTCTTATTTTTTTGGTCTAATTTGACCGGACTATATTACGCACTCTAAGACATCCAAATTTTAGGCAGTGTTTTATATGTAGATCGCGGAGCTAAAGGCTGCTGAAGTTACTCTCAGTTAAGAAATATGTATGGTTATCTTCAAGTCAAATTTAATTTCGGTAATTATGTAGATTAGGTTATACAGGTACTATTTTGCGTGTTAAGAATCAAATAATTGTAATGATTTTTCAGTGATTGTAATATTTGAATTAATCTTTGAAACCTAATCTAACCTAACCTACTTACTATTCTAAAAAATGAAATCCAATCACAAGCAGGGGTTGATCATAAGCGATGATTCTACATACAGTTTGTATATATATTTTATTTATTGTCGATCACCTCATCAAGAAAAAATCATGGAAGAGTTTTCGATAACAGCAACCCCTGCTTGTGATTGGATTTCATTTTCTAGAAAAGTATGTAGGTTAGGTTAGGGTAGTTAGGATTAATTTAAATATTACAATAACTGAAAAATCATTACAATTAGTTGATTCTTTAAATGCAAAAAAGTACCTTAAGGGATGATTTTCGCACCATATATATATATATATATATATATATATATATATATATATATATACAAACAATAGTTACAAGTAAAATCACTCAATTAGCAAATAAAAAAAAAGGGTTAGATTAGGTTACATCCCTCCGATTTCGAATTTTAGTATGTTTGAAGAAAATTCCTGTGCAATTATATATATATATATATATATATATATATATATATATATATATATATATATTATATATATAGGTGTGCTAATTCCAAAATACCATATACTTGTGATCACAGTATTATAATAAGTGTATTGAATAACAAACTAATTAAGCACTATCATCACCATATTAATTGTCTCAGGTACAGTTCTAAAAATAATTTTTCCCTGTCTATTCAAGTGTCAGCGGCTGACCATTTCCTAAAATAGTCATAGATACAATTTTTATTACTTCAATTCCATAGTTCATCGAGACCTAATATAGTATCATACCGAGGAAGGTTATCGCCCACTTTTTTGAGCAGTGAATTACAAAAAATGTAGACTCGATACAACTTTATTAGTATGTCTAGTTAATTAATGGAATCTTGTTTTAAATTTGACTATTATGTGTATTTTGTCCCTAAATGGACGAGTTGTCGTTTTTCATATAAAAACAAATAACAGGAAACAGATAATCATGCGAAAATCATTCATTTATTGATGTAATTATGTTTTTAAATGAGCGAACAATGTGTGTTTATTTACAGTTATAACCATTAAACGATACTCTGAAGAATATCTTTTTTTAATAAATTATAACAGTAACGAAATGTCTTAACATTTGATTGGTCAATTTATTCGAGTAGAAATTTTGTCATTTCATAAGATGTTGAATTTAGTCCTGTTTGGTTTACTACTGAGGCAACTAAGGGAATTTAAAGATTTGTTAGCACTACGCTTTCATCGGAAACTCTCATGTGCCAATTATAAAATACGTATACATTCGCATTTTTGATGATAGTAAAAAGTACATATTATGAGGACTATTCTATTGGAGTAAAGAAACTGTCAATTTTCCTTTGCTTCTTGCCTGGAAACACATTATCTTGAAGCCTCTTTAAAACAAGAATAGAATATCATTTGCGGAAACATAATTTCCTTCTGCCCACTTGATAGAAGTAGCAAAGGCACCCACTCCATATAGATTATCACAATCTTCTTCTTCTTCTTCTTCTTTCATACCCAACACATATTCGATTATTTTGTTGTCTGTCATAAACTGGCCGTTTTCTTCTTCCTCTTCATCTGAAGTTCAACTTTCGTCATCAACAAGTTTTTCAGCGATCATTTTTCTTAGCTCTATCAGTTCACGATTAACATTTTCCTCGGGTTCTTTTGTAGCAAGAGAAACGTCCTCTTATACATCTTGAGCATCATATTTTTTCTATATATCTTTTTTTTATTGCACTAACAGTGTCATATCCGGCCATAAGTTGCCTCATGAACAAACTAGGTCTTTTTCGGGTAGATTTTCTCAAACGTTCGCAAGTAAAAAAACCACATTTTTCAAGTTTCTTTTGATAAATTCACAAAAACTTGTACAACAAAGCTTTTTGTATTGCATTGGAGAGAGGTTCTTCTGGGGGACCAGGGCAAATATCCAAAATAAGCAAGGCCTTCTGTGGTAATTTCATTTTCTGCTTGCGTCGACCATCCCTTACTTTAGTTTTTATAATCAACATGAATGGCCAGGGATTTTTCATCTCTCCAATCACCAATAAATTCAGTTCGCATCGCATAAACGTTTTCTTTTCTTTCGCTAGTTTTCGGCCCGGAGCATTTGTTTCAGAAACGATGAACAAATGTTTTTTAGGCAAAAGCCGCCAAAATGAATATCTTACCTGCATTATAGATTTGGTCAGGAGTTAGGCCTCGTTCTTTGACGATCCTCTTAAACTTATCTTTATATGAGTCGAACTGCGGCTATCCAAGAGAGTTTTTCGCCGTCATACTTAGCAGACGAATAGCCAAGCCATCTTTTACTGGCTTTAAAATCATCTTTCCGCAGAATTTTACCGTAGAAGAATCTGACTTTTTCTTTGAGAACTTTTCCTGTGATCAGTCTATGCTTGTTTCGCTCTTGGAGGAACCAGTTTTCAATGTTTTTCTTAAGGTTTTTAAATTATCAATGTTTTTGGAAAATGATTCAATGCTTTCCCTGTTTTTTGGTATGTCGTGTATCATAGCACGGCCGTTAGAGAGTACAAAAATTTCTTATGCCCCCCTATATAACATATACATAATTTTTAATATTAAAAAATTGTTCAATTAAGAAATTTAAATGATGAGTTTTAGGAGAAAATTGTTAACGAAACACAGTAATTAAATTTTCAAAACATATAATGAAAAACTAAAATTCAACAATTTCCATAAAGATTGTTTCTGTAATAAATCAATATTTTAAAATTAGTGAGATCCTTGCGCTTGATGCTGCATTAAGATATTTTGTTAGGTTCCAAATTGGTAAGCTTCAGTCTCAAGTCATCCCGTTCTGTTATATCCAGACGATTTCTTACTTCGGTTTTATCAGTAAATAATTCACAGCATTAAATTTATATTCAGCTAAATATGAAGATTGAAACGGTGAAAATAGTTTTCTTGTTCATTCGGTTAAATTTGGGTATTTGATTCTTCACAAAGTTATCCCATCGCTTCTTTTTTATTAAATAAAGTTTCAACCGACTCATAATTTTGCATTTCTGCGAGTTCCTCTTGATATTGCATATTTGATATATCAGACAAATCCACAACATTGCCTGTATTATCCATGTTGATAAATCAATTTGTCTTCTTTATTTTAAACAAATACAAAAAATTGAGATTTGTACTAATGAAACATTATTATGATTTGGATACGATTCCATGTGAAAACTGCTTTTGGCAGCAGCCAACAACATTCCTATTGCCGAAATTATAAGGAACCACTCAACTTAGAATTTCACGACCATTTTGATTGTTTGTTAGGATTAGATAATTTAAAAAAAATTGATACGATTATAAACTTAAAGGAAAATATGTTGGAGACTCCTCACAGTCGAATTAAATTGAATTACTTTGATATCAAAACAGTTTCCACGAATTGTATAATTGTGCCTCCTCGTTGCGAGCAAATAATTAAATTAAATTTTGAAAATGTAGAAAATGGTAATCATACCATATACAAAAAATGGAAAACTAGAAATCCCAGAATGCTTGACTAAAGTAGAAAATAATAAATACTTATGTACAATTTTAAATCCGATATAATCTAATTTTAAAATTGATTTGAATCCTTCTATTAATATTGAGACGTTCGATGAATTTGAGCAAACTCTCAATCCTAATTTAAATATGTATACTGGAAATGTTCATTTGTTAGGTCGAAACTTGTTCAAGGATATAAAGGCATTTTTCATTAGTAAAATAAAACGTCATATTAAAACTTCAAGCGAAATTCCTATCTATTCTAAATCATACAGGTATCCTGAGATTCATCGGGTAGAAATCCAAAAACAAATTCAAAAAATGTTAATTCTCCTTGTTCCAGGAATATTTGGATATTATTAAAAAAGATACTTACAAAAACCAAAATTCCGACTTGTTGTGGACTATAGGAAACTAAAAGCAATCACAATTGGAGATGATGGTTATGCATTATATTATACATTAAATAAAATTAAGAAGTTTGAGTAGATATTAACAAAATATAAATTACTGATTACAATACTAATGCAAAACTGACTTCAGTCATTTAAATAATAAAATCACTAGAATACTTCAATACTACAAAACACAAATCGATGTTATCTCTTCAGAAGCGCAAATTAAAGACCCATAAAAATTGATCTACACCTAATGCAGACCGCCCAACAAAACTCAGGGTTAAGGATTTAAATCAATTTATTTTGACTTTGAGACCGAGAATACCCTTACAGTTTATCTAACTGTTTTAAGATTAGTTTCTTAAGAACTGCAATGAAAGTTAGATAGTTCTTCCAATATCAATTACAGAAGAAAGTTATGCGGAGAACAATTAATAACATCTAACAAACCGTCAGTCCACGTGGACTCATAATCTCCACTGTTTAACAATGAAAATATCATAAAAATAAATGCATTTTTTTAAATAAATAGAAATATGACATTCTTTAGACCATGGGCGAATGAAGACAATGAAATTGCACAGGTATGAATTTGATAATAAAGATTTAGATACACAGTAAGTTATTTTAAATATATTCGAGTTGCTGTGTTGAGTTGCTTTCACAGAACCGAAAAACATGTAAAGAAAAGCTGAAATCAGTTGAAAAAGCTGCTCAAGATTTTATTCGTAGGATATCTTTTATTTTATTTAACAACAGGATTGCAATACTGGAAATAATACAGGAAAAGGTAGCAGATTATCCAGAATACAATTATACTAGTTTAGAAACATTGCGTCAAGCATGTGGTTTTAAGCACAAAAAACTGAATGAACGGATAGCAATAACCGAATGGTTTTTGCTTCGAAATTTCGTTTTCCAGAAAAAAAAAACGATTGGGGTAGAAAAAGGGCTCAGTCCACGTCTGGTATATTGTTTAAACCAAACTCCCTTACAGGCAGGTACATTTTACTCGTCTATTTACATTTTATAATTTAATATTCAGTTGCAGCAAATTAATGAGGTATAATAATGATTTTTTTCTAAGTTCCAAGTAGGACTAAAATTAAATGCATCTGTCTAGATAACGGCATATAATTCCTTTCAATTTATAATGATTCGATTGCTTTTTAACGAATACTTTGCAATTGTTATTGGAAGGACTATAATTGCTTCAAAATAGCAGTTTTATAAAATTATTTTCACACACCTGCGTAAACTCTACAACTTTCAAAATTTGTTCAATTATGCACAATATGCTGTTAGATATATGAAAATATTTTTAAAAAGCATGTAATATGCAAAATATATGCTTGGCAAATTCGGGTTTTCTCAGTTATATGGATCGAAATACATATCCAAATCCAAAATCCTTTGACTAGGATATGACGAAACAATTACTCGTCAATGTTAGTTTGAATGGGGTTGAATTATCACATGAAAAATGTCAATTCAGAATTTAACTTTGATTATGTACGGTAAACAAAATAACCAATTCATTCTATTCGGTTTACCGCAATGTATAAATAAAAAAATTAAGCCTACACCGAAATTCATGGTGAAAGGATCATTAAAATTCAGTGTTTGTATCAATATATTATGTCATATCACATTTTCTGTTTAGTCATAACACATGTTCAAACTAAAATTATTTCTTCAGGTTTTTTTTGTTGTAGAAATCTTTTATTTTTCAACATATTTCATAGCCATCATAATTCCTGGACTTTTTCATCAATTATGCAATAAAAATTGGTTTTTAAATATTTTAGTTACGTCCCTGATCGAAAGTACTATATATCTAGTGATTTACTCAACAATTACTCTGACTAATTTGTGAGAAGCATATAACGTAAGTTAAATTCTAATTCTGAAGCAATTTTACGACTTTTGCGAAATATGCAGAGATTAATGGGTGTGGGTTCAATTAAAATGCAAATTTTTGGTAGGAATTGTTGTAGTTTATGCACCGTCAAGTACAGAATTTTTTCAAACGATGTATCCTGTACAATTGATTATTGATCAAGTCCATACTTAATTATAAAACTACTACATCCTAATTAACAAAGTTATTAGAAAAATTAGAAATCTAGTACATTTGTTTCTCAATACATATCGATACTTGATCCTTTCTGGATCAAATTACACTATAAAGCAGATAATGTTGCAAAAGCTCTTACCCATCATCCAATAACTATAACCCTTTAAATTAAGTATTCACTTTGCGCACTTCGATTCCTGCTGCTTTTTTACCAAAAACTATCCCTTCTCCAAAACTCTCAAATTATATTCACCATCACACTCCATTACAAAGGAAATTTTCCAATTTTTTTTGACAGTGAAGAAATATCAGCAGCAGTGTGTGAATTACTAAAGTAATCATTCCCATACTGCGACATTTTGTGAAAAGTAGAAAATTGTGCATGAAAAATAGACAAACTGAACGTTCCCGACAGCCAGGAGTGGTCCTATGAACTGCACGACGTATTCTATTACACACTTTCTCCACGGCCCGGAATGGTCCTGTGAACTGCACGACGTATTCTATTACAAAGTTTCCCCACGGCCCGGAATGTTCCTGTGAACTGCACGACGTATATTATTACACACTTTCTCCACGGCCCGGAATGTTCCTGTGAACTGCACGACGACTTCTATTACAAACTTTCCCTACGGCCCGGAATGGTCCTGTGAACTGCTCGACGTATTCTATTACAAACTTTCCTCATGGCCCGGAGTGGTCCTGTGAACTGCACGACGTATTCTATTACACACTTTCTCCACGGCCCGGAGTGGTCCTGTGAACTGCACGACTTATTTTATTCCATACTTTCTCCACGGCCGAAGGGTCCATATTTAAATGTGCTTTACAGTTAGGATGGACCGTCCTGGGTCATCGAAACATTACCCTAAACTCCATTTGATTTTTTTTGCATGATTTCTATGACCTCTATTGTGAAACAAAAAACTTTGTGCTACCTTCACGTTACCTTCATCTAATATAATATTTTGGAAAACACATCGCACTTTTCTGTACACTTTACATACCCGTAAAAGATAGATCATCGATCAAAAGATAAAAAAGTAAACAAAATTTTGAATAATTGCAAGATTGCAAAATATGGTGCTTTGTGTTTCCATAGGACCGTCCTGTACCCTGGGAAAAGTTTCGCTTGATGAAATGATGTTTATTGATGTTCTTCTTCAAGTTTCTTTTTCTTATTGGTAAAAAGTGGTTTAAGATCTTGCGTGTACAACATCGATCTTCATTCACGTTTGTACATGTTTCTTTAGCTTTGTCCCATATAGACTCTTGGCTATTTTAGGTGTGGTCTCAAAATTATCAATATATGAAGTAAAGAACTCGTATAACAACATGAAGGATGAAATCAGTAAGTTTAGTTAGGTCAAAACATGTGAAATAGGAGTGGAAAAGATCATTTTTAGAATAGCGGACGATATGTGGTGGCTCAAAACATCCAGGAACTAAATGAATCTTTATAAGAAGCGATTGAAGACCGATATGTTCAAGGGAGAAAACCAATGACTTCCAAAACAAATCATCCAGTGGAAAGTAGGTGAAATAAGAAACCTAATTAAGAAAATATGATCAAGGTTCAGAGTGACATTAAATGGACAAATGAAGATCTGATACTGAAGCTGACGATATGTAGTGGCTGAAAACATTCAGGATCTAAATGAATCTTTAGAAGAAGCAATTGAAGACCGATATGTTTAAGGGAGGAAACCAATGACTGCCAAAACAAATCCCAGTAGAAACAAGGTGGAAGAAGTATCCCATAAGGACAGATGAATATCTGTCACTGAAGGTCTTAAAACTCAATTTATATGAAGGTGAGAAGTTATCAGTTCGAAAAAGAGGAACTAAACGTCTGGACAATGATTCTCACTAATCTATTACGGTAGTATACAGGGTAATGCAACCGTCAAGGTACAAATGATAACACAGAAAGGTGACATGACAACTCTGTCCCTGAAGACCTCTGCCACTGTCACTATACGTCGTAAATGATATGTGAGGCGCTGGTTTTATTTCTATTGAACTTCTTCTGCAATGCTTCCTGTATTGTTGATAGCTGTTATCACAAATGGGTTAAAGTTTTATGAAAAGTTTTTCTGTCCATACTTAGCGAATCTATCATCTATTTTGTTTCCTCTAGATCGAAATCCATTGCAAGGTAACTTTATTTTTCTTGCCCAGCTCGTTTTGTTTGTCCAGTATTTTGGATTGTATCATATCGAAACTTAACGGATGGTTTCTGCTAAATAAGAAATCTTGTTCATAGATCATCATTTGAAAGATAAAAAGCAAACAAAATTTTGTTCTTTCTTACTGTAAGAAAGGTCTACCACCATGAAAGGTAATGAAAAGATTTATTTCCAATGCAAAGTGCAAAAAATGATGTTTTTTATATGCTATAGGAAAGTTTTAGTTGTAAACTTAAATAAACAAAAAATATTTTTTGGCCCAGGGGAAAGTTTATGAAGTTTGGTTGGGGCTCAACATGTTAAATAAATTCCTTGATCTTGATGGCATGGGTGTATGTTCAGACGTGTTAAAGCTTCAGGTATGATGTATAGTATAAAAAATCGGGGCCGTTATTCCGTCCAACTTTCAATATTAAAATCCGGCATCGAATCATCTCAAGTCCTCAATGGACACTGCTCGTTGTCCGACAGTACGTCAAGTGAACAGATCAACACGCTTTGCTAGGAAAACATTAAAACGCCGCGTGATAAGTTTCACGCCCCTGCCTACGCAATTGGGACAAACCCGGTACCTGCTGCGCAAAATAATAAATTGGAAATGACGCCTTTTGTTCATTGACAATAACATTGCCGTCATCACGTATTTTTATTCCAAATGCCAGTTTTGAGAAATAATTATCAAAAATGGAAAGCATAAAATATTATAACAAATAATAAATTGTTTTTTAAATAAAGTTTTTAACATTGTTTGACTAAAAGAATATTTTAATTTTGTATTTTGTAATAAAGTTCGAATCAGCTATCGATAACGATCATATTTATGTAAAAAAATAAAGATCAACACTAAATACAGTGTTTCTAAAATCGTTGATAATGACCTAGTCCTAGAACGAGAAAATTAGAATCACATTAAACAACATTACTAATAATTTGTTTATCAACTACGAATAAGAAATAAACCGCCTGTTTTGTTCCAGAAATGGTACGAGTGGGCACGATCAGATAATAATTCAACCAGCATCCAACCATGATGCAACCTGCAGCACAAGTTCAAACT
The DNA here is from genome assembly GCF_026250575.1 of Diorhabda carinulata. Lineage (NCBI taxonomy): Eukaryota > Metazoa > Arthropoda > Insecta > Coleoptera > Chrysomelidae > Diorhabda > Diorhabda carinulata. Next base: position 17,204,232 of record NC_079462.1, read on the forward strand.
CCGTTGACGAATTGGAGCAACTAGATAACCAGGTTGCTGTCAAAGACAAATCTACTCTAACGTATTTAATTTAATTTTTACCAAATGCGAATCCAGCAATTAGTTCAAACATATAAAAATGATCTTAAATTATCATTCTCATTTGATTTTGCTAAATCTCCTACTGCGTATTCATATAATCAAAATTTCATTTTCAAAAAGAATAGAAGATGCATTATATAAATTAACAAAATAAGTATTTATTTTGTCATTTAATGTTCTAAATGTGAATGTAAATCAGAAAAATTGAAAATTTTTCACTTGTGTCAGTTTAGAATATGAAACTGTGTTAAAGATATGAAGATTGTTGATAAAGTTCAGTTATATTCATATCACAATTTAATATTTTTCTTTTCGAAACGATATATCGATTCTATCAAAACATATTTTATAACATGAACTGCATTATGTTATATTTCCAATTGTTTCAACTATTTCAAGTATTTTAAACTTTGCAAGGCGTTATTAACAACCTGAGAAACGTGAAGTCTATTATTATTTTCAATAATGACTGATGTTTCTATGGTCAAGTTTAAATAATCGAATTTTCAAATCGAATAGTTACCAGTTACCACAATACAATCCATGCTTTTGCCCCAACAGTATTTTTTTTCGGTTAAAAAGATGAATGCGTGTATCAAGCGCACGTCAGTCGAGCGCATCTAGCGCACATTTGCAGGTATAAAGGTAGTATATTGAAATGTAATTAAAACAAGAAAAAGAGTTAACAATAGAGTACCAAAAAGTTAATACTGTCTCACCAATGCGATTATAGTTATAGTATAACATAATCTAACCTAACCTAAATTAAACTGACCTGTGGAAAATTCAAAATATGCAATTTTTAAATTATTTTGAACCTAATACTCGAACAAAAATGCAGTCATTCATGGAAAAAATAATTTCATTTATCAATTTTTATCCAATATTTAATATAATATAATAGCATTTGCTCATTTTGGAAAATCTGCACTCACTTCGGCAGATCAAATTTTCTTGCGCACTCATCGAACGATCTCTCTGATAGTGTGCGCTAGGTGCACTAAATGTTGTTTAAATGTGCCTGTACGCTCGATGCATGTGCGCTCCTCGCACCTCACCAATAAAGATACATTTCCATTATTTTAAAAAAAATGGAGGTTCTTCACTTTAAAACATTCTAACAAACATTTTATTGGAAGGAGTGAGTTTGGATTTAACAGCTCTCAGTTGAAAAATGATATATATTTCAAGACAAAAATATGAAAACGAAGTTTGTATATACACTTGAAAACGGCACAATTCTTAGAATTCAAAATATTTCGTTAAAAGAACATTGTCAATGAGAAACTCCTTTTGACTATAAATCCATATATAACGAAGTCGATTAAGTCGACGTTCTCCAGAAAAACAAAAATCAATATTTGTCACGGCATTTAGCCAAGAAAGTTGTTTCTCAAAAACCGATCAAACTCTGTTTTGAAAAACTAGGTAATCTCATCTCTATACATGAATCAATGTATGTTGGTATATATTTTCAAAAAATAACTAGCTGAGGAAAATTGAATATAGTATTCATCCAGTTAACTCTAAGAGACTTACACGTAGACAGCTTCACACATTATTTGGTCTTCTTAGAACCCACGAAGAAAGGTTTATTCATACTCTAGAATGAGTGTATCTTCATTTAACGAACTTCTTGTATAGAATACTTCTCCATATTTATTATTATAGTATTCCTCCATTTAACGCAAAGAGATTTACACCTAGATAGCTTCACATATTATTTGGTCTACTTAGAACCCACGAAGAAATGTTTATTCATACTCTAGAATGAGTGTGTCTTCATCTGAAGAAGTTCTTACGTAGAATACTCCTTTAGTATTTAATTCCAGAGCGGCGACCATGTTTGAATTCCATTTTCAAGCACCTCAGTATCACACATTTTTAAAGGCTTCAGTCCAGATCTAATGAGTTATTTTTTCTGGTGGTATTCATATTGAAGTAAGGTAAACTTTGTTCTTTGAAGACGATAACTTGGTTATTCAAAAGATGTCACAAAGTAATTGTGTAATAGTATATACAGTGTGCTTAGTAGCTTAGTTTATTATTGTTTTGTCTTCTCCTACTTTCTAATATCACAATAAAAATCGTTACCCATCTAAAAAAAGCGAAATATGCTGAAAAAGCTAGAGAAATTGAGTAAGTAGAAGAAAAGTGAAAGAAAATACGAGCTATAACAATAAAATTTATCGCTCAAAACATCAAAACTCCTCTACTTTCTCATATCCACAATCAACATGAAAAAGATTGAACACCTAAATATTTGGAATGACCATTGGAACTGATAGAAGAAAAGTTTGGTGAACATTGCGAGAACGAAATAAATGAAATAAGTTCAAAATATTGAATGAATTGAATATTATCTGATCTGTGAGTTATATTTTGAGAATATTTATTGTCATAAAAACATATGATGTTATGTGGGTCAGCGCAACTCTGGTTGGTTCAAACTTACATTTTAATGAAATTTGATTTTGGCTGGCCGTATAGTCAAACCAGTTTTGTTGATAGGAGAAAATTATGTTCAATGCATGAAATGCAATGTTTGTGTTTACAAAAAAAGGATGATATTTAAAAATGGAATAAGAAAATTATTTTAATAATTCTATAGTGCCATTGTAGATTTAAGGCAAATACTATAATTTATGTGTACATAAAATATTCAAGTGCCATTTTAGATTTTAATCCTTATTAAGTTTAATAGATTTTTTGTACATATTAGCTGCTAGTTGAATTGTTATACCGAGTGGTGCAGAGCAACAGCATATTTTGGAATTTCATAAAGAAGTTTGATTTTAATTTATGAGCAGTATCAATTACAATTTGAAATGAGGTATTCATAATTCTCATTTTATTCCGAATCTACTTTTGAACTGTTTGACAATACATTGTTGGGTATAACTCACAATTCTAAATATACATAGCGCAACAAAATGAAATTTCTTCAATCCAGATATTTTTAACGAATGAAACTTCATTGTTCCTGTAAGAGCTACATCAACCTTGATCGGGAAGGCAAATCCAAATGAGCAAACTGTTCTGCCTCACCGTAATATTAAGTTTTAGAATAAATAAAGAAGTTCATAGTTGTCGATTCATAATTTCACACTCGAGTTTGCTCCTCCATTTAAGATTTTTATCCGTAGTTAGTATAATAGGTTTTGTATATACGGAGGCCGTTTTTTTACCTCCCATCGCTTCGTGTATACGCCACGCGGTCATGCGCAGTAGGCGACTGCGAAGCTCTCGCACTACACACGTCGCCATTATTCACATTCGGGCGTCAGTCGGCGTTGTGCTACAGTCACGAAAACCTGTCCGCCCTAGTGTTGCATAAATCCATCAGAAAATGAGTCGTGTGTATGGGGAAAACTTCATGAGTGATGGTGTTGTGCGTGAATGGTGTCGAAAGTTTAAATGTGTGCACGATGAACGGAGTCAAGGATGAAAATCTGTCATTTCAGATGACCTGGTTCAACGAGTTGACAGAATGGTTAATAAAAACCGCAGATTCACCATTACTGCTTTGTCTACGGAATTTCCAGAAGTTTCAAGCAGCAATATTTTTTTAAGAGGATATTGAAAAACTTGTCCACAGATATTACAAACGTCTCAATCTCTTTGGCATACCAGTCTTCTGATAATAGAATTATTGTTTTATATAAACTTGTCTTTTATTTATAGCCAATCGGAGGTTGATAGTTAAATGATTATACCGGGTAGAGCAAGACAAAAGCATATTTTAAAATTCAATAAAAGTAATTGTTTTTATTCTGTGAGCACAATCAAGTAGGTTAGACATGTGTTCGTCGAGGTAGCACGATTTTAGGATTATAAATTGAAATAAATATATATCACAGTCCTTGAAAAAATAAAGATCAAATTTCAATAGGTAATCTAAATTAAGTACTCATTTTTTGGAATAATCCATTTTTTTAATTAATCTAGATTTTGATTTGATTAATATTGGACCTAACAATCCAAATATGATACATTTCTAGTTATAAATCTTCCGTATTCAATTCAATTATAAATTCAAATATAAATTTTGAAATTATTGGTTCAATTATGGTAGCTAGACCAAAGTAAATACTTCGTAACGCACTTGTAGCAAAAAACAATTATTCATAGTTTCAACTTGTTAATATCAGTTCTTTCGATGATTATTTTCAAACTTCGACGTAATCTAACCAAATGATTAGTTAGTAGATTATAAGAGACACCCTGTATTATATGAACAGATTTGGTTCAATCCTAGTGCCATATCTAATGTTTAAGAATGAATAAAGGTATTAATAATTAGAATTAAACAAAATTTATATAATTTAGTAGTAACTGAATTTGTATATTCGATGTATACGGGTTTTCAATTTAAAAACTAATTATTTCTATTGAAAAAAAAGTCAATATGCAGCTCAGTGTAGTCTAGTTCTAAATACGTATCTGTAAATTTGGACGCTATTATTTGAAAACTGCCCTCAAAAAATAATAAGCTGATTAAAGTTTGAAAATGTTGAGATCATCCAAGGCCATGTATTAGAAAGCTTAACTAGTTCTTTTAGCAGTATCCTTTAAGTCGGGGTAACTAGTTTTGGAAATATATTAAAAGCGTATCAAAATGATGTACCACTTGACCTAATTTCTATTCAAAAATACGATGTTTCCAAATCTAAATATAGGTGGAATATAGTTTTATCCTACGATAATTATGTATCCTGAAGGTCAAGTAGTATAATATTATATTTGAACAGAATAAATACACATTTTGTTATTGTAAAGTACGTGATAGAGTGAGCTCATCAAACTATTACATTAAAATTACAAAATATGATTTATACAAAATCTTTCCTCGAAATTTTATCAAAGTGCTGTCTATTAGGTCAAGCAAATTAGTATTCACAATTCTCTTTAAATGTTCGCTTGTTCCCGCATATTTCTTCATTAAAATGGTTCGCTACTGATTATCCAACCTCATTAGTAATGTGAACAGGAATGATCTATCTTACAAAAAGGAAGTTATTAAATTCCAACTTTATTTAGGTGCCAGCTTCATACTGAAGGTTGGCAATCATCTGATTATTGGAAGCTGCCGCTCTTAATAATTGATTATTAAACATATTAAATCAATCTCTTGAATTTTTCAGCTACGAAAATATTATTACTAGAAGTTGAAGTCTCAGATGCTGAGGTTGTCTTTTCTTTTGTAGGGTATCGTTAATCACATTTCAAAACACTTGAGGGATCAAGTATCTATTTTCTTCATTGTGCATTTCATAGTTCAGTAAAGACAATTTATCTTTCCAGCCGTATTTTCAACTCAGGACTCAAATCCTAAATATTCAGGCACTGTTCATTTTCTTGGATCTATTCGTTCTTTATCTATAAATATTATTTGGTAACAACGAATTAAAAATCACAACAGAGCAAAACAAGGAGTTTCGGTCCGATAGGGTACAAGAGATTGGCAAGAGGCAATAAAACAGCTCTAGGAAACCTATTAAGGTCCAAAGCTATCTCAAGGGTAGAGAAGCTAAGAATTTACAGTACAGTTATAGAATTATAGTTATAGAATAAGAAAGAGGAAAACAGGATAAATGCATGAAAGAGAGGAGGGATACGAGTGGAACAAGATAAATAGAGAAGAAGAATGAATGCAGAAATTAAAAGGTTATATGATCAGTCAGACTGCGTTTGGGGCATATAACCACAATGGAAGAAAACAGATGCGTGAAAATAGCCTTGATAAGAAGAAGAGGGCGTCCACATAGGAGATGGCTAGATGCTTGTAAGGAAGACTTACAAAGTTAGGAATAGCGAACTGTTGCAGCCGTGAACAAAGGGAGTCAGAGAAAAGAAATGAGCCGTGGGCCTATACGGCCTGCTGGGAGGTTTTGGGATAAGTCTAGCAACAATTAATAAAATTACGGGCACGGGTCTTCGAACTTTTGGAACTCGTAAATTTTGAAACGCGAATAACTAGAAAAATAAGAATTCGAAAAAAACTGCACGAACAAAAAATGAAGAGCACATAATTTTCTATAAAAAAGGTCTTCAGTCACTTTTTCGTTGCAACCACTATTTCTACTCTAACTCTTGGAAAACTACATCGTTTTGAAAAAATCAATCATGTTGTTTAAGATCTCTATTTTCTACTCTGGCAATTAAGCATAATTTTCGACTTTTTTCGGAAATCTTGCGAGATGAAGAGGTATATTGACCACATAAGCACTTGAAGTTTCAATGGATATATTTCAACACTTGCCATATAAACAATCAAATCCAACGAGAGATTTATCGTTCGTGTTATTATCAATATTTTCATGTATGTAATACACATGAACTATTTCTTGGTTTCAAATGAACTAACTTTTAAAAAACTATCTTCGTTCTCGGTTGATTATTATTTCAATTTCACAAAAATGTGGGTACTCATTTTGAAGCTTAGAATCTCAGCTCCAAATGTATACAAAAACATTCTCAGGATGATGTTAGGAACAAATACCTGAGATACTTTATTGTAGAGAATCTTGTATTCTACATTTTTTGTTACGGGAGTTTTTTCGAATTCGTCATAGTTTTCGAGTTATTCGCGATTCAAAATGTTTTTGAGTACATACACCTATTTTACGGTGAAAATTTTGAGGTTAGGAAAAATGCTTGCAGACAGACCAATCTGTAGAGAATTTTGTGCTGTACATTTTTTACAGCACTTCGAATTTCTCATAATTTTCGCGTTTCAAAAATTTCGAAAATACGTGACAGTTATTTTGTTAATTGTTGCTAGACGTATTCAGTATCCCAAAACTTTCTAGAATCTAGAAAATCCCCAATTTAATTTAAAGCTTTAGCTCAAAATCGCCCAATTTACCTGTACTATTTAGCATTTTCCTTTTTAGGAATCGTTTCAAATATAAATGACAACTAGTCTTGGGACATTATTGCTTTCAATGCAATTTCATCATACCTGATTGATTTTTCGGTTTTCATTGTGTCTAACACATGTACAACCTCCATTTTGTTATATCCGAAACTTCATCTCCTTGGTGTTCGTAAAGGTTATTTGTCTTTCTCCATCTTCGAATAGTTCTGACCGAAGTAAAATAGTAAAAAACGCAATAAATTATGAGTCAGATATATTTTTTTAAAAACTCAACTTCCAAAAGTGAACACCTGGACAGGAAATCCAGTAAAAACGACCAGGATTCTAATATTTCAGAAATTTTCTCAATGATATTGTTGATCGAGGTACCTAACATCATAATTCATCATACTCTATATTTTCATATTATACAAAGTTACGTAAAAGTGGTCAATGAACACATATCTATAATGTAAAGTTCCAGGACTTTTCGAGTTAACCCCCATGATCTTAATGTTCGGAAACTAGTCCAGATCACGTTCATTGTTGTTAGGAAACTGAGTTAATCGGGTCGTAGTCATTTATTATGATTCTTTCTACCCTTGTAGACTGGTGAGTAAATATGATTAGTTGACGGGTTGTTTCATTTGTCTATGGTTTCTTCAATTTTAAAAATTGTTTCTTTAAACGGCTGTTTCATAATTTTTTTGTGAGTAGTTTTACTTGTCCAATGAGAAAATTTCAATAAAGTACAATTAGAACTGTTATTAATTACAATATTCAATTATCAAAAATAGCTGATACATTATAATTTTTCTCGCCATAACATTGTAGTTATATACTTGACTAATCGAAAGTACTGGGAACATACAATTAAGTAAATTACTATAATAATATGAATGTGGTAATAACCTACAACCGAAGTTGATTCTACCAAAATAAACAGGGCTATTCATGGGTGTATTGAAAAGGAACAAGCGCGACTCTGATTGGCGATAGAAAAATTAAGTACGTACCAATCTTATTTTAGTAGTGTCAATTAATTTATTAGTATCTATAATAGAAGACTGGATGAAAGCTAGTAGTAAGACTAACTTGATGACACGCCTGTTCATGTTTGAAAATAAAATTCGAATAATCAGAAATAACTGTTATTTAAATTTTATTTGATTTTGAGGTGTGTTTATCTTTGAAAAATTAGCCGCAATTACATGTAATTGAATTTAGTGTGATTAATCTATTTATATAAATTGCAAAGACAGTTTTTTCATGTGAAGAATTGGGTAAAATAGTTGTTTTAAGTCAAGCCCAACGTTGAGATCTGAATTTTATATTTACTGTTCACAAAAAAGCATTAGATCCAGATCCAGTGACTAATTTTAGGTGGTCATTTCAAAAGTCACCAAACCTTTTTCCAGTAAATCCTCTATACCTATTGAAAATGAAAAGCCACTTCTTGCAGCCATGTGTGGCTGGAGTAGACTACCTTAAAATTTTAAGGAAGGTAAGAAATAAGATTTATTAGTGCTTCTAAATATTGTTGATGTTAGGTCTCTTTGTTTAAAGATTAGTTTTTTTTCAATATTTTTTGAGAGATTGATAAAAAATTAAATATATTTTGATTTCGCCAGAGCGAAAAACGTGTGCAAGTGCAAGTAAGACAAAAATATGTAAACCTGCGGGTTAGAATGAGTACGCTTATTGGGAATCTGTGGACTTCATTAGTCGTAGATTTAAAATGATACATAATGCAATAGATTTTTTTTAATCTTGTTGAAACATCACTTTTGAAATATTTTTCTGTACCTTTGACACAGATATTCACAAGGGAAAATATTAAACCGTGTATTATTCTAAGTATTATTTCATTTTAGGAATGAAAATTCGTAGAAGTCTATTGCTGTTACTTGTATCTGTGACATACCTTTATATTTCTTATTATACATTTTAAATGTCTTAACACAGTTATGTATAAAAAGTAGGGATCCTCTAATGGTTTGGAGTGTTGCATACGATTCAACATCTCAGTATAGTTTTTTCAATATCATTTGCAAAAAACTGTTATGGGAGGAACAATCAATAAATAACATCAAACAAACTGTCAGTCCACGTGGACTCATTGTTTACCAATGAAAACATCGAATCGTAAGCATAAATGCATTTCTATTGGTCGAAGCTGTCGAAAGGTACAATTTCTTTGAAATTTTCCTGCGATAAGCAGTGGCGTGGCTTGGCGAGATGCATGTAATTTATAAATTTCTTTAAATAAATAGAAATATGGCGACCATAGGCGAATGAAGACAATTAAATTGCTCAGTTTAGTGAGAATAAAGACAAGTATGAATTTAATAATAAAGATTTACAAACACAGCAGTTATTTTAAATATATTTGAATGTTTAAAAAAGGAAAATATTCAGCAAACTGAAAATGCAATTATAATAAGAATTGCTGAATTCGCTAGAGTAAATAAATTTTCCATTTATCGAGTAGTGACGAAAGGGGTTGCTGTGGATCCTTTACAGAACCGAAAAACATGTAAAGAAAAACTGAAATCAGTTGACAAATCTATATAAAAAGAACAGACATTAAAAGTAATATATCAAAAGGTAGCAGTTTATTCAGAATACAATTACACCAGTTTAGAAATGTCAAGTTTTGTCAGCAAGTGGTTTTAAACACAAAAAACTGAATAAATGGATGGCAATAACAATCGTCAAGGATAGTTCGATGGCGACAAGATTATTTGCGTCAAATGAAAGACTAACAAAGTTCTAATAGACCAATGGTGTACAAAAAGAGCTAAGTTCACGTCTAGCACCCTGTTTAAACCAAACGCGCTTACAGGCAGATACATTTTACTCGTCTATTCACGTTTTATAATTTAATATTCAGTTGTAGCGAGTTATTTATGTATTTACGACTATGGTAAATCAAACAAAATTGTCGGCAAGAATTTATATAATCTGCAATTGATATTGGAAGAACTATAGTTGTTTACAAACATTTTTGGAGTGCAGTTCAGTTTCACTCGTGCGTCGATCTCGATATTTTTGTTAAAGATTACAAAATATTCAAGTAGAGACAATTTTAAAGTAACGTGAGGTATATTTCTACATGTGTTGATTTGCATACTTCATCAAATAATAATTTAGACTCGTATGCTATAGACTTGTTAAAAGGAATTCAGTTTTTCAAAAATTATGTATGTGTAGTAATTTTTGAGGTAGACTAAGGTAGGGCATGGTAAAAAAAAGGTTGGGAAACATTTTCCAAATATTGAGTTACTCAGTTTACTTGATGATTTTAGAGATAAGAAATATTAATTCAAATTTTTATGATTTCTTTGGGGAAGATGTTTCTTTGATATGTCTAGAGTCGCTCCTACGCCCGGATCTGTAGAATATTTTTTATCTGATCAGCATCGGTCGGTTAGTATCAAAGTATCAAAGCTGATTTCTCATTCAAATTTTTAATAAGAAACCTTTTTTCGATTAAACTCCGATGTTTAACGTAGATATAAAACATTTATAAATTACAAATTCGAATTTTCTATTTCGAATAAACAACCTGTATATTTAAGATTATAGTTTATTTATGTAGAATGTCAAATAAGATTGGAGGATAAAAGTTACTGATATCTGTGATTGACAAGGCTGGTATTAGAGCTACCATGATTCCAATTACAAAGTATAAAGAGTTAAGATTTATACTCTGAGAAAAACGTTCTAATCTATACGAGTAATTTCTATTAAACGTTGAATAATTATGATAATTGAGTGTTTTTTTTTCAATTTCTGATCTGATGAAGTTTCATAAACTCGTAAAATCAATTTATCTACAAGTATTTGAAACTAAATTCAAAGAATTTTTCATTTCCGCTTTGTTTTATCAGGAAAACCATGCTTTGAGATTTATTTTTGATTTTACATGTATCGCATCAAGGTAGAGAGTTAAACACCGAAATTTAGATCTGATTCCACCCTCTCACTAATGTCAAATACCTCGCCAATGCCTAGTTGACGATGAGGCTTGGCTTTACTTTGATAATTTTCTTATTTTCGTGTTTTACGAGCGAAGTATAAAACGTTGGATTTTTGTAATTTGCATTCATCTCAGAGCTAGAGTTTTATATAGATTTCATAGGTATATCTCGGAAAAAGCAGTTACAGAAACTATAACTTGCTCCGAAAAGCTATGGATGAGTTGGGAAATCGTGACGTAATGTACAGATTAAAGAGTTTTTGGAAAACTAATTGAAAATCATACATATAAAAAACACGTGTTAAAATGTTATTATTTGATATTTATATGTATCTCTCTGCGTAAATTTTAAATTGCAGTTGGTTTGTTTGAGGCTGTAAATATCATGATGAATAATTTTTAAACAGACATTTTGGGTACAAAAAATTTGTAAGCAAGAACTTGATTACTTTGTTTATTACAATTACTTCACATTATCCAATACTATGACGAAATTAATAATAAATTAAATCCAGAATTTGATAGAAATTATCTTCAAAAGCACAGGCATCCATTTTGTTTTTTTTATGAAAATCGTTGGTACACTTTGGCACATATTCTGTACAGAACCTTCTTAACCGCCAATATGGGTTATCATTAATCATTGAATGAAGATTTTTCGCAATTGGAGCCTAATAAATATATTATAGGCAATTAAATATTCATTCAAAAACTCAAAGTTAACAAGAGTCACTGAATCCTACGAGAGTAGCTACTTAAGATTTGATAACTATAAAAACAAATATTTATAATTGAATATGTCTTTATTGTTTTTTAAAATATTCTCCATTAAGATCAAGACACTTTTACAGGAGACCACCAAGTGCTTTGAGCGGCATTTGGTTCGAAGTGCTTCGTGCGCGAACAACTTTTATTGGATTTGACTCCTCTTGAAAGACCCATACAGTCGATTATTTAGTTTCTATCTATGTCTTTTGAATCGATACGAGCGTTTTTGAAGCGATTGTGAAATTATCATGTCTACAACGGGAACAAATCTTTCTGACAGCCAAATTTTAACGAAATATTGAATGTATGCGAGTGGCACTAATGACCAATTATACACTAAAATATTTGCGATTTAATACATTTTTTTCCAAGACAAATGTTTCAAGTAACTCTAAACTGCTGGACCATTAAAAGTTTCAATTTTTATGCAATATCAGATTTGATTTGATGTAGCCTCAAAACTCAAGTAACAACACTCGAACAAATTTTCTAGTCACTTTAAATTAACCACGTATTAAATGAATGATTTAAAACATAATATATTTCAAGTGGTATATTGTTAAAAAATAAGTAGAATAAAAACGAACCAAACTCAAAAACAACAAGAAATATCGATATCTACTATTTAATGATATATCGGGTTGGCGAATAAGTAATTTCGGTTTTGTAGCATAAAATTAAACACATTTTTTAAAACAAAAAATAATCAATTATACATTTCCCAATTTGATCAATGACTTTTTGCCATCTTACTTTCAGCTTCATGATTCCGCGCTCATAAAATTTCTGGTCCTTATCAGCAAAAAAACTGAACCATGTGCAATTGAAGGTCATAGTAAACAAATGAATGGTAATCAGATCGTCCCATATCAGGCTTGTATGGGGGATGTGGCATCACTTCCCAGCCAAGCTCCAATAGTTTCCCACGAGTTACCAAAGATGTGTGAGGTCTTGCATTATCATAGTGAAGCACTGAACCTTTCTGATTTTACAATTCTGGTCGTTTTTCTTTGATTGTTTCATCCTTCATTATTCATTAATTGTTGACAGTAAACATCCGAATTGTTCTTTTGGTTCTTTAAAAGCAGCTTAAAAAACCACAACATCTTTGTAATCTGACAGCAAGAGTTGTGTTATTTTTCAGCTTTCGATGTGGTTTGTGCTAGTTCATCGTGTTTTTCAATTCATGAGGTATCCAAATATCAAGCTTCTTAACTAGCCTAAGACATTTCAAGTGTTGCAGCTTATTCGCAACCTCTTTAACAGTGATGAGGATCCCCTTCAATTATGACTTTGATTTGGACATCAACTTCAGTAGGCCGACCAAAACGTTGCTCATCTTGGAGTTAAGCAATCAGCACTCATTACTTTGTGAGCCACAGCAGCCTTTTTTCCTTTACGGAAATAAAAATGTAAAATGTGCCGAAAATTACTGCACTACATTTAAAATTAACTTAAAACTAATAGCTTCAATGAAAATTTGCTTCTAAAGTTACTTCAATGTGACCAGTATCACGTGACAAACAGCAAAGTATAGCACTAACAGAAATTATTCAAAAAATAAAGCAAAGCTCTCTATCAGTAAACAGCGAAAGTACTTAGATGCCAACCTTAAATATCGTATGTATAAACTGAATTAGTGTAGTGCTTAAAAAATATTTTGAACATAGCTACTGCACATACTCTATGTGGATAATTCGAAGCTAAGAATATCTTAGATGTTTCGAAATTCACCAACAAAGCTATATCTCCAAAATCACAAATTTCTTTATTTCCTATTAAATTAATGTATATTAGTGTAAATGTAAGTAATTAACATAAAGTTTATTGATAATGTTGTTTTCATATAGACATTTCTAGATAAGAAATTTATCTATAGTTAGGCTGAAGTATAGCTTTAAAATTTATATCTTGTAAGATTGGATCTGTATATGTTTTCGCTTATAAATAAATTCAAGTTTTTTTTCCACAAGAAGTATTTTATTCATTTTCTACCTTTTTTGTCCTTATTATTATCGATGATGAGTTGCCAACATTTAGATATGCATCTCTAAAAGACTGGACTCAAAACATAAATTGCTCAATTTGAAAAGTGGGCATATATAATTTATATAGGTACAGGAATTGACAAGAATGTATTAATATCATCAAATAATGTTATGTTGAAGCACCGAGGGACTGATGACATCAAAACGTGATCAAAAGTATATGTAAAGTTTTTATTATTAAAAACTATCTATTGCGGTTTTTGAAATAAACAACAATTTATGATAATTTGTATCAAATAAACTATCACCGCTATCACTCATTGTGAACTAATTTACGTCTTTTAAGGAGAAAATAATTGATTTACATATGAATTCCACCTCATCAGGTGGCGCTTAAACTTTTGGAATTTCTGACGATAATGCTTCCAATCATTACTGTGGTAATTTTCTTAAGCTAGTAATAATTGCTTCGGATGAAACTAATAAAATAGTCTTTAGTGAATTGCATGAATTGCAAAAGAAATCACACGTGATCTATGAATTATTGCGTGCATTGTAACTGACATATAATACCACAAATATTGTTATAAATGCAAAGTATATCTGCGTTTTTCAACTTCGCTTCTATTCTTAGTTTTTAGTACTGACTTTCTGTCAACTTTGCATCAACAAAGATTGCCAATGCTTCATTTGGCGTATGAACCATTTTTACAATTTTGTCACGATTCTTCCAAGCTTCTTAATCTTGGAAGTCATCGCGGGCGTAGTATTCGTTAGTTATGAAATCAGTTTCGACGCTTCAAATTTCCACCTGTTCTGAAGCAGATTTTGTTTAACTTCTTTGAGTTTTCTCGTTACTTCGGATCGTCTCATGCGAAAAGTTAATGGTATTTCATCAAGCAAATAAGCCATAGGTAATGAATTCTATTTTCTTTTCGAAAATACTAACCACAGCTGATAAATACTACGTCTCAGAGACTATGGGCTCCAGATATTAAATGATTGTGTTGGCAACATTCTGAATATGAATACTTTTACCCCAGTTCTTGTAAATGGTGACCAGATTCATACGCTTCAAAGGAAAAACTTTAAAATGAAATAACCGCATATTCCGTTTCACAAAAATTACTATATTTAGAAAAGGGGCAAATTTGGGCAGATAATTTTTGTCTAGCAGAGTCTATATACTATGCTCTTATATTTAAACAAAAAATTGAGACGGAGCTAGACGTGACTAATTTTGTATCTCTGCAAGAAGTTTACTATTTATTATTTTTTCGTTGACTTGAATTTTCTAAAAAAAATAATTTATATATTAATATTAAGCTACATACCTAGATACCTTACACCAATAACTAGTAGATATCCAAAAATGTATATTTCAAAATTTTCTTTAGATATTTACACACGTGAACACTGCACGCACAAACGTTTGATGCGTACATCCAAGTGACCAAAAACAAGACTAACCGACGTTTCAGGTTTCAGATTTATTTACATAACAATTTGAACTTTTGGCCAGGTTTTCACCGCTGTGGAACATTTACCAGGCAAAATTGTCGGTTTTTGATTAGGTAGTTCACACTGAATGAGAAAAAGTCACATTTAGGCAGTATCCTACTATAGTAAACGTTCTGGCTTGCATTTTTTTGGTTGTGCATGTTAATAAGATTTTAACACGTTTAGCTCCGGTGCGATTCAATGGACCGCAACTGCACTTTCTCCACTACCAAGAGCGGTCTTATGGACCGCACGACGTATTTTATTTCGTATCTTTTCCGCGGCACAAAGAACCATATTTAAATGTGTATTACAGTTCGGTTGAACCGTCCTAGATCCTTGAAACATCAGAATCAGTAATTTCTATATTCTTTTATGGAGAATATAGGCATTTTTCATTTCTGTCTCAAATAACAGCTCAACAGCAATTTTTCTACGCACAATCAACGTTCTTCTGAAAGAACTGTTGAATTTACCATTTTATCAGATGGATCTATAGAAAATTTGCCTTTGTTATAGTCGACCATGGCTTAAGGCTTCCCAACCATTCCTGATCGTCTGTCAATGCTTATTGTCTCATCAGCATACTTTGTAAAAAGCATCAATATCCTTCCATTTTAGTATTGTTATTCCTTCATCGTTTCTTCATTTCTTCAGCTTCTTTTGTACAATGTCTATGAGTAGTCCTATTTTTTCACAATGTCCACAATAAATGGGTTTAGTTTCCTTGCAGCTTTTCGCCTAACTACAAACTTGTATAATACACACAAAAACATCAATTCTTGCACTTTCTTTTCGAAATTAATATTTTTATTATTTTTCCTTCCCCATATAGAGTGTAGAAACACCCAAAAAAATTTGTCCCTGTTGAAAGTTGATTAATTTTGGTGGTGCACATCGTGTTAAGAACTAATATAAGACAAATTTTGCATGATAATGTTTACTCGGCACACATCAATAGAAATTCAAGAACAGTAAACAGATTTATGTATACGAATTGAATCTTCGAACAAGAAATAAATCAGATAACCACAGAAATATTACAAAACACTAGTGAAAAATTTTAACATCGAAATGAAATGAAAACTGTTTCTATTTGGAGCCTATAATACCTATAATAATTTTGATTATGACTAAAATTGGGAAAAATCCATTTTGTTCTATAATATTATTATTATTTATGTTAGACGTTAAACAATTTATTGTATAATATGAGCATTTTCAGTATTTTTAAGTCGCATTTATAATAACGTACACAATGACAACTATTTAAAAAGATCTTCTGCGCTGGTTTTTTATTGCGACTCAAAAATTATATAATCACACAATAGATTTCAGAGAGAAATGCTTTATTGTCAAAAAATTGCCAAAATTTGTAGACAAAAGCTTGTAAAAACTAAAAAACAAAAGCAAAAATTAAACCATTACGCAGCATCCTCGGAATTGAATATTATTATTAGAATAGAAGTCGTTTATAGAGGCACTTTCCAGTTAATATGCCCTCAAATTATTACGGAATGCGAAAAAAGATAATATTGATTTGATTTCACTTAGCAAGTGATTGTGCAATTGTAAAATATTGAGCTCTTAACTAATTCTCTACGTGGAGTATGTCGATAAAGGTTGTGCTCCGCGAAAGAGTCAGAAATTCTAATCTTTTAAAGTTCCTGCAGAGAACCCTGCTGTTTAGTCCGAGTAAATATCTAACAGCTCTCAGTTGTAGTTTGAAGATTCGCTCAAACTGAGTCGTGTACCACACGTACTCCAGAAAGAAAGAGTATATCGGCAATGCGACTCATTAAGGGCATAATAAACTAATAAGGAGGTGGATAAATTCAATTCTTTCGACTAATCTCAACGCAAAGCAGGAGGAACTTAATTTTTTACATAAGGCGCAAATATCTACCTTCCATTTCAACGAATTTTCATTAAAAAGCCCTAATAATTTGAAGATTCAACGACGGTGGTGTTATTTTTATATGATAAAACTTTAGTTTTAGAAACTTGAAATTAGAATCGCACTATAAATTAAGGGTGATTAGGTCACTAGATATGGTCCTACGAAGTATCGTGAGATAAGGGTTGCTACAAGTGAAATAAAGAAGAGAAATGTGATGATTTTCAAGCAGCGTGTAAAGCTAAAAACCAATATTTCCAAATGAAAATCATTTGAAAGTAAGACTTCAAAGGTAAGTGCATGCGTTCTTGTTAAGAAAAGAACTGATAAAGATGATAAGAACCACCTTGAACTAAGGAAATAGTTTTTCGCTGGAAAAAGCCTTCGAGAAAGTCTATTTTAAGAACTACGAAAAAATGAGAAACCGAAAAAGAAATATATTTTCTTTGGATGAAACATGATTAATGAGAGACATATACCAAAAAAATTTTGACAAGATGAAACTATTACAATTCGAAGAGAGTCTTCTTCAAATAATTTATCTACTGGTTTAAATCCATCAACAGGAAAGGGACGCAGACTGATAATAGTACACATCGGCAGTTCAAACGGTTTTGTTAAAAGTGGTTTATTGACTTTTGAATCTAATCCTTCTGGTGACTACCCTAAGAACATGGAATGTTTTCAAAGAATGGTTCGAACTGTATAATAGTAATAGATAATGCAAGTTAATACTCGAGACTTGGAAAAATTGCCCAATCAGTGATTAAAGAAAGATTTATAGAATTTCTGAATAAATTATAGAACAAATCTTAATATATATAAATCTCGTGTCACAATGTTTGTCCTCAATGGACTCCTAAACCACTTAACCGATTATAATAAAATTTGCACACCATGTGCAGTTCGATCCAACTTGAGAGATAGGATAGTTTAAATCTCAAATTATAGTCGCAATTTTAATTTATTGCTAATTATTCGTCTGTTATTATTTGACAGTCAAAATTATCTGTTAAAATTAATAATGTCAAATGCCACCGAAAAAATCTAACCTCAACAACGCGTGCACCAGAGAGGCACGACGCAAACGTGTTGTTGAGGTTAGATTTTTTCGGTGGCATTTGACATTATTATTTGACAGTCAAAATTATCTGTTAAAATTAATAATGTCAAATGCCACCGAAAAAATCTAAACTGAATAACGCGTGCACCAGAGAGGCACGACGCAAACGTGTTGAAAGAGCTCAGCAATTACCAGAACAAATCGAAACAAGAAATGCAGCTCAAAGAATCAGGACTGCAGAAAGTCGTGCACAAGAATCTCAAGAACAGCGTGACGAACGTCTGCGACAGAATATTACGAGAACAAGAGCGGCACGAGAACGAAACATAGCTACAGTACGAGTACTAGATCGACAAAGGCAACGGATCAGCCGCTCATTAACACGTGCATCATTCGTTCGGCTTGCCTTTGAATATGCACCAGATATTAACTACTCAGCGCATTCAAAAATTGCTATCGGTGGAATGGATAAAGTATGTCAATATTGTCAGGCATTGAAATTTCGGAATGAAGCAGCCGGCATGTGCTGCGCATCAGGAAAAGTTGTGCTGTCACCTCTACCCGCTCCGCCGGAGCCTTTATTATCCCTTCTTACTGGCAATTCAGATGATTCCAAATTATTTTTGCGTAAGATACGCAAATTTAATTCTTGCTTCCAAATGACGTCATTTGGGGCAACTAAAATTTGCGATCGTGCATCCGATGGACGTAATTTTGAAACTTCATTCAAAATTCAAGGCCAGGTGTACCATAAAATCGGATCACTGATGCCAATGCCTGATAACAATCCGAAATTTCTTCAAATTTATTTTATGGGCGATTGTGAAGAGCGCGTGACGACTCGGTGCCTGTATAATTTTATTGAACAAGCAGAGGAAAGAGCAATTGTGATATTATTGGAAAATTTTTTAGAAGATCACAATCAACTAATTCAATTGATCAAAAGAGTTTCGCCACGACTGCAAAATGACAATTATCAAATCGTCATTAAAGCCGACAAAGTACCATTAGGTGAACATGCTGGTAGATTCAACGCTCCAACTGTTGATGAGGTTGCTGTTATCATGGTTGGTGATCCAGTTGACGAAAGATCTATAAAAATTACACGGCGAGACAACACTGTCAGTACGATTTCGGATCTACACCGTTCATATGATGCACTACAATATCCATTAATATTTTGGCAAGGACAAGATGAATATCACCTCAATATCAAACAGTATGATCCAAATACCGGTAAATTTGACAATTATCTATTTATTTTCTTACTGTATGTATAGATTTTAATTTCGTATTGCATTTTATTTTTTATTTTTTTAGGTGATTACAGAAATAAAAAAGTTAGCTCAATGAACTACTACGCACACCGAATAATGGTTAGACAACATCAAGACAATTATATCCTTCGATATCGTCAGCTGTTCCATCAATACATTGTTGATATGTATGCTAAGGTCGAAAGCGAACGCTTGCGATTCCTTCGATTCAACCAGGCGAAACTACGATCGGAAGAATATATTCACTTACGAGATGCTGTTGCTGGAAACATCGATGGAAATTTAAATCCCAATGACATCGGTAATGCTTTCATTTTACCTTCAAGCTACATCGGCAGCCCACGGAACATGCAGGAATACATACAAGATGCGATGACTTACGTACGTCATTACGGCCAACCGGATTTATTTATTACATTCACATGTAATCCGAATTGGGAAGAGATACAAACTTTACTATTGCCAGGACAACAAGCCATTCATCGTCATGATTTAACTGCACGGGTGTTTAAACAAAAATTGAAATCCTTAATTGATTTTATTGTTAAATATTCAATTTTTGGTATCACACGTTGTTGGCTGTATACGATAGAGTGGCAAAAGCGAGGTTTGCCTCATGCCCACATTTTGGTTTGGCTTAAAGATAGAATCCGTCCTGAAGAAATCGATCAAATAATTTCAGCCGAAATTCCAGACCCATTAATTGATCAAGAATTATTTGATATTGTCACCAAACACATGATCCATGGGCCATGCGGTGCTTTCAACATGACGTCACCGTGCATGGAAAATGGAAAATGTAAAAAAAACTTCCCAAAGCCGCATACGAATGACACGATCACGGATATTGATGGTTATCCAATGTATCGCCGCAGAAGTACTGAGAATGGTGGCCACACATTTACAATGCGACTGCCGAACTTTCCAAATCAAGTTGAGTTTGATAATCAGTGGGTGGTACCATACTCACCACTACTTTCAAAAACTTACAAAGCTCATATCAATGTTGAGCTTTGCAGTTCTGTTAAATCAATTAAGTATATTTGTAAATATGTAAACAAAGGCAGTGATTTGGCCATATTTGAAGTACAAAACATAAATAAATATGACGAAATAGCACGATACCAAATGGGCAGATACATTAGCAGCAATGAAGCTATTTGGCATATTCTCAGCTTTCCCATCCACGAAAGAGATCCTGCTGTCCAACATCTGGCAATACATCTTGAAAACGGTCAACGTGTATACTTTACTGGAGAAAATATTCTCCAAAGAGCGTTCGAAGCTCCGAAAACGACTCTAACTGAATTTTTTACATTGTGTCAAAAACCTGATGTTTTTGGCCAATTCGCGAAGACATTGGTGTATGGTGATGTTCCACGTTACTTCACATGGAACAAATCCAGTAAAAAATGGGAGCCACGGAAACAAGGAAAACCACATCCTTCCATTACAGGCATATTCAAAGCTAAGACATTGGGGAGACTTTACACGGTACATCCAAAGCAACGTGAGTGCTTCTATTTACGTTTGTTATTGGTGAATGTTCCCGGACCAACGTCTTTTGAATTTTTACGAACAATTAATGGTCGAGTATTCAATACATACCAGGATGCATGTCGTGAACTGCAATTGCTAGAAGACGATAACCATTGGGACTTAACGCTTGCTGATGCTGCGTTGACATCAACACCGAATAACATTCGTCAGTTGTTTGCAATTATTTTGACGACATGTTATCCCTCGCAAGCACAAACTTTGTGGGAAAAATATAAAAATTGTATGACAGAAGACATCTTGCACCGAATTAGACAAACAAATCAATGCCAAAACATAGATTATACACCAGAGATGTACAATGAAGCATTGGTCTTGATCGAGGATTTATGTGTTCTTATTTCAAATTTACCACTTAATCATTATGGTATGCCATCACCTAATCGTCCAGCCACCGACTTAGTCAATACCGATTTACAACGAGAAAAGCAATATGACCATGGAAGTTTAGCAACAATTATCATGAACAGTGAACCATTACTGACAGCAGAACAAAAAATTATTTATGATCGGATTATGCTGGCTGTTGCTGCTGAACAAGGCGGTTTTTTTTTCTTGGATGCACCCGGTGGAACCGGTAAGACATTTTTAATATCGTTGATTCTTGCCAAAATACGGTCGCAACAAAAAATCGCATTAGCAGTAGCATCGTCAGGCATTGCGGCTACTTTACTGGATGGTGGGCGAACAGCACATTCAACATTCAAGCTGCCATTGGACGTTCATAATAAACCAGATGCAATGTGTAACATCAAAAAGAATAGTGGAATAGCTGCAGTGTTGCGAAAGAGTTCTATAATAATTTGGGATGAGTGCACAATGGCACACAAATATTCACTTGAAGCATTAAACAGAACTATGCAAGATTTAAACAGCAATAATAGACTTTTCGGTGGTGTTATCTTACTTTTGTCTGGTGACTTCCGGCAGACCTTACCGGTTATACCTCGCTCAACTTTCGCGGATGAGATTAATGCATGTTTGAAACAATCATTCTTATGGCGAAGTGTTGAAACACTTCGATTGACCATAAATATGCGAGTACAATTGCAAAATGATCCATCAGCACAAATATTTTCCGAACAACTACTAGATATTGGGAACGGTAAAATAGAACTGCAACCAAATACGCAATGCATTAAACTACCAGACAATTTTTGCACTGTTGTTCAGGATAAAAATGAATTGATTCAGAGTATTTTCCCGGATATACAGAATAATTATTTGAATCATGAATGGCTCAGTCAACGGGCGATTTTGGCAGCCAAAAACGTTGATGTTGACGAAATTAACTTCCAGATACAACAGTTGTTACCAGGCGATCTGATGTCTTTTAAATCAATCGATACTGTTGTTGATGAAAATGAAAGTGTAAATTTTCCGATTGAATTTTTAAATTCATTAGATATACCTGGAATGCCACCACATAATCTTCGATTAAAGATTGGTTCCCCTATTATTCTCCTCCGTAATTTGAATCCGCCTCAATTATGTAACGGTACGCGTTTGGTCATCAAAAAGATCACCGGTAACATTCTTGAAGCAACCATTTTGGCTGGGAAGTTTAAAGGAAAAGTGGTTTTGCTGCCACGTATTCCGATGATACCATCAGATTCTACCATACCCTTCAAAAGGCTACAGTTTCCAATTCGTTTAGCTTTCGCCATGTCTATAAATAAATCTCAAGGTCAAACAATGTCCATTTGTGGTTTAGATTTGGAAAATCCATGTTTTTCTCATGGGCAACTATATGTTGCGTGTTCACGTGTTGGGAAACCGTCGAATCTATTTGTGTTAGCTAAAGACAGGTTAACCAAAAACATTGTGCACCGATTGGTGTTAAATTAAATTGAAATTGAAAGTATTTATAATTCAAAAAAAGAGACATTAATGTTTAAAAGTTTAAGACTGTCTGCCTTGCCTACCTCATTCATGATGTTTAAGCGTCACATGTTATTTACTGTATTATACTGTAATATACTTATTTGTTATAAAATTAAATGGAAATAATAAATCTGATAAATTTTTATTTTGTATTGATTTCTGCTTAATATCAAGTGTAAGAACATTTTAATTAATTGTGTTCAACGTACTTCCCCTTCAAATCTCAATCCAGTGAATTTGTATACCACCATCAACATTTTCGTCTTTGTTCGTAAATAATTTCATTGTACTAAAGGGTTATAGTAGTAGAAAGTCAAATAAGGAGATCACCATTTTTTTTTTTCAAATACCATCTGTGTAAATAAGCATAGTGGACTCCGTGTCTGATGTTCTTTTATCGTTCCTCTTAGATTGTTTACTATAATGTAATATAACAAAAACTTCAGCCACAGCAACGCGTGGCCGGGTCAGCTAGTGATATATAAAATATTTGTGAAATATTGCACTAATTCTGAACGTGGAGTAGGTAGGTAAAGGTCGTGCTCCGCGGAAGAGTCAACATTTTTAATCTTTTAAAGAAGTCTTTGCAGTGAGCCTTGCTGTTTAGCCAGAGAAAATATCTAACAACTCTCTTTGGTAGTTTGAAAATTCGCTCAAATTGAATAGCACCACACGTACTCCTGAAAGAAAGAGCCTATCGGAGATGCGAATCAATAAGGGCATAATAAACTTTTAAGAAGGTGGATAAGTCCAGTTCTTTGGAAACTGGTCCCAGCGCAAAACAGGAGGAACTTAATTTTTTAGATAAGTCGGCAATATCTACCTTCCATTTCAAGGAATTATCCAAAAAAAGCCCTAAGAATTTGAAGATTCAACGACGTTTAATGGTGGTGTTATATAGGCGATGTCGTTTATAAAGAGAAGAAACAAAATAGGGCCTAGTACTGAACCTTGGGCCACCCCACATACTATTGGCTTGGAAGAAGACATCGTTGTATCAACCCTTACAAACTGAATTCTGTTAATAAGGTATGACTTGAACCATGTTCTTATTAATTAAAATATTATGATTAGCACAACCGAAAGCCTTAGAAAAATCACAAAAGTTATTGCAGTGTAGTGATGGCTGTTTAGGCTAGAGTAAACATTATTTATGAGGGAGAATATAGCATCATTTAGCAAGTGATTGTACATTTTTTTTAATTGTAAAATATAGAGCCCTTAACTAATTCTGAACGTGGAGTAGTCCAGTTGTAACAAAATGTAAATTAAAGAATGTATTAAATGTACTACATAAATTATGAATAAGTTCAATTCTGGAGAGACAAAAACTTGTAATAGATGTAATGATTTCATACAGAGAATACAAGATTCTAGTATCGTTAAATTTAATAGCTTGATATCTATGAGGTGATCAAGAACCCGACGAACTACTGATATATATCGATAATTAGAAGGTGTAGAAATAAAAAATTTAGATTAATGTATCAAAAATTTCTCATTAAAATTATTGCCGTTGGAACATGTGCTTTTTACCATGATATTTTGACATTAATTGCTCCAGAATTACCTAGGATTTGATGTTTCCGTTCATTTTTTTAGATCTAGTATCTACTAAGCATGCAATAAGAATAAAACTACTCACCAATCATCGCCCAACACTCAAGCTCCATTAAAATAAACACTAATCACAACACTTTCACAAATTTTGATTGAGCTTTTTATCATATTATATTCTGATATGGTACAATTTTCTCATTTTTAAAGTTTCGCATCTTTTGATTTATAAGTTGTAAGCTAAATATTCAAAAACTAATTCTTATAAATAATGTAAATATTATCTTCAACCTGATATTAATTGAATTTATTATTTTAACCATGCGATGAGTTTCGTTTGATAAGAATTAGGACACCATATCACACTTCTGTTTATTGAAAATATCTTGAAAAGTACTAATTAGTTTATTGTGTGATTAGTCGATATGGAATTAATTATTCTGACCGAATTTGGATTTTATATTTAATTTTATTTGAAAAATTTTATCTAATTATTCTGTATCCAAATATGTACCACCAATCACCGTGAGATTTAGCTGAAAATCGTTTCTCATAATAGAGTGTTCTAATTATTTCACATAAATCAGAATTATTCATAAACGGACCACGCAATAACAAAATAATGTCGCCAAAACTACATGTAAATGTTAACAATGGCTCGGAAAATATTCGTTCATAAAAGGACAAAAAGCTAAAATTAAAAACATGTTGTTTATTATCACATTTACGGAATAAAAATGTGCGAAACATTCGCAAAAAAGTCAAAACCAAGCCAAGCTGTTTAAGAGTGGAGAATACATTTATTACAATCTAATTACGTAGCTCATTATTTTTAATTTATTGATTGGAGGTAATTGCAAAAAGTTACTGGATAAAGATACATACTACATACAAAAAAATAATGCAGAACATTTCTATGTAACACCATTGATTAAATTTGGCAACACTGCCAATTTAGCGCAGGGGGGCACAGTTGCGCATTCGTGTACAAAATTGTTTTAATTCGTATTTTTTTTTAAAGTCGGGGAGGTAATCCTGATTATAAAAGTAAAAGATGACACTTAATATCTTTTGACGTTTTTGTTTAAGCATCGAAAAACTGAATAAACCAGAAAAAATGCATTTTTTGCAAACAATTCCTTACACTCACTATCTTATCTCAAACTCATTGATTGTTATGAACTTTTTAAAATTAAAAATCGCCGAAACTCCCAATTTTCTTGAATTAAATAATGTACATAAAAAATCGAAATGATATCATTCTGAATATTTTAGCTATATTAAGCAAAATAACCTAGGTAAATTTGAAAAATTTTATTTTTTTATATGTTATGTTACATTATAATGTTTTCTTCAGGCATACACTTCCGAAAAATACTTACTTCATTTCAGGTTTATATTTGGAAAAATTCAGATCAATTTTAATAAGAACCCTTAGATTACTCTTGTTTTTATAATGTTCTGTGTATAAAAAAACACCATTACCTGAAGACTTAGCAAAACCGTTCAATTGTAAAAAAAGTGTGCAACGGAAGCTCGTGTCAAAAACTACTTGAGGTGTATGCGGATGCTCCAGTGAATGTTGCCAAAATCGATGTAGAAAGTTGATAAATAAATATAATCTTAAAAAAGAATTACCAAGCATTTAAAAAATGGAATGTGTGCATTGAGCACACGTAATTCGAGTGCACATTTGCAGTTATAGAGACGGTTAATTCAATCCCTGTATTTAGCTTGGAATGTTTGTAAATAAAAGAAGAAAAATGATGAAAGAGTTAACAACAGACAATGCAATTATAGTCATAATATCATAACCTAACCTAACCTAACTTCACCTAATCTTACCTAACCTTACCTAACCTTACCAAACCTAACCTAAATAAACTTAAGCTCTAACTTGACCTAACTTAACCTAACTATTCTTAAATTAAAAGGCCTTTTTGTGGAAAATTCAATTATTTTATTTATATTATAATTATTTTGAACTTAATACCAAAAATGCTTCCATTCTTTGAAAAAATTATTATTTCTAACAATTTTTGTTCAATATTTTATATAATATTAAACAACAAATAAAATTATTCCAGCCGTCGGTCATACCTTGTTGAAAAAATAGATTGGGTTTAAGAATAAAAATTTGACATTTTCGGAATTACGTGTCTGAACAAATTATGAATTTTATTTGAAAATATATAAACAAAAAATACAGCTAAACAGTGAAACTAATATGTGAAAAATATATGAAATTAATTCAGTGAAATTATAATCAATTATAATTGTTATTTGACGTAAACATAAGTAATAATTATTATTTTATCGTATAAAACTAAATATGGAATTCAATAACTATTTTTTATGGTAAAATAGGGTAAAAAAAGGATCAAGGGGTGTGACGGAGATGTTGTATAAATAGTGTTCTTGAGTAGAACCTAACTTAACCTAACCTAACCTAACTTAAAAACAATGACCGACGGCTAATTCCACCTTCCATATATTATAATTATCTCCCTCTAACACCCCCCACAACCTTAAATTGATAGGGGGTAGGGGATGATGAAATAATTACCTTCAATTTTAAAAAATTCATAACAATTTATGGGTTGGCGTGTAAGGAATTTTTTTATCCGAAATATAAAAAAAATAATGGATTTTTTTATGGTTTATTTAGTTTTTCGTTGTTTAAACAATAACTTCAAAAGATATCACGTGTCATCTTACATTTTTATAATCAGAAACGTCTCCCAGATTTAAAAAAAAAAAACTACGAATTAAAAAAAAATTTCCAAACAAATGCGCCATTACGCTCTGGTCTAATTTTTGTTTAAATGTTTTGTACATTTAAAAGTTTAAAATATAATCTAATAAAATATTAAATATTTCACTAATTAAAAATAATATTGCTACTTGAAATTTTTAGAATATCTGGATATCTAATGGAATTAGAAAATATCTTATTTATATATCAAATATTTTTAATTCCTCAAGGGTTATTCTGTGTTTTTACGACGAGTAAGAATAAAATGATTTTATTTATCTGATTTTAATAAAGGTATTTTTTTCAATGATGTTACATATTTTAGATGAGTACAATATTTATATTAAGTTTAACATCAAAATTGAGTTTGGAAAAAATATTTCACAAGAACAGATGAATCTAGAGTGTGGAAAATTGTAACATATTGCATACTCACTCTTTCATGGCTAGGAATACAAAAAAAATCGTAAATTAACAATGGATAAACTAAAATAAATAACAACCATAAACATAGATTCTAAAAAAACATGCTTTCAATAAAATATCTAATACAATTGCACGTTCTTAGGGTACACATTTTAATATTTAATGTAATATATAATGCAGACACTAATTAGTGTTTTATCATTAAATATGAGCTTCTAAATTTCAATATATTTATAAATATCAGAAGGCGTTATACTTTATTTGTGTGAATGCAAGAATAATTTTCAATAAAAATCTTTCCAATTTCCATCCGTTTTAGTGTGTACGAGAGCTGGAATATTGAATTATTGGAACCGTATACAGGGTGACCCACGACGAATTAAAACTATCTGTATATATATATATATATGTATATTCAAAACTGTAACTTATTTTAAATGGAACACCCTGTATATTAATACATTTTTCAAATTAACGAGCGTAAACGTAACGTAAATTAATGCATACTTTTTGAGTTTAATTTGATCGTTGCAGATCCTTATAAATTATTTTTTTATGAGGACACCCTCAAAGATATGAAAACGGTTTCTATTCTGTTGCTTTTAGCAATGTCAGACGTATTTGAATCTATTTTTCATTTTATACAGGATGTGTATAAAAAGTGTTCAAAGCTTAACTTCATAAATATCAAATATCTATTTTTTTAAATAGAACCACTCCGTTTTTTCTATTTTAATGCATTCAGATGTGAATAATTAGGCAAATTCATGTATACTTTCCTATAGCTTTACAAAAAAATTAATGATTCAAAAAGTATGCATTTTTCGAAAAAAGTTTTCAGACAAAATTATACTAAAATTTTACGTTAATTTAAAAAATGTATTAATATTCCATTTAAAATAAGTTGCAGTCGACTTCCAGTAGTACCGGTTCTACCGAAAGTCAGCCAGCTTTGAAAATATTTTAGTTAAAAAGATCGTATCCGAAAACCCAAACGTAGCAATTTTCATGATTTCCCTATAAGTATTTTGTCATATACAGATAGTTTTAATTTGTTGTAGGACACCCTGTATATACTTAATAATATTTCTTCTTCAACCAGGTGAGGAGACAATAAGATAATTATGAAATGATAAATTTTTATTCACCCTACCTAATCAGCTATAAATTTTCTGTTAACAGCATTATTGTAATCTTCAAATACAGTTTCTATCATTTTGAACATAAACTTATACTAATGGGACTAGATGATAAAAAGTTAATTACAAATATCGTTTCGCAACTAACTGTAAATAAATATTTTTACTTAATTCAATAGTGAATTAAAATTAGTAAAGTTTGTTCAAAATGATGATTAGTGACGTAAAATTTAAAAAACGTATCATCTTCTAGAATAAAATCGGCTCTAGTACCAGATAATGGTTCTATAAAGTATAAATTAAATAAGATAAAAACAAATTTCTTTGCCAATATAAATAATGATTTAAAGAAAATGTTTTATTTCTCTGTTAGTGTTATCCATTCTACGTCACTAAATTTACAAATGCTCCAAATATATTCGTGTGTACCCTCAAGAACTGAATACCTACCTAACGTGTCCCTTGGGGACTTCCATAATTTAAATATTTTTTATAAAACATTAATTAAGTAAAAAGTTTGTACAAAATTATTATTTGTTATAATACTCTTATCATATTTGATACTATTATTTACAAAAACAACAAAGAATTGGAAAAGTGTACAAAATATACGGCACCAATTTGAGATATAATACATATATGGCACCTAGAGTATTTTTTCTTTCGCCACTTTCAACAATTTTTAACTTTTTTTATTAAATTTATTTTGCAAAAACATGACAATAAAAAGTATTTGATGGTTCACAATTTAACCTATTTTGCAGGTTATGACAAGCGGAACAAAAACTTTTTTCCACGTGTAATTTTTTTAAAAGTCGAAGTAAAATTTTTGTATGAAACTCGTGAGTAAAGTAACTTTATTTCACTCGTAGGAATTGGTCCTACTCGTTCAAAAAAATATTACTTTGCTCACTTGTTGCATAAATAACTATTTTAGTAGTATAGAAACTATTCAAAAGTCTGCCGAATTTATAACGAATTGTATATTCAGTAATTCACATTCATACGTGGGCTACAATCCCTGAACTTGCTAGGTCAGTAGTTTATCAATTTTTAGACTTAAGGTACTGGAAACCCATACAACCAAGAATTAATTATCATACAAACAAGAATAAACTTTTACAAAAGTAACATATAAGGACAACGGAGAAGATAAATGGATAAAAGTTGAAATACAAATTATGAACAATCGAATAGTATTTGAAAAGATTTTGATTTGTTTGTAGCATGCTAAGTACGTTTTTAAAGTAAATGTCTATTTTGCTTAGATGTTGTATTGGATAGAAAAAAATTTAGCTTTCACTGCATTTATTGTTGTTAATCAAAAGCAATATTTTTTGTTTCTCCTTAATAATTTTCTTGTCGACTTTAATGAGCCATCCTTTGAATATTTCGGCTGTTATCCAGGGTTTCTTTATAGCATCATAGTCTAGTGGTAGAGATTTACAACCAGAAAAACAACAAAAATTTCTATCCTTTCTAGCCTAGAGTTTTTCAAAGCGTCATGTTTGTTGCCAACAATATTTTTAATCGCTCTTTACTGACCTTACCACCATGACATGTGTCATTTTTAGAAATTTTTAAAAATTGTTTTTGATTTTTTTTATGACTTCATCATAATGAATTTCAACTTATCTTTTGTCCGATTGAATGGCCACCTAAAGACTTTTCGATTTAATCCGATCATGATCTGATTGTTCGGAAACTAACCCGGATGACGTTCATTGTTGTTCGGAAACTGATCGAGTTAATCGGTTCGTAATCATATGTTATGATCCTTTCCACCGTGTGTAAATGCGATTAACTGACTGGTTGTTTTATTTATCTATGGTATTTTTAACTTTAAAAGTTATTTATTCCCCTCAAATTGTTGTCAGTGTTTACTATTAATTCTCATAAGCAAAATTTGTGTGAGTAGTTAAATTTTTGATAACCGCTCTATAACAATTATTAAACATTTAGAATCTGTTATACAACTAAATAAATATCATGGAGAAAATAACGCACAAAAAAGTAACAAAAATCAAAAATCTTGTAGTCATGTTTTAAAATTTAAAATTTCCACCGAAAAGTGAATTTGCCTTATTTTTTACCCCTGAATGCATTAAAATAGAAAAAACCGGGTAGTTCTATTTAAAAAAAATTAAGAAATTTGATATTTATGGAGTTAAACTTTGAACATTTTTCATACACACCCTGTATAAAATGAAACATTTTTCAACATAGACTCCAATACGTCTGATCTTGCTTAAAGCAACTGAACAGAAACCATTTACATATCTTTAAAGGTAATCTCGTAAAAAATAATTTAAAAGGGTCTGTAACCGTCAAATTTTTTACAAAAAAATTAAACTCAAAAAGTATGCATTTTTCGAAAAAGTATACTAAAATTTTACATACCTTTTAAAAATGTATTAATATACAGGGTGTTCCAATGAATATAACAAAATTACAGTCGACTTCCGGTAGAGCCGGAGTTAAAAAGATCGTATCCGAAAACCCAAACTTAGAAATTTTCATGATTTTGCCATATACAGATAGTTTTAACTCGTCGTGGGACACCCTGCATAGTCTCCATGGTTTCTATGTACACATTTATTACTTTCCTGGGCATTTTAGAAGGTAGAAGCTATTCTGTCCCTTCAGTCTGTTTCACCTTAAAGTGTCGAATGTTTTGTCATTTCGTTTTCTATTTTGGAAAGAAGCGTTGAATCTTTATATATTTGAATATCATCAACTCATATTGTTTTTCTTTTGTACACAATTTAGGACATTCTTTACCTCAAGCAATTGGTAAGATCACAGAATTTATATTCAAAAAATTATGTAAAACCACAACGTCAGAAATACATCTAATTTTTGATAGATATTTTTCTCATTTAATTAAAGATTCAGAAAGATTAACATTAAAAGAAAATGACATAGCATTTGCAATCACAGGACCTCTACAAAGTAGACCAACTGATTTCAATAAAAGTTTAAATAACCCTAAATTTGAAGAAGCGATAGTAGAATTTTTACATAACCATTGGACAGAGGATTCATTCAGCTTCATTCTCAATGAGAAAAATTTTTTTAACAGTTAAAGACCAATGCTTCGTTGAAAAAATGTCCCTCTCACCAAAAAATTCTCATTAAATCTGTGGATATTGACGTTTTAATCATTTGTCTCGGAAATATTCACAAATTCTAAAACCAAAAAATATGGATAACAAATAAATTAGGTAAAGAAATTAATTATATAAGTTGTACAGATCTTGCACGAGAATTAGATCCATCACTTTATCGAGCTCTTCCTGGCTTCCATGCCTTCACAGGTTCTGATTATACAGCAAATTTTGTTCGCAAATGAAAAATCAAACATTTTAATGATACAGAATGAAGAATACCAAAATGAGTCTGAACATTTGACGGATCCGGAAGACATCAATGACGAAAAGAAAATAGATCTTTTGCAAATATTTACCAACGAAACGTTGATAGGGGTTTAAATTATTCTTGAAATTTTTTGCAAGCATCAGTGACAAAGGAGAATTTTACAAAGGTCGTATAAATTTCAATTCTAGCAATATTCCTCCATACTGAAAACCTTTGTCACAAAAAGTTTTACGCATGTGACAAAATGGCAGTTTGTATTTGAACCAACTGAATGTGGATGGCAACGGAACCAAGAAAATGAATTGGAACCATTGTGTTATAAAGGCCCAGCACCATCAAAAGTTGAAGAAATTCTTACTGGCCAATTAAATGAATAAGAAAGTGAAGAATCAGAAAATGAAAACAGTTGTTATATAGATGAAACATACTAAGTTTGAGAATAAATTCCTGTCAATTATTTTATTGTTTCAGTTATTATTTGTACCCTCAGAAACAACCCCAAATGCGTGGAAAATTTTTTGCAACGATTTTTGCCTGGTGTGCAAATTCTAAATAATTACCGTTTCCGAAAAGTTCTCTAGTAGTTTTTAGTTATATACAGCATTAGTGTCAATATCAATTTAAGGTAATTTTTATATTTGCCACAT
The DNA here is from genome assembly GCF_026250575.1 of Diorhabda carinulata. NCBI lineage: Eukaryota > Metazoa > Arthropoda > Insecta > Coleoptera > Chrysomelidae > Diorhabda > Diorhabda carinulata. The sequence goes on from NC_079462.1 coordinate 17,236,990, forward strand.
ATGAAAAATACTAAAGTTATGTACTTTGAAAAACAGTATAGAATAATTGAGTTGAGAAATATTTATCTAACTCTAAAAATTAGATCGACCCTCTATGTGCATTCATCAAAACTGACTTACATTAAATAAAAAACTCTAATGTTCCTATCCTAACAGAAATTTCGATTCATAAATTTATTTTAGTAAATTAAAGTTAAGTACGCTTCTAACTATATATAACACGTCAGAAGATTATCAGATTTAATCTCAAGTTAAACATAAACCATGTTCAGAATGAATTAGTATCAATTAACTTCATTCACATATCGTGATTTTCAATTTTATTCTCATTTAGATTATTTATAAACTACTGAAGACAAAAATAAATGGAGTGTTGAGTATTATGAACGAAAGGTATGTAGAGACGATAGCAATTAGCAATTATAAGAAATTTTTATCAATATATAAATAATTTATTATTAAAAGACATTAAAGTATTTCTATCGTTTTAAATCCATATGTAAATGCCTCTACATTATTTAACACTTGTTCATACAGTTGATCAGTAATCAAATGTTCGAATAATTCAGAAGAAAAATTACGGTATTGAAATTTGTGAATTACATTGTTTTTGGAATGTTATAGAAACTGTTATTCTAAAAATTAATGATTATTATTTAATTATAATATAAATACAATTGCTTAATTTATTTTAAGAATTCCGTAATTCCAATGATATGCTAATATTGACGTAACTAGAAATTAGAGAAAAGGTCATGTTCCTAAAATTGCTAATTACTCCTATCTATATCCACTATAATAAAAAAAATAATTATAGAACGGACAAGGAGGGACATTGACCTAACAGCGAACTCCAACGCATATGAAATTTCGAGCCTCCCACATCCAACTTTTACCTAGCCAATCAGATTTTGTGAAGGTCTCGGTTCTAGTAGGCTGTAATTGCGTAGCTAACGAGATCTAGCATTGAAAAATCATTAAATTTAAAGTAATAGGGGGGCCCGTGCGGGACCTCGTTTATTCGTTTTCTTCTTATGTACGTTTAAGAGACCGCAATGTGCCGACGATAAGATGGATTGTTTGTTAATAACAATTGTGAATCGAAGAAATCCGATTGGAATTTTAGAAAGCTCGCTACTGCATTTAGCGATTCAGGTACTAATAAATTTTCATCGACTTTTAACCGACAATAAAAATCAAGATTAAACGCGGAATTAAAAGTTGCCATCGTATTTTTGAAGTCGGTCAAGAAAATTAAATACACAAGAAATTGTAGACATCATTTTGGGTACTGGGTGAATGTTACAAAAATTGTTTGCTTGCATCTAAAGTTTATCAGTTTATCCTCCAATATTTCAAGACGCTTGTACACGTCCGTTTTTTTCACCGGACAACGGACCGTCAATAAACGGCTAACCTTGTATACATATATTTTTTTATTACCTGGGACTGCCGTCTTACATGCGCTAGTTAATAGTTTTCGGCTGGTAGTCAGAGATTACGCACGTGTGAAATGAATTATAAGAAAAAAACTCGTATTGGCTTACTATTTGTAGAAGAAGAAACAAAAATGAAACGAAAGTACTCTTAACAAAGGAGTCGCTTACGAGTGTGAGATATATTTCAAAGGTGCAAAACTTTAGGCACAATTCAAAAAATCCTTAAAAACCATTTTGTGATAGATTCAATCACAATAGAATTTGTAGAACTTGTAGAGGAGCGGATCACCCCTAAAAAGTTGCTTAGAAAGTGAAAAACCGATCAACCTCGTCCTAGACGCTAAAAATGATCTATCCTTACATTTATGGGGTCGCTGAATAAGAATGTGATATTTATATTCATCTAAAATTGGGGCTACATGGTCAAAATCGATTTTTTAACAAAAAATGCGAGAAAATATGTTTTGCGATTTTGATTACTTTTATTACTTTCTTATGTGATAATTCTTCCATAATATTTATTTAGTTGTTTAATAGATATTCCTCATGAGAATTTGAAGAGATTACAAGTAAATAATGTTTAAAAAACCATAGACAAATAAAACTACCCTTCATATCATATGACTACGACCCAATTAACTCGGTCAGTTTCGGTACAAAGTAGTTAATTTCCATACATTTAGAATAGAATGGAATTTCAGTAGACATTGAATAATTTCGAATATTCGAATATTTTTATAGTAAAAATAACTCAACAAACGATATTATACTCAATAATATTTAAAATAAGATAAAAATAAATACATTAAGAACCTTCTTACTAAACGGTATTGCCAAATAGTGCTGCTGCCTTAGTTCCACCCTCTCTCTAATGTTAAAGTTGATATTAATTCAAAAAGCACCCACACACCATGTGGGATGATCTAGGTTACTCTCCATGGTTCAAATCACATATTTCATGTATGTACGTAATTTGAGTAAAACTAAATTACCTTATATGAGTTTGTCTGTGATACGTAATGTGCGTTGGTGGATTAAACGGTTTTAAAGGTATAAAAACGACGAGGATCGTGTTTGTTTTTTGATTTTTTACATTTCACATTTTTTTAACATACCACACTTTATCCTCGTCATTTCGGTTTTATTTAAACCACATGCAAATTGAAACGACAAAAAATATTACATTTTTGAATAAGCATAATATGTTTTTATGCATAACAATCACATCAAGCAACACAAAATTCATCAAAACAATTGAAAAGGTCACCTCACAGGCAATTTCATGTATTAAAAGTTGCAAGTCAAAATCCACTATTTTAAAATTAACATCTAAAGTGGAGGGAGCTACATCACTTTCTGTGTAACACTATTTAATTAACAGTGTCCTTTTTAATCAGCACCACTTTTTCGATGTACTAAATATTCAATATAATTATTTCTTGAAATTACTTTCTTTGAATTTTCAATCATGAGAAACAGAAATCGGGCTGAATACAAACTAATTCTGAGTCAATGCGTTTTTTGTTAAAGCAGGTTAGAGTATACACACAACTAGTTTCTTGAATTTGTTGTTGTTGCGAAGTTGCTTACGGAACAGGATCTACGTTCAATTAACTTAATAAACATTTTTACATTGAATCATAATGAATTTTAATCTTCTCACATTATTAATGTAATAAATTTTGCACCACATTTTCATGTGTGGTTAAACTGTAGGTGAAAACGTCAAATGAAATAAACTCATTATTTCCTTTACTGTAACTTGAACGCGTTAAATAGTCTAGTCAACAAGTTCAAAAACGAGAAAAATAGGAATAAAGGTCCTAAAAATATGAACGTTAGTTCATTGTTTTCGAAATCACCTCTAGAAAAATGTTTTTGAATGATTTTGGTACTGGTGATCAATTGCAATTGTTATAAACAAAATAAGATTTAAAAAATAGTATTCATTTGTTCGTTAATAGTTTGGAAAATATTGATATTTAAGCAATTTTGATAAAAATTCGTTAAAAAGAGAATTTTTCCTAAAAAAAGTCCCAATACCCAGAATTCTGTTCCAATTATTTATAATTTTAATTTGACCTTGAAATTAGGGCTGCGCGCGGTTGTTATAGCATACGCGCGATAAAATAATTTTTTTATAACATAAAATGTCATTTTAAATTTTTGAAAAAATTCTATTATCTTCTTAATACTTGAAAGAATCGAAGCCCCGTCAGAAAAAAGTTTTATCACCATTTTTCAAAAAGTTTTTCAATTGTTATATTCAAATTTTTATCTAAATGAGACAAAAGGTATAAATAATTGGCCTATAAATTTTATTCTTTGTGGAGCTTTTTTGATATATTTACTTTAAAAGATTCTGCGATGAATGTTCAGAAAAGTTCAATAATTTGTTAATTATGAAACTTTTGCTATTTTCATGTCCATAGAATATTATGATTTTTCTTAATTTTAACAGTTTTAAATCGTATTTTTTTATATTTCGATTGTTTGAATAATTAGTTTAAAAAATATTTTGCTTTTAAAAATCATAATTTATACTTTCGAATAGTTTGGCGGAAAAAAAATATTTTGAAAGTAAAACATTTATTTAACGAATATTAAATAATAAAAAAAAACGATTTCAAACAATGAAGAATTGGAATTAAGAAAACAAATTATTTTTTTCTACGTCCGTTATAATATTCACGTTTTTTTTTTTTCGTTTATTTGCATTCTATATTAATAATAACGAAAATGTTTTAATTATCACAGTACCTGATACAAAAACTCATGTTCAACGTCTATTTACTGCTATTGGTGAAATATCTGACAATAGATTAAACTTGGTAAACATTTATAAAAAATATAAAAACCAACGACCCACAAATGTCAAAACAGATCATTTCTTTTTGCAGTAAAGAAATGGAAAAAGCAAAACCCAAGTTATAGGTATCAATACCTTTTCAAAAATTCTCTCGCTTATCTCAACATATTTGAATTTACCCAAAAAACTACACTAGGCATACATTTCGACTCTCTTCGACGTCTCTTTTACTGGATTTCGATGGTGATATAATTCAACTAAAGAAACACAGTGGGTGGAAATCCAACACAGTTGCGGAGGGTTACGTGGACGACTCAATGAAAAACAAAATGGATTCGGCAGTGAAAATTTTAACGGGAACAACTAGTTCGACATTGTAAATTTTCACGATCCTACCAATAATCCAATGAATACTAATACAAATATAGACGATGACATTTCTTTGAACTCGTTAAAAGTTGCCAATACAAGTACCAATAGTAATGTTACTTTTTCTTCAAATCAAATTAATAATGCTCACAGTTGCACTTCTGATATTACTATTACAAAATAAAAATTGATGGAGTTTTGTCGTAGAAAAAATTTTGTATGAAACTCGTGAATAAAGTAAAAGTATTATTTTACTCACTTGTTGCATAAATAACTATGAAATCATAATTTTCTCTGAACAACAAAAAGCGAAACATTTTTTTTGAATATTGAGTTTCCCAATTTGTTTCAAGCAATTTTATAAACATATTACATTGAAAATTCATAACATAATTAATTACTTAGTTAATTATTAATCGAAAAAAAATTGACATTTCTTGGATATTTAATTTTTGAATAGTTGTAAAAAATCATAATGAAAAAGTATTCATCCACGAAGTTTGAAAATTATAGGCCAATTATTTATACTGTTTATCCCATTATTTATGTCAACAGAAATAGAAAAAATTGTTATATAACAAATGAATAAATGTTTAGAAAATGGTAATAAATCTTCAGGGGTTCGCTTCTATCAAGTGCTAAGAAGATAATAGGATTTTTTAAAATATTTATAATGACATTTTATGTTATAAAAAAATTATTTTATCTGATGAACCCTCTTTTAGCGGCCGCGCGCGTATGCCATACAGCCGCGCGGAGCCCTATCTCCAACGTCAAAGTAGAATTATAAATACTGGAAGCAGAGTTTTAAGAGTTGGCACTTTTCTATCGAAAACTTCCTTATCTTTAACAAGCTTTTTATAAAAATGCTTAAATATTAAAATTTTCGAGTTATTAGCGAAAAACCAAAATTCTTTAAAAACATTTTTCTAGAAGTGATTCCAAATCCAATGGAATATCACTCATATTTTCAGGACCTTTATCTCTACTTTTCACGTTTTTGACATTGTTGACTAGACTAAAATTGAAGTTATAAAGTGCCGTTCTAAAAATTTGATAATTAGGATTAAACTCTGAACCGACGTCTTCGACAGGTAGAGTTCTTTATTTCTCAAATGGGAATTACAGACATGTGGTATATCGTTTGAGAGGTCTCTCAATTTTCTATTAAAAAATATCTTTTTTTAAAGTGATCATAAATATTGATAAATAAAAAAATAGAAGAGAATGAAAGAGAATGATCACAATACAAAATGCAATAAAGGACGGTCGCCTAACGTGACGATGAGCATTTTGAACATCTCCGATTTTTGTCTTATTTTTATTCCATTTGGGTTTTCCACATCATATAACGAAAAAGCATAATTTGATAAAATGTAAAACTTGCTTTCAAATTATGATCTAAACAATAATCGAAATATTTAATTTGGTTCGGCTTTAAATTTACTTACTTCGCCCTGCTTTTCAACTATTTTTAAAAAATATATTTTCGATATTAATTCCTTCCATTCTCCAAAATTTGTTATGACTATTCTATTCTTTTTTAGATCATATTTTGTTTTCATAAAATTTCATTTTGATTTCTTTTTGAATGACTTTACTAATTACCTTCTATCTCTAGATTAGGATGTTCATTAATATCATTAATTCAAATTGAACAAGTACGTGTTTGAAAAATAGAAAGAAGTTACCAGGAGATATAAAAATGTTTTTTTTTTGGTTTTAGCAAAACTGACACTAACCTCAACTACAATATTTTGTCATTTTAATACGATTAATATTGAAAGGTTTAGTCGCAAAAAACACTTTTGTGAAATCCTAAAACACAGTAAAAATATTGGTATGATGAATTGAAACGATTCAACACCAATATAAGCTCTTTTCGTGTTCAAATTTTCAAAAATTGGTGGAAAAGCTTCAGAAATTGTTCAAATGGATGAAAAGCTGTGGGTGATTAATCGATTATTGATTATTATTTCTTGAGACTGTTTATAAAGTATGGTTTTTGTAATGTTGTACCTTTATTGTCAGAAAATTGTTACAATTTGTCGACAAAAGCTTGTAAAAATTAAAAAAACAAACATGAAAATAACTAAATAAAGAAACAAATAAAATAAAATTTCAATATACAGAAGAAAACCACAATGATTAATAAAATTATAGGTATATAAGTCAATAGCAAAAATTAAATCCGGAATTAAATATTATTATTACAGAGTAAAAGGCATTTTCCAGTAAATATGCCCTCAAATTATTGCGGAAAGCGGGAAAAGATGATTTGATTGATTGATTTCACATTTTTTACATTGTAAAATATTGATGAGCCTTTAACTAATTCTGAACGTGGAGTAGGTAGGTAAAGGTCGTGCTCCGCGTTCCTAAGTGTATAGCCGTGCTTATCGAAGATGCGACTGAATAAGGGCATAATAAACTGTTAAGGAGGTGGATGAGTTTAGTTCTTTGGAAAATGATTTCAGTGCAAAGCAGTTTCCATGATCTTAGATAATTTGAGGAGTTCAATTGGGCGATAATTCAATGCTTGATTTTTATCTCCTCCCTAATGCAGAGGTATAATTATAGCCATCTTAAGAAAATTTTGAAATGAAACGTTAATTAAAGTGGTAAGGTGCAATCGGGCAAACTCGAAAACATTTTTAATGTGAATCCATCAGTTTCAGATGAGTATTTGTTTTGGTAAATTTTTGGTTACATTCTCAAAGTAATTATAGAGGTGATCAGGTGAAGTAGAGATTGTGTTCGATGAAGAAACCTTAGATCATTCACAATGGACTACGTTTCTTTAGAAACATTACGAGAATTGACCTCCTATTATAATAAATATCTTTGGCAGCGTTTATTAACTCCTTATAGATTGTTCTGTATAGTTTGACGTAATTTTTGAAGAAGACACTATTCGAGATTTCCCTTAGGTGAAATAAAAATCGTATGTAAACCTTTGTTTCTAAATGTTAATAATTGCCATCATTTTTTATTTCTAGTCTGTACTTTTTCATGGTTTTGTTGAAGAATGACATTTTTTTTTAAACTTGATCAAATAAATTTTCATTTCCTCATTTTATGTTTGATGTACAAATAATGTAGTAGTTTTTCAATATCTACTACTAGTAGCCTTACAATATTCACAGAATTATTATCCTATCCTGATTCATTAGGAAATTTCTTTCTGGATATAAACCTATTTCATTAATTTCAAGATAAAAACCAAAAACAATATCTTTTCAAATTAATTTAATAGTTTCTTTATTATAGATTTTTTGTCAAAATATCACATCTTTCTAGCTTGAACTGGTGGATATTATGCACAGTGAATGTTCCAAAAATCTTTCGCAAAAACAGCAATAGAACAAAGAGCATCACCAGTTCTTGTTCTAGAAATAAGGACTTGTCAAAATATTATTTTCTTTCAAAAATTTTGAGAATCTTCGCTAAATAAAAGAATTCTCGTGAGAAACAGAAGAAGAATGGATCTCGCGGTAATTTTGAAACAGAAAAAGCTTAAAGAATGGAAACACCAGAGCGATATTGCTTGATTAGGAAGAGTTTATGAAAATATGATGAAAAAACAACAAAAATAGTTGGACATATACAACAAACAACCCTTAATAAAAATAAAATAAGTATATACATTCACCTTTTCCAGTACCACGGAAAAGATTAAGAAACTCACTGGATAAAACAAAAAATGCCTGAAAATTAACGGTGTGAAACGGAAGAAGCGAAAAATCAAGTAGCAATTAAATTGGAAGGCTATTTTTCGACCCCAAAATATTTTCCAATACCTATTTAGAAAACCCATGTTCTTCTCTAAGTCGAAACTCTCATATTTATTCTATGTTTGTTTATATCTGCTTTGATTAAATCATTCTAGGAAATATTTTTACTCTGCCCGTTTCTTTGGATTTCAGATTTTTACATAAATACATATAGAAATAAACTTTTAAAACGAATACCTAGAAGTGTCAGACGAAAAAGAAACATTGGCTTAAAGGTAAACGGAAATCTTAGAAAGAGCTATAGAATCAAGTACCTTGAATTTATCGTTATCAAAACACACCAAAACATTCCTTCTCTGGAGGAATTTTGGTCGCTAAGCGATATATTTTTGTTTAAATATTCAAAAATCCGAATTTTACAAATAACTTGAAATCTGTACCAAATTTCGGAAAAGAGAATCAAAAATGTAGTTTCTACAAAAAAGGTTCCCTGTGATTTTTCCCTAAGAGCTGTCTTAGTAAAATGCGCTCAAACGTCGGGGTGGCATCTTACTAAAAAGTTTTCGCGCCACGTAGAGTCTGAGAGAAATTACGTCCCCAGCTGAAGAAGAAACTGCTGTACCTCCTCGAAAACTCAACATTTCGGGACGAAAGAAAATGCATTTTACTCGTTAGAGTCAACTGAATTTGCACAAAAATTCAGATTTGTAAAATTTTTTTGGAAAACAACACGAACGGGATTGTTTTTGCTGGTTGCCTGGGCGAACTTAAAACACATGTGTCTGTCACTCTGCTACACCCAGCAGCGAATCCTTGCTTGAGGTCGTCAATTAGACGATTACCCTTGAAATGAGCCCAATTATACATTTAAACTCACTCTGTGATAAGAAAAAAAACTACTTTTTCTAATGTTAGATTTTTTTATAGTTGACAAGTTTGGTAACTTTTTTATAAGTTGTTGAATACCAACCATTTTCGCGAAATAATAAGAAAACTAAAGCATACATTTTGTAGTTGAGTTGTCGAGCATCAATTTCCTCCCCAAAAAAGTTCGTATAACCTTTGGTTTCCCTTCAAAAATTTGAAAACTCGCCAAGAGCTCCAAAACGATATTTTTTTCTTAAATCTTTTTGCGATTTTTAAGAGTTTGGTTTTAACGCATCATACGAGGGGGAAACGAAAGCTTACGTGATACAGAATCGGATGAACACAGTCACCCTCTATACAGATATCCATTACAAAAAAGAAACACAAGGAACCTTTTTTGTATGAAATTTTTTGAACTACATTTTTGATTCCTTCGCATTTTTCGAAATTCGGCATAGATTCTGAGTTATTTGCAAAATTTTGAAAGTTTAAACAAAAACATATCGCTTAGCAGTCAAAATTTTGATGTTAACTTTCACCCTGAAATCTCCCTAAATCCAGAAAATCAGCGACATAACTAATTTTCGTGGGTTTCGGCTCTAATTGGGCTGTATTCACTGGACTATGAGTTTTAATTAGTAAATAGAACGGCGTAAATAGAAGCCCATTTCGTTTCTGATAAAACTTCGGTCGGTGTGACAAAAAATATCTTATGCATATGTCCACTTCAACTTTACGTTTTGACTACATATTCTTAACTGTAAAGCAAGCGTGCCTTTCCTCTAGACTGCCAATCAATTGTTGCAAATTACCTTTATTAATTGTCATAACTTCCTTCTAACGGAAACGGATATTCGTACATGAAATGTTTCATAAGTGTCTATTTAAACAAAAGTAATATCACGTCCGTATGAAAGGAACACAAATTATACTACAATAAATATATTTCCTTGCCTACTTAATTTCATGTCTGAATCAATTATATATGAAATTTATAGACGATTTCTCTTAATGACGTTTATTTTATATTATAAAATAACCTCAAACGACAATGTCAATATGAGTGAAATTTTTCGATATGACGATAAGAAATATGTTTGTAACAATTTTCTCTTAGTGTCAAATTCAGTCGGCAAGAATGTAGATTTATTACACCCAGATTTTTCAGTTCGTTGAGTTGAATGTTGTAAATCAAAACGGCTGGTTCTTTTAGTACGAATGCCTATTTGCTATACATATTTGTTTACATAGAATAAACTGAGATTCTGGGTCATTCCTTCGCATTTCTTAGGCTTTTGTTGAAAGACAGAGAAAGTTGTTTACAGGGTAGAAGGCACTTTCCAGTAAATATGGCTTTAAATTATTGCGGAACGCGGAAAAAGCTTATATCGATTTGATTTCAGTTAGCAAGTTATTGCGCTTTTTTTTGTATTGTAAAATATTGAGCCTATTGAGATAACGCGCGACCTTCATACCTCGTGTATCACTTCGACACAATATCAAAACTGGGGTAGGAGATACTACAGCATCCCCCTACAGTCCGGACTTATTACCTTGCAACTACAACATGTGTGAACCACTGAATGAAGATCTCGGAGGTCAAAAATTCAACACCGACGACGAGGTAGAAAAGTGCGCACATGGTTGTCCAAGGAATTCTTTGATATCCGCAACGAAAAGCTTCCAAAGAAGTGGGAAAAATGTATAACTAGTGAGGGGAATTACACAGAAAAACTATAAATTTTTTGATAATAAATAAATGTGTCAGAACAAATTTTAATATAAGTTTTAATTAAATATAGAATATATTTTGAACTTAGAATAGTTACATATTTGTATACAAAGGACTGAAAGTGCTGCTTTGTTGAAAGAGTCTGAAAATTGCGAGACGAGCGAAGCAAAGCGAGCAGCGGACGAGTCCAACAAAGTTGTATTTGAGCCGTGGCGTACACAACAGTTTTTGATTTTTTTGCAGTATACCCTTTGTTTTGTTTCTTCAGAAAATTGATGAGCTTTGGATATTTGTTGATGTGAACATCTTGTTTTATTGCGAGAGTACTTTTAATCATCGAGAATGTAGACCATAAAGTAGAACTTTTCCAGATTTTAGATTTTTCTGAAAAATAAGCGAGCACTACGTTTTCCGTGCGGTTTTTCACCTTTTTCTGGTGACACCACTCCATAAAGAGCTCATACTGTTTTTCATACCTTTCGTACGAGATTTATCCGGCAACGAATTAAGAACGGCCGCATTGCCTTCTTCGGTGAGGTGGCGTGGATTCCAGTAAATCATCATCGCTTTTTCATCATCATTCATTATTATTCATTAATTTGGACCAAACTTCGAATAACAAATAAATTCAGAAAATTAAAAATTTAAGGTTATGCAAAATCATCGAAGTGAAACTGTCAACTGTCAATATTGAAGTGGCTAGAGTCACATTTAGGGAAGTTGAAGTTGCCTACTCCAGAGTGTCCCGAAAGTGTTTTGCAGTACGGAACTGTCACTTTCGCTACATATAACACTCAAAACGCAACACTCAGTATGTAAATGAGTACAAAAAGAACAACTTTCAGATCGTCGTCTAAAAATAGATATTTGTAGAATTTTTTTGCATGTTATTGAGAAATCGTACTAAATAATTTCTCTATTCTGACTTTTTTGAGTTTGTTCAGGCTAGTTCAAGCTAGGAAGGTCGGGTTATTCTTGAAGTAGATTGTCATTGGACAAATCGCTCTGGATATGGTGCAATATACCCAACAGAAGCTTATGCCGGTGTCATGAATCCAGGAGAGTGTCTAGTAACAGTCCATTACCACTTTGATGTTATTGTTTTTAAAACTATCTGGCTGTCTCTATAGATTGTTGTGTTATGTCTTTTTGTTAAAAATATTTGAATATTTCTCGAACAAACCAGAAATTATTTCAAATTTAAGGTAACGCATCGGCGGTACTTATCTCATCCTGAACCGAAACACGTTTAAGTGAAATTAAAACGATTTTTTTCCTAAAATAATATTTGTTTGGTACCTAAAAACAGCATTTTTGGACAGCAATTGGACCTCAGATGTTATAAAGTAAATGAAATCTTGGACAGCATCTTGAAATTTTATAGACATATCCGAGGTAGACTTTCAAATTTCATTCTTTTCCCAATCCTTTTCCCTACTTTTTCTTTACTGATATTCATTTGGTGGAACTCCCAAAACTTTTGTAAATATAAATGACGACATAAACAATTTTTGTGGCGTTTTTTGATTTAGTGTTGGTAAAAGCTTTGATTTAACTTCGACATGAAGTATTGATACTGGAAATGTATACAACATCCGAAAAAGTACAGAAATCGTAAGCATTAGTAACCTGTCAATCACGCGTCTCGAAATAATTATTCATAAGTAATCAAATAATAAGTTTTGCTGAACTTCCGAAAAACGCCAATTAAATTTTACAGGTGACGTCGATATTTTTGATATTCACGCGATCTCGCAAGGTCGAAAATCGCGGTCATTTCGTGCGCAGGTAAGTAGGAGCAGAAATATCCGCCATTTTGCTCGTTCAGTGAATTAGTGGTAAATAAAACATTGCAAGCTTAAAACATTTTTTGTGGTTTGCTTTTTTGAGTTAAAATTAGAAGGAATACTTTCAAAAATTTAAATAGTTATTAAATAATCCAATGTTTCGTCAATTGATAATTGACACAGACCCTCCCAAAAAGATGGAACCTTTTTAAAATAGCAACAATTATGCCAACAGATGCTGAAGAAAAAATTTGGGCCATTAATAATAATCTTGTGCGAGTCAATAGATGGTGCAGCAAGCACAACCAGTTTGCTAAATGGTATGATGATGGTACCGTTTGTGGCCACTTCAGATGTTTCGGAAAAATCAAGGGCAGATCGTTCGACCATAAAGGTTCAGCGGAAGAAGACATATGGTTCGAACGATTGCACACTAACGTCCGTCAAATAATAATTATCGCCTATTTTTTTTTTCACAAGGATTTTCATTTGAACAAACGATAAAAGAGGCCTCTATTATGGGAACAACAGTTTCGTTAGAATCAGTGAGCAACGTCTTCAACTATGCCCGTGAAGTTTGTATGGCCAGTTTAGACCGAACATATGAAGATGAAGGCCAAATTGGTAAGGATGGTTGCGTCGATGAAATGGACGAATGTAAAATCCGACGAAGAAAATACAATAAAGGGAGCATGGTCGAGGGTCATTGGATATTAGGAATGATCCAGCGTGGTGGCGATGGCTACCGATTGGAGCTATGTCCTGATAACTCTAGAAGTGCTGAAACATTGATGGAGCTTAAAGTTAAATATCAAAGTCGCGACTATCATTCATACTGACTGCTGGAAAGGATATTTGGCGCTAGAAAGTGAAAGCTACCAGCACTTTACAGTCAACCATCAAAAGCACTTTGTTGACCCCAAATCAGGGGCCTACACCTAAAAATATTGAATCCAGCTGGAGAAGAGAAGAAGAATATCGAGGGGGGAATCAGAAGTAACTTGGACCTGCATCTTCGTGAATTTCTCCGGCGAAAAAATGTGGATCCATTCAATGCAATCATTGTAGATATAAATTTTTTGTATCCTGGAAAGAATGATCGATCTTCAATGAAGAGGATGGGGAAAGTGACTAAATTTTTGTGGAATAAAATCGCTTTTTACTTATTTCTATTGTTTTTATTGCTCCATTGGGATCGGAAAATACGTCGATGCTATCGATTCGGTCAGGTTTGGTTAGGTCCGGTGCGTTTACTATCGTATTTATATTTTTCTTTCCTTTTTCGTGGCACGAATATGCCTTTTTTGATCGAATTTCTAATTCACTTTTCCGCGCATGCGCACGATCCTAGGTATATTTTATTAGTCCTTATTCGATTGTGACCATTCCCTATCAATTTTACCTTCCAATTCCTCTTGACGTTTTTCGAAAGTTTATCCAGAAGTTTTAATATCCAAACAATAAAATAAATTAGAGTAGAGTTCTTGGAATTATTTTTCATCACTTCAATTATATTATCAGTCGTCTTTTACCATCTCAAATATGTATAAGTCGAATTCCTTTTCATATTTTACTTTCATTATCGTTTGATTTTGTATATGAATCAACAAAACGGTTAAAGTAGATTTTTTAGGTTTTTAGTAAAATAGTTTTTATGAAAAATTCGACACCAATGGAAAGAAATGATAGGAACTTGTTTGCAGAAATTACAACTATTAACACGTAACGTTGACATTTTATCATTGTCAACATAAAAGCTTTAATTAGGTACCTACCCGTATCTTGAAATTAACCATTTTTAGGCGCTCTTTTCAATATATTTTCATAATGATCCGATCAATTCAATTCATACAATTAAAAACCGAACTAGTTCCATATCAATAAATCAATAATTACGAAACAGAAGCTACAAATTCCTCGCAGCATCAGATACTCCCTTCCTTTTTTTTTAACTTGGCGTTTTAGCCAGTCTTGTTATAGTCTGATAGAAAGCCGACAAGAATAAAAATAACAAACGTATAATAAAAAGAATAAAACCAGTAATTTTCGACCAGAGGCGCTCGTTGATGTGGTTTAATGTCAACACATTTTGAATATTTTTCAACTGTCAATTGTAAATTGACGAACCGTATACAAAAAAATAAAGATGTTTTCAAATTTTAGGAACTACTAATAGTTTATTTGAAACTTAATCAATTACACACTATCTTTCTTTCGAACTGAATTTTTGATTGGTTTGAATCTCCAATTTTTGAGAAGATTTTTCAAATTCTTCCATATATCCTATGATTCCAAAAGGGAAAATTAAAAAACTAAATTATTGTTTTCAAAAATGCATGAAAGTCTTTCTGATATGTCCAGCCTAATCGTTGAAAAGTTGTATCTGATTTTTACAGCAAGGTCTTTGTTTAAAAACGTGTTATCACAGAACATGGCATACCAGCCTATTTGTTTGGTACGGAAAATTATTAATTTTCCAAAAAACTTTAACGCTTCGGTACCAACTTAACAAGATAATATCGAATATAAGTTGAGTTGTCGTTCAAAAGTGTATACTTAAGCCCAGCCCTAATATTTTGGATTTTACCAATAAAGGATTAACCCAGAATCATTTAAAATCAATTAAAATAAATGACCAATAATTGTTTCAAATATTTAGTTATGGCTTTAGATGTGGGATTCAGATGTAAAGAACAAATAGACAGACAATGATACAAGTTATTAGTTTGTATTACTAATATATAACACACTTTTAATACGTTCAAAGGCTTCATGGTATATACGACAAAGTAAGGATGTTCATAATGTTTTAGAAATTCCAAAAATCCGTGAAAAGTAAAAACGTCTGTTGCTAAACCTAACCTAACCAACAACCAATATGAGGGTTCAAAAGGGTGGCCATCATTTCCCCGAAAAAAGAAAATGATAATCCGTTCACACAAGACTGAACTAATGGACCTGAGCCAGAAAATTCTAAGTAACGTTCTTAATGTCCAAACAGCATACAATTAAATTATACCGTCTACTCATAATTAATTATCGGATTGTTTTTATTTTGATTCCAGCTACCGAAGATTTGTACAAAGGACGGTTATTTAATGTCTCTTAGAATCATCAAACTGATCAAGAAGAAGATCAGATAGTTGAAGAAATCATTGTTGACTAAAGTGATGGCTCTTTAATAGAGAACAACGTGCAGTCAAAAATAGAGTCAACAGCAAATGGTCACCTTAAATTAAATATTGAAAAAACAAAAAATAGTTGAAAATATTAATGAAAACATTTATAGAATTGCAAATTTATATTAACAGAAAACTCATGTGAAATATCTTGGAATTAGTAGATTTCTATTATTTTCATTCATTTGCACCTGATTAAAATCATCAGCAGCTACAAAATATTCTTCAATTCCTTCTGGCTGATTTAGTATCGTTTGTTGGATTTCCCTACTTTTTCAGGGTTATATTGCAATTTTTGTAAAAACGTTTGAACCGACTTTTCAAAACCCCATTACACATCACGATACAATTTCTTGCACGGCCATGTGTAATGTTATAATGATATTGGTGTGAATTTATTGCAGGTTTCCATATGGAAGTCATGAACCATTGTTGTTGGGGATATCATGAATCACCATGAAGTGTGATCCCCATCATTATGATATTGACTTAACTTCATGTTTGATGAAGTTTCTCCACATGAAAGCATCATGACTGGAGCCCGGATATCTGGCATTTATATTTGAGATTTTCAAATCATAATCACAAAATATTAATTATGATTTTCAGAATAACGACAAAACATTTTTCGAGTGGAATCCTTGTTCTTCTTCTGTTGCAATATGTGTACAATCTATTGCACCAATAGCCCCTGGAAATTGGGTTTTAATCATAAATCTTTCCTTTATTTCATATTTATCCAACATATCAATAATCAATTGTGTTACTTCAGGCACACATAGACTGACTGATACTGATACTTTGTTGGGACATTGATTGAATGACTGTCAAATAACTCTTTGATATGTTTGTTTTGCATATAATGATAAGGCTGCAAATATGTTTCCCAATGGTTTTATAGCTATGTAATTATTGGAATTTCTCAAATATGGACTAATTGCATAAAACAAGAAACGAACTAGTTTCTTATTCAAGCTGAACAATTGAAGTGTTTACCAGTTAAAGATAAAGGATCTACAGCATCCCTCATAAGTCGTCGTCGAAGGTAAAACTCTTGGTAACTGGCTCTACGGCTTTCTTTATTAGCTAATAACTTAGAGTAAACAGCAGGGTTCATGCAGGGACTTCCTAAAAGATTAAAAATTCTCACTCTCACTTCCTTATTCATCTTTGAATCCGTTTGCCTAATTCGTAAGCACGCTTCTCCAATTTCAGAAAGATTTTTGCACAGCTATGAGTCAAAATATACAGAAGAAACAGTAAAAATTGACATAATCCGAAATAAAAATTAATCAAGAAGTGATAGAACATGCAATACGACAAAGTAACTTCAGAAATGATGAAAAATATGGGACAAAAAGGAAAAGACGTGGTGCTATAGAAGATGAGGCACTTCCGACAAACTAGCAGAAGGCATTGATGGTACCAATATTCAAAAAAAGTGATACAAGAAATAATTAACGAGGAATAGCATTAATTAGTACATAGATGAAAATGATGGAGAAAATATTAGAGAAACTAGTTAGATTAACAGTAGAAGATTACACTTAAAGAATCTCAGAGTGGATTTCGAATGGAAAAAAGCACCCAAGAGATCATGTATTTACTATAAAACAGATGACAGAAGCAGCAATACAAGAAAAGAAGAAATAGTACATGGCCTTAGTATATTTAGAAAAAGCTTTTGAAAGAGTACCTAGAGAGAAAATATGAAGGAATTGGTCGCAAGAGGAGTGAATATGAAAATTTACACAATATTTATGTAAACAATGAGAATTCAGTCATAAGGAATAACAAAATATCAAAAGGCTTCAACTACAAATATAGGATTAAGACTGGATTTACTATTCATCATATTCATGGACGAGATCATAAAGGGATGAATTGTATGAATCGATACTGAAACATTGAAACAAGTTAAACATTTCCAATACCTAGATACAATAATAGAAGAATACGGGACACAAGATGAAGATATAAATAACAAAAGTGCAAAAACCAGAAAACTATATAATGCAATGATTACTGAATTCAATAATAAAAAAGAAATATCCAGAGACATCTAACTAAAGATATTTAAAACAATATATTAAAGACTAATTCTAACATTCGGGTGTAAATCTTGGTTATTGATAGAACGATAAAAAAGTAGAATTTAGGCGACAGGAATGAAAAATCTAAGAATAGTAATAGAAGTGACAGAAAAGATAAAATAATAAACGTGGATAAAAGAAAAGTATAATACTTATTTTAAAGCATTTTGAATCGGTAGCATATGGAATAAAAATTATAAAAGTTCACAACTTAGTTAAAATTTGTTATATGTTCCACTGTATACGTATAAAATTAACAATTATTCGGGTACAATATGAAAAATTTCCTTGGAAACTAAAATTCCATCATTAAACGGACCACCCAGTAAGAATAAGAAACAATAATACCAATAATTATACACAATTACATTACTACCAATTTAACAGAATCACGAGTTTGGGCTCGCTTAATGCCATTCTGATACAAGGCAATGATCTGTTGAAGATGATACAGGTAGGGATTGAAACCAAGAACGAAAGAAAATAAAATATGATCTCAAGGTTTAATTTAAAATCAAAACTGACGAAAAATATGGCGAATATGGGCAATAAAAATGTGGAAATACTGCAATTGTTATTTATTTCGTAATAATATCCATATTAGTTCGTCTTTGTTGTGTCAAATCCACTCAATTTCTTAATTTATTTATTTCCGAATAATTTTATTTCATTCAACAAATATGTCTTCTGAGTACACACCCGTTCTAATCACAGTCAGCACTCAAATAATAGTAAAAAAATACCATTAAGATTAGGCAAAAAATATACTAATTGGAATTACTTTCGTGTTTATTTGGATAGCTTGCTGACATCTCCAAGTTTCTTTAAAAACTGAAGAAAACATTGATAATATGGTTGAACACCAATTAAAGATGAATTTACCACACCCAAAACTCTCTTGATGATAATTGTACAAAAAATTATGTACGAACGGAAATTAAGGAAAATTTGGCAAAGAGCACACGCACCCGCTGACAAGACTAAGTTGAATCAGGCAACTTTAGAACTGAAAACACTACTCAACAATAATAAAATGATGAAATACAGAACTACCTCAGGAATTTAATAGAAGCAACTGATTAGGACTTATGGAAAACAACGAAAAAACTGAATAGACCGCAACTAACAAATCTTCCTATCCGCACTCCTTAAGGTCGATGGTCAAAAAATAGCCAAGATACAGCATGTTTGCAAAAAACTTACTACAAGTTTCTCGTCCCAACCCCATAGAGAACAACTTCAATATTGAGAGTCAAAGACTTTTTGGAATCTCCATATCAACTAGAGCCTCCCTTGAAAAATTCATCGTAATCCAAGTCAAAAAATCGATACAACAGTGGAATCATATACGTAACAGACTGAGAATATTCCGGTTTTTTCATCGTTTATTCTCTTTGATATCAATATCAATTATATACCGCCCTCCGGCTCAAAACCTGAAAAAAAAACTCCCTTATCCTAGCAAACTTTAACTAACGTTTGTTCCAAGTTGTATTGGATTTTTATTGTTGATTCAAGAACAACACTAGATTTTTATATGTTGATTAATTTTTAACTTTTCTTTGTATCAAATTTATGTATAAATATATTTGAACATTATCATCACTCAATATACTTCAGTTGAGTTTCAGACACCGAAAATGAGGACGACAACAGAAGAATTTCTTTTAGAACTTTCTTTTTATCCTGGGTGATTTTCAGGTATTTTTGAACTTAGCTCTCCGTAAGTTTTTTGTTTTCCAAATCCAGCAATTGCATTTGAAGCGATCGAATATCAATTTAAAATGACTCAATGATGATCTCTTTATGTTGAGATTTTTTTCTTACTTATTTTTGAACTACTCTGAACTACCTCATAGGAAATTTTTCGAAACATATTAGTCATTAAGTAACGCGTAGTCTGGATTGCATTTTTCTTGCAGTATTGTATATAGTTCTCTTCATTTTATTGTGTTATCTACTATATATTTAGTAACTATTCGTTTTCTTTCAAATTAGGATATTCTAGACGTATTATCGATGGTATTGTGAGATGAGGTATACAAACTGAAAACTACAAAACGAATAGATTTTTTTATTTAAAATACCAAAAGCCGACTCTGTAAACAGAAAAGTTTTGCTATGAAACCGGAATCCGTATTCCTACTCTTACGAAAAAACAAACAAATGCGAACAGATTCATATTAATTATGATAATATTATGCTACATATTTCTTAGACTAGTATAAACTTAATTGCACCTCATTAGATGATATAGACTCTACAAGAAATTAGATTCTTCGTTTTCTGGTGAGATGGTGAAGACTAAGACATGATTTATTTGAGTAATAATTGAACAGTATCTCTGTCTTTTCACTCGAGATATAATATAATAACTAATAAACTCAAAGCATTTCAATAAACTGCTAAACGATGGATCAAGAGGCAACAAAGGAGACGAGTTTGAAGAAGAGGAAAAAGTCAATGAACCAGTCTTGGTAGAGTAAACACCATCGAAAACAGAAGTAGAGGAAATAAAAAATAATATGTTGAATGGCAAAGATTCCAATAGAAGTTATGTGGTGAACCCTTAAGGGCAATTATCTACTCAGTACATAAGGGGATGTGACAGACTTCGGGAATTATAGGGGTATCACTTACATACAATGGGGTTTTAAACAGAAGAAGACCACTAGTGATCAAATTTTCATTCTGAAGGCAATCCAGAACGATAGCTATGACCGAGGATTAAACCTGAAGCTAAGTAGAAGAAAATTGGTTTCAAACACTAGCAGTACTCAGAATACCCAAATGACACTGTATGAAGTATCTGTCGAAGGAAGGTTGAAACAAAAAGAGGTTTAAAGCAAGCACTTTAAACAGTGTTGTCTGAGCTTGTATTAGAAATGATGCTGACAAGTAGTGGCATCCGAACCCAGGTGATGATTTACAATGACAAAACACAAATCCTAGATGTGGTACTTATAAGTAGAACGAAAAAGGATCTAGAAAAGAAAGCAAAATATGGACTGCGCATTAATGAACAATGAACCAAATATATGGAGATGAAAAGGGATCGGAATAGCTGCAAACAATTGAAACTGACGACAGAGCCAAATAAGGAATATATAGTTCAGGAGTTCGAATACCTAGAAGTCACAGTGACAAACGAAACTAGGGAAATCGACAAAAGACAAAACGTTTGGAACCGTAGGAGGACTATTAAAATCAAAAGATATTTCAAGAGCTACCAAGTTACGCATTTACAAGATAGTTATACAACCAACGGTGCTATATGGCAGTGAGTGTTGGATAATGAACAAAATAAACATATGGGAGGGAAAGCTACTGAAGAGGATTTTCGGATGAGTGCAGGAGCAAGTGGAAGATGAGTGGAGAAGAAGAAAGAACTGTTGGTCAAGCTGAGATGGGATATGTGGTCAGAGCAAAAAGACTCCGTTGGGGCATATAGTCAGAATGGACGAAGATAGTTGAGGGACAAGATTCTTGTTA
Source organism: Diorhabda carinulata (assembly GCF_026250575.1). NCBI lineage: Eukaryota > Metazoa > Arthropoda > Insecta > Coleoptera > Chrysomelidae > Diorhabda > Diorhabda carinulata. The sequence goes on from NC_079462.1 coordinate 17,258,491, forward strand.
ATTGGGGAAGGAGCGAAAAGGAAAAGAGGGCAACAATTTGTATAATGAATAGATAATCAATTTTCAACTATGGGTGAGGGAACTGAAAAAACGGAATACACACCACACATATGCATCTCGCACGGTGCGATTATCATTTTTATTTCCAGTAGCAACGTGCGAAATGCATGCACGCTGCATGGTTGTGGCACGTGTTAATGGCACGGTGAAAGAGGCGGGAACATTTTAGCGCTCAGTTCATTGGAAAATGTCATCGTCGCCAAATGATGAAATGCTGTTCTTAGTTACTTAGAAAAATAAATATTAATATTGGGCACACTCTTATTGGCGCTAAAAAGTTGAGTGTAGACAACAGTAGGAACACACAGAAAAATTATAGTAGTTGTACTTCATGAATCCAGTGCTTTTCTTAAGGTATGTAATATATGAATGAATAAAGGTTTTTGCAATATTCGATATATAGGAACTTATCAACGCAGTGCTCCGTGGGAGTGAGAGCTTCAGGGCTGTCTGTGTATGGAAATGTGTTTTGCACATGTGTCAACTCAAGACTCAAGTTTCCCGTAGCGCCAAAACACGGCACAGTGGAACACAGATGGCGCTACCTTAGATCAGAGGCATTGATAAGATCAAAGAAGTTATTTGGAGCATACAAAATTAGAATAAAACGAACAATAATACGAAAAACATTTACATACGGAAAAGAAATTTGGGTTTTAACAGACGCTGAAGAAACTAACTGGTTATATGGGAAAGACACGTGTTGATGAAAATTTGTACATCTCCTCCAAATAGCGTGATGTTCATCGATATTTTTGTCGATTACAACATCCCCAATGGCTCGCAATTGCAAGGAAAGAGTTGTTACCACTGTCTAGTTTCGACGTTATTACGTATTAGAGTGGTATAGCAAACTCTCGTACAAGTAGAGACCCGAACTGAAGACAATGCCAAAGAGCGCACAAAGATACCACTGGTCAAGTAGGGATCAAGCGTAGTTGCTGGTAATGTAGATAACATTTCGATCTTATAGAAAAATAAATCAATTCTATATATATTAACTCAAACACAGAAGATCACACATACATTGCAAAAAATACTGAAACTATTTCCCTTTGTTTTAGGTTTTATTTTAAAATTTCTCAAGTTTTGGTTGGGATTTCGTCGAAGATTTAACATCCGTTTCCCTATTAGGCTTCGCGGTGAGAAACTGAATAAATCTCACACATTCGAAAAATATGCGTGAGGTCCATTCTCCGACAATGAATTATTCAGTTTGCTGTCCTGGTCGCTGTTTAAATTTCTGGTTTCTTCCGTCGCGATCGGTGAGAAGATACTATTTACTACATCGCACGAGGAACCTATTTGTTTACCGATCAATTTTCAAAAATCACACCGGAATATTAATTCGGACCATTCAACAAATCATGATATAAATCTTAAAATAACTTTCACTTCCTATTATCAGATACAAAAAAAAAGAAAAAAAAAAAGATCGTGACAATAGGCGAAGATAAACGAACCAACTTTTTTGCTTATTCCATCACAACAGTATTTAATTTTTAATATATTGTAGGTACAAGGATATCAAATATAAAGTGATGCTTCAAGCAGGTCTTTCACTTTTTACCTATTTTTTGCTTTCGTCTTCCAATCCTGAGTTTTCCTCTCTCTCTCTCTCTCTCTCTCTCTCTCTCTCTCTCTCTCTCTCTCTCTCTCTCTCTCTCTCTCTCTCTTAGGTCTTCCATCACCTCTGCGTACCATCTTCTCCTTGGTCTTCCTATATTTCTTGTTCCTCCTTGTTCTATGTCAATCACTTTTTTGGTGCTCCTAAATCGGGCATTCCATATAGAGTTCTTAGTTCTGCTTCTTCAAATATTACGGGTATCCAAAAGTAACCGGAATAGCATTGCCATGGGTGGAGCTTTTGTAGTACTGATTTAGTGCCGTTAGGGCCTGCTTAGCGCAACTCGTCGCCCGTACAGTGCCGCGCGAGCCGTTTACTTGCCACGTTCTGTTCGTCACTAGTGTGAGTTTTTGCTAGTGCTGTTTCACTGCTGCTGCTTCGTTTTTTTATTATGGCAAATTTAAGTGAACAACGTGCCGCAGTGAAATTTTGTTTTCTACTCGCTGCTGAAACTGTTTTAATGTTGAAAACTGCTTACAAAGATGATGCTATGGGGAAAACTCAAGTATATGAGTGGTTGTCTCGATTTAAAAATGGCGAGATGTCGATTGATGACAAACCTCGCTCAGGACGCCCATCAACTGCCCGAATCGATGAAAATGTTGAAAGAATTCGAGAGCTTGTGCGCACAGACCGTCAACATACAAGTCAACAACTGTTTTAAATCAGTGGAATATCTTGGGAGCTCGGTTCAGCGAATTTTAACAGAAGATTTAGGAATGAAACGCGTTGCTGCGAAATTTGTTCCTCGGACTCTGACTAACAATCAAAAAGAACGTCGAGTTTAAACATGTCGTGAACTGAAATAACAGCTTGGAACTGATCCAGATTTTCTTTCAAAGGTAATTACTAGTGATGAATCGTGGTGCTATGGTTACGACCCAGAGTCAAAACAACAATCAAGCCAGTCGAAAACACCATCGTCATCCCGTGCGAAAAACTGTCGCCAAGTTAAGTCAAACATCAAAACAATGTTGATTTGTTTCTTGATGTGAAAGGAATTGTTTACATGGAGTTGTTTCCCCAGGTCAGACTGTCAATCAAACCTTTTATTTGGAAGTGTTAAGAAGATTACGCAACAGTGTTCGCCGACCTAGCTCCGTGCGTAACAATTGAGCAGTATCTATGTCTTTTCACTCGAGATATAATATAATAACTAATAAATTCAAAGCATTTCAATGAACTGCTAAACGATGGAGCAAGAGGCAACAAAGAAGGCGAGTATGAAGAAGAGGAAACAGTCAATGAACCAGTCTTGGTAGAGGAAACACCATCGAAAATATAAGTAGAGGAAATAACAAATAATATGTAGAATGGCAAAGATTCCAATAGAAGGGTATCACTTACATACAATGGGGTTTCAAACAGAAGAAGACCAGTAGTGATCAAATTTTCATTCTGAAGGCAATCCAGAACGATAGCTATGTCAGAGGATTAAACCTGAAGCTAAGTATAAAAAAAATGGTTTCAAACACTAGCAATACTCAGAATACCCAAATGACACTGCATGAAGTAGCTGTCGAAGGAAGTTTGAAACAAAAAGAGGTTTAAAGGTGTGACTTTTTCTTGTTTCCACGTATGAAAAGGGACATGAAAGGACGGCGTTTTGAAAACATTGAAGACATCGAGAAAATAACGAGACAGGAGCTTGCAACCATCTCTAAAGATGAGTTCAAACAATGTTTCGAACAGTGGAAACACCGCTGGGACCAATGTATTACTTGTAATGGAGAATATTTTGAAGGGGATAAGGTTGTTTTGTAAATATTTATATAATAATTCCGGTTATTTTTGGGTAGATTCCTTATTTCAATATTTGTTCTCCTCAGTCATAAATCTTCCTCCTTTCTACAGCCTAGTTTCCTTCTAAGTATTTTTCTTTCCCATATATCTAACTTCTCTTCCTCTGCTTTGTTGAGAATCCACGTTTCGCCTCCGGAGCTCACTGTTTGTCTTATTGTTTTGTAAAGATGTGGCTTTGCCTTTCTGGAAAATTTTTGGGACCTTATTATCGCGTTCAGCGCTCTCAACTATTCAGTTCTCCTCGTCATCCTCGCTTCCAGATTTTCTCCCTCCTCACCGTCGTCCTTGATAACCACCTCATAACTTTGAACTTGTTTTAAGCTCATTGTCATTCCTTCGTTCAGTTGTATTGATAAAATTGCTCTTTTCCTTTGTGGTGTTGTCATTATCATGAACTTCGATTTATCTTCGTTGACTCGTAAATTCATTGCCATTTCTATGAAGACTGCAGGTTTCCTTAAGCTCGTTTTCCGATGTTGAACGGATTACTACATCGTCTGCATATGCCATTAGTTCCATTGTTGTGTTGTTCTTAGTGTCCCTGTTCTGTTCAAACCAATTTCTCGTACTATCCATTCTAATACTATATTGAAGTAGTTTTAGTCCTGTTAGTCTGGAAACATTTTGATATTCTTTGACTTGCCTTTACCTTCGTTTTTATATGTTTGAATGTCATTTTCGTAAGACTTATAGGCTGTTTTGAAATACTAGGATCGTTCATAAATGGTTTCTGTTTACAGTATCGTAAGTTTTTTGAAAATATATGAAGACTGAGTGAACTGGCGGATCGTATCAATACCCAATTCTTTGCGTTTGCCTCAGGGTTAAAATGTAGTCTGTGACTGATCTTTCAGATCTGAACCCACATTGGTAGTCTCCTCTATATACTCTGAAACTTATCTATTGCCTTAGTCAAAATTAAACTTTAAAGTGAATAAACACTAAACAGATAGTTTCGGCCCTATGTTAGCTAATGTTTTAGTATAGACGACATTTCCATATTATTTTCATCATAGTGATAGATTGTGGAATGTTGTTAAGTCATCTAGTGTCATAAGTCATGAGTGTTATTGACATATTTTCGTTATTTGGAATTACGTTTTTGTTCAAATTTTGTTCTTTACAACAAGTATTTGTTTTAGTTTCCGCATCATCAGAATTGTTCGAACCAAAACTAAATTAGTTTGCATTTGCGATTTAATTACCCTATAAATGTTTAGACGAGTTTCTTTGAAATGCAGAAGATATTACACGTATTTCTCAGATCTCTAAATCAACCAATCAACAATAAGTAAAAAAATATTCCTAAAAAACGAACTATCCTCTACCGCTGAGGGTGCGAATGCATATGCGAATGGGGGTGTTGAGGGTGGCCGTAACCTTGATGCGGAGGGGGTAAAGGACTTGGACATGCTTGTGAGTACCCTCCGTGTTGCGGCGACCCTCCCAACCCGAGGTGTGTTTGTTCTAAATGAGAATAGTGACCTTGACTTGCAAGAGAGTGGGGATGAGCATGCGTATGAGGCGAACCATATACCATTTGTCTTACTTTGGAGTCATCATCGGATATGTTGTAAGTGAGTTCCGTTTCTTCGAAACCAGTTGCAGACATTCTTTGGTCTCCCCCTGCAGATCCTGCTGGTGGGTCGGGAGAGTTGAGGCAGGTTTGAATAAGGGCTTTTCCTGGAAATAAGATAAAACGTACTTCAAAAAATACGGATTTGAAATAATAATAAAAACAAAAAAGTTATCCTTTTCAGTCAGAGTCAAATACCGTAAGAAATTGGATGGTGGTAAGTATGACGATCTTTCCAGTTGGACATTTGAAATCGGTAATTATTTAGAATTGGGGCACTAGGTAAAAATCGTTCCAAAAAATTTTTCACGCATTTGGGGTCGTTTCTGGCAAGGCAAGTAGACATATTATTTCTATTATTTTCGACATTAAAACTTACACATGATAAATCAATGTAACCTAACCTAACCAATTCTAAATAATTACCATTTTGATTAGGTTAGGTTAGGTTAGGTTTCATTGATTTATCATATGTAAGTTGTAATGTCCAAAATAGTAGAAATAATATGTCTCCCCCGCCTTAAATTTACTATTTTTACCCTCAGAAACAACCCCAAATACGTGAAAAATTTTTGCCTGGAGCTTCAATTCTAAATAATCACCTTAAAATCTTTCATGTCCTTGGAATATTTTACTTTCAAATTAGTGTAAAAAACAGGAAGCAACAAGTGAATTTCCGGTCGGTACTGGGTTGCGAAACTACGTCACTGTTTATTGGTAATAAATTTTAGAATTGTAATTAAAAAGCCGATGACGTTTTCACAGTTTTATTTTTTGCAAACAAATCGATGAGTAGAAACGACTATTCGATAAAAACTCAATTATCACGTCTCTACATTATTAGCATTCTTCACAAAAAAAGTCATTTCAGTTATTATTTTTTGTCGTCGTTACCACAAAAAGGTAAACTCATGTGATGTATGTAGAAATAGCAACATACTATGAACAAATAATGTAACCAAGACTTTTAGTTTCTTTCACAAGTATCGATTCATTAATATCCGAGGTCTGGCTATTAAATAATGAGTCTGTGCGCCTTAGATGGATGGGGTAAAAAACGAGTAGTACGGGTATCTAAATATCTTGTCTATGCATGTTCCAAAATACGTTTCCGTCACTATTATAGTATTTGTGCAGTAGTGGTTTGAATCGAACGTGTTTTTTCTCGTGTCGAAAACCATGTGTGATTGAAAAAAACTCAGACTAAGTGCTATAAATTGTTGTAAGAGGTCTATGGAAACAATTCTCTATCTTGTGCACGTGTTTTTGAGTCGCCCAGGTCGCCCTGTGACTGTTTCAACTCCGGAAATAGTGACCAAAAGCAACCAAATTGTACGTGCAGATCATCTAATGAGTATCCGGATGATTGCTGGCTGTAAAATGCCATTAAAGAAACGGTTGGGAAAATTTTACACGAGGAATACAAAAAATCTGATTCCTGACCAAAAGCTCCTGCGTCAACGGGTCTGCTCGGATTTCCTTGAAAAGTTAATAAATCTATAAATCGTAAATTTTCCAACAGCAAGCGTACTACTAACTAATTCGACTGTGTTTGTAAATGATTTAAAACAATTGAAAATTAATGTTTTCTCATTAACAGTTGGAACAATTTTTCAGTATTTACGCGGTTCCAAATTTTCTTTAATCACAGTAGAATTGCACACTACACTTTGCATCTGAACTAATTTATTGAGAATACACAACTTGGATTGTATGGAAAAACCTAGAATCGTATTTTTGATGACATTCTTGGAATTAAAAGAAAATTTCTAACTTTTATTGGCAAATGAGGCACTTATAGATCTTGTGATACGGCTATGTAATCTTTAATACAAGGGGAATCCAGTCCTGTAGAGGAGTAATTTCTATATTAGCGCCAAATCAAATGAATCTCTTCCTTAACATGAAAAATTTCCTCAACCCTCCAAAAAAAAACCAACGAACCAATAGAGGTCCCAAAACTTATATTACCTCAGGTGTTTTATGAAAATTTTAGGAAATATTTAGATTATTTTGAAATAGTATTTCTCTTGTAACACAAAAAATATACTATAGATTCTTATTGTCAAATCTGATGACAAGATTCATTGTTTTCATCTACTGTAAATTGTTATTCTTTTTTTTTTCAAAAAACTCATTAAAAAAGATACTAAAACTATTTAAAAGAGTGCATGAAAAAACGAAAAGTATCAATTGACTATTTATTTCTTCATCATTCTATTCTCCTAGAGCGAACTAAAGTTGCACTTCCGCTTAGATTGGAAAGATATCATTTTGAATATATTTTCTTAAATTTTAACTTCGATAATTCCTGAAAATGTACTTGTATAATGTATATATATATAATACTTGCCTGCTTCACTTGTTATCATTGGCTGTAACTTTCTAGTAGCGAAGGTATACACGTGACCAGTTTCTGACGCTACCAGTAGCATTACCTGTGTACCAGTAAGGGTGGATAATTCGTAAGCCTGCAACAAAGATTATAAATGTTAGGTTGCTTTACATTAGAGTTGCCAACAGTTCTGTTTTCCCAGGATATGTTCTAGTTTTTGTAGTGTCCTGACTCCATAACTCTAATGTCCCTCATAAATTCACAGGGGTCAAAAGAAAGAAATCGATTACCGCCAACAACAGTAGCTGCAATAATCTTAACTACGAGGATGTATTGATATCTAGTTAGCCTAGACCATTTCCATGCATAAACAAAATATCGCGTTACCATAGCAACGAACAATAACTTATTAGAAGTGTCAGTGTAAAGTATGACGTCAAAAAAGTAAACCAGAGTTACGGAATAAATTAAAAGAAAAAAGATGTCCACCGAAATTGTCAAAATAGAAAAGTTATAGTATCGAGCCATCATCAAGTACCTGTATTTAAAAGGGTTAAGAGGTAAGCCGATTTACGAAGATATGCTTATTACCCATCGGTGATTAATGTCCCTCGTATGCGACCGTGAAAAATTGGACTGCAAGCTTCAAAAGAGGTAAATTTTCTATTGAAGATGATGACCGATCGGGAAGGCCAGTTTCTGTGTCAGTCCACGAAAATATCGATGCAGTTCATGACATGATTTTATGAGACCATCGTCGAATTGGGCTAAAACGGATATCTGAAGCACTGAATATTTCGTGTTCGTCATATAGTTCACGACAATTTGGACATGAGAAAAATTGCTGCAAAATGGATCCCCTAATATTTGAATATTGACCAAAAGCGTGCAAGGGTAGAAGCATCGCGTTCGATCTGTGCTCGATTTGAAAACGATATAGACTTCTTAAGCCGAATTGTTACTATGGATGAGACTTGGGTACATTTCTATGATACAGAAGCAAAGCAACAATCGATGGAATGGCGACACTCTGGTTCTCCAAGACCTAAGAAGTTTCGTGTCCAAAAATCTGTTGGAAAAGTTCTTGTTTCAGTTTTTTGGGATTGCCATTTTGGATAAGGTAGAACAATAACTGTAGAATAGTATTCGACATTACTGACCACTCTTCGGGAAAAAATTAAAGAGAAAAGACACGGAAAGCTATCCAAAGGTATTTTGTTTTTGCAGGACAACGCCCCTGCACACAAATTTCTTGTTGCCATGCAAAAAATTCGCGATTTAGGGTTTAATTACTAGAACACTCCCCTTATTCACCAGGTTTGGCTCCGTTCTGACTATCATCTCTTTCCTCAACTGAAAAAAAGTTTAAAAGGTCGTAAATTTCCTTCCAACGAGGAGGTAATGAAAGTTGTGGGTTCTGGTTTGCAGAACACGAAGAAACAATTTTTTAAAGGTCTAGAGATGTTGCAGATTCGCTGTAATAAATGTATCCAATTAAGAGGAGAATATGTTGAGTAATAAAATATTTTTAAATTGAAATTTTGTTTAGTTCTATAGTAGGATAAGAATTTTTGCAATATATCCTCGTATATATATAGTCTAGGCAATTTAGGAAAAATCGCTTAGTTTTCCACGATATGTGTAGAATATAATTTTATATTTTTTATTTACAGTACTATCATTACATGAAAAATCACTACTTATCTCGTGGAAATCCCTCCCTGCAAGAAAAATGAATGAAATTTTTCGGGGGATGAAGCATATGCTAATTTGAATTGCGCTTATAATCATATACACATTTTCAACTATATTCGGGATAAAATTCCCTTGATTACAAAATACCATTTTTTTATAAATGAACGTCGACTTCCTTCAAAAAATAATGAAATCTACCCATGAAAAAATCAGCACAACCACATTCAACGCATAGACCAAATATTTTGTTATTACTGCTAATTTTTTTATGAGGTCATAAGTGATGAAACCATTAAACGTATAATCTCCAGCTTTGGCACACACCATTTTTCGATAGTTCAGAATATTTTGGCACAATTACAAGACTCAATGACAATAACTCCTTTATAATTTTTTATGTAAAGTCACCAGCAACGAAGCTATGAGCAAAAAATGAGAAATTGCCTTAAAATTCGACGTGTTTTTGACCATGACAAAAAATTATTTTAGACCACGGATAAAGATATGTCATTGTTCATACTTTCCACCACCGAAATACAAAGTTTCACACATATCGTGGAAAACTAAGCAAAATGATTATTTTTGGGCTATCTCGCCTCGACAAATAACATAGATATGAAGTATGACCAATTTTATAATTATTTGCTTAAACAACCACAGATACTGAAGGGAATTTACTGGGGTTGAAAAGTATAGTAAAAATTAATAAGTTTATAATATTAGTATATAATAATAATAGGAGATCCAATCTTCAATTGTAAATTATGCGGTGGCATGCCTGGCAAATCCAAAAACTCTGTTCGCTGGCATCGCAAATTGTATCAATAGATTTGTATGTTACCAATTTCCCTGGCAACAACTGTTGTATCTTCAGATTTAAATCGTCAACGTCAACATTTTTTGCCGCTAAAATTGCTCTTTCCGCAAGCCATTCATGATTTATGTACTGTGTGTGTACATCGGGAAATATTTGTTCAATGAGAGCATCTTGCGAATCAATGATTGTGCAGAAATCGGTCGATAAATTTACGCATCCAGTTTCATCTATAGTAACTTTTCCATCACCGATAACTAAGAGTTGTTTTGAGAATGTTTCAGCGGATGGATCTTGAATCATTTGAACGCGCATATTCACTTTCAGCTGTACTTTTTCAACATTACGCCCCAATGGCGATAATTTTAAGCAAGCGTATGTTGATCGTGGAATGACGGGAAGTGTTTACACTGTTTCAGCACTGTGGCCATGGATGATTGTTTTTTTTTATGTTGCACACTGCGTCAGGGTTATTTTGAATATTTAGTGGTAGCTTAAATTCTGCATGAGCTGTTCTGCCTCAATCCAATGAAGTTGCCGCAATGCCCGATGATGCAACGGCCAATGCGATGTCATTATTTGATCGTATTTAGGCGAGAATTAGCGAAATAAGGAATGTTTTGCCAGTTCCTGTTGAGCCTAACATTTAATTGAGAGTAAGTTATAACCGCAAGTGATAATTGATCAGTTATCGAGCGGGATGAAAAATGATTAAATTACTAAAATGACTATTAAAAAATAAGGGTTAGTGATAGAAGGGTGAAAATTTAGGGTTGTATGTATTTTTTAATGTTATATTATAAAAAAAATTGAAAATTAAAATTTTGTCCAAAAAATAAAAATAAAGTGTTGGGGGTGGACAACTCTTATCACTTAGGGGTATGAAAAATAGATAATAGCCGATTCTCGGACCTACTGAATATGCATATAAAATTTGATAAAAATCGGTCAAGCCGTTTCGGAGGAGTATGGTAACTAACATTGTGACACGAGAATTTTGTATATAATATATTTGATTTAAAAAACGAATCACTTAACAAGGACGGCTGACACAAAACAAATTATTGATAATTTTCAAAACCTACAGTTAGGATAAAAAGATGAAAGGAGAAAGCAAGCGTTCGAATTCTTTCGTAAGACATAATTAGTGACCATATGCATATATTATTCGATCCTTGGACCAATGGAATTATAATACGGTTTTACAAAATACAAAAGGCTAAAAAAGTGCATCGTCATTCTATACTAATGATCCGAATATTGTTGAAATCCACTGACGTAGACGTTAAAATGTGATGGGAGGCATAATTTTTTAAAGATTCTTGCACGAAGTGAAAATTTTTAATAATTAATTCAAAATAAAAATTATAATATGCGATTATAATGTTAATAATATTTTTTAATCCTAGATGAATTTTTTTGTAAAATTGTTGATTCCTAATGCAATACGTCGATGATGTATTTTTTGTCTCGAAATTCAAATATGTAGTTAATTCAATTGTGAACTAGTCTCGATAATTTCTGGACAAGTTATGACTTGTTTTTGGACATTTCTCATTTCTCAAATATTCGTTTACGCCGTATTAGCGTGAGCAATAACTTGAGTGGAATGAATTTTAGAAGCAAAAATACCCACTACAACCCCAAAATCGTTCGTACTGCAGCCGATTGCAGTAATAAGTTCTGTTTTCGTAACGAGGACTTGCAAGCTTATAAAAATGGATATTTAGAGATAGAAAAATGCTTTATTGTCAAAACATTGTTACAATTTGAAGAAAAAAAAGATGGCAAAAACTAAAAAACAAACATATAATTTCAATATACAGAAACAAACCACTATAAGTAACAAAATTATAGGTAATAATTTGTAAATGAGTCCATAGCAAAATTAACTAGTATGCAGCATGCATTAAATATTATTATTAGAATAGAAGTCGATTACAAAGTAGAAGCCACTTTCCAGTAAATATGCCCTCAAATTATTGCGGAATGCGGGAAAAAATGATATCGATTTGATTTCAACTGGAAAGTGATTGTGCATCTTTTTTGCACTGTAAAATATTGAGCACTTAACTTATTCTGAACATGGAGTAGATAGGTAAAGGTCGTGGTTCGTGTTCTTAAGTGGATAGCCGTGCAACGACCTTTCTGAAATTGCAGAAGCGTGCTTACGAATTAGAATCTAAGATGAATAAGGATTCTGTTATTATGAGACCCCAGCCAAAGAAAACAAAGAAGAAGAAATTGTAACTCAGCGACGAAGTTAAAGAACTGTTAATGTAATTTCCTTGAATTTAGAATCTTTTAAAGAAGTCCCTGCTGTAAGTACTGCTGTTTAATCCGAGTAAATATCTAACAGCTCTCTTTTCCAGTTTGAAGAATCGCTCAAATTAAGTCGCACAACACGTACCCCTGAAGAGAAGGGTATATCGGAAATGCGACTCAATAAGGGCATAATAAACTGTTAAGGAAGTAGATAAGTTTAGTTCTTTGGAAACTGATCTCAACGGAAAACAGGAGGAACTTGTCCACAACAAGCTCTAAGAATTTTACACATTAAACTTTAGTTTTAGAAACGTTGATACAGAGAAGATTTAAGGGTGATTAGGTCACTAGATATGGTCCTATGAAGTGCCGTGAGACGGACTGTTAAGGAGGTGGATAAGGTCAGATCTTTGGAAACAGGAAGGCGGCAATATGTAACTTCAAGGAATCGTCCAGAACTATTTCTTTCTCGTTAAATCTAGATATATTCATTGTAGTTTTCAAATTCCTCTATGCACATTGTTTTTATGATGTTGGAAGTTATTTTGACAGAAATATACTTTAGTTAGTCAGCTCGATTGAAATGACATTATTCAGATGATGATTCAAAACGGAACGGAATGTATTGACTCGACTGAACTTATGTTGTTCATTAATTTTTGCTGTTCCTTTTTCATATGATTTGAGTAAATCTGTCAGAAGTATCGACCTCTTATAACCCCCGTGAAGAGGCAGAAAATAGCTCTTTCAAATGCCATTTTTTGTTTTAAGGAACAAACCACTCTTGGAAATTATTCATCTTCAATTACTCTAAAATATCTGGAACTCTTTGTGAAAATTTCCAGTCATAAAATTTATCAAATTTATGCCTATTTCTTTCTCGCGGTATTTTTGCTGGTTATTTGGACGCATGCTCAAGATATCGTGAACAGCTATGCAAACAAATGATGCAGTCTTAACAGAAAAAATAATGCGGTTAGTGACTTGGTGGATAACATTAATACAGGAAAATAGCTTATTTAGGGCACATTGAAGCTCGTAGGGAAATTGGAAGGAAACAATCCTCTTTGCTGAAAAATATCAGAGATTGGACTGGGATAAGAGAAGAAGGTAAACCTAAAGGTAGAGAGAGTTTTGCCATACTGATCGCCAACGTCAAGGGGACTTGATACGACACGCTAAGAAGAAGGTATTTTTGTTATGTACAATGCACAAGTCAGTTATACTTTTTTGTTATTTTGCTACTTCCAATTATTTTCGAATAGAAACTTTGTACCCATTTTTTGTCTCCTTTTTTAATGTGTTTTGGTCCATCATCTAATTAATAATACCCTTGTCCCATACCTTTGCTACACTTTTGAAATATACTATTATAATTTATGAAAATGTTTATAGCTGTTGAAAACCACATCACAGAAGTCACTGAAACTCACAAATTTGTATTGTACCAGTATCTCTTTTAAATTACATGAACCAAATCAAAACTAATTTTGTTCAATGCATCTCATACCAACTGTAATATTGGTCGTAAGGAACCGTAAGATACTATTTCGAGTAACAAGTCTCAACATGACTTTGTTTCGTTGATATAACTGAAAATTAGAATCAGTAGACTACATGAAATTCAATTACAATTTACAAGATTCACTTCATTAATATTCAACAATAAATGGAGAATATTTTGATATTCAAAGCTCTGCATGGATGTTCAATGTTCATTTTAATCTATTCCTATTCCTCTACGGAGGAATTGACTTATGATGGATGGCAATATTGACTCAAGATATTTCGAACCCTTGTTTTCAAAAATTAAACAATAAGCAAAGATAATAAAAGTAGCATAAGAGTAGTAGCATTTCGGCGCGTTTTTGACTATTAGCAATCGGCAAATATTTTGGGATCATATTTTGGTTGATTTGATCAATTTTTTTTCATTGGCCAAATTTATTTCGTTTAGGCACATCTATAGCTTTACAGGAATTGAATGCAAACAACCCGAACTTGCTACATGCTTCCTCTGAGGAGATTTCATGGAGATAAATGATAAGGGTTGCTATTTAAGTTTTGAGATAGACAAAAACAAATATTTATAACTGGATATAGCTTCATTATTTTTTCTAAATATCCTCCATTAACATTAATACACTTTTGCATGCCGTTGAACCAATCGTTGAAATATTTTTTCTATTCCGATTGCGGTACCGTTTCTTCAGGTGTAGAAAAACGTTGACCTCGCAATTTATTTTTGATCTGCGGGAATAAGAAGGTGGGTGCCAAACAAGGACTGTTTGTCAATTCGTTGTTTTGACTGTTTGTTTGTATTTGAAATGATGAGTAAGAACTCGCATTATCGTTTTGGATTTGTCTTCTGCAATTAGTTTTCCTGATTTTTTTAAACACTTCTGGCAAACAAATGCTGGTAAAAACGCTCAAAATTTTCAAATAAGACAGAAATGAGAGAAATTTAAATTGTGTATCTCAATGTAGTTTATGTAGGTATTTCATTATCAAAATATTAAACAAATAGTTATAAGTTTCCTCTTTTTACAGTATATAGAAACAGGACTTTTCCCCTAAGAGGTTGAGGTGCTTGAGGTTCCCATCTTTAACTTTACCTTCTGCCAATGAAGGTTTTTCTTTTTTTCCTCAAAAGTCTTTCACATGTTTTTATTTGCCATATTATTTTTACTTGTTAAAATTTTTTTATGCATACCCAGTGGGCATATTATTTTGACTTATTCCTATTCTATGCTTCTTTTAAGGTTTTTCACAGCTGATATCTTATATAGTCATTTCGAATTTGGCCATTCTGTAATTTTCAAATTTATCTTAGAACAAAATGGACATTTCTAGATGAAACACGTACTTACCTAAGTCCATTCAAAAATAGGATTAACAATTATTACATGTTAGAAATGTTTGTACAGTGTACTACGTAAAATTTCCAGAGATGTTAATATACGATATCTGGCTATTAAACACGTTTCCATCACTATTATATTATTTGTGTAATAGCGGTTTGAAACGAACGTCTTTTTTACTCGTACCGAAAACCATGTGTGACAAAAAACGTATAAATTTCAAATTTCTCATTAAATTGAAAAAAAAACTCAGACTAAGTGCTATAAATTGTTGCAAGAGGCCTATGGGGGAAAATTCTCTACCTGGTGCGCATGTTTTTGAGTGGTGTAAGCGCTGTAGTAAGGACCGAGAGAGCAATGAAGATAACCAGCACCCAGGTCGCCCTGTGACTGTTTCAATTCCGGAAACAGTGATCAAAATCAACCAAATTGTGCGTGCAGATCGTCGAATGAGCATCCGGATTAATGCCGAGGCTGTAAACGCCATTAAAGAAACGGATAGAAAAATTTTACACGAGGAATTACACGTGACAAAAATCTGTACCAAAAAATCTGACTCCTGACCAAAAGCTCTTGCTTCAACGGGTCTGATCAGATTTCCTTGAAAGGTTAGAAAAAGATCTGCTTTAAAAGGGATCCAATTTGAGTCGATGTAAAAAACGACAGAGCTCCTAAAGGCCATCACCAAAGACTTCCCGCACTGCTTCGATCAATGGTAAAAACATATGGGAAGGTGTGTGGCGTGGAGAGGGAAGTATATTCGAATGTAGAATAATTTTTATAATAAAACCCTTTTTCGTAAACAGTCTCGTTATTTAATAGCATGACCTCGTATATCATATATAGATATTTTAGCACCTTCTATTTCTCGTATTACAAATTTTTTGCAAAGAAGTGTAATTAACCTAATTGTGTATTGCCATCATTAATAATTTTGTCTATAGAAAAGGATCGTCTGAGATTTGCCACCAACCCTCCCTTAGAGCTGTAAGTTTAATTCCCAAATGTGATGTTTAGCTTTATATAAATGATTGTTATTTGTTTATGAACCAAAACCTTTTGTGAGTTTTAAGATAATTGAAGAATTTTCGTTGGATTTGAATAGACGATATACGCAAATGAAGTCTATCGGAATCTAGATATTAATAGTTGCGAAAATTTTACCGTAAATATTTCATATTCTAAGACAATATTATTTTCAATTTAATACAAAAATATTTTACAGAGATAGTACTACTAACTAGTACACCACTGTGATCAGCATTGTTAGGAGTAATAAAATTATAATTATAGGCGTTAGTGCCGACATGAATACATTTCTATAATGGAAAAGATATGTCAAAAACATTGAGAGAAAAAAAATACATGATCCATTATGTCCTAGTTGAAATAGAAATTGGTTCTACAATGCTTATTATCAGTGTTTTTTCTTCATAGATCCAATATAAATACCTGTCAGATTGTTTTTTATTCATACACTTTTTAATAGTCAAATAAATGCCCCAAAGGTTTCATCATATGTACTTATTATTAAACTATTTCTTTGATTTATATTCTATGGATGTTTGAAATTATGATTTACAGTTATTTTTCTATCTTCATAGCACATAATATAGTGTTAGTATGATTAATTACTAACACAACTAATTTAAATTTGAATGCCAATTGAAAAAAGTAAACATTAATTGTCAAATTTGGTTCATTACAAATTACTGACCCTTAATCACTGTTATTTTCTCTAAAAAATCTTTGACTAATTGTAAACCACACGTGCTTTGTTGTTATAGAAATTCTAATACAAATTTCGATAGAACCATCATGAAACAGACGATATAATAAACTATCAGTTCAGTTTCAGGTCTTGTCGAATATTATTAGAATAAAAATTATCGCATTATGAATTTAGATTCGAATGTTTGCAAGCGTTTGAAGAGAATTTTTTTTCAAATCCTTATTATATTTGTAAAGTTATATCTTTTTTCATATAATCCACATTCAAAGCGTTTTCTCCCAACTATATACAATGGAATTAGTAAGTCAGAAAAAAAATGTCTTTCGTGGTAGCAGTGTCAAATTAGCAAAAATCAATAAAGAAATTGCAAAATTTGTAGATTTTTCGTTGCTATCTAGTTGCTGAAAATGGCGATTTTGTTTCTTAAGCCATTCGCGAAATATCGCAACTACTGCTAAATTCATATAAATCTGGCATAAAATGCCATGGAAACCACCAAAGATACAGTAAACTTTCTTCGGGAATCAGTTTTGAGGAGGAAGTTGATACTTAATATTTCCAGACTTTGTCTTACAAACATTATCTCAGGAAGGAAATAGTGCAACTCGGAAAAGTTCCTTTCAACTGCATGCGGCTACTTCCAGAATTTCTTTCATTCTCGGCTTTGATGGAACCCGTTGTCAACGTATTCCAATCTGTAGCTTTGGACGTGGTCAAAGCCTCGGAATACGTTGAAAGAATTTTACTTTTAATTGGAAACCACCGTGAAGATCCGGAAAAAGCCGGAAAAAGTTACTAACGAAATTATAAAGGAAGTTGTTGCAGAGAAAGTCGGTCTGGAGGAGGACATTTCATCAATGCCGCGTATTACGCGAAAACAACGTCATAGAAGCACTCATCCAGCAGAAAGCCCTTCAATATACTGGAAGAGGTTCTTAGTAATACCATACTTGGATTCAATTATCACCTCCCTTCAAGTACGTTTTGCTGAAGAAAGCATGCCATCATTCGCATTACCTAAGTTACACCCGGCGGAGATGCAAAAGAAGACAACTGAAAATCTGAAACAAACTTGTGAATCTATTGCCCAGTTTTATGATTTACTGAACATAAAGAATTAAATCGAAATTTGGCAGCAATTGTGGCACGTTAATCTAAAAAATCTAACAGTTGTTGATGTCCTAAAAGAAACAAATCCTTCTTTCCCGAAACGGAAAAAGCGTTAAAAATTTTGATCTTTCTACCATGTACAGTAGAACGATCCTTTAGCAGCCTCAGAGGATTGAAAACATGGCTAAGAAGCACAATGGCAGAAGATCGTCTTGATGATGAGTGTTCCCAGAGCTATAATAAATAGAAACCTAAATAATTTTAATCATAAAGTGGTTGAAAGTTTTGCAAAAAATCCACGCTCGTTATGTTTTAATTAAATATTATTTTTGTTAAAATAAATAATTATTACTGTGTTCAAAAGTTTGATTTAGTTATTGTGCTGTCGAGGGCTTGCGAAGTTTTATACGTTGATATTGATATTAAAACCGTTTTCATTATTATCCTCCATAATATTGCCCCATTGCGACCCCCTTAGTCATAAGCTGGCGGTACCTTTGATTACTATTAATATAGTTACAAGAAAAATTTGCAAAAATTACTCGAGAATATTAATTTCATTAATTTTTTTCTGCGTTATGTAGCAGACTCTTTTAATATTTGATATCGTTACTAATATTGTAAATGTGAATGTAAGTTTGTTTGTTACGCTTGTCCAAAGCTAGGTCCCTAATTAAATTAAAAAAATATATATACAAAATGCAATCTGTGAAAATTTTGACTAATTTATAGACTACTAAAAAATAATTTATAACTTAAATTTAAACATTTATCCTGAATGCAATTAAAAAAAGGTAGTCTATAATTTGGAGCCTAACCTAGTTCATAAGGCAATAATTAGAACTATTACTGCTTTTACCCAAAAAAAGATCTTACCTTCTTTTTTGATGAAGGAATCCCATATCTACTTCTTATTAGAAGTCAATTAAATTCCACATCGGTTGACAGTCAAAAAAAAATATGAATGAAGTTAGCAGCAGACTTCTTGAGAAAAATCGGGTCACACGTCATAACGATAATCTAGCCAGGTGCAACAATAGCTCAATTTCAAAAACACCAGCTAAAAAATCACTCATCAAAACAACCTTTCAACGGACTGAACAACCAAAAATCAATATCCTCAAAATTTACAAAAATACTGCACGAATAACTTAAATCGTGAACAGTTAACTAGATGTTGCTCGAACCTTCTAAGGGGAAACAACTTTGCTCTAACAAACATTTGCTCTGGCAAATTTCGAATTATGCTTGTTTCATGTAGACCAAGACTTAAACTCAAAAGAAAATAAACCAAACATTCAATTTGTTTAAATTAAAATAGTACAACAAAAAGACAAATTAAATTGTATTAAATAACTTAAATTTCGGGAACCCAGTATGTCACTAACAAGTATATACAAAACTACAAAAGAGATATGAAATATAATATGTAAATATTTCTACTCGAAGATAATATAATAAAATATCTTATAAAGAAAATTATTTACAAAAGGAAGTTGGTAGGTTTATATCGTATAATGTTTATAACAACAAAATTAACGCAAGCTGTGAGCAGTGAAAATGTTAAACGCTTTCACGCAAAAACTACTTAACCGATCATTATGAAACTCGGTACACATATTTTTGGAGATATTAGAAATAACATAGGATACTTCTATGAAAAAAAAAATATTTTTTACGAAATATGAGACGATCATTTGACAAAAAATCTAGCTTCCAGAGTTCTAACCCTGAATACTGTAATACCGTTGCACTGTATTACCAACGGCCACGTCAATATCCAATCTAATTGTCTATAGTTTCCTTATATGTAATACTCCTATATTCTTATGGGAAAAAACGTCTCTACGTTACGGTGCCGACAGTATTCATTTTCTCACTCGTTCGAAATACTTTATCTATACTGCGCATGCTGGAGAATGCGCAGAACCGAGCAAGAACCTCGGAGGATAGAGAAATCGTTATCATTTTGTCTTCCTTAGTCGGAACAGCTTCCACTTATAGAAACTGTCTATATAAGAGTATTACATATATGATAGTTTCATCTGATTGGAATTTTTCTCTATTTACTGTTATTTTTTTCTGTCATTATATATGCAGTATATAACTATTTGAATTTTTGAGGATAGTTGTCATTTTTATGGTTGTATGTTATTCATTATTTTAGATCTTAATCTTTAGTTTTAATTCTTACTCTGTCCTTCTTTAAAAATGCTTCGGAAAAGTGCAAAGTAGCACGAAATGAAGAATTTGAGAGTATCTGAAACTCCGCTTCAGGTACGAGTTCGTTCTGAAAGACAAGATACGCTGCAGGCAGCTAGAAGAGCGATAGAAACGCCAGAGCAATCGCAGGCGAGAAGAATACATAATGCATAAATCCAGATCGAAATTTCATACGTAAGGATTGGTTAGGTTTCAATATGATACTTAAATTCAATATTATAATCATCCTTTGATTGTTATTGGCTCAATAAATAAAAAATGTCAGTATTGCTTTCAAATGGAAAGATGAAACTGTTCCAGTGGGAAAGTTTCACTTCCATTATTTGGTGAACCAAGAGTAATTTTTAAGCAAATTAAAAAATTATAACTCTTGCTTTCCATCATGTCGATTCATTTTTATAGTAATAATCTCTTTTCCTTATTTAATGGTTTCAATACGAGCGAAGCCGCGGGTAAAAGCTAGTAGACAATAAATGCCTTTATAATAAGTACAATTTCGATTAAGATATCTGATACAAGAGGATTAAGTTTCTAAAAAATATCTCAGGATAAAATTTATTACGGAAAAATACTAGCGAAGCACTTAAATCTTTTACATAATAGACAGCAATTAGACAAGAAGATTTATTATGTGCGAGTTGTGTGTTGTCTGTTTAAAAAATAGGTGATAGTTTTAATGAATAGGAATTGTTTGATTTGATATATTATACGTGATTAAATGAACGATATTAATTCATTTCGGTATTTTTGATTGGATTTATGGTCACGATTTAAGATTTTATGAAGAAATATCGACTATTCTATGTCCCTTTAGTATTAATGAAACAACTTCATAAAGCATATGACAAATAGTGTTTTAAATAGGTTTTTATTCGATCGACATCTACTACTACTACTCATCGACATCTAAGAAATCTGATAGGCTTGAGAATTATTAAGATAAAGTTGTTAGAATATAAACAAGAATGAGAAGAGAGATAAAATGAAAAACAAAATTAACGATAACCA
This sequence comes from Diorhabda carinulata, assembly GCF_026250575.1. NCBI lineage: Eukaryota > Metazoa > Arthropoda > Insecta > Coleoptera > Chrysomelidae > Diorhabda > Diorhabda carinulata. The sequence continues at coordinate 17,279,600 of NC_079462.1, forward strand.
GCGACAAAGGAAATGTAGAGAAATCAGAACTAGTTAAAAAGATAATAATGAACAGATGATCCCGAAGAACAGCTTAGACCACGAGACAATCTTTGTATTCAGTGGAAAATAATTTTTAAATATATGTGAAGAAATAGTATTTCTTTAATTTTAATATGGTTTAATTTATTTATCTGTGGGTTATGTCTATGATAGATCTATTATGGATGTCTGTTATTTTCAGTGGGTTTGGGTTCTTTATTGAGAAATGATACTTGTTTTTATTAACAAAACTCTTGCTAAACAATCGTTGGATTGTTGCTCAATAATTAAAAATTCTTAAAATTACAAATTGGAACATATCTAAGAGTGCTTATCGCCTGCCAACTCACACAAAAATGTTTTTGAACATTGGATTAATGAGTCATCCGCTGTACAATGCTTGTTTGGCACCCTCAGATCAAAGATAAAAAACGAAGTCAACGTTTTTCTACACATGTTTTGGAGGTACATCAATCGGAATGGAAAAAATACTTCTAAGATTGGTTCAAAAACATGCAAAAGTGTATTGATCTTATTAAGATTGCTTCTGTAATGCTGAAACGACCACCAGCCAGTAACACCTCTCACCTAGAGGAGGTAGGCACTACTGTCAAACTAGCTTATCAATGGACCTCCAGCTGGCTATAAAGGTATAACAAAAGACTTTTAAAGTTGGCTTTATGCAGCAAATATGGTACTAGTTTTTATAAAAACTTCAAACCAGCATCTAAACATAAGCAAGTGTCAGAAATGGTCACCTCCAAAGTGATTGGAAGAATTCAGATTGAGTTGAGTGACACAACCTTGCCATGTTTTTCATAGTTTACTTGTCATAATCTTACTTAATCTATTTAAAATGTTATTTTACTTTCCAACTCCTATGTAGGTTCCGTAAAACAAATACATTAAGTATTTGTTTTATGATAATTAAATATTACTTATTTAATTTTATATCTGTTTTTTTTTTGAAAAAAATGAAAAACCGGTTGACATTTTCATATCCGACCTGTGGTGACCTTAAGAAATGGCGTTTAGGGATGTACTAAGTTGGGACCGCCAGCTGAAATGGCGTGCAACCTTATCGACCCTGTTTTTTGTAGCCAGCTCTGGGACTATAAAGGATATTCAGAGTTCGACATTTCTTGGCAAATTTGATGACAAGTTTGAGCTTTTAAATAAAAAGACTGGCAACGAATATTGAAAATGCCCGAAATCAAATTATGAAGAATTTCTCTTCACATACTACTTGGCGTATTTTTACTTGTCAATAAAGAGTAGCCAGGAAACTTTGTTTCAATATTCTAGGTTATATTTACGGAGTTTTACAGCTTCAGATTTTTAATATTTCTATTACTTTGTTACCAATTGTGTCAACATGATTCTGATAGAGTGAAGGATACAATGATACAAACAACTTTCTAAGAATGTGTTAACCATACCCAATTAACAATTTTGACGATTATATGCTCATATAATTTTATCTAAATATTAAAATTTTGTCATAGATCTAAACTTAACTACTACTATCGACATTATTTATAGATAATACGTGAGACTAATCAGTTTTTATCTTTGTTTCCTAATCTTGGGACTCGTTCAGAAATCTAGTTTTAAAAAAAATTAGCATATTTTTCATTAAATGAGAATCACGTGCTACTTCCAGATCCAATTTTATGTCACACAATATTATTGTTAATAGTCTTTTTATTACCCACTGGAACATAAAAATAAATGGCTATGGGCTCTAATAGAAATATACAAGGTGAGCTAATCTAATCTCAGTTTTATTCAAATAACAATGGATTCAAATCTCTGAAATTATTCGGTTTTTTATTGCATTAATAAATAATTTAGTAAAGAATGTTATAATATATAAAATCTAGAATGGTTAGTTAGTCAAAAGATAATAAAAATCATTTTCCAACATCTAATATAATTAATTCTGCCTAGAAAAGTGATTTTTATTTGTACGTAACGAGACTAGCGCTGCTACAGTAAAAGTACGCATGCGCCAAAGGTTAACGACTGTCAGTTGTTTAGTCTGTGGTAAACTCTTTCGAATGCGATGCCTACCTTGTCTCTAGACAAAGCAGTGTAGCCGTTCCTTCGTATTCAAGAGGGCCGAGAAGATGTTGCAGATGATTCACTTCAAGTCGCCCCACCACGTCAAAAACAAATAGAAAACATCAAATAATCTGTAATCTTGTTCGATCTGACCGCCGGCTAAGTATTACTACGATTGCGGAATCTATAGGAATTGACAAAGAATGTTTGCCAAGTTGGAATTTGTTATGTTCATACTGAACACACTATTTACACTGCTAATACACCAACAGTCACAACTGCACTATCTGACGCGCGCTTCGATAACCAAGTTATCGTCTTCAGAGACTGAAAATAAACTCCCTACCTCACCTTCACCAACACTCACAATTACACTGCCCGATGTGCGCTGTCTTAACCAAGTTATCGTCTTTAGAGACTGAAGGTAAACTGTCTCTTCAGTCTTTGAAGACGATAACTTGGTTATCAAAAGCGTCAGACAGTGACTTTGAGTGTAGTGGTAGTGTAAACAGTGTGTGCAATGAAGAATGTTATTTTAACAAGCGAAAAGTGTGCAAAAAAGTGCCATCAAGAGGTTTCTAGCTAAGTACAACTTGTTAGACCACGCACTTTATTAGCCGGATCTTACATCGTGCGACTTCCACGTCTTTTCCAAGGTCAAATCTGCATTAAAAGTAACAAGATCTCAGTTCGTGGAAGCTGTGAAAAGAAAACGGAATGAACTTACAAAGAAAGGCTTCGTATCGAGCGATGTAGGGATAGAGGAGGGGTATATATTGAAGGTATATCACCAATTTCGTTATTTAATAGCCTCGCCTCGTATCTTTCTTTGTCATAAGGTCGTTTCTGAGGTTTGTTATAGATATTATTTAATTACTACTCCTCAACAAGTTCTTACGTATAATATGAGAAATATGAATACAATGATGGTCCCAGAAGTACCTGGGACAAAAAAAGAAAGCACAAAAATTTTGGAAAAAATATATTTTTCAACATAATATCGTTTTAGCTTCATACACTTTTCCCAGTGATGTTTAATAAGTTCGATACACTTTTTATAATAAGAATCTTCAAGCTCCTCAAAATAGCCATTAACTGCCTACATCTCCTCTTCATTGTTGGAAAATATTTGACCCCCGAGACATTATTCAAGTCTCGGAACAAAAAATAATCCGAGGAGGATAAATCTAGGTGTATGAAGTAGTAATTCAAACTTTAATTCATCAATTTTGGTCACTGCAACAACGGATGTGTAAGCTGGTGTTCGCATAATACTCACCGTTGATAGTTTTTCCTTTTTCAATATTATCAATGAAAATTATCCTACGCGCATCCTAAAAAACCGACGCCATAACTTTGTCTGCAGATCGAACGATCTTTACCTTTTTGAGAGTCGGTTCTCCCATTTCATTAAATTGTTCTTTTGTCTGGGTGTAAAGTGATGGACCCACGTTCCATCCATGGTTATGAAACTGCGCAAAAATTCTGTGAAACATTGAGAAACACTCGATGAAAACATCTTTTCGCAGCTGTTTCTGTTCCATTTTGCGTACAGATTTCTCTTGTCCAAAAGTTCATTTAATATGCGATATACCGCACTTCTTGAAATGCCTACTATGTCTACTACCTCGCACAATATCAGTCGTCGGTCATTCAGTACCATTTTGTGTATTTTCTTCAATATTTCTGGAGTCGTAACCTCATTTGTTCGACCACTGTGATGCTGGTCCTTGCAGGTCGAACGGCCTTGTTTAAACTCAGCTACCCAATATTTTACTATTTATAATTAAAGAACAGTCTCACCCAGAATAGAATCTAGCTCAGCTTTTATATTGGTTGGGGTAAAGTTTTTCAAATAAAAATATTGTATCACATAACGATGACCAATTTTTCGTTCAATATCGATGGCTGCCAAACAAATACTAAACAACGTGGCGTCTTCAAACTTGAAACATATGCTATATAAATTGCGTAATATCTAATACAGTGGTATTTTTCAAGCCACTAACGCCATCTCTAGTTCAGGTCAGGTACTTCTGGAACCATCCTCGTATGTATCAATAATTTTCAAAATAACATTAGTACTGTACAAGCGATATTAGTCTCACATGGTGGCATAAGGAAATTTTATAAAAAAATCTTGAACTTTAAAAGGAGTAAAGGGAGTTGCTATTATATAATTCATCCATCGTCTTTCCACAAATTTGTATACCAATATTGGAAAGTTCAGTACTTACTTACGAAGTTTTCGTAGAATAATGAAAAAATAATAAATATAATAGTTGTCTTTTTAGGATTCCACAAAAGAAAATGGTAGTTTAATTAATGATGCTACGATGATGATATTGCAACATGAAAATTTGGGGAAATCTCGTCAGTTCAGTTTTAAAACCTGCTATGGTTATGAGAAAGATTTTTTTGGACAACAATACAAACGAACGACAGTCATATTAAATATTACTTTCAAAAGCACGATCAAATAAATTAGATTCCATCAATTGGAATCCAATTGTTGAATTAAGCATTGAAAGACAACTCGAATCCGTCGAATCCTTTAAAAATGATAATGCTTCAATCAACCGCTAGTTTTCGACGAGTAGAAAAGAGATTACTGATAGTCTACCAATGAAAAATATGTTTAAGTAATGGATAGATGATCGTGATGATAGTTTAAGATAAGATTTAAAAATTTGAAATTTTGACAAGAGACCCGAAATCATTACAAATCATCACGAAAAACATATAAAAAGATCTAAGGAGTGAAAATTAAAATAAAATATTGAGCAGTTCATCACAATTGTTTTATATCACGTTATTTATCATATAACAGTAATTAATATACATTTTCAAGTAAAAATATGATAAAAACACTGCAAATAATGTATTTATAAGCAATATTTAACATACCATAAATAAATTAACTTTCCAACTAAGTACTTGAAGTAAAAGTGAATAAATTTATTCTGTAAATATCTCCTCTGGATATACTTGATAGGAATGCAGAGGCATCTTTACAAATTTAGACTAACGCGTCGTAAAGATCTAAATTTGGTATAGATACTTTGAACAACGATCATAAACGGGAGTAGAAGACGCTTGGCTATTTTAAAGACGGATATATTAAGAACGGCTCTTCCTCTTGTAGTTCAGATGCCAACGATAATTCGATCCTGACTCAAATGTAATTTTACTATATGATGCACCTTTTTGAATTTGCTTTTTGTTTGAATATAATATTGAATATTCCACAACAATGAAACTTAGGTTTCATTGAATTCGTATTAAAAACAAAATCATCTCATTTAAATAGGTGCAAATAAATTAAAAAATAATTTTACGTCCACTAAAATATGTGGTCCATCAAAACTGGAAAAACATGGAATACCTAGCTGACCAACGGTATCCGGTATTCCATTATCGTATTATTTGAAAATTATTTCAAGAAATATTTCATTGAAAATAAATGGGGTTTTAAAAATATGTATTAAAGTTTATAACTAATATGAATTATTCCCTTAGATGTCCACTGAAATTGTGAAAATCGAGTATCGAGCCATCATCAAGTACCTGTATTTAGAAGGGTTAAGAGGTAAGCAGATTTATGAAGATATGCTTAATACCCTTGGTGATCAATGTCCTTTGTATGCGACCGTGAAAAATTGGACTGCAAGCTTCAAAAGAGGTAAATTTTCCATTGAAGGTGATGACCGATCGTGAAGGCCAGTTTCTGTGTCAGTCCCAGAAAATATCGACGCAGTTCATGAAATGATTTTATCAGATCGTCGAATTGGGCTAGAACGGATATCTGAAGCACTGAATATTTCATACGAACGCGTTCGTCATATAGGTTACGTCAATTTGGACATGAGAAAAATTGCTGCAAAATGGATCCCCAAATGTTTGAATGTTGACCAAAAGCTTTCGATCTGTGCTCGATTTGAAAACGATGTAGACTTCTTAAACCGAATTATTACTACGTATGAGACTTGGGTACATTTCTACGATACACAAACAAAGCAACAATCGATGGAAAGGCGGCACTCTGGTTTTCCAATACCTAAGAAGTTTCGTGTCCAAAAATCTGCTGGAAAAGTTCTTGCTTCAGTTTTTTGGGATTGCCATGTAGTAATCATGATGGATTTTTTGAAAAAGGATAGAACAATAACTGGAGATTACTATTCGACATTACTTATCACTCTACGGGAAAAAATTAGAGAGAAACGACGAAAGATATCCAAAGGTGTGTTGTTTTGTTGCCATGCAAAAATTCGTTTGAATTACTAGAACATTCCTCTTATTCACCAGATTTGGCTCTGTTCGACTATCATCTCTTTCCTCAACTGATAAAAAGTTGATAAGATCGTAAATTTCCTTCCAACGAGGAGGTATTAAAATATGTCGTCTGGTCTGTTTGCAGAAGCAAGAAACATTATTTTTTTTTGAAAGGTCTAGAGATGTTGCAGGTTCGCTGTAATAAATGTATCCAATTAAGAAGAGAATATGTTGGGTAATAAAATATTTTAAAATTGAAAGTTTGTTTGGTTCTATAGTAGGCTATTTCAATATATCCTCGTATATAAATAAAATAAATAAAAATATAACAAATTGTAGAAGTAAAAATGTTACAATTTGTAGATAAAAGCTTGTAAAAACTAAAAAACAAACATGAAAATAACTAAATAAAGATACAAATGAAATAAAATTTCAACGTACAGAAAAAAACCACTATAAGTAACAAAATTATAGGTAATATTGAAAAGTAATAATTAGTATATAAGTCCATAGCAAAAATTAAACCACTACGCAGCATGCTTGGAATTAAATATTATTAGAAGTCGTTTACAGGGTAGAAGGCACTTTCCAGTAAATGTCCTCAAATTATTGCGAAATGCGGGAAAAGATGATATCGATTTGATTTCAATTGGCAAGTGATTGTGCATTTTTTTGTATTGTAAAATATTGAGCCCTTAACTGAACGTGGAGTAGGTAGGTAAGAGACTGTTTATAAATTACGTAACGCTGAAATTTCAAAATTTAATGGCCTGACTGTCTGTCTGTAACGCTACCGTAACAATCGTACTCTACCCTGTCCGTCTGTCTAGGATAACGTAACAACCTCTCGAAAAAGAAAACGAGTTCTAGAAACCATAAAAAAGCTAGTTAAAAATGATGCTATGATTATACATGTTTATTTAACTTAAAGATTGCAAGCTAAATTATCTAATGTCATATTATAAGACTGTTAAGATTATATTTGCACTGAAACATTTTTTGTCTTATTAAAAATAAATAAATTTTAGAATTTGGATAATAGGCCAGGGCACTTACGAAAAAAAAGGCTTTTGGTGATAAAATTAATAGTAGAAAAAAATAACGCCATCGTGTTCTATGGGTTAAATAAAAGTTATGTGCATAAAATTCAACTTTTTTTGTCTATGCGTTATTTTTTTAAAAAATAAAAACACGAAAAAATCGGTACAAATTTTGTTTTTTGCGTTTTGCGCTGAACCTATGCAAAACTCGTTACTATAGGCATTATTGTAGAGAATTAAAAAATCTACGATAATTATTTGTTGTTTAGATAATAATTTAACCGAAAAGAGAAAATTTTCAATTTTTTAAATTGTTTGCAAAGGGGCAAAAAAAATTTATAAACAATTGTTTTTAAAACATTTTATGAAAATATCGAAATACCAATGTCATATTCGGAAAGCTGTTAGTTTTACCTACATTAAAAAAACCTATTTTGGTCAATTTGGAGCGAAGTTAGACATTTAGACACTGTTTTTCTCCGCTGCTCCGCGAAGCCGCGCCAGCGGAGGACTGGGGATAACGAAAAGAAGCAAAGACAGACTTCAAATCGGCGGAGCGCTGAAAAATATTAATTATCTCAGAAACTATTGGGCCGATTTTGATGTTTTCTTAAACTGGGCTAACTCGTTCAGCCAAAAATTAGCTGTCACATTGGTTTTTTGCTAAAATTAATAATTTTCCCAGAATTTTTCCCTCTATGAATTTTGCAACTTTTTGTAAGACTTATTTATTTACTAAATAAACAGTTATTCATACTGGCATAAAATACTTTGCATTCTAGGTGAAAATACTTAACTTTATGGGGAAATATTTCGTATTTACTGCTTTACTTGATTGCATTTATAGGTTTCATACAAAAAATTTAAAAATACTCCTTCTTTCGTGTATGTTGTTTATAAAAATATTTTTATTTGTACCCTAATACTTTAAAACAATAAATTTTTAAGCTTGAATCTCAATACTACGCATAACATAAATGAATAATTAGTTTCAATTATTTGAAATTTTCTTCTAATAAATCTTTACATTAAACAACGTGGCTTGGGTCTTACAATTTCAACATCGTCTATATTATTGTGATTTCATTCAGTCTCATTTATATTTATTTTCCATCCCCAATTTGTGACGTTTAATTATTTCCAAGCCACTGTTGGATTAGGTAATATACCCGGTATGCATATTTCTTTAGCTGCACCTTCAGTTGGAGGTAATTTTTCCACACAAGTATGATTTTTCTTTAGCCTTACTAAAATGCAAGAAACGTAAATCATTCAAAGTAAAAGTAGTGCTCTTGCTCATCAGAGCTTTTTCAGCTTTTGTTACATACATGTAAATTGAGGTCAAAACAAAAATTCAAAAAAATGAGATGAAGGATTTTTAGTTCAACTCTTCTTCTTTCCAACGCGACTTTCCAGATGATGATAGGACCATCCGATGAGCAAGAATAGCCCTTTGAAAAAAAAGGCCTCCTATGGTTTAATTGCCATTTTGCAAAAAGTATATGGGCCACAGGGCCCATCTTTAGATCATTGATTAAGTACATGGAGGTGTCGGTTTTTAGTGAATAAGAAACCTTTATACTTAAAATTAAACAAATTAAAAATAATTTAAAAAATTAAAAATTTTCTCCTTTCGGTTAAATTATCTGAGCAACAAATTATCGAAATATCATTTATAAAAGCTTATTTTGAAGATTTTTCAATTCTTTACAATATTGCCCAAGACGAGTCTTGCATAAGTTCAGCGCAAAATGCAAAAAACAAAATTTGTACCGATTTTTATGCGTTTTTATTGTTAAAAAATATAACGCATAGACAAAAAATGTTGAATTTTATGCACATAACTTTTATTTAATCCCTAGAACACGATGGCATTGTTTCTTTTCTACTATTAATTTTGTCACGTAATTTCGTAAATGCCCTGTTCTATTATTAAACATGTCTTTGGCGTATCTTAAGTTATACACTCATTTTAGATTAATCAGTAAAATTATAAAAATCATTTCGTATCCTCGGTAAAAGGATTTTCCAACCACTCTTCCAAATTATGATTTCTGGAACAGAATTTTTCTCAAGTTCATAATAATAGATTATATTCAGATTTTCTATATCAACGTTCCCTTCGTCCACCCCCTCGACGTGTTCTGATTCTGCTTTTTTCTTTATGAAAAATATTTTTTGATATATTTGTAATGATCTCGTGAAATAGTTTTTAAATAGATGTTTAAATAGGCGATATCGTTTATAAAAATAAAAAACAAAATAGAGCCTAGTACTGAGCCTTGGTGCATTCCAAATTTTATTGGCTTGCAGAAGACATCGTTGTATCAACCCTTACAAGCTGACTTCTATTGGTAAGGTATAACTTAAACCATGCGAGAGGTAATTCCTTGAAGCCGTTGTACTGCAATTTGTTAATTAAAATAAGATTAACACAATAGAATGCCTTAGAAAAATCACCAAAAGTTGTTGCAGTGGAGTGATGGCTGTTTAGGCTAAAGCAGACATTATTTAGGAGGGACAATATTAAAAACTTAAACCTAAAAACCCAAATTGATGGGTAGTAAGTATTTTATATTTAAACAGAAATGATGAAAACCTCTTTTTGACCAATATTTCTATGATCTTACATAACGTGGGAAGGAATGCAATCAAGCAATAAGAAAAACATCACATTGATGTCTTGGTGGAGTTTTATAAATAAATAGTGACAAAAATATGGTTGAGAGACTTGATGACCTGAAAGTATCGGAGCTAAAAGCAGAGCTGAAGAATCGCGAGCTGGAAACGTCTGATAAGTAGAGTGAATTAGAATGATTTCTAGGAAGGCCCTTTTATTTATTTATTTACTTTCTAGAATTCCAGAAATTTCTTTATGATATATATTTATAATAAATATATATGATGAACTAGTTATAAAAGTAGTGGATAGTTAATTATATAAGTAGTAATCTGAAACACGTCGATTTTTATTTTTAAATTGACAATTTACAGCATGAAGAAATTCAAAAAAAGTTTCGTGAAACTGGATACGTAAAAAATATTGAAAAACCAGGTAGAAATGTTCAATTTAATGATAAAAAAAGTTAGATGTACTTAAAGAGATTGAGGAAAATTAATTGTTTATCTTTAAACGTAGTGTCTATCTATAAAATTTCACAATTTCACTTTAGTTTATATTTTATCTGTCGTATTTATTATTTCTAATTTTGGGTCTAGCAAATAACAATCAGAATGAATATCTGCTTCTATTAATAAAAACGATCAAAATTTTTTATTACAAATTAAGAAACAAAAACATCAAACTGTAAAAATCAGGTTCGAATTTAAGATATACCTATAACTAAAAATCGTGTGTTTTCGATGAAACCTAATTAAATACGTTTCCCCCACCTCCAATCATCTAATTCCATCTAACAGGGGGGAAAATTTTTTTTGAGCGACCTAACCTAACCTAAAAATCGTGTTTTTTGCGATGAAACCTAATAAAAAATGTCTCCTCCATTTTTACTTATATAATTCTACCAAACAAAACAGTTTCCTGGCGGGGAAAATTTTTTGAGCGATTTTTGTCTGGAGTCCCAATTCTAAATAGTTTTTCACGAAAAGAAAGTTATGGTAAGGACCCAAGCAATTGGAGTAAAATTTCTATTCTATAAAATAATTATGAATAATTTGAATTGATACTTGATTATTTTTGATACACTGACCCACAAATTTTAACAATTTGAGGATTGAAATAATAAACAAAAGTAAGATCATTCATTAGAAAAAATAAATTTAAAAAGGTCTAAAAAATGAGGAATTGGAGTAGCTTTGATTAAATTTTAGTGAAATAACGTTTTTGTTTATTGTTCGAACAACTGTTGTGAAAAAATTGTGTCAGGTTTTATCAATAGATGATATTAATAAACTAAATTATCGTCGGTATTTATTCTCATAAATGACAAAGTGTATTAAAACAATTTTATATTGAATCCAAAGAAAATGGATTAGTAAACGACCAACTAATGAAACAATCAAAAAGTCTTTTAGCTTGATCGTAAATCACAACAACAATGGAATTAAAGTGAGACGCCTGGTTAACGATTTAGGTAAGTTCGTGAGATTTCCAAGTTTGTCACGTAATTATTTTTTTTTAATTAATGTCAGAAAACTCGAGATATTTAAGAGAGTTCAATTGATCAAAACTGAATATAAACTGTGTCGAAATAGGTAGATACCATAATTATTTAATTCGAAGTTTCTATTGGCATCTTCCACGGAAAAATCCGTGACTCTAATTTCAACCATAGAGACATGGACATTTTTAAAGAAATGAGCCGAATGAAGCTTTATCCGTGTCTCTTATTTCAACCATGAATGTTACAATAATAAGCTTCAACTCACATATGAATACAACGAATTATACAAGAAATGTATTAATAAATAATTTTTTTATAAGAATAACCTTAGTAAGTCCGTGGCAAATTGATACGGATGATTAGTTTGGGTTAGTTTAGTTTTGAAATTTCCGTGTTTCTAAGATTAAAATTAGACCACGGTTTTTTTCTGTGGAGGGTAGCGATTTCGGTTCAAGCGGTAAGACTTAAAAACACGGAAAATGCTTCATTCTGATACGTTTCTATAAAAGTTTCCGGGTCTATAAGGTTAAAATGATGGCCACGGATGTCTCTAAAAGCCACGGAAATTTCCGTAGAGGGTGCAAATGGTGAGAAATTTTTGGAATGCTTTGATTTTATAGATAGACCCTGCATACACACAAAAATTTTATATAAAAAAGTGATTGATTTTGATAAAATATATTTTAAAATTCACACTACATCTCTCAATAAGACGTGACTATGATTTACTTCATTATTGTTATTAAAAATGTCTTTATTTTCTGGAAATTGTCCTTAGTTACATTTCATCTAATAGATTGACAAATACTATATGTTGGCTGATGTTCTGGCGATCCATAGATGTCATATGTACGTCTGAATGCAATGTTGTGGTTTCTTGCAATGGGGAATTATCCACAAGTTTAATGTAGGGACAATTACTCTGTCCCTGGTATATAGTTGTGACTCCCAGAATCTTTCGGCAGAAATATCCCTGAATAACAGGGTTTCAAATATCGATCGAGGTTTTAGTTTTCGAGAAGGCAACATGTCTGACGTTGTTTATAATTCGTATTAATATTTGGAAGTTTTAATTTAGAATATTAGTAATTACCATAGCCAATAAGAAAATATCCCCTGATCTGGCTTTGTTTCATTTTTCCTAACTATAACTTTCCCGTTAGAGTAATAATTTTGAACTATGCTTAAAATGAGTTTTTAATAGATGAAAAAACAATAATTAAATCCTGTCAGGATATCATTGGCACAACCCTTTTTTCAACATTATAAAATTAAAACTAAATTGAAGTTTGAATATTTATATTTACAAAAAAATATTCCAGCTTCGTTTATAACTGTTCTAGACCAAAAGCCAGTGACCTATTTCTGGTGGTCATTTCAAAAGTCACGGAACTTTCTAGAATAAATCCTGTATACCTAATGAAAATGAAAAGCCACTTCTAGCAGCCCTGTGTGACCGGGGTAAGAAATAAGATTCATTTTAGTTGACAAAACGCTATGAATATTCATAAAAATATATTTGTCTTAAAACAATTTTAAAGTGTCGTGAGGTATATTTCTAGGTGTGTTGATTTGCAATCTTCAACAAAAAAAAAAAGTTTTTTGCAATACTTCAGTATAAAATATTTATCCTGATAGCAAGATCGACGCACGAGTAAAACTGCACTGCACCCCAAAAATGTTCGTAAACTTTTTATTCATACCAGTGTTGGAAAGTTTGAAATATATATTAAGAAATAAACACCCCACAAAAATTATCGCATCACTGGTATTTTAGGATATGTTTAATACTTAATTTGAGTTTTTTGGGACAATCTGTATATGTATCAACTTATAGATATTTCTCGTTTCTTATCATGGGCAAAAAATATCACAATTTCTTACAATTTTTTTTGGAAGTAAAAATGATCATTTCTGTCTCAGAGAATGCATCGAGATTGAAAACTGTTTGAGCAAATTGTGTTATTGTATAGTGAAAATTTAAATTTATATTGTTAATAATGGATGTGTCTCAACGTTTAAATATGTGGCGAATGAAGAAGCCACTAGAATCATCGCGCTCATACAAGATGGCCGCAGTCAAAGATACGTCGCCGGGGTAATTGGACTTCAACAAAGCACCATATCCAGAATTGTTATTCGCTACCAAGAAACAGGGCAGCTAACGATATACGAGCCAGAGTACCAGCTAAAGGTCCACGTCATACCAGAGAACATTGAGTAGCAAGATTGGAATTTGCTCGAGAACACGCAAATTGGAATATTCAAGATTGGTCCAATATTTTATTCTCGGATGAATCAAGATTTTATCTGTATTCATTAGATAGGCGTGTACCAGTATATAGGCGAGGTGGTGAACGTGCCGTTCACCACCTCGTTCGATCAGGTTAATTTCTGTCAAACTGAAAGCTTTTGTGGTGGCTCTATCATGGTTTGGGGAGGATTTTCTTTCGAGGGTCGCACGGAGTTAGTACCAGTATATGATGGTAGACTAAATACTGACAGGTACATAACCAATATCCTAGAATCCCATGTAACGCCCTATATGCCTCATATCGGTGAAAACTCTATGCTAATGCACGATAATGCACGTCCACAGGCTGCTAGAGTGGTTCGGCAGTACTTAGAAGAGGTCGAGATACCCAACCTGAATTGGCCTGCATGTAGCCCGGACCTTAACCCAATAGAGCATGTCTGGGACCATCTAGGATGGCAAATTCAGCAACATCCGGCACCAACAAGAATACTAGATGATCTTCAAAATGTTCTTTTTAACTTCTGGGAAAACATGCCGCAAGGATACGTCCAGAACCTGTTTAGAAGCCTTCCAAGACGAATGGAAGCTATAATTAGAGCGAGGGGCGGCAACACACGCTATTAGAAATTCATTGGCTGGTTTTAGTTTAAGCACCGTTCATTTTTTTGTATAGATGTTTTATACAATTTTTTTGATGTTTTCTATGTTTTGGTAAATCAAATTTTTGTCCTCTGTAGATTAAACTGATATAAAATAAATGTTGCAAAAGGCGTATCTATTGGTGTTTTAATTCGTAATAATAATAAAATTAGAAAAACAGGCAATACATTTAAAATGTTTAAAAAATAATGACTGATGCGATAATTTTTGTGGGGTGTATATAAAAGTACGTTACAAGTACAGTTAATATCAATAGAAATTCTACGAATTGTCACTTCTAAAAGAAAAAAATATCCAGAATATTACGCGTTTTAATATTTTTTCCCACAGTAGGTATCCTAGAGAGTATCTGCGTCAAAGGTACAGAAAAACTTCCAAAAGTGATGTTTCAACAAGATTAAGTAAAATATATTGCATTATGTATCATTTTAAATCCACGTTTAATGAAGTCCGCCGATGCCCAATAAGCGCTTTCACTCTAACCCAAAGGTTTCCATATTACTGTCTTACTGATACTCGCACGGACACGTTTTTCGCTCTGGCAAACTGTTGGTGATGGAATTTCGTCCTGCCATTATATATTATCAATTGTTTATTTATTTTATTTATTCCGTTAAAATTTGAAGACTGATGAAATGACAAAAATGGATTTTTTTTATAAATATTTATAGCATTCTGTCAACAATTAGGAAAAATGACATGCTCTGGCACAAATTCCATGAAGACAAAATATTTCATAAAATTTTATGACTGATATTTTAACTAAAATATATCTTATTTCTCACCCTACTCAAACATTTAGGGTAGTCTACCCCGGCCACACAGGGCTGTCAGAAGTGGTTTTTCATTTTCAGTAGGTATAGAGGATTTACTCTAGAAAGTTTCGTGACTTTTGAATTGATCACCTAAAATCGATCACTAGCTATTCTACTAACAGTAAAGATTCATCCCAGGTTTGTTTCATGCAGGTTTAAAGGTTACGTTAGGTATTATCGTAAGGTCGCACAGACTTTTCTTGATCCATGTTAATGAGTGAGGCCGTGGAGGCCACCAATAGACAAACACATACACACACCAATACACTTAAACCAATTTCATTTCTTTTGCTTTGATGGAAACAATTCTTGCCGCTCTAATTTCTTTTTAGTTACTATTGATGTATTTTCACTCCCCATCATCAAACTAATTTTTCTCATGAACCTTGTGAGATAAGAAAGAGATTCTTTCAAATCTTTGTTTACGTACGAGATGCACTTATTGTTTCTTTTAGTGTAGCCACGTTTATAACAGCAACAAGTGACATATCATACGCATGCGCGTTAGCCTGCACATGCTTTTATATCTTCCTCGAACCAACTTGGGTCGGAGGTTTTCTAACACCTTTTATAAGTAGAAGATATTCTTAAGGCAAAAATAGATGAAATAGAATATAATGAAGATGATATTGATGACAATACATATGAAAAACAATACGATAATGATTACGGTGACGATATAATGATAGTAACACCATTAATATTGATAATAATGATAAAGGTAATAATTACAATGATCGTATAAAAGTGATCATGATGATTATAACGATAGTGATGACAGTGATTATCACGAATGATAAATATGTGAGTTCTATATTAGAATTTTGTCGTTGCTATCGTTAATTCAATAATTATTTATCTCTGAATTAAAATTTAATATTTCATATCAATCGTAGCATGACATTTGGAGAGGTATAACGCTTCGTGCCAGGTATTGCAAACAGGTATGAACGAAGCAGGAATATTTTTTTGCATATATAAATATTTAAACTTTACTTCAGTTTTAATTTTATGCTGTTGGATGATCGGTAAAAAAACGCATCATAAAAAAATCGGAAAGAATGTGGTGCCGATGAAGATATCCGGACAGGATATAATTAAGCACTTTTTCTTATCAGCAAATAACTGTTTTTGTGGTTTTTTAAAATTTTAATATTATGCATATTTTAATTGTTTCTTTCATTCTATTGTGGTACCAACTTGTGGACAGCAGTAATTTAAGTCAATCAAGGTGTGTTAAAGTTAATGTTAGGATTTGGAACTTCATTACTGGAATGCTAGATGGCGTTGAGGAAGCTAGATATTGGTATTTTTTGGCAAATAATCGTTTCATACTTCGTAAAAAATAATATATAATAACTTAGAAGGATGTATTGATATCTAGTAAGCCTAGACCAGTTCCATGCATAAACAAAATATTGCGTTACCACAGCAACGAACAATAACTTATTAGAAGTGTCAGTGTAAAGTTTAACGTCCACAAAGTAAACCAGAGTTACGCAGTAAATTAAAAGAAAAAAGATGTCCACCGAAATTGGAGAATCAAGATTTACGAAGATATGCTTAATACCCTTGGTGACCAATGTCCTTCGTATGCGACCGTGAAAATTAAAAAAAAAACTATGTTTTACTGTTATTTACTGTTATTTACTGTGTGGTTTTTGCATAAAAGAATTTATATATGCCGTAAAAATATGTATAAAAGGGTGTGTAGCATGCATATGTTAATTTTTTTACTTTTGTCTACCACGTTATATTTTTGGACCACTAAATCATAACTTAGGTGGTCCTTTTGGACCACTAAATTTTCATTGCTGGTGTGAACCCTAGTTATGACCGATCGGGAAGGCCACTTTCTGTGTCAGTCCCTGAAAATATCGATGCAGTTCATGACATGATTTTATCAGACCGTCGAATTGGGCTAAAACGGATATCTGAAGCACTAAATTTTTTTTACGAACGCGTTCATCATATAATTCACGTTAATTTGGACATTAGAAAAATTGCTGCAAAATGGATACCCAAATGTTTGAATGTTAACCAAAAGCGTGCAAGGGTAGAAGCATCGCGTTCGATCTGTGCTAGATTTGAAAACGATGTAGACTTCTTAAACCGAATTGTTACGATGGATGAGACTTTTCTCTATGATCCAGAAGCAAAGCAACAATCGATGGAAAGGCGGCACTCTGGTTTTCCAAGACCTAAGAAGTTTCGTATCCAAAAATCTGCTGGAAAAGTTCTTGCTTCAGTTTTTTTGGGATTGCCATGGAGTAATTGTGATTTATTTTTTGGAGAAGGGTAGAACAATAACTGGAGATTACTATTCGACATTACTGACCACTCAAGGGGAAAAAATTGAAGAGAAAAGACGCGGAAAGCTATCCAAAGGTGTTTTGTTTCTGCAGGACATCTCCCCTGCACACAAATCTCATGTTGCCATGCAAAAAATATATGATTTAGGGTTTGAATTACTAGAACACCCCCCTTATTCACCAGATTTGTTTCCGTCCGACTATCATCTCTCTCCTCAATTGAAAAAAAGTTTAAACGGTCGTAAATTTCCTTCCAACGAGGAGGTAATAAAAGCTGTGGAGGTCTGGTTTGCAGAGCAAGAAGTAACATTTTTTTGAAAGGTGTAGAGACGTTGCAGGTTCGCTGTAATAAATGTATCCAATTAAGAGGAGAATATGTTGAGTAATAAAATATTTTGATATTGAAACTGTGTTTGGTTCTATAGTAGACTAAGAATTTTTCAATATATCCTCGTACATTCACATTTATAATAATACATTTGAACATTATATAATAACAAAATTAATTGAACATAGTTATAAACTGGATATCTTTATAGTGGAATAATACCTGGGCTTTGTATTTATTCAGTCTTATATTTCTTTCTCGAATCACTTGCATCACAATGCAATTAATAAATAAATAGTGACTTTTAACGCGTGGGTTCAAATACAGATTATAATCGACCTACAGCTCGTCGGTTTACCCTACTATCCATCATGAATATTATTTCTGCTTACCATCACCAAATATCGAAAACTTATTTGTTCGTATTTATAATTTACATTGAATGAAATGCAGATTTGAATACAAGTTGACTGTGATGAAAATTTTAGCACGAAGAGTAGGGAAGAAGACAATTTTTTTCGAAAAAATCGTAATTTTCGTTATGTACAGGGTCCTTCACGACGAGCTGAATCGATATGTATATGGGAAAGTACTGAGACTAGTATTATGAAAACTTGCTTTCATGGGTTTTCCGAAAAGTTCGGTTCAGCTAAAATGATTTCAGTTTTCTGAAATTTCTGGTGATACTTTCTTATTTTGAACGAAATGCTATGGTTTTTATAAAATTTTTGGAATGTATACGAAATTTCAATATAACTTTATAAAAGTTATGCCTAAAGTCCACCATTTTTTAATTATTTCACATTTTCGAAATTTTTGGACACATGCAGCCTTCCACTAAAAAAATTATATTTCAAAGTTTAAGTGAATCTGATCTAATATTCTTGGGATTTGGACAAATAACACTTACAGCTTTCAAAATCTGTGAACACCTTGACAAAAATTTATTTAGAGTGTTCAGAAAACGGTGCCGAATTTACATTTCTAAAAAGTTCGAAAACTTGATTTTTTAAAATGGCAACCGCCATTTTTCTCTTTACCATTGGATTCTACACTTTAAATTAACGGGAATACGTTGGTAAATTCATATATCTTAAAATAACGGTTTTTGTAGAAACTTGTCGGTTGTCTGGAGCTAACTGGAAAAGCTAACAGATCAACAAACAAACAAACGATTATATCCCGTTTAGGATTTATTAATGAAGATTCTTTCAATTTGCTGGTAATATACTAGGAATATTATAAAGTTATTAAACGACCTGCGATACTTTCCGTTGCGAAATCCGGATAGACCACGACCCACCCCTGATACACTTACGCGGCTCAAACCGTGAAAATGCGTCTATATCTAGGATGCACATTAATTTTTTTCATATACAACTAGAGTTTATAACCCTATCCTTATCATAAAAATCTATTATACGTTTGTAGTCAGCTATTCTTATAATCTTAAGGTCATCAATCCTTCAATTAACATAAATACTTATCGACAGTAAAGCCGTTAGAAAAAAATAAACAAGGAAGTCGAAAGTGTCAATCTGGGGCTTATCATCATCACGTACGGTCTGATAAAAATTCTAGTGTTCATCTCGAACAGTTGTTATATGGATTCCAAGAAATCGACTTCACTGTTCGTAGAACTGAAGCTATTACGTTTGTAGTAATGTTTTATTTTAATACGACTACGGAACTTTTATCAAAATAGTAGCCTGACATGAAATTGGGTTGATTCTTCAAATCCTCTTAAGTTTATATTCAAATATTACATATAATTTTATTCTAACAATAGCAAATCGCGTTCGATGTATCAAATGATCTTAATACAAATAATATTTTATTATAATCCAATTTTTTTTAACTATGTATACTCTACACAAATAGTATAAAGCAAAAATCAAATATTTGGGTAACTTAACTTATAGCCTAGTCATATTAGGGGTTTCATCTCGGAATTAAAGATAATAAACTGAAAATTGATATAAACTTTTGTTTTTTCGTTCTAAATATTGTCTCAAAAGTTACCATTGCTATCGTGTCCACGTATTAAGATATTGAAGGTCAAAGGTCTCGGTTCCTATTGCTCAAATGAGATTTGTATCTATTACAAAAGTTGTAGAGCATAAAATTTTCTACAGCTTTTGTTTAAGCTTTTTTTCCATACAACCAACCATTTTTGGGGTAGAGCGCGAAGAGTGCGCAGAGTATAATCATATATGGGCTTATACAAATCAGTTATACTTACTAAAAAATGTAATTGCAATGGACAAGCCTTGCCTCAGCGTTCCACTATATCCAAATAATCTCGATGAAGAAAGCCCATACGATCCCGAAATTATGGAAGGTTTGGAGATGAATATGACCGATAATGAGGATGATAACAATGAATTGAACATTTTTGAGCGACAACAAGAAGAAGACGACGACGAAGAAGATAACTAGCTTCCATTGACAATCAGTTTTATTATTTAAACTTACGTTTTAATAATTATATAATATGCCATATTTAATGATGAATAACTTTAAACAACGTACTAATAACCGTAACTAACGCTCAACCTTGCATAAACTCATATATGACTATACTCTGGGCACTCTTCGCGCTCTACCCCAAAAATGGATGATCGTATGAGAAAAAATTGTTGTAGAGAATATTATACTATACAACTTTTATAATAAATACAAATCTCATTTGAGCAATAACCGAGATAATCGCAACAAACCGATTGGTAACTTTTGAAACATTATTTAGAACGATAAAACAAAGGTTTATATCAATTTTCAGCTTATTATCTTATCTTATTATTCCAAGGTTGACCCTTTTTTTACCAAATATGACTGGACTATCACAGTTTATTAATCCACTCAAAGATTATTAGTTTATGAGTTAATATGATCGATGTCCGTTTTCCACGAAGATAAGAAACTGTTTGGTTATAATAAACACCAGAAAAGTTTCTGATTTTATCTTAAAATTGTCTGATTTCAAATTGTTATATTTTGTATATTACCAGTAAAAAGTTTTGCCTACCCTATAGGTTGCACAACAAATCAAAACAATTCGATCGATTATCTTATATATAAGAATATAGTAATAATAATAATAAAATTACAGTCTGAAACTATCACATATTTAAATTTTTGATTCATAGATGTAACCCTTTTTGCTTTTATTATTTCGGTGCACAATTTTGACATTCTCTCTAACAATTTCGACAATAAATCGTCGTTTATTTGGCTCCATTCGTTGTCCAGGAAATGCCAAAGATGTGAAGTGGAAATAGGACACTGCTTTCTGACTTCCATCTCCAATTTGTCTCACAAAAGTATATTCTTCCTTTTCAATTCTTTCAAATACTCTTTGCACAGCTTCAGTAACGCTTAGAATTATTGTTATACTGCAAGCTAAGTTTTCTGTCGATTAGGTGCTAGCCCTTTCTCCCAAAACATCATATACAGTTCGGGATTACACATGGTTCCAACATACGTTTTTCCTTTGATCTGCGTACAAACATTTTTCTCTAAGAATCACAAACTCTAAACACATAAAACTCTCTCCCACTCTTCATGCGTCCGCAACCTCTTAATTTTAATTCGACGTCATTAAAGAACTTTCTTCACTGCCACCCTTTCAATAAAGGAAAGCTCTCAATCTTCTTTTTACTGTAGAAGTGCTCGAAGGAAGATCCCTAGATGTATTAATTAGAGCTGCTATCTCTAGGTCAGTGAGTCGTCGAACGCGTTTACTGATCATTACAAACGTTTATCCTCAGCGGTTGAGGTTATTCGAAGCCGTTCTGAACGTTTTCTATAGCCAAAGCTCCTACAGTTGTAGTCCACGGTTCGCACAACTATAGTTTCTAGTCGCATACATTCAATATTGGATTAAAACTTTGCTGTCAAAATTTGTTCGCATTGGAACAATCGACTGTATGGATCTTTCGGATGAGTCAAATCCCACAAAATTTGACGCCACAGAAAAAAAAGGGAAACCAATGGCAAAAGAAAAATTATTCTCCACCACGACAATGAGAGCTATGACACATATTACACAATTTATGGATTATTCGTCAATCCATATTTGGCATCCAATGATTTCGTCTTATTCCCGCAGATCAAAAATAAATTGCGAGGTCAACGTTTCTCTACACTTGATGCGTTCCAATCGCATGTTTTGGAGGTACCTCAATCGGAATGGAAAAAATGCTTCGACAATTGGTTCAAACGCTTTTCCTTCCAGAGTCTGAATGAGTAACGAATGAGACGGTCAAAAACTGTATTAGAATATTTTGAAAGACAATAATGAGCCCCGACGCATTGTCTTGTTGGAGAATTCATGATTTGTCCTACATTTCTTGTCTTTTTTTCCTTATTGTTTCACAAGGCTTGGTAAAAACATGGAATAGTCATGATAATTAATAATTTGACCTTCAGAATCCAGTAAAACCCATCTATACATATCAAAGAAAATAATCATCATTTAACTTGCGCATTCGAACATGTTTCAGATCATTTTCATTGGCATTCAAAATATCATTACATATATTATTATGAGCAAGTCTATTTTAGCCACAATTTTGACACACACTTTTTTCATGTTAAAATTGTCGTAAAATTTGTCGTTCAGATTCTTTACCAATTTCTATACTTTCAGCAATCGCTCGAATACTTAACCGAAGGTCAGATCGAATTAACTTAGGAATTTTCCAGGAGATATCCACCTAGAACGTCTTTTCGGTCATCTTAAAAACGCTTAAATTATTCATAAACATTTGCACTTCCATATTCACTATCATATTGTTCTTTCAAGTCTCAGGTGAGGTGATATTCTACAACATTTCGTTGCTCTTTCGGAAAGGTTTCTGCGGTCAGGATTATGAACAAAAGAACCAGGTTCGCGGGATGAACCGCGTTGCAATTTTGAAAATTCTCGACGTTTCGGCTCCCACTTTGGAGCCATTATCAAGACAAGGGTGGAAATAGGGTAGTTATTCGTTCATTGGTAAGAAGTGATCCGATTCCGAGGTCTCAATCTGCCTACTCCACGCAACGAATTACCCCTCAATCTGCCTACTCCTTGGAATTTTACCGAGAAAATGAGATACTAAAGCAAAAATATATGAAATGGATAAAATAAAAATAATGCTTACCATCAAGAACACTGTTGATACTAACACACTCACTGCTGGTCTTAAGCTAACTGGGAAGCTAGTCTCCTGGACCTTGTAATTATAGGGTACCTATTGGCAGGTTATAGGGGTTTTGATGCACGTATATCATTGGCGGGAGGGGTAATAAATGTGTGGAGTCCGGGGGGTTTTAGAGGCTCGTCCCTTGTATTTAGACAGTTTGGACGTTTTTCTATTTCGATAGCTTCTCGAATAATCCTGGACTTGAAGGAGCGGATTGAGGCGATAGTTTTGGTTCTATTGAAATCGATTGTATGTCAGGTATGAACACGATGGGGGAAGGGTGGAGGAAATATAGAAATTAGTGACAGATAACAAGTGTCCCTTAGCTCTGACGAAAATACGTCGATTTGTCTGGACAATATAGGAACAGGAGCTATCTGAGCAAGGGATTTCATACACTCCATAGTGTTCATTGGATATTTTGTCTTTGACGGATCTGATTAGGTGGGAGAGTTTCTGATTGGGTTTTATAACTGTGAAGTTTGAAGATTCTGCAAATTTTGTTTGTTACACCTTTGTTATAAGGAAGGGATACCCTCGGTTGATCTTCCAAACCAGTGGAGGATGGAGAAGTTGGAGGTGAAAATTTGTAGATGCTCCTAAAAAATTGGGATTTGTTGGTAGATGGATCGAAATACGAATGTATAAATAACAGAGTTAAGTTGGATGCGATAAACGGAATGCGTGGAGAAAATTTTTTGATTATGACGTCAAGGAACGATGGAGATGACTTCTCCTCCATCGTGAGCTGTATACAAAGATGTACGCCATACAGATAGAGCAGGAAGGAATCTAAGGTATTTCTTCAATGGGGCCAAATGACAAAATTCTCATCGAAGTTATATCGTAGTCAACAACTTGGTCGGAGAGGAGGAGTTAGCAATGACGGGAGAAAGAGGAGATCCCATTGGAGTACCTATAAGTTGCCGGTACAAATTTCCTTGGAAATAGACAAAGTTTCGGCACCATTTTCTGAACACCCTTTATAAATTTTTGTCAAAGTTTTCACAGATTTTGAAAGCTGTAAGTGTTATTTGTCCAAATCCCAAAAATATAACACCTGACTCACTTATTAGAAATATAATTTTTTTAGTGGAGGGCTGCATGTGGCCAAAAGTTTAGAAATTGTGAAATAATTAAAAAATGGTGGACTTTAGGCATACGATGCCTCATATAAAGCTATATTGAAATTTCGCGTAGATTCCATAAATTTAATAAAAGCCATAGCATTCCGTTTAAAATAACGAAGTTTGGGTTTACTTCCTGCATAACCGGAGGTTCCAGAAAACTGAAATTATGTCAGCTGAATTTAACATTTCGGAAGCAAGTTTTCATAATACTAGTCGCAGTACTTTCCCATATACATATCCATTCAGCTCGTCTTGAAGGACCCTGTACATGTTAATTTAATACATTCCAATAATCCGGCACCCTCCGGTTTTTAATGTGCCGGATTAGTGAGATTATACCGCAGTTATTTATTCTCGACCACTATTAATTACTCCCTAGTAGAAAGAAATATAAAAAAAATACTGAGATTTACATAAATTATTATTGAAAAACGATGTGATAAAAAGTAAACAACTTAAACAATTTCAGTATTTTCCTTGTAAACATATTGTTACCGGCAGTTGTTGGGAACAATATTGAGCATATTTCATATGTAAACGAATGACGTACTTGAAAAAAAAGACAAATATTGATGTAACGTAGTCAATTAAGTGTAAATTATTATATAGATACAAATATTCCTGGGAACTCTTCTGCTTCCGTGGTCCATGGTATTATAGTGACATATTACGTTTTTCTTTGTTGAATTAACTGTAACGACGGTGTATAAAGAAGTATGAGAACTTGGGATAATACATTAAATAGTTTCACATGAGTAACATATTTTCAAAACAAGTATATCTGACGCTTTTGATTGATAAGTAAATAATATAAAGAATATTTAATGCACAATTGTGTGAACTCGAAGAGGAAATGGAATCGGCGGTTTAAGAGCTTGCAAATTGGGGACAGTGGATATTGTACACAAAATAGTTGCTTGTATAAATAACTAAAAACTACTGACAGAATGATAGCAAAGTTAAAGTAGAAAATACACTAAAGAGACGTTTTTATAAATAATCCGGTCAATTTACACATGAGAAGTTACATAAATTGTTTAAAATAAAATTGAACATAGAATTTGAATGTTCCCCATCATGTCCGTGTATGGAAAAAAATTTTATTCAAGGTCAAAGGTAAAAAAATCGCAATTTTCAGCAAAACAGTGAATTTTATTATAAAAATACCTTAGACGAAAATTGTAGATCATAAAATTATCTACAAAAAACGTATAAATACTTTTTTCCCTACGAGCCACCGTTTCTGAGATATAATGAATCTAAAAATTTTAAAAGTTGTCGTATTCAATAGTTTTACCAATATATTTTCAGCAGTAAACTTTTTTTACAACATTGAAATGAACCGAGACTTGTTGTGAGTATTTGTTAGGAAATTTGTGTTGACTAGTGGAAACTGTCATAAGCTGATCAAATAAATTATCAATTGACCAAGATGTTGCTAAAGTTCGAGGATGTTGTTCCGCAGCTTTGATATTTCTCGTACAGTCATTATAGCCATTAAATACAACAGTAAATCTGAAACATTATAACTTTTACAACTTTTTCAATCGTTATATCTCAGAAACGGTGGCTCCTAGGGAAAAAATCTACTCTTTATCTACAAAAAATCCATTTTTTGTAGATAATTTTATGATCTACAATTTTCGTCTAAGGTATTTTTATGATAAAACTCAAAGTTTCGCTGACAATCGCGAAAAACTCTTTTTTTACGTTTAACCTTAAATAAAAATTTTTTTCCATAAACGGAAATGATGGAGAACATTCAAATTTTATTTTCAATTGTATTTTAAGCAATTTAACTGATTTTCAGCTTGATGGGAGTTTTTATAGCTTCACTCTTACTTTCTGGTCTAATTACACCGGACTAAAAATAAAAAATGAAATTTGCTGTTCATTGTATTATTATTTGAAAAAGTCAGTCTCCGACTTGTAATATTTTCATCTTGCTAAAATTTATTTGTTGTATGCCCCTCTTTGATCATAAATAAAATACATTTCTTCTTTTATGATTCTTAGATTATTCCCTCTCCTTTAGACCTTTTAAATGCTTTTCCAGCGAATATTTTCTATAATGTGCTTCGACTCAGTTTAGGATAATCCTCATCATCTCGAACTATGATAATAACTTTGTCTACTGTCGGAAATTATTTTCTGAAGACGAATGCATGTACTTTCCTTTGAAATCTTTCTTTCGAATGATTTTATTGGCAAATATGGCACTTATAGATATTATGATACGAATATGTAATCTTTAATGCAAGGGGCATCCAGTCCTGTAGACGAGTAATTTCTTTATCAGAGTCAAA
The DNA here is from genome assembly GCF_026250575.1 of Diorhabda carinulata. Lineage (NCBI taxonomy): Eukaryota > Metazoa > Arthropoda > Insecta > Coleoptera > Chrysomelidae > Diorhabda > Diorhabda carinulata. The sequence continues at coordinate 17,306,118 of NC_079462.1, forward strand.
CTCAATAAATCGCTTCTTCAACATGAAAAATTTCCACAACCCATCCAAAAAAAACAATAAAAAACCAAAAACTTTTATTTTGAAATATTTAGTTTTGGATTAGTAAGTAGGTTTTATTTATTCTCTTGTAGGTACATAAGAATAGACTATAGATATAGCATAGGGAATACTATTATAAACGTTTCTTCCCAAGAAACAATATTTTTTCAATTTCTAATAAAATTTATTTCTCTCATAGATAAAGTATAGTATTCCACTCGCACGGTATGGACATCATTCACATAATATGTTCGTTGAATAATGCACTATTCTACTTTTTGATTTTCCTCCAAACTTTTTACTTTATTGCAGAAATTCTATAAAATGGGAGAGCCGCATCAATATGATAAGCTATAATATGGTTTTCGAGCTTCTTTTTTTTAGTTAATTAACAGCTCTTCATATCTCATATTTATTGATAAGTGGCAGGTGTTTCTCACACTTTTTTTTATTCTTGTTACAATTTTACACTCAATCTATACTATAATGCATGTTATAATCGCCTTGTAAAAACTGGACGATCAATCTTTTATTCAGGGTTGTATTAAGATTTATGTGAACGGAATGATTGATTTCTGAAAATTGAAAACAATTATTTTTTTTTCAAGTTCTTTGAGTATTAGATACGTGATCCCCTAAGAGTGCAGTTACGAGGTAGGTTCAGCATTTTGTTTCGATTGGATGATAACTTTAGAGATCAGCCGAAAGGTTTTTGAGCTATACCAACAGCAACTTGCTATGCCTGGTTGGCTCAGTCAAAATTACTGAAAATTTCCGTCGAATCCCCGGTTTTCGAGGCTCCTAGGAGACCCTGTTTATGCATTTTCGGAATAACTGGCGTCGTCACGTAGAACAATCAATTCTGATTGGTATATCAGCATTTGCTGAAAATGTTAAAATCAGGGAAACCAATCGCAAAAGACGAATCATACTCCACCACGACAATGCGAGCTCTCACACAGCAGTTTAAGCAAAAACGTTTTTGAACAGTCGTCAAAACATCGAATTTATGGGTCATCCGCCTTACGGTCCTTGTTTGGCACCCATTGATTCCTTCTTATTCCCGCAGATCAAAAATAATTTGCGATGTCAACGATTTTCTACGCCTCAAGAAACGGTTCATGAATTCAAATCACATGTTTTGGAGGTACTTCAATCGGAATGGAAAAATGCCTCGTATTCTGTACATGCGCAAATGGAACTGTTTTTGAATTACTTGATTTTATCTTCTGGATTTCCAGATTTTATATTTTTGATATCATCACTTTCAGTGAGGGTGTTTACTTGGACTGTAGACGGGTTTGATTAAGCGACCATCACAATTGCATCTCTACTAACCTTCTGGGAGCCCTGTATTAGATTTTAATCGATAATATGATTAAAACTACCACAAAGGGAAAATTATAGCAGTAAATTTATTCGTTTCTCTATATTATATATATTCTTGCAATTAGCTTCAGAAAACTGACCTGCAGATCGTAAATACTACATTTTTCAGATATTTTATCAAGTCTAGTTACCAGCTAAGAATCCTACTCTTATATCTCTACAAATTAATAATGACAAATTTCATAATATAAATTGAATCTTCATCGAGCTTATTTCCCAATCGAATAAGATGGTTTTAAAAAAGTTTCTCCTTGATGTTTTTATTTGTTGGATATTATAATTTAAGTCAACATAAAAGCAGCTCAACATTTTCTGTCATATATACATGGTATAATTTTTGTAGTGCATAAAAACCCATAATGTTTGTGTGATATAGGAATCTCAAGCATCCCATATTACAAATGTAGTTCGGTGGAAAACTAGACATGGATTCACACTAAACTACTTCATTCAGAAAGTAAGTAATTTAATTAACAAATTGAGATAGTGACTAACGGTATCGACAGTATTCAAAATTACATGTTGAGGTGTTTGTTTCTTGTAGTAGCTTGATATCCTTCTCCTTTTACTCTGGACGTTTGTCCTTCTAAATAGTTTTCTAACTGGTGTCTGCCTTTGCTTTATATTCAGATTTTTCACATTTCGTTATTTCTTTTAGTTTAGTTTTGGCTATTTGCTTTCTAAAATTTTATGTGTGTGTGTAGAATCCTATGCATTTTCTATTATTTGGTCTAATACACGAATTATTTTAATTGCTGACCACTCCTCAATAATATTGGGTAATCTTCCACCCAAGTAACCCTCAGCTAATTCTTTTACTACCAAATTGTTTTACGAGGTCTGGCTATTAAATAACGAGACTGGTTACGAAAAAGGGTTTTATTATAAAAATTTTTCTACATTCGAATGCTCCCTTTCAATATACTTCCCTCCCCTTGCCACACACCTTTCCATACGTTTTTTCTATTGATCTAAGTGCTGGAAGTCTTCTTCGGTGAGTGCCTTTAGGAGCTTTGCAGTTTTTTTCTTTACCGTTTCGATTCAAATCGGGCCCCTTTCTAAGCAGATTTAACAAAAAAATTCGCACGGTGCCAAATCTGATGAGTACGGCGAGTGTTCGAGCACTGGAGTGCGCTTAGTAGCCAAATTCTGCTTCACAGATAGCGCGTTATGGGTAGGTGCGTTGTCCTGGTGCAAAATCCATAATTGTTGTTTTTTGAGTGTTTTGACTACCTCAGTAAATTGGCCGAATAAAATGATCCTATTCATATGAATAAGAGTTATTTAAATAATGTTCTAACTAATTTTAGTACCATTCTGAAAATTATTATGTAAACGTTTATTTTCGTTAATAAAACTAGTTGTGCTATTTGGGTGATACCATTCAACGAATTCCTTTAGTTTGAATTTTACGACAAAACGAAGGATTACACCCCCTATATAATGGAGCTATAAGTTGTCTCTTGATCATCTTGTGATCAATTTGGAATTTAGGATGGGGGTTGTTATACCATTTCAAGGTATTAATGACTGATACAGAAGAGGAAATATCGTAGCATTAAACTAATAATGAAAAGAAAATCAGTATATGTTTCTAGTAAAATTATGTAACATAGACTATGTCACTTCTATGATATGATGGTAAAATGTGCCATTCATATTTATTTTGTTCCTGGAATTTTAATGACATTTTTATTTCCGTATATTTTTCTTGTAATTAAACATCTCAATTCCATTCAATGACCCTTGATATTTACACAGTTTTACCACCTCTCCTGAAGCTTTCGGATTCCCTTTTCGTAAAAATCTTTCGGCTTGTAACCATTCGCTTACGAAGGATTTTACCTCATAGTGCAGGCATTCAAGCTCAAAATGGTGTCAAATTTCTTGTCTCTACTAATTTGAAACTTTTTCATATCCTGTAATTCACAAAAAAATTTCAAATTATTATTTTTTATGTAACTCCATTAATTTTGAAGCTATCCCATTCTACAAAAAACCATTTTAAAGGTAATTTTCAGGGCTATAAGCCTATGTATGTTAGAAGGGCTTGAAACTCTCCACATTTTATTATAAAGGGTCAAAAGGCTGTGGATAAGCAATACTCGCACAATAGTGACAAATTAATTTGGTTATAACTACGTCAATTTTTATGCTACTCGTACAAAAAAAAGAAAAAAAGCAAAATAATCGTCATAAAAAATGCTTTAATAACTGTTTACTTGTTTATCTCTTATAGTTATGGAGAAAAAATGAAGAAAAAAAATCTTTTAACAAATAACGACTAATGATGCGTTGCGAAAAGAAACTGGTACATCCTTCTCGCTCATGGCTATAGGTACACCATATATTTAATACTCCTATATGGACAGTTCTTATCGGAAAAAACGTTTCTACGTTAAGGTGCCGTCTCGTTCGAGACACCTTATCTATACTGCGCATGCTGGAGAATGCGCAGAACCGAGCTGGAACATCAGAGGATAGAGAAAGGGTTTTCATTCTATCTTCCTTAGTCGGAATACCTTCCACTTATAGAAACTGTCTATATAGGAGTATTACATATATGAGGTACACTAAAAAGCGAGGTTACACGGTCCCAGCTGTTATCTACGTTTCGGAACTAACCTCGTAGAACTCAATTAAATTTAGACTCTCCACATTTTATTAACAAAGGATCAAAGGGCTGTGGATAAGCAATACTCGCACAATAGTGACAGATTAATTTGGTTATAACTACGTCAATTTTTATGCTACTCGTACAAAAAAAAGAAAAAAAGCAAAATAATCGTCATAAAAAATGCTTTAATTTGACTGTTTACTTGTTTATCTCTTATAGTTATGAAGAAAAAATGAGGAAAAAAAATTTTTTTTAAAAATCAAAAAAAAAGTATTATTTATTGTTTGTTTAGCTTTAACTATTTTACATGATATCTCACTGAAATTTCAGTCGAAACGACTTTTATCAGTGGTCATTTGAATAGTCTTTTTAAGCTCTTCAAAAGTATTTTATGACTTTTTGTTGAAAAATTTACCCTTTTTCCGTTATTTGAGGTTAAATGTTCAATTACGTAAAACAAAAGCTATTCAAGTATCTATAACTTGCTTTAGGCAGAACATTAAGATCTCAAAATATAGCTTAGTTTCTTTGATTTTTTATAAGCTTCATTTTTGTTCATTACACTTTTTTCGATAAAATGCATCATTAGAGTTATACGTAAAAAACTATTGAAAATGTGGTTTTTTTGACGAAAAATCATACTTTTCAATTGCGAATAACTCAAAAACTATTTATGTCGAAAAAACTTTATATGACATTTTTTACTTTAAATTTGCTGATCTTTCGATTTCTGGGATTATTTTGAGTGAAAAATTGTCTCCGGGGGGAGGAGGGTTCGCACACTTCGGCACCATGTAGATCTCGCTTTTTGGATAAACACCTATCATCTGTCAAAATTTCAAATAAATCTGTGCTGCATTAATGAATTCGGAGAGGAAATGATTGAATACCTGGCCTATCAGTATTGCTTTCAACTCGCAGTCCGCTAAATGCCTCTTTGAATGGACCAAATAGAAAATAATAGTCGCAGGGCCACAAATTTCTGTCTTTTGGCACCCATCCAGCTAAAATTTTGCCAAATTTTTTAACCACATCGCTTACAATACTGCTCCGGTCTTCGAAAATGAGTTTTTCTACAGCGGAGACACTTTTTCTGGGGCACCGCGCATGTGGTAAGTTGCTACCACGTCTCGGTTTTTTCGAAAAGCGGAACCCCATTCATACACTTGAGTCTTGAAGAGGCACTCATCCCCGAATTGTTCGAGTAATTTTCGATAAATATCCGCGGATTTAACGTTATCTTTTAACAAAAAACGACTAATGATGCGTTGCGCAACAGTACATCCTTCTCGCTCATGGCTATAGGTACACCATATATTTAATACTCCTATATGGACAGTTCTTATGGGAAAAAAAAGGTTTCTACGTTAAGGTGCCGTCTCGTTCGAGACACTTTATCTATACTGCGCATGCTGGAGAATGCGCAGAACCGAGCTGGAACGTCGGAGGATAGAGAAATGGTTTCCATTCATCTTCCTTAGTCGGAATACCTTCCACTTCTAGAAACTGTCTATATAGGAGTATTACATATATGAGGTACACTAAAAAGCGAGGTTACACGGTCCCAGCTGTTATCTACGTTTCGGAACTAACATCGTAGAACTCAATTAAATTTAGGTGGAACGACCAAACACATTTTATTAGTTTAAAAGTTCAACTGATAAATTTGTCATTTCGCTGTTTGTTTTTGAGTAATAATACTGAATTATAACCATTAAAATCGTTGTATAACAAATATTTTAAAGAGGTTTATTCCAACCCTGTTGAAAGATGATCGAAAAATAACAAAAGGTATTATAATCAACTGTGCCGTAGACAATTTATAAGCAAATTTCCATGGCGATTAACAAAATTGACATCTTGTATCTTGTTTGCTAAATATATATTTCAGAGGCTGATTTCTCTCAAAATTAATGGGTTATTTTTTGTATAGTCATTCTTCTTGAAGTAAAAAGATATCGGCGCGTTATTCCACACTCAAATTCTCAATAATACATGAATAATGCATACTGTAATTTTGTTAACTGTCTTCGATATTATCCAACACTTTTATATCTTCCGCTATCTTTACTATCGAAAAAGTAAATTAATCTATACAAACTGCTAAAACACATAAAATGTTTGTTATTATATGAACGCGATATGTAAATTGCTTTTTTATTTCAACTATTCCTATTTCATGTGAGTATTTTTTTTGGCTCCTTATTCTTTTTTTACCTTATGATAGAAAAAAGGGTTAGTTCCTATCAATTTTAATGATAAAATTTGAGAAAATATAAAAGAAATTGTTTGTAGGTTATCGATTTTCACTTCAGCTCATAAATTTGTGAAGTAAAACATCTTGTAGTCTTTCGACATCTAAATCAATACTCATTACTAAAATATGTACCGACAGATAAATCGGATATTGCTTATAATTTAAGTACAGATGAGATTAAATGTTTAAAACATGTAACATCCTTATATTTTCTATTAATACTTCTGACAGTAACTTTGACTTTAGACGAGGTTTACCGTCTAGTAATACAATGTAAGAAATCAGTTACTCTTAAACTTTACAGAACTTTACAAAATATAAAAATATCAAACAGACTTCTTCCAGTCTGCTTTCAATAAAATCAAACATAAAACACCGCTCAACAAATAACCAACTAACATAGTTTATGCATTTACTTATTTAGATATATTGGTCCATCTAAGATATCACTCACCAATCGAATTACTTTCCGCAGAAAATTATACCCTGACACATGTTCGCTTGGCGAGCACGTTTTCTATTAATTATGATCTGCTAAAGTATTAACATTAGAAAATGACTACAAAAAAATGCCTGTTTTTAAAAACATCATACACTCAAGAACAAAAGTTTTTCCCCAAACTATACGATTTTGATATTTAGTATATTTGTGTGGCAGTATGTAGATAAGAATATCATCATCTTGTCTTTCAATCCTTTGAATTGAGGCTATCGTTTATAGCGCTTTAAAATCCTTTTTTCAGGTGGATTACTCCTCGTTTCCTATTTTTGTTTTCTTTATAGTTTATCATTTGTCTTGGCTACTGTTGTTATTAATTTCCATTCCTTTCGGTTCCGGCATTTAGCTCTCTATATTAAGTGCTCTTATGTCCTCTATGTCGTTTCTCAAGGTCTTCTCGGCCTGCTCCTTCCCCTTGGCCACAATGGGGTCCATTGCGTTATTCTTTTGATAACATCAGTTGGTTTTTCTTTCTCCCTCCTGTGGTTGTGTTTGGACCTGTTATAGTTCTCATTATCTTTTTCCTTCAAGTTTAAGTTTTAATAATAAAACTACAATCTGTAATTGTTAAATATTACAATTTTTGATTATTGCAAAGTTGTGAAATGGATGTGGGACACTGCTTTCTAACCTCCCTGTTCACTTTGTCCCACATCCTAATCGAACTGAGTTTGGGCGACTGTTAAGGCCAGATCGTTACTTTTAGTACATTTCATCTACTCTGCACAACTTCGAGAAATGCTTAGGATCTATGTCACGCAGGAAAATAATTTTTTTGCCGATCAGACGAGGGCCAGAACGTACTACAGTCCCTTCAATTTATACCAAATCTCCAATTACCCTTCCTCCAAATCTTCCCCAAACCATCACCGAATCTCCGTCATGTTTTACAGTCTGGATTACAAATAGATCAAACATCAATTATTTCTTTGGCCCGCTCACAAACATTCTATTAGACCCAAAAACCTCAAACTTTCACTCATCACTCCAATTTATTTAAGTTCTTTGGCCCACTGCAATCTCTTAATTGTATTTTTAAGTCTTCACGGCCACCCTCACAAAAATGCCAGTTTCTCTCAATCTCGTTTTCACTGTAATATCTCCATATTTATTGATCTGAGCCGCGATATCTGGGTCTGTGATTCGTTCATCACGTTTACTGATCAATACAATAAGTTTATCTTTAGCAGTTGTGTTTTATAGAGACCGTCCTGAACGTTTTCTATCGCCAAAACTCCTGGTGGATTCATATTTTTTCACGTTGTAGTCCACGGTACGTCAAGGTATTTTTAATTCTGTTGCAATGATACGATTACTTTTGCCTAGACTATGAAGTCTTGCGATTAATGCACGAGTTTTAACCGATGGTACCTTGGTTATTTTCATTTTGAAAATTACTGTCCGAATTCGGGAGAACAAAAACAATTCGTATACGAACTTTACAAATAGATGTCTTGGTCCAAAAAGTTTAAATCACTAACTGGGACTGAGACTAAACTACAATCATAAACACACATATTAATTTAGAGTTGAAAAATAATAAACAAATCAGCCGGAAGTTTTCGCACTCATCGACAAAAATAAGCATGCGCTTGTATAAAGTAAACAAATAATGGAAACTTTTGACCGGTAGTGTATAAAAGGAGAAAGCACTAGTGATTGGCATAAATACATCTTGCGAATTCTCATCGGAACATGTTGGTTCACCTTCTGGATTTATCATTATCTACCTATTCCTTTCTTCATTTTCAGACTACGTACTCTTTGTTATTTTTAGTGGATTTCGAAATTTTACGAAAGTATATTGCTCAATATGATCAGTGTATTAAATAACCTTAGTGTTTGTATGTTGATTAGATTATGAAATTGAATTAAATTACTTTTATCGCGATTACTTATAAGATGGAAACATGACTGAGCTCTCCATCAAGAAATAATGTTCGATCTAATAAGAATCAATTTGGAAAATCAAAATGATTAACATTTAACAACTTGGAGAGCCACCAGATTATTTTCTTAGAATTAAACAGTGGCTGATTGATAGATAGACAAATGGATTAGTCGAAGAGGATCACTCGAATTAGTTTCCATGACTTAGAGATTTCTTATTGGGGTATCTAAAATAGACTGTTTATAAAATAGAGTCTCGATATTACGAAAACTGCGTGTGGAGAGCAGAATTTATATGAAATGTTTTAAACTTTTTTATCATTTAATAGTATGAATAATAAATTCGAAAAAGTAAGTTCAATGTATTAAATTTTTATAAATACACTTGATTTCTCCAAAAGTAATAAAAAGAAAATTAAGAATGTATTATTTTCGAAAAGCTAGTTAAATGATCTTCAAAATAATGTATCCCTTTCAATTTGAGACTTTAAGCCGCTCCCGTTGATAATTGATAAACCCTTAAAAGTAGTGGCGCGGCATTCCATATTTGTGAATTTTCTGCACATTTTGAAATATAAAAGATGCTACGTATCCAAACCTCTACCTTGTACTATAATTAGAATAATTTCATAAATTTTTTATTATTATATAATCAAATGAATTATATTGTTGTTTTGTTTATTTCCATTACAATTATGTGTAACATTTCGCAATGAAAGAAGAAAAAACGGAAAATTTTGTTCGTTTACTGCACCAACAGCTGGCTGATTTTGAAGTCCCAAACCTATAAGTAATTTTATAGTAAACTATTCCTTAAGCCAAACAGACACAAACAATTTAAGCATAAACTTCCTGAATTTCAAATTGCTATTGGCGATATTTTTGGAGCGAACTAAAATATACTGTAGCTAAAATGAGGTCATTTTATTTTAGTATTAAATGGTAAACTCGTAGAGTAAGCAGAGCTGCCAATATGCTGAATTTTAATTATTCTATAACTTCTTTCTATTTTGGAATACAACTAGAGGTATGCTAGTTTTAATCCTGAAATAATCATTGACAGAAATTAAAATTTATTAGATTCTTTATAGATAATATTGATGGGGTTTCGAACCTCTGGAAAGGGTTCAAACACATCTCTAGTTATTTTAAATATATTCGAATGTTTGAAAAAGGAAAATATTCAGCAATCTGATAATGTAATCATAATAAGAATTTCTGAATTAACTAGAGTAAATAAATTCTCCATTTATCGAGTAGTCACGAAAGGGATTGTTGTGGATCATTCAAAGAACCGAAAAACATCTAAAGAAAAACTGAAATCAGTTGACGAAAGCTACTCCAGATTTTATAAGTAGGACAATTAGACATTAGAAGTAATACAGCAAAAGGTAGCATATTATCCAGAATTCAATTATACAAGTTTAGAAATATTTAGTTTACCTTCAGTCTCTGAAGACGATAACTTGATCATCGATACGCGCGTCTGACAGTGTAAACAGTGAATTCAGTAATAATTAAGAGACTTAAAAAAATGCCATTGTCAATAACTTTATAACATACGAAGACGAAAGATGGTCAGACGCCTTGAGAATGAAGAAATGCTGCAAAGCTATAACGATGGTACAGAAGCCAAGTTTGGACCTCCTGGTTTTCGAACGTAAGAGGATTTATAGACGAAAGATGGGGTGGAGGTCTGGTCTGGTCAGTTCAGAAACATTGCATCTAGTGTTTTCAGCATGTGGATTTAAACACAAAAAACTGAATAAATGGATCGTCCAGGATAGTTCGATGGCGACAAGATTATTTCAAGAACTGATTAAAATATTAAGTAACTAGACCTAATTTTGATAAATCTTATTAGTTGAACTTCATAATAAACTCCTTGCAGTTAGTTTAGTACTGTTTATAACCGGCAGCCATTAAATTAATAGAAATACACAACATTTATTGGAAGTTATTTTGAAAAATTAACAGAAACTAACACTATACACATTCAAAAGGTCACAATCCAACGATAATGAATTATCAAGAGAAACTGTTAGATGTATACCAACATACTTATACAAGCAGATCTATCTGAACTTTAATTAAAAAATTTAATCAATCTTGGGTCATCTGTGTGAAACGTTTAGAAAATAGGTGGTTTGTGATAATACCTTCACCATTCGAGAAATTAATACACCATAGTGCAGTGTTCTTCAATCTGTGGGTCACGACCCCTAGGGAGGCTTAGTCGGGGGGTCGCCAACTGAAAGAAAAAGGCAAGGAACACAATAAAAACACAATTTTAGTGAAAAGAATGGGCTTGTTTATTTTTCAAAAGTTTATCAAATCGTGGTGTTATTTTTGAAACGTTAATAATCAAATCATTTTCTAATTGCGGTCTATTTCTCTTTTTAGTCTTAATGTCTACTATTGCAGAAAACGTCAGTTCACACAAGTATGAAGTGGCGAATGGCACTAATAATTTTAGAGCTTCCCTTGCTAGCTCTGAATATTCGTGTTTTCTTTTCATCAAAAACACGTCGACACTTTGGGAATAAAATTCCATTTTAAGCATGCTAAATCTAGAAGAGATTCTTTCATATTTGTGGTGACATCAGCCAGATCTACTGACTTGTCCAAAAAAGGGTTTAAAATCCATCTACGCCCATTGTCAGCTTCAGTGTGCAAGTCTGGAAAGTATGTCAAAAGTTTTTCTTGTAAATTACGCAAGCTCTGTATCAGGCAACGAATGTTAGCCCATACTACAAGACTTTGATTTGATGCGTTACCTTCAACAATCTTCTGAGCACATGAAAAAGACTCAAATATATTGTTTTGCAGAGAGGATGACCACAAACCAAGACCTTTGGAAAAACTATGTTAAATCCTCTTTACAACCCTTCATAATTCAATCGAATGATGACTCTAGTTCAGACGATTTTGATTACCATTATTATTTATAAAGATACTTTGGAATTGAATTGTTTTTTTTTTTTGTTTTAATTGCAAAGAATTTATTTTCCATTATGGTATTTGCTTTTAAATTTCGTTTTCCAGAAAAAATAGCGATTGGGGTACAAAAAGGGATCAGTTTACGTCTGGTACACTGTTTAAACCAAACACACTTACAGGCAGGTACATTTTACTCGTCTATTCACTTTCGCAAGGTAGAGGTGCTGTATTGGTATTAACAAATATAAAACAACCGGCGTGAAATAACACAATATAGAATGAGATCGAGGTTGAGAAATAGTTAATATGAATACAGAGCTTATCGGTAGTTTTTAGAGTTCTCATATACTACAAGTCAGACTTAGAGTGTTCACGTAGTTTAACCAGAAGTACTACTAATTCCAATTCATTCAACGAAACTGGATCCTTCAAGACGCGTGCCGCTTCAACAAACTCAATTCTTTTCAATACTGATTTGACCTTGCGTAAGAGGTAGAAGTCGCACGGTGCAAGATCCGGCGAATAAGGTGGGTGGTCTAACAATGAAATGTTTAAAAGACTTTAACCACTCAAAACACGTGGACGCTACAAACATTCATTGTCATACACTTGTTTCAATAAATTATAAGTTTCTGTTGCAGTTTTCCCAACTTTCATGTGAAATTTCACATCAGTTGACAGTCGCTAACCGTTGGCGCATGCGTACTTTTTCTAGCGTCAAGTCTCGTTATTTATTACCCATGTCTCGTATTGTATCCAATATAAATTGAGATTCCAGAAACTTCTAGATAACTCTTATTTGTATCGTTCTGATAATTGAATGAAATTAGAAAAGCCTGATATTTTAGGGCATGATCCAAACGCAATTTTAACATATTTTCACACTTTTTAGAAGTTTCGCAACTAAAACCGCAATCACGAAAGGTTCGTTTTTAAATAAACGTTATTATCATATAAACCTTTAAATTAATCAGCTATTTGGGTCAAATTTATAATAAAACATGTTTCACATTGAATGCGATAAATTTAATAAAATAATAATTCAATAGATTTTATAAAAATATGTGTAGAAGCATGAAGTAATTTATTTCTTCATGCATTTATCTATATTCTGCTCTAGGTCTATTTTCGGTGTATGTTGGTTAAAACAACAATTTGAATTTGTAATAACCGAGCACTATATAATAGCTCTCAATGTTGATTTGTGCTGATTTATTCAAAAATTACATTAGGCATTATAAAAGTATATTTAGACATACTTTCATCAAGGAAAAACAACTATTTTGTATATGTTTACGAGCCAATAAATGCAACCGAGATGATTTCAAAGTTTACCTTCAGTCTCTGAAGACGATAACTTGGTTATCGAAGCGCGTGTCTGACAGTGTAAACAGTGTATTCAGTAAAAATTCAGAGATTTAAAAAAATTTCATTTTCAATAACTTCATAATAAACAATCATAATTAAGAAAGAGCTAGATGGAAGTAAAGTATTTGGAATTTCTGGCGCCACATACGAAGACGAAAGATGGTCAGACGCCTTGAGAATGAAGAAATACTGCAAAGCTATGACGATGGTACAGAAGCCAAGTTTGTACGTCCTGGTTTTCGAACGTAAGAAGATTTACAGATGCAGCTCAGATATAATACGACAGGATGTGGCAACAATGGCGACAGAAGAAAAATCAGGTGTGAAACGAAAGGAAATTCTACATTATTCAGCTTCTGAAGGAAACGACTACTTCCTACAGTATCTCCAAAAAATGAAGAAAGTACAAACACTTGAAGGTACGTATTGTGAAGACGATGATGCCGAACAAACGTTCTTCGTGTGTAACCACCGGAGGGATTGGAGAAATGAAGTAGAGAAGACTGTCGGCAGCATAAACCCTGATAATATCGTCAAAACGATCAGCCACATAAGAGGGCATCCAAGGATGCTTCCAATGTGAAGTTGATTGCTCCGTAAACAATAATTGAGTTTTCATTATTTCCATTCGATTTGTACTATGTTTGTATCGTTTTGTACCGCCAAATCGATTTACAAGTACAAAAGAAAATCGTTTGTATCGGGGTTTGTTGAGGGACAGCCAAGTATGAATTTAAGCAGTGTGATACTTTGTGAAATAAAACAGCATACGTCAAAGTTAACAGGTCTGATTGATCAGTTTCGTGACATTAATAGAATTGCATTACTTTAGAATGGTCAACTAGTCAAAACATGGTTTTCTAAGAGGTGTTTCCATCCGTGAACGAAGATATTAACGAAATACTCGACGGTACAAACGAATAAAAACAATTAGAAACCAATTAGTTAAGTTGGCTTATATCGGATAAAGAAAAATACGTTTTGGGGGGACGGTTCCAATCGTGGAATCAGAGGACAGTCGAAGAACGCGGCGGTAAAAACTATTAGTAACCGAATATGTGGGCTTATTTAAAAAAATTGTAAATATGTTTCCAAAGAGCAATTTTATTCGGGAAATCGAAACTGGTACTTGGTTTCTCATGGTTTGTAAACTTTTGTATAGTTAAGTATTCATTTACTATGTCCTTTTACACTTGACGCAGTATTTTGTGCGTCAAATGAATTTCACGATAAATAATCTGTTTCTCATCGTTTGTAACGTTGAGTATTCGATGTTTTTTATCATTTGACTCTTAGAAACAGAAATTCTACAATTTACTTCTAACTTGCAGTCCGGGGAGGTAAATGTATAAAGAGAAAATTAAAAAAAGTAAGGGTAATAATTTTTTCACATTAGTGCGCCGACCCCTCATCGCTTTCCTAGATTTCTTCGCAACTTGCAAACACATTTAAAAGCACTAAAATTCGATGGTATTTTTTCTGACGTACACGCACAAAAAAATCGTACAGGTCAAATTCATGATACCTTTCAATCATTATAAATAAAATTTTAAAATTAGTATACACACTAAGTACAAATATAAATACAAATAAAAATCATACAAAATACTATTGTAGTTTTATTATAACTATTTTTTGAGAAAAGTGGCAATGCAAAACTGTTATGTAGGGCCTATAAATGAAGCATTTAGCATTTAAAATAATAAATACAACGCGCTCCTCGATTTTCAACTGAACGTTTATATGGAGGAGGGGGTCGTTTAAAATTTCTTAAGCTTGAAGGGGGTCGCTATATAAAAAAGTTTAAGAAGCCCTGCCCTACACGATGACGGAAATTGATTTGTGAAATGAAAATTTTTTCGACTTGAAATTTTCCAAAAAATTAAAATGTTCCTGTACTGAATCAATCCAAAACGACGTGTGATTGAAAAAAAGCATATATATACGATTTTTTGATTATTTTTCTCATTGATAGATTTTTTGAGCTTATTTCCCCGGACTATTGACTAAGCTATGTTGATAGTTGAATAAAGAGAATTATCGGTTGTGGTGCATTTATATTAAAAAAGCAGTGGTGGGGTGTTTACGTTTAAGTCCTTATTTTTTCAAAAACTTTGGGGACGAGCGACTACTGTGAGCTAGTGCTACAGAACAAAGCTAAACGACTATCTCCTACATCATCCGGACGTATTGGAACGATCGACTATTGAGTTTTGATATATGACAACACCGATATAAATATGTCAAATATGACATTGCCATCATTATTTTAAGGTATTTGACTTGGTTTAAAACAATAACAGAATGCCGATCATTTCGCTTCGACTTTTTGATTTTGAAGCACCATCTCACCTACAGAATGAATTCAGTTGTTCAAAATCAATTGCTGTGCTGGAAAACATCGATGCTGTAAACTGTGTATGGGTCTTTCAAGACGAGCCAAAGACAATTGTTTCGAAATATTTTGAAAAACAATAAATCCATATCTAATTGTTAATATTTAATTTTATTAGTTTATCTAAAAACTCAAATAGCAACCCTAGTATTCCATACTTATTTAATATTCGTATTTCTTAACGGTGTTTAATAATTCAACGTAACTAAATGATGATGACGCATCTTGAATATTTATTTCATTGAAATCTAGTTTCTTCAATTTATGTGACTTATTAGGTTCTACGTGTTCTATTAAACGGTAGGTGGATCAAAAACAGATACGTGAATTATAATTTTGAAATTTTATTTGCAGTTCGATTCCAAAAAATACTAAATTAATGAAGCATATATCAGCACACTCAATCATGCATAAACTGTATACTAATAATCTTTTGTAAGGAGTGCTTATCAATTTACAACCAATAAAACTATCAAGAATTTGAAAAATTATATTGAAAATAACTGAAAAATTCTTGGACGTTTCATAAATTTGAAGTAACTGCAGCGGTTATTAAACGCTGTGAAACGCCAATGATCCGTCTCATACCTTAAGTATATAAAACCATAAACCTTATCTAGTTTCTTTGTATAATATAGGTATTCAGATTTTATTACTTTGTATCTAGTGGCAGTTGTTTGCGCTGTAATCGCACTAGTGAATTTGAAGTACAACTCAGAGGTAGATTCAATAATATATGATCCTAAAACTGTGAAATAAGTTATAAAGATGGTAAATTGGGCGTTATGGGGAACTACAGTTGTGATCATAAAAAGAATAAAAGGTTAGAGAAAGAAATGCTTTATTGTCAAAAAATTGTTACAATTTGTAAACGGAAGCTTGTAAAAACTAAAAAACAAACATAAAAATAACTAAATAAAGTTACAAATAGAAAAAATTATAGGTAATAGTAATAGGTAATAATTAGTATATTCGTAGCAAAATTAAACCAGTATGCAACATATCCGGAATTAAATATTATTATTAGAATCGTTTACAGGGTAGAAGGCACTTTCCAGTTAATATACCCACAAATTATTGCGGAATGCGCGAAAAGTTGATATCAATTTGATTTCAATTGGCAAGTGATTGTGCATTTTTTTGCATTGTAAAATATTGAACCCATTAACTATTTCTGAACGTGGAGGAGATAGGTAAAAGTCGTGCTCAGCGTTCCTTAGTGGATAGACGTGCAACGACCTTTCCGAAATTCAAAGATGAATAAGGAAGGAAGAATCAGAATTTTTAATCTCTTTAACAACTCGCTTTTGTAGTTTGAAGATTCGATCAAATTTAGTAGCACCACACGTACCCCAGAAGGGGAGGAAATGCGACTCGATAAATGCATAATAAACTGTTAAGGAGGTGGATAAGTTCAGTTCCTTCGAAATTGATTATTTAGATAAGGAAGCAATATGTAACTCCCATTTCAAGCAATTGTTTACAATAAGCACTAAGAATTTTACAGATTCAACAACGTTAATGATGGTTTTACTTAATAAAAAGGTTGCTATGTATTTTTACAGGATAAAACTTTAGTTTTAGAAAAGTTGAGGCACCAATTAGAATCGCACCATGATTTAAGGGTGATTAGGTCACTAGATATGGTCCTTTGAAGTGCCTTGAGATCGGGGATGCTCCAAGAGTGACTAATGTCATCTACAAATAGACATATTTTACCACTGATGTCGTTTATAAACACAAAACACAAAATAAGGCCTAGTACTAAGCCTTGGGGCACTCCACATTCTCTTGGCTTGCAAGAAGACATCGTTGTATCAACCCTTACAAGTTGACCTTTGTTGGTACGGTATAATTTAAACCACTCAATGAAGAAGCCTTATTTCTTAGATCATTCACAATGGACCATGTTTCTTTAAAAACATTACGAGAAATGGCTAGTCTCCTATTATAATAAATATATTTGGCAAATTTTATTGTCTTTTGATAAATTTTTCTGCATAGTTTGACGTAATTTTTGAAGAAGACACATAAATATACGTAAACTTTTAGTGGATCAGGTTTTATTTTGCTTATTTTCAATACGCCTTATGAATCTATTCCACATCACCAGAGAGCATGTTCCAGTGAGTTGTTTGACAACGGTGCTCCAAATTTTGAAAACTTTTTTCCGAAAAGATACGGCATAATTTGCGAGAAGCATTTTTAGTATTGGATTGTGATGTAATTTTTATTTATAACGCCATAAAAAGTTATTAAACTTAATGTTTGAGTGCTGATCTTTCTTTTTCGAATCAAAGCACCAAAATTTTGTTAAATTTTCTTTGACTATTGTGATGGATACTTAATAAGTATTCTATTAACAAAAAATTGTTATATAAGAACTTTTTATAACGCCAATAAAAATCCTTAAACTTAATGTTTTAACGCAGACGCGCGTCGTTCGTTTTGGAATCGAAGCTCCAAAATTTTGTTAAATTTTCTTTGACTAATGCGATGGATACTTAATAAGTATTCTATTAACAAAAAATTGTTATATAAGAACTTTTTATAACGCCAATAAAAATCCTTAAACTTAATGTTTTAACGCAGACGCGCGTCGTTCGTTTTGGAATCGAAGCTCCAAAATTTTGTTAAATTTTCTTTGACTAATGCGATGGATACTATTAACAAAAAGATCTTCTCATTCAATGTCAATGGGAAAACTTACTTCTATCTACATTGTATAACCAAATTCTGGTTAATTGTAAATTGGAGCAAATTTATATTTAGATTCTGTCTTCCGCGCCTCTTCAGAAAAAGATACTGAGAATCTACATAGATTTGTTATACGATTCGTTCTTGGCGTATTATTTAAAATGTGTTATTTCTTGCATTTTCGCACTATCCTGTGTGGAATTTCTCTAGATATCCAAGAATTTTAGTAGCAGATAACCTATACCATTGGATAAAAGTTTTATTTGATATTCAAGTGCCCTTTTTAATAAAAAATTTGACAAAATTTTTGGACTACGGTACTCAAACATTAAACTTATAATTTTTTTGACGTTATACAAAATACTTACATCCCAATTTTTGATTTTTTCTTATTTAATTAGGTGAAATTTATAATAGTTGAATGATTTTTTTATTTTTTGAATCTTATCGTAAAATATGTATAGAAGACGTTTCAAAAATATTTTATCCACTTAATTTTCGGTAGTAAAATTATGTATTTTGCATTTTATTGCAAAAGTGGATAACCTCACACTTAGTACATTATTGGCGTATGAATAATTAACTTTTGAAAAAGAAATTAAATTTTTTTTGATTAGGGAAATTACCTCCTCTATGCAAGTATTACATTTCATTTACGTTGTACAAAAAATTGCATTCGAGTTCCATACGAGTTTTTCTACCCAGTTGATAATATAATAACGAAATAATGATTCTTAACTGCGTCACACTTTTTGTACAAAAAAAAAAAGAAAAGTAATTTGAAAAATCAGATAACACACTATGACTATTTTCTATAAAATTCTGAGGAAAAGGAATATATCAAATAACAATTATTACAATAAATCAATTGAAAATGGAAAAGGTAATTTTATACTTTCGCGGACCCCTTGTTTTTTAGCTCTAGAAAATCGAAAAATCGAAAAATCATCCGATTTCGATGATTTTTTTAATGTTTTTACGGCGAATTTACGAAAAAAGTTATGGGAATAAAAAAATTGAAAATCTATATTGGTTTCAGGGCTTTAAATGTTCATGAAAATGCACTCAACGCGTATAATTGTTGATAACTTTTTTTCGAATAATCAAAGGAAGTTGTCATATTTTTCTCATAATTTTTCTCATTGTATTACTGTATATTCTAATCAAATGTACAATATTAAAAATTAACTTTGAAAAATTGAAAATTTTCACCATTAAAAAAATGGTATCTTACTAAGATTGACTGCTAGAGATAAAAAATTAATAAACAAACATTTTTCAATTTTCTTTTTCCAAAAGGTTCGTTTTTTGCAGATTAACAGAAAAAATATATGCGTTTGTAAAAAAGTTATGAACGATTTCATGCGAAGAAGTGCTTTATGATCACATTTAAAGTCAGTAAACTATATGAAATCTCCAGGTGAAATATTTCCCATGTTTTTTTCATAAATCCGCCTTAAAAACGAAGATTTAAAAAAAATCATCGAAATCGGATGATTTTTCGATTTTCTAGAGCGTTTTTGATAACATGTAACGTCAGAAAACCATAGGAAACCTTTAAGTGAGATAAAAAATTAATAAACAAACATTTTCCAATTTTCTCTTTCCAAAATTTTCGTTTTTTTATATAGATTAACAAAAAAAATATATGAACTGCGTTTGATGGTTTGTAAAAAAGTTTTGAACGATTATATGCGAAGAAGTGCGTTTATGATCCCATTTAAAGTAATAAAACTAAATGAAATCTCCTGGCGAGATATTTCCCATGTTTTTTTCATAAATCCGCCTTAAAAACGAAGATTTAAAAAAAATTCATGTATTTGTAAGAATTGACGAAAATTATATTTAAACGTATTCTTGTAAGAGGAAAAATTTGTGATTCACATTATTATCAGATAGATATCTTAGACGGTCATCCGGGGCAAAAAACCGTAAGGCGGCTTAAAATAATCACCTGGTGTAATCATAAAATATCAAATCTCTCTGCATCAACTGTCAAGATGAACATATGTTCATAATTTCAGTAATACCGACATTCCGACAACAATGTAACAGTACCAGAGTACCACAAAGCTTGTGTCCAATAATTATCTTGGTCACGTGTTACGATCTTTCAATTTTACAAGGAAACTAATAAACGTTTCGTGATAATTTTGTGATATTCGATATTGTTATGGAGTAGATAATTGGAATCTGTCGACGGAACAAATAAAAAGCATGTAAATGAGTGAGAAATTCGATAATTGTTGGCAGATGTATATCCTGTGATATTTTTTATATGAAGGATGGTCGGTGGCTAGGTTGCCAAACATACACAATTCTATGCCAAGGCCAGAAAATTTTAAAACCGTAACATTTTGACCAGGAGAAATCGATAAAAAATATCAGGATTCTAAATAGAAACATTGGTTGACACTTTTCCAATATAGAATACACAATATTGTCACGATGAAGTAGAGAATTTTAAAAAGTATAATTCATTTAAATTTAGCAATTGTACTTTTTACACATCAGATATCATAACTTGTTTAACATTCCATTTAATTTTCAAATGTATATGAGGAATTTGAAATTTTCCACTATTCAACTAATTATTTTTAGTTTAATATATGAAGAATTTTATTGAAATCGTGTATTTTGTAGCAAATCAATGTCATAATAGACAAATTTTACAAATTTTTAATATATCAGGATTAAAAGCGAGATCAACTTGGCAACATGGGAATGAACAGACGGTATCTTTTTGCGTGCGCAATGTCTCACGTGCATGCGTCAACTCGAATGACCAGACGAGAGAATCACGTAAAGAGGTTAACTTTACACTCACCTTTTTCATAATTCCAGTTTTTCTTTTAGAAAACGTAGTGTACCTTCTCAGTTTATTTTCAATATATTCCATTTTGATTTTAACACGTCCTTTGGTTTTCTTTCCATTACTAGGAGGTGATTTTTTTGATTGCATTGAGTAGGAGTCTTCGTTAATTTCGTTTACACAACCATCCAGACCCATACCTTGACTTGACATAGCTCTGTCATCATACATATCCGATTTTATGCCGCGATTACAAGCACTAGACACCATAGTATGTCGAGGTGAGAGTTGTTGTAGACTTGTAGACGGTCTCCCTAAATTAGGGTTGCCGTAAATTTCCGGCGGTGTCTCACCGCTTAATAAATTCATGCTATAACCTAAATTGAAACGGGAATCCCTCCCGCCGGGTTCCATTTCGCACCACAGTTTGACAAAAAAGTAACAAAACAAAACGAACTCGCGAATACTACGGAAAACGAAGCAGCGCACAACACAATCAGTTGTATAACACAATCACAGCTGACTGCACAATACGATCTGCCGAACCGTGGGGCAACGTGCGCCGCCCATAATGAATTTATGGAACGTTGCCAGTTTGAAACCAATTTCTTTCAGTTTATGAGGTGCGAGAAAATTCTTATGATTTAAATTTATTTTAGAAGTAGATCGAAATTCGTTTATAACGTGTTCTTCGTAATTTCTAAAGATGCGAAAATACTAGTTTTGATAAAATTATGCAAATAAGAAATAGAAACTGTCATTGTCATTGAATATTTACAAAAATATAATTGATAGAACTATTTATAAATCGCATCCATATTTGAACCTTTATATTCATATTCACATTTGAATGTTCTAATATGAGAATTTTTTATCACAAAAACTGACACCCCTAATACATTATATAACATAATAGTTTTTTCACGCATTGGGATTTCAATATATGACTATATATAATATAAACTTTTAAGAATAAATACTCAGGTTGTTGTTTGTTATTAATGTATAACTAGTTTTAGTATTCATTTAGTATTTTCCAAATAAAATTCTAGGGGGTGTATTCATCATTCTAATCGTCGAATTATCGGTTAATTATTACACTTTCTCGGTTTTTGGAAATTTTATATTATATTAGTAATTCAGTTTAATTGATTCGGCAACAGCGTAATTTCGCGTCCAATACTTGATTGTCTACTAAGCGCATGCCTTAAGTCACCTCATACTTAACTTCTCCTATCTCTTTTTGTTTCAAAGTAAACTTAATTACCTTACTTCTGTGATGAATTGGTGTAACCTGAGCATAGATGTTTTGGAAATAATATAAATTGATCCAAATAAAAGAAAATCTTATACATATAAACATTCCGAAAGGGTAAGAAAGTTACAACAGTGAATGATTATCATCAATTGATACCCCGTTTTATGACTAAGTAGTACGAACAATAACAAAAGTGGGATGTAAACAAGTAGCGTTAGGACAGCCCAATGCCATATTTAGACACGATCGGCTCCTTATAAGGATAAGTTGTCCTTAGATGGAGATACGAAATCCCTCCTTCTAAACGATCGGCACACGTTCTCAAAAGGACGAATCGTCGGTGTTTGTTATTATGGAATGAGTTTTGGAAGTGGGAAAATCTTGTCTTATAAGGTAATAAATAAGATATAAACTAATTCAACTCTGATTTTTCTTAACAAAAAATTACAAATATTTTAATATGTAGAATTTTGTTATTATCGCTAGAAAAGGAGGTGCCAAGAAAATATATGGAAAGTATCAATAATTAGATTTATTTCTTTTATTCTTGTTTCATATTAAAGTGCTGAATCTCAATAATTATACCTTCCGGGTTCAGGTACACGAAATGAGTGTGACGAAAATATTAAACTGCATGGAAAAATGTTTGGTAGTCATTTAATCTACACGTTAATTGTATATTGATGACCCATTTCTTAAATCTATTGATAGGTATCCATATATAGGTATTTGAGTTGGAAAACTAAATGATTTAGTCAAATCTGTGAAATATGTAAAACTTATAAACACCATATTAAACTTGAAAGAGTCAAAAGAAAACATTGTGGGCTATGAATTAATTGAGAGACGAAGACAAAATTAGACCTACGAGGTCTGGCTATTAAATAACGAGACAGGTTACGAAAAAGGGTTTTATTTTAAAAATTAATCTACATTCGAATGCTTTCCTCCTCTTGCCACACACCTTTATATACGTTTATTCCATTGATCGAAGCAGTGCTGGAAGTCTTCTTGGTGAGTTCCTTTAGGAGCTCTGCCGTTTTTGCTTTATCGCTTCCATCGACTCAAATCGGATCCCTTTCAAAGCAGATTTTATCTTCGGAAACAAAAAAAATCGCATGGTGCCAAATCTGGTGAGTACGGCGAGTGTTTGAGCACTGGAGTGCGCTTATTGGCCAAATACTGCTTCACAGATAGCGCGTTATGGGTAGGCGCGTTGTCCTGGTGCAAAATCGGAACATTTTTCACGAACTCGTTCTCGCAGTGTTGCCAAAACTGGCAAACAGTAAGTCTGGTTGAATGTCTGATCCTCTGGAACCTATTCAGCCATCACAATACCGTTAACGTCGATAAAAACGACCAAAATTGCATCGAATTTTGATTTGCACACATGCACGAGATAGAGAATTGTCCCCATGACCTCTTGCAACAATTTATCAATCGAAGTTTTTTTTTCAATTTAACGAGAAATTTGAGATTGATACGTTGATCCTGTTTTTTGTGACGAGAAAAAAACACGTTCCACAATTCTTCAAAAGTTCTTTAAATTTTGGGTTATACTTTAACGTGACTATTTACACTTTTTGAAAAAAAATTTATATAAAGTTTTTATTCAATTATTTATTCAGAAAAAGTTCGTAATGATGATTTCAAGTGAGAACGTAACTCTTGGCACGTTTTTTTATATTCACTTTAATTATGAACATTGCCTTTCCATATAGGATTTAACGATGGGCCCAGTATAGGCTCAGACTTGGGCCAAGTATGTACAATTCTGGCCCTAGCCTGGAAGCCGTTATTAGCCCAGACTTGGTGGGACTCTGGAATGATAACAATGTCCCTCGCTTGGTTTGCAAGCCTTAGCCAAGCCTGGTTGTATAGAAAAACCCAAGACTGGTATGCATCCCTGGACCACGCTGGTTGCTTGTAAAAATAGATTGTTAATGAAATTCTAGTTTTTTTCTTAATGCACTCTACTAATTAATGTACATATTTATGCATAAATGAATTTTATTCATAAAAATTATTACGTTTACTGTTAAGATATCTATTATGAATAAGATATTAGAACAAAACTTTATATAGTTATTCAGAATTCAACCCGGCTTGGGTGACTATAGGATGGCCGAGGTTGGGCTACTCAAAATCGTGCCAAGCCTGGCTGCTTATAGGATGGCCGAAGTCAAGTTAGCCAGACTTCAATCACACTTGGGTGGCTATACGTTGGCCGAGGTCGGGCTACTCAGAATTGTGCCAAGCCTGGCTGGCTATAGGATGGCCGAGGTCAAGTTACCCAGATTTCAGCTAGGCTTGGGTGACTATACTCGTAACTTTTAATTCAAAACAATTTTATAACATTTTTCTGAATTGTAAAGATACTTTACTCTTGCACAATATTCAAATTTTGTGACAAACCTCGTATACTCCTCTAAAAAAGTGATATCTGATAGTTGCATTTTAACTTTTCAACCATACAGAACTTTTTATCAAGAATAACTTTTTTTCATCAAACCACTAGTAAAAAAGTTTTCTATATGATTCCAACTTAAGTAGACACACTGTAAACATTTTCTTCGATGTAATAAAACCAAATTAGTTTAGCAGTGTTGTCGTCTACAACGATTAGAATGTTACAATAACTTTCATGAATAATTTATAAATTATACACCTACCATACAAAATTTTGATCTTCTGATTTTAGTTCTTTTCTCAGAAAAACAGTTCGGTTCTTTAATCAACATAAGTGCCAATATTACAATGACATTCAAATCGGCAACGTCATCTTTAATTTTGTGTTTGTCAATTTACCCTCGAAATTTTAGCACAATCAATACAACAAAACGAGGGTTAAAATCTAAGAATCTTATTATGTGAGTTATTGAAATACCTAATTTATGTGTTAGACCATTTTCCATTATTTTATGTGCCTCTTCAACAATGTAAAAATGGATACAGGTTAGAAGGTTTTCTGCAATCATAAAATATTCCAATCAGTTTATAAGATGGGTTATAACTCTTGTTCTGAACTTTTGGACAAAGCTAATCCATCAGTATTGATGTAATTACTAAATCTTTAACCTTCTATTTTCATTGAATCTTTTAAAGGGTATAAAAATAGTTGTATAGACGATATAAAACTTTTTATCGATTCCCCAAACATATGTGTATAAACGATGTAAAAAAGGTAGTTGTGGAACTATTAAAATAACTTTGAAGTTTTTCCTGCTGCTCATAAAAACAACTTTTGTCTTTTCGTAAAAGTGAACCTAAAGAGATTACTATTTCATGTTATTCATTGTATTGAACGTAATATGTCATTCCAATAATTTAATCAAGTCAACTTTTCACATAACAACCTCTCGAAAACGAAAATTCATATGTATATCTCCACCCAATCGATTTGCAAGATATCACTACATTGAAATATTGTTTGGTGATTTAGTCTCATTATCACTCATTTCATCTTCTTCCACTCCTTTGTCGTTTAAAATATTGTTCCAGCCTATTCAACACCATATAATAGCTTTATTCATGAACCAATCATGAAATTGTCTTGTAGGCATATAAAAGTAAGACTTTCAAAAGAAAAAAACGAAAATGACAATTGAGTATAATTATGAAAATAAATCAAAATCAATGCTCTACTAGATTGTAGACTATAAACAGTTTGCTTATTTGGTAAAAGAGACGTCGTGTTGTGATATACAGTGTAGTTATTTGGGTTGGAAACCACAAATTTGCTTCGTATAGGAATTCAGTTTTTGCGCACAACTACCAACTTTTCCGGGACTTTATGCAAAAAATTCTGAAGTGAATAGATGACGTGAAATAATTCTGAGACATGAAAAACATTTTTCTCATACGACCCCTCGTTTCTAAGTTGCGAAATCAGAACTTATATTCAAGCATAATTCCACACTATCATCTGAGGACTCATGCCCATTGATAAACAATCCATAACGTTTACAGGGACAACCTGTACAATCTAAAGATAGAAAAAATTAATTTTTCAATCGAATTCTTAACAAAAAAATACATTCCAAGGAAACCAATCGCCATAAAAAGACATTCTGGAGAAAATTGTCTTAAATCAAACATCAAACAAAAAAACTTCTATTTTTTTGAACTTTGAAGAGTATTCCAAGATTCTGCCTTTTAACGTTAAAATGGAAGTTTATTCTATCGATCATTTTGTTCCTGGTGTTTACCGGTGTTGCATATTCCAAACTCCAAGATATCCCCAAAAGAAGGAAATATTAAAACACATTAACAACTCCCCGATATCTAGAATTTTTTCAAAACTTCTAGATCCTAGATTCTAGGATCTAGAATTTCAATAGTTCAATTCTAGATTATAGATTTGAACTGGTTCTTTCCAAACAAATTTATGGCTACAGGAAGGTGGTGCTCCTCCACACCAAGCTGTCTTAGTGCGCAACTATTTGAACAAAGTCTTTCCAAATTGATGGGGAGGTCGAAAAGGAACAATAGAATGGCCGCCTAGGTCACCTGTTTTGACTCCTCTTAACATATTTTCATTGAGATACTTGAAAAGTGAGGTGTACCAATATAGACTACAAAGTATCATTAAACTCACAGAAAGGTTACGTATTGAAGTTGCACAAATAACTCCGGAAGTTATAGAGAAGGTTCGAGAAGAGTTCGCAACACGTTTTTCTCATTATATTCTAGCTTAAGGTAAACACTTGAAACACCAGTTTACGAAATAGCGAATTTATTCCTTTCATTTGCACCATACTGTATAATGAAATAAATGCTTAATCTCATAGAGCTGCAAATTTTTAAGTAATATGTTTCAAACAACTTAAATTACACAAATTTAATCGATCTGAAAAAAGTCCTCTCCGACGTTTCTTTCGGTAACTCTATTCATTGGTACAATTTTTCCGCGCGACAATCCTTGAAACATAGAAATAAATCAAGTAAAGTGGGATTATCAGGATTTCCATCATCGTCCACCGCTAATCTCATTTTCTTCGGTTTGGAGGAATCAATCTCGTGCAGAAGGTGCACATTTGAAACCCCCCGTGGGACAACCAGAGACTGTTACACAGCACTTTGTGCATCCACAGCGAGCCATCTGAACCATCTTGAGAAAGAACCGATGCCTAGGTGAATCCATCGATGGCACAGGGATGAGGGAATCTCCTCCCAGCCGAATATATAATTGAATAATGATTGTATGTTCATTATGAAACTTGCTGTCTTAGTTATAGGAAAACTCTTAGAGAATGCTGCGTGACAGCTCCAGACGTAGTTGTCAGCCAGGAACTGTCTGTCAAAAATCTTCTTGTAATACTGCACTCTAAAGTTGTTTAGAGTGCTAAAATTGGAGCCATTGTATAGAACTCCCCTGCGCTATGCTCGTTTTGGATGCATTCTTGTCGTACAAAATTTTATTGAGCGCTACATTTAGGACAATGCACTTCCCTCTTCCAAATAAAACAGACGTAATGTCGCAGATACAGCGTGGATGAAAAGAATAATGTTTTTGCGTGCTTAAGTCCTTGTAGTTATTTTGGACTTACGTGCACAGTGCTTTTCCTATCTTCACCATGATCATTTGATGTTGGTATTAATCACTGTTGCTATCGTAAAAATTGTAGTAGACGTTGTAATTTGTGATCCAAGAATAACTCAATATGAGGTTTAAATGTTATAATTTTCAACTCAACATACTACACTACTAAAAGCCGCCCAAGATATTGCTTTAATCGAAAATGAACTTAGTCAGCGAGTTGTTAGTAGACTATGACCCGCTCAGAGTGTGCCTGCGTTATGAGAAGACTGGATAATTTCATATGCGACCTGGAACAGACAGAAGGCAATTTAGAATTGCTCGTGATGACTGCTTTATTGTGTCAACAACATTAAGAAATCGTCACCTTAATTCCCTTGCAACAACAGCTCCGTGAGATGCAAGAAATGATTATTGTCGGTTGACAATAAGACGAAGACTGCAGGAAAATAACCGGATCCCTAAAACACTTGCGATTGCTCTAAAAGTTACTCCAGCTCATCGGCAAGCACACCTGCGTTTTGCACATGACTTTGGAACAATGGAGATCTGTTCTATTCTCAGATGAGACCAGAATATGCCTCTATGGTAGTGAATGAAGAAGGAATGCGCACCGAAGACAAAGAAAGCGATTTGCAGATTGCTGTTTTGAAGAGCGAAGTGCTTATGAAGGTGGTTCCTGCATGATCTGGGGTACAATTTTGAACCGATTCTGTGTTTATTCGTAGGGGCGATCGTGTTCACGGACGAAGAAGTTTAAATACTGATAGATATATCGAGGAGAATTTAGCAATTCATGTGGAACCTTACGTCGACTACATTGGAGACGAATTTCCTTTTATGCATGACAATGCAAGGCTGCACACTGCCAGAATCGTGCAGGATACATTACAGAAGCCTGTTCTTGAGTTATGGAATGGCCAGTATAGAGTCCTGACCTTAAAGTGATAGAAGTTTTATGGGATTAGGTTATAAGAAGACTTCTTACTCCAAACTTGATCATACTGAATATACCACGAGAAAAAATAACTAACTTATTTAGATCTACGCTTCATTGTATGGAGGTTATACCCATGTTTAAGAAATTAAGTGTTTTAAATTGTCAATATTTATGTTAATAATAAAATTGTTTGCTTAACGCATTAATTTCACTATGTTAACATAGGAAGTCAAAATAAGTTTTCATAATTTTTACTCATATTAAACCATATTAAATTGACTTTCAAAGAGCATGTTTTTTTGATCTGATACATAATTAAAAAAAATTTATGTTCAAACTGAAAAGTTGACAGTGGGCGAATTTCTAAGCATGCAAGTGTTAGTCTACTATTTCTCATTTTGTTAATTTATACCTCGAAAAATTGGTTATACTTTTTATTTCATAGATTGTATTGTGTAGAAAGAAATATTGGAATACTTGATTACAAAACAAATAATAATGACATTTTTTATTCAATTAATATAAAAAATGCAACTTATCCTTTCACTTCGAACTACGTCTCAAGAGAGAGAGAGAATTAGAAAAAAAAAGAGAGAGAGCGAGAAAGAAAGAGAGAGAACGAGAGAGAGCGAGAAAGGAAGAGAGAGAGCGAGAGAGAGGGAGAGCGAGAGAGAGCGAGCGAGAAAGCGAGAGAGAGCGAGCGAGCGAGAAAGCGAGAGAGAGCGAGCGAGAGAGAGCGAGCGAGAAAGCGAAATAGTGAGAGAGCGAGAAAGCGATAGATAAAATAACAATTTGACTTAATATCGTATTTGTAATTTGTGTAATATCTTACTTCAAACTAAATTGGATAATGCCATTCTATTGGTAAATTGTAAAATTCTGTTACAAAATAATAAGGACTTGCAGAAACGTCTTTGTCAATCATCGGAACTTATTAAATGTATTTACCATTTTTAATTCTGAAAGTAGCTGATTGAAAAGTCTCTTTATATCCTCTAGCGCCTTCTATCAAGACTACATTAACTTCATTATCGCGTGAGATTTATTTTATTCATGTTGTTTGAAAGATCCATTTTATCACTCACATTATTCATATACTGAAGTAAGTGTTGTGAGTTCCTCATTTAATCTGCCAACTCACCACAAAGCTAATGATATTCACTATTATATCGTCTCTCCTGTTTGACCTTGTATTACCATTATAAATTTTTAAATACTACGTGAATAAACATCCCATACTCCATTTCAATTTATAAAGAAGGTACCTTATAAATTTCTTCCTAACATCAAATTGCGAATGAAGATATTTCATCATATATAGCTACCAGAGACGTAATTCTACAATACGAGGTCTGGCTATTAAATAACGAGACTGCGCGCCTAGAGGGCGCCCTAGACGGGTGTGGTAAAATCGAGTAGTGAGTTGGGTATCTACATATTTTGTCTATGCACGTCCCAAAACACGTTTTCGTCACTATTGTAGTATTTGTGCAGTAGCGGTTTGAGACGAACGTGTTTTTTTCTCGGGACGAAAAGCATGAACAACCTATCAATCACAAATTTCTAGTTAAATTGAAACAAACTCCCACTGTGTGCCATAAATTGTCGCAAGAGGCCTATGGGGACAATTCTCTATCTCGTGCACGTATTTTTGAGTGGTGGAAGCGCTTTAGTGAGTGCCGAGAGATCACAGAAGATGACCAGCGCCCAGGTCGCCCTATCACTGTTTCAACTCCGGAAACAGTAACCAAAATCAACCAAATTGTGCTTGCAGATCGTCGAATGAGCATTCGGATGATTTCCGATGCTGTAAACCCCGATAAAGAAACGGTTAGAACAATTTTACACGGAGAATTACACATCACAAAAGTCTGTGCCAAAAAACTGACCAAAAGCTCTTGACCTCGTATAATAATACATTTTTTTGTTTAGTAGGAAAGTAATTATATAGTTTTATTAAGGAATATAATTAAAAATTTTTATTTATGTAATTATACATATGTGACGCTATATATTTTAAGAAACAAGATATTTTTGGAAGTATGATTTTATTTATGTTCAAAATAATTACCATACAGGAGTTTTTGACAACACTTCACATCAATCCATCAAAAGGACGTTGCAAAAGCGCCAAACTTAACGACAGCTGTTTAGCTTGATTGTCTACCGTGTCCGTAGACAAACCAGTGTAGCCGTTGCCTTCGTTTATAAATGGGCTGTTTTTGTTTGCTGTAAAAATGATTGACGTAAATACGGATCAACGGATTTTTGTGAAATTTTACATGAAACTGCAGCTGGTGTTTGTTCGATCTGAAGTTTTGTGGAAGGTTTAAAAAATGCTCTGCTGCTCTATCGCTATCAAATCAAACTAATAGAAAAAAGAACCGGCAGTCAGTCTAAGGCTCTATTGGTAAACGACTTAGGAGTTGGTCTAGTCGAAATAATAAAATGTCTAGTAAACTAGTAAGCTTAAGAATCGACTCACTCGAAGAGTGCTCTTTTAGATAAAGATTCAAAAGAATCGAGTTTCGATTCACTTGCCCACCTCTGGCCCCTATGCGGGACTCAGTCACAGTGATATCCTCAGCCTCAGCCACACGATATTGCCTTGATTAAACAATATTATCAACAACAAAGAGGAATACATTTCGTAAACAATGAATGTATTTTCAAACAATACTTTACTTATTTATATCCTACCCGTTCTGTTTTTATTTGTTCATGTACGCCAATGTAATACAAAATTTCTCTTTTACCAAGAACAGCAAGTGAATGATAGCGGGGGACGGCAGCGGGTTGTTTTCTTACCGCCGACAACACAGCGACAAACTCAACCCATTAAATCAATACTAATTTAATAGATAAAGCGCTTGTAATTGCAAAATATAAATAAGAACGTGAACAATAAACTTAAGTCTTGTGGAAAACAATGCGCATGGAAGCGAAGCACAAAGACGTCCCATTCTATTCATCCGCCACAAGTTGCCGCCTCCGTGGGTGTCAATTTTTCCTTTTACTTGCTTTGTTAAAAGTTGGAAAAGTTTTATTTGCAAATAATAGGGACTATTTTGTTACCTAAAATAAAATGATATTAAATAGATTTATCGATCTACACAATTGTGGTTAACGACATTGAAAATGTAAAAAAAAATCAAATTTTTCCAATTTTCAGATGTAATACTTGAATACTGGAACTTTGAACTTTCCTAACAGATGATTTGGTTCAACTAATCTTAGTATATGATGAGTTATGACTTTCTATAGTTCTTTAGAATGTCCACATATAATTTGAGTCAAATATGAAAATGTCCACGACATCGTTTTGCTAAATAAACATATTTTTATCATCGAGTAGTTTTGATTTGATCAATTTAAAGAAATGTAGAAATTGAATGTAGAATGTAACTACGTTTAAACGACGCGACGGTGCGAAAGACTGCGAGATAAGTTCGAGAAAATGTGGAGCGCGAACTTATATATAAAGTATATATATAATCTTAATATAAAGTATAGAGACCAAAACTACTATGAATAACGATATTAAATTTTAAAATGTACATGTGAATGTCTAATGACTACGCATTTTTCTCGCATTGTACAGTATTGAGCCCTTAACTAATTCTGAACGTGGAGTGAGTAGATGAAGATCGTTTTCCGCAACTTTTCTGAAATTGGAGAAGCGTGCTTACGAATTAGGCAAACGCATTCAATGAATTAGGAAGGCACAGACAGAATTTTTAATCTTTTGAAGAAGTTTATGTAGTGAGCCCTGCTGTTTATTCCTAGTAAATATCTAACAGCTTTCTCTTGTAGTTTGAAGATTCGCTAAAACTGAGTCGCACTTCAGTACCTCATAAGGGAAAGGCGACTCAATAAGGGCATAATAAACTGTTATTAAGAAGGTGGATAAGTTCAATTCTTTGGAAACTGATCGACAAGGAATTGTCCACAACAAGCCCTAGGAATTTTACAGAGTCAACGACGTCAATGGTGGTGTTATTTATAAAAAAAAAGACCTAACCTAACGTTGAGATGTAGAAGATTAGCGTCGCACCATCATTTATTGGTGATTAGGTCGCAAGATCTGGTTCTATGAGATACCGTGACATCGGGGATACTCCAAGAGAAACTAGTAACATTCTCATAAAGACACGCTTCACTGCTAATGTCTAGATAGGCAACGTCGTTGATAAACAGAATAAACCCTTAGAAAAGTCACAGAGAGTTGTTGCAGTGGAGCGTTGTTTAGACTGGAGTAAACAAACATTATTTAGAAGGGAGAATATCCCTAATTCAAGCATTTGTAGATTGAAAATCCAAATTGAAGGGTAGTAAGTATTTTATATTTAAACAGAAATTGTAAAAGCTTTTGTTTGACCAATCTATCAAGAATTTTAGATAACATGGGAAGGAGTGCAATTGGGCGATAATTCGATTTTTATCTCCTCCTTTATGCAAAGATATAATTATAGCCGTCTTAAGGCAATATGGAAAAGTGCCATTTTAAAACGAAATATTTACTAAAACGGTGAAATGATTTGATGTGCATTCCGGCAGACCTGAACACATCGTGCCAGAGGTACCAGAGGATTTATTTTTGATGTCATCAATTGTACTACAAAGCTCTGTTAAAACTACGGGCATAAAGAAAAAACTTATGAGAAGGAGTTATAGAATACAGTTACGAACGTATCTCCGCCCTGGAGCCGGTCCTGCCTAAATGTACCAGAATTCTAAAATTCGGCGAAACCGCGCGTGACGTCTTTGACATACTTTTTATAAACCGCGGAATTCTTTTGATGTTTGTTTTTTATAAGCTTTTTCCATTATACCAGGCGGTTTATTGACATTGTTTCTTTTAAATAATTTTTAGGAAGGTATATTTATTTATTTGTAGCGGGATCCTTGGTATTTCCTAAAGACTTCTGCAATTACATTTTTTAAAGAATCCCATGTTTCTTTTACGGTTTCTCCTATTGATTTAGGAATGAGGAGATCAGACAAACATTTTCTTATCTTGAGGCCAGTAAAAACTTCTTTCTTTTGACTTTGCTTCAGACAATTTTGGAATCTTGGAACATATATCTAAAAAAGTCCCCATCTTTACAAACTGCTCAATTAATGCCAATTTAATATGAAAAGGTGACAATAAAACGTTCTGTTGGAACCCAAGTGGTATTGATAAAGTTTCTCTTGCAAGGACTTAAGCCGTGTCGTGATTGCCAATCAGTTGTTGTCCAGTGCAGCTCTCTCGCTCTAATATCTCACAAATATAGAAAACAAGGGAATTTGATTTTCTCAAAAATCGTTGTTAAGTCATTGTAGTTTCTGAGTGTTCCATTGGAAGAGATGCAAATACATTTCCATTATGCAGCAAGACTGTATTGAGGCTATTTTTGGATTAATCTATGAATAAGAGCAATTCTGATGAATCATATTCTATTTAAAAGCATTTCTTGAGCTCCGAACGTCATTACAATGAACCATATGGCCCTATTCATTGCAATACTGAGTAAATTCTCTTTCGATGTCTATACCAGTAAAATGAGGTACCAGATAATGAAAGGTTTTTATTTGTAGCTTTGAACCAAGCAATTCGGTTGCATTTTTGTCTACAGGGGGGGTATATCTACATTGTTGTCAAATATCTCCTTTTCCCGGAATAATAGCTAGAAGATAACGCAAATATCTTCGCCGAAGTTAACATAATACATTTAAGTGCCTATCACTGCTACAATTACAAATTTGTCGTTTCAATAAATTATTATTGTTTAAGTTTATTAAAAGTCATAATGGATCGTTTATCTACAAAAGAACGAATTGATTTTTTAATGATATTAGGATATGTTGATAGGTGTAGAAGTTAACAAAAAACTTGTAATATCTTTAATAATTTATATCCTAACCGAAATCCCATAACAAGATCTGTCAGTAAATGGTTCAGTGAAAGATTTATCCAAATCAGGGCGCAGAAAATTTGCCTCAACTAAAAACAAATCTTTAGATGTTTGTGTCCTGTTAGTTGTTGTTGAGTTCTAGAAAATATCCAGGGAACTTGATATTTCGCAAGTATCGGTAAAGAAAATTTTATGAGATAATAAATTCCATCATTACAGATGACATTTTGATAGATGAAAAGAGTTTGCATACCTAATGATGGAAAAATGTTACAATCAAAACGATCCAAATTCTTTAAGTAATGTTTTGCGAGGAGGCCACTTTTTGTATTAATGGAAACGTATCAGCATAATTGTAAATACTGCACACGTTACAATCCTT
This sequence comes from Diorhabda carinulata, assembly GCF_026250575.1. Lineage (NCBI taxonomy): Eukaryota > Metazoa > Arthropoda > Insecta > Coleoptera > Chrysomelidae > Diorhabda > Diorhabda carinulata. The sequence continues at coordinate 17,341,037 of NC_079462.1, forward strand.
GTTCGATGAGTGAATCCCACACCCAATATATAAATAATTGCTCCCTTTTTCATCGAGCGTAACTTTAATTGTCCGGAGTATTTAGATTTATTGGAAAATAGTATTATACCTGAGTTGATTCGGATATTTCCAAATCCAAGTGAGTATTTTCAATTAAATTTTAAAAAAAACTTCATTATTAGAAGTTTTCAGACAATAACAATCTACAAAACGATAACAATCTACAACAAGATGGTGCGTGGTGAATACCTAAATAATGTGTTTCACAGAAGATGGATTGGAAGGCGTGGTTTTATCGAATGGCCCCCGCGATTACCCGACATGAATCCTTTAGACTATTTCCTGTGGGGCACTCAAAAAGCATTATTTATAAAACAAAATATGCGACTATTCAGGAAATTAAAAGATAGGATTACCACAGAGATGTTATAAAATGCAAAGTATTGCAAAGTTTTAAAAGTCGCATCTGCTGTAATTGCCTTTACTGTATGTTTTCTAAAATTCCTAGATTTTCTACTTCTAAAATGATACAAACATTTATAGATTTGTCTTCAGTTGTTGTAGATTTTTTGCAACATTATTTGGATTAATATTTTGCTGCACCATTTTTGTTAAATTTAGCCTGTTAGCCTGTTGAAACATAATCAATCCAACAGCTACATGCTGAAACAAATTCAATACTTCTGTTTAATCTAACTTAACCTGTTAAGACCCGACAATAAATGCAATCATCTACCTAACACCAGAAATTCTTCACCCCCCTCATTTTATTAAATTATAATTATATTTTTCTGGAAATAAAGAAAAAAATGGACTCAATTATTCACGTCTATTATTTTTCACTTTATTCCCAGATACACATACCATCACAATAAGTGTAGAAATCTTGATTTTAATTAAATTCGAAGATTAAAAAATAAAATATTAAATTCAGTTAAATAAGAATTTTACACAAAATAAAATCATAAAATTTAATATTGTAAAAAAAATATGTATAAAAATGTATTAAAAATCCCAAGCAGTTTTTTTTACTTGCAGATCTGCGTTATTTAAAGTAATACCAGAATAAAAATGAATATTTGAGAAAACATTAAAATTATTTATACAGAGTTATACCTAAATCGAATTTTTTATTTTTTTTATTATAAAATTTAGTACGAAACCGGCTCTCGTTATTAAATTCAATAAAATATCCGGCAACAGATCAAAAAATGCTCGAATTAATAATTTTCGAACAAGATATTGTTCCCACACTGAAAAAATCGTGACATTACCCGACCATGCGCCACTAACAGGTAGGTATGACATTTCTTGTTTCTCGCTTAGCTCCTGGAAGTCCTTTTGCGGACATATATAGCTGTAGACTGCATGGCTCTACTGTGAGAGAGTTCAATCGGCCATTACAGAAGAAGAAGACGGAGTAGAAGAAAGGAAGAAAGAATAATAAGAAGAGTATTGAAGATGCGACTTGCATATCGAATGGGTGCATAGTTTACGACAACGCAGCATTGTGAGAACTTACCCAATGCACGAGTTAAAAAGCCAACAAGGGATCGCTACAATGATGGTTCACGCATAATGTTGGAATACATTTTATACCGGCGATTAGTTCGGAAGCTCCATTAAAAAAATCCTTAATAACATAAGCTTTCTTGATTGTTTATATATTAAATCCTTTTTTATATTTATATTCAATTTTTTTAGTTCGATGAGCATTCTTATTGATCTCATTTTTAGTGTCAAAAGGACTTTATTAGCCTTATATACTGAGTACTATTTTGAAAATTGTATTTAGGTGTAATAAGCAAAAATATGACAAATCAAATTAATTTACTAACGAACGCGAATGGTCGGAAGACGCGTCGGCAAGTCCGGCGGTGTAAAGTGAGCGATGTATACCTAAAAACGTTTACTTTGCTTACTTTTTCTTTAAAACAACTTTATTTATTAATTAAGCACTTATCAAAAGTATTAACAATTGTTTGAATCTCAAATGAGTGCTTTAAAGCTCTGGCCTCGAAACTTATAACTAAACAGTATATAAGAAGCTTTGACATTTTCAAATAAAGATTTGATAAGAACTACCAAATTTAGTTTCATTATTTAAACCAGTCATGTCAAAGATATGGCCCGCGGGCCGCTTCCGGCCCCTGAACCGTATCAATAAGGCCCGCAATCGCAATATGTCACAGAAATAAGAATCATGTCTTTTAGAGCTTTTAGACTTCATTCGATTCCTCTATGGATGTTTTAAATACTCGTACTCTCAACTCTACGGATGTTTATAAGTAATTTCAAGGGCAGTGCGTGCCTAGACAAGCGAAAGAAAGAGACAGTATCGCCATCTCTTAGCAGCAAGCAGAAATATCCTATTATTTTTGTCGGAACTATAGAATCTTCCCCACGATTCGAATCTAGACTAGAATCTTCCGAAAACCATATAAAACGAGTGGGTTGGCGAGACGTGAGTCAGTTGAGTCGAGTAGTCGAAACGATACGGTTGAAGAAGGATTTTAATTGTACTGCGAAGTAGTGATTGTGAAGGTATTGTGCATTTGTGTGTGTCGAGTTCCAAAATTGTTAAAAACAAGAGAAGTCAGGTATCTGGATCCTCGAGCTCAACATAATTACCTACCATCTTTTATAACTTTGATAGGATTTTTAACAACCGTATATTATATACTTATACAATTTAATAAATAAAATGTTATAATAATTCAATCCATTTTTTTATTTACAATCTACCCCACCTACGAATTCAAAATTTAATATATGGCCCTCTGCAAAATTGAGTTTGACACCTCTGCAATAGGTATAAGTCTGTAGTTGACCTTTTAATGTAACTCTAATTTAAGTATCTCCAACTCTAAAATATTTGTTGGTGTCAGATACTCATAATTATACAAAATTTTCCAAAATTTGTTTTCGTGATTTGCAGGCTCCTCAAATGGGTAAAAGATACCTCAAAGATAATTTCTACACCTATAAATGACAGGAATTAGCAGATTTACTCCAAATATTTGAGAGTAGCAACTTTTTCCAAATACATTTTATTAATTTTTAAATCAATATTATTTACTAGTTTGTTTTTTTGTTTAAGAATTATATACTTGGTTCTATCAATAAATATTTTTAACTTGTTAGAAAACAGCCAACAGTAATGTTTATTGAGATCTTATTTAATTTAAGAATTTAAGAAGATACAAAGAATAAACCACCTGTCCAAGGACTGAGCCCTGTGGTACTCCGTAATTATTATGTAACTTTGTGCTACATGTTTTATTTAATTTATTTTTAAACTATTGGCTATGTCCCTATAAATATAATTTTATAATGCAAAACTTCAAAGCATCAAGAAATTCATTTTTAGAAAAATCTTCCTAACATAAAACTAATAATTCGATGCTGGTATCATAAGGTTATTACATATTACATCTTAGTATTATCTTCCTAATATTATAAATTAATAAGCAAGCAACTTCTAAGCTAACACAAACATTCTTTTTTATGTTCATGAACACCAAAAATTTCCCATTCTCTCAAACAACTGAGTTTTCTAATCAGTGTTGTAGTTATATAAAGAACTAGTAGATACTCGTATATTTATTAATAAATATATACGAGGGTATTACTTAAGTTTTGAGATATGTCCAATCTGATATTATCATCATAAAGTTTAACATTTTAAATGGTGGAAGTACACACAATGTTTTGTCATACGAGTGGTATTTGAGTTGTTTACAGATACATGAAACATTCATCTTTACATCTATGACTTTCGACGTGGATTAAACCAACAGAAATCTACCGATAAACTTGCTTCGTCTCTAGATGATGAATGCTGTGCCAAAAAACATCGTGAGATTGAGGCATACTTGGGCGTTAGTTCCATTCGCATACATTCAATATTGCATGAACATTTGACTGTCAAAAATATTGGTTCGAGTTGAATACCGCATAATTTGACAATCGCGCAAAAAATTTAGAGTCGATTGGTGCATAGAAATTATGAAAGAATTTAATCGCGGTGCTTCAAATGATGGAAACTAAATAGAAATCGACTGTAAGAGTCTCTTAAGATGAACCGAATTCAACAAAGCAATTCGTCGGCTGTTTTTTCGGAATAACTGGACATGCCACCGTTCCACTAGAGCAACGTAGAACGGATATTTTTGAATGGTACAACAGCATTTGTTTGCCAGAAGTGTTTTTAGGAAAACCAATCGCTGAAGACAAGTCATTCTCCACCACACATCAGTTCAAACAAAAAGATTTTGAACAGTTTATACATCGAAATGATGGGTCATCCTCCTTGCTTAACACCCAATGATTACTTTAGGGACGCTCTGGAGTAAACAACTTTAACTTCCTATTGAGGTCAACTTTTTTCTGCACCTGAAGAAGTGGTTGGTTCGTTCACATATTTTGGTGGTACTCAATCAGAATGGCAATTGGTTGAAACGCTTGCCAAATTGTATTGATCTTAATCTAGCCATATCTAATTATGAATATTTGTTTCCATTTATCTATCTCGAAACTTAAGTATCATCCCTCGTAAAATAATATTTAATAACATTTGATGATATTTTTAATTTTAACAAAAATTTCGATTATTAATCATAAACAGGATATTGAAATTTTTCGCTACTTCTTACTATAAATTAAAAAAAAAGAAAGAACAAATTATGAGGGAGAATTGTATTTGCTCAAATTCAACATTATAGATCCATATTTATGATTTATAAACTTCAGAAGGTCAAGTATGTTGCGTCCGTCACCCGTGCTAATAATGGAAAAGATTCACACAATCACCATAAAGAAGCGAACGTCCTTTAGGTTAACAATAGCCATGGGTTTGTATGATGGAAATTTATGTTTTTATTGGATAATAAAACTGCTTTAATTTAAAACTTTGGTCATCTTTATTGTAATTCATACTGCCTAGTGGATAAGCCAAAACAGATTAGAAATATTTGATAAAGAAAATACTCGATTACTATTTTACCTAATTTTTGGTTACGCGAAACCAACGAGCACTGCAATCCTCGTTTTGACTATTAAGTGCTGTGTACATCAACATAAAGTCATGCATAATTAAATCAATGTTCGTAGATGGAAACGTACCAATGGTCAAAATTCCTTGGAAAAGTGTTTTGTCTTTGACCTTGAGGATGCAATGATTGTTACCGTCACTATTCATGTATGTATTGATGCAATGACGATAAAGACGACTAGTTTGGGTTTTACACTCTACTTTTATGAATAAGAGCATAATAAAATGTTGAATCATTCGTAATCGATGGGCGCATCACTTCTTTTAGTAGACGTAGTACTTAAAATATTTTATTCCTCGAGTATTTTCGTATGAAATAACATTTGTACAAATATAATAATAGTATATTACGAAACGAGTTTGGAAAACGTTACTAGTGCGAAATACACTTTCCATCGAGTTATGTGCACTATATTTCCTACGACGACGTAAGAAAATTCTTCAAAAAAACGTATTTTTTAAATAAGAAAGTCAATTAAACAATATCACACATGTTGAAAAGTATATAAACACGTGTGCTGAAAAGTTATAAAAACCTACAAAAATACTAGTCGAGTGTGGGATTTTCATTCAACTACTTTAAACATTACCCAGTAATAGTAATAACACTTAATTTTAACTAGTATGTATTCGAACACAAATCACACCAAACTTTAAATTCTTATTGTAAACACTAATATAACCTCAAAATTGTCATTGTCTACTTCTTCAGTCTTTTTAATTTTGGCCTTTTGCCTTTCGGCACCCAGCCAGATTCATATTATTATTATTATATAGCGTATTTCCTCTATAGTTCGAGACCGTAGATAATATAAGGAAAAAGAAACATTTTAATACATGTATATTTTGTTCTTTTTTAGTACATGTGTGAAATAAGCTGCTTTATTAGGTAAAAATTAGTGAGCAATTCATCATTTTCATAAGTGGTCGTAGGAAAATATATTTTTAACTAAGTTCTTTCTTCGCCATACTACAGTTTCTTTTTATTGAAATAGACTTTCGGAAAGGCTTTTTTTCGGTAAAAACCTATTTCTTATAAAAGTTTCAATAGGGCGCTGCGACTGAGTTCAGGGTAATCCTTATCACTTCTATCGTATATCTTTTATTCAATATTTTGAAGTAGGTATGATGATAGTACTATTATTTTGTACCAAGGTGTTTATTTGAAGCTTTTGTTAACATTTTAAAATAGTTTTGTCGTTTCTTTTGGAAAATCTTACCACGAGGAGCGGTATTCGTATAAATATTAGTTTATGAATGTTTTTATGTTGTTTATTATTATTATCATTCCTGAAACAATAAAATAATGAAAAATAAAATATTCTTCAGTTTTTACTACAATAATCTACCATATTGATTGTTAGTTAACCTTATCACTACAAAATAAATACCAATATATCTTCCTCACCATCAATAATGTTTTACGTATATCGCATTCGCCATAATTTCAAACACGTGGTATTATTATTTATGGTAACATTTGGCGAAGGAGCTCATGGAGCAGCATAGAAATCTATTTCTATATCGTAATTGTATGTGCTACAGAAAATAAAAATCTCTCAAAAATTTTTTTGACTTGATATTTTTCACGATAATTCTCGACTCAGAATTTCTAACTATACCCAAATTAAAAAAGACCTAAAATCAAAATTTCTTACTTCTTAGACACCTCCATATGTTTTAGTTGCTAAATCGTTTTGATTTTAGGTCCTCTCAATTGAAAAGTAGTTTTTAAAATAGTTAAAAAATTTGACATCGAATTTCCAGTCCAAGTAATTAGGAGTGAAAAAATAACTTTGGTATGACCCAGCTAAGAATAGTTATTTGTATGCCAAAGACTGAAAGTGCTACTTTGTTGGACGAGTCTGAAAATTGCGAGACGAGCGTAGCGAGGCGAGCAACAGACGAGTCCAACAAAGTAGTATTTCAGCCCCGGCGTACACAACATTTTTTAGACGACGCGTAACATCCAAAACTTTTTCAATTACACTGAGAAAATAAAGAAAGAAAGAAAATAAATAATAGACAATTATAAACATCAGGTGGCGTGTATTCGAGTAACTCGCTGATGTTTTGGTTTTCATCATCATTCTTTGTTATTCATTAATTTAGACAAAACTTCGGATAAAATAAATAATTTTAGAAAATTAAAAATTTAAGGTTATGCAAAATCATCGAAGTGAAGCTGTCAACTGTCAACATTGAAGCTAGAGTCACATTCAAGGAAGCTAAAGTTGTTTTCTCCAGAGCGTCCCGAAAGTGTTGTGTAGTACGGAACTGTCATTTTCACTACATGGAACACTCAAAACGCAACTTTCGATATGTAAATTTCGTGACAGATTTTAGATGGAGAATAGTTAAAAATGATTTGGTGGAACGTGATTCAATCGGACTAGACTTCTCAAGAAAAATGAGGTGATAACGATAAAATGTATGAAAGCTATCAAGAATGATTTATTACGTTTACTGGAAGCTGGGGTTTCGAAACGGGAACCCACCGATTGGCTTCAAATTTTAATCAGATACTCATTGTGAACATTGTTCCTAAAAGGATTTTCGGCCTCTCTCAAAAAATGGAAATTAATTTCCCTATCCTAACCTAACCTAACAACATATTTTCAGCTACTGATAGTTCTTGCAAATATTTAGATTTTTTATCACATCCTTCACATCACATTTTATCACATCAGTCACCCTCATATTCTTTCTGTGCTTTTTGCCCCGGTTTCCTTAGACCAAAGTAAAGTAAACTTACACGATTTTTTAACTTATTTCCTAATGTAAATAAATTGTATCTTTTGTTTATTATTATTACACATTAAACCATAAAAACTCAAGATGATTGAAATAATAAATAAGTGGTTTTCTTTTTTTCGCTACCTTAATGTGTGCATTTGTCAAAAATCAATGATTTTTTTATAATGGTTCAATTGTAGTAATTACGAATAATAACTAATTTGTTTCATTGAAAACGACACTATTGGGGTAGGACAAAGAGAGAGAGAGTGTGTGTGTGAGGGAGTGATTATATAGATATCATCAATTCCAATGTTAATCTATTCGTAAATCGTTTTTTTTTAAACGGGCGTTGGTCCATTTTTTTTCGATTTTCAGGTTTTGGTGGTTTTGTATTCTAAACATCAGAATACATCGATTTTTCTTAAAAGGGCGATTTTATTACGAGTGGTAATGGGTCAAATCAGCATTTTAATTATTTGGTTTATTTTAAAACGACGTAAATCCAAAAGAGTTTTATTTTAAAAGGTGTAAGTCCACTTCCTCTATAGATTCTGTTGTTTGATTTGTGAACTTTCGCCTGTTATCTGCAGCTGTTACTGCTCATTTCAGGGGTGGAAAATTTTTCACCCAAAATAACGGGAAATCGAAAGATCAGCTAATTTAAAGTAAAAAATGTCACCAAGTTCTTAAGAAGAATAAAAGAATTAAGCTCTATTTTTAGATGTTAATGTTCTACCTAGAGCAACAAAAAGTCATATACATAATACTAAAAAGCTTAAAAAGATCTTTCAAATGACCACTGATAAAAGTCGTTTCGACTGAAATTTCAGTGAGATATGATGTAAAATAGTTAAAGCTGAAAAAAAGATTGCACTTAAACTAATGCCATTTCAATGAAAATCAAAATTAAACTTATTCCTTGTACCAAATACTTTATTTGGATGTTATTCACGACATCTGAAAGTTTGGCTGATTAGAATTGCATAATTAAAAAAAAAATGAGCATTAAATAATTCTTTTTCATTATTTTTCCAAAAAAATTTCCATAATTATAAGATAAAACAAATGAACAATCAAATTGAATCATATTTTTTTTGTAGCATAAAAATTGACGGCACTATAAGCAAATTAATCCGTCACTATATTGCGAGGATTGCTTATCCACATCCCTTTGACCCTTTATTAATAAAATGTGGAGGGTACTCAAGCCCTTCTAACGTACACAGGCTTGTAGCCCCGAACATTACCTTTAAAATGGTTTTTTGTAAAATAGGATAGCTTCAAAATTAATGGAGATACATAAAGAATAAGAATACCAAGAGATGATATACTTATAATCTTGGTAAAGGGGTGGTTCTTAAGGGGTGTCACCATGTCAGAATGTAGAGAATGAAAAATCACTTCGTGTTTGGAAAATACACATGAATACCGAAAGAATCCAAAATCAAAACATTAACAATCATTACATTTTTTTTTATTTTTTATCAAAGGTGTGGTTCTCAAAGGTTGACATGGTATAGACAATTAAAAATTACTTCAATTAGAGACAAAAAACTTTAATAGCAAAAAGAATGCAAAATCCAAAAGTTGGCAGTCATTAGATTTATTTCTATTTCTTTTTCTGCAAAGGGGTAGTTTTTAAGGATTGAATAATAAAAATCAATAACCAATCAAATTTTATTGAAATGCTATGAATTTCTCACAGTAAAAATGAAATTGCAATGTTTTAAATCGTTAAAAGATTTTTTTCTATTTCTATTTTTATCAGAAGGGTAGTTTTTAAAGACTTTTAAGGGTTGATGCTTCAAAATATATAAATTTTCTATTATACAATATGTTAAGATATTTATGCTGCATAAACGAAAAACATTTTAATTGAAATAAAGTAGGAAAAACTATAATATTGGTATTTTTCGATAAGGGGTGGTTTTCACCACTTAAAAACAGTTTGCACACCTTGCGACCATGTGGATCTTGATATGGAGGGTAATAAGCTTAATTCTAAATTTTCAGGAAAGTCGGAGCTGCATTAAAGAATTCGGAGGTTAGTCACTACTACAAACGATGTCAAGACATATTCAGGTCGTTTCCAGAAGGTCACTCAGTATTTCCCTATTCGCGGCCTCAGTTTCCTCCCTTATTACAGGAATTTCGGAATAATATCTAAGGCTTTAAAGAAACATGACCGCATTTTTGATGTTGATGTTGATGATAGTTTTGGATTTCGAGAAGTGGCAAAAATTACAAAAAAATCGTGTATATCACAAGAAACAAAAGGGAAAACACAAATAAAAAGGATAAAATATACTTTCTTCAAGTTCGTTTATGAATCTAAGTTTAAAAGATGTGTTAAAGCCTAACCTACAATAAATTATATTATACATCATAACTTTTTACTGGGTAAGACAAAAGCAGATACCTCTCTCCAACTTTGGTTAAGGCTTACCAAGGTCGAGGGCCAATAAAAACTGCAAAGATGAAAGATATTAAAAAAACTGAGCGCCTACATTACAGACGAGCACCGGGGATTTTTCGAAGAAATTTGTGACCGGCCAACTGATGACAAATTTGAAGAGATTACCAGCGATTTCGAAATTAAAGAAACCGACGATGACCTTGCGGCTTAATTTTTTTCAATAGAAGATATTTTCAAACTTTTAGATCTATATAACTGAATTAAGGATAAAGATACATGTGAAAAATTTGATTCCTGTTTTAATTTGAATTTCTTTACAATTTTTTTTAGTTTTCCTTTCTTGTACACACACCCAAACCGATTCATATATTTTTAATGGGTTCAAAACTTTAAAAAAGTCCCTTTAGGTACAATCGTCTAGAGTGTGATAGAGTATCAGGTAAAAATTGGAATCCAATTGGTGGGTAGAGGGATGATCTATGGAAATTTAGAATTGTGCTTGAAAGACCCACCGCAACATATGCATGTGAGACATGGATATTAAAAAAAGCAGATGAAGCCATGTTGCAGAGATCGGAGAGGAAGATACTAAGAGGAATCCACGGAGGAGTACACACAAAAGAGGGCTGGAGGAGAAGAACTAATAAAGAATTGGAGGAACTTTTTGGAGAAGCTACATTAAGCTCGTTTATTTAAGGGACATTGAGTGAGATGGTTGGGACTTGTTGAGAGACTACATAGAGAACGGATGCCAAAATTAGTACTGTAAAGAAGAACAATACGGAAAAAAAGAAAAGGGCGACCAAGAAAGACTGTGTAATGGAAGACCTAAATAGTAATTTCAGATTTGGAGAAAAAAAGCTGTGAACAGCAGGGAATGGAGAAATATTGTGTGGAAAATGTAAAATAGAAGACTTTGATATATAATATAAAAAAGTATGGCTTGTAGAGCTATTAATAAATTTATGATTTGAACTAATGTCATTTATATTAATATTCCTATTTCTAAGAAACTAAGAAAAATATCAATTTTTATATAGCATAATAGAATAGAATATGTCAGTTGAAGACATTATCACTTTTTATATAGTCGAGACACTGTACACAGCTGTAGGTATTTATAAAAGTTTCAGTATTTTCCACAAAGTTCCCCTCTCCGTGGTGAAATATTTTTCCTTGCAACCAACATAAAACATTTAAAATAAGAATAACAATAAAACAAACAATTGCATCTGTAATTAAACCTGTTTTTGTTTTATCAAATAGTTTTACATCAACAAGTTTTTGCTAGAATCGATCGATCGATTCCCAGTGGCGTGTTATAAGAAAAAATCATGCTCGAAACAAGAGCATAAAAAGATAATACATACATCCTCAAAAAGTAATTCTTATATTTATTTTTAAGAAAACCTGGTCAGATCTCCCAATCATTGTGATCTGATCTATATCATAATAAGGGTCTGTAAACTCAGTAAAAGATCCTCAATCATTATAAATACAATTATTAATGTTAATGACAACTAATATGTGAAATTCGGCACTTTGCTCTGCTTTTACACTAAGTACTTAGATAACTAACTCAAAAATCTTCGTCCTCTTCAGTCTCCTCTCTAAGTTCGTGTTTTTGAGGAGCTGGATTGCCTCGATGTTCACATGTTTTAAGAGCCACTGATCGTGATTCTTTACGAATTTAGTGGATATCTGCCTTATAGTATCTTTTTACAGGTCCCGATGAAAATCGCTATTTCGAAAGTACCCGGGTGCAGCAAAGATGCTCCTTTATTTTGAAATCTTTGGATTATTAGGGTATTGATTTCGCTGGCACATCGCCATAGTTGAATCCTATACCGGTTTCAGAATTTTTTCATATACAGATAGTTTATTATAAACTGACAGAGTGGATTGTCTTCACAGCAACCAATACATTTTCTTGGTATCAGTTTATATTTGAACCTTTCATACTTCAAACTTTGTCAAATGCCTGAGCAAACAGAGAAACAGACTTTTTTGATTTCTAGTGATTTTTCTATGACATCGGATATCCTGTGTACTTGGTCTATTTTGGAGTGATTTGGCCTGAAGCCGAACTGATTTGTATAAGTTTCTTTTCTACAAGTATAGGGCTTAATCTTCTTAGTAGTATTCTCTCGAATAGCTTTAATATCATTATCAATAGTGATATTGGTCTGTATGAAGATACTACGTTGGGTGGTTTTCCTGGTTTTGGAATCATTATGACTTCAGCTACTTTCACAAGGTACTTACCCAAGGCGGAAGGCTGCGTTTATAATATGTGTTAATTTGATTATAACTTTCTTTGGTAAATGTTTTAGTATTTCACCTGTAATCAAGTCAAAGCAAAGAGCTTTCTTCGGGTTAATATTCACATTAATCATTGTGGATACTTCGTTTGGAGTAGTAAAAATTATTTTCAAATTGGTATCCACCTGGTACTAATTTTTATCACATTTAAATACTCATGTTAGATCCTTAGATCACTTTTTTTAAAAATAACATTCTGTGCTTTATTCCATTTGATGTTTTTTGGAGTAGTCACCATCAGAGGACCTAATGATTCTTGTTACCGTTTCCGTTTTTGATTTATGTTGGTGTCAATCTTTCTTTAGTAAACAACTTGACTGAGTGGTCGTTCGAAGTCTACTATAATAAAATTAATCTAAGCAGCAAGTTGAAACTTTGTATTGAGACTTATCACTGAAGCTGCATGAAGATTTTGGTAAACGCACTCTTAGAGATAAGTCAAACAACTCTTTGTGGAGTATTTGTAGAATATTGTATAAAAACTGCTTAAGTCAATAGTAAAACAACTTGAAATATCTCAATAAACTTCAGAAACCAAGCAAGATTTCCACACAAGCAAAACATGATGACAGTGTTAAGGAATTCTTGACATGCTGACTTCTTTGGTAAAATTCCGGTCCTTTAACATTTATTTTTAGCCTTCTAGTAGACATCTAGATAATAATTGGTTTACATTAACTTCAAAATATCAATAATTTGAATTTAAATTACTACTCAGAAATTTCTGAATGAATAACACAAAATTATTAGTCCTTGTAAATATGTCTGATCCTTTTATCTAATCTAAACAGAAATAATTGAAAAATATCCCAAGCCCGGTATCACACATTACCCCAGAGGATTGAAGGGGCCGGTAAATAATTTTATTCCTAAAGTTAACGGGTTAATACAAAAAAGTTAGGTGTCATGAAAATGTTATTCTGTATGGTTTCACTGTTGCTCACATCAATGTTTGACAACATTTTCACTTTTCAAATAACGTCGTCTAAAGCAGACAACGCTAGAAGTATTTTGTCACTGTTAGTTAAAAGTTGATTTGGGCATTTTAGAAAAATAAGTTGATTTTAAATCTGCTTTCTGCAAACTAAGAATTTAATAATAAATCAAAGTTTCAATTGGTCACACTAATCTGACTAGACGAATATCAAATTAAATGAATAAAGTATTAGTTTTACAGGTTTCTCTATAATTAGTTAGAAAAGATAATTATTTTTGATTACAGTCATTAATAATAATTAATTAATAAAAAATACAGTTGATAATCTATAAATATGAAATACAAACAATTTATAGTCATGAGGTTAGAGTTCATATTAATAAAAAAGTAATTGATAATGATGCGCCGCTATGTATCACTTAACTAAAGCAACCCAGGTTTGGGATATGTCGCATTAGCGAGACCCCGTTTCTTTCGTTCCCAAGATCTACCTAATAAATTCATCATACCAAATATGCCTACTCATGATAGTGAAAAAATATAAATTAATGGTGGGATATTATTAAAAAGCATATAGATTGGAGAAAAAGTTCTAGTTTATAACTTGAGTGATTTTATTGTTTACATTTTGCTTTACTAAAGCTCCCTAATAAGATTTTGTAATTAATTTTTGCTGCTAAGTTTGCTTCGATTGAGAGTATTGCTAAATCAGAAAGTCGGTCCTGCTTCATATTGTTTCTTAAGCATTTTTTAATAATTTTTAACTCAGAGAAACTTCCTGTGGAAACCGTACTTAAAAGAATAGTCAATATAATTCTGATAGCAATGTAAACATTAGAATAGATATATTTCATTTATTATTATGTTTTGAATCATCTGAATTGCGTCTTTAATGGAATTTGGTAGATTAGGCACTAAAAGTAATAGTCTTCGTTAAGCTCATAAGATTCTCTATGTCTTTGCTTTCTCCGTCTTGAAGTACTAGACCTAAATCATTACTGTGCTTCAGAAGCTTGATTTTCGGCAAAGATTTTAAATTATTTATGTCCTACAATAATCCAAGATTTTAATGTTCAGTGGGTGCAGTAAAACTTGTGTTAATATTTTATATCAAGGCGTCAATCATCATAATAAAAAAATCAATTCTAAATCTACTTTATGCAAAATGAATAAGTTCATATACAGCGTAATATTTAAACATTTAAACATTTAAACCAAGTCATTGGAATCTCACAACTGCTATTTTCTATGAATTCGTAGGCTTTTGAAGTACATTCATTAAAGACTGTTTCCCGATATTTGTGGATCCAGTTACAAAACTTGCGCACGTTGTAAATCAGTCTCCATTTCTATATTAGTTTCGGCTAATTTTTCAATTGAAGCAGCAATATATTATTTGCTGTCACTTAAAGGACGTAGTCGTCTAGGTTTTTTTAAAAATTTCTTGAATTTACATTTTTGTTCATAACATTATTGTATGTATATTGTCAATATGAATTGATGAGCAATCTTTTTTTGTTGAGCCTTATATACAATAATATAATCATATACAATTATATTTTCTAATCTTATTAACTCAAATTTGATAATAATAAGTTTACAACAAGTAGAGTTCTTCTAATTCTTGAATCTCTGTAATTATACATTTGTAATATAAATTATATATATATATATTTTAATAAAAATATCTTCTTTCATTTTTCCATAGTCAATTGTAGTCATCCTCCACCACGAAAATGGCAGCTCTCACACATCAGTTCAAACCAAAACGTTTTTGAACAGTCAAAACATCGAATTGATCGGTCTTCTAGTCCTCGTTTGGTACCCAATGATTTCTTCTGATTCCCGCAGATCAAAAATAAATAGCGAGTTCAAGTTTTTACTGTACATGGAGGTTGATGCGTTCAAAGCATATATTCTGAACGAAAAAAATATCTCAAATATTAAGTAGCAGCCCTCGTATATATTAAGCAAATAACGATAACCTAAAAATTAGGAATATTCTGCTAGGTTAGGTTAGGTTAGGTTATGTATGTTAACCAAGTCTATATTAAAATGACAGCTGTTACGAATTGTTGTACAGAATTACCCCATAACATTCATATAACTATTTCTGTTTCAGTATTTTTTATTTGCATTCAAGATTACGTCGAAAATTGATTTATTTTTTAGTTCAGGATCTCACTGTAGCATACAAAAGTTTCTCCTCTTGCAATAAATCCTTCTGTAGAATGTAGTCGGCCGATTTTCCCAACACCCCTATAACTTAAGAAACGCGTTTCGTAAAACCACTCCTCATAAATAAGCCTTTAATAAGAACCATGATAGACAGAGATAACTAACCCCAAGTAAACATTTTATGCTGGAATAAACAACTAATCTAATAAATCGAGTCCGGTGGTTTAATAATTATAGATTGATTTAGAGAGTGTATTGTCGAGGTGCCAGGCCGTCTACTAGATAGTTGCTATTACGCTTTACTCTCAAGTATACATATACATGCCACCTCTTTTTCCACATAAGGAGATTCGGAGAAACATCTTTAGAAGTTCGAGTTAGATCAGTAGCGTAGTGGAAAGTAACAATTATTAACCCCACAGAATATACGCTAAGAAGAAATGCGAACTTGTTCAGTTGAATACACATGGCCGATTATTTATCAATACCAGTGTCCTCGATGGTACGCGGCAGAACTAATTTATTTTGGCGGTTCGCTTAAATTTAGCACACGGAATATGAATTGTATTCTATGTTATCCATTCCTACCCAGTACTCACAATAAAAAACATCTTAGAACTGGTATTGTTACCAACACTCACGATTACACTGTCTGACGCGCGTTTCGATAACCAAATTATCGTCTTCAGAGACTGAAGGTAAACTAAAACCTAATGAATTGACTCACATGTTTTATATTAAATTTTCCCACCAATAAACCTTCTCCCTCGAAAATTAATTCCAGCGGGAAAACCTCCTTGGCAGGGTACTTCACATTTATTCCTACTAAACTATAGAGTGGGCTCTAAGTAATTTCTCCCTATTTCTCCTATTTAAGCTACTGTTACATTTAACAATTTCAATGCTTTCAAATGCCGTCCATATTTTAAATGTGCTCTTTAAACCCTACAATAACGGATCTCTTAGTCTGCCCCATATACTTCCCGTCACAATCACCACAGCTAATTTCACATAAACCATTCTTTTCCAAATTTTAACCTTAGGGTTTTCTGGGTTTTCCCGTTGGAATTAATTTTCGCGGGAGAAGGTTTATTAGTAGGAGAATTCAGTATAAAACAGGTAGGTCCGTTATTAGGCTTTAGTTTACTGAAGGTAAACAGTTTACCTTCAGTCTCTGAAGACGATAACTTGGTTATCGAAGCGCGCGTCAGGCAGTGGAATTCTGAGTGAGTGTTGGTGTAGTAGGGGTGTAAACAGTATATTCAGTATTAATATCACCAACAGTTCCAGAAATTTCAACTTAATCTTAAAACTGGGACAAGTTTATTTACAATATAATATCTATAGGAAGAATGAACTTTGGAAAGATCCAATAGTCACAACAAAGGACTACAACAAGGATAAATGGATGAAACAGAGGTCTTATTTTTGCACTGGTGAAAGAAGATATAGGATATATAATAAGAATGCTAAAAGAAAAAAATGCGAATTATTAATATGAATAAAGCGCTGATCAATTTTTCCAACTTTCTGCTTCATAGACCTTTTTATATGTTTTTCTATTTTCTAATGAGACTTAACAACTTTTTTTCAAAATAAAATGAAAACCACTTGAGATTTCAAAAACTTTATTATCGGGTTGAAGTACATTCAAAACATTAATGAATGGAACCTGATTTCGCTCGTATGGCCACCGCAGGCACATTTCGGTCGAAACGGCTGCTATTTCGCGTTTGGCTTTGATCTCTTCCAACGTCGTCGACTTATTAGCATAGACCAATGACTTGATTTAGAACCAAAGAAAAAAATCTGGAGGCGTTAAATCTCACGAACGAGGCGGCCAATCGACTGGTCAATTTCTTGAGATAACACGCTCATCAATCTTGTTCTTCAATAAATCGATTGTAACGTGTGCTGTGTGGCTTGTGGCGCCGTCCTGTTGAAACCACATGCTGTCCAAGTCCGTATATTCCAATTCGGGCCAAAAATAATCGATAATCATGGCGCGATAACGATCACCATTCACGTAACGTGGCGACCACTATCGTCGACGAAAAGACATGCCCCTATGACGCCGCCGGCATACAAACCGCACCACACAGTTATTTTTTGTGGATGAAATGGTTTTTAATTAATCACATGGATCATTTGCTACGGACGTTTCAACGGCAGCGATATTTTCAACACTTCGACCAACCCGTAGTCTAACTGACACGGCAACATCATACAACGAATATGTAGACTCAAACTTTTTCACTAAACTTGTTACTGCCTGTCTAGTATGTTCAGAATCACGACCGAAAATTGGAGTCAACTTCACTATGATGAAGAGTTTATGTCTACTGAATAAACTGACAGTGACAGTTCGATGTTAAGTGAAAAGGTGCGTTCACAACTAAATTAAAAATTTTTAAGACCCTATTGGAAAACCGTTTAAATCGTTTTGATTTTAAGTCTCATTTGATAGAAAATTATCAGTTTCAAAAAACAGGTACATTTCGAATAAGATAATCCACGGTCGATTTGGATTGTATGAGAAAGTGTCTACAAGCCAACCGATAAATTGAGAATTTTATTAATATGACAGGTAATTTGAGTATAATGCTCAATAACAACAAAAATAGAAATCAGACAATCTGTCTGATGAATGCCTGACCGCAGGATGTCAAAGGAATACAGTTATGGGAGCCTCCAGGGAGAAGACGTAGAGGACTTGCGATGGTAGATAGAGATATGAAAATTCTAGAATAGAAGAAAAACTTCATATTTATGATTCATTCAAACACAATTGGAATATTGACATCATAACAGTTTCCAATAGTTTAATGGGCCATATATATACAGTACTCGGAGGTGTGTTCAGATAATAGTTTAAAAGTTTTGGACACCTACACCCAGCAAAGTGTATGATACTTGAAAAAGGATCTATATACAATACACCCTTCGTTTGATTGCCACACGATAATGCTTTATACGAGGTTTGATAATTTTAATTTCAGAAATTGTATTTCATAGTAGATGTTGAAATAAAAAAAACTTTTTAGCAGGGGATTAATATAAACAAGAAGGAATTTAGTCCATTTATCATATAAACTTTTCGGTACCCCATTGTAATATTCGGAGGTATAATTATTTCCATTGGAACAGACCCAACTCAAATACGAATTCGAATTCCATGCGAATTGATTCTCAGATAATCAGTGAAATGCCGAATGTTGCTCGTTGTTATCTATTTTTTTTAATCGTTCATACTACCAGAAAACAGTTACTAAACTATCACAATAAATAATTTTCAATATGTTTTGTTGTTGCATTATTCAAGATCGTGTAGTAAACTAACATAAAAGAACAGGTTTCAATTTGTCATGGCTTGCTTCAATACATGAGACATACTAATCAAAATAAATGGAATATTTTGAGAACGTCTCGTACATTTTCCAGAAAAGATATGTTCTACTCATTAATTGATTCCTGAAACTATTTAGGAAGTTCCGCTCTACATGTACGATTAATGTGTTATATAGAATGACAATTTTTATTTATCAGATTAAAAAATTGTAATATTGTTATCAAATGAATAGTCATTATTTTGATAACGTTTCGCTTGTTAGTTTCATTGTGTTGTTGGTAGGTCAGAAATGTCTCCAATTATTCAATCAACACTGCCGAAACAACCGAGTAGATCGAAATTTTCTCATCCTTTTCTCGGTACTACTCACAACTTTTACATTACACTGTGAAAAATATATGTGATATTTCACCAAAAAAATATACTAGCTCAAATCGGTTTCAATTATCAAAAAGAAATTAAAAATAAATGACTCAAATCATTAAAGATCAATAAATAACTTATATACAGCAAAGATACTATGTGAGATAATATTACGGAATTTTTTTTTTTTATTCCAGGAATAAACTTTGATTATCGTATAGATCGTGGACTGATGGACAGTTAGTCGAAGTTTTTGTACAACGATACATTCAGGAGGTGCTAGAGCATTATGTAATATGATACGCCGGTTTTATAGAAAAAGCTTTCACGTTAAAGCAATACCCAACAATATACAGAGTGAGTTTTATGTATGGAATGGCTTTGGTTCTGAAAAGGCTTATTCGATTTTCATAAATTTTTGTTACAATTGTTGTCAGATCTTTCCATTTTCGGGAAAAATAATTAACTTTATTAATCCTTAAGAAATACTTATTATTTTTCATCTGATGTTTTCTAGACCTAAATGCCATAATTTCGGAGTTATAGCTACATTTGCGTTATCTCAGCCGAAGTTAAAATAATACATTTAGGTGGATATTACTGCTACAACTACAAATTTGAAGTTTCAATAAATTGTCAACAAGAAACTTGTAATATATTTAATGATTTATATCCTAACCGAAATCCCATAACAACTACTGCCAGTAAATTGGTAGAAAAATTTAACGAAATTAGGGCAGTAAAAGATTAATGCAAATCAGGACGTAGTAAAACTGCATCAACTGAAAAAAAATCTTTGTGTCCTATTAGAAGACCATCCACACTTGAGTACTAGACAAATATCCAGGGAACTTGATATTTCGCAAACGTGATTACGTAATAATAAATTCTATCTATGGTGGTCAGAGGGAGATATGCTACGAAACAGAAGGAAACAGGTGACGGAGCCAGTACAGGTGAATGAGATAACACATGAGACATGGATTATATATTTCGAAAACATGTATGGTGCGCCCAACGACAATGCATAGACTATTGAAATCACGCCAAATGACGACAACAATGAACCCGAAATAACGATGGAGGAAGTTCAGGAAAAAACAAAAAACTGAAGAACCGGAAGACGCCTGGAATTGATAATATAAACAATGAACTTATTAAGTACGGAGGAACAGAGTCACAAAAAGAACTCACGCGACTATTCCAGAAGATTATAACCTCTGGCACTGTTCTTAAACTTTTTATTAAGATATTGGCAAATAGAATAAGGAAAAAGGTACCAGCTTCCGAAAAACAACAAGGATTCAGGTCTAATAGATCAACAGTGGACGCAATATTCATAGTTTGTCAGTTGTTGGAAAAATCGATAGAATTCAATAAACCCATGTTTTTCTGTTTTGTTGACTTCACTAAAGCATTCGATAGAATACGCCTGGGAGACGTGATTAGAAGTCCTGAGAAAAACAGCATAGACTATAAGTACCAACGAAATGTATATCGGAACCAGAATTAAAGAAGAAGAATTAAAGCTAAAGAAAGACTCTCTGAAGAAGTTCAAATTAATAATGGTGTTACAGAATGGGTCACCACTCCCTAAAGGTATTGTTTTACGCAGACGATGGTATTGCCGTAGCAGAAAATGAAGACGACTTACAACGTCTACTATATAAGATGAAAATTTCTGAATAATAAGCAGGTATCAAGATTCAATTACCTGGAAGTGAATATATCTAGTGAAAGAAACCTGACAGCACGAACAGAAGCGATGAAAGCAACAAAAGTCAGCGACTGTCTGAGAGATATAGTGTGGAGAAACGAAGTGATGACCTCACAGAGAAATACCAGAATCTAAAAAACGTGTGTGAGACCTATTATCACACACGCCTCAGAAACCAGAGCCGAGACATCAACAACAAAAAGAATAATGAGAACCATCAAGGGAATCACCCTCAGGGACCGAATAAGGAGTGATGACATAAGAGAAGAGTTGGGCGTACAGGATGTGGTGAGATGGGTCAGGGCACGAAAAAGATTCTGGAGGGATCACGTAAAAAGAATGCCAGAAGACAGATGGGCAAAGAAGGCTAAAACTCACACACGCAGACCTGTAGGTAGACCACCTCTTTGGTGGTCTACCTACTTTCCAACTTTAGAACTTGTTAGAGATTTGTATTAGTACATAAATTAATGAAGAATATTCAAATTAAACGAGATACTGTTAATGTAGCTGTAACTTCGAAATTATGATATTTAGGTATAGGGAATATTACATGAAAAATAAACAGTATTTCTTAAAGATTTCTTGCGCACAAAAGTTTATAAAAATCGTTTAAGTCGTTTCGGGGTAAATGAGGCGCTCCATACATAAAATTCACTCTGAATGGCCACATTATCTTTCCCATACATTAGGTGAAAATTACTATTTGACCTTAATCCCATTGAATACCTTTGAGCTGAGTTCAAGAAAAGATTCAAGGCCAGAAGTCGATCTTCAGATCAAGGAATGGACAGGTATACCTCAAGAGTTTCTCAAAACAAAAAGAATATCGATAAAATACAGAATGAAACCTATACTGAAGATTCATAATAGCAATTCAAGCCTTTTAATCGTTTTCCGTTCAAAATTATTCATTTATAAATTGCACATTCCCAAGTGACTTTGCTTTTCAGTGAATAGAATAGAAAAAACATTCTATTTCTTTATAAAAATTATATAAATATGTGTGTGAGCAAAACCTTTTTTTTATTTTCTTTAGGGTTATCAAACGTTCAATAATTTTGTCTATTAAAAATCTGATATTTCTCTTTATGTCAATATTATAATATTACTACAAATTGTATTTTTAACTGTGTAATAAATAATACAAAGAAAGAAGAAACGGGAGACCAAAGAACGACTTTATACAATACTGACAGAAAAATTCTTGGCATCTCGGCCATTGCAGAAACAGAAATGCCTTTCAACACAACTCGACAAGTTGACGCTCATTTACAATTGCGCACACGTATCTCGTATTTATTCTCAAAGCTAAAAAAATCTTTAAAATATCCAATTAGTAGTTGGTAATGTGCAAGATAAGGTAGTTTTTCAGATGAGTTGGCTACGAACAGATAATCTGGGTGGTGGAGACCAGTTTTTTCGCGGGAAACGGCAAACAATGTCATCTTAGAGGCCAAGGTACTCTCGATACGACCAGTACTCAATACTATTGTTTACTTTTATTTGTAACATAAATTGTAAATTGTAACCTGTTATATGAGTCACAAGTGATCTGAGAGATTTTTCTTTCTACATAGCAGCCGAAAAGAAATGGAAAAAGGGACTGTTTGATGGTCAAACTGTTTTTTCAATTCCACTACTAAATTGAGTCAATTTACTTCATTTGCAATTGTATCATGAATCATTTCAAAGTTAATAGATATCAAAACTGAACATTATTTGCAGCAAAATAATTGTATATTTAAAGCAGTAATGATTTGAAGAAGGAGAAGAAATTTATTCCTAATTTTGAAAAAGAAATTCAGTGCGATGTTGAAAGTAACGCACAAATTCACTTTAGTCATAATTATGAATACAAAAATTTTATCAATTCGGTCTATGTTGATATTATATGAAACTTTATGAATAAAGAAGGGGTGCGAATACCCCTTATCCCCCTAGTAGTGGAGCTACCACTATAACAATATTAACACGTTCAGCACTAACCAAAATTGATAAACTTTTCATTGTGTTACAATTTTTTTTGTGATCTTACATTATATATAGGGTGTGGATCCTAAGAAAAATTTATTTGAAATAAGAGTGAGAAAAAATAATATTTTTTGTGTGCGGTCCATGGGCCCACTCTGGAACCCGAGGAAAAGTTTACTACTAAAACTTTTCTATGGACCGCACACATAAAAAATAATTTTTTGCACTTTTTAATAAAATTGAAATAAAAATGAATCTTTGTAGTTACACCCGGCTTACAGTATGGAAAAATAAAATTATGTTTGCTTCTTTATTCTTTGAATAATGATACATACTTATACGTGGAGTGTAAAAAAATGTACAATATTATATGATATCAAAATAATGCTTTTGGGTGAGGCCATATTCACTTTTATGCTATGTTTATTTTGCGTTGAAATATTTAGAAATTTGTTTGATACTGAGTGAATATTTTACAGCTGAGGATTGGTATGACTAGTTTGATTTATGACCCATCAGAATTTTGGATAACCCTTGCAACAGACCCACATCTAACCAAGTGTAGGATAATGTTTCAAGGACCCAGGACTGTCCAAACAAATTGTAAAACACTTCTTGGATCCTGGAAAAGAATTGAAATAAAATACGTCGAGTGGTCCATAGGACCGCTCTGGGCTACGGGAAAAGTTCAGTTGTGGGCCTATGGACTACACTAGGGCAACGTGTTAAACAAAAATTGGTAGCTTCTAATATATTCCCTCAACCACTATGAGTATTTTTTTCATTGAAATCTTCTTTATCCTATGAAGATGATTTATACTTATATGTAGAGTGTACAAAAATGTACAATGTGTTTTAAAAAATATTATATGAGATCAAAATAATGCTTTTGGGTGAGATCATTTTTACTCATCTGCTATGTTTATTTTGCGTTAAAATATTTAGAAATATGTATGATACTGAGTGATTCTCTTATACCTGAGGTCTTTCTCAAGAGTTGGTAAGACTACTTTCACTTATAACCCATCAGAATT
The DNA here is from genome assembly GCF_026250575.1 of Diorhabda carinulata. NCBI lineage: Eukaryota > Metazoa > Arthropoda > Insecta > Coleoptera > Chrysomelidae > Diorhabda > Diorhabda carinulata. The sequence goes on from NC_079462.1 coordinate 17,365,119, forward strand.
TTGGATAACTCTCTCAACGGATGTGGACCAAGTGTAGAATAATGTTTCAAGGACCCAGGACTGTCCAGCCAAACTGTAAAACACTTCTTGGATCCTCGAGAAGATTTGAAATAAATTACGTCGAGAGGTCCATAGGACCGCTCTGGGCTACGGGTAAAGTTCAGTTGTGGGCATATGCACCCTATTAAATAAATAAAAATTATTTTGTGTAAATCTGGCAACGCTGCTCTAATGCAGCTGGTGACAAAATACTACGCGATCAACAGATCATAGGCAGTACGAGTCCGGAGCTCGGTGAAGCAGGTCTTATATGTTAAAATTCACCTGAGAAACATTTTATTTTGACTTCGTAAAATCATGTTGCTATGCTAAGGGTTGTGTAATAAAAACTAATGAATCTTGAATTCTGGTTTTAACATCACCTATACCTTTGTATATTTGAGTTCTATTTCTGATATTAACAGCTTTCCAGATGCTAAATTTCCAATAATTTTTTTGGCTGGCAAAGTTGCCCCTCAATGTGGTCCGAATGTATAAAAGACAAGTGGGGCCACGGCGTTGTAAAGATTATACCGATTATGCCTAGAGCTGTTCTATTGAATAAAAGTAATAAAATGGGATATACAGAAGCATCCAAAACCTCCTAGAAGAACTCTAGTAAATAAAGTTGAAAGAAAACATGAAGTTCCTGTTGGAGCACCTCAGCTAATCGCCCCGGAGATTGAACAGTCCATTATCGACGTTATAATAGCCAGCTCCGAATATGGCTGCCCCCTAACCATGCGAGTAGTGCTGAAGAGTCATTTAAAAAAAGAAGGTGTCCGCTTAAAGAAGCTCAAAGACAATTTTCCCGATGTAGACTGGTGCAAGAATTTTATTCATAGACATAAACATGAATTATACAATAGACATTGTCAAAAATGAACAATTACTTTGATAACTGAAAAAAACGTGCCAGGAATTCCACCTGGTTCCTCGTTAACTTATGATATTTTCCCTCAACCACTGCAGGTTTTTTGTCCGTTGAAATCCATGTAGGGTGAACTTTGCTATAATGGAGAAAATAATATTTTTGAGTTTAGTCTGTTGATATCTGTTCGTAAATATTTCCACAAAATATTAACAAGACAAGAAGTATCACTCAACTTGAATGATTGATTCGGGTTTACAAAAGCGTGCCGACACGACGTCAGGGTCGCAAATATCAGGTTTTATACGATCTTGTTGCATCTAGGACAGAGATGAGAGAGGAGGTCAACGAAAAAAAATATTAGAAGCAGGTAGAGAAGATTTAGAAAGAATAAGAATAGAGAACTGGCGTGAAGTAACCATGAACAAAAATAAAAGGAATAGAGCGACTTCAAGCATTAAGCTTATAAGGCTTGTTGAGCTCTTTTATTTATATACAATTGTCCAAGAACATCTAGAATTATTATTTTAGTGTATTAAATTTGAGTTCATAAGCAATAAATAACGTATATTCAGTTTAACATTTATTTTTACAAGCAATGGTTACTAGATTAATTTATTAAGCCTTTCCAACTCAAAGTTGGCATCCACTTATATCAATGAGCTCTTTAGGACATTTGACTTGGTAAAAAGTAACGTTGGGATTAGAGACACCTTCCATGAATTCAAAGCGCCATCTGCATCCACCTTGTAAGACATCGGGCAATTCATCGCACTCTTCAATTGAACTGACACCTCCATATGGCTCACCCCAGCCGGTTTCGGGTGCGTTCCATTGTGCCATACATCCTTGAGGATAGATTCCTACTCCACCTGATAAGAAAATAAAAATAAAAATAAATGAGTACTTTGTCGTCAATCAACATTAGGTAGTATCGAAGTAATCCGACGTTTTTTGGACAATGTTTTAAAGCGGTAGAGATGCGAAATCAAAAAAGCAAATATTTTGTATTATTTTAGTAGAAACAGTGAAGAAAATTAATGAAATTCGCTTTTTTAGAAAACGTGTTCTGATTAATTTTTCACTGTCGTAATTTGTAACCCATTTAGGTGCCAGTTTTAGAACAATTTTAACGAAGAAGAACAACCACCACCCGAACCAACAACCCCCAACATGTCCTTGAAAGATATTTTGATTTTTCTTATATACAGGATGTCTCTGGACTTGATGCAATAATTCGAGAATGGGTAGATGACGTGAAAATAATGCTGTGACTTAAAAACAATCGTTTCTGAGTTATAAGCTTTTAAAGTTGCGAAATCAGAACCATTTTTTTTCAATTATACATCCGAAAATTACGAATTTCTAATGGATGATTACGTATGTCCATGTAGTGTGTTTGTCGTTATAAATAACTCTACAGCACCACCTGAAGGAAGGGGCAAAATTTTTCAATCGATTTTCAACAAATGTTCTCTTTGTTATTTATTGGAAATACTTGCAATTTATCGTATCAACGACAACTATTCATAGGATTCTCCAAGCGCAACTTCTTTACCACTTTCACATCCAGGAAGTAGATGCCAAGTTCTAAGAAATATTCTTCCTAGACTCTAGAAATGTGTAGAAGTGCAAATTACCCGAACGTTTATAATAGTTTTTTTTTGGTTTTTACTTGATAAGGCTAACCAACTAAATTTTTCTACATTTCAATTTTTTCCTCCTGTAAGTATTTTCAATAAATAATAATAATTTATGATAATTTTCTTCAGAATGTCTGTTTACGGCGAACTGTTATATACAATGATCTAAAAATTTACATATCTCTTAAACCATTAATTTTATCAACTACCTTTCTGTTAAAAAATCGATTGAAAATTTCATTATTGCTAACTTTAGATTATATAGGTTGTCCCTGTAAAAGTTTGCGGATTTTGAACCATTAAAAATTCACAATGTTGAAGTGAATAATTCAAAAAATACACTTAAAGTTCTGATTTCAAAGGCCTATAACTGAGAAACTAGGGGTCAAAAGAGATTTTTTTTATGTCACAGCAATATTTTCACGTCATCTACTTACTCCCGAATTTTTTGCTGTATTTCCCCATGATTTTCTCGTTAAATAATTATTTTCCTTAATATTGTGGTCCCAAACCTAAAAATATCACAAGAACAATATTTTGGTAATAGTATTGAACCTACAGCGCTAATTCTGATCTCAAATTAAAACAAGTTCAACGTACCCTAAAGATTTTTTATAATAACGCAAAAACGGTCCGAACATTTCACAAAGACGTCGGAACTACCATTCGTTGATACATTACCAAGCAGTTAAAGTTTTCAAAAAATGACATTTTTGGCTTCCTAGAAACCTCTTTCAAATTTAGATCTCTTTTAAACTATGAGAAATACTGTAGCTACAGTGTGTAAATATTTCTTAGAAACTTACCTCCAGGTATATCTAAATCGAATTGGTTTACAGACAACGTTTCTCCAGAATTAGTTACTTGAACCAAGAACTGCTTGCCTTTAAGTTGACCTTCAAAACTGAGCAATACACAAGCGCAACACATGCTATAATCCAAACCTCCAGTAAACGAAGCTGCAGCAAATCCATACGATAAGGTAGAGTTAACAAGAAAAGGTTGATTGTTATTACAGGTGAAAGCAGTGCCTCCTTCTCCACAACCTACAAAATTAGAAAAGGAGCTAATTATTGGCTTGGATATAGATCATTGGCCTCTTTCCTCTCTCTCTCTCTCTTGCTCTCTCTCTCTCTCTCTCTAATTATTATTTTTTTTTTCAACCTCCGATCGCTCCGTACAGACGCTACGTGGGCAGAAAAAAGCGCTAGAGATCTCGCACGACACACATCAGTCGTCAGTCGGCGTTGTGCTATAGCCACGTGAACATGTCCGTCATTATTGATGGTCTTCCCGTTAAGTGTGAATTGCGAAGTGTGATTCGTTTTCTACAGGCTGGAGGCGATAATGCTGCAGAAATCCATCGGAGATTGAGTCGTGGGTATGAGGAAAACTTCATGAGTGATGGTGTTGTGCCTGAATATTGTCGAAAGTTTAAATATGGCCGTAACGATGAATTACTGCTTTGTCTATGGAATTTCTTGAAGTTTCCAGATCTGTTTTGTACTCTATTGATAATGAACGGTTTGGCTACATTCGGGGCAACTTTCTTTGAAGAGGGTATTGAAAAGCCATCAAACTTTTGGTAAGTAAATTATTGTTTTTTATGTACTTGTATTTTATTTATAGCCTATCAAAAGTTGAAAAAAAACCTCAGTCCCTTTAAACACTGGAAGAAGCTTCGTTCGCTAGTAGATACTTACTAGGATTCAAGTTTTCTACAAATTTTACATTAGAAAGATACATCCATTTCTTACATTACAAATATGTAAAATTAGTTCAGTTTTTTTAAATTTAATTGAACAAAAAATATGTTTTAAGACAACCGTTATTAGATTTATTTATCGTTAATATAAAATTTTATATAAAAATGAATAAAATGTATGTACCTAAGTATAATTCTTGGTTAACATTAAATTAAATGCATATTTTGTATAACTGTATCTAAAAACTGTCTACTGACCTGAATAATCTGTTATGGGTGCTATTGTTTCCCCATCTTTCAGACATGAATTTACTGGTTTTTGATCAGGGGTATCTATATTATCTACCCATGAACAAGAAGCTTTACAACAATCCCAATACCTAGTAGTAATTCCGTTACCACTCACCCCTCCATCAACTGGAATGATATCTGGAGACTGTTCACCTCTCGTTGTTGACACTACAAAATAATATAGAATTAGACACTCGTATTGAATTTTGAATTTCCTCATGAAGACATTTCATGAAGTGGATCATTAATAAACACATTCTGTTTCAATATGTCCAAACTTTTTGCAAAAAATATCAACTGCATAAAAAGTTGTTAGGAGTTATGGCTACGATGTTATCAAGCGACACCTGCAAATCTGCAATATAATCAAAAAATGTTTATCAACTTTGTACTATAAAATAACTCTGTATTGTATTAAATTCGTTTTTTTATTTAATAAATCGAATTAAATTGTTTTTAAAAACGTTATTTCATCTATCTATAATATAAAAATGAATCGCAAAATGTGTTGGTAAGCGCATAACTCAACAACGCCTGGACCAATTTGGCCAAATCTTTTTTTAAAATGTTCGTTGAAGTTCAAGGATGGTTTTTACGGCGAGAAAAATTAGAATTATTGCTGGAAAAACCCTAAAAATAGCTCTTTTCTTTTTCCCATACAAATGATTTGTAACTAAAACGTAGTCAATTTGAGCACTCACTGTTGTCTAAGCAATGTAGGTGTGTTCCTAACGTCAAAAATCATATCTATCAAAACAATGTGTGTGTGTGCGTTGGAGCACAGAATACATAGTTGGAGGAGTTTAATGTCGCGTTCCGAAACTCGCGTTTCTTTTGTATTAGTTTCGGCACGCGAGATAAAATGCAGCAGTTTCCACGTCATTACATCAGTCAAACAAAAATCGCGTTAGCAACAGTGTTTTATTATTTTTTTGACTTATATCAAATTAAAAAAAAAAAAAAGTTGTCTGTTACCTAATCTACTGAGTTTGCTTTTGTCAACTGATACACGAAACAAATTCGTATATCGTGTTTTTTGCAGAGTGTTTAGTTAGTTAGTGTTTGATTAGTTCGTGATTAGTGAAAAAATAATGTATATTTGATATGCCTCCTATAAGACGAAGCAATTTAGGTAGAAGAACCAGAAATGCTACAAACCAAGCTAATTACCGATCTAATCGTACTGCACAAGAACGTGACGACGGAAATGAACGTAAAAGAATTTGGATATCACAAACGCGTGAAGCGCGAGCGCGACATTCAACTAATAATCGCGCAAGTTTGAATCGAGCTGCTTTCAGTTACGATGTGTCAATTGACTACAGTAACTACCAATGTGTTGTTATTGGTTCTATGAACTCGGTTTGCTCACACTGTAAGGCATTAAAATACAAAAACGAAGCCAATGGATTGTGTTGCGCAAATGGTAAAGTGAAATTGATACCATTGGATCCACCACCAGAACCATTGTACTCATTGGTTTCAGGAATAGAAACAGATTCTATACACTTTTTGACACATATCCAACAATATAACAATTGCTTTCAAATGACTTCATTTGGGGCAACAAATGTAGTTCGGGAAAATTTTATGCCAACTTTCAAGGTATGTATTAAAATTATGTATCATAATTATTTTAGCGAACAAAATTTTCTGTCACTAAAGTTAAGATGTGTCACTTATCTTCAATTTCTTAATCATTACGAAATATATCACTTAGTCATCATATTATATGGTGATTCAGTTTCAGTGACACTTTTATTATATTTTATATATTTGATAGATATTAGTTAAAACTAAATATATATTTTTAAGATCAAATATTATTTAAGTTTGGTCACTGACAATCCATTAATTTATACCACACCATAATATTTTTCTTATTTACAGATACAAGGGCAAATATATCACAGAGCAGGTTCACTGTTACCAGTGTCAGATAGCGACAACAAATTCCTGCAAATTTATTTTATGGGCAATTCACCACAAGAAATTGATCTGCGTTGTGCACATAACAATTTAGTAAAGAGGTCTATTATAGAACAATTACAAACTTTATTTCATCAACACAATCAATTGATTATATTGTTTAAAACTGCCCTGGATCTGATGCCATCCGATAATCACAAAATTGTGATCAGAGCTGATAAAACACCTGCAGGTCAACATACAAGACGTTTTAATGCACCAACTATTGATGAAGTTGCTATCGTTGTAGTTGGAGAAAACTTGGAATCCCGTGATATTGTTTTACATCGTCGGAATGATCAATTACAACGTATAAAGGAAACACACCGCTCATATGATGCACTGCAATATCCCATTATATTTTGGCAAGGTGAAGATGGCTACGATTTCTCAACAAAAATGATAAATCCCATTACAGGTAACTAAAATATTAGTTTAGCTATGGCGATAATATTTCAGTCATTATATTATGTATTTTAATTTTATATTTGAATGTTATTAAAACAAAATCTATTTACAGGTTCTGAAACCAACAAAAAAGTCAGTTCAATGAACTATTATTCATACCGCCTAATGATTCGGGAAAATGAAGATAATCACATATTGAAATGTCGGCGATTATATCACAAATATGTTGTTGACATGTATGTTAAAATTGAAACGGAGAGATTAACATTCATCAGGTTGAATCAAACCAAACTCCGATCTGAAGAGTATATTCACCTTCGAGATGCGATTAATACTGATGGAAATGCACAGAATGTCGGTCGGATGACTATTCTTCCAGCAACATACATCGGAAGCCCTCGGCATATGCACGAATATGCTCAAGATGCCATGTCGTATGTTCGTCATTATGGTACAGCAGATTTGTTCATCACATTTACATGCAATCCGCAATGGATAGAAATCAAGCAGGAGTTATTCTCTGGGCAATCACCCATTGATCGTCATGATATTACAGCCAGAGTCTTTAGACAAAAGTTGAAATCATTAATGGATTGCATCGTAAAACATAATGTGTTTGGTGAGACACGCTGCTGGATGTATTCTGTGGAGTGGCAGAAACGAGGATTGCCACATGCACACATTTTGGTTTGGTTGGTTGAAAAGATAAGGCCAAATGAAGTTGATGCAGTGATATCAGCTGAAATCCCTGATGTACAAGTAGATCCTGGATTACATGAGGTAGTTATCAAACACATGATACATGGTCCCTGTGGAACTCTTAATCAAAATTCACCGTGTATGATGGATGGTAAATGTTCAAAACGATATCCACGGACATTAATATCGGAAACAATTACTGGTAATGACGGTTATCCATTGTATCGTCGCAGATCGACAGCAGACAATGGAAAATCAACAATTGTCAAATTAAATCAACAAGATATTGAAATAGATAATCGTTGGATTGTTCCATATTCACCCATTTTATCAAAGACATTCAAAGCACACATCAACGTTGAATCTTGCCATTCAGTGAAATCAATTAAATACATTTGCAAATATGTAACCAAAGGGAGTGATATGGCTGTGATTGGAATTGGTGCAGAGAATTCCAATGATGAAGTTACCCAATATCAAATGGGCCGCTGTGTCAGTAGTAATGAAGCAGTTTGGCGAATATTTTCTTTTCCTATTCATGAGAGACACCCTTCTGTTGTTCACTTAGCTGTGCATTTAGAAAATGGACAAAGAGTGTATTTTACAACACAGAACGCAGTACAAAGAGCTGCTCAGCCACCATCTACTACATTAACCAGTTTTTTTGAGACATGCCAAAACGATGATTTCGCATAAACATTGCTATATTCTGAAATGCCAAAATATTATACCTGGAATCAATCCTCAAGGAGATTTATACGACGGAAACAAGGAAAACCAGTTCCAGGATATACAGATGTATATTCCACCGATGCGATTGGCCGGATTTATTCAGTACATCCAAGCAATGATGAATGTTTTTATTTACGACTGCTATTAGTCAATGTACGTGGCGCAACATCATTCCAACAGTTACGAACTGTTGATGGTGAATTGTGTGGATCCTACAGAGAAGCCTGTCAACGTTTGCAATTACTTGAAAATGACGCTCATTGGGATCAAACTCTCAATGATGCTGTAATATCATCACACGCTCATCAAATACGAACATTGTTTTCTATAATCATATCTACATGCTTCCCATCAAACCCAATTGATTTGTGGATCAAGTACAAAGATTATATGTGTGATGATATTTTGTATCAAATACGGAATAGAATGGGAAATCCAAATATACAAATCAGTGAAGAAATTTACAATGAAGCATTGATTTCAATTGAGGACATGTGCTTGATAATGTCAAACAAACTATTAATTCAATTAGGCCTGACCGCGCCCAATCGTCCAATGCATGACGCTTTTAACCAAGAGTTGCATCGAGAAAGACTGTATGATCTCAACGCTTTGAAAGAATTAATTCAAACAAATCTTCCACTGTTAAATGAACAACAGAAGTATGTATTTGAAACTCTTATGAAAGTAACAAATGATGAAACTGGAGGGATTTACTTCTTAGATGCACCTGGTGGTACAGGAAAAACTTTTTTGATTTCATTAATATTAGCAACAATTCGCTCACAAAATAAAATGGCACTTGCACTCGCTTCGTCGGGAATCGCAGCAACTTTGCTTGAAGGTGGTCGAACAGCCCATTCAGCACTAAAATTGCCATTAAATATGCAAAGCAATAAAACTCCAACCTGTAACGTTTCGAAGAACTCTGCAATGGCAAAGGTTTTGCAGCAATGTAAATTGATTGTTTGGGATGAATGCACGATGGCACATAAAAAATCTTTGGAGGCTTTAGACAGAACCTTAAAAGATCTACGGAGCAATAATAACCGATTTGGTGGTGCAATGATTTTATTAGCAGGAGATTTTCGTCAAACATTGCCAGTGATTCCACGATCAACGCCAGCTGATGAACTCAATGCATGTCTAAAGTCCTCCAATTTGTGGAAACATGTCAAAGTACTTCATTTAAGCAAGAATATGCGTGTCGAGTTGCAAAATGACCAATCTGGAAACATATTCTCTAAACAACTCATTGACATTGGTAATGGCAAATTACCTATAGACATGTTGACTGGCTGCATTAACTTTCCTCAAAGTTTTTGTCAGTTAACTCAATCAAAAGATGAACTTATTCAGAAGGTGTTTCCAGATGTTTCTCAAAAGTACAGAAACCATGATTGGTTGAGCGAACGAGCTATACTGGCTGCAAAAAACATAGATGTAAATGAATTAAATTTCAAAATTCAAGAACAAATTACAGGCGAATTGAGGATATATAAATCAGTTGATTCGGCTACTAATCAAGATGATGTAGTCAACTATCCACCGGAATTTTTAAACTCGCTGGATTTGCCAGGATTGCCACCTCACAATCTTCAATTAAAGGTCGGATCGGTGGTTATAATGTTGCGAAATATCAACCAACCGCGTCTTTGCAACTGTACACGGTTAGCGATAAAAAAATTATTAAACAATGTGATAGAAGCAACTATACTCAAAGGAAAGTATAAAGGAGAAGATGTTCGCATCCCAATGATTCCGACTGATGTGCCATTTGAGTTTAAACGACTACAGTTTCCAGTGCGGCTTGCTTTTGCTATGACTGTAAACAAGTCCCAGGGGCAATCATTAAGTGTTTGTGGTATTAATCTAGAAAACCCATGTTTCTTACATGGTCAATTGTATGTTGCCTGTTCCCGTGTTGGAAAACCATCAGATTTGTTTATCTATGCGCCAGGTAATCAAACAAAAAACATCGTATACCACAAAGCACTACAATGATAATAATAATAATTATTTATGATTCACATGATTAACAATAAAGCGATTACTTACTTTTAAATCCTTATATATGTTTTATTTAATTATTTTTTATTCACAACGCCCTATCACCAGGGTGACGGTTCTGTTCAGGAGAATTTTTTAAAATACGTAGGCACAAAAACTGCCACATTACAAATCTTTTTGACAGGACGAAGTCTGTCGGGTCAGCTAGTATTTATATAAGAAATATAAAAGTGGCGCAGTCATGAGGATCCGCGCAAGTTGTAACTCAAAGAAATGTCCATTTGGGCTGAAACTTCTCGGTAGTTTTAAAGTGTCAAATTATGCCTTTTTAATGAATAATTCAAATATTAACGATATTTTGGAAATTTCAAGTAACTCTCTTAATACAATTAGTTTAGACAAATCAAATATATATAAACACAAAATGCCTAACAACACGACACCCCCAATTAACTGGAACCTCTTTAAACCGAAAGTTAGCAATATTAAACATTTCAATGGTGATTGTGTTTGTTTTGTGTTTCGAGATGTGGAAATTAGATCAAATATATCAAACACATAATGATCCAGAATTAAATTCTCATGTTTTTGAATGCACACGAGAGAAGTTAGAAGGAACAGCAGAATTTTTGATAGGTAGTCGAACAGAAACAGTTGATATAAATTAAAACGAACCTTGCTACAGTGTTTCTTAGATAGGCGATATCTAGACTTTCTTGTACAAGAATTAACTAGAAGTGAACCTTTTAAAGGTGAACATTTAATTGATGTTGGTAGTAGGTTACAATTAAGTATTTAGAAGTATATCGGTTACGATATAAATATGAACCAAATTCCTTCTCAAAGAACAACATCCCACACGCTGTCACATTACAGAATAATCGTACAAGAATTAAGTAAGTCACAAAAAATAAAATTTTAGTTATACCGGAAAAACCATAACAAATATTTTCAAAATGCAGAAGAAATCGATACATTTCAGTTAGATCTCCAATCTTAATCAAAATCCCCTATTTCAGCGAAATATGGACCAATAGAAATAGATACGTGAACAAATTTCCAGAGTAGAAAACCATTTATATTACCCAAAATTCAAATAATGACTCCTTCAAGAAATAATCAAGCGCCAAATATTAAGAGAATTGACTTTGACGAACTTCGAGAAATCAAGCATATTCCCAAACTACTAGAACCAGTTACCCAAATTCAGGAGAGCCCCTTTAACAATCATCGCTATAATTGTTGTATGTATTCTCATTTTCTGTCTGGTAAAATACAAAATACAGTTACTGAAAATATTCAAGAAAAGACAGAAGAAAAATTAAGAAAATCCAATTGAGGAACAACCACTCCGTATTTCTCGAAACTTAAACACGGGAGGAGTTATATCTATATATTATTATAAATTATAGAAAAAGAGGAAAATAACTGTTACATATATTTAATTACTAGCTGACTCGGCAAACGTTGTTCTGCCTTATAAATTATATCTTCGAAATATTTTTCTACTTCAATAAAAATAACTAAGTTACTATAAGTGTTGTATTATTTAGGTTAATATTCTTTATTAAAATAACGAATATATTTTTACTATTAATTGTGCGAGAATATGCCACATATAGTTGTCCAAAAACCACTTTAAAATCAGCTTAATATTCGACGTCAGGCGCGTTTCTCTTCGTTCTAATTATCTCTGTTAATTTTGTTGCAAAGCTATTTGCAAAAAATATCAAGTACAATATGTACAGGTACGATAATGGCAATTGTTAGTTGAGAGTAAAAACTGACTTTTCAGTTATTAATAAATAATTATTGCACTGAAATTTAATGATAAATGATCAAGAAACAAAAAAAAACATAAGACAATGGGTTTAAGAGGGATAGGGGCCCACATCCGATACTTTGAATGGTTAAAGAAGGATAGAGGAAGAAATCAGTTTTACTAGTATCTTAACAAGGTATAAATGCACATAATAGTTGTTATTCGCGTTTTCTTGATTACAATTCAGAAACAATTCCAAAAGGAATACATCAAATAGTTCTGTAGGTAAAGAAATATTCAAATTAATATATTATTGTGTTATATAAGTTAAGGTGATGGTTATATGTCTGTTATCGTACTAATTGGAGTAAATTAAAGATACCTGCATGACAAAACCTAATACATAATAGGATTAAAATTATTAATAACTATACTTACATAATGCAAACAATATTAGAAATGTTCTTGCAGTCATGGTTATTATCGGCTTACGTAATAATCTAATAAAATACTTGTTTATATACTAAAAACACTTGAATACTTATCTTCAATAGATATTTGAATTTCATTTTGGACTTTCTTTAGATTGTAGTATTAATACAAACTTATCTGAAAAAGGTAAATTGTGAGTGGTACGTTTTCGATATATTTGATCCGATGTTTACACTCATTTTAAATAATGATAAAACACTCTTGAACAATGAGAGATTCAAAGTTCGCTAAAATTGTTATTATAGCATGTAATTTCCAAATTAACTTGACGAATAATTTAATAATTTAATTTAATATCTATATATCAAAATCCATGAAATATAAGCTGGCGTTTTTTCAATATAACATAAAATCTCCAATTTTATGTAAAATAGTTACGATTATTATTTTCTATTATTCATTTGGTGTAAATTTGTAACTAAATAAAATTGTTTTTTAAAAAATCAAAAATGACTTCGTTGATATAACACTAGCGCAGTCAGTAGGATTCCTAAATATATTTAGAACACGGATTGCCTAACTGAGGGTGTTGGTTGGATGGTTCAAGGAATATTCAAGTTCCAGCTTTATTTCCATTTGAAGCAAACACCCTTTGGCACCAGGAACACGCAAATTGCTAACCAGGTGTAGCTCACGAACAAGGATTTCAGCTGTCAAGGAAGGAATGAAAATATTCTCGTTTAATTTTATTATCATTATCTATTCATATAAATTATAAATATAATGTCTGAAACACGTAGTAGAGTGAAGCTCCAATTACTGAAGCTAATCAGGTGACATATTTTTGGCCTTACAGATTATCTGAAATATTTCCTATTAATCCGGAATATGACGGTAATGGAATGTTCCTAAATACTTTTATAAATGCTTGTAAAACAGCTCATAAAATGGCCGACCACGACCAAAGGTAGTTTTAACTCTTCACATAAAAATAAACTCAAAGGACGAGCCGCTAAACTCACGTGATACTTCAAATTAGGAAGATATTAACCACACACTTTGGAGATTCTCGCGGCTTAAATTCCTTAATTCCTGATTTCATGGAAATAAAGATTAAATGTGGAAGTAAGAAAAAAACAATTTTCAAGTACATAAACATGATGGGACGTTAATAGAAGTAGAGGAAGTAGACAATTTCATGTATCTGGGTGAACTACTAGGTAATAAATGCCAAGAAGAAAAGGAAATCAAACTAAGAATTGCCAAAAGTAACAGCTGTGACTTAGAATAATATTAAGATAGAAAGAGATATCCAGATCTATGAAAGTTTTAATTTATAAGACAATGTTGAGACAATGTGGCTAGGGCACTTAGAACGAATAGACGAAGACAGACTCTTGAAATTAGTTACATGGAAGTTACCAGAGGACAAGAGGAAAAGAGATAGACCAAAAAAACGGTCGAAGAAGACCCTAGAGAGACAAACATCCAGAGCTGAAGAGAAAAAGCAAAGGAACGAAAGAAGTGGAGAGAAATTACAAGGCTATGGACCTAAATGTTCTGCATATAAGCCTATATGTAATTCCTGACTTCAAGAACCTCAAAGAATGAAACCACCGCCTTTAAGTTGTGTTTCTAGATTACAAACTCTAGAAGAAAAAATGTCACTAGCCCTAAATACGTTATTCAATGGTCTAGATCCAAAAATTTGTCAAATTGTTAGGGCTAGTAACCCCCTGAATATTCTTTCCGCTATTTCACGAATAAAAAGAGAACTTCAATTAAATTACCATTAAAGCCACAAACTAATCGTGGTTCAAATAATTTACCTATTCTTGGAATTAGTGAAAACCTCAAAATGGTAACAATAACCATTAAATGAACAACATGGAGCCCACATTTTGAACCTGAATCTTCCTCTGATGAATTGTTTGAAGTAGTGGCGTCCGAAGTATCTTACCATTTGCTCATCAATACTTAGGTCCTGGTTGAACACTCCAAAGGCCATGAATTTCTTATTTAGATGATCAATTAACGGTCGAATCTTGAACAAATTGACTCTTTGGTCCTTGAGAATTATCCTTTATTTCTCATTATTTGCGAAATGGGGATTTTCTAACGACTGGTATACAAAATATCTTCATTTTGAATTTTGAATACCCAAGAATATTTTCATACAGTTGCTGGACAAAAAAAATTGATGGTTCTTATTTTGAGGAGCAAACTTTGAGCTTTCACTGACGATGTGCTCTAAAATGACGTCGTCAAAAAATAATTCAAAAATTTCATGAGGACTTTCCATCTTCAATTCCTGTGCTTGTACTTTTCTTTTATAGGAAAAATGATGGTTCTAATTTTCCCATTTAAAAACTACCTTTTGTCTATTCTTGTTATTCTTCCTAACTGGTTGTGTTTCAGTACTATCAGGAATTGTTGACTTCCTTTTCTTACTTTGATGAGGAGTGGATGTATTCGAATTATCACCAGAATCATATTCTGAATGGACATTAAGTATTCCAAGATTACCAGATTTTTTTGCCCTAGTTAACTTTGTTTTTCTAGTTGGCTGGTAACCCAAAGTAATCGGACGATCATCGACAGTATCTTCTACATGAATACTGTGAACTTCCAGTGTCCCGGGAACTTCTGCAGGTGATTCATCTTCCAATAGATTTTCGTCAAAATCCTCACAATCTGTGACTTCATCTACATCTTCTGGTGGTAATTCAACAATATCAATGGTATTGACGTAATCATTATTCCAAAAGTTAGCATCATTTAAAATCTGTTCAAGGTCTCTTACAGACAGACATTCTCGATTGGCCGTTCCTGTGAAAAACGTGTTCAACAACAAGAACATAACAAATTTTCACCATATCATGTTAAAATCAGAAATGTTCGAACATAACCTCAAAAATAAATAACAACTAAGAGTTTAGTAGCTCAGTCTGATTTTAGTACACTGTACTTACTCTTTTTGTGTAAAAACACAGAATTAACAAACTCAAGTTTCAAGTTCAAAATTCTATTTCTACAATTGAGGAACAAATTAATAGTTCGAACAATACAACTCAAACGTGACAAGTCAACAAAATGAAACTGCGCAATCCCCAAATGGGACTCATGGTACTTAATGGGTTAAGATACAAACGAGTTTTCTCTTTTTCATATTATTTTTGATAAATTTTCTTGATTTTGAATCTTTTTCAGTAAAAACAGATATTTTTATGTGTTTTAAAACATATTTGT
The DNA here is from genome assembly GCF_026250575.1 of Diorhabda carinulata. Classification (NCBI taxonomy): domain Eukaryota; kingdom Metazoa; phylum Arthropoda; class Insecta; order Coleoptera; family Chrysomelidae; genus Diorhabda; species Diorhabda carinulata. Next base: position 17,380,928 of record NC_079462.1, read on the forward strand.
ACAAAAAAAAACTTAGCACCAAGATGATGTTTCAGCAAAAGTAAATAAAATACATACGATATAGAACTATTTTTATATTGTTAATAAATATAACAATTAACAGTTTTAATATTCTTTACAATGTTTTACGATAATTTCCTTTTTACAATAAATATTTGCTATAACTCATCAATAATTGATTTAGATTGTTTGAGAAAATCAAAGTCTTTGGTAAAGCGTAAATTTGAATGAATCTTATTTAAATAATCTAAAATTGCACTTTGTTTTTCTTGTGCATGAGCAAACAGCAGGTGTAGCTGTCGTAAGGATTTCAATCGGTGTAGTAAAACTTGTCGTTGCAAAGTATGTGATTTTCTCCATTCTTTCAAAGTTGAGTCGATTAAACTGAGAGTTTCTCCCAATAGTGTGGAATAGCATGAAGAATGTTCTTTTGGTGCCTGAAATATAAATAGCAATTACATTTTATGTTGAAAAACAAACAGAAATTTACAACAGACATAATTTCAAAAACTTTTAATGTCATGATATTCGGAAGTTGTTTCTTCTAAGGAAGCTTCGTTGTGTAGGTGAACCCCGCACGTCGGCCACTGCCTAACTTCGAAATTGAGAGAATGACACAAAAACCGAAAACATAGGATATAACTACGATTCTCTGAATCAATATAAATTGTTGAAATTATTAAAAAAAATTCCAGTAATAATATATTTTGTAACAACATTCAACTTGTTTTTCTTAAAATATTTTAAATAATCCCTTGTTTATGTATCAATTTGTCGTCCACCTCATACTCTATTCCAAAAATTCAATAATGTATGTATGTATGTATTCTAAAACGTCCTCTATCTATGTCGCTGGTAAGTTTTTGTAATATCTTTTCCATTTTGCTTTTCATATATATAGTGCTCAGAAAATTTAAAACATCTTTCATAATTTCCTTATATTTAAGCAAATTTCGTATGATTATTCCAGGGAAATTAGTATTTTTTTATTTATTTTGGGGAAAATAATTAATATAATAGGACAGATATATGTATGATTATATTTGAAAAACTATAAAATGCTGAATTAGATTATGAATAAGGTCAAAATTAGGTCAGAAGGTCAAGATTATTATCTCTCCACAGTGATTACAATTAAAAGAGATCTAAAATCAAAACTATTAATCAACAAAAACATAATAATTATAAAATGTCAACTAACGTAAAAAATTACAATAATTAAAATAAAAAAATAGATATTATTACCGTTGTCTGGATACATAAATACCACAAAGCTTGTAATTTCAAATTAGGTTCGAGATTCACCAATAGAAAGCTGATGATGTTTTGTACTGTTATAGCTATATCAGGTGGAAAGGCACGACTCTCCGATTTCCTAAAAATAATTTTTATTATAATATAAAATTGTTGATTACAGTAAAATTGTACGTATTACAAAGCTATAGTTGAATATATCAATCTGGTATCTATAAACTGAATGTCTATATTTTATCTCTTAGAGGAATTTAAAAAAACCACATTAATTTTTGAAAAGGTTTGTAATTACATCAACCCCTAAAATTTGCATTTTATTATATTCTCAAAATATTATCCATTATTTTCTGAATAGTAGTTTGCTTTCATACGTATCAAAAAAACTTCTGCCCGAAGCTCTTCACTTGCATCTTATGGTTATTTTCTGTCCCATAAGTAAGAAATCTAGAAGCGCTAAGTGGGGGAATCATGGTGGCCACTTATTGCTTCTTTTCGACAAATCCATCAGTCAGGATATTTATCCAGCCACAGTTTAATTGAAAGAAAGTAATGTAGTAAAGTTTATCTATGTTGGAAGTTAATAATATCCAAACTAGTTGTTATTAAGAGGTCTATCATTTCTTGAAGCAAATTTAAATAAAGATCATCAGTTAGATGTTCTCAATGAATAATAGTAATACTATTCACAAGAATAGTAGCGCAAACGTTCACTTTGTCTTTCCTTGTAAATCACTTCATTGTAAAGCTTTCAACTACCGACCCAAATTCTTTTAATTTTTGGTATTTTTGCACCAAACTAGCTATGTCTGGTTAGCATGCATTATTGTCATTTCATATTGCATTATAGGGAAGAGTAAAATTTATGAGAAACCAGCTACCAAGACACGTTTTTCCCGAGCATTACAACTTATAGAAGTTTAAACTCATTTTATACAGGCACCTCTAAACGGCAAGCACCAATCTACTGAAGTGTAATGAGGTTTATCTTCATTCTCACAAGTTATATTTGTAATTAGGTCATCTTTAGTTTTAGCACAAATAGTAATTGAATTTTCTGAAGGAGGTAGTTTCATATTATTACTTTCAATTTAAGTCCTCCTTATATGGTACCAAAGGTGTACTGTTATCACCAAATTCAAATTAAGGACCATTTCTAAAAGTTTTTTACTACGACTCAACATTTTCTAGAACAAATCATATATTTAGTAACATGTTTTAATTTAATAGCTGAGAACCGCCAGATCTATTTCATTTTTGCAAAGCTAAAACTAGTATGATTTGAGTTTGGCCTTCATCCTATGTGTAAAGGTACAATTTTTACACTAGTATGACAGTATCAGTGACATATCACACGAATATAAAGAGTGCCTTTCAATACGGTTTGCATACTTGAATTTTTCTACGTCTGCTTGAAATATGTCATTTGAAAAATTTTAATTGAAAAGATAGATAAAACTGATTTTCTGCTGGAAATGCAATCAAATTAACTAGTACCACTTTGCACTTATGTCGTTTTTGCGTGCTCTTGTGACAAAACCTAAAACCAAACTGAGAGTTGGGTCAATGTAAAAGCACGCAAAAGAAAAGTGACACTTCTGCCATCTCGCGTTTTTATGCTTTAACACAATATTGTCTTTATTCCATTAGAAAAATAACATTCACGACGCTTATATCTTAAAAAATGAGATTTTTGCAGTTAGGTCTTTTTTATATTAGATGTGCGATATGACACACTTGATTAATATCTTTAATGATGAAATACAAATGTTATATTACCTTTTAGGTGGAAAAAATAGAATAGTAGGATATGTTTCCATTGTATATTCCCAAGGAAGAATATTAATATCTCCATCGATACGAGCAAATACCAAATTTCTCAAAAATGCTAATTTTTTGGCAACTGTAAGAAATATGTAAGAAATACCATTACAAAAAGAGCATTGTTTGGAGTAATAAAATACTACAACAGCCTAAAACAAAAGAAAAATATCTCTTATTGGATTTAATTTGGCGCTTTTAACAAATCATTTAAATTATTTAAATTAGGATTAAGTTTATTCGAAGAGTTCACTAGTAAGAAATTACCAGTACTTGCGCAAATATTACCACATTAAGCTGATTTAACTGTATGATACTAGAAAGAAAATTATTCTCACATTTCCATACCTGAATATTACAGGCTTTACCAAATCTAGCATAAATTATGGATAAAACACATTATAACACGGTATTTAGAATAATACATCTATTTATTTAAAGTATCGATGGAAGATGATATTCAACTTCGAATGGCCACGTCGAGAAAGAACGTTTCAGGTATACCATTGAAGGTGACCGATGCAAATAATTCAATTTCATTTTACTTTCCTCATGGTTGGCATCAGTGTACTTCTTCTATCAAAATTCTTCATTTATTATGGGCAAAGGGAAAAGTGGAAATGTGGAATGCTGGATGATAACAAACAAGGCCTCAACTTAAATTATAAAAATTTTCAGTACACAGTCTGAGACACTACTATTTTTAAGTGCTACGAAAATAACTACAGTTTTGGAAATTTGGAAAAATACGTATATCAATTGTTTTCCAAAAGTAGCATAACATGAAAATATTAATTGATATCAACAGAAAATGAACATACATTTTTCAAGATGTAAACCATTAAATATTTTTAATTCAGTTCATTATATATGTACAAAAAGTTTGATAAATGAATTTTCCTATACCAGAATCGAACCCGAGACTCGCATTTTGAAAGGCGCAGAGCATTTACATTAGCCATCAGCGGCTTGGAATATGCAAGTCGTACATTTGTTTCTTAATATACCGTGTTTTGTAACAATTTTAAAATGAATGCACCTTTTGAAAAAAAAAATGATTCAACCCTGTCAACATTATTGTTTGTGTGTGTAGATATTTCGGTGTTTTGATATTTTGTGAATCGACTTTGTTAGTATAAATTACTGAATTATCCACAAAATATAAATCTTACATCAAGATATCAATAACTTTTCAACTAATCATCTGATGATTAATACCTAGCAACAAAGGTAAGATATTAAGTAAATCTTTCACATAATCTTCCTTATACCTTCATTATACACTCGTAGATAATATAATATTAATTAATTATGTATTTGTTATCATTAATAAACTTTCCATTTTTATGTATACGAAAAATTTCTAAGCATTATTTTCTTTGTATCAGTTTCTTGAATTATTATACTCAGCACTTACATTATCATCTTGTAAGACCGTTGGAAGAAATGTATTTGTATCCAGTTCTTCAACAACGATACGCGATTCATTTTCTTTCTTCTTTTGGAATGATGCTGATGATAAAGTCGTTGCTGAGCTGAACGATCTGTTTAAATGATTTTTTGAGAAGTTAGATATAAATTCTTTTAAAGAATCGCTAGTTATTGGTTGTTCCAAAATATAATGAGACTCCATCTGAAAAATGAGAAAACTATGTATATATATATATATATATATATATATATATATATATATATATATATATATATATAGAGAGAGAGAGAGAGAGAGAGAGAGAGAAAGAGAAAATATGCAAAATTAAACCAGTATGTAGCATGTCCGAGATTAAATGTTATTATTAGAAAAGAAGTCGTTTACATAGTAGAAGACACCTTCCAGTAAATATGTCCTCAAATATTGCGGAATGCGGAAAAAGGTGATATCGATTTGATGTCAATTGGCAAGTAATTGTTCATTTTTTGCATTGTAATAATATATAAATATTGAGCCCTCAACTAATTCTGAACGTGGAGTAGGTAGATAAAGGTAGTGGTCCGCGTTCGTAAGTGGATAGTCGTGCAACGTCTTTTCTGAAATTGGAGAACCGTGCTTGCGAAGTAGGCAAAAGGAATCAAAGATGAATAAGGAAGAGTCAGAATTTTTAATGTTTTAGTAAATATCTAACAGTTCTCTTTTGTAGTTTGAAAATTCGCAAAAATTGAATCGCATCACACGTACCCCAGAAGGGAAGGGCGTTTCGGAGATGGGACTCAATAAGGAGATGGAGATAAGTTCAGTTCTTTAATTAGAACTTAATTTTTTAGATAAGCCGGCAATATGTAACTCCCAATTCAAGGAATTGTCCACAACAAGCCCTAAGAATTTTACAGATTCAACAACGTAAATGGTGGTGTAGATAACGTAATTAAATAAATTGAGGCACCCTGTATACATTATTATTAGATATTATCGCGATTAGGCATATCAATCAAATGATTAGAACATTTTTTCAAACAAAAAATAGTAAAGTGTAAAATTCAATTGGAACAAATTCTTTTACTCAAAATAAATAATTTTGCAGCAACCATTTTTTTCATTGCTTTTTCTATTACAAATACAAGAACGTGTTCTTTTGTAAGCAAAATGTCCAATACACATTTAACAAATGTGCAACTTTATAATGAAAAGTATTTCTAACATTTTATAACTATTTTAATGTACCTACCTAACCTAACCTAACCTATAATTTTATAACTATTTTAATGTACCTGGTGAGCAACTAGCAACGGCCCTCGGTCATATCTCAGGAACGGATTATATTATAGCTTCACGGACACAAATTATAACGAAAGTTGTCCCAATTGGACATTATTTTCAAAATTTTAAGTCCGCTACTAGAGATCGTATTTGAAAATATAAAATTTTTTTAATAAAATGTACGTATCCTGGAAAAAACACTGGGATACTGCCTCACGATACTCAAATAACACCCATTTTTAAATTTATCCTACTTTACCCTCGCCCCCGAACTATATTTTCAAATACACAACTTCGAAATTTTACTCAGTAAGTATACTTAGAATGAAGAATGGTCATGGGAGATATCTTGGCGGGCTGGGCGTTATACAATCATCAACTTGTACCTGCGATGATAATTCTTGTGCTGATTTCAATCACATTTCGGATGCAGCAATCACATTCATAAAACAAACAATTTGTTGCCGTTACTTGTTAAGCAAAAGTACTCACTAGCTCTAAACCTCATACACCTTTTAAGCATAGATAACCGACAAACTTTAGATCTATTAGTAAATTTTATCAAGGACATCAAAATTAATATTTAAGTAGTATAGAAAAATTCTGTGTCTGATGCACTTGCTTCCAAGCCAATTTCTTTACTTCCTTCTTGTGATTGCTTTTTAAATAAAAAAGTGTAAGTAGATGAAAAACACGTTGCAATAATTTTGATATAAGTTTTTAAACTCCTATCAATAATAATGTTGTGTCATTTATGATACCTTATCATTTAAAATCACTACTGCAGTTCTATCTGGTTCTTTGCTTAGGTCAATTCCAAGCCTTAATGCAAAATGTGAATAAAGTAGACTATCCATCGCTAACATTGATAAACTTTTATTACTTCTACAGGACAAACCTGTAATGGTAATGTTTTTAAGTGAGGAATCCTTTACAAATACTGCAGGAAATTGTTTCTCTGCTTCCAAAAAATCTTTGCATCTCTCTGCTTCATGTAATTTTTGAAGATTTTCCGCAGATCTATAGTCACCAAATCCTAAAATTTATATTATCAAATGTATGATTAGAAACATGACTTTGTATATTGCCAGTCATCAAATGGCGAAAATGTTATTACAGATATTGTCACTTTGTAAAACCATAATCGGCTTACAAACGAAGATAAATAAGTATTGTATAGAGTTGTACTTAATATAACAAGCGAAGATAATTTCATACTGAACACACTGTTTCCCTACCACTACACCAACACTCAGAATTATACTGTCTGACGCGCGTTTCGATAACCACGTTATCGTCTTCAGTGACTAAAAGTAAACTAAAATCTATTAGCTCACATATTTTTTTACTAAATTTTCCAACCAATAAACCTTCTCCCGCAAAAAATAATTCTACTACTAGTAAACTATAGAATGGCCTGTAAGGAATAGGCCCTTTGTACCTATTTAAAAAGGTACTTACATTTAACAATTTTAATGTTTTCATATGCAACCAGCAATTTATTATTGGATATATTTTTTAACAACTTTACATTATTTATATTTATTTCATAATTATGACTGGCAGTGTATGAGTCATGTTAATATGTTTTAGTTCAGTTCAGTCATTTGTTTACTTCAGTCTCTGAAGATGATAACTTGGTTATCGAAACGCGCGTGTAATTGTGAGTGTTGGTGTAGTGGTAGTGGAAACTGTGTGTTAAGTATATCGCCAACGATTCGAAAAATTACAACTTAGAACAGTGTTTCACAACTTTTTTGTGTTATGCACCACATAATTAATTGATTCCACACCTTATTTCCAGCAACTTTTATTTAATTCTCATTATTTGACAGGAACCACTTTATAAAAGGGTTACGGAGTTTTTCGGCAAACCAAGACCCTCCTGTTCCGTATAAGTCAGAGAAAGAAGCTGCCAATACTCCTAGGAAGCGTAAATGCATATAACACTGTTTGGGGAAGCAAAGACACCAACAGCAGAGATGAGCAGCTCTTAGAATATATTATAACTAATAACCTTTACATGCACAATGTAGGGAACACACCAATTTGTAACAAGAAACACGGCACCTCTTTAACAGAATGAAGTGTATCGGGAACTGACAGAGCTACACCAGAAAACTCACTGCCTACAATAAAGAAATAAGAAAAGTAAAAGGGGAAGTCAATACAACCATGGCACTGAGGAAACCGGATGGTAGCCTCACGGAGAGTGAGGAGCACAGTTATTGCTGAAGACAAAACTTAGCAAAATTATGAGAGAAGCAGCAGCAATTGAATAACTAGTATGCAGCAGTGAACGAATAACATGGGCTTTAAGCACCTTCCAACCATTCAAGTCACCTGACGTGGACGAAATGTTCCCAGCCTTCCTTCAAAGAAGAAGGATATAATGCCACACTTGAGTGGCAGTCAGCAGAAGCAGTCTAGAGCTGGGGTACCTACTAGAGCATTGGAGAAGGGCCAAAGTAACCTTCGTACCAAAAGCAGGAAAGAAGGACACCATACATACCAAATCCTTCAGACCAATCGGCCTCAGAACGTTTCTTCTCAAAACGATGGAAAGAGCTGTCAACAACTAACTGACAACAACTCTGAAATGGAAACCTCTCCATTTATGTCAATTCACAGACAGACAAATATACGGAGACTGCACTGGTACAATTGACAACTGGAATCCAGAACGCTCTGACAAACCAAGAAAGCGTAGTATGTGCCTAGATATAGAAGGCCAAAACCCACACGAGGCGCTATCAAAACAGCATTATACGCGAGAGGAGTAATAGGACAACCTCCAGATGGATGGTACAACTACTATTTATTAGAACAACAGAAATGAAAGTAGGGCAAGTCACAATTTCAATTACTACAAACAGGGGTTGTTCACAAGGGGGAGTCACATCCCCATTTACATGGAACTTAGTGGAGGACGAAGTCTTATGCGGCCTGACTGAACTCGGCATACCCTGTCAAGGATACATAGACGACATAGTCATCTACGCAGAAGGATGCTTCAAGAATACACTCTGTGACATAATTCAACTATACAAAATGGTGGTGTCGATTGGTGGGGCTAAACGTCAACCCAAATGAGACTTACATAATTTCATTCACTAGGAAAAAAAACTCAACCTCAAGCCAATAAAGCTAGACGGGTGGAAAACAGAAGGGAAATATTTAGGACTCACACTAGATAGTAAACTTCTCCTGAAAAAACATGGAGGGGATAACCACTAAAGTCACGAAAGTCCTGATAGTGTACAGAAACGGGGAGGAATTCGGGTTGTAAGTCAAAGATCCTACTGTGGATGTACACGGCAATTTTGAGACCAATCATCACATATGGGGCAGTTGTTTGGGATATTAGAACTAGTATGAATACCATAAGGAACAATGTCTCAAAGGTACAAAGACTGACTTGCTTATATGCAACCGAGGCCTTGAAATCATGCTCAACAGCGGCATTAGAAGTGATTTAATTAATAAGGTGACACTTAACTATAATAAAATATTGCATTCATATATTTCAAACAATTTTTTTACCTCGATTCTCAATTAAGTACACCTAACCAATAATTTTTAAAAGTTGTGTTTCCAGCTCTAAAGGATTGATGTAATAATATAACCCATAACATACCTGTTAAAATCGATGTTTTATAGAATTTCTCTGTATTGACGATTTTATCATTGCAGGGGTCTTTACCTGTAACAACTTTAGAAAAATGTTCTAAACTGTTTTCAGTCTTAAACTGGACACGTACGTGTCGATTGTTTTGATCTGATACTAAATCACAGTCTTCTGTCTCAGTTTTATGGGAACACGCTGATACATTTGCCCAAACTGGATTCGTGTGGGACATTACTGTACTGTTCAGGAGTTTTGTATTCAATGTACATGAAGACATCAATTGTTTGTGTAATAACAAATTTGCTAAAATAAACTCAATAAATTTTATGGATAATACTTATCTTAGTAAGTATCAAAAGTACAAATGGAAACAAGATACACAATGATTAAAAACATGAGATTGAAAAATTAATCTAAAATTTTTATAAAAATGAAAATAGCACAAAAAGTTTTTGTATAAGAGTTGCCATTAAAGTTTCAAGATATGGCAACACTTATATGATTATGTTAAATCTGACATTGCCATCATAAAGTTTAATGGTGAACGTACTCAGAAGGTGTTGTCATACGACTTCTATTTGAGATGTTTACAGGTACTTGAAACATTCGTTTTGGTCAAAAATGGAATTAAATTGTGGTGCTTCGAAGATGTCTATAAGACTAAACATGCGACAAATCATTGATCTATTCATATGAACTCGAAAGTAAACAACAAACTGTATGGACACATGAATGAATACCTACAACAGAAGATTCAATTTAAGATAGACTAACGGAAACTGCGTACATTGTGGTACGATAGAAGAACATTTCATACTCGACTGCACTACATATCCGACAAAATGATAGACAAACACTAAAAACACGATTACAACAAATACAAACTCACCCACATCGACACATCAAACAATTGGGAGACGATATGATCCTTAATGACTAAGACTGAGACTAGGAAAAAACTCCATTATGCAGATGGACGAATACGAAACTGTTTATGTTATTCTTGATTAACTATGTTTCATAATTCATTATTTTTTTCCTATGGTTTGATTGCTTTCAAGATTTTGATAGAACTTTAATTTTTAGTCCTTTTTATTCCTTAGTATTATATGTGTGTTTTCCCTATGTTAATTTATATTAGATAAAAAGTAAGATAAGGGGTTCGCTTTCTCCGTTCTTCTTGACAGTCGCCTCTTTAGATGTTGGATAGTTATCAGCCATATGCCGTAGGTAGGGAAGCTGGATGTCTTTCAAGACAAGCCAAATCCAACAAAAATTGTTTGTAACTGTCAATTCTGATTGGTACAAAAAGTATTTGTTTGCCAGAAGTGTTCGAAAAAATCAGGGACACCAATCGCAGAAGACGAATCATTCTTCACCACGATAATGCGAGCTCTCACACATCAGTACAAACAAAAACGTTTCTGAACAATCAAAACATCGAAGTGATGGTTCAACTGCCGTTTTGCATCCAATGATCATTTCTTATTCTCGCAGATCAAAAATAAATTGCGAGGTGAACTTTTTTCTACATCTGAAGAAGCGATTGGTGCATTCAAATCTTATGTTTTGGAGGTACTTCAATCAGAATGGAAAAAATGCTTCGACAATAGGTTCAAACGCATGCAAAAGCGTATTGGTCTTGATGGAAGAATATTTTGAAAAACAATAAAAGCATGTTCAATATTTATTTGTCTGCCTCAAAGATAAGTAGCAACCTTCGTTGCTACTTACTTACCTTCATACAAAACGTTGAACGCGATAAAGATAACAAAGGAAAAGTTATTGAACGAAAATTGTTTTCCTACTGTCTGAGAACAATTTAAGTTTTATCTAAAATACTTACCAGTACGTTTTAATTGTAGATGAACAGCAAGCACGTTTGCAAAAATGTTCTCATCGCAAGAATGATATTCTTGGGCTATTTCTTGTAACTGAAAGAAAATTATAAAAACGATGTAAAATAATGACCTACTTTTTTTAGTGTTAGAATGATAAAATAAACATTAGTTTGAGATATTTTGTAAAATATTAAGCAAATTATACTAAAAAATTGGATTGAAACATTTTTCTAATTAAAATATTAGTTTCAATAGCCTGAAACCCAAATGGGATAGTTTGAACTGATGAAAGAATCAAATATTAATACATTCTCGTGAAAAATGTAATTCAATAATCTATAACCTTGAACTTTTTACTAAAGAATGGTCAAAAGAATACTAAAATGGTATATTTATATTATAATACAAGTAACAGAAGGCTTTTCATTCCAGCAGGAGTTCCAAGAAATGAAGAAACGAATGCTGGAATGGTCTTTTGTAACGAATGTTATATACTTTTTTTTCTGTTTCGGATTGATTTCACATTATTTGTTTATAGAAAAATTGTTAAAAATATACATTAAGGCCGCTTGACATGATGCAATGCAACGTGCAAGAAGTTGCATAGAATTTCTTGCAAGATCAAAATATTGCAAAGACGAATACTTTCTATTTGAAGCAATATTTCCTTCATTTGTTTGATGCAAGATCTCGCACTTGCAGTAATAAGGCCGCTTGACATAATACAATACAACGTACAATGCAATGCAAGACGCAATATTTCTTGATCAAAAGCATGCGTAGATGAAGTTCAGCTGATGGTTCCATGCGTGATCTTGCACTTGCAACTTCATCGGATCGGTACCATTTGTTATTGTGTGTAAAATCTAGTTACTTTTAGCTTAATAACCAACCTATCCATCAGGTTCCAAAACCAAGGCAGCAGTAGATATAATTATGACAGAAATTGCAAGTAATTTCTTGCACCATGTCAAGCGGCCTTTATCGGTTTTGTGCCATTTTTATTGCGTACAAGTTGTAATTCTAGGGAGAAATCTAGTTACTTTTGACATAACAACCAACCAAATGTCTGTCTTAGATCAGCTGACTTTCGTAAAACTGATTATTTCGACTTTGTTGACAAATTTGGACAAAAACAAAATGGAAATATGGTTAAATTTTCCACAAAACAATCAGCTGTAGCTTCATCTGCGCATGCTTTTCATCAAGAAATATTGCGACTTATATTGCGTGCAATTTCTTATACATTGTCTTGCATCATGCCAAGCGGCTTTTAGAGAAATTACACGTATCGTAGGTGGTCGGTCGGTTGGTAGCACTGCTTTATGTTTGACAGCTGACTTTGGAAATGTTTTTTGAATATAAGTTTGTTTAAGTCATTCTTTTTTAAGGTTAGGTCCATATTTCGTGACTACATTTACTTTGTCTAAGAACTCATTATAATTTATTGTAAATAACCTCACACCTGACCGAATAAAGCATCGTCCAGTCATCTATCAAAATGAAACTGTTATTCAGGGACACCAACCTTCCAGTCATCTGTCAAAACGAACACCAACACACCAAAAATTACCAAAAATCGTTTAAGAATTTAGACCATTTTTAAACGAAAATGACGTTGTTCTAATACCGAAAAAATATTTATAATACATTCTCAATAAGTAAAGAGGTATGAACTGGTAAGATATCTCGCGACAGAAAAAATATATCGACATAAAAGACCTCCTTAATGTTTATGCTTCTATTATATTAGTCAAGTAGTCAAGAGATATCACAATATTTTGAATACATGACCCTCTAGCTTTCATGTTTCTGTTTTGTTACTTAATTGATTATAATTTGAAGGGTAAAACATATATTAGAAAGTCCGAAATATAATCCGTTACATATTCTGCTAATATAGGGGATATTGAAGAACCCAATGGTTGTCCAAAGATTTGTTAGTAATTTTCATTAATATAAAAACAATATTATCAATCTTTGGGTACATTGGTCAGTCGAAGAGGTCACTCACCAATCGGATAACCTCTCACAAAAGCGATAGCAAATTATATCCTGATAGGTGTTCATAATATGGATTATGAATCTGCCAAAGTTTTGACAATTTTTTTAGAAATAACATATACTGCCCAAAATAATCCTGATACTTTCGATAGTCATAATATACAATTCAATATAGAAAAGAAGAATACTGAAAAATCGTTATCTTTTCCTGATACTTAATCTATTAAAAACGAAGATATTAAAAATTTTTAAAAACAACATGTATTACCTAAAATGATCAATGTGTTAATAAGAAAACTGATTTAAATAATCTTAGTGTAATCTATGCATATCTTTTAGATTTTGAAAAAACAAATTCTATATGAGAAATTCAACGCCATCGACAACCTTACCTAACCTATGAAATCCGACTTCACCCATATCGAGCTAACCTATAAAATTTAATGTCATTCATAATCGAGCTAATAAATATTCGGCTCAACCATAACGATCTAATGTATTAAAATTTAATGTCATTTATTAACTAACCAATCAATATTCGAAATTATCCATAAAACAATAGCCTAATCTAAAGCCTATAAAAATGTAACGTCATGCATAATCTAACCAACGAAAAAAATTTGTGACAATTTTTAGTATCGTCCCTGAGGGACTCTACATATAGTTAGAAAGTAGCGACGACTTACCATGTTGTAATAATCATTATTACTATGTAATGGATTCTTTGGTGTAAACAGAATAAGAACAGGTCCATTGTGCATACTACTAGATAATGCTATACTCTTAGACCCAGTGGGAAGTACCCAAGATGTAACCTGATGTGTACTTTGAAATAACCATTGTAAAATACTGTGAGGTGTCCATGACAACTCATGATTAGGAAACACCTTAAAAATCGTTAACTATTAGTATGTAGCTGTAATGAAAGCAATGTTAAATTTTAATGAGTAATAAATCACCCATTTTTAAATCATTTGTACCTACTAATGTTTCATTCCACAAATATAGATACAATTTTGGCGGTGAAACTAAGGATGGATTCACATAAAACGTTATTCGAAATTGAGGATCTTTTTCTAAGTATTTTAAAGAGGCAACATAGAATACTGCAAAATCAAGACTTCCTGGTGATGTGTTCAGTTCGGCTTTAACATAACCCTAAAATAAATACAAAAGTTAATAACTCAAACGAAACTTTTTTTTTTCTAAAAGTTATAATTTTTTGGTAACTGAAATTCTTTGTTTGCAGTTTTTATTTAACACAGACATCGTAGACAATGTATACTGCTATTTTCAGTGTTCCCTATCGGTTGTTGATTTAGATCCGCTTCCTAGTCTTTCAAAAACTGTAATAGTGTTCTAGTTCCTTTGTTAAAAATTTTATCAGAACGACCCTTTTCCTCAACTACCTTTTAATGATTTTTTCAAGGAAGTAATACTAGTCCTATAAAATCCAAGTATCTTCATATTGGTATAAACATATTCATAACAGGATACGAGGATTGCTACTTAAGTTTTGAGATATGGCAACACTGATGTCAATATGTAAAATCTGATATTGCCACAATAAAATTTGACATTTTTTAGTATTCAGAATTTGAACACTGACGTGAATATGTCAAATCTGATATTGCCATCATAAAGTTTGACATTTTTAATGGTGAACGTACTCATAACGTGAACTCTGAAGTGATTATGTCAAATCTAACATTGCCAACATAAAGTTTGACATTTTTAATGGTGAACGTACTCAGAACGTGTAAACTATTGTGAATATGTTAAATCTGACATTGTCATTGACAATTTTAATGGTGAACGTACTCGGAACGTATCATACGGTTGCTATTTGAGTTGTTTATTATAAATATTTGAAACATTATTTTTAGTCCAAAAATAGAATTAAATCTCGAACATTTTCAGAGTTTAATTATGGTCGCACTTAGCTACAGAATGAATTAGGTAAAATTGTGAAAAAAGAAGTGAAGAGTTAATTATTATATAAGTTAGTTAAGTCTAGTCTAAGTGTTTAAATAAATTAAATTAGAGTGTTTAAATGTACCGTACCATTGAAAAAGTTTGTATAAATTAAGAAATAGGAAAAACATCAATTCCATGAGATGTAATAATATCTCTATATCACTTACATCTTGAAAATTCTTGATTGCTTCTTTTCCTGCATGTTTTATTGGATTGCACACTTTTTTTAAAAATTGTACAATATGTGGAGCACTAAGAAGACCATTATAGTGCACACTTCTTCCATGAGGTAAATACGCTATAAGAACAGGCCATTTGTAAACTCTATTATATTTCGTTCGACATTCTCCATGGGGTTGCCAACAATTTATAGCTATAAAGTTAACTTTATCCTAAAAATATAATATAGTTATACGTATGAGTGTTAAAAATGATGTTTTATTTTGTGAGTGAAAAAGTATAAACAATCTAAAGAATTGTTTCTTAAACTAGGGGGCCAGTTGAAAAGACCTTTCATGATCCGCGAAGTGAAAAAGCAGCTTTCCATTCTCAGTAGCTTAAAAAGAAAATACTGAAAGTCACAAGATGCCCAGAAAAATGTGTTTGTAAAAGTTACAACTATTATTTTGTGAAAACACTCGCGGAAAGAATATTTCAATGAGTATAAAATATATTTAAAATAAAAGATGCAGCAATACTGATCACAGTACATCATAACTCACAATTACACTGTCTAATATGAACGTTTTGATAACCAAGTTATCATCTTCAGAGACTGAAGGTAAACTGTTTATCTTCAGTCTCTGAAGACGATAACTTGGTTAGCGAAACGCACGTCACAGTACGTCACTAACGGTTCCAGAAATTCCAATTTAGTAAAGACGGTTATAGTCATGGATATTATGGATACCACCAACGGTTCCAGAAAGTCCAAAAAAGTAGGCTGAAACTTTCCGAGTATATAGCTTTTGAAAAATAGAAAAAAAATGTCTGCTGGGTTTTTAAAACTTTGCGATCTCTATTTAAATGAAAATAATTTTGTGCCTTTGCTTTCACATAAGATTCTTCTCAAAAAGTTCTCCATATTCATATTACGAGTGCTTGTTCCAATATAAAATCGATTTTAAATACGATTTGACCTTGACACAAGCATCAATCTCATCAAGATCCACCACTTCTAGTACAGTCATCGACAAAAACGTCATTGAAGGAATTTTTGACGGTTAAAAGTTGAATGTAAAATTCTTCTAGACAGGAATATCTTGTACTTTAGTACGGCAGCTACGGGGGGTCCCGTAGCCGTTTCATACTCCCCTCAGTTTTTTTTATGTGTAGAATCGATTTTTCGAGGGTGTCGAGCCCAAATCGATCAGAGACTAAAGTGCCGCGATTACTTCTTTACAGTAACTTAATCGAAGTTAAGTAATTATAATCTTCAAAATATATTAATATTAAAATACATTTATCATTTTATTTTTTTATTGCACCTGCATAACTTTAAATCTAAAGGTCAAAAACATAATTGGAAGTGCTGAAAATGTTCGTATTGATTAGCAATTTAAGCTACTATAAGGTGCGTCTCGTTTTTTCTTTAATTTAAAAACACTTAAAACACTCATAAACAAATTAAGATGCTAAAAGGTCTACCATATCATATTTTGAAGCTTAAAATTTAACGTTTAAAATGTGCTGCTTTAAATCTTTCTACTTCATGTAGGCACCTACAATAACTTTTTAAATATTGATTTTTTGCTTTAGACCTTTTTTGTAGATCTTTTTAAAACAAATCTTTTTTATCTGACAGACCTACCTAACCTCACCTAACCAAATTATGAGTTAAGGAGCAAAATAAAAAATGGAATCGATTTTAAATAAGATTATATTGGAAAAAGCACCCGTCTCATCAAGATCCACCACTTCTAGTGGGTCATTGAGACAAAAAAATTTTTCATGGTTAAATATTTTACAGCATATTCGAATAATATGACACTATGGGCGACGATTGCATCACGAGGAATTATCTGCATCTTTTTAAAGATGAAAGGGCAGGCACAGTTACAGTGAATTCAGAGCGTTATGTATAGATGTTAGACGAGTATGTCATACCTAAACTGCAAAAATTTGATGGTAAAAACCGAAGAACACGGTTCCTGCAGGACAGAGCATCTTTACACACGCCCAATAGATCTCTGCCACGAGTTCGAAATTTTTTTCTTTTTTATCTTCAGGAGAGGTGACATACTTTGGACTCGATGCAGTAGGAGGCATATTAATTATCTCCAAGAACTTATTGGTTTCTTATACCAATGTTTGAAATATATGAATTAAATATTTTATTATTATTTCTGCCCATGGAAGGGTAAAATTATATCATCTACATATTTTTCAATAAAGAATAACTTCAAGGGCAACACAGATACATATAATAAAGTCCAAAATATAATCCATCACCTAATCTGCTCTTTTAAGAGATTTTAAGAGTTCATAGTTGTTGACTTATACTAATATATTTATTAAAAGAATTTAATACTTGTTGAGCAAGTCCTTGTGCATACTCTACTACTGAACTGAACACCACCACTACACCAACACTCACAATTACACTGTCAGACGCACCTTTTGAATAACTAAGTTATCATCTTCAGAGACTGAAAGTAAACAGTTTAGTAAGATTAGTTCCTCACTTTTTTGGATTGTACTCTCCTGTTCATTGAAATATCATAAAAGTCTTGTGACAGATTTTTGCAAAATTTTAGCTGTGTAAATTTACTTGACATTGGTTGCAATGTTTACCAATATTAAGTTATCAGGTAAGCATTTACAAAAAAATTTTCATTGCAACATAATTATTAACTCTTTCAGTCCAGCTAACTCATGTAAATGTTTACCATTCAAACATGTACTTTTTTTGCCCACCCCATAAATCATTCATTTCATTTACCTGGTAAAAATTGAAGGAATTTTGAAAATGCTATAAAAAAAATATTAAAGTAAAAAGTTGTACGTTCTGGCCAACACCTGATTGGCAGAAAGCTTATCTTCCAGTATTTGAAAGAATTGGAAAGGAAAAATGTACTGACAGTAATGATTAGGCCGTTATAGTCGCTCGTAAAAAAAATATGCATTTTTAATCCTTATAATATACTATTTTAATATTAATTTTGTAAGTTCTTCAAATGATACATTAGTCTATTATAAATACACTTGAAAGTTTTATTCTTATTATAAAATAAAGACAAACATGATACTTATTAATTATCACATTATAGAAAAAGTCAAACATATTCACCTGCATGGAATGAGCAGCCTTTTCAAATTCATTTCTTCCCCTTTGACTATCGGCATCCCAGGGTGCATAAAACATAACAAAAACAATGTCATTAGACCTAGCATTTTCTATAACTTTGCTGATTTGTCCTCGATATGAATCAGTTACAATAGATTTTTCCGAGAAAAAATGATAAGCTGCTGGCGATTTGGATATTTTCGGAGGGCTGCAAAATAATTATTTGTATTGAATACTTGACACGAGTTATATCTTAGTTATAAGGGCCACTCTGTTTGCAAATTACTATGATCAACATCCTTCCGATATAAATTGATTTGATCTAATATTTTTAATATAATAATCATTTTCTTAATATATACTTTGTTTAGAATGTCTGAAAGGTAATTTCAACCTACTCTTTACTCAAAGCAGCATATGTCATCATTACAAGACAAAATATTGCAAATTCTCTACAAAGGTTCAACATTCTCATAGTTAAAGTGGGAAATTGACGATTATCCTCTCTATTTTTATTTCTTTTGAATATTTCGGAATTATCACTATCGTTAGCAGAATCGGAGTCAAAGTTACTGATAACATTATCAACACTATCGTGGCAATTGGCTACAACTTTAGCCTCCTTCGTCTTTAATTTTAACAAAGACATGCCCGTACGACCTCATTACACAATTCTAGAAGTTAATTTACTTCTATCATTTTTCAAGAAAAATCTTTTTCAATGATCACAACATACATAAGTTAATTTAATTTGGAAATTAACTATACTTCTAACAATTGCTTACTCTTTACGAATAAAAAGTAAACACGTCACATATGTGTCAGTCTAGCTAGAGTTGTAAAGTATATTTTTACCCTGTGACTGTCACTGTAAAAAAGAGCTGTGATTTTTAAGTAACGAATAATTAAGATTTGCAAGTGGAATGTCTTGGACTTTTAAAAGATTTTCAACGAATTAAGAGTCACGGCAGAATGATATTTTCGATAGAAGGAGGATCTTCAATTATATACATAATTCTTAGAGGCTTTTCTCGATTTCAATATAAACCGGGTCCAGCCAAGGCTCTTCCACAAAGAATGGATTTTGCAGTAAAATTTAATAATACATAATAAGCTATTTTTATGTTGAAATACAAAAAGTATAAAAACAGCAAATATCATTGACCTATCAATGACTATGACCATGGTAATTAATAGTTGAAAGCCATTCAAAGAAAATAAATATTTCAAAAGTTCACAAAACCATAGACAAATACAACATCCTGTCGGCTGATCAGATTAACTCGATCATAGTTTCCGAATAGTCCTATGTGTATCGTTGTTTCATTATAGCGATACTGTGCACATAACCTATAAATATTTTTTGTTTTGCTGAAAATGACAAAAGTCGTTGTTTAGTGTTGTAGTGTTAAGATATGTGTTTGTTATAATACAACATAATAATATAATATTTAAAAATGGAATCTCCTGTATACAAAATTATGTAATGGGTGATTATTTCGTATTCAATTATTTACTTTAATTTGATTACTTTTAGATGTCACGATTATCCGGCTGAATTTTTATTAGACAAGACCATCGCCAAGGAATATTTTAAACAATTTGGGCACATAAAAAGAATTGTTTTTAGAAAAAAAGTTAGAAGTTGTGTAGTGGAATATGGAAATCAGGAAGACTATCTAAGAGCCTTAAACAATGCCGGGAATTATAAAGGGATTACTTTCAATGTTTCAAGTCTCACAGAGAATTTATCAACATCCAAAAGAAACTTAATTAACAAAAATCATATGTGGATAGATAATGAAGAAATAGAGGCAGAACTAGCAGCAATGTCTGGTCAGGCTTCAAATCTAATACAATCTGTGGGAGGTAGTATGTCATATATTTAGCATGTTCTTCACGAAATCAACTGCTTCAAGAAAATTCCAAGTTTTTTACCATTTTATAGGTTCTATTCTTAGAAAATTATTTGAATTAAGTTATATAGAATTGTTAATTTAGTCATTGAAAATGTAAGCATTTTTTCATGAATAATATTTGGGCTTTGAATATCCTCTTTCAGTCATATTTCCATAATTCAAATCATTCAGCTTGAACACACTTCTAATTATAACTTAATACTCCTGTGCTAATTTAAAGCATAGTAAGTTCAAAAATGGCAGTTTTGGTTGGTTCTTTGGTGAAAGTAGTAGTGATTTTTTTGTGTAATATGATAAATAAATACATAAAACACATGTTTTTATTAATTTCATTGTATTTTGGATCTTATATAATAAAAATGCAAAAATCTCAAAATAAAAAAAATAACTTTTCTGTGTTTAGAATTAGGATGGCAGAATAGTGTTTTTAGCTAACAGTTCACAGAATTTATGATTCAATAATAAGTAGAAAATATTTGTACATCAGTTCTTTGTCAATATAAATACAAAAGGGTATACTGTTCTCTACACTGTTTTAATTTTAGGTCAATCTCAAAATACTGATGACACACCTAAAAAACTAAAAAAATCTTGGAAAAGTGGAACTAAACCAAAGAAAAGTTTGAAACCCAAGGAGAATATTGAGTAAGTGAAGATTATTTTTTGAGTCAACTATCATTTTTCTGCATATTAACCCACCGTTGTTTAAAGAAATCTGATTCGCAAGCTGAACCAAAAATATAATTGTGAAAATAACTATAAACAACTAAAAAATAATATTTTGTTCATAACAATCCACTATTCCTACCCTATTTCTGTCAGTCAATGGAGAACAGTTATTAATACCTGTGAGAAAAAAAGATAAATCAATTAAAGAGAACAAAGACTTTCAATTGCTAAGTTTTCTTTTGGTCAAAGCTTTGATGTATACTGACTTAGAAATCTATAATTTCTAACTTTATACTTTAAATTATTAGTATACAGTTTTGGAAAATAATTTGTAATATATTTTTTTGTGATTTTATTAAATGCAAAACCAATCAGTATTAAAATAATAGTAGGGACATGTACACTATTAACTAATGTCACTGTAATTGATAATGACAGATAATTCAATAATTAATTTGAATTCAGTTGAAGTAAAAATTCACATCATGCCTCCTCAGTTAACTGAAATTCAGTAAGCTGCCATTATTGCCAAATTAGAAGACTGGTGCTGAAAGATTGGGTGTGGAGGAAGGAAAATTTCAAATGACGCACAAAATGTTGCATTGAATAATTTTTAATAGAACATCCCTTTTCTTTAAAAAACTTCAGTATCAATGCAAAGTCTCACCATACAATTTTAGAAATTCTCCAACTTAATCTTAAGGCAACCTCCATAGGACAACAGATTCATTTTACATGGATTAAGACACTTGCTCCAATATCTTATAATGAAGAAGTTGACCGTTTAGTAAAAGAAGCTATAGATTTCATTATTTGATACTTTATTGCAAGGTTCTATCAAAATTTTCGCTGGTACATTGGAATTAAGTTGGCTAGAAATTTTACATTCATATTCCTATATTTATCAATACAACTTCCAATATTATATAATAATTATTTGAATGTGTCCTGCCAACAATTTAATTTTGTCATTATTCACTATTTAGGATTTGAAATCATCTTTCAGGAAAGCCATCCATTATATTTATGACATTTTTTTCAGTTTAACTGTATCAGCAAAAGAAGTGGAACTTATTAAAGTACTTTTATCACAAGCTTTTACCAATGAGGATAAATATAAAATACTAGAAGCCAGGGATAAATTAATGAAATTGAAACTGAAGAAAAATCCGCCAGTAAAAACATATGCAACTGTAGGAACTTGTCCAGATATGTGTCCAGAAAAAGAACGCTTATTTAGAGAAATAAAGCACCAGGTAAATAATTTTTTTTCTTTTGGTACTGACAAAGAATGGTTTCTTAACAGTTCTTAAAAATTGTGGTTTCTTCATACCATATTATTTAGAAGTAGGAAGATGGGATTTTGAAATCTTTTATTCCAGGATATATACTTCTTTATATTGAATGTTTCTGATTTATGTAAATGGATATTGAACAAGATAAAATATATACACGGCTCCAGTTCCATTACATTATTATAATAGGGTTCAATATCCAGATTTTGCATACTCTAACACAAAAGTTCAATAATTTTACTGAAAATTGTTTCTTCTAACTCTGTTCCAACTTTGGTAGCTACTCCTGTTCTCGTATGAAATTTTTTCATAAAGTTATCTCTTCTTGTGTCAATTATTTTATTATATTATAACCCTTTTTTTCTTTGTATTTATTTCCTTCTCACTATTTTCCTCTAATATTTTTCATTATGTTAAAATTTTTATATTCCTCCTACATATTTCTGTTATCTCTTCACCAAATTCACTTCATCATTTTGATTTGTTTATATTCTTATTAAATTTTCTCTTAGTCTCTTATTTTTGTCATTACCAACTCTACTGTTCCAATCTTCCATGATTATTGTTGCTTCATACTCTTCTCTTGCCTAATCTAGTTCTCTGTACAGTATCAACTATGTAAAATTGTAATATTGAAATTATTGAAAGAGTTACTCACATTATTATTATATTACATATTATATATTACAGCATTCCTATAGAAACATTCTGTAATTCATTCTTAATGTGACCCCAGAAAAATGATTCCATTTGTTTAAAATCTGGTGACCACTGTACTGAACCATTTCTTCCGATCCATCTTCCTGGAAATAGTTCATTCAGTTCACCATTAATTGATTGATTAGTGTGAGCAGGCGCACCATTATGCAAAAACCACATCATTTGTCGAGTATGAAGTAAAATTTCTTCCAATAAATAGGTAATTGGTTTAATAAAAAAGCTTAGCATTTACAAGTTCTTCAAAAAAATATAATACTACCACATATTCACCAACAATACCTCCCCACCCAATCAACGACTATCTAGTTTGACTGTGTGTCACTATGTAATATGGATTAGTTGAAAAATAATAGTGAATGTTCTACCTATTAACACAACCATTTTTATTAAAGGTGGCTTCATCTCCAAAAAGAATATAATCAAAAAAATCTCTCTGTTGATTAACTGTTCTTAAAGTCCACCTAAAAAATGATATTGTTTTTAATGGTTCATGCTTTTCATAATTAACTGAACCCATGCAATTGAACCGCTCCATCAATCTCACCAAGCTTGCTTTTGTACGTTGGTAGTACTTTTAGATATTCACATAAAATATAGGTTGATTCTTTTGAAAAGCAACAGATCTTCATTCTTGAATTTCTCTTACATTGTACAGGATATTGAATTGAAAACAAATTCATGGAAATTGGTTATAACTTTTTAAATACCTACGTATGTACACTTAGAAGTCAAGCTAATTTTAAATATGCAAAAACTTTATAGAGAGCTTCATGTTATTTTGATATGGCACAGCATTCTGGTACACCCTGTAAGATTGTAAATAATTTTAAAACGTGAAGACTAATGATTACTATAATTCGTCAATTTCCATAATATCTCAAAGGAGGAACTGAACTTTATTACACTAATCAATCATCCTGTAAAGCATTTCAAAATCTTCCAGTACCTAGACATGATACTAACACAAGATGGAAGATTGGAACAAGAGAACTGGAGCAGCTGGAATATCATTCAATGCAATTAAGACTCAGTTTCTAACCGAAAAGGAAATACCAAAACAAAGAAACGCAGAAATATATAACAAAGTAGTCACACCCATATTGACAGAAGGTTTAAAGACATGGACACACACAGAAAGACAAAAGCATACAACATATCGAAATAAGATTTCTAATAAAAATAGATACAACAAAATAAGGAATAACACTATGGGAGAAGATATATGAAGCACGAACTTACAAAAAAAAGAAAGGAAGACTGTTCAAGAGAAATTAAGATGGCAGGGGAAAATCGAGTAATAAGATGACAGGAAATAAAACAAAAGACACGGTACAGGAAGGAATGGAAACTTTTGTGGAAAAGGGAGACTCAACTCCAACATGCCTTAAACTTGAAAAGATAGAAAGGCTTCAGAATTGAGTAAATATATTAATAACGTTTATTATTAATATTTATATCTAATCTAGTTTTTATTTCTATATTGATAATCTATATGATAGATTTTCATACTTTTGCTTCTTTTTGTAATTTGATTTGAGTACATGTTTGTTTACTTCCAGGACCAGATCTTTTTACCCAAAAATACCCTTCTTGATTGCATTGAGGGTATATTATATTGTGCTAAAAGCAAGTTCCTGATATTAATTTTAAGGCTTTATATTGTATAAAACGGAGTTAACAGTATATTATCAATGAATTTTAATACAAATGAATATAAAATTGTTCCACAGGTGGCTTGGTATGAACAGGATGAGAATGAAAAATGTATGGATCATTCCAAAGCAGTTAAACAATATTCTAGAAGTTCAGCTGATCAAGAAGCACCTCTTTCTCATGAATTACGACCAGTTAAAGTTCTTCAAATGACTATGGGATATTTATTGCATAATATTGTTGATCTTTGTGATACAGATGAGGTAAATAATTACATATTTTATTGAGTGATCAAAAAAATACATTTAGAGTTTATGAATATATATCATGTATTTTTATTTGTGTTTTCTTCTCAATAATTTGAACTTACAACAAAAAATTTCTATGCATAAAAACCTATATAATTAATTTACAATAGACAATATTCATTTATCAAAATATATATATAACACCTTAAATATACACATACTTTCAAAAGTATTACAACTTTCTGGTATTTTTATTATCCAAATAAATGTTATTAAATTCTTATATTCATTTTTTAGATAAATATCACAAATAAAGCAGTGTCAAAATGAATACTTTTTTTACCAGGTAATTTGAATAAATTAAATACACCTCAAACTGAAATGAATCCTAAACATATGATAGACTATAATATTTGAAAGGCTTAATATCAAGCCTCAAAAGTATGTATTTATGCAAAAAAAAATAATTTTTTCTGTGAAATTTTATCTCTATTGGCAGGTAACAAAATGTCACTTTATAAAATTTCTTTTTTTCCCGGATATTGTAAATAAACAAACATTCCCCTTCTGTTTTGAAAAATTCTGAGTAAACTTTGCTTCTGTTTTTGAAAAATGTTACTTTTTTGCCTGGTAGTAATAAGTTCCATTGTTGTTAGCGGAAACCAAGAAGCTGCTTTAGATCTTGATCATTGTAAATCTCTTCAATCATTCAATTCGACTTGGTTAATTAAATGTGAAGTAATTACTTCAAGTGATAACTTTTCAGAAACACTAGAAATCGATTTGAATTCAACATCACTTTCATTGTCATCTAGTGTATTGGCATTCGAATTATTGGAACATACTGGATGTGGTATATCTTTCCTATATACTATGGGCTTAATAACAGATGGAACTTCGGCATATATAATACTTGCCTTATTTTTTTCATTATATCCCACATTATATCCCAATGTCTCCGTAACACAAAACTAAAAATAATTTATATAATTACCTACTAGGCTCTCTCCATAGCATTGATGAACCAAATGAAAGGTGAATGTTTTCTTCTGATGACCACTGGAGTGGCTTTCGCAAAATACATGAGGCACCCACTTTTTACCTTAATTTGCAACAGGAAATCCAAAATAATAAAGATGTGCACTTTTTAACGTATCTACTCTTTTGAAAATATAAACTGTTCACAAATATAACAAAAACGATCAGAACTTTGTTTACACTCTCTACTCGACACTTTAAATCAATCGGAATGAAGATAATGGTCGAACAAATAAAACTTTTGTCACCACGTTAAGTACTTAAAAAAACAATTGACTGCAGGAAGAATTTGTGACAATAAAATATTTCTGCAAACACTTTTAGTTTTATATAGATTTATTTTTATTTAAAAACTAGTGTTATATTCTTTAATTTTTCTTAATTTATAATCTCGTAGGTACATCTTGGAGAATGGTTTCATTTTTTATGGGACAGAACACGAGGCATTAGAAAAGATATAACACAACAAGAGCTTTGCAGTCAAGGAGCAGTGGAGTTAGTTGAACAATGCGCTCGTTTCCATATACATTGTTCGGCTAGGTTAGTTGCAGAAGACGCCTCCGTATTTGATCAAAAAATTAATACTGAAAATATGACTAAATGCTTACAGACATTGAAATATATGTATCACGATTTAGCTTTGAAAGAGGAAACTTGTGAAAACGAAGCTGAATTCAGAGCTTACGTTATTTTATTAAATTTAAATGATGGAAATTTCATGTGGGAGGTAAGATAAGAATAATTTTTTATTTAGATGTTTCTTATACTGTTTCTAATTCAGTTCCAAATTTAAAACAGCTTCCATTTTTTAAGCTATACGAGGTTTTTCAAAAAATATAAATTTTATTCAATAGTAAAGTATCTTTATTTTTCAAAAAATTGGAAATTATTATTTAAAAAAGTTAGCAATTAAAACTGACATAATACTGATCCTAAAAGCTGGTAAAAACCAAATTGACCTTATAAGTTTTAATCAAAATGCTTGAAACATCACTGTAAAGATAATTAACTCAAACCAATTTCCAAAAGAACACTCATACAGTTCAACAATTCGTAAAATACAAATATGGCAATTGTACGATATGCTCTGACTAATATGAAGAGGAAAATAATCTAATGTTAAAAATACTACATTATGATTGCTTTTTGAATGATTATGACAGTTTTTCGGTAATACTCCACTTTTCTATTCTTCCATATTTTATTGTTTCCAAGTATTGTTGAATGTATAAACTAATTTCAAACCTACATTATTATACATAATTTCTAATCCTTTTTAAATTCAAACAAAATTGAAAGGCACTGGAACTAATTTTGGAAAAAGCGGTCTCACAAATTTCTTATGCCTGTGAAAATTATTCAATATTATACTATTTTTTCACCATATCCATCGAGTACCGCTACATCTTTAACTAAATTCTTTTCCTTATTACATCTTCCAATGTTAACTGAAAAATTAATCAAATTATGCACCAGGTAATGGTCATTTTATGTTAGATACACGAAAAAAAAATCAATCGAGATATACTTGGAAAAGATAACTCAATAAAGTAGTCAACTTTTCTTACGTTTCATGGATAATTATCGTTTTTACAATTCTGTTAGATTAAAATAATTTTTCGATTTATTTGTTATGTTTTTCTACCACAGAAAATACTTAACAGGAACATTTGTGGATGATACAGTCATTTTATCCAGTCACGAAGATCCAGCAACCATGACAACTCACCTCCAACAAAACTTAAACCTCTTAGAAGATAGGACAAGGAAGTGGAAAGTAAAAATAAACGAAATAAATCTGCACAAATAACATTCAGTTTGAGAAAGCACTAATATCCATCAGTGTAAAAATACCAAAAACACAATCATTCCTTTATTTTGGATTAATCCTGGATTAAAAGCTAAACTGAAAAGAGGAAACACATTGATTTACGTTTCAAAAAGTTATATTGGTTATTAGGAAATAAATCTAAATTAACTATGGACAACAAGATCCATCTATCCTCTAGAGGCCTCAGTCCAAAATCTGCAATGCACCTTGGTATTTATCGGATGATACCCTTCCAGAAGATCTTGGCATACCATATATCACAGACGAAATCCAGAAGCATAACATCAAATATAATGATGTGTTCCGGAATCTATTGTAACTTAATGTTTGTAGTCTAACTCGTTCAGTTCTTCTAGGCAATCCCAAATAAGTTTGGATTTTATGATATGGAGCTTAAAGCTCTAATGGCTGTTTGGCTATCGGACAGGATGATGATTTCATGTTTGCGTTAGTTCCTATCTAGATTGAACTGGATACATTTTTCAGTTGCAATAATTTCTGCTCGAAAAATGCTTGGTTTGTTACCCAGGCTTTCAGAGTGTTTGGTTCTGGGCACGAACACTCCTATTTCAGTTATGTGTGCTGTTTTAGATCCATCCGAATACCATTTAATGGCATTTCTGTTTATTTCATGTATGGTGTTTTGGTCCCACTTACTTCTACAACTTAGTATTGAAGTAATTTTGTTCGTCCTAGGTTTGTTCCTTATTTAGTGACGGGTTTTCTTTGGTGATTCTGTCCGTTGACTTTGAACATTCTAATTGATGTATGGAGAAAGGGGAAGAGGTTTAGAATCACTTTTAGTGCAGCTTTTGGGCGTGATTTCACGGATCCGGTTGCCCATATGCAAGCCACTGTTTGTACCATTGATTGTTCCTCGTGGTATTCAAACTAGTTCTAGTACCCCAAACCACTGCCCCATATGTGATGATTGGTTTCACTGTACATCCACGGTAGGATCTTTGGGTTAAAACCCCAATTCTTTCCTACGAAGTTCCTGCACACACACTCTACAGTATCAGCATCTGCTGTTTTATTAGGATGGTGAATAAACAAAGTATTATTGTTTAGTGAACAGCTCTTTTCATTGAACAACTTTCATTAGTTTACAGTTCACAAACTTTAATCGTGGAATATCAACAAAACGACATAAAAACTTCCTTTAATCGTTGTTTTATTTTTTTTTTATTTTATGTTTTGTAGTTATTTATATAAATAATTTTGTATTTTAGGTTCAGCAGTTGAGGCGAGAAATTCAACGATCGAAAGAAGTTCAGTTTGCTATGAAAGTCTATTCTGCTTTAGACAAGAACAATTATATAAAATTTTTCAAATTACTCTACTCAACTAGTTATCTTAACGCTTGTATTTTAATGAGATACTTTAATCAAGTACGTATAGCAGCTATCAAGACTCTTCACAAATGTTGTGTACCAAGAGGTGCAAAAATAGCTTACCCTTTGAATGAATTGAACAAAAGTCTTGCTTTCGATGACATCGACTCAACTATAGATTTCTTAAAATATTGTGGATTGCAAATTAATGAAGCAGCTACATCTGTTATTTTGGACAAAGCTGATTTTTGCTTGCCTCAATTTTCCTACATAATGGACAGATCCAAAGTAGTAGAAGATAAGAGAAAACATTCTGTTGGTCGAATAATTTGTGGAAAAAAGTTGCCAGAGAAAACTTATCAAATGCATATTGTTGAAAATAGTTTTGATTTAAACGGATACATTAAAAATAATGACATTTTAGATGATATTGATTTAGAAAAAATGAAATCTGAATTGTTGGAACAATTGAGAAATGAAAATGAACCCAACGAAAAAGCAACAATAAAAAGTATTTTTAAAATAGCGGATACTGTACCAGATGTAAAGGAAGAGCAGGGTATTAACCCATTCTTGAACAGAGACGAAAAAGTTGAGAATCCTTTTGTATTTGTCAAAAAAGAAGAATCTGTGAGCAAATCATTTTCGTTTATAAAAAACAAAGAAACACCTGAAATTTCATTTGGAATTATGAAAAGGGAAGAAAAAAATGATATACCATTCTCATTTGCAAAGGAAATTGTGAAAGTTGACAATCCCTTTGCAGCGTCAAAAAAAGATATAATTGATAGCCCTTTCGGTTTTGTTAAAAAAGAAGAAAAGTTTAGTAACCCTTTTGCACTAGGAAACAAAGAAATATCTAAAACAGGAAGTATATTTGACACCACTCCGCCTTCCCCTAAAAGCATATTTTCTGTCCCATTGTTTGGAAAAGCAGCCAGTGTTCGGGAGTCGGTGCCTTCGGCAGATAAATCTGATTTTAGTTTCGTCAGTAAACCTATAGCAGTAGTTGAACAAAAATCAAAGTCAAGTGATTTGAAAAAAGGAGGATTCAAATTCGATTTAGTATTTCCATATCCCAAAAAAACAGACGAAATTTCAATAATACACCATTCTTTTAATGAACAAAACAAGAGGGAAAATAGGATAGAATTACTAGATAAAAAGAAAGAAGAGGAAGATATGAGAGTTTTAGAAAAAGAGAGACTACTAGAGATACAGATGTTGAAAGAACAAGAAAAACTGGAAGAACAGAAAATAGCCGAGGAAAAGAAGAAAAAAGAAGTAGAGAATCTGCTACAAGAAAAGATGAGAAAAGAAGAGCAGTTGAATAAGGAAAAAATAGAGAGAGAATTAAAACGAAAAAGGCAAGAGGAAGAATTAAGAATACATCAACAGGAAATTAAGAAAAAAGAACAGATTGAAGAATTGGAAATAAGAAATTGTGTTAAAAATTTACTCTCTTCCATAGTGATTGAGATTGATAAACAATTTCGAGAAAAAAGATTGAGAGAAATTAAAGAAAATAGAGAGAGATTATTATTAAAGAAAATTTTTCGAGAGTGGAAAATTGGTGCTTCAAAAAATTCAAGAAAACGCAAAGCTGTGGATTGCAGTCCGATTTGGATAAATACAAAAACGTTAAGGCAATCCGCTGATGAATTACATGTTGATTCACAAGAAATGACACTTGCTTTAATGAAAAGATACAAATCAGGTGAACCATTAAACATCGAATGCCGGCTTGAAGGAGATATTAAAAAAGTCAATTTGTATCAATTGACATATTCGATTTTGAAGAATAGAATTTATGACCTTACAGTGACTAAACCAAAAAATATTTTTTGGAAAGTAGTAATCAGTTTTCCGGATGAACACGAACTAACTGTTGGCTTGAATCGGTTGGAAGAAACTATGGAAAGCGCTTTTCAGTGGAAAAAACAACTGAAGAGGTATTATAATGTGGAACACATAAAAATAAATTGTACGGAATCGGTAACGTACTGCGTAGAGAAACGAAAAGGTTGTAGAATTAATCAATTCGATGCCAATGGTATTGTTTTTCTAAACAAAGCATTTGATGCAAATCTTCAAAATAGAATATATAAAAATCTTATAGGGTACGGCAATACTAAAGTACCGATTGTTATAGTTCTTCGAGAGGGGAATCCCAGTGATTGCAATTTAGAAGAATTGATAGAACAAAATATAGTTACCGATTATTTAATTTTAATAGAAAATTCATCTTTTGATTGTAAATTGGTGGAAGTAGTTGAAGAGGGGTTAATGTTTTTAGCTAAAAACGTCGATAGTTCTCCGCCTCTGGAACTCGATACTTTCAAAGTTTTCATAACAAAGTATGCATGTTCAGAAATATGGAAAAGAGCAAACAGTTTTTCAAAATGGAATACGAGCTATAAAAAATGTTTACAGAAACCTAATGTAGTTATAAACTTATTCAATGAGGCTATAAATAAACTCAAGCTACTTATTTTCAATCCAAGAACACGTTACATTACATTTCCCTATGAATTCAAAAAATATTTAAATAACAACATTCCCGATTTCTTGCCGTGCTCATTTCGGTATTTCCCTTCATTTTGGAATACTCAATCGTATTTGAATAGTGTGGAAGATTTGCTAACAAAATTGATGTTACCAAATTGGTCATGTGAATGGCCACCACTTAATAAGTCTGACCTTGAACAAAGTGTTATTAAATATAGTTCAAAAGTATCTAACCAACCTGATACACTTTTTTATAAAATAATGAGTTTATTGCTGCGCCAAATCGATCCTAATGTAAACTTGTGTGATATACAGAATGTATTATGGACGGACATTGTAGGTCTTATAGGTTTAGAAAAATTGAAAGAAATTGATGTGAGTTTAAATCGCAATTCTATATTTAAAGAGTATTTCGTAATTTATAATAAAAATGAGCTCTCTGAATACGTTTTTGGTGATTGGTTCTACATATCTAACCCTAAAATAAGGAAATTAGTTGAGGAGGATTTAGAAAGAGAGGCGGTAATAGAAGTTAAAAAGACATCTGATCTATCAGAACAATTGAATGTAGGAGAAGACATCGATTATTTTTGGAACAATTCTCTTACACAAATATTGGACAATTCTAATGTGATCAAAGACATAGATCAATTGAAACGAACAATAGATGATCTAGCTAATAATATGTCGGTACATAAAAATATTTCTAAAAAATTGGATGAAAATTTGAAAAAAATCATTTCAGAAAAATAGCAACTTACTACATTTCAATATCCACATGCTTAAAAATAACGGTTCAATAACAATCTTGCCTAGTTTGAGAGTTAAGGGGACATGAAACAAATGAAAAATTGATATAGGGGTTGTTAGAATAATCAACAACTAACATTTGACAATTTTGAACATGCTTTTATGATATCCTACCATAAAACTGTTTGTATACCTGGTGACTAAATCCGTATTGCTTTGTCTTGAAACTACATCACTAATGACATTTCTATTAAAACAATCATAGAATTGACTCAGTGAAATTGCTATTTATTATTTTAAAATTTATAAAATGTTGTATAATAAAATTACAAAAAAGTTTTCCATCGACACCAAACAACTCCTGAAGTTACAGGTTCTGTTTATGCGCCAAAGGGGTTGCTCGCTGCGAAGATCGAAAAAGAGGCTCGTTACTTTTGGAATCAATCTCGTATAAGGTGTTGCCTTTGTTTACAAAAAAATTTCTGTTTCCAAATCCTACATTTATGTCAATTGATATAACTCAATTCTCGAATTTAATAGTGTTTATTTATGGGACGGTAATCTACGTCAAAAGTTGTAATAGAAAACACTTTGACTGATTTAATTCCTATGATAAGAATTCCATCTAGCAATGGTAATATAAAGCTACATAAAATTTTATTTTTATTATCTAACAGTTAGAATTTTTACAATAAGACTTTCCCGAGATACTTTTTAATTAAATGTTTGTGTACTTGAAAAGATAGTGGAAAAAGCCAAATGTCCTCCTTGTGATGTAAGATTTCTTTTATTGGCATCTTAAATATATCTTGATTAGACAAATTTTGGAGAAAACTAATTTTTTCTAATTTAAATTATTAGACAATTCACAAACTTGTAGCTAATTTCCAGCAAATTCTCTTGGTCAGTTTTATAACAAAAATTTTTCCTGAACGATTGTAAGTTACACGGTTTCCGAGGTTTAACCGCTTATCTCAATTATTTAGCCACCCGGTAATGCAAATACAATTTTTATATTTCTAACATCGTTCAAGGTCAGTTTTTGGTTTCTCTGTAGACAATGGCTACTCACTGTCCACGTCTCTTGAATAGGTCCTTTTAGTTAAGTGTGAAGTGAAATATTGTTTGATTTGATGAAATTTAATTTAAACTATTCCTGATTTCCTTCAAAATAAAATATAAAGTGATTCCTATTAGCTATATAATTAATTTTAAAGATATTTGTTGTTTCTCAATCGATCTGCAATTGTGGAGACTTAATTATTTTATTATTCAAGCACGAGTCAGTAAAATTCTACATTATGGTTATACAAAATTCCAGTCAAGATTCAGAATTGTCTCAAGAAAATTGTGGGAGGGATAATTTTGTTTTTATAGATGATATGTTTGTTAAAATATTACTGAAATCCCTTCTAATATCACATTTTTGTGCTGTAATAATGTCTGTACTGCCATAAAAGTTTCGAAAACATGTAAGGATTTTTACTTCTTCTACACAACCACTTTTAAACTGTCCAACATATAGATAACAAGACATAAGTACAAAATTTTTCACACCAATATAACTTATCACAAAAAGAATTCCAGCGGGAAAATTTCACTTCCTTATTCCTATCTAATACACTATGAATTGGACTATAAAAAGTTTTTATTTTGTCTCTAATTCTACATCTAATTTCAGTACTTTCAAAAACTTACTGTTGGATACTTAAGGTTTTAAGGAATTTAGTATAGAAACAAAGTGACAAGTATATTTATAGTCTATTTCAGAAAGGTGTAGAGTAATAAAATGGGGAATTCCGTCCAGTTCGGCTCAATTTCGGTGTCGGCCATAGGCGTAGGTCTTGAAATAATATTGTTTGTAATATTAAAATTTGAAGTAATTGCATAAGAGAATCAGGAAAAGTATGTTTTCTGTCCTGAAGTGTCAATATCGAATTATTGTGTAGTAGATTATACAGTTACGTTTTGCGTTTAACAGGTACCGTTTAACCTTCTAGCCTTAGCCTTAACCTCTGCCTAATTCCAAGCCTATTTCAGATTCGGCTTTCCTTTTTATGAGTATCCTACCGGAACGCCTTTGGCACACTATTTTTAGTGTTTGTGAACGGATAACAATAGGCTAAACCCATATATTGACCCCAACCTGGGTGGTACTACCTGCACTTGATAAAAAGAAAGAATTTTACAATGAAATCAATGCCAAACTATGAAAGTGGCTTAGATATTCGTTGGGTCACTTTGTCATCCCTTTGCATACCTAATGAGGTTTTATTACTCTTTACCTTTCTGAAATAAACTATAATTTACCTCATGTTAGAGCAAAGTAGTAGAATATGAATAATTTTTCTACAATGCATACATAAAAAAAATCAAAAAGTGCGAATTACCCCGTTTTGTCTGCTAGGTAGTGCAAAATGGGTACCGAATGCCAAAAAACCTAAACATATTTCACAAACAAATACGACCTTATCATCATCGTCCTGTATTCCAGCACGGGAATGATGTGCCCCAACGTCAGCACGAATCACAGACACTCAGAAGACGTAGATTCAAAATAGCCATAATAAAGTCATTCTGCGTCGCCGCCCTGAATATCTTCACTATCACTTCCTTATTACTCTTTTTTGTACTACGGTCACTATCTTTCTCCTTTGGTGTTTTGTTTTTATTACTTACCACTAGCTCCTCTTCATAGGGCGTGAACCGAACTGCAGTTTTTTCTTATCGCTTTAAATTTTGATTACACTGTGGAAACGCATGACAGCTTCTGAACTTTTAAAGTTTTAAGCCTTTTTAACCCTTTACGTTAGGGAGGCGTTACTATAGCATGAGTGTAAATTTACAAATTCACAATAATTAATTAACATTCAGCGTTATCTCACAGTAGCTTTTCTAGTTTAGATTTTGTGTCATCAGAGCGCATGCGTGTCGGCGCATAGCTTCCGCCTTCTCCAATCAAAATGCTCTTAACACAAGCGTGAACGTGTATAAATAGAGGCCAGAGTTCATGCAGCCGGTATCGTCGGTGTTGCAGGTTTTCTGCGGTTTTCCTGCAACCTGGTGAACCAGTTCTCCAGCCAAATGGCCGACGAAAGGGAATAATGCAGCCGCAGCTGTACCCGCCCGTCCAAAAATAAATTTAAAAAAAACGCAAAATTTCGAAAAACCAAAAAAAAAACGAGAAGGGCTGTTTTCGCTTACAAGCTCCACAAACCAGCCTTGCATAGATCCACAAACACAATTTAATCGGTCATATATGTAATACTTCCATATGGACAGTTTCCATAAGTGGAAGCTGTTCCGACTAAGGAAGGCAGAATGACAACGATTTCTCTATCCTCCGAGGTTCCAGCTCGGTTCTGCGCATTCTCAAGCATACGCAGTATAAAGTGTCTCGAACGAGAGAGAAAATGAATATTGCCGGCGCCGTAAGTATATGTAAGCAGTATAAAAACCAATTTCTTTATAAAATTGAAACTTAGACTCAAAAATGGCACCTAATCGATAAAATTGCAAGTGAGAGATCTTGCATGGAACAATCATGACAAGCGGCCTTGATTTAATTGAACATATTTTTAGAGAATCAGAAAAATGCAATGTTTGTATATAAAAGTGAAAAGTGAAAAAAAATAGTAATAATAATAATGAAGTTACATATTTTTCTCATAATCCACACAAAAAAACGAACAAATTTTAAAAAAAAATTTACAAAAATGTTGATTTATCATGTTTTTACAATTAAAAATAATAACAATTTCTCTTAAAATTGAATTTTTCTCACATATAATCGGTTGTACTTTTTTGATTAAGTAATCATTAAAGTTATATGAACAGAAACATTCTTAAAATCACTTATTGTAATCAAGTGTATAATATTAAAAGTTAGGTTAGGTTTCTGCAGCGCATACCGATTAGGGTGTATGAAAAAAAATATAATAACTTCATTTGATTATTTGGAAAAAAATTATACGTGAATGATTACATTTTCATTAAAATTTAAAGCCTTGAAACCAATATAAGTTTTCATTTTTTTATTCCCATAATTGTTTTCGTAAATCCGTAAATCGGATGATTTTTCGATTTTTTAGAGCCAAAAAACGAGGGGAACGCGAAAGTATAAAATTACCGAGACCCTTTCAGATTTCTCTGATATTTAACGTGCGCCTGAGATGTTTAAATGTTCAGCCTGTGTTAACTGGTCTCCCTTTTTTCTTTCACTATTTTTCTGTTTTTAGTCTCAGATTTACCAAAATCATTATACAATTTTCCTGTTTACATTTTTTCTATGTGCACACTAAACATTCAGGTTATCTTCTTTTTCTCAAATATTATTATTACAACAATGTGCCTACAGAACATTCACAATATTCTTTTTCCCAAATATTATTGTTCGAGGTTAAATGTTATTTAATTTCGTGTTTTATGTCATTGTAATGTTTATCAACGCTATTATATTTACAAACACTAAGTTTTTATATACCCCAACGTCGTAACCACTAATCTGATTATCGAGTATCTGTAAGCATTTCAGTGTTTTCTTTGTTCTGTTGTGGTGTATTTTTTAATATATATAACTTTTTAAAGTATTGCCTACGCCTATGTATTTACATATATGGAAACGTATGATATGTACTTCTCTGTGTTAATTTTTCACGAATGATGTTTTTAATTCCAAGTTAATTAGTAATCCCACAAATTTTATTGAAAAATTAAAACAGACAGAAACATTTTTAATAAAAATATTTACTTTGAATTTCAGTAATCACATTGTCGCGCATCACTATTGCCACATTTCTTATATTATTTTTATATTGTACTTAATCCTTTTGAAATTGCTCAAACTATCAGAGAATTTCTAGCTGAGGCAGTACTATAGAATGGTTTTGAATATTTATTGTTATTTAAAATTGAAATTAGGTACTAGCTATTCTAAATTCGCATTTTAACATGAATTAATAGAAAAATAAATAGTATACATTTTCAGTTTAATACAACTCGCAACGTCGACGCGCACATCGTGAAACCAATGAGACTATAACGCATGCGTTTAGATGTTTAGAGTGGTGGATAAAATTATTATCAGTTCCTTCTTGCAATGAAAATTTTGTCGTTAGTATTAGGGCAATACGTGAAATTTTTCCCTTTTTTATTGCCAACGTTATTTTATTTAAACTACAATTTAATCCTTTGTTTTAAATAAATGTATAGACAATCGTAATTCCGGATAAATGAATTGAAAGCTGCGGGGTCCTAGATAAGTGTTCGAACAAACAAAAATTCAGGAAAGTTCGATGGAAAAAATGTCTTGCTCAAGTATTGTTTAAAATGTTTTAAGGTAGGCTTATAGTAATTTTCCTTACTACTATTTTAAGCTTAGTTGGAAATCGATTTAATGTTTTGTGCGTATTCTAACTATGTGCCTTTAGCTATAGTGTTAACAAAATTTATTATCTAACTCTTGATATTATTTGGGAAAAACTTATTTCTCTTTATATAACAATTACAAGATTTTTAAAAAGATACAAGATTGGTATAAAGTCTTGGCATAAGTAATCCTTGTATCAAAAATAACACAATATTTATGGATAGTCGCCAGTTCAAATACTTATAAAGATAAAATTATAGGTATTTGAAACAGGCCTAATAAAATATTCTCGATTGAAATTTTCCAGATTCACATTCTGATATGTGGTTATGTAGGTAGTATAATTTTTTGTAATGAACATATAAGAAGGTATTCATTACTTTTCCATAAAGCTTACATGTTATAATTGAAAGCAATGAAATTAATTTGGGTATTTTAATTTTTAATACATTAAATTTGATTTTAACCCATTTCTACATGATCCTCTGGAGCTGAATATATATTGTACCTAACTATTTTAATTTCATTTCCTGAGATGCATATTGAAAATGATACACATTAATACCTAATGTTTGTTAATTTCATATTTTCTCACATTGCTTTCTTAGAAAATTGTTTTAAACTAGCTCTGGTTGTGTATTTATGAATTTAGACATAAATTAACTATTCCACAACTACTATACAATAAAACATTTCTCCTATGGAATTTGTGTTACTCAAATTGAACTAAACAGTATTCTTCAGAATTCCGATGACCTGTTAAGCAAAGTACCTATTGTAAAAAGTAAACAAACAGTAATTATTCCCAAGGATGTCAATTTATGGATGGTATCAACTAGTATATACCAAAGAATAATGTTAACAATTTTTTGTACAGATGAAAAATGGCTTTAGAGTTTTGATGTTTTGAATTATTCAAATGGCAATTCAATTTAGATAATAAACTATTTTATTGAATATATAGGTAGATCTACAATTCAACTTCTGTGCCTCTTATAGTGGAAGTTCTAACTACACAAAAGACTTCATATAAATTATGTTCAATCAATAAGTGAAAAAATGAAGAGATTACATTTAAAGTGGTAATAAAAAAAACATAATTTGTTGTTGGAATGTAGTTGTTGACATTGGAATCAGGAAAAAATAATAGTTGAGAATATATAATGGAGAGAACTGCACTGAAAAAAAGAAATTAATGAAGACAAATGTGTTCTCAGAGTATGTAAGAAATGAAATTGACTGACTATCCAATTCTCAGTATATTTTCAAATTTACAATGAATAAATTGTTTTATTGAGCAATTTATCAATTGTAGGATTGATGATATACTCCGGCATGGTGCTTTTGTACTTGATAGGTAATGAATTCATAAAACAAACTTTTATAGCAAAAAAAGGAGAATGGAAATATTTGGTTCGGCAATAATAGATGAATTAAATGTTCAAAATGAAGCATTGATTTTAGTAACAATATACAGGATGACTATTCATCCTACAAAGATATCAAGTTCAGTACTAGATACATTCCACATATTGATTGTTTTGTTATAGGAGAAGGAATTAAAAATGGAAATATTTGGTATAGCAATATATTTTATTTTTATGTAAGGGATATTAATAAAACCATCTTACTAATCCAAAACTTTATACTGTTATAAAAGTTCTAGGGCTTTTATTGGTCTTTCATAACTATAAGCTGCACAGAAGAATAAAAAAAGGTTTGGACTAGTCAAAACCCAGTGTATTACAGAATAAATAGCCGTATCATAGATGTATAAGTACCTATTTGACAGTTAGAAATTTAGTTTTAATTCTAAGAATTTCTTCCTGACAAATTTTAGCAAAAATTCTATTTTAGGTGTTTCCGTATAGTAAGGAAGTCCAAGTTGTGCATTTTTACAGTTTAATTTAGTTGCAACATTCAAGGTGCAGTGTGCAATTTATTGTGAATTCTAGTGTCTTATGGAAAAGTTGAAAGAGCGCGTAAATGCAGAAAAAAATCAGTCATTAAACAGTTAATAGGAAGACATTAATATTCAATTATTTGAAATCATTTATAGACAACATTTATGTGAAAGTGTTGATACACAGTAGAATTAGCTAGTTGTAGGCTTGGTTTTGGGAAATCTATGATTTACAGAGTATTGAAGAAAAAAATGTGGCTAGTTTCGAACGTAAAGTTCCAGGAAAACCATTTCAAATTGAAAATCATTGAAATTATAGACTTCGAACGAAAGATCATGTATTTAGTGAAGAATTTCCGATAGTAGACAAAGTTCTTGTCAAGGTTTGAGGTGATAAAAATTACTCTGAACTGAGTTGAACCACACTATGGATACTTAAAAAAATTTTGCTGGTTTTTGCTGGAAAAAATCATTCCAAAAAGTCTATTTTAATAGAAAGAAACGATATTGTTGAATGGAGGACTATAAAAAAATGAGAAATCAATGAAGAAATAAGGGACTACACCAAATAAATTTTGATTAAGAAGGAACTATTACAAATAGAAGACAGGCTTTTTTGCATAAATTGTCTACTAAATCCACCAATAGGAAAGGGGTGCAGATTGGTAATAGTACATATCGATAGTTCAAATGGTTTTGTTAAAGGTGGTTTATTTAGTTTTTAATCTACTTGTTCCAGTGACTACATTGAAGGCATGAATGCTGATGTTTTTAAAGAATAGTTTGAAAGATAGATCTTCTTTAGAACTATATAGTAGTAATGGAAAACGCAGAATTGACTAAATTTAAAGAATATTTTATCCCGTTTCTGTGAAAAAGGAACTGTTTTCTCTGTATTCCCTTCATAAAGAGAAAATTAAAAAATACGAAACTGATGAAATGCAGAAAATTGTGTATAAACAGTGATTAGATCTCCACCATATCATTACGAACTAAATCCAATTGAACTGGTATGGTTACAGATAAAGGAAAAAGTTGCAAGAAAAATAATTCTTTTAAACTGAGTGATGTTAATCAGTAGTTTTTGGAGACTGTGAAGCCTGAGAACTAGGTAAAAGCAGTTAATCATATGAAAGAGAAATAAGAGAAAATGTGGACTTTGGACAATATTACTGTTGAAATGATGGAGCCACTCATTGTGAATATCGATTGCAACCATTCATTATCTCATTCCGATTCTTATTTGGATTCAAGAAGTAGGTTTACTGATACTGGCGAGTTTTTATATTTGCTATGAACGTGAGCTTGTCTAAACTCTCATATATCTATAACTAGTATAATACATTTTTCAAAAAAAGACCTCACAAAAAATGGACCTGGGCCAGCCCGGATGGAATTACAAAAAACGAAATAGACTACGTGCTAACACCAAATAAACATATCGTCCAAGAAGTTGACGTTCTTAATTCCTTTAATACGGGCAGCGACCACAGATTAGTCCGGTGCAGGATCGTATTAAACACAAAATTGGAAAGAGCAAAAAAATTCAACAGCACGCAATACCGTATAGATCCTGACACAATAAGAGACAACAAGTCAATATATAGCAAAAGATTGACAGAACGACTAACAAAGGAAACAACATCATCACACGAGAGCTTGGACGAAACAAACAATAGACTGGTAAAAGAACTGAAAGAAACAACTACAAGTTTAGTATCATCAAAAACTAAAAGAATAGAAAAGTTTACAACACAAACCAAACAGCTACTGGAAAGAAGGAGAGAGCTCATTAAAGACAACAAAAGGAATACAGTAGAGTATGCCGAACTAAACAAAACAGCAAGGAAAATGGCCAAGCAGGACATACGAAAGTATCAAGAAAATCGAATAGAGGAGTTGATACAGCAAAACAGAGGTCTGAACATCTTTAAAAAAGAAAACGCACATAAAAAAGAAATGATCAAATTGAGAGACGGACAAGGTAACATAACAGAAGATCGAAGAGAGATACTCAAGGTAACAGAGAAGTTCTACACAGGTCTGTACGAGTCCAAAATAGACAATGAGGATGTTAGAAAAGCAAACAGTGACCATAAAAACAGGATATGTAACGTTGGCTCCGAGGATCTACCTGAGATTGAAGAGGAAGAAATTGTAAAAGCTTTAAATCAACTAAAAAACGGAAAGGCGGCAGGTGACGATAACATCATACCGGAAATGTTGAAGGAAGGTGGAAGCCTACTGATAAGAGAGCTTAAATCATTATTTAATACATGCCTAACCGAGGGAAGAATACCACAGGATTGGAACACCGCGATAGTCATACTGATATATAAGAAAGGTGATCCAAGCAACCTAGAAAACTATAGACCAATCAGCCTGCTATCACAGATCTACAAGCTTTTTATGAGAATAATAGCAAACCGCCTTGAATTCAAACTCGACGCATACCAACCCTATGAGCAGGCGGGCTTCAGAAAAGGCATGAGCACAATAGAACATCTCCACACCGTAAGGACACTGAACGAAAAAGTAACGGAATATAACATCCCATTATGGATCGCCTTCATAGATTTTAGAAAGGCCTTCGACACAGTTGAATTTTGGGCAATTATCAGGTCAATGAAAAATGCAAGAATAGACTAACGATATATTGACATTATACAGACACTAAATGATAACTCAAAAATGAAAGTAAGGCTATATGAAGACACTGAGGAAATCATAATTAAAAGAGGCGTTAGACAAGGAGACATTGTGTCACCCAAATTGTTTACACTGGTGCTAGAAGACGTTTTTAAGAGCCTACATTGGGAAGACAGAGGAATTGATATATTGGGAGAAAAACTAAGTAACCTAAGATTTGCCGATGACATTGCCATTTTTGCCCCAAACAGTGAAGAATTAGAATACATGCTTATAGAACTACAACAAGAAGCAAGAAAAGTAGGCCTAGAAATGAACATTTCTAAAACCAAATTCATGACAAACCAACGGACAAACAAAGAGAGTATAAATGTGCGAGGACAACAGATAAAGAAAGTGAACTCTTATATCTACCTAGGTCAAGAATTAACATTGGGTAAAACCAATCAAGAACTTGAAATTAACCACAGAATACATCTAGGATGGGCGGCCTACGGGAAGATGCGACACGTCTTCAACTCCAACCTACCCCTCAAACTAAAAACCAAGGTTTACATGGAATGCATTCTCCCAGTAACAACCCAC
The DNA here is from genome assembly GCF_026250575.1 of Diorhabda carinulata. NCBI lineage: Eukaryota > Metazoa > Arthropoda > Insecta > Coleoptera > Chrysomelidae > Diorhabda > Diorhabda carinulata. The sequence goes on from NC_079462.1 coordinate 17,423,901, forward strand.
GGATGTGAAACATGGGTCCTAACAAAGAAAATCTTGAATAAATTAAAGGTACATCAAAGATCAATAGAACGGAAAATGATAGGAATAACGCTTAAAGACCATAAAACCAATGAGTGGATAAGAAATAGAACCAAAATCGAGGACATAGTGAGGCGAATAGGTAGTCTTAAATGGAACTGGGCCGGACATGTTGCTCGAAATAACACCAACTGGAGCGGAAAAATAACAAGATGGAGACCTTGGGGGGAGAAAAGAAGCACCGGCAGACCACAACAAAGATGGTATGATGATATCAAGAGAACAGCCGGACTTAACTGGTACCAAGTGGCACAGAACAGGGAAAACTGGAAAAATATGAGAGAGGCCTATATCCAAAGGATAGAAAACGGCTAGAAGAGAGAGAGAGAGAGAGAGTATAACACAATGTTTTTAACATATCTTGTGGAATCTGTTTGGAAGTTATAAGCAGGTTAATTGGGTAAACACATAAGTGTATATGTATTTGTAAATCAGTTTTAGTAATTGACATCTCATGGTATTTTATGAAAATATGTACATTATTTAATGATTAAATCAACTTCAATTACATATTTTAAATATTTTTAATCTGATATTAATAACATGTATAGTTTATGTGAAACCCAACTCCTCAATCTTTTGCCATGATTTACTTCGTTAAGAAATCACCTAGGAATTTATTCTCAAACTGAACGTGTTTGGTTAGCGGTTGTGGAAACGTTGCTTATGAATGATTAAGACGTGCCAGGTTGGGAATTGTTCAACTTTGAAACGAACGATGTGGTGCTGCTGCACGTTTTGGACGGGCTCACTCCCAAAGGAATCTGTTGGAATAATAACGGGTAGTTCAAATGAATCGACGATAGAACTACAGAAAGTAGTTCAAATTAAACGTTTGGGAAAATTGAAGACGCGAAATTAAGATGGCGAATGGACACATATACGGTGTAGTAGTTCAAAAAAAGGACATATACATCAAAATATGAGGATAAAAATGTAGTAGTTCAAATAGACCATATATACAGGTAAAGACAAAAAGAACTTGGAAAAATCAGTTGTAGTAGTTCATATAAACCAATCGTAACTTCTAGAAAGCAAAAAAGTCAAGAACTGAAAAATTCGATGGAAATAGTTCAAATAGACCAATCAGAATAGCTCGGAAGCAGAAAAGGTCAAGATTTTAAAGAAAAATTGAAAATCTAATTGTAGTAGTTCAAATACACCAATCAGAATAGCTTGGAACTAGAGAAAGGTCAAGATTCTAAAGAAAAATTGAAAATCTAATTGTAGTAGTTCAAATAGACCAATCAGAATAGTTTGGAAACAGAAAAAGGGCAAGATTATAAGGCAAAATTAAAAAACATGATTTGAATTTTTTATTCACCTCTCCACTTATATTGTAGTTTCCCCAATGATGGAAGAACATTTTCCAAAGCTTGGATTTAATAAAGATTTCACTATTTCCAAAATTTGCTGCAAGCTCCAATATATTGGGTTTTGTACATTATCCAAATATTTCAAGTGTTCTGTACTGATTGTGTCGCAGTCTACATAGGGCACACATCTCAGTATTTAGAAAATAGTCTAAAAGGTCATCAATACGATAAAAAATGAAACTGCTTCCCTGTAATTCTAAAGCATAATACCTTGTAATGAACAAACGGATTTGAATGGTGAGGATTTATCCGAGTCGACTGGACCTGATTAAATTTACAAAGCTAAAAAATAGCAAAAATCTGTCCCAAGACTTGTATGCTATTTCGGTGATCATAAGTGTACATTTCCTTTGGAAATCATGGTTACACGTTTTCTATTTAAAAATGGATTGGAATTTCTAAATATCAATCGCAATAACTATTTTTACAAAAAAATATATCTGTAAATTCCTCTAATTTAAAATAATCTTCTCTATTCCAGTAATTAATATAAATTGGATATATTCAAGAATTTAAAACAATGGTTTCGACAAGGCAAATGACAATAGGGAACAATGGAGCTGGTGAAAGTAACCAGTCCACTAGTGAAGGACCTGCAAAATTTACCAGAAACAGCACAAGTACGACAACTACACTTGCTGGTTGCAGTAGTTCTATGCAATACAGCAGAGTTCCTTCATCACCTGTGCAATCAACATACCTTCTTGATTTACCTCAAGAAATTATAGAAAAAATATTTAGTTACTTAAGATTTAAGAATATCTGCCAATTAAGATTGGTAAGTAAATATTTTCATTTGTGAGTTGGATGATTTAGCTCCTCGTTTCTGGTTTTTCTTCCATAGCTCCTAGGTTTTGTAAAGAAATTTAACATAAAATTCAAAAACTAGCAACTAAGGAACTTTATAGACAGTAATAAATATTTTTATATCTTCTGTTGTGGAAAATAGATCTTCAGTTATATGAGGTAAATGTATATTTTGATATATATGAAGTACACTTAAAAGTAACCTCTTGTATTATTCTTTATATATGTTCATATTTTTAAAAATACCAAGAAAAATATAAAAGCAATTATAATATTTCTTCTTCTCTTTTCCTTATATCTTTTCAAGTCTTCAGGATTCCTTTTTCTCTCTTCCACTGTCTTTTTCCATTTGCCTCAGTTCCTCTAAAGGTTTTCCTCTTTTTTTCTTCTTTTTGTTTCCAGTCTTTTATTTAATTTATTAATTTTTCTCACAACCTACCCCATAATTTATTAATATTTTCTATTTATTAAGATATATCCATACCATTTCAGCAGTTTCCTGTTTATTTTGTATATTATTGGCTAATTTTTTCCCTTTTCTAATGTTTTTTTGTTTTTCATCTTGTCCCGCTTAGTATATTTCTATTCATATCATATGAATTTTTGTAGATTTATAATATTATTCATGTAAACTATCTCTGCATTTCACTACCGGTCAAAAGTTTTTGTCCACCTCATAATCCATTCTTTAAATTTCAAAATATTGTCAAGCGAAGGTCAAAAAGGAGTCTCACAAACCAAAAATAATAGCCTCTCTTATTTGTTTATGTAACAAGTTGAAATTTGCAAGTGGCAGCTGATTTGTTTATTATTCTTCAACTGTAAATTATTACGTGTTTAAGATTGTAGTTTAGTCCCAATTAGCAATTTGAGACGTAAGAACAGGCTATGATTTATATTTTTTGAACCAAGACAACTTTTGGTGAAGTTCGTATAAAAATTCGAACTATCAGTTGAAACTAGTGCATTAATCGTGTCATTAGTTTAGGCAGAAGTAACCGTATCATTGCCGCCGAATTAAAAATATACGACGTACCATGGACTACAACTTGAAAAAATATGGAAAAAATAAAGAAAAATAGAAAAAAAATGTAGAAAAAAAGCCAAAACATGCAATGAACTTTAATTTAAAAAAGAAACTGGTTAGAACGTAGATTGACTCACCACAATAAATTAGTCAAAGAGTTCTTAATTGAGTGGTTACTATTCCTATTGGAATGTACAACCAAATATTTGCAAAGTATTTGTCTCAACATTTTTTTATGTTTTTCATTCTTTATCATGACACCGGTATGATTTGTGTTTTAACTTTACTTATTTCTGAATACCATAACTCATTATTTCCAAATTACCTTATTAGAATTGGTTATGAAGACTCCTTTTTATAGAACCTATGACTTTAAATATACTTATCCACAGTAATGGGCTTCAACTGTCTCCCTCCTTAATTTCTCTGTCCATAATTTTGGACTTTATTATTGTTGTAGGTATTGTCCAAAACTGTTATTTTCCCATAGAGTTTGTTTCCCTTTTTTATGTATTAGGCTATTCTACCTTTTCTTGTGATCTTTTTTTTCTCATGATTCTTTCACAATGTTTCACATCGAGTCTATATCTCTTCTAGCAACTTGATAATTCTGTCTTTTCCTCTTTTGATGTTCCATATGGCTTCTTCCACCACTTCTGTCATTATTTCTTGTTTTTACTTTTCCTTTCCTTTGTATTTCCATTTTCAGTACTCCTTTGGACATTTTTCTATATAGTAGTTTATCCACCTGTCTGGTACGAGAGTTGTTACTTAAAGTAGACAAATAAAAACAAATATTTATAATTGGAAATTGCTTTATTGTTATTCGAAATATTCTCCATTATGATTAATACACTTTTACATGCATGTGAACCAATTGTCGAACCATTTTTTCTATCCCAATTGAGGAAACTCCAAAACATGTGATTTGAATGCTTCAACTGCTTCTTCAGACGTTACAAAACAAGTAAGAGCTTCAATTCGATGACTTGACTGTTCCAAAACATCTTTATTTAAATTGATGTTTGAGAGCTCGTACTGTCATGGTGGAGAATGAGTCGTCTTTGCGATTGATTTCCCTGATTTTTTCGAACACTTGCTCTAATAGAACGATGGCAACATGTCCAGTTATTCCGAAAAAGCAAGTGACCATTTGCTTCGTGCGTGGACAACTTTTCTTTAATTTGGCTCCTCTTGAAAGACCCATACAGTCGATTGTTGTTTCTGGTTCATACTCCTAGATCCATGATTCGTCACCTGTTAAGTCTAATAGACGTCTTTTGAAGCACCGTGATTGAATTTTTTCAGCATTCCTTGACCAAAATGAATGTTTCAAGTATCTGTAAACAACTCAAATAGCAATAGTAAGCTGATTTTCAACTGTATAAACGTGTTATAGAAATGTTCCCCTACTTGTGAAACAAGTAGACAAAATAGTATTGTCTTTTACATATTTCTGTGACTTCTTTAACACATTCTAACCAAATTTCTTGAACTTCCGGAACCCTCATAAAACGCTGTCTTTCATCATCTACAGTTGCAAGAACAAAGCGACCTGTTTTTAACAATTTGGAAACCTAATAAACTCTCGAGTTTACAAAGTTCAAATATCAATCAAATATTGGTATATTATGGAATGATTAAAGTACTAATTTGTATAAAATGATATCAACATATAATATTACCAAGTAATAAATATACATTTTTTTCTTACAGGTGTGCCGTACTATAAACCGCATATGCGAACAAATTCTTAATTCTCACTTTTTACGTCTACAAAATCAAATGCTTCAAAGGTTTCAAGAAATCAAAGCCAAAATGCCTCGAAGGGAGTCCGCTAGACGTAGTCATCATCTTGCCTGTGAAAGTGACATCATAGAAACTTTACATATGCGTTTGACTCTTTTACAAATGTCTTTCGGAAAGCATATTGAAAGAAAACATTGTTGCTTTTTTCCAGGAGATATTTTAGATGAAGTGAACGACATTTTACATTATATTAAAGTTACTCCCAAATTAGACCTGCCTTATAAAGTTACTGACGAAATGTTTGATTTGTCCACAATGGCCATGGAGTACTTTAAAGAAAAAATAGAACCGAATTTGCCAGAAATTGCTTATTTTAGTTCTGATTTTTTGAGTTTTCCGGGAAGGTTTACTAGTAAGTCTTAAATTTTTCAATAATACATTGTTTCATCAATATCAAAGATAAAAAAAACGTTTATTCCATTCATAGGTTCTACTAGTTACTAAGATTTACAGAGAAATTTCAGTTAGAATCTATGTTTCAAAAATTAATCTCAGCTCTTCGATAGTATTTTATTATTTAATTTCCGATAAATATTTACGGTTGTACTTTACTTCCAAAATTGTTACTGGATACTATTTTTAGTTATGCCGAACTCGACCTGTGCACAATGTTTTCCATTTTTCATGAGATTACCTGGGAAGTAAATATCGTTTCAATTGCAAATTCAATCTTTCATTCTTCTTCAGATTGTAGATTGTTTTGGGAATCGTAGTGGCTTTACAGCCACTGCACCTATATCTAGAAGATATTTTATATAAGACTCTACATCTCATTGTTTTACTACTTTCAATATGTGTAGACTCCTCCCAAAGTATGCTATTTTTCTGGGGTTTTTCCATTTCCCAAGGAGTTATTACTACTTCTTGAAGGTAATGAAACCTTTTGATGAAATAGGCAGGATATTTGTAGAGTAGATGCTCTGCTGTTTCCTTGGTTTGCTTGCAGAATTTGCTTCTCCTGTCAGTAACATTCATCTTTTCTTTCAGTAAGTTCTTCTGGTTTTCTGCACTCTTAGTTAGCCGGGAAAGTGAGTCTTTAAAAGTATCTCTAAACTTTCTTTCTCGTTTGGTTTTTGAAAGAGTCCAACCCTGTTTTAGTAGGTTTTTGCTAAGACTTTTCGGAGACGTTGTGCTGAGGCTAGCTCATGTTTTCCCTCGCAAAACTGTCTACAAGTACTTATCTTGGATTTCCTGTATTCTTTGGCATAGTTTGCAAGGGGTGTTTTGTAGTTCACCCAATCGCCAGTATTGCCTACGTTGTTGAACCATTTTCTTATGTCAGTTCTCAAGTTGCCCAATTCTAAGTTCCCCTTTGTACTCGGGAAGTAAATTTAATAATATGTTCTGGAACTGGCATTAAAAAAATATTTTCATTGAAAATATAATTTAATTCACTTCACATGCTAAAGTTTGCGACAGTCTCATCAAAAGTTATGTTTGTTATTACAATTTCAACATTTTTAAAAAGATGTAGTGCCTGTTCAAGTTAAGTTACCTTTTGTGAACTACTCAATGAATATATGAAAAAATAAACTGTAATCGTTCAAATCAACTGCGCCAATAAACTCGGGTAACACTCAAATCCGTTGGCAGCAACAGATCATCACCATCAATACTGATCTTGAAAATATTCTGGTGTCAGGTGGAAGCAATTTGATTGAGTTTAATACAGTAAAGGCCCAGGCTGGCACTGCAGCTCTGGATTTTGTTTTGTCTGGACGTAAAATATCATCATCATCGCAAATTCGTTTGTTGGGTGTTGAGGTTGGAAGTAATATGTCCTGGTATAGTCACGTAGTCGATTTAGCCAAGGTAGCTTAACAAAAATTTGAAGGCCTCTTCAAGACCAAAAAGCTATATACTCCGCAACAGCTTCTAATCCTCCACAAGGCCCAGATTCGTCCATCTTTGGAATTTTGCTCGAACATTTGAAGCTCGACTGGCAAGCATACAACGAAGATGCTCTACTTAATACAGAAATGAGGAATTCGACTTATAGGCGATCTACAGATGACCAGAAACTTGGAAAGCTTAAAACAAAGAAGTTGTGAGCATTCTGATCGTTCTAGTACACGCAGTTGTGTCGATTGACCGTCTAAACTCGATAATGCGTACGTTTCAGTATTCGTAAAGAACGATCGAATATTTTAAGCTCTCCCGATAACTGCACTGTAGATTGGTTAGGTTAGGCTGCTCAACTAACGCCAGCGCCACTGTTTACATATTTTCGTTAGTTGTTACAGATACCGGACGTCCAGGACGCGGCGCGTTGGCAACAGAGCCCGTTTTTAAGAATTTCTAGTACATCTTCCACACTGTTGAACGATTTGGTAGTTCGGCGAGTTCAGAAATTGTTGCTGAAAATTGTCAATATCAAATATTATTTTTGTGAAAACCACAATAAGTTGAAACTTCACATTTTAACCTGTTTTAAAATCAATTTCCAATTAAACGAGACCGAGTATTAATAAAAGATGATTCTGTTCAATAAAAGAAAAATATTAGATATATTTTCATTGCTATAAAAATATGTTGGCTGACAAAGTCTTTGGAGTCCCTCCAAAACTCCCATGGAAAAATTAATTGGGTCTTTTACAGTTTATATAGATTGAATTGTCAAATCTAATTTGTTTTTAGATTCTTCTTCTCTTTTGGCGGAAACATCTAAAGATAGTGGCCATGCATCTACTGATGAAATAGAAAGTGGAGAAGATATGGTTGAGACAATTCCACAGTCTAATATGGTACTACGTAAACGTATTAGAAAAATTAAACAAGGGATGAAGCGTTACAATAGTCAACTTAGTTTGTTGCGACAGGATCTGAGGTCATGTAAAAAGAAAACATCTGATCAACAAAAACAGATATCGGAGCAACAGAAACAGCTTGCTGATCAACAGAAACAAACTCTTGAATACGCTACTCGTTTGGATGACTATGATAAGAAAAATGAAGAAATCTCTCGTAAGTTCAGTAAGTATTATGAAAACTTAATGTGTATGTCCATTATTTATGGATTTGTCCTGGTAATAAATGTGAGTATTGTGGGTTTGTGGCAATAAAATACCAAAGTATACTCTTTTTAATGTATCCCAAGCTTTTGAATAATTATGTATTCATCATTGGGAACTGTTGAATTTCTCTGAGCAAAATTGAATCCTATTTTACAAATTATTTTTTATTTTAGTATTTTAACATTATGCTTAGATTTTATGTTTAAGGAAACTTAACATTTAGTTGAAAGATATTTTAGAAAAGGAAAAGTAAGTCCTACCTCTGTTTTATGACCCCGGACACATGGGTTACACAAAGGACTCTTTTTACTTTTCGGAGTAATGCATATATTTTAGTAAAACATCTGTAATTTTACGATTCTTAAGGAGAGGCTTAGACCTCATTGTAAATATTTTATTATTAGTTTTTTAGTCAGTACAAACCGACTCTTTCAAGCGTGAGGACGCTTCTCGAAAACGTAGTCTTTTAAATAAAGACTTAATATATGAATGTTAACCACTGTGTATTTCATTTATAAATATAAAACCTAATAATCACGATTACCTATCCATAACTTTCAACAGGTTATGGGCCCAGATAACGTGAATAATTAAATCGTGAAAATAGTGAACTTAAATAATAATTTGTGATCGAAATCAAACTTGTAAAAGTACTTGTTAGACATTCCACAATTAAGTGATAATTGTAGTGTGTGTATAAAAATATTTTAAATAGAAGATATATTAAGTGAATTATTTTATTGTGAGTGAATTGAGATAATTCGACACAATGACAAATTCGAACTTAAATTCGCAAAGAGGAATAACTCCTTTTAATGGACAGAATTATAGTATTTGGAAGAAGAGAGTGCGCCTACTGTTGAAAGAGCACCATATACTCAGCATTATTGACAAAGAAATTCCTGTGTTTCCAAATGATAAATGGAATAAAAAGAATGACGTTGCCCATAGTATTGTCGGTTCGCTTTTGGCGGACTCGCTGCTTCATTTTACGGATGTGACATATGCTAAGAATATTTTTGAAAAATTAGATTCTGTATATGATCGAAAAAGTCTTCCAACACAAATGATGATGAATCAAAGACTTTCAGAATTAAAATTAGCGCCTGATATGCCACTAAGAGAACACTTTTCAATTTTTGATACGTACGTAAATGATCTGCTAGCGTCTGTATCAATAATAGATGAAGCAGGTAAAGTACTTAGTTTATTAAAAACACTTCCATCATCGTATGAAGCAGTATCTATTGCAATCGAAACATTACGAAAATATCAACTAGATTTAGACTTTGTAAAATCACGAAATTAAAGTAAAAGGACAAAATCGTGATACTAGTACAAAAATATTAGTGATAAATCGAGTGAAAAGAAGTTTCCCTTCCGGAGATCAAATTATAATGGAAAATCAAAATTTAAGAATGGTCACAAGCCATCCAAGAATTTTAAAAACTCTTTTAAAAGTAAAAATAAAACAAAATGCTATCAGTGTGGCCGCATAGGACATATAAGAAGAGATTGCATTTACTTTAAGAAAAACCAAGAGTACAACGAACGAAAAACAACTAAGGCTGCTCAAATTGCTCAATCAGTGGAACCGAATTCGCAAGCTATCACTTTTATGGCTGGTGGAAATAAATTAATTGAAACAAATCAAAATAAAATTGTTTTCTTGCTAGATTCCGGAGCATCCGATCATATTATAAACAGAGAAGACATCGCCAGAACATTTGAGCCACTTGAAACACCAATTAAAATTTTGGTTGCCAAGAGCGAGCAGTACATTTCAGCAACCAAACGAGGTTCAATTAATGTGACAACCAACAAAGACGTAAAGGTGACAATTGGAGAAGTTCTTTACAGTCCAGAAGTCCCATACAATCTACTGTCGGTTTCCAAGCTCCAAAAGTCAGGCATGGTCATCTTGTTCGATCAGCATGGAGTAAAGATAAGTAAAAATGGTACACTTATCATGCAAGGTAAGCCACTAAATAGTTTGACGCAAATAAACTTTACTATTGAAAATTACGAAATAAATTCTGTCGTCAAAATACTCGACAATAAGAAAATAAATTATGACATTTGGCATAAGAGATTAGGTCATATAAGTAAGGATAAATTTGTAAAATTAAAGATACATAATATGATAGACGATTTCGAAGAAATAAAAGAAATTAATCCGATTGATAAGATATGTGAAGCTTGTATTAATGGCAAGCAAACTCGATTACCTTTCAATAAAGTTAAAAATCGAGATCATGTAAGAAGACCATTGTTTATTGTACATTCTGATGTATGTGGTCCAATCACTCCGACGGCACTAAATGATAAAAATTATTTTGTCTTATTTCTTGATCATTATACTCATTATTGTGTAGTATATTTGCTTAAACATAAATCAGAGGTGTTTTCAGTATTTAAAGATTTTGTAGCGAAAAGTGAATCACATTTCAATCTCAAATTAAATTACTTACACATAGATAACGGTAGAGAATATTTATCAAATGATATGAAAGATTACTGTAAAAATAAAGGCATAACTTATCATTTAACAGTTCCGCGAACTCCTCAATTAAATGGCGCTGCTGAACGTATGGTTAGAACAATTACAGAAAAAGCTCGGTCAATGATAGCTGGATCTTGTTTAGATAAAGTTTTCTGGGGTGATGCAGTTTTAACAGCAACTTACTTGATAAATATTATTCCGAATAGAGCATTAAAAATAATGAAGACACCTTATGAGTTGTGGCATAGCAAAAAGCCTTTGTTTAAATATTTAAAAGTATTTGGTTCTACTGTATATGTACATGATAAACTCAATAAAACTAAATTCGATAATAAATCTTGGAAAGGTGTACTGGTTGGTTATGAATCAAATGGTTACAGAGTATGGGATGTAGAATCTCATAAACATGCCGTTGTAAGGGATGTTATTGTGGACGAGACAAATTATATGGTGTCTCGGCCAGGTATAAAATCTGACAGAACAAATAAGGGTTCCGCAGATGAAACTGATTCATTTGAAGTTTCAGTGATGGAAAATAAATCTGGTAATGATGAACCAGATAGTTTCAATAAATCTGATATTGAGAAATCAGATAGTGTATATAAATCTGATGATGATAAATCAGATAATGTATCTGATATTGAGAAATCAGATAATGTATCTGATATTGAGAAATCAGATAGTGTATCTGATATTGAGAAATCAGATAGTGTATGTAAAACTGGTAATGATAAACCAGGTAATGAATCTGATAATGAGAAATCAGATGTACTCTGTGATCCCAGAAATAAATTTCCAAGATTAGAAATAGAAAATAGTGATTTTGACGCCAGTCGTCGGAGGAGTGAAAGGATCAGAGGTCTTCCTAAAATATCATATGATGAATCTGGTAGTCCAGAAGAATGTATGTTATCAGCTCAAATAATAATAAGTTTTAGTCAGGAATATATGGTAGACTATGACGAAACTTTTGCGCCAGTTGCTAGAATATCTAGTTTTAGATTCATTGTCGCTTTTGCCAACCAGAATAATCTGTTACTACACCATATGGATGTAAAAACAGCATTTTTGAATGGCAAATTAAAAGAAGAAATTTTTATGAGAGTATCTGAGGGCGTTCAATGTAAAAAGGGTCAGGTCTGTAAATTAAACAAAGCACTTTATGGTTTGAAGCAGGCAGCCCGGTGTTGGTTTGAGGTATTTGACAAAACTTTAAAATCAATGAATTTTCAAAATTCTCCAGTAGATCGGTGCATTTATATCTTAGATTTGGGGGATATTTCCAGAAATATTTATGTCGTACTATATATTGATGATCTTGTTATTGCCACTCTGAATAAAGATACGATGAATAGTTTAAAAGAATATTTAATGCATAAATTTCAAATGGTAGATCTTAAAGAAATAAGATTATTTCTAGGTATAAGAGTTTCCAGAACAGAGTCAGTCATAACATTAGATCAAAGTGCGTATGTAAAATTAGTTCTAGAAAAATTTAAGATGCAAGATTGTGATCCAGAAAATAGTCCTCTTGAAAACAAAATAGATTATGAAGCTTTAAATTGAGATAAAAATTGTAATAAGCCATGTCGTAGTATTATTGGTTGTTTGATGTATTTAATGATTTGTACTCGCCCAGATCTGAGTTTTTCAGTCAATATTGTTAGTAGATATATGAACAAAAATAATATTAAATTATGGCAATATTTAAAAAGAATCTTAAGATATTTAAAGGGCACAATCGATTTAAAATTAGTATATACTAGAAGTCATTATAAAAATATAATAAGTGGATATGCTGATGCTGATTGGGCGGGTGATATTAATGATAGAAAAAGTACGACGGGTTATCTTTTTAAATTATACGAAAATTGTACTATCTGTTGGGCTACGAAGCGGCAGACTTCCGTGGCAGGCTCTACTCCAGAAGCTGAATATATGGCTTTGTATGAGGCTGCACGAGAAGCTCTGTGGTTGCGATCACTAGCAGAGACTATAAAAATAATTATATCAGGTCCTATAATAATATATGAAGATAACAATGGATGCGTAAGTATTGCAAATAATCCATCAAGTCACAAAAGATCGAAACATATCGATATAAAATATCACTATTCTCGTGATAAAGTAGAAAAGGGACTAATCAAATTAATTTTTATGCCTACAGATCAGCAGATAGCCGATGTATCGACTAAATCACTGACAGGGGCAAAATTTATAGAGTTCAGAACAAAAATGTACTTGAAATAGTTTTTTAAGAATTTTTTTTGTAACACTATTGTAAATTGGTCTGGTAAGGTTTTCCCATAAGATGTTGGGTTTTCCCTTAAACCCTTAAGCAACAAATGTTGGACCAGGTAGAGTCATATAAGTTGATGGACTACGTTGAGAGAAGGGTCATTACGGTTTTTATTCAAGTAAAGATAATATTGTAAGAAATGTATGGAGTACTTAATACTTAGGATTTTAGTTGTAAAATATTATTATGTAGACTGTATTTTTACAAGTTTGTTTTTATGTAAGGGATTCATTTTTGAGGGGGCGTGTTGAATTTCTCTGAGCAAAATTGAATCCTATTTTACAAATTATTTTTTATTTTAGTATTTTAACATTATGCTTAGATTTTATGTTTAAGGAAACTTAACATTTAGTTGAAAGATATTTTAGAAAAGGAAAAGTAAGTCCTACCTCTGTTTTATGACCCCGGACACATGGGTTACACAAAGGACTCTTTTTACTTTTCGGAGTAATGCATATATTTTAGTAAAACATCTGTAATTTTACGATTCTTAAGGAGAGGCTTAGACCTCATTGTAAATATTTTATTATTAGTTTTTTAGTCAGTACAAACCGACTCTTTCAAGCGTGAGGACGCTTCTCGAATACGTAGTCTTTTAAATAAAGACTTAATATATGAATGTTAACCACTGTGTATTTCATTTATAAATATAAAACCTAATAATCACGATTACCTATCCATAACTTTCAACAGGAACGTTTTAGTTGTGGGGCTGTAGCAAATAAAACAATTCTTTTTAATATGTATTCCGAGTTTTTGAATTCTTATGTATTTATCATCAGGGAATGATATTATGGTCAAAATACAATGTAAAAATATGTATATCAATATTAAAAATTAATTAATAATTGTGGTGTTTTGAAATATTCTCTTTGAAAAATAATAAAAATTCAAATTGACATAAATATGGAGCTTGTTGATTCCTGTTGCTATTTGAATTGTCGCTACGAATTGAATCTTCTCTAGGTTAGGTCATGAAAGACAGTATATTTTTATATGTTTCATTAGGTTAGGTTATGAATGAAGTTACATTTTTTAGGTTAGGTAAGATTATTTAATTACTGATGACATAAATTTGTTTTATGAGGAAAAAATTGTAATGTAGAAAAATTTAGTTGGTTATCTTATATCAAATAAAACAACAATAACAACTTATCGAATAAAAATTAAAAAAAACTATAATAACAACTTATCGAATAAAAATAAAAAAAAAAAAACTATAATAAATGTTCGAAGTGGGCACTCGTTGGTTTCTAGATAAACAACGAGTTGATAATACATTTGTTAGAATTTGCTATTTGAATTGTGACAGTAAATTTTTATAGGTTTGATTAGGTTGGGTGGTTCATGGTACTATTCATAAAAAGCTGTTAAACATATACCTAGTCTTGGAAGTCTGCATGTTTCCATTCCATAAATGTGCCTATACCAATTGAACTTTTTTTCTTTATTTTTCTTATTATATGTTCTTATTTGATGATTTGTTTTATCCTTTCATTCCTACGTTTGTCTCACTTGATTTCAATACTATTCTCCTTAGGTGTTTCATCTCATTTGGGATCATATTAGCTTTATCTTTCTTTCCCAGTGTCCAATTTTTTCTTGCACATATTATTATTGGCATCGTTATTGTGTTATCTTCAGTTCCACTTCCTTGTCTATATCTCTGTGTTTAAATGTGGTTTTGTTTAGTCTGTGGTATAATTATTTTTATTTGTTATTTCTGCTTCTATCTTTCCGCTTTCTCTAATTAATCTTTCCAGTATCTTCGCATTTTATTTCGTTTATATTTTCATCCAATTTATGATGATCACTTTAGTTTTAAAGGGAATAATTTTCACGTTTCCTATTTCATTAGACCATATATAAACTACTTTCTGCATCTTATTTTTGGTACTATATTATATGTTATATGAATTCAATTTATATAGGAAATTTATAATATCACAATCTTCGGTTAATTCATTCCCTGTGATGAATACATAGTTGTTCAGATAAATTGGAACGCATATGAAAAAGAAAAAAGAAACTGTGGCATTTTTAATCACGTGACTAATACCTTAACCTCAATATTCATATGTATCCAATCAAAATTTCTGTAAACTCATTAGAAATAAGCGTTATGACATTAACATCTTTAGTAAAAGTCTTTTGATAAAAATATGGATATATTGGTTGAATAAGTTACAAAATCCAAAATTAATATTATTACTGGAGAGATGATTTTTTACAGGATGACTTCATATAAGTAGGCGCATATTTATGTAGTTCACAAAAATAACATATTTAGCCTATCCTCTTAACTGAATCAAAATTACACTTTATAAACTAATTTATATTAGGAGCGTTAGTAACTTCACAATCGTATAACGTTGATAGCAGAATATTTGACTGAGACTGAGTGCATTCAATTCAGAATCTGAACTGTCTTCACCAGTATTTATTATCATTGGTTCAATACCAAATTTCGTTCTCGGTTAAACCAGTCTTTAATTATTTTTTCGGTTTGTCTTATTACAATTATCTCAATTATTTGCACTACAGTTTTCCAATGCCTCTTTCCAACGTAATCTAGACCCTTTCAACACCTTCCATCATGTCTTGCAATGCACCCAAATAAGTTCAATGGCATTAAATTCGCAGTGGTACTGTGGTAGCCTTAAACTACATCAAATCAATTCATCAGTGATATATACATTTTCTTTTCGGTTCATTTTAGCAGTTTGTAATAGTTCAGGTCTTGAAAGGTTTTCATTGAACTCATAATTATTGGCTTCCAACCAAGTAATAATTCCATATTTTTTTGACAAAGTAAAAGGTTACTTTTCTGCAAGTTGCATTGTCCATTACTTTTAACGACTGTTCTTCTAAATGAGGAATTGACTGTGTCGTAATACGCTTTGAAAATATTTCACCATTCACTTCACCGTGGTCATCTGACAACTATGAATTGGAGAAACAAACTAAACTGGCATTTTCTATGAATCCTTTCTTTTGATGCTCGGCGTGAACAATAATAAAACGTTCACCCTTGTAACCTCCTGGTTTACTTACCCTTTTAACATCATTGTCTTGCCAAGAACTTGATTTGTTTCCTTTGGCATATATCCATGTTTTATCTACAAACATAATTTATCTTGAAAATAGACTATCACGATTTTCTCCATATTTTTGAAGAAAACATGCTTGGCTAGTATTATTTGTTCAGTTCTATTAAAAATCTTCTATTGTTTTTCTTTTTAAATTCAAATCCCAGTTGTATTAATAACACCGAGACATAGGTACATCTAATAGAAAAAAATTCCTCATTTTTTAGTTCATATGGTTTTGACAGTAACATGTTTTTCTAAAAAATAAAAAGTTTAAAACTATCCAATTTGTATTCAAATTTCAATACTTAACCAGCTAACATTTTATTATTAAATTTTTCTACCAGTGTAGACATGAATTATTACTCCATAAAAGTAAAATCAAATCAGAACCTCTATGATCAAACTTTTAAATTAAATAATTTAAGATTAAATTAAATAATTCCCTAAAAAAAACACAGTGAACAAAGCTTAAGTCAAATTCACCTTTTAGTAGGATCAGTTATTATTTATGTTACTTCAATTATATCGTTTTCTCTTATAGGTTCTTAATATGAATGGGAGTTATGAAGAAAAGGTGATCAAAATCCATGGTGATTCTAAAATAATTAATTTACAATTAGTTGTATTTTAATTCTTCTATAAATCTAAACATCGGTAATTGAAAAACGTTACAATTTGTGTATTAATTTATAATTTTTCTTATAGGTACATTGCTTCAAGAATTGAATAAATGCAAAACGGAGTTGCAATATTGGCGATGTAGATCTCCAACTACTCCACCATTTTGTAATAATTGTGGCAATGCTATTGGTCCACAACCAGAAGAAATTCAAGCTTTAATGAATCAAGGGGTGAATCCGGAGGGATTAGGTGAGGTTTTGAACAGCAACTCTTATATTAAACTTGTTAATACATTTCAAATACAATTTTGAACAAAAAAAAAATTAAAGAACTGCATTTCATCTCAGTACTATCCTACCATAACAAGCTTATGGCCTACAGTAAATGACAGAACTTATAATTACTCTACAAAAATTATTTACAACAAAATTAAAATTTTTATATTTTATTTCTAGCAATCTTCTAGAAGTAGATATGTAATTGAGCTTCCCTATCAGAGTTGCTTTCGGCATCTATAGCTCGCCTTTCAGTTCCCGAGTATAATGCATGCTGTCAAATAGCGAAAATGTTACCACAGATGTTCTCACCATAATCGGGTTACAAACGTAGATAAGGAACCGATAATTAAAATTGTTCAGAGCTGTACTTGATACAACAAGCGAAAATAATTTCAGTAAAATTAAATACAGAGATGAATTTGTTGCTTCAAAGTTTTGCAACTTATAATTTACAGTAAAAGTTACATATAGCACTTTTTGATGAAAGTTACTCATAGAACTAAAAAATCTTTGGCAAAAAAGTTGTTTTATTTTTTTTTGTTGCCATAATATAGATAAAATACAGTAAAATCATGACGTAACATTCCTTTTTCGTTTTCTTGTCCAACCTTGCTTTGCAATTATATTATGCAAGTATAGTCTGAGTATTTGTCAAAAACTTTGTCTGTGGTATAACATCTCTTTTGGAAATTGCTGGACTACAAAGTCGATTAAAAACAGTTTGAATCACTTTTTGAGCTTCTCTTGTAAACTAAAAGCAAAGTCATAATATAAACTATGGGCAGATCAGTGGACAGGCTCGTGCAAATTGCTGGTTGGGGAAAGTGTGCCTGATTTGAAAGGTCCAGCAGAATAAATTTCCAATGCTGATGAACCTGCGTTGTTTCACAAACTGACACCAAACAAAAATTTGAAATACAAGTCAGAAAATTGTATTGGAAAGAAATTATTAAAGTAAAGAATCTTAAATTTTCGAGAAGAAATAAGAAAATGGGATTCTGAGCTTCAGAGAAAAGACTTTGGTTCTAGTAGATAATTGTCCTGTTATAAAGAGAGGCTATTGTATATTAAAAAAAATATTATATATCAAATAGAAGAGAAAATAATTTAATTAAGGGTTTATATATATCATTAAAATTAACTTCAAGATTAACGGTTAAGTGATCTACCACAGCAATCTTGGATATCAGAAAAACAAAATAATTTTGTGATTCCTCTAACACAAGATCAATGTTAAGAGTTGAAATAAATCAGGGTTGATGTAATTTTGTTCAAATTGTCAGACTTTTATCTTACAACATCAGGTTCAATTTTTAGAAGAAAAAAAAATATGAACAAAAAACCAAATTCTCAGATTTATTCGTCTTATGCGACGTGACAGCCAATAGCAAAGCATTTTAGATTCAATCGTGATTTTTAGGTGAATTTCATATTTTAAAAATTTTATATTTAAACGCTGACAAAAAGTCTTGATGATATATAAAAATATGTTGCAAACTTTTTTAAAAACTGCTTGAGTTTTAAATTATGAACTTTCATATATGTTAATATTTTAGGTATAGAAGTAATATCTGACTCAGGCAATTTGGAACATCCAGAATGCTCTAAAGCTATTGATGAAGATCTAAAAGCCACTGAGAAGAAATATGTAACTATAGACCAGCCAAGTACGTCAGTAGATACGCTTCCTTCTAAAACAAAGAGAAAGGTAGATGAAGAAATTGAGGAACAGCCAATAAAGAAAACGCGAAGGTTTTCAAAGATACGTAGTAAACGCAGTGCAAAGGTTTAAAAATATTTTATAATATTAACGTTCATTTGAGGGCATACCGTTTTAACAGAATATGCTTCATAATCGTAGTTGATGTGTAGCAGACCAGTTATGATACTAAAAAATAGACTAGAGAGTTTGAGAAGTTAGGGCAAGTCAACGATTCTAGCTTAAAGGACGTAAGAAATAATGAGGGTACTGAATATGGATTCAAATCAAAATTTTATATTATATATATACAGGGTCGGAAACAATAGGGGGAACACTGAATTTGTGGCTAAATTATGACTACGAAAAATTGTAAAACTGTATTAATAAATTAGAATCATCTATCGGACATTTTTTATGAAAATGAATCGTTTTACTCCTTAAATCCTGAAACCCTAATTATGGACACTAATACTAGCAAATTCACTTGTGTTACATGCAGAAAGTCGATATGCTTGCAGTATTTCTACAAATGCTGCTGAAATTGTTGCTAGAGCGACTAAAAAAATTGCACATTTCATGCAGTGCACGATTTGTGATTTGCATTTCTGCAATAAAATTTTTTGTTTAATTATCTTTGTTCATCTTTATATTTCTCAGAATTTATAAAATAAACTTTTCTCATTGTATTTTTTGCGTCAATAATGGTGGTAGAGACTTTTTCTATCCATAGAAATGAATTGATCTATGTAGATATAAGAGATATATATTATATTATATGTAGATATAAAAGTTTATATAATAAAATAAGAAAAGTTTTTTTCACAAAATCTCTGAAATATTAACATGAACAGTTGTAACTGAATAGAATATTGGATTACAGAAGTGTAAAACTTCTTCATGGAATCGAGGCTCTCTCACAATTTGCTAAATTTATTTTTTGTTTCCATAAGAATCTTAGTAAGGCTCTTACTTTCTACTAACTGCCTAGCTAATGTTTTAACAAAACTATAGAGGCTCGTGTTATTTCCAGAACATGAAGTGTATATTATGTAGAAGTTTATACTGCAGACGTCAAACAGTTTATAAAAAATTGCCATAGGCCATCACCTTGTTCGACAACCACATATATATTTGAACATTTTTCGTCCATTGCATCCACACCACCTTTGGCGGAATTGTAGTACTCTATTATTTCGGGTTTTCTGGTATCTGCAAATTGGTGTTTCATGGTGTATTGTTGACAAAAGAATAACAGACTTTTCCTTTTTTAGGGATATACAATATCAGTGTCGTATATTTAGTAAATCCAAAAAGTGTTATACGGATTTTGTTAGGTAGAAATTCTGCAGGTTGACAAAGATTAACTTATTTTTAAACAGATGGTCTGCTAACTTGATTGATGAAAACCAGTTGTCCTTTGTTATATTTCTATTGGAATTCGAAGGTTTAGCTACTCTGATAACTGATTGCATTGGCTTCTCTAATTTTCTTTTGTCATGGGCTAGACCTTCAGTATCGGTGTATCTTTCTGCATAAGTATTTACATTGTACAAATATTCCGTAGCTGTAAAAGCTATATTTCTTATTCCATATTCTCTGGCTTGGAGGGAATATACATGTTTAATCGGCATCTACCTCTAAATTCCATCAGCATCTTGCCGATGCAGGCAGAGGCGCCAAGAGAATAAATTTTTTGCATTTTTTAAAGTTATGTGAAGAAACTGACTAATAGTGGTGGTATGATTCGTTTACTTTCTCTCTTCTCTATCTTCTGAATTGTCGAACCGCAGAGCTCTTAATAAATTTGAAAATCATTCTTTTGACATCACTGCTTCAAATATATACCTTTCTGTTCCTTCTGTGACGAATATGCTACTGATTTCTTCATTGTGGGATTTCAAAATTTATATACATAGAAGCAAGTCTAAGGAATCCAGTAGTTCAATGACATCCGCATGAGGCGGCTTCTTGTAACCAACAATCATAACTTTCACTTAGTTCCAAATTTAATAAAACAATTGAAACAAACGATTTTCAAATTTAATTGTGTTAAGCCCGTACTAAACGATGCGTCCAATGCTTACAACATTATACGCTGGTATGGTTAGACGCATCGTGCAGTCATAGTGTGACGAATGTTTAGATTTCAACGTTGGCATTGGAACGTTAGCAATGAAAAGTCGGTTTTTTTGATCCGCGTCAAAGAAGTATCCAACATTGGAACGAACTTGGAACCAATACTAGTGGTACAATTATACACACATCTTGCAATCTTGCGCATAAATGCTATGTTATTTTAAAAGAATTTATATCAGTTGTATGCTGTTCATCACTTTTTTACCACGTTTTCATTTCTTTAGGTAAGTTCAGATGAAGTTATTCGAATGTACGTTCTCATAATGACAAATGGGAAATAAATGTGATTTTACACAAACGTTAAAATGAATAAAAAATTTTCGGCATACAAGTTGGGAAACTGAATGGCAATCTGTAATAATAGTATATAAATTTGATAATGTCTTTATTGGTCACTTTCCATCATAATGATCAACTTTTTATTGTATTATACGAGTAGTTTCAAGTATTAAACTCGATTGTACGATATAAATTCTGAAAGAACCATAAATGAAGTAGTTTTGTTTTGGTATCATCAACACTTAATAAAATTTCATGAGATTTTGAGATTTCCTGACCTCATGCTACAAAAATTAATAAACGTTCCTTTGGGATACTGTGGTAATAATTATATTTAAATGTCATTGAAAAATCGATCGAAAAAAGACCTTTTTGAAAAAAAAAACGAAGGGAAATTCCTTAATTGACAAAGACATGAAACATAGAACTTACCTTGTATTATTTAATTCAGAAATAACATGTCTAGTCAAAAAAAGTATAAATAGAAGGCGAGAAAATTTTATTTGAGATTTTTCCGTCATAATTAAGCCACAAATTCGGTGTTTCGCCCATTTTCCCAGATCTGGTATATGTGCCCATAATTATGAAAGTGGTCTAAGTTGTATATTTCTTTTCGCGGTATTTAAAACTATTTTTACATTATGCGACATTTTAATGTATAGCTTTTTCAGTTTAAATTTATAGAAATTAATTATAAATATGAAAAATTTTGTGTAAATTTCACACGAAAATGTTTTTAAGCTTGAATTGACCTAGACCGTTTTCAAAATTAACTAAACGTCCTATAAATGATTTGAAGCAATGAAGAACTATGAGTTTTGTTTGAAACAATAACTAATAAGATAATTCATGTGATCCATTTGTATCTTTTCGAAATTTTAAGATTCTTAAAATGTTCCTGAAAAACTGGAGGGATATATGGTAGTAAAGATAATATCTTTCTGTTTTCTTCCGTTACTGGTCTAGTGGTGGTGTATAATAGAAGTAATTTAATATTTTCTTACATTTGTGGTCTTCCTCTTTTAGGTGAGAGATCCAACTCGTGGAATTTGGAATTATCTAAAGAAGTTTTATAGAACGTTTTATAAGGTTCATTTTTATGCGGTATTTTTTACTCTTGTTATAGATTCTTCTAGAAATTTCGTTTAAATAAAATCCGGCTGCGAAATTCGTTTTATCGAAAATTTATTTCTTCTTCTACACTTTTCTATCAATTCATAATAATGCTCAGGCTTGTAGTAATTAATTTTTTTTCATTGTCATTTCTATAAAACCCAAATCACAGTTATTCGGCAGAAAGGAATGACCCGACCAAAAATTTGTGGTCTACCATTTCATTATTATTATTTGATGACTGAGGAATTTTCACCCCTGTTAATGCTACTTTTTATTATGTGTTTTTGAGTAGTTATATCTTCAATATGCGCTAAAATGCATGAATCTACTTCTTGTGCACCCCTTGAAGCTGTAATTTAATCGCATAAATACATCTTGACATTGTCTTCATGGAAATTATGGAAACCCAAGTTGTAAACGTACATATTTCGCTTATTAACGAAATAGTTTCTTTTGCTTTTTTCTGGTCTTCTGCAAGACAGTTCTTAGCTCGTTCGGCATTTTGTAAAAGTACATAATTGCATACTGATTTTTCCCTTAAGTAAATTACATTTTTGGCATGTGTATTTTCGAGGAGCATGGAGAATGTAAATCCATCGAGGAATCTTTCCACGAAGATCAGTTCCAGTTGTTTCAGTATTCAGAGCACGAGTTAACCGCCGTACAGAAATTTTATAGGTATCTAAAAATTTTCCGCAAACCGACACCTCTGACTTATTATTATTGACAGAAAATATTTTTTACTGCATTTTCTCATGTCTTTCTCACAGATACAGATTCTGGGTTACAAAATCTTTTAGTTTCCAAAAATTATCAAAATTAGATTTTATTTCATTATATTCTACGCGATCTGAACATTTTTTTGAGCAAAAGTATTCACAAGTTTTGATTTTTTTTGTTGTGTATTCTTCGCCATTATTGCTTTTAATTTCCTAATATTTTGTGCGTAACTATCCTCATTTCTTGTCCGTTTTCTTTTCTTATATTTTTCTATCTGCACCATTCGTATTGTTTTACCTTGCACCATATCTGGGATTTCTAAATTTACAGTCTTGTTACGATTCATCTGAAGATGGTAGATAATTGTCTTATTCTTTTTATACATATTCCTATAAAAAGGACGTTGTCATTAACTTAACTAAACCCCTATCTGTTGACATAGTGGTCAAATATATAAATTATTTTCCACTAATAATTAGTTCCGAAGAGCACAACTGAATTATATGGTTAGAGAAACCGGAATTAATTGTCGTTTTTGTTATTATTTGATTGTTTTTTATCGGCTTATCATCATCAAAGAGGGCGCCGCGCCAAATTTTTGACTTGGACCACTTTCATAATTAATACTAAATAACGTTGAACAATTACAATCACTATTTGAAGGTTAATTTTTGACAATATCGTAAAAATTCCATTGAATCAAATCAGTTTAAAATAATGTGTGGTGTGAAATAATTGATAAACTCAGTTTTTTTAAGTTTTGACTGAGACCTTTTCCATAATTATGGGCACACATATACGCATACACTATAAATCAAAAGAGTTGTAAATAACACTTGAATTTATTGTAGGAATTATCACTTTTTGGATGATCCCATGTTCATAAATTACCTTATCAATGAATCTAGAAAGTACTATCAAGCTTGGTTCATACTGATATCTTGAACTCACACACATTAAAAAGCAAATTTTATTCAAATTATTTCTATTTTCAATAAGCAATCATATTATATGAAAAATTTATGCAGTTCATCTAATTCTATTATTATCTCTTGATATTAATTTAGTAGAAAACTATCTTGAAGCTGCTTCCATTTAATGATATTTTTATATTTGTATAGTAATTAATAATTGAACCGCCTATTGGAAGATGGAAATAAATCCAAAAATTAATTTTGGAGATAACTGAAGAAAACTTAGTAATGTAAATGTGTTGGATTTATTTCCATCTTCCAAATTATCTTATACTATATCGTCCCAAGCCAAAACCATGAATGTTCAAAACTATAATTTCGAGATAATGAGTTTTAGTTTGTAATGACAGGGAAAAATATGATTTTTGTGCGATTTTAAATATTTTCTGCCATAAGTATAATTCGTACTGACCAATTTAAGCAGCCTAATAAAATTTTGGATATGTTTATTTATTTTTTTTGGAAAAACACACCCTTGTGTTTATGCCGTTGAAATATTTCAAACAAATGTTCGCCGAACACAATAATTAAAAGTAAAAAAAAATCATTTTGTAACCTGAAAATAAAAACTTGCAAAACATTACACATGGTTTGCAAGTCTTTAAACTTTGCATTGGAAATAGGTAGCTGATCATTGTTGGACATATTTAATGTAACTTTTCTTTGACGTCCTTTTTGGAACAATTTACTTCCTTAAAATCTTCATCTATGTAATAGGGTCCTTGCATACTTTTTTTAAACCTTAACTACGTTTAGTATATCGTTCTTAATCACACACTATTTTTTAATTTTTTTTAAACAGTATATTATTTTATAAAAAAAATTGAATAAATTGAAATGCCTAAATGAATCGCCAAAACGCATTTGATGTTACATGATTGAGTGTGACGTAAAAAGAAAGTAAACAGACTTAAGTGAGGTTAGAAGTAAATACAGTTTAAACAGAGTAGTTGGGATTCTTTTCAAAAACACTCGCATCGTTGTGAGTATTTTGTAGAATACAAGATGCTTTGTACAATCACTAGTATAAAAACACTAAATAAAGTTTTCGTGCAAGTCCCTCGGGAGGACAAGCGACGAAAACAATGGTTTGAAGCTATAAGAAGGGATTATGCGATTATTATGTTTGTGAAGACCATTTCAATGTTAGTTTTATCTATGGGTATTAAAAAAATGTTAACTTATTGCTATTTGAAGTTTGAAACAGATTTGGAAAATTGTATGATGTGGAAACTAAAAACAATGCAAAATAATTTGATTTTAATAGTTATTCATTTAATGTTTGTCATGTCAATTGGCCTTTTAATTGCCATTAACAAACAGTTTAAAATCCGAGCAAGAAAGGATTTTAACATTGCAATTTATATGAAAAAACATTGAATACAAAGTTTTATTGAAATAAACTACCTGCAGCTTTAAAATGTTACTCCACCTATTGATTATTAGCAAAGAACGTAGCAACTATGAATGCATCTACCTTAGGTAGATTGTCCGATCTTGCTTATATAAATCCTATTTCGGCCATCATTTCAATTAGAATAATTTTTGAAATCCTTACAAAAACCCAAATCGCACTAAACAACCAATTTCTTCCACTAACAACAACAGAATGGCGTTTGAAAGGGCGACCACGTTTCAGTATTTACTTACTTTCTACGTCACAACCTCGGTAACCAATAGACACATGTTTTCTGTCACGTGTTATTATTCAAATTATCAACCTAAATTTATAAATAAGAAGTAATATATAAATGTTTGAATATGTTAAATACCCAAATTACAGATCACTGCAAGGACCCTATTGGTTTCAAAGAAAATTTTTGTTGGCTCATCTTTTACATAGCGAAGTCAGCAAACTTTACGCCATGGAATTTGATTAATGTTGAAAGACTGTGTTCCTAATGTCTTAAAATCCAAAAACTTCGATTTGTCACTTCTAGATGTCTTCGACTTGTCCTTGCATCACAAATATTGTGTGTACAATTCTCTACAGAGTACACTGGAACATATTTCATCTTAACTTCTATTTTTGAATGTATTGAGTCGCACATGGCAGAGAAAATGGAGTTTTTTTTACTTTTACAATCATGAGACATTATACGAAACTTTTTAATATAGTTTTGATGTGCGAAAATGTAATTGTGAAAGCAAGACTGATCCTCTTTTGACTTGACTTTCCTGCCGAACATAACAAAGAACATCTTGGTTGGCTAACTTGGTTGGAGAACTAATTTTCCGTGAATAATTGACCTGGTGGAGAATTGGCGGGTAAACACATTCATGAGTGTAGCATGGCTAATACTATAAGACTTATGGTGCACTTAGACCAAAATGGCCAATTTTGCAGATTCATGATTTTGGCAAGGGATGAATCATATACAAAACAATTATTAAAATAAACAATAAATGCAAAAACTATTGATTGATTCGAAAAACGTAAGGACACACTATTATTCATTTATTTCTTCATTTTCGGTCCGTGTAGTTGGACAGGTCTGAATAGTATCCTATTGAATTTGTCAAGAATACATTTTTTGTATTTTTTTTCTCATTTATGGGTATTTTAGTAACATGCCGGTTTTTCTGGATTTTAGAAGGTTTTTGTAACAACAATGTAGCCTTGATCATAAATAAATTCGAAAAATGTCAAGTAACCTTTATGACTTGAACTATTCTCAAAGATTGTGTATAGCGGGATTTTGAATGTTGTCTTTTCTAATGATCTACAGCTTTTTTTGAAACATCGCTGCCATGAGTTTTTAAAATCAAGTCACATTACTGCAGAAACTCTTCACAAAAAAACTACCTTGACCCCTCTTTAAATATATCCGTTATGTATGCAATGTATAAAGAATTGCGCCAGGAGAAAAAAATTATAAACTCAGTTTCTTTAGAAAAAATATAGACAGGAAATATAATTTAGGGTTGTTTCCACCAGTTTAAAAAGTTTTTAGAGCATAAGGAAATGGTTGAAACTGAAAGAATAAAAATAGAAGAAACATTTCAAGAACATTAAGGAAAAAAGAATTAGTTTGCAATTCCAGGGATGACGACTACAAGCAGTCCTCATAACACCGGCAGGCTCAGCTCAAATTTTTTATTTGAGACGGTTAGTCATCTACAATTTGACAGTTCACAACTTAGCCAAACAAGATGTTCTTTGTTATGTTTAGGAGGAAAATCAAGTCAAAAGAAGATCAGTTGAAATCTCTTCTGCATACACATTTACATTTTCGCACATCAAAATAACATTAAAGTCTGATGGTTGTAGCGGTAAAAAAAACTCCATTTTGCTGCCATGTGCCTTCAAATTCTCTCAATCTGATCACACAGAAATTGAGTGCGACTCAATACGTTCCAGTGTATTCTGTACACACAATATTTGTGGTGCAAGGACAAGTCCACGACATTTTGGAGTAAAAAATCGAAGACTTTCGATTATAAGACATTAGGAACACTGTCACAAATCTGGTATGTCGTTTGAAGTAACGGATTTAACTGAGAAACCTCTGTTTTTTGCAGCCAAAGTAAGACTATTATACTCATTTGGATCGTAAATTCTGTCCTTTCTCCTAACGAGTCTTTTATCAGTCCTGAAATTTTTGTCACACTGTAAAAACTTATTGATATATTTTATTCATTGCAACAAGGGTAAGAAAGGGTGTTATTCTTATTTTGTCATCTGCTTGCATCGCTAAAAACGTGTAATTTTTTGATACAAGGATCCATGTTCTTTTTCGTTTTCCACAATAAACTACACACTCATGGTAAGTAAAGAAACAGCTGGATTTTTCCTGAACACAAAACATTTAAAGCAATAGTTTTCTCAAATAAAACATCCCTTGAATTGGGATCTCATGCATCTTTAGATTTTGCAAATCTTATCTTTCCTGACACAATGCCAATAATTTTTTTTATACATTTTTTAACATGTTTAAGATGCACGTAACAGCCACTGTATTCGCATTCTCATTGAGAAATTTTGCTTTTTATTTTTGTTTCGAGTTCTTCGTACGTCGAGTAAACGTTCACTTATGGCCAAATCTGTAGTCATGATTATAATTAAAATATTTTCTGTAATCATTACCATTTTACGTATTGATATCGGGGGTATTTTTCCAAAAAATGTTCATGAATTATTTTGACGTTTAGGTTGGCTTCTAAATATTGTGCTGTAATGAGATTATTTTAGGGGAAGTTATCGGATATGCTCATGAATAACAGCAATAGGTTCGTTTAGTAAAACATTACCTCGGTTACAATTTTCCCTCGTTTATCTTCAGGTACTTTTTATAGCATATAAAATGGAGAAAGCATGATTTTCACGTTTTTTCGTATTCTCCTTTTTGAATGGCGGCGATTTGAGTATTGAGTATTCAAGGAGACTCATCAAATATACGTTTTTTTTTTATTTTTCGATCGTCCATTTTAAACTAATTTAAATATTTGCTGTTATTCTACAGTACTGAAATGCAGAGTGCAATTTTTTTTCACAAACAGTCAATATTACAGTTAGATTTAGCTGACAGTAACCTCCCATTACTTGTACTCACATAATATTGACCAAGTAGTCACTGCGACTTCTGTTTTTCTTTTTTGTACAAATGGGTATTTATAACACCTCTTCTCTTCCTTTTCATAGTCTCAGCTTCAGATTAATTATCAAATGAGTCGTTACAACTATTTTCAACGTCTCCGATATAACAAAGTAAGTTGAAAGAAGGATATAAAGGAAGGATTTATTTCTTTCTTTCTTCCGACTAACGGTTTTTGTGGCCCCACGAATCTATACCAAGTTAATGGTTTTTATTCCTTTCCTCGAACTCACAATTGAGCAGTTTAATATAGAATAGAAAAATTTAGAAAACTTGACTCGTGGCAACGTGGCGTTTATTCCCTTCTTCCAATTGGCGGTTCAATTGTGTTCTAGATAAGCCGATTAAAACTACCCTAAATGTTTACTTACAACTTTAAGCTTTTGTTGGGATGTAGTGATTTTTTATGAAAAAATGTGGGAGACTGGAGAGACTACTTGGAAATATTTGCCCTCTCCCACAAATACTCTCATTTTATAATTGTAGCTTTACCCTCACGCACTGCAAATCTTCTTTGAAAAGCCTTCACATTTCAAAAATAACGTATGATATCCTATTTTAAATTTGGGGATATTTACTGTACTCACTCAATATATATTGAATGGTTAATTGAAATTAGCTATATAATATTGTTTGAAATGAAATTTTGGAAGACCTGTTGATGATTAACTAAGACAGCTAATCTTCAGAGCACCTCATATCCACGAGTGAATAATAACTCATTATAAGCGAGTAGAATACTAAACTTTATCCACAACTACTAAATATTTTGAAACTCATTACTTCTACATGCATCAATCACCCCCATTATTGAAGCAACTTTAAATTACAGAATGTAATGAAATAAATATGTGAAATATTTACTTAATATCTTACTTTTGTTTCCAGGAATTAATCATCACATGGTTTAGTTACAAAGTTATTGATATCTTCGTTAAAAAAATGTTTTCTTTTTTTATGCTGATAACCTTTTGCTTACCGTTTTAATAATAATTTTTTCAGAATTTTCCAAATTTATACCTTGTTGTAAGGTGATCATATTTCTAAGCGTTGAAGATTTATATTCAGTAAAGTGTATTCACAAAAAAGATTAAAAAAATGAAGTGATTTTATTTTCCTTTTGCCAGTTCAAAAAAGATTCATTATTAAATACTTTTTTGACTTTCGGCAATCAATTTAATAAAGCAGCTTCTCTAATTTTTTTTGGGGTTAGAGAAAAGTAATTTTCATTTTCTATGTACATTTTTAGTTGATTTTTTAACCTTTGTGTATAACACTTACTGAAATATAACCCTGGAGTCTCGTGGTCCCCAATATAATTTTTTTTGTTACCACAAGTTGTTAAAAATGTTTGAAATGATTCATTCTACAGCTTGTTTAGGTGTATCTAAATAGGCTGAAATCATTTTTGACCATTAAAATAATTTTGTTTAAATTAAATTTCATAGATTCATATTTTGATTTAAAAAAATACATCGATTTCATTTTTAAATTTTTTTAAACGGGATTAAAACTAATGATATTTTTTGAAAGTATATAAAAAGTAAAAAACTTTAACATATTTGTAAAGTATTAGAGGGTTTTTTTATAAAACCCCTAACCTAAAACCCTTTGTCTTTTGTGATCCACCATGTTATAAGATTGCTAACAACGCTTAAAATATTTACCAAACTGTACTCGCTTTGTAACGCATACTGGATGAGTTTTCTTGGTGATTTTAGCCAACAACCAGATTTACAAGTTTTGCAAATGCGCTTGAAAATTATTTTTTTACGTACTGTATTGTAAAGTCGACTGTACAGTACTAATTTGAGTCTCCCAATCCCATTTGAAATGACTAGAAATAAAAAATCAATTAACATCAATAATTTAACTTTTATTTTTGAATTTTAACAGTAATGGTGAAGATATGTGGTTTTGGGTTAACAAAAGTTTCACCCTCTTTCTTCATTCTTGCTAATTTCTTTTGGCTCTCGACGGATTCTTCCACATATTCTTCAGCCACTGATGAACTCTTCCATCCACCATACCGTTTTAAAACATTAATATCAGCTCCGGCGTTGGTCAAAAGCGTTAACGAAGTCCTTCTGAAGCAATGTCCGTTTATACTTTTCTGGATGCTCAAGATTGGGAAATTCAGCAATTTTTCAGATGCCCCGCCAACAGTGTGTATTCCAGCTCTTTGATCTACGCATTTTCCCTGAGTGTAGCCTACCAAAAGTGCTTTTAGTGGAAGGTGTTTTCGCAAATTTATATATTTTCTAAACACATCCAAATATTGCACTGAATTGCTGATGATCACAGTAAAAACACTTCGAACATGTGTTTTTGTGTGATTAATACAAACTACTAACTGAGAACCAATATCCTCTACAACGTCTACTTCTACATTATAAATGTCTTCCCTTCGACTACTTTCACCAGTAAATAATCTTTGTCTGTAGCGTATGAAACAGTATGAAAAAAAACATTAGATATTCTTGACTCGGCTCCTTCGTCGCCTCGTCCATAAACATCTATCTCGTATCGTACTAAATCACTTCCCGAACTTATAACGTAAATAGAGAATTTTTGGAGTTTCTGCTATTCCTTACATAAATTCGTCATTTTTTATGCGAAAGATGGCGTTAAAAATGTCAACTTCCATGAAATGTGGATTTACAGCTCTAGTATATTCATCCGACGATATGATTTATCTCATACTTCAGTGAAATCAGTAATTATTATATTAAATCGCTTATTCAATCTTCGTCGTGCTAAAATATTTCAGATATCATTTTTGCCTAATAAAAGAATCTTACAGTCGTCGAAGTAGTACAGACATTTTTACTTAAATGAAACCATTACAAAATTATTTTGTCGATAGCACACTAATTATCCCCACATTTAATAAATGGAATATTGTCACATTTGACATAGAAAGTACAATAATGATTTATCAGCTTTAAGGAAAAATTGCAATCACTGATTGTTGTGTATTCTCTATATCATCTGTACGTTTTAATGACATAAATTTTTTCACGGACTCTATAATTTTAGTGTTGTTAAAACGATGGAGGATATGTCTCAGGTGTCCATATTTTTGTAGCCCATACACGACAGGTGTTTGGACACAAAATGTTATTTGATTGAATTATTTTATTATTAAATTTTGTTGTGATTTAGATCCACAAAATTTTCAAAAAATCGGATTTAAGAGAATTTGATATGAGTAGTAGAGTAGTAGAGAACAATAGAATTTTCTTGAAAGCTACAAGCAAAGAACTTTTATATCAATTTTTCTTTAGAATACATCGACTATTTTTTGAAAATGTTGTTTTTTCTAGAAATAATTTCAGTACCTAATTTAGTTGTAATATAAAATGTTTTTTTTACGGTCATAACCACATAGAGTTTAAGTGAATTTATAGTTTATTTCATAATGTTAAATTGAATTTGTAATTAATATTAATTTTTTATTAAAATTGAAACGAAATTACCTTTAATTTGGACTTGATAAATTCACGGAAGTTTTTCTCATAATTGTATATACAAAAAAAATTGCAATCTATCCGATCCGAATTTTTTATATATAAAACATGGAAAATAAACATTTGAAAGAATTATAAAATATTTTTGTGGGAAAAATTACTGGCATTTTCATCTAATTTGAATGAAGTGACCTTTTATTTATCTTTAATAATTAGAATAGGAGTGATAGTAATTATATAAAAAGAAAAAAATTTTTGTCTATTTTCAAATTGATTGTACTATGTACTCTATATTTTATTTACTTAATAAATTATTTGTGTGACTTGTATTTTTGTGTATTTTCACCTGTCTATAAAATTTTTGCACAAATATACCTTATTTTCATTACTTTCATAGCTGGAAATATTAATAAGAACAAGAAATACTTCTGTATAGTAATAACTGTTTATACGCGAGTAGAATACTATATTTATCCACGACTACTGAATATTTTTGTTGAAGTTTTTTATTCAGGAAAGACAAAATATATCGACAGACATTTTTCGCTATTTTAATTTAATTCAGCTTACTTTTGAAAGACCTACTTGAACTTTTATGCTTCTATTTAAATTGAGATGAAACAACCCCTTTAGCATTCACTTTGCTGATTAAATGGCTTAGAATTTATAGATTTTGTATGGTGCCACTTAATTGGGTAAACTTTGAAACATTTAGCTTTTTTATTTATATATTTTCAAATACGCCCTCTAGTGATGGACCTGAAATTCTGAAAATCATTTCCAAATGTCTAGGAGCCACTTTTGTTATATTTTTTTCCCTGAAGATGTAATATAATCCGTTCCTGAAAGTTGCCCGCCCGGTACAAAGAATTTTTTTATTAAAAGATAATGAACATCAATTTACGGTAGATTTTTCTTTAAATTGAGTTGCAAATGTTTGAATAAACAATTCAAGTTTCCTGTTATCTTCAACTGGAGTTTCTGTTATCAGATTCCAAACAAAACTCCATATTATGCTTTCAGTGTACGGGCCTCGGTAATGTCTCAACATCCATTATGTCTTGATGTAAAAGTTCCTCTTATTTTTCCAAATAAGCTCACTATTGTCTTTAAACTTATAAAATGAGAGCTAAATAAATATTTTTTCAGAAACACTCTAAATTCAATGTTGCAAAAATTCAAAATCATCCTATCAATATTTTCAGTTCTGAAGTTCCCAAGGAAACTATTCCGCGCTTTTTCGTCATTGCTGATATTCGACGTATATTTATTAATTTTAAATATTTAAATTTCTAAAACGAATTTTCAATTTGCCTTAGCAAGAATCTTAAACTATGCATGTTCAGTTAGGTTTTCATTTTTTTATTTGAAATGTCTGTAAACGTCAAAAATCGCACTGTCGACATTCCTTGTAAATGACATTTAACAATAACATGCACCGTAAATTACGGTCCGTAATGAGCTCTCATAACACACGTGCGTTTGGAGAAGAAAACTTAAACTTCTTGGTTTAATTAAATTACAATCAAATTTTGATTTATTTCACAAATTTAGTCAATTAAAAAACAAAAATTTGATTGAAAGAGTGATACCCCTAAATGTAGGCAGCACATTATGCAATTTAATTTAAAAAAATTAAAACTGTTCCCATTCCCAGTACTAATTAATTTGGTATTTCATCCGTAAGGAACTGATCACAGTTCCAAGGGCATGTTGAGGCTATCATTTTTTTAATAATATCTCCGCACTACGAAATTTTTTTTTGCCAGACTTGCAAACTTCAAACTTTTTAGTATATTAGGCATTGTATAAAGAATAAGATAGTAGAACAGTGACAATGTTAAAACAATTTGAGGCAATTTTGCACGCCATCTAGTAACTTTTACGCTCGTTCTTCATAAAAATGACCCGTAGCTAAGTGCCATCTGAAATAAACAGCACTATTTTCAACAAGTAATTTTTTTTGGAAAGATCCCAACTAAATGTGAAGTTTTCTTTATCTTCGAAATTCGAACCGACAGTACATTGTTGCCGATTTTACTTTTTATTACAAAAGTGACACAAATTACCTATTTGATAGGAATCTTTACAAGGGCGTATTTTGAAATATCATGTTATAGCATGTATTCATCTCGAACCGAAAATAAACTTAATCTCAGTACTAATTATTTGTCACCAATTTCAATGTATAAAAAAAAGATTTTTGTAATGAGTTTGTGTAGCACTAGCAAATGAAACAAATAATTTTTCATTAATCTGTTAATCACTTAAATTTGGGATAGAAGGAAGGATCTTGGGACACAGGTATATAATATATATATATATATATATATATATATATATATATATATATATATATATATATACTTTCCTTTGGTGACTGAAATAATATGAATTTGCGATTTCAGAATCTCGGTCATGAATGTATTTTTGAAACATTCATATTTTGATGATATTTTGAAGAGGCGAAAAAATAAGTCCTGGCTATTTTGTATGTATTTTTTAATTTTCAGTTGATTTATGTAATTTATCCATTTTCCCCTTTCTTCCTGGGAAAAATATTTTTGATTTTGTTCCGCTTTCGTACTGTATTAATATATTTGATAAAATCAAAAACAATAACGTAAAAAGTTCTAACTATACTAATATTTTAAACGTAACGAGATAAAATATGCTAAATGTATCATAATACAATATCGTACTAATAATTCAATTAATGACATTGTAGAATTCTTCAATTAAGCAATATGTCCTTTCTTGAAGAAATGCCGTCGTCGATATTCGGAACTTACTAAATCTATTTATTGCTTATAATTCTAAAGATACCTAGATGATAATTTTTTAGCATGAAGGTTCTAACAGGTCAGAGGTCGGTCGGGCAATAAACATCTTATTGCATTATTACCTAATGCTTGGACTTTCAGTTAAATTGTAAACAGACGGATTTCAATATAAATAGAGTAGGATGAGTTAAAATTTTGTATTTTCAATAAAATGTGAAGTTATGAATTACATTATGAATCAATTGAAATAAATGAATGTAAATAAAAAAAATTTTAGATTTTGGCATAAACGTCAGGAATCACGAATTTTTGCTCTGAGGTAATTGCATCCTTCATATAAGATAACTAAATAAAACACTTAAAGTTTTAGTAAATGAATTTTTTAGAAAATATCGAATAGAAATATTAAATAAAGAAACAATAATAACTACACTTTTTATGACATTGTTGATATAAAATTATAATAATTATAGACTGAGCGTTTGAAAAAATTATCAGAAACTACAAGTAGTACGGACCTGTTAGGTTTAAATGTGCGTTGTATAGAGTGTGTTAAATAAAATTATTTATTGGAACAAAATGACTACAATAATTCTTTATAATAATAACTAAAAACTTAATTCACTCTGTCGACCATGCTTTCGACATCACCTTCAGTCTGTCGACTCTGCTTCCCGCTCTCTTCTTCTTTTTTGTATATGAAACACATTTTTCAGGTTTGACCACAGAACTATATTGTTTATCAATATTAACACCCTCCCTCAAACCTATAAAATGTGAGAAATGAATTTAAAACATATAACACCTTTTCATCACAACAAATTTAACATTTTTACAAATTTAGTAAACTTTTCATTTGTTAAGGCTTTAGTGAATACATCCGCTAGTTGCTCAGTAGTACATAAGTATTCAATCCTGACAATATTTTCATTTATTAAATCTAATACAAAATGTAACTTAACATCTATGTGCTTACATCTCTTGTTGTTTTCAAAATTTTGCAGTAGTTTAATGGCACTTTGGTTATCTTCAAATAAACAAACTGGTAAATCTAAAGTAAGATTTAAATCTTCTAACAAGTTTTTAATGTAAAGTAGTTGACATGATGCAACACATACTGCCACAAATTCAGACTCTGTACTTGACAATGTTACAAATGGTTGCTTCTTAGAGCACCAAGAAATAATATTATTGAATAGTTTAAAACAATAACCACTTATAGATTTTCTATCTAAAATATCATTGGCCCAGTCTGCATCACAGTATCCAACTAATTTACTGTCACCTTTGTAAAAATACAATTTACAATTAACGCTAAACTTTAAATATTTGAGCACTTTTAGAAGATGTTTGAAATGTTCGTCACTAGCGCAATCTTGAAACTGCCCAAAGAAACTAATACTGAAACAAATATCAGGCCTTGTGCCCATCATTATATACATCAAACTCCCCAAAAGTTCTTTATAAGGTAATTTTGTTTTTTGACTTTCTTCACATCTTTTTAAATTCAAATTTTTTTCGATAGGAGTTTTGACCTTCTTACAATTTTCTACATTGAATTTTTTTACTAAGGTGTTGATAGCAGAAATCTGATCTAAAGTCATGACTCCACTTTTCTGATTCCTCTGTATTTTAATACCTAAGAAATCAAATTCATCATTAATACATTTTTTTATTTTGAACGTTTGACATAGCTTTAACTTAAGTTGATTGAGAAAAGTAGAATCATTGCACGCAATCAAAATGTCATCAACATACAGAAGTAAGTAGCATCTTATACTTTGATCAAGGAAACTATATAAGCAGTAGTCAGATTTTGATCTTTTAAAATTCAAGTTTACCATTAAATCATTGAAGGTTTCATTCCAAGCTTTGGGTGCTTGTTTTAGTCCGTATATTGCCCGATTTAGCATACAAACCTTATTTTTATCAGCAACTGTTACTTTAAGACCTTCAGGTAATTCCATGAATATTTTCTCTTTAACTTTACTATGTAAGAAAGCGTTTTTTACATCCAATTGTTCCAAGAGTAAATCATAGTTATTACAAATACAAATTAGGATTCTTAAAGCGGAAAGCCTTGCTACTGGCGCATGTATCTGTCCAAACTCATTGAAATTATTTTGTTCAAATCCTCTTGCTACTAATCTCGCTTTATAACTAAAATTACCTGCACCGTCATCCTTAATTCTGAACACCCATCTGTTGCTTATTATATCCTCATTTTCTGGTCTTTCAACCAACACTTCGAGAAGGTTATGTCGAGGTTGACGGCGTGTTTGATTCATAACAGAAAAATACTGAAAAAAAGTGGAAAAATATATGCTAAAAAATAGGAATTCTATAAGTGAAGTTGTGTCTTTCTATAATAATTGAAAGCACTGTGGAAATCTGCATATTTGGTGGTAACTTTTAATTTTCATGAAAGATAACCTCAAAAATGAAATGCGAGATTTGTAAACAAATCAAAGTTAAAAATAAGGACCTTTTTGATTGTGATGAATGTAGAGATGCAATATGCAAAGATTGTGGAGGGCTTACAGCATCAGAAGTAAAAGTTTTACAGCTTTCTTCCCGAGTAATGAAATTATACTGTCAAAAATGTAATAATGGAAAATCCTTGGAGTTATTCAATAAGTTATTATTGAGTAAGGAAACAATAATAGATGATAAAACAACAATAATTAACCTTCTACAAGAAGAAATTGATGAATTAAAAAAGAAGTTAGCTAATGGACAAGGTGATTACAGTCTGGCAGTGAAAAAACAGAAGGAAGAAGTCATAATAGTAAAACCAAAGGATAGTGCCCAAACAAGTGAATCTACAAAAAAGACAATAGAAGAAAAAATTAATCCCAGTGGTCTTGGAATTGGTGTATCAAAAATTAAGTACATACGAGATGGAGGAGTGGCAATAAAGTGCAATGAGAATGGAAAAGAAAAGGTACAGAATGTGTGCGAAAGCATTAAAACTTCTTTGGGTCATTCATATAAAGTAAATATACCCGAAAAGAAAAATCCTAGGATAATAGTATTTAATGTAGATCCAAAAGAGTTAGAAGATGAGGACAGTCTCATAGAGAAAATTATTTTACAGAATTTGATAAATACTGAGCTAGAGGAGAGAGAATTAAAGATAGTGCATAAAATTAAAACATACAGAGGAAACATGAATGTCATTCTGCAAATGGATGTACATACATACGAATGCATTGAGAATAGGAAAAAACTACATATAGGATGGAAAAGTGGTTTTTTCAATGACAGTCTAAATGTAAAGCAGTGCTATAACTGCTGGAAGTTTGGACATCTCGCGAAAGAATGCAAAAAGGAAACACCTACATGTCAAATATGTGCAGGAGAACATAAAGCAACTGAGTGTAACTCAAGAGATATATGTTGCGCAAATTGTAAATATGCAGCAGAAGTATTAAAAATACCACACATTGATAGTAAACATAAGGCATATGAAAAAACCTGCGAAACGTATAAAAGAGTAGTAGAACAGTTACAAGAAAAAATAAAATATCCTGAAATACATAGAAGAAACAACATAATATAGCAACCAGGAACAAGTATCTTATATTTAAATACACAGGGATTAAGTACACATAAAACAGAGCTAACGTGGATTGCAAATCAAAATAAACCAAATATTATATGTCTCTCAGAAACTCACGTTACTCAAGATTTTACCTCAAATGAAATAGAGATTATAGGATATAACTCGGTAATTAGTTTT
The DNA here is from genome assembly GCF_026250575.1 of Diorhabda carinulata. Taxonomy (NCBI): domain Eukaryota; kingdom Metazoa; phylum Arthropoda; class Insecta; order Coleoptera; family Chrysomelidae; genus Diorhabda; species Diorhabda carinulata. The sequence goes on from NC_079462.1 coordinate 17,462,322, forward strand.
TCTACAAGTGCTCATACAGGAGGAACAATAATATACATAAAAAAAGGATATAGGTATAAAGAAATTCTTAATATAAGTGATAATAGAAATGTATGGATAACAGGAATTGAAATTGTCTTGGAAAAACAAAAATATTATCTATATTCTTTATATCACTCACCGAGCACAAGTGATGCAGAGTTCTTAAATAAACTTGATAACTTCATGGAAAACCTGAACCAGGATGCAATTATTATAATTTTGGGTGATTTCAATATAGATCTGGCAAGTAATCACTTTTATAGTATTAAACTTAATGATCTAATCGCAAAGCATGGTATCTACCAGCTGATTAATAAGTATACTCGAGTAACAAGGATATCATCCACAAAAATTGATCTTCTCCTCACAAACCAAAAGAATATTAACTACGAAGTACTAACAACCCCTAAAATTACCGATCATTCAATTATTACAGTAGATCTTAATTAAAAGTAAATATATTGAAAAACGTAAAGAAAAAAGTTATAGAAACTACAAATCTATGGATGTAATGGGATTCCAACTTAAACTTATGGACATGGCATGGCCTCAGTCACAAGACACAAACAAATTAGCTGAATGTTTAATCGATAATCTACTATGTGCACTAAATCAGTTTGCTCCAGAAAGAACAGTGGTTTATACGGAAAAATTTGGAGATAAGAAGTGGTGGAATGAAGAGATAAGTAATGAAATTAAACTAAGAGATCATCTATATCAAAGAGCCATAGTAACAAAAGCTGATGAGGACTGGAACAATTATAGACAACAAAGAAACAGAGTTGTATCAATGATCAGAAATACGAAAACTAATTATTTCAATGATAAGATTGACTTGTTGAAGGACGACCCCACAGAAATGTGGAAAACAATAAAAAAACTTATAAATTCCAAAACAAATGAGGGACCTAAACCCGAAATAATATTTGATAATAAACGAATCACAGGTAAAGAAATAAGTAAACAATTTAACATATTTTTCCTAGACAGTATTAAAGAAATAGTGAAAAATAATAATCAAAATGAAATTGTAAGTAATATAGAAGTTAAATGCGTAATGGAAAAATTTAAAATTTTAGAAATGGCAGATCTACGAAAAATAGTAAAAAAGATGAAAAATAAAGAAAGTAATACTGATGGTATCACGGTACAAATATTAAAATACGGGTTTGAAGCAATAGGAGACAAATTTCTTAAAATAATTAACAGCAGCATAGAGAAGGGAATTTTTCCAAGCTCTTGGAAGAACAGTATGGTCATCCCAGTTGAAAAAGTTAAGGGTACTATTAAATGTGAGGAGTTCAGGCCTATCAATATGGTACCACCATATGAAAAACTCCTTGAAATATGTGTTAATGATCAAATAGTGAAATATATTGAAGATAATAAAATCTTTACTGACTATCAGACAGGTTTTAGGCATAAAAATTCGTGTGAAAGCGCTTTACAAACTGTGATGTTTAATTGGAAAGAGGCATTGGAAGAGGGTCATCTTGTCGGTGTAGTTTTCTTAGATTTTAAGCGTGCCTTTGAGACAATCTCCAGGCAGCTACTATTACACAAAATGGAAAAATATGGGTTTGGATCATCCATTCTCAAGTGGTTTCAAGATTACTTAACTGATCGGACTCAAGTAACTAAGTATAATAATATTTCAACCGCTGCTCAAACCACTTATGGTGTACCACAGGGAACGGTGTTGGGACCCACTCTATTTATTCTATATATAAATGACATTGTTAAGGCTGTAAAAAAGTGTAGAATCCAGCTGTTTGCTGATGACACTATGATATATACTGTGGGTGATAATGTTGATGAAATAATACAAACACTAAATGAAGAATTCAGTAATTTATTTGAATGGTTGAATATCAACTCTCTCAGACTTAATATAAATAAAACTAAATTGATGATTCTGAAAAATAGAAATAAGGTATTGACTCTCAATGCAAACAGTGTAGTTAAAATAGACAATGAAATGGTTGAAAGGGTAATACAGTATAAGTACCTAGGTTGTATAATAGACGAAAATTTATCGTTTTCTGAGCATTATAAATTTATAACAAATAAAATTGCTAAAAAAAGTAATGTATTAGGACGTACGTCACAAAACTTGAGTTGCTGGTCTAAGTTAACTATTTATAAAACTATCATTGCTCCACATTTTTATTTTTGATGAATAATACCCAGATAGATATTTTACAGAAAAAACAAAATAAGGCATTACGTTTGATTTTGAACTGTGACAGATATACTAGAATAACTGATATGCTAAAAACAACAAATCTTTTAAGTGTAAGGCAAATTATAACTTATAACACTATGATATTTATTTACAAGATGTTGAATGATTTAGTACCTAAACACCTACTCCAAAACTGTAAATTTGTAAGAGATATACATAAATATGATACACAGTCACAAAATAATTTTTATATAAATAGGGTATCTACTAATTTCAGCCAGAATAGCTTATTTTACAAAGGTTTAAAGCAATACAACTGCCTGAAAGCGTTAGGCATTCGGGTAGTCTGTCGCAGTTCAAGAATTTGTGCAAAACATTTATAAGAGAGAATATTGTTATATAAGTGGTAGCTATTTATCTGGAAGTACTGTATTTGATTTATTTATCTTCTTTCTGTGTGAATATGGAATTTTGTATATGTATATGTTCTAGCCAAGTGCTATTAATAAAGATTATTATTATTATTATTATTACTTCCATGTGTCATTATAGTTTAATGCGTTTAGTTCATCTTCAAGCTTTCTCCCAGCTTGGCCAATTTGAAGTTTTCTTCGCTTCTGTGTATGATTTTGGGACATCTGATATTTCGGAAATTAATGCTAAACAACTTACATCTAATTCAAAGTCATTGAATCTTAATGGTAACTTCACTTGTCTTTTAGGCCTTTCTTCTTCTGTACTATTTTCAACATTTTCAAGAATATTTTCTCTTGATTCTTGAATTCTCTCATTTAAACTAAGATTTTTTACTTCTTTTTCTTTACTATATTCATCTTCAAACTCTTCATTTTCAGCTTGAATATTACAATTTTTGTTTTCTTCTAAAGAGAAACAGCTTTCATTGAACAAAACATTTCTGGAATGTATTACTCTATTTTCTTCTTTATTCCAAAGTTTGTATCCATTTTCTGTGTATCCTGTGAATCTGCATTTTGACCTTTTTCATCCAGCTTATTTCTTAATGAATCAGGAATTCTTGTATATGCAATACAACCAAACACCTTCATATTAGCGACATTGGGTTTTTTATTGTAAAATAATTCAAACGGTGTTTTATTTTTAACTAAGCATGATTGAGTTCTATTTGTAATATAGGCGGCTGCAAGGATAGCATCTTAACAAAATATTTTGTCCCTGTTTGCTTGGATTATCATAGATCTCGCCTTGTCCATCAGGGTCTGATTCATTCTTTCAGCAACTCCATTAAGCTGAGGAGTATAAGGAGGAGTGTAAGATATTTGTATTCCCTTTTCAGAACAAAAATTTTGAATATTTTTAGAACGATATTCTCCACCATTATCACATCTAATTTTAGATATCCTTCTTGTGCAAAACAAAGATGCTACTTTTGCTTCATAATCTTTTAGACATCTAAATACCTCATCTTTATTTTTGATAATATAAACCATTACAAACCTGGAATAGTCATCAACAAAAGTTACAAAATATAAATTATCATTTCGAGAAACTGGTTTATTTGGACCACAAACATCCGTGTGTACAAGCTGTAGTACTCTACTTGATCTAGATATCTTTGAGTAGTACGGAAAGCATTTTTGTTTACATCTTACACACACATCGCATATGGTCTCCACTTCTGAATTTTCAAACTGCATCCCATCCACTAAATTCAAGTTTTTAATTTTTAAAAGTGAATTGTAATTTAAATGACCATACCTGAAATGCCAAAGTTGCTTATCTTTATTGTTGGCTGCCAAGTTTGCAAATTCATTATTGTTATGCATAAAAATTATTTTATATAAATTGTTACATCTTGCGCCTTTAACAAACACAGTTTTTCCTTTCTTTATAATGATTTTACCATCGACACAAACAATTTCAAAACCGGCTTTTTTATTGAAGAGATTGATAATAAATTCACTCTTAAATTTGGCACACATAGTACATTTTTTATTGTTATCGGCACATTTTTATTTTCTACTTTACTTACTGCTTCAATGTATCCGATACAAGTAGCTTCCATGGACTTACCTTCTTCTGCCAGCTGTATTATTTTAGGTTCTGTGAATCTATGCATATTCCCCAACAGATCTTCTCTATTAACATAATGGTGTGTTGCTCCTGAATCTGCATACCATTCTGTCTTGCTTGTCTGAAAATCTGAGATTGCACAAAAAGCTATAGAATCATCTTCAAGTTCATTGTCGACCTCTGTTTTGGAATAACTAGCTCTATTGATGTCTTGACTCTGTTTATTATTCTTGTTTCTAAAACACTGCTTCGCCTTATGTCCCATTTTACCACACACATGACATTTTATACCACAAATACTTGCAGAGTGCCCCATTTTACCACATTTAAAACATTTCAGTACCTTTTGCGCTGCATTAAATGAAGAGGGCACCTCGCCAACATTTTTAAGACTTTTATCAAACTTTTTATTTACTGAAAACTCTAGAAACTCTAGTTTGAGATCATCATCCGACATGGTTCGTAATGCTGTAACTACATTTTCAAATTCTTGTGGCATTGACAATAATAAGAAACATGACATATCAGATTCTTCAAAAGAGCTTCCTAAATTTTTAAGTTCTCTAAAAACTCTGTCACATTTTGAGAAATGATCTTGCATATTCTTCCCATACTCATATTTCAGGCCAATTAGTTCTTTTAGTAAATAAAATTTGGAACATGTACCTTTTTTACTAAAAATTGACTCTAATTTTTGTATCATCTCATATGCTATCTCTGTTTCTTTCACATATTCTAGGTGAGTATCTGCTACACTTTGTATAATCACCATACAGGCTTTGTTATTTTTCTTTTGGCAATCATCATTCCTATTGCTTTGTGGTACTTCTTTTAGGATATCACTTAAATCCATTGCTTTTAATACGGAGTTTAACCGAAATTTCCAATTATCAAAGTTATCTCCATTAAATGGAATGATTCCATGTTTGTTTTCCATACTCGCCATTTTTTCCTTTTTATTATAGTAACCTTCTTTTAATTTTCCACTTTTAACACACTCCCTCTGGGCCCATAACCAATGTTAGGTTTAAATGTGCGTTGTATGTTAAATGTGTGTTAAATAAAATTATTTATTGGAACAAAATGACTACAATAATTCTTTATAATAATAACTAAAAACTTAATTCACTCTGTCGACCATGCTTTCGACACCACCTTCAGTCTGTCAACTCTGCTTCCCCTAACCATCTTATTATATATAATATTATTGTTGTTCTAGTTAGCTGGAAACCAACAATTTTATAAAACATTATTCTTCATAACGGTAGCTGGACCAACGCTACCGAAACGTTGACATAAAAAAGATTGTGTATGGATTTACCAATTTATCATTTTTTTTAGTTTGTCGAGTTTTTAATGAACTTGAAAAAGTTTTACAATATTTGAAAATCTGAGTTCGTAATAATAAATTGACTATGACTACAACAGATTGCATTTGTGGCATACCATTCTGGAAGAATTTTTTCTATTTTTCCAACAATTTTCTTTTTCAAATTTAATATTATTTTATTATCTGAAATTTTCCCTATATTTTTGTCGAAGCTATTGAGTACTATCATGGTGAAATTTTTCAATAATGTTGTTGGAGTTTTTAATGCACACTTATCATTTAAATAATAATTCTTATAGAATATAAGAAGCTCTTGTCCACTGTTTATGTCATCAGAAGCTTCTAAACTGACTTTACAGTCTTTGCAATTGAAGCGATCTAAACATTTTTTGATTAATAACCCCCAAAAATACTACAGAACAATTTTCTAACGTCGCAATATCAGCTGCTAGCACTTCTGAATTCGTATCGCTCAGAACACGATTACAGGGTTTTGTTGAATGTAAACGTGTACTATTCAGGGCATCAAATGAATTGTTCATGGTTAGAACAAAGTTAGCCGTGTTTTTAGCTGTACTTGAAATAAGTTCAACAGTTTCCAAAGATGTCATTGTGGCAGAATAAACACTGTGACTCAACAATTGGGCAGCTAATTTAACATTCATTTTTTGTTTTGCTCCTTTTATCAAGATTATAAACTTTTCGAATGTCAGAAAAATATATGAACTGCCCATTAAATATGAAACTATTGTTCAAAAAATTGTTTCTAACGCATTTCAACAGATGGGGAGCATCAAAAAAAGTATAATATTTTTTCTCATTATGAAAAAAATAAGGTTGGTTTTTGTTAACCCCCAAATGCTTTATGAGTTTCTGATTGGTAGTTGATAAATCACATACTATGCCTATAGTGTCTAGTTTTGTCTCACTAAGTTTTTCCAATGCCACAAGTGATTTTGTAAAATTCGTGAGAGTTCCTTCTCCATACAAAACGTTCGCAGAGAGTTGCGCTTTCATAATCCTTTTTTTTTGTAGCTCTCAATTGAATATTCAGGCTATTGACTTTTTTCCTAACATTGGTTAGTTTCTTCCTCAACCTTTCATTTTCTTCTTGTAATTACTGCTTCCTAACTCCAATTTCCATAGAACAAGATGGAAGGTTCTGTAACTCTTTCAACCACTCTTCATTTTCATGATTACTGATCGGGGCAATAAAATCACTATTTTAATATGTTTGTGGGTGTGAGGAAACATTTAATTGGATTATTTGTTAATCCAAATTTTCCCTATCCGATTCACGTACAGCAGTAGTAGGCAATCTTTTAGATTGACTAATATTTTCACTGAAATGTTTGCTGCAGATCAGCTTAGTTCTTAGTGATTTTTGGCTTAGGTTTGCCAAAACAGCATTACCTGAAATAAGGAACATCAATGTTAACATACATATTTATTGTAATGTTTATGGTAAAATATTTTTTTATTTTCAAAAACTTGAATTTATTTCATTTCAATAACGGGCATAAATGGAATAACGACTAGTAGTACCCTTATTTGGAATTTCCCTAATTGTATCTTATATCATCGTCGGATTGACAGAATTTTCCCAAATTATGTTATACCTGCGTATCATTCTCAAAAACAACTACACATCATTGAAGTTTCTTGGTATGCTCACAACAATGGTAAAAACACTCTCATACTTATCTTTAATAAGGGTTTTTAAAATCAAACAAAAAAGACCATTCAAAAGAATTGTAACAAAACCAGAAATAAAAAATATACAAATAAGTATATATGTACCAAAGATATTTAAATAATCTGATTTTAATATAAATATTATATTCATTGGCTTTGTACTGAAAATTAAGGATCAATGCGAAAATTTGGATAAGACCAATAAATAAAAAAATTCTTTCTAATAAAGAAAAAAATTGTCCTATCCACTACTACTAAAATACCTACTTATATAAACGTTTTGTCAGTTTTATCATTGTGTAAAGATATTTATACAATGGCCTCATCTTTACCGATAAATGTACCAACTAACCCAGGACCGGTCTTGGTTTCATATTGCAGAGCCAAAAGTTATAATAATCGAAAATATTATTTATTGTATTATTTATTTATACTTTTTGGATTGACCACAAAATAATATAGAAATGTTGAAACTGAGCTCATTGTTGAGTTAAACATATTTATATTACTACTGGTACTAATTTAACAAAATGATGTGGTCATCAAAGCGGGTACTTACTAGCTAATAAAATTATCTCTTGTTAAATGTGTTTTTTGCAATATTGCAAATTGAAACTAAAAATTCATTTTTATTGAAAGTATTCAACAATCGTAAGATGGTATATAGCAGTGCTTCTTAACTTTTTTAAGCCGCGACCCAAATTTGAGAAATATGTTCATGACGCGACCCAAAAAAAGTCAAAATTTGTTCATTGCTTTATTTTAGATCGTATTTTTAAAAAATCTTCAATCCTACGAGATGATTTTTTTTAACTTACAAATTTTTTATTTATTTTTTTAATAATAAAGATAAACAAAAATACTTTTCGATCCAAGGAAAATTTAATTAATAATCAAGTGTTTTTAATAATGTTTATTGACCAAATGAAAATATATTTATAACTTTTTGAAAATAATTGACATTTTAACTTATTCCTAAAAAAAAAAATAAAAAGAAATATCAATACATATGTTACCTAAGCCTTTTAAATTTTAAATGCAAGTCATACAGTTTCAATGAGAACCTTGTGCTTGAATACATTTTGAAAGATCTTCAAACCTCGTTTGAATGCATGTCAAGGAGCACCTTATATCTATTTCAGGATTTAACTTGTTTCGGTAATTGTTTTTGATTGCACACAGAGCCGAAAAACCAGCCTCACACATATATGTTGTTGAAAAGGGCAATAATACTTTTAGGACTTCTTAAACAATTATTGGCTTTTCGGTTTTTAATTTTAACTAGAAAGCACATTAAGATTCAGTGTTTTTGTAGAAATTGTATCGAAGTGCTTGGTCACTTTGTATTTCTATTAATTGTTCTTGAAATTGATTAATATTAACAAATTCCTCATGCAAATCACTTACATCAAAATTAAATGGCATTCGAACCCAATTATATTTGAAAACATCGTCTGCAGGGAAATATTGATCAAAGTCTGCTATTAGTTTTTCCAAATGATTAATAATAATTTTCTGTATTTCAAAATCTGTGATATCAATATTATTGTCTTCAACAAGACAAATTAAGAGTCGGGAATGAAGCAAGTTTCTTTACTTCAACCTTATTTCTCCATAATTTGAGTTTATTTTTAAAACATGTAATTTTTTTAGTTAATTCAATAATAGTATGATTACGTCCTTGCATAGACGTATTTAGATTATTTATTTCAAATAAAATATCTGACAAATAAGCAACTTGAGTAATCCACTTCAACTCGGAGAATTTAGATGCTATTGGGTGTTTCTTTTCTCTCAAAAAAATTCGACTTCTGTCCGCAATGATAATACTCTTTGAACAACTTTGCCCCGGGACAGCCATCTAACTTCAGAATAATATAATAAATGTTCGTATTCTGCACCAAATTCGAAACACAGTTCGCGGAAATTTCTACAGTTAAGAGCTTTTGATTTGATAAAATTGATTACCGCAACAATTTCATCCAAAACGATACATAATTCGGGTGATAATTTTTTTGAAGCAAGATTTTGTCTATGTAACAAACAATGAATCGATATAATTTATGAATTCGTTTGTTTTGTTCTCGTCGAAAAACCCTTTTGAGATGCTGTCATGGCAGCTGCACCGTCGGTGCAAATACTGAAACACTGATTCCAATTTAATTCTTAAAAAACGAATCGACCATAAGAAAAATATCTTCACCTCTAGTTGTTGTTGACATTGGTTTGAAAAATACAATGTCCTCCTGTATATCTGTTAAACCTGGATACCGAACGTAAACCATGAGTTGAGCATCTTTACTTACATCTGTCGTTTCATCCAGTTAAATACTAAATAAACCAGCAATTTTTATAGCAGAAATAAGTTGATTGTTAATATCAAATGACATATCATTAATTCGTATCTTTTGTAATTTCTTTGAACTTTCATCTCCGCACATGATAGGTGCCATGTCAATGGCAGCAGGTTTTATAAGTTATTCAACAATATTATGGGGTTTCTTTTGTTTTGCAATATGCCAAGCCACATAAAAAGAATCAAGTGTAGCTTGTTTGGCAGAATTTATAAAACCATTACTACTTGGTACATCCAAACGCTGTCTTTTTAAATGGGCTTCTTTTCTTTCGAAGAAAGTACGATCTTTTCCCTCAAAGGAAACATTTTTATGTCTCGCATCAAAATGTCTTTTAAGTTTGTTCGGTTTCATCGATTCATTACTTAATATTTCACTGCACAACACGCATTGCGGCTTGTTTATTCCTCGATCATAAATGCAAGTAAAACCTAATTCTAAAAATGCTTCCTTGTATTCACGTTTTGCCATTATTAGGGTGATTACAATTTTACAATACGCACTGCAGCTTGATCACTCTACTATTATAATAATAATTAATGCTTGTATTCACGTTTAAAGAGTCTGCGCGCATGCAAAGCAATGGCGTGGGTATTACCAACACCTCCTAGAAGAGAAAGCTTCAAGATAGGAATTGGACGTCACTTCCGGAAGGCCATTCGCGAAGAGCGGTAAAACCGAAACATTGTATTAGGGAATAACTATTCTAGGAGGTGTTGGTATTACTTATTATTTGGTGTATTACTAACTTTTTTGGTTCGACTCAGCACGACCCAAGAAATATGCTTCGCGACCCATAGGTTAAGAACCGCTGGTATATAGCATTACTATATTCTTACCCTTAATAGATACGAAGACAAAAATGGTGATTATATTATGGAAGGACATTACATTGGTTAAAAAAGTTCTTTTTTAGATCGAAAACACCAGGTAATGTTTAAAGTAAAGCTCTCAGTACATTTTTCGACAAAATCAAAACGAGTATCTACGACAGAAACGTATTTGAGAATAATCATTAGTGATACTAGTTATTCGAGATAAAAGTGTGCTATATCGCTTAAATTGACTAATAATTATAATAAATAAGCATATCCTCATTAAAAACCTATATCTTTGCCTCGTGAAGACACGAAACGTCGTATCGAAGATTTGTTGGTACATGTCTATAGTAAATTTGTATTCAAATAAAACTAATATTTGATATTATTTCATTCAAACATTCTATGCTGGATAAATCAAAAGCATAAGTATAACTTGAGAATGAAATTATAATTTTCGCCCTAATTGTTACTATTTTGTCAATTTGTTATGGCATACAATATAGTATTATAACCATATTATAATCTATAATCTTCTATAATATAAAAATGAATCGCAAAATGTGTTGGTAAGCGCATAAATCAACAACGCCTGGACCAATTTGGCCAAATCTTTTTTTAAAATGTTCGTTGAAGTTCAAGGATGGTTTTTACGGCGAGAAAAATTAGAATTATTGCTGGAAAAACCCTAAAAATAGCTCTTTTCTTTTTCCCATACAAATGATTTGTAACTAAAACTTAGTCAATTTGAGCTTTATTGCTATGGTAATTACAAGCACTCACTGTTGTCTAAGCAATGTAGGTGTGTTCCTAACGTCAAAGATCATATCTATCAAAACAATGTGTGTGTGTGCGTTGGAGCACAGAATACATAGTTGGAGGAGTTTAATGTCGCGTTCCGAAACTCGCGTTTCTTTTGTATTAATTTCGGCACGCGAGATAAAATGCAGCAGTTTCCACGTCATTACATCAGTCAAACAAAAATCGCGTTAGCAACAGTGTTTTATTATTTTTAATATCCAAACAAAAACAATTCGTACGGCTAAAAAAAAACAATTCGTACGGCTTAAAAGGATTTGACTTCAAGTCATATCAAATTAAAAAAAAAAAAAGTTGTCTGTTACCTAATCTACTGAGTTTGCTTTTGTCAACTGATACACGAAACAAATTCGTATATCGTGTTTTTTGCAGAGTGTTTAGTTAGTTAGTGTTTGATTAGTTCGTGATTAGTGAAAAAATAATGTATATTTGATACGCCTCCTATAAGACGAAGCAATTTAGGTAGAAGAACCAGAAATGCTACAAACCAAGCTAATTACCGATCTAATCGTACTGCACAAGAACGTGACGACGGAAATGAACGTGAAAGAATTCGGATATCACAAACGCGTGAAGCGCGAGCGCGACATTCAACTAATAATCGCGCAAGTTTGAATCGAGCTGCTTTCAGTTACGATGTGTCAATTGACTACAGTAACTACCAATGTGTTGTTATTGGTTCTATGAACTCGGTTTGCTCACACTGTAAGGCATTAAAATACAAAAACGAAGCCAATGGATTGTGTTGCGCAAATGGTAAAGTGAAATTGATACCATTGGATCCACCACCAGAACCATTGTACTCATTGGTTTCAGGAATAGGAACAGATTCTATACACTTTTTGACACATATCCAACAATATAACAATTGCTTTCAAATGACTTCATTTGGGGCAATAAATGTAGTTCGGGAAAATTTTATGCCAACTTTCAAGGTATGTATTATAGCAGTTACTCATAATTATTTTAGCGAACAAAATTTTCTGTCACGAAAGTTAAGATGTGTCACTTATCTTCAATTTCTTAATCATTACGAAATATATCACTTAGTCATCATATTATATGGCGATTCAGTTTCAGTGACACTTTTATTATATTTTATATATTTGATAGATATTAGTTAAAACTAAATATATACTTTTTAAGATCAAATATTATTTAAGTTTGGTCACTGACAATCCATTAATTTATACCACACCATAATATTTTTCTTATTTACAGATACAAGGGCAAATATATCACAGAGCAGGTTCACTGTTACCAGTGTCAGATAGCGACAACAAATTCCTGCAAATTTATTTTATGGGCAATTCACCACAAGAAGTTGATCTGCGTTGTGCACATAACAATTTAGTAAAGAGGTCTATTATAGAACAATTACAAACTTTATTTCATCAACACAATCAATTGATTATATTGTTTAAAACTGCCCTGGATCTGATGCCATCCGATAATCACAAAATTGTAATCAGAGCTGATAAAACACCTGCAGGTCAACATACAAGACGTTTTAATGCACCAACTATTGATGAAGTTGCTATCGTTGTAGTTGGAGAAAACTTGGAATCCCGTGATATTGTTTTACATCGTCGGAATGATCAATTACAACGTATAAAGGAAACACACCGCTCATATGATGCACTGCAATATCCCATTATATTTTGGCAAGGTGAAGATGGCTACGATTTCTCAACAAAAATGATAAATCCCATTACAGGTAACTAAAATATTAGTTTAGCTATGGCGATAATATTTCAGTCATTATATTATGTATTTTAATTTTATATTTGAATGTTATTAAAACAAAATCTATTTACAGGTTCTGAAACCAACAGAAAAGTCAGTTCAATGAACTATTATTCATACCGCCTAATGATTCGGGAAAATGAAGATAATCACATATTGAAATGTCGGCGATTATATCACAAATATGTTGTTGACATGTATGTTAAAATTGAAACGGAGAGATTAACATTCATCAGGTTGAATCAAACCAAACTCCGATCTGAAGAGTATATTCACCTTCGAGATGCGATTAATACTGATGGAAATGCACAGAATGTCGGTCGGATGACTATTCTTCCAGCAACATACATCGGAAGCCCTCGGCATATGCATGAATATGCTCAAGATGCCATGTCGTATGTTCGTCATTATGGTACAGCAGATTTGTTCATCACATTTACATGCAATCCGCAAAGGATAGAAATCAAGCAGGAGTTATTCTCTGGGCAATCACCCATTGATCGTCATGATATTACAGCCAGAGTCTTTAGACAAAAGTTGAAATCATTAATGGATTTCATCGTAAAACATAATGTGTTTGGTGAGACACGCTGCTGGATGTATTCTGTGGAGTGGCAGAAACGAGGATTGCCACATGCACACATTTTGATTTGGTTGGTTGAAAAGATAAGGCCAAATGAAGTTGATGCAGTGATATCAGCTGAAATCCCTGATGTACAAGTAGATCCTGGATTACATGAGGTAGTTATCAAACACATGATACATGGTCCCTGTGGAACTCTTAATCAAAATTCACCGTGTATGATGGATGGTAAATGTTCAAAACGATATCCACGGACATTAATATCGGAAACAATTACTGGTAATGACGGTTATCCATTGTATCGTCGCAGATCGATAGCAGACAATGGAAAATCAACAATTGTCAAATTAAATCAACAAGATATTGAAATAGATAATCGTTGGATTGTTCCATATTCACCCATTTTATCAAAGACATTCAAAGCACACATCAACGTTGAATCTTGCCATTCAGTGAAATCAATTAATTACATTTGCAAATATGTAACCAAAGGGAGTGATATGGCTGTGATTGGAATTGGTGCAGAGAATTCCAATGATGAAGTTACCCAATACCAAATGGGCCGCTATGTCAGTAGTAATGAAGCAGTTTGGCGAATATTTTCTTTTCCTATTCATGAGAGACACCCTTCTGTTGTTCACTTAGCTGTGCATTTAGAAAATGGACAAAGAGTGTATTTAACAACACAGAACGCAGTACAAAGAGCTGCTCAGCCACCATCTACTACATTAACCAGTTTTTTTGAGACATGCCAAAACGATGATTTCGCACAAACATTGCTATATTCTGAAATGCCAAAATATTATACCTGGAATCAATCCTCAAGGAGATTTATACGACGGAAACAAGGAAAACCAGTTCCAGGATATACAGATGTATATTCCACCGATGCGATTGGCCGGATTTATTCAGTACATCCAAGCAATGATGAATGTTTTTATTTACGACTGCTATTAGTCAATGTACGTGGCGCAACATCATTCCAACAGTTACGAACTGTTGATGGTGAATTGTGTGGATCCTACAGAGAAGCCTGTCAACGTTTGCAATTACTTGAAAATGACGCTCATTGGGATCAAACTCTCAATGATGCTGTAATATCATCACACGCTCATCAAATACGAACATTGTTTTCTATAATCATATCTACATGCTTCCCATCAAACCCAATTGATTTGTGGATCAAGTACAAAGATTATATGTGTGATGATATTTTGTATCAAATACGGAATAGAATGGGAAATCCAAATATACAAATCAGTGAAGAAATTTACAATGAAGCATTGATTTCAATTGAGGACATGTGCTTGATAATGTCAAACAAACTATTAATTCAATTAGGCCTGACGGCGCCCAATCGTCCAATGCATGACGCTTTTAACCAAGAGTTGCATCGAGAAAGACTGTATGATCTCAACGCTTTGAAAGAATTAATTCAAACAAATCTTCCACTGTTAAATGAACAACAGAAGTATGTATTTGAAACTCTTATGAAAGTAACAAATGATGAAACTGGAGGAATTTACTTCTTAGATGCACCTGGTGGTACAGGAAAAACTTTTTTGATTTCATTAATATTAGCAACAATTCGCTCACAAAATAAAATTGCACTTGCACTCGCTTCGTCGGGAATCGCAGCAACTTTGCTTGAAGGTGGTCGAACAGCCCATTCAGCACTAAAATTGCCATTAAATATGCAAAGCAATAAAACTCCAACCTGTAACGTTTCGAAGAACTCTGCAATGGCAAAGGTTTTGCAGCAATGTAAATTGATTGTTTGGGATGAATGCACGATGGCACATAAAAAATCTTTGGAGGCTTTAGACAGAACCTTAAAAGATCTACGGAGCAATAATAACCGATTTGGTGGTGCAATGATTTTATTAGCAGGAGATTTTCGTCAAACATTGCCAGTGATTCCACGATCAACGCCAGCTGATGAACTCAATGCATGTCTAAAGTCTTCCAATTTGTGGAAACATGTCAAAGTACTTCATTTAAGCAAGAATATGCGTGTCGAGTTGCAAAATGACCAATCTGGAAACATATTCTCTAAACAACTCATTGACATTGGTAATGGCAAATTACCTATAGACATGTTGACTGGCTGCATTAACTTTCCTCAAAGTTTTTGTCAGTTAACTCAATCAAAAGATGAACTTATTCAGAAGGTGTTTCCAGATGTTTCTCAAAATTACAGAAACCATGATTGGTTGAGCGAACGAGCTATACTGGCTGCAAAAAACATAGATGTAAATGAATTAAATTTCAAAATTCAAGAACAAATTACAGGCGAATTGAGGATATATAAATCAGTTGATTCGGCTACTAATCAAGATGATGTAGTCAACTATCCACCGGAATTTTTAAACTCGCTGGATTTGCCAGGATTGCCACCTCACAATCTTCAATTAAAGGTCGGATCGGTGGTTATAATGTTGCGAAATATCAACCAACCGCGTCTTTGCAACGGTACACGGTTAGCGATAAAAAAATTACTAAACAATGTGATAGAAGCAACTATACTCAAAGGAAAGTATAAAGGAGAAGATGTTCTCATACCGCGCATCCCAATGATTCCGACTGATGTGCCATTTGAGTTTAAACGACTACAGTTTCCAGTGCGGCTTGCTTTTGCTATGACTATAAACAAGTCCCAGGGGCAATCATTAAGTGTTTGTGGTATTAATCTAGAAAACCCATGTTTCTCACATGGTCAATTGTATGTTGCCTGTTCCCGTGTTGGAAAACCATCAGATTTGTTTATCTATGCGCCAGGTAATCAAACAAAAAACATCGTATACCACAAAGCACTACAATGATAATAATAATAATTATTTATGATTCACATGATTAACAATAAAGCGATTACTTACTTTTAAATCCTTATATATGTTTTATTTAATTATTTTTTATTCACAACGCCCTATCACCAGGGTGACGGTTCTGTTCAGGAGAATTTTTTAAAATACGTAGGCACAAAAACTGCCACATTACAAATCTTTTTAACAGGACGAAGTCTGTCGGGTCAGCTAGTATATATATATATATACACGTTACCAATAATGTCGTATAACATTTATCTTAATTAGGCGTTTTTGGCATTGCAGTGACTTAAATTTCATGAGAGAAACGGTTTTTACTGCTAACATGGACAAGATGCCTTGAAAAAACGCACAGGCCTTTCAAATATCCAACAATAAATAATTTTATTTCATAAAAAAAATGATTTTTTATTTTATTTTTAACATAGACGCTAAATAATGTGGCTAAAGATATTCGTATAACCACTATTTAACAGGGTGATATTAATTTTGGATTCCATGTTGTTCAAATAAGTTTAATTTTCGTTTTTTGAAGACATAATGAATCGTCCCTTTTTATTTGAGTAAACAATCATGGCGAAATCATTGTATAGTAATTTTACAAAAAATGGAAACCTAAAAATCACTTGTTATGATCTTGTATAACCGATAGTAATGATATATAACTTTGTGGGTTATATAGTAGTGTTTAGAGTTACTAGTAGTGTTAAAATAAAACTTAAATCCTCCAAGGATCTCGTATATAATTAAAGGTAACATACGTTACTGAAAGTGTTGTTATATACTTAAAGTTAGGCAACCCGCGCATCGCGTTTTCAATAACTGACGTGCGAGCAGCTGAGTTTTAAAGAACATTTCAAGTCTGACAATTGTTTAACACATGTTTGATATAAAACATAACCTTAATTTAATTAAAAATAAAACGTTTGCTATTAAGAGTATTAAGTATAAGTTTTAAATATTTTAAAAGACATTCAAATGTCTTTTCAAAATTGTTTAGTTTTCCCGCACTTATTTGTACTTTTCTTGAAAAAAATTTTTTGTCTGTGTACCAATGAAATGAGAACTATTTTATCATTATTTTATTTCAGGATTTGGAAAAAAAAATTGATGAACAAATTGATTATTTAAAAGATGAAATAATGAAGCGAACGAAATATGAAAGTGAAGACCTTTTAAAGCGCTTAAATAAAACTTTATCATATTTCAAATCACAATTTAAATTGCGCTGGATGAAAGCGTTCAGGATAGAAAAAAGGTTACTCAAAAATAATGCTGAGGGGCTTGATACATCAATTTCATTGATAATAATATAAGATATAGAGAGTCCTAGAAGGGAAAAGGTCGCCCAGAAATTCCGTTTGAATCTAGTTCCGATGCAAACCGAACGACTAAAATCAAAACAGTTGAGAGAGTCTACATCAATAAATGTATCAAATTATCCCACTCAAATGAGTTTAAGAGCTACTGGGCAGCGAGAATATGTCAGAGGATGATGATGTAGATTATACAGTTACGTTTTGCGTTTAACAGGTACCGTTTAACCTTCTATTAGTGCCTCTGCCTAATTCCAACCCTATTTTAGATTCGGCTTAACCATGCGCCGTAAGGGCAATGGTGTCTTACCCAAAATTTTTAGAGCTTTATAAGTATATTTGTTTAGTTTAACGCATCAGTATTTGCTGTTAAGCCGTGAATAGAGTTCACAGTATTATAAGATTAGTAATAAAATGGCGACACTTACACCAAATATGTTCCAATAATTCTCCACTATCAGTGAATGAGAAACTTATTGTTTTAAATGTACACGATTGCATACACTACGATTACCCGAAATTTACTGTACAAGAAACTGTCGACCAATGTTCCCAAATGACTTGAGTTTGAAAGTTCACCGTTTTTAAATTATTGCAGGGGAGAAAAATAGCAGGTCAAGTGGAACCTCCTAAGAAAAGTCCAGGCAGACCAGTAAAGGTCCTTGATGAAGACACCAAAAGTGTAATTCGAAGAAAAGTTCACCCTTTTTATTTTAAAAAAGAAATACCCACCTAAGATAAAATTTTAATGGAGCTTGGTCAGGATGATAGTATTCCGTTGATAACTAAAAAACTTTTATGGACTACTTTGAGAAATATGGATTTTACCTGGGAAAAGCATAAACGTAAAGCACTTTTACTGGAAAGCGAGGAAATTGTTAGCTTGCGATAAAATTACTTAATAAATATAAAGCAGTATAGAACAGAGCAAAAGAAAATCTTTTATCTTGATGAGACGTGGATTAATGAAGGTTACTCAGTACCAAAAATGTGGCAAGAAAAAAATATAACCAGTGCTCGCCAAGCTTTCATGGAAGGCCTTCAACGGGTATTAAGGTGCCTTCAGGTAGAGCGAAGAGACTAATAATCGTCCATATTGGAAGCGAAGAGGGATTTTTAAAAAAAGGTTTGCTAACCTTTCAGTCGTACCATACGGGAGATTACAACGAGGACATGGATTTGGATGTTTTTAAGGCTATTTTGGTGAAATGTTAAAATATCTTCCGGCTGATTAAGTATTAATTATGGATAATTTCATCAATCAGTTATCATTCTCGACGTATAGAGAAGACTCCAACTTCATCTTGGAGAAAACAAGAAATTATTGACTGGTTAACAACCAAAAGTATTGAATTTGAAGAAAATTTGATGAAAAAGAGCTATTAGCTATAGCATATTGACACAAAAATCGTTTTATGAAATATCCCGTGGAAGATATAGCAGAAAAACATAGTGTAACTGCGCACACCGCTATATCATTGCGAACTAAATCCTATAGAACTTATATGGGCGCAAGTGAAAGAATTTGTAGCAAGACACAACACGACATTTAAAATGAAAGACGTTAAGCTACTGTTGGATCAAGCCATTAAGGAGGTGATACCAGAGAACTGGCGAAAAGCAGTTCAGCATGTCATTGAAGAAGAGGAAAAAATGTGGGATCTTGACTACTTGATCGATCGGACCGTCGACCCGTTAATTATAACGTCAAGAGGATAGTTCCTCAGGTGACGAAGAATATTATGATTTTTTATAATTTAATTTCTGTATAATGTATTTTTTGTATGATATTCAATAAAAAATAAGTGTACCTGTTACTATAATGTACATAACGCCTAATTTTTATTCTGTTAGAATAAAATTCTTTTCTTTTTACGAGTATCCTACCGGCACGCCTTTGGCACACTATTCTCTGTGTTTGTGAATGGATAACAATAGGCTAAACCCATAAATTGACCCTAACCCGGGTGGTACTTGGAAAAAAAAATTTTTTTACAATGAAATCAATGCCAAACTATGAAAGTGGCTTAAATATTCCTTGGGTCACTCTGTGGTCCCTTTATATACCTAATGAGATTTTATTCCTCTATACATTTCTGAAATAAACTATAGATTTTTTTCCTCTTCCCTCTAGTTCTGAGGACGATTAAATTTTTTATAATAAATAATTAATTTAATATAATGCAAAGATTTTTATTTTTTATTCTATTATAGCTAGGTCCCCTTCATTTTTATTTTTTGAGATGTGAGCTTAAAATTTAACGGCTTCATAAGACCATTTTATTAAAGCAATATGCTAAAAAGATGATTTTCCCATCTTACCTATTGCTCCTATGGGCGAAAAGGGATCAACTGATAAAAAATATAGTCCGTATTTCAAAATTTAACGTAAACTAAAGAATATTTTTTAAAAATGTAGTAAATATTACTTTCATAGTTTTTATGGGTAAGATTGCGAGTTGTAATTTGTTAATTTGATTATCCGCTTTTGTCATAATCTTGAACCAATTTCAAGCGATCAACCAATTTTAGTTGACATAGACTCAAGTATACGTTTAACAATCAACTGTTTGAATTCTTATTTTAATTTGAGACTGAGTGGTGACGCCATAATTACGATGTGTGTTTTTCTTGTTTGATTTGTACTATACCTCCTACTATACATAAATATTTTATACATGGCCCTGAAATAATGTCTGCTGTCTATAGCCCAATTAACAGAAGAAGCTCAAGAAGCCAGAAACAAAGATTTTAAAAAAATATCGGGAGCATTTTTCAAAAGTTTAGTCCGATCCCGTAATAACCAGTAAAAAAAAATTTCAAGAGAAAAAAATTGAGTGCCTTCTTAAAGAAACAAGGGATTTACTAAAACCGGGACTTCTACAACACTGTGGTTTTGACAAAATTAATGATGCCTACGACGATGGTACTGAGAGCGATGACAAGAAGAGCTCTTTTGATTCTGAAGATGATGAAATGTAGTAGCTGTATCTTTTTTGTATGGATATGTAATCACGTAAATAAATAACTAGAAGAAAATATTTATATATTACGATAATGTTCTTTTTGAAATAAAATAAAACTCAAAATGTTAACTATGTGAATTATTTGTAGTAATAACACATCCTATTAATAATAATCAATTTTGGAATATATTTATAGAGTTGCTGATTTATTGCTATAGGACCTTTTGCCCCAGTGTGCGAAGTCCAATAATAATCTATTAAATATTTTGATTTTGTAGAAAATTGCATGCAATTTCTTGCTCGTTGTCTTGTACCATGTCAAGCTACCTTAACAAAATGTTTTTAGTCTTACCTTAAACGCGTCCTTAAAATCATCGGATTTGGCCCTGTGTGCTCGATAGACTCACTTTAATACAAGGTGCAATAATTTGGAGTATTGTAAAATTTTATTATTAAACTTTTATGTGTTTTTAGAAAGTTCAAAGGAATGAAATAAAGGGTATTAAAGAAAGAAAAATGACATTGTAAATATTGAAATAAAAGCTCAGTCTGAAATTCATTTTTGAGTGGGGCTCAATATTTATATTAAGACCATGAGAATCAAGGAGTATGGCGTGACCGAGACAATCAAATTTATAAAACTTCCTCTACGACTAGCTACTTAACTCAGCATTTTAATCACTGTGGGGAGGTGGGAGTGACTTTGGCTCTTGTCCATGGAAAGAAACGCCTTTAGACGAAGCAGCAAGGAGCTGTGAAAACTGGAAGAGTTGTAAAAGTAACTACTTAACTGAGTTCCCAGAGTCAAAAAATTCTCTATAGGTAAAAACTGAATGAATTATTATATGATAAAACTAGATTAAAGGAGACTATATAAAATAGGAAGTGGAAGGATATTAAAGAAAGAAAAGAAAGAAAGAAAAATGACGGAAGGGTTGCATATTTCCTTGATGCTTTTATGTCGCGTATCTCAGCACTTATAAAATCGTTATTTGTGGCAAAATAACTAGCCATTGCAAGGTAAGCTGTTTGGGGCAAGTTGTCTGATTGATCACCATCAAACCCCTGCTCTATTTTTATTAACAAATCAACACGCGAACCAACTCTTTGTCGTCAAAATGGTGACTAGCCAGTATCATTTTCATCTTCATAAGTTTGTTAATACTAATCCTATCGACTTGAAATAAACACCGTTATTGTATAACGTAATATATTGTACAATTCAGCTGAATATAATATGAATATAATTCTTTTTAAACTTTACATTACATGAGAGTTGAGCGTTGAAAAATATACAGGATATACCGTTGAAAAAATATGTTAATAAGTTAAAAAAACACTTTTGATCGAATAATGCTTCTATATGGACAGTTTCTATAATTGGAAGGTACTCCGACTAAGGAAGACAGAATGATAATGCTTTTTCTATCCTCTGAGGTTCCAGCTCGGTTCTGCGCATTCTCAAGCATGCGCAGTATAGATAAAATGTCTCGAACGAGAGAGAAACGTAGAGAGCAGAATTATTATGTTAACCTGATCGAATTAGTTTTCTAATAACGTCATGTCACTTTACTTTCGGATTTGATTGATATACGATCTGACATATTGACATTTCAGCTGACAAAGTTGAATAATTAACAAGAGAGAAGATGTATACTATTATTTATTTACAATATTTTGATCGCCGATAGTTAGCACAAAGATAGTTTTACCTACCAAATAACTAAAATGAGTTACGTTAACAAAAGGACAAGAGTGTTTCAGAATCAAAACGATTTACAAATAGTACGAGCAAGATCAGAAGGTCGCATGAAAACGTATCAATCAGCACAAGACGTAAGAGCATGGAGCGATATTACAGAGGAAAGGAGGCAGTATATTTTAGATTATCATTCCAAACCTAGGCTGGTGAGTACCCGTTTATTTTGGATTTAATTGATTCAAATAACAATTTTCATAGTTTTCTTAGTAGTAACATAGTTATGCTTCCTTCAATTTCTGAAAACTAATGCAAACAATAAGAATAATTTCCCTTAGTAGATAATGTGGTTATTACCAAAAAGTTTCTTCTAAACTAAATCAATCTTCAAAAATTTGTATTTTACTTTGACTTCAGAATCTCTTTTGGTTTTACCTGTAGTGGAAGTTGTTTTATATTATTCTTCTGTTTTATGATGTTAAAAAGCTTATTTCATTTTTAATTCGGTGAAAATCTGTAAATATATTTTCGAAATTATTGTCGAGTAATTGCAGCATCTTGGTATTTTTTTTGGAAAACAATCGTTTTTCCTTTCTTTATTTGAAGTAGTACAAGTCGGATGATGCGTTAACTTTTCATTTAACGCACATAAATGAGGATATACCTGCGAAATAACTTTGTCATTGCATTATAATTTGAGATTCAGTTCATTTAAAAATGCAGTCAAATCGCTGCGTATAGGTAAAATACAGGTCACGCAGAGGGTCGTGGAATTGAAGTGACTTTTCAATAAAGACTATGTCAATTTCATGTATCAAATGGGCTTCAATTTTTAAAAGGAATTCTTTGAATGTTCCCTGATTCATAGCATAAGATTTTATGAGATATACGGATTTAGTAACTATTTTTATATCATGATCTAAGTTTAATATTTTACTACAAATATAAATCTCCGCCCTCAATAGTCGTTTCAATACTTCTCATTGCAGGAAGTTCTTCTTTTATTCTAAAACTGTTATTTATACCACTAATGAATACTAGCAATTGCGCAGTATCAGTGTGGAAATGGAAAAAATTTCAAATCTTTTACTCTCCGTGTCGTCGTCATACGTGATAAATTCATAGATTCAAATAGATTTACCTTTTTTATTTCCATTTCACATGATTTGGGGTGAAAAAATTCTATGTCCTCAATGTTAATTTTTAACAGTAGAAAAAGACTAAAAATATTTCAAAAAATGTGTTTTCGCTCCATGCAAATGTCAAATACCAATGTTACAAACTTATTTACAGTTCTTCCAATATCAATTGCAGATTATAAAAACTGGCTCGAAACATTTATTGATAATTTTGTTTGTTCTACATTGGAGTAGATACTTCATTTTATAAATTTATCATTTTTATAAATACTTTTAAAAATATGCTCATCTTATGCGACAACAGATGCACTTAATTGTAGTCCTACTCGGAACTTGGAAAAAAATTATTATTATACCTCGTTAACTTGCTAGAACTGAATATTAAATTATTAAACATGAATAGACGAGTAAAATGTACCTGCCTGTAAGAGAGTTTGGTTTAAACAGGGTACCAGACTTGACCTGAACTTCCGTAGTCTTTTATCTGACTCAATCTTGTCGCCATTGAACTATCCCTGACGATTTGGTTATTGCCATCCGTATAATTATTTACTTCAGTTAATTCAGCAATTTTTATTATGATTGCATTATCAGATTGCTGAAAATTTTCCTTTTATAAATATTCAAATATATTTAAAATAACTTGCAGTGTTTGTATTTCTAAATCTTTATTAATAAATTCATACCTGTCTTTATTCTCACTACACTGTGCATTATCTTCATTCGCCCATGGTGTAAAGAACGCCATATCTCTATTTATTTAAGAAATTCATGAATTTAATAAATGTCACCAAGCCACGCTACTGCTTATCGCCGATTGTCTGGAAGGAATATTTCGAAGAAATTGTGTACATACAGCTTCGGCCAATAGAAATCCATTTATGATTACGATTGGATGTTTTCAATGGTAAACAGTGGAGATGATGAGTCCACGTGGACTGACGGTTTGTTAGATGTTTACCGAATTTTATATGAGGAGTAAACGTTATTTTTCATTTCTTAATTTGTTATGAGTGCCGTGCGTATTTATGATATATTGATTGTTCCTCGCATAACTGTCTTTTGCAATTGATATTGGAAAAACTATATCTTTGCATGATTGTTAGTGACGCTTAAAATACTGATGTACTTAAAAGAGTAGAGTCAACTCGCTTGCGGGCCGAATTGAGCCTCTTCGCGGGCCGTAGGCTGGGCACTGCTAATGTAAACGGTTTTATTGTAGGTGAATTTTTAAAGATACTCATATTTTAAACCAAATTTATTTGATTCAAACGAAATAGAGTAATGCCGGGTATTAGGGTATGAATTTTAACGGGTATTGGAAGCAACTACCGCTTTGCACCTTTTCGCAAGAAAACTGAAAATAATGACGTCTAAAAACTAACAAATAACTTCATAAAGCAGATAAATCTTTACACTCTCTCGGTGGCAACTGATTTTGACAATTCGTTAGATTCTCCAATAATGAGGATGAGATTCTAATCTAACTTTTGTATGTCTGCAATTTTCATAATTTGTAATCAATTTAAATTATTGATTACAGGGTTTGCATTCGGTAGAAATAGTCCCTGTGGAATATTTAGTAGAATCGATAGCAGCTTTCAAAGATGAGAAAATAAAACAGCTCTTACAGAGAATAGATTATTTAGAAAAGATGATAGACTTATATAATCAGTTGGATTTAACAAACGAACAGAAGCAGAAATTGGATGAATTGGTAAAAGCTCATGAACTTGAACCTTATTCATCATAATCACTTGTGTTAAAATTTCGGTCAAATTATTAATATTAGGATGGTTTACAGCTAAACCAACACAAAAAATAACAAATAAAATTTACGATAAATACTAAAATCTAATAATTTATTTAGTGTTCGTTTGATATCAATATTAGAATAACAGTTTCATTGGATGAGACAAATTTATTGAATTTGAACAAATTTGAAGGCTAATAAGCATTTTTTAGTATAACATCATTAAATTTTATAAACCAAAATAGTCCAAAAGCTAGTCGCCACTTCAACTAAGGTAATTTCACAAGGCTGAAACTTTTTCTTTATGTTATTTAATATATTTAAAGTAGAAAAATCAACTTGGCAAGGTTAGCGAGTTTTTTTGCATATTGCAAATTTTTTATTTAAAAAAATGTATCTTCACAAATCTGGCTTTTGAATATATTTTTTATTAGACAATTTTGACTCTAAAAACACTCAAATATGTAATGAAACGGATATGGTACGATCAAATATCCAAAAATAATACAAAAATGCAATTTTTCATGTATTTCGTTAGTTAATTAGCAGCGTTGCAACTGACAAATCTAACGGAAATTTGTCTTAAAATGTTCTATTCCCCTAACTAATAATGTAAACCTTATATTCAGGTAAAAATTCTTTGGCTGGAGGGTCGACAAAGTCGGTAGACTTTTGTGATGAAAATACTGTACTACCCGTGTTAGCAACTTTCGATCCATTTCACAGATACTCGAAACCGAGCAAATCATCTGGCAACTTTATTTATACTCAAAATTGTATAATTAGAAATTTAGTGGAAAGCCAGATTTGTGAAGATACATTTTTTTAAATAAAAAATTTGCAATATGCAACCGTTGATATTGTTGCAACCGCTCTAACCCTGCCAGAAGTTGATTTTTCTACTAATATATAGAAAAAGTTTTAGCCTTGTGAAAGTCGAAGTGGCGACCAGCTCACCGACTATAAGAAACAAACTATTAATGTTATATAATACTTAGAGTATTTCAGAATACATTCAGTTGAACGTTAAATAACCATGTTTCCTCCAAGTTTCCTGAAAACAAACAGCAAGTCAAAAGAAATATTCAACCAAAACATCCCAACATACAAAATGCAGCGTTTGGTTAATAGTAACGCCAGTATGAATCTTCTCTCTTTTCCATTTTTTAAAAAAATTATTGGTAGAGATTCTATTTCATTATATGACTGAAGATCCAAATTTGGAAAAGTGACTTTTAATAAATTTGTGGTTGATAACAATATAGTTCTCTTAGAAGTGAAACTCAAAAACATTATATTAGAAACTATTTTGGTGATGTGAAGATATTCTTCCGTTTTCTACCATTACTCAGTTCATCAACAGCTTCTACGGTGTTCCGTGTCTTTTAACTAGAAATAAGAGCATTTTGATTACAAGCTGAGATTGGATAAGAAATTCAGGCGCATTCATGTTATAGGAATTTTGAAAATAGATATTTTAGGTATTTCTTTATTTGTGAGCTCATTGTCAAATTTTGAAAGCTTTTATCTCTGAATAAGAAACTTAACAAAGCAAAGAGGAAAGTATTATATCTTCCCAGATTTAATTAATAGTTGCTAATGGTTTTTAGCTGTTCTAATTCTGATTATTCCACCTGAAAATTCACAAACTGAAGTATCACATTCAATCCATTATATTGTGCGGCAATTAGCAAATTTTCGAATAGTGTCTAGCGAAATATCTAATTATTATTTTCAGAAACAGTCAGTCTTATAAAAAATGGGAAATAGTAAAATATGTTGAATATTATGTTTTGAATTTCAATACATTTAATGAAAAAGCTACAAATTATATGTACTTCTAATTATATGGATTAAAGTTTGAACAAATTTTTTTATTCCGTTTTTCTCATGAAAATATATTTGTTACTGAAGATCTTAATAAATTGGCCGAAGTTCGAAATGGTGAAAAAACTGAGATTTAGGGCAAATAATCTATATTATTGAATAATCATTTAATGTAAAAGCCAAAATCGAATAAATCGGTTGAAATGCTCCAAATATTTTGTTATTGTTTAGGGTTTAGTTAAATTTGAAGAACAAAAAGAGTTTGACAATTATCAATTGTTCCTCGTACCTAAAACTACAATATAGATTATTTTGTTTGGTTGCAGAAAAAGGAATTGAAGTGAGCTTCTGCTTAATTAACATATCTTCACGATAGTGTATGTGAATATACTACTTGTAGTGATTTTCTAAGAAGTAAGGTGAGTATAACTTCAATGTAAAAACGAATAAAAATAATTAGAATTAGAACAGCTTAATCCTATTGGATGGTGAAGCATCAAAAATAAAGGTGATAATATTATCAAACTTTGACTTATTCACACGAATTATCTCACCACTCTCAATGGGAACCATTTAAAATCTGTTAACCATATATTAAGTTATAAAATATGTCTCTTATTTTGTGCTCCACCGGATTAACTAATTTCTGTTTTATACTAATGTGACTGTGATAAATCTACCCATTTAACTTCTACATACCATTGTATTCGTTAAGATCTATTGTAGATTGACCCGCCTCAATGTCTTACTTAAGCGGTTCCACATGTCCCTTAGACACTTGAAGTTCCATTAACTTATGAAATCACTCATTTTATTATTGTGACGTGTCGACCATAAATATAATTAATTATAACTTTTGTATACAATAGAATTAGTATTTAAGAATGAACCAACTTGCATAGATTGTCATATATAGTCTTAACATCCAACGCGAACAGTAGTCAGATTATTGAAACCGCTTTATTTATTTATATTTTATGTTAATAAACAGTTTTTCAAAGTTGTTAATGAATTTATTTAACTCACGTCCCATTATAGTGTGTCTACTGAATCAACACTCAGGATTACACTGTCTGACGCGCGTTTCGATAACCAAGTTATCGTCTTCAGAGACTGAAGGTAAACTGTTTATCTTCAGTATCTGAAGACGATAATTTGGTTATCGAAACGCGCTTCAGAAAGTGTAATTGTCATTGGTGATGTAGTGGTTCTCTAACTTTAATAAATAAAAATAAATAAAATTGTCTATTATCTTCCTTTAAGTATTATAATCTGGCAGGACAGTCATTACTGCGATTGCTCTATTTGTGACAATTTTTTTTAAAATCTTCGTTGTTTTCCAACTATTTTGTTCAGCTATATTTGCTTAATAATTTTATATTGATGATTTAATAAATTAAATTGGCACAGAGTTAAATTAATTTAGTGTAAATTTAATTTTCTATATTTATATCGATACACATAGGTTCCTTTTTTATTATTGGTACCACTGACCGTTTGTTTTTTTATTATTGGTACCACTGACCGTCAGTTTAAAATCGATATCCCATATATAATTTCTGAATTTCTTCCCTCAGGTTACCAGCAAAGTGCATCGTTCTATAAAATTCTGAATCAGAAACAAATTGCCAAATTTTGCATTCCTATACTCCAATTTATTTTTATTGAACGTTATATCTTCTTAAAATTTTTAAATTTTCTGAAATATCCTCATTGTTAATATAGATTTGTGTGTGTGCGTGTGTGTGTGTGTGTGTGTGTGTGTGTGTGTGTGTGTGTGTGTGTGTGTGTGTGTGCATGTGTGTGTGTATGTGTGCGTGCGTCTATATACATGGTGAAAAAAAAACCGGTATGGCACTTTCAACATCTGCTTTGGTGAAAAATTTGTATTAAAGAAATATTTGAGTTCAATACAATAAAAAGTAAGTAAGTACTATAATTGTTTTTTTTTCAATTTTATCATTAGAGGAGCTGGTTTTTAACGGTTGAAATACATTGATTGAGGGTTGAAAATCATAAAGACTAAGCGTATGTTAAAACATCATACATTTTTCATTTTACTCCTACTAATTTTTTCATCTTTCTAAATGCTTTAACTTCTATTTTATTGAATAAGGGGTAGTTTCTACCCTTGCTCATATTATCAAAGGATAGATTTTGAAGTGAAGGATAAATAGAACCAAAATTTCTCGCAAATCCATGCGTCTTGAAGGAATTCTAAGACGATACCACATTTTTACAGTTGTTTACTGGACTCTCTGGAGGATAAGAAGTTCCAAATATCAAGGACCTGTTGGGGTTTCTTCGAAAAAGTCTAGTCCAATAATTCTATTATATATTATTCTGGGAGGACTGGGAGGTTAGGTTAGGATTTTCGTATTCAGAAAGAATTAATGCATTTTTGGCAATGTATCCTCTAGAAATTTATGATTTATCGAATAATTTAAAAAGTAATGTCTATATTAACATCCCCAATGGCTTGCAATTGCAAGGAGAAGATGTAACTACTGACTAGTTTCGACGTTATTACGTCTCATCAGAGCAACTTAACAACCCTCGTTCGGACTTGAAACCTGAACTGAGCGTCGCTATTTTGTACATGTAGTTACATTTCTCTAATAAATGTATGCAATCAAGAGGAGAATATGTTGAGTAATAAAATATTTTGAAAGGGAAAAACAACTAATTTTCTGGCTGATGCCTCCACGAATTACAACCCCTCTGATGAGCGTGATGTAAATCGACCTTTATTTCGATATTAACTTCTTGAATGGCTCGTAATTGCAAGGAGTAACTACTGACTAGTTTTGACGTTATTACGTAGCATCAGAGCAGTTTACAACCCTCGTTCGGACTTGAAACATGAACTGAAGGCAACTTCAAAGTGCGTCACATTTGGTACATGTAGTTGAACATTTCCCATTGAACGCTAAGTGGCGCCATCCTCACTTCCAACAGCGAACCACTGGTCAGGTCTAGTCGCCGATAATATAGATTTCGATCAATATTCGTCGAGGCATTAACCAGGAAAGTAGTTGTTTTCTCCTTTGAAGAACGGCAGATTTCATTTTCGAAATATTGTTGATAGATATACAAAGAATTTTTGAATACGTCTACCACAATAATACCATTAATCAATTGATAGAAAGTTGATTAATTTGGAATGTCCAAGTATCAATGTTAAGTTGATAAGGTAAATAGAGTTTTCAAAAAGGTGAAAATTAGGTAGATAAGACATTTCGTTACCAGTGACGATGTGTCAATAAATACATCAATACTTTTTAGTAAGAAACCAGTTGAAATTTCATCAATAATATTTGTGACAACACCTAAATCAATCACTTCACATGTTGATATGGCTGAATAGACCTTTAAAAATATGTATTACAACACCTACATTTCCATTAAAAAATTTTATCGATGTTGTGACCACGCACACATAGATGACGTCAAAAATAAAAGGTATCCTTACTAAATAAAAATCGACGGATTTCACGATTTTGATAGTTTAGTCAGTTTAAGAAATAACGGATTTTTTACTTTCAATTGCACCTTGCTGTATACGATTCAAATCTTTTTAAAAAGTAAAAAGTAAGTACGTATATACATATAATTGATTATACCTACTCGCTATTAACCAGCTTAATACCAGGATAAGTTTCAGAATTTTAGTCTTCGCATTTTACGTTAAATTGCATATTCCTTCTGACTATATGAAGGAATCAATAAATTATATAACGAATAAAAACAAATTCGAATAATTTTCACTACTGACGACTATCTTATCTTCTGTTTTTTTTTGTGAAAAAAATGATGTGCAATATACATCCTACATGTTCTCAGCTGTTTAACTGCGTCAATAACCAAGAAAATTTTCATAGATTTTGTGTAGTCCTGCTTCTATTAGCATAAAGTTTTTCAATTCACTTATTTTCTTTTTATTAATAAATATATTAACAATAATCTCAACGAGAGAAGTAAAATATAATAAATAATAATAATTTAAAAAAATCACTTCATAATTCACAGTGTAAGTTATCACTTATTTGGTTTCCATCCATTACTGCTATCAATAATCTCATTCTATTTTGGTGAATGACTCCAACAATCTTTTTTGAATGCAGTTGTTTGTTGTTCGATAAATCCATTTTGAATAAATCTGAAGCTTCTAATTTGACAGAAATTCTTCTAACAAATCCTTCAGTTCCTAAAATATTCACAAATCTTTGTACTAGCCGTAATTTCAACAGTCAAAACAATGAAAATTTTTGTTTTTTTAACTGATAAGTTCCAGCCACAAATTTCAGTCGAAATTTATAGCTGTATCTTTTGTGTCAAGGAAAAAACTTTGGAAATACGTGCGAGACAGGATGTAGAAAACATCTAAGAAATTAACACATGTATGGTAAATCTATCAAAATAGCTTCGAAATTAAGAATATTGACAGCATTATTAGAAACAATTTAAATGTGCTTAGAACAAACTGATATAAAGATAGATATAGATATTTGGAAGAACAAGTATAAAATTTGCACATAAAACGTATGAAACAAAAGTTTTCGGAAAAATTTCTAGGAAGTTTCTATAATACGAGTATTACCTAGATCCAAAATACATGATTATTTTTATTGTTATTATATGATAGAAATTTTCAAAAACATCACAGTCTTTTCATAACTGCCACACTATACCCTGAAATGAATCGAGTTTTTGTAACGAAAAATTTCCATACATAATACGAAGGCTGTTACTTAAATTTTGAGGTATGGCAACACTGAGATGAATATGTCAAAAATGACATTGCCATCAAAGAGATTGACATTTTTAATGGTGAACGTACTCATAATATATTGTTATACAAATACTATTTAAGTTGTTTACAGATTTTTGAGACATTTATCTTGGTTTAAATTTTCTATGACTTTCGACGTGGATTAAACAGCAGTATGCCGATCAACTCGCTTCGACTTTTGGAGAACCATCTCCAGCCACCGTGTTTCACTGGTTTCTCGAATTCAATCGAGATAGCCCTTCGCTACAGGATGAATTTAGTGAAGGTCGTCCAAAATCGGCTATTATCAAAAATATTTGTTTACTTTAGATACCGCATAATTTGACAATCGCTCAAAAAATACTCGTGTCGATTGATGGGAAAAAATACAGAAAAAATCGTCTATAAGATCGTATCAGGCAACAATCAACTGTGTGGGTCTTTCAAGACGAGCCAAATCCAACAAAAATTGTTCGCGCACGAAGCACTTCGAAGCAAATGGTCGCCTGTCGACAATGTTCCATTAGAGCAATGTAGAAGGGTCAATTGTGAATGGTACACCAGTATTTGTTTGCCAAAAATCAGGGAAACCAATCGCAGAAAACGAATTATTCTCCACCACGATAATGTGAGTTTTCATACATCAGTTCATCTAAAACGTTTTTGTACAGTCAAAACAACGAATTGATAGGTCATCTGCCATACAATCCTTTCTAAAGACGCCATTAATGCGTACAAATCACATGTTTTTCGAAAAACAATAAATCCATGTACAATTGCTTGTAATTGTAATTCACATAGAGTACGGATTCCCAAACCATTTTAGGCAAGAGACCCCTTTTCCTAACTGAACTGATATCTTAGACCCCCGTACTTACTTTACAATTAATTAAAAAATTTTATCTCTATTTTTTTTCTATTGATACAAAATAATTATCAATTTAGAAGCTTTGCTGTTGGTTAAGTGATTGAACTTAATATTCTTTTTTAGTCATTAAAATTTATCAAATACAATAAAACTCACTAAATACCAAGTGTAATCGATAATTATTAATACAAGTTACGTAAGAATACTTGAGTAGGAATTATTTTTTGAAAAAACATTTAAATCGCAATGTGAAGATTAAAAAATGAAAAATTCAGTATGGTGGATGAATTTAGCTAGTTTCAGTTCAATATTGGTGAGTTCCAGCCTTAAATCGCCACGTTTGTTGATTTTCAAACGGTACCTTTGTTTTGTCAAAATGTTTGTTACCACACGAGGTAAGCTGATGGAAAAGCGATTAGCTATTTTTCAGTAATGTTCCACAATGCAGGATACTGTGCTTTAATGTTGCGTTGCAACCAGAATTTCTATAGCCTTGGTTGAACTTGTCCTGAAGCTCCTCGCCTGTGTTGATGGTAATAAACTCTTCTTGTATTATCACATTGGTTTCTTCCATGGCTGTGATATTGTATGGATTTATGATCCATTGAGGAATTTGTAAATTTAAGAGATCCTCAAACCTCTAAGTAAAATCCTTATGTAATGCGTCTAAGTGCGTGACATATGATAAAATAACATTGAAGCATTTTTGTTAATTTTGACAAATGCCGGAACTGTAAATATTCTTTTCTGCTTGAATTTTGTTTATAAAGGATGAGTTTACGCACAAAGGCTGATAATATTTTGTTTTAATTGAGAGATCGTCACCCTGCAGTTGCAAATTAACATTGTTCAACATTTCAAAATATCAGTCAAGTAATAAATATCTACTTTACAATTGTTTAGATTTTTTTTCGAATTTGGATCTTTTTCTTGTAAAATCTCAAGCACAGATTCAAAAATGGCTGAAAATATTGTTAAACAAGAGCCTCTTGATAGCTGGAGAACTTCAGTGTGCAGAAGTAACCGAGTGAAGACTTCATCCTTTTTCTCACAAAGCTGAGCAAATAACCGACAGTTCAAAGAATTGCTTCGTATCTTGTTGATAGCATTTATAACATATTGTAAAGATTGATGCAATCTAGGACTCAGATTTTTTGCAACTAAATGCTGTCTATGAATTATGCAGTGAATGTACTAGTACGTCAAGCAGTTTTCGCTTTAAGTGAGCTATAAAACCGTGATGACCACCAACCATAGATGGTGCACTATCAGTCGCAACAGAAACAATATTTTTCTATGGAATAGCTTTGTCGGTGAAAAAACGTTCCACGGCCTGAGAAATTGATTCTCCTCTGGTATCAGTCTCTAAATATGTTGCAAAAAGCAGTTCTTCGCAAATGTTTTCATCTTTAATATATCGCATATAGATTGTTAAGTTTTTCTAAAAGTATAAGAATGATACTTCCTACTAAAATATTAGACAATCTCATAACGCGTCGGCACCCCTAGAACAAGTTATACAATATCTAAAAAATTTCAAATAAGAACTAGGGTTAGTTAATACAGGCCGATTTTTAGACGTCGTCAACCCCCAAAAACAGTTTTCGTTTATGTCGACCCCTTGGAAACCGATATCGACCCCAAGGGGGGTGATGAAGTTGTATATTATTTATTTTTACCTTTATATTCATAAAAGTGGGCCATTTGTTTATTTTCCAAAAAAGCTAAAAGCGTTTCTCCTTGACCCAATTCTATAGTTAATAGAGAAGATGGTTTATAAGTTAAAACTTTTCCAAATACTTCTCCTGTCAATGGATTATCGTAGATCTAAAAAAATATAATATAATTATAGAGATTACTTAAAATCCACTAAACATGAGAAGACAATTTCATTACTCAACTCTTTCAAGTTCTTATCACTACCAACGATGCGAAAATGTTGACAAAATAAAGATAAAGTTTGATTCAAGTAGTTAAATTTTAATAATAGAAAATATGTACCTCTATAACATCCAATGAATCTCTAACGATGCTTTTTTCATGACTAGCAACTGCCAATAATTCTTTTTTAGCACTTTTTATACCCACATTAAGAACAGCTATGTCACCACCATTTTTTCCGGGTATATATGTATTATGAACACGTTTGATAGATCCTATAAATATAATTAAAGTTACTTCACATTTTATAGTCTTTATAGAATAAAACAAGCTTCTCTCTCGTTTTCCAAAGGATTATTTAAGCACCTAGATGACTCATACCTAGGAAATCGTTCATAAATTCAAAATAATCGGCCCTATTTGGTAAAATAGTATCAGAGCTAGCGACATTTTTAAAAGGGTGAATATATACGAGTAAATAATATTTTTTTGTCAAAAGTAAGGTACAATGCAGATTATTTCTCTACATAATCACCTTGAGGATTAAACATTGGTCATATCTGTGGTAAGCCTTGCGATACCCTTTTCATAAAATGTAGTCGCCAATGATTTGAAGTGAGTTGTGACGGTTTCTTTGAACTCCATCTCAGTTTGGAAGCATAGCCCTCTAGCCACTGCAACGGTTCGGGGTTCAGGGAAAAGATGAAAATCCCTCGATGATGGAGATTGTATAGTCGGTGTTCGAAGATGTCCTATTGAAATTGTTAAAGAATTAGTTGAGTTGTACGAGCGCCTTGGGGTCGGGTATTGTAGTAGATGAGAAAAATTCCAGAGGTTTTTATTTCATTTCATTTCACAATACGAATCTGCATTAATTGTTGTTTCAGGCATTCCACAAGCAACACACCTTTTTGGACTCAAACAACAGTTGCCATAATGTTACTGTTGTTGAAGGAACGTTTCACTTTTGTGGTCTTCATCATCTGTCACAACGAATTTAAAAAAAATACCATAAGTATTATAACGGTCAAGAGACTCCAAAGATTCACCGCGTGTTTTGTGGTTATCAGTCAATATAGTTGCCAGTTGGGATCCAGTGAGCGCAAACTTTTCTCTTTAGTAATGTCAGGGCAGATATTGAAACTTCCGGAAATTGCATCGATAATTCAGTTATTGTGAACCTTCGACTGTCCAACTTGCTGTACAATGCCGTCTGTTAAGTTGGAATTTTTTGAATCATTGGCGATATTCATACTAAATACACTGTTTACACCACCACTAGTTTGTCTCTTCTTGGTAGTACAACCTTTGCATCCAAATGGTTTCAGTTTCTGTAATTGAAATTAGTCTCAAATATTATAGCTGATATCTTAATATTCGCTGGAGGGACATGTGTTTTTCAAGTATGTGTGCGTGTTTTTGAGTGGTGTAAGCGCTTTAGTGAGAGCAAATCAAAATTAAAGGCAATATTGATCGTTTTTTTCGACATTAACGGTATCGTGATGACTGTATGGGTTCCAGAGGATCAGACTGACAACCAGACTTACTATTTGTCAGTTTTGGCAACACTGCGAGAACGATTTCGTAAAAAACGGCCCGATTTTGCACCAGGATAACTGTGAAGCAGTATTTGGCTAGTAA
This sequence comes from Diorhabda carinulata, assembly GCF_026250575.1. Taxonomy (NCBI): domain Eukaryota; kingdom Metazoa; phylum Arthropoda; class Insecta; order Coleoptera; family Chrysomelidae; genus Diorhabda; species Diorhabda carinulata. Next base: position 17,498,611 of record NC_079462.1, read on the forward strand.
GCGCACTCCAGTGCTCGAACATCCGCCGTACTCACCAGATTTAACACTTTGCGACTTTTTTTGTTTCTGAAGATGAAATCTACTTTGAAAGACACCAGATTTGAGTCGATGGAAGCGGTAAAGCAAAAAACGGCAGAGCTCCTAAAGGCACTCACCACAGAAGACTTCCAGCACTGCTTCGATCAACTGAAAAAACGTATAGAAAGGTGTGTCGAGGGAGGGGAGTATATTGAAGGGGAGCATTAGAATGTAGAATATTTTTTATAATAAAACCCTTTTTCGTAATCAGCTTTGTTATTTAATACCCAGACTTCGTATAAAAATACTGACTAAGCAGGCGGCATCACCCGCATTAAGATTATCTAGTAGCTTGAATTTCATTAGCTTCGCGGAATTTGAAGTGAAATATCGTAAAAGTTAGGATTCTTAGCGTTCTAGGATTAATTCATATTCTTTAATATATTATTAATTTATTAATTACAATATTATAATGACAAATCAATTCAACTACGAAAAACTTCAATTTGCTATTAAAATGAAAATTCCGAATTCATTGCCAAGCATGATAGAGGAATATCAAGTTGTAATGAAGAAACGACCAAAACCAATTGTTATATTTCGTTATTTCGATTTTTATTTCATTATCTGTGTAGAATATTTACAATTAGTAATGAATAACCCTGTATTTATGTTGATAATTTACCTTTGATTACAGCCTCTGAAAACGCACTTGTATCTTGAATAATTGGTTGGTTACGATTTAAAAATATTAAATCTTTTCCAGTTCGTATGGCCAACCCTGTTTTTAGTCCCCGGGGTACAAACGCTGCGTCACCTTTTAAAATAATATGATGATCGAGAAATCAATTTTGTCATATAATTAATTCATCATACCATCGAATACTTCCCATTCTCTATATCTAATTGGTCCCGTTGAATTCTTTCTAATTTTATGTTCTATCACCCCTCTTCTACCAATTGTATAAAATGTGGATGGTACTACTGATTCTTGGATAATATCTTGATTTTCCATGTTATACATCAACTGAAAAATACAATTTTCATATTTAAGTCATATTTCAATATAGAAAAATAGTTAGATCTTTACGAAATGTAATCTTATGTTCTAAGTTGCTCAAGTTGTTATTTTTCAAAGAAACTATATTTGACCATTTTACCAAATCTATCAAATATTGAGATGAGAATGTTAAAATATGGAGATCATCACAAGATAAGCATAAAAGTTGCCAAAACAATTTTTGAAACGAATGCGATTCCCAAATCTTAATATAGGAATGTGAGTACTAACATTCGCACATTTAATAATACTTAGGTGACATTTTATAACGATAAATAAAATATTTTTCGCTGGAAAAGGTAAGGCGGCCCCTAGACAATCAATTTATCAATTTTATTGCCCAATATCATGAATTGTGTAATATTATTGACTGTTTAGGTTTGAGTGAGCTTAATTTTTATTGCACCATATTTTTCCATCGTATCGTATAGAGTCAGAATTGCGCATAATGACGGAAAAAGAGAATTAAAAAGTTAAGAAAAGAATTTTTCGTAGAATTTATCCAATTATACAGAGAATTGCCACATTTGTGACGTGATGCTTATGAAATATTGTTGTCTAAATACAAAGAGATGTTTCCACGGGCAAGCAAAAATGATGTGAAGAAAAAATTCAATTCTTTGAGAACTAACTACCGGAGGGAGCTTATGAAACATCTCTAGTCGATAAAATCCGGATCTAGTACAGACAACATCATATTCCAAACTAGTTTGTGGTATTATAATGAAACGTGTTTTTTTTACACGATCAAGAATCCGCATCGGATTAACAGTCTAGTTTAATCAATGGCGTGATCAATTCTAGTAGATATTGAAACTGTTTCAAGTTCAGTCGTACAAAATTTTTGATATCTTCTACATCAAATATCATCAAATCTTTTAAAAGATTTTCGTGAATGTATTTCCTCTTTTTCTTGAACCAATCTTTCGACTATCGACGTGTTCAGCAGCTAAATCTTGTTGCTTTACGCACAGTGTACACGGAATGAACACTATTCTTTGACTAAACAGGAAACATTGCCCAGCAGTTCGTTTATTGTGCAATTTAATTTATCGTTTGATTTTAAGCGCCTTTCAATCTTATTGTACAATAAAATATATTGTACAATGTTATTGTAGGATCTATGGGCCGCCTAATAGTGAGTCATTCTCGGATTAATCGCTAATACATTTCACCCAGAATCAGAATAACTTATGAGAACATCAAGATTTCAAGCAATGTTGATTATATTTCGATATTCCTGACATTATACAAAGTACATCTTTGGTGGGAAAAATATCCTACTGAAAGAGTTAGTTCTTCTTATGTCCGGTATTCAAGGCATTACCAAGAATCAAGTAAATATGTAAATTAGAATTATTCAATGCAAATATTATTTACGAAATATTTAAAGATCTTATTCAATACGTGATTGGCGCTGATTCAATAATATGTTTGAATATTGTATGGCGCGCCATTATTACATTGGTCTAATAACGAAAGATGATTTTAACTCACCTCAAGTCCTTCGTTATTAAATATCCATATGTTGACACCCTCAATGGAATCACATTTGTTTTTATGATTTCCGCGTGTAACTAAAAAGAGAACGTCCTCATCAACAACTGATACTATCTGTTCAAATTGACCGCTGGTAACGTTTGTAAAAAGTGGAATAAATCTAGTTCCATTAAACACGTATATATCTGTCATACAATTTTCATGATTCACTAAGAGGTAGTGAAAGCTATTGTAAATGAAATCATGAACCAATTTAATTTTACTCGGAAAACTAAATCTTTGAAATTCTTCAAAATATTTTAGCTTGTATATTTGCGATTTGGCTTTACCATATAAGAATGTAACATCTTTACAAATGTTTGTGTAATCCTCCTAAAACATTAATATTGTAATTATTTATGAAAAAAATTCATACCAAATCCAATATATAAGTTCACGTATAAGCTTAAACTATATTTGATGAAGAATAATATTAATGATCAGGGCTTGGCGGAGACAAATAATTTTTTTTTAAATTTTTTTCCTAAATCGTTTGTACGTAATTTGCTCTTGATTGTTCGATCAAATTTGATCATTGTTCGAAATTCATTTTTTTTATAAATTATTATTAAAATTTTCAGAAGTCCTTCTGAAGCAATGTCCGTTTTTTCTTTATGGATGCTCAAGATTGAGCATTTTCTTTGTCTGTAGCCTACCAAAAGTGCTTTTAGAGGAAGGTGTTTTTGTAAATTTTTATATTTTCTGAACACATCCAAATATTGCACCGCATTGCTATAGATCACAGTAAAAACCCGTCGAACATGTGTTTTCGTGTGATTAATACGGACTACTAACTGAGAACCAGTATCCTCTACATCGTCTATTTATAAATTATAAATGTCTTCTCTTATGTCTTCTCTTCGATAGCCTCTGGCATTGCCTCCATCATAAATGTTTCAACTTCAACTGGTGGATGACGGATATTAGCTAATGCAGCGTCGTCCTGGTGGCATATTTACGAAAATGATGTATCCTTCAATTTCCCGATGGTTGCAATATATTTGGTGCATTCCACTCACGATTATCACGATCATGACCTGGGTGATTGCCGTTCCACTCAGTCCAGAGCGTTTTAATCGTAAACCAAATTGAAATGGATTACGAAGCGTTCTGAGAGGAGGGGTAAATTGCAAAACAGAAAAAAATTTCCCCCGAAAATTGAACGCAACATTGGAAACTACGATTTCGTTCTGGGATAGGATTCGCAATCAGCTGATCTACCTGAATCAGGATAGTTTCCGAAGAGTATCGAATTTCTAATAATCAATTATATATTTACCAATATAGTATCTTCAAACTGTGATTTCTTGTTTTTCCTATCTTCCACGTCTATAGAGATTCGAGTCAAATTTAAACCATTAATTGTCCAAAGTTCTTGAACATCATCGAAAAATGTGAGGTTATTCAGATTCCAATCATTACAAATTTGTTGAGTTTCTCTTGAATCAATTTTCAAGCTAGTTGTCTTCCACTTTACTAAATTAACCTCATTAATAAAACCATCGATGGTTATATTCGATTCACTGACTGTTTTTGAGTTGAAATTATAATCTGAAGTAAGTATTTGATCGGTGTGTGTAGTCACTATTTTCGATGTATTTTTGTTATTGACTAAGCTGACATTCAAATTCTGACGAACCAAGATGATATTATTGAAGACTGTTTTAGTATATATTTCTTGAAGGCTGTTTTTCTGGAATATCAAAAAAACGTATTAATTGCTTATTGAAAGATTCTGTTGAATTGTGAACATATTCAAATCGTCAGAATGTATAAGTGATTAACTGAGAATAATTTTTATAACATAAATTAAATATAATAAATGTATGTTGAATGTTAGGTACTACGAAGCTATAAGCTTTTGAGCTAGAAGATGAAATAGCAGGAAACAATTTTTGCGCGGACACGTCACTCGTGAACTGTGTGATGCAGTAATCTGCATTTAGTTGCTGGAGATTCATTCCAAGCTGCACAAATTCAGGATACGAAGCTAATGGCGTGAGGAGGGAAAAGTACCACAAGAAGCTACGATCGTTATGTTTTTTTCAAGAACTAATGTGCAAGAATAACCTAAGGATATTGAACTGAACACTGCTGTTTATCAATGGGATCACGATTCCAACAATCCGTGAAGTGGAGAGTAGCCTCTCCATGCCAGGAGCTAGTAATTTGAAATAGGCATAAGACACTCTAATAAGAAAAGAAACACGCCATTATGGAGCAATAAACTGTTAAAATTATGAATAGAAGTACGGAAACTCTTTAAAAGATCTGCCAACAAAAGACAATTGTACACCAAAAAACTCACCATAGGTATCAAAATGTCTGATGGAAGTTGAACGAAATGGCAAAAGGGAAGTGCATCTTTCCATTTCTACTAACTTTAACAGGGTACTTGTGGAAATAAAATTGAAAAATTTCGCTACTGCAGATTTTATCGTGTTCGAGTATGCGGGTGAAACAACATTGGCGAATCGATCCCATGGAGCCATCTCAAATAGTTGGATTAATTAATGCTTTGAATCTGTATGAAGAGCTGTAGCATATATGTCCGGCTTAGCAGGACAAAAGATATTTTTTAGTTGCAATACATGCGCTAATTCTAAGCTAATCAGCTATGTAGTAGATAGACTTGGAAGTTTGCAATGTTATGTCATGAGTGACTGGACTGCATTTCATATATCTATGGTTTAAATAAGTGTGAGTTAAAGGTATTTAATATCTATTTTTATCGAAATAATCGTATTATTCAGATGTAGTTTACGAGTGTCCAACTACTTCCAGATATTTACAATGAAACTGGGACATTTTTACTGAAAATATTTTTCAAAATTAGCATGAGAATGTCCTTCTACTCAACTTTTGACGTGGATTATCCAAACTAGAGAATTTTTCATATAACAATATTATCCCGCCACCTCGTAAGAACTGCTTTAATAAATTCAATTATGCTAAATGTTCTAGGATAAATCCCTTAAATATTGACCAATATTGTGACATAGAATGTGCACACGAAAAACATGTTTGCTATGTGGAAAATCATGAAATTGGTGATTCTTTGGGTATCTGTGAAAATGGAAGTTTCATAAAAGTAAAAATGTATTTATTAATTGAAAATTATATCCGAAAAGAACACGAGTCATTCTGTGAAAGAGGCATAAAAATATGTATTTGTAGGTTTCTGATTTAGCTCTTTTTGTCCATGGCATTATTTAGAATGAAACAGTCGGCAGGTTAGATGAAAAGTTCAAGTTCACAAAAAAGTTTACGATATACAGTTTAAAATACAAAAGAAAGAACAATGAGAATATAAACGAAACGAAATAAATTAGAACCTGTTACAGAACATAAAATTATCTAAATATACAAATAAAAGAGAGTGTTATAAAGATTGTCCCATTTGAAATTGTACATTGTACTTTTTCGCACTCTTTTGGATGTTATAATTAAACTTCCATTTGAAAAGCATCGTTTTTCTGCACGCTTTTGGATATATGTATAATATTTAATTTAACGTATTTATATGAGTTTTTGAATACTCAATTTTAATGGTGGTCGTTGAAAACAATATTAAAATCAGTTGATTATTGATAAATAATTAGTACTGATTCTGAATCAATTTTCGTAATAAAATATTTTCGTCCAGCAGTCATGTCGAAAATATTGTGGTCTCCTGGACAAAATTAGAAAGTTAATGAAATTTGTGGGGATTGTTTGGGGATGTATAGGGAAGCTAAATCCAAGTTTTCGAATAAATCTAGCCTGTGCTCGAGTGGGAGTAGCCTAAAAACCACGATTTTCTCGTACTTGTTTCAGTTTTTGTCTTCTAACTACCAAACTATGCATCCTACCGAAAAAGATATTATATACCTTTTCAAAGTAGATGAGAATCGCTATCGTTTAAGACTTTGTAGGTCTAATAGGTCCCGAGATACAGCTCTTCAAAATTTGCCAATTTTTTTCAAAAATTTGAAAAATTTATGTTTTGGTCGTCTTTTGCACGACAGGCATATTGGCTAAACTACTGATCCCACGAGGAAGTCATTAGAAGTGAAGTTGTAGAACAGTTATTTCGCTTCAATCTAAGCACAACCGCAACGCTGTAGAACGAACAATTTGCAAGTTATAAGGAAAAATCTAAACATCAACAAAATCCGATTTCTGAAGAAATGGAGCTCTCAACAGTATAGCAGTTATCCTGTACAAAATTGATTAGAAATGTTGGGATATTGTTCGGGGATACCAAGGGTATACCGAGTTTCTTTGACAAAAAAGCCTGCGCTCGATCGGGTGGCCAAAATTTCTTTTATTCTGTTTTCGGAATGGGCATTAAATTCCCTTCAAATTTCACTAGTCACATTACTATGCAGGCATTTCAAAATACGTCAAATTTCTCAAAATGAAGAAATGGTTTGAAATAAGTGCGGTTGATCTTAAACAATAGTGATTCTCATCTACTTCAAAAAGGTGTATAGTATCTTTTTCGGTAGGATGCATAGTTTGGGAGTTATAAGACAAAAACCGAAACAAGTCCGAAAAAATCGTTGTTTTTCGGCTACTCCCACTCGAGCACAGGCTAGATTTATTCGAAAACTTGGATTTAGCTTCCCTATACATCCCCAAACAATCCCCGAAAATTTTATTAACTTTCTAATTTTGTCCAGGAGATCCCAATATTTTCAAGATGACTGCTGGACTGAATTATGAAGCTCTCAGTCTAAGTCATATAACTTTATTCTGACGATCTAAATTTGTTCTCTTGATAATTGTTGGTTTCACGTTCAATATTTTTTTCCGTTTAGTTACCAATAGCTACATAACCTCACCATTATGGTTCTGCTCATTTCCTCAGGTAAATATAAGTTGTTGATTGTTTTTCCCACAAAAATATCTTTGAGAAGTTTCAGCTTGATAAATTCCATCTTATCAATGGTTTGATTCGTTTTCAATGGAACCAATCTCTTCATATCTATTCCACTAACAAAATCTGTTATTAAGTTATCATTAATGTATACGTGTTCGAAAATGTAGTGATCTGTAAGTGAAAATTATTTATATGTATTGGAAGACCTAAAATTCAACCAATAAAAATTCAAAACAATGTGTATAGCGACAAGAATCAATAAACTCTATATTTAAATCGTGTGTCAATTCGAATATTCAATTTAGAATCTTATGAATTTGATAATTTTTTTTTAAAGAAAAAACATAGACACCAATATCCTTAATAAAATATTGTCAGTTATTTATAATATGGTTAGGTTAGGTTAGGTATATGCACAATTTTACATTGTATATTGACTTTAATTTCAGTCCCTGATGATGAACAAACAAGTATTCGAAAGCTAGGAATTTATACAAACACTTTGTGTGTTTGATTTGATTCCCACAACTGAAAAGTTTTTAGTAATATGACCATCAGTTTAAAATATTCCAACTTAGCTAAATATTCTTTATATTAGACGAAATGAAATATTCCAGGTATCTCGTATTAATCTCTTCATAAGATTGTGGAACAAGTGTAGAGTCAATTAAATTATTATTTCGTTGTGTTACATAATTGGAGTGTTAGCATTTAAATGAAACTAGTTGTATTCCCTATGATAATAATAATTTTCTATAGGATTTTTTTTTTAATAATGACATAAATCATTACATACCTCGAATTAGTCCTTTGTCTAAAGAAATGCCTCTATCAATCCAATTACTCACATTGAACCCACCTATTGTATGAGCACCTACATTCTCATCTACAGTTAGTTTTTCTTGAACAAGGACCGTTTTTGAAAATACTACTTTGCTGTTTATGTCTGTGTCCATACTTGTTAGAACAATATTGGAGACGACATCATTAAATTTTATGTAATTAAAATGATTCTTGATAGCTAAATTTCCAGCAATGGAAACCTAAGAATATTTTAGTAGCTTTTTAATATTGTTCCATTCACTGATAATGTTTACTAGGCAGTTAAATCAACAAAATTTCAATATTTTCTATGTAGATACGAAGATATATTTGAAAATTCTTAGCCTACTATAGAACCAAACAAAATTTCAATGTCAAAATATTTTATTACTAATCAAATTCTCCTCTTAATTGGATACATTTATTACAGCGAACCTGCAACGTCTATAGACCTTTCAAAAAAAATGTTTCTTCTTGCTCTGCAAACCAGACCTCCATAGCTTTTATTACCTCCTCGTTGGAAGAAAATTTACGACCTTTTAAACTTTTTTCAGTTGAGGAGAGATGATAGTCGGACGGAGCCAAATCTGATTAATAAGGGGGGTGTTCTAGTAATTCAAACCCTAAATCACGAATTTTTTGCATGGCAACATGAGATTTGTGTGCAGGGGCGTTGTCCTGCAAAACAACACACCTTTGGATAGCTTTTCGCTTGAATAGTAGTCTCCAGTTATTGTTCTATCCTTATGGTAATCCCAAAAAACTGAAGCAAGAACTTTTCCAGCAGATCTAGGTCTAGGCTAACTAGATATCAATACATCCTCGTATGAACTGAGCAACACAGGATATTATTTTGCAATACAATAATTTCCGAAACCGAAAGGTGTATTTCAAGTAAACGTGGAGTAAGCGTTTAATCGAATACAATACATTCAGTATTTTAACATTCTGATCTGATTGTTGACTTATTATAAATAAAAAAAAAATAATTAGAAACACTCACGCGCTCTTTGAAAATTGTGTCATTCCTAAAAGTTATATCCTTATTCCTGAAAGCCATATCTTTAAAAACTTCCAGGATATCTTTGTTATTTATTTTCCCAAATATCTTTAATGATTCAATGTAAGGTAACCTTCTGAATATTACATCGCCTACAAAATAGTGAACCAGGATTGGATTACAAATTTTACCAACCATAATTCACCCTTGAATAATCATTAATTACTCACTTTTAAGATAATAATTGCCGTTAGATACAAGAATATATTCTAAAACAACTGGTACTGGTACATCGTTCATATTTTCGTTCACAACTACTCGGTTTAGATTAACATCTCCTTCAATTTGTATAGGACCCATTATTGTTTGATTGTATTCCTTTGTTAATATGTATTCCAAAAAAATGTTGTTAAGGCGTTTAGTTTCTATTAGCTTCATGACATTAATACCACTCTGAAATGTTTTATTACCAGAAAATGCAATATGTGTTTCATTTTTGAAGACGATCTGTTTTACATAGTTATCCCATTCCACAAAACTTAATTCAAAGATTTCAATAGCTGGCACGTAGATGTCATTCTAAAATAATTTTTCAGTAAGATGAAGCGTATGCTAAGAAAAGAATGAAAATAAAAAATTTTAAGAAATCTTAAAAATTACATTGTTAATATACCATATTAATCTTTGGTTGGTAATATAGTCGATACTATTTAATCAGACCCAGTGATTGGTATTTCCAATCGCGGTTTCTTATATACTTTCATAATAAATACTGGTTGTACCAATTCAGAGATAGGCGACTTAGTTGATTTTGTTAAATGGCGATACTAAAGACTGATTTTCTTTGCTGGTTTCTTTTTGGCAACAATGTTTTTGACAGTTCACGCCATATAGTTATGATAGATATAACAGGATGTTTACATATGTTTGCTGATAACGTCAGAAAATTATGATCAAATTTCACTATGAGAAAATAAGTTGTATGAACTGCACTGTTATCGCTTTATTATATTGAATTATCGTGTCTTGTTTCATTCTCAAACTTGTTCAATTTGGTCTATAATTCAATCATGAATTGATTCACGAACGAACAACGCTTGCAAATTATTGAATTTTACTATCAAAATTCATGCTCGGTTAAGAGAGTCCATCGCGCACTTCTTACAATTTATGGGCAGTTTGATCGGCTTACTGAGGGAACTATTAGGAAGCTTGTGACTAAATTTTGAACCCAGTTACCATTATTGGACATTGAACCACTAACACGCAAACGTACAGTGAGAACCGAAGAAAATATTGCGGCTGTATCCTCCGGTATTACTGATGACCGTGAAATATCGATTCGCCGCCGTTCGCATCAATTGGGCCTCTGTTACTCCACTACGTAGGAAAATTTTGCCAAAGAATTTGGGTGCAAAACCTTATAAGATACGGCTGGAGCAAGAATTGAAGCCACACGATCTACCACAACCTCTAACATTTGGTGGATGGGCGCTGGCAAATTTGGAGGGAGATCCAATTTTTTATCGAAAAATTGTGTTCAGCGACGAAGCTCATTTCTGGTTGAATGGGTAGGTCAACAAGCAAAATTGCCGTATCTGTTGTGAAGACCAGCTAAAAGTATTGCAAGAGCTACCAATGCATCCCGAAATAGTCACTGTTTCGTGCGGATTATGGGCCAGTGGCATCATCTTCAAAAGCGACAATGGCCGGAACACTACTGTGAATGGCGATACGGTGTGATGATTGACGACTTTTTTTGCCCAAAATGGAAGAATTGGTCATACCTGACATGTGGTTTCAATAAGGCGGTGCCACACATCACACGAAACAATGATCAAATTTGGAGCCGCCTTCGGCGAACAGTTCATCTCACGTGATTTAACGCATTCGGGCTATTTCTTGGGGAGCCATGTTAAGGCTAATGTCTACAGAGATAAACCAGCAACGAGTGACGCACTGGAAACCAATATTGAAGCATTTATCCGTGAAATACCGACCAAAATCATCTGTGCCAAAATTAGACCTTGCGCATGGGCTATCTAAAGCGAAGCCCCGGTCAATATTTCCATGAAATCATCTTCAAACGTTAAATTATACTGATCTTTCTATCGATTCCAATAAAGATTTCATCCATTTTCTTCAAAATTTTTGTGGTTTTTTCCAAAATCAAATCTTATACCTCTTAAAAAATCACTAATTATAAATTCCTACCAAATAAGTGTTAATTTTTTAATAAAATGAAAATAATCCACAGACATGTCTCATTAGTTGCACATTATCATTTGATAAAAAAAATATCTAAATATTAATAGGAAGATTGTATTGATTTGCTTTTCAATATCTTAAAAATTGGTTAATAATTAATTGAAAAATAGCCGAAAATGTTTTATGTACCTAACTGAAATTTGACGAATGATTGGATAAAAATATTAAGAATACAAACGAAATTTAGACGTCTAAAATTTGGCGAAAGCGGAATTCGTTTGAGGTTTGTTTTTATATATGTTTTTATAACAACAGCGATTTGTTTACATTATTTTTCTGAACTAATTTTTATTTTTTTTGTTAGTTTTTTTCTGGAATTTTTGATAAATTCGTTTTGGATATTTAAACGAGTTTGTTTAGCGGAGATAGTTAGTTTATAATGAATAGTCATAGTGAACTGAATGAAGATTTTAAGGATGATCTGGGAAATGGGTGGATTGAGGAAATTATGTTTTAGAAAAGATCCATCTTAATTTCATACGAGTAATCATTCCCTGAATTTTGTCGCATGAATTTAGAAACACCCTGTACAACATGATTTATACATCAATGGCTCTAGCCATTCTCAATAAATGTACTTACCTCAAACGTGAGTTCTGTGACGTTTGTATTATTCAAATGATCAAATAAATTGATGGGCATAAAAAAATCTGCTAGTTTTTCATTAACTTTCTCAAATTCGATGGAATCTAATGCTATTAGATCTGGAAAATTTACAAAAATGGTCAATGAAACGTGAATAATGCAATATACAAAAAGATAATGACTATGAAGTAGAGAAAATATTAATGTGGTATTAATCATGCAACATTTTTTTCAAGCTGGTAGAAATCTAAGAAAATATGGAACGATAAAACATCTGACGAAGACAAGATGAAAGGATTATTTGAAAAAACGGTTAAGCAACAGTAGATAATATTACATCAAATATTTCAAGTGTTCAAGAAACTAGGTGATTATATTTTACCAGTTCTATTTAGTCTGTGTATTAAGGTACAACTATCAATAGGCCAGAAAAGCTTTTTGGGTTCATTCATTCTGCCAGGCACTCAAAGAAACGGATCAATTTGGGTAAATCATGAAAAAACTAAAAAGAATTTGGAGAGATATCATGGAACAAGTGGAAGGGGTACTGCTCTGTTATTGATTGCTGAGAAAGCCAAACTGCTGACCGTTCTGACAGCTACTTCAAAGTCAAAAATTGCTTCTATAAAAGTGGACCATCGTACATGTGGTAATCAAAGACGATAAACATTCAGCGTACAGAATGTTCGTAACCATTTTTGATGGAAAACTGAAACAGGCTCTACAAATCTTGAAAGGGGTACCATCAAGGTAACCGGATTACAAACGGAGAACGGATAAAGAGAATAATGAGGTAGCATCCTAAAAATAGTTACTTTGGACCTCTGCATCACTCAAATCAACTTTGATCACAGTTTTAACACGAAGTGGCAGCAAATATGCTAATAAATGCACTGAAAAGTCCCCCTTGGTGGACTAAAACACTGTAAGCACTGAAGCTAAAGTTGCCAATGCCATGAGGACAAACATGTACTCACAATGGGTAAACCAGACCACAAATGAGTACAGGACAGTGATAAGGACATTCAGACGGGATGATTGGAGATTATTTTACAGTTAAATAGAACAAGGAATGAAAGGACTAGACTTGATAAGATACTTCTTAGGAACCCACATGATATACTGGGCTCCCTCGTAAACTCAAACGGAGATTTCTCGGAATGGAACGAAGAAAACTGTTTTTTCGTGCATATGGGGAAGATCTCTGACAGAAAAAGCTTTCGAGTAAAGTCTCTTTTTGTGGACTAAAACACTGTAAGCACTGAAGCTAAAATTGCCAATGCCAACAGGATAAACATGTACTCACAATAGGCAAACCAGACCACAAAGGAGTACAGGGAAGCGATAAGGACACTCAGGATGATTGGAGATTATTTTACAGTTAAATAGAACAAGAAATGAAAGGACTAGACTTGATAAGATACTTCTAAGGAACCCACAGGCTATACTGGGCCTTCAAGCTAGCTCAATTGGTTGCATCCCGGAGTTCGAGCAAAGGAAGGTGGTTGTTAGAATTCTAGCTAAACTTGTCCGGACTTGTCTAGCTTTTGGCCAAATAAAGATCCGTCATATTAAAGACCGTAGAAAGAGATACCTCTCAAACGGCAGCTTGCATACCTATAAAACTGCGATTTCAAAATAGGCCTTACCAAGACGGTATCTCTATGATGGCCCATATGGGGGGCTGGAGGTTTTGATGTGAAGATTTTCATAGATATAAAGAGAGTTTCTGCAATACCTCAGATATCTAAGAGCCAAAAGAAGTTCAGGAGCTCCACTGCCTTGTACAGCGCAGTAGCATTAATGGCAATGTCCACCGAATCAAATATGATTCTTGAATGCTACAAGGTACTCAGATTGTAGATACATCCTCAGCTGTCCGGCTCAATGCCATAGAGGAAGACATTATGATACACATCTTCTGCAGTTTTCCAATTTTTCAATTCTGAAGAGCCTACATAGGGTAGTGCAAGGGATTGGTATTAGTAGGAAACGGTTGGTCTCTTACATATCGGTTAGATGCATGAGAAATAATAAATAACGGAAAATTTGGAAGAGCTAAAAAGCGAAACTACTACTAAGTAAAAAAGAACATCAGTAATATGAGAAATCGGAGTGATACTAAAATAGTAAGCTAAAGACATGAAAAAAAGTATTTGATAAATCAAATACAGTCCATAAATTTTGTGACTGTCTAAATATTTAATGACAAATACTGAGATAAAGAAGAAGATCAAAAAGAATATCAAATCTTCACTGAGATTGTTATTAAAAAGGAAAGGAGGAAATTTCGAGAATAAGCACGGATGTAAAACTAACTTATTCGAATATTCAATATTGAAGAACTCACTCGTAACAGATAGGTTCCCACAATTAAGCTTTTCAATCAATTTCTCAATCAAGTCTTCATCATTTAAGATCGCTTCGTTTTTTCTTCCATTAATTTTTGTGAAGGACAAAGAATCTAATCTAGATTCCGAAATATTCATATCAAATTTCAAGCTCTGGTTCCTGCTTATACTTAAATAATTCTCACTAAGCTGCTCCAAGTCAAATTTTGTTACATTTCCAATAACTTCCCCTAAAACAGTATGCGAATAAATATACAGGGTGTCCATAAATCCGACTGCTAACGCTATAGAGGAAATTCCATGGGTCAAATTATGCCCATGGTATTAAAGTTTTAAAAATAAAATAATTTATTCTTCATAAATTGTTTGGAGTGATAGATTGTTATTGAAACTTTTTGACGATTATCAGGTTCTTCTAGCAAGAATAGATGATTTCTAAATTTTTCCAGAGGCGTACAGCAGGGGTCAAGGACACTTTTTCTACCTCTGAATTCTGCGAAACTAGATAAAATGTTATTTTTTTCGAAATTTTGAGTTTTCATTCTTTGATAAAAAAGTAACAGCAAGTCCACGCTAAAATCCAGCTTTTTCGAGAAAAACATCATTTTTGACCGCTCTTGTGATTATTAATAAAAATATAAAACAGTTTCTACCGAATAAAGTTACATCGATAATTTTGTATTACAAAATGATATCTGTTCGTTAAACTATACGTTTTCTTCGCAAAGAATATTATCTTTTACTATGTTATTCCTGTTTACGGAAAATTTTTAATTTACATTAATACCATTCAGATAAAAATTTCACACAAACAAGTAGAAGTAATCTCAAAGTTTTTTTAAACACGCCTTGATCATTCGCACCGATAACATTAAAAAGTATTTGTTCTCATTTTCCAATAAGTGCAACGAAGTTATGGTGAGATTCCATTCATTGTTAAGGGGTTAAAAAAATTCAATTTACAAAAATAAAACGTAAAATTATTTGATTTTTGCTGGAGTTGCTCCTTTAGTTTTCAGAAATGGCAACACTGATGCGAATATGTCAAATCTGATATTATAAAATGTAACATTTTTATTGGTAAACTTAGAACAAGTTGTCATATGAGTGCTATTTGCATGATTTATTATGACTTTCTACGTGGATTAGACTAACAACAGTGTGCCGATCAACAAGCTTCACTATTGGGGATGAAACATCATCTAAGGTAGGGTGACCATTCGTACTGATTTTACCAGTATAGTACTGGTTTTCAGGAAATAAGTCCTGGTTAGTCATTAAACAAAACTAGTACACGAAAAGTAGTGGTTTTAGATTAGAAAACATTAAAACAATAAATTTAATAAAATGAAAATAATAAAACTAGAACTGGCAACCCTGATAATTCTATATGATATCGTCAGGTGTCGCTTGAGTAGGACCGTCACGATATCTTACTAGTCAGTGGTGGTTTGATGTACTACTGTGATGTACCTAAATTATTATTATCTCGGCGGCAAAACGACGAAAGTTTGTGTTTAATGATGATTTAAAATTAATATATACATTTATTAAAGAAAGTAATAATATTGATCATAGTGAAGTATATTGTGAAAAATGTAGAAGTACGTTTTCTATTGCAAATTGTGGAAAAAGCGACATCGAAAACCACATAAAAACAGTTAAACACAAACGAGCAATGTCAGCAGCAATTGCAAGTTCGAGTATGACATCATATTTTAAGAAAAAAAAATTTAAAACTACCGAGAAGAAAATAGGTTTATGGACATATCATACAGTTATGCATAATCAATCTTTTCGATCAATGGACTGTACCTGTAAACTTATCAAATTATGTTTCGATGGTAAATTCACATGCCCTTGGACCAAATGTTGAGCTATAATCACCGATGTACTTGTTCCTTATGCAAATGAAATATTGACTGAAGATTTGAGAAACGTAAGTTTTATATCAGTATATTCAGACACGTCAAATCACAAAGAAATTAAACTTATTTCTTCACTTGTTATTTTTCATACAAGAATGGAATACAGGTAAAAATTATTGGAGTAAAGGATTTTCCAGGAGAAACGTCTGACATATTTACCGAATATATTGTAAAGCTCTCAAAAAAAAACATAACACTAGCTTTGGAGTCATGGGAAGAGCCGGGAAAAATATTTTCACCAAGCTAAAAGCTACTTTAGATGTTCGACAGCTTATGGGAATTTGTTGCTCAGCGCATATTTTAAATATGCATATTTGAAATATTTCCTGCGTTAAAATCGTATTTTACGTCTAATGAAAAAAACCGACAATTATTAAAAATTATTATGAAGATCCCGAAACTGGAACTTGGCTTTTCTTTCTCCATAATGTGTTGTCAATGTTTCATAACACGGTTTTAAAGATAAAAGGACAGGATATGAGGTGTGGCTAGTAAATAACGAGACTGCGCGCCTAGAGGGCACCCTAAATGGGTGAAGTAAGAATCGAATAGTGCGTTGAGTGTCTACATATCTTGTCTATGGACGTCCCAAAACACGTTTCAGTCACTATTATAGTATTTGTGCAGTAGCGGTTTGAAACGAACGTGCTTTCTTTTCGTGCCGAAAACCATGTGTGGCCAAAACAGAAACAATCAATCTAAAATTTCTCGTTGAATTAAAAAAAAAACCGATTGAGTGCTATAAATTGTTGTAAACGGCATATGGCAATTTTCTACCTCATGTGCGCGTTTCTGGTGTAAGCGCTTTAGTGTGTGCCGAGTGATCACTGAAGATGACCAGCGTCTAGGTCGCCCTACGGAAACAGTAACTAAAATCTTCCAAACTGTGCGTGCAGATAGTCGAATGAGCATCCGGATGATTGCCGATGCTATAAAAGCCGATAAAGAAACAGTTAGAAAAATTTTACACAAGGAATTACACATGAGCAAAGTCTGTGCGAAGTTGGTGCCAAAAAATCTGACTCCTGACCAAAAGTTCTTGCGTCAACGGGTCTACTCAGATTTCCTTGATTAGTTAAAAAAAGATCTGCTTTGAAAGGGATCCGATTTAAAACGATAGAAGAGTTAGAGCAAAAAACGGCAGAGACCTAAAGGTTCTTACCAAAGAAGACTTCCAGCACTGCATCGATCAATGGAAAAACGTATGGAAAGTTGTGTGGCGAGGAGTGGCGAGTATATTAAAGGGGAGCATTCGAATGTAGAATAATTTTTATAATAAAACCCTTTTTCGTAACCAGTTTCGTTATTTATTAGGCAGACCTCGTAATTCTATGAAACATATATCATTTATAATGAGCTTAAAACCAAAATTGCTGACAGGATAGCAAGTGTGTTTCTGCCCCTGCAAGAAATCCTTGTTGATTGTCAAAAATAATTTAAATGAAATATACAGGACAACAAAAATTTGTTAAATTCATTTCTCAGCAAAATATAAGAAACAAACTGAATTAAATAATGGTTTATCATGTTATGTTTATGTTTATTATGTTTTATTTTTTTATTCAAAATTCTTATTTTAGTTATCACATTTCTTGTGTTTACATAAACGAAACATTTTTTGATATCTAGAAGTTTCTTATTCACTTAGGTATACAGGTGAATTTTTGATAAAAATTCACCTGTATAGGTCAACGTTTTTGTTGATGTGTTCGAATCACATGTTTTGGAGGTTCCTCAATCGGAATGCAAAACATGCTTCGACACTTGGTTCCAACGCATGAAAAAATCAATTAATCTTAATGGAGAATATTTAAAAAAAAATAAAGCCATATCTTATTATAAATATTAGTTCTTATTTGTCTATCTCAAAACTTAATTAGCAACCCTCGTATATTACCAGTTGAACAGTAATAAATTAAATCTTTCGCGCAATGGCATAAAATTGTCATTCTACTTATTTATTTGTACTCTTGTCAACTAACGAAGAATTCAATTAATCTTGTTTTCTGGACAAACTATTGAGATTCATAGAGTAAAATTATTTAATGAAACAACCATAATCTAACACACTCTTCTTCATATACCTGAAACTGACTACAGAATTTTAACATAAAATGTGAACATATATCAAGAAATATCATTTTGCTTTGCAAATTACCTTTTATCGTTATATTTCCAGCCCCAATTTTATCAAACGTTACGACTTGGTCAATGTATCCACCATCTGTTACGTATAAATATTCATTTAAACTTAAGTTGTTAAGCGTTTTGAAAATTTCCAAATTCGCTGCTTCTATTTCATCAAATTCTATGCTTGAATCAATGAATTGATTGGTTTTTAGTTTAGTAAAAGTATCCAGCTTAGTTATATTCATATTCTCGTATAGGCCGTGTACATCAAGTTTCTGAATTGAAACACTTCCGTTTAATACATTGTAATTAAGTTGTTGATCGGTATTTTGAGTAATAATCGAATTTATCTTCACATCGTTAATTGAATCTGAATCTATATACAAAGTGGAAGTTTTAAGACCCTTTAGAAATTCTTTCGAAGAAAAAATTGTTGCATTCACATCATCCTAAAAAAAATGAAATAAAAGTGAAAATTTGATGTTTGAAATCATCCTACATCAAAAATTTTTTGATTATATTGATTGGAATCATATATCATATATTAAATTTCAAATTCGTTGGTGGGCCAGATTGAAAATAAAAAAAATGAACTGATTTATTATAACATTTTTTTTATTAAATTATATAAGTATATAATATACGGTTGTTAAAAATCATATCGAAGTAATTATGTTGAGCTCGACTTCTCTTGTTTTTGATAATTATGGAACTTAACACAACAATTATGGATATCGTACGCGTACGTCACAAACAAATGCACAATACCTTTACAGTCACTACATCGCGGTGCAATTAAAATCCTTCTCCAACCGTATCGCTTCGATTACTCGACTCAACTGACTCCCGTTCGCGCCGACGCGCTCGTTTTATATGGTTAATGAAGGCTCTACTCTAGACTCGAAGCGCGTGGTCGACAAAAATAATAGGATATTTCCGCTTGATGTTAAAATCACTTATAAACATCCGTAGACTTGAGAGTATGAGTATTTAAAACATAGAGTAATCGAATGAAGCGTAAAAGCTCTAAAAAACATGATTCTTCTTTCTGTAACGCATTGCGATTGTGGGGCTTATTGATACGGTCCAGGAGCCGGAAGCGGCCCGTGGGGCGTATTTTTGACATGACTGATCTAATCAGTAATTGAAGACTATTAAATGTTGTTACAGATATAAAATTCTGAAGATCACGATGTGTACTTTTCAAGTATATTGAAATTAATAGTAATTTTTCGAGAGGAAGTCAATGTTAAATACATAATTTCTATACATAGTGTATCTTGGAAGTTATTGTCAGCTCTAAGCCAAAGAAGGAAGACGTACAAGATTAATTTTGTAATTTTTTACTATACCAGACACAATATGGGAGAAAAATTAGGCATCACCTTAGGTAGCATTAAGCAAATGATTTAGGAACGGGTCGGTTACCGCAAAATTTCTGCCAGATGAGTGACAAGAATTTTGAGCAGAAATTTCCACGCTGGAAGGTTTGCTTTTGGGTCTTCCGCAACGGTATGAAGAGAAATAAGGGAATTTATTGCACCGAATATCACCAAATACGCGACTTATATACACCACGCCAGTAAAGCGAACGTTGCTCTCTCACCGGGAAAGGAGTTGTGTACCTTGTTTTGGAACATAAGAGGAGTAATTGCAGTTGATTTTTTCACTCACTATTACAGTAACCTCCTAAAAACACAGTGAAATCTGTGTACAGATCAAAACGACGCGATATTCCAATCTGCTGTATAAAATTGCTGAAAGACAATATTAGAGCCCATTCAGATCTGCTTAAGATGGAAACTTCAAACGAACTGGGTTGTTTCATCCGACCACAAAATAGAATGCTAGAACTACGGATCATGCTGACTGCATTCGACGAAACGCGAACGGTAAACTAGATAGTTCGAGCCGACGAGGCCTCCTGCATGAATATCTGCCCACACTCACACACACCCCAGGCAGGTTTAATTCTTCTTCAAGGAAGACATGAGCACTCTGGTCGTTCCAGTCCACGTCGTTACGTCGATTGACCGTACCGTAACGCTCAGCTTGACGGTTGTTTCATCCGACGACGAAATGAAATGCTAGAACTACGGATCATCCTGACTGCATCCTAAAATCACAGTGAAACCTGTCTACAGATCAAAACGACGCGATATTCCAATCTGTAGTACGATATTGCTGTAAGACATCGCAATAGCGCATTCAGATCTGCTTAAGATGGATGGGTTGGTAGACACTGGAATATCCTTATAGTCCCAATTTGTTGCCATGATATTATGATTTATTTGATCCATTGGCGGACTGCGATTCTAAAACAATGCGGAGGTAGAACTCCTTCGTGCGCGAATGGTTACGAGAAAAGACGAAAAGTGTGTGGAGTGTGACAAAGACCCTGTAACTTGATAATAAAAGTTTTATATCAAAATTCCGGCTCATATTTGAACCACCTTCGTGATATTAAGTCAGACGACGAAGAAGACCGCGTCAAACGAGGTTTCACAACCATCACAGGCGTGCGCTGAGATGTTACCAAAATTGTTTACTCAGTACTATCGACATGCGCAAACGTGATCTCCTATTTTTAAATAACATAATTATAGATGATGAGACTTGAGTATTTAGATATAACCAGTTCATCACGAGTTGTCTAGCCTGTTAAACTGTGAAATCCAAAAGTTATCGAGATGTTATCGAGAAACTGAAATGCAGTGGTTAAGGCGTTCAACTAGACATCGGATACAATTGGAGGCTGCACCACGACAATTATGTACTCGGCACCACACAACGCTTATCCTATTTGACTACCTGGTGAGAATTAACGTTCTGTACAGCCCGAACATAGCAGTGGGATGCGAGAAGCGCACGTGCATCGAGCGTGCCGGCACATTTAGAAAATATTTCGTGCATCTAGCACACACTATCAGAGAGATCGTTCGACGAGCGCACAAGAAAATTTGATCTGCTGAAGTGAGTCCTAGGGATGGGCAAACATACGAACTTTTGAATAATTATTATCATTAAGACAAAACCAAAAAATATCAGCTACATCTAAGATTGAACAAAATCAGCAAATGTTAAATATTATATTGAACAAATGATAGAATAAATTATTTTTTAAGAATGAGTATATTTTTGGTATTAAATATATTATAAATTAAGTAATTAAAAAAGTGGGTATTTCGAATTTTCCACAAAAAAACCTCTTAATTTATGAATGGTTAAGGTTAGGTTAGGTTAGGTTAGAGCTTGTACTTCGGTATTGTATTACATCTCCAAAAAAATATATTCAAAAATATCTACCGCAATATATTTGAAAGCTGAGACTTTTTGGAAGTGATTTACGCAGATGGAGCCTGTTTTTAATCACTCGTATCAGTTCAATCAATGATCGACTGATCACCGGTCCTATAAGTGTGTATCGGGAATGACATGAGTAGAATTGGATCCGAACTACTAATAATTCTTAACCAATAAAAATAGGTTGGTAGATATATGTCAAATGAAAACACTGCTCTACAAGTTAGGAATTGATGGATACATCATAATTACTTGTATTTGATAAAAAATCTACATACTTTTTATTGCTTTGCTTATAAAAATTACTTCACTTACTCGATACAGGATATCTTGAAGTGATGAATAGTAATCTTCTTGATTGAAGTTATTTTTAATGAAAATGTTTCCTCTGATTTCCAAATTCTTGAAAAGAGCATTGGATTTAATTTCATCAACATCTGGTAGTTGTAGATTGGGTGGAAATTGTTGAACGAGATTTCCAACTATCTTTCCATAGACCTGAAGGAAATAACCTCTTTCTAATTACTAATACGGGAACTTGGAATTGACAAATATTCATAAAAAGTAAATAGAACTTCGTTCCACATTCATGGTGTTAATGATAAACAACTATCGTCTTTCATGAAAAAAATATAATAACAGTATGTTAACACACATTTTGAGTTGAAAATTATATAATTCAGAGATTTGCAATTGCGCGGAAAATATTTGTAAACAAGATGTATTCCTTTAAAAGAAGGGAGAGAATTATCCAGTTTGCAAACACCCCTTATTCGGATACTTCCATTAAAACTAAAACAGAGGATGTGTCTGAAGGAACCAAAAATGGCCGTACTAAATAGCTTATATATGAACAAATTAAAAATCATGTGAAACAATGATACAGTATCTTTTTAATTTTCAGATTAAAATCAGTAATCACTTTAAATAAAATGAAGAAAAATCTAGTTTACATATCTTCAGCGAGAGTCGCAAACCAAGTAATTCCGTTTTTTTCTTTATCAACATCTTGAAACCATTGGATAAATAATTTCCGAACTCAACAGATAAATTCATAAAGATACAAAAGAATCCGTTATAATTCGAAAGTCTAAATAAAAAACTTCGTAATATCTCACGGCCATTTTGTTTACAGCTGACATCTCTCCGTGTTAATTTACTTAAGCTGTTTTTCTTCAATTATTTTTCCGATTTTTGATATGTGGTCACTTTTTCAATTTTTCATTAAAAAAATCAGGACAAGTCTTCATTCAAATATTCTTTCATCGTTAAGTTTTTTGCGCCTACTGAAAAATTTGAAGCTATGCTATCTTTGTACATGTAGTATTATCTATACAGTGTGATTTTTTACCAGTTGTTTACAGTAATGTATTTTAAATTCTTTCGAAATTAGTGATTTATTGTAATTTTGATCATACAGGTTCTGAATCTTGTTATTTCATGATTTTGCTTTCAAGGACAATAAAAAACTGATAAAAAAATTGGTGATGAAGTTTTATTTTAGCCGGTTAGGTATTGAAAATAGAATATATCTACTTATACAGATTAGGTAGTTTTAAAAATTTTATGTTTTAGATAAAAATGTTACTATCAAAACCATAAATAACGAACTGAATAATAATGAAATTATTTTTATCGAAAGAACCTATTTATCGGTGTTATTGATTTGTGATATAAATATAAAGAGGAAGACAATAACAAAGGGCATTATTAGAACGAAAAAGGCTACGAATATAAACATTTCGTTATTGTTCATGTTGATTCTTCAAAAGAATTCGTGGAAAATGGGAGTTTAGTGTTTTTCACCAAACATCGTCGTCAGATTACCACGGTGAAATATTTACAAAATGGATTGCAACACAGTTAATTCTTACTTAAAAAGAACCGTCGTTAATAGTAATGGACAATGCGCCTTATCAAAGTATACTTGCAGAAAAGCAACCTTCTAATTCTTCAAAAAATATGAACCATTACAGATTGCTAAAATGAACCTAAAAGAAAATGTATATGTCATTGATTAATTTGATGAATATAGATATTGGACCAGGGATAATAAATGCTGGTGAAGACAGCTCAGATTCCGAATTGGATGAACTCTAAAGCAAGATTTTCTGTAACAATATAAATCAGTTTAAGAAATGTGATTTTAATTTAGTTAGAGGGAAACCTCTATATAATACTTCACTTTTGTGAACTACATGTACCTACTTATGTAAAATCCAAAACATCTTGCAAAAAATCAGTTCTCCAGTAACAAGTCGGCTAAAGATGGTTGATACTTATTCAACCAATATATCGATATTTATATCTAAAGAGTTCTGTTTAATATATCGATGTGAACCATACAGAGGTCAGCATAAATTAGACAACAAATTTGAATTGAGAGAAAAAAATACGGCGTCAAAATGAAAATATTGAAAGAAATTACAAAATAGAATCGAAAAAGGGTTCAAACTGATGCCCATCTTGATCAATGCATTTATGGTAACATTTCTTAACGGAGAAGCATATCAAGCTGACCGCGAGGAGTTTCAAATTCTTCTTCTTCATTTGCAGTTCGGAAGTCGGGAAAGTTGCGAGGTCTTCCAGTAAACACTGTCTTTGAGGAAGCCCTACAGGAAGAAACCGGTTATTTCTTCTTGGACGTAATAATACTACAAAAAATGTCGTCCGATACAAGGTGCATTGAAGAGTGAAACCTGTACACCAAATCCTTATAAAAAATCCGCCATATCCATAGTTCTTTCGCAGTTGATTTGATATTGTTTCTTATTGATTTTTCCAATCTGAATTCAATAAAACTGTTATTTTGTAGTAAATCCCGCCACATTCTAGTGCATTTTGAGATTTAGTTACAATATTCGCCAAGTCTAAAGGCAATTACACTATTTTCAATTTTAAAATATGCCAAATCCAAATCGGTCAATAGGAGCGTCTAGTTTCGTCACGTAACTACCCATGATCCTCTGATAGTTGTTTACCTTTTATGCTTTATTTTCCATAGAGTGTTTGGATTGATTGGGAAAGATCTGAAAATGTAGGACACTATTCTTAAGCCAGAAGAGTATGAAGAAGTTCTGGGGAAACACGGAATCGTTCATCATGTTGGAGTCACTGAAAGTCTGAATCTAAAAAGTACAGCTTGTAACACTTCAAGTTCAATCCATCAAAAAGAGTTGAGTTAGAAGAGAATTCTGGTCAAGGGTGAACTCTTTTATAAAACTGAAACTTGTGGAGGAAAATCATAAATCAAAACATAACGATGAAGCTTCATCCTGCATAAAATTACGGATGTTCGCGTGGTGTTGGATCGTTGTCCATTTTCACAGATAATTCTTCGAGCATTTCCAACTAACTTTGACCTTTAAAAAAGTACGAGCCGACGAGACCTCCTGCATGAATACCTGCCCAGAAACACAACCAGGCAGGTTTAATTCTTCTTCAATGAAGTCATGAGCTCTCTGGTCTTTCCAGTACATGCAGTTATGCCGATTGTCCGTATCGCTCTCAGCTTGAAGGTTGTTTCATCCGACGTCAAAATGGAATGCTAGAACTACGGATCATCCTGACTGCACCCGAGGAAAGTTGTTACAATACTGGTCGTCCAGGACGCGGCGCGTTGAAAACAGAGCCCATTTTTAAAAATTTCTGGTAGGTCTTCCATCCTGTTGAATTATGTGGTAATGTGAGTTCGTAAATTGTAGCTGAGATTTCTCAATATCAAATTTCATTTTGATGAAGACCACAATAAGTTGAAGCTTCGTATTCTCATCTGTTTTAAAACAAATTTACAATCTACTGAGACCTAAAATGGAGACGATTTATCTCCAAAAAGCCTTCGAAGTAAGAAATTGAAAGAAAGCTGTCCACTATAAAGTTAAAAATCTAAAATTTCAAAAGATTTAAAATAAAAAATTTAAGGTCAACTCCCGATATAACATGATGCAGTTAATTGTGACGAAAAACCAATAAATTTCATAAATTCGATAAAATTTCATAATATTATTTTTTGTAATTGAACATTCAACAAGTAGTATTACAAATTATGAATCAAAATTAACTAGATACAATTATCTACATAAGTCTTACCTCAAGTTCATCAGTGATGCCGCAATTTTTAAGTGTTTTATTGCCAAGATGCTGTTCGGTAGATGTTGTTATAACAGTTCTGGTATCTACTTGGTTGACAGAACCAACAACTGTAATCTCATCTGTTTCAAGCGTTGTAAAATGCTTATTTCCTATTCAAAAGAATTTATTGAAATAACTTCTAAATTGATATTATGGACAGTTGTAATCAGGATGTACAAAGATTAAGACAGGTATACATAACAATTACAGGGCGTTTTGTGAAAATAATCAATAATTCTAAAGCTTAGAAATGAAATATGTTTATAATGTAATGCCGACTAATCACTTTAAAATAACTTTTTAAAAAATAAATCTGTATATTCTTTCAGTTTTTATAATCTAAAAAAATTATCAATACAACCATCAGTTGATATGATGACATTTGGTTTAAGCAAATTGATGCATTACCCCACTTTATTATAGCTATTCAAAATTCTTCAAATGAAGTTTTCCTAAACACATGAATTAGAAGAGGGGCCGCAATAGAGCAGCCTACTAGATCTCCCGATTTATGGCTTTTAGACCCCTGATTCCCAAATTGGTTCAGGTAGACGGACCACCAGGGGTCCACGAAAGACTCGACGGGGCTCCACGTTGGACGTTACCGAAAATTGGGGTCCATAATAATAAGCGGGGTCCTTAAGAATTTATTTGATTGGTTTCCATAGTGGAGAACTAAAATGTTGGCTTAAATACAGACAGATAATATTCTAAGAAGTTCAACGACTGTTGTAAAAACTTGCATATTCCATATAAAGTACAACGCGTTGAGACTTGCCGTTGTCGCGCCGACCGCCTCCCGTCCGCAACGTTTGTTCCGACGAGCAAATTAATACGACTTGTAGTGTAAGTGCTTGGAATTTTACAAGAGCTTGATTTCTCACCGATCTCAATACGAATGTCAAAGATAATCGTAACCCATTGGTTTCCGGAATTTTATTAAGAAAAGTGAATCCATATTAGTGATTGCCAATATCGGAGTAGTGAGTCAAGTTTTCTAAATAAAATTTATGAGAATTGATTGGTAATTGAACTGTGAGTCACTGAAGATTTCAAAAAAGTAAGGTTGGATGGAGTCATTTCTTTGATTGGTCAGCTTTGTTTTTTTGATATCCATTCACACCGCAATTAATTAAAATTTGGTTGATTGATTAATTAACCCTATCAAGCAATCAATTCTAACCTTTTTCATTTCTAGAATTGTTAATTCGTCGTTTTACTTAAGCCACAACGCAAGTTTCTCTAGATCGAGATGAAGTAGAAGATGGGAGGCTATTTGAACATCCAATTAAAACAGATTAATTTTTATCAATTGTTTTTATGAGAAAATAATTTCTGTAATATATTTTCTACAAGATCTATATAATAAACAAAGTTATAATTATGCTGTCTTGACATTTCTGAATGCAGTTTAATAGATTATCAAAAACTGAAAAAACATGTCGATAGGTTATTTTGGAGTGACCTTCAACATCCAATCAACTTACGCCTATTTGAAAAACATTTCTTACAACATTTTCTGTGGACCTTTTAGATATCGAAATTAAACAAGTTACGTTTAGTCCATTGAGCTCTAGTAAATAAATAACTGGTCTTCACTCACATCTCTATTTATTTGAAGAATTTCATGAATTCAATGATTCTCACCAAGCGACGCCACTGCTTATCGCAGACTGTATGGCAGGTATATTTCGAAAAAATTGTGTACATACGCCTTCCGACAGCTTCGGCCAATAGAAATACATTTATATTTACGATTCGTTGTTTTCATTGATAAATAGTGGAGATGATGAGTTCACGTGGACTGACGGTTTGTTAGATGTTTACCGAATTTTATATGGGGAGTAAACATTATTTTTAATTTCTTAATTTGGTATGAGTGTCGTGAGTGTTTATGAAATATTGATTGATCCTCGCACAACTGTTTTCTGCAATTTATATTGGAAGAGCTTACCTGTAATATTAACTTCCGATATAGAGTTAGGTGAAATATAAACTTCAGGAAATTTCAAATCATTCAAATAATTGGTTATTATTTCAGTCGCTGCAATTTTCTGAAATAAATATATAGTAAATAAAAATAATTGATGTGGTTTAGAAATTTTATGAAAAATAAATTTTCCAGATATTATTTTCTCATTGTTGTGAGGAAACAAGATTGTATTGCACTGTCCACATTCGCCAGTACATGTACAGTTTTAGCAGTTGATTGTTCAAGGCAAAATGGATAGTAAGAGGGTACCGGGAGAAGAAGCCAAAATCTACTCCAGTGGTTTGGAGTGTCATCTGTTGATCTGTTTAGAAATGCAGTAAACAAGATAAGGATTTGCAATGGATAAAGCAATGAAAGAAGAAGAGAAGAAAAAGGGCTTACCCTTTTTTTGTGCGTATATTCAGATTAAGGTGAGCTGTGTTGAAATAATCGTAATTTTCGTTACAATGTTCAATAAAAGATAACTTCCTTCGTTGACGAATAGTTTCCGCACTTTATTTAACCAACCAGTGAATCAAGACATCTCCGATTGTTACCAGAAAAATTTCTGCACACTTTTGAGGCACTATGACCATGCCAGTTCTTAATAATTTCAGATCTTTACCATGCACAACAATTTCTTAGGTAACTATGAAATAATTGGAGAATATATCGTCATCGAATTTCAAGGAAATTAAACTTATGTATTTGTTTTTTATGATACACTTTATCTTGTTTCTTGTGTTATCTTTTTGACTAAGAATATAATGAATACATATCACTTACCCCTGATATTTTCAATGTACCTGGAATTGTACACTTTAAGTTAGTCAAACATATACTTTGCATGAATTCTGTAAAATTTTCTTCATTTATATAATTGACTGTTATGTTGTGCGAAATATGAATATCGGGAAAACTATCAAAATCTGTTTCTCTCGATGGATTGCTCCGAGTTTTTAGATTTTTCTCAAGATAAACATTGTTGATTTTAGCAGCACGCATATTATCCTTTATATTTATATTTTCAAATGCTAAGCTCCCTAAAAGTGTTTTTAATATATGTCAAAATGGAGAACGAATAGTAAAAAGTGCACTAAGTAAATAGCAAAATGAAAGACATATTTCCCTTATTACACTACTCCACGCCAATGCCACGAGTTCCCTTCAAGCAGCCATAGTCCAGCGATAGCATTCAGAGTAAATGGTACACATTCATTCCAGGTCAATCAGAAAGACCCACCTACACCTACAAGCATTCTAACAGTAGTGAAAATTCGAAAAAATTTAAATTATCTATTTTTTTAATATTGACACAGGGGGAATCAAAATACTATTACATTATTTTCTCAGTTTGTTGAAATAAATATTTTATTTGAGTATCGAAATTACCTGAAATTATTAGTTCTTGAGATATTTTGATATTTCTGTGCAAAACAATAAATGTATCCCTATATCTCATTATTTAATAATTAATTGTGAATTAGTTATGATTTATTTGTCAAAAGCTAACATTTTATCATTGCTTTTTAGTACTGTAGATTTTGATTCACGAATACAAAGAAAAAATTAGTATATTAAAAAAAATTACAGGAATCAAACAATGAAAAACTGTCCTGTTTGGAAGATTTATTCATATAACGAAGCATTTTTTTAGAACCAATCCAAAATTAATTTCGTATTCCCTCCATCCCTTATTGTTGGAGGTCCTAGAGCTGCTAGATATTTACTCGGACTAAACAGCAGTAACTTTAAAAGATTAAAAATTCTGACTTTCCCTAATTCATCTTTGAAATCGTTTGTCTGATTCGTAAGCACGCTTCTCCAATTTCATAAAGGTCGTTGCACCATTATCCACTTAAGAGCGCGGAGCACGACGTTTGTCTTCTTGTAAGCCAATAGAATGTGGAGTGCCCAAAGGCTCAGTACCACGCCCTATTTTGTTTCTTTTGTTTATAAACAACATAGCCTATCTAGATATCAGTTGCTAGTTTCACCTGGAGAAGCCCTGATCTCACAGCACTTCATAGGACCATATCTAGTGACCTAATTACCCTTAAATCATGTTGTGATTATAATCTTCTCTATCTCAACTTTTCTAAAACGTGGTCCACTTAGGAACGCGGAACACAACCTTTACCTACCTACTTCAGAATTAGTTAAGGGCTCAATATTTTACAATGCAAAAAATGCATAATCACTTGCCAACGGATATCATCTTTTCCCGCATTCCGCAATAATTTGAAGGCATATTTACTGGAAAGTGCCTTCTACTCTGTAAACGACTTGTGATAATAATATTTAATTTAGGGCATATTGCATAGTGGTTTAATTTTTGCCATGAATATATTAATTATTAACTATTACTATCACCTATAATTTTGTTACTTGGAATTTTCTTTTATTTGTATATTCAATTATTTTTATGATTGTTTTTTAGTTTTTACAAGCTTTGGTCTACAAATTGTAACTAAATGTAAAGGGGAATTCAAGCTTTATTTCAAATATGCAATAAAATATACGGTGCTCCATTTAAAAAAATGTAGAGGAAAGTCGCCTAATGTTGGATAGTTGCCTAATTTTGGATACCATATTATCTCAAAATCTACTAATTCCTGTAATTGAGTACATAAAATCGAAGGTTTCTATCATAAAATGATCCTGTGTAAACCAAATAGTTGAGCTGTTCACTACTAGGTGACACTATACATTTACATGTTTATTTGTGACAGTGAGTTTTTGGTGTCTTCGGCTCAAAACTGCTATAAAAAGGTAAATATTGAGAGTAGGAAAGTGAAATTTGGCAGGGATGTTCTATAATAGTTGTTATTAGAATAAGTCTAAATATTTCAATTAAACATTTCTGTATTTTTCTTAATGTGTCGATCACATAACCTTAAACATGAAGGTTGCCTAGTTTTAGTTAGGAAAGGTATCCTAAAATTGGATATCTAAAATTAGATTAAATTAGAAATTAGATATCAAGTTTTTTCAGTAAAATGCCTAAGAAAGGACTACCACATAAAAAATAGAAAGAAAATATGAATAATGCCATTGAGGCTATTAAATCTAAGGAAATGGGATACTTGAAGGCGTCAAAAACCTTCAATGTTCCAAAATCAACCTTTGAACTGTATGTTGTACGTGGCAAACCCTCAGAAGAACAATACATGTTACGAATGGGTCGCAAACTAGTATTATCGGCTGAAATGGAGGAAGACTTGGTACAGTACTGTATGGAAATGGATAGAAGATATTATGGTCTAGGACTTGCAGATATTCGCAGACTGGCATACCAGCTTGCTAGAAGAAGCAACCATCCCCATCCATTTTCAAACAGAGATGGTAATGCCGGTAAAAAATGGCTCCGAAATTTCTTGAGACGTCATCCCAATCTATCTTTGAGAAAACCGCAGGGGATTTCAAAAAATAGAGTAAATGGTTTTATCCCGGAAAATATCAAACGTTTTTTTGATATTCTGGAACCAGCGATGGAGAAGATAAATTTCAATCCCCTAAGAGTCTATAATGTAGACGAAACCGGTATCACCAGCTGTGACTGCTGCAGAGAGAGGAGCACTTGTAACCGTTGTTACATGCATGAATGCCGCCGGAGGATTCGTTCCTCCGTTATTTATTTTTCCACGGAAAAATATGAAGGCCGAGCTACTACTAGACTGAGCTCCGGCAGGGTCAATCGCTGAGTATCACCCTTCAGGATGGATCCAGGGCCACATATTCGCCAGATGGATGGAACATTTTATCAATCATGTCAAACCTTTAGAAAAAGACCCCGTGCTGCTCAATTTGACGGCCATTATAGTCATACGCGGAACCTGGACCTTATAGACCTAGCTAAAAAAAATTATGTCTCTATTGTTTGTATTCCTCCACACATGTCACATAAAATTCAACCCTTCTCGAAATATAAGTCCTTTTCAAATATGCAAATTATTGTGTCCTGCTTATCAGAAATGTGCTACTGCTGAGATATCAGCCAATGGGTTTCGTAAAGCAGGAATTTTCCTATTTGATCGAAATATATTCTCAGACGTAGACTCCATCTCGAGAATACTCTTCCGATAAGACTCTTTCGTCCGAACCAGTCCATACCAATAGCTCAATGCAACTGTCTGTTGAAAAAACACCCCCGAAACAACTAAACAATTATCGAACTTTGTAAAAGTTCAAGACTTTGCGCCTTTACCATCCTGCAGTTCAATGATTCCTACTTCAAACAGGGGACGTAAAACTGGTTCTGCTGCGTTGATTACAATTACACCCTACAAGCACGAATTAGAAGCCAGAGTTAAAGAGAAGCAAAGCAAAGAATCACTCAAGAAAAAAAAACAGTTGCCAAAATTAAAAGCATTGAGTAAAACTAAAAAGAAGACGTTGGGCAGAAACAAAAGGGTGAAGAATATAGAAGACGAAAGTGAATCCTCGGTCTCCTCAGAAGATATTTTATATGATGATGACTCAGATATGGATGCCGATGAAGAAAGTGACGCATAGTGCATTCTCTGCTCTGGACAATATTCAACGGACAAACATGGAGAAGCCTGGGTGCAATGTTCAATTTGCTACAGATGGTCGCATGAAGAATGTGCTGGTAGTGGCAAAAAGCAATTTTGGGAACCTTTTTTTTAATTTGGAAAAGTGTCATCATTTAGTTTAACCAATTTTTCTCGTTTTTCAAATATGAAATAAATATTTTAGTTTGCACCACGTGTTTTCATAAGGCAACACGATATTTTAAACATAAAAGAATAATTACAAAATGTTTTTTTCTTAGGAAAAAAAAGCAACTAAAAAAAATATCCAAAATTAGGCAACTTTCCTCTAAATTTGATATGGTAGGTACATCATTCTAGAACATCCTGTAATATTGTAAATACAGTGCAAACCTTAATATAACGTACCTCAATATAACAACTTCCTCGATTCAACAAATTCCCTTGAATTGTCCATGAGAGTCAATGTAAAATATACCTTTACATTATGAACATTTTTTGCGAACAACCTCTTTCTAACGAATTTTCAACTATCAAGGAAAAGTATAAATACCTCTAATTAACGAATTTTGTCAACCCGAAACCTTTATATAAAGTTCCCACCAATGTATAACTCTTAATCTCATAGTATGAGATTCATGTCGCGACAGGTTTCGACACGTTTTGTTCGTAAAACAATCATTGTTGTTTAATGGAAAGTAATGTAAACATTGCTTCTCGTTACTATTTTTTTACCTCTTTATAACGAATTTTATACCAACCTAACCTCAACTTAACTGTTCACGCCAGAATTAGTTCAAAACTCATGAAAACTGGCAACGCTGTCCGACCAACCGACTACTGATCGAATGGAAGAAATGAGATATATAATAAGTTCTGTTGTTAAAGCTATGTAAAAAATTTTCTTACAAATAAATGTTAATGTGAACGTGTTAATAATAACTATAATACAAAAAATGGTCCTTACGAGCGGATTATAAACAAAACCAGTGAAAATTCGCAATAAACAATATATTATTAACAACTATAACCCAAAAACAATTTACCACGTGCTGCAAGCAACTATCAACGAGTGCAAAGTGATCGACCAAACAAGTAGTCGATACAATATCACGGCGACCAGACATCAACTCAACTGGCCGACTAGTTCAATTGCAAGAATCAGGCAGTTCGACCGAAATCAGAGTGAGTTTGTTCCAAATTATTTATTTCCGAATTTTTCTTTCCATTTGCGATTTCAAAGCTTCTCTGTTTGTGCTTGAACAATTTGACAATATAAAATGGCAGAACTTGGCAAACTAATAAAGAAAAGAGGTGTAATTAAAGCTCAGTTAACTATTTTCACAAAAGCGGTAAATGAATTTGCAACTATATCTAATTTAAGCCAAACAGAAGTTACAAAATTAAAAGATAGGTTACGTGATGCCGAAAATTATCTTGACGAATTCAAATCATATCAATTAGAAATAGAGTTACAGGATGATATAAATTTAGATGAGCAATTAATCGAACGAGAGAGATTTGAAAATTCATATTATGATGCAATCGCTGTTGCTAAAAACATTTTACAAAGCTACAATAATCACGATAATGATACAAATCTTAGCGTGATTTCAGACAAAGCTTGTTGTAAAAACGAGGGTATAAAGCTTCCGGATATATCACTTCCTAAATTCAGTGGAAACTTTGAAGATTGGTTAGAATTCAGGGACACATATAAATGCCTTATTCATGATAGTAAAAAATTAGATAATATTCAAAAATTTTATTACTTGCGAAGTGCACTAGGAGGAACAGCAGCGGCGTCCATTTCCAAAATCAAATATACGGCCGACAATTATGAAGTGGCATGGGCCACAATTTCAAAAAGATTTGACAATACTAAAAAATTAATATATGAACATATTAGAGCTATTTTTTCATTAGAAAATATACAAAAACCGACAGCTGAAAAACTACAAAATTTAGCTGACGATATTCACAAACATTTGGGATCTATTGAACAATTGGGGCAAAATATAACTAATTGGGATCCTCTACTAATTTTTTGGATTACTAATAAATTAGATACTAGCTCAAACCTTGAATGGGAAAGGGAAAATAGAGATCAGGAAGAATTGCCAAAGTTAGATAAATTCCTACAATTTTTACAAAAACGTTCCAATTTTCTTAATATGTTAGAATCAAAGAACAGTCTCAGTTTAAATAAATCAGATTCAAAATTTAGTAATGAGGAAAATAAATTCAATAAACAAAGTAGAGTAAGGTCATTGACCTCAAGTACATATACATGCTCCTATTGCAAGAAAGAGCATTCAATATATCGTTGTGCAGAGTTTCTCGGATTAACAATAACACAAAAAAAAGATTTTGTCAAAAAATCAAATCTTTGCCATAACTGTTTGCGTTCGGGTCACTCTGTCAAACAGTGTAAATTAGGGCCTTGCAAAGTGTGTAAAGCTTGGCACAATACAATTTTGCATGAAAAACTCGAGATAGCGGACAACGCGAGCTCAAGTTCCGCAGCACTAAGCAGTGGCGTAGTGGTACCAGCGGCGGGGCAGGTGCTATTATCTACCGCCTGTTTACTCATTTCAGACAATTTCAATAATTTTCACAAAGCAAGAGCGTTATTAGATTGTGGTTCTCAAACTTCCTTTATAACGGAGGATTTGCAAAAGCGTTTGAATATTGCGACACATAAAACAGATCTTTCAATTTTCGGAATTTCAAACAATATTTCAAAGGTCAGTAAAAGGTGTAAGGTTTCATTTAAATCTATACATACCAATTTTAAAGCGCATGGCAATTGTTATATTCTAAAAGAGATTACAAGTGTGATGCCGTGTTGTCGAATCAACACGCAATCTTGGGCGATTCCAGGTGATCTAAAGCTAGCTGATCCACAATTCAATATTCCCGGACCAGTAGACATGCTCATTGGCGCGGACCTATTTTGGACAATTTTAAGCAATAACAAAATTTCGTTAGGAAAAAATATGCCGCTATTAATTGATACAGTGCTAGGTTGGGTTGTATCTGGGCAAATAAGTACTAACAACGTTGAAAAGGCTTCTTGTAATTTAAGTATAAACCAGGAATTATTAAATTCAATAGCCAAATTTTGGGAAATCGAGGAAATATCTAGCACGCGACAACTTTCTCCAGATGAACAATTTTGCGAGGACAATTTCATCAAAACTACTACCAGAGACGCGAACGGACGTTTTACAGTCACTATACCTTTGAAGCAACAACCTTCTAGTTTAGGTGAGTCGAAAGCTCAAGCCGAAAAACGTTTCTATGCATTAGAACGAAAATTCAGGAGAGATCCAATGCTGCACAGCAGATATATACAATTTATGAACGAGTATAAAGAGCTAGGCCATATGACAATTTGTAACGGCAATGATTCAAGCTTCGAATATTTCATGCCGCATCACGGAGTTTTGAGAGAAGAGAGTTTGACCACAAAACTACGGGTAGTTTTCGATGCATCAGCGCCCTCTAGCAACGGTCTATCCTTCAACAATATTCAAGTCATTGGACCCGTTTTACAAGACGATTTACTATCAATAGTCTTAAGGTTTAGGAAATATAACTATGTAGTTTCGGCAGACATAGTTAAAATGTACCGGCAAATTTCAATAACGCCCGAGCAAAGGCATTTGCAAAAAATTGTATGGCGCGAAAATCCGAGTGATAACCTGGAAGTCTACCAGCTAAATACCGTTACATACGGGCAAGCCTCTGCCAGTTATCTTGCAATACGCTGTTTAGCTAAACTCGCTGAGGATATTCAAGAAATGAACCCGGAAATAGCCGAAATCATTAAGCACGACTTTTATGTAGATGACCTGTTAACAGGTGCACCTACACTTGAGCATGCGCAATACATATGTAAAGCGATAAGTGACACTCTTAAATCGGGATGTTTCGCACTCCGAAAATGGTGCTCTAACGACACCAACGCGCTCAAAAATATAAGTTCAAATGATTTAAAATCCGATATACTAGAATTTGCGCATGATGGCAAAACAAAAACATTAGGCTTGATATGGGTTTGCAATAACGATAAGCTTCAATATAAAATTCATACCAATCCTATAGGTACAAAGGTCACAAAACGCACAATTTTATCCACTATATCAAAAATATTCGACATCCTTGGTTTACTAAGCCCATGTACTATTATCGCAAAAATGATAATGCAAAAATTATGGGAAAATAAATTAGCTTGGGATGACGCTATTCCAAAAGCTATATCTGAAAATTGGGTAAGGTTGGAGAAGGAGCTTCTTATTTTGAACGATCTTGAGTTAAACAGACAAGCTATTTGCAAGAATGCTGTTGAATTACAACTGCATGGTTTCGCTGACGCTTCGGAAAAGGCTTACGGAGCCTGTGTTTATTTGAGAAGTATTGATTCCGATCAAAAGGTTCATGTATCCCTGTTATGCGCCAAGGCAAAGGTGGCACCTATAAAAACAATACCAATCCCGCGGTTGGAATTATGCGCAGCATTGCTTCTAGCCCGCCTAACAGATAAAGCTAAAACTGCTTTAAAAATTCAATTCAAATCTTTCACACTTTGGTCGGACTCAACTATAACTCTAGCTTGGGTACGCACAAGCCCGAATCTGCTAAAAACATTCACGGCCCATAGAGTGGCAGAAATTCAGTCTCTCACTAAACACGCCGATTGGAGGCACATCCCCACCCACGATAATCCAGCAGATATTGCTTCAAGGGGAATATATCCTAGTCAAATTTTAAACTCTGATTTGTGGTGGCGCGGCCCTACTTGGCTAGCTAAGGACCCAAGTTTTTGGCCCAATGACAAGCTGGAGGTGGTTCATGATTTACCTGAACTTAAATCCAGTCTTCTGACCAATGTTGCGCCCCCTACTCTGAGTTTTCCCTTTGAACGTTTCTCAAATTTCTCAAGAATGCAACGAACAATGGCATACATTTTACGATTTAAGGATAATTGTCTTCAGAGAAATCGCAGAAGAGGCGGTTCTCTTACAGTACAGGAGTTAAGTGATTCTCTAAAATGTCTCATTCGAATTTGTCAATCTCAATCGTATTCTACCGAAATTGAAACATTGAAAAATAACAAGCCTTTGAGCTCCCATAGTAATCTATTAAGTCTTAGTCCCTTTCTAGAACCTGATGGTTTGCTACGCGTAGGAGGGCGACTAAAACATTCAAATTACTCCTTTGACAAAAGGCATCCAATTTTGATCAATTCAAAGCATCATTTTTCAAAGCTACTATTTTTACAAGAACATGAACGCCTATTGCATGGCGGCCCTCAGCTGCTCTTAAGCACTATAAGAGAAAATTACTGGGTTATATCCGGTAGAAATCTTGCACGAAAGACTGTTAAGAATTGTGTGAAATGCTTCAAATTCAATGCTAAAACCATACAGCCAATTATGGCCAACTTACCGCGCGATAGAACTAATCCTTCTAGTGCATTTTCAATAGTGGGAGTTGATTACGCGGGGCCATTTATGATTAACGATAAGAAAGGTAGAGGTTGTCGTTTAAGTAAATGTTATATTGGCGTATTTATTTGTTTATCAACTAAAGCAGTCCATTTGGAATTGATTTCTAGCCTTTCTTCAGAATCATTTATTCAAGCGCTATATCGTTTTGTCTCTAGACGAGGCAAACCATCAAAAATATTGTCCGACAATGAAACAAGCTTCGTCGGGGCACAGCGAGAGCTAAAGGATTTTCTAAAACATGGCAGCAACACTATAATCGAGAAATGTAGCTCTCAGAATATAGAGTGGAGGTTTATACCACCCTACTCTCCTCATTTCGGAGGTTTGTGGGAAGCAGCTGTCAAAAGCGTAAAGCATCATTTAAGGCGCGTTTTGACCCAAGTTCATTTATCATTTGAAGAATTTGCCACAGTTCTCGCACAAATCGAGGCGATTTTGAATTCGCGTCCTTTATGCCCACTGAGCTCTGATCCCAACGATTTTGGACCTCTTACCCCAGCTCACTTCTTGATTGGAAGACCAATAATTGCAGCACCTGATCAAGATGTCACCGACATAAAAATGAATCGACTTTCCAGATTTCAGCTCGTACAACAATTAGCACAGCACTTCTGGAACAGATGGAAATCTGAGTACATTGCGGAGCTCCAAAGACGCACCAAATGGAAGTCCAACCAAGGCCATCTAGTAGAAGATTCTCTCGTTTTAGTGAAAGGCGAGAACACTATGCCCACTCAGTGGTTATTAGGTAGAATCAGCAAGCTCCATAGAGGCCCTGACGGTATCGCTAGGGTCGCTTCTATAAGAACTCCCTCTGGAGAAATCATCAAAAGAAGCTTTCAAAAAATCTGCCCCCTTCCAGTTGACCTTTGAAAGCCATCCTTATGCTTTCAACGCGGGGAGTATGTTCACGCCAGAATTAATTCAAAACTCATGAAAACTGGCAACGCTGTCCGACCAACCGACTACTGATCGAATGGAAGAAATGAGATATATAATAAGTTCTGTTGTTAAAGCTATGTAAAAAATTTTCTTACAAATAAATGTTAATGTGAACGTGTTAATAATAACTATAATACACTTAACAAACCTCAGTTCAACGAATTACTTGATATAACGAATATTTACTTGTTCCCTTCCGATTTGTTATATCGAGGTTGCACTATAATTTGAGATGTGAAAGTTTCAAATTGATAACTCAAACGACAAAGGAAGCACTGAACTTTTTCAAACTAATCAATTACCCTTTAGGTGGGACCCACAAATGATACCATTTTGAAAGTGCGCATGCGATCGGTCCCTGAATTGAATTGATTCGGAATCAGATCTGCGAACAAAACTATTCACATATTTTCCAGATTAAGAACATGCTTTCGAATAAAATTTTTGCTGATAACTTTTTGGATAATTGTCAAAATAATGAAGCTAGACAATTGGAATACTAAAATACATCCTGTATGTAGAATAAACAGATAATTAGTAGATATAAAAAAGGCTTTTCTATTTAAAGGAATTAACACTAAAGAGGCGAAAAATTTTCATTAGATTATAATAAGAAAGATGAAATGTACACAGGGTATAAGCTGCAATACCTTCATGATTCTTCCCCATTTCTATTATTTCATCTCCAAAAACGATGTTGTTGATTTGGTTACTTCTGAGATGTACATTTACAAGCTCTACAGGCTTCTCGAATTTAATGTTCCCATTCAGGATTATACCAGCATCATCAGCAAAAGTAATATCATTGGATTTGAGTCTATTTATTGTGGAGGAAAATAAATCTTCTACCATTAGTGTATCATTGAATATTTTATTTTTCACTTTACTTGTAATATTATTTCGCCTAAAAATGAAGGGTATTTTAGGATTAAGTTAGTAGAGTATAGTTAGTATAATATGACTACCTCGACTGAAAAAGCCATATGCAAGACAACAAATAAAAGAGCCCATCACATGTAAATTAGAGTAGAAGAATTCAAGTACCTTGGAATCGACATAACCAGTTATTAAGACATAGAAAACGTGGTAAGAGGAAAAGTATCCAGTGCAAATAAAGTCGGGGGATGTCTTAGAAACGTAGTATGGCGAAACAAACAACTGATACAAAAAACATCAGAAACAAGGCTTGAAATATCAAAAAACGAAACATCTATTGGAGACCACTGAGATGAAAATTCTCAGGTGGATATCGGGAAAACACTTCTAGACCGTGAAACCATATAATGTAAAACAATGGAACCAACATATAAGTCGAATGACAGAAGATAGAATGGTAAAAATAGCGAGAGATAAATCTTCAATTGGAGCACATAGTAAAGTTCGACAACGAAAGAGGTGCAGTGACAACGTAGAGCCATGATGGAGAGAGATGTTGAAGAAGGAGAAGGGGATGGTAAAAACAATTAAACCAAGATGTAAGTCCAATGACAGGAGACAGACTGATAAAAATAGCAAAGGATAAATCGAACACCAAAGAGGTGAAATGACAATCTAGATCAAGGATGGGTAAAGATGCCGAAGAAGGAACAAGCGATAGACCTATATTGAAAGAAAGAAGGAGACGATAGATTAACAGCATTATCAGGAAC
Organism: Diorhabda carinulata; assembly: GCF_026250575.1. Taxonomy (NCBI): domain Eukaryota; kingdom Metazoa; phylum Arthropoda; class Insecta; order Coleoptera; family Chrysomelidae; genus Diorhabda; species Diorhabda carinulata. The sequence continues at coordinate 17,539,203 of NC_079462.1, forward strand.
GTTCTCAAGAAAATAATCTTCTATGTCATATTTTTGAATTCAAATGTTTAAAAGAGCCTTATGAATGTAGAATTGGAAGCAATTTTTATGTAATTCTCTTCAATTGAAAATCATTTATTGAAAATCGTCAACTTCATATAACATTATTTAATTACAAGGAATGAAAATACATCAAACATAGTCAGTAATCCAATATCGTTGAGCGATTTATCTTTAATGTAAGCTCGTATTTGTTAATTATTACTTTTTTATTATGTATTTTGTTATGAAATTATAATTATATTTTTCTTTTACATTGAGATACACAGATTCTGAATTCAATCGAAGAAAATTCCTATCGATTAAAATTTTCAAATTATGAATTTGATACTTGTAGAATGATTATTTATTACCTTACAACATCTGAAAATGCCAATGAAGTTTCTTGTCCATCAATGTTTTCAGTTTCAATTTCATCCAATATCACGTCTCCTTCAAATTTCACTCTACCGTTGATGATAATGTTCTTAAAGTCTTGTTTATTTTCATCTATATTAAGTTTATCAATTTTGCTTAGTAATTCAGCTATTTCGTCTTCTGAATTATTTAATTGATCCATATACTCAGAAATATTCGTCTTGCTTTGGTTTAACTCTATCGGTAATTTGTCCTTACCGGTAGAATACGATATGGAGGGGTATGACGTATTTACATCCTTTTTTGCTGTCATCTCTATCGATGCCTAACGTAACATTTAACTTATATTAGAACTTGAAAGGTAATTGAAATTCGAAAAATTATTCAGAATATGTATATCACGATACAATTAATATAAACACTGTTTGATTGTAACTGCTTTTTAAATGTAATTATTTTTTTTGTAGTCCAATTTTGGTTATAGTTATTACTAAGAGACAGTATTAAAAGTAAATCTCTGTGGAATACGATAAACGTAGCTTAAATCGGATATTATGGCAAAAAAGCTATTTACTAGTGTTCTAAGAAGTGTAATGGACTACGAGGTAAATATTTTATCGTATTTCATCTTTAACCACCAAATATATATTTATAAATTTATATTTAACACTCTTTATGTTTATAAGTTAACAGATTATTGACAGAGGTCGTAGATTTTAGTGTTTTTTTTCAGCGTTTTTCAAGCTTGACGCTCTTATTTTTGGCGCTGCATTATTTTAAGATGGTGCTCCGATCAAAATTATACCACGTGACCTCTTTTGACGCTCTAAGCCAGCGTCGAACGTCCACGAAATCCATGAAATTGTACTTGTTGATTGGATTCCATAGATTAAATGCTTTCCAAGACTGCACAGTGACAAGAATTGTGTTTTTGATATAAATAACTCACTCAAAGGCATTGATAGTTACACAATTATGCAGTTTCTAGTATAATTGCATTCTTCTAACGTGGGATGACTTTTTATGGAAGAATATTAATTAAGATGAAAAAATATTTACGAACGCTAGTAAATTTCCTACAGTTAAATAAACATTGCCAGCAGTAACGCATTTGTAGCAAATATTTTACAAAAAAACCTTGAATTTTGCAATATGCGTTTTTTTTGAAATTAAACTTACTAAACATACAACTTAAAGTTTAATAAAATTACACTGGTCTGCAACGAAACCATCCTTTAAAAAACTTTATGAATATGACGATCCAAATGTTCTGAATCTACACCCGTTGGCCGATTTTTTCAATCACGTCTAGATTTTTCGATATGACTTTTTTTATATTTAAAAAATTTGGAAAGTAAAAATATTTCTGGTCTATAATCTTAATTGAGTTTTCTTTTTGTCGGTAGATCTTCATCTTCATACACTTTGTCTGGATCTTCCATTCCATCTAAAGAAGCTCGTTTACTTGAACAAGTGACTTAATTAATCTTGATAGAGGCTTGGGACTTTCAAAATCCTGGATCAAGATTAAAACAGTGGAATCTATTTGATAAAAATACTAGAGTTTCATAATTTTATACGACGCAAGAAGATTTTATGAGTTACTTTTCCAAAGAAGATGATTTGGTACATTGTAATGATGCTTATTCAAAAACTGAGTTTTCCAGAAGATTCTAGTGAATGGAGACTTTTAATGATGTTTCAAAAATAAGCTCAAAAGCCGTTCTCGTTAATGGTGATAATTACCCATCTGTGCATATGCTACGAACATAAAGGAAAATTATGCAAGCCTAGAGGTATTACAAGAAAAAATTTAATATTGAATACACAAAGTTTGTTGTTTTCTTTGTGAGTGGGACAATCCGGCAAGAGAAAAACATTACAAAATAAAAATTTCTCACTAAAAAAAAGTTTAACTCCTGTGCTTAAAAATGTAACTCATAAATCTTTGGTGCCAAGAAGAAAATTTTTCTGCCACCACATACCACATATAAAGTTGGGATTCATGAAAAACTGTGTGTGTAAAAGCTATGAATAAAAATGGTGCAGGTTTTCAATATATAAAAACAATATTTCCTTAAATCAGTGACGCAAAATTGAAGGAAGGAACTTTTGTAGGTCTGCTGATACGTGAGGTAATGAAAGGCGAAGTTGAACAAAGCAGAAAAAAGAGCAGGGGTCACTTTTGTGAAAGTTCGTTATAATTTTTTTGAGAATAGAAAAACAGAGAACTACCGACAAATCATTCGGGAGCTTCTTTCTGCTTATAAAGCTTTAGGATGCAATATATCACTCAAGATTCATTGTTTGGACTCACATTTAGATGTTTTATCTGAACATAGTGAAAGGTTTCATCAGTATATAATTCATATTGAAAAACGCTGCAGCGGGAAATAGTCAGTAGCAATGCTTGTTGATTTTTGTTGGTCAATTCTTCGAGAAACTCCAATAGAAACGTTGAAAAAAGAAAAAACCATAAAATAACTTAAATTTTCTCATCATATAATGAGATAACTGACCGATATTTATTCAATTTGTGACTATAATTTAGGATTTTTCACTGGAACGTATTATTTTTTATTTCGTTACGATAACTGATATTTTTATAACAGTATAATGTCTTAGTGGCCTATTCAAATAGATCCATCATTAAACTGTAGGTCTCTTTTATCTCTGTTAAATGGAGAGAGAAGATGAGGTGGTAGATTTTTCTCGCTTTTATCGACATCTTTATATGAACCTAATAAAGGTCAAGGAGAAAAAAGAACAGACAACAGATAGTCGCTGGAATTTAAGTCTCATGAATAATTCGTACCATTTCAAACATCAATTTTGGCACTGTTCACAAGATTCCTATTGAAAGTGAACTTTCCATTCGATAGAAGATGTAAAACTAGAATCGGTACTAAAGTCGATTATTGAGTGAAGTAATTTCTAGAGCTGGTACGATATGTAATAATTTTCTAAATGGTTTATTGTTCTAAAGTTAACTAGGAATTTTCTAAGACTCAAACAACGACATTACATAGTTACCTCTAAACTATTTTTAAGTCGCAATAAATCAAGCAGATCCTTTTCTAATGGATTAGAAACTTCCTTTAAGCCGAAGTGAATAATGAATATGATAGAAGAATTATTGAATGCTGGTATTAACAAAGCCACAACATCTTCAATGACTATATAACTTGAACCTAAAATTCCTTTATTGTGGGCAAGGCAAGTTAATCTGTTTGTACTTTCTTCAAATAGAAAACAGGGAATATCTTCATGTTCTTCAAATTTATCTGTAACAAAATTATCAAAGTAATGTATTTTTATTAATGTAGTTCAAGCGTTGCATAGAAAATAATAGTTCTGATTTATTAAAGAGAAGTTTCAAGGGTGTATGCTGGTTGATTTTTTGCTTCGCGGAACACGATAAATGTAATAACGTGCTGTAATACAATTCAAACCAATAGGTGGAGAATGTTGAGTACTCTGCTTCACGATGATGCCCTCACTATACGGAAATCGAGCATAAACCTTCTTTCATCTGGAAAAAATTAGACCAACAATATATCAAGCACCAAGAGATCACTGTTTTTTTTTTTTGAACTTAAGGACGTATGGGCAGAGGTGAGAGCTGATGCGTTGCCACGATACGAAAGCACTTTTTTCCTCCTTACTGGACAACCCTCGTGAAACGAACCTAATGCAATAGGTATTTAATCAGGAAGTAAACTTCTTTGACAATGAAATACAAAAGCTGATCTCACGATACATAGAATATCGAAAAGAATTTAAAAAATAGAAATTTACTCACTACCATTGTAGATAAAAACATCTACTTCATTATTTACATGTGTTGCGTGATCTATACACTTCTGCGCTAATAGAAGGACTTCATCCCTGTACGTTTGAATCGGTATTGATAACCAATAAGTAATACCATTCAAATTACTATTTCCAATTGTATGTCTGATAATAGTGTTTTCAAACAATTCGTATATACCAGCGCTGTTACCATTAATTGCCAAAAAAGATTTGAATCCTATATTGAAAGAAGTTATTTGGTTCACACCCATACTTTGCAGCTTAGATTGCAATCTAAACTTTTCAAGGTGGTATTTGTATATTAGAACTTGTCCAGGTTGGAGTATCGAAAGGAAGCTAGTAAACTTAAAACTGTTAAACGTCGATAAACTCACAGGTGATTCTAATTGTATATTCTGGATTAACCTACAAACGAATACAAATCAATAATCGATTATTTCATATTATGGTTAAAGTTGTAGTCCAGAAATTTGTATTTTGTGAGAAATCAAACAATTATAAAAAAGCGTTGTAATCTCTTTATGTCTGATAAGCTATACACCGGTATAGCTTATGCGCAGGTACGCGTGATCTCTCTCGCACAATATGACGTCACGTTGGAATCAAAATGTGAAGTATACTGTATGCTGTATACCTGTTTTGATACTTAAAGTATAGTTGATGCAAAGATGTGTCTATATATCTATTAATTATATGATTATTGAGTTTATCAGTTAAATTTCATGTTCTTAAGGCCACGTGCGGTTTACAAAGAATATCATTTTTTGCCTGCTCCATGAAATAAGAGACTATGATTAGCAAAATCATGAAATTATTCATTCATACATATAACAATATATTATTAAATTGAATAATAATATTATATAATATATTGTCTTCAGTTGTTGTAGGTTTTCTGCGCCATGATTTGGATAAATATTTTCCTGCGCCAGTTTCATTAAACTTTTTACTAACTTACTGACACTCGACCTTGTACGCTCTACAAACTGTCCTGGTAAACTATATGAGATACGTTTGGTACCAAAAATAGTTATATGAGCCATTACGCACGGAATGAAACCGTTTACGTAAGTTTCACGAGTGCGTTATGCTCACAAGTCGTGTAACGTACTATGCTTTTTATACGGGTAACCATTTCGATAATGTGAGTGAAAACATGAATGAAATGACATATATATCCATAATATGTTAAAGAAAAGTGACTTATTATTTGAGAAATTGCTGATATTTAGGGGCTTAATTTTTTTTACTTCAAAATGTATATCTCTAGTATTAAAACTTTTTATGTTTTTGAGGGACGCATTACTTACTTATAACGATATTTTAGGTTAGGAAAGAAATATAAAAAATTGGCTTCCACTAACGATTCCTTATTTGTACATTTTTTAATACAATAAAAGGGATATTGCAGGATTTACAAAACCTCAAACACACTAATGACTGTTTTCTTCATTCGTAGTTATCCTTAGGTTAATCTTATTTTTGACGTAACTCAAGTTAAGAAATAAACTCTCAGCCATTTATATCCAGCGGACAAATACTTACCAATACTACCGTAATTGGCAAAAAGTATATTTTTGGAAAATAGAAATTTAATATATAAACAGAACATATTTTTAACTATAGTGCCGTTGGAAGTCTGAGCTCCCACGTATAAAACTGAAACCGAAAAGATTATGTATCCAGTAAACACACATACATTACCCTATAGTTTGTAAACACACAGTTATAACTAAGAGGTAGTTAACCCTTGGGACTTGTCAAGAAATCTATTCGATTTCGAATTTTGAATATACTTATCTGCCGATTACAAGTGCCTTTATGTGTATATGTGCCCAATTAATCACTTGGTTGATTTCTTCACTTAATTAATTATATATGGATGAATAGTAGAAACACCAAATTGGTTTTGAAAATAAAACACTTGTCGATAGACGATGTAATTACCATTTTTCCAAACGTGCGTTATTAATGTTGAATTCATAAAGAAATGCATCACTGCTATTTGTAGTGACGAATAATATATTACGCGTTGCTATTTTAAAATAATTAATATGCTCCACTGGATCATCTAGAGTCCAGGACCAAAAATCTTCTTCCTAAAATACAGTTAGTAAAATTTATATTTATTGCGTAGTATCATTTGAGAATCATCCTGAAATCAGACATCGATTAGGAAATAATAAGGAATTATCGAAACTGCAATTTAAATAAAATCGACTTTATTGTGACATATTTGACATGTACGAACGCGCACAAGTCGCTATTAATAACATTAAGTTATAATTCTTCCAATATCAATTGCAAAAGACAGTTATGCGAGGAACAATCAATATTTCATAAATACTCACGATACTCATACCAAATTAAGGAATGAAAAATAATGTTTACTTTATACTACTATAAAATTCAGTAAATATCTAACAAACCGTCAGTCCACGTGGACTCTGTTTACCAATGAAAACATCGTAATCCTAAACATAAATTCAGCCGAAACTGTATGTGGGTGATTCCGTTCTAACTGTGATATTCAATGTCCTGTATTGTTTTTTTGTACTAGTCATTAATTAATAATCAATTAATAAAAATTTTGTGTTAATTGAATAATTCTTAAGATATTTAAACATTATTTTTATACAATATAACTTGCCACTTAAAGAAAACTTATACTACATCACTTGAATGTCAGTACCGTGTCATGTCCATTCCTAGAATTTACCGATAAATTATTAATTTTTTTTGTCGTAACAAATGATTTAAACTAATTACCTTATAAATTCTAATGTTTATGATCAAACTGAAGAAAATTGATGCACTTGTTGTTTAATATCTTAAGTTACCATGTCAGTACCGTGGATAAATGAGTCAGTACCGTGGAACTCAAAATCCGACATTTGTGTCTTGCTCGTGATACTTTGAAGTTGTAGTAAATTCCTCTTAGAGTTTTATTTTTACAGTAAAATAGATGAATAATATGCATAAAAAAGTTAGAAAAGTTAAATTTTAAAATCTTGAAATTTTGAATACAAAAAATCACAGTTAGAACGGAATCACCCATGTATACAATTTCTTCGAAATATTCCTGCTAGACAGTCTGCGTTAAGCAGTGGTGTCGCTTGGTGAGATTGATTTGAATAATAAATTTCTTTAAATAAAGAGAAATGTGGCATTCTTTACACCATGGGCGAATGAAGACAATGAAATTGTTCTGTGTAGTGAGAATAAAGACAGGTATTAATTTAATAATAATGATATACAAACACAGACTGAAGTTTCTAGTTCAGATGATTCTGACTACCATTATTATTTATAAAGATAATTTTGAATCGAAATATTTTTTTCCTTGGTATTATTTGCAAAGAATTCATTTTCCTTTATGGTTTTTGCGTTGAAATTTCGTTTTCCAGAAAAAAAAACGAATTGGGTACAAAAAGGGATCAGTTCACGTCTGGTACCCTGTTTAAACCAAACGCCCTTATAGGTATATACATTTTACTCGACGATTTACGTTTTATAATTTAATATTCAGTTGTAGCAAGTTAACGAGGTATAATAATGATTTTTTTCTAAGTTCCAAGGCGAGGGTTTTCATAATCTGCAACTGATATTGGTAGAACTATACTACTATATTTTAATAAAGGATTTACTTGATTATATCGGCTTTATGATTTTTCTTTTTTTAAATCAATGTCTAGTTGCCTATATGACTCATGTGTTTTCAGAAATGAAAAAAAAAGAGTATCGGTTTTAATACATAACCAAATTCCTGATATTTGCTATATAGTTTTATTTTTTTTTTCATTTTTGTTTTGTATGTCCAAATCCAAAGATTCCATTCTCGTTTTTAAAGTAAATCGTGTCTAATAACCCTATAGTTAACCCTCATAATTGGTAGGTAATCTAAAACAATTTGAGTATCCTTTTATTTGGATAATTGGTACTACGTTTTAATATTCGACTGATGTTTTTGATCAAAAAATAGTTTGGTTAGCGTTAGAATTGCCTTTTAAAAAACGATCTTTTAGTAGGTAATTTGTTGATGGATTTGTGAAATAGATGTAAGGTATAAGTTTATAGGGCGTATTTTAAATAAATAATTAGAAATTTATAGTATATCTCAAGAATCAATTTTTTTAATGTCATTTTGATATATCAAGTGAAAAAAAATGAAACTCAAATATCACCACTTCATAAAAAAAGACAATAATTTAAGTTAAAAATAGCAGCTAACGTTGAATGTGACAATGTTCTGATAAGTTAATTTTTAAAATCCACTTTATTATCTAAAAATAAAAGCAAGTAGGTAAAGTCGTATTTAATAACATCTCCATTATTCCGATAATTCCCTAGTTTAATTTAGCTTCTTCTATTGCTTATAATATTTTCAACTCACCACAAACATATCTACAATTTTCATCCATTTTATTTTATTCAACCCAAAGAATGAAATCAATATTATACATTCTGATTTCATATTTCTTCGATTATGAAATAGAACTACATCTCTTGGTTTGTACGAAGTAGCTAAAATTTGGGAATGAAGATGAATTTTATTAGAAATTAAATAATACATATAAACATCATAATTCAAATTAAAATTACACCAATTTCACATATAATAACTTCTTTTATTTTTTGCTTTATTTTCATAATTTATTATTTCTATCCTAATTTTTAAAAAACGGTTCTTGTTCATATGATGAAGAAAAACGTTTTATATTTTTATATGTATGATCTCTTTTGTTTCTTAATTAATTATAGTATTTATTCATCCTTTTTTAAAAATGTCATTGATTATCTCAATATTCAGAAAATAGATTAAAATGTTATGAATACCACAAAAAAATAAAGTGTATTGGAAAAATATAAGATATTAAATACAAAAAAAAAGAATGTTTTGTAGTTTGAAGATTATAATTATATTTTTTTGTAGAAATCATTATAAACAAGTCATAACCAAATATAAGTTTTGGTTAATCAAAGATCATTTTATACAGTATGTTGCAAATGAAAGGAATAAATTCGTTATTTCGTAAGTCGGCGACTTTAAGGAAAAATCCCGAAACCCGTCGATTTTTATTTTTGAACAGGCTATTCGTAAGGAGACCTTTTTATTTTTGACGTCATCTATAAGAAAGTGATGACGACATCGCTAAAATTTTTCAATAGAAATGTGGGTGTTGTAATACATTATTTGAAAGGTCTTTTAAATACCTATTCAGCCATATCAATATGTACAGTAATTGATTTGCGTATTGTCACAAATATTATTTATGAAATTTCAACAGATTTCTTAATAAAATGTATTAAGTATTGGTATGATGCATTTATTGCAGCAAGATGGTGCGCCTCCACACTATACTGTATTGGTGCGCAACTATGGCCGCCTAGGTCACCTGATTTGATTCCTCTTGATTTCTTTTTATGCGAAAAGTAAGGTATACCAAAATAGATCACAAAATATCAATGAACTCAAAGAAAGGATACGTATTGAGATTGTACAAATAACTCCGGAAGTTATAGAGAAGGTACGAGAAGAGTTCGCGGCACGTCTTTCTCATTGTACTTTAGCTGAAGGTAAACAATTTGAGCACTTAATATTTAGGTTTCGTTGTATTTAATGAGCAAAACATATGAAATAATAATAAAATTTTATTAATTTTTTAAACAAATACAAAAATCAATTACTATACATATTGATATGGCTGAATAGGTATTTAAAAGACCTTTCAAATAATGTATTACAACACCCACATTTCCATTTAAACATTTTAGCGATGACGTCATCACGCTCGCATAGATGACGTCAAAAATAAAAAGGTATTCTTATGAATAGCCCGTTTTAAAATAAAAATCGACGGGATTCAGGATTTTTCCTTAAAGTCTCCGGTTTACGAAATAACGAATTTATTCCTTTCATTCGCACCATACTGTATATAATTAGATTTTTCATCCCTCTTGTAAAATTAGTCAAAACTGACTCAGGAGGTTTTGGAAGTAAGGCTGGACCCACTTAAGTATATTCTAGAATGTTGTCAGTTTCTATTGACACGTCGTAAAAAGTAGTACATGTATTTTAAAATGAGTGAGATTTCGGAAGGTGTATCTCATCGAGTATCTAGAGTAAAAACTATACTGAAGCATAAAGAGGTTTTCGTACCAACCTTGGAAGTAAAAGAGTAGTCAGTAAAAATACTCCTAGAAGGTAAGAATAAAAAAATATATCATCATCGGTTTAGCATGTCCCAAGTTTGCACAATAAGGTATAGACTGTCTCTCGTATTCCCCGGACTTAAACCTGAGTGATTTTTTATAAGGGATGGGATTTATGAAAGATTACTGTTATGTAGAAAAACCCAAGATCAAAGATGATTTTAGAGGAGCTATTAGGAGGAATTTTTAATATTTCGTCATCTACAATTTATCAAATTTTTCATAGCTTTCAAAAACGACGTGATTTTTGTGCAAAGTCGAAAATATTTAGTATTTATTATTTTTTAAGACTTAATTGTGTCTGTTGAAAATGTTCAATTGAACTGAAATTTATTTCAAATAAAAATGACTACTTCAATGACTCAATGAATGTTTTATTGTTTATTGTTTTTTTCTCTGCACCCATGTCAAATTTATGAGAGATTACTTTGAACAACTTCCCATTTATCCTAGAAACACGAAGGGAAACATAGAAGGCTGTAATTTCCTGGGTAATCAACATAATATCCGAAAACTGAAAAAATCCAAACCCTTTGAATTAGTATGTGTTATGAAAACCAGAGCAAATTAGACGAATAATACACTAATAATAGAGTGAAACAGTAGACAGAAACACATTTTGATAAGACCCAATAAGAGCACAAGCATTTGGTTTGCTTCGATTGTAATGTGATTACGATCATCCGAGGGACTGATTTTGCTTTTATATTCAAAAATTGATGATCATTGTTGTTGCCGAGAACTCTGCGTATGATCGAAATTATTTTTCGTGACTGTTATTAATGATTACATTTTTGCCTTCTGAGCTTATGCTGGATTTGTTTCAAGAATACTATTTGACTTAAACAAAAGCAGTGTTTTAATAGGTTAGGCAAATAATACTTACGAATGAAGTTTGTTGTCGTATTAAACCCGCTTTTATTTGTATTAAGATACGACATTAAAATTGTTAGTCCGGTATCTGCCAAACCAACTGAGTAACAAATGGATCCGATATTCTGACTTCGCCATGTTACTACATTTGACTTCAAAGACAAAATCGTTTGTGCTGTTACATTAGATATTATCAGTTCTGAAATGAGAAAACCACGTTTCAGATATAAATCAAATGAATATCAAACCTAACAATTGGTCTCAACACTTATTGAATAGAAAAAAAAGATCAATTTACTTGGAAATTGTAATACGTTCACGAACCATAGTAAAGTACTTATCTATTGGCTTGGCACCTTCAGAAGTGTTTGAGCCTGCCCTCTTTCTCCCGCACATCAACTTTCTACCCAACACAACTGAAACAGTTAAGGCAGTTTCATAAAAACTTGGAGACCTCTGAAAGAACCAAAAGCCATATACCCCACAACAACTTCTAATCCTCTACAAGTCCCCGATTGGTTCGTCTATGGAGTATTGTGATCTGGAGCGCGTCCTCAAAGCATACCTTTTTGTTTGCTAGAAACTAGAAACTTCTAAGCATAGAGCTTAGAAGAAAGCTACTCAGCTGACTCTGTTTAACTGAGAATACCACGGCAGATACTCTTCCGAGTTGTCCAACATAATCCCACCTAGAACAGTTTTTGCAAGTAGTACTCGACAGGCAGACATGGCTCAAGAGCACCAAGCTCGCCAGCAGGCGCCCAAAATGTCAATTTATCTGGACTCTTTCTTTTGGAGAAGTGCAAGCTTGTGGAATTAGCTACCAAGTCAAGTCTTGCTCTAACACTACAGCCTATAGAAGGTCAAAAGAACAATATTCACAGTTATCTCCACAGTGCAAGCAAATCTCGACTTACTCGAGTATAATAGGATTTGTACTTGCTTCTTACATACAAAAAATGATGCAAATATACAATTAATTTTACAAATATTGGTAACAAAAACGGTCAACAAACAGAGTTCACCTCTACCTGGTTTCTACACTTTATTACGATTCTTACTTTAACTACTCATGGGATTGATTCCTCTTTATGTTCATGAAGAAATAGAGAAATGTTAAATTCGTCATCTTCTTTCGGTGCCGTGCCTGCCTCTAAGAGTGAACTATCTCCATGACAATTTGATTGAAATGGTCTCTATTTGTTGCTCCTCGGAATAGTTTTTCTACTCTCAGTCCGCTCCAATTTCCAATATTTTGTAGCCACGATAGCTTTTCATGACCTACCATCTTCTGCTCTAAATCTTTCCCTGAATGATCAAACGAAGGATGTGATATTTGGTATATTGGAGATATGACCTCTTTTGTTTTGATGACGTTTAAAAATTCTCAATCCTCATTTAGAAGTCTTTTCGATACTGATAAGTGCAGTCCACAAGATCTTGAAGATTCTTCAATAGCCCCACATCTCGAACGCTTCTATTTTGTTTTTGAAGTTAGCTTCAAGCGTCCATGTCTCACATTCTTTCAAAAAATGCTCCATAGGAGTGATCTTAACCGCGTCTGGACTGTGTGGTTCCTATTAGTGAGAGTTTCTATTTGCTGAATAAGAATGGGAAAGGTTACTTTTAAGTCGGGCGCCCTTTGAGGAATCTTTTACGAAGAAACCACGCAGATTTGGGCAATAAAACTTCAATTGTAATTATGAATACGAATGAAAAATTCTGAAAAACCTCAATTATTCTTTTATAAGCCACAGTTTCTAAATAGTTGAATGGAACAAGGTAGCGTGTATTATAGGTTTTAAAAATGTTTACAAATCTCATTATTTGGACGTGGATACTCAAGACCTATCACAATTGACAGTTGACAAAAAGCCACTAACAATCTAACTTATTTATTATAGTTAGCTAGACGTTAATTTTTCGTAAACAATAGTTTGAGATAGTAGTAGATGGAGTAAATTAATTGATGTTAATTATGTAAAACAGCCTATAAGGTAGGAAACTAAACTTTCCCAGTTTAATGACATGACCAAGAAAATAATTATTGTTAATATTGATACGGCCAGCTTCATAATCCCACTCTAACTGGAACAATAACGAAAGATTCCTGTAGAATAATGGGCACTTTATCTTAGTTGTGGTCCCTTGGGTTAGGTTAGGTTAGGTTAACTTTTATTAGTCTTATTATTAACTCTTAACAAAAAGATAAGACATCCCAGAATCTCCCATAGAACTCAGGGGAGAGGAAGGAGTCTACGCGCGAAACTGCGACACGAATGAAGATGAAGACTTGCCGAAAAGCCAGGGGGTTGGTGAAATATCCTTCTTCTCATCTATCCGTGGATTTATCCGGGGCTGGATGCTTAGAGGGACGGGATTTCTCACGCACATGTGTGTGTGTATGTGTGTGTGTGTGTGTGTGTGTGTGTGTGTGTGTGTGTGTGTGTGTGTGTGTGTGTGTGTGTGGTCCCTTAATCGATTTGTAACAGTGTCTCAAGTAATGGCTCCTTTAAGACGTTAAAAGGTGGTTGACAATACTCTGTCCTTTTCCAAGATATGTAGTTAGGAAAAGAAACAAAATGAAACGTAGAAGTGAGTGTTTTGTCACTAATACTTCTTTTAGCTTAATCTTTGGTGGCTTGCTGGTGTGTTTTGTATTTAACAGTTTAATTAAATTCATAATTCCAATTATTCTATTCAATAATTATTTTTATCATTTTTAATCGTAAGTATTAAGTGTTTTACATGATTGATGCACAGTTTTATTTCTACGACGTTCCTTGTTCTCATAATAGATTTATTGTATAAATTTTCAGCGTTTGTATGCACGTTTTCCGATTTTGTAATATAGTACAGATAAAACGAGATTAAACCCGAAACTAAATTAGGGGCTTCTGATTTTCTAGATTCTCAAAAGTTACTGTATAAGTCTAGCAACTCTTAATAAAATTACGGGCGCGAGTTTTTGAAATTGGAACTTGGAAATTGTAATTAAGAAAACTAAGAGAAATCCTAAAAAAACTATTCGAACAAAAAATGTAGAGACCTAAATTTTCTTCAAAAAAGGTCTTCAGTCATTTTTTCGTTGGAATCACTATCTCCCTCAACGTCGAAGACAGGAGCATCCGCTCGCGCTTCAAGCCAATTTAAGTTCCAGGTGTACATGTAAATTGCTCTAACTCTTGGAAAACTACTTCGTTATCAAAACACATCATAAGTACATCACATGCCATATAAACAAGAAAATCCAACGAGATATTTATCGTTAACTTTTAAAAAACGCGATCATGAACGTTCTCGGTTGATTATTATTTCAATATTCACACACTTCTTAATAGTTTCTCTTGAAGTTGCCGAGTCCGTACTGTATTACTGTAGTGTCTGAACAGTGTTTTTCTGTACTGCTCCACATTTTTTTTCTCGGCAGTTTGTGTCGAAATCCTCATAGTTTTCGAGTTACTCGCAATTCAAAACGTTTTTGAGTATATAAACCCATTTTACGGTGAAAATTTTGAGGGTAGGAAAAAATGCTTACAAACTATTCTGTAGAGAATTTTGTGCTGTACATTTTTTGTTCCAGCACTTTTTTTCGAATTCCTCGTAATTTTCGAGTTACACGCGATTCAAAATATTTTTGGGTGTATAAAACGATTCCAAGGTGAAAATTTTGAGGTTATAAACGAATACCTAGGATACTTTTTTGTAGAAAATTTTGTACTGTACATTTTTTGTTACGGTAGTTTTTCTCGAATTCCTCATAGTTTTCGAGTTATTCGCCTTTCAAAATTTTTTTGAGTTTCAAATCCAAAAATTTCGATAATACGTGCCCATAATTTTGTTAAAGAGCTGCTAGACTTATTCAGTATTCCAAAAACTCCCAGAATCTAGAAAATCAAAACCGCCCAATTCAATTTGAGACATGAGCTCAATATCGCCTAATTTGCCTGTACTAATAAGGTATCTCTGAATACGATATCAGCTGTCCTACTAAAAAATGTCTTCCAAAGTGTCTTTCCTCAAACTACCTTCTCAAATCACTTCTATTGAATATTGTCTAGAATCTGGTCAACGTGCTACTATGCTACGAATCCGATTTTTCGTCTTCGATTAAATTTAAACTTCAGATTGAAAGAACATTTAGGCTAATTGTCTATTATGAAACGCATATTCCGAATTCCATTCAGAAAGTGTAGTATCACAAATAAAATTGCATTCATAATAACCCTTCTTATTCTTCTTCTTAGCACTTGACGTTGGTGATCCGGATGGCAAAACTCTATCTATCTTGAGGTCGTCCATTCTCTAGTATTCTTCAACCAAGAGGTTTCCAATTCCTCTACGATCTTCAACTTTACCCAACATAATCAACTGGAGGATATTAAACCGGCCACTAAGCATTATGTGTCCCAAATAAGCTACTTTCCTGCATTTAATGTTAACCCACAAGATTTATGTTTCTGTTACTTCATAAACTCATTTTATAATTAGATGTATTAATCAAGTTCATCAACTTTTCACCATAAACTATTTAAAGATTATTTCACATTTCTTTTAAGTAAGAATACAGTTATTTGGATAACTTGGAAACTAATAGCATGGAAAAATGCCCATAATTATAAGGAGTTATAACTAACCTTCTCTATTCCCATTGAATATGGAACTTTGATAAGAATGCCAAGCTTCTTCAAAATTTTGACATAAAATTGAAAAAGGAACTATTGCGATTGAGATATAAATATATTTGAACATATTTGTGAAACTTTCAATATTTTCTCATAATTTAAAACACATGAACACAAATAACTACACAATTATATTCATATCAAATATTATCAAAAATAGTTGTTTCTTGAAAAACTTTCACATTAAGTTACTAGTCCAACTTCAATAAAAAATTATACACGTTAATGTTCGATTGGCCAATGAATGTATTATACAGTGTGTTCATAAAGTAATGTAAACTTGATATTTAGATTTTTGTTTTAATTACAAGAAAATGTGAATAAAAGTTTTTCAAAAAATTCATGCTATTCTTTCAACAAACATATTTTCTGATCTAATACATTTCGTAGTATCAACAAATCTTCAGTCCACGTAGACTAATCATCTCCACTGTTTACCAATCAAAACATCGAATCGTAAACATAAATGGATTTCTATTGGCCGAAGCTGTATGTACACAATTTCTTCGAAATATTCCTACCAGACAGTCTGCGATAAGCAGTGGTGGGACTTGGTGAGATTACATTAAGATGACGTCATCTAGCGGTCAGAATAAAATGATTATGAGAATAGTTTAAATGGTAGGTTTTTGACCTGATAGTGTAAATTATTGAGAAAATTTGACTAAATATCTAATTTCTGAAAATTGACTAAATATTTTTTCGAGATTGTCAACCAAGCTTGTCCAGGGTAACATCGACAGATCTATTTTCTTTGGACAAACGCCTCTCTTGCTTTGATAGTGGCCCATACTTTTTTGAAGATGATAAACGCAGTTACAGTGAATTCAGTAGTTATAACTAAAGAACATGGTTCCAGGAATAAGCTCCCGTCTTATCTTTAAATTAATCTAGATTTATCTAAATTCCATGATAAAAAAATTCGTGATCATGTCAGTGATCAGCTCCTCGTACTTGTCGGCTTTATGGTTTTCAGGATAACCTTAAAACTGATTTTTACTTTTTATTGCTTAGTAACTCCCTAAAAATATCACAATTCATCATTTTTTTATTTGAGTGCCAATGAAGATTCTAGCTTTAATTTTCGCTTCTGAGAACTTTGGACAAAAACCTTTCAAATATTTGATTCATGATTAAGATCCTTCACAAATTGTTTAATAAGACCAAATTTAATATGCAATGGTGGCTTCAATATAGTTTTGAGATCGATAATTGCTGGGTAATGTTTTTATCGGTAGTGATCATTTCTATTATCCCACAGGCATAGATAAAGGGAGTGTTTAGTCGTGTAACCACCTTACATTCCTGTCAAATACACCATCTTGAAATCACCAATTATTTCCCACTCTTATTCCATATATTAGTTAATAGCATCTTTGGGATGTACGTTATGTGCTAATGGAATCGATGGAAATTTGCTTACATTTTAAAGTAGGGCAGCTATCAGACTTTTGGTTGAACTGTCAATAAAAAGACACCATTCAGATGTATGATATGGAATGCCGATTTCTTCAAATAGACAGATATTCGAACATCAGATTTAATTGAATTCCATTGTTTCAACTTGCGATTCGAGTAACTTGGCTTTATTTTTTGAAAGATTTAAGTCTCTTATTAAGTCATTGAGATCTTGAGAGTGGATGAGGTGTGGTATTTTTGATTTAGATTCAAAAACCAATTCAGAATATACGGATACCGATGAACTTCGTAATTGCGGATTGCCTTGAGAGAGTAGTTGCTTTTCCAACAATTCTTCTTCATATAGTATTGGAATAGATGTAGATTGTAGGTCGTACTCTAGGAATTTTCACCTCTGAGTGGATTCACAATACAAAAATAACAATCAGTGTAATGATCACTGGATTCCCTACAAATTCTCGTCATTTTAAACTTCATTACTCTTTTCTCACCTTGGTACCAACCTACAATAAAACGTAACGTAACCTAAACTTAGTTTATGTTATACATGTAGAGGCCATTTGTTCCAAATATACACAACGAAAAAAGAAGCAGTAAAAACGGATTTATACAGTTAACGTTACTTATCTCTTCTTTAGTCCCTGCAGAGGAAAAAATTCCTATATCAGGGCCTAGCAAATCATATCAAATTTCCAAAAAAAAAAAACCCTCCTTCCTAATCCATCACAACGAATCTCTCTCTCTCTCTTCTTTAGTGGTAAATAAAGTTTTCACTTGATCGGTTATAACGGGCAACAATATTTTTCGACATTGAGGATATAAAAATAATTTACTGTGAATAATTTCGTTGATCGTCATCATTTTTTGTTTAGTCATTTAAAAAAACACTGTGTATATGTCGTCGAATCGATCATAGTGAGTTACCTTTGGATTCTTTGAAATCGAATACTTGAGGCGAGCTCCTTGTTCTCTTATTAAACTTTCTATACTTGAGGACATCATATATACGATGTTTTGTAGAAGGTCTCGCATACTTTCGTCGAAATCGTCCTCCGGATCGTATTCCGGGTAAATTTCTTCACATGGAATTCTACTTCTGGTGATGAATTTCATGAAATATTGTAGACACATCCTCGTTTTGATTGATAAGTTATTGTATTGATTTTTGATTGGTAAGTTAAAGTAAGCAAATCTTCGAATTGTACTTAACTCATACTTTTTCTCTCTCACTGTTAAATTGGCCGCAAATACAGGGTGGCGCAATAGAACGTGCATTTATTAAGTATAGGATAAAAAAATTAATACAAAAGGTATTTATGAAATACAAGATATGATTGTTAGGTAATTAAATGAAGTTTATTTTCCAAAAATAACATCATCTAAATGACGGCCCTCTCGAAGATTTGTGAAAACTTTTGTCAATAAATCTGGGATGATTGCTGCCATTTCCTGGCGGATATTTTCCTTTATCTGAGTGATGTCCATCGGATTGTTTATATAAACTTAATGTTTTAGGTGTCCCCACAGAAAAAAATCAAGAGGCATCAAAACAGGGCTACGTGGGGATCAAGGGATATCACCTCTTTTGGAAATTAGTCTTACAGTCATTTGATGTGTGACAGATCTCTCCGTCTTGTTGGAACTGGAACTGTTGATCTCGCAAGTTCTGGAGTCAAATCTTCCTCTAACATCACAACATAGCGATCGGTGTTGACGGTGATGTTTCGTCCTCGTGAATCTTCAAAAAAGAAAGGACCAATAATTCCTTTGCTTGAGATTGCTGCCCATTCCGTTACTTTCGGATTATGCAGTGGTTTTTGATGTTTCATTTTTGGATTTTTTTCGATTCAATAACGACAATCCCGTCGGTTTACGGCTCTATAGCATATGTCAAAAGTGGAAAATCGACTAAGCATTTCTTCAGCAAATGCTAATCTTGCTCTAAAGTCGATATCTTTTAATTCCTGTGTTAACTGGAGCTTATAAGTTTGCAGTTTAAGATCCAACTTCAAAATTCACTGTAAACTTCGTCGCGATCCTTTCAATATTGTCTGTGGTCGTAGACGTTCTTGGACGAAATTTGTTGGTGGTTTAAACGTGGAACCGATCCCTTCAAAACGCTTAACCCATATTTTAATTAAATTTGCACTCGGAGCTTCATTAATGTGTCTTAATCCATTTTGCATAAATTGATATAGTAAAAAATGATATAAACGTTATTTCTCTGTAATATTCAAACATCAAATCTTTCTTCACCAATAGCACGCGAAAGTCGATATTGATTGGGAACAAAAATCAAACGTTGTCAAATTACAGAAAGTGCTTAAAAAGCAAATATTTTTAAATTCTAATCACATTTCTCTTTATGTATATGCTTATATAATCTTCTTCTTCTTCTTTCTTCAATGTATTGTAGGCCTGTAGTTTCCAGCTTGTCATACTTGAGATGTTGATGTCCATGAATCCATCCATATTGTTGGAGGTCTTCCTAAAGGTCGTCGTGTCCCTGGTTTACCGTCTCGTGCGATTTTTGCTAATCTTTCTCTGGTCATTCTGTCCACGTGTTTATAGACGTGGAACATATAATTTTATTATTTATTATCAGTATTATTAGGTATAATAATATAATATATATTATACATATTAGGGACTTATATATTAGCCTTTATTGTTAAATACAAAAATGATACACCGAACATCAAAAACTGAACGTTGAACGATATGACGTTTGTCACTTTCTGGCCTCACGGTGGATGCGGAATTCAGTGAAGCATGCGTCAAGGTGCTGATTGGCTTTCTTCGCAATAGTCGCATTATGCATCATCTCATTGAGCGCTGATGCTCTAAGCCAGGAGGTCCTCGGGAATTAATCCCGCTATTACTAGGACAGCCTGTGGAGAAACCGTACGTACCGGCAATCCTCAGCGCACCTTGTCTCTGTATCATCGTCATCGTTTTGCAGTGCTTCTTTGTCCTAAGTGCCCCTAACCCCATTATTTTAGTTTTGCTATTGGTAATATTAAACATATAACAATTTTAAATATATTTTAGGGACTGACTAATTCCATTTTGTAACTATTTCAACCAAAAATGAATTGTCATAATTATTCTAAATTATTCTAAATCAATTGTATAATCCAACAACTATCCTTTGTATGGAATATTTACATAATTGGATGTAAAACAATGTACAAAAATTGACTTTTAATCGAATCGTTTGTATAAAAGACTGTTGACCTAGTTATGACACTAGTCAATATGGGTTATCCAAAAATATACTTATTAATATTACCATTATTCATATCATCTCGCATTAATATATGTGAAGCACAAAAAAGTACCTTGGATTATTTTGTAGACCTTATAAATACTTCGATCAAAGAATCTTCAAATTACAAATTTCCTACGAATGCATATGAATATAAACCAAAAGATGATAAAGTGAAGGGTGAGTACAAATAATAGTCTCCTATCATTCTTATAATCGTAGAAATTTCATTTTTCAGTAAGTGTTTGATATGAATTTTACATTGTAGATATTAGGAAAGAAATTTTGCAAATCAGCATCCTAGTCGATGATACTGTGGTTGTCTATAAGAATACAAACTGTTACAATATAAAAATCGAAATTGATAAGGATTTTGCCCAAATTAAAACCTAGTTGAACTACAGATTATTATTGGAGAATTTAAAAAAAACAGTTTACTTTACTTACCAATGGTTAGCTCTTTCAAAATTTGATATAACCATCAAAACTCTTTCACATTAAGATCCGTAAATGAAAGTATATATTTGGGAATAATATTGGATCAGTCTTTCATATAGAAAACTATATAGTAGGATGATTCATTTACAACAAAAATTTTTAGCAAAATATTAATCTGCATATTAAAAAAAATGCTTACCAAGTTTGAGGTTTTTTGTGTAACTCGCACCAATAGGAGCGTTAAAGCACAGTTTTTTTAAGAAAATTTTTTCTCCTATTGGTGAACCAGTGCGAGTTACACAAAAAACTCCAAAGCAACTTGGAAGAGCATAAAATTCCCCGAAAGGTCCATCGAACTGAGTTGCATTATTGTAAAAAGTGACTAAGTATTAGAAATTTGAAGAAAAAAAAATTATATGTATTTTAAATGGTAAAGCTTTATATTCAAATAATAAGTACTTGAAATGGGTATTAAGAGCTCCAACTACTAGTCATATGAAAGCCATCAGCAAGGTACTTTATGATTCTAAGCTGAGAGATTTCAGAAAAAGAATATGGCTGGAGAATGGGATCTAAACTAGAGAATTACAATAAATTTGAAAAGTTTGTAATGAAATAGATCACAAACCACCATCGTAGATACCTGACACTGTAGAAAATGAGAGATACCTAGGCTAAGATGTTGAGAAAAAATAAGAGTGAGAAAATATGATGAGAGTTACCAGCTTACAGAAGGAGAAGTTAGAGATAATAAAGAATTGACAAAAATTTCAATTATGAAGAAGAAGTTCTAGCTGCATATCTTTATTTAAATTATCTTTATTTATCACTAGAAATATCTACATATTGGTCATGAAACGAATGTTTTTTCAATTTTCAAAATTCTAGTATTTGTAGCGAAGTTCAAATTTCAAGTGCCAAGGTCAATTAAAAGTTATTTTTTTATATTTATACAAATCAACGCTCAAAGAAATTCAAGAAAATGACGAAACTATGGTGATAGCTTAGACACCACTATTTTGGCAGTAAATAAGACCTACATTTCCTTATGACTCATCTTCACTTTTAATCCATAGAGTCAATAAGGTTTTGTTGAATATATATAATCTTGGTATAGCTACAGTTTCACTATGAACTGCATCACTTTGATGATGATGTAATACTTTCTTCATTTTTTAGATTATGGTACTTACGATTTTGTCATAATTGGCGCTGGAGTAACCGGCAGTGTGGTGGCAAATAGATTGTCGGAAATAACTAACTGGAAAGTTTTACTAATAGAAGCCGGAGATTATAGTGATGGGGGCTTCATTCAAATCCCAGGTTTTTTGCGACAGCATAAATCTTCTAAATATAATTGGGAATATCCATCGGTGCCGCAAAAAAATATGTGCCTTGGTAGGTATATTATGAAGAAATTATGTGAAAAAAATTACATAGATTTTTCTTTATGTGAAAATGATTGATTGATTGATAAAATTAGGCTCAACGGATATGGATGGCATGAAACGAGCCACCAAATTTGATTGGTGACAGACTTTTGAACCGAACACGGTCTTCTAAGACGCCATCTCCACACTGTAGACATCATGGACGATCGGGAATACCACTGGTGCGTGGAGAAGAAAGAAAATGCAGACCATATCATCGGTGATTGCCCAGCACTCACACGTACGAGGTTCAAACATTTGGGCAACCCTCAAAGTTCAAGTCACAGAGTCTGATTAGCTTCTTAAATGACATCGGTCTTTGGTAGTTTCAAGTGAGACACGACGGGGTTATCCGAAGGCCTGTGTGCGCTACGGTTCTTGATAGCTCATTCCAACTATGAGGCTAGCCAGTTACTAAGAGATTTGAGTTAAGCTGAAAAGAGCAGAATGGAATCAGAGAAAATAGGTAGTAGACCTTGGCTCAACCATTAAATTGCTTTGCATCTATCTCATATTCTGTAAACTTTCTTGAGTATCAAGTAGCTAGTCAAGTTGAATAGTGAAATTTGAACTTTAGTTCGAAATCTGATGATTCAGACTTTGACTTTACTAACAAGATATCATCTTTTGGGAAAATTTTTTAATTTATTTTCATCAAATTTGGATTTGATTTTATTTTGAACTTAATATAGTTTCTACTTTCCAAAGTGTATATGCGAGGCGTTTGCATTATCGCGTTTGTAGTTCCGCACATGCCCTCTAAGTAATTCCACACGCCGGCAACGAACTGACGCTAAACCGGCATTTTTATCGGAGCGTACGGTTGTTGTGACTGTTTGAAATGTATCCGGCCTGTTATCCTTTTTTTGTGCTAAACGTATAAAAGCAATCGATAGTAATTGGCTTATGTGCGAAAAAAGCGTTATATGTGTTTGTGTCAAAGGGTGACCAAAAATGTTGGCAGAAGTGGTTAGCTAGTGTTTTTGCTTTTTTTACGTTACAATGAATATTATTTTCAAAGATATATAGTTACAACCCCTGAAATATGGGATTCTTACATTACACTACAATAACATGGAATAACTATCAAACATAATAAAATTTCACTTTGTTTTAGGTAGTGTGAATCAAACATGTGAAATAAGTCGTGGAAAAGGCGTAGGGGGCGGTTCTCTTGTTAATGAAATAATATATAGCCATGGTCCTTCCGAACAATACAATAGATTAGCTAGTAAACTGAATGACCCTTCGTGGAATTTTAAAAATCTCTTACCTTACTTCAAAAAAACCGAGCATTTCAGTTGGAGAAATACGAAAGCACCAATAGACTTATCCTATCACGGTCAAGTGGGTTTACTACACAATGAGCATGGTTTACCAGATAGCGTTTTTAACCAACCCTTCTTTGAGGCGAACAAAGAAATGGGATATGAAATAATCGATTATAATGGACCAAACATGATAGGACCTTCTTATATTCAACGTTTCATTAAAAATGGAAAGCGACAAGATTTTGGATCTGTTTTTGTAACACCGTTCCTTGGACGACCCAGCTTAAAAGTAACTCAAAACAGTTACGTTATCAAAATAGAAATCAATAATGTTACTAAAGTTGCCGAGAGCGTTTTATTCACCAAAGATGGTGAAATTTATAGAGCGAAAGCTACTAAAGAAATTATATTATCCGCTGGTAGTATAGCTAGTCCTCAAATTCTCATGCTTTCAGGCATAGGTCCACAGAAACATTTGAAAGAGTTAAATATACCTGTAATAGAAAATTTAGCAGTAGGAGATAACTATCAAGATACTTTAATTGCAGTTCTACCTTTCATGTCTAGTTTTAAATACTATCAACCATCCCTCCGCGAACAACTGAAAGAATATTTCAATGGTACTGGTGCTTTATCATTTCCTCCATCGTTACCTCAACTTGTAGGATTTTATCAATTGAATAAAACAGAGACTGGTATACCAGATCTGGAATTTTTCACATTGGTTGGCTTAGACTTGAAAGCTTTAATGCAAGATAAGCCAAAATATTCCAATAACACGTTATTGATATTAGGTGTTGAATATTTTCCCACTAAATCTATTGGCTCGGTAAGACTGGCAAGTAATAATCCATATGATTATCCCTTAATAAATCCTAACGGATTCTCTGATGAGCATAATGAAGATTTAGAAGGTTTATATCAAAGTGTGGAGTTCATTTTTAAGCTAGTTAATTCCGGACCATACAAAAAATATCAATTAAAATCTTTAAATGTTCCTGTTCCGGCTTGTTCAACAATTCAAGGTAAAGGAAGAGAGTACTGGCATTGTGCATTGAAACAAAATGCTATACCTGGATTACATATGGTGGGTACCTGTGCTATGGGTACTGACCCTAGCAAAGGAGCCGTAGTTGATTCGAATTTGAAAGTATTTGGAGTCAATAATTTAAGAGTTGCCGACTGCAGTGTATACCCGAATAATATTGCGGGGCATTCCACAATTCCCTGTGCAACTATAGGAGAGAAAATAAGCGATGTTATTAAAAAAGATTATGGAGAAACTGTGTACTTGAATTAAACGTATTTAAATAAATCATTTTCTATGAAATATTGAAATGTTTTCTACATTTTTTTCTTCACTTTACTTCGTTTTTTGTTCGTGAGTGGATTCTAAATCTCGTGAAGCACTTGAATATCTCAAATCCTTTTGAAACTTCAAATATTCCCACTTTGGCCACCATAATTAACCTGTATATATTTTATCTTATGATATAATTTTAAAAAAGTCCAGGTGATTCCGTAAAACTTTTGTATAAAATATTTTTATATTTCTATATTTGTAACAAAGTTGAAAGAGTGTATAGTGATAGTCCGGGAAGCAGTGGCTTTTTTTTTCAAAGATGGTTGAGTTTATCGAATCATAAACTTAATATTCCGTTTGCAGTTGCCGTTCGTGGGTGACGTTTGTCGTTTGAAGTTCATAGTAAATTATAAATCCTATTCATAAATTTGACGTTGCTATAATTCACCTAATAATTTTTTTATTCTCTTGTTTTTGTGGTATTTTTGTTTGTAATCCGGTATTTATGGAAGATATTATGGAAAATAATGAAGGGAAAACAAGCAAAGCCAAAAGACCACCATAAACAAACAGACAGGAAAATAAATCACGTAGCAAACGCAAACGCAGTGATTGACTTTTTTCTATTGCTTCGAACGGGGGCCGCAGGGAAAACATGGAATTATGTTGAAAGTCATCCACGGCAGACCAATCCCAAAACGGCAACTATGAATTGTCTTATGAATTTCAATGTTTGTGAAAGTCAAATTCATGAATCGGCCTTAATATTGTATGTCTCGCGGGTACTGCGTGCGAAGAAGGCTGCGGTACTCGTGAAAGAAAATTTTTCTGAAGTTATTTTATCCCAGGTGAAATTGTTCTCATACAAAATTTATGCCAATTTGCAACGAAACCAACCATCAGTCGTGCGGCAAACGGGGGATGATGCGATTGTCGAGCGTGTTAATTTGACAAAAAAATATAAATTTCAAATTATCTTATCCCACTTGAAATTTTCATACATGATTTCATACATATACAGAAATATAATAATGACCGTCAGTTGCCAGTCTAGTGGGGGTAGACCATCAGTCAGGGTGGCGCGCAGAATTTTCTCTTTATCTTTCTCTTTATCGTCAATAGACAATCCTCAATCATCATCCTATTATCATAGGAATTATCTGGAAATTATGGGAATTATTATCTGCTTCTGTTCCATCGTCGCTCGTGAAAATATTATCAATTAAAAATATAAAATCATATTGTTTAATATAAATTGTCCGAAATTAAGGAAGGAAACCATTATTTCTACCTTCAGGACTTACGTCTAAATTAGCAATGCTGTTGATGGAAGGTGGCAATTATTGATCACTCACAAACCATTCAAATAAATATTTATCACCGCTTTCCTCACATCCATACTCAGTAAGCAATAATGTAGGAGACACGGGTACATGAGCATTGTTCCAAATATTAGCGATGTATTCCGTACCTACAACATGTTGCTGCAGTTCAGCTTTACAAAACGGAAATAAAGAGCCATCTATTCTTTTTTTTCAAGTTTAATGGCCACAAGGCATTTTAATATCATTAACTCCTTTAAGTGCATATGATCTGCTTACAATTTGGAATTTGTGATATGTTGCTGAATGCTTAGTGTACATTCGAGACATTCGGAGAATTTCAAATTGGTTTTTTCTTTACGGTAGAAAGCTGAATTAAAATCTCAGTTCGTGAAGATATGAAATCTTGGTGTTGCAAAACTCAAATTTGTACCCATTGATTCATACAATTTGGTGATGTCAAGGAATTCTTGATTGTTTTTCGATTTCAACATGCATCGAGATTTGTAAATTCTTCCCGATGTATAAGAGCAGCGTATTGTAATTTCAATATCAGAATTCAAGTGACAAATATGAAAAATAATTTTTGTGTCTGCTTCTTCGTGACCTGCTCAACAATAACTTCATATTTATAACATTCCAGATGAATGACGATAATTGTATTTACACCAATCCATGGTGCCATGTAATCATTTGCCTAATCTTAGATATAACTAATTGCCAAATTATTATCAGTAGTGAAAATGTTCAGTTTTCGCTTTTTGATTGCAAAATACATGGTTTCATTTACGCCATAGCATTTTCAAAATATTGTTCATGTTCACTGATTAAAAATGTCACGTATCAACTGATGATTCACGACTGAACAATAAATGTCAAAAGCCTTTGTACCTTCCACGCTGGAAGGAGAGATTACCAAAGGGGCTGCAAATATGTAATGTCTTTAAATTGTGAATCTTTCTTGTGGCGAGTATTTAGTTTTAGACTATACATATTTTATTATATAGCGAGGACTATAATATATTTATACTATATTTTACAATGTATATTATTAGAAATGTGATAATAACCGTGAGGTAATTGCGTCTATTGACCGAAAAGTCGTCAGTCTATCGATACGAAATTCCTCGCGTCACCCTAATTGACCAACTTAAGCGATAGCCAGAATGAAAACGAGCACAACTCGCTTTAGACGTTCATAAGTATCAGAGGTAGATCGACTTGTTGAGTAACTGTGATAACGCACACAATAATCGCGCTTTTGACGTCGAAGTTAACCAACTTCCTCTTTTTTATGCGTTAATCGTCGCTGAACGTCAAAAACATAACCTCACTTTTCTAATGTTTATAGTTGCAGATGCTCTGAAACATGACTTCTCTGACTGAAAAGCTAATAGAATTTATAGCTGCTCATGAGTAAAGAGTCGGCTGGATAAAAGATTTTCTCATTTGAAAATTCCGTAACAAAACATCCTGATCTCATCAACAATCAGGTTTTGTGTTAAGTCTCTGCTCCTATTCAAAAGTTGATCGTAAAAACCTCGATTGATTCTTCTATGTTTAAAAAATTCGTTTGGATCTATTTGGTTCATTTTAAAATATGTTTTACTGAAGTAGCTGTAGATATTTCTAATTAAATTGAGGGGTCTCATCCACCAACGCCTTGTCAAATGACGCTTTGTATATATTTCTCCATGCATTTTATACAGTAAAGTAAGTATATAATACATTATAAATAATTCAAATTTTTTTTATATACATACACATTTAAGGTTATGTTTACTAGTGAACCCTCGTCATGTTCGCGTTCATTCTGTCTACCGCAGTACCCCCACTCGACAGGCAGGATATTTTTTTGTCAAGCTAACGCACTCGAAAGACGCATTATCCCCCGTCTGCCGCACGAATGACGGTTGTTTTCGTTGCTAATTGACATCGATTTTGTATGAGAACAATTTTTCCTGGGATAAAACAACTTTTTTTTTCACGATTATCGCTGCCTCCCATACACGCACCCATCGATGGTATTGAGATTTACGGTCGATTTCGTGATAGGAATGTGTCTTCAACGCACCGTATTAAACTCAGCTGATATCAAATTCCTTGAAACAAAGCCCTTACCATGAATATCTGAAGAATATTTTCGAAAACATGAATAGAAAGACTTTATTGATATCTACTTTATATTTTATGTCTTATCTAAATATTAAACTTTAACAAAAACAAATGTTTTATTTCGGCTCTCCTTTTCTTTCAATAAATTGTTTTAATCATCGCACCCCTGAAAATAAAATATAGTTTAGTTCAATTTAGTAATGTTTAGCTGGAAATTTAGAATTGATGATTTTAAAGCAGGGGGGATCCAAAGAGGAGCGATCGTCCCCCAGCCAACCGTACCGCTACGAAAAAAAAATAAATAGATAAATCGATGTCATGGGTGCATAATTGCAATTTGCAGCTGTGAAACAGCGAATATACTGAATATTTGTACCACAAACTTGTAGATAGAGGACGTTTTAGAATCGACACTGAACTTGAAGGTGATAATAAAATAGAAATTATTACTGAGCCACAATAAATAAACAACGAAATATGAAAAATGCTGAGTGGCATGTTGCACTTTAACCAACAACCATTATATTGGGAAAGGTAGTTTTCAATATGTATAATTAGTATTGCTTTTGAAAACGATCAATCATTAATAACGAGAATCAATTTTATATTGTATAAACTGTATTATAAAACTAAATATCTACATTTACCTGTTCTTCTTCATCGTACAAAGTTACGTCTAAGTAATTAGTAGATTGCCTAATTATTTCTAAAAATATTGCTGCTATTCTTCTCCATTCATTTATATGTTGATTCTAAAAAATACACATCACATAATAAATAGAAAGTGACATGTAATTTATTACAGAATACATTTCTATTTTCTATGAAATCAAATTTTGAAAATTTGGGTACAGATAAGCCAATATTCATCGTACTCGCATAAACCTACTTACGAGGATGTATTGATATCTAGTTAGCCTAGACCAGTTCCATGCATAAACAAAATATTGCGTTACCACAGCAACGAATAACAACTTATTAGAAGTGTCAGTGTAAAGTTTGACGTTAAAAAAGTAAACCAGAGTTACGCAATAATTTAAAAGAAAAAAGATGTCCACCGAAATTGTGAAAATCGAAAAATTGGAGTATAGAGTCATCGTCAGGTACTTGTATTTAAAAGGGTTAAGAGGTAAGTAGATTTACGAAGACATGCTTAATACTCTTGGTAATCGATGACCTTCTTATTCTATTGTGAGAAATTGGACTGTAGGTTTCAAAAGAGGTAAATTTTCCATTGAAGATGATAACCGATCGGAAAGGCCAGTTTCTGTGTCAATCCCCGAAAATATCTATCTAAAGCACTGAATATTTCATACAAACGCATTCATCATATAGTTCATATCAATTTGGAAAAATTGCTGCTAAATGGATCTCCAAATGTTTGATTGTTGACCAAAAGCGTGCAAGGGTAGAAGCATTGCTGTGCTCGATTTGAAAACGATGTAGACTTCTTAAACCGAATTGTTACTATGGATGAGACTTGGGTACATTTCTACGATCCAGAAACAAAGCAACAATCGATGGAATGGCGACACTCTGGTTCTCCAAGACCTAAGAAGTTTCGTGTCCAAAAATCTGCTGGACAAGTTCTTGCTTCAGTTTTTTGAGATTGCCATGGAGTTATTAAGATTGATTTTTTGAATAACGGTAGAACAATAACTGGAGATAACTATTCGACATTATTGACCACTCTACCACTCTGGATTTATATTTTCTATTGGTTCTTAACGATAGATATATGACCCAGTATAGAACTAAGAAGTAGGAATGCATCTGGTGTATATACCTACCTGTATATTGAAAAATATTGGTAACATAGATATTGGCAAAGTATTTCCTCGTAGCTCATCTGCTGGTGACGATTTTATAACAAAATCCAAAAGATGTAATAACATTGCAATCAATTGAAGATGGTTTCCTGGTAGTTCCTGTCTAATTAATCCAAGTACATCTGCTGCGACTACTTCTACGGGTACATCACCATTTTCATCTGTGAATATAAAATTCAATAGCACTTTTTGTGAATTATTGAATTAATCATATTAATATTTACCTTGTATAATGAAAAGTATATTTAAGTAAAAGAAAAACGAAAAGAATACAAGGAATGTAATGTTTGAGACCTATATATAACAGCACAAACATCTCAAATAATCTCAAATCAACTAAAGTACTGGGATTCAACTCATTGAATAATACCGGGTTCTAGATGAAAGATAACCTTCAGAATTCTTGGTCGTAATTAGCCTTATAATAATATCCAAGCTCGTTATTTGCTACGATGTATTTCCTAGGCTACTTGCCTTCCTTAACTGAAAAACGCGGAAAAGAGACCAAAATCATATCCCATTAAGCTTAAGAGAGACTCATTGTCCATAACACTTCCAGGTAAAACTGCATAGCTTCCAAGCCAAACACGAAAACATAACTCAACAGTGACGGAGATGGAGATGTTTTAATGGACAAGAAGGACTATTTCGACATAGTGGACAACTTTATCGAAACAGGACCATACACAAAAATATCAAGGAATCCGCTGAATAAAATGATCACAAATCTGAAAGAAACACTTAAACATTGTAAGAACCTTGTCACCGGTACACTTACCTTCCGAAAATTCACAAACCTGGGAAGGCAATGAGACCTATTGTTTCAACCATTTGTACACCTAGTTATAATATTTCCAGGTAGTTAACGAAGGAGTTTAAAAACCTACCCATCAAACCTAAGAGTTTACCAGTGAATAATTCGTTCAAGTTTCTCAACAAAGTGAAGACTACAGAAATTGAGGATGAGGAAATTTCATTCTCCTTTGATCATTATTTCCCAGCGTGCCCATCCCACACACCTTCGATTACCTTGAAAACTTACTGAAATCTAATAAATTTGGGAGCTGATGTAATAGAAGAATATTTTCAGTTAACAAAAATATGTATGGAACAAAATTATTTCCAGTACGACAACGAATCTACAAGCAAGACGAAGGAACAGCGATGGGAAACTGCCTATCATTGTTTATGGCTGAACTATTCATGCGTCATTTTGAAAAGCAAATCAGTCAAGAGCTTCATTATTTTCCCAGGAGATGATATTTTCGCAATATTTAATACGAAGAAGGTAAACATAGACGAATTCATTTTGGAGCTCAGATTATCCATCTATAAAGTTCTCCTATGAAATGAAAATAATGAACTGTTACCATTTTTAGATACTTTAATAATAAGGAATAGTAATAGGTGCTATGTGCTGATTCTTTTCATTTAATCCAACATGAGATGGCCATTTCCCATTTCCTGGTACATCGGTTAATCCACTTTCTACTTACCATCGAGAGATACAATAAGAAAAAGACTTTCATTGAGTATTTAGCTCAACTCAACGGTTATGATAAAAGAATTGTAAATAGGTTAATCAATCGCCATAGGTTTAAGAAATCTCTAAGTGAAACCCCTTTTTTCCAAATCCAAAATGAAAAACAAGAAAAATTTGCTCTGATACCTTTTAATCCTCTTTATACAAAAGAATTGGAAGGAATATTCAACAGAGTGGGTTTTAAATGGGTTTATGAATCAAACAATACATTAAAACAATTGTTGGGCAATCCTAAGGATTAAATACCAAGAGTGGTATATATGAAATTAGCTGTGGTGATTGTGACCGAAAGTATATTGGGCAGACTAAGAGATCCGTTATCGTTCGATCTAAAGAGCACATAGCTCATTTAAAATTTGGACGGACCGGAAAATCAGATATTGCCGATCACACTGCCAATCACAATCATGACATAAATATTAATAATGTAAAATTGTTAAGAAATGTATCCAATAATCAATTGTTGGATGTGTTTGAAAGCATCAAAATTGCTGGATGAAAAAGTAGTTTAAATAGGGACAAAGGGCCAATTCCTTACAGCCCAATCTATAGTTTAGTAGTCAAGGAATGAATGTGAAGATTCCCGCCAAGGAGTTTTTCCCACTGGAATTAATTTTCGCGGGAGAATGTTTATTGGTGAAAAAATTTAGTATAAAACAGGTAAGTTAAGTCATTATATTTTAATTTACCTTCAGTCTCTGAAGACGATAACTTGGTTATCGAAACTCGCGTCAGACAGTGTAATTGTGAGTGTTAGTGTAGTGGTAGTGTAAACAGTGTATCCAGAGTGTCGGAGAAGACAAAAGAAAACAAGACAACAGCACTGTAACTTCTAGTTGTCGACACAATTAACAGTGTATCCACCGTTGAAACCGTAACCAGAGGTTCATCGATAGCTGACACACAATTGGCGACATGAGTTACAAAAAAACAGGAACCAAATGGGATGGAGAGAGGGAGAGAGACAGACACAAAAGCAAAGGATAAAGAACAAGAGACTCGGGAGGTGAGCAGGTGAATCAAATAATCACTGGAGAGAACTAAGACTACAGCTAACGAGGATGGTTGACAGCAGCACCTCTGAAAATATCATCCATGACATGATGATGTAAAACACTGATGAACACCAAGATAGACCTCTCAAGTAGAGGTAATAAGAACTTAGTTCCTGACTGGAACGTGGGATCCATGATTGAATTTCAAAATTCGAAATACTATACCCAATACTAATGCCTGTATTTCCGCAGGTATCAGAGGATCGACCAATCTAGTCAAATAGGTGTAAATAGCTTGCGACGCTTCCAATCTCCAACCAGCATCAAGTAAATTTTGAACAGATCTTATATCTCCACTTTCTACGCTTTCCACTAATTCTTGAACGACTCCTTGATGAAGGCCGACTTCAGGTCTAAACATCCAACCATTTGCTATAACTTGAATATCTAAAAATAAACAATTTTATAAAATATTATAATACGTGTCCATAAAACAATAAGCTTTTGTTCCTACCGTGCGGGTCAAAAGTGCGCTATTCATCGCTGGCAAGGAATTTATTTTGCTTTCATTATCGTAGCAACGACTTGTTTATCGATATTATATATTTATTATCGATGACATGGAATTTAGTTTTTATTATAGCATGGAAACAAAACAATTTAGACGATTCCAGTGATAATAAATTACAAGTACAAGAAATTGTTAGAAACGATATAAAAAATTTATTTTGTGGAAAGAAATAAAGTAATGAAGTACGCTCCACGAGAGAAAATTAGGGTATCATTGCCCACGAGATTGTCACCTTCGCGGGCGAAAATACCTTACTATTTTCCAAGCTGAAGTTAAATAGTGATTGCACTTTATGTGCAATATTCACTCAATTTTTTAGGGCTCTTTTCGCTTATCACCAAATACCTCACCCGTTTCATTTCCACCAGACGTCTATATGTAGTTTCAAATTTTTCATACACAAATTTAGTTTCTGTTGAGAAGGGAAGTTTATTTTGAATAGAAAAAAATTGACATTTAATCAAAAATATTATTATAACAAAATACAGAATTTCAAACACTGGTCGCCTAGCAGAATCAGTCTATTGACGTCTAAATTTGAACCAGCTGCGTTATTCAGTTGGTGCATGATAGTGGACTACATTTGAGCAGTAAACGGAAAAAAGGAAATCTATTGTCTTCGGCATTATTATTCGTATTAACTTTTTTATTAATAACTAAAAAGAAGACTAAGCTTGATAAGTATGAAAACTAATTTCGTTTCGTTGTAACCATACAGGAGAATGATGAACGTTCTGAGCGTTCAAGTAAGGTCTCTACATCTGTAACAATTCAGAAAATTTATAATATAGTATTAGCAGATCGAGAATCAAAAAAGCGAAAGATTGTAGAAGCCCTAAGCATATTTTGTGTTACAGTGTTTTTAACTTTGAATCACTATTTCGGTATAAAAGAGCTTTCTCCAAAATATTATGCGAGTTGCTTGAAATCAACCACGATTACAAGCATGTGACATCTTCCGAGCATTTAGCAGTAATATGGATTCGTTTAGTAGCCTTGGATCTACTACGGTACACCTGAGACAAAAAAAGCAGTCCAAACAGTTCATTTTTCAGGGTGAATGGGGTGAATGAATGCCAAAGGGAGGTTATCAGCCAAGTTATGACAATCAACACAAGTGTGAAGCAATCAATGGCGATTATTATTCCATTGTTTGAGTCGATTTAATGTGAAATTGCAAAAAAAGGAAGCGCATTTCTTCGAGGAAAAATATAAGCATTGCTTCCGCATCCATCCTATTAATCAGATTTAGCCCTGAGTGACTTCTAGAAATTACAACATGAAAATGATAAAAAAGCAACACCTCTTTTGACGGCCCCGATAAATATAGTTTTTTTAAAGGAACAAACTCTAGATAAAGTATATAGAGCTCACAGAAGACTATAATGGGAAATAAAATAATTTTCATTCATAAATATGTATTGTAACTTTCAGAAAGTTACCAATTTAACGGCATTGGTGAATTTATCAGCAGACTGTGTAGGCTGTAGCCCAATGCGGAAAATTCCAAGAGGCAGCAAATTTCATTTTCATTGTTTAAATTTTTTTATTTCAATTTACAAAATTACAAAAAAAATAATTCTGATGATCGTTACGATTGACTGAATTTCAAGTACTTGCTTCGAAAAAAGGCCATGGAATTGAACGTACAGAAAGAATATACTAGTGAAACGGAAAAAAGATAATCAAGAAAAGGATTTGATAAAACACCTGACGATATTATATCGGCTGCGATTGATGACTCAATAGGTTTTCTCACAATATTCAATTTTTACCATCGTTTCTAGCTAAAGAATTTATAAATTTATCCATAGTTTGATATAGCACTTCGTATTGTTCTGGGTATATATTAAGAGAAGCTTTTCCATTTAGAAAGACTTCAAAATAAATCAAGAAAAGCTGAACGTTTCCTTGTTTCAGCTCTTATATGCATGAAGAATGAACAAGATTTCGTATGACGATATAATTAATTATTTTGCGAATTCAAAAGCCCTCAAAAATTTATTGAAATGTTTTTATAACTGTTATACTGTAATACTAGATAATTGAGAAAAAATATTTATTTTATTGTATTAAACTGAAGTATGATAAAACATATATGGGTAATTCTCATGAAATCTCGAAATTACCTATCAATAAATTCATGAAAAATATTTTAATTAATTCATCTTTATTGCTCTGAAATTTGTACTATTTATCTTAATAGAAGTAAAAAAATATCGTGTTCTCCAGAATAAAAGAGTTTTGACGATTTAAATGTGAGGGAATGAAGAGTGAGGTGAGGAAATGATAGATTTATTTTTTATGAAAACGTATTTTTTACTTTTAATATTGATATATTTAAAGTTGGACTAGGTTATATTAACTTACATATTATAACATGAAGCAAATTGGTAATTA
Source organism: Diorhabda carinulata (assembly GCF_026250575.1). Lineage (NCBI taxonomy): Eukaryota > Metazoa > Arthropoda > Insecta > Coleoptera > Chrysomelidae > Diorhabda > Diorhabda carinulata. The sequence goes on from NC_079462.1 coordinate 17,575,087, forward strand.
AAAAGTAAAAATGTACGAAAACCGAATCGATCTAGTCTGAATGTCATCACCTCATAAGTCATTATCCCCCTACTTTTATTCGAATTGAGGATTGACAAAACAAAACAAATCATAACCTAAAAAAATCTCACAACATTACCTTTCGTTATAACATACTTAACTACGCCATCAAAATTTAAATATTATCATCATCCTTTTTGTTCTTCACTGTGATAACATGATTGAATAAAATGTAATCTTTGAAAAATTACAATGAAATCTTCTCCAACAATTACTTGAAATCAATTTGCTGTTCTGAACAACTAACCGTACTACCAACTGTCAAAAACTAATGCCAGTATTACCAAAGTCCTCAAATGCTGTGAGGGAATTATTTTTCATGGGACAAATATTGAGTTAACACTAGACAAGTATTTAATGACTTATGATCCTAAATTCAGAGAAATTTTGAAAGTTTGTTGTATTTACCATATACAAGTCCTGAGAATTACACAAATATCAACGTTATTCATTCAAGATATGAGTTTTGAATAGTTTTATCTAATATTACTTTAAAAGTAGTAGATAATTTCATTTTCTTTGCTTAAACAAAAACCTATTAACAATTCTTTGCCGTGAAACTAATCAAGGACCTTACACGAAACTTCAGTTTTTAAATTGTAGTTGAAATTTTTTTGATGAAAAATGTAATTTAAATAATTATGGACCAAGATATCGAATTTCAAAGGTCAGTAGAGGCGGAAAAGATGAATAGCGGGAAAGCTGTAAATCCGCCACTGATTTATGCCCTCATATATTTTCAATTAATCGAAAACTCCTTTAGGAAACTATCATATAGATCGAAGCGCAAAGACAAAGTTGTCGTGATAATTAAAATTAGAGTAAAACGAGATAGTATCATTAGAAATTAATTTACTTACTTACTTGACCTGAGGGCTAAAACTATTAGCCTGATTGCTATTAAACTTTCGCTCGTAATAAATGGTTTTCTGCTACCGAAACACGGGAAATTTAATGATTTAAACCTGGAAATTATACAAAACATTGTAGAAGCAGTTTTTCATAATGATTGCATTGAGTCATAATCTCAGAATCCCTACCAGATCTAATAATTTGGTTACCAAACTGAAGAGAAAATTTAAAAACATTGATTTTATTTCGAAATATTTATACAGAGTACTCCGGGACTTGATGCAAATAATGCAAATAATTCGGGAGTGAGTAGATTATGTGAAAATTATTTGCTGTTTCATAAAAAAACACCGTAACACAGGAATAACCTGTATAATCTAAACATAGCAAAAATTTTTCAATCGATTTTTCAAACAAAAAGGTACTTTTAAATGGAACAAATTCATAGTTTAGGAGATATTTATATTTTTAGATCGTTGTTCGCCAATTATCATAAATTGTAATTATTTATTAAAACACATTCAAACATTTCTAATTGAACTGCATACTGTCCAATATCATGTTACTTACTTAACCTACAACCTTTCAAATAAAAACAAAAAAACCAAAACCAAAAAAAAAACGAATAAATGTTTGAAGTGGAGACCTCGCAGTTCTGGACACTTCCGGAGACAACGGAGAATATTTCTTTGCACTTGGAAGGGCATTCCTTGTGCCTTTTAGCGTCAAAATGGAAGTTTCTTCTACCGATCATTTAAGATATCTCCAAAAATGGAAACTATTGCATTTAAATCAGGGGAATGGTGGTCATGCAAATGGACCTGGAAATGTGTTGATCGAATAACTTTAGTAAGATAAATCCATAACAGGAAACTACAACGCATAATTGAAAAAAGCGACAGCATTTTAAAAAAATAAAGTGCTTTTTCCTTAGGACTGCACAACTTCGACCATCCAAGAGTATTTGCTCCAGCACCATAATCCTTCTAGGAAAACACAATCAACCGAATCAACTGAAGACGAAAAATCGGTAATACCTAATAATCGATAATGCAGCGGCTCTCTCCAACTATCATAAAGTACACGAACAAATCTTCATTATAAATATTTGGATGGAGTCCACCAATGTTTAATTGAAAAGTTTCAGCGATTTTCAACAGCATTTACATTATACTTTGTAAGACGAAATTTCTATAGCATATCTCATACCCTCATTCTTTGAAACATTGACAAGTTTGAAGTCGTTCTAGTTGTACCTACAGTCTGACACTAGTTTGTCATTAAGTGTTGTTTAAACGTGAAACAAAGTGTCAAAAATCCCAAGGAATGTTAAAATCAGTCTCTGGTGATACCTTCAGTCTCTAAAAACGATAACTTGATTATGGCTATATTTACAATTGGTATTCTTAAATGTGGAAAACACTTCAAATAAGATAGAGGAACGATCTTTTGACCTTGGAAACGTTTGCGAAACGATTCATCTCAATATCTTCCTGTTTCTTTCCGAAAACGAAACATATTAACACGGAAACGTTTGAACACCATTTCTTCCGCATGAAAGCAAATGACAGCCATTCCGAAAAAAGCTTTCCAGAAATAATCCCAGTCATAGATTTAAAATAATTTCAAATTGTATGTTACCGCTTAGTTTCACAAAAGTTATTTCAGATTATTTACGTTCCTTAAAATTCAAAATCTTATGGGACATGTGGTATTATAAATGCGAACGTTGCAATATTTTAAACATACATCAACAAATAAAATTGAAATTATTAGTTTATAATGCATATGTGTCAATTAAAAATATTTAATGGCTGTTTTGTTTGTAAAATTGGGTCGTTTTGAATAAGTCAAGGTTTTTGTGTATTGAATATTATTAAATTCTTTTCTGTTCGTCACGATTACCAATAATGGCAGAATAAAAATGTTTATGAATATTTCATGCACATGAAATGTACACAAAAATTAAACAATTTTGAAATGAAAAACCTACATTGTATCAAATATTTCAACGGTGATTGCTATTTGAAAATAAATATACAGTTATAATCACAAACATTGTCGATAAATTTATGAAATAGTCGTCTATTTTTTCCGTAATTAAATAATGTCTGTATAAAATGTTGACTGAAAAATTATATAAATATATATTGCAAACTTATGTAGTGAATTCCTACAAAATCAAAAATATTCGTGAAAATAAAATCTTTTTCGATGAACATAGAAAATTGTTTGACGGAGAAGTCAAAATTTCAAATAAATCTGACAAATAGATCAGCTCTGATACTTTAGTAGAAAAAATACTTTTGTGTTTAGCAAATTAAAAAAAAAAACAATTATTGTTTGAAAGTGGGGTTCGCCCTATTTTTAGTCGAAATACTAATTATATTTGATATATTTTTTCATTTTGTTTATTTAATCGGTGAATTTGAGATAAAAATGATAAGTTTGAACATTTCAGTGTTTTTTTCCGAAAAATCATAATTTAAACAATTTCTACAAATTTAATCAATTTAATTAATAAAATTTTTCAAGATTTGTAATAATTTTTAAAATATTAAAATTATGATATCAATGGTTTTTTAATTGTTCGTTTTGGTATGTACCGGGCGGGCAACTCGCCATATCGCAAAAAAGGATTATATTACAAGTACAGCTTCCATTAATACAAAATATATAAATTTTAAGCAATTTAATTAGTTAAGTATGCTAATATATTTTTGATATTGTGATTTCTCTTGATAAAATTAAATAAATGTCTAAAACTAGCTATTAAAAAATATAAATTAAGATAAAAATAGCGAAAACCGCATGTCGATATCTTTTTGCTATCCGAGATATTTTAAGAAATGTGTGAGTTCGACAGAAAACACGAAAAAAGTTCTAAGAGACAAATCGGGGAATTTATAGTTTTTAGATTTTATATTGGCCAAAAAAGGTTTCCCAAGCTCCCATTTTTACCTAAAATGAGAAAAAAATTATCCCAAATATTAATTTTTCGATTCTTTATAAACAAAAATAGGGTGGACCCCACTTCCATACATTTACCTTAAAATCGGTGCCCTTGTACGTAGCCACCAATAAAAGTACTTGACGTTGCTACTAAAGTAAATACATCAATCGAATAAGTCTAGAATATTTTTCAGATTTTTATATATGAATCTACAGTTTAAAACAAAAATACAATCGAAACAATGGACATCATCCGAAAAATGTGCTCTCAAAAAAGCAAAAACCCTTTATTTCAACCTATAAGATTAGGCTATTTTGTATTGAGATTCCAAAGGTATAATTGTCATAGATAAACTAAATATTTCAATGAAAAGTCACTTTTCTCAAAAATCAATTTTCATATATATTTTTAGAAACATTTTTATGACAACAGTGATAAAGCAAAATCACTAGATAGGCTTGAACTCCTCTAGTCGCTCAGAAATTACAATTTGTTATATTCACCACTCATAACACAAAAGAATCTTAATATTCTCTTGGTGAAGTGAACACAAATAGGTTATTGAAACGGGTGTGAAATTATATGAAGTGCCCTTTTGCACGGCAAATGCTAAACGTTACTTCTGCTATTTTTTTCTCTGTGTTATCAATTATTTCTGCATTGAACAATCGCGGTATCCACCTTGCTGATGGTTTTTTCATATTATGTAACCTTTCATTAGTTATTTCACGTACTTTCATTCAACTATTGCTAAGTCCACTTTTGTTAATTGAAATAGCATACAAATCTTGAGACAGATTTTTGCAATTTTTTATCTGTGTAAATTCACTTGATATTTATTACCATGTTTATCAACAATAAGACCATCTTCCAATTTAGCAATAATGGCAGCTTCCTGAATTTCAATTAACTGGGGAGGCATTAAGTACACTTTTCTTCGACTTTTACAAATTAACTATTGGATTATCTGTCGCTGACAATGACAGGTGGGTACCAGCTCTGATTTACACGGGCAAAATGTAAGCGTATGCTTTTTAGTGTACAAGGACGCAGATTTCAATAATCATGATGGTAGTGGACATTCAGCATCATCCTTTTTAAAACACTTACAGATAACAGTGAAACAGATAACTTTTAGGACAATATTCACGCAACTTTTCCTCGGTTTATTTAACTGTTTTGCTATGTAAAAAATAAAGTTCAATTAGCACTCGAAATTTTTTTCTCCATATTTACCCAACAACAAAAACAGTTTATTTCTGCAGTTGCCACCTTTCTTATCGCTTCCATACGTTTAAAACGGAGAATTGCTCACGCAGAGAGAAATATCTGCCGTTATTGTGAGACAAAATGTTCACAATTATTTTGATAACCAAATCAACAATGAATTGTTACATGACAATTTTATATGGTAAGTTTTCCATGTTCACGACGCAATGCCGCTATTTAAGCCATGAAAACATTTTCCGGCGTTTCTATAATGATACCACCAAAACACTGCAAAATTATTTTTGTTATTGGGAATAGTTCATATTTGATAAACATTAATTATACTGGAATGCAAAGATTTAGAGTTTAATAATACACCCAAATTTTTGCGAAATAGCATCCAATGGTTATAATAATTTGCTACCAAACACATCAAGACAAACATATGAAATTGCTTGGAGTAACTTTATGGATTTGACAGAACAAACTAAGGTGGTAAAATACTTTTATTTATACACCCCACAAAAATGATCGCATCACTCATTATTTTTTAAATATTTTAAATGTGTTTCCTGTTTTTCGAATTTTATTATTATTACAAATTAAAACACCAATAGATACGCCTTTTGCAACATTTATTTTATATCAGCTTAATCTACAGAGGACAAAAAGTTTGATTTACCAAAACATAGAAAATATCAAAAAAATTGTACAAAACATTTATACAAAAAATGAACGGTGCTAAAACTAAAACCATCCAATGAATTTCTATTAGCGTGTGTTGCCACCTCTCGTTCTAATTACAGTTTCCATTCGTCTTCTTCTAAACAGGTTCTGGACGTATTCTTGCTGAACTTGCCATCCTAGATAGTCCCTGACATGCTCTATTGGGTTAAGGTCCGGGCTACGTGCAGGCCAATTCAGGGTGGGTATCTCGACCTCTTCTAAGTACTGCCGAACCACTCTAGCAGCTTGTGGACGAGCATTATCGTGCGTTAGCACAGAGTTGTGACCGATATGAGGCATATAGGGCACTACATGAGGTTCTAGGATACTGATTATTATGAATCTGTCAGTATTTAGTCTTCCATCATTCACTAGTACTAACTCCGTGCGACCCTCGAAAGAAATTCCTCCCCAAACTATGATAAAGCCATCACCAAAGCTTTCAGTTTGACAAAAATTAACCACGTCGCGTCGCCTATATACTGGTACAAACCTATCTGATGAATACAGACAAAATCTTAATTCATCCGTGAATAAAATATTGGACCAATCTTGAATATTCCAATTTGCGTGTTCTCGAGCAAATTCCAAACTTGCTACTCGATGTTCTCTGGTAAGACGTGGACCTATAGCTGGTAATCTGGCTCGTATATATCTCCTTCTCTCAGCCTATTCCGAACTTTTTGTAGGCTTAATCGAACATTACGAACAGATCTGTTTGCCGCCTTCGGGCGGTGGTGTGACTAATTCTTAACGCCGTTAACCTCAAATAACGATCATCTACCGAAGTTACCCTTCCGCAGCCTTGTCCGGGTCGTTTGGTTAGCTGACCTGTTTTTTGGTAGCAAATAACAACTCTGGATATGGTGCTTTGTTGAACTCCAATTACTCCGGCGACGTATCTTTGACTGCGACCATCTTGTATGAGTGCAATGATTCTAGCGGCTTCTTCATTCGTCACATTCCAAACAGGAAACCCCAGAGCTGACAAAGGGGCCAAGCATGGGCCAGTTCTGGGAAGCCTAGCTTCGGCGTACCTGTATTGGCCCATGAGTGGGCCAGGCTACTTAACTCAGCTTCGGCCATACCAATGATTACCCAAGCTCAGGCTAAGGCTGGGATATATTGGAAATGATAATCGATATCAGGTTAGTCGAATTTTCAACTGACCATTATTTTTACTAACTGCTGTTATTTTTGCTCCTATCCATATTATGACTCTTTCCTCAAGTATAATATTACCTTGTCTTCAGGTCTTTTTTATTTTTGCTTAATTTTGCTTCCTATACTCCCTTTGCGGCTCTTTAATCTTATGTATTTACTAAATGAGCCCATCAATTTAATTGTCTTTGCTGAATTCCACGGGTGTCATAATTTCCAGATCTTGTTTCCTCTTACACGCCTATGGTATTTAATCTCTGCATCTATCTTTCTATTTATATGTTCACTGTTTGTTGTTTGAGTGCTTTAAGTCTTTTACTGTTTCAGTGTGTTGTTGTAGAAAAGTTTTTCTGTAGATCTGGTATGCATATTCTCCCTCAGATATGTTCATTAATTGCAGGTTTTTATATCGTACGCACACATGTTATGGATTGTTTGAACAGATATTTATTATATCTTGTATAAATATGTTAAGCCGCCACCTTATCTTACTCCTTCTGTGATTAGAAGAGGCTCTGATCTAGATTTTTTACTAATTACATGATTGATATTTCGTTTATATAGACTTATGATTACATTTCATAAGTTCATATCTATTGTTCTTCTTTCCAAACTTTCCCATCTTTAAGCCATCGGTACTTTGTCAAAAGCTTTCTTCACATCAATAGATTCAATTAATAAAATTCATAACTTTAGTTTAGAAACTATTCAATAGTCCCTCGTATATATTATAATGTTTAATGTAGTTTTTTTTAAGAGCCTCGCATGTTTTAAATAAATATAGTTTTTCCAGCGACCTACAATGTTTCATAAAATACTCTTATAACATTGGAAAATCCATTACGTGGAAAAAAAAACAGTTGTTTTTTATTTTTTTAATTACAAAACTTCTCACGTTCATAGATGGAAATACCGAATTTCATATTTATATTAGAGTTATATCATAATTCAAAATATTGTACACTATAAAGAGCGACAAAAACGAAATTCGAAAATAAGTCTCAATCGCACCATGAAGGGTCATAGACCCATTATTTTATTAACGTTTATATTATCACCCGTGTATTTGTTTACTTTAAATAGCAAAAGTTTCTTTGCTAATAAGTACAATGTGAAAGAAGTGCCAAAAACACAGTGCCGAGGATCATTTTTTTCACCAACTAGAGAAAATTTAATGAAAAATATAAACTATGGCTTCTTAAATTTGGACAACGACAAAACCATACGACACTTGGGTGATTTAATGGATATGAGTTCCGAAGAAATCAACATACCACCAAAACCAGCTCGTATAAATACAGGAAAACCCATAATACCTTGGAAAATGGAAGAAATGTCTTCATATAGAGGATCACCTAAAGTGCTTCCAGACGTTATCATAACACCAGAAGAACCAGTAGATGAAAGGGCTTCTCGTGTACTAACAGAAAAAGAAAAAGAGCTTGGAAGATTTGTTGTTCAAGATGCACCTGTTATATCAAACCCAATCCAAAAAGAACATTACCCACCTCAAGAAACAAGGCACACGAGATATTCTGGAGATGACGAAAAATATTTTACAAATACACACAGAGAATTCAATCCAGCCGCATCGGTAGTTCTAAGTAAAGTCATAAGAACCACCGATCGACCTATTCCTCATGGGTATGCCCCAAATTTATTCAAATCGATCATTGTAGATTCAAACCTAGACCAACATGACGATTTATCTGTAGCAGAAGCCGAACTAGAAGACGAAGATGATGAAAATATTAGAAATACGCCTCTGATTCAACAATCGATAACGCAACAGACATCAGGTTTGTCATATATTCCAAATAATCAATATCAAAATATCATTAATACAAAACAAGAACAAATAGTTCCCAAAAAAATATACAAACAGCATGATTTAATAGACCAAACAACTTCTGAGAAACAAAATGGATGTTATGAAACTGCAGATGATGTTACGAAACATAATATTTCTAAAAATAAAGAGAAACTGTCGAACAATCGAATTGTTCATGAAGACAAGCCTTCAATGCAACAAACACTTACCCAATTTGAAGACGAGCCAATTACAGAACAGAAAGACAAACATCATATCAGAGAAGGTAAAATGAAAGTACCACTTTCCGATTTTAATCAGTATGAATCACGAGAACTCCTGGAATATTTCAATAAACTAAGGGATTTTATGCAAAAATCTTCAAATAAAAGCTACTCTGAAGCCCCACAAAATGGAAAAACAACTGAGTTCAAAGAATCCTGTAGAGAAATGTGCAAACAAGTGAAAACTTCAGCAAAACCTGAAATTATACCCATAAAAGTGAATTCAGACATAAAAGAACTTCAACAACAAACAGTTAAGCATTCGAAACATCGAAAAAAACAAAAAGATAATCTAAAAGAACAAACTTTAGAACGCCCCCTAGCTCCAAATTCAATTAAAAACATTGTTAATACAAGTTCTCCAACGGATGTACCCCTGGATACACAAATCTTCAGCTCTACTGCTGCCATGACGACTCCACGAAGTAACCAGATGACTAAAGATGCCGAGATCAATAATAATAAAGAAAAAAAGAAAAAGAGGAAGAAGAAGACGAAGGAAAACGAACATAGTGATTAGATGCACAAGTTTACTGTATACCTGAACATTTATTTATTTTTGTGAGTCTATTTATTTATTGTTCATTTCTTGTATTTAAAATATTTTAATAAATTCATAGTAAACCTGACTGTTTTTTTAAAACAACATATTTTTGCTAACCTTTAGGAAAACCGACGCATAGTTTTTGGTTGTTTATCTATTATTTATTCAAAAATTTTACTCCGTCTCAAATTTTTAAATACAATCTTATTTATTTTTTTATTCCAAAATTGATATGTGTAAAATCAAAGGAAAATATATAGGAAAATATATATTTATTTGTTAACACGAGCTAAGGTGTCGCTTTTTCTATGAAAATCTTCACAATTGCTGATCATGTGCTCAATACTTCATTGGACTCTTGGCAGAAGCGACAGATACCTTCGTGACCCATTTACAAAATATTTGTTCAATCCAGCCCGTAAAGTAGAAAAAGAATAACTAAACGTATATTTTTCATCCATTATTCTCCAATCTTCCTCTTTTGTTTCCATTCCTTAACTTTTATAGCTTGACGTCTGACCGAGAAACCGCAGAATGGCTCTGATTCAATAAAAGAGGTTATTTCCCTAACTCTTGCCAGTTGATCTACTGATGTATTGTAGCGCAATCCAGAATAACCAGATACATTACAATGAACTATTTGCTTCAGTAGTTAAGTTTTCCGAGATTCACTTTCTGATGGACATAATCTAATTGGTAATGTACTAGTTGAAATGAAAGTCGATTCATTGATATAAAGCACCATAAACCCTGCAGAAAAAACCATTTCGTCATTTATTCATTTAATCGCAACTTAAAAATGACACGTTTCAGTTTTTCTGCAATTGTTGTTTCAGAGTTAGGTCCTTTGTACTAATGGAGGCAAATTCAAAATAATCTAGATGGCGGCGGTCGGACAGAAAATGGATGCTCCATCCTACATCTACACGTATTTTAGAAACAATGATTGAAGTGGAAAAGGATTTGACGAAAGTTTTGAGGAACCTTCTGGAAATTAATCTTGTGCAAAGAATAAAAGTAATGAACAGCTTATTTCAAATTATATTATAGACGATCAGTTGAGAATTACTCCTAAAAATTTGAAAGTTGATGAGCACACTGGTTTATGGTTTAAAAATCATCGCACGAAAATGTGTGAGTTCCAATTCCATTTTTTGAACAAGTTGAATATTTAAATTATCAGTAAACAACTCAAATAGCACTCGATGACAAACTTTATGATTGCAACATCAGATTTGATATATTCTTTGCCATATCTTAAAACTTAAGTAGCAACCCTCGTATACTGGTATTTCAAAAAATACAACGTTTAAAATTAGATACCTTGTTCAATTCAATATGCCAAACTGTATGATAATTGTTGAACGACTACAAACTGAGCCCACGGAGGGTGCTCTTCATTATATTCGTCAACCAGATATCAAAATCAAAAATTTTTTTGATTCCTCTGGAATTGACTTTTGAATGAGCCGAATACAATACAAATCATGGACATGGAGAACAGATTATAGAGATCTACTTGGTGTGATAAGCTAAGCTAATAAGCTTACATATTATCTCTGTCTCCTTGATTTTGATGTCCTCCAAATCTTTCCAGAGAGGAGTGCAGTTGAACAATACGTGAAGTAAAGTTTCCCTTTCCCATCTACATAACGCCCAACGTCTTGCCGCATATTGGTGGCCAATAATCAACTCAATAGTTAGATAATTTCTTTCCAGTCAGATGAGACTATCTTCCAATACTTTGGATGGTTTTGCTATGTGGCATACCGATGGTTTCCAGCTATTTATTTATAAAACTGTGTCCAGCGCTCTTCTGTCTATTAGAATTCTGTAAAAACCATCGAGTACGGGACTTAGGCAGATGTATAGTCTACTCATGACAACATTTTCCATTTACCTGTTTACTATTTCCTTTTCTCTTGACACCAAAGTTTCTAGAAAGGTTGTAGTTAGTTTTAGTGATAGCTTCCAAATACAGTTCTGTACCACCCTCAGTACGTCGGCTGTTATTTTGGTTTATTTCAACTATTTTTAATAAAGATAATTTATGTGAACCTTTTGAGGCAGCTTTTTTGAAGCATTCCGAAGTGACGTATATATTTTTTTATAAACAAACAATAATTGTTTATTCTTGACAAAGTAAAAGTGTCATAAAAAGCCCTAAAAATTGTAATAAACATTTAAAATTTCAAGTTGTCGATCATTTCCACGGTGTGTAACTCTAAATATTTTTTGAAAATATGATTATAGTATTCTCTCTTGACTAAATTGTGTAGCTACAATCTGTTAAAGTATATATCTCGTTGTTGTTCAAATAAAAATTTTGGAGAGTATTCAGAAAATAGTGTGCGGCGTGTCCAAAGTCTTATCGTGTTTTTGACGATGTGTTTCTTGTTTTGTTTGTTGTGACAAATGATGCACATCAAATAAGTAATAATCCAGAGCTACTAGAGTCAACTGAAAATTGTGATGAAAAATAGGAGAATTTATTAATGGAAGCTCTGAACCATGACGTTACAATAATTTCAGATATTTCCGAGCTTGATAATGTTGCACAATTCACTGATGCAGACGATCCTAGAATAAATTTGGAGAACAGGACAGTGAAAATATACAAATCAAAAAATCAGATTAGCAGATATTACGAGAGACAAAATAATGATGCAACTTTAGAAAGAAAATCTAAAAGGGATGAAAGGAATGACTTTGATGAAGGAACTGGATGTCACAGATACCTACAAAAAATATGTTGTGATAAAATATATGGGAACATAAAAAGGAAAAAATTCAGTTGTGTGAGATTAGATGATTCTTATGAAGAAAATAAAAAAAGAAGCAAACTGAGCTTATCTTATGTGAGCAAGAAATAAGAAGATTGAAATAGAGACTATCTGGTAAGAAAATCAGAAAAACATTAGTTAGTAGATGTACATATAGAATTGACGTGACGTGTATTTGAGTTTCATTCTTACATATTATTATATTTTCAAATAAAATTGATTTTTATAGAAAACTGCCCAAAAGTAATATATAAATATGTGTAAATCTTCTAAATTCTTCTTCCGTAATTTCCATTTGTGTTCCCGTTTCCTTCCCCATTTTATTTTTTCCAGTGATTCTATAGCTGTCAGGTTGGGAGTTTTAACCACCAAGAATCCAACCACAAGACTACAAATTCAACTCACTCCAACATCTGGAAATTCAGTTGAGGGCTGCAACCATTCCGGATTTCCATAGATAAGTCTTTGCCTTACCTTTAATTCAAAAATAAGAGTTGTTTTTCATTTATAACTGCTTTTATTCGTTGTGCTAATGCGAATTTATTATTTTTTCAATAGATTTATTCGTTGCTAATTTTATTGTTAGTTGATAGTTTTAAATAGTTTAATTTTTATTCTAATTGGTGTTCCCAGCTTTTCCTCCTTTTTATAAAATAGAATTAGTTTTTAACGTCGTTTGTTGAAAAGCTGGCGCCCAATTTTATATTAATCGTTCACCTATCGTACCTATTAATTATATACTTTAATTGAGGCTGAATATCACTTCCTGAGAAAAAATTTCCTGCCGAGGTATTTAAGGTTATATGTGTTTTCAATATAAATGAGATACACTGTATGCTCGAATAATATATAAAAAGTTTTCATTTGATATAGTTTGTATAAGGTTAACCTACTTCGTTTTCACGTGTTTATAACGATATAAAATAAATTCACGTTCAGCATTATTCAATTCGCATTTAATTCATATGGAAGAAATTATAAACAATAATTACAATTGATGTTTATATTATTTCAAATATTTTAATTGATGAAGTTTATAAAGTATTTCAAACTCACAGGTATATACAATTCGGATAATACAGAATGGACTATTTTTTATAAACAGAAATAATCGTGTAAAAATGTCAAATAATAAAATAATTCTTGGCATAAGAATGAAATTACTGATGGGAAAATTAATGAGAAAATTAATTATAAAAAATGATAGAAAACTAGAGTTAGTTTTCTCATACTGTTGTCCGAAGTATTCCATAAACAAGGGCAATTTTTGAATTGACAAACAGCAACTGACGACGGCGGCTAACGCTATAGTCGAGGGAATAAAGCACAAAGCTTAGCTTTTCTGAGCATTAAGACGGATCAAAGTGCAACAAAATGCATCCGATTGGGAAGAGCATCAGGAAACCTTCTGAACCAAAATATTGATTTAGAAATGAAAATTACATTTGTGCAGAGGAAAACGGAAGTGCATCTCGAATAGTTAAAAAATTCAAAATTTATACCTCTGAAAATATTGCCAAAAATGATGTAAATTTTCATACTCGGAGATTTTCGAGGTAGAATATCATGACAAAAAAAAGACATCAATCAACGTAAAGTGACAATAGAGCTCAATCGCCTTCAATAGATGTTAATCGAGAATATCTGACAAAAGTACGATTCACCTGAATATATAAGAATTGATATAATTCGACTTTAATAGACATCAGAAGACATCAATATCAACATGGATGAAATTATATATATATATATATATATATATATATATATATATATATATATATATACATTTCTTCAATTTCTCATTTCTTAGACCTTTTGATATATTAATGCATCTAAACGTTCTTGATTTTAGGTCTCTTCTGTTTCAAAATTAGTTTTTTTTGATAGTTTTTAAAAGAAAGATAAATTTTGACGTTTCGAATTTTCTTTAAGTCTTTATCAAATTATTAACTCTGTCTGCTTTTCTTTCTCTCCCACATTTCCAATTCGAACTTCCGTAGATCTGGATATCTCTTTCGATGTTAATATTCTTCTAAAACTGCCTGCACATCTTTTGGCAATTCTTAGTTCGATTTCCTTTTTTGTACGCCCAAATACATGAAATTTTCTACTTCCTCGAATTCTATTAACGTTCCATCATTTTGATGTACTTTGTTTTGTCATTATTGAAGTGTACGCATATATCTTCTGCTGCTGTTATTAGTTGTTTTGTGGTTTCTTCAAGTTTTCTTCTGTTTCTTGCTATCAACGTCACATCTTCAGCATAAGCTAAGCATTGACGCCTTTTGTTAAATATCATCCCATTTCTGTTGATACTGGTTTTTCTTATTATGCCTTCCAAAGTTAAATAGTACCGTTGATAGGAAATTGCCTTATCTTAATCCTTATTGTATTCACTTTTCTTGTTATTAATTTCCATTATATTGGTTGTCCTCTAATGACCCCTTTATTAGTTGAATCAAAAATTGTTATACATTTATAAAAACCCTTATTTAATGATAACTATATGAATTATGGGAACTCTTGTGACATTCTGTATATTAATATAAACATGATAGTTTACATAACAACAAACTAACTGAATTTACAAACATGTTAACAGAGCATATAAAATCTCAATCTAACATTATTTCTTAAAGTTACGTAAATAATAGTGACACAACATGCGATTCGTTTTGATAACTTTAAACATATCATTATGTTTGATATTAACAGTGTTCGGTCGACCCGAAGTGTCCAAATTGAACGAAATAACATCCAAAAAATATCCAAATAACATAGAAGAATATTTAGAAGATGAATTGGATGAAAATACACGAGCGAAGAAGTCGACCATAACGACGTTTTGTGTAGAAATTAGACCTGCTGATGAAAAGCCTTATCGAGTGTGTGAACCAGTGACAGAAAAAGGAGGTTACGGCAACCCAACTCCGTATTTTCAACAAAATGGCGGTTTTGAACATTCAAAATCAGATGTATCCTTCAACTCCGGCTCCTCCGTTCAAAGCAAACCAGCATCAGCAGCTTATTTAGCACCAGTGAAAACCTATCAATCTTCTGGATCTAGTACCGCTTCAAAACCCTCGTATGGTACATATAGATCCACCAAACCAGAACGAGAAGAAGAACCTGAAAAAATGAATCCAGCAATGGCATCCAAGGCAGAAATTATAGATAAAGTTGTAAATATACAAGACAGAATGTCAGAGGTAATGCCAACTTTAACCCAAGATTCTACGGTTCGAAAAAATCAAGAGTCTAACGATAAAGATCAGGAATCGGATTCAATGAGAACATCTCATCATCAAGAATCTTACAGTTATGGATCTGGATATGGTAGTCCATCATCTATGGTACCAGTGACTCCAACTCATCATGGACATAGTGGTTTGGTTATTACTTGTCAGCCTAATCTAGCAGGCTATGCTCACAACATTCCAGGATCTTATCATGAAAGTTCTAGCCACGGAGATGGCGTCCCTACTTACAACTATAGATCTGCCAGTGCAAGTTACGGAAGACCTTACCAACCCTACAGACTCCAACCTCAACAATATGGTAATTATAAGCCATATAATCCAAGACCAGTATATAGACCTCAAGCTCAAATATACAAAGGACCCATTTATTCAAATCCTTATTCCCATCCATCCACTTCTCCAAAACCTTCTCATGCCTACAAACAGCCAGTAGGTGTGGAGTCTGGAGACACTTCCATCTCTACCACTCACCCCATGACCAATGAATATTCTGCATACCAACCACAAGTACCACCTGCACCTTTACCACTATCTCCTCCATCTCAAGCACAACAACCAGCACCACCGACAAACTACCAACAACCCACAAATTACCCACCAGCTTCAAACTACCAACCGTCCGCATCATATTACTCCCCTCCACCTGAAACTCCAGCTCCAGAATTCAAGCCTCCTTCTAGTTATTCTTCAGCTTATGTACCACCTCCAGCATATAGAACAGCTGGAGAAGAGCATTTGGAAATTGCAGGAAAAATGGACAAAGAAGCCCATACTTTAATGACGATGGAAAAGATTTCGGAAAAAAACGCAGAAAATAGTCACTGGGCAAGTGAAATTCAGACTTCCAAAGATACCGAAGCTAGAAAAGCAGATCAAAATACTTGGAGAGAACCCGAAGGAGGTAACTGGAGGATGGCATCAGAACAGAAAGGCTTTGAAATGAATAAAGATAGTGGAGAACACCCTCAAGGTCTCGAGGAGCCAGCAGATCAAAGTGCAATGAGAGAAGCCGTAGGAGGTGATTGGAGAATGGCACCGACAAAAAAAACCTTTGAAATGAGGGATGATTCAATGGACAAAGATAGCGGAGAACATGGATTACAAAATTGGGATCACTTAGCAACGGCTAATTTCAAAAACACAGATAACTCACAAGGTCTTATGGAAAAAACAGATAAAATTATGATGAGGGAATCTGATACACTAGGAGATAGTTGGAGGATTCCGTCGCCACAAAAAGGACTTGAAATGAGAGATGATTCAATGGATCACTTAGGAGCTAGTTTCGGTAACACCCAAATTATTCCTGAAAAGGATCTAGGATCTAGTGAAAATATTATTGAAAATACTTTGTAATTTGTATAATTGTATAGTATAATTTATTAATTTTCGTTTATTTATGAATAAAGAGTTTTTTTTTATAAAATATTTTTTACTTATTTGACATAACAAAGGTTTGAAGAATAAGACACTTATATCGAATTTGTACTAAACCGAAACACTGGAGTTATGCTTTCTATTCACAAAATTGTTTGAGACATGTCAGAATCTTTTAAAAAGCTTTGACATCTTAATTAATATATTGTTGTTTTATTTGTCCGGTACATGAAAAAGGTGACATCAAGATTTGCACAAATTATAGAGGCTTCACTTTATAAAGCATATGAAAACATACTAGAAAAAAAAGCTAAGGGCAATAGTTGAGGATGAAATAGGCATAGTCCAAGGTAGTTTTGGGAACGGACACAGTGTACAAGGTTATGTATTCACAATTAAACAATAAATAGAAAAAAACAGAATCTAGTCTACTAACCAAAAGCTGACAGCTCATAGAGATGTGGGAGACTTACACAAAACAACTTTTTGATGATGAACGTACATACACAACAAGTAAATACACACGCGACGATGACGTCTCTGGGCCTTCAGGTCTAAGATCCAAGGTATAGACAGCACAAAAATAACCAGGTCCTGACAACATACAGGGTGGAAAATTAAAAACGATGTCCGAAACAGAAAATCAGTTTCTTGATCATTTCACCAACCTTTTAAACAGCATCTATGATAGATGAAAGATTCATGAAGACAGGATAGGTACAAGGAAAGCAATCTTTAGCCTAAGGTTCTCATTCAGAGATGCAGAGATATGAACAAAGACAAACACTGGTGCTTTATCGACTTCCCCGAAGATTTCTATAACATCAAATACGAAAAACTTATCACCTAGGTTCTCAGACACACTGGCATTGACGGAAAATATATCAGTATTATCGCTAATATGTAATGAACTCAAACGGCAAAAATAAAAAAGGTAATTCGCTCAACGGAGAAATTATTGTCAAAGGGAGAGTGTTGCATTTTGTCACGTCTCTGATTCAAATATTCAGAAAAGCACTGGGAGAACTACTATATGTCATCAAAATCAACGAAAAGCAATCAACATTAGATATGTCGACGACACAGTAATTATAGCAACCAACAACTCTCCTTGATTATATCAAAAACAAAATATATGATTATTAGAAAAAGTGAATATCATTCAGTGCGTCTAATGATAAACGCTCAACATAGATCGGGTAGACACGTACACTCGGAACCACAGTAAACGCGACATGGAACCAGACATCAGAAATACGATCACGGATGGAAAGAGCTCGAGCTGCATTTAACAACATGAAGAAACTATACACCAGCAAAGATATTTCTTCACAAGTAAAATTAAGACTAGTCGGATGCTACATATTTTCTGTTTTGTTCTATGGTGTAGAGGCTTGTGCCACGACCGAGGCTATTTCAAAAAGACTGAAATCTTTCAAAATGTGGATATATAGGCGTATTGTGAAAATATCCTGGACGGAGCACATCACCAGCATGTAAGTTGTGAAGAGACTAGGGAAACAGAAGGAAGTCGTTTTTGTGGTTAAAAAACTGGAGTATTATGGCTACATATTAAGACATGACAAATACCATCTGTTGCAATTGATTGTCCAAGGCAAAGTGATTAGTAAGAGGAGACCAGGGAGAACACAGCATTCATTGTTGCACAGCCTACGCCAGTGGTTTGTAGTGTCATATGTTGATCTGTTCAGAAACGCATTAAACAAGATAAGAATAGCATTGTTAAGGCAATGAAAGAAGAAGAAAATATGGTAAAGAGACGTAAAGAGGAATATGAGTTATTTGTTGGGAATTTCAAAACAGTATACATAGGAGAAGAAAATAGACAGATGAACATAATAATAGAAGAGGAAGGTCGATATGATCAAACACTTAGGTGTGACAAGACGACGAGGGAATGAACAAAAGAATATCGAGGGCATCGAAACTGTTTCATGCACTTTCAAGATCATTCATATACAAAAAAGAAATCTGGAAAACCAAAATGTCGATATATAAAAAAGATACCGTCCAATGTTAACATATGAAAGTGAAAGCTGGGTGCTGAGAAACAGTGAAAAAGCAGAATAAAAATAAATAAATATGAAGTACTTGAATGAAGGTAAATCAATGGAATGGCACGTAAAGACAGAATAAGAAACGAAGCAGTAAGGAAATCCTGGAATCAAGAGCTGGCAGAAATATTTGACAAGAAACGACATGGCACCAAGCAATAACTATAGCAGGAAATAATGCGCCAATTTCAATCACGATAATAAAAAATAGGAGGGACTGAACCATACATCTTCGGATAGACAAGGGCTTATTATTCTTGGTGTTGTTATATTTTAACGATTTAATTCAGTGGAGGTTTTCGCCTGTTTTTTTTCTTTATATATATTATAAAAGATGTCCCAATAAAAAATTGAAACGATATAAATCAACAGTCACAATGATATTCTTTTTTTAAGTTAAATAAAAACCGTTAACCGTTTGATGACTTTCACATTTTAAAATGGATATTAGTTGTGGACGTACAGAGTCTTTTCAAAAATAACTTTATGTTCACAAGTATTACGAAATTTGTAATTTTTTCGACAATAATTGACCTCTCAATTTATTTGACGAAACAGTAACTTAACTATTTTTTATATGAATAAGTACTCACTTTGATAATATCAAACCCATCAATATTCGTTTACATATTCTAATACATTAATATATCAATCACTTTTTGCTCAGTTGACATTATGATATAAAAAAACTGTTGAAATGTCAAAATATCACTCGAAAAATCTGTCAAATTAATTTAATATGATAGTAGAAGTGAATAAAGAAGGATCTTTAACCGTTTTAGGTTAGGTTACCTCAACTTGTCATTATTTGACGTATTATTCCAAGTGAATACGAGGTGAGATCAAAAAATACGGTGTAATATTTTATTTAAAAACAAGTGATATATTGCAATGTTTTGATTTATTTTAACAATTTTACTTACGTTATTTAGTTAAGCACTAACACTAAATACACTAAACTATGCACCGAACTATTCACTAACACTTATTACTAAACACTAAGTTGATTGAATACGGTTTGTTTCACTTTTCACTATCCCGATGTATTGACTACGACAAAAGTTATTTAATGACTCTCCTACTGATAAGGACTCGTTTATATAGATTGTCTTACATTTCAGAATCTACGATTTCCTGGAAATCTCTAAGTTGACGTGAACCAATTGAAAGACCTTCTTAGAAAGTGTCTCTGTAAAATAATAAAACGGAGGAATAAATTTTCACCTATTGGTTTAATGGAGGAATAACATCAAATTATTTACGAACTCTCTTCCATTTTCCTAGAAATCTCTAATTTGACGTAACAAATAAAATTGTCTTCTTAAAAATTGTCTCTGCAAAATCACAAAACTAGAGAAATGAAAGATCTTCTTAGAAATTGCCTATAAAATCACTAATCGTAAGGATGAATTCACATCATTTGGTCTCATTGTTACTATCCCGTTGACATCAAATTATTCACTGACTCTTTTTTATATACAATATTTCATTTCCCAGAAATTTAGATTTCCTGGAAATCTCTAATTTACTCTAATTTAATAAATAAATATATAGGCCTCCTTAGAAATCGCTTCTATAAAGTCACAAATCGTAAGGATAAATTCACACAATTTGGTCTTATTTTACTACCCCGATGCCATCAAATTATTCACTGACTCTACAGGTGTTAGAGACTGGTTTATATACACCATATCACTTTCCATAAATTTCGATTTCCTGGAAATCTCTAATTAAAAGGTCTTCTTAAAAATTGCCTTTATAAAATCACAAATCGTAAGGATGAATTCACAGCATTTGGTCTCATTTTTACAATCCCGTTGACATCAAATTATTTACTTACTCTCCAGATGTTAAAAACTAGTGTGGATACACTATCTCACTTTCCAGAATCTTCGATTTCCTGTAAATCTCTAATTTCCCGTAAGCAAATATAAAGACCTTCTTAGGTATAATGGAGGGATAAATTCACACCGTTTGGTTTAATGGAGAAATTAATTTACATCGTTTGGTTTAATTTTTATCATCCCGTTATCTTACGACAACACAAATCATAAAAAATACAAGGAATTATCCGGCACATTAAAAGTGTGTAAAAAAAGTTGGCGTATTCGCCAAACTTTAGCATCGATTAACATAATCGAACAGGACTGAATTCACTGTCTTTGTCAGTGGACGAGTTCTTAACAATTTTATTTATAAAAATCATTGATCTTTGACACGAACATCATGTAGGTCAATGTAATCAAACAAAAATATATTTTTTTATGATTTTATTGAATTATGAAAATTAACATTATAAATAATCAAATAGAAAATGACACGTTAGATTCTTATTTAACATTAGTATGAACCAAAAACAAAATTTCAATTATATAACTGGTTTTGATGCTTTCAAAAACCAAATTCAATCAAAAATTGAAACCGAAATTCATTCCTTGGAAAGCGAAGCTGCTATTTGGAAAAAGCATGGCTGGCTCTTCGGTTTCATTTTGTTTCGGCGGATCATAAATTGGACTCATTAAAAATTCACCATTGAAATCATCTGAAAAATTACGAGAAATGATACATTTGAGCAAAATAGTTAAAATAGAATTTATTAAGAGCATATAGTGATAACAGAATGAATGGAGCAATCGATATCAAAAAGTGAATGTAGAGCTACAACATTATATATATATATGATACTAACTAAGTAAAGGATGAGAAGAAAGGAAAAACACTGAAAAAAAGGGAATGAATTTAGATTAGATTATTTTAAGGAAGTGCCCATTATCTTAAGATTATGTCATTATGACCCCTGAAGATAGGAGAATACACTCGGGGAGACTCCTCGGATTAGTAAAAAAACGATCATCTGCAATACTCTTGCGCTTCAGATGAAGATAACGGGGCTTAATTATCAATTTCGCTATTATGACTAAAAAGATGGAATGGTAACAACATTACAAAAAAAATGATGTGTATTCACTTGACCGCGGTCATTTTTTTTATTTTAGAGATAATAATGTAACATCAACAAAAAAATATAATCGGACAATTTCCGCAAGCCAAACTAATAAAATGGCGGCTGATAACGATCCAGCGTGAAGCTGAGATAAGCAAGTATTCTCCCGCTCACTTTCATTCTATTTTTCACTCTCTTGCACCTTTCCCACAATGCTCAACGGCACCATGAGACCATATTATTTAACTGTTCAGAAACCACGTTTTGTTATATGTTATATGTTATATGTAACGCTCCAATTTATAAATATGATTTCATAAATAAAATTTGGTGCTTATAAAATAAACAGGGCTGTAGGTAGAGTCGAATTTAAGGTAGGGCAGCATTGATAACAAGTAGAGGGACTGGGCAGAAGTAAAAAAATTTTCATAATCGATTTGCCCTCGAGATACGGTCTCCTAAATTAATCACTATGAACATTCTATAGATATTCGTGGTTAAATAATTTCTGTGAGAGATCATGAGAATGGATCTAATAACTATTAAATTGTCAATGATGAAAGACAAACGAAAATATTTTTTAGGGTGTTCCTCACTCCAAAATCTATTATTTTGTTTGTTGAGATGCTCATTAACCCAGACAAAATAGGCAAAAAAAATTCGCATAAAGCAAAAATTGGCAGATACGTTAAATACATAATTATGGATACAACAGCAAAAATACCCATTGATCGTCCTACTGTAAAAAAATTTATTCAAGGTCAAATGTGTAAAATTTAAGTTAGGTTAGATTATGTTGTAGATCATATTCAATTGTAGATGGAAATTTTTTTATTAACAAAAAACTGACGATGGGCAATGATAATAGAAATTAAGAAGAACAGCTTAACCAAAAAAACGAACAGATAGAGATCATTGAGAATACTGAAGAACGAGAAGTGGAAAATTTCGAATTTAAAGATTGTGTGCTACATTTGTTAATCAATATCTGTTTACTGACTCTCTCGAAAAATCTGCGTAAGTCCGGCAACACTCGTAAGTCTGGCAACTCTGTCAGCATGTTATTTGTTCGTACCTTAGACAGTTGTGTCTGTGTCATGATAACACGTGCTCGTCGAAGTAGACGCGTTTTCGGAATGAATAACCGATAAAAGTTCACGCTTCGAGAAAGAGTTTTTTTTGGTATCTCGTATCGAACGCGGATTACGAAACTATGTTTACCGACTTTCAACAACAATTTCCATCAGTAAAAAAGTGCATTGATGTAATTGGTGATTACATTTGATCATAAATAAAATCATTTTCCTAAAAAGGCTTGTAGTTTTTTTGTATCCCTAAATACATTGCGTCACATATAGACACTCGATAGAACCTAACTAAGCAAATCTACAGTACATATCTACAGTAGAAGCCCTGTAATGGTTGGTAAATGAGATAGTAAAAACAGTTAGGGTAACTGTAGGTCACAATAAATCAATAAACATGCATTTCGATTCAATCAAATCATACGTACTATTAGAATATAATAACATAATAATATAATAATCCTTGTATCTATATATCGTTCAACCTATAAATAATAGCATTAATACGAGGATGTATTGATATCTAGTTAGCCTAGACCAGTTCCATGCATAAACAAAATATCGCGTTACCATAGCAACGAACAATAACTTATTAGAAGTTTGACGTCAAAAAAGTAAACCGAAAGTATCGAGCCATCAAGTACCTGTATTTAAAAGGGTTAAGAGGTAAGCAGATTTACGAAGATATGCTTAATACACTTGATGATCAATGTCCTTCGAATGCGACCGTGAAAAATTGGACTGCAAGCTTCAAAAGAAGTAAATTTTCCATTGAAGATGATGACCGATCGGGATGGCCAGTTTCTGTGTCAATCTCCGAAAATATCGATGCAGTTCATGACATGATTTTATCAATTTGGACACAAAAAATTGCTGCAAACCCAAATGTTTGAATGTTGACCAAAAGCGTGCAAGGGTAGAAGCATCGCGTTCGATCTGTGATCGATTTGAAAACGATGTAGACTTCTTAAACCGAATTCTTACTATGGATGAGACTTGGGTACATTTCTACGATTCAGAAACAAAGCAACAATCGATGGAATGGCGACACTCTGATTTTTCAAGACCTAAGAAGTTTCGTGTCCAAAAATCTGCTGGAAAAGTTCTTGCTTCGGTTTTTTGGGATTGGCATGAAGTAATCATGATTGATTTTTTAGATAAGGGTAGAACAATAACTGGAGATTACTATTCGACATTACTAACTATAATTATTAGAACACCCCCCTTATTCACCAGATTTCGCTCCGTCCGACTATAATCTCTCGTAAATTTTGTTCCAACAAGGAGATAATAAAAGCTACGGAGGTCTGATTTGCAGAGGTCTAGTGACTTTGCAAGTTCGGTGTAATAAATGTATCCAGTTAAGAAAGAATAGGAGAAGAGTAATAAAATATTTTGACATTGAAATTTTGTTTAGTTCTATAGTAGGCTAAGAATTTTTCAATATATCCTCGTATTTGTATAAATATATTTAAGAATCAATATACAGTGACATTGCTAAATGCTTACTGACCAACGTGTTGTCCAAGATCAGATAACATAGTATAGTATAAGCGATATTAAATGTGTAAGTTGAAAATACAACAACAACAATATGGCGACCCTTCCATCACCACAACACCACCGCAGATAAGCTGAAAAAAATTTTTATATAAAAAATAATTACCTGGTGATCCGTGGACATAATTTTCATCAGTCGTGAAGCCGGTATTAATAAAATGTTTTTCTGTTTGCGAAAGAGCGGCATGGTTGTTGTTGTTGTGATAATCCGATCCTCTTTTCATTATACTTTGCTCAGAAATATTAGTACTTTTACCAAAGATTCCGAACGATTTCGTTTCGTTTATTGCATAAGTTTCATTTTTTCCGAGGTATTGAGGTAATTTTGTCAACGGCTTATCAATTTTTTTCACAAATTTCTTTTGTTCGGGAATCTTTCTCTTAATATCTACGTGTTTATCTTCTTTGTTGTCTTTATTTGATTCTTCTAGTCTATAATTGTTATTGATGGTAAATTGTTGCATATTTTTTGGTGTTGGCATCGAATTCATCTGAATTGGAAAGTTTTCATAATCAATATGAACTTCTTTCAGATCGTGCTGAACCTCGGCTGGTTTTACTTGAATGCTACTATTCGATTGTTGAGAAAGCAACTTTCCACCATCACCTTTTTCTTGAGTTAAATGATTTTGTGTATCTTGCTCAGTAGAAATGTCATCATTAACTTTTGCCGATGGTTTACCCTGAATACATTAGAGCCAAAAGAATATAATCAAATATAGTCAGTGACACACTCAGTTATAACCAGAAGAAGTTCTTGACCTTGGTTTTTTGACAACATCATGAGCATATTTATAGCAGGATACGGTAACCATATCAACATTTTATCTTTGACAATGTTTATAAAAAGAAGTATTTTCTAAAGAAACCTGCTCACATGAGAGAAGATATCCGGATATTTTAAAAAAACAGTTGTAAAATTCGAAGACGAAGATAAAATTTTCACCACGATGTAGAAAAGAGAAGCTAGAGGAGTATTAAGAAGACCAACTGGTTAACTGGTTCAGGCAACTAACAAGTAATCTGAAAAGATCATAGGCTAGTATAAAAAAATATTTTATTTAAATAATTTTACTTTACTATTGAATATGATACAATGATTATAGCGGCCATACAATTTTTCGATATCATTTATTTAGTACAATTTGTCTTTAGCCTCACAACATGCTTATGTTTCGGTGGTAATCTCTTCATCGGCGTAAAGTATATCGGGGCCGGATCTGTAGAATACGGTAGATGTGGAAACAATTTGAAGCTCAATCCATGCAATTTTGCCATCTTTTGTATCGAATTGCGGTGTATCTTCTTGATAAAATATCACTTTCTTCTTCTTTAAATGGGGTCGTTTGTCATGATGTCGTCCTTCAAATGCTCCAAAAAAGCTACGTAATAGTATCTTTTCATGGTTTTTTTCTAATATTCCATGAATATTATATCATATGCTACTAATGCTGTCACCTTGCCAGACGACTGTTGCGTCTTTCCACGCTTTGGAGTTGGTTCGATCCAAACATTCTGGTTTATTTCAATTGAACAGCTCAGAATCATTAATTCGTTGTTGTTGGTCGATTGGGAGCTCGCGTTACCCACTTTGAATAAAGCTTTCGCTTATCCAAATATTTATGCCCAACACGTTCCTTTAACATCTCAATCAGTTTCACTTTATGGTCATTCCAAATTATTTTGTTTTTTTCGATGCTACCACTTGTAATGTTCCCTGTGCTAATTTCGCCTCGTTTAAACTTAAACCATTCCCAACGTTTGATGTTCCCAGGAACAAATTCCGTATAATGCTTATCAGGTCAAGCATTTGATTCAATAGTATTTTTTCCAAAAATCAATGCTTTATAACATAAACTTTTCTATCAATTTTTTCAAACTAATAAAAGTTGTTTCACTCAAAATAGTACGACAGCTGTAAAATGTATACACGTGTCTTTTGAAGGTTAGGGGGCTGACTAAAAATCATATGGATTTAATATTAGCAGCGTCATCTATATGTCAGACTACCAAATATCTCTGAACGACTATTTTGTTACCTATAATCACTGATAAATTGTTTGCCATGTTAGGTAGAGCTGGTACTATGCGTACGTTGCATTATGGCCAAAGATTAATCCCTTACCTGCGAACCACTGTCGGTAACGTTTAAACTGATTGAGAGATTTTAATTCTATTTATGTTTAACGCCTCCAAGAAGATCGACGTGTTATTAAAATCGC
Source organism: Diorhabda carinulata (assembly GCF_026250575.1). Taxonomy (NCBI): domain Eukaryota; kingdom Metazoa; phylum Arthropoda; class Insecta; order Coleoptera; family Chrysomelidae; genus Diorhabda; species Diorhabda carinulata. The sequence goes on from NC_079462.1 coordinate 17,601,995, forward strand.
TGTTGAGAGTTGGGAGTGCAGCCGCCATTCAGAAAAAGGCGCATAAGAACGAATGAACTATTTAATAATAGTAGATGCTAAAACGAGTCTATTAAGAGAAAAACCAGATTAAGGCGTGTGAACAATGAAATCTACAAGTTGTATGAGCCTATATTACCGTAAATAGTCTAATCTAAAAGACCGCAATGATTAGGTTATTCTATGAACGAATGGATAAAAAGAGGAATGTCAAGACATAGTATGGAAAACACGAGAAGGAAGAAATGTACGTGAACTTTATTATGAGATGCTGAGGATAAACAAATAAAGGATTGAATCTTGCAATAGTGAGAGGAAAGTGAAAATTCTTCACAATGCTATAGGCACAATGCATTGCCCTTATCCAAATGGGCGCCTGTAAGCTTCGTTTAACGCTCAAAGTTAAAGTTACTATAAACAAGGTACCACCAACATACATCGACAATCTCTTTTGTCGATGCCTAGACGTGTACAGGAGTGTATATAATTTAATTTTTGTGGTAAACCATAAAACATCAAGATCATGAAATGATTCCTTCTGATTATAAGATTCGAATGTCGTTGGGTATAATAATTTCAAATTATTATTCAATACCAAAAAGACAAGAGTTTTTCGGATAAATAGTTTTTTAACTGAATAATATTATAAATTGATGATATGTCACATAGCACACCCCATATAATTTTATTAAATGTGCATTTAAAAATCCAAAGTGACGAGTCCAAGAGTTTTTCCTAACACGCTCTCATTTTTAATAAACAAATTTATTCCATTTGGCTGTTGCACATCGTATTATTAAACTAAGTAGAAACAGTACAAATTGACTTCTTCTTATTTTCGTATATCAACAACTTTAGTAGTCGTTGCAGACTGAGGTATGCTCTATTCCCCACTTTCACACGTTCTCTTATTTCCATCGAGTTGTCATTATTTTCGGTTACTACAGATCCCAGGTATTTAAACGATGGTATATTTTCGAACTTATACCGGCCTATTTCGAAAGCCACCGGGAGAGTTCTTCTGTTCCTTGACATAACCATGTATTTTGTTCTGGATTCGTGGAAGGTGAGCCCCGCTCTACAAGACTGAGTAGATCAATGTCATAAGCGTAGGCCAGGTTCTGTTGAGCAGAGTTCCTCCTCTATCAACTTTGATATAGATTATGATGCAATGCTTTAACAATTATTATGAAAATCTGTTTTCATTATACTCAAATCTCGAATCCACACAATTACAGTTCAATTAACTTGAGCATGTGCGTCACAACTCTCGCACCAAGGGACCATTGTATCGAAATTTGCAATCCCTTCCACGTTATTGACAAAATACCATCTTTTAAAGTTTTCCCCATTTTTCATGGTACTCGTGCGTAGAACCATTTTTTTCTTAAAGTACTCTTTAAAAAGTACTTGTGTACCAAAAATTATTACTACTTATTTCAATGTCAGATTTGAGTAAAATTTTGGCTACAGCGCCTGGACCTTTTCTCAAGACGATAACGTTAATAGACCAGGGTAAAAGCCATTTAAAAATGTTAAAGATGAAAAAAATAATAGTAGAAGAATATAATAAAAATAGAAGTAAAAATGATTTACAGGGGATCTGAGGTCGGGAAGAGGAAGAGGGTGAGTTTTTAGGGATAAAAAACTGTTTATATCGATTTTCCCTATAGAAAAAAGTTTAATTGCAAAGTTGTTGGAAATAAAAAGATCTACAGCTTGTATCCAAATTTTTTCCAAATAACCTCAAAATTTATGTGAAAAGTTGAAAAAACCAATTTTTTGGTTTTTTATTTTGATCTTTTACAAAAAACCTTTTTTTACCAAATTTGATGAATACTTACCTTATTATGTCCCAAATACACTGTAATTTCTTTGATTTGAAATATGCATTTTTTCATCGTATTTAATATCAGCTTTTTGGAAATAGTCGGTTAGTTTTCTGTTCGTTCAAATCTCTCCTTTCTGATTGTGTAAGAACCATCACAATGCTAAATTTCTTTGAAAATGCAAAAAAACCCGTATTCGAAAATTTTTACTATTATGTAAAATTTTCAGATATTTATTAAAATTACTCATGTTTATCAATGTAACATTTAATCAAACGTTTATCGAGTAATAAGAGTGTAAAATTTTAATAAATAACCAAAAATTGTACAAATGATTAAAAAGAAAATTTAAGATACGAGTTCCTTTGCCTTTTCTGAGAAAATTACCATGGTTATGGTAATATTTTTCAAACCATCAGAAAGTAGACATTTCAAGGAACAAAAATTTCAATAACTTTTTTAAAAAAGCTGATATTTTAACGGAAGAATTTTTGGATTGAAAATTGGGGTGCTTTTTCGATATCAAGTAAAAATATGGTTGAAAAATAAATATTTCAAAACAAATGAATTACAGTGTGTTTGGAACATTTGGTACGTTTTTGATTTTGAAAAAAAATAATATTTTTTGTGAAAGGTAAAAATAAAAACCAAAATTTTGATCTTTTGTATATTTTACAAAAATTTTGAAGTTATGTAATGAAAGTACAAATACACTAGTTATAGATATTTTCATCATCTACAACTTTGCTATTCAACTTTTTACCACTGGACTTTTGCTGGAAATTTTTGTACCCTTGAAAACCCACCCCTTTCCCCTTACCGACTTCAAATGGGCCGTAAATTATTTTTACTTCTATTTTAATCATATTCTCCTCCTTTTTCAATAAGTTTCAGCCTACTATTATTTTTTTTATATCAAAAATTATGGACTATAACAATAAGCGCATCGGACAGTGTATTTTTTTTTTTGAGGAAACAGCCGCTGCTAGAGAAAAATTTCAAATTTTGTTTCGATGACATCGAATGAAATTCCGATAATAATTTGAAATTACCTTCTTTGAAACGTTTGCTTCTATTTTTTACTATATATTTTTTACTCGACAATAAAGTACTAATTCAATTACATATCAGTAAATCAGGAAGTACTCACCATAGGACTCGCAGAATCTTCTTTGACTCCTATAATTTTCGTTACTTTTTCCGAAACGGAATTTTGTGAACGAATTTTATTTTTTTGCAAAGGGGGTCTTTTGAAATTCTTAACGATATTTTTCAATTTAATTTCCAAAGCTCTATCTCTTTCATTCTGACTCATATTTTCAATTGTGTTTTCCATTAGAGATTTATCAGATTTTTCTTTGGATTCAGACCTTTTTGGTGACGTTTTGTCTATTTCCGAGGAAAATCTTTCAAAGCTTTTCATCAGCTGTTGAAATTTCATATCGATAGCGTTTGTTTTCTGTTCCATAATAATGTTTACGAACGATTTCTCCGGGGCATTATTCAAGACTTTGTTTTCAATTATCTTTACTTTCGGTGATACGGTGGTAAATTGATTGTCAGCTAGATAGTTTGAATTGTGCCATGAATTCAACGCTGCTCTACCGCCATACGTTGACATGACGGATTCTTCTTTAGATAAATGTTCTAGAAAAAATTTTTGAAGGGAAGTGTTATTTTATTTTCGTCTAATGTGTAAGTGAATAGAAATCCTCCAAGAACGTGAAATTATTTCGAAAAACGATTGCTCAAAGAAAGATTGAAGAATGCACAGATTAAAGAGTACCTATTGGGGCTATTAAATAACAAACTGGATGATACGAAATATTTTATTTTGATATTATGTATTTGTTATCGCCTTCTATATATACCTCTCCTCTATCCCTACATCGCTCCCTGCGAAGCTTCAATAGAAACAGTGCAGGAAGTCTTTATCTGTCAACTCCTTCAGGACCAGCGCCACTTTTTCTTTTACAGTTTCAATAGAGTCAAATTTTGCTACTTTCAATTCATATTTGACCTTAAGAAAAAGGTAGAAGTCGCCTTGTGCCAAGATTCAATCGAATTCAAAATGTCAATACAAATATGTTCGAGCTTCTTGTCCAAATGTAAGGATTTTAGGCACCAGTTTTGCACACTTTTCGCTTGTTGAAATTATCATTACCAATATTTTCATCCGTTTTTGTCGTGGAGACCGGAACATAACTCATCTTGTAGGCTATCTTCTATCACTCAAAAACACCAGGAATTACAAATATTCATTGCAATACACTTGTTTCGGTAAATTATGAGTTTTAGTTTTCATGTGAAATTTCACTCCAATCCGTTGCTTTATTTTACGTCGATCATTTTTACGGCAAAACAAAAAAGCCCCTATAGAAACAAAGGACACGGCTACACTGGTTTATATGCAGACACATTCGAAAGAGTGGGCTTTAGGCTAATCAGCTCATAATCGCTAACATTTGAATGCTTGGTCTATTTTACGTGGATTATTTTTACGGCAAGACAAAAAGGCTCCTATACAAACGAAGGTCAATTCATTCAAGACAGTTGCGAGAAGAGTAGCTTCAGGATCGTTCCGTACTGACAGGTGGCTTGCTTAGTTCTTACAGTCTAATGTGACTCTTAACTACCAATCGTACCATGCGTTCGGCGATTTCGCTAGTCACCCAGCGTGTTGTTTGGTCACTAGACATGAGGAATGGATGAAATTTATATGAAAATATGAGGGTTATTTCATTTTTAGTCTCCGATGGACTGTAAAGAAAATACGGGTAAATATACAAACAAGATTTCATTATCCAAATACAGCTTATTATAAGGAATTTGTCATATCTTAACAAGCTTCGCAATACCCACCCCATAAAATGTAGCTGCCAGTAACTGAAAGTGAGTGACGGTTTCACTGATCTCTACGTCAGTTTGGAAGCACCGCCCTTCAAACCACTGCTCCACTTCAGGGAAACATGAAAATTGCTTAGTGCTAGGTCGGGGCTGTATGCAGTCATTGGGTTACACGAGCGCTGTAAGGACAGGCATTTTCGGGGATCAGAACAATTACACAGGTAGCATATATTTGTGTTTCAGGCTGCATAAACTCCATAAGCAACACACCTTTTTATTTCCAAAAAACAGTTGCCACAACCTCACTGCTGTTGAAGGTTCGATTGTATTTTGTGGATCTCGTTAGAGAATTTGTGTGCATCCATAGTTGTGGTTGTGATTTCCATGTAATCCATGTCTCATCACCTGTCACAATGGATTCCAAAAACTCTCCTCCATCAGTATTGTAATAATTCAGCGAGCTTTATGGTTCTCAGTCAAAAACTTTAAGGCCCAAATTTTTGTTTAGCGCAACTGTTCAGTAACGATAGAATACAGGGCAGATTTTAAAACTCCCGGAAATGTCATCGATAATTCACTTATGATAAACTTTCGAGTTTTCCTAACTACTTGGTCAACTCGTACAATGCCGTCTGAACCAACAGACTTGCGTCCTTGTTCCTCTTCATCATTAATATCAGTATGGCCATATTCCGATTTTCGACACTATTCGCGAACAACGCAATCACTCGTGAAGGTGTCTCTATACAATAAACTGTTTCCTTTTACCTGCAAAAATCGAATAATAGCTCACAACTCACACTTGGCGGGAAAATCAATAACGACAGCCATGCTTACGTGACTAAAACTCAAATGAAATGACTTGAGGTCGCCCATGACAGAGCGTTTGAGTGGGGAAGATGCGCAGTCGCCTCGTACGCGAACCTATCACCTGCTGCATTCCTAGCCATTATACTGTGAAATCGGAAGTTGAAAAAAAAACAACCCTCGGAATTCAAATAAAACTGGGAAACATTAAAAAGCAATTGCCTCAAAGAAACTGTAAAGAAATATCAATTGAAATAATGCAATTATTGTTCATACAGATCATTAAACTCGCTGTAACTCAAACTCGTCGTGATGTCATCGTCAGCATGTCAATAAACGATGATTAATACGACGCAAACTGATTCTTACACCAAATAATCTGGACATGAATATTAATTTTAGGCACTAAGCAAGTCGCCTGTCAATGCGGATGTAGTCTGAGTATTTTTCAATGCTAAACCATATATTATCCTAACCGACAATATCACAATATTCTAACGAGAAGAAATAGTCAAGAGAAGGTGAATGAAAAAGCTGTAAGTACGGCCACATTAGTACAACTACTCTCGCTATTCTAAGGAAATTAATTATAGTTGGAGAAAAACTCAAAAAACATGCTTTTATTATTAATCGGAATCAAAAATAATTATTAATACGAAGATGTTAGTAAGTGCGTGCGTTGAGACATTCTTCCTCAAATTTCAAACATTTGTTAGATTCAGTTCTATAGTCAACTCAGAATCAAAGTCGAAGTTTATTAGATAAATATACATTTTAGGTCTGTAAATTACACGAGTGACCGAAAATCCAAACGAGCTAGACCTTCCAATTTATGTAGGACTAAAGTCTAGAGAACACCAGTTATGAACTGAACAGATCGAAATCACCGTATTACGCAATAGAGATAACCCCATTTCATTTCATCACAGTGGAAATTTTGGTTGGGAAGACTATAACGTGTTTAACAAGCGCAAAACATCTGCTTATTTTGGAGTGTTCTGCGCAGTAATCTGCTCCGCCCAAGCAATTAATCCCGAAGCCATCTGTATATCATACAGCTCCATTATTTCGTATTACTGGCTTGGAGTCTCCCGTTCATTTTTCTCTTACGTTCTTATTACTAACGCCATTTGGTCATTGTCTTTCGTAATGATAGTACATTCTCCAAAAGACTACGACTAAATTTTTGCCCGACCAATTACTCCAGCCTGCAAATCGTTGAGGATATTTAGCCTTCGAGCAGTCCTCATACCTTCGAATTATATTGCAAGGGTAGTATGTATAATACTAAAACATGTGAGCTACTAACTTCTGCCTAGTTGTACTCCAGTTTTTCCATGCATGACCAACGTATCCATCTTATTTTTTTATTGAGAATTATTTTTCCATAATTAAGCATACAAGCAAGGTTTTCATTTTTTTTTATATTTTTAAATTCGATTAAGCCCAATGGAACAAAATTATTGAATTGGTATATTTTGTGCAAAGTTTCAAATTATCTAATATTTTAAAGAGGGTAAAAAGACATAGAAAGATGAAGTATACGATGTATGGGAATATTGAATGCAAAAATTTTTCTCTTTTAAGATTATACTTTTATGATATTGATTTTAATATAATTTTTTGGAAGTAAGGTTTTCTAATTTAAAACATCTTTAAGCACATTTTAACCTTGTCAAAGAATATATTTTCTATATTTCCTAAAATAAAGAAAAAAACACGGTTTTCGAGCTACAGGTCATAAAACCAGGTATAGCTTTATGTATAGAATGAATAATAAAATCCAAAATGTATTAAGTTTAGGAAGTAGGTAGTTTAGTTCTCTCCGATCATTAACATTGTAAGGACATACCTTCGAAACTCTAAGAGAAAGAAAATAATCTTCTAGTTTTTTTTTCATAAATAAACCTTGTCCATAATCCCAATACAATGCATCTACATATCAACCAATAATAAGTAATTCAAGCTTTAATTATTTGATGGGATTTTAAAATAGGATTTTGAAGAGAATGGAATCAAATAAAATAGTGACAAAAAAGTAAAATCTTACCGGTTGTAGGTAAAACAGGTAACTCCGAAATATCCATTCTGACAAATTTTTGTTTTTCCTGTAAAATATTCCAATTGTAGTCAAAAATTTGCCTTTCTATTTACCTTCAAGTACTAAATAAAATTAGATTAACGACCGGTTCCCATTAAATTAAGTCGCGCGTTTCATAATTGACTTTTATTATTGCCTCAATGTTCTTTCAACTTAAGGTAGAAATGCTTTACTTTAGTACATAAATGTCTTCTTTAGCGACAAACGTCAAATGCAAACATAAGCTGTGTTTGAATTCTAAGGTGAGCCAGGAGGAGAAGATTGAAAAAATAAAAGATTTATGGCATAATGGCCAGATATTGGGCTACATTAAGTTCGAATTGAAGGTCATCCAAAGACGAAAAATATATCGACTATCTGGAAATATATAACAACTTCATTTTTTTCGAACGATTTCGAATTAATAATTCGAGATTAATCAAATAGCCAATTTCCCGTCAATAATAGGGGCAATCGATTGCACCTTAATTCTCATACAATAACCGGCACGGAAAGCTTTTTTGCATTAGATGTACAACTATATTCGATGCTGAGTTTTGGATTCGTTGCATAGCAGCTCGTTGGCCAGGTTCCAATCACGATATGACAATATTCAAGAACCGTGCTTTGACAAAGCAGTTTGAGAAATAACACTCTGGAAGACATTTTATAGTGGGTGACAGCGGATATCGTATTCCGGATACCTCGTATCGTGAATACAAACACTAAATGCAATGAATCTATTATAAAACAAAGAACGTCGTAGAAATAAAAGTGTGCATCAATTATGTAAAACCTTTAACACCTACGATTAAATATGATAAAAATCATTATGCAATAGAATAATTGAAATAAAAAATTGAAACAAAACACAACAGCTCGCCACTAGAGATCAAGCCAAAAGAAATATTAGCGCCAAAATAACTACGTTTCGTTTTGTTTCTTTTTCTAACGACACATATTGGAAAAGGACAGAGTATTGTTAACCACCTCTTAACGTCCTAAAGTAGCCTTCACTCGATTATTAAACCACCTTACTTTAACAATTAACTAAAGGGCCTTTTGATACAAAGGAATCTTGAGTTAAAGTGCCTGTTGATCGAAGTTAACAGGATAAAATATTGTAGAGACACACTTCACTTCGTGTAACATCGCCTCGCCTCACTCGTCTTCTTTAACGTCTTTCACGCCCGAACTAAAGTGCACGAAGTGAGACGAAGTTAGAACACGAAGCGTCTCACGGATTCCTTCATTTTGCCTAGTTCTGTTCCTGTGAGGTACATTTTCAATTTTTTTCAAATATGTTTGTATTGAATATGTAACAGCTGTTGACACTTAAATCTCCATATTGCTCTGTGCACTAATTCGAGACACTCAAGTTCCTCGTGAGGTTGGAAGTGTATGTGGACCTGCGCGTCGAATTTCAATTAATGTGTTTGTTGTGTAATGTGAATAATTTGTAAAAAAAATAGAAATAACAAAAAAAATTACATTGTACATAATTTGTGTCAAAATTTGGTTTTTGGGCAAAATGATAATAGTAAAGTATAAAAAACTTTTATTTTTTATGGATAAGAAGGTTTTCAAAATTATTTAGTCTAGTCTAAAGTTCAAATCGGTGTTAATTCGACATACTTACTTAAATTATGTGTATTAGCTAGTATTTGGTTTTTCGCTTGAAAAATTATTTATTTCTCGGTTTTTATAGGGGCGCATATAGAACATTTGACATAATTAGATGTTAAAAATTAAAACAAAGCTATTTACTTCAAGATTTCATCAAAAGCTACTATTTTTCTGTTAGCATTATACGTTTTTTCCCTTTTTTCGCTTTTTTTGAAGGATGCAAATTTTTTAAACAGTATTTTTCTGATAGTACAAATAAAAATAAAGCTAACAATGGGCGATATTTTTATAAAATCAATCATTATTCTGCGATGATTTTTGGAACTTCAAAAATTATTGATACGGTTGTCCATGATTACTTCTCATTAGCTGCATAATTGATATGTTACTGAGGCTTGCGGTTTTTATACTTTTCGGCATTCCAACATAAAAATACTTTATTGATATTAAATTTTTGTGCAAAATGTGGATAGTTCGTTCAATACAAGAATCTATTATACAACTTAATCAATAGTGTGGAAAAATAAACGCAAGAAAAATTAATCGAAATCGAATGTTTCACATTCGAAATTTCCATCAGAAATTGAACGCAACGTGATCCGTAACCAGCTAATAGAAGGTCTATATAATCAAGGGTCATGATTTCTGAAATCCCCGTAATTTTAGTAATAGTATGTCAAGAGAATATTTTCAAAAGAAAAAAGAAAATTAGCAGAACACCAATAAAGAACAAAGACAAAACAAAAGAAGTAAAAATGAATGAAGTTAAAAACATGTAGAGTTAATGGGAGAAATTAAGCAAATAAAAAAGAACAAAAGAAAATAAACAGAGAAAATGGAAAAATTCTAAAGGCAAACAAAAAAATTCAACAGAGAAGTAGGTACTGAGGGTCGAATCGAAAATGAGAGAGCCAGGATAATTAACAATAAAACATGTGTGCTTGAAATGGAAAATTGGGAAGAAAAGTTAAAAGACTGAGATCAAAAAGCAAATTACGATTATTGAAAGAAGAATATATAAATAACGATCTCACAAACCAAGAAAAAGAAACGCAGAGACAGCTAAAAGAAATCGAAATAAAAGAGAGAGAGAGAGAGAGAGAGAGAGAGAGAGAGAGAGGGGGGGGGCAACGGATACACAACAAAGCTGGGGTATAAAAAAAAATAATGGAGAAATGTTGTAACATATATTGAGATCAATCAGAAGAGGGAAGAAAAATTCAATAAGCAACCTAAAAACTACAAATAGTAAAATTATAAGTGAAAAAAACGAAATACTGGACAGATGAAAGGAACACTTCGAGGAGTTACTAATAACGAGACATATAGAAGCAGGAAGAGACGAAAAACAGTCAGAAAGAAAAGGCATACAAAAGATATACAAGAGGAACAAGCGCAATATATGCAGAGCCAGGACCAAAAATAAAAAAGAGTGAGGTGACAAAGGAGATAGAAAAACTAAAAATACGAGAAGCACCAGGAAGACCCAAGAAATAAGAGTACGGAATTATTACACAGAATATTACTGGTAGCGTGGAATACGCAAAACAATCTCAAAGGAGTGGAGACCACAATAACAGCAACCATCCACAAAAAAGGAAGTTAAAAGTTATAACGATTGCAAAAATTACAGAGGGATATCGCTACTCTATACTACATACAAGCTCTTTGATTGAAGATAGACAGACTAAGACAGGACGTAGACAACATATTAAATGAAACACAGACATCATTTAGAACCTATAGATCAACACAAGATTGGATATTCACTTTGAGACAAATAACAAACACAGACACTAAGTTTTATGTTTCAGCAGTTGATTTAGAAAAAGCCTTCGATAGTATAAACAGGGAAAATATATGGGAAATAATAAGGAATAAAAAAATTAGTAAGCAACTGGTAAACATAGTTAAGAATATATATAAGAAAACTGAAAATGTAGTACGAGTTGGCTAGAAGACGACAATTAGTTTTCTATGTTATAGAGAAGTGAGACAAGAGGCGTTTTAAGCCCGTTACTGTTTCGTCTAGTCATGGACGATTTAGATAAGGAAGTGAGCAAAGAAGGAAATCGAAGCACGCATAGAATACCACAGATTGAGACGAATCTACATAAACTAATTAATGTATGCGGATGACCTACTAATATTCGCTAACGCAAAAGAAGACCTACAAAATAGAATACAGAAGTTGAGTAATGAAATGAAAAAACTTGCAAAAGACAGAAATAATGAAGACATCAAACAAAGCAGAAGAAATAACTGTGCAAATACAAGAACTAGAGAAGAAGAGCGTTAACAGGCTGAAGTATATATGGGAAATCGGAACAGAAAGGAAAATATACAATTAAATGGGGAAGAAATATCACCTCTACACCTATGGTAGAAAAGGTTGCGGATAAGTAAGTAAATATGTCAAATTAACACGGTTTGAAATCGTAAGAAATTCCTCGTCGATTGGCTAAACTGTTTCGAGAAACTTTATAAACAGAATCTGTTAATACGAACCTTAATATTAGGTTTGAAATGTTTTTTGTTTGTACCAGATTTATTTCCAATCATTTCTACTATTAATTCCGCTTGAAGTTTTTTTAACCAATCCAATTTATTTACCGCCTCAACGTATCTTTTCTTTTCCAGCCAAGCTGCGGCAAAATCGATAAAATCTTTGTGAAATAGTTTCGTGCTGTATATCGATTTCATACGATTTTTCATTCTTAGTTCTTTCACATTGTGCCGCAGCATTTGAATATTGAACTTAATCTTTAGAAGGTTACTAGTTTTTTCTTTCAATATTTGATAATTTGGGCTGTTCGCTTCCAATTTTTCTCTATATTTATCTGCCTCGTCACGATACTCTCTTAATAAATTTTCGCCCTTTTCTTTGTGTTTTATTACTGATTTTACGACGCACTTCAAATGCAAACTTTGATAAAAAAGTGAATCTTCATTTACGCGAAAATCATCAATTAATCTGAAAAACATAAAAACTCCGTTGTAACTACAATACAATTTCTACTCCTACCAACCTCTCACATCCCAAAAAATAACCGTTACTATAATTTGGTTACCTTCTCACATTGGCGTCGTAGGTAACGAACTAGCAGACAAACAGCCCAAAAAGTGCTTCAGCTTACACCATCACCCGACAATATAACTAACAATAAGGATTTAAAAAGTCACTTCGAAAGAAAAACCAGAGGAACGTATCAGCAGAACTTGAATAAAAAACATTGATACTTCCTCACTTTCACTCGATACCACACCCTCATCCAAGAAACCTTAAAGGCCTCTTAATAGAAGACTTAACCATTGTAAGAAGAATAAGAATCAGCCATTTGAGATATTTAATGTCTTCTACCCCCAGACCCACATTTTGAATGAATGATGTAAATATACCTCCAAAGATAAAAGTTTCAGTTCAAGCCTAATTACAAAAACATCCTAAATAACCCGGAATAAATTTCCTTAGTATACTTCAATTTTTAAACATGTGAAGCGGCATAAACTATAAAATAATTGTATTGTTTTATTATTAAATTATTTTGTTTTTAAACCTCTTTCTAATCTAATAATTTAATAATCATAGTTTCCTCAAGATCTTGAAAACCAGGTTAGTTTTGAATAGACATCAATTATTTTTCATGTTATTGTTCATTTTCTATAGTATGTCATCAAGAAAATTCTATTTTGTTCAATAAAGATTATGAATTGTATTTAGTTTTCATAATACAAATTGATGGTAAACTAATAAGTTCAATGTTAAGCTTACTAATAATAGTTTCCACAAGTCCTTCCATTACTAAATGTACTACAATTGATATGCAAACTCCGAATTACAACTCTAATGCCACAAAGACATTTTTAGGATATATTAAGTAATTGTTAATGTATGAAGATACTACTTCTATGATAATATATATTTAGAGTTATTGAGCCATTTTTGTAATTTTCTAACCCCACATTTTTTTTTTCAATTGAATGTTATTCAAAAGGTTTTAATCATAAATGGATATCAGAAGATTAATAAGAAGAAAAACCTTAATAATGTTAATTAAACATTGAAGAATAATATTGCCTTACGTTTTATAATATTTCTCCAAAATCTCTATTTTTGGTGTGATATTCTTAATATCTTCTTCGACTCTTGCTTTCTCTTTCTCAAAATACTCCATTGTAATCTTCAATTTCTCAATTTCAATTTTAAAAACTAGAACATTATAAAGTTTCATCTAATATTTTTATGTCTATTGGGTATTCAAACTTAAAGTTATTCTGGGAGTATATAACTATCTATATATAGTTGAGGACTTACATTGAGAGGATGCTTCTGTTGCCCATTTCTGGTGATCTTTAATATTATTGCAAAATTTAATAGTGTTTAAAATATCCAAGGCGCTAGTGCTCTCAGCCATTTTAAATACTTATTAATTAACTATATATCGTGCAAGATTATAAGTATTTACTGTTAACTACAAAAATATAATATACAAAATGGCAACTCGAAGCATTCTAGATTTGAATTTGAAATTTATATAGATTCATATGTCAGGTTATCCAATATCGTAAATAGAAAATTTCTAATACTATTTAAATCTGATATAACGAATGTGAAAATAAAGTATTGATTTGTTTTAAATTAATATCACTTGAATAATGACCTATATGTGTAAAAAAATAGTATATATTTATTTATGTGTTGTTATACCTGGTACAAAACATGAATATATAAATTAAATGTGGATGAATAGCTCCTTACTAAGAGATAGTATTTATTTCAATTTTTGCCGGCTTTTGTCGTCTGTCAATATATTGTTGTAGTATTGGTATGGTTATAGTAAAAAATGGCGTTGTGTTGTGCCAGTAAGTTTTTGAATTAATATTTCTTAAACATTGAAAATTATATTCAAGCTAATAGAAATTTTTAAAAACTTAGTTTAATACGTATGATAAATTTGTATAATTGTAAATATTTATAATATCTTAACAACTTAGTGAAAATGTGTTTTCAGTTTCGAATGAAGTTCCCGAACACCCAGTGGTGTCTCCTTCATCGGGTGCTATTTTTGAAAAAAGAATAATAGAAAAATACATTCAAGAAAACGGTGTCGATCCAATAAGTGGCAAAGAGTTATCTACTGATGATCTTATTGAAATAAAAAGTAGGTTTTCTCCTAATAGTATGTTTAATAATTACTACTACCTACATTTCAGCTCCACCAATTGTAAAACCGAAACCACCTAGTGCAACTAGTATTCCAGCCACTTTAAAATTATTACAAGATGAATGGGATGCTGTCATGTTATACAGTTTCACTCAGAGACAACAATTGCAAACTGCAAGGCAGGAATTAAGTCACGCTTTATATCAACATGATGCTGCTTGCAGAGTTATAGCTCGACTTAATAAGGAAGTTACAGCAGCCAGAGAAGCTTTAGCCACTCTGAAACCTCAAGCTGGTATTACAACAGTACCTCAACCAGTAAGTACTCAATTTTAGATATAGGTATTATAATTTACAACAGCATATAAATCTTATATTTTTAGGCTGTAGCTGCAGAAGCAGCGGGAATAGCTAATCAACCAACAGAACAAGCTGGCATGAGTGAGGAAGTAATAGAAAAATTACAAGAGAAAGCTACAGTACTAACTCAAGAACGTAAGAAGAGAGGCAAGACTGTTCCAGAAGAATTGACTACTCAAGAACAATTGAGAGCTTTCAAAACATTATCTTCACTTATTGTAAGTTATAATTTTGCTAGCAACTCCTTTGTTTCATCAACTCTTTCTAGTTTTATAAATAAACTATATTTTGATTTTATAGTACATCATTTTTTAAAGATAATTTTCCTACATTTGAATTTTTGTATTTGATAATGATCAAATACCAAATTGTAGGATTGGTAAAAATACATTTTAAATAATAATGGAAAAAGTGTGAGTTATCATCCTAACCAGCTCTATTTCAATGTACTTTTGTATATTTCAATAGAATTTTATATAAATTGGAACACAGAATAGAGATTGACCGCGAAATAGTTGGGAGTGACAATCTAGAGCCAGGATGAGAAAATATATCAAAGAGAGAACAGGCTATAGACCTATTATAGAAGAAATAAATAAAAGAAGAACAATATAAAATTGATTCTAATTGATATATTTTTCCTTCTAATAGAAATATGTTACAATATATTATATAATCTGACTTGTTCCTTTTAGGGTCTTCATTCAGCTAGTATTCCTGGTATATTAGCATTAGACGTTCATCAGTCTGACACTAGCAAAGTGTTGACTGGTGGAAATGACAAAAATGCCACTGTATTCAATAAAGATACTGAACAAGTAGTTGCCATATTGAAAGGACATACCAAAAAAGTGACAAAAGTTATATATCATCCAGATGAAGATTTGGTACTGACAGGTAATTTGTTGATATGGATGTTCTGTAAAATTATTACATTAGGGGGATTAATACCTAGTATGAATTATCTATTATTTCTTGTAGCTTCACCTGACACAACAATCAGAATATGGAATGTACCAACATCACAGACAACTCTTTTGCTGAGAGCTCATGATGGACCTGTTACCGGACTGTCACTTCATCCCACAGGAGACTTTGTATTATCGACGTCAGAAGATCAACACTGGGCATTTTCAGATATCAGAACTGGTCGTTTATTAACTAAAGTTTCTGATAATTCAAATGTACCACTCACAACAGCTCAATTACATCCTGATGGGTTAATTTTTGGTACTGGTACTGGAGATTCCCAAGTCAAAATCTGGGATTTAAAAGAACAAAGTAATGTTGCTAATTTCACAGGTGAGAAAGATAATTTATTCAATAACTTAAAATTCTGGTAAGTGAAGCATGATAAACAATTGACTAATTTTGTAATAATTTTTTCTTTTTTCATCGATAAAATTTGACATATAATTGACTTATTATGATACCAATTGTAAGGCATTAATAGTACATTATGTTACTAGGAGTAAAGGGCTATCATTATTGTTGAGCCCAGATTCTTGCACTGCCAAGGCTGTGCAAACTGGGTATTACATATAATGGATCTTCTGCTCCAAATGACATATACTATTTTTTCTTCAAGCGTAAAAATAATACATTGAAATTATTTTTCTTAAGACATTTTTACAATACACTTTTCATAACTGACAAACATCAAATTAAATGAGCAAATTTAGATGCAATTTTTCATAGAAATATGAACATTGCAGCATCAAATTTTATTTTAAAAAATAGAAGTTGATAAAACAAAAAAATGTAAATCTACTAAATACTAGAGGAAATATTGATACAATCCAGAATTAATATTCCAGACTGTACAAGATTTTGGACAAATATCTGTTATTAAACAAATCTTCTTGTTTTATCCATATGGCTTTTCAGGTTTCTTCCAGCCATTTTTCCACACTTTTTTCAACCTGAAAAGTACTTTAATTTCCTCTAGATTTCACTTTAGGGTGTTACTTTTCTTCTTGAGGATGAAGTTTACTGCTCGACGAATAGTAGAGGGCAGTAATCATTCTAGGGAGGAAGAGGTACTTTACTGCCATGTTATACATATAATTTTTCCGCCTATCTCTCAAATAACAAGTCATTTTTAAATTATTTATTTATGAAACTAACAAGCAACGTTTATGAAATAACAAACTAAGAAGTAGGTACAGTACAGGCACATTATTTTTATTCTTTTATCCCACATAATTTTAATTTGTAGTAGAGTAATTATTAAACTAATGTTGAACGTCCAATTATGAGCAGTGTTTATTTGAATACCGCTAGGAGTGAGAGCTGGAGCCAACACAGTTTTCATGATATTTTCATTAACAACATTATTATTTAGAAGGTATTCCCCAGAAGTACTTGTACTTGTCTGATTTCAATCAATTTCATCTACTTCATGGATTCCCATAATTTGGTTCGAAATTGTTCGTTTTTCTGCAAGAGACTGCTGAACATATCCTACAGAGATATTTGAAAACTTGATCTTATATATATATATATATATATATATATATATATATATATATATATATATATATATATATATATATATATATATATATATATATATATATATATATATATATATATATATATATATATATATATATATATATATATATATATATATATATATATATATATATATATATATATATATATATATATATATATATATAATTGAGCCATTCCATGACGTAACTTTTACTTTTCCTCACTATGATGGGAAAGTACTTTCTTCTAGGAATGAAAAGTACAAATGCTTCCTAAAATGATGCCAGCAAATGTATACTTTGGATAGAGGTATACGGAAAAATATTTTTAAACATGCTGATAGTTTAAAGTACTGCTCAATTTTATGGGCAGCAAAAATTTATCTGTTAAGACAACAATGTAGACAAATATCTTTATTACCATAAATATAGGTCTTTGCAATGATTCTATTAGTGCTAAGTAGAGTTTGCATGTTGGCAACAAATCTGCATTGTTATTCATTTTATTTGCATTTAATAAACTTGGCTAATTTATGTCACTTGAATAGTTTTCCAAATAAATTTTTTCTCTACTTTCGCAATATCTCGAAATTACGCTGGTATCCTTCTATCGTGTGCTTTGTATTCCCAACCAAATCTTTTGTGTACTACAGTTGTTGGTTAAAGGAAATGCATACCTGAACAGTAGTGGATTTTTTATAGTTTTTAATCTTCATTTGAGAATTATTTCGATTATACAAATTTAATCAACATTAACGCTAATGATAACATAATTATCATACAATTGATAATAATGTTATTTTATATTATCCCGAAAAATTTGCTACCAATATTAAATTGGGAATTTGATTCTAATATCTTGATTGATAAAATATTTAAGTGAAAGAAGCAAAATAACTTAAACATAAAAAATAATCATTTTATTTCTCGTGTGTTTATTATAATTTCAGGTCATTCGGGGGCAATCACAACAATTGCATTTTCTGAAAATGGTTACTATTTAGCTACAGCTGCTGATGATGCTTGTGTAAAACTTTGGGATTTACGGAGATTGCGAAATTTCAAAACATTGCAACTAGAAGAAGGTTACCAAATAAGAGATCTATGTTTTGATCAAAGTGGTACATATTTAGCTGTTGCTGGAACTGATGTTAGGTGAGTATATTCTATAATAAATATTTCGTCTTCTAGGAGAAAGTTCAGCTGATATTTCATATAGTGTGAATCATTTCCCCATTCCTTTTGCTGAGAGACTAACGTCTATGATGCTCTAACGACCCTCTATTCCCTTAATAACTCGAATAATCAAAAAGTGCTTTTATGGTGAGAAAATACCTTAAAAAAAATTGGCAATAATTCTAGAAGAATTATAAATGATTTCTATTCATTTAAAGAAATCGGTTATTAACAAAACAAAATGGAATCAATTTAGGAAAATGAATAAAAAGTTCCTACTGGTTGTTTCTAGTCCTTTTGCTAGGAAACTAACATCAAAACGATCCTATGAATTAATATTTTTGTATAACCTTACTTGATTATCCAATGTTTTCAATATAAAATACAACTGACATATCCCAGAAGGATAATTTTGAAAATAATAATAGTTTGATTAAATTTTTCAAATTTCTAATTATTATTTAGTTATAAAAAAACTTTTTTTTATCCAATTCCATATTTTGTCAGCTTTAATGAAAGTTCATTTAGGCTTCCACATGGAGGCAGTAATGCTTGTAACATTCTTGCAACACAATGTCACAATGTGAAGTTGTATTTTGTACAACACTGTCTATTATCATGTGTTATTGATAATGAAGTGTTCTTCTATAATTGATGCATATGAGTATCACATATGATCCTGGAACAAATTTAATATCTTTGAGATGTGAAAGCCAAGGAAAAATTAATTTTTCTGATTGGAACAAATTTCTAAGTTGATTTTATCCTTATTTTGATATACATGATGAAGGTGATCTATAGATCCAATATAAATAAGCAAATTGTCAGTGTCAATATTATATTTTAATAAAGAAAAGTCGAAACGTCAAAATTTATCTTTCTTTTAAAAACTACCAAAAAAACTAATTTTGAAATAGAAGAGACCTAAAATCAAGAACATTTAGATGCATATATATATATATATATATATATATATATATATATATATATATTGTTATGGTATGAATATATCCAAAATAAATTATTAAATTAATAATAAGATATAAATAAAGCAATAAGTTCAGTTCTGTTAATCGGTTACTTTAAAATAAATATCATTCTTTATATTAAATTTTGGCCAACACTATATTCTAAATTATTATTTAATTTTGACAAATCCTGTATAATTGAAGAATTTAATCCATAAATTGACAGATAAAAACAGGAGCACCAACTTCAAAAATTTGTGTGACATACCAACATAAATTTTAAGGTTATAAATGATAAAATATAAAAATTTTGACAACTGCAATGATAAAATTAATAACATAGGAATGAAATAAATACAACAAAGAAATTATAAAATAATATTATTTGAATAAAGTCACAATAATTTAAAAATTTAGAAATGACAATTTAGTAACTAACTTTTAAAATAAATATCATTGGTTAAAAGAAAAAAAAAAAAGAATGAAGAAGAGAATCAACAACGAGAGAAATTTTGTTTTTGCAAGAGAAAAAAGAGTAAAATAATTTTAATTGAAATTTAAAAAAATTAAAATCTTGATAAAAAAGGCATAAAATATTCAAAGGATTGATAATTAATAATTGTATAAGTGTAGTAATAAGAAATTGGTGAAAACAATTAAATAAAGTGAAATAAGTGAGAATACTCACAAAGGGACAATTTCCAAGATAAAGAAGTTGAGAAAAGGAAAAGAACAGGAGTGGAACTACAGCGGAGTATCTGTTTATTCTGCAAGGCCGTAAAAATTTCCAATTTAAAAAAAAAAATTAAAAATACAACATAACAAACACTTAAGGTACTGTTCTATTAAGTTTAAGTATTTCTTTTAGTATATAATATTTGAGTTCACATTTCCATATAATTTAGTTTTATGAGTGTAATTATGAGTATGAATGAATGTTTGTATTGTATTGTATATTTTGAATATTTTATTCATTATAAAGAACAGACCAGGTCTTAAAACTATTATAATCTGACCTTATAACCATAACAATTTATCGCAATAAAATTTTTTAATTTGACCTCACAATATAATACCCTGAGAATAAAAAAAATAATAATAACATAATAAAATAAAGAAATTCAAATAATTACTAATGGCGCCCAAATTAAAATCTGATTTTATTTAAAATAAAATTTATAAAAATAAACATTACACACTATAATACCATAACAATATATATATATATATATATATATATATATATATATATATATATATATACATATATATATATATATATATATATATATATATATATATATATATATATATATATATATATATATATATATATATAACCCTTTTAGCGCGCCAATAGTTAAATTTTTCCAAAGTTTGTTTATGTCAACATATTACTTTATTATAGAGCATATTGGTCACCAAAATTGAAAAAAAAATTAAAGGTGTTCTTGATTTAAGGCGAATTTTTTATTTTGCTTTAAAATTTTGAACACCCTAGGTCTCAGTAACTAGGCCCCCTATATCAAAATGAATCTCTCTGTGGTAGAGCGTTGTAGGTCTAATATAAAAATTCCCTGTATCTATTGTATATTTATACAGATGATTCATTTTTGAAATTTTGTTACTGTGTTTTAGACCAGACTTGGTTCTTTTAGGTCCCTCTCCATACTTGGTACACTATTTATTACTTAATATTGACTTATTTTCTGTTATAAATAATTTCTCTTGCAGTTTGAAAAATTTAATTGAGTATATAATATTTTATTTTCAGGATTTACTTATGTAAACAATGGCAAGAATTAAAAATTTTCAACGACCACACTGCCACTGCGACAGGTGTGAGATTTGGAAAACATGCCAGGTTTATTGCTTCAACTTCAATGGATAGAACATTAAAATTGTATGGTTTAGATTGAAGTTATAAAATGAATAGTAGCATAGGCACATACATTATTCACAATGTTTATAAGCTGCTATTCCATTGTATTATTGTAAATTTACTTTCACAATTGTTCTTTAAATTCAAGTAAAATGTTTTGTATTTACAAATAATTTAAATATGCTTATTGTTTATTCATTAATAAATGAAATAAAACAATAAATTGTCCCTGAAGTTTTATATCCCATCACTTTTTGATCAATGTTTATCATAAAGGAAATTAATGGTTCATATTTTCCCCCTCATTATGCCTGGAAAATGAATATTTGCATTCGGTCACTATTAGTAGGTATTCATTTTATTGATCCGGATCTTCTCAATTTTCATATAAGAATCTATTCTCTATTAGCTAATTTTCCAGGTTCAACAGATGCATTTATTGGATATACCATTAGATAACAATCTAAAGGCATCAACTTTTGTTTATTTACTGGATAAATCTAGGGGACTTAAAAATCTACCACGTTTGAATTTGTCAATAAGATCCGATGGTATAGAGGCGGTGTCTCCAAAATTAATATAAAATGTCACTTTATGTTTGAGCTTTCACACATAATCATCAAAGTTGGAATGTTTTGATGAAAAGAAGTGTATCTTGTCTTGCAAATGTTCCTCATACAAAGCTATATTTAAACTTTGTTTCCACACCTTAATAAGAAATTTTGACGGCAAGAACCTATTCACGGTTGTTACAAAGGAGCCGGTATTCTCAGCTCCTCGCTTGGATCGATATCGATGTCGTTGAATGCGAGAGAATCAAAATTTGTTGTTGTCTAGATTATCATGCCCTCTCCTCGTAATAGGAACGCTCTCGCCAAATAGGAGTGTTTTATTTCACTCGCATTCGCATGTAAAGAGACAATTCATGCAAACAGTGTTTTAATAATATTATAATTAGGGATCGATCGTTATCGGCCGATAAATAAATTCGATATTGACCTATATAGGTGTCGGCATAATAAAAATAGCTAAATATTTAAATTTTTACGAATTTTTTAAAAATATAAGGACATAAACTAAATGTAGATAAAAATTCTTAAAAATAAAACAAATAATAAATAAAAAACCTATGATATCTTATTCTTATTTGAACATGTAAATTAAAGTAACAGGTACAAAAACTAATATGTAAAGTTAAGTTTCGGCACTGTAATAAAATAAGACTTTCTGCTCTATCTGCAATAAGACGATTTCTTGCACTCTGGTACACATTTCCGGTTGAAGAAAATAATTGTTCACTGGCAACACTGCTTAGCGGGGATACTATATAGGTAAGTAACTACAATGCCATACATCAATGAATAAATGTTTTTTCTGCGCCCACCGAGCTAAGGGATCATCAATTGTTGATATTTTTTCCCGCCTTTTATAATTTTTTTTCAACATATTTTTCCTTTTCTTATCCAATGCTACCTTTCTTGACTTCGCACATTGTAAAGATGACTTCTGTAATTTTTGAGAACCCACAATAAAACGATCCATGCTTGTGAAAAACGAGAACAATACTAATATATTGAATTACTGTTTCCAAGCGTGTAAGGTAATTCTGGGAATCCCCAACCAACGAATGAAATCAGACAGCCGAAATTTTGGGAATCACCATATCGATTTATATTCCTCATAGTGATATTTTCCGAAGATCGAATTCGCTCTGCAGTATTTTTGATATTAGTAAGGTTTAAATGACTAAAACGAGGTAATATAATACGATTATCAATGTGTTATCTTTAATTAATGAGATTTACCGTTTCACCTCATTTTTATAGTAAAAGATTACCGTCAAAATTTTATGGCCATATCGATATCATATCGGTCGATCCTTAGTTATACTTGAATATACATAATTTATAATTGTAGTCATACAAAGGGATTGTAGAAATTGATAATCTTCTCTATATTTGATTGCTGGAAGAACTAGAAGAAGCTGAAGAAATTGTTGCAGAGCCCCATTGAGTTGTTTTAAGAAACCCTCCTATACAACTCAGTGATGACCAATTTAAAAAAATATTTCCGCTAACAAAAGAAACTTTCAGATATGTTTTAACACAATAAAAATATATCTGGACAAACCTGTAAAAACTACAGTAGCAAGCACTGTTTTACTTTTTATTTGGTTTTGATTTACATAAACTCATTGCAAATATGTAGCAGCTAGGTATATAGTATTAAAAGTTGTTAAGGCTCATTTAGTTATTGGCAGCAATGAAGGTTTTTGGTACTGGTAATACGTAATAATTATTTTTTGGGTATCTCCCAATCATTAGTGAGTCGATGCATTCACAAAATTATTGAGGTATTCAATAGACAGGAAATAATAGATGCATTCATAAAATTTCCCCAAACAATTCCTGATTTGAATGATATTGGAAGAAAGGAAGGGAAAAATTACCTATCATTTATTTTCAGTTGAATACAAATTTGAAATGTTTGAGGTTCTTTATAAAATCTAATGTACCTGGGATGATTTGATGCATTGACCACACTCATGTTGCTCTATTTCACAACTCATAAACTGCTACCATTGTATAAAGAATAGGATAGTAGATTAACCTTATGAGGATATCATTTGTCGAGGTGGACGCCACCAATAGATGGCAGTGGAGAGTTGGCGTCCACAGCACGTCTTTTCTTACTGTACGTCGTAGCTTGAATTACATTTTTTCTTAGCTTTGCTTGCCGAACTACCCCAATAACAGATGGCGCTAAAATTATTTAAAAATATATTCAACCCTTAAGCTGTGTTGTAAAGTTGTTTATTTTGGGTACGTATATAAATGTTGCAATTTGTGTTCATTATTGTATTGTGTTCGTTGTGTTATTGTTGAGTTTCGTTGGTTGTGCATTTGGATTATTTTTTTATTTGAGAATCTTTGAACTTGGATATATATTTCATTTTTAAGGTAAGTGGATATTATTACAATTAATATACATCACTACTCTCTTAGTTAATATATTCAAATTATAAGAGGCGCTAGAAGTATGAATGCTACAGCTTACAATTTCGAAAAAAAACTGTATATTTAGCTAACTACTTACTAAAATGTATTCATATAACAAATAATCACTTCTTCTTTTCAATTTTTTAGATATGGCTGGAAATAAGTATATATATATATATATATATATATATATATATATATATATATATATTTGTGGTAAAATTTTTTTTAGGCCAAAAAATAAAAAAATAATTCAAAAAACGAAATAAATGAAAAATTATTATGGCAAATCTACATTGAAATATCTATCAAATATACCAATGAAGGAAACCAAATAAAATACTCTCTATATTGTTTATGAAATTGTAACTAATCTTGTTATTGAAAGTGTAGATAATTGGGTGTTTACCTTACTTATTTGAGTTTTGACCAGGCAAAGGTTAAAATGGGTTCTTGGGCCGTAGATAGGTATTTAAGGGAAGGTATTTAAAGGGAAGATCTGCCAAAATATAATGTACAACAAATTTAACTAGATTTAAAAATCTATTATTAGTGCTGTTTAATAAATAAAATTAACATGAGTGACTGTTTTGTAGAGATATTGAAGTCAGATTTCAACTATTTCAACAATAAAAGACTAGTAATTAATAGTACAAAAGATGTTATACATGACAATTTTTGTGTAAAATATTTCTTTTACAGAATGGATTATTTACAATATATATTTTTATATCTGGGATAGAAGCTTCACTATCACACACAAAACTTATTATTTGAAATAAGGTTCTGGTTTAGCTGTATTTTAAGAAATTATTGCATTGTTTAAATGTCTCACAATTATCGATTGTTCTAGCCAAATAGTTAAAAAATTAAATATTTCTCTGTTGATATTTCATATCACAACTAGGATATAATCAAATATTATAACATTTAACAGTTGGCTTTCTGAGAATTGACGTTGACATTTGACAAGATGCCACTAACGCCTCTCATTTCGTAAAAAAGTGTTGAAAACCACAAACACAGGTCAGTTTTTGGGGAAGTCGACAAAGCATTTAAAAAATTTGTAAGTAATATACTCCTATTACTCACATAGTCATTAATACTCTTGTACTCTTAAATAACTTATTAATATATTAGGTGTGTAACAACGTGTTTACAAACGAGTAAAAACGACGATATCGGCGACTACCACCGGACTTGGGTCTATAATGGCAGCCAGCGATTCAGCAGGCGATGATTCTTTGTATCCTATTGCTGTTTTAATCGATGAACTCAAAAATGAAGATGTACAGGTATTTATTAGTAATTAAAAATTTTTGCTTTTCACCTATGGTTTATATATATATCAATATATTTCAAAAACATTGACTTCTGTTAACCCTTTTTTGTTTAAAGTGACATCATTCTTGTCAGATCTTCCTAGATTGAAAATGTAACGTAAAATTATTTATAGACCAACCCATAAATTGAATCTAGGAAGTGTGTATTGATATGATTGGGCTGTGAAAAGTAATAAATAACATAAAAATCTAGATACTAATATGATCCATTTTTTAATTAAATTATGTTTTTGGATATATATGAAATTAATCGGTATCTATTAGTTATTAAAATTTAAAAATATAGTATGTAGTGAGTGATTATTTGGTACTTGGACTTTCAATGCAGCAAACCTATCAAATTAATATACTTGTCTATCCTTCAAGTAAAATATCTTGGATGAATATTCTACTATTTCAGTATCCAAGTTTATCTCTTTACCTTTAAGTTACAAAGAATTTATTTAAATCAGCATTAAAATAAATCCAAGGAATATCATAATCCATATATAGGGTAGATGGGTAGATTGGATTCTCTATTGATAATTACTCTCAACATAATTGTTTTATTTCTATGTTCATGTAAAACAGGCAAATTTAAAAATATATCTGATAATTTAGCTGGAGTTGATTAGTAAAAATGTATGTGAAACAATATTGTTTGCTTTCTTTGTTACTGTAATTGCTTTGTTAGTGATAATAAAATTACATTATATGTTTATTGCCTTGATGGAATTTTCCTATCAAATGACAAATTAATAAGAGAGAATAATGAAATAATATGTATTTGAAAAAACTTAATCATTTAGTGAAGGTGGAAATGAACTAGAATGGAGATTTAGAACTTATAATTCCTAGGATTGTGTACAGTGAAAAAGAAAGTACAAAATATGAGAATCATGAATAACATTTACAAAAATTGTGTAATCAGGTGTATGTGCAGTCTAATAGATATAAAAGGATTTACAGAGCATAATACATGATATTGATAAAGATATATTGTAACAAAATGGAAGCAGTTCACAGTAAAGAATGGAAAGACACAATAATCAATAACATTTATGATGCTTAAAAAAATGAATCTTCAATCAATATTAAGGAAATGAAATAATATTAATAATACTGGAATATAAAATTGATTTGCACAATAAAAGACTTTGCTTAAGAATCTGTTTCAATTTGAGAAATGTAATAACTGGATTTGACCCTGTGTAATAGTCAAATCAATTCCTCCCTGAGTGGAAAGGCAGCTGCTGTCACCAGTACCAAAACGGCGAAAGGGTAAGAGAGTTTTCTGTTACCCATTGACTATAGAATAGGTCATTGGCCCGGGCGAAAAGAGAATCATTAGGTTATAAGTATGTTCCTAATGAAAATGCTGCGGGTTCACCAGGGCTTACAAATGTCCTGCTCTATGTTGAGATGAGATTCGCTGTTTTATCCACGCATGCTTTACTCTAAATAGCTTGGCTGTTTTCCTTAAAAGAAAAGTGCACCTTGATTACACGGGAATTTGGTAAGGTTCACACATGTTCAAAAATATTTTATCCACTTAATTTTCGATTTTTGGTAGGAAAATTATGTAGCCTATTAAATAATTAGTTTACTTTGTAAAAGAAAAATCTTGGTAGGAATCCGTGGATAACTGGGTCTGCTATACTTGCAGAAATGTAATTTTTTTTAGATAATCAGTAGGTTACTCCAATTTTGTAACTACTGTTTTATGAAACAAATGGAGTAAATGTTTGCATTTGTTTTCTCTATTATACCTATTAGGCATTATGGAATACTCATTATCAATCTACAAAAGCTCTTTGTAGATATATATTTGGTAGACAAAACATTTATCTTTTTTTCTACATTAGATAAAAAGTTTATTTATATTCAACTATCTAAAACATTTGTGTAAGTAATTAAAAATTACATCATTACATCAAAAACATTTTATCCGTATTTGATATCATTTATTTTAATGACTAATAGCAGAAAGTAAAAGTCAATGATTGCTAATGATGGTAGTTGTTGTGTACTTTGAAGCTATGTCCCATGGTATTGTTTTTTATTTTACACCTTGGCGTACATTACTAATATAGAATCAGCTTTCAGTGCACCTATTCATATTTTCACTTGAATAATTGGGTTTTTACTGGGTTAAAATTGACCCTCATCAATATTTGTATAAATTTGAAAATTTTAATTATGATTTTGAAATAATTATGCAGATTTTCTTTCTCATATGTTACCATCATTTTTAATGTGTCATTTTGTAGTTCTATTTCTTTATAACATTTACTCATCCAAAGTTTTGTTTAATTGTTATTTTCTAATTGTTTTAAATAAAATTTATTTCAACTTTCTTTCAACATAATTCTTAGTTTTCTAAGTGACTATATTTTGAGTTTATACCAATTATTAGTAATGTCTAATTATTTGCAAAATAGGGGCAATCCATAAATTACTTCACGCGTTAAGGGGGCGAGAGAGGGTCGACGAAGTGTGACATTGTGTGACAAAGAGGTGGAAGTGCTCCTAAATTTCGTACCGTCACATTTTAAAATCTATTATAATCTTGAAAACGAACTTTAAACTATTACCTTACAAAAACCTCAAAAACATATTCAACTGTATCTGTGTAAATATAAGGTTGGCCACTAAGTACTTTCGCTTTTTACTCATAGAGAGCCTTGCTATACTTTATGAATAACTTATGTTAGTGCTGTACTTCCGTAAAAGAAAGTAAAGAAAGCTGCTGTGGCTCATAAAGTTTATGGTGTTGATTGCTCTTTTTCAAAAATGAGCAACGTTCTGGTCGGCCCTTTCTAGAAAAGAATCATCACTGGTGATGAAAAATGGGTCCTGTACAGTAACATAGTTAGAAAACGATCATGGAGCAAACACGAACCAGCACAAACCACATCGAATGCTGAAACTCCTCAAAACAGCTCATGCTGTCGGTGTGGTAGGATTACAAAAGTGTTGTATTTTTTGAGCTGTTTCCAAGGAACCAAACAACCGATTCTGATGTTTACTATCATCAATTAATGAAACCGGATGAAGCAGTCAAAGAAAAAAGAATTGTCAAATCAGAAAGGTTTATTGTTTCACCATGATAATGCAACATCTCACGCATCTTTGGCAACTCGTGGTCAAACTTTCACAAATGATGATGACCTTCTATCACATTGTTCAGTTTTTGCTGATAAGAACCAGACATTTTATGAGCACGGAATGATGAAGCAGAAAGAAAGGTGGCAAAAGGTCATTGAGGAAAATGGAAAATTTATTTTTTTATTTTATGTATATCATATACTACTACTATTTTATACTACAAAACCGAAATTACATCGCCAACCCAATATAAGATATTGTTTTGTCACACACTCTACTAGTGTACGTGCCGACCGCCTAGGCGCTCTTTAATAAATGCCCCCAAATGCATTGTGTCTAGCAGTGATTTCTTTGTTTCTATTTCATTTGACCACTGACTTTCGTGGATGAAACAGTATCTTTCTAAGTTCTGCTATTTTGTGTTTTTAACTTATTAAATAAGTTTAAAATAAACAAAAAAAATAATTTATGTAATCTTTACGTAAACTATATTTTCCATCATACAAAGTCACTAATAAACACAAGTAATTACATAAGAGACAACAAAAAGTTTTACCTATCGCGAATTTTCGTCCTTTGTGTGGATGATGACGATGATGCTGTATGATGATATACCACTCAAACGAGAACAAAGTAGCTGCTGTGACAGTTATAAATAATTTAAAGTCCATGGACTGAAGATTATGAAGTTCATATCTTTAATTAATATAATTCTATTGAAATTTTTTGTTTTATTAATTTCTTCAATTAATATAAGTAGTCGTTTTTTGTTTTGTTAATTGTTTGATTTGATGTTAATTTTATTAAAAAATAATTTAAACGGAAATAAAACTGCTTTCCAAACTGCTGTTTTCATTTAATGATTTCTAAATGTAATTTGCAAAATATGTGACTTCACATTAGGGTAGGGGGGGGTAGTCTCCCAAATGTGACTACCTGTGACAAGGACAGTGAGAGAGGGGCAAAAAATCATGAAATTCGCATAAAAACCCACTCCCACCCACCATACATGGAAAAAGATAAAAATACTATCGACAAAAACTAGGAAAAATGATCTTGTTGCATATAATATATTTATTTTTAAGATATTCATGTAATTTTTGGGTCACAATGAATTGAACTATTTTGCAACAATTTTTTTTGGCTTATTATTTGTTTAAAATAATTCAAATAATTTGATTTATTTCTGGCGGTTTCTTTAAACAATAAAAAAGTCTTAATGCTATTGCAATTAACTGATGGTTATTTCAATTTTTCAACTATGTATTTATTTACAAACAGTGGAATATTCAGGCATAATGTTCAAACTAAACATTAATTTTATCGAATAGATTATAATCTTCCCTTATACATATAATTTTGTTTTCTTTAAGCAATATTTAAAGCAAGTATCTATATATGAGAATTTACTTCTAAAATAATATTTTGAATTCGATCCGTACCAATTATTATATTGTAAAGATAATAAAAAAAACTACCCAAAGTCTCAAATAATATACATGATAATCCAGAATTATGTACATCAACTTTTTAAGCTGATTGTATGTCCAAAAAGTAAGTGAGGATTATCTCATCTCATTTCGTTTAATATTCAATATTTTGAAGACATTAGTTTTAAAATAGTTTTTTCTTTGCAACAAGGTCTAAAGTATAGAGATATAGCTTTAAACTTGAAAGTTAAAATGCATTTTACTGTAATTGATAATAATTTTAAGCTCCACTTACTACTACGAACTACAATGTTTACATATGGAAGGAAGTAGGTGAATACATGAAATTGCTTGTCTTTATTCTGAAATAAATCAGATAAGTTTAGCAGATAAATATAAGGTTCTCAATTCACACTGTTAAAAGAGATGTGTCTTCCTTATTTTTCAGTTTTACAAAAAGTACAAAAATTTATATATATATATATATATATATATATATATATATATATATATATATATATATATATATATATATATATATATTTAGAAATTAATACACATAATTCTGGGCTATAAGGTATAATTAGAAGAAATAATACAATAATAATCCTAAGGTTTTTAATTGATCTCTTCTCATTGATTCTTATTAAATAATTTGTTATTCTAGCTTCGCCTTAATTCAATAAAAAAACTCTCCACTATCGCCTTGGCACTGGGAGTAGAACGCACAAGAACAGAATTGATTCCTTTTTTAACGGAAACCATATATGACGAAGATGAAGTATTATTGGCATTGGCTGAACAACTGGGAACATTTATAAATCTAGTAGGGGGTCCTGAAAATGCTTACTGTCTACTATCACCTTTGGAGAGTTTGGCTACAGTTGAAGAAACTGTAGTCAGAGATAAAGCTGTAGAGTCTCTAAGAGCTGTAGCCCAGCAACACAGTCCAGCTGACCTGGAGACTCATTTTGTACCTCTAGTTCAAAGATTGGCAGCGGGTGATTGGTTTACTACCAGGACATCAGCTTGTGGTTTATTTTCAGTAAGTTTTCAATTTCAGTTAAAAACTCGAATTTATTTGACACTATGTTTTTTTCAGGTCTGTTATCCCAGAGTCTCAGGAGTAGTAAAGGGTGAATTACGATCTCATTTTAGAGCGCTATGTCAAGATGACACTCCAATGGTTAGAAGAGCTGCGGCGACCAAACTTGGCGAATTAGCTCAAGTGGTAGAATTGGAATATTTGAAATCTGATCTAATACCAATGTTTGTAAATTTAGCTCAAGACGAACAGGTATGAATAGTGCTCATTTAGTTCAAATTCTAGTTATAATTACAAAGATAAAATTTAAATAAAGCTTTGGTAGATATTTCAAAAATTAAGGGTGTCAATGAAGTTATTGATATTGTATGAATATTTTGTTATATATTTTTTTGCATATCTAAATACTTGTTATATTGATTTGAAGTAGCAATGTTGTTAAATAGAGGACAGACAGTTTGAACGTTTGTCTATTTCTATAGCTTCTTGAATAATCATGGACTTGGAGGAGCGGAGTGGGGTGAATGTTTCGCTTCTATTGAAATATAGGAACACACACTCATACACTCACACACACACACACACACACATATATATATATATATATATATATATATATATATATATATATATATATATATATATATATATATATATATATATATATTCTGTGAACATGCATGTACCATAACATTTGTTTCCTTTCTATACATGTCTCTTTTACACCCATTTGTTCCTTAATTCTCTCATTAGCCATTCTTTCCCATCTTCGTTCTTTTAGTTGCCACTTCTTTGATCTATATATTAATGTGCTTTTCATCACGGTATCATGTATGTATGTATCATATATTCTCATTTTTATTTGTCTGCTTATCTCTGTTTTGCCTTGCTTATTTTTGCGATTTTATTTCGGCGTCATCCGTCCCTTTGTGTTTGTGGCTAAATATCTATAGCTATCATATTTTTATATTATTTTCCAAAACAAGATCTGTGGTCTCTTCACCAATAAGTCTATGAACAATAGATGTGTTACCCTATTTCTTTCTACTTTTTTCTCTTTGACTTTTTTTAGGCAGAGCATATTATATGTGTAAGATCTTCCCGCAGGAAAGCTATATTGTTCCTCCTCTTCTTGGTGTTAACATTCTGTTTCTGTAAGATCTTTTACTATTCTTCCATAGACTCTAGTTATGGTATTAAATACAGATAAGGCTCCATAGTTGTTACAGTTTGAATACAAAATTTCTGTTGCATAAACCTGATCTCGAATTTTAATTAATAATGAAATTATTGGTTTGAATATATTTGATAGTCATTTTTATATTTAGGATTCGGTTCGACTTCTCGCTGTAGAAGCCTGTGTTAGTATCGCGACCCTTTTGCAACAAGAGGATATAGAACAACTAGTAATGCCCACTCTTAGACAGTGCACTAGTAAGTAAAGAAATACCTGTCATTTAGACTGCGCAAACATAATTATCATTTCGAAATATGAACTTTTAATGTGATTGTCTAATAACATTGATGTTTTAGGTGATAATTCTTGGAGAGTACGCTACATGGTAGCAGACAAATTTACGGAAATACAAAAGGCTGTTGGACCGGAAATCACAAGAACTGACTTGGTTAGTGCTTTCCAAAGTTTATTAAAAGACACTGAGGCTGAAGTACGCGCTGCTGCGGCGAATAAGGTAATTAATTAAACATATACGTGTTATTTGGATTTTGAAACATTTAAAATATTTTAGGTGAAAGATTTTTGTCAAAACTTGGATAAGACTCATCAAGAAAATATTATAATGGCTAATATATTACCTTGTGTCAAGGAATTAGTAGCAGATCCCAATCAACATGTCAAATCAGCATTAGCATCTGTCATAATGGGTTTAAGTCCAATTCTTGGTAGACACAATACTATTGAGCACTTATTACCTCTATTTTTGACACAATTAAAAGATGAATGTCCTGAGGTCAGACTTAACATTATATCTAATTTGGATTGTGTAAATGAGGTGAGAATACATTACATTCTTATTGTTTTTTATGTTAATCATAATAATTCAATTGTTTCATATATTTATATTTTCTCTTCTGTTATAGGTAATTGGTATTCAACAACTTTCTCAATCACTTCTACCAGCAATTGTAGAATTAGCAGAAGATTCAAAATGGCGAGTACGATCAGCCATCATAGAATATATGCCTTTGTTAGCAGGTCAACTGGGAAGAGAATTTTTTGATGAAAAACTGAATGCATTATGTATGACTTGGTTAATGGATCATGTATTCGCTATTAGGGAAGCTGCCACATTGAATTTAAGGAAGTTAGTGGATCAGTTTGGAGCTGAATGGGCAGAGACTACAATTATACCTAAAGTTTTGGCTATGTCTAGGGATCAAAATTATCTATATAGGTATGAAAATGTATTTCATAAATCGTTAAACTAAAGTTGGATGTTATTTTAAAAACGGCTATTTATCAATCTCTTTTTTTGTGATAACTTAGTAGTTACTTGTTAAACAATTTTTTAGTTGTTAATATTTTCATCTTTCACTTTATAAAAACTATACGATTTCCTTTACATCTTTGTCATCACATTTTCTTTGTTCTGAAACCTCTGCATACTATAGACATACCACAGAAAAAACAATATTTCTTTCAATTGTTTACTTTTACTCATGACCCAAACACAACATACAGTTATGAAATCTTCGTCTCTAAACTGAAATAACATAGACCGGATATTCTGAAGTTGAATATCTAAGGATAAGCCAAGACAGAAGGCTTGTAGGAGGATTTGTCTTTTGTCTCAAAATAGACTTCAGTTTTAGCAATTGCTCTTTCATTTGAACTGAATTTTTTACTAGCTAGCATTTTTTTTGAGATCAGCCAATAGCCAGTAGTCACTGAGAGCCAGATCTGAACTATACAGTGGATGAGGAAAACAATTCAAAGTTTTATTCTTCAATAAAAGCATCAGCATCGTTGCCATCGACTTGTGAATCATTACATTGTCCTAGTGAAAAAGTGTTTTTTTCTTCGGCATATAAGGCCGTTTTCCATGATTTTTGCATCCAAAGCTCCAACAACTCTATGTAGTATTCGCTATTGATTGTCTCTCCTTTTTGGAGATAGTCGTAGTCGTTGATCTCAATTCTCAAATACTGAAGCCATAACCTTCCCAACTGACTGTTGTTCCTTTGGACGCTTCGGACGTGGTTCATCGGCTCCAGTCCGCTCAGATGAAGATCATTGTGGTTCTGGAGTGAAGGATTGGATCCATGATTCATCCATTGTCTCATATCGACGCAAAAATCTTATTTATTACGTGTAAACATGGCCAAAAACTGCTCTAAATCATCAACACGTTGTTATTTTTAATGGACTTTTAATGAACACCTATAGCGCAATTTTTTGTCACCTCATCAGAACAACACAATTAAAACCCTTGACTTAGGCTTAAAGGCTTGACTGAGTAAGTATCACTGAAGTTTGAAGAGTCTAACTGGGATATTTTAAATCATTACACATTTTAATTTAGTGCTAGGCTGATTAGTCCATGAGTCCATTTTCAGATTATCTAGCAAAGTAAAAATAATGAAAGTATCAAGAATAGAGTCCAAATCCTATCTAAATATATCTCACCAACAAGGTTATTTAGAAATTGGGCATAGAAACAACTTTACCATGATTCTAAATGAAAAGGTTGACTACCAATACTTTCCAAAGAAATACCTCTAACTTAGAACATATCAGGCACAAAAACCACAATAAAAACCGAATCTTGGGCATTTGGGGTTGCTTAAAAATACTCATTATCATTAAGTTTGTCCCCAAGAGTTTTACAGGCAGAAAGTCTTATAATTTGAAAATACGTGAAAATTTACTTCAAAAGATAAATATGTAACATAGCGATTCATCATGATAGTTATCTATTAAGGATCAAAGCTATAAGCTCCCATGTCATCAAAGCTGACATGCGGGTAGAAAAGAGACCTTTATTAAATATTCAAAAATAAGCCTTTTTAGTGGGGGTTTCTGGATTAAAGGAAATACACTCACCAGAAAAGAAATTAAAAAGTCTTCTATTCTGTGGTATAGGAAAAAAAGTTTAGAACTGTGTTGGTGTCTTCCTGGGTTGAATCACTTTAAAAATATGATAGCCCTGGATAGAAAAAGTATCTAATTTCTGAAAAAAAAACTATGCCTCCTCGCTAGCTTCTTTACAAGCCACTGCCGCCTGTACCTGGTAAGAAACTCACAAGTGTAAATTCTTTGGTGAGGACAATGGAATTCTCCCAGTTCTAGAATACTTTGTCATAACAATAATACGCAAAAGATAAGACAAGAAACCTGTAGGAAACGCAATATCTCCGGAATTTTTTTTTAAGATTTACTAAAATAACATCTTTTTGCCTCAGAATTTGGTATTTAGTATGTTAACATTTCTCATTAAATTTTGAAATAAAAACTGAAATTGAAATTCTCCTGCTGTAAGAAATTAAATTTCCATTATTATTTATACATTAAAACGTTTAATGCTGATTTTTGTTTTAGAATGACGTGTTTGTTTTGCATAAACGTTCTAGCAGAAGCATGTGGGAGTGACATAACAACCAAACTACTATTACCTACAGTTCTCAGCATGGCAAATGACAAAGTAGCAAACGTCAGATTCAATGTTGCCAAAACTTTGCAACGAATAGCTCCACAACTTGATCAATCTGTTATACAACCGCAAGTTAAACCCGTATTGGACAAACTGAACGTCGATAATGACGTGGACGTCAAATATTCAGCGTCCGAAGCAATCATGGGCATTGCTGGTAAGGATTTTATCACGACAAATTTTCAGAAAATTTTGGAATTCTAACATAAATGTCATCCTTAAATAAACTGTGGTTAAGTTTTTCTTTTACAAAAATCATCAATATTTTACTTTATATCATATGCTGATCTCAAAAATCACGGATTTAACATCAACAACTACTTTAAATTGTGACTATTTCAGCGGTTTGGCTCATTTTAATATTAAAACTTCTAAAAATTCACTTTAGATTTTTATATTTCAGTAATAACAAGATTGCATAAATCAAGAATATAATTTGTTATAGAATTTGGAAGGTCTGAAAAACATATAAAATTATTTGAAAAATGATATTTGAGGTAGTATGTTTTCCAATTAATATAAATTTTGTTGGAAATTTGAATTATTAAAATAAAAACTGCTAATCAAACATTTTATATTTATTGAATTAAATAATTATGGTACTAGGAGTGAGGACAACAAAAATCTTCTTATTGAAGGTGAAGAAAACATCAAAAATCTTCAATTTTCACTTTATCACAATAACTTGCACTTTTCATAACGACTGTGTAACTGTCATTTTTTCTGTATTTATGAATTATATAATTTCATAATGAAGGATTAAATGAAATTTAAGACTAGATTTTCAAAAAATATACATATATATACCAAACTAAGAAGTAATTGTGTAATAAGGAAGTTTCAAAAGCTTTACTATAATTATATCAATGCTATTCCATTATTTGCAAAAGTAATTCCGAATATATGGGACTCTTTTCAGTATGTCTTTTAACTTATCCCATAGTGCTATGTATTCTAGAAAGAACTTCTACCTCCCTGATGTCGTCACTACGTGGTCTCATTATTCTTTTCTTAGTGGAGTAATGCCTGTCCTTCCATTTTCTTGGTGTACTACTATGCAGTTCTTCAATTTGACGGCTTACCTTAATTACTTTTGTATTTATGTCTATGTATAACTGTCCTTATTCCTCTTCACTACTGGACAGTGTCCAGTTATTTTCTCTGCAGTAGTATACTTGAAAATAGTTGAATACTTATCTCAGTTCTGCCAAGCTATTCGAATCGACTTGTGATCATGTTTCTCTCTACATATTTTCTTCTTAAAATTATTCATGTTCTCGATTTTCTGTTTTATACCTAGTCTTTTCTCATATTCATGGTATGTTGTAATCTTATCACTTCTATTGTTGAATGGTTAGTATTTACAACCAATATTGTCTGCATAAAAAGCCAACATAATACTATCTTCCATTGGGATATTTCTTGTATAGATGTTGAGGACCAGTGAGAGAACTTCTCTTTGTAGTACTTCAGCCTCTAATTTTCTTAGGTCGGATTTAACGTTGTATTGATGGGTTTTATCGATAACACTATATATTTGGTGTAGTTAAGAGTCTGCAGGTGAGTTTATTACTCGATCCTTTATTATATATTGTATTATGACTTATTTTGCCTTAATTTTTTTTATATAAAGCATCTTTTTGGTAGAAATATACATGGAATTTGATTAATGACATGGGTTTTCATTACATTTAGTATTGTACTGATTTTCAAAAATGTAAATGAAAATTAAGGACTAGATCCTATATTTTTACATGACATAGCCAACATTTTTATAAAGACCATATTCCTAACTTTTGAACAGATTTGTTTTAATAATTTTTGGTTTGGATAAAACCTTTTGTATTCTATTTTTTTGCAGCTTTAGGTTGAACAAGAAAATTTTAAGAAGAGCATCTACCTATGAGAATAAGAATAACAAAAATTTATTCAGATAAGAAAGTGAAAAAATTGGAATTATTATACATATTAATATAATTAATCTTAAATAGACTGTAATATCACAATTGTTGTGCTCGTTTATTTCAATAAAAAACAAGTGTAATATAGAGTTTAGCAGTTTAGAAAATCATTGTTTATGGGCCAGTTTGTCTACTACAGAGTACGTTTTGTTAAGCTTTTTCTTGCTTGATTCTCTTCAATATTAATTTGTCTTTTTTTATTTAAAATATTGACAGTATTATATCGGTACCTCCGTTCAAAAGTAAAATAATTAAATGAAAATTAAAATTTTAAAACAAACACTAAATTTGATTGTGGGCATCAGGAACTTCTGAGACGTTTAGTCATGAGATAAAGAGCATAAAGACAGTAAAACTTATCTTTTAAATCAAAAGTATCCAGTTTCATTTCTTTGGAACATGTAGAAACCTACATTTGTCGAAAATTTAGTGAAACTATACTATACTAATTTTTTAAAATTATACCTTATATACCTTTCGCTTATAAAAATTTATTTCACTAGCAGAAAGGCTATTGATGTAAAATAAATATGACAATCATTTTTTACTGTCTAACACAATTTTTATTATCTAACAGAATATGTAGATCTGAAAATAGGTATTTTTCTTTAAAACTTTCAGTTTTATTTGCTACTTTATATACTGACTATTTCAAAAGAATTCATTTTACTAGTGAAAACTGATTCACTCAGGAAATAAAAGAATCATTTTTGTTTGAAGAGTTATATTCAAATAAAAGTGAATTTGATGATTATTTAGAACTTATTGTGGTATTTTAATGCTTTGAAATCATCGAATAATAGAATAGGGAAGGTACTGATCACACTGTTTACTTCCAATACACAAAAATCAAAACTGTATGATCATAGGTCGTAGGTTTATATTTGGCTTGAAGCATCAGACAGTAGTAAACAGGATGTTTAGTCTGAATATAACCAATGGTTCTAGAATTTTCAATTTGACTATGGAAGATTCACTATAGTCTAAAGATATAATTTTTTTCGACAGCTTGTAAACACAAAGTATTTACATTCTACTTCAATAGAACTAGTACAAACAATTATTTTTCCATTTTAGTCATATACGAATCCATAGCATTATGTAGGCTATTGTATCTACTGATTATAATACATTTCTCCAAACAATAAATTTCTGTTGATCTCATTTATTCTTTGGGTGAGTAAATTTCGGGAGAAACTAAAGGGTGGTTATCAGTGTGATATAATTTAGTCAATAAGTGATTTAAAAATTTTAGAATTAAGTTTTCATTTTGCGAGGTTTGAGTTGAATTTAAGATACTTAATTTAAGTTGTTTCTAGATTGACACCTCATAACTTTTATTTTACTGCAGTTTACAACAACTAATTC
Organism: Diorhabda carinulata; assembly: GCF_026250575.1. Classification (NCBI taxonomy): domain Eukaryota; kingdom Metazoa; phylum Arthropoda; class Insecta; order Coleoptera; family Chrysomelidae; genus Diorhabda; species Diorhabda carinulata. The sequence continues at coordinate 17,641,154 of NC_079462.1, forward strand.
ATTATCTTACCGAAGTAAACGTAAATCAGTACATGGGATTATCTCAAAGAAGTTAGCTTGATGGTTTAGAAACATATTGGATTGGTGACAAAGTAATTTCGGTTTTGTAGTATAAAATAAAACACTTTTTTAACAAAGAGTAGTTTTTAATCAATTATATATTTTTCATTTTGCTCAATTACCTTTTGCCACCTTTCTTTCAGCTTCATGATTCGGCGCTTATAAAATTTCTGGTGCATTATAAGAAAAAAACTGAACTTCGAAATAAATGGTAATCAATCGTGCCAAATCAGGGCTGTATGAGGGATGTGGCATTACCTCCCATCCAAAGTCCAATAGTTTACTACGAGTTGCCAAAGATGTGTGAGGCTTTGAACTATGTTACTTTAAACAATCCATCTTCAAGAAATGGTCGATTTTATTTCGTTTAAGGTGCATATCCCAAATGTTGATTCTTTGTGTTAAATGAATTTCTTTCAATTTGTAAAGTACCCAATGTCAAGCTTTTTAACTAGTTCAAGTCAATGTGTTTTACATTTATTGTGTGCTATATTTAGTTACCAACCTTATAAATTTGTGAAAAAGTTATTAAAAAGAAATAATCATTTTTAACAAGACAATTATATATTCACAAACAGCATCCTAGATGGAATTTAATTACAAATTTTAAATGATTGCAATAATAATTCTAAAATTTATTATTATACACGTTGAATTTTTCTCAATTTCTCAAAATTTCTTTACTTAAAAAACAATTTAAAAGACAGTTAGTTGTTCAAAAGATGTTTCTTCGCATCCTTGTGAAATACTATATTGTCATACATTTGAATAATACGAAGCGCAAACAGTATATAAATTCAAACATCTATTTACTTATGCAAAAAGAAGAAGAGAGTGTACACGTAGAAAATAGCTAGATGCATGGAAGATTTACAGAAGTTAGGGATAGCGTACTATAAGACCTCCGGGCTGTTTTACTCATTTTAAAGTTTGGTGAAGTTTACGCCAAATAACTATCTAAAAAACTCTGAATATCACGTGATTTGTTGTCCTTAAGAAGGACAGATGAGTTTGAAAAGTATCAGAAAATTTCAATACTATAGTAGATATAAAAACCCAAATTTTATATTCAGGATATAGCTCTTCAAATAAAATTGTATTTGTTTATATGACAAAAAAAACTAAATACTTCGCTTGTCATAATTTTTTTCACTATAAAATAACTTGTAGTTGCTGGGCAACCTTTTACAATTTTTTGGCCAATAAATTACTTGGTGAAAGTATATAATGATTCAGTGAAATCTAAGAATTTACATCAGGAAACTTAGGAAACTATTAAAACAAGAAGTTCGAGAAATAATATTAAACAGTCTTAAAATTTAATCTGAATTTAGAAGAATTTTTATTATATATTAATGATGTTAGCATAAAATACTTAACAAAAATTAAATGTTTACAGACTGGCCTGTTTGTTGTATGTCAATCTCGAAGTTTAATTTGTTTTATATACTTATCCATGTTAAATAATGAGATTGATATTACATTCTGAAAGGAGGACTCGAAATATTACTTGATTTTATGTTTTTATACAATAAGATTGTTTTTGTATTATAAGTAGTACTTTATAAAAAATAAATTTAGTATATTATGTGTCATCTTTATCTTAAGGTGTATTTGCCATTAACCTATTCCTTTTTCTCTTATAAACACACTTTTATTTTGGAGCTTACACTATTTGTGAAAAAAATTATTAGACAATAATATCTGCTTTTGCACTAATTTCAATATCGCAATTATACTAATCAGCAACATTTTAGAAAACAAAGATTAACAAAAAATATACAACAAGGAGTTTGAAAATATCTATAAACTATGAAAGGGTTTTTAGTAGCATGTGGGCATGGTTCAAATTTCATTTTGATCAAGACATTGCATATAATTCAGTATCTCAAATAAATTATTATAATAGGAAAGGAGAGTCCTCGGCCCGCCACACCATTCGAAAGTATTTTTAATGATTGCCGGTCCTCCAGGGGCGGTACCATCAGGGTGTAAGTATTTTATATTTAGACAATTCGAAATAAGTTCTGTTGTCTCTATGTTGATTTATAATAAATGCTTTTATTTATTGTAATGTTTATCTTATTGATTTATAAGATTTCTATTCATGGGGTTAATTAATAGACACTTGCGTTCTTAATTTATTCAAACACTATACTAACTTATCCAAAAGAAACAATAGAAATAAACCGTTTGCTATAAAAAAACTTGCGATCAAACGAATTCCGTTATATATAAAAAAATATGTGCCTTCGCTGAAATTTAAAATTCCATTGTAGCCAAGCAGGGCCGACTTAAGGTAAGGACCCATTTCGCGAACTTGTTCGTAATATTATTAATGCATGGTTTGTTAAATTGTAATTACAGGTTTATTTAACAGGATTACTTTGTTTTTGACGCAAATGTTTTTAATTGATTTCCTTGAAATAGTAAAAAATGTATACATATACATACTTAATGCTGTAAAAAATTATAATTTGCTTCGGTGCAAAAGTGATTTATTCTAAAATCATTTGTACCTAGCTGCGAATTCCTAGATTGATATTTACCCAAATCATAATCTTATGAGGAATACACTCGTACGAGTGGCACAATCGACGATTTCTAGAGCATTCAGAGGTCTGGGATATAAATTCTCAGAACTTCAATCACTAAGATAAAAATTTGTTTCATCTACTTCGCTTTGCTGAAATTTTGTGTAGCGCTGTCAATTAAAAATGCACTATGCAAAATTTGAATTGAGCCTCATAATGTCTACAGTTGCAACTTCAATTAAACCCAGAATATTTAATATTATGACTACAGTTCGCAAACTGAAAACTTGTTATATAGCTCACTTATTATGAAACTGTAAACCAGGGCGGTGAATAACGGGGCTAAATCAACCCCAAAATTTGTTTTTATGAATAAGAAAAAAAAATAAGCCAGGTGATTAATCGGGTTTTTAACATTGTCAGTCACGTGCAAAAAAGTAAAAAAATGTATTTGAGGCAACTTGCAATTACATAGGCTATTATTTACCAATAAAAAATAAGACAAAAAAGGTGTTCCTAATAACCTGATTATACTCAAATCACGCCTGAACTTATTATCCAACACAATTCACTACTACTGAGCACTGATGCGACATGAAAACTGAAGCCTTTATATTTAGCAACAAGAATTCTAAAATGTAAAGAAGTCCGAATGGCACTCTAATTAAATTGATTTGAATATGCTTTTAGATACAAAACAATGTTTTAATGAAACAGACGTATAAGTCTGCTTCCTATGCTAAGCAAGTTGTTAGAAAAGTATTTGTCGAAAAAATGCAGCTAATCAGTCACCAAAGAAATTTACTACCAAATCATTAATTTGGGTTTAAACGTGAGCACACAAAAATCGAAAAATTTCATTATGGAACTAATAAAATAGATGAAAATTTAGAAATTAGAAGATATTGTGCTACATCGTTCCTAGACATCACCGAGACCTCCCTTACCTATTAACTATTATCAAATCCTTCACTCCTACCTCAAAGTCGCTACTTTTTGATTAATACCTTGATGAGCAAACACTAGCCATGAAAATAAACTCCGGAGTTCCACAAGGCAATGTTATGAGGTCACTACTTTGTCTCCTCTCCACGACTTGTGTACCAAATAGCAATGACGTATTAGCAAACGAGACCGCCAAATCAACATCACACAAAGATTCTGTTCTAGCATCAAATATACTACAACTTCAACTCAATAAGGTAGCAAACTGGTTAAATTGACGGCGAATTAAAGTATGTTTAGGTAATATTCACCGACCATAAAGGCAAATGTCCAGAAGTCACTCTAGATAATCAAACTCTACCTCAACGAAACGATGTCAAATATGTAGACACGCATATGACATATTTATCAAGCGCAAACAATTGGGTTCGAAACTAAGAGATTTATAATGGCTGTTAGGTAGAAAATCTCAATTATTAAAAATTCTTATCTATCTTTCAAAAATTATAAAAAAAACTAATTTTAAAACAGAGAGATCTAAAATTAAGATGATTTAGAAACACAAACATATAAAAGGTATAAGAAATTGAAAAATAAAGTACTGATCTACAAAGCAATCCTCAAATCCATTTGGATGTATGGTTTCTCACCGTAGGGATCAACAGCCAATTCCATTATTGAAATTCTGGAGTAATTCAAATAGAAAGTGCTAAGAATTGTAATTGCTTCATAGTTTGTACAAAATTTTGTCAATACTCGCGATCTTCAAGAGAAATCGGTCAAAGAGGAAATAAAAAACTTATCCATAAGCTATAAATATAATTAAAATATCATTCAAATAAGGTTGACATCTAACTTGATGGTGCAACCAACAGATCGCCGTAAACTTAAACGACGTGATCGATGCGAACTAATTAATATGTTTTAACGAATGGTAGTGTATTCCAATAGAATTAATCAATCTAGATATTAATTATAGCTATAAGAGATAGTAATCACTGGATTCCTGTCGAGCAAGTCAACTGAATTGTATTGTCACACAATTTGCCTATTATACTAATTATTATAGATTGGAAATTAAAAAAAATGTTGAGGAGTGTATTTGATTATGATATGCTCATGCTTGATTAGTCGATTACTGATTTTGTAAAGTATTTTAATATTGACCTTTAAAAAAGAATTTATATTTATATATAAATTTCTTTTATTTGTCGTGAAAGTAGGAAGTTCAACATATTTTGCATCGTTAATGTCCAACTAAGCAGTTACCTTATAATTCATTCATAACACACCATTTTTCTTTTCCAAACATTGGTACATTATTTATGAAAATAAATCGAATAATTATGATTAAACTAAGTTGAAATAAATGGCAATACAAGACAACAGTATATTTTTTAATACCTACATTATAAAATAATCATCATTGTTGTAATTCTTTCAATTTTTCCTCCATGGAACGAGCACTTTTACTATTGCTGTCTGGCTTACTGTTTTTAATCAAAGTTTTCATTTTAGTTCTTTCATTTGAAATATTTGGTTTCTTCTTAGCGTCTGCTTCTAATATTTTATTACTAACGCTTTTGCTTTCAGCATTTTTTCTTGGGCGAACTTTGCGAGCATTTTCTTCTTTCTTAGAAGTTTTGGTAGAGTTTTCAATGACTTTTGGGTCCTTATTAATTTTCAAAATGTCTTTTCCTTTTGTTTTATCTTCAGAGTCAGAAATGTTTAAAATAGTATCTGCATCATTTGTGGTAGTTATATCAGTTTTTACAGATTCGTCTAATGTTTTACTTTTTACTTTTTTCTTTAAAAAACGTATCTTAAAAGATGATTTTTTATTTGATGTGTCTGTCTCTTCAGTATCGTTTTTAGTATGTTTTCTCAAATTTATCCTATAATTTTCCTAAAACATTGGATTTGATAATTAAAGATTAAAATAACCAAAAACTTGTAGAAAAAAAAGATTTAAGAAGAAAACCTAGTATTTACCACACTTACCATTATCTCCAAAACTGTTTTACCTCCTGTATATCCACAATCACCTCTGCCGAATATCCAACCAGGTGCTGGTTCTTCTGGATCACCAAGTAAAATAGAATTTCTTGATGATGTGTACAAAAGTCTGGATACTATGAAAATTAATACCTAAACAGATTCTTACTTTCAGGTTACCTAATATAGTAGAAAATCTAATGTTTTAAGTCCTGTAAAATATTTCTACTCACATGAATGATAGTTAAAAATGAAACAACAGTGACAAAGGCATTAATAGTCCAAGTAATTGGTTTTCTCAATATATTCAAACATCCTTTTGTGTTAATGGAATCAGTAACAAAAGTTGGTTCAGCAACCCATAAATGTGTGAACTCTGTCTGCTGAATTGGATCGTGTAGACACTGCATGGGGAAATCAACTTTACAGCAGCTCCAGGGTACAACAGGTAGTGTTAAAACTTCATCATTTGTTCTTAATCTGAAAAAAATATATACATCAGATTTTTTTTGATATCTTCTAAATATACAACAAGAAAATATGAATCCAAAATTATAAAATTAACTCACTGTTTAATCACAGTTGATTTAGTATCGATGTGATATTTTGTCAACCATTTTTCATCGTGCCAATCTTGAAAAGATATTAATCCACAGCATTCGTGACTGTATTGCAGTTTATCTATAACTTCTTTCCATGAAAGATCCTGAAGATATTGGTTCATTCCAGTTATTATGGATTGTTTGATAGATCTTGAAATGTACTTGTTCATTTTTCTGGCAAAGTGCGACAAAATTAATAATTGAAGTATAGTGCCTGTACCTAAACATGACCATAAAAGAAAAAGGCTACTTGTAGTTTTCCTGAAAAATTAGAATAATTATATTAAATATTCTAGTGATAGTTTTTACTATGATATCCAGTTTATGTGGAATAAAAATTCAATATTTGATTAAAAAAAATTTATATGTTAAGTTATTTTCTAAATCTCAAATAATTATTCATTAGAAAATTTCTTATATATTTTAAAAATGTATAAAATATTATTGTATAACAACTATATTATGAAATTATTGTTTAAAAACACTAACCTCCCAGCACTATTAAGACACCTTTGACTAATATTAATTCCAACTATCCAGTGAAACATTACATGGGTACCATAAAGTCCTGTTACTGCAAATACGAAATTAATTTCCGATTTTTCTTGGTGTAGTATTGGAGCAACTGCAATAATTATATAAAGAGACGATCCAGTCATACCACATCCCATAATAATTTGAAAAATATTTAAAATTATAAAAATAATTGATAACTTTTGTCGTTGCTTTTGGGATAATATAAACATACCCACAGCCATTTTGCAATGGTTTTATTTGTAGAATTTTTGTAAAAATATTTTTGACATTGTCAAAATAAACATTTGGAAATATATTAAGAGTGTTTCACCAACTAATATTTAATGATGAAATAATGTCAGATGAAATAACTGATTGGACATTCAGCGTCAAATTTTACCATTTTTATTAATAAATAAAAGAAGTTAACGAGGCATCTCCCTCAACGACTTCCTTGTACTTATATAATAGCTATAGCAATATTCAATAAGTCCACGGCCTAGATAATAAATGTGAAGTTTTTTTAAGACAAATTACTTTGCATTCGAGGGTGATACAGTCCAGCACTTTTCCGATTTCTTTGTCCTCAAATTAGGCTTATGTTTCAACATGGATTTTCTTCCTTTGTAGTTAATATAATAACCATAGCAACGTTCAATAAGTCTAGGGACTAGTTATAAATGTTTTTAAAGCCAAATTACTTTGCATTCGAGGGTTATACAGTCCAGCGCTTTTCCATTTTCTTTGTCCTCAAATTAAGCAGATTTTCTTCCCTTGAAACTTTTTTCATTAATATGGAAACTGCCAGTAGCCATTAGGGCCAGATTTTGAGAATGCGGTATACGTTCACGTCAAGAATATGTTCAAACGGTATTTTTCCTGGTTAAAAGCAGCGTTTTATAGATTCACGCAAGTCTTTTTATTTACCATTGTAAAAAACTTGAAAGATCGTACTTCAATGGAAAAATATGGAAATTTGATTTTGAGTCATCTCTATATATCAGATAGGAAGCTTATTGATCGATATGTATGTATGTAAAAGAAGTAAAAGCTATCGCTGCTTTTAATAATAATACTATTTTCAGTGATATTCTTGATTATTTCTCCTTTTTAATTCAATGTAATGAATACACAATACATTTTCTTTATGATGGAACACAGCAATTATTGATATTGTATAGTCATTATTGAAATCAGATATGTTATAACAGGTAAAAATAAAAACACCAATATATTTCAAATATATTTTATTCCGTTCTTTTTCTTTTAATAAAACTTTCTACATGATGATTTGCAATTTTGAATAGTATAGTATGTTTTCTAACCATGTTACTAACTATAGCTCTTCTGTAGCACTTTAATAGAGACATGTCATCCTCTTGAGGTTCCAAGAGTAAATCAATATTACCATTATACTAGAAATTAAAAAAAAAATTAGTAACATTCCAAGTACTACCTATTTGGCTGTCAATTCTAAATCGAAAGATGTTTGGCACTTACACATCTAAATTTAACCAGATTTACACACGCAAAAATGTGAGAATTTCGAGTTCTGTCACTACGTGCGTTGCTACTCAAGTTTTAATATAGAAAAATAAAAACAAATATTTATAATTGGATAGAGCTTTATTATTTTTCAAAACTTTCTCTATTAAGATCAATACACTTTGCATGATTTGAACCAATTGTAGATGAATTTCGTCCATTCCTATTGAGGTAACTCCAGAACATGTGATTGGAACGCATCAACCGCTTCTTCCGGTGTAGAAAAACATTGACCTCACAATTTATTTTCGATCTGCGAGAATAAGAAGAACTCATTGGGTGCCAATGATTTGTCTTCTGCCATTGGTTTTGAGCTCCAATGTAGCGGTGGCGACATGTTCAGTTATTCCGAAAAAATAGACGACCATTTGCATTTAGGTGCTTCGTTCGCGAACGAATTTTGTTGGATTTTGCTCATCTTGAACGACCATACAATTGTTTGTTATTTAGTTTCGGGTTCATATGCATAGATCCATGATTCGTCGGTTGTTGCGATCTTATAAACGACTTTTGAACCTCCGCTATTGAATTTTTTCAGCATTTCTTTGCATCAATGCAATATCGAATGTAAGTGAGTGGCCTATAATGTCCAATTATGCCTCAATCTCATATATCACATAACGACCTTGCAATATCAGTTTACGCACAGCATCGATGTTGTCTGGCAGCCGATTTTGGACGACCTTCACGAAATTCATCCTGTAACGAAGTGCGACCACGATTGAATTCGAAAAACCAGCGTAAGACGGTGGCTCCAGATGATGCTTCATGACTAAAAGTCGAAGCGAGATAATCGGTACACTGCTGTTGGTTTAATTTACGTAGAAAGTCATAGAAATGTTCGTGATATAATTCCATTTTTTGACCAAGACAGATGTTTCAAGTATCTGTAAACAACTTAAATAGCACTCGTATGACAACACATTCTAAGTACGTTCACCATTAAAAATGTCAAACTTTATGTTGGCAATGTCAGATTTGACATATTCAGTCATATCTCCAAACAAGTAGCAACTTTTGTATTATATGGATAAAAAGTAAAAATTCAAAGTCTATTTTATACAATGCAATCAAAGAAAGTCAAAAACTCTGGTTGTTAAAAAATATTATGCATACTAAAATCAGTATTTTCGCAAATGGATTCTAAAGATATCAACGAATTTGTAATTTTAACCGATTGATTGAAGTAGAGACAGAAGAATTATGATCACGAATTTTCACTTTCTGTAATTGATATAAAGATATCGCATGTAAGTAAGCAAGACAATTTATTATTACTATTATCTATGACACTTCTAGCGTTTTTCTCAAAAAATTTCTTGGGTAGGAAAAAAACAGCCAAAACATTTTTGTTTGTCCATAGCATACGGTCTCCGGCCCGGTAGACATTTTGAAAATCTCATCATGGCCCACGCTTAGAAGTATTTTCCCACTCCTGAGTTAAGTTAATTGATTTTAGATTTGTTATTGAAGCCATTCAGAAAATTTACTTTACGATACTAATATAAGTTTCGTAATGAGATACTTTACCGCACTCATTTACCTCATTTATTATAATAATTAAACACAACACCTGTACAATTAGTGATGTTTATTCAGCAAACTGAAGTGTACGCGTCAAAATTGACAGATCGCAAAATAAATCAACAATGAGCGCAACGCTTGCTTGTTACATGATTCTAATATCATTAATTTCAGGAATATTGACTAATTTTGAGTAAATAATTAACATAATTGGTAGTAGGTAAAATAATGTACTATATTCGTATCTTAAATTCATATTACGATATTCAATGGGTTATCAAACTCGGCCTAACGGCCTCGTTTGACAAAGTTCCCATCTCATTTAGTAATATTAATCTTTACGACACTTATATCGTAAATATTTAACACATTGCTACATACTTGTTCTGGAGTCATGTTAAACACCTGAACAACACCCATATATTCCGACCAAAGTGTTTTCCTAAATTGCAGATTATGTTTTTGTGCTAAAGGTACAACAATTATATTTCCAAACAAAACATCACCATAACTAACTCCTTGATATTGTTCTAATAACTGGGTGTAGAAATCTTGAAAATTACTTAAACCTAAAAGTTGATACTATTTTGCATCTGAATTTGTTCCAGAAAATAATGTATACTTGTACCTTGTATTTCGTTATCAAAGTTTAACTCTCTTTCGTACTTGAGAACATTCTTCAAACAAAGTTCCAATAAATCGTGAATTTCTGGAATTAAAAATAAATTGTCGCTACCTAAAAACACACAAGCAAGCCTACAAAATTTGTCGGTAGGATTTATTCTTGATGCCAAAAAAGGAAAATAAGTTTCATAGATTAAAATCCAACGAAGACAGTTACTTATAACAAAAACTTGCTCTTGTTCATCTTGTTCCTTTTTATTCTGTTGTTGGTTTGAGTATAATACCAGTATTGGTGTGTAGATCCAGTCCATTGGGATAACGTTCCCCACACTTATGTTCAAACAACACGATCTAGAAAAATCTGGCGAACCCTAAAATTCAATAAACATTAAAATTATTATTAAAATCTAAATATTACAAACAGTGTTAAATGGAAAGTATATAAACGTCTCCAATAGCTTGCAAGGAGAAAAGTATAATCCACTGACTGGTAGCCAACTGATGTATTTCTTCAGAACAGTTTAATTAATAGCTTTTCATTTTTATCATACCTGTTTGGCAATAAGAAGTAGAAAATAAGTTTAAACTTTGAATTAAATTGAAAAAAAATTGATACTTTTTATTTATCAAGTTGCAAATTTCAATGTTGAATATTTATATCACAGTTCAAAACCAAATTGTTAATTTTTAGTGAGGAACTGCATTATGCAAGACTGAAAAGAAAAGTCGATCGTTTTCCTTTTGCTACAACGAGAGAATCAGAGCCTCTGATTTCCTTGGTTATAAAACCCGCAATGTGGAGAAGGGCATTTGGAAATCCATTTGTGTATATAAACGAAAGAAAAGACATGCCAAAATAGAAAAAGACAAAACTGGAGAAGTGAAAATAAGATGACTGAAATAGAAATCAAAATAACAGAAGTGGAAACCAAAAATATAGGAGAGAAAAATGGCGAACATTGTCAAATAGACAGTTGAACCACCAGATCCATTCGATTACACAGAATGGGCAATTTTTATTCATTTTATGATTATGTACAAAATTCTTACCAGACTCAAAATAATATCAGACTGTGTTAAATTGATATAAATCAATGCATCAGATTTTCAGAGAAAATCGTTATCAATATTATATTTTTTAATATAAACAGTGTAATAAACTTTATAAAATTATTCCAGATTTTTTTATTTATTTATTCGGTAATATAATTTAGTTCAAGTGATAAACCGTAAATTTATTTACGAATAATATTATTCTTTTAGCAGGTCTTATATTCAAGTATGATATATAATTGCAAATTTAAAGGTAAATAATTTTCAAGGCTTAGACAAAATCTATATTAAACTTTGAAGGTTGAAAGTTTAACTCAACTTAAATCCTTAAAGGATATTTGAAACCCCAGTACAAAGGTATAAGCTAAGTAAAGTGAATGTATTTAGAAATAAAAAGAATAAAATTTGTAGATTTAATCAAGTTTTCTACTATTAAAATTGATAATGAAGAAAATGTCAATCATATATAAAAGTAGATGGTGATTAAGGTTGGATTGTAATAATTAAAATTACCTTGAAGTGTATGTTTGATTTAAAACTAAATTGTTGATTACAATCCATTTAGGTAAAAATCCTAAGAATGGGGGTAAACCTCCTAATGAAAAAAAAAAAATTTAAAATAAAAAATAATCTAATTAATTACTTTGCATTTAATGAATTAAATAAATAAAATACCCCATAATCCATTCCTTAAATTTCAAAATAAAATAAATTTCTCTTTCATATTGTCAAGCGAAGGTCGAAACGATGTCTTACAAACAAAAATAATAGTGTCCGTTATTTGTTCACTATATAAAAGCGCAGAGCGACAAGTTAAAACTTGCCAGTACCAGCTGATTTGTGTATTATTCTTTAACTGGGAGTTATTTCTTTGGTGTTTATGATTGTAGTTTAGTCCCAGTTAGCGCAGTAAGAAGCAAGAACGTGCTGTGATTTATACTTTTTGCATCAAGATATCTTTTTGAGAAGTTTGTTTTCGTTCTCGAAAATTCAGACTTGCTTGCGTTAATCGCAATTCTTAATAGTTTAGGCAAAAGTAACGGTACCAATTCCGCCGAATTCACCAGGAGCCACTACGGGCCTAGAGATGACAGCTTAGATCAATGAATCTAGAGATCTGCCTTTGAGTACTTCTAGAGATAAAACGAGATTGAGAAAATTGAGAGTTGTATAGAGTAATAAGTCAAAGTTCGAGGTTTTTGGGTCTAAGAGAAGAGAGTTTGTGCGAAGGTTAAAGGAAAAACGGAATGCAAATAAAGCACGTCCTGGCCAACCCCTGATCGGCAGAAAATGTATCTTCCAGGATGACTATCCCAAGCAGTCCACGAAACTGTGCAAAAAGTATTTGAAAGAATTGGAGAGGAAAAATGTACTGAAAGTAAAGATTTGGCCGTCACAGTCACCCGACCTCAATCCGATTAAGTTGTGGGACAAATTGGACAGGGAAATCAGAGAGTAGCACATGCTTTCACTTCACATCTTCGGAATATCATGAAACGACGATTATTTGTCGAAATTGTTACAGAGAGTGCCAAAATTGTGCACTGAATTAATAACAACAAAACGGGGTTACATCGATGAATAAAAAATTTCAATATGTAATGATTACAGTTTTATTATTACTATATTCTTCTCTGTATTTCTTCTTTGAAATATAAATATCAAAATCGATCGTAGTGTTTTTATTTGTTGTATATCTCGCAAACTATAGGATGGACGAAAACTTTTAACCGGTAGTGTATATATACTTACTTGTTGCAATCCTAATATCTGGGTGTACACCTTTAAAATTTCATTTAGATTATTTAATGAAATCTCCAAACTGACATTTCTTAGACTAATATCTAAATGTTTCATAAGCACTTCACTTGGATAAAATTTCGAACAAAATATGATGTTCGCTAGAATGAACCTAATATCATTCCTCTGTTCGGAATTAAAAACGCACAAACATTTTACTGCCAAATCGTAAAAAATAGAAGTATCCAATTCGTTTTTAATCACCACCGAAGACTTCAAAATATTCATTAAGAACATTGCCTCTGGTCTAGCGAACCAATGACTTGTTAGGTAATATTTTTCTAGTTTTTGTAATGAAATTAGGTAATTTCGAATGTTTGGATGATTTAAAAATGTCGTTTTCACCTAAAATCACAATTATACGTATACATAAAATTATATTAATTAACTTAAGGGATAATTTTAGTTTCTTGGTTGGAATACCTGATAAAACTATTTCTATATTTCAATCAATATTTGACAATCTTACAATGCAAATGAGAATAAATTCAATGTCTCTTGTCCAAAGCACAAGTTTTTACAGCAATTGTGTTAACTCAGGTTGTGTCTTCTCAATTGTTAAGCGGTAAACAGAATGAAAGGAAGCGTGACTCACTCTAGACGTTCATAAATGTCAAAGGTAGTTCAACATGTTGAGAAAGTGTGATAACGCACACAATAGTTGCTTTCCAATATATTAAGCACTTTGTTAAGCCCTTTTATAGTCTTTTTCATTAAGTAATAATGCATATTCCCAAACCGTGCCTGAATTCAATAACGGGTTCGGCAATGAAACGGGAAGATTTCGTAAATTATTTTATTGTTGAAAAAAAAACATATATTACATAATGAGTTTGAAAAGAGATACATTAAGCACTAGTTACTGTTACTGAAACTTAACGAGTGCGAAAGACACTTTCCAACGAGTTGCGTACACTATTTTTTCTACAATCAGGTAAAAAATTCTTCAAAAAACGTATTTTTTAAATAAGAAAGTCAAACAACTTCACACATGTGTTGAAAAGTATATACACAAGTGTGCTGAAAAGTTAAAAAATCCTATAAAATATTTTTCATTTTGTAATAGTAGAGATGATAAAAACGAAAAGAATGATTATGAAATATTTTATAAGTAAACAACAGAAAAATAAACAATATAACAATAAATTTTTTGTAACTATATTAGATACTTAACAAGAACTAAAAATTATTAATGATTTTGTTTTACTTTTTTTCTGAGACGTTATAAAAGTTAAATGTAAAGTTATTATAACAATTATTAAATTGCAGTGGATTTTGTAATGTTGCATTACATTTATGGTATCCCTAACATTTCAATACATGTATGTTTTGTTATTTTTTAGTACATATGTGAAATAAGCTACTTTCTTAGGTAAAACTCTATCATTTTCATAAGTGGTTGTAAAAATATTTCTTTTGTAAGTATTAATACATTAATGGGGAATAAAAGAGTATTTTTAGAAAACTACATCTGCCAAATATCCTCCGTTGACACCTATGCACTCATGAAGTTTAGTCTGAACGTTCTGCATAACTCTTCGCAGCATATCAACAGGTATTGCTACAATCTCGTGACGAATTCGTTGTTTGAGGACCGGGTGAACTGAGTGAATCAGTTCCAAACACTTTCGTTTTTAGACAACCCCATAAAAAGAAGTCGCAGACAGTAAGGTCGAGAGACCGAGGGGTCCAAGTTTTATCCCCGTTTCAAGATAAGACATTCCTTGGGAACAAAAGATTCACCGCATTCATTGCTGTGTGGCTTGTTGCACTATCTTGTTGAAAAAGCGTGTTTCCATTGAAACGGTGAAGTTCAGGCATTTTCAGCCTCATTTTCAAAAAAAATACGGACCGATGATTCCATTTGTCGACATTGCACACTATATTGTCACTTTCTGAGCATGAAGAGGTGTTTCATGAAGCAAACATGGATTCTCCTCCGCCCATTACCTGAAATTTTGTTTGTTTACAAAAACGGAGAGGTGAAAATGTGCCTCATCACTCATCCACAAGTTGTTAATTTAGTCATCATTTTCTTCAAACCTCTAAAGCATAACCTCACAAAATCTGAGACGCTGCTTATAATCACCCAGGTAAATAGAATGAACAACCTTTATTTTATACAAGTGAAATCGAAGATCTTGATGAAGTATCCTCACCGATCTGCCATTTATTCGAAGGCGTGTGGCGTGAAGGGCGGTTGATCGACGTGGACTTGTTAGAATAGAAATGTTAAAAAATTAGGCGAGTTTATACAATACTCATTCAATTCAAGAGTCAATAATGTCATTGCAAATAAAAATTTAAATATATGATTTAATGAAAGGCTAACTCTAACGCTAACAAAAAAAATCGATGTCTTCGATTTTTTTCAAACATTGGGATATCATTCTATATTCATTTTTCCGAAAAACATTTTTTGAGCCCTGTTGGTTATGTAGAAGTCTACGTTGTGAATATGCTGTGTAAGCACTTCAAGTGGTACACTCATTTCAAACGGCCGCCATTATGACCCCATCCTTAATTGGCGCAAATTTTGGATATATTTTTCAGAAACCCTTGACCTACCTTTTTATCACACAGCAGTTAACCAAAATGCACTGTTCGGAAAATACGGCTCCGCAACGAAAATGTCGGTTTTGACCTATCCAAGCCTCAGATACGTTATGTATTCCACTCCAAGCGTTTATAATATAGGTTTTATCGTGAAACTAACAACTCCATTCTATTCTACGTGAAACAATACGATTTATAAACATATGTTATAACCTAATCCGATAAATAAAAATCGTCAGACGCTACTCATTTACAAATCCCCAGAACGAAATAATTGAGACTTTGATTATTCTTATAGAACATACCGAACAAAATGCGACTGAAAGAAAAGAAGCTAAAGGGATTCGAATTCAATTAGAGCAAATTGAGACAGCATTTATTCAGATAGTTTGGTATTTTTTACTCTCAAGTTTTAATGCTGTTAGCAAAAAGTTGATTGTATCATTGCTGAAGTGATCAACAATTATCAAAGTTGTTGCTGATACGCGAAATGAATTTGAAATATATGAAAAAATTTCGGAAATTCAATATGACAATATGGATTCTGAATTGTGCAAAATATGTACAAAAAAGTCAGGAAAAGTTATCAGTTATCACTGAATTTGGCAAATTGGACAAATGTGGAAATTGCCTATCGAATATTTATAACATTAGCTGTAACAAACTGTAGCGCAGATAGATCGTTTTCATGTTTGAAGAGCATTAAAAACTTCTTACGTTCTACAGGGTGTTTCAAAAAAAGATAATCCGGTCTCTAGGATAGATAGAAAACTGAAAAATATTTGGGGTTTGCTCAGTACAAAATTTTCGTAACGACATTTGTATTCAGGATAAAGGGTATTAAAGAAAAAAAATTACACATTTTTTACGATTTATGAATGAATATGTTTTGGAAGCTGATACATCAATTGAATTTGTTTTTATGTCTGACTCTCAAAGAGGGCGCTAGTTACACGGCTCGTACCAAGTATTATTAAACATAACTTTCTCATTATTAGATTTATTAAGGAAAATTTCAAGTGAACTTATACATCATTTAATTTTACACCAAAAAGTTACTCTTGATAAAACTCGATACTGTGTACCGTTTTAGGAATATTTTAATTTGAAAATTATTAAGTAATAACGGATGCTGTTATAAAGTATTGATAAAGTTATAATAATAATAATTATTATTAATCAGTAAGCATTATGTGAATTGAAAATTTTATGTTGCTTAAATGAGATCCCATCTATAAAATGGATACATTTAAAAAAATTGGGACTGAGGGTTTTCGTTTCAAAAATATGGTTTTAAATTTAGTTGATCAAAATTCAACAACAGCGTAAGGCAAGACAAACAAATAAGTATTCTTCCAGTATTTCGACGATACTTGAAGAGCACCACAGATAATCCTTATCATTACAGTTACAGTCCAAAAGCTCTTGCTAGATGATCTACCGGTTAAAGTGGATTTATGTTAAACATTAAAAAAAAGACAGTCCTCAATCCAATTTTTTTTTTACTTTTACGCGACAAGGTATGTTCAACTCCAATAATGTACACTACTGGTATGATGAGAATCCACATGTCAAAAGGGTATCACATTACCAACACTCATTTAAAGTTAATGTTTGGGAAGCAACTTTAGGTAACAAATTAATAGATTAGCACATTATATCTAATTACCTCATAGCTGACTCCTAACCGTTTAGAAGATAAATGGATTCTTTAGAAACAGGATATACTTGTGTATTCGTGAAAACGGAGGACATTTTGAACACCTCCTCTAATTGTATTCTATTTTATGTTACTAGCCTTTTTTTAAATTCTCATATTGTAATTTTTTTTAATTAATACATTTATCATTACTTCATACCAGCATCGGTTATTACTTCATAATTTTTAAATCAAGATATTCCGAAAACGGTGCACAGTATCAAGTTTTATGAAGAGTACCTTTGTGGTGTAAATTTTTCTTAATAAATCTAATACAGATCTAGCGTCCTCTATGAGAGTCAGACATAAAAACAAATTTATTGGATGTATCAGCTTCCAAAACATATTCATATAAAATTTCCTTGCCCGTAGTTGCGGCAAAATCGTAAAAAATGTGTAATTTTTACCCTTTATCTTGATACGAAAATTTTTTACCGAGCAAACCCCAAATATTTTTCAGTTTTCTATCTATCCTAGAGACGGGATCACCTTTTTTTGAAACACACTGTACAATTACTGCTAACAGTCTCAATAGCTTAGCTATTCTATGCTTCGAATCCGACCTACTTCAACGTTTAGATTTCAAAGATTTAATTGACCAATTCGCAATTCAAAAAGTCATTATACCCATTTATAAATTTATATTTATTTATGTTTTTAGATTATATAACATATAAAACTGTTTCTGCAATAAATTAGTTATTTTAATTCTAAAAAATTAAAATATATAAACTATAAAATGAAGTATAAACCCAGTTTCGGAGCGGATTTTTTTCCAGTGTCCAAGAGCAGCATTAAGTTTAAACCCGGCCCTGGTCATGGTTATGAGTAATTTTTGTGATACATGTAGTAAGAGGAAAAGTAATTATTTTGTTTTTTATTATTTTTTTTATATATGTAATACTTCTATTTGGACAGTTTAAACGAAAAGTAATGTACCACTGTTGAGGTGCCGACAATATATTATTTTATCTCCCGTTCCAGATACGTCGTACAGGTTGCGCATGCTTGAGAATGCGTAGAACCGAACTGGAGCCTCGGAGTATAGAGACACCGTTATTATATATAAGAAATACTCCTATAAGGACAGTTGGTAAAGGTAAAACGTCACTACGATACGGTGCTGACAATATTCATTTTCTCTCTCGTTCGAGACCCTTTATCTATTCTGCACATGCTTAATGCGCGCAAAAGATGCGCAGAACTAACAGAAGAGCTCGGAAGAGAGTGAGAACGGTACACTATTTGTTTCACTTAGTCGGAACACCTACTACTTATAAGTTCTGAGGCAGCCATTTGGGATAACTATCTCGGTTAACTGATCTTGACGTAAGAATCCTTCCTTACTGCTTTATGTTCTAAGGAGCGAACCAGCGTCATGTTCGCGTTCATTCTGTGCACCGCTTTAAGAAGTAAAGAAGATTTTTACTCACAAGCAACTAAATTCAGTTGAATTGATATTTTTATAAATTAATATATTAAGAATATTCTTAGTATGTAATCTTAAATTAAAATTAGAATATTGCATTTTAAAAAGTGTGAACACTAAATATAATATCTTTTAGCAGTTAAGAGTATAATATTTACCTTTTTATTATTCGTAGTATTTACATACAAAGACATCGAATAGAGAAAAGGTATACAACTGTTGGTTTGTATTAAAGGTACAACGTGGTCCATGGTATGCCAAGCCGCTACATCCAAAGTTTTCAAATTGCTGCTCGATTTGTGGGTTTCATAATTGTTTAAAAGCATCGAACCACTCCTACAGAAAAGTGATATTTATTATGTAATATAATACATAAGAAGATGGAAAGAATATTTCGAAGGCTTTACCGAACAGAGAAGTGATAATAAGCTGAAAATCAATAAAAGTCCCGGAGATAATGAAGTAACAAAATAACAAATAAAACTGTGTCAGATTTGGAAAACCGAGAAGAGACCTTAGACAGAAAAACATCCAGAGCTGGAGAGAAAAAGCAAGGAAGTGGAAGAAGTGGATACATAAAAGTGTTTCGTTACAAATCCCCTTTTTTATTTACTTTCTAAAATAACACAGATTAAAACTAAAAACCCTTTTCACCACCTCCACACCATTGGTACCATCAGTCTCTGAAGAGGATAACTAGGTAATTGAAATTTGAGTCGATTAGTATAAGTGTAAGTGTTGATGAAAAGTGTGTTTAGCTATGAGTATTTTTCGCGTTAAACGTGATTTATTCCGCTTGTTTGAAAAATGTTTGACTCAAATATTGAGAATAACTTTTAATAAATATTTTTAAGCAATTAATCGCCTTCGACATCCAACGAGTATGACTCATTGCACCCGGACATTTGAAAGTATAATTCTCCTTTGGCGTAGCTCCCAAAAATTCTCGAGTCATTCCTTGGAAGAAATTTCTGCAAAATTATGATAATTTTCTGTTATTTTTGATTTTGTATTTAGTGGTCCAACAAAAAAAAACTGATTCTCAATATTTGAATTTTTCAAACAAGTGGAAGTTGTAGAGTATTAAATTTTCTTTATAAACAAGTATTTTGAATCGTGAAAATATTGATATTTCTGGTACATAGTTAAAAAAATCCAAAGTCGAACTGCAAAATTGAAAAAATGTGTAAGGTACGATTACAAGGAAACGGCTTGTTTTACATTAATTTACTAAGAGAGCTTATTTCCAACAAATTTATTTTCTTAATACACATCGCTAAATTTTTTAAGATTGATAATTGATGAGTTTTGAGTAAAAAATGCGATTACTCTTAAAAAATCAATAGTCGTATCGATACACCCTACACAGCGCAGGTCATTGTATTCAAAACCAATCATATGATACATAAGTTACATAAAGGATTGTTACAAAATCTATTACATCACAATATAATATTTTCTCTGGCTTTAGCAAACTCTAGGATTTTCTTCATTTATGTCGGGCAGTTAAGTTTCTCCTTGAGGTTGGTTTTCATATTAAAGTGCTGATATGCGGTAGAGTATTCTCTGCAGTCAGTGAGAGTGTGTTTAGCACACAGGAACGTGACAACTTTAGATACTTGAATGAGGTTTTTGAAGTTAGTCTTCAGATCATTGGCAAGCTGAATTGGGATTTCAGGAGGATTCTTTGCGGCTTCTTTGGCATTGCGATCTGTAGATTCGTTTCCACTGATTCCAGTGTGCGATGGAACCAGATGAGAGAATCAATTTGTGCGATGGAATCAATGAGAGATGTCGTGAATGTTTAGGACTATTGGATGGTCGGTGAATATGGTTTTAATTAACTGTATGGATGAAAGAGAGTAAATACATATGGCGATATGTTTATGAGGAGGGGGGATACATTTTAAAACTTGAAAGATACTGTATAGTTAGACCAGTGTAAACACTACACGTCGAAAATAACCGAAAACAACTTATGAGTTGGTGGTTTGTAGTGACTGCGCAACCGACACAGGATTCAGTTTTGGAGGTATCCGTATGGACTTATTAAAGACTCGAAACTTTCACGATAGTTACATCTAGATAAATCCAGAAAACATATACATACAAAAATACATATAGTATATAGAAAATGTTTAATATTTATACTGTTTAGAAAAGAAGTGCACAAATATATGTTAATTACTCAGATCAATAAGAACTTAATGTTTTTTATAGTTAAATAATATACTTACTTGATATTACTAGTTACAACTTTGAAGCCTTCAGAATTTATAACTTGTATAAACCTGTTGTCCACATTTTCAATCTTCATGTATTGTATTATAGCAGTCATACAATGTGCTAAAGATGCTATGAGCTGCAGTTTTCCACACTGAAAGGTTTGGAAATAGAATTATAATAAAACATAACGACAAAAAATTATAAGCCATTGAACGCACATCGGAAAGAAATAATTCTATTATTAAAAGTACTTTCCACGTTTATTAAGATTTTTATTCATAATGTACATAATAATATAAATTCAACTTGTTGATATCATTCTTTGAAAACAATGGGATTAAATATAATAACCACCAAAAAATACTTCGGGATCCTAAACTGTTTTACCAAAAATTTATGATTAACATCAACCGCGCTCTCGCGCACCTTCAGTGAGTTACGTGCGAGCACTTGTGTTCATTGGGTTCGTTTTGTTTCTTCTCTGTAATAGCGAATGAAAACTTAGCGGGACTGAGTTTTTGTGATCCACAGTTGAATTCTTCAACGGAATCAGATGAAGACTGTGATAAAATCACGGAGCATGCTAAAAAACGTCGAAAGCAAAGAAAAGCTTGAATTTTCAAAGGAATTTATCAAAAATGAGAAGACCTGGTCAATACAAAAAGCTTATAAGACCGAAGAAGAAGTAAAACGTTGCTATCGTTGTAACAAAGTGAAGCTTCGGGCTGAAATTCAGTGTACTGCTGCGATTTATCTTTTATTTGACCTCATGTGATGATATATTATTATTCCGTACTGAAACATGCCCCAATTATGACTGTCAGTCAACTAGAGGAATAAATGAGGCAACGAAAAAGGAAATAGAAAACCTATTCTTCTACCTAAATCTTTTATGAAGAGCTTAAGTAAAATTAATGGATTAGTTCAGCCGACTAAGTTGTAGTGTTAAACAATTATCTTGAAATCATACGTCAGAAAAGTACGTGCCAGAAGAAATAAGCTTGAGAGAGCTTGAATTAAAAAGAAAGCTTTCAAATACCTGATGATGATCACGAAGTTGTTATTATGTCTTATGAAATTTCCAAAGATAATTTAAATTACAACTTCCGGTTCATGTTAACGATAAAGTATTAAATTGGTCTCCACGCGGATGCCACGTATAAGCTCATTTTTAACAATGGTTTCCAGTACTTATGATTCGAAATACAGATAAAGATAAACATTTTCACCAATTTGGACTAGCTGTGACAATAGCAGAACGAACGGGCGACTTTATATTTTTATTTTCCGCATTGAAAAAAGCAGCTTTCTCTCTCTACTCATACACTTAAACTTGTAACATTTTGGTCTGTGATGGAGCCAAGGCAATACAAACTGCCTTCGATCGCACATTTGGAACAGATAGTCATGTATGTATGCGAAAAAGAAGATGCAAACAAAAGTTGAGCAAAGTGTGCAAAAAAAGTCTGCTACAAACAATGCTTTAATAAAACAATAAAAGATGGTGGCACGCTTTGAGACTGTCATCCTCTGGCGTGGTTTTTAGAAATTGCTTCTGAAATAGTCAAAGACTGGTCTAATGAATACACAATTAATACTGAAAGACGGTTTGCTACACTGCCCTCAGAGTCTATAAAGACGTGGACCGAAAGTTACTAATAGGCAAAACTGTCGAAGCAAGTGCTAACGAAGATTAATACTGAGCTAATTTGGTCATACACAATTCCAGCTTGGTCGGATTTGGATTGTAAAAATTATGAAAGGCCGTGGGAGATCTTTGACGAATACAGAGCAACATTTTAGCAAGAGGAAAGTAATAATGCCTTGAGAAAAAGCAACTTTGTTACACGGCACATATAATTGCCCAAAGTTTCTCAAAGATTGTAGTTGCAAGCATTTCGTTGTATTGTGAATTCGGCTTAAGCATGTTCAACCACCTTCAGCTATTCCGATTGGCATAAAACGAAAAAGAGGACGACCAACAAAAGCTAAGAAAGCATAAATTCCGCTGTAAATTAATAAAGAAGACTTATTCTTTTTAAGAATTTTTAAACTTTTAATATTAGTTTTAAAAGGACTTACATTTACGTTTGTTTTTAATAAAGGATTATTGAAATTGTTTGTAAATTTTCTCTTTTAATCTTTGGTTGAATAAACGCTCAAGAAAATCATTTTTTTTTGGTAGTGGTTAATTAATTTAGAGACATAAAAAGCTAGGCATTAGTAAAAAATCTCATAATAATACAGGGTCGAACTTTAGGAGTTTGTTTACTATGTTTGGGTAACTAATTGTTAACCTAGAATAATTTATTTTACTCGATATGTTAAATATTTGCATGACATTTTAAATTAAAATATGGTTAATATTTTGGTATTCATTAACTATTTTTTGGGTTAACAATGATTTGTTTGGAGTCATTTACTTTAATAGGATGGTAAGATGTAAAAACTTTGGTTATAATTCCACATTAAAATGCAGTTTTAATTTTGGTAATCATTTACTATTTTTGGCTGTTACATTTTACTATATCTGGTGGTAAGTTAAACATAAGCCAAAATAATTCCTGGGTTTTTTGTTTTTTTAATCTGCAGTAACCATTTTCTCATCGCTCTTTCAATGGAATACATGTAGAATTAAATGTTACTATTAATGCAAAAGATTTATTACAAACTACATGATTTCAAAAAGCCGCGGACGATTATATCGGGAGCGTTGAATCCATCATTTGCAATATCTCGGCTTATGACAATTCAATTTTAAAATTAATAAGTAAGGGCAAGACACCACATTAACACATTCCAACTACGCTCTGGTAAAGTTGAGAAGGAAGTCAATGTATCAGTTAAGTCTATAATAATTTATCGCGACATTCTACTGAAATTTACTAGACTGGAAGTGAGTTGGTTGAAGATTTTACATTGAAATTCTTGTGTTATGGAAAATATTTCCTACTACTGTATAAATTATTTCAAGGGAAATTGCCTAAACTTTATTGCCTACAGCTACGGCATTGTTTACTGACTCCAATAGTTGCTTCTGCAGATTAACCCATTAACGCCTAGCGTTACCGTATAGACACGAATGTAGACTCCAATAAATCTTTTCGCTGCAGCCTTAGTTTACAGCATATTAACGAGATGGAGTTCGTTTTCTATTTGAAATAGTTTAAACAAGCAAATATAACAAAACCATATAGTATAGACGGCATCAAGCAAGTACGAACGTTGTTTACCTGATAGTTTTTGTTGTTAAAAGAAATTCCATGGAACCAAATTTTCTGTCAGTATACACCTTTTTATTTTGAAAATGTTGGTTCTTAGCTTATAAACAAATATTCAAAATATATTATTCGTTATGCTAGTGTTACAAAATATGGTGACATAACGGAGTTCCGCCATGTGTTACTATTTGGTAACGCTAGACACATAGACCACTTCTTTTTTTAATAAAAGAACTTTTTGCTTCAGAAGAGGCTAAGCTCCAAAAGAAGCCATAGAAATTGCTTACAGCAAGGATATTGACAAGATATGTACTAAACCACCGGACACCGGCGTCCTAACCTTATTAAGATTCAGGGGACGAAGTTGGAGGTGGTTGTGTGAACAACGTTTAAAGTGCTCAATTTCCAGCACCGGCTAAAAATTAAACTTTCGGAGAACAGCAGAATGGAAGAAATGATTGTAAATGAGGAAGCAAAGATACTAAACGCATCGTCACAAAAAGAACTACCAATAAACAGAGCCGTCGTACTTTCTCATGAACAATGGCTGGAACTTTTTATAGATGATGATGTTTCATATATGCTTATTGAGAAGACATTGAATTCATTGTTTAAAAATTGTCCTTATCCAAAATTCCATAGACGAAATGATATGACTTAGTGGGTGCAGTGATCTAATGGGATAGTATTATTGGGGCAGTGAATGTGGCATGTAAAATCAAATTGTTATTAACTCAATGTGAAGTTCGTTTTGGTTTTAAAATGTGGTGCATGAACATAACTTCTGGATACCTTGTAAATTTTGAAATGTACCAGGAAAAGGAATCACGCCTTGTGTTGAATATGAAACTTTATTTGGAAAAGGTTCAGCTTCAACAGTTAAAATGTTGGGCGAGCTTTAGGAGATGAAAAGAGCCTTCCCATATAAACTTTATTTTGACAACTTTTTTACTGGCGTTAGATTGTTAAAATATCTTCGAGATAGTGGTTCTCAGGTACATTACGTAAAAACAGGTTACCCTAAGAGTGTCCCCTAACTGGAAACAATACTTTTGAATACAAATCAAGAGGCACATATGAAACAACAGTCTGTCGATATTCTAGTACTGGGAAAAGAATAATACAAGTATCTCGACCACATGTTGTTGGCACCCATAATTTCAATATGGGAGGTGATGAATGAAGTCTGACGCAACTGCAATTTAAGCGAGACATTGTCAATTTTTATCTTCAAAGGTTCCTGGTCGAGTGTTAGCATCTACATCAGTTTCCTTATAGAGTTTCCGATGATCTCGGGTTTGACATAAAAGACCACTTTATTGTTAGAATTCCTAATAATAAGCGGCGTCGGTGTGCTGGGGAATGTTTGTCTTCAGACAAAACAATGTGTAAAAAGTGTCAAGTAAGCCTCTGTATAGACTGTTTTTCTATTTTTCTTTCAAATAAGATTTGACTATTCACTTTACTGAATTTATTTCAAATTAGTTGCCTAAAATCAATAAACGAGATTCAATAATTATTAATAATGTATTTTTATTAAGCTACCAAAAAATAAGTCGTCAAAGCGCTTAGCATTAGCATATGGTAACATCCTGTATGTCGAAAAGTTAGGAATAAGAACAACAAAAAATCGGAATATACATTTTCTTATGGTAATTATTTTAAAAAGTACAAAAAACTAACTAACACAAAGAAGAAAACAGACGTTAATGGGTTAAGAGACATTTTATGAACGATGTTAAACACAAGTTGAATTCTAAAGTATTACATAATGAGTGTGTGGTGTAGCATACTTTTGCAAACTTTGCAAGTTACCTATGGTACTTTTCAAATTGAAGTGGAATGGCACTTTTTAAATAGACGAATCAATGGTTAGTAGAAAAAAATGAAAGTTATATAATTTTTCAAATATGAAATAAATACTCACCATATACTCCTTTAAATTACAGAATTGAGCACTCCATTTGCACAAACATAAATCAAATAGTGTTAGAAATGGTGCAATAAGAGGATAGTTTTGTCTTGCAACGTTAGACAGTAATATCAACAAGGCTGATACATGACCTAATCGTATATAAGTTGTTGTCATTTCGAGATTTGTATTTCTATAGTGATAATCCAGTAAATTGAGCAAAGTGGGCTGCAAAATACTACAAAAATAAAATCAAATTAATTCAATTTATCAATTAGAAAACAAGCAAGAATTCTATCAACAGCAATATAAAAAAATCTTGCCTGAAATAGTCCAATGTTAATCCATAATAAACTAACAAATTCCAAAAATGCATGCACTCTGTTTGAAGTTTCAATCCATTAACATTCAAAGAAAATGTATCATTTGAAAGATACAAAATTATAGAATCCAAAATTCTGTACCTACAAAATATTTGAAAACCATTTCCGATTATTGTTCTAATTGATGGTGATAAATATTTTCATGTTCTAAATAAAATCACTTACTTCGTTATAAATTTAATTGCTATATTTTTACTTCTAGATGACAATACCCTTAATAATTTAATTGCCTGAAGTAATGGCAAACCATATGGTGAAGAGGAAGTACCTAAATACGTTCATATACAAGTAATTAAAATGATGAATTTATTTTTGAAATTATACCTTTTCCAAAAACTTTAGGGATAAAATGTTTTACTACATTGTCGATGAGGCCTTCACAGTCCATGATCTTCTGCAATATAAATTCTGAATCTCTACTGAGTCTTATTAAAATATCCATACAATAAACTATTGATTCCAGTGGGGGTTGAACTGTATTTATAATATACCTTAAAATATGTTTCACAGTAAATTATATTGTAAGAAGTATATAAGTTTAGAGAAAATAAAAGGTAATAATTATAATATAGATACCAGTTGTGTGTTGAAACAAAACATTTTTGAAAGATACAATATTTTGCAAAAATGGAATGACATAAATATCTAAAGCAGAGTTAATAACATACTGATATTAATACTTAATGTTTGATTATGGGTAACATAGTTACACAGATATACAGTCATGATCAGTGGCATAACATGGACTAATATAGACTTGGCAAAATCGCAATAGCGAGGCCTCTTTTCTTTCGTTCCCAAGATCTACCTAATAAATTTATCTTAGCAAATATGCATTGATATGACTTTCCTACTCATGATGTGAAAAAATACAAATGAAACTACAAATTAACTTCTTTCTGTTGAAGCTGTACTCTCAGGCATAGTTAACCTAATTCTAATAACAATGTAAACATTAGGATAGATATGTTCCAGTTCATTTGTAATTATGTATTGAATCATCTGACTGGCGTCTTTAATGGAGTTTGGTGGATAAGGCACAAAAAGTTCGATATTTTGCAAAGATTTTAAATTATTTTTGCTGTACAAAATTGTTTCAATATTCAGTGAGTGCTGTAAATCTTGTGTTAATGTCTGGTATTACGGCGTCAACCAAGGTAATAAAAAAAATCAATTCTGAATTTAATTTCAGCACAATAGACTTCATAATTAAACATTTTCTTTTTATGTAAAGCATTTACTCTTTTAATGTCATTGGAATCACAGAACTGCTATTTTTTATGAATTCATAGGCTTTTGCAGTACAATCATTAAAGCCGTTTCCCTAAATTCGTGGATCTATTTACAAAATTTTCAATAATGATTTTGTAGGCATCACGAGGCCTCTTTAAGCGCGAGGCTGTAGGCCAGAGCCCACTTCTCTCACGCGTAGCTACGCCACTGGTCATGATAAAAAGTTAAAAAATGGAAGTAATTGTTATAAAGCAATATAGAAGAGTTAAGATTTTTTCATCCCCTCAGATAAGATGAGTTTTTGGTAGCCCTCACCCTGACCATCACATGGCAGTACTCATCATAAGAAATTGAAGTAAGAACAGACATGATGAACTTCAACTTTAGCAATGCAAGAACAGATAGGAAAAGATGCCATAATCCTAATGTATGTTCTCACCTCTATTTTAATAAGTTCCTGTTATCCCTATTGAGAAATATGGCAATTTCCCAAATAAGTCTAGTGTAAAAGCCACAAAATATAATATTTTGTGTAATAATTTGTTTACTTTTGGTTACTAACCATTAAAAATGGTACAGAGAAACAAAATTTACTTATCAAATTAAAGAGGATGTGGATTAGAGACAAAATGATTTTCATTTTTAATTACCTTATTCTAGTTAGTATATCTGTCCTTGCCAAACATTTAACTATGTCCTTTTCTGCTAGTTGTTGGTCATTAACGGTGTTATCATCTTCCATCTCATTATCAATAGCCAAAACAGGCTGAATAAGTCCCAAGCCAAAGCCTAAGAGACTGTCCAAGCAAGTTTCATCTACTTGGGAGTAAATTAGATTTCGCATAGCTCTGATACTAGCATTTAAAATTGATGGTGTATTATCATCTAGACAAAAGCGAATTACAAAAAATATCTGTTCTATGGGCACATCTATAATTTCATCATAAACACCTGTGGAATTCAAAGATAAAATGTTAGCTATCGTATTTAGGGCTAATACTTTTTGTTGGATAATACTTGATCTAGAAAAATAAGAAAATTGATATTCAAATAGAAATCATATCTGTTTAGGACTTTTTGGAAACTATAAACCAGGTTCAGGTATATCACCTAATAGCTGATTACAAATCCTAACCCACCCGAGATTTAGATCACAGTTTCCAAACGTCGTTTATGTTTAAAGGAAAATGCTTAAAATTTACACATTTCTTAGGTATCTCGTAATACGAAAAAGATATCGATATGCAGTTTTCGCTACTCTGTTGCTAATTTGGTCTACTTTTATATTCCTTAATTAAAACTGCATGTTTCCATTCAACATTTTTCAAGGATAACTAGTTTAAAATAATAAATAGCGCCCTCTAGCGTATACGTTACTGATTAGGTTTTATAATTTATATATAATTATAACTCTTACAATGGTAGAAAGGAGCTCTTTTCAAAAAGACTAAATTTGCATAGATAGGTTAAGTAGAACTGGACTTACAAGCGTTTTTTCATGATAAAGCTCCCGTTTCCCCCCACCTCTTATTTGAAGAGATAGACTAAAACTTGTAAAATCAAATATGCGCTGAATATCTTGAAGAATACGATAATCATAGTTTGAATGCATCTTAATTAGGCAAAATTTGTAAATTAGTTATTTTATAATTTTTGGTATTTAATTACGCCATCTGGCGGTGCACCCACAACTCTGTAAATAATTTCCAGGTTTTTCTCGAGGTCACTTTTGTTATAAATTTTTTTCCCGAATCTGTACTATAAACGGTTCCCAAGATATGGTCGAGAGCCATTCTTATTGGGGCACCCGGTACAATACTAATAAGCTATTTTTATGCTGAAATCCCGAAAATTATAAAAACGTAAACCTCAGTAACCTATCAATGACACTGTTTATGAGTATTAAGAGAAGGTAGCCATTTAAGAGGAATAAATAATTTTTGAAGTTCAAAAAACCATAGACAAATGAAACAACCCTGCAGTTGATAGTATTTACCCACTGCCAGGGTAGAAAGGATTCTATCATATGACCACGACCAAATTTACTTGAACAGATTCTTAATAACAATGAATGTGATCCAGGATAGTTTTCTACATTTAGATTATGATTGGGTTAACCTGATCATAGAGTTGTGGGTTTTCCAAGCAACTAAATTAATATGGTATTGTAAAATTAAACTCTAGTTCATTAGAGACTGCAAGTAAATGAAATTGGAGCTTTTTATCAACTATGGAATGGATATGATGCCCTTTTACCTCTTCAAACAAACAAACAAAAACACACAAAAAAAATCAAAATTAAATACTTATCAAAGCATAGAAATCGTGGTTTATAAATTTTTAATCATGTATAAAGCTGAAAAGATAAAATGTAATAATTCTATAATAATTGTTATGCATATATAATATCTCAGTGATTAATTAAATACAATATTGGAGCATATTTTATTTATTAAATTGATCAATGAATTTTTAAAACGAAAACAAAAGTATGTTCTAAATTAACGCACATTTCTCTTTAAAAAAAATGAATATTTTTTTATTAATGATTTTATGAAAAAGCTGAATTACTACAAATCTGTATTTAAAATCGAAACAAATGACCAAAAAAATCAAACATAATATGATTATGATCATATTTTTTCTGCAAACATTTTTCTAACTGTGAAAGCACCAATATTCTATGATGTTGATGTCCTAACTTTCTAGGTCACTCTCAGAATTGGAAAGCACAAAGTGACTTAAATCAGAATCGCTGCTACATCTGCATCCATGTTTTCGTTTAACAGATCATGATCATAATTAAAATTTAAAAACATGACATTGTCATCGCTTAACAAATGAAGATTTTGTGAAACTGATACTAGTTTCGCAGTGCGTTCATCTGTCAATCCATTTCTCTTTTTTGTTTTAATGTTGCTAAATGCCTTCCAGTTGCGTTCACATGAAGCGGCAGTTGGGGTAATATTCAAAATTCTGACTGCAACCCTAGATAGTTCTCTTGTACTGCAATAACCTTTCCACCAAGTTGTTGGAGATATTTTACAGGCAGCTTTCCAAATAATATCTTTACTCCAGAGCTTTTGTTTTGCTTTGTATTCTGCTATATTTGACATTACTGTAACTTCATTGTCCACAATATCGTGGATCCAAAAGATTTGCAGCTAAGTGCACTGGGTGAAAACAGAAATTGTCTCTGTCAGTTAAAAATGATTTAACGGACTTGTCTTCTTCTTTGGTCAGGGGTAAAAAAGGCAATTGCTCGATTATTTTTGCATCGATTTTTTTAAATATAACTGTAACTTCTGAAATAGATGGTGCATCACCTTCTAACTTCTGTATTGCTGCAGAAATGGGTAAAAGAAGAGTGTGTGTAGTCTGAACTTGCACCCAAAATAAATCATTATCCAGTATCTGCTTCCATATTGCAAAATAAGAGAATTTTCTTTCCCTTGTTCTTCTTTCTGGATTGCCTTCAATGTTTGATTTTCAATGTGGTGATTCTTAAACAATTTGATAATTGCCTTGCATTTTGATAATATTGTTCGAATTGAATTCAAACTTATTATATCTTTTGCCAAAAGGTTTAATCCATGAGCAAGGCAACCAAATATAATCAAGTGAGGATATTGTTCCCGTAACTTTTGCCAAGCTAATTTCATGTTGCTTGCATTGTCAGTTACAAGAGCTATTACTTTGGAAGGACCTACTCTTTCGATCTCTGTTCTCAAAATTTCTGCTATGTATTCTCCAGTATGACGAGAAAATTTTGTATTCACTGTTTTTAAGAATATTGGCTGAGGTGTTGCAAACATTATGTTCATCAAAGGATTTCCTTGTATGTCAGTCCATCCATCCGAGAGCAGTGTCATTGATTCCGCTTCAGCAATTTTTTGAACGGACGGATTTTTTGATGGACGAATATGTTTGTAGTGTTCCACCCAATATTTATTTTCAGTAATTGAAAGTGGGGTTCCACTTGCAAATATAGCACGTGCCAATGTCTCGTCTGCTTTTTCTTTGTCTTCTGTTGACATTCTGTCAACAAATCTTGATAAGATATTCTTTGAATTTGAATAGCTGCTTAAAGTTGCTTCTGAGTTGCTTCACTGAGATCCATTGGCAGACTAACCTTACTTTCTTCAGTTTCCTGCTCCTGCAATGACAGAAAAATAATGTAATTTAACTTTTATTTAAAACAAAACTAGCAGACATACCAGACCTTTGCTCAGGCCTGCCAACATAGAAAGCAAAATCTAAAAGAGAAAATTTCAGCTATGTACCCGAGATATTCCTGATTTGGTAAAGTCTCATGTTCAAAATTAAATGCATGACAAAAAGATCAAATTTACATGCTGTAGTGCATGGTTTACTTCTACATCTAGCTCAGAGAAACTCGAAGAGCAAGGTTTTGTTTATCATTCTTTATTTGAATGAGTTTTTGTTTCAATTTTTCTTAAGCATTGATGAAAAGAAATAAAAACTTGTTTAGTGAAAACTTATTCTTCAACTTCATAATATTCTTTACATTAATTAGAATAAACTTTTTCACAAACACTACAAGTATGCAATAATTTAAATAAGTTTGGGTTTTACTAGTTTTGTTTTTGATTTAAAAACATATATAGTATACCTGTTAAATATATATTTTTTTTTCACATCATCAGTTTTCTTAAATTTATTTTCTTATTAAAATATATTTATACCCATTTCTTTCAATTCAACACTCATAAAAATGTTTTGTATAGATTTCTCATTCTCATAGAATATATTGTAATCCATGTTATATTTATAAAGGATATAATTTTAAGGAAAGGTACTAAAAAACAATATAAAAGGTGCATTCAATTAAGAATTTAAAACAATTATTATTATTTGATTCAGTAGATATCTATACCTTTTATCAAATTACTGGCAAATAAAAGTGAATAACTCAGCCAAAAATTAAGTTATATACACATAACTGTGGTTTAATACTATTATTAAGAATAAATAAAAAAATTGTTTACTTACATGTGATATCTGAAGCAAATTTCTTTCACAAGAAGTTTCTCCTGTCTTATATTGCACAAACTTTTGAAAAATGCTTTTTATTCATTCTGGACATTTTTTACATGCACATAAATATTTTTTCATCCTTGTGGCATTATTTGCATATCTCTGATTACAATATTTACATTTACCAATAATTTTGTTGCCTTCATGGACTTCATCAAAATGTTTCCACACATTTGTTTTTTTCTGGTTACCCATTTTTCTTCACAGAGAGCAGGATTAATTTTGCTTTAGTCCCACTACACAAATCTCTTTATACCAGTGGTGCCATCTTCTGGTTTTTGCCACCACCTAATTACTTTATTTTATCAAATAACAAAAGAAATGGGTGATTCATTTCCAGTGCTTTTTTTTAATTTAAGTCACCATATGAAATATGGTGACTTAAATTAAACAATGGGACAAATTTTAAGTAAAACAGAATCAAATATTTAATTCATGTGGATTACAAAGTTAGAATTATAACCTATGGTTTTTGTTTAAATGGTACAGAAATTGACAAATAAAAGAAAACTAATATAAGAATGGAAAGTTCATACATGTCCTATAAAAAAATTTCTAAAAAATTGCTTTTTCGATATTGAACATTTTCCGGAAAAACATAGTCGAAAATTTTCAGGAAAATTTTCCGTTCCGTCCACATCACTACCTGATCATAGTTTCCAAAAAGTCCTCTTGTGATACAATTTTAAAAATTATTATATGATTAAAGATATACCAACCTAGAAAGTTGGAAAAGTTCCTGTAAGGTGTAACCAGGTCTACCAGGTTCTTCTCCATGATGGTACAAAGCTCTATTCTTTTCAGTAATTTCTGATTGTGAATAAGGTAATATCCAGCCTTCAAAATCAAACCTTCAAAAGAAAAATATTTGTAAGTACATTAAAGATGAAACTGATATTTCTACTTATATCTTGAGGTACATTAGATAAAGTAACTAATTTAATCCTGAATTAGAAATGAAATCACTATACTTTTTGGTATCTAAATTTATAGCACCTTTTTAAAATCAACATAACTTTCTAATATGCTCTTGATAATTACACTGATAAGACCACAACTACCTTACCAGGAGTAAGGTAGGTGTGGACAAAGCAGAAAACCTCATCAGGGAGCACCAGGCGTTCGTAATCCACAGCGTTTTCGTTAGGAACATAGTAATTCCCTAACAATTTCCCTTCCGCTCAGTTCAACAGCCCACTTTTCACTAACAAGGTTACTGTACTATACAAATAAATCACAAGACCAATTATAACATACGCAGTCCCAGTCTATTAGACAGGAACCAATCATAATTCCCACGCCCTGCAGGTTATACAAAACAAGTGCCTCTGAATGGCTATTAAATATTCATGCTATCCAAAACTTCCTAGAACCTCATGATTACATGATATAGCCAACCTACCCACTGTCAAAGACTTCATAACAAAAATTTCAATAAACTTCTACAATCATTGTTTGCCAAAATATCTTTGTGAGAAGCTCAACCTACAAATCATGCAGGAGATATCCACGACAGTGCGTGCGGGTTTCTGTGTTGCCACTAATCACACAGTTTGGTTGTATAATCCAAAAATGATATGCCCCAATCATTGTAAAAAACGGGTTGGGTAAAAAACAAGTAGTACGATGGGTATCTAGATATCTTGTCTATGCACATCCCAAAACATATTTCAGTAACTATTATAGTATTTGGGCAGTAGCAGTTTAAGATGATGTGTGATGAAAAACAGGAGCAGCGTAATAATTTCAAATTTTTCGTTAAATTGAAAAAAAAAACTACGACTGAGTGCCCTTGCCCAGTTTTGATATATATGAAAAGAAAAATTAGTCTCCAAGTTTTAAAATGTAAAAGTATACAAAAATGATAGATAACTTACCTTGCCTCAAATTTCTCACTTTTTATTTTTGGTATATCAATATTTTTCATCCAAGCTAATTTATTTGTTTCAACAATATCAAAATTTAACCATTTATCAGCTTTTGGCTGAGTTAAAATTTCAAATGTAGTATCAATTTCCTCAATTTTAACCTTTTCTGCTGCTTTGTTTTGTTCACTAATTGGAGGATTTCTAGTTGCTATATGTTCCTTTTTTCTCCTTGACTTTAGAAATTGTATAATTGCTGGATCCATCATTGATAATAATTTTTCTCTTTCTTCTATTATTTCTTCTTCAGTCATATTCTACAAATTTGAATATAAAAACTAAATATACATAATAATGTATATTTCAGCTTATAACTATTTTTCAGGTGATGAATTAAAATTAATTTGTGAAATATTTTTTATCAAATTGAAATGTAAAACATGCATGAATACCTTCAAGCGATGTACATTTTCTTGATGGATTTGTTGACTATCATCTCCTGTTAGAATATAACTCTGATTTGGTAAACTTTCGGGTTTATGATTACTGGTGCTAATACCACTAGAAGAAGGTTCACAATGTTCTTTAATGGTAATATTACTTTCAATAATTGGAATACTATCCATTTCCATTGAAACTTCCTCTTTTTTTGTCTTTTTCATTTGTTGGGAAAAGAGACTCCCTTTACCAGTATCAGTTGTTACCTAATTCAAACACAATAATCTTATTCTGAAATAATCTGAGAAATAACCAAAGTAGGGTTGGAAAATAAAGATACATATACATATTAATTTTATAAAGTTTGTCAACAAGCCAATCAGGTTTTCAGTTTACTATTATTATTAGTGCTTTTGATACGATTATCCACAAGTTTATAGTATATGTTCAGTATTTTAATCTTTAGATCCAATAAATAAATAACAAAAAATATCTTACATTGCGTCTTTTCGCTTTTGGAAATCCACTTGTTTTGTTAAATTTGAAAACACATTGTATATTTTCAGGTTTATTTTCCACTATACCTTTTAACTTAATGTTACTTGGAATTGCTTCAAATGTATTTGCAAGCTGTTCTTGGATGTCAATGACTTCAGTAGATTCAGATTCTTTTTCATGTTGTATATTTTCTGAAAAAACGCATCAAATAATATGTATTTAGATTAACCTTAAGCAAGTACTACACTAAACGAGATATGTTTATGCAGCCAAAATTAAAAATTACCATTAAACTAACAAATTAGATTAAAAGTCAAACTAAGAGTTCATCAACTTTTAACTTCCAAGTTTAATTCCTTAATTTTGTGAGGTTATGAGCACAAAATACATTAGATCAGCCTGCAGTGGTAGTATTGTTTTGTTTATAACATCCTTGTTCTATGGTTATGGACATATTATTCACGTTATTGGGCCACTTTCCGCCGTGGTATTTTATTTTTAAAACTGATATTAAAAAATAGGAAAAGGGAATATGTGAAAGTTAGCAATGTCATATAGACGATGGAACACTGATAGACAATTGTATAAAATAGGACTCATAGGGGGAAATTCTATTGGTTAATCTTAATCTATAATAATCCTTAATTTACTGCATAAACCAAAAAATTAACAAGAAAGTTTACTTCAATGTTAATTTTAATTTAGTTCAAATTTTGGATACATAAACCAAGCTTCACATATAATGAATTTGGTAATTATCGAGGTATACCTTTAGTTTTGTCGCTAACAACGGTCGCTGCTGGTATAATTTTATTTTGAGCCTTATTCTTTTCAAATTCTTTTTGTAATCTTAACAAATCCTCCTCGGTTTCTCCTGGTTTAGGTCTGGAATACATTTTAAAGCGTAGGAAAAATATAAATTTGAAATCTTAGGTTATGTTTGAAGTTTATTTACTTTACATATAACCATAGATCTATACATGCAAAAAAGATTCAATCTATGATATATATCACACACTGGAAAGCGATTTCCTTGTAAATAGTTAATATAATTTGAATAGACAAGTGCTACTGTTAAACTAAGGTGAAAATTAAAATAATATATTGTTAAAGCGCCGTAAATTTGAATAATATAACAATTTGTATATTTACAGAAATATATAAAAGGAGGGGAAATATTAATCTTCTTTTTTCAACATGAAAAATCAATCAACACAATGGCATCTTATAAGACAATGCCAGTAGCAATGAGAACTGAATGATGAAAGGAAGTTGTAGTGGACTATTGGAAGAAGAAAAGTGGTTATTTATTGACGAAAATATCTGCAATGTTAAGATTATTTAAATTAATTAGACCAAGAAGATTAAAGTGTAACTATCAAAGAAGACTGTACTTTCCAAATTGTACAAAATTAAATATTACAAGAGAACATTATTTGCCAAGTAAAAACACAGCTTATTCACATTATAGTACATTCACCTTTAAACAAATAGATGATATTACATTTGAAAAGGTGTGTGAGGAAACATTAGAAGATCTAACAGATTTTTTTGAAGAATTGATAGAATCAAATGAAAAATTTCAATCAGCTGATGTATCTTTTAGCAGTGGGATACTGACAATAAATTTAGGACAATATGGTACTTATGTAATAAACAGACAGTCACCAAACAAACAAATCTGGTTGAGTTCACCAAAATCTGGCCCTAAACGATATGATTTTGTACCTGAAGGAAAATATTGGTTATATAAACATGATATGAAAACTCTACATGAACTCTTACAAAATGAATTTTCAACTATATTAGGAGAAAAAGTAGATATGTCTAATTGCTGTTATTATAAAAGTAATTAATGTATTGTAATTTAAAATAATTGATATTTTTGACATATGTTAAAGTCTTCTTCTTCTTATAAAGTTACTATACAAATGTGAAATATACGGAACTTATTAATGACTATTACTATCTTATTTTTTAATTTAGATACATAAAGTGCATTTCTTAGAATGTATTTTTCTTAATACATGAGCAGTAAATGTAAATATATTTGTGACAAAAAATAAATTGTGGATGAAGACTAAATAGTCGAGGCAATATATTGAAAAACAAATTATTTGTCAAGTAAATAAAAAATTGAATTGAATCTGTGACCGTTGAAACCATTTTGAATTGATTGCAAAAAATAGAATTACAAGAAAATAGGTTTTTGCTGAAAACACACGAAATACGACGACATATCAAAATGTTTTCTTCACCTGCTGTACAAATATATTTATCAGAAAGTAAGTAGTAATTTTTGAACATTTTATATAATTTTTTGGTATGTTGTATTAAAAGTTTACTGTATAAATGTGCATTACGATTATATTAACTTTTCTATATTTTATAATATCATATAAATGTGAATACTGCAGATGCAGAAAATAACATTCAGAGGAAGCCCGTCCCCCATCAACTAACTAGAAAACCTTTTATTGACCGGTCCGTGAATGGAAAATCTCCAGCAGACAAAATAATGAAATCAAAAAATACCACGAATAAAGATCATGTATTTAAACAGAAAGTATCACCTAAAGCTTCCCTGTCTCAAGTTTCTCCAAAAGAAGATTTGAATGGAGAAGACTTTATGTTTTCTGGTAAAGATGTGGATGGTGAGTAGTATTGAAATATTATAGGTAATTAAAAAACTATTTGGAAGTATACACAGATCATCAGAAATTTATTAGAAATAGTGATGTTGTACTATTTCCTACAGAAAGAGTTATCACCTTGTAATAGTTTTTATTTATATGGTAACCAGTTACTTGGACTTAACCCTTCAGACAAAATATGATTTTTATCAGTAAAACATAAGAGAGTATATGTAGTATAGAGTAGTATGTAGTATAGTACACAGAGTATAACAAAAAAATGATAAATATCAGAAGCGTCTCTAGCTCACATAGCGGCCAGGTGCAATAATCACCCTAGCGCCCTATAGTACCTAAGCGTGTTGAGCACTGTTGAAATGGAATATATACAACTAGCACTTCAAGTTACCAGAAACTGTTTCTTATTCTATTGCGTTAAGGCTTCCTTCGCAAAATTACAGTCCTTTTAGAAATGCCGTACGCACGACGTTTGAATAAGGCAATGTCAACTCTATTTATTACTCCTGAAAAGTCGAGTTCTCAACTAGAATAGGCGTGTTTGCAAAAAAATCAAAACCAATGCCAGTAAGCACCTTTCGATAGCGATAGGATACTCACTATTACTCACTATAAAATTTCCGGGCCACTGGGCGCGGGGCGCCTCTGAGATCGCAGTACACCCCCTGCACCATAAGTAGAGACGCCTCTGCTAAATATCACAAAGAAGTAACTAATAAAAGGACATGTTAAAACAAATATTTAACATAGGTAATTACTATCTTCCAAATATAATGAAATAAGTAAAATAAAGCTAAATATGATAAAGAAGTAATTAAAATGAAGAGGTAACATGAGCAAATACTATCAGTTGAATACAAGAAAATCTGCTTAGGGTGAAAGGCAGCGACCATCTGGTATGGTATGAAACCCCTACACCTTTACTCACTCCTTAGCGAGATCTAGTACCAAATCTCTAAACTATATCCGTCTAATATGTTCTTTTTGAAAGATTACACTATCCAGTGATTTTACATTGATAATCTTATGCTTGTACCATATCAATAGTTTTACTTAATTGTAAAAACCTTAAACTCTTATGCTTATTTTTTTTCATATTTATATGCTTTTGATATATGATCTACATTGTTCTGTTCACTTTAATTTAATTTTAGCTTAGTTTTCTAGATTTTTTGTAAGTATATATTTTGTTGTTTTACATAAACAATCTCACAAAAATTAAGCTCTACCCATTTTGAAAGAGGACTAAAAATGAATTTGAGTGCGGTATCAATATGTTTCATAAACTGGTTTGATAACAAGTAATGAAGATTCAATTATTATTTTTGATTATATACACTAAAAATTAATTATTCGTCTAGACTGAAAGTTTTCCTTTTTTCAGATTTGTATGATGATGTATGGCCACCATTACATCTTGGAAAAGAAGGAATCATAAAGATTTTGCGAGATTATTCATTTTCAAAAAACTCACCTCCTCCCTCTGTCAATTCTGATTTTGATTATTTAGAAATGGAACCAGTCATAGATTCTGATTTTCTTGAATTGGTACCAAATAATATGTTTACTATAGATATGCCAATGTTGTTGGATGAGAGTTTTGAAGTGGAATTGCCTCAAATGCAGAGTTTTGAGGACTTTGATACATCTTATTGAATAGTTTCAGAAATGTTAGTTTTGCTTTGTGACTGAAAAACTGTTTCGAGTTTTAATTTTCTATGGGACATAAAAATTTGTTGGTTTTGTAATATATCTTTTTGTAGAGTTCACATTTTAAAAATTTTCCGATTACCTATTTTAATCAGAATAATCCTATACTTAGAAAAAAATTGTTCCTACCTGTTTTATAGTGTTTTATTAAAACTTGATAAAAACGGCTTAGTAAGCTACAGATAGTACATATACAGTATTAGAAAAAAACAATGAGGAACGTAGGAAAAGTGATAAAATATCAATTACTGTGTACCAGTGTAAATTTCAATAAAGCTTCGCAATATATTTAACTCTTCCATTGGATACCCACTCTTGTACCAGATTATTGAGAAATATGTGTCTAAAGATTTCTTTTTTTTTTGTTTTTGATTGTAATTCTAAAAAAAATGTACACAAAAGATGAAACAATGATTATCATTATTTAAAGTACTACAATTCGAGATTTATTTCCTAAAAACAGTACAGATGGAGTTTTGGGAATTTATAATTCAAAATAAAATTTTTGAAAAGACTTACTTATAGATTTACTTCTGGTTTGAGTTAGCAGTGTTATACCAGATTTTCCAGTTAACATAATGTCATTTTTATTTGATGGTTATAGCAAATATTTGTTAAGTCTTATGAAAAGTGATTTATATTTAATTAGTATAGTAGCTATATTTCACCAAAATGACGAATTTAATATATAAGGCATTAAGCTATTGTCAATAAGAAAATTCAAAAACATAATTTTTTCTTGGTTTATTAAACTACTATAATAGTTTCTTTCCAATTGTACCGGATGTCCCAATAAGAATGGCTCTTTGCCATATCTCGGGAACCGTTTATAGTACAGCTCCGGAAAAAAAATTTATAACAAAATTCACCTCGAGAAAAACCTGGAAATTATTTATAGAGTTGTAGGTCCACCGCTAGAGGGCGTAATTAAATACCAAAAATTATAAAATGATTAATTTACAAATTTTGCCTAATTAAGATGCATTTAATCTATGATTATCATATTCTTCAAGATATTAAACGCATGTAAGTCCAGTTCTTAGTCTTTTTGGAGAGAGCTCCTTTCTACCAATATAATATTTATAATTTCAAAACAACCTAATGAGTAACTTATACGCTAGAGGGCGCTATTTTTTTATTTTTTTAAATCTAGTTATCCTTGAAAATGTTGAATGGAAACATGCAGTTTTAATTGAGGAATATAAAAGTAGACCAAATTAGCAACAAAATTGCGAAGACCGCATGTCGATATCTTTTTCGTATTACGAGATATCCTAAGAAATGTGTAAATTTTAAGCATTTTCGTTTAAACATAAATTACTCCGCGTTGACTGAACGGATTTTAACATTTTTTGACTCCTCAAAATTGTCTTTCCTTGTTCTATTAATAATAGTTCCAGTTATTATGTCAGTATTACTTATGCTGTCACCGGGAAACTGCGTTATGAAAGTTAAAATGGAAATATATAAAAACAAGTAGATACGTCTTGTGTCAAATTAATAAACCTAGTAATTTGTTCATTTACCTGTCATTGCGATTTGTGTGCATTAAATTCGATATAGAATTTACTTAAAAGTTATATCTAAGATGATTCTTACAAACGAATAAGCATTTGATATGATAGGCATTTATTTTGAACGTATGAGAAATGCAACTGTTGTGGCTAGGATATATGCCATACAATATCACAACTTATTTTGACAGGACACAGGTAAATTATATGTTTCTTAAACAAAATATACCCGCATAATATCATTTGTGGGCATGGTTATATGTTAACATAATAATTTATTTATTATTCCGAAGAGATATTTAATAGGACATTATATTTCTTTTAGATTTCATCCATATTATATAGTACTGCATAAACAATTGGTTGATAGTGATTACGACAGAAGGTTGGATTATTGCAACTGGTTACTACATTTGGTATATGACAACCCTCAATTACTGTCACGTATTTTGTGGTCAGACGAAGCTACATTTAATAGTGATGGTACGGTTAACCGTCATAATAAGCACTATTGGTCACAGAATAATCCACGCTGGATGGAAGAAGTTCAGTTCAGGG
Source organism: Diorhabda carinulata (assembly GCF_026250575.1). Lineage (NCBI taxonomy): Eukaryota > Metazoa > Arthropoda > Insecta > Coleoptera > Chrysomelidae > Diorhabda > Diorhabda carinulata. Next base: position 17,683,303 of record NC_079462.1, read on the forward strand.
GCGATGGTCGGTGAATGTATGGTGTGGTATTGTAGATGGTCAGATAATTGGACCTTTTATTTTTGACAACGCAATTAACAGGGAACGCTACCTAAATTTTATAAGGGATTAATTACCACTTCTTCTAGAAGATATATCACTAACAAATCGTAGGTCTATGTTGTTTGAGCACGATGGGTGTCCGGCGCATTTCTACAGACAAGTTAGAGAATTTTTGGATAATGCTTACCGTGATAGGTGGATAGGACGTGGAGGCCTATTTTTTTGGCCAGCCAGGTCACCAGACTTAACCGTCTTAGATTTCTATTTCTGGGGCCGGATTAAAGTCCTTGTTTGTGCAATTACACCCACTATTAGAGATAACATGATCGAGAGAATACGAAACGCCATTCATAGTATTTCGAGAGCAGATATTGAGATTGCTGTTCAATCTACACTTCAAAGAATAAAAGCTTATATCGAAAATAATGGGCGACAATTAAAACATTTAGGTCGTCACTAGCGAGGTACCTTAAGTTATATTTCGATTTTAACTTTCATTCAAAGTAAATGCCTATCATATCAAATGCTTATTCGTTTGTAAGTATCATCTTAGATATAACTTTTAAGTAAATTTTATATCGAATTTAATGCACACAAATCGCAATGACAGGTAAATGAACAAATTATTAGGTTTATTAATTTGACACAAGACATATCTTTTTGTTTTGTTTTTTTCATGGCCCACTACTTGTTTTTTTATATTTCCATTTCAACTTCCATAAAGCAATTTCCCGGTGACAGCATAAGTGATATTGACATAATAATTGGAACTATTATTAATAGAACAAGGAAAGACAATTTTGAGGAGTCAAAAAAGTTAAAATCCGTTGATTCAATCCGGAGTAATTTATGTTTAAAGGAAAATGCTTAACATTTACATATTTCTTAAGATATCTCGTAATACGAAAAAGATATCGATATGCGGTTTTCGCTATTCTGTTGCTAATATGGTCTACTTTTATATTCCTTAATTAAAATTGCATGTTTCCAATCAACATTTTTCGAGGATAACAAGATTTTAAAAAAATAGCGCCCTCTAGCGTATACATTACTCATTAGGTTGTTTCGAAATTACAACTCTTACGTTGGTAGAAAGGAGCTCTCTTCAAAAAGACTAAGTTTGCATAGATAGGTTAAGTAGAACTGGACTTACAGGCGTTTTTTCATAAGTTCCTGCTTCCCCCCACCTCTTATTTGAAGAGATAGACTAAAACTTGTAAAATCAAATATACGCTGAATTTCTTGAAGAATACGATAATCATAGTTTAAATGCATCTTAATTAGACAAAATTTGTAAATTATTCATTTTATAATTTTTGGTATTTAATTACGCCCTCTAGCGGTGGACCTACAACTCTGTAAATAATTTCCAAGTTTTTCTCGAGGTCATTTTTGTTATAAATTTTTTTGGGACACCCGGTACAATTTGAGTTACAGTTACTTACCCTATTTGACTCCTAATAATCATTTCCTTGCATTTAAGCCTATACTTCATTATACTATGAAGTTTAAAGGTTTCCGATTACGAAATAAATGTCAAATTTATCAAAATTCACAAAAAATTTGAGCAAGAGTATAATTAACCATTTTTATCATATTAGGATCGAATTATTTGTTAATTTCTTACACTTCAATTTGTCACCAACCATCGTTTCATTGCGGAACATTTTAGATACTTACATTGTAACAGAAATTTTTTGAACTCAAAAACTAATTATGTAAGATTATCTAAAATGAATGTTTGATTAAAATAGTAACTAAATTAACTTTATAATATTCTACTAACCTTTTAGATGATGTTTCTATTTTGTTTAATTAAAAACTTTTGTGCGTTTTTGAAAACGAGGGACCGTTTCTCTCCTCGAAACAATCAGTCATTTCTTTCCTCGGAAGATCATCCTTTCACATTGGTACTCTCCAGTTGGGATCCTATTATCGTCTGATTCAATCTCACTAGAAATCACTTACCAATTTATAACAGATAATAAAAGAAAACTTTTTTCTAGTTTTGGTCAGCTTTTTGAGATTTCGCCCCACTGTGTGTGGGGGCGTTTTAAAAAAGTATCTTATCCACATCTTGATATTCAAGTTGTATTCCGTCAGACTCTTGTTAACAAGAAGATACATTTTCTCCTACCTATTAGGTAGTATCGACAATATTCCTTTCAAAAATATTTTTGCTTAATGATAATGAAACGTAGAGAATCTTGTCAGTGATATATCTAAGAGTTTTAACACTTATACTTTGAGTATATAATTTTTATTTTTAAAAATACAACTATCCAATTTGTGTATAGTACTTAATTTAAATAACAATACAGCAGGTACAAACTTAATATGAAACATAAAATGTTCACCAAAATAAACCTCTTTAATTCTATTAAAAAGATTTGATAAATATAGCTAAAAAACATCACACATTTAAACCTAACTCAGTGCTAAAATTTGGAATTATACTCGCATGAATTATTCAATATTAAGAGTGTTTGTACATCATCCGAAAATAATTTATAATATATTTCGTGCACCATCATCCTGGTGGTATTACTTCAGTAATACAGACAGTTTTGATTTGCTGCGCGGAAAACTTGTATATGATGACCTTACTAACCAGCAACAGTTGATTGAGTTCAAGAAAATACATATTTATGGAGCAACAGTTACTGAAAATGAATTGATTACAGCTTTGGTTTGGAGATCAGTATGTTTGAGACAAGGAGTTGAGATGAGAACCAGAAAATTCTAGAGCGAAATATAGAAATAAATATATAAGACGTTCAAATTTTTTTAGGAGTTTCATACTTAATGTTAATATCATCCTGGATAAAATACTTACTTGAAAAAATCACTTAGACAAGGTAATTTCAAAATCCACTTCTGCTGTATGGACTTGTTGCAAGCTTGTTGGCAAGACAAGACAAGATGGTATACTGAATATACCAGTCAACAAATCCATGATTACATACGCAGTGCTTGTTAACCGAACAAACAATAGCTCAGAAAAAAACTGAACAAGATCACTAAGGCTAATCTGTCTAGTTCTCATAGGAGCAATTTCGATCTGCTCCATCACAGCCTTAGAGGCGTTACTGAACCTGCCACCTCTTCAACTTAAAGTGAAGAAAGAGGCGTTCAGTAAAACTGAAGCCAGAAAATCTGACAGGTCGCTTAAGAATTCTGATAAAGATAGAAGGCAGGGACAAACCAATGAGACAAATGAATAGCATGTTGGACAAAAATATCCCATTAGAAGTGGTAATTAACGATTGCCAATAATGACACTAGGAATATCACTCACCAGTTTTTCAGGTAGAGTTGCTAGGAATGAACAAATGTGCTAAGGAGTGTTTGAATAGAAACCTCTTTAAAAAGCACATTCACATTCTCTCAGATAGCCAAGCGATCTTAAAGGTTATAAAAGCTATTGAATGCACGTCCAATCTAGTGTGGGAGTGTAATCAAACTCTAAAAGCATTAGCTAACAAAAAAGTAACCTTAATATGGCCACCAGGTGATACCAGGAAGCAGCATCTCTACGTTGCGCAGAATTTATTCGTGGCTAAGATCTTCAATGGTTGAAGATCGCCTAACCGAACTGGCACGTTTATAAAAACGTACCCATGTATTTTGTCTGTTTTTACCTCTAAACTTTTGCGGAGTTTTGCGTCATACCCCTCAACATACCTCTAGCTGTTACGGCAAATCATTCACCACGGTTATGGAATATAAATAGGCTGCCTCATTCCGTGCGTGGTAGGGCTCCTCTGGATATCTTCAAGAAAAGACGGCAATATGTACGTGTGTATGTACAAGTTATTGTGTGTTAAGTTTTTCAAGTGTACAATAAAGAATAAATATTTTTAAGTACAGTACTTACGTACATTGATAAAATATCTACTTTTTACTTGTATCTATTATTATCAAAATTAATTTATAAGTTCTTGACTTGACCACGACTATGTGACCCCCTTCTGGCGCCAAAGCTGGATCCGCTCTTGTATGAGATGCCAAATCAATAACGGACAGATTGGATAGATAAAAAACAGATGGAATCTTACCGGAGAAAAAATCTAGGTCTGAGACAATCCAAAATAAGCATATCAGCTAAGAAGTCTGGAGAATTTCTCGTGGTGACCAGAAACGACATGAAACTGGTGGTCGGTCTTTTGACAGGTTACTACCCCGTCAAATACAACTTTAAGACGATAGTCAAGGCAGAGGACGACAACTGCAGATTCTGCGAGCAAGCCATGGAAACAGTGGAGGATCTACTCTGCGAATATTCTGTCCATTTCGATAAAAGGCTTAAGTACCTCGAAGGAGTAGTACTAATATCTTGGGAAGTGGAACAAAAACCTTTGGGAGGAGTCTACGTGTTTTGGAAGCAGAATAATAAGATTGAGAGTCTTTTATAAAATATCTTTAAGGTATAGGTGCAGAGTGGCTGTAAAGCCAAAACGAGTCTACAAAACACTCTAATGTTATTGATACTTAAACTTTGTTTTTAAACACTTAATTGTCAAAAACTCATATCTAACTAACGAAATGTAAATATTTCTAAACACTACATACTACAAAGCAACAAATATTCATGTTGAGAGTACTACATTTATATTTGTGCGCATATGTTTCGTTATGCGGAGAGTGCATGATCTCTTGTATATGTGGATGAGCTCATGCGCATTACAAGTTATTTGTTTGATCAACCACTTACCTTAACAATTTATCTAGAAGGAATATTTAGTTTATAGTAAGGGCTATCGTGTTTCTCAAAATATCCATCATAAGTTATTTGCAAAATTGTCTAGATGAAAAGTTATTTTAGAAACATTTTACATATTTATATAAAGTATTCAATTTTAAATTATTTTCGGATATGATTGAACACAAGTAACTTTAAATTTGGAGTAAATATCATCATAAATGTATATCCCAAATGTATTATCTTCGTTTATGTATAAATTTTAGTTATGTGCGATTGAGTCAGTAATGACTTAATAGTCAAGGTTACTTATACAAATTGTTTAATTTGGGATATAAATTTAGTTGATATGTTTCTGTTAGTACTAAATCAATACTGTACCGAAAATATTGTTAAGTATAAAGTCCATGAAATGCTTACTTGTTATTTTTGAAACAGTTAGTGATATTCATATTACCCTTATAAGAACACTCAAAATTACACAATAACACTGTCCAGTCCTTCGAGTTGGATATGAACCAACAACCTATGGAAGGATTAGAAAGTATAATTGTGAGTGTCGACATAGTGGTAATAAACTGTGTGTTCAGTACCCATAAATTGCATTTAATTGAAATATTTTGTGTTTCATTATTCAAGAATATATTTTATAGATTTATTTATTGAAATAATATTGTTTCATTGGAATACACAAACTCGTATGTTAATGGAAGTAAAATATTTTATAAAATTTTGGAAAACTGCTAACGGCATTGTAGTAGGATGAGGAAATCCCAAGCAATATCTATTAAAGACATTCAATAGTAATTTTCAAAACTTGACATTTTCACGTAGTTCCGACATTTTTTAAATAAGAAAATATATTCTTAAATAATATTTATTACAACTAAAGTAGACATACATTCAATGTTTAAAATTTTGAGAAATTGACAGGTATTTCGTTTGAAAAAAAAAATGATTATGTAAGTTATTTGTGCTGAAGATTTCCCTAATTATTTTTTATAATTTTAATATAAGCGTGAGAGAAAAAGTATAAAAGTTACATACAGTAGCTCAAAATAAAAAGTTCTAAAAACAGTTTCTGTCATATTCGTTCTACCTATTATATTAGGAGGATTCAATTGAATACCAACAATGTAATAACAATGCAACTGTTGTACAACCCTAGCAGACTAGTTCTGAGACACATACGCTACCATCTCAATACGTTCTAGATCGGACACCATGTTTCGAAGCGCTTTTAATTTGTTCTAGGTAACGGTAGCGGAGCTGAAATGTGAAAAAAGTGAACAAAAACTGAGACAAAACAGTGATCAAACGTTAAGTTCTTAGAAGAAAAATTATTAAATTCGGTCAAGAGAATGAGATGATTTAATTGCATATTTAATCGTATAATTTAGTTTTGAATTATAATATCCGTTTTTATATACATATAAAAGTTAGTAAATGCTGGATACACATCGTAATTCTTAAAAACAAAATAGACAAAGCACCACCAAATAATGAACACTCGTTAAGTTTAATAAAAATAATTTCGTTTGAATACACTAAACAAAAATATAAAAAACATATCTAAAATTAACAATTTACATAAGTCAAAAATGGCTAGTCAGCGAAAGTTCAACACGTTCCCGATCACTACCCCTTCCGGTAGGTAGCAGTAGCGCTAAGTCCGATGAATGCGAATTGAATAGTTGAATTCAGCGGACGTAGCGTAGTGCTACCTGCCGGTTGATGCGTTGTTGAGCGTTCGCTGTCAACACTTTTTTATTTTCTTTGTCGTGTTTGTTTACGACAGATATATTTTCAAAACCTACGCTATTTTGGTTGCTTTCATTGAACTTGACAAGTGTTAAATGTAGAGGTACTTTGTCTAGTTACTTTTCAAAGAATTACGAGGTGTATTCATCACATATCCAATTTTTATATGCATATAAAAACTGTCTTTATATTTCAACACAAATTATAGGGAATTATTTATGTACTTAATAAATTTCTCTTCCGCTACCGCTATCTAACACAAATTAATACCGCTCCGAAACATGGGAAACATGGCGTCCGCTCCAGAACGTGTTGAATTTGTAACATATCTTTCACCGAACAATTCCGCTAGATTTGTACAACAGTTTCATTTGCTTAATGCAACCATTGTTTTATTTTTCATTTATTCTTATCAATTCATCTCAAGTGGTTTTGTGATTTTTAGAAGAAAAATAAATAATGATGAAATAAAATTAAATAAAAAACTTTTGCATTGCAATAGAACTGCAAATAACTGAATTCATGACCCTGTTGTGGCTCTAGTCTTAAATGCGTCTGGAAAAATGTGATTCTAATTAACTTTTGCAAAGTATCTTTATCTATACGCACCGTCGTTGTAGCTACTGAAAAGGATAATCAGATGAGTTTACAACGAAATTGTGATACACACAAGTAGTGTCCAGAATATGGGATACTTTCTAGATATTTATTACATCACTTGAATAATTGTGGTTTTCAGATTTTGTCTTTTTGAATAGAGAACAAACATGCAAGAAAAGGATAAACAGATTCTATAATCAATTAAGAAACAAAACAACAAAACGTAAAATATTTTTCTAAAACACCTGAAAACAAAAGAAGTGACACTGTCTACACATCCAACAGGCATCTCAGTATTTAGAAAATAGATTAAACATCATCAATATGATAACACACTATAAAAAGGGAAGGACAAGAAAGAAATACATAAGCCCAATACAGAGGACAAAAAAATAGAAAAACTTTGGAGGAATTGTCGAAGGTGGTAAAAGTCTTTGCCAGCTATATTATGAGTGGTTTCGTATTCGAAAGCTTGTAAAATATATTGAAGTTAGTCCACTTTGGTGTTTCCTTGCCACGTTCCCAATAAAAAACTACTCATGATATAGTTACAATTCATATATATATATATATATATATATATATATATATATATATATATATATATATATATATATATTCTGGAAGGTTTTTCCAATTTCATACTTTTTCTCTACTATTTAATTTTAATTCTGGAACAACAAGGTGTCTACTTTTAATAATAACGCTACAAAATTAAGACCTAGTCAAGAAAAATAAAACAAGTAAAAAAAATGCCAATTTAAAATCGAAATTAGTGAGATCTATGGAAACATATATTGACTAGTTTATGTTCAAGATGGTTTAAATATTGGTGGTTTCTATTTTCCGAAAAAAAGTAAAAATTCGTTAAATTATAGGTTCTTTAAACCATCCTGACTATACATTAAAAAACTCTCTAATAAAAAATAATATTTAACGTTGTAACATACTAATGATTAAACCTTGTCGACGTTTTCTAATACCATCGAACATAGCTGAAGGCAAAACTTGGTAGAGAATTCTTTCAAAAAGCCCGAAGAAGTATGTTTTACGTCGTCTTCGTCCTGATTGCAAAAATTTTTACAGAAAAGGAGAATTGACAACGGATAGAAGTATTTGTCCATATTTTTCAGCAGGATACTTTCTAGAACCGGCACAGGTAGATTATTAGAAAGCCAAAATTCTATACATTTTAACAAAATGTTCTGCATCAAGATGTGATTTTCTGAAATATAGATTTTTCTGCAAAAAATTAACAAATTAATACATTTTTTTAACAATGTATTTAAAAATTCAGTAAGACCCCGCTTAACGTTGTTTTAGTTTAGCCCCGAAATTGTGCGCGGCTTTGTGTTTCCAAACATAGACATAGTACTCGTAATTCTAGACTACTGTATATATATATAATTTCTATACTGAAAAGTTGTGCAAATTTTAGAAAGAAACAATCTCTGGTCGAAGGTAGAGCTATATTTGTTTCAATATGCGGTGATCGGCGAAATGAGATATGGAAATAGAGAAATATAACGCTGGCAGGAGTACGCCCGAAATTAAAAGGAACACTTGAAAGAGATAGCTCTATCATAACTTTCTTCTTATCTCATTCTAATATTTCGAATTTTATTAAAAGCGCAGTCTAGTATTACTTTCTACTATATTTCTAAATATTAATGCATCTAAATGTTCTTGATTTTAGGTCTCTTCTGTTTTAAAATTAGTTTTCTTTAAATAATTTTTGGAGGAAAGTAAAAATTTGACGTTTCGACTTTCCTTTAAGTCTTTATCAAAATGATATTGACACTCACAATTTGTGTATTTATATGTAGCAGTACTTAATCATCAAATTATATGTAGTTTTATTAGAATTTACAAAATAGAGCTATAAATTTTACTTAAATTATTTAGCTTTTTCGTTTTTATGAATGTGAACCATTTCTAAAAATTCTCTTTTTCGTGGTTAGATTCTGTTCCAAGAATTTTTGAATTTTTATAATTGAATTAATGCTTTTTTGATATTTCATGTTTTGTTAACGCAGTTTTATTTTTTTTATCGTATTGATGACCTCTTAGTTTATTTTCTAAATATTGAGAGGTCTGCCCTATATAGACAGCGTCACAATTAGTACAAGGCACTTGCTATATAATATTACTTCTTTTGTTTTTTTGGTGTTTTAGATTTCAATTTAGTGAAATATTTGGATAACGTATTATATAAGTTTAAATATTAAATATATACATAACATATCCGAAACAGTGTTGTTGTGTTTCTTGTTTGGTGCCATGCTGTACGGACGCATTTTTATCATTTGAAACAAAAAAAAAAATAAAATTGTTTTGGCCCTTGGAGCATACCGAAAAAATTATTCTGGCCCAAAGGCTTCAAAGTTAGGAGAGTCCTCATTTAAATTCACAATTCCGTCCAATGGATAATTTTTATTTGATTTGATCAATTTTTATTAGTTGATCTTGGAATCTTTTACATTGGACTGTGCTACCGAATATTCAGAAATATCTTATAATAATTCTAGTTTGTCACGATAGTAGAATAAAATTTGTCATTTAATCTCGACACTATGTCACTTTTCATGAAATTACTTTATATTACTATAAATGGACAATGCAAGAATGACACGTTCATTAAACTATTCGGTAGAGCAGTCGAATTTGCTTGTGTTGAAATTATATTTCTTCCTGCCGTCACAGCCCCAGTTTATTTACTTGGTTCTAAACTCTATGTTATTTGTGCACGACCCCACGTTCTAAACACTTTATAAGCTATTTTTGTCCTGTGCACTAGCGATTCATCACCATACCCTTCTTTAGTGCAATCAAGCCTCCCCCAGATTCTACTAAACGTATAGCAGACGATCTTCGAAATGTACATTTTCAAGTTGAAGAAAGTTAGCCACTGTTTCGCGAACCTTGTTTAACTATTTTTCATCCACAACCGGATTGATACATTTTCCATAGATATATGCATAAAACAGACGGCTATCTTTTGCTGCTGCTGGACGAAAGGCATTGTACATTCGGTAAAATTGAACATATTTTTCAGTAACTAGAAATCTCCTGTTTACATCATTATATATTTCCTAAAATTTTACAATTAATAACGTTTTCGAATTTTTAGTTTCATCTTATATTAGCTGGCTGATTTCACAAATTCTTTGGCTACTTCTACTAATAGTCCCGGAAACCAAGGTTTTCACCCTCGATTTCCATAAACCTACATCGTTTTTAATGAAATTTTGGCAGCATGTAGAGAATACCTCAAAAAGCAAAATCTACCCTACGCCGATGTATGCTTTTGCACTAGGGGGTTCCCCCAACTAGAGGTTGAAAACTTTTATGTTGAAAATAACTGCGAAAATTGATAGATTGTATTTATGTATTATTTTTTTGCATCTAAGATGGTATAGTATGAATTATTTTGATTTGAATAAGCAGTATATTAGTACTGATTTATTAAGTCACATTCAATTTTATGATATAAGACATATATCAATAATGGCTCTAGTAAATAATTCGATGATATTAATCCATAAATCCTCACGTACCTTATGTAAAACTCAACCAAATATGAAGCTGCATCAATAATTTCTTTAACATTTTTATCTTTAATTTGAAATTCGACGTCAGCCTGTTTCATCTTAATTTGCACATTATCAATTTCTGATACCATTTTCGATACACTAGAAATTGGTGGTGAATTATCTTTATTAGCTAATGATTGTACATAATGCGAGATATTCTGTCTAATATCTCCAACTTCAGGTATTTCACATGGGCTTTCTCTGCCACCTAAAGATAAAACAATAAAATGGGGAAAAGCTTGACATACAAAATTTGCAGTTGGATATTCGGTGTCATAAATACCTTGGTGTTCTAAATCATCACCCCATTGGCGAATACTATCTAAAGATGAACTAGTGCTCAAGATATGCGCCGGTGAATTGTTAGAATAAACCAAATTTTTCTCATTAAAATCATCCTGTATATTTCTTACTATTAATTCAATGTAATCTTTAGTATCTGTTGGATTCTTTTTATTTTGAATAACATTTAAATCCAGATGCAACTGTTCCAAATATCTTTTGAAAGCTACTAATTGGAAACCGAGGCTGTCACCAAAATGACCATCTAATATTGCTATTTTTGCTGCTGCCTGAAACAATTTCATACATTTTTGCATTGTTGAATATTGACAAGACAAACTTATACAAAACGGAATTTCATGATTGAGAATAGGTTGATGGTATCAGAATAGAATGTTATTTTGGAATGTGTAATTAAATATTACATTGCAGTACACTTTATTTTTTTTAAATTCCAAGTTCTACTTTCAGCTCTAGGATTCCAACAAACACTAGCTTGTAATTACTATGCATTCTAGAACTATAAGAACAAAACTTTTCTCCTTCCTGCAATCGTCATTGTTTGCTAAAATATTTGCATCTAGTGGTACTAATTTTAGAGTAAACATGCCCGGAAAGACATTGCCAGAGTGTTTCTTGTTCTGTTTTTTCATTTCATAATAAAAAAACTGTCCTTACCTGATAATTATGAACTTCAAGACACTTAGACAATATATTATCTGTATCATAAAACCCATGATAAGTTTCTAAAACATAGTGAAGTGTTTTGTGACCTAATTTAAATTTGGGAGCTTCATATATGCTGTCCAATGATGATGAACTATTTTGTTCTAGAGGTAATTCGTTGTTTTCAATTTTATGTATACCATAAGGAGAATAATTCTTAGAAAATAGAAGTTTCTGGTCACTGGGATTAAATGTTATCGCCATAGATGGAAGACCAGGTATTTCTATAGGTAAATTTTCGGTGTTGCTTTGTCCTTGATTTGGAAATTTCAGTACTCTTCTAGTATTTTTGAAAAATATTACTTTACTCTCAAGTTTTCTGTTATCATCGTCCATAGGTTTTCCCAAAATTGTCTGGAATTTAAATTGATATCACAACAAAATATTTTGGACAAACAAAAAAAATATTTGTAGCTAGAAAATATTGAAAAATAGACCAAATATCTGAAATTAAAACAAAATAATGGATAGGAACTATATATGAAAAAAGGGGAACAAACTTAATCCGATAAATACAGGACAATTTCTTTAACACAAGTAACAAAATCTACAAAATTTTTGAAAAAACGACTAATGCATTTCTTAAGAAAACTTAAGACACCTAATAGAGGAAGGGGGACAAATGTTACTAGTATTTACTGATTTCAAACCAGCCGTTGAGTGATTCATTCGAAAAGACATATGGACAATACCAGATGGTTGAAAATACCTAAACAGATAATGAATAATATAATAAGCAGAAATAGGAATAGTGAGGGTAAGAAAGAAAATATGCAGGCAATATCTGAGGTGTTTATAGTGGAAAGAAAAATAAAGCAAGTGGGCAGTTCAAGCTCACTGCCTTTTATATTTACCATGAAAAAATAGTCAAGAGCATAAAAAGACAATGTTAACATTGTAGTACAACAATTGGATATAGGAACATGGAACCTATAAAAGACATCAACAAAAAGATAATTAAAATAAAATAGCTGAATTATTAGATATTGTGATAAAGACAAATAGATTAATGAAAATAATAATGGAGGCTGAAATCTTTATTAATAAACGAGGGGGAAGACCAAGAACGAAGTGGACACATAAAATAGAGGAATAGGAGACAACAGGAGGATATGCTTTGGACGAATTGATGAGAATGGCAATAGACAAAAAACAGTGGAAGATATGTATATAAGAGGGACCAAAGCCCAGCTTGAGAAAGTAACACACAAAACAATCACAAAAAATATCATCACCACAAAACACAATTAACTATGCTTTAATTTACCTGTGCCATCGACTGACTACCCCAAGCCAAAAGTTTTCCAGTGTGATCTATGGCCATTGTATACTCTAAACCACACGACACATGTAAAAATCTCTGAGAAAAGAGACTATTCATGCCTTCTTGTTGTTCAAGTTTTGGAACACATAATCCTTCTTCTCTACTTTTACTCCATAGAATCTACAATAATTGACATTTCGTGAAAAAGCTGTGGAGAGGACATTTTTATTCCATAGTCTATTAGTAATTAAAATAATGACAAATTATTAGTGCATACAATTAACGCTAGTGCATTAAAATGTAATTATTATTATTTAATGTAAGAAAAATTACTGTTTTCACTCTAACAAGTTAGTTTAGAATTTAACAATAGGTGATATCTAATATTTCTAATATATGATCAAAAAACAAACGTATACAAGTCAGTAAAGATAGAATATTTTTATTATAGGATAGGATTTAAGAATAAGTATCACATGTATAAGAATAAATAATGTTTATATATATTGGACGATTTTTAATGAATACCTCATTTATTAGAACAATTATGTAAATAGTAAAGATATTACCTTGCCATTATGTAGAGCTACAGTGTGCCTATATCCGACATCAACTTGCTCGATGGGCTTCTTGTTAAAACCTGTGAATATGTGTGTACTAGCTTTCCACGAATCAGAAGATTTGAAAGAACCGCAATTTTGTTTCTGATTGTTTTTTGACTGGAATATTCGTACTTCTTGTGGACTAGCTCCCCATGTATGAACTTCTTGATTACTAAGTACAGCAATCTAGAACGAAATAAGAGTAATGCGATATTCTATGCAAAAAATATTATTTTAGAAAGTTAATGGTCTTATAAGTTAATTTCAGATTTTAAAGATCCAAGACGACAATTTTATCTCAGGAAAATCATGTGATTTTAAATGAAAACAATTTTATTTATTATGCGGACGACCTACTAATATTCGCTAGCGCAAAAGAAAAGCTACAAAATGAAATAGAAAGGTGGAGTGAAGAAATGAAGCAGATAAACATACAAAAGACGGACATAATGAAGATATCAAACAAACAAAAAAAAAATAACTGCAAATACAAGAACAGCGTTAACAGGCTGAAGTATCTAGTGCCAATCGTAAAAATCAATAAGAATCAATAAGAAAATATCTACATATGTAGCCCTTATACAGGTATTCTTAAACAAAAAAGGCATAATAAAATATACAAAAACAAGAATCTATGAATCTGTACTACTACCAATGTTGATTTATGGTTACGAATCCTGAATGCTAACCAACAAATTGAAGCAAAAAATAACATGTGAAATGAAGGTACTGAGAAAAATAGCTGGGGTGAAAAGTCTCAATAAAGTGAGGAGCGACATAATTAGACGTGTATTAAATGTAGTGAGTACAGTGCAAAAAATCGAACAACAACAATTGAGATCGTTTGGGTACATAGTGAGAATTAAAGAGGACTGAACAGTTAAAAGTGATATCGGAAATCGAAACAAAGAAAAAAAAAGATAAGAGGCAGAACCAGAAGGAAATGGAATTGTAAAAAACTGAAAAAAAGAAAGAAAAGACTGTACAAGATAGTATTATCCGGAAATATCACCTTTACACCCATAGTAGAAGAGGTTGCGGATAAGGAAGTAAGTATACCAAATAAATAACAAATTATATGATAAATTTTTTGCTTCTTCATCGTGCACGTTTTGATAACCATTTAGAATTCTTAGAAGGTATATTTATTCATAATGTAAACACACTTGGTTCTTATCAAAGTCATCAATTTTTGACTGAATGTTCAATTCATTTAATTTGGAAACTATACTTATTAAAAAATATACTCACGTTGTGAAAATAAGCGGTAGCAACTTTTTCAATAGGCGTATTACTATCAGAAGGTACTATTATCATGACGGGTTTCACAGATTTGCTTGCTTCTATATTACTACCTTCTAGCTGACCAAAAACATTGGAACCAAAACCATATAATTTACCATCACAACCTAAAATAAGCGTATGTGCGTGGCCAGCTGATACCTAAAATACAAATTTTAAATTTACAATTATTACGAAAATGTTGGATGGGTTAGGTTAGGTTGGATAAGAAAAACGAGAAAAAGGATAATTCTTTAACAACATATAAAACAAATATTGGACATTTATGAAATGTAAACTTTCTTTTAGAAGAAAACTCAAGAAAAGGTGATGAGTTTTTTTTGCTATTATTTTCTATATTAGTTAAACATTAATTGTAACAATACAAAGTCAGAAATTATTATGTAGATATTTAAACGAATAATTTAATGCACACACAGTCACAGTCTTGTATTAGCGAAAATACGAATACAAATGTCACCGAGAAAGGAGCCGGAAAAAATAACAATGAAAAAAAAGACATAGTGTTTAATTTCTAACACCTTGTAAGTCCAAAAAGTATCTTTTTGATTTTTTGTGGTCATTCGATAGACAACTCTAGATAACTGACACTAACATCTTGAAAGCGATCTATGAATTTCGAAAAAAAAATATATGTATAATTTTCGCGATATATAAACACTGACAGTTTTTTTGCTCCCTTGAAAAATTCTCATTTTTGACTTACACTGTGTTAGCTCGTGACGATAGATTTCCTGTGACATAAAGGATTTATATAAAAAAAAGACTAGGGAAAAAAAAAGAAAGACCAATGAACGCAGTGGAAGATGTAATCGAGAGCTTGGGCAAAATCAGAAAAAACAAAGAAGAAGCTGCTAAGAAGGCGATAGGCACACACATAGTCGTAATAAACATCAAAAACATTAATACAAGTCGAGAAATTAAAGAAAAATGTAAACAAAAACAAGAAGCTTTCTTAGCGTATAGAACGTTACAAACACCACGAGCTTACAACAAATACAAATTGATTAGAAACGAGACTAACTTAGTAGTTAGGCAGATAAAAAGCGAACATCGAAAAAATTGGAAGTAAACTTCTACAGCGTTCAAAAACAATAGGAAGAGTGATAAGACAATAAAGGCAAGAAATAACTGAACTTTGCGAATCAAGTCAAATATCAGAAGCCGAATGAGTAGACTACCTAACAGAGCTATTGGAAGGAGAAAGTAACACTAAGCAACCAACACACTGCACATAAGGAATAACGTGGAAGTCACCATTTAATAACGATACCAAGACCTGAATACATGATGGAGTCTATAATGAACTGCTGAAGTACGGTGCCCAACATTCTGCTACATTTAAAATACCAGATAGATGGCGAACATGTTCAAAAAATGAAATAAACAAGATACGGTCAACTACAGATGGATAAATTTGTTGTATACAACATTGAAACTCGTTACAAAAATTCAGATTCAGATCAGTAAGTTCCTGCATAGATGCAGTATTTATCCTACGATAACTGGTTGAGAAATTCATAGAATATAATAAATCAGCATTCCTATGCTTTATTGACCTCAAAAAAGCCTTTGATCGTATTAAAGTGTAAGATGTTATTCACCTATTGTACAATAGATACATAACTACTATTATAATCCAGACCATCGAAAACATATAATCGATAATCAAGTTTAGGTTCGCATTAATGGTAAACAATAAAAACCCATACCAGTCAACAGCGGTATCAGACAAGGAAACTCGCTTTGTCTCGTCTTATTCAATATAATAATGGTTGAAATCATAAAAAAAGGTGTGACTAGAGAAAGGTTATGAAATTTGTTATGCTGAAAGTATTATGGTGGAACAAACATCTAAAACAAGGAACAAAGGCGCGCTTTTACACAGCGTCAATCAGACACATAATGACCTATAGATCAGAAACATGACAAGAAACAAAAAAGAAAAACTCTTGGAGACCACAGAAATGAAAATTGTCAGGCGGAAAAAACTATTAGTCTGAGAAAGAAGCGTAAACATCAGACGATTATGTAACTAATGGGTATCATAGCGTAAACAAACATGGAACCAACATACAAGTCGAATGACTGATAAAAATAGCAAGGGATGAATCTCCAATTGGAACAAGGAGTAGAGGTCGACCACGAAAGAGGTGGAGTGACAATCTAAAGCCAAAATGAGGAAAGATATCGAAAAAGGAATAAACGTGATTAACAAAGAAGAAAGAAGGAGAGGACTAATGTTCAAATGGAAAATAAATATTTTACTTTCACAATTATATTAAAGCATCTGTGTGTTTCGTGATAATTGGTTTTTATATTAAAAGTTTAAAATGATTTTATAAGAAAAAATCAAGACACAACATTACGAAATATATATAAAAAGGTTTAAGAAGTGAAACAAAAAAAAAAACAAAAAAATATTAATCTACATATAAAAAAAACTTTTTTCGGTACTCAAGCAAAATATTAATCCATATATAAAAAAATTACAAAATACAAAAAACGTTTTTATTTGCAAATTTCTAATACTTTTTAAAATAATGTGAATCAGTTTGATGGACCTTGTGGGGAATTCGAAATCGCTTTAGATATTGATGAACCAGTGCGATTTACACAAAAAACTCTGAATCGATTTCGGAGAGCATAAAATTCCCCACAAGGTCCATTAAACTGATTTGAATTACTTTTTTAATACGCAGTTTAAATGGTAAAACTTTGAATTTAAATTGTATGTAAGTACTTAAAATTGATATTAAGAGCTCAAACTGATAATTTTTTTCTATATGTAGACTAATATTTTGCTTGAGCATGAATCACCCTAAATTCTGTATGTTCAATACCTGACCTTCATTCTCATTACCATGGCCCCAAAACTATTTTCAAGGCCGTGTTTTTCTAGTTAAAAATGCTTCCATGTAATTTCTCAATTTGTACTCAAAAGAATTATCTGTAGGATTGTACTTAAAAGGTAGATCCAAAGAAAAAGGATAGTTATTCATTTTGCTACAACTACAACTTCTTAAAGACACTAGCGTTGTGTTGTTGTATAAATGTTAATATATAGTTAATTGCCTAATTTGTATCATTAACCAAAAGAAAATTTATTGGTATATCTTCTTGATATACCACTCCACACTACACTCTAATAATTATTTCCTTCTTCATAGAACAGTGAACTTTTTTTACCTGTTTAATGGGTTCTGGAAAGTCTAATAGTTTTGGCATAAATTCGTTATCACAGTTTCCATGCCCAAGTTGTCCATGAATTCCCCAACCCCATGTATAAACCTTACCAGCTGAAGTCAACGCTACACTGTGGTATTGTCCAGCGCAAATATCTATAATTTTGCAAGAAGAAAGACTGGTTATCATTTGAGGATATGGACTTTCTTGAACAGAGTGACCTAATCCTAATTGTCCGTATGTATTTGACCCCCAAGAATACACCTGGAACAATAATAATATAAAAACATTGAATCACAGTTCTATGTTATACGAGGATGTATTGATATCTAATTAGCCTATACCAGTTCCATCCATAAACAAAATATTGCGTTACCATAACCACGAACAATAACTTATTAAAAGTGTCAGTGTAAAGTTTGACGTCAAAAAAAGAAAACAAGAGTTACGCAATAAATTAAAAGAAAAAAGATGTCCACTGAAATAGTGAAAATCGAAAAATTGCAGTATCGAGCCATCATCAAGTAAAAGGTCGTAAATTTTCTTCCAACGAGAAGGTAATGGAAGCTGTAGATGTCTGGTTTGCAGAGCAAGAAGAAACATTTTTTTTAAAGATCTAGAGACATTGCAGGTTCGCTGTAATAAAAGTATCTAATCAAGAGGAGAATACGTTGAGTAATAAAATATTTTGACATTGAGATTTTGTTTGGTTCTATAGTAGGCTAAAAATTTTTCAATATATCCTCGTATATCGTAGTCTTGTGTTTAACAGATCAATATTTTGTCATAATGTAAACACAGAATCTACATATTAAAGTTAAAAAATGATCCGATTGCTAGTATGACTTTTAAGATTTTTTGATTTTTCCCGATACTTACTCAACAGCAAACTTGGGTCAGTATGAGTTAAAAATATGCTTTTTCATAATTACCTCATACATAATTTTTTATTTTTTATGCTATCGGCGATAATTATCTATCTATCTTTATCTACTTTGTGATGAACGCTGCTTTATGTTATTAAAGTAATCATTCAAAGTGACCACCTTCAAATAATTTCAATAATATATAATTACTTTTCTCCTCTGTTTCCATAGTGTGTACTATACAGGAATGAAAGCTTATAAATAGTCATTTTCATCATAATAGTAATTTAATGTAAATCTTCGCTACAGGATGAATTTTGTGAAGGTCGTCCAAAATTGGCTGTTGTGCCAGAAAGCAGTCATGCTGTGCGTAAACTGATATTCCAAGATCGTCATGTGACATACCGTGAGATTCAGATTCAGAAAAAATAAATCGCGATGCTTCAAAAGACGTCTATAAGATCGTGACAGGTGACGATCTTATATACCGATGCATATGAACTCGAAACTAAACACTAATCGACTGTATGGGTCATTCTCCACTACGATAATACAAGCTCTCAGTTCAAACAAAAACATGTTGAACGGTGAAAACATCGAATTAATGGGTCATCCGCTGTACGAATGGCACGAATGATTATTTCTTATTTCCGCAAATAAAAATAAATTGCGAAGTCAACGTTTTCCTACACCTAAAGAAGTGGTTGATGCTTTCAAATCACATGTTTTGGAAATACCTCAATCGGAATAAATGGTTCAAACGCATGCAAAAATGTATTGAGCTAACGAAAACAATGTGGAATTGGAGATATATGGCATTGAAGTATATGAACAAACAAGAAACTTTAGAAAGTTAATACAGAATATTGAAATTCTGACTGAAAAATGTAAACAGTTATATCTTCGTTTAATTTACACCGTATTGTCATATCTTAGGAAATTTCATTGCGGGCCTATTTTTTTTTTGAAAACAACATTTCTATTTCTAATGTATTGAAAATATAAATTTTCGAGTGAATCTTGGTATTATTGGAGTTCAAAAATAATCCAAATAATGGATGCTGATAATGATAAAGTTGAAAACGTACATTGTGAACATTTAGGTACAGAAATGTAATGGAAAATTGTATCTTCATAATAACACTAGTTCCTACATTTTGAATATTTTTAGGTACCCCAAAGTAAATAATATATAATATTTTGATGAACAATAAAACCAAATCCAGTATTTGTTTTTATTTGTCTATCTCAAAACTCAAGTGGCAACCATAGCAACATTGAGATACATTTTGATTATAGAAAAAAACTGCTGATGTCATCAGTTAAATATAGATCGTAACCTATAATAAATTATTCCTCTAAGCAGTCAATCAATATGAAATACTTATTTTGTTAATTTTCAACTACATCGTTTGTTAAACTGAAAATATTTCCAGATATCATTTTGAGGACTTCCTGTATATATAACAAAATATTGAATTTTTTTAAACCTTCAATTTTCTAATTTTAATTCATAGATTGCATGTATGTGATATGAAAAATTAGTAATAATATATTATTAGTTAAAAAATATTCTTCACTATAAAACGTTTTATAAAGAACAAACCATTTAGGTTTTTCTTGTGTTTACAAGATAAGACAAGTATGAAGAATATTTTTCTCCTTTTATGTTTATTATATATATACGAAAACGTTCTGGCAATTGTAAGTATTTGTATATAAATTTTATAGATCATCATTTATTATTAAAGATACAAAATTATCTATTTCTAGTTGATACATCGATAAAGATTTGCCTTACATTGCATAATACCAAAAAAATTCTCAGTTACTATTATTATGACATAAAGTCCATAAATTGTTCTTTCCTTTTTCTTCCTTTCCTTTTTATTTTCGAGTATCAGAACAATTTTAATAAATTTTCTTTTGTAAATGATTTGATTTATTTTAAATGGGGCTGATATCATCAGCCCACCTGTTCTCACTTTGATATGGTAGGTCACACGGAATGACAAATTGATAGTCCAGGAGCTGTCAATCTGAAAAGTCCCCTCATACCGTGCATGTATTTTTTTTATAAGAAAATTGATAGTTCATAACTATAAGAATTAAAAACGCGAGTTTTGCGTAGATTTGCAAAGCCGGAAAAATGTTTAAAAATTAATAATTATTAAAAAAACCGATAAATGTTTCTCTCATGGTAAGAAATGGTTTGCCTAAAGTGTATTCGATAGAAAATTTTATGCTATTTCTGAATTTACTCAAATAATAAATTTTTTTTGGCTGGGAGAGTTTCCTCTGAAGACATGAGCGAGGTATGCTAGTTTCCGGCATTTAAATGTTGTCAAAAGTTCAAAAGGCCTGTTTAAGACCGTTTCATGCCATTTCAAATATTTCTACACGGCTGACTGTGGCGGCATTCAGTGTCCAGACTTCAGCTCCGGGTTCAGTTGACCGGTGACGCTCTGTCCATGTATCTATATTTATATTCAGTACTATTTCATTTTTTTAAGGTTAATTTTTATGTCGGTGACTACTGGGTTATGGTCCGATCCTATATCCGCACCCGTATAGGTGGCGACATTTGTGACTCAGTTCCTAAACCTTTTGGTTATCAGAATGTGATAAATTTGGTTTTTATTGTGTGTCCTTTATGTTTTAAAATTTTATTCTAGAAAAAGAGATGTCTATTGACACTAATTTTCAGATGACCGAAAAACAAATTGAGGCTACCAAAAAATTAATTAGAAATACTTGCATAAATAAGCAGGGAGTAGCTCCTGGTAAGTTTTAAAAATGGAATCCTGTGAAAGGTTGAAATTTATTCTGTCGTTAAAAACTAAGCATCAATTTATATAAAAATCAAAACTAAATTTTACTTTCATTAAGCACTAAAAAAGTATTTTTCTTTATCTTCTCAAGGTCTGTAAAAAAATCAAATCAATTTGTATTTACTAATCCTAGACCAACTTTTAGTTGTTTCCGAGATATTTGAGGTTTTCAATTATTATTGTATTAGTTAACAAGTTTTAATATTTTATGTATACTTTTAGTAGGCTTTGTAATATATGATACTTATTTAACTGTCATTAGTCAATTGTTGATATTTTCGAAAATCGTTAAAATGTCTCGTTCTATAATTTAATAACGAAGATTATGTGAATTTGCTTGTAATAAATGGGAAATGTGACAAGTTGTTACAAGAACATGTACTTTATTTGCTGCTATTTATTATATTTAAGAAACTCAAATATCTCGGAAATGACTAAAAGGTGGAATAGGATTAGTAAATATAATTTGATTTGATTTTCTTACAGACCTTGACAAGATAAAGAAAAATACCTTTTTATTTCTTAGTGCTTGTATCAACGGGACAAAATAAAATTTAGACGACACCTGCATCTCTAAAAATTTACAGAAAGCATTTAATATCTGGATAACGGTAAGGTTTATGTATACGAAAGTATATTTATATATTTATTTTTTACCCCTGAATACATTAAAATAAAAAAAAGCGGGTGGTTTTATTTGAAAAAATAAAGAAATTTGATATTTATGAAGTTAAACTTTAAACACTTTTTATAGACACCCTGTATAAATTGAAAAATTTTTCAACATACATTCAAATACATCTGACCTTGCTAAAAGCAGCCAAATAGAAATCATTTTCATATCTTTAAGGGTATTCTCGTAAAAAAATAATTTAAAGGTCTGTAACGGTCAAATTTTTTACAAAAAAATTAATAACTCAAAAAGTATGCATTTTTCGAACAAGTATTTTGCCATATACAGATAGCTTTCACTAGTCGTGGGACACCCTATATGTGTCTAAAATAGTCTTGGGAATAGGATTTAAATGAATTTGGATTTAATGAATAAATGAATTATGGATTGCCGATATATTTCTTATTTTACAAAAGATGATTTATTTAAGCCTATTCCGTTTTGAAACATTTTATATTTGAGATAATTGAACTTTACCATATTTTTAGAAAAAGTAGATGGGATGTATAAGGGAGAGTTCGACTTTTCAGATAAAAATTCAATGGTAAACTACAAATTTTATTTTATATTATTTTGTTAATGACATGACCATTTTTTAGTGTTATATGCATTGTGTTTTGAAAACCTATAAATTGGTAAGTCTATAATTATGTAATAAGTAAATTATCCGTTTTATCTATTTTTATTTAATAATTTTATGTTGTACGTACAGAACGTCTTAAATTATAAGCGATAACAATATAGCAAAATCGTAAATGACACATATAGATTTTTAAAAGATAAGAAAATACACTCGTTAGCATAAAAATCGATTCAAGCGACATCCCTGCAATCACAAGTATCTGTCAAAAAAAACTGGACATGAAATTATATTTTTCTTAAAACTAATAGTTCCTTTCCAATAATATGTTATGATCGCTAATCAACCTTTTTATGCTCGTTTCAAATAGAGATAATTAAGGGTAAATGACCCTTATAAAAGGTTATCTACCTGAGCCACTACTATCACTTAGCCATCAAACGTCAACGGATACACATTTTTGTTAACAACAAACAAGAATCCTACCTGACAATAGACAAAACAAGTGATAAAACCGCTCAAGCGGTCACCCTATTGCGACAAGGCCAGAGGCAGCGGGTAGTGGACAGACGCTGCTACTCTACTGTTTCCAGAGTTTACCATTGTTGCCAAGAGACCAGTAACTTTCATCGAAGACGCGGTTCCGGAAGAAAAATGTGCACATTCGAGAGAGATGTCATTGTCAGCACATCGCTGAGAAATCGGGCACTTACTGGTATTCATAGACACGCGAGGAGTAGCTGTTCTTAAGGGGGCTAGCTTTGAGCCAAAAAGGCTAGCTACTCGCATCAAATTAACCCCAGCTCACAGAGTTGCTCGTATACGATGCCAGAGAACACTTTAATTGGACTTACGAACAATGGAACTTTGTTATCTTCTCAGACGAAAGCAGAGCGTGCCTGCTTGCTTAAAGAGGACGATTCCACAGAAGACCTCGATAAAGACTCACGTCGTTTTCTACACCAGTTTCATCGGCGAAAAATTAATCCTGATGCATGACAATACCTATCTATGTAATACAATTCGAAATTGGCTAAAGTCCTCCAATTGAATATTTATAGGATGAACTTAAGAGAAAAGCTCGGACAAAGATCCTGCACAAGCCACGAAATTGGACCTGAAAACGGCGGTCACTGAACAATGGGATAGCATAGAACAAAGAAACTTATTCATCCATGAAAAACTGTTATTAGTGCCATAGGAGGGAGCACTAAATATTGCTTGATTTCAAATAAATTATTATGTTAACGAATGTAACTTTGTATTTTCTCTACTGTTAATTATAACCCCTTTTTAATTGTTAAGGATTCCTTTTCATTTGATATTTTTTTTTCACCAAAAAAATAACTCAATAACAACAAAGACTACTCATTCTAAATCTAAGATTAATGGTTTTGAGATGCTAAAATCAAAAAAGAGAGTCTGACTTGATTTGTTTACTTACGAATGTATATTATATTATATATTATAGAAATTATATAAATTATATATTTAGAAATTACAAAATAATATAATTTTTGATTTCTTGTTTATCGTTTCCATCTCAACAACTTTTTTCTTAAATATATCATCACTCAATAAGTCTTGTGACTGACACACAGATGGCGCTGCTATTGTCAAATACTATGACGTTTATGAAGTACCAGCTTTCAAAAGACTACGTTTCATGACATTTCAATTAGTCAGAAAAAAGTGACAACCATTCAGGTTGTTAGCTATTTTGTTATTTTCAAAACAAATTTCGTGTGTTAATTTATCATTACTGATGAAAAAAAAAAATACTGTAGAAGCTCAGCAATTGCTTCAAAAGTGTTATCCCGAATCTGCTCAATATAAAAGAACTATTTTTTATTGGTTTGCTGAATTTAAACGTAGTCGTACAGACACCTATGATGGTAAACTTTCTGATCGTCCAATTAAGGTGGTTACTCCAAACACCAAAAAGAGATAAAAATTGGTAATATCTCTAATAAATCGTAAATTGAAATTGCTTGAGATACCTGATGCCGTAAAGATATCAGAAGACTATGTGTTTACAATTATGCTTAACATTTGAACATGAGAAAGTTTTTTCAAAGTGGGTACCGCGTTTACTCACAGTCGATTAAAAATTAGATTTTTTGCGTCGATATATGACAATGGATGAAACATGGATCCACTATTTCACTCCGAAGCGTCCAAAGGCACAACAGTCAGCTGGGAAGGTAATAGCTTCAGTCTTTTGGGATGCGTATGGAATATTTTTCATCGACTATTTCCAAAAGGCAGAGACAATCGATAGCGAATACTACATAGAATTGTTGGATCGTTTGAATGCAAAAATCAAAGAAAAACGAACAAAAAACACTGTTTCACCAATGCTTAAATTGAACGAATTACACTTTGAATTGCTTGCTCATCCACAGTATAGTCCAGATCTGGCCCCCAGGTACTACTAACTATTCGCTGATCTCAAAAAAATGCGTTTAGGAAGCGTTTGAATGATTGTATTGCTCTTAAAGGTGATTACATTGATGAATAAAATCCATTTCGGGCAAAACAAATGTGTTTTTCTTAGTAAGTCACACGACTTATTGGGTGATGTGTTACAAACTTAGTATGAAATTATTATCAATAAAAACAACAAACGAATTTTGTGAAAATGTACTTAGCGTGTAAAAAATATTTTGAATATTTGATTTACTCTAGAATATTTATTTATTCATCAGTATCTTTGTCTGTTTAAAGCTGCTGAATTAAACGAATTTAACAAAATTTTTTACTTGCAGATAAAAAAAGACAACACATTTGACTGGGAAGAAGGTATAAATGTTATGCAGACTATCGCTCCTCCTAATATTGCTACACCCGTTATTGAAAGTATTAAAAACTGTAAAAATGCAGTTAAGACGGACAATAAATGTACAGCTGCTCTTGAAATCGCCAAGTGTTTATATGATGACGATCCTGAAGTAAGCATGAGCAATTCATAATAAATGTAGGTTCACATCAAGATAATACACTCGTGAATAAAAAAATCGACTCGACACCCTTGCAATTGCAAATCATTGCAAAAAAACTGGACAATAAATTGTACTTTTCTTAGAGCTAATTGCATTAACTTCAAAATGATATATATTATTATAATATTTCTTGCTCTCAAGTCCAATGATATGTTATGATGGGTAACAACGCTTTTTATACTTGTGACAATAGTGCTAATTAGGGGTAACTGACTATTATAAAAGGTTATTTACATGATCAATTACTATCAATTAGTCGGTGAACTAACCATGAGTTAGTCTGCTGTTTCCAGAGTTTACCATCGTGGTAAATTCTTTTCGATTTTAATTTTCTCAATGATATCACTGAAAATATTCGTTGATGAGATGAACTTGGTTATGGAGGATCAGGCTCCCAGTTTTTCATACTCTCTTATGCTAAAAATTTGGACATGAGCTGTGCGTAAGATGGGTGTAGCGTTTGCTCACAATGGAACAAAAACAGCGTTTTTGAAGATGTTTCCATCGAGTGTTTGGCGATATTTTACAGAAATAAAGCCGAGTTTTTGCGCCGTTCCATAACCATGAATGAAACGTATGGGTCGATCACTTCACAACCGAAAAAAAAAGAGCAATCAAAGCAATAGACTGAAAAGGGAGAACCGGCTCTAAAGAAGGCAAAGACCGTTCCATCTGCAGGTACGGTCACGACAACGGTTTATTGGGTGGGATGATTTCCATTGACTATTTTGAATAAGGAAAAACTATCAACAGCGAATATTATGTGAAGACTTCATTTCTCTAAGAAGAAAGTGTTGTTTCAACAAGACAATGCACCAGCTCCACTTCCGTTATTTCAATGGCGAAAATTAATGAATTTAGTTTAAATTGCAAACTCGTGCACCCTATTAATCAGATTTAGCCTTCTCGGATTTTTTTCTGTTTTATTTAAATATGCATTTAAAAAAATTATTATTATATAGATTTTTTATGTTTCAGCATTATATCTTACCCTGAACGAACACCAGCTGTTGAGGATCTTCACAATACGATGTCACGTGTATTTTGTGTAATTTTAGCATATATGAATATCTCAAAACAAATTATTGTGTGTTGGGTTAATTATATTAAATGGTAAAATTTATAACTTTTTATTCACAACGTCAATTGATATTAGTTGAAAATTATTTTCTTTAAATGTATACTGGTAAAGTAACATTACTATTTAGTAACTCGGTTAATACTAGCTTTTTTAGAAGCACGATTTGAAAAAATCAATTTTTTTAAATATCTAAAGCTAGACCCTTAAGAATATGTCCTTGAACTGATTTTTAAAAATTCAGACACTTTTTCATCTTTTCTCCTATATGAGATCTTAGTTTCTTTTATCCTATCCTTTTATCCCATCACAATACACAATACAACCACAATATGTGGCAATCTTCAGTAGATTTGAATGAGAGCTGAAGCATGTCTAAATAGTACACATTTGTCAACCTTTCTCTTCTATTTTTCCACCGCTTTATTTTTAATAGGAAATATGCAATACGTAACAATCATTAAAAAGGTATGGAGTATCATCCCTTAAAAATGAAACGTAACTTCTATAGTCTGCTAATATGTAATTTCTTCTGTCACATAAAAAGTAAATTGAAGCAATTTTTAAAAAAACAATAAGATTATTAATGGTGGTATGACAAAAATTACCTGAAAAGTAAGAAGAATAAAACATTTTGAATTAATGAATTAGACGTTCAAATGGTAGATTTTCATACAAATTGTAGAATCATTTTTTGAAAGTTGCTACGTCCACTGTTTCAGTCCTAATTCTATTTTTATAGTTATTTTTTTATTAACTAAGATGAAAACCATAGATGTTTCAATTTCAAGATGTCTGACACTTTTAAGTTATAGCTTGCAAAAGCATTGAAAAAAATCGTTGACGATCATTATGTCTAAATATAAGATAAAACACTTTATCAAAGAATAGTTTTTAATCATATATTTTCCATTTCGCTCAATGACCTTTTGGCATCTTTCTTTGAGCTTCATGATTTTACGCTCATAAAATTTCTGGTCCTTATAAGCAAAATACTGAACCAGATACGATTGAAGGTCTTCATTTGTGAAAGTTTAATCATTCAAAGAATTCTGCAAATTTCGAAATAATTGGTAATCAGATGGTGCCAGATCAGGGCTGTTGTTGCCAAAGATATGGGAGGCCTTGTTTCCTCCAGTATCATTAATTGTTGATAGTAAACATCAGAATTGGTCGGTTGGTTCCTTAGAAGCAGCTCAGAAAACACAACACATTTTTAATTCCACCAAACTGACAGCTTAAGCTTTTTTTGTTGTTTTTCATCTTTTGATGTAGTTTGTGCTGGTTCATCGTGATTTCCCCATGATCGTTTTCGAACTATGTTACTGTACAGGACCGATTTTTCATCACCAGTGATGATTCTTCTCAAGAAAGGGTCGGTTTCTCTTTGTTTAAGGTGCATAACACAAATGTTGATTATTTGGGTTAAACGAATTTCTTTCAGTTCGTGAGGTACCAAATATCAAGTTTCTTAACTAGCCCAAGACATTTTAAGTTAATTTCAAATGTTTTGTGCGATACATGTATCACTTTCGCAACCTTTCGAATAGTTATCATCAACTTCAGTAGGCCGACCAGAACGCTGCTCATTTTTGAGGGAAAAATGTCCAGAACCGAATTTTTCACATCAATTTTGACACTGCGTTAAGTAATCAGCACCATAAACTTCCCATATTTCTTTGAGAGCCGCAGCAACTTTATTTCCTTTACGAAAATAAAAAAGTGAGAGATGCCGAAAATGTTCATTTCTGCACTCTGTTTGAAATTAACTCACAACTAATAGCTTTAATAAAAATCACGCTCTATTTATTTCTTAAGTTACGTCAATGTGACCAGTATCACGTGGCAAAAGGCAAAGTACACTAGCATAAATTATTCGAAAAATAAAGTAAAGCTCTCTATCAGTAAAAAGCGAAGCCTTTATAATGATGTGCCACACATTGTATATTTAAATATAATCAGAGAACTAAAAGGGGGATGATAATGACATTTAAGGTCTAGAAATTTGAAAAAATCGATTTTTTTTATACATGATCCTAATGGAGACCCCGCATCATAGTTAATTGACTCCAAGAGTTCTTTAGACACTTGAAGTTGCATTAACATATCAAATTACGTACTTTTTTTTATATCGATTTGATTGTAACGACCATACATATAATTATTTATAGCCTTTTGTACAATAGGATTTTAGTATTTAAAAGCGTTCGGTAAACAGATACGAGGTTTTTAATAGTCTGGCATTCGTCGAGTATGGTCGTCGGATTATTGAAACCAGTGTTAACTAATTATTTTATTTTATTGTTTAATAAATAGTTTATTCCAACGTAGTTTTAATGTTTTAATACAAAGAATATGATCAACCATCATTAGTTAGCCCGAAGATACATTAGAAGAAGAGTCAGAAAATTTTTGAGAAAACTATAAAAAGAGAAGTTGGAATATACGGAAGGTTTGTTAGAAGATGCCAAAGAAGAGTATCAGTCTTTATAATTGGAAATAAAACTGTAGTTATCAATACATTTCTATTACAGAAGTTGTTGGAATCAATTGCTGACATCAATGTTTCCAACATTTCGTCTTAGTATATCCTAGGAAAATAACCAATTAAAATCAGAAGTTGAAACATTGAAATTACAACTGATGCACACCAATTAATGAATTTTCTCAATTAAGATTCAAAATATAGTGGAATCTGTACGAACACATTGAGAATTAGAACTGTTTTCACATGATAATTTTCTATTGAAAATTATTCAATTTTAAAAATATAGCACAAATATAACCCAGACAGAGATACAACCTCTTGTGTGTAAATTGACTCACCTCCTGATGGAAGCCATTAGGATCTGTTAATCATCTGGTTGGGTGATTCTTAGGTATCTAATTCAATGATTATTGTATTTATTAAGATATATGGTCCACGATTCTAATGCGCGGACCCACATCATAGTTAATTGAACCCAAGTGTTTTTTAAACACTTGAAGTTCCATTAAAATATCAAATTACATACTTCATTTTATATCGATGTGACTCTAACTACCATACATATAATTATTTATAGCCTTTTGTACAATAGCTTTTTAATATTAAAAAGGGTCGAGTATGGTCGTAGGATTATTGAAACCAAAATACATTACAGAACATTTTGCAATGAAAACAAACCTTGTACTTACCCCAAAATCTGTAATAGCCAAAGTGTGTTTTTTTCCACAACTGACACTTAAAACTTTGACTTTTAATTCAGAAAGCGTTTGCACAAGCCTTGCAGGACTACTCTGGGTTAATAACGGTCCCAAACCGAGGCAACCAGAATTAGATACTCCCATAGTATAAACATTATTGTTTCGAACAATGGCAGCATGTTCAAAACCGCAGCTAAGAGGATGTAAATTGGGAAGCTTTTTAATAGGAATGATTGGCGAAGGAAGTTCAGGCGGTTCTATTGTATCCAACAACGATAAATCAAAACTACAACAAAGAAAATAAAATTAGCATAAAAAATGCAATCAAGCGACTGATAGCTTTATACACTAGTTGTTTATTGTGTGGACTTACCCTGTATTTTCAGTCTTCCGAATTAAATGAATAATTACAACAAGGAATGTATCTATAAGATCTTTTATGGTCACTATCGTTTTATCAGTATTTTCAAAATCGACCGAATCAATCGTAGAATCGAGACTAGAGGAATATTTGGTAGTATTGAACAACCTACTGACTAGAGGAATGGCACATGGTTGACTAGGATCAAGTTGTACCGTAAGACGTCGTAAAATATCCAAAGGAAATGTTTCTATATTCAACCTAGAAAAAATAATTAATTAATCAAATTTCATTCAGAATTTTATCATATTTCAATTACTCACCTAATGAATTGAAATATATATTGAGAGCACTGTCCAAAAATTAATATACTCTGAGTCAGACATGGTTCTGAGAGAGCATAAAGGAAGTCTTTTTCTGTTGGTTTGGGAGCTCTAGTACTTTGTAAAATTTGCCCCAGAGCTGATACAACTTCAGGTTGTAACCCTCTCGACTTTGCTAACAATGTAACTATGTTCCAATGTCCAGCTTGACAAGCAACATTTACGGCCAATACCTGATCATAATATTCTTCAAATGATAGAAAATTCCTGGAAGAAACAATCCTTCAAAACAAATACATTACAATAAAGAGATAAAATTTTTATTAATCACATATGATTGTGGACTGTTATTGTTATATTGAGTGAGTGGAAGAGACAAAGACAGTTCTTTGGTCTGTTCTTCACCAATGTTCCCAATTGTCTTGATCAGTCCATCTGATATGGGGACTGCCTGTTTCTCTACTGCTGTATATTCTGACATTAATGATTCTCTTAGGCATTCGCTTATCTTCCATTCTCTGAATGTGGCCAAACAATCTCAACCTCTTTCATTGCTTAATATTTTATCGATTTCTCTATTATTTCTGTTTCTCCAGTATAATATATATATATATATATATATATATATATATATATATATATATATACATATATATATATATATATATATATATATATATATATATATATATATAAATTGCACTAGTATACCCCATAGAAGGGATGCTTGATCAGAAGGATAGGTATACCTGGTTACTACAATTTACAAAAATAAAAAAAAAACAGATTTTTAGTAAACAACCTCAAAGTATTTTGTTCAACATTATCAACTCATTTAAAAAATGACCATGGGTTTTAAAAACTTGTAATAGAAAATGAACTTAACCTATTGTGACAAACATTAAAATGTATGTGTGTTTTAACGTTAGCCCATTATAAAAATGTATAGAAACTTGAAACATTTATAATACATCCTCTCCCTTTCAGGAAAATATTTGGGTCTCGTGTTATACCAAATATCTGCTCGACTAATATCATTTTCCAGCAATGAAATTGTGTTTTTTTTTACATTTACATGTTAGGGAGGTGATTTTACGTTCCTTATTTTCATCATCCACAAATTCTTCTGCTTCTATATCCCCTGAACGACTTGATTCAGCACAAGGCACGTCTTCATTGTTAGATTCGGATGATGTAATAGTCCACGTAGCGGTGAGTGCTGAAACGTAACGAGTGCGAAATACTCTTTCCAATGAATTGTGTACAATATTTTTCCTACGACCACGAAAAAACTTAACGAAAACGTTTATTTCAATAAGAAAGTCAATTAAACAATATTTTATGAGAAGTATATAATCATGTTGTCTTCTTCAGTCTTCTTAAATTTGACCTTTTGTCTTTAGGTTCCCCGTCGGATTCATATAGTATTCGCGTATTCCCTCTATCGTTCGAGACTGTTTATAACATAAAAAGAAGCTTTTCAATATATGTATCTATCATTTTCATAAGTGGTAATAGGAAAATACATTTTTCTTTACTTTTTCCACATTTCTTAATTTCTTTAGCTTGGCCAAAGTTTTTTTTTAAATTTTCACATGTCTCAACCTTCCTTTTTTCTCTATTAATAGATTTTCTAATTCATTTTTATCTGGTGTGTCAGTTAAAATAGTACTCTTTAATTATTTCTTCCTTTCCTTAATCCTGCCTTTGGGTAAGGTAAAACAAAAATTGGTAATGAAGATGACATTATTCCACTTGAGCTCCGCAATATCGTTCTGGAGTGCTAAGATTACTTGCTATGTTAAAATCATCTAAAACTGATCCCAATGGGTGTATCGCATTTTCTTCAAATTCAATAAAAGGTTCTGGGCGAATAGTTATAGTAGAAGGCAACAAATCTTCATCTTTAAGGGGGAAGTAGGGATTTAATGGGAATATTTTCGTGGACTTCAAAGCTATTGGAAAAGCTTTTCCAATGAAGGAAGAGAGGTCATAAATAGTGGATGCTCTGCAATCCATTCTTTGGAAGTCTTATCACGAGCATTCTTCAATGAAGAATACACGCTGACATGAAGGGGTTGTAGCCTATGGCCACAAAAGGGTTTACGTAATAATTTTGTTTAGCATAGATTAATCATTTGATTGGAATGTCAGTAGTCATCCACCCAGATGGATTTGCTGGTTGTTAGTACCGTGTCATAATAGAAATATTATTATAATAATTAGTTTATTAAAGCTATATACTGCCATTTCCTGAACCTATTAATGCCTAAGGGGTTGTTAACGATCCAAGAAAGAAAAATAAAACTGGTTATTGCTACAATATCTAGATGGAGACACAAACTTATTTTTTGAGATAGAAATACATGTGTCAGATTATAATCATTACCACGCAACTCTTGCAGGCACACACAGTTGAATACGATCAAAAATAAATATAAAACAATGTCTCCAAATTATTATTGGTGAGTAGTCTTGCTTTTAATATTTTCTTAATATATTTATATTCAAAATATATTAATATTTTACTGTTTTTATTGTTATTTAGGAAAAAATCCGTTGGTGAACCAGAAGGCATATATATATATATATATATATATATATATATATATATATATATATATATATATATATATATATATATATATATATATACAATCCAAAAAAATATTCCCAGATATGAACTCTCAAGCAGAGAGATGTTAGTGTTTATTGGAATTCTTTTGGTTAGTGGTTATGTTCCCTTACCACACAGAAGAATGTTTTGGGAAGAAGCTGAAGATGTGCATAATGCTTTGGTGTGTCGTAGTCAATGAGGCGTAATCGATTTGATGAAATATGCAGGTTTTTTATGCAGCAGATCACACCCCTTTAGATCAAGGGGACAAAATGGCTAAACTTCGACTAATTATTGATGTTTTAAGTAAGAAATTATTGCAACATGCACCTTTACAGCCAAACCTATCCATAGATGAATCAATGATTTCCTATTAGCAACAAAAACGGCAGGAAAACAGAACTATTAAATATAAATTGAACGATTAAAAAATAATGAGAGGAGAAAAAGGGGAACCATGGATAGAGCGGTAGATAAGAGCATTGGTGTTATAGGCATAAGATGGAAAGACAATAATGTCGTAACTGAATTGTTGAATGAGTATGGTGTAGAACCCATTCGAATCTGCCAAAGATTTTCAGTGAAAGACAAAATGAAAGTAGATGTGCAGCAACCTCATGCAATCAAAAGGTACTACACATATATGGGAGGTGTAGACCAAATGGATAACAATATATCCAATTACAGGATTGCCATGAGAGGCAAAAAATGGTACACACCAATATTGTATTGGATGATCGACTTGTGCGTAGCTAATGACAGTCATTGGCACGCGCTTATAGATAAGACAAAGACATTCTCCATTTTAGGAGAGAGATTGCGCAGTACCTTTTAAAAAAATATGGAACTAGTCGAAAATGCCTGGACCCAAGAGCGCTTCTGTATATCGTACCTCTTCAGAAGGATGATATCTAATGGCCTGTCAACAAACAAGACGGAGATGCTATCTTTGTAAAAATAAAATCACTATAGCATGCCAGAGTTGTCAAATACCTCTACATGACAAGTGTTTTGATGAATTCCATAACATATCAAAATTTTAATAGTGCATTTCTTCTATTTTGTTGAATAAAAAACCCAAGGGGTCACTAGCGACCCACTCTCAAAATCAAAAACTAAAACTGAAAAAATTTTATGTTAATTTTTTATGGCATATTTTAGGTCACCTTTAACAAAAAACACTTATTTTAATCATCTCAAGGAGAGTTCATAATTCAGGGCATTAATGGGTTAAAGTTCTTTCAATTGTGAATCAAAACAATAATTGTGTCTCATATTTGATACTAAAGTTCTACTTACATAAAATCTTTGCTATTGGATATTCTCTGATGTCCACCATATCTTAAAATCAATTCAGTGTACGCCATCACAGCCAAATTTCCAATATGTATTTTTGTAGCAACGGACATATCCACTTTACTAGCACTCAAACACAAATGCACAAATTTGAGTAACGTTCGACAATCTGCAGATATAGCCAATTTCAGCACCCTCTTCAAAAGATGCACTTTTGCTTGCTTATAAAGAATAATGCCCGAATGATAGGAACCACGTGAAATTAAAAGATCGCCGCAACATTCTAAAAGTTGTTGAATATTTAAACCGAAAATACGAGACAGCTGTTCAGCTTTCTCAAAGTCATTTTCTTCTGTTATGTAATCCACAAACTTCTTAATCGGTGAACAACTGAAAAGGAACAAGCTGTAATTGGGAAACATATTCTGAAATAACTTGAGAATTAATGACTTACCAAACGCCTATTTTATAAACACAGGAATCAGTAATAATAATACAAGTGTCAATTTTCGGTTTTTCTATAATCAAATCATCGACAGTTTTTGGCAACTCATAAGTTTTGTCTTTCCTGCTATCATCCCTTTTTTTTAAACGGGAAAAAGATAAATCAGATAATTTAAACAGTTTGAGTATTTTGCCATTTTCAATATAGAATTGCGCTATTAATGCGTCGCTGTTAAATTCCTGAAAGAAAAAATATAATTCAGTGGTATAATAGTATGGGTTCTATCGAGATTTCCTCGATCGCCATGGGGATCTATTGGATTTTAAAATTCACATGATAGGGAGAATAAAAGGTTCTATAATATTTCCTCCTTTCCACATTGACAGCTCATACAAATTTTCCGAAATGCAAACTTGCATCTAGAGGTTATCATCTATGATATATCCAATTTCTATATGTATTTTATACCATACTTTTCTGACGACCTTCAGGAAATAGGTACTTTATATTTCATCTTATCATGGTGACCACAGATTTTTTAAAATAAAATTCCCTGACTTTTCCAGGTTTTCCAGAAAACTAATTTTAAAATTCCCTGACTAAAAAATATTCGATTATATGTATGATTAATAGAAAACTGTATTTAAAGAATATTACTTAGGAAAAGTGTAGTAAATAAGAAATTACCATAACACTTTTATTCTATTTATATTTATTAAATAAATATGAAAAATTAACACTTTTAGCGCAAAAAACTAAATAGCATATGTTATACATATATACTCTTTTCTTTATCTTATAATTAATCATTTATTCTTTAATTTCTCAATTTCATCATCTATGGATGACATACTATCAAGGTCATTTAATTTTTTTATCTTTTCTCATTTTTTTAAGTTTTCCTTCATAACGGCTTCTTGAATTCTTTAACGACCGAATCAGACTATTTGATATTTCAGAATTTTCAATGCCAACATTTCTTAATTTATCATTAATTAATCTTTGGGCAATGAGCGAATCTTCTTGAAGATTTTCAATAAAGCAATCTTTATTAATAGGAAATTCTCGTTCAAGAGATGAATTACCATGAAAACATATAAAAATAATTTTTATGTATTTGGTCAATTGTTTAAAATCATCTGGCGTAGCTATAATATTATCTAATCACAAACAATTTAGTTTTTTATCATCTGACTTAAAATAATTTAGGATTTCATCTTGAAAGAATGATCTTAAATTTTGTGCGACATTTTGATCTAAGCAAGAAATTCCTTTCACTAATTTGTAGTTTACTGGAGATCGTTCAAGTAATTTCCGAAAGATACAACAGATGGTACTAAATAGTACAATAAAAAGTACGCTAGATGGTATGACAATCGCATACGCGCCAATTTTTCAATCTCATTCTAAGGAAACGATAAATTCTAGTAGTTGAATAATTTTAAATAATCCTAATTGAAAATTTTTTTCAGATTTTTAGAGAAATTCCCTGACTTCTCCAGTAAATTGAAAATTCCCTGATGTTTCCAGGTTTTCCAGTTTTGTGGCCACCATGATCTTATCCTCTATAGACCAGGGCATATAATATAATTTTTGAAACAAAAAAAATAATAGTAGGATGAAACCTATTGGAAAAGGATTAATAAAAATGGAAGGAAAAATAATTTATGGCTGATCTGAGGTTGGAAAAGTGAAGGGGATGAGTTTTTAAGGGTTTATCTCGATTTTCAGCAAAACTACAAGTCTTATGGAAAAAAGTCAAAAGGCATTGTTGTAGGTAATAAAAAGATCCACAACTTTTGTATTCACATAACCTAAAATTCATGTGAAAAATTGAAATAACCAAGTTTCTAGTTTTTTATTTTTATGTCCTAAATACACTGTAATTTGTTTGAATTGAAATATTTATTTTTTCAAATCAAATATAATTAGTTTATTTGGACCATAAAAATATAAGAGATGAAAATAAAAAACCAGAAGATTAGTTAGTTCAACTTTTTTCATAGAATTTGAGGTTATGTGGAAAAAATGTGAATACAAAAGTTGTAAATCTTTTTATCATCTACAACTTTGCAATTTGACCTTTTTCCATGAGACTTGTAGTTTTGCCGAAAATTAGATGAACCGTTTTTTACCCTTAGAAACTCACTCCCTTCATATCGGCCGTAAATGATTTTTCCTTTCGTTTTTATGATATTCTTCCCCTTTTCCAATCGGTTTCATCCTACTATTATTTTTTCATTTTTAACCTTTTCACTGCTAGTATTATTTTATCGATAACTTCTGAAATTCATTATAATACGTTTGTAGGTCTATTTTAGTCGGTTGTAGCAGGCAAATGTTGAAAATCTCGCGTCCGACTTTAAGGGCGGTCCGCAATCACGGAACATTCATCTATATCTACTAAAATGGGGAAATCCGGGGAAGCTTCACTGGCACGACTATAGGAAGGCGTCACAGTTAAAAGGTTAAAGGCTTCTACTCTGGTCTACACAACGTTCTGCCCTATTCCACAGGGCAAATATATCTATCTCATGTTTATTAGTTGAAGCATTTTAAATGAAAGATTAATATCAAAGTATAATATATAAAACAATTAGTTAGGAATTTAATATCTAAGAAAGTCATTAAAATTAGAAAATAAAACAAAATGGAAGAAAACTTACAGTTTCTCCTTCCAAACGACATTCTGATAGGTGAGAACTCAATATCGATACCATTTTTAATTCCTCATTCACCGTATATATCAATCGATCTGTTAACAATATGGTAGAGGTTTTTTGTGGTAATTTGTGAACATAAAGAGGAGCAGATTCTACATCTAAAGTATGTACCTGAAATATGAGCAAACACACATAGAAATCTATCTATCATTAAATAAATGTAATACTAAATTACTGTCGGTATTTTTATTTTAAAAGTACAATAAAAAGATATGAAAAATAAAATTATTTATACTCACAGTTAACAAACATGTAGGTTTATAAAAAGCTGTAAATAAATTTCGTTTCCTGGCATACTGAGGTGCAAAATGAGTGTCACACAAATGGGGTAGTAGTTCTGGTACTGACTGACTGGAAGTAACAGATTCGGTATTTGATGATTCACTGGCAGTATCGCTATTACTGTCTCTACGTACACCTCTTGCTTCTGTAAGACGCTGTTTTAATGAAGCTAATTTGTCAACTCCCAGTTGTTTAAGGCTATAGAGACGAGAACGTGTGGAATCTTCAGTCTAAATATAAGAAATAAAATTATATGATTTCGGTTAATCGCGCATGGGACTGGCAGTACCATTCCAATTTATATTAGTAATTACATCTAGAGCATTGTGTGATATGGACAAACTGACTTTCTATGAACTATACTTGAGATTCATAAATGGGGTTAGTTTTATTGATTTACAAATCCGAAAAGAATGTTTGTTTCGAGACTAAATATGTCTCATTTCTGTTCTCTACGTTATTTAAGCATTTCGGTGTGTTTTCGATTTTCACGCGGTTGGTTTATGCCATAAACAGTACAAGTGTGAATAGAAGACGTTATAGACTTGATTACACTAATGATGTTGATAAAATAAATCGATAGGCTTTTGGAGAAATTAATGTAAACATTCTGTTGTCTGCAGATAATTTAGAAGACACTGATTATAAGGACACTAAAGATAACGTCGAAATTATGCCTTTCAAATCTGATACTGAGTAAGATGGCGATGATAAAAATGAAGAAATTGAAGACGAAGAAGATAATAGTTATTGTATGGGTAAATAAATGTTTTACCCTAGTCAATTGTTTTTTGAAAAAAATAATCTGTAACTAAAGACGGCACCCAATGAAAAGAGCGCCTTGGAGACAAACGTAGTCGCAACCACACAATATTTTAATCGAATTGTAAGGAGTAGTTAATTATGTAGTCAGATGAAATTACAAGACATTACTTATTACAGAGAAAAAATATATTAGGAACAACAAAGTAAAAATTGACGATAAAGTGGTTGTAAAGAGATATGAGGAAGAACATGAAGCGAGGAAGATGAGTTTAATTTGCAATTCTAGAGTGTGTACGGTCAAGAGGAAATGCACAGAAGTAAAGAAAGAAAGAATATCTTTAAATAATTTAGGCCTCTTCTTCTACTATCACTGGCAATACGGCCCTCAAAGAGCCTTAGACTCATCCACCATATTCCTCCAGTCATCATGGTCCAACACAGCTCCCGAAGATTCTTTTCGACATCATCTAGCTATTGTTTCCGCAGTCGCTGGCCCTCGGGCTTCTGCCGGAACACTAGCCATCTGAGTCTTGCCCTTTGGACTTCTATCACCAGACTGAGGTCTTTATAGAGCTGGTCCCTATATTCGGCGTAAGATCTTTCACTCCCATGTACATGTCTCGCTAGCGTACATGACAACCGGGCGGAGAATTGTGCGATAGATCGATTTTGACCTCTTCTTTAGATATAACCAAGTCTATAAAACTACCGAAAAGAAGCATATTAAAACGTTAACATAGGAAAACAAAA
This sequence comes from Diorhabda carinulata, assembly GCF_026250575.1. Lineage (NCBI taxonomy): Eukaryota > Metazoa > Arthropoda > Insecta > Coleoptera > Chrysomelidae > Diorhabda > Diorhabda carinulata. The sequence continues at coordinate 17,723,141 of NC_079462.1, forward strand.
AAAGTACGAGATCGGAGACATATAACTATCATCTAAGTCCTGTTTATGAGTGGCTAGATATTCTAGTGAAAGTTCTCTTGCATTATTGTAGGAGTTCTTCCAAACTTTACTTGGAGCCACTTTGAGATTCGAGAAATTATGCAAAATCAATGGGGATTATTAACCACATAATAGAAGTGTTTGAAGAAAAAAATCTTTAAACCGAAAAAAGTCCTATGTGACACGTGTTATGCATATAATGCAGGAAAAATTTCACAAGACATTTATAATAAGCATGTCATCGAGAAAGATGTAGCCCGGAAGGAAAAAGATAATGACAAAAAAGAGCAGTAGCTTACCAGCTGATGTCGAGTCTGTTAAGTTGACCCCAGTGACAAAGTTTAATGACATATATAACAAAATAAAGGTGCGATCTCATAACTCTACTGTACACAACTTAGTTAACAAGCATTGCACATGCTTTTGGTTCAACGAGATCGAAGGAGATCTATCCGCCAACACATTTACCTCACATTCAACAAATTATATGAAACAAAATTGTTTGACTCCACGCTTGCCAATTAGAATATATACTGATGGTTGTACAAAACTAAATTGAATCCAATTCATGGCATATGCCCTGCTTCACTTTGCTGTCCAAAATGATTTTGGAAATAACTCAAAAATACCTAATCAAAGACACACACACAAATGAAGGAGTTAATACCTTATGAATATGTCAAGTACACAAGAGAAGCTCGACAAAATATTTTCTCTTATGATGGTATCTACCTCAACCATGAATTTTTATCAACTTCTCCAACATAAGTTACTATGGATCTATTTGTCCAGGAAAAAAGTCAGATGTTCACTGTTTTAAGTATTGCCCTGAAGGGAAAATTATAAAGATTTCCCCCAACGATCCAAAAACGTTCCATAAATCTGCAGCCACAGAAGCTGTTCAAAAAAAAAATTCCCTTATCTCTTAGCTAGTGGGAACATTTACAGGCGTTAAAGTTTGTAATTCCTGCAGACTACCATGATTTTTACAAATCTCTGCCCTATGAAAAGTAGTAACTTATTTATTAATAAATGTAGGCTTTGTGGTTCGTATTTTCAATATTATAACAAATGTTTTTATTGATAGTTCAAAGAGAATGTTTTCCAAAACTAGGCTAGTTTTCTTTCTTAAAACTCCCCTAATATCATGTGTCTCACATAAAAATGCAGGCCAACCCCACATATCTCATAAAAATTATATAGTGTTTTTTAGTGAATTTTTATTTCAATATTAGAAAAAAATTTACGGTTTTTTCTCTTTCTTGGAAAATAGCAAATAGGTGTTGTTAGAACTTAGCCATTCTAATCTTGTTAATTAAAATATCTGTAAACTGTTAATTTTAAATAAAATTTAATATTCTATTTCCTGTTCCCTAAAATGCGTTTTTAGCTAAGTTCTTGTATTTTATACCTTAAATTATATAAAATGCATTTTAAGTATTTATTTTTGGATTTGGGACTGCCAGTCTCAGAAAGACTAACAACAGAAGGTTAAATATAACCAATAAAAAAATATAGACATATATAAGTATTGGGAATTATTTCCCCTCAAACAAATATTTTTTAATTTGTGTATTTAATTACTTGTGTATGTGCCTCTGGAGGCCATAAGTACCCTGTTGAACGCTGTTCTAATATCAACCTCCATTGTTGGCCACTAACACCATTAATCTGAAATAAAAAGTGTAGTAAATATTCTTTTCAATATCTTGAAGAACAGTTATAGAATTTTTTATGTTTTACATGTATACATATGAACTATTTGATACTAAGTGGTGTATATGGAGAGATTATTAGTCAAATAACTTTTCATAGTGAAAATAACTGTGAATAATTTTTTATTTATATAATATACCAACCAGTAAACATATAGTTTCAGAGTTATTTTCATGGCAAATATTTAGTGCCTCCACAGCTTCTGAAATATTACAACTACCCAAACACCTTCCATCGGTTAAGCTTATAAGCACTATAGTTCCATTTTCAAACCCTACTAGTGCATTTTGATTCCAATCTAGTGTCTGCCACCATATCACACTAGTTGGTTTGGAATCTGGAATTTGAACTGGTCTAGGAAAATATGTCAGGTCATTTAAAGACCATTTGCAATCAATTTTCTGCTTTTTGTCAACTAGGCCCAGAGCTGGAATAATGTAGAATGAACAATCCAGTGCTAAAAAAATAGTAATTTGTTGAAAAATATATTTCACCAAAATTAAGAAGTTTTGTATGTTTCACACATTTCATATAATTGGCTACCTCAAATAATTAATCATTATTAGGCTAAAAATTTATTTATACATTGTGAAAATAACTTTTTAAATATTATATTGCACCCCTATTTCAATAGTGTCATAAGCTCATAAATTCTAATTTTACAGGAAAGCCAAAGCAAAAACCATTATAAATGAAATGTTTTCTGAGTCAGTTAATTCAGTACTTAGGTGTACCAAATTCGGTGCATATAAGTTTTAAGATATCTTTAGTGATTAGTGATGTAAAATATAACTTTAATTGTATTTGAGTTTAATGTGAAAAAATAAGAAAACAAAAGTGTTGTTCAAACTTAAGTAAATCTTCATTTGATGTAAGAAAGAACAACAACAAAAAACAAAATAATGTGGGGCAAAATGGAAGGAGGATTTTAATTAATTTCTTAACAAAAGATAATAAGTCTTTCTCTTTGTTTGCGTCAAGTTTTGGCTTAGTTGTGTAGGCTTGGATCAGAACCAAATTAGGATAATTTTTTCTTCCTTATTTCTTATAAGCACCTCTTGGAAATCTTCACGTGAAAGGAGAAGGGTTCTTCCTTCTCATACCTTACGACTTTTATATTTGAAGATAAAGCTTGTATTCCATTTATGTCCCTGTTGTTGTAAGTTGTTGTTAATCTGCAATCTGAAGATTCTTTATATTATAAAAATCAGTGTGGCTTATGGCACTATAGCTTAAAGTATACATTGAACGGAAAATGTCAATTTTAAATTTTTTTGTCATATGGCACTATTAAAATAGGAGTGCGATATAATCATTATGAGGCTAAACATATATTTGAACATTGTGAAAATAACTTTAATAATATATAATAGAGTATTGATCACAGTTTACACTATAATTTAAACTAATATGTTTATATAATTATAACATAAACAACAATAAGTTTAGGAAAAATTGGCATTTGTCTATTATTTACTTAATAAACAATAAAATCGAAAACAGAATCGTATGCATATAATTTTACTTACAAACTACTAATAACCAAGTCGCTGATGGATCAAAACAAATAGCTTCAATTTGTTTAAAAGTATCATTAAACCAAGGGATTCTTCTCAACACAGGTGCCAATTCCCCATAAATATAATATAGCACAATATCTCCTTCACTACAATCAATCGATTATTTTCAAAGTACTGATAAATTTATTTCCAACAAAACTTTACCTGGTTAATAATGCTAATATTTGTTTCACCCCATTTTCACATCTAGCACACAATTTAATATTTATATTTTCTAGAAGGGGTGTGATTTCAAAAACATCGTGCGCCGAATTGAGAGACATGCTATAATCTATTATACTGCAGGAGTATCATGTTATTATTTTATTTACAATTGTTTATTTTACACTTTAAACATTCTTATTTTGACATTAATGGTCATGAAAATAATGACAATGTAAATGTCATGCGGCCATAGAGCTAGATATATACTTCTATGAATACAATCCACAAAAATAAAATATATTTCTATATTATTTCAATATACCATGTGGAGTTTATAAAATGGAATATTGTGACTTTAAATATTTATATCAATATCAATTTTATGATTTTTGGATTTACATTGTATTTAAAAAATGATAAAATAAACCATAAAAATAAATGAAACTGACATGTCATCAATGTCGACATCATAAATAAAAAAGTTGAATGTTTGTATGAAAATTTCCAATTTTTGTCTTCGTTTTTCATTTCCAAATTGTAACAAGAATAATTGTGTAAAAGTATACTACTACTGTACTCCTATCCAATACAAATAACTGTATACATTTCAATAACGTAGCTGTAATTTATAGTTTAGCCTTTCACTCATAGAGATCGTGGTATACACTCAATCCAATTTTTATATACCGGGTGAAATGTATTTAAGTTTAATAAACAAATTTGATAGATGGATGACTGGTATAAAACATATGAATTTATAAAATGTCACTAGAAATATTATTTGTCACAATTTTCTACGTATTTACATTTTTCTATACCGATTATCTAATAAACTTCCCATTTTTGCATAAGTCATACAAGTAATTTATATATAATGTATCCACATTCCTACAGGACCAAACACACTGAAACCAAAACTACCAATGGTTGTTACGGCGCTTACTTTTTGGCTCAAAAAAGTGTAAAAATAAGAATTCCGCCAGCGTTGTTGAAAATAATTCAATATATTGATGTAAATCGAAAACAGTTTATAAATGACTTGGACCAGGCTGTAAGAATTCGGTAAGTGATATCTAAAGCTAGCAATAATATCTAAGACCCATATTAAACGAGACAGCCAAGATGCGCAACCCGTTTCTGGGCATTGCTTCATATGGAGCTTACTACACGAAAGCAGCCAGTCGCTCAGCCACGTTTTCTCTGCCGACTGGTTGCTCAGCTCGATAAAAGCACCAGCAACCAAAGGCTGTTTACGTCTGGTTGCGCTTCTGTATAGCATATGGATCTCATAAAACTGGACTGCCAATTGGCCTTCGCCACACAGGAATTCTCTCAGTTGAAGAAAATAACTTAGGGAGTAAGTATCGCTACGCTGTTTATCATGGCTTCTGGTGTTTTGGATAACGTGTATAAGTAATCTAAAAATATCATATTTTGATAAAGACTAAAAGAAGTTGAAACGTCAAATTTTCATCTGTCTTTCAAAATTATGGAAAAAACTAATTTTAAAATGGGAAGAGAACTAAAATCAAGAACATTCAGAAGCATAAAAATATGTTATTATATATTCACTTTCCTACCTTGTGAAGAAAACTGCTAGCAGGACCTAAATAAATTTTAACTTAAATGCTGACTTACTTCTCTTCTGATGTGATACATTTTCTCATTTGAGTATCTATTATTAGGTGTAATAGGTGGAAAAAACTTGGTTTTAGACATGTGGAAGTAATTAAAAAACTTATTGTCATCTGCACATAGTTTATGATTCATGCATTCTCCTCTTTTTTTCGTTTCCTTGTTTTTACGAGTAGCGACAGGTGAAGCAAATATACATCTCTCATCCGGACCATCATATTCATCAAACTTGGTCAAAGTTGGCGATTTTCTGGCTGCTCTATTGTTTCTCTATTCGACAGCCTTCGAAGACTGGTTGCGTAACTTGGATGGCTCGTCTAATAAGGATCTAAGACGTTACAGTGCTGTGGGACTCGGTATATTAGAATGTCTAATAGCTTATCGGAATATTTATCAAGTAATCATTCTATTAATATATAATAACGTATTGTTTACCAGATCTGTCACTACCAAAATTAAATATATAGAAGATTGCAAGAATATGACGAAATTTTTAGAAGATTGGATGAGAAAACTACAACTGAGATATGAATGTTTCAACATCGGGTTTTATGATATCGGTGATAGAAAAGTACCAATACCTCCAATTATTTTGGCTTCTCTAGGAGACGATCCAAATAAATATACGGTAAGAATTATTTTTGTATAATATCAGTTTCCGAATTAGTGATTAGAGCACGGGAACTACTGTTTCGAAAGTTATAGAAGTGAAGAAGAAGTTGGATTATGAAGAAAAAATACTGTTATAATATGATATACGTGCTAAAGAGCATTTGTATTAAACTCTTAAGCAATATATGCAAGAGTCAATCAAATATAAACGAGCTTTTGGTATTATACAAAATCTATTTCATTCCTATATACTATTTTTGTATTAAATCCCCTTCTTTTATTATACATTTTTCCAAACGTTATGGTAACTTTTTCTGCCGGTTGGGCTATTAGCTAACCAGTTGGGCACGAATGCTTCCACATCATTGTTGAGTTCAAATGACTTGCCTGCAAGTACTTCTTTGATAAGTTTAAACATGTTAAAATCACATAGCGATACGACCGGACTGTGAGTTGGAAGATAAAAGTGTCTCCAGTTCAGTTTACACCAAATTCTCTTGCGTTGCATCCTCTTTGCGCGGCCTGGCTTTGTTCTAGAGAAACAACACCCCCTTTTTGTCGATTCTGAAGCTAACTTTATCCAAGAAACCGTAGTAGTAAATAGATTGCTTGATTTCGAGACTCCCTAAGAAATCTACCAGTAAGACACCCCTCTAATCGTGAAAAACTATACTCAATGCTTCTCCCACGAGCACACGAGTTCTGTTTCTCCATTTCATACTTGCACGTTTTGATTCGGGGGTATAATGATGTGTGTTTCATCCCAGCAACAAAACTTACCATTTTTCTTCAAAACGAGCTCGAAGCAATACGTACTCGTGGGTTTTTTTTATCATCATTTAGCAACATTAGAACCCAAAGTGCTGAAATTTGAAAACGTGCCATTTTTTAAATCACTTTGGTGAGGGACAACGAAAAACTGCTCTATTCGCTAGACGTTCACAGAATTATTTGACCATAAAAGGGTACTGGAACAAGCCAGTTTGCGGCAAACTTCGTCTTGTTAAAGTTTTGACATAAGAGAAATGCGCTCCAAATGCCCAATCACGCACAAAAACACCTTTCCCTATTCTTCTCTCCTAAAGGCTAGTTTGTATTTGATCGACCCTCGTACTTAAACCAATTGCAGACAAGTGACTTTTATTATTATAAATAACCATGTGAATAAAGACCAATACCTTTTTTGCCACCTATACTATAACTAGCAATTCCCTCATCTATTAGATCGGTTAAATTTTGGTTATAGGCAGTGATACAGTGAGGACAAGCATCCATATTGTGTTTTTTTGACATTTCAAACCTTCCATCGGTCCATCTGATTTAATACTGACACTTTCAAATGCATAGAATAGTTCATTAATAATACTGAGAACAAATTGTTATTTGTTTATCTTCAATTTTTAGATCATCTGTCTTTGGGTTTGATTTTCTAGAATAGTGACAAATGCACACGATATTAGAGAGCAGACATGTCTTGTACACTTTCATTTACGACATTTTTCATCCTTCGACCGTTTCCTCGAACAACTTTCCTCAATAACACAATATTTCTTCTGACTGCACGACACCTGGTCGAGGAAATATCAAGTTACCATCTTTCATTAATTGCAGCTTAATTTTTTTATAACTTTCTTAATTTCATAGCTGCATGCAATAAACTTAATCGTCAGATATACCTGGTAGTACGTTTCAAGAAAAACCAACACAGCCACGTTCTTCTACATTCCACACTGTTTCACGACACTTCCTCCTATTTTTTATTTATCCGAACTCAAGTGAGACATTGTGGATCCAAATATTAACGACTCAGTCTTCCAATCTCCAGTTTTTATATAATTTCACTGAACCATTCACTTAAAAATATTTTGCTTACTGATAAAGTGCAAATACACGACGTAGATATGTGTTGACATGCGCCGATCTATATGTTTCAAAATTTATTCAAAATATTGTTGTTCGCCTAGAACTAGTGAGGAACAAGTTCAATTTGTTGCTGGAACGTAAAATTTTTCGTTCATTACTTGATCTTGATATAGTTGGAACCCAATTTTCATATCGCGCATGATCGAGTCCTTATTGGAATAAACTTATGATTAAAATATTTTTTTTATATATAAACTCTTACGCTCGCGCTGACAACAAGTGGAAGAAATCGTTTGAATATATAAATGAAAAAGATTTGAATTATTTAGTGCGACTCACGATCAATTTATAAACTTTTACCATCGCTGATGCCCTCGTTCCCGCCATCATAAATTAAACAAATTGAAAAGTGTGATTTAGAAACACATTTGCTTGCGTTCAAGTTCACGCCGAGCTCGCGCTGATGTTTACATGAAGTTTTCTTTTTAAAATTGAACAGCGAATCACCCAAAAGAAAATTTGGAAACACCCTGTGTATTCACAGTGATACTGAAATTAGTTTGGTTTAAGTTACATTCTTGGAGTATTTGGTATAATTCATTATTTAATTTTTGTTATAAACTGTAGATAGCTGTGTATATGCATGCAGATGTTCCCGATCCTAAAGATAAACATTGGGAAACTGATCCATGGACGGTAACTGAAAAAAATCATTATTTCTACGGTAATGGAGTGGGCTGTGGCAAAGGACCGCTTATGTGTTGGTTACACGTTATACAGGTAAATGATTTTGATATTTATCTAAAACAGTTTAGTCTAGTACTATCCAATATCTCAAAAATCAGAGAAAAAATAAAATGTGTGCGATATTCTAGGTCGTTATCGTTCACAATAATTCATAAAAATAAAATATTAAGTACAATTTCATTACTTTGCTTTACATAAAGGATGATTTATAAAGAATAATCATTCTATTGAGCTAGTAATAACAAATATTTTTGGCATTTAAATTTTGTTTTAGAATCCCAATAAAATCTCGTATTGTCTCGTCTCGTAATCAATTTACCGTCGAGAATTGACGTATTAAATTATATTGATCTTACATATATCTTCAGGAATTGAGTCTTTCTAAAATAATCCTTCAGTTTTTTTTATTCCTATTTTGTTTACATAAACAATTTTTGGGGTTGAAAATTTTAGTGATTGGCTGAATCGATGCCAATATTTTAGTATTGTAACGATTTTCGTATTTATTTACACTCTTTTTATTCGTGACGTGTATTAATAAGCACTGTCTCTTACGTTGCGAATTTATTTAAATACTATACACACACTTGACTAATTTATAATTCACTTATTACTATCACTTAACTTACCTAGATCATCATCATCATCATCATCTATCAGCCATCTTCCATCCACTGCTGGATATAGGCCTCCTCTAGTTTAAACCATCTATCTCTATCTTGAGCTGTATGTATCCAATTTCCTACAATTTTCTTTACATCGTCACTCCATCTTGTTGGCGGCCTGCCTCTACTTCTCTTATCCATTCTTGGCCTCCACTCCAATATTCTTTTCGTCCATCTATTATCCGTCATTCGGGCTACATGGCCTGCCCATTTCCATTTCTTTTGGGCTATAATTTCAATAATGTCCTTAACGTTTGTTCTTCTTCTTATATTCTCATTTGTAATTCTATCCCTTCTCGTAATTCCCAACATTGCCCTTTCCATTGCCCGTTGCGCCACTCTCATCTTTCCTGCAGTTTGTCTCGTGAGGGTACGAAACTTACCTAGATAATTTATTTAAATTCTTCGATTACCTTGCTTATTCGCTCTGTTCAATACGACTATTTATTATGAATATCACTAAACTGCGCTACATAAACTTATTTATATACCCCAAATATAATTCTCCAAATTTCTAGAACATAAAGATATAAAACAAATAGACCTTCCTAGAAATTATTCAAAAGAAACAATGTAAATAAACCGCTTGCTATAAAAACTTGATTTCAAACGAATTCCGCCATTTATAAAAAAATATGCATCTTCACGGATTTTTAAAATTCCATTGTAGCTGGACAGGGGCGGCCTAGGATAAATTAGGATAAATCTTCTTCAAAGCTCTGGCCAACGTCAAATCCATGACTGGAAACATTTCTGGAAGGCTAAATCACACAATGTATTGCTATAACGAAGAAGAATGTTTTCTATGTCTCTATTCTTCGCTCACGTTTCAGTACCACTCTGTAAATTTGTGGCTACAGTTGTTCATTTTAGAACGAATTATGTTCATACTTTGCCCTCCCAATTGAAGAAGAAAATGACCATGTTCGACTTTAATTGACGGGCCTTTTAGGGTCATATAAGTGACTGGTTTAATTTATCTACTAACTTTCCTCTCCAGCGACAAATTTTGCAATGAAATTCTTGAAAAATTCGTCGCTTGTTTGAGACATTGCCTACTTTTGCAAAACAGAATTTCACTACAGTAGAAGAAAAGCCGGAAAGGATTCAAACTAGTCACTATTTGTTTCAACACCTGAGAGTATGAGACATGTTATCTAAAATAGATGCAGCGTAGGTAATTGCTGCTATCAAAAATTCACTTAAATTTTTCTTATAACGTAATTTCTCAACTATATATACCTATTATTTCGCACAACTCTTATGTCAACATTGATGCAAACTATTTTTTTCTAACACGATATATTTCTTGTCTATTTTGAATCTGTCACTCAAAGTATTAGAAATTTTGAAAAAATGTTCTTGATTTTTGGTCTATTTGAATAAATCACCTATTGTTATTTATGCAAACAGAACACATTTATTCCAACATGTAAGAAGATATGTGTGTAAGTGAAGATTTGATAAAATTTATTTATGCCTAACAACGTTTTCGTGTTGATCTAAATATCAAAATGTTTTTTTATAAACGGATCGTTTAAAACAGAATATAAATAGAATTCATGTGATTGATAAAACATAGTTTTTTTATTATAACTAGAATGATTTATTTATTTCTCGCAGGCTTTCAAATTTCACAAGATGCCGTTACCGGTCAATTTAAGATTAATCATCGAGATGATGCATCATCAGAACAATTTGGGGCTAAAAGGATTTCTATCTACGAAAAAACAAGATTTTTTCAATACCGTGGATTATGTTATCGAATGCAATGGAGAGTGGTTAGGAGAAAAATGTCCTTGTATTATTTATGGAACTGTTGGTAAGGATATTTGGTGTCGAGTGCTTGTCAGCTTACACAAAAAAATCGCTAACAATCATTTTCAATTAATTCATCCCAGAGATATGCAATTTTAAGTATTTTCATTTGTTTTTCAAATAATTTTTCTGATCAACCCTGTCCATTGTTGCAACATGCATTCGCATTTATCCAAACAAAACATACTCGTTTGCGACTTTCTTTACATTATTTGGATAGAGTAAAAAGGATTTTATACGTCGTGTTATAGCTATAGATGAATGATTCAGATTCAAAACAAGTTACGGAGTGAGAATCTGTAAGACTAGAGAAAACTGCTTCCACAGCTGCTGGTTCCTCTGCATTGGATGGAAATTGTTTTCCATGCATGATTTTTTTTTTCAGATGTGAGAATAGCTAGAAGTTCGATACATCAAATCTGGCGAATAGGGTGGATGTGGAAATAGTTAATTGAGTTATGTAAGTGAGAAGAAAGTGATAAAATCTGATACATGCTGATGTATCAGATTGGTAAAAATAATAAAGTTACCCTCTAATGGGTTGCCGGACACATCGGAGTGGAGAGAAATTGAGTGGCAGACTTGCTAAAATAGGAACAGATAAATCGTTTATAGAACCTGAAGCCTTTTGGGTAGAATTGGCTGCAAGGAAGTAGATAGTATAAAAAATAATTACAAAATCTATATAGGTAGAGACAGTTAAAAATACTCTTGGATGACTAGAACCAAAGAAGATCTTTTGAATATACTAGCTTAGGCGAGAATAATTTCACAATTATTGATAGAAGGCCTGTTGCGGACATCACCATAGTGCATACCTGAAGATGCTTAGTAAGCAGACGATATAACGTGCAGATTCTGCTATGTCGACGACGAAACTTGTGTCCATATTATTTCGAAGTGTGGGAGACTATACCCAGGGCTTTATGAAAAAGAAGATTTTCTTTGACAGCTACATTCATCTTACATCTCGAACTTTCTAAAAGGAGTGGAATCAATAGATTAGTTGAACAATTCCAGTGCCACAGCACGAAAAGGAGGTGTAATAGATTCGAAAAAAGCAGGCAAAATTCTCTACTAACTACTAGCTAATATAATATTTTGGACACCCTAAACTAGACATATGTGTAATAGGGTTCAATATCTTGATGAAAGCTTGTTTTTTATTATGTAATCCAAGTTTTTTTGTCGTGAATGTTTACATTCAGATGATCAACGAGATTATAATAATATTCTGCGTTTATCATTTTACCAGGGTGGACAATCCACGAAAAAAATAATTCCTTTTTGGAAGTACTGAATTCGCACCACTCTTTTTTTAGATTAAGATCATGGTGATAAAACTCAGTCTCATCTTTATTCTTAGAATTTAATGAAGGCTTCTCCTAAATGTTAATAGATCATCTTTTTCATTAATATCCTGTATGTTTTATGTGTTTTTTGGCATTAATGCACGTTTTGAAAGTCGTTCACGCGGATTCTATATAAGTTATGTATGCTCTTACGAGTGTCCCTTAGGTTATCTTTGTGGTTTCTCAATTAAAGCCCTTGCCAAATCACCAATAAACTTCCTTCTATAGCTAATTTTCTATGATTAATTCCCTTCATTAAACATATATAGAATCACATCACATCACAATTATTCTCATAGTACTATAAAGAATTTATAGTTTTGTCATATCTTCAATACAACCTGTCACTGTTTTTCAATGTAGAGTAAATGACAATGGTTTTTGATATTAGCATTGAAAGTTCATTTCTATATATAAAATTTTTGATAAATATGAAGCAGCAGTAGGCTTGGGAATAAGTTTCAACCACATTATACACGCCAAAAACGCGTAGGTCACCATTAACAAGAGAACGATAAGATGTATTCGATACGCAGGACCATCAATTGTGGTGGCTTAAGTAGTAGTAGTAAGGGCGCGATTTCATGAAGGCATCTAGCAACCGACAACCAGCAACCGCAACCAAAAATGGTAGTGGGGGAAAGGTTTCTGTAATTGAATTATTCCATCTGAGGCGACGAATCGCCAGGTGTTGTCGCAGGTTGCTGGCTGATGGGAGAGAAGAACTGGTAAAAGAGGCAATAATATATGAAACTCATGAGAATAATGAGAACATAGATTATAATAATATTTCTGATACAGTTCAAAGCAGCACAAAGGATGAAAATTATACAGAAATATTTAATATTTATTCTATGTTACAATATTTCAATAAAAGAGAGTGCGTATCTAGTACGCAATATATAATAAATCTTACATAACTTGATTGTTAAAGTGTTTAATTTAAATATATTCATACTGCCAACTGAGAGCTGGAAGAACTGCATGATAAAATCCATGTTACTTACGCAACTGACAAATGGGTGATTCCCAATATCTTTTCTTTTCAGAACTTCTCTTATAATTCATTATTAAAATAAATTCAGCAGCTGCGGCTATTTTTCTGTTTCTATTAGCACATAAGTGATTCATAACCTGTACACATTGAAACTGATAGTTTCTTAATTGCTGGACTTGAACTTGATTCACAAGATTTTCATACCAACTACGGTATTCTGGGGTCCGATTCAAATACATTTTTCCAACTATACATTAATCACATTTATACATTTTTCCAACTATACATTAATCACATTTATTTGAAATAGACGCTACTTTAACATAACAGCACTGCTCTTGTATGCCAACAGTTTCAAACGCACTTACAGGCTTTTATCACTTTTGGTTGGGGTTGCTGGTTGCCGGTTGCTAGTTGCCTTCATGAAATCGCGCCCTAACAGCAACACTATTTAGTATGTATTTTCTTCAAAAATTAATTTCTGCAAAAAAACATCAATATGACGTCACTCTACGTGTAGATATTACAAACTTGGACGTTGTATTAAAATTTGAAACTCTTCGGTAGAGGGTAGAGTCCACTTTTTAATTAATGAATTGAAATTGATTTGAGTCATCTTTTAGGTACTTTACACTTTGAAATGGTAATCGAAAAAAATCCAGGATCCAAAACTGATATCAAAGATGATATGAAACAGATTTTTGAGAATATAGTAGACGATAAAAATAATATAATTATACCAAACTTTAGTGACATGGTTGAACCAATTTCTCCCGAGGAAGAGCAAATGTGCGAAAATATAAAAGAATTTAATATCGAGGAGATAATGTAGGTAGACGTTGTTTCATTTTATGAAAAAAGCTAAATTGTCATTTTAACTAAAGATTATGTTTAGGCAGTGGTTATTTTGATATTCAGGTAGTTTTCATCGAAGAGGCGTCCGTTATTATCAATTCATCAATCTATTTCTGATGTTCAACTCATTTCCAGCTTATTATTGACTGGCTTTAGTTTAATAAATATTTTTATGAATATGAACATAATAATAAAGTCGTCATAGAAGCGTCACACATGAATTTTTTAGGGTAATATAAGGTTTGTTCCAACCTGCTAGTCTGGAACATTCTTGGAACGGCTATCGGAAGCGTTTATAGATATTTTCTGTGCAATCACACGGGTCTTGTAACAGTACTTGCTATCAACCAAGTATCGAGAAGACCGTTTTAGAAACGGTTCACAAACGATACCTAAGTCGGTTGGAAGGCAAAACAGAATCGTTCGTATAACGGTAACCATCCGGTTGGAACATGTAATCTCTATTGCCTAGAATCGTCACCGTACCGAGGACGGTTTTTTGATGGGTTGGAACGAGCCTCATCATCAGAACTAAGCTGGAATGTTTGACACCGTGGGTTTTATTCATACTGAACACACTGTTTACGACGCGCGTCTGACAGAGTATTTGTGAATGTTGTTGTAGTGGAGAATAAACAGTGTGTTCAAAATAAAATCCTGTGGTTTTGGCTTCTATACCATAGCTAATTAGTAGGGAAGAAATATGAATTTCTCAAGAGGGGATTTGAAATGTGTAGAAAATTAATTAGATTCTTGTTCTTCACGTACCATCTCCATTTTGGTGGGTAGCTACCATCATATCTAATTTGAATTTGGATTTTGCGGTCTAGATCGAATAATGTGACGTTATAACGTTCTTACAGGTGCCTAAGCCAAGAAATTCTTCTTCTAATAAATCTTTTTTCTACAATATCCTAGTAGGATCTCATATTTTGAGCCTATCACAATGTGGCCAATACATTGAAGTTTTCTTCTTTTCCCTTGATGAAGGATCTTTAGGAAGGCTTCTACTGTTCGCTCACAATATGCGTTGAGGGTCCAAGCTTCTACACCATTCATGATAACTAGAAATACATAGCGGTTGAGCATCCGTGTTTTTAGTTCCAAGCTCAGGTAGGGACTACAGGGAAGCTTCTTGATCTTGATAAACAATGCGCGAGCTTTCTCGATTTGAATCCAGGTAGTCATACATCTCGATTCTTTTCGGTCTTTTGCCATCCATATACAATTGTTCCATGGGCGCTACAGTTTTGGTGATAATTGTAAAATCAACATATTTTGTTGATCTTACATGTTGTCGGCGAGAAATACTGTTTCGTCTGTATAGTGCAGACTATTCAGTGGAATGCCTCTTATACATACCATCGGCATCTGCCTCTACTCATTGAATGTGGTATAGTTTCTAGCTTTCAAAAAAATTTAAGTGTTACCACGGCCATCCTATTCTCCGCATTTATTACCCTGCGATTTCTTCTATTCCCCAAAATAAAAAATGTTGTAAAAGGAACTCATTTTCAATCGGAACTATGACGAAAGTATTGTTAGTAATTCCAGTCAAAGACTAGAATTGCTACAGCGCCTGAAAAAATTGCTGTAGTCGGCGTATTAGTTCGGAGGGTGATTATTTTGGACGAGATAATGTTATCTCAACTATCAAATCTCTTATATAAAAACAAGACGTCATATTATAAAAATGATTACGAGCTAAATGATAATCATGTAGGTCATCATCTTTTTTTTTGATAAGAAATTTCAAGAGTTGAATTCTGTTTTAGGGACGCTCTGCCGCCGCATAAAAAATCGTTGAGCAAAGTGGAGCTTCTTATGAGCTTTTGGAGATCACCTCAAATATTTGTTGATAAAATTGAAGAGTGTATATGCGAAAAGAAAGACACTAACATAATTAAAAGACATTTTATCTTAAAAATAGTTCCACATCAAATCGTTAGAATAACCGAAGAAACGTTACAAAATCACCTGAAGAATGTCATAAAGAAGTTGAATATTGAAAATAAAGTTACTTGCAAATTGTTGGATTCAACTGAAACTTGGTTAGAGGATTCGGGATCACATAATTTTCAAGCTGCTAGAAGAGCGATGATTCAAGTAAATATTTAATTTGTTACTAATTTTAATGCCGAACTGAGAAATATAACATACATTTACAGGTATTTAGTACAGGAAACAAACAAGTAGAAATGTGTTTTATTGGCCCACATCCTTTCTGTTGAGTATGATGATGCTTAGGGAAAATACCTTGTCGTTGCAAGCAATACGCAAAAAGTACTTTCATCAAGAAACTTTAGAATCGAAATTCTAACCTCTTTGGATCCAATAAAGATACTGGAAGAGTTCTGGAGCCGATAGGTGACATGTAGATGGCAGAATTGAATTTATGTTGCTAAACAGTCAAAAGCACGGCTCTCGTCGGAATGCCACTTTACACTAAATAATGTATAATACTCTTATCAAAAAGGCAAGTTCACTACAAGTGGACATAGAAAAGGCTCTTGACAGCAAAGATATTGTCCTAGCAGTCTTCATCGACATAGAAGAAGCTTTTGACAACAGTGAACTTCAATCTGGCGTAAGAAGAGCGGGAGGTGGAAATCCCTTCTCTAAAATGGACCGAGGCGATGCTACATCGTATAGTAGCGGTAGCAATAAACGAAAACATTCCTCTGTTACTACAGTAAGGGGCTGTTTGCAAGGCGAAGTCCTATTACCCCTACTGTGGTCATTGGTATCAAACAAAATTCGCACTAGACTAAGCAGCGGTGGATTTACAATTCTAGGCTACGCGAATGATCTTATTTTAAAAAATAAAATGCCAGCAATGGGAAAAATATTATATAAGCCCCTGCTTTGAAAATAATAACCTTGGCGCATACATACTATTAATACATTTTAAAAAAAATTTGAGTGGTATAAAAGGTAGCGATGTGCATTCTATTGTTTTTAACTTGTACTTTATTTACTTTTTCTATAATATTTTTATTCATTGCTCATATTTCTCCATTTTTATCTCGTATTTTCATTATCAATAGGAGTGAAAACAAAATAGGTATGATTACATAGATTTTATGCAATTTGGTTTCTTCTTCTATTTTGATTGTTATGTTTTTGTCAAGTGTGGAAGCTTTGACACTTCTAGGTTTGAGCCCAAGAAATGACTATTTTTGGGATTTGACTAAAAGAATTTTCGTCTAAAGTAGAAGAAACTAATTTGGTCTGGCAAGCATCGAAGCCTAATTCCATGATTTCGGTGTTTGACCATTCAAATTTCAATTAAGTATCAGAATATCTCAGTTTGTTATATCAAGTATAAAAAAATCGACATTTCTTTATTTTCAGTATATTCTTTGATTATTGTCATGATTAGATTCATTCTGATAGAGGAATTACATTAGATCATTTTAATTTTTAGAATTTATGTTAAAGATAGGTGAACCCTGGTGCATTAGATTTGCGCATCCTAGTTTTTTTTTTGAAAAAATGTGTTCATTATTCATTTTCTGTTCTACATGAACCATCAAATGATTTATATTGTATGATATCTGAGTATTTCATTCTGTTTTCTCAAAGCTGGAAATCAATTCAATTACAGTTTTTCTAGTTTTCATAACAATCTGAGTTTGAATACCTCCATTTTCCTTTACTATTTTCATATTTTCAACACCGAAAAACACGTATTAACTTATTGAAACATATTCCAATTACGTCTTATCATTGAGTCTGCCAATCGCTTCTAAGAAAAAATTGGCAAAGCTAAGAGCTTCTAGATTTTATTGAAAATTGTGATTTAATTTGGGGTTTGTCCGAAAGATTTGGTAAAACTTAAGATAAACCAGTCATTTCTAGAAAAGATTCTTTACCCAAAAGTTTGGCTATAACAGTTTTACGATGTACTTATTTCCACAATTTAAGTCGCGTTCCTATTTCTATCAGTGGCAGAATTGCGATGGCGGTTCCGAGCATGCGCAGCAGTTACTTCTACCCAAGCAGAAGAAATTGTATGCCATTTTCAAATCGCTGTTACCGACGTGTTCTTTGTAATGCTTCTTCATGATTCCAGACTTAATTGAAAATACCGCTAGTAGGTCTATCTGAAAGGTAAATGAGATGCTTAAGGGACCTTTTATCTTTGGTTAGAAATGAATTGGTCACGCATGTGAAGAGAAGCTTAACTAAAATCGTAAGCTTAGGAGTAGTGCTTTTGCTAAGGAGTTTCTACAAATCTCACCATCACCAATTCATGAAAAAGTGAAATTTCGAGAACTTTGCTCACTCTGGGTATCCAAAATCTTCAATGAACAACACAAATAATGGATGTGCAGTGCACTTCAATTTATGATGCGATACAATGGAGACAGTGATGCTTTTCTTTCTCGGATAGTCAGGGGGATGAATCTTGGGCATCTTATGACTCCCAAAAACTAAAAGGAATGGGGACATACTTTATCCCCAACGAAAGTTAAGTCTGTTCAAATCGTGACACCTCGAAAATTCATATGCACCATTTTTTGAGTCAGAAAAGGCGTTTTACTGATTGATTTTGTACCACGGGGCCAAACAATCAATGCGTATGTTTACCGCGAGGCCATTAAAAAATTGCGACGCGCAATACAGAACAAGCTACTACTATCATCAAAAGGAGTTGGTTTTTCCCACCAGAATGTTCGACCTCATACTGTAACAAAAAAAGGAATTTGGCTGGGTCGTGACTTTCAGCTCTTTTTATACCCAAAACCTTTCCTTGCTATCCAACACTTCAACGATGATGACGAGTTGACATGTTACCGCATGGTTGAAAACACAGACCACGCTATGAAAAATGACTACAAAAATTATGGAAGCTATGTAGAAAATTAAATTAGCAGTTGTAAATTTTTGTACAGAAAATAGTTTTTGTATATCTGTACATACTTTTTCTGTTGTGTTTGTATTCATTATAATTATATAAAATATAAAATATATGTTTTCGTTTACTTATATTTATCTGTATTTTGTTCGCAAGGTAGTAAACTTTAATTTTCTCCTTAGATTTATAAACAAGATCCCAATTTTATTAGAGAAGACAGAGGTAGAAAAACGGCAGTTATTTTCGATGGAATTTTGCAAAAAAATATGGTGATGGTTCCGTTATGGTCGAGGGATTCTAAGCTTGCCGAAGCTAATGAAAGGATTTTATCTAGATGCTATTATGAAGGTACAAAACTGTTGGCAGCTTATCTCTTTCAACTTGGTACGAAACCTAAATCAAAACCACCACCACCTTCATGATCACTTTGCATACACCCTTTTGAGTATTGTATATTTTTTACTATTATTTCATCTTTTGGAATTGATATTTATATAATGTTTATGTATCTAAGATATTCGATGAATTGAATATATCAATGAAAAAACGGGTCTTGTTTTTCATTACGTGTATTCAGTCCTCGTGGGACTTTTTAATTATATTCATTCTAGATTCAGATTAATGGAAGAAGAGTCAGCGATCAATTTAAGGTGGTTGTTTCAAAAGTCTAACTGTGAGACTAACTGTGCGAACTTGCAGGTACTGAAAAACAAACCAATAATAAGAAGAACGAAATTGAAACGATACAGGACTATAATAAGACCAATAGTAACTTATGGCAGTGAATGCTTGGTGATAATACAAAAGACCAAGAAAGATTAAAAATATTTGTGATAAAAATTATCAGAATATATGGACCAATTAGAATGAATGAAGCAGACTGGAGAGTTCTAAATAATAGAGGAATCGATGAAATACTAGGCGATTTATCAAAGCCCAGAGGATGAGATGGTTTGGATACATTCAAATAATGGAGGATGAATGGATGCCTAAGAGCATCATGAACTCCAAAATATACCGCAGTAGAAAAAAAGGTAGATCCTGTATCAGATGGACTGATAAAGTTTACGAAGACTTACAAACAATGAATGTGAGAAGATGGGGAATAGTGGTGAAGAGCAGACCAGTTTAGAAGCGAATTGTTTAGACGGCCAAGGCTCACACCGAGGTTTTGTGCAAATTGGTAAGATATGACTGTACTGTTTCAACCTACAATCATATGTCACAGTTATAGAATGTAGTCCGTTTGTATTATTCTATACCCTATATATACCTAGAATAAATTACGATTATCGGCAGTGAATAGGTTATTTTTTCTATTATTATTTCATTGAAACAAACATGAGGTTTATTTTGTTTTGTAAACTATGGAAGAAAAAAGCAATGGACAGTTGAAGAATGTAGCAATTCACGATATTCAAGAACTGGATTCTTTAAACAAAAATATTGAGCTTTTGAAGCTAAAAATCTTAAGGTTATTGCCAATAGATCCTTTATAGATATAGCATCTGTGTAATTTGTATTCTGTTTACAAATTTTTGATCCAAGTACATTTAACAAGTTCTTTAATTTGTCGTCCTCACAAAATTATGAAACGATGACCTCAGTTCTGTATGTATTCCTATGTCATCATTTATCATATCTGCCATAAGTTTATCGGTCCATATATTGGTTTCTAACGCTTTCATTTTTGCTTCAGCACAAAAGATTCGACTAAAAAAATATTAATATATAATCTAGAGAAGATATGATGAAAACTGTGGTTACCATAAAACGTATCAGAAGAATACATGCAGCTCGAGCTAGCTTTTGTTGAAATCCAGTTTCAAGTTTTTTTTCGAAACAAGAATAAGGTTTTTGTTTCTGTTTTTGAAAACAAAACTAGTCACAAGTTAGTCCATTTGGTGGTACTCCGCTTTAAAATCTACTTTATTTTTGATTGATATTGCAAATAGCCTAGCAAACAAATATCTTTGCAGACAAAATTTGTTGTGTAATTGTTATCGTACAGTTAGTTTCTTTGGTGTTCCTACTAAGTGAAACAAATAGTGTATCGTTCTCTCCCTCCTCCAAGCGCTTCAGTTAGTTCTGCGCATCTTTTGCGAGCAATAAGCATGCGCAGTATAGATAAAGTGTCTCGAACGAAAGAGAAAATGAATATTGTCGGCACTGTAACGTAGGGGTGTTTTTTCCCATATCAACTGTCAATATTGGAGTATTACATATATGGTTTATTGAAGTAGATGTCGGTCATTTTTAGATGATTTTTAGACAATAACTGAGGGATACGGTGATGACTCCGACAAAAATATGATAGATAATGCAAATGAAAGAGTTTTGTTACACTTCAACCAGTGATTACAACTAAAATTTTTATAGCAATATTATAGATACCTATCAAAATTTGTGAATATAGTTCTTTTTTTAACTATATCTCAGTATTTATTATTATAGTTGCAGTGGAGGATTTATCACATCGATAGCCTGTAAGCTCTCAATTTTTTGCTCCCTCTACTGACCTCTGAATTTTTATACCTTTGTTCATAATTATTCAAATTATATTTTTTTCAAAAAAATCTCAGCATCTAATTTGGAAACCAAGGGTATATGTAAGATTCTTGGTTTTATCACTGCAAGGAAGTCGTCAAAGACATTATTTTAAGCAAAGTTGTATCATGTAATACTTTAGTAAGGTCACGTTCTTCTTTAAACTATTGAACAATTATATACTATGAATAAAGCTCCTTCAACGATAAACGTTAATGAATATTATTTATTACCTTCGCGGTTCAACAGTTTAATTATATTGTTGTACTTATTCATTAGTTCTGACTTTATAAAAGAGCTAAAGCATTAAGCTTTTCTTGGCTTCAAATTTATAGTAAATGATTATTCAAACAGGAAAAGCTTCTCTCAGCTGAACAATTGTACGCTGGTGTACACTGAACAATCGGAAGTGAAAGGTAGCATTCCTGAACTAATCATTAGTGTATAATTTTTCTAGAAAACTATATTTTCTGATAGAATCGATTGTAACAACTCTCTCAATTCTGTAAAGAATGAGCATTTCAAGTTAAATCCTTTATAGGTCCCTTGCCGATTTGCTCGTGCGGATATTAGACAACTAGAAACGTGTTAGCTCTGATGTAATCACTCGCCACCATCCCAATATCTTCATGAATTGCTTCATCGATTCTTCTTTTTTGTTATATTTATCCAATTCTGTAGTATATTCTTCCTATATGCTTAATTCCAACGCAATTTCTTCGAAAAACTTGAAGCTTTCTTGTTTGCCTCATCAAAACTCATCTTCTTAGTGTGAAAATTTTGCTTATTGACAAATGACATTTGGTACACTTATATGGTTTTTATTACAAAGCAATATGGTATCTCAAATTATTAATGAAAGAAATTTTCTTTTAATACGCATTTAAATTTGGTACCTGCTACAGGGCGTGACTCGCCTATTTGTCAGAACCGCTTCTGATAACCACACTAAGATATGGTGTCAGAAGTAGTGAGAGAACGAAAAGTTTACGACGTTCGATATTGGGACCCCTCATTACACGGTGGGCAGTGTTTGTCACGATTTTTGCAATATGTAGACATATATATTTACTACCCGATAACAACTTGCATTATAGCTTATTATTATAAATAAGTGGGTAGTGGTATGATGAGTTTGGATAATTTCGCGATGTTCTATACACATACTGTTACATTCTCAGTATTTACGAATACTGAGATTTTTCCGATTAATTTAATATTAAGTCTATCATTGAAATTGGAAGCAAGTAGCTCCTTTTCTACATATTTCAATCACTATAGGCTGATAGTTATTTATATTTTGATATATCATAATGAAATTCTCATGGATTCCATCAATTAATTCAAATGGCATATTTCATTTTTACAAAAATGAGTTTGTACTACATGGCAGGAAATACTGACTTAAAAGACAATAGAAATCTTGTGCCTATCAACCAAATAAAAGCAGCTTATGTACTTCCAAAAATATATTCCTAAATATTAAGTTGAAAACCCCTAAAATTAACACAATTACTGAAAAGCCCCCAAAAATTATTATTCTAATAAGATTTTTTCATGTTAAGATATAATCCACAAATCAAAATATTTTTTTTTTTAGTTTTTTAGTGTCACTTTCCCGCACTAGTGCGGGAAAGTAAAATTATGCAAATTTTTACCTTATTAGATAGTTTTTTGCTTCTGAGATTATAACTATTGTTACTACAGGTAAATAAATATTTACGGAATAGTCCATCAAATAAAAATTATACATTTTCTAGCTTTTGTAGCATTTTTAATTTTTTGAAAATATAAAATAATACAGATATTTTTTATATAACCATGTAATTGTTACTAAAACGTCAAAGTTATTCAAAACGTCATGGAAGTGACCGAAGTGACCAAAGTGCAATCTTCTTCTAAATTAAACCACATTAAACCGAATCCGATACAATAATATTAATGGATTTATCCGACGAAGAACTTCCCGAAGCCATTTTGAAGGCTGCAAATGAAACTAATTCCGAGCTGTTACATGCCAAATGACTTAAAACCATTGCCGTCACCGTCATCTTTATGCGACCTGCAACCGATGCCATCCTCATCGACGTCATCTACCTTCCAGTTGAAACCAAATAACTCCACTGGACCGGGGCAATTCTTACTAGTCTACAGAATGCAACAAATTGTGTTTTCAATATTAATATTTATAATAATTAGTAGTTTTTAGTTAAAGTTTTGTATATTATTATGTTTGTTTGAATAAAATAATTTTTGAAAATTGGGTTGGTATACTTTTTTGTATATAAGTAGGGGCGGCGTGGGGGTCATTAAATTTTTAGTTGCCATCATGCCGTACAAGGGAAAGCAACGCTCGCTTTGCGTGCGCGCGTATTTCGGGAACAATCGATCGATTATTCGAGTTCGACGGTTGTATCGATTACATTATCGACTGCGCAATATTGCGGAAGATCCAAGCAATGTAACAATTTTAGCTTGGATGCAGACATTCAATACTTCTGGAAACACTATTGTCGAAATTCTTCACGGACGCCCAAGGACAGCAAAAACGCCTGGAAACATTCATCAGTAGCATATTCTATAAGCCGACAGCCTCAGCGTCAGAAAGCATGAGTCTCAATTGGGATTATCAAGAGCGACAATTCACTGCATAATGCGATCTGATTTACACCGAAAGGCCTATAAAATTCAAATTGTGCAAGCTCTACATGAAAATGATTACGTTATAAGATTGAATTTTGTGAATGCAATATTAGAGAGATTTAACAATTTTAACATTTTCTTCAGCAATGAGGTATATTTGATTTGGATGGTTACATAAATCTCCAAAATTGTCGTTTTTGAGGAGAATAGAATAGACCTTACATAAACTTCCGGTGCATAGCCCAAAAGTCAACGTTTAGGTTGCTATGTCGTCGAATTACATTAATTGGCCCTACTTTTATGAAGATAACAGAAGACATGCTGTGACTGCAACTTCTGCACGCTATTTCGACATGATACGCAATTTTTCGGGCCTCAACTGCAACAATGTGAGTATTATAACCGACATGGTTCCAACAGGATGGGGCCTCATCGCACACCACTAACAATTCTTTAGCAGCATTGCACGAGCTGTTCCCAGAAAAGGTGATTTCACGAAGAGGTGATATTGAATGACCACCTCGGAGCCCTGACATTTAAGAAACAATATTGAAGAAAAGATTAGGAGTATTCTTCGACCACTTCTTCAAAAAGTTTTTGAAAATGTATGCAAACGGGTTAAGGAGTACCGTCAACGTAATGGCCGTCATTTAAACAATGTCGTGTTCAAAAAGTAAAATTTTGTTTGTTATCCTATCAACTTAAGCGCATTTCGACAGATTTTTAATTCTTTGTGCGTTTTACTTGGTTTGTTGTAATTTACCGTAATTTACCAGAAAGTTGTAAATAATTTAAAGAAACCTTGGCCATGGGAAAATATATATAATTACATATTTTTTTAACAGCCGCCTTTTCGTTATTTTTTTCAATTTTTCATTCAAAGGTGGTAAATTGCGATATAAGGTACCTTTCTATTTGAAAAGCTTTTTTTATTTTTTGTTTCATATTAACCAAATTCAATATTATCTCGCCCAGTGGGAGGTTACCATTTTCGCAGTCTACTTTGGCTCCCTCTATAAAATGATGTTCAAGAAAAAACATTTTTTATTATCAAAAAATAATAAACAAAAAGTTTTATATACAATTATAATAAAGAAAACGAGAAAAAATAGTACATTATGTTACTAGGAGTAGAAGGCTATCTTTAATGTTGAGCCTAGATTCTTGCACTACCGAGGCGTTTGCCGAGACTATGCAAACTGGGTGAGTAAAAACAATACATTGGAATTTTTCTTCTTGAGACATTTTTACAATACACTTCTCAAAACTGACAAAAATCAAATTAAATGACAGTTCCTGCCTATTTGGTTACAACGCCCATAAAAAGACCTTGCTATCGTTTGTCATTATTTTGTTACTAGTACAATAATGAGCATTAATTATTTTGATAGAAGAAGAATAGGTTATTTCTGCGATCTATGTTGCCAAAAATAATATAGATATTATTATACGCTTGAAGAAAAAATAATTTTTACCCTTATAACCGGTACTAGTACCTTAAGTCTATATAAATGGAAAAAATTGAATACAAATTAAGCAAAATCAACCCCCCATATCACCCATTCCTTCAATCGCACTGGTCTAAATTTTTGTGTTTGTAAAGTTTGCTCATACAGAGAAAATATACTCCCAAATGGGTCACTCATCTTCGAGAAGCAGATCCCCAAAAGTCAGTTTGTTCGTCCTGGAAAAATACGCCTATTTCCCTTTTATACATTTGATAACTGAAAATGGTATCATGAGAGGGGAGTGAAGTTTATTCTCGCCTATGCGAGCTGAGTCTAGATAGCGTAGTGTAGTGAAGTTTGAGTTATCGTGTTAATAACAAGAAAGTTAGTTTGTTGAATGTCAAATATGAAGTTTGTCAGTTTTCTTAACTAAATGTTTTACTGGAGCATTGGTATATAATTTCGCACTGAAAAAGAGATCACAAGAGTAATAGGTGTATGCATTCTTTGGCTTAGCATCGTTGGAAATTCAAGTGATTGACTTTACATGATATTCTCAATTTTCGTGATGTTAAATTACAATACGTTATATTACTTTCGTGTTAACATTCGTTATTTGCGGTATAAAATGAAAATTCAGTCGTTACTTTGAAGTCGAATGGATACAATGACTTATACAAATTTAAGTTGCAATCTATTAGAAGATGATTGTTTTGGTTAGTTTCTCTTTATTATCTTTGTATATTCTTGTTCCAATAAGCCTACAAAAGTTTTTTTATTTTTTCCTCTAAAATGTCTGGCATCATACTAAAAACAACCAACAGCTGTTGAGTGACGTATATCCATCTCCAAAAAAAACTTAAACCAATTTTGGTGACGCTATACGCATAACTACCTAGCGTCACGGATATATGCGATTCAGTCGATAATTTTTTTGCAGCACATTCCATATTAGACAAAAATTCTATAATACAAATCGCAAATCATTTGAGTTTGAATAGGATTCTGGACATTGATGGAAAATGAATTTATAATTACTTTTATTCATGGCTTAGAATCTCAAAAGCTCCTAAGACATACTCTTTTTTATTAATTGTTCGTTGAAATAATGTGAACGTCAGATGCGATCCGATTTGAGCTACTTAATAACCTTTGTTTTGGGTATCAGTGCACAGGTAATTTCAGTTTTTTGCGATTACAAATTTATTATAAAGCTGGGAAAATAGATATAACGATTTATACTTATATCAAAGTGATATTCATAAATATAAATTAAAGTTGTAGTCGATAAAGTCCCTGGATCTATTCCAGCAAGTTGTAACCACTTCGATAGCTCCTTTATTGCTTTAGGCACGCGAGTAAATAGTTTTTCAGGTGATTTCAATGAAGTATAAGTACATTAAGGGACTATACACCACTTATAATAAGTTTCAAGAGACGTTTAATCACAGAAAAACAAATAAACACCATAGAATGCCGTTAACTGTTTACAAGCTTACTATGTACTGACGTCAGTGCACCGCCATATTGATAATGAGCGTTTCATCGGGAAGTTCAAATCCAAAATTTTAAAACTATGAACAATTATTACAATAATTGTGTATGTCATATTAAGGGTATATATGATTTAAACCATTTATTAGAAATTTGTCAAAGACTCTATTGAATGACGTTTTTGATATGATAGTGTTTATACTTCATCTAATTGACTCTCACTTTAATATTGTTCACCAAAAATTTATTGTTACTTTGTCTGGTACGTGAATATTTTCATATTTATCAATTATTGATGGTATATTTCCAATTAATGATAGGTGGAAAAAAAGTTATTGAAAAATCATCATAAAACAAGAATTTTATTCTTCTATAGTGTTTTTTGTTTGTAAAGAATATCTCGTTATGTTCCGTTATTATTTGATTTCGTTGTGGTTGGTCCTGGCATTTGCAAACGAGAAATTTCAGAATTCTGAATATAACTATGATGTTAGCAGAAAAACAGTTATATTTCTTGGTTTAGAATGGGAGCATTTCCATTATAACGCTAGCCTAAAATATGAAAATGATCCAGATGGCAAATAAAATTATTTTTTGACATTAGATTTTTTTTCATCCCTTCTACGATTGCTGTTAAATACAATCAACAATTGTTATTGATTATTGATAGAATGGCGTTATATCGTATTAGGTGAAATTTTAAAAAAACGATTTTCATTGATTTGATACGGATTGTCAATATAGACAGAAAATTGTGGACAAACTAAATTAAAAATGGGGAAATTTTCAATCAATTTTTTTAACTTTATATCGAAGTCTATCACATACATATTGTAGTAGATAAAGCGAGTAGCCGAATAAATCGATAGTGTGGATAAGTAGCATTCTTGCTGCTACTCGTGTCAAGAGCGTCTAGGAGGGTCTTGAGTGGGCATTCAGTTTTTGAGTTTTTTTTTCGATCAATTTCGCGAAAACTATTTACATGAATTTTTATAGAATTTAAATTCAAAAATAATATGACAATACAAATTTCACTTGGAATTTTAATTATTTCAGGACGGATGTTATTGTTATTATATTTTACGCATTTTCCTTTCTGGGCTTAAATTTGCTATTTCTTATTGGAACTTTAAAGCCGAGTTGAATGTTTAAATACTTTTTTTACCATTTATCAATTATTTACAGAAATTATCTTGTTTCTATTGGCAATACGAATAAGACTTAAATATACACTTAACAAGGCTACAACCTGCAGTTCGGTGGTTCATGGTATTGATTTTTCCATATTTCAATATCTATACACAAGGTGTAATCTATGAAAGACAAATTTGGGAACGAAGTTGCCGACCACGAGGATCTCCTATTCAGATTATTATTTGAAAATTTTCAATGCATTACATTTCTTACAGCTAATTGAACATTCGTTGGTACGCCATCTTATTGCAGCCATATATTTGCTCTGCTGTTCTAAGGAATGTGCTCCAAGAGATTTCTAAACGCTATTTTCAAGAATGTTATGAATTCTTTTCCATTTAAGCGATGATTGAAAAGATAGGGACCTATTACCTGATCGTTTACAACAAACAAGTCCATACAAATACAGATGACTTACCGTATATAGTGGCGTAGCGTGCTTTGGAGGGGCCCTGTATCACAATTAGTTGGGAGCCCAAATGAAGGGTAAAATTTTCTTACAAAAGAAACAAAAATGCTTGCATAAAATTAAAATAAATATTTATTAATTATAAGTTATCGCTTACTCCTAGAAATTGAGCTAACCAAACAATTCAAATTAAATATACACTTTCCTTGCCTTTTTTTCGGCAAATTGATTTATTAAATCATCTATAGCTGAAGAAGATTTCGGTTTTTCTATGTCTGATAGCCGTTCCTGCCCCATCGAAGTCCTTAGGTAATTTTTTATCAGTTTTAATTTTGAAAAACTTCTTTCAGCTGTTGCTGTCGAACTGGAAGTATCAAGAATAGAAAGCATGGTGTTACTACCTCTGGAATCTTTTGAATTTCCAATTTTTAACATGTTTTCAGAGCAATTAATTGGTCATAAAGATTAACTGAGATGTCTTTAGTGTCTTTAGCCGACAGTTTTCGGAAAGCATTTTTTATCACTTCGTTTGAAGAAGATAGGAGTTTCTCCAATTGTAATACTACGAACATATTACTCAGGTCACAAAGGCTCTGAAATCTTTGTTTGGTTTGAGAAATTAATATATCAAAACAGCAATAGTATACATTGACTTTGAAATATAATTCCGGGTCTGAAATTATCTCATCTTGTGATAATTCAAAAAAACGCTTCGTTATCTTTTGTCTTTTATTTTTAAAAACTGTTGTTACTTTCCACTCATTTTGCTAAATCTCTGAACTTATTTAGCAAACCATTGAATGAATTTTGATTTCTTATTTCGCTCAATCTATTCAAAAGATTCCTTAATAAAATACTAGATTTCTGTAAGTCATGTAAGTCTGTAAGAAAAAAATGTGACAAGCACTAAGAAAAATATATAGTTTGTGTACGGCATTTAACATTGAAGAGTCTTAGCTTGTTAAAAGTATTTTCACTTGGATTCGTAGTGCTTAAGCCGGGAAAAAAAGAAATTGCTTCTTTGACTTTTGTCATTTCTAAAGTGAAAACTCCATAGGCTCGTGCGACAGTTTTATCATATGTTTTTCCCGGGAAACTTCTCATCAAGCTATTTTTCTAAGTCTAGGCACAGAAACTAATCATAGCGATACAGATCAGAGGATTATGGCGGATGAGGCAATAAATTGTGACGAAATTAGATAAATTTTGTTGTAACAATAAAGAGCGATTGGGCAGATGCCTGTTTTAAAAGGATGGTAGCACTCTAAATCAAATTTCGACATTAGACAAATGGTAGATAAATGGCGAGAATATAATGTCCCCATGGTTATGTGCTTTAAAGATAAAAACAAGATTGTCGACTTTATCTACTGGAATAGGTTATGGGAGGTACTCAATCAAATGGGCATTATAAATCACTTAATTAACCTGATCAAAAATCCTTACTGGAAAATTAGCATTCTAGTGGAATTATACAATATAGGGAGTTGAGATCTCAACCCATAAAAAGTTGTGAGACAAGGGTGTGTTTTATCAACTACACTGTATAACATTAATGGCGAAGCTATAATGAAGAACTCTCTAGATGAATGGGAGAGAGTAATTTATGTTATCGGAGACTTACACTATGCTGTACCAGAGAGATGGCGTTTCTTCTGAATAGAAAAAACAGACAACAGAAACAATAAATAGAACCAAAACAAAACTAATGACTCATTTGCTTGAAGATCTCGAAAGTAAACAGCTTTATTTAACTGGGATAAATAATAAGCAAAATTGGAGAAAATATAGAGAAAAACAAGTAGAGGCCTATTGCCTATGAGATGGTCTAATCGAAACAAACAATTCATAGACCCACATCTTCACGTATCGTTACATCAAACTGGAAATCGAATAATATGGAAGAGACAACAAAAAAGTGGTTAGAGACATTCCAAATAGGTAAGGATTCTTATGACTTGGGAAACGAGCAGAAAGAGACTAAGAGAAGTAAACGCATTATCGTGCTATAACAAAACTCTTTTCTTCAACAAATGCAGCCATTTTTGCTCAAGTGCGACATAAAAATGTCACACCAAATCATCATATCAATCAGTTATCTTTTTTCATCGTATAAATAATATCCATATTATCCACACACAAATTCATTATTTTCCTCCAAAATGGAATATGTTATTTGGTAAATTCAGCTTGTGCTTAAAGTTAGCAGTGAAATATTGAAATCAAACCTCATCTTCTTCACCTACGTTTCCAAATATTAATCCACTTTTCCTATATTTTCTTGGATTTATCATCTATATCTATTTAAGTTAATGTGATTGCATTCTAATTATCGAAGAAAATCCTTTATTGTCAGGAATTTTTAATACGAAAAATTCAGAACTAGAAAACATTGGAAAATACTTTCGAACTAAATCAACTGAGGTATAATTTTGCTATAGTTCAACATCCGTTATTACCAAAGTATCCAAAAAATTTGTATCTTCATGCCCATAGAGTGCTTCATTTAAATATTATTGAACAAACCTTACTTTGGTATTGATGACATTCATTATCATGTAAACCTCAAACTGAGATGAAAATTGATAGCTGTATAACTTTTAAGTATAAAGGATCGGCAATCACAGAGAGAGTACGTATGTAAGAAACAAGCCATAAAAGCACTTCACGAACTGCTATAAAATAACATTACCACTAAAGAAACAGAAGAAAAGCCTTTTCAAGAATATCACCTTATATAGGGCAGAAGTATGGTCAATAACAAAAATAATAATAAGGACCAAAATAACAATTGAAATTGAATTGAATTATATAGGAAGGAGCCTACAGGTCACAAGAACTGACAAAATATGAGCTGCAGAAATAAGACAACGAATGGGAGTGAAATATTCAATAACAACGAATCACTGTAATGGTCACGTCCTAAGAAATCCAGAGCATTGGTGGTCAAAGCAAATAGCGGATTGGGAGCGTCCAGTGAGACAACTAGAAAATTATGACGATCACCAGCTCTAAGATGGGAGAGATACATTGGAGATGTCATCATAGATAGAGTTGAGATTAGGGGACTTGAATAGAAGGGAGCTGTGGAACACAAGAACGGTGAATTTGTGAAGAAAAATTTCGCAGCAGAAGAAATATGGATATCTGTGAAGGCTCTCTAATACTGTGGTGCGTCTTCTAAGATCATCAATTCGAACAACATTTTTAGCAACGTTGTTACTGTAAATTTTGTTATGGCGTTTCAGATAGAAAATAAATTATTGATAAATTATGTATTACGTGGAAAATATACTTTATTTTTTGAGTTTTCAAAAATAAAAAGACATTTAGTTTATATAATAAACTAAGAGGTGGTTCAAGTTTAGTTATTAGTACTTTCCAAAATTCCAAAAGAGACAATGGAGCTTCTTTAATTACAGGATCTTATGATTATTTATGAAAAGGTATTACGGTGATACTAAACATGTTTTAAAGTTCCGTTTTTTCTTAATGATCTTTTACTAGGCGATATTTAATACGGCATAAGAAAGAACAGTAAGAATCAACGAAATTGTAATGGTCATTAGATTAAGTCAAGTTGAAAGGCAGCACTTAGGTGGCACGACATGGAACCGTATTAAAACGAAAGCAATCGCTGATGATGAGCCCCCTGGGAGGGCTAAATATGTAAACTAATGATGGGGCCCCCTAGGAGTTTACTAGCTGTTACGTCTTACGGTAGTGCTTATAGAAGACCATATACGGCTCGTTTTAGTAGGTTTGTGGTAAATAAAGACACTGTTATCAGCAGTTTTATTAATGTTAAATTTCGTATTCGAATATAGGTAGGTACGAACGATTTTGGCGATATTACTCATTCGAATTCCTAAAAACTACTTCTACCATTATTATTTTTTATTAGACTATAAAACAAGAATATTCAAAAGCAAATTAAACAATTAACCACCAGTTAATAAGCATATTTATACCACAGGTGAAGAAACTAAGCACAGGACGAAAAAGGCAATTGGAGTACTATGTTATAAGTCGCTAAGTGTTTGGCTAAGAGTCTTCCTGTCTGTTCTTATCTGTGTTAATCAACAGATTTAGTAGCATGCGACATCCGGCTCTTCTATGAATACTTCCGGTATCAGATGCAATGCTGAGATAAGTACATTGCTAGCCATTGACAGTGATTTGAAGGAGATTAATTTAAATTTCAACTTACTTTGTTTCTAATGAGATGGCTAACTCACATCATAACTTGTAGTACATAAGTAAGTGTTATTTTGTAGAATGAATATAATGCAATAAACCGAATAAATTGATAAATATCATGGTAATTTTCTCACCAAATCCATTGTAGCAGATTGATTCATTGTTGCATGTCGAACATATTTAGGCATGGATATACAAACGATTTGTTGGCTCCAGCGGAACGATATTTTCAATGTCAAAGAAAAGGCGAATCGTTTTTCAATAAAAAATAGTTATCAGCCTATAATTAAATGTCTAATCAAGCAAAAAGACAGATATTAAGTCCTTTATCATGAACAAGCAATCTGGGCGGATAACTAAAAAGAAAACCTAACAATGACGAGTGGGGTCAAGGAACTTTTTTCTTGTAAGGTCATGGCTAGTAGCGGAAGAAGGAAGTAGGGAAGTTTCCTCCTGTGATTCGAGAAAATACACCAGGTAGTGGTTCAGAGGACGAGGGAAGTGTATTTCGTGATGGTGTTGCCCGATTCGTTAATACGAATTATGTATCAGACTAGGAGTTATGTCTTTATAGGGGACTTGTATTGGTCGTACCTTGCTAAACAAGATTCTACTTAGAAAGTGATTGGGTTGGGTGCTTTAGACATTTATTTTTAATCCGTTTATGAGTCAGTTGTATGTTTTATATTTGTGAAGTAGGGTAGATAGGTGTATCCGAAATGTCTTCTTAGTCGTTAGATAATATTGACTTCCAAATAAATAACTTCCATGTGGATATCAAGACGTTTCTCCAAAACCATCTTTAGCCCAAAAATATAGATATGATACCGTCGCAGCTGCTAATTTTCTCGGCTAAGCATTATAATCACACGTTTAGTCATTCGGAATTCCACTGAACTACTAAAATAGTGCGATTTTTGGCTCTGCTTGGAAGTGCGTTAGAAAGATACTTTAGAAATTGAAAAGAGGTAAAAACTATGAGAAAAGTATATGTATAATAGTCAGACATGCATGCCTAATATACCATTTAAGATTTATTAGCAGTTAAATAAGGTTTATATCTAGAAAAATTAAATAGATTCTATTATTTTATTAAATATTGGAGCAAGTTCGACTTCACTGGGATTTCTTTGATTTACTATAATAAATAAATCACTTGGCGAACATATCTTCTCACCACCTTAGCTTTGTGAGAATAAGGTATTGATTGATTGATCGTTGGCACTTCATTAATCATCCTAAAAATCAATTTACTTGGAGCCGCTTGAAAAGTTCCAGGTGATGATACTTTCCTTTTACAAGAATCAAAACGTTAATGAGACTCGCTTTAAATCTAAAGAAATTTTCAAAACAGTTTAGGAATCCTAGTTTCAATAATATTCAGAAACGTTTCATTCATAATATGTTCATATTTTACCAGCGTATCAATAACTAGACCAAAAAAATTACCATCGTATTAACATCTCAAAAAGGACGATATAATATATTTTGAGTATATGCCAATGTTGAACGTATTATAGGTTTCAGACGTGGTGTTTTAGTTTTTGTCTATTGCTCGCGCAAACTTTGTCGTTTGTCGGTGTTATAATCGCCATATAGTGATAGACATATTCGTTCTTTTGAAATGAAAAATCTATGGCTAGAATATACGTGACTATAGTAACTATACATGTCTGGTCCAATGAAACCATTTTTAAATATTTTGAGTGTTAGGAAAATGATATTGTAATTTGGAAAGCCTTTTATTTATGCTTGAAAACGCATATGTCAAGTTAGAAATACCAACCGACCATGATATAACAGTCTCTCTTATATGGCTTCTATCACACACTGGAATCAGCTGAAACGAATCTACAGATCACCATTCCAAAGAAGCTGCAAAGAATCCTCAGAAACCGCAGAAATCCTGTTACTTCACAAGTTGTTTTCTAACCACATATGCTCTTACAGAAATTTATTGTAATGGCAAGTACACTTATGATAACCTTTGAAATGTCGATATATTTTAAATTTGGAGAGCCTAGAAATCACCACACCACAGTTATGAAAGATGAAAATTACCTAACTCACTCATAGAATCGGAGTCGATCAGTATCAGTATGAACCATTTTGATTGAATTATTATTTCGCTTATTTCTTTAATATTTGTAACTCTTTCATAGCGACGTTTATAGATATTTTGTTTCGGATAAAGCAATGTGAAATAATTCTTTTATTAAAAATATTTTCCAAATACTTTTGACTTTCAAGTTTATTGCGAGCCGGACAACTGCTATCCTGTATCCAAAACTCCTCAGACTTAGACGCTTTTCTCTTTAAAAAGATCTATGATGTACTAATCATGTAGCAGCCGAATACATCCCCCATCTTGCCAGTAGTGTGATAGCAGTTGTTTGAAATGGAAGTTTTATTTCTTCTTCCACCCGAGGTTTTGTTGGTTATAATGTTCTTAAATACAGAAAACATTGCGCCGCCGGAACTTCCTCTGTTATGTCTATGAGGCATTATTAGTAGTAAGCAGATAGTGTGTCGCTGGTGTAGGCAATTCTCCAAACGTCATTGAATTGTCTCCTACAAAGAGCGCAGTGGGTGAACGTCCTTAACGGAGCTGAGTAGCCGTTTTATACAGATATCGCGTTACTTGTTGCAAGCAATTCAATTTAAAGAAATTGGGGTGTCAAAAAACATGACACCCAAACACATAATTTAATGCTGACAATTCTGCATTGGTATCACGATGACGTTAACGAGTTCCTCGACAGGATTGTCACGATAAGACTTGGAATTCGCAGTTCCTACTGGAAACCAAGCAGTAGACAATATATAGACCTTCGGACAGGACAAAATACAAACAACGATGTCGATGTGGAATTACGACGTGCCAATCAAAACAATAGGCTTCATTTGCTTACTGTAGATATTGTGTTATTTAATAAAAATGTACACTGATCTTACTCCCAATGATTTTCACGTTTATCTTATCAATAAATTTCCGTCCTCTGATTAGCGGTGAGGAGCTGAGGTAGCAAAGTCTCACGAAAGAGGGATAGAAAATTTAATATGGTTGTAGCTAAGCTAGAAAATAGTTAAAATATTCTTGTACTGGTTGCCAATAAATATGAAAGCTGAGAACCTGGAAGTGTGAGCTCTTTTTTGCTAACAGGAAAATGAAATTTCTGGATATGCTTCGTATTTTCATTCCAAAGAAAGAATCTGTGCGGTATTCCCTTAAAATTTTCAACCTAACATAATTTTTTGTGCATATTGAGTCCATCCAGGTGTCCTCAGGTGTAGATTCATACGAAAACAATATATATTTGTTTTGTTTTCGTTCTGATTTTTTAAAATGAAATGGGATGAAAGAATTTTATTGCCATCATAAGAAATAACATAACTAGAATAAAAAAACTGCTTATAAATAATATCTATGTGACCAAAATTCTGTTTCTATTAAAATAAAAACAATGGAAAATAAAAAAGAAGGCAAATGGACATTGCAGCGATTAATAAAAACCGATTACATAAGAGCAGCATAAGAACAATTATGTTGTAAGATCCAAATATGACATTTGTTTTAGCTACACAATAAATACATATACAAGAGCACCAAGTGAGGAAAGCATTAAGTAGAGAGGGAGGTAATGCGAATGAAATTAAAACAGAACCAGACCTGTAACGTGAGCAAAACTAACAGAATAAAATTTCCTGTAAGGTAATCTTTCATCTGTTTTAGTGTTATTGGCTCATTTGCGCCTACTTGCCACACAAAACGATTTAAGTTAGACGTTTGCATAGTTTTCCGGTAACCTATTCCGAGGTATACAAAAAAGATTTTTGGGAGCTAGCCTTCTGATGTTGAGGTACTGTTTAAAGGTTATTATTTCTAGTATTGTGAGAATGTTTGAGCGTATAGAATTAAACAAATAAGTATATTGACCGCTTTTTATTATTTTATAAATAAAATTAAGCATGAGTCGCTCCCTGCAATTCTTCATGTTTAGAATGGAATATTGTTATAATGACACAAAAATCCATCGGTTCGATATTGATTTCGAAATATTTCTTGTGTTGCTTACCTTTCTAAAGCATCCTTTTCTTTTGAAAATATTTCCTGCAGTTATTATCATTGCTCTTGTTTTAATACTGATCGATTTCGATTCTAGCATATGAAGTAGTTACAGACAGAAATGAGGGTCCATTGAAATAGTTATCACGACGTATTAATGAAAAATTACACTGATAGATGGTGAATAATTTGGTTACAGCGTTTACTATTTTCTCCTTTTTTTTGTCCAATACTGTATAAAAGAAAGTTTAAGAATGAGCACAGTAACAATAATTATAATATATAAAATGTTTCGGTATTTATTTAATAGATCATTTTTTATATTATGCCAACGTTATCACACAAACATATCTGTAACTAATTGAGGTTGAACATAATCAACATTTATATTTCTTTTATAAATTCCTAGAGTTGAAACACAAGAAATAACAACCGCAAAAATAAATATCTCACTATTGGTATTTGACAAGACAAAAGAACGTCATTCCCCAACCCAAGTTGTATCATTTTTCTCATCTCTTATCTTAATATTACATACACTTTCATATTCGTGGGATAATTAGTTACTGGGATATAGAGTAACCCGCTTATAAATAAATGGGTCCATTGTTGCAAGGGAGCCCCCTCTATCCGGCAGCAGTCTCACTCCAGAGATGGCATCAGCGTCTATCTATCTTGTATTGTCACACTGGACTCGATCACTCATTGTTCTTTGCTCTCCTTCAATCCATTCATTTCTCTTGTTTTGGTATGAAATGTTGTTTGGACCATTACGTAAATGAACGATAAAGATTTAAATTTACTCGAGATAAAATGAAAAGAATATTTTATATACTAGATTACAAACGAATAGTTGAATTGTTACGAAACATTGATTTGAAACCAAAAGGACCTGGTTATAAATATGTGCTATTCATAAACGCAATTTGTTCGAGGTTTATAAGGTTGTATAGAGTGCAAATATTCATGGACGTACGTGTTATGTTGTGTTTACCTCACATTTAAACAAACAAAAACTGTAAATAGCATCTACTCTAGCACATCTCAAGTAATAAATAAGAAGTTTGGAAGGTTACGTACATATTTGTTTTATATTTCAGCATTATAGGAAATTATGAGGCTTTTGGAGTTTGTCGTCAAATTTCACATAGCTATTTTGATAAAAGATCTACTCAATCACGAAATTGTATAGTTATAGGAGTTATAGGAGCAGCAGACATGTGGCAAAAGATGTATAAAACAATATGTGAAGGGTATTTTTTTGAATTTTGCAGCAAATGTGATATTTTCTTCTTCAGGAAACATAAGAGAGTTTCAAGTTCACTGCGAAATTGGCAAAACAGGCTTTATAATGTGATAGAATTTTATTTCAATTATCAGAAATACTAGAACAAGTTAAATCAGCTGTAGGAGGCTTAATTTAAGGTACTAATGGTAGTAGGTGAGTTTTCTGCAAAGGTATAATTGTATATGTGGTTTAATTGCAAAATAATTTATATAACAAGGTGTTTCCAAACTTATACGACATACCAAAAAATAAAATGTGAAAAATCATAGAGGATCTTTGTTATAACAAAATTTCCTCAGTCCACACTATAAGGTGGTCAATAGAATCAGTTTTTTTTTAAATTCAAGTGAGAATTGGAGCTTGATATTGTGTATGTTGCATTGAATTATCAAAGTCTAACCACTCAGCTCCAATAAACATGGAGTAGCTGAAAAGAAACTAACTTTAAAGTGATTGAAATCACCAATTGGTTGCCAATTGATTAGTGAAATGTTTCTGCACACATAGCCGACCCAATTGTGATCGAAACCTGACTGACTCAAAAGTAAATATTTTCATTTATAACAACTTAAAGTAATTAAAATTTTCATCAATTTCAAGCTTTCCAGGCTTTAACTTAAATGAATAATAAATAATCGTCATATTAACAAAGTGACCGGAGCTATTGTACATCCCCTTTTTCAGTTTGAAAAAAATTACCTTACGTCGAACCAAACAATCCAGTCCTTCTTCTGGAAATGTACATCGTATCCTATTCGTCCATCATTGGAATATTGCTCGCACATCTAGATCCCTAAGCATACCTTGAGGATGCTCCACTCAATACAGATGAGAGCAACTCGACTTAAGAGCGATTCAGAGTTGACTAGAAACTTAGTCAACTCAGCTTAGAGCATAGAAGAAAGGTCGCTGACCTGATCTGTCTTACCGATACTACCACAGCCTATGCTCTTCCGAGCTATTCAACATAATTCCATTTAGAGCAGTATTTGCAAGACTTAACATCGAGTAGCCTGTAGACGGCCAGAACGTCAATTTATCTGGATTCCTTCATTTGAAAATGTGCAAGCCTGTGGAATCAGGTACCAAGACACGTGAACCCGAACACTACAACCTACAGAAGTTCAAGATCAATATCCACAGGCATCTCCACACGACAAGCACTACTCGTACTACTCAAGTGTAATATTTTAGATAAAAAAATAAAAAATAAAGTTCCAAGAAACAAAAGAAATATAACTAAATGAAGTTAGAAATTTTATTGAAAGACATTATTAATCTGTTGTGTAGTTTCCCATTTAAATACAAATGTTACTCTTAGCAAACTGCTTAGTGATTTGCGTCATAAAAGAGTTTCCTTTGAGTTTATCCGTGTATATTCGGCCTTTATGTTAAAGTTTTTCCTTCAAGCAAAAGATTTGGAGAAAAACATAGGAACATCATGATTTTTATTTTTCATTAAATAATAAATTATGTTATGGAGAAGAACTGGGAAGATTGAAAATGCAAGACTGAAATGATATCCATACTAAATGTTTGAAAGGACCTCCTGCAGCTAAAATAAATGAATGTCTCATCGAATGTCTATGTCAAATATTTGATTGTCCCAACCGTATCGGTATGTTGCACAGTACTGATTTGAAGTAATCCCAAAACCAGAAATGATATAGATATTATTCTAGCAATCGAGGAGGCCAGTGTTTTGGTCTTTCCGATTAATCCAAAGGTTGGAACAGTTTGCATCTAAGTATTCCCTAGAGGGAGATCATTTTCCATAAAATATGGGTAAGTAATGTCTGAGAGATGTAGACTAGTTAATTTGTCCTGTATCATTATAAAAACACATTTTGAGAACGATGCTGTATAATATGGAGCAGGCTTTCGCCCACGCGTGATTATTGTGAAAGTTTATGATAGACACTCTAGATAAATTAGGCTCATCCGTCTAAAGTATTCATTAAAATCTTAAGGATTAACGAAATGTAGCTTGATAAGGTAAAAGTTGCTGATTTTTTAAAACTGACCACATCAATGAGTGTCTGATAGTGCCTTTTTTGTTTTTGTATTATTGAGAGAATTATTACTTTAGAGGTAGACAATTAAACAGATCACATACAATTAACTAAGCTAGGTTCAAGTTGGGTGTCTCAGTTGTTAACTGCTATACAAAAAGTAGCGATTTGTGCCAGCGTAGTTTTTTAATTGTCACGATTTGTGCCATTACGATTTTATAACCAAAATGTTTTGTGCTTTTAAGTGAAGCTGACTCATATAAAAATTCAATTCTTAGGCAGTGTTGGTGTAAAAATAAAACAGAGTACAATAACAGGTTTGCGTGGTATTGACTGACTTGAACACAAAATTCAAGCTGCAACATTTTTTGGTCGAACAGGGAATTAAATTTTTACCCCTTTCTGCTTATTATCTTGATCTATCTTTCCAAATGTTAAGTAGAAGTTGAAGCAGCATTGAACAGCATTAACAGACTATGAAGAAAAATATCAACGAATTTCGAAAAATTGCTATTTAATTTTTGGAAAGATAGTTCTTATCGAATGAATGAGCGTAAAGTTCAATAAAAAAAATAAATTTTCTAAAGTAATCTTTCAATAAGTGAGTATCTATGACTCCCGTATGTATATTTTGTTTTATCTAGTGTAGTAAACGTGAAGTTTAAATAAATATACTAGATACTCGTAGGCTCAGACATTTTGAGTACTATTTGAACATGTATATTAAATCAGTTGGTCCAAACAACATTTTCAACTTTGTGGGTTAGATCGTTGGGATGGAATTTCGAAACATGTTTTAATTAATTTTGATTTTTGTCGTCGAATTGTTATATGTTTCAACCGGGACGAACGTTGGGTCTATTAGACTAAAAGAGGCTTTAGGCCCGTGAGTGGGTTGTGCATGATTGAAAACGGTGGCTTTTGTGTATTTATCGTGTAGGATGTGTCTGACACACTGTTGAATTCTAGAGTTAGTTTTTTAAAGAATATATCAATGAATGGAATGATTTTAACACTAACTTTTGCTCAAATTGAGAACATTAGAAATAAAAATGTAAAGAAATAGATTTCACAAGCATAATAATAATAGAAAATTATTAATTCTGTTTTCGTACTGTAAAATCAAGCATTTGTGGTTGTTTATCGCAGTCAACAACTTTTTTTAGTTATCATAACAAGGAAATGTCCGTATTATCACCGAATAGTAACAAGGCAAGAATAGTCACTCTAGGCTTATCCCCTTGTTAAGCCTATTTCACTTAAATATCGGATGCTACTCTTTTTCGATCGCTCGAAGTCATCATGTATAAACCGGTTTTCTTTTCTTCTCTTTCTTAGATTAAGCTAATCCAATCACTCAGTGTTCTAAGTTTGATACTACAATAAAATGTCAGGAATGCTCTGTGTTGATGGAGATTCTATTAGAGAATAACATGACAATATTGTAAACAAGCCTTGGGATTTTTAAATAGTCATTTCAAGACAATATGACTTCTGAATAATTTAGTTATAAATTAATAATGTGCTAGTTATAGTTATAGTCCCTGAATAAAATATGACGTGCTTCATCTTTTGAAATCTACAAGGAACAATTTTTATTCTTATGATGAAAAAGCTGGTAGACTTTGCTCTAAACTTATGGATGAGCATATATTCCCGAGTAACTTTCAAAAAATAAAGGTAGAATATGATCGCAAGTCTTCAGTTGCTCTCTTGTAGCTGTACTATACTTAAATAGATTTCAAGGTTTTGCTTCCAGAAGCAACGCTTACTGCAAAATTTATATAATCAATGATTTATCTGATTTGCTAGATTCTTTCTTCCTTAAAAACTTTAACGCATTCATAGCAGAGAAACAACTGCAATTTTTTAAATAAATAAGATGTTTGTTGAATGACTAAAAGATAATTGAATTAATGGAGGTAAAACAGAATGATGGGAAAGTGACATACGTGAAAAATTTATGAATACAAATGGTTGGAAAATAACGGTAGGTAAGTTCTGTTTTATCTTTATGGGAATCCGTAAAATGAAAAAAAATTCCATTTCTTTGAACTAAGAACCTAAATAAGAACTTTCTTGGGTGTAATATGCAAAAGTGTTGTACAACGAGTATAATGTTCAATGATGGAAATATTAAAATTAAAAAAAGGAGCTGCTATTTTTTTAGAGCATAATTCTAAATGTTCGGGTCCGAATATACGAGGATGTATTGATATCTAGTTAGCCTAGACTAGTTCCAAGCATAAACAAAATATTGCGTTACCATAGCAACGAACAATAACTTATTAGAAGTGTCAGTGTAAAGTTTGACGTCAAAAAAGTAAACCAGAGTTACGCAGTAAATTAAAAGAAAAAGGATGACCACGGAAAATCGAAAAATTGGAGTATATATTCATCATCAAGTAACCTGTATTTAAAAGGGTTAAGAGGTAAGCAGATTTACAAAGATATGCTTAATACCCTTGGTGATCAATGTCCTTCGTATGCGATCGTGAAAAATTGGACTGTAAGCTTCAAAAGAGGTAAATTTTCCATTGAAGATGATGAACGCGTTCATCATATAGTTCACGTCAATTTAAATGTTGACCAAAAGTGTGCAAGGGTAGAAGCACCGCGTTCGATCTGTGCTCGATTTGAAAACTATGTAGACTTCTTAAACCGAATTGTTACTATGGATGAGACTTAGGTACGATCCAGAAACAAAGCAACAATCGATGGAATGACGACACTCCGGTTCTCCAAGACCTAAGAAGTTTCGTGTCCAAAAATATGGTGGAAAAGTTCATGTTCCAGTTTTTTGGGATTGCTATGGAGTAATCATGATTGATTTATTGGATAAGGGTGGAACAATAACTGGAAATCACTATTCGACAATACTGATCACTCTACGGGAAAAAATTAAAAAGAAAAGACGCGGAAAGCTATCCAAAGGTGTTTTGTTTTTGCAGGGCAAGGCCCCTGTACACAAATCTCATGTTGCCATGCAAAAAAATTGTGATTTAGGATTTGAATTACTAGCATACCACCCTTATTTAGCAGATTTGTTTCCGTCCGGCTATCATCTCTTTCCTCAACTGAAAAAAAGTTTAGAAGGTCGTAAATTTTCTACCAAAGAGGAGGTAATAAAAGCTGAGGAGGTCTGGTTTGCAAAGCAAAAAGAAACATTTTTTTTTAAAGGTCTAGAGAGGTTGCAGATTCCCTGTAAGAGATGTATCTAATTAAGAGGAGAATATGTTGAGTAATAAAATATTTTGACATTGAAATATTGTTTAGTTCTATGGTAGGCTAAGAATTTTTCAATATATCCTCCTTACTCCTAGTAATATCGTAAAATATGATAAATAATTAGAAATACTCTTTGTTGAAAATTTTAATAAATCTATTTGTCACCGAAATTTTGGAGATATAGAAATGTGCTTGTTATGTATCCTTGTTGAAAGTTATCTCATAAATATTTTTCAGTACTTTATATAAGGCTGCGTAATTATATTATACTTAAATTTGCAAATTGAAATATGAAATATCATCAAAAAAATCGATAAAACCCAATATCAAATTGAATATTTATAAAAATCTGTTAATTTTAATTAGAAAATTTTTCAAAATATTATTGAATTCATTTGTTTACGTAACCCGGATTTCACTGTTGTAAGAACTCTTTGCTAATTTGGAACAATCTGTATAAATTTGAAAAAGGTATGTATTATGTATTTAATAATTCGGAAATTAAAATTCTTCTCTACTTGGTATTTGCAATCTTTTTATTGCTAATTTTTATTACTATAAATCTCACTATCTCACTATAAACCTCATTATTACTTTTTTATTGAACTTTTTGTTAATATCCATCAAACGAACAACTTAAAATTTTGCTGTTGGTCTTCTAATGCACACAAAGTACTGAGTAAGTGGAAGTTTATTCGTTCCAATTTCACAGCTCTGCAACAATCTCATATAAACACTGACAACTGCTTTTGTGAAAATCTTACCTCTATTACTTTTATAGTGAAGATGAAACACAGGAAACCTTGTGAAGTTGGTGGACATTCCGTTGTCTATGACCGTTGTTTGAACATTTTATAAGAGAATTCCAGTTTCTAACAATGTCACTCAATTCTTTCCATGAT
This sequence comes from Diorhabda carinulata, assembly GCF_026250575.1. Lineage (NCBI taxonomy): Eukaryota > Metazoa > Arthropoda > Insecta > Coleoptera > Chrysomelidae > Diorhabda > Diorhabda carinulata. Next base: position 17,767,456 of record NC_079462.1, read on the forward strand.
CTACTACATATAATTGGATCCATTATTTCAAGCAATGTGACCATAGCACTGTGAAAACATATTTTTGATGATGGGATGAAGGGATGGGATTTGTACAATTATTGGCTTAAAAGTAATAATTTTTTTTTTCAGTCTGCGCACTTTTTGCCCGATTAGAAACATCACGTTATCCCCATTCTCAGACCACTTATTATTGCAGAACAGACCTGTTATTTGACAATGTTGGCTTTCTAATTTATTGCAATAAATAAATGCGTGTTTCAAGCCGCTCATGAGCTTGACACACAAGAATCAATTGGAATAAACTTCGGCGAGTTTTGTATCAAGTGTCAATAAATTTTAAATAAATGCCTACATAACCTAAATCTCACAGTTTGTATTTGAAGCGAAATTTTAAAGCTCTTGAAGCATAAACATTTATCTAGTGTTTGAGGGGCAAGACAAAGACGCAACTATGTTTGACGCACAAGTCTCAAAAAAGATAATTTGGAAGATCCGTTTGAAGCATTACGCATGCATGTGCTTAATAGGGTGCTCAATATGTCCAATTGGAAAGTAACAAATGTTGAAGAACTTACACGTGAATCTGGATAAGTTGTCATGTCTTAATGCTTGTTGCATTCACCGAATGTTCAATTTTGTAGGGATTTATTTTGTTATATTTGTGGTGTTTATATAAGAAAACAACAGAAAAGAAATATCACAGACTTCTTGAGGCTATTTCGGTTTTGGAACAAACAAATTGGTTCCTCATAAAGTTCCGTATTTATGTTGTGGAAAAGGCGATCGTCTTGGATTAGACTTTAGTATTCCTATGATGTGAATGAAGTCTAAGAATAATTTTGTTTATTATCACTTCTGCTGAATATTTCCATCGAAATCAAACGTGGAGACATCCAGACTCATAGCATACAAAATGAATCTCTCTGGACCTATTCACGTGTCGCAGGACTTTATAAACAATGATGTTGCCAATTAAGAGAAAATGAATGTGAGTACGATAGATCTACTCCAGAGCTATTTTCTCAGAATGAGCTTAGAGATTTAATATCTCAACTCAGTTTACAAAAGCAGGATCAGAAACTATTATCTTCAAGATTGAGGGAAAATAATTTTATTGGCACCAATTACACCAATTACAATCTGCAGTTAGTTATTACCATTTTGAGTGAAAAGGAAAAACTGATGTATTGGAATGATGTTTTATCGCTAAGCTGTTTCTAGACATGGGTTTGAAAGAGTACAAACCAAATTATTGAGCGTCTAAAAAGTTTGCAATGCGTCAACTGCACATTGGAAAGAAATATGCATCAACTCCAATTAACCATTTAAAAAAACTGGAGAACAATATGAAAATATTGAATTAGTTTTAGAAAAAATTTAGTAATCTAAATATCATTGGATTTGGATTTGGACATGGTTAATTTTTTACTTAGTCAACAAAGTGTATACATGAATTTTCATTCTTCATTTCTGGCAAGTAATTTTCAACTGTTGGTAAGCAATTTATCAATATTCGGACAAGGAAGGAAATTGTTTTAATTACATTTGTAGACATTTCCCGATATACAGAACGGAAAATTTGAAAATTGGATTATTTGATGGTTACGGCAATTGAAGTAAGATAAGAAATTATGACTGTTTACAAAAGTTTTGTGTTGGTAGTCGAACATTTCTTAGGTAACTATAATGCTCCAAATTATGGAAAAAATTTGCAATTTATGCTGATAAACTTTCAGATTCTGGGAGCAAGTATAAATATGAAGCTACGCTATCTCCGCAATTCTCTAGATAAATTTGTATATTCGGTACATAGGTATGAAAAATGTGCTTTGACGAGTACACTTTCAAAATATCTCCGACGATACTGAGAACTGTCAATATACCATTTTCTATCCCTGTTAGTGGGAATTTGAAGTTTATGTGTAAACAGATATCGTGCCCTGGTGCTTTGTTTACTATAATTCAATTTTGATGTGCTTTAGTGATTGAGTGAACTATTAAATGAATTCAAATGCATTTATAGAAATAGCTCTAATGAATCTGATGGCTTCAGCTGGAAACAAAATTCCTATTTATCAAAATTTGTTCAAAATATTTGTGATTGCTGTTTCACTGCAATTCTATAGTGCTCCTGTAGTTCGAAGTTAAAGTGAACATTTCTTTGATTCAACAAAGTCTTTCTGATCCACTGCTAGAAGGGAACTTACCAAATTAATACTTTTTATTCATCATTAGATGAATGTAATTTTTAAGACCATATCTATCGATTTGTTTTGCTTTGTAGCACTCACTTTTTTAAACCAAATATTTTAACAATTGAAATTTCTTAGCAATTTCTGAGCATTTCAATACCTCCTCATTTATAATTATAATTATCTTAATTTTAGTATTATAGTTTAAATCAATTACTTTACAATTAAATCATTACTGCACTTTTAAATGTAGTGTTTTTAAAATAATTGTGATATAAAGGGAGATGTATGTTTTCTTTAAGAAAATCAAAGATTTAAATGTTCCCAGCATTTACTGAAGTTTGTAACAAAGATAGTTTTTCTTTAGATTTAAAGGTTCACTGTGTAATACGTGATGCCATTTTACTTTTTGTTACTTTGTATATACTGATGATAATTTGTACGAAGTTAGTTTAAACAAACTAAAATGACTTATTTATATATTGTGTCAGTTGTTGATCAGCCAGGATACTTTTCTAGAATTCCCATTCGTTACCAAAGGAAAACAATTTAACCAGTTGATCACCAGGTGTATTGAAAATTGAATATTATAACTGTATACCTAATCTTGTGAGCATTTTTCAATTTATACCAGAACAAACATATCAATTAAAATTGTAAATCTCATTTCAACTGACTAACAAACGAAGAACCATAAACCTACCTATTTAACGTCTAGTTACTATTATATTCATTAAGATTTATTGTATACTTCCCGCCCCCGACGGAACCAACATCGTAGTCTAGCGATTCCATACGTCCCTTAGACATTTGAGGTTTCTTTACTTTTTGGCTCTAGCAATCATGAATATAATTAACTATAGCTTTTGTATACAATAGGATTAGTATTTAAGAGAGCATATACACACATAGTGTGTTCTTAATTGTTAGATTATTGAAACCACTTTATTTATTTATATTTCATTTTATTGAATAGTTTTACAAAGTTGTGAATTAAGTTATTTAACTAACTTAACTTTTTCGAACAATTTTCTCAGATTATCCCTGTATAAAGCCCAGTTGAATCTGAATGACCAGATACTTATATCTTGTTATCAAATATATATTAAACTATCTTGAGAATTTCAACATTGTCAACTTCGTCTCCTTTGCTTGCATTGAAAAACTTGAATATTTTTCTTAGCTCACTACCAACTCGACGTAGAAGTGTTTATATAATTAACAAATTTTTATTATTGCTTTTGACATATTTATAAGCAACCGCTGTTTATTTTAAAATTCTCTCAACATTCCGAGTTAAGGTATGAAATAATACTATGGCGCACAGTTTTCTTTTACTGGGAGGTGAAACAGCATAATCTTATGGTTTGTCCATTCAATGACAATGAAAACACCTACGAAAATATGCGCCTCCTATCAAATAAAATGAACTACAACTTCTACAAGTGGTGATTTAAAGGTTTATAGAAATTTTAGTAGGACTTTAGGGACGGCTTACGAAATATTTAACACATCACTCAATAAGTCTTGTGACTAACTGAACATTTTTTTTGCCAAAAATCGATTTTATTCATCAATTTAATCTCTTTAAGAGCAATTCAATCATTCCAACACTTCTTTTTTCTTTTGCCTCAAAATAGGCTTCAGTTTCAGCAAATGTTACTTCATTTGAGATGAATTTCTCAACGGTGATCCTTTTTTTGAGATCGGCGAATAGCCTTAGCCAGTAGTGTCTGGGGACCAGACTGATCTATACGGTGCATGAGGAAGCAATTCGAAGTGTTATTCGTTCAATTAAATCATCGTTGCCATCGACTTGTGAATCGGTGTATTGTCTTGGTGAAAGAATGGTTTTTTCTTCGACATATGAGGCTTTTTTTCATTGATTTTTGGTAGGTACTTCATAGACGTCATATGGATTTGATATGGCAGCATCATATGTGTGTCAGTCACACGACTTTCTGAGTGAAGTATTATGTTTTCTTTGTTTATGCGACAATCGCACAATGAATGAACTCCGTGTGTGTTAAATTTTGCCAGAAAAGTATTAATTTCAACCAGAATGTAAAAATGTGAAGTAATTGCCTCTTTGAGATCCAAAAAAATGTTCTCTTGCTTTGGTTTCTTATTAAACTTGGACTAATAAAAGACAATTCAAATATTCTTTTCCCAATCAAGTGACGCCAAGTTAAATAAGAGTATTTTTATTGGACCTAAAAATAGAAAGTTGCTAAACGATATTAATTTTATAGAAAAGCTTACCATGCAAAAATTAAGAGCTTGGAACTTATTCAGTAATAAACTACAAAGAGCAGATTAATAAATTTTAGATTGCTGAATGTTATTGAAAATTCATCTTCTCTATTCCCATTTATTATTTTTTCTTGAAAATTTGGACGAGCGATGAGCAGAGTGAAAAGTTCCACCAAGATATCAAAATAATGGAAATTCGGTACCAAGGGCGATGGGATCCGGCCATGATGGTTATTATTAAGGATGTTTGAAGTGGGGAGATATGACCCCCATAATAGAAAAAAATGAAATGTGTTACATATATCATTAAAGTTGTAAACTATTTAGAAAGTTTCTGACTTCCCTTTGTCGCTGGGAATTCAATTGGCTGACCTTATTTGGACCAATAAAATGTCATTTCACACAACCACAAAATATATTCGATGAGCAAAGAAACCTAGTATTAGCACAGGTAGCAGCGTTCACTTTAGTAAAGTAAGGAGGAAATGGCTTAGACAATTCAAAATGTACTCCTAATAAATAGGGCTAGATAAGAAAGGGAAGGACTACAATATTATAAAAAAAATGAATTCCTTGGATTCAAAACAATTTTTTAAGTATAATAGGGTGACAACACGTCACACTAAGAAAATAGATAGAAAATGGTTGAATTTGCTAATTGCTGCTGTGTATGCCTAGTCATCTTACTTATATACCTATTTTTCGATTGAACGCGAGCGTTGAACATAAAAAGGGCATTGTTGTTGTTCATAAATCACACTTCGGGGTCTGTGTAATTCATATTGAAGCGAACGAGGGCCTTAGTGCGGACGCGAAATTAAAAGTTTATAAACTGATTTGTTCACACTTAATCTTTCCAATCTCTATCGCTTAAATATTAAAACGATTTTTTTATGATGTTTTTCTAAATTATACAAACCAAATATTTACCTCGTATTATACGTACTTAATTTAGAGGAGTTTTCGCTACCTTTTTAAGTATTAAAGGAAGGTAGGTACATAACTATGTATCCTCGTATACTGAGGACATATTTATCACATACATAAACAATCTGATCTCTTAAGTAATAAACATTTTTCAAAATCTTCTGGAGACATCATTACGAAAAGTGTTTCAAGACCGAACACCGAGCATTTCTTACGTTGATTCCGAGAATCCCAAATAAAAACAGGTAGAAATAAAACCAAAAGAATCTCATTAATTGTTTAATTAACATAAAATATATAAAAGTAAACAAACGGTATAATAAATCGAAAGAAAATTATCTCATCGTTAAGGTGCAAGCCACTGAAACATCAAAATTAAGAGAGAATTATGGTTTTTCTTCTTTTACGAATTAAAAAGTCGAGGTACCAGAGACATATTTTTTATATTTTCAACAAGTCGTTAAATGCTTGTCTCAAAAGTATGATTTTACTGAAGATATGAAGCGGGGGAGGGCATTGTATATATACAGGCGGTCAATTATTATTGTCAAAAAACTGGAAATAGCCTTATGGAATTTGGAATGTTTGACGAGGGATAGATAATGTAATACGAGGTAGTTATTGCTATTGCTTAGCTATTGACAAGAAAAATTTCACTTCTTACTAGAATAGATAGAAAACTGAAGAGTATTTGGAATTTGCTCAGTAATAAATTTCCGTATTCAAGAAAAAGAGCCAAAAAAATTTACCCGGAAACATTCAATGAATTTGTTTTTATATCTGACTCTCATAGATTTTTTTTTTTATTTATAAATTTATTGTCGCATCAACTACAAAGGTTATTAGCGATATGTCAATTATAGTTTGTGATATAATTTGGTGTCTTTCAAATACTTAATTATGTTTGCATTATTACAATTTTCATTGAGTAAGGTGGTTATATTGTCTGGAAAATTGTTAAGTATTCTTTCATTTCTGTACTTTCGACAGTTTAACAATAAATGTTCAACATTAAGGTTCTCGTTACAAGTTTCACATATCGGTGGGTTTTCTCTATTAAATAGATGGGAGTGTGTTGCTTTAGTGTGACCTAGCCTTAAGCGATCGATTTTTATTTGATCTGCGCGACTTTTTGGGCTACCTTTCCATGGTTTAACGTATGGTTTGATGGTTTTCAATATTGACTGCGACTTGTTCCACTCACTTTGCCACTTACACTGAGCTTTCGCTTTTATTACCGCTTTGAAATCACTGACCATCACTTCGCGCACAATTGTTGCTTTGTTGTTATCTGCTGCTTCTCTGGCGTATTGATCCGCTTTTTCGTTTCCTGGGATATTGGTGTGCGATGGGACCCAGATAATTTGGACGCACGCTTTGGATTGGTGGAGGAGGTATAGTTGGGTTTTAATGAGGGAACCTAGTGGGTGTTTGGGAAAGAGTTGTTTAATGGTGTTGATGGAGCTCATAGAATCAGTAATTATTGCAATTTTTTTATATTCATATCTACTGGCGATTGTTAATGCCTGAAATATGGCATAAAGTTCGCCAGTGTGGACGCTATTGTGAGGAGATAGCTTAAATGCAAAATTTTCGTTTGCTAGTATAACTGCTGCTCCTATGCCATTAGGTGTTTTGGATGCGTCAGTGTACATAAGATGGTATTCTTTGAGGTTTTCTTCAACGAGGGTGTGAAATGATTGAACTATCAGGGGGTGATTTGTTTCCTCTTTTTTGTAGTAACTCAAATTAACGTTGATGGTAGGAATAGGGATTATCCAAGGGGGAGGAGTTTTTATATTGATTGGAAAGAAAACTGGTAGTTCAATTGTCAAGATGTTTGTGTATTGGCGAATTCTTTCGTAGAAGGGAATCGTTGTTTGTTTGTTTCCGAATAAATTTTTAAAGCGGTCTGTTTTGATGTTGTAATTAACTGGGTTATTTCTATTTGATAATACTGATGTTGCGTAGGTTATGCTAAGTTGAATTCTTCGCAGTCTAAGGGGTGGTTCTCCAGTTAGACAGTGGAGACTCTCTATCGGTGTTGTTCGAAATGCGCCGGTGGCGATTCTTAGTGCAGTGTTTTCTAATACGTCAAGTTGCTTGAGGTGTGTTTTCTCGCATGATGCATAAACTATGGAGCCGTAGTCGATCCTTGATCTTATAAGGGCCTTATATAGATTTATCAGACAGGTGGAATCCGCGCCCCATTTATGGCTGGCAATTGTTTTCAATAGATTCAGACCATTTTGACAGACTTTCTTAAGGTAGTCAATATGTTGTTTCCAGGTGAGTTTTTTATCAAAAGTTATGCCCAAAAATTTTATATATTCTACGAACTCTAAATTTTGACCATTCAAGATTAAGTTAGGTTTTTCTTGTATGTACTTTCTGGAGAAGAGAATACATTTTGTTTTAGTTTCCGAGAATTTCAATCCGTTGGTGTTAGACCAGTTGCTTAGGTTATCGAGTACGGTTTGTAAATGCATTTGGATAGTGGTTATATTTTTCCCTTTTGCAAATAGTACTAAATCATCGGCGTATAATCTTCCTTTGATTAGCGGAGAGCATTTGTCAAGAATATCGGTGATAGCAATCAGGAATAGAGTGGTACTTATTGTAGACCCTTGTGGAATCCCGTTCTTCTGTAGTTTTTTAGCTGATAGGCTTCTGTCTACTCTCACTTGGAAGTATCTGTCTGTCAGGAAATTTTTTATGAAGTGTAGAATGTTCCCTCCTAGACCCCACTTTTGTAGTTTTGAGGTTATATTGTGTTTCCAAACCATGTCATATGCCTTGGTGATATCCATAAATACGGCTATACATTCTTGTTTATTGGCAAAACCTTCACTTATTTCGGATTCTAGGTCTATCAGGTTATCAGCTGTGCACCTATTTTGGTGAAATCCGCTTTGTTCTGGTGCCAATAAATTATTTTGTTCTAGTACCCAGAGTAATCTACGATTAACCATTTTCTCCATAATCTTGCATAGGACGTTCGTTAAGGATATTGGCCGGTAAGACTCTGGTTTTGTTCTTATTTTGTCAAGTTTCAAAAGTGGGATTATCACAGCTTCGCGCCAGCTTGAAGGAAAGACTTTATTAGTCCAAATGTAGTTATACAGTTTTAATAGGTAGTTTTTGGTGCTATCTGAAAGTTTTTGTAGGAATACTACTGGTATTTGATCTGGACCAGGGGCAGTATGTTTTTGTGATTTCAAAGCTTCATAAAGTTCTATTTGGCTGAACGCGCAGTTAATAGGATTTGATTGTTCTTCACTAAAATCTTCCAAAATTTCTTCTTCGATATTTTTTATATTCTTTATGAACTTTGCATCATAGTTTGAATCATTAGAGTTATATTCGTATTGTGAAGCTAATGCTTCCGCTATTTAACTTGAATTTGTGATCAGGGTGTTATTTTTAACTAAAAATGGAATTCTTGGGGATTGTTTTATTCCAGACATCTTCCGAATATTTTGCCAAACTAAGGATGGTGGAGTTGAGGATGTTATTGTAGATACGAATTTAATCCATGACTCCTGTCTACTCTTCTTCATAATATATCTCGCTCGGGCTCTTTGTTTTTTATATTCAATTAAATTTTCTACAGTATTCTTCCGTTTAAACTTGTTAAAAGAGGACTTATAAATTCTGATTGCGTTTTGACAGTCTTTGTTCCACCAAGGTAGTGGTTTATGGTTTAATAATATTTTAGTATATCCTATGTGTGTTTTGGCAGCGTCTACGATTATAGATGTGAAGGTTTCTACGAGATTTTCTACATTTAAAATTGGCTGGTCTTTTGTAATGTTAATCTTCGTTTCAACTGTTTCGCTAAATTTTTCCCAATTAGCATTTTTTAGATTCCATTTTGGGTTTGGTAAGCTATTATTCTCAGAGAGTTTTGATGTATATGAAATCTTTATAGGATAATGATCGCTTCCAAATAAATATGGTATTACATCCCAAGTTAATGTGGGAGTCAGGACTGGTTCACACAGGGTGATATCAATGGCTGAGCATGTTCCTGTGTGTATGTCAATTCTTGTTGGTCTTCCGTCATTTAAGATGTTAAGATTTAGGGAATTTATCATGTTGTCAATTGTTTTGCCTCGGGCTGTGGTATAGTTTGATCCCCATAGTGTATTGTGAGCGTTAAAGTCACCTAAAATCAATCGAGGACTTGGAATAGTTTTTAGAACTTGTTCAAGTTCTGACGTATCGATATTTTGGTCTGGGGGTATGTATAGAGAGGATATATATATATATTCTTTGTGGTATATCAACTGCTACAGTTATTAATTCAATATTGTTTGCTACGGAAATGATTTGTTGTGTGTTATATTTATTGTGGACGTATATTGCTACACCTCCTGATGCCTTTCCATTGTACGTTCTATTTTTGTAGAAGCAGGTGTAGTTTTTCAAGTTGTAATAATGTTGATTTTTAAAATTGGTTTCTTGTAAGCATATTATGTTTGGTGATAGTTCGGAGAGTAGGTTTTTAAGCATTTCGAATCTTCTGTAGAATCCTCTTAGATTCCACTGTAAAATTGAGTTATTATTAGTCATTATTCCTGCGATGATTCAATTGATGATTCAGAGTAGTCTTCTATTTCTTGTGCGATAGTTGACGGGTGTAAATTTAGCTGTCCCATGATTTTTTTCCTGATTCTTGTACTGATGCTTTTCATTCTTTTGTTTGTAAAATATGGATGCATGTGTGCGAGTAGTTTTAAGAAGCTTTTTGTATCTTCTGTATATATTTTTGATATACTCAATGGATCTTTTGTTCCTATTGCATTTTCGAAGAAATCAACGGCTTCCGCGAAAGTTAAAATTTGGCTTTCGTCTTCAAATATTTGTTGTGCTGACTCCATCAATTTGTAGAAAGTACTTGTTTGTGTATTTGATTTGTTGTTTGATATCTTTTTCGCTTTCTTAATTGTTTGTTCGTTTGGTTTATTAAATGTATCCTTTGTTTGTGGTGTAGGTGAAGGTGGAGTTGTGATCTCAGATAAGGTGCGTTTTGTATTCGTTGTATCTGTATCCATGTGTATTTCTGCTGATATGGTTAGTTTTTTAGAATTTCTGCTATCGCTTGTGGATTGAGTGGTATGTTTGAGGTTGGTAGGAGCTATATGTGATGGTATGTCTTCTGTTTGATTATTCACATTTGTTAGGTTTGTTGTGGTCGAGTTCGAAACTGGAGGTTTGTTGTAGATTTGATTGACAATGTTTGTTGATCTTGTTGTATTAGTGTCCATTGGTAATGATGTATTGTCGGATGCAGTGCTTATTGATGTGTTCTGACAATTATTAGAGTTATGTCCTGATCCGTTACATAAAGAACACAAATGGCTATCATGCGTTAAGAAGATTCGGTATGTAGTATCTTCAAAATTAATGAGCATCGAGGTAGGTATTGTAATTTGTGTGGGAGATATGTAAACAATACGGCGAAAGCTTAGAATGTGTTTAAAGTTTGGGTTAGAAGTACCGATTTTGAGGAATGTTATGGAAGACGACAGATGGAGGCCCAATTGTCTGAGTTCCTTTTCGATAATTTGATGAGGTATAGTTGGACAGACGTTCGATAGTAGTAATCTTTCACTAGGTGTTATAAGTCGACGTACAGAAAGAATTTCGTTATTCACTTTGATTTTTCCATTGCATTTTGTTAAAAATTCGTCCACGTCTTCTTTTTTAGATAGATATATGCATATTCTATTATTGGTTATTCTTGATGAGAATATAATTTTGCTGGGATTGATAATAGTGCCTACGGCTATCAGGTATTCTTCTAATTTTACTCCATTTAGTGAGCTAATTGCTATTGCTTGTTGTTTCGTTGGAAAAATTGTTTTTTGTTGGCTTGTAATGGATGAATAAGATTGTGGAGGGTTATTAGGTAGGGCAAAAGTAAAATTGTTTGTGCTGTTTTCATCCATCTTCTTTGAATCTAATTAACATATTAGTACTTAAACCGGTACTGGTTTCTAAATGTTGTTTTGCTGATAAGCGGCAACAGGTTTTGTACCTTGACTAACAACAATCGTGTTTGATTGTTAGCATTCAAATGTTAAATTCGTTATGAAGATTTTAAATTTGCTTACTTTGAGATGATATATATGGGGGTGATGATTGCGATAATGGTTGTAGTTTTTTTCACTAAATAACTATATTTACACTTGTAAAATGATTAATCGACGAGAGCTGATTTTTACACGACTTTTCGATGTTTTACCAGGACTGACCCTCTCATAGATTTACTAAGCAAAAATTTCAATTGAACTTAAACATCATTTAATTTTACATCAAAAAGTTAACTCTCGATTAAACTCGATACAGTGTACCGTTTTCGGAAAATTTTGATTTGAAAATTATGAAGTAATAACCGATGCTAGTATAAAGTATTGATAAAGTTATTAATTATTTTGAGTATTAATTAGTAAGCATTATGTGAATTGAAAATATGTCGCGTAAATGAGACCCTATCGATAAAATGGATACATTAAAATAATTAGGACTAAGGCCTTATTTTTTAAAGTTAAATAAGTACGGGCACTGAAATATTGTAGGCCTTAGTATGAAACAAACAATAATTTGATGATCATGTATTGCTAATTAGATATTGTTAATCAAAATGTACTCAAATTTTGAATACACTGACATGTTAGGTGAGTGTTTAGGAAACTCTAGTGCAGCTGTTACGCATTATGCAGAAAAGTTTCCTCGAAGAAACTTACCAAGGAAAAATACATTTAGAGCCATTAAACGATGTTGTCGAGAATGTGAGACCTAACAAAATAATTTTAATAGGCTAAGAACAACAAAAATCATTAATAAAGAGAATATGATTTTAAATTTAGTTAATCAAAATCCAATAGTTAGCATTAGGAATGTGGTAGAATGAACAAATACGTCTTCTTCCAATATTTGCAGGATACTTAAAGAGCATCACAGCTACATCCTTATCAGACAAGTCCAGACGATCTACTGGTTAGAATGGAATTTTGGCAAACATTACAATGAAGTCTTCTCACGAACGAGGCCACTTTTACGAACAAGGTATGTTTAACTCCCATAATGTTCTGAATGGAAGTTAATGTTTGGGCAGCAACTCGAGGTAACAATTGATATGTTATCACATTCTATCTGGAAATTTATGAATGATATGTACCTGGATTATTCAAGCAATCACTTATTGAAGATATTAGAAGATTCAACGCTAAACAGAAAAACGCAAAAACAAGGTGTCATGTACAATGCGACCCAAAGGAGCTATTGTGTCGCTTTAAGGTACTTAAACATCTTAAATCCTTTTCAAATTTCAAACAATTATTTAAAATATATGTTTTTTTTTTAATTCCTAATATTCTATTTGATTAGAGAAGTTAATTTTAGCCACATTAATGAATTAAAATGCCGTCAGATTTAGCGTTATTAAATTTAGATAGTTGCTAGTGAACAACATATTTTATATACGATTAGCAATTGTATTGTTGTATGTACTAGCATACTTATTCCTTGATAGTTTAGTTTGGATAAGAGATTAACTCCTTGAACAGTAATTCTGTTTGTTTTATGACCAAAATTATTTTGTTTTGTAATCTAAATTCTTTGATACATTTCGTAGCAGTGTAAATCTTATTCAATTTTTTCAACTAACACATTGGTAGAAGAAAATGTTTAAAGGCCGATTCATAAACTTGATTTTTCGTTTGGCCTTGCCGTTCGCGGGTGAAGTTTGCCTTTTGACTTTCTTCAACAAATTCTATACCCTATCCATAAACTTAACATAGATGCCGTTGGCCTGAAAATATTTGTGTGTACTGCTTTTTGTTTGCGTGATATTTTTGTGCTTTTGTATATAATCCGGTATTTATAGATGATATTATGGAAAAAACGAAGAGAAAACAAGCAAAGCCAAAAAACATCAAATTCTTTTCTATTGCTACGTAAATTGCTACGAACGGCCGACAAGGCAAGATAAAATCCTTTTATGTGAAAGACACCAACGGCAGACTGGTGGCAAACGGCGAATTGTCTTATGTATTTCAATGTTTTTAATTTTTTACCTGCCAACGTCAATGACAAACGGATAGTCTAGTGTATGAATTGGGTTTAACAATTCATTTTGATTTGGTGTTATTAAAAGACCTTTCGGAAACAATAATCCAGATTCAAAAAGATGACCCATCAGTCCATTGCCTAGCTCAGAACGAGATTTAGATCACAATTTCCTAACGTTGCTTTTCGGTGAAAATTTCAAATTTAATTATTGTTAGTAAACAGTCAACAATCAACGATTTATCTACTCTTACGAATTTTGCACTAAAATTTAATAATAATAAGATATTTTTATGCTAAAATGTCGAAAAGTATAAAACCGCAAAGTTCAGTTGACTATTAATAACGAATAAATAATTTTTAAAGTTCAAAAAACTATACACAAATGAGCAACCCCTCAGCTGATTTTATTCACCCAGGGTAAAAAAGATCGTATCATATGTCTACGAACTGATTAACTCGATCAGATTCCGAACAACAATGAATATGATCCGTATTAGTTTCCGAGCATTTAGATCATGATCTGGTTAATCCAACTCCAATTATTGCTTCTGTAGCTCAGAGCTTCTCATTACATTTCTTAGAACAACTGCAAGACGGTTCCAGTTCTCGACCAGGCACAAAACTTTTTTCGTTTTATTGCACTGTTATTCCTCTCCAACGATTTGCATGACTCATGTTTAGTTTTTTTCCTTTTTATTGAGGGCTTTGGTTATTATTTCGCTGTAATATCGTCAGTTGAGTCACTTCTAGTTTGTACATAGTTAAAATAATTTTATAATTGCTTGTTATTTCACTGTTATTATCAAGAATAGTATTAACTCGTTTTGAACACACGCGTGGTTAGTTCTTGTTTCACATTCAGCCCTTATTTTCAACTATTCTATTTTAATTGAAATTCTAATGATATTTTGTAGCACGAGACTGAATTAAGTAATTGGAGATGAAAATAATTTTTGAGACTAAATGATGCCTAAATGTCTTAGTTTATTAGTCTCTTAAAAGATTTGTTACCATATATGTTCGCTACATATTTTTAATCAAAAAGAGATAAAAAGCTGTAAAAACTAGAAAGGTATGCTGGGTACAAGATAACTGAAGATAACGCTCAAACAAAAATATTAATTCCGTTTTGTGCCGGCATGGCCCAACAGTGGCAACATTCTCGCACACAAACGATCACTCCCAGCACGCTTGATCTTATCAAGACTCGAATTAGATTTAAGTGGTGTCGTAAAATAGTGGATTTGATAACCACAACCCGAAACTTTCAACGCGTATAAAGCCTTTTTCGACTTGTTTTTGATGGTGGTTATTTACACTGAAAAGGGCTTCTGTGTAATAAATGCCAATTATAACAAAATTATGAACATGAATTTTTAGTACATTTAAAAGTTATATCATATAGTATATTTAGTATTGAAATAAATCAAACAATTTAGAATATTTTATGATTATTTGTGTAATTAAATATTGGGTTCTCAAAAAAAATTGAGAACTAAAGAAAGGATGATAACAAAATTTGAATAATAATAATCTGAATTAACATTTTCTGTTACTTATCCAAAAGAGGAATTTCAATATTTCGCAGCTAAGTAATGTTGACCAGTTGAGTATTATTATTATTCATCTGGGATACATGAACATATGCTGAGCACTCCTTCCATGACCTACGATTACCCACGTTATAGTCTTGGCGGTTTAAAATTGTTAAACTGGAGCAGTTTGTTGTATTCAGTCCAGATCAATTCTTAAATCAGTGGGTATATGCCGTATAAAAGCCTTTTTTATCGCGACTTTAAGAATTGACTTGTTCATTAGAAACCTTTGAACTAAATAACAACATATTATGAGAGTTTACGTGATTTTATACACAGTATGTTATTTTTCTTTTAATAAATATCAAGAAAAGTTGGAGATAGAAGACAAAAAACCTCCAAAACTTTATAATTGCGTGAGCTATGCGTTATTACGATTACCTAATATTATAGCTCAAGTTAGATTCTGCTTATTGGTTAAATACACAAAGATATAAGAAAAAGATGTCGAAAAGCAGTATATATAGGTGATATACCTTGAAGATATGTTGGTCTGATAGACTCTTCAGAACTCCACAGGGAGATCCGAACGGGAGGGTATTTTAATTCCGAAATATTTTGGTCTGAAAGATGCCATCATGCTATTATTATTTTTTTCTCATCCTGGAAGCCGGACGAATCGGTAAAGTGACGAAACTTGACACCCTTAGGCTAATTTAAGTCGCCTAGATCAGACTTGCATGTAAATTTCGGCAATACCAATTTAGTTCTGCCACATACCAAACGTGGTGCTAGTCAATAAGTCCTGATCAATTTCTTTATACTTGATATCCTCAAAATTCATAGTATGAATAATTATTTTAACTAATCAATATTACTCAAAAACCGCATTTCAAAATGCTAGAAGATAATATTTAGCAGTCTGACATGCAGTTTCAGGAATAATAGAGGAAGCATAACTAAAAAATTAACAGCTAAGTATTCTTTTCTATAATTTTTCATAGCATATTTCAGGATGGACTTGAACTTTGGTGATAGAGTATAGATGTAAATTTTCAGACTGCAATAGTAAATATATGGAGGAAAGATAAATAAACATTTTTTCAATTTCCCAATTACTTTCCTGAATTTTTTAAAATTCAATGCTCAACATCAAACTTTCGTTCGTGTGAAAATCATTTTCTGAGAAGTGATTTTACAAATTTACAAAAGTTTTACAAAACATTTGAAGTATAAGGCTATCCCATCTATCCCTACATCTCATCTGCCTTCATGGTCTACTTCTATTTATGAAAATCACAATTATGCCAAAGTTCATGACTCTATAGTACACCAAGAGCATTTAGATGCTGTAAATAAACTGATATGTTCGTCAAAGAGCATCAATCTGAGAGTCCAAATGTTCATGGCTAAACATCTGGCAATTTTACAATAGATCACTTAGATCTGTGGAACTTCATAATGTAGGATTCAAATATTTTTCCTTACGATCATTTAATCAAGGTTAATTAGAAAACTTATTTTGTACTGTGAGACTTGGAGTAGGTAAAATAAATCCTACTTTCCATCAGTATATTGCAGCACTGAAAACTATTGTTTTCAACGAACTAACATCTTCTACCTTTAATTGAAATTGTGGAACGGATGAAGAACTTACTACTAAAGTACTGTGATATTTCATGTATCTCTGTTATCAATATTGCTCATTTTTGACATATGTTATTGGACAAATAGAATTAAACCTTTCAACATACTTTGATATTTATTTATTCATTAACATACTTTTATGTTCTTTGGCTCACTTGTATTCATAGGAATTAAAATAGAAGAAAAAGACTTGGCTGCTGTATCTTTTATTTTTTCAGGTTTATAGGGAGGGAGTGAACTGTACTCAAGGACCAGTTCACCCCCAACAAGGGGAGTGGAGGAAAAAGAGATGTTATCTGATGGAATCATGTGGGATAAAAATTTTCTTTTCTTTATTAAAGAAGGCTGATTTATTTTTGAATTTTATTGGTTATTGATATATTTTAATGAAGATTTCTTTGTTTACAGAGAGAATATTTATTTTTGTTTATCAAAATGTAAATATTATAAATATTATAAATATTATAAATATAAATATATAAATAAATATTATAGTAAATATTATAATGTAAATAAACGTGTCCCAGTTCTAAGATGTTTTTTCTCGTGAATTTGGGAAACTGCGAAATCAAAATTAGGTGGAAATGAATAACATAGAATATAGTATATATTCTGTGTTGTAAATTAAAATGAACCGCGAAAAGAGATTAGTTCTGATAGTTCTCATCGAGGACCCTGGCAAAATCCTCCATGTTGTTTCCACTGAATAACAGCCAAGCATTTCTTCTGAGGGTATGTTCTGTATCTACCACTTACTAGTTGATTTAGAAAAACAGAGGATTTTTCCATATATAATATAATTTGTGTCGAAATGACAAAACTTTTTCTGAATTTGTTTATTCTTCATGTTGCCGAATGAACCTTTACCTACCGAACCAGTTTTGATTAGGTGGGGTATGTGGTCAAAAGCAGCAATTTCTTAGTAGTAAAGGAATTGATTTTAGAGTTTGATGTTGAAGACAGTACTGCTCTTGTAGACACAAATTATTGTAACAAAATCTTCCACAAATCAAGTAACCTTTATGAAAATGCATTGAAGTTTTGTTTTAAAAAATGTCTTTAATAGAATCCGTTAAAATTGTTAAAGAATTTAGAAAAAATATTTCAAGTTTCAGGTAAAATTGTTAATTTAGTTGATAATATATTTGAAAAAAAAAGAGACTTTAAAGCCCTTGAAAAAATTAACGAAATATTGAATGGAGAATTTGGTATTGGTATACAATTTAAAAAAACTTTTCATTTTATAAAAATATATTTTTAAATAGAAGGCAAAATTTTCGGATATATAACTTGGAAAAACACCCTGCCATAAATTATAATAGATTTTTTGAGTTTTGTTAGAATAATATACAAATTCCATATTTGTGGGCATCTGCAGATTTTTAAATAAATGTAAATAAATTTTATTCTTTTAAATAAATATTGAATGAGCTTTGTTATCATTTTTGCGCTTATTTTGCTCATATTTCGTCATTTCTCAATGCATATATATGCTCATATTTTTTACATATAAATCCAAACATTTTACAGAGATGACATTAAATAGAATCCTTTTGAATCTCATTAAATTTTTGGCACCGTCTTCTCTGATCTCTGATCTAATTCCATACTTAATATAGCTATTCACATTAAATTATCTTATGTACTTAAATTTTTTGAACCAAAAGTTTTGACACCAGTTTAGTAATATTTTAAGAATAACCTTCTACGTTGTATTGTAACATCCTGTATAAGGTTCCCATGATAAAACAATATTCTTCTGGTAAAGTCCTTAATTAAACCGTTTTGTCAACTTAAGAATAAAACGGAAAAATCGGGTGACAGGGGACGGGACGGTCTAAATAAAACAAACAGGCACAACCATCCAGGATAATTTATCGTCCTTGCATTTTGTGTCATAAAACAATCGCTAACAAGTAGTTTCAATTCCAAGAATCCCATATTCCCTCCCAAACAGTTGAAAATGTTTTGAACACGAAACAAAATCTATTGCTGACGCTACCTATATGTTTTAACAACGAACCAAAAAGTCAGACAAAAAATGTCAACCGGTGCAGGTATGCATGCAGAGGCGTGCCAAGAATTTAATTCTAGTGAATAAAACAAGATAATGTTCATCAAATACGTTGATGTTGCTATTGAAATTCCAATAATAAAAGAAATAGATATTTTTAAAAATATGAAAATCCTTTTTATTTGCTCCTGATACAAAGAAGGATGAAACAAATAATCGATTTGTAACTTTTGGATGCTTCGTGTGTTTTTTTGATAAAAATAATTTCTTGAAATGAAATAGTTTCACTTTATATAGTTTAAACATAATAAAAATTGAATTACGTCATTAACGACTCATTCATTCTCAAATACTGATCCATGAAAAATAATCATACGGGACCTTCTGATACAAAGAAGGATGAAACAAACATTTGTGAATTTTGGAGGATTTGTGTGTTTTTTTGATAAAAAATTTCTTGAAATATCTTTGGCTCCTGTTGGATTTATCCATAAAATATCCATTTAAAATGGAATAGTTTCACTTTATATAGTTTAAAATTCATAAAAATTTAATTACGTCATTGACGATGCAAACTCTGAATCACTACTACATGAAAAATAATCATACGAGGACCTTTATTTCAAGAGTAGTAAAGCTATTGTTCCAGATTTTATGATTTGTATGACCGACGTTCCATTTTTATAAAGTAGTCTAGGTGTTGTCAGATTTAATAACGTTACATTAACACGCTTCGATAATTTTTCATTTTTCGTCATCTGAGGTGTAGTTTTCGAAGCGATTCTTTACACCCTTCGTAATCGAGTTTTACATTAACATGTTGATGTTCCTCATTGTTTTCCACTGTCTTAGACTCACTGGATACAAATAGTTCGTAAACTAATACAAGTAGATACATTTGAACATAAAGGCCGCTAGACATGATTCAATACAAATTGCAATGCATTGCGAGGCGCAATATTTCTCAATAAAAATCATGCGCAGCTGATTGTTTCATGCAAGATTTCGCACGTGCCACATTATCAGAATGGTATCATTTCTATTGCATACTAACCCCAATTATAGGGAAACATCTAGTTCCCATTGGCATAGTAGCCAACCTGTCAATCAGGCTCCAAAGTCAAGACAGCAGCAGATATAATTGTCGCCAGTGATCCACTGACCAGATTAAAATTGGAAGTTAGGAATTTGTGTGATATTACTAATGAATTGTTGTTAGTGGTAAGAGACGCACAATGTCAAGCGACGTGCAATATTCATCTATGCAATATTTTGACCTTGCATTGCAATTTGTCTTGCACCATGTCAAACAGCCTTACCTAAGCGAGAGACTGCGATTCGGCAAGTTTTATAATAACAATATATTTAATTCAAGATTTGTTACACATTATTTTACAGGAATTGAAGGGATTCGACTGAATTCTGAAATAACACAAACTCACTACGGACACAAAATAACGAAACTTGCAAGAAAATTATAAAAAGGAGAATTAAGAAGCAAGTATTGCTGGAAACAAGTGGAATATAATTATTTATGAGTATTTCCATGGTTAAAGTATAAGAATAGGAGACAGTACTTTATTAATTCATATCACTATTCACCTAAAATATACGAATTAAAGTATTTTGATTATATTGTTATATTCATGAGGAAGCGCAGAAATAGGATTTACATTAATGTTTATTCATCAATAAGACTTGTCGACAAAAATTATCTTTTCTTTCCCAATATAAATAGAATCACTGAGATAATGTGGGTCGATAGCATCCACAAAGTCTTCATTCAATGAGAAGAAGAATTGTTTGATATTCAAGACTAAAAAGATGTTCTGTTTGGCCACATTTTTCACATAAAATAATGTTCTGTTTCTGCCAATGACATAGAGCTTCTGTTGTTTTCCGTCCGTCCAACATTTACACTGTTCTCCAACTTTGTTCCACAAAGTCATGAAAAATAATGGACTATTACATATTTTCAAAGACATGGTGGGACTTTTCACTTGATGTTGTGTAAATATGTATTAATTTTATTTAAATAATAACAATTTGGTTGTTGTCAGCATAACAATAACAATCATGCATTCTCCAATCTTTCAAGACAGTACATGGCGCTAATGCCAGCTGTAAAGCTAGACAGTATCCGTTTTAGCTTGGCACTATAGCTGCTGCACTCTACTCTACAGTTAGAAAATTGACGTATGTTAAGATCTATCTCATATTTAAATAGTGTAATGTTCTATCACAAAACAGTGGCATAAATTTATATGCACGGTATATTTTACTTTGGTAATTTATTGATACACTTAGTTAATACTCAATAATATTTATGTCCATACATAACATCTAATTCTTATATACTGTGGATTCTGGGGCACACCGGAGTGAAGATAAACGAAATAGATAATAAGCTCGCTAAAGCGGGGCTTACAAGCCCTTCATGGGACAATAGAACAATAGAGAAAGCATTCAAAGAGAAGGTAGATAGGAGCAAAATCAATTATTGGGACAACCTACAGAGGTTGAGACAGGCGAAGCTTCTTCTGGGATCAGCTGAATACACCAAACTAAGTAAGAGCAATCTACGAATACTAACAGGAGTTCTATCGGACCACTATCGTCTCAATAGACACCTAAAGACGCTAGACTTAACAGATAATGCGGCGTGCAGATTTTGTTGTACAGGGGACAAAACTTCTATCCACATTTTCTCGAAGTCTACGGAATTCCAGAACCCTATATTTGGGAGCGTATGAATAGAAGACGAAGATCTCTGGTAGCTACAGCTATCCCACATTCTGGACTTTCTATATGGAGTGGGATTAATAAATCAGCTGAAAACACTGAGATTCCCAGTATCGCAGCAAGAGAGGGGGACACAATAGATCCTTTGGATGCCAGTTTTTATGATACCCCAATGTCTACGTACATTCATACATCTAATTTGTTTAGATACCTTTTTTTTCACTCGTCGCTATCCTGGTGTATTCACTATTACCTCAAAATGTTCACTAACTTACGAGTACAGCTCCAAATTTTTTCGCCTCATATATTGAATTCACATTCTAGATTTGTCGAATTTTAGAGATCTCTAGAATACCGTAAACGAAAAATGACCTTCTCAGAAATTTCCTCTATTAAAACAGTATGTAAATAGGTCACAAAAAATATTCACTTTCGTAAAACTTTAGCTCCGATAACATATTAGAACAGGACCAGTTTCACGCTTTCTATCTGTGGGCGACTTAGTAATAATAGAACAAGAATACCTGTGAAATGAGTAGAGTCGTTTCTATTGTAATCTTCTTGTTTAGGTAGAATTTTCAAAGTTTTATTACAACTTTTCACATAGATTGATATATATTTATCAATTTATGTTTAATTATGGATACCGAATGGAACAAATATTCTTAATATTAGTATTTTTCAAAATTCAACTGAAAGAGCTTCGCATTTAAAAAAGGCTTATAGAAAACACATTATAACAAAAAGCACAACTAAGGACGACAGAAACAATTTTGAAATAACCTGAATTCAAATGTGTATATATATATTTTCACTGCATTTATTTACTAAAAGAATTAACGATAATTTTTTTTTATTAAATATGAACCCAACCTTATTGTTTCACATTTCCCTAATCTAAATAACGCATTCAAATACTGGCAAAGTATGTTATCTCATGATGTGTGTATATTTTTGTAGGTAAAGAACTATAAATTTAGTTGTACTATTTCTAAGCTACACCACTGCTTCTTGTTCATTTCCATTTCACGATTCGAATTCTGAGATCACAGGTGACTTATGAAAATTGTATGTACAAACAATTGCAAGCACGCTTCTTTGCTTGTTTATTTAAGGCAGATTATATTTATTTACGAAAACGATTTACCATTGTTCAACTAATTGTTTATTTACATAACTATACATGTTAAATTGTTTTCAGCTTCTCTGAAGTAATATTATAAATTAACATATATATTATGTTGGCATAGTTAGTTTGAGCTAAAAACTCTATTTTTTCACGTAATCAGTCTTTTAATTTTTTTCATGCATTGGCATTGATTCACGCCTGTCAAAAATGT
The DNA here is from genome assembly GCF_026250575.1 of Diorhabda carinulata. Classification (NCBI taxonomy): domain Eukaryota; kingdom Metazoa; phylum Arthropoda; class Insecta; order Coleoptera; family Chrysomelidae; genus Diorhabda; species Diorhabda carinulata. The sequence goes on from NC_079462.1 coordinate 17,790,188, forward strand.
CAAAAATTTATACTTATTTAAATATGATTAATTTATCGAAATGCTAAGAACTGTATTGTTAGTTCACATATATCTACTTGATGGTATATATTTTGAGATACAAGAAACTACAAGTATTTTTAGGAAAATGAATCTATTTAGGTTCCAATTAACCTAAAATGATCTGTAATTTTCAGGAGTTGCTACTATTTTATAAAGAATAGGATGTACACAGTTAATACTTCTAATATTGTATGGCATTGGACAAGTAACATTTTTTTTTCACATAGAAATGATCATCCAAAGTTGAATTTTCTGTTACGGATCCAGCACTAAGAGTTGTACATCTAACTATCTCAATATTTCCAACAGCAACTAAAAAACAGGTCCAATCAACACAGTTATCACCACGCGATAACTGTCCTCTTTTGAATTAGTTATACAGTTGATAACCAAATGCATGTTGCAATGAGTTCAAAGCTTGTTCACTTTAACACTTTTTAGAACCTTAATAGATCATAGCGCGCGGAAACTATTGAGAAACTCTTATTTCGATGGCAATTCATATGTACTCCTATCTATTCTCTAGTAGCAGCGACTCAACTGCAATTAGAGCTTACTATTTTGGGGTGGTAGTAGTTGATTGGTGATATTTTTAGCTAAAGCTTCACTAGTTTCAAGGAATCTAAAAATATATTGAGTAGCTTAAGTACACTTAGTCCTCAAACAGAATCAAATTAATATTACTGTCTGTTCTACATTACAACATATGAATTAATATCGAACATAAGGCGTTTCCAAATAGCAAAAATTTAATTTTAAATTTGACAGTGAGACTCCTTTTAATTGCGGATCTACTGTCAGATAAATTACAAGGGAACAGAATTGAAAAAGGAAAAAAAAATATATAAATAATAGTAATTGATATAGGGTTGTTTCACAAATCACAAAAATACATTTGGTAGACTGTCTGCTGTCAGTTGAGAACTCCTGCTCTAGCCCTTGCTCCTGCAAAATGTCCCGGTATTTTAAATCAAATTTTGCACATACAGTTTGGGAATTCAGTCATATTTTTTGGATACAAGTTGATGAGTTTACTGGTCAATACATTAGATTAACTGGTGTCCCACAAAAGTTTCATCAGGATGCGTGTTATGGTGGACGGTTATTACCATACATTCATATGGAATTACCTCCTTACAAAACGGTCACTGATAAAATATATCAGTAATGTTTCTTCCAGAACTCATACTCATAAAATTAGCCATCGAAATATGAATTTGTCAAGAGAACTCATTCGTGCTATGATCGTATTTTTTTATAATAGTGATAGATGATGGAACATAGAATACCATCTTATGTTATTCAACCTGCCAGGAGAGCCATGTGTGTATTCACGAAGAGTCTTCAACAACCAACATTGGCCAACAAGCAAATGTGCGTCAAAGTTATCTATGCAGTTTTATTTAGTAGTTCACGATTAATGGAAGCACACTCTATGGTCAACAACTATTCAAATATTTGTTCCATTGTAAGTGACACTGTTATTACAAGATAATTCACATGAAATTTCATTTCTGCTAGAATTTGCATAAAATAATCTGCAAGTACTAAAAATCTTACATCAAGTATTTTATAAATTAAATGGTATATGAGGGCCACTTTATTTTTTGGAATGCTACGAAACTAGAGGAGTATGAACTGGCACCAATGCATTTTGTAATATCACAAACCTTAAATAGTGACCTTTGCAATTGAGTCGCTGCTATCACATAGTGAATAGTGGCACATACAATTACCATCAAAATATGAATTTATCATTAGAACATATGTGCGTCACGATCGTATTCTTTTATGTAATAGTGATAGATACTATCTTATGACATTCAATCTTCCAGGAGGGCCATGTGTGTATTCACGAAAAGTGACCAAAAACCAACAATAGCGAACAAGCAAATGTTCGCAGTTTTATTTCGTAGTACATGATTAGTGAAAGAAATTAAGCTTTAAGATCAACATATAGTTGCATCAAACTGATATACCATGAAATGTTTACCTACTTTTATCGACTCAGTCAATATTCATGGATCAATGCTGCTCCACGATAATACATCGTTTTACACTGCACAGAGTTGAATTTTTACGTGAAAAGGTTGTAATAGACATTGAATATCTATCTTACTCGCTTTATTTCCCATGTTTGATTTCTGGTTATCCTTTAATCTAAAGAAACATTTACGTGGACGACGTTAAACGATTAATGATGAGATAAATGAAGCAATTCATAATTTTCAGAGAATTTCTAAAGATGTCTGGCTTTAAGCTTATAATTTGTGCGTTGATGTACGTGGTGATATCTTTGAATGTGAATAAAACGATTTTCATGAGGAGACTTGTACTTTTCTTGTATCTTGAAATATATAGCGTCCCCTCGTATACTTTGGATTATAAAAAATGCTTTATCCACAGGATAACATTAAAATCTAAAATATTTGAACAGGGCTCATCATTAGAAATAATACTTCACCAATAGCTCACCTCTGTATAATAAACTATACTAATTTCGAATAATTCTTGTAATTAGCATCTGTCAAAGTGAGGTAAACAAATCGCATCCTATTTCAACCAATTACGTACCCATTATCATTTTTTTGATGTGACAACACAATGGCCAAAAAGTCTTATTATTACCAACAATCTGACAATGTTAAATAGCAGTAGAATGTTGAAGGTAACAGAGTCATGATTAATTGTCAAATTTCCAACAGTGACAAGAAACTACGAAAGGTTGTTGTTACATAACAAATAACAGTTAGTGAAAAGGGCTGTATAATTAACAAACGCTATTCATATTTTTAATTAAGAAAGTTTTGGTGAAAGTATCATTGAAATATTGAATAATAAAACATTTTTGAATGACCTTTTTTTTGTATATCCCTTGTTGAAATTGCAATTTTTATCTAAATTTTATTCACTTAATATTTTCTTCAACAACTATCTTCAATTATAGATAAAAGTTATGTAGTATTCATTATCTGTTTTATTCAATAAAAATTTTTCATTTCTCTAACAATTGATTAACACTCTACTATAATAATATAGTATTCATTAAATTGTGAATCATGTAAAAATTGTTATCGATTGGTTGAGAGAAAAAAAACTGTTTACTAGCAATTTATGTGATGAACAAAACCGATTAAAGAGTTATATCTGAGATTACAGTGCCCTAATTAAAGTAATTTATTAGATTACGGTATTTGTGATTAGACAGAGACGTACCAAGTAGAATAATTTCTATAATGCAGTACAAAGAAAAAATAACGACGTAGTCATCCATTTTGTCGGGTTGCAGATATGAAATGTTTAGGTGATAGTTGCGTTTCCAAAATCAGCAAAACAGATTAAACAAGCAGGGTTTTCATGAAAAAAAAAACACCCTTATGGGCTTATAGTAGAAAAGAATTTTGATTAGTAAATCTTGCACCTAATCCCCAAACTACAGTTTCAACCATACCAGTCTAACAAACTAACCTGTTTGTTTTGCTTGGAAGATTGATTTTTTGAGTCCAAACAAGAAAGTGTCAATCAGATCAGCTAATTGATTGAATTGGTGTTTTGTTATCTATGACAAATCTAATCTTTATTGGTTAATTATTATTTTCCTACATTTATTAATTTACTTTCGGAGAGTTGGCAGCTGCACTGTAGAGAAAAGAGTGGCAACCGTAAACTAATTGCAAAACCTTGTATATTGTTAAGACCGTATAATTCACTAAGTCTGCTTGACATAGTGCAAGACAGCATGCAAGAAATTACATGCAATCTTTTGCAAGGTCTAAATAGTGCATGGACGAATATTTAACGTAGTTTGACATTATGCATAAGAATGGATAAACATTTTAAAACTTGGAGAGAAAAGTACTACCAGTAAAACAAAAAAACAAAACAGAAACTTAATGCAACACTCAGGTATCTAGATAACTTTTCGAATCTTTCCGTTTTTTATATTTGTGTTATAGAACTTTAGATATTACTTCATCTTGCTTAATTCCTATTGTTTCTGAGGCAATTCATTAAGAACTGTATAAAAAATATCTGAGGGTGTAGTGTATTATAGAAAATATAACCTTGGGATTCTAATGGGGAAGCTACTCATACAGCTGAATCAATTGAGAAGTTGCTGCAATCAAAACTAGACCTGAAAGATAATTTTTATTTTTTCTTGTACATCTGTGATCTATTCGGCTGCAAGCTCACTTATCTTTATACAATTCATTTCGGCATTGCCTGCGAGTTGTATAAATTAGAAAGTATTCCGTTTTGATTTTAGTATACTATTAAAGTTACATTGCATATTAGATACCTGAGTAAAGTTAGTATTTGTAAAATACAATGAGCTCCATTATTTTTACTATAAATTCGACAGAAGCCTCACGCTCAAGCGTGAAAAAGCAAAGTGAAAAATATAACAGTAGTTTTTGCACGATACTTCATTCATATGTCTCCAAATAAATTTTACAAACAAATGCCAGCAACTACCAAATCCAATTAACGAAGGTTAGATTCACCAGGAGGTTCAAAAAGTTAGTTATACTGGGCGGATGTAATTTGGGCGCTAAAGGATTAATGTACTTTTTACAACATGTAAACTAGGCGCCAAGACCGAAGGGTGATTTTAATCCTATGTGTATTTTGGGCGATAACCGACTGAAGTATATGATTTATGAAACACAGTTATTTATTAAATTACCGACAGTTATAATGAGATATATTTTTGTATTTTTAGATTTTCCTATAAGAGACCTTAAGGTCTGAAGGGGGCTACTTTGCACTTTTTTTAAATGAAAAATCTGCCCTTAATAAAGTTTCCTCACTATACAGAATAAAGTAAATTTTATATTTCTTTATATTTTTATTCAGTACTTAAGTACATATTACATATAAAATAAGAGATTTACATAACCTAACCTAACCTAACCTAACCTAACCTAACCTTTTTTTTTTTTTTTTTTTTTTTTTTTTTTGCCCAGGGGTAGGGTGGAAGCTAATGCCTTCCTCACAACGGGCGGGTGCAAATGCTGTGAGTTTGTGTGGGACTCTCACCCACTAAACCACCCTCCTCAATCCTCAGGAGTGTCGTACGCCGGGAGGACAACAATTGTCATTACATCAGCGTACAACACTGAATCCTTTGGATTTTTGAGCTGTTTCTTAGCTTCACTTCTCTCCACCAGTCCGTCAAGACGGCACAAGAAGAGAGAAAGTTACTGAGCTACTCCACCAACTTCAAGGTCTTACAGCTCCTAGGAGTGGCACCTAACTTAACCTAACCTAACCTAACTTAACCTTTTTTTTTCCGTAAGTCCCGAAGACACCGTGACCCGTCATGGCTTGTGTTGTTAGATGGTCCAAATCGCCCCACTTCCTGTTCATCCAGTTGCGTATGTTTTTCACGAAGACCTTTGCCCAGCCGTTGTAAGTTTCCCATCTGCTTTGCCACTCGTCCAGTAATCTTTCTCGAGCTTCTTGCCTATAAGTTTTACCATTTTTGTGAATTTGTACCCGTTCTTTTGCTAATAGATCTATTGGTGGCAAGCCTGCCAGGACCTGGACTGCTTCAGTCGAAGCCGTTTTGTAAGCCGCCGTTACTCCCAAGGCTAGTCTTCTATTCACCCTTTCTAACAACTTCTTATGTTTTCTATATTTCAGTGCTTCTATCCAAATTGGTGCCCCATATAACATTGCAGATATAACTGCAGTGCTTAGCAACTTTCTTTTACCGCTCTTAGGTCCACCGGTCTTTGGCATTATTCTCAGTAAAATATTTATCATTTCGTTGCCCTTCTTAGATATCTTTAATAAATGTTCTTTCATTTGGAAATCTTTGTCGATAAACAAACCCAGGTACCTAACCGCTTTTTGGCTTATAATGTTCACATCGTCTATTTTTACTTCTACTTCTGTGACAGTTCTTCTTCCTGCCAGTATGACTATTTCGGTTTTCTTTGGTGCTGCTTTTACTTCCATTCTTTGCAGGGTACAGAGAACCCGTTGCGCTGCATACTGCGCTTTGTCTTCTAACTGTGCCCGGTTCCTGGCTTTGACCACTATGGCCAGATCGTCGGCGTATGCTATAAGGTCTATCCCTTCCTCCATTTCCTGTCTTAGCACGTTATCATAAAATAGATTCCACAATATTGGACCCAATATGGACCCCTGCGGGACCCCGCAGGTCACCTCAAAACTCTCACCACTTGCCGTTACTATTGTTCTTTCGCTTAGATATGACTTCAGAATATTTTTAAGATAGTTGCTTACTCCTCCTCTCTCAAGAGAGTTTACTATTCCTCTCCATGGGGCCGAGTTGAAAGCGTTCTCAATGTCTAACAATATCATTATGCAAAATTCCTGATCTCTTAGCGCTTTCCTTCTAATTTGGCCAACTATTCCTTGCACTTTACTTATTGCGTCTATTGTGGATTTACCTTTGGTAAATCCATATTGATTCTCGTGTCTTAATCCTTTTTCTTCGACTTCGGTTTGCAGCCTGTTTTTTAGTAGAATCTCTAGGAGCTTTCCTGCTGTGTTTATTAAGCATATTGGTCTATACGAAATTTTAGAGCTAAGGTCTTTCTTTGGCTTTTCTAGCAGGACTAACTTAGCTGCTTTCCAAATCTTTGGAAATTTTCCTTCTTTTAGGCATTTATTTAGTGTTTTTAGTATCGCTTCTGGTGCTTTCTTAGAGACCGTTATCATTAACTCGGGAGTGATCATGTCTAGACCAGGGTCTTTCCATTTGTTCTTCTTGCTTTTCAGAATCACCTGTTTTAATTCATTTATTGCTACCCTATGCTGTGCTCTTGTAGCGGCTCTATCTTCTTCGGTAGAATTCCTTCCTCTAAGTCTCGTTAGTATTCTTCTGAATCTAATGCATTCTTTTCTTTTTCTGCTATTTCAGAGTTCCACCAGTATACCGGTGTGCGCCCGCTTATTGATGTATTAACTTTGCGGAAATGTTTATTTATAACTGATGTTATGACTTCAATTAGAGCTTCTGGCTCATAGCACTGACCTTGTAATTTGTTTTTTATATCACCAGTAAAATTCTTCATTTTCTCTGGTATAATTTTCCACCCGGACTCTTGACTCCCAGAAGTTAGTTTTCCATACGGCACGTTTTGGATATTAAATCTAATATTTCTATGGTCACTTAGATTTTCCGTTTCTTCGTCTACCCTCCATTTGACCACCCTTTTACTTATCCTCGATGTTGCTATGCTGAGGTCTATTCGAGAACACCCTGCCGCCCCAACGAACGTCGGACTGTCTCCTGTGTTTAGTACCACCATTTGATTTTGGGCTATCCAGTCCTCAAAAATTTTCCCTCGAGTATTGTAGTTATCGGATCCAATGGCTAAGTTTTTTGCGTTGAGGTCGCCCGCTATGATCACGTCTTTCCCTTCCCTTTTTATAATTGCTTCCATCTCCCTTAGTAAAACACTGAAATCATCTATTTCTCCGTTTGGTGAGAAATAGCAAGAAATTAAGTAGAAGTCTTCCAGCTCCACGCCAACGAAGCCCTTTCCTACGACATGTTTTATCACAGGCATTTTCTTGTTTAAGTTAATAAAGCTATCACAGTCAATATCGCAGTAATCCTTAAATTCTATTTTCCTATTTGGTTCCTGTCCTATGATAACGTCAATAAATCCTTCAGAAATTTCCTTAGTCATTAAATCATGTGCAGCACGACATCTGTTCATATTGAGCTGTGCAACTCTAAGATCGTTTTTGACTTTATTATCTTCTATTTTTAATTTTTTCGGCTCTAGCCATTGACAGCTGCCTTCTGAATTGCTTGCATTTCCCGCCTTATGACCTGCCTGCTGGCAAAGTGGGCAGTTTTCCTCGTTTTTGCATTCTTTAGCAGTGTGTCCTTCTATACCACATCTGAAACACAGGTTTGTTCTGTCTGTGCCTTTGCATTCCGCGGCGCTGTGATCAAAGTTCCAGCATTTTAGGCATTTTCTCATTTTTATTCTTGCTTCTACCCGACAACTCACCAGTCCGACTCTTAAAAACTTTTTTTCAATAAGTTTTTTGCCGAGTTCTTTATCTATTGTTAAAGTTACTGCTTGCATTTCGTTTGCCATAGGACGTAATTCCCCGAGTTTGTACCTTTTATCTTCGAGGCTTCCTAGTGTTTCCTCCAGACTTTTGATAACTTCTTCTTTCGTCGTTAGTGAGTCAAAACCCTTTATATGTACTGTCTCCGTAGTATCCTCCATTCCCAGAGTATACACTCCCGTGCCTCCCGAGTTTTCGGACGTATTAAATGCATTCTGAATATTCTTTATAGTTTCATCGTTTTTGTCCATTGTTATAAGCAGCTTATTGTCTTTTGTTTTTCTAATTTCCCTAATTCCATCTTCTCTATTTTTATCCAGGAGCGTTTTTACTTTTTGTAAAGTTTCTTTATAGGTCTTCCCTTTTTCTTCCACAACGAGTGCGTAAGAATTTCTTCCTCTGTTTGTAGCCTGTGGTTTCGTTGGATCCAATTTATCTGTGTATATAACAGACTTCGTATCTGTCGAATGAAAAATTGCTTCAGCCATTTTTCTTAGTCTGCTAAGGCTTATCCCTTGGACTTTGTGAAGTGCGACCCATTCAGTGGCCGCTGTTTCCGTCTTAAGTTTACCGAGTTTATTATATAAGTCTATTTCCGTTCCATTGAAATTCAGTTTGATAATTTTTCTGGTTGTTTCTCGTTCGCCTTTGTTTGATCTGGTGATTTGTTTTTGTTCAATTATACCTATTTCATCTTCTATGGCTGTTAGCTCTGGGTACCTGTCTACATCGATTTTCTGTATTCCAGTCGTCATATCCTTTGTATTTGGTCCCACTATGACTACTTTTACGGTATCATCTTTGGTGTTTAATGGATTTCCAACCTTAATTTCTGTGTTAGTGAATGTACTTTCGTCCCAATGCCAATTCCCTTGTTCGGACCATTGCTTGTAGCTTGTCATTTCACTGAAATTAACCATAGGCTCCTCCACTCCAGTCTGCGTGCTAATGCTACTATGCGTTTGATTTGAGGTTTGCACTTCTACATCAATTGTCATTTTTTCCACCTCTTCAAATTTGTGGTTTTCCAGCCAGGTTTTTATAGACTCTCTATTTATTACTTCCAGTTGTCTTTTCATTTTAATTGCAAGCTCTTTAATCTCTTTTTTGGTGTTTTGCTCTATCCTGCTTTCTAATTCTTTTCCAAGTTTTGTGATCATGTCTAGTGTCTCCCTGAGCACAAAAGCTTCCGCGCTCTCTTTCCTCTTATAAGGGCTTAGTTGCACATCTGACTCCATCGATGTGTCTGCGACTTTCCTTTTCTTTAACGTATCACTTGAAATCGATCTACTTTTAGCTAGTCTAAGCATTGCTTGTACTTCCAATGTAACTATCTTTTTTTCTGTTGATTTATATATTTCCATATGTGATCCCACGAGTTGGGTCGAAAGAGTGTCCCGCGGGGCAGTGCGCCCTTACCCCGCTAAGGCTAAAATACTCTGGGGATGTCTCCAGGTATCCCCAGAGGCACACGTTCAAGACTGACTCCGCGCAGCCATTCATCCCGTAGCCACGGTAGCTCACAACGTGAGATTACGGATTCTTTTCTCGAGGTTTACTCCTCTATGTCTTTTTGGTCCGCGGGCAATTATTGGGGAACGGCATTTGTTCCTTATTCATCACCTATCTGAGAAGGTTGGTCGATCGTGTTTCCTCTTACAAATAGCGACTCACGACCGACCACTCCTTTCGGAGACACCCTATGAGCCATTGGGACGCGTCGTGTCGGGTAGACCAAACCCCATCCCAGGGAACTCGTGTTGAGGATTTGGGCTGAATCAGTTCCTGCCTCCTCAACCCGACCTTTCTGAGCACGAACCTAACTTAACCTAACCTAACATAACCTAACCTAACCTAACCTAACCTAACCTATCCTAACCTAACCTAACCTAACCTAACCTACTCAAAAATCTATCAACTTTCCCTCTATTGGGTTATTTTATGACTCGACCTACCTGCACTTCTTAGCGCCGAAAATAAATGTCGGATTATCTACCCTTCTTGGTCAAACAGGTAAAGAAGGATGGTTAGCGCCCAAATTACACCCGCCGGTTATACTGTAGTCAGGTTATCTGTGTACTGACATTTGGCTGGTTGTGAAGCTAGTTTTCTCTCTGGAATTGCAACTTGCATGCCATAAGGATTGCATCAAACCGAGAAAGTGCAAGTTCTTGCATAAATCTTGCATAAAATTATTTTTTGCATGGCCTTAAAGAAACAAGAATAGTACAGATAGAAGCTCGAATGATTATTGGACAAAACTTCATCCTGGAAAGATGGTCATATTACTATTTAATGAATATATATCCGATTTGTAAATTTCGACTTTAATATATTTTTAATTCTTAACTATTAACTATCACAAACAATACATTAAGTTACTAAGATATTAATTATAGCAGCAAAAGAATCAATAGAAGAAGAGAGAGCAGATTTTATCAACAATAAATAAATTAATTTGTAGTGTCTAATCCGTATAACTGAAAGTAAAATAATTTTCTACTGTTTCACTAAATGACTGGGTCATGAAGATTTAACACACTTTATCTATACTGAAACCAGCGGCGGCGCGTTATTCGATACTTTCGTGGTCCACAGCGCAAGGAGAAAAAAAAGTTGACCACGCGATCGTACTAATAAATATTCTTTTTGTTCTCTGAAGCCGTGATTCTGATTTAGCAAATTCACTTGATTATCTTCATAGATACAGATACATCTCTAATGCCAGATTTTACCCATTCTGATTCCTCGTTGCTTTTAGATACTGAATATGGAAAGCGTTGAAAACTCTTACCCACACAACCAGTCAATTTTATTAGTATCTGTTTAGTTTTAGGTCTTCTGTATTTAGTTGCACGCTGTCAGACATTTTATCAAAATTTCCGTTTCCATAACGATTATTACATTTTCAAGCTACAAGTGCAATGATTTCATGTGCACACAGATCAGTATAAACTTCAAACATCCCTATAGACTGCGACGGTTAGAAATGTAGGGGATTGACCAATCATATCTATTACTCCGATGTGCAGTGAACGGCGTCGGGCAAAGCGAACGTTACGCATAATCAGCGTCCTGCAATCTGTTTACGAAGTAATTGATTGTTTTTTGTATATGAAGAATTATTGAAATAATGACAAGATTGAAATCAATTATACTTTTTTCAAGAGAAGGTATAAATTTGGGGGTATACGTACACTTATTGAGGAAGCGCCGCTGGCTTGATATTCCTCTACAACAGCATATTTTTTTAAATTGCCAGTGGTGTTTGCAGGAGATACATTAGACCGGAACAAAATTGTTCAAAATTTTTATGTAGAAATAATTTATGTATCTAATGAATAAAATTCTTCATAAATCAATTTAGAAAACCGATCGGACCATCAAACGGTAACTACTTCGTATTATGCATAAGCTAATATTTCATTCAAAATTAGAAATTTATTTCTAATTTTAAACAACTTCCAAGAATTTTTTTTACATATTATTCAAATTATATCTATATAGTATATGGCTACATTTTGTTGGTTTTTACGTAATTCAAATTTTCAAAAAAATGAAAACTGTACTATAGTAAAAACTCGTAGAGACATTTATATTGGCAATTCTAAAAGTTGATGAAAAAGTCTGATAAGATCTTAAGATATTTAAGCGTGTTTTAAACTTACACAATTTAAATCATAAATAAGTTGTTTTCCTTGAATAGAACACTCTGTATTTTGTTACATTTTTACTATCTATCTAAATCCAACCACTTTCGAGATATTCATTATCTTATTTCAAACATAACAACATAAGCATAAGGTAGGCCATAATTTCCATTATTTGAGATGATATTGTATAAATACTGAAAAGTAATCAATAGCATGAGCGGATTATTAATTTTGGATATCATTAAAAAACATTGACTAGGTATTTTTTTATTAATTTAATTAGATAAACTACAAACAACAAAGTTTTATATTGAGTGCTAAAAATTAGCACCATCTAGTTATATACTATGGTGTATGGTTACGTTAAAGCGGTGGTTGCCAACCTCTCAATGTGTTGAGCTACTTTGATAATTTTGGAATAACCAGCGAGCTACCCACACGGAAACTACGTATTGCAACGTAAATTAAATAATTCACAGTTAATTTATCATCATATGTATTTATTTTACTATTTAACTGGTAATACATAATACATAGATACTAATAATAAACTAATAACTAAATAACTAATATTACTAGTACGTACTTGTTCATAGCTACATTCCTACCTACCAAACGAAGGTGTTTGAAAAATAAACACAAACTTTTCTCCAGCCACAATGACATGTCATGTAAGATTTAAAAATAGTTAATAATAACAACAAAAAAGTAACGCACTATCATGAACATAAACATTGAAAAATAAAAAAGCACGTTCAATGAGAAGGCTGACACTCGGACTCATCGATAATTTTTTTAATATTTGCAGTATAATTTGATACAGCCTATCGAATACAATTAATTATCCAAATGTTCATCTGTAATTCGATTGCGATATTAGTTCTTAATAAACTTCAAATTGGAAAAAGAAGATTTACACAAATACACTAAATCATTTTAAAACTCAATTACTTCCGTTTCTGTTGCAGCGATGTCTTCGCCAAAGCTCTGCATAACAGAAGTTGCAATTTCCATAAAGTGTGAAACACTAAAGCCATTTCGTTGAAATCCTGAAAACGATTTTTGAAGTTATTCTTCAGGGTAGAAACTATTTCTACATGATATTTGCTGTCATAGGGTTCTAATGAATTTTGAGATATTTTTTCTGAAAGAATAGGAAAACGCTTAGCATCGCTGTTAATTAGGTTTTATTCCCAAAACTCCAACTTTTTGATAAATGCTTTTATATCAGAAATCATTTCCGCTAGTTCTTTGTCTCTTCCCTGAAGCTGCAAATTAAGTTCGTTTAATTTCTCTGTAAAGTCCACGAGAAAACCAAAATCTCTAAGCCAGATTGAATTTTCTAGTTCCGGAGTCGATTCATCGCGTTGTTTTAAAAATTGAGCTATGCCAGATAGGACATCATTAAAAAATTTCAGCACCCGTCCTCTACTTAACCATCGGACTTCAGAGTGAATGAGTAGGTCCCCGTATTGACAGTCAACTTCATCGGCCAAGGTTTTGAATAATCTTCTTTGTAACGCTTGAGCTCTAATCTTGTTCACAATTTTTACCACCAGTTTCATAACGTTGTTTAGTTTCAGGAAATTTCTACATAAAGCAGTGGTAAGAGAGAAATTGCGGAAAAGTCTCATCTTTACGACATAACGCCACCTGACCCTTAACACAACCCACCATAGCTGGAGCGCAAGCGGTTGTCAAGCCTACCATTTTCGATATTGGAATTTTCTCGGAAGAAATAATATTTTTTAAATGAGAAAACAACTACTGTCCAGTAGTGTGTCCTTTCAGTGGAATAAACTTCAAAAGATCTTCTTTAATCGTAAAATCACTAAAGTGTCAACGATATCTGCTGATTCATCCAGTTGAAGTGAAAAATAAACACAGTTATCTAAGTCAGTTCTTAACTATAAAAAAATATCATTGCTCATTACTTCTACACGTCTCATCACTGTAGTAGCAGAAAGTTGCATAGATTTTATAGCTGAAACTATCTCGTCTTTATTTCTATAGTTGGCAAATAACGAATCAGCAGATTATAAAAACGCCAGTTTTATCATTTCCCCGTCTTTTTGTGCAATTATCTGGGACACACGTTACGTGGCTTCAGTTGCAGCATTGTTTTTGGCGACTGTTTTTAAAAATATTGATTGTTGTCCAATTAACTGCTTTTTTAACTGTTTCAGTTTACCCTTTCTGCCGGCAGAATGTAGTGGGAGTGATTTATCAAATGTACAGTTTTATGATATCTGTCAATATATCCTTTTTTAGCAACAAACACATTTTTTTCTTTAACTTCTGTGAAATGACAATTAGATTTTTTTGTGAAATTTTCGGAAGCTTCTCTGATTTTTGCAGTTTGTATTTTTTAATTTAAAATGCTGACTTCAGTAATTGATGTAAATAAGGATTTACTGTAATCAAAAATATAGGGTGGGTTAGATTGAAAATGGGAATTATGTTTACAAAAGAATCCATTTTTGCTAAACTTTCCTTCATCATACTATAAAACTTCTTATGCAGCTTTCATCCTCTTGGTTCCTTATTGAAAGTAAAGCAAATGATATGCAAATACATTTTTTTAAAATGTGATGTATTTATCTCTTTCATAATCTATAACTGGAAGTGTCACATTCAGATTAATATTTTATTTGGACTCAGCGTCATCCCAAAACCTAAAACTTTGTTATTTCAAATTTTTAACATAACAGTATCCGCCATAACTTTTAATCGTGTATTTTGGTGCCAACCCCAGTATAATGGTATTCGTTCTTTGCGTATTTCACAGCCGAAGTGAATTAAGATAAGTTGTCCCTCGAAACTTGTACCTTTAAACAACAACAAAATATAAAAGAAAAATATTTTGTTATTTATGAAAGCATACTCGTATATTTTCATTTTTTTTACAATAAAAAATTAAAATATATTATGCCATTAATATGATCCAACTAACTTAGTTTCTATTTCAGCTGAAGAAAACTCTATTTTAGTGTTAAGCACGTTCATTCAAGAAATAATACTAACCTCTGACCTCTACGTGACCGCATCATCTATAAGAGATAATTTCAAATTTTCATTCTTAACATTTACTTCTTCTTGAGACATTAAACCGAAAACAAGAGCTCGTATTTGTAACATCCGCGATCTTGAAGATGACAATCTTCTTGAGCAAACTTAAAATTGTACCTTATTCTTTTATTAAAAATACTTAAGTATCACTGTACGTTCTAAAAAACTTCAAAGGAACCGCTTGGTCTACGGCCGGAACAAAAACACTGTATATTCCTAATGTGTGTGGGACATCTAGAGTATATTCTGAGCACGTTCATATAGATTTTATCTTTGATATACTTTAACCATTCTATTTATAGGTCAACATGTTACGTACAGAAGAAGGTATAATTGAACTTTTAGAATTTATATAATAGCTTTTGAGCTTTTTGCATTAAAGGCATATTCAGACGTTTGAGCTAGATTTTTCTCTAATTCGGATTAGAATTAAATTATAATTTTTATGTCGAAATGTACTGAAACTGCCCTTGGATATTCTATGACAGGTCTTGAATTTGTTTTCACCAAAAGTTGTTAAAAGGTATACTGTTGTCAGTAAATTTACTTCTGATTCCTTATAGTCATTGCGATATTAAGTTTCTATCCCTTGGTCTCACAGAATCTTCATCACCTTTTTTCTATTTATTGAGTCAAATGCTTTTTGGAAATTTATAAACAGCATTTCATTATCCATTTGGTCTTCATGTGTTTCTCCACTATCTGTTTTATTATTGGGGTTATTACATCTACAGAGATCGGCATAAGTCAAATAACAAATTTGCATTACTGTGTTTGTTGAAATTGATGCCCATCGTGGTCAATGCATTTATGTCAACATTTTTCAACGGAGAGGCAGGTCTGGCGAAGATGTCAAGCTATCCGCGAAGAGTTCTTCTTTTCACAGGAAGAAATCACAGTCAGTAACATGACCGTAACCGTGCGGGCCATTAAACACATCCTCGTCTGCTTATTTATTCTCCTCCAAAATGAACATTGAGGTACTCAGACATCGGCAGAGCAATTTTTGAAATTGATGTCTGTTGTCACTCACCATTTCTGGAGCTTTGTACTTACAGTATAATGTCCAGTTATCACTACAATAACCTTTTTGGTTAAGTGTGTGATGAGTTACTTTCTTAGCAGATGCTTAATTTGATGTCACGATTCCAGGTTAGTGTCTCGCGACATTAACACTCCTTATTTTGTTGTTTTTGATTCCCCACTTTCTATTAACAATCTAGCTGCATTCTCTATTGTATAAATCTCCGCTCGAAGGATATTTCATGCGGTTTTCAGTTTGTACGACTTCTAGATGTTTATTTCCAATGAAAACACACCGATTGTGATATGAAAAAATATTTCGCAGTACTTGTTGTCTTTGATTCTCAGTTAATTTCAGAACCAGATAAAGAGAGATATTTTTTTAATGAATATAAAAAGATTTTAAAATTGGTCTATCGAGGGTGTGGAAGTTACTTAATCTACGATTAGATAAAAGAGTAAGAACATGCAGTAACACCCATCTAAAAATCACCATTTTAATGTTTAATTCATGAATGACTACCTTAATTTTAATTTCTTGTCCCAACCAACACCATTGTGTTAAAAAAAGAAATAAATGGATATTTATGGGGACCACCCTTGCCGGAAATGCTTAAATCCAAGTTCCTGGGAGATATTATCAATTTTTCTGTCAGTTTGTTTAAATCAATATGCAGTGGCTAGACATAAGGTAGTTCAAGGATATTTTTAATAAACGCGTAGAAAGGTAGATATTATTCAAGTCTCAAACCAAATTTCAAAATTAACACTGTGAATTACTTCCGAGAATTTATTATTTGAAATTGATCATCAAGTATACAAATAGACCACTCATAGTATAATTCTTATTTTATAAAATGATAAAAATAACTGAGATATTCCAAATTTTAAATTTAGAAGTGATCTTTAAACAAAACGTTTATTGTCATTGTTCTATATATGAGACGTTGTACCGACTAGCCTCTGCCAAACTCTTAGACTATAATTTATATGGACTGGTTACTCTCCTACTCTCTTCAGCAAAAGAAAGGTGGCAAAACATTTATTAGAACTAACTTCCGGTATCCATAAAAGCCACCTAAAAAAATAATTATGACTATATAAAAAAACGAATGAACGCGACTTGAACCTGGGACCTCTCGCATATCTCCTACTCTAGCCACTAGGTTACGGAAATATTGAAAAAAAGGTTAATTACGAACTACTGCTTGAAGTATGTTTCTTCTAGCATTAGTGCATGAAGTCTCACGCACTCGAAAATGTGTCTAAAGTACGTACTTTACGCACGATAGTACAAAAAATTGGGACATGGAGGTAAAATCGTCCATAGATTGTTTTGACGTCAGTCTTTTCAGATTTTTGCTTACAATACAACAAAAGCAGTGTCGTGAAGATGTTTCCATCGAGTGCAAAGTTTCGCATAAATAAAGCCGAATTTTTGAGTCGTTTTATAACCATGGAGGAAACGTGGGCCAATCTCTTCACACCCGAAACAAAAGAGCAGTCAAAACAATGGACTGAAGGGGAAGAACCGGCTCAAAAGAAGGCAAGGCAAGCAAGGTGATGGCATCGTTTTTTGGGATGCGTGTGGGATAATTTTCTTTGACTATCTTAAAAAAGAAAAAAAACTATTAATGGGGAGTATTATGCGAATTTATTGTAAAGTTAGAGCGAAGAAATTAAGCGAAACGGCCGCATTTAGGTAAGAAAAAAGTGTTATTTCATCAAGACAATGCACCAGCTCACACATCCGTTATTGTAATTGCCAAAATTAACGAATTAAAGTTTGAATTACTACCTCATGCAGCCTATTCGCCAGATTTAGCCACATCAGATTATTTTCTGTTCCCAGGCTGAAAAAATGGCTAGTCGGTCAAAGATTTTCCAACAATTTTGAGGAGCTTGACAATTCTTATTATAAATAGGGTATCGAACTTGTTGACCGCTTAGAAAATTACCTAATTTAACCTAACCTAACCAAAATTTCTGTTTTATTTGTTGGGCCAGGTACTTCTGGGACCATTCTCGAATATATTTCTGCCGATATATAGAAGGTAGTTTTTAAATGGATATAATGGTTAAGGCTCGTGGAAACGCGTGAAACTTTGTTGATTTCTACTTCCTACCTTCTTGGACACATAAACTAATACTTCTAATTTTAGAAAATGTGTTGAGACACATCGCGTTATTACAGTGAAACAAAAACATTAAAAATATCATTATCTTAGCTTGAAACTAATTTCAAAATTGGTTTCTAGCATTAAGAAAAGTAACTCTGCATTATAATTTCAATAGTAATATTGAGTATGGCGCAAATGAATAAAATAAATTCGTTTTTTCCTAAACCGGCGACTTTAAGTAAAAATCCTGTCGATTTTTATTTTAAAACGGGCTATTCGTGAGGATACCTTTTTATTTTTGACGTCATCTATGCGAACGTGATGACGTCATCGCTAAAATTTTTTAATTGAAAATGGAAATTAATAAATTTTTATTATTACAATAAATTTATAATTACAATAAATATTTAATATGTATTACTCATTAAATACAACAAAAACTAAATTAAGTGCTCAAATTATTTACCTTCAGCTAAAATACAATGAGAAAGACGTGCCGCGAACTCTTCTCGAACCTTATCTATAACTTCCGGAGTTTTTGTGCAATCTCAATACGTATCCTTTCTTTGAGTTAATTGATATTTTGTGGTCTATTTTGGTACACTTTACTTTTCAAGTATCCCATAAAAAGAAATCAAGAGGAGTCAAATCAGGTGACCTAGGCGGCCATAGTTCCGCACCAATACAGCATAGTGTGGAGACGCATCATCTTGCTGCAGCCATAAATCATTTCTGTTTGGAAACAACCGGTTCAATTCAGGTAGCAAGAAGTTTTGAAGAAATCCTAAATATCGAGGACCTGTTAAGGTTTCTTCGAAAAAGTATGGTCCAATAATCCTATTATCTATTATTCCCGCCCATACATTAACTTTATCTGGCTATTTAGTACGGTACTCTGGCATCCAGTGTGGATTTTTTGTAGCCCAGTAGCGATAAGTTTGACGATTGACATGACCGTTTAGTTGAAATGTAGGTTCATCCGAGAAAAGAACCTTTTTTAAAAACATCGCTTCTCTGTTATTTTGTTCCATCAAAATTTCACAAAACTCAATTCGTCCATCAAAATCATCTTCCATAAGCTTTTGTACTAAACTTACTTTGTAGGGATGTCGCTTTTCCTTCTTCAGTTCTAAGAACTGTTGAATGGTTCATGCCATTATATAATGCTACTTGCCGTGAACTGGTAAGGGGATTATCTTGTAAGGCTAACAGAACATCTAGTTGTTTGTTTTCTGATATTGGTTTTCTACCACCTTCAGGGAGGTCTTTGACATGACCCGTTTCTCTGAATTTCTTCTCAATTTTGCTTATAGTGGTTTGTGAAATTCGTTCTCGGTTGGGATATTTGTTATCAAATAACGAACATAATTCTTTCTGCGTACGTGCTTTATCTCCACAACAAATCATTATTAGAATTTCAATTCTTTGCGTTTCAGTTAGCTACATGTTGATAGATACAAAAATTTTTTGAATTTGTCTAATACAATAATACTATTAATCATTTGACAGAAAGTTAATTATGTCCAAGTGTTAATGTTGATGTTGATAAGGTAACTCGATTTTTAAAAACGGTAAAAAGTAGGTAGCATTACCAGTGACGGCCTTTACAAAATTGATTTTTGTGTGTCAATAAATACATCATACCAATACTTAATACATTTTATTAAGAAATCTGTTGAAATTTCATAAACAATATTTGTGACAATACGCAAATCAATTACTGTACATATTGATATGGCTGAATAGGTATTTAAAAGACCTTCCAAATAATGTCTTACAACACCCACTTTTCCATTTAAAATTTTAGCAATGACGTCATCACGCTCGCATAGATGACGTCAAAAATAAAAAGGTATTTTTACGAATAGCCCGTTTTAAAATAAAAATCTACGGGTTTCAAGATTTTTCCTTAAAGTCGCCGGCTTACGAAATGACGAATTTATTCCTTTCATTTGCACCATACTGTATATAATTACATGTAAACTACTGACACATTCACTCGTAAACTTTCGATATTACCTATTAACATCGAGTTGTACATTCTGTTCCCTTACGATTTTATCCAAAGACCGATATTTACGATTGTTGAGGTGCTTTTTATAATTCAAATAGTGATTATAAATCTCCGGCTGTCAAAAGGCAATACGCGTTAGTCATATCAATAAGCGCCACCCGTACTCGTCCATTCTCAAAGAGAAGTCGAAGAAATGGAACCCCAGACATATTTCTTAGAACTTAATAATTTTGTTATTCTCTACAATAATCGTGGACGTGTCTCCGACACTTTTGATATAGTGTGCGAAAGATTTGTTCTATACAGTATCTAACGCTACATGGATGATGTTTCAATTCGGCAACGAGGTAGATCGAAATAGTGGGTCGTAAAATTTCATCAGGTAATCACAGATTCAATAATAAGAATCAATCGCCTTTTTTAACAAAAAATGATGGTGACAGCAATTCCTTAAAGAAATATAGGCTATTCCAAACGAGGAGATGCACAGACGCGTAACACAGAAGTAGCACGAACGAAATTTCATCACTTTCTAGACATCTATGTCTATGACACCTCGTACTAAAAATTTTTATTGTGTATTAACTGCGTTTGAGTTTGGGGTGTATGGTCCAAATTGGACAAACTCCTCCCTATCACACTTGCTGAAATTAAATCTGGCGGCCAGGGTATCTACGGCTAAACATTAACGTCAGCTTCTTGGAGAAACTCCAAAGTTTGATGTGCAATATGTGGACTCGTTTAAACAGAACTTTCCATGTCGTGATGAGCGTGGTTTACAGATCAATGTATTAGTTCCTTTAATAA
Organism: Diorhabda carinulata; assembly: GCF_026250575.1. Lineage (NCBI taxonomy): Eukaryota > Metazoa > Arthropoda > Insecta > Coleoptera > Chrysomelidae > Diorhabda > Diorhabda carinulata. Next base: position 17,810,980 of record NC_079462.1, read on the forward strand.
TGATATATTTTTCATATCATTCTCTAATTTCATCTTTTCTATAAAATATAATTCATTTTTAACAATTTTTAATAGTTTTTTCGTAAAGAGCGGCTCGAGGTTCGCAGCTCAATATAATCAAAATCTTCAACAACCACATTATTCAACAATTGTCAATGTATAATTGTGGCACCTCGCTAAGCAAAATTAACATGTATTAACGGTGCTAGATTTTGTTGTGGAAGATACAAATTGGATAGCTTCTCCACATCACATCTCGCACGTTTGGATTGTAAACCTGCAACCGGGGTAGCTACTGCCAAACATTAACGTCAATTAATTGACGAAACTCAACGTGCAATATATGGACTTGCCTCGAGAAAAGCGGTTCACAGATCAATATATTATTTCAAATTTCTTATTTCTTAGATCTTTTGATATGTTTATGTTTCTAGATCGTCATTATTTTATTACTTTTGATTTAAAATCAGTTTTTTTATCATTTTTGAAAGACAGATAAAAATTTTACTTTCGATCTGTTGCTGCCTACATCTTAATTATCAAAAAAAAATCAAAGTCTGTGCTAACATGAAAAATTAATTTTTCCTTAGTTCATCTCAAAAATATGTAGCAGCTATCAGACAAATTATTCGTAGTTTTATCCAAATTCAAGAAATAAATAATGATATAGTTTACTTAAATTATTTATGTCTTTTTTCTCATTGATAGTTTCCTCGTTGTTACAAATGTGAACCATTTCTAAAAATCCTCTTTTCCGTATATTAGATTCTGTTTCAAGACTTCTTGAATCTTTATAATTAAATTTGTGTTTTTTGATATTCCATGGTTGGTTAATGCAGTTCTATTTTTTTATCATATAGATGACCTTTCAGGCTATTTTGTAAATACTGATAGGTCTGTCCTATAAAGACAGCGTCAAAATCATTACAAGATACTTGATATATGATATTACTTCTTTTGTTTCTGGGTGTTTCGGATTTTAGTTTAGTGAAATATTTGGATAATGTTTTATGACTTATACTAATATCCTATTGAAATAAATCGATAGTTGCTGGAAAGTCCTTAATTCCTTATTTACAATGGAATATAATTTATATTTTACAATTCTCCTAAATATGTTTCCACGTGCCGAGCAGAGCGAGTTATAACATGATTATAGAATATACCCATACCTATGTAGGTATAACTACCTTCAGTATATTCAACAAACAAGATGTTATGTCGCGATAAATTTCCACCAAAAAAACAAATAAGCATTTTTTTAGAGACGCAAGCGGGAAGGTAATAAATTTGAAGAGTACATACAAGTACACTTGACCTTCTCTCCTCAATACCCCTACCATCAACTAGCTTCGTCAGATTGTAATGTTGATGTAATGCTTTGAACCCATGTAGAAAATGATTTTCCAGGCATCGGCGGTTTGGATACGTTTTTTATTGAATTATACAATCTATAAAAAAGGAATGCAAAATATACGGAATATTGAAAAGTGGTTTTCACCTGGATTTGCACCTACCATCTTTGAAGATATTGCTAAATATTGAAGCTGGATTCGTAATATCTATCAGAGTTGTTGGTCTCCTATTTAGATGGGACAGTTAAGTAGTTTGTAAAGATATAACGTTCAGTAGTCATACCGTCCCGAGTAGTCGCAAATGGTTAACGACTCTCATAAGTAATACACTTTCAAACCATTGCATTAACAATCTTGTGTCTAGGATTTTGATAGCAAAAACAATATCACGTTGGTTTGCACGAAGACGTTTTAAATTTCTATAGTTGCTCTGCACACCTGAACTTAATTGTGTTTCATCGTTTAGTATTAAGCCAATGCTACACCAACTCAAATGTTGACAATAGTTGTCCGTAGTCAATGGAAACAATAATCAAGAATGGGAAGGTTCAATTCGGCTATATAGTGTTCGAATAGTAGGAGGCTAATCTTTCTCTCAAACCTATTGATTAGCAATTTGACATATAGTCATGAAGCAGTCTGACAGAGATAGTTTCTTGAAGCGCTCAGTAATATGTCGACAATTTACTATTTTACGTCTTCTTCTAGCCTCTTTTGCCCATACAAATATTGCAGCCACCAATATCACTGTAGGCCTCAATTCTAAATTAAAATTCTTTTTATGTATATGTACAATTGAGTTTTTAGCTGAAGTTCCAAAAACAACGGGAGGCCATCGATTGGCCTCAAATTTTTACCAGATACTCTATTACACACTAGATGTTTGTATCTCAAAGGATTTTTGACGTCTCGCAAGGAAAGGGGATAAAAAATATTTCCTAAACTAACTTAACAATGTGTTTTCAGGCACTGATATTTCGAATATGTTCAATATTGTTATTTCTTCATCGAGTGCATTAACAGTTATGTATTTCTAATAGATAAGTAGGGATTAGTAGAGACAAATGCGACTTATTACAATAATCAATTTTATTTGTAATTTTGTTTACATCAATATTCGATCGTGACGCAATTGAGAACAATAGAATAATTTATTTACATTTGAAAATACGAGTAAGTTCAAAAATCGTGAAAGTACTCTAATTTGGTGTAAGGGAATCGATTTTTTACCTAATGGAATTTATTGCAAAATGTATAGAAATAATAAGACGGTGTTGGATGAAGGAATTTGAGGAGTATTTTTGTGTCTAAATCTAAATATAGGCACAAAATATCAGTAGCCGAAAATACGTGGTTAGGTTAGGTTAGGTTAGGAGAAAAATGTTCATTCCCTTTCATTGTGAGATTTTAAAACTCCTTTTAGGTACAATCATCTAGTGTGTGATAGAGTATCGTAAAAATTTGAAACCAATCAGTGGGTTTCCGTTTTTGGAACTCCAGCCCAGTTTTTTTAAACGGGTTTCTTCAAAAAAAAAACAGAAAGAAAACTTTTCTCATATAAACATGGTATGCTTTAAATATGATCATGATGTTATGAGAAAATTAAAGTTGAGTAATGATATTTTATAGGTGTAATGTAATAATCCCAAATTATCAATTGTTAACATCTTTGTATCGTATTTATCAAAACACACGATTTAAATGGTAACTATGAGATACGAATTGGAACCGTAGCATGTCGGTCGGTGGCCTAGCGTTTCTAAAAAACGCCTGATATGAATACAAGCGGGGCGAATATAAGGCAATAAAAAATGCCACATAATGGGGCATCGTTGGACATTCATAAGTCAGTTGAAAGAATAAAAAGCGGCTGTGGCGGTGAGAGATGAATGTGTATTCGTATGCGATCGGCGATTTGTGTTTTAGCGCTGGCGAAGCGACGCATTCTGCACGGGGCGTTTTCACCGAGCTGATCCGCGCGCGCCTCAGACCGCTTTTTGCGACAAAACGATCATTTTTCTTTGAACAGAGGCGGATTTATTCATGATAACTATAACTTTTCTATGGTGTATCATATTTCATTCGGTTGTCAATATCTATTCTTCAAATTATTAGAAAATATCAGTCATCATTGATAACGAGAAAATTATGAATACATATTCGTAATTAAAATATACAAGGGTCATCGATTTGAGGAGAGAATAATACCCGAAAAGATAACAAGATTGAGATTTAGTCATGTATTGAACAAAATTCTTCACATGGTATAACAGTTAATTTGTATGGATGTATACAGATTGAGCAGAAAATCTAATACAAGCAGCTAAACAAAATGCTCATGGGATTGTGAAACAAATTCCTTTATTAAGTCAATGATGCTAATTGAATGTAGCAGCTTACAATTCCACAACCCTTTGTCATAAGCAAACTGCCATCGGTTAAATGTAATCTAAAGAAATGTAAGGAATGTACCTTTTATACAGAAAATTTGGTTTGGCTTGGTTCTTAACGTGAAGTACATGTAGAGTACTGTTATATTAAAAAGAGTTAATAGTAGGAACACAATGATATGTTTGGGTGATCTTCAAAAAATTTGGAGTTTTTGAAGGAGTAAGTAGTCATTTGCAGGAAATGAAGTGGGTAACAAAATTTTTGGTGTAATAAAACGAAATAGCTCCTATCACATTCTAATTTCAATGCCTCTAAATTTTGCTTCTTCTAAAAACTTGTGTGTTTATCCTAAACGAGCTAAAATAGATATAATCGATTAGAAATATCACTTTACACTGTTCTAATGCTACTGTCAAAATGATTGGAATAAAATGCATTCTTCTAACGTTGTTGATATCTTCGTCTACATAATGTACTTTGAAATGCTATTTGAATTGAATTTTAATGAAATTTTATTCTTTAACGATATAATACCTAATTATTTTATGAAATAAGTGAACTAACTGAACTAACACTATCTATATGCCTGTGGGCTTTGGAACATTTGGGATCTCATGAAGAACTGTAGAGATAATAGATCCTTTGATCTGCGTATATCATTGGTTGTCGTACAATTTTTTTGGTGTATTTTTGTACTTGAAATATGAGAAAGTCTTAAGGGCAAATGACTTTTTATAACCCACATGTTTGATTTCTACATCCATGGTTACAATGTACATGGTTTGCTATTACATCGTTTTAAATTTTAGTAGACCTCTCGTCTATGCGCTGGTTATTTGGAAATCTGCTTTAAACATTGATTATATTAATTTATTTTGTATTAATGATGTGTTTTTTATGATTGTCTCCTCAATGAATCATTATTTGAAATGAAAAGGGCTACTTTATCTATTATTGCCCGACTCATCATCAAGTGTAAGTTATTTTTAAATAATTTGTCTGCTCTTTTATTTGTGTCTTGTTTACTAGAAGGACAACATTTAAATGAATTAAAAATTAAACCATTTCCTATAAGGCTTCTCGGAAACTATGATCCAGAAGCAGGTAGATTACGACTGAGTTTTTCCATCCCACAATGAGTTTCCAAACGTTTTAAATTCCAAATAAACCTATACAAAAACCTTCTATTTTTATTACTCTAGATTCGGTTGTTAAATTATAACTTCATGGTTTTTCTCTATGTATAGACTTTAATCAGATGTGCAATAGATTTTACAAACAAATTTCTATAAATGTGAGTTATTTTTATGACGGAAAGAAAAAATCACAAGCCTCTGTAAGAAACAATAAAATACAATCAAGTACGGGAGATTGGTAACTTTTGAGATTCATGAAAAAAACGAAATAACCCATCAGCTGATTACATTTACCCACGACATATTAGAGTAGAAAAGATTCTATCATATGGTATCACTTCCTTCAGTTCCCGAATAACAGTGACGCGATCCGGATTACTTTTAGAATATTTAGATCATGATCGGGTTAACCCGATAATAGTTTCCGAAAACCCCTTAGTGTACGTCCATATAGAATGCGTTCAAAGCGGCATAAACGCGCTTCGCGACTAAAGCGTTTAGAAAGTAATTTTCCGCCAGAAATTAAATAATCTAGAGCGAATAGCCCGAAAAAAGCTTGTTACATTTTAATAAGGATGAAAAAGAATTTATATTCCAATTTGTTTTTAACACGTTTACATGGGGTCTTTAACGCTAACACTAAATTTTTCATTTATCGATCAAAACACCTTTTGAAGAGGAACTCATCACTTGTGTTTTTGAAAGAATTGTAGTATAGAATACTTGATATAAGGACTATTAAAACAAAACTTCAGTTAACAAGTTATGGGAGGAAATCATCCTTCGAGTTCAGCTCATAAATCCAGAGAGTGACATCACTGTAATCTAAAATTTATGTAAATATCAGATTTTATATAACTCGTCGTTATATTGAAAGAAACTGCAGAGATCAAATATGTAACTTCTTTTCTTTGGATACAAATAGAAAGAAAATCTTTGAATATATATAAAGTATATAAAATAAATAACAAAATGCATTTTAATTCCGCTGTAATGCCATTTTGTGTGGCTGTACACTCAAATAACCTAGAGTAGATTAGGTACGATTGTTTGGAAAGTAGTTTTGGCTTCCCAGGCGTTGTACACCTACTCACAAATAGATATTTTTTGTATGACTCTGCATCTCATTGTTCTGCCTCCAAAATACGTTATAGCACTAGTTCTTTGAGGTACCTAAGCCTTATGCTGGAATGTATAGGACATTCGCAGGGTAGATGCATTGCTGTCTTCATGGGTTGCTTACACAATCTGCAGTTGTCACGGAGAAATATCCTGTCGGAAAATCGACCACCAGTATAATGTCGCTTTTGGAAATATCGACAAGTTTCTCAGTTTCCTTGGTTGATATGGTTATAAATGTTTTGAAAAGTCTTAGACCTTGAATGTTTATCCAGTAAGACTCCACTTTATCCTTTGGTTATCCATTTAGTTTGTTGTTAATGTGAAATCTCATGAGGCCCTGGTTCAAAATATGGAGTCGTTGCTTCTAATACACAATGTTATTATCCAATTAGATATGTTGACAGTTCACACTTACAGACGTTGAGCACGATACTGAAAGAAGCTAAATATGGATGAAGTAAAAAATAGTTAATATTATATTTTTCAGCTGCCGTAGTTGAAAATAGTTTCTTCAATGTTGAAATTTATACGATATTGAATATATAAAGAAATAATACTAAATAAGAGTGACATTAAAGTGAGATTCCAAGGCACAACATCAGATAAAACGCACACAAATAAGGGCGTTAAGCAAGGAGAACCAATGTCACCAACGCTATTCAATATAATTCAGGAAGGCATTGTGAGAAACGCAGGACTACAAAATAAGATATACATATAATAGATACAATGCAGATAGTAGCATACGCAGATGATGTAACGATCATAGCAAATGGACAGAAGGAATTAATAAAGTCGATTAACAAATTAGAAGAAGAAGTAAGAAATTACGGACTGGAAATAAATGCAGAAAAAACAAAATATATAAAAATAGGAGGAGAACCAGAACAGAGAGCAAACCAACTGAAAAATAGCAAATACAATTTTGAAACAGTATAGACTTTTAACTATCTAGGAATAACGTTGGGATAAACAACCAGAGAAAGGATAAAGGATAGGATACAAAAGGGCTATTAAGCCTATGGGAGAAACAAAAACCTACTAAAAAATAAAAACATAACCAAACAAAACAAAATAAAAATGTACAATACCCTAATAAGATCAGTAATCACATATACGATGGAAACAACAGAAATAAACAAAAGAGACGAAAAAGAACTTAAAAGAACCGAAAGAAAGATAATAAGAACTATAACAGGCCCAAACATAACACAGGAAGGAATGAGAAGGAAACCAATTCAAATAATCAAAAGACTAGCGCAATGGATCCCATTGTGGCCAAGAAGAAGGAGAAGGCCGAGAAAAACTTGGAACAACGAAATAGAGGAGGACATAAAAGCACTCAATATAGAAAACTGGAGAGCAAAATGACGGAACCGAAAAGAATGGAAAATAATAACAAAAGCAGCCAAAACAAACGATAAACTATAACGAAAATAAAAATTAGAAAACGGGGAGTAATCCATCTCAAAAAAAGGATTTAAAGCACCAAAAGCGATAGCCATAATCCACATGGAATTGAAAGGCTTGATGATGATGATAAATATATAGAAAACAGTAGACTGAATTTTTCCAGCTAAAGCCGGATCTGTTTCCGTAGTGAATTTTTATCGTAGGTGGCCTGTTTTTTGTGTATTCGATGCGCCACTTTGATATTTTTCGACATGGATAGGAATCTATTATTTGCGATCGTCGTATCCGATTGCTGATTACATTAAAATTGTTGAAATTTATTGAAATATTCATTAGAACATGAACGGAGAATTTTCGAACATAGTTCTTCTGCAATTCTTCGAAGTCTCTCGATAAAGAAAAAACCTTTTAGAGGTGATGTATTTATATTTCACACAAGCATTCGTCTAATGACAGGGCAAGTTTTTCGGGCTTCCGTATAGGTATGTCAGTTTTTCGAGATTTTTTAAAGTAATCAGATATAAAGGAGTTATTATTATTATTACGAAATTGATACTCTGTACAAAGACTTATCAGAAGAATTAGAATAATGGAATATTATATACAATTACACAATATATCATTGATAATAATTATAATCAATAGTAATATTATTGTAGTTATTAGAAGTTACAGTTAGACTTTTTTTACCCGTCATATTATGTACTATGGTAGTTGCACACTTTGTACAGTACAATCATTCTTGTTAATTAGTTCCACAATTATTCTGTATCTTTCTTGTTTGTTATTTATGTTATCGTCCATGTAACCTTCGGTAGCTGCTGTTGATTTCCACCCTCCCAGTTTTTTTACAGCTGTGATGTCCCCACCACCGCTCACATACACATACACACACACACACACACACACACACACACACACACACTCACACACACACACACACACACACACACACACACACACACACACACACACACACACACACACACACACACACACACATACAAATAGTTACCCATTATCGACATCCCAGACCTGAAGAATCTTACCAACGACGCAGTGAAATCCCAGAGAACAAGCTGGTCCTCGTCGCAAATTGCAGTGGTCTGCCTGCCGGCCGTCCACGCGAGGAAAGCGGCGATGCTTGGTAAGATCAGAGTAGGTTGGGGCATAGTCCGCATCCGTGAGAAAGTGTCACCGAGCAGATGCTTCAAGTGCTGGCATTTCGGCCATAAAGCCCTTCACTGCAGAAAGAAAGTGGACCGCAGTAAGACCTGCTTTAAGTGCGGGCCAGACGGGCATAACGAAACAGTGTGCAAAAATCCTCCTAGCTGCATTCTCTGCAGGGAGAAGGATTCACAGAGTGACTGTGGGCATACGGCCGGGGGATGGAGATGTCCTATCTTCCAAAACGCCAGAAGAGCTGTGTTGAGTACGGTCATGCATAGGATCAAAAGCCTACCCACAACAACACCAGAATAATCGTACACTTATTCCCAGAGAAACCAGAACTCCCCGACCACCCAGGATATCCCAGAAGTGACCATGGAAGAACTCATGAAGGCCTGCAGCAGATTGTAGAACGGCAAGGCACTAGGTCCAAGCGGCACGCCCAACATCGCACTCAAGAGTGCAATTGCCGCGAGACCGGACATGTTCATAGATATGTACAACGTCTGCCTCCGACAAGGTGTATTCCCATCCCGTTGGAAGCAGCAAAGGTTGGTTCTTCTCCCAAAAGGGAAGGAACCACCGGACGACCCTTCATCCTTTCGTCCACTCTGCATGCTGGAATCAGAAGGAAAGAACATGGAGCGGATGGTGGCTGACAGATTGGAGCAGTACATCGACCCTCAACTCTCCGAACTCCAATTCGAATTTAGGAAGGGCAAATCTACCATCGACGCACTGGAACTCGTCACGAACATCGCGAAGGAAGCCATCTCAGGAAAGAGATGGGAAAACGGTTCCAAAAAGTATTGTCTCATCGTCACCCTCGACATCAAGAACGAGTTCAACTCGGCCCGCTGGGATCAGCAGCTAGCGTCAGCAGGAAGGCATCATCAGTCCAGGGCGCGCTTTCACGGATTATGCCCAACATCGGAGGCCACTTGCAAACCTGGAGACGACTACTGGCAACTGTAGTCAGCTCCGTCCTGCTGTATGGAGCATCAGTGTGGGCAAAATCGCAAAATTGACATCTTGGCAGGAGAACGACAACGGCAACATAGGAGGAAGAAGGAAGAGCAGCGGAGGGTCCTCTGCAACGAGGAGAGGCCTGAGAGTCTTCGTCTCTGACAAGACAACGAAATGTCGGTGGACACATCGACTTATCCCAGATAACATCAAATGGGTCAATCGCCAGCACGGGGAAGTCGGGTACTATATCAACCCAGCTCTTGACGACATGGGTGCTTCCGGGCATACCTACACAGATTCAAGAGAAGTGACTCCCCAAACTGTTATCATTACGGCGATGTGACCGAGGATGCGGAGCACGTGTTCTTCCAGTACCCCTCTTATGAAGAGACACGGGAGGAACTAGAGAGGAACCTGGACCACACCATCAGTCCAGAAAATATAGTGGAGCACATGCTGAAGAGCCAAGCAGCATGGAACAAGGTAGCGGAGTACGCGGAGACCATCATCAAGGACCTCCGCACCTCGTACAAAGAGTAACAGTAACATCATATAAGGACGCCCCGGCGAAGTAGTATTTACAAAGAGTGCCGCCGGGGAACCACCGTTCCAGGTGCATGGTCAGAGGTGTTAGAAAAGGTTTAGTGCGGTAAGAATCCCACATAACTCGCCTGACAGGTAGAAGGTTCATCCAAGCGAGTACCTTTTGAAGGTTCCCCCCTGCACCTCATTAATCTAAACACAAAAAAAATCAATATTCATATTCAGTCGTTGTTTTAATTTTCCTATAGGATTCAATGTGGTAAATATATCTCCATACACTTATTATGTTAAAAAAGTATGATTGATTTCATTCATGCTACTTCTTCTTCAATAAATGTTATTAAATGATTGCCTATCTCACAGTTTTGGCCAAATTTATAATGAATTTTTCAGTTTAAAGTGCGATTACATCAATACAAAACTGATAATAATTAAAGAATTATCATAGCTCTGAAATTTTTACGATCTTAATAGCTCTCGATGTCGATGGACGGAGACACAGTCATACAGTGATTCTGAAAATTCTGTTCATGTTATCTATAATTAAAAAACAGTCAATTAATGTTTAATTAAGAAGTTGTTTAGTTGATATAGCGACCAAATGGTTATTCTTACAAATTTACGCCCATCAGACAATTCTCATAGCTAGTGCTAAGCTTTTATGGTTATCGTTATACTTGTGTTATTATTTGTCTAAATTTGCCCATACTTTAATCATTGGTGATACACGCGATATAAAAAACGTATAGCTTATATTGAATTTGATGAATTTGAAATAACTACAAAAAAAAACAAATAATAATGTCTACTTTCTATGCTTATTTATACGTGTGGAAACATTCATAAAAGTGAAAATCAGTTTTTTTCCTGTGTTTTTAACTTTACAACTTAGTTTTAATTTGGTTTGGAATTTGAAGTTTTTGAGATTGAAGGAGAAAAGCAGATTCAATTAGATCAAATTTTTATCTCATCACATAAACGTAAATTCTCAAATCTTACTAAATCTCACGAAGAAATATCCAAATGACAACAACGTAATATTCCCTAATATTAATAATATATTTGATCGATATGGCGTCGTTGAATCACGAAGATGCTACAATACGTACAAAAAACACTGTTTACACGATAGATGAACCACATCCTATAGATAGCTAACTCGAGTTCCTGTTTCAGCGCCATCTCTTGGTTCATTTGCAATACTAAAAAATATATATAGATGGATAAATATATATATACGTATGCATATATTAGAGTATCATATACAATGCGACTCCGAGGATCTATTGTGTCCCCCTTTATTGCTGTGATGCTGGAGATCTTCAGTGCTTACAGCTAATCTATTAATTTTCCCTTTCTGGTCAAGTTAGAATATGGGATGGCTATAGCATCCAGATATGTTAAGTAGTGTTTCACACTTCGGAGAATGTGGATAGAGGGGTCGTTCTCTGCGCATACAATCTGCACGCAGTATTATTTGCTAAGTCTATTGTCTTCAGATATCCATTGACACGACAATTATTATAAAACTACCACTATACCGGTTTTTTGTATTTTCTTGTGTTTGTATACACTTGTATGCCATTTTAAATGAGAGATTAGCATCTTTTAATCTCTCATCTAAACCTTTCAAAACAAATTAAAAATATATTTATTATAATACTCAACAAGTCAGATTGTTTTTCAAGCGTATTATAGTTATTACAAAAAAGACATTAATATTTGTTTTTTAATTTACTCCTTGGTAGTTTTATTGGAAGGTCTGGTATTTCATCAACAGCTTGAAAGGTTGAGGGTGAAGACGCAAGTGCAGTTCCTGTAATAGAAAAAAAGAAAAATGTAGTATGTTTCTTACACTGCGGTTACATTAAACTCACCTGAGTCTTTGAAGAGCTATTTTGCTCGTCTATTTACTGTAAAAGGGCTTAATGGAGTACTCGTAAGTATGTCTACAAATATTTTTAAAAATGTTAAAGTTCATAGGTTTCAAAATTCAATATTCAAATTGACGTTCCCAATAAGAAACCGTTCATAATCTGTACGTGAATAAAACGAAAACACTTCTTCCCGACTGTACCCGTGCTAAAATGAGATTAACAAGTTGTTATTGGTAGTAATCCGCCCCAGATCAACTACGCATCCACTATATTATGTCAAATGTCAATGCTGTTCTGTGATTGCCTCGACATCATAGCTCCTAGTGTCACCCACCATCAAATCTATAAAGGTATTAGTTGTTCTCATGAACCAAGAGAGGACGCTACGGTTCATTTCCCCCTTCGGCACCAGCGACTTTTCACACCCAGGTTTATACTACCACTACACCAACACCCACATTTAAATTGTCCATGCGCGCTTAGATAACCAAACTTATTGACAATTATGTATTCTAATATATTTGAATAATATTTTTTTCTAATGTTCTCTATTCTCACCGAAAATAAAAACTATGTATTAATTAGCAATTAACAAATATATAACTTTCACATTGCTTGGAATCATTTTATAAATGTTGAATATACAAAAAACTCGATGTTTAAATGCCGCATGAGATTACTCCACCAAATCAACTGTTTTAGAGAGAGAAAGAGAGCTTAATTGTCAAAAAATTGTTACAATTTGTAGACAAAAGCTTGTAAAAACTAAAAAAAAACAAACATGAAAATAAATAAATAAAGATAAAACAAATAAAATAAAATATCAATATTCAGAAGAAAACCACAACGATTAACAAACTTCGTATACAAGTCCATAGCATGCTCGTAATTAAATATTATTATTAGAAAAGAAGCCGTTTACAGAGTAGAAGGCACTAACCATTAAATATGCCCTCAAATTATTGGAAAAGATGATATCGATTTGATTTCAATTGGCATTTTTTTGCATTGTAAAAGATTGAATTAATTCTGAACGTAGAAATTTGGTGAATCTCCTATCATAATAAATATCTTTGGCAGCTTCTATTATCTTATGATAAATTTTTCTGTGCAGTTTCACGTAATTTTTGAAGAAGATATTATCCGAGAATTTCCTTAGGTGGGATAAAGATCGCATGTTCTCACAGATATGAGTAATCCTTTGTGGACCAGGATTTATTTTGCTTATTTTTAATACACCTGAGTGGAAAATTCTGACATGTCCTTTAAAGAGATTAACAAAAGAGCGATGAAAAATTATAAAGTATATGACATTAAACATAAAGTCATACAAAAGTGGTTTTGGAAGGAAATGTGGCTTCCACATCATGTACACTCTTACCAACACATTTTAAAATACTTATAGATCTCTCATTCATGATATATTTCATCCTCCGAATAACCTCTTCAAGAGAATATTTATTCGCCTTTCTTTTATAACATATTGTATTTTCTATCTTCCATATGTAGCACGTTTCAGAAAAAACTAACATATCTACGGCCCTTTATCTCCCAGAATGTTTCATAGCTCTTTTTTCTATCTTACTTACGTTGACCGAATCCATAATTCACCGGACAACATCTCGAACGACATTATTTTTATATTATTATATATTACTATATTAATACATAAGCTGGATTTATTCAATAAAACAGGCGTTGCGCTCCATCACGACGTGATACCACTCATTTTAACGAATTAACAAAAGTTAACTAAACCTGGATGAGAATTTTGATAAACGGTATAGCCCAGATATTGTACTGTCTTCACTGCCCATCGTTTCGATTTTCACAAATTTTTCACGAAAGTATTTGGCGATAAAAGAGAATTATGAAACCACTAGAAAAATGGCAGAAAATTTTATATATAGTATTGATATATTTCTCTACTAAAAACCTTTTTGTGAATTTAACAATACATAATGAAAAAATCAAGCATGTTTTCGTTTCTAATTATTAGTAGCTAATCATAATACCAGTCACTCACTTTCTGAACAACCAACAATGATTCAACAAAATCTGTGCATTCTCTTAATTAGCATCACAATCACTTGTAAGAAAAGAAATACACTCGAGATAACCGCAAGCTCCAATCAATAATTTGGTTAAGTATGAAAAATTACATCAGGAAAAAATAACGATTGTGGTATCCTGATAGGTCGCTCACGAGCGTATCTACTTGTGGGTGAAAGGTAACAAATATTTGTGAATAATATTTCTGTGTAATAAATAACATAAAGTAGTATGCCCATCAATTGTATTAACCCTTTTCATACCATAACGATATATAGTCCCAGAGAATTTCATATAATTACTAAAATAATTCAAATTCTTACAAATGCATTAGGATCTGGGATTTTAGTATTGTACCGTAAATAAGTCCAAATCTGTTTGCTTTGTTGCAGTCTTTTTTTTTCTTTTCTAGGAAATTTTGTCAATCTAAATGTTGCTAGCAAACAGTTAACACGTGTCACGCTGATTACTAACTGTGTTTTTTAATGTGCTGTGCTGGTAGTTGCCAAATAAGCTATTAATAATTTTATTTTACTTATTTAGTACATAGCAATAGTTTTTATGAGTTTTTTTATTTACAAAAACAAAAATTGTACTTATATAGAGTGTTAATTATTGGAATATTATGTTCCATTAGTATTGAATAACCTTTATATGCAAGATAATTTCCATTCGTTTGCAAGATACTAAAGATTTTTCAGTAGTAATTATGTAGAAAGAAAAGCAAAAGATGGTAGTAGAAACGAAATTACTTGCTCCTATTCAAATATGTTTTACAATGAATTTATGGGAGGCGTTGATCACGTCGATCAAATGCTATCACAGTATAATTCGGATAGAGAAAGCTCCAAATGGTGAAGAAAGTTATTCTTCAAGTTATCCATGACTGCAATATATGTATGCTTATATAATATACAATAAAATATGATGTTCAAAATTGACGTTCATAAACTTTATTATACCGCAGAAAATATGATAGCCGTAGAAAAATCCCAGCTGGATGATATAAGAGATCATATGCCAATTCCGGTAAAGATGTGCTGGTTTCAAAAAAAAAAAAAAACAAAGATCACTTTCCAAATGTGCACAGTAGAACTCTGCAATGATTGTTTTGCTAAGTATCATTCTTGATTTGCTTGTATATGTGAAAAAAAATGTTGAATTACAATGATGTTTTTCTTCTATTTTTCTTCCTTTCTAGTGCAACATATATTTTATATTCTCCACTATTTTACTGCAATACTGTTGAGACACATACGACCCACTCACTAATACTATTGGGACCACACGTCCTAATTATTATTTTGCAATAATCAATAAATGATATGGTCATTTATTTAAATCTATTTTTTCCCTCAAACGATATTAGCATTAAATATTTTTTGAATTATGAGATATTAAAATGAATAAATTGTATTGAAAGGGTACATTTTATTTAAGAATAGAATTGTTGCTGTGTAATGTAGATTTTGGAAATGAAATATTAAAATATCAAACTAAAAAAGGAAATGGTTCTACATAACATTGTATTCGATCAACTTTAGACTACTTAGATATAATAACATAAAACCAAAGATGATTCCTGCTTATCATCAGAAAGAATATGATATTAATTTCCCATTGCTCTACATACCGAATTTGAGATGCACATGGGGCAGGCTGGCTGATTTTTGTGTGTTTAGTCGTTACGGAGAGTTTCGTGAGAGCACGATACGAGAGTTTTATACCAAAACTATTATAACACAGTGCAATATTCTGCAGTATTCGAGTTTTCATCTCTTAAATGTGCGCCAATCACCCTTCTTTTCAAACATGTGTTGTAAACTTTTTATTGAATTGTTATAGGAATTAGGATACCAAGAAGTTAGTCATAGACCTGACTATATGACTATATGAATCGGAACCACAAGAGAAGTCTATAGTTTTTTTGAGAACATGCGGTTCTCAAAAACTTTATCTCTGACCTCCATGCTGTCCTCTCCACCTCAACTGGGCTTTTTATTTACGGAATTATTTCAAATTTGAAGTTCACAATTATAGAGCAGCTCCGCTAGCGTATTTGAAAGAAAATCTTCGCAACTAAATCGTAGTCATTAAATAAATTAATATCAAGTTTTCTATATAATTATAATTAATAGTTTTTTTCTATAGATGTCTTGTTATGTATTTCTCATACATTCGCAAAATATAAACTTTTGAATATTATATTTATGCTCTTTCAATGTTACTTTCTCATCTTTTTTCGATTTTGGAGAAATACGTACAACCCTACTAAAAATTTTTGGTAGCAGCCCTGCTATATAATTTCTCTGCTCGATCTTAATCCGTTAGATAGTATAGAAATCACAGTGTCATGGTAATAATTACCATTGTATAAGAGTTCGAAATATTACATAGTAGCCACCCGCTGCTTGAGTGAAAGCCGAAGTTCCACTTTTAAAAATTTGTTTTATTTATTCATATTTCATAAATCAGTTAAATTTTACGATGAATTTGATTGTCAATAAGTATTTATTTGGTTTAGACCATCCATCCAATCAATAATATGAGCTAATTTTTATATTTTTCGTCATCTGAATGATCAATGCAGCAGATAGTGAGGATAAAGCTGCTTTCATTAACCTGTAAGCAACATATATTTTTTTAGCATTGAGTTTGATCGAATGAGAAAATGTAGTTAAAGACAATTTCTTAATATTTCAGTTGGCACTTATTTGATCATGGGTTATATATTAAAGTTGGTTCATTTTCCTCATCCTCGAATTTATTAATATCTCGGCAAAACATCATTGTTGTCAAAAGAGAATAGCATCTGATTATTTTGGGGTCAACGACATCACAGTCATATCTACCATCGCAAAAACTTATTGCTCATTAAAAAGAAATGAGCAACGCTAACTGTTCATCACTTGTCAAGAATTCTAAGGCTCATTTGGCTACTTTGAGATGATATGTCATCTGAGGGAATTTAGTACAAAGACATGTCATTTAAAATATTAACGGATATTATAAATCCTGGAAATCCAAATGTGCTCTACGATAAACCCTACCAAGGATATGTAGTCTTAACTATGTCTTAATTTCATATTCATCCATTTTATGGGCTGCTCGTTCCCTTGAAATTTTTTTTTATGTTTCAAAATTAAAGTAACGGGAAAAAACTTTACATTAGTTCTTATTTTTTCATTTGGATTTCAGCTCAGACAATTAATTAATTCCTGATGAGTGCTAAATAGTTGTATGTACTCGATGTGACTAGTAACAAGAATTAAAGCATTGGTATAGGGTCAAGGTAGCTTCAAATATACATAATAGCTAGCTGGTGAGAATATGGTAGAGCTGCTCTGGATCACTAGCTATAGGGGACAAAAGTGTTCAATTGTCAAGCTCTCATTAGGAGAAATAAACTTGCTTCCAAGCCAGCGACGGGTAGCTCACACCACAACTAGGACTATAAAATATTCTATGACTCGTCATTTTTATCAATTTGATGTCTATTTATATTATTATGCACATTCAGGGCTCTAAAAAGATGATAGAGATTAACTTGAGTCATTTGAGTGAATCGTCTATGGAATAGATGGTGTATTAAATAGAAACCAAGTTACCAAATATAAATATTTGATAAGATTCTAATATATAAAGCTATTAAAACTAGTAAAAGGCAATTAAAATGACCAAACGTTTCCTTTCGGAAATATACCTAACAGTGACAAATGAGAATGGCATTTAGCAACATTTTATCCAAGTTACAGAAAGCCGAATATTAGGTTATGTAGTCAAATAGAAGTAATTGCAGGATATCCAGCTATTTGTCCAGAGATTAATGAATGAAGGAAAAACCAAACCATATAACGGAGAAGAAAAGATAATTGATCCTCTGCTCTGCAGATGCTCTGCCTTGATGGAAAAACGACGTCAAATGCTGGAAGATTGTCTCAAAGAAATGGCAGATACAGAAATAGAAGAGTAGTTTGAGTGAGCCACGACTAATCTAGGTTGAAGTTGCCTGTACCAATTTAATCCAGCCTCAACTGTAAAACTACCAGAATTTGTTAGACAAATAAATGCAACAATATGTTTAATATATATTCAAGGCTGTACATTTTATTTAGAATTGTAACTGGTCAAATTGACTTATTTAGACCCTGTATTTTGTGGGAGGACTTAATATATGTTTTTGTCAGTGACGTACTTTTATATTTCGCATATCTTGTATAATTTTCCCAACTATTTTTTGGTCTTCCTGACAATCTTTTCTCGTTCGTTCTCCATTTTCTAATTTTCCTCTTCCCCTGTGCTTCCATTCTTTCAATGTGAAATATTTCTGCTTTAATTCTATTTTCCAATATATTCTTTCTTAATTTCATATTTAATCAGTTCTCTAGCTCTAGTTTTCTGCAACATGATTTTGTACTTTCCACGCTTCCATTCTAACTATATCCTTCCATTTGTTCTTCTCGTTCTTACTCATTATCAATTTCTTTGCCTTGTCGACTTTCTTTACTTCTTCTTTCTATTTCCCCCTCCATTTTCTGAATAGTAATAGTGCTTGCTGCACGTCATCTTCTTGTCATCTTTTCTCTTGACTTTTCGTTTATAAATGCCTCTATTCCATAAATTTTGATATTTACAATTGATTTGTTAAATTTGACAGCTGCGTTGTGTTCTTGATCTCTCCGCCAATTTCACCCTAGGTAACAAGTTTTCTCTTTCTATTTGTACTTTTTAAGTTAATCCATATATTGTAATCTTCCAGCTTTTTAGCTTGTCTCATAATTCACAATTTTTTGTTCCATTTCTAAATTTAAATTATAATTGGACTTGTTTTGTTTCATTTTTTGATTTCAACTATCATTGGCTTCTTTTTATTTGTTTCAAATTCTCATAATCTGTTGAATTCTACTAAATCAGCTTCCAGGTATACTTTCAACTCTATTTTTTTCATTATTATTTGGACCTTTATTTTTTGTTGGCTCTAATTTCTAATTTTATTGCGATTCTATGTTTTTTCTACATATTCCAGCCTTTTTTCGTGTTCGGCTATTGTTTGATTCAGCTTTTGATTTTCTTCTTTTAATTCTTCTATAATATATGTCTTTCTGTCTTTTTTTCCTCCATGTCTAAAAATATTCCTTCAAAGGTATCTATATCGTCTTTTTCTATTTTGTATTCATTCCTAAACGCACCTTAATATAACGAGTTCCGGGTTCCGTTTAGTTTTGCTAGACACCTACTCAGTACAACCCCCAAGACTTATCCGAGGTGGATGAACTCGTCTCTCTACGTTATTGTACCTTAATTTTTCTATTATATTTGGATATAGTACGGGTCTATCAACTTATCAATTTCTTTTCTCTTGGTTGACGATATTTTTTTATCACTTTTGTTTTCTATTGATATCTAGCACTATTTGAATTATCGATACTAATAATTGATATGCTTCATATCTGGTTTTTCTTTATCTTAATATTTCGGAATTACTCACAAGTTATATAACATAACTTACACTCCACAAGATATTCACAATTTGATTTTGTTACTCTATACTATTTACATTTTATAAAGGACCCCACGAATATGTTTATATTCATTTTTAAAGAAAGGGTTAACTTTGTAGATAGATAACGCTGTGAATCAAAACTAGACGGAAAACTGTGAAACGTTAGAAATAAACAAAAATCTTGTTTGGAATTGTATTAGAATGTTTATATGCTATTCAAATTCTAACTAACAATCTGTATCTATAAGTTTCTAATATATGCTCAAACCATATTGTTAGTGGTTTGTCAATTATCAAGCACAATGTTAAAACATAACATTCAATAGACCTAGTTTTCCCGTATGTCATAAAAACAACTGATTTAAAACCAACAATTTGTCATCTTGTTTTTACTTGATCTTTCCACACCGCCTTTTAACGATCTATATATGGAAGCAAAATTATCCACGTAAACCCATAAAAATCCTTATCTGCTTTATGGACACGATGGCCAGTCAAGATTTTCGCAGAGTGCAGTGATTCTCACACTAAACAAAAGAGTATCTCTCGTTGGCGCGTATACATACTTCAGATCACGTAGACTTAACGTCTGTCATTTGTCCGTATAACAACATCATGCAACGACAGATCATAGAGAGCAGCGCATATCACCCCCGCATCTTTTCTATTTAATATCAAATATCTACGATTCGATGAAATTTTTAAAATTCCAATTGGGGTGAAAGTCATTTTTGTGACTTAAAACAAAAGTTGATTCATTTATATAGTTCGATCCAACATTATTAGAAGAATAGATATGGTTACTACTAGATTATCTAGTTCGGTTGTAAGTGTCTTTTGTTTTTATTCTCAGAGCTAGAGCTGATATTTTTGTCAGTTCGGGAAGGAAAAATTAATTGCCCGCAAAAAATGAAGCATAATTTAATATTAAAGCAGTAGTTACATGGTTCACTTTTAGATTAGATGAGAAGAGACAGTGAGGTTGTTAATTTACCTCGCTAACACTTTGGCTTATTGATCTATTGTGTACCCCGGACTGTTTACAAGTCAGGCAGCAATGACTGGGCAAAGTGAGCTACCTGTATAGGGACTATGCGGCTTACCTTTTCAACCTTTCAAAAACTTGAATATGAGTACTGTAATCTTCATTTATGGATTGCCTCGCACCCACAAAGGAGGTGTTCGGCGGTTCTTATGGTTCTTTACAGAAGCGACAATAGCTGTCGAGTTTTTCAGATGGTAGTTCAACAGACACTGTCCAGTAAGCATACCAGTAACTCCCCTTAACTCGTATTTGTTCAATGAAATGGCCTTTTCAGACCGTTTGGTGGAAGAGGAATAAAAAATTTTGGATTGCTTTGTTTTCACACAACTTTATGAATATAACTTGATGGGTTTGTGGAAAAGCTATGGAAGATTGTAGTCATATGAAAGGAATTGTCTTGCCTGTTTTCACCACATGATCGGCTTGTTCAATATCGTGTACTCTGGTGTTGTCAGATACCAACCTCATTGTTTGCTCCTATTGGGTTTAAAGTTTCGATGCAGTTCCTTACTAGTTTTGACTCAATTTTATGAGAGTCAAGTGCTTGCTGGGCTGCCCTGCTATCTGAGGAGAGATACCTTTTCATGGCCTTTGTTATGTTGTGCGTAGCGACCTGCGCAGGTATGGATAGCGTGTGTTTCCGCCTCGTTCTAAGATCATTTTCCTTTTTCGAGCAATTAATGTAGAATACTAATGAGCAGCCGTGGGACACAGGCTGCCCTTTGCAACTTATCTAGGATTATTTTCTCTAGTTTGGTTATTGCTCTTGGTCACCATAGGAAAGCTGCATAGCTGATGATAAGTCGCACAACATCCTGTTCATCATTTTAGGTTTCAAGCCTTACGTTTCTGCTTGAAGATGTTGTCTCCATGTTAGTCTCTGATCGAAGGTCATCCCGAGATATTTATTGGTCTATATCTTAATTCGTGCGGTTTGATAAGAGATGGCGTAACTTGTATAATATTACATCGTTGGTAAGCTACTGTTATTGTACATCTTTTCAGTATATGTCACTCATTTGAAGCGTTAACAACAATTTTTTTTTTTCACTAACATATGTCGAACTATGTTCCTGAAAAGTGTTTTTGCGGGAAGTTCTACTTCATTACTTCCATATGAAGAAAAATGCTACCGAAAGTCATCGTATTTTGGTGGAAGTTTATGGTGAACATGCTATAGCTGAGCGAACGTGTCAAAAGTTAAAAGAGACGTCGAAATGCGGTTTTGCATGTCCGAAATGCTGCTGGAACGCCACAGAAAGAAGTCATTTTTGCATCGGACTGTTACTGGTGATGAAAAATGGATCCATTACGACAACCCCAACCGCATAAAATAATATGTGAAATCCGGTCAACCAGCCAATTCAACCACAAAGCCGAATATCTATGGCTCTCTATTTGGTGGGATCAGAGGGGTGTGCTGTATTATGAGCTGCTAAATCCGGGCGAAACCATCAATGGAGAACGCTACCAAACACAATTAATCCGTTTGAAGAGAGCAGTAGCCGAAAAACGTCCGTAATATGCGACTAGATATGAGGCAATAATTTTCCATTATGACAACGCTTGGCCCCACGGTACTATTACGGTTAAGAACTATTTGGAAAACAGTAAATAAGAAGTTTTACCTCACCCGCCTTATAGCCCAGACCTGGCCCCTTCTGACTACCATTTCTTCCGGTTGATACAGAACGT
The DNA here is from genome assembly GCF_026250575.1 of Diorhabda carinulata. Lineage (NCBI taxonomy): Eukaryota > Metazoa > Arthropoda > Insecta > Coleoptera > Chrysomelidae > Diorhabda > Diorhabda carinulata. Next base: position 17,833,251 of record NC_079462.1, read on the forward strand.
CCTCACTGAAATACGGTTCACATCAGAGCAAGATATAAAAAATTGGCTTGATTCACTCTTGGCTGCCAAGCTGGCGCAGTTCTTTTGGGATGGGATCCACAAATTGCCAGAAAGATGGGAAAAGGTCATAGTTTCAGATGGGCAATACTTTGAATAATACTATTGTACAGGTTTTTCTTAAATAAACGTTCAAATTTGGAAAAAACCGCAGGAATTAAGTTATAGACCATAATATTTGACTTAAGGGCTAGTTCAGCCTCGTTCATTCTGAATAGTTCACATATCACGAATAGTGTGCGAATATCAGGACAAAACACAATATGCTATCAACTCTGTCATGATAAATAAGATAATAGTAATATTACTAGGTAATCAAAGTGCAGCCGGATTTTCTTCACTCGTCATATTATAAGTAATACTTTCGAGGTAGTTGAATATTTTCAAAACTTTGTATGACACAGTTATCCTTTTCTTCATTCTGACTTGTTATTTGTTGCCCTAGTTCATAAGTTGTTGCTGATGATCGACAGATTGAATGATCTTAGGTTAGTCTTAGAAGCTAGTAGATAAGTAAATAGACATTTACTTTCCTAACGTCGCTCTTTGTAAATGTACTATTCTTAATGGATCACATTGGATTAGTATCTTTCTTGCAAGATACTGGAGGAAGCTAATAACCCATTTCCTATACCAATATAAATGCCGCTTTAGTAACATACCAATTTGCATGCCTATAGTAGCCAATTTACCAGAGATGTTCGTGAAATAAAGTTTCCAAGAAGCTGCTAGGAATGCTGTTAGGTAAGATGCATGGTAGACGCATACGTAGCTTGGCTTCCTTTCTCCCAGTTCCCGCCTCGGCGAGCTCTTATAACGTTAATTCTTAATTCGCTAGCCGTGAAAGATGAAGCTTACATTTGATTCTTACGCGAAGTGCGAACTGTGCATTAAACGTTCCTACGGTGGTTATTCATTTCCAACTGTGTGAGGTGTATGTTGCAAAAGAATACGAGTGTACAAGATGTGCGCAATACTATCTCACTCCCCTCTTACAGCCTAGACTTGGCCTCCAGTAGTGGCCATCTCTTTCCTGAATTGAAGAAAAACTTGAGAGGGATGCATTTCGCAAGCATTGAAGTGCTGAAAAAAGAGGCTTGAAGCTACCTTCGCGGACCGACGGCATACTCCTAGGACTCAGGTATAAAGAAGATACACCAAATAAATCAAGCAAGCAAAAATACAATGATATAAACGGCGATTATGTATGATTCAATTCCAATGAACATGTTTTTCACTGTGAAAATTCTTTGTGAGCCTTATTTATGGCCAAGCTTCGTAATTACACTCGAGTGTCCACGCGCCAGAGAGTAAACATGATAGCGTTGCATGAACTTTGGAAATCGCTTTTAGCTTAGTTATCTTATCCCCTGAGAATAAATATTTTAAATAGTGCAAGTACTCCGTGTTCCTCATAATATCTTGTTTTTTGCGCGGCATCCTGAAATTGTTAAGCAATAAGCCTAAACTTTGACGTTTTGTCAGTCTGTCAATCTTTTCACAGATTGAAGATTCTTTCATGTTTTATCCATGTACGAAGAATAATATGTTGCAAAAATCATTGAACGTGCGGTATATTGCATTTTACAACTATGGTCGTTTTAAATAATCATTCCCACGGTTGTGAAATTGCATATTTCTTAGAAATAATAGCTACACGATTTATCACATCGCAATCTACCAACAAAACATATATCATGAGTAATGGTGATACGCAATGTCTCACAGGGCGAGAATCTATTAATTTGTTTATAACATCATAATTTGCAAACTAATTATCTTACAGATTCCTGTACACGTTATTTGGGAATTTGGTCGCATAACTAGGTAGGTATATTATAAAGACGTCATAATAATAATATCTAGTTTTATATGTGTTTATCCATAATATTATAAGTAAGAGTTGTTTACTTCTAACTTTAGACCTAACGAAAAAATGTTCTTAACGTAAAAAGATATGCATGAAAAACTATATATATATATATATATATATATATATATATATATATATATATATATATATATATATATATATATATCAGATGCTCAGGAAAATATTTTTGAGTTGATAGAGGATATCATTCTTTCTTTCCACTTGCCTTAGGTACAAGTAATAATTAAAATAAACACTTCAATGTTAGATTGCCAACGGGACGAGCCGAAACTTTGGAAAATCTTATGTTCCGCAAAAAAGTTATATAACACGATAAATAAAAAAAGGAAATCCATCATAGATACTTGTTATACAAAAAATAATCACTTTTAATGTTAATTTCAACAAATGAAAAGAAAATACACCAAAAAAGCAAAATTATGATATGCGACAGTGCCCCGATAGGACTCCTGTTAGTAAATTGTTTTTACTTGGGGGTTGATATATTTAGCCGATCCACTCTGGTTATAGTTTCCCAGAAGAGTCTTTGCCTATCTTAGCCCCTGTAGGTTGTCCCAATAATTGGTGTTTTGATCTCACTTACTTCTACAGCTTAGTACTGAGGTAATTTTTTTCTCAAAGATAAAAATTTTATGCATCATCTAAAGGTATGCCCTAGGTTCGGTCATTATTTACGGACGGTTTTCCTTTGGTGATTCTGGCTCTGAACATTCTAAGTGATATTTTTTCTGCTACGTTTTCCAGTACTAAGCGGAAAGGTAGCAGATTTAGAGTCACATCTAGTGCAGTTATTCGGCTTGGTTTGATGGCCGTGGTTGCACATATGCAAGCCGGTCTGTGCCTTGAAGAGATTGTTCCTATCAATTTCAACGATTATTTTCCCAAACTTCGGTGGTTATAATAATTTTATTGGGAAATGAATAAATAATCGAATGATACTAGGAAGGTAAAATTGCAGAGATTTTCTCAACATACAACAACTTAAGTGTTTGAATGGATTCATTGGCAAAAAAAATTAATTAGCATTTGCCATTTGCATCTGCAATAATTCCAGACTTCTGCACTTGTCTGCGACATTTGAGGACGAGATGAGTTTTTTTAAAAGTATCTGCATCTAAAGTTAAAGTACCGCACTGAGTAACTTATAAAATGACGGAAATTGGGCAACTGAGAGAATTTTCTTCAGCAAGCGGTAATTGGTTCATGTTCAAAGCTGGACTAAACTATTTCGCAGCTAGTGGAAAGAAGAAAGACACAGATAAGGTCAAAATTGAGGTGATATCACTACGTAAATGTGATGAAAAGCCATACATATTGATACTTGACTTAGTAAGTCCTGCCAAGCCAGGTTATTAAGGTTTTAAATGAATATTGCAACCTTCTGATATATTAATGCATCTAAATATTCTTGATTTTAGGTCTTTTCTGTTATAAAATTAGTTTTTTTCGATAATTTTTAAAAGAAATATAAATTTTGACATTTTGACTTTTCCTTAAGCCTTTATCAAAATATGATATTGAAATAGAGCTCTAAATTTGACTTAAATTATTTGGATCTTTTTTATCATTTATATCTTTTTCGTTCTAAAAATTCACTTTTTCGTGTATTAGATTCAGTTTCAAGAATTTTTGTATCTTCATAATCAAATTTATGTGTTTTTGATATTTCAATACTGTAAAAAATAGAATTGCGTTAACGAACCATGAAATATGAAAAAAAACATAAATTCAATTATAACGATTCAAAAATTTTTGAAACGAAATCTAGTAAACGAAAAAGAGAATTTTTAGAAATGGTTCACATTCATAAGAAAGAAAAAGCTATAAATGATAAAGAAGATCTAAATTAAATTTAATATAATTGAGATGTGGAAACCAAAGAAAAATTAATTTGTCTTATTAGAACAAAGTTCTAAGTTGATTTTATCCTTATTTTGATATTCATGATAAAGGGGGTCTATAGATTAATATAAATAAGCAAATTGTCAGTGTCAATATCATATTTTGATAAAGGCTTAAGAAAAGTAGAAACGTCAAAATTTATCTTTCTTTTAAAAATTATAAAAAAAACTAATTTTAAAACAAAAGGAACCTAAAATTATTTTGCTTAGTGCCTTTTATTTTTCCATTTTTTATTTTCGACTACGAAAAAATATTTTACAATAAACAATATTAACCTAATGTGAAGCTTTCTCATGTCTGACTGTCAAAATTGTATTGAAAGAGAAGAATGTTAAAAAAAAATAATTTCTGTATGGTATTGCTTTAAATTTATGCATCAGTATAGTTCATCATAACACATTTCAAATTTAGCTTCAGCACTTGAGTCAGTCAGTTAAATTTAGTTTATAATTGTATTCTCTAGGTTCGAAATCCTCTTTCTTTCAAAATAACCTGTGTCAACTATTTAAAGAGTTCATGTGCTGGAGTTCTGAAAATGCGGAGACAATAATCATTTGCAAATTGTTTTAAAATAAATCTGAACAAATTTGAATTTATTAACACATTACCAGACCCTGTATTAGATAGTAACTTTATTGTTTAATTAATTCCTTTATAGTTGTCAATACTCATTAAAAAAAGAACGAGAATTCAACAACTGCATCCCAATCTACAAACATGTAAAAAAGAAACGAACAACCAAAAAAAATATAAATATCATGAGTCCAGATGTTACCATACAACTAACCAACCCAACTGGTTAACTGGTTTGTCTAGTACCAACTACATCCTCTGTGGACATTTCGATGGAACCATGCTGGCTGGTCACGACAGAAAGAAATGCCCTTTTTACATGGTGCATGCCACTCTTTATCTTTAACGTATTGTTATTAGGTTTCGATTTATTATCAGAAAAGGCCATCATTACGGACAAATAACCGATTTAAAAAAACTATAAATAATGAGATAACAGGAGAATTGAAATAAGCTATAAAGATTTGAATATGATACAAGGTGCAAAAATATGTGTTTTTTTTTTTAGTTTTATTCGTGAGTTGAAAATATTCATGTAGATTGCGTATAAGGCTTGTAAATATCTGAGCAGCTGGTTTTAGCTCCTTAATATTTTTCTTTTCTCTCTAAATTGAATGAAGACTATTCAGAATCAGACATGGGGATTCACCAGAATTCTAATTTCGCTATTTTATATCTAGTATTTTATGAGATATTAGCTGCTACCCTTTTGTACAATCTTTAGATACAATAATATTACTGATTGATATTTGCGAATCTAGTTTATGTTTTCATAGTTTAGAAAAAAATTGTATGCAAACAATTTTTAAAAATCACAGCACATAATTTTTGGTTAACAACTTTTATCACGATGACAGGCAATGACTGTACAAAATTCTTGTATTATAGAAAGAGAGGTTGTATCACTTCATCAATCTAATTGAACTGTATACTATTGAAGATCGTGTTAGTTAGCCTACAGCTTACGAAATGAAAAAAACTAATAAATATTCGAAGTGGGCATATTGCACTTCTTTCAACACATTTCCGGGGTCTATGGAGGATATTTCTTTGAACTTTGAAGAGTATTCTGCCTTATAGCGTCACAATGGCAGTTTATTGTATCGATCATTTCGTTACTCGTGTTTATTGGTGCTGCAAATAATAAGCTTTTAAGATATCCCCAAAATAATGATTCCATTTTATTTAATTCACGGGAACCTGACCAATTCACCTATTAGGAAAAATTTAATTTTTTATTTTTCAATTATTAACCTACTTCTTTTGGCTATTTTTAGATTGTAAAAGTTACGGATTGTTCGAGTGTATAATTTAGAACAAATCTTTATCCCCTCTTCCTCCCTTAGGCGGCGAACTTATCAAAAGTTGTGAAATACTGAATTTCAGAATTAACAGTAGAAAATCTCAAAAATGCTAAAATAAGCAGTTAATAGTTTTTAATTTTCAGAATAAATACAATATTGGAAGATTATAAATTTAAAATTCCTTTTAACTTTGAAACACTTATATAACCCTCTTAAGGATAAAGAATCAACGCATATTTTCTCAGTATCTATCCCTTAGAAAATTGAATTTTCAAAAATGCTAAAATAGGCAGTTGATAATTTGTAATTTTCAGCCTAAATACAAAATTGGTATATCATAAATTTGAAATTGACTGACTTCCTTACTCATTTTCATCACATATTCAACTCTCTTAAGGGTGGATACTTAAAATATCTCTTCGTAGTAAAAATTCACATTGTAACAGAAACATATAGCTTCAGTTTACTACTTCAAAGTAAACTGAATACACAGTTATACTTTTCACTCTTTAAAATTAATTTTTTAATTTGATTAATGATAAAAATCTAATCTAAGCCGATTGAAGAAAGACTAAACTATCTTTTGAGCCCTTCTTGTTCCGCTGTAGTAAAAATAAATAGAAATCCTCTCCATTTTTGTATTAAAATTACAAAAAGAAAATAAATGATTATAATGCGTTCACCGATATCGTCCAAAGAATACATCCCTTACCTTCTTTTCCGAAGAATATAACCATGTTCGATAAAAACTTTAACCATATAATTATGTATATACATTTATTTAGCCATAAGCATTTTGATACTCGTTTATCTTCAATGTATAATAATTGATAGCTCTGCCTGCGATAGAATTTTAAAAATGTATATATATATTCTAATATTATATATAAAACAGCTTTACGAACCGCGGTCGCCGAAGGGCTAGTTTTATTTTGTGCATTCACCTTTTTTTGTTCCACCGATCGTGATCATATATATTATGGTCAATAACAGCTTTTAAGGGTCCTCCACCAATAATTTATTTAATTAAGTCAATGCGTCTTTTTGTAAATTTTTTAAAAATACATTTTTATTATTAGGATATTTCTTTATGTAATTGATGTTTTTTCATTTTCATGGTATGCTTATCTTAGCAATTGAATAACGAGGCTGACGGTGTTACAAAAGAAGTGCGTGTGTATTAAATACTAGTAGATGTCAGCTATTTCAGTAAGACTTTATGCTACTATCATCAAATCAGTTTAGCCGAATCCATTATTCGTATTAGAGATTATCTTCGGTGTAATCTAACATTCACCAAATATTAATTGATATTGTCATTTCCTGTTTCATAGCCACTTTAACTTAGGACAATTCTAAAGTTGAGAGATACAATAAATAGTCTTAGGTATGCCCAAATAGCCACCTTATTCGTTTTCATGGAATTACTTTAGTATGTCAATGTACATGCAGTTATCATATGGTAGCCGAGAACAAAAACCAAAATCCCTATATAAGCTACAAAGCTATATAAGCGGTTTGCTTTACAATGAAAGGCGCTCTGAGAGACTTTTTTATTTTTTAGAAAGTGAAGCAATAAAAAGAATAATAAAGGTATGCAATGAACAGAACATGAAATCCGGTGACATGACTGAGCATTTCAAAGGAATGTATGATGCCCATTGATAAAACTGATTGATATAATGCTTCATCAAAAACTATGAAGTCACTATAACAAGTCAACAATAGGCAAATGCAGAGATTGTGTTTTCCGAAGCTCATTGGTATTTTACACTTATTGCTTAGTATCCCAATGGCTTCAAAACCTCTTATTTGCCGGGCGGAAAGATATTTATTATAACCGATAACAGAGAAGTTGACCAAGACTCTTGTTTTCACTGGAAGTTAGTATGGGAGTTCACACAAGATTTGAGTTCACTGATAGCAAATAACAAAGTTACTCTAATATGGTTATCTGGTCTCACAGGAGCTCATGGCAATGAACTTGTCGAAGAAAGGCGGGTCAACTTCTGGTATATAAACACAGTCATTCAAAGGTTGATTTCACAAAAAGTCATGAAGTCATAGAGTCATCGTTATAAAAAGGCAGAAGGTAGGGAAACAAGTGAAAATCAAAAGTATGGTTTAAACCCGTGGTCTGGAACAATCGAAGAGATTTCACTGGTCCCAAAATATCACTGGTGTGCTCACGGAACACTGTCAAATAGGGGCTCAAGAACATCGGAGTATCTCCCGACAGCTCTTGTCGTTTCTTTAAGAAACAAATAGAAACAGACGAGAGTGCGAGACTGTCGATAGAGAGAGGCTACGATACCTACATTCAAGCTTCTTAAAGTCTTTCGTTTTGTCTCAGAAATTTTTCTTATTGACATGAGTAATTTTAAGCTAGATGTGATCTAAGGGTGATCTCCTACAATCCTAAATTCTACTTCACAAGTTTGAAAATAGTACTGAGGCTTAACGCATTTTCTAATTTATGGTGATTTTAGGTGATTTATGTAATTGAAAGACCTTTGTTACAATCAAAATTATTTCTTTCTATAGTTACTCCTTTGAGGAAGTTGAAAAAACACTACTAATAATTTCAAAAAAAGTTTTCGAGACAAATTTTTCACTACAAGAAAAAGTTTTGTAAATTGTTGAACATAACATATACGAGGATATATTAAAACATTCTCAGCCTAGTATAGAACCAAACAAAATTTCAATGTCAAAATATTTTATTACTCAACATATTCTTCTCTTACTGGATACATTTATTACAGCGAACCTGCAACGTCTATAGACCTTTAAAAAAAAAATGTTTCTTCTTGCTCTGCAAAATTTACGAACTTTAAAACTTTTTTTCAGTTCAGGAAAGAGGTGATAGTCGGACGGAGCCAAATCTGGTAAAGGAGGGGGGTGCTCTAGTAATTCAAACCCTAAATCACGAATTTTTTGCATGGCTACATGAGATTTGTGTGCAGGGCCATTGATCTGCAAAAACAAACCACCTGGATAGCTTTCCGCGTCTTTTCTCTTCAATTTTTTTTCCGTAGAGTGGTCAATAATATCGAATAGTAACCTCCAGTTATTGTTCTACCCTTATCCAAAAACTCAATCGCGATAACTCCATGGCAATACCAAAAAACTTAAGCAAGAACTTTTCCAGCAGATCGAACCAGAACGAAACTTCTTAGGTCTTGGAGAACCAGAGTGTACCATTCCATCGATCGTTGTTTTGTTTTTGCATCGTAGAAATGTACCCAAGTCTCATTCATACGGAGCCTCTGCACCATCATTTCTAATTGTAAAATTTTGAGCAGCAGAATTCAAACATGGCCGTTATTTGCCTGAGTAGAACGTTTGGGACGGCCAAAAAATGTGACAACCAGCGATATTGTCAAAAAAGCTCTCTAAATTGTACCGAACAACCGTAGGATTAAGGTTAGAGAGATATCAGAAGCTATAGGTATATTAAATAGGGCATATGCCCTATACTGACTAAAAATTTATACATGCATAAATTATCCGCGCGTTAGGTATGGCGTTTGCTCACTTTGTACCAAAAACGCATTTGATTGAACATTTGAACATGAGTCGCATTCTTTTGCGTCGATTAATAACTATAGATGAAACCTGAATCGGAAAAACCAGTTAGTAGTATTAATATTAAAAATTTTTCTCGTATTTTTTATAATCAATGTGTTCCTATCGAATAGTCTATAGACTATAGATAATCGATAATAATAATCTAAAAGAGGAAGATATACTACTATCTTAAATATGAGAAAGCTTACTTTAGAACTGAATATTATAACTAATTAATTTTCGTCGAATAACCCAACAGTGACTATATATTATCAGCTAATGTAACCTGTCCACTTTCATTTTTTTTTATTGACTGACTATACGTCAATTGTATGTTACCATAAGTTTGATCTGAGTTCTTGATGACAGGAATCAACGTATATGAAATATAACAGATCCTACGTAACTTTCAGACACCCATATCTGAAGATTAATCTTAATCAATCTTCTAAAAAGCGTTGGATATTTCCATCGTAACTTCTTTCAGTTACTGTTATGTTGAGCATGCAGTATGTGAATTTAATTATTTAATATTTGTAGAGTAAACATTTTATAGAAAAACAAAACAATGTATTTCTGACACATGGTAGAAATTGATATCAAAATATTTTTGTCAGCATTCATTTAATTGATAAGAACAGCAAAATGGGATAAAATCGTTAATAAATAATTGAGGGTGAGATGGGAAAAAAGCTTGGAGATGGTGATGTATTTTTTTAAATTGAGGGATCTAGTTTTTTATACAATACAATACTTAATACTTAAAGAAGTCTAATGGCGTCAGATCAGGAATAAGTGTTGACCATTCTATCGATCCACACTTCCCTATCAACCTATTTGGAATAAATTGTTTCAGGTACTAGAAGACATTAATTTGGTAATGGTTAGGTTAGAGTTCAATATTTGTGAAACCATATATAAATTGTGAACCGGGGCTTTCCAAGTATTCAAGTATGAATGTGCTCTCATCAGAAAACAAAACATCTTCTAATTGGATCACATTGTTACCTAACATTGCAATGATTTATTCACGTTCTCCTATCGAAATAGACTTTCATGAGCTTCTGAATTGGTACCATTTTATAGAGATATATTTTATTTTTCTGTAATATTCGAAAATTTTATGTGTGGATAACGTTGCTGCTTTTCCAATAAAATAATGTAGGTTTTCTTGAAACTTGAACATAGTATCCAATTTTGTATCAGCACTCACTGCATTGGCAGCTAGTTTTTTTATCTGACTTACATGACCAAGCTCGCCAAAACTGCTTTTCTATTTTTAATTTGTAAAGTTTTTATGAAATATCCAACAACTTCCATTTGTGGCCGTCTGTTATTTCCATGACCGATAATTTTTAGACTGATTATTTAAATGCATTTCTGTTGAAGCATTTTTTTTTGATAAAATCACATACATTTAACGAAATTAGAACCACAATAGCACTGACGCTGATCAGTAGATATTGTAATGCAGGCAGACGACAAGTCACTAAGACTATGATTTTTAAACAAAAATAAACAAAAGAAAGTCATGTATGAATCTTTTAGAACAAAATGTGCATTTAAAAATACAAATCCAAGTGGTTTTATAAACATGCCCTTTTTTATTTATTTATAAATTTATTTTTTTAACTGTTACACATCGTATAATTTGAATCTATTTTTAAAATAATGGAATTTATTAGGAACTTTTAATACCATGATTGCGATTAAAATATAAAAATGGATTTAGTTATCAGAATCACGTTGATGGAGAACAAAACTCGAAGATTTTAATTATTAAAGGGGAATATTTCATTTATCAATAACTTTCGCACCAGCTGTATGTAATTCATTTCCTCTATTTATTTTTTTGTATCTAACTTTTTCTTCAGCTTAATCTTTGACAAGTTTTAAAATCTAAAAGAAGGTTCTACATTTTTTCTTGCTTCATATGTATATTATAGTGTTAATTTGTGAGGTATAACATACGATTGCTCTATTTTAAATATTTTTCGAAACTAATTGCCGTTTTCAAACGTTATTTTTATCATGTATGATTGCGAAATAGCTATTTAACCAACACTACATGTGTATGGAATTAACTATTCTGTTAAATCTCTTGTTTGAACAAATGGGTCGTGAGATATGCCTGTCTACGACGTCTGCGTAAGACAAGATATTGATACTATTCGTAGAATATGACTAGGTATTTTTACAACCATCAGTGACGCAATCGCGTCTAATCAAGAGAAAAGAATGCGATCCGTACACGGGAGTACATCAACACAAACAAAACAATCTTTACAAAAAAAAAATGAGAGGAGAAGAAAAAGTTCTTCTCATGAGTTTGCATGAGAGGCGCCCCGAGCACATAATGACTAGTGCGGCCCCCTCCAGGGCCGGTTAATACCCACCATGACTAGCGTGATTTGCTCCTGCGGGCCCCATTGTCCGCTAAAAAGGTGCCCTGCGGGCGGCCCCGCGCCAGCCCCCTATAATCTGTTCCTATTAGCTGATGGGGCAATTGGTATTTGTTAGCTGGCTGCTTCTCCCTATTGATATGATCAAAATCACTATTTGTTAATAAGTAATAATATTTGTTTGTGTGCCTTGATAAAATTTTATATATATTTCAGTTGGTACCGAAGGTACGTAGTTTTGAACATTACAAGCATTTGTCAAATGTTTTAAATAAAACATTACATCTCTGTTTGAAAATAATTTACGATTTTGTCGTCGTATTGAAACAGATATTTCGATTGTAACAAAGTAAGGGTCTGGCAGAAAAGTAACCAAAAATAGCAAAAAAGAAGATAAAAGTATTGGTTAAAGCGGTTCACGGAAACCTGGGAGTTAGTTTAAGAGTAGGAAATTCAAAATCTACAAGCAATATGTAAGCAACACTCTAAATGAACAAAATGTAGTTCAAATATAAAAAAATCGGCAGCAATCTGAGAAGCAACAAATTAAATAGAACAAAAATCATAACTTTTTTCGCTCGTTAAACTTTTAGAAATCATTATGCTGTCATATGTCATATTTTTCTTTTTACGTACACTAATACCAAAATCGCTTTATATATTATTTTACTAGAGTTGCTACTTAGAGATATGGGAACACTGATACTGATGACAGGCATACTTGTGCATTAGTTCTCCTTGCATATATTCAATATCGCTTGAACATTTGGCTTTCAAAAAATTTGGCAATCGCTCACAAAAAAGCTCGTGTTGATTGGTGCAAAGAAATACTGAAAAAAGTCTATAATACTTAAAAAGACGTCTATAAAATCATGACAGGTTACGAATAATGGATCTATCCATATGAACCCGAAATTAGACAACAATCTAACGTATGGATCTTTCAAGAAGAGTAAAATCCAACCAAAATTTTTCGCGCTCAAAGAACTTCGAAGCAAATGGTCGACTGTTTTTTTCGGAATAATTGGACATGTCGCCAACATTCTATTAGAGTAACGTAGAACGGTAGAACATGATTTTATCAGACCGTCGAATTGGGTTAAAACGGATATCTGAAGCATTGAATATTTCATAGAAACGCGTTTATCATATAGTTCACGTCAATTTGGACATGAGAAAAATTGCTACAAAATGGATCCCCAAATGTTTGAATGTTGACCAAAAGTGTGCAAGGGTAGAAGCATTGCTGTGCTCGATTTGAAAACGATGTAGACTTCTTAAACCGAATTGTTACTATGGATGAGACTTGGATACATTTCTACGATCCAGAAACAAAGCAACAATCGATGGAATGGCGACACTTTGGTTCTAGAAGACATAAGAAGTTCGTGTTCAAAAATCTGCTGGAAAGGTTCTTGCTTCATTTTTTTGGGATTGCCATGGAATTATCAAGATTGAGTTTTTGGATAAGGGACGCGGAAAGCTATCCAAAGGTATTTTGTTTTTGTAGGACAAAAATTCGTGATTTAGGGTTTGAATTACTAGAACACCCCCCTTATTCACCAGATTTGACTCCGTACGACTATCATCTCTCTCCTCAACTGAAAAAAAGTTTAAAAGATCGTAAATTTACTTCCAACGAGGAGGTAATAAACGCTGTGGAGGTCTGGTTTGCAGAGCATTAAGAAACATTTTTTTGAAAAGTCTAGAGACGTTGCAGGTTCGCTGTAATAAATATATCCAATCAAGAGGGGAATATGTTGACTAATAAAATATATTGACATTGAAATTTTATTTGGTTCTATAGTAGGCTAAGAATTTTCCAATATATCCTCGTACATACATACATACCAATATAACACAATTAGTCGATAGCACTCCTTACCTACCTACTTAAGGTTAATTACTTTTTCTATTAGACAACTCTACGAGACTTGTGGATTAGAAGCTATTATTATTATATTAACAGAATGATATTGCTTCGATAGAATTTTAATTAACAGTGAATGGATTTTGAACAATGTTCATTTTCTTGAAACGTACTTTTCTTGATAATTCATATCCTTGTAACTATACCAACTGAACTTAAACTTAAGGTAGTTATTGTAGTTATTCTTGATTAATACGCCCCTTATTTACACTCAGTACTTCAAATGAACTATATTTTTTTCAGGATTCAATTACAAATGTATAATTTCCAGGTTTTCTTTATACTTGCGGAATAAGACGATATTACTCCCTTACTTCAAGGGGACGTGGGGTTCTAGAAATCTTTTAAATTGGGTCAAAAACCGAACGGAAGGAGGACCATTCTATTCCAGGGTAGCCAAGTCGTGCACTGAGAGCTTTAGCTATTCCCAATACGAGTATGCTATTTCGATTGCATCCTTCTCGTGGTGACCCTGTTGAATCCAAGCCAAGAGATCGAGGATACAGATGAATGGCATCAGGGTTATTGCTGTCTCGAACGATTTCCCTTGGGCACCGGGTCGCATCCCACTGTATCCAGACCTTCCTCCGGCATGCGGGTCTCTGCTGGACTGGACAAACCTTTCCCTAGATACTCGTGGGGACAACCACTGAGACAGTAAAAAAAGAAAAGGAAAAAACAGCGGGAACACACTGAGAAATCTCTCAAATGAGAATACCTCACGATAAATGGAAACAGAGAGAAGAGAGATCCCCTTATCTATGTAAAAAAAACTTGTAGGAACTTGGACAACCAGACGGTAGAGATGACCCTTTGAGGCGTAGACTCAGCAGGGAAGATTGCCGATAGGATCTGCGCTACTTTAACAATGGGCTTGCACCAGAGGAAGGCAGAGCCAAAGCATTTGAGAATATCCTGAGAAAATCCTGAAAAAAAGAAACGAGAAGAAGCGAGCAGTCACCGCCTCAAAATCTACGATGGCAGTTACCCGGCTGCTGCCAGGCTGGTTAGAGTTGCTATTTTGGCGAGAGCGTTCCCTGAGACTAGACTCAGCGCGGAGGAGCAAACTTAGGTGGAGGAGGCATTAGTAAAGAGATGTTCTCTGGAAGAGGGCACGAGATCCAGTTCAGGGGTAGGAGAGAAGATATTCCTAAAGCACACACCGCCACTTTGCTCCTCTCTAGGAGTAAAGGAGTAGACGTAAATATGCTTCTACAGCTAACAGAAGCTCAAAATAAGGGACGAACAATCCTATTTTACTAGCAAGGCCAATGGTTACACCATCCACTACAACACTACAAATTCCAGTCACGGCCTAGAGAAAAAGACGCTCCCAGCACCTCCAAGGAGCACACTGAAGATGCCAAGGAAGATGTGAAGGACACAGATTAACTTCACATCTAAAACGAGGCTCCAATAGAAATAGAATGCTCATAGCAACAAGATTGCCACAGACGATCACCAACGGGAACACACTCTTGAGTGAGTCGGATGAACAAACTTCAATTATTGCAAATACGTTATAAATTTTGATACTCTTGAAGTTTTCCAGGGTTTAAAGAAACATTAGAACTCAGTATATACACGAAACTTCCTTTTAAGAGGCTTCCGAAAGTTATCCGGTCAAAATTAAACGAAGGTTAAGAGAGTTTTGATGAATATAATCTGCGTTTTATGTAGAACAGAATCGTTGATTTTGGAAGGACCTCATTCAAACTACTTATCTTTCAAATTCATATTTATTTAGAAATTCATAAAGTCACAACAATGCTCATTTCGCATATATATGTAAAATGTTTAACTCTTCTCTCATTTAATTTTATAAAAGGCGATCTAAACAATCGCAAATTCAATGGCGGGTGTTGAAATCGACTGGCTTTGTAGTAAATATAATGTCGGTGTAAAACAATAGCCCAACGAGTTATATATAAAAGGAACGAGTGCTATTATACTGAAAGTTGGTTACAATTCATATCTGTTGCCATATTAGGAACTAGCGACCGATACACAGAGCCCAGATGTAGTCGAAATGGTAATAAATACTATTTATTCCGGTTTTGAGCTATCGCTAGTGCAAGCTGCCCTAATTTCAATGCACAGCGCTCCAAAATTATTGAAACTATTTAGTATACAAGAAGCACAAAGTAAAAAATGTATTTAAGAATATGTATTTAAGAATTAGATTGATATAGTATTTAAGATCTTAAGGAAATATTTTGAGCTATTACCATTGGTGTTTGTGTAGCTACTCCTGTAATTTTAGCTATATATACAGCATTGTCTATATAAAAATTAGCTAGTTTCTATAGAAAAATACTAATTTGTATCTATATTTATCGAAACTGTTTGATAATAACAATCATTTGGAACCTTACACAGGTTATATGAACAAAATACAGACTTCTACCCACGCTAATTATAAAATCCTCAGTTATCTCGTATACGACATTATTATGGTGAATTATAAAATAGTCTTTAGGTTTGAGTAGTCTTAGTACTTCTCCATTATCCATCCATATCTCAATTTTGGGAAGCACATTACTATTTATTACTTTCTTCACTGCCTGGCTTAGTGGAAAGTAATCCAGAAAATAATCATCCGAAAACTTGGTCTATAAATCGACTGATGTCAAATCATGCAGACTCATCTGCTTCCTGTAAATTTTATCTAAACTGTTCGAGAAGTTTTTCTTTCGGAATCTAAAACCATTACAAGCTGCAAGATTAACACAACAAATACTGTGAAGATGAAAGATATTGCTGTACAGCCTTCGTTTATTTTACTTTGGCAAAGTTTAGTACAAAGAACTGCTGTACAAAATAGAAATTAATTTACCATACACCTTTTTTGAAATGGTATCATATTTTACAATAACAATGAAATATGGGAAGAATATACATTTGATACCTAGATGATATCCCTACAACATACATCACTATCTTATTCATGTTTATAGATGATACGGCGATTCTAGCCTCATACAAAAACACTTACACTGCCTCTGGACATCTACACCGCGATAAAATCGATAAAAGGATTAAGACCTAGCGTATCAGATTGAATACTTCCAAATCTGAACATGTGATATTCACCCTTAAGACTTACTAAGACAACTGTCCACTACACAAAAAAGAAATGTGTGAAATACGACCTGATTTACAGCAAACAAGGTGCTTGTATACAAAACCATAGTAAAGTCTATATGGTTATGAGGAATACAATCTGTGGTTCAGCAAGTAATACGAATATCAGATTGCTGACTATTGCTCCCTGATATATTTATTCCCAACTACGTTCTCCATAGAGATCTCAAAGTTTCAACAATTATTGGGGAATATGCCAAATTAGCAGAGAGTTACCAGCATGTCTTCTTTAATCGGACCTCTGAAAATTTACCCCTGTTCGGATTCGTAAACCTTTCGGATTGTAGCACAGAGAATGTATAGAGTATATTTTATGCAATAAATCTAATTGTATAGTAACATTTCAAATGTACATTCATCTATAAACTCTATATTTATTGAATTTTTTAAAAGTATTTTACCACTATTTTACTTTTTCGGAAGTTACAACCCCATGCAAAACACGTAGTTAATGCAGACACAGCGCTTAAATTGGAAACATTTGCTACTGGCTCAACGTCAGACATTTCTTCACTTTCGTCCTCACAATCTTCTGCTACTTATCTTATTATTTTAACATAAATAAGGAGTGTAGTTTCATTTGGGTCATCATTGTTTAATTAAAAGCTATTAATTTCAGCGTCAGAAAAGCCTCTATCAACGAAAAAACTAAAGGAATCTTATCTTCGTATTCAAAGTCATCTTCTGTATATTCTTCGATGTTTCTTTGAGGCCAAAAGGGAGTCCACGATTGTTCATTAGGTTCCCATGCTAATGAAAAAACAACTTCTTTCATAGTGGTATTCTTAAGAACATCGGATACAGTGCAGTCAAATTCTAATTCCTGTTGTTCAAAAATTTTAAATTTATTTTTTCTCATAATTCACCTTCATGTTTTGAATGATTTTTTGGTCCCTTGGTTGGATGAGAGATCGTCCGATAAAGGAACGATTTTTCGCCGCTGTTCTATAAACCATGTTAACAATACATCTTCGAGTTGTGGATTTTCTGGCGTTTTTAATGTCTTTCGAGCACATGGACCCTTTTCAGTTTTCACAACATCTGATCATATTTGTTCTCCCTTCTTCTTATATAAAAAATGGTTGATTCGCTCACGCGATATTTCTAAACAAGAATGGTCCATAGGATTAATGCTAAACGCTAACTGCATCAATAAGTAATATGTTATCAGTTAAATATATGTCATTTATCACCAAGTATACCAAATTCTCATTATCAGGAATGCTATGAAGAATACTTCTTTCGGAAAAGTAGATTCGTTTACCTGGTTGATCCAGTATGTACCTCTGATTGTCTTATGACATGGCCAATCGATTAAAGCTTCTCAATTTTCACAGTAATCGTTCAACTTTCATTGTTTATGATTAATTGATGACCAGCTAATTATCGGCATACACCTTTATGATCATATGATCTATATATAACAAAAGACCAAAGAGATGAGACTAGGTTATTCTCAAATGGACTTATTTTCCAATGTTAGTTAGTAATAATAATAAAATAAAATAATATATGTAGTTCATTTTTTATAAATACTATTTGGCTGATTTCAGCAAGTTTTTTCTAAATTATAGCTTCAATTTAACTATTTAGATGCCATCCTCAATTACGTAGTTTTTTTGTTTTATACAAGAGTGAAAAAAAGCTTTTATTCCGAACACACACATTTCTCAACAGTTCTGCAACAGCACAGTAGGCCTTATAGGCACATGGCTTGAAGTCTCTCTACTACTTTTATCCAACTCTAATTTTTTACGGCTGCATTGCGCCTGTTCTCTATCTTCTTCTTTGAGCACCTGCTCTGCTTGTTAAGGCTCCTTTCACGCACCTGTTTTCTTCAAATTTGACTATATAGCTGATCATTACCTGACCATGTAACCTTCTAATCTCTGCATTCGTCCTTCTTATTTATTGATCTTGTTCCACTCGTATCCCAGAAATTCTCCTTACCACTCCTCTCTCCCAGGCATTTTTCATGTTTTCCTCTTTCTTATTCATGATCCAGCATTCACTAGCATATAACAACGTAGGTTGCATAACTGACCTGTAAATTCTTAGGTTCGCTACCCTTGAGATATCTTTAAACCTTAATAGATTTCCGAGACCTCCAATTGTTTTTTTCCTTTTGCCAATCTCTTGTCGAATTCTTCAATCTTTTTCTTGTTACCGTCACTCCCAGTTTATCAAACTCTTTTACTCTATCGAACCGGAACTCCTTGTTTTGCTCAAGTGTGACTTTTAATTGGTAGTACCTTATATTTTAAGAATATTATTTGTTTTTAAAATTATTGCAATATTTTAATTTCAAGAGAGATTGCAGACCTTTGTATGGTTCTATAGATTGAAATTCATGTGCAGATCTTGCGTGATGCCATTTTTTGAACGCTAAAAAACGACATTAGTTATTACTAGATCTATTATCTTTGTGCAAATAAATGAGAAATTGAGAACTGTTTCTGTTATTATTGTATCTTTTTGAATACCATTTATCGCCTTACAAGAAACTACCGCCTGCTCATTCTTCTTGTTCCTTTCACAAAATTGTAATAACTCACTAAATCTTCTGATAATCTAGATCTTTTTATAAGAAGTAGCAACTAACTAGAACGAGATAGATATGGTGGCAGTTAATGTTATGTTGCGTTAAGATATTCCTTTGCCTCTAGAGTTAGTTACTTACTTCGATCCGGAACATGAATTACTGCAAATACCTTTCGAATTGACATGGGGAATAATGATCCTGGTGCATATAATCGATGGGACTAGCTAGCTGTCCGGTAACTTCGGTTAAGGTATCGGCAGCATCCAATTCACGATCAGTGGCGTGTGGAATATAGCTGACGTATTAATATATATAATAAGATCCATTCAAGTGTTTACTTCATTTTGAAAATTGATTTATAAATAAGCCAAATTATATATAAATATTATTTGAATATATATTTCCTTGATTAATTGGTCGGGGTATTAGGTCTGTTTTAATAAATAATGTATTTATCATAGTCATATGAACACCATTATTAATACTGTATGAAATTATTTTCAGCATACAGGATATCTTGAAAGTAATTGACTAAATCCATATACATATACTGCACAGGCTATCTAGACTCATATCGTGGTAATAGATTTTTTTCATTCTTTTCTTTCTCATCTAATTGCAACAAATACCGTTTTTTTGGAGGGCTTTTTTTCTATTTCCTGCAGGATTTATCTTTGTAATTTTCTTTGACGTTCTTGTTTCCAACATATATCTAATTTGTTTTCCTCCGTTTTATTTAGTATCCACGTTTCGCTTGCATAAATTACTCTCGGTCTGATGACTGTCTGATTATCACCTCCAATGTCCTTTATCCCTACATCCTACATCCCAAGCGAATCTTCCATTCTTCGACACAGTACAGGAATTCTTTTTATATCAATTCTTTCAGGTCGCGCGCCGCTTTTACTTTCACAGTTTCAACAGACTCAAACTTTGTCCCGTTTATTGTATCTTTCATTCGTCACACGTTATCACGTTTTCTAATAAGTTTTAGTTATTATAAATCGTATTCAAAGTGTCAATATAAATATTTTTGTATTGTTGTTCATATGTGAGGATTTATGGCAACAGTTTTTGAAGACACTTTTCGCATGTAAAAATTTTCATGTAAAATTTTTAAGGCAAAAGAAAAAACAGCTTCTATATAAACAAAGAGCTACATCGATTTGTCTACAGACATGTAAGACATCGTATTCGGATAAGTAGGCTCCAGGCTAAGCAGCCAACAGTTGTTAACCTTTGGCGCATGGGTACTTTTTCTGTAGTAGCGCTAGTCTCCTTATTTAATATACCTCGTAGATGTAGCTTAGTTTTCTGGAATATGTTCTAGGATACTAGTACCGATAATAAAGCCGAAGAAAAATGAACAAATATATTCAACAAAGAAGAAAACGAGAAATAGTGAACAAAAGTTTGAGAAAAGTCCGAAAGGATTGAGAAGCAATTTGGAAGTAACTGTAAAATTTTGGAGTATATGGGAAATTGAAACTCCCCAAACTAGTAAATAATTTAGAAATATTAGAAGTATTCATATCTGACACGAAGCCAAATGAATCGAAAAAAAATTCGTTTTGTTGGGCTGAAAAATGATTGAATTGGATTTTTTGGTTTATTAAGGTTTAAACCTAGATTTTACAAGTACAATTTTGTTAAAAAATGGCTTCTCTTGGTTTATTCCGATGGTAAAATCGCTTTTGAGAATTGGTTTTGGACAAAAAATTATTTTACAATTTCTTCAAAAAGGCTTCCTTGAGTTTATTTAGATTGAAATATGTGTTTGCAATATTAATTTCTCCAAAAATAGCTGTTTTGGATTGAGCACGATGAAAAAATCAAATTTCAGAATAGAATTTGGACCAAAAAGGTAAAATTTGATAAAAATTACTTTTTTGGTTTATTTTCTCAAGCGCAATTTTTCGGTAATTTGCACAGTCGTCCTTTTTTCCGAACAAATCAAACATAAGATTTTTTAAACGAATCGTCCTATATTCAATAACTTCTTTTTATCTTTATGAACAATAAGGTCAACATTGAAGAATGTTTCACGTATTAGGTTTCCTGGTACCTGACATATTCCATTTTTTGCAGAAAGGAAAAATTGATATAGAAGTTTAATCTCGATGAATCCTTTCATTGTAGAGAAGTAAAGCTTAAAACAATTATTTGGGATACCTTCAAATATCAATAGTGATATTATTTCATAATGGCGTGCTCAAATATTGAACTTTATTTACTTTATTACTTTATTACATCAAATAGAACACCTTTTATAATTTTATTGCATTGAAAACTACATTAATATTTTGTAATGATATTTTGAAAGATGAAACAATATTCTTCCAGATGGTATTGACATGATTTTGATCATGCCTTGAAAACATTTTTTTAATCAATGATGTACACACAAGAAATATCCTGAACAAGATCATCTTCAAAAGTTCTAGCATTCTTAGAGAGCACAAATATCGTATCATATTCAGCTGCATCAGCATTTCCACGGTGATTACTTTTACCATAGATGAGCATTTTGCTTATGAGTCGTTGATCGATTCGCAGAAAAAGAAGACATGCGACTTATCATTCCGTTTGGAGAATATCACATCAAATGCAAAAGCAAATAGTTAGAAGAGAGAATAATTAGCCTGAAAAATTGATAATAACAAACTATAATATAAGGTAAACAAAGATTGTGATCAGTTAACAAATAAACAGATTCTAAAAATATCTACATACATTGAAGGATTTTCTTCACACATTACATAATTTTTTATAAAATATGATTTTTGAATAAGTCGTAGGTACAAGATAATATCAAAATATTTAGTAGTGCTCAATATAAAGCAGCAAACAATATAAGAAATATTTATCAGCTTCCTTCTAATAGTTGTGACATTACATAGGTCAGACATCTCAATATTTAAAATATTGAATAAAATTAAATAATTAAAATATTAAAATAGGTTAAGAAGTCATTAATTGTAAAAACGAATCAACAACATGATATATAAAAAAACAAACAAATAAATATAAAAATTGAATCGAAATCTTTGACACACAGTCATACATAAAAGGAATTCTTGAATATGATTCTTTTTATTTTCTTCCTTTTTTTCCAAATACTAGATCTATGTGGTGTTCATCCAGTTTGGCATTTATTTGGGTATTTAAGGGAATGTGACCACAGGAATACTAACAGTAAAGTACTGGCCTTTTAAACCTTAGCTTTAGGCTACTTCTTCATATTTTTCAACTTCTCTTTGATTTGATATATAAAAAAAATCACCTCTTTTAGTATTAGTACAGTTATTCTCATATTCACTTAATTATTCTAAGAAATTTTCAGGTGTTTAAAAAATCATCAGCTTCAGCAGAGCCCTGTAAGAAAATAGATAGAATAAGAAGCCCAAGAAAAAACAACAAATTGAAAAAGACTGGTTTGAAACTATACTGAGCAATACAATTTGGTGACATCAAACCAAAATGATTTTAATTGCAATGTCAATGTATCACAATTCCAATTTAAGCTCTATGACGAATATCGTGTGTTCAATTTGTTACATTTTGTAAACAATACCTCCGAGAAGATTAGTATATAGTCGACATAATATCCAAATTAGATTTTATAAAACTACAACTAACTATTAAGTACCCTGTGGGAGGTACCAGTCATCCATTTCGCTTCAGTGTAGTATCATCATCGTATCATATAGAAATATTTTGTTGCTGTATCAGAACACAATCAAAATGAGACTCAATTATAAAATAGATGGGATCAGTCCAGTACGCCCGCTGAAAAGGGCCCTTCACATAGTTAATTAATTTATTATAGTAGTAGTAGGAAACATTTTAAATGAATTAACGGACTGTGTATTGTATAATGCTGTGTTGCCTCTGCTAGATCATATTTCGATGATATCATATTTGGAATTAATTTTTTTCAAATTTACTCACCTTCTATGTTTTAGATTTAGATTTTAATGTTGTATTAGCAATTGGAAATTATTGTCGTATACAACGTGCCTAATTTCATTACTTTGACTTGAGCGTAAATGATTTTATTTGTGTAAAGAATGTGCTATAACAATTTTGTTATTTAAAAACCAAAAATTTCATGAAACTGATATAGAAAAACCTTGCCTCTAATTACTGCGATAGATGAGGAGATCAAAGAGGTTATTGGTGTCAATAACAGATTAGAAGTATTTGGCGAGCCATATACAGAGTGAGTTTTATGTATGGAACGCCTTAATTATCTCGGAAACGGCTTGTACAATTTTTGTAAATTTTTGTGTACAAGAGACTTGTGATTCGACTGGTATATTATGGGGGTATTTACATTATTTTCAGATCTTTCCTTTTTCCGGAAAAATAATGAACTTTGTTATTTCAAAAGGATCACACTATATATATTTCGCTTTTCGAAATCCTTGAGAAATATTTTATTTTATATCTACTGTCAATAAATTAATAAAAAAGTTTAACAAAACTGGTTCAGTAAAATATTTATCCGAATCAGGGCGCAGTAAAACTGCATAACTGAAAACAAATCTTTAGATGTTTGTGTCCTGTTAGAAGACGATCCACACTTGAGTACTAGACAAATATGCAGAGAACTTGATATTTCGCAAACATCCTTAATGAAAATTTCATGATGGTTCGAGAGTTGTCAGATGACGATTTTGATCGACGTGAAGAGTTTGCAGACCTAATGATGGAAAAATGATGGATGATGAAAAAATAAACAAAACGATCTAAATTTCTTAAGTAATGTTATGTTTTGCGATGAGACCACTTTTTGTATTAATGGAAACGTAAATCGACATAATTGTAGATACTGGTTATGTAACAATCCTCGCTGGATGCGTGAATCCCACAATCATTATCCTGAAAAGCTGAATGTATGGGTTGGAATAATAGGCGACAAAATAATTGGTTCCTTTTTCATTGAGGGTAACTTAGATGATCCGGCGTATTTAGATTTATTGGAAAATAGTATTATACCTGAGTTGACTCGAATATTTCCAAATCCAAATTTTCAAAAAATAATTTCCCAAACGACATGAGGCTACAACAAGATGGTGTCCTACCTCACTATGCGTGTGTGGTGTGGCATTACTTAAAGAATATATTTCCCAGAAGATGGATTGGAAGGCGTGGTTTTATCGAATGGCCCCCGCGATCACCCGACATGAATCCTTTAGACTATTTCCTGTGGGGTCACTTAAAAAACATCGTTTATAAAACAAAACCTGCCAATATTCAAGAATTAAATAATCGGATTATCACAGAGATAAGAAGAATTGAGCAGTCAGGGATGTTGCAAAATGTATTTCAAAGTTTTAAAAATCGCATGGCTTGTTGTATTGAAATAAATGTACAACATTTTGAACATCTGCTGTATTCGCCTTCACTGTATGATTTCTAGAATTAGTAATTTTTCTACTTCATAAATGTGGATCTACTTCTAACATCACAGAAACATTAAAAGATTTGTCTTCAGTTAATAAATAATAATAATAATAATAATAATAATAATAATAAAAATAATAATAATAATAATAATAATAATAAAAATAATAATAATAATAATAATAATAATAATAATAATAATAATAATAATAATAATAATAATAATAATAATAAATATGCACCAGTTCAGTTAAACATTAGACCTTGTTACAAGATTTGTATTAGAACACAAAGTATTAAAGAATATTAAAATTGAACGAGTTTATTCAATCGTAGCCATCTAAATGTACAATATTTATTGTAACTTTGGTGGAGATACTGTAAATGTAGCTATAACTCCGAAATTATGGAATTTAGTTATAGAGAATATCACATGAAAAATAATAAGTATTCTTAAGGATTTCTGAAAACACAAAATATATAGGGTTATCCATTTGAAATAACAGAGTTATTGTATCACAAAACCCTTGTGCACAAAAATTTATAAAAATCGTAAAAGCCGTTTCTGAGATAATTGAGGGGATCCATCCATAAAACTCACTTTGCATATACTAAGGTGAATGTGACATATGGTAAACATCATCTTCGTACACCGAAACGCGGCTACTATAACTAAGATTGAAATAATCCAAACTATCTATCCACTAATATTTTATTAACATTAAATGTATCGTCAATGTTAATAACTTCTTCATCATCAATGTCAAGTTCATCAAATTTGAACCAAAACATTACTCAAGGCAATATCATAAAAACGTGAGAATTTTTAAAAAGATAGAAACGTCATCTATAAAACCCGGAAAAGTTTATTTGCATGACTCAAACTCCACTTTTAAAATTATATATGTATGTACATTACAAGGAGAAATTTCACCAAGTCAAAATAATCAATTAATAATCAAAATGCGAGAGCACGCTGGCACCGACTTTGCCATACTGATTGTTAGAAATTCTTTGTACAAATTATCAACACCTGACAATTTTAACGTGTTTTTATTTGCAGCATAGTATTTGATAGTTGTCCAAAGCAGTTCAATGGAATGATATAGTGGCAACCTCAAAGTATTGTGTTAGGTACTGTTGTTCAAAAATTGTATCAACTTCATAAGTCGTGGACCTCGGTTTTAGAATATCAGGGAAGGAGGCGCAAGACGGGACACTTGAAGTTTGAAGGTCAATGAAACTAAAAAAATCGCGTTTGTATTATATTTTTTATTTTAATAATTATCTTTGGTAATCACTCTCACATAATTCAGTTTAATAAGGAACAAATGTTATATAATTAATTTATAAGTAATCGAAAAGTAGAAAAAGTCAGATAGCCCCCCATCTCGGGCAAGATGGGGTTTCCAAAATAACATTCAACTATTTTTGCTGACAAAATTCACACGTAAACGTCAAGTCTTCACCTTCGTTATCTATCCCAGCCATATATGTAATATTCCTATATGGACAGTACTTATGGGAAAAAACGTCTCTACGTTACGGTGCCGATAATATTCATTTTATTTTTCGTTCGAGACACTTTATCTATACTGCAGAACCGAGCTGAAACCTCAGGAGGGTAGAGAAATCGTTGTCATTCTGTCTTCCTTAGTCGGAACAGCTTCCTCTTATAGAAACTGTCCATATAGGAGTATTACATATATGATCCCAACACAGCTATAGTGATACCATTTGCCGCATGCGGAACATGCAGCCCTGCCTTCATTTGACTGCGAAAACGACCTTCATAATACGAATATGGGGTATTTCCAAATTCACTATCGCTACTCTCATTTGACGACTTAACCTTCCAGTTTTTTCTTTTTGGTCGCTCGTTCTTTTAATTTCCTTTAGTTCTCTTAGTTCTTTGTTCTTTAGCTAATCTTCTGCTGGGTTCTTTCTTTTAATCGCCTCTTCCAATTTATTTTTCTAACAACACGAGAAGCTTTGAGTGCTACTAGAAAGAGCATTATTTCCAGGGGTTGATGTTGCAGATAACATAAAAGGGCTGCTATCGATACTTATAGGTGAGCTATTAGCCACAGAAGTAGTCAGCTCAAGTCATCAAATTAGATGACTGAGAGGTGAGGATATTACAGGACGGGTTTCATATATTGTTTCACTGAAGATTGCAAACGGAATATCTGTCGTCAGCGAAGCAACAAAGTCACTTTATGAGAAAACCGATCTATCATATGTGTCAACACATATGTACCTAAGATTACAACTGACTGGCGGTACCCCATCTTGCCCTCTCATGCCCTTTTGAATTGAAAATTTAACCTCTAAAAATAATGTTCTCACACAATAAATAATTGCTTAGATGTAAGCGTAATCGTTGATAAATATGAATAAATTTATTCATAATTTTAAATATTGTTATTTCCAGAGTTGACACGCTCCAAATTATGGAAGAAAAAGGTTAAGAAAATATTTTTCCGACTTCACAACTAAAAAATATGGGGTGTCGTCCAGTGACTTCGCTGACTAATAACTGTTATGGTAGCGCTATGTCAGGTGCAAAAACAATTGTGATTGGTCAATTGGTTTCCGATTTAAGATTTTTAGATATATGGATTTAGATTTATATTTAGAGTGCATGTTGTGATATAGTGCATTTTTTGTAGTTAATAAAGTTTTTGTTATCACCAAAGTCGCCCGACGCTTTTTGACTTGATAATAAGTAAAGAATAGGGTATATGAATCAATTGTTTCATCCTGCCCGAACCTAGCCCTTCATTACTGTTATCAGACCAAGCTTTTGATTAGTGTGAGAAGACTGGACGTACGTGTCATCCAAGAAAATAATGGATTGACCTCCTCACGGAATTCCTCGTAAAAAAATTGTACTTAATTATTTTTTATTTTGCGCAATTCAAAATCCACAGTATCTATCACTTGAGGCAAACTGTTTTTAACATCGTCGAAAACCAAATCTAAGAACAGTTCTTTACTCTTCATGTAAAAATCTGTTTGAAACTTTTTTGTTTGTTTTTGGGGCTAACTTGGTATATGTGTTCCAGTTTTTTAAATACCATGGATTATAAACTATAGACCGTGATATATTTACAAGGTTTATATTTTGTGCTAAATGTGTCCAATTATCAGATATAGCCTGTAAAGAATAGATTAATGATTTTTGCCAGATTTTATTTCACTTTTTCGATTATTATGCCAATTTTTATATATGTTTCACCTGTTTATTTATATAATGATGCTTAAATCCTAATCAACTCTTTTTAAGATTCACTTATTCACGTGTACCATATAGAAAGTAAATTTATTTAGCTTAAATATATTTGGCAACATGTATAGTTACTCCATCATACCTTATGAAATGGTTTGAGGTGTGAACCCCATGCGGCTTTTAGGACAATCTCATTACCAATAACATTACTTGCACTTTTCTCAGCATATGCTCGATATATACCATAAATCAGGGGAGTTGGATGAAGTATGAATATTTTTAATACATTAATATAGGGAAGGAATGAAATGAAGGAAGATATTTTTCAATATCATACAAATTGAGTTAATTGAAAAATAGATTTCTTGGTTCTTATGATAGAATATTATTTCAGCTTTTCCGGTAAGTATGATTATTTAGGAAGCTACCAAAAACATACATTTACGCCTGCTTCCAATTCCGACGAGCCACATTTGATCGTTCAACAAAATTTTAATTAGTCTTTCTCCAATTAATGAGAAAGTAAAACAATTATAAAGCATTTGTAATCCATAAGCGTATAAATTCTTTTAGTGGGCAGTTAAAATATTTTTTCGAGTTATATTTCGATTTAGTATAAAATAATATTTGTATAAATATAATCAATACCTATATCGGTTGTACACTCTGCTTATAACTTCCAAACACCTGATGGTAAAAAATTGCAATTTTTCCACAAGGTAGGAAGAACAATTATGTCATACTTATTTTATAGGTAGGGTTTGAACTTTGATTTTCAAACAAACAAATATTTACAATGAGTGTCTCAATCATTTCATCAGTAATATTATCCCACTGTCACAATTTCTCTTGTTCTCGTATGACTCTCTTTTCCCAGCATGAAATTAACATCACTCATTTTAAGAGAATTATTTTATCTCGAAACTTCTCCTTTTATCTGTGCCCATACCAGTTCCATCGGTTCTCGATAATATGCATTATTTATTACTATTATACAGTTCTGAGGAAGATCTATCCTTTGTTAGAACTATTCCTTAAAAACAGCATTCATGTTCTCATGATAGTAACCTGACTTCGACTTGTAACAGTTTAATCTTACCAAAATTTGGTATGTCCCTCATTGATCCATGTTTCATCTAAATAAAATATATTTCTTCTTCTTTTATGTTCTTTAGATAATTTCTTCTCCATACTGCAATATCGTTTCTTTCTATCGAAATAGACTTTCTAGAATGCTTTTTCCGGAGAAAACCTATTTCTTTTAAAAGTTCAGGGTGATTTTCTATTTGAAATTTTGATTTTTCTGAAGCTGTTTGAGACTCGCCTCGTTTCTCTTCTTTAATAACTCGTAAACGATAAATTTCTCAACACTTAGCGTATTACTAACAAATTTTACTATTTTATCAACACTTTCACATAAATATTTGTTTGTGAATGATTTAAAATATTTCATGTTCTTTCATTAACTGTTAATGGACCGATTTTTCGGTATTTACGGTTCATTAGCACTCTAGAATTCACTGCACCTTGCAAGTTACACAACTTTGGCCTCGTTACTAGATGGAAAAATCTATAATCGTATTTTTGGTGAAATTTGTCGGAAAGAAATTCTTGGAATGGGAGTAAAACAAAACATCTAACTTCTATTGGCAAATAGTTATTCATATAGGGTTTTTGATATCTCCAAAGTTTCTTCTATTGTTCCATATAGCTCACGGTTATGACAGATCAATAAAACTTGTAGCTCATGTACATTTATGATAATATTAGCCGATATTTAGATTATTCTGTATTAGTGAGTAGATTTTATTACTAAACTAAATGATATTCATTTCATAGAAAAATTTACCACGCAAAAATTTAGATCTTGAAGCTCATTCAAGTTTCGCTATTAATTTTCCATTTTCTCCATTTACATTTTATCATTTCTTTCTGAGAATTGAAGGCTATCATGGGACTTGAGACAAGACAAGAAGTAGCATGCAGCAGTAGAATAGCATAGTTAAAAAAATTGAAAAGAGTTTTACCGATGTGTTTTCGCTGTCTCTAGTTTTTTCTGAATAATGTAGATTCATCATTACCATCAAACACATTATTTCTAAATAACGCATTGT
The DNA here is from genome assembly GCF_026250575.1 of Diorhabda carinulata. Lineage (NCBI taxonomy): Eukaryota > Metazoa > Arthropoda > Insecta > Coleoptera > Chrysomelidae > Diorhabda > Diorhabda carinulata. Next base: position 17,863,324 of record NC_079462.1, read on the forward strand.
TCATCTTACATGAAAGTCAATCTAATAAGAACAGTCCAAAATTGAAACGATCTATAGAGTTTTCCACGTTACTTCAATCGAATCTAAAATAGAACAAAATCAGAGACGTGAGCGCCTAACGGAGAACCTCTAAAAAAGCTTTACCATCGCCAATTGAAATGCAGGTAGACAAAAGTGAAAAACCGCCTCTGGATTTTCCTGTGTTATATATATTCCTATATACTATTGAACAGATTATTTCCAAACTTATCTTTTCATTTCAAAAGAAAAAAATATTCCACGTTAACGAAAAGAAGTCGTGTGACGAAAAGGTAAATTTGTAATTTTCCGAAAGTTTGTAATGTAGCATTCTCAATTTATTGCTAACTATTTATCTCTTGTGATTTTATAATATGCTTCTTTTTTAAATAGCTCTTTTTCCTTATTAGTTTTTATTTTCAGTTCTAATTTAGTTAACCAATTATTTTTCTTTTGGCAAGATACAAGCTCTACTCAATCAATCTATTACATGCTTGTAACATTATATTGGGCCCAAGAATGATGACTTATTAATCTCAGGTTTGGTAATTAATACCTATGATAAATAAATTCAAGTCATGACCACTTCGAAACGAGAGAAGAGGTGTGTTTGGATAAATTTTCTAATATCTTATCGTAGGATCGAAATCATTGGCGTACATTGAATATTTTGATTTAAAAATCTCTTCAATTAAAAAAAGAGTATGACAAGGAGATCAAGGAGAATTGTATAGAAACAGATAGAATACTGAGGATGGAGGGTTATTATTAACATATAAACAAACCTAGAAAATATAATATTGTACAAGTTCTTTGGTATATTTTCAATCCTATAATGGAAAACTAGTTGCAACGATGCCATTATACTGTTGTCATTCGTTTAGCAGATGAAATAAATTATTTGAATGAAAGCGATAACCTTGTCTTCATAAATTTTCAATTTTTTGAATACTACTAATACTACCAATAATTCTGTATAAAATATAAATATAAATGAGGTTTGATTGTTGGAATTATATAGTATTATTTTGCTATTTGTGATAATGATTGCAATAAAAGTTGCTGAGCATCATCAATTTTGAAAGTTGTATTGAGACGACCAACAATTCTCTCCATTTGAGCCCGAACAAGCTCAATAGGATTCAATTCGCAGGATACAGACAGTATCACTTTGTGGTAAAAAGTATTGAGTGTTTTGTAATGTTTCAAAAAAGCTTACCTTGTTAAAATGTTATTGATTTTATCAGCTTCTGTGCTGAAATGTTGGAACGATTATTACCCCAAAAGAATAACCAAGCATTCTTCACGTCTTTTCCGAGTTCTTTAATTTATTTCACTGCAGTACTTCCATTATCTTTAGAGAAAGTTCACAAAATTTCAACTTCCCATAATGTCCTTAACAACTAAGACAGATTTAATATGACACAATTATGGAAATATTAATTTCATAATGTCGGCAGAGAACCAATACGAATTCCCAACATTCAATTAATAACTACAATCTAATTGAGCCATAATATTGGTTGATTTCTATAAAACATATTCCATGCAATTATAAAGATGACTTTCAAAGTTCTTATCTTCAAACTTAAGTGATCTAAATCTCTGACCCCTGCTTCCGTCCAAGCTTATTGGCCACCATAAAATAATTATGGTAAACAATATAATTTGTTTTTTGTTTGTAATCACATCTTTTACAAAGATGGACCCAGAAGTACTTGATCTGTCTTAGAGATGGCGGTGGATGCCTAAAAAATACCACTATATTAGAAAGTACACAATCTATACAGCTTATGTTTCAAGATTGAAGATCCCACGTTGTTTAGAATTTGTTTGGCAGCCATCAATAGTGAATTTGTAAACATGGAAAAAATATAAAAGCTGAACTAGATTCTACTCTGGGTGAGACTGTTCTTTAATTATCAATAGTAAAATATTGAGTAGCAGAGCTTAAACGAGGCCGTATAACCTGCGAGGAAGAAAGTCCAGAAGTAGGTACTGGATAATCATCGACTGAAAATGCGGGAGCTAGTAGAAATAGACAAAAAGTGCGGTACATCGCATATTAACTGAAAATTTGGACATGAGAAAACTGTGCGTGAGATGGGTGCCACGTTTGCTCACAATGGAACAAAAACAGCTTTGTAAAGATGTTTCCATCGCGTGTTTGGCAATGTTTCACAGAAATAAAGCCAATTTTTTGCGCCATGTCGTCGATTTTTTTGGATGCGCGTGAGATAATTTTTATTGACTACCTTAAAAAGAAAGAAATATCAACGACGAGTACTATGCGAACTTTTTGCAGTTCACACATCCGTTATTGCAAAAGTCGAAATGAATGAATCGCTACCTAATGACCCTTCCGCTAGGTTTAGCCCCCTCGGATTATTTTCTATTCCCAGACTTCAAAAAATGGCTCTGTGGTCAAAGATTCTCTATCAATAAAGATGCGATATCGGCAGTTAATGGCTTCACGATTCTTATTTTAAAAAAGGTATCGGACTTATTGCACATCACTGGGAAAAGTGTATAGTGCTAAAAGGAGATCACGTTGGAAAATACTGATATTTTTTTCCACAATTTTTGTTTTTTGTTTGTTGAGCCAGCTACTTCTGGGACCATCCTGCATAAAAATACAAAGACTGTATATTGTTATCTAGTTCAAGTAGTATTGAACATCTATTTAGTATGTTACGCGTTACTTTGGACTGAATGCAGCGAACTTCTCCAGTATATCTCTGATGAATTTCAATATTGTTAGTAAAGGTTCCAATTAACCAATACTTTAAGCTTAGCTTTCTTCAGATATTTAGAGGCAACGGTTATTCATTTGATCTTGATTGATAATATTATCGAAACGAAACACACCTTTTTTGACTGCATGTACTAGGCAAATGAGGGAAATGGAAAACTATCTAGGACTCATCTCTGCTCAAAATATAATAAATAGCTAGACAGAAAAAACAACTGGGATAGCAAAAACATACTAGCATGCAAATGGAAGAATATGTCATTATTGCAGAGGAGAAGGGATAAATATAGATATATTAGTATTTACTTATTCGTAGTAATCTATGAAAGCCTTTGACACAAATTGAAACAAACTGTTATCAACTTGCTAAAAAATATTACCTATAATTTTTAACCCACTCAGTTTTGTGAGAGTCGTCATTTAGCCACGTTTCATCTAAATAGAACTTTTCTTTTCCATTTGTTCTTAATTTTGGTGGATTTCCTTGGTGGTTTATTCCCAGGTTCTGTATTTTAAAAGATTGTAGTAAGATGTATGACAGCTTCATACAAGTAGTGTATTTACAACTTAAATTAATGCATTACTTTATACTATAGAGATGGTTATGCTTCAAGAAAATTAAATTTGTTTGTATTGATTTAAATTAGTTCAAATTCCCTCGTATGTAAAACGAAGATACTATATGAAAATATTAGTAGTAACTGTTTCAAAGCCTCTTTAATACTAACATATCGAAAGTTTCAATAATATCAAGAAGAAAATTTATCCTTGGGCGATTTATGTTCATGAATTAAACGATTTTTATATCCATTGTCGTAATAGATAATAAGTTATCAAATGGTTTGAATGGAGACATCAAACGGCTTAAGCCGGCCTAACGAATGTGAATTGAGTAGGATTTAAAACCTTGCCTTGAGGTATTCTATCTACAACACGAAATTCATATCAAATATTTTGTGTACAAGAATAAATATTATTATAATAATCAATAGGTATTTCAATTGAGACTGATATATTGCATTGAAAATGTCAATTTAATTTTATTGTGATAAATTTTTTGATAATAAACTTAACGTTTCTTGAGATTAATAGTTGTCCTCATTTTTCAGTTCACCAATCATTTGTGCATATATAGAATTCATACAAACTGATTGAAAATTCTTGGAATATGGAATGACTCTTGCAGGTAGTTTAAATTTCGGATCCAGACTATAACATTTCGAGTACTGTTTACTGATGAAGCTGGTTTCACACCCATAATTTCCCATAATTTATATTTAAGGGCAGATGAAAATCGTCACGCTAATTCAAACAAAGAAACAACATCGATTTTGTCTCAATGAGTGGAATGCAGAATAGTGGGTACCTAATAATTTAGTAGGTCCATATTTTTTTGATAATAATCTGAATGAGCAGCGATGCTTAGAATTTGTCCAAAATGATTTCCAACCCATGTTATGTGATATTCCTCTAAACTTTCGTAGAGACGAAGACGAATGTTGGAATGCACTTCCAAGTTCAAAGAAATATCCTCCATAGATTCCGGAAGTGTGTAGCGGTGCAAAGTGCCTACTTTTTAATTTTATAATTTTTATAACTTTTTCCTTACGCAAGTAACACGATGTTCGACAGTATGCAGTTCAATTAGAAATGTTTGATTGTGTTTTGATATCTCCAGTAAGTATTTTCAGTGAATAATTACAATTTATGATAATTTTCTTGAGAATCTCTCTTTATAGCGAAAGGTTTTCTTGGCAAGTACAACGATATAAGAATCTAGATATATCATAAATCATAAATTTTATCGGGTTAAATATATATAAAGAGTATCTTTTTCCATTGAAAAATTGATTTTTGTTATTTTAAGATTGTTGAAGTTGTCCCTGTAAAAGTTAAGGATTGCTAACCATTGGGCATGATCCGTCCCTGGCTTTTAGATAGTAGTGTAAAATTGTATTTCGTCAAACACACTGCATGGAGGTACGTAGTCATCCATAAAAAATTATAATGTTTGAATGTATTAATTAAAGAATATACTTAAATATAAGTTCTGATTTCGCCACTTTCAAGGCCTAAAACTTGGGGTCGAATGAGAAAATGTTTCCTATGTCAAAGCGTTATTTTGACGTCATTAATTCTCTCTCGAATTTTTTGCCTCTAGTCCCGGAACACTAATTATTTTTATAATTTAATAAAATGTACTACACTTTTTTTTAGAACATATTTCAACATATGGGAGAAAATACCAATTTGGTTCAGGGAGAAAGCTAGAATGGATTGGTCGTTAAAGTATTAACAAATTACCAAGAATTATTCCTATTTTAACCCCAACAAGACCACACGATACTTCCATGATCCAATTAAATTAGAGAGTAAAATTTCAAAATTCTGAATCAATTTTTGATTGTGTCAACATTAGATCTAGATTTATTAGAGATAATTATTCATTAATTGGAAGTTGTTGGTGTGAATTCATTGTTCAACAAATACAAAGACGTGTAATTATTATTGTCATTGAAATAAATTTCTGTTCCTACGCTTGAAGTAAAACTATGACTAATTATCGAGAAGTGTTTTGTATAACTTGTTCCCACCGTATCAATCGAGAGTTTTTCTTTTTTCGTGTTGTTAAAATCATCAAATAACTATAAAAACATTTAATTCTTCTTCTTGTTCTTTTAAATGAACTAAAACAGAATAAATTTAGATCGGTTTGATAGACAAGGAGGAAACTGGATTCTCTGCAATAAATATCAGTAAAAGTCAAATAAATAAATGTCTTTCTGTAAAAACCTTTTGAAAATCAGCCTCTGAAGTTTTGTCCACTAAAGTTTATGTACTAGTATTTCAATTAGTTTTGATTTTCTAAAGAAACGTGGAATTACTTCAAGGGCAGTTTAAGATTTATTTGGGATTTAATTTTTATAAATATTTTGATTTGCTTCCCTCCCACAATCGACATGAGTTGATAGACCAGTCACACTCTTATACAAAAATAATTTTTAGAATGGGAGCAATTTGGATTGAAAATTGAAAAATTTATTTATATAATGATTTGATGAGTTGTGACACAGAGATTTTCTAAGGAAAACCTATTAAATGTGGGTTTTCCAGTTAAGCACTTTCAGTTTATTATTCAGTATTCATCCACAAAAATTATAATCTGAATATAACGAGATGTCTATAATAAACAGAAAACAAATGTAATTTGGAGAGTTAAAGTTTAGTCTGACATCATCATGCGCTTGAACCTGTTATAAAGGAAGTTGATACAGGGTTTTTTCTAATTCGGATTTCTATCCCACAGTTATTTTATTTCAGATACCTGGATTTGTTTTCGCTGGTCAAAGTTCACGATTTCTTGCTGTAGGTAATAGTTTGGTAGGAAACAGTTTTGAAAAGTCTTGTTTCTGCAGCAACTCGTCCGTTAAGTTGAAATAAATTATTACAGAAACGGTTGAAAAATACTAAAAAGGGAAGGAGAAACTAGAACATATTTGAATAAAAGTAAGATTATTCTTTAACAAAAAAAATTGCTTTATGTTTTTGAAATATACTCAGACAGGAATTTGTTCTGCTCATTCCGTTTCCTAAATAAGTAGAAATTACCAATTTCTACGAAAATGAATTTACAAAATTTTCTTTAAGTAACACCACCCTGAATCAAAATTCACGACGAAATAAAAATAGATCTTCTTTAAGCAGCTTTCACGGTGATTTCTTCAAAAATGCGATTCGTTTTTTTTACCACGTCTGATAACTCACAAATCGAGAATTTATATCGTGAGGATTCATTCCATTCCAGGTCTCTAAAAAATAACAACGACGCACCGCGGTGAATAAGCCTGTATAACGTGCACATTCACGATTCTCGTGTGAAGTTAGGATTTACACGTACAATATCATCCTGTCACATTTCTCGTCTGTCAGCTCCTAACTGACGAGTAGCAAATTCCTATCAATCATGCATCGACTGTAGTCATCTTTTTTGCAAGTTGCCGAGTACACGGTAATGAGTTGATTCATTACTCTATAGTCACCTCAGTTCATTATTTCTATGGTATATTATGGTATAAAGAGAACTGCAGAATCATGTAAACGACTAGAGCTGTGGATACAGTTCTGAAAATAAAGAAAACGTTGTTCACTACAGTATTTCCAGACTGAGACCAATTCATCACAGGATGAATTTACTCCAAGAAGTTGCAATGAACCATAGCTGTTTACCTAAGCAGAATTAAATCATTTGGTATTGAACCTATCGAAAGAGGAAACTGAAGTTTAAGACTCAAAACCGAAATCAAAAAATTTCTTAGACCCAGATACATTCTTTTCATAGTATTGTGTGTGGTGATTTCAAAATGATATGTCTTCTACTAGGTCAACAGCTGGGTTATATGAAAATGCCGTGATTCTTATGTGAATGGGACAGTAGCTCGAATTGATGAAGCAATCCGTTACCGCTTTATCAAAAGAAGGCGCCAGCTTCAATTCTCTTTCAGAAATATTTCCCCGCATAACCTCAGAAAAAATAAAGGCGGGAATATTCGTGGGTGCACAAATCCGAATTTTGATGGAAGAAGCAAATTTTGAAAAAAGTTTGAATCAGAAAGTGGATCTAGCTTGCATGAGTTTTTTGAAAGAGTTGTGGTAGGTTTTCTGGGCAACAATAAAGATCTTGACTCGAAAAATCTGGGAGAAATATTTTTACGCCATTATAAAATTTTGGATGCAGCATAAGCGTGAAAGGGCGGCACTCCTTACATTCTCACCTTGATTATTTCGCTGAGAACCTAGGGGATTACAGTGAAGAGCAAGGTAAACTGAACGGTACAAAGGTAAGTGGAATAAAAATATGACAACTGTTGGAATTTCAAGAGGAATTGGCAAGATCCCCAAGAGATGTGCAGGAAGTCAAAATAAACGGAAGGTGAAAAGATAAAATATAACACTTTTACGTTACATTCTTATCTAATTCTACATATTCCGAAATGCCTCCAGGATTTTTTTTTGAATTGAAAATTCATCCTTTGTCAACTATTAATAACCATTTTCTCAGTCTCAGTAGACATAAACTAATATTGAAAACCAAATTTGTATTGTTCATGAGTGACAAAACGTGTTTTTCTTTATAAAAAACATAACATAGTTAAGTGAAATTAGATTATGGAATTATACAAAATCTACACGTGATCGTAAACGGAAAGCAGATATTGAATTAGCATGAACAAACATTTCAGAAACAGCTATTTTCATGGAATCATCTGTAAAAAATGTTTATATAAAGAGTGGCTTAATTGTTAAAAATAACTAGAAGAAATAGATTGCTAATGAAATAATTGTGAAAAAGCAACTATAATGCATAGTATTACCACAAGCTTATTCAAATTTACTTCTGGTCTGGTAGGCGCCTTAAATAAAAAGGACGTTTTAAAATTGAAATTTTTTTAAGACATCCCGAGAACAAATTTCGTTTAGAACTTCGACAAAAAGTAACAGGCTGTTGTGCAAAGTAATTTTGGTTTCGTAGTAGGGTTATTGAAACGTATGAAATGTGTGAAAAGCTTTGTTGCTGATTGTTCTGTATGGAAAGTATTGAAATCATATCTTGTACATTCCTTCCTTTGATCACACTCTTCATGCTATCATTTTACCAACAATAGAAATTACACTATCTGGCCCTCGTTTTGATAACAAGTTATCGTTTTCAGAATATATTGGTTGCCATAAACAGTTCAATATAAATTTTATCACAGGTACAAGTTTACTAATAAATTTCAAAATTAAACATGTCATCTTAACAACAAATTTTTGTAAATTACAATATAATAACATTTTTTTATAATCAAGGTTCTTCTTTTTTGATATCAATTGTAACATTGGATTCGTCACGTTTAACTTTCTCTACTTTATAGAATTCAGAAATTTTCGAACTCATTAATTGTATACCACAGAGGATTTCTCTAGCACGATCAGGAATATCATTCAAATCGCTTTTACATTCTCTATTGTTGATATTGATTATGTATGGATATTTTATGCAATTCTGAAACATCATCAGGAAATCTATAATAGTGCCAAATTTCAATCCACAGAGTTGATAGATAGATCCAATTGGATAACATATGAAATTTCCGGCAAGTGCTACTTCACGAATGCTATTAATATTTGAAACAGGGTCTTCGGATGCTCCAAAAGGGTATAAAATTTTTTTACCTGAAAACGAATTATGTATTGAGTGTGTCTTTGCAGATGGGTAAGTATCGTGCATTTGTGAAACCGATTAAATTGTACCCTTTTATTTTATTTGTGTCTATTTATCTCTTTTAGAAAGATGCATTACAAATTTGAATTATGTGTAAATAATAAAACATATGAAGGAATCAATCAATTATCCATAGAACTTATAACGTAGACAAGAGTCTCTGAAATTGGTTAATCGTAAAATAATTATAGTTTAATAAAGAGAAATGAAATTAGTCAGTTACATTGTCAATATGCGAATTTTTGACCCAGTGGAGAAGAGCTCTGAATTATTCATAATATTATACTATAATTATAATTCAAAATATTGCCCAACCTTTGTTTTATAAGTCAATTTTATATTTGATATTTGTCGAATACTAAATTTTTATGTTGAAAAAATAATTCAAAGTGCCTCCTTGAAACGATTAATTTTGTTTTTGTTTACATGGCCAGTCATTATCGTTGCTACTATCGATCGTTACAAGGAACGTATCCACAAGAAAATCTAATTCTCATTAATAGTCATTGTTAGCCAAAAAGGTGAATTCATTTAATGTAGTACATAGCAATTGCTCTCTAACGATTTTGAATGTTACATTGTAGTGAGTGTAGACTGACTCAAACTATAGTTCGCAACCTGCGTTCATGCCTTCCTCATACTGGCTTGCTTTTTAGATATAGGATAATGCTACTTACCGTTAGAAACTACTCACTTTATATAAGGTGGCTTAATACTTTCGTATTTAGTTTTTTCGATTAATGAGATGAATTTCATATAAAAATTATTACACTAACAAAGATGGACATTCCTAACAATTATTAACAAGACACCCTGTTTAATAATGTACTGAAATATTGAGTTAATTTTATAATGCATACCATATATAAAGTCTGCAATTGGTCTGATTCTTGAAACCCAAAACGTCTAAGTCATCGTCCTTTAATATCCTAGCAAGCATAGTGAAAGACTTCTTCCCCAATATTTCCGCATGATACTTTAGAAGAATGTTTTGAAATAGCCCATTTGAAAGTGCAATTTACCCGCAACCTAGACTGGGCAATAGATTTGTTCCCCACTATACTTAAAATTCGAAGACCGATCAATATTATAAGGAAAAATTCCGAACAAACCCACCCCTCTATTATCCTTTATAGGCATAAAATATACTTCCGATCGATAGTCGAATATAGACAGATGTTTACTCAAACATGTCCAGTAACTTTCTGGAGAGATCTTTACTTGCGAGCAATCAATTTTTACATGATACCACTACAATTTCCGCTTCCTGCAGGCTCGAACGTAATTCGTACTATGGAATTGGGCAACAACATAGCCAAAAACATTCTCCCTAGTATCTGGCCTAGTAGACGATCCCTTTCGTCAAATCCCAAACAGTCAGCAATAGGGAATAATGCAGCTGCAGTACCCGGTCCTATCTCTCTACTGTGATGTTTTTCTTATTTCCTAATTTAAACTGTGTTTCAATGGTGGCGTAAATTTTTACACACTGTCTTCTAATTAATTTATAAGTTATTTGAACACTCACACTAGACATAACCAACTCAAATAATAAACAAAGTAGTTTGTATACCTAAAACAAGTTTCTCAAAAAATCCAGAAATTAAACAAACAAACGAATAAGTAAAAAGACATTCCAAGAAATCATAGAGAAACCAAACAATTGACGCTGTGTGAACAAACATCAAACGAATTCCGCTTCGGTCAAATTTTTGACTTCCATTATGACTGAACAGGGCCGGTTTCACGATCCATGTCTTGGAAGAATTTGTAACACTACATTATATGTTTTTGTTTAAACGTGCCAATTCCAAATCCATCGCATCGCATCTCATCCTGCATCGAAAAAGAATCTTATACTCAAAATGAATCTAATCAACCATTAAAATTCCTAACTACCTCATGGAAAGATTTCTTAACTTAATAAAGAACAAAAGCTACGCAAATCTCCCTCACGCAAAAGTTTGAATGAATATTATTTGAATGTTTACCTTCTTCCTGTAAAGAAACAAACAATTTGATAACGAACTGATAAGTGGTAATTGCTTTAATAACTGCTAATCTTTCAGGGCACTGGAAATCGTATTTGTTTTTCCAAATTTTTGCAGCATCCAAGAACTTATCTAGTCTAATATTGTCAATATTCGAATTACCCAGTCTTAATGGAAAATTCGTGCTCAAATCCAAATATGGATGGTTTCCATTTTTGCTCATTTCATAAGCATCTGGATTGGAACAAGGTATTATGAAGTAATCCATGATTCCGCTATCTGTCTTACATGAACATGTTTGAGCCAAATATTTAATCATATAAAGAGCAGTGGCAATCGCCATTGAGTCTTTTCCATTGGACCCAGCTTCAATAAAAATTCCATTTTTGGGAAACTCGCTATCATTTTGACTAATTACAATCAAATAAATAGGCCTTTGCTCTTTGGATTCACCAATAATTTGTAATTGTAAATTAGATTTGTATTTATTGGCTAAATTGTTCAAATAGTTCTTTATTTCAGTATAACTTGTGAATTTTGGTTCATTTTGCAAACTCAAATTTGTCACTTTCTTTTTATTAGTTAGACTATAGTGGCTTTTTGTCTCTTTCCGTTGATTACCTTTAAAACTCTTTTTCCCACATTTTTTTTCTTCTCTAAACTTCTTTTTATATTTCTTGGAATTGCTCTTACGAAATTTCTTAGACCCCATTTACAAATAATATGACATTTTGACATTTCACCGTTAGTTTGTAGTATATTTCACCAATGTGATAGAGATTAGATAATATGGAATGAGACACAACTTACTTGTCTATTAAACCGATATTATCATATTATTGTGAATTTTCTCCATCATTCACGGTTCAGAAGAACAAAAGATCCCAACAATGAAAACCGTATCCATCAAAAAAAGACTGTGATAGAGATACATTCAGATTGATATTCTTTTTGATCTGCGGGAATAAGAAGAAATCATTGGGTACCAAACAAGGACAATAAGGCAAATGAGCAATTAATTCGATGTTTTGACTGTTCAAAAACGCTTTTGTTTGAACAGATGTGTAAACGCTCGCATTGTCGTGGTGGAGAATGATTAGCCTTTTGCCAAACAAATGCTGGTGTATTTAAAATTGACCGTACTACATTGCTATAATGTCGTGGTCCTTGTGGACCAACAGGGATACACAGGAGACACGATGGCAAATAATATTTTAACAAGCTCAGCGACTGTTACTTGTAAAAACTTGCACAGTCCTGCAATTCACTGTGTTATCCACCGTCAACATCTAGTAGTGAAAAATTTGAGTGGGAAATTGCACCATTCGCATCAATTTCTGATTAATGCAGTTAACAAAACGAGCACCAATTCAAGTTTATCAAGATTTTAGTTACTTTTTGACTCAGTTCTGGGGTTTCTGGAAAGTGAAGATTCTGATTTAAGAACAAACCAGATCAATTTTAAAGCAGACATTTGACAGAGTTGTTCAAAAAATTTAATGACGTCAACTTACAATTACAATTCAATGAAAGCAAAGGATGTAATTTCAGCTTTATTTGGTAAATTGAGATTTATGGAATAGATATTGGTCGGCGCGAATTTTCACAGTTATCAAACTTATCGCAGGTGGAATGTCTTTATGAAGATATTCAGACAAACGATCAACATTTGATTGCCCTGCATGATTATTTTAAAATCAGATTTGAAGATATTCTGTAGATATAAATACCATCACGGATCATAAATCCATTTGATGAAACGAAAGTGGAGAATGTGATATTACAAAAAAGCTACTAGAAGGTATCATAAATTTTGACTGCAGGTAAAAATATACAAAAAATATTTTGGACTGTGGGTTATTACGCGAAAGCTTCCAATCGCGTTTCTCTCGTCATATTTCATTACAAAAATTTTTTGTGCGGTTACAGACTTATTAACAAAAAAAGAGCCGATTTAATATCACAGAATTGCAAGATTTGTGGTTATTCCTCACGAAACTCAAGCGAAATATTGATAATTTGCTGTCAATATTGAATGTATGGTGGTGAAACCAAATATGCCTCAATCGCACGATATGTCCTATAACGATCTTGGAATATCAGTTTACGCACAGCATCGATGTCTTCTGGCACAACAGCCGATTTTGACGACCTTTACGACTACGATTGAATTCGGAAAACTAGCGAAACACGGTGGTTTGAGATGGTACATCCCTACCAAAAGTCGAGGCTAGTTCATCGTCACACTGCTATTGGTTTAATCCACGTCAAGTCATAGAAAATCATCAAACGAAAATATTCGTGATATAATTACATTTTTGGACCAAGATGAATGTTTCGAGTATCTGTAAACAACTCAAATAGCACTCGTATGACTACACATTTATGAGTACGTTTACCTTTAGAAATGTCGAATTTTATGATGGTAATGTCACACCTGTCATATTCACATTAGTGTTGCCATATCTCGAAACTTAAGTAGCAATCCTCATACATAAGTCACTGGAAAGTGATGAACACAATTGCGTGTGTTAAATGCTCTTTATGAAATATACTATTATCAACTAAAAAAGTGTTGAAATTTTGGTTTGTAACCTTGGGTCTAATTTTTATATCAAACGCGCTGAGAAAATGCACAAAATAAGAAAAATCATTGAAAATATTAATTATCCGATTTCTTATCACTAAAAATAGATTGGACCAATTTCCAAACAATTACCTTATTTTGTAGTACACTGCTAAACCTATAGTAGCGGAGACCATGGGAGATTGACCTTCACCGATCTGATAACCAGATGATACGTATATTATCAAATATAACTCGTAAACAAATATGCCTGTTATAACTTGCCTATCAAAAAGTGCTCATAAAATTTGATTAGTTTGATTAATTTTAATCAATTTTTTCATCACCTCCATTCTTTTGATAACTGAATGAATTTTATCTCAACTAATAGTTTTATATACACAGAATATGTCTAGGCAAGTTTGTTTATTTTTTATTTAATTTTAAATAAAGAAAATAGATTTTTTTTTATTTTAAAATTTTAGAATTTAGCTTTAAAATGAAAAAAAATGTGTTCAAGTAATTATTTTTATTTATTGACATATTGACTCATTTATTTTTAATTACTGCAGAGCTGTAAGTATATAAAGTGTGAAATAATATAAAAATTGTGATCAAAATAAGAGTTCAGGTAGCGTTCAGCTGTTATGATGTGTCCAGCTCTCGCACCTATCAAGTAGCTAAAACTCTAAAAGTTTTTACCTTGGCAATCATATTTTTTGTGCAATTTTTTGCAGAAAAGTCTATATAATTGGTTTTGTAATTAAATATCTAATCTTTGATATCAATTTCGATTGGTTAGCAGATCGGTGAAGATACCTATATTAACTTACCTGTTGACATCAGTTTGCAGGTAGCCATACACAGAAATGAGTAGACAAACCTACCTAGACATATTCTGTGTGTTAAAAACTATTAATTGTGATAAAATTTATTTAGTTTTCAAAGGAATGGAGGTGATGAAAAAAATTAATCAAATTAAAAATAGCCATAAGCACTTTTGATAGGCAAGTTATTTCATTTCCTTTTTCACTTCTATTCTTGTTTTGATTATTTACTTCTCACAATATTTCGTCGTGTGATTTCTCTCGTCACCATTTTTTATTATGATTATAAAAAGTATGAGAAGGTACTTCTTAATTGAAATACTAAAGTAATGTCTTCTATAACACCTACGGCAATATATTATTAACAATTACATTTTATGATGAAAACCAGTCATTATTAATTATTATATTAAACTAATCTCAATCAGCGAAATGAGATAACATAGCGACGTAGCTAACAAATATATTTTTCGGCCAATCCTATAAGAGTGATTACAGAGTGTTTCCGAGATAACCACATATTAATTACCAATCGTGATACATGAATCATTTCTTTCGAGGTGTGAACAACAGTCTTTTATTTTATCATTTTATCACAAATGAAATAATGTAATGAAAGTGTTTGTGAAAAAAAGTATAACGGAAATCTTGATGCTTTCTATAGAGAGGCGTTAACTGTCGATGGAAAAGTGGTTGTTATATACCAATCTGATTCAGAACATCTGCAATAATAATTTTTCGAAATTTCACTTGTTAGAGAAATGTTCGCTTTAGTAAAAATGAACGTTACTAGATCTTGACAATACAAGGAAATGTAAAATGTACAAATTGAAGTGTTATTTTTATTATTATATTCATTTCACAAAAAAGGTAATTAGTACAGTACAGTACATATAATAAACTTGCACACATCTTTATTTTTGGTTGAAATTTTTATCAACAATCTCTCAAAATCCTGTATTTAGTCTATTGATATTGTCCAGGATATTACAGCTTCAATAATATTTCAATTTATTATTAAAATTTAAAATCATACAAGTCGTAATGAAATCAAATAATTAGCATCTGCCCAACCGTTTTCGAGATGGAGTAATTAAAAATGTTCATCTAGCTTTCCACTTAGATCTGAATTTTAACATTATCAAAGTATGCCATGTTCGAGGCTCAAAGGCATTTGATAATCCTGACGTTTTGATGAACTGTCAGTGTACAGTGAACAGTAACAGAACGTTTAATTTCGAATTTATGTGATTGTTAGTGTTGCAACATGCCAGATACTTACTCCAATTTAGTATATGCAAAAATGGTGTTTGTTTATGGTTTCTGTAATGGAACTGCTACAGCTGCTGCTGAAAATATCGTCAACGTCTTCCACACCAAAGATATCCTGATAAAAACGTATTTATTAGAGTTTTTAACAAATTGTGTGAGACTAGTAAGCTTCCCAGTGCTAACATAACATCGGAACTCGACAAGGTTTGGTAGAAGTAAAAAATATTCTGCAAAAAGATGCAACTACTAGCTCACGAAGAATTGTCACTCAATTGGGAATTTCACAAAAAAGGGTGATAAACACACTCCACGAACAAGGTTTATATCCTTATCACGTACAGAGAGTACAGCACCTACAGCCAGAGGATTACTTTAACCGTATGGAGTTTTGTCGGTGGATAAATAGTAATTATCGTGTTGTATCGAGAATACTCGGATGAAGCTACATTTACCCGTGATGGCATTAATAATACTCGTAACTATCATCTATGTTCGGACGAAAATCACCACGCAACAGTCGAAAGCAATTTGTGGTGCGGTGTGGTATGGTTGACGGTTATTTAATTGGCCCTTTCATTTTGGAGAATCGTCTCACAGGTGACAACTTCCTAAATTTTTTACAAAATGAATTACAAGACCTACCAGAGGATGTTCCTGTAAATATTAGAATACAGATGTATTATCAGCACGATGGAGCTCCTGCACATGTCGCTCGTCAGGTCAAGCAACATTTGAACGAACGTTTTCCAGGGCGTTGGGTTGGTCGTGGAGGTCCCATTAATTGACCTGCAAGATCTCCAGACCTCATACCACAAGATTTTTGTTTATAGGGCTGGATGAGAAATGAAGTCTATAAAATAAAAGTGGACACACGGGATGCACTAATAAGATGAATTGAGAATACTGCAGCCCATATTAAAGAAGAAAGAAATGATTCAATTAGGAGAGCAACAAACGCTTTTCGTAGACGAAGCATGCAAATATCATGAAGAATGAAAAATTGTCTGATTTATAATTTATTTTATATATTCATCTGATAATACAAATAAAATTTCAAAAAACCGTTATGGTTATAGCCAAAGTTTCAAAAATATATATATACTCGTAACGTAGGTTTGTGAACATTTCAAATATAAACCCAATTAACAATTTGTGACGCGAAGTTTTTTGTCTATGAGTAAGCAGAGCCTACGATGAACTGTGGATTGACAGGACAAGGAGAATACAACGTAATCAACGTTTTGATTGAGACTGAAAATCTTTGGATCGAGATACGTACTATATTTGAATATTTGTTCCACAATAAACGAAACTGGGTCTTACGTTTGATTATCAATTGTAAAAGTAGTACAACTTTTCTTTTTTAATCATGAATTAGAAAATTTGGGGTGATTTATATTAATTTATATATAATTATTATTAATTAATAAAGTTTCCAGTAAATTGTGTGCGGTTTTAGTGAATACTACATCAAGGACGAAGGGATTTTCAAATGATGGCCTTAAGCGAGACTACTTTAATAAACTCTACGTTAAGAAATCAAGAGATAAGTGACGGATATGTGTAATATATATTCATAATGAAGAATCCAAAAGTATACAAAGGCAATTTCTGGAAGCTATTTCGAATTATCTACGTAAAAACAAACAGAAACAGTTGAAAAATTTCTGGCAGCATAAAGTGTACCTATCAGCAAATGAAGCATGTTCAAAAATAGTTGGGGCTTCATCTGAAGCTCCAGAAATTAGATTGGATACTGGAAAACTAAAGCATGCAACCAATGAATAATAATACTGTTCATAATTATCATGAACTATAGATTAATTACTCAATATTATATGGGATCAACTGAAAAGTATTTGAATAAATTTTTACTTAACTAAGAATCGATGTTATTTAAATACATTATGTGCCATTATTATTCTTGTCCTTCTGCTATTTTCCAGGTACTTTTATGTCCTGAAAAATTTCTGTGGTTTAATGACAATAATCATAGCGATATACTTATCGACGTATTGTCAAATCATTGCATAAATACTAATAATGTAAAATTGTTAAAAAATGTACCCAATAATAAATTATCGGATGCATTTGAGAGTATTGGAATTGCTAGATGTAAGAGTAGCTTAAATAGGGACAAAGGGCTAATTCCTTACAGCCCACTCTTTAGTTTAGTAGTCAAAGAATAAACATGAATATTCCCGCCAAGGAGTTTTCCCACTGGAATTAATTTTTCGCGGGGTGGATTATTGGTGGGAAAAGTTAGTATAAAACAGGTAAGTCAAGTTATAAGATTTTAGTTTACCTTCAATCTCTGAAGACGATAACTTGGTTATCGAAACGCGCGTCAGACAGTATAATTGTTAGTGTTGGAGTAGTGGTGGTGTAAACAGTATATTCAGTATAAATTTATCATAAATTTCTTATATTTGAAAATTTTTCGCAAAGACCGAAATAAAAGATAGTCGGACTGTGTAATATTCGAAAAAGAAGGAGAGGGCATTAACATTTCCCAATCAAATTCTGTCAATTTTTGGAAAGTAATCAAATATGTTTTTCACTGACTTTGTCTGCCTAATTTTTCCTGTAATTTGGTCAGTTGATGACCATATAGCCTTATTAGTGGATCATCAATTCTTTTCTAAACGAAACACAAAAGATTCACTTAAAGATCCGTCTGTATTCAATATAATAATATATATCAAATATATTAAATGACATAAACTGAAGAACGAAAGTGCTCATGCAGAAACCTAAATGCTCGATTAAAAACTGTAACAGCCCATTCAAACGATGTGTCAAATTTTCTAGATAATTTTAGTGCAAAAGACATGTGTTCACCTTTCTAACAAATCCCTGTAAAAGTTTTACTATGTGATTTGGCTGCGTTAAGTCTGGTTATTTTTCTTTGTCGAAAATGTGGTCATATTTTTCCAATGTTCTCTTATAGCGGATCCTTCTTTTCATCAGCCTCTGCCTAGAGGCTAATTTAATCTAATCTAATAAAATTTCGACTAGGTACACTAGTAGGGCAGCATAATTTGTTCTTGCACCCGGGCGGCGGATACCCTAGGTATGGCCATGAAAAGAGGGTAGATGGTAGCAAAACCAATTATTTGGGCAACCCACAGGGGCTCAGGCAGGCAAAGACTCTTGTGGAAAACTATAACCAGAGTACATCTACGAATAATAATCTCTCATAATAACATTCTCTCAAAGTGTGAAACATTTCACACAGATCCAGAGCAATACACCTGGGAGTGCTTGAAATAGAAGACGAAGATTTCTGGCAAATAAAGTCATCCAACATTCAAGACTTTTTAAAAGGATTGCGATTGATGGATCAGCTGTAAACACAGGGTTCGCCAGTGTCGCATCAAGGAAGGGAGACACAAAAGATCCTTTGGGTCGCAGTGTTTACGAGACCCTAACCTAAATCTATAAATACATAAATAAACATTTCGCTTGCATTAAGCATTCTATTAGGTTAAATTGATAAATCGATTGATGAATTGTCGCTGAAAAATCACGTTTGGATTGGTATTTTGCCACGTATGCGATTAAAAACATGATTTGGTTTAATAATTGAAACTTGTTTTAGATTTTTAAAACCAAAGTTACCGATACCGATTGAATTGGATATTTGCCACGTACGTGACAAAATAAGTGAAACTATCGTATGTCTCCAACATAAGGAAATTAAACTAACAATAATAGTGTTCTTTATTTTATAATACTCATTTATACAATTTTGCCTGTAAAGGTTTAATAAAAAAATCACTACTTGAAGTAGGTACAACAAACTTTGTAATTATAATTACTGGATTTTCTGACAAGTCAAACCAAATTAAAGATAATCAATTAAAGTACATATTGAAATCACAATTGTAGCTTAAGTACCCGATTTACATTAGCTATTAAAATTCCTTTCTTCGGTCTTTCTCTTCGGCAAAAGTGTAAAATTAAAGCTCAAATTTCGGGCCACATTTACGGATATAATAGCCAAGTTGCCTAAACTTTTTGTTCCATAGAGTTTCTTAAATAAGTTTTTATCTATTTCAGTTTTGAAAATTATCATTCGGTACTAGCTGTATTCACATAAATAACAGCAATACAGTGCACACTTCAGGAAGATATAAAATAATTCTTTGTTATTAATGCTCTCTTATAGAGATGACGTTTCTATTTCTGGTTCAGACAACGATAGAAAACGTCTTTCTAGGACTTTGCAGAAACTATGATCAGGTTGACTCATGATTTGAATTTTCGGAAACTAACCCGAATCACGTTCATTGATATTAGGAAATCGAGTTAATTGGGTCGTAGTCATATGATATAATCCTATCAACTTTGGTTAGGTAAATGCGTTCAGCTGAACGATTTTTATCGATTTGTCTATCGTTTTTTGAATTTTTGCTGTTTTGGAACTTTTCAGCATTATCAATATTAAATTGCAGTACAAATCCTTGATTATACATCTAGAATCTATTATACAACTAAATAAATATCATTAAAGAATTTACGCACAAAAAAGTAATAAAAATCAAAATCAAAGGTTCTTGTTGATCATGTTTGATTTTGAAACTTTCTCCGGAAATTGAGCGTGACGTTCGGAAACTGTGATCTAAATCTCGTTCTGGGTTAGGATCCACAATCTGCTGATAGATGATTTACCTGATCTCAAATCATGGTTTCCGAAAAGTTCTTCTTATATGGAAATATGAATCGGGGCTTCCTAGAGCATTAGAAAGTATTAAAAACATAAATTTTAATGCCGGCAGTATACTTTTGGTGTGTATGTACGTTTCTTTACCATACCTCTAAAAGTATTAATAGAATCTTAACAATTTATTTTAAAACTGGATTCCAGCTTTTTTTTACAAATGCGATAATTTTAATACATTTTTACTTGTGTATGCAATTAACTAGAAACACTAAATTGAAGAAAAACTATCTTCTTACTAAATTTGTAATAACAAATGTTTGGAGTTGGGATTCTCCTCTGACTGGAAGCGTCCTTCCATCTGGAGGCTCATGACATTTCGGTGACTCGTCATCCTGCAGCTACGCCACTGCATGTACGAGTACAGCTTAAATATATACGACAAAAGATCTGATTCGATAAATTAGCCAGACAATGTCGTGTGAACGGATCCTAATACAGTCTGACATTTAATAATTTACCGTTGCCAAAAGGTACTACTGAAAATCACAATTTTGCTAACTACTTCGTTTTGGAAGAACCATTGAATCATTAATTTTGTATTTTTTTACAACAGCATTTAATATTAATTATTGATATCAGAATGAGAGTGAAAAGATCAATATATTTAATTAATTTAAAAAAAAGAAGCATAAGAATTCAATATAAAGTAATTATCCCAAGTAGAGATCCAACCAAATTCCAATTTAAATTTTTTCTCCAAGGAAACGAATACATTAGTCGAACACTGATACATACACGGACGCATTTCTCGGTACCATTTAATCCTGTTTTATTTTTACATTGTTAGGATCCGGTGTGCCCCATCTTCTCTCTACGTCAATATATATATATTTTCTTCTTCTTTTTCGTCGGTTAACGAGTCCTCGTTATTTAATTAACGATAGCCCATCTCGTTCATTTCTCGTTTCTATCGAAACTCACACATGTTTGGGCTTATCGAGTGGTGGATCTTCTTTATAGCCTATCGATGCTTTTACTTTTATTTCGTTTGTTCGAAAAGGCTTATTTAAGTTAAATTAAATGTTGGTTGCATTAATCAACAACAGATAAACGATTTATAATAATTAACTAGGTGGAGATTCCGTCGTCAACGGTGAACCGCCTTGGTGAAGAGATACTGACCGGAGAAATGTCTGTTTTCACGCTTCTTGCTCGTAGTCTTATCATAATTCAAGATGTAAGTCACTGTTTAACTGGTTGTTCCGTGATTGATTTGATAAAATAGTCATTTTAAGTAAAGCGGCTATTTAGATTTGTATCTAAATGAGCACCTAATCACTCGAAAGTGATTTTTTACTTTTTGGTTGAAACTTTATCCACAATCTTTCATTCTTCATTCTGTCTAGTTAGACTCAAATCATTGTTAAGTAATTTTTTCATTAAGTTGATAGGTTTCAAAAAAATAGTTAGATAGATTTGAACTGAATAAACACGAATAAAAATTAATTGTAAGGCGTACAGCGGATAATTTATTTAAGAATGAAACATATAGTATATTTTTATCAAGGACCATAGAAATATCAATGTAAAATTACCAACTAAATTGACTCACCATTGTACTGGGTGGGCAACTAAGAACAGCTGTCGGCCATAAAATTATAACAAAAATTGCACCGACAAACACGTCGAAATTATTTATAGAATTGTGGGCTCAACACTAGAAGGCGTATTTAAAAATATAAAATTGAAAAACCAATTTTTTTTAAGTTCGCACACTTTATACCCAGTAAAAGCTCTTTATTCGTGGGGTATATGTTCAATCTTCTTTTTGCGATTCAAGCAATTCCTGAATGTTACTCGATTGTATCTGCTCGAACCCATCTCGTCCTATTCCTTTCGCGATTTCGGCTATGTTTGCAGTCATAGTTTGAACTTGCACAGATTCTTCATCATTTTCCGCAGTCAGAGCTGGCCACAGTTTTTTCCAGCATGACTTCAATGTGTGTGGCTTCAGTTCTTCCAATGATTCTTTTATGTTTCCGATGCATTGTGCAATGTCAAATTTCTTCCAGCATTCCATAACATTCATATCAGGATTACATTCCATATTATCCAATATGATTCTGATATAATAGAGCTTAAAGGCCTGTATTATTCCTTGGTCCATAGGTTGAAGCAAAGGTCGTGTTGGGAGGTAAAAATGACACTTTTATATTTGGATGCATAGTTTCAAGTTCGCGAGGATGACCTCGTGCATTGTCCAAAAGTAGAAGTGCTTTAAAATCTAAATTCTGTTTTTTTAAATAGGTTTCAACTTCAGAAACAAAATAATTTCGGAACCAGTCACAAAAAATAGCGCTTGTAAACTAATTAGCACGCCAAAACACTGGCAGGTTGTCCTTGTTTTGATTTTTTAAAGCCCGAGGTTTAAACGATCTGTAAAGCACCAGTGGCTTAATAACACAATCTCCAGATGCATTCGAACATAGCAGCAGTGTAACTCTATTCTTTGCTGCCTTGAATCCACGAGCAGGCTTTTCGCTTTTAGAAATGAATGTTTTGTTTGGTTTTCTCTTCCAAAACAGTGCAGTTTCGTCTGCATTAAATACTTGCTCAGGTTTGTATCCTCCATCAGCTACTAGGTTTACAAATTCTTCTGGATATTGCTCTGCTGCAGCAAAGCGACTTTTACCATAGAACAGAACAGCAACATTTAAAGTATGTACTTATATGTACTTCATCATTGAATAATGTCACAAAGAAACCTGATATGCCATTTGTTTTCTATTGATATTTCATTATTTAGTGGCCATAGTACATTCAAAATTTGGTATGAATTATCGTGTGACAAAAAATACTTATTTTCCTAACAAGTGCGGAAAGTGATACTTTCCTGCATGCACTGCAGATGTCCCGAACGACGCGGAGCGGGGTTCAGGCAAGCGGTCAAGTGCGGGAAAGACACTTTACGCATGAGTTAGGAACATTATTTTTTCTACGACCGTATATACAAAAAAGTATACCAACCCATTTTTCAAAAATTATTTTATTCCACCAATCATAATAATATATAAAACTTTAACTAAAAACTACTAATTATTATAAATATTAATATTCAAAACACAATTTGTTGCATTCTGTAGACTAGTAAGAATTGCCGGACCAGTGGAGTTATTTGGTTTCAGCTGGAAGGTAGATGACGTTGGTGAGGATGGCATCGGTTGCAGGTCGCATAAAGATGACGATGACGGTGAAGGCAACGGTTTTAAGTCATTTGTAGTACAGAGAATTCTATTTGATATTTTTTTCTTCTGATTCTCGGAGTCCTCCAAATAGCCCTCAGCGACAGTAGTAGACTTCCAGCCACCGAGGCGCTTTAGGCTGGTTATTTCTCCGCCGAAGTCTGCTAAAAACGTTGCCGAAGAACGTCTGAAATTGTGTCCTGTATAAGGTTCCGGATTAGGTAGGCGTAAATATGCAGCAATCTCTGCTAGCATCTTACCAAAAGTGTTTGGTAAGTATAAGGACCATACTGTATTAGATTTCAAAACTTACTAGGTCTGAAAAATACGTCAGAAATACCTCTTCCTCATAAGTTTTGGCCCCTTACTCCTTACACCATGTAAGAAAATGGTTGTATTGCTTCTTATACCTTAGTCTGGATTTGGAAGGTAACAGCTCGGAATTAGTTTCATTTGCAGCCTTCAAAATGGCTTCTGGAAGTTCTTCGTCGGATGAATCCATTAATATTATTGTATCGGATTCGGTTTAATGTGGTTTAATTTGGAAGAAGATTGTACTTATACGGTCACGTTTTGAACAACTTTGACGTTTTAGTATTAATTACACGCCTGTATTGTCATAGCAACTGATATCAAACCCGGCTTTATTATTTTATATTTTCAAAAAATTAAAAATGCTACAAAATGCTAGAAAGAGTTTAAATTTCATTTGATGGACTATTTGGTAAATATTTATTTACCTGTAGTAACAATAGTTATAACCTCCAAAGTAAAAAACTTTCGTAAAAGTTGAAACTAAAATGAGTGCGGGAAACTGGGTTAAAACGCAAGGTCGTAGAAAAAATAAATTTTGTGGACCAGTGTCGATTTTTTCAACAAATTTTCTACAAGAACAGATGAAGGAGAGTGGAAACCTTGTGATGAAAAAATGCCGTTAAATCCGGTTCTGCGAAACTGATATATTTAATGTTTGAAAGAAATTTTGACCAGAAATATGGAATATATAAATCTTAGAAATTCAATTAGTGACATGAATGCTAGAAGGCGTTATTTTAGATATTGTGATTACTCTTGACAAATTTAAATGAAAGCAATTGAGCAAGTCTTTTAAAAATGAACTAATTAACATTAAAATAGCACCAACCGCCTGTCGATATCTTATTTCTGTTCCGATATATCTTAAGAGATGTGTTAACGGCGAGAATTTTTCTTGAACTTCAATGTGTCTTTCTACTGTTACTACTTATTCTATACTAATCACACTATTTTAGATTGTACCCATATCATATGGACTTACAACAAAATCTGAATGTTCAAGATTTTGATATCAAGCTGGATTATTCCTACTGGCTTTAAAATATGATATACGTCGATTCTGAAATACGAATTTTGTAGACAGATGAGGCTAAGTTTCATAGTAAAGATAGAGTGAATTGCCATAATCTACAGTACTGGTTCGAAACGAATCTCCGTTCAATGTAGAAGATCTGGACATCAGGATTGTTGGTCTGTAGATGAGTTGTGCGGGATTCTAGGAGGGTCATTTTTTTAATACATAATACATTTAATGCAGAAAGATATTTAGCATTTTTAAAAAACGAATCACCTCTTCTTATTTAAGTTGTTAATTGCTATATTTGTTACATGGTTTATATAACGATTTGTTCTCATTGTTAGTGTTATTACATTTTGGGTAACGCCATCTATCGTCAATAACAAGATTACAATAGGAACAGTTTAAATTACTGCAGGTAGCTTGATGTAATAACTTTTCATCCAGAATATATTTTTGATTCTGAGAATCAGACTAATATATATTGGAAGAAAAAATCTCGCCTTTCTTGTATTTTTAAAAATATCTCGGGAAAAAAAATATCGACATGCGTCTTTGTTTTGAATCCATTGTCTCATAAGCCTGTAAAATCTATGATAAAGATAATGTGCAGTTCCATATTAGCCGCCATATTTAATGATTTCTTTTGTGATGTAATTTAAAATATGTATACTTATATCTATTTAATTTCAAAACATGCATAAAAGATTCATTTTCATTGTATTGGAGTGTGAGTTAATATAATGCTACTAAGTGATGATCAATAAGTGTGAATAATTGCGATATTATTCACAATTGTTCTTTGGTAAAAACTCATCCTTATTAATGAATCATGCCACAAAGACACCGCTCAAATATAGTTCGAAATACTAGAGACGCATAAAATTTTTAGGTCTCAATGATGCAAAGAAAGTAGAACTTCTAATTTGCGTATCGGATGAAGAGAAAAGTGATAATAAGCAAAAAAAATATTTTCTTGAAATTACAGACGTACAAATAGATCGATCGCTTGTATCAATTCGTTTATTAGCCTATTGACTCTCAAATCATGAACACTACATTGATCTACCCTGTTTTGAATGAGCTGATTTTTGGAACGAAATTCTACACGCTACTGAAGCCAAAACGATTGATCTCGCTTCGATTAAGGTAATGGTTCAATTTTTAACACGGCAGGATATCTATTCACTCAACAAAGTACGGCTACAGACTAAACCAAAACACAAAGCTCTTAATACATATATATTAAAGTTTTTAACATTTATTTTTTCAAAGGATCTGAGATCTTTCCTCCATTATCTATAAGTAGCTCAAGATTTATTATCAAATTTTCCCCGTGCCTTCATTTTATTCAATTAGGTGATGGTTATCACCATTCAAAGAAATTTATGGAAATTGTATTATGGTCATTTATATTTATTAAATGAACCTATAAAGAGAATCAGAAATAAATGATATTCGACCATATACAGTGCTTTTCAAAAGTCCCTTCCCCACCTCTTTTCTTTAGAACGGTAATGGTAAGTGATGAAATTTGGAACGTGAAAATAAACTAGTTTAAGCTTCTCTATTATTGGTAACAGGTTACGTAATAGGCATAGGTGACCTCATAAGGTAACAGAAACCGAGATAATATTAAATGGGATCTTATGGCAGCTCACACCTTGTTTGAAAGGTATTTAGAATACCTATTCAATCGTACCAATATTGGAATCACGTTCTTGGTGATAGTTAACATAAATAGACAATAAAATTTGAGTATAGATTTTAATTAATAAAATTTCAAAAGTTCGCCTATGGTTGATTATCAAAAAGCTTGAACTGGGGGAGGGAACTTTTGGAAAGCACTGTATATAAAAAATTAAATTTAAATTGTAATTAATATTGACTGGAAAACACTTATTTTTTGGTATTTATTCTTCAAATATTCTATATAAAGACCGGCACACACACCCCGGCAAAGCCATTATCTCACGCAAATATATATGTAAAGACTTCAGCTTAATCATAATATACGGTAAACTGGAAGATGTTAGATTAGTCGAAAGATGGTGAGCTAATAAACAACGATGCGTTAATTTTAGTCGGTTTGATATTAGTGTAAAAAAATGGCTTGATACGACTGACATAACAAAATTAACTAGCACTATACAAAAACCTTTGCAGGTATGTTGGAGTAACTCATAAATGTACATGTCTACAAAGATGTGCAGGTAAAAATAAATTGGTACACGTGCTCCGTTTCATCTACAAACCCGATATACTGGAACGTTTGTTCTGGATATAAGATTCGTGTAGAGGTTCGATGAA
This sequence comes from Diorhabda carinulata, assembly GCF_026250575.1. Lineage (NCBI taxonomy): Eukaryota > Metazoa > Arthropoda > Insecta > Coleoptera > Chrysomelidae > Diorhabda > Diorhabda carinulata. The sequence continues at coordinate 17,890,566 of NC_079462.1, forward strand.
CCACGTGAAAAATCTGAATTGGATGAAATTTCGAATGAATATTTAAAATTGAACGAAGTGAATAAAATATTAATATACCAACAAACACCATGAATTTGGTTGGTCAAGTGATGAACGAAAATAATTGTTACTGAAATAAATTATTTTTTCTACGTCCGTTAAAATATTAACGTTTTTTTTATTCATTTGTATTCATAAAGAATGTAATTTCTGAATTGGGGAAATAGCGTGAAAATAAGTACCGTAGCGATTTATTTTTTCAGGCTTTGGCGTTAAAAAAGTGCTATAACGTGTTATTTTTTAACGCAATTATAAAATTGTTTTATCAAAATAGTGGGCTGTAAACGCTTTCTTTCTCATGTCAATTCGTTTCTCTGATAAACTGTTACACTTTTATATATCAATATAATTCTTTTATGGATTGGCCTACTAAAAAAGGCAGAAACAGATTCGCAGAAAGAGCTTACTTTGAAACTAAATCTAAAATGTGGAAGTCTTCAACACTTTGGTCGACTTATTCAAAACTGAGGGGAACTTAATGGTAAATAACGACGTAGACATAAGTAAATACTCGACACTCATTGCATATTTGAAAAATAAATTAGTTGGCCATAGGCCCAAAAATATAAAACTTTACCCCTGAAGAAATTAATAAGTTTCCGTTGCAAGCTCCAGACGATCATTATCTCATGCATAAGGTATGGCAGCAAAAATGTAATGTAAACTTAGATATTAATTGTAACATCTTTCAGGTCGCTTTAATATTCAGAATCGGAGGAACTCTGCGGAGGGAGGAATTATATATAATGAAGTGTAACGATATTAATAATACCGGAAATGTTTTAATTATCACAGTACATGATACAGAAACTTATGTTCAACGTCGATTTACTTTTATTTGTGAAATATCTAACAATAAATTAAACCAACGACCCACAAATGTCAAAACAGATAATTTCTTTTTGCAGTATAGAAATGGAAAATGCCAAACCCAAGTTGTAGGTATCAATACCTTTTCAAAAATTTCCTCGCTTATCTCAACATATTTGAATTTACCTAATCTAAAAAACTACACTAGACATACATTTCGACGCTCTTCGGCGTCTCTATTAGTGAATTCCGGTGGTGATATAATTCAACTAAAGAAGCACGGTTGGTGGAAATCCAACATTTTTGCGTAGGGTTACGTAAACGACTTAATAAAAATTTTAACGGGAACAACTACTTCAAGCAATATTGTAAATTTCACGATCGTACCAACAATCCGATAAGCAGTGGTATTGTGCGTAAGACAGGGCCGATCCTGGGTAGGCGGTCGCTCTGTGCGGTTTCATGCCCCAAATTTAACGACGGGGAGGGGAGGATTTTCCATGATAATCCTGGCGATGAGGTTTTTTTTTAGCTCTCACGTCTCAAATTTGACGACGTACCAATTTATGCACGTCGCCAAGATCGGCCCTGTATATAGCATAAAAAGGAAAGGAAACGAAAATCATTACGAAACCCATTTTCTGTATATGTACAATAGTTTTTTGTGGCTCTTATTCACTAACTAAAACTTCCACTTTCTATAAATGTGTTGTCGCAAAGATGGTTTTAAATACTCAAATTCCACACTAAGGGTGGGAAATGTAAAAACTACAATGATGGGAATATCCGAGCAATGCACATTTCAGATGAAATTGGTACGTCGTCGGCATTTTTCTTAGCATCACTGTACTAAACTAATAAAGATTAAAACATCTTCCAATACTGGAAATCAACATCTGGAAACTCTAGTATTTGGGTATGGCAATAAACTATACCAGGGATGAGTAACGTACGGTCCGTGGGCCGCTTGCATTAAAATTTATGTATGAAATCTTTACTTTTTTAAAATTTCATATTTTTTTCTTCTAACGGTTCGGAAAAACAAGCCGGTTCTTTCCGGTTTTTTGTTCCGGTTCGGGTTCGGTTTATAATAATACATATAAAAATTCGTCAAAAATTAGAAAAAAAAAAATCAGCAATTCTTTTTAATTTTTTTTTTTAATATGTCAGCCAATTCTCGTTATAAATAATCATCTTTAGTTCCGGAACGCGTTCCTGTCTAAAAAGGAAGAACCGAAACGACGTTCCGAAGCATTCCGGCTCGACACACCACTGCCAATAAGTACTAATATAAATATAGACGATGCTATTTTTTTGAACTCGTAAAATGCTGACAATTCAAGTACCAATAGTAATATAACTTTTTCTTCACTGGAAATTGATAGTGCTAACAGTTGTACTTTTAATATATCTATTACAAAATAAAAATTGGTAAGTTTTGTCGAATATTTTTAAGTCTACGGACGTAGACAAAACCGTCCTACTCCTGAAAAATAGTATTACTTTACTCACTACGCATAAATAACTGTTGTATAAAGGGAATACATTTATTTATAAAATGAAAAAATAATTTCCAAGCAGTTTCTTCTAATTTACTCATCAACAAATGTGAATGTGACGTATTCGATATCATATTGTGTGTGACAAAGAAAATATTTGATTTCGTAACTTTCATCATTGAATCAATTCATACAGTCTATAACATAATGTTTTGACTTGTAAAACAAACTTTCATACTTACCTTATGATAAACAAGCTCAGAATTTGTAATTTTAAAAATACTGTTTTCCTCAAGTATTCTTACTTTTTTACGTTTATATATACCAAAATATAGCTCTTTTATTTAGAGTTATTGTCTAGTTGTGGAAACAACCAAATTACCAAAGTTAAATATCTACTCAGCAAAGAGAGCGTATTTCTAAAATTGATATTTTTTAGAGAACCCCAACATTTTTAGGGATAGGAACCTAGAAACCTAGAAGTATTTAAGTTAAGGAATTCCGAACATAGCCAGTCCGCTGTTAGGAATCCTTAAATTATGGCGTAAATATGATTGAAATGATTAATATAAACGAATGTTGAGTTTTGATAAGGTAATATATAAGTTTTAAGAAATCAATGTAACCTGTAGTTCTAATAGAGCAGAGCATCTACAATCCACAACATTAGATGTCGAAGATAAGGGGGATGTAATCTAGTAATAATTGATAAGGGTAGAAAACGAGCGTTAATAATCATCAAAGCCCATTCTCAAGAGAAAACAGATAATGTAATGGTATTTTTAAGTAATCATAGTTCAAAATTTAACCAGAGGAGCCATTACTCATAGAGGCCTTCTGATACACTTATCATGCCTGGAGAAATTGTAGTCATATCCAACTTAAAGCTACCAGAAGCTGATTTCTTTGAACTTTGGACATGTGAGTGTAGGTCACTCACCGATGACGTAGCATGCAGTTTCTTCTCTGTTCATACACCAGTGGTATGCCGGATCGTTCGTTATTCCTATAACATGGATATGGCATCTTAGATCACCCTGTCTGGTTAAACTAACAGTCATCAGTAGAATTACGCGCTACTTTAAGCTTAGCATTTGATCAAGAAGACACTGAACATACTGTTTACACTACCACTACATCAATACTCACAATTACCCTGTCTAACGAGCATTTCTATTACCAAGTTATCGTCTTCAGAGATTGAAGGTTAACTGAAGCCTTAAATAGGTCTTTTGGCCCTACTTAAACTGTTGTTGCATTTAAGTGCCTATAGTCCACCCTATAGTTAGTAGTAGAAATGTATGTGAAATTACCCGCCGAAGACGTTTTACCTTTGGAATGATTTTTCGCTAGAGGTAGTTCATTGGTGGGAAAAATTAGGATAAAATAGGTAGATGGAGTTAATACGTTTTGTTTACCTCTGAAGACGATAACTTGGTTATCGAAACGCGTATCAGATAATGTTGGTGAAAGCATATGTTCAGTATAAATATAAGCAGCGGTTTTAGAACTTTTAACTTAGTTTATCCATCCATCCAATTTGTCTTGAGAGTAGACTACTAGAAAATATTAGAACTACAAATTTAGTAGCAACGAGAATATGTTCTGGACTTATCGGTAGTCTGACGATCGAGTCATCCCCGAGTTGTTAGTTGGTCTTGTGACCGCGTATTCAAACGAGCCATTATTCACCAGTTTATTTATGACTTTTTTTACTACAGTGATAAGTAGTCCTTGGAGAAAAATTGTTTTTGTTGATTTGTTTTGAAGATAAAATAACAAGTAAAAAATTAGACAAATACATTGATATTTCTCGAGAACATATTTGTCGAAAAGTGCGTTGTAATCTGCATCTTTAACAATTTGTTCGAACAGATAATAATTTGTTTTATCTCCAAATTACTCAATACTCCAAAATATCTTTTATCGATTATAGATGGAAATATTTTTGGATTATAAAATATATATTGTTTGCTGAAATTAGCAACCCCTTATGAAAAAATCTAATTTTCGTGCGCATTTATTCGCAAATTCCACGTTCGCTTGTCAATTGATAACCATCGGCGTTAAAACACGAAACCTAAATTCGAAACCACTAAAGCGACGGCAGAAATTCATCTTTTTGAAAGCCGTATAGAGAATTATTATCTAAAGTAGCGTGGTAATCGTTTAATCCGAACGAATGTAAAACAGCTATCTTATCAGTGTAGCGAAGGCAATGACGATAACATTGAAGACACCAAAATATTTTCGAATGCTCTGTTGCCAAACGTATAGACGGTCAACGAAATTGGAAAGATCAACTGAACTGAAAATATATTGGGAAACAGTCTATTCACTTGTTTAAAAAATTTGACTCGACTTTCCAATTTCATACTTTGTTAAAGAATTAAATCAAAATGTGAGTTATTGATAAATGCTTAGAAAATTAGAACGTTTTCTAAAATTGGAATAAATTAACTCCAAAGATACAGGATGTCGCAAATAACCTGACCGCTGTTCTTTTTCAACCTTTTAAGCGTCACGAAGTGTTTGTCAAAGTAAATTCATTGAAAAGAGTGGATTTATGCAAAGAAAATTCATGTGATTACTGTACAATACTTATCACCACCACATTTTCTTTATCGATCCATTTTCTTTTGTTCCAGAAACTCAATTTACCACTTCGTGGCACTCATTTTTAGTCGATGGATGTAAAAATAGAAATAGCCATTTTAAAAAAGGAATTGAAAATACATTGAATTATTATTCAGTAAAAATAATATTTTGAAAGCTAAGATCACGAATTTGGTTATAATAAAATTAGGTAAAATATTGATGATATTACAGAAGACTGAACAGGAAAGAATGGAGCTGTTTAAAATATCAACATATGAACCAATATGGTTTAAGAATATACGCAAATAGGAAGTAATCTCCAGAATCGATACTTGTCGATTATTTAGATCAAATATGTTAATTTGAATGATATGACAGGAAATTAGAACTTATAAATATCCAAATAATTTCATGAATAGAAAGAGACATAGTAGGAACTTTCTGCAATTAATTCAGAAAAAAGCACATAAGTTTATTGTGCACTGAATCAAACCTATAATCTATTCAAATTTAGGTTTTAAATAAACACCAACTGGAAAAATGAAAACTTTGATTTTCTGTATAGACAAATTTTTTTACGCGACTGATAGTAGCAAAGAATTTTTTTGTTAATGGTAACAGTAATAGAAATGTGAAGAATAATAAGGTCAAATATCAGTGATTACGAAAAATGCCATGTGTAATACTTCAACTGATAAGTTTGTCGAGAGAAGCAATTATTTTTTCAATATGTTAACAATTGGAGTTTTTGATCATCTCTTGTCTGTACTAAAGTGCTGATAAATTTTGTATTGCTAAGTGATAGCCATATTATAGCATTTTTTATAGACAGTTTACTGACAATATTAAAAAAATCAGGTTTAGATGTCAGTATTCATTTTGAAAATTTTAAGGTCACTACACCGTGGACGCTATTCTGGACCTGTGGAGATATTGTATTATAAGAAATTTAAGATTCGTGGTTTTTTGCTTTTCACCCGATTGACAAAGAATAGTGAGAGAGTGAGAAATGCTTTATTGTCAAGAAATTGTTACAATTTGTAGACAGATCCATATGCAGCATGCCCAAAATTGAATATTATTATTAGAATAGAAGCCGGTTACAGAGTAAAAGGCACTTTCCAGTGAAAATGCCCTCAAATTATTGCGGAATGCGGGAAAAGATTATATCAATTGGATTTCAATTGGCAAGTGATTGTGCATTTTTATGCATTGTCCCAACAGTTAGGCTGTTTAGACCGAGTGAATATCTAACAGCTCTCTTTTGTTGTGTCAGGACTCGCTCAAATTGAGTCGCATCTAACGTACCCCAGAATGGAAGGGAATATCGGAGATGCGACTCAGTAAGGGTATAATAAACTGTTAGGAGATAGATAAATTCAGTTTTTTAAAACTAATCTCAGGAGGAACTTGGTTTTTTAATAAGGTGGCAATTTCTAGCTCCCATTTCAAGGAATTGCCAAAAACAAGCCTTAATAATTTTACAGATTCAAGGACGTCAAGAGTGGTGTTGTTTGATAAAAAGGCAGCAATGTATGTTTATACGATACAAGTTTAACTTTAGAAACGTTGAGACAGAAAAGATTAGGATCGCACCATGATTTAAGGGTGATTAGGTCACTAGATATGGTCCTATGAAGTGCCGTGAGATCAGGTCTGCTCCAAGAGAAACTAGTATCGTCTGCAAATAGACAGAATGTAGAAGGCCTGAATTTGAATTTGATGTTTTATCTAGATATTTATTGTATCACAGCCGCTGGACCACCCAATTGATAATTACATAATTTTGTAACTATCATAAAACTGAATTTATCTAATATTTACTTTGTATTGCCTCTAGTAATCATAGAATGTAGTTAACAATTCTAAAACATAAGTTTGTATATTTTTCAGCAAACGGTACTACTTTGAGTTGGAAATTACGTTTTCCTTCAAACATTTTGCATATTTTTTGTTCCAGTATTGTAGTATAGTCACTTCTGGTTTATTTATTTTAAGATTTAACTTTTTGGAGAAATTTATTTGTTATCGACCTCCCACTCCATTCTAAGAATTCAATAAAATTCCAGTTTCGTTACTAAATTATCCTCCATTTATCTACACTCTGAAAGTGTGTACATTTAATAAAATTTGTAGGGATTATCCTTTGTATTCGATGACAAGTTTTCCAAATATCTTTTCAACTTTGCATTTTAAATATATAATGCTCACAAAATTCGAGTAAACTTTATAAATTTCCTTTTGTTTTAAGCAAATTGTGTATAATAATTTCTTTGTAAATTCGTATGCTCGATTTATTTGTGGAACACAACGAATAGAATACAGCAGATTCCTATTTGGTTTTATTTAAAAAAAAATAAATTCAATTTTTTTATATGTTAGAGCATAATCACATTTTAATTCAAAATCTGTTTCACTCGTTCCTTTTTTAGTAATTTCCATCTATGCTCCCGTTTCCTTCCTCATTCTATTTATTTCCGCAGTTCTAGAGCTGCCAGTATGGAGTTCAACCACACCCAAAGGACTTAACCGGTGCACCACAAGTTTTACTTTGATTTTAAGACTTTTAGAGAGTAGACAGATAGAGAATGATTTAGAATTCATACCAAGACTTCATTGAATTCCTAGAATGACCTGGGAGGTCGATAACAAATTTTCTCAAATTCAACTTAAATGTTAGATTAAAAATAGAAGTAACTACTGAGCCACAATACGTAAACAAAGGAATATTTGAAAAATGTAGAGAGCCGAATGGAATGCTAGAAATCATAAATCATTTCTCCAGCTTTTGTAAGTTATTTATTTACACGAGAATAACAAGAAGAATTGATTCCGTATATACGTATTTATATATATGGAAATATGTCACTCATTTCTAATATTGTACTTTTCTTTCAATTTTGTGCCATGTATATGACTTTCTGGTAGTATAATAACCATACAAATTGTATGATCTCAGCCAAACGCATTTAATTTAATTAGTTTACTTTCTTCTATTTCCTTTTTTTGTATAACAAATAAAATATAAACATTCTCCACTCTCCAGTTTAGAAACATACTTGAAATATGGGTTGAATGTTTGAAGACAGTTTTTAGATAATTGTAGGAGTAATTAGATACATTTATCTTTCCAAGTGTGAAGACAGTGTTGTTCACTGTTAACCTATTTTGGGTTGGTCTTATAAAAGTCTCGAAGCTAGGCGAGCATCAGATTGTTAAAGATAATATTAACAACATCAGAAGGGGTTAGTTATACAATTATTTCAGTTATATCACAAGTTCAATGATTTCTCTAGCTAGAGTCTCAACCGAAATCGGGGAAATAGATTTGGAACAAAATAAATGCTTATTTCAGATTCATTGTGTAACAATACAAAGCAGATTTGACTTTTCAGACGGTCAACTCTGCATATGGGATTGTTTAGTGAGCGCATTATCATCTGACAACACACTATTTTGTGAACTATAAAAAATTTATTGATTAGTTCAATTCTTTTTTTATCACATTTTATTCAACATAATATTCTGTTAGTTCCTAAGTTCAGATATAATTTTCTAGTCGAATTTTCATTAGCTTTTATTTGAATTAACATGATTCCCCAAATTTCATATAGTTTTGTGTGCAATTAATCTAAATGAGCCTTTATACAAATGAGGTTTCAAATGTAAAATAGCTTATATAGCTAAATGGTTCGTGAACCCAGCTTGGAATCCAATAATTGCTGAATCGAATTTTTTCAAGACCATAATTGGAAAAGGCAATTTTTAGAACACTATTTTAGATGCAGTGAAAATTGAATTTATGGCTCGAATCTTAGTATAATTTATCTCTGAGCTTGTTTCAAATAATGAAGATGACAAAATATTACAATGTTCATTCATTCTTTTTATACATATTAAAACCATTGTCAAATAATTTTAACTTCATCACATTCTACGTTCAAATCCATGATATTGAATTGAAATTTCATTCAATGGTAGATTTTGTGAATTTCGAAAGAATAATGACATAATTGCAAAAATTGTGTCCTACTCGAGAAAAAGTGACGTGACAGTAGTTGTGTTCTGTGCTACAATAAAGCAAGGCTAATTGATTAACTGTATTGACTCCCACTTGTTTTAAACAGTGTATTTTTCTTAAATTTATGAATTGAATAAAATAGTTTTCAAACTTCTTCTCTTTTCTTTTTTATTTTACTGAGCGATTAAAATTTTATGGAACCACTAAGAAAACTAGCTTGCGTCTTCTAAGCAATGAGCAATTGTAAGAGAAAAATTATTCTTAAAGTAAATTCAATTAAAGTATGTATACTACATACTTTCAACATACCATTTTTTTGTACTCCGTTTCCAAATAAACTTTTCATACAACTGCAATTTGTTCTTTACTCTGCAGTACAAATGGATTTCTGCATTTACGTCACTATTCTTTTAAGATGATGGTTAGTATAGCTTTTGACAACTATCCTCAGAAAAAGTTATTGTTTTATTTAAATTAACCTCATATTTCTTGTGATCTTATATATGAAAAAAATTGATGATTTCCATTCCGAGTCCGTTCAGGCGTTCTACCCAACCAATTTGCTTAATTTTTTTTTTAATGAAAGGTACTGATGCCTGATCAGCCATCAACCATCGGATTTCATCTAATTTTCACCATTCTCAAGTAAAACTCAAATGCGATTTCCCCCTGTACATTACTTATGGGAGTTTTTCACATACACACGTTCTATCTTCAATATCTCAGGTTCTATTCAAGATAGAGACTTCGTTTTGATTTAAGAACACTCGCTGAAACACCTTCTTTCTCACACTTAAATCGGTTGAGTTGGAGAGGAGCTAGGCGCGGACATTCAATGTGGAGTTATGGATTTTAGTAGGTTTTTGGCAATTTTTCTACATTCAAAGATCTATATCTCAGGTTCTAATATAGCTAGCTACAGAGTTCGTTCTTTTCTGTTATAATGATTTCTGATACTTATTTAATGGATTCAATGCGAACGAAGCCGCGGGTAAAAGCTAGTTTATGTGTTAATTTTATATAACCAGTACTACGGTGATAAACGCAATGAAACAGCCCCAAATACACAGCCTCTAAATTATTTGTTATCTTATTTGCTTTGAACTTATCTATATATTATCAATTGCTTTGATTGTATGATTAAGCTCAAGAACAAATTTGAAAGAAACAGAATCGAAATTTTACTAAAATTGTGATTGAGTCAGTATTTGGTTTCCCTGTGCACATTAAGAAAAATTTTGTGGGACTGGAAGAAAAGGTCCATACCTATGCCGTTTGCTGTACCAATGATTGAGACCGATCGAAAAGATCACGTTTGAGACTGTTGTTTTTGTATTATCGATACAAAAGTGAATTCCCCAAATTTATAGTCAGCTTAGAGACCAGTACTTCAAAGCGTCCATTAAGATTAAAAATTCCCAGCCCTCTACCTCGATCGAATCGCAGGTCTTTGATGAAGATGAGTTTTTCACGTAAATACAAAAAACAAAATTTCACGTAAACAGATCACACTTGATAACTCAAGAAGGCCTAAACGACTTAGTTCGTGATATGAATTTGTTAAAAAAGCATGAACTCGTTTTAAAGAATCGAATTTGCTACATTATTAAGTAGAAGAATCCATTTTATAAATCGTAATAAACTCTTCAGGTCATTATTTTCTCAAGATGGAGACTTAGTGTAATGTAATGTGATAAATGAGACAATGGAGAGATTAAAAATCGAATTTAGTCCCTCTTATTGGTGTCTATTCATTAACATTTCCAAATCTGGCTTTAAAGGCTCGTTTATTGCAAAACGAAAATAGTGATAATATGAAAGAAGCCTATGAATACATGCAGTTATTGGGAAAAATAAAATTTAGTGAATATTCTTTCATAATCTGTGGCGCTTTCAAAATTGTCTTATTACTTGACTGCTGGGTTAAACTAAATTCAGCTGTTTTATTTGTGAATGGGATAGTCAAGACTTAAGAAACCAATATTATAAAGAAGTTTAGCCTACACTAACATCTTTAAACTCTGCCTAAAATAAGTAATGCAAAGGTAAAAGAAGTTAATTCTGTTAGACTTCTAATCTAGGAACGATTGAAAGATTCTGTATTAGTCTTACATTCACATCCGAATTTTATTCCTTAGAATTTGGAAGTTGTGAGCACGAGAAGAGGCTCCATCATGCCATTTCACAGATGGAGAAGCGGTATCAGGGCAAATGGAAATGTTCTTTTTACCAACACTCATGTATCAAAGTAAAAATATGAGTGTAGTTGCAGCATGACTATGTTAAAACTTTGTTTATTACTGTTATTTAAAAACTCATTGTTCTAATATTTGTGATAATAAGTTTTTTAGTGCATGTAAATAAAGTCTGGTTACAATAGATTTGTTTCCTTTGTTTAGCTTACGATTGAGTTTAATATTCGAATTTTCTATTAATATAGGAATTAGAGTAAATTGTTTAATAACAAACAGTTATTATACATCTAGAATCTATTATACAACTAAATAAATATTATGGAAGAATGAAAGCACAAAAAAATTTTAGAAATCAAAAGTTCTTGGGGATCATGTTTTAAATTTGATATTTCCACCAAAAATTGAACGCGATATTCGCAAACTGTGATTAAAATTTTGTTCTCGGTTAGGAAAATTAGCTGATTTTAGTAAATTTAAAAAGTAACTGTAGTAGAAGTTTTGTCAAGTACCTGAACAAAGATGGATAAATATGAAAAGCGTTAAATAATTGGATACCGGCCCAAATAACTCCAATGATTTTGATTTGTGAAAGAGTCGATGTTTTTGTTGAATTCATATTTGTTTGGATTCTATGTGAATATTCTAAAGCTTTGCAATATGCTTTGCAGCTGGACCTACTAATATTTTCCATGAAGTTCCTAAAAATTGTTTTCAAACGGTGCTCATTTAGAAAATGGTCTCAAGGATTTCGATAGTTGTATTGGTGATTTATTTATTATCTACAATTTATGAGTCCAACTTATAGTTTTTCAGGAAACTGTATACTGATGTCCTAAAGGAAAACACTAAAATAGAAAAAAGAATTTTATTAGATCACGTTATACTACTAAATAATTATACTTTCAATTAATGAAATAAGTTTTTTTGTTATGAATAATATTGATTATAAATACGTACTTCTTGGCAGAACACTGGCGGAAATAATATGAATACGGACAACAGCGCTGGAATACGACAAGAACGACGATCTGTCACCGCGTCTTGAAACCTGTCAGACGATACTTAAAACAAAACGGAAAAAAAATGTCCAAACGCCTACCTTGATGCAGCTACCTGAGTGTTGCGTAAAGACCAGCCATATATTATTTCGACAGAAACCCTTGTTAGAGGTGACTTTTACCAGCATCAGAATTCAGGGACCTCAATGAAGTATCTTTCTAATTTATGGCTAAAAAAAATAATAATGAAGTAGAGAAAATATATAGAATAAACTCTATGTAAATATTTTTCCAACTTTTCAATGTTAATTTTCCGGTCTAAATATGGATTTTATTAAAAGAATTATAACCGACTTTGACAATGTAGTTACTATATTAACTTTTTTTTGTGATATCCACCATTATGTCATATGAAATAACCTACGAGGGCGGATCAATAAGATTAATTTGTTGAATTCGTTTCAACTAAAAAGCTAAGATTGCTTCTGTCCGCAATTATCTGTCATTCCACCTTGTTCAAAATGTTTATAACCTGAATCCTAAAGGTTTCTGTTCGATTTATTTTGATTTGAGGATAATATAGAGAAAAGCAGATTAACCATAGTAAAAACTTTGGAAACTACAGTATTAATGTAAATGGTACAAAAGTGATTCAGTGAGTTTCATTATGGCGGTACAAGCCCGGAAAATAGAGCTTCACACGATAGCGACGTTTTTTCGACTCGTCTGGTTTTTCCAAGACGAAGCGAAACTTTACAGAACAATCCAAAAGTTTTGTTTTTCGTTTCGTTAAATTTTTTATGAATTTTTAATTTGAAAAACTAGAAAATGCTGGAGTCAGAGTGAAACATCAGGATATATGGCCAAACAGAAGAGATTGCTTTATATCCACAGCGATTTGGCCAAAGATCAATGAAAATGATACAAAAATAAATTTCATAAAACACGCAAACTAGAAAACTATTTCTGTGATCACTGGACAAGGTAATATTATCACAAAACTTCAGAAATGGAAAGTGACAACTATTGCAAACAGTTTAACGGAGAAACGATGTAAATTGCTGAAATACTATACAATAGCTTGGCCTCGAATAAATGGAATAATAAATTAAAAAAAAAAGTGAAAAACTTTACTTTGGCTCAAAAATGTTTAAATTTAAGTTAATAAATGGAGCAAGATACGAAAGTGGATAGCTAGTTAACTGAGTTAATTGAAAAATAAAGGGACATCAAGCCACCGAGTGAACCACCACCAATCCAGGTCGAGGTTACACGTATCAACCTAACCTAATCCACCTATTGTAGGTTGAGAGGTTGAGTATATATATGTCCATACCAAACTAAAAAGTTTAGATATTATCAGAAGGATGACTGGAAACGTTTTAACTGGAACGTCTCTTATTTGCATTACATTTACATCCAGTATTCTTTTCTTACATAAGACTCGTCTTTTTTAATAATTTGAAACAAATAAATATTGAGTGTAAAATCTTAAAATCATTATTCAGAATTAAACGAGAAGACACGAGACTGAATCTGTGGGGAATTGACGAGACCCGAACGAGATTTTTGTTACTCTCGTTTACGCGCTAACGGAAAATGTCGCAATTTTTGTAGGCCTAAATTAGTTCCAACACCGAAAGCAATTTATGATATGGTGTGGACCCATAGAGTTGCCAGAGCTAGAGGCATCGAGCATGGCTTAGTGGTTCCCATTTTCAATGATTACATGGGTGTTCTTGGAAAGTTGGGTGCGTGCTTGCATACAATCGATTACTTACGTTTGACTATTTTCCTGAATGAATATTGACGTTACCGCAACCCAACAATAGTCAAAAATGGGTATATAATATATTATATCAATGTCAATTGATGTATCACAAAACAATTTCCTTTTGAAACCAATTTATGCTGGGGTAATCGATACTGAATATTGGGAAAATTCACATCATGGGGTCTACAATGTAGTTTGTATTTTTAAAGATAATAAGGTTATATTATAACTTTCTAATCAAGTTATATTCTTTTTTATATGTATTGTTAATGAGAATGGACAGGTAGCAACATTCTACGAAGAGAGTTTATTTAAAAATTATTATAAGAGTGGTAAATTTTTGTGTGATATATTTTTCTCTTTAATCTGTACTACTTTTTTTTACTTACTATACGTTTTAGTGGATAAACAATAGCCAAAGTGAGAAAATGACATATTTCACTATAGAACATTCCACAAATACAATTTTATCAATTTAGAGCGAGAACTACCATGTTTTATTTTTTTTTGTTGTTATATATATATATATATATATATATATATATATATATATATATATATATAATACATCCATACATTTGTAACCTCTTCTACATCATCAATATAAGCTTGCATTTAATAAAAAAATTCTATGAGAAATGTTTACCTGGTCGAAATACAAAACAACCCAACGTGAAACAAAAAATCTTTGTCCAATGTCAAAATAATAAAGAATGTTGTCAATGAGTGGACGAGAAAAATTTTTAATTGCCACGCGTATAAACAAAACAAAACCTGTACAGTGTCATTCATATTAATTAATATAACGAGGGAGGAACTGACACGTGTTCCCTATATTATTGATGAAGTTTGATAAAAATGTGAATGATCGATACAATTGATTAACTGTTGTGTTGGATTTTCGGAAAATGTTTGTTTCGATTACGTTTCGAGATAAAAGCTTCAAAAGAAACCAATTTTGAAAATGGGTTACAAGAAATAGAGGATAGCATCGAATTATTGAAATTCATCAACATGGTTAGATTAATTTGAGTGGATACTTGGTAGAAAAACTACATTCCAGGTAAGCATTTTGGAGAGTACGATTCCATTATTATCTCAATATGTAATTTTTACTCAATTACCTTCTAAATGACTTACGATGTAAGTATATATATATATATATATATATATATATATATATATATATATATATATATATATATATATATATATATATATATATATATAAATTTAGGTGTTTTAAAAAAAATTCGTCGTCTTTGTCAAATATTCATTGATTTTATCGGCTTCCATAATGAAGTAATGAGTTTTTGGAGATTGCCTCACAAGAAAAAGGTGAATCACCAGGTATTACTTTACTTTGTTTTTGTTATTGATTGCAATAAAAGTTACTGACCATGATCAAGTTCAATTATTATATTGGGAAGACTTACATACCCATTCATTTGAACCCAATTGAACGCAATCGGCTCGTGGGAAAAATTTCAGATATCCTGCAATGTTTCCAAGAATGATTACGTTATGAAATTATGGATTGTTGGAATGATGTCCACACAAGAAAAATATGATAATATACACTGCAACCCAAAGGATCCCTTTGTGCCCTTTTCTTACTCCGATACTGGGAACTTAGTGTTTTCAACTGATCTGTTAATCCCACTCCTTTTAGAAAGTCCAGAATGTGAGATGGCTGTATCTGCCAGAGATTTTCGTCTTCTATTTCGTACGCTCCCAGTTGTAGTGCTCTGGAGATCCGTAGTGTTTCACACGTCGAGAGATTGTGGATAGAGGTTTCATTCTGTGGACAACAAAAATCTGTACGTAGCATTATCTGTGACTAGCGTCTTCAAGTCGACAGTACCCCGATGTGACTCCTGTTAGTATTCGAAATTTTTTTCAGTTTGGTTGATACATTAAGCTGATCTTCTCTGGTTATAGTTTACCAGGAAAGTCTTTGCCTATCATAGCCCAATAATTGATTTTACTCCTATTCACCTTCTTTTCTAATGCTTTTTCTATTGTTCTGTAGCTGATACCACAGAAGAGTTCAAGTGCTATGAAGGGCTTGTCTGCCCCCGCTTTAGCGAGCTTATCAGCTATTTCATTTCCCTTCACTCTCTCACCATTTGTAGGGTAACTTTATTTTTCTTGCTTGGTTCGTTTAATTTTGGATTTTATGATATTGGAGCTTAAAGGTGACTGCTTGACTATCGGACAGGATGATAATGTCCTGTTTGCGGTAGTTTATCTCTAGATTGAACTGCTTGAAAAACGCTTGATTTGTTGCGTATTCTTTCAGAGTGTTTGGTTCTGGACCCGTGCACTCCTATTCCTGTTCTGCCTAGTGCGGATCCAACCCTATACCATTTAATGGGATTTCAGTTCATCTCAATGCTCTATATCATACTATAATGAAAGATATAATCTAGATTTCTAAACGTTAAATGCCTAATTCAAAGTTAAACATCTATTTTTGGGTCTGGAAAATAGAAGAGAATAATTTATAAACGTTCAGCTTACCGTTGCCGTTATCGATTATGTTCACTGTTCTATCGCACACTTCGCACGAGCTTTTAGAAATACTCTTGTTACTGTCTTTTTTCTTGTAGCCTACGTCTTGAATAAATTAATTTTGGTCTTTACGTGGCTTGAAGAATTTTGGATTCTTAAACAAATAATTGCTTCAAGTAGAATCAGATCAATAATTTCTAACGTATATTTCTTCAATCATTTCGTCATTACTGTGTGTTTCCTTGTTTGTTGCAGTTGCAGTGTTTGAAGAGTTTTCGTGAAACGTTGTTTCTGAAGTTGAAAAATCAAAAGAGTTGTTACTTTCATAAATTTTTCATAAGCGATGAGACAACAGAAAATACAATTAGTTCTTTTTTACACGACTAACATTTTCACACAAAAACGTCACTTTCCATTCTAGTTTCGTCTTGGCCATTAAAGGGTTAACAACAGTGATAAATTTAAGACACGGATCTTGAGAACTAATAATTGTAGTACAAAGTGCAAGAATTACTTCACTACTAGGTACAATGTATCTACTAACTTCACTAATTTCACTTACTTACTCGTACTTCACTTAAATTACCAAATTTTATGTATTTGATGAAGTTTTTAACCTAACAATCATATTTAGATTCATCGGTAAAATATGTGTATTTTCGTTGAATAAATAGAAATTGGTTGATGTTTTTTTAGGTTTTGACAAAAATTTTATGGAGTGTCCAAATAATTAATACAAAAGTATATTGAGAATGTAATGTTAAATATTAGAGTTGGCTTGTACAGATAATCACTTCTCTAACTAAAGGTAACACTACTATTTCAGACATATATATTAGTAAACTTCTTTGTAAAAATATTATTTGAATAAAACAAACAATAACAAAAACGAATTACTGTCCATCTTCACATTCAATCCATCAAAATATCGTTAATTAGATCTGTCCAAAATTAATGATTTGGCTATGTCATAAGTAGAGTGACTAGCGTTAAGAGGGGCCAATTGTTTTCTGGCAAAGTTTCCGTCTCAGGTGGAGCTCCCCACAGGGAACTCAACGTGAGGTGAACTGGGCTCAGCCACCTGAACGCCAATTATTCGACAAATTGTAATTTATAGAATTTGGAAGGGACTTCTAACAGTATTTTAAAAAGGTGAGACCAAACTGCATATGATATTTTGTACTAATTTTGATAATCTTTCATTTGGAAGATTTGTCCAAACCATACAAACTCTAGCTAGAACCCGACGCTGACTTAATTTCTAAATTTACGAGATTAATTGTAAACATTTCAAAAAAGGAATGATCCTTACAATGATATGATTTCATTCTTGAGTAAAATAAACATCCTCGTATGAAAAAGTGTTGAATTACTTTTAGTTTTAAAGACAAAGCACTAAAAAATATTTATGATCGTTTTCTTCGTCACATTTAAAATGACGTTTTTTCTGGAATTATCTAGCCTAATTTCATATCTCCGCGTCATAACGAGTAGGGCATGGTTATCCTTATGATGGTGTACATAGTTACCGACTGGACGTGTTAGTTCTAGTACAGCGCGCTTTTTTTACGAAATGTCGGAAAAGTTAGACGTGCATCAATTTTTGTTTCCATCGAGGAATACTTATTAGACTATTACAGGTGTACAAGTATCACAGGTTTATAGCTGAAACATTGGAAATATTATGAATCGCCAAGACCAACAAAACCAGCAAAGTAAAAACAATGTTGACTACCCGCGCATTTACCGAGCTTTGCTATGCAATATTAGCAAATTACCAAGTCAAATAGGTTCGCTAGCTTCCGACATAACTCTTTGCGACTTTTGGATCTTACTCAGATATGAAGTTTCTTCCATAATAAACCGTAGGACACCCGTTCAATGTTACAGTGACGATAGGACGAATGCTCTGAAGGCAATTTCCCAAACTAATTTCCAAGTCTACTTTAATAGTAAAAAAACTGCAAGAATTGTATTATTTAATTGAATTGGGAGTATTTTGAAGGATATAAACCTTATATATCAATACAATTAATTTCTTAATTTCATTCAAGGGATACTTTTTTGCACTTCTTTTGGTTTTAACTGAAATATTGTATTATAATATAATTATCCTTTTCTCTTTTTGGGTATTGATGAGGATTGTTGTTGAAGATTTTAGAATGGATTGGTAGTTATGCATCCGAGTTATCACGAGTTTTAAATGTGAATATTTTCACAAATAAAACACAGTTATAGGGTTATATTGATCTCAAGTATTTTGTGAAAAATCCTCGATTGGTAAGGGAATAAAAGGATTTCTTTGTGTAAAAGACGGCGGAATATCAATCTCACGAATTCAGAATATTTGTGTCAACGGTTGAGAAATCAATGGAATTAACTGTATAAAAAAATCGAATAATACAATATTAGATTGTGCGGAAATATTGACTAAAAAAACTGAGCTAGAATTTGGTAGTTGAATTGAATTAAAAGAAAGAATATAATGAATAGTATTTATTATTATACAGTCATTTTTAATACATCAAAGAGTTTCAAGATATTAACTCCACTTTGATAAAAATAGAAAGTTTAAATCCTGTGATCCTTCTGTGCAGTTTCTGTTACCCATTTAATTTTTTTTTTAAATTCAGGTGTTTTGTGTGGGCCCGTCAGTCTTACTAAGCTGGTAGCAAAGTTTTGCGCCGGTTAACGAGGTTATTGTGGGAAGATTCGACTAAACGAAAGAAAGGTTTGATTTGGATTACTTGTTTATATTATACCATATATTTGATCTTTCACAAACTATAAAGGGCACTTGTAAAATGAAGTTCTAATGGTATTAATTTGGATTAAAGTTAATATACAAAGAAATACGTTAATATATGAGATTATTTTTAAATATAATTTCTACTTTTAACTCTTGTACGAGTGTTTTCAAAAAAAGTGAATAGAAATGAACATAAATGAACAATTTCGAAACAAAATGTTTTATTGCTGTTCGAACTATTAACCTTTAAATTTTTTCACTCTGAAGCTGATATCGCAGAAGCATGGGGATCATGAGTCATTAATTTGATGTTTTTCTCTTTCAAATTTATTCAGTTGTTTAACGTGCTTTATAGGAGCTGATATGCGGAATCAATCTGAAGCATATCTATTTCACACCTAAGTGCTTCTACAAAATTGTGCATTGCATTGTAGGTTGTATTGCAATCTACGATATCGTAAGAGACGCTTATATCTGCCTGTGAATCACATGGCGATCTTCTTTAATCATCTTCAGCACAGCATCGATTTTTCTAGGAATTACAATCGATTTGATTGACCATCTCGACATTTATTATTAACGAACACACGACCACGAGGGAATTTTGAAAACCAATTGTAAACAGTCGTCTCTGATGGTGCTTCATCACCAAAAGTTGAACCGAGCGATTATACGCAGCCTTTAAAATAGCCTTTTTTAAAATAGACATCGTCTAATGCAGTGGTCGCCAACCTGTAGATCAGAGAAGCTTCCGAAAATTCCAAAAAAAATCTAATTGTCATAATATTAAACATAAACAGCGGCAACGTTGCGGTGAGCGATCTGCCGCTGACGCCATCAAGCTAGAATCGGTTAGAACCGACCAGCCTGACCAGCGCATTAGTATTCGAAAACGATCAGGATTGCTTTGAACGGGATAAATACGCACGACGCGGCGACATTGCCCTTAGTTTAAAACTGAACCCGTAATCAACGTCCAGCGGTTGAGTTAGTAGAGAACAACAAAAAATATTATGGCAAGCAGTTCAGAATGGGAAGAACAGTACTTTTTTACAGAAGTTAAAGATAAAAATGTGTGTTTGTTATGTAATACTTCGGACTCCGTTGCTAAAAAACGAAATTTGGGAGACGTCATAAAACTGTACATTCTAATTTTGAAAAATCATTCCCACTACATTCTGCCGCCAGAAAGGAGAAACTGAAATAGTTGAAAAAGCAGTTAATTGGACAACAATCAATATTTTTAAGAACAGTCGACAAAAATAAGGCTGCAACTGAAGCATCGTACCGTGTGTCTCAGATAATTGAATAATTTGAAGACAGGGAAATGACAAAGCAGACGTTTTTAGAAGCTGCTGATTCGTTATTTGCCAACTTTAAATGAATAAAGACGAGATAGTTTCAGCTATAAAATCTATGCAACTTACTGCTACTACAGTGATGAGACATGTAGAAGTAATGAGCAATGATATTTTTTTATAGTTAAGGACTGACTTAGATAACTGTGTTTATTTTTCACTTCAACTGATGTCGTTGACACTTTAGTGATTTTACGATTAAAGAAGATCTTTTGAAGTTTATTCCACTGAAAGGACACACTACTGGACAGGAGTTGTTTTCTAATTTAAAAAATATTATTTCTTCCGAGAAAATTCCAATATCGAAAATGGTAGGCTTGACAACCGAATGCGCTCCAGCTATGGTGGGTTGTGATAAGGGTCAGGTGGCGTTATGTCCTAAAGATGAAACTTTTCCGCAATTTCTCTGTTACCACTGCATTATGTAGAAATTTCCTGAAACTAAACAACGTTATGAAACTGGTGGTAAAAATTGTGAACAAGATTAGAGCTCAAGCGTTACAAAGAAGATTATTGAAAACCTTGTCCGATGAAGTTGACTGTCAATACGGGGACCTACTCCTTCACTCTGAAGTCCGATGGTTAAGTAGAGGACGGGTGCTGAAACGTTTTAATGATGTCCTATCTGGCATAGTTCAATTTTTCAAACAACGTGATGAACCGAGTCCGGAACTAGAAAATTCAATCTGGCTTAGAGATTTTGGTTTTCTCATGGACATTACAGAGAAATTAAACATAATTTGCAGCTTCAGGGGAGAGACAAAGAACTATCGGAAATGATTTCTGATATAAAAGCATTTATCAAAAAGCTGGAGTTTTGAGAACAAAACCTAATTAACAGCGATGCAAAGCATTTTCCTATTCTTTCAGAAATAATATTTCAAAATCCATTAGAACCCTATGACAGCAAATATCATGTAGAAATAGTTTCTACCCTGACGATTAACTTCAAAAATCGTTTTCAGGATTTCAATGAAATGGCTTTAGTAACGCAGTTTGTTGTTTCACCCTTTATGGAAATTGATATCCAACAGTTTGCAAATTGTGTTATGCAGAACTTTGGCGAAGACATCGCTGCAACAGAAATGGAAGTAATTGAATTTCAAAATGATTTAGCCTTAATCCCAATATGAAGTTTATTAAGAACAAATATCGCAATCGACTTACAGATGAATATTTGGATAATTAATTGTATTCGATAGGCTGTATCAAATTATACTGCAAATATTAAAAAAATTATCGATGAGTCTGAGTGTAAGCCTTCTCATTGAACGTGCTTTTTTATTTTTCAATGTTTATGTTCATGATAGTGCGTTACTTTTTTGTTGTTATTATTAACTATTTTAAAATCTTACGTGACATGCCATTGTGGTTGGATAAAAGTTTGCGTTTATTTTTCAAACACTTTCGTTTGGTAGGTAGGAATGTAGCTATGAACAAGTACGTACTAGTAATATTAGTTATTTAGTTATTAGTTTATTATTAGTACCTATGTATTATATATTACCAGTTAAATAGTAAAATAAATACATATAATGATAAATTAACTGTGGATTATTTAATTTACGTTGCTTTATGTGGCTTCCGTGTGGGTAGCTCGTTGTTTATTCCAAAATTAACAAAGTAGCTCAACACATTGAGAGGTTGGCGGCCACTGGTCTAATGTAACCCTTCACAGGTGATTTCTATTTATGCCCAAATTGTAAAGTTTTAAACGTTTAAGTGATGCCATAACTCATTAACGTCATAAATTATTCGATTGTAAAAACTTGATTTTGTATATTTCGAAAGCATTATTTGCCTTTTCTTGAACCATAAAACAGCTAGTTGTTTAGCTAATGCGCTGACAAAAATTGAGTTACATCTTTTTCTCGACCTAGCGATCTTTTTTGTTGATGGCTAATGGCTAGTCGTGCTTGCTATATTATATAACCAGACAAAGGAAAGTATCTTCAAAGGATTGTAGACGAGCAAATTTATTTAGTAGTGATACTTTTTATAAGCTTGTTCATTATTTTGTTGTGAAAAACTTTAATAGAATTAGGGGTAAGAGTTTGAGAGGAGATTAGTAGGATATGGTTTACATCATTCTATAGTTTTTGATAGTCATCCCTGCTTCACGCTAACATGGTTGATGTAGATGTCACGTGATCACTGAATCGTGTCGCATACCATCAGCCTCCTCACAATCACGTTGCGTCGGTGCTATGCTCCAAAAGCAACGATGATAAATACCTCGATTTGGATGCGGTATACCTGAGCTACGAATTGTGTTGCAGTATTCTTGTACAGTTTGTTCAGACGTGCGTTGGCTTTCAAATAGTCCTGCTACATCGGTATAATAATTTGGGGGCTAGCTCTATCTTTGATCACTATGTACGACCACAGGCTGCCTGCCTGACTCACCAGTCGTGTACTCGACTGTAGTGTTGACTTGTACTGTGCCGACATATTTGGACGCTCCTAGTAGCTTCATCTGGATATTGGTATGGCGTGAACTTCCCAGAGACTGCTCGATTTTTGTTATTCAGAAGAAGCAAAGATACAATTTTTTTAAGTGGTGTATGAGTTTTTAGCGCATACAAATAAATCAGTTGGGATGGACCCAGAGAAGAACAATAAGTATAATTAAATAAATCACTGATTAAAAACTTTCATGTCTATGGCAAACTACAACGTACACATTGGATGAAAGATATATAAAAATAAGTAGTTATTAGTTTTAAAGATTCAAAGGTCATTGTATGGCAAAAAACATAAAAATCGAAAACAGAACAAATTTTTCATGAATATTTCATTCAATAATTTATTCATTGTACACTGAAAAACAATAATACATTATACAGAAGCTCAGGTGCAGAAAGTCATCGTAATGATTAATTTGATAAAAAATTAACACGTTTTTGTTGGTGTCCTCGTGATCAGGACAAAGCGAGTAGGTAGGTAGAAATCTAAATTAATTTGTGCATTTGGGTACATAATAGATCTCAACGTACACATCGTTGACTTGGCCTTATAATTAATTGTCTTCTGCATCAGATTAATGATGTTCGAAAGGGACATTCATTTATAAATATTTTTTTCAGTGTGGTCTCTAGTGAGTCTACAGATTCATTTTTATAAATGATTCTGAATCTCGTACAATGTTACATGTACGCTAGGAATTTTGATAATGTTGTTGCAAACCTAAAGGACACTATCACGTTAGTTATATTTTTCCCAGAAATTTTTTAATTAGAAACGAGCAGTAAAGGAATACTTCCCTGAATTTTGTCCAATATTTTCTAATTTACATCTAGATTATTTTCCATTCTGATTCATTTGTTGCATCTGCGTATTCTCTTTATTATTACAATATCCTATCCATTACTTTGCTTCGTTGTTTGTTTGTCAGTGAATCCAAAATCTTGCGATAGAATGTTGAGATACTCAAGTACTTCAGTTACTTAATATGGGTGTGTCAATCTTCATAATAATCTGTTTTAATTTTTGCACAAATAAATATTGTTGGACTTGATATTAGCCTTTTACATTGGACAGTTCATATATATATATATATATATATATATATATATATATATATATATATATATATATATATATCAATTATTTATGATGAAATTTAAATTTTGTATATGATGTCATTAGTTTTACAATATATTTTATTTAATATTTTACGTCACCTAATTTCTTCAACTCTACTGCTCTTGAGTGATTTTGCAATATTCCAAATTTCACAACTAACTACATAAGTATTAAACAATATATCTTTTCATGAAATTTTTGCTTTGTTTGTTCAAAAAACTTTTCTCTATCTATTAAGCAATTAAGGAGATGACACCAGAGAACTGGCGAAAAGCAGTCCAGCAGGTCATTAAAGAAGAGGAGAAAATGTGGAATCTTGACTACTTGATCGATCGGACTGTTGATCTATTTCTATATTATGGTATTTTGTTTTCACAATTTAGTTTCATGCTTTGTTTCGTTCCGTAGCTTTCTTTGGTTTTTATTTTCATTATTTCATGTATCAATTTTAATCTGAGTTTTTACTTCTACAGCATCTCTTCCCAAACAGTTTTGACTACTTCTTAAATCTGTTATTATTCATTATTTCGTACAACAAAGTCGAGAATGACTAAATGAGAACCCTATAAAATATAATCATCAAATACAAAGGTATTGTGGATAATTATAATATTTGATTCTGATTCTCCGTTATACATATCTCAAAATTGAAAAATATCAAAATAAAATTTCAATTCCATATTCAAAGCTTATTATCTATACTTTCGGAAAATTTGTCGGTGATTGTAAAACAACATTGCCATAATACATTATAACAAATACCAACACGTTCTTAAGCTCATAGTCGTTCGTGAAAAAAATACCGAAAGAAGAAGAACTAAAGAAAGAATTAAAACGAGTATGAGAAGAAGAGGAAGATTGCTGGTCTCATACTTGTTTGCCTACACACCCACCTCTATAAAATAAATTGTCAACCGGCCGGTTGCTGCAGTTCTAGGAAGCAGGCCGTGTCGTTGTTGGATATGCAGCATCTTGAGATGTCGTCGAGATAAAGACCATTAAGTACGACTAGAGACAATACTATTTCAATGTGTCACCGGCCACTCCGCATGCACACAACACACGTAAGTACCTACGTTCTAGGTACCCATTTCTACGCTCTTAATCTACGCACCGTTTTATAGAATTAATTAAAACCAATTCAATAAATTTATATCTCTGTAAAATGATTTCTAAAAGTATTGCATATAATGTATGTTTAATTGAACAGTAATTATTTGGGAATGTAAACTAAGAAGATTATTTCCTTGTCAATTATGAATTTAATATACAAATTATATTTTGATTTATAATTTGCTAATTCTAGCAGATACTTGATAAATTGCGAATGCCTATATTCATTCACAAAGTAAGCCACTTAAACAAACCTAAAATATATGTCACTATGTGTATTCGTTGCCAGTCTGGAAGAATGCCTATAGATAATAATAGATAAAAAGTTCAAATTCTGGCGTTAATGATTATTTGGAAGTTCTTATAATACTCAAACTGAGGAAGAAAAACAGAAAGCAAAGAACAATGTAAATTCAGAACCCCGAAGACTGACAAATCTATAAAAATATCGCATGGAGGGCATTCTGCAAGGAAAAGCTACACTGCAAATGGGAGATTATTAAAATTGGATCAATCTTGCTCGGTGAAAAGATATGGATTGAATTAATTGAAGAGAAATGTATAGTTATAATCATAATTAGCTTGACAGAATAAGAAGCGATATAGATAGATTATCAAGAAAGAAAATAGGTGAATTATATTGCAACCTAAAGGTTGATGATGATTTTTATCTACTGAAAAAGTTTGTTGTAATATTTAAAATGAACCTTGAACTTGAAAAAGGACTAAGATGCATACATTATCCATAAACATGATCGGGTATCTAAGAACCACTTCATATCATATCCAGACAAGGTCAAGAGAAGAACACAATGAAAAAATAATCAATGAACAACAACCAACATACACAATGGATATGCAATGCGTGTGAAAATTAATTGTTATATAATTGCATGGAAACGTGTGATCTCTTGCGAGATCGAAAGTAATGACGTTGCTGTTGCATTCATATTCACAAGCTGTGTTGTAGATATCCTAACAAGAGAAATTGAAAAAGATATAATACTGAATCTATTGTTATTTCGAGCGATGGTTGCGCATATTAAAACAAAAATGTAATTTTGGAAAATGCCTCTGGAATAGAGAAGAATTTATTTTAGTTATCTAGCAATTGAAAGTATCATACTCAAAGAAGAAGAAGGATAGTAAGGGAAAATGAAAAGCTAGGCATTCCACCTTCCATCTAAACGTAATTATAGTTAAAGTTCTTTCACGTAACTACTATGGATATTACGATGAACTTCCTCTTTCGTTATATTTTAGACATTTTGATTAATAATTAAAAAAGTGTGCAATAGTTTTATTTGATTAACATAGTAGCAATATTTCACAACCTAAACATCTGCACAAATATTAGGCGGAGAAAATCATGTACAGTTACAGTTTATTATTTATTTTGTTAGGAATGATTTCAAGAGATCAAAATCATTAAAAGAGTAAGATAGCAGTTAAGTCATAGTTTTTATAGAAACAAAATAATATTTGACCCGAACGGTTTTGTACATGCAAGGTCATGTTGTGAAATGAAATATTCATTTTAAAGTACAGTAACTTTTTTACCTACGAGTTTTCCACCATCGACACCATTTACTGCAACTCATTGCCTTTACTAACTTTGTACATCTAATGAAAGAGAACATGAATAATTTGTACAACGAAATGTTTTATTAGAATAAAATACGATAATAGGATCTTTCCACAACTTTGTGTTTTCCTTCCTACTTTTACTTTTGAACTTGAATAATACCTAATGTCTAGATGGTATTGGAATAAATTTTGTGGTCTATCTTATTTTCAGATTATATGTTCATCCCAAATCAATAAATTTTAAAGAGAGCAACATTCTTAGAAATCCCAAGCGCCCTTTCAAACATCCATTCCTAATGAGACAAACCATAAAAACGCAGTGTCCTAGTCGTTACCAAACATTTATAACATTTTAAGTATAATAATTCTAGTGGAAACGACATTTTACGAAGAAGGGTCACATTTAAGGGCTTGTAGGTACTGTCAAACAAACCACAATAACTTTAAGATTTAACGATCTGACAAGACAGCTTCATAAAGATTGAGGTGAGTCCCATGAAATTTTGCTTTTGTGGAAAACTATAAAATTCTTTCAGTTCTTATTTTAGTGCTTTGTTTGCAGAAAAAAATAATTAGTAGGTAGCTCAGGTATACATTTATATAATAAAATTCGATATAGGTTATATATAATGTACACACACACACACACACACACACACACATATATATATATATATATATATATATATATATATATATATATATATATATATATATATATATATATATATATATATATATATGAGGACCCAAATTAATGAATTTTTTAATCTTTAAAACTGACTTGCTATCAAAATAATAAAAATAACAACAAAAACCATATGAAAGAAAGTGAGAAGAAATAAATTAAGTAAACTCAAATCAAATATTTATCTATGAATGTGATATCATCTATTAACAAATTGCACAACTCCTTACGTTTGCATACTCCGTTTACTCCAAAAAAGAAGCAGCAATTATTTTTAATCTTTATAAACCACTGAACACGTTAAAGTTTTTATTTTTTGGGGATATTTTTCCTCTTCGAAAAAGTTATTGCTGATACCAACCCTATTTTTAATCCACGCACTCGATTTTATCATAGAAAACTCACACATATTTTTTATTTAATTTCTAGATATGTCCAAACATATACGCAATGAAGTTTACTTGAACGTCTTTATCCAACAATACATTATAAAAATTTTAATGTTATTATTGGTAACCAACAAAATATTATTCTTCATGGTGGTAGATGAATATTGAACGAGCAAATACGCTTTACTCTGAAATTTTGTTTCACAGAATGAAACGCGGAACACTTCTGATTATTATGTTTTGATATCAGATGGATACGAAAACCAGCAGAAACATAATCAGGCAACATAATCACATAATACAACAGGCAAAAGGCAAAGAGGTAAACCTGTTGGAAGATGAAGAAACACTGTTGAGAAAGAAATGCACTATGAAAGCTACAAAAATAGCCGTGGGGTGCCGTAATCCAATGATGAATTTTATCAAGAGAAATTAACAACCCAGGATTTGGAGAACATTTTATCATAGTAAATATTTCATATAGGAAGTTTAATGGCATAATAATATCATATATATTTGATCGAAATTTGGAGATTAGGAATATTAATTTTAGGACAACACAAAGAAATTTGATTGTATCCTTGTAAATTTATTACTATTGAAGAGTTCTAGTTAGGTCTTTGTGGCGTAATCATAAATTATTTTATTTCTCATAAATAAATAAAAGCTGCGATACCTTAATCTGCAAATGTCTTAATCCAAAATCATAAATTATCTGGAGAGACAAAAAAGTGTTCAAAAAAATCAGCTAAGAACTTTTTCTACATTCTCCTTCCTTTTTTTATCTTACCTTTTTATCCTATGCCCTTCTATTACTGAAAAAGTTGTTTTTTGACTCCTTTATGATCTTTTTGGTATCAAGATATTTTCCAAGCCTTATGTTGTACCTTTGAGTGATTTAAGCTATTTTCTAGCTATATTTTTTCATTTTAAGTTTTAAGCAGTTACTAGTATTTTATATTGAATTAAAATTTAGTTTAGTACAAAGTTTGCTTTTTCTTGATCTTATTGTAAGTAAGTTTATTTTTTTGATTTTTATAAGTACGGCAAAGAGTCGTAAAAATGTAAAATCATTTTTAGGCTTTAGCTCTTGCAAATCGCTGTACTTCCGTTTTGTTATTGGTATTTATGATTATATAATCGAGGCAGTTTATCCAACTCCACTGGTTCCTTCTTTGAGGACCCAGTAGGAAATATGATTGTATCTTTGTCACTATAGCGCCATTTCACTTTAATTTCGCCATCCAAAAAGTAATGAATTTGGCTTGTATCTACCACGCAAGAGTCTCATGCTTTTCTTCCAACTCTGATTGATTTGTAAGTTTCTATTCTCGGGTCTTCCATATCTTTGAAAAAGCCATAGTGTAAGTAAGTAGCTTCATAAGGATTTGTCTTGTTGGCTGTCGCACAAATTTCAACGTAATCAAAAGGAATTGATATGTTTCTTCTTCTCTTCCTCTTTTCTATGACGGCGGGCATGGTGTCGACCTCCATCTGAGTGTGCTCAAATTTATGATAGCATTTGAGAGTTGAACGTTCCTACGAGTATTTTGATAGGTGCAGCCATCTGAGTATAAGATGATAGTTTCATCTTTATCTGCGTGTTCTTCAAGGAACTTAACAATTATATAAGCAAACTCTCATTTACTCTTCCATCAACCTAGCTCCATAAAAACATCAGTCTTTATTTGATTTATTATTGTAGATTGTGAAATTATGCACAAGAAATTTAGTTTTGTAATACATCGTTGATACTTTGAGAATGGGGTCAGCATTACAAATTCCAGGTCCATAGTGAACACCATACAACCATCATCTAAGAGAGGTCTTTCTTCATTTCCTCTCTAGCCTCTTGTTTTTTTATTAAATGAAGTTCATATGTCTCTTTACTTGCGTTTTTGTGCTTATAAATCTCGTACAAATCGCATAGATCCTTTTTTGGTCTAAACAATCCTATGTTCAGCTCAGCGAAAACCTGATTAAATAAACAGTTGTACCCTTTTACATTTGGATTTACCATTTAAAAAGGTCGCTTTTGGTAGTAAATGACTCCTTCAAGAACTCCTTGTTGGATCTTGCTCGGCAGTAATATGATGTGAAGCTTGGGAAGGGTTTGCTTTCATAAGTGCTGCGCTTGACGTTACTCTTCCTCTACACGATGCTTTCAGGTGGCTGGATAAGGCAAGCACTTTTCCCTCCAAGATTTTAAAGTTGTCGGCCCTATAGATAAAGTATTAAGGAACATCATTTTACACATTCTTACATGAGTATTGGTATCACTTTTTGGCAAGAAAAATTTAAATTACATCTCTCATTTTCTTGTTTTTATGGGATTAGTAGGCATTCTACGCTGAATTTTGACGAGTTGGAGCAGAATTTGCACAAATAATTGCTTCTCATTCCACCCCATTTTCCAAAATCTCTTAAAAATTAAACGCCTCTCATTTTTATAAATGGTTGATAACTTGTATGTTTTCGGCATACAGTTGCACCGTGATTTCATTCTTTCTCTTCTCTTGGAATTGTGTAGTTTCATTTGCCGTCGGTTTTATCTTTCTGCTTCCTTTCATAAGCCTTGTCTTCTTCTCACCTGCGCTTGTTTTCACTTTCAGTCCTCTCATTCTCATCAACTAAATGCCGCTTCTTTCTGGCCTTTCTCTCACTTGTGTTATTCACCTGAACTTCTGGGTTATTTCCGATTTGCTCATTAATGGGTGCATTCATATCTATATTTTCCACAATGTGATATTCAGGTAAAATTGTGCCATTGAAAACAATATTATCACTGTTTGGAAATTCATCATACCTAATAAAAACATTATCTTGGTCGCCTATTTCAGCAAAGTTATCATCTTCTCCTTCTTGAGGCACCATGGTAACATTATTAGAGGTTTCTTGGGTTTCTAACGAAACGAAGTAATTTGCCCATTTTATACATGGAAATGCTTGTATTTTTTTAGTTGTTAGAGGAAACAATTTCTCAAATTTCCTAGAATACCACTAAACTACCGAAATTTAAAAATTTGTCGATCTATTAGGAAATATCGAATTTTAAAAGGGACAGTAATTGAACATCCTAAGAAATCCCGAGAAATTAAAATTTTTCGAAGGGTTTCAGCACAAGAAATTATCTATATATATATATATATATATATATATATATATATATATATATATATATATAAATAAATATAATTTCGAAGAAAACTCAAAAACACACAATTTCAATAAGGATAAACATAGAAAATTATTAAATATAAGAATAAAATGATTGAAGACAAAATTAATATCAATGTTCTAAAAGTGCTCAATAATAATCATTATAATTTCTAGTTTTATTACGAAATGCAAAGTTAGTTTTAAAAAAATATAAATCAGAGTATGTCATTGTTTTAAAATGGTCATTAAACCGTTTTTTTAACTTAAATTATCACATTCTTTTCGTCACTTTGGCTCGTCATTTGTTTCTTTGATTACTGAGCGCGAATTTGCAATCCCTCAAATGTGAATTTCAAGTTCTTGGATAACTCAACTACTTTTCAAACAGTAAAATACTTACTTAAGAGTAACACACTCGCAAATGAAAGCTACAAAAAATTTTACTGGTTATTTCAATTTTATGGTGTGTAACTGGCATCATCCCTAACGAAATTTTACCCAAATCAATAACCCGTTCAAAAAGAATATTTCCCAACAATAAAATTTTTACAAATTATAATCAAACTATATATTATCGAAGCAAACTAGAAATTTTTTAATCTGTAGGTGATTCGTTACAGAATCTTATTTATACGAAAATTCAAACTTCTTGTAATGAAGGCTCCAGTTTTCACAAATGCAATATTTTAAGTAAGTAAGAGATAACAAATGACACTCCAGGGCTTTTTGTAATCGAGAAAATACCATCTGAACGTATCACTATAATAATAACTCGTTTATCATAATAGGCTAGTTAAAGATATTTTAGCAAGTTTGGAAAATTTCAGTTAATATGTTTTTTATAAGAGTCAAAAACACTGTCTGTAATAATGAGCTCATGAATACAAACGTCTAACAAGATCTAAGTCAGTAACATGAACACATGTAAAATATGGATATACTTACATTGTCAAGTACATCGTCTACCAAAGGTCTAGAGGAAATATTTTGTCTTCTCCATTTGCTCATTGCTTAGGCCATCTCCAGTTAACCCCTTTTTTCTAGGTCGTTGGCTATTTCAGTATTCTATTTCCTTATGGGTCTCCCTATTCTCTTCTTTTTGTTTAATGGTGAAGAATACCTTCGATCGTTCAAAATATAACCATGATTTATGATAAATTAGATAGAAAACATAATGATACTTATCAATGTTTAATATTAGAATGAAAAAAATTATCTATCAAGACTCCAGAAATGTTTGAAAATTGCTGAATGGGATACTTTTCTTCCAATGCATTTTTATGAAGATCATTTCAATGAAAGTACTATGATGATTTCATAACTACATTCTTTTCTTTACTTGACGTCATAATTTGTTCGTAATGTAATCCGCAACCTTTTGACGAAATTTTTATTCCAATTTTTATTGTACTCAGATACCTCAAATTCAAACTTACCTAAAATGGATGTATTCTTATTCCTAATTTCTATTTTGATTAAAAACCTTACTATAGCCACAATACTTGATATTTCATCCTTCTGCTTTTGACACTTCCTATATTTCACATGCTAAGGATTAATTTTACTCAGATGCCTTTCTTTTCCACTAAAATTTTTTTTGTGACTACGTAAACTGAACGGAGCTGACTGATGATATTTCTATACATTGTACTATACAGTAATTCAAATTATACTATCATCAGAACTAATCAATAAAATTTCTAAATATGTAAAAGGCGAATTTGATTGATTCCACTGACGTAAGGAAAGAAATAAATTTTTATATGGTGACATTTATTTGTTGAACCATATAGATTATCAGGTTGTCTAATGTAATATAACGCAAATTAATCATTTCATCTAATGCTTCGCCGTCACAACAAATTCTACCCATCAATTTCTAGTTCTTATATTCGCTTTATGTGGCTAAATGCTACTACATAAGTTTCTCAAGTAGAAAATGCCGAAAACCCCACACACTTCATTCTTAAGACTAGTCGGTGTCCAAATCAGAATAACAATTTTTTATCTGCAAATTAATTTAACGCCATCTTCTGGCAGTAAATATTTATCTAGATACGCTTTCGATTAATAGAGTCCGATTCTAATGCTGCATATCCGGAAGGAAATCTCATGGCACTGATTAGGATGATGGAAAAAATTCTTCAATTGTTGTATCGGAAATCAAATTCAACGATTCCGTTACATAGACTACGAAGGTTGCTACTTAACCTTGGGATATGGCAACACTGCTTTACAGATACTTGAAACATTCATCTATGAATTTCGATGTGAATTGAATCAATAGCAGGTCTGGAGATGAAGTACAAGCCACCGTGTTTCGCTGGTTTTCCGAATTAAATCGTGGTCGCACTTCGCCACAGGATGATATTCATTAAGGTCGTCCAGAATCGGCTGTTGTGCCAGAAATATCGTCATGTGATATTTCTTTAGGCATATTTGGGCATCAGTTCCATTCGCATACATTCAATATTTCTTGAACATTTGGTTATCAAAAATATTTGTTCGCGTTGGATACCGCATACAACAATCGCTCAAAAAAAAGTCATGTCGATTGGTAAACTAAACAACAATCGAATATATGATCTTTTAAGATAAATCAAATTCAACAAAAGTTGTTCGAGCACGAAGCACTTCAAAGCAAATGGTCGCCTGTTTTTTTGGTATAACGACACATGTCGCCAGCGGTCCCTTAGAGCAACGTTGAACGGTCAATTCTGAATGGCACACCAGCATTGATTTGCCATAAGAAGAATCATTTTACACCACGACAATGCGAGCTCTCACTCATCCGTTCATACAAAATCGTTTTTGAACAGTCAGAACATCGAATTGATGGATAGATGATAATGCGTTCAAATCACATATTTTGGAGGTACCTCAATGAGAATCGAAAAAGTGGTCGACAATTGGTTCAAATGCATGCAAAAGTATTGATCTTGATGGACAATCGAAAAACGATAAAGCCATATCCAATTTTAAATATGTGTCTTCTGTAGAACTCAGAACTCAAGTAGCAACCCTCGTACATATATATCAAACAAAAAAAAACTTCAAAAGAATGTATG
Organism: Diorhabda carinulata; assembly: GCF_026250575.1. Classification (NCBI taxonomy): domain Eukaryota; kingdom Metazoa; phylum Arthropoda; class Insecta; order Coleoptera; family Chrysomelidae; genus Diorhabda; species Diorhabda carinulata. The sequence continues at coordinate 17,924,731 of NC_079462.1, forward strand.
AGTATATTAAAATTCCTGAGAATTGGAATAAATGTTTTTCCAATTCTACGTCTTAAATCTTTTTTAATTACACTAATTATTCTAAAGGAGATGTACATTTAACACACTGAGGCTTTTATTAATTCGGATATACCGACATTCACTATGATAACAGTGCATCCATCAAAAAGATTTTTAAAAAAATGTCGTTGTAAAGCTAACCCCATATTTTAATTCATGCAAACCAACATAATTCAATATTTTTGTGATAATATCTTATGTTCGTAAAAATGGTAACAAATTAATTTCACTTCCTCGTCCCCTTTTTTCATCACTCATTGGAATCTTGAAATTAGCGTGCTGAGTACGACGTAAAATGGACCTTCCGTTCTAGATTCCACCATGGCTTAAATTTCCTACACCATATTGAAAATTCGTTGGGCTCAACCATCAGAAAATACACAGCGTGTTCCGTGATATTGATAAAATCTTAATTATGAGTAAAACGCGTTATCTACCGGGCTGTGATCGCAATGCGTGCTAGTCCCTCGCACATTTCACTTGTTTCTAAGCCGCCCTTGATAAAAGGGTGGCGGGTAAGGGTAAGAGAAGCACTGTCGTATATTTAGTGGGCTCAAATAAAAGTAAATTATAGTGAATAAAAATATGATAGTGAAAATTACAACCTACGAATTCGGTTTCCGCAATAATTTAGAAACAAGAAAAGCCTCATTTGCGGTTAACGTTGTTACCATAAGATGTTTACATACAGAGGTTTCGATTTTCTTTGTATACTTCGAGATTTACAACATTATGTGAATCACCTTATAATTGAATATTTACATATTTCGTGCTCTTTGCAAAATATCAATGTAGATGTTGTTATTATCATAACTGTCATATAGATTTGAAGTCTTGAAGAAGAAAAATAGCCTAGTCTACCAAAAATAGCAGCGAGAAGTACAAGAAAAGGTCTTTAGAAAATTGTTATTCGATCAAATAGATACAGAAAAAATAAACAATTAGTATACTTAGCACTTAGAAAAAAATATTCCATATTAAATCTTGAATGCAATCTTAAAGAGATTACATTCAAACATTCAATTCAACTGATGATTCATTCCTACTATTCAAGCTGAAGAAGCAATAAAGGCCACTTGGCACGGAACAAGGCAACTTACATGGGGCATCTGAGGCATGATCAGATGAAAATCAAACGAACCAAGTTTGCACTATAGCTCAATTGCATCTTTGTCGGTTTGATGGCTCTTCTATTACCAGAAAGCAGGAATTATAGAAAGAAATCTAGTTACTTGGTTTACTGGTGGATTGAATTGAAAAATTTTTGTTGAACTATTTTTTTCGAGTTCTGTGCTATATGCACCCTTCTTGTTGGTTCGAAATATTTGTTCCTGATATTTATTTGCTTTCTTTTACTGTGACCAAATGATTTGTTTTTGTTAATAATAGCCATGATAACAAAGTTCATGGTTCATGGTTCATGGTCTTTAATCGTCTACGAGCAACTGGACCCGGAAATAAGATGCAAGATTGAATCGACCCGTGCAGCTTTCTAGAAGATGGGAGCACTATTTTAGAAAGATAGTATGAGAAGAAGAAAGATTAAATGTTATATTTTGTCTCTGGTGTGGTACGGAGTCTTGATACTGGAAGCCATCACAATCAAAAGCATTTGAAATGTGGTTACATAGACGAATGCTGAAAATACCATGGATGGCTATGCAACGAAATGAAGCAGTTGCAAATAGGGCAAATAAAGTTCATATAACGACTATATATCGTTACCAGATTCCACAACTTATAATGAAGGGCAAAATGAAAGGCCGCAAGGGCATAGGAGAAATCAAACCTCTTAGTTAAGGAACATCCGGGAATGGACAGGAGTACAGAGCATCGAATAATTGTTTAGAGTGGCTGAAAATAGGGATCAGCTCACCATTCTTATTGTCAACGTCAGGGGTACCTGACAAGGCACAATAAGAAGAAGCCATGATGCAGTTTCCTCGTATAGTCCCAAACAACATTCAATATTTATCTTATGCAATATTTTGACCTTTGTTAGAATTGCATCCAATTTCTCATTTATTGTCTTGCCCTATGCCTCAAGTAATGAATCATCTATTCACAGTACAAATGATTCATAATATCCTCATCAAAAGAGATTTATACTTACAAAATAGCATAAAGAACACAGCAAAACAATTATGGAGTTACTGGAAATAAGCTCAAATTCAAATTCGAATAAAATTGTTATGGTTGAATTTCAATGTCAACAGGAAACTAAACTTCAGTTAAACAATGTGATACCTGCCAGTCGACAAAAATATCTTTGCTGATGTATCAGCCACACAAATTATTTTCAGTCTCAAATTTTTTAACGATTTTATTCTGAGACCCAGAACACCATCGACCGTGAAGTGGTTTTGTCCTATTTAAATTATGGTTTTTCATTCTAGAGAACTTAAAAATCCGAATTACCAAGAAAACTGTTGAATATAAATAAACGATTAGCTAGCAACCCAAGTCAGTAAATAATTTGATGAAATAATGAACACATCGAGATAGTAAAAAGGAAACCAAATGGTGTATTTAGATAAATTAATCTTTTAAGAATTAGATAATTGGATCGTATCAAATAAATTACGTAAGTAAGATACACCGTGTGTTAAAATCCACCCTAGCGTTTGAAAATTGCTTAAATAAATAAGATCATTTCAATATTATTATTCAATACTGTTTTCCCTGAAAACTGAAGCTTTGAAAAAATATATTCCAATAATAGACTTTTTTTACAAGCTCTTTTGCTTTGAGTTTAAGGATAAAAATAATTATGTGTGCTATGATTAATATTTCAGTTTTAATTTTTGAAAATAAATGTTATTGATGTTTATTTTATGATAAGCATTATTGCAGATGGCGTAGCTATCGCTATCAATCAAAAATTCTTTCACCTTTCTGTCTTTAGAAATTGTCTTACGAAAATATATCATCATTTATCATAAGGGATTGTCTTTTAGAAAAACAAAAACATTATTTTTCAAAAAAAATCTGTTTATTCCATAAATATTCATATAGTGTCCTAAATAAATATTCAATCTACGACACTGTTGTAGAAGGAGGGTAGATTAACCAATTGTAGAATTGAGGAAAGTTTAATTCCAGTTTGAAAATAATTAGTGTCATCCTTCTTTTTGTTGGATTTTAAGGTGTCTATTAGGGAGAGCTATTTTACATTTAGATCGAGGTTTTTGATAATGTTTTGAATTCATAAACAGGTGTTAGGGAATGTAGGGATTGAATTAGATAAACAAATAGCGTATTTGTGACCTATTTTGTTTTGAACGAAGACTGTATTATTCTTAATATTATTATTTTCTTATGTTTCCTAGAAGTACCCAATACAATGAAATCCGGATTGAGATTGGAAAGGAAAGTAGGCATTTTAACTAAAGTTGACTTCAGCACTCATTTGTGCAAATTATAGTGAAATAATGTTGAATTGGAACTTATTTTCCAAATTGAAATAGTATTAGGTATTGTTATTTCTCAAACTAAAATTTGTTATTAATTGTAATGGAATACGAAATACTCTATGGACTAGAGAATGCAAGCAAAACAGTTTTTGTTGAAAATACTTTGTTCAATTTTATGGTCCCAATTTATAGAAAACGAAAAGCATGTTTCGACAGAAAAATTTTTGGAATCTAACAAATTTTTCCTAAAATATGCACCAAAAGTTTGTTTAGTGATTGTTGTTGACTCTATTTCAGGCTGCTTTAACTGTTGGCCTTACAGGAGCAAGTCGTTGAGAAGAACTTTGAAAATTAACCGATACCCAAACCAAAGTTCCTAAAAATTTCACCATTTTATGAGAAATCTGACAAATTTACAAAAACATGCAGAGCTTCGAGTATACAAATAAGAATAAATAAATTTGAAAAAACATGTAGCGAAATTTTCACCGATTCTGAAAGTATATACAGGCCATTGTCACCGAAGATCATCTGCGACTATATTGGTTAATTTAGAGGAGATTTCTCATACTAAACTGCCATGCTATGTAGGCGAATCCTTCACTTCTATAGCTTACAAAATAAAAATATCAGAAATTGAAATAGAACCGATTCAGTTTCTAGCGCCACCAGAACCTGAATACCACAACGCTGTAGAAGCACAGTACGTTTCCCCATCAAGTTTAACTTCGATCTCGGTTAATATTTCAATAACTGAAAATGAGTTTTAGCGAGACAATCCTCCAGGAATCACTTTCCAAAATTGTTCAAATATAATTGTTAATTAAAATTTGAAATAAAATAGAAAGATAGGTTAATGGAATATGTATTAAGCATTTTAATCTTGATTTTCATTTTGAACACACAAAACAAAAATGAGGTATTTTTCTTCCATTTCACTTCACTTGCAAACTTTCGCCTTTTTTTCAATAAACATTTTTAATAAACTACAAAAAATGTGAGCAAATAAATATTAATGGTAGAGAAAAGTCACAAAGTAAATCAGAAACATCCTCTCTCTCAGCTTTTACGGAGTATTATTGATATGAAAATACAAACCTATTATAATTAAGGATTTAGTTAACAGAACTGCAAGTATAACAAGACGCTTTTTTAATTAAGAGAATATCATGTATGAACGTGAGCTACGATAAATGCTTTTTTACATTAGGCTAATTGACAAATTTTTCGTTATAAGTGATTTTAGCAAGCGTTCAGTTAAAAAAAATACAATTAAATAATGTTGAATTAGAACATTACTATGAATATTCCATAATTACTGTTTTAATTTACCAAGCTACAAGTAGAACATTTTGTAAAAAAGGCATGATATGTCAAGGCTTTTTTTAACTAATAGAAGTTGGGTCACTTGAGACAATTTTAAACTTTACGCGTGTATTAGAAACCGTCCAAGCTAGATCATCCAAATCAACGCCATATTTAGGTCTCTGTCTATACAAAATAGGGCTATAAATTTTACTTAAATTATTTCGAACTTTTTTATCACTTTTATCACTAGCAGCTATCAGATAAATTATTCGTAGTTTTATCCAAATTCAAGAAATAAATAATGATAAAGTTTACTTAAATTATTTATGTCTTTTTTCTCATTGATAGTTTCCTCGTTCTTATGAATGTGAACCATTTCTAAAAATTCCCTTTTTCGTGTATTAGATTCTGTTTCAAGAATTTTTGAATCTTTATAATTGAATTTATTTTTTCTTGATATCTCATGGTTCGTTAATGCAGTTTATTATATTTATTTTATTCAAATTTTGTAATGCTGCTTATCAAATTTTCTAACAGATTCGTTCCCATGAAGTCAATAAATGATAATAGAAATATTTGAATCTCGTACGTTTGATTGCCTAGCACTCACCGATGACGTGGTCAGTCCTCCTTCACCATGTCTCAACGGCATTCCTAATCGTCCGTGAGGCCTTTATTATAGAGACAGTACATAAGATAACCGTGAGCGATTCTAAGACCAGTCACCAGCCAAATTTCGTTCCTTTAGAGCAGTTTATTGGTAAAACAGGCATAAGGTATAGATACTAATTCAATGATTTGATAACAAAAGTTGAACTATATTAAAAAAATGACTGAAAAACTGGTGGCGTGTTTATGGTAAGTGTATTTATAAATTCAAATGAGTTTCATGTACAAAAATAGTATTAATTTTCTCTAGGGGTTCTAAACAACTGAGTGTGTTCTCACTATCGTCAAATAAGGTCATAAACCTGTACCGACTCAAATTATTTTTTCCTACAATGTCGATCACCAGCCGACAGCGACTAACCGTGGTATAGACGCAAGAGGTATAGTTCGCTATGGTTCATAGATGGTAGTGAACTTCTAACAATTGCAAATATAAGTTACTGATCCTCCATCCAAAACAAACATCTTTACCATAAATTTCTGTGAAAAACGTATAACTTGCTAGGATTTGAAATTTTCGCTTGTTTTATCCATAGCCGGATCCCATTCCCAAATTTTTTCCTTTGATTCTGCGTAATACCTGTAGCTTCTATATTCACGATTGCACCGTCTTAAGCTAAGTATGATGTGAGATTGACCTCATTTGATAATAATAGTTATGGATTCTAATAAGTAGGTAGTTTAACCAAACTTCAGTTATATTTTTTGACTTCTCTATTCAATTTAATTAAAATGGTATATTAGTATGTCAACATTCTAGTTGATTAAACCAGTAAGGATTGGATTATAATTATTTGCTAATTAAATCACTAACAGCTAAACGAAAGATAACAAATGGATGATGACAGTAAAATGACTTAATTGACAATACTATACGAAAGCCACTTTTATAATAGGAATTGGAACTATAGTGAAAGCGTTACAAGAATCAGAGAAAAAATAGTGAGGATTGAAAGAAAAATAATAATAAAGATTGAATGAAACAGCAAACAGAAAATGATAATTCAAAGTACTTGAAGCGGTGAAAATATCAAATTATTATTGTATTTATGTTTAAATAGTTATTATAAGTGCCTGTAAGAAGCGGGTGGGCAACTTAGTATGGCCATTGGCCATCTCTCAGGAACAAATTATATCACATATTCAAGGAAAATAAAATATAACAAAAGTGGCTTCAAAAAACATGTGGAAATTATTTGCAGAATTTCAGGTCCACCACTAGAGGACGTATTTGAAATATGAAATTGAAGTTTCAGTATTTCTATTCAAATAAGAGTGGAAAGTTTGTAATAAGAAAATGCCAGTAAGTCCGATTTCGCTCAGCTAATTTTTGTAAACTGGATATTGTTTGATATCGCTTTTATTCAGCGATGCAAAGTTAATGAATTCTAATCAATTTAATTAGCAACATGAACTCTAGAGGGCGATGTTTCATATATTTTAGAAATTGTTATTTCTACTTATAAAATTAAGGAAGTGTCTAAAAGTTTGACTAGGTCTTTGAAAAGTGAACTAAATTAACATTATTGCCACTATACTACGTTATCTGAGTGTAAGGCTGTTAATATGATACACGACTCCCTAAAATACTAAGAATTTTATGGACAGTTGAGGCTACGTTTCATAGTAATGGTAAATTGCCATAATATGTACTACTGGTACGAAACATACTCTCATTGGATGTAGGAGATCCTATATCAGGGTCATTGGGCAGTGAGTGTGAGGTTCCGGATTCTAGGGGCGAACAAACCATTGATGGTTGGCCGGCAAATTATTCCATATACGTTCGACATGATGCACGAGATGTATTGATATCTAGTTAACCTAGAGCAGTTCCATGCGTACACAAAATTGTTACCTCAGCAACAAACAATAACTTATTACAAGTGTCAGTGTAAAGTTTGACGTCAAAAAAGTAAACCAGTAAATCGAGCCATCATCAAGTACCTGTATTTAAAAGGGTTAAGAGGTAAGAAAATTTACAAAGATATGCTTAATACCTACCATTGGTGATCAATATCCTTCGTATGCGACCGTGAAAAATTTGACTGCAAGCTTCAAAAGAGGTAAATTCTCCATTGAAGATGATGACCGATCGGGAAGGCCAGTTTTTGTGTCAGTCCCCGAAAATATCGATGCAGTTCATGACATGATTTTATCAGACCGTCGAATTGGGCTAAAACGGATATCTGAAGCACTGAATATTTCAAACGAACGCGTTCATCATATAGTTCACGTCAATTTGGACGTGAGAAAAATTGCTGAAAAATGGATCCCAAAATGTTTGAATGTTGACCAAAAATCGTGCAAGGGTAGAAGCATAGCGTTCGATCCGTGCTCGATTTGTTCTTTCATCAGTTTTTTGAGATTGCCATAGAGTAATCATGATTGATTTCTTGAATAAGGGTAGAACAATAACTGGAGATTACTATTCGACATTACTGACCACTTTACTATCATCTCTTTCCTCAACTGAAAAAAAGTTGAAAAGGTCGTAAAGCTTCTTCCAATCGAAGAGGTAATAAAAGCTGAGGAGATCTGGTCTGCAGAGCAAGAAGAAACATTTTTTTTAAAAGGTCTAGAGACGCTGCAGGTTCGCTGTAATAAATGTATCTACTTAAGAGAATATGTTGATTAATAAAATATTTTGACGTTAAAATTTTGTTTGGTTCTATAATGGGCTAAGAATTTCTCAATATATCGTCGTACGACATTTTGGACATCTAGGGTGCCACGAAGTACGTAGTTAGTCATCTAAGTTGTTAATTGCTAGATTTGTTACATGGTTTATTTAATTATTGCTAGATACATTAGCGCTACATTTATATAACGTCATCTAGTGGCAATAATAAGAGAAAGATAACAGTTTAAGCTACCGCAGGTAGGCCAATGTAAAAACTCTCCATCCAGAATAAAAATCTGGGCGAACGTCATAAACGTTTGAAGAAGAATTCTCGAGGTTTTCACATTTCTTAAGATATCTCGAAATAGAAAAAAGATATCGACGCCCTCTAGTATTCATGTTGCTAATTAAAATGTCTAGAATTTATATATTTTGTATTGCTGAATAAAATCTCTTTCAAATAACAACCACTTTATAAATTTCGGCTGTACAGAACCGGACAGGCACTTTTTGATAACAACACTCTTCCCCACCACTTATATGAAGAGATAGACTAAAGCTTGTGACTATAAAATGTGCATAATTTGTTGAAGAATTTAATCATCGTATATAAAGTGCCACTTAATTAGGTAAATTTTAAAAAAATGCTTCATTAATTTTACATTTTGAAATACGCCTTCAAGTAGTGGACCTAAAATTTCTGTTTCTTAGGTCCTCTTCTATTTTCCCCAAAACTGTAATATAATCTTTTCTTGGGATATTACCGGCGGCTGTTATTAGTTGCCCACTCGGTATAAAGATATCTTATCACAATGGCATTCTTTTTCAAAATGACTGGTGAATCATTTATTAAATTATCACTTTCAAATTTGAATTTAATCAGTCACTTCACAAAAAAAATATGAAGAATTGCTTAGCCCTTAGTGTAAAAAATTTTTTTGTTCAGATTATACTACTCTATTTTTTCAACTCTTCCTACATGTGTTTTATTTATAATTATTCTCATCTCTACAAAACTCATTTAATTCATTGAACACTTAGTTTTTAATGACTGATACGCCACTGGCTGATATCCAATCTGATACACACCATCCAACACTGAAATACGAACCAATCTGTGAAACTCCCATCCGCATCATTAACTTCTGCAACTAGCAACTGCATCTTTAACATCTCCAACAGTATCACTCTTCGAGACATACCAACATAAAGTACCCGCATCAATGAATCAAGCCTTTCTCGCCAGCCCATCTAACGCGGTGCCACTCGTTGGTACGAACGTGATCTGACCCGACGGTACTACTCGTCGAAACGTTTAGTTAGCGGGCGGATGATCGCTATTGGTTCCGCGAGTTCCAGCATCCATGCTGGGCTGGGAGGAGTTTTCTTCGCATGGGACTTAGTGCTAGTCTTCTTTTACTCTTTCGGTACTTCTTGTAGATACGCCAACGCAGGTGTCGTGAGAATACACGGTGGCTGATTCTTACAAATTTTTATGTCGACCGGTTAGGAATTATTCTGTTTTTTAACTTCAACCCGACAAGAAATGATTATCATCTGTATTTCAATAGAAATATAATTGCAATCAGTATTCTAACTATTTATAATAATTTGTCTGCGTCTTCATTTAATTTTCCAATTTTATTTTTATTGCTTTGTTACTGTGCCAATTTACCAAATATATCAGTTAGTACCTATCGATAACATAAATTTTTCTCAAAATTATTACTTTCTTAAAAAAGATCTGCACAATATATTTTCTTGAATTTAAATCTATTCTGACCGTAACAGAGCCTAGCAATTTAAAAATGCTTCTTCCTTTTGGGTTACTAAGATAGTGAATAAAAAGAATAAGGCAAAAATTGTATAAGCCGATATTTCGTCTGTTACTGAACCAATTTCATAGTTGAAAGTTCTTTTATATCTAGAGAGGTGATAATTCCATTCAAAATATATTTTAAGATGAAAATGACAGTTATGTTGAAGTTGAATCCATTTCTAGTAGTAATTTGAACAATTTTCAATTCATGCGCATGTGAAACTCTCACGCTGATGTTATGAATAAATTTTAATACGCCATAATTTACTTGTATAATGTCCTTTTGATGAACATCAACAAAGTTTAGAGCCAACCTTTTATGCATTACCTGAATATAAGATTATAATTACTTAGGTTACTGTGTGAAAACTAAGAATTTAAGTTTATTATTTAATTATATCTATTTCGTAATTTCGAAGTTACTGTTTTTATTTTTTTTGTCACTTTTCTTTATTGTTTGTGAGTGAACGCAATTTTGAATTAATTATTTACGTACTTTAGTACATCAAATCTTTCTTGAAACATCAACTTACAATATATGTATTTTGTGTTACTTGCCAAGTAACACAATATATATATATATATATATATATATATATATATATATATATATATATATATATATATATATATATATTTACAATCAATTCCTTATTGGGAATGTGGCGCAAAGAAACACCAAAGTGGACGTGGATGGATATATTTTCGGAGCTTTCGACTACTTATTTATTCATCGTCTGGGAAATAATAATTAAAGATTTTAGGTGGTTTTGATTCGTATTAATTCATAGGTTTCATATATATATATATATATATATATATATATATATATATATATATATATATATATATTATATATATATATATAATATATATAATATTTCTTAGACCTTTTTATATGTTTGTGCTCCTAAATGTTATTGATTTTATGTCTCTTCTGTTTTAAAATTAGTTTTTCTTAATTTTTGAAGGTAAAAATTGACGTTTCCACTTTTATTTAAAGCTTTATCAAAACATATATTGCCCCAAATGATCAATGCATTTTTTACTACGGGAAAAATATTTAACAATACATTGAAGCTTTCTCATACCTGTCATAAATGCTCTGATCCATTCGAAGTTCTTTAGCAGGCGTAAATAATGGAGCAAATTGGTAAATTTTATGTAGAATGCTCATTTAAGTTGATCGAATGTCGCAATGTTTATAGTTTACAAGTGAGACTATTTTTGTTATACTTCTATCTTTCTTTGTGTGGATTCTTCTATTTATTCTTCGGCTACGTCATCTTCCGTTTCTTTTCAGAGAGAGCAAATCAGCAGCGCTTACAACCAAAATAGTTGCCGAAGAATGGCTTAGCCCATTTCCGGTTTATTCTTCGGTTTTTCGACTTTTCAGTTTCAGGTATTTTGTGACAATTCGCTAAATTGCACAGGGCTCGAATGTACATCCCTCATTGGTAATGGCAAAAATTCTTGAAAAATGATTTTTTCCATGTCGCAAAAATACAACAATAAAGCTCCCATTATCTTTAATATCGTCTAAACACAAACAGATTGAATCATCTTTACGACATACACCAAAGATCCCAAACAATAAAATCACTTTTGCCAGTTGATATTATTCATCTGAAGCATGGTATAAAACTGTGGTTACATGTGCTGCCGTGCTGGACTTTTTTGGTATATAGCCTACAGCCTGATCCTTTTGGATATTTTGTGTTGCAAGCAATAACTTTTATAACTGATCAACCCTTTAGCATTAAGAATAGACTCCATAACGTAAAATATTTCATATTGTTGGCTTTTTTGAGAAAATAATTCAGAAGAATATTATCAAAGTTTCTTCTGCTCTCTTTGAAAATAACTTCTTATGCAACATCAATATAAAGAACAGAAGCTCACACTTCTGGATATCATATTTTCTACATTGAAACAAACATTCAATTGATATAGTTGGTAAACTGAAAACGAGCTGTGTCTTAATTTTTATGGAGGGTCGATGTCGATGTCTATGCCATTTTCATTTTAAGGAAGTAAAATGTTGTTTTAGGTTACCTTCTAGCAAATTTTTATTACTACAATTAACTCCATAGCTAGATCTTGTTATATTAATAAATGAATATCTACTTAGTTTTGATATATGTCTTGTCATAAAAAGTTATGAAAATTATCTGAAAATATATAAAACATATGTGTCGTGTCTTATTTCTTGAACTAGGTATCTTATAAACGTCCATAGAGTATTACTTTCCTCATTCCTAGGGCGGACCATATAGACCAAAATATGCTGAAGATGTTTACCAGATTTCATATTTTGTAAATTTTATTATCTTTGAAAACCTATACAACATGGACACGAAAAACTTCCAAGTTATGTTAAACTCTATATGTAGGAGATTTTTGGATGGAAGATACTTTTTTCTGACATTAAAGTGTGCTTTTGATTGACTTTGTTATTTATACATTCAGTCCAGCGTCTAATATTCTGTTTTTCAATCAAACTAAACGTTCATTTCGATGATAATTTCGTTATTTGAACCAAATATTTTACTGACCATCCATTACTTAAGGTTTGAAAAGAGATCCTTATAGTTGAAAAAAAAAATATATTTGATCTCTTAGGAAACTCTTGTCATGAAAACTGGATAAATCTAGAGGACGAAAACATATTTAGATGTTCCACTATAAGAGCAAACATAATTTTAAAACTCAACTTCCGTTTTATTAACTGTCATTCTATTCTTTTCATCTATATTTTACAGATACTAAGGAAGCACCAACAACCAATCTGAAACAGACTAGTTCTCAAAAACTTTTGCAACGTAGGTATTCTAACCTTGAGATTATCTTAACTTAAGCTTCCAATTAGTAGCATATTATTTTCAGCGCCGCTTTTATCGTTTTATTATAAATATATTTCTAGTGAATATTAATACAAAGAAAGAAAAAAAAATAGTAGAGTAGGATACTTCCAAATCGGAGTGATGTAACACCTAAAATAAGGTATTAAATTTCGTTTCAGCGGAGATAAGAAGAAATTTAATTCTTTTTAAATATATAAAAGTAAGGAAGGTAGATCATCTGTAGTTGCTTGTTTTGCTGGTCGTTATCTACTATTTCCTTACGGGTAGGAGCCATTTCCTACAGCTGCTGAAAAACCTACAAGTGCCCTTAGCTCCACTGGGAAGCTTTATGTCGATGAGAGAGGGCCAGTGGAAATTGACTTGTTTTAGAAATATAGTAGAGATATTTTATTTGTGTTGAAATAGGGTGAAATAATATTGTAAGAGTCTTTGAATTATAAGCAAGAAGAAAAATCTGTTTTTAACAACCTATTCGAGATCTTCACGTCTTGCAAGGAGTGCAGAAGCAAGTCTTTGAAACTTGAACTTAAAGAGGTATGGGGTATAAGAAGAGATAAACAGATGAAAATCTTGATAGAAAATTTATTTATTTATCGCTATGTTTTGTTATTTTATTTCAAGAGTTGACGTTAAAATATTCGTTAGTTCATTTTGAGCATAGCGCGAAACGTAGCGTGATTTTAGCACTTAATTTAAAACAACGACCTTACAAGAGATATGCGATCTAAAGACGCAATTTATATGAAATTTCAGGTATTTAGTAAAAATATTGTTGCATAGCTTATTAACGAGCATATAAGACTATAATTATGTCGTGACTTCGTGAAATTTTCCTACATGGCTTTTAAAATGATTTTTATAATAATATATTTGTATTTAAGAAGATTAATCGGTTACTGCTATGTTATACGACTTTTCCGATTTACGTGGATTTGGAATTGAAATATGTAAAGTATTTCCTGTTTTTAAAATGAAACATTGATTACACAGGCCAAAATACATTAAAGTGCTAGCGATTTTTCAATTGTGCATGTTTATAGTTTCGTTTAACATACAAAGCAAGTGACAAAAATAAAATAAGTTAAATCTTCTTTAAGAATAGACATGGAATAGAGGTATTGCTCATAATACCTACGTCTTGGAAAGCAATATGGCTCATTTTGGGTTTGATAAATAGATGGGTAATTTAATTATGCTAGCTATATACTAGCCAACTGTGCCTGTAAACTAGAAAAAAAGCAAAAAGAAAAGTGAGCTTTATAAAACTTGAAAATGGACCTTCAACTTCATTTTGTTATGCTAAATGTGTGTGATGCTCAATCACCCAACTTGTAAAAAGGCCTACAAAAAGGTCACCGAAAAAATCAAGAGCTAGTTTAACATATTGTTGGCAATAATGCTCATTCAGTTTACTTCTTCAAGTAAATACAATCAATTAAAACTTAATTAATTTGCTAATGTGTGTGAAATTGAGATTTTTATTTTGAATTATGCATATTGATGAAGCTGATAGACCTATTGGGATATGATTGAAGGTGTAGTAGTAGTCAATGAGAACTTTAGTGAAATTTAGATTTCGTGATTTCTTAGATTTTATGTAAACGTCAATCAAGAGCCAGAAGTGAGCTACCAAACGTTACCATTTATACACAAGAAAGATCTCGAAGAGGACTACCAAAAGAGTATCTAGATCTTTATTTGACTATGACTACCGGACAGAGTCCCTTCTCCTCTTTTCAATGCTTTTAATGTTTATTTTAATGAATTTTTTATTTTCGTACGCTTATGAACATGTGATTAGGTTTTTTGAACATTGATTCGTATTATTCATAAATGAGTCTTGGTGTGCTCCTAAATAGGATAGCAGTACAGAAGTTAAATTGTACCAAGATAGTGCATTTGCTGTTTGGGGAGATGTTTTATTATATACTTGCAGAATTATTAGTTCTTAATAGAAATGAGTTATACACAGAACTCTCAGCCGGTACTAAGAGGCCTTGCTTGGCTATAATTAATGGTAGAGGAAAGCATACTCGTTTATTAACTAAGATTACAATGCAACAAAATCGTAAATTTATCAAACTTCATACGTATTGTGAATTTTTTCAATGTAAGATGTTCAGATAAGTTCAGGTGATAAATCGCAAAGACTCATGGGTTTCTTTGATGTGCCGCCAATACAGTTTTATTATCAACAGCCAGGTGTATTCGATGATATCTACTATTATGATAGATTTTCACACTAGTCTAGTTGTTTCAGTAACACGAACATTTATTGCAGCTACTATTGACTACTGACCTTTAAAAAGTCACTCGGCTTTTCACATCTGTTAGGTTTCTGGTACTGGAAATGTTGAAGCTGAGATATTTGAAGCTCATTTTCCCCGTACATAGTCAATTTGTAACCCTTCGGTATTGTGAGAGATCCGGTCTTCTATAAAGATATTCTCTATATGCCGTATCCATTCTATAAGAATAAGGTCGTCGTCATTGTGAAGAATGTTTCCATCCTAATATCCTTAAGAGTCTATTTCTACTTGCGGTATTGATTCCAGTTATCCCCATCATCAAGTTGAAGAGGGCTAACTATTCGTCTTAAAGTTATTGGTATTTTTATTATTGGTGGAAAATTTGGCATTTCTTTAGTGGTTTCAAAACGTCTTACAATCGTACTTTTTTAAAAGGTGTGCGAGGTCCAAAAAACATATGAAGTAAGCTTATAATCGATACTTTTCTTTATCTGTTGCAATAAAAACATTGTGTATCTATTCTATCTTTAACAGTGAAGGGCTTAGAAGAGAAATATATCATAGTAGTTGCTCTTTTATTTCATTTTTTAATATCTTTCCAGAACTAAACTAAAATTTTTTCACACTGCTCCGTTGTTCGTGATTCTGAATGAATCCATAATGTCACAATACAATTTTCATTTTAATTTAAAGGTACTTAAACAACTCCAATTATTTTAAAACTTATAACACTCACTATAACACTCAAATATTCTATATAAGTCTCACGTGAAAATATTTTTTTGCATAAGCACATGCCCAATATTGAGCCTTTTACATTTGACACTCAATATATATCATATATTTAAAGTATCTTTAACTACCTTTCTTTGCATACTTATCACTTGATATATATAAATGCATCTAAATGTTCAGGTCTCTTCTGATTCAAAATTATTTTTTTTTTATAGATTTTCACACTAGTCTAGTTGTTTCAGTAACACGAGCACTTATTGCAGCTACTATTGACTACTGACCTTTAAAAAGGCACTCGACTTTTCATATCTGTTAGGTTTCTGGTACTGGAAAAACTAATTTTGAAACAGAAGAGACATAAAATCAAGAACATTTAGATGCATTGATATATCAAAAGTTTAAGAAATAAGAAATTGAAGAAATATAAATATATAAAAATTTGCTCCATTCTCTTTTGTCAAGAATTGTTCTGCTTCTCTCTATGTCGTGCCCCTTTTCGCAAGTATCTATTACTTTGTCCCATGTTGCTTTTTTGTTCTTGCCTGCTTTCGTTTCCCATACTCTCTTCACTGGTCTTGAATCCACCATTCTTTGTAAATGATCCCAACAACTCAACTGTCTTTGCTCGATGAATTCAATAAGAGACATAATTTCCTGATCTTGTCATATTTGGTCAATTGTTAATATATCTTTATTTAGTTCATTATTATTCTAATAATAAGAAAATTTAGTTTATTTGACAGACGCATTAAACGAAAAGAATATTTAAAAATCATTTTCACATAGAATTAACTTCTCTTTATTTTTTAGGATTGGTGGCGTTCGGAATAATTTATTTGAGGGCGTGAAAAAATTTGTTGTTATAAATGTTTTGACGCCCCTAAATTCGACAATAACATCTCTAGATAAAGAAAATCCTTATATCTCAGCAATTCCCCCTGCGCTTACCTCTCATTCTCTTTCAAGAAGATAGAAGCATCCAATATATTTCCCTGTCAAAAACACAATTTAAAAGCAATATTCTTTTCAGATAAATAGTAAAAGATTCGCGAATCGTCTCACAATTTACAACGTTTCATTCCAAATTTATGGTTGGATTCTTATAAAAGTCCACAAGCCATATCGCATACAAATTCTCTACCTACTTCTCTCCAACTTATGTAAAAATAAAGAAACGTAAGTCGTAGATAGGGGTCGAGTTTGTTGAAACTCGCTGATATGATATCTCGATAAGGAGAAGAATTTCAAATTTTTTAATGATATTTAAAACAAATTTTTATCCCTTTCACGAATTTGTAATTCAAAAATTTTATTGTTCCTATTTTGGTATTATCGATTCTACCGGTCGCACTTGCATCTTGATTATATTTGTATTAATACAATCATGATATGATTAAGCTATGTATGATTCTTCAGTGTTTCTCGCTTATTTAAAAGCGACAAATTATGTAATGTATAATAATTAGAAGCCACAAATGCAACGTAATGATTTGTGTTTTACGTATAAATCAGAAATTGAATACTACCAGAATATTTTGTCAATGACACACTATTAGAATAACGGTCGGTCTCTGAATACGATACCTTGTTTATCGAAATATGCGTTATGAAGTGTTGGTTGAATTAGATTATGTATTTGGTCAAAACTCTAAAGTTGCCAACATTAGCAAATAGGCTCTCTATTCCAGTTTTACTTCACGTCTGAAACTTATAACTATTTTCTTCTGTTTTTTTATGCATTTAGGTGTATCATGAAAATGATAGATTTACATTACAAGCAGCGTGTTGTGATTCTTGTGAAATTCTTGGTGAATTGTGGTGTATGAAGACTAGTGTATGTGAAAAACACGCTTCAAAAAGGAATAAGAATAACGTTTGTGTACGTTGATCACCGGTTTATTCGTTGTCTGATAAATTGGATATCAACAAAGTATTACCAGCCCACAAGATGTTATATGAAGCTTTAAGCATGCGAATTTTGATGCCAAAAGTACTCTTCATAAACAAAAACACATACCAAAATTAATCTACATTGTTTTGCTCCTTTTAGACAGATAGAAGCTGTTTCGTTAGGTTATCACTGAAAATGAGACCTGGATATTTAAAATAATACCAAGACCCATATAAAATGTCGGCAAAAGTCACGAAGACAGGATTGATCTTCCACCAGGACAACTCACCGCTCTCCCCATTTATTATGCTAGAGTTTGTTGTAAAAAATGCATTCCTATGATGCTCTATCCACCTCTTGGATCTGGTATTGCCTCCTGTAACTTTTTTCATTTTCCAATAACTACTCTAGCATGATGGCGTAGAATAGGTCAAAGAAAAAAAAAAGAATCGTGAAGAGAAGCTAACTATACTGCAAACTTCAAGGATTTTTGCTCCCTTTTATTAGAGCTTCCCTGATTTCTAGACAATCTATTATCGCCTTTCAGTTTCGGTGATTGAATTAACCTCAGTATCTTATATTGCTCCAAGAAGGATCCGCTCCTATAAGTTTTTTACAAAAGCTTTTTCTGTGTTGATCTGTGATGATATTAAGCATCTACGTGATCCGGAGTTTGTACTCATCCCAATAGAATCTGCTTCCATTATTTTCAGGTAAACATAGTTTTTAAGGCGTCAAAGTCCATATTCTTGCTTCTCTTAAAAATCTTGTGCGTTCATTTTAATTCAGAGAAGGAGAGTTTTAGAATCAATCAAAAATAAATCTTTCAAATAGAGATAGTGGAAGTTAATCACTCGTTTCGTAATTTTGGTAACCCCGAGGAAAACTGAATTTGTGCATACGAAAAGGTAGAAAACATGTTTAATATTCAAAATTATTGAAAAGCACCTATTTTTGTTAGGTTTAATATGTAGCTATATCTATTGTAGTTGTTACTAATTGATACTTTGTTGCAATAACAATTTAAGCAACACTCTCACAGAGTATGCCGACGCCATCAGTATAATTGAAAGCCTCAGGATGTGAGTTGTCTTAACTTCCATATTATTATTCCAAGCAACAAACAACAAATGTATAATGGCCATGCTAGTCGCCAACATCAGGCTAGACAATACCAGAAGAAGAAACTCTTTTTATTGTTGTAGTACTAGTGATGCTTAGTGCTTATAGCTGATCTTTGAACAACTTTTCTTTTAGAACGTTCAGATGTAGGATGACTCTAGCTGCCAGAGATCTACATTTCCTATTTAAACGCCCCCGTAATCCGTAATCTTTTATACTTCGAGAGAATATGGATAGTGTCCGTTCTCTACGTAGAGAAATATACTTGCTGAATCCTCTATAGTATCAAGTCCCGACAAGATTATTAACATTCGTATATTTTTCTTTCTTATATTGATACATCCTGAATATCTTATTTGGTTATAGGTTTCCAAAAGTATCTTATTTTTAGTACTTTTTCTATTGTTCTGTAGCCAATTTCAGCGTTCATAACCTAGAAAGGTCTTATACACCCTTACTTCAAAAAGTCTATCTATTATGCCATTTCCCTCCAATTCGGTGTGGTATGGAAGCCATTGGAAAGTAACTCAATTGTTTTTCCCTAGATCATTTAACTTAATTCCCAAATCAGCTTGGATCTTGTGATATTAGAGAATAGATCTTTAATGACTGCTTGGCTATTGGACTAGGTGAGAATCGCCTATTTGCAGTAATTCCTTTCGAAAATAACTGGATACAACCTAAATTGGTAAGTACAAGTTTTACAATAACTCTGCAATTCGTTGTTAAAAAGATAAAAATTATTTCATAGCTTTTTCCTAAATGTAAAGGAAGCCATGTATTTCTAGTTTTTCCTCAAGAATAATACATTGTTGATAGACAGTTGTGTGATGTTATTTAACACTTTGCTAAAATAAACTATTCATTACCATCATTCTTACAGTCGTAACAAGTTTTTTATATTGTGTGAATTCTAATTCCAGAATAATTGAATAATTCATTACTTATATCTTCTATAAATTCATCACTACCTGTATATCTAATCGCATTCTTCTGTGACGAATCAATCAATTACATAATGAAAATCGGTAAATATTTTTGTACGTGTAGAACCACAAAAATAACCGCAATCACAAGAAGTAAGAGGGTTATTCACCAATTAAATAGTGTTATTCCCTGAAGCAGGTGCTATTTTCTTCACAGGGCATCTGCTTCCTTCCGGGCCCCCTCGTTATCTCGCGGCCCATCTTTGATATTTATCAGCGGCGGACAGTAAGTAATTAGGCCCCGGGCGACTTCAGGACCGTTATGGCCTATAACCACAAACATTCGACGTTAGAAACCTATGGTCAGAACTTGGTATGTTGTCTCAAATCGTTATCAATTTGTGAAAACTACAAAACTACGCGTTATCCCTATATATTCAATATTAATGTCCCGAGTGCATGTCAAATTGTCGATAATTTAATTTTCTCGAGTGCGCGAATGCGCACAAGAGGAAATTATGAGACAATTTGACATGCACGAGAGGGCATTTTGGAAGACTATTTCCTGAGAAAAATTTAATTTAAAATAAACTTAATTCTGTGTTTAAAATTTATTATTCTTTAAATTATACCGTAGTTGACGATCATCATATAAGAAGTGGTGGAAGCAGCATAGAAACACCATCGTCGGCCTCCAGTAAAGTTGTATATTCTAATTGCATTTTCAATAATTGTTCCTTTTCTTAAAATATAAAATTAAAACCAAATGATGTTTATTAATCCTAGACGAAAATTTGGCACTAGTGCAAATTATCGATAATTTGCACTAGTGCAGTATTATCGCTGAAATTTGATCGTTGCTAGGTAAACATAAAATATTACAGCTTTTTGGTTGGCTTAAATTTTTCGAAGGAAATAGTCAATATTAATGTCCCGAGTGCATGTCAAATTGTCGATAATTTAATTTTCTCGAGTGCGCGAATGCGCACGAGAGGAAATTATGAGACAATTTGACATGCACGAGAGGGCATTTTGGCAGACTATTTCCTGAGAAAAATTTAATTTAAAATAAACTTAATTCTGTGTTTAAAATTTGTTATTCTTTAAATTATAATAAGAAGTGGTGGAAGCAGCATAGAAACACCATCGTCGGCCTCCAGTAAAGTTGTATATTCTAATTGCATTTTCAATAATTGTTCCTTTTCTTAAAATATAAAATTAAAACCAAATGATGTTTATTAATCCTAGACGAAAATTTGGCACTAGTGCAAATTATCGATAATTTGCACTAGTGCAGTATTATCGCTGAAATTTGATCGTTGCTAGGTAAACATAAAATATTACAGCTTTTTGGTTGGCTTAAATTTTTCGAAAGAAATAGTCAATATTGATGTCCCGAGTGCATGTCAAATTGTCGATAATTTAATTTTCTCGAGTGCGCGATTGCGCACGAGAGGAAATTATGAGACAATTTGACATGCACGAGAGGGCATTTTGGCAGACTATTTCCTGAGAAAAATTTAATTCAAAATAAACTTAATTCTGTGTTTAAAATTTAAACAATAAGAAGTGGTGGAAGCAGCATAGAAACACCATCGTCGGCCTCCAGTAAAGTTGTATATTCTGATTGCATTTTCAATAATTGTTCCTTTTCTTAAAATATAAAATTAAAACCAAATGATGTTTATTAATCCTAGACGAAAATTTGGCAGTAGTGCAAATTATCGATAATTTGCACTAGTGCAGTATTATCGCTGAAATTTGATCGTTGCTAGGTAAACATAAAATATTACAGCTTTTTGGTTGGCTTAAATTTTTCGAAGGAAATAGTCACTATAATATTTCTGAATATGTTTTTGTAGTATATATTTTAAAATAATGTTCAAAATTCAAAAAACTTTTGTCTCCTCCAGCAACAAAGATTCAGTTGAAAAGATCAACACAAGGATTTCTCATTTCATAATAAGCTAAGTTTGTTTTTCTATACGAGTGCTATTGAGAAATTAAGGAACCTGTTGGTATTGAAAAAACCGAAGAAATTGTGGCAAATATCATAACGATGGATAGGCGTTGAACTTAAAACGTTGTAGTGCCCTGAAGAATATATCTCACTGATAGAGAATTTCAAGGCGACAAGGTTTCTAATTAATATTCATATCGGATGCTTTAAATATATACAGGATTATAAAAAAAGGTAGCTGGAATTTTTAAGCGAAACGCAACTAGTAGAATATTTATTTGTAAATCAAAAGATGCAGCAAATATTTCTGATTATTTATTAAAAAAATTTCAATCGCAATCGCAACAATTTGTGGTATCTTAAAAATGTTTTTTCTTTATTTTAAGTGCTATGGATTAAGAATTATTTAGACTATAGAAAATCTAATTAGGTGTTCTTAGTTTTTCCTCCAATTCAAACGATCAGAATATCTGTTTTTTTATGATTAGAATAGAGTTCTATTCTGCTGCAAACTTGATATATTTTTTTCAATTTCATAGAAAACATGAGTGGGAAATATACTCACGAGGTTTAGTAATTTTTTGTAGGTAAGAAATATTTTATATGGAATTTGGAATAGTCTTGACATAGGAATATTTTCTCTGCGGGGCTTGAGTTAAGAAAGTTCTAATTGGATTATTCCACGTTTGTGTATGTGTGGTGTTCTACGGCTGCCTATTGTGTTTGATGAAAATGATAGTGTAGAGTGAGTAGATGATAAGTAGACAATATTTGTAATCATGTTGTTTACAAACAAACATGCAATGGTCTACGCAAATTCACTGTAAATTAGTTGAATGAATCTTTATTTGATTGTTGTTTCCATCATATAGGTCAGTTACTGCGGTTTACACACACAAGAAATTGAAATACGCGTTGTTAAAAAATTGTCAGTGAATAAATTATGGAAAACTTATTATCAACTTTATGCGCAGGGATCGTTTTTTAAAAATCAGAAAAAATTTAGAAATGGTCAATATATCACAAAATTTCTTAAATGTCTTTAATTTCTTATTTCTTAAACCTTTTATATATGTTTTTTTCCTAAATGTTGTTGAATTTAGGTAGAAGAGACCTAAAATCAAGAAAATTTATAAGAATAAAATTTCTTAATTTACTTCCAACCCAAAGAGCACCTATGCTATGACGAAAGTATGATTAAATACTTTGGAAAACAAAGCTGTAAGCAATTTATTCTGGGGAAACTAATTCATTTTGGTTTTAAAACGTGGTGCATCAACACAACTGGTTAAAATAAGCGGCGTCGGTGTTCTGGGAAAGGTTATTTGTCGTCATCATAACAATGTGTCAAGTCGGCATCTGTATAGAATGTTTTATTCTAGTTTCGAAGCAGAACAAGATTTGTGTATTAACTTTACCAAAAGTATTTTCATTTTCTGTTCCCAAATCAATAAACAAGATTCCAGAATATAAAACAAAAAAATCTGAATTTGAATTTTCTTGCGGTAATGATAAGAAAAAGTACAAAAAACCAACTTTTCTTGAAAAAAACTTCAGGCGTTAATGAGTTAACGTAGAATATTGCTCCATCACTGGATAAAATTTTGATTTTGATAGTTAGATTTCATAGTCTATAATATCTTAGTGTTAATATGAGTTTCAACTGAATTTTCTAATCGTGTAATATGAGACGATAATTAAGTACACTCTAAATCTATGACCATTTTTCACAACCAAATGGTCAGGACATATGATGTTGAGACCTATTCCTGCTGAAAAATTGAATTAACGTTTATTTTATTTCCGTTAATGCTATTGTAGACATGTACAAATCACTATAATCACTTTTCCCATAAACTTGAGAAGGCCGATAACACCTTCGTGCAAAATTGACAACCATTATTGCCAAATTTTGCCTTTTCGCTTAATAAAACATTATTTATATAATGTACTTAGTCGTCAGCTTTCATAGGCTTATCTACTGTTATATTTATTTCATTTCATTCATTGGATAAATTTTGTAGAAGAGTAATTAAAGATGCTTGTGTAGTCTATTGAGAGGATTTGGTTTCGTCATACCATGGGCAATTGGCGCCATCCAATGAACTTCTTACGGTTTTAGACAGTTGATTAACTTAGTCGCTGATCGTCTTCTTCGGATCTGCCCTTTTGAGATTTTATTGAACATGCTAATGTAAAAAATATTTGTACGTGGGTGGAATTCATGAACTAAATTCTTCGGAAATGATATTGGTGAATAAATATTATTAGTGTAGTGTTGTAAACAACAACCGAGAAAAAATTCTATTATGGTATAATAGATTACACAGGCCTACATTCAAAAAGTGGGTGCCTAATATTTTTGAGCTGATTTTAACTATATTTTTATTGCTGCATCTAAATATGGAAGCAGTTTTTCTGTATCATCTCTAGATTTTTAGATAAATTCACTTATCTATCAATGCCTTTTTCTATTTAATACTTTCAAATTTGAGTGTTGTACAATTTATACAGGGATAGATTCTTGTATATTTTCCTTATTGTCAGTCTTCTTTTGTAACAAATTGAACTTAAAATAATAGTATTTATGAAATAACTTATTCTTATTTTAAAAAATGATTATTATTTTAATTCATTTATTACAAAAAGGAGACTAACAATATGAGATATATAACTGATTGGTTGAAAAACTGTTAACAAGTGGGATTTAATCCTACTTATTAGTGTCATCAGTTAGTTCCGTAGGAATCTGATGGATACTGGATCTGTCCAGTATCTGAAGTGACCTTCAAAACTTCAACTGCAGTTGAGAGTTCAGGTTAGTTTGTGAATTCTCGCGGTGCAGATAGAAGTTAGCGTCGTATGAAATTTTTCTTTAGTAACGAGTTGTTGAAACGTGAATCTAAAACGTAGATTGTTAATGTGAATTGCTGTTTTTGTGTTCTTGAATAGAAATAAAATTAGTTCAAGTAGAAGAAGTTTGCAACGATCCTTTAGTTCCACGAGAGAAAATCATCTTTCCACCACTGCTTTGCTTATATAGGGAAAAAATGCCTCAGCTGAGTAAATAAAAAATTAAAGCAGGAATATTTGTGGCCCACAAATAAGACAGCTGATTGAAGTCCCTGACTTCATATATTCAATGATTGAGATTGAACAAAAACCCTGGAATTCATTTGTTTCAGTTGTCCAAAATTTTCTGGGTAAACATAAAAGCTGAAAACTATGTTGAATTAGTCACACAGCCACTTAGACCGTTTTTCTGATAATTTAGGTGACATTAGTGAGGATATTGATCTAAAATGAGATTTAGAACACAGTTTTTGAAAATCACGTTCGATTTTCAGGGGAAAGTTCAAATTTAAAAGAAGAACTTTGATTATCATAACTTTTTTGTGCGATAATCGATTGCAGATGATCAATAATTTTTATTGATCAATTATCAACGATTTACACACTCAGACAGATTTTGCACTAAAATTAAATAGTAATAAACTATTTTTATGCTGAAATGTCGAAAAGTATAGAAAACCGCAAACCTCAGTAACCTATAAATTACGCTGCTGTTGTGATTTGATAATTGACAACCAGATAAGGGAAATAAATAATTTTCGAAGATCAAAAAACCATAGACAAATGGAACAACACATCAGTTGATCGCATTTACTTACTGGTCAGCCAAGGTAGAAAGATCTTATCATATGACTACGACCTGATTAACCAGATTAGTTTTCGAACAGTGAATATGATCCTGGTTAGTTTCCGAACATTCAGATTATTATCATAGTTTCAGAAAAGTTTTTATGCTAGATGTGTTATTATTTAGCTGAACAAAGAGGTTTTATTAACTTCTACGATAAGTTTTTGTTAAAACGTTTTTTTACTTTTAGAAATATTATTACGAGTATATTTGAGTATATTAGCTTATAAAGGATTTCAAATTTAAACTAATTTAACTATTTGATCTAATTGATCTAATTTGATAATGTTCATACATATTTTAGATGCTTAACAATAGTTTTTGTTTTATCCTCTCGACAATGCCATTCACTCAAATCTGGGACAAATAGTACATGATTCAATTTACTTTGCCCTCATTAATAGACTAGATACAATTCCAGTCCAAAAAATTCTATTGGTAGATAAGAAAGTAATTTGTATGTATCAAACAGCGATTGAATAGTCATGAAAATAATAATGTAGGAAATTATGTCCGTTGCCATGTAGATGCTTGTCATGAACATTCGGTTAAGATACATAAAATATAGCATTAGACAGCGTCGACTTAAATATGTATTCATGTGAAGAGTAAGTGGAGGGTTAATATTTCAGGAAGTTGAAATAATTCGCGTGTTAGCTTTGGAATGGTTATACATAAGATAATTATTGAGTTCAAGTTTTTTTTAGAATCAAGTAGAAAACCAAAAATAAGAATTAGAGACTAACTATTAGATATAGATAAAATTTCACATATCAAGAGTTGTTCGGTCTAAGCCTTCTGTTATCACTTTAAGGTTTTTGGACTTGTTCACTTCCAAATAATTGAATATTAGACTTAGTTGCAATTTGAAGTAACATAACTATAAATATCAGAATAGAATATCCGACAATATATACTTTTTGAGCTTCGCAACGGTAGTAACTCAACAGTTGCGATTAAAAACATCTGTGATGTTTATCCAATTTCATTGACGTTTTTGTATAATAACGAAAGAGAAAAATACGAAGATCACGCATTTAAATTTTCCATATTTTCCTGTTATTCGGTTAATTACTAGAGATAAGATAATCCAATACGCAAAACACAGTGATTCGCTCCAATATTTGGTGGAGTATACGCGGAATTGTTCATTATAATGTGCTGAAACCTAGAAAAACTGTTGATGTAGATCTTTATTGTGAAAAATTGTATGCAAAATATGCAGTGATTGTCGACAAAAAAGCGCTTTTTTGCAACATGATAATGCAAAACCGTACAGCGTTAGACGAATATTGAAAAATTATATGAATTGGTGAGCCATCACCCGATATCCTCGAATTTTCATTTATAGAATCACTACAACATTTTCTTAGTGGCAAGAAATTGAGAATTGGGCCGTTTCTTGATGCCCTTCGATTCAATTCTTTTATTTATATCATTAATTTTTTATTTCAACTTCCTATAAATTTTCATGGCTTTTAGTTACTTTCGTTATTCTGTTCAATTCTCTCATATAGTTGATCTTATATCCAACCTTTTGGCTTTTCCATCTAATTTTTGTTTCTTTTGGTGTACTCTCCATTGGTCTCAAATTTTTCACTTTGTTATTGTTAAAATAAATTTGAATACAGAAAACATTTTCTATTTTCTATTGTTAGATGTTTTGCTAATATACAAATGTAGAAATTAACTCCATCTATAATGAATATACGCTCTACTATCGGTTTCGCATTGCTTGTGAAGATCCTGTTTTCTTTTTATAGCTATCTCTGTATTATTCGAAGTATGTATCAATTTTCGACCTAAGCCTGAATCTTACTGGTCTATCAGTGTCATTCACTGCTGCTATCTACTATTGTGCTCTTTTTTATTTATGTTTGGTACAGGTATTTAAGATTTTATTCCTCCTCCTTTGATTGATTTAAGATGGTAGTGGTTTACAATTTCCTACGTATGAAAAATATCTTTCGGATTTAAAACGATCTGTAAATTTTCTTCTTCACTTTGGCTTTACATATATTTTTCCATCTGCAATCTTTTAATATTCTCAAAACATGGCTCTAATAAACTTCTAGTAAGAATTTTGTTTCCATCTTTCATACAATAATTTATCATTAAGTTAGAGTTAGATAGTGGGCCAATGAGCGGATTTGATTTAATAAGGCTGTCAATATATTATTGTTCTTTTTTATATCATGTCTCTGTGGGCTGTATAAAGTTGTGATTATCACCTCATAAGTCTTTGTTTTGATTTTTTGATTTTACTGGTTTGGCCAGTATTTCTATCATTTGGTACTCCAGCTTCGACATTTTCTTTCTCTGGGCGCATAATAAGATACACGTTGTTTCCACTAAATTTGATAAATGATTCTTTTGTTATTGTTATACATTTGTACATATTTCTTAGATTGTGTTTGACCATAATTTCAGTAAAATGTGCTTCTGCTATGGTTACATATTCTTTCTCATATCAAGATGTTTTACATGCAGTGTACAATATATGTGCATTTTATGTCTTGACCGCTGTGTTTGCAAATAATATAGGTAATTTTAGAAATTCTTCACTTTTTATTAATTCTTCCTGAGCTTTTTCCATGTAAACAGGTTTTATATAGTAACTGGGAAACATGAGACATGCTATTTTGGTGAACTATGTCATTTACAGTTTTCGAATTCGTTCTTAGAAATAATTTTCTTAGAGTGAACATTTTAAGTATATGAAAAAGTAAGGTTAAGATGTTAATTACTGATATCCATTACATAATACGTTCATTGGTACGCATACCTCAGTTAGAATGATAAGGGTTTGAATTACTTATCAAAATAGGTAGTTTCTGGTTTTAGTACAAGCATTCTACTGATGCAATTGTGTTTGTATTCACAGAATAGAATTCTACACATATATAGAGGGTGTTTCAAAAAAAGGCGGCCCCGTCTATACACATTTACGATTTTACAGCAACTACTGGCAAAATTGTATTGAAAAGTTCATACGAATATGTTTTGGAAGCTGATACATCCAATGAGTTTGTTTTTATTCTGACTCTCATAGAAGACGCTAATAACACGGTTCGTACCAAGTATTATTGAACATAACTTTTTCAATATTAGATTCATTAAGCAGAAAGGTATTCTTGACAAGACTCGATACTGTGTACCTTTTTCGGAATGTTTTGATTATTGAGTAATAACCGATGCTGGTATGAAGTAATGATAAATGTATTATTTGAACAAAAAATCACAAGATGAGAATTTGAAAAAAGGTATAAAATAGAATTCAATTATAGTAGGTGTTCAAAATGTCCTCCGTTTTCACGAATGCACATTTTTTCTAAAGAATCAATTAATCTTCTAAACGGTTGTGAATACACTATGAGGTCATTAAAGTAATGTTGTCTTCCAATTCTTGAGGTGAATTTACCTTTGTAGCATAAAATTTTTCTTTAAGATACGACCAAACTATGTAATGCAAGAGATTGAAATCGTATGACCAAGGAGGTCAATTAATCGGAGCTTCTGCACCTCTACCAATCCGTCAATTCGGAAAATAGTTACTCAACCATTTACGACACTTTCTATCAAAGTACGGTAGAGCTCCATCGTGCATAAAAAGATCTTCGCTCCCAAACTAAACACTATGTGGTGGTGAACATGGCAACAAATGTCGAGTGAATATACACAGCTAAAAAATTGCAAAAATTATTCCAAGACTTGTATGCTATTTCAATGAGCAGAAGTAAACAATTTATTTTTAATGAACATAAAACTCTATTACAAATTTGATAGAATTTTATCTTTAGTTTATATAAAACAATAAAAGTATCATAAATTGATTCTGTCAACCGAATATGGTCATTTATATATTTCTGATCAGCTATTCATCAGACTGGCAAACCTAACAATACCACAGATATTCGTTTTAGTTGGTTGAATATAATAATATTTCAGCAATTCATATTGATAAAATATACTCGTTTTATTAACCACCAAAGGTTGCCAACTTCATCATTTTTAAACACCAATAGCAACAGTAGCGGCTTCATTAAAGCCATTAGTCAAAAATAATAACGAACATTTTCAGAATTAGTTCAAATCAGTTTAATAGACAAAAAGCTCAAACCACTAACATATTGAAAGATAAAAGACATATGAAAATAACAGAAATTGACAACAACTCAATCCGTTCATTTTATTAAAGCTTAACCGCCGTTTAACTCACAAACCACCTATTTTATAGATAGCCCAAGGTTGAAACATTTTTATAATTCAAGTTCAGAGCTCTGCTAGCATAACTATATATCAACTTTGCGGATTTGAGATAAAATTGGATAAAATAATGTTGGTAGACATTGTGTAGTTGCTCTTGTTGACTTATTATTGTTGTGTTGTGCTCGTGTTTTTATGTACTTTTGATTATGTATAGTGTTAGCTGTTGTTAATTTTTCAAAATGACTTTCCATCAATATATATATATATATATATATATATATATATATATATATATATATATATATATATATATAGCAGGGATTTTCCAGCGTTTTTTTGCCGCATTCCACATTTCGTATGCCACTCTTTTCCATTCATCTATTCGTTTTTCTCGACAGCTCTGTTTCTCATATTTTATTCAATTCCTTCCTTTCAGGTCCTTGAGGGTCTTTCTTGTCTCCTTTTATTCTGCGATTGATACATCTATGCTTTCTTCGGCCACCTGCTCTGCTCCATCCTCAGCACATGTCTATACCAAAGCAATTACTTAGTCTGTATTCTCTCTGTGATTTATGCGATTTATGTTCTTCGTCGTATATCTTCATTCCTTATATGCTCTATTCTGAATATCCTGCATAATCTTTTTAAGTAGTTGATTTCCACAGCCTCTATATATTTCTCCCGTCTATCTGTTAGTTGCAAGCACCCACATTCTTACACACAAATATGACTGTATATTGTCATTTTTGTGTTTAGGTTGGTTTTTTTGCCATAGCAATGTGTACAGAATTTGTGTAGCTTTTTTTCCTTGTTGCACTCTATTGTGCAGATATTGTTTTGGACATAATCATATTAAAACCCAATTTTGCATATTCGTTGCGCAACTTTCTCAGCGTATAATCTGCATCGTCCTCGTCGTCAGCTATAATAACTTGGACGAGTGCGAAAAATAGAGTTGTTTAGTCCTTAATGCTTAACAACATCTTTCAACAAATATTGTATTTAATATTAAGGTCTGTTTACTTAAGATATAGCATTTTTATTAGCTATTGTCGTTTTCTATTTTTATCTTATTAATAACTATACACAACGTTATGCTTATAATATTATTATAATTGAAATATTATTCGATTACTTTCAAAAGCCTTTTTATTTACATTTTAATTGAGTAACGTAAGTAAGTACTCTTACAATAAAGTAAATATTTTTTTATAACTAATAAATTTTTTTCATAATAGTTCTCAAAATTTCATCTTTTTTTGTGAGATTATATCTTAAAAACATTCTATTTTGAGAAATGTAAACGAAAACAAAAATTTGAAAATTCATTACTTCTGAGGTAGCAGTATGAATTATCTTCAAATAATTATACGCAAATTATACGCATGAATAAAATTTAAATTTGCCAGTATTTTATGAAGGAGGTCGTATTAGTAGGTCAGGTCAGAATCTAGTGAATTTGCTTAGAACAAATAAGATTCTCGTGATTCATATAAATATAGGTAATCTGTGGGTTTATCTACTTTGTTGAAGGTAAAATTGATTCCTGGAAATATTCAATTTTTCCGGAATATAAGATTGTACTCGATAGATCTATAATAAAAACAAGAATATTTACTTTTTTTATTCTAAAGACTTTATTATAGCAAAATATTACTGTAGTCTGCAGTGAATTGATCATTTTACTCTATTTTAGAATCTGCTAAAAATAGGACGTACCTTCATTTGCTATTCAATTAAAAATTGTGTTAAAAGCCAGTGAATTTTTATTTTAATAATCTTAATAAACAGCTCATATCATATATTTTTTATGTCATTGTTTTCTACCTAGTTAATATTTTCCTTCACAACGTATACCCATAATATTATATATTTGGTCTGTTTTCGACTCATGAATAAAAAAATAAAAACCAGTGAAAAATAATTTAATTCATATTTTCAATAGCAAATATTAACATATATTTTTTAAAATTCATTTAGTTTTACAAAACAATTTTGTGCTCCACTGGTAGTAGATAATTGTTGTTAGAAGAATATATTAGTAGGCATCAATTCCTCTTTCCTTATCTGAGGTTGTGAGAATTGTGACACAAGCTGATTATTGACACCGGACGTATTTGACAGTTAGAAAGCCTTTGAAAATATGTATCATTCTATGGAATTCAGCGAAGGTTATTCCGTACATTTAATTCATCAATTTTGTGGAATTTTAAATTTTTAAGCTTGATTTTTTCATAAAAATACATCAATAACATTTAACGTGTTTTCTCCACATTTTTATCAACATCTTGGTTTCTAATTTATTTCAAAAGATATTATACATTTCCAAAAATCAATAATTTGAAAATTATTGTTTATCCAATAGTTTTGGCTGTGCAAAAAGAGTAGAAACGGTCCTGTGTTAATGTTTCTATTCCCAATACGACACAACCCACCTACCAATATGCTCAAAAACAGAACGATAACGTTTGAATTTCGGTTCGGGTCCAGCGATTGGGCTGCGTTTCGCAGGTTGAACAAAAATATCACTCTCGCCATTATTTTTAGGAATTTATTAATTTACGTTTCGACAAAAAACATATTTCCAATCGGGACAAAGCGTTTCTGATTCGTTGAATCGCAATGCAATTTTGCAATTTGTAGATGCGCTTTTGTTATTGTTACAAAAGAACACCGGCTATCGGGTATAAAACACGCATTTTAGTTGACAAACCAATTTTGATATTTCTGATTTTGGAACCTTTTGTTGTAGATCATTTGAAAATATATTCGTTCCTGTTTTCTTCTAATGATAATTTATTCACGATCTTTAACTGAAGTTAAATCCCTAATAATAAATGGCAAGAATTTGGAACTTGAATTGAAGATTGTAATGAAAACAAAATAAGATTATTATTGAGAAAATCCAAATATGCAGTGTGCATATTTCACATATTTGGCATATGCATGCATTTTTTCAAATATTTGTATATATGCTTGGTAAATAGCTTGTTATGTCTAATTGAACAAATTTTGAAAGTTGTAGAGCTTTGCCAAGTGTTTTAAGTCAAAAAACAATTTTATAACTTTGCTATTCTGAAGCAATTACTTTGATTGCAGTTCTTAAGAAACTAATCTTGAAATATATGGGTATTCACATCTTAAAATTCAAATGGCGGCCTACATAGGGTGTAGACCATTTGGTATTTATTTTGAGCTTTTGAACAGATAATATCGATTTGTGCTTTGAAGCCTTGAGGTATTTTATCAATTGCTTTGAAGTCTTGAAGTATTTTATCAATGTTTATTAGTAAAATGCCCAAGTCAGCTCTGCCTCAGTATGGATTAAGTTATACAAAAAGCTACGTATAGAAAATAGAAATGGGAAAAGTATTCTATTCTGCATGCGTTGAAATTGTAAGTATGATTTTTGTATATTCAATACAAAATGTTCTAGTTAAAAGTAAGTTTCTTGTCAGCAGCATACAAAATTAAAATACGGAGAAATGCATAGGATGTTTCAGCTTTGATTTGATTTTCTATCTTTTTTTTAATCTCGAAAAATAACAGATTTCAAATCATTTGGACATTTGGGGCCCATCCGTATAAATTTTGAATTTTTTTGTTAACAATGTATATCTTGTATACTGATAATGTTGCCTTCCAATTTTTTCATTGCAGATAAAAATTTTTAAATAGGCCAACACGTGGAAACTTCTGCTCTTATTGATAAATTCTTTTCTCTATAAATAATCCAAATTCAATGTACCAGGTAACTCAACACTACGAAGGAACGATGTTAGTCCCTTATATTCTGGTAATTGAGGAAATTGAAGCTTAAATTTGGAATTAACACTTTTTTTTCTTGTTTTGATGAAGTCACCGACTCTAGAGGACCTTATATTGCTCATTTATTGATACGTGTTCTTAGCGAAGACATTCTTCCAATATCTTACTTCAGTTATAGAACACAAATGCACTGACAGTGGCTAGATTTGTACGGGAAACTCTTTCAACATTTTTTCTTTCAACACCTATTCCTGCTCATTTTTTCAGATGTAGCACCGAACATGAAAGAGGCTGGGCAAAATTTGAAAATCTTTCACTTCAACTTAATACATGTAATAATGTCTTGCCAGTGCTTTATATAGGGTTGCTTAAGAGATTAGGTAACATTTTACTCTTGTAAATAATTTAAATTTAGGTACAAATCTTTATTAGAGCCTATAAGGGTTCAGTACTATGAAGAAAAATAAATTTGGGACACTTGGCTGGAAGTCTCTTTTATTGTGAGAACTTTTGTCAATTAAAATATCCAATTTCAGAATTGCCTGACGAATCTTCCCAAATCCTTACTGATGTTGAGCAATATTTCGAAAACACAGAAATAAAACAACTTCATAAAAACCATTCATAGCTTTGCTTCTAGAAAAATTAAACAAATAATGAATATAATTTGTCATTTACAGGAAGTATAAAAATATTGAAGCAATTTTAGGCATCCATAAAAACATTCAATTCTCACACAAATCAAGTGACATTTGAAAAATAAATTAAGATTATTTCCTACTTTATATATAAATAGTTATCAAATCCACCTTTTATTTATCCTTATAATCAAGAAGAGGAAAATTTTTTGAGGAATGAATAACTCACAAGCTCTTGTGCATTGAACGGTAGATTCTTTCGTGTTCAGAAGGATTTACATCGATTGATAATTGTGATTTCAAATTAATAAAGTGTGACATATGAACTGTTTATATTGAATAATCGAATATTAGGGATTCATACAATTTATCCTCTACACATTGCTCGCCAGACCAAGGTCGTGAATCGATTTTTAAGAGCACTTTGATGTATCAATCTTGTCTTCCCGTAGCAATTACAGGTATTTCAGAGCTATTTTTTGGTAATAAAATAATATAATACACTGAACAACAAATATCCATCGATCTTTATGAACAAATCTATAATGCTGATGGTTAAAAAATAGTGAACTTTTTTTTGAGGAACTATGAATCTTATTTGTGATACCAAATATAACAGAAATAAGTGGGACATGAAGATGCGGAATTTTTTGAAAATGAATAGTTTTTTCATAGACATAAAAGAGCTGAGGAGTACCAAATGGAAAGAGAAGGATGCAGACAGATAACATTTAGATCATTAGAGTTTTTGTTAGTCGAATTTTTCAACGAAAAATTAGACTATTACGGTAGGGATGACTAGAAGAAAAATGGGGGGCACATCATTTTTCCCATGTTTTGAAACCTCTTGAACACGATTATGATGGTTTTTCGAATGTCTGTAGTTGTTGTAGTTGCGAGATGATTTCCTGTCTAAGGTCGAAACTTTCCATCTCCACCCCTTTCCATTTTATGGTCATTTTTGTTATATTTTCTTATTTTTTGGCCAGAAAAAGTTTAACTAAAGGGTTCGCATGCAAGTAGGGTGATGTTGAAGAATTGTCTTTCTCAAGTTCAAAGTTTTCTTCTTCAGTTCTTCTAGCACAAAACGCCCGAAATCATTTTGATCGTTGTAATTGTTGAATTGGACCACCTCCTATTTAATGAATAATACGAGTATGATCGTTGCTAGGGTGATTTTTTTTACTTCCCATTTTCGAAATTTCTTGTCATTATGACAATTTTTTATTTGTTGTCAATTGGAATTGAACAAGAGGGTTCGAGACCACCGGGTCTATTGAAATTATGAATTTTCATTCGAGAGAGAGAGTTAACTTGCGAAATGAAAAGTTATTGAGGAATAGCAAATTTTCCATATAAAGAAATAAGATTAAGAATTGATATCATTTCCAAGAAATTCATTTTATGGAAAGATTTGTTTGTGTATTAGTTAAATTCTTCATTCGACGAAAAATTCGACTTTCGTGATGGAGCTCTCCTGCTCACGGCTTTTTTTTTATTTTATAGAATATAAAAATAAAGTAGTTTATGAATGGAATGGTGAATAGTAG
Organism: Diorhabda carinulata; assembly: GCF_026250575.1. Lineage (NCBI taxonomy): Eukaryota > Metazoa > Arthropoda > Insecta > Coleoptera > Chrysomelidae > Diorhabda > Diorhabda carinulata. Next base: position 17,960,235 of record NC_079462.1, read on the forward strand.
TCTTGAACATAAACTTTGTTTATTTAGAAGGGATATCGCATTACGTTTCAAAGTTTTATCAGATCCTATTTATGGAAAAAACACCCCACTCGACCCTACTGGGTAATATACACATGTTTCTATTATGTTTTGTTAACTAATTTTGGGTTTATAAACATGCGAAAAAAGAACAAAAAAGATCTCAATCTTATAATTTGGATTATGAACAGTTCGGATTACACCAAAACTTTGTGGTGAGATAATTTATAGTAAGCATAGCCAGGATATGAAGATAAGCTACTTAATTTTCTACAAATTAGTTTCCTAATATTATCGCGATAATCATCGAATTCACAAAAGCATAAAAAATACAAGATGAGAGCGAAACTATAGTTTGGAACAACTGTAATTTGTTGATTTAGCTTTTAGATGATCACGCAAGTTTATTTGTGAAGATTACACATTGACAGACTTATTAGTGTGTAGATAAGGAACGGATACACATAATTTCAATAATTTCAAACGTATAATTCGAAATGTTAAAGATTATGTAAAAGCATCAAATATCTGATAAGTGAATTTCAAAATTCAACTGTTTCCACTGGAATCTTTCACGCCGTTACAAACAGTGGAATAACCAAAGATTATTTTTAATTGAAGTTCTTATTTTGATTCTACTTTTGAACCAATGGAATATCACGAGTCTAATGAGAAAAAGTATATAATGATCCAAAAAAATTTTGGTACTTCAAGTTTTAATCTCATTTGTCATTTTCGAATAATAGGCTTCTGTTACTATTAATTTTCATCCTTTTCATCTCATCTTCTAGTTTAAGAAGGTTATTTATTTGCATTTAAAAGAATAATACCCGGAATTGTACTGTAATAAAGTTCTTGCCGTATTTGCACTATTTTGTGTACATTTAAACTCTTGGATATTACCAGAAAAATAAATACAATCCTGATATGGTGCTCACTGAAAAGGACCTCATGAAAAAATCACTACAAGTTTGCAGTGGCATATTATATGGTTTCATTCACAAAATTTTACAAAACTCGATTTGCAAGAAATATTCCTGTTAACCATTACTATTTTGATGACCTATCATCGAATGTAACTGATGTACTATCCCTACATAAATCTTGGCCCACTAACCATTATAAGTAGTCCGATCCTAGCGTCAACACTACTATTAAACTATTATTCAAAATAAAAATAAATTTACTTGAATATGCTGATGATCAAAGTTAAATGAGCAGGAAGAAAATAAAGTATCATATTTCAGAAACGTATCGGCATGTATTGAAAAAGTACTGAAATTATTTTTATAGTTTATTTCAGAAAGTTATAGAGTAATAAAACCTCATTAGGTATGAAAAAGGACCACAGAGTGACCCAACGAATATTTAAGCCACTTTCATAGTTTGGCATTGATTTCATTGTAAATTTTTTTATCAAGTGCAGGTAGTACCACCCGGGCTGGGGTCAATATATGGGTTTAGCCTATTGTTATCCATTCACAAACACTGAAAATAGTGTGCCAAAGGCGTGCCGGTAGGATACTCGTAGAAAGGAAAGAATTTTATTTTAACAGAATAAATATTAGACATTATGTACATAGTATTAGGGACACTTATTCTTTATTGAACATTATACAAAAAATACATTACACAGAAATTGAATTACAAAAAAATCATAATATTCTTCGTCATCTGAGGAACTGTCATCTCCTCTTGACGTTATAATTAACGGGTGGACGGTCCGATCGATCAAGTAGTCAAGATCCTACATTTTGTCCTCTTCTTTAATGATATACTGGACTGCTTTTCGCCAGTTCTCTGGTGTCACCTCCTTAATGGCTTGATCAAACAGTAGCTCAACGTTTTTCATTTTGAAGTCGTGTTGTGTCTTGCTACAAATTCTTTCACTTGCGCCCATATATGTTCCATAGGATTTAGTTCGCAATGATATGGCGGTGTGCGTAGCACAGTTACACTATGTTTTTCTGCTATATCTTCCACGGCGTATTTCATAAAACGATGTGTGTGTAAATATACTATAGCTAATAGTTTTTTTTTTATTAAATTATCTTAAAATTCAATACTTTTGGTGGTCTTTTCCCTTTACCTGAAGGCACCTTAATACCTGTTCACAGGCCCTCCATGAAAGCTTGGCGAGCACTGGTTATATTTTTGTCTTGCCACATTTTTGGTACTGTATCACTTTCATTAATCCACGTCTCATCAAGATAAAAGATTTCCTTCTGCTCTGTTCTGTACTGCTTTATATTTCTTAAGTATTTTCGTCGCCAGCAAACAATTTAATCGCTTTCCAGTAAAAGTAGTGCTTTACGGTTATGCTTTTCCCAGGCAAAATCCATATTTCTCAAAGTGATCCATAAAAGTTTTTTAGTTATTAACGGAATACTGTCATCCTGGCCAAGCTCCATTAAAATTTTTTCTAGGATGGGTATTTCTTTTTTAAAATAAAAAGAGTGAACTTTTCTTCGAATTACACTTTTGTTGTCTTCATCAAGGACTTTTACTGGCCTGCCTGGACTTTTCTTGCTTGCGAGGTTCCACTTGGCCTGTTGCTTTATCCCCTGCAATAATTTAAAAACGGTGGACTTTCCAACTCCAGTCATTCGGGAACATCCGTCAACAGTTTCTTGTACAATAAATTTCGGGTAATCGTATTTTATGCCATCGTATACATTTAAAATAATAAGTTTTTCATTCACTGATAGTGGAGAATGATTGGCGTTGGTGTAAATGTCGCCATTTTATTACTAATCTTATAATACTGTGAACACTATTTATGGCTTAACAGCAAATACTGATGCGTTAAACTAAACAAATATACTTATAAAGGTCTAAAAATTTTGGGTAAGGCACCATTGCCCTTACGGCGCATGGATAAGCCGAATTTGAAATAGGGTTGAAATTTGGCAGATGCACTAATAGTAGGTTAAACGGTACCTGTTAAACGCAAAACTGTATAATCTACTACCTAAGTAATCCCTACAAAATATTTCAAGACCTACACCTATGGCCGACACCGAAATTAAGCCGAACCGGACGGAATTCCCCATTTTATTACTTTATACCTTTCTGAAATGGACTATAGAGACATTATATTGAAGCAAATATCACCTATCGGTGTTTCAGTAGTAGTATTTATGTAGCCCCTTTCCATGTTAAGTTTATATGCTGCAATTTTATTTTGGTAGTTCTTCTCGATGTTTGGACAGGTCCGCCTCTTGTTCTTGTGCCTGTGTGCCTTATATTTTAATGAATTGTCGCTTTGTAATTGCTACATCTATTTGCTCTTTTTAAGTTATATTCCAAAGGTAATGTAACGATCAAAAATTTTTGCTGCCTAAATAGCAAATTGCCCATAATCAAGTGGTTAAAAAAATAATATTAAATTCCATTCCGGTTCTAGGATATAAGACTGCATTCTTCGCGGTCCTTCATAAGAAGAAATACAAAAAATATGAAATTGGAGGAAATCGTGGAATCACGGTGGTTCGATTTCCACCATCTTTGCGAACTATACCTGATTGAACTGATCTGGGCAGAGATATAGAAGAAGTTTCAAGAAAAAATAATTTTTTTGAAATCAGTGAAGCTAAACAGTTATTTTTGAAGCTTGTAAATAATGTGTAGGCTACAAACTGGAAGTAGACAGTTATCCTAAGATTAAAGGAGAAGAGAAAATGTGTAATTTGGAAAATATTACTGATGAATTAATCGAGTCTCTTATATTGTGGGAATTCGTTGCATCAGATCATCTTATGATTCCAATTATGATTTGGATCTATAAAAAGTACCTCCACTTATACTGGTGAATTTTTATATTAAAATTATTTTTTATGAAAAATTTAGATTTTAAAAAATCTAAAGTTTTAACCCTTACACTTGTATAACCAGTATGACTCAATGTTCTTCATAACATATAAAAATAAAACACATTTTAATAAATATAAGTGTAAACCCGATAGATTCAAATATAATAATTTTTTAATACTAATATTTTTTACTGTTTATGTTTAGTCCAACTGTTGATTATATTATGTAGTTATAGATATATGTCATACACGAATTCAAGGTCCTCCAGTTTTTAAAATAGTTTCCAGTTGATTCCTGACCTCTTATCCTTTGTTTTCGTCATTATTCAATCCATAATAATACTAAACAGGGTTGGCGACAGCACAGATCTCTGTCTCACCTTCGAATTTGTACTGAACATACTATTTACACCACCACTATACGAACATTCACAATTACATTGTATGACCTGGGTTTCTATAACCAAGTTATCGTCTTCAGGGACTGAACAGTATACCTAGTTCCTGTGTACTGTTGTTAAAATCCACAACTTTTCTTCCTCTTTCTAACTTAATATTTATATTGTTGATGGAACCTTTGGCAACTCTGGTTGATTAAGCGATTATGTAATAACAAGAGTGAGAACTGTCATTAATTAGTTTCTTTTAGTAATCAATATACAAGTATTACGTGATAATTGTAAATGAACATGGAGATTGAATAAAATATTATTTATTATTCGCTGATTAATTCACTTGAAAAGAAAAAACCATTTTTCCATTCTATTCGTAAATGAATAAAGGAAGCATACAAATTCGAATATGTAGATTTTTCATTCTATTCTATCGGGTATGAATATTGAAAAATTACATTCTACTATTTTCTCACTTTCAAAACATATATTTCGTTTCGTGCAAACATCTATTTGTCCAGTACAGGAGAATAATGTTAGCATATTGGTCTTTATGACGTATGTCGCGGCTAGAAAATGTTGTAAAGCTCGCTCACGCGAACCTAATTTACGGCGCCATATTTATTTCAAACACGCGATATCTTTTGTTTTAAATGTGTCATGGCGAAACACAAGTTCTTTTCGAACACCAAGTTATCCACAAAGCAAAGGTATTAAATTTATATGTATTGTAACCTCGTTGATTATGTACTTTATCAATATAACAAACATATTTTTCAAAGTAATATTATTTTCTTCTATTTTTGTTCATATATTCATCGGGTTCTCATGTTTCCATCAAACTACAGTTAGTATCAATGTTAATTAATTTCTTGTGGTCTCAATAATAGATTGAAATGTGCAAAAAGTGCACAAATTTGTTAGATTAAACAGGGGAATTACTATTTGAGAGTTAAGTGAAGAACAGGGTGTCTCATAAGGACCCAACTACTCTAGTTAGAAAAAAAAACATTATACTTAATTTTATACGTATTTATTGGTATGAGAAAAGATAAAAAGCAAAATTTCACTTTTTAAACACGACATTGCTTAAATGACGGCCATTACGTTGACGGCACTCCTCAAAACGTTTGCGTACATTTACAAAAACTTTTTGAAGAAATAGTCGAGGAATACTCCTGTTCTTTTCTTCAATATCCTTACTTAAATCTATGAAATTTCGGGGATTATTCTCTTAAGATAACCCCACAAGGAAAAATCAGGTGGGGTTAAGCCAAGGCTACGAGGTGGTCATTCAATATGACCTCTTCGTGAAATTACCTTTTCTGGTAACAACTAATGCAGCTAAAGAGTTATTAGTGTCAACCAGTTACAATGCTCACATTATTGCAGTTGAGGCCCGGAAAAATTTCATATCATGTCGACATAGTGTGCAGAAGTTACAATTACTACATGTCTTCTGTTATCTTAATAAATTTAGGGCCCAATAATGCAGTTCGACGATATAGCGACCCCCACGGTGACAACAAATTGTTAAATCTCTCTAACATTGCATTCACAAAATCAATCTTATAATAATTTATTTATATATTTATAATCATTTTCATGTAGTGCTTGCACAATTTGAGTTTTATAGGCACTTGGGTGTAAATCAGATCGCATTATGCGGTGAATTGACGCTCTTGATAATACCAGTGGAGACTCACGCTTTCTGACTCTGAGTCGAGGCCAAAGATTTTATACTCAATAGATTTACCACTCTGTATAAAAATTTGACAACAAAGTTCGATCCTAGCGACATCTCTCGGACTGGTACCGTACCAAGAAAAAAGATTCTCGAAGCTAGTCGTCGCATCAAATTGTGAATGAAACAAAATTATGCAAAATACTTTCATTTTGCTAACATTTCAAATTCAAATATTGTTGTTTACAAGAAAAAATAAATACCTGAAATTAAAATGCTGTTTAAATGAAGTATTTTGTAAAATATTTTGGTTTCATTTACAATTTATGTGACAACCAAGTCGGACCATCTAAATTTCACAATTAAATGGTTTATATAAGATATAGGTAGATGGAATATTGAAACACAGGATGATTATTATAATTTTTATTTTGTTTTTGACATTTTATAACTATATCAACTAACAAAAAATTTTCCTTCACACTTTAGCAGGTTTAGGACTGTGAACAGTGAGATTTTGGCGTGTTTAAAAAATATTTCTGTTTGTACATGGTACATACAATGGTATATAAGAAACTGATTTTATAACCATAGTTAATTAATGATTTCCGTTGTCTTGCAGCTTTTCCTATATTTAACATATACCATATTCATCACAACATCATAGTCTTTATATTGTTGATCTTTGCCCTTCAAAATTTTATTAATATTACCTATGTAATGAAAGATGTATATGTGAAAACTAATATTTACAAACATATTTACATAATCCTTATGATCTGAACAAAATATTGGGGATATGTCTGTCATATCCTCCAAACGAAATATTTGTTTCTTTATGCCCAAGTGGTATTTGAGAATTTTAAATAATTTCTTCGCTACTGAACCTGCCACATAAGGAGTTACAAGATCTAGTTCTGTATATTTTGAGCTTCTATTGAATGGTTTATAAATTGGGACATTGACTATTGGAGGAAATAGCAATTCTTTTCCTCGGCATAACTTTTCACTAAGATTCATAAGAGGTTTATTGTCACAGTAAATATAAGTACTTACCAGGTAAATGTAGAGTTGGCAGTGAAAGTTTTTTTAACCTGCCATTGGGGTTTCTACAAATTGGTTCAAAATGAATATCACATATTCTATGTGACATATTTAACCATTCAACAAAATGATTTCCTAAATACAAATTAATGAAGTTAGGAAGAAAAGAGTTATTCTCGTATAGATATGAACTTGATTTGAATTTAAATATTTTTATATTGAAAAATAGTAAATATTACTGTCACCTTATCGCTTGCTTATTCATGCATCCTGGTACACAGCAGGCTTTTACTCGTTTACTCATATTGAGTAAGTAAATACGACAGCACAATTCGTAACAAATAATAACTTTTAAATGCACAAAAATGCAAATAGCTTGCAAACAAACAATATCAAACACCTTTGCAAATATTTTATACACATTTGCAATATGGACGTTGTTCATTCAATAATCTTGGCTGTTTCTCTATACATGATTGCAACTTAATTTCAGAATCCAGATTGACAAACATTCAGAAATAAAAACACCAAAAAGCAAGCTTTTAGATGTGAGCCAGTAACAGAGATGGCGTTGAAAATCATCCTGAACTTCTCCTATTCCAGTGCACAGGCTCTGGTCGAGGCTGTCAGCTTACAGTATCTGCTACTGACTGAATGTTTCCAGGCACTCTTGCAGTCCTTGTACGACCGTGATGAATTTCACCAATAGTGTTTTCAGTATTATTGAATGTCTGGATCTAAGCTAAAATTGTTGCATTGCTTGGAGCTATCGCAATAGTGCGCAAAACCGATATAACCGTCGAATAAGTGATCGATTGCTCTCGAAATGTTCTCTCTCTACGTGTACGGCATGATGACAACTAAAAATTTAAGAAACGTGCTAGTAAACGACCCCCACACCGCCCCTCCACCGCACCTTGTTTGCTTCTTACTAATGATTGAAATAGTTTTGAGGCACCCCATATTTCTATAGGAAACTTTGTACGCGACTGGAAAATATTCAAAAATTGTTACTAGATATAATAGTTGGATCTCCGACTATAACCTGGAACAAAAATTTTCAATAGAAAGTCCGTGAATTGTCTCGCCATGACAAAATTTCGAACATAATTGTGAGAGAATAATGTGATGAGAATTAGTTTTAAGGGAAACAAATGATCTACATAGAAAGAGACCTAGGAAATGGCCCAGTGGCATTCTTCTGCATAGAATACACCGAGCCAGGTCACAAGTTTTTAGTTACTAAAAGGCTCTGTCCTTTCATCTAATTTAAGGACATGAGTCCCGAAATTTACAAATGTGCTAAAAGAAAAAATCTTTGACATTAAGAGGCAGGAGTGAGCAGATGGAAGTCATTTGAAAATAAGCCTTCCACAAGAATGTATGCATGTATGGAAAGTCGTATGAAAAAAGAAAAATTCTTTTTTTAATATAAGAAATTGGATATTATTGCCCAGTTATTTCCTGGAAACTGCTTAGATTGAGAATCATATTAATATAAATGAGTAGCAAACCATTGAAAGGGATCGAAAAGCCTATACAAACAGTCTTGTAAAGCGGATAAACGCGCCTCCACCGAATCCTCAAAGTATAGAAAGAAACTGTAAAGATTGCCTTCAAAGAAGATTATCGTCAATGATTTAAGGTTCAATTTCTGCTATTTGGGCAAAGTTGTATATAATTTTAAAATCAGTAACAGAAGAGTGGTTGGAAATAACTGATTAATTAATTGATTATTATTTACTTGTTAATCGTTATTTAAAGCGCAAATTTGTAATAAAGATGAGGTTGCAGATTTACTAAAGCTTTTGAGGAATCATAGACCTCATTCTTCTATTCCATTTTAGTACTAACTATTACAAAAAAATTCACTGCTCTTAAAAAAAGACACTGTTCATTGAATTTCATCAAATATTTTGAAAATAAGCCTCAAACAAAACTCTTTTGTAACCAAATCAAATTTATTTTCAAGATTATAGCTGCGAATTCGTATGGATAACAAATTAAGAAAATCTAAATGATATCCTAGCTGTTCACACAAAAGATACATGTTGCAATGTGGTATTTCGAAAGTTAAAGGGGATATTTTGTGCAATAATTCATAATCTAGAAAAATATCAGCTCTGTTATCGCTAACATTTTTGTACAGATTAAACCTATAAAGGTTTTCCAAATTGTGCAATGAGCACAAATCGCTACGGTTTCTTTGTCTTTGACTACTTGCAACTCTTGCTTACGGCATAGAATTCAAGTAATGTTAATTCTTATGATGAGGTGATGTCACTACCATTACTTAGTCATTCTGATAGTATGTTTTTCTATTGTTCTTTAAAGAATAAATACAATTAATGGTTTTTATTGAAATTCTTAAGTTAAAATTTCAGTTTTAATTTTCTTTGTTATATTATGAAAGGTTGTTTGGGTTCCTCGCTGTTTCACTTTATTTCATTTTTGTTGCCTTCAAATATATACAAATACTGAACACACCATTTACACCATCACTACACCAACACTCACAATTACACTATCTAACGCGCGTTTGGATAACCAAGTTATCGTCTTATTACCAAAACGTTGACCTCACAATTTATTTTTGATCTGCGAGAATAAAAACAAATCATTGGGTGCCAAACAAGGACTGTACGACGAATGGCCCATTGATTCCATGTTTGGAATGTTCAAAAACGTTTTTGTTTGAGCTGATGTGTCATAGCTCACATTGTCGTGGTGGAGAATGATTCGTCTTTTGCGATAAGTTTCCCCAATTTCTAGCAAACTAATAGCGTACCATTAAAAAATCATCGTACTATGTTGATAACTTGGTTATCGAAACGTTATCAGACAGTGTAATTGAGACTGTTGGTGTAAAGGTGGTGTATTCAGTACAACATGAGTTTTGTTTTGAGCGATTGTCAAATTATGGTATGCAATGCTAACAAATCTTTTTGACAGTCAAATCTTACGATATGTCTTTTGATGATCTAGCAATATCACTTTACGCACAGCATTGAAGTTTTCTACACACAACAGTCAATTTTTGATGACTTTCTCAAAATTGGAAGAATGTTTCAAGTATTTGTAAACAACTCAAATAGCATTCGTATGGCTTCCTCATAATATGAGATTGTTTTATAACTTTCTCATGTTATTTTAATTATGAATAAATTTGTCGCTTTGTTTTAAACTGGACTTCAGTACACCGTTTATTAAACAGAATAAACGTCATAAGTATCATTTATGCCCAACTCATAACAGAAAATTTCAACATTAACAAAATATATATTTTGTATTGAGAATTTCAGTCTGACAAAAAAAAATTAATCAACGAATGACCAGCTTCCTATGTATAAAAACTGTAGTACTGTAATAATGTATGTTTGCCATGCAATCACTAGGAATTCATGTAAAAAAGCCTTAATAAATGTTCTGTATATGATAAATGCTTCCGTAATTATTTTCTAATTTTTTTTTTTCAAAGTGCAAATTAATTGGTTTTTTGTTTGAGTACTAATGTAGTTTCCATTAAAATTACAATCCCAGAAGGAGAATAGTTTTACACAAGGCGTGTAATTAGAGTATGCAACAATGGTAATCACACTCTAATTGTAGCCTTTGATGAATCTAGGATACCATAAATCAAATTGTGAAATTTTTTTATTGTTTTCCACAGAAATCTAATTAAAATGTGACAAATGTCAAATCATAATTGATCACTGCGTAAAACAACAATGCGGGATACATTTTTCGATATAAAAATTTAAATAAATTAAAATATATTATGAGTTTACAAAGTTTTTCCACAGTTTTTGTCATTATAAGAAATTCTCAGCCATTGAAAAAAATGACTTAATGATAAACATTGATAATTCACACATGGTGCTTTCCATCCGTTTCTGAGATACAGTTCATTTCATACAGAGAGAGTTTTAAATATTGAACGTTGTTACCACGGTAACGTTTTATAATATTATCGAGTATTTAAATTGCTGTCAAATCTTTCGTTTATCTGGAAATATGAAGGAATTCGTTGATTGATGATCCACTGCGTGACCAAACAAGTTTCAGAATGATCAAAGAAATTTCGAACTTATTAGAGATTGCTTCTTCTTCTTCTTCTCAAGGACTCAAAACTACTAAGAAATCGTTATTCTTCAAAAAGAAAACAAAAGATTGCAAAATTCCAAAACCTTTCATTTCCATTACTTTCAACCCATGTATATTTTAAATTTTGCATCTATTGATACCCAACTAACATATATTATAACGCAACCAAACTTATATAATAAAAATAACCAACACACGATATGTTGCTTGATAAATTTAAATAATAATAATAATGAAAGAATCTTTTCTCTCTTACTTTGAATCATCCGCGTTAAAAGTCATAGTAAAATCTACTTTTTTTTCTTTTAATATGCAAAACGTACCTAAAAACCGACTACGTGGTGATAACATCTATTCCTGTTGCAGAAGGACCATGCATGGCACATTGCGATCTATATGCAATCTCTCTTTTCTCAAAACTCGTGATCTAGCAACTCGTGACATCGATATATAAATATTAAATGTTTGTTATGGTCACAAGACACCGCAACAGTAGACAGAGTTGGAATGACGTAATTTGAATAATATTAAGCTAAGAATATTTATATTTATGAACATGTAAAAGTATCATCTTTGTAAGTTCCAAGGACTTCAATGCTATCAGCACATTTACATAGTTTGTCCTTGGAGTATAGTCTATCTATACCTCATACCCATATTTTATAACTCAGCTAAAATTTACATTTTGCAAATCTCCTACAAACTAATTTCAGGAAATCTAAAAAAATTAATTTGCTACAGTTCAAGAATATTCACAGCCGAGCTCTTAAAGTCCTAAACAAGTTATAGTAAATACATGGGTGATGTATATATATATATGTATGAATCTATTGGGGTTTCATATACACTGCGACCCAAAGGATCTTTTGTGTTTCCCTTTCTTGTTGCGATACTGGGGATCCGAGTGTTTACAGCTGATATGTTAATACCACTCCGTTTAGAAAATCCAGAATGTGAGATGGCTGTAGCTGTCAAATATCTTCGTCGTCTATTTCAAACACTCCCAGGTATAGTACTCTGGAGATACGTAGTGTTTCAAACTTTGAGAGAATTTGGATAGAAGTTTCCTCATCTGTGTAACAATATCTATACGCCGGAATACCTAAGCTCAGTCTAGCCTCTTTAGGTGTCTATTGAAACGATAGTGCCCTGGTAGGAATCCTGTTAGTACAGAAGGGTTTAGGTTTTATGAAGGGCTTGTTTGCCCCCGCTTTAGGGAGTTTATTAGCTATTTGATTTCACTTCACTTCGGTGTGTCCCGGAATACGGTGTAAGGACATGTATATCTAGAGAGTGTTCCATGTATGGTAGTACAGTATATGATAAAAAACCAAAACTGTATAAATTATTACATTTAATTAGTAGTGTAGTGTTGACTAGAATAAATTGATTTGTTCTTCCACTAATTTCTGAATTTTGACACAAATTATCATATCAATATAACAAGGAATAATCCTCTACATATGACATAATATGTATCCATTTTTCCCAATATCCAGAGAATATTTTGTTTGAAATCTTCTAGTATACTGATTCTATTACCCACATAGATAGTTATTTGTGCAGGGGTTGCTATTACACTTCGACGTCTATTGTATCCCCTATTGGAGTTCCTCTATCGACGACCATTTACTTCTACTTCCATTGTTATTATAAACTTCGGTATTTCGAGTTTAACGGTATTGGAAACACATTCCTGATTTGTGATAAGTTCATCTTCTTCTTAAAGAGGATTAAGCTTCTCATTTCTGCCATATTATGACGCGTAGCTGTCGTTCAGGAAAACGATCAACTGTACATTTCTGTCCTAAATATTTGATTATTTATTCACTTATTGTTCTAATCATCAACCATTTGTTCTACCGGACCCTTATATTGACAGTGTTTTATACTATCGATTATCTGACGATTCTCGGTATTGCTAATTATCTCAAGGCAACTTGTATTCTGCTGTACATTGTAATATTCTTCACCGTTCGTCTTATTTGATTTCTAGCTGTTCTTATTTTTTTCTTTATATCAGTTGCTCTAGCGCTTTGGTATTATAATGAACGTCTTGCCTTCAATGCGTATAAAATTGTTTTTTCATATGACTCGACGAAAGTTTCTTGAATACTTTTCTGGTCTGTTCATTTACTTCCTTACTTCTTCGATAAGCTTCTGCTGCTCGTTGCTTCGAATTTCTTAACTTGTTTTATAATATTAACCAAATGCTACCGCATCTTTAACTATTATCATGCTTGGTTCTTAGTATCTGGGAATTACATACAAAGCTATTTTTTCTTATATGCAACACTGCACGAATCTTTCTCCAGGTGATCTTCTATCGTTGCCACGTAGGTACACTCTGCTTTCGTCTGAGGAGAGAACGGAGCCCCATTGTTCGTCAATCCAATTAACGTATTCTCTGGCAAATAGTTCGGTGGGTTGGGGTTAATTTAGGTCTGATAGCTGAATATTTGGCTCAAGATTAGCTGCATTAAGTCTGTCCAGTCATTCACAGCCACTCCTCGAGTTTCTCTGAGCTCTTGTTGGACTTTAACACCAATAAGGTCCCGATTTTTCAGCGATGTGCTATTTTCAGGTAGAAATCTTGTTTGTTGTTGTACATGGAGATGTGTATCGGTGTATGCTTGACGGCTAACTGATAGCGGTTGATCAGGCAGATAACCTTTTATAAGAATAAGTTACCTATAACTTGCACTATTGTAAACAATCATAAAAAGGGGGGTTTACCGATCATAACATATTGTTGGACTGTGAGAACAATAAACATTACAATATATTATATCACTTTTAAGCTAAGACTATTAGCTATAAGAGGTGTTGCCCGAGTTGATTTTTTTCCTGACGAGTATATTTGCTTCTAGTATTACTTATATCCATTTGGATAACTCGTAGCTTGTCCTTATAATTACCAGTAGTTTGAAGTCTAATTAAATAAGGTTTCATTTAAAGACAATTGAGATATGTTTATTCTGGCTCAATACAACCCTGTATATTTCAGATCTATTGCTGTATTGAAATATGTGCTTATAATTTTATAGGTAATTTAGTGGTGAAATTTATTGTTTGCAGTTTGCGAGGTACAGATCGATCTGATTCATGAACTGAGACACAGTCATGATTTCCGTTCTGTTAGTGTGTTAGATACTCACTTAGAGTTTTCGTTGTCTATCTACCAGAGGGCATAATTGTATTATGCATGCGGCAATGCAGATAACTAATCCTTTAAATAAAAATATTGACGTTTATTCAGCTAGAACAAGAATTTAGATGATAAACTTAAAGCGAATGGAAAATTATTACAAGGCATTTAGCCATATCATTTTGTTTACTTATAGGGATCATTTTTTTCTATTCGTATATTAATTACGAAGTAGTCGAATGGTAACTAAATAATATAGTTGTCCCTTTATTTGCATATATCTTTAGGGAATAAAATATCACGGTATAAAACTAAATTTCAGGACTAGAATTAAGTTAACACAGGTTCTGTTAGATATATCTTAATTATTATGACCACACTTGGGGTTTGAGCGTTATAGTATTGGGGTTTTTTCTTTTTCCTACTGCCTGTGCAACTTGTTCTGTTTCTTATGCCTTTTTGTTTCTGTTACTATACATATAAGGCTTCCTTCGGTTCCCGCATGAGCTTTTTTATTACCTCATTTCTTATCCTATCTCTCCTAATTTTTCCTGCTATTTCTTTTGGATGTTTCATATCTGCCACTGTTATTTTACTTTATGCCTTTATTTCATTATCCATATTTCACTTCTAAATAACAAAGTCGATACTATTTTGTATCTTTATTTTTATATATTCTCAGAATATTGTTTTAAAGAGATCATAATATATTTCACAGACTTTTCTCATTCTGTTCCTTATCACTATTTCTTTTAATTCATATTCTGTGAATGAACCCAGGTATCAAATCTTTTAATTATTCTTTGTAAATTCATGTATGTATCGTCCCTGTATTTGATCTACTACTATCTTTTTGCATTTCTTGATAAATACTTTCATTCTAAGATCTTATGTTCTATTTATTCATGTGTCTACTTTGTCTCATATTTTCTGAGATGTATCTTTTACTATTACTTTATCGTCTTCATACTAATCCATCTATTTTCACCGATTCTAGGTTTTTGTAGCGAATTCTTGTCTCCAGTTATTTTTTCTCCTTTTTTGACACAATAAAAGAATTACATTATTTGGAATTTTTCGAATATGTAAATTCTTATTTTCAGTAAATTAAAATATCAGGATAACGCACTAGTTCACAAAACCGTCGTGAAAACGAGTGAGTTCAAAACTTGAAATATTCTTCCTATTCACCAGATTGGACTCCCGTGACTTTTGGATATTCTAATATTTCAAAAAACTTGTGTATCAAAGAACTAGAAGCAAAGCTTCAATGTTTTTGAGGATACAAAACATTAATAGACTTATTTACCTTTGCTCATATAGAATTTTATTTTAAAAATATTATGTCACGAAATTAATGGAAACTTTTAAATTTTCTTAAAAATCTAATAATTCTTCTGTCATATGTTTAAACAAACAAAAAATAGTTAAAAAAACGTTAATAAATATAAGTTTGAAAAACAATAATAAAAAGTCAAACAACAAAAACAAGAGAATATCGTCCCATAATAAAATTAAAGAATTTACAAAATTTTCACTAAAATTGGTTAATAGTTTCCGAATGGACATGTTTTGATGCAATTTCCTTTTGGATTATCAATACTTATGAACATAATTAAAAAAATTATTCTGTTGCTTCATTAGATGACAATAAATGCATGTAGATACAGTGAATGTTGATTTCGACCGTACATTTTAAAGTTGTGATCGGATTTATGAAGAATAAATGTGGTGTTACTTCTATTCACTTGACGTATAAAAGCAACTGTATTTTTCAGAATATTTTTAGTTCTCCTGTATAAATGTAGAGTTTTGACATATTTATTTTGTTTCAATTGCATACTTTGGAAAAAATTAAAACTTTAATTTATCCAAATATTTTTACACTGGTATATTGTATTCGTTATCGATTGAAATAGAAGTCTACAATAAAGCTGGAAAATATTACTTTCAACATCCTTATTGTTTATCCTCATATTCCTGAATTCGTAATTTCACAGAATATAAATTTTCAAAAATTTCGAGAGGAAGAAAAGTATTGGGCCAAAATATCATTAGAAGAATTATCAGGTTATGTATATATTCGCTATATTCACTCTGTATTTAGAATAATTGTGCACAATAATATACTAAAAGCAGAATGTATTTTGTCTTGAGAAAAAACAAGAATTGAAAAACTATTTAAAATGCGCATTTTAATACAATGCATTGTTTTAAAAATGAATAGTACCAATTACTTAAAATATGTAAATTATAGTGTACGCAAAACACATATTTCAAATATTATTTAAAGAAAAAATTTCATGATGGATGTTTCAGTTAGCTCCAAAAAAATTAAAACGTCTGCAAAATATAGTGTCCCATAAATATTGCCGGTTTCTAGTGTTCACTCTATTTATTTAATAATCATACGAAAAGAAAGCCATAATATGCGAAGTCCAGCCCAGTGCAGTATTCTATAGTTTTAACCCAAAGCTCAGCAAGCTCTTTCAGAACTCAGTAAAACTATTATTTGGGATTGGATGCCAGAAATTGTCACACTCCATGTTCAAAATCTTCGCCATGAATATGAATAACTAATAATCTGACGGTGAATTGCTAGATGTGAGAGGAGTTCAATACCACTAAGGTTAACTAAACCTAAACATTTCTCAGATAAAACTCTATGAATTCGTATCAACTGTCCACTATATACCTCGGCATTGATAGCTCGAAGACCCGGAATGATTTTGAAGTCACTAAATATTCATATCTCCATCAGACACCCAACGCATCAGCTGTCCACTATATATCTCGGCATTGGTAGCTCGACCATCTGAAATGATTTCGATGTAAACTAAATATTCATAGTTCCACCAGATACATAACAAAACTTCCGTATCGCATCGACGTTCCTTTTTAACGAGTTATGGTAATTGTCCTTTTTTGTAACCATTCATTTGCCATGTTAGGATTATTTAGATAAATCCATTTTTCATCGTAACTAAAAATACGATCATGTTTTTGTAGGAAAAGGAGTTGTTTACATACTTCTAATCGACGTCTTGCTTCAATCTCGGTAAATACTTAATACATTATTCGACAACTTTTATAGATCTTACCAAATCATTTCAGATGGCGATATCTCGAAGGTCCAAGGGAGTCCGAGAATGGGTGAATACCGGTATTAAGTTGGTTTTCTACTACGCACGCGTGTCAAATCTCCACTATTAAAAAGATTAAACCAACGCTGTGCCGTGCGCTCATTAACTTTGTCATCCCCTTCAATTCCGCATATTCTTCTTGCTGCAACGGATACTTTGAACTGTTGTTCTCAATAATATCTTAGGATATGTGCGAATTTCATTTCTATCGCACTCCAAACTATTTTTTTATAAAAACATACTGCGTCGTTAATAAACAAAGATATAATGTATAAAGAAAATTTGAAGCAATTGTACTTTTCATAGAACTAGAGACAACTTACGGCATGTTTAAATTGAGGCGTAAGAATTTTCACATATCAAAACCGATACTTACCTATGAGACACTTTCTGTAATTTCAATTTTGACTTTATACGTTAAACTATAATACAATAATTCTTTTTTTAGTCATGTAACTAAACAAAACCTTCAACCGAAACTGTTGATCTTTGCTTTTGAAAATATATTTTGTGATATTATAATGTTTAAGTTAATATGGTTCTACTCTATCACTTCCCTGGGTCCGCCCTTGACTCTGAAGCGGCGTACCATCACGAATCACGATGGAAAAGATAAAACTAACCGGCCTCCGAGGAATCGTACAGTTTTTCTTCTCATTTAACAATGTACAGAGGTGTCAAACTCGGCTTCTACAGCCAACTGTTAATTACTAACGAGCTGACATCTAGCGCCGAGCCCCCCAATTAAAATGCTTGAACATAAATGTATTTATTGATCATGGAGTTCTATGTAGCCGGAGGAAAACCAAAACTGTTGATTGAAATAGATAAAAATTCACATCAACTTTAATGTAGATTGTTAGTCACATACAAAGTACATTTTAGTTATAACCAAGTTTTGGTAAAGAGACGTGAATTTGTATTAACAAAGAATCAAGAAAAATATCATTTTCAAACTATAGTATAATTATTATTAGAGCGTAGATTAGAATGAACCTTGTTTAATCCGTTCTAAACAACTGAAATAATTGAAAAACTTACTAGTAAGCTCAGGTATGAAAATAATGTCTTATCAAGAATGTATATTACTTCAGTTTCTTAATGAGAAATATAACCAATCATCAGTATTTTCTATTATTTACTTAATTAATATCTTTTATTGCACAATTTTGGTTAAGCAGGTTGAGACGAACTAATTTGTCAACCTTTATCGAGTAGTGTCGGACTCTTACCGACTAACCCCCCATCTTGGGCTCTTGCGCATTTTGCAGTATTTCATGGCTGCAAAGGATTTCTCTTTTAAGTGGTCCGATCTACTTTTTCTTTTCTTTCCTTATTCTCAATTATTATGGCCCTCATCACTTTCCATACTTGTTCCTTTCTAGCCACACATCTTATTTGTCTGTTTAAGAGGCCTGCCACCATATTAAACACTGATAAAAGTGCGTAGCGTCTTCCGTTTATTCATAGTCTTTGCAAAAGTCATTTACTATTCTATATCTGTCAAAAAGGCATATCTTGAAACATCCGTGACCTGATAGGACTTGAATCAGGTAGAAAACGACTTCTCCGTGTGCTCTTTTCAATGAAATTTCTATATTTGGTATGCTGCCAGGTATCATCTCATACTTTTCATTTTCCGACTTTACCTGCCACCTGTCCTTAGTTACTCCTGTATATTATTCTGGAGTTTTACTTTGTAGGATTCTCTACTGCCTTCTTTACAGAATTTTTATCTGCTTTCTTTGGACATTTTCAATCACCTTATATGGTAGCATTGTCCATTTTGACTAGAAAGGCGGCAAATAATTTTTGGTAGGGTTAAAAAGGTTAGAGGTTAGTATAGATTTAAAAGGAGAAAAAAAAAATGATTATACTTAGATGTCTTGTTTCTTTGTTAGACCGAAAAATTTTCAGTCAACCTTCGTATATTGAAGTAAAAGATTTTTTTTTGTAAAAATGGCACGGAAAAGCGTTGAAAGACACTTCAAATGTAATATATTGATAGATGAAGAGAAAAGGAAAACTAATTTTTTGTGTATTAGACCAACGACTTTTTAATTCTGTTGAGCAAACACATTAACAACCAAATTACTAACCTAAAAGAAATTAGGCTGACATAGAATCTTAAAAACTAATCAAGGTATTTTATAATGATGAACCATGTAAACATTTTGGAAAGGTTATAAAAATAGGCCGTTTAAACTCCCAAAAATAATAAACATTTAGTATCTTCCAATTTTTTCTCACGTAAAAAAAACCTTCTGACCCTATACAATTAATTATTATTCTATATTAAATATCGCCCGATCCTTACTCCTTCACAAACTGGGCGGAATAAAAACAAAATCGAATTTTGATTTATCCTTTTACCTTCTACGAAAGTGCTACCCACCAATTCAGCTCGATAGTACCAATCTAATTTTCCCAGATCCGGATTAAGAGTGAAAGAATATTTCGTCACACAAAATCCACGAAAATAGTAAAAAACAATTTGAATACATAAAATGTTTGGAATTAATTCTATATATACATATATATATATATATATATATATATATATATATATATATATATATAAATGTTTTTGATTTTAGGTCTCTTCTGTTTCAAAATTGGTTTTTTTATAGTTTTTGAAAGAAAGAAAGTTTTGACGTTTCAACTTTCAACTTTCAACTTTTAGTCTTTATTAAAATATTTTGAAAATTAGAAACGTCAAAATTTAACTTTCTTTAAAAAACTATAAAAAAAAACTAATTTTGAAACAGGAGAGACCTAATATCAAAAACTTTTAGATGCATTAATATATCAAAAGGTTTAAGAAATGAGATATTGAAGAAATATATATATATATATATATATATATATATATATATATATATATATATATATATATATATACTTTAAAAAACCAGAATAGGGAATTAATAGTCAAGGTCGATTATACAGTGAATAAGTTGAAGGAGTAGATCGTTGAAATACGAGGATGGTCCCAGAAGTACCTGACCCAACAAAGTGAACACGGAAATTTTAGAAAAAAATATATTCATTTTTCAGTGTTATTTCCTTTTAGTTCCATACACTTTTCGTAGCGATACCCTTTTTAAAATAAGAATCGTGAAGCTCCTCAAAATAGCCATTAACTGATGTTATCACCTCTTCATTGTTGGAAAATCTTTGACCTCCGAGCAAGTTTAAAAACAGAATCTAATCCGAGAAGGCTAAATTTTGCGAATAGGTTGCATGAGGTAGCAATTCAAACTTCAATTAATTAATTTTGGCCATTGCAATAACAGATGTGTGAGCTGGTGCATTATCTTGATGAAACAACATTTTCCTCTGAGCCAAATGTTGTAATTTTTGCTTGATTTCTTCGCTCAAACGTTGTATTTAGCATGATAGTCGCCGTTGATAGTTTTCCCTTTTTTAAGATAGTTAGTCAATGAAAATTATCCCACACGCACTTCAAAAAACCGATGCCATGACCTTACCTGGGGAAGGAATGGCCTTCTTTGGAGCCGGTTCTCAATTTTCAGTTCATTGTTTTGATTGTCCTTTTGTCTCCTGTGTGACGTGATGGACCCACGTTTTCTGTAAAACATTGCCAAACACTCGATGGAAGCATCTTCATGACACTGTTTTTGTTCTATTGTGAGCAAACACGACACCCATCTTGCCCATAGTTTCCTTATGTTAAAATTTTCAATTAATATGCGATTTACCGCATTTTTTGAAATGTCTACTATGTCTGCTATCTCGTCCACTTTCAGTCGACGATAATCCAGTACAGTTTTGTGGATTTTTTCAACATTTCTGGAGCCGTAACCTCATTTGGTCGACCACTGCGATGCTGGTATTCGCAGGTCGTACGGCCTAGTTTAAACTTTTCTACCCAATGTTTTACTGTTGATAACGAAAAAGCAGTCTCACCAAGAGTAGAATCTAGTCCAGCTTTTATATTGGTTAGGCTAAGGCATTTCAAATAACAAAATTGTATGAGATTGATGACCAATTTTTTCCATATTTACAAAGGTAAAAAAATTGCCTCATTCGAAATATGGGTTTTGTAGAAAATGTAAAGTTTTCCAATTAGTTGGTCTATATAAAAGAATATAAAAAAGTGGCGAATAGATTTTCATGTACATACTACGGCGAAAACTACCACACACAACGCCTCATTTTTAGTGATATAGACTCGTTAGGTTGATGGGAAGTTAGGAAAACTTATCCTGATTGAATAGTTTAGTCAATGGACAATGATAAAGGATTACAAAACAAAAAAGAAACATTGTAGTTGATGGAAACTTTTGATAAGCTGAATGATTTCTACTCCATATATTCTATCACCTGAATTTCTTCAAGTCGACGATTTTCCAGATTGAATGGAACTGGAAAAAGATAAGACTGCATTGACTGTACTTTTATAGGGATTCCTTCGTATTTAAATGAAGAAAGTACCTGGTGAAGAAGGAGAAGAAAAATAAATAAGTGTACTAAAAATTGACGAATATTATCATAACTTAAAACTACAAAACAAAAAAATATTGTAATATGTGAACAAATAATTAAAAAGTACATGAATAAAGTAAAACAATGAAGTATGGGCCTTTAAAATTTTTTTCTACTGCTTCCAAACTCACTGTATACATTAAACGATTATTATCATATTCATATAGTTCATATTTTCCTAAATAGTTTCAAAATCACCAGACATACGATAATAAATTCAATATCAAAAGTTTCGAACTGATCCTGTCCTGGTTATTTTGACGAGACTTTCTTACAATTTTATAATTTCTAATTTCTTTTCGTTCGCACGCCTCCACCGTAACTCCGCAATTTTTTTCATTTTTTATGTGTTCGAATTAAGAGTTTTCCGTTAATAGCGTCATTTCAATAGGGAAGGCGTTTAAGGTCCTCAAAACCAATCTAAATTCATAAGCACACTTTAAGGTTATATTTATGGAACTTTCTATTCGTCCTTTTATTCTTTAAACTTCATTATTATATGCTTGAGGATTGACTGGTACAACTTTTTATCACTTTTCTTTGATTTTGTATTATTTATTACAAAATTTTCTTAGAAGATTAAAATTAATTTTGTATTTTATGTTGTAAGGCATTATAAACACAACAAAGAATTTATTGGATAGCGATAGAAATAGTGATAATGTTCGAGTCGAGAGACGTGATAGCAACGCTTTTAGCCATACCAAGGATGGGTTCTAGGCCCAACGGTGAGTTCGCTGATTCCAATCTGGCGAGTAAGTCCGCTTCAGGTTACCTTTGTTGACCGAGTGACCGGGCACCCAAACGAGCTGGATCTTGCAGCCATCACTCACTAGATTCTGTAGGATTCTCTTGCACTCCATTACTAGCTTATAGCACACCTTTTCAGTTGTTATGTCATGGTCGTAAAGAATTGGGAAACGAGAAGAAATCAGAAATATCATCTGAAACAATCAAGAAGATTTCTTTCCTATTCTGGCTTATTGGCCACTGTACGGTGGAATGCCATTTAAAGAACATCGGAGAAACTCCGAACAGCTCTTGTCGCTTCTGTGAGGATCAATAGGTCAAACTGTTAGCGAGATAGATTCACGACTTCACGTCCGAGCTCATCTAATCTAGTCTTATATACGATGTCATTTCGGTTTTGCAAAAGTTTGTTATTTATTGGTCAAAATTTGATGAATGTTGATGTAGATAAACGCAATTCTTTCCTGATCCTTCTAATCAGCCGATGTAATAAACGTATCAGATCCAAGTTTCTGTCAACATATTTGTTTGTTTGAAAATAGTATTTTTTGTTGCTAAGCTTGGTTCTACTACTCAATTTCTTATTCACTTGGTGTTCCTCCATGTCCAATTTAAAAGTTGCTGGTTCAAACGCCACGTTACCGTCTCATTATTAAATTGAAAATTAAAGCAAGTCGAACACACATATGATTCTATTTTCAATGAACAAACATTATTAAACTGTAGACTTTCCTTGCACTGAAGATATATCATTGAATTGCGAAATTAACTGTACAATTTCCATTTTAATTGTTGGAGCCGTAATTATTAAATATTTTAAAACTTCTGCACTGACACTGATTTACAAAGAATCCATTTTGAATGATATCACGGTCGCGATGTTTAACAACGAAAACAGGAAGGGACGAAAGAACACAATAACAAAAAAGAAAAATCACAGTCAGTAGCCAATTCAATAATAATACCAACCAAACAGAATAAAACTCTGGGTTCTATGTTATTTTACGTTCACACACCGGTAACTATGGCAACCAACAAAGCGGGACGCCGTGAATATAAAAAATCCAGTAGGCACTAAAATGCTCCGACAATGCTCAATATTCGCGGCGTATATTTTCTCTTTCTCATTAAAAAAAGCATTATGTAGAGGGAGATAGAACTATGAAGTCACTTCTCGTTGCCAGTGTTAATTTCAACGTTATCTAACTATCTTTAGACTTGACTAAGTTGCGCGAGAGTAGGAAAAATTATGTAGACACAACCAACCAAGTTAATACTCTAAGTATAAATCATTGTTTGAATTTATATTTTCAGTTTGGTCCGGTTTTAAATACATATACATGCGAGCCACATATTAATTTATACACTCATTAGCATATACGTATCCGTTAGAGAATTTTTTCCGACATCTGTTGGCTGCAGTGGTTAATTATGACACATAAGCAACACTTACACATTGGTAATATTCGGTTACTTTTTATATATTAAATTGTTTTAACACTTTTGTTTTAAAGACTAAGATGAAATTAAATGTATGAGATAATTTTGTTTGTGATCTTGTTTTTGATAATGTAAATATGTTTGTAGATGGGTAGTTGAAATGATTACAATGTATATATTTCTGTTAATGAGAACGAACGTGTAATGCTGTACATGGGTTATGATTCCAAATACGATTCAAATTCGTTCAAACTAGAGGGGAACCAGTATAGATCTTGACCATTCCACAATAATATATAGAAAACTAAATATTTAAAAAGCCAACTGAGACAGTTATACATTGAAGCGTAAAATGTATAAAATCAAATTGAATCAAAAATCAAAGCTCCATTAGCTTGCCATTTTATAGAATTAAAGAAAAAAAAATAATCATCTAATTTTAATTCAGTTTAATATCTTTGTGACAGACCATTAGCACGAATTACAATTACCGGAACAATAATAACTGGAAATGGTAAGTTAAATTATTTATGGCGGAGCAATGAAAAATACATTGAATAATATGAAAGATATAGCTTAGTAAATAAAAATTGTAATTACGCTTTTCTTTAACTTGTAACGTTTTTCGAATTTATTTATATTTTTTCCATTCGTGAAGTGAATAAACACTGCTTCTTAATTAGACTCAAAGTTACTGTAAGTATGAGAATTTAAAAAAAGAATTATGAAGATTTTTGTTTTGATACGGAGCGGTAGACCATACTCGTGTAGCGGAGGGATGAATGTACCAGAGATAATACAAGTTTTCAGACTTTTCTTCGTCTTTTATAACCATGATCTGCACAGAATAATAGAAGATGGTTTGGTCAAAACCCCGTGTATTGAAGATTAAATGGGATCTATAGTAGGTACGTGTTTACCAATAAAAGTTAAAAATTTTGTTTTATTTTAATTCCAAGAATCACTTCTCGACAAATTTTTCCGAAGGTAGGATCTTAGATTTTTTCATATAACAATAAGGTCCAATTTCTGTATTCTAAACAGTTAAGTTTAGTTACAATTTGCAAGGTGCAGTGAGCAATCGATTGTGAATTCTAGTGTGATTATGGAAAATTTGAAAGCTCGGCGTAAATGCCGAAAAATCAGTCCTTCAACAGTTAATGACAAAACATTAATAATTAATTGTTTTAAATCGTTTACGACAAACATTTATGTGAAAATTTTGATGACACAGTGGAATTAGTTTTAGAAGCAATAGATTTTTTCTGTTTCTCTGAAAACTATTTCTAAAAATTCTATTCCAATAAAAAGGAACGATATTGTAGTGTGAAGAAGAAGTTACCTAACCACTATTAAAGAAATGAGAAACCGAACACCAAGCATACACTAAATAAATTTTGGCAAGATAAAATTCAGACGATTCCAAAATATGCTTTTTCAAATAATTTATCTGCTGGTTCAAATCAACCAACAGGAAAAGAACGCAGACTGATAATAGCACCTATCGGCAGTTCAAAAGTTTTTGTTAAAAGTGATTTATTCACTTTTAAATCTACTCATTCCGGTGACGGTGCTTCGAACAAATGATAGATCTTTTTCCTTATAACTATATAATAGTAATGGATAATACAAGTTATCACTCAAGACTTTTAAAAAACTTGCCCATAACCAGGTGGTTAGAAAAATATTTATAGAATTGGGTAAATTCCAAAAATATTGAGTTCATTCCAGTTCTATGAAAAAAGAACTGTATTTTTTGTGATTCATTTGTATTCTAAATTCTAAAAATATGAAATTGAGAACCAAACCCGATTCAACTGGTATGGGCATATATAATAAAAGAAGCATCAAGCAAAAATAAATCTTTTTTGGAAAATGAGTGATGCTAAAAGTTGTTTTCAGAAGTAGTAAATAATGTACAGCCTGAAAACTGAGAAAAAGCAGTTAATTGCATGTGCAACAGTTCATCTTATGATTCCGATTCTGATTTGGATTTGTAAGAAGTGTCTATGCACGTCCCAAAACACTTTTCTGTCACTATTATTTGTATATTTGTGTAGTATTTGTATTTGTGCAGTGGCGGTTTGAAACGAACGTGTTTTTTTTTCGTGCCGAAAACCATGTGTGACGAGAAACAGGAGCAACGTATCAATCTCAAATTCCTCGTTAAATTGACAAAAACTCCGACTGCTAAAAATTGTTGCAAGAGGACTATGAGGACAATTTTCTATATAGTGCGCGTGTTTACGAGTGGTGTAAGCGCTTTAGTGAGGACCGAGAGTGACCAAAATCAAGCAAATTGTGCGTGCAGATCGTTGAATGAGCATCCGAAGGGTGTAAACGCCGATAAAGAAACGGCTAGAAAAATTTTACACGAGGAATTACACATGACAAAAGTCTATGCGAAATTGGTGCCATAAAATCTAACTCCTGGCCAAAGCTCTGCTTTGGAAAAGACCCGATTTGAGTCGATGGAAGTGGTGAAGTAAAAAATGGCATAGCTCCTAAAGGTACTCACAAAAGAAGACTTCCAGCACTGCTTTTATCAATCGAAAAAACGTGACCAAAATCAAGCAAATTGTGCGTGCAGATAGTTGAATGAGCATCCGAAGGGTGTAAACGCCGATAAAGAAACGGCTAGAAAAATTTTACACGAGGAATTACACATGACAAAAGTCTATGCGAAATTGGTGCCATAAAATCTAACTCCTGACCAAAGCTCTGCTTTGGAAAAGACCCGATTTGAGTCGATGGAAGTGGTGAAGTAAAAAATGGCATAGCTCCTAAAGGTACTCACAAAAGAAGACTTCCAGCACTGCTTTTATCAATCGAAAAAACGTATGGAAAAGTGTGAGGTGAGGGGAGGGGAGCATTCGAATGTAGAATAATTTACATAATAAAACCCTTTTTCATAACCAGTTTCGTTATTTAATAGCCAGACCTCGTATACTGGTGAATTTTCACATTAAAATCATTTTTTATGAACGTTTAAAATATCAAAGTTTAAGCACTTATATGTATATAACCAGTATGACACAATGTTCTTCATACCTTGTGAAAAAACGGAACATTTTAGAAAAAATAGTAGGTGAAAATGTAAGTGCTATACACCCGATGTAGTCATTATATTTATACCAATATTTCATACAAAAAACTACGTGCTACTTGAATAGTACATTATGTTGATAATAATAAAGAATAAGTTATTTCTACGATTTGTGTTGCCGAAAATAATATAGATATTACTATACGCTTGAAGAAAAACAATATTTTAAATGTATACGAAAAGAAGTGATACGTCTATAGATTATGAATGCTTCGTCATTTTATTACTCTATCATACAAAGTAAATTCGAGTACCTACTTAAATCTCACAACAAGCTTTTATATCATATGAATTATGTAAAGCCGTTTTAAATTGACATACTCGATACTTTTAATCTATACAGTTGAGATTGTCTTTGAATTTTGATTTAAAACCAAAAAAATGCAAAAAGTATCAAGTGGGCTTTTTTGAAAATGTATTTGATATGTAGATGAATGCCGCATTTTGTATTAGGGGAAGCTTGAACTGAAAGTGTTGAGTGTTCCACAATCTTTTCAGTATCACCATTTCTCTTTTATCACGTGCAAATTATATTTTCTTTTTTATTTCGATTAATAAGAGGTTCAATATTATGAATATCTTCATTCTTACATATCAAGATGCTACGTATGATAGTGGAAGCGCCATGGTACGTAAAAATCACCGAAATCCACAAAGACTTGTAAGTATCGCTTGTTAGGGACACTATCAAAAAGTTCTGTGAATCATATAGAGCAAGATTGTTATCAAATCCAAATAAAACATAGAAGAGACAAGATGACTGAAAAAGTTCAAACCATCCAACCTTCCCATCAGACTTTAACAAGGCTCTTAGATTTTTTAAATTGACTTAATAGATAATTTTTGTATGTATTCTGAAGAAAACCTTTCACAGGAGTACTCCCTAAAAATCAGTTGGTTTTGTGTGTAATAAGATAACTTATAGTCATTAAAAACACTTATTGTCACTTATACAGATTAGAGACAAAAGAGATATATAATTACAAAAAAAATATTATTAAATTAACTGTATTTTGAGTGAGAGCATTTTTATTTTTTCGAATACCAACATTTCTAATCAAAATTGGGTTTTCTTATATAATTGCAGAAGGGTTTTTCATTTTAGCTATAATCAAAACTTGAATTTGAATTGAAGGTTGTTAAAATATCTGTAGATGGATCACTAGAAGACATAAAACCTCCTTGTACATTTTATATTTTCCATGTTTTGATATAATAAATTAGTACCTAGAAATAGTGAGAAGTAATTGATTTTTACTGTCTCTTTTTACTTTGTTACGACTTTCTGATAGTTTTCAATGTTGTATTCAAGAGCTCTACAAATTTTAATGTTTTTTTGAAGAAATACTTCTTCTAGGAGGCAATAGCCTTCCTTTTTCGTTGTCAGTGGTAAAGTATCCATGTACAGTAACCGTAAAATTAAAAAAAAAGTTCTTCATATGTCTTGAACCAGAGGGAGATGGATAAGTATATTCTTGGTAGAACGATGCGGTGACTTAGTACATATTGTTGTATGTCTGTGGGTCGTGAAATATAGTTTACCACTATGAATGCTACTGAAAGATAGAATCTGAATGATTTCGATTAATGTTGAGAATGATGTAAAAGAAGGTGAAATAAAAATATTGTTATCTACGAGGATATATTGATATCTAGTTAGCCTAGACCAGTTTCATACATAAACAAAATATTGCGTTACCATAGCAAGGAACAATAACTTATTAGAAGTGTCAGTGTAAAATTTGACGTCAAAAAAGTAAACCAGAGTTACGCAATAAATTAAAAGAAAAAAGATGTCCACCGATATTGTGAAAATTGAAAAATTGGAGTATAGAGTCATCATCAAGTACCTGTATTTAGAAGGGTTAAGAGGTAAGCAGATTTAGGAAGATATGCTTAATACTCTTGGTGATCTATGTCCTTCGTATGCGACCGTGAAAAATTGGACTGCAAGCTTCAAAAGAGGTAAATTTTCCATTGAAGATGATGACCGATCGGGAAGGCCAGTTTCTGTGTCAGTCCCCGAAAATATCCATGCAGTTCATGACATGACTTTATCAGAGCTGAAGCTGAAGCACTGAATATTTTATACAAACGCGTTTATCATATAGTTCACGTCATTTTGGACATGAGAATAATTGCTGCAAAATGGATCCCCAAATATTTGAATGTTGACCAAAAGAGTTCGATCTGTGCTCGATTTGAAAACGATGTAGATTTCTAAAATCGAATTGTTACTATGGATGAGACTTGGGTAAATTTCTACGATCCAGAAACAAAGCAACAATCGATGGAATGGCGACACTCTAGTTCTCCAAGACCTAAGAAGTTTCGTGTCCAAAAATCTGCTGGAAAAGTTCTTGTTCTTCTTCAGTTTTTTGGTATTGCAAGGGGAAGTCATGATTGATTTTTTGGATAAGGGTAGAACAATAACTGGAGATTACTATTCGACATTACTAACCACGCTACGGGAAAAAATTAAAGAGAAAAGACGCGGAGAGCTATCCAAAGGTGTTTTGTTTTTGCAGATCAACGCCCCTGCACACAAATCTCATGTTGTCATGTAAAAAATAGGGTTTGAATTACTAGAGCACCCCACTTATTTACCAGCTTTGGTTCCGTCCGACTATCACCTCATTCCTGAACTGAAAAAAAGTTTAAAAGGTCGTAAATTTTCTTCCAAAGAGGAGGTAATAAAAGCTGTGGGGGTCTGGTTTACAGAGCAAGAAGAAACATTTTTTTAAAGGTCTAGAAACGTTGCAGATTCGCTGTAATAAATGTATCCAATTTAGAGGAGAATATGTTGAGTAATAAAATATTTTGACATTGAAATTTTATTTGGTTCTATAGTAGGCTAGGAATTTTTCAATATATCCTCGTATAAGAGATGTGTAGTTTTTTTCCATTTTTGAAGGAATATATTAAAGCGAGGAACGATTTTGATTAGGAGAGTAATTTTAGAGAGGAGAGAAGTAGTTTGTGTAAGATCAATGTGACCACGAAATAGACAAATAGAGACCAGTGATAAAGATGTAATTGATGCATAGACTAGAATAGAAGGATTTGATGAGATCGTCATTTTATATGTAAGGAGGTATTGTCTTCTAATCCACACAGGAAGCCTCGTTTGCTTCTCAGTAAATGCATTCTGTATAGCTCGAGCGAAATGCTTCTAACCAAGGCACTTTGGATCTGGTTAATCGGTAGAGATGTATGTAAAGGTCAGCAGTTGGGCTTTGAGCGAAAGACGTATCCATAGAGTGTTAGGCGAAATCTTTGATCAACACGCCATTCATAATGTGAACTAATTTTGAGTAAATCCAATATATCAAGATTCCTCTAATATAATGTAAATAATTTCTTATTTTAATCGAAAATTGCATATCAATACAAGTAATTTACAATTTACAGATCTTTCAGGCAATAGCCGCAGTCCCTGTATGTTCACATTGGAAGTAAAGGCTTATTATACTTCATTCTCTTTTCAGAACTGCTGATTTTGAGTTTTCAACAAATTAATTACAAAGAACAACTTCCACCTAGTAATCTATTACGTCGAATATGCAATACATTCTTCACTTATCAAAAGCCCCTTTTTCGTGGGCCCCTTAAAATCTCCTTGTTAATTTCGAAACTTCAATAAAACTCTCATCATTTATTCTTATTGCAGAGATTCTCTGCAATTATCCTCAAATTTGAACCTAACCTAATATTTCCTTCCCATCATAAAGAAAACCTACCCACACAAATCGTTATCAACTCAAAATTACATTCGGCTGTGGTAACAGTACCAACTATCAACCGAAAAGGTCCCGGAAACGGTTTACAAACGCTGCCTGAGTCGGTTGGAACACAAAATAGAATCATTCATATAACAGTAACTGCCCGGTTGGAACATGTAATCTCTATTGCATAGAATCGTTACCGTATATCATCATTCCCAGATCAATTTTAGTTTTTGTACCAATTTGATTCAGTGTGCAAGGGAAATTCATAATCTTTTTTAGCTTAAAATGAATTTATTCTTCACATTGTGTATGTACTATGGATTTATTAATTGAATTTACAACATAGTCTCAAGTAATTTCTTTCCTTTAACAACACCCTTTAACAAACTCAATTTTCGAGGGTAAATATTGAAGCGTTCAAGCGAAAAAATGACCAACGCAAAATTTTTATTTTATGTAGTGGAATAAATCGAAATCTGTGAGCGGATGAAGCCTAAGTCGATCGACGCCTTTAGTATAACTTCCGACAGGGTGATCTTTAGGACGAGATATATACGACAATCTTGGGATGAGGATGATTATCTTTAAATAGAATCCATTGTGATTAATGCTATCGCTAATGTTTTTCCCTATAGTAAAAATGTACAAATTAAACAGAAATAATTTGTTGGATTAAAAATATTTGAATAAGGATCAGTGGAAAGAATTTTCAAATTAGTACAATGGATATTTGTTTGGAAATATATTTTGAACATTAATTTAATGTTCAAAATATTCGAAAGATTATATCACATTATATTTAGTTTATGGGAAGAAAAAAAATTATAAATTTGCGTTTAATGAAGTAAGAAGCAGCTATTAGCTATGAAAAACTATTATAAGAATAGAAAAAATTATTACAATGGTTTGATTACATTATCTAGGTAAGAATCACAATTGCCAGAAGAGTATTTCAATAATCAGTTCCATCAGTTCTAAAATTTGAAGATCATTGAACGGGACAATTAGAGTGAAAAACGACTGCGCATGATTCTCTCGCTGATACCCCTCTTAAGAAAGATTTTTAGTTGACAGGAAGGCAGTCCGTTACGAACCTTTTCAAATCATCTGGGCGATATCCTAGGGTGATAGTTCGACGCATTCAACTACGAGGTATGATGAAAATACCATTAATAACGTTCACCTTTTAGCACTTATCTAATTTTTAATTAACAGTTATTCTTCTCTACTAGCACTATGCCCTTACAATCGACCTTGATTTATAAATTTGATAACGCTCCTTTTTAGAGAGGTGAGTCACAGTCAAAAGTCTCGTATTAAATCTTGTATTCACTCGTCTTATTTGTATATGGTCTGTTAAAATACTTTACATGAAGATACTAGAGATTTTAAGTTTTTCACTAATCTAATCTCCAACAAGTTTAACCACCAGCACATTTTTATCTGTATCTGGCATCGTAGAAACTCCGATCCGTTCATGATCATGCAACGTAATTGCTGATATGAAAAATCATACATCATACTATTTATCACACCTCGTAGGTTACAAGGAACCATAAAGCGACGAGGATTGTCATCATAGGCAATAGAAGAGTAAGGGTAAATGCTTGAATAATAATTTGTTTGATTATATTAGTTGAAATAGACTTTTTAATAAAAAATAGGATCATTCTAATGGAGTGTTTTAGCTTTGAAAAGGATTTGAGTTGTTCCATACCTCAGAATTCAAAATTGTGTCACGAATTTGCGAATTCACTTACGAACAAGTAAACTCAGCTGTTTACTTCTCTAAAATATTGAGTAGATTATTTATACATTATGAGATTAAAAGTAGTTCCTGTGTAGTAAATTTTTAGGCAACTAGTCATCAAATCTTTCTGCTAGCATCTTCCTAACATTTCTACATCTTTTTTTTTACAATTTTGTTGCATTCAATTACGAGGATGGTCCATGAAGTACCTGGCCTGACGTAGAGATGACGGTAATTGCTTGAAAAATACTATAATACTAAATATATAAATATTAGAAAGTACACAATCTATGTAGCATATGTTTGATGACACCACGTTGTTTAATGTTTTTTTGACATTTATCAATAGTGAACGTTTTCAATAAATTTGTAAACATGGAAAAAGTTGGTAATCGTTATGTGATACAATACTTTTATTTGAAAGGCATTAGTCCAACCAATATAGAAGCTGAACTAGATTCTATTTTGAGTAAGACTGTTTCTTCGTTATCAACAGAGAAATATTGGGTAGCAGAGTTTAAACGAGGCTGTACAACCTGCGAGGCCAGCATCGAAGTGGTCGACCAAATTGAGGTGACGACTTCAGAAATGTTGGAGACAATCCACAAAGCGGTAATGGAGGAACGTCGACTGGAAGTGCGCGAGCTAGCAGACATAGTAGGCATTTCAAAAAGTGTGATACATCATACATTAACTGAGAGCTGTGCGCAAGATGGGTGCTGCGTTTGCTCACAAATGAACAATTAAAACAATGGGCTGCACCTTATTCGCCAGATTTAGCTCTCTCGAATTATTTTGTGTTCCCAGACTTGAAAAAAGTCTCGGTGTTTTCCAAAAAGAAGAGGTGATGTTGGAAGTTAATAGCTATTTATTAGTTATTTTGAGGAGCTTCAAGATTTTTGTTATAAAAAGAGTATTGAACTTATTGAACATCGCTGGGAGCTAAAAGAAAGCTACATTGAAAAACAACATATATTTTTGTCCAAAATTTCTGTGTTTTCCAGGTACTTCTTGGACCATCCTCGTACCAGAAACATATAAATTAATGTATAGAGTTCGTGTCTTGATTGAATATTAGAATAATATTTATAATATTGAAACGATCTCTTAAGTCATCTATTCTGAATTGAAACTTCTATAAGAAAATATGGTTCAATTTATTATACCATACATATTCGATTTCCTTCCAGTTCCGTCAACATGTTAATTTTGGCTAACTCGATTTTCCTAGTTAAGTACACCAGTTGTTCTAAGTGGCAGTTGTTTCGCGTGAACAAGCATTTGTCTGCGCTCTAGATCGGTAATTTGCGTGTGCCCTAATCCTTACAACGTTGCCAGCTCTGAATAAATATATAGATGCTTTTGAGGACACAATAGAGTGGCAATGAAAACTAAAAATAAAAGAATTTTATACACAAATAGTATATTGTCTCATGATTCTGCACATTATTAAATACATAAGTGAATTATGAACTAGATACTAGAAAAAGTCCCTCAATTTGGACCCTTGGAAGAAATTTTTGAGAATTGTGTTCCAGATGTATTAACATATGCTTTAGTACTTGAACAATACCGAGACATCGTACTTTAATTTGAGCCACTCACTGAACGCCTTTCTAGAAGAAGCGATTATAGATTAAATGTGGATAAGTTCCAAGAAATGTCGCTCAAGTTCATTTGACAGAAATTTGGAAGAAACCTCCTGAGATTTCGACAAATTTTGTAACTGATCTTCAAATTGTTAACAAGAAGAAATTACAATAATATCATAGCAAGAGATTTGTGAAATTTTTTAACTGTTTTAGAATCCTACAGCAACAAAATTATCCCAGAGAATTTATTCGCTTCAAATTTTAATGTATTTGAAATTTGTTATTGTTACTCCGAATATGTGAATCAACAAATCAATAATCGCAATAAAATATATCTAAATATTGTGAATATGATGTAAAAATTTATAAATTTAACACATTTTATTATCCGTTCCTATGAAAGTCCCCCAATATTGGAAAGCCATGGTCATCAATATAATTCTTGCTTCCAATTTTTTTATTTCTTTTCCTTGTAAACTCCAATAGTGAATGTGAAAAAATGCATTGGTTTAAATCAGTGATTGAATAATCTTCCTACTAGATTTGCCTTGAGTTTCAGTTAATCTGTAAAGGACTCTCCATAAACTATGATCTGAGGTCAGGTAAATTGTCTATCAGTTGATTGCGTTTTGTGCGTTAATTCTTCCATCATATTTATTTAGTTGTATAATGAGTACTATATACTATTATTGAGTAGTTATCGCCCGTCACACAAATTTACACTTAAGTTGAATACTAATAATCTATTTTTATACTACAATGTCTACAGCCTTAGTAACTTATTAATTACCTGGTCATGAGAATTACTAGTAGACAGCCATAATTGGGAAAACATAATTTTAACAGTCAAAAAACCATATATTAATGCATGAGTCAGGGTAGAAGGGATCATATCATATGACTACGATCCGATTAACTCGATCAGTTTCCGAACAACAACGAACTTGATCCGGGTTAGTTTCCGCAAATTCACATCTTGATCGGGTTAACCCGACCGAAAAGTTGTTTTGCTTCCAAAGTAGATCCAAATAATACGCTGTTACGTTCAAGTAGATTTAGTAAACAATCAGATTCCACATTGCATATACAGAAATAAGAAATTTGGCTTTACATTATATTTATCCTCCTAGGAAAAATTGTGGACGAAATAATAAAACTTATCGCTCTGTAATGACAAAATTAGTATTTTGGTTAACGGAGTCCCTACGGAGCACATTCTATGTCCACTAAAACAGTTAAGAATCGCGAGGTTCGAGATACTATTCATGGAAAAATCACTAGCAAGGAACTACATGAAAGATTTAGACGACACGAATTATAAAAACAAAGGATGTGGTATTTTATTGTGTATAAGCCACGGAATTATTGCTTGATATTTAGCACTTCTAATGAATCCCAAACTATTGCTGAACTTCATTAAATGGAAAAAAGGAAATATTAATTTGAAAGCAGTGCATTTATACCTCAATGTTTTGGCAACATCGAAATAGCGATATAACTATGCTGCCCCCGTTTAATATTACAAATCGCGGGGTACATGATCATTAAAAGCTGAAACACGAATATAGCGATTAATTTGAAATTTTATATAGTTCATAATTTTCGAGAAACGGTTTAGAAGTTTCTTCCAATCGACCATATGCCTATAGCTTAACACGGAATCAATTTTTTATGCAGTTATTTCGATTCTTTCGGAATCACAAGTCGAGTCGTTTGGTTCTGAATCTGGTGAGTATGGTAAGTGTAATCCAGATAGAAAAACGTTTAGCGGTCAAAAATATACGAATAATAACCGAAATTTTACGTTTTAATTAGGAAGGTTCTAATTACAATATTTAAATTTCTCACTAATCTGTTAAATGTTATATCGATTTGAAGGAATTATTTTGTCAATTTTTTTGTAAAGAGACTTTCTGACTGGTTTCACGTATTCAACTAAATCATATCCCTTATATATTGGTGTTACTAGTTGAAAGCAGTTTTTTATTTCGTGAGTTTTATTCGCATTTTTACGAGAGGTTTGTTTACAAAGAAACATAAATGGTTTGTTCATCTTCATGCCTAGCTTTCTCAATAACACCAGGAATCACTAATAATACAAGACGATGTTAATTATCTCATGTAATATGAATAAGTAGGAATACAGAAAGTTCACTGGCATATCCCTTCAGTTACCATATATTTCGTTTTAATGGTTTTATGCACCGCTTTAGGAGTTCATAATTGGTCGAAAGAATACAAATTTTCTACCATACCTTAACTACATTCATGTAAACTGTAAACATTTTTGGAGTATTTTCATTTATTTGTAAAGACATGTTTGAAACGATTTTTATTAACTACATCGTATAATAAACTTGAAATCAATATAATTGAGCATTGTAAACAAACTGAATATGCTCAAATTCTCTATCTGTATGTAATATAAAATTAGCTACAGTAAGGTAAAGATGAATCAGCTACCAACTGAGTTTAAGGGATAACAAATTCAGTTAATGCCTGAAAATGTATTGAACATTATCGAAACATTGTTCACTTTAATGTAATGTATTCTATTAGTTTAACCTAAATTAAATTGATACACAATGATTTGACCTCGTATATGTATATTTGACAGAAGAATGTGATCACAGACTTCTAAATATTATCTGGCGACGACATGAGGTCTGTCCTCACAGGAGTCATAATAAGATCATTTGAGCAATCTTTTCTTGTATATAAGTATATGAATTCTATATAATTTTTCCTATCCTGTTCACCATACAAATTATTCATTTGTGATAAACATTTTTGGAAGGAAGTGAATTGAGTGAGGTCGATTGTAAACTGCCAACTCTTTTTTTGAACAAGTACTCCAATTTAATAGAAAGGAATTTCAGAAGAAATACCGTTAAACCAAATTGTATTGGTCTAGTTGTGATAGTTTGATTTAAAAGATAGTCTTAGTTAAAGAAACGAATAAAATTTTAAAAACTAATCAAAAGGAAGCAAATTAAGTTATGTACAAAATACAGAGTAAATGTAAATGTAAATTCGGTTTGTTTACTACGACTATTTATTATAAACTAAACTAAACTGCGCTATACAAACTCCTTATCCAGAAGGAAGAATGGAAATAAACCGCTTGCTATGAAAACAAAGATCAAACGAATTCCTAGTATTTCATTAATAGTGTCGAATTTTAGAGCTCTACTATATCTAAGCAGGAACGGCTCCAGGGCGAATATGATTTTATAACAATAATGTGATTTAATTGAGTAACAACAATTTTGTTTAATGTGGTTAATTTAATATACGTTTTTCAAGAAATAATATACAATTTTTTCATCTATTGTTAATAATTTTTTAAATTAGTGAAATGTTTTTATATAACGTGATCTATCAATTTAGAACGAAAAGCGATAGTGAGACTATATTATTTATCTGTAATGAATCGCTGATTGTGTTGCTAAGCGTCAGTCTGTAGAACAGCGGAACCGATTTCGCTAATTCCTTTTTAATAATATTCCTTTAATTACGAGGATGGTTCTTACGGAGAGAAACGTTTAAGAAATTGCTTGAAAATATCAAAAAGCAACAGTTTTCCATCTTCTAAAATATAATCAAATGTTGGTAGAAAAATTAAGAGAACGTGAAACAATTGAGTAAAGTTATTGACATATCTATACGATCAGTCACACATTGTGGTGAAATGTCACTTGAAATGTAAAATTTTCTTTAATCTGCATTTATAAAATTTCTAAATCTGTAAACCACAAATTTCTATGAAATGTGATTATGTAATAATGTAAGAACTTAACCTGAAAAAGATTTATTCACTTTATTCTTTTATATAGAAAAATGTTTCATCTATACGTAACTAATAAATAAAAACTGTATAATAACAGCACACGCTACGTTTCCGGCAACGATAACCTCGTGATCATCAAGCAGACAACTGTGAGAATTATTTTATTTAGATATTAACATAAAATATACAAATATAAAATAAACAAAAACATAAATTACCTTTTAAAAAATGCAAGTACCCTATTTTTGAACTCACTAAATTTGTCAAAGAGGCCGTCTCACAATCTTCAATTATTAAAAGTTGGATCTGTAGTTGTTGCGAAATATCAACCACCCGCGACTTTGGAACGGTACATGATTAGAGATTAAACGTTACCGAATAACGTTATAGAAGCAATTATATTGAAAGGAGAAGACATTTTGATACCCCGCATCCCAATAATTCCGACTGACATACCATTTGAGTTTTAACGACTGCAGTTTCCAGTACGCCTTGCTTTCGCTATGACTATAAACAAATCCCAGTGGCAGTCATTGAGTGTTTGTGGTATTAAACCCATGTTGCTGGCATGTTCAATTGTATGTTGTCTGTTCCCGTGTTGGAAAATAATTTGCTCTGTTTGTTTACGCGTCAGATAATCGAACAAAAAATATCGTGTATCATAAAATATTTTAATGAAAATAAAAAGCAATTTAGAATAAGTAATAATAAAATGATATATAATAAGTAAGTATCATAATTGAAAATGTGAAATTATAATTTTTATTGTAATTTCAGGTGTTTTATAATTTTTATTGTAATTTCAGGTGTTTTATAATTTTTATTTTTTGTCATAAGGTAATTGTTAACTTATTAACTTTCTTTTTTACTTTTTTTTATCTTACTAGCAGACCCAATTTCCCGAATAGCAGAATAAGCATTAAGAAAACAAAAAAAAAATAAATCGACTGTTAGGCGGTACAAAGTTCTCCCTGTGAACTAGTTTTTAATAATTCAAATTGTTTCATTAAATTCCATGTACGGTAATGATACAGTGGTTTTTTTAACTATATAGTAATTGCAGTTTGAGCTTCATTACATTTTTAACAGCTTTTTAATTTTGTCCTTGTCGTTTGATTTTCATTGTTCTCTTTATTATGGTCAACCATGATCATTTGGCCAGCCTTTCGTCGCTTTTTTTGTTATAACCATGATAAGGTTGTTATTTATGGAGCAATTGATGGTTGATATTCACACTGAAAATATTTACCGGTTACTACCATAACCCCAACACTCATAATAATACAATAGTTACTTTCCAATTTATAAAGATAAGAATTAATTGGAACAACATTATCTCCATTATCTCCTTGGGCCCTTTCATAGTCTTCTTCATCAAGTAATAATGCATATTTTGAGTTTGTGTCTGCATCGAATTAAGTAAGTAATGTTTTGAACAGCACGATTATGATTCCAATTTCAGAACAATAAGTAAATTTGAAATAAATGCCTACATAGCCTCTAGCATCTGCTAGATTGAATACAACTACTTTGCTTGTCTGCTACGCCACAAAGTACCACATTTATTTATATCTAATAAACTGAAAAATTGGATCTATGAGGACATTTCCATTTTTATCATTATTAAATAAACAATTCCACAATTTATTGGTATAGTGTAGTAGTAGAGTACAGACAGTGACGATGAAAGTGCATTGAAATGAGATTACGAACAATTTGTGCTCCAATACAAACAGAAGTCGTTGTGAAAGTAGACCGGGAGTGTCATGATCTACTACTCATAGAAAATAAAATTGTGATTTTTAATAAAATACTTTTGCTGTAGTTTTAAATATTAATTTTCAACATATGGCCAGGTCATTACAAAAGGATGCTTGTCTAATTTTTAGAAATTATTTTAACTTATACTTTATTAGATAATAAGCACACTAAATTAATATTTCTGAGAGATCTAAAGCATTATTAATAAAAGTACAGAATTGCATCAAAAATGATTTTTGTGTAATGGCGCTGGTCACCAGTGACTTCTTAAATTAAAAAACAAGCTGAAGGGTATTTCATATTTTTTTCTTGGGAGGTGTATAGTGCCACAGTATACCAACAGATAAATGGTTCAAAGAAATTATTATTATTATTTCTTTTGATTTCTAATTACTTTTGCGAAAAAATGTTGATAGAGGAGACAAATATAGGGAAATTATAATAGGCTGCACAATTTTACTCAGAAAATAAAAAAAAATATTTCAGCTATTCCAAAGTTCACATGATTAGAAAGCTAAAATTCATAAGATTACGTTTGACGGCTAACGCGCATCGTTCGTTTTGAAATCGAAGCCCCAAAATGTTTTCCAATCTTCTATTGCAATGTACAGTTGAATATCATATAAAAATTTTATCCAATGGTATAGGTTTTATAACTTTTGTTCTTATTTAAATTCTTTTATATTAACGTTTATTCAAATGTTCAATGAAAACTGTAAGTTTGAAAAATGTTCGGCCTTTCAATGGCCCACGATAGATACTTAAGCAGGCAGGAACATTATTCATTGTTTTAACTTTATAAACAATACTTACATCCCAATTTTTTGGTATTGCGTGCCTTATTTTCAATCCTTTGCAATAATTTACGAGAATTTGGACACATTTTGGGGATGGGCGTCAGCGCCGAAATGTAATTAATCTTCATGATTTTTTTTGCCTTATTAAAAATATTTACATCACAATTTGTGGTCAATTATTTTCTAATTAGGTGAGCTTTATAGTAGTTAAATAATTACTTCTTATTTTTTGGGTCTTCTGTTCACAATTATGAAAAAAGTGAAAAAACACGTGTTTAAAAAAGTTCAGTTTATTTTGTAAAAAAATATTCATAATATAAAACCAGAAAATTTCACATAATATTCCTTTAGCCACTCGTACTTTAGTAAAATGGCAGGTTTTCGCATACAAAATAGAGAAATTGAGAAATCAAACAAGATTTGGATAAAAATAAGGCATATATTTGAAAACCTATGGATTAACACAATCATCAGTAGCAACAAAATAGAAGTTCTTAAAGGTCCATCGACAACAGCTCTTAACTTTATATCATGTATGTAGCTAAAAAACTGAGAACTCTCAAAAAGTCCTACTAAGACCAATCTGCTATTGCAATAGATTATGCTTCTTATTATAGTCACCGGTGCAGCAATCGAAAAGCTAAAATCTAGAAATGAGAACCCCAAAAGGAGAGGGATACGATGATACTATAATTGAAGCAGAATTAATGACAACTATTTAACCGCATCGAATCAATAACGTACAATACATTGTATTATATCGGTATTATATCTTTTCGATTGTCATCGTATTAAATCTATAAATACATACATGAAGTGTTTGCAACTTATTGTAATAGATGAAAATACCCTAGTAGCATATTAGATGCCATAATTAATATTGAAAAAGAAGAAAACATCACGCGAAAATTAAATGTTCTAATACGTATCATTACTTTGCAATAAAAATGTTTTTGTGAATGATAATTATATTAAAATATAAATGATTCCACTGAGGATTGAATTTTAATGTTCTTATGTATCATTATATGTATCAGGACTAATTTCATTTTTAGTTCGTTTTATTAAAGTGTACTATAATAACTTTTTTTATACTTCACAAATTTTTTATTATCATAATAAATTGAGAGAACAATAATTTAAATTATAATAAAGTAGGTGCTTTTTGTTTGAAACATTTCATTATTTTCATACCATCTATTATATCCAGCACATTGGCATCTTCCTAACATTTATCGGCAAAAAATAATTCTGATAAATCTGCAGCTTTACTGAAATCCCTAAAATCCATTTATTTCGAAAGCCTCAGCAAATAGGCGAATGCGATCGAGTGTGATGTCCACTGTATAGGTAAATAGATTTGAGAATATTGTCTAGATTCAATCTTTGATTTTCCAGGCCATGGACTATTGACGTAAAGAATATTCATTTCGAACAATATTGCTGTCGACGGTACTTGGGGGTTGAAAACTAATGAGGAAATTATTATTTCCAACTTTTTGTTTCTAATGAATTTGAAGCAGTATATTTGTTTTAATGATAAATATATTATTAATCCCTTAAGCACCCTGTTATATTTAATTTGTTTCATAACCTAAATATACCAAATTCATTGAATTTCTGCTTGCATGCAGATGCACAACAATCAAGCCAAGAATTTAAAAACACCAAAAAATATACTGTTTTCAAAGCTGCTACTAAATAAAGCGACGTAATGGGAAATATACTGGTTGTTCGATTACAGATTAAACCACCATATTACAAATTAACTCAGATGATGATATTGATACTATATTGAGTAAAATCGAAGTTTCCGAAATCTGGATATTCTAATAAACTTTACGTTCTCACTAAGAAAAAATGCTAACTGTTTCATTTGATTGTTGAAGCAAGCTATAAAAGAAATAATCTTTAAGTTGAGAATAGATTCATTGACTTGTATACATTGTGAAATGGATAAACGTGAATATCTGGTCACTGGTACTCCTAATAGAAAACATTAGACCTCCGCTTTCCATTATTATCTTCACAAATATGAGAAGATCCTACAGATGTTATATCTAGATTTGATTAGTGTGTGAATAAGATATAACCCTCCAATCTATGTTTGTTCAAATTTATCATTGAAGTTGTAAGTCAATTACAAAATAAATTTTATCTATTGCAAATATTCTGGTTGAATTTCCACTTAATTCTGCCTTAATCAAAACCTAGGTGTTGCTTTGATACAATACGGGTTTTAAACTTTTTTTGTTTAGCTGTTTTTTAGCCACATCTTTCAGCACTACTTGCTTCAATTCTACTTTTTGTCTTTCCTATTTTTTTCCTGATAGTGTCCTTCAAAATATTTCTTTTAGGCATATGTGTTATGTGTTACTCACTCCAGATGCCTTAACTATTGCAACCTTTGGAACAAATAACATAATGTTATCCTCATAGAACGCATACTTGGTGAATTATCATCAAGTAATGAAATTCAAATACCTGGGAATAGAGATTTCAGGATTTGGAGACGTAGAGAACGAAGTAAGAAAGCAAACTAAAGCCATAAGAATAGCAGCTTGTTTGAACGAAACCATATGGCGAAATAAACATATCGGAATAGAAGCCAAATCGAGAATACACAAGGCCACGGTAAGACTCATAATGACTTACACCGCAGAGACACGGCCAGAAACGACGAAAACCAAAAGAGTGATGGAAACAGCAGAGATCAAAGTGCTACGCAGAATAACCGGAAAACCCCTACTGGAAAGGGAAAGAAGTGAAAACATCAGAAGATTGTGCAAAATAGTTGACGTCAACGAATGGGTTCTATCAAAAAAGAAAGAATGGAATGAGTACATAAGTCGTATGGATAACAATACACTGGTCAAGATAGTGCGCGATAAATCCTCATTGGGACGAAGGAGTACCGGCCGACCCAGAAAAAGGTGGATCGATACCCTTGAAGCATGATAAGAGGCAAGGATGTCGAAGATAAAACAAGCGACTACGCCTAATACACAGAAAAAAAAAGAAGAAGAAGAACGCATACATTTTTCCAAATCACTCATCCTTCCTCTGTCTTTTTGCCCACGTAGATTTTTGTAGAATTTTCTCCCATATCAATAATTGAGTCTGTTATATGTCAATCAAAACTTAGGCGTTGTTTTCGTATAGTAGGCTTTGTTAGTTCGTTTATTTCATTTCGTTTATTCATAATCTGCTCAAAACACACAGAGAATGCTCTCAAGTTATCCAGCAGTGAACTCGGATAAGCTTGGATTTCAGGATGTGGTATAACTCTTCATATATATGATCCGTTTCTTTTGGTCTTTCTCCTGGTTTTCTCTGTTTCTATTCGGCTAGTATCCTACAATCCATCTCTTTATTATTTGTTAACCGCTGCAGATGCTCATTGTAGCCTTCGAAACAGATAACGTCATTTTTTAAATATAGAAAGCATAAATCTCGTTATTTGTGTATTTTTCCTTTGTCTTTTCGTAGAATTTTCCTTTCCCATATCTCCAATTTTTGTTTATTGGGTTTTAATCAAAACTCGGTATAGCTTTGTACAGTATAGCCTCATAATAAGTCGTTTGCTGCACACATTTGAATATCTGGTATAACTATCCATCTGTTGTATTTTGCTTGTCTAAGATCAGTTTCTATTTCTTTGTCACATTTGTGATTGATCAAGTTTATAAATACTTGTAGTTGTCTGTTTCTTTAATTTATATTATTCTGTGTGCTTTCACTTCTACCACTTCTGTTTCGATCATTTGGGACTTATTTCTGGAGCTTAAATATTGACTTTTTAGTTTCTGTTGTTACTAAAAGCTATAAATTTCTCTAGTA
This sequence comes from Diorhabda carinulata, assembly GCF_026250575.1. Classification (NCBI taxonomy): domain Eukaryota; kingdom Metazoa; phylum Arthropoda; class Insecta; order Coleoptera; family Chrysomelidae; genus Diorhabda; species Diorhabda carinulata. Next base: position 18,004,643 of record NC_079462.1, read on the forward strand.
TTCTTTGTAGCTCTTTGCTGTTAACAGATCGTCTAAGTATATATTATGATAGTCATTGGAAGCTCTTCGTAAATAAAATTCTTTATCGATTTCTTTCACTGTTATTATATTCTCCATAACACAACATATACCTCAAATTTATCCGTTATCTTATTTGTGTAATTTATCAACATTTTTGTTTGTGTATATATCATCTACATTGATTTAGTCATATTTTGAAATCATTTGAGGTTCTTAATAAATCTGGTGTATGTCGTAGATAGTTTTAAAGTCGACGAATAGTTTAAATGTTTATATTCTACACTCATAGCATACGTTGTCAAAGATGAAAATTTTATTTTCTTTATAGAACTTATGAAATCCTCACTGATATTCATGAAAATAACATAAACCATAAATCTGGTTTTTGGAATGGAGCAACCACAGCAGTGTTAAATATCAAATAACCCGCATTATATAATGCGAAATCAATTTTTGATTACACCGACTTTTCCTAGGTAGTTATTACTTTGAAAAATTACATATTACTCTACGAACGGCTTCATAAATTTTACCGGACCTCTAATTAGCCCATGTGTCCAAATATACGCGATTGTGTTTTGTTTCGGGGGCAGGTGAATCCCCGTAGTAGTATCTTTGATACTCGGGCAGGTGCCGGCACGCGTCTTCTAGTACACCTGAATTGTAATTAGTGGCTCACCTGTCTCTTGGTACGTATATGACATATCTAAACTTTTTAAACCTGTAAAGCGGTTATGTGGTTTGGAATTACTGACCACCGAGAGGGATATATAAGTGTGCATTAGTCAATGTTAAAAACCATTATAAACATGCAACGTCTTTTATACTGAGTGTTGATGGAAATTTTTATTATCTTACCAAATAAATAACTTTTAACTGCTGCAGTTGTCCCATTTGTTGATCAGACTTAAATAACATTCCAAAAACATATCGTCGATAACATGCCAAAACCATGAATGTGCAATACTATAATTGCTTTCAATGTTTGTAATGACGGGGAGAAATAAGGTTTTTGTGCCTTTTTTTAAACATTTTCTGTACTAAGTATAATTCGTAACGACCAATATAAGTTGTCTAATCAAACTTTTGATATATTTTGTTTTTTGGAAGAAACATTCGTATTTTTGCCGTTGAAAGATTTCAAACAATTGTAGGTTAACTAAACACAAGAATTAAACTCGTTAAGTTTTTATCATTTAATGAAAATATAACAAGGAAATAAACTGCTACTCGGCTAATTAAAAGTAAGGAAAATCATTCATATCTTGAGTATAAAAATTAATCACTTTCTTCCGAGTCATTCGGCTATTACACATTTCTTGCAATTCTTTAACTTTCCATTGGAATAGGCAGCTGATCATTGTAGGACTTGTTTAATGTAATTTTACAATTTACTTCCTCAAAATCTTTATCTATGTATATGGATTTAAATGAATTTTTGTTGGCGAAGTCAGCAAACTTCAGCACTATGGAATTTGGTTCATGTTGAACGGCAGTGTTCCTAATGTCTTGAAATAAAAAAAGTCAGATTTTTGACTACAAAATATCGTGGCCTTGTCCTTGCATCACGTTTAATTTCTGTCCAACCTTCCTGCAGAATACAGTGGAGCGTATTTGGATTTTACTTCTATTTTTCATTATATTGAGTCGCACTCCATTTCTGTGTGATTTATAATCTTTTTGATTTAGTGTAGGATGAGCTGGGAGAATTTGGAGAAACATGGCAGCGAAAATGGATTTCTTTTGTTAGCAGCTACAACCGTCAGACCTCATTAATATTATTTTGATGTGCGACAATGTAATCTTGAATGTAAAAAAAGATTTCACGGTAGATTCAGATAAATTGAATATAATACTTTACAATGCCGTATACATGGAAGTGACGCACTCATATATTGCAAATAGTTGTTTCCAGCTGAGTTTCTGAGAATAATTGACTTGACCTTGTGGAAAGTTGGCGCGTAAAACCTTCGTGAGCTAAGCATGGTTAACATGGGTCATTTTCAGACTTATGGTGCAATAACGTAAAAACGGCCAATTTTGCAGATTCATAGTTTTGGCATGGAACCGATCATTTCTTCACTATACTTAATAAAGTTTCTTGTCATAGTAATTGGTATATTTTTTCTGGTGAAATCTGTTGCTCTTGGAAAAATAAAATCACAGCTTATCAACAAGAAAAAAGGAATCAAAATATAATTGCTTGCGCGTTTGAAAAAGTAGAATTTCATTTCAGCTCATTCTGAAAAATAGACAAACTTGTCGAGTTACTAAGTGAAATGAATAATTATTTATTCATTAGTTATTTAGGTGAAAATTTGCCGGATATCAGTAAGTCAAAATAAACGAACGCGGTAATTTTACATTAGCACGTCAGCAATAACATAACCTCAAAAAAGTACGATTGTTTCAAAGTTCATTATGTGTATATTAGTGAAAAATGGGTGATAATCGTGATGATATTATGTAGGAGTATTAGAAGCAAAAGTGCTGTTCAACAAACGATTGCAACAATTTTACAGCGAAAGGAGGAAAAACGATCCAATGAAGATACCTTGGACTGCTACTCGAGTTCACGAAGTGATCGAATGAATCAAAGGCGGTAATTTAGTTGAACCAACAGGCTTTAAAAGACGTAATAAATAGTATCATTTCATGAAAAAATATGATGCACGAAACCTATAATTTACATAATACCCACAGAGCCATATTTTGACCTAAGTATTAGTAAAGTATCATGAATCTACAGGATATGATGAGCAAGATAAAATGTTATTCGGACTGACAAATAATTACTACATTCATGTTTTTCTTTTGACATAAAGCTGTGGTTGATAAATCTATTTATTATTTATAATTGTGCCTAGGAAATAACAGGAAAATTGTGCCTCAAAATAAACAGACACAATGAAATACGATGTCACCCACACATGTTATGCCGTTATTTTGTCAAATTGCCTACAATTATCTAGCCATAACGCAAGAAAGCTATCCAGATCACATTTTGCCGATTTTTTCTAAAATGCCTAGGCTTTTTATCAAATACTTGAATTCACGTGTCTACGAGGTATATATCTGAATCCAAATAGTTCGATTCGACTATAAAGATGAAATAACAAACAAATTTCTATTTTGATGACCTGGAAATTTCTGGAACCGTTGATGATATTTATACTGAACACATAGTTGACTACTATCGGTACACTAACATTCTGTCTAACGTTTCGATAACTAAATAACCGTCTGTAGACACCGAAGGTTAACGGCAAAAAAGTTACCAAGTATATAAAGATCGCAGAAAAATACTTTGAAAAATAAAATTGTTTCCCTTCACAAACTTGAGTTCTATTAACAACTTGACGTAATTATTGATGTCTTTTTGTATCTAAGCAAATTTTAAAAGACGATTAATTGAATCTTTTAAAAACTAGTGAACTTATTAGGACCGGAAATGGTAGCATGACTTGGACAATTGTTAATTGATACATCAAAGGTACTATAGTAAACTACCACGATAATTACAAATTTTATGCCCTTCTATACATCATTAAATATTATTTAGGGATAAAAGCGAGAGTAGAGGAGACGTTTTATTCATCGAAATTTTTTACCTAAGGCAGTTGAACTAATTTAATACTTAAGTTATTCGGCATGTGATGTGTCGAAGTCTCATTCACCTGTCTTCCTCCTCTTACACCGGGCATTTTTAATTTTTAGTCTACGGACGATGGCATCGGCCTTGTCTCAAGGCGATGGATACACGCTGTTTTGCACTTTTTAAAACAAATTAATAATGATCACATTAATGGTCTAAGTGAACTTCACTTAATTTAATAATAATAACATATACTTTGCGATTGATGTATATTAACGACATGTTCCATTAATATTTCATTGAAAAAACCAAAAGTTGTCGATCACATCAGCGACACAAGGAGATAACAGAATCATTTAGTAAGTTGAATGGAAAAGCTAATGCTAACAATGGTTCAAAATTGAGCAAATAACTGTTTCATGACCACGCCATGTGAGCTTAACGGCAGATATTTGGTAGCTGCCGAACTTCTCTTCTTCTACTGCTTCCTCTAAACCTTCTCTGATATACGAGTAAGTCGTGAAAATTCTTTTCGAAAATATTCAAGTCGTTTTCCAGGTTCCCTCATCGTAATCGGCGCTATTGGTGGGCTTTATATTGGAAATCCAGTTTTTAAAAAATACCCATCAAGTGCTCGTTGGACATCAACTCAAGAAATCAATTTTCTCTCTTCACAGCATATGAAAAGTATTTTCAAACGTTTTTCCGCTTTTTCAGCTTATTTAGAGTTCCAGATCCAATTGCTTCGCTCAATTTTAAGCTTGAAGCTTTTCCAAAGCGATTTATTATCATTTTCAAACGTTCTTTAACTTTTTGAGAAACATATACACCTAAGAAAGCATCAATCAGTTTTTCCCAAATAAGAAACTCAACAAAATTTAAGTGAGAACAATCAAGTAAACATGTAAACAGAAGATTTGTAGTTACTATTATTCATTTCTTCGTTAAAGCAAGGATTTGCCGCCTGTGTTTTATATATGGCGTTGAGAAATGTATCAATCATGTTGAGGTTTACAATAAGTTTTAGAGGATATCTAACTGTATCTAATATTCTCCAATTTGAAAATGTTAAATCATATGATGATGACATTAAATAACTATGGTGGTTGGAAATCATCAACAGTAGCTAAACTATATGGTGATGAATCTGTAATACACAATATAGAGATTGCTAATAAAGTGTTTATAACGTATGGCAGTGCTAGCATAAACCCGATTTTTAACCATGTGCATCAATTACTACAGTTGGATCAGATACAAATATAAAACCAGCACACTATAATACCGGGGAGTTCATAAAATATCTTTAACGCAGTTTACATTATTCAATAATTGTATATTTGTTATAAAGGAAATACAATTTTTCTTTAACAAAATATACCCTGAACTGAGGGAAAAATTGATTTCATGAAAAGTGACATTTTTCTACTTATTAACGAGTGAATCTTTATTGAATAGAAGCTTCAATTTCAACTGATTCTTAAACGATAAGACTCCTGTTAATATTTCTAGATTTTATTACTTAGGTTGATATATTAAATAAATCTCCTTCGAGTATTGGCCTATCTACTACTTTTTTAGTGTATTCCCGTTTATCCTAGCCCATTCTATTCCATAGAAGGGTTCAGGCTTTTTAAGGGTTTCTTCGCTATTTCATATCTCCCTCAGTGTTCTCCTGTTATCCAGTTTTCTTGAATACCATTATTTTTCATGAAACATAATTCACTTCTTTCTCACTAGATGAATAAAAATTAATAATTAATTTGATATTTTCCAATTAATTGTAATTCAAAGTGGTTTTTTCTCATAATGATTGCTTTTCTATTGGATATAAAATCTTAAAAATCTTCTAAAACTAGTCACCGGAAATATCACTGACACTTGAAAGGCATCTTAAACCGCTGTCAAAAAGTCGTTTAAAAAAGAAATAAATACTTTAAGAATTTCAAAACTTCATAGTGTAGACCGTGGTTAAACTAAAAAGTTCATATTTTATTATAAAAAAAAATGAGAAGACGTTCTTTGATGGACACGTATTGTGTATGCCCATCAGGCGGTGGGTCACCTATCCTGACAACCATGAAATTACAATGTTCACTTCCAAATCGATTGAGCAATGTTATACGGGGCTTGTTTTTGTGTATTAAATCAAACCGTCAAAGACCGAAAATAATCGATAACCCTTGATGTACTTGTTAAGTAATGAAATTAAAAAATAAAAGCATTGCTATGCTACTAAAAATTCTAATTTGAAGACAAGACTATGGAAGAATTAATTTTTTTTTATTTAGAAGAGAGTGTTTTTGTTTATTCTGTTAACGTTCTGGAAATACCGAGTCAAATTTGAAATTTCGCAAGTTAAAAAGTGAATTTAGAACTGGAAAGTGTCGAACTTGGTCAAGTTTAACCAGAAACAGATCCAGGTTCAATTTTAGAAAGAAAGCTTTTAGATATTTGAAAGAGATTTTAGGAAATGGAGAATAAAGTAGCTTCAAATAAAAACAGCATTTGCAAAGAATATTAAAAGCTTTATTCAAACACATTAAATATAACGATGAGCTTACACTGCTTCAGTTTGACCTCTGATTTTATAAAAATATAAAATGTGACTTATAATAATAATAATAATAATAATAATAATAATAATAATAATAATAATAATAATAATAATAATAATAATAATAATAATAATAATAATAATAAATAATAATAATAATAATAATAATAATAATAAACTTATGTAAGTTACAAAAGAAGGAGAATATTTTTTAAAGGAAATGTCGTAAAGTAACTTGAATTATGAGTAATGTTCTCTACTGCTTTAAGTAAATAAGATAAAAACGAATATATTTATATGCAATGTTCGCACCAGGTGAATTCTTAAAATTACTATCTACTTTGAAAAATAAATTTTGTGGGTGTCTTTATGAAATAGTCAAAGCCAAATAGGTGAACAAATCAGTAGATAAACCAAAGTTCACCAATAAAGATATGCTATTGGAAAATTTCTTTCCATATTTGCACAAGTAATATTAGAGGCATAGACGATGAGTTTTTTCATTTTGTAACACGATTAATACAATTTATGGGTTCAACTATGATATCGTAATGAATGTGCAAAAGTGCAAGTCCAACCAGTCTCTTCTGAAGCATCATTGTTCTGGTCCACGACTTTCGGCTCCGCAACGTAGAACTTCAGTATTTAAAGAAATTTAAAGTATTTACAGTGTACAGCAGAGACAGTTGACAGTTATAAAAAAAACGTAGTCAATTAATCAAATCGAAATTTCCAATTTTTATTGTCTGGAACAGAGCTCTTGATGATTTGAGTGAAGGTTGACAGCTTATTGCTCTTCGTATACATATGATTAAGAAGCATTGTCTTTGTTTATGACATTAATTTGCAATGTTCTAATCTGTACTTAGTACATTAAGCGATATCATTGGGTTTCATAACGTTAGAGGAGAGTAACTAAACTTGTGCTAGAGCTTTAATACGTTTTAACAATTTTTGAACAGCAACAATAGATAGACGCTAGAAATGACGATTGTTAATCGTATTAATGCGCTTTAACATCGCACACACTCTGTCTCGTCAGTTGGGCGCGAGCTGTCGCCAGTGTCGGCCATATTTGTTTTGTCGTTGTCGAAAAATTTTCTGAGGTTTCTGTGTTATTTGATTAATGAAAAATCAGATCTATATACTGTAACTATGGGTTTTATTGCAGAAAATAAGTTTAATTTTTTGATTTTCGGTCGATTCATTGCTTGCTATAAATGACTTCTGAATTACAGGGTCAAATATATTTTGGTGAAGAATTTCGAAGATGGGCTATGCTTAGGGTTAAGTGTGAGACAAAAAAATGCACCTCCGCTGAGGCCTGATTCTCAAATAGAGAAATCTACATAATGAACTGGACATGAACCAACATATGACAGCAAACCTTTGTCTTCTCGAATTGATCGCAGTAGTCGAGGTCTACTTTTTTCTTATGAGTTTCACGCCCTAAAAAAATAGAAAAATAGAGGTAGAAAAGCAGCTGTAGTCTTGGTTATAATTTCGCCACTTTATGAAAATCAACTTATTGAAATGAATAAGAACAAAATTGAAGAAGAAAAAAAGATAAGAAACCCATGCAAAATGAAACTAATATTAGAAATGAGAAAACTAAAACAAGGGAGACTGAGGATAGTGAAGGTGAAGAAGGTATGTAGTAAACTATAGGAAGAGAAGCTGCTGACAGTGGCGAATGCACCGTGTATAATTTGTCAGAATTTCTCCGAAAACGCAGCAGGAGATCTGTGGCTCAGATGTTTAATGTGTAATTTCCAGGCACATAATGAATGTGCTGCGCCAGAGTTTGATACATGGATATGTGATTTATTGATAAGCGAATGCAAGACCAAGATCGGCTTAGTCTTGGTCTTCCATACGTGGTCTTGGTCTTGGTCTTGCTGCAAGAGTCTTGCAGGTCTTGCACTTAATAAATGATCCTAGAAAGTATAAGCATACTAAAGCATTTTATAAAAGCAGTTTGAAATATATGAAAATCTAACAACAAGAATATATTAGCTGCACCAATGGCGCCCGTACTGGATGTGAAATGTGTATTTTTGGAATGGTAGGTAATTGAATTGTCTTAATATAAAATTGTTTTTGTAATGAAATTAAATCCATTTCTGTTCATGGATTTCACTAAAATGTATGGTGAAATTAGTTTCTGATTTATTATTAAAAAGAAAACTTATTAACCAAGCAAGTAAGCCAGACTACAAGAGAGTGGGCTTTGCATAGTTTTTTGTTTTGATCTTGGTCTTGTAAGCTTTTAGCTGCAAGAAATGCAAATGCAAGACCGCAACACTAAGACCAGTCTCGATCATTACTAATGTGATTTTTGTTAGTAAATTATAATTCCTTTTAGCATATTTGAGTACCTGTTCCATATTTAACCTCTATTTTGAAATTTTGGTGAATGCTCAGTCAACTCGTAATAATATATTATAATATTAAGAACACAAGACTTAGCTCTTTAAAAATATATGTGTGATTCTTTTGACATCAATAAATGGTTATTTATTTTTGAGTGGGATGTGTGTGAAATTTCATGACATTTCAATTAGTCAGTAAAAAGTGACAGCCATTTAAGTGAAGCTACTTATTTTCAAAACAATGGATTTAAAGCAATTTCGTGTGTTAATATACAAGCTCGGCAATGGCTTATTGGTTTGCTAAATTGAAACTTGTACAGACACCGATGATGGTAAACGTTCTGGTCTTCCATCTGAGGTGATTATACCAGAAAACATAAAACATATCCAATAATTGGTTAAATCTAACCATAAATTGAAATTTCGTGAGATAGCTAAGACCTTAAAGATATAAGGAGAGGGTGTGAAGGAATTATGCAAAACTTGACCATAAAAAAGCTTGTTTCAAAGTGTTTACTCACAGTCGATCAAAAACAACAACGTATTAGTGATTCGGAGCAGTGTTTGGCCATATTTATACATAATCAATCAAATTTTTTGCATCGATTGTGACAATGAATGAAACATGGATCCATGACTTCACTCCAAAATCAAAACGATCATCATCTGAGTGGACTGCACCCGATGAACTACGTCTAAACCGTCCAAAGGCACAGCAGTCAGCTGGGAAGGTTATGGCATCAGTATTTTAGGATGCGCATGGAATATTGTTCATTGACTATCTCCAAATATGAGAGACAATCTATAGTGAATACCACAGTTGTTGCATCATTTGAATGCAGAATCAAGGAAAATCTGCCTCATATGTCGAAGAAAAACCCACTGTTTCATCAAGACAATGTATTGATCAAGTCAACGGCAACGATGGTTAAATTGAACGAATTACACTTCGATTTCTTCTTGATCCAGCCTACAGTTAAACGTTTCTTCCATTTAGTTAACTAAACTTTTCCTTGTTTAGGGACAAAAAGCTGCTTTTTAGTCTCCTATTCCATTTCCCACTTCTTTTCATAACATGTGGTTCAGTTTATACACTTTTTGTCACACTGAAATATGATGTTATGAAAAAAATTACACCTTAGTGATACTTGTATTGAATAGAATAGAGGACAATATTATTAATTGTTCAATAAAAACTCATAGACAATAAACTAATTTATTATATTGCCGATAGTTTCCTCATAAAGTTGTAGATATATGTAGATCTATAATTACTTCAAAGTTAATATATAAATGTTTTCCTCCACAATCAAGGTAGAAAGTCAAACTTGCATCAAGCATGGGGTAATTACTAATAATAAATAAATGATAATAAGTACATGGAATAATAAACCACATATTATAAATTATGATTCAATTATCAGATAAAATATCTTATAAATTATGAATGTATTACTATATATCCTAAAACTAATCAATAAACATATTAATGTCTCTAATTTCTTTTTAATTGCTTTGAAATGACAGGTGAAAAACGGAGTAGAGAGAGGAATTACACCGAAAAACACTATTTCCTAATCTCAATCTCATTAATTTTTCAGTTAACTTTTATTTTTTGATAGCCATATTTTTATTTCCACTACACATGCATATTTATGTTAGCCTCGAAATTAAGCAGGTGTCATTGTACAAAATTTCAAATTCATTGATAAGTGTTTCTTTTAGTTATTCTTATTACTCGGCATCTCATCTGCATATAGTTTGTTTCCATGGCTTAATTTTGTTAATATTTCTGAGGTTTATGTATGATATAAAGAAAATACATGGAAACTCAAATAATTGATTAACAAAATATGTAATAGGAAGGAAAAAAGAAGTAGCTGTGAAATTTGAACATTCCAAAGCCACTGTCTTCTATTACTGGTCAGATATTTTCAAGAATAAATATGTCTAAATTGAAATTTTTATACATTCCACTGTACGCGGTATATATTCTTCAAGATTTTCTATTTTTTTTAAAGGCTAGACTGGAATGAAAAAAGCCGTTACCGTATATTTCAATAATGGAGTCTTGATGGTGAGCTCCAAAAGCATATTTCAGCACCTAAAAACAAAATCAAATTTATAAATAATGAATGAAATTATGAAAAGCAACATATTCATAACATTCTGCATTGCAATAAAATAAAATGAATACAGTGGTTGGTATAAGGCAACTAATTTGCATTAAGAGGAAAAAACGGAGCGTCAAAATGAATTTATTAAAAGAAATTTCAAATGAGATTCGAAAAAGAGTTACGGTAAGTGTTCAAATTGATCAATGCATCTACGGCAACGTTTCTCAAAGAAGATGGGCAGCAATCAAGCTGTTCGCTAAGAGTTTCAGCTTCTTCAATTGCAGTTTGTAGATCGGAAAGGGTGCGTGGTCCTCTTGCAAAAACCCCGTCCTTGAGAGGAGTTATAGGGGCTCAAAAATAACCTGAACTAATTAGAGACGGTACGGCCGTGCCGCTATTTTTTGCTCGATTTGGCAGGGGCACTACCGTACCCCCAGATCCTCAAGCTAACTTAGGTTTTTTTTAAGGATTTGGTAACGACCTAGTTTAAACCAATGACAACGCTGTATTGGTTGAAGAAGGTATTGGTTGCGATTGGAACCAGATTTAGGGGTATGACTGAATTACAGTTAATAGCGAATATATGTAGGTATAAATTCCACTCATATAACACAAACTATCCATCGATATTAATGACTGCGTGATTTCTTCTTTATTTATTGGAGGTTATTTGAGAAGTCAAATCCCCGATATACAGATTTTAATTATATCTAGGGTTACCAGATGAAAACTTGTTCACACAAGGCAAGCCTTTAAGAAAATCCGGACACAATCCGGTCCTCTAATTTTTTTAGAACAGCAGCAATGTTCACATTATCTACTATATTTGTAATAAAACGAGTAGAAAAAGATCAACTTTTTATTCGAAGTAACAAAACTTTAAACCTACAAAGTGAAACTAAACACAACTAAAAAAGTAACTGGTGCTTAGACGTACTTTTCACTGCTTTGTATTTTATTTAAAGAGTTAAATTTTCTGGCAAGAGAACAAAATCACAAAACTCAAAGCAGCTCATATTTTTTAAATTATAAGTAGTCATAAGTATTCTTTTCACAGAAGATAAAAGTAGCCTATTTCTTTCTTTGGTCCAATGGGCAGCAAAAAAGTGAAAATATTCTCTCCACATTTACGTTTTGAATGTAATTGCAAAAATAAAATCGGCTGCTTTTAGTAACTAGGAAAATACCCGCATTAAAAAATTTTGACCATTTTTTGTGAATAGGTATATTGTGGTCATCGGAATCAAAATTTTCTGATATATATATTTTTAAATTAGATAATTCATTAAAAGGATCATCCATTTAGAACATTGAAATTCCTCAAATGATTTGAGCCAGTTTTCTAGGTACTGAATGGAATTATTAAACAAATTAAAAAAACTCTAGTTTTAGTTGGTCACATTCTAAACCATTTTCAATGCATTTAATTAAAATTTCGTGCACTTTTAAAGGTATAAACTTGTAAGTAAAAAGAACATTCTCAAAAATTGCCATTGTTTCAGATTTATTTTAACGTTCAATTCTCTCTATATTTGTGTGAAAAACGTACATTAAAGAATGAACAAAGAAAAGTTAAGCTTATGTAAAATCGTTTTCAAATCTCATTTAACTATATTAGGAGCAGCATATTGACTTAAAACATATGTCTTAAGAGATTCAAACAATTTTAAAATTCTTTCAATAACGACAAACAAAGATAGCCATCTAGTCTTAGAATAATATAAAAAATTCTGATATTCTGTGTCCACAAATTCACAAACTTCTTTAAGTAATTCAACTCGTACAGTATAAATACTAAAATAGTTGAAAATTTTTAGCACTATGTATTCTACATCAAATTTTAATTTATCACGGCTGTAGTGCACTGCATTCTTAATTACAAAAGATGAGTAACCTACACCAACCAAATTAGTATTTATATTGATTTCAATTGGTTAAAAACGTTATTCTGATCTTTTCTATCCATATCACCAAAATTAGTATTACAGTTATCGCCTGAGTATGCTACACATTTTTTTTTCTAAATTATTTCTCTTCAGAACATCTAAAATTAAATCAGAAATTGTTTCTAATGCTTCATTTGGAGCGTTCCTAATATCTAATAATGTAGTTTGAACTCCCCCATGTTTGTAGTCATAACTTATTATTAAAAATGTTTTTATTTTCTGTTATAATTCCCTATTTATATTACATCTGAAAGATTAACAATAAGAAGGTTGGCCGTTGGCGTTGTTCTGGCGATCCATACATGTCGTTTGTACGTCTGGATGTAATATTGTGGTTCCTTGCATCGGGGCATTATCCACAAGTTTGATGTAGTTACACTAACTCTGTCCTTGGAAAAAAGTTCCAGAATCTTTTGGCTGAAATATCCCTGAAAAGCAAGGTTTCAAAAATCGATCGGGGTTTTAGTTTTCGAGAAGGCAACGTGGCTGACGTTGAATAATTCGTATTGATATGTGGAAGTTTTGATTTACGATGATTTTGGAATTTTACAACCAAACTATGTGATTAGTGAACCATGCAGAAGCCCACACTTCTCGAAAATCTTTTGGCAGACAAAAATTGTAAAAGTTTATTGTAATTTTGGTAACGAAGTCTTTGACAGTGGTTATGTCGGCTAGGTCATGTAACCAGGAGGTTCTAGAAAGTTTTGGGTAGTATGAATATTTAATAGCCATACGGAGGCACTTGTTTTGTACCAGGGTAGGGTGCGGAAATTTTGTTGGATACCTGTGTAGTAGACAGAGGCTGTGTATGGGTATGATAATTTGTTTGTATAATAAAAGTTTGTTTTGTGTGGTGAATTTACTGTGTTTAAAAAGGAGAAGGTAAAGTCTCAGCTTTTTGTTAGCTTAGTTTTGTTAGGTTTGTTAGGTTTGTTTCGCGATGTGGGCGTTAGTATTTGTGTTTCCTTGCACAATTTACCCTAGGTATTTTATGGTACTGCTTGGCAGGATAGATTATCCGTTAATGTATAGCTGCGATTACAATGAGCTGCTTTTTCTAGCTATACGTCTGAGTAACAGGTACTCTATTTTTGAGGCATTTAAAGCTAGTTTATTGATTTAAAAATATGCTAAAATTTTGTTGTTTTAATGTGTTTGGATAATTTTGAGTGCGTGCGGGATCTTTTGCTGATGCTGACAAGTGTCGCCCGCGTACATGGCTGTTAGAATTTGTTGGGAAGTGGGTAGGTCATTTGTAAAAAGGGAAAACAACAAAGGTAATAAAACTGACCCTTGTGGCACTCCAACATTTATATGGTATGGATCCGCCATGCTTTCATTATTTTTGACGTAAAATTTTCTATTGGTTAAATAGGAGTGCAAATTTTTTATCAAATAATTCGCTATATTCACATTTATCAATTTATATAATGTGTGTATGTTTTCATAATATTGTATCAAAATTGGAAACATTTTGAATACGTTATAATGGCATGAGCCTGTAGCCACACCAATGATACCTTGTTTATTCCCTGAAGGGTCAGATGGAGAGTTTATGGTCCAATTATATTATTTACAACTGCCTCAACTTTAGACCATCCCCAAGTAACCCTTTTGGCTATGAATCATGGTAAATTTTCTTATTTAACTAGACAAATAAATATGAAAGTAATAACATACACTACACATATAAACTAATAATTATACATTTACCTTCGTTATGCAATCCATGGACTTATAAGATTAATGATGACAGACCGTATGAAAAGTCAATGTTGCTTCAGCGGCTTTTATGGACTTGGTTTCTCCAGAAGTAACCACTAAATGTTGTAAACCAGAAGTCCCCGCATGAGCTTTCAACATTTATTTGTGTATATCCTTTTTTATATGGATCTCAATATCAATCTGGACAATTGATATTGAAACAATACAAACAGTGCAAATCACCTCACTAGTTGCCTTTCCTTTCTTGTAGGAAGGATACAACCGAAACATTTCAGCCGAATAAGTACATTTGCGATTCGGCATTACGAAAACTATTTTAAAACGTTTAAACCATGCCTGCAATCAAAAACAAACTCACAAAAAATAAAAATCTCTAAACTGCAGTAACGTAACCATAAACCCTCAACAAATGGTAAATAAATGTATCTGTGATTCCCCGAAATCCCGTTGCATTCGCACATGCAAAATTAGGTAAGCGATGCCGCACTGTGCTATTTTGCTAATGGTGAAATTACACTGCTCCATTTTTCGACGATTTTTATAGAACTACATTTTTTAAATTTATTATTGTTTTGGACGACTTATGTAAATCCGGACGTTTATGAAAAATCAGCCCAAACTCACCCGAACGGATTGATCCGAACGTCTGGTAACCCTAATTATATCAAATGTTTAACGAAAAAATTCAGTCACCTTGTATATTATAAGTTCATAACGATTATATATTTATTTATGCCTGTAGTTCGAGAGAGACTTTATTTCGCCTAATTCGACGAGATACACTTTGTGTGTGACGAAATTTAATGATGCTTCAATAGTAGTTCCAGAAAATACCGCCATGACGCATAAATAATATATGATTATTTGTTTTAAAAGGTGTACGTCTTTTGAATATAAACGATTCAAGTATCAAGGACAATGTTTTTTCATATAGTTTTCGCAGGAATGTATGTTTAACTCAAAAGAATTTTAAGAGTAATATCACAGGTGTCTATTGTTGTCTGAATTAACGTTTAATAGTTACAAGAACTACAACGTTTTACGTTAACTGTTTACCAAACGAATCTGTATAGATTTTATTAGGTAACAAAGTTTTGTATCAATAAAACAAATAGTATAGAATTTGAAATACATACGATTTTTTGTTCGATCATATTTGATATAGAAAAAAAATTAGGGGCTAGTGTGTGGCTGCAGAGACTGCATTTGTTGGTATAAAATTTTTATGGAGATTCTTCAGTATTTCATAACACTCTAACTTGTTTTAAATTTTTAATATACTCTTAGTTTTATGAGTTTTTGAAGGCATGCATTATACTTTTGAACAAATATTATAAAAAATAATTAAAATAATTTACCACCATATTCATAATTATTTGTTTTCAGTTAATCGATCAGTTTCAAAAGATTTTTTTCTGTTTTCAAACTAAAACTAGGTAATAGAGCAACTTTTCTTATGTTATGAAGCAAAGTACCCGGGCATAGTTTTTTTATCTTATAAAATAACGAATGGAAACTTAATTACCTTAAGATTATGCCAGGTCAGATGGATTTATATTGTTGAGTTTTCTCAAATCGTCTGCGTTGATTTGCCGTATTGACCAAGAGTCGCGAATTAAGATATTTTATACGAAAAATATCTTTTTACAAACAAAATTTATTCAATGTAATATACAAGTTTACAGATTCAGAGTTACAAATAGAATGAGTGTTAGAATGAACAATAATAATAAAATCATTTATGGTTAAAAGCTGACCCAGATATATTTATATAATGTGAGCACCGTCAAAGGGGTTGTTTTGTTGTAGTTGTTGGTTCGCTTTTTTCATATTATTTAGTTTGAAAAGTCTCCAAAATACCCAAATTACTATGGCTAGTATTATGAATAGTAGAAGTCCGGGAATATTCCATATTGAGGGGTGTACTATTTGATTTTGTATTGATCTTGTTAATTCAGCTTGGAGTTTCAAATCCTTGATTGATTGACAGTCGATTGGCTCTAATTTAATGGCTTATTTTGTGTGCTTTTCTGTTCCAGCGAATTCCCAACCAAATTATGGAAGTTATTTTTTAGTTAAAAGCTGATACAGATATTTTTATATAATGTGAGCAAAATAACTTCACATAACTTCCGTCGAGGTTGTGATTATCATGTAGTTTTTCCTTATGCCTTCCTGCTATTTCTCATGTCTCAGTAGGGATTTGAACATATCTATGTCAATATTTCGACTATACCATGATGCATCTTCGAGAAACTATTTATCTTCAATCTCTAAAGACGATAGTTTGGTTATCGCTCGTCAAATAGAGTGTTGGTGTAGTGGTAGTATAAATAGTGTGTTCAGTATGAGTATAACTTACGGTTTGAATAATTCCAACTTAGCAACTCATCAAGCTGAAATATTTTATTGTGGGAGCCACATATAGTTTTATTTGTTCCCATATAGTCCATTGGATTCAATTAGCAGTGACATGGTGGAAATAGAAAAACCAAAATACTATGTTTATTGACCATTTCATTAATAGGGAATAGTAGAGCATTTGATTTGAAAGGCTTTATAAAAACATCAACATATATATTTCTTTTTGGAAATCTTTGATAGGATTTGATACAACTCCAAATATAGAACCAAGTACAGAGTCCTTCACGACGAGCTGAATCGATATGTATATGTACTGAAGTGTTCTGAAAACTTGCTTGTTTGGGTTTTCCGAAATGCTCGTTTCAGCTAAAATAATTTCAGTTTTCTGAAACTTACGGTTATACCGAAAGTAGGCCTAAACTTCGTAATTTTAAACGGAATATTCCACTAAAATAATTATATTTCTAAGTTTAAGTGAGTCAGGTCTAATATTTTTGATATGTGGACAAATATCAAAAAATCTGTGAAAACCTTGACAAAAATTTATATAGGGTGTTCAGAAAATGGTGCCAAATTTCGAGAACTTAATTTTTTCAAATTGCAATTAAATTAAGGGGACTTCGTTAGTAAATTCATATATTTCAAATTAACGGTTTTTGTAAAAACTTGTAAAAACTGAAATCTTCATGGTCTATGGCGAACAACGAATCACAAAAATTAAAGTATGAAAAATTAAAATACTTTAGTCAATAAAAAAATATTTAAAAACACTACACTAAGAGGAGAAGAACAAAACTTCCAAACATTTATGGTTTCTTCTTAAAAACCCGTGTTAAGTGACGTTTCGAATTTCTTGCGGTGAAAGAGTTCGAAATGCATTCCAAACTCTATCTCTCTTTTAAAGTTATTTTTGTCAAGGTTTTCACAGATTTTGAAAGCTGTAAATGTTATTTGTACAAATCCCAAAAATATTAGACCTGACTCACTTAAACTTAGAAATATATTTTTTTAGTTGAGGGCTGCATGTGTCCACAAATTTCGAAAATGTGAAATAATTAAAAAATAGTGGACTTCAGGCATACTATACCTTTCATAAAGTTGTATTGAATTTTTGCGTATATTCCAAAAATTCAATAAAAACCATAACATTCCGTTTAAAATAACGAAGTTTGGGACCACTTCCGATATAACCGGAAGCTCCAGAAAACTGGAATTATTTAAGGTGAAACGATCATTTCGGAAAACCCATGTAAGCAAATTTTCAGAACACTAGTCGCAGTACTTTCCTCAATACATATCGATTCAGCTAGTCGTGAAAGATCCTGTACAATTCCTTCATCAGTCTCTGTATGGGTTTTTATTAAACAACGGGCTTTTCCGATCGACAGCCTTCTAAAGTTAACTTCTTCACTAATAACTCAACTCATCGATTTCTATAGAGGCTTTTCCGTTGGAGGATATATATACATATATCAGTCTCTGATCAGATAGTATAATTGTGAGTGTTAGTGTAGTGGTAATGTAAAAAGTGTGCTTCAGTTTGAATAGCACTAACGATTCCCTAAGTTCCAACGCACTTTATCATCAATTAATGCCGGCGAACTATGTGAAAATAAACATCATGGTCCAAACATACTACTATATAGATATCATGCTGGATCGGTAATACACCAGAGTTATTCAATTGGATTTTAAACGTTGTTGTACTCAAATTGTGTAACGGTATACGTCGTTGTTAAATGATGAGACTCGTCATATAAAATATTTTATTTTGATATATTTATATATTATCGCCTTCAGTATATACACCCTTCTATCGCTAATCGCTCGATGCAAATCTTCCATTGTTTCAGTGCAGGAAGCTTTTTTCTACCAGTTCCTTCAGGCTGTGCGCCGCTTTCCTTCAACATATTCAAATATTGTTACTTTTGATGAAGATTTGACTTTAGAAAAGAGGTACGGTGCAAGATCCGGAGAATAAGGTCGGTAGTCTAGCACTGGTATGTTGTACTTAACTAGGAACCTCTTGATGGATAGTGCGGAATGAGGCACCAGTTTTGCACATAGTTCTCGCATGTTGAAATTTTCGTGAAAAATTTTCCGCACACATTCTTTATCAATTCCTATAGGTTGAACAATCGGTCAAATATTTAGCCGACGCAAGGGTCAGATCAAATAAGATTAATGAATTCAATAAATTCATCCGTTTTTTGACATGTGGACACGTCAAACATTTATTGCTATATATTTGTTTCAATAAATTTTAAGTTTCATTTTCAGTCATTCCAGGTTTTATGTTAAATTTCAGAACAATTTGTTGCTCTATATTTTTACATACAATAAAAAACAGTCCCTATACAAACGAAGGCCAAAGTTGCACTGATTTGTCTACAGACACGGTAGACATCGCATTCGAAAGAGTAGGCTTTTTAGTATATACTGAATAGCCACACCTCGTATAATAAAAACACAGTCTTTGTCCAGCTTGGTATTCATGATGAAATGGATTCTGATAAAGCTGGGCGCTAGGTAGTGCATCCATTGTGCGCGGATACTAGGAAGAACAAAATATGAACTAGATTTCAGATTATGGAGACCTGCTTCGTGTAGTAAGCGAAGAGGCCTAGGCATAACTGTCTCCTCAATGTATTCTACTGCGTATCTTCTCAGTATATCTTCTCGTACACATCCCAGAGAGGAGTGCATTTGAATTATAGGTGGAGATGACTTTTTCTCCTTTCTCTTGCCGCTTGGACATTGAGAATCTTTCCTGATGCCCAGTATCTTGAGGTATACCATTAATCAATCCGATGATGAATCTTTATTTATGGTGTGATTTATTTAGAGTTAGATGAGAGTCCGGCCAGTTTTTTGAGTTTTGTTGTGTGTCATGCCGATAGCTTCCAAGAAAGCTGATAACCGCTGTTTTGTTCACTAGACCGTGTTGACATCATAAGATACGGGGATTGGGGAGACTGGTAGCGTACTCGTTACAAAAATTTTTGCTGCCGTTTCATTTTTCCTGACACCAGAGTGTCTATGGATCCACACGAAAGTCATTGAGTTGTTTGTTGACAGTTTTAGAATTTTCTCGATACAGTATTGTACCACCTTTGAAATTATAACCTCGACACTAGTACTCCAAGAGTTCATCGGTTGTCACAGTAGATATAGATGCGTTTGATTATGTGCTTTCCATTATTTATATATCCATCATCGGGGAATTACGATACCACAATTCTCGGTTAATTGATTTTCGATAATGATATTCAAAAGATAGAAAAAGGGTATACTTTGATATTTTATTGCCACAACTATAGTTTTGATTATTACAGTACGAATAGCATAATAAAAACTAAATTGAATTCAATTTTTTTTGCCTATGCTAATTGTCATGTTATTTTTTTCAGTTAACAACTACTTACAAAGAAATTCGTGCCTTCTTGATAAATACATATTTTTTATCAACGGCGTCTCCAACGAGATCAAAGTAACTATAGCTTGTGATTTTTTATTGTAAGTTTCTAATTTTTTCCGCGATATTTTCTCTTTTTAATACTTCATTATGCGTAAGCGTAAGCGTTCATGGATGACGTAAAACTCGAAAAATCCACCCACATCGTTTCATTTCCTCTTGCGGTGTTCAAATGAATAATTAATTTGAATTTTAATTCTAATTAATAAGAGGAAGCAGCCGTGTATTTATTTATTCTTTTCACTTCCAAATAAATCACAGCTTATAAACAATTGGAATAAAATAGATATTAGAAGACGCACTCAAAATAGTAAAAATTGATAATTAATATCGATTAAAATATCATTACATTTCAATTTGTTCGCTATTATAACCGTATGAGCTAAATATGTTGAAATAAAACAACAAAATATATATGTATAACTACTCCAAGTTAATCACTTGTTTTTTTATTATATTATTATCATTTTATTATATAAACGAGACTTGGAAATTACCGTTTGATATTTCTAATAACAGTTTTCGCAATATATATATATATATATATATATATATATATATATATATATATATATATATATATATATATATATATATATATATATAATAAAAAATTTTACCCTCCACATTGTTACATGACAGCCATTCCTTTTAGTACACGAACCCAGGTTGGATTGAGCTATAAGTTGGACAGCGAAGCGAATATATCTCGAACGCCTACATCTCAGCGGAACTACGCTGCTCTTAGAGATTCGACACTTGCGACTCCGTTTAATTTCATCTTTTGTATATATTTTTGGGCATATTGTTTTGTTAGTATATTTAGTAAATATAGATATCGAACTTTGTTTAACGCGCTACCTCTCTACCATTTCGTCCCTAAGACTAGCGCTCATCAAACCAACTCATAATTTGTCTCATCACTTCCGTACGTTTGCAACGAAAAATTTCTCAACCAAAGGAGCCCGCAGTAATAAATAAATTTAGCATCATGGCAAAAGATTAGCGAAATTTTTTCAATCATAAATCAAAAATTAAATATAGATTACTGTTTTCGAAGATCATATCTTTTAACTATAGAACGCAATGAGATTTGGAAATTCAGCAATGTTGTTGAATTTATATTGATAATTCAGTCTCCAGCGCCACCAGAACCTGAACACAATAATGCTGTGGGAAGTTCAGTACGTTTGTCCATCGACTACGACCTCGGCTATTATTCAATTACCAAAATGTGTCGATTCAACTGTTACTCATAGTTTCAAGTGAAATATAGAAAAGAATTATTATAATATCCATTTTCATTATAAACTTTGCTTTGAATACATAAAATAAGGCATAATTAGAAAAAGTACCTACAGTTTAAGACACGCGAAAGAATGATTTGTAGTAACAAACTTCTGTGTTCTCGAAAAATATGTGATTTTTCCCACTTATACATTCAATATATTATTACTATTCGTTGAACTTATTGCTCCAATTAACTAATATTAGGTTTGGTCCAACCCATCAAAAAACTGTCCTTGGTACGGTGACGATTCTGCGCAATAGAGATTACGTGTTCCAACCGGGCAGTTACCGTTAAATGAATGATTCTGTGTTGTGTTCCAGCTAACTTGTGAACCATACTTGGTTGACAGCAAGTACTGTTACCAGAACCATGCATAGCTAGAGATTGCACAGAAAATATCATTTATACGCTTACAATACAAATTGTTGGAACAAACCTATTATCTCTTTAGATTGAGTTTGACCTTATTTAGCTTTCAAATGTTTTTAATACTTCCTACAATTTCTGGATTTACGTTCACACCCACGCTGGCGCTCTCGTTCACGTTACGTTAGAGTTTGAGGTCGAGTTCGATGGTGGATCCGATTGGCTGGTCCTATTGGGACCAATTAGAAATGTTATTCCACAAAACCAAAAAATAGTTTTCGTATTCGAATATTTCATTTGCATGATAGAAGAAAAAATTTGCCCCTATTTCATTTCAGGCATTTTGAGATTTGTTAGTGTTGTCTCTATCCTGGTTCTGGTTGAATTTGGTTATTGCCGCTTTATGTGAACGAGGGCATCAGTGCTGGCGCGAATGTAAAAAATTATTTGCAATTTATATCATTTGAAGTAGAAATTATGAGGATTGATATTGGTAATACTACAAGTGTACCTACTCGTAAATCAAAATAATCACTACCAAAAATGACTGCTGTAATCATAAAGGAATTCGGGAAAATAAAAAAAATCTAGATAAATGTTTAAATATCTTTAATATATCACACAAAGAGCGTTATTATTTATTACATACATCAATTTCTTTTTATTTACAAACTTTAAATTTTCACAATTTTAATTAAATCTATGTCGATTTGCAAAACTGATTCAAGAAAAACCGCCTTGGAAAAAACAATAAATAATCAATTTAACAAAAATACTGTATAATATAAACATGGCATTTATGTTCTCGGTACTCATTTCAAATCGATTCATTTGAATATATATTTACAATATAAGTGATCCTTAAACCTTCCATATTGAACAAATCACTTATGTAACACAATCAAAATGACATAAAATGGCAACAGTAGCAGTAGATCTTCAATCAATAAACTAAGAGTCATACCAGAAATAAACTTTTATCATTAGTAGTTTAGTTATTTTCTGCATCATAATTTCTATAAAAATAGCAATAATTCTTTGTTTATACCAATTCATCAAATAGTTTGCTACAATTTTTCATTGGTAAAAAAGTAATCCGTATGTTAATCAAGCATTGAAAAGGGGATTCTTAACCACCAAAATCAACCACTAATATGCGGAATTTAAACGTGCATGTACAAGCACAAATGATAAATTAAGAGAGAAGATTAAATTAAAAGTCCTGGAAATAATGATGGCAAATCACAAAGCACCTGAGCAATTGGATATGAGAAAACTTATTTTCAAATATCGCGCTTAGTTTTACCTCCATTTATATGAATTAAAACGAAACAGTCACTGGGCTCGGTAGAAGCCCTTTTAAGAAGGCAATAATTGTCTGAGAACAAAATTACGATGAGGCAGCGGAAGCAATCCACAACTCTTTGACAACGATAGCAAAAATAAATTCAACTCTGAGTTTCTGATATACCTACCGAATTATTCAGATATTGTCACCACACTCTCCTTCCAAGCCTAGTATAGTAGGAAATATCGATGAAATGAGAAAATTATCATTGAAACAGCAACCTTGAGGTCAAACTAAAAATTTCTTTTTTGTTTTCTAAATTTACTTCTTCATTGATTTAAGTTGTATTTCATACATCCTAAGTTATTTGAGTTTGACATGATTTCTTTGAAATTAAAATTATTATCCAGGAAACACATTAAAAAAACCAAGACCAGCTTAAGATTAACAAGACAAAGACCAAGCCCGATCAGTGCAAAACTGTTTAACCTCAGTTTCTTGTTATCGAAACGCGCGTCAAACAGTGCAATTGTGAGTCTTAGTGTAGTGGTAATGTAAACAGTGTTTTTAGTATGAATGTTACCAACGACTCAAGAGCTCCAGCTTATTTTTATTTTTAGATTTGAAAATTTTGAGTTGACACATAGAGAAATGTTTATCGTCTCCATATTAGTCAAAAGCACCATCTTGGTCTTGGTTTTCCACACATATGTTGGAATCTTCAAGACAAGCTTTAATTCGTAATAATAAATTTCATAACGAATCTCTTTTTCTATTCTTGATAATAATAAAACCAAAAAATAGCCTTGGTCTTCCATTTGCTCATTATTATGGGAAACAAATATGGATTCGATATTAATATAAAAATGTGTGTGAGTATATACCCACAAATAAGATGGTATGAAAGAATGGAGACGAATACCAGAAAAAAAAACCATTTTATTTATTTTCTCAAAAACTGTACATATTTTTTTCAATAAGAAAATAATCTCAATAATCAAAACCGAACGAAATTTATATACAGTTTATATAAGATTTTTCTTGCCACTATTCATGTACCGACTATAATTCCAATTTTTCAAAACTTCATTCATGAAAACTGATTCAAAATTAATACCGAGAATATTTATTTAAATCTAAAGGTTTTACAATGAATATACACATAAACGTGAATTGCATAGAACTGTTGGTCGGCTTTTATCAGAATCAAAAATTTATTTACATTATTTGCAGTCTATCATTATCTAAACATGGATTATTCATCAGAATTCAAAACGTTACAATAAATATTCAATAGCGTTAATATTAAATATTCACTAGGAAATCGCCAATAATTGTGGTTAGGTTTTGGTTTTGATCTACCAAGAAATTTCTTATGACAATAAATATTTTACAAATTCCAACTGTGTCTTTAAACAAAAGGCACTTTACACTTCATTTGTAAATTTAATTCATAACTCACAAAATAACGAAGAAAATGAGTCATCGTTCGGCTTGATAGGAAATTTTAATCTGGAGAAAAACAAAAAAAATAATGATTTTAATGTAATGAAAATTTATCGATTTCTGCTTATACATATGATATTTGAAATTTTGATGAACAATCCTAGCAAAATTTCCGCGAATCATCTCACTCTCACAAACATAATATTCCAACGTGAAGATTGCACATGTTTTTAATTTTTTTATATCATCACTTGTATTAAAAATCTCTACTTGACAAACTACATGATATTTACATTACATTACAGAGTTCGATTTTGTACTTAAATTTTTATACATATACAAACTGGTCACAGATCGCTGATATGGTAATTTCTCAAAAAATATTTCAATCGGTCTCATAAACTGAATATTTCTGTTTAAAGTAACTTAATTTTTTTATTATATTGATTAATCGATAGAAATCGTGAAATTCATGCAAGCATTTCTCAAAAAAATGTATATAAAAAATTTGTACTTATCAAGAAAATCTTCAAGAATATTGACTCATACCTTCCTTTCTAATGCTACTTGTGTAAACTATGAATAATACTCGAAGCTAATATTCGGATGCGGTCGATGAAATAATCCTATGAAAAAGTACCATCATAATATTTCACAAAATATATATTTAATTGGATACAAATACACAGAGATATATTGACCAGTTTAGAATGTTCATTTTTTAAGGTTCTTTTTATATTTTTTGATCTTAGCCTATATCTACATAAGACGTTTATAAATAAATTCCTTAAAAATCGTTTAACGTTCCTTATCACGTATATTCCGATCGCCAACTGGTCTGAAACAAAAGAAAATAAATATCACTAAAAATTAATATTATACTAATAAAATAAAAAAAAAACTATTAACATTTTTTGAGAGGAAAGAAATAGATTCAAAATTTTAGGACAGTTTATTTATTCTATGGTAAATAATATTGCCTTAAAAAGGGTATATATTATTATAATATTTTTTTATTATCCGATTAAAAATTTTCTATACGAGGCTGATTCTAGAATAATCCCACCAGCGAAAAATCTAACGAACGTACCCTTCATATCTATCACTTTTCCCAGCGATGACCAAGAAATTTTATACACCATATTTGTTTCTAAGACTAACCAATAACTATCGACATCACATCAATGGAAAATATTCCAGAAAAGAGGGGTAACTCTGCAAACGATTGACCATCATAATAAAAGATTTGTAAGCTAGTGCATTGAGATCAGCAAATGTTCTTTAATATCTTTACTCAAAATTTGCAATACTGTTGCATAATACTCGCCTCTGATCGTTTTTGTATTTTTCATCAAAGTCAATGGAAATTATTCTACTAGTATCCCAAAAAACTGACACCATAACTCTAACTGCAGATGAAACAGTCCTTGTTACTAAATAATTAATTGATATATTTTCACGACATTATGTTTGGAGTAGTTGGAGCAAACAAGGCACCCATCTTACACACATTTTCATGATACCAAAATTGTCAGATAATATGCGACGTACCGCTCTCTCAGACGTCTTGTATGTCTGCTAATTCTCGTACTTTCCGTCGCTCCTCACTCAGTACCTCTTTTTAGATGTTCTCCATTATTTTAAGAGTTGTCAAGTTATTTGTTCATCTAATGACATGTTCGTCTTGGAAGTTTGTACTGCCTCATTTGAACTCTACCCAATATTTTACTTTTCTGAAGATGGCACCCACGAAAAGTAAGCTCTCATTTCGGCATAATACTTCACTTCACTAACACATATACTCTCTTTTGAATTAGTTACAACACAGATTTTTTCTTCAAATCTGGGGATCGTGAAATATCACAGAAGTGATTTTCTTCCTTATACATTGTTGTC
Organism: Diorhabda carinulata; assembly: GCF_026250575.1. Taxonomy (NCBI): domain Eukaryota; kingdom Metazoa; phylum Arthropoda; class Insecta; order Coleoptera; family Chrysomelidae; genus Diorhabda; species Diorhabda carinulata. Next base: position 18,031,105 of record NC_079462.1, read on the forward strand.
AAACCGAGCAAAGTCTAGAAGAAATTATATGAAAAGAAGATGACCACAACAATAAAGATTAAAATGTGTTTATCTATCGGATTGATATGAATAAGTCTTAATATAGAGATAAAAATAATAGAGATAATTCCACGCCTTCTGAATATCGCATATGGAAACCAACTTCTTTCTTCGAAAACTTAAAAATATATCATTTAAGAAGAGTAGTTATGCACTGATCAAATTATTCCCTTCTTTCGAATAATTGAATAGGTTACCAACAAAGAAAACAATTAGAGCTGTTCATGTTGTGTTTACAGAGAGGATACAGCTTCACCTCTAACGTATATGGCAGTAGAGAAAAAACACAAAACGTGAGCCTCACATAAACCACATGATACTAATTTGTTGGGTGAGTTGCCATCTAATAGACATCTAATAAAACTCAGAAATTCTTAAATATACATAATAATAAGAACAAACAAAATGATATCATAGTCGACCAATTAGAAATTGGTGTTCGCTTTGCTTGGGAGGACGAGATGGAAGAATCGTTCAACGGATGCTATCTTCAGAACCACATCCCATATTTTGATTAGATTAGAGGTACATCAAAATTTTTTAGCTTAGTATTACAAATATTGAAATTTCACTATTTTCATCGTACTCACCATTCCATTTGATGTCAGTCCTAATCCAGCTGCACTTAATGAGCTCATATGGTGATGATAAGAGGCAGCGGATGGTGGCGCGGGTGGAGGTGGTCCCGAAACAAAGCCTTGTGTATGCTGATACTGATGCCAATGTGTCATGGCGTGATGAGGATGAAGTGCAGCATTAAGATGCGGGTGTCCCCCACCCATTCCAGCGCCAAAACCACCACCAAAAGCACCTTTAGTACCGTCTAACGGTTTCATCATATCACCCATCATTCCTCCCAAAGACAAACAGGACGCTCCTGACTTCTTCTTTTTACTTTTGGATGATAGTTTCCGGTTACGAGTTTGAATTCCTTCTTTTTTCATCGTGAGCGGCCTATTCACCTGTAACAATAAAAACTTTGTTCACATATTTTGCAATTTCAACATATAAACTGACTACAATGTTGGTATTCCGATACCCGTTAGAGCTTAATTCAAATTACTATTGTTCTTAGAGGATTTTATTACCGATACGGACTTAAAATTCAACATATTTGTAAAGCGATTCATCATACGATTCTCTAAAAGACATTGTTTATTGCATTTCCACCGGATGAATTCAAATGTTGTCTTTATTTACAACATTTCTTTGAAATAAGTATGCATATTATAATTAATCATGCATTCAAACGCATTTAACAATGTCAGTAACAGAAGCCGCGTATGCGTTAGCAGTAATAAAAATTACGTGGTTTTGATATCAATTAGATGAAACGTCGTTTTTAATTCGTCGGGATGGATTCATAAAATAAAAACAATTTGCAGTGTTCATGAGGAATGTAACAATTTCACCACAATTTTCAATTATAATTTGTGTCAGAATTATTGTACACAAAAGATCAATTACAGAACAGTAATAATAACTAACAAAATAGTTTATGTAATAATTATGCTGTTTGCAATCAATTTTGTTCACTATCCGCTCGATGTTATGAATAAAACTACCCTCTAGGTACAATTCGTGTCATGTCTGAGTCAAACTCTCAATTATTACTGAGAACGAAGTCTATGCGACGAGAGGCAAACATGTTAGTTTTCATCAATTGTCGTCAACGCAAGAAATAATGTTTATTTATATAGCTCTTAATCGCTCCTCGGAGCAAACACAGAACCTGTTCAAATTCCATCATGGCTTCTGTTTATTATCATCGTCTTAGAGCTTCCAGTAGAGCAAAGGGCACTTGTCGGTGTTTCAGCAGATAAGGTCGCTATCCTGCGCATGGCTTCTAATAACATTTCACAAATCTCAAACAATTTTCTAATCATTTTAGCGAAGTCATGCGCAAATTCTATTTGTAACGATTTCCAATATAAATTGTGTTGGAAACTTATTGACATTTATCAACGGTGCAGGATTTCCATAAGACCTACCAATAATTTCTCTTCAATATAATGATTCATTAAAATATAAAATAATATTTTATGCACAAGAATTATATATTTGACAATTTTCTACTAAAGTTTATTGATGTTTGAAAATTCCGTTTTATATGGTATTTTGATGGTATGTAACATATATTTAGGTTTGTTTCAATATTTGACTGACACTATGATATAATAGTAATAAAATTAATTACTAGTCATTTACACAAATTTTTTTATCGTCATTAATGTGTTGAATAAGAAATGCTAATAATGAATTTTGTTTTTTGTTCTATATGTGAAAGCAGTACAGGTTTACCGCATTAACAAATGCAATAGCTATTTGTAAGAATTGCATTTATGATATAATAGTTTTTGTTATATTCTTGATAGGTTTTTTGCTGGTTATCCATTAAGAAGTTTCCATTACTTATGGCGTTATAAAAATGAAAGATCATACGAATAACGCAACTCGAATGTTGATTCATTTATCGGTAGATATGCAGAGAAGGCACAAATTCACAAGTTTTTAGAGTGATAAATAGGAGAGGACCCCATTGATCCCATTAGTTTTTGGGACCATTAGTTTTATGAAAAAATCGTTTAAGCCAAAGTTGTAGATCTAGTGATTAACTAGAAAAATTATATTTTTTCCTAAAAATCACAATTTCTCTCAAAATTGACGTTGTGCTGCGCCTAATTTCCATACTATCTATGAGTATTTTTTCGTGACTCCCACTTAACGATCTGTTTTACTTAATTTAAATAAAATGTAAAGTCTTCTTTTTAAACTTTTTCGACTTGTTATTTTCATGTTGTTTCTTCACCTTTTAGTCTAGTTGATTTTCCAGAATTGAAGTATATTTTCATAATGCTGCTTAGTTGTAGATGTGTACAGAAAACGGTTACTGTTTCAAGTTCCTTTATTGCAGTAACAGGTAGTATTGAAGAGATTTTCTCGTGCAGGTGAAATTAGTGTATTGAATTGGGACCAATACATCATTAAAAGCTTTAATATTTTCTTCTGGACTCGTTTGATTACGAAATCACACTTTAATTTGGCGATATAAGCATTGGTAAGTAGAAGTCGAGGCTGGGAGGAGACTAACTTACTAAACAGTTAGGAAAAACTATAGTAGATCGAATGTACACAAGTAAATTGCAGTAAAATGTTGCTCGTGTCTGGGTTTTTTCCAGCTCAAATTCTCAAAAGTATCATCCAATATTAAAGTATTAGTCATGTTATATTATACATATGGTGTACATGTGTAGCGTAGACTGTAAAACATTTTTGTGAAGTTAATATGATGGCTAAAATTACTAATCAGGGTATACGAATTAAAATTATTATGCAATTTGAGTGAGTTTCTTTAACAATTGAGGAAATTTACTGATATGAGATGCGATTTTACAATCTTTCGAGTATAAAACTTACACAAATAGTAATTATACTAAACTGTTTCAATTTTTCAATGAAAAGTTTTGCATATTTTAAAAATTTCTTATTACTATGCTTTATCGTAAAATTACATAAAAGTTCTGTGATGGAAACACTGGACAGATGGTGTTAGCCACGCCGTTTGCATTTATGCTTGAGTCTAGGATACTTAAGCCTCTTTAGTAAGTTTTTGATTTAGAAGAAAGATTTCGAATTAAAATGAATCTAAAATGAATCACAACTATATCCTTCTATCTAAAATATAATATTGCATAGAAAACTTTTGATAAATATTTGAATAAAATTACAAAATTGTATAGTAAAATTATTAATGAAATTTTTTATTGTCGTTAAGGAACTTTATGAAATCTTTTGTGATTTTCTCAAACTGAATTAAATTATTTTGCTCAGTAAATTCACTAAATTGTTTTGCGTTAAAACTCCCTATACATTTTTGTATTTTGTAACCATGCTTATGGGAAATAAAAATTTGAGAATTAGTTTTTCTGAAACATTATTAATCTTAAGAAAAAGTATTGGGACAATTTATCTGAATAATTACTTAATCTGCAATATTTTTTTGATCAATTTAATCATTAACCTAATTCTTCAGCTAAAATTTTCAGTTCTCATCTTAGCAACATCGACAAAACATAAAAACTTTTCCTATTGTTATTACAATAGTATATCTTCTTGAATGTTATCCGGACTATATTAGAAAGTATTTCGAGAATGGTTATTGGTATTTCGCCATTTTTATAGTCAACTAGCAGCAAACATCTCAGTCATATATCTGGGATAGTATTGATGATATCTATCTCTTCATTCTCATAAACATGCAGATCTACGAAATCGTTATCACTCATATTAATAATAATAATAATAATTATCGAGTTTCAAATAATTTTCAAAAATTTCTTGAATTCCTGTTATTTGGAAAAGCTTACCCAATTCTAATATTATCATGAATTTTAATTGAAAAAAGTACCCAAGACCATTTGAGACTGATTGAAATATTCTGATATTCAATCCTGCCAACCGCGAGACAGTTGTAACAAATTAGTTTTGGATGACGTTCCAAGAATAAAACTTGTACCTTGTTCAGGATTATACGTTTGCAAACTTTTTAATTTCCACAGAAGCACTAATAATTTTTATAAATATAAATCCATTAATTAATTAAATAAGTTTTCCGAAATTGTAGAGAGAAATTTATATAAATGTATATAATAAATCTTCAATAAATATATTTGTAAGATCATTTCCGTTCATGATATTCTAAAAAAGCAAAATCGACCACCTTCTTATAGATTTATAAGTAGAGCAAAGCTTTTCAACAAATTTGTTCTTTAAAGAATGAAATGATTTCAGATTTCTTTTCCGTGTTCAGAAAAAAGTTATTTAGGAAAATTTACATGCTTAATATCAATAAAACAGATTTTTTTGTATTTCGGAAAGTAGCAAACGAGAGTTTTATTTCTCGTGTCTTTGAAAATTATAGTAAAACAGACACGATTTGCTGGTTTTCTTGGAAACACAAATGTTCTCTTATTTAATTTTCTTGTTTTCTATCTAAAAACGTTTTGATTCGATTGACTGTGCGGAAAGTATAACGAGAATTATATCTGGCGTGTTCACGGCTCTTGGCCATTTGAATTTATCCTTCTTGTACATGATTCCATATGCATTTATGAATAGTTGCTTGGAAAATACCACTGTATTAAAAAGTAAACAATCTATACAGCAAATGTTTCAAGATTGAAGACGCTACGTTGTTTAGTATTGGTTTGGCAGCTATCAACAGTGACGTTTTCAGTAAATTTGTAAACATATGGAAAAATTCTTAAAATGGAACAAAAACAGCGTCGTGAAGATGTTTCCATTGAGTGTTTGGCAATGTTTCTCAGAAATAAAGCCGAATTTTTGCGCCGTTTCATAACCATAAATAGAACGAGGGTCCATCACTTCACACCCTAAACAAAAGAACAATCAAAACAATGAACTGAAAAAGGAGAACGAGCTCCAAAGAAGGCAAAGTTAGTTCCATCTGCATGCAAGGTTATGGTGTCGGTTTTTTGAGATGCCCGTGGGATAATTTTAATTGACTGTCTTGAAAAAGTATCAACGCGAGTATAATGAGAACTAATTGCAGCGTTTGGCTAAGAAGGAAGTGTTCTTTTACCAAGACAATGCACCAGCTCACACATCTGTTATTGCAATGCCAAAATTAATCAATTAAAGTTTGAATTGGTACCTCATGCACTCTATTCGTCAGATTTAGCCCCACCGGATTATTTTCTTTCCCCAGACTTGGATCGTCAAATATTTTCTAAAATGAAGAGGTTATGTCTGCAATTGATGGCTATTTTGAGGAGCTAGATGATTCTTATTATTATTAAACATCGCTTGAAAAAGTGTATGGAGCTTAAAGAAGATTACGTTGAAAAATAAATATATTTTTTTAGGCCCGGTACTTCTGAGACCATCCTCGCAATAGTTAATACTCTCAATTTTTCATCCAGCAATTTTTTTTTCCTATAAATTTGATTCTTTACAAACCATTGTAGATGAGAAAGAAAACTTAAATACGTTAATCATAAAGTTCTTGTTCAATAGGAATAGTTTTTTATCAAAAATTGAAATAGTTATGTAGTTTAAAGAGAAGAAAGCCTAGTACAAACTGTCATTTTGATATATCCTTCTGTTTAGTGTGTGGGTTAGTTACTACGTTTATTGAATGAGCTGACTAGTTCATTCTGAAGAGACTAATTCTACGTTTCTCTTTCACATAATGATGGTCTCTATAAATCAAAAAAACTAATTCCAGTTAATAATATTTTATCAATAAAATGTTAGCTACCGAAAACTCTTGAAAGATTTATAGATCATTTTTCCATGATGTTCTCAGGATTAAACCTATTAAAAGTATATCTTTGTTTTTTACACGGCTCTTCAAACATTCCACCAGATATAATCGATACAAAACTATATTGGATTTCTTTGTATTAATCGAGCAAAATTTCATACTGATAATTAACGGGCAAAAGTTGTTGCTTTTTACAACTTCGGATGTTTCAGGATACGCATGAAAACTGAAACTCATATAATAAGAATAAATATATAATAATAGATTCGATGTATTCACAAAACTTCAGTCTCTAACTAATTATAGACGCTTTGTGGTGGAATGCTCTGGTGGATCTTACAAAATAATCTTAACAAGATAGGTCTTGAAGTTAGTGGTTGAGAAAACGGTCAGTGATCAATTAACGGAGAGGTAGATGTGCCTTCAGGGTTTGAAATTGTAAGGAACGTTTTGTAATCAGTATAAATCAACTGATGGACTTATGAATGATAATAAGAATGAAGTTGAAACTATAAAGCTACTGTTATGGATTATCCCCGAGATATCATCGAGTATGACAGAATTGTGTGGATGTTCAAAAGAAGCTTTCTCAAATTGGGTTGTTTACTAATTGTTGGTAGAGTTTTTGTAAATAGAAGAGGCAAACACGTAAATTATTCTAAAAAACAATATTCAATTAAATGATTATTTTAAAAATAATCCTCATAATTAAAGTATTTATCTACAATAACGTTGTAATTTATAATAGCATCCAACACATTACAGAATATAACAATAAGTAGATTCAGACAAACCGTATTTCCGTCTTTATTCTTCTCATAAGCCTCATTTTCAGTAAACTGGATACAATTGTATTCGAGATACGGGGAGTTTTAAGAGTATCAATGTCCCTTACATCCTGAAACAGACACTTTGGGACTACTTGTACTATTGTGACAATAAGTATCATTTTGGGAACAATTTAAGACAAGTTGTCTACACATCGGCAACTCGGTTAATGATAGACTGCGAATCGGCCCATTTTAGGGAACAAAAACCTCCCTTTTAGTTTAAATGCAGCTTTCACTACAGATATTATTGTAGGAAATCAGGATCGTATTCAGAAACTTGTGATAGGATTATATGAAAATCCATATTATGAATTCATGATTTGCACATGGAAAAATATTAAACAAAGTCGCTATAAATAATTTATTTTGTATACACACATTATATTTCTTTCGTATACATGCAGAGGTATTGTCTCAGTATATTACAGCTTTTATGCATTATGGTTTCCATATATTTAAATTTCTCAACTTATATAAACTTGAAATCCCTTATCTCCAACTTTGTGATTTTTATTTTGTGTACGCATTGATTTCTCATAATTAAATCTTAGACTTCTTTCTTCTAATCTCTACTCATTTGAATATATGATAAACTGTATTCTTTTAGTGCTTATCATTCCAATATCACTTATTTCCTTTTCGATGGGAAACTATGAACAGGAAAGTTGATAACGTATCACCCTGCCTGACACCATGTTATACTTGTATTCTACTTATTCCTATTAGTAATGGGAGCTATTATTCCCATTAGAATATTTGGACTGATAACTGTATATGAATAAATGAACAAAATATGCGTTTTTCGTTTTATTTTCCGTTTTTCCCTCGAATAAGTTATTTTGGCTAGAAAACAACAAATTTCTCTCAATATCATCAAATCTTCGGGTACGAAAATATTTTCCATAGGCAAAATATTATGTGTGCTACTTAAAACAAACATTTTATAACATGTACAGCATAATTGGATATTTTTACCTATCATTTTAATGTAGATAACAATATTTGAGTGGAGATAGTGATGTAAACTGATTTTTAATGTATGTACTAATAAAACAATTGAGGATTGTAAATCCCCTCTAGAACTAATCATTCAAATTTTTGGTCTAAATACGTAGTGAAACATTTTCCATGAATTAAATTACATGCATCGTATTGTCCACAGGGCGATTACAGATTATGAATAAAACAACATATTCAGGGCCGGATTAAGCTGGGGGCTTGGGGGGGCTATAGCCCCGGGCCCCAGGTCCAAGAGGGCCCCATCATTTGGAAATCATTCTGTATTTTTTGATGTGTTGATACCAGAAATCTAACGTATTGATATTATTTTGTGAATTTTTCCGGGTTTTCGAATTCCTTAAGGGGGCCCCGTCATTATTTTAGCCCCGGGCCTTATAAATCTTAATCCGGCCCTGAACATATTTCACAGGTTCATAATTAAATTCCATATTCAAAATTAATTTGATGATTGCTGACGTTTTTCGGTATAGGAAATTTCAAAGTTCTCTATTAATTTCAACAATTTATTGAGTTGTACAGAGTTTAGTTTGAAGTTCGTAATAATCTGCAACGAAATTTTTATTAAACTCTTCGCTAAATCTACTGAGTATATCAAAAAGATGAGGACGCCTCCTTATTTGTCCCCAATAAACTTACTATTAAGCCATCAATGATAGATTTTTCTATATAAATGGCAGCTACTGCCAAAATGTCACATATCCTTGTTATATATTTTTCAAATACTAATATCAGTAAAATTATGTCTGTTTTCAACGTAATATCTTCATGTATACAAATAATCAGACCTATTTTCATTTCATTTTATTTAATTTCCTCCGAGATAGATGTAATTAGGATAACGCCTTTCTAACATTTCTATGTAATTCTTAACTAAAACTATACTAACTACTACCACTACTCCAACATTCACAATTACACTGTCTAGCGAGCATCTACCTTAAGACTGTGAAGACGGTAATTTAGTTATCAAAATGTGCGTCAGTAACTTTTATTGTGGGTGTTGTGATAGTAGAAGTTTATAACTTCTATGGAAAGATTTTATTTAGCCCCAAAATAAGCTTCTGTTCCTTTATTGAAGCATTGTTTCAAGGTCAGAAAGCAGCCAGTAGTTGAGTTCATTGAATTTCATCATTTTATCTATTTGTGATATTGTGTATTATCATGGTGAATTGTTTCTTCTGTACAAGGGTTTCTTTCTGGTTTTCTCCTTCAATTAAAAATTGACTATTGATATAGTCACTTGTTTATTAATTATTTTTACAAATAATCCATCCAATATCCCAAAATACAGAGGACATAACCTCTCCATCCGAATGTTGTTTGGTTTTAAATGCTTAGTAGTGAATCATGATTCCATAAATAGTTACATATTGACGCAAAGAAACCTTTTCTCTGTTGCTTGTATAGTTTAAAATCCCCAGTTCGTTGTTTTTTCGTTGTGAGGAAATATGACAACGTTGATGATACGATATCTACTAAATTTCTATTATTTCTCTTAATTTTCTTTAATGTTTTTCATCACGCTTCTCAAAAACTTTTTATGTTCTTTGCTGTAATCGCCTCTTTGATATATACTCATGGTTGTATGGTTGTACATCATTCTTTAGAACTGTTACCATGATAGTTAGGTAAAAGTCTTTGCACCAACGATATTCATATAGTTAAAAAAAATGCTTAATCAACTCACAGAAAACTTTGTTTTCCTTATGTTCTAATGTTTAGAAAAATTAAAGCTCTGTGCCTGTCACTATTTAAGATATAAAATTCATTACATCATGTAACTAAACTAAAACTTTGACTTGGAATCCCTGGTACATTTCAAGAATAACTTAACAACAGACAAGTTTATTAAAGATCATCATAGAAATGGATCATATTGTGAAATCGACACTTATCGTTGGTTGGATATGAGAAGAGAGTGTCTATTGTACTATTGCACATGACATAAAAAGACAAAAACCGTTTCACTAACCTTCATTTTTGTCATTTGATACACTTGAGTGGTAAATAAATTATCACAGCATTTATTCCTATTTTTTTACTGAACCCAATTGCTTCTGATACAACGAAAAACTTTGGTAGCTTGAGGTATAAGACAGATAAGAATCGTTATCTAACGTCGACTCGACAGGTTATCTGCTACTATACTACAAACGCTGGCATTCAAAGAGGTGAAACAAAACGTTATTGCTTCCATATATCGTATATTAATGAGGTACAATTATTCATAGGCTTTAAATCTTAAGACTAGCGAGTAATTACAGAAGTCAAGTTATTTCACGACTCGCAAGGTTAACATTATGACGGGACATGTTTTTTTTTAATTTTAAAAAAGGATTTATGAACCTTCAATATAAGTTTGTGGTATACAATGGCTGTGCAATTAAATTAGATAAAACTATCTATATCAATCCTATAAAAACTGTACATATATAATAATGGTTAGTAGTAGAATTATGCTAATGAACTTTGGTTTACGTTTGTCAAGAATACCGGATGAAGAATAAAGCAAAAGAAAGGTTGAGTTCCTGGTAATTCCTCCATCGATTGAATTCGACTGCCAAATGGAAGAATAAAATAACGAAGCCTGTCATGAAATTCGTAACATCATAATGAGAGAAAATTCATATTTCTATTTCGAAATTTTCTTTAATAAGCTCTGATCTACCTCCTACTAAATCTCTGCACTTCGAAGTACAAATGACCAAGAGGACACTTTCCTATCCCCCGTTTTCGGTTGCTAGCGATGGTCTCTCTCTGAAAACCACCTTGCTTTCCTTGACAATTTCTCTATCGACATTAGGTGAATCCTCCTCCTTAATCCCTCTGAGTCGTTATTGCAGGTTCTTTGCAGTTATCCTGCAGCCTGGTCACAATTTTTTAAAAATCTACGTACTCTCCGTAAAGCTGTTTGTTCCGTCAAATATTTTTTTGTTCTTTCCATTTCAGTCTATACTATACTACTCTTCGGAATCTACTACAATTCTAGCCTCTGCAGAGGAAAATTTTTCCTATATCAGGGCCAAATCTAAATTATATTTATCCAAATCACAAACAATCCAACGAACCTTTTTCTCTCTCTAACTACAAATAAAAGTTTAAGATTCGAAAATTTTTCATAACTTTAAACCAGTTTACTGTCAAATATTGATTGGTAATATTTCAAATAGAATTTATACTATTTTATGTAAATAAATCATTTCACAGTTAGTGTAATATTAATATTTACTCTAATTAAATTGCGCTGTAAATTACTTATCCTTTACTGTATCAGTACGACTATTGGAAGGTTAAAACGACAATTAATTTGATTTACTAGGAATCAAAAAATTCGATTAGAATGATTTTGCAATAAATTTGTATGTTGGAAGGAAAATTCATAACAGATAATAATGAATTTTTGAGTACACAATTTCCATATCTATTGATCACAACTTTTATTGTCTTCAATTCTATTTTCCTCTCTCCGATTTGATCAACTCGTTTATTTCTTTCTTACCCCTTTAATCTTCGTTATATATTTAATATTACCTTTCTATAATTAGTCTTCCTTCACCTTTTTCAGCCTTCCACTTAATGGAATGATGATTATATTTATTAATACGAGATCTGCTAGTTTTTATATATAGCAACACTGAATATGTCAAATCTGACACATCCATCATAAAGTTTGACGGTTTTTTTGTGAACGTACTCAGAACGTGTTATCACACAAGTGCTAATTGAGTTTTTCCCAGATACTTGAAAGATTATCTTGGTCAACAAATGGAATTAAATCGTGAATATTTTCGTGTTATGATTTTCAATGACTTCCGACGTGAATTGAACCAACAGCAGTGTGCCGATCAACTCGCTTCAACTTTTGGTGAAGAAGCAACATCTCGATCCACTGTGTTTTGCTGGTTTTCCGAATTTAATAGTGGTCGCACTTCGATACAGAATGAATTTCGTGAAGGTCGTCCATAATCGGCTGTTGTGCCAGAAAACTTTAATGATATGCGTGAACTGATTTGCAAGATCGTCATGTGACATACCGATTAAAACATACTTAGGTATTAGTTCCACTCGCATAAATTCAATATTGCAAGAACATTTAGCTCTCAAAAAGGTTTATTCACGTTGGATACCGTATACTATTAAAATCATTCAAGAAAAAGCTCGAGTCGATTGGTGTAAACAAATGCTAAAAAAAATTGATCCCGGAGCTTCAAAAGACGTCTATAAGATCGTTACAAGCGAAGAATTATGTATCTATGCATATGAATTCGAAACTAAGTAACAATCGACTGTATGTGTCAGGAAAACCAGTCGTAGGAGACGAATCATTCTCCACCACCACAATGCGTGCTCTCATGCATCAATTTTGTAATAGTCACAACAACGAATTCATGGGTCATCCGTCGTACAGTTAGGCACCCAATTATTTCTTCTTATTCTCGCAGATCAAAAATAATTTGAGAGGTTAAAGTTTTTCTACACCTGAAGAAGCGATTGATGAACCCAAATCACATGTTTTGGAGGTACCTTAATCGGAATGGAAAAACGACAAATAGTTCAAACACATGCAAAAGTGTATTGATCTTACTGGAAAATATTTTGAAAAACCATAGAGCCATATCCAATTATGAATATTTGTTTTTATTTATCTCGATTAATTAGCAACCCAAGCATATAATAAAATTATATAATCAATTTCTATTTAAGATAAATTTTATAATGATAATTTTTATCTGTTAATTTGACTACTGACAAAAAGTAAATTTTATCGATTATTTTATTCATATATAAAGTTTTTCCTTTTCAAGAATATTTCATTTATCCTTCTTAAACATCATATGAATTAAGTATTTTTATACAACTAATTATGCCCGCTAGAACTCTCGACAATTATAACGCTAATAGTAAGAAATTACTGACAAAATATGTTTTAGTTAATTACTACATTGACTTTCCGGTTTAACTATGTATTTAAGTTTGAAAAGTTCGTATCATGATTGAGATATTAATCTTAATAATATTAATTCCGTATAATTTGTTCCGAATTGATTATCTACACATATATATAAAGCAATTTTATAAACTAATTTGATTTTACAAACACTGACGAATTGTACTGATATTTTTCGAAAGAATCATCCAATGTTCTTCCAATCCATAATAAGATTTTCCACGAGTTTATTAAAAATGTTTAAGGTATAGTATTTAAATTTAATAATGAAACAATTGAGAGCACAAAAAAAATTCTTGGTAACTCTGCAAGTTATAGTATAATGAAAATGTCACCTCAAACAAAAAAATTCATTTTCTTTCTAACAATTTTCCGAAATCAAAACCGCTGAGCGCTCCACTATATTGTATTTTCAAAATTATTACTTAAGATTTTGATAACCAATTCAAAGAAACCCAAACCCACAATTAAATTCAATTAATTTGGATAATGTTTGGTATACATAAGTATCTTATAATATGTAGATGATTGAAATTTCACACTAATCAGGTGGGAATAACCTCCCCACGAACTTTCTTAATGAGTTGAACGTTCAAGACATCTTACGTATGGGTCTAAACATACTCTTTAACTTGCATGTGTAGGCGGAACTGGAAATCACTATGAAAATGTTAATGAATGTTCCTTGTTCCAGAGTTGAAGAAAGCATCAACTAAGTACGTTTTTCTGGAATAGTTAGTGATATCTAAAGTTAGCATACTTGTTACTTGAAATCTTTCATCACAACGGACCCAGAGAGAGACCCTTGGAGACCTAAAGTACACTGTAAAAACTACATTGCCTTAACAATACCTTGCCAAGCTTGTGAATTTTGAGAAGGTAATAAAGATTAATTTTTGATAAATAAGTTGACAAGCTGGTTATAACTTTTGATTGTCTTTTTAATATTATGTTGATTAATAATGTATGAAAAAACCTATTCATTTGATTGGAAACCCTTCATTTTCAAAGGACCTTTCCGTGTGCAAACTCTTCTGCAGTTGACAAATGTAAGAGTTATTCACACTAAATAATCAAGTCAACCTTGTATGGATATCTGGTAAATCTGGATTACGCGGCAAAGCAGTGCGGTGAATCAGTTGGCCAAAGAGGAGGAGTAACCCTCATTATTGGATTAATTCTGCGGTTTCCCAACCAGCCCTCAAAAATTAGATCGTAGTGAATGATCGAAGAACAACTACGTCCTTCTTTTCATACTCGACGAGCTAAAGCAAAACGCTATATAGTTCGAACTGATAAAAATAATCTCCGGAACATCAAGAAGTTCCCTGTTAGAACATACCACTTCTACCCAGAAGACTATTAGACAATGGAATATATACTCCACACTTGTAAAAAGGGTTTACTACTGAAACCAATAACGCACCGCATAGGTAAATATAATGGACCTTTTGCTATGGGAACGGTAAACAACGCCAGATTGCACAATAAATCTTAAGGTGAAGGTGTTATACAGACTCGTCACACCTACTCTATACTAACCTTAGGTAAAGTTCTTGGATGACTGTTAAGGTGCTCATTAATTCTGTAACTCTGGCTCTCCACATTCTTCGAAAAAATCATCTCAATTTTCTACAGATCACTGTACTCGAATAAATTCTGTATTATAATACAGAAATGAGGTGGTTCGTCAAGTACTACACCAGTAAAATAATTACAAAAAAATGGTATGTTCAACTGATAATAATCAAGATCTGATCTCATATTGGATTATAAACATTTTTCAGATAAAATAATATTTACTAGGTAGTCAAGTTACTATGTCACTGAATGTAGTTGATAAATATAACACAAACATTCATCATTAACTCCTCTCTCATTTCTAATTAGAAGTTTTTTTTAGTTTTGCTATAGGAATCAAGAATGTACACAGAAGCAACAGACACGAAAACCATTTTATCAGAATCTACGATCTAAACTAAATTACCGACAAGAGACTAGATGCTTGTGTCTTCGTCATAGTGTGGGTTCACAATGTCAAGACTTACAAATTACGAAAGTATTTTGAGAAGGCACATTATATTAATAATAATGTCGCGTACTAAAAGCTCGTGTTTCAATTAATAGTCTGTGAGGATTTAAGTTTTAAGATTTATTTTAAAACAAGAAATATGAAATAGATATTTTTTTTTGAAATATAAGAGAAATGTACAAAATACTCCAAAAATGATATGGAAGGAAGTGCTAACAAATAGTTGATATAGCTTATAATCTTTGTATTCAAATCGAATTTGAAATAATGTCAAGGAATATTGGTATATGGACATGAAAGGATATAAATAAAGAAAGAGTAAAATGAATATGACAAATATTTAACATTAGTTCATTGAATCGTCCAAGAAACTATGTATAGTGAAAAATTAGGAGCAATATGGATGAAATGTAACAAAGTCAGAATGTATCTAAATACAAAACATATCAAGAGCAATGCCACTAATTAAAAAGATTGTGATAATTACAATCCTCATCAACAGTACACACAATTGCGAAGAAAATAGCGAGAAAATTAGATATATTAGATTACGTACAGCTGAATGGTCAACGAGAGAATAAGTAATGGAGTTATAGTTGTGGCCGTTAATTACGAATTTTTAAGAGAGTATCATGAAGTAACATTAATATTAGGGGTTTTCTATTACGTTTATCAACAAAGATAATAATAACAATGTATTCTTCGTACATACTCAGAACAGTACCAGACCTCAAACAAAAATTTTCATAACTCATTATATAGGTAAAAGACAATATCATAGTTGATATATCTAAGATTATTTACAGAAAAGAAATATGGCTAGAAGAATTGTTTATATTTATGGAGAACCTAAAGAGAATTCCAGCTAAGAACTGGTTTATGCATGCATGTGGATGTAGCTAAACGATATATTTTACATGTCTAATGCTTAAGAAATTCTGTGTTTCTTATTGCATACCAACCTGATTAATGTACTTCATTCCAGTAATAATTTTTCTTTGTTGTACAACAAACTCTCGTAATCCATTCCTAACAACTATTACCACGTTTTTATACTTACTATTTGATTATTCATACGGTCGAAAAGTGGGAAAAGAACATACGAATCAAATAACCGTTACACATCTAAATGGTATGAAAAAAGCTGCTGACGATGCTCTTACACGGAAAGAAGTTGAAATTTTCCGGCTCTACTCTTTTTCCGGAAAGCTATAATAGTTATCAAGGATGATCGTTAGTTGTTCTCGGTCATTGCGTTTATTTTATGACCGGATTTTGTCAGTAATTCGAGAATTATTTGGGAATTGGGTTTTCCCCACATTGATTTCTACAACGATTTTTTTAATTAGTTTTTCGGATCATAACATTCTCCGTTTTACTTAACATTCAATTAACCGAAACTTATAGAGAGAATATAAATACTAACAGTAAATGTCAAAGCATGTACCTCATATCACAAGAGAAACTTTCATAATTGCAAATTATCGCTATCTATTAGGTCTACGTTTGTGCTGAGATAATTCGAGGAAAAATGAATTTTAATTTTTTTTTTAATTATTTGGTGTTTTATTCGAAGTAACGAATTTGTATGCTTGTGAACAATAAAGTTAGTTAATTAATAATATGAATTAATAAAATATGTAAACAGCATTCAGAACCAAACTAGTGAACAAAAACAAAAGTCAGTCTCAGTGAGTTTTCGTCCGCTAATGGTTTGGAAATCATTATCGACAATTAGTCATATTAAAGTGACTTATTATTTTTAGAAAGTCAAGAAATTGTATTTCAAAAGAAACAAAAAGTTCAACACCAAAATTTTAATATTATTGGCGATATCTTATCTTTCTTCAGCATACTTTTATCCATCTGAAAATTCTGTAACTGCCAAAATATGTGAAAAATTATTGCAGTTCATAAATAAAACGCATCCTAAAGGATATTTTGTGTTTTGGCTAGAAATGGCAACTGCTAATTAAGCAAACGAACTTCTGCAGAGTTAAATATTCTGTTTATTGATAAGTCTAGGAATGCTACTAATATGCCTTATCTGAGGCTAATTGAACGTTTTTAGAAAAATTTTAAACAAAACTTTCATTCTGAATATTAAGAAGCAGCTACATATGACGAATTTCACATTTTAATACATCATTTAAAGACAAAAATTCGGAAAGCCAGCCGACTGTGTACTTAGTTATATAAATATGTGTAATTATAGTGTAATAACCATTGTTTCATAGAGTAAAGTACAAAAAAACTAACAGTTTTTTTGTCCCCACACCATACAACTATAAGATACATTTAAAATTTTGATAGATGACATAACCGCAGCGAAAATGTCAACCTCCAAAATGTTTTTGCTGAAGCATCCACAAAAAATGTGGCAGAAAAAAAATTTTATAATGACAGATGAGAAATATCGCAGTGCTTCTTAAAGAAAAAATCATATGTTTTGATTAATTCTGCTGCGATGACTCAATATCATAAATTCATCTAATGTTAAACGGCCCTCTCTTCATGTAATTCGAATGATTTTATTCAATCAGACCCGCAAAAGCCGGTAAAGTACGTGACGCGAGTCTCGCGGTTACATTAAAGAAAAAAAGAAAAACGCGGTTCTTGTGAAGGATGGCTAAAAGTCCAGTGACCGCGACGCTTAATACATGGAATATGTTATTAGTGGTCTCATGACACAATAAGAGGCATTTTGTGTAGGGCCTAATTGGACTATTTGCCGACTATAGTGGCTGGGAATGCGTCTGGAGGTGTGTGTACACATTGCTGGAATCCCGAGACCTTAATTAAATGAATGACAGTAGTAACAAGTGTCTCGAATTCTTTAGACGTGTGGTTATCCGTTAAAGGTTTTATTATTGCTACGGAGGATATCTAGACATCAAAATATTCATACTCGAGGGAGCATATGTATACTATTTCAACATTAATTCAATTTATTTTTTCGTTCTAAAGAACTATATAATGCCATTTATGGGTGTGTTCAAACAAGGAAATCTATTTTCCAATTCCCAGACTAGTTAATAAAAAACATGGCTAAATATGTTAGTTTACTTCTAATATAACCGAAGTTCAGTGAGGAAAAATAAACTATAGATTAAATCTTATAGTAAATATGATAGAGAGAGAGAGATTCGTTCGGTATATTTTTGGTGTCTTGAGGGAATTTTTATAGAGAGGAAGGTTCATTGGAATTGCCCTGATATAGCAGTTGCTCCTCTGGAGAGAGCTAAAAAAGATAGCTCAAGTAATAAAAACAGCAAGACATATGGGTTTACAAGTAAACAAAATAGCAATACATGATTCCCAAAAACAAAATGGAGGGAGAAAGGAGAATATAAGATGATTTAACATTTAAAGAAGATATGTATTTGAGAACAATAATAAACCCTAAATGTGACAACTCATAAGCTGGAGGATTGCCCAAGAAATATATCTTATTGTACCTTATGCGAGCAAAACCTATTATAATAAACTGAATTTGAAATCTTTGAGGAGAATCTACTAAAATGAAATCAATCTATAGTGATATGCAACGATCAAATAAAGGAGAATAAAGAAAGAACAATAACTAGAGGTAATCCAATCAAGACTAAACTAGGAAATTTGACAAGAATTTGGTAGTCTGGAGGTGAAATATGAAGTGGAGCCTATGAGAAAAAAGAAAATGAAAACGATGGTCTTGAGAAAAAGTTGATTTTGCTAAAATACCAACAAAACCGATTGAAAAATTATAGTTGTCCTTTAAAATGCTAATAAAATAATAGGTTAAAAGTAGACAAAGAAACGAATAAATGTAAATAAATCGATTTGGAAAAATAATGGCAAATAATAACGCATCACTGCCGGAGAAACGAAGGCTGTTGATGGCGACGACTCACTCTATTCTTCTGTACAGGATGGAGGTTTGGTCCAACACCCTAAGAATAAATTAACAGCGATGACGATGGTATAGAGACAAGGTACAATGAGAATCGCTAGCCTCTACTGGCCTGTTTATGCACAAATTACACTCGTTACCACAAAAGTGGTAACGAGTGTAATCCCGTGGACCTCCTGGCTTTCGAGCGTAAGAGGATAGATATTCTGAAGCAGCTCAAATATAAGACAACAAACGTGGTCAGAAAAAAAATCAGGTGAATGCACGCGACGCCTAATAAAAGACCTTACACTGTGGTCCAAAGAGAGGTTCGACTGTGGACCGAGGAGAGGTTCAGAGATGTGAACTTCTAAATTATCCAGTCTCTGACAGGACATGGATACTTCCGACGGTATCTCCATAAAATGAAGAAAGTACAAACACCTTAGTGTACGTATTGTGAACACGACTCGGGAGTCCCACATATCCATCAGCTCTCCTGGTGGTTCCGTTACTTGGATCCCGCATCTTCGTAAAAAATAGTCCAGATGAATACCAGCATAACTAAAGATTTTCCTTATAATAATTTCAAAATGCCCTGTCACTTCGAATATAAATGGTCATCATTTTGAAATGACAATCATTTTACGGTTAATTTTATAATGCCAGCAACTAAAATAATCAATTGCAAGTATCTATAAATCTTAGCAGCATTTTGAATACATTTGTCATTCTACCTAGTTTGAAATCATTCATTTCACAAATAATTCATATGACCAGGATATAAAACAATAAAGCATTATTTCTATTTTTCGTTTCTCTCAGTTTGTTCCGATAACATACATTTCGCTGGCTTTTGCAATACGGTTCGACAAAGGTTTGAAAAGACTACAGCTTTGTTCGCGGTTCTGATTCTGAATCAGTTTAGGACCGATTGCAAGCGCACTTTCAGAATTGTCATTCGCGTGTCGATAATTTCACCCGCTCTACCCCACGAACGACAATTTTGAAAGAATTTGACCCGCGAACAAAGCTTATATTGAAAAATAGAGAGTCGTATATTCGATATATAAATGAAGTTTCTTCCGCTTGTTGGTTTTTTTCAGCGATTCGGGAGTGCTGAATTTCAGCGTAGCTGTATCACTTTGAATAACGATGAGCTTTCGGGACAGCCCAAAACTGGAACAACCAGCGACTTCATTGACTGGAGAATTAAGCATACGTTAGTTATCCGCACCTTGAGTGCCGCGTTTGCTCACGATGAAATAAAACAGCATTGAAATAAACATTTCTCAGGCCTTATTGATACAGTTTAAGCAAAATATGTAGGACTTTTTGGGTCGATTTATAATTGTAGATGAAACCGGAAAAGTTATGACGACTTTTTTCAAATAGGTGAGGTGAGGTATTACTCGTATTGCATGATAACATGTAGGGACAAATAGCAAAAAAGCGAAATAAGTGAGAAATAGAGAATTTTATATAAGAAACATAAAAGTTGAACAATATCCATCGAATTGATTTCCTGGATATTATATGACTTAATACGGATTTTCACTAATTGAAATGAACGTTTGAATACCGAAAAAAACTGAATATCATATTTGATAAGTTATTGAAAGTGTCAGCGGCGATTAAATGTAATCCTAGAAATAAATTTCTCACTCTAGTTTCTCAAAGAGATTGGAAATTTATTGAACATGACGTAAGTTTTTTAGAAAATATGGGAAATAAATTGTTTGAAATACTCAAATATATACATAACCACCAAACCTCACGAAGACTTTTTTTATAAAGAAAAAGTTTTCGAGAAAGAAGTGATCGATGTCTGTAATTTCATCAGAATCCATAAATTTATCAGAAATTGTTGGAATTTCACAAGAAATGTCAAAAAATATTAGTTTTTTTGAAAAATTTTCACGAATTTACCCACACAGAGCTTCATTATATTCACACCCTTGTAGGAGGAGGGTTCCCTAAGTACCTGGCCTGGCCTAGAGATGGCAGTTTTCTCTTGAAAAATACCACTGTATTAGAAAGTACACAATCTATAAAGCACATGTTTCAAGTTTGAAGACACCACGTTGTTTAGTATTTGTTTGGCAGCCATCGATAGTGAAAATTTTCAGTGAATTTGTAAACATGGGAATAATTGGTCATCGTTATGTGATACAAAACTTTTATTTGAAAGGTCTTAGCCCAACCAATTTATAAGCTGAACTAGATTCTACTCTAGGTAAGACTGCTTCTCCGTTATGAAAATATATTTAATTCCAAAATTTTTGTTTATTCTTTGTTAGGCCAGGTAGTACTGGGACCATCCTCGTATCTATCAACACCCAACCACCATACATATAAGCTCAAAAGCAAATAAACTACTAGGTACCTAATTTTATACGCGATGTAACAATTGATAACTGTCTTAATATATTTATGCGCCCATAAACTACGATATTCACCCAGATAATGTCCGTCACAATCCTTTGTAAGAGAATAAAAAAAAAACAGATCAAGTGCAGTTATTAGTCTTCTCCGATATACGTCGACCAAAGAAGAATAAGAAGAGCATCGCATTCCGCAGAGCAATAGTAGTGCGATTGTGGATCATAATGACATGTTCCACAGACTATATCGAGTATGTCGACTGCCCCGAGCAGGACTTCAGCCAGTATATCATATATACAGGTCTCCACGCCTACTTTAAACAACGTCGTTACCCAACTACAATAACAATTTGTTACGGGAATAGAACGCGCCACGTAACAAACCGAACACATCAGGTCAGATTCTGAAAGTACGATAACAGAGCTGGGAAGTAACTTTTTTATAATAATGTCAAGTAGATACACATTTTGTTTAAAATAAAAGTTCAGTGTATTCCAAATACTTTTTAGAAAACGTTTGATTGGAGTTTATAAAATATATAAGAAAAGTTTATGAAGAAGTTAACTAAACTTCGTCGTCTTAAACAAAAACTGCGAATTTCAGGTTGATAGTAGCACGAGGCCTCATCGGATTTAAAATCGATGCAATAAACATCACCGAAACTTGTTGTTGGTAAAGATCTATGTCTACAAATCCGCAAGCACACATATAACGAATGAGGAGATTCAGCTACATTTAAATAAAATGGACTAAATGTGCCAAAAAACATTTGGGGTTTGTCCATATCCTAACCTAACGATAGGGCGCAAAATAGATGTCATGAATATTTAGTGGTGCAAAAGTTTTTATCGCAACATATTCCACATCAAAAATATGAATGCAATTCACACACCCATAAAATAAGAAAAAGTTTTGTATGTATTCATATTAACGGAAAATAGTAGTGCATACTTTTTCATTTAATTCATCCTTGTTATAATATAACTCGTTTTACAAAATAACTATTCCAGCTCTACCCGATAATCATCAATATAAAAGAAAAGAAGAACGGAGAAAATGAAGAGTCAGCAGATATGTACGCGTGATAGATATCAGGATTTGGGCTAATCAACCGATTATGCTTTAACTAGATTGTCATTAGATTGAAGATGCTGATAGTTTTAACACCCGTAGATTATGATTGTTCAGGCAAACATCTTTCGTCGGAGTTTGTGTTATCTTGATTTAGATTGTGCGTTACGTTAAACGTGGTGGGATCACTTAAACTTAATTGACTTGTGATTTGAGTTACATTAACATATGTTTTGACGGAATTTGATAGAAGTAAATGGAAAGAAAGAATTAACAGCGATAGAAAATTGAATGGAAACTTATACGTTGTATCGATTCTTAACAGTGATTGAAATATAATATATATCTTGTTTATAATGTTCAAATATAACCTAAAGCAAGGTGTGAAATATATAAAAACACAAACTAAAGAAATAAAGGAAGGATTTTACGAGTATAAACCCATCATCATACCTTTCTATCTGTATTGTTATAAAGCAACTAGAAAACGTCGTGAATCATTTGAAAGAAAGATTTATACACAGATTCAACAGAAATGCAATTCCAGTGAAATATCAAATATTGACAGAAGAGAATAGTGAAGACGTTGAAACATACTGCAATAGGCTGAAAATTTGAGATGATAAGTGGAGAATCCTAACTAATATAAGATCGTTAAGACGCTGCACTGGGGAGATAAATATAGAAGAAGCAATGCTGTCTAAAACACACCAAGGTTTGTATCGCAATAACAAAGTAGAACTAAAGTTGTAGTTAAAGAGGTTACTAGGAATGGAATCAGTACTATTGAGGTATTGTACAAATTTATGAACAGAAGAACTTAAACTACTGATGTAATAGAGACTATTCTATTATATAATACTATTAGACAACATGCTGATTCACTTTGAGACAATAAATATTCGAAAAGGAATCTGAAATGAGTCACTATGGAAATATGAGTTCACGAATAAAGTAACCCAAATTTTCTTAGATATACCAACAAATAATCAATAGCTTATATAATGATTATAATGATAATAATGATAAATGCTAATATAAAATAATAAACCAGCCAGAAGAGATTATCAAACAATTGAATGAAAAAAGAAGTTTAAACAACAGCTAATACTCCCTGTGACCCTGCATTACAGCATGCTCCCAACCAAGTTATGGAAGAAGATTCCGAAGTTCCTGTATGGCTTTTTATCGCAGATTCAGATCTTGAATAGCTTTTTGTTACTTATACATGTCTATAGAATTCAGATCAGGTGACCTGGGTGGCAGTGGTAGATGAAGAAAACCTTGATTGTCTATTTCTTCTAAAACCCCGTAAGTTCGATGTTGTCTTACATTATCATCTATTAAAATGAGCTAAGTACCTAAAGCAGCATGAAACGGTGGCAGCACATTGGCCACCACTTGATTGTAATCAATTCAGTACATCCATTAAGACAAATTCGAGAAATAACGAGAATCTCTGCCTTTCTTTATTGTCTAAACGCAGGTTATGTTCTACCTTAGATATCGCCTGTAACTTCAAAAAGCATTACAAATTCTTCTACTTATTGTTAATATCGATATATCGATTTCAAAGAGCCGTAAATCCCAGATAACGATTGGGTCTTCCAGTTCTTCGTGTCTTGGGAACAGTTACAGTTTCCTGGATTGCACATCTTCAAAAATCAATAACCCGCGAAGAACCTTCGATTGTTAATGTTATTCATAGCAATATTATCATCGTTCAAAATTCTCATACAAATAAAAATAATCAATTTTGATTTTTATTATATGCTTCTGCTTATTCTGCTTTTCACATATCAAAAACTTTAAATGAAAATATTTCCAAAAATTAACATCAAAAGCATAAAAGTTATATTTATAGCAAATTTCAATAAATAATTTCGAACAATTCAATTCCGCATAGAACTTAACTTTTAAAAATGGATAATATATCAAAAAGAAAGAGAAAAAGGTTAAATGGAATAAAAGATATTCAAGAACTATCTGGCTGGATGTTTATAATGATGACATTAGATTGTGAAACGATTCTAGAATTACAAACTAATCTACATTTTGGAATAAGATCAGTGAAAAGTTCCTTATTTAAATTTGAAATGTGAAAACGTAGAAATATGGAAGGATGAAGAACTATGATAATTTTTTCATCAATAGGAATATATTTAGTGTAAAATAAAAATCTGAAGTAATATTATAGCAAATAAAAATCTAAATAATCAAGAATATTTTTCTAAAATATATTATTAAACAATATCATTAAATATTATCAATTTTTGTTAGAAGGTAATTTTGCTAGCTTGAAACATCAAATTTTTTTATTTTTATATCAAATTTTTCTGAAGTTTTTCCAACACTCTTTTCACTGTTAAATTATAAAACACGACCAACTTAAACGCGTGGTCTAATAAAATATAGCAACGTTGTCAACATTACTTTTAATATTATGTAATAAGGATTCTACAATGTTAAGAATAATAGAGAAACGCTAAGTCCGTATATCCAATCCACTCACGACACGCGAACCTATACATTTATAGAGTGTGAGAATATCACCAGCAAAGACAACACAAAGACATATATACTGGGTGGAATAAGACTCATGAGAGTATAGAACTATCAGATAGATTTATGTTACTTACGTTGTGTAGTTTATAGTATAGTCCGCAGGCATTACAAACTGGCTCCCCGTTCTGATTTCGCCTCCAAAGGGTCGTAGTCGTGGTTTTGCAATTCGCACAACTAGTTCCCGCTCTTCTCGCTGCGCTTTGTAAACTCTGAAACAAATTCGGTATAAGTTAAGATATCATTCTATTCAGAATTAACTAACAAATTATAATTCAAATTAGCCGCAGTAACAAAGGAATGTGAAATATTTATAATACTCCAACACTGAAAATTTACTGCATTCTTGAAGGTTAATAGGGCACTTGATCTATTTCAATACGAACCAAGTGCTCCACCTCTACATTTGTAAATATTACATTGTTGCCCGGTATTTAACTCATTTCATTAACAACGTTTCGAATGGTTTGGGTTTGATATATTTTCTATTAACTTTAATTAGATTATTATTGTTGTGTGTCACTGACACTCTAGGTACGTCCACGATAGTGCGCGTTTATTTAAATGAAACTAAATAAAAGGAGCCGCCACAAAGATCAAAATATCTTATTTTGCTTGATTGCAGAAAAAGTAAATGTGACTAAGACATTATACACGCTATTCAAACTTTAACTGCTATCATACAGTTGAAGACGTAATAGTGGAGCTTGCTAATGAATATATTTTAAGAGTTTCAAAGTAATTATATTTGAATAAAATTTACATTCTTACAAAAAATTGTGTCAAACTCCTTTTTTTTACTATGTTTCTTCCACTGACTAGTAAATTGTTTAATTTTGTTTCCGAACTGCTGTCAGTTTACGGAAATAACATCACTACATGATAATTCTAGTATTTCTCTATCCATACTTGTTCCGTTTTTTCATCTCCGTAGTGTTTAAACCAAAATTTACTTCTATAATAATCTTGCGCACATAATTATTAGTGTTATCATTTTTTTGCGGTCAATTTAGATCAAAAAGGTAGTAGGAGTTTTCATATTAAACAGAAAGTATAACAGCTTGCACTATTAACCAATCTTTGAAAAAGTTAACAGCCGAAAAAACAATAGACTGATCATTGATTCAATCTTGAACGTGAAGCGGTGTAGTTCACTTGGCAACCGACAAAAAAAATAATAACCTATTCGTTATTGCTTTTGAAGAATTAGTAGTACGTATTCCTTAAAAAATTATCAAATATCGTTCAAACAGTTTGATAAAAAATAAACATTCCATTTATAAATCCAAAAAATCCCTTACAACAAATTACCTTGGATCTCCACCACTGCTACCCGTTCAAATAATACAACAGCCAAAAGATTGTAGATCCGAACGCCTGAGTGTACTCCACTACTTGTGTCACCAACGTAAACCTATTGTCAGCTTTAATTGGATGGCGATCTTGAGACGATAAGAGATTCCCGCGCTTTTAGGGTCAAAATCGCGTACACTGCAGACACAGGACGTAAAATAGCACGGAATAACTTCAGCTAAGTAAGTAAAAGCGTACAGTGTACGCAACTATAGTCCTTCGAGCCAGACAGTCCCCCAATCAACGTCGACCGTGATTGATTAGAAGATAAATAGATTTGATTGTTGTCGGGGTGGGATTCGTTTTTGTAAGAATAAACGTTTGGCAATAAAGATTAAGACAGAATATTCTGTCACATGGGAAAGGACGAGAAACTACTGGTGAGGTTGAATGGAAGATGTATCAAATAACAATTTAAATTTATATCACGTACAATAGTTAACTTCTCATAAGTAGTTTTACATTTCAAATAATTCTATTTATTAAGTCTTTTTGCTTGTTTACATTTTTAGCATGTACTTGATCGGCTGGATTTTGGTTTTTTAATTGATCAAATCTTCTTCATAGAAGTTTAACTATACTGGCATATCCTACGTCAGTAGCTTTCCCAGTTCGAGAATATTAAGGTCTCTTGTTAAACCAGTAGCAGTGAAGATCATATAAAGTATCTATGAGAAGAATTATGAGTTTATTTGTGAAATGTGTTTCATTAACGGTCAGAAGAAAATTATATTATAATGTCTGTAATAATGATCAATGAAATTAGTAGGGCCATGAATGCAAAGTAGTGGAAATACCGACCGTCTTAACAAAATAATAGGAAGAACTTTTTATCCATTCATTGGTAAAACTAGGAGAGTGTGGCTATGGGTTTTATAGATTACAATTGAGGCAGTGTGTTCAAGATTGCTTAAGACGGATTGCAAAACCAAATCATTCTCAAAACTCCTTACCTGGAAATAACTGGTGCATAATGTTCGAAAATAGATGCCAAAATGAAATTAGTCGACGTGTGGTAGACAATTTACCAAAGAACCGCGCATTAGCAGGTACGGAGGAAGTCATCCACCTCAACGTCTAGTATTTACGCCTGGCTTTCTGCTATAAACGTTATCAATTGTGTCAGAAAATTCTGTTGGTATAATTAGCTACATTAATGAAATGAAATTCCAACAACACCTAAGAAATTTCTGGGACTTGCCTCATTAACTCTTTTAAGTAACGAGGGCAGTTCAGAGATTCTTTTAATAGGAAACGGTATGAAGAAAATTTGCAGGAAGTTTGACAGTTTAGGTGTTTATAAAAGAATTCTCAATAAAATAAAAATAAAATAAACTACTAAAGAAAAAATCCAGGAAAAGAAGAAGCAGAAGTCCTTGAAACATGCTGTTGTAGATGATTCTAGCTCTGACAGCGACGTACCTGTGGTGTAGGTAGATAATGAAAACGATGTAGATGAAGCTGAGCAGAACAAGTGGAAGTTTTGATATGCACTTTATTGAGAAAGTTTTAAATATAAACGTAGATAAGGTTGATGCGGAATTTCTTAGGCCATGCAACCTTTATTTTGTTTAACCTAATGTGTCAGATCAAGCGCAGATTTTTTCAGTGTATGTCGTCCAAGTGCTAGAACACACACATATTTAAAGAGGCAGACGTGAGCCTGTCTGTCAAATCGACAACTGCTTCACTTTACAAGGAGTGTCAATGTTGTTCATACCTAGAGATAATAGAGGTGAAGAATATCTGTAAATACAAAAAACTCAGCATACAGAGGACTTAGAAGGTCAACACATTAAGAAAGAAAGAACGAAATATGAGGTCAGCATACCTAAAAATGAGCGATTTCTCCTTATGTATCCTAGTTTTTTATTGCAGATTTAGGTTAGTGTGAGTATAGAACCTCTTCGCATTACATTGGGATCGTGATGTAAACTATTTATAATGATAATGGTGTGTAAATTTTATCTTTGTTCGGCGTAAATATTCTCGAGATCGTTGCCCTATCCATATTTATTTCGACAAATTACACACACACACCAATAATCTTACAACTTCATTTCCCTTTGAAAATTATAACAAAAACAGAAGTAAAAATAAAAATGTATTAAATTAGCATTGTTTTTTTAATTAGAATAGATAATATTCAACGTTTTGAAAAGCCATTATTCTTTCACCTGTAGAAGGTAACGGAAAAGCAGAACTGTACCTATCGCCGACGGCGATAGAAGTTCGGATTCGCTCTACTAGGAAAATTAAGTATTTAGTCTCCTCCATTATAAAGGCAAATAAAGTCATATCTTGATTATGTATCTATCTGATGAGTAATTGAATTAGCTTTATTACTGTAGATAATGAGCGTTTTCCCATATTGTGAACGAATCCATGGTACAGCGCACGATATTTTTTCGTATTTCGGGGTACGTTTTAATGACATCTATCATGCTATAGTTAATTAGTCTCAATTCAAAGGCTTGTAATGATATTGTAAAACGAATTTCGTCAACTAAATTATTTCCACTAGTTGACAAATTTTTTGATTCTTTATACCTTTCAATGAATTGTCAGGTGATATTTTATGAAATATGGTGAAACCGCATTATATAGGGAAAAGAAAAGTAAGATGACGAACATCACTTAGTTCCTAAATATATTTGGACAGCACCATAGTTCATAATTTGGTTAGTGGGCGGTTGCGTTTATGTCTTCTGATATACCTATCGTGTTATATTTAAAACTACCGAGGTCCCCTTTGAGAAGCTGAGTGGGTACCATGGATTGAAGTTGGTCCACTTGGGTAAAACTTCAACCCGGCAGCTCCAGAGCAACGAGAATGAAGAAAATTATCACCAAAAATTTAAAAAAAAAATTAATCGCGTCTGATAGACATTATAGGTAAAGAGCACGTTTTAAAATCGAGTCTCTAAACTTGTCGAATAGATTGGGAGGTCGATAAAATATTTGATATAAAACGTAACTGGTCGATTGTTATGTCACAAAATCAACTGAAAATAAAAACAACAGTTATTTGGTTCGGCTACAGATAAATTTAGAATAATTTTCTGTAATATAGGAAATGGTAGGAAAAGACTTCGTCGGAGCGTTTATGAAAATATTTTATTTGTTACTCTGTAAAACTTAAGTTATTTACGCTGCAGGTTTGATTTCCAAAATTTGGCGTGGAGATATTAGCAATAAGAAATTAAGATACATCGAAATCTTAAGCAGAAGTTCATAATTCTACAAAATTTTTTCATTCGCCTTTCCCCCATTATTTCAACACCGATGAAAATACTGTTTTAGTGTTAATAAGTATATCGATATTCAATTCTCTGTAGAAATAAACAGTATTGAATAGTTTCCTCAACATAAAAGTTTATCTCTTGTAAATTCGCTTAACCGTATATTAAACTTTGATATTCGATATAATAGGGTAACATATAAGGGCACTTTCTCTGTCTAAGTAGAATCAAAGGAAGGTATGTAGAGTGGCAAATCGAATACCATTATATGTCTATCGATAAAATCTCAATTCTTAGCGACAATTTTTTTAAGAAAATGGCCTGCATCGAAAGAATGTCATAGAATGTTATAAATGCTTGAAGCGTACTTCACCGCGGTCCAATGGCATTGCTAAAAAGAAGAAAAAGCGCCGATTTCTATGGATTAATCAATAGTCGGTATGCTTAAACAAAAAGTGCACTACAACGGTATAAAAAAACGCCATAGGATTGTGTCAAAAAGCTTTTACTGCGACAAAAGACTTTTTCTCAAACGTCAGTGAATGTAAAAGTGTGTCCATTCACTGATCATTCGATTTAAGTGGTATATTGTCGTATCCCATGACATCTCTACCTGTTCTCTTATGGATCTTCCTTTTACAGAACCGGATTCTAAAGAGTAGTTTCTATTCGGACTGTTAATTGGATTTCACACATAATTAAATAACTTCATGTAATTATAAAAACGTTAGGTAATCTACGTTTAATCAATTGCAATAAAGGTAAGAAATAAGTAAAAGAAGTTATTTCCTTATAAAAATGAATCAAGAGTATGAAACTACGAGGGGAATAAACAAAGCGTAGAGATTAATTAATTTACGAATTAAAGTCCTAGAAGTGTAGTTGGTTTCAAGACTGCAATGGAGAAATTGATATGGAGTTCAAAAAGTTTGAGGTATAATTGAGATTTTCGTTTCTGCTGCTTATATAGTCGATCCCCACTACCATCTTACTATATCTTGTATTTCATAAATTTCTCCAGTTTCCTTAATTATTCCACGAAAATATGCGATATTTACTATTTAATACTGTGATAACTTGTTAGTTTGAGCATTTTTGGTATTGCTGCAAACTTGGTAAACAATATACCAATATGAACAAAAGATTATTTGATTCTGAATTCGCTAGATGTTATATCTGGGTACCAAACCCATTGTTTTTATTTGGATTTTCAATTAGAAAGATATGTTACATTCGCTTTGCATCTTCTTGGTTTTCTGATTTTCTGATTATATATTATTCATTCACAATAAACTAAAATATATTTGATTTTTTTAGAAGCAATAGAACTTGAATTAAAGTTTTACATATAACAATGATTTTATGAAGCCCACTCTGCTTTCGCATTTCATGTTGACCACCTTTAGTGTCATCTTTTAAGTATCAATCAGAATTAACGTCAAAATTGTTTTTATATGATTACTAAGCCTAAATGTAACGCAAGTCTTTGGCGGGAATCAACTTCTTCAACTTGACAGACTTCACAAGTAGATTACAACCAAACAAAGTGCTTCAGTAACATATGTCATATTTATATCTGGAAGTTTTTTTCTTGCGTTGAGATGGTATTACAATCTTCTACAACATTATTGAGAAATGAGTAGGCTAATATTCAAATTAGGTTGATACGAAGAAGCTTTTGTCTTTCTTGTAGGTATTTGAAAACAGAATTAGTCCATTAAATAACAATAAAATATTGTTATTAGAAGATTAAGCTTTCAAATTTACCTATGTTTTATGTAGATAAACCCAACGAATCAATATTTTGCTCGAGTAAGAACATATTCTAAGATAGAACAAGCTATTGGAAGATTGTTAGATTTATGAAATTATATTAACCGTTATTATTGGTGAAAGGTTTCGATTATCATATTGTATCATAAGTAGAAGAAATTAATTTAAAATAATGGGTTTTGTATAAAGATTTTTTATGCTGAATTGATTCTCTCTTATCAATCAATAATTATATATATAAATAATCAACAAATGCACGTTTTAGTTACAATCTAGAAGGTCCTTTGGAAACGACAAATCGCCAGCTGTATTGTATTTATGAGCTTTCCTCATATTACGAAAACCATTCATAATTTCAACTAGGGGTGGAAAAACTCTAACAGTTATGAATCATTTTGTATTTGACTCTCTTCATAGATCAATGGAAATTCTATTGTGCGATATCGGGTGAGTATGGTGGGTGTTGAAAATTACCCGATACATTTTATTAAAGGTTAGTTTTCTCTATCCAATAATTGTTCATTATAAAGATATACGTTAACTGTTTGTTCAGGTGACCGCACATTGCCAAAAAGTCTATTTGGATATAGATGTATAAATACTTATATAGAAGTGAACACATTACGATAACCTTTAAATGTCTTTAACATGGCTTCGAAGAATACAATAAGCTGACCAATGACAATCGACATGCCCGGTGCCCCTAATAGAAAGACCTATTTAGATGTGAAAGTAGGTCTGCAAACTTCGCTTTTACTCATATTTCCTTCTTTAGATCTGTACTACACCCTTTATATAACTAAACTGATATAAGGAAACAAGTGAAAAGTAAATTCTCATAACTCTTGAATGCAATAGCTGTAGTAGAAGAATTAGAATAAGGAAGCTCAACAACAGACAGGATTTCGAGCAATAATATCATAAATATATAACTTAGTTTCAATCACCCAGTGAATTAACAAAAAACTCAATTATATAGTTTATATGTAGTTTATAAATGATAAATTAAGAGGACAACGGCTTTAAATTTTCAATACAACTTATCAGAAAATTTTTGTCCCTTTCAAATATATTAGTTCAACCGTTTAACAACTTTGTATGCAATTTATTTTTCAATCCCATTACCATGATACTGTACTCATATATATATTCATTGCTAAGAAAGAGGCAAAACGCTGCGCCCAGTGGTTCCATATGGTACGAATCTCGTTAGCGGTATTTCTGGCCATCGAAGATTCATATATTTGGCTGTACCATGAAAACGTATATAAATTTTTAGTAACATCTCGAAGTTATTAAATCTCTTTTAACTCTCCTTGTAGACATTTCATACCTTATTACATAAATTACGACAGGTTGTAGCTTCCAACTCCGTAGACGTCTATAACGAATATAATTGGTTAACGATTAGTTGTCAAGCGTTTAACCAGTTAAGTTATTTACGGCAAGAAATCAAAAACATGTAATAACAGTTTCTGCTTATAAAATTAACATTTAAATATATCAACACGAGCTGCTACTTGGGCATATTATTACTCACTCATGTCAATTTATCATTTTTTTTTCATTTGCGTACAGGCTAAAAAGCCGAAATGTAAGTGTCAAAATGTATTGAATGGGGCATTGCATGGGTGTAACTGGAAATAATCGCGCGGGATCGTTTAATCTACTAGACTGTTATTCAACTGATGTTAAAATACAGACCCATTTTTCGACTTATAACAATAACACCAAAGCAACATTTAATAAAAATTATCACTAGAAGCCCATTCGGGATTAGCACCAATGTGACTTTGGAATAAAAGTGATAAAATATGTTTATACCTGATTATTGAATAACAAATGGAAGCAGGTATTTTTGGTATCAATGGAATCTAGTGAATATTGGTACTCTCTAGATACTATTATATAAAAAAAAATTTTCACAAGGAAACTCTGAAAAGAATGCGATATGCAAGGATCTTTTACTTGACAGTACTTAATCTATTATAAAATTACAAATAAATTTAGTTTATATACAATTTACAAGTAGAGAAACGCGCATAATATTAGCATCTTAGTGATTTGATAGCAGTAACGGTGAACAAAGTAGGAGAATCCAATATTTTTGCCATTAGAAAACCTCCTGTGGTCGTTACATATAGTGGATATGAGAAAAATAAATTAAAATGTGTAACCAATGAAATAAAATGCCCAATTTTTAACCGCTCATATTCTAGACTGTAATCTATATCATTGTTCATGACGCCTTGTGATTATCATTGTTTTTCAACAGGTAGAAGAGTTCATTTAAAAGTAGCAGTGGCGTGAGCCAATGTTGACACAGGTGTAAAATTTTGCCCAAAATGTCCGTACTACTCTAACTACTAAGCTTAGGTAACAATAAGATTATTCCAAAATATATAAGCGATGATACGCTCCTGCTAAAATCTTAACAATGTTTTAAATCAATTTCTTATTCAGTTACTGTCGACAGCGAGATTGTTTATTTGTGCTTATCTCTTTTGAAATTGTTTATGGGATAAGAGTCTCCTCGGTAAGCATAATTTTTAGGAAAAAAGTACTTTATTCTTGTAGGGTAATTTAAGTTGGCTCCAACAACCGATGCAAACATCTATTTGTAAGTCTTATGAACAGGAGGCTATTCATAGATATATCTTGATACTTGAACTTTTTATATGCGATCTCGTGATTTTCATTTTAAGACCCCTTGGGTGAATATTGAATTTTTTATTATAAAATATTTTAAGGTTTCGTCATGATTTTGGATTTGTTCAAAATATAACCTCACATCATAAGTCTGATAGATAGAAACAATTGATCACCTATCTATCACATGAATATCAAAATAAATTTTGTTTTTGATATACCTACTGAAAAGGAACAACATAAAGTGACATTAAAATGATTGAAAATAGAATTATAAAATTTACTTACATTGCTGAGGTATGCTTTATCAATGATAGGATTTCCATTTTTATGTACGAATAATATTTACAAATTCTATTTTGTATTTGACTGTGCTCTAAATTTCTGCTTATAAAACCTCATTATTCTGTAGGAGATGTGGGACCCCCGTAACCTACCCACTAAATCGCCATCTTTAGCATCTCCGTCCACCCAGGAACTGGTGTATCCGTGTATAATGTTCCATTTGTTGCGTTTCTATGATATCGTTATGCCAGACATTCTTTTGCCTAAGAATTCTCTCTGTATAGATAGCAACCAGTTTCCAGCACTCTACCTTGTACATCATCACAAAATTATCAGGATTTATGCTGCCGACAGTCTCCTCTACTTCCTCTTTCAAACCTTTCCTGTGGTTACGAACGAAGTGTTCGGCATTATCTGAGTCGTTTCCATAATACGTACACTCAGGTTTTTGTACTTTCTTCATTTTGTAAAGATACCGTCGGAAGTAGCCGTCTCCTGTCAAAAGCTGGGTAATGTAGGAGTTCACCTCTCCAAACTTTTTTTCGGTCCACAGTTTAAGGTCTTTTATCAGGCATCGCATCCATTCAGCTGATTTCTCTTCTGTTCATCATTGTTGCCACATTTGTATTGTTCTAGTGCGTTCAAGGGTAGCCTCATCCTGTCGTGCTATGTCTGAGATGCTTCTGTATATCCTTTTATGCTCGAAAGCTACGATGTCCACGGGAATTATACCCGCCACAACTAGGACAGCTTGTGCGGAGACAGTCCAGTAGGAGCTAGCGATTCTCAGTGCATATTGTCCCTGTACCATCGTCAACGCTTTGCAGTATTTCTTTATTCTCAGTCTTGTAGATGGACAGCTCAGTTTTCGTAGCGGGTTGAAGTTTCTTGAGAAAGTGAGATATTGAATGTATTATAATTATTATTATTATGCCAAATTGTTATTTTATATTTTTAATATAAAATTGTGTTGCTTTGTCCATAAAATTGTAAAATTTTCTTATGACAATAAAACTTCTCTCTCTCTCTCTAAAGATATTTTCATACTTAATATTTTTGTTATTTCATATGTTTTTGATGCAGTTTTATTTTTGTTATGGATGATTTTTTAATCGAATTTTAAACTATTGACATGTTTGTCCCATGTAAACAGTATCATAATAATTAAAAGGAACTTCATATGGGCTTATTACATTGATTCTCTCATTTTTTGATCTAGAATAATAAAATATTTTGATAATGTGTTTTTATTCGAACAATTCAATCTTTGTTGAGAAAACCCTTCTACGAGTACCCATGGTAAGGTGTGTTATTTCATATTTTAATGCTCAGGATCTGTTTGTTTTTTAATAATTTATTAGAATATTAGTTTATCCTCTTTTGAATATGATATTCTTTATCGCTATGCATTTAAAACCAGGTTATAATTGCCAATTTGTACTTTGTGTCTATATGAGTCAGTGTCGACAAAAAAATTAAATACCTGCAATTCACTTCTACATACTATTTCATGTTGATCTTTCTACTGATCTTATTGACTATCCTAGAGTGTAATTTTGTTTTTTATAATGAACGTTCCATTCTTGTTTTCATTAGCTCACTTGAAAATATCGATACAATATGAAAATTTATCAGTCTTTTAGAAACTTATCTTCCATACATGTAGAGTGGTTTTAACGATATTTCTATCCCATGTTTGATGTAAATAATAATTCGTAATTATTATTATTATTTCAACGCTATTTTTCCATCGAAAGAATATTTGATGAAATTTCATATGTTTTTCTAATCTCTTTTCAACAACTTCTGAAGATATTCAGTTTAATGTAGTAGCAAATAAATACTGTTCATAATTTGGAAAATGTACGCAACTTCTTAGCAAGTTAATTTCAAAACAGTTTATCAGTGCTCTTTGCACTATTTCATTGACTCATTCAAAGTGCTTCTTTAATTTGATCCTTATGCGGTGAAAATCCTTGCAAGGATATCACGATGCAGATCTGTTCAACGTATATACTTTAACCACAATTGTGAATCGAAGCAACCCGAGAATAAGCATGCTTGCTAACCGTAAAGAAAGCGTGTAGGACAAGCCACAACAACTGTCTTCATTGATTGACACGTGAGGCATTGATTGACATTCTTGATGGATGCGATTGATTTCCATCAGTGTAGATCACGTCGATATGCGTTGCCTTTTTTGGATGTCGATAGTCGATTGTTTGCTGAATCAAGCTGACTGCGATCTCGTCGCTCTGTTTAAAGCATGGATTACTACGATCGTTTTATTTCCTCGAAATGAACTAAAATTTTCGGTTTCGCATTGTGAATGACGATGGTGTTCTTTTATTCATATTCTTGAATTTTGTTGAACGTAATGTCATTTGAAAAACACAATTTTATACACTTTGCCGCTACGCATAGTATTACAACGTACACAGGGTCGCCGAGTAAGGGCGTGCAAGGAAGAAGAACGGCATTATCATGGGGATGATAATTCAAGTGCCAAAATAAAATAAAATTCTTATTATGTCTAAATATAAATGTAGAAAAATTTTGAAATACTTTTTTGAGAAACATATTGTGGCTATAGTATCGGCATGAGAATATTTTCTTTCTTTTAAAATAATAATTTATGCTTTATGGAAATATCTGCTGAGATTCCAATGGGACATTTAATAGACCTCATTCGCTTACGCTTGTACACAATCAAATCTGTGAAATTTTATTCTAAAAATGATACTTAAGTAACACAAAATCTCGTAGAAGCGTTATATTCGGTATTGCTTGTACGAATGTCATTAGCTTTTGAAATTTCGTATTTATAAAGCTTTTTGAAGCAGATTATATATATTTATACATAATTGAGCTGCAAAGTCAACAAGCCCTCACCATTCGATTTATAAGCGGTTTCCACAATATCCTTGTTTATGATAATTACACTTTTGCATAATAACATTGCCGGTATAATAGTGAATCGCCGACACGAATACCCATAGTTGCCACAGCAAAATGTTTTCACCAAATTCGAAACAATAGCCTGTAATATTCTATTAATTATTTTTATTGCGTCCATTGTTGCGAAAACACCCATTATGGTCTTTTGTCTTCTTATAAAGTTGCTACACACTATCCTAGTTCTAATTTATGGCCACAATATGATTTTTTTATCGGTGGTTCACTGAATTCAAACAAAATACCTTTCAATATTTTTCATAACATAATAACATATAGATTTCCAATAATTATCTCAGTATATCTTACACATAAATAATATTCAAAGTATTTATTATTATTATTTTTGTAAACGTGCTTATTTTAATATAAAAAATAATTAAATGCAATACCTAATATCTTATTTAAAATTGGGCCTTTTTCAATTATGATAACCAATTAAAGATTTTTAGCAGAAAAATTAGTTTCGGGCTGTATCTTCCTGTTATTCCTACTGCATTTTTTGTGGCCATAAGGGAGAGATGGCAAATAGAAAAAAGTTCTGGTATTAATCGCACTACTTTTAATTCAGTGCGCTTCGTTTCGGTACAAGCACCAAGAGTTGAATTTTTTTTTTGTACAAATAATTAAAAAATAAGTAATTTGACTTTGTTTTTAAATCAAACGTTCGATTTAAAAGGTTAACATATTGACTGGTCACAACAATATTTTGATAGCCATAAAATTTAACACGGTATTGAGTGAAGAGGATTGGAAAAATGTCATGGAAGAAGTACAAAATGGCGGGATGACTGTTTATAGGGCCTCCAAATCACCAATATTTCATGAAAAATGCTAGAAAGAGAATAAAAAAACAAATACATAAAAAGACCTATGGGGCCAACATCAACCTTTGGTGCAAAGAATGAGCAAGCCTATAGAAGACATGCAGTCGCAAGGTTATTCTTTAACTTTGCGAACGCTGAGAATGTTTTTGATAAAAAACTTCGATATTTCATTGAAGAATTTAAAAGGACTGTCATATGCTAAAATTAAGGGTTAGTTGGAGCAGAAGTAAGTTCCTATTTTGAGATACTTCACAGGACTCTCAGTTACAATGACTTAATAAATAAACCTGGCTATATCTGAAACAATCACGGTGATTGGTTGTTGTAATACAAGTACAAAGCAAAAAAACTTAAATTAGATGGTGGACTGCCTCCAGACTCAGTGATTTATGTTCTAAGAGTTCGCCTACATAACCTCGTATATATTTCTTGAATGGATGAAATCCCATTTCTTACCCTGAAACAAAAGTCGCCAATTCAATTGTTCATGAAAATAGTTTTTTTTCGAGTTATAATGAGAACAACGTTTTTCTAACTTTAGTATGAAATCTTCTTTAGATTCTGTTTCACTGAATATTTCCTCATTTGGCTGATTTCTGTCATTGCAGGTTTTAATACAGCCAATAATCGCTGTAGTTCAGATTTAGGAAACCTTGTGGCCGCTGAAGTTTATCTTTAATATCATCATTGTTTTTCAATCTTTCGATTTGCTTTTTTGTTTCGTGTATTCTATTCTGTTATTTTTTATAATTTCCAAATTCATATTCCCTTGACCAATTGAAATTTTTTATTTTCCAGTGGAACTTATTGTATATTAATTTATTTTGCTTTACTGATTAATGAGTCTATTTATGGTTAATAGCTCTACACTTTTGTCTTGCCAAAAGATGGGGTTTTATCTGCATATGGAACTGTCCCTTTTAATAATTCCTCTTTCCATTGGTTTAGTAATGTGCAGTTATGATAACAGACAATAATCGAAGCATAATATACCTTGTTTCAAAAATACAGAGCCCAGCCGATTATTGGATCTGAGTGTGAACCCTGGCTGCATCCATATTAGTTAAGCATCATCGGTGCTTACACCGATTAAAGCACATATCAATGAATGATGGCTGAGAAAAGTAAAGTAAAGCTAATTAATTAAATTAACGTTTCAATAACAATACTTGATTAATACATGGAATCCTTCTACCATTACTTAGAAGACTTCACTCTAAAAAATTGAAACATATATACTTCTTTAGAAACTTAGTTAAAGCAGGGACTTATGGGTATCCATTCACAAACTAAAAATTGTTCACTTATCACAAAATGTTCCAAGTTAAATACAAATATATATAGGGATACTGCTTGTTTTTTTTTCTCTTGTCTTATCTCGCTCTAGTTAAAATTCTTGTCTATAGTTTATGAGCAAAAGTAAATATTTCGAGCTTGAGAATTCCTATCAAAAATAATGATAGAGTTCATTTGATAGCTTGCTCACTTAAGATACTTATTTGCCGCCTTATTGTTGAAGTAGCATCAACAATAAATTGTAGGTACTTCCTTCAACTTGAATTAAAAGGAAAAAAACGTAATAATAAACTGAACAAGAGTACATTATAGGTAGTTGTTCATCTTCTTTTATTTTACCACTATATTTACTGCTATAAAATCCTGAAAATTATCCATAAAATAGGTTTCACTCACTCGGTAGAGCACGAAAACTTTCAAGCACGTACCTTATTTCCTCATTAAAAAAATGACTAAGTACACGTATAGGAAGAAAAAGTTTTAACGATACGGCTTTGAGTACACTAGACTATTACTATAATTTGGTAAGATTCATCCTTCATAGGCGGAACAGCTTTCGTATCCAACCATAGAAAAGAAAAAAAAATGGAATCCAAAACTTATAAAATGATGTTTTATTCTTATGTGTGTAACTACAGAAGTTCGTATTTAAATTATTAAAACTTTATAATGGAATAAATTGTTACGATGATAAGAAGAATAGAAAGACACTTCGACGATGGACTATTTTATCAATTATATCGGTATATTGTTGAATAGGAAGAAAAACATTTGCCTTTACGAACAACTATTGGAAGATTTTCAATTCAAAACCATATACTCGAATGCAAATAATGGATTCCATGAAAGATATATTGGTTTACCCATTTTTTACAGCATTGTGGAATCATTTTTTAACTTAAGTACAATTTAGTAGCAACATTAAAAGAACATAAACCATAGGATAAAGTTTCATGGTGTAATAATTATAAATGTAATAAAATAGCAGAGAAATGATTCTTCATATCCAAAATAACTTCTACCATGTTACTCCTTTCCAAACTAAATTGTATCATCTTAATTCCTTGATTTATTTTCAAAAATAAATAATTGAAGAAATATGCGAATCATATGTATTTGTGTGATAGAAAAAGTTGATATCATCTCTCTACTATTATTTTATTGATACAGCCCTAAGTAATGAACATAAAACCAGATCTTAGCGCTTTTCTTTAGCCTCACGCTATTCATTTTTGGACCATATTTAAGTAATCTACTATTTTTCCAAATTGTGCCGCCACTGTCATGATGATCTAAGGAAAGAAAGAAAGGAGATCGCAGTATGCTATAATACACAAGGAAGCAGCGGGGGGAGTAGTTTTATACCAGAGCCATGGTGCGTGGATACCAACAATATCATCAGCGATTGATCGTGATAACGCTGCCATCTTGTTAACTTGTTAACGAAACAACTAATGAGTTTATACCAATAATGGACCGTATTCGCGTGTTGCAAGTCATACTTTTAGATAGGTACACCGAGAAAAATATATTTGAGAGCCAAGTCATTTCCAATTGAATTGAACTGTAAGATAAAATATGTCGCATATTCCAATTAAGTAAATATATCTTGTAAATGATACAAGGCAAATAAAAATACTATTAATACTTAAATATTGTGTTTATTATTTTCATTTATTCTTGTTAATTTTTATTACTCGTTCTAACCTGTTATTTTTGTTGTCGTCGATACACAACCTTCGGCAACCGTGGTAGTTCTGATTTGTTCTCACAGTTGTGTAGCATGGAACAAATTGTTACTAATAATCGACGGATTGAATTACCCATGTAGATTTCAGGATTATTTACATCAAAAGAATACATTATGATTTAATAATGATATGACGATTGAATAAATAATATTAATCCATTGAATTGTTAATATTTAAATGAAAAATGAATGAACAGTCATTACTTGTCAAAATACTTAGAGTAATCCATATATTATGTGATAGTTGTAGATAAAATATGTTATAGAAAGAATCACCCTTAGACTGATTACATTTTTTCTAGAGTGCCGATTGGAAAATATAATTAGAACATGGATAAACTTAAATAGGAACAATCCAAACAAGTATCAAATAGAAAACAAATTAATATTAATTAAACAAATGTTAGTCAATTAACTGAGAAGAATCAGAAGTAAGGTTGACCTATGATTTTGCGTAATAAACAATTTTGATTCTCAAATTGAAGTGCCAAACAAA
Source organism: Diorhabda carinulata (assembly GCF_026250575.1). NCBI lineage: Eukaryota > Metazoa > Arthropoda > Insecta > Coleoptera > Chrysomelidae > Diorhabda > Diorhabda carinulata. The sequence goes on from NC_079462.1 coordinate 18,072,796, forward strand.
CAAAATCCATTTCAATCAATATTATTCCGAGAGTTTATCATCTGAATCACTATTAGAATTCGGTTAAGTAAATGATCGTTATTAGATGTTCGCATTAACCTTTCGAACCGTTGGTTCCGTCAAACCAAAGTTTTATTTTGTAAATTTTTCCATGAAAAATATTTTATCTGCTACAAATTTGTTTTGAAAATTGTGCCAAAAAAATGCTAAAACTTTCGGCATTGGTTATTGTTTCCCTCTTGTCCGGTGGTCTTTGCTTATATGATAATGCAGTTATCGAAGCTGCTGGAGAGAGTATTCAACGTATAAGAGCAATAGGACAATACAGAAGGGAAAATAAGTTGAAATATAAATTTTAGGTAACTCATAATGTCTGTGAACTAATAAGTTAACATGGCAACAGTATTTGGCTGCTAGGATTACCGGGGAAGATGTGACTAGAGAGGTTTTCAAATCAGAATCTGTGAATGTCCATTTCTGTAGTGGATTGAGACTATTGTATGACTTGATATGATGCTGAAGTCAGCTGATCAGTCTTCAGATCAGAGACCTGCGAAGGTTCTTTCACCTACTTGAGTTACTTTTCAAGTTACATATCATGCTATAAAAATCAATTCTAAATATATTTATTTTAGTAATTGTTTTTTCAGTGTAACCAAGCATCTGCCGTATGTGGCATACCACAAGACACACGTATCTCAAGCCATGTATTGATGATGACCATTAGACTTTTATTTATATCAATCCGATAGAATAAAAGGATTGCAGAGAGGAAGATGAAAAAATACGAATCTAGAGGCAACTAATGAAAATGTGTTCGAGTGAGTAGTGTACTTAAGTATAGCGAAAGTGTATGTGATAGTGTTGTTTGTTATTGTTATTATTAAATAAATAATTCATGAAATTGGAAACTTCGATTGTCTAGAGAGGACACAAAAATTACCGGATTTTTTAAAAAATACATCGAGTTTAACATTTTTGAGAAAAGCATTGTTATCTACTTAAAAATAACTTCCACCACAACTAAGAATTTTGTCCCATCGGTGCTTACAATTCGAGACATTTTTTGTACTCGTATGGAGAAATGATTGAATGATAGAAATGATAGAATGGATGTCTTTTCATGCCTCCTTACATGGGTAGGCACGGTGCCAGGTCAGGCGAGTAAAGTGCTTGGGTCAGCGTAACCTTGCCATTTTCAGCTAAAAACTATTGAAAGTTTGAACGTAGATATCTATATGTACAAGTACATTCTCATGGTGCAAGAACCAGCCCTGATCTGCCACGAATCTTTTTTGACGAATAATGCTGCGTAATATTCATTTCAAAATATGAATTTTGAACATTTTCGTCTATACAGACATATGATGGGCGTCAACAACGAGGTATTAATCCCTAAAAATCACTCGTACAGTTGATTTTTCCCATATCGTTGTCTGGGTGAGCTGTTTTCAACATTAATAGTTTCTGCACCATTTTTACGAATTTAAAAAAAATTTAAGATACTCGTCATTGACTTAGCTTGACAGCATCGAAATTAAAAAGAACAAAGTAGCACTAGTAGAATAGATTTCTGCAGACGAAAAAACAAGCCTTATTGATATCATAGACGGTACTACACTGGTAAAGCTCCACTGACGGCAATGCTATTTCGGTTAATATTAGGTCCATGTAGTACAAATTTTGATGACAGGCGCAAAATAGAAGGTTTTGAAAGATAGGATACTACTATTTCACGTTGACGTTTGATGACTATTATATCATATATCATACAAAAATTATATAATGTATATCATCCTGTCACAAAAAAATCAGTGATTATAAGTTTCGCTGATAGAGTTATCCAACTATCAGATCTTGAATTGAGATGCATAGCAATTAAAAAAGTAAAAACTGCATAAATACTACACAATTAAGGAATAAAATAGAAACTAAACATCAAAACGTAAAACATTTGTTCTTGCCGTATGTACAAGGACTTGTCCAACAATTATCGTATTATTTCAATAAATATGATATTAGTATAAGTCATAAAGGACATAATACATTATTCAAATATTTCACTAAACTGAAATCTAAGACACAAAAAAATAAAAAGAGTGAAATTGTATGTTAAGTACCCAAGAATGATTATGACTTTGTTTACATAGGTCAGACATTTCATTATCTGGAGACCAGATTAGAAGATCATCAATACGATAAAAAAATGCAATTGAAAAACCAAGAAAATGGACCTTATTTATAAAAATTCAAAAACTAAATGAAATAAAATACAAGAAAAAGTAAATTTTTATAAATAGTTCTCATACAGCATAAAGCATAAAGCTGTCAATGATATTTTTGAAATGTAACGACTTTAAAAACATTATTTTTTGTGATTTAATATTTTGATGTTCATGTTGTAGGCGATGTATTGATTAATATAATTATGCAAATTGTCAATGTCAAATATTTTGATATCCAAAATAGTTCGAAACGAAATTTTGCAACAAAGATATATATAAAGGTCTAAGAAATATTTGAAAATTGAAACTAAGATCTTTCTGGATAGTATTTATTTTTTTCATTTCATACACCCATTTGCAGTATAAGCGATAAATTAAGGAAAACAAAAATGAAAGTCAATATCTTTGGAGCACAAAATACAAAGAATGTATAGAAGAGTGAAGAAAGTGATGGATTCACCTATTTAACATTCAATATGGAATAAATTACTGAAACGAAATTAGATTCGTTGATAAGTTCGTTAAGATATTTCTCTTTAACTTGTTTTATTCTGATACGAGTTTATGAAATCAACGAATATTCTAAAGCTTTCCAACTATGTTCGGGAAAATCACAAAAAGTTATAAACCTTGATTTCTGGGTTGAATATTTGAACCCAAATGTGTTACAATATAGTACCAAATAATAAATGTAGTTGTTATCCCAATGGTGAATGAATAAGAAGAAAAAAAAACACTACAGTCATCTGTCAATGGAAATATTTGGATAATTTTAAAGTACTCAGTCGACATACAAGAGTATGTATTATTGATGAGTGATTCGATTCGTTAGGTTTCGTACTACCAACGAGTTATGAATTTATGTAAAAGAAACTCGATTATCCAATTACAGCAACATTTTATCTACTCGTTTACGAAATCGAAACGCTTCTGACGTATCGTCCTGTAATTTGATTAATTCATGAAAGATGACGAACAAGTAACATACATTAAAATTATTATTGAAGCAAAGTTATTCTTCATGTTCGAGTCGCATGTCTGAAGAATTAAGATGACTGGATTTCCATTACCATGTTTTTAGCCGATTAGATTAGTCAGGTTTGTTAAAGTCGTTGAATTATCTTTGAAACAGCTTCCGTGTTCGAAGTTCATTTTGACAGCATATCTATTAAATAAATTTCAGAAAGAGATCCCACATTGTGAAAAGAATTTATTATAGGTACATTAAGAAGTTTGTAATGTATCTTTAAAAAAATTTGAAAATGTACTTAATACATCGTTGCTCACATAATTCAATTTAATCCACTGACCTAGAGAAGATACACATGTAATTCTGACACATCATTTTATCCATTCTATTCTTTTACTTGCAAGTTTTTGTGTCTTTCTCTGACTAGAATAATTTCATTTATTCACTCGTATTCCAGCTTTCTCCCGGTATTCTTTTTCAAATTTAATCTCTTTTTGCTCCATATTAGTTGAGGAGGAGAGTCTCATATGGGAGAAAAGTTGAAGAAATGTCCAGTTCCAGTTCAAAAACCTTCCAGAATGGTGCTTGTGTAGGAAGTTTTGATATGTAACTTTTTCACTAGAATATCTGTTAAATGTTAAATCATTTTCACTCAAATTTTTCCATTTCTCAATAACATATTTTGGACGACAATGATTTTTATAGTTGTATATATATAAATATATATATTTATATATATATATGGGTGATTCCGTTCTAACTGTGATTTTTTGTATTCAAAATTTCAAGATTTTAAAATTTAACTTTTCTAACTTTTTTATGCATATTATTCATCTATTTTACTGTAAAAATAAAACTCTAAGAGGAATTTACTACAACTTCAAAGTATCACGAGCAAGACACAAATGTCGGATTTTGAGTTCCACGGTACTGACTCATTTATCCACGGTACTGACATGGTAACTTAAGATATTAAACAACAAGTGCATCAATTTTCCTCAGTTTGATCATAAACATTAGAATTTATAAGGTAATTAGTTTAAATCATTTGTTACGAAAAAAAAAATTAATAATTTATCGGTAAATTCTAGGAATGGACATGACACGGTACTGACATTCAAGTGATGTATGGTAACTTAAGATATTAAACAACAAGTGCATCAATTTTCCTCAGTTTGATCATAAACATTAGAATTTATAAGGTAATTAGTTCAAATCATTTGTTACGACAAAAAAAATTAATAATTTATCGGTAAATTCTAGGAATGGACATGACACGGTACTGACATTCAAGTGATGTAGTATAAGTTTTCTTTAAGTGGCAAGTTATATTGTATAAAAATAATGTTTAAATATCTTAAGAATTATTCAATTAACACAAAATTTTTATTAATTGATTATTAATTAATGACTAGTACAAAAAAACAATACAGGACATTGAATATCACAGTTAGAACGGAATCACCCATATATATATATATATATATATATATATATATATATATATATATATATATATATATATATATGATTTTTCTTTATCTTTCTTTTAAAAACTATAAAAAAAAAACTAATTTTGGAACAGTAGAGACCTAAAGTCTAAAATCAAGAACATTTAAATGTATTAATAAATCAAAAAGTCTAAAAAATAAGAAATTGAAAAATATATATTATTTGGTTTAGATTTAGATTTTTTTAAATCGTGTTTTCAAAACCAAAATTTCCTTTTCTTTTTTTTGAATGGAAATTTCGGACTTCGGCAGCAAATACGTTAAAAGGGCAACAAAGTTAGTAAATATGCGAGTTGTGGCCTCTGGTGACAATATATTTTAACTAAGCAGCTATTCTTTCTATCATAGGCGTCACAATAAGGTTCCCTAAACTATTGGAAAATTATTATTCAAGACTAATTTGATCGACACTATTTTCCATAAATGTTTAATTTACATATATACTTTAACGGGTACACAGCAGCACGCCATCTGAGATGTTTCTAGAAGAAATTGGTTATTACTAGACATAAAAGTAGCATGTTCTGGAATATAGCTATAGTATATATGAGGCAGGAGCTCAAAAAGTTGATTATCAAAGATACGTGACGGGCGATAGAACGTTAGACACTATAAAGGTCAGTGATATTTGAGAAAATGGCAATAATATTCTAATTAGTATGATAATTGTGGTTGAATAAAGATTCAAGTGTTAATTAAGCAACTCAACCAGTGAAATATAGTTTCCAAAATGATATGTTAAAATGAAGAAATACAACTTTCAAAGGCATGTTAACATTAATCCGTTTATTTTAAAAGGTACGATCGAAAAATACGGTGAATTATTTCTTCAAGAAAAATGCAAGCTTGAAATTTTGATTAATTTCCTGTTAGAAATGGTATCAAAACGTTTCTCTACTAGCACATATTCTATTTTCGGGACGAGTCAGAAGGCGCATGGAGCTAAATTTGGTAACTTAATCGGAGATTGACTTTTAGTAGCCGAAAACTCACGGAACAAAAAAAGTTTAGAGCAGAACAGAATAAATCCACTGATCAATTCTCAGGTCTCTTTCATCGCTAGGTAGTCCCTAATTGACTTATTAATATTTTTAATGCATCATACCACTCGTAAAGAATCTCCATAGTTTCTATATCAAGAAGACAAATTTTAACATTTCGCGAAATTCTTATGATTTGCAACTTTAAGATCCACTCTATCTAAATAACCAAAATCAATCATCAAGGAAAATTGCAATTACTTCTCTTTTTCCAGTAATTTCTGTTACATAATTTGTTCAATTCATATCCCTGTTCATTTTTTGTTATGCACTTTCATATCTTCATCTAAATACATTCTACCATATCTGCGGCTAGCACTATTAAGGTAACAAGTACCTACTAAACGCAATATCACGACTGGTTCAATCTTTTTATTATCACTTTGTATTGAGAAAACTTATGTAAAGAACAGTAAAATACTGATTTTGGGATTTTAGAGAACAAAATAGTTGTTTCCGAACCAATCATACTCGTTAAAATATTTTGAAAGTATGAAAAATGAAGCTGGTAATGAAAGATAGCCAATAAAAAATAGTAAATCAATATAATGGGACTGGCTGGAAAATTGCAGCCATCATTGCATGAAAAATTAATTGTCCTGCAAAATTACTGATGATGAAAAAATTGGAAAATCTTTATTTTTAATTTGATCTGTTAATGATGAGACTTGAGTATCCACAAAACATCTTTAATAAAAAAATGTAAAAGTCCCTCATTTAACAAATAATACGTACGCCTCGTGTACAGTGACAGTATATTTTAACCAGACTCGCGATTCTTTGCGAGTTTACATTCTTCCAAACACGAATAATTCGGGCCTCGTACGAGAAAAAACAAAAGAATCAAGAGGAATAACTCCTCTTCGCTGTCGAGTGCCACCGTAGTTGTCTTCACCTTTAGTACTCATGGTACTCGGTACCACCCTGAAAACGAGCTATCGAAACGAACAATACAATGAGACAGTTCGGACGGCCAAATTTAACAATTTCAAGTATTTAGATTTTTTCCCTAATTGTTTGGTGCTTTAGAAGATATCGTTGATATAATTTTCATATTAAGGCTTTAAATAGTTGAAATGTTTATGTAAATTATTTCAATTCAAACTTCAATTCTGTAGATTAATTGTTCTTAATATATAATAATAATCAAAAAATTTGTCTTCGAATGATTTTTGTAATAAATTTAATAAATAATATTTAGTTTATTGAATTAAGAGGTTAGGAGTAGAAACAGAAATTTAGTAAGCGTAGAAATTCGTCACAGTATGCCCGTATTTGCGAAATCTGTTTCAAACTTTAATAGTCTAAATAATGTAATAATATACCTACTTATAGCGCTTTTCCAAGATAAAAACAACCATTTCAAAAACAAGAAAAACGTGGTAAAAGTTGTAATGTTACAAATGTACTAGCTGTTAAAATCCTATTCTAGTAGCCAATAAAACTTTTGTGTACTTTTTTGGTAGTTTCGTGTAGATATTCAAGTCTCTTCCTCCCGTACTTACATGATCAAATGCATTTCCAATGTTAAACTTGGTTTTTGAAATTTGTTCCTCCTATGCCACATAGTACTATATGTCCCGCTTTAAAAACCGCTCGACCTTCTTATAGTAGTCTGCTTCTGACTCAAATATATTCTGTATCAAACACCCTCTCAGATTGTATTTTTGTTCATCGCTATAGAAGCCAAATCTGAGGCCATCCAGTGACACCCGATTTTCGCCAATATTCAACCTGTTCCCATAATTTAATTATATTGCATCAAATGCATTAGCATCTCTTTTGTAGAAGATTTCCTAACAAAGGTCTATAATCCACAGGTCATGTAAAAAATGCTTAAAATGGTAGTATGTAAAATTAAACTAATAATATTATCTCTGGAAAGTCCGGCTCCAAGAAAATGTTGATTTACCTCCAACATAGAATCCTCATCTTATCAATATTTTCTCCTTGACTATTCACTTTAATAAAGGGGTAAAGAATTTATAGTAGTAAATCCAAAGAGGCGCTCAATGTGGATTTTCTTGACTAGGACCATTTATATAGTTAAATAAACATAAAGGCAAATAAGTTGGCGCTAAACCGATGTATTTTAAATTATTTATTAATGTTTGCTGTGAAAAACTGAGTTTTATTGCTTTTAGATGATTTTTTATTTGATTTTTTGGATGTGATAAGCAATCTGAGTTTAGAACCCCTTATTTCTGTTTGTATAAATATCCTGAATGACTATCCAAGAGTTCAGTTAGTTTTCATAAGAGTAAGTAGAAAATTTACTGTCGAAGAGTCTTTTTGGGTTATTGAATTATTCCAAGCGGACTCAACATGGACGTATAATGCAAATCGACTAAATGTGTCTGGAAGGGTCATTTTAAGAATGCTTGATCGGTTCCACGAGAAAGAGAGATACAAAGAACTGGAAGATGCGGAGTAACAACCGCCATTGATGAGCGTTACCTGGAACTTGCGATAGACATCCTCATAAAATATCCGTAAAATCTTGGGAAGAAGAATTTTATAATGATAGATGTGTTACTGTAGAATCTGTGATGCTGAATTAGGACTTCTTTTAATAATAGTACCTTTGACACCTGCGCATCAGCAACAATTATTGGTTAGGACAATGGAACATCAGCACTGGCGTAATTAATGACGCGATTTTTACTGACGAGTCTCGTTATGGATTATTCTCAAACAATAACCGATAATATGGATAAAACCATCCCCGCTCTTATATCTATAGGCTTTTCAGGAGAAACGAGTACAATTATGGTTTGGGTAGGAATTTGTTTCAATATAGGGGCCAATTGGTGGTTCTACAATTTCATGCAACCAGTTAGTTTATTTTTATTTATGTTAATGTGACACCAAAGATCTGCGCTGTTTCGTCATATGCAGACAGTCAATGCGTGTTTGGGTACAATATATATGTAGCGAATTATTAGAAGCTCTAAGGAGAAATTGATATATCTACTGTGTCTGTAACAAGCTGGAACATATCATACGAAATTCACAAAACAGTCCCATATTTGTCTAGATCTTTATTGCGAAACAGACGATCCATATTCATTTCTCATTCAAAGCTATAAACGTCTTTTTAATACCTCTTCTAAAATATCCTTAATGATAATTGTCTAATTTCAAACGAATGATTCTTATTTTCCAAATGCAATTTACTTTCATGACTGAAGTCTCTCACCTTATTCACTGTAATCGATATCGTGGCTATTTCCTGTTCAAATTAATGAGACATTATTTCAAAAATAATTGTACGTATTGTAAGTATGTGTTCCCACTATCACCAGAAAAGGATTCAATTTATTTAGCTTGTCTATTCATATTTATTATCAGTGACGTCATGAGAAAGATAAATTTGATGGACTGTTTTAGAGCAAACAGTTACATCAACTTCTACCCCAGCAAAAAGATAGTGGTGAATTATTTATCGGGACTAACGTCAACTAGTGGATATCTTCGTTTCACTTTCTAAAAAACTGTTATTCAGTTTTTCTAAAATCAATGCCAATTTATGAATTCCCATTGCTTCTGTATTATAGTTATATGAATTAATAATATGTTTTTTAAAAGAAATTTCTGTTTCTACCTAAATAATTAAAATTGTTTTCAGTTCTTGTAAAAGAATCGAATATCAAATTGGAAGGATAAAAGCATACTACTTTTGAAGTGATTAATAGCGGTCAAGAAAATATAGTTGTGTAAGATGGTTTTGACTTTAATTGTTTTGGATGTTTTGGTACGTTTTTGGACAAATTAACAGACTATGAAACTGTATGGTTTAAGTGATTTTGTTATATATGTTGTCCATTTAGCACGATAAATTATAATAAAGTTTGGGGTGAGAAGTTCGTTTGTGCGTAAAAAGTAGACATCTGCGCATTATAGGAAGTTGTTAATACAAAATACGTATATTGAACAGGTGAATGCGTGAATCCCCTTGATTGAGGACCAAAAGGTCCGGCAAAAACCCTCTCAGCTGTCAAAATCGTAAATCATATTTCAAATAGATGGGCGTGTACTTATTAACTTGAATGTATAGTCTTGCAAGTTGTTGCACGTTTTTCAACTTCGTCTTGATAGTCGTCGCTTTGTTTTGATTGTGATCCGTTTTAATTTTAGTCTATAATTACAGAGCGCGCATCAGAGGAAAGTGAGACTTTTTATTATAAAGAATCGCCCCGAGTTTATATCCGAGGAGGAATATGTGATGCTGTACACATAAATAAATAGTAAAAAAATGGACCTATATATTACAGGTTACACACACTCTCTCAAGAGGCTTTTATGGGAAAATTTTTCGATGAGAATTTAATTTATTAAAACGAGATTTATGCCAAACCGAACGTGTTCTTTTAATGGAATATCGGCAGTTTCAAAGTTTTGTTCCTTTTTCGAATTAACTCGGAAATTAAACGGCCGATTCCAAACGATAAATGCTGCGAGAGCAACAAGCTGGAGCCTAAGAACGTGTCTTACCGACTACTCCCCCTAATCAGCCACAATTGTAATTAAAAATATCATTTAATTTTCATATCGGATGCCCCCATCTTCGTAAGACTAAATCTGTATACTTGAAAAAATAGTCCCCAATAAAGTGTTGAAAGAAATACAATTTTTCATCTCGATTTTTAATTTCATCATTAGATCAAATCTTTATCGAATTTCTGCGATAGGTAAAGTCCTAGTACTTTGGTTGTCACAAAATAATTATGGTTATATCGTTAAGTATAATATAATAATAACCCTTATTATAATTATATCATTAAAGTGATACTCAACAACATAGTCTTGAAATTCACTTTTCAGAATCATGACGGAGATAATATTTCTATGAACGACTCGATGAATGATGAATTTTCATTGGCGAAAATATTATTCTATTCCATTTCTGTCTTCTATTGGGCACAGGACTAGTAACAATCAAGATTAAAATAAATGAATTAAGAATCTAATTATTGCTAATCTATTATCGTTTCAAATATCAAAATTCGTCAGGAGTTTATTTCTCATATGAAATGTAAAAAAATCAACATCGAGATGCAAGGTTTCATTGTAATTTTTTAATTGTTCGATTTTATTCCAATCACACCTTTCTATTATTTTAGTTTTTTATAAAAACTAATCAAGTATCAGTTTTTAAGAATAAACAATAGCTTGTCACGGATTGCCCTTAACAGCAGTAGTGGCGTGCGAAACTACTAAACGGCCTTTAAAGTATATTGAATTAATTTCATTACCCTGTAATAGCTTATAATACTAATAACGAGGGTTGCTACTCAAGTTTCAAGACCAATAAAAACAAATAACTATTTACAATTGGATATGACTCAAATATTCTCCATTAAGATCAATACACTCTTGCATGCTTTTGAACGAACTGTCCATTCCAATCCTTACCTCCAAAGCGTCTGATTTGATTGCATCAACCGCTTCCTCACACGAGCTTTTTTTTTGATCGATTATCAAATTATGCGGTATCGAACGCGAGCAAATATTTTTGACAGCCAATTGTTCATGCAATATTAAATGTATGCGAGTGGAGTTAATGCCCAATCACACGGTATGTCACATAACGATCTTACAATATTAGTATATTGGTATTAGTATATTTTGGACAACGATCACGGAATTCATCCTGTAGCGAAAGGTGACTCCCTACGATTGAGTTCGGAAAACCAGTAAAACATGATGGCTCGAGATGGTGCTTCATCACCAAATTTCGAAGCGAGTTGATCGGCAGACTGCGGTTAAATCCACTACGAAAGTCATCGCACGAAAATGTTAGCGATTTAATTCCATTTTTTGACCAAGACAGTATGACAACACGTTCTGAGTACGTTCATCATTGAAAATGTCAAAATGTATGATGGCAATGTCAGATTTGACATATTCACATCAATGTTGCCATATCTTAAATCTTAAGTAGCAACCATCGTGAGGATCCTGAAAACGTGGAGATGCATTCATGATACCACATATTGAAGACACTTTTTACACTACCATTATACCAACATTCTCAAATACATTGTCCGTCGCGCTATTCGATAACCAAGCAAACGACTTACGAAACTTAAACTGTTTACCTACTAACTTTGGTTATCTAAACACGTCTTAGACAGTTATAGAATGTTGGTATAGTGGTAGTGAAAACAGTGTGTTTAGTATGATTATCAGTAGCGTTTCCAGAAATTACTAAAAGTAAAATAAATAAACAAATTTCTATCATCATAATAACAGGCAGTGTCACCATCGCGTTTGATTGACGAGTTTTTGGTCGGTATAAGAGCTTCTGTCTCACATTTGCCTTATATACCAGATTTACCACCAAGCGACAAGGATGATTACATGCCGATGGCACTATTTTGAGGTAAATTGATTAAAACTCAAAATTGCCATTATGTTATAATGATTTATTCCAAAATATAATCTCATTCTTAAGTTTTTGTTGATAGTCTAAAATTTCTCAATATTGATACGCGTATTATATTTTAAGAGAAACTTTACTTTCATATTCCAATTTCGTGCTGAAACGTCAGAGTGAGATTTGATGTATATACAAGTATATACTAATTCACACTACCTACTATTTGCAAATAAAACCAGTTAATAACTCTCGGTAATTGATACTGGTCTCTCTTTATTAAAAAGATTATAACAATCATGCTTTTAATAAGTGAATCAATCAATTACTCTCATCTTGAAGCGGTTTCACAAATTGCAATTTTAACTTGCAATTTATGATTAAGCGGTAAATGTAAGTATTAATCAACGATATAATTTTTTCTCAACTATCATCAAAATATTTATACAAATTATCAGTCTATGATATTTCTCAAGATTTCACCTTAATACCTTCGGCTCCTACTTTCTGCAGCAAAACAATAAGCTCTTAAGAAGGAAATAAGTTCCTGTAAATAGCATAAATCTTTTGATCTTTTTCGGTAAATTCCTTCGTAACAAATGTTAACAATGTTAACAATAATTTATCTTTAATTCATATTTAAAAATATTGAAAAGACTTTCCGATAAATTCAACAGTATTTATGATTATAATACATCCTAAAACTTGATCAGTTTTTATGGTATTACGGCCTCTAGCATTGTTCTATATTCATTTCGTGTTTCTAGCTTTTTCAGACTCATAAGATCAATAATAAGAATAGCAAGAAGTGAATGGCTTAAACGAGAATGTTCAAATGTTCAAAAATAGAATAATTACAAAGTCAACATGATGAGTCTGCAGAAAGAAGAGAAAAGATGAAAGAGACTGCGGGCATAAAAAAAAACAACTATTGTTGGCCATAATAATCAGATATTCCTTGATATCGAAGAAAAGAATAATGTTTAGGAAAAATACATAGAAGAACTATTTAACGACGACAGACCACCAGTTGATATCAATATCTCATCAATCGGCCCACCAATAACTAAAGACGAGATTGAAAAAGTCATATATGATTAAAAAAAATAATAAAGCACTACACAAAGTACTCAACGTCATATATGATACAGGTCACTACACCAAAACCTTAGATGTGATCAACTTTCATCCTCCTACCCAAGAAAACTAAAGCAAAAAGTGCGAAGGGGTACAAACTTTCAGCCTGAAGAGTCAAGTATTTACCAAGAATGCGAAACAGTTATGAGCGACTTACAATTTGGGTTTAGACAAGGCTTAGGTACACGAGGAGCAATTTTCGTCAAGCTAGTATTAGTACAGAATTCCCATTACCAAAGAATAAATGTCTGTCTCAGCTTCATTGACTACAAGAAGGAATTCGATAGTATAGTGTAAGACACCAAAAAGACCAAGAGACTCGATATAGATCAGAAGGAAAATCGATACATTGAAAACTTATATTTGGAACCAAACTGCACAAGTAAAAATAGATAATATGTCCAAAACTATAAAAACTAAAAGGGAAGCAAGACAAGGATGTGTAGCATCTTCACTCCTGCTTAATTTATATTGACAAGCGAATTTTCAGGAGGTTTTGGAGTTAAAAGTTAATGGAGTGTAGATTGACAATATCAAATATGCTGATGACAATCAAAGCAAAACAATGGGTTTAAATATAAACAACTCACACAAAAAAACAAAATTCATGATCATATCTAGAATCCACAATATAAATGAAACTTCTAGCATAACATATAATGCGAATCCCATAGAAAGAGAAAGTAAATTTAAGATTTGGGTTATATAGCTTTTTGATTACTGTAAATCAGACATCAACAAATTCGGACTTTGACATTAATCTACGATTAAGATTCATCAAACGCTACATGTGGTCGGTGCTTCTCTACAGTATAGAAAGTTGGGCATTGAAGAAAGACATCATTAATAGATTACAGGTTTATGAAACGTGGATATATTGCAGAATCCTCAAAATACTCTGATCAGATAGATAACCTAACAAATGAAAAGTTATTAAGACGTGTTAACAAGCAATGAGGAATACCGAATATGGAAAATATTGATTGAAGGCCAGACAGGGATCGCAAGAAGGAAAATGTCTTGATTGCGAAATACCAGATATTGAGACGCCTACACGATATGCAGTCGTCGAGAAATTATGGAAAATGTTTTCGCAAACATCCATTAATGGATTACACTAGAAGAAGAATCTTTTTCAGATCCTCCTTAATATTATCTCTCCAAGCGAAGCTTCTAACGCCTTTAACTTTTACCCATCACAATTTTAATGTTTCTATCGTCTAACATCTCTAGAGTACTGCAAATATTTTGCTTCAACTTCTTGGATGATGCTTGAGTATTCGATTTTCTTCTATTTTTAAAAATGTTTAAGGTTCTTATTGGAACGATATGTTGTTTTTTTCTCAACGATTTCGTTAACTATATGCCAGAAATAAAAAGTTAAGAGAGGAAGAGTTAGAACTAATTAGAAGTGCTGGATGATTCAGCACAAATAATTCAGAAATTATTTAGAAAAAAAAATAATTTGTTTTACTTCAGTAGCTCACACCGTCCCTGCAATATCTCATAATCCTCGTCTGAGCTTTTGAAAAAAAGAGGTTTGAGGCGCCACAACTCTTCAAAATCCAGCCATTATGTCTCTGGGGTGCTCGGTAAGTATTTATTAATCTATTGTTGCGTTGTAGACAAGTGTTTGCCACTTTAGCCACTGTATTTTGAAAAAACATTGTTGAGGATCAAGGCATCTACGTAGGGATTAATAGTGACTACATGCCATGAAATACGGTTCATAAATTGAATTATCACACTCAAATAAAAATCATATTGATATTTCATTTGTGAAAATATGAAAAACAACGTTTAGTGCGACAATAGACAACTAAACTATATGGAAATGAAAAACAATTAGATGTGCAAAAAAAGATATGTATTAGTTTTTAAATCATTTTAATAATAAAAGGAAGAAATTCTATCAATTACCTCAAAAAAAATATTCAAAACAATGTAAAAAGATAGAAGACATATATTTTAGTAAATTCAGTTAGTATGCAACACGGACATGTAGAAATAATCACAAAAAAAACGTTCTTTCAAAAATAATAAATTTTCAAACTTATGAACATGTTTCTAGCCCTGCGCTTTGGACCTCATTTACCAACTTCTATAGTTGTATAGGAGATAATCTGAGACATATTGATAATTATCGGCGGCTGCCAATAAAATTTTTAACATGAATTTTGATCTATCTAATCGAAATTACAATACAACTGCAATTCTTCCTAGATTAAAAGATTTAAAAAATATATATTTGGTTGAACAGACACTCCCACTTTTAACAAAACAGTTAAATATCAAGAGAAATGAAAACATTTATTCAGAACGGTCGTTAAGGACGCGTGCTAGCCCGTCATTGATTTGATGTGGTGAAATTGCTATTATTATGTTGTTACGATGTTTGATATTAAAAAAGCGATGGGGCAGTTATTACCTACGTTCTTTTTAGTATTGTTGACAATTATTATCGATAGACTTCTTTTACAGATTCTAGAATTTTGTTGAAGGAAGTTGTTTAATGCTTGATCCACATTTTCACTTCTTGCCGCTAACTTCTGTATTACTCTTTTTCCTAGTCTTCTTCAAGATCTATGTTCAAATATTTATTGTTAATATTAATAATTTCAAACTTTACTATTTCGAGCTCTTTTCAATATTATAATTTTTTTTCTGACCCCTACGTTACGAGGGTAGGAAATATCAGCTTTCTGTATCAAACCGAAGAACACGCTCTTGTTTAAGAAAAGTACTTCAATTAATTAATATAAATCGCATATTGATAAGTTATATATTAATAGTATTAATGTTTTTGATGGAGAAACATTTTAGGAAAACTAAATAAAATGACCTAGTATTTCCGGATATTAATTGTAACGACCTTTTCTTTCAAAACGCTCTTTATATACTTTTACATGAAAAATAAACGAAAGAGGTTACATATGATCTAGATTAATTTCCTTGGCTTTCAGTTGGTAATGCAATATTTCAACGTTAACTGAAAGCACATTTAGATGGCTTCTTCTGTAATGGCTTACCTTCTGTTAGTTAATGCGTCAAAACGTTTCGCTTTAGGCACACGAGCCAGAAATCGCATAGTGTTGCACCTTGTGATTGAGGTGGATGAGGATGAAGGAAAGCTGCTATTTTTTCAGTTTCAGATAAGTAACTGATTTGTGTGTGTCAGGATCATAGCCATAGAGCCATCTCCCATCTTTAATTAGAATTTTACCAGTGAAATACGGATGAATAAAGACAACATTATAATTTCACGAAAATTGGGAAACGATTAAAATACTTTGTACGAACCTGTAGCAGATTATTAAGTATGCTGGGGAATAATTCAACGTTTAAACAACTTTCTGTATATTTTAAACTGTGATGATGAATAACGTTTATACATTTGACAAGATAAACCTTATCTGGCTCAATTTTGTTACTCTTATATGTCAAATGAGGATATAAGATGTACTGGTTAAATTTTTTATTTTCATAAAACTTTTTTTGAGGATAAAATATTGCTCAATATGCATATATGCTAAAACTGTATTCCTCATAACTTCTTTGAATACCTACTTGATAAAAAAGTTTCGTTGTACACTTCGTATATAATGAAACAAAATTTTTACAATTTTCTTGAATAAATGTTGCTTATGTTAGATTTCTATTTATAAATAACTATACAAAATCATTGACAATTTAATTGATATTCATGTGGTAGGTAATCTATTAAGTCATAAATCTAGTTCTCAATGTCAGGCTCTATTGTATATATTAATAAAAACCCAAATTAATTCGAAACGTCAATAACCTCTTCTATGAAAAAATGCGATATTTATCAATATAGACAGAATTAACTATTTAATATAATTTTGATTATTATTGTATATTTGCTTATTATTCGTTGCTTATTCTATAACATAATTCAGATGGATGGATCAATGTTTTTAAAGATTGTACAGGCTTTGGAATAGTTCTGACAGTGAGCGGTTAAAAGCCGGTCGAATTCTTTCTTTTTTTTCCTGAACCTTTTCACATAGCTGGGTAGACTCTAATGTATTCCATGTGCTAAAATCTCGCACGTGTTTGTACTGGGCACTCATCAATGATATGGTCTGAAGTATCTACCTCCTCCAACCACCAGCTACATTATGTATCGTCTGTATGAAGATGGCTTATTTGATAACCATGTGCGTTCAAGACCAGTCACTAGCCA
This sequence comes from Diorhabda carinulata, assembly GCF_026250575.1. Classification (NCBI taxonomy): domain Eukaryota; kingdom Metazoa; phylum Arthropoda; class Insecta; order Coleoptera; family Chrysomelidae; genus Diorhabda; species Diorhabda carinulata. The sequence continues at coordinate 18,090,265 of NC_079462.1, forward strand.
TAGTTTGGAATATAGTTGAAGATAATATCCAGTAAAATGTCATACTCTGATTCTAACAGAGTAATGAACAGAAAAGAGGTTAATATTATCTTTGGTTCATCAATTTTTCAACTACTTAAAGCGTAAGTAGTTAAACTATAAGTTGATATGTACAAACAGAAAAAGCACAAACATGCAAATAAATTGTTTATCTAATTAAACAATGGAAAAAATTGGATAATATGAGTCAGAAAATTAATTGGTTAATCGAATTTCAATGCTTTTTGTATTATTATTGCCTTCAGCCCAATATTTAAGATAAATTTCTTGAAAAATCGTGATCAATACTTAATGCGAAGTTGTTAATAAAATTACTTTAAAAACTACGACCTTGTTGTCGAAGATATTATTTAAATAATTACTAATTTGATGATTTTAGTATGTAATGAGTTTTTTGAACAAATAATTATGAAATATTCTCAGTAACTTCCAAGTTATCATGTTATTCTAAACCGTTCACATACTACTAGCCATTCAAACTTCAACAGCGAGTTTGAGGTTATGTTTCAATAGAATAGAAATATTTGCTACCGAAGGTTGGTTTGAACGTAAAGTATGACCATATAAAATAAGCAACGGCTCACATAGTCACTGGACAACATAGAATAAAATGTAACGTACATGATGTGTTTGACAGGTCAGAAGAGACGAGCTATTTTATTTCTTAGCCATACTCTCTAAAAGAAAGAGAGAATAGGAAATATACATTCTAGTAATGAATTGTTCGAGATGGAAAAGTGAGGTTGCTGTCGGTGGGTTTCTCTTGAAGTTTTGTTTTACGGCACCCGGCAGCAGTGAAGAGCTCGCCGCAAGGTAAACCATTGCGGGCGTTGAAGACTAAATAAAACAAAAAAGCAACAGCAAAATAGATTGGTTTAAACTTTTTATAAAATTTCAATTATTATGTATTATTTTGTTAATTCGAAAGTTATAAGTTTCCAAATGTATTTCAGGAATAGCATTGTATATTGTATATGTTATTGCAAAATAAGCAATTCAGTATGAAATATATAGATTTTGAAACTGGCAATAAGTAATTTTGTATTCAATTGTTCATATCTTATATGAATATAATGAATTAATTGTAATATTCTTGACTATGTTTGGAAAACCTAAATTTTCTCTCGTTCTCGTTAAGGTTATTGATTTGATTGTAATTTCTGAATTCCGATTGTCGTAAAGCTAGTCTTTTGCTTATTTCAAGTTAATATTAGATTACAGGAAGCTAGAACAATCATTACAGAAAGCATTACACGATAGACATCATCACGACCTCAACCAGCCGCATATGGACAAAGAAACTTCAAACAGATGGCTAGCAAAGCCCTCTTTTCCAAGACCGATGGCTTTAAAATGGCTATCCAAGATCAGGTTATCAACACTAACATCTAAAAGAAGAATGTGATTAACGATCCAAACACTCAATTCGACAAATGCCGAAAGTATCAACTAGCATCAGAGGCCATTCAACACATAATATCTGCTTAAGGTGTTTTAGCTAATACTGATTGCAACATCATTCGCCAGAAACTAGCCAACAAGTTTAGTCTTTTCGATACCAATACATCGTACTAAAAGTATCCGCCGTAGAAGGACTATACTTCGACACCAATGGATAGATAACGAATAATAAACCTGACATCAAGGTGGTAGATAATCGACGTAGGAAAACCGAAGAAGACAATATCAACAAACACTAACGAAGACCGGCTAAGTATGCAATTGAGATTAAACATATGCGACACAGCTAAAATGTTGAAATAATCACAATTATTATGTGTCAATCTGGCGTCGTGTCTAAGACCCTGCACAATAACATCCGAGGTAGCTAAATGATACCACATACAAGCTGAGTAGTGCTTAAGTGCTTTGCAATTAGTAATGATAATATAAAAATAAAAAATGACTTTGATGAACTAGAAAATAGAAATCTAGGTTTTTCCGGATCTTTAAATATTGTGGCAGATGTTTTAGAAAAATAGTTTATAGATAGATGTTTGATAAAACCATAAACATAAAAAGGTCTTGACAATCATTTAAACTTGAAAGATTCTACTGTAAATGGTAGTGGGTTGACCAGTTTGCACAAGGATTCATTCATTATTGACATTTAACCTTATTCATTCATATGAGTTTGGAGGTTATTAGGAATTTATAATTTCTCTATTTGTAAGTTTGAAGGCTCCAATCTCAAGCAGATTAATAATGTAATTGAGTTTATACTAATTAATTTTTTATTCTCAAATTTATTTCTTATAATTGTATAAAAAATATATAGACCCTGAAGCAATGAGCTTGAGTTATGACATGCCAACCGACACGCTACGTTTTTTTTTTCAAATATCGCGATTTCGTTGGTTATAGTGGGGCAGTAGTCATTTCTGTTTATAGCCACACAAGTTATAGAAGAAAGTAATTTGTAAAAGACTTACCACTCTATTCGAAAAATTTGATAAAACAGCAGTTTATTTCATAATGTCCTCCTCATCTACAAATATTACTAGAGGCAAGAACTTAAAGTAGTAAAAACTCACTTAGTTGGATGAAATACCAAATGATAAAACTAAAGCCACCAACAGCTACACGATTTTTAACGACAGTTTACTTATAATTAAGACCACAGTTAAGACACAATTCACTTTTATTAGTTCTCATAACATTTTATATGCCAAAGAATAGCTAAGAAATCAGATAATTCCCTACATTGTTTATTATACCGTCCTGCAAAAATCAGATATTTCCCTATTTATATAATAATATACGTGAAAATATGACAACTACGGCACTGTACACAATATGTGCTTGAATGCCTCGAGGCGTATAATATATGTAAATATATGTGCTCTACATATTATATCTTTGTCGGCAGTTCGAAGGCCTTTCTTGCTTCTTCTACTCGACGGACTCCTCCACAGTCCACAACAATCTGACACCGATGAGAATGAGGCATTCTACCGTAAAAATTATAAGTGTAATTTCTACAAAAAATGTTTATGGTGAGTAAAATACTTATGAGGTTAGTTGCTGTGCTAATAAACTAATAATAATATCTTGGTAAGATTTTCTCTAAATCTGTCAAAAATAATGTTAAGAATGGAGTACATCATTTTGGCTAGTTAAGAAGTATAATGTAAATAAACTAAGAGTTCCGGAGTCACTGAAAAATAGATCCCATATTAGTGCTGTAATGTTTTGACCTTACAATTAAGTGCTCTGTACTTTTCAAGTAGAGTGCTGGTCTATAAGGGCTCATTTCCGAGGCCTCAGAATGGGAAGTGGAAAATCACGTTCAATGGTGACGGTGCAAGAATAATAGTTCTTAAGACTAAAACGATTGAGAATATAGTACTTTTTGCAGGGAGATCTGGGTTACAGTGACACAAGGAGGATGGCGTAAGACCTAAACAATAACGTGCAGAGTGATCAATTCTGGTGAGCTGCATATTGCTGCCAAAGTGCGTCGAATACCACCTGTCTTACTCCAAGAACTCAACGTCTAGCCTAACTAACTTAAAGTTAAACTTGAGTGTTGAGATCGAAAGTTCTGAGGATCAGGAATTTGTCGTTAATTTGACGGCACTCTGGCAGCAACACCAAAAATGATCCCCAAAACCCCAGCTCCCGAGAAAAGTTACAAGTGATTTGAAGAATTGTTTGGAAAAACCGAGGGCCGTCAAATTAACGACAAATTTCTGATACTCAGAACTTTCGATCTCAACACTCAAGTAAATTTCCCGACGTTAACTTAGGTTAGGCTAGACGATGAGTTCTCGGAGTGAAACATGTGGTATTCGATGAACTTTGGCAGCAATCTGCAGCACACCCGAAAAGAACTCCAGAACTTGCAGTCTTACATGATTTGAGGTGTCGTTTCGAAAAACAGTTAAATCGATATCTCGGCGAGGCGATGAGTATTTGTGGTATTCGATTGCACTCTGACAACACCCTACTTCATACCGGAAATGATCATTCTGCAAGTTAATGCCTAGATCTTCGAACCTCGTTCCTCTACCGCTCTAATCTTGAGTCTGTGCATCTTAATCCTGGCTATGTCACGCAACTAAAAGTAAGATCTAAGCCAAAGAATGACAGAAAATCGATGAGCAAGGACAGAAAGATATTTGAATTACAATGTGCATGGTCATACCAATAAACTAACCTAAGTTGCCTCTATATTGATATTGATTGAATCAATTTATGCTTTATAAAACAATCTAATACATCAATTCTTATAATCAATACTAACAGAAAGCTTGGGAATAGAATTATTCTGCAATCCAGCCGTATCTTCAGTACATGGATAAATGTTTCCAAATATTGAAGTTCATTGGAATGATTAAGACTAGAGGAATTATGTTGAAATTAACTATAATTTATATGGATAAAGGTTGGACACAAAGGACACAAAGATAAAGATAAAAGTAAGTTTCCGAAGTGCTTCTAAATCAAATATTCGACATCTGCCACTGTTATCGTACATAATCACATTAAAACCATCAAGTAAATAATAGTGATAATGATGAAAAAGACACTATTGAATATTGAAGAAAGAGTTTTAGAAGGTCTCTGAAAAGAGGTATTTGGTTTGAGATTCGTAAAACTGCAAAGATCATTTCAAATTAATTTACGCATATTTGATTCAAATGAACATATTTTTTTTTTCTTACTAGAAAAATATGTTCTAAATAATCATTTTACTTATGAGAGAGCTTTTATTATAGTACTGTTCTTTTGGTGAATTCATTAAAATCCTTATATATTATAAGCAATTTTTTTAAGTTACTGTAACTATTTTATTCGTGAGACTTACAATGACGCCTATTTAACGCCCTCACCTCATAAATAACAACCTTTCTTCGTTCGAAGATTTATTTACCACCACTTAATTTTCTGATTTTAATCAAACCCTATATATGACGCACAAAAAGAAAATATTCAAATATTTCTGCCTAGAGGTAAAGCAGAACCCACCAAAATTATGGAGTAGTTTGTTTTATTAGAACAATGTGAATTCAATAAATCACTGCAATATATTTAAAAGAAAGCTAAAACATGAATTAAAAACAAAGGCACTGAAATCCAGATGTTCGCCGTAAGCCAATAGTACCATGTGATTAATTATAATCCTACTGTTTCTTATCTACAGCCATCTCTACATACATAAGCACTCTCTAGCCTTGTCAAGTTAATATATTTCACAAAATCTTCTGATGGCGTTACAAATACCACTATAACAATATTTAAATATTATATGAGTATACCTATAATTCTTTAAATATTATTTTTCTCTTGTATGGATAGATATTCAACATAATTGTCATAAAACATTTGTTTCAAATCATAATGTTATATTCTTAGTTAGAAATAATTAGAAATTTTGTATTCCGCACCAATTTTATTTTAAATATTTGTACGTCAATTGATAAACCATTCGTTTCGTGTCTGCGTTAACCTCCCAGCAAATGTTGCTACTCACAAAATTTCCCGTCACACATTCATTAATAAATTACCACCCTGCATTTTCCACGAACGCCATGTTCTATTATGGCGCCACTGTCAGCGTGAAAAGTCGATATCACGGTTGCTATGCCATCAAGGATGTACGAAAGGACAACCCCTCGGGGTTATACAACCCCAGCAAATGTTATGCGCATGTCCACGCATCACGTCGTCTCGTACACACGCAATTCAAACAATCCTCTCTGTAAAGCAAACCCTTTTTGTGTACGTACAATGTTGCCACAAAATATAGCTTTCAAATAAATGTCTTGATGTTCGAACCCAAAATAGGAATTAACAAGAGAGAAATATGGATTGAAAATGTCAAAGCAGTTGAAGCAAGGAGGATTGATTGAGAAGGAAAAAAAGTAGATGAAAGGCATGGAGAAAAATATCATAATCCACATTCAACCAGCAATATTTCGCTGGTTACTCTAGATTAGGATCCAACAAAAAGATCTAACAGTTATAATTAATAGTGGGTTGTTCGTGTAAACTGGAAAATTTCACTCTTTATTAGACGCATTATTAGTCTCCTTTAAGCTAAAAATGTTCAATTCATTTGTTGTTGGATCATTTAAAACATTTGTTTCTTTTTCTTTATCTTGTTCAGTATCATCAAAATATTCATAAGGCTTTTATCCTTCAGACATCTATTGGGGATATTATTAATGAGACAAATTATGTTAAATTAGAAATGTTAAAAATTAGAATAATAGTATACATGAAAATTTTTATGGAGAGGATAAAATTGATACTAAAAGGAAGAAGATATAACTGATTAGAAACATTTTATATTATTCATGGAAATTGTGATTATGAAAATGATAGATAGTTTGGTATGGAACTATTGTTTCTTGTAACAAAAAGGATACGACAAGAAGATAGTTTAAAATAATACTCTCTAAAAGATTTGGAATGGAAGTGTCGTTACTTGTAACAAAAATTATGTCAGGAGGTATTTTGAGCTATGCTATTTAGATTATGAGTCCTGAAAGATTGGAAACGGTACTTGCAACATTGATCCCGAGCAAACATTCTATTTTGCATATAGCTATGTAACATTTATGCTTCATGAAAACTCCATTGAGTTCATGAATTAGAATCAAACTAATAAAATACTGAGTTCTGAAACGACAATATGACTAAATGATATGACTAAAAAGAAGTAAATATGGTTTTCAGAGTTCAAACAAATAAGTGTAATTGTATATTTTCTTGCTTATATTGTGAATATTTATTTTGTGAACCATTTTTGACTCTTGTTTGCTGAAATTTTTTAAGCATTGGCAACCATGCTTCGTGCAAAACAAATTTCATCCGTGAATACCAAGCTATCCTGGATGTCAATAGGCTCTTTCATGGTTTTTTTAATAGATGACAAGCGTCGCTTTGTCGCAAGGTTTTTAACCCCACTCTTTATGCCTTTCACCTGGGTTGTCGACATATTACATTTAGGGTAAGGGATTTAGGGAAAAAAATGATGATTACGGACTGTTCAATTTTTTATTGGGGGTGAGTTCATAATGAATTCAATAGTATTGTTCAAATTGACTCTCAAAATTATTATTTAACTGTTTTTTCACACATTAGAAATATTATAAAAAACGATTTGTCTACATGAAGTAGCTTTTTGATTTTATGACTTGATACAATCGCTACTTCATTTTACTTAGTTTTCGTTTATAAGTGAATTTTAAATTTGACGTATTTAAATACCTCAAATCTTTCTCAAACATGAAAAATTTACTTTCAATGGATTCATTTTTGAAGCCTAATATTATATTTTGATTAAAATATATATAGTTTGAAAAACTCAAAAAACACGCTTCCATAGCTTATGAAACTAAAAAGTTAAAAATAAATATAGTTAAAAAACTATGAAAGCGTGTTTTGGGGTTTTTTAAACTTTATATATCAAAAAAGATTGAAGGAAGTAGTTGCAGAAATCGACAAGAACACCTGAAGAAGGAGAGTGAAACCACCCCGCGGGCTGTAGCACCATAGAAATAAAATATTTAGTAAATTCACAGATTTTGCACAGCAGCAATCAGATCGATAAGCCTTATAAATTTCATAAAAATAACTTCATATCAGATGGAAACCTTGAGCGGAAAAACATTGATCCTTTAAATTTAATTAATTGAAAGTTCATTTCGAATAAGAAAATATGCGTTAATTTTGCCGGGGAATGTATACGTTATATAAGGAATTATTTCGACTCTATTGCTTCCCAACTGAAAATACCAAATGTCTAACGTTGGCATTTTGAAATGGTACCGCCGGTCGTACGGGTTCATCGATCAAAGTCAATAATATTAATAATCAAAGTCAAGCTGTTAGTAAGGAATCGTAACTGGGCATATGAGGACCTCCGAAAATTTCAATCATTCATTGCAATTACATATATTGTGCCCGGAATTTTTTAAATACCAACTTATCTATGAATTTTTACAAGGTGTTTCAAGATCAAGAAACCAATTGGCGAGGTTGTAATAAGATAATATCATTATAGAATTATTTTTTACGCACAACAACAATGACAAAATAATATATACTTTATTTAACCATTTTAAGCTGAGATCATTCCTAAAGCCCTATGATTTTGAAGCCTAGTTTTGTTCCAAATATACGTCTGGAAGCAACACTGATATCTGATGACTTCTTGATCTATTTTTTTAAACATTGAGATGGGGAAAACTCATAAATAATATAACTTCTTTTTTTGATGAATAATAACGTATTCAGAAGGAAATGAACAAATCTTATGAGAGAAAAACAAATCCTAAACATCAAAATGTGAAACACTTTTTTCTACACAAGGCATTCCTTAACGGCTCACAATTTTTTCATTGATTATGGAATTGAAGCGTTAAGTCTAAAATATAAAACATGACCAATAAAGAGAAAACAAAAAAGATAATAGGTTTCAGGAAATCATTGTACCGTTGGTACAAAATAGAGAGTGACAATTATTGCAAATAGTATATCGGAGAAGACGAAGTAAAAACGACGTCAAAAGCTGGAGGACGACACAATAGATTTTCTCGAATGTATTGCAGAATTAGACATAAAAAAGTAAAAATCTAGGTTGGAAATGTGTAAAAACAAGCTATCAAAGGAGAAGATCAGAGGGTGATTAAGTAGTTAAGAAGTTTCCAAATAGAAATAGAAAATAAAGAGTAACACAATAGGCATCAAACCTCCGAGTGAACCACGATCAATCTAAGTCGAGGCTGTTTCTAAGTTAACCTGACATAAACTATACAAGACAATTATCGCGTAATATAATTTTGATGTACATGTGATAGGTGATCTTATTAATTCATATAATTAGTAAAGTAGTGGCCCAAATTAGGTGGAAATTTCAAAAGATGTATTACTCATTAAAACAAACCTAAAACCAAGATCATTTCTGTTCTCTCAATTATTACTTTTTGTTTCCACTCTGTAATTATTGCGTTCATAGCACTTCAATGCTTCAGATAAATTGAATTAATGGTATTTTCAATTAGGAGTTGAATGTTATACAAGCTACAATTCGATCGGGTTCATAACGATACATTCTTTTCTGTGTTAAGCGTTATGCTAGAATAGAATGTTTTTTGGTTATAATAGAAACATTTTCAAAAGGTAACGTTACATTCTTTTCGACTATATGGTTACAAATAGCATCATCAACTTATTGGTATCTCTTTAATGAATTGTCCTTTCAAACAAGATATAAAAATTTTCTGTGAAGTAAAATGTATTATTGTTCAATTTAGGGACTCAACCAATAATGCGAACTCTATAGTATAATAGAGAAGTTGTCAGACATAACATAAAATACATCGCACGTTCTTGTGTATTTTTAACAATAATTTTATTTTATTTTATGAATAAATAGAAAAATGTCATACCTCATATAACCGGCGATGAATAAATATAGCAAGTTCTTGTTGGATTCGATATGATCCGAAGTACATACAAAGTTTATTAGTCTAATTCTTTTAAATAAAATTAAAATGGAAATATTTTTGTCTTCTAGCTAAAGAAGGGAATCTCCTTCTAAACTTGGAGAACTTCTTCAGAGTCGTGGTACAAATTCCGTCAGCGAGGCTTTCATTGCCAAAATTACTACCTTTGAAGGTAATTACAATGGCCTCAATAGTCAAACTTCAGAATAACCAAAATTAATTAGCCATCTGGGATAAAATTTGCGTTAACAGTGTGTTGCGAAGCTTCTTTAAGTGCGAGGCCTTGAACAAGGGTTCACATCGCTTACGCCTAGTTAAAATAGTTTATGTAGATAAAACATAGTTTTTAAAATACGAATGTAATGAACCTTTAGCTCCACATTCTAGTCCTTGATCAAGTTGGCTAATAGCATTAACACCTTTTTTCTGATCGATTAACCGAGCTTGTACAGAGAAAGACACCACTTTCTCATTTCTCTATTTTGTCTGGATTTTGAATATTAACCCTATGCATAAAGAACCAAACAGAGAAGAACAAAGAGATCTAGAGAGTTATAAATCGATGCTCTTTGACTCTCTTTCAACACTCTTTCCACCTACGTATCTTTAACTCTATATATAAATATAAGTAGGTACAACCACAAATATAGTAGTACAATATTTTCTCCTTGTGGAGTGCAATAAATAATTTTTGTGTTTTATTGTATTGTAGTTACACGGGAGTTGAAATTTTATTAAAACCTTCAATGACATTTAAGAAGGCATCTGGGAAAGAAAAAACCTTCAATTGAATCCATTTCAAATGTAGACATTATTTTCCATTTTGTATTAGATAAGGCGATCCATTGGCTAAATCGAGAGTGTGGATGGCTAGCAGTCCTGCCATCTCCACTCGCCAAAACTTATGTCGAAACTGTCTTGGAGGCGCCTTGTGAGAGTCTGGAGTGTACATAAGGTTTATTCACACACTTTAAAATCAAATGTTGCTTGAGAGGATTCAATATCGATTACAGTATCGTAAACCCAACGGGTATCTCGATGTCGAACCCTTACATTACCAATATTGTAATTATGCCGTTGACTCTACCTTTCATTATTTATCTTAATAACCGAACTTTTATTCCATACTCGTTCATAGCGCTTTTTTAATGTTGGTTTTGTTTTAAGATTTAGTATTATGTAGTTTTTAATGACAACCGGAAGCTCTACAACACAATTTCATTGCTAAAATCATTGAAGAGACTGTAATTATAATTTTTTATGGAACAGTTATAAAATTTAATTGGGAGTTACTAAATTGGAAACATATCAGACCATCATCGGGATCGCAAACAGTGATTAAGCAAGTACAGAGGTTAATTAAAATTTTTAAATTAATAATTTCACATGATTTCGGCAAAAGAATGTATCTGATTCTCCTTCTAGATCAAAGAATTAATAGACGTAATGGAAAATGTCCTTTGAATAAGATAATTGGGATATCGTGGATTTACCATAATTCATTGTTTTTGAAATAGAAGGTACACAATGGTACAGAGAAAAAACAAAATTTATTGGATATCTTTTCCAATAGGTAACAGTTGTCTTTGGAAGGCATAAACAGTACTGACTTTATTAAACTACGATCAATGACATGTTATCGATGCTCCATGAACTTTTCTTGTATTCTTAGGCCGGTTTATCAATTGTATTTGTGAGGTGAGTTTTAAGCTATCATATAACTATCAGTTATTATTGAAAATTGGGTTTTTTGATAACAGGATAACTGTTAACTGTTACTTAAATTGTGAGATAGTTATCTCTTACTTTCAACTGTCAGATAAGCCAGTTAACTGGAGGATAGCACGTAGAACAGCAATATGAGGATTGGCATCTGAATCTAATGGGCTTATTCTGTATGTGTATTAGCGGTAACACCGCTGTTAATTTTCACGATCGATAAATGTTATGCAAATGCGAATAATCCCACAAATATTGTTTTGTGAACTATATTTGGTTTCTAATCTGTGTAAGTGTTAATAATATTTTATAATACTAACAAGCATCAATTTTACTCTCGAAGAGAGAAATTTACTCTTGGGATTTGCTAATAAGCAAAAGAATATAATAGAAAGTAAGAGAACTGATCGAATCTAGAATGGAAATTATCATCATCCTATTTCTCAAAATTATCCGTACTATATGATTCCTTCTTTCGTGCTGAAGGAATTCCATAAGATCAACATCCTCATCACTATCCAATAAGTGATCAAGAAAATCCATCATATCGAAATCAAAATTAAATGATGATATTCATTTATTATTAACGAACCAGAGTTTGAATTTAATTTCATATCGTACAAAATTTTTATTGGTTTAAATGAAAAATACACAGCCAATCAAGTCTGTTATATTTATTGATAAACCGGCCCTTTAAGTTGTATTTGTCGGCATTTCTATATAAAATGTTATTCTTGTTGAGCTCGTTCCAACAATCTATTTTAAATCACAAAATATACATATATTGATGATGTGTGTTTTAATGATGTCTTTCTATCAATCTAAGCTGAAAATTCACATAATCATCTATGTGATTAAAAGTCATTTAAATCATTTTTCTTTATAATTTGAAGTTATTGTGAGAGATCTATAATTTCATCAAGAGTCTTTTTGTGGAAATATTATTGCTTCATCTTTTTAGTGTTAAAAATATGACTTGTTTACATAAAAGGATATGTACATCTTCAATTCAAATGTGTATTGAATCCCTTCTCTTTTATCGAAAAAAAGTTTGCTGAAAACCTTGAGGTAACATTGAGTAATCGATTTACATTTAACAAGCTTCTCGTTACACTTAAGCAAATTATAGTTGATACAGAGTCTCAAGTATAATTTATTTAAAATTTCAGCAAGAGAAAAGAATGATGACAGTTCAGTCAATAACAAAACACTGTTATTAAAAAATTAGTCCAAGGTTACAGCAACGCTTCTACGGCTGCAATTTACTGAGAAATCACCTTTTGTATAACGAAACCATCCTAAATTGCTTCATTTTTTCATAATTGAACAATTGAAATTTGCATCGAGTGTTTCAATAATGTTACTAGATTCTTTAGCATTTCATGGATTGTAAACAATAGGGATGTTGGCACATGTTATAAATTCATGGATAATTATGTTTTACACATTAAAAGTATATTTTAAAACCCTGAGAAAACATTTACAAAACCATAATCATTTTAGATACAAAACTTATTTGAAATGATGTTCTTAAATTATCACTAGAATGTGTACACCAATCAGAGCATGATGGTTTTACTAATCGAGAAACAAGCTGAAAAATATCATTGGTGAACTATTTGTTTTCGATTATTTGTTATAGCAACTTTAGTATAAAACTATATCACAATGGAGACTGAATTCAAAAAAAAAACTTACCAGGCATTAACTTTTTCTTAGTGGCAACATTTTTTGTTTTAAAGGGTTTTCTGCAGTCGAGCATATAAACTTATGAATAAGTACTAGTCAAAGTTTTAATTTGCGTCATTGTAGCAAGCATTCTTTGATCCTGAATGTTTATAGAAATTAATGATATTTTTCCATAAAACCATTGTTTTCTCTTATTATTGGTACCCACTTCAGGACTTGTAATGAGTCAACAATTATAATCTACGATGTTACAACATCATACAATGTCGGTTGTAATTCAATCTGGGATGTAACCGATGTTATCGACATTGTTTTTCTTTTTTGCTTGTCATTGATGGTCTTGTCTAACACGATGTCTGATTTTTAATAGTAATGATACTTGGGATAGTTATTCGGAGAATGTCAAATAAACATTTTGTACCAGGTCCGCCTATTTTGTTTTTAAAAACAACCACTGCATGGCTGTAATAATTTGATATTAGCTATTGTTGAAAAGCAGATATCTGTACCTGATAGTATTGCCAAGGAAACACGAATCTATTCATAAATCCGAAGTAATTATTAAGTAGGTACCATAGCGTTACTTAAATACATAACCACCAATGAGCAAAAGAACCTTTAATCCTAATCCTTACTTAAAATGTTGAAAAACTTTTATAAAATATCTGTATAGGAATCAAATAAATATCACTGTCTGTGCCTTGCAGTTTCTTCTTTCATCAAAACTGTAAGATTTTTATTGGACGTAACCAATTACATGAAAAAACAGTGAGCTCAGAAATAAAAAAGAATCGTGTATAGCAGAAATCACTTCTAAAATATTTAAAAATCTAGATAGACTTAATTAAAAAGTTGAAACTCTATTTTAAATGATAAGCTTTTGCAAAATAAAAATTTATTAGTTCCTATGGGGTCCAATGTGGTCACAACCGAACTTTACTAACATAACAGATGATTTTTTTTTACTTAACAGCATCCGCTCTCATACATTTACATCTTTGTTTGATTTGCATATATAATAAATAGGTAGACACTATGTACTCTGTAAAAATAAAATAATAATCACTGAGAGTAGTCATTCGACAAAGAGGACCAAAAAATGAAAAATAATAACATCGAACATTTATTAATACATGAGAGGACAAGAGCGCGGAATACAACTTTTCTTGCAGGAATAAAAAATATTAAACGCAAATAAATATTGTTCATTCCAATGTTTCTGTTTTTACGAATATAAACTGTTTCTATATTGTTTAAGACTGATATTTAAAAAAAAAATTTTGGTTCTATTGGTATTCAACTTATTTTGAAGAAGTAGATATTTTTACAGAAGTACCATCTATGCTAGCTAGAAAATGATATAAATATATGAAAATAGAACCAATTTTAGTGCACTTCATTCAGTCCAGGAAAGAACATATTGATATGAGTGAAAAGATCTATTAAGGGATAGGGAGCGAAAAAGGAAAGGGGGCTTCAATGGAAAAAAATTGATAGATGCATGAAGAGAGGTTTAGAAAGAATAGGAATATAAAACTGGACTGAAGCAGCCATGAACAAAAATATATGAAGGAAAGCAGCAAACCATCTCCAAGCCTTCGCCTATAAGGCCTGTTGAGCCATATTGAGAGAGTGGTAAAGAAAGTTTAAAGGATCTATACTTGCGGATAAGGATAAAATTTGAGACCATCACATCAAATCGTTTTTCTATCAGATCTGAATCAGATCAAAGTCTTTCTGGAAACTAATTATGTGTCTATCATATATATATCAATCTTAATACTTAATAACTTAACTATGTTCATTAGAAGACACATAAATTAAAATTGTATGAGATGGATATAGACTTACTAGAAATAGAAGTGAAGCCGATAGATATATTTTGGAGGAATGAAAAAGCTGCTATAATAAAAAGCTTCAGAAGTCTAGCAAGGACTATTATAATACACAATTATTCGATATAAAAAAATCCTCAATTCAATTTCGTAATAATTTTATCCATACAGAGAGAGAGAGATTTTACTATTCTAACTCCTTCGAACAAATTTTAACGAAAATCTAAACGTAGTGTTTTTATATGGAACGTATTGCTTGAGAGATGCCTCACCAAGTTCAATGCGATTAAGATTGTGGTCACAAAGGGAAATAATATTTAGGCGATAAAACTTTTAAATAATTTTTTTTGCGAGAAAACAATGATATTTTTGGAGTACCCTATTATTCTCATAATTTATTCAGTACCCTTTTATAACATCACCAACCGACGTGCATGTTTATACAAGGCGCTCATACAGTTGCAGCTTCTTTATAATCATAATATATGGTCGCAAATGGTGGTCCGGACGCCTACTGGGTAGTACGTACCAATCTCACCCATATGACCATTGAAAAAATAGAAAATGAATTATTTTACTGTTTAATTCTTAGTAAAAATGGTGTTGATATCATTGATGTTTCTATTCAACTATTTTAGTTGAAGATTCATAACTTAATTTTAAACAGATTCCTCATTGTGAAATGTTGTTAATTTGATGTTTTGCTTATTATTAATTTTGATAAACAAAATGAAGAGTCGATAGGAGACTGGGAAATCCCGAGAAGAAGAAAATTATCAATTCCGCTAAATATCCAACTATGATAATAACGGAACCAAAATGAATAGTTCAATTATATAAAATATTAAATAATAAATCGCTATATTTCGACATTGATTATAACTTATACATATTTAAAGTGAGTATAGAAGTGTATAACGACATTTTGACAAGTTACAATGGGAAAAAATAATTGAATCATAGAACCAAGACGACAGAACACTTCGTCAAACAACAGTATAATTTATTCAATAATGTCAGAACGAAGACGACTTTTTCATTAAAGTAAATTGAAATGCTTTCATACACAACGCATTGTTATATTTCGTTTAAGCATTATGGTGGACCAACTTATCAGCATCGAAGATGGTAATCAACATATTTTAGTCACAAAGCACGTAAGTGTATACATTTATTTTTTTATGCCACAATGGAGGGGGCAAGGTTCACTCAGTTGTGTGGATAGAAAACTTATCACTGCATCTACTATTTTCGAAATTAACTCAACGGAAACTTGAATTAGCATTTAGACATAGTTTGATAATAAAATTTCTGGACCTCAATATTTTATTATAATAACAAAATTGGTGAACATATTATTTGACACAATATTTAATGTTTTCGTTTTTCAGTAAATATGGAAAAATATTTCTACAATTAATTAAACCTTCTTTTTTACGCCGAAAAACAGTATAAGAAGTATAGGGAAAGTTATGTGAATATTATTATAACTCATAAAATGATTTATAAATGGATCCATGCTTTAAAATATTCCTGTATGAACACTAATGATGCTGAAGGGCATATGAGCGCTTTTAACTATATTTCTGAATAACTTACATTTATTATTTCTATATATCTAAAAATTCATATTAAACGCCAATATTATTTCTCATAAATAATTTTGATTTTTTGAATTACTCAAATTTAACACTTCGGACAGATGCACGTCCAGCATTACTAGCTAAATACGGATATCGACGCTCCGAAGATATTTTATAACTCCATTAGATTCTTATATGGTCCAAAGTTGCTGTCCACTCCAAGATTTGTTCTCTGAGACTTCGAGGATGAAGTCAACACCACAGGACGGAGGAGATATGTAAAAGGTCTCTGACACTGACACACGATCAATAGCAATAAAAAATATTTACGTGGTTAGCGGATTCTAAAACATGGATCAAATAAATGTTTATTAAAATAAAAAAAAAATTCATTCATGGATTTATTATCATTCGTTTAATAGAGTATTACAGCGGATTATAACATTGTTAAGTAATAATAAAATGAATGCCTGGTATTGTTGAATAATAAATGATAATTTAATTTTTGTTCCAGTAGATATCTGATGTTTTATGTTCCTCGTTTAATTGTAAATCTAGGCCGTCCCTGGCAGCTGCCGACCTTATCGCGCCATCTATCGTTTTTTAAATTACTTGAGTAGGCAGGACTGCATCTAGTCAATGCCTTCCTTCATAGGCTAATGAGTTCTGGACTATTACCGTCGTTAAATCATCCCATTTGTTATTTTTGTTAGTGACAAAGAATAAATGCTCTACTGCAAGAGTAGAAGATAGATGGGATTTTAGCGGATAAATCGCGTTTTGTAGTGTCAACAGTTTTTCATTTTTTGACTTACCAGCCAACGATGATGAAAAGTGGTGCTGGCAATTAGGAGAAATTAAAAAAAATGTTAATGGCGTTACTATTTTTGAAATGGTATATTGCGTTCTAGATTGATATCTAAATTAAAAATGTTTGACTGAGTTCCGGCGTCTTTTGATTTATGTGATAACTACATTTAAAAAAATTTGAAAGGATAATTATTCAATTTAATTTATTATTTTCAATAGAATTATTCTCTCATCAGTGCATGGGAAAAATGTAGTTGAAAAGCAGCCAAATTGAAAAAATTTTGGTTACTTCCAAAAATTACTATATCATCAAATAATCTCTCTATTGAAAGAAGGTATATGATAATGTGTTATAAAAAAACAAGATAAAACTCCACAAAACATTATTTTTTAAGCATTGTCTTCAACTGGAAATAATTGAATATTTAATACACATCTGGGAAGTATTACTTCGAACTAAGATTTATATGCACTATCTTTACTTTCTAAATATCTGGAAAGCTCTCAAAACGTGTTTGTTTCAGCATTTCTTTCTATTTTCGTGTGATTCGAATTTAGACAGACGGCAAAAACTGTTTTTTGTTTTCAGTTTTAAAGATTCCAAAATTTATAATATTCTTGAGCTTCTTTGGTTATTTTTCAACTTGATGTTAATGCGCTGTTTAAAATCCATTGCAAACACGATATCAGCTGCTACAATAGGAAACTCGGAAGTCGTTCTAATTTGCAACGGTTTAGATATATTTGGACATGGGAAAGCTGTATGCAAAATGGGTACTACGTTCATCAATGGAACAAAAACATCGTCGTGAAGATGTTTCCATCGAGTGTTTGGCAGTTTTTTACAGAAATAAAGCCGAATTTTTGCGGCGTTTCATGACCATGGATCAAACGTAAGCACATCACTTCACACCCGAAACAAAGCAGCCGGCTCGAAAGAAGGCAAAGATAATTTTAATTAACTATCTTGAAAAAGGAAAAACTATCAAACGCGAGTATTATGCGAACTTATTTTAACATTTTAACGAAGAAACGGCCGCATTTGACTAAGAGGAAGTATCATTTGATTAAGAAAATCAACCAGCTCACACATCCTTTATTGCAATGGCCAAAATTAATGAATTGAAGTTTGAATTGCTACCTGATGCACCCTATTCGCCAGATTTAGCCTCCTCCCCGGATTATTTTTTGTTCCCAGATTTTTCAACAATGAACAGGGGGTGGTAGCAGTTGATAACTATTTTGAGGAGCTTTACGATTTTTAATATAAAAAAGGTATAAAACTTATTGAACATTGCTGGGAAAGTATATGGAGCTAAAAGGAAATTACGTTGAAATATAAATATATTTTTTTCAAAATTTTTGTATTTTCTTTGTTGGGTCAGGTATTTTGGAACCATTCTCTAAAATGGTTTTTTGCTGTAAAGTTTATTATGAAAAAGATCTACAATTTCTGCATCCTTTTTTATTTGTATGCCTGTTTCCTACAAATTTATCTGCATCACTCTTTTTTGCATTCTACTGAAACCTCTCATGTTCAATATGTTCATAGAATTGATACTTTGCACGTGTTCTGTCGCAGACTTGATCAACTTGAATACATGAATAAATAGTTCATCTACTACATATATTTTTACTACATATATTTCAAAGTAAAATTTGTTTAAACAACTTTTCCTACACTCAGTTTTCAAAATTCATAGGAACACATAACATTATACAGATATCATTGAAGCAAACTACCGCAGTAACAAATGAATTAGTTAAGTGAAAGAATGAAATCGTTAGACTTATGTGGAAACAAGATAATTGCAAAAAGCGCATTCTTCGGATGTTCTTCGGATGTCTTTCGGTTGGAATTGTATCACAAGCACCAGCTATAAAACGTGTTTTCTATTCTTGATGCACTAACACACACCGTAACTATATACTAAGTACCACTACTTGATTATTTCAATGGGACGCCTACCATATTTGAAGTTGCCTTGTAAAACGATCTTAAAACTATCATTACGTCAAATTGCATTTGGAAAATTGTTTTACAAGTTCTCTTATTATTGTCATCGCTGTTGTTTTGACGACAATTGTTAAGTTTATAACATAATCTCTTTAACAATCTACTTTACGGAATTTTATTTTTTTTTGTTTTAAAGGTCCTAAATGTTCATCTTGCAAGAATCTTTCGAAATGACAAGTGAATAATGCGTTTCATTTCTGTTCTAAACTGTACACTGAGAAGAAATGATAAAACAAGTTGAAGGTGATGATTTCTCCAGAACGAAAAATTTTAGTAAACGATGTTCATTTCCGCATCAATTTTCATTATTTCTCACTCCACTTCCTGGTGCATCGCGTGCTTTTTTACCTTTTTTAAAATTCACGTTTCGCTGCAAACAAGCACTTGATATTATTTATCACCAATGGTAGTATTTGTGCAACAATGATGTTGTCGAAGAGAGATCCTGACATTTGAGAATATTGAAATTTATAAGAATATGTAGCAACAAATCCAACTGAAAATCTCAATGTATCTTCCAGTACAGGTTTTGAAACTATTTCCGACATTTTTCTGAAGATAAAGTTAATAATAATGTTTCCAAGATAAGTATGTACGATACATATTTCTATATTTTCAATTATATTCCAAGCTTTCTAATCACATTGTTTGGGCACATCATAGAAAAAACTTTTTTTTAAATACACGTTCAACAATGTTGAAAATTGATTTCTAATTATTAAAAAAAATATCATGATTTATGGAGAGACTGAGAAATAATTCTCACATTTTAATTGAAAACAAAATGTATGAGATTCACCTAATAAATGTGTGGTTTTCCAAAAAATTTTCGCGAGTTTTCGCATAGTTTTGTAACCGCCGACAATATGTGGTTCCACCATAACTCACCAGAAAGCAAACAGTTGTAAAAAAGTATTTTCCCCAAGATGGATCTGCATATTAGCTATATTAGAAGTAATTCCTTTCAAATAAGATTTTTACATGATTTATGTTCTCCAATGAAGGTGTTTCGCTTTAAGATTGTTACTGATTTACTAACACAGCTGTAAGCATAAATTATTTTATTCTTCTTCTCATTGGTAATCGTTTTAATAGAAACATCTAACGTTGAAGTAGACGATATAAACACATGTATTTTTTTATTTGCTTTTAGACTTTAGACTTAAAACTTTTGATCGTATATATGAAGTTGGTTTGGTGCTACGATTATTACTTTTTTTTTTCCTTCGTATTACCTGAAGAAAGTCTAGTTACACCAGTATATTGCAAGGTTTTTCACAGAGTTCCTTGAAGTAGACAACAAAATGCTTCCACATTCGTCTTTTTCGCAGGATTTAGCCTCGAGTGACTATTTAGGGTTTCAATCCTGAAGAAATTCACGAATATCAATTTTATGAATAACTGCAAATTTTAGTTTTTGGAATTAATGAAAAAATTACGAAACTATTGAATGAATATAGAGCTCAAATTGATTCGCCTTCGTTTGGCATTTTTATATAGCTATGATGTGATTTGTAACTCCAGAAAAATATCGTGTTATCTTTTTAACTTTATTTTCAGAATAATTATAATTGTGCTATGGGACAATGGGTACCTATAAAATCGTTTGTGCGTTATGTTAAGGATAAATTTCAAAACTTTAAAACATAATACGAAACCAATACATGTTCGTAAAATAGTCTAAGAGTTAGAAATAACTAGAACCATTTTATCATTGGTGAAACTTATATTTGTCAATAACACTATCAGGATGTCATAACTGAAAAGAGAAATTTCTATTGTGGTTTAGCCCACAGGTTATATCTACTAAATCAAGAATTGGGGCTCGAATAATAATAATAATTTATTCAATCAGAACCAATGGAGAAATACGAGATACGAAATTTTAAAACTTGATGTATCACTTGTCAATAATACATCTCATTACGTAGGTATCAAATTTACAAGTGTCTAATTTCGACCTTATTTATTGCATAGCAACCACACCCGACTTTCCAAATGTTTATCTTAAAAAAAAAGACAATTAATAATCTATTGTAAAAGCAAATAATTGACAATAACACTGATAAGATATGTCACTCTTATTACTCATTTTTTTATTGTGTGTGGCTACTGATTGCTCAATTCTTAATGTAGAGAACGACGTTTATTATCTATCACTTCATTGTTAATCGTTTCCTGATCTACTTTTAATTTTAATGGAGTGTAATAAGCTTTATGTAGCGTTTATACAATCTCAAGGACAAATTTTCATATTATTTTGATATTTGATATTTCCAAAAGTGTTCCTTGAGATAAAGGTATTAATAATAAAAGAGATGGGGAAATATTTGTTAGTTAACGGTCTGTATTATGTGTAGATTCTTCAAAATTGGTTATGTCTCAAAATACATTAATATCAATATAAATAACAAAACACTATAAATTTCATAACACTATAAACTTCATCTAAGCTTTAAACGATATTAAGGTTCGAAGTCAACAATAATGTGTTCTATCTTCAATAATTTATATCCTAACCGAAATCCCATAACGAGATCTAGTAAGTTCGTAATTTAGTTTAACCAAACTGGTGCAGTAAAAGATTTACTCAAATTATGATTAGAAAAATTGTGTGTTAGAATGTTAGAAAAAGATCCACATGTTTAGATAACGATAAACTCCATTCGTACAGTCTAATGTTTGATGAAGAGTTGTTAGATGGTCTCAATTTTCTGAAAATTTGAAAAAAATATGTAATATAATCAATCAATAAGTATATGTTTTATATTGGGCTATTTTCTGTATTAATCTCAGAAATATTGGTCACGTACAGTATTCACTTCATGTTTTCTAAAGTTCCCAAGTTGCTTACTATTCTAATGTTGATCAATTTTCAACATCACAGATGTTGCAGATTTTATGCGGCATGATTTGAAAAAATATTTTACTCCACCAGTTTCCGTGAAGTTTGTCACTGTAGCCCTTGTAATAAGCTGTTTATCATGATATAAATCATTAATCAATCAAGGCTATGTTAATGTATTATTTCAACTTGCAAATGTTTAAATACCAAATGACCACAACTAAGTATAAGGACAAATCAGCTACAGCAAACGCTTGAAAAGCTCATTTGTCGGTCGTAGACCTTAAAGAAGCTAATGATATAATTTACAATTGTAAAAAATGAGCTGAGAATAATTGATATAAATGGGAACTCGTTAAAATCACCAAGAAGCTATATGAGTATAACTTTCGACACTACTTGTAACAACCAAAGGCTTCAGGCAATATATGAAATACGAGGATGGTCCCAGAAGTACCTGGCTTGACCTAGAGATAGCGTAGTTGCTTGAAAAATACCACTGTATTAGAAAGTACACAATATATCCAGCATATGTTTCAAGTTTGAAGACACCACGTTGTTTATTATTTGTTTGGTAGAAATTAATAGTACACATTTTTAAAAATAGAAAAAATTGGTTATCGTTAAGTGATATACATAATAATTTTATTTGAAAAGCCTTAGCCCAGAGACTCCCCCTTCGTTATCAAAAGTAAAATATTGGGTATCAGAGTTTAAACGAGGCCGTATGACCTGGGAGGAAGAAAATCCACAAAGCGGTACTGAATGATCATCGACTGAAAGTGCGGGAGCTAGTAGACATAGTACGCATTTCAAAAAGTGCGGTACATCGCACATTAACCGAAAATTTGAACATGAGAAAGCTGTGCGTAAGATGGGTGCCGCGTTGGCTCATAATGGAACAAAAACAGCGTAGGGAAGATGTTTCCCTACGGTTGTTTGGAAACGTTTCACAGAAATAAAGCCATTCCATAACCATGGATGTAACGTGGTTCCATAACCACACACACGAAACAAAGAAACAATCGAAACAATGGAATGAAAAGGGATAACCGGCTCCAAAGAAACCAAAAACCGTTCCATCTGCGAAATCATGGCGTCGGTTTTTGGAACGCACGTGTGATAATTTTCATTGACTATCTTGAAAAATGAAAACACACATCACTTATTGCAATGACCAAAATTAATGAATTAAAGTTTGAATTGCTACCTCATGCAATCTATTCGCTGGATTTGGCCCTTCGAATTATTTTTTGTTCCCAAACTTGACTTTCCAACAATGAAGAGGGGATGTCGGTTGTTAAAGGCTATTTTGAGGAGTTTGACGATTCTTTTCTTGAAAACCAATTATAGCTACAAAGATTGGTTGATCACCTCATGAAACTGGAATAAAATATATGGCCAAATAAATTATGGGTGACGATGAAGATTGAGGAAATCTGTAAAAAAGGTTACTCATTAAGAAAGATACTTTTTAGAAGAAGTAAACGGAAAGTCGGCGACAGCTGTAAATTGTTAGAAATAGAGAGCATACTCAACATTTCTTTAAAATTTCAACAAAAAAATTAAACATTTGAAAACATAGTATGGAAAGACGAATATTACCACTATAATATCGACATTATTATAACATCTTCACAAACCAAAATGTATAAAAAGACATTTCTGACATAATTAAGGCGTTGCATATTTAAATGTATTTCTGATGCAATTTAATAGAGAAATTGTAATTAATCATTTGTATTATATAACAACAAGTAGCTGTTACAAAATAACATTATAAAGGATGTAGTTATAATAATTCATTTAAATTTTTTTACGTAGATAACAAACTAGAGCGAAATTGTACTTTTGTTGAAATCATTCAACCATAAACGACCACCGGTGCAGATTACTGCTTCCTAACATTCGGAAAATGATATTGCATAAGTTTAACAAGCTCAATCAGGCATAATAATCAAATTCAACTGTCCAGTGAACCCCACCTAAATTTAATGACCTACTTATGTAGTTTCAACCACGATGTTCAATAATTGTTAATAACGAATTAAATATGAACGTGAATATATAAAATATGATTTTAGTTAAAATTGCAAGTGTTCAATAACCGTCATCGATAGGTGTTGATTGCCGTCGTCAAATTGTATTTAAAGTTAAATTATCTTTAGCAGATATACTGCCGACAGATTTACGCGAATATGAATTCGCCTCGGGTAACATTCACCGGTCCCGATCATCAATAACTAGGAATTGAAAGGTGCTACTTAAGATTTTAATATTTAACCTGATAATGTGGTAGTAGATGGGGTATTTGCATAACATACGACACCTGTCGTGAATTATGGTAGGCTAGGGGCAGGAAACACCCCGCTTTTAATTATATTTGGGCGAGTAGTTGTCTGTTTCGTTGACGTATGTGATTTTTCAATATAATTGATGGAACAACAGTACACTGAATTTATTTGGATTACCATTAACGACAAATACGAAAGTATTCAATTTTGTATCATTAACAACGTTTATTAATAAAATAAAATGACTTACCAGTCTTCTTTTAGGTTTGATGAGTGGTCTATTTTGTCCATTCATCTTGTAATAAAGACCACATGCATTGCAGAGATAATGGCCTGTACCATCACGTCTCCATAACGGCGTACTTGTCGCTCCACAATTCACACATTCTCTACCCTCTAGATTAAGAAAAAAAGGAATATGTTAAATACTATATCAATAAATAAATCGAAAATAGACCAGTCATATTATCAATCACTAGTTTAATCCATCAAGTATTATTTTTTGTCTACAATATTGGAGATAATCATAAAAACCATTGAATCAGCATTAAAAGACGAAAATTAGAAACCAAACGTAATTTTGGTAAGCATTCGCTGAAAGAGAAATTAAAGATAGAATAAAATAAATAGGTTTCTGGTGTAATATTACTCCCGTATTCGCTAACTACACTGCCCAACAATTATAACTATAACTAAAATATAGTGTGAACAGAAAAAAGTTAATCCAAATATTAAGAGAATTAGAAATTGCAAATAAAACTAATTCGACTAGTAAAAATGAAATAAGAGGAGCAACCAATATAATAAAAATTAATAACAAGAAAAGTGAATGAAGACATTAATAGAATTCGAGGAAGTAGAAAATTACATGTATTTGGGTGTACTACTAGGTAATAAATACCCGGAAGAAAAGGAAATTGAACTAAGAATTGTCAAAAGTAACAGCTGTGCAGGTAGTCTTAGAAGAATATTAACATCGAAAGAGGTATCCAGATCTACGAAAGTTTGAATTATAAGACAATGTAGAGACCAACCCTGACATACCCCTGTGAAACTTGGATAAAGGCGAATAAAACTAAGACACTGGAAATCTGGGAGGAAAGCAGACAGAGTTAGGATGGGAGAGAAGATCAGACCATGAAGTTTATATACTTTTCAATGAGGCACCAATCATTTATAAAGAGAAAAAGAATACAATGGCAAGGTCACTCAAGAGGAATGGACGAGGACAAGCTCTTGAAAAGAGTTGCATTGAAGATATCAGAGGGTAAGAGGAAAAGAAGTAGACCAAAAAAAAAACTATAAAAAGTTTAAGCTCTACATTTAAATATAGAAATTACCCTTTACGTAAATCTTTTCGTGGAAAATTTGGTTTTTGATTTCCGTTCCTTCTTATCAGTAAGTTTCATACTGATACTGTGAAGCTAATAATATTACAGTGTTATTATATTAGAAAACCGTAACATCAATATGCCATGTGAATTTGTATATAAAGCAGCAGTATTTGTTACATATATGAGATAAGTGTATAAAAGAAAAGTGTTTCGTTTTCCTACATAGTCTTGATTCTGAGGTTGGTGAGATCTCTGAGTTGATTGGAATGGCTTTCTGGAGTCATTGGTAAATTAGAAATTGTTGGATTTAGACCCTCAACTTTTATATAGAAACTCTTTATTTTGAATTCCTATATAACTTTTGTGCTTGTTTTTGATAGTGTTAGTATGATATCGGATGTATTTTTTGAAAAATTATTAATTTCTTTTGATTTCTTTCTCATCTTTTTCCAACTTGACTGCTCAGCCAGAAATTTGAATTATATTATTCTTATTAATATTCTGTGACTCAATTATTTAGGAGCTTTTAAAAATACAAATTGAAATGGACACATTCCATTTATGAAGTCTAGTGTACTTTAATCATAAACTAATTCATTTTATATTCGAAATTTCATATGAGTAGATAAGTGACTTTTTTAGTGCTTCTCAAAATTTCTCAAAGTTCGATGGATTTTCTCTTGATGATTTGCAGTCAGGCTTCAGCAATATCGGAAAACCAAATATAGTAAATAAATTTAGAAGTAAGTATATATACAAGCTTCTTATTAAATTATGGATATACACTTGTTATTTAGAAATGGCTCTGTTTAATTTACATGCAAGGAAATGCAAAATATAGAGGCCACCACTGAATTTTTTTTGGTTAAAAGATGCGTATATTGTAGAGGAATATTGAAATTTTTTATTCCGTCCACAGATTACGAAAAAAATTCGACAAATATTGAATTTTCATAATTGATTCCATATTTTTTTCTCATACTTGATTCTGTACATTATTCGTTTATTAATATATTATTTAAAAATATTTGTGACAGCCATATGAAAATGTATCCTTTTCCCCACGTTTTCAATGGTTATAGTAGGAAAAATAATATTTTTCTACAATCATTTTATAGATATTTTACAAACAATATAAATCTTTTCATCTCCGTTCCTTTAGTTGTATAATTTTATTAAATATCTGCTGTTTCTGAGGAAAAGAGTGAGAGATTCGAGTGAAGCAATGACTCCTAAGTAAGCTCAACTAAAAATCGATCAAACTATTGCAAAGAATTAAAAATAAACCTGATGATAAAAATCTCCTAAAGATGAGGGCAGTAGTAGAAATGTCATCATACAAAGAACCTAATCTGGTTCAATGGTTTTATATAATATATATAAGGATATTAATAATAGTAATGATACTTTGTAGTGAAAAAATTCAGTAACAGATATTAATAATCCATACACAAAAATGTAGTACAACAGTACTTTGTACAAATTATATTTATTTTACTACTACTAACATTTTCCATTAAAATATACTTTAAAGTTTACATTACATTGATGGAAAAGTTGAAATAACAAAATAAATATTGAGATATATAATAGCTACTGAAATCAATGCTATAAAAGAATACAGAAATAGTGATTCACTATAAATTAGTGAATCGTATATTCTTGACAACAAACTATACTTACGATTGTCAACTATATATATATAGACTGGTCTAAATCGATTTAATAATTTTGTGGACATCCCCTGGCCAATATCACATTACATTACGCATGCTAGTAAAGCAATTATATTAGTAAGCTCGCACACAGAAAAGCAATTGGTGATTTAGCTCGTAAATCGACAGGAATAAAATCTAGGAAATTTATTTAAATATGCATTACGTTCAGGACAGGCTCATTTCAATTATGAATCACATTGATTGGTTATAAATGATCCAAATAATAAACGTAAGAATTTATTTCATCTTCCATCCAATAAGGAAATATTAGACAAAATATGTGAAGAAGTGGAAAAAGAATCCATAATTACAACAAAAACAATTGAGGTGGTTTGGTGACTTTACCACTCAACAACAGACATGCAAATGGCAAATAGAATCAGTATCAAGATAAAGGAAAGGGAGACCAAACAGAAAATGGGATGATAAAATATTAAAAAAAACTGAAGAGAAGAAGTAAAATATGGCACAAAACAAAACGAAATATGTATTTTGTATACAATTCCGCATACGTGTCACTGTAATGGAGAAAATGAAAAAACGTGTCTGACGCTTATAAAACTTTTTTCATACAATAATTGAAGTAGTTTCGAGTAGTTTGATTCAACTCGAATTGTAATGAGAATTGAATCTGTTGAAATATTTATTCTGATGAAAAAATATCGGATTAAAATCGATCTTGAAAAGAGAATCGAGCAAATTATAGTTAAAAGTATTAACGTTTGTCTTCAATGGATGTAAATGCTAATTTCCTATGCTTTTATTCTTGTCCTTACCAACAACACAAGAAACAAGAAGTAAAACTTGCTTCCTGCCTTTATACTCTAAATCACTTTGTCACAATAACTCTAACTACTAGAAACACTGGCAATCGTGTGTGTGGTCTTTCGTCTAAGAGCTCGTTAATACGTTCTAATTGTATTAATGGCTTTAATTATGTTGAATTGTTGCGAAATAAAGCTAAAAGAGGTATTATTTTATCTATATCAACATTCAATTCAATTTACCACCAATTTACTTTGATTAATAAATAAATCAACCATTTTTGGATTTTCTCGAATTAAACCACGATATAATTCTATGTTATGTTTTCACTCCTTTTATTCAAACATTTTTTTTATTTTAAATTGAAAATTATCATGAAATGGAACGATGTAATTTTATTACGTTATTATTTGGATATTGGAGGATGTATCCAGAAGAGAATTTGATGGTTTCAGATGCATTAGGACTTAGGTACTAGAAATACCTATAGACATGATGATGTTGTTTTAATAGGATTATGATATAAAAACATCACAAGCTATGAAAAAAAGATTCGACAGTTTTTTCCTATTTTATTCCATTTTATATTGGCTTTCACAAGTCTGATGTTTATTTTATCCAACTAATCTCATAATGTCTGACATATTTTTTTCTCAAGACCCTTATTCAATTTTTTACTTCCTACTTTTTTATCGAGAATTCATTTTTTAGATCTTCCTCTTCTGTATCTTCAATAAGTATTTGATTTACAGCATATTCCTCCAACAACAAGAGATCTTTCTTATCAATATCTTTTCTTCAATCCAAGTAGAAACAGCTTCCAATTTATTCTTCTTCTGCTACATTCAAAAGATCTTTATGTTAATTTCTAAATTAATATTTCATAATTTATTTATACGTCATTTATGTTATATAAATAACATATTTCCTTGTTACTTCTTCATGTCTAAACAATTCTAGAGATTATTTTGATGCAGATATAATTATATATACTTTTCTCTCGAGTTTTGACGTTATTTTCGTTCTGTTGTCTCGCTTAATTAATCGACTTGGTTTATCCATCTCTTCATATATAAATCTCCTGAATGAAAGTATCCATCACCAACATTTCAATTGAAATAAGTTGCAGATTCAAGATAAATTATATTATAGAATGAAGGACAGTGAGAATTTGTTAAATCTTCAGAGAATTTGAGTTCAAAGTCCCAGCATGTCAAATCTTGGAAATTTTCGTGCAATGATGTTCTATGACTTTCGATCTGGATTAAACCAACAGCAGTGTACCGATCAACTCGCTTCGGCTCTTGGTGATGAAGCATCATCTCGAGCCACTGTGTTTTGCTGGTTTTTCGAATTCATTCGTACTTGCACTTCTCTATAGGATGAATTTCATGAAGGTCCTCCAAAATCGAAGTAAATGGTCACCATCGTTCCATCAGAGCACTGTAGAATGGTCAATTCTGAATGGTACACCAGTATTTGTTGGCCAGAAGTGTTTTAAAAAATCAAGGAAACCAATCTCAGAAGACGAATCATTTTCCACCACGACAATCCGAGTTCTCACATATCAGTTCAAACAAAAACGTTTTTAATCATCAAACATCAAATTTATGGGTCATCCGCATACAGTCCTTGTTTGGCACCTAATGATTACTTCTTACTTCCAAAAATCAGAAATAAATTGCGTCAACGTTTTTTTACACCTGAAGAAGCGTTCAAATCATAGGTTTGGGAACTACCTCAATCGGAATGGAAAAATTTCGACAATTGGCTCAAATACGCTCAAATATGTAAAAGTGTATTGATCTTAATGAAGATCATTTTGAAAAACAATGAAGCCATATCTAAATATAAATATTCATTTTTATTTATAAAACACAATCACAATTGTTTATTATTCGGGTTGAAACTTTTATGAAATTTCTGTTACAACTTCTCTTATTTATCTTGAAAATAATACTTTTATATAAAATGGAAACAATTGAGATAAATAAGTGGAGAATGTCGCTGACAAGATAGACCTCGTTAATCAATCGCTTGCTATAAATATTGCGACAATCAAGTGTCAGGAGTTTAAGACTAATGTTAAGTTGACAATTTGCTTTTGTAGTGGATACGATATTTTTCATGATTATTATCAGAAGAGTAAAAAATGTATTAAATTCAGTTTATTTTGTATCCAATAGCTGACAAGTTAACATTTGATGTAATTAAGACTAAGTCATGATTTTTTATTTTCAATTCATTATTGTCATTCATCAATATTAGAACTTCCATAAATTGTAGCTAACCCACAAATAAAATATGGATTACTTCTGTATTGATGGCATAATCGGTTTTCTAGTCTATTAACAAAGAATTTGTTGCATAAAGTTTAACATTTATATTTTTCATATTAATTAAACACATAGAATTAGATCGTGTTATAATCCAAGCATTGTTAACGATTGTCGTGAGTCTGGTGAAACATTCGGAAAAATGGAATTGGATAGTTCGGTCAAATTTGACCAAAAAATAAGAGAGGAGTTACATGAGTTTACAACAAGTTGAAAATTGGTAAAATCGATCAAAAGTGAAAGACCAATGGCCAGAAGAAGACGAAAAGAGAGCTCTAGTTTCAGTTTAGAGATATATTTGTGAGTTTTTTGTTATTATATTTTTTTTTTCGCTTTTTGAAATTTTTTTGTATTTTGTTTATTTTTAATTTAAACGGTGGGTTAAGATACAACTGAATTATTCATTATCGTCGACCAGGTCAAAGTTGAAAAAAATGAGTTTTTCGCGATTCCCAGAGAAGAAGAAAGTTTTGTCATAAAAATACCCCATCACAAAGCTTATCTACTTTTGCAAAGTGTCGAAATCATATTCTATTTTTACACGCAATAACTGGCATTACATACATTTTACAGAGGGGTAAAATAACAGTTTCCAAAATGTTTGAAAAACAATATTTAATTCAATATGCTGAAGTTTTTTCTTTCAATGCATGGAGCTCCTAAAAAAACTACCTGCTTTGCGTGTGTGTTTCGTTAAAAAAACTAAAAGTAATTTTTTTGTAATTATATTTTGAATGATTTTACCAATTTTCAGCTCGTTCTAAATCTATGTAGCTTAGAAAGTCTAAATTGACCGTACTATATAATAGAATCAATAAAATCTATCTACACAGTGACATGCTTACTACATTCACCGAAGGGTGCCACGTGTGTCCGCGGTATTCTCGATAAAAATAAAACAATGCCAAAAGTGACACTAATACACATTGTTGAGTAGTTCGTTTAAAAACGCCGCTGAATATTTTTTTATGGTTATGTTTTAAGCATATTTTCCAAAAATTAATATTAAAGCTTTCGTTTGGTACTAGTCACCAAAAATAATAATATTGAAGAATGATAATTTCTTATAACCATCTAATGAAATTCCGTCTCCTGATACCAAATATACAGGGTGGTTGTAAGTTGTAAGAAAATAAATTATTTCGAATTATTATCACTCCCGACACCATATAACAAATGAACAAAAAGTATGAAAGATTTAATCAGTTTTTTAAATAGATTCTTTTTATTCATGTAAACTTTAAACATTTAAACATAAATTCGTTGACGAATACTAAATCAAAATAAACATCCGCCATTGATTATAGCTGGAAAACAAACACCTTAAATAAAAACTTTGAAGTAATCGAATAATTATGACCGTAATATAGAATATAATGAATTTAGATCCGGTGATCTTGGAGGCTACAGGAGAGAAACCTATCTCTTCCAATCCATTTGTCGAAGCATTTTAATTTCAACCAAACATTTGTACTGGATTATTAAACAATAATATATTCCGTTCAAACATTCTTAGTAACATTGATTTACATAATTTTTCAATGTATATTTATATCTGCCATTGCTTCATCCATTCGCAGCTTAGTTGTTAGTTTCAATGGTAAAATAATTTACTAGGAATGGTCTTGTCGGTCGCAATAACATGGGTAAGTCCTTTGCAGTCCCCTTGGTCGTCCTAGTCCTAGCTCATGTAAGCTTCCCAGAATTTGTGAATCCTCCGGACGAAGCTGCTTTTGAAACGAGGTTCAGGGATCAGCTATTTTATTTTTGTTGAATCTGTGATAACTAGCTTCCTTCTGCCCTATAATTAAGCTTCTCCAAGTTTTTGCCTCTTTTCTATCTAATTGTAGTTTTTCAACTATTAGATTTTGGTGAAAACATTATTGTGAGACTAGAAGATGTAGTAATTCGTATTTATGTTGTTATAATTACTGAAGATTGAAATTTTCGTGTTACAGATAGTTCGTGACTCAATGTTCACAATGAAGGCATAGGATTTTTTAACACCTGAAAATAAAATTTCTGTTTTTCTAATGAACTAAATTGTATTAAGGACAATTCTTTTTTATTATTAGCTAAAGATGAAGAAATTTCCTTTCCACAGTTCAGTTTCAGATTCATCCATTCTTATTCAGGCTTTGTAATATAATTAGTAGGTAAGTGCATTAATTTCAGAAGCTCTGAAGTTTTATCGTTAAAGTATGTACACCCTGTATATCAGATACTATTCTAATTTTTGGATTATTGTTTTTTGTATAGTTTTCCATAATAAAAGCTGTTAATACCCTGCTAAAATTATGGTTGAAAACACCACCATTCGAGGCTTTTGTCAATATTGTATCACTAAGGCATTACTTATGATTTGATAAGAATCAAATTATTAAGTAATGCTGCATTTTCATATTCACCAGAATTCCTTTGTGCAATTATTCCATTATTTATTTCAAAATACTTCAATAACTTTCAAGATATTAGAATTTGAACGTAGATGCCATAATTTGAACAATTCACCAGCTGTTATAAAATTTCACTTGTCACTTCACTGTAGGAATTTGTATTTTTTCAATATTTATAATGTCGAAAGATTGGGGAGTTTTATAAACGACCCACATTTATTCAAGGATTATATGGATTAACCTACCATGAAAATAATATCGAAAAAATTGGTTCTTTTCTGCTTCACTAATTTTCAAAATTAGGTGTACCAGGTGCCCTTAGGGACAAACCACAAATATCCGTAACATTGTGTCCTATAATCGGTTTAAATTCTTTGCAATAAAAAAATCACAGGAAAATAAGGTCCAATTGCATTCTAGGATTTATCAGTAGCGTCGTTGAGATTCTCATGAAGTTACAGGCCGCTGAAGATTATGATAATAGCAGCAACGAAAGAACAAATAATGGAGAAACAATGGAGGGAAAACAAACAAAATATATGTATATATATATATATATATATATATAAATATATATGAATATATGTATGAATAGAAGACATAATGCATTGATCAAAAGAAACACATATTTCGGTATGTTACACACTTCAGGAAAGATGGGAAAGCAAGAAAAGGGGACAGAGTATTAAGAAGTAATCAACAATGGAATCGGAAAATGTTGAAAAGTGAAACAATAACAAAAAAAAATTAATATTTGTGAGACATAATAACACCTAATGAAAATAACCATGATAAGAAATTAACAGGAAAATGATTTCAAATTATGAGAATAATTCTGACACCATACAGTAGAGGAAATGGGACTGTAAGACGCAAAAGTAATAAGAAAGAGATGATGGACTGGAAAATCGAATATTAATATAAGATTTATAAAAGACACGAAGACATAATGAGAAGAAGAAGAGCAGAAACCAGCAGAAAAATTACCCCCGATATGATCTAGACCAGATATAGAAAAAAAATCAAGAGCTTAGGCATAAATAACAGACATGATGTGAAAATTATCACTAGATAAGAAGAGTAGCAACGTATTCTATGTATTATGCTGCTTCTCCATATTTTACAGTGATCGTACGGTTGGTTTTAAAGCACACCGTTAGATCGGACCATCACCTCGAACTACGTAACTTATTTTTTGAACGATCTTCAAAATTCGAGACTGTAGTGTAATTAGTAACATTTCAAGCCGTTTTGAACGTATCGGGCAATCTATTAGGTGAGCGGTCGCTTGTATATTAGTTGAAGAATTTTTTGTTTTTGCTTAAAACAATATGATTGCTCCATTTTAACTCTCCACTCACAGTTTGTGACTGTTTAACTACAAAACGTATTACACAATACGTACTAAAACTAAATAACGAATCAGGCAAACCATTGTATCGTAACATTGAAATTATAGCGAACATCGAAGATAATTTGTAGAATAACGACGCAAAAAGGAAATGGAAAATGCACTTGAAAAAATGTGACAGAATGACCACCAAAGCTTTAGTCTGAATATACCATAATTTCAGGAAAAAAAATTTACCGTTAATACCGTTTAAATATATTTTGAAAGAAAATGAAATGTTTTCTAGTGATTATTCTGATTTCAGCGCAAAATTTATTTAAAAGATATTTTCAAAATATCTCCGCCCATGTCGGATTTAAGAATATCCTACTGTATACTCAAATACGTAAATCTTTTGTCAATTGAAGTGGTTTACTTGACATATTTTTGTGTCATTTGTTAAACTGAAAGGGACGTGGGCCGGAAAATGGGCAGGAATTAACGAAATCGAGATACATTGTTAAAGTTTGCGGTTGAAATATGTTTATAAAGTAGCCCAATGTTCTGTGAAATTGATCGGTTTTGGTATTTAGTTATGGTTGGGGTGGTAACGTAACAAAAACGATCAAATCGATTTTGCGTTTTAAGGGCTCATTTCTTTACGAATGCGGAAGTTTGTGTTCAGTTACTTTGTTACGATACCTTATCGTCTTTTGTGAAACATTTCACTTTCATCACATAGTTTGGAATGGTATAGATATGCAACAAGTATCAATAGAAACAAGAAATAGGGAATATAAAGATTAATTGACACTTTTGAGATGTATTTTGTTTTAAAAATACTCCAATAAAATGAATTGAATGATTTACTTCTTTCAATTACGCTTTTTGTGTAAAAATGCTATGTATTTCACTATATTTTTTCACAAAAGAAATATAATCTCGCCCTGTCTGTTAAAATAGGTATATGTTAATATTTCAATCTGTATCAAATTTCCAAACACGAATTTCAAATCTTATATTGTGGGATGATTGATGATGACCTGCTCGAAAGATTCCATATGAACTGATTTGAATTTGAATTAGTTACTGTATGTTAGTTTTTATTACTCTTTATGTGAATGATAAACACTATTCAAAAAATGTTTTGTTATATTTGTTAAATTTACTGTTATACAACTACATTGTTGAGAAGTTTCTGTGAAAGATATTAAACTTGAAATCCCACGTACAGATTAGTGACGCATTAAGAATGTATATATGTATAGGTAACTAATAATAAATTTGAAAATTGATCATTTAAATCGAAAAAACACCATGAAAATATTTAGATCAATCACATGTAAAACAATGTAAATGATCGGACAATGATCATCTTATAAAAAATAAAAATCACTAAGAAAGACTATATGAAGACCCTCAAAGCACTAATATGAGATATTTGTTCATATCAGAATTTTGATTCTTTGATAAAATAAAACGTTGTAAGAGATGGTATAAATAAAAAGATAAATAGTACTCAACCGTAATATGATAACAATGATTGGTTGACTTTATGGCATATGCCTTGGATTTGGGAAATTAAATAAGGCAAGTCCGTAGCCATCTTCTGCTTATTTCTACTACGCTTGTGATCTTCGGATGGTTTTCATAGAATATTTACACCATTGAAAACAAATACATTTGTAAGAGAAAGAATCTATAACACTTGATGTATAATAACAATTTTGAGAGAGAAGAAAAAATTAGGATATCTGTGCACCAAAATAAATTGCACACTGTTCACTACTACCAGTTTACCGAAACTGGATTTTGGATTGAACATTTTCGATACCATTACTAATGCTTTACTGTTTTTCGCTATTTAGTTACCCTTCTTTGTCACCTTTATTTGTGATAGTGGCACTCAAATATTCGATTTATTCCACTTTTTCTACTCTGTAATTCTTATTTCCATTACAATTTTAGAAAATAACAGCTTTCTGGTTGTCTCTCATTACCATCTATTTTGTTTTTTCCCCGTTTCGCACTAGAGCACTAGTCAATATTCTGTTGCCTTGTCTTCTAGTAACTTGACTCTTTGAAGTTTTTTCCTGGAGCACTATGTCGTCCACATATGCTAAACATTGATGTTTCATACGACTTTAGTATAACCACTTGAACTAAGTTAGAGAAAAGCTGTGGATAATGGTTATTCTTTTCTCAGACCTTTCCCTATATTAAATTCGTTAGAAGTACTGCTCTCCCAAAGTGAATTGCTTTCGATTTTTCGCATTGTTACTATAGAAAAACAATGTTTTCAGGACGATGCACCTTCTCATACTTCGGTGTGATCTCCAGCTAGTTTTCCCTGTTTCCTAACTTTACTACTAGTTTTACTTTGTTACGGGAGAGAGATTTCTATCAAACAAGAAAGAAAGCAACTATTATTTGTAAGGGTTGAAAGGTAACTTGTTTCAGATTTACACAAAAACTAGAGATTTAAATTATGAAAACTTGTATGCGTAGTTTGAGAAAAACCTTGTGATACTCTCGTCGTTTGTTATTAGAGATTAGATTAGAAAAGTAAACTTGACGTCGAGACGTAAACGTGTATTATAAATTTTATTTAAATTGATCTTAAGATTAGCTGACAGTAGGTTTCCTGTTGGATATTTAGTTGAATTAAGAATTATTCGGCCATATGAATAAACAATTTAATTATAATCTGTTATATTGCATTCATATTTATATACATACATATCGATTATTTATTCTAAACAGAGAGTCAGTACACAAAAGTTTATCGGTAATTAATACGCTTCAAGGTTTCTTTTTATAGAGGCATCAGTGAAGCACTTCATTTAGCAACATAAGCATGCAAAAATCCAAATAACGTCGAAGTATGCGGGTATTCGCGAAAAACAATAGTGGATCGTCCAGCACATCACTAATTAGACATTAGAGGGTGTCAGTTCCCACGCGAAAGAAGGCCGTGCTAAACAAAACAACTTCATTACGTAGTCACTTCTGGTGTCTTCGTTGCGATTTTTTCTAATTGTATTTCTGCACGCATACTCATGCGTCGAGATAGTATTTGAAATGGCGGATAGCCATTTTATAAAACGTACAAAGTAATTTATATCTACATTCATATCCTAAGAAATTATCATTAAAAGTCTTTAATTTTTATGAGTAAACCGGTTTATGAATCTAAGGAACTATAGCTATATCTTTAATAATTAAAATTGAATTGATCAATGACAACTATCAGCTGTCGCTTATCAAATGTTTTTGATGTTTGTGAAGTGACAAGCTTTTATAGCAACTCATGCCTTTGGCATCATGTCTTCATCTTGAAATAAAACACAGGGTTATATATGATAGTATCGAATTGCAAATATTTAAACGTTTCAAATATATTTTGAAAAATACTTACGAGAGTGCTTCACGCGCAACGTAAAAAAGTGAAAACAGCTGAAGATCTCGTGGTTTCACAAAAATAAACACGTGAATGTGTGAAGTTGCACACCAAAAAATTAAAATGTTGTTTTGTTATTTAAAAAAAAGCTGGCAAATATATTTCATTGCAACCCGACAAAACTCAAATAACATAAATGGAAACCAAAAAAATAAACCAATATTATGACTAGAAAATGTTCATTTAATTTCGATAGAATATATTATTTGTTACATGTCATTTTTTAAAAGGAAAATTGTTCTTGTAAAAAATTTATATAGATAATTGTAAATTTTAAATGAAATATTTGAATATAATTGTTTAAATGGTTTTCAATTGTACACAAGCTGTACAAAACAATAAAATATAAACAAGAAGTACAAATATTTGTTATTCAGTAAATCTTAGTTCTCTTAAAATTTTACATGAGGAAGATTAACATCTTCATTGTTAAATAAAAAAAAATATACGATTTATAATGATAGGTTCGTAGCAATATTTTTTATGAATCAATAATTCTAGCCATAATAATAAAAAAACTGATTCAAATAAACTGAAAAGCGTGATATTCAGTGTAAATATTCATAACGCAACCTTATTTCGAAACACTTTATGAAACATCGATTAAATAATTGTGATAGACAAAATAATTAATGTTTATAACAACTTATCTTGATAGATAATCAATTTATTTACCTGAGAAGACTGATAGCGGATATTTTTCTTTATGAAAAAAGCCTTGCCACACGCATAATTCAGTGGTGAATAATCATCATTGTGATTATTAATTATGCATAATTAAGTTGTTACAGTTCATCTCTCTGAATAGTTATTAATGCAAATCAGTAAATATTATTGCTACAAGAAATATATTTCTATTTTAATTGGGTAGTTGTTACCTATTAGATTGATTTTCGAAGAATCCAATGTATATATATTATGATGAATATTATTCTAATTGATGTCAGATAAAGCCTAGTCATTATTTGAGCAATAAAATTTTTATATATTTCATAAATATGAAAAAACCATAAAACTGGTCTTAAAGACACAGTTATTTATGTGGATTTATTTGAGATCTGCAGGCAACTACAGTTGACACTGGCTAAATATATCCGACAAGTTAATAAAAACTAACAAACTAAAAATGAAATTAATCAGCTTTATTGGAATTCAAGAAACAGTGAAATTTCAATTATTATTTTATACTAGGTTTTGTTTGATCATTGAAAAAATACTGACTAAGAATTTATTTTTAATTTATACTTGAGTAATTTAAAGAATTAAGATCGTAATTTTATAAGTGAATAGAGAAGATGGAACTTTAGACAAGCTCAAACTATAGCTATATAAATATCTAAAATTTTAAAATTCATAAGGTTCTTCGACAGGTATTCGGGTAACAACTCCCGTATAGGAAGTTACTAAAGAAGTATAATAATTGTATTTAGAAATCTAATGAGATAAAGTTGTTGATAGTGAACGTTGAAAAAAGGTTTGTACAAAAATGCACATCAGAGAAGACTGTTTACATGGTTGGTTTGAAGAATTTCATCATGGTTGTGCATTCTTCAGTGATGAATGTCGAGAAGGTCGACCAAAGTCGGTTGCCATTCCAAGAAAAAACGATGCTGTACGTAACATGATTAAAGAAGATTGGCATCTCTCAGCACATCGCAGACTGCAATACAATCGATTTTACATGAACATCGCAGCATCCTACATCACGACAATGCCAACTTCTACAAATCACGTGAAACAACTGAATATTTGAAAGAGAAAACATCGAATTAATTTTCTTGTTCTTCTAATTCCTTAATGGCGAATATTTCCAAAAGCTATAAAACATTTTCAAACGTGTTTGTTTTACTTGTTGTAAAAACTTGAAAGGCAACCCTCGTACGGTACTTCCTATCATAGAAACCTGATTTAGCAGGTTCCATCTTCAAACAGTTGTAAAGGTGGAATGCAGCAATGACTACGTGAAACTGGATACGATGGTACTGTAACTAAGGCTGAGTTAATATCTACCATCAAAGTACATCGAGCCGATTACATTCAATACGCGGTGTCACACTTTTACGACTACCATGGTATCATAGCGGGCTTATTCTTTATAGAACTTGTTTGGGAAAGACAAAGTTATGTGACGCACCACAATTTAACATTCCAAATTGCAGATGTGGAGGGAGCATTTGCTACGTACTGCAATAGATGGAATTAACCCAACTTCATGGAAAATAGCTATAAATCACGTTCCAATAAGAGATATATGGTCAGTTATTGAATAAATTGCTATTTATGTTTTTAATATTTGGAGGAATGATTTATTGTATCAGTTTTTTACTAATTTCCTGTTATGCCTCTCTTATTTTTGTATTATTGAGCCGTAGTTGCAGTTTCCATTGCTTGAATCAAATATACATTTGTCTTCTTCTTTAAATGTGGATCTATATGAAGGATGATATTTTTCGACAATTATGCTAGATATAAATGGATTGTATTCCAATTAGAAATATTTACATTTCGGCTTCAAACTACTCGTCCACCTCTAGTCTACTACCAACTTTTATATCAAGTTTTACTATTGAAGAGCATACCTGATATAAATTCAAATCAATTCACTGATTTCTACGTGTAA
This sequence comes from Diorhabda carinulata, assembly GCF_026250575.1. Classification (NCBI taxonomy): domain Eukaryota; kingdom Metazoa; phylum Arthropoda; class Insecta; order Coleoptera; family Chrysomelidae; genus Diorhabda; species Diorhabda carinulata. The sequence goes on from NC_079462.1 coordinate 18,130,513, forward strand.
AAAATGAAACAAATGAAATAAATTTAGTCAACTCACAAACAATAATTTGAAATTGATTGTGTGCCATATATGATTCTTTTCTTTTACTTCCACAAGCTCCTTAAAGTCGAGTGATAAATTTGCAATCTTATATCACAAAAACTAAATGGATAAATATGAAAATCATTGAGTGTTTTTACATTTATCCATATTAGTTTTTAAGTTGCTCAATCTAAATATCTTTTACCTTTCTAAGTAAAGTGTTTGTGCTTTGAGCCGCGGTACACTGATTATCACTATTAAACTAAAGAATATGAATTTAGAAAATGAACTAAAAAATGTTAAAATAAGTAAGTATAAGCACCCAAACCTAAGTTAGAAACAAACAAAATAAAAAAAAAATCGATTGTGAATCTGCAACAGTAATTTATCCATACTAGGTTACGTAAAGGGAAAATGTTAACATAAAAATAGAAATTAAATGATTTTTCATATGAATAGACACTTTCTTGAGAACGAGTTAGTTATTTAGTAGATATTCGATATTTGATATTTGATACGATAATCAACAATGACGTTTAATGAGATTCAAATAAAATGATTATTATTTCGATCAAAATAGTTTCAAATACGAATGCTTACAACGTTATGTTAACATTTGAAAAAATAAATGACAAAGACGTTTTTGTCGTTCAAAAAAATTTGTTAATTTAGACAATAATCACTCACTCTGAACAAGACAGTGCAATGAATCATTTTAGAAACGGTTTTTGGTCATTAATTTGTTATTAGTAACAATAATTATTATAAATGATGATTATATAGGAGATTTTAAATGAAGAGGGTTTCATTGAACACAACAAATAAGGTTGTTTTGTTTTCATTAGTTGAAAAGGGTTCTTTACAAGTGAACATAATTTTTGACGCGTTCGGAAATTTTATGCGGCCCTTGGAGAGCTTGAAAGTTAAATTTTCCTTTATATGAATGAACTAACTAGAGAATTTGGCAGAATATTAAGTTAGATTGATCGTGGTTCACTTGGAGGACCATTGTATTACCCTTTTCATAATTTGGAAACTTCGTTAACTACCTTCCATCTTTTTTCATTCAATACCATATTTTCAAGTTTTTCAAAACCAAAATGTTTTTTCCAATTTTTTTTAATAGTTGTCACCCTCTATTTCTGCAATATTTTGCCAACAGTGCAAAGTCCAATGGTCTTCTGGATTTAGTATTCCGTGAATACTCATTATTTTTTTCTCTCTATATTTATTCTTGTTGAAATCGCCCAGGATATCGTACAATCAACTCTGTATGACTATTTATCCTGATATTTGGCTCTGATTCCTGTGTCAATAGCATCTTTTAACAATTCAATCGGTAGCACTGTAACTGTTTTTTCTGCATTCTCTTCCATCGTCCCCCTTTTTGCCAGTTTATCTTTAGATTTCCCTCCCATTTAATAATATAATGTCCAGGTATTGAACAGAGGTTTATTTTAGTGTTACGAATTTAAAAGAATGCCTCGCGACAAATCTTTACCACTTTGATTTTGTTGTTTTTAATATTATTTTAAAAGCTGCTTTGCTAGCTGCGTAAATTGTGGTTCTGTATGATTTTTTGAAATTCAATTTTTCTAAATATGCACAGGCTCCAGTTTCATTTTTTTAAAGAGCTATTTGCAATTCTTTTACACTTCATGATAAATTTTTCATCTCATTTATCTCTCAAAGAACTGTTTATTTTCATCTTTTTCTTTAAATCCGTTTTAGTGATATAAGTCCGTGTTATAAATTAATAGATATTTCATTCTATTTACCTATTTTACCCATTTCCTGCAGGATAGTTGTATGTCTATAACTCTTTTGCCTGTTTCCACTAAAGAGCACTTTCTATGTACAATTCTATAGGCTGTAGCCTAGGGATTGCTTATAGTGTTGCTTGTGCAGTACTTCTTATGACTCAGGTGAGTTTATAGATTCACTCCATACTACTGAGCAATACATTATGGTAATACTTTGGTTGTAGTCCCCCAGTTTTTTCCAAATATCCTCCTGCAGGTATAGAAAACCTTGACTCCTCTTTTCATTAATTCTTCAATTTCATTCTCCATGAAAATATGGATTCTAATATTAAGTTTCCTTTGAAAGGTGAAATTCTTGTCCATTCAATTTTCGTGCCGTGAACTCAAGTATTCTGTACTTCCTTAACAGAATTGATTCAATCTTTTTGAATTGGCTCACATTCCATTATTTTCAGCGTCCAAGGTGATACCTTCTAATACCTTCACTAGCATAAAAGTTATTTGGACAAATTTGATGAAAAAATAAACAGTTTTGTACCAAGTTACAAATTTAATTGTTTTGGAGTAAATTCAAAAATAAATTGTAAAAATGTAGTGAATGAAAAGAGAAAACAAAAATGGTGAATTTCCGCAAGATTTGCGATTTTCCACAAGTAAATATTAATAATGAATTATTGTTACTATAATATCCCTTCAAATGATACTATACTGTGAACAATTTAAAGTAAAGTCATTATTGTCTACGAATAGCCTCGAAACATTAAATTTCACCGTCACCGAGTACCCCTTTTCGCTTACCGGCGCTCGTTCTCGACTTATTCCGGGGTTTATTCGGCGATTGAACACCGTGCGCCCCAGTATTACCCAAATGCTGCTTGTTAGGGGGCGAATAAGCACCCCCATGAATACCGTGGGCATACGCAGTCCCATACGTGCCTTCAAAGTTACCATTAAACATAGTGCCCCCTTCGTAATCACTACCTTCTCGCTGCTTATTATTGGATCCCCCCATGCCTGTAGGTTTCACATCCAATGCACAAGATTGGGGGTTCTCGTGCATGAAAGCTCCCATGGCAACTGAGACGGCACTTTGATATTCGGGACCTCCAGCAGAGGGCGCGACAGAATCCGGTGTAGAATCTTTGGGCGGAGTAGGAGGAAAGGAGAAAATGTTATGAGCTTGTGTAGGTACCGAACTAGGAGACTGAGATTTATCGGGATCGCCACCACCAAACGGTACCCATGGACTTGAGTGACCGAGGGGTTTGGTACTGTCCGACAACCAAGGATGGAGAGGAGCGTGGAAGTGAGGCCTACACACTTGTCCTGTCGTCATTCGGGACGCTGAAACAAAAAAAAATTTAATAATATTTGTATTAGTTTGAATTTTAGTGCATTGTTCATATATTCGTAACAGCAGATCTCAATTACAAATTACATTATGAAATAATGATAGTGGCTCTAATTTGAAATATTAATCTAGAGCTAGAGCTAGAGAAGTGTCACCTAAAATTTAAGAAAGTAGGCTTATTTGATGATGAGAAATATTTTCTTTAGATGAGAGAATATAACTTCAGTTTTAATCCAATTAATACCTCTTGTCTTTTCTGAAAATACTACACTGTGAAAAAATCTTAATTTTTATCGCAATCCCTTTTGAGAATTTAATAAAATTCCAAGCTTGAACTTAGTATGGGTCAAAAACATTACTACAAACCACTGCCTAACATTTTGTGACAAGGATATTTCTATTAGTGTTGCGTGAAGGTTGTCTTCTAATGTGAGCAACATACTGAACTTCTTGTTCCATGAAATGTTTCAACAATGCTGTTTCCTTTCCTTCTTGCAGTCCTTTGAAATGTGTTTCGTTAAATAAAACGCATGCTTTTCACAACACAAGTTTTTCGCCGTAACCCACCATCATTAGAATTTCTATCCATCTTTTTTCGGCTAAACGAGCCATAATAATGGAAAAGATATGACGCTTAAATGTAAGGCTGACATCTTACCATCCTTCACTAGTGGTTGGGTGCTGATAAACCACTTCTGACACGGTATTTTGTCATGGTAAAAGAGAATTTTTTTAACATAACTTACGTTGTTTATTTCAAAATATAGATGTCACAACCTTATCAGTCAATTCTTGCGTTTTTGTTCGCTTCGGTCATTACTTTCAGTCCACTAAATTACAACAGCATAAGTTTTTTCTTTATGGTATCTATTTGTGAAGAGCTTTTGCATGCTCAAATTCTCATGTAAAATGTTATATCTACTAACTACAGATTTCCTGAGTCTCTCTGGGGAATTCACGACAACTTTAGAACAATCTAACACTGCAAACTTTGGAGCAACTCGATAAAATTATGAGAATTTTCGGGATCAACATGGAAAATCGAACATTTTCTGAAAATATCAATCACTGTCAATCTTTTTCAAATACCAAATTTCTATAAATTTTTTTTGTCAAATTCGTATGAATTTTCCGGACCTAATTATCTTTGGGCACTTTCCAAATAATATTGAAAAGAATTGTTCATAGTCACGTTATGAATTATATTATGAAATAAAATTATGAATTTTATTCAAATTGTTTAGGTTTTTTATAATAAATAAGTTTGAATTTGTGGAACCGTTAGTGCTATTCAAACTGTATTCACATTGTTTACATTACCACTATACCAACACTCACAATTACACTGTCTGACGCGCGTTTACCTTCAGTCTCTGAAGACGATAACTTGGTTATCGAAACGCGCGTCAGACAATGTAATTGTGAGTGTTGGTGTAAAGAGTGTATTCAGTATTTTATTTTTTAATAAATGGTATATTTTCTTATTTCCTTGTTATTGTTTCTGTCTCAGGAAAGTTTTCTTATCTTGTATCATTTTCGCTATTTCATTGATGATATCAATGACTTCTTAATCGATTTTCCAAATATTCAGATGTCTGTCTTATGTAAACAGCATTACGATTATCTAATATCACTTCTTTTATTTTTTTGTTGTTTTAGATTATACTTTATTGAAATATTTTAATAATATATTACATCGTTAGCGACTAATTCTGATATTATATTTATCGAAATAATTCGATAATTGGTGTAAAAGTCTGAGTTTTCCGCCGGTTTGTTCAATTGTCGTGAAACATCCTGTATAACTAACGACAATCAAATACAATACAATAAGTGGTAATTTGGCAAAAAGCTACTACACCTACCCGCATAATCTACTAATACAGTACTCTCAATTCCCTACTCCCAACTATGCACATCTGCCAAAATATGCCCCAACCCTCTTCCTATTTGCTAACTTTTCACTCTCCGTACACACGTTTTGCTATTGCGTGCCCTTCTAATACACAGGGATATTTAACCCCTCACCTGCCGGTCGCCATATTGAATCCACACCACAATGGCGGCTGATCCGCCCGGATTATCTGCCGATCCCATCAAAGATAGTCGCAGAGATTAGCGGGGATTCTAACGAACTTCCGCAGATGGTCATCAGAAAAGGGTTTTGAAATAGGGACTCTGCGTGTGAAAATTATACTCACATTTCAGTATCGTACTTGCAAATATTAGTAAATATAATAAGTAAAATTGGAAAATTCTTGTTTCTGTTATGAATTTTCAAATTCGCAATTACCAATTACAGTAACGGATAACTATACTCGAAACTAGATAAAATGTTATCGCAGAGAAATAGTAGCAGTAGAAAAAAAAATTTCGAAATATCCAATAAAGTAATCCACAAATGGATATTTTTCATTTACAACATTGCGCAATGGTAAAGTGGTAAAAAAAGACAAACGAGATTTATAGTAAGCTCTGGAGTGTATTAAATAACGTCGTACGATCTAAAATCGATATAGAAATACTCATTACGAGGGATAAACAGAATTAAAGGTTAGAAACCACAGGATTTTCAAACTTTTCTCACAATAACATAACTAGTTGTACTATTTTGATAATAGAAAAATCTTTCAAGTCTACTTTAATTTCTAGAAACTTGTCAAATTTTCGTAGCATTACGTTAAGGGTAAAGTAGTAAGTAAAGAGTAAATCCTATCCTGTGTTGGATATATTTTATAAATATATAAAAAGCCTATTGATTATATTAAAGCTATTATAAGATGTAATAATGCAGATTGTTCGGTAGTGACACATTTTTTTTATACAATGGTGTTTTGATATGTTAATTTAGTAATGGGTTTGTGTCTGCACTTTTTCTTTACACAGAATTGGGGGTGTGTTCTCACATTCAAATTATTCTCGTCATACGTATTTACCAAATAGTCCTGAATACAGTATTGACAAATAAAAAATTATTGATTTACCGATTTCGAGTCACTTCTAATTCTGTCACTTCTCCATATTTTAGTCACCATTTAAAACATTATATTTTTATAAATTTGGGCTTTTTTTATTATTTTTTTCTACTAAAGAACTGATTATAAATAAACAGATGTATTTAGATGATTGTCAATTTCTTTTTGCATTCACTTTTTGTGTTAAAATTATGTTAAACACAAATAACGTTCTTATTTTTTAATATAATTATTGTTTGCTTTTTAAAAGTGATAATTGAAATCAGATCAGCTACCATAGCCTTTATGTTAAAATGAACGGTAGCATTGAGGAACTGGACTCAGTACAGATCATCTTAGTAAATATTTCCACTGAAGATAACGTGAAAACTGTTTGTTAGAGTATTAAAGACAATCCATCTATCTAGAATTGCCCTCTTTCTAGTAAATTGGGCATTTCAAGAAAGACATTATGTAGTAATCTTCTTACACCTCCAGCTTGTTCATCAATCCTCTCAATTTCTATATCTTCATAGCTATTTGTTTCCGGTTTCTCAACTCAATTATTCCCAAATCCATCTGCACCCCAGCCAACTATCTCAACCGTGGTCTTACTCTTCCTGTCCTGACATTCTTAGCATTCGGAACCAGCTATCTATATATGTTCCAGTCAACTTATTTTCTTCTGTCACTTTCACTATCTTTTTTTTACTATCAACAGCATTCTTTCGGTCCCTTTCATCATTATCATTATCTTTATAGCATAAGTCATGATGGGCCTTAACGTTATTTTATATGTTTTCAATTTTGTTTTCATTTCTTTGCTCTTCATCATTTGTCTCCTGGCACCAAGTTGTCTATTGGCTGTTTGTATCTTCTTTCTTACTTCTTTGTGTTCAATCACCATTGTTCATTATTATCACACCTAAATAGTAGGATTTCTTCAACACTTTAAACTTACATCTACTAGTTTTTCCTCCGTCACTTCTTTTTTTTTATCTTCATGCTACTTTTTATATCTTTCATCTTTTAATTAATAATTTGTGATCCCATTTTTTGCCTGCTTTCATTAACTCCTCCAAGATTCCTTTCCTAACTGAAGATGTACCAATACAAAATTCAAATTGTGCAAACATTGATATCGCAAAACCACCTATAATGTCTGCAAGCTTAAGTCGATTGTTCAAATATCGTTTCTATGATGTATGGGGCGCACATCTATTTAATTGGCAATCTAAAAATGAAATTGTAGATTTTGGGCTCTGAAAATTTAATAATTTAAGGGTAACATACACCAATCTAAAGGAGATTCCCTTGGCTGCCGTGTTCGCCAGACTGCGCTTGAATTTTTTTGTGTGGCTAAGCAGAATATGAGGAAGAAAAGATTTGAAAAGATTTGAAATCACCAACCCCTGTATCGAAAAACGTTTCTGGATATGTGATATATAATATCTATAAAATATGTTTAATATTCAAAAAAATAATCAAAATTATTAATTACCACAAGAGTTATCCGTGTTTAACATTAGTATGTTTTATTTAACACACTTTATGAAATTCTAAATTATTTCTTATTCTTATATCTTTTAAACATAAACTAATTACAGTACCACTTTCACAAATTAGTTGATCGCGATCTCTCAATAATTTGAGTTTAATAACTTAATCATCTAATTAGAACCTTCAACTGTCAGATTTTTTTCATTATAACATTCTCCAATTTCACAAAAAAAGTCTAATTTCATGTCTACTAATCTGTTTCAATGTTCTGTTTTACTAATCATAGCGATTGCAGTATTGAAAAAAATATATTATTTTTGAATTATCTCAGAGCTTGTGCCTACTAATGACTCCGTAAATTCATTAATCTAACCGCAGATCTCATGTTAAAATATAAGAGACTTCAAATTGAATTCCCTTGTAGACATTGATTCTAAAAGTTGGTGATTTACGACCCGTCTAATGACCCTCAATTTACATAATAGTCGACAAAAAATTGGCCCCCGGCGCCCATAAAACGGTCTGCGATTTAATTTGAATACAAGGCAGTGTGTTATTTCGACGGACCCTGTATGCAACATGTGCTTCAAATCATATACCACGTCTAGAAAACACCAAAGCTCTCTCTTGTTTATGCCAACTACACCATCATAAAGCGCATTTTCAGATTGGCATGCAACATAATATGGCGTGATCTGTGTACTTCGGAAAATAAATATGAAACTGTTACTACAGCGTTGTCAGATATAAAACATTATTCACGATGATTTTGTTCTGTGAAATGATAACTAAAAATTGATAATAATTTAGGTAAAATTAGAACTTTTCACAAACTGTTGCTCTTCATATTGGAGGTTCTGTATTAGAAACATTGTACTGTTGATACTGGATTGATTACTAAATCTATATGTATAGACTTTGTTGTATTATACAGTAAACTATACATTAAAGATATGACGATTTCAATTAGTATTGAAACAATGCCACATGAACATTATTGACTTGAAATATTGATTGCAATATTACTTTTAAAGGTATAAATACGTTATCGCAGATAATTTATCAGAAAATCGACATTCTCTTATAAAAATATAATAATCATCTTAGCAATCAAATTGTAAAAGGATAATAAAGTATAAAAGCAACTGAAATCAAAGAATTGTGGCATATATCGAACATATTGGAAAGACACAAAAACCACCTGTTTAATTGCATGATCTATGCGTTTTACCAATATAATCAATGAGATTCTGCTTTTTGGTTAAATATACAAAGGGAAAATGTAAATGTATCGAAGATCAGGTATAAATCATGTAAAATATTGTCAATAATTGTGTTTAATTTTGTTACGCTTTTGAGCTCCGCTCTCCTTGGGCATGATAAAAGCGATAATCCCGTTAATCGTAGCATATTTGTTATAGATTTTTAAATTTTTCTGCTAAATTTGACGCGACTCTAATTGAGTCCTGAAACATATCTTAATTTGGTGAACAATCACTCAACATGGTTATGTTACTGGAAGTGTTTGTTTAAGTTGTTCAGGACATTTTTGAAAATTGACTACTGTTAATCATGAGCACAGAAGCCTATAAAATGAATAGAATTTGACCAAGACGACAAATCTTCTGAAAAATGTACTTTTTTGGACACATTGCAGACCACTTCAAATTTTTCACCAAGAACAGCCACTAATTATATACTAATTATAAAATAAAAATAGTATTAAAACTTCAAATGACTAGTGTTCTTGCAAATCTTCACATTTTTTCTCAGTTCCGCAACTATGAGAATAGGAGATTGAAATTTTGAAATGGTAAGACAAAATTAGATTTTTTTGAGTGAGAAAAGAACAAAAAAAACTTACTTTCGCGATACATTCGGCAAACTTGTGTAACAGACTTCTCCTGTCTAAAAAAATATTTGTGCTTCTGAAATTTCACATCAAATTAACTGAGAATCGAAATTCACAATGTCATTCAATAAAATATACCCATTTAAACATATATTAGGGTAATTAAGTCCACTAAATAGGGGAAAACTATCACTACACTAACACACGTAATTAGACTTCATAACATTGACAATGTTGATGTATTGATAGTATAAACAGTGTGTTCGGAATCAACGTTTCCTTCTAAAATTTTTAAATCTGTGACATGTTAGTAATTGTTGCCCCTGCGTCTATTATTTTCAAGAGTGACTAGAGTTGTAGGGCTGTACAGCTCCGAAACATGTCGTGGATTTAGGGAACAAAATGTTTACATTCGGCAACATTGCTTGATAGTATTACGACCATTTTGCAAATAAAGTTGTCTGCATGTTTATGTTTAAAAAACGACGATGATATACCCGTTTTCGTGTTTTCTGATATTTCGACTTCACGAAATCGGCATTTAGTTTCACTGGTTAGATGGTGACAAGATTAGATTATTTGCGATTACAACTTAGTTGAAATATTGACAATGTGATAAGTATATTTGAATTGTACAAGTTTAACTTTATAGATATTTAATGTAGGTACTACAAAATTAATTAGGAATTTCGTGGTGGTATGAAAGGAATGTAATAATGGGTTATTCATTATAAATAATTTCATTATATTACTAAAACTTGTGGATATCACGTGAGAATTGGCCAAACATTTGGAATAGATTTTACCTGGTATACTAGCTTTTATAGAATACTGTTCAATATAAACGATTACTCAAGTCAAGGTTAAATAATAAAAACTTTGTAGCATCAATTTTAATGTCGAACATTTGTGTCTCTACACCCGAGACACAAAATTGACGATATAGTATTTGACGATTAATGATAGGTAGTGCAAGAGGTTGTGAAAGCCTTAGACATCTCATAGGGCCCAATGGTTTCTATTTTAAATGATCCCTTAGATATGAAAAAGCCTTCCGCACTGTTTGTAAATAGACCACACATGCAATCGTATGAAAACGAATATTTGAAAATGTTTCAATCGCAATATGAGTGAGTTTTTGCTTCTTTTCTTAACTGTAGACAAAACATAGATCCTCAATAAGACACTAGAGATCAAACAACAGATCAATCAGCGTCAAATAACTCTAACGAACGCATGATGACCGTTTTTATTGTGACACAAGCGATAAAATCCAAATAATAATCTTTAAATAAGTCGTAGTGACATATTTAGGCACTTTAATACAACAACAATATTAAAGTTCTTTAGTACTAAGGAGTACGTACGAAATCGTTAGACAAAATTTATAGGACTCAAAGCTTTTTATCAGAAAACCTGTGAATCAGTTAAAAAGACACAGAATTATTAGCCCACCTGCTGGACCGCTAGATATTGTTTCACTTTTATCAGAATTGTAGTTCTATATTTCTAGACTATCGTCTTGGGAAGGACACCAATATATAGGAATAACCAAAACAAAATTTGTAACTACATCTACTGTTTATTTTATTGTAAGCAAGCTTTCGATATGATATGGCTGAAGCATAGGGAACTATTATCGTCTTTACTTTTTAACCTCACATCGGAAGCATCAAATTCTATCATATTCTGACGATATGGTATGACTAGCCAAACATGGCAGTGAATTAGAAAAAGTATATAGTAGATTGGAAAAGGAAAAAAATTCGGGCTCAGGGTAAATAACGCGTAGACCTAATATATTGTAAAATAATGGAGAATCAGAGAGGAAACACAGTATCATTCTGAAAAAGTCGGACAAAGGAATATCCAAAGCAGCAACGATTTGATCGTACAAAATGATAATTAGACAAACTTCACTGTGTGGATGGGAATCCTAGCCAAGAAGTGTGCTAAAAAATAGAAGTATGGGAGAGGAAAGCAAAAAAAATACTGGAAGACGTGACAATGAATAACGACACATATAAGCTGTGATATATATTATGAAAGTTAATAAAAATGTTGATAAAACGGTTAATACCTTCAAGTTTCGAATTAATCTGAAGAGAAATATATAATAAGAATAACCAATATATTTTTTGTCTAAGTTCGAATGTTTGGAAACGTTTGTGATAATAATAATAAACACACTACTCGTATTCACTTCTACACCAACTCTCACAATCACACAATTACAATGTGCGACTTTCAGTCTCTAAAGATAACGATAGTTATCGAAACGCGTCTCAGACAATATAACAGAATAGGAGTAGTGATAGTGTGTTCAGTATTTATTTTCGATATAACAACAATCAAAATCTTTGAATAATATATGTTAACGACATAAAATGGCTGTGCATTGCGGAAAAATAAAGGCCACGGTTACATTTTGCAACTTCAGTTAGCATTATCATAATGTCTCGATATTCTATTTTTGACAACAATATTCCATAAATTTATAAACATAACTTGTATAGTTTTTACACAGTACTACATCCTAGTTAAATTTTTGTCTACTCACATCCATTTCAGTTCAAAAAATGATGATCTTGTTAATACTATTGTATCATTCCTGAAATTTGTCGTAATTGAATTTAATTATCATTATTTTTTCATGACAATCAAAATCTAATATACCATTTTAATGAAAAAAGTAACAACTCCTTAAAAAATATTATGTTTTGTATGTTTCCACTCGATAGTTTATAAAAATTAGTTGTCTAGTTTCGCTAGTGATCTAATTATCCGATAAATAAACCCGAGTTAATTAATAAGGTCGATGAAACGTTCAAAAGTAATTATTTTGTATATTTTTACCCACAGTTTCTGTTTGTTTGAGAAATGAAAATGATTATACATTTCGAGCACAGTTGGCAATCTGATAACCATTAATTTTGGTGATTTCGGTGATTTGAATCTTGTACCTCATCATTTGAATTAATTAGGAGTTGCAGATGCGGAACACCGATACTATCTCTAGGAAAGTATGGTGTGCACTTAGTAGGTTGTTGGTACAATCCTATAGATAGACTTAAACACGGTGGTTTTAAAGCGTGGTAGTTTATATTCTCTAACGGTTCGTTGATTACGTTTTCTTTGGAAATAGTATACGGTTTGACTTAACTGAAAAAAAGTTAAGTAAACAACGGTACTACCAGTACTCAGAAAAACTTAATGAGAACAAAGATCACGTCTGTAAAACTGCGAGGGGAAAAAATGAAAAACCATCTATCATCTATAGTTCACTAGAATTTCGATTTATTGTAAATGATCTAACTCCATATATTTCTACTTCTACAGCTTTCGCTGCCTTTCTTTTCTCAACTGTACAGAGCTCAGTAAGTAGCCGTTTGTACGAAATAACAATTTGATAAATTTGAAATAGCTTTTCTAAAATTTCTTTCTAAATTATATCCTATTCAGATTTTTCACCCCTTAGAAGGGAATTTTTCATGAAACGAATAATTTCTTCTAATAAGTTGAACTATATCAACAGCTAATGTACATCAAACTATTAATTTTGAAAAGTGTTGATATACAAATAACATTTGCAAACTGGCATGTCTATATTGAATAAGTTGATAGGATTCATCAGATATATTTTTTAATAATAATCAGTCTGTAACTAATATCACAAAACTACATCAAAATCATATTCAACAATATACTCAAAAACTCAAATTAGTAGATTGATTAAAAGTGTGTTCAATAATGGAGTGGATGCAGTTAGTTCTTTGCTTTTCGTGGAGACCCGCGTTCATTTTATTTCTGAATCTCTCAGATCTTTCCATTCATGCAGGTCTAAGTCTCAAGATGTTTTGGTGAAGTTATCCTTGATAATTAAAAAGCTAGTCACCCATCATATTTCGCACCTAGAATAGCAGTTAATTGTTATAACAGATTCATCAATGTGTGCCTCAGCTTTTTCCCACCCTATATAGAAACTTTTTTACGAGCAAGCTTTCTTGCGAACTGCACCAAGAATAGGCTCTGTACCCACTTGCGATTTTGATTATCTCCTTTTGGCATTAATTTTCCATGGATTTATAATTTATGTTTCGTATCGTCCTTATGACTTCGAATTATATCACAAGGTTCAAAAGCTGAACTCCTAGTAGGACTTGAAGTGTCGTATGTATTGACACTATGATACTAATATAGTAGGTACTGAAGTTTATCCAGTTACACTCTGGTTTTTATTTTGTCCCACAGGCCACATAACGGCACTGTATGAAGGGAGAAGTTTAACTAATAAGTGCATAACCAATAGGAGGTCCCTTGTACAGGTTTATTTCTTGATTCTGGTGTAATTATAGCATAAGCTTCATTTTGGAATAAGCCTACTGTAGACATCTGATTCAATCTGTATCTTCTTTTTTAAGACAAGCGTTTTTCAATCTATAGTTATTTGTATGTTCTCAATTTTCAACTACATGATATAGTCAATACCAATAAAAGAATACAATATATTATATCTATTATAATTTACTTTAAAGTTTTATAGTTGCTCTAAAAAACTATGTGATATTGTCTAAAAATGTGATTTTGTCATAATTTTTCTTTGGTTCATCTTAAATCTCTATGGCTCTTATTTCTTTGTCTTTCACTATTTAAAAACACTTATTCTTTTCTGTCTTGGACTAGATTTTCAACGTAATAACTCATAGACACAAATTTTATATCCACCAATTCTGTTGCAAAACTTTTTCCTAAGAAAGATGAGTTTTCATAAATTCTAATTCAGTTTTCCAAAATTTCACAAATTTTTCATGATTTTACGGTGTTTCAATAAGGACGCAAAATTTGAATTTCGCGCCATGTTTGACAGTCATAATGTCACAAGATTATGACGTGACAGATCGGAAATTTACAGCTAGGAGCTAATGAACTTGGAACATTAAAATGTAGAACAACGCTTCCTCGTTGTCAAAAATTCTTATCAAAACAGTGAAAGTTTAATTGCCACTATTCGTAAGGTTCATCCAATAATGTGCCTAATTCTGTGAAAAGAATAATCAAGAAATTGAAAAGTACTGGTTTGGTTAGTGATGATAGCTTGTAGAGGTCGTTCAGAACAATTCTCCATCGGACACAAGAATTGGACATTTCAACAGGAACTCTTCACCGAATTCTCACTTAAGATATATAGCTGCACCTCTACATAATCCAACTGACTCAAGAATTTGTGCCAGTAGAACATGAACAGTGAAAAGAATTCACCAATTGTATCCTTGAGCAACCTGCAACTTGCAAGCAAAATAATTTTGAGTGATGATTCCCATTTTTAGCTCGATGGCTTAGTTAATAGACAAAAATGTAGGATTTAAAGCTTAAAAAATTCACGAATGATTCTTCAGAAAGCAACGTATTCACAACAGGTAACTGTATGATGTGCATTATGATCTAGAGGACTGATTTTATTCGAAATCGAATATGATAAAAAAGTAACGGTGAACGACAAACGTTATCGAGCTATGATAACACAGTTTCTTATGCCTCACTGGAAACTATTGATCTTGATGAAATATGCTTTCAGCAGAACGATGCCATATGTCATACCGCCCGTGAAACATCGACGATCTTGCACGAGTTAGCTCCTTATCGTTTCATTTCCCGATTTGGTGACCAGAATTGACCTTCACTCTCTTGCGATTCAACTCCTTTAGACTTCTAGCTGTGGGGTTATCTGAAATCACAGGTTTATGCCAATAAACTGCAACCATCGAAGCATCGAAAGCCGCTCTTATTGAAACATCACTTTTAAATAAAAAATACAATTGTCTAAAAAATTAACTTTTTCATATACAGATTATGAATAAGCTCATTCACTAGTTCCAAACACCATTAGCCATCTCAACGATGAAAACTCACAATTCTCATTGATCCAGATATATCATAACACGATAAATCAACGCATTGAAAGAATAAAATGAACAGAAAGGCCTTTAAATACAATTGCCTTTCGAAAAGTCGAAAAGTAAAAACCACCTTTACAGGCATGTTAATATAATGGTTTTATTATGCAATATCGATCTGATTCTATTGATCCTGAACTTTTCACTCTAGTAGTAACAAAGCGCGAAACAGGTCGAGTACAAATGTAAATTCGTAATCAGCCGTAATGACACGCCTTGTATAATGTAAATACGCAAATGAAAGTAAAACTTTGAAAACGAATTCGCACTTAGCTTATTTAAATTCATACACGGCAATCAGCAGAAAAGCTTATATTACATAAAAAAAGATATTTTACAACATAATGTGGGTCGAGAATCGATTCTTTTTAGAATTTTAGCAATAAAAATTGAAAATGAATCGTATACGAGGTGATATGATTAACAAATATTTATTTAAAGGAAATTAGGAAATAATGTCAACTTTGAGGCGATATTATGTTTTAAAAAAACTATCAAAAAAATAAATTTCAAATTTTTTACAAACAAAGCAATTTTGGTATGAAAAGTTAACACAGTTGATTCACAAACTATTCCATACCCACCAGTTACTTCGTACATCATATGGTTTATAGCATTATGGATGAGGTGGTCAGATGAATCTACACAAATTTAAAATAAACAAGATTCAAGTTGTTTATGATCCAGAACGTAGGATTTGAGAAAAGACTATGAGCAGCAATGTACCTACAATTCCAATTAGTTGATGGTACGAGGATATATTGAAAAGTTCTTAGCCTACTTTCAAAAAAAAATGTTTCTTCTTGCCCTGCAAACCAGACCTCCACAGCTTTTTATTACCTCCTCGTTGGAAGAAAATTTACGACCTTTTAAACTTTTTTTCAGTTGAAAAAAGAGGTGATAGTCGGACGGAGCCAAATCTGGTGAATAAGGGAGATGTTCTAGTAATTCAAACTCTAAGTCACGAATTTTTTGCATGATAACATGAGATTTGTGTGCAGGGGCGTTTTCCTGCAAAAACAAAACACCTTTGGATAGCTTCTCGCGTCTTTCCTCTTAAATTTTTCCCCGTAGAGTGGTCAGTAATGTCGAATAGTAATCTCCAGTTATTGTTCTACGCTTATCCAGAAAATCAATCATGACTACTCCATGGCAATCCCAAAAAACTGAAGCAAAAACTTTTGTACCCAAGTTTCATCTATAGTAACAATTAGTTTTAAGAAGTCTACATCGTTTTCAAGTCGAGCACAGATCGAACGCGATACTTTTACCCTTGCACGCTTTTGGTCAAAATTCAAACATTGGGGAATCCATTTTGCAGCAATTTTACTCATGTCCAAATTGATGTGAACTATATGATGAACGTGTTCGTATGAAATATTGAAATATTTAGTGCTTCAGATATCCGTTTTAGCCCAATTCGACGGATAAAATTATGTCATCGATATTTTAGGGCACTGACACAGAAACTGGCCTTCCCGATCGGTCATCATCTTCAATGGAAAATTTACCTCAGTGTCCAGTGGAATTATGCAGATTTAATGCACTTCGAAATCATACCAGATAGTCTGCGAAAGTTATGTGGAATTAGATCGAAGAATTTAGTGGTACTCAACTCTTACCATATCCAGCATTTAGTTCGGATCTTGTATCGTCAGATTAATAGTTACACAGATCCATGGCGAAATTTTTGCGAAGGAAAAATTTTCAATTCAAAGGAGATATTGAAAATGCAGTGCAACAATTTTTTGCATCTAAGCCGAGAGAATGGTTTTACCAAGGTCTCAAACAAATTGTTGAACGTTGAGTTGAGAACCATAGAATACGATGAGCTATACCTCGAATATAAATACTTTTTTGTGTGATTATTAGCAAAGAGAATATTTGAAATCGACATTAATAAATAAAGCATACTTATTTCATATAGTAACAATTCTAAATAATATTAACAAATATCATTTTGAGAAGCATTTTTAGAATATATTAATCTACTAGAATACAAAAGTTCTTCGATTAAAACAGGTTCTTTACACTTGTACACTAGAAAGTGTCTTTATTACCCTAGAATTGTTGCTTCTAAAATATTTATATAATAATAGCGAATAAATTTGAAAGTTGTCTACCTGCTTTTCAACTTTATCTTTTGTTATTTATATAGGGATTTATTGCATCTTTTTTCACCATAAGTAAGAACTATTTCTTTTTTATTTATACAATTATAAATGTAATGTTGAGGATCAGTTGAAAATATTCTAAATTGCCCCTTGTAAAATGTATTCCTACAAATTTTTCAGAATTCTCATTTAATATTGGAACTACTGGACGGAAATAACTTTTCAGTAAATATTTTTCTGACAGTAGTTGTTAAGAACTAATTCGAGGAAATAAAACTTGTTCTTTTATGCAAAACTTGAAATACCTACACTGTTCATACATAGTGAAGGTCGCATAGAAATCTTTCTAATAGTACTCGGAAATGAATAAAACTGTCCAAATTATCGAATGTACGACATGTTTATTCACATAGATTTTTTATTATCGGTAATATTCTCAATCATGCTATAAATAATTATAACATTTGCTTTTTCCCTAGAATGCATATAAAATCTTAATAAATTTATTGCAGTTATTTGTGGATCAATACATAAGTAATTAGTAACTAATTCGTTACTTTATCAAGGAATTAGTATGTATCTACTTTAGTTACCTTTTGTGAATCTAAGCTCTAAATAATTGAAAAAAATTGAACAATGTAGAATAATTATTATTATAAGGTTATTTCTCATTTCAATAAATTAATGCAATTAATTGTTAAATGTCCGGCATAAGTAGATTGATTTTCAATTTTAATAATACAAAAGAGGGACAAAAAACGCGAAAACTAGGTTGAGGTGAAGCGTTGACTGACTTTCATTGGATTATAAATCCTAAGTTTTTATATACTTATTTATTAAAACACCTGTAAAAATTATATCTGTTGTAAGAGATAATATTTCTTTCAGGGCATTCAGAAAGTTAAAACTTCACATATCACAAGAAATTTTTTCAACTGTCATGATACTTATGGTAATTCTGATCTTGTGTTGAAAATATTAATATGGACAAGTATGATGTGTTTTATAATCTATCCACTTCTTGCTAGCTGCAATTATTTGGGTAATTTAGGCAAAGTTACAGCGGCAATGGCACTGCAAAAATCGCAAATGTATATTGTTGACTAAATGCTAAAGCGGATTTTTATCATCACTCAGCGTTAAAACACGCCATAATCTCACAATTAACGTTATGCTCTTGAGTGACAGCTGGTGAAAAATTAAAATTTTCAAAGTATTCAAGTCATGCGTAACATTTTTGAAATTTTTTTTTCATTTAAATGCCATCAACTGTCAAAAATTGTTAATCAATATCTCTTTGCATTGAAATAGCAATAGATGCAATTTTACTACAAAAATGCTTCATACTGTTAAAGAATTTGTCATTGATTAAGAGCGGTGAATAATAAAAGCCACTCCAAAGAATACTGCAGCAAATCAGGATTATGATTGGCTACTAGTAAATATCTTGAAAAACTGACCTTTCAAAATAAAAAAGAAACAAAACGGCGATGACTATAAGACTCTCAAAACTATGTAGAATGTTAAATTGTTCGTGAATAAGTGTTACAGAGACTATGATTATGCTTTTAAACACATTCAATTATAATCACTTCATATCATCTCATGATGCTAAAAATGCAAAGCGAAGAAATCTGCAGCAGGAGCTCGAAATACGAAAACAAAGCTCCGGTTTTCTAAAGCACAACGAATTTATCAAAATAAGAGAGGTTTGTGCCGATAGAACACTCGACAGTTTGGTACATAGATGTTTTTTGTTTTAACCTACGACCTGGTCTCGTGTGAGTAAGAAGGCCCAAGTGAAAAACTATCTTAGATGAACTGGATCAGAAGTCAGAAAACGAGCTGAATAAAGTAAAATCCGTTTTATATGGTTGATCAGGAATCTTTCATTTGTCAGTTCAGAAGCTCTAAACTAAACAATTTGATTAACATTGATAGTTGAGGGAAAATATTTTTAGTATGCATACTCGAACAGTAGTTTATGATGAACCATTTATCACTATTGCAGTTATCTGTTATATTCAATAAAAAGATAATAGACAATAGATTTCTAACGTTGGCAATGTGTTTGTGCGCCACTGTTCACATTAATTTATTACGCTCGACCAATTCATTTGGCAACTGCGTATTTTGTTTTCATTTGTTTCAACATAAATGCGAGGTTGCACGATTCGAAAGAGATTTTATCGTAGATTTCCTTCCTGTTTTGAAAACCTTTGTGCCCGCGTATTAACTGAAAAAAAATCTGTTATTATAAGAGCATTATTGCCAATAAAGAAACTTATCATAAACTGGGTCGTAATTTGCATTATTTGCCTAATAGCGCCGTTACAATAAATTATTTGTTATGTAATCGCAGCTTCTAAAGGTTGCTTTCATATAAAATAAATATATAATACAGACACATTTGTTTTATTTGGACATTGACAGTGGAAATGAGTGGTTACAGATACAAACAATTTAATATAATTAACAATCCACTTATTCCACTTTTTTGAGCTGTATGCTAATCTAATTATTATTCTCTATGTACATATTCAATGGGATTTTTAACATTTAATTACTTTTCATCTTTGCTGTAATAACTTGGTCGCTCAAAGTTTTCATATTCTTTTCTTTTGGTTTTTATGAACAGTATGAGAGCATGTCAATATATCACCTATAATCGGTAAGTTAATCACAAAATTTGTTTAGCCTATTACCAAATTCAGTTTTTTTGAACACATTTCCTGGAATTTTATTTGTCTTGTAATAATTCTAGCATTGATAATAAAAATATCATAAAATTGCTCAAAATGATGGGATGTTTCATTTAGTTGACTGTTTTAACCAAATATACCATATTCAAACTTGTATTTGATCTATTATTTCTAAAATGATTCGTATTTTCAATATTCATAAGTAGTATGCACTTTTGACTGCTTTTATTGAGTTTTCAAGATTTATTCTTCAATTTTTTGAGTATATACCGGCCTGCTTAAACAAACACCAAAAAAAGGAATATTTCGGAACAATTGAAAAAAAATGTATCAGAAAAGTTATAGTGGAGTTTCGTAAGTCATAACCAACCACATTTGACTGATTCTTATAAATTGCGCTTTCTAGTATCGTCGCAATTTTTGGTTCAGGAGAGCAAACTCAAGTAAAAGGCTGGTCAACTTTTTGAAGCAGTTTTATTTCAGTTATCGATTTTTCACTCATTCGAAATATGTTCACGTCAATTTTTTTTTCTTCACTAAATTCTATTTAAATAACCTGGTGTTTGTTTAGGTATACTCAACTACAGGCTGCTTCTAGGTTACGTCTAGGATAGAACTCCTGCTCATCAAGTCATACCTGTACCAATATTCGTTAAAAAATTGTGATAAAAATTTGATCAATTGATAATTATGTTAAGAAAAAAGCAGCAGTGTATGGACCAAACTTTAGAGAAGCACAGGAATAAAGAAAGCGGCCAAAGTCTATGTCAATACCACGAAGACATCTGAAAAGTTCAAACGAAGGACATATTTTGGAACCCTTAGAAATTGAATATATATTGACGCAACATTTTATAAATTGTCTCGTGATTAATCACGAGTGAAATCAGCAAACATGCCTTCGAGCTTATTGAATAATGTCAGCTACTACATCGCTTTAATGAGGAGAAGAGAATATAAGATAAAAAGTGGCATTATAGGAATATGAAAAAGCATTTCAACTGAACCTTGCTTATTCCGAAACCACTTAGATGGCCAGCAGTGAGGATTCTAATAATGAGAGTTATTTTTATAAATACTAGTTTGATGCACAATAATTATATGATATGAACGATATTGCATTATATACTGTTCACAAATCACAAATCACATCACGAATAGAGGAAGTAGTATGACCACAACAGACATATTAGGTGAATGTGATAGACAAGCGTAGCACACTGAATTATGCCTAGAAACACAATCATTAAGTTGCTTGAAAAAAAGTGGATAGCATCAGAAATTTTTGGCTCAATATTGAAAAATTCACCTCTTTCTCAAAAAT
The DNA here is from genome assembly GCF_026250575.1 of Diorhabda carinulata. NCBI lineage: Eukaryota > Metazoa > Arthropoda > Insecta > Coleoptera > Chrysomelidae > Diorhabda > Diorhabda carinulata. Next base: position 18,152,048 of record NC_079462.1, read on the forward strand.
TGTTATAATTTGAGTTTTGGGAAGAAAAAGGAAGGTTTCGGAAACAATTTCCGAGAAAAATAAATAAAATTGATTAACAATGAACCTTGTCCGATTGTATGTTATCGTGGTAACCCATGGGATTCTTTGTGAAGCTAATTGTTTTAGCTGAATTTTTCATATTCAAACTTTGTAATGCTTCAGTTCAATCAGGACTAGATTGCACACTTGACTGTCTTTATTTACCTCATCAACTTGTAAGCAGTTAATTTTGAAAAAATACCAGACCATATGAGAGTAAGAAAAATCAGGTCAATTAAATTTGGTTTATCCACAAAACACTACGGCCGAATATAGTTATAAAATCAAAAATAATCTTTAATCAACACCTGACTGTTTACAGTTAATAATAATGTTTTTGAAATAAATGAGGGTGAATTTCTACGAGTTGAGCACATATTATACTCAGCTATTTAAATATTTATGGATTTATATCATATGTTTCATATTTGGAGTTAAAAAATAATTCTTTTCCAATTTATCTTGATTTTAGGTCTCTTTATGTTTAAAATTAGTTTTTTTTAATTTTTTTAGACAGATAAAAATTAAACGTTTCGATCTGTTGCGGTCTCTATCAAAATATGACTTCACACTGACACTGATTACATCATGAATATTAAAATAAAATCAAAACAGATATCTTCAACAAAGAAATGAATTTTTCCTTCGTTTTTACATCTCAAAAATATGTAGCAGCTATCAGACAAATTATTCGTATTGTTGTAATGAAATTTACAATATAGAGCTGAAAATTTTACTTAAATTATTTAGGTCTTTTCTATCATTGATAGATTTCCTGTTCTTATGAATGTGTACCATTTCTAAAAATTCTCTTTTTCGTGTACTTGATTTTTTTGATATTTCGTGGTTCATTAATGCAGTTTAATTTTTTATCTTATTGATGACATTTTAGTCCATTTTCTAAATACAGAGATGTCTGCCCTATATATCATTAGAAAGTATTGTTTTTGGGTGTTTTAAATTTTGGTTCAGTGAAATATTTGGATAATGTATTATATTCTTTATGACCTATAATAATCTATGAAATTGAAACAATTTGATACTCTCTGGAAAAGTCCTTATACATATGGCGAGGAAAAATGTTTTATATTTTGATTTTTAGTTTCTGTTTTGGGTCTAAAAAAAATAAAAATAAAAACTAATTTCAAATCATAAGCGATCTAAAATCAAGACTGTTTATAAACAACAGGTCTAAGAAATAAGATATTAAACAAAATTATAAACAGGAACATATCTATAAGAAAGATAAGAAACTTGAACTCAAATATAAAGAACTATATTCTTTATTGAGAATCAACAAACAAATACTCAAATCAGTATGGTATACAACTATGGGAGGCGGTACTAGTGGAAATAAGTACGATAGCCTTGAACAAGTCTAAAACCGAATAATCACCGAAAACAGTCAAAGGAGAGATAAACAAGATTACTGGATGTCACAACGAAAGACTCCATAACTATATGTACTATGAAATGTTGGAACTTTTAAATAATCAGAGTCCGCATGCTCAAGCCTTCTGAATGTCGATTAATAATGAGATAAGGTGCATTTTTTCTCTCATAAAAAATGTTGAATATCAAATGTTTGTTGTAATTTTTATATTTAATAATTTTTAATAATACACTTTATATAAATAATTAATTTACTGAAATAAATTAACACCAGATATTAATGTAAAACGTATACCCAATTAATTAACCAACTAATTAAGACTAATTTCCATGGATATTTGGAATATATATTCTCCATACCTTCACAACAAATAGAGTAATAGCAAACCATAAGAGGTTATTCATCTATTATACCAAAGTATACTTATATTAATAGATATGTTCTGCCACATAATTTCTTTCTGCAAAACTTGTTCGCAATGTACAAAAGAACATTACTGGCAAAATGATGTCATTTGAAAAATTTAAAAAAGTCAACTGTACAATATTTTTCACGAGAAAAAGCAGGTTTGCATTCCATATTTTCAAAGTGGTTAATGATTTCGCAGAAAATATAGAACCCAGTACTTTTTTCCGTAACAGGCAAAGCTTCATCTTAATTAATCGTATATTGTGGTGTAGCTATTTAATGGTATTAAATTATTAAAATTATTTGGAAATTTTACCTATTTTAATTGCTAATAAAATTACTGTATGTAAAGTGATGTGGAAATTTTTTTCCAGGCAGTTTTATCTTTAATTAAGTAAATAGGATTTCAACACATATATATATAAAACTACACGATCCAAAAACATTGATTGTAATTAAAACACTTATAGATGTTGAATCATGGAATATTTCTAAATATTATTCCATTGTTAAACAACAATTATAGGTACGGTAATTTGGAAAAATGTTCAACGCATTACGAGTTTTGAACATATAATCCCCATTATTCTTATCTACTCTTCTTAGTATTGATTATTGAACTACTTTTGAGCAATTAATACTATCTATAAATAATCAAATACACAAGTTATAATGAATCGGAAATGATTTTTGGAGTTATTTATGAAACAAATATCAAAAGTGGCTAGGTACTTTTGTGCAAGCCCTAAAAGGGAACACTTCATTCTGTTATTGAGGCTAGTGTATTAATTGAATATATTTCACGTTTTCAAAGTTAATACCTAATTATTACAGAATTTATTGCTGTGAATGTTCAAAAAAATTATTATACAAGTAAGAACATTAAGATATCGTTTATAGAAAATGTTTTTTAGCATATTTTAGCGAACTTGACATTACATATGTCTGTGTGTCTATGAAAAATCTATTCCAAGTAAACATAAATATTGATATCAATATAGAGAATTATTACAAATTATATTCCTTAAACATCAACCAGAGAAATTCGTTTCTAAAATAGCAAAAACTTTCACGCCAGAACAACGCCATAACTCATAAACGAAGCACCTAATGAAAAATATCTGGTGACAAAATTAGTAGATCTCACAATAATTCCATAATAAATTGTGATTAAGTAATTTTCTGGACTTAGATTTAATATTTATTGTTATAGTCGTAGATGAAATATAGTAATTTACCTTCGTTCATCGTCTATTACAGCAGTCTGCGTAACTTATTAGCCAAATTACCGCTCTTTAAATAATATATTGGTATTATTGTAATTTTTTGTGGGGGGGTCTTACAGCTTTTTTTGTCGCACCCCGCATTTCATACGTCACACTTTTCTATCTACCAACTTATTTTCCTGGATAACTCTGTCTTTCATATTTTGTTCAATTCCTTTCTTCCAGGTCATTGAGGGTTTTTCTCATCTCCTCCTATATATGGAAAAACTAATAACCGTAATTTTTGTATAGAAAGCTTCACTAAATAATTTATGTAGTCTTTTAACACTTTTATCCCTGAATGGTGATCTCTCAATTCTACCTGTGTAATGCTTTTTAGTTGACATTATAATAAGTGACTATACTAGGCAGAATATTAGCTGTGGTTATCATTGCCTTCCAGTAAATGCTAAATTTCTATTTTTAAATGTTATGTAGACCCGAGATGGTAGTTTGTCTTGATTATTAGATGGAGCACTATTCCGCACCCCCTCAGAGGTCATCTATTTATAAAGATACAGGATGTCGAATCACAAGAAATCTACAGAAAAAACTTTATCGAAATGAGGTTGAATGAAGTTCGTAATTTGTAACAGATCAAATACAATGGATATTATGAATTATACAAAAAAAAGTGAAGAAAAACTTGTTTAAAATCTAAATTATTAATTGAAATACGTTTTATGTACTTAGCCACAACAAAAATTTTAATACTTATCAAAGCTCTATCGATGAAGTGCACTTGCAGCGCCACGTTGGAACTATAAAGAATAAGGAGAAATTTCTAATTTGAATGATCTCAAGAGAGCGCTTTGGCGTGATCTTTGGTATTGAAAAAATCAACTTTTCTCGGAAGTTCATATTGTTAAACTACATTTCTAAAGTTGGGCAAAGATTGACAAATTGCTCCTTGTGGCATCACGTTCAAACAAATTAATCAGAAGCCAATCTCAAAGGATAGCCATAAATTCTTTATTGATAATATTTTCTTGTCTTTGTGGAAAACTCAATTCAAGTGTCGTCATCAATTACGATCCGATTCGTAATAATGAGTCAAAAATTAACAGACTGATAGTCATTCATCTGTAATATCATTTTATGATCAAGAATTTTTCACCTATAGAATAATCAATAATTCATTTTAATCGAAAGTAGAGGAGATTTATACATCTTATGATTTCAGACCTATTAGGATATGATAACAACTACGACTAAGGAGTCCTAAAATTTTTGACCCCAATGTTGTGTTGTAAGTTGTGAAATTACTTAATTTGTTACTAACTTTCCATTGAAAATTTCTTTTCTTGTATTGTTATTTCTGGCCCAACTATTCTGATAGTTATATCTATCAAATTAGAAGACAATAAACAATGTCTTCTTTTTCATGGTGTGATGGTTCATGGATGGATACATGAGGCGATTGAGAGATCAGAAGCAGTTTTATCAAACCAAACATGATATAATTATAATGATTGCCAATATTATTCATAGTGAAATGTTACACATTCATTGTTTGGTGTGTTAACTATCTAAACATGTTTTATTTAGTAATCTTCAGGTATTTCCAGGCTTTGTAGGAACAATATAAATCAAAGTAATCTTTTGTCATTATAATTAATAATGAAACTTTTGCGAAACTAATAGTGTTGGGTGTAAAGACACCACAGAAATTGGATTTGTTAGTAATTGGTTACAAAAAAAGCGATCTAATTAACTAAACAATTAAGGCTTAATATAATTGATAGAAATAATAAAATATTGTTAGTTTTTGAATGTATACTCTCCACTGGATTTGGTAGCATCAACTAATTGAAAATACAAGGAATGAAATGAATGTTTAGAAAATTTGTAGCAACTCATTTATATATATAACCATGTTGCCGTATCAATTTTACATAGTAAAAATGTAATAAAAAACCTGTTTTCTATTATAAATAATTTAAAAATAAATATTTATAACGTCTACATGATTTTAGTGCCTCATATATGTTAAATATATTTTATCGGATGCTGGCTACTTGGTGATTCAACTAAATGCTCCGAATACTTTCACAGAAGATTTTAATTAGTTTAAAATCAACATTGTATCAAGTCAAGGTTAAGATGACAGGAATTTGTGATTAATATATGAAAAAAAAAATGTTTATAATCTGAGCGAATTCAGAAAGTAGTTCCAATAAATAGAAAAATGTTTAGAACTTCAAGTATGAGTTGACTATACACACAAAATTCTTTTCTCCTTTTTTTATAGAAATATGAAAACTTTTAACATGGTGAAACCAGTAAGAGTAAGAGATCAATGGAGAAAGGGGTCAAATGTAATTTGTAATAAAATTAGTTAGCGGTTAAACATATTTCTGGGCATACCGAAATTCGAGACAATTCTTCTAAGGAAACGACGATTACTTACGTGACGGTATCACAAGATAGGATATAGAGCTTCTAAGCATAAGTAACAAATGTTTAAATTGGCTAAAATGGAGCAGTGTTGAAGTAGCAGGTATTTTACTAAAAATCAAATGAAGAAGTAGCAGTTTTTACTTTCAAGACCGTACATGGACTGAATTAGATTGATCGTTACCTATTGAATTAATAACTTCCCATTTAAATATTATTCACTTACACTACACCAACACTGATAATTATGCTGTCTGATCATAACCAAGATATCGTCTTCAGAGACTGATGGTAGACTGATAACTTCTAAAATTTACGTATCGAGGCCCTCGTCATACAGTGTAATTGTGAGTGTTGGTGTAGTGATAGCGTAAATTGTGTGTTCAGTTTGAAGATCAATAATCAAATGGCGCCCGTGACGGGCTTGAAGGCTTACATAACTGACAAAGAACAATAGATAGGGGACTTTTACCCCACAATGCTGAATAATGGGGCCATCTAGTACTCGGAGGATAAATGGCTTGGCTTGTGCAGGTTTCTATGGAGGACACCGTAAAAGAAGCCTTTTTTCTCTCTTTTGTAAAATAAAACTGTCATAACCTTCCTCGTCTACTGAAGGTGATAACTTGGTTATCGAAACACGCATCAGGCAATGTAACTGTGAGAATTAATATGGAGGAGGTGTAAACAGTGTGTTCAATATGAATATCACAAACGGCTCTAGAAATTCCAACATTCCTAGTTAAAATAATAATACAAATTGCGTTTTATATATTATCTAGCATCAAAAAATCCTCAAAAATAATTCACATTACAAATAGGCAACATCTAAGGTACTGTGTCAAAGGCCTATTGAATATATTCATTTTAATTATAAGTTTCTCTACCGTAATCCTCATTTCTTTATCTATTTATAATTGATAGCCAGCAGGTTTTTAGTTATGAAATATTTTATATGAGAGGTGCACGAAACCAATTTGTTTTTAATATATTTCCCAAATCACATTGTAACATACCATTCGGCTTGTTATGTTTTTCTTCATATATTTTCCTTTGTTCACGTATTTTGGCACAGTAGTCACTTCGGATTTATTTATTCTAACATCCCAGTTTTTGAAGAAATTAATTTGTTATCGACCTCCCACATCATTCGATAAATTCAGTAAAATCTCGAAATTGAATCGAATTCTTTCTCTACCTATCTACACTTCAAATAAAAGTAAATCTCAGTAAATTTGTGGTGACTTTATTCAGTATATTCGTTGTTCTGCAGCTGCCAGGATGGAAGTTTCAACCACCAGACTACAAACTCTACCTCAACTCTAGCATCTGGGAACCCAGTTGAGATCTTCAACCATCCCGAATTTCCATAGATAAGTCCTAGCCATATCTTTAATATATAAATAGATTTGAGTTATTTTCTAATTTATATCTGCTTTTATTAGTTGTGCTTTTTTGGATACGCAGTTAATTAATGCAAAGTATTATTTTTTTGTTATATTATTATATTTTAATAAATTTGTTTTTTGCTGAAACTTTTTTTATTGTTCTTAGCAATAAATATTAATTGGAATAAGGGGGTAGTTTTATATTGCTTAATTTTTATTTTTAATTTAATTCATAAGGTGTTTCCAGCTTTTCCGCCTTTTTTTACGAATCGTAAAGTCGTTCGTTAAAAAGCTGGTGGCGTCCAATTTAATAATGATTGTTCACCCCATCTGAGTACCAGTTATTTATATACTTCAACTGAGGCTGATATATATAAAAAATGACATAACTGTTTATTGACTGAAATGATTTTTGTCTTAATATGTCATGTTTATGTTATATTGTTGTGGCAAGCTATAATCCATCCTTCCATATTCTAAAATTGAATCAATTATCCTCTAGTCTTGGCAACTCATGTTAACAGAACTTAAAGCGTTTGTGGAAAAGATATGCTGGTAGTAATTTGTATATACTATATACTTAATGAGTCGGTCAACAACTTATTTCTAGTTTGAAAATAATTTTTAGTAAACATGGAAAAAAACGGTCATTTTATATGATAGAACACTTTTAATTGAAAGGAGTTAGTTCAACTAACATAAAAACTGTGTCAGATTTTACACTGGGTGAGACTATTTCTTCGTTGTCAACAGTAAAATATTGGGTGACAGAGTTTAAACGAGACAGTACGACCCTGCGAAGACCAGAATTGTAGAGGTCGACCAAATAGGTGGAGACTCCAGAAATATTGAAAAAAATACACAAAGCGTTACTGGATGATCGTCTACTGAAAGTGCGCGAGCTAGCAAACATAGTAGGCATTTAAACAAATGCGGTACATCGCATATTAACTGAAAATTTTTGAGCCGTTTCATAACCATAGATGAAATGTGGGTCCACCAATTTACAACCAAAATAAGAGTATATTCAAAATAATGGACTGAAAAGGGAGAATCGGCTCCAAAGAAGGCAAAGACCGTCCATCTGCAGACAATGTCTTGGCGTGGGTTTTATGAGATGCTCGTGGGATTATTTTCATTGACTATATTGGAATAGAAAAAACTATCAACGGCGAATATTATGCGAATTTATTATTAACGTTTAAGCGAAGAAATCAAACCGCATTTGGCCATAAGAGAGTGTTGTTTCATCAAGACAATGCACCAGCTCACACATCCGTTGTTGCAATTGCCAAAATTAATAAATTGAATTTGAAGTTTGAATTGCTACCTCATGCATACTATTCGTCAGATTCAGCCCTCTTGGATTATTTTCTGTTCCCAGACAGAACAACAAGATTTTCCAACAATAAAATAGTTATGTCTGCCGTTAATGGCTATTTTAAGGAGGTTGGAGATTATTATTATAAAAAGGGTATCGAACTTATTGAATATCGCTGGGAAGAGTGTATGGAGCTAAAAGGAGGTTAAGTTGAAAAATAAAAATATTTTTTCCAAAATTTTTGTGTTTTCTCTATTGGCTCAGGTACTTCTGTGACCAATTTTGTATATATAATCAACTGCAGATAAGGATTCAATAATGAGTTCGTCTCATCACATGGCCGTGCAAGTACGTATTATCAATTAGTTTGAGTAATTCCCTACTCTTTTTGACTGTTTTCAAAGCGATTCAATTTTAACGTTCATACTTTCACTCTATACTCAAGCAATCCAAATACAGCCCTTAAGCATTCTCTGTCCTAATCTTACATATATATTAAAAAAATTGATGATTTTCATTCCGAGTCCGTTCAGGCGTTCTACCCAACCGATTTGCTCAATTTTTTTTTCAATGAAAGGTATTGATGCATAGATCAGCCATCAACCAACGAATATCATCTAATTTTCACCATTCTCAAGTTATACTCAAATTCGATTTTCCCCTGTATATTACTTATGGGAGTTTTTCACATACACTTTTGACTTTTTGAATACTTAAATCGGTTAAGTTGGAGAGGAGTTAGGCGCGGACATTCAATGTGGAGTTATGGATTTTTGTAGGTTTTTGGCAATTTTTCTAATACATTCAAAGATCTATATCTCAGGTTCTAATATAGCAACAGAGTTCGTTCTTTTCTATTATAATGATTTCTGATACTTATTTAATGGATTCAATGCGAGCGAAGCCGTGGGTAAAAGCTAGTTCTAAATTAAAGTGGTCGTTACAGAGAAATATTCCCATTTTCATAATGTTTGAATAAGGTGCATTTAATATGTTGTTCATTATGTATATATTCCATCAGGAAATAATGTTGAGAAAAATTATTATACAAGTTGTGAATTGAAATTGAAACGTTTCTTTGTATGTCTAGTAGTGACAAAAATTATCAAAGGGGGCAAATTATAATGTAAAAGCGGTAACATAAATGACAAGCATTGAAATTTTTCTAAATAAAAGCAAAAGTATTTAAAAACACATGTTTATTGGTTGAAAAGCAATGTTCGAAGATGAACAATGGTAGCGTTTTCTAAACATCTTACTAAAAAGAAAAAAATATATTGAATTATACAATAAAACTCTTGTGAATACGCACAAAAAGCAACAATTTCTTCACGAACGACACTTGTATATAAGTCCTTTCTGAAATACGATACGTTTTGTTTTCAACGAATAAAAGTTGGTAAGTTGATAGTGCTATATCTCAGCCGACGTGATCATAAAAATGTCCCGTCCATGGGCGATGCGATATTCACCCTTGTGCTATGGACGGTCGCATAAATACGAATGTTGGTACTATCCTGGTACTAAAACCATTGGCGCGCAACGTACTTACTGACAACTATCATTACATTAATTGGATAAGATTTTGTCACTACTGTGAACATGACTTTTGAATGGATGATGACTGACTTACTGAGAATTCAACTTGTTGGCCATTTGTTAGTATTTTATGTGGAAAAATTTATTTCCAGTAGCTTTTTACGGTAATCCTCACCAAAAATAAGTTGCTATATTCAAATTCATTACGAATTTAAGAATTACTAAGTGAAATTGTGTCATTTATGTCACGGTTGCGGAACGTGAGGCAGTGGACGGGTATACAAGATATTCAGACATTGATCCATACCGCTGGAGATAGAGAAGCCATGAAAAATGTGGTCGCGAACATCCATTAATGGATAAGCATTAAAAGAAGAAGAAGAACTGAAATCAATAGATATCGATTGTTTGCTAAAAATGAGAGAAACTTCAATCGCATTCGGTATGATTGTTATAAGACAATCTTAAGTGATGATATGTATACTCATAATAAATTGTTTAAAATAGAAAAAACTTTTTCCAAACTTTTTCAAAATGGGAAAGGATCATATCACAACCTGGCTAGATTGTGCAGTAATAATGAACTTCACTTTTCTCAATTATTTTAAAATTTTGTATATGTCTTCAGATGAACTACATGGCATGATGGTGCACTGTTGAATTCTGCCACCTTTTGTGATATTGAACCAAATAACTTTATCTTTCACCACACAAATGTCATTCCTAATATCAATATTTTATATTGCTATGCTATTATGATTAACTTTTTCTATGATTTTATTTAAATCTCACATTCAATCAATTCAGATCCTATCCTGTGCTATCAAAATTGAAATATATATATCCTACACGTCTATGTATGTATATTTGTGAAAAAATAGGTCAAGTTATAAAGAACAGAAACTATACTGGTTGTTGTAGCAGCTTTTCCGGAAAGCCTTTGTTCATCAGTAGGCGTCTGATGGGTGCTATCATGATGATGATGATTAAGGTAAAAATATAGGCGAACAGGGGCGGCATAACAAAGTATTTGTCCCCATTGAAAAAAATTCATAAGTTGAAGAGTAATAGTAAATCATAAATTTAGAAATTAAGTAATGAAAGCTGTTGTTGTATTGAAAATAGATCAAAGCTATTCTCTTTGATTTTTGTCTTAGTATTGTTCATAGATTTCAAGTTATAGGAAGAGTATCACAATGAGAATGCGTAGGAAGATATATCGTTATCTACAACTTCAGTATTCGACGCGAATTCTCTTTTGTGTCATCTAGGTGATTGAAAATAAACGGTATCAAACAATAATTTTATTTTTGAATAAAGAAAATTTGTTCCCAAATACAAATTTATTCATATCACCAACGATTATTTCTCTTATGTTTGTGGTGTTTTTACTTCACTTAATCCTTCCTCACTCCGCAGATGTTAGGTAACGATGTTGAGTTACGGAAGCCAGTAACAAAAATGATTTTGATTCAACTGTATATCTTAATGACATCTTTTAAAAAAAAAAAAAACTTTTTCACCATAAATTTTGTATGACGCATTGGTATGTACAATGTTTTTTGCGCGAAAAGATATTTAAAAACAGCTGATATATGTTTGGAAACTATGGATCGCTTAATGGATGAAGAGGATATGTAAAAGTGACTTGAAGGAGTCACAAAGCAAATGGACATAATTTGTCTTCACGGACTTCTGTCATTATTCTAATATGTCTGCCCTTATACTCTCATGAAACGATACAAAATTTTTGATTCAAATTCACGGAATAATCACTTTTTTCAGAATTTTGGATGCTAAATATAATACATAAAGATTCATTGTATCGACACTTCACCGCAATAACAATTCATCGCACACAAACCTAACCTAACATTGTCAGGAGAATAAACCAATGGTCCGAGAAGTCTCAAGTTCCTGTGAAATTCAGTTTAGACAACATGGTGCTTTTTAGTTAACAACTCTGAATCTGCCTCTAGATTGGCTGAAATGAAAAAAGACACCTCTTATTTGCGTAGCAGGATGGTCCGCTCGCACGGCATTCATTGCTGCCTTCTTAAAATCCATCATCAGGTAAATACCGGTATAATAAGAAGACAGTAGATTGAAAATAATATCAATAATATTGGAAGTTAATTTATGTTGCGATAAATTGTCTTTAAGAGAGATTTTACATCGTGCGATAAATTGTTGGCGATGAATTTACGTAACACTATTTCAACTAGACCGTGTTCTACTCTTATTTGTTGAGACAAGCAGTGATAAGTTTGAAATCGGTCCGATTTGGCAGTCTGTTACTATAGCCGCTTTATTTGCAGTGCCTGTCATGGATATTGGACAACGCATTAACATTACTTATGTTTTGTTTCAAAGTGAAAAAAGGTATCAAAAAAATTAATTTAGCATTAAAGTTTTTTTATGGCAACAACAAAGTAAGTTTTAAGAAACAATTTGGCCGATTTAAAAGTGGGAAGGAAATCAGTGAGCGGAATGGGCGAGACGATCGTTGAAACAAATAAAAATATCCAAGCAAACTATTTGGGTACTGGAACGTTTGCGTAACGATGTGCTAAGAAAGATACTTGAAAAGTTGCCATACGGCTTCTAACTCGAGAGTTTATAGCCACTAAATTTTTCTGTCTGACCACATCTGCTTTACTAATCAGATTTAGCACCAAGCTACCACTAGCTATTTCATTGAATGGTCACAGATTCAACGTTGAGATAAATGTATCACTACCTCACGACAGACGCAGATTGATTCAAATTTTAATAGTATAGCTCACAATATGATTTGAATACACCTCGTATGTTTTGATTTCGACTGCTTGTTAGCTATAAACTCGTTCTTATATGTACTCAACTCTATCTGGTGCCCGTGTCACAATGTGTATTTTTATATTGTCCTTGTAATGTAAATGTTTGCTTTTAAGTTGCGTTTCGTATTTTTGCATAAGGCCAAGTGCTGTGAAATTGAGTCACCTTGAAATATAAAAATTATGATTCTGTTTTTTAATTATTATTTCTGATTTAATATTCTAAATTATGATACAACGCATATCACGCTAGTTTATATAAAACTAGACTTAATGCGAAAAGTAAACTTTACTTGAACATGACGCTTTAATAACTTTCATATGAATAACGGAGGCTTTTCTTGCGACGCGTTTAGAGAACATATTTACTCAGAGGATCCGCCACTGTATTGGACACATCCCATAAATAAACTCATGGTTCTGATGGTACTTGGTAAACGACCGCTATATACATATATATATATATATATATATATATATATATATATATATATATATATATATATATATATATATATATATATATATATATATAAACCTTAAAATAATTGGAATAAACATAAAATGTCGTTAGTCTCTTCATAATGGTAACCGTGAGTGTCTTTGTTTATTGGTTGGCTGTCGTTTTTACAACTCGTTTTGGAGCTTATATTGTTGAAACTATGATTTTGAATGGCTAAGCTAATTGAGACATGAAAAAACATACAGATATATACGTGGGTGTTACAGATTTTTTTTTCAATTATTTTCATATTTAACTATATAATGATTTGTGAAAGTTGAGATCTCACAATTCATAATGTAGTGGAGTTTCGAAATGAGTTGCACTTCACCATTGGCGTGTTTAACATTTGAAACATATCCATGTGCATATGAGTGCTTTAATATAAAAATATATTTTGAGAATTTTTTTAACTCTTTTTTATTTGCAATCTGTTGAATTTACAATGAGCGAAGGGTTCTCAGCCATATATAAGCTATCCTGTAGGAAAATTACCCAGTGGAAATTCCCTTTCACTAAAAAATAATTATTTGATTGAGATATAACTACACAACACATAAGTATGATACTATAATCTGTTAAGCAGGTCACAAGCGAGATGTCTTCTAAGCCTTCGTTGTGAGGAAGGTCTCATTAGAGGTTGAGACAATGAATTTGGATGGGTTTCAATGCGGCTAGAATATTTTTGGACGTGAGGTATTTATTCTTTAACCGATTTAATTTGAAGGTCATACGTAAAAACGCTGTTGGTTACATACCATGGAGTATTTACAATAATTTTGAGTGATTTTGACTGAAATCTTTCTAGAATTGCTATATTTGAGTTGGATGCAATGCCCTATAGTTGAATACCATAACTCCACCTAAGAGTTGCAGTGTGACTTTGTAAATTAGCATCTTGTTGTTGATTGTTATTCGGGATCTACGACCTATTAACCAGGACAGTTTACAGATTCAATTGCTTTCTCTTGGTTAGTTTATGTATGCTCCAGGCTAGTCGTCGGTTCAGATAAATTTAAAGGAAGTTTTCACCCTCTTTTTGTACTGCAGGAGATGCCCGTTCAATATAACAGTTGGACAGGTTCATCTCCGTTAGGTGTAGATAACATGAAGAGGTTTATTTTCATTTAATTTTATTCCAGTTTTTAGCTGGGTCCTGATGAGGTCATCTGCATATGCTGCGGTAGTTACGTTGTTGTGAGTGGGAATATATATTGCGTACATAATGTAGAGGATCGGGCCAAGTGCATTTCCCTGTGGAACTTCTGACATCATTGGATATAAATTTGTGATGTAGTCTTGGATTTTGACTTGAAAGTGTCTGTTTTCCAGGTAGGATTTTAGATTTGAAAAAAGGTTGTGGGGAAGTTTTCTCCTGATTTTGCATAGTAGTCCACCGTATCAGACCTTGCCTAGGCGATATCTAATTGGTGGTTACATATTAGTCTGCTTGCTTTTAGAATCTGTTGGTTCTATTTTCTCATACGGTAATTTTTCTAAAATTTTTGACATAACGGGCCATAGGCTAATTGGTTTGTAAGATGTAGTGTCTTAAGAGGTTTCCCTGGCATAGGAGTTACTATAATTTGGGCTACCTTCCACAGAATTGGGAAATAATTTGTTCTTAATACTGCATTCTACAATTGTGCTAGAAACTTCAACTCCTTATTTGATAGTTCCTTCAAGATTTTCGCAATAATTAGGTCATATCCACGAGAAGTTTTGGGATCCAATTGCTCTATTAATTTTTCGACATGGTTTATACTAAAGTTTTCTAGGGGCGATTAGTTGATACGGAGATTCCAGAAAATCTTTGACTTTGGTCTCAATATTGAAAATGTTCTCTTTGGGGTTGACCTTGCTCTAAGTGTTTGGCTTTATCTTTTTGCTCTTCGACCTTTAGGAATGCGGATAGGAGGATTTGTTAGTTGTGGTCTATCCAGTTTTTTTTGAGAATAATAAAGACATTTACACTATAAACTTTTCATGTTCCTTTTAATAAATACTAGGACCAACAAATAACGTTTTTCGTTGTTATCGAGTCTTTCTTACATTTGGTACATGCGAACCTCATTTCCATATCAGCCTCATCTATTGATGATTTAGGGAATTATGATTTATAATCTTCCTAAAGCTTCAATTATTTTTTCGAGGTGAGAAATTTTCGTAAAAAATTCGCAATCAAAAAATAATTTTATACTAACTCACTTTATTCGCCATTAATGAAAAAGAAGGAAATGTCGAATTTTCAAAACAGTTGGAGCCAGAGAAATTCTTAATTTTGCAGTTAAACCACGCGACTGGAAAAATTTTCAATAAATTCGGGTTGTTATTACGTATAGAAACCTATCAAAATTAATTGTACAAAAATGACAGGTATACATTTTTCGATAAAATACTGCTTTCCAATTTTTAGTCTTATTTAATGTTAATAGACTCAAAAACATCGAAAATATCAAAATCTTCATCGACATTTTGGATTGGATTGGAACTTGAATAAAAAAAATGTAATTGGAATTGATCAATAAGCAATTTTAAATTTTACTAATAAGTAACGTAAACTTAATTTTTATATTACAGTGAAAATTGTTCACGACAAGTACCTTTGTTAACTAATGCCACATTTCATTGATATTGTCTCTCAACTTTATTCTGTAGATAGACGAAAGGTTTTCTTCATATAACATTTAATTCTATAGTCGATTCCTCTAAAATGTCTATTTCTTTAATAGATCATGGTCTCTTTTAAAAACATGTTGCCCCAAGTCGACTTCTGTTATCTCTTACATAATATTCAAATCGGGCCTCGTCATTTAATTGTATGGCAGCACATGAAGAGGCTGTAGGCATATTGAACAAGTAGTTTTGAATATTCCAACTATGTTTCTTACACTATAAATCTAATATAATTCGAATCTCTGAGATCGATTCTCCAAAACTATAGTGTTGTACAACAAGAAAACGTATTTTGTTGAATGATTTCTCCCTTATCCTTATCTTACTTGTATTAATACACTGTTAATTGATTTATTTTTTAAAATGGCAATTTTAAAAAGTGGGCTCACCGATATGAAAAAACTATAGCGAACAGCATAATATTGTGCAGTATTTTTCATAAAAACAATTTTCTTGAAACTATCTGTTGAAATATATCAAATACAAAAGTCAAGTGAACTCATTTGATGTGAAAGGTTCGTACAATATTGAAAAGAAAAGCAGGTATAAACCAATAGGCCCAGACTGGAGTTGACCGTAGACGACCTCGTCAAAATTAATACTTCGATGGCCATAATATAATATTAAAAACTAATAACGTAGATTATCGAATTAACAAAAAAACGACATGCTGTGTAAGTGGGGTCTTAATAAGTAGCCTCGATCGCATCGATGACTATAATTTCCTTCTATCTCGTCCACACATGACTCGATAACCCACCCATTTGGCTCTCGATAATGCGTCCTTATTGTTTTTATTTTCGATGTGATGTATGCTAATCCCCACGGATTTATGTATATTTAAATAGATTGAGATGTTGTCGTAATCTTTCAATGATTTAGACAAGATAACAGATAACAGCAAAGATATTTCATTATAACGCTAGCTAAAATTGTGTGAAACTATTTCTAGGTATTTCAAATTTGATACTAGACCAGGAAAATCCGGAATTGTTAGATTCTGTACCTCAACTGAACATTAGCATCACATCATACAGGCAATACATACACCAACAAATCCTGCTAAAAATATCACTGTTTCACCTCCTCCAACTTTTTGTTCGCAAAATAAAAAGAAATTGAAATAGAACTATCGATGCCCGATCCATCTGATATATAAAGTAAAATTGAAAATTATTCATTTTCAAAAATAAACCCTTTACAAAGGCAGAATATCTAAAACAATCTATCCATAGTAGTCGTTAACACAAATACGCTGCGTTAAAAATATTCATTAAAAAAGCATATGAAGAAAAACCAGCCAAGACCAAGAAAAGTGTGACAAAATTAAAGAAAAAGGTAAAGGAAAGTACTCTAAAATTAGCGAAGAAGGAAAAGATAAAGTGAAGATTTTTGTATCCAATTCAGATTCTGATATTGATGAACTTTATTTAGTCTGTAGCGAAAGCTACAGCACCTCTAAAATAGAAGATTGGGTAGATGTTTAGAAATGCAAAATGTGGGTCCATGTCAAATGTAAAACTGGAAACGGTCATTTGCATTAATTACAATTCTGATGAAGACTTATTTAATATTAGCATGTGATAATGCTATTTGGAATCCAAAATATTCTAGTTTGCTAAAGACTTATTCAAATACATATAAGTACGAATTAGTTATTATAATCATTCATAATTGTAAGAAGACTATTTCGAGTAATCCTTTCAGAGTAAAACGTTATCAAATAATAAAAACAAAAATAAATCATTGACAATTTTGTCTATCAATTTAACATCCCAAAGGTGTAGAAACCAGCCCCATATAGCGGGTAAGTTGTTACAATCGACTTCTGGTTTCAATTCTCTATTGTAAAAAAGTTAAAATAATTTTAATAACTTTTGAATCATATTTTAATTGACGAATAAACATAATAACGATACAAATAATCAAATCTATAAATTGTTTGATAGCTATTGTCATATTGACAATAATCTAAAAGTTGTAACAACGTGCAAGCATACTCCCCTCAGTAAATAATATTTATTAAAGTTAATGTTACTTTTCCCTTTATATTTTTAATTTTTTTATTTAATCCATTCTATATTTTGTTCCGTTTATTTCATTACATTTATCACAAAAGAAATTGGAGCAGTTTTTAACCGCGGGAGGGAGTTATTTATCTCCTTTATCTGCTCCCGTCTGCCAATGCGGCAACTACTAATAGGTACAAAAGATGAGTAATAACTCGACAAACCCTAAAAAGATCTGAATTACCAAACTGAATATAATATCTACTGTACTGGCGATTTGCTAAACAACGTTTCTAATTTAATTAATCTTTTATGTCTTTAAAATCTGCTGTATTTAGTTTGGTGTATGCCAAATTATTAATTACACTAGTTTCTCGTATTAGTGTAATTTGTAAATGTTTTAAATTACAAGTATATTAATCAAATACGAAAAAGAAGCGGGTTGGTTGACATTGACCTGCTTCGACTATAAACACATCAATATATATATATATATATATATATATATATATATATATATATATATATATATATATATATATAGTGTATCTGTTTACCAGATGAAGTAAATTATATGACTGAAAAACAAAAAGATGCAACTGAGAGACTTTCTTCTAATATAAATTTATTTACGTTCATATAATTGCATTTTATTTTAATTTTACCACATTGTCTTTCCGTAAATTTGTGAAAAAAATAGATGAGTCCCAACTTCAGTATGTACAGGTCCGGAATATTGGTTAATTTGAATAACTTTGCTAAAATATTGATATGCATCGTTGTTGGTTTGATACATTGCCGCAGTGAGCTAAAGAGTTATTACTTCTAGTTTCCAAATTTCAATAGCTTGCGAATGGCATGTTATCCAATTGAAATCTTTACTGTATCCTTGGATACAGATAAAATAGCAATGAAATTGCTAACCTTTAGACAAGTTTGTAGCCACTCAATCACTGACAGTTCCAGAATCTGTATTAGGAATTCCTTAGTTGCGGATTAATGAAGACCGTAACCGTGGGAAAAAGGGAAGGCGACAAGAACGAAGAGCTTAATTCGTCTGGCTGTAGAAAGTCCAAAACTTTCTGTCAGTTGGGATGGGCAGAAGAATGACTGCAGCTAAGTAGAAGGGAGGTAAAGACTGTTATCGCATGACATGTGAAAGTCGGTTACCACAGATAAAACACAGGTGCAAACGCTGTGATAAAGGAAACATACCATCTGAAACTGTCAACCTCTTAATGAACACAAAGGAAACTATTTTGATTTTACGTAGTTCGTAGTGAAAAATCCTTGTTTCAAAGCAGGTGGCACTAAATCTGGAGAGCAAGACGTCCACAAAAGGATCCATTCTTAAAAAAAGTTGGATGTTGCTTTTCCCACAGAAAGTGGAAATT
Source organism: Diorhabda carinulata (assembly GCF_026250575.1). Classification (NCBI taxonomy): domain Eukaryota; kingdom Metazoa; phylum Arthropoda; class Insecta; order Coleoptera; family Chrysomelidae; genus Diorhabda; species Diorhabda carinulata. The sequence goes on from NC_079462.1 coordinate 18,171,216, forward strand.
CAGATATGAAATTTACTCTCTGGGCATTATTTGTATTGCTTTCAGTCAGGTAAAATAGCTTCACAGACAAAACGAATGAACTTTTACTCGAAAAATTTGTTAACCTTAAGACAAAGGTAAATAGAACGCTTATTATATTATTACGTTTTAATTAGAAAGTTTTTTTATACAACCTAATAATTTTGGTTTTTAAATAGAAAACTATACGTTATCTCTATACAAATTATGGTAATATATTGCTTTTAAATAATAAATAATCAGAAATAAAAAAATACCTAAAGGCTATTCTTTATTATTCTTTACAGATAATGAGATACAGGGTGATAAAAGTTGCAGAATAAATTTATTTTTAAAACACATCAAAAACAATAGCTTTTTATATTTTTAATAAATCAGTAACTCGGAATTTCGTGGAAGAAAACTTACGTCCTCATCTCTCAACACTATTTTTTCAAATAATGAGAGCATAATTGGATTATTCTAATTATTTTAGTCGTGATAAAACGTGTGAGTTAAAATATTCTATTTTCTACTTTTTATCGCAATTAAACACTTCTTCAAGCTTCAAATATTGTCCAAATACTTCATTATCGCTGAATTTGATTCATAGAATTGTTTAAAACATTCAAGATTGCCTATTTCATAGATTGGCGAGCAAACAGTGACTAATTTTGATTGTGGCGCACTTGGAGTCATGGAGACTTCATATTTAAATGAAGAAAATTTTTAGTATCTGTCAATGTCAATGCTCTTTATCATGATGTCGAGAATCAGTTGAGACTACTGCAAACTTGTGAGTCGTATACGGCGTTATCAAGCGGCTCATTGGTAGTCGACCAAAGATGTCTGTTTTAGATTTTTAGACACTTGGTAAGGAAAACTACCTAGAGGCGAATGCAAACTTGAAGCCGAAGCTACCACCATATGCCACCTTTTTTAAATAACATCTTCAGACAATTTAATTTTGTTTTAAATCGTAGAGAAAAGAGAAACTGTTGGTCTGGTCAATTATCTATTTTTTATCTCGAACGAAATAATAAAACCTATAAAAAAGTATTGCAGTTGTATGGCTTTATTTCGATAATTATGATTGATAATAAATTAGCATCGTTAATTTATTAACATACTATAAACAAAAAAGATTTAGTAATAATTTGATTAATGACTTAATCTTCTTTTAATTTACAATACTTGTAGGATTCCATTGCAATTCAATGAATAAAAGAATAAAGAAAACTTTGGAATTTTTTTTTTGAAAAACAACTGCAAACGTGAAAAAGTATGCCATGGCAATGAAAAGTAAGGAATCTGCAGCAATGAGAGCTCAAACAATCACAACAAAAACAATAAAATTTCAATTTCCTAATCGAACTTGAGGTGACTATAACTGTTGTGTTTTGAAGTGTTAAAGATACTAAAATCTATAAAAAATTCAAATTTGTTTAAAATTTATAGATTCATCATTCTTTCTGTCATAAATAAGTATCTCAAAATGGAGATATTCAGTGAAAATAATTAAAAAAAAAATTAATTTATTTAATATCCTAAAATAAAATCTTAGCAGAGATATTGGTACAATTGTAATCAGTTAAATAATAAATGACAAAGTTTAAAAAGAGGATAAATTTACTATTGCACTATTTTAGTTTTAATCCAAAGTACTTTTGAGCAGAATATCTTTCAATTTGTCATTCCTTTTCACAGATGCGCTTCCCATGTATTTAAATTTTTCTATCATGACAATAACACAAATTTTGATGATAAAAGATCAAACATTAATTTACAAACTGTATTTGATTGCAAATATTTTAAAAAAGATTATGTTGCTTCATTTATTACTATAAATAATTTTACACGTCATCAGTATTCCATATCATTATGTTTTCCATACAATTAACTTTATTAAAGCAGTGGCCCAGTTACATGAAAATTTTGACATGATGTTAATTTTGATGTATAACTGTAGCTCTATTTTGTATATATAAACAAACAGCTCTAATTTTCTCAGGAAGTATCACTTTAAAATTAGTAACGTCATCTTTTGTTGAAATGTAAAATTTTCTTTGTTGTCTACTTGTAGCGCTATCTATGAGTAAAATTTTGAAATTTCATTTAAAAACTTTGTATCTTTGAAATGTAATTTAATCTATAAATGTTTCACCTATTCGATTTGGATTAGAAAATGTCTGAGAAAAATAGTTTACTTCAATTGAAAAAAGGAAAAGTTCACTGAGCTTTTTCGCAGGATGAACAAATTAAATGAAATGAAAAAAAAATCAATGTTTAAAAAACAAAAATTGGTGTTAAAGATAACATAAAAATTTAATTACTAATTATGGTTTTCCAAGAATATATATATAACGTTTCTTTTGTTTGTTATGATTCATCATTAACTAATAAATATTTAATTTGTTAAGAAACGTTTTTTTTAAACGATTAAAAATTAAAAAAATATATTTCTTAAACTTTTCTATAATTAAACGAATACCGCTGATTATATTACTATAACTATCTACCATTCACCTCATGTGTTGAACGTCCTGTATAAAAACTTATTTTAACCTCAACTTCATTCCTTCAGTGGGGCTTTAGTTAGAGCTTCTAAATAACTATATTTATGGGTATATAATTAGAACATCCATATTTATTTTGGGTCACAAAGTATTTTCATCGAAATCGTCAAATTTCGAAGATAACTTTGTAAGAAAAGTTATTGCTAACATCAACGGATTTTATAGAAAAAAATTGTAAAAACCGTCAGATCGACCGTCATTAATTAAATACACTGTTAAACTTCAACCGATTCGGCCGGATTACATTCTTCGTTTTTATCCGTCAAACAAATTATAGGAATGACATTTTTGGAATTTTTAGACTTTCACACGGATATAAAAACAAGTGAAGGAAAATAAAAAGAAGAAATACAAAAATTTGACGGGCAATGGGTTTTGGGCCCCATTCGTGGTCGTCCGTTTGAATTTAAATTCAGGTTGAATGCGGGCGGGGTGACCGGGTTCTGAGAATTTTACCAGTGGTGTAACATAACTACCTGTGGTTTCTGTTGATAAAACAAAAAGTCATAGGAATATCAAATTTCTTATATTAAAGTGTAAAAACCACAACATTAAACACTTGACTAATCAAAATTCAAACCTAACAGTGAATATGAATAACGAACAGACGTTATCTTAGCATTAGGTTAGTTTAGGTTGCTGCGGGCAACCTCGACCTAGATTGGTCGTAGTTCACTCGAAAGTCCTAGGCCTATTGTATTATCCTTTACATTAATACAGGAATCATTTGCAGTTGCATTTATTTATAAAATCTATCTATATTATACTTTGACAGAAGATAACAATGCAAGAATATCTGTTACTGCATGGGTTTCATTCTATGATACAGTGAATGAGAATCAAGTCCAAGATTAACAATTTGAAGAGAAAATCCGAATGACCAGAGAAAATTGAATGTTTGTACCAAAGAAAGTGATTAAACTTTACACAAGTGATATCCACTATACTTGAACGTTTTTACCAGATAATGACAATGATACATACGGATCCATATGGATTCTAGCAAACAAGCAAGAATATGCTTTCTTGAAATTGGTACTACATTTGCTAATTTTCTTAAATTGAAGGTATAATTCAACAATATGTTTACATTTTATAATTGGACTCATCCTCAGTTTACTTCTTATTGGTTTTTAGCCGAAGTTAATTCCATATCTTTAGCAAATTGTTTTTTCATGTTTAGCTTTGATTTTAAATGAAGAAGAGAGTAGTGCTATATCAAAATCAAAAAAAGATAAGTGGAAGTTTATATATTGAGAAAAAGAAAAATTGCACAGTTTATATCCATGCTGAAACGAAATTCCAATCAAAACTAATTTTTGAATGATTCCTTTGAGAATTGGCAATCGACTATTCAGTATAAAGTGGTACAATGGTTATGCAGAAAGTGAACAACTTTTCCGCGTATTTTAATGACTGCTTGCGAGTATAGGAAGCTCATCCATTCCATAACATGTCTTCGTTTTGTTATATGTATCGTAAGAACACACAAGAGAAATATGGAAGAAAACTGTGAAAAATAAAGACTAAAAGTGAAACGGAATATATATATATATCATGTCTATTGGAAGCTAATACATAAAAAAACATTCAAAATATCCCAGAAAAAACTGGGTGACTTACTTCCGAATGGAAAAACAATTGAAACGATCGAAACCATAGAGATGGACTGTTGGATATGTGCAGGAAGAATCTTGGGATGTGACAAACAAGAGAGATTACGAAGATATAAGAGAATTTGGAGAGAACACAGCTGAATCAGAAGAAAGGGATATCATTGAATGAGGTGGAAGGATATTAAAGAGAGAGGTTTGGAAGAAGTACTCTTGACAAACTAAGAGAAATGAAGTTTGAGAATCGGAGGACAGCGAAGAATGTTATTGTGAATTAAAACAAGCTCGTGAAGCATGTAGAATAAAAACTGGACTAGGGGGTAGTATAAAAAATTTGCTTCTTACAGATAAGATGAAAAAGGCGTTAATAGAATGATTGTTATTTGCATATCAATATCGAAAAATTAAAAAAAAAATAATGATGATCATACAAATAAAAAAATCGAAAAAGAGTGATTGGTGGATCTTTTATAAGATTATTCATCGACCATTTTCAATAAGAGGTAAGAATATAAGGATAGTTGAAACTTCTATCACGAGCAAGATATAAAAAGAAAAAAAATCATTAACTATTTATCAGTGTTAATTACCTACAGTGTTGTTATTATAGTGAAATTTCTGAGAAAATGTAATATTCAGTGAATCTTTGTCACTTAATTAACATAGAAACACAAAATTTAACACATTTGACGGAACTAATAATGTATTCTCCACTGATACTATCTTGTTTAAATAAAATACTAGATAATAGCCAAAGATTACGAAGTCTTAAAGGACGACGATACACTTTCGTTAAAATAATGATATAATAAAAGTTGACCGAATAAAGTATCGCTTTAAATTCGAGAAAATGATAATGCTTCTATTTAAATTCAATGATATAGCTAAATAGAAATGCAATATTCATTTATTTTTTGTTTAAAAGCATAATTTATGGGTATTTACCTATGGAAAATATGTATTTTTTGTACAAAGTAGCATTAAAAACGTGAAATTATCTACTCATACAGAATATAATATAACATTTCATTTAGAAAATGATTTTGCTTTGCTAAACAAGAAAAACGAATTAGAATTCAGAAAGAAGTTACACAGAATTTATATTTAAAAGGAAAAAAGTTATGAACGACAACCTTTATAGAAAATAGAAGGCTAAAGAACAGCTTTGACAAAGAGATCCAGAAAAAATGATATTTTAATAAGGAACAGAGAAAGGTTATCAAAAAAGGAGCTTCATTCTTTTGGAAGATAAGAAACAAATGATTATAAGAAATTTACCAATAAAACTGAAAATGTTATGCCAAACTGTAAAAATAGAATGTTAAGAAGGATGGTGGTATATGTGAAGCAACATGGAGAGAAGTAGAACATACCTAGCAACTCTAATACGTCATTCATATTTTAATAATTTAGAAGAAAAACTTTTTAAAAGGATAAGCGAATGTTATAATGAAGTAAAGAGAACTTACAGTACTATTTCTCAATATGAAAAAAATTATTGGTAGATATCCATCTAAATCCAGTGGTTCTTGGAATAAATGAATAATATTTAGATAAGTGGCATTAACATTGTTTTGTGAACAAGTTAATTATATTTAACCACACAAATTCAATAAACTTTTCTCTACTTCTCTTGATATTTTGAATTTGGCCAATATCAACATCAATCTGTGTAATGAAAAGTTTTAATGTTACGTTACGTTACGTTACAGAAAAAAAAAATGATTGAACTCATTTGGAAATTAATGGCGGTTTTATGACCAAGGGGGTAAACTCTAATTGAACTACTTGAATATGTGTCGGATAATATCTCAAATGACATTTTTAGCATTGTTTGTTCTAAGATAAAATACTTAACATTCCTCAAATTTCTTATAATAAAATTATTTTGGTGTTTTAGGTAGATTATACTGTTGATTGTACAGCCTTGTGATTGTATAAGGCGGAATTTTTGGCTCTGTAATAATAAAAGGTAAAATTCATATTGATAAATTGAATTTGTGCTAAATGGACGAAAAACCAACTTCAAGGAGACCTCCCGGCCGACCTTCCAAGAGATGGCACGAAAGCTGAACACCTACTTCTCAAGAGGCTGAATGATAGAATAAACAAGACTACGTCTTAATAAAAGAGAAAGAAGAAGAACAAGAAGAAGGGTTTGTGCACTAAGAATGGCATACACCTATAGCATAACCATGCATATGAAAACAAATACACGCAGAAGGTACAATAAAATAACTAATTTGATGAAAATGCATTCATTTTATTTACAAAAAATTAACATATACAAAATGAAGCACACTTGAAAAATGATATAACTTTGAAAGTCGATATCTACAAATCTGGAAGACAATGAGATAAATAAGAACATTCTGGTTAAAAAAGTTAAAAAAGCAGAAGTATCGCTATCAGAAATACTGAGAACAAAAAATATTTCAGGAGGAGTCAAAATCAAAACATATGAAATAGCAAGACCAGCATTGCATGCATCAGACATGACAAAAAGGGTTGGAACTAAACTGAAAATAGGAAAAATCCTCAGGGAAATATATGGCGGTGTGAAAATGGTATTTGGAAAAGACGGAAAACTAATGATCATATACAAAAAACAAGAAAATATCACAAATAGTTGCCACAGCAGTGTAGAAAGGAAAAGAAGAAGAAGGGGCTCAAAAAAAGGGGCGTCAAGAGGGAAATAATTGAGGTAGAAAGGATCGAGTGGACATAAGTATCAAAAAACCGTCGGGAGGGGAGAAGAATATTGAAGAATGTTGAATCCAAGGGTCTAGAAGACCTGTGCAGCTTAACTTGTGTGTATATTTATTATTAAATTTTGATAAAACATCATAACCAGTATACTATTTTTTAAAAATAAATGAATAATATTGACCTTTACTTTACTTTCATTTTTTTATTAAAAACAGTCTATTTTCTCTTGAGGTAAAAATTATTCATGATTATATCAAAATGCAACGTTGCATTGAACTTAATTCTAAGAGTATGACAAAAGAGGTACGTCTTTTTAATTAATTATGTACACAATTGCTTAAAATATTCCTTTGGTGCATATTTAAATCCGGCTTGGCATAAACAAACAATTCATGTGTACGAATACCAATTTATAACCTCGCCGTAGCTATATTCTTGGAAATTCTGACGAAAGAATTCACGACAATTTCGACTAAAAAAACTATGTGAATAATGTAAATTTAAAATTAATATAAATGAGTTTTGTTAATGACAGGAAACTTTCTGGCTGGAAACAAAAGATTTTTTTTGAATACCTACATAATATTAAGTATAATATTCATGTTATTTTGGACATAAAATTTAATAGTTATAAACACAATAAACCCTTCCAATTTTTTGTTTCACAATATACGTTGTATTTCCAAAATAGAATGTGCTTATTCTTATCACGCGCGTTTTTTGTTATTTGAACGTTAATTACAAATATTAATAAAGCAATTTAATATTTAGGAATTAGTTGCGTCTTGCGAAATGACTAGACACTCTTCTTCCAACAAGAATGAAATTTGAGCTCCGTTACCGTCGGATATATTAAATTGAATATGTATCTTAAGAGAAGAACTGTAACAAACATCGATAGAGAAATTATTTAGTGATCAAGTAGGTACTAACGTTATTTATGCTACGGAAAACCAAGAAGTGTATGAAACGAGAAACTTACCAATAACAATGAATCGAGAGGTTTAATGAAAAGAGAAAATATACACCATCAGTACCTAGTGTAATTATACAGGAAGGATATAGTCTATTTTTATGAATGACGGAGTATTAAAATAATAGAACATTCGTAAACCATAGGCGTATCGCTTCTTCTACTGTTACAGTTGGAATATTTTTTGAAACTGTACTCGTATAAAATAACATTTGTATAAATATAATATATAATGAATATATCGGGTACACTTTTACTTTATTTATATATTATATTTATTTTTATAAGGGTTTAAATATTGAATTTTAAACAACGTTATGTTCATAAATAATAATTAGAGCTACTTCTAACAAATCCAAATCAGAATCCGATGATTTCATCAGTAATATTGTCAAACTTCCACATATTCTCTTCTTTAATCGTATGATTTATTGCCTTTTCCAGTTTTCAGGCTTCACAATATTCACAGCGTCTAAAAACAACTGTTTATGTAAAACTTTATGAAGGGAACAAAAAGAATACATTTTCTTTCCTACGGAACCGGGATGGAACTTAATATTCTTTGATTTACCCAATTCTATAAAACTTTTCTCAAACATTTAGTCGTGGGCAAGTTTTCTAATAGTCTAATAATACCATGCATTATCCATTACAATTATAAAGTACTGAAAAAGAAGATCTATCATTTGTTTGAACTATTTTTCAAAGACATCTGCAATCATGTCCTCACGTTTGAACTGCCGATGTGTACTATGCGCCCCTTTCCTTATGGTGGTTTCAGAACCGTAGATAAATTAATTAAAAAAAGCCTGTCTTCTTCTACTTGTAACGTTATCGACTTGCCGAAATTTATCTGGTGTTTAAAATTAGTTGGGTCACAATGGATTTTAGACCTTACTGAATAAAAAACCTATAAAAATCGTATTTTCGGTGAAATTTGTTGGGAAGAGATTGTTTTATTTAAAATAGAAAAAATATATCTAATCTCTATAGGTACTCTAATTTCTATAGGTACTTATTGAGAAAAATCTTATGATATGGCTATGTAATTATTAGGACAAGGTGCTTTTTGCCTATCCAAACCTTTTTCTATTTTTCTTTATAGCTTCTAGTTATAAAAGACTAATAAAATATCAAAAACTCGTAGTAGCTTAATTACATCTATGAAAATTTTAGGAAATATTTAGATTGTTCTAAATGAATAACAAGAAAAGTGAAAAGTATTATTTAACCTAGCTTTGGAATACATAATAATAATAACCAGTATCAACAGAAAGGGCATGATATTTAACAGAAGTCATCAATGTTTAGCTTATGACGATGATGTGGTGTTGATAGCAAGAAACAGAAGAAAGCTTGAAGGAACCACAAAACAACTAATAACAGCAGCAGAAGAGGTTAGCATATACTTCAATAATGATAAAAAATAATTTGAAATTTCATAAACATGACAGGACGTTAATAGAATTTGATATATACGAGTATTTGGGTGTACTTCTAGATAATAAATGCCAAGAACAAGAGGAAATCGAACTAAAAATTGCCAAAAATAACAGCTGTACAAACAGCCTTAGAAGAATATTAATATCGAAAGAGATATCCAGATCGAGTTTATAAAACAATGACAATGACGAATAAAGCTAAACAGAAATTGGAAATATGGGAAAGAAAAATACTAAGAAGATTTTTTGGAGGAAAGCAGTCAGTGTTAGGATTGGAGAGAAGATCAAAACATGAAATTTACACACTTTTCAATGAATCCCCAATCAGGGCGTTTGTAAAAAAAAAGACAATCACTTAGAACGAATGGACGGAAAGAGTCTCTGGAAATGAGTTACACTAGAGGGCAAAAGGAAAAGAGACAGACCAAGAAAACAGTGGAGGAAAATAGTGGAAGAATAGAGAGAAAAATATCCAGCTGAAGAGAAAATTACAAGGATATGGACTGCATATAAGCCTATATATTATTTTGTAGTAATATCTAAAATGAACTTACTGAATTTTGCATTAAGTTAGGTTCTACCACTCTCTCGTATATAAAAATAGACCATAACATATAAATAGACCCATAAAAATATTGGAATGTACTAAGCTGCATACAGCATCAAAAAAATATGTGCTCATATTGGATGTGTTGATGAAAGTTGGAATAGAACTACAATTAATGCAGTTATTATAGATATTAAATTTTTAAATAAGAAAATATATATTCATTTATATCCTACTACGAATTTGATTTAAATTTCATTTCAAGTTCATCTGTATCTTAATGCTAGCTCAAAATTTTAGTCAACCTTTTGTCGGGAGATACTACTTTTCGGAAAACTGTATCTCTTTTAGATTTCGTCTTTGATAGATTTAAAATAACTGCGCGATATTTTGTTGAAACAAATTGGAAATTGGTCACTACATTTTCGTCAGCTATTTGGTATGGTCCCAATAATCTGCCACGGTCGTATGGGTCCCTAGAAAGACTTTCTTTGGTCAGTCGCTAAGTAAGAAGCTTGAGATCTTTCGCGTTCACATGTCTGTACAATATATACAATCAAGCACGTATACCATACTGGAGTGATGAATAAATAAAAAAGGAAATGGACGAAACGTTGCTTTAAGTAAGAAGACAAATTTTAAAAAGAAATTAAAGAGCAATATGAACCGAATAACTATCATATAATTAACGAATTTATAATTAGATAAAATTTAATATTACTTACCGTGACTGCCGTAAGATGAGTGCATCGTCTGATGGTAATACCTAGCGGCTCTCTGCGAACCCGAGGGATCTAAAAAGAATGTCCCCATATGTTCTGCGACACCGGAAGCAATGTCTGAATTTCCCGCGTCAATGCCTTGTCCCGGACTAGCCGAAGTCCCCGTTCTAGGACTCTCGTACCACCGAGGTAATTCATTAGTCATCTCCATAATCATCAGTTACTGAGTTTTTTATAACACTACACACGCGAAAAATTCAAAAATCGATTATACGAAATAGGAAAACTCAAAAAAAATCACTTCAAGACGCGAACAGTTTCTTTGGTCATATTAGGCTGTGTAGAAGCAAGCAATTGTTTCGTAACGTCGTTGAGGACTGGATCTGAAAAATAAAATTTCTTATCATTATTACAATTTTCATTTATCGATAGATATATTATCATTGTCGATTTTTGCACTGATTTTATTTTTGTTGTATGAAGTGCTGTGTAAACAGACATGATCACTGATAGATTGAAATCTCGAAATTCATTGAAAGGATGTTTATTTGAACTGATAAGTTTATATTTTTGGTATTTTTTAAGAATTTTAGAAGCATTTCTTACAGCGTGATATAGTGTACCTACTGATAACTATAGTCAGACTTTAAATAAATATTTATTCACTCAGATTTAAGGCCGATATTGTCAATTTTCTGTTGGTATAGTTCATTTTTTTTTATTTTAATTCATTTTAACATCAAACAAAAGATATATAAGTTAGATGAAGGAAAATTACAAAATCTATTACAATACTAAAGGAGCTTTCTTGATTTCTGTCGGGCAGTTGACTGTCTCCTTGATGTTAAGTTTCAAATTAAACTGATAGTATGCGGTACAGTATTGTATACAGTCAGTGTGGATGTGCGTAACAGTCACATGAACGTGACAACTTTTGCAGACAGGATGACTTTCTGATCACATTAAATAACCGTGAGTAAGTTTTATGTGGTTAATGAGGAGTCTTCTTATTGTCACAGCTTGTTTCCTACTAGTTGATTTTTGATTAAGCATTCACAATAAAGGTATATTCGGACTAAAGTCTAGTAAAACTTGCGACAAACATTTTTTAGCAATTAACGATAGCTGGAACGAAATGCCCATCAAAAAGGGAAAGGAAATATTTATACTCTATTCGTTAAGAGTGCCAAGCAACGAATACAAACAATATTTTAAAGATAGAAGAAGCTTTTAAAAATAGTATTAAATAGAGGTATCACATATAGTACCTACTTTTTTGGAACATTATACGGAATTTTTTGCTAAAAACATGGCAACATAAGTTTTAAGGAACACAGTAAGCTAGACACGGGAATATTTGAAGAATATTAAAATTGAGAACAACGAATATTTTGTTTTAAATGGAAATTGTCTAAATGAACTTTTGCTGTTGTATTACTTGGGATAAACATCACGATATATAGAAAGTAGATTAAAAACTCATACATACATCAACTAAACATGAAATAACGGAAATGTGATTATGAAGAATTAAAAATGTCTGGCAAATTCCAGATTGCAGAAATTTGTTCGTTGTAATTGAGGTAAATACACCCAAAAAAGCTGAAAAAATATTTGTATGACATATGCTGATATTGGTGAAACAACTAAACAGGTATGAAATTTTGGATTCGAAAAGAAGTTTCTGAGAGGAATCTTGGAAAACCAGCACTAAAATCAAAAATGAGCACAAAAGGAAAAGTAACATTATGTACGCTGTTGTATCAATTGGGATAAACATCACAATATATAGAAAATAGATTAAAAAATCACACATACATCAACTAAACATAAAATAACGGAAATGTACTTATAGAACTAGAAATTGAGTTTAAGCAGTTTAAGCAAAATATTTATAATTCTACTACATGATTTACATCTAGCTACCAATGAATTAAAGGTAATTTGAATGTTTGAAACCTCTTCAAATTTCAATGAGTGAAACTAGTTTTTATTCAAGTGACTGAGTTCATAAGAAAAAATTTTTTCGGTGATGATATGTCCAGTTATTCCAAAAAAACACGCGACCATATGCATAGATCCATGATTCCTCGTATGCTCGATCTTATAGACGTCTTTTGAAGTACGGTGATTGAATTTTTTCAGCATCTTTTTGCGCCAATCGATACGATAGCAGAATAAGCGCGATTGTCATATTATGCCGTATCCAAAGCGAACAAATCTTTTCGACAGCCAAATGTTCATGCAATATTGAATATATGCGAGTGGAACTAATGCCCAAGTTTGCTTCAATCTCTCAACACGGCATCAAGGTTTTCTGGCACAACTGCCGATTTTGGACGACTACCACCACGATCACGACTGAATTCGGAAGACTAACGGAACACAGTGGCTCTAGAAAAGTTTGCTGTTGTTTCAACTCACGTCAAAAGTTCGCGAATCAATTCCATTTTTTTACAAATATGAATGTTTCAAGTATCTGTAAACAACTCAAATAGCACTCTTATGACAAACACGTTCTGAGTACATTCACCATTGAAAATGTCAAACTTAATCATGGAAATTTCAGATTTGACATATTCATATCAGTGTTGCCACGTCTCAAAACTTAAGTAGCAATCCTCGTAATATTGTCGATTTGGATGTTGTATAAATACATTTCTTGAAGCGAGCAATATACCTGTTTTTAGTAATATCATTAAATACGATGACTATTTACATTAAATAATATTATATTTATTAAAAATTCGGATTCTATTTAATTTTAGTAACGCCTCAGGTAGTAAGTAACCTATCCATTGAAAACTGACAGAAATATGAGTTGAAAGTGAACTGATAATATTTCAATGCTCTATTATGAACAGCAGGTGGTAAAAGAGTATTAAGGTGAACAATGACTTTAAGACAATTCTTGGAAAGGCAAATGATGTTAACGTTCAAATTTGATGGAGGGCGATGTTTGGGAAAACACGAAACTATTTGAATTTATTAACTTAACTATCACAATTTCATTTGAATATTTTTGGACTGAAATCAGCCGTACTAAAAAACTAAAAGCGTTTAACTTCTTTTGAAGTATCCAAAAATCTCTTTAGACGTACTCCAAAAAATTTTCGGCCCTCATATCTTTCTTTATCCAGATGATTCTGTATTGAAAATCATTTTCGTAATTGACTCATATAAAACCGCAGGTTTTGACCACATCTGTGTAGTTGATTATGACATATCCTCACTGGTTAATTCCTTTTATTGATCCGTATATTCTCCTCAGTTTCATTATAATATTACTGTAGAACAAATAAACTTTTTCCTAATTAAATTGGTAGTTTTCGAAGCTTCTTAATAATTTCAAATAAAAATTCAAATGTAAAAAGCGTCTCTACATATTTAATAAAATGAATTTTGAATTTCTATTCGTGACATTTTTATTTGTTTGAAATTGTAAAAAATACCATTGGAAATACTTGAAATTAATCTAATTGATAATTAGATTGCAAGTTGGGATAAATGAGTGGCATTTAATCTTTTTGATAGCGTTATCATATCAAAAACCATTAAAAATAAATTAATGTAAGCATCGAGACTGTAACATTGATCATAATAAAAATTTATATAAGATATTAGATAATAACGTGTCAGTATTGTCCAATATTACTATAGTGAAAAAATTATCTTGTTATAGTTATCTTTTAGTTATATTCTTTGCTTTCTCTACCTCTTATTCGTTTCTAACATGCGTTCTATTTCAAATAATCGTCTCTATCATATGGTCTCTTAAATTCTTGGATAGGTAGATATTTTCGACGTTTCATACTGGTACCAAATCAAGTGAATATCTTCTATATCTTCAGTCGTTGATCGGGTTAGTCTGCAAGTTGTCCTTTCCGTATTTTTTAAGAATTATTTTTTAGTATATATTCTTATTCACTAATTTAATATTATCCTCATCCAAATAGATTTAATACTTTTTTTGTATACCTATTGAGGATCTATCAACGTGTATTTCAAATATTATTGTCGGTTTATATTATTCTCGTGTTGTTTTGTTCATAATATGAATACTAGCTCTAATAATATTGAATATTGGTCATTTCGGTGCAACTACCACCCTTATCAAACAATTAACAAGCTCTTAAAGGGTACAAAATAGTTGGACGCATCTCCAAGATGAGGAAAGTAATAAAATTATAGAGCATCAACAAAAACTTTCTCCTTTTTGCAAATTACGTGTTCTTGGTATGTGCAGTATGGAATTTAAGTTTAGAACGTGTGGAAAAAAAATTATTCATGAAAGTTACATGTTTTTGCGAATGTAAATAAGCAATTAGTGGCATTAGGTACAGATGAACAAGAGCATCAATTTGTGTGAAGAAATCCGTGTCTGTGGTTCTTAAATTTGTTAGTAGTCACAATCATTTTACTCCTGAAAACGTTGAAGTAAAAATTTTGTACATATTATCATTTTCTTTATTACAGAAATTTTATAATGGATAAATACGGAAAGCAGGCATTGCAGGATCTATGTGAATTTTTATTAGGACTTACTGAAATATCTGGTTTAAGTGTAACTGCTGAAGATATGGAAAATATGAAGAGATCTATTTATTAAAAACATACAGCTTGTTACCCATGATCAAAAGAAGTGACTACTTTGATAAAATCTAGTGTAGGTACAACTAGAAGTGACAGTTATTATTATAAGTCGAAAATGACATACGGCTAAGATGACAATACTTTGGACTATATTGTAGGATACTTCACACAGTTGTTTCTACCCATGCAGTTGGTAATTATGTACCTTTAGTTCTTATGGTGTTTTCTAATAATTTTTTTTTCAGACTGTTGATTGGATTTAAATTTTTTTCTGTATGACTCTTATACTTTGACAATCAACAAAGTGCAAGCAGCGAATATTTCAAATGAATAACTGTTGGTTTAATTCTTAGTTATCATGATTTCGAAAAATCAGGGAAATTGGCCGTTGGATTCATATATCCTTGAGAACTTATATACAATAATCCTAATTATTTATTCCATAATTATATGTAAGATAATAAAACTTCTCCAAAATTATGAACTCGTAGTAGTAGATACGATGAACAAATAAAGTTTGTGTTTGTGAATCCTTCAATAGCAGCTGGATGTCTTCAAATTATCAAACGTTTCGAAAAATGTACAAATTAAATCTAAGTACAGTATAAAATTACAGATTATTAAAATTACTGTTCAATGAAATATGTCCAAAACATACCCGATAAAAGGGAAGTGAAAAGATGGTACAAATAAAAAAATAATAAAATGATAAAATCAAAAGAAAAAAGGTATTCAGTGGATTTTCTATCTTAATGGAAAGAACATGTTAAATATCCTCTTTTGTACTGCTTCCAAAAACGATATAGAAAACTGCAGAACGTTCTATACATTACCTAAAATTGAAAACTTATAATGCAGTTCTTATATTTTCAAAGTGTGAGTGTTCTTATAAAATAAAATTTTTCTATCAATTGCTAGTACAAGATTTGCGGTCTGTATTATAGGGAATCTTTACGGAGAGATCAATTCTCGCCCACAACAGAAAACTTGATCAATAAAAGCAAAAATGTATTATATTTATATCTCTATACACTACAAAATATATATTAAATATTATAAAAAAAATGGAATTTAATATATTCATCAAGGTTCATTGAAACGTGAAATTACATCATCGTTAAAGAATAAATATTCATTCAACCTCAAACTTGTTTCCTTTTTGTTATTATTAGATTATTATGATAAAAAATTATCTAGATATTTCATTTTCAGCTTAAGTATATTCAAATTAGATGCTAATAATTGGTCTTGTTTATAATTTTTATTAAAACAACTACCAATTAATATAATATGCTAACCAGATATAATAATCATTCAGATTCATCTGTTTCCGTTCTTTATTGATTGGGTAAATCAATATATTTATTTTTTTCAGAATGAATTTTAATTTAATCATTATTATATATAATTTTTTTATGTAATTGCTAGAATAAAATAATAATTTATTAAGAAATACACGTTTTTTAGAACCAACCTTATCTGAAATATTCATCATTTTTTCACACGATTTTATTAAAGATAAAAATATATTTGAAAAATGTTTCGTGTAGGTAATTTCGAAAAAAATAATCGATGACTCACGAATTACCTATATTAGTAGATATATCCAAAATTCTGTCACTATCACAGTCAAATTCAACATACACATCACTAAAACTCTCATAAATCGGTCATTTTGATCAAAAACAAATAACCCCTATACAGTGTATGTTCGATACCTTCACGTTTAAAAACACGGACGTACTAAATGTTGGAAGCATAGCTTACATCGGTCACCCCTAACAACGAGCTTCGAATGAGCTCGTCAAAAATCGGTAAATGGTGAAGATTGGTTGGTCGGGATACGAAGAACAGGAGGAGTTGTGTATGCAAGGCGGGTCGATATAGTAAAAGATGTTTTAATTTTGTATTGTTTAGTATCATATTAAAATATTGTATTATGTTAAATTTGTTTGTTTTCGAAACTGTAAGATCTCGTAACAAGTCTATTATAACCCCAGTAGAATTTGAACTGTTGTTAAACGAGTATGATAAAAATAATCGAATGTATGGAATAGAAAATGTCTGTTGGAAAATAATATCTATTAGTAATGCAAACTTTTCGGTAAACTGAAATTTTTCTTAGCGGTTGTTTGTTCTTGAGAAAAATATTCAATGATCTGGGCAGTGGGAGATCGTCCAATGAGATAAAGCTTCTAACAAAACACTACTATTTGACAAAATGGCGACCACAAATCAACGGGCCACGCCTCTTTAAAGATTGTCTGCCCCTTTTCATGCTCACGTCTGGCATTGGTTCTCTCTTCTTTTTTTGTTTGGGATTTAAACTCATCTTGTCTTGTAGTTCTTTTGTTCTGATATCACTTTAGTCCATTTCAAATATTGAAAGTTGTTGCTAATTTTGTCGATACGTGCTTTATGAATGTGTAACGTCTGGAATTCATACAGGCCGACTAGATTTATACATTTTCATGTTTTGGTATTTGAAATTTCTGCTTTTGAATATTCATTAAATGAGACGGTATGGCTATCAGTATAGGTAAAATGTCTATCATTAGATTGTAGTTGCACTAATGATGTTTCTATAAAAACCTATTTGTTTGTGAGTAATGGTCTAAGATAAAAAATAAAATTTTAAAAGTTTTTCTTTATAAGTAGATGAAATTTCACGCCTAATTTATGCGATATAATTGAAAATGATTAGAAAAAAATAAAAGAAAAAGTAAAAATTTAACATAAAATTCTATTCAATATGCACTTTTTTCACAATAACGCAAAAACATTTTTTCTTTTAGCATATTTTTCATTTAATCGAAGATCTAGAAATTCAATGGTAGTAAATACGGTAATATAGTTGGGTATGGTTCGAAAAAAGTAAGTCTGTTAACGCCCAAAAACTCGAAAATCGATTGTGACTTTAATCATGATCCAATGTTATGATGAAAAATAAAAATGTTGATTTATCTTTAACGTGTCGTTCTTCGCATATTGTTTCGTGAACGTTTCAGTCTTTTTTAACGAACAGGATTATTTTGTACTTTTATAAATCTCTCCAAAGGCAGCTAGTACATAAGTGCTGCATTGATACAAACCTCTCAAAGATATTTAGAACTAAGGGCATATTTTACAAATTTTGTATCTTATATGCATTTTCTAAATATTTGCATATATTCCTGGCAAATAGCATATCATGTATATTTGGACAAATTTTGAAAGTTTTAGAGCTTCGGCAGGTGTTTCAAGACAATTTTATAACTCTGTTATTCTGAAGCGAATACTTTTATAGCAGTTCTTGAACAACTGATCTCAATGCTGGTTGTCAAACGGTTCAAGGAAAATGTATGGGGGTTCCAAGTATAAAATTCAAAATATGTCTGTCGTTTCAAAACCCTCAGTCATGAGCTCTGTTGGGGGTCTACATAGAGTATCGGCTCTCAGTTATTTTGTGCTTTTGAGAAGATAATATCGATTTGTGCAGTGTATTCGTACGTAGTGAATCTAAGAGAAGCTCATTCCGTCTCGGGACACCGAATCGATTAGATCTCGAATACCTAAATCTCAGCGGAGCTACGTAGCTTTTAGAGATTCTGCACGCGGGACTTAGTTTTTCCTTTTGTATATAATTTTGTGTATACTGTTTTGTTTGCTATTTATGTATGTAGTAAGTTTAAGTAGTTAACGAACTTTTATCTATGCGCTAACTCTTCCTTAGACCCTTAGACTAGCGCCCATATCTGTTTGTTTGTTTGCGTGATTGCTCCGATATAGAAATTTTCTCAACACAATAAATAACAAGAAATTCATATGGAGAAAAAAGAAATAGAATCGAAAGCACTAGCAAATATTTCTATTAAAAATGTGAGTGGGAGGACAAGCTATACAAGAAAATTTAGTCAAGATATGTCACGATTGATTTTATTTGTGGTTGTAATCAAAAAAATAATGCTTCATATTATTTTTTCCATTCACTTTTTGGTAGGGCGAATAGGGGCCAGTGATTCAAAGTACCTACTTAATTCTGAAGGTAAAAACATGAAAACTCTAAAAGCCATATTTGGAATTGAATGAAATATATGTTATTAGAATAAACCAATATTATGGCTCAATTAGATCCTGCTTATTGGTTGGATATACGAAAGTATAATGAAAAAGTACAAAAAACTAGATACAAACAACGATACTACTAGTAATCGTAGTAGGTAGGTAGCGGTCGCGGGGTAAATACGGACTTGCAAGTATTTATTCATTCCCTCCACCCCCGCGGCAGTACGGTGCTGACATCTGTTTCTTTCCGCCATTTTAGTACTACGCAAAAACTTACGACAGCCGGCAGCCTTGAAAGGTAGGTAAAATTAAAAAAAAAGTGTATATTGATCTAATTTTTAGTGTTTTTTAAGTCGAGGGACAGGTCTGTATACTAAGTGATGGTAAAAAGTGATATTTTCTATGGATAGCTTTGTCAATGGAGTTTGAATCGTCAATGTTTATTTTTATGGAACGTTTTCATAACCTACAAATTTCCCTCTTTGATTTAAAAATAGTTACCCAGTTGAGTTAATTGCGAACAAGCCTTGCGGGGTAAATACGGACGTCCGCAATTACCCTTAATTCAATAAACTATTATGAAATTAATCAAAAAGAACAATCATACACTATCGAATCATTACGAAAAGCTGTGCAAGAAATAAAAGACCAGAAGATAACTTTTCGTCAGGCGGAAGAAAAATATGGTATTCCTAGAGCTATTTTTTTGACCAAGTGATTCTACAATACCAAAGAGAGATAAAAAATCTGTTTCGAACTGGCTGATTTTATTTTGAAGTCATGTAAGGCTTTCTTTGGGATAACAATATCTACTCTGGGAGAGATAGCTTTCGATTTTGCCACCGCAAACAACATAAAACATAATTTCAATAACGAAACTGGTATGGCAGGAATGGATTGGTATTACAAGTTTTTGGCTAGCATCCAAATATATCACTTAGAAAAGCCTGAAGCTACTTCCATAAATAGAATCACTGCATTTTAATTTCTAGTGAATCTGAAAGCTCTCATGATTAAATACAAATTTAAATCTGATTCAATTTACAATACCTAGGTATAGATGAAACTGAGATTAGTACGGTACAACGCAATTCCAGGATTCTTGCATCAAATGGACTAAAACAGGTTGGAAAATGTACCAGTGCAGAACGTGGTTCTTTAACTATAGGTGTGAATTGCTTAAATGCTGGAGGCTCGTACATTCCACCATTTTTTATCTTTAAAAGAAAAAGGATGAATGCTCATCTTATGAAAGACAGTAATAGCAACATGGTAGCTTGTGTTTCAGACTCTAGTTGGATCAATGAATCGATATTTGTTGATTGGCTCCAGCATTTCAAAGAATTCGCTAAACCATCGGCTGACAATTCCATTTTGTTACTTCTAGGAAACCACGAGAGCCATATTTGTCCAAAAGCTTACGAGTTTTGTCGTAAAAATTTTATCCATGTTTTGACATTGCCTCCACATACATCGCAGAGAATGCAACCATTAGACTTGACCTTTCACGGACCACTAAAAACAGCAAACAACAGAGAATGTGAAACCTATATGGTTAACCATCCTGGAGCAAAAATTACATCTTTCGATATTGTTGGTCTTTATACAAAAGCTTTTAACCGATGCTTGTCTATTGATAAATCTATAAATAGCTTCAAGAGTGCTGGAATTTTCCCAATTGATCAAGATAAATTCAAGGGCACTTTCGAAAGTTTCGGTAATATAATTACACCAGAAACTCTATGTGATACCAGCCATGTGGGTCCTGATCATAACAGCCAAAGAGAGTTTCTTAGCGAATCTCAAATTAGTGATGCAGCTAATAACAGCATTCCTAGTGAAGTAAGATCTCAACAAGAGTCTCAGCCCTCTAGTAACATAAACATTAATGATGAATCCGTTCCCAATGTACCTGATCAAGACGAACCAAAGTCAATCTTCATCAGTACCGCTTAGTGATTTAATAAAGGTCCCAACTCTACAAATTCGTCGTAGCAAACGGGCAGTAAACAAAAAGGATTCCATTATTTTTACCAGCACACCGGAAAAAAAGAATCTACAAGAAAAGGAACAAAAGAAATTAGACAAGAAAAGAAAAGCTCAATAAAAAGAAAATAAAACTGCATCTAATAAACTAAAAAAGTCAAAACCTTCTACAGGAAAAGAGTCAAAGGGTGTAAGAAATCTGAATAATTTTGAAAATGAAGGAAATGTTGATTACTTTTGCGTTTATTGTCAGGAAAAGTACAGTGATCCACCCGCCGAAGACTGGATTATGTGTTCAAAGTGGGCTCATGAGAACTGCACCGCAGGAACTTCTTCTAAAGGCTTTACTTGTGATTTTTGTCTATTATGTGGACCTAGTCCGTAAATACCCCATTAACCCAGGGTCAGTCCGATTTTACCTCGAGCGCTACGGATAATTACGGACAGACAAGGTTTTGTTTTTGCTAAAAATATTCTATTTGTTGATTGATCTCGTTAAATAAGTATAATTGTTTTTGTTGATGTATAACTAAAGATTAATAATTAATAAAGACGTTATTTCCCTTCAGCGTCCGCAATTCCCCCATCCTCCTCTACTCGTGGATGAATCATATTTTTCATTGTTTTGCAAAATACCTTAAATTTTTCACCATGATCCTCTTCTCAGTCTCTCATTCAGCAGTCTCGAGATTGACAAATTTTTTCCCCTTGTCTAGAACTTGAAACAAAACTTATTAAGTTAACTATCGGAGAGACAAAATGCCTATAAGCAAAGTTATTTATATAATAATTAAAATCGAAGATCGAGTTTTAAAAATGCAACATTGCATATATAACAACCGATTGTAATATAGTTCATTCTTAAAATACATGGAGTGATAAATCATAATTGCACAGATTAGAAGGAACATTTATCAACCTCTGTTTTAAAACCCTGAAAAATTTGAAAGTCCACAACCATGGATATTTGGATAAGTAGATAAAAATAATTTGGCTTGATAATTAATTGATATCCTTTATGGTACCTCATTGGTTGAGCAGGTGAAAAGGTTTCTTTATTAAGCTCCCATTTAAGATTCCCTGTGGTGATTTCATTCAAAAATAACATTTATTTATAAATTGAATATCGCTGCATATTATATATTAATTATCGCGAGTTCCATATCGTTCATGATCTTAACTAATTCTCCCGTTTCCTTCCGTTTTACATGCTCTATAACTTTCGTATCAAATTTTCCTTATTAAAATGTTGCACGTCTTCCATGAATAATATTTCATAACATCTTTTAGAAGGGCGCCTACTTAAGTTTTGAAATATGGCAACACTGATGTGAATATGTCAAATGTAGCGTAGAGTTTGACATTTTCAATGATGAATGTACTCAGAACGTGTTGTCATACGAATGGTAATTAAATTTTTCATATGTGATATGAATCATTGATCTATGCATATGATCCCGAAACTAAACAACAATGATGGGTCTTTCAAGACGAGCCAAATCCAACAAAAGTAATTCTCACAATTCCTATTTTTTCGGAATAACCAGACATGTCACTACAGTTTCATTATAACAACGTAGAATGGTTAATTCTCAAACATCAGCATTTGTTTGCCAAAAGTTTTCAAAACGAATCATTCTCCATCACGACAATGCGGGCTCTCACACGTCACACGTTTTCGAACAGTCAAAACATCGAAATGATCCACCGTATAGTCTTTGTTTAGTACCCAATGATTTCTTCTTATTCACTTAGATCAAAAATAAATTGCGAAGTGAACGTTTTTCTACACCTGAAGAAGCTGTTAATGCGTTTAAATCAGATGTTTTGGAGGTACCTTAACCGTATCCCTAATTCGAGAACGGCTGGACGGATTTGGCTAATTTTGGTTTGAAGTCCAGAGAAGGTTTAAAAGGTGATTAAATATGAAAATTCTTCGAATTAAAGGAATCCCTCCTTGATGTTTTGTTACAAATTAAATTGTTGAACCATAATATTTGGCATTTGACAACTATCTAATATGTCGATTCATCTTCGATGTCGATCGATACCTCAGACAAAGAGTGAATCATTCTATCTTTGTGACGATTACCACTACATGCGCGAAAACTTTCTTTACTTCGTGATCCTTTGTAATAGTGACATTTCAATTTATGTGCTCTTTTTTGTGTTAATCTTTTGTGATAGCGACACTTTACTACTAACATGCGAGTATTTTTGCAGCAAGATGAAACTGCAAATTTGTTTTTCCAGTATAGGGTAACAGTTCAATAATTGGCGGCGAAAAATAAAGATGTCGGGGATCTCAATGCCACCATTTAGACTTTTCTTCCGATACAGTTGGTTTCCTTCAAATCAGTCGACACCGTTATGAAACAGGATGACGTAGTTAACTATCCCATGGAGTTTTTAAATTCACTGAAATTGCCTGGATTACCACCTTAGAATTTGTAGTTAAAAGTAGGATCAGTTGCCATCGTGATGCTTAACATTAATCCATCTCGTGCAATTGAACAAGACTGGCTAAGAAAAAGGTGATGATACCATTCGATTTTGAACGTTTACAATTTCCGCCTTTGCGATGACCACAAATAAATCTCAGAGCCAGTCGATGGAAGTTTGCGGAATCAACTTGAAGTTTCCTTGTTTCACGCATACCCAAGTATACGTCGCGTGTTCGTACGTCGAAAAATCTTCATCTTATTTACGCAACACAAAACAAAACGAAAAATATAGTTTTCAGAAAGTTTTAAATTGATTAACGAACTGTATCATAACAGTGTGTGTCTGTCAATATCAAATTGAAGCCTTATAAATAACCAGTATTTCAGGAAAACTCTATTTTATAACATTAATTGAAAATAATAATACAACTTCATACCGACCATTTTTTTTTATTTGTTTTTATAAAAAAATGATTCCTTTTATTTTGTTTTAAGTTTATTTTATACAAAAGTTGAGGTCTTTTATTTATCGATTGAGGCAGTACAAAGTCGGATTATTGGGCGGCCAGGGAACTTATATTTTGTAACTGGATTTTTTAGAAAAGAATCGAGAAATTTCGCAATCATTATAAGAAAGTCGCGGAAATATCTACTTAATAGATGTTGTTATGGAAAAAATCTGAGCCTCCATGAAATTTTTAATTTCAATCGTACATCTTCGCTTTAATGCAAAAGTATCTTGAGAACAATCGTGTGAAGACCTAGTCAAACTACAGTCTGTTTATCCTTTGTCGTCCAAGTCGTGACGAATTGAACGATTCGTTGAAAATAACGTAAATTACATCAAAATCTCTACATCGTATTTAAATATAAGTGAAGATAAATTTTTCTCTGCTTTATTCCGCTACTAAATTTATATAAAAAACTCGCGACGTGATCACAAGAAAAATTTCAATTATACGATGCTCTTTTATAACTGAAAAGTTCCACAAATTCATCCCGACCGATGATCTTTATCGTCTATATACATTTACAACATCAGATCTCATTATAGTCCACCCTATTATCATTTTCTTTCTCTACCCCGACCCTACAGCATCCGAAAACGAAAAACAAAATACACTCGCTTAGAAAAATAAATCAAAAGTGCGGAGAATTTATGACAGAGAATGGTAGCGAGCGCAAAAGTTGTGTCGCACAATAGGAACGAGGAGAATTCTTTAGGAAAAGTTCAGCTATTTTCCGCTGAGGGCAATTTATTTTTCCAGAGCTCGGCCGGCAGAACTCTTATCTAAACAGCAGCGAAAATAATATCGCACTGATAAAACTCTGCTGTGGTGGCATCGGTACACTCCAGGGAATCGAATCCGAAAGTATAATTCATGTACGTAGAAATTTATGCGACGTGGAAAAATTTTTGGTGTGTGAAATAGCAGCTTCCGGCGCAACTGTAACATTTTCCGCCAATCTGAATGCTAAATAACATTTTTATAAGAGAGGGATCAACGATAACATGTTTATATGTCTTACCGTATACATAGTAGCCTTGGATAACAAATCTGCCATTACTCTACAGTTATTTCCGTCAAATAGTATAAAGATGTTTAACGGATACTCAGAATGTGCCGTTCAATATTTCATTATACTATAAATTCAATAAATAAAAGATAGAATTAACATCTTCACTTACTCTCTAAGTATAAAGTACAAAAGTGTCTGATATGAATAAATCTACGTTAAGAGGATCGGTTAAAAAGCTAGAAGTTGCTGTTTCTATAATCTACTCAGAAGCTTCTGCAAAGTTTTTTTGTACCTACATTGTTTAAAACATCCCTGATAAAAAATATAATCTGACTTTTTCAAGACAACAAGAATTTTGTATGATTTATGATACTGAAACCGCTTCTAAATATTTTTTTTATGAATTTATTGTCGCATCAACCTCAAAGGTTGTTAGCGACATGTCAGTTCATAATTTGTGATACAATTGAGTGTCTTTTGGATATTGGATAAAGTTTGCGGAATTACATGTAAGTAGAGATATTATGTTGCTCAGGAATTTGTTAGTTAGTATTTCGTTTTTGTACATGTGACAGTTCAACAATAAGTTTTTCACGATTCTCATTACAATATTCACGTATCGGTGTTTTTTTTTCGGTTGAATAGGTATGAGTGTCTCACTTTAATGTGCCTTAGCACTAAACGATCGATTTTTATTTGGTACGTGTAATTTTTAAAGCCGCTTGACATGATGAAAGACAATATGCAAGAGATTGCATGTAATTCATTATTACATACATTATCTCACCATTGCATCTTAGTTATCACTAATCAAAATTGTAAAAGTAAACAATGCCCTAACATCAAACTTTATTTAATATTTTGTGGACATTTTAAAAATTAAAATAACAAAACTAAGTAAAGCAAACAAGAAGAAAGTGGTCAGTGTATCAATAATTATATCTGCTGCTGCCTTGCTTTTAGAGTCTGATGGAAAGAAATTAACTCCCTATCGATGGTAGGTCAGGTCCTGGCTAGATAGAACAAGGGGAAACATGACTTTAGCTATAGAATTAGACGATAAAACAAACAAAAATTAGTTGAATAGAAAAACTCCCCAGGAAAATAAAATGTAATAGCAGCAGATTAGAAACTCATTTCTCTAAAATTGCAACTTATACGAAATAGAAATGGTATTAAATCGAAAAAATTACAAGTGCGATATCTTGAAATAATCAGCTGAACTTTATCTACGCATGCCTTTGATCAGGAAATATTGGGTCTTGCATTGCATTACACGTTGTCTTGCATCATGTCAAGCGGCCTTTAAAACAGTTTTTCCATGGTTGAACTGATGATTATATAGATTTTAATATCGAGTACCATCTGCCACTTGTCCTGAACTTTTGTGTTGATTATCCCTTTATAGTAATTTGCTATCAATTCTCGCACAATTGCTGTTTCCTTTTTATCTGCTGCTTCTTTAGCACGTGGGTCTGCTGCTTCTTGGGATGCCGGTGTGTGATGGGACCCAAATAATTGATATGTTTGCCTTAGATTGGTAGATAAAGTGTAACTGGGTTTTAGTGAGCAGACCCATTGGGTCTTTGGGAAACAGTTGAATGGTATGAATTGAGCTCATGGAGGCTGTAATTATGCCTGTTCTATTGTATCGATTTCTTCTAGTGTTTATCAGTACCTCCAGAGTGGACACTATTATATGGAGTTTAAATGTGTGAGTTTCGTTCTCTAGTACTACTGCAGTTCCTAGGACATCAGGTGTATTGAAGCTTACTTCTGTAAGAGTACGAAACGATTGTATTATTAGAGAATGGTTTGTTTCTTCTTATTTAAAAGATTTCATACTGATGGTGGGAATAGGGATTGTCCAAGAAGGGGGCATATTTATGTTAATTGGAAAGAAATCTGTTAATTCAATTACTAGGGTGTTTGTATATTGGCGACTTCAATAGTTATTTGTATTTTTTCAAATAAGTATTTAAAGCAATCTGTGTTATGATTATCAGTGCTATTTTTGTTTGACAGAACTGATGTTGCTCTCAGTTGGATTTTTCGAAGTCGGAGGGATGATTCTTTGGTTAGACAGTAAAGGCTTTCAATCGGTGTTGTTCAAAAAGCGCCAGTAGTGATTCTTATTTCAGTGCTTTGCAATATATCAAGTTGTTTAGTATGTGTTTTCTCAAAAAATACGTAAATGATGCGATTCTTGATATTAAAAGAGTTTTATATAAATTTATCAGACACGTGGAATCAGCGTCTCATTTATGGCTGGTAATTGTTTTTAATAAATTAAGGTCGTTTTGACTGACTTATTTAAAATGAATAATATGTTGTTTCCAAGTGTTTTATCGAAGATAATGCCCAGAAATTTAATACTTTCCACAAATTCTACATTTTGACCTTTTAAGGTTAGTACGGGCAATTTCAGCAACACAAATTTAGTTCTGCCACTTATCCATCGTGACGCTAGTGTAATAAAAATGTGTTATTTCTGTCATTGTTAATTGTCAAGATAAATTAAAAACCGCCGCAAATCTTAATTAATTCATCCCAGACGATGAATACATGAGTATCGAAAGCTCTGAATATATATTAGAGTTAGTCTACTTTGATGTTTCATTACCACCTTTCCAATATGAAAACGTTGGAATTACTGTATTTCTGTGTAGTAATTATTTACATATTGTTCTTTTCACTCTGTTTGCTAGAAAAATCTGTATTTTGTCAGTTTCCATTTTAAACTTGTTATCACATCTACTAATTTTCCTTGGTTTATTTGAAAATATATTTAAATATTATTGCTTGATACTTTAATTTGGATTATGTTTGTAATATGATCAGATTTTTCTGTTTAATGATACCGAATCATAATAAATTCTCTAACAATGTGAAAGTCGAATTTAATTAATTTAACTGAAGGTATTGGAAGATAAAAGAAGTTCTAAAATTATTTTCCACCCAGCATTTTGTCAAAAATCATAAACAACTTGCGTAAAGTTCTGTTTTGTGGCGTCGAAAAAAGCCAACGATATATTTTTGCAATATCAATCTATGGAAATTTTATTTTAACAAACAGTCAGTCTTTGAGGAAGTGCTTTTCCAAAAATTTCTATTAACCCAGGTTTTTTATGTAACGGCGATAAAATATTTTTTTCAGAGGGTACTGATGGTTCTTTTGCACACTTTTATGACTAATCACAATACCAGGTATTAAAAATCAATTTTTGTATTAAGAAGTATTAAGAACGGGTCCTGCTGTCTCAATAATGAAGATAGTAACAATATGTCTTATATACATTTCCCAACTCTAATGTTAAAGCTACTGCCTTTAAATATGCACATAGATGCCACTTGTAATGTCGACAATTAATTTTTTGCAGAATTTATTGTAGAATATTCACAAGTTTTTCCAATTGAGCGCGATATACTACAGGCAAACATCGAACTATTTTTTTAGGTATCACCTAAAGCTGACATTAATCTATCAGTAGGTATTATTGCAGAACACTAATTAATCTTCTTTTGAATAATAGAAGATATATGACATTTTTTAGTTGAGACAATAACAGTAATTAATAACATGTTGTTTCAATTATGATCTTAATATTTCAGATTTTCTTTAAAATCAAATCTAAATCTCTAACGAAGTAATTTAGTTTTCATTCACTATTCAAATGCTTTTCTGTATTTTTTCTACCTCTTCACTATTAGAAACACAAGCTTCGTCTTTCGCATGTTTTCATATTTTTGAAAATCCTTTCACAGGTAATAATTCTCTACGTGATTTTCGAGTACACGCCACTGCATTGGTATGACAAATAGTATTTTTTTAATGTTACTTTTGTGCCAAATATTTATAATATTTTGAACAACATTTAAAATAAGCTTTATAATACTATTTAAACAAAGGCAATACTGCCTTTTTTCACTTTATGGGGTAGTTACCATAATGATAACAGCAAGTACAAAATATTCTCAAAGTAAATCAACCTATTAATTTGTATAGAAATTGGTAGAAAAATTCAATTATTACGGTAATTTAACAATTTCTATACACTTGGTAGACTGAAACAAACGTATATACTCGACTTAATACCTCCGGCTATCAATTTTCTTTTCACATAATTTTCAAGACAACTTTCCCCGTAAACCCGTCATCTTATCGTCAGAAAAATTTAAGAACTACTTAAAAACATTTAAACTTTTCTGGACTGTTGTTTTCCCCGAGTGTACCGAACGTTATATACACCCGCCCCAAGAGTGGTGTTTTAAAAGTTGCCGCCATAAATTGTCCCCAAGCGATCCCGGATCTCGCCTTATCAGTCCCACTGCCTCTTTCTTAAGTTTCTCTGCGAGTTTCTCCCCCCTCGCGTTTCTCTCTGCCTGCTATTCCTTGTTGACATCGAAACTTAAATGTCTTTTGCTGCGTCCCTGAGGTCCGCGTTACATAATATCTGTTTCAAAGACGCTAAAATGTTTGCTTTGATGATGTGTTTTAGTCTTAATCAAGCTGAATTATAAATTAGAGCATCTGTTGGATAATAACAACTTATAAATGAATTGTCTGCAGTGCTATTTTAAATTCCAGAAAACGCCACCAAAGGTCTAAAAAGAAACGAATTTCATTCTTATATACGAGGAATACGTATAAAGTAAGTTCTTTTTTGAAATAAAAAAATAACCAGTACAGCAAAGGAAGTCTACTAAATTCATCAAATTTTTCGACATACGAATGTGAGTCCTGGAGGAATTGACTGAAATAGAGATTCTGTTGGAATCTAGCAGCTTATAAATGAATTCTCTAATGGTTTAAAAAAGCACGAATTTTATTCTTATATACGAGGAATACTTTTGAAGATAGTTCTATTTTAAAATAAGAAAATAACCAGTGAGGATACAGCAAAGAAATTTATTGCAAATAGTCTTATATGCAGTTCAGTGCTACCTCGAAGAATCAGAATTTAGAAATGTAGATATAAATAGAGCATCTGCTGATCCGTCGAACTTCGTATCGTCTAAGAGTCAATGGATGTCGTATTTACAGTTTAGCTGTACTTAATTTATGATTTTATAGAAGTAATACAGTGAATAAATAATAAGTAAAGCAATTTTGAAATAATAACTCAATAATAATTGAAAAAAGTGGGAAAATGAAGTACACCAATCGCGTCTCAGCATAACTGCATTGAATTACAATCTGATGTTAATATCTTACAGCTAAATTATATTACTACTGTGTAACTAGCTAAAGTATTACTCAACAGCATCGTTAGATTTCTGCTACATTTTATACATCAATTAACGTACATCTCAATACACACATTACTGTTGAATCATCTCACTATTCCTTCAGTGTCAAGGAGTTGGATTAACTTAATATTGGTTTGGTGGTAAGCTCAAATTTTAGTAAAACGGAATATATGTGTATTGGAGGGGAACAACAAAATTTAATACTTGAAGAAACACAACAAAAAATAAGTCATTGTACAAAATACAAATACCTAGGCATGATCATCACTAATGATGGAAGATTAGATGAAGCAATAACACAAAGAAATAACCAAGGAAGACAAGCAATAAGACAACTAAATAGTGTATTGTGGGACAAACAAATATCCAAGGAAAACAAACATCGAATATACAATAGCATAATAAAAAGTATAACAACATATAGTAGCGAAATCTGGCCTCTAAAAGAAAAAACAATCAAAATGCTTGAAGCCACAGAGATGGATTATTGGAGACGCGCGGCAGGAATATCAAGACTGGAAAAAATAAGAAACGACAGAATCAGGGAGATCATGAAAGTGCAACATACGATTACGGAAGACATTAGGGTGAATCAGTTAAGATGGTACGGACATGTCCAAAGAATGCCTGAAGACCGCATACCCAAACAAATTTTAAATTGGACACCACAAGGAAGAAGAAAAAGAGGAAGACCAAGATTAAGCTGGAGAGAAGGTATCGAGAAGGATATTCGAGAGAGAGGATTGGAAGAAGATCTTTGGGAAGATCGAGAAAAATGGAAACTGGGAATCGGAAGACGGCGAAGAACGTTTTAACCCGATTAATATATATATATATATATATAGGTAAGCTCATGAATCGTGACAAATTTCACTATAATTTGTTCAACAGTGTCATTATCCAGATCCAGGCTATTGCTTCGAATATCCCAATGTTCTTTCATGTTCTGAAATACTTGAATGTAGATTTAATACACCCGGCTTACTTTACTGTTATTCACAATATTTATTTATTTTTTATCAGACACAAGAACAAATAAAACAGATTTACCGACATGTGAGTATACCACATAAAAATGACCATAAAAAAACAAGGAGTTTTTAAGTTGAGACCACAAACAGTCAATAATTGACCTTGTGATTTGTCAGTTGTTATGTCGAAGGCAACACGACTAGAGAACTGTAAATGTAAACTCAAAGACAATATCCATTTGAATCCTTAGAATGAGATCAAACTTATCACTGAATTTTCCTTTGATCATCGTCTCGTATATCACATTACACATGTTTTTACACTTTCAATTATAAATTTATATTTTAAAAAGTTTATTTAGTGGCTTTATTCTCGTTTCTTACACCGTCGATAGATTCCAATGAATACAAAGTACAAACAATTTGATACTAAATTAGACAATATTAGTCATTCACATTTTGATTCTTAGCCGATAAATTGCTAGCTTTCTTTACTATTTATTATTTCTGTGATTAGCATTGTTAATAGGGAAAAATTCGCTGATGAGCTCGTCCTTCAATGAGACAAACCAATAGTCAGCAATTACACGCAGAAATCTTCAGCAGATGGCTCGTTTAAGAATGAGATTCTCGTGTTTACTACCAGTTGAAGTTTCTTCATACAGCATTATTATTTCATCGACAACAGTCAATCTTTGAATGAAGGAGTGTTTGATGGAAATCACCAACTAGTAAAATAATTGTGCTGCCAAAAAATCCCGAGTTATTGCATTATTATTATTACTTGTTGGGTGTTCAGTTGCTTGAGGATTTAAAGGTAGTTTTAACGCTGAATGAGCCGTACGGTATCGTTCTAACAACGTAGGTGCTATTCCAGAAGAAGCAAATGCTACCGCAATTTCGGATTTGCACTTACAGTGACCGAAATCAATGACGTGAGAAATGTCATTTCCCGCAATATCAACGGGATGAGCATTGGAAGTGTGACAGTTACGAAACCCATGAATTTCCTCAATGTTCTCAATAGTTACTCTATTAATCAAAACGTAGACAATACAACTGATCAAAAACTATAAATATTCTTATAAGTGTTGGAAAGAAAAAAATAATTCCTGAAATATCAATATTTAAATTCGAAACTTTATATTTATTTATCATTGGCAAAATTTTTACAAGAAATATAACCATATAGACATATTTCTACTATATGTTTAATGAAACAACTAGAACAAATCGGACGATAAACATTCTTTTTCTAAAATTCGATATCCATAATATGGAAGGTGAACTAAAATAAATTTGAAAACCATTATATATCCTGAGGAAATTATGTTACTCCAAGTAATAACGTATAAATAGACATTATTTATCATATAACTATTGTGCGGGTAGGTATTGAAAGTTGCTAGACAGTTCGGGACACTTGTAATTGCAAGACGATTATAAGATGTTTAGAAAATTAGTCTCATGTGAAAGTACTGTGAAGCGATTCTTTTATTTTTTCTGATGAGCACAAAAAAATAAAAAAAAAGCGGTCTCACATTTTTATTCAATGTTCCCATTCTAAAAGCCAAATAGTTGTCTCACAACTTTTCGGAGGC
This sequence comes from Diorhabda carinulata, assembly GCF_026250575.1. Taxonomy (NCBI): domain Eukaryota; kingdom Metazoa; phylum Arthropoda; class Insecta; order Coleoptera; family Chrysomelidae; genus Diorhabda; species Diorhabda carinulata. The sequence goes on from NC_079462.1 coordinate 18,204,205, forward strand.
CCAATCATTTATTTCCTACAAGCAATTCCGTAGTGGAAACTTTCTTAATAACTAAAGACGAAAAAATTTAAAGATACACTCTCTGTTGGTATAGTTATGGTAACCATGTGGTGTAATCTTGGAGCTGCCGCTTCGTAATAAGTATTGCGATCTCGTCGCTTCGTATATCAATTTTTTAGATGTCCTAATTCCACTAACATAATCGAAATGAGAAACTCTCAGCAATCGGCTCAAATGGAAGTTATAGCTTCCACAAATTTTCATATCATACTTCTGTTTATAATTATATACAATTTTTATGCTAATTGTTAAATATGTTGTCAGCATTATTTAATTTAGTTTAAAGACTAGAGTGTCCAATAAATTATGTTTATTTTCAATGTTCACTTTGATTATTACATAATCATACAAAAAGAAAGCCTCAGTATTCGAACTATTCTATGGGTTCACTTGCAAACAATTGTCGCAGTGCATTTTCAACATCACCTTCAGATTAAAATTTCTTTTCCTCTCGCAAGAATTTTGCCATGGATCTGAATAAATAGTAATCTGACGGTGCAAGGTCCGGACTAAATGCTGGTAGGAGCTCAATAAAACCAAGAATCATCATCCGCGTAACTTTTGCATTGTCTTGTTGTAAGAGAATCCCGTTTTATTTAACTAAGCCTCGATCTCATAAATTTGCAGCAACTGTGCACTGTATACCTATGTATTATTAGCTCGACCATCTGGAATTATTTCGAATTACCCTCAATCTTCACACAACAATACTTTCCGTTCGAATCGACCTCTCTTTATGATCGGTTCTGGTAATTGTCCTTGGTCTAACCATTGATTTCCATCTTCGGATTGCTTAGATATTTTTCATCGAAAGTAAGATTGTGACCAATAAAACGATCAACTTTCGGCAGGGCTAGGAGCTATTTACTTACCTCTACTCGACGATTTGCTTGAATTAATTCGTGTGGCACTATTCAACAACTTTTAGATTAGATCTAGCCTAATGATTTTCAATGGGTACGTTATGGTACCCTCAGATGGTCCAAGGGAGTCCGATCATCGGTGAGTGTTGGTACTTAGTTAGTTTTCTACTGCTCCTCATGTAACCTTGATGTTCCAAGTAGGTGGATGACCTGAGCACAAACGATTTTCAAGCTTCAAATCTTCGCCACTCATTAATTCGATCTTTCCCTCCAATTTTACATAGCTTCTTTGCTGCTACGGCTACTAAAATTTTTGTTTCTAATAATGTCTTAATAATAAACAAATCTGCTATATATATATATCGCAGTCCATATTTATTACAAAAACGTACTGCGTCTTCATTAAAAAAAAGAGAAAAATAAAAAGACTTATAAGATGTTCAAATTAAGACATATGAAAACCAACATCACTTATGAGACACCCTAATTCATTAATATGAATAGTTAATCCACCACATTTTTCCCTTAAGTATAATTGGGTTCAAAAACATTGACCACAGAAATCTGATCTAAGTAGATTTTGTACCAAGTGTTCATAATTAAATCATCTATGTTTAGAAAGCTTTCAAGGAATATATAAAAGAGTGTCTCTACCAAACTCTTTTGTGCTATCTTCATTCCCATATGAATAATTCGCACATTTTCTGTAGATTTGAGTTTTTGAATTAGTCATTGAAAATTTCAAGTACTTAGGTCAGCAATTCAGTCACTTCCCTCTAGAAAAATCGTGTTTTATCACGAACAGATTCAAAAGAATCGGACACAATACAATTTTCACTTCGCTTGTAATAGTTTTTTTGAACGATGACGCTGGTTACCATTGAATATATTTGAAGGTGTGAGATACAATCTTGAACCTCTGATTTACCATTTAAATGAAAATATATAGTTGTGTCTATGCATATGTTACTATTTCGTTTTCAGAGCAAAATGGAGTTTGAATTGGAGTTGGTATTTATATAAATTTGAAATAAGTCAGATAATTTAAAATTTCACCAATCACTTCAAGTAATAACATTTGTCAAGTAATAATATTTGACATTTTTATTTTGTTATAAAACAATTATAAACTGGAGACCTTGAGTGAACGGAAATGAACTAGTGGTACATTTATTTTCTTGACTTTTGGCTACATAAAAACTACAATAAGGTGAAACAAACAAAACCAAGTTAATCCTGAGATATTCGAACTTAAATTCATGTTTCTGCCTAATAAAATATTAGAAATAAGTTATTAGCTGCTATTCAATGATAGGCAGCAGTTACTATAATTAAAAGTTATATTGAGGAAATTATAATATAAATAAGGTTTCGTATATTGACATCTTGAATTGTCAATAGCAGTAGATTTTAAAAATGCTAATTCAAAATTGATAGAAAAAAATATTTTAACCGAAATGAGCACTTCTGAAAATTCTCGTGTATATATTTTAACAAAAACATTAAGAGTAGTTTCCGATATAGACGATTACGAGATAGGTTTGATAGACAAATTTCTGGACGTGTAATGAACGATATTTTTTATTATACTTGGGATCTGAAAACATAGCAAAAAAGGATAAGAATTGAGTTTAGATCATTTTATTTACAGTATTAATAACACGAGGACATTGATAATTATTCACAAATTGTTATTTACGTTAAAAGTCCAGGAAGTAATTTAGTACAGTACGAGATAGATGTTTATGGACCAGGCGACGAAACAGCCGAGTCAAGAATATCTAATCGAGTACCGTAATAGTAACTTCACGGACAAATATCGTAATATGCTTTTTTTCATACTGTTTTCGATTTTAAGTAAAAAGCTAAATTATATTAAAATATGAAATGTCATATTTGACAATTTTTGATTGAACTCACTAAATTACTAAGGTAACATTGTGAACAAAGGCAGTCATATTGTAGTACAAGGATATCGTAAAGTGCCATTTTCCGGCATCAAATTAGTACTGTAAAAGCTTTTACCGGACTCTTTTGGAGTTTACTCCTTAAGAATCGATTTGCATATATAAGGGGCCCGGTATGAGAAAAATGTGAGGAGTAAAATCTATCGATGAATGACCTCGTTACGTTTTTAGTGCGCACCGTATGATGCGCAACGTTCTAATTTGTCAGTGTCAACATACTTATATTGCTGTTTTTATTATAAATATCAATAATTAATATTGTTATTGTGAAGTTTTAATTTTTATCATTGTGTTCCGCTAAATTGAACTGAAAGTATTTTCAAATAACTATGGCAGAAAGAGGTGTAGATGATATTGCCGGAACATCTAACAAACACGTGGTTGCAAGGTACGCTATAATTCATGTATTATATGTATGAGCATGTGCAATTTGTACTTATTAAATATTTTAATAATTATCGATGTAGTTCATATAAATATATATAATACCATTTACTGCCGCTCGTACTGAGTGGCGATTTTAATGTCGATTTTAACAAAGATGATGGATTGACATTAATAAAATTTTTCAAATCTGAACTGAATTTAGATATTGTTTCTGATGGAGCAATGGGGACAACGAGGTATGGTACAACTATTGATGCGGTATTTTCAAGATTCGTGAACCACGTATCTACGAACGTCCATGTGTCTTATTTTAGTTACCATAAACCACTTGTCACTGTAATTAATAATGCAGACAATGTTGATTTAATTAATATTTTTAAAAAATTATAATAGTCTGATAATAATAATTACATAATTTATCAACATTCCTAATGATATATTTATGCACATCTGAAATTGACTATTGTAAAAAGTTTAATGTAGAATATTTCGTCGATTAGTTATAATAAATGTATATGAAATGAATAAATTGAATAAATATATATTTATATATGTATATTATTTTCATTAATTAACAAATTTACCCTCTTTTATACAGTATCAATCTTTTTTAAGTTAAATAAACTCTTTTTACGTCTGGTTAGACTATCGAACTTAAGGAGTAAACTCCAGTCGTGCCTCGGAGCTGACACACACAATTTTTTTATTTACTTTCCAGCCTATCTTTAATGAAAAAAATAATAAAATAGTTAGTCTACGATATTTTGATGTTTAGTTGCAAACGGGACATTTATTATGAAATGGACATTCAAAATGATGCATTTGACTGTGAATTAATGGAAGATGAAATTATACCAGATGAAATTCTTCAGGCGGACACCCAAGTAAAGTTTGATTTATTACCGTCGAAGTCCCGGACACGATATGAACAAACATACTAAATTTTTGAAAAGTGGTGCCTGAAAAAGAAGGTAATAAGCATTTGTGAGGATGTGTTATTGGCGTCTTTGTCAGAAAAATAAGAAACGCTGAAATCTTCTTCGTTGTGGAGTTTATATTCGATGCTAAAGGCCATGCTACGTACCAGAAGAAATATCGACATGAGCAAATAGGTTTTCTAAAGCTTATTTCTTAGAAACAGACCGACGCCATAGACGGAGGTCTGTTGCCCATAAGCAACAAACTTGACAAACATTTTTTTAGCATTTATCATTCGGATAGAAAATTTTTTCAAATTGTAGGAAGAATTCAGGGCGAAAAAAATTATTAAAATATGCAATTAACAAAAGAACAATTAGAAAAGTTAAGTGAAGATCCGGATGTGTTAGTTTCTATAACTTATGAAGATGTAGTTCCAATACGCATGTTGTTAATAATTTGATTATGCTTAATATGTTTGATTCTATAATTCTATCAATATTCTCGTCAGTATTACAAACAAATCGTGACATTTTGAAATATTGAATGTTTGAAACTTCTAAATCCAAATAAAAAAAATGGGGTCTGTTTTCGATGTAATGTTGTACAGATTGGTTGTCTTCTTCCTTAACAACGATATATTTATTATCAGCATTGTTCTATTTTCTGTCAGCTTAAGTCATGTTAGTCACAAAAAATGTACTCGCAGATATTCCTAAAAACATATTAGAGCTAGCGGCACAAGCCAGTACTAATTTATAATCAGCAAAAACCAGGTCGAGATATGAACAAGAGTATCAAATTTTTATGGAATGTCGAGATCTCAAAAAAATTAAAACTGTAGGTGATGATATTATTCTAGTTTATTTTATCGAAAAAGCCAAGAATATGAAATCTTCCACGTTATGGAGTCGATTCTCAATGCCAAAAATTTGTTTAGCTATAAAAGAAATTTTCTTGCAACACAAAATATCCAAAAACGATTGCTTTTTTGATGCGCCAAATTGTGGGTCTTATACCAAAAAAATTCATGGCACTAACGGCCATTAGATGAACAATATCTACTGCCAAAAGGGCTTATAGTGTTTGGGATCTTTATCGTAAGTCGTAGTGATGATTTAATACGTTTAACTTTAAACAATTCCTACACCAATATTGTAGAGAAATATATTATTCATATTCATATGATATGGCTCCCTCTAATAATTTTCTGTTCCCAATTTTCATAAAACGCATGAAGAGATAATAGCGGAGATAAGCGCTTATTTTACATAATTTTAGAAAAATCATTTTTGAACGAAATTTTAAAAAAACGCGAACTCGCCAGTTTAAGTGTGTAGAGTTAAAATAAGGTTATATTGAAAAACAAAAGTGACTTCCATTGAAAAGTTGTTTTTTTTTGAACACCTTCGTAATCTTGATTTCAACCCATTTCATCCTATATATAGGGTGTTTTAAGTATATAACACTTCCCTATCAACAACACATGATTTTTTAATTTTGTGTCGCATGATAAGAAGCGTGTAAAACATGTATTTTTGCCGCAAACGGTCAATTCCAACATTTATTGTGAATCATATTTTACTCACATATTTTCCATCTTTGCTGTCCCTCTCATTAATATGTAGGTTATTACTTTATAAAAATGGAAAGCAGGATGTTATAGATATTTTTTTTGGTGTCGCGTAGATTGCGTACAATTGAAATTTAGCGAAAATTGCGCACAACTGGAATTTAGCGAAGATTGCGTTGATGCTTGGCGAGTGTGATACAAAGTAAGGCAACACCAAAAAATACGCCTATCTGTTGACTAGAAATATTTTATTCAAGAAAAAACATCTTATTATAGTTTATTTCAGAAAGGTATAGAGTAATAAAACCTCATTAGGTATGCAAAGGGACCACAGATTGACCCAACGGATATTTAAGCCACTTTCATAGTTTGACATAGATTTCATTGTAAAATTCTTTTTTTTTATCAAGTGCAGGTAGTACCACACGGGTTGGGGTCAATATATGGGCTTAGCCTATTGTTATCCATTCACAAACACTGAAAATAATGTGCCAAAGGCGTGCCGGTAGGAATACTAGTAAAAAGGAAAGACGAATCTGAAATAGGGCTAGAATTAGGCAGAGGCACTAATAGAAAATTAAACAGTACCTGTTAAACACAAAACGTAACTGTATAATCTACTACCTAAGTAATCCCTACAAAATATTTTAAGACCTACACCTATGGCTGACACCGAAATTGAGCTGAACTGGACGGAATTCCCCATTTTATTACTCTATACCTTTCTCAAATACACTATAACTTTATTAAGTAGGGTATCTGACTAAGAATTATTAGTTACAGTAGTTATTACCGGAGAGGTTTGGTTAGGTTAAGCTGAATTAGGTTAGAATAAGGTAAATTTAGGTTACGTTGGGGTTTAGGGTTAGGTTTTTTCGCTTGTTTCATTTCGCTGCCTCAATGATTATGTCTTTTCTCACCCTTGTCAATCGTCAACCTGGCGGCCTATTAGGTTAGGTTGCTGTACGTAATCTTAGCTAAATTCTACCGAAAGTTGCGTTTTGAGTGTTCCATGTAGTAAAAGTGACAGTTCCGTACTGCAAAAACTTTCGGGACACTCTGGAGTAGACAACTTGAACTTCCTTAAATGTTACTCTAGCCACTTCAATGCTGAGAGTTGACAGTTTCACTTCGATGATTTTGCATATCTGTCTTCCACCACAAATACGAATCTATCAACAAATTCTATCGAAGACATAAACACATCTACAGAGATTTCATCAACATCTAATAGAGATATACATATTCCATCTGCATCCAACCCAATAAATATTAATAATTGTCCTGGAGGTCCAATCAACATTACTTTTTGCAAATAATTAATAAATTAATATTGACATTGTAAATATCATTATGTACATTATATTGTTCAATAAATACAATGTTTATCATTCTCTATTATTTATTTTCTTTCCTCAGTGTAATTGAAAATGTTGTGTACGCCGAGGCTGAAATACTACTTTGTAAGACTCGTCTGTTGCTCGCCTCGCTTCACTCGTCTCGCAATTTTCAGACTCGTCCAACAAAGTAGCACTTTCAGTCTTTGGCATACAAATAACTATTGAATTGAAGAGGCATTTCAGCTAATATTTCATTCATTCATTCATTTCATTTTTTAAAATGAAATCTCGAAAATAAGATAGTAAACAAAGTGAAGTTTGCTAACTTCTCCCCTTTATAATGTGACAGAGATTTTGAAAAAATTAGAAAGCTTTTGCAATTGCTTGAATTTTATAAAATTTTAAGTTTTTTTTGCTTACATTTCGTATACCTATCAAAACAATAATCAACAATTTTCATCATAAAAAACATAAAGAGTTTCATATATACATTGTATATTGTTTCAATGTCAAATAATCTTGATTAAGGTCCTAAAGGACTATGAAATATTCCAATTGGAGGGTTGATATCGGACAGTAACTATATTTTCTAACGACTCTTTTCAATATAATACGACTACTTAGGAAAGCAGGGAAACGATGACGAAGCAACTTTTTAATCACTAAGCTAAACCTCTGAGACTAAAACGCGTTCGCTAAAAAGCCTAATGGCCTGCAAGACTTATAAACTAAAATGCACTGTTCGATTTTTAATTTTAATAACATATAATTTACTTCTTAAAACGTTGTAGTGTTGCCCTGTGGCTTCTTCTTTCTTTATGCTCCGGGATGGATCCATTGTTATATAATTACAACCTTCCGCATGGAGCAATAAACAGAGCGTGTTCTCTGTTTTTTTATACATATTTAGTCCTCTAGTGGTCGTAAATAATGTAACATGATTATATGTTGAATGTTTAAATTTGTCCTGAGGAATTTTATATGCAATTAAAATATTAAGTAGGTTCAGTTATGGCTCTTTATCTAATAATTTCCAAACTCAAAAGAAGATACGAACTAGTATACTGCAATACGCAATGCGTCATTTATACAATTTATTCTGTTTTGGAATATGATTGATTACAATTTCAAAATCGGTGCTTCAAATACAGTTTTTGTGTACCTCGATATAAATTTAAATTTTGATATTCAATACTACAGACGGTGCCTCATGAGTAATTTTGGTTTTCATGTGTGAAAAGAATAGTCTCTAATTGTATGAAGAGTACAATTGCTTTATCTTCTTTTTGTTTATTGGCGACGCAGTACGTTTTTATAATAAACGCGATAGTGCTATATATATGAAATGTATTGTTGAAAACATTATTGAAAACAAAAGTCTTGGTAGCAAAGAAAATATATGAAATTGAAGGAGAAGACACAGTTATGAGCGAACGGCAGCATTGGTATAGTCGTTTTAATAGGAAATTTTACGCTTAAATCGTCCACCTGTAAGGGATACTGAGGGTACAAGGAAAGCAGTAGAAAACTGACCTACTACTACCAAAATGGTTTTATAATGCGCCAAACCGTGGCAAATAGAGGTTGATTCTAATGGAAAGTTTTGTTGTGTGTCTAGTGGAATTATGACGGCTTAGTGTACTTTGAAATTATTTCAGATGGTCGAACTATCAATGCTGAGGTACATATTGGACAACAGAAATATGCTGGTTTAGTAAACTAAAAGCCGATTTCAACCACATACATCAAAAGTTTCGCGGAATAAGATCGAAGAACTTGATGTTATTGAACTCCTACCACATCCAGCATTTAGTCTGGACTCTTTACTGTCATATTTCAATTTGGTCAGATCTATGAAGAAATTCTTGCGTGGGAAAATACATCGAAGGGAAGGATACATCGAATATTAAGGTTTCTTTTTGTATGATTATTTGATAAACAAACATTGGAAACCAACACTATTTAAGACAATTTCTTGACAATAGAATAAAACACAAACTTGTCCTAATCTTGACTGATACATAAATCCAAAAAATAATTGGTTATTTTAATATTACTTGGATAGTCCATCTTATTCTACAAGGGTCAAAAAGATTCACTATTTTCCGTATATATTAATACCTACAGTATATCAAGACCTGGGTGGAAAAATAGCCCTATCAAACTGATATTCGTACTGTGTTGTTATTTTTGAGAATTAGTGAATACCAAGAATTTCACTGAAACAATCTGTACATTGCTAATGAAATAAACTCAAATAAACTGATATCAGAAAATTATGAAAGCATTATTGAGATTCGAAAAAATTAGTTAATGGAATAAAATTGATTGAAAAATATATCTTTAGTAATGACAGCTCAAGGCAAAATATTATTCTAGAAATAAAACTGGATAAAAAACTTTTCAATTCTAAAATTCTTTTAAAGCGACAGCTAATATCCGCGAGAGAAAAACTTTTCAAATCATTCAAACTTAAATTAATTTTTCAAATGAATCTTTCCTTATCCTCTCGAATGATTTCTTGAGAAGAGGGTGAAAAGTTTCAAAGAAATTAGGAATACAAAATGGGATGTTAATTTCTTAGTATATGTAACAGTCTCACGAAAATGATTGGTTTCAAAGAAATTCAATTTATTTTTGGATACTAAATAAGAAGATGTTGTTGAGTCTACTATCACTAATCACTCAAGTGAGATGAAATCTAGATCTGATAGATTTTGCTGTCATTCGATATACACGTTAGTCCGATACGTTGTATCCGGCAATATTGCCAACAACTTCAATGGGTTCAATTGTAAAAGGCAAATATATGTGATAGCACCTTAAAAAAGATAATAGAGTTGACTTTGAAGCACTACGATTGTAACAAACAATTACTGATGGTTGATGAAGATAAATAAACTATCACACCTTTATAAATCTACTGTTAGTCTTCGAAAATCTCACTAGCTTCTCTCAACAAACGAATTCTTTGAGATTTTGAAAGAATTTGAAGAGCATGACAAGCTACTGAAAGCCCAGTTCATCCAGCTAATGAAGTTCAAGACTATATACAAGAAAATACATCATGTTCTCAGTCATTACTAATCTTTTTTAGTCAGCTCGAAGCCTCCTTGTCTTCTTAGTGTGCACGTCAGTCCCCTTCTCAGGATTGTCAATTATTCACACAGTAGTCTGCTACTTTCTCGTTTGCTATGCATAAAAGAAAGTGAAGAAGAGATGTTAGGATGTTCGCCAAGGTGGTGAATTATGTTACTATGGTGAAATAAACCTTCTGTCAGTTATCCAATGAACCTGTTATTAGTTAGTTATATACATGTGATTCCACTTTTGGATTCAATAATTTTTTGTAAGTAAAAACTTTTTTGCTCAACATATTGAATCGATTAGGAATCGATATCAAATCGGACCCTATTCAAAGCGGATGGATCGCAAGTTTTAGCTCGCATAATTAGTATTCGCTATAATCAACCACTTCAAATTATGCGTAACAATTTAAATATTTCTTGCTTTATCGTAAGATTAAATAACTAATAGGTCCACAAACTTAATTTTTCGAAATGACAAATGTCATTGGCATATGAAAATATCTTATAAAGGAGAGTGGTGTCAATGTGAAATAAGAATGGTTGAAATGGTCAACCGCAACTGAAAGCAATCTAATCGGCAAATCTGGTATTGAAATTCTAAATCTATTCCACCAAAAAAAAGTGTTTGTAAAAATTCATTCTTTTAGTTCGACGGTTATTGACTTGTTAATTGAAATTTAACTCTTGTTTATCAAATTTCAGTACACAAGTAATTAAGATGAAGAAATGAGAGAAGAGATTTTGTCCATACTATCGATAAAAAGATTAACAGACATACACAGAATGATAAAAATATTAGGAAGTTAAAAAAAATGGTCACTGTTAATTTGTGCGTAAATATTTTCACTATTTAAATATATATATATATCATGAATATACTTATCTAGCAAATACATATTATTGTTACTAATTAATAATAAAGCCTTAGTCTAGAAAAACTTGCTTTCACCAATCTGCCAAGCATTTTCTGAGGCAAAGTAAAATATTGTAATATTTTCACTCAATTTCTAGTAACGTTGGAATGGGGTATTACCATTGTATAAAGGATTATTTTAACCGAAACAAAACTTTTCGCCTCTTCTTTGAACTGACAAAATGGTAACCAGTATAATTAAAAGTGAAGTAAATAAATGACAGCAACAAACCATCAAGAAGGTTAGCAATATAATTGCGTTGCGACCCATGTAGGATTTTACGATGGGCCCAGTATAGGCCCAGACTTGGGCCAAGTATGTACAAATCTGGTCCTAGCTTGGAAGCCGTTTTTGGCCCAAATTTAGTGGGACTCTGGGATGATAACATTTTCCCTCGCTTAGTTTACAAGCCTGGACCAGGCCTGGTTGCCTAGATAAACCCTTGCAAAAACAGATTTTTAATATATTGTTAATGAAATTATAGTTTTATTGTAAATTTATATTAATGCTCTACTAATAAATGTACGTAAAAATATTAGTTGAATAATTAAACATATAAAGAAGTGATATTATTTTTTATTGTCTTTTATGCATAAAAGAATTAAGTTACTCAGACTTCAACCAGGCTTGGATCATTATTGGTTTGCCATGGCCGGGTTTCCCAGCCTTGGCCCAAGCTAAGTCCTGTCGTTCAAGTCTGGGGGCTCCTACATTAGGGGTTCAAAACAAAGTGTTTCGTTGGTTTTAGCGCTTGAGGTCTTTACATTCACTGAAATCAATTCTGGAAACATTTGTGTCACTCCTAGAAACATGGTTTTGGAAGTCTTCAACTGCTTTTTGAAGTGATGAAAATCGCTGTCCGCACATATTTTGTTTGACAGTCGGACGCATCATCATAACGAAATTCTACAGACCAATTGTAAATAGTCTTCTCTGATAGTTTTTCATTACCAAAAGTTACACGAAGCGAATCTATGCTTTGTTTTTGAGTAGACTTTTTATAAAATCTCAAAACAATTATCCAGCGTGAGCCTTAATAAGTGATTTCCATTTTTGCACAAACTTACTTTTTAAAAACGTGCATTATCAACAACTTAGGTACTCAGCCAATTTCTGAATTGCCACTGGCTTCGCAATAACAACACATTGTCTCACTCTATATCAAGTAGAATTCACACAATATTTATTTCTTAAACATAATGAATTGAAATATGAATAACGAAAGGTTATGCTGAAAAAATTCAATATTGCTTTTTACATAAATTCATATATATTCAAAAAAAAATAAACTTTTTTTGAAAAATACTCGAAAGCAAATTATTCAAGGCTTCAGAAACTCCTTAATAGTTGAAGATTTTATTGAATGATGGCTTTTGAGAGATCAAATAAATCTTTATTAATGTTGATTAATATCATCGTTCCTTCAAAATTAAGTCATAATTAGGCAACTCAATAAAAAAGTTTTGGGTACATAGGTATTTCATTGAATCTAAACACTCAACTTCAAATCTACAAATATGAACTTCAATAGAACGTTTTTATAAATAAAGAAATCAACTGGTCTACCAAAATGTAGTGGAAATCTATGATTGATACTCGATTTTGTTGGTGCTGCTACTGGAACTAATTATCCTTGTGCAACCAAAATAAATTTTTGAGCAAAATAAATGGCTACAATTGCTTTGAAGTACAGACAACAAATCAAATTATTCCTAGAGTTCTATGGATTCCTGTCACTTTGATTAGATTTCAACGAACATCATAACGCTGTTGTTTTTATACTGATCGACTTCGATTCTAATAAGTAGGGTACTCGCTAAGTTCACCTAATAATTAGACTAGTAGAATCGAAGTGAGTGATAAAAGCTCGTAACTAATTTTGTATGATTATGGTAACTTAATTGCCAATTCATAAAGTTCCGCCTTATTCATAAGAATTGCCAACTTTATATGGAATATTTCAGGTATATATCCTACAATTTCTTGAAAATGAAACATAAAATCCGAAAATCGCCCATATTCAACAATAAAAGAAAACCAAAGCGATGATGTTGACGATAAGTAAGACAATTGTTAGACAACAATAGTTGGCTTTGTATTGTGTTCGTTCTCGATATTTTGGCAGTTTTCGGGCGACCAGAACCTTTTACGTGTATTATGTAGGAATTATCAATACTCTCATCGGTTTCTCTGACAAGAAGCGTGCCTCTGTCTGCAAAGTTGAATTTTTGTGACGTGTTCAATACAATACGGCCGAAACCAATCTGGATTCAGTTTTCAGTAAAATAGAGTTAATAGCAAGTTGAATTAATTATTCTTATTCAATAATAAAGTGAAGTAAAGCTTCTTATTTAAAATGCACTCTACATTGCTAAATATATTTTACAAGAAAAACTAAGAACTGCAAACGCTATTTAGGAGGATTTAAATATTTAGTTTCGAACGAAAATTTATCTTTTGAAAATATTTTGAATCTTGATTAAGATATTTAGAATATCGTTCATAAAGCTGGAGTCAGTTGGGCTAAATCACTTTTGGAAGGAAAATAAGTGTATTAGAAATCTAAGAGAATACGAGGTACAGTTGAAATAGTTATTTATAAATATATAGGATGAACACTCATATTTTCACCTAATTAACCTGGTATGTTACGAGCATTATGTCATACTGGTTATAAGGGTTTAAACTTTAATTTTCAAACAACGTTACGTTCATAAATAATAATTTAAATATAAAAACTCAACAATATAAGTAGAGCTAAAAGAGCTCTTACAAATCTTACGATCATTTTATCAGTAATATTGTCCAACTTCCTCATTTTCTCTACTTATATGTATGATTTACATCCTTTTCCCAGTTTTCAGGATTCACATTATTTTTAGCCTCTAAAAATGAATGTCTAACATCAAATATTTGAAAAAAATTATTTAGTCTTGAAATTTTTTTATCCGTACCCATACAGATTCAATCGGGTTTGGTTGGCAATGGTGTTGATTTCACCAACTTAATTCCACGATTTTTAGCCATTTCAACAATTTCTTAGTTTTTTTTTTTATTTCTCTTCATGAAGGAAACACAAAGATTGCAATTATTTTCTCACTGAACCGGGATAGAACTTACATTCTTTGAATTTAACCAATTCAGTAAATATTTTTTTAACTACTTGATTGAGGGTACTTTTTCTAAAAGTCTCGAGCGGTAGATTGCATTAACCATTACTATTTTACAGTTTCGAGAAAGAAGATCTAATATTGATTGGAACCATTCTTGAAAGACATCAACAACATACATGTCAACTGGTACAAGTACAAACCACATTAACATAATCGTTTGAACTACGATGTGTACTATTAAGAAAGCTTGTTTTTCACTCGTAACGGCTTCACCGTGCCAGAATTTGTTTGGTGTACGTCCCTCGTTCATCCACGTTCCATCTAAATAAAACATATTTCCTCTTTGGTTTTTCTTTTCATTTATAGTCATAAAATAATTGTTCTCCATTCTATAATTTGGCTTTTTCCTATTGAAATAGACTCTCTGGAAATCTTTTTCTAGCGAGAACGTATTTCAAAATTTTCTTTAGAGTGTTTCGACTCATTTTAGGGTGATCCTTATCATCAGAAGTTCTCAAAATTTTCTCCCTCTTAAACCCCTTTCAAAATACTTATCACTAGTTTTAGTCGAAACATTTACACCATATTACTAACTCGCCAAAAAATCAAACTATGAAAATTCAAGTACACTCCTGCTGTAGAGCTTCCCGTGGACCCCTGGAGGTGCACCTGGTCCACTTTGGGATCATTAATTTAGAACTATGAGTAGAAACTCTTAAATCTTGATATCTGAAACAGTCACTGTCTTGATCCAAATTAACTGGTGGATTAGTGTTGTTGACTGATGAAAAATTGTTTTTTTTTTCATAGAAACCTATCCTATTTCGATTATCAATTAATGCGATGCAGATGTCACCTTTGCTGTATGATCACTTCTTATATATGAAAGAATTGTTTATCGATTCCCCACTACAAATCGATTGTATTTAAATAGCATAATTCAATTTTCAAATTTCTCTAAAGGAGGTAATAGTAAACAATATTTCAATACATTTATGGTGATAGTTTCCTTACAGTTTCATAAGTTTACTAAATATTTATTGCATACGTTTTCATTTGTCCCTTTTATGGGCCAAATGAAGCACTGTCCAAAATCAATAACAATGTATATTTCATAAACATACTCTATCTTTACCAAACTTTACCAAATTTTTACTAAAGTTTGAAGGAAAAAATGAATACTTTTTCTTTTTTTTATGTTATTATCCATCAGCAATAAATAGTCTCGATGAAAATTCAGAAAATAGCAGTTTCTAAATGAGAGAAGCTATGATCAATAATGAGTGGTAGTTATATTTAATTCCAAAAATATAGTAATGACTTAATTCTTTTCTCTTTATGTTTTTGTTTATTTCTATGAACGGAAAGCTGGTAATTAAAAAACCTTTCACCCGTAGACCGGATTAATTTTCTTAAACATCTTACTTATACGACCTACATAAGTAAATAGATTGAACCATCGCTTTGTCAGATACACAGAGACGTCGATTCGAAAGTTGAAGGGCTGAAGAGCCCTTTCGGGGTGCTTCGGGTGTATGCCCTGTGTGTCATTGTAGGGCCCCAGTTCGTTATCATGCGGACTGTCATGCCAAAACACGGGCCCAGAATGTTATCGTAGATCTCTTTCAAATCTCGGTGAATGCATATACATAAGGGCTGTAAGGGCGGCCGAGATGTTATCATTGCCCTGCCGTTTGCTACAGGCGCGCCAGCTGCGGATCGCAGCGCCCTCTATAACCTTTCGATATATACGTAAATAGAAAGATTTTTTTGCCGCTTACGATGAGGTTAGCTGTCGTGTATTATCTGTTTCTATATATTTCAATTAAGTAAATATTTTCATACAACAACGTACGTATGATGAGCCGAAACGGTGTTATACGAAACTAATATACATATTTCTTATTTCTTAGACCTTTTGATATATTAATGCATCTAAATGTTCTTGATTTCAGGACTCTTCTGTTTTAAAATTAGTTTTTTTTGATAATTTTTAAAAGAAAGATAAATTTTGACTTTTCTACTTTTCTTTAAGCCTTTATCAAAATATGGTATTGACACTGACAAATTGCTTATTTATATTGATCTATAGATCACCCTCATCATGAACATCAATATAAGGATAAAATCAACTTAGAGCTTTGTTCTAATAAGAAAAATTAATTTTTCCTTGGTCCCTACATCTCAAATATATAACAGTAATCAATTAAATTATTTGTAGTTTTATTAGAATTTACAAAAGAAAGCTATAAATTTTACTTAAATTATTTAGATCTTTTTTATCATTTATAGCTTCTTCGTTCTTATGAATGTGAACCATTTCTAAAAATTCCCTTATTCGTGTATTTTCCGTTTCAAGGATTTTTGAATCTTAATAATTGAATTTATGCTATCTTGACATTTCATGGTTTGTTAATGCAGTTCTATTTTTTTTATCGTATTGATGACCTCTTAGTCTATTTTTTAAATACTGAGATGTTTGCCCTATGTAGACAGCGTCACAATTAGTAAAAGGCACTTATATAATATTACTTCTTTTGTTTTTTGGTGTTTTAGATTTTAATTTAGTGAAATATTTGGATAATGTATTATGTCCTTTATGACTTATACTAATATCATATTTATTGAAATAATTCGATAATTGTTGGGAAAGTCCTTGTACATATGGTAAGGAAAAATGTTTTATGTTTTGATGTTTCGTTTCAGTTTTGTTTTTTATTTGATTGTTCTGTTTATCCTTTTCTTGAATAGGTTATTTATCATTTTTTCCGGATAATTATTTTCTTTCGACGCGGCATTTGCTTTTTGAATAGCTAAGCATCTAAATTCAGGATCAAATTGGTTTCGTATACCATTCTGTTCTTATTTTATTGTTAATTTTATATAATGTGACATCAAAAAAATTGATCCTATTATTTTGCTTAACCTCGACTGTGAATTGAAGCTTTTTATTGAATTGAATAAGAATTGAATTTTTCATTTATGTTTCCAATTTGATTCCTTGGTACAGCAGTAATGCAATCATCCACATATCGGAAAAAGAATGGAATATTTATATCAAGGTTTCTTAGGACGAAATTCAAAATAAAATAAGATCTGATACTTGTAATATGTAATGTAAATAATATGTAATATCACTAATTTCAAAAATATATTGAAAACAAACAACAACAATTTAATAGAAGAATGGCCAGATTTAATATATGGATTTCTACGAGGGCTATTAGAGAAGTTTATGAGCTAAAGAAGAGTATAAACTACACATTCTTTTCATTTTTATTCTACAGCATAGTCTTCTTTCTAGTCTATCATCGATGATTTACCCTTCTCAACCCTTTCAAATAAGAGCTACTATCTTTTTTCCTTGAAATATATATGCTATAATGTCTTCGACTACCAAATATCTCTCTTCTGCAAGTGACACTTTGGCGTTTGGAAACAGAAAAAAGCCGCTGGAGGTCAGATTTGATGAATACGGTCGATGGTCAACCAATTCAAAGTGCAATTCATGAATTTTAGTCATGACGATCATCTAAGTGTGAGAAGGTGCTTTGTCTTAATGGAAAAGTACTTTCTACTTCTTTCAAATGCTTTTTCAGAATTTTCCGTTCACGTTATCAAAATGATATGTAATACCCTCCTATTACTGTTTCATATATTTAAAGGTGGTCATGAACACAATCCATGACTATCCCAAAAATATTCATCACTTTTCCGTCCAATAAAATCGTTTTTGCCGTTTTTGGTGCAGGTTCGCCGTTTGCAATCCATTGTCTTGACTGTTTATTCATTTCAGGAGTATAGTAGTGTTTTCAGGTTTCATATACATATACGAGTAGTTATGAATCAACCGAAAAATCAAACTCATTTTACTCAAAACGCGTTAATAAGTACTGGGAAATATTCATTCCAATCTGATTCTGGTCCAAAGTCTACAAACGCGGCAACTAATGAGTGGATGGCTAACGCAAGCATAATTCTTCACTCAGTATATGGCTAAAGCGTTCTTTTGATATGTCGATAACCCCTTTTATCTCTCTAACCTTAATCCGACAGTGGTCTAGTACCATTTGATGAGCTTTTATGATGATATCGCTGGTTGTCGCAGCTCTTGGCCATCCTAAGCGCTAAGCTCCATAAGTGGTGGATTAACATATAATTAAATTCATATTTAACCCTAAAATATCCATTACGCGAAAAAAATATATTCTTCACTACTTATCATCCTATTTCAATCATTTTCTAATCGAAACGTATTTGTGCTACATAGAGATGTAATCGAGAAAAAAGCACAAATAAATAACTACAAATTTTATCAATTTATAGCAACAAGTTCATTTGTATATAAATATTAACTTAGATTATACATATTACAGATTTTGTGCTGGATAATTTGGACGATTTTAGAGAGAAAAATTTCATAATGTCATAGTAGCTATGTCCTGCGGTCCTTCACTTTTTCTTCTGTCTCATTATCTTCTCTAATGTTCTTGCTCAATTTCCTGAGTGTATAGTTTCTAACTTGTTATAGTAGCTTTTCCATAGTGATTCCATGAATCAAATTCTAAGGGAAAAAACATTGAGGAAATAGAATAACACCTTGTATTCGTGTTTTCTATTTTTAATTGTCTTATGACCTTGAAACTACTCAGTTTCCACACACTATAAATTCTTAAAAGAAAAATTCTATATTGAAAATGAAGAATGTTGATGCAAACAACAAACAGATAAAGAAAATATAAGTTTCATTAAAAGTTTTGTGGGAACTTATATATATGGTCCGAGAAGTACGTGGTCTGACGTAGATATGGCAGTAGTTGATTGGAAAATACCACTGCATTTAAGAGTACACAATCTATACAGCATTTGTTTCAAGTTTGAAGACGCCACGTTGTTTATTATTTGTTTAACAGCTATCAATAATGAAGATTTTCAGCTGAACTAGATTCTACTCTGGGTGAGACTGCTCCTTCGTTATCAACTATAAAATATTGGGTAGCAGAGTTTAAACGAGGCCATAAGATACGTGAAATACAGCATCGCATTAGTTGACAAAATGATGTGATGACTCCAGAAATATTGAGAAAGAAGAAAATCCACAAAGTGGTATTGGATGATCGTTGACTGAAAGTGCGCGAGACATAAGAGGCATTTTAAGAAGTCGCTACATCGCATATTAACTGAAATTTTGGACATGAGAGAGCTGTGCGAAAGATGAGTGTCGCGTTTGCTCACAATGGAACAAAAACGGCGTCGTGAAGATGTTTCCATCGAGTGTTCGGCAACCTTTCATAGAAATAAAACCGAGTTTTTTCGCCGTTTAATAACCATGGATGGAACAAGGGTCCATCACTTGACATTTTCATTGAATAAGAAAAAAATATCAACGGCGAGTATTGTGCGAACTTATTGCAACATTTAATCGAAGAAATTAGGCAAAAACGATCGCATTTGGCTACTAAGGCCAAAATTAATAAATTAAATACTTCATACCATATTCGCCAGATTTAGACCCATCGGATCATTTTCTGTCGAAGATTTGCCATGAACTAAGAGATGATGTCAGTTTTTGATGACTATTTTGAGGAGCTTGACGATTCTCATTATAATAAAAGGTATCCAGCTTATTGAACATCGTTGGGAAGCTAAAAGGAGATTGCGTTGCAAAATGAATATATATTTGTTTCAAAATGTTAGTGTTTTTATTGTTGCGCCAGGTACTTCTAGGACCATCCTGGTATATAGTAAACTTATGAAGTATCTTCAAAAAAGACAAAACAAGAATAGAAGCAAAAATAAACACTCGTTCTTATCCCATTCATCATTGTCCCTTTGAGTTTCCTTCATATATATTTGCCTGGTTGCTAACTGACTTAATATTGAAACTTCCGAATATTCTTTTAGTCCCGTTTCAATAAATTTAACACTCTTAAAAGAAACTCTGTAACCTGATAGATAGATGGATGGGTCAACTTCTCCATGAATAAATTTTCATTATATTAAAAACCGGTGTATATATAAAGTAAGTAATAACATTAAATACCCTCGTTCTTTTCTATCCTTGAATTTTCTTTCCTTAACATTGTATTTTCGAATTTTGTCCTTGTAACACCTGGCACACTTCTACATATGATATAAAAAAAAGATTTGTACACCTTGCCACTACACAAAACCTCAAGATAAGATAAAAAGTGATAAAAATCTCATAATCGGTAACTGTTGCCAAACATCTTCGAAGATCTTTAAAAAATCTAAATCGTTCACCTCACATGGTTCGTTTTTAAATACGGAGATGAGATGCCCTGAGTTTGACATCTCCATTCTATCCGGAACATAAAGAGATTTATCTGCGAGATAACTAAACAGCGATATACTGATAAGAGTTTAGAGAGTACAGCCGGCTCGTTGTATGTTTTTAAAATGAACTCTATGTTCATATATACATTTAGTACGTTTAAATGTCTAGTTTTTGTTCTCTCACGTCAAGTTTGCTTCGAGTACAATACCACAAATTTGTTGGTACAAAGGGCTTGAATATTGTTTATCCTTTGCCCGGTGATTATTATATTACCAAAGCAGTAGAATGAAAAAAACTTCCTTTGGTATAGGAAATATCGTATTGTTATTAATCAGAAATTATAAAAATAAACTGGACATTGTACGATTGATCAAAGAAATATATTTTATCGATCATAATATAATTCAAAATTACAATATCCTATTTTCAGGTAAAATAATATATCCTCGCAATCACGCAAAACAACATAGAATACGAGATTTTTTCTTAACACTTCAGTAAAAAATTATATCTCGATTTACTGTGGATCAGTCTTTTATACGTTAATGACACTGACATTGAGTTGGGACCAATTAGCCAGTAGTTATTGTAAAAAAGTAAGCCGACCTACTTTCGTAAAACTGTGCCTCCTCCAAGTCAGTTCGATCCAATTGGAAGCCAAAATATTTCACATTGGAATGGAAACTAATGGAATTATCAGAAATCATGCAAGAATATCTAGAACAGGCAAAAAAAGAGGATTGATATGACGAACAATGTAGATGCTAGAAAGAGAAACCAAACAAAGCTCTAGACTAAAAAATAAAAATACAGGTAGCACCAAAGGAAGATATGATGAAGCCAGAAAACAAAAAATGCCGAAAAAAGAAAGAAAACACATGGAGGAGAAACTTGAAGCAATAGAAGAAATTTATGTATCTATCAATCATAGAAGACCAGCACTTGAGATTGAAAAGGTAGGCCGAATATTTTGATAATCTACTGAGCGACATCAGAAAAAACTCCAATATCATGGACCATCAGGCAGCAGAGCTGGTTGGTGGAAGGGAAGTACAAGAATCTTCATATACAGAGATAAAATGGAAATGTGAAAAATAAAAGTACAGAAGAAACTGGTATCATAACGGAGATTTTAAAAATAGGTGGGCGAGAAATGTATAAAAGGATCCGCAAATTGATAAGTAAAATTGGGGAAGAAGAACGTTTACCAAGTGATTGCAACAACGCTGTAATATGCCCTAAAGTTGACAAGACCTGCTGCGAAAACTAGAGGGGCATAGCACAAATACACACAATACTTTTAGCCAGGATAATAAGAAACAAACTGGGACCAATTCATTACCAAGATGTCTGTGAATATCAAGGCGGCTTGAGGAAGGTGCGAAGCACTGTGGACCAGATTTTTACTTCAGAGCAATGAACAATACCAAAATGTAGAACTACATCTACTGTTTATGGATTATGAACAAGCTAATGTGACAATAGGGAGGACAAATTTGTATGAGGCTTTAGTGTTTTTAAATATCCCTAGAAAACTTAAAAGAATGGTTCAACTGACTTTGAATAGAAATGAGATCAAAGTATGATCTGAAGGAAGGATACTAGGAAAAAGAGCGCTGAAGCAGACGTACTCCTTATTCACTTTCCATTTTAACCTCACATTAAGGTAATCATAAAGGAAGCGAAAAGACAGACACAAGGTTTAATCAATCACCGGAAGCATCAAATTTTAGCATATGCAGACGATATTGTGTTACTATACAGATCCCGCGGAGGATTGGAAACAGTCTCTAGTAGACTCGGAAAGGGATTAAAATCATAAACAGACTAAACTCATGGAAATGCAACGGCAAAGAAAGAATCAGGTGGAGCAGAGACCTTACAGGACGGTAAACAAGAAATATCATTTTGAAAGAGCAAGAAAATCAGATAGCAAAGTTAGTAGAATAATGAGGTCATTGTATAATATTCTTAAAGCAAAAACAATCTTCAAAGCCTCAAATATAATATTGTACAAAACAATGATCTGTATTGAAAGGATGTGAGTCCTGGGTGCTAACTAAGAAGAATGCTGAAAAAATAGAAGTGCGGGAGATGAAAGTACCCTGAAAAATACAGAACTGTGTGAAAATAAATAATGAAGAAGAAGAACACATGCTGAGCTGAATCAAACATATAACGAGCTGAACCAAATAGTCAAATTCCAAACAGTTGCGATAGAGAATAAGAAGAAGAGATGGGTGGAAATAGAAATGAATATGAGAGGTAACATCGTATATATATATATATATATATATATATATATATATATATATATTATGAACGCTTTATTATTGGGAACGTGGCAAGGAAACACCAAAGTGGACGACTATATATTTTCCGAGCTTTCGAATACTTGTGTATTCATCGTCTGGGAAATAATTAACTAAAAATCGCGCATCAATTAATAACTTTCTGTAGTGTGTTTTTTCATACTAACTATTTTCGAAAGCTTATACAAGGTATACAAAGCTTATAAATTGGTTTAAATTTTCTCAAGAAATCCATTTTCCAAATCTAGTCTAATCCGTTCACAAAATGATCTTTTGCACAGTCAGACATGTCGGATACGGTCGAAGTTAATGGCAGTTCCCGAGAACAAACAATTACTATTCATAGTTAAGTGATAAAATCATAGAGTGATTTACAAGGAATTAGCATACGCCATCATCAGTAGTATGGGTAATAGGCACTATCTAATCGCTTAAACTAACGTACCATTAATTAATTATTAATTAATTAGTACGGTACATTGAGAATCAATCTAATTTATTATTGCATTCTAGGCAGTGATTTATCGTTGCTGTCAATCGATGAGCTGAAATTCGATTCGATAAACAAGAACGTAATTCATATTAATGTAAGTTGGTAGTTGAGGGATTATAATATAAAACAAGATTGTTTCCAAACTTATTATATTCAATGTATTGCTCGAAAATAAGTAAAAAACCTATTCGAATAACACATTCAAATTATACATTTATACTAGGTCTAATAAACATACCCAATAGAAAAAAATATAAAATACTCATTAAAATAAAACTGCATAAAATTCAGCTTCTGTTAGTTTCTTTTCCAACCCAATTACACTACCAAGAGCAACGGGACCCCGATCCCGATCTCTAATAGCCCAGTCATATTAGGGGTTTCACCTCGGTGTGAAAGATAATAAGCTCAAAATTGGTATAAATCTTTGTTTTGTCGTTCTTAATATTGTCTCAAAAGTCGCCATTGCTATCGTGTCCGATATTGAAGGTCAAAGGTCATCAAAATCGGTTTTCTGAGAATATCTCGGTTCCTATTGCTCAAATAAGATTTGTATTTCTTATAAGAGAATACAACTAATTTAAGACTGTATAACATAACGAAGTGTGGGATAAATTTTTTCGAAAATTTTCTTCTTTTATTTTGATCATATTTAATGAAAATATACATCTGAGTAGATCCTGCTCACTTGACTAACTTACAACGCAAAGCTTCATTAAGTTTAACATACTTTTCCTATCGAAGTAAATCGCTTACCATGCAAGTTTTGGACACAGCCGGTAATCGCCTTGGGTCAGATCTGAAGAATATTACGGATACTCAACTAAACTCAAAGTCTAGTGCGAGCTATTGCAATAGCATCCCCGTGACTAGTTGCATTAACCAGATGCTAGGGAACACTTTTGCGCTAGCTTCTTTTACTAGGTAATCTACTTTACCATCTAAAATAGGATTAGGGCGTGTTTCTAACTCTCTGTATTTTGTCCTCTACGTCATAGTGATGGATTCATGACTCACCAATTGCTACTATTTTTTCTACAAATGTTTGTTATTTTGTCTAAACTACTTCAAAAGATGACGAAGTACCAATATGCAAAGCTCGTGAAAAGAATCTTAGTGTGAACCATATTTCAATTGAGTATAAATAATATGAAGCTACAAGAGAAAAATACAATATTTCAATGATTATAGCCGAGAATCTATGTGAAAACACGGACTTAGAAAATATAATCAATTATTCAAAGGCCACCGGCTCGTATATATTATTGCCAACATATTAACAACGCTTATACATCTAGCGGTTAATGCGACTATTTTAAAAAAAAACAACTGCATATGTTGAAGTTTTCTTGTATACATTTGATAACATTTACAGACATTTTTTCCATTTTCATTTCAACAGTAACAATATTTTGAATGACATGATATGAGAGACCGCTCTGTTAAGCTACTTGTCTAATACTCACACTTTATTACATCTTCCAATAAAAGATCATCGACTTTTTAAACATTTCATCAGTGTCTACTACATTTAAACTCGCGACATCACCCTTTTACTATGTCATCTAGTAGTACAAATCTCTATTCACCAAAACTCTGTGTTGGGTCTTTAAACGCAATTATTCAATTATCTCGCGTTGATCAACACGATCCATTTTAATACTGATATTTGACTTTCTCGAAATGTAGACACAATTGAACAGGTTCAAATATGTCATTTTTTAGCATCTATAAGATCTTATATAATTAATATGTTTTAGAAATAATAACTCGAGAACGGATTTTGAAAGGGAAAAATTGTTTTACTTTCAAAGTGTGTTGAAGCATCGCAATGAAAATTATTAATACACATTATTTTGATTATGAGGGAAGCAATTCACAAAAGGTTTCAGGAATTTAAAAACAGCAGAGCAAGCTAAGCAATTGTCAAAAATCATTTTATTGCTATGATATGAGTTGAAGTTTTCCTTTCCTTTTGAAATTACCATTGGTATCTTTGAAATACAATAGCTGGATTTAAGGACATATGGTGCTCTGAATACGAACGTGTTTGTGTTGAATTGGGAATATTGGAGAAGAAGAAAATGTTCTCAGTTCACAACATAAGCGATATGCTTTGAATGACTTGGAGGAGGAAGATATGATCATTTTCATAGTATTTCTTACACTTACAATAAGCTGAAAAAGCTTGCGTTTGCTCTTCTTTCCTTTTTTGGTTTTACATATATATGCGAATAATCTTTTTCAAGTATGAACATTATCAACAGTGAACTAAAAGTCGTCTTATTGATGATAAGTTGGAATCATGTTTAAAATTGAAAGCAACATACAAACCTGATTTACTCAAACTTTCCAATGAAATGCAAGCATATTATTCGCATTCATAAATATTTAGTAAGTATGAAATTTAGTTTTATTTAGTGTGCTACTTATTTAGTGTGTTGAAAGTTTACTCAATATAAAGATTTTTCTCCAATTTTTTGTATTGTATTGTTCATATTTGGCTCTTTAGCTAATAAGTTTGCTGACCACTGTTCTAGACTAATAGTTGTGATAACTTTACATTTGACAGTTCTTTGCTCTTTGGTTGTTCTAACCAAACTGAAAACTGATAATCGCGTGCTCCTGTTTCAGTGATTTGTGCTTGGAGCAGGATTAGGACACACGTCCTAATCCTATTTTAGCAGCTTTGCATACTTTTACAAATCTATAAAAGTGAGGAAATATCTAAAGATTTAGTAGAATATTAATGTTGTAAATTATCTTTAAGAATAAAAAATGATTCATGTATGTGTCTTTTCACTCTTTCCTTCTGGCATACTTGAAAATGAGAAAAGTTTCTCTCTTTCTGCGTACCGAAGAAAGAAGAAAAGAAATCGACGGTACCGCCTCCAAGTTAAGTCCTGCGAGATTAACTCAGATATTCTCTCATAGTCCCTCCGGTGTTCATGACTGCATAACTTAATGAGACATTCCAAAAGATTATTTTTGACGATAAGTACTAGCAACTCTTGTATATTTGTGTAAATAAAACGTATTTGTTTAATCTCATGTCTGGCCTTAACGTATTCATTAGTAAAGCCGATTTTTGTTAGGAGTTGATTTATAATTTGCCGTATAGGTTAAAGGAAATTAGGTGACGCCTTAGGTGTACTGAATTAAGTTATTTAAATTACAACACATACATTCGACAGCTTTTATTTATTGGTAATTCAATAAAATAAAAATGATATCTTCTTTAAACGTTTGAGAGATTTTGTTAGCCGATAAGTCGGTCAATTATTTTTATTGATATTTCGACAGTATCATAATATATTGTTCGTATTTATAGTTTCTAGTGTCTTAGTACTGTTAACTAAATTATCTATTGAAACGTATGGTCAAAATTAGAGAACAGTTTTGAAACAAATCAACGCACTTGAATTTGAAAGTTGTCAAAAACTTCATCACTATTCCTAGTGATATTTTGGTAATGAAGGCTGCTTTTTAAGTTTTTACAATCGAACAATAGATGCCGTTAATGATTTGTGGCACTTACAGCTTGATAGAGACAGTGTGACCACATGAGAGTGGCTGTTTTGTTTAACCCAAACTACAACACAAAATATATTATTTTCGTAAATTTTTTCGTTAAAAATACTATTATGTACTTGAAAAGCTTCTGAATAAGTATTTGATAATTTGAATTAAGATTTTTTAAGCGTTATTATGAGAAAAACAAATGCTAAATCAGCCAAGTTTGGGTTAAATCTGACGACCACTCTCATGTGGCCACAACGTCTCTACTGTATTGGATATTTTTTTATGATTTTTGAAAGACTTTACTCAACAACAATGCATGGAATAGGTCCTTGCAACTTTTGGTAATAGAGCACCATCAGAGATGACTGCTGTGCGCAACATGATTGAAGAATATTAGCATATGATTCATAGACATAATTATATAAGCGTCTTGGAGGATATCGCAGATCGCAATACAATCAATTTTACAAAAGAATTTAAGTGTTAGGAAGAAAGTTCGAGATGGATCCCACATAAAGCATGTCAAACAACTGAATATTTGGAAGAGAAAAACATCGAATGTCTCAATGCCCGTATTCATCCGATTTATTGCCTAATGTCTTTTCTTGTTTCCCACTGTCAAACAGAAAATGCACGGACAGCGATTTTCATCACCTCAGTTTTAGTGAAAACTTGGAAGGCAACCCTCGTGCTGCGAAAACGCAGCAATAAAGTAGGTTTTTGACAAACGTGTGCAAAGCAATTGATGAAGAAAATTGTATATTTAGTTTAGTATCTTATTTTTTCATAAATCAATAATTTTGGGATAAATAGGGCTGCCTATCTTTCAGAAATTAACCTCTGATCTCTACTTTATTCTCACATTTAGATCTGATAGCTTAATTGTTGATTGAGTGAACACATAAATGAACCTAAATTTGAAAAAAGATATATGTACGAGGTGTGGCTATCAAATAACGAGACTGGTTATATAAAATATTTTATATTGATATTATCCCTATCGGATTGACGCTTTACTTTTACAGCTTCCACAGACTCAAATCATGTTTCTTTTAATGTGTAGATTTGACCTTAGGAAAGAAATAGAAGACGCATTGACTTGATGAAGGAGCTATGACTTCTTCCACAAGGTTATTTTTTTCTCATTCTTTCCATAGAGTTCAGTAAGAACGTGAATAAAATAATGTTGGTTAACAGTTTCATCTTCAGGAACCCAATTATATATAATCTCATTAGAAAAGTGTCAATACAAATATTTTTGCGAGCTTCTTGTTATTCAAATCTGAGGATTTTAGGCACTAGTTTTTCACATACTTATCGAGTGTTAAAATTTAAACGTCAATTGTTAATTTCTTTTGATTCAGCCATCACGCAAATACTTAGGCCCCTTTCACACCAAACGAATCCGAATCAATCTGGATCACTCCGAATCAAGTTGAATCTGATTCGTCATCTCCACTCTTTCACACCAGCTGAATCAACCTGAATCTATAAAAATCCTTTCATCTTCTTTTTGTTTTCCTTCTTTTAATTGCTTTTGAGCTATCATCATGGACGCAGTTGTTTTAAATGCAATAGTGTTTCGTAGGAGGCAACGGCGGAAACAGAAAACAAGAAAAGTGTGGATACATCACATAAATAGGAAAAGAGAAAATGAGAAGAAATTCTATGACTTCTTCCGAATGAATATGAGATTTCTGTTGCTGTGATTTTTATCACTGGCGTCGAACTATTTTCTAACTTTTAAAATTAATAACTCCACGTGCATCTCGTATGGTTGTTGATTCAAGACTGTACGGACGAGGAATCTGACAGGTTGAATCAAGTGCGACCTCGAATCAAACCTGATTGAACCAGATTCGTCCGGTCTGAAGGCGGGAAAAGAGTCTCTTCACATTTAAACGGAGCGCTCGAAGCCGAATCTTGGTCAATCAGATTCAACTTGATTCGGAGTGATTCTAATTGATTCGGATTCGTTTGGTTTGAGAGGGCCCTTAACCGACACTGAGATCGAACAAGATTACTGACTTTTTCGATATTCATCTTCAAAATCTTATCGGCCATCTTGAAAATGCTTAAACCACTCAAAAACACGTGGAAGCGACAAATATTCATTCATACACTTTTTTCAATAAATTTATAAGTTTCACTTGTAGTTTTTTATGTCATGCGAACTTTCACAACAATTCGTTGCTCTATTTTCACAGCAGAACAAAATCACAGCCCCTGTACAAACGAAGGCAACGGCTACACTGGTTTGTCAATAGGCACGGTATACATTGCGTGTCAATTCAAATAATGCATTCATTTTATTATTGTCAATGCTATCCCAACCTCACTTCTGATGTATGGATCGTACTGTTATCTCGTTTGTATTAAATTATTTATTAAATTTATCCTCAAAGGTTTCACTTTATTATTTGAAATATTGATGTTGGAATATTTTATTTCATATTAAGGTATTGCTTCTCGATTTCTATTCTTACCATGACCCGTCGAACGGGCGGTCTTTTGAAGAAATGAAATTTTTATACAGAATGGAAAAAAGGCACAGAAATAACATTTTGCACGGTTTATTCTATATCTACATAATTTGATTTGACAAGTTTTTCGTACATGTGAAGCTGTATCTACAAGACAGTTGCATCTTTTTCTACCTATTGTTCTTTATATTCGAAGTAAAGCTCTTCTACCATTTGGAATAAGAATTCTTGCTTTGTTATCTTTTCGCCTGAACTTTTTATATAAAATCCATGATGTTACCCCAACAAAATGCAAAATATTAAAAAATAATTGCAATAGTCATTTTCGGCTTTGATTTGACGGTGTAATTTTTTAGCCAAATGAACTGTTTACATTTACGCTCTCTTTTGTGTTATTATATATTAGAATTGTCTCTAGAACACGAACTTTTTTATTTGTCAATCGTCAAAGTTGAATTATCGTAACTACATAATTTTATTAAAAAGCATGCCGCATGATCGTTTTTCAATTCCTGCAATTTCCTTTTGTTTGTTCGCATTATGATCATAGTTGTTTTTACGACGACGATGAAACCAATCTCAATTCATCAGAAGGAAAGTATGATGAATATGAGGCTTTAGAGTCAAAGAACAATTTTGAAACAAGTGGATTCAAACACCAAAACCATCTAATTAGTGATTATGGAGAGGAATGTTGGAATAATGTACGAAAATTTAAACTTCATTTTGTATGTTTCCAAAAAGGGAGAATCGGCTATTATATTGGTATTTAAAGACAATTCCACGGATGTCGTGAAAAATCAGAAATCATATTATTATACAATAAGACAAATTCGGGCGTTGCTAAACTCTTCGTCCGTTATAATGTTAACCAATCTACAAAAATCACCCCATTAAGACTACAATCATGAAGTTTTGTTAACTTAACATATTAGATATTTCCATCGTTTAATCAGAGAACAAGGGGATCAATAGAAGAAAAATACTTCGTTTATCCAGTCCTTCGTACACTCTGGTGACACATTCTCGTGAGCTATAAGTTGCCTGAAGAGGAAATAGTATATTGTGCAATATTGTTCAACTTTTCTTACGAGGGAGAAAAGTACTTTTCCCACATACTACACACTATACTTTTTCTACAACTGCACAAATTGAAAGAATAAAAGTAATGGAACTTAATGTTTATTTTTATGATAAGTAAAACCAAAATAATACTGAAGTATCCTCTTAACTGTTAAATAATATTATTTACAATTGTAGTTGATTGTGAAATTTTTACAATTTTGTATAGCTGAATCCGGAACGTCATTCCTTTTTATTAAATTTTCTATTATGCTGGCTTTTCTGTTTCCGTGTTATCTAATTTCACTATATCCCACTGCTGTCTGTAAACATAAAATTCAGAATTAAAATTTTACAAAAATTGAATTCCAAGCGGACACACTACCCATTGCACAATTGACCATTGATTTGCATGTATTGGTTAGAAGTACAAATATCTATCTAACATAATTTGAAATAGAACTTTTATGATTATTCAATTCTTTTTATCTACTGAAAAACCCACTAACTTGAAATATCTATGTTAATTCAAGAAAAAAATTAAATAAAGTTCTAAAAATAGTTCCTCTTAAATAAATTTATCTTTATTGGTAGATATTCCTTGTCTGGACCTTCATTTAAAAATCTCTGCAATTGGTCTGATGTCAATTTGTTTGATTTTTTGAGGACGTAATTGTCGGACTTTCTTTCCAAAAATGAACGTAATTTCTGATACATGGATATATCAATTTTATTTTTTATACTGATAGTACTTCGCAACATTGAATATTGTGACCAAACTTTAGACGCCTTTAAAGTTTTTGATAACTCTTCAAAGTATACCAAAAGTTGCCGAAAAAGATTTCATTTTTGTATTTCTTTTCCATTCCATAAATTTCTCGTATGCTAATTCATACTTTTTTCTACTAAAGTTACTTTTGGTGCTTTTTTCGATATCTTAGGCGGTGTATTATCAAAATCGTCACTAATGTCAGTATCCATATTATTTATTATAAATTGGTATAATTATGTCCTTCTAGAATATTATTTAATGGAAATTGCGATTTTCATCGAACCACGAATGAAAAGTACCTTAAGAATTTAAAAAACTTCAATAATCTGACAGTTGTGTCAACTATTTAAAGTTGACAAAAAATGTTTTCGAAGATTTTTGTTGATTCCCCATATAAATGTATGTGGTGTGGGCAAAGTGCCCTGAGAAATATTATTTTTCACAGTGTGAGCAAAATGTTATGTAAGTTAGTTATGAGAAATACGTCACTTTTCATAGCAGTTGTAAAAAAACTTATTGGGGGTATACCTTGATACGTCGTCGATGTCCGAATAATAAATTTTTTGCTTTTTCCTACCATATTGATTTTTCTCAAATTTTGTTCAATTACTTACTGAGTTTTCTGTTTCCTATGTTACTTAATATAGAACCATGTTTCCAACTCATTAGAAATATATCAATCATCTTAGTGTTTAAAACATCCATCAAAAATTATTTGTGATAATTGTCTCTACCCGGTTTACAGATCATATTAGTTTACGACTTATTTATAGTAATAAATATTGTGAATTTGGATCATTTTTACTCAAAAGTTCATAACCTCGTATTTTTCATTCCGGTTGGAATGGAGTGTAACAATTAATTTAGATAAGATGATGTTCCAGGAGCTGATTAAGTTGTAATTATTAAAATTTCAATTGAATAACACGTCATATAAAGCGCGACTAACCACAAAGCTGCACTTCTAAAAGAGGGTTCATTTGAAAAACAGTTTCCATCCCTTCTCAAGTTGGAACTCTTGACATAATTGTTTATTTGTTTACAGAAAAGAAAATAACTCTTAACCTGTAATTTGAGGACTCTCGACTCTACAATGGTCCTCAGAAATATTATTCTTGTTATTTGCACTATTTGTTATAATGTTTCCATTTTGTTGACCATTTTCGAAACACCTTAGGCGCCACCGCAGGTAGTTCTGCTTTTGTTTGCACATACTTCTCTATCAAAACACATAATTATACATATTGTGGGTGCCTGTCAAAACTTCGGATTAGTATTGTGGTATAACAATGTATTTGGCTCGGCCGTGAAATGTAGGCCGGTAAGAATATCTGCTTTTGTGCAGACGAGGTGTTACTTTACTCATGTGGATTTTATAATAAAATGTTTCTCTGCAGGATTTTAACTACTTCTTTGTGTCATATTGGTTTACTCTTTATTTGGTATATTTATGGTTGTGTTCAAGGTATTTTAATGTATTGTTATACGGTTTCTTCTTTTCATATTTTACTATTACTCCAGTGGATATCTTTGTGAGAAATTCTGTCACCGAGTCTATAATTTGTGAAGCTACAGTATTTGTGCTTACATACTAGGAAGACAAAATAATTTCTCCAAAAATATGATAATAAATTATGATTATAAAATAAGGAGACTTTCGAGACTACATAAGAAGTGCACATGTTCGCAATGACCGCAAACGGATATCTGTTACTGTGAAGTGCTACTATAAAGAAATCAGTATAGCCGTAATCTTCATTCGTAGGCACATCGTAATTTCACCTCATCTAAAACTTGTTATCTTTTGAAATAATTGTATGGTAATGAAGATTTGTCGTGTACACGTGCACAAGTAACATTTTTAGTGAAAACTACGTGGATGCCACCAATGGAAAAACTTGTGATTGCCACAAGGTTACCACAAAACAACCATGAAGATATCACGGAAATAGGAAACACTTTTTGGGGCCACCACGTTTCATTCACGTGTTAGGAACGTATCCCGTAACGATATAGCCTAGGTTATTATAGGTAGAGCCTATAGATTACTGGTAGTCTAAATTCAAAAAGTAGAGGTACCAGACTTGTTGCTGCATCCGCCATCTTGATTTAAAGGGTTATTCTTTGTCTCTTGAATAACTCGTTTTTAATTTTACACGAAAAGAAGTTATAACAAAAGTTGTTTAAAATTAAATTTCCTACAATTTTGGTTTCTATCAATTTTCTCCTAGGATCGATTTTTTTCCATTTATACCCAAAAAGAGGGGGTTAACCTAAGTATTCTATTATCACGTTTATTATTGATGTTGTATTATTATTTTTTCTATGCTACAATTATGAGGGGTGTAAATAATCAGTTTATCGAACAATATCATTGTTCGATAATAACGACGAAAATTTGGCACGGCCAAATTTTCGTCGTTCGATTCTTCCTCGTAATTGTCGGGGTGAATTGTTCTGAGCGGTTTTCGTCACTACCAAGGTCGTCTTCATCCAGCAGCTCTCGAATTGAAACAAGGTTCTCGTACGTTTCTCCATTGCAGTTGTGGCATAAGACTGAATATTTGAGTCCGGATTTGCGACAACCACACATTTTTCCGCACGTTGTTTTGCATTTACGTGATATCGTCTTCAGCAAAAATTCTGGTGCTGGATCAGGATTCACTCGAGGAGTCTGAGAAAATAATCAATGATAATTGACATCCACATCCATAAATTCACTTCAGCTATTAGTGCAGAAATTATGAATTGAAGAGAACCTGAATTACAGGAAATTTCAAACAACTTTGTTTCCCGAAACAGCCGATTCGTCTAAGTTTCGGCATAAGTTATACCACTTCTAATGCTATTTGAGTATTTTCAATGGGCTTAAGAGTTTCCAAGATAACCGAGAAGACCATTGTTGTAAATAAGGATGATGAAGAATTCATACGTAGAATTTTGCATATGTCAAATTTGTGCTCAATCCACATTTTCTGTTATACAGTTTATACCTAAGCTCAGCATCCCACTACTAGAACATCCACCTAATTCACCGGATCTTACTTTTTGTGATTCATATATATTTCCTAGGGTGATATCTACATTAATAGGAATTATCTTAGAGACCGTTCAAGTAGTGAAAAAATTGGAATGCGTTCTAAAAGCTCTGATAAAAGAAAATTTCCGCCAATGTTTCAACTGCTCCATAGATGTGCAAAGTTGTTAATAAGTAAA
The DNA here is from genome assembly GCF_026250575.1 of Diorhabda carinulata. Taxonomy (NCBI): domain Eukaryota; kingdom Metazoa; phylum Arthropoda; class Insecta; order Coleoptera; family Chrysomelidae; genus Diorhabda; species Diorhabda carinulata. The sequence continues at coordinate 18,238,587 of NC_079462.1, forward strand.
AATGTTCGAATTCAGAATAAAATACCAAAAACTAGTTATTCCTGGATTTTCGAAGAGATCAAATGAATATGCTACTATGTTAATATGAATTACGTTTGCGAAAAATCCTTTTTTACGAAATAAAATGATGAACTTAATAATTTATATTGATCAAATCTTGATATTTCATATGAAAATCGTTTCGCTGTGATGGGAACAAGAGACATAAAGGTAGAATACAAAGAGGAATGACGATAATAAATAATCGAAATGGGACAGCAAAAGGCGCGTGTGTCTTATTCTAATCGTGGACGAGCGACACCAGCGCCACTGGCGGCTATAAAATTATCAACGCTTCGCCTTCCGAATACAAATGGTTCATCTCTCATAAAGACCGTGTAAGATGATCCATATTACGAGGGTTATTTATAAAATAAGTTCGACATATTCTGGATACCAAAAATTTAAGATTTTCGACACGTTGTCCAAGCATCCATTTTTATGTAAAGTAATAATGAAATGTTGTTTTATATGAAAACCGGGTCGGTGCACATTTACTTTGTCAAATATTTGGTTTGTCAAATATTTTTCTTTATTTACTAATTTGATTCTAGGTAATTATCATAGAAAGTGGTATATATGTTATATTTTCACCTACATGGTTCTTTTATTCTTCACCACTCAAATGATGTGTCATCAATGACTGGAAGTATTACTTGTAGGCTTCTTGTTGAATTGGTCTCCTGCTCTGTCGCCTTCTTTCCAATGCCCCAATGTCGATTTATATTCCTTTCAGTACTTCCTTCATTTTTACGGAGTCAGAAATCTTGTGGCGAGAAATCTGATGATTAAAATGAATATGAATAGGCAAAAAAACTTCTAGTGTTCAAAAACTCGCGAATCAAGAACGATTTGTGCCACAACGCGAAGTTAAGATGAAGAAACTCACTTCATGTCTTATTTTTCAGGTCTTTTCATTTGCACATCATTTCGCAAACGTTATAGTACCCAGTTGAAAGACACTTTTTCGTTCATAAGTAACTCCTGTCTATTTATAAAAACTACTTACTACTTGTAAATATTCTTTCGGGTTACTAAATTATCATCATGGATATTTAGTTAGTTTCTTTGCCATTTTTTCAACTTCACAGAAATTTTAACGTTAATGCTTTGTTCACATCCATGTTTACAACAAACACTACGCACATGACTAAATTGGCTATAGTAGCAGACCGACAACTTTTCAAACTTATTACTGCTTATCTTATTATATGTAGATATGAGACATAGTAGTTGAAATAGAAGCAGCGTTTGTGATTACTCTTATAGAAACTCATTCACACTATTTTTCATAGCATCATCATCATTTTATGATGTACTTTTACAACATATACAAGGAACAAATTGTTTCAAACGACAGAGTTCTAAAATTGTCAACTAACCATCACAATTTGCTTACATTAAATGTATTGTTATCTGGACAAAATATACATTTCACTCAATATTCAGTTATATTAGAATATATTCTTCATAGTACAAATTATATAACTCATTATGATCCATGTGGAACAGATTATTGTTTATTTAGTAAAATGTTACACCACCTTTAAATCTCTTCAAACTTAACAGTAACATCTCAACTTTTTTCTTCGCCTTCTTCCTATTGGATATTTCTTTTTATTTGTCTCTTCATTAACAGCGTAAGCCGCCTGTTTAAGTCTCTGTTTATAGAAGTTTTTGTATAGCAGTTAAATTTTTGATAGGAATTTGATTGTAAGAAAACTGAACATGATGAGAAAGCTCAAATTTATTTAGCATATACAATATCCAACGACGAAGCATCTTCCAAACATGTTCATTTGGAAACCGGGCGATTTTTATTACCAAAGTAAACGATTGATGTTATGTGGTCACAAGAAAGATAAAGTGATATTCTACTCTCTACTAAATTATGGGTCTTCTTCCACCTTCCTTCACCGCCACTCCATATAAATGCGGTGTTCGTTATTAAAGTAACCCGCTTCCATTACTAGCATCTCTCTACAGTCTACACCAATGCAACTACAAAAGGCAAAGCTAAGCATGGACAATAGTAAAAATTTCAAAAATTTGAATCCCATATTATGTACAAGTGCCAATCATCTAATCACTGATTTAAGATTTCCTTTATGCTGCTAAATCAATAACATATTTCGTCGTTCTGTTGCTGAAAATTTAGGGCCCTTGACTGTATGATCTTGGTTTTCTTCTACTCAAGCTCGATGACACTGTAGTTATCAAAATTATGAATTCTTGAAAACTGAACATTTCTTATCACTAAACAAACTATGAATTCTAAGGAACATTAATAGTTATGTACAAGTATCTTTTCTTCCAATTAGAATATATATACTTTAGTATAAAATAAGTTAGTAGGTAGTGATCGATCTCTTATTATTAACTTGTTTCATCTACATGTATGGTGTACTTATACTGAAAAGATGTGAAAGCTGATTTTAAATTAATATATTTTTCTATCATTATGAATATAACAATAAATTATTTTTTATCATTTATAGCTTGTTCGTTCTTATGAATGTGAACCATTTCTAAAAATTCTCGTTTTCGTGTATTACATAGATAAATTCCGTTCCAAGAATTTTTGAATCTATTTTCTAAATATTGAGATGTCTGCCCTATGTAGACAGCGTCACAATTAGTTCAAGGCACAATATATAATATTACATTTTTTGTTTTTTGGTGTTTTAGATTTTAATTTAGATTTATATTTAGATAATGTATTATGTCCTTTATGACTTATACTAATATCATATTTATTAAAATAATACGATAATTGTTGGGAAAGTCCTTGTACATATGGTAAGGACAAATGTTTTATGTTTCGACGTTTCGTTTCTGTTCTTTTAATTGATTGTAGTTTCTGTTTATCTTTTTCTTGAATATGTTGTTAATCATTTTTTTAGGATAATTATTTTCTTTCAACTTATTATCACTGATCTTTTGTGTGACATAGGATGACATGAATTGGAGTTCAAATATCTTGAGGACCAATTTGGTTTCGTATACCATTCTGTTCTTATGTTATTATTAATTGTATATAATGTGAAATCAAGAAAATTGATTCTATTATTTTGCTCGACTTCGATTGTTGGATTGAAGTTTTTTATGATAAGAGTTGAATTTTTTATTTATGTTTTCAATTTGATTCTTTGGTACAGCAGTAATGCAATCATCTACATATCGGAAAAAGAATGGAATATTTATATCAAGTTTGCTAAGGACAGTTTCCTCGAGATCTTCCATTACTAATTGTGCTATAGCACTTGACATGGAAAGTGTGAGTTCTATAGCTTTTATGAATTCTTTTTGAGGTATTTCTGTATATTCTTTAATTTTGTCTCATTTTTTTATCAATATATTCTTCACAATGGTAATAGGAATATTTGTATATAAAGAAACCACATCTAACGAAATATATACATGTTTGTTAGTAATTTTTTTTGGAATCCGATGTGTTTTTGATATAGTATTTATTTTGGTATGAAATTGTTTTCAAAATATCTTTCAAATAATTAGATAAAGGCTAAAAGGAGCTTGAATACTTAGGGAATGTCAGGCTTGTGCAGCTTTGGTAAACCATATATTTTAGCGACTAAATAAGAAGTTGTTCTTCCCAAAATCGAATTAGATCATTACTTTGATTTTGATAATGTTCTTGTTTAATTTTTTTGTGAGTTGTCTCATCGTTTAATGATTTTATCATTTTATTATTTCCTAATAACAGTTTTATTAGATTTATCTGCTTTCAAAATTTTGAGATCTCTGTGGTTGTTTGTTTTCCAATTTATTTTTAAAATTAGTGATAATATTACAAGTTTTATTTTATTTTGAATTTCGTTATTTAGATGATTGGTGTTGCATTTAATATTACATAAGATATTTGTCATAGATAATTCTTTGTCACTAGAAATATTTTGTGCAAAATTGGGACCTAAAGATAAAATATCAGTTAAAATTTCGATCCATTTTGATTTTATTTCATTTGTATTTTTTGCAATAGGTTGTTGTTTTGATATTAGGTTATCAATTTTCTGATAAATTAGATTTTTTTTTATCAGAAAATTGATAACCTAATAACAAAACAACAAATTAAGTTTTTTTAAGTAAAATTTATAGATCTATTTTGTAAATTTTAAAAAAACTACAAATAATGCAATTGATTAAGTACTGCTACATATTTGAGATTTAAGGACTGAAGAAAAATTAATTTGTCTTATTAGAACAAATTTCTATTTTGATTTTATTCTTATTTTGATGTTTATGATGTAGGTGATCTATTGATAGCTATTGATATGATAATATAAACGCGCAAATTGTCAGTCTCAATATCATATTTTGATGAAGACTTAGATAAAGAAAAGTGGAAACGTCAATTTTATCAAAAATTATTAAAGAAACTAATTTTGAAACAGAAGAGACCAAAATCAAGAAGATTTATAAACATTAACATATCAAAATGTCTAAGGAATAAGAAATTGAAGAAATGTATATGAATAGTAAAGAAGTCTTTGCCAGCCATATTATGAGTAGTTTTTTATTGGGAACGTGGCATGGAAACACCAAAGTGGACTAACTTCAATATATTTTCCGAGCTTTGGAATACTTATGTATTCATCGCCTAGGAAATAAATAATTAAAATTTCCGATGATTTTGATGTTATAAAAGCTTGTAAAAATTTTTAATCTCATAGAGGGTCTCTGACAACTGACTTTTGTGATTTGAGCAATGTCAGCTTGCAATGTTACCAAAGTAATATACTTAACACACTGTTACTTAACCAACACTGACAAATCACTGTCTAACTGAAGTTATACCTTTCGTGTCTGGAGACGATAACTTGGTTCGTATGTTTAGTATAAATAACCCCAACGGTTCCAGAAATTCAGCTTAGTACTAAGTAATGTTGTATAATACTTAATTGTAGATTTTGCTTGTCCCCGGTAGACGTAATTTCTCAAGTGAACTTTCATTAACCATATTAAATAAGCAACAACCTTCTGCGATCCCCAATGTCGAAATTCGACACGTCCAATTATACGCGGTATGTTCTCAATTTACTGCCTATATTCCACGATCGAAAGGGCGGTGCTACACCGTCACTAATTTTTATAGTTTGTTTTGACAATAGCTCGGTATTCGTGACGAATCTAATTGCCTTCTATATATTTATCTCTATCTAATTCTAATTACTAGTGATATATCTTTTTCTCTCTAACCCCTCTAATTGTTACATAAAATTTTTGTTGTTGTGCGTTCTCACAATAAATTGGATTTCTAAATGCACCGTTGCTAATTTGCATTAAATCAATGTGCGATGTTAATTTATACAGAGTGTCCAGGAGCTTAATGACAAACGGATTGAAAACATCAAAATAATGCTAGAAGTTCAAATCAATTATTATCATGGTGAAAAAATATTTTTAATCATAATTTCAAAGCTATAAATTGCAATAACATTGAGTTTTAGTGATTGAACATTTGAGCGAACAACAAGTAGAATAGTAATCGGGAAACACTAACTTGGACGGGTCTTAGAACGCGGTTTATAAGACCGGGGACATATGGTCATAGTTTTGCCCCGATCCGAGAAAAGTTGAAGTACATTGAGAGGCATGGGTGAGGCAACACAATGTCCGGTCGGGCACAAAAGTGTGTGAGTGTTCGTCCGTACCGGGCATTTTTCGGAAAACAGATAATGGGACATTGTATTGAATCGAAGTGAACACATGACCCAGACAATCACACGTCTCTCTTCATTCCTCACACAGTTAATGCATTGTCAAAAATCGTCTTATAATGAATAAATCCAGTAGAGATTTAGGAGTATTTTACCGATTTATGTTTCTCCAAAAATTATTGAAGTAAAATGGTCAGGGTATAGTTAGACGAAGCAAGCTTATCTTACGATTACTGCAAGCATTCCTTACGGTAAATCGCAGTTTCTCCTAATCGTATCTTGTCTTTGATTGGATACCTGTACCTTTTCTAAAAGTTCGTTATAGACATTCGAAAATAATTGGAAAACGTAGTATCATCATCATCCCGCAACTCTAAAAATAATGAATAGAATGTCGTATAAACTTGTCATCATTCTGAAGTAGAATAAGTTCGAATATTTCTTGAGCATTTTTTCTTCTCTCAGTAGAGAAGTACAGAAATAAGAGCTAGTTTCTAGCGTTTCGACAATTCCATATTTTCAAAAATATAAACGCAATGTTAATGTAAAATTAGAATCTAGCCCAATCCGAAAGTTTACCCAGGATGCGTTCCCTGCCTAAATAGTTGCAAAATCCTTAGCAAACGCCCCAGTATCAAATCGGAGGTTTTTTAAGTTTGATGTAATGTACAAAACATGCTACATATTGATCGATATAAAAATCTGCGATAAAAAAAATTTTTAACAATTCATATAAAATTTACTCAAAAAATGAAATGTTTGGTGTGAATATTTCTTGGGGTTTGAAAACGACTTAAGCAATATTTGGTGTTGATGATAAAGTGAAGCTAGAATTCATGAATAACAACGTTATAAAGTTAAAATAATCAAAAAATGGTTTGTGAGAAAATAGTGTATATATATAGTAATACCAAGAATTATGGCTTGATGTATACATTGAGATCGGGAATAATAAAAATTGAAACTCCCATGATTTGTGACATCATTAAAGCCATACCATCTTTAACTATTTTTTCCCACATTACAATCATCTTAACTCAATCAGATGGTGACAATAAATTTTAACTTTATGAAATAGCTGATTTTTTAGCTAATTATTAGTAGTAATATTTTCTATATGACCATTTTTCCTCCATATTTCTGTATCTATATGATTATAATTTACTTTTTCAGCTTTGTCTTCATAAGCGTTTCTATTTATATCATTTTCAATTACCAATTGGTGCAAGATTAACGTCAAAAATTTACTTAATATTTTGATATAATACTAAAAATAGTTTAAGAGTGAAAACTTGAAAAAGTTTTTTTTACATTTGTAAATCCATATGGAGAAAAGTTCTTAAGAATGTTTTATTTTACAAAACAATAAAATTTGTTAAATATATTCATATGATAACTTTATATCTATCATTTTAAGCCAATCAGATGACTTAAGGTGGCTCCTGCGTCTACCAAACTGGTCATATTGAAATTGATATTTATTAACTTTTACTCCACACGTATTTTTCCTAAAAAATTTCAAAATAATCAATTATGAACTGAATGCATGAAAGTTGCTAAATTAAACGTTAACATTTTATTAAAAATAAATAAAATTTTTTTAAACAGTGCATAAACGTCGAGTTTTGCTACATATACACTTAAATAGTATATGCAGAGATATCTCTTGTGTATGTATATGAATAACGGCTAGTCTATAACGGCATCGGTTATCATAATTTTTTGTTACCGTGAAATATATTTAGTTGGTGAGTGTAAAAATAAATCCAAATCCATTGAAATAATCGGTATACGCAGGATCAAGACATCCTTTTTATTTTCCCTTTATGATTATGGCCTCAATGACGTTATTCATCACCTTTTTTACAACTAGTTTTGTTCCATTGCACAGTCGAGATTGATTAATGTTACGCATCACGATGACAACTGATCCTACTTTTAACTTCAAACTGTAAAGTGGTAATCCAGGCAATTCCAGTGAATTTAAAAACTCTGTGGGTTAGTTGACTACGTTATCCTGGTTCATAACGGTATCGACTGATTTGAAGGAACTCAACTGTCCTGGAAAAAAATTCTGAATGGTCGCATTGAAATCCTCGACATCTTTATTTTTTGCCGCGAATATTACTCGTTCAACCAGCCAATTATGGTAATTGAACTGTTGCGCTATATCTGGGAATACACACTGAATAAGCTCCTCTTATGGGTCTGTGATGTGTCCACTGAGACTTTATTATTATTGCATATCTACTACAATACGACTATTTTCTTGATCTGTCTCTCTCAGGTCAACAGTGCGGTTAGCACGTAAGGTAGCTCCTTCGCACATTTTATTGACTGCGACGACTTAAGTCAAGTCTTCTTCTCCTCAGCATCATAAATTGTAATTAATCAAAGTGAGAAAGCTCTCGCTCACTTAATAGTAAAGTGTCACTATCACAAGGGATCACCAATGTAAAGAAAGTTCTCGCACACGTAGCGATAATCGTCACTCGCAAATATAGAAGCATTCTTTGTCTGATGTATTGATCGACATATAGGATGGATCGACATATTAATGGTTGTCAAATGTCAAATATTATGGTTGCGTTCAGAAATTTCATTTGTGAGAAAACATCAAGTAAAAACAAAATTATTGTTTTTATCTAGATTATAAGTAAAAATACTGAAAAATAACAAAAATTCTATGTAGAACATTTTAGTAAAAATTGTGGAACAATAAGAAGATGTATAATTCATATACCTGTATAAGAAGGGCTCGTAGTTTTTGAATCCAATCAAATATGTATTTAACCCACCATGAGGCCTAACCGCTGCCGCACTACGGTTTCGTTACGCATGCTAAGAAAAATTACCTTTTTTGTCTTTCGTTATTTCAGCTTCTTGTGATCGTATATATTTCGAGGAAACTTAAAGAAAAAATATTTTTGTTTAAATGTAAATAAAATTTTGCATTGTTGTTAGTATTCATAAAATAAACAGCAATTTAAAAATATATGTAAATTTGATATATGCCAACTTTTTAGAAACATTTTTTTCCATTCCATCAATATCGATTTAATTAAGCTATTTTTACTATATTTGTCCAAAAAATAAACAAATTTTCGAAAAAGCAAGGGTTGTTATAAATATTTTTTTGAATTATGTATTATCATGTTGTAGGGCATAAAATTTTCTTAAATTTTTATATATTAGCAAAAATGTAAGAGATATCAGCTAGAAAATATTCAAATTTCGAGTGCCGTTTGCTGTATTTGCAAGCTTCAATGGAATTTGTTTAAGGTAGAGGTCGATATATTTTCATTAATATTCTGTCTCCTAAAAAATTGTTATGAGGTTCATTTTTTGGCCTCAACTTCTCGGACTGTAGCTTAAACATAGTTAAACGCTATTAATCAATAAATTTTCATGGTATTTCGATGTATAGTTTAGAAAATATATCTAAACCTAATTAAATTTTTATTTCGAAACATTTAGAGGCCTATAACTCGTATGACATAACTTAATGCTTACCTTTCATTTTTAGTATTCCAACTGAGGATTTTTTATATAAAAAACTGTTCTTATAACAATCCATATCAACTCCTACTGCTCCCTCAGGTACGTTTCAATTCCAAGAATCCGACAAGAATTGTGTGGTCCTTCGTAGCACCCCGCCACTTCTCACTGTGTTGTGACAATACGGCAATTATGGACAGCAGCCCATCCCACTGAGACAACCACCAACTTGACAGATGATTAATACGATCCTTTATTAAATTATCATCCCCTTGAGAAATACCCCACAGTTGATACATCTGGTTATGTCAAATATTGTTTTTGCTGGGCTTTGAAATCTCAGTTTGAGATTCGAAGCTGTGGAAATATGATTAGATCTTTTTGGCATAAAAGGACACTAACTATGAATGATTTTTCAATTCTTCTAATTTATAAAGGATGTGTCAAATGTGTCGTTTTCGAACTGTCGATTCTTTCGATTCCCGATCTTTTTACACCGATTTTCTAAATCAAAAGTCATAAAAATGGGCATTAGTTGTAATTAATAATGTCAAATTTATAAATTTAAATTTACCCAGAAGTAGTTAAAGTCCATCTACCAATAATATTAGTTTGGAACTAAAATACTCAATAAGGACAAGTAACAAAGCCACTTTTTTTATTATCACATCCCTCTTAGTTATTTAGCTACCTCATTCATAGTAGACAAACTTGAAATGTGTTTATCATATTCTTTGGTTTGTTTTCTAAGAACATACATAGTCAAACTTCTTGACACATTTGACATGATAGTTATCTTCATTCCACAAAAATAATAAACACAATAACGTTGGTGTTTATTTAAAATGACCATTTTGTTAGAAATGTTATCTACAAATTACATTCACGACAAGAGAATTGATATTTCAAAATTAATTCTATTTTCTCCTATATTTGTTAGTATTTCTTTTCTTCCTGTATTGAAGGTTTTGAACAGGATATCATCCTCCTTGCCGCTTTTGAAAACAGTATCATAGGTTAGCTACGAGGTAGCTGGTGATATTGCTAAGGAATAACAAGAAGTACAAGAAGCAGCTCTAATTTTCATTAGTATAACTATTAATACGTTAACTATTAATGGAAAGGATCTGTGCAGAGTTTTAGAGCAATGCTCATGCATCCTTCAAACGTACATATTGTTATTTTTATCGACTGTAAGAGTTGAACGTTAGTAGGAAGTGGATGTATGTAAGTCGTAAAAATAAATTGGGACATTGAACAAATTTATTGGATTCTCTTTTTATTCCTAGAAAAAAACTTTTATTAGACGAATCGATGGTGCTGTCTTAAACCCGATAGCACAATTCCTAAAACTTTGGTACGTGGCGGAGCTTTTTCAAGAAAAATCTATTGCCCAGGTGAATCTTGAACTTCTGAAAAGCTATGTGTGTGTTCCTTCCGTATAATTAAACTATCTTTGTAACTCCTTTGGCATAGACGACGGTGAAATAAGCGCAAGGCATCGTTCTAAATGGATGTAGTAGACCACTAGGTCCAAATGATATTTTATTATTTTTCTAAAAGAAAATTACTAAGATGGTATAAGAAATTATGTATTTATTTCACATAACATGAGCTCTTTTCAAAAAATTTTCAAGCAGAAACATAAATCCTTATGATTTTTTAAAAAGCAAATTAGGAAAATGACATTATACTATTGTGAAAAATGTCCTGATCAATCAGATATTACGTGGATAAGTTCTTCGACGTTACATATAAATAATGTTTTCACTATTTGTATTGGACTTTATTTCTTTTTATTCCTTTATTTACTTAAAAACAAAATCAATTCTTCTCAAATTCTCTATTTCTTATACATACATTTGAGCCTGAATGAAGAAAAATAAAGATGTGACATGAATCACAAACAGTACTTAGAAAATTTGACCAGTGATCATGGCATGGATCCGTGACACATGACAAAATTGATATCTGAGTATTAAATTTACGTTACCAGGTCAAATTCCCGAAGACAATCATGGAAAAATCCATTTCTGGACGTGTAATGAATGATACTTTCTATTATACTTACCTGAAAACAATGCATAAAAAGATAAGAATTAAATTTAGAACATTTTATTTCTAAAGAAATCATAATAAATCGTAATAGTACGTACCAAACAGTTTAATTTAATTAATAATGTTTATTTTAAAAAATGTATTTGGAAGAAAATTACGATATTCCTAAAAACATATTAGAGCTAGCGGCACAAGTCAGTGCTTATTTGTTACCAGCAAAATCCAGGTCGATATGTGAACACGAGTATCATTTTTTTACGGAATAGCGAGATCTCAAAAAAGTTAAAACAAACTGTAAGTGAATATATTCTTTTATCGTTTATTTTGTCGAAAAAAACCAAGAATATGAAATCTTCCATGTTATGGAGTAGATTCTCAATGCCAAAAAGTTGTTTAGCTAAAAAAAGAAATTGCTTGCAACACAAAATATCCAAAAACGATTTCTTTTTTAAAGCGTCAGTCTGTGGGCGGTATAGTATAGTAAATCTGTTGGAATCATCGGTATACGCGGCGTCAAGACATCCTCTCCTTTGTATTCTCCTTTTAGGATTATTCGCAATTCTGATATAACAATACGACTATTTTCTTAGTCTGTCTCTCTCTGGTCATCAGTGCGGTTATCGGTAGTTCTTCGCAGATTTGATTGAATGCGACGACCTAAGTCAGGTCGTCTTCTCCTCTGCATCGTAAATTGTAATTAATCAGAGTGAGAAAAGTTGACTAACAGTTCCACGTGCTCCACAGCTCAATCGAGTAATTTAATATCTTGTTTAAACCTCTCTTAAGGATTTTTCGAAAACTATAACCCGGATTCAGACAGGTAGCGTTCAATTTTCGGTGGAAATTCCAAATTTAATAAAATAATCTACAAGAGCTTTTGATTTTAACTACTTCTTTGTACGTTAATTCTTCTGTGATATTTATTTAGTTGTATAATTCTAGATGTTATTGAGCAGTTACCAACGATTTACCTCCTGCTGAAATATCTTTTTCTTGGCCTCAATACTTATGTATTTGTTTTTCCATATAGTGTCGTTCAGACATCCGGCTGCTATTGCTGCTTTTATTGTTTGCTGCCTTACCTCTGTCTCAATATTGAGACAGAGCTGAAATATCGAAATGTATAGAAACCACAAACCTGTTTAAAGAAAATAAATAATTCATAAATCATAGACAAATGGATCAACCCGCCAACTGATTAACTGGATCCGAACAACAATGAGTGTAATCCAGGTTTCTAAACATTCAGAACATGATCGGGTTCACCCAATCATTATTTGAATTTTTAGAAATAATATTACTACTTACTACCCAATCTTTATTCGATACTTCTAAAAATTGGCACGTTCTACTCAACTACCACTTTATTTTATATAACCAATATTTTCCTCCGCAATTTTTTATAAATACGGTACAATATTTTGAGGTTGGAAGTTAGTATAGGTAAATGTGTAAGTATCAAATAAATCAATTTCAGTACAACATTTCGAAGATTGGAATGGTAAAAAGCTAGTTTATAATTTTTGTTAATAATATCCTCAATTGCTCATAAGAAACAAATAATATAATAGAAGTTAATAAACATGTAGCCATGGAAAGGCGGTCCCATCTTTTAACACAACTGTTCGCATCCTTTTCCAGGCTCCTTCGGAGAGAGATCGCCTCCAATATCGTCATTTGAATACGTATTTGGACTAGCACCTACTAATCCGGCTTTTCCCACTTCACAATGATTGCAGCAGCTGTTCTCCTTAAAAATGTGGTAAATTCTACGTGAAGTGCTCAATCTTCTGATTAGTTAAACGATGAATGATCTGCGAGTTTCTCATTTGCAGTGGACTGAGCTGTACAAGATCAGTCCTGCAATAAGTAGGAGGCAACGTCAGCATTGATAACGTAGTTTTCGAAAAACGCTGGTCTCCCTCTTTCCCAATCTTCTTTATCTGTATATAATCGATCAATGCCTGCATCAGCCTCACTCAACAATTATTCTGTCAAAGCGGTTCCCCAAGATTAAAAAATTTAAGGTAACTAAGCAATATCAAATTTGTTACATATGAACTTGGAAGAAGCAAAAAACATCCAAGTTTAAAGAAACTTAACTTCAAAGTATTCATCTCGATCTTATTTGCATTTATAATTGTAAACTTCCAAGAGAGTCTTTTTCGAAAAAAATATTATTTTTTAACTTTGAATATTATTAACCAATTTTTCACTTCTCAATATTAGTTGAATACGCTGCAGTAGTTTGACATAGAAATTTGGTAAGTAGGTTTAAAAAAAATGACAAATAATGTGGTTCTGCTGCTATGGCTCCATAACTACTTTGAATGAGTTGAGAAAACATTTCAATTTATCTGACTAATTACATTGGTTTTCCACGACTTTCATTAGTTTAATGAGAGAACAAATACACAGCTACTTTAGCTGAATCTTTCCTCAACATTATTTTTGCTGAATATTTTCATGAATCCTTTTATTGGTACATTGGATTTGGAAGATCGAACAGAATTGTTCATTAATTAGTATTATTTTGGTAAGGGTTAGTTTTCCAAACTCAACTTAAACATATTTTATTATATAGAGTAACTATTACTATAACCAAATTTTTAGATAAATGTACTCGTTAAAAACGAGATGAAACAGCTCCATAATGAGATAATTAGACTAACTCTTGGGTGCTATTGGAATTTATTTATTTTTATCTTTTCAGCAAAGAAATTGATGTAACAACTGAAAGTACGAGTATATCAAAGGTATTGAAAGTACCTCAAGCTTTTTAATTGACTCTAAGTGTAAATAAATTATCCCAAAATACAATATGTTTAGCATTCCACAGGAGAGGCTCATCATTATAACCCACCTTACCTCACACACCAATCAACACACATGGAATCTTCGAATCCAGCTTAAAAAACCATTAACATGTCACTCATCACTCTACTATTTAATTAAAGACCAGAAAAGAAGGAAAATAAAAATAAAAGAACAACTGTTGATGCAAGAATCGTGACTGTGCTACCGGGGCTCCATCTTCCTGTAAGAGTGACACTAAAGCGCGTGTATGGGCGTAACTACGTCATCAGTACGCCCCTGCATTAGCCGGGTGCCGTCTTATAATTATCCCTGGCGCCGGTACTGTCAAATAAAGTGACGGTTTAATTCTTCTTTGTGAGTTTTAGTGACGGTTATTATGACTGACTAGTATATTTTGTAAGATATATATTTGATGGTGATGGTATGGGACTACCTGAGTTTTGGGTGGGTTAATGGATTCCGAGTAACGGAATGAATTTCATCTATCGAATTATTTTTTAAACATAGTGATTTGCAGTCTTGAAATAAAAAAATATATCGATTTCTTTATGTACTTACATAATGCCGAATACTATATTTTAATAATCGATAATAACTATTGCTAAATATTTAAAAAAGTCGGGTAATTGTAGACAAAACTATATCTTAGTTAGACAGTTTGGTTGCCAATGAATTTTCGATTATAAACAAAGTTATTTTTATTTTTAAAATTATCTTAAATTGTGACTTCAGATAGACCATGTGGTTTTGTATTTATGAAATTTTACACACAGTGTGAACCAAAGCGTTATGGATTAATGGAAAACTCATAAATTTAACAAAAAATGTAACTTTCAGATACTATTTTTCCAAATATATTATACGAGGTATATCAAATGATATTTTTGCTAAAACGACATTTTTGACTTCATTTTTACATTATTTTACTTAGATGCTTGGTTGTTGCATTGTTTGTTGGTTTGTGAGTGAATTCATAATCAAGAGGCATAATTTGAATTCTTAAATACTTATCCACCTCAAATCTTTCATAAAATTGGTAGACTTATTCAAAATGGATTTATTTTTCATTATTAATTTTCTAATTCAATTAAAAAATTCAACATAGCCAAAATAAATAATTGAAATAATCACTTTCACCTTAAAAGTTTCTGAAAATGGATGTGGTTATCTATATGAAAATATTGAGTATCTATTCGAAGGAACAGTATTGTGTAAAATATAAATTTAATTTGATCTCGTGATATTGAAACTAAGTACTTTCGCAATCTCACGATACTATTTTTTTATTTTGAGGCACGTCAAACCCTTTTAAAACTTACTTAAAATGTATTTAATTTTTGTTCCTAATATTCTATTTTGATTGAATATTTGATTAATTAAAATACGTACTACCACAAGATAATAAATTATTTTTGCATACTTTTAAGGCTTCGTATTAAGCCTTTTACATTTGACAATCAAGATATATCTTATTCTTATTATCCGTTTTACTTTCTATTTTACTAAATTTGATCAATTTTATTTTGAGTACAAAAAAAAATATTTCACAAAAAACAATAACCGTATACATGAAGCTTTTTCATATATAACTATCAAAAATGCTATCAGCTTTGCTGTATATTCAAATATTGAATGATCGGGTTCTACACATATCCGTGCCGTGCCGTGACGTGACGTGCCGTACCTTGCCGTGACGTGACGTACCATAACCTTATTCTTATTAATTCTTCTAATCTGAATCATCTAATAATACTTCAAAATTGGAGATATTCTACGAAGGTTCAAATACTGGGCTATCCTAAAAGAAATTGAGGTAGCATTGATTATATCTAATGGTACGGTAAGTTCGCAAATTTGCCGATGGTGACGCTCTGCTAATCCCAATATCCATGTTGAAACCAGAGATTAATTTTCATTTAAAACTAATGTATGATATGGAATTTATAAAGAATTGTTGGACTATACTTATTTCAAATAGGTTTAATACAGAAAATTTAAAGAATTGTTGATAATCCATTGTCTGAATTTCTTGACGAACTAATTTCACATGGAAAACGGAAAATATGGTATCAACAGGATGGAGACTATGTCACTGAAACAAAATTATTCAACATTTTTCCCTTCTTATTATTAATATATAGATGTCGGTATATACACATATACATACATACAATATTTTTCGTATTTATTTACTGTTTGTATTCCGTGAGGTGAATTGATAAACACTTTCTCTTACATTCTCAACTTATTTACACACTATACAATACACTTAAATTATAATAATTTACTTATAAATATCACTAAAATAATTTCTGCGTTTAGTTCTTGAACAAAAAGAAACCAAAGAAATAAGTAAATAGACTTTCGTAGAAATTATTCAAGACAAATACTGTAAATAAACCACCCGCTATAATAAAATGTTCTAAAAGGAAACATCAAAGGCGCCTCCACCATGTATAAAAATTGTGAAAGACGTCACGCGAATTCGCCGAATTTTCAAAATTCTATAGTAGCTAGACAGGGCCATTTGGCGAAATTGTTAGTAAAAATATTGAGACACAAGAAAATTACAAGTCATCTATTGGAATGCCCTCAAAAATTTGTAAAACGTTTTTTTAGGTTAACGAACAACCAGAAATCTCAAATGACCAAATGATAGTTAAATTGATATTGAAATTATAGTAGATCATAACGCGCTTATATTTCCTTGAAATATTCATATACCATAATTTATTGTGTCATGACTCAACAGTTAAAGTTAAATACTTAAGAATATGGTATATAAAAATACAGTAATGCCAGCTGAAACTTGGCCATGCCATCTCAAAATATACAGATTGAGAATAGAAGTAAAATGATTGGGAGATGCATGGAGTCTCTTTGATCTTAAAGATATAACCTCTTTAGGCTTTAACTTTTCAAAAAGCACTTAAAAATAGTTGTTCATCTTGAAGCTATAACTCAGATATTATGAGAAATGTTTTAATAGAACTCCAACAAAAAACAAACACCTGTTGGGAAACGAGTATTTTTACATATTCATTAGTTGCATATTATTATTGTTTTTTCATAATTTTTCTAATCCGTGCATGAATTCCAATGAAATATGAATTTTTTCTTCTAAAATTGCTAATAAAAAAGTAGCTCTATCTATATACAATTATGTATAAAAAACTAAAAGTTGTTTGTACGTAACTTGAATTGTTTTTAATTTGAATTTCAATTTGAATAAGATGTGATTAAACATTGTATTACATTCCGGTCCTTATAAATTAATCTAAAATTGCGTTACGATCTGAAAATCCATCAGACTGAATTGTCACATCGGATCTTAGATTAATTGACGTTTCAATAACGAGTTTTTAAAACGTCAATTGAGATGAGCAGGGTACAGCTCGGTGGAAAAAAATTAACTTCTCTTACAACATTAATTGGCTGTCAAAAAAGAATGCGAAGAACCGTCCTTTTTGTTATTCCGTTGTTTGTGTCTGCCATTGAAAAATTGGAATCAAAATCATTTTAGCGGAAATATTTTGTTTGGAAACAAGTGAACTGGGAATTGATGGGATTGACTTTTTCAATTTAAGTACCAGTTATAAGTGAAACTGTAATTATAGGTATAGTTGAATAATTATAGCTTAGCCAAATGATATTTTTAACCAGCTAATATTTCTTAATTCACTGTTGACATTATTTCAAATAATAATTTATACTTAACTTATAGCTCAACGAATTTATTTGGATTTTTTAAAATTTGATAAAAAAAATGGAATGTAAAAGAAAATTAATCAATGTTAACAACCAAAAAATTGAAAATTTTGATACATAACAATCTCTAGCATAAGTAGTGTTGAATACACTATATAGACCATCAGGACCTAGAAAAGTTTTTTGAAGATATAAACGATACCTACAAAATAAAAAAAATGTAGGTACACAAGATAAGGGCAGTGGTGACCTACGGTGCAGGAATGGTTAAGCAAAAAAAACAAGATAAAGTATTGGGGATGTTCAGGACAAACATTTTTAGGAAAAATTACGGTCCAGTTAAAACAGGAAGGAATAAGAATTTTGACGAATTATAGAATTGCTGAACAATAGTGAAATTCATAATAGCATATAGACTGAGATAGTACTGATATTTACAGAAGAGGAGGAAATATACTGGAGAAAATAATAGAATGGAAACTAATTGTAGACTGAGCGCGAGAAAGGTCAAAAATAAGGGCGGAAAATGTTAGTATGGATTTAAAAACTATGAATACTAAGAAAACGAAGAAAAAGTTATACGAGGATGTATTGATATCTAGTTAGCCTAGACCAGTTCCATACATAAACAAAATATTGCGTTACCATAGCAACGAACAATAACTTATTAGAAGTACCAGTGTAAAGTTTGACGTCAAAAAAGTAAACCAGAGTTACGCAATAAATTAAAAGAAAAAAGATTTCCATTGTGAAAATCGAAAAATTGGAGTATCGAGCCATCATCAAGTACCTGTATTTAAAAGGATTAAGAGGTAAGCAGATTTACGAAGATATGCTTAATACCCTTGGTGATCAATGTCCTTCGTATGCGACCGTGAAAAACTGGACTGCAAGCTCCGAAAGAGGTGAATTTTCCATTGAAGATGATGACCGATCGGGAAGGCCAGTTTCTGTGTCATTATTTTATCAATTTGGACCTAAAAAATTGCTGCAAACCCAAATGTTTGAATGTTGACCAAAAGCGTGCAAGGGTAGAAGCATCGCGTTCGATCTGAGTTCGATTTGAAAACGATGTAGACTTCTTAAACCGAATTGTTACTATGGATAAGACTTGGATACATTTCTACGATCCAAAAACAAAGCAACAATCGATGGAATGGCGACACTCCAAGACCTAAGAAGTTTCGTGTCCAAAAATCTGCTGGAAAAGTTCTTGTTCTTCTTCAGTTTTTTGGTATTGCCATGGAGTAGTCATGATTGATTTTTTGGATAAGGGTATAACAATAACTGGAGATTACTATTCGACATTACTGACCACTCTACGGGGTGTTTTGTTTATGCAGGACAACGCCGCTGCACACAAATCTCATGTTGCCATGCAAAAAATAGGGTTTGAATTACTAGAACACCCCTCTTATTCACCAGATTCGACACCGTCCGACTATCATCACTTTTCTCAACTGAAAAAAAAGTTTTAAATGTCGTAAATTTTCTTCCAACGAGGAGGTAATAAACGCTGTGGAGGTCTGGTTTGCAGAGCAAGAAGAAATATTTTTTTTGAAAGATCTAGAGACGTTGCAGGTTCACTGTAATAAATGTATCCAATTAAGAGGAGAATATGTTGAGTATTAAAATATTTTGACATTGAAATTTTGTTTGTTTCTATAGTAGGCTAAGAATTTTTTAATATATCCCCGTAAGACAGTTATGGTCAAAACATAATTCACAATTATAGAATTTTTGAACAGCTATGTGGTGGAGAAAAAAGACAAACAAAGAAATCTAACTTCAACATGAGTATTTGGTAAGAATAAGCATACAACTATGTTATTCGGAAGGGTTATCACAGCTGATGATTTAAGAGACACCATACAAATTTCAGCTTAAGCAGACGACTTAGCGATAATATCCAAAAACTAGCATGGTTGAAATATAGACCGGAGTTTTTCAATAGACGCGCAAATAATTTAATGTCGTAAAAGTGGCTGCACTGTTGCGTAACGCTAATTCATGGAAATGAGTGCCTCTCCAAGACTCAAGTGTATAAATAGTGTTCTGCTTTCCAAAAAGGCGAAGAAGTGGTGGCAAACTTGCCATATGCGCGGCACCGATGAGACCCTCAGCACTGTAGAAAAACTAATTTTGGAAGATTGACACGATATGGCTGATGAATTTGGTATCAGCGTAGGTAGTATTGAGCAAATAATTCACGGCTCGATTGCCATAAAATTCCAGCCATATTACTACCAAGACTTATCTATTACGAGCATAAATTCCCATGCACGCAAGTTTGCACGCGTATCCACGAATTAGTTTAGAAAACACTCCTTAAAGTCCCGATTTGTCGCTATGCGACTATGATTTATTTGGTCCGTTGAAAGAGGCACTTGGAGGACGGCGATTCGAAAGCAATGCAGAGGTAGAATCCTTCATGCGCATGGTTACGTGAGAAGCAGAGAGATTTCTACGAAAACTTCCGGAGAGTTGGCCAAAGTATGTACAGTGTGACAGTAACTATTTAGAACTACTCTAAAAAATTTCAACTCTATGACTTAATTGAATTACAAATAAAAATGGGGGGTTAACGGTACATCATGAGAAAATAGAAATAGTGTTGTTATAGTAATACTACTAAATAAATTTAGAATTAACAAAACCGCGTATATAAGTTTGTATATTATAAATCTTATAGAGTTTTGTTTAATCCACCCAGTATGTTTTGCCAGATGGAGACGCTCCGAGTTAAAAATTTTCATATCATTTATTTTTTATTACAGCTTACTAACGCACCTATATCGTTAATTTTAAACGTCGGGACCACCCCATTTCTCAATTACCCATAAAATTCTGATATATTCCCTGTTCTTGTTTCGCCTAACCCAAAAGCGACATCGACATTAAGACTCCTTGTCGAAAAATTAGGTCGCGACTAATTACTAAATTTCTACGCCTTATTAGTCCCATATTCGAGCGCAAGCCATATTTCTAAAATAAACACAGGACTCACTATGTACGGGAATAATTTATCTTAGCGTGAATCTTTCCACCAAAAAATAAGATGTCGATTCTTGAGATGAGTTATTGGAATATATTTTATTATTTCAAAATACTAAGGTCTGGTTTCTTCTCGTTCTAAGAGCCCAAATAATTATTAGCTACATAACATTGTCAAATGAATGTTTCTTCACCCTAGTTAGTTTGAATTCGAATTTACTAATGAGTATTTAGCACTTCATTATGTGATCAGCAAATAGTATCGTTGGTAACACTATGAAAGATATCTATACAGCAATCGTTCATGTATTAAATAAAGAAAGAAATGAGAGAAAATAACGCTCTTCTATTTTCCTATGTTTTGTGACAACGATTTGTGCTCAATTCACTTTGCACGTGGTTTGATAAGGTTAATATTGAAGTAGCTGCTTGAGATTGAAAATGAACACTCAACATCGCAGACAAAGATAATTGCAGATTTAGAATTAAGAATAACAAAAACGATGTAGACAATATAAGATCAGTAAAATAATATTTTATATATTGTATGTATTTATTTCTAAAATAATCTACAAATTGTTGTTGAATATTATGAATTTCATGATTCTCTTAGATTATTTCATGGTTTTCCTCCTCAACGTCTAGAATATCACTCTCCTCACATCCATTATCTCCAAGCAGTATTCCTTCACCTATTATATCAGCTCCAAATTCCTTTTCATTTGTTAGTTATCAAAAATGTGACTATCGTGAGTAGATCTTGGCCATCTTACTACAATACTTAAAATTTTAAGCTTACCTTACAGATAACTTGTGTGTTAATTAAAAAGAAGGATTTTTCGTTTTCAAACAGAATGATTTTCTCCTAAAAATCACTTTAAATTATTAGAAATAAGACATGTAAGTAGTTCTCCTAGTTGGACTTAAATTTTTATACGTGCACAATCTAATAGTCTGAGGAACCGAGCAATCTCATAAAATTCCTCAATTGTTTTTGGTTTTGGTTATAGTCGAAGGATATTTTATAAATCTTTCTCATAAAGAGCACAAAGTACGTACAACATAGTTAATAATTTTTGAAACACTTGATTTATTAATACTACTTAAGTCGCCTTGAATAATATAGAAATTACCTGTAGCCAGAAATCTCAAAGTTTACAATAATTTATTCATTGGCCAGACAGCTCTTGATAAATTTTTTAAAAAATGTTAATAAGAGTACAATAAACGTGGATAGAAAGATTTATTAGAATAGCAATTCGCCGATTTGTTTGGTTTTGTAAACTTTGTTCTATTTCTTGAAAAATAAACTGAGCGGTCGATTTTATAAACCTGTTTATAAAATCCATCATCGAACTAAAAGTTTTAATGTCGAACAAAATAAGTTTCTAAATCTCCGGAAGTATCCGTATTAAATATTTAATTATTTGTAAGACGAATATTTCCAAAAATTAACTAATCAAGTATTGGTAAATAAACAAACAACTTTTTACTACTAAATTCTTCAATTGGAACTTGTCACTACCTTCTAACTTAAATGACAAATAATTCGAATTATTCGATGGTTTAATTCATTAGAAGGTAAAGAAACCGAATTTCAGTTATTAAGTAAATAATAGTTAGAAGTGACTTTATTAGGAAGTGAAGAAACCGGACATCATGTATGTATCTATGTAGATGTTGCGTGTCATGTAGGTACACTGCAATCCAAAGGATCTATTGTGTCCTCCCTTCTTACTGCAATAGTGGGGAGCCCAGAGTTTACAGCTGATCTGTTGATCCCACTTGTCTTCTATTTCATACGAACCCAGGTGAATGATCTGGAGTTCCATAGTGTTCCACACTTCGAGAGAATATGGATACAGGTTTCCTCCTCCGTGCAATCCGCATTATCTGCAAAGTTTAATGTCTTTGGGTGTCTATTGAGGCGATAGTGCCCCGATATGACTCCTTAGTATTCGTAGATTATTCTAACAGATCTACTTTGGTTATAGTTTCCCAGATGATTCTTTGCCTGTCTCAGTCCCTGTACATTGTCCCAATATTTTGAATACAACCATATCTCAAAAATCAACTATAAGAATATACATAAACGCAAATTTTATATATGTTAAGATATAATTGCGTTTATTCAAAATTCCCGTAACACATTTTACCATATTGAGTTGGCAATTATCGTAACACTGATGCAAATACATGAAAAAATAGATGAAATTATTCCATGAAACATGTAACATATTGCAGTTGCAAATGTAAAATCTCTAATGATGGAGAAACTCTTTTTTCATCTGTGTGGTTGTCGAAAATTAGAAATAAATAATTCAACAACAGAAATCACAAACCAATTAGGTCATGTTTAATACAGAAAAGGAAAAAATTCATTTTAGAGTCGATCAGCTGATTTAACTGTCATTTAGTTAACTGTTGAGATAAAAAGTAACTAAATTTGTTTTTATTTGAATGCAATAAAAATTACACCATACCAACAAAGATGCTAGAACGAGCTCTTGTATAAAACTATATATATCAATCAACTGAGTTTCAGGTTGCTTTATGGCTTTAATTGGAAATATGTGATTTAAACCAACCGCTTCTTCAAATGTATAAAAACGTTGACTCAATTTATCTTTGACCTCCGGAAATAAGAAAAAATCATTAGGTGTCAAACAAGGACTGTACGGCGGATGACTCATCATTTCGATGTTTTGACTGTTCAAAAACGTTTTTCTTTGAACTGATGTATGACAGCTCGCATAGTCGAGAATAGTTCGTCTTCTGATATTGGCTTTCCTGATTTTGTTGAACATTTCTGGCAAACAAATGCTGGTGTATCATTCAGAATTGACCATTCTACGTTGTTCTATTGGAACAGTAGCGACATGTCCAGTTATTCCGATAAAACAGGCGACCAATTGCTTCGAAGTACTTTGTGTGCGAATAAATTTTCTTGGATTTGGCTCCTCTTGAAATACCCATACGGTCGATTCTTGTTTAGTTTCGGATTCATATGTACAGATCCATGATTCGTTGCTTTTCACGATCTTATAGATGTCTATGGAAGCACTGCGATTGAATTTTTTCATCATTCCTTTGCGCCAATCGACCCAAGCTTTCTTTTTGCGCGATATTCAAATTATGCGGTATTCAACACAAACAAATCTTGTATACAAACAAATGTTCATGCAGTATTGAATTTATGCGAGTGTCACATGACGATTTCGGACGATCTTCTCGAAATCCATTCTGTAGGGAAGTGCGACCACGATTGAATCCGGAAAATAGATCAAAAACGGCGATTCGAGATGGTGTTTCATGACCAAAAGTCGAAGCGAATTGGTCGGCACACTGCTGTTGGTACAAGATGAATGTTTCAGGTATCTGTCAACAACTCAAATAGCATTCGTATGAGAACAAGTTCTGAGTACGTTCGGTATTAAAAATGTCAAACTTTATGATGACAATGTCAGATTTGACATATTCACATCAGTTTTACCATATCTCAAAAATTAAGTAGAAACCCCCGTACAACTGGTAGCTCAATTATTGTTTACTATTAGTTATCTTGTAGAAGCTGCTTTGCTCTCTTTAATTTACTCTCTCAAATAATATTTATTGATTGCATATGTTTTTAATATTCCAAATATTATTTCTAATTCTTCTTCTCTGATCTGAAGTAAACGAACTAGAGAAAAATTAATGTTTTTAGAATACATTTTTTTAGTGGAATATTTAGGACCATTATGAATATCATTCCTAAACGCAGGATGTAATTACTTTAACGTTCGTTAAATATTTTGTAGCGCCTACAAAAAAACTATATTTTCGGTAAATTTAGTTTGTTCTTGCAACCCTTCTAGCGAATGATGAACTACTTCCAAAGGTAGTTGAGAAGATCGCTGTAAAACGATATATTTTAAGAATAACAAAGATAAATGTTGATACCGCGGTACGATGAATACATTATTGGATTGTTTCGAATGGTATATTCGAAGTAGTGGTTACTATTGCCATTCTCAGTAAAGCTAGTGTCAGGATTTATGATCGCCTCTAATTGAACTTGAAGAAAGTCTTTTCTGGAAAATACATTTGTATGTGTTCAAAGTACCAACAACATAAATCAGAGTTCCTACCGAATGTCACTGTCATCGTCAGTGACAGTAACAAGACCTAACCTTGCGCCAAAAGTTTGGTTCTGGAGGAAGAAAAATTAAAAATAACGCAAAAGATCTTACATTGATTGGGTTTTTAAAAGAACATTCCTTTGAATCGACTACTAATGCTGCATATGCAACAAACTTTCCAGGTTCCCGTCCTACGTCATGGAGATGAATTATAGATTCTAATTTGAGAAACTTTGAAAGTGTTAGGAAATCATTGCTTTCAAATAAGTGCAAGCAATCTAGGATTGTGTTTGCACTTAATTATGTTTATATTTATCTGAAATTTTGAAAACGAATTGTCTTCACGGATAGAGCACTAAATTTGAAGATTTGAAGAGCAATTTATTGACCGAACTAATAATTTCGGCAAATGCTTTGGCTTGGATTAGTATGAGCGGGCTTGGGGTTCGCTAGAGCATTGGTACAATGTCAACTCAATATTACCTCAATATTTTTAACAAAACAATATTGAGACTTTATCGTGGCCGGCAAATAGTTGTGATATAAATACGATTGAAAATTTATGTGGATGGTTAGTGAAAAATATTTACAAAAAGTATTTTTCTCCCGGAAATCAAGAAATGCTATGGGAGACCGTTGAAAAAACATTGGAAGGCCTAAATTAGAATGGAAATATTTGTCATTATCAACAAATATGTCCCAATGACGTGAAATAGAAATCCCAGGAGAAATGTGAAGGTAAAGCTTTCTTTTGGTGTGTCATATCCGAAGCAGGCATTTCATGTTCTTATGTCAGGCATGTGAAGGGTGGGGCGTTAGATGCACGGGGAGATGTCTTCCAAAAATAGTGTTATTTTGATAATACACATCATCCTAATGATAAAACAATATTTTGGCTGGATCTAACCTCTTGTCACTACACCAGAGATTGGCTAGAGGCTCACGACATGCCGTTTGTATCGATAGAAGATAATCCCTCAAATGTTCCCCAAGCTCACCCTATTAAAAAGTTTTGGGTGGTATTGAGTAGAAAAGTGTATGATTAGGGATGGGAAGCTAAAAATGAGAAGCAGCTTCAACGTATAATATTTCAAAAAATTCGCAAAATTGACAATCACGCCGACCAGGATATGATACAACGAGTTAAACCAAAAATGGCCCTTTGAGTTTAATTTAAATTGTTTCTTGTTAACTATATGTTAAGAAAAGAGGGCTGAATAAATGAATTATTAATTTTGTTTGTTTCACTATTGCACCGGAAACTTTTGTTACAAACGTTATTTACCATTTCCATTTACCATCATTTACTCTGTCATAGCAGACTCAACTAACCTAACTGCAGTCATAGATTATTACTAAAAGATAGCTTCTAAAAATGCGGTGTTGCTTCCTCTAACTCCTCTAGCTTCGTGGCATTTCAAAATATACAGAGTGGCCTTTCCATGCGGAAGGGTTAATAGTCACGTGACTCTTTAAATTGAAAATTATTTTTCAACGTTGTCTCCTATAAACATTTCTCCAATTTTTTTTGTCTTTTTTCTCGTGACCTGATTTCATTCATGGAGTCAACTTTTTTCAAATTTAAAAACAAGTAGGGGGAAGGGAAATTAGGCGGCTAAGAATCCAATTTTCGACGTAAATTTTTGCTTTCGAAACTGTACTTATATGCACTCTTTCATTGTGCTGGTGTAAAATCCTTATCATTTCAAAGATTTTCACTTAAAAACAGATAGTTATGTATAATTGCCTTAGTGCATTTAGGCCAAACGTGGAAAATATTTTTTAGATAGTAGACATCGGAATGGAATCATCGAATGAACCAGTTCCATACAATATTTTTTTACAAAATCTGAAAAATATGACATACGCCTAGGCGTATTGAAAACGTTTAGGTTCTAGTTCTGTTTATCATCCAAATATTTGACCAACTGTAGCGATAATAATACAGGTTGCACTCGGTAGTGTTCTAGGACAACACGATTAGCTCATCCCAATTTATCATTACTCGGCCTATACTGTCATCTGCTAGACACTAACCTTCATCAAGTTACACCATTTGTTCGATTGTCAGCCACCGCAGCATCATTTTTGTGAAGGGTTTTTCATACCCAAAATTCAAACCACTGGGCCCTGTGGGAAATCTTTGATTTTCACACAATTCCTCGCACAATATCCGATTAGCCAACATTATAACATGAGTTTTTCCAATTGGTTTGGGTGCGAAGACTTCAACTAGGCATCCAAAAACCTCCATGCTTGTACGGACTCAACGAAATTCACTTCACCAGTTTTTTGCGGTGCAGAGTTTTCAATCTGCTGTCAATGGATATCAAATACAAACTAAGTGACATGTCTTGTTCAAACAAGAAGAGCTTGATGAGTAGGAAGAAAAACTGTCTAAATTCATTGAAATCGTAGTCATTTGATCAAATTAAACAATCGGCCCCGTTGAATATATTCTTGTTTTGATTAGTACTAAATAATTTTGTGGATGACACCATTCGTCGCATTTCGATATATTTAACCTTAACCATTTAACTCAAAAATTTATATTTTTTTTGGATTCCTTTGGTCGATTTCTCGATATGAAAGTGCTTGAATTATCTATGTTCCGAAATGCGTACTATCAACCGGTAGATGTAGGAAAAGTTTTTAGAATTGATTTTATTCATAAAACTTCTTCACTATTTTTTAAATAACACCAACTGTATAGAACAGTATAATATATTTCCTTTGAACAACCCTTCCCTGAAGCACATTATTCTTGTTTTATCTTGCACCTAAATCTGGACGTCAACTTGCGAAAGCCGAAATAAAATCCAAATAAGCAAGGGACCATGCTATAAATCCAATTTAGGATAAGAGCGATCTTTGAAGCTCACCTAAAGGCCCAATATCGGTATCGGATGCTATAACCGGGAGTCCAAGTTTAAAATCATATTTACAAGTGACTCAGTGACAGGGAAAAAGGTTGTTTTTATTGGTATCTAGATGTATACTGAAAAATGTGAAATATTCTGTAGTAGTTCCGAAAAACTATTTTTCAGCTTGCAGGGGAATCTTGTGTAAACCCACTAGATTCTGTAAAGTACATTTTTGTTTAAAAGTATGTCATTGGAATAACTTATGAACCTTATATAGACCATTACATATGGCAACCATTTTTATAAGTACACTATCAATATTATGCATTGTATCATTATAAAAATTATATATATATATATATATATATATATATATATATATATATATAATACAAATTTTTCGGTATATTGAAGGAAGTAGCCATATTATAATTAATTCTTTCAATATGACTTTTGGTCAGTGACGATATTTCTGTATATTTGAACTAAAAGTGTGAAGGGATATGTTAACGTAATTTCAGACTCTTAGAAAATATGCTTTTATAAAAATTGGTTTCGGCTAGAATAGTTTAATTATTATGAGATAAGTATAACCCAGTAGTAAATAATCAGACCTCAAATTTAGGTACTGAAGAGTATAAAATATCTATTTCTATTAAAACTGTTACATTAAGTATGGCATGATGTAAAACAATTACAAAAAGCTACTTGATATTTTTGACTTTTGGCAAATGATTTTAGTCCTTTTTTCAATTTTCCTTTACTGGCATTTTATACATTGGTTTCGGCCGCTTTTTTTCAAATGGAATATGATCTCCAGCATTTGCGAAAACTTTGACACTCTTTGAAACTATGTCCTGTCTTCTGTACCGTTTGTGCAAAGATTCTGATCGTCCTTGACCAATGACGTATTCCAAGTATGAATAAGTTATGCGAAACGTAGTACAGACCACTAACTACTTTTAGTCCCATTCATATTGTGAAGCTATCTACATTTTGTTTCTGAAAATATGATTTAACGCAACCTGATGATTCCTCCTAAGGATTTTGCTATGAATGTGAACGGCGATAAGACAAATCATCACGTTTGGTGCAGATGTCTGCAGCACTAGAACTGGTCTGAACATGACGAGAATTACATGAGACTGGCTACACTAAAAGTGATTCTAAATTTTCTACCTTTTCATATATTCCTGGAAAACGTAGTTAAAAAACCTGTCTCGGAACAATCAAACAATCAATAGGGATAAACAGAAACTTCCTTCAAAAAATTGGTCAAATCTGGCATATATCTTACTATGAAATACCGAAAAATTTCAGCTTTGAGAAAGTATTCGGTCCTAAACTAAGTAGTAAGAGCAAATGTGATGAAACACTATATAAAAATAAATTCGAACACCATCAAATGGTATACGGACAACTGAAATGGAAGTGTACGGGCGCAGAATCAATCCCTCTGATAGATTGGGCGATACACTAAATATTTTACAGGCAGAAATATATACAATTGGAAAATATAACCAGATTAACTTATGGAATTATGGCATACATGAGAATCTCATCTTGTGTGACAGACAAGCGGACATTAGCGGTCTAACTCAATTGTTTTAAGATCCAAGCTGATTTAGGAATCCCTTGAGAAGTTAAATAAGCTGAGTAAGAAGAATAAAATCACCCTCCAATGAGTTCCTGGACTCATTGGAATGGTGGTAAAAGTAGTAGACAGATTTGATAAAGTAGAAACGGTTAAACCCTTTTGAGGAATCGGCTACAGGATAATAGAAAAAAAATTAGGTAGAAAAAAAACCAGTTACTGGAATAATGATAACAGTCATTCGTCTCAATAAACTATATGGTAGAGAATTAATAATGAATTACATAGAAGGAAGTTAGCGCCATTGTAGATGAAGTTAATATCCAAAAACTGCCACCCGCATATTTAGACTTCACATATTGTTTAAGATTCCAGTGTTTATTTTTTCTACAAACCTACTATCCTTCACAGTTCATTATGTTAGCGCCAACAGATGAATTTGGTTCAATTTTTTGTTCATCATTTTTTTTTTAACAATTTTCTTCGTATTCTTCTGTGCTGATAAGGTGTCTAGGTAGACTATAGGTTAAGTCTATAGTGAACGGTCTCGATTGGAAATATAATTGTATTTTCGAGGTTTGGAATTCATGTGATAGGATATAAGTTCATGATGTGGTATTTTATTGCTTATAATCATTGCAGCTGTATGGTATGCAGCAAAGTATGATATACTTTGCAATGTGGTATTATTATTGTGCGTTTCTGAAACAAGCATTAAATCAATCTTATTTAGTTATAAAAATGTTTATGATTTGTTAGTCCGTTGGCGTTCCATAGAGCAATACGTAAAAATACTATGTTCATTTTGCAGCTATTGTGTTCATAACAGTAGAGAGCACACACAAAATCATGCTGTTTTTGTTTATTAATTGGTTAAACATTGATTTAAATTATGTTAGAAATGTATTTGAATTATCTTTAAAGTTTTTCCTGCTTAAAAATGAGATAAAATATGTTATGTTATATATAGTTCTCATTAAAGATAATTGAGCCTTTTAAAAAGTTGTCTACATAACCCACCACTATTAGTTAGCCATCAAACGTCAACCGATACACATCTCTGTCAACAACAAACCAGAATTCTATTTGAAAATGGACACAATAAGTGTAAAGCTGCGAAAGCGGTCACCCTATTGCGTCAAGGCCAGGGTCAGCGAGAAGTGACCAGTGCGCTGGACTGAGTCAGTATGTTGTTTCCAGAGTTTGCCGTCGTTACCAGGAGACTAGTAACTTTCATCAAAGAAACGGTTCCAGAAGAAAAAGGTGCACATCCAAGAGATATGACGGATTCATTGTCAAAACATCGCCGAGAAATAGGGCTCTCACTGGCATTAAGCCCAGCAATAGAAGAACGACGTCAACCCCTAAAGTGTTTCTATTATATATTGAATAAACTTTATAGTGTTATATTTTGATATAACAGCGCTAGAATGTAGTGAATGTAGGTAAATTAAGTTTGATGGACATAAAATCATTAATGCTATCTGCAGTTTCCGTTTACGAGTTTCTAGACACCTTGTATAATTATATTCTTTCCGATGAGTTTGAAAATTTGAACTTATAAATCATCTGTCAAGTTGAGAATTATACAATATTTAGTCCTTTAAGAAAATTTTTATCAGACTTTTTTGAAACGAAAAGACATTTTTCGGCCACTTTAGAATTATATTTCCAAGCCATGATTCTATTTTTCGCAAAATAAAACTGTTGGGACCCTCCCGATACGCCTGTATTGGGGACGGTTGAATCAATGGTAGTGTAGGATGAGTCCGTAGGGGGTTGAGGGAGGCGGCACATCTACATTTCACGGCCTCCGCCATAAAAACCTCCCGATTCCGGGTGACTTTATCTTTGCCATAAATTTGCCAGAAGCGCTACTGATTTATAGGTTCACATAAACGCCGCTGCTGTTGCTGTTACTGTTGGTCGTCGGAAACATAGAATAGAAGTTCATTCCTGTAAAAAAAAAAAGGATAAATTATAAATGAAAATTGATTACTTAAAATCATTTAATTGGATAACGCTAGTATGTAAACAAACATTTAGATAAATAGTTTCCTATTGTATTCTACGGAATTCTACCTGTTCATGAGGTGAACTATATACAGGGTGTCTCATAAATAATCGAAGTATACCCCTTTTTATACTATGGTTTTAACCCAACGCTAAGTACGTTCAGGCTTTGGTAAAACCATTATTTGGGCTTAGATGCAGAAAATTATCGCTCTGTCTTCTCAACGTATTCTTTGGATTCGAAAATTTCGGCATGTATCTGTATAAATATCAATGTGACAGTACAAGATCCGGTCTAAGTACTGGAAGTAGTGGGTATTCAATACCGCCCTCTTTACAAGCGTAATTTTTCCATGATGTGGTTTAACATTATATTGTTGTGAGAGAATAGGGTTTTGGTTAACTAAACCTGAATATTTATCCGATACAATCTCATACATCTAATCATCTGTCCACTAGATACCTCAGTAAATATACGTTTCGATTGAATCTCGATTTATTCGTCTGCCACTATTTGGCAACTTTATAGATCTTACCTAATGGCGATGTATGGTATCTTTGGAAGGTCCAAGAAAGTGCTTGTACTACTGCTTCCATAGTAACCTCAATATCCCACGAAAGCGAACGACTTAAACACGAACGATCTTCAAGCGTCAAATCTCCACTCCTAACTGTATTTTCTCCTTCAATTTCACATATTCTCTTTACTATCCCTGCGGCTTTGAATTTTTGTCTCAACAATAAACTAGTCGTCATCAATAAACAAAGAGAGAGAATAATTGAAATCAAGTAAAGCAACTGTACTCTTCATAGAATTAGAGACTAGTTCACACTACATCGCTTATAGTGTTAGTATTTTGTGCCACGAACCTAGCCAACCGCAAGAGAACAGTGGGATAGAGAGTATTTGTTTTCACAAGAAACAAAACAGTTATCTGGTCTTCCAACAATTACAAAGGTGTGGTTGATGCACTGGACCAACAAAATTCAAATTACTCGTTTAACAAAACTACAAAAGGTGGCCAATACCTACATTTTACTACTTATTAGACATCAGTACTATAAATAGCTTTGCGACTTACAAATGTTTCAAAAATGTGTAGAAAATTTCTCATTTCAACTTTATTCGTTCGTTTTCACATATTCTCATAAAACTAAACTATACATTCTTTTTAACTTTTTTGATCCTGTATTGTTGTGAGAGGTCAGCCCACATTTCATCACAACTTAATAAGAACTCAACATATGTTTTTGAAGCATCGACTATTGTTTTCCATTTCTTTCTGTCCTGCATCTGTTTGTTCCAGTTAGGTACTTTGTATATACTTTGTATATCTTGAACAATCTGATCTTCCCATCTATTTTTTGGTCTTCCTGACAATCTTTTCTCGTTCGCTCTCCACTCTGTAATTTTCCTTGTACCCTGCCGTTTTTTTTCTTTGAATATATTCGTGCCATTATTGTATTCTTTTTGCTTTAAATGTGTTTACTATATCCTCATTCAATCATATATTCTTAATTTCATTAATTTCATAGTTTATAAGTCCTCTATATTCATAATTTCCAACTTTTACTGGTTCATGAATTTTCCTCATTATTCTCATCTCATAATCTCTTAATTGTTCTTTGTCCATATTTGGTAGTCTCATAGTTTCAGTGGTGTGTGTAACTACTGGCTCTATCGCAGTCTTGTAGACTCTTAATTTAGTTACTCGGCTCAATCCCTTGCTTTGCTTTATAATTTTTTACTCCCTATACCCTGCATGTATTCTTTGTTATGTCTCATTCTTTTTGTCATTTTTGTTCCTTATCATTGTTCGTAAGTACTTAAAGGTGTCGACTACTTCGAAGATGAGGTCATTTATTTCTACTTTTTTTCACTTATTTCCAATTTATTTCCAATCCTCTTTTACCTGACTCTCTTAAAATTTTTTCTATTGTGTCTTCAAGACTTTTTCGGTCAATTGCTATCAGATTCAAATCATCAACATATGCTATTATCCGTTTTGATTTATTAATGATACTTTCAAAAATATTACATTCCCTTATTACTTATTAATCCTTCCACTGCAATATATCGCAACCATACCGCTGATAGTCCATCAGCGTGCAGTCTCGTATATCTTTCATAATAAACCCAGGGAATTAGTTTCAATAATGCAAAAGCAACTTGGTGTTACTTTCCTGATGTTCTAAAAACAAAGATAAAGTGACATATAATCAGTGATTTTCATGTAAAATTCCCATCTGTGTCAGTTTGTAGCAAATCTTGTACCAATGATTGACATTTTATTCAAAAGTTTTTAGCTTTAGATCACTGTTTATTCCTTAGATTACAATTTTCTAGTTCACATAACAAATTCTATCATTTTTGATATTTTAGCATTTTTACCGTGGTTTTTCAGAAAAATGTCAAAAAGCACCGATTATTTTTGAAATTCTGTATATAAGTTAAATAAATTAGGCCAACAAACTGTTTTGTTTGGATGCTTTCAGTAAATAATAAATGAATAAAAAAACAACAAAAAATTCCTTCCAAAAAATGCTTGTATAAAAATCGTATTAAACCCACCTCCCAATACATGTGTATAAAAAATAACCTTCTTAGTCAAGTGTTTTGAATTTGAAAATCAATTGTGTCTCGAGATTGCAGGTACACATATATTATGAAACAACGAGCAATGTAGAAAGACTTAACTTTTCAATAAAATTAATACTTTTCATAAACCTTGTATATTTTAAAGAAAGATATATGATTGTTCAATTCCGATTTTTGTTTCAAAAAATAGTAATAACAAAGCTTACGTACTGATACTGATATAATAGTTGAAACAGACACACTCTATACATAATTTGGACTATTCAAAGTAACACCCTGTTTTTTTTACATAAAAAATGTAAATAATTAAGTCTCTAACAATTGAAATTATATTACTGTCGTACAAAACTAAGTACAAGCTAATAAGAACGATTTTCCTTATGCATACTACAGCAGTATCATCGCTTTACAATTTGTGGATCATTCTTCGGCTCCATTGTTGCATCAAACTGATATCGAGTTACAAACAACGGAGACAGGCAACAGAAGCACGCGGCCAAACATATCCTCTACCTCATATATCCTCTTCGGATCATGTATCAGCTCTGCCGGAACTAGTGGTGCCACGTTCGCTAACAATAACAACTAATTGGGGCAATGTAGATACATTTGACGTGCGTACGGGGAGGTCTGAAAAGTCAATTGTAACATTTCAATTGTTAGAAAGTGTCTTCGGAAGTTTTCTAAAGTTTTCTGTTATTCTTCGTTATAATGAACTGAGTTTTAAAATGTGAGAGAATAATATTCAATTGTTCCATAATTTTTCTAATTACTATTTAATTTTTAATTCCTGTGAATTGTCTTTAGACTATGTTGTGTTGGATTTATTGTAGTCACCAGGGGAAACACCAATGAAACCAGTGGCATAAATTGATATGTTAATAAATAAAAAAGTTGATTTACCTATCATACTTGATATAGATTTATGTAAACACTGTGGATATGACGGAAGATTTTCCTGACTTAACATAAACTTTCTTAGTAATCCACTTTCTTTATTCATATGGGGCGATATCACAACTTTTTAGTTGAAAAAGAGATGTTTCTCAAGTGGATTTTTATTTAAAATTTACAAAATGAGCTCGAAATGATTATGGTTAAGTATATGGAGATGGAGAGGAAAAAAGAGAACATACTTTATGTTCAATCAAAATGACAATAAGCCTGCATCAAGATCTGCATCTACAAACATTTAGAATCCTCAAAGAAAACACTCAAAGATGTAGAACAATTGAAAATATTAAACTGTTTGATCAATCGAAGAAACCAAAAGGATCTCCACTATAAGAGTTTTTCTAAGCTTCCCAAAATTGAATATTAACTATTAGGACACGATAACACTAATTATGAAGACGTTTTTGATATGTTTGCCAATCATATATATTGAAATCCCACTCAGATAGATGTTTATTTGTTAGACAATAATCTGTCAAGAATATTTAATATTAATAAGACAGAAGAGACAGCAGTCGATACAGTTTCTAGTTTCATACAGCTCGAGCACCATCGCGCTCACACTCTCAGTATCAGAGCGTTCCCTCACCAGCACTCTCACTTGCGTAGCTATTCATTGCCAATGTTTCGAAACAACATAGCCTTTAATAATGTTCCACTCTTTTAACTTTGTCTCTATCATATTTGGAGTTATTTTTTAGCATTCTTTCGAAATAATTCTCTCCAAATAGTCTTTGTGTATAAACATGCTGTTGCAATATCCTAATACCTGTGAATATGGATGGTTGAAATAATTGACGCACTCTCTATGGAACAAGAGAGCTTCTTAAATAGACTCAAATTAAAATAGCGTTGATATATCAGAGGACCAATGATATAAACACTGGCTCTTGTATTGAATTGTACAGGAAAGTGAAAACATAATTATTCTTAGCTTCTAATAAATACATTTTTAGACGTACCGATGATTAAAAAAAGGTACAACAATCTGCTAGGAAGTAAAAATAGAAAGTATTAAAGAGACAACAGAATTGTAGCTTCTAGTTGGTCTATTCTTCTTAAATACATTAGTTCTATTACTATCA
Organism: Diorhabda carinulata; assembly: GCF_026250575.1. Taxonomy (NCBI): domain Eukaryota; kingdom Metazoa; phylum Arthropoda; class Insecta; order Coleoptera; family Chrysomelidae; genus Diorhabda; species Diorhabda carinulata. Next base: position 18,274,609 of record NC_079462.1, read on the forward strand.
AGCCCACAATCCCAGAGCCAGAGCTCTAGTGTTCTTACATACTTTTAGCATTATTCATATTGATCAACAGCAACAAGGAGAAAAATAATACTCGCCATCGGTTTAGTTAGGTTAGGTTAGGCTTCACATGATATATATTCCTAGGATTCTAATATAACTTTTGAAGCCATGAAAGTTTTTGTTATTTGCTAATTTGAGACATAGATACAAAACTTTCTTAAACAAAATCTTATGAAACTTCGTATATTGCTATATGAAATCTACATTGAAAATGTGATTTTGTTCTTGGTATAAAGAAGGAAGTTTTATTGTAATTTTCCTTCTGATTGTGTACTTTAAAGTCGTGTCAAACATATTTGGAGTTTATCTCTTTTCAATTATTAAACCTTATAGTTGTTTTGCAATTTGGGATGAAATAGCCATCCAAATACCAATTGAATTTTGAAGTTTTCGCGAAGTATAGTAACACAAGATTTTCAACAAAAACCATTCGCGTTCTTGACCTCATATAGTAAATAGAGTGCGTTGATTATAATTGCAAGTGTCAGTAACAAGTCTCATCAAGCTTTACAAAAAGTTTCGGCTTGCTACCTCAGCCTTTTTTTATAGTGAAGCTCGAACAACTCAGTCGAGTTATTTTGAAGAATATCTCAATTTGAGTTTCGCGCTGTTATAATTTTTTTTACTTTAGACCGATTAACACCATGTAACATGCCATTCGGCATGTTCACGTATTATAGCACATAACTCACTTCAGATTTATTTATTCTAACATTGGAGTTTTTGACCTCCCACTTCATTGGAGAAATTCAAAGAAGCTTCGGAATATAATCGAATTCTTCCACTTCCTATCTTCACTTCAAATCGCAGTAAATTTTAGTAAATTTGTTATATTTTTATTCTTTATATTCGTTTTTTTTTTGGTGCTCACTAAAATTCCATTTATCTTTATGAATCCCCTTTTGTTTTAAGCAAATTTTGTATGATAGTTTTCATGTAAATTCGTATTTTCTATTAATTTGGAGAGCCGAACGAATAGAATAGAACAGATTCCTGTAAAAAATATAAATTTAGTTTTTTTATATTTTAGAGCATAAGATCTTTTTATTTGAATATGTTCTTTCTACTCGTTCCTTCTTCTGTGATTTTCATATGTGTTCCCTTTCCTTCCTCGCTTTATTTTTTTCCCTCCATTCCTGTGGGTTGGGAGTTTCAAGCACAAAGGATCCAACCACCAGACCACAAATTCAACTCTGGGAATCTAATTGAGGGTTGCAACCATCCCGGATTTCCAAATCCCAAAAGAGTGGAAACTGTTTACGGTGACTTGTCTCCATTGTTCTCAACAATTGAAAATTGGTCCAGCTTGTTTCGCTTTAGAAGATAACCTACGTGCGGGAGGTCTTGTTAAGAATAGTCGGCGCCTTAAGACAAATGAAATTGCAGAAGAGATCTGCATTTCCAAAACAAATGTTCTAAGAATATTACACGAGCATTTAAATATGACAAAAATTAGTTCAATGTGGATTACCTCGAACTCTCAACGCAGCGTTAAAGCAATGTCGAATTTAATTATTTGTAAAGCTTTGCCGAGAGGATCAAGAAAGATTAATCCGATCAATTGTGACGGGTTATGAAACTATGGTCCTCTACTATAATCATGCCAAAGAAAGCTAAGGTAATAAAAAGCACCAAAGAAGTGATGACTGCAAGCGTATCCTTTCTATTGACTTTAACGAATCAAATACAACCATGAAAGCAGCGGGAAAAAAATACGGCGAAATCAGGCGAGTTATGGGCCACTGTACACGAATATGGTTTCACAGAGATTGAACAACCACCATACGTTCCTAATCTGGTCCCGTCCAACTATTTGTTGTTTGTATCACTTTAGTGAGACGTTCTGAAAAGTATGGGAAAATGAAGGGAGAATATTGAAAAATAATCACGGCTTTTTATGACCCTTCTTTCTGTTAGGCTAAGAACTCATGTATCGCACTACGTATCTGTTAATTTTCGTAAGATTTGAATATCTGTTGTTGTCTTTTTCCTTTTTTATAATGCTTAGCAAATGTATCTAGTTTATAATCAACCCTATGAGTAATTGTAACCAATTTTTTTATTACTTTATGGTATTATAGCTGTAAAGTAAAAGAAAAAATCGTACACAAATCCCTCAAACGAGATCACCAGACGAAATAATACAAATTCATTCTATTCTCGACAGATTTATCTACGTTTAACGGGTAATAAAATTAGGTAATTTGGAGTTCGAATTACATTGTCTCTGTTGTCACTTCTACAATCGCTATTGCGGCAAAAGCAATAACCACATCTGTTGATAAAGTTAAACATAAACCCACCACGACATCGCATACGATGGATCTTCAATCTCCCCTTAACGCGTCAGTCTATGGCCCTCTTCCCTTTTTGTTTTACTTTATTGTGTCATTTTGTCAATGTAATATGTTCATGTGTCACTACTCCCATGTAATGGTGGCTAAAATACCTTTAAGCAACTATTAAAACATAAATTTTTAAAGTTTATGGAATGATAGAACTGAAATTTTGTCCGATATACAAATTTATAAAATATATGTAATTTCTTTTCAGATCGTTTCTCTTTCATTATTCATACATTTCTCATTTTAATATCAGTATATGAATAATTTAAAAAAAATTTCTTGTATTTGATTTAATTCCAAGTATATCCGGATTTTTATAACTAAATACATGTTTATTGCTTTGTCACATCCTGTTAACTTATTAATGTATTTTTTCTAATATTAAGATGTTTAAACTATGTAAACAGCTTCACAATTATTACGTGAAACATCATACCTATATAATTATAATATATATAATATATATACATATATAATATAATTATAATATAATTAGCATAATTTTTGATATTTTCGAAATAGATTTTGATGTATTACGTCCTTTATAACTTAAGGTAAAGTCACAGCTGCTTTGAACTTCTGTTTCCAATAATATCTTAACAATACATGAATATTATATTTGTAGCACTCCATACTATTTATAATGGAAACGTACTACGCCGTCAATAAACAAATATAGAATAATTGAAAGAAAGTATTTGTACTTTTATGGAATTAGTTACTAATATAAACAAGTTACAATATGTTTAAATTGAGGATAGGAATTTTCACATATGAAAAGCGACATTACGTATGAGACACTCTCCGTATATTCGGTTTGGCACATATTCAAAATAGGGATTAAAAAACAGATTAACAAAAAGATTGAATAGAGAGTCGTATTTGATCACCTCTTCTAGAATCATGTAAATGTAATGGCGATCCTGCAATCTGGAGGAATGACTAGAAGACATCGGGAAGACATTATATTACAGTAGAGCAAAAAATAGTAAAAGTCGTAGATGAACAGGGTAGTAAAAAATCGCAAGATTACAAAACACACAAGTAAATACAAGATATATTTTAGCTCGAATTACAAAAATTACTATAATAAAAGATTTTAAACACGCATATAATAATGTTGAAAAAAATTTCTGGAAAATGACTGAAAGTTTTTGAAAAAGAAGTTAAAAAATCTTTGCAACAATGTTTAGGTCTGATAAAGATCTCAAAAATATATAATACGAAAGCAATGAAGAGAAATAATCATAAGACTAACATTGAGATTTAGTAGAAAAGAAGTGAGTGAAACTGTACATACAGTATTTCTGAACTGAAACACTAACAATAATCTTGATAGTGAGTGCAAATGAAAATAATAATTTAAGAGGCTAGGTTATTGACAAAAAAACAAGATTTGATGCAAAATAAACGTTACAATTTTAGCAAATACACGTGCTCAAGATTTTAATATTGTTCAATTTTAGAAAAGAATTTAAATGGATAAAAAAATTTAGCATGCTTGATTTGGAGAAAAATACGAATACCAATATATCTTAGGTTCGGTTTCTTCATGATCTAATATGTTGAATATGACGATGGTCCTAGAAGCACCAGGTCTGACCTAGATGCGGCGGTAGTTACTTGAAAAATACCACTAGATTAGAAAGTATAGAATCTACACAGCATTGGTTTCAAATTTTAAGACGCCACTTTGTTTAGTATTTGTTTGGCAGCCATCAATAATGAACATTTTCAGTGAATTCAAAGAATAAATGTGAGTTTAAAAAGTAATCTAATACTACCCCAAACGTCTCTCAACGGTCTTCTCGCAAGGCGGGCTCAGCAGAGATGGATAGAGATACCTGGCACCTCGTTCTTCCCACACCAATCTTGAGAAACGAATAACTGTCAATGGCGAGTATTATGCCACTTTATTGCAAGGCTTGAGCGCAGAAATCAAACAAAAGCGGCCGCATTTGGCTAAGAAGGAAATGTTGTTTCATCAAGACAATGCACCGGCTAACACGTTTCTTATTGTAATGGTCAAAATTAATGAATGAAAGTTTGAATTGCTACTTCATGCACCCTTTTCGCCAGATTTAGCCCCTTCGGATTATTTTCTGTTCACAGACAGAAAAACATGGCTCGGTTGTTAAAGATTTTCCAATAAAGAAGAGGTGATGTCAGCAGTTAATGGCTATTTTGAGGATCTTGACGATTCTTATTATAAAAAGAGTATCGAACTTATTGACCATCGCTGGGAAAAGTGTATGAAGCTAAAAGAAGATTATGTTAAAAAATCAATATATTTTTTCCAAAATGTTTGTATTTTCGTTGTTGTGCCAAGTACTTCTAGGACCATCCTCGTAATTGTTAACTACATAACTTTCAATTGGCGAATAAATATGCACAGCCCCTTCACCCTACTTGGTTTGAATCTGAAACTAATCTAATCAATATGTATTTGTCATTATTTTACGTAGTTAACAAATAGTCTACCATTGGTAACTCTATAAAAGATGCCTCAAGTTGAAAACTGAACGTTAAATGTCTTTCTACAAGATGTGATCTATACGAACACTTAATCAAGACTAATACGCTTTGTTATATCCTACCAGAAGTTAACCATACTTCAGGCTTCTCTTTACATTGCAAGTGATTGTTCCCTGTTTTCATACTTCCGTGGTCGAAACACTCGAACACCCGGTATAATCACTATCGGAATGGAAAGACCGCTTTGTTATTTTCACCGCAGGAAATATCAAAGATTAAACCATTAAGCGTAATAAAACAGTCCCCTAATTACACCAGCCCAGTTTTTTACGGAAAGAATTCACTTGAAACAAAACACAACAATACTTTTCAAGTACCTACTCGAAGTGAATCATTAAGGGGTAGTATATTGGCGCTCTCGCGTGCCGTATCTCTATCCCTAAACAATAATTTGAAAGATCAGGATCCCAGCTGTCGCGGTGGTCCTCGCAATTCTTCGAACTTTTCTCGAAACAAACGCCACTCGAGAAACAGTTAAAACAATGTGTCTCCATTGTGCACAACAATTCGCGGCGTGTGCTCTGGAATTGTCTCTACTCTTTTGTTTTAATTGAAGTATCGACCTACCACCGCTCTAGGCAGGTACGAGTATATTAGTTCTCTCTACATTCAGGATTATTGCCACCCGGAAATGCAAATTTTCTAGGTTGTATGTATTAATATACTTTCTACATTAAACTTGACTGATTTTGACTAAAAATCTGTTATTTCGAAGACGAGAGATGTGATCAAAGAATACGATGCATTATTTCATTAGAAACCACATAATAAGATTATAAAAATTTTAAATCAATCTTCTCCACGGTACCTCCCTTGATTAGCAATTTACTCATCGCAATGCATATTTGGGAACATTAAAGGAAAGCTTCTTTGGGCAGGTAGGGAGACAAATGAAAAAATTCAACTTGAAATACAGCGTGTTGCCATGACTGATAAAAAACTATTAGTCCGTTCTATGGATATATGAAAAAAATATTCAATTTTACATTAACTTCTGTGGATTTATGAATGTTTGTCCATCCTTCACCGACTAATTGCCTTTTTAATGATTCATACCACCTCTCAAAATTACTACAATATCACCATAAATAGATTCGAACATTTTATAAGTATCTCTAACACTTGAAACAAAAAGCTTATGTTAATGTGTTGTTCAAGACACATAAAAGACACTTGAGCACTAACCTCATTTCGTCGGTTTGTTTCAAATTAAAGCTTGTATATTAATTAATGTAGCAAAAGACATATTGAATTTTGCAAATCATTAACTTTTGTGGATTTCTTTCTGTTTGCTTTCCCATTTTTTGCACAGTCGAAGGACGTCTGTAGCGCTTCCCATCTTTCACTGACTCATTGCCTTTTCTTAATACTTATCTCACTTTAAAAAGTCTTAAAAATTACTACAATATCACTATAGATAAGTTTAAACAAACATGCATGATCTATGTTTAAAGACAAACCTGCAAGCACGAACTCACTAACCTCACTTCGCCAGTTAGTTTTTATTTAAACCCCGTATGTTCATGGATGAAGTAAAAGATATATTCAATTTTGCAAATCAATGACTTTTGTGGATTTATTCCGTACATGATGGTGAAGAAGTGGCCCAATTGTTCTTCAATAAGCTCTCAAATAGTCAGTTGCATTTTTAGCAAATAAGTTTGTTCATTTTTTCAATAGTTGAGAAATATCCCGATCGCTCTTCATTTTTAATTAACTCATCACCTATCTTAGTCGCTCATTCCTTTAGTCAATAGTACTGAATCGGTACCAGAGACGTATTTGAACATTTTTTAAGTTACTTTGGAAAGAAAACTGAAGACGGAAACTGCAAGCATCTCTCTAAATTCACTTCGCCTGTTTCTTTTATTCAAACTGTATATATATAGATGTATCAAAGGATATATTCAATTTTGCAAATTATCAACTTCATTAGATTTGGTTGGGTTCCAACGCAATATGTTTGTATCCATCCACTAAAGCATAATACGCAAAGTTATTATAAACAATTTACACAAAGAACTTGTAAACCTTTTTACTCATTTAATAAAACTTAACATTTCCAAACCTATTATTTGTATACCATTAACTACCACCAAACTAACCATTATATTACATAATAAAAACATAGGAAACATCTAACCCTCTCATAATAAAAGAAAAACACCCGTTTTAACATGAACGTTTCATTTGATTGAATCAGATAGTTCAAATGAAACGTAATCTATAATCAAGTGGTTGCTAGTCCCATCGAAAGAGAGAAAATAAATTACCCGAATAAAATTGAAGTGGTATCGCAGGAAATGTATCCCTAGGGCCTGTGGGGTTTCATCCATCCCCTAAATATCTCTTAAATAAGGGTAAATATTCTATAATATCAGCTCCAGCTTTACTTATTTGATTTTCGCAGCAGGACATCGGAATTATTAGCAAGATAAAAATTATGGTTATTAAAAAAAATTATTTTCATAGCTTACGCTCCACATACATATTCGACAATTTATTAAGTAGTTACATGTTAAAAATATGAATTTGACCACTAGAGTGAGCGATTTAAAATTCGAAACATATCCATGAAATTGGGGCGAGGGAGCAAACTAAAAACACAAAATTACTGTCTTCGGCATCGGGATATAATTCATTCTATTTTGTAGCGAAATTGGTAATGCCGCTGATTAAACAAACTTAACTAAACTATCTATAGCAGATAAGGAACATTATGGTGTTTTTTGTTTTCACGTACTTTTGCTTCCCACACTCTTTTCACTGGTCTTGACTCCTCCATTCTTTGTAGATGACCCCACCAACTCCACTGACTTTGTTCAATCAATTCCATAAGTGACTAAACTTCCAGATATTTTCGAAATATGTTCATTTGCTAGCCTATCATTTTTGTTACACCTCTCACACTGCTTAAAAATTTTATGTCTGCTGCTTGTAATGCACTTTTTTTTCTACTAGTGAGAGTCCATGTTTCGCAGTCATAGGTTAATATTGGTCGGTAAATTGCTTTATAAACTTTTAGTTTTGTACTTCTTGAGACTTTTATTTTATTTATTAGGCAATTGTTTACGCTGTAATATGTGTTTATGGCGTTTCTAATTCTCTTAGCAATTTCTGCGTCTTCATGACTTGTATTATCTATTTCTGTTCCAAGGTATATATTCTCATACCAAATTGCTTCAGAGTATTTGAGCCGGTGTGAGTAAAAGTGGCATAAGTCAGTTTATGGCCAATTTGAGTAACATGCTGGTTTCATGCAATTGCTATGAAAAATTTAATTAAAAACATATTGGGATTGCGATACTAAAACTGCAAAAAGGTCTACCTGTAAGTGGTTAATGTAATATACAAATATTAATTCTGCATTTTTTATTATACAGAAAAAAAATAAGTTAAATTGACTCGGCGAGTTTCACTCTAAACATGTGTAAGACAATCAAAATGTATTGTATTGTAAATTTGAATGTTGAATATACCATATTCATTGTTGATCTTTTAAAATTGTTATGTTACTGGCTTGCTCTTCATTATCTTCCTCTTCAGCATTAGGTTCATAGATTTCTTCTTCATCATATGACAAGGGTCTAATATCTTCAACATCTAGCAAGATCTAGCATATCTGGCGTTTTAACTGTAATGTTTCTTTATATATTATTTCCAGAGAATTGTTTATTTGTTTAGTCTAAGCCACTGAATTTTTAACCAGTCTACAGGATTCTTATCAGTGTTTATCTTTCTCTTGCTCATATTTTTTTCTAAACTAGCAGTATTAAAAAATGTTCATTTTTAATTTCATTTACAAAGAACTTTTTCTTATTTCTACACTTTGCCATTATGTCATGGCAGCTTTCTGGAACATAGATTACTTTTGCAGCCAAAATATACATCATTTGGCAAGAATGAATAGCTTGAAACCAAAAAATGTTCTGAATAAATCTCACCAATGCCAAATACATATTCATGTTTCGGTTTTGCTCTACGTATGTATCTCTATAAATAATTACATATTTTAATTACATGTTTTTTATTAAGTTTTAAATGCTTTAGTAAGCAAGAAGAAATGTCTTATGAGCTTCATTCCATACATAAAAACATCTTTGACAAAATCATGTCCTCCGAAATTGTAGCGGTAAAGGTTTTTTTTGCAGTAAGCATCTGAAAATGTTAATACTGAAATGGGTAAAGCTTTTTACAAATCCATACTGCAAGCGTGAATCCTTTGGTTGTTGCTGAAAATTTTGGTGGCTTTTGTCATGCAATCCTTAGGTAAAGTTCATTATCCCTCTCAAAAATTTCCTTATCTTATTGGCCCAAATCGGGCTTTTTTTTAAATTTTGTAATTATTGTATTTTTCCTAGGAATGTAGAAATGCAAGTTGAACTTTGCTTTGAATATTTATCTCTAAAAACTTTCCTTAACTGTACTTCTCTGAAATGAACATTTTTCAACATTAAAGGCATACTTATTTCGTATGTTCAATGATTCACATAAATATTTCCGGTTTAGGTTATGATATTGACATAATCTCAACTTTTAGTAAGATAGTTCTGATTCCACCTTTACTGTTTCCAATAATAATAATCACAGTATTCAACAATACACACTATTTAAATTCACTTAAAATATAACTTCCTGGAATGAATACAACAATATTAAGTTTGTAGGGATTAATACTTAAAACTGCACTTCACTGGTGTATAAATAAAGAGTGACTTACTTTAATTTAATTGTCTACAAAACTAATTATTTATGAAGAGAGAAAACCAGTTCTACATAGAGGTTAATTTATGTACTAAATGACTGAAGCCACTTTTATTCTATGTAATACTAAATCTGAGGATTTATTCAAATTTTATGACTTGTCACTTCCATTCTCACCGGCTCATTTGTTGAAGAATTAAATGAGATAAAACAACGGAATAAAATTTTTGGAACCACACTATTCAAAGTGCACTAAAAAATATTTAGCCTAAATCTTGGACTTATTTGAATAAGGGATACAAATGATGACAAAGTTGAAAAAGTATACTGTAAACATATAGATACAGAAACATAAAGGAAAGTTTATCATATGGAGACTATAATTTTATGATAAAGTAACGTTTTTAGTATTTATTTAGACTCTTTTTATTTGTGGGGTAAATTAATAAACACTGTCTCTTACTTCTTAATTTATTTAAGCACTATACACTATTTATTTAAAACTAACTAACTGCGTTTACACAAATCATTTATATACCTAAATAAAATTTTACAAAGTTCTAGAATAAAAATAATCAAAAGGAATAAATTAATAGACTTTCCTTTAAATTATATATGAATGAACATCAAATGATTTCCGCCAAAAAATATGAAAGAGAAGCCGCCCGAGAAGCGACGCGCGAATTTACCGAATTTTCAAAATTCCATAGTAGCTGGTATTCCAACCTAGGAAACCAATTTGCGAACTTACTCGTAACAATAATTAGCTGCGGATACCATGGATACAAATCTATCAATATGATATAGTTGAAATAGTTAGAGTAAATGAACATGATAATATCATAAAGCATGAACTTCTGATGTATGCAATTAGTTTTGGGAACACAGGGACAAATTTTAAACATACTCATACTTTATTGTATTACTATGTTCATATACTCTAGTATCTATATGACTAACTTTTCTTTTATATTTCTGTACCTACATGTTCGTAAAATAACTTTTCAACTTTATGATTATCAGCTAGAGTATTAAACTAAAGTATTATACTGTTTTTCACTAACTAAATTCTACTTTTCATATTGGGACAAAATAAATTACACAAAATACTGTTTTCAGCACCAAAATGAAAACATACGTGTTAAACTCTCACACAAATTTGTTTTCATTTAGTCAGAGGGCGCTGACTGCTCAACGCTATGCAGTCATAAACAAATCACACTGAATTTGTGAACAAATCTGTCAATGTCAAATATTTAAGACTCACCCACTGATTGCCATGCGAGTGGATGCGTACTCACCTAAGCTTTTTTCGCGTGGACCTTATTTTTGTTCTACAACAATAAAATTAAAGTAATAAGGTATAACATAAAACGACACATAGGAACCCGATGGCTATCTCTTCTATCAGCAATTGATACAATTTTACTTAATTGGACACCAATTTGTAACTACTTTGTTAGTTTGAATGTTGACTAAGTTTATAGTTACCTTCGTTATGCTAGTCATATATTAAATGTTTCCAATGAAACAATAAAAAAATGTGAAGGAAATAATGTGACTATTTCGGATGTTAATAACATTATGGATGGTTCAAAGACTGAGCTAATTCAAAGAAAAAATCATAAATATTTTGGCCATGTAACAAAAAAATTATTAAATACTAGTACAGAGTCTTCCCAAGTTACATGCAGAAAAATTCTTGAAGGACATTTTATAAAACGCAATTGTATTAAATATCGTAAACACTTCATCAGCATTTATTTTATTATAAATATGAATTATTGTAAACAACTTGGCAATGAATATATGTATCACTCTTGAATATATAGTTCATTCAATGTTGATAGTTAGTTCGCTCTTAAGATTAATTGTATTCATTTAATTTTGTGTAAAACAAAGTTTTTAAAAATAATTTTCGAAAACAGAAAATTATAATTCCCAAGACGTTTTTAATAGAACTATTAACTCCATACTTTTTATTTATAAGAATAATTTGTATTTAGAGAAATGGTTCGATTTCAATCAGACTAACTGGTTTTCTTTAATGACCTGTTTGTCATTGAAGTATTCGGTCATATTTGATCATTTTGAAAAAATTATAGATAATCTAAATTTGTATAGACTCAATATTGGTATGGATAATTTATATTCAGAATTAACAAATTTCAAATTAATTTAAGTAAAAATATTATAAGACAAAGACTTTCTTGAAGTGAGTATTGGCCATTTATTAGTAAACACTACAGAAGAATTTAAAAACATAACTAAAATTGTCTCATATCTACTTTATGTTCCCGCCATCTCAGCATTTACTGAAATGGTTTTTTTAGTAATTAATGCTTAGTGGCGGGAGGATAGAAGAACATCTATTAATAAAAAATTATGCCCTCATTTATTTCAATTTCAGTTATAATTATGGTGAGACCTATGAAGTTTTTAAAAAAGATTTGTATTCAAAACATTAAATAAATAAATTACTGTGAATTTTTCTAAAATACTGTTTAATATTCTTCATAGACCTGAATATACTTCATTTCTTGTAAAAAAACTTGGCAACCGTATTATCAGCATCCATTATTTAAATCGTTCTTGAAGACCAATTGTATACTAAAAATAGACTAAAAATTTTCTTTTTTTTGGTGCATTTTAAACAAAATGTGATTATTTAAAAAAATGTCAATAATTTGTTTTCAATTTTCAATGCATTCAAAATAAAGTGTGGTTTCAAAAAAATGTTTCACCCAATTTTATTCACTTCTCATTTATATTATTGATTCCTACACTCTTTTAACTTGTTTATCATCATCCATTCTTTGAATATTTTCCCACAAATCGTCCACATAATATTTTTTTATATGTTCATATTTCTGTTTTGTCTTTTCGATTTATTTCTTTCTATGTCTTTCTAAAGATGTATACATTTTTTGTCCATGGTATAACACAGCTTTCTTATTATCTCTTTCTATCTTTCTTTTAATATTATTGTCCAATATTCATATATTTTATTTGTATTGTGTCTATTTTTGTTTCTCGCTGGGATTTATTTGTATTAATTTTCATACCTCCATTGCAGCATTCCATAAATTTATATTTTCTTGTGATAGCTTCTTACTCCCTTCTACTAGTACTACATCTCTTCAGCTATTTCGACTCTATGTATTTTTATTCCCAACAAATATTTTTTTTTATTTTCTGTTAACTTCTCTTTATGATATCTATAATTACACAATTGGGATTAGTCCTATTCCTTCTTTTATTTCTTTAGTGGTCTTAAATGTATCTGATGTGATCTCATTTTGTATAATTCTATTTTTCTTTTTATATAAATTTTTTTATAATTTTATTGGTTTCATTTTTTATTCCTTTTCATTCTATCTTTCTAAGTGTTGGTTTATATAAAACAAGATTCATTAATTCTAAATATCCAGTTTTAATTTCCGTGTGTCTCTTTTCTTCTAGCTTTTTTATTTTGTGGGCTTCTCACTATATAAACTAACTTTATATCTCAGATATTGGTTTCCTAAAGATGTATTGATACGATAGATTATAATTGTAAAAATTCATAGACGCTGTTTACGGGTGTCTTTCCTTTTTTATATTTTGAATTACCAATTCTTTATGTTCTTTTCAATTTTCTTTATCGACATTTATATTCGGTTGTTTGATGGTCGAATAACTCTTGAAAATATTTTCACCTTATTTTTATGACTTTTTTTCTTTCGTTAATATTTTCAGTTTGTTTCTTTCATGTATTGTTCCTTTATCTAGTGAAATATGTCCATTTGGTTTCCAAAATATATCTTTGAATTTTCTTTTACACCTATTACTAAAGGTTTATTCTCCTGTACACATTTTTAAATATTTTCCCATTTCTCTTTTTCTTCATTTACATTTTTAAGTTCCTAAAACCTAATATACAAATTTTTAATAGAAAGTTAATTTGTTTATGGGATATGTTGAGGAATTGAAAGTCAACTATTTAAAATTATTCCAAACGATAATTTAGCAATTATATGTTAATAATACACAATTAGATGAAGTATCTACCGTAAGTACGTCCTCTTCGATGTGTAATTACAGAAAACCAGACACTCATAATGAAAGTATTGAAGGAATAACATTCAATTATATCGATAGTGAAGCAAAAAATAAATTATACAAATTTACAATATAATAATAAACCTTGTTATTATTTTGTTTCTCTTTTAGCTCGAGGCAAATAAGGGGAGGTTCCGCGGTTACAACAGCGCCGTACATGTATGGTGTGATTATTTGAAACCCGATTAATTTGAGCTTGTCACAATTAAAGTCTGAATATTCTACATGTCGTTTACCCTAAAAGAGTTTTTTTTTTTTGGAAAAAAGTCTTTGAGCACAAAAACTTCAATTTGAGTACCAGAACGAAACTATGGCGAATCAAGAAATTTAAAAATTTAGCCAACTTTTTTCTTCTTCATGAAAACAATGCGCATTAGCAGAAGTTGCTTTTAATTCGCAAGCTTTAGCCACTAAAAGTTACTAATGTTTCACCAGATTTAGCACAATGTGACCTACAGTTTTTCCATATAGTATATTAAGAAGACAAGAACAAAGCAGATAAAAACCATTTCAAAATAAGATTTGTTCAAGAATCCTCTTAATCATAACTTCAAAGTTGAGATCAGTGCATTGCTAGCTATTTATTTATATTTAGATATATTTTGAAGAAGATTAATTCAAATTTTATATCACCTGTTTAGTTTGTTTCAAATAAAGTAACGTAGACTTTTTCCCTTCCCAGTTTACCTTCAATATCTGAAGTCGATAACATGGTTACCGAAACTTGGTATAGTGGTAGTTCAAAACAGTGTGTTTGGTATATAATTGATGAATTTGTAAGAAAGCAACTGACTTAAATAAAACGAAAAACCATGGTGAACTTAAGAAGATTATAATAACGGTAATAGATTTCAAATAGTATACATGACATGATCGAAAAGAGTGTAAATTGGTGACTAAAGACTTTAATAACCTTTGTTTATTCACTCCATGAACAATTTTTTTTCCAAATTCATTTACAATCTGTGGAATCTGTTGAGCAATACTTATCTGCCGGTATCACAACACTTGGATGAAAAATAGGTTAACAGCATAGATATATCAAAATTGTTGAAGTTAGTGAAAAGACAACTGTTAACATAGAAGGCATTATGTAATTACCTCTCCTAGTTAATTTAAAATTAAATATGATAAAATATAATACTAAACACTTCTTAACTAAAACTTCTAAACCATATAAAATATATTAAAATCTGCTAGCGGGGGAGAATCTTTTGAGTCTACGTCGGATAATAGGTTCTAACACTAGGTTTTTGGACAATTGATTGGGGTAAGACTGAAGTTTTTCATTGTACTTTTCACTGATCACCTCACTTTCTTCTCTAACCAAGAGCACTTGCAGATCCCTAGCAATGATGTTATTGAGCCCATACCAAGAATCATTTGTTATTAACCTCAGAACTTCTCACTTAAGTCTCCTATAATATTTATGTTTGATATAGGAGCTGATCCCCACAACTGGATCCCAAATAGTTTTAAATTGTAGTATACCAATAACTTTTTATCGATAGATAGTTGTTATTTTTTGCCAATTATCCAATATAGTTGTCCAAGTTTAATCCCTAGCTGTTTTCTTTTAGTGAAGAAGTGTATCTTCCAACGAAGTCTCCTATCAAAATGGATTTCAAGATATTTGACTTCCTCTCTTTATGGAAGTTCATTCACGTTTCCGTAACGGTTTTCTCGTCTGTTTGTGAAGGTCACTTGGATGGATTTAGAGACGTTAACATGAATTCGCCATATTCTTAAACATTGCTGTAGCCTATAAAGATTTGCTTGAAAAATTTGTGATGTAGTTTAACGATCTCGGTGTGAAGCTAGTAAAGCAGTATCATCGGTATATGTTGCACTAAGTGTGTTCTCTGATGTGGGGTAATCGGCTGTATATAGAAGATATAGTAGTGGACCTAAAACACCACCTTGAGGAACACCTGCGTTGATTACATGAATGGTTGAATAATGTTTCGGTACTTAACCATAAAATACCGATCTTCAAGGTAGGATTTGAGAATAAGGAAGTAAATTAGAGGAAGGAATTTTCAGATTTTATTAAGTAGTGTTCAATTAATAACCAATATTTTTATTGCACCTTGTATTGGATCTCCTAATTCAACCGCGTATATCTATTGTCACATATATCTGTTATCCTTCCCATTCTTACTATTTCTAATACGTTGCACTTCTCTTTTAATCCTGATTAAATTAATTATCTATAATGATCACTTGTAGTGAAACGCTACTGATTTAAGACACTTCGAGAGGGAGATAATTGAACTGCTCGGTTAGTTACTGGCTCTTCTTGCATATATTAAACCACATTGGTTGGTATTCTTAGAAAAAGGAGTGTCCGATACCCGGCACATTCTTTTCTTTCAATTATATTATACTGTCTTTTTTGTCACCAGATGTGTAAGAGAAATTCGTATCATATCCCTAGGGGATAACCCATTTCAATTTGGTATGCATAAACATAAACAACATTTTCTTAAAACTCAAATTCATTCATTCGTCCGTTATAAATAATTTATTATGATCTATACAGACAATTTGTTGTGAAGATGTCATCTAGACATCCTTGTACCAAAACTTTAGTATTATCCTGTTAGTTTAAGAAACAGGAAATGTAAACATTTCTAGATAAAATATATTTATGACAAAGATTGTTAGATACAGAAATATGAGTGACAAGGATATTATAATTATTGTAGGTTTGTATTAGCAAATAAAAAGAACATACTTTGAGCTAAGGAAGTCGAAAAATGTGCGATACACTACTAGATCTTATGATAATGTACATACAGTTTGAGAGCCAGCGATGGGTAGATAAACTATGATATGGTAGTAAACTTTATATTGTTACTAGGTACACTATTTCACCTGCCCTCTATATAGAATAGGGAATCAATATCCCCGTCAAAGGTTATTTTTCATTTCAATATCCTAAAGTGTACATTTTTTATTAAAAAACGCTGAGACAGACGGTTCACAGAATTTATTTCAATATCTGGCCTAGTTGAGTTGATTAAAATATTGATCATTTCCATCCAGTTAAAAAACACTTTTTTATACTGTACTGTAAAGTCGACGTTACAGTACTAATTCGAGTCCGGAAAATGGCACTTTACGTTTCAATACAGTTACTCTTAGATTCTCCTAGTGACTTCTGTTAATTTTTATTTTTTTTAAATAATAAGAGAATAATCAAAGGAGCTATTTTTCAGTAAAATTGTCAAATATGACATTTCATATGTTAATATCATTTTGCTTTTTATTTAAAACCGAAAACAGTATGAAAAAAAATATATTACGATATACGTCCGTAATGTTTTTACGGTACTCGATTCGTCGCCTCGTCCATAAAGATCTATCTCGTACCGTACTAAATCTAAGATTTCTCAAATTATAATGAATGATTTTGGGCGTCAAATCTAAAATAAATGAGACGGTTTTCAAAGAACACAATCTCGAATCGAGGGTGAACTTAATCTGTTTCTGGTCGCTTAGATAAGGTAATCGTAGCTAAATCGCATTGCCCCCTTTTATTTATACCCTCAGGACTTTATTCGCCCCTCCTATATACAGGAACCTGCAACAAACAGTGGTAAAAATCCTTCAATTTTCAATTGATGACATGATTATGATACAGAAATTGTTAATGACCGTTTGTAATTTATCAACAACAAAAGGTTTCTGATTCACGATTAACAATTGAATATTGATAAAATGAAATTTTGAAAGCGATCATTGAAATTTTATATTGTGGCCTTAGCTTTCATAACTAAATAATTATTATAAATTATCTACCTAAGTTGAGATACGAAATAAGTTGTTAAATAAATACAATTATTAAAGTAAAATACCATCATCATCAAAAGTTAATTGAAGCGTATGTTAAAAGATATTGTTTCAATTAAGAAAATTATTATCTGTGAAGAAATACTAATTTTGAGTCTTTTTCAAAATATTTTGAAGTAGCTGGCAAAGACTTCGATATATCGATATATATATATATATATATATATATATATATATATATATATATATATATATATATATATATATTTAAGCGGTTTCTTATTGGGAACGTGGCAAGGAAACACCAAAGTGGACTAACTTTAATATATTTTTCGAGCTTTCGAATACTTATGTATTCATCGTCTGGGAAATAATTAATATTGTCGATGATTTTGAATCGTATTAATTCTTGTGAAAATTTTAAATTCAATATTCAAATTGACGTTGACAGAAAGAAGTCATTTTCGTGAGCTTTATCAGTTTTATTGGTACTTTCAGGTCTCATTATTTTATAAAAATGTTTTCTTCCAATTCGAAATACGCACCGAAATTCTTCCTGCATGGTTTATCCATGATCTTTTATTTTTCGATCTAGAAACTTTGCAATTATTATGAATAGGCAGATAGATATATTTTATATAGTTTGAATTTCTCAATACACATAGTTGAAATATATAATCGCAGCATCTAAGTCTATTGTGTTCATCGATTAGAGCTGTTTTCATTATCTACAGACCTTCTTCCAGTTCCAGACCTCCATTTGTTTGGAGCTTCATTTCCACAGATTTCTTGTTCAAAGTATTTGCAGACTGCACTTAATTTCTAAAAGACTCAATCTGATTAGGTGCTTTTTGAAGCGTAATAATCTGTAATTAAACCTTGAAACAATTTCACTTGTTTTTGCTGAGGTTTATATACTTCTTAGATCTAGCAATATTACAAGACCATTTTTCTACAACACAGAACAATCTATTTTCTGATGAGTATATTTGCCTGTTTATTTTCTTCTTCGATCTCTTTGTGACCAACATCTATTATTTTTCCTATTTTATCGACTATTCTTCAGCATTCTCTTGAGACGTTCAAAAATGGAGGAGCTCAATGTTTCCATAGGTATTGGACAAGCAGCATGAATCTCTATGTCACAATAGTGTTGGTATCATATTCAATAATCGTACAAAATATGCTTTGGTCAATTTTTTGTGCAGCTAAAGGAATTAGAACATTTAATTCTATCACAGCATATTTGGAATTTTCTATAGTCAGGTTCTTCAAGAAAAAACTTGTATTTGGTTGTTAAATTTTATTCAGCAACAGTAAAAATGTCTTAGTAAATGCTACTTGACAAGAAAATCTATATTTTCAAGAATATGTTGTTTATTGTAGATGATAAGAAGTTATTTTCGGTTAATAACATGCAATATATCAACAGATCTATACAACCGCGTTTTCCTATAAAAGCCTAGGTAAACTAGCTGTGAACGACAGCCCCATCCACCAGTGTATGCAATGATGCAATAATGAAAGAGATAAAAGAAGAAGAATATCTATATAACCATATGTCAGTAAAGAAATGTATCCAATAAAAAAAACTTTAAATAAATCAGTAGTACAATAAAAGATTGAGGTTGCTATTTCATTTAATTCATATAATCAAAATATTTGTGATAAGTGAATGAATAATTATTATAGAGTGGTATTAAATTCATTTGGGCTGTTTCAAACTAATAGCAGATTTCCAAAATATATCTCCACACATCTATAACATAATAATCCCGTATTTATAAAAGTAACCGAAATATTTTCAAAAGATGTGTTTCAATTTTAAATTTTAGAAAGAGGGAAAATAATCCCATTACAAACAGCTTCCAGCGCCCTGTACAAGCTATGTATCGACTGAATCACACTGGTTTATCCAAGGCTGACACCATCAATTAGACCGTTATCTAAAAACTGTTATAGAATAATAACAGTCCCAAATGAGAGGGGAATGGAATTATTTAAAATGATTTACTGATTATTGAGGTATGATTTGGGGTAGAATCAACGATGACAAATTAAAATGCAAATTGGGAAAAATGTAAACTGTTGTATGAATATTTATCATAGAAATTGAATGTTTATTTCACAAATTGAAATTATTACGCAGCAAACTCAATTTATTTTTACTCAAAAAAGGCGAATCGTTGCAAATAAAAAATTCATATTTGCCTAAATGTGATTTAATTTCTCAACGAAACAAACATATATCATGGATTAATAAAGTGAATTTTTTATCTTAATTCCCCTTTACATAGAGTATTTCTTTATTCCTAAGATAGACGACATAAAAACAGAATTACGTCTGTAGCGTGTCGTCTACACGTGGATCGATTGAACAGAGCCGCACTTTACAATAATATACAAAAGAGAACCAGAAAGTACAAAATCAAGTTCTATGTATACTTCATCAAACACAAAGCAGTGCCATTTTGAGATGTATAATTGGCTTCGCAATACTTGATAATTTATTTCGATAGAGCCACCACCTTTAGATATTCGCATTATCATATAATACACATTTTTCGTCTTCAATGATCAAAGAACAATTCTGTAATGTGACGTTGAAACAATACATGGCTTTGTATTCTTTGAACAAATGACTCAAACACCTGCTCTGATTATTTTTTCAATCTGCTGCAATCGTTCTTGGATGGTCGAGCAGGGTTCGTGAAAAGTGTTTAAGAGTTCCAAGATATCTCACATGGATTTGTTCCCACTACTGCCCTTAACATGTTGTTGTCTAATGTTGTTGGGCATCCAGATCGATAGGAATCAGAGAGCTCGAAACTATAATTCAATAGGTAATTGTGTTTTGTTTTAGGTTAAAATAAAACGTGGCCAATAACAACAGTCCTAGTCTGTCCGATCGCCTTGACTACTCGAGTTAAAATTTTCAACAATACAATTTTGTTGGTATCTTCTAATAAAATATATTTTTTCTGGTTAGAATTATTACGTTTGTTGCGGTTACTTGGTAATAATACAGATTCCGCGTTTCACGGTATTCCAGAAATCTCTTTTGGCACAAAAATTGATTGTTTTTTGTAAATGTTTGATAAATCTCGCGGCTCGCAAAAATTTCCAAGGTGGTCATGGGCCCGCTGTCATCCTGCCTTATATCCTTCATTTGATATTTCTCAGATGCATAGCTTATAACTTTTTGGGTAATTTTGACATTGTCATGCTCTAGAAACAATATTGTTTCAGTCAATTAAAAAAAAAATATCGATCAGTTTATTACGTAATGACAATCAAGTGTATATTAAGTATATATCATTTAGCAATCAATAAAATTAACAATGTCTCCCCTCGTATATTTCACATCGTTAAATATAAAATTGAATATCACTACTTGTTCCTAATACACTACCGATTCGTATTTAATATCAAATACTATTTTTCAAAAAAAAAATGTTACTGTTATCGTTCTCAATATCAGCTCTAATCTGCAACGCCGTTGCATTCGCTGGTTTCTCATTCGAGTCACGTGACCGCCGTTCGTCGGTCACTTAATCCACTATTTATATGACTTTGGGGTGGAGACGCACGTTCGAACGTAATGCCAGGTCCTTTTCAGGATATTCAGCCCTCCTGACTTTGCGCTCCGCAACGAAAAGGCTAATGTCAGGATTAAATTTACACTTCCGATAATCCTAACCTAAGTGTGGGACACTAGTAGGATATATAAACGGAACAAAGGAGCGTTTGATTTATAGTTATAGAGCTGGATGTAAGGATTACCTGTAAATACGCACTGCGGTTTCAGTTTGCTAGAAGTTAATGGTGCGTTATAGACTTGAAAAAACAGAACACACATCAACTTGAGATTATTCAATTACGTTTTGAAAATTTAGGTCATATGAGATTATTTCTACAACAAACAATCACAAAATTATTTGAGCTAGGAACTAGAAAGTAATAGATAAAAGAAATATAAATATTTATCATTGATTTTCAAATTATTTTATGCTTAGAGACACCGTTAAGGACGTACCCAAGAGTAAACTTAGGTTTGTTACAACCTCCTAATCTGGACCGTTCTTGGAAGCGTTTAAATGATATTTTCGTGCAATCGCCGGCAATGCACTGATCTTGTAAATGTACTTGCTATAAGCCAAGTATCGAGAGGATCGTTCCGGAAACGGTTCGCAAACGATGCCAAAGTCAGTTGGAACACAAAAAAGAATCTTTCGGATAACGGTTACTGCCCTGTTGGATCACCTAATCTCTATTGCGCAGAACCGTCACCGTTCCCAAAACGGTTATCTGATGGGTCGAAATCAAAATATTAAATACGTATTTCAGTTCTAGAAACGATAACTATAATGCCAAATGCTTATGCCAAATATAAACAGTACAAATGAACATATAACAAAGTAATGTTCATCAAATATAAATTAATGTTTAAAATAAGAAAATTTGACTGTTATGTCTTTCAAAGAATATATACAAGGGCTAATCACTTCCTATTACCCCTAACTCACTTACGAAGGTGATCTAAAAAGATTCCAGTACAACAGGAAAACAACACATTTTTTTCTATACATAGTAATTTTTATTTTTAAAGATAGTATATTTTTAAGTCACACTTGATCTATCGTTTCTTTTACCTTTTTAACCCTTCCAAATCTAGTTGGGGTTTTCCTTATCGAAACAGGCGTTCACGTATGTGATAAAGTCTTCATCTGATAAAAATCTCTCGCCTGCAAGGGAAACCTTAGAGGTTAGGAAACAGGAACCAGTGGGCAGAGCGGGTGGATAGAGGTACAATCCGTGAATTTTAACCATGGCAATCACCGAAATAATAAGAAGTGCTTTGCTCTAATGGAGAAGCAATTTCTTCTTCTTCAAATGTAGTCGTTTTTTGGAATTTTTCCATTACCTCATAAAGCAATTAGGCGAAATACTCTCCGTTTGTTTCATCTTTTTAAAGATATTGAATGAACACAATCCCTAGATAATCTCAAAAAATTGTCGCTATCACTTTTCCGGCCGATGAGCAACCGCGGCACCCAACGCGCGGATAACCTACGCATACATATTTCTTCAGTCAATATATGGCAAATGCGTTCTTTTGATATACCGATAGCCTCTTCTAACCTCAATCTGACGTTCGTCTAGTATCATTTGGTTAACTCTTTCGATGATATCGCTGGTTGTCTCAATTTTAAGCCTTCCTGAAAGCTCGTCGTCACTCAAGCTCAGACTTCACGTTTGAATTCAGCTGCCCAAAATTTTATAGTCATTAGTGATGGTGCAGAGTCTTCGTATTTATTTTCTAACCATCTTTCAACTACGTATTATTTTTCGAAAAACAATCATTTAATTAAAGCTCGATACTAAATTTTTTATTTTTAGCATCCAAAATGGTTGAAATTTCAGTGAGAATACGCAAATATATTTTCCAATTGATAATTATAAGTGCTAACATATTTAGACTGTGGCCGGAAATATTTCCAAACACTTTGGTAGATATTTTTATTTATTTTAATAATAAAGTCTCTATTAAGGTTAACACATGAAATGCTTCTCGAAAGATTATTCAAGCTCTGTAAAATACTGACTCACATAATCAGAAGAAAATCGTTTACCACGCAAGTGTTCTTTAAGTTTTGAAAACACCAGGTAATCTCTGGGGGCCAAATCTGGAAATATAGTAGATGCCCAATTAATTCGAAGCCTACCTGAGATTTTACAGCTGTTACAGATAAGCGCGTTATTTTGATGCATGAGAACACCTGTGCGCAATTTTTCCTTGATCGGCCCTCGTATATTTCGTATGTCTGCTCTTATTAAATATTAATCTATTTATTTGGCAAATCTGACTATTAACCTAGGAAAATTATTGGAAACAAACAAAAGTAACAAACTTTATTAATCATCAAACGAAAAAAAATTTTTCAATGATTTCTATTTTTTTAATACAATTGTATGAAAATTGCTTCTGTTTCGCTTTCGCTTTAATGCGCAATAATATAATTCACCTGTTAAATGTACAATATTTTCAAAATTTAGTGTCGTAAAATATGAAAAAAATAATTTTTCCATTTAGGAAACTCTTCGAATTGCATATATCGGAATTTTCTGAAATAGTCCATTGTACATTAATTTCCTACGAGGTAAATTTGGATAAAACATTATATAAAAATAAATCCACTGACAAATGTCACACGATGCACATTTTTTTCCAAATTAGAAACAATTTGGTTTATTTGTAGTGTATTATAATCTCAACTGTTCAATTTAACAGCATTGCCAAGATGATTATGATCATATTTTTTCAAATTTAATTTTATGGATCCCTCAGTAACCAAATTCAAATTAACCAGAATTAAACTAGAATCCCGTAAAAATAAAATAAATAAAAAGAATAAATTGAGCAATTTTAAAAATAACATTAAATAAAAGTTTATTAGAAGTTGTAATTTGCTACAGACTTTTCTATGATTGATAATTCAATGACAATTCAATTGATAATTTCACCAAGTACTAATACTTCATAGGTATACGAGGTATTATCAATTCTAGAATATCTTTAGGAGATAAGAATTGAGTTATGACAAAAATTAAAAATTCTAAATAACAAACCAGTAACTCACTTCATTCTGTCAACCAAATATCAAGACCATGGACGATGTTTTCTTGAAATATAAAAGCATACAGCGATTAGAGTTCGTTTCAAGAGGAATAACTGTAAACTCCCAAAAGGATACTGATATATTGTTCTTCATTATGACAACGCGTTATAGCACCCCCAGGGTAAGCATTAAGAGTTGTATTGCTCTTTAAGAGCGAATTAAAAAATGTACTAAAAAGAAAACGTTTCGACACCATTCCTTTCGATTAAACGTTGTATATAAATGTTTACTAGCTTCCTTAACATTGCCTATTATTGAATAAAACGTATTTAGTGCTATTTGTATCATCATGGGACTTACATACAGATAGTTCTAAAGTTAATTTAAAATTTACATATTGCAAATTGCTTCTATACGCCAAAAATCTATTGGAATCTAAGAAAAATTTGAATATGCATAAGTTGGAGGACACTCACAACATCTAAAGCAGGCCGATATTTCGGTTTCAATTGATTTAATATGAAGCACAAAATAAAATTAACATTACGTATATATCTACACATTAAAGCCTGTATTTCAATTTGTCTTCATAGAACGAATATGTTGAAATTATAATAACACACTATCATTGAACTCTTGTTAATTCGCATAAGGGTTTAATACTAATGTTCTTTGATAGGTACACCATATTCAGAATAATATCTATATATTCTTAGAAGGATAGTAACCAAAAACTACGAGTATTTTGATCTAAACAAGTAATTTATAGTAGCAATCCTAAATATTAATAAGAACAAAGAAGTATCAAAAATCTCACCGTTGCGTAATGAACTGTAATAAAAAACATAAACTTTGGATACTATTGAATTGTTTACAGTTTAGAGTCCAAACACCCCAATCTCAGTCTAATGAAAGCCTTAAAAATGTTTTGTTCAAACTATAAACCAGAAATCACTTCATGATATCATTAAATTATCAGATTATTCTTATGCTTCTCATTATGAAGTTTTATTTAGGTTTTTATAAAAGTAAATACTCCAAAAATAGATTATAATGCCTTATATTCACTCGTATATGAGGATAATCTTATCTTTACTTCGATAATATACATTAATATTTAGTTTTCAGTTAATAAAATAGCAGTAATATCTTTGGATTAGCATATATCCTGAATTGAAACTACGTCGATAAATTAAGTCAAGATGAAACAAATCCTTATCCTTGTATCATCGTGTATATTCCGAATCATGCCAACAATTCTGGCGTCTTGCGAGTCCTGTACGAGCTTTGTCTGCCTTCTTTGATCAATACTGGGAGGAGGCAGTGACGTCATATCTCGGCCATCTTGTCATATCGGCCTCCATTTCGCCGAGAGATGCGATCTCCTGAAAGCATCCTCGTTGATTTCCCTCCCGCTCCTGTTCGGGGGTTGTTGCTCCCCGACGTAGTTTTCAGAACTCGAGATTCCGAAAGTCCTGAGCGCTGGTCCGCCACAAATTGCAAATCGCTCGTCCCGTTCTGCTTTTGGAATTATCTTTGAGATAAGAATTTGGAGTTTGGAGTAATTGAAATTAAGACATTCGGGTAGATATGTTTGATCGAGAGTTAAAAATAATATTATTAAATCAAGTAAATGTCAGCAAAGCTTTTTATCGGAGGGGATCCGGTAGAAATTTTTAGTTTGCGAAAAGCCCTATAGTATGTACTTGAAACACAGGTGGAATCTGTCTGGATCATTGGTGATCCAATGTATTAAATCGGATATTTTCTCTCTAAAGAATAATTTTCCGAACTGAAATATATCCTGACAAATTTCTACAAAATTCTTCATACTGGAACTAAATTGATTAACAGATCATCCAGACAATACATAGTTAATTGTAAATGTAAAAAAGTCGACGATAAACATCCTCCTACTTCGTTTGTTATAAAGAGTCACAGAGACATCTCCCAGCATACGGCGACTGTCACTGTGATTGATCGACAACGTAGGAGCGTGGCGCTCACTTATTTTAGCTCTGTGTGAAAATACTTGCGTCGAAACGCCCTAACTAACAGTGTAGTAGATAGTTTTTAAAGGGGTGGATAGCATCCACAAAATTTTAAGAAGTATATAATAATAATAGTAAGGTTTTTTCCAGAATTCATTTATTCCAAATTACTTATTATTTGCTATGTGAATCAAAATAAGACTTCAAATTGATTTCAGGAACATAAGATAAGTTTGAAAATGAATATTTACAAAACAGAAAACTTTGCAGTGATCGGTCCCACTGCCAATAAAATTAATATCTTTTGACTGGCAAATATAGAAAGATATTTCAATTTCTAGTTTCTGATCTTCTTAAGCCTCTTCACCACATGTTAAAATTGGATATTCTCGTTATTAAAATGAGCACATTCAAATTAAAAATCAAGTTTTATTGATCTTTGTCATCTATCAAAAACAAGTATAATGCTGGTTTCCAGTTTTTACTCTATTTTTTAGATAATCATACAAAAAGAAGGCAACTCGTTCAGCAAGTTACCACCAAATTCTTTTCACATAAGTCTTTCCGCTCGAATCGACCTCCCTTTGCGACAGGTTCTAATAATTATCTTTTGTCTAACCACTGATTTTTCATGTTAGAGTTGTTCATATAAATCCATTTTTTATTGCTAGTAACAATCCATCTACTACTTCACATGATTCCCGTGTTGCACAATTTTTATAGATCTTATTTTATAATTTTAAATGGAAAATAATCTTATCTTTAGAAGGTCAAAGGAAGTCCGATAATCGGCGGATACTGGTACTAAGTTGGTTTCCTACAGCTTTGCATATAACCTCAATATCCCACGCAGGTGGACGATCTGAGTGCGAATGATTTTCAGAACAGTCAAACGCGGGATTAAACCAACGCGGTGCGGTCGCTCATTAACTGTGTTAATGCACTAATTTCATATATATGGCACTCATACATACGACATATTTATTATAAAAACGTACTGCCTCGTCAATTGTAATGTAAAGCAATGGTACTCTTTATAGAATTAGAGAATCATAGATTTAGAGAAATTATAACATGTTAAAACTGAGGCATAGGAAATTTCATATATGAAAACCAACATTACTTATGAAACTCCTTGAATATTGAACATGATGAATTCAAAAAAATAAGAGTCAATTTGTTCCCCAAAATATTAGCTCATATATTGTTTTCTTATTGTCTTCGCGCATAGCATTCTTGCAATCATTCATCCTTTGCCGGGATCAATTAATTAAGAATTGCGGTGTGATAAATTTTGTAATATTTAAAAAAACATCAGATTCATCAACCTCAAAATTCAATATTCAAATGAACGCTTGATTATTTCATTGGTTAGATTATGCATGAGTTGAATTTGTTTTAGGTTAGATAAGGCTAGGCTGTTGTGAATGATGTTTAATATTGATTGGTTGGTTTATAAAACGCTCATAATTTAGCTGGCAAAAACTTCGTTCCAATTCATACTCCTTTATATTACTTTCAAGGAATTTTCCATTTAACTACAACTCTCTGGTCATTGCTATTTATTGGATGTACGACTGATCCAAGACATTTGACTTTTTAATAGTAAGTATACCTTACATATATTTCTTGGTATATACTTGTAAGAAGAGATCCAGTAGGTATTCGACAATGGTAAATATTTAAATATTTCTCCTATTTCTTTATTAGTAAATAATAATAAGGGGAAAAGGAATGATTTATATATCTGTTCTTAATAGTCCTGCCGGCTTTCAGTGTATGATTTATAGTAATTTATCCGTTCTATTCCTATTGTTAGTAGTGATGTAATGACTTTCGTTTCATTTGTATGAAAAATCTCTTGATTCTAGAGCAGGTTCTCATTTTTGAGTAATGTTTATTGCACTTTTGCATGGACTGGTTTGACTTTTGGTGACATTTATATCTATAAATTTTGAACAATATTTGTATTATATCAAATCTTCGATTTCTTCTCCTTCAGCTGCAGCGTTCAAACATTTCCTTAAGAATTTATTTTACGTTGACTGATTCCCGAATATCGATGTCAATAGCACAATATTTTCACACCCTTTACAAAGTCATTATTTGCAACGCCCTAGGTACAAGTAACCCTTCGGACGTTAATCTGAATAGATTCGCGACTAGAGCCTACGATACTTTTGTGTTCAGGCTACTGGGAATAATGTAAAGTGGGTTCATTTAACATCTATCATCGCATTAAAGAGCGGGCATTGTAGAGTTTTTTATTCAGCAGGGTGTTTTGTTTTCGAAATGCAAATAAACTGATACATTCACACATTGATCTTGATGTAGCATTTTATCATTTAAAATGACACAATAGATTATTTTAATTTCTTTAATTTCTTATTTATTAGACTTTTTGATATGTTTATGCTTTTAAATATTCTTTATTTTAGATCTAATCTGTGTTAAAAATAGTTTCTCTTATAATTTTTAAAAATAGATAAAAATTCGACGTTTCGACTACTTTCAGTTTTTATCAAAATATGATATTGACACTGATAAGTTGCGTATTTATATTAATTAATAGATCCCCTACATCATGAATATCAAAATGAAAATATAATCAAAATAGAAATTTGTTTTTTAACAAGAAAAATTAATTTTCCCTTAGTTTTTACATCTCAAATATATAGCACTAATCAATTAAATTATTTGTAGTTGTATTAGAATGTACAAAATAGAGCTATAAATTTTACATAAATTATTTAGATCTTTTTTATCTTTTATATAAGTTTTTTTGAATGTGAACCATTTCTAAAAATTCTCTTTTTCGTGTATTAGTTAGATTCCGTTCCAAGACTTTTTTTAATCTTTATAATTGAATTTATGTTTTTTCTGATATTTCATGGTTCGTTGATGCATTCGTTATTTTTTTTATCGTATTGATGACCTTTTAGTCTATTAGCTAAATACTGAGATGTCTGCCCTATGTAGACAGCGCTTCACAATTAGTACAAGGTACTAATTTTAAAACAAAAGAGACCTAAAATCAAGAACCTTTAGAAGCATAGATTATTTTGAAATTTTTGTGGTTTTATTTTTAGTATCGAAGTTACTTTATCAAACTGAGTATTACAATGATTTCGTTAGATTTAGTAATATTTATTCCCCACTTGCAGAATATTTGCTTAGCATACTAAGTGATATAAATGCAAGTACCAATTAGTTTTCGAGATATTTCGGTGTGAAAGAAAAGCAATTGATTTCAGAAAGCGAATTGAATAATTTTATTCTCAATTTGAATTTATCTAAACAAAACGTCAAATTTCATCACGGGTGCAGGAATAAAAACATCTTCATCGTTAACAAACTATCTATACACAAAAATAAAAATCACGCGATTGTACTGTTCTTCGAAATATATATGTGATTCTGCAATGGCATCAAATCAAGTTATATAAACAAACAACAGTATCGGCAGTTAAAAAATCATGAGTTGGAGGTCAACAATATTATTCCAAAATCAACCTCAAAAGTAGTAAGAAAAATTATCAACAACGAATTTAGGACATTATGGAATAGTGGAAACACATCTTACAACTTACAAGGTAAGTTATTTTCTTTCTTGTTTTTGTGTCTTTTAAATTAGTATTTTTTAGGCAAAAGTATTGTCCTAGCTAACAATAATTTAGAATAAAAAGGACTAGTGTAGACAAAAGAACACAAATTATGGTCTCCAAACCAATGTAACTCTTTTATTTGGAGTGATGAAGCCAGATTCGGAGTGGATATTGGTGGTAATTTGTCATAAGAGCATTCAAACTAAAATTGAATAAATCAATCAGGTATTTCTTTTTGCAAGCAAACTTTATAGTTGGGCTAACTTCACTGAGACTAGGCTCTTATATGAAATTAAAGTAGCCTTGAAACAAGTATCCACGGCAAAAACTATAACCCTTATCATCTCTAAAGAACCAATGAGGTGCAAACACGCCCTAGAAAATAAAACCATAGAACATGTAATGTCATTTGACTACCTAGGCACACAAATCAGCGCAGACGAGAACAGAACAAATGAAGTAAAAGGGCAAACAAACAAAGCCAGCCGAATATCAGGCGCACTTCGGAACATTATCTGGAATAATACCAGTATGAACAAAAGGGCAAAAGTTAAAATATACAAAATCTGCGTTAAACCCGTATTGACATATACTATAGAAACAAGAGCGGACAACAAAAGAGCTGAAAATATCATTCGAACAACAGAAATGAAAATGCGGATATACACTAAGAGACAGAAAGAGAAACACAGACATGTGAGGTGGAAATTTTACAATAGCTACCAGATCTCGGGTGGAATAGGAAAAAGTCTATAGTAGACTGGAAAAATATTTGACCTCAGATTCAATAGCGAAAAATCTAATAGAAATGCAATGGCAGAAAACGAGGAATATCATTTTTAAAAAGTTTAGTCCTTCGACTATCTAGGTATGTTGAATACGAATACAAATGATGAGACGAATAAGCTAGAAAATCGGATAGTAAAGGGTAGTAGAATAATGGGGTCTTCGAATAATATTCTTAAAGCAAAAGTAATCTCCAAAGCAACAAAGATAAAATTTACAAAACAATGATCAGGCCGACTGTACCTACTCTATGGATGTGAGTCCTTCCTGCTAACCAAGAAGAGTGCTGAAAAATTACAAGTGTGGGAGAGGAAAGTACTCCGAAAATATTGGGTGGTGTGAAAATAAACAATGAGTCATGGAAAAAAAGAACAAATGTTGAGCTGAAACAAATATATAACGCGCCTAATATTACGCAAAGAGTCCAAAGAGTCAGGTAGTGTGCAGAATTAATGATTTGCAAATTTGTCAAGAGAGCACAAATAGAGGAAGACGAAATTAGAAAAAGAATAGGCAGGCCGAAAAAGAAATGTATAGGAAAGGTAACATAGAATAAAAATTGATGGAGTAAAACAGTAAAGAAAGAAGAACAAAACACAGCTTAAAGATTTTGAAATATATATTTTGGAAATTTATAGCACTCCAAGCCCTGGAGTGCTATAATATAATGTATTTCTAATTCTTTATCAAACAAAAACAGCAGTTCTCAAAAATAAAATATTAAATTATCACAAATAAATTTATTAGCGATCTCCGGATATAATTGACTCTCTAAATCTGGTTTAATAAATACGATTAACAAGTTAGTTCACACGACGTAGGGGCTAAATGATAGGAGGATCAAAAGAAACAGAGGCGTAGAAACTTCAGTTACATCAATCTTAATGTAGAATTTTATTTGGAAACTGTATTAGAAACTTCGATATTTGCAACTTAATTAAAAAAAAAACAGATTTTGATGAACATTTAAGATACTATCATATTGATATGTGACATTGGTATTATTGACATGGACTGATTCACCATCTTTTCTTCTTTTCACCTTCTACCTTTTGAAGTATCGGTGCAGACTTTTCATCTTTTCATTTCAATTAATTTTTGGTATTTTCCCTCTCCTCAATATTTGTATCATTTTCATCTCATAGTTTTTCTTTACTACATAGCCCATAACTATTATTCCGATTCTCATTTGTAATAGAAATTTTACTGCTTTCTTATCATCATCAAGATTTATTACACTTTTGTTTAAAACGAGATCTACTATTTCCAATACACCTATATCTGGTAGTATTATTACTAAATATTTCTTCCTTATCGTCTCTTGTCAATTTCATTTTTTTTTGTCTTTTACTCCCAATTTCCATTTCCAAAGCTCTATATTTGTCTTACCATAGCCCGTTTGTATTAGTACTCATTTTCTTCGGTCTTCCTGTAGCTTTTTTTATAATATTCTACATTTCTATTTCATTTTTGTTAGATCATGATTGATGTATACCCTTCGGCTCTTCATTTTTTTCACCTGCTTTTGCATCAACTTCAAACGTTGGTTATAATTTTTATCAGTTGGTGCTCTGATTTTATTTCCACTTTTGTGTTCCCTAATTATTATATTAAATCCTCCATCTTTATCTAGCACTTCTAGTTTAATCATTACTTTAGAAAGATTTTATTCAATTTCTTTCTATTCTAAGATTTCTTTCTGTTTCTTTCGCATTTTCTTTTTATTTCTTCTTGGTGTTCTAAATGATAATTTTTGTAAGATTGACAATCCTCTATGCACATCATTTTCTTGATTTTCATATTTGATCGGTATTCTGTTTATTTCTTGCTTTCATTGAGAATATCTTCACTCCTTTCTTCCTTCTCATTTTTTCTTCTTTTCTTCTAAACAAAATGAAGACGAAACCGATTATCATTAAAATTATCATATTAGATTTAATTCGCAATAAGACATTACTATTGTACGTCTCTGATTTTGCTATCAAGGGTCAACGAAGCGAAAGAACTGGAGAGGAAAAAGGGATTAGGGCAGTCACCGCTTCGCGTATTGTCGTGGTTACTGGTGTAAAAGTGAAACTGCCGATTTTCGCACCCCCGCCTTATGAAATTCAAACGCTCCCTAGCATGCAAAAGTCGTGTGTTACAGCTTAAATAGTTTGCTCTTCACTAAACTCAGCGGATTAACTATATAACTGCACTGAACGGGCGGTAGCATATGTTTTACTTCTTTTCGAATTAAATTACTTCTTTTCATGGCGAGGGAATAAAGTAACTTACTTTGTGGTTTTTAATCATATATTTTAATGTTTTTTAAAGGGAAAATATAAAGGCAAACGGTTATTACTCATACACATCACTAGTATACTTATTTATATTTTACATGTCAGGAAAATAACGAAGATTGGTAAACCAACAAAAAAACGAAAAGAAAAAATAATCAAACAATGAATTGGCTAGATACAAAAAATATGACTAAGTAAAGGAAAAACTCTATGCAAGAAAGTACTTAACAAAAACAGAAAAACATGGAAAAATTGGTTAAAGAAGACAAGGAGCTCAAGTCGTCGAACGTCTGAAAAGGTATAAACATAATGCATTCAAAAAGGAGGTTAGCAAATTTATTGTTAAATAATTCAGATGAATTGGTGACCTCAATTCAGGAAAATTGTTCGTTTTGCAGTTTTTGATACGTATGCTTGTTTATATTAATATATTATAGAAACCAAACAGTTTGAACAAATCACTCTACAAAGATCATATGAGAGAAATTTGGACGATTCTCTAGAAGATAACGCTAAATACAGTATCCAATATGAAGTTGACACTATCGTTATATCGGCAATTTAGAAGGAAACAAAAATATTGAGGTTAATTGAGTTGAAGCATATACACAGTAATAACGAAGAAGAAGACGACGATGAAGACAACTTGCCAATGTTAAAAAAGATGTTGAGTTCATAAAAATAAAAAAATAAAGATGGGTTCAAGAAGACGAAAGAACATTTGCTAATATGATCGACATGTCTTGTCAATGCTGTATGATTGTACTAATCAGTAAAAAATCTTATTATTGAAATTTGAAAGAATAAATCAATCAACACTAACTGATAGCAGTGATGAAGGATTTTTCGAAGTAATTAGATCAACAATGACAAATAACCATTATCACAAAAAGCTAAGTTACTCAAAATTTGCAGTGATCCTTTGTATTAAACAAAAGTGTGATTAGTTTTATTATGTTAACTTATTGTTGTTTTATATTTTCGTACTTTTCTTGGTACATCAATATTTATTTTTTCTGTCACACATCTATTTTTTCACTAGTGATAGTTTTCCAATAACACACATTTCAGAATAATTATCTTTTTCATTCAGATATCTAGAATTTTAATGAGTTAAGTAAGATATTGTATTCAGGGAGTGTTAGAGTCAGAAGTACCAATGCGATATTACCTTCCCAACTCCACCCATCCCTGAAGGTCTATTTTATCTCTTCCACCCAGTATTTAGTTCGAAACAAAACTATGACGAATGAATAATCAGAGTCGGATTCAGCAATTGTATCTGTATTTTTGCGAATTAAATCGGTTCAATTCTCATAATAGTCCTTTAAAATGGATCGTAACCAATAAGAGAATCACAAGTCACAATATTTGATTGAGAATAAGGTCTGATTTGCGGTAACAGTCCAGCTTTGCTTAGAAATTTGATGATTTGCATGAGTTATTTACAAAATTATTCATTTCTACTAAATTCCATCCAATTACGACAAATCAAATTAAAATATTAAATTTTAACAACCAATTGTGCAAATTCACAGACGTTACCGATATGTTTAGACAAGATGTACTTATCTCACAACATTACATAACACAAATGGAACCTTCGGTCTTATAATTTAAATTTTTGTAAAGCACAAGCTTCATCCAAAGATAATCAAAACCCAGTTGATATATTTGAAATGAACAGTTTTTCTGCTCAAAAAATAGTGGACATGATATGGTTAGTAGATGAATGTAATTAAAATATTTTGTGCTTGTATCTAAAGTGAAGATTTCCAGACTGTAAGACTTCCAACTAATGGTTGGTTTCAATTGCGTTGGTGAAGTAAAATACAAAAAAAACTAACAAAAACAGCCTTAACGAAATGAAAGTACTGTTCAGTATCACAAAGAATCCGCAAGTGTGGGAAATATTTCAGAAAGAAATTAATTATGGTAGCATTTCAACAGTTATTAGAAACCAAAATCCTTCCCTAACATACCAACTACATCATGATTTACTTGACCTAGATTTTCAAAGGAAAATAACATTTTGTGCAAGTTTAAAATAAATCGCCAGAAGTTTTCCAGTTGAGTCAAATTTTCATAAAAATTGATGTGTGAATCGACATAATTTTCATTAATATCTAACTTCTAATCCAAATGTCATCTAGATCCGCAATAGCCATTAAATGTTTGGGGCGAAATAGTAGGTGTTCATGTGATAGGACCATAATTGTTTTCGGCTGACATTTTTAAGTTTTATTAGAAGTTCTACATGTTATTCACCAACAAATGTAGTATTTGAATGATGGTGCACTTGTTCATAATTCATAATACTACACCTATATGAGATCGTCTCTATACCGTATTCGAAACAGATATATCCGTAGATTGGCTAGTTCGGACTCCCAATTTATCAAAAGTGGATTTTATAAAAAATATACTTTCTCGGATACTGAAGAGGACGTGATAAAGAGAATCAGAAAGGCAATCCGATCCATGAATATGCTGAGAACTATAAGCCAATCATTTGAACTCATACTGCAGCGTATTCATTATGATTATACTGTCGGTAGCTTTTTTGTTTAGAATAAATTGTTTGTTATCATTTATTCTTATCACTAGGAAATACTAAGACAATTTTAAGATTAATTTTAATTATGGTTTCCAACAGATATTACAATATTACCTTATAAACAAAAGAGAAAATAATTAAAATTAAATCGAAGCTCTGTTAGGTAAAATAATTATTATTTCTTCAACGTAGAGTAAGCTACACATTGTTTATTTACATTCTATTTTCACATAAACGTATCTATACCTCTTAAATGACCCTGTATAGCGTAAAAAACAATTTTATGAGAAGCATCAAAAAAATATAAGCAATCGGAAACCGGATACTTGGGTATTCATTTAAAGAATCATATATAGTTTATTCTTATGTACCAGGGAGTAATAAAACTAAATTTCTATTGCAAAACTTAGTAAAGTCATTTTGTATATTAGAATGTTCATGAACGTACCTGAACTAATTGAAGTTTTCTATCTTTTATAACCATACCATACCATACAGAACAATAGAAAAAGTTTGGAGTGGACAAAAGCCCTGTGTAGTAAAGATTAAATATCCGTATAATTCTCAATAAGTGCCTAATAGCCAATAGAGAAATTTTGTTTTATTACAGGACAATATTACAGAAAAAATTATCAATCAATCAAAAACAATCTTTTGATTTCGATTCTGATTTGGTTTTTCAATAACTAGAACTACTTATGGTGGTGAGTTTTTATATTAAAATTATTATTATGAACAGAATCAAGATCTGAAGAAATATTTATGGTTAATCACTTTGTAAGAATGGTAATAGTCATACTGAATACACTGTTTACACCACTACTACACCAACACTCAAAATTACGAGTACACTATCTGACGAGCGTTTCGATAACCAAGTTATCGTCTTCAGAGGCTGAACGTAAATTGTTAGTGTTGGTACAGTGGTGGTGTGAAAATGGTATTCAGTATGAATCTCACCAATGGTTCCAGAAATTCCAACCTAACCAAATAGCCAGACAAACAATTTACGATATCTGACGGCGTGTTGAGACAAATATTTCTATTGAAATGAAGTTAGGATCAGACACAAAAACAAAAAAATGCCAAAAAAGAAGAGAGACGCTTCGATAAGAAATGTGTGAGCAACATTCTATAGGAATTAAAATATCAAGATAATCAGCATCCAAATATTCTAAGAAACAACAAATGGAACCAAAATCAAAACTCAGTAAAAAGTCTCAGTAATAAAGAGATATCGCCCGTTAAAGGTTCGGAAATCATTAAGACGATGAGTCATATTTTACTTTTGACGGAAGTAAAACAGCGATTAATAGGACTTATTATTGTCAAAAAGGCGAGGGAGTAAATTCAGACGTGTATTTCATAAGACAAAAAGTTCAACTCGAAACGATTGGTATGGTTACCGATATATGCTCAAGGGGTTCTTCAGCATACTGTTGTTCTTCTGGAAATTCTGCAACCTCCAAAATATATGAAAAAGAATGTGTTAGATCCAACTTAATGCAGTTCACAGAGAAAAAGCATCCTGAAAGAAATATTGGGTTTTGGCCAGATATACCAACTGCTCATTATGCTAGATTCATTATTTCATAATTTAATGCAATATAAAAAAGCAAAAATTAGGAAAGCGGGTCAACTGGGTGCTGTTATAAAATATGTGTGTAATTTTAGGAGCTGTCTCCTAAAGAAGTGATAAACCTATGGATAACCAATGCTTCATTATTTTTATACTCTGCCATTCATAAATATGGTTTCAAAATATAGACCTTATAATAACCCAAATAGTACCGAACTTTATGGCAACCTTAAATAAAGGTTTACAGCATAAGCTTAAATAAGATTCTTTTAAGTAGGTTAAATAGTGTAATAATTAAAGCCAGCCCTGTTACCCGCGAATAGAAAAAAGAAATAAATTAAAGCTCGAC
This sequence comes from Diorhabda carinulata, assembly GCF_026250575.1. NCBI lineage: Eukaryota > Metazoa > Arthropoda > Insecta > Coleoptera > Chrysomelidae > Diorhabda > Diorhabda carinulata. The sequence goes on from NC_079462.1 coordinate 18,311,918, forward strand.
TTTAATGGCTCGTGGCTGCTTTTTTTATACGCGAATGAAAGTTTAAAAATTCTAATACGTCATTGAGATACCATCTAAGCCCCGTGTGCATGTATTTAGTGGCGGTCAGAAATATCTGAGAAAATGGTGCTTGACTACACGAAAAGCTAATAATTCATTACCAACATGGAACAGCCGTCAACTCTTGAGAATATTTAATCGGTGATTCGGTAAGCGTGATGGCAAACAGCAAATTTAGCATAGAGTTTCAACGAAGAAATTACTGAATTGACTAAAATGTTTTCTCACAAATAAAATAAACGCAGATGGAACTAATGGCCTTCTGTATAAACGAAATGAAATAAATAATTATAGAAAATTAAACATGAATTTCACATGTTTGTGAACAATAGTCGATGAGCAGATTTTTTTAATTTCATTCCAGGTCAGTTGTAAATAAGAATCAAGAAATTTCACCTTAAAAGATCATCAGGACGTCTTGAAGAAATTTTCTTGACTTCGTGGTTTGTAGACGATAGGTTATAGATATTATTTGTATATATCTGTAGATTTTATTATTATTGTTATTATTAATATTATTATAAATAATTAAGGAACCAAACCATGGTTTCTAACACCACAAAGGGACAACACAGAAAATACCCGAAGAGTCGTTATTTCTAGAATATGCTGACGATGTAGCGGCACCTATTGCTTATCAGGCTCTGGAGCTGACCTAATTAAAACTGAATCAGGGTATGCAGGTAATCAAAAGCTGGATATAAGTTCATTGACTATCGTTAGCGCTGAACAAGACCGAAGAAGACATTCCTACAAAAAAGAAAATCAATAACAGTTTTCCTATTCCAGTGGGAGATTATGAGCAACTTGAAACAAAAAGCACAGCCATGTATCTTGAAATAATAATTGTGAGCTGAGCTTCTTAGAGCAGAATCGTCTTACAGCTGACAAAGAAGTATCAAGAAAGACTAGATTAGTACATATCCAGAGAAGAATGGAATTGACAGTCGCTTTAGCTTATGGGACGATCTCTGATCCAGCTATGATGGTGATTGCGACAGTAATTCAGTGGTGTTGTCGAGCCGAAACGCTCCGAAACGTCGTTGCGGTACTTCCTTTTTGGACAGGAACGCGTTCCGGAACTAAAGATGATTTCTGATAACGAGAATTGGCTGACGTATTGAAAAAAAAATTAAAAAGAATTGCTGATTTTTTTTTCAAACTTTTAGCGAATTTTTATATGTATTATTATAAACAAGGGTTTGAACCGAACCCGAACCGGAATAAAAAACCGGAATGAACTGGCTTGTTTCTCCGAACCGTGAACCGGAGTCAGGAACGTTTTTTTATCTGCTGAACCGGAACTCGAATAGAGCCGAAACAACGGGAATTAAACTTTATTTATAATAAACATTAGAAAAAAAAAATATATAGTTTTAAAAAAGTAAAGATTTCATACATAAATTTTAATGCAAGCGGCTCACGGACCGTACGTTACTCATCCCTTGTATAGTTTATTGCCATACCCAAATGAGCCTGCGGCTAATGCTAAGAATTTTTATTATACATTTGTTGTGAACTAGAATTTCCAGATGTTGGTTTCCAGTATTGGTAGATGTTTTAAACTTTATTAGTTTATTATAGTGATGCTAAGAAAAATGCCGACAAACGTACCGATTTTCATCTGAAATGCTGGGAAATTCCCATCTTTGTAGTTTTTACATTTCCCACCCTTAGTGTAAGAAATTGAGTATTTAAAACCATTTTTTTAATCAGTGTCAAACCATCTTTGGGACAGCACAAGTGGAAGTTTTAGTTAGTGAATAAGAGCCACACAAAACTATTGTTTGCATTAAAACCTTTATTACATATAATGTAATAATAAGATTAATAAGTAATACTGTTAGCAAAATATTCTATGCACGCTACCTAAGTCAAAGAGTCGATTAAAAAGTGTTAATTTCGCATATTTCTAAGAACCTCTCGCTACAAGATTACGTGCGCGCTATATATATGTATGTAGTAGTTGCATTTTTCTATAATCTTTAATCTAATAAACTTAAAGTGTAAGTATATTTCATTTTCATTATTAATAAAAAAATGTCCGTTTTTTTTCCTATTAAATAATAGTATTTATTTATTAGGAAAATGCAACATTGAGCCAAGTATCCAACACCAACTTCAACGCTGATTAACTGGAATCTGTTGAGCTTGCAGCCATAGCATCAACGTCAATGTCAACAAGTACTTATAATGATAACGATTCTGACGAAGTCTCGAGGCCTAATATTTGGAGTGTTGAAATATGGTTAAAAAAGAAAATACAGTTTCCTTGGTTACTTTCCGAATCCGGAAAATTATAATATAAATACACATAGCAAAACTTTAGCTTCGATAATATTTTGTAACAGGACCGGCTTCACGGTCTATAACAGTGACGAGTTGTTTTTGCTACAAGTACTATACTAATAATTAATAATGATAAATTATTCAATTGTTGGCAAAATCATTTTGAATGAAAAAATAAGCAACACTCAGTGCTGTTGCGAAACAATCGCCAATACAAATTTGTGATTATCTACGCATACCACATACAATGGTATGACGTGTTTCACCTTATTTTTAATTGCTTCCAATACTAGTTACATTCCCTGGTTGAACAAGTATTCTTCTCAGGCTCTCAGATTGTGTGTATTTTGCCTCCGACATCATTTGTAGTGAAATGGAAAACTGATTGTTCAATTATACGTTATAAGTTATATGTTGACATTTTTAATTTCGTGAACTAATTATGTAACAAATGGAAACAAAACATTTGCTTTGCGTGTATACCAAGTTTTCTATTCCACGAGCATGAATAATATTAAAGTATTTTATCTTGCTACCTATAAATCTAATTCGTTATATTCAAAAATAGGTTTTTGGCCCATTATTCTCAATTTATCTTGAAATCCCACCATCTTGTATCCAAATTCTGTAGAAACGTATGAAATCTCTCCCTTTATTTCACCGTGCACCATATGAACTTTATCATCACTATATTTTGCTAGTGATTAAATTTGGTCGATGTGATACAAGTCGACTATTCAAGTATACACCACGTTTAATAAAACAATATACCTTGGATTAAGAGATGATTTCAATTCTTAAAATGTAATCAAGAAAAGTAGTTTTTAGTTTTTTTAAACTTCTTAGTTAGTCCTAGTTAGTCCTAGTTTGTTCTAAAACTTTCTCTACACACGAGGTGACTCAGAGAATAAAAAACGTTCTATAATGATAAATGAGTATCTATATGAAAAAATATATTATCTACAACTACACTAATCATACCTTTCAACACTTTGAAACTCTTTCGTTGTAGAATAGTCTCTATAACAGTGATTATTGGCAAAATCACAAAGTGCAAGATCGGGTCACCACTTGGGTTATCGCGCACACAAAAGCCAAAATAGGCGTAATCAACCCTCGTATTTCTACACAATTATATAGACACTACTGAGTGAATGAAAATGCAGAATTATATTAGCATCATCAACTATATCCAACATCCGTATCTGGTAAAAAGTCATGCATGAGCACTGATAAGAGCACCCAGTAATATGAATAGCATTTGTTTAGCGGGGCTCACTGATAAGAATTAAACGGCCGCCCGGTGACGTCATATAGGTCGTGACTCCCTCATCCCCCGATAGCCTAACACATATCGTAATTGATTTAGTGCTTTGTAACCGACATTCATCCGTGCACTGATAAAAAAATTAATAGCTCTCCCGGTTTTTGGTGGATAACCTCGCAACGATGAAATTTTGAAATATTAACTCGAAGAGCAACGTTCGGACTTCAGAAGTGATATATATGAGAAAAATCCCACTCGTTATTGATATGAAGTATCCCAAAAAATAGTAATATTAAGCTATAGAATAATGACAAGCTCGTTTCTTAGAATTAAATACAAAAGTATTATGGAAGAGAAAAAATACTCGGCTAGTAATTTATTTTAATTTAGATAAAATACTTCCTTCTGTTTCAAGAATGGTTCACACTACGGTCGAATACAATAAACAAATATATGATAACATGATGGATTTAAAAAAAACAAACAAAATTCCAAGTCAAAAACTTGGTGTTAAGTGTAAAGTGCGGAGCTGTAAGTTTAAAGAAGAAGCCAAAATAAAGTGAATAGTTGATAGCGAAACTTAAAATGAGTAGGAAGAGAGATTGGATGATCTAAGGTAACAATGATGATAGGAAAATGGTGGCCGTATTGATAATAGCTGTATTCAATGTGTAGGATGTCGATATGAAATACTTATATATTGCTAATTTGGCTTGATTTGAAGATGATTCGGCGTTTGTGCTTCGGTAGCAGTCCTTTATATCGAAGATGCCAAGGAAGGGCAACAGTGACGACGGTCTGAGAAAAAGTAAAGAATAAATAAGTACTGCTGTGGTATAGAGAAAGATACGTATGTATGAGAAGGACATTATGGATACTAATGGTGACGATCGAGTATGGGGAAATATACAGAAGAAAACCGCAATGAGTAACAAAATTATAGGTAATAGTAATAGGTAATAATTAGTATATAAGTCCATAGCGAAATTAAACCAGTATGCAGCATGTTTACAGAGTAGAAGGCACTTTCCAGTAAATATTCCTTCAAAATTCAATTGGGAAGTGATTGTGCATTTTTTGCATGGTAAAATATTGAGCTTTTAACTAATTCCGAACGTAGGTTGGTAGGTAAAGGTCGTGCTCCGCGTTACTCAGTGGATAGCCGTGCAATGATCTTTCTGAAATTGGAGAAGCGTACTTACCGGTTAGGCAAACGGATTCAAAGATGAATAAAGAAGGAAGAGTCAGAATTTTTAATTTTTTAAAGAATTGCCTACAGTGAGCCCTGCTGTTTAGTCCGAGTAAATATCTAACAGCTCTCTTTTTTAGTTTGAAGATTCGCTCAAATTGAGTCACACTCAATAAGGGGTGGATAAGTGGAAACTGATCTCAGCGCAAAACAGGAGGAACTTAATTTTTTAGATGAAGCGGAAATATATAACTCCCATTTCAAGGAATTGACCACAACAAACACTAGGAATTTTACAGATTCGGCAACATCAATGGTGGTGCTATTTAATAAAATAGGCAGCACATCATGCTTTAAGGGTGATTAGGGAACTACATACTTCACAACTGATGTCTAAATATGTGATATCGTTCATAAACAGAAGAAAAAATAGGGCATAGTACTGAGCCTTGGGGCACTCCATATTCTATTGGCTTTCAAGATGACATCGCTGTATCAACCCTTACAAGTTGGCTTCTGTTGGTAAGGTATGACTTAAACGAGAGGTGTTCCTCTGAAATCGTAGTACTGCAATTTGTTAATTAAAATATTATGATTAATACAATCGAAAGCCTTAGAAAAATCACAAAAAGTTTTTGCAGTAGAGTGATGGCTGCTAAAGCAAGAGTAAACATTATTTAGGAAGAAGAATATAGCATTATATGTGTATTTGTTACTTAAAAACCCAAATTGATGGGTAGTAAGTATTTTATATTTAAGCAGAAAGCCTCTTTTAGACATTTTTAAGGGTGAACCTAAGCAGAACGTATTATCATACAAGCATTATGTGAGTTGTTTACACATACTTCTTGGTCAAAAAATGAATATTTTCTATAACTTTCGACGTGAATTAAACCAACAGCAGTGTGCGGATCAACTAGCTTCGACTTTTGATGATGAAGCACCATCTCGATCCACCATGTTTTTCTGGTTTTCCGAATTTAATAGTGGTCGCACTTAGTTAGCTACGTGATAAATTTCGTCCAAAATCCACTGATGTGACAGAAAACATCGATGCTGTGAGTGACTGATATTGTAAGATACTTAAGCATTAATTAAACTCGTATATATTCAATATTGCATGAACATAAAGCCGTCAAAAAGATATGTTCGCGTTGGATACCGCGTAATTTGATAATCGCTCAAAAATAGTCGATTGGTGCAAAGAAATGATGAAAAAATTAAATCGCGGTGCTTCAAAAGACGTCTATAAGTTTGTGATAGGCGACAAATCATGGACCTATACATATGAACCCGAAACTAGGCAACAATCTACTTTATGGGTTTTTCAAGACGAGTAAAATGCAACAAAAGCTGTTCGCGTACTTCAAAGCAAATGGTCACCTGTTTTTTCGGAATAACTGAAGATGTATCCACTGTTCCATTAGAGCAACAATGAACGATAACTTCTAAATGGTACACCAGCATTTATTCGGAAAAATCAGGGAAACCAACTGCAAAAAACGGATTATTCTCCACCACAACAATGCGAAATCTCACACATCAATTCAAACAAAACCGTTTTTGAACAGTCAAAACATCGAATTGATGGATCATCCGCCGTACAGTCTTTGTTTGGCACCTAATGATTTCTTCTTATTTTCGCAGATCAAAGTTAAATTGCGAGGTCAACGTTTTTCTACACCTGAAGAAGCGGTTGATACGTTGAAATCATATGTTTTGGAGCTACCTCAATCATAAGTAGCAAACCTCGTACAATAAAATATAAACAATTGATATCTTGATACGAAATGCTTGACGTATATTTACATGTCCACCTTGCAAGGTATTCTTATTGAGAAATGATTGGTAATCATAATATCTACGTCGATTAGATTATTATATTGATTGTCTCATAAACCGTATCTCACTTCTTTCGACTGAAACCTGGACTTCACCTATTATATAACACAGTTATCAATATAATGGATTATTCTAAAGGAATGCACCATGGCATCGGATTGACAATGGAAGCAAAGTACGACGAAAGTTGGCAGATGTATTTGAGATGCATATAGAAAAATGTTAACAAGTGCGATTAAGAAAATAAATAGTTTGATATCTATAAATGTTTGAGTTCTAAAATAGACTCACGGTATGAAATTCAGAGTTTTTTCTGACCTGTCTTACTTCAAAGTACATTGTTAAATATTTCAGTTCCGTTTTTCAAACGACTCCTCTAGAAAATAACTTGATCAACGCTATGTCTAATTCTCACGATACCGTATATTAATTATTCAAAATACCCAAATTGACATCAATCTCAACATTATTCACATACCAAACACAATCAAGCCATTCACATACAACCCCAATGTACCTTCATTTAACCATCTACGAATAGAGAGCAGATCAAAGATGCAAATGCTTCCCATAATATGCCATCTATCGTCCAAAACGACCCGTCTAATCCAAATATGAATAGCAAATGACCGATAATCTGAAAATCAAAATGCAATTAATCAAGGAGAGATCGCAGCAGGCGCTTATTACCATACGCCATAGTATACAACCCCATAACTAGATTGCATAAGCCATAAGTCCATGCATTATTCAAAGCTACATACACATCAAATGACTGATGTATAATGAAATGACTTACTCTCTAGTCTTTCGGCTTGTTTATGGAGTACTATTACCTTATCGTATTTATCATATCCAATTTGTATTATTTGTTTGTTCCATTAATTGTTTTGGATAGGACGTCGCTTTGTATTTCACATTAACGTGACTCACTGTAATGAAATTGAAGAGATACCTTTGTGATTATTATAATCAAGTCATTACAGCAATAATATGAAGTTATAGTCCGTTCATTCACTATCAATTATTTCTGATGTTTTCTTACAGAAATCGAAGTTTACGTAATTGAAATTAGACTATGTATTGAATGGAAAAAACGGGTGATCTATAAGTTCTGTGGTTTAATGGCGCATCTAAGATTTCAAATTTCTTCCAAGAATGGATAATAATTGGAGATTTTCCATTTATTACAGAAAGTACTTGAATACACTTGCTTTTATATAAAGTACTTCAAATGTCGAGATTATCATTTGGTAACAAACAACTTTCACTTTGTTAACCTGGTGCGTTATCAATGAACAGAAGCGCGTTGAGAAACTATCCTTCTCTAGTTAATATCTTTTGACATATTATTATGAGACACAAAAGCGGAACGAATCATTGAAGGACACAATTTACTAACCCATGTTTTTTCATTAAGTCTTTTATGTTCCACCTCCGTTAAATGAATGATAGTTTTGTTAATTACTAATTGTTTCATCATATAGTTGCTCGAAGCATTGAAATAAAAAAGAGCTGATATGTATTTCACTCTTTTATATTCACTAGCTAATTTGTGTGCTCTAGAGAAAAATCTTTTTCCATTCATTTTTTCCAGACTTAATTAGAAGTGTACGAGTTCGAGTTTATTTTAGCAAAATGTGCGGAGTATTATTATGTTGCCTTTGAAACGGCAGATCACTTTTCATCTTTAAATCACGTTAAATATTTCTATCCAAATCTATAAAAAAACAAACAAGGCTATAGTTTTTCCAATTTTTCTTCTTATTGTTGATTTTTTCATAGGAAAAATGTAGTCGTTGCATCACGTTATCAGTAAAGTATTGTAATTATAATAATACAGGGTGTTTCTGTATTCGACCGACAATGCTTTATCACAGAGAGATCTCAATAAATGATTCATTTTGATATAGGAATACGAACCCTTACGGGGCCTACTTTGGAAAAATTTAACCATTGGCGCGCTGTCAGGGTTAATTGTCACTTTTCCCCCTATTTTTGACGCCACTGGAGCAAATACTTTTTTTAATTTTGTTTTACATTGCCTGATTATTTTTAGTTAGAAAACTAATAACCTGATGGTTAAAATGAACGGTGTTGTAGAAATTTGCCTCTAAACAAAAGTCTGCAGATAATTTAATACTACTCAATATTTGTGTCATATTTTTGATAGTTCGTGACACTTTGTGTATTTGACACGATTTTCCAGAATATGTGTTGTATACCTACGAGGCTAGATTTACTAGGGAAAGAATTTTCAACTCTAAATTTCAGCATAAATATTCGGTTAATGTATGGGTGGGTATGGTTGGAGATTGCTTAATAGGGCCTTACATTTTACCAAACAAATTAAATGGAGCGCTTTCTGGAAGAAATGTTGGATGCATTTCTAGAGAATGTACCATTAAATATTACACAACACATGTGGTTGCAACTCGGTTTTAGATAAAAATGGATTGGTCGTGGTGGACCCAATTGTTGACATTCAAGATCACCTGACTTAAATTCTAAAATCATCGAATCTGAACAAGATCTAATAGCTATAATTCAAGCTGCAGCAGAAAACATTAAATCCCATCCAGATTTATTCTCAAAGACACTTTTTTCAATGACAAAACGGTATAATAAGTGTATTGAAGTAAGGGGCCAACAGTTTGAACAACTACTTTTACTTTGTCAATTTTGTTATTGTTGTAATACAGTGTTGTTTAAATTTAATTTTTGCTATTATTAATTAAATTGTAAATTCTTGCAGACTTTTGTTTAGAGGCAAATTCCTACAACACCGTTCATTTTAGCTCCATAAAAGGTTATAAGTTTTTTAACTAAAGATGATCAGGCAATATAAAATAAAATCAAAAAGTGCGTAGTGTAGCGTAGTTTTGCTCCAGTGGCGTAAAAAATAGGGGGATAAAAGTGACAACTAACCTTGACAGCGCGCCACTGGTTAAATTTTTCCAAAGTTTGTTTATGTCAGAATATTACTTATTCAAAGAGTATATTGGTCACCAAATTTAAAAAATTTAAATGGGATTCTTGATTTATGGCAAATTTTTCATTTTATTTTAAAATTTGGAATATCATTTATTGAAATCTTTCTGTGGTACAGCGTTGTCGGTCGAATATAGAAACACCCCGTATATTATAATTGTCGTTTTACTCAATGTTTTGCATGAAGAGAGCTTGGAAAACTGATAAAAGTATAAAAAAGCATAAAAATCTATTTCTATAATAAGTAATAGTGATGAAGCATGAATGTGAATCTTTTTTAATCACTTGATTGAGGACATTTTTTCTTATATAGTTCTGAGGAAGAAGATATATCATTTGAACAAACCATTCTTTAAAAATATCAGCATTCATGTCCTCATGGTAGTTTCCGAAAAGTGTAGATTCAACAGTCAATAAACCACCTTTAACAAAAGCTTTTGAACTGCCGATGTGTGCTATTATCAGTCTTCGTCCCTTTTCTGTTAGTGAATTTAAACCAGTAGATAAATTATTTGAAAAAGCCTGTCTTCGATTTTTAATAGTTTCATCTTACCCATCTCTTAGTTTAGTCCCTTATTGGTTCCTTATTTCTTTTATAGTCGTTAGGTAATTTCTTTTCGATACCAAAATATGATGTTTCTTTATATCAACATAAATTTTCAGAAATTTTTTTACCAGCGAAAAGCTATATCTGAAGTTTTTATAGTATGCTTCGACTCACTTCAGGGTAATCGTTATTATCTCCAATCTTGGCAATAACTTTGTCTACTTCTTTTCTAAAGAAGAAAGCATCTACTTTTTCTTCCAACTTATTTTCTATTCAAAATTTTGGTTTTCCTGCAGCTTTAGTTCGCAATGGTTTGGTAGTGATCTAAGCACCGTCATTCCACAATTTAATATTTTTTTAATTTCTCTTTATAAAGAGAACACAAAGAATATAGTTTCTCACAGTACTGGGTAGAAATTAATATTTTTTGATTTTATCTAATTCCGTGAATCTTTATTAACCACTTGGTTGTGGCAATTTTTCCGAAAGTTTGGAGTGATAAACTATATCCTTTAAAAGTTTTCATATTGTGTTTTGACTTATTTCATGGTAATCCTCAACATTTCAACCCGTGGCAAGAACTTTGTATACTGTCGGAAACTCTTTTCTTACGAAGAACGCATAAACTTTCTTTCGAAGTCTCTCTTTCACATGATTTTCTATTTGAAATGTTGATTTTCCTGGACCTTTATGTGCTGTTTGAAACTCACCACATTTCTCTTCTTTAATAATTCGACAACAAGCGTAAATCTAACTAATTCAACTTTGTCATCAACACTTTTACATAAATGTTTTTCTGTAGATGATTTCAAGTTGCATCTAAACTGAATTGTTGAAATTACACAGCTTGGATCTTCTTATTATGTGGAAAAACCTAAAATCGTATTTTCGGCACAGGTACATTTATGAAAATTTCAGGAAAAATTTAGATTATTCTATAACAATATTTAAAATGACCGTGCGTAAGTTTTGGATTAGTAAGCAGGTTTTATTACTCTCCCGTACATAAAAATAGACAATAATACGTAGCGACAACAAAAAGCTATGAAAATGTAAACTTGACAGCTCTTATAGACTCGTAGTTAAAAATAAGGGTTTTCTCTAGCTTGCTTCTACATTATTTTCAAAATATTAGTTTAAAAATTGCATAAACGCGGAATCACATAAAACAGGTACTATATAAGCATTTAAATTGTAAAAGATAAACATCGAAATAAAGAGTTTTTCACCACGCTGTATAAAATTTCATAACTCAATTAAAAATTATTATAATATTTGAAACTCTTAAAATATGTGAAAAATCACATTAAATTCGTCTTTTCCATTTTGTAACCACTCTTATTTTAAACTTTCAAGCGATAAAAGTGTTGATAAACCTTCCTCCGACATTATTTCTTCGATTTTCCTGTCCAGCTTTTACAAAGAATCAGAGTGGGTTGCGGCTGAAATCAGGCATTTGTTCACGAATGTAGCACGATGGCAGCGCCTCTAGCGGGTATTCCCTACGAACATTTCGAGGCGTCGACAGGAAATGACGCCGCAGTTTCATCTCCGGTCCATTTCCGGTTCAGAGGCGCTAATGTGCGCTTAGCCGCTAGCTGGTAGCTAGTATGATATAGCTCTCTGTCTTGCTTCTTTAATTTGAGAGGGTAGAAAGAGGCCTTTATATTTCACCAACCTTTTTATACGTTTTGAAAAATGTTTTTAATCAGATGTTTTAAAATATAAATGAAAATCCTCATGCAGAGTTGGTAATTATAAAATTTAATAACATATAAACTTGATTTAAATGCAAGTTAATATTTAAGTATCATTTTCCATACTTTTATTTTTACAAGCTTCAGTACATCAAAGAATATAGTGGAAGAGGAAATCAAATAACACGTGAAAATAATAAATATGGAAAAAAAACTGATCATTTTGCATTACTCGATTTTTTTCACACTGTTTTTCATATTTGCACATCAAAATACTATAAAAGCCATTTAGAAAACTCTTAATGTATGTTTTCGCTGTTAAAATCCAACACTAAAGCTCATTTTTACTACTTTGTTGACTAAAAACGATTTATTAGCTCCAGCTTCTTTTGTCCGAATATTTAAAATCTATTAATAAAAAAAATACAATGGCGTTTCCAGCAGTTTATTTACATCATTGAAACTGAATTATATTCCCATCAACCTTTTTGAGCCACCTCAATAAAAACCACAAAGGATCAAAAAATAAAAAATAATAGATACATTTTCTCAAGACTCTTTCTTCGATTCTTACAAACACCTTTGTTACACCATGGGTGGAGTGGTACTATATATATATATATATATATATATATATATATATATATATATATATATATATATATATATATATATTGATTTTATTCTTATTTTTATTTTCATGATGTATTGATCTATTGATTGATATAAATGCACTTAAAGAAAAGTAAAAACGTCAAATTTTATCTTCCAAAAATTATTAAAAAATTTATTAATATACCAACAGGTCTAAGAAATAAGAAATTAAAGAAAGCAACTACCAGATATCAATATTTCTAATTCTGTGTAGTTTTTTGGAAAATTACAGAGCAATTCACATTTCAAATTGTTATGAAAGTTAATAAATGATTTCTAAATATTTAAAATAACTAAATAATCGTCTGATACATTCTAAAACATCAAAGACCCTTTAGAATTATTTTACGTGACTACGGCAGATTATAAAATATTATTGACCCTTTTGTATTATGTATTTTAAAACATTTAAAACGACTACAGAAGACACTCTGGAACATTACAGAACTTTCTACAGTATTTTAGGAATAGTTTATGTAACTATGAAAAATCACAGAATATTGTTGAGAATTTTAAGCCACTTGAAATAATTATAGCATCCTTTGCTACGTTCTGGAACGTTTTAGAAATAGTTTATGAAAATCACAACATATTATACAGAATTTTGTATAGTTGAAATGAATAGTAATTCCTCTAGTACGTTCTGACATAATACAGAACTTTATACGTGGTTAAAATGACTAGAGGTACGATCGATAACATTACCGAACTTTGTACAACCTTTGAGAAATATTTTAAACAACTCTCGAGGATCACATTATTGAATATTTTGTATGATATTATAATGGATTAAATAAGTAGAGAATCCTCTTGTTAACCAAGTTATCATCTTCAGAGACTGGAGGTAAACTCTTGTGGTGTATGGTCTTGTATCAATTGAACTATCAACCCTCTCGAAATCAGTTTACCTTCAGTCTCTGAAGACGACTGAGCCAATTTCGACATCTCTTATTGACATACGTATATTGCTTCTCAAAAATTTTATTCTTGAGCTCAACAGTGTTATTGAGTATTTTGAAAAGAATCGAATGACAAACAGGCTTATACACTGATATATTTAATTATTAAAAAAGCATCAATGCTTAATATTTGCGAATTATTTAATCATCTTAATACCTTCCAAATTAATGGAGAATAAAGCTTTTACAGAGTCAGACAATGAATTTAATCAAGTAGGCGTATCTAGAGGAACAAAAAAATGTGAAACAAAGCACTTAGAAATTCAATAGTCTAATGGAAAACAACTAAGTAACACAATGATTTCTCCTATGCCCAAGAAGTAGAGGCACGCCGAGAAAAGCCTGTAGAAACGATGTACAGAAGGACATGGAAGTACTGAGAGTTGTATACCGGATCATGCTATAAAAAATAAAGGAACTTTATAACAAAAGCAGCCAGAACTAACGAGAAACTAGCAAAAATGATAGAAAATTGAATAATAATAAAAACCTTCCAAAGATTGGTGATGAAGGATAATTGCAGCGAAATGTAACTAAAATATTGGAAATATCACTGTTTTCTTTTCTGGATCAATACTTCTTAACATTATTTTTATGTAACTACGCCTATGGTATAAATACCTCATAAACACCAATACGTTTTAGGCCGAATTGATACGTTTTGTACAGATACAAAGCTTAATGTGTATAAATAAATATAAATAATAGAATTTTGAGGGGCTGCATCAGGTGACAGTGTGGCTCGACCCACGCAGGAGGGGGCCTTTGTGTGTTTATAGAGTTCATTTCATTGCTAGACAAAAAGTGGGTGGTTTATTCAATGTGACAACTTTTTTTATTCTGCAACTCATTTTTTCTATGAAATATGAAGTCACACGTTTTTGAATAGATGTGATCTTTATAACAATGAAAACACTTATTTCAAATAAATTGTCCGTTATCAGGAATATGATAAACAAAGTTTTGGAAAATGTATTGGGAGAAAGTTTCAATAATTCCTGTCAATAATTAGATTGAAAAGGCAACTTTGGATATTGATGAACAGTACTTTAAAGATATAATTTTTTAAGTTGCTATATTTACTCTGTCAAAACAAGATCGTGGTCAAAACCAAGGACTTTCCACGAAGCATAGAAGAGTCTACTTAACCAAATCTGTAAGGCTGTCTTCCGACGATAATAATTACACGACATTACCCCCCTTTATAGTAATATATAAACAAACATAATAATAAATAATATAGTTGATTTCATGTAAACATCGCTTTATAAGGTAAATAAAATGTGAGTAGCTTCTAAATTTGAAGAAAATTATAAGCACAAAATAATAAACGTACCCAAAAAATTTAAGCGAAGCAATTGAAGTTTGAAGAAATATCTATCAAAACTTAATATGACCATTGTTCAAAATTGGATTGTGTGGGGTTAATGAAAATAGACGGTAATTAGAAATTAACTAATAATCATTTTGTTTTTAGAGTCAATTTGTTTTTTATCTGACATTTATCTAATTTATCAGATAAATATTATTTAGTTAAGGATTATCCCACGCCTATGGGTTAAGATTACGAAATATATAATACTATTTCACTCCACAGGCTATTGAAAAAATAGCTACTAAAATAAATCACTTTCAGTAGAATCCAAGGACTAAAAAAAATCATCAGGTAGCATAATAGTATTTTGGATCCTAGGGTGAGTTGGCGTGAGACAATTTCTCGAAGTTGACAAAACAGGACCTTTATTTAAAAAAGGCATAGATACTATATCTATACAAATTCTTCAAAGTAATCTATATAAATATTTCAGGGTTCGGTAGAAGGAAATGAAAACAAGTTTTTGACGATTTTTACATCTTCAAATCTCAATTAAATCCCAAATATAAGTATAAGAGGCTATGAATTTAAAATAAGAAGCAGGAAGTAGTAAAATTAAAACAACTTATCTGAATGAATGCGAGTCCAGTAAGAAACGTGGTGAAAATCTAGTACAAAATCTATCAATGTCGAAATTGTTGATGGATACATATGGAATCAGCGTTTGATCTCCTATTGTGAGACAAAGGTTTTCATTAAAATGAGCCCTATCAAGAGGTTTGATCACGATTGTTTTATTACGGAAAAACATACACTGAAACTATGAATATGATACTCTGCAATTTAAAAAAAAATCGAACATACTAATAACTGGTACTAAATCCTTCTAGCATATGTATAGTTATCAAGAATGGCACATGCCGCCAGGATTTTTAACTTAAAATCACAGACATTTGTGGATTTTTTCAAACAGTAAGGAGGTACAATTTGTGTATTCTTAACAGTTTAGTTACTTGTAACTTGCAAGGTGCAATGTGTAATCTGTTATGAATTTTAGTGTGATTATAGAAATTTTAGAAAGACTGCGGGAACGCTAAAAAATCGGTCCTTTAGCAGTTTATTCAAAAAAACATATTCAATTGTTTTGAATCATTTACAGACGAAAATTTATATAAATATGTCGAGAACATAATGGCCTCAGTTAATTGTATCCTTGGTGGTGGAAAATCTACGATTTACAGAGTTATTGAAGGGCAATGTGGCGAGCTTCAAACAGCACATAAAGGTCCAGGAAAATCAAAATTTCAAATAGAAAATCATATTAAAGAAAGACTTTGAATGAATGTGTATGCGTTCTTCCTTATAAAAGAATTTCGGACAGTATACAATGCTCTTGCCATGGGTCGAGATGTTGAGGATTACCATGATAAGAGCACGAAGCACACTATGAAATAGGTTAAAACTTGAATCTTTCAGAAAAAATGCTCACAAGTGGTTAATAAATATTTACGGAATTAGCTAAATTCAAAGAATATTAAGTTCCATCCCGGTTCTGTGGGAAAAGAATTGTATTCTCTTCAAAAAAAATTATCCATATCGTTGCAAACTAAACCCGTTTGAAACAAGAACAAATAATTCCTTCAAAATGAATTATGTTGAACAATTGTTTTATGAGACTGTAAATAATTGAAAAACTAGAAAGGTAGTAAATCATACGATTAAAGAAGAAGAAAAACTTATAGTTGCTCTACTTATACTGGTTTTTATTTTAAAATTATTATTTCTTAGCGTAAAGTTATAATGTTGTTTGTGATACTCACATGGATTACGAATTCATTATTATTTTAATACTCTTTCATATATAAAAATAGACTATAATGATGCCATTTTTTATGAAATACGTTATTTTATTTTTCCATGTATATATATTAATTGTACATTACACTAGAGACATAACATTACATTACAACGTCTAAGCTTCTTGTTCAAAGCATTTTCTATTCGCTTGTGATTACGGAGCATTATATAAATGGATGATCAACGGTTTCTTCGTCCTCCTTACAGAACTTGCAAGTGAAATTTTCTACTAGCCCTACTTTTATGAGACGCTTCTTGAAGCAGCGGTCTCTCTAAGAATTTGTAAAGTATAACTTATTGTTACCAGATATTTCCAAGATGTCGCGGTAATAAAATTCCAAATGACATTTTTTGGAGTGATTTTTTTTGGTCTCGAAACTGAAAGTTCCACGCTATTTAAAGGCATTTGGTCAATTCCCTTGATTACTAAATATTTAGGCATCAAAATCAAAAGGATCTAATAATTCATGCCTAGGTCATTAAGTTTTCTACAACATTCCTAGATCAAACCTGAGAGCTCTATCCTTTGATAGCAGCATGACTGTCAAAAGGAATCGCATTTCTTTCCAGATTCATTTCCATACAACAATAGATATTTCTGCCTTAAAGGCACTAGCGGTAGTGATATAGCATGAAATATTTCAGTGTCAGATGTCATCGTAGCTTTTGAATAGTCTGTGTATCTTTTGATGGTATTTTTTTCAAGTATGAGTGGTAGTACATCACTCAATAAGTCGTGTGACTGACACACAGAAGGCGCTGCCATTGTCAAATCCATATGACATTTATGAAGTACCAACTTTAAAAAGACTATGTGTGAAGTTTCGTGATAATTCAATTAGTCAGAAAAAAGTGACGTCCATTTAAGTGAAAATATTGGATTCAAAATAATTCCTGGTGTTAATTTATTATTGCTTCTTGATGAGAAAAAAATACTGTACAAGCTCAGCAATGGCCTCAATAGTGTTACCCGAACTCTGCTCCATTGAAAAAAACGATTTGTTATTGGTTAAACCTGCTCGAGCAGACACCGATGATGGTGAATGTTCTGATCGTCAAATTGAGATTTTTACTAGAGAAAACATCAAAAAGGTCCAAAAGGTATTTATATCAAATCGTAAATTGAAATTGCGTAAGATAGCTGAGGCCGTAAAGATATTAGAAGGCTGTTTGTTTACAATTATGCATGAACATTTGACCATGAGAAAGCTTTTTTCAAAGTGGGTGTCGCGTTCAATTACAGTCGATCAAAAACAACAAGTGTTGATAATTCAAAGCAATGTTTGGACATGTTCACACGTAATAAATGATTTCTTGCGTCGATAAATGACAATGGATGAAACATGGATCCATCACTTCACTCCGGAATCAAAACGATCATCATCTGAGTAGACTGGAGTCACGTTCGAAGCGTCCAAACGCACAACAGTAAGCTGAGAAGGTGGGTCACAAGTCAATGGCAACGATGGTTGAATTGAACAAATTACACTTCGAATGACTTCCTTATCCACCGTACAGTCTAAATGTGACTATTGGCTATTCGCTGCTCTCAAAAAAATGTTCGTACATTGATGAATAAAATCGATTGTTGGGAAAAAATGTTTTTTTCTTAGTTAATCACACGACTTATTGAGTGTTGTGTTAAATTCCTATATTTCTTTGTCATGTGCAAAGTTAGGGCGAGTGATGGCCTGCTTAAAAATAAATCTGATTACATATTCTAGATCCCCGTCACTCATTATTGCATTATACAAAATTAGCAAAAGTCATCGATCATCTTAATGTTTCTTGATCAAATCTGACATATATATTGACAATATTTACATTAACGATAGAATATTCAAACTCGCTTGGATACGTTGTAAATATCTAATTTTTCCATGGATTGTTTGATATTAGATCTTAGAATACGGATTGACGACACCATCCATTCTCCTCCGTTATCAGTGAGAGGCAGAGATTGTCGCTACTCTCGTCATATCGGCAGGGATACTTTTACAGGGGGTGGAGTGGTAACGGTTATTTAGGGATGTCGCATTCATATAAAGTGAGAGTTGGGAAACTTTCACATAAAAGGCTTGATTTAAAATATTAAAAAGTTCCGAGTTATCATGTCCGCAAATTAAATAAATCTTTCACAATAAAAAATACTATTTGGTGTATAAATTCAGAGTGCGGGATTATATTGGAACAATTTTATAATTCACTTTACGTTGTTTTTTTTTTGAATTTTTTATCCAAAATTTTGTCTGGTTTCATGTTTTATGTATTCTTGGTATTCGTCTACATCTTCCTTATCAAGATTCTTGTTTCCCAGCATTTACTTCGACTAACTCCCCTTCAAGCTATTATATCTCTATATCTACAAATAAAAGCAACGTTAAATGTCTACCGTGTATGTTTATTTTCTTTGGAGTTAGTTTTTTATGTATTTCCAGTTCTTTGGTTTTCATTTATTCATTTTTAGAACACCTAGATATCAAGTAATAGTATATTTTTCATTATTTGTGATGAATATATATATATATATATATATATATATATATATATATATATATATATGTGTGATAAATTTTATCACGTTGCAGACCTCAAGATACAAATAGAAATATTTATGTCCAGTTATCCGAAACACAACTGACTAGATAAACGTAACTAAAAAATAACTAGAAAACGCCCACCTCTGAGTTAAAGGCGGGGGCGGGAGTGGTAATCGCTTATCGGATTAGCGTTATCTTAACGATATAGACGGTGTCAAGACGCGTGTCTATGCCGCCCCCTGTTTAAACGATGCCACTAATGCTGATGGGTTTGTGTACGGGGTAGTAGGTATGAACGTAAAATTTGCAATAGACGCTGAAGTATTTTTTATCGGCAAATTTATGAGTCATTTTTAATCGGATCCTATCGATCTATGCAAATGTTTTATTAATCGAAAAACGACATTCAATTTTACGGATTTGCATATATAAACTTAGTGAAAATCAATAGGTTTAGGTTCCATGTAACTCTATCAAACTATCCTGTATATACAAACTGTATATGTTCATCCTCGATTAACTTTAAGTCATCCAGGTTAAACAATTCGATTGTTGTGATATAGCCCATTGTCTTTCTTTTTTCCTTTGGTTATTAACTTTAGTCTGCTTTCTCTTTATTATTATCTATTGTGATTCTAATACTTTTATTTCGGTTGTTCCTTCGGTCTTATATCAAGTGGTATCCATCAAATATTCTTCTCAAGTTCGTCAACTTTTGATTAGTCAGTGATCTAATTTTGTGCTTTTGTCGTATCTTAAAACCCATAATTATCCTGTCAAAGTGTTTTACAAAAACGCTCAATTGTTCCTCATCTTTTTATACTGAATTTGTAAATTCTACTGCATACGAGGGTTGTCTAAAAAGTTTCTAACCTGAACCTGAACACTTATCAATATAAATTGAGAAATTTCTTTTATATCTTATTTTTTAGACATTTCGATATATTAATGCATTAAATTGAGAAATATAGTTGCACATGCGTTAAGAAAATCTTATTAAAAGTTCACTCATTTTGGACACTCAATTTCTGTTTGACAATCGGATGAATGATTCATTGTGAAGATTCTTTTGAAATCGGAAAAAATGATAAATTGTCATTAAATATTTATTTTTGAAAGGCAACACGCCTAATCAAACAAAACAAGAGTTAAGCAGACCCTGCCTCATCGTTAACGACCGTAAAATTTTGGGCAGCAGAATTCAAACCGGCGGCGACGTACGACAACTCTTGATTTTAATACTCGCCACAAAATTTTAACTTCTGTTAAAATATGCCAACTCGTGATCATGGTTGTCATGAAGATTAGACAACTCGTGACGGAAGATTATACAGCTCGGGACTTTAATTATGAAATGAAAAATAAAAATAAAATATATATTTCCAGTACATTCCAGTGAAAATATTTTACATTCTAAACACATAACAAAACACATAAAAAACAAGAAAAAATATTATATTTTGTATCTATTAGAGACCTGTTTCACAAATCTATATTTTGCTATTTTGTTTGACAAACCTAATCAATTGTAAGTGTGTATTATTACGTTATATGGAATTTTAGAAATTATGGCTTCCGCAATTTTTAAAAATTAATTTCTCTATTGTATATTAGTTAGTACCTACCTAATGTTAAAATGCAATTTAAAAGATTTAGAAATTCTATTTTAATTTTTGAATTTTCCAACTTTACAGTGGATAAGGTACTAAATTTCAGCTAATACTCATAATGAATCCGTCACGAGTTGTATTATGTACACAGACCACCTTTTCGTTTACCTGAAATATCCCCATCCCGAATTGGCGCATTCTTTTATTAACGGATTAAAAATCGAGTTGCAGCGCGCCCATTCAAACGTATCAGCTGTATCAGCTTGACTATCGGATTAGAGTTAGAGAAGAAGCTTGAACCTGAGACATCCCACATGTGAGCCTTGTACTTTAGCCACTACGCTACGGAGACCTTTTGATATAAAAGGCTATTAGCATATTAAAATAACGCATTTGCTATGACGAATCTGAATCGAAAAATGCAAAGACGTTTTCATTGACCGGGAAAATGATGGTGACCGCTTTTTGAGATAGACATGGCATTACCTTCAAAAAGGTGATTATATAACGCACATTCTGACACTTCGGTAACTGCCATTGCTAAAATTTACTAATTGAACTTCGAATTGGTTGACCATCGACCATATTGACCAGTTCTGACCATCAGCAACCTTTTCCCGTTTCCTAACCTTAAAGTTTCACTTACATAAAATAGATTTGCATTGAATGACGACGTTATTATATAGGTAAACGCCTATTTTGAGGAGAAAGTCGGCAACTATAATTGTTTTACAAGTATATACCTTAGTTGTGGTTTTTTGTAGTATTTTCTCGTAATCCTTATTATATTTCGCGCTTTGTGTGTATTCTTTCTATATTTGCACATTACCAAATACCAAATAGTTGTATTTGCTGATATCTTTGAATCTATAATCATCAATATTTCATCATAATTTTATGTTTTCTGTTACAATGCCCGCATTTTGTATTGGCTTCGTATATTTCAACCCTTTTTTTTCAATTTTGATTATTTTATATTTAAATCATCCCATCTTTCTACTAATATTGCCATATGGTCTGCCTATGCTATTCTTTTAAGTAAATAGTTGTTGTTCAATAGGAAAGTACGTACAGTCATAAATCATAATCGCACATATTAGGACGAACCTTTTTAAACCAATTTGAAATCACAAAAATATTGCAAAAACTTAGTACTGGTTAACCATAAGCGTATACAGATATAAGGAGAATAATAAAATTACTTTATACTAGTATAATATCCTTTGTAGCTTCATTTTCATTGAGCAGGTAAGAAGGATTGCGTAAGTACTTCCCAGTTTAGATTCCCTTCGGTGCTTTCTTGAAAAAATTAACAACTCATTGTGGGACTGGATATTTAACCCAAATAAAATAAGTTGTGATTTATTTTTAGGAATATTTATGTATATATATATTAAAATAATTGATTCATCAGATTGTACTTGATCTCAAATAATTCCCTTATTTGCTCTTTTTTACATGCTTATTTTGAATGAAGTATCATTTCTTACCACCTCGCCCTTAATTTGAGCCCCATTGAGTAACATTCACAATAGTAAGATGGCAAACGTCATAATTTGCGATGTGTAAGTACAGCTATTTCATGTACAAATGTATTTCTCCAATGCCTTATTAAATTAAATGAAAATTAATAGTTCTACTAGCGACATTAAATGGAAATTTTCCAAATCAAATCTATATTATTCATAGTGAGAGCTATTCTTGAACTGCAACCGTCACTGGACATTTATTGAATTGCCTGATGATGATTCTGGAAGATATAGGTCTTATTTCAGATCTGTTAAAAGACTGAAAAATGTAGTTGACATTATATAGATAATAAAGTGGTTCATTCATAAATCATGAAAGATTTGGGCTGGAGTGGCGAAAACGGGAACCCACCGATTGGCTTAAAATTTTTATCAGATCCATACACTAGATGATTATACCTAAAAATTTTTAGCGTCTTGCAAGGAGAAAGGATGAAAAAAAAATTTCCTAACCCAACCTAACCTAATTGCCTATATTTTCATATTCTTTCCATACTTTTTGCAATATCTTTCTTTAGGTAAAAATCCGATTTCCTTTCACGGAGTTTTTTTGTGCCATAAACAATCTAAATATAGACACAAAATATCAGAAAATACGTGGTTAGGTTAGTTTAGGAAAAATTTTCTTATCCCCTTTCCTTGACGCCAAAAATTGATAGATGACATAAGTATAAAACCATGTTAACACTTTAAAAAAAATGTAAACAACTGATATTTTCTATTACATATAAATATTGAACTAAAATATGTCAAGATGATTGAAATAATAAATAAGGGGTTTTTGTTTTTTGGCTACCTTCATGTCTGCCTTTGTCAAAAATCAATGATTTTTTTTCCTGGTTAAATTGTAGCTATTACGAATAACTAATTTTTTTATGCTGAAAAGGATACTAGTAGGGGTAGAACAAAGAGAGAAGTGAGAGGGAATAGATATCATCCATTTCAATATTAATCCATACATATATTTTTTTTTCATAGGTGTAAAACTATTAAAAAAATGATTATAAATTTTTTTTAACCTCCTTCCTTTGCGAAAATCCTATCTAGTGAAAATTTAAAGCCAATCGGTGGGTTCCTGTTCTCGGAACTCTATCTAAGATTTGTTGTATAACAATCGTTTATTAATATTTCTATCAATAAATCTGCGCAAAATAGGACACAGTCTTCCCAATTCAAATTAAGAAAAGACAGATCTTGAGACACTCTGTATAAAAAACGAATGTAAACAATGTTTACAAACGGAAAGCCATGCCTAACCTTTTACTTATTGACATATTTGTGATGTTTCAAAATATTTTTCTAATGATATTCACATCTTATCTCGATAAATTAATAATTATATTTATAAATCAGTAATAATTTGCGATAACCCAATTACCTTGCCCTACGATACAGCATATTTTCATTCGTAGAACATACATTTTCATTAGGACCGGATAAAGACCACCCACGCCGTTCAAATGTGCGCGGCGGCTGCGCATATTAATTATGTTATTTAGATTGCTCTTCCAGATTAAATATCATAATTATTATAATTAACAATCCACAAATAGAAATCTACGTAATATAAAGGATGTATCTATGTGCAATTCACAGTAAGCTTTTATGAAGAACTGTGTATATTGTAACTAAAATCCAAATAAAGTACTCAATATTTCTACTTATTACATTTCTAATAGGTTATTTACGCGAAATACAATTTTAACGTCAACGACCTAAGCCAACGAAGCAAAAGACTACAGTGAAAAAATTACCGTAGACGT
The DNA here is from genome assembly GCF_026250575.1 of Diorhabda carinulata. Lineage (NCBI taxonomy): Eukaryota > Metazoa > Arthropoda > Insecta > Coleoptera > Chrysomelidae > Diorhabda > Diorhabda carinulata. The sequence goes on from NC_079462.1 coordinate 18,336,027, forward strand.
ATAGTCAATTTATTAGATGCGGAACTAAATGTAAACTATTTGTATTTAAAACCAAAAATCACTAAATGAAAAATCAACATTGAAAAAAATTATATTAACTGATCTAAAAAAGAAATATCAACACAAATATAGGAAAACAATATACATTTATAATTTTTAAAATCTAATAATTATAAAATTGAAAGCAGACCGAGAAAATGACTGTAAACAACCTTAATATCGTTTATAAGATACAGTAATTGCCATTTACATATGTAACTTCAAAATACAAAAGCATATTTCTATAAAAAAGACGTTTTCATTAAATTATCTTTGAGATAACTTATTTCTTAATAAAATTCTCATTTCAAATTGCTAGTGACATCTACTAACTTCTAATTGAATCTTGTTCAAAAATTACAAAAATCTTTATTATTTAAAGATTGAAGTACGTTTTGTTGAGTGTGTGACTTACATCTCAAATTCTCTATGAAACGATGATTTATAAACACTGGCACCAAAAGCACCCTCAAATACTCAATATAAATTATTTATACAAAAGTAAAACGAAAAAATTTATTTTATAAATACAAAAATCTGTTGGCCTTTCTTGCAATTGACGTTTGACTTCGCATGTCAATGTTTTGACATTGATGTTTACTGTTGCTTATGTCAAAAATGACGCAATAAATAAGAAAATATGTGTTTATGTGCCAAAAAGGTTTCTTGAAAACCGGACGAAATAGAAATTTTACTACTTACATTGACAAAATATCAGTATGAGCGACAAAACAAGAGCACTTAGCAATGAGGCAATGGAACAAATTATTGAGAATATGACAGCAGAGAGGCAAAATATTGATGGGCAATATGTTCCTTTGGGCTTCACTCCATCGTCTTCAACATCTGAGCCCTTGAATTGGAATCAACAAACTAACTATATTAACAGATTCACTCCGGATGTACAACAGTACCCTCAACAGAGATACAATTTCTTGCCTCAAGCTCAACACATGTTTGAAGCTAATGGCTACAAGAAAGGTAATATGACTTAAATCAATTAATGTTGGTTTCAACATAAAATAATAATTCACAATATATTGTTGGTTTCTACAAAACTTTTCATTATCTATGTTAGATATTGATACATTGTACTAGTTACAAGGATTACCAATATCCCTATTATGTGCTCATCTAATAGATTATATTTCTAATTGATCACATTTAGATTGACAGAACAAAACTAAGAATTAGTGATTGTAGGATACATTATTCTTCTACAGTCTGATGTTGATTTGTTGTTTAATAAAAAAGAAATACATGTAAAAGTGTTCTTCTATTCTCAAAGAGAATATCATTTCTTCTTATAAATGTCTTATTTTTGTTCTATTAAGACAACTTTTGCTCTACACATTCAAATTCTAATGTAGGAATAGTACCAAAGAAATCATAGAAAAGAATCTATTATATTTTTCTTTAGAGAACTGTATGACTTCATTATATTATAAAAAGATCTTAATCTTCATAATATTTTAAAATACTTACCTGTTTTAATTGAATAATTATGAAAAATGTTGAAAAATACCTAGGAAACAACAAATATTTCGGAGATTTAATTATTTGAAGTTTTTACTGCAGCCTTTTCTCTAACCTACCCCATCTCTTATATTTTTTCATTGTTTTATATTATGATTGAGTGTCACCAATTATGCTCCATATTCTATTTAAAGAATTAATAATTTTATTATTAATAAGTTCATGTTATGGATTTATTAATTACCTTTGAACTGTCTTATGTGCTAATTATCAAAAAAGTAAGATGAAGTGAATAAATGCTTTCAATATTGAGTGAGTTCTCAAAAAAGAAGCTAGACTCCGACATTCTTCTGTGAGACAGATGTTCCTCATAATGCAAAAATCATGTTCTGCCTGAAGAGTTAAACAAACAATTTTTATCAACTAATGATCATCTGTTTCAGATTTTGATGTTTATAAATCCATGCAAAATGGAAATGCTGACATAGGGTTATTTGATACCGAATATCCCTATGTGCCCCAAATGATGAACAATATTCCAGAGCACCCTCTGCTCCATTCTCACATTGATAATATGCCTCATGTATCAAATCCTTCACAATTGATAGATTTAGTGGGTAACTGGATGGTACCTAATAATAGTGGTACATATTCTCCATTTGGTACATCTGAAAGTTACAAGCCAAATGTGTTTGATTTACCAACAGATCTCAGTAATAGTGTTCATTTGAAAGATGAACCAAGGTATAAGACTTTGGACCCAATGGATGATATACAGTTTCAGGTAATTACCACATTGAAAAAGAGAAAATTTATTAAAATTAAATTATTTACATTTAAAATCTCAGTTTACCAGAGATGCCAGAAAACCTAGGATGGTTGCTGAAGTTAAACCAATGAGACCAAGCTACTCAGATGTTCTAACTAAACCTGTACCTCAAACAGTGACAAAACCCTTGAAGAATGAAAGAAAAGATAGTAAACCGAAAAAAGACAGCAAGAAGAATAACAAGAATGAAAAGAACCAGAAAGTTTATACTGCAATAGGGAGAAACAATGTTAATAATGATTTCAAGGTAACATTTTCGTTCATTTATTTCATTTCAATATATGCTATCATATCTTGTTTCAGGGCAATGCAGATGTAAAAGACATTTCAGGTGAAAAAAACTCTACACAAACAAAAAGTGACAAAAAGACTGTTAAAGGAAATAGTTTCAATAGAAAATGGGCGTCCTTGGATAACATCTCCGATCCTCAGATGAAAGTTGAAGAAAATAAGAAAAAGAAAAATGATGATGGTAAAAACACCATCCAAAAGTCTTCTAAAAAATTCAACAAGACATTGAATGATGTTAATGTTGAATGTAATAGTTCAAAGTCTGAAAACTCAAATGCAACTAAAAATGGATTAAAAAAAATTTGCAAACCTTCTGTTAGGCCAAAGCAGAATGATTCCTTTGGAAGTAATGATAGACCGCCAGGAAAACGAATTCAGAGGTCTAGAAAAAAAGAAAATCACATCATTTTTGGTAAGTTGGAATAACACTACAATTTTTTTTATACACCAGTGTACTGATTCTAATCCAATATTTTTTATTTCAATGTCACTTTTGTTCTAAAACTTTTTTCTGTCCAATTGCAATAGAACTATGATATGTAATGGGTGTTCGAAAAAAAATAAGCGTTTTTTATTTTCTATGTAACCCTTATGTCTGAAATAGTGCAAAATAAGCCATTAATTTCAATTCGCCATTCAACTATATTCTATAAATAGACTCATACTAAAATGTTATTTAAAATACCTTGGTATGATCAAAATGTTGTTCTTCATTATTTTTTTATCGTTAGCAGATTGTTGAACAAATTTTTCTTCTAATTAAAAGATAGTAAACCTGTGTTCAGCTCTTAGCTCGTTACAAAAAATGAAACTAGCCAAAACTCCCCACAAGGAGGTGGCTGCACGTCTAGTTCCACCCACTCCCTACCCATCCCACCATCCAATTGTAGGGAGGGTTTTGTGATATATTTACAATATACAAAACACATTTATATTTACAGTTTGAAGTAGTATCTCAGTTAGTAATTAAACAGCCTATAAATTTGAACATGAATTTTCAAGTTTACTTATGATCCTGAGGCATTGGTTTGAATTCCCTTTTGAAGTTAAACTATTGCATATCTAATCTTGTAAGCAATGTTGATCTTATGAAATCATCTCTATTTTCTTCTCCGTAAACCTTTGTACAAGACTTTGTTACCAGTTTTACTATTCTTTCTACACTTTGTGTATGACAAGGAAATTTCATCAGCTCTTAGGCAAAACTTTGTTACAAATTAGTTCTCTAAACTCTCATTTGGCACATTGCTGTGAAAGTTTGCACTGAGACCTGTCAATAAGTTCAATATAATCTGAAGCAGCAAAATTGATGGTTAGTGGTTGAAAAGTATGCACTGAATCTCACTTTCTAGCTTTCAGCAATCTTGAAAAGCTAACTGCCGGACATGGATCTGTCATCTAACGCTATTGCTATCGACAAATTTTCGGGATGACAAAAAAAGGATTCCTCTGAATCACATCAATGATCAAACTTGACGCATGTCTCTCTGCTTCGTTGAATGGTTTGATTCTTTTTACTTATGTACAGCAATAAAATCATTTTAAATGTCTTAAAACATACATTTGCATGTCGAACATTTAGGTTTAGTTACATTATAAACAAAAATTACAGTACAAAAAACCTTTCTAAAACACATTTAGGAATTCTGCGCATACTAAAGAAGCTTATAAAAATTAGAACAATAATATTTTGAAGAAAATGTGTTAGGGAATGTTATTTTATTACCATTGGACAAAAAAAAGTTTTAGAAATAAATTTTAAGCAATTTAAATTGTTTTTAATTTAATTTTTTTTTTTCAAACTCGGAGCTACATAAGCAAACTAAAGGTTATAATTTAGATCTTTTCTATTATTTTTACCGAATTCTACGTAAAAAACTGCAACTTTTGAATGGTAATGGAATTTCGAAATCGCAAAAACGTTTTTTTCAAACCACCCTAATATTTAGTACTGGAATAATATAAAATACTAGTTGATAGGTGTATGTTTTGGTACTATCATTGTATAAAGAATAGGTTAGTAGGTTAACTTTATGAGGATATCATTTGACGAGGTGGACGCCACCAATAGATGGCAGTGGAGAGTTAGCGTCCACAGCACGTTTTTTCTTACTGTACATCGTAGCTTGAATTACGTGGTTTCTTAGCTTCGGTTGCCGAATTACCCCAATAACAGATGGCGCAAAAATTATTTAAAATATTATATTCAACCCTTAAGCTGTGTTGTAAAGTTTCTTATTTTGGGTGCCTATAGCAAAGTTGCAATTTGAGTTCATTATTGTATTGTGTTCGTTGTGTTATTGCTGAGTTTCGTTGGTTGTGCATTTGGATTATTTTTTTATTTGAGAATCGTTGAACTTGGATATATATTTCATTTTTAAGGTAAGTGGATATTATTACAATTAATATACATCACTACTCTCTTAGTTAATATATTCAAATTATAAGGGGCGCTAGATGTATAAATGCTACAGCTCACAATTCCGAAAAAAAATGTATATTTAGCGAACTACTTACTAAAATGTATTTATATAAGAAATATTCACTTCTTCTTTTCAATTTTTTAGAGATGGCTGGAAATAAGTGTGTTTATTTCAAGTGTGGACTAAGTAAGAGATCAGATCCTACAATTAAAATGTACCAATTTCCTGTGAATGATCCTACCAGATGTCAAAAATGGATCATACACTCGGGTGAGTTATTCTTAAGACAATTATTTTTCATAAAGGAATACAAAATATATTTTATATATATATATATATATATATATATATATATATATATATATATATATATATATATATATAATATATATGTAATGTCCCTCCATAATATAATCACCATTTTTGTCTCCATATCTGTTAAGGGTTAAGGGAATACTTTCAATAAAAATGAATTGTACTTTCAATTTTATTATATATATTGCAAAAAACACATTTAACAAGAGATAATTTTATTTGCTAGTAAGTACCCGCTTTTATGACCATATATACTTGGTTCAGTAGATCTTTTGCCTGCTTTTATTATACCATTAAACAAATAGATGGTTTTGTAAGCATTTATGGTCTCATTCTAAAATATAATTTCTGAAAGTTGAAGGTAGCAACAAGCTCCTCAAGTACATTTTTCTAGTCGCACATTATGAATGAATTTATCATCCCAACAAATATTGATGTTAGTTATTTATTTCACGATTTGATAGAACAAATTGATTATTTTCAAAAAATGTTATGTATAAAAAATCCTGGAGAAGAGCAATTTATATTTTAAACTGTAGTAGTTGGCCTCTTTTTTGTAACGATATAACTATATTAAATATGACGACTTGGATATATTTTTTAATGGTATATAATTTTTGTATTGCACTTTAATAGGTTAAAATTTTAAAAATATATGACTCATGCTTGATAGGACAATTTTTTTTTCTTTATTAGAAAGAGTTTTTTTATTTATTGGTCTTTCCAAATTTTTGCATTGATCCGTAACTTTCAATACAAAGCAATGAATACAATATTTAAATTAAAATCAGATTATTTAAATAATTTTGGTACGAATATACTTTTTTGTATATTTTTTATTTCTGGTGTTGTTACAATTCTTTTGAATGGTCTTTTTTGTTTGATTTTAAAAACCCTTATTAAAGATAAGTATGAAAGTGTTTTTAACGTTGTTGTGAGCATACCAAGAAATTTCAATGATGTGTAGTTGTTTTTGAGAATGATACACAGGTTTGGAATTATCTTAACACAATTCGGGAAATTCCAAATAAGGGTACTACTAGTCGTTATTCCATTTATGCCCGTTATTGAAATGAAATAAATTCAAGTTTTTGAACATAAAAAAATACTTTACCATAAGCATTATAATAAATATGTATGTTAACATTGATGTTCCTTATTTCAGGTAATGCTGTTTTGGCAAACCTAAGCCAGAAATACTGCTGTACCATTCCGCTACAAAAATGATGAAGGTTCAGAAAGTGAATCGTATAGGGAAAATTTGGATGAACAAATAATCCAATTGAATGTTTCCTCATATCCACAAACGTATTCAAATAGTGATTTTATTACCCCGATTCATTCCAGAAACATTGACATGACAGATAGTTCTATCAGTAACTATGAAGATGAAGAGTGGTTGAAAGAAGGTTACAGAACCTTCCATCTTGTTCTATGGGAATTGGAGGTAAGAAGCAGTCATTGCAAGAAGAAAATGAACGGTTGAGAAGGGAACTAACCAATGCTAGGAAAAAAGTCAATAACCTGAATACTCAGTTGAGAGCTATAAAAAAAAGGATTATGAAAACGCAACTCTCTGCGAACGTTTTGTATGGAGAAGGAACTCTAACCAATTTTACAAAATCTCTTGTGAATATGTAATTATGACATAAGATAAAATTCCCATGGTTACTATCTGAAAAGAAAACTGCCCTGTCATTATTTTATAAAGGACCTAAGACATACAGATATTTGCGACTAAAAGAGTTCATTTTGCCAGCAATATCAACAGTGAAATCATGGGTTGCCAATTTCCGTTGCAAACTTGGATTCAATAAAACAATTTTATGCACCTTACTTTAAAGGCGGAACGATGCTACCTTACGAGAAGAAATGTATTCTGATGTTCGACGAAATGTCAAGAGGAATCTTGAGTACAACATGAAAACAGATTCAATTGAGGGCTTCGAAGATCTGGGCGAGTTTAGAAGTAAGCTTTTCCCTGCCAGTGAGGCTCTAGTTCTCAAGATCAGAGGAATCTATAGCAACTGGAAAATTCCTATTACCTACTTTATATCGAATGGTGGGGTGTCATATGCTTCTTTATGGTGTATAATTACCAAGGCATTGGAAAAACTTAGTGAGACAAAACTATAGGCATAGGATGTGATTTATCGACTACCAATCAGAAATTCATAAAGCATTCGGGGGTTAACAAAAACCTTAAAAACTTTATTTTTTTCATAATGAGAAGAAATATTTTGCTTTTTTTGATGCTCCCCATCTGTTGAAATGCGTTAGAAACAATTTTTTGAACAATTCATATATTTTTCTGACATTCGACAAGTTTATGATCTTGATAAAAGGAGCAAAACAGGAAAGGCTTTATTGAAACTGACTTATAAGCACATCAATCCGAATTCTTTCAAAAAAATGAAGGTTAAATTAGCTACACAATTGTTGAGTCACAGTGTTTATTCTGCCAAAATGACATCTTTGGAAACTGGTGAACTTATTTCAAGTACAGCTAAAAACAGGGCTTACTTTGTTCTAACCATGCATAATTTATTTGATTTAGTACACATTTACATTCAACAAAACCCTGTAATCGTGTTCTGAGCGATACAAATCCAGAAGTGCTTGCAGCTTTAAGGTCAGGATATGATTTATTGGAAAATCTATACAAAGTTGGAAAAAAGGGAAATTTGACTAGACCTGATAGCTTTGATGGTTTTCTTCTCACCATTAACTCCGTTAAACAATTTGCAAGTGATCAAAAAAATGAAGGTTTCAATTATTTATTCACAGACAGACTAATTTAAGATCCACATGAAAATCAATTTTCTGTTTATTATCAAAGAGGAGGGTATAACAGAAACCCAACATTGAAAGCATTTTGAGCTGCATTTAAAATAAATATTGTCGCCAATTTAATGAAGCCACCTAGAAGTGCTAATGCAGGCAGTCAACTGGATGATGATGATAATATACTGCTTTTACCAACAGATGACAATGAAGCACTCGCTTCATTAAATGTTGAAGAAGAATCATCATCTGAACAAACGGATTCATCCACCAATTCAATTTCTTCTGAGGTACATTCAAATGATATTGCGACATTAGAAAATTGTTCTGTAGTATATTTTGGGGGTTATTTAATTAAAAAATGCTTAGATCGCTTCAATTGCAAAGTAAAGTCAGTTTAGAAGCTTCTGATGACATAAACTAGAGCTTCTTAATTGTATAAGAATTATTATTTAAATAAGTGTGCATTGAAAACTCCAACAACATTATTGAAAAATTCCACGATGGTAGTACTTAATAGCTTCGACAAAAATATAGGGAAAATTTCAGATAATAAAATAATATTAAATTTGAAAAAGAAAATTGTTGGAAAAAATTCTTCCCGAGTGGTATGCAACAAATGCAATCTGTTGTCATAGGCAATACATTTTCAATTTATTATTGCAAATTAAGATTTTCAAATATTGTAAAACTTCTCCAAGTTCATTAAAACCTAGACAAACTAAAAAAAAATTATGAATTATCAATAATTCGGCATAACTGAACAACCGATATATTTTGTATGTTTCTTATGGTATATTCTTTCTTTTTTTTTTTTTTTGGTAAATCAATACACAATCTTTTTATGTCAACGTTTCAGTAGCGTTGATCCAGCTACCGTTATGAAGAATAATGTTTTATAAAATTGTTGGTCCCTAGCTGACATTAATGAAAAAATTCGAAAACTAGAACATCAATAATATTATATATTATTTATACATAATAAGATGGTTTAAAACTGATGCAAAAAATTGTCGTACATTTTTCCAAGGTCCATTCACAGTAGATTATATTTTCGATAAAAGGTGAGTATTGAAATATTTGTGTGGATTGTGGTTTCATTTCCAATATTAAACAACAAAAAGAATAATGAATAACCAATAATAATCAACGTTTTTATTTATAGTAGGTGTTTCAATAGTAAATGTGATTACTTGCCCCAAGAATATCTAGAGGTCATCGCGAGTAGATTCTACATGTACTACATTTTTGGGGTTTTACAGTCTTCTTAACGGAGATTCAGGTTGTTTAATAGATTTTGTCCATTTCTCTCTGTGGTCAAAATTAAGAGCTACTCTGCATATATTTTCTTGATAACACATAGTCCAAATGGATCGAGTACTGGTTATAAAAAAAAATAATGTCCAGAAAACAAAAATATTAGAATGTGAATAATGTTCCGAAGCAACACTGTCATACTTTTTAACAAACATTTTGAGAATTTGAAAAAGTTTTAAAATTACAATAAATTTACTCAATTTGTTGGCCATTCGAATTTCCCACTAACAATGTTGTAGCTGTAAAATGCACAAGGAATATATACAGGACCGTACTACTTGTAGTTTTTGATAATTTTTTCAAACGCTCAGTCTATAATTATTATAATTTTATATCAACAATTTCTTAAAAAGTGTAGTTATTATTGTTACTTTATTTAATATTTCTGTTCGATATTTTCTAATTAATTAATTTACTAAAACTTTGAGTGTTTTATTTAGTTATCTAATATGAAGGATGCAATTACCTCAGAGCAAAAATCCGTGATTCCTGACGTTTATGCCAAAATCTAAAAATTTTTTTATTTACATTCATTTATTTCAATTCATTCATTATATCCTTCATAACTTCACATTGTATTGAACATACAAAATTTTAACTCTATTTATATTGAAATCCGTCTGTTTACAATTTAACTGAAAGTCCAAACATCAACTAATGCCATAAGATGTTTATTGCCCAACCGACCTCTGACCTGTTAGAACCCTACTGCTAAAAAATTATCATCTAGGTATCTTTAGAATTATAAGCAATAAATAGATTTAGTAAGTTCCGAATATCGACGACGGCATTTCTTCAAGAAAGGACATATTGCACAATTGAAGAATTCTACAATGTCATTAATTGAATTATTAGTACGATATTGTATTATGATACATTTAGTATATTTCATCTCGTTACGTTTAAAATATTAATATAGTTAGAACTTTTTACAAGTTATTGTTTTTGATTTTATCAAATATATTAATACCGTACGAAAGCGGAACAGAATCAAAAATATTTTTCCCAGGAAGAAAGGAGAAAATGGATAAACTTATTTTTACTTATTTTTTCGCCTCTTCCTAATATCATCAAAATATGAATATTTCAAAAATACATTCATGACCGAGGTTCTAAAATCGCAAATTCATATTATTTCAGTCACCAAAGGAAAGTATATATATTTTATATACCTGTGTGCAAGGATCCCTCTTTCTATCCCAAATTTAAGTGATTAATAGATTAATGAAAAATTATTTGTTTCATTTGCTTGTGCTACACGAACTCATTACAAAAATTGAAATTAGTGACAAATAATTAGTACTGAGATTAAGTTTATTTTCGGTTCGAGATGAATACATGCTATAACATTATTAGAAACATGATATTTCAAAATACTCCCTATCTATCTTTTGTAAAGATTCTTATCGAATAGGTAATTTGTGTCACTTTCGTAATAAAAAGTAAAATCGGCAACAATGTACTGTCGGTTCGAATTTCGAAGATAAAGAAAACTTCACATTTAATTGGGATCTTTCCAAAATTTTAGTTGTTGAAAATAGTGCTGTTTATTTCAAATGGCACTAAGCTATGGGTCATTTTTATGAAGAACGAGCGTAAAAGGAACTAGATGGCGTGCAAAATTGCCTCAAATGGTTTTAACATTGTCACTGTTCTACTATCCTATTGTTTATACAATGGTACTATAGTTATATTCAACTAATGGAAAATCAAAATACATATCACTTTAGTATCAATATTGTTTTAACTGACCTAGAAATTAATTGCCGCAACAAAATATGATCCATCTTTCCTCTATTCACTTACATTATTTTTTTTATTTGGAAATTACTGGATGTATTCTGTTCATTATTCTAGGAGTGGTTGGTCAAAAACTGAAACAATATACCAAAGGATGGTGGAAAATTTTTACTGTGTTCATATTATGGCTGTTTCACTTGATCTCGGACATATGCCAGTTAAGTCTTCACATTAGCCGTGACATGTAAGTTTAAGTGACTGTCATAACAGCCCAACTTATTAATATTTTTTAATAAAAATGTTTAGAACAAACAACAAGAGGTATATTTACAAATACCAAAGTATTTGACGGATTTTTTAAAAGTCATTTTCATTGTATTATTTGCTTGCATTGTATACAATATCTATCTTAAGATGAGCAACAAATAGTGTCACTATATTTTGTGTTAATAAATTTTTAATTGCAAGCAATTATAGAGGTAGTAGTTTGCTTATACAAAATACTAACAACAATAATGAATGGAAGACTGAAAAGGGTAGTAGAACCAGAAATAAGGGAATATGAAAAAGTTTTAGACAAGGAAAATCAACATACATATTACAAAACAAGTAATCAAAAAATGCTATGAGCACATTAGTATGCAAATGCTATACATCGACTTCAAATAAGCATTCGATAATCTGAAAAGGAGGTCAATTATACAGGACAGAAAAACTTCAAGTACCCCAAAAATTGCTGCGATTGGTGAAATGGGTTTTGTTAAACATTGCAGTGAAAGGCGTAATAAGGGAATGTTATATCAATGAAGGTATCATTAATAAATCAAAACCAATAATAGCATATAAGCTGATGATTTAACTCTAATAGCAAGGGACTGAAAAAGATTTGAAGACCCAATAGAAAAAATTGAAAGAGGCACAGGTAAAAGACGATTGAAAATAAATCAGAAAAAGACAAAATATAAGGGAGTTGAAAGAAAAAAGAAGTTCATAAACAAAAACAGTAAACATAAATGACCTCATCTTCGAGGTACTCGACACTTTTAAGAACTTAGGAACAATGATAAGCAACAAAAATGATACAAAGAATGAGACAAGATATAGAATTTGTGCAGGATATAGGACATATGATAAGTACAAAATCATAATGCTAGCAAGAGATTAAGCCGAGCAACCAAATTTTACAAGACTGCGATAAAACCAATAGTTACGTACGTTACGGAAACTACGAGACTAACAAATATGGACCAAGAACAACTGATGATACTTGAAATGAGAATAAATTATGAACGTTGGGAATAATGAGGATTTATGAATTATGAAATAAAGAATATATTAGAAAGTGAGGAAAATATTGAACACAATTAGAGCAAAAAGAATACAATTGTACGGACACAATAAAAGAATGCGATGGCAGGAAAATTACAAAATGGAGACAGAATAAGAAAAGATTGCCAGGAAGACCAAAAAATAGAGGGGAATATCAAATGGTACAAGATATGCAAAGACTAGGAGTACATAATAAACAAACAGATGCACACAAAAAGAAATGAAAAATCATAGTCACCCACAAAAATACAGGTTCAAAAGAGCTCAATCTGAACAGCTAAAATTCTAATTAGAATGTTAGCCTTGTATGTATAATCATCCGGACTGATGTCAATTAGCATTAGCATTACAAGCATTGAAATATATACCCAAGGTAATAATGTCAATTTTTTTAAACCGTAGACAATCTCATTGAAAAATAATCATCCGCATACTTAAGTAATAAATCTCAATAAACCTTAATTAATAAATCATTACTAAGTTGTTGAAGAAATCTTAATTAAAATATGTTGAAAATGTGGTTCCAACCAGAAATTTCGACTTTCTAGTAGAGAAAATCTGTTAAATTCAATTTGAAGCTAATTAATAATTAAAATTGTGCTTTATTACTAAATAAGATAGCAACGAATTTATTCAGATTCAATGTAAGATTATGCATGATGGAAATAGTAAGTTGTTGGCAGGATCTTGACAATGAGTTAGAAATCAAGTATAATAGAGACATATTTGACTATGATCTCGTTGATGATTATTTTTGTTTATTAGCAATTTAAATTTTAAAAAATGGGAGATCCAAATTGATCATTTTTGAAAGAGAAATGATAAGAGATGAGAGAAAACGATTTTTTAAAACTTCTTGTGCAAAAAATCTAAGTGTTTCATCCCAGTATCTGTCAAAATGGAATCTCGTACAATTTATGCAATTTGAATGTAACATAACAGCTAAACAATGCTTTTCTACAAAAAAATTTATTCCACTGTCAGAAAATTCATTAACTACGAGTACTTCTTTAGTTGCACTTTATGAGAATAATTTTTATGACTCATTTAATTAGATAACTTGTAAACAAAACATCAATTTTGTCACTTAAATATCAGAAATTCGGAAATCATATCGTCTGTAGATAGTTTAGATTTGTACTAATTGTTTAAATTGTATTTTAGGGCTTACAATACTTGGACGTGGATCTGTCTTCATTGGTTCATGTTTCTAAACTCTACTAATAGTTTTCTTCAAACGATAAGAGTTTTCAAATGGTTATGTGATAAATTTAAAGGAAGGAAAAAAGTCGATACATCGGATGATAGTTCTCGTTTTACACATAGTGGCCTTCAAAACAACATTAATATGCCCACAACTGGGGATGAAGCAATGAAAAGGTTATTAGCGTGTAAAGGGAAAGATCCTTATAGTATATTAGGTGTAGCACCAACATGTACTGATGACGATATTAAAAGGTAAATATTAACTCTATGTATTTGATTCACTATTTTCAATTTGAACTTTTTCTCTACTTACAATTGTAGGTACTATAAAAGACAAGCCTTTTTGGTACATCCTGACAAAAATAACCAACCAGGGGCTGAAGAAGCATTTAAAATTTTAGTTCATGCTTTCGATATGATTGGAGAGCCGGAACGAAGAGCATCTTATGACAGAGGTAAATACTTTATATCTTATCAAAAATGCATTTATACACAAATATTTTCAAAAGGCCTTTACAAATTTGTTAATAATAGTTCTTCATTAGTAACTATAGTCGTCAGTGATATTTGAAATCTAGTTAAATTGGCAAATGGATAGATATTACCTGAAATGAGTGCTATGATAGTGTCAATAAAAAATCAAATTTTGCTCTAGTCATGTTTTAATTAGATGTTGCTTTGGTTCATACATTTTTATCATCTGATAATAATTTTCCAAGGCTATCCAAATTATTTTAGACCAAGGTCGATAATTTTTGAAACCAAAAAAATAATATCAGTATGAAACCCATTGAAAAACGAGGAAAATGAAAGGAAAAATAGGTTTGGGGCGATCTGAGGACGGGAAGGGGAAAAGGATGAGATTTTAAGAGTAAAAATAGTTGCGGCAAAATTACAAGTCTTTGGAAAAAAGTCAAATAGCAAAGTTGTAGGTAATAAAAGGATCTGCAACTTTTATTTTACACTTTATTCACATAACCTCAAAATTTATGTAAAATTTAAAAAACCCAGTTTTTGGTTTTTTATTTTTATCTATAAAAAAATTTTCACAAAATTGGTAAAAACATACATTTTTATGTACCAAATTTACTGTAATTAATTTGTTTCGAAATATTTATTTTTTATTCTTATTTTGACGTAATATCGAAAAAACACCCTAATTTTCAATTCAAAACTCTCCTGTCCAAATATATGTTTTTTTTAAAAGTCGATGAAATTTTTGTTCGTTGAAATCTTCTAATAGTGTAAAAAAATAATACCATTACTATGGTCAATGTTTTCCCAAACGGCGAAAACACCGAAAAAAGTCACATCCGAATTTTTTTTTTTTTTATTATTTGTACAATTTTTAATTATTTATTAAAATGTACACTCCTATTACACACAGATCGTGAGATTCTATGTTACATTGATAAATATAAACAATTATATCAAATTTTAATAAATATTTAAAAATTGTCCATAATATTTAAAGAAAATTTCTGAAAAATTTTTTTAAATTTTTCACAATGTTGAGGTTATGTGAAAAAAGCGTGAATGCAAGTGTTATAGATCTTTTTATTACCTACATACAATTATTTGTTCTTTCAATTTTATCATATTCTCTTCCTTTTCCAATGGGTTTCATTCTACTATTATTTTTTATCATTTTTAAAGGTTTGTACCCTGGTCTATACAGATATTACTTATTGTACACATTAATTTTCAATTTCAGGTGTTGTTGAATCTGCACAGGTGGTCCAAGCTTGGAGTGAATTGACAGAATTACTCCAGCAATTACAGCAGAAAGTGGAAGCGGCAGCTAATACGATTAGATGTAGTTCGTGTGGTCTTAGACATAAGCGTGTAAAAATCGAAAGACCAAGTTATGCTGCACGAAATTGCAATACTTGCAAGGTGAGTAACAAAAATATTTATTTTATGTAGGATGCAAACTTGTTAAATATTATAGTCCCCTCGTCTAGAAGAAGAATCAAATGCATTTTGCAGTTTTTTACTAAGCTGTATGATGAGTCTTTGGTTATTTGTTGAATACTTAAACTATAAACTATTTAACAAAAAGTTTTCGAAACTCAGTAAAATCATCTGAACATGCACTGGCAGTCAGTAACCCTCTTGTGGGATTACATTTAATAGAAACTAATATACATTCTGTAAAGAGGAGAAACTTCACTTCATCTCATTATAGAATGTTTTCACAGTATAAGCTTAAACAAAAATGCTTCAGGTAAGAGGTCTATATCATCTCTGGAGGAACTGGAAGGCAACACTTTATAACTAATACACATACAAACGGGCAATTTAATTAAGTTTTTATATATAAACCAACCGAATATATATATATATATATATATATATATATATATATATATATATATATAGATATATATATATATATATATATATATATATATATATATATATATATATATATATATATATATATATATATATATATATATATAACTAATCCAGAAACTTTCCAATGAGCATTTTCTGACTCAAAATTCCTATTAGATTCTCTTTCTTTCTCAATTAATCAATATTCATTATTATTAAATTATAAAAATGTTCTGCACTATTTTCAATAATGAGTAAACACATTAGCAAATAGCGCCATTTGGTCGATTGATGCCACGTGGTTTCATTCAACATGTGGGACTATAACGTTATATCCCCACACAGTGCAGTCAATATATGCACTACTAAGCCAACACCAATCCTTGTCAATTACACCAGAAAGTCACAGAGTAGCATGCAACTCCCTCAGCTAGAATTATTCATTTCTGTTTTTTTTTTCAATATTTTCCTGTGTTTAATTGAAGTATATTTGTCCCTTGATATTTTTCATGAAGACATTTTGAATTATGAAAATAATTATTTTCTATGACTTAATAGCTAATAGATTTCTTTTAATTTCAGTATTTTTATTGTTTATTTGTTTAAGATCCATCATTCAGCACGTGAAGGTGATATTTGGGCCGAAGCTAAAGTAATGGGCTTCTTGTGGCATTACTATGCTTGTATGGAAGGAGCCGTATATGACATAACTGAATGGGCAGGTTGTCAAAGAGACAATCTTAAGCATCTACGGCCCGATTCTCATCACGTGCAATATAGGCAAGTACTCAAGTAGTACAAGTAGGCAAGTAATTAATTAGAAACATTACTATATATAAGATAATATATATCTAATATTGTTGGATTTTTGCATCGATTTTCAGTTACTATTTAGGATATTCAAGTGGCTGAACTTTTCAGTTTATTTGTAAAAAAGATATAAGTGTATTCTTTGAACTCTGCAGCCGCATTCTGGACTGGATCGCTTAAAAAATTTCTCTGGCACCTTGATATCTTAAATTCAAAAAATATTCATCTCACTAAAGCCAAGAAACACCTCTGGCTAGCTTCCGTATTAGCCATTGCCGACTGGTTGGAGATTGTCATATTTCAAGCTTTTGAGTGAAGAAACTAGAATAACATATTCAATAATAACTCACAATTTGACCCAAAATTATACTTAAATTGTAATATTTCAATTGGATCTTCACACAGAGAAACCCTAATATTATATTTGTTTGTAATTTTTGAGAAACATCCAACAGCTACTTATTATAAGAAACTTATCTTGATACTTTAATTTCAATAAATATTTATATCTCACTGAAGCCAATAAACTGAGGTTTAAATGTAAATAATAATTATTATTGCTTTTGAAGTTTCAACATGGTATCAAAATAATATAGGAAACAATTATTTTCTTGAATAAATATTCTTGATACTACTAAGATATTCAGTTCCTATTTGCCAAAATACAATTTTTTTGTGACATGTACAAGAACATTCTCAGCAGTTATAACATTATTTTAGTAAATATAAAATTAGATTAAATCGTGAAAGAGACATATTATTGTGAAGATATTGTGATAGAATTTGTGTTGAAATTAAGAACATCTGGATCATAATCACAGTATGTCATTATCCTGTGGTGTAATTGATCTATAGAGATATTACAGATAGAGTAGGCATGCTATAGGCGTACATACAAGTGGGAGCGTCTGGCCGATAGAAAGAGAGAGAATAATTTATGTATTGCTATCTCTGTCTAATGACGCATGCTCGTTGATTAGATTTGGTGTCAGAACAATTCTTTATTAATAAATTAGTACAACTACATAAAAAACCAGTACGTATACTTCCCTATATTACTTCCGGCTTTTCAATAAAATCTATTTAATTACATATGTTACATTCGATTATATTATATTTCAAATCGTAAGTCATGCACATCAGCTATTTTTTGCTACTCAATAAAATTTAATATATTAAACTTTTCAAAAAGCTTGTGTTTACTTAAAACTATGTAAGTTCCTTCATAAAATATTTGTCAGCAATAAATAACAGAAGACTAGCCATTTTTTACGCTCATTATGATTTCGCACAGTATCTTAATAATGAGATTTACAAGAGTGGATTTGTTTTATCTATATCGAGATCCATAACAAATATTTGAAACAAGAAGTAAACATATGAATGTATATACTCATGAGAAGCTATTTAATAAGAAATTTTGTAACGCTTACCTTTTCATAGTGGTATAAAGGTAAATTTGGTTGAGATTTTTCACAAATGACTTTCAAATCACTGGCTCCGTTATGTGCATACAATCTTTTGCTGGGAGAAATATCTGTGATATTGCAAAGTGACAATTTTCTAAAAAATAAATGTAAAATAAATAAATGTATCTATATATGATAATAATATATGTAATTTTAAGAGTAGAATTAACCTTTTGAGATTTGTACGATTATCATTAAACTATGTATTACTAAACACAGTTTGCTGTGTGATTTGCTCTTACAACACTTGAGTTGAAAGAATTATTCCTTGAAATGTTGTCGCAATGGCTTTTTGACAAATTATTGCTCAACTCAACTCTACAGCCACAGAAGTTTGTTAAAAAAATTTTACTTGTATCCAAATCCACAGCCACAGATGACTTTGACATAAAATAACTGACAGGTTTACAAAAATCTTGCTTATTTTCACCAAATGCTTTACTAGTATTTGCAGGCAAATCATTGTTGATAGAGGATAGCAAATTAACTACAGCAAATTCAGTTGTGTTTCATCTTTTGTGACTGTGTAGCTAACACTTTGAACATTATCTGTTGATACAAATCTGCAAGGGACCGCAGTTTTCCGTAAAGATCTCTTAATTTTACTTCCATCAGGCTCTTCATAGGCACTCGTATCAAAATGATAACCGCAAAGTTTTGTATACTTGGTTATAGAACTTAGTCCAGCAAAAGGCATCCATTCCTGTCTTAAACCATCATCATCTAGAAATCTACAATAAACAAAACATATTTTAATGATAAAACATTATATAGATAGTACTCATTTTTATAACACTTCTTTTTTAATATTGTGAATACAATCAAAACAGCGTTTTTGCTAACTACTTCTTGAATTACTTATACGAACTTACTTATGAAAACTGCAACTTTTATCTCCAAGTATTGGCTCTTTTTTGCAGAGAACACAGTAGTAAGGCATATTCGAAAACAAATGTTTAATAATCTTTATCACATTATTTATATTGGGCAAATATAATATTTATTTACAGACGTACAGATTACGTTCGCACTTTACCGTTGCCCGTTGAATCAGAGACACGCATGCGCAGTACACAACAAAAGAAAGAGATAGAAATACATAAATGACTCTCTTTTCATTCGCAAGACGATATCACTTGTAGGCATGCCTACTCTATTCGTAATATCTCTATTGATCAATCCAGTTATATTTTTGACAATACTTGTTAGAAATGTCCGTCAAATGGATCAGACGCAGAAGTGCTCCATGAGTGTACCTTTTGGGGTATCTCAACGCACCCAAACTTATCCTTATCATATGTACAAGGACTTTCTCAACAGTTATCACATTATTTTAGTAAATATAAAATTAGATTAAATCTTGAAAGACATCTTATCAAAATATTTTTGTTGTCTAAAATCGAAATTAGAACATGAACAAACCATAAAAATCAGATTTAACCACAAAACAAAGACAATTTTTAGAAAAAATTGGGCAGAATTTTTAATGAAATTTTACAAATTTTAAGCTGTCTATAAATAATTGCTACATATATTTGTTAATAAATTCAATTTTGACTATTACGAAAGAATATCTTATATAATTGAAGTGTGTATATTGTAATATACATGTGATAAGTAATTTTTTAAATTTCTTTGATTTCTTATACCTTAAACCTTTTATATATGTTTATATTTCTAAATCGTGTTGATTTTAGCTCTCTTTTGTTTTAAAATTAGTTTTTTTTTATAATTTTTAAAAGTCGAAACGTTAAATTTTCATCTGTCTTTCAAAAATTATAAAAAAACTAATTTTAAAACAGAA
This sequence comes from Diorhabda carinulata, assembly GCF_026250575.1. Taxonomy (NCBI): domain Eukaryota; kingdom Metazoa; phylum Arthropoda; class Insecta; order Coleoptera; family Chrysomelidae; genus Diorhabda; species Diorhabda carinulata. The sequence continues at coordinate 18,356,199 of NC_079462.1, forward strand.
GAGACCTAAAATCATGACGATTTAGAAACGTAATATTTTAATTTATATATATAAGAGAATTCAATACCAAATATATTCGTATAGGGCTACATTAGTTGTTTAAAAACTTAAAATATAACATAAATATAAAGCTAAGTAAGAAATTGAAGATATAATTATCAAACAAGTCACAACAGTGTTAATTAAGTGACATTTCTATTTCAGGATAGCACTAGGAAAACAGAATCAACCTAGAAGGCATACTCCAACCACACATAGTGATCGACCAGACTTGGAAAATCTCTTGAATACTCTCTATGGTCAAACTGACGGTACTCAAAATACCCGACGTAGAAATAAGAAAGGAAACAAATAAAACAATTTTATCTCCAATATATTAAGATATTTTCTTTTTTTGCAAGAAAAATGCTAATTATAATGTGCGCTTTAAGAATAAAGATGTTTTAAAAATACTTCAATTGCGTTTCATTTGGTATAAAAATGAATATTTTCATTTTGGATTACTTTTTTCCCACTGTATTTTATCACCCAAATCTCACTTGGACATGGCATATGATACATCAAAAATGCTGATTACATTATTGATTATCTTCTAATACACAGGGTGTCTGGGAGCCTTGAAAACCGGTAAAAAGACAGGAATTTCGCAGAGCCGGGGATTCGACGGGATTCGGATTTTCTAATCCGAAAATTTTCAGTAATTTTGAATGAGCCAACCAGGCATAGCAAACGTATCTATGTTTGCCTAACTAACACCTGATATTGACATCGGTTTTGGGTTTCCTCTTGAAGTTTTTAGGATCTCTTTTTGCTTTTTACTAAATATAGTCAGCCATTCTGCTAAAGAAATATTTGAATTAAATAGTAGACAATTAAAATTGAGCATGTACTTTTATGTATGTATGTGGATATTAGGGTATCATATACACTGCGACCCAGAGAATCTATGTCCCCCTTACTGCGATACTGGGGGACCCTCGTGTTTACATCTAATCTGTTAATCCCACTTCTTTTAAAAAGGTCAGAATGTGGGATGGCCAGATCTTTGTCTTCTATTCCATATGCTCCCAGGTGTAGTGCTCTGGAGTTTCTTATTGATTCACACTTCGAGAGAATATGAAGGGCTTGTCTATCCCCGCATTAGCGAGCTTATCAGCTATTTCATTTCCTTAACTCCAGTGTGTCCCGGAATTAATTATAGGGTAACTTTATTTTTCTTGCCTAGCTCATTCAATTTCTCTATGCAATCCCAAACGAGTTCAAATTTTATAATACTGGAGCTTAAAGATAATTTCTCTCTATATTTAACTGGACACATTTTTCTATTGCATAAATTTCTGCTTAAAAAATGCTTGGTGTGTTGCACAGGCTTTCAGAGTATTTTGTGCTGGTCTCGAACACTCCTATTCCAGTTTTGTCTGCTGTTTAGATCCGTCCATATACCATTTAATGGCATTCTGTTCATTTCTTGTATGATGTTATGATCCCACTTACTTCTACTACTTAGTATTGAGGTAAATTTTTCAAAGCACTCTTATTTATAAAATACATTTTCAAAAAAGATACCAATGGTTTATTATGCAACCTCAAACAGTGCAAATTTTCGATCTATGGTATGTCTTTGAAAAAATGCATTGGGTCAGATATAAGAACATGTTGATCTTTCGCAAGGATTTTAAAAACTCTTTGATGAATACGGTTTCCAAATTTCTGGAGAAATGCCCCTTAGCATTCAATTTAACTAAAGCAATAAGTAGAACAATCCGTGCAACTGATGTCTGAAGCATTTGACATTTTGTAGACTGCAAACAGATGCAACGCCACTACGGCAACGATTTTCTGTCAATAAGGCTATTTTGTTGACAATTTAAAAGAAGAATCACTTATAGGTCAAAGATTAGTGTAGATTCTCTACAAAAAATTGGTGGACTAAAAAATGTAGATATTTCAAAATCTATGATACTCTCTGAGGACAAAAAACCACTAGATTTGGTGGAAATTGGAAAAAAACCAGAGAGAAAAACTGGAAACAAAATAGAGAAAAAAATCTTAAAAACTCTCAAAAACAGCATGCAGTAGTGGAGAAAAAAATAGTCAAGTCAAAAAAATAGCTTGTTTGTTTTATTATACTTGTATTTTCTAAAATAAATATCCATCATAATATAAGTGTAGTAAATTCACGAAATTTCAACCGGGAATATCTGAGAGAAAAACGGGAATTTACAGGAATTTTATTTTCAATTTTTACTGAACACCCTGAATACATTATCAAAACATTTAATAGAAATAAATCTAGCAAAATATTTGTTTATATTGTATCTTATATTCAACTTCTAGGTTATAATAATGAAAAATTTTACAAAAATTATACAAAATTAAACATAATTTTTTTACCAATCGTTACAAAAATTACTTCCATAGAATGAAACATGATTCCTGGCATAATCACATTGAATCATTCTAATGCTCCATCTAAAAAACATAAATTGGGATTATTGTCCACAACATTATCAACATCTCTTTTTAATAAGGTTTTTCGTTTTCCAGAAATTAGTTGCTTCATTGCTTCTTTAGTCATATATTCTAAAAACACTTCCTGAAAATAAAAAAAGTATGAGATCAATTTAGTTTTGAGATGCCATGAGATCATAAGGTTTTGATTTATACAATTTTCACTATATTAAATGGAAAATCTGACAGATCTTCAATTGGAATAGAGTTTTATATTTGAAGTAGTAATTAAAAAATTTCTGCCCAGCAAAACTAATGAATAATTCATTTTTTGGCTCAAATTAGGATCAATATAAAATATAATTACTATATAGTCATCCAACTATGAAAGAATTACTATGTGTACCTAAAAATTTGTTCATGTTTACCAATGGAAAATGAAATCATAGCCAAAATAAGAAAAGCAGCACTTTCAACTAAGATGCCTAAAAAGTTATTTTTTGACTAATAACATGTATGTTAGACATACAACTAGAAAAACTTTGGAAAAAGTTAACCAAAAAGTAGCAGCTATCAACCATTTTTTATTTGCATACTTCTTTCAATATTATTATGGTAATTTACATGAAATTAGAATATCATCTACCCTACCCTTGAAGATCAATGGAAAATTAAACCAAAAGTCACATAACTAGACAAACTTTGGAAAAATTCAATTCAGCTATCAACCATTTTTTATTCGCATACTTCTTTCAACATTATTTTCATCATTTATATAAAATAGATAGAATATCATCTCCTCTACACTTGGAGATCAATAGAAAATAAAAGATGATCTGCACTTCATCTATTTCATGATACTTTATTATGGTATTAACTAATAACATCGTTTATAAAATAAAAACTCTATACTTTTAAATTTAGCACATATTATGAATACATAAATAAAAGTTGATAGGTTTTACTGTCTCATTTCTACATCATACATATTTTTATTCAAATATTTGCTATTCTAGTAATATATGATTCATATTCCCTAACCAATAAATTTTGAATAATTTAATTCTTTCTATCGCAAGATTTTTGCTAATGATACACTAATACTGTTTTAGAATAAAATTTTCCTACTGTTGCTTTTGTTACCAAGAAGATTGCATCTTGAGAAATAATAGAAGAGCTGGGATCTAGCTTCATGATATTTTTAATTCTTGCTAATGGTAAACGTAACATTCTTGTGCGCTGAACGGTGTTATCTGTAGTGCTTGTAACATTATCAGTTTGTGGAGTATCAGAGTCTTCAGTCTGATTTTCTGTAATTTCAACATCTAAATAAGCAGATTCTGTAGAATCTATTTCGTTCAAATCCATCACGTTTAATTTAACTATAAGTATTAAAAAATAATATTAAAGCTTTTTTATTTTTACAATTCCTTTATGACCGATGAAATTTTATATTCAATATTGACTTACACTTTTCTGATAACCATATGATTTTAAATTTGTTGGTCCTTTTAGTTCACAGTCACCATAGTAAATTCTGTACTCAATTTTAAGTTACAAAGTTTGTAATTATGAAATTTTATAAATGAAAATCAATTTATTGCAAATACTAAATTTAATTCCAAACTAAATTTCAATTTTAAATACAGAAACTGCATTAGTTGGTAGATCGGATCGTTTTTTAAGTGGTTGTTTAGCTAAATCGACAAAGCCAACGAACCCAAGAAGATCTGTACATTCTAACCTTTTTACCTTTTATTGACGTTTAATGGTGTGATATTCTTTTATTGGGTTTATAAACGAATTTAAACATGGCTAAGCATCATCCAGATCTGATATTCTGCAGAAAACAACCTGGTGTAGCCATAGGAAGACTTTGTGAAAAAGATGATGGGAAGTGTGTGATTTGTGATTCATATGTAAGACCATGTACCTTAGTACGAATTTGCGACGAGTGTAATTATGGATCTTACCAAGGAAGATGTGTTATTTGTGGTGGCCCAGGAGTATCCGATGCATATTATTGTAGAGAATGCACTATGCAGGAAAAAGATAGAGATGGATGTCCAAAAATTGTGAATCTGGGCAGTTCAAAAACTGATCTTTTCTATGAGAGAAAGAAGTATGGATTCAAGAAGCGTTAGGCTTAATTTAACTTTTTTTTTATATCGGAAATCCTGTATGTATAATTTACTTTTTTAACTGAAAATATAAATTATATTAATTAAATGTTTTTATTGAGTACATCTGATACATTTGGTTAATTTTTTAAGTATAGTTTTATTATTATTATTTTAAGTAGTTAAAGTAAGTTTAGGGATACAATTTTTGCCTTCTTCAATTATCATTATGTTAGATGGAAAATATAAATGCTTATTGTGCGAGGAGACAAACTTTGAAAAATTGGAAGAATATAAATGCACAATTTACAATTAATAAAGGTTAAGATTTAATATGCAAAAGGCTAATTAAGGGAAAGAAGAAAATTTCTTATGATACCTAACCTCACTTTTTTGTTTATACTTTTTGACATTCTACGGTACTATAGACATGAAATAAAATCTGCAATCTATTAATAAAAACTCATTTATGATTATTCAAGTGAAATACCTAAATCACTTTATAAATTTTATAATATGGCTAAGCATCATCCAGATTTAATATTCTGTAGAAAACAACCAGGCGTAGCCATAGGCAGATTATGTGAAAAATGTGATGGTAAATGTGTTATTTGTGATTCCTATGTAAGACCTTGTACTTTAGTTAGAATTTGTGATGAATGCAACTATGGCTCATATCAAGGCAGGTGTGTGATTTGTGGAGGTCCAGGGGTATCTGATGCATACTACTGCAAAGAATGTACAATTCAAGAAAAAGATAGAGATGGTTGTCCAAAGATTGTTAATTTGGGTAGTTCAAAGACTGATTTATTCTATGAAAGAAAGAAATATGGATTTAAAAGGCGTTAACTGTTGTGTAATTAATAACCATCTTGGCAAATGTTGAAATTTTGACATCTTAAACAAGTTTATATGTGTATAGTTGCATTAAGATTACAGAATTTCTGAATTTAAAAGAATTTTGTTGATTTTCAAAGGATTCATATAACAACATTTAATGGGTTCAAACAGTATTTCTTTGTAATACAATTGCAAGATATTTTACCATATTCAGTTTATTTTAATGCATTGTATGTAAAGGTACTCAATCAACTTAGAGGTTGTATAATATCTGCCTTCTCATTTCAGCAGCAACATCTAAGTCATGACCTCATGACAACTCTTTGTTTCTTAAATCCAAAATTGATTGGAAATATACTGAATGATGCTTAGATTATGTATTAATATATTTGTGTATCTGTGTTCTCAATGTAAATGAATGAAATGATAATAAACAAATTTATAATACCTTTATTTTGTCATGTTATATTGTTACTTTGAATAGATCATTAGTAACATAAGCATGCAACCTGTTTGGAAACAGAAGGCATGGTTTTCTAATTTAATGAAAATCCAGTGACATATCACATAAAAATACTGATAATAATCACAGACAGACTTTAAAAGTCCTCCAGAAACAGCATTGACTAACTTTGTTTATATTCCATTTTTTAAATATTATTTACAATTAGAAACCTTTTGAAGCCAGACAAAATGCTATATAAAGTTATATAAAGTATATAACAATATATTTATTATTAATGTATAAAAAATTGGTTCAGGGTTCAGGGGAAGAACTTGATAACAGCCTTTGCGTAAATTTTTCAGGAGAGCAAAAAACAAGTTTGGAGACTCGTATCTTGTCAAATTTTTGTTGTAGTTTGCAAAATAAATGTTGAACTATCTATATACTTAATTTTAAACGTGTATACTCATTTTCAACCATTTAATTTTATAAAAACTTACCTTTTTACGCGAAAACTCAATATAAGTCAAATTTGTCATAGAAAGAACTTGATATCTCCCGGAGTTATCAAGTTATTCCCCTGAAAACTGAGAGATTATTAAATAATGAGGATTTTGAATTACGCACCAAAATAAAGTTTAAAACCTTTATTTATTGCTTATAAACATAAATAAATTGAATCAAATGAATAAAATGATAAAATTGACAAATTTCACAAGTTTAAAATGTGTCTTTGAAGTAATAAAATCGTTTCCAGCAGTTCCATGGTAATGTTTTGTTGTTACTGTTTCTATGTGTGTGGCAACTGGGAAAAGTAAACTGCAGCTTCTGGTCGACAAAACTCTTTTAAATGTTGAATATCTTCATACTTCGCTTTATCAATAGGAATAAGAACTGAAAACCACATAAAATTTGTAGGCCTAATAGTTGAAATTAATAGGCAATAATACACATTATAAGATTTATAATTTTTGTGTAGTGACTTCAAGAAAGAAACTACAAAAAAGTCCAAAACTAAAAGTAGGTTTAGTGTCAAGTAGGGGGGAAAATTTAACAAGGGCTAGGCTTAGTCTGGATAGGCTTGGATAACTAAGTTGAGTTAAGGTTAGTTTAAAATAGAGGTAAAATCACCTACCTTCATAAACAGGATCGGGCAAATGAAACTCCCCGTTTGAAAGATTTCCTCTCTGCCATTCCATAAATCTTCTTTGCACTTCTTCAGGAGGCAGATTTTTTTCTTTCTTCTTTTTCAGTTTAGGCAAAACTGGGGTTTCATACCAGGGGCCATTGAATTTTTGGCGGTTTCTTATTAAAGCAGGGTGTTCTTTCAAAACTTCAAATTCCCTTATTTCTCTTGATTTGCATGGCAGCTTTTTTGACTTGTACCTCTCATCTAAAAACGACGACCAATCTTTTACCATTTCCTGGTCTACTTCTACAACAGTAAATGGAGATGGCTTACATCTTGCGTTTTGAAAAACAGTTACCCAATCTTGGGGAGTTTCAGCAGGTGCAGTGTGTTTCACCAAAGCAGTGTTCTTATCACACTCTAAATACGAGTGCCCTCGGATAGGGAATGTCATTTTGATGTAATCTAATCTATTTTCCACATGAACTACATGATGCATAAGTCGGAGTATAGTTTTATTTTTGTTTTGCCCCGCGCATGAGTCAGAGAATATTTCTAGATGTCTGACTTTCTTGTATAAGTGATTGTAGATAAAGTCATGGAAAAATGATGCTACCTCATCACTCCCTTTACTTGCGATTGTTTGGGGATATATATATAAAATAGGCTCCTACTATCAGACATGACATGAATGTTAAAAGCATAAACAGACAACTGTCTTTTGTAATATACGTCATTAGTAGCAATGTTTGGGCAGGGATAATTCTTCGCATAGTCCATACAAATTGCATCCTTATGAGGTGATTTTCTGCTTGCTTTTCTTGCTGCTTTTTTTCTATCATAGAAAACCTGAGCATTAGTTAAATGAACTTCATGTTCAATATCCATTTTACGAATATCTCTGGATAGGTTTTGTTTTTTTTCTTCATCCTTTTCTTCGGCAAACTGTTTTTCGAGGAATTTTTTCTGTACAGCATATTTATCACATGAACTACATGTATCGGTTCTAGGATATCCGAACGAAATGTTGAATTCTTTATTAAATATTGTACGATATGACTCTAAACTACATCTAATATTAGGATGACAATCTTGAAAGAGTTTAAACATTTTAGACACATTTAAATCATCTGGCAGATATGTTTTTTTGGAATCCTTTTGACTATAGTGGCTTTCACGGCCTTTGAAAGATTTTATGTGGCTGCGTATAGCGTCAAGAGTCTCATCTGAAAGTTTGTGTGGCCTATTTTCATGTTTACCTTTATTATACTTAGGTGGAGTTCCTGTTTTCTTCATTTGATTCAGAATATAGTTAATCTTGCCTCGAGAAATTCCATGTATAGATATGAATGCGTTTTTACACACTTTAAATTCTTGAGCAGTGTTATTTCTCATTACTCGTACTGCATAACAGTAAGTAGCGTCTTTAAATTTGGCATCTAACTCATTTTTCACCCGGTGACGCTGAACAGGTAAAATCGTCACTAATCCTGTCAAATAGAGATTCACTTCATCATGACTTTTTAGGGAGTTAATATGTCGTAAAACTTCGGCCCTTTCACGTTCAGTAATGGCTTCAAAATATTTGTCTTTACATTTACAAGGTTCACCTGCCTCTCTGCTCTGTAAATTAATCTTTTTACTAACCTCCTTTAATCGCCCGTGTTTAGGCCTCTTCCTTGCTGACGGTGGTTTGCACTCGATCTCTTCTTCTGAGGACGCACTTTCCATTGTAGGCTTAAACTATAAACTTAACTTTGGCCTAATTAGACACTAGTTAATGTTAATAAAACTGAAAAGACACAACACTAACTTAATAACAGCAAAACATAACCTTCTGTCGTTATGAGTATAAACAATAATACACTACTGCTGCTGGTGGCCAACGCATGAACTATGGAGTTATCAAGTTATTTCCCTGAACGACTGGCACTTATCGAGTTGTTCCCCTGGAACTGATTATTTTGTTCGTAAATATCTCTGGAGTTATCATGTTGTTCCCCACAGTATTTTGTCATCTTGTAGAACTCAATTCTACCAACCTAAATCACTTATAAACTGAAAATTGAAAAAAATTGGAGTTATCATGTTCTTCCCCTGGCCCCTTCATATAGTGATTAAATTGTGCGTAAGTCGAAGAATTTTTCGAAAAAATACTAAGAGTAAAATTTCTTATCCATTTTACCTTAGAAAATAATCAACTACGATTTTTTCATAATTTCACAAGTTTTTAGTTGATAACAAATGACTGACCATCGAGACAAAAAAGTATTATTAATGTTGTTAGTTTTTTCCTCGCGTTTTGTAGTGGTCAGTCTACTTATTTTTTGTGAATCTTTTTGGGGGTGCGCCTATTTATATTTGTTCCTGAGATAGTATACTGTACCATTAACTAAGTTGGAATTTCCGTAACTGTTGTTGATATTCATACTGAACACACTGTTTACACTACCACTACATCAAAACTCACAATTACATTGTCACAATAATACAAAGTGCTACATTAAGGGAGCAAAACCTGATAATTTAAAAATCATATTTTGTAAATCAGGATGCAGTTCATTGTCTAACACACCTGCAATTTAAAAAAATCTCTAAAATTGATAAAGTAAATTCACTTTAGGTCATTGTTCCAGAATAATAACTTTATTGTTTATAACCATTATTTGCATATAATAGTATAATTTACAATAATCTTCAAGTTTTGATCACATTTTCAATGGATAATTTTTTTACTGCGTACTGTTTATACAATATAAATATATTTTGTTCCTGCTCTTAAAGCTTTCTGATTTTAAAATCTTGAAAAACAAAAAATTTGATAAGAAAATGAACTAAACCGGAGTTGTTTCTAAAGAGTGTGTTTTTAAGGATTACACCATAAATCAGCATAAATTAGAAGTTGATCAAGGTTTATAATTTTGCTTTTACCACCGAAAAAAATTTATAAATCCCTATATATATAATATTGTGGACAGACTGATCCTAGTTATTCCCAATTCGTTTTCGCTTATACCGATGTATTTTTTATTCTCTTCTGGTTAAAGTTTGTGTTTGGTAATATTTAAGTCTAGTTGATCTTTGGAATATTCATATAATTTATAATATTGTTCTTTGCTTTTTATTTAGTTAAATTCCGAGAATTCCACAAATTAAAGTAATTTCATTTGAATTTACTACTACGAGGATGTATTGATATCAGTATCATAAACAAAATATTGCGTAACGAACAATAACGTATTAGAAGTGTCAGTGTGAAATTTGACGTCAAAAAAGTAAACCACAGCAATAAATTAAAAGAAAAAAGATGTCCACCGAAATTGTGAAAATCGAAAAATTGGAGTATCGAGCCATCATCAAGTACCATTATTTAAAAGGGTTAAGAGGTAAGCAGATTTACGAAGATATGCTTAATACTCTTGGTGATCAATGTCCTTCATGTGCGACCGTGAAAAATTGGACTGCAAGCTTCAAAAGAAGTAAATTTTCCATTGAGGATGATGACCGATCGGGAAGGCCAGTTGCTGTGTCAGTCTCAGAAAATATCGATGCAGTTCATGACATGATTTTAACATACCATCGAATAGGGCTAAAACAGATATCTGAGGCACTGAATATTCCATACGAACGCGTTCATCATATAGTTCACGTCAATTTGGACATGAGAAAAATTGCTGCAAAATGGATCCCCAAATGTTTGAATGTTGACCAAAAGCGTGCAAGGGTAGAAACATCACGTTCTATCTGTGCTCGTTTTGAAAACGATGTAGACTTCTTAAACCGAATTAGTACTATGGATGAGACTTGAGTACATTTCTACAATCCAGAAACAAAGCACCAATCGATGAAATGGCGACACTCTGGTTCTCCAAGACCTAAGAAATTTCATGTCCAAAAATCTGCTGGAAAAGTTCTTGCTTCAGTTTTTTGGGATTGCCATGGAATAATTATGATTGATTTTTTGGATAAGGGTAGAACAATAACTGGAGATTACTACTCGACATTACTGACAACTCTACGGGAAAAAATTAAAGAGAAAAGACGCAGAAAGATATCCAAAGGTGTTTTGTTTTTGCAGGACAACTCTTTCCTCAACTGAAAAAGTTTAAAAGGTCGTAAATTTTCTTCCAACGAGGAGGTAATAAAAGCTGTGGAAGTCTGGTTTACAGAGCAAGAAGAAACATTTTTTTTGAAAGGTCTAGAGACGTTGCAGGTTCGCTGTAATAAATGTATCCAATTAAGAGGAGAATATGTTGAGTAATAAAATCTTTTGACTTTGAAATTTTGTTTGGTTCTATAGTAGACTTAGAATCTTTCAATCTATCCTCGTATAGCGCTGGAGTGTACAAACGAATGTGAAGGATTATAATCGTGCCTGTGAATAACTACTAATCAATTAATTGTTTTTTTTTAGAAACATCCCTTTTTTGCAGACAAAATGGAATTGTTGAACACTGCGGCTTGCTTGATTTTATTTTTCAATTGCAATTTCTGCTTTATTGTGAAATGATTTTTAATCAAACTCTTTTTCATGCGGATATCTACAAATTTTGGCATCTATACTACACACCCAAGACCATGCTCGCCAGTAACGCTAACTAATGAGCATAAAAACAGTAGTTCCCATTAGTTGTCTCTAAGGAAAATCAATGCATTCAAAGAATACAAGCTTTCCTATAAAAAATTCAACCTTTTCTGATTGTGAAATAATAAGTACAAATGACACTGCTTATTTTATTTTAAGTATGCATAATTATTAGAATATCAATTATAGAAATTGGATATAGCTGGTTTTGAATCCTAATTTAACATAAAAACAAAGATCAGAAAATAGTTTCCTAAAATTAAGGTGCGATAAATTTATGAAGTATGAAATAAAAACACATAATTAAAAAAATGCAATTTTATTATTGAAACAGAATATCAATGATAAGAATTACAACAAAAGTACAAAAAATATATTATATAAAAAAAAAAACTTAAAGCACAACTTCCATAACGTAGGGAAAAATGGCGAACTTTCTCACTAAAAAACGTTTTTTTCCAATTATTTTGTTGACATAAAAACTCTACAATAAATAGGCACAAGTGTGAGTTAACAATGAAAATATATTTTGTTCAGCTAATGATTGTTCATTTGTGAGTGAATTAATAAGTGCATCAACCTGCATTTATAACCATATTCTAGAATTATTAAAATTATTGATTGTAATGTGTTTTTAGTGCTTATATTTAACCATGCAATCAATGTATAATATGAAATTCCTCAAATGATACCAACAAAAATAAGTTCATTACTGCCACTGAATTAAAATTCGCTCAAAATAAATAACAAAAGTCATCTAAAATAAATTAAACTTTTTCTTTTCTTTCTTTTCTCCACTGGTTTTTACACTTTTATCAACTTCTGAATTACTCTTATTTTTGTGCTTTGACTTCTTTTCTTTTTTGAGCTTTTTCTTGTCTTTATCTTTCTGTTTTTTCTCTTCTTCTAATTGGGATTTATTGTTCTCTCTACTTTGGGCAAATAAATTAATGTGATTGCTTATACTATCATCTTCTTCGGCTTCACGAATTCTATCCATTTCAAGGCACTCAACTATTTTGTTTCTTCTTTCCACGATATCCACTAATCTAAAAAATAAAACATCATTTTAAACAATAGTATTGAAAAATGAAAATAACAAAAAATTAAGTTAGCCACAAGTCAGGCAATCAATTCGAATTGTGACAAAGAGAATTTATCAACCAATTTATATACTTTAAGATTTAAGGAATGTTAGTTTTGCATTTCTCACACCTGTGACTTTACCACTTGGTTGTTTTCCAAAGTGGATGGTGCTTGATCAAATATAGTAATTTGAATATATACTGGGTAATTTAAAAAAGTCAGTCATGTGTCTGATTAGTGAATGGTAGGGGATTTCTGGGATTAAAAGTTCATTCAATTACCAGTGCAACATTTTATAACAGGTGAGTTATAGAAAGCAGTTCGGACTTTCCATTCCTACTTCAAATAAACTTTGATTGAGAAAACAATAAGACGTGCTTTCGCGTCAAGAGGGCGAACTATACTTTGGGTCTGGCGCGACCCTGCGAGTGTAGACTGTTGGCAATCTTGCAGTGATTCGCATGTGAGTGAGGATCGGCCAATAGAGATTCTTCAAGTAGAAATAATTTATATACAATTCCTATAAAACTTGTATGGTTCAGTATCCTATTCTATACACTGATAAATATTTATGTCTATTGAACCTAAACTCCAGATTAAATATTACACTGTTTTGATTATCTCGAAACGCCGCCGTAACTTTGGACATGTAAATCGGTTATGTTTAACGTTCCCTCACTATATAGTGAAATTAAGTTTCACAGCTATTTTCAAATTATAAGCGTGTGGGTGCGTTTTGCTATGCCGTCCATTTATATCAGTTACCTTTTGCATCTTTCTGAAACATCTGTAGTATTTAATCTGGGCATAAAACACATGATTGAAATAAATATATACCTGCATATAAATAAGTCACATATAGAGACATTTGAAAAAACACATTTTTATTTAAAAATAACAGAACACTTATACAAAATTTATTTTGTGAAATATGGGTATGTAACTGTGAAATAACCCTTCTACAGACACTATTTTCTCTTAATACAACCAAATACATCTGTAGCAATTGTTAGCAGTGGACTGGGTTCTTAAAATTCTTTTTAGTTGAAAAATTACTCATGCTTCGATACATCAAGAACCTGACTCAAAAAAAGTTATTTTGAAACAAAATTATCTTACACACGTGTAACAACCATATGTTAAGTAGGTATCGGGAACATTTGTTTTAAAAGTAAAAGAAATTGTTTTGGTCACAAACATTACAGTTTGAGAAGTAGGCTAGACCCTTAAAGTCCATTTTGAATTACTCATCTTTTGTATATCAAGAACTTGACTAAACTTCAATAAAAGTTATTTTGAAACAACAATATCATTCACACATGTAACACTTTTCAATAAAAATGATTAAAACATGAATAATGTCCAGCTGTGTTTAATATTCTGTTCTTTTTTTGACTCTTTGTATCATAAATAAAATATATATACACACACCAAAGAATATAATTCTACAATTATACATTTTAGTGCTCACTTGTAATAGTTTTTAAAGTTTTAATTGTTTTTTTTGGTCCATATTATAAATTGTAAACTTATTTCAACTAATTTGTTGTATTTTCATCAGTCATCCTCAAAAAAAACTAATTTGAGATATATTTCTTATTCAGCATTAATGCATTTATAGGGATGAATAAGATGTTCAAAAATACTGAAAGAGAATGAAAACTTGTATGTTTCTATAGTAGTTTCTATTAGTAGTAGTAGTATAGTATATTGTATCAATATTGTTGGGTGTTAGCGCTGCATTATTAATTTCATGTTCCAATATACTTAGTTGTGTGTGACATTTGTCTGCAAGTACTAACCGAAATTGTAAACATTCTCTAAAATGGCGTCGATTCAATATTTTATTAAGATAATATAATCAGAAAGGTAGATGTTAGCACTTGTGCTGAATAAATCATTTTATGTATGTTTTATAGCACAAGGATATAACAATAAAATTAAACAATCCATTTTATAATGTTTTGAATGGGTACTACGGCATCAGATCATTAAATGTGACTACAGTTTTCGTTTAAATTTTACTAGTACTGCTGAATTGAAGTACTTCTTACTTTTTAATTAGCTGTTCTTCTCGGGCTTTATCAGAATCAGTTTTAATAGCTTCAGGAAGCATCATAAGATATCTAATTTCATATTCTACATCTGCATGTTCTTCTTCTAATCGTTGTTGTCTTTTCCTGAAAAAATAATGTAACAATGAATTTTGTCGAAGTAAGAAAGTCGATACTTACAAATACATCAATTCAGTTTGTTTTCTAAATAGTTCATTCTTTTCATTGACCAACTCGAATAATTGAAGAATTAAGTCTTCCACTTCAATGGGAATATCATCATCTGAAATATTGAATATTTTTTCAGTAATATCGAAAATAATAGATATAAAAGTACAATTTGAAAACTAAACAGCAGTTATGTTATTTGGGAGGTGCGATACATGAGCAATAGTTTTACATCAAAAGAATATCAATGGTAAAACAAATCATTCAATATATTGAGTAAGAATCAAATAAAATTTAAAATCTGCAAAAATTAATTCAGATAGTTTTATGGAAGGTACTAATATACTGAAAATATGAAAAGAAGACTTTGTAAATGTGGATATGGAGGAAAATGCTGAGTACATCTTGGATGCCAATGAAATCATCGACAAAGCAAGAATCGCGAACGAAGAGTCATCGTCATGGACCAATGTCAGCTGAGGTATGATAAGGATCGACGAGGTAGATGGACTGTGCGTCCTCTTACCATATATTAATGGCTGGATAGAGAGAAATCACTGGGAGGTGAACTATTATTTGAACCAACTACTCATGGTTCGTAATTTACTATAATGTATGACCAAAATAAGGAACTCAAATTTAGATAGAAATTGGAGACGGAAGAAACTTAATCAAAACAATATTTGAAAAGGAAACCATTACGTTTATCAACAACTTATTCAAATGAAAAATTGTAGAAAAGGGACTAGTAGCTACAATAACAAGGTTCAACCTTTAGAAGAAGATGATCACAATTTAATTAATAAATTTTCCAAAAATCTCAGTAAATCGTCATGTGGAACCAATTTGAGTTATTCAAAAATTAAAGTAAAAAAGTCTAAAGGGGAAAAAAGAGACTATTATCTACAATAACAAGGCACGGTCTTTAGAAGATAATGAAACCATTATGATTAAGTCAACCAATCAAAATTATATTTTTTCTTTGACAATAGAAATATTATGGACTTTTTAAATATATGAGTTTCTAAATTTAGAAGCATAAATATATCAAAAGGTCTAAGAAATAAGAAATTTATATCAGTTTCTATACATTGCAACTTCTTCAGATAAATACATGTTATACTAAATTAAATAATTTATATTTTCCTAATAATATGGGTGCAAGTTTAGTTTGTCCAGATTTTTCAGTCGTAGGTTTCAATAAAACAATTGCGGAACTAAAATGTCCTACACAATTTTCAAAACATTGTTCAAATATTTCCAAAACCGTGATAGTGACTATGATCAGAGCATACAAAGCATCAACAATCATTAAATCGACTAAATTGAAATATTAGGGGTCCGACTATTACCAAAATGAGACTGTTGATGTCAGTCACAAATTCGATACTTCTGTACGGCGTAGAGATATGGGGAGGGACTAAGCAGATAGAGATCCACTATAAAAGAATAGCCAAATTGCAACGCAGAGCCGTTCTTAGAGTATATATGCATACCGGTTAGTATAAGAACCTGTTGGTTCCCAATAATGGAAACCATATCAGTAAAGTAAAGTAGAGTCATCACCATGGACCAATGGCCGCGGAGGTATGATACGGATCGATAAGACTGCGCACCCTCTTACCATATGTCAATGGCTGGATAGAGAGAAATCACTGGGAAGTGAAGTATTATTTGAACCAACTACTCATGGTTCGTAATTTACTATAATGTAATTTGGAGCATATTCACGCGAGGATCCAGCATCCAGATAAATGCATTAATACATCAATAATAAATCATATCTAACTATCGCCTTAAATAAAATTTTCCAATTTTTTATATTATGTGAACAAAAAAATTACATCTGAAGGTATTTACTTGTATTTTCATTGCCCGTTCCTTCACATTTGTCTCTGATAATCAGTTCCAAACGTACACCTTGTTTTTCCAGACCTTGCAATTGAACTTCGATGAATTCCAGTTCCTTTTTAATTTCAGTCATAGGAAGACATTTAATAGTTCTTTTTTGAACAACTGGTTTTGTGGGTGCTTGTCCTTTTTTTCGTTTCCATTTTCCAAATGTGCTTTTGTTCGGCGCAGGCAGATTATTGGAATTTGTAATGGGAGAAATATCTGAAAGAAAAAAATTATTTGGATTATAATTGTGATGATTAAAGCAATACTTCAAAACAAAAAGAATAACCTGTTCTGTCACCAGATTTATGTACAGTTTAAAATTGTTCTTTCGCGATGCTAATAAAACATGTTCAGGATTTAAATTCTAGTGTTCGTGGAGCTCGATTTGTAATTCTGAACTTGTTCTGAATACGTCCAATGTATCCTCGGACATGGATAAGGATTTTTAATCTGGCACACGTGCAATCATCCTTTTTGTGATATTTACCACGAAATAACCTTCAACTTATGTGGTTTTCTACGTAATTATATTTAAAAAGTTGACTTTAGACTTACAAAAATCAAGAATAAACCTTTGGCCAGTTAATTATATACATTTTATCTTCCTAGCTAGTTTTGAATTCAAAATATAATGCTAGATGTTAATAAATCGTTCGTGGAGGAATGTATGTTCGGAACATTTTCTGAACAAAGCATATGCATTTGACATGTCCAAAAGATATTCAGAATACATTCTGAAGGTATTCACATATTATTCAACTTTCATTACAAACCCATTGATGTCCTTTTGCCCATATTCAGATTTAAGTAATACTTTACTAACGATAAGAAGTAAATAAGAATTGCTTATGCCAAATGAGAATCTCAAGTTATCCTTAACTTTAAGTAGTACTTAAAAAGTGTGGTACAGACCGGCATGCTACTAAGTAGTTGTAAAACCCACAGGTGCACTTTTAAAAGTTTTTGCCCACCCCATAATACATTCATTAAATTTCATAATATGTAATACACTTTGAGAAATTTCTATTTCATATTGTCAGGCGAAGGTCGAAACTGTGTCTTACAAATCGAAAATAATAGTGTCCATGATTTATTTACTTTGTACAAGCGCATGTTTATATTTTGTCGGGAGTGCGATAAGTTAAAAAAAGTACAGACTAACTTCTTCATCTTTATTTAGCTGTGAATTATTTCTTCAGTGTATATGATTGTAGTTTAGTCCCAGTTAGCCTTTAAGACGCAAGAACGTGCTGCGATTTATACATTTTGGACTAAGACATTTTCTTGTGAAGTTCCTATACGAATTGTTTTCGTTCTCGCAAATTCGGACTTGTAAGTTTTAAAATGGGTAAAACCAAGAAACTAGCGGTTGAAACTCGTGCATTAATCGCAAGACTTCATAGTCTAGGCAAACGTTACCGTACTATTGGCGCCGACGTCCCATGGATTACAACGTGAAAAAGTATGCATCCACCAGGAGCTTAGACGATAGAAAGCGTTCAGGGCGGCCTCGAAAAACAATAACGTTGAAGATAAAAGTATTGAATTGATCAGTAAACGTGATCGACAACTCACTGGCCCAGATATAGCAGTTCAGATCAATGAATCTCAGAATATGCTTTTGAGTACTTCTCAGTGAAAAAGAGATTCAGAGAAGATTGTTTTTTCCAATTTTTGTAAATTGAAATAATTTTTTTCTATTATCTGTTGATATTTAATTTAAGTTGATTTATACAAACATTACAGTATATTTTTGTGGCCCTTTTAATATACAAAAGCATTAATTATATTGTCGTTTGAAATCTTGTTTATCGGGTCTGACCTATGGATAACAGTACTTTTTCAGTCCATTGTAAATAGTTCTTATATCTTTCCAAGCAGAAAAGCTTCTCTCACCTCAATAATTTGTAGCTGGTGTACAAGAGCAATACGAAGTGTTATTTAAAAGTTTGGATAAATATTTTTCAAAACCTTTTCTCACAGGAACAAAGACAAACTTTTTAATGATCCAGGACTTGGTTTCCTTAAAATAATCATTTTCAGCCATTCCAATATCTTTATTAGGTTTTTTATATAATCAGCAAACGATAATTGAACCTCATAAAAACTTGTCTTCTCCATGTGAATATTTGTTTTCCAATTTTTGTGAATTAAAAATTAAATTAAATCCTCCACTGATTATATGGCATAAGTAGGAAATATACAATTGAGTTTACTATTTGATAAAAAATGAGAATTAAACAAAATATTTTTTTGCACTAATACATATACTTACTTTCTATATTTAGACTTTGCTTATTTCTAATTAATTCATCTTCAACACTTCTTTCTTGTTCAATTTCGTTATTTTCCTTGAGGACTTCATTGGAGGGTTTAATTAGTTCTTCTTGATCTTCTCTATAAATTGGTGTGGAATTTGTTTGTGGTGGTAAAGGCGCCTTTTTATTTTTTCTGTATTTTGGTGTTGCTCGAGGAGAATGTTGCTAAAAATACATAAATCATCAAACTTTAATACAATGAAATGTAATAGTTTGAATTAATTGTTTAAAAGTTCTAGGTACAAAAGTTGAAATATATCTGCAATATTTTAGTTTAACTTTCTAAGAAAGGTATTTCAAAATCTTACCACGCTTTGACTAGGTGTTGAAGTTAAAGAACTAGCGTTTGAGTAATCAAATAATCCTGAAACTGGAGGTTTGGGAGCTGGTCTCTTCTTTCTTGTACTTCCATAGTAACTTCCACTTGAAATAGACGAGTTCGAACCAAAGTGATGATTAGCATTCGACAATCCTAAAGATTCTTTCCGCTTTGTATCTCCAGAATTTCTGGTAACACGATATTTTAACATAATTTATAATTTTATTAAGAAAATGAAGAAGTAGACAAATTAGTCTCAGTTATATATCGATATTTTAAATATGTCTAATTATTTGTAAATCATTTTTTTATTATCGATTTTTTTTAAATACGATATTTATTAAAACATTTTTTTATTGTAATTACTCAAATTACTTTTGTTAAAGCTCTAGACAGACAGAGAATAATTGTACACTAAAATTTTCTTAACTCGTATAATCTCAACACGAATTTATAAAGAGTTGCGGTGTTTTGGTTTTATACCTCAATGTTTTTAAAAAGAAAACAAAAAATCGATAATAAAGCAACCGTCGGTAAATATTTTTTATTGACGTAAAGCGTAATGGTAACACGCGAAATCAAATACAACCGTTATTAAAACACTCCACACATCCTTGTTGGACGTAAACTGTAACTTTATCTACGGAAGTTGCCGGTACTTACTGAACCGTTAAATGACTAGAACATTAATGAAATAAAGTGATTCATTAGTTAATAACATTATACAATAGAAACGTCGTGTTTTTTTTGTTCTTTTTTACAACAACTGTGCTCGGTAGTAAACTAACAAATCTACTTGGATGGTTAAAGTGCCAGCAGTATGCCTAAATATTGAAACACAGTATTGGTTCAAGTACAATTTAACCCTGTAACTTGGTCGGACATAATTCATCTGAGAGATCAAGTACATTTATAATCTTATCCGAAAGAGAAAGGGTATAAATTCGACTTCGAAGTCATAAAGATGTTTAATTAAACTAAACACACATTGAAAGACCGCTCAATAAGCAGAATTATTGTGGGTGAGAGATGCTCCAAAATATAGAAGAACAGATGCAAAGTTAGATATTTTGCTGTCATTAGAAGAGGATTCTCACGCAACTATAACAGAAATTGGGTAACAACAAAATGTTAATCAGTCATTTTGTAGTGAAGTTTTTGAAGAAACTACAACTACAACCACACAAAGTTCAACTTGTTCACGAAATATTAGGAAAGAAACAGTATTTTTAGACGAGTCAACGTTTTGTTTAAGCGGTACATTAAATCGACAGAATTATAGCTACTGGAACACTCCAGCACCTCGAAAAAAATTATGTTTAGATAGGAATCGTAAGGGACGATTTATTGGTCCTTATTTCTTTCGTGGGAATTTAACAGCTGAGCGATATTTACATATCATCATATGGCAATACTTCTAATTGCAACATTGCTAGATTCACATAATGAGGAAAATTTGATCTAGTTAACGACAAATTATTTGACTATATCGTGGGCAGTTACCAATCCGATAAATTCCTTGAATTCAGCTACCTCCGTAGGCTTCGCGTTTCTAACTCATTGAAAGCGGCTAGGAAGATAGCTCTACTCTCTGTTCTGAAACTCTGTAGGCCAAAACATATTCTACCCATTTCGCAGATTGAACGCACCCGACGAAAGGTTAAAAAGTTTGTAGAACATATGAAGTGTATGAAAGCTAAATGGAATAAAAGTTATTTTTGTATTAAGTGGGAGAAATGAGTGTTTTTGAATGGCACATGAGAGCGTTAATTTTTAGCCGAAACTGCATCAAGAATTTTGTCGAATGTGCCATGAAAACACGAATTTTTTACATGAAATATGAACATCATTTATTGTAGGTACAACTGTGAATGTAAATTTATATCGTTTGAAATATATTAAAAATAAATACTTCCAATACATCTTGACGTAGTTTTTTGTCCCAGAAGTTATCGCTTCTGAAAGACCCACACACGGCAAAATCACTCATTCACGTGGACGAACGTCAAGTCTAAAGTTTGAAATTTCTGAGTGCTTAATCTTTATTAGTTGGTAAGACGTTTACAGCCGATTTCATAATCCCAACCTAACTGGCACTTTAACCAAAGGTTCCTTTAGATCAAAGGGCCCTTTAACTTAGTAAAGTGAAGTGATTCTATAATCGATTTGTAACAGTCTCTAAAGTAAGGGCCAATTTTATAATCTAAAGAAAAACTGGAGATTGAACTAGAGTTCAAACTATGACTAGGTTAGGTTTAAGTTTAAACTATACTTTAAATCAAGAATAAACAATATTGCTCTATTCTACAGGTCACAGTTAAAGACATTTTTCCGTCCGTTGTCACTAGCGTGGAAATACAACCAAAATTTTTCCGATATTTGTTTTAAAGTTAAATTGTTTATGAAAGTTGTATAAACGATAATGAACAAAGAACAATTTGCAATTGCATTTTATCTGTTAATGAAGTCGTACTTTTGTATAGCTTTGTGAAAATTACAAAGGAATGTTTTCGATAGAAGCACAACAAATTTAAAAAATAAGTAGAAGAATCGAAATATTTGCTGTATATTTGCGCGTCGACAGTGTTGATAATTTCTTCACCATCATCATCGAGTTCATCAAATATAAAGTGTAAATCTGAAATCTTTCTACCAAAACCCTTTATATTGAAAAAATTTGAACAATTTGAAAAATATAGGAAGGGGTTTTCCGTTTCATGTTAAACTGAAATTTAAAATACCCTCGCCGGTAACGTTCAAGCCGTAGTCTGTCGGTAAACGCCATGTATGAAACGTGAAAAAGTCGATATCTGTAGTTTAAGTTGAAATTTGAGGTTTAAACTTCACTTGTAAAATTGGGCCTAAAGGCTCCTTTAAAAAACGGAGGTTGACAATACTCTGTACTTTTCCAATATGAGTGCTAGCTAACATTTCTTTACGTTTGATGCAATGTTTCATTTCAATTATTCTATTGTATAATTATTTTTATCATTTTCAATGATAAGTGTCGAAGATTTTATATAATTGAAGCAGAATTTTTATTTCTACGACGTTTCTTGTTCTTATAATAGAATTATTGTAACAATTTTCACGTTTTCCCATTTTGTCAAGAGGTATCTCTGAATGCGATATCCACTGTCACCTACTAAAACATGTCTTTCAAGTGTTCTTCCTCAAACTGCCTTTTCAAAGCACTGTTACTGCTACACTGTTATGAATCCGAAGCCGAGCATCGGATACAGTTTGTACGTTTTTATCTATGTCGATATATTTTTCGTTTTCGCATGAGCTTGAACTTGAACTTAATATTGCACAATATCTAGCCATTCTGTCATAAACTTTTTTAAAATAACAAAAGTTTTTGCTCGAGCTGATACAGCCACGTTTGAATGAGCGCGCTGCAACTCTTGACGATTTTTAATCCGTTAATAAAAGAATGCGCCAACTCGGGATGGGGATATTTCAGGTAAACGAAAAGGTAGTCCGAGTACATAATACAACTAGTGACGAATTCATTAGGAGTATCACCTGTAATTTAATACCCAATCCACATTGTAAAGTTGAAAAAATCCAGAAATTAAAACCTAGATTCTTTAAATCCTTTAAGTTAGGTTAGGTTAAGTTACATAACCTAAATTTACAATTTCATAAATAATATAGATCTTTTAAAGAAGAGTATTTTTCAATGGATAATGATTTAACTAATAACATAATTACATTTGGATCTGAAATAAATTTAAATTGTGGATGACACTTTTAAATACCGCTTAAAGTACTTTTTCCAGTTGTTCACCGTACATGGAGTTCACAATAAGCATTATATTCCGTAGATCTTTTGCTTTCAAACAACGTGCACAATTAAAATCCCGAGCTGCATAATCTTCTGTATCAAGTTGTCTAATCTTCATGACAACCACGATCATGAGCTGGCACATTGTAAAGAAGTAAACAAAAATTTTATGGCGGGTATTAAAATCAAGATTTCACAAAAGAGAAAACGCGAAGACCACTTGCTGACATTTTTTACTCCGACTCATATTAACAATCAAGATGTCGAGATTGGGTCTTTGAAAATTAGAATTTTCCGTCTTTCCGTCAAAATTTTAGAAAGAAGGGTTAAATTTTAAATAAATACTCTAGTTGGATTGATTGAGATGATTTGAATTTTAGTATTTCAGTTATTCAGTTATTTGTGGAAATTTTGGGTTACATCGATGATCAAAAACTTGAAGATGTAACCGGTAGTGTACAGGTCTTGAAAAGAAAATAGATTAATTTCATGGACGCCTTGTTAACACAATCTGTGGCTGCCAGGTCGGCGTTGTGATCGAGGGATGGAAAAATTAAATATTTAACTTTAAATAAATTAGAATGAATATGAAAATAGCTTAGTTAGAGCATAGGTAACACTATATAACACACTCAACGATTTTAGGTTGAATGGTTTATTACCAAAGTTTTTAACCCCACCCTACCCACGTCCATCCCTAGATAGCAGCGCCGTGCCACGGCTATTTCGAACACTTAAAACCCGGACAACATGAGAACCACGCCACTCTGCACAAATTGGTCTCGATTTCAAGACCTGTACTATATGATTGCTCAGTTACTGGATATTATGGAGTATTTAAGAAAGAATATGGCTAGAAAAGCGATAGGAAGTTGATAAAGTTCTGTTCA
This sequence comes from Diorhabda carinulata, assembly GCF_026250575.1. Classification (NCBI taxonomy): domain Eukaryota; kingdom Metazoa; phylum Arthropoda; class Insecta; order Coleoptera; family Chrysomelidae; genus Diorhabda; species Diorhabda carinulata. The sequence goes on from NC_079462.1 coordinate 18,380,293, forward strand.
ATAAATAGTGTGTGTTATAGTATGACGGTATCGGTTGTTGTATTAATTTATGTTCCTAATAAAAATCAAATAATATAACAAATATTTACCTTTGACTACGAGGCAGTGGAACAGGTTTCGCTACAATATTTTCCTGTTCATCGTCATCGCTGGAAAATGGATTCAAACTGATTTTAGGAACACTAATTTTTTTTCTTCTCTGTACAGGCACGGGCTTCTCCTCGTCATCACTTTCAAAGGGATTAACACTAATACGTTTAACACCGTTTTTCCTCAATTCTTGACAAAACGATAATATATCGGGATCTGGTACAATTTTTTTCTTCAATCTCGGACTTGGTACGGGTTTTTTAGAAATTATAACTTTCTCTTCTTCTTCGTCTTCACTTCCAAATGGATTTGAAGATTGATTAGGCAATCCTTGATCTTCGTCGAAAGGATTGAGATCAACAGGATAACTTTCTTGTTTTTCTAGTACATGATGGTCCTTAGAAACGGGTATTGTTGGAGAAGCTTCTGAAATATAAGTATTAATTGCTTCGATCACTTTAGAATTTTCCTCAAAGTCATTTTTCACATTGTAATTGATAGTTTCTGCAAACTTTTCTTGTGGTTGTATTTCTGAATCATTATCCGTGTTGTTGATGTTGTAATTGACAGTATCTGTAACTTCTTCGGTACTAGTTGTATGTGTACCATCGATTTCAATAGATACATTGTCTGAAATACTGTCTGTTTTTACAGTTTCATCTTTAGTTGTTTCTAAGCTGTTTTCTTCTAAAGATTTCATAATTTCGACGCAATCGTTTACAGCTTTTATAGAATCGTCAATGATACTGGAATTGATATCTTCCAAATTATTTTTATTGTCCTCTTCAAGAGATTGAATACTAGTATCTATAAAATTACTTTCGTCTCGAGAAGAACTTGATACGGATATAATACTTGTATTTAAGTCGTTTTCATTATTAGCAGCATGAGGTAACACATTGTCTTTCAGAGTTTCAGCAATAATTTCTTGTTGTTTATCAACATTTAAGGAGATGGAGCTAATAAACGATTTTTTAGGAGATTCCATCGCACTTGCGGGTCGTATGTTATCATTTTTTTCTGTATAGTTATGTTTGCTATGCAAAATATCTTTATTTATATCACTAATATTACGTAAATCATTTTTAATACTAATTGGAATGGATGATAAAGTTGATAAAGGCACTGTTTTTCTATTTACATCAGCCTTGATATCAGTAACGTTATTTTCAAATAATCGTCTTCGAGTCTTAACTAAAGACTCCTCAGAAGATTCTTCTTTGGTAACAACATTTTGAGATTCTTGATCAGAACTTAGATTAAGGTTAAATTCACTATGTACATTGTCTTTGTTAGGAAAACCGCTGTCGTTTTGCACAATATAACTGGTCTTTATTATTGGTTCATTATCTGCACTTATGTCGAAATCGGCTTGAGCACTTATCACTGAATATGCACTGGTTTTTGAAGGAGGTGAACTTTTAGGTAAATCGGGAGATTCTTCCTCTTTATCTTCTATCGCTGAATCACTAGACTCACTGCATGGTATTTGGCTTCGGAAGAAATCGGATCGGGCAGAATAGAATTCTTCGCTTAACGTCTGAACTTTTTCCGCATCGGCGTTTTCTAAAGCAGTCTCGAACTCCGTACTGAATTTATCAGGCTCGTTCGTAAATACACTCAAACTCGCCGATTTTTCCTCATCACTCATCGACCGTTGCAAAACAGCTTTTTGAGATGATACAATTTTCTCTTCGTCTGGACAAATTTCGCAGCAATATTGAGAATTTTCTGTTTCGTAGTAATCTCCTAGGATTAATTCACTATTGCAGCGAGCGCAGCGGAAGCAAGTACGATGAAACAGCGATTTTCCTACATTAAGGCGTTCGGCTATGAATACTGGTAGGCCGCATTTGGCGCAAGGCTCTCTGCGCTGTTTGCCTACTGTGAGAGCCACCTAAAAAAAAACATTTTCAAATTTACATTAACGGAAAATACTGAAACAGGACCGAAATAACGCCCTTCACCCATCTATTCATTTCAGGTCGTTCTGTTATACCTATTCATATGCATCAATTTTTGATTTTTAAAACTTGCCAACAAGAATTTTCATCTTTTTAGACTCTTTACTTTCGATTGTTGTATAATTTGTTTATAAAATATATAAAATAGAATCGAAGGAAAGTCATTATTAAATTATTGATCAACTATAGTCGGGATATACTTTTTTGGCCGACCCTATCGCGATTAAATTTTCATAAATCAGATGGGTGGAGGAGGTTCCTTTGAGATCAGAGTATATATCTACTAAGATACTTTGATTTAAATAAGCTTTCAACTAAAAATAACTTCATGAAACTATTATTTATAAATCAATTTCATTATGAAAATGAACATTAAAAGATTAGGCAATTGTCACACAAACAAGGGAGCAACTAAGCAGAGACATATAATTCTGTTAATAAAAATTTCTGTAATGGAGTATTGTTCTGATTCCATTAAGACACTACTAAGAGTATTTAGATTCCATATAACTGAAAATAAAAAAATGTATGAAATATCAAAGAAACTCGCTCATCAGATTGGGATCAACATAGTACCCAGTGGGTCCAGATGGAGGCTGTAGGTGAATATCCAATTATTTGATAAGCAATAACCAAATGGAGTCTCTAACCCAGTCCGTACACGTATGGCTCCAAGACGAATGCTTTGGCCGCAGCCGGTTTCTGAGTAGGACACCTCCAAATAAGCAAATTTTATCGCTTCGGGAACATGCCATAACGACTGAAATGGTATGTTCTAGGCAAGTTCTGAGGTACAAAAAGTCCTTAAATAACTGGTGATTGATGGCTAGAAGATTCAGATTCTTTGGATCACTAGGCCAGATTGGGATTAACATGATAATAATGGTAATGTAACTAAAAGTATAGCTATTATATCCCTGAATTGTTTGCCCCTATGACAAGCTCTGCGAATATGAATGGAAAGATCAAGACGGGGGAAGGCACATATAGGTGGGCCTTCTGTCTCTCTTATCAATCAACTTGCCCACCTGAACCGACATTCTATTAGTCATAATTTGCTCACTGACATTAAAAGGTTCAAGTCAATGTACCTGATCCTGAAGTCAAGAATACCAGCTTTTGGTAGTTTTAAATAGGGTACGAGGGGACTGTCAGTAGGCCTATGTGGACAACGGTTCAAGACCATACACTGATAAAACTATGAACTATTTAACAGTAGAATAAAATATGTATATGTTTGACATAACTAATTTACGATGAGTTTTAAAATCTTTCCAATCTTTTTTCTTGTTTTGAATTATTTTGAAATTATTTCTACATAATATTGATATTCTAATTGTTAAATCCATGTACGTAAAAAGCATTGTTTTTTCCAAAATATAGTTTGTAAGCATGGCACAGTATTGTAAAAAAATCGAACACAAAAACTTTTTTTGCTCGAATAAATGAACTTCATTCTTTGAATACCGTACTATTTAGAATGGAAATCTATTAGAAAAAAATATATGTAAAAGATAATTTTAAGAAATGGATACTGAGAAAAAAAATATTGTAAAACTTATCGCAATAAAGGCTCAGTTTTTTAGCTTTAACTGATCTACAAGGTTTAATTATTTTTTCTTTGAGTTTTTCAAGATTTAACTAGTTTAGATTTAGAGCTACGTCAATAAATATTTTGATTTGAATAGCTACAAAGAAAAGAATCATTTGAAGTTAAATCTGGTGATTTGAAAGGCTACTTGGTTATATCACCATCAACAATACATTATTTTTTTTTCAAGGAATATTAAATTGAAAGTTATTATTAGTGTCAAAATGGTATATCTATAATGAATAATTATGATTTCTAAGAATGTTTCCTCGAGTTATGGATATAAAACAATTTATTTTTCCTAAAAATCCTTCACTACTCCCTTGTCGTGTTATAGCCGGGACTTCATTTCTCGGCAGAATAACGTTTTTACCTGTATTAATAAGTCACAATATTACTTTTGCGAGGTATAAAAATCACTATTATCTACTAATACTATAAAAAATGATTACTTAATTACTTAATATGAAAGTATGCTAACTAGTTTGTATATATTACCTCTAACAAAAAATTTCAGGTTTGTATTGCCCGATTATGTCCAAACTTTCTTCCTAAAGGAAAATAAACAGTGTGGGTTAAACAAAAAAAGCAAAAGCACATATGGCAAGTTTTTGTGCAATGTTACTGTTAGAAAAAATAGTTATACTTCAAATTTATTTTGATATATACGTTCTATTGCAGCAATAATTTCTATGACCATTTTTAGTACCTACAGAAAAATCTGAAGAAAATTTGACATGCAACAATTAGTAGTTCCCATATACAAGGGGATTGAAGTGAGTAAACTTTTGGATTTAAAAAAAAGTAGAAGCACAAGAAAAATATTTGTTACCCAATCGAAAACACACCTTGTCAATCCCAAAGGATATTTACTATAATCTTCCTGCATCTTAAAATATCAAATCCGTCCCCATTCGTTCTGAAGATCTCTAAGCATTCTTCCACAAAATTTGTAGTATTTTAGATTTTGGTTGATAATTTCAAACAACCAAGTCTGGGTGAAACTTTTGGAAAACTAAGCGAATGCTATGTTTTTGGAGAACGACGGGTTTGATGAATATTTTCATCAACTAAACGACCATTTTGTCCACTCTTCTATTCAGGCCCGTTACTTTTGAACCAATGCACAATTTTCGAACAGTAGTACTTACATTCCTTATATTCATATATCTATACAATTTATTCAAATCTTTTGGGTTTTATCAGCAAAAAGCAACACATTGTGAGGGATTTCTGATTGGAGTGCATATTAAAAATTTGATTTTCAAACCACGGATAAAGTGGAAATGTTCCTGTTTTGAGGGTTGGACACCGACTGAGTTATTACATACGCAAAAACCAAAATATACGTGATCGTATTTACGTGTATCGGCATCAGTCTGAAAATTTCTTAGCTTTAGGAACAGCCATTGTACAACTAAACTAATACGGATTGCGGTTAGCTTTAAATAAAATGGGGTTTGGAGTTTCGAGGTTTTCTATTTAGACTTTTAAATTGTAACAGATTTTTTTGAGCCTTTACGAGTTTTTCTGTTAGAGGCGTTCTGAAATTATGTATCTAATGGTATCAAAATGTTGATATAAAAAAAGGAGTTATGTGGATTGCAACTTATGCTGACATGTGGGTGATTTGCCACTGTCTTCCGACTTGTGGCTAGATAGTCTAGATTAGCAAATAGAGCAACAATTTACTAGACCATGATGACTATCCCTTACTGTAATGTTTTTATAAAATTACATTATAATATTGCGTAATAGTCAAGTGTTTGAAACTGACAATTATCAAATAATTAGCGTAGCAAAAAAACGGAACTCCAGATAGTGCAATTTTGTGAAGGTTTGATTCCGTGGTGGAAATTTGTCTACCTCGTTTCGGACGGGCTTTCACTTAAAAACTATAAAAAATTTTGCAACTGATGAAGTTTAATCGGCATGTAATTTATCAAGGTGTTGTTGTTATACTGGGTAAATAATAGCAATCAGTTAGGAACAATTTGTAACACACTGGAAATCAAAAAAACCCGATGAGTGGGTGTCTCGTGAGTATCGGCGATACTTTGTTGAATCTCAATGAAATGGATACAATATGGCAACATATGACGTGAGGAGTTAAAAAAGATTGCAAAATTTGATCAAAATCATATATTAGAAAAATCGATAGACTATTTAATTTATTTATAACGGGAAATTTTCTTTTTTGAGATTTGCGACTATGTATGCCTATTGAAAAAGTCAGAACAGTATTTATGAGTACGAATTTGAAGGTTTCAAAATGCAGTATATGATACCAAGAAAAAAAAACAACAAATCTTTTATGATCGTTAGTTCCTAGTGTTGATGTTAGAATATCAATTAAATTTAAATAAACAACATTCTCACTTGAACATAAACACTATCATCAAGTTTTGAAATGGATGATATATTTATGTTTTTTAGGATCATGACGATTTTAAATACAAAGTGTGTGACACAATTGTTTAAGTTACAAATATCATATAAAAATTCATACTTTAACGATTTCTGTACCAATTAGTTTCTTTTAAAATTTGTAAATATAAGTTTCAAAGTTTCAGTAGGCCGTCCATGAGTTCTTATAAACAAAACAACTGTGATTATTATTCAATATCCCTTTATTTCCATACACTTTCCAGAATATCCGACTAAACTTTCGGCATTCAGCAGTGCTAACAGAAAATAGTGGGTGCTCAATCTCTGTGAAACCACATTCGTGTATAGTAGTCAGTGCATACCTCGGCTGATTTTGCTGTGCCATTTTTCAACATTTCCGTGACATAAATGTCTTACTAAGTCCGAGTAACATATGACGTTCATGGTTGTATCTGATTCATTAAAATTTTCGAAGGGATAGCTTCGCAGTTTCAAAATATTGTAGCCATCACTTTTTTGGTGCTTTTCTTTTTTCTCATGAGCTCTCTTCTTGGTTCTAGCGGCAAAGTTCTAAAACTCACAACATTCTACTCTACGCTGTTTTTGCGTTTTCAATTTTTGAAAATGATGGACACAAGTCACCGTAAACAGCCTCTATTTTGTTTTGGATTTGTGTTGAGGTTGATTCTTCTTTGGTCAATCATTTTATAACAACGCGAACCTTATTTTGAGACATTTTTTAAAACAACTTGACTGAGTAGTCGTGTGAGCTCTACTATAATAAAATGGATTGTAGCAGCAAGTTGAAACTTTGTGTAAAGCTTGTTGAGACTTGTCACTCAGGCAATTATAAAGATTTTGGGAAAAACACTCTATTTGCTATATGAGGACAAGAGCTCATGGACCGCACTACTTACGTGTAAGGTAATTTTTCACTTGTATTTTCGTGTCATCGTTAGAAGTTTATTAAACATAAAAGCATCGCGAAATGATTTTCCAGTGTGAATTCAAAATTGAAAATTAATTGGAATAATAACAGAAAAAATCATATACGTATACGAAAAAAAATATATCTATTATGAAACGGTGCTTATGAGAAGAATCAATTATGAAAAAGTCAATGTATTGAACATTCATTCTGAATGAAAACATCACCTAAACCAGTATTTATTCTAAACTTTGCAAATTGTTGCATTACGTGCGTTTATTATACAGGGTGTCCCAGAAATTGCACGCCAGGCTGACACGGGAGGTAGATCAGCTTTAGATCTATCAAATAAAAGCAACATGACCTCAGTAAAAGTTTTTTAGTTTTCGAGATATTAACACTTTTAGGTTTTTTCAGAAAATCTCTACTTTTTGCCCTATTTTTGTCTGTTATGGGCATAAAAAACCTCTAATTTATAATTCTTTTTTTTCTGGGCTACCACTAATAGTTGGTTGAGACAACCCAGTATTCATTTTAATAAAAAGTAGCATGACATTAACAAAAAAAAAACAACTCAATCTTACCTTTTGTTTCAAAGCGAAAACCTTAACTAAAGTTTGGTTAGCGACTGTGAAAAAAAAATGTACCAGACTGAGTCAGAAAATGTTCTTAAAAACTAACCTACTTAGTGCTCTTTAAAAAATAGTATAATATTCATAGCTTTTTTTTATTAAAAATTGAATAATATCAAGTATAGTCATTGAAGTCGTACTACTTTCGCAATACTTCAAATAAAAAATAATACGTAATACAAAGTTAAGCCGACTTTTGTCTTCAACTTACAACTTTTTAGTTACTGTAATCGCTTTTTAGTTTAGCAATGTCTAATAGAGTTGTCCATTATCCTTTTATAAGCTTATCTGGATGACACATACCCAAGAAGATGGATTGGCCGGCTAGGACCAATTTTGTGGCCCCCACGCTCCCCAGACCTAAACCCACTGGACTTTTTCTACTGGGGATGTTTAAAAGATAAATTGTACAGTAAACCAATTCGATCGGTCGATGAATTGCGGCAACGAATCAATGAAGCAGCTCGCGAAATTACTAATTTAAGTTTAGGACGTTTAAAGACACAGTTTTTAAGAAAACGCAGGTTATGCATAAGAGCAGGTGGCAGAAATTTTGAAAATCTGCTATAATAGTTTATTCAATGTAAATTCTGAATGGTAAATGTTTATTTGAATGTTGTAATTGTAAAATCTAATGAAAATAAAAAAAATACAACCCTATGTTCTGTACCCAAATTATTTTGATGCCAGCCTACAACAACAATTATAAAAGTAGTACGACTTCAATGACTATACTTGATAATATTTAATTTTTAGTAAAAAAAAGCTATGAATATTATACCATTTTTTAAAGAGCACTAAGTAGGCTAGTTTTTAAGAACATTTTCTGACTCAGTCTGGTACATTTTTTTTTCATAGTCGCTAACCAAACTTTAGTTAAGGTTTTCGCTTTGAAACAAAAGGTAAGATTGAGTTGTTTTTTTTTGTTAATGTCGTGCTACTTTTTATTAAAATGAATACTGGGTTGTCTCAACCAACTATTAGTGGTAGCCCAGAAAAAAAAATTATAAATTAGAGGTTTTTTATGCCCATAACAGACAAAAATAGGGCAAAAAGTAGAGATTTTCTGAAAAAACCTAAAAGTGTTAATATCTCGAAAACTAAAAAACTTTTACTGAGGTCATGTTGCTTTTATTTGATAGATCTAAAGCTGATCTAACTCCCGTGTCAGCCTGGCGTGCAATTTCTGGGACACCCTGTATTCAGTTAGAATGTGGTTCTTATATAAAAGGATGTCTTACCGAGCAGTACACAGGATTTATATTGAAAGCGACAGATACTTATTTTACTCAGGACCGGATTAAGAGGTCTGGAGATTTTAAGGCAATATGGAGTGGAGTCCTCCCCAAAATAATTTCTAAAATGGAAGAAATAACTATTTTCACTCGAGTATTTTAATAAATAAATGAAGTAATGCTCCAAAAATACTAAATCTGCCCCCATTCGCTTACTTTTCTGGAAATCTGCAACAATCTTCTACAAAGTTGGTAGTCTAGTTTTTAGTTGATAATTTCAAACGACAAAGTCGGTGAAACTTAGGAGAAACTAAGCGAACGCTGAGTTATTATGAAACAAAGGGTTTGACGAATATTTTTTATCAACTTTCACGATCAGTTCGTCAATCACAATAATCAGAGGTCCACTCTTATTTTCTGCTTGAACGTCAAAAATCACAATACCATTTAAAAATACAATCAAAAATAAGAATGGCCTGAAATCAAATATTAGTGTTAACGAAAGGAATCTTCAAAGCGTTTTTTGCCCAAAAAATCAAAATGTTACTTCTGAAGTTTGAAGAATTTTCTTATGTATTAGTTTATATCATAATAAAGATAAAGTGCTATTATATAGTCGTGAGGATAGAATACGGGCTAAATATCCTCAAGTAATTGCAGGTAACTGCAATTGCAAGTAACTTGCCTTATGAAAATCTGGATACAGGCTGATGGTGAATGTCCAATTATTTTGATAAAGTTACCAAAAGGCGCCAACGGTTTAGAGGTACACAGTATGTAGACTTCTGCGGTGGATAACCCAAAATAAGCGAATTATTCCCGATTGGAAAACATGCTACCGTCTTCCAAGCTGAAGTTTTCGCTATTATAGAATGTGGACGGGCGATACTTAATCGACGTCATAAAAGCCCAGTTATCAGTTGCCCAGTTGCTATAAAAGCCATAACATCTGAAACGGAGTGTTCTAGGCTTGTACTGGAGGACAAAAAGTTCTACAAGAACTGGTGAGTGAGAGCTGCAAGATCAAGCCCGATTGGGTACTCGAACACTCAGGAAATAAGGGTAAGGAGGATGCTAATTTGCTTGCCAGATTGGAATTAGCTAAGCCACAATGGGTTGAAGAATTCATTATCATATAAGTTTAGCTATTTGATCTCTGAATAGTCTGCTCACACGGCAAACTCTACGGAGACGGATGCAAACATCTGCCATAAGACAAGCATGCCAGTGCTTTTCTACCATAATTTATTGATATCATTAAGAATGAAGTTCTTGTGTCTTCTTGTCATAATAAATTTCTATAAACAAATAGTACCCAAAGCGTGCATAAACAGCCAAATACAAGACCCACACTGTTTATTTTAATTTTAGACATATACAATAGAGTACATCAATCTATGTGATAAATGACAAAAAAGCAGTGAATGAAAATGTTAGTCAACTATTCCAGAAGAATCAGAAATCATATTATATTGCATCTGTTATTTAATTACAATACAAATGTGTCGACTCGTCATTTTTTGGTTGCTTCCTATCTGTATAAATTCGCCTTTCTTACTATATTTAGCACCATGTCAATTCTGGCTTTCTCCTATAATAAAATATATGCTGAAAGTGAGACGTATTGATACCAAATCTGACAATAAGTTGGCCGCGATAAAATAGAGTAATTTGAAGAGGTCTTATTCAAATCTTATGTTTGTTTGCTTCGTTCTCGATAAAATGATTCACTATATTTTTTAAACACTAATTTATATGATATTAGTGAATAATGAAATGGTAATAAAAAATAATCCGTTTTAATTGACATTGATCTCGGTAATTTTTTTTAGATTTCCTTCAACTTCCAAACTACTGATCATACTGTTTACACTACCACTACACAAACCCTCAAATTACACTGACAGGTAAACAGTTTACCTCCAGTTTTTGAAGTCGATAACTTGGTTATCGAAACGTGATATTAGTATGAAACGATATTAGTATGAATATCACCAAGGGTTCCAAAAATTCCAACTTAACTTCCAAAGTAACAAATCTAAAGTATCTACTAAGTTTTTTCCTCTCGTTCTCACCGTTTCCGGTTTTTACATATAAAATCGTTAAAAAATCGACATAGTGAACTAATCAAATTTGACCATATTCAGAGAAATGTCAAATTGATTGCATTACATGAATTTTGGCGAAATTACATGCGTGTAAAATAAAAACGTCTCTGTGAGATTTTTAAAAGTATTGCGACTTTCTCCTTTTTACATGTCATTAGGACTTTTTGGAAATTATGATCGGGTTAACACGATCATGATCTGAACGTTAGGAAAGTAATCGAGTCGTCGTTCATTATCATTCTGAAACTGATTGAAGTAATCGGGTCATGCGATATGGTAATAATCTATGTACGAGGGTTATCTGAAAAGTTTCCGACCTCAATCTGAAGATGTTCGAAATGAATTCTCAAAGAGGTTTTTACTAAAATTCAAGCCCTTTTTGAAGCTTATTGCATCGATTCATAACTGTTGGTGAAACACAACACTTCTAAAACGAAAAACTGACAAGATAGCGGATTGCAAAGAGCGAACCTGCTCGGAAAAAGGTAAAGACGGTTTCCTTATCCAAAAAAGTGATGACGACTGCCGTCGGGATAGTTACGGTAGGAGGGTATTAAACATCCTTGTTTGATAAGGTAAAGGGAGAAATTGCAAAAAGCAATCGCATTTGAAGAAAAAGAAAGTGCTTTAATCACGAACCTTCTCACACTTCAGTGGACGTCTTGGCTAAAATTCGTACTTCGAATTGATTAACACCCACCGTCTTCACCAGATTTCGCCCTCAGCGACATTTTCTTATTTCCTTACAGTAGAGAGATTCTCGTCAGATGAGGACGTCATCGCATACGTAAACGCCTATTTTGAGAAGACGGGTACTATTGTTTGCAAGAGTTAAAAAGATTAGGGCATCGTTCTAAAAGCGTTGACTACTATAGATCTAAGAAGAAGCGACCCTTAAGGCATTTGTATACGTCCGTTGTTTTCATCGGACAAGGAACCGTAGACCTTTGTTTACATCTGCCGGTTGGAAGGTTCATTGAACTCTATTTTAATCTTGTAGTGCACGAAACTAAATACGTAAGGCAGATTTAATATATTCTTTGTCAGACACGGTTGCAAATTTATGATGCAACGAAAAAAATCATATGCATAAAATTCAAGATGTAATATGCCGTTTAGCCTCTACACTGAGTAACTGACTCAACGACTGCTCATTATAAAAATGAAATATCGTACAGAGGGAAGTGCAAGTACACGCCTTTATTATAAGCCATTTACACTGCTAATTCGACAAAAAACAGGGGATTGTTGGGTGAAAAAAACAACTGTCATATGAAATCAGTCTTAATCCCTTCTTTTGATGAATCAACTGCAACAAGCTGATACCTTTTCCTATAATCCCAATCAAAACAAATCCAATTTTGCTGAATCTCACTTAATAAAACTGATTGGTTCGATTAAGAGAAACCCCATAGTATGATCAACAAGTTGAAAATCGTTGTTATAATGACTTTCATAGTTTATGTGTGATACACCTTTATATATAAGTTATTCACGAAAATAATATCCAGTAGACACTCCTTGGAAACTTTTCTTTGGTTTCTTGTGTTTAACATTAGCAGATAGGTGAATTTTACTTATATCCTCAGCACGTTTGCAACAAAGAGATCAAACCAAATTAAAAAAACAATCAGACATTACTGCAAAAAAGTGAAGAACGATTTGACAAGAAGATGGAAGAAGACAGCAAGAAATGCTCAACATATTTAGGGCTACAAAACACAAATTATTTATAGAAAGAAGTAAAAAATGCAGATAACGGAATTATAGAGCGAGTAAGAATTACGTTTTAGAGAAGAAACAATTGCGTACAACTTTTTTTCAGCATTTCTAGAGTCATCACCTTATTTGGTCGACCACTGCGAATCTGGTTTTCGCAGATCGTACGGCCTCGTTCAAACCCTGCTACCCAATATATTACTATTGACAACGAATGAGTTCTAGTTTAGCTTAGATATTGGTTGAGCTGAAGCCTTTTACATAAAAGTATTGTATCACATAACGATGACCAATTTTTGGCGTGTTTACAAATTCACTGACACCTTTCACTATTGATGATGCTAAACAAATACTAAACAACGTGGCGTCTTCAATCTTGAAACATATGCTGTATAGATGGCGTGCTTTCTAGCACAGTGGTATTTTTCAAGCAATTACCGCCATCTCTAGGTCAGGCCAGGTATTTCTGGGACCATCCTCGTTTAAGAAGCGTCTGATATTGTTCCTTAAAAGCAAATATGGGAGAGTTTACCACAAAGAGGAGTTGAAGTTGAATCTAGAAATAATATACACCAGGTAGGATAAAATAAGGACAACTTCATTACAAAAAAGGAGAAGAGGACAATCTTGCTTTGATTTACAGAAAATTTCAAGATTTTTCATCTGAACTATATAATATATATAGAGATATTGTATACCAATTGAACTTTACGAAGTTAAATACAAAGTAATTAATAATTTGGCTTTTACGTTTCTATTCTTTGTTGGATACACAAAGTGGGAGAGGCTCACTTACACTCTACTTCCTTGTGCGTCCATTTAAGCCTTTTCTGGGCAGGTCTATAGATCTTCTGCTATCCTCTATCTTACTACAGGACCTACTCATTTTCTGTGTCTTTGTTTTCACTGAAATTACATATCGACAATTCTCCTTTGTGACGTCTCCACGCTCATGTGGTCTCAAATATCATTCTATCTTTCGACTATTAGAAGCTTATTTATTTTCCGTTCTTCCAGGGTTCATTCAGGTTATTATATACTAAAAATTTCGTACAACTTTCATCCTACTTTCACAGCATATTTCTAATTCTCTGGATTTTAGATACTTTGTATAAGAAAATATTTTAATGTTAAAGTCATGCAATATTGTGAAACTTTAAACGCTGACATTACATGCAAAACGAGTTAACTGCGTGAGAAAGAAATTAAGAAACAGTAATAGATGATAATGTTAATATAGACACAAATATTATAGGAGAATCAAGCAACACATGAAAGTAATGAGTGCTTATCTCAGAAGAACATTATAATAGTTTAATTTTATTGGCAACAAATTATAAGTAAATGTGTGAATGGCGATAAAAGTGTAAACATTCAAAGCGAATTAGTTATGTGCTATTTATATTGAAGTAATAGGCCAAGTAATATGAAGCATCTGCCATAAATCCAATTAGAAAAAACACTTTTTAATTATACTATTCAATTTTTATTATTAAATACACAAAGCGAAGAAAAAAGTTTTTTATTTATAACGTAAAATATGACTAAAGAATTTGAATGACATCAATTAATCAATTGTAGATAAGTGTGTTATGATTGAAATGAGTCCACGGTCGACCTGGTAATTAAACGAAGAGAAAATTCTCTGTACGTTACATAGATTGACCAATTTTGAATTTAAAAAGGATTTTACAAGTATGGAAAACATTTAATGAAACTTATGTTTAGATTTTTCAATGATAAAGAAGATACGTGCAGTTAGAATGGCAATTTTATATTGCAGATCCTTGAAAGCAAGTAAAAAAAATTGAACAGCTAAAAACCCATTCCAAAATCCATTTTGACAAGTTGATCAGGAAAAACTATGCCTGGTACCAACTCCTGAGGAAACAACTAGACCACTACGAGTACAGAGAAAAGAAGAAAGAAAAACAACCTTCGTAAGAGCCTGATAATCCTCAAATAATGAGCAGTACCTCAGATAGAAACAGGGTCCATACTGTGAGCCCCCATCGCTGTTTGTTGAAACCCGTTCCCACCTTGTCGATCGTCGGTGTTCCCCACGATAGAGCTGTACCTGACCCCCCTGCCACTACATAGCAACTCACATCCAATAACCCCAAAAGCTATTTGGTACGTCCAGCCATTTTTCTATTATTTCAGTTTTTTATTCCTCACGTGGTAGTGGTTGGACACACACACACACACACTCACACGGAAGTCCTTACGGAACTGCGTTCCATTGAAAGAAGAAGAGCGAATGACGTCCACTAGAAGAAAGAAGATATAAAATCTTAGCTACCAGAAGGAAGAGCAGCAGCTAATTCCTCCCTCTGCAATGTAATGCCTAAAAGGCGGGTCCGCGGGGGATGAGAGGATAGAAGATAAGAGGTTTAGGGTTTAGTGAGTAGGGACACTAGCGCCGCAAAGTCGAGTCTCACATATCCAGGCGTACCACCTATGCCTGGAATCCGTAAAAAGGATTCCCCTCTTATAAAAAAAACACACACACACACACACAATAAGTCGATATCACACTAAAAACTACCACAGTCTCAGATCTGCAGAGGAAAAGCTTTTCTTTATCAGGGCCATTCCGAAAATTAACAATATCCTAAATAAATATGTCTCTATACCTGTCACAAATAATCCGAATCCGTCTCTGCGAAAGAACACATCAACAAAAGCGTATAAATAGAAGATGAAAGGGTTAAATTAAAATAGAAGATTCGCAACCTCTTTAGAGGGTGCATTCTGAAAAGGTCGGGAATGTGTGCATGAAATATTCGATCTCATTATCCTTGTAATAACCTACTGCCGGAGCTCGGCATGTAGTCCATTAAAAAATCAAAATTTTTTCTTACGTTTGTTGTGTTTAAAAACTGTGTTAAAAACAAAATAGGACAACACATTTATGAGATATACGAGGTGTGGCTATTAAATAACGAGACTAAGTGTTGCTACATAGAAAGTAAGCATGCGCCAAAGGTTAACGACTGTTCAGGCTGCTTAGCCTGAAGCTTACTCCCTTGAATATAATGTAAATCGTGTCTTTAGATGAACGAATATAGTTGTGGCCTTCGTTTGTATAGAATTTTTACCATAAAAATGATAGACTTAAAAATAAACTAACAGATTGTTGTGAAATTTTACATGGAACCTGGAAAAACTGCAAATTTATTGAAACAAGTTTTTGGCAATTAATGTTTGTCGCGTCCACGGGGTTTTGAGTGGTTGAGGCATTTTCAAGATAGCCGGGAAGATGTTGAAGACGATTCACGTCAGGGTCGCCCTTCCACGTCGGTAATCTTGTTCGATGTAACCAAAACCAAGTATTCGTGGGATTTCTGAATCTATAGGAATTCACTACGAACATGTGCAAAAAAGTGTGCAAAACTGAAACTCGCAATAATATTTGTATTGATACTTTGAATACGATTGAAAATGACTCAAATTTATTAGAAAAAGTAATAACGTCTGATAAATTATAGCTACATTAAAAGAAACAAGATATAAGTCGGTTGAAGCCTGTGAATGAAAAGACGTCCTGCACTGTTTCGAAAAATGGAAGATGTAGGGATAGAGGAGGGGTATATATTAAAGTTGATAATAAATATACATATTATCAAAATAAATATGTATGACCAGTTTGGTGATTTAATACACAGAGATCAAATATTTTAGATAAAAAAAAATGTTTCCAAACTTTTTCTGTCTAGAGTTGACTCATTCATTTAAGATTCAACTGCTTTTATATTGATAATCGATATCATTGAGATTGTTGAATCATATTTGATAAAAACTGTATCAGTTGGTCCTAAACATTATACAAATGAAATATGATGCCAAAGTCAGGTTTCTAATTTGATTTATGTTATAACAAATTCCCAATTGCTTGGCCTATAATTAAATGTTGATTTGGCTGTAGCATCATAAAATTATGCACGTTCTTCAATTTTTTTAAAAATGTCATAAAAATTTCAAATCACCAAATATAAATTTTTCCGTGGTAAATTAAAAATATAATTGACATCATCCACGTTGTGAGAATTTTAGAACTATCAGCATAGAATTAACCATAGATGTATTTGCAATACAATTAATGTTGTTCATCATTTTCACATTTATTTTTGTGAAATCAAACCCCAATGAAAGCTTTTAACCGAATGATTTATAAACCCAATGATATACGCCACAACATGAACACAAATGTCACAGTACATTGCACAAAAATACAAAAAATAATGAAAACAGAAAATCATGTTCGTTTAATGCAAACTATTGGAATTGAATTTTAATTTCTATCGAAATAAAAATGATATGTATAAATGAATTATTTATCGAATTTGTGCTACTTTTATAAATTTCTTTAGTTTCTTATTTCGCAGACCTTTTAATATTTTGTTTTTGTTGCTAAGTTATCTTTATTTTAGGTTTCTTCTTATTAAAAATTAAATTATAAAACAGATAAAAAGGTCGGTCTTTATTTTGGTAAAGACCGAAATAGATCGAAAGATTTTTTACCCGTTTTAAAATCTAGTTTTCAGTGAGAAAGGACCTAAAAGCAAGACAATTTAGCAACCTTTTTTAATGAATAATCTTTCAAAAAAAAAGCCTCAATATTCGAAGGATAGCCCATCGTATTCTAAGGTTTAACTCAATGCTCAGCAAGCATTCTTTGGGATTAGATGCAAAAAATTGTTGATTGCATTTTCAACATTTCTTTTGGATTCAAATCGAGCGGTGCAAAGCCCCAACTAAATGCTGGATGTGTTAGGAATCCAAAATCAAATACCACTTCTTCCGCGTAACTTACACAGTAGGTGGTTTAGCATTGTCTCTTTGTAAAAGATCTCGCATTAACACTAAACATTCATAATTCCACCAGACCACTTGCCGCTCGAATCGACATCTCTTTGAGACGGGTTCTGGTAATTGTCCTTTGTCTAACCACTGATTCTTCATGTTTTGGGTGTCTAAATAAATCAATATTTCATTGCAAGTAAGAATGTTTCTGATAAAACAATCAATTTTCGGCAGAACGCGAACGATTTTCAAGGATCAAATCTCCACAAGTAAATCGATTAATTCAATTTTGTGCAATTCGCTCAATAACTTTTTTTCTTTAATGCCACGGCTGCTTTGAACTTTTGTTTGCAATGATGTTTTAACAATACACAAAGTTCATATTTATCGCACTCCATACTATTTATTATAAGAAAGTAATAAACAAAAAGAGAATGGTTAAAATAAAGTGGCAGACGTGACTGATGAACCCGAGTTAGCCTACAGACGGCCAGAGCTCACAAACAATTTATCGGGACTCATTTCTTTGGAGAAGTTCAAGAATGTGGAATCAGCTACCAAGGCACGTCTTTTAGGAGATCAATATCGACAGGCATCTCCACACAGCAGGCACCACTCTACTTAATCGAGTGTAAAAACGTTTACCCTCTCGTGCATGCATTTAACATAAAAAAGAAGTAGATGTACTTTTTATAGAATTAGAGACTAATCTTAACAAGTTACGACATGGTTAAATTGAAGAGTAATAATTTTCGCATATGAAAGCCGAAATTACTTAAAACACACTCTGTAAGTTATACCTCGGTAGGTGAAATAAATTAAAGGTCGCACAATTCCGTTTTTTTTTTCATAATTATTGATTATATGATGTTATCAATCGAATGTTCCTTAATACTGAGGAACAAAAGGGAATCGTACCATGAAATAAGATATTGATGGTTATGCATTGTTATTCACTCTCAATTACTTTATTTGCAACCATAGAGTTGATATTGAAGACAGAGATATTAGAGACGTGTATGTAGAATTGTATTATTGGAATAGAGAGAAAGGATACCTCTCTGTTAAGGCGTTTGGCGTTACCACCTCCCCCCCCTACTGATGTTCTTACTCTCTTTCCTTCTATAATCAGTTCGGGTCTATTCAAAGAAGCTCCCATATATGATATGACGTTATATGATAATCTTTCGATTTTTATTGAATTTTGGCAGCTACATAGGGTCTCGTAGCGATTCATATTCCCATCAGTTTTAGAGCGTTTTCCTATGTTTTTTAATGCGTAGAATCGATTTTTCTAGGGTGTCGAACCCGTATCGTGTCAAGTAATTTGTTATAAGCAACTTAATAGTTTATAAGCTGTAACTCTTAAACAAAGAGAGATATGAGTATAAGATTTGCTTTAAAAATATCTACAAAAAAAGTTTCCACAGTTAAAAAATTCATATTTAAAAAGTTATTATCAATACAATGCAAAATTATTGTAAAATTAACGTGTTTCTCACTTTATCGGTCATTACTTGATGCCTACATGACGTAGAAAGATTTAAAGCAGCTCATTTTAAACATTAAAGTTAAAGCTTCAAAATGACATGCGGTAGACCTTTTAAATATTGTCTTTTAAAAGATTGAATGTACAAATTTTTATGAAAAACAGCACTATAATTTGTTTATAAGTGTTTTAAGAGTATATAAATTTAAAAAAACGAGATGCGCGTTATAGTAGATTAAAGTGCAGAACAATACCAACATTTTGACTACTCCCATTTATGTTTTCGACCCTTAATTGTAAAGTTATGCATGTTTTAAATTGCGCGATTACTTCTTTACAGTAACTTAATTGAAGTTAATTTTTTATGGCCTCAAGAATATATTAGTACTAATATATATTTATTATTTAATTGTTTTATTGCACCTCATTTTTTTTAAACCTTGTTTCGACGAAAACTACGACATACATACATATGCAGTATTTTGTATTATATTTCATATTCATGAGCTTGTGGGTAAGCTACTTTTTTGGAACTAAATAGTTTCAACTCTCTCAAATCCAAAAACTTTTGGGTTTAATTTGTTAGGTTGTAAATTTAAAATGTTAATTTGCTCGTAAGTAGCATAGAAAGCACTTAAAATATGGTATCTGATAGAATTTGACGTTGGTGGCAATTCCGTGTAGTTTTACTTTCAAAAAAGTATTGCAAACAAATACATATAAGTAATAATTAGAAATGTTTTAACATTTTGTTCAGTATGGAAGTTAATATATTCCATAAAATTGTGAAGAATATACGTAAAAATCATGTAAATTAAAATATATCTTTATTATTCATATTGTTAAATTTATTATCTTGTTTTATAAATTAAAAAATAGATATTTGTTAGGTGCAATAAAATAATGAAATAAGAAATTTTTATTAATATATTTTTGAGACTATATAAAATTAACTTCAACTAAGTTACTGCAAAAAAGTAATCGTGGACGCGCCTCAGATCGCGAGTGCGCTCTTTAGCCTCTGATCGCGCAGTTTAAAACCTGCAAAACTTTACAACTAAGGTTCGAAAACATAATTGGCAATGGTCAAAATGTTCGTATTGATTAGAACTTAAAGCTACTATATGGTGCATCTCGTTATTTTGAATTTATATAAACTTATAAACAAATTACGGTACTTTTTCTAATGAAAATTTCTATAATCAAACTTTTGTAACTTATTAACAGATAATCTTTAAAAGGTCTACAACAACTCATTTTTAAGCTTAAACTTAACTTTAAACTTTGACGTTTAAAATGAGCTGCTTTAAATTATTCTACGTCATGTAGGAACCAAGTAATAACCGATAAAGTGAGAAAAAACGTTAGTTTTACAATAATTTTGCATTGTATTGACGATAACTTTATAAATATTGATCTTTTGTAAAAAACTGCAAAAATCTTTTTTGTAGATCTTTTCAAAACAAATCTTTTTCATTTGACACATTATTTTTTCATACCTCTTATAAAGAGTTATAGCTTTATAAATAATTAAATTGTTTATGAAAAATTCCTCGACCAGATTTGGGCTCGGTATTATCGAAATATCGATTCTACACATCAAAAAACATAGAAAAACGCTCAACGCTCTAAAACGGCTAGCTACCGTACAATAATGCATTTATAAATATCAATTCACTTCTACAAAAATTTGATTTTCGAAATATTAAAGGAACATAATTTTCTATAGAAATGAACAATGTAATCATGTCAAAATTAAGTTAAAAATTATACATACTTTGGTAGGCGGACTGGTAGAAGCGGGAGAGACAATTCCATGTTCGGACGGCACTTGGGGTCTTTTTGGAGCAATCCTAGCAGACGATGCACCTGAAACAATAGTTTTATATAAGAATAAATATTTTATATTGCTCTTGTTAAACTACAAGAGAGTACTTAATTGATTTTGCATAATAGTGGTAGTCAGAGAGCTATTTAATTTGAATTAGCCGATCTAAATAATCTGACAATCTCATATATTATGTAAGTTAATTATACAGTTTAAATATTGACGATCGAGTTCTAATAACACCGATATATAAAGTTACAATTTTACAGATTGTTTGAAAACTATATTTTACAGTAAAAGATGGATCTGAATGGAATAATAATACTATAATATACTATCTTCTTCAAAGGATACTCATACGCATTACGTTAAAACTTGCGTTGAAATTGTTTCGGTTTTTTACTTCTTATACTTTGTTAATAAATCGTCTTGATTTTAGGTATCTTCTGATTTTGATAAAAACCAAAAAAGTCGAAACGACACTATTTTATCTGTTTTAAAAACTAATTTTCAATCAGAAGAGATCTAAAATCAAGATTCATCAACAAAAACTTGGATATGACTCTGGATTCCAGGATTGTAAAGTTAGGTGGCATGTTCTGGGAACATATCATCAGAATCAGTCTCTGTATATTCATTTATTTATATTCTTATACAAAGTACAATGAAAATACTAACATTCTAAATTATAATACTTTCACTCGTCCGTTTTTAAATCTAAAATTATGCATAGTCTAATCAACAATCACGAGAAAACAAAAAATTGCCTTGACAAAGGGTTGTAAGGCAACTCATCAGCATTGAGTATATATTATTTACTTAAAAAACACCCTATTCTTTGAGTTTCAGTTACACACAAATGTGGTAACCCCGAAGATCATAAAAAGTCGATAGGAGCCAACGCGAAGACGAGGTTGATAGAAACAAAAATTACATTCATAATATTGTTAAACATTTAAACATTAGTTTAGTAATTGATGGAAACATACAATCTGTATAAAACAAAGCGTGAATTATTTATATTAATCTCAGAAAATCATAAACAGAGGCCATGAAAAGATATATGTATATATATATAGATATATATATATATATATATATATATATATATATATATATATATATATATATATAGGTAGTTATTTTTTTTTTTTTTAAATAACGACTTGTCACACTTCCTCAGCAATTTGCTGGGAAACATTCACCACCTCTGCGGAGTCCTGCTTTGCAGAGAGGCTCGGACGGTTGGAGTGTCCTTCTAGTCGTCTACGGCCCCTTTTGTCACTTATGGCATCGTTCCTGGAACATACTTCATGAGTGACGGGCTATCAGTGGTTTCCTTTTACCCTACGTCTCCCTTCCCCTCTCGGGATTAGGAGTTCGGGTTCCTTTCTCTCTGCTGTCTTTGCCTTTCATCTTTTTCCTTGTTGCTGAGAATACTCTTAGCCAAGTTCTGCACCAATTTCCAGTTCTCTGTGCTGTCAAGCATCTTCTCTACAATGTTGTCTGGAGTGAGCTCGCATTCCAGCTGTCTGTAAGTCCTGTCTCTGACCTCTCTCCACTTGTAGCATACGAAGATGGTATGTTCGGCGGTGTCTACGGCGGCACAGTATATACATCTATCCGTGGTGTCTTTTCTGAACCGTTTAGCATAGCATCGAAAGACGCCATGTCCTGTTAGGACCTGTGTCAGGTAGTAGTCTACCTGGCGGTGCTCGCACTTAACCCACGGCTTGATGTCTGGTATTAACCTTTTGGTCCATTGGGCCTTTACTGTCTCACCTTCCCATCTAGTTTGCCATGTTGTGAGGGAACTTTCTCTAGCTTCGTTGCTATTCTGTAGCGATTTGTACTTGGATGTTCTTTCCTGGGCTAAGAGGTCAATGGGCACCGTAGCCGTAATTACTTGGAGTGCTACTCCAGACACAGTTCGGAAGGCGGAGGCTACTCGCAACAGCATGTCTCTTTGTGCTCTATTGACCGTAGTAAAGTGCTTTTTTCTCATAAGCGCTTTTTGCCATATTGGGGCTCCATATAGGACAATATTTTGCATAGCACTACACAACACTGCTCTTTTGCTTTGCCTAGGACCTCCTACGTTTGGCATAATCCGAGCAAGTTTGGACACCCTTTCTGTAGCTTTCTTTGTTACTGTTTCTACATGTTTGCCAAAATTTCTACTTTCGTCAATGGTTATACCTAGGTATCTCAAGTTCTTTGCTGGCTTTATATTGACTCCGTCTACGCTGAAGCTTATTTTCTCCCTCTTTTGTTTACCCTTTAGTAGGATTGCCTCAGTTTTGTGGGGGGCAAGAGCAAGCTTGTTGTCTCTCATCCAGGTATTTATTTTTTCCAGGCACATGTTGGTGTTAGTAACCAATGTCTGTTGGCTTTCTGCTCCGACTATCAGCGCCAGATCGTCAGCAAATCCTATTGTTACAGCATTACGAGTTAGTTCTAAGCTCAGCACGCCGTCATATAGTACATTCCATAGCAGTGGGCCTAGGACGGAACCCTGGGGAACACCTGACGTAATATCCATCTCCCTATTCTTTTCTAATTGCAGCTTTCTGTTTCTTAAATAGTTAGAGACAAGGTTTATTAGATATGTCGATATATTCCTTTTTTGTAGCTCTTTGATAATCAGGCTGTGACATGCAGTGTTGAAAGCATTCTTAACGTCAATTGTGACAAGGGTGCAGAATCTACTTTTGAACTCCGTTACAGTATTCAGTGCAGCTTCTACAGCCTGGATCGTGGATTTCCCTTTTTGAAAGCCATACTGACACATGTGCAACCCTCCTCTGTCTTCAAGCTCATCTTGTAGTCTTCCCCGTATGAACGCTTCTAGTAACTTGCTCAAGGAATTTAACAGACAGAGTGGTCTGTAGGAACTAGGTAACTCAGCTGGCTTTCCTGGTTTTAGTATTAAAACCATCTTTGCAACTTTCCATTCATTTGGAAATTCCTGTTTTTGAAGTAGTTTGTTCATCATGCCTAATAACCAATCTGGGGCACAATCTGCTACTATTTTGATAGCCTTAGGGGGAATTTGGTCAATTCCAGGTGATTTTCCACATTTGATACTTTGGGCTACCTTCCTTAGCTCTTCTGCTGTGAAGGGTGGGGCTGGAGCTTCCTTTTCAGGGTATCTCCACTTATCATTTCCGGGTGGAAACAGTACTGCCACGATTTCGGATTTCTTTTCGATGTCAAGCTCATAGGGTTTTAGAGTATTAAGCTTTTTTGCTACTAGCTTATACGCATCTCCCCATATATTATTATCGAGTTCTTTGCATATGTCGTTCCAGTATTTCTTCTTTGATTCCTTAATTAGGCAGCAGAGTTCCCTTCTATTGGTCTTGTACGCCTCTTTCATTGCTTCAATATCGTCTCGATTTGGGTTGTTTCTTCTCGCCGCACGTTGTTGTACCCTTCTTAATCTGTTGCATAGTGACCGTTTTTCAGCAATGTTTTCATTCCACCAATATGATGTTTCAGTCTTTAGAATTCGATTTTGCGTGCTGTTCTTGCTTGCCATCTGTATCAGCTTGGTTACTGTTTCATGACTCATTTCATCTGGAGTAATGGTAAGCAACTCTATGCAGGCTTTAAAGGCGGTCCAATCAATAAGGGGCCTTATTGAAGTTGTTTTGGTCTTCGCTCTATCTACTTTAATTTCGAATGCGATATATCTGTGCTCTGTCAGTGTTTCGGTATCAAGTATCTCCCAGTTGGTTACTCTTTGAGATACACGATTGGTTGCTATGGTGACATCAATAAAGGACTCGCTATCTCCTCGGATAAATGTGGGCTCATTTCCAGTATTCAGAACCACCAAATCGCGAGCGTTGATCCATTCCACCCAGTATTGACCCTTTTCATCGGTTACAGGTGATCCCCACATTGGGGACTTGGCATTTAGGTCTCCCAGAATAATGGCATCACTGTTGTTCGTTATGTGCTCCATTATACTGTCCACCTCAGTTTTGTAGTCTTCCATGCTGATGTTTGGGGATATATAGCAACATATCAGCTCAAGATCTTTGAGTTTGATAATTACGTGACCATCTCCGACTACGTGGTTTATTACGCTAAGCTTTTTATTTAGAAGTAGGACCCCCACATTATGCCTGCTGTCCTTGATCCAGTTTGCTTCTTTGGTCCTTTTTTTGTTCGGTTCCCCAGTTACCATAATATCAATACCTTGCTGAACTGCGGTGGCATACGCCATGTCTTGGGCTGTATAGGCACGTCCAACGTTGGCTTGAAGTATTTTAATATTGAACACTAAAGTTTTGACCGCGTGCAGTGCTGAGCCTGCGTCTGGTGTCACTAATTGCTTTTGATTTTTCCTTTACAAGCTTAAGGTAGTAAGGGCAAGCAGTCTGGTCAGCTCTGTGACCGTCTTTTTTGCATGTTAGGCAATAGCTTTTGTTAGTACAGTCTTTGGCCTTGTGGTTATCTTTGCCGCATTTAAGGCACATCTTCGAGTTATCGGTTCCTTTGCATTCATTGGTGCGGTGGCCAAACTCCAAACATTTGTAACACCTGGTGATTTTGACCCTTGCTCGGACCTGGCACGGTGCCCACCCTATTCTCACAGTATCCATTTTGAGTAATTCGCTGGCCACTCTTCTTTTGACCGCAAGTGTAGCAGTTTGGTTTCCCCTCTGGTTTGGTCTGCAAGAGAGCACTCGGACGTCATCTTCTTTTGCGTTTGCTACGCTTTTCCTGACATCTTGCTCTATCTGTTTTGCGTTCATATCTCCGTCTATGTCCGAGATATGAATAATGTCTTCATCTCTTTTAATTTCTACCTGGGTATCTTTATCCTTGTCCATTATAGCTTGTCTGAGGGCGGTTACTTGATTTTTTTCTCCAAGTATCTCCATAAGGACATCACCCTTAGCGGTTTTCTTAATGCCTTTTACCTTAACACCCATCTCATCTATGTTCACACTACTCTTGATCGAACGGAGTATGTCAGCATATTGCTTTCCTTCAGATTTGATTATAATCTTCTCTGTTGTCGTCGCTGGTCCTCCCTTACTTGACTTAGGTGCTAGTCGGCTTGGATCTCTAGGTATAATAACTTGCACTTTGACCTCAGATCCTCTGAAGATACCTTCTGCGCACTTTCTAAGGTAGATTTTATCAATTTTGCCGAAGGCTACTACTTGAATTTCCGTCACTCCATGGTTTTGAACCTCTGCTTGCAGTTTGCCTAGCAACTGATATAGTTGACCCATGTCGTTTTTCCCTTCTGGGTTGACCTTGTACGGCAGCATGTACATGGTTCTTGACCTTGCTCCATTTTTGCCTTTGCTGAGTATGACCTCGGTGTTCGTCCTCACATATTCAATACACCCTTCCTCAAGTTCTTCGCACATAAGGCTTGTTATTTCCGGAAAGTTGCATTTTAGGTCGCTTTCCGTAGTGGTGGTCAAGGTTACATCAGGGTCTGCTACTATTACCAGGTCTCCTCGAAGCTCTCTAAGCGATCCCAGCTCTGTAACAACGGTGCTTTGGTAGCAGCTTTCTGGCCACTCGAGATGTATTACCTCTTCTAGCCCTGTCCATCCTTTTCTTGCTGTTATTTGCGTCTCAACCCTGGTACGTATTTCATTTGTAAGATCGAGTAACTCTCGTCTTATGTCGGTTTCATCAGCTTGGACTCCTATACTTTGTCTTGCGTAGCTAGGATTATTGTCCTCTGGTTTAGCTAAATTATTAGCAGTTTTGCTCTTACCTGGCGATGATTGCTCAGTGTTGTTTCGCACCATCTGCGTGTGTCTGATGTTTAAAACATCCATTCTTCTGTTCAGGGTTGCCATTATGCTTACGAGCTCTCTCGTTATTGCCTTGATTTCAGTTTTTGTCTTTGTACTCACTTTGACTTCATTTTTTAATTCGTCGACTTTTTTATTAAGACTACCCAAGGCGGTCATAGCAGCAGTCATCTCTTGGCTAGTATCATCCGGGATATGCTTTCCATGTGAGTCTCGCTTTCGTTTCTTTTTGTCTGGACTGGTATTTTTTGCCAGTCCATCGTGACTGTTGTCGCTACTTGCTTCGTACGCCGTGTTACTGTGGCTCCCAGTCTTGTCATCTTGACGTGTGCCAGAGTTTGTCTCTAGGCTAGCAAAAACATCATCCGTGGCAGAGGCAGTTGAATCTTTGCGATTCATTGGTGGTGTTCTTGCCAATGAGGATCTCCTAACACTAGGGTCTGTAGTAAACATCCAGTGATACCCTGTTGGGGTCATATCTCCTTCATTTTGTCCTTTGTCTTCTAAAGACAATGCAGTTTTTTCGTCGTTTGAACTATAGCTATCCATTTATTTCTTGTCACCAGCGCTTCGTATGTAAGGGGGCGGGTCGAGTTGATTGAGAACGGATGTACCCTCGGCTGTCGCCTACCCCAGTTCACTGAGGCCCAATCCTCGCTTAGCCAGTCCCGGAACACACAGACGGACCAGACTCGCCCGGGGCGATGTGAACTTCCGACTTCCACATTCAATACATACTACCTGATCAGGGCCCGTAGTGGCTGGCTTCCGATCCCGCGCCATCATCCACCTCGGCAGAGACTAGCTCACATCAGCATCAGCAGCTACTTCGGTGACGAACCGAAAGCAGGGCGATGCACTCCCAGCAGACTACAACGCAGAACCAATCCGGGATACAGGAAAAAAGGTAGGAAGCCCCCTAGCCCTCGTAAACTAATAGCGTCGGAGGAGGAAAATCTTCTAGGAATAGTGGGGTTTTTTGGGAAGAGTCCACCTTGGGAGTGGGGTGGATCTCTAGCTAGGGTACCTCGGGCTTGCCACACCCGTAGTCGCAGTGCGACCCCCTGAGGCATATATAGGTAGTTATTAGTCACATAAAATCATTGTATATAGATATACATTGGTATATAGAATTATATATAGAAATTGTATTTAGTGTAATTATAAGCCCAGTGAAGATGTTGTTCATTTTCCACCCTGTAATTTCGATTGGGGTAAGTGTTTATTTACAATCTCCGGAATCGGCGTTATCCTTCAACGAAACCATACATCACACATAGGAAATACCCTTAAGTTTTCATTTCAATAACAATGTCAGAATAACAATGATTTATAAAAATATTATTAATTACAAAATTTAGAAAATGTCTTCTCGTTTTTTCTCCATTTGTTTGGAATGGTGTGGACTTTATGATTTCTCCATCTCTTTTGAAGTACTACAGGAGACTTCTGGCTTTACTATATTGTTTAAAATTTTCTTATTCTTCTTCATTCATTTAGCTGTCATACAAATCAATAATTTCAATTTCTCTCAACTTTTGATAATAGGCGTCAGCTTGTTAATAAAATAACAACACTATATGATGCTATAGAAAACTGATCAAAGCGGTTCATTGCATGTATCGAATAAATTAATAAAAATCCTGAAATAAATTTTGCAGAATACATCTGATATATACTTCACTGGATGTAAGTCATATTTACTATTGTCAAATTTCATTGCTCAGACGCAAAATCGTATTCAACACGTAAATGTTACTTACATTCTTCAGAGAATAAATAACTATTCATCATCATAGAGCAAGTTATTATAAAATTAATGACAATTAACTGGTTTCGGTTCTTGTCAATATTTTAATATTTAAAACGATATGGGGAGCTTATTGGAAGGAAGCTGATTATCGGCCACCTCTTTAGGTTTGTGTCTTGGAGAGATCTTTCCATTCCTCATCCAAGTTTGTTTTCAATTTAGGGTAAAACTGGAGATTAAAGTAAAGTTCAAACTCTAGTTTAAAACAAAAAAACAGAGTTGTTGAAATAAATAGAAATGTACTTAATTTATATTTTGTTTTGCAGGCCACATTTGCACCAACATTTTTTGCAATATACCTCAACTTTACCAAGTGAATAAAAATTCGTTTACATTGAATTTGAATTTTTATGATTCAAGAAAGGTGTATAAACAAAAATGAACACAAAACAAAGAGGATTATGTTTCTCTGACGATGAGTTGCCGAGTTTAGTCGTAACTGAATTAAGACAGATACTACAATTAAGCCTGAGCTAAACAAAAACTCTATTTACCATAAGCATTGAATGAATCGACAATATTGATAATTTCTTCTTCATCATCGTCGAGTTCATCAGATACGATTAAGTCGGTATATGTGGTTTGAACTGAGGTTTGAGGTTTGAAATTCAATTGTAAAATTGCGCTTTAATAGTAGAAAATGGACTAGGTCGCAAGTTACAACATTTGAATCATCTGTATAGTTGTTGAAGAAACTGTAAGGATTTCTCCTTTGAAGCTTGTATAGTTACTCCAATTACTTGACAGACGTTTTTAGTTTTCGCTCGACTACACTGCGAACAGAAACACACTCTGATCTGATTATATCTATATCTGATTGATGGTAATTCAATATTTTTTGTTCATTAGAGAGAATCACGTAATTTGATACGAGCAGACATTACCATTTGTTTCTTTTGTAGTATGTACGACGACTCTTTCCAAATATGTAATTAGTAACGAATGAAATTTGCAGTTAAATCATACCGGTAAATAGGAGATATTGGCAGCAAGAATAAAGGAAAATCAACTCAGGAGTTACTTGTACTTTTCAAAAAGAATATATTTGCATCAAATAAACCCTAATTATGGAGATATTTCTATTTTCATTTACGTTAAACAACATTGAAATCCTAAATCCGTTCATATGATCTATTATTTAATGGAGAAATAACGGTTACGTCTGTTAGAACATAGCTTAATATTCAATATTGAAGCTAGAAACTAGATCTTGTGATAATTTTGATCTCTGAAATACTAATTTTAGACTTACGCTCACAACAGAATTTTGAAGATAATTTTGCCATTTAAATAATGCAAATATGAAATGAAAGTGTAATTACCATTTAAGGTATGTTACAAATAGTAAATTCTATGTAATACTTTGTGAAACAAATTACTTTATTCATATGTCAGGGAGTCAATTCATATCTTATCAGTCACCTAAGTTTAATTGATTAAGGTAATTTTTGTTGTCACTTGAATTAACAAAGTTTTTGTGATAAAAATGTATAAAACATAATTAGATTTCTTTAACTTCAAAGGGTTCTACTACAATTATAAGTTATATAAAGGAGAACAGATATTAACTTAAACAGTTAGTACCAGAAATGTC
Organism: Diorhabda carinulata; assembly: GCF_026250575.1. Taxonomy (NCBI): domain Eukaryota; kingdom Metazoa; phylum Arthropoda; class Insecta; order Coleoptera; family Chrysomelidae; genus Diorhabda; species Diorhabda carinulata. Next base: position 18,410,267 of record NC_079462.1, read on the forward strand.
TGACTTCCGTTGAACTTGTAATAACTGCGACACAATAATAATGAAAAAAAAATGTGACAACTGCAAAGATTTCCTACAAAAAGGATTGAAAACATTTTTTGAAGAGATGAAATAGCAGCAATTGAAATAATTAGAAAAGAAAGGAAACTACCATAAGCGAGTAAACTGCTCTTATGCAAAGATTAAGAGACTTGTGCAGGATGAAAATGCTTAATGTAGCTAATTATCACATACAAATTATTGGGATAAGACGATTCTAGTTAGTTAAAAATTACGTCAAATACAAATAGCATTGATTATTTTAAGTCTGAGGAAGATATTTGAAGTATTCGCTAGTTTGGTAATTAGACACAAAATGGGACAAAAGCTTCAAGGTACCAATCAAATTTTGATGTAAATAGTAAAAATAAACTATTCTTTTGGATGTTTTTATTGAGAGAGGTAACTGCATTTCAAAAAATATTGGTCATGTGAATTTGATCAAAAAGAATTAATAATATCAAACAATATTTTTCTCCAATAAATGCTTGGTGACAATATCTCAAAATTTAAATATTCGTAATATTTGATTCATTTTACGTAAGTTGTTGCTGTATTTTTTTTTCTATCCTGTGTTGCAGTGGTACGGTATAAGAGTATCGATAAATTGATCTGAATTATGATTAATTCCCTCGAACGCATTTTCAAAAACTAGCTTAGTACTAAGACTTCTATCAAACGATACTAATATGTGAAATTGGTATTAGAGTTTTGGAAATTAAAAGGTCCCAATGACCTCAGATTTATTCCATAGGCTCTGTTGAGTTTCGATGAGGAATTTGTAGTTTGCATACGAAAATGGATTATTATAAACAGTAGATGACGGATAATGACTCAAATTACGTGTGAGTATGAAGGCAATTATTCCAATGGACAACAAGAATTTCGACAATTCTTGTCAGCGATTTGGATGAGAAATTGTTGGACTTTTTGAGAATTATCCAAAGATTAATCGATTTTTGAGAAATTTTAAAAAAAATCATCGATTTGGTTGAGATATTGTATAAAGTAATGAAGATATATCCAAACAATTATCGATTTTTGCAACTGTTTCCATTTTTTAGAAATATCGAAATCATTTTTTCTTAGAAAAGTTTTTAATCTTTGGATGAGCCAATAGAGATAGATTTTTTGAGGAACAGTTTGAATTTTTTTGGAAAAATGCGAGCAATCATCTACTTTTTCAATAACTGGCTTTTAGGAAGGCTTGTCACAAGTTAAATTAAATATTTTTCCAACTTCGTTATTCAACTATTATGACCCAGTAGTCACTTCTATTAAATAGTCACTTCCATATCTGAAAGGATCGATTTCCCATTTCAATTCGATTTGAATTAGATAGCCAATATAGTTTTGAAATAGTTTTATACTTGATAATCATTGCAGTAATAAAATCATGTCCTAAAAGTTTTTGCGAAAATTTTTTCTAGTCGTTTGTGATTTTTTTAATATATTTTATATATGTATATTTATGGGTAGTGCATACAATATTGCTATTTACCATAGTAATGGTCGGCTTTTTTCCTTTTTTTTTGAAAAACCTTTCTAAATACGGAGATGTTTGAGATTATCCTATTGGATAATGTATTATGTCCTTTATGACTTATACTAATATCATATTTATTGAAATAATGTTTTATGTTTCGTTTCTGTTTTTTAATTGATTGTAGTATCTGTTTATGCTTTTCTTGAATATGTTATTTTTTCCGGATAATTATTTTTTTTCAATGCAGTTTTTGCTTTTTGAATATCTAAGCATCTAAATTCAGGATCTGATAGTTGGATAGTTCTATCAGCCATACTTATTATCACTGATCTTTTTTTGTTACATAGGATGACACGAAGCTTAAATATCTTCAGGACCAAGATTGTTTCGTTTACCATTTTGTTCTTATGATATTGTTAATTTTATATAATGTGACATCAAGAAAATTAATTCTATATTATATTGCTCGACTTCGATAGTGATTTGAAGTTTTTTATAACAAGAAATAAATTTTTTATTTAGGTTTTCAATTTGATTCTATGGTACGGCAGTAATTCACTTATCCACATATCACAAAAAGAATGGAATATTTATATCAAGTTTGCTTAGGACAGTTTCCTCAAGATCTTTCTTTACTAATTGTGTTATAACACTTGAAATGGAAGCTCCCATAGCACAACCATCAATTTGTTTGTATATTTCATTTTCATATTTGAAATATGTTGTTGTAAGTGTGAGTTCTATAGCTTTGTTTTGAGGTATTTCTGTATATTCTTTAAACTTTTATGAAGTTGTAGAATCGGCTTATTGACTAAATCACGGATAATCCACAAAGCGGATAACCCGCTTGCGAATAATCAGTGGATTACTGTATTTCTTTCCGCATACCTGCAACTACTAACCCATAGCTAGATTCTACAATTTACCATAGACTCAGAAATCTGGCATAGTTCAATTTAGTGAGAAATAAGATATTATTATATGTATTATGATTACTATTATTAAGTATTATTTTATATTTTTATATTATCTAATTTCTAATATATAATTCGCTTGGTTCGTAAAATTGTAATATTTTTAATGACAATAAAGCATATCTCTCTCTCTACTACTAGACCACAAAAATATAACCGTTAGACACCAGAGAGAGCTGCAACAACCGAACCTTCATATGTTTAATTTTTCCAAGATTTCAAGTTGATAAATTAATATTTTAATTGTTAGCCTCATTTGCGTATCACTTGTATATACTTCAGCTAAAGTCGAATACAGGAATATTTTTTATCCGAGGACATAAAATTGCTCAAACTTCCTAGGTATTGTCTAAATATTATCTCTTGATAAATTGTTCGTATAACCAAAAAAGAATTTTTTTCTACAATAAAAGTTTTTTGATTTTAGCTTATTTTCATATATTAAATTTTTTGTAGAAATATTTTTTGATGTTTCGGATCTTTCGACACAAATATCCAAGCAACTATATATAGCAAATTTTTCGAAAAATTATAAAAAACAAAATTAGGTGTGGTAGAGGCATCAAAGACAGAAGAATATACATACTTTATACTCACCTCTGTTATTTAATTTTTAAAACAATAAACACTATCTACCTACACATAATATACATAAAACAAAACAACAGCTAGCTAGCTAATGAGTAAAAACCATAGCAAGAGATAAAAACTCTCTATGCTGTATTAGTCAATATATGTTAACAACCGGATATGGTCGAGATAATTGCCCAGCATTTCCATTGTTGATCTACAATTTTTGTTCGGTTTGTTCATTATATACATAGTAGGTCATTACATCATTGGTTTTTTAAAACCATGAGATTTTTTTGATGATTATATAAGTTGGACCAGTGTTAAGTCGATTAATTCATCATTATTATTTGATTTAAACAGTATGTGGATCGAATTTTGTTACCACACTTCATTCAAGTTTGTTTATATAGAGTTTTAGAATCAAATCTTCAGTAACTTTTAATCAAAATAAAATTTCACCTCAAATCTGCTTTGAAGTAGGAGAAGGAGATGTATTTGAGTATTTTTCATAACCATTAACTAATTATTAATTCGTTATACAGGGTGTTTCAAAAAAGGTGATCCCGTCTCTAGGATATAAAGAAAACTGAAAAATATTTGGGGTTTACTCAATAAAAAATTTTCATAACGCCGTCCGTATTCAAAATATAGGACTTTGAAGAAAAATAAAATATACACACTTTCTCAATATTAGATTTATTAAGCAAAATTTTAAGTTAACTAAAACGCGTAACAGCTGCACTAAAATTTCCTAAACACTCGCCTAATGTTAATAATACGTCAGTGTATTCAAAATTTCAGTACATTTTGATTAACAATATCTAATTTAACAAATAACTCAACGTCATAACTATTGATGTATGACAGTTTTCCATGGCGAACTCATAGAAAGTGCTATTGCCGTGTAAAATTCAAAGTTAAATAATTATGGGTACTCAACTATTGGGGGACAACAATTTTAGTCCCAGAACCGCAATACACGATCAGCAAATTGTTGTTTGTTTCATACTAAGGCCTCCAATAGCTCAGTGCTACTGATTAGACTGGATTTTTGTGAAACGTTACAAGAAACGAAAGCCGTGAGTCCCAATTTTATTAAATGTATCCGTTTATCGATGGGTTCTCATTTACGCGACAAAAAATGTTCAATTCATATAATGCTTACTAATTAATAATAATAATTAAAACTTTCTCAATACTTTATACCAGCATCGGTTATTACTTCATAATTTTCACATTGAGATATTCCGAAAACGGTGCAAAGTATCGAGTTTTATCAAGAGTAGTTTTTTGATGTGAAATTGATTGATCTTCAAGTTCACTTGAAATTTTGCCAATGAATCTATTATTGAAAAAGTTATGTTCAATACTACTTGATACGAACCGTGTAACTAACATCCTGTATGAGAGTCAGGCATAAAAACAAATTCGTTTAATAAAGTCCCAAAATAAATTCGTATAAAATTTCAATATAATGTTGCGGCAAAATCGTAAAAAATGTATATAATTTATTTTTCTTCAACGCCCTTTATTTTAAATACGGATGGTGTTACGAAAATTTTTTACTGAGCAAACCCCAAATATTTTTCAGTTTTCTATTTATCCTAGAGACGGAATCACCTTTTTTTAAACACCCTGTATAGGGTTATGATAAAGTAATGCACAAAATTCATAAAACGTTGTATGTTCGTATTGAAAAAAATAAACTTAATTTTATTGAATCAAAACTATGTCCCGTTCACTATCTGACATAGGCCAAGAGGATTGTAGACATAATTTTCAGAGTTTTCGATCATCTGCGGAGTTATACAAGTCATTTGATGTCTAATTCGTTCCGGTAAGTTTAAGTCTGCTAAATTAACTTAGATCCGACTTTTCAAATATTCCCACAGAAAATAATCAGAGGTAAGATCGGGTGAGCTAGGCTATTCCATTCCCGCAATTAGTTCCGAAAGTACTTCTATATGAAGTTGTTCCAAATATCATTAATCTTCACCTTAATTTTTTTAGGAGCTCTGTGTGTTTTATCTGATTCCAGAGAAGCTTTTCGTTAGCCCAATAGCTACAATTGTATCGTTTTACCACATTTACCAAATTTGGATTTTCATCATCATCATCATGTCACAAAATTCCAAACAGCTGTTCAGATCAAATCCCACTTAGTGAACAAGTTGAAATTTAAAAAAAATTGCTACAAACGACTAGATAACATTTTATAAAAACGAACGAATATGAATATTTCTTTTAGGTGTAGTTGATGAATTGAATCAGAGTAGATAACTTCGCATCGACAAGGTAAATAATTGAATATTTTCGTTAAACTGAGTTTCTCTTCAAATGATTAACCAATTTCCACTTTAACTTGCTAAAATTTTGTTCAAAACGACGTGAATTATAGTGATTTTTCATATAAATTAAATATAATGCTTTCGTTGAATAATTACTCAATATTCGATTTTTATTATGTCATTCACTCAATAACCAAACCCAAACATTGCCACCCAAAAGTTGAAATGTTTTATTCAAAATCAAGATTATACACTTGTCGATAATATATACTGATATATACGTCGTTAATCGCTTTCTCTTTCGGATTCTTGTCCTTTGATTATTTACAGTGGCGTATCAAAAAAATATGCTACGGTATAAATTCCCTAAAAATGTAAACTACTCTTTCACATTTTCCTCCATAAATATAGAAAATATAGTAGTTTGTAATGAAGATAGTCAGAAACGGTAATTATTTTCATCTTTCGAAAAAATATGATATTGAAATGCACTACAATGTATTCAAAACTGAATTCTACTTCGAATCACTTTCACAGTTGTGATTAAGTTTGTTGTGCATAACCTCTTTTCAGTGGTGGATTCACCAGCAGGCTGAGTAGACTGTAGCCTAGGGCGACAGATTTCAAGTAGCAGAAAATTTTGTCTAGCAATGTTTTACTTCGATACATAAGATTGAAAAAAATATTGCTCACACTGGAAAGATGAGTTTTGAGGAGCAGAACGAGAGCATTTTAAGAAAAAGCGATGGAGTTGCGCGTGTAGAAAGTATATACTAGAAAAATGAAAAGAGACAACAAAAAAGATTTGATTGAACAATTAATGTAGATATAGGAATGGCTGCTAGTGATTACTTCAATGTTGATATGCTTCTCGTTGTCTTATATCCGAGTTAGCGAAACGACAAGAGACCTAGAAGAGATTTAGCTTGAAATTCTCATTTCTCATACAATTGATTTAAAAGAAGTTAAATTGTTCATGTGAGAAAAGCTTCTTTTGCTTAAAAAGATTGAAGAACTATTTACTATCGACTTTGAGTCATGAAATGATTAACGGTTTAGCTCTTTTATGCATAGTTAAGCCTAATGAACAAGTTTTCATATAACAATATAATTAATGATTTTGTTGTACAACTGTGAGTGTAATGAGGAATATACATCGACGTTACTCGTTTTGTGAGCTTTATTTATAATATATAAGTGTTGAATAGTTTTAAAACACAACTCACCTTCTTTGAAAATAGTACATGATTCAAATTTGCTACACACAATGTCTTTCAACAATTCTTCACAGGAAAAATATTTAAGAATCAACATTTTCAAATTATAAAATTGAGATTGTTTTGATTGAAAATTTAATTTGAATAATTGTAAACTAATGTATCGAATTTTGAAGGTCAGTAGAAGCGACAGAATATTAATAACCTACAGGTGGCCAATATTCAAATCCACCACTGCTTCTTTTTCTCCGATATTGACACAGACTGGTATACAATGGTGGAATATTTTGTGGAGCATCACCTGACCTGCACTACCACAAACTCTCCTTCTTCTTCCACTTATTTTAGAACCTGCCCTGTATTCCTCATTTTTTTCAGTCTCTATCTTCGATGTCGATGAATTGGCCATTTCTTTGGAGGTTTTTCTGCTAATCTTCTGGTAATTGGCTTCTCCGTGAACGCTTTTTCTACCAGCAGATCATCCCCCTTTCTGTGAACGTATGCTTTCCACTCTCCTCTTCTCCTTGGTACCCTCCTGATAACATCTGTTATCTGGTCGCAGACCTACTATAGGAACAGTGTTTTCGGTCCCAGAGGGTTACTCCGGCTATTGATCTAAAGGTTTTCATCTCTGTTGTGCGAAGAATTTGTTTTCTCCTTATATCCGCTCTGGTTTCAGCTGCATATGGGACTAACAGCTGTTTTATATATACATACCTTGCTTGAAGTGGACGTTAACTCGTAAAGGATAATATGCAGCATCAGTATAATTACATTTGAAGAGGATGCAGTCAGGTTTAGTTTTTTTTTCATGAGGCATAGCTTTAATTTTCACCACTTTGTTCACATTATCGTGCTTATTTCTCATTTCCAGAAAAACTGAAGGATTTTAAATCGAGAAAATCGGCAAATTTCAATTCTTCCACATGATAAGAATTACTCTTCTTGTTGCGCAAACTTTTAGAGCTTTCTGTGCTTATTTAATGTAAGTGTACATTGAAACTTGAAATTCGCACAACGGATATCTATTGGAGTTTTACCAGGCTCAATTACTGTTAGTAAAGTAAGGCTTACATAAATATCAAGTCGAATTGGTTTTATTTTGCGAGTGATGAACGTCATCTTTATTGACATGGCAAGTTTACTATGTTTTGGAAGCCGATACATCCAATGCATTTGTTTTTCATGTCTGACTCTCATAGAGGGCGCTGGTTACTCGGTTCGTACCAAGTAGTCTTGAACATAACTTTTTCAATAATAGATTTATTAAGTGAAATTTCAAGTGAGCTCAAACATCATTTCATTTTACACCAAAAAAATACTTTTGATAAAACTCGCTACTTTATACCTTTTTCGAAATATTTTGATTATTGAGTAATAACTGATGCTGGTATGAAGTATAATGTAATAATTAAACAGAAAGTCACAAGATGAAAATTAAAAAAAAAAGGATAATAACATAAAATAGAATTTAATTAGAGTAGGTGTTCAAAATGTGCTTCTTTTTTATGAATACACAGGTCTACACTTTTTACTAAAGAATCCATTGATCTTCTAAACGATTGGAAGGTCATTGTGACGTTGAATTCTGTCTTTTAATTCTTAAGGTGAATTACGTCTGTTGCTTAAACTTTTTCTTTAGGATACGACCAAACTGTGTAATCCAAGTGATTAAAATCGCATGAACGAGGAGACCAATGAATCGGAGCTTCTGCACCTCTACCAATTCATCGATTCGGAAAATGGTTACTCAACTAATTACGACACCTTCTGAGCTCCATCGTGTATAAAAAATAGAAATTTTTGCTCGTTTAGCTTTAAATCTTCTAATATCTCGAATAAGTGATTGCTTAAAAAATCCAAGTACATATCACCATTTATATATTCCAGGTAGAATGTAATAACCTATGAATTTGTTTCCTAAAGTTGCTACCCAAACATTAACTTTAAATGAGTGTTGATAACGTGTACGCTTTGGACATGTGGATTCTCATCACACAAATCTTAAATTCCCAGTTTCTCGACGATGTCATTAAATGGCTCTAAATATATTTTTACTTGGTTAATTTCTTTTCTGCATAACGCGTAACAGCTGCACTAGAGTTTCCTAAACACTCTCTTAAGATTAATAACACGTCAGTGTATTCAAAATTTGATTACATTTTAATTAACAATATCTAATTCAACAAATCAAAAGGTTTCAGAAATGTAATTATTATTGACTCAACGTCATAACTATTGATGTGTGACAGTTTTCCATGGCGAAGTCATAGAAAGTGCTATTGCCGTGTAAAATTCAAAGATAAATAATTATGGGTACTCAACTATTGGGGGACAACAGTTTGAGTCTCAAAACCGCGATATATGATCATTAAATTGTTGTTTGTTCCATACTAAGGCCTCCAATAGTTCAGTGCCCATACTTATTTAACTTAAAAAAAAGATCTTATACTGATTAGACTGGATTTTTGTGAAACGTTACAAGAAACGAAAGCCCTCAGTCAATTTTTTGAAATGTATCAATTTTATTGATGGGGTCTCATTTACGCAACAAAAAGTTTCCAATTCACTTGATGCTTACTAATTAATGATAATAATAATCAATAACTTCATCAATACTTTATAGCAGCATCGGTATTACTTCATAATTTTCAAATCAGAATATTCCAAAAACGGTACACACTATCGATTCTATCAAAAGTGCCTTTTTGGTGTAAAATTAAATGATGCTTAAGTTCACTTGAAATAATGGTTAATAAATCTAATATTGAAAAAGTTATGTTCAATATTACTTGGTACGAACCGTGTAACTAGCGCCCTATATGAGAGTCAGACATAAAAACAAATTCATCAGCTTCCAAAACATATAAAATTTCAATATTGCAAGTAGTTACGGCAAAATCGTACAAAATGTGTATATTCAACGCCCTTTGTCTTTAATACGGATAGCGTTACGAAAATTTTTTAATGAGGAAACCCCAAATATTTTTCAGTTTTCTATCTATCCAAGAGACGGGATCACCTTTTTTTGAAACTGCCTGTATTCAGTTACTTATGCTGACCCCAAGAATGGTGCTTTATATTATTTTGTTACACAATCTATAATATTATTGTTTCTATAATTTTGTTACGGAATTTCATAAGCAATTGTATTATTTTCTCCATTTAATATCACTTGAAAATCTAGATAATCACAGTAATTAAAACACAATTTACTATAACAAAAACAAAGAGTTCAAAGTTCTCATGTTAACAAGAAACCATTATGCAAATTATTCACGAGCACTTTCTCAAATTTTCACATCGTTATCGACTTAAAAACCTATTATTTTATATCGGTTTCGATTGTAACCTCGATTGGTGACTATTTTAGACATATTAATATAGTAATAATAACCAATAAAAAATTATTATGCTTCCATTTAGTTATCTAGTAGAACGAATTGTACATGTTTTAATCGCGTGTGCAAGCGGGAATATCCGCGGATTTTAAAAATGTAAAAAGACACATATCGCTCGGTGTCTCGATCCTTGTTTTTGGAAGAAAAATATCGCAGCGAAAGCGAAAGAATGTTTGGATGTGACTCTTATCCTTCGATGGGGAATGTTAAAAATTGGTTTAACGAGTATCAACGTGGTCGTACGTCGGTTTTGATAAGCCACGTCCAAGTGTCCCGGACACAGCTACCACAGAGGATAATGTGAAAAAAATCCACGATGTCCTATTAATGAATTACTGATTGGAGATACGGGAAATAGCTTTTACAGTAGATATTTCAAAACATCGTGTGAGTTATATTTGCATGCGGAAGCTGTCGGTGCTACAAACAAGCGTGACCGTAATATCACTTCAGAGCGATTTTTGATAATGTTTAAGCGTTGTTTCGCAACAGTTTATGAATCGTGGCACTTCTATACACCAGAGGAACAGTGAAAACAGTGAACTCCACCTGACGAATGTGCTCCAAAAAAAGGCAAAGACTTTCCTATTGCCTGGTAAGCTGCCGGCCACATTTTGTGGTATTCACAAGACGTCATTTATATCGACTTCCTAGAATTGGAGAAAATACGGACCCAATTTGCGAAACAAAGGGCTCCCTACCACAAATTTGGAAAAATCACTCGCCGGGTAGAATTTGATTCGATTTTGCAGACCTCGAGAAAATATTGTTTCCAAATCGATTGAAGGAGTTGGTGCATCACTGGGCAAAAATAAGATTATTTTAGCCTAGTTTCCTTTTAATCTTTCAAATTAGTATTTTATGTGCAAAATAGAAGACTAAAGACCAAGTTTAAAAGAAAAATAAAGTATCGTAGAAAGACACACGAATAAAGCTAGATATGAGTCTTGTCCTAAGAAAGCCTTTTTGATTTCTGTTATGATGTGGGGATTCATGTCAATCATTCAAGTGACAATTTCATACTTTGTAGAATTATGAGTTATTATTAGTCCTGGTAAGTTCTTAAAGTTAACACCTCCAATTCAAAAAAAGAATGCATTTTCCAGCAAAATGGTGCTGCTCATCATACGACTAAAAAAATTGAAGATTGAATATAATAAAACAATATTCTTGCTTTTAAATGGACTTGCAGCACTCCAATCTTTAGTTGAAACTACACCAAATGAAAAAGGCAATGCAACACAGTAGTAATTTGATTTTATTTGTTTTTTTCCAGAGGCTTCGTATGTCTATTTTCTTGCATTTGATATTTCCATTGTACAAAATCTTTTTTTCTCTTTTCTCTTCGACTGCGAGTGTAACTTACAAATCGTATATTACATTGTTCAAAATGGCTGTTTTTGAAGTATTAATGATTAAAGTGTTTAAAAGTATATATAAAGTATATATATATATATATATATATATATATATATATATATATATATATATATATATATATTACTAATTGAATGCATTGTGTACGAGCAGCTGTCAATTATTCAAGAACAAATAGCTAAATACGCACAGAGGAATTATTACACTAGGATCATTATATAATCCATCACATAATTAGGCCTCTTTCAAGAATAATGTACTTGATAATCTAAAAAATTAATTTTCTAAGCAATAATGTTTCACATGGAATATTTTACTCATTCAAAGTACACCATAACATGTGTGTTTTCTTAGTGTATTTTTCTGGTGGAAATCTCTAACGGGATGAGAGAATTTTTTTTGTAGAGGTCGTTATTTCTTTTTTTTTAATCGATATGAATAATAAAGAAATAATGTCTAAAGTATTCATCTCCAAAATACTCTTGATTTTAGAGAACTAATGAGAACCAGAAAATAGTTAAGGCCACTTGACATGATGCAAGACTACGTGCAATTTCTTGCAAGATCATAATATTACATAGACGAATATTGCACGTTGCTCAACATTAAGCAAGTTTCTTGCCAATCAAAATTCCATGAAAAAGTAAAAAATTTCCTAATTTCCAACAAATATTATGTTATATTTTGTGGGCGTCTTTGAAATGAAAATAACAAAGGTTGGTAAAGTAAACTAGGAAAAGTGATCAAGCTGCTTGCTGCCTTGCTTTTGGAGTCTGATGGTCAGAAAAGAGCACCCGGGCGATGATGAGCCAATACCTGGCTAGTAAGAACAAGGGGAACATGAGTTTGGCTATAGAATTAGACGAGAAAACATACAAAATTATATTTGAAAATTGATGGAAGAAACATTTGAAAAACTCTTAAGAACAATAAAACATAAGATAATTAAGAAATTCTTGGCTAGAGAAGTAATATCAGCAGATCAGAAGCTAATTTTTTTCTGGAATTATAATTTACAGGCAATAAAAATGGCATCAAATTGATAATGCTGCAAATTTCTTGCATTAAACAATCAGATGAAATTCATCTAGGCAAGCTATTGATCAAGAAATATTGCGTCTTGCATTGAATTGCACGTAGTCTTGCATCATGCCAAGCGGCATTCACAAATTCGCGTTATCTAACTGATATAATTTACAATTAAATAACAATCAGCTGGGTCCACTTGCATTTATAAAAAGTACCAAATCTTTTGATTTCAGGATCAGAAATCGTCATTAACCGTTTGGATTAATTCGATTTGTTAAAGGCTAACAATTTTGATTTGGGCAATGAAATAATTTTTGGATATATTTCGAACAAAGATGATATAATTGAAAGATATGAAAAAATATGAAAAATCAGGAAGTATAGAGAGTGTCTCATAAGTAATGTCGGATTCCAATATTCACTTTGTTTCTAAATAATCATACAAAAGTAAAATCTCTCGAAGTATAGCCCATCGTATGCTATGGTTTTAACCCAATCAATTGTTGCATTCTCAACATCCCATTTAGTTTCAAATTTTTCCTTCGAATAAATTTCGCCATGGATCTGAATAAATAGTAATCTGACGGTACCCGTTCCGAACTAAATGATGGATATGGTAGGAGGTTGATACCGATATTATTTCCCGTAACTTTCGCAGTATATGGTTAAACATCGTCTTGTAGTAGAAGAACCCGCTTTGGATTGTTTAAAACTGGATATTTTTCCGATAGACCATCACACATTCGTATCATCTGTCCACTATTTACCTCGGTATTGATAACTCGACCATCTGGAATGATTTCGAAATACACTAAACCTTCACAATTGCACCAGACATCCGCTCGAATCGACTTCTCTGCTAATTAATTTTTTTCTAGCACTGATTTGCCATGTTCGGCTTGTTGAGAAGAATCCATATTTCATCGCAAGTAACAATGCGTCTAATAAAACGAACAAGAAGCTGTTCAAACACCTCTAACTGACGTTTTTTTTGAATCTCGGTTTATTTATGTGACACTATTCGATAGATTTTATACATTTTATCTAATTATTTTAAATGGAAGGTTCGATAATCCGGTGGACGACCTGAGCTCGAAAGATCTTCAAGCGTCAAGTTACGACATGTTTAAATTGAGGCGTAGGAAATTTCACATATGAAACTTGACATTACTTATGAGACATTTTATGTATTTCTAAGTCAGCAAATTTTTCAAAGTTTCTAAACACTTATAAGCAAAATGCCACAGGAATTCTGTGCTGAGTATAATACATGGTTACAAAATTTTTCTCTACCAAATTCATTTCCAGAAGAAGAGACAAAAGAGAACATATAGACAGCATGATGAATGGATAACAAAAATTGTCATGGGATTTATACAACAGACTACCGAAACTGGATCTCATTATCTACTATCAAAAATGGATTTTATTAGGAATTATGTCGAATTGCAACCCTTAAATCAGACCATGTAACAGGAAGAAAAATATTTTTTTAATAATTTTCTAGTTGATTTTTATTCGATGATCCTATAATTAAGACACATCAATATTTCAAGTAATAGTTTTTTAAAACAAAATTAATTATAGCTACTGAAACGTCTTGCATATAGAGATATGTTTAAAACTATGTAACTAGTTAATAAATTATAACTATATATGTTCTAATTGTCGATAGGTTATAATTAATTTCTATCGTAACATTTTAAAGAATTAATTGCGCACAGCAAATATATTGTTCTTCTCGCTTACTTGTGTGAAAAGTATTGAATCGTTAATCTTCGCTTTCAAATCATTGCAGCTGATATCTTGAACCTAACCTTGAATTATGTTATTAAATCGTTTTTCAAGCGGCTTAAACGCAGATTATATCTTCGACGATATTAATCACACAATTCGACTTATAATGATTCTTTAATTTACCAATCGATTCTAGTGAAACTGTATTATCGCAAAAAATATCGTGTTTATGAAAGTAATTGTCTTGCTTAAGAAAGTAGAAAATAAGCTGGGACTAATTTCGTAATCGGTCTTTAATACACGAAATACATATACGAGGTATAACTACATTGTAAGTTCCAGCGCTGCCATAACAATTTTGATTATTTTCGGCAGTTACTCTGACTGAAGTAGAAGAAATATACACCATTTTCAGATCACTGCTGTGGACATGTTCTTTGTAGCTTGTGAAATCAGATATGTGATTCCTTTTCTAGGTCAGACAATGCAATGAAGGTCGTGATCAAGTGTACAATGGAGAACGATATGGACGCTCATTTTTGGTTACTGATGAACTGCACACACAATGAAAGAGAATCTTATGCATGGCAATAATTTTACAATTAGTGCTTTTGCTATGGAATTTCCGAAAATCTCACGTTCAATTCATGAAATTGTTACCGATAAACTGAAATTTCGAAAACTTTTCTCACGTTAGAAATCCAAAATTCTTGTACTGAACTGTACAAAAAACAACGAATGGGCAGTAAACTTTTTGACCCGCTACAATGAAGACGGTAACGATTTTATTTATCGGATAGTCATGGGGAATGAAACTTAACATCTCGAAAACTCATGATTGTGTTCCCACCCCGAGGCCAAACAATCGGTGCACATGTTTAATGTGAGACCATTAAGAAATTGTGTAATACAGAACAAGCGCTGAGGATTAGTGTCAAAAGGTGTTGTTTTTTCCACGATAATGCATGATCATTGGAGCACTGTCATGAAGTAAGCGCACATCTCGTCTGATTTTGCAGCGCCTTTTTCAATAATTTTTCGACGCAACTGCCTTAGTAAATTGAAGTAATATGCGGCGCTCACAGTTATGTTTGATTCATTGAAATCAATCAAAAGGATAGCCCCGTAGTACTAAAATATTGTAGCCATCTCTTTTTTAGTGCTTTTCGTGACCTTTGCTTCTTTTTGCACGGGCTCTTCTTTACGATGCCACTCCATGGAATCTCTTTTGGATGACAGATCATAGTAAAAGACCATAGTCTCATCAATCGTTACAATTGATCGGATTACTCTCTAAAAATCGCATTCTACTCGGCGCTGCTTTTGCAGTGCCCTGAGAATTCGACGCACCTACCATGCAACAATTTTTGTCATAATTAAATGCTCATGTACGATCATCAGAACACTTGTTCAGGAAATACCGGTCTGTGGTGCAATTTCTTTTGTTTGTAGGCGCCGGGTATTTAGAACAATTTCTTCCACTAATTTAATGTTGTGTAGAAGAGTCACAGTCACAGGACCACAGCCTCCATTATCTTTTTGATTTGTTTTGGTGTGAATTCTCCTTTGGTCAAACAACTCAATTTGAGACATTATTCAACAACTTGAGAGAGACTTGTCACTGACACGTGCATAAAGATTTTTGTGAACGTATTCTATTTATCACAAGGGGCCAAGAACTCATGGACTGCACTACGTACGTCTTATACATTTGAATTAGAATAAATCGCAGTTACTCTATTTTAACGAAACGGATTTTGAAAGCTTTTTAAGAGTTCCTATATCTTGACCATCTTATGACTATGGTAAACTACTTGCAACACTGTCATTGCAGACTATAGTTTTAAACGACACAGTAAATTTAAATGACTTGGAAATGCATTAAGTAATAATGGATTACAACAAATAAACAAAAAGATAGATAGATGCTTCTAAACTCTACCAAATCTCATGAAATGGTGATGGCGAGTCTGAAAAGGAAAATTTTTTTGGTCAACGCTTGTGGAGATGAAAGGACACCCTAAAACAGCATTTCTTAACCTTGGGTCCTCATGTCACGAGTTGCATTGAAATTGATCTTGAAAATTTTTAAAAAAAGTCAATGCTATGATTCTAATTCAATACTTACTTACCGCTTCTCTAGGACAAAGACTCATTTGAAGACAACGATTTAATGGCAGAAATAAATTTGTGAAGAAATTAGTGGATGACAAATTAAACCCAAACTGAAATACCGAAAAAAAGCTCCTAACAATCTATAAAGTATGTGGGGCAGAAGGGGCTGGTGCGATTTACTTAAGGGGACTGATATTTACTCTTACTGAGGAATTTAAATGTTACCAAACCTCAATTCTATTTATATAAATTAAGCAAATGATTTATTTAAATCGTGAACAGCCTTCTGGCAATTAATAAACACAATCATAGTATGGTGAGTGGGTTGGGGAAAAAAAGAGGAAAGAAAGGATAATATCTAATAAATTAATGCCACTTTAAGACAAAATTTTAATTAAAATCATGACCGCACTGAGTATGTGTGTAGATCACGACTTCGGACGGTAATACGCACGTGACTATGTAAATGGTTTCGTTAAATTTGAAATTACAGAGGAGTACGAGGTGTTTTAAATAATATTTAAAATATTGCACTGGACTAGCAATACATTAATCCTACTGAAAGAACTCTTCCAGAACGGCTTTTATCTGCTATCTCGAGACATTTTGTTTCAATGAAAAGAAAGAAAATGTTTCGAATCGATACCTAAAATTCACGAAATAGCAGATGCAATCCATTTCAAAGTATTGAGGATAAAAGTTTATTTGTTGGTCCATATCCTCCTTATTCCAAATTTAGCAGCGTCTGGATTTCCGCGAAAATTGAAAAAGGAAAGAGAGACGTATAATTTTTGGGAATATGCAGAAATCGATAAATATGGTGAGTAAGGCGGATGTGGACAGACAAGAAAACTTTTATCCTGACTGGAAGTATTTCTGGAAGACTTCTTTCACCTACTATTTCGTGATTTTTCAGGAATGATGTCAAAAAAAGAAAGGGGAATGTTCTTCAATAAAGTTTGAAAATAACGAATGGTTTCACTGAGAGATTCGAGTAATTCAAAATAAATAAAAGTATTCTGACGATGATATGAAATCCTCTTAACACTTCCATGAATGAGATGAAGAAGTTAACATATGAAGTGCTGAAAATCTTCGGGTCGACCTATTGCGTGAACAAATGTTCTCTTCCATGAATATAATGAAAAGTAAAGCCAGAAGTCAATTAACAAATGTAAATCGTGCTTAAATCTTGAAACACGTTATAAGGCAGATTTAAACTACAAAGGTATGTAAGACTCTCTATATTTGTGTTTTCATATGAATAAATATTTGGAACTGTTTAATTGGAATCAAAAATATATATATAGGAAATTATTAGTCACTTTTAGTTATTTCGCTTCAATAGATTGCCGATACCTGCAAAAGTAGCATGTGTAGGTAGATACTGAACTGCTTCCTCCTTTAAAACACAGTTTACAAGACGAAATCTCCCGCATTCTTTCATTTCCTAAAAAACGTCGTATAAACTAGCGAAATTTCTATTTTGCATTTTTCACCAATTCCTCAGAGGACGACAACTGCAGATTCTGCGAGCAAGTCTCTATGACAGTAGAGTATCTACTCTGCGAATGTCCTGCTTATTTTATCAAAGACATTGAAGGACTAATATAGAATACGTCACGATTTAAGAAAGTGACTAACCTCCAGTTGACATATGAGATGCAATAGAGAGAGAAAGAGAGATTCGTTGGATAATTTTTAAGTAGGATAAGGGAAATTTTTTATAGGAGGAGGGTTTGTTGAAGTTGGACCTGATATAGGAGTTCCTCCTCTGCGGAGCTGGGGTTGTGCTTTCTTTCCTGGCTGGAGAGGAACAAAAGCGAACAATCATTGGCCAGAAGAAAACGAAAAGAGAGCTCTTCTTGGTATGCGGATATTTATTTTTTTGTTTCTGTATTTTTTTTGTTTTTCTATTTGTTTTCTTTTGATTTTTTGAAAAAATATTTGTTCATTTTTAATTTAAGGGCGGGCGATTACAGCTGCGGCTAGATTATTCCCTATCGTCGGTCATTTGGTTGGTGAACCGGCTTACCAGGTTACAAGGAATCCGCAGTAAACCTGCAACTAAGTGAGAAAGGGTTTTATCTTATAGATATGGGAGAGTTGTCTAGGAAGTCAAGGTAGATTTCAGGGAGGTTGTTAGCAGCCGGAGAGGCAGATAGAGGAATTTCCTCTTGAGCTTTAAGCAAAGCGGCCTAAAATATTGGTGAGTTAGGGGGTTTCAAGGCAGCGGAGTTGTTTGATTCGATGATACGAATTACATAGCGGGCTTAGAGATGATTTAGGCAGTTTGGGATGGGGTTTATGTCTGCATTGGCATAAACGGTGAGACTGAGACTGAATCTATACCTGAGAATGGACTGCCGAATATAACACCCAACAGTGGTATTGTGAAGGATAATGCATGCTACCGTAGTCACCAAAAGAATAAGATACCAGATACCAGTAATAGTAAAAGTGAAATAGAAAAATTTTTATGCGACCGTGACATATATTTCCACGAAAGTTATAATGCTCAACAATTGTTAGAAACTGTAAAAAATATAATTATTCAATGGAATATGTTTGTTACAGAATTGCAAAAGAATCAGGTGACGAAGTAATTCGGCTTCCACCATATTATTGTATTTTTGTTATATAATCAAGTTGAAATAAAGTGAAAAAATTGTGGAGAGAGAGAGAGAGAGAGAGAGAGAGAGAGAGAGAGAGAAGTGCTTTATTGAAAAAAAAATGTTACAATTTATGGACAAATGCTTGTAATAACATAGAAATAACTAAATAAAGATACAAATAAAATTTCAATATACCGAAGAAAACCACAATGAGTAACAAAATTATAGGTAATAGTAATAGGTAATAATTAGTATATAAGTCCATAGCAAAAATTAAAACAGTATGCGGAATGCCCGGAATTAAATATTAACATTAAAATAAAAGTCGTTTACAGAGTAGACCTGCGTAGTAGATATGCCCTCAAATTATTGCGAAATACGGGAAAAGATGATATCGATTCAGTTTCAATTGGTAAATGATTGTGCATTTTTTTGCATTATAAAATATTTAGCACTTAATTAATTCTGACCACCTTTTGGAAACTGAAGAAGCGTGCTTATGAATTAGGCAAACGGATTCAAAGATGAATAAGGAAGGAAGAGTCAGGACTTTTTAATTTTCTAAAGAAGTCCTGCATATCTGAGATGCGACTCAATAAGAGCATAAAAAACTGTTGAGAAAGTGGATGAGTTCAGTTTTTTGAAAACTAAACCCAGCACCAAACAGGAGGAACTCGATTTTTAGATAAGGTAACTTCCATTTCAAGGAATTGTGTTAATCAATAACAAAGGCAGCAATGTATTTTTATACGATAAAACTTTAGTTTTAGAAACATTGAGACAGATGAGTTTAGAATCGCACCATGATTCCAGGGTGATTAGGTCAATAGATATGGTCCTTTGAAGTGCCGTGAGATAGAGTTGCTACAAGAGAACCAAGTGTCTAGATATCTAGATAGGCGATGTCGTTGTTTGGGATCTTGGAACATTCCACATTCTATTGGCTTGGTAAGTAAGACTTAACCATGCGAGAGGTGTTCTCCTGAAACCGTTTAGGCTAGAGTAGACAAGGGAGAATAGCAGTGCATTTGTTACTTAAAAGCCCAAATTGATGGGTAGCAAGTATTTTATATTTAAACAGAAATGATAAAAGCCTCTTTTTGACCAATCTTTCTATGATTTTAGATAACGTCAGAAGGGCTGCGATAATTGGGCTATGATTCGATGCTTGATTTTTATCTCCTCCTTTATGCAGAGATATAATTATAGCCGTCTTAAGGCTATTGGTAACTCAGATAGTAGTACACAACCCCAAGAAAACCCCTAAAAATACTCATTATTGATTTGCAAGATAGTAGTGATATCAAGTAATAAATAAAATGTAATTAGGTATTGATACATTGTGTATCATTTAGTAGATTTAAGATTAAAATTGAACAGTTCTATCATGTTAAAAATTCAACCCCAGCAATGATACAGCAATGTTAACGAAATATACCCTGTATTAAAATCAAATAAATTTAATATAATTCGAATTTCTCTGTAATAGTGAGCCCTGCACAACTCCCGTCTGATAAACAGCTAAATTTACTCATTTTTGAACTTATCGAATTTTATATAGGTTTTGGTAGGTAAATGCACTTTCTTATATTGTGGAAATTCTTGGGAAATGAGACACAACATCCGCAGAAAAATAGTCTCATTTGGGAGGAGTCTACATATCTCGGAACCAAAACAATAGAATCTTGCGAAAAATATTTTAGGTATAGGTGCAAAGTGGCTGAAAAGTCAAAATCGAGTCTCCAAACAATTTACTATTCATCTAATTTCTATTAAAAGTATTTTTATAATTGTTTTATTCTGGATTGTGTCTTTGGTTCTATCTTAAAAAACAGAGTTACGTTAATATTTATAATTTATGTCCTTTTCCTACTACAAGTTCAATTAAATTCGAAATTGAACAAAAAACAAATGAATTTATATATTGCGAAACCTTAAAAATAAATCACATATTCAAACAATTTCTTAATGGAGATAATATAATTGATATTAAAATTCTTACCCTCTCTTACAGCAAACGCTTGATAAAACTGTGACAAATAAGTTAATATAGATAGTCTATCTGGAACAGCATATTCAACCATATCTTCTGGTTCCAGAAGAGCCGGAATTCCCAAATACTCTTCTGCTACTCTGAACGCCAATTCATTATTGTGATACACGTCGTCTTTATTTAGCTTCGAGAAATCACTGCAACAAATAAAGTTTTAAACTTACTAATGATAGTTTTGATTTATAGCAATGATTTGATATTACCAAAGCATATGGTATTATTGAGGATTAATATAAGATAAATGTATATCTTGAGAAGGATGTATTGATGACACTAGGATAAGGTAGAAGATATTGAGACTCGGTATTTAAAATATCCATTTCTATTTCCATTCATTACAGATATAACCTTCAAGTTCCTCATACACTTTATATTTCAAATTAAAATGTTTGTACTTATATGGAACGAGGAACTAGCTAAAGGTAAAGGTAGAAATTCTTGACTAATCATAATACTTGAACTGAATGCCTTGATCAGGAGTTTTCATATTTCCATTTATGTCTAAGATATACGAAAAAAACTTATGCATAAAAGTATAATAATACAATAAACTATTGTATCTACTTGTATTACGAGAGTTGTCTGAAAAATGTCCGATCTCATCCCGAAGATGTCAGTATTTACCTTTTTTGGAATATATTGAATGCTGACTTTGCTAATTCAGCAAGTCGAAAAACCATCAACGGAACTTTAGTGATGGACTAAACAAATTATATCAATTTTTGACTTTGCTCATTCAATAAGTCGAAGAACGATCAACGAACCATTAATTACAGTGTGTTAGACTAACAAATTTATATCGAATACTGATTTTGGTAATCTGAAGAATCATCAAAGTGTAAGAATTATAAACAAAACATTCAGTGGAACATTGGATGTCGTGTTATTTTTTATATAAATTAACCAAATCAAAATTACAGAAATCAGTCTGACTTGAGTCCAAGTTTTGTTAAGTAAAAATTTTTTATTTCTTCTAAAAGTTGTAGTTAATAAAAGTAAGTGAGACGGTTCATACTTTGTTCCACCTGCAAACCAAAAGTTATAAATTGAAAATAGTAAACAGTAAGAGAATCGTAGTTATAAAAAAAAAGATTATTTTTTCTTTCTGTTCAAAAGGAAGCGATATAACTATTTAGATGCTCACTTGAAGTTTCCAAGTATAATTTTTTTTGAAAATTGATTATTCCAGTTAATTTCTAAATGGCTTATTATTAATATAAGTTCATATTTAATGAATCATTTTATTACTACAATTATAAAAAGGTCGTTAATAATTTAAGTTAATCGCCTTGTTAACGATCCTTGGCTACATTAGCCAATTAACAAACTCTTGATGATTCATAATTAGACCGGTTCTTTGACCATAAGATTATTGATAAAAAAAAATCATTTCTGCTCATTAGAAGTAAGTATTTTCGCGAATTCATAACTGTAGCAGTGGGTTGAGTGATAATATGTGCATATTTCGAAAAATACAAATAAAATACAGTAAGTAAATTAAGTCTGAACTTGCGTTCAGGAAGTGCGGAATTATATAACACTGGGAAACAATATAATTACTAAAACAATGGTAAAAGTTAAACAGACAAATAAATAACATTAGTATTACTAATACAGTCAATGACACTTGTGAGAATCATTTAGAAACAATACCTTTATATTTAGAAAAATATAAAAAAGCACCGGGACAATCAACTTTTGGAAATAAATATCCGTTATTCAACGGCATAATAGACTACCGAAAGAGCAGTTGTGTTGACAAAGTGGAGAAGGGGTTGGCATCAGTATGTGTAATGCGGAGTGCTCTTTGAGAACAAGCGAAAATAGAGCACCAAAGCCATTGGTTTTGATCCTTGCATTTCAATCTGTCGGTTTTTTATTAAAAAGCTTCAGTTTCGACAACTCGTTTATGATGAAATCATATTGGAGAAGAAAATTCTTTTCCTAATCTTTCATTACTATCCCGCTACGTAAACGGTGATTTGGAAAAACAAACAAACAAATCCAAGCTGTATACAAGTGTTTATTTTTTGATAGCCACTGAGGTAACCTGTAAGCACTGTTGTATTTGTTACAAAAAATTGGATTTGGTTCTTGATCCTAGATAAATTTTATAATAATAGATGGCTCCAAATTAAAATTTGACTGTTGATTACACTTAATGCAACAATAGGTAATAACACGTAAGGTTTTTTTGTTAAATTAAAAAAACTACATCCCTATGAAACAGTTACGTTTAATATTGAGGTATCTATAAAATTACTACAGATACATATGAAACTAACATATATAACAAATCAAGAATATTTATTTGTAACTAAATTTATTTTTTCCTTGTTTGGGGGGGGCATATCTCAGCAGTAATTACCCATCAGGGTCTAATATCCATTTATTCGATATCTTGGTGCAAACTTTCGCCCTGCTCTTTGCTAAAATCTTCAAAATTCTCAGGCAAAATGATAAATGAGAATAGAGAAAATGATTGTTGGAAATCCAAGGCGGGCCGCCCACGATGGAACTGTTTTGAAACAAAGGTTGATTACTTTCTTGTACATAGAAATCGCCTATAAATCGTTGGTCCCCTTTATATTGAAATTTTATTTTATTTATTTTATCTTTATTTAGTTATTTTTAAGTTTGTTTTTCAGTTTTTACAAATTTTTGTCTACAAATTGTAACAATTTTTTGACAATAAAGCATTTCTCTCTATATACAATTGTACAAAGACTTTACAAAGTTTTTCATTAGTCCAATCCATTTAGTGAGACAAAAGACACTTTTTGGGTACATACTTAACATTTCGAGATACCGGTTACTTCTTATATCTGGATATAAGCGCATATTTTCGTACGTTTCTTTCATTGTTACTGAATAGGCAACTAGTATAGATAGTTTTAAATTGTCTTCATGTAATAACTCAGCTTTTAAACTTTATTTTGTCTCTATAGTCTATAAACTCTATAATGCTTGCTATCGGGTTCCTGTATTAAACTATTTCTTAACCAAAAAGTTGTAATTTTTCTTTTCACTAGAAACCAAGACGTTCTGAATGTTTCTAGTCACGTACTAAATCATTGAACTCTTTTTTGGTCAAATGTAGCTCGCCAGAATTGGAACCAGGCGTGAATGTGGTATCGGTACACTGTTCCTCGGGGCTTTATGAAGAATAATTATTATTTCCATTATATCCCCAAACAATCTAAAGGCGCTGTCGGTACTGATAAGAGTGTATATTGAGGGACAGGCGAATTACAAATTGGATTATCGAGATTACGCTTTTCTTCTTTGTCATACAAAAATAGCAATCACCAAAATGGGTTCTCGCCATACCATTCTTCTCTTCCCTTTCATCCACTGATCGAATCACACGCTACAGTTGATACAGATCAAGATATGTGTGCCGTGTCAACTGTAGTGTGTCATTCAATCAGTGGATGAAAGGGAAGAAGTATTCCTTTTCCAGTTCCAATGGTATGGCAAGAACCCATTTTGATTATTGAAAGAAGCTCAAAATCCAATATCTAAATTTGTAATTTGCTCATCCCCCACAATACATACCCTTACCAGTACCGACACCAACTTTGGATTGTTTTATGATATAATGGAAAAGCTCCGAGGAACAATGTACCGATACCACATTCACGTCTGGTTCCAACTCTGGCGATCCACATTTAATGTAAAAAGAGTTCAATTATTTAGTACGTGGCTTGAGGTTATTAATACAACAGTCAGAGTTTCCAGTGGAACAAAAAAAGGAGAATTACATCTTTCGGGATAAGAAATACTGCGTTTTGCACATTTTACAATATGGAAAATTAATTATGTGCCTGTACTGATATCGATAGTTTAATACAGGAACACGATATCAAGCATTAAAGAGTTCATAGACGCATCGAAATATAGTTTAAAAGAGTTATTACATGAAGGCAATTCAGAACTATCTATTCCAGTTAGTCATTTAGTAACAATGGAAGAAACCTATAAAAATATGCGCCTACTTTCAGATATCTGAATAAATTTGGGCGGAAAGGTCAACCGGGATCCTAAAATGTTAAGTATGTGTCTCTTGTAAACCCAAAAAGTGTCCTTCCATCTCACTTAACTTTGACTAATGAAAAGTGAAGGCTATGTATATAGAGGGCGAACGATTTATAGTCTATTTTTATGCACAAGTGTGTAATAAAACCTACTTACTTAGCTAAAACTGAAATTGGTCTTTTATAACCATAAGCTGTACAGGATAATAGCGAAAGTTTTTCATCTGTGAAAATACTTGATCATTTTATTACTCTCAAATCCATAAAAATAGACTACAAATACTTAAGACAAATCTTTCCTCAGTTAAGTATCGACGAGTTCAAGTTGCTGGACTATATTAATTCCATTCCATAAATAAGTTCACTTTGCAAGAGCTTAGAGCTTGGAACTCATTTGTAAGCGTCGCGAGATTTTTACAAATAGTGAAATGGAAACAAAGTGTTTTTTTGCTTTTCGAAATATTCGCCGTTAAGATCTATACATTTTCGTATACGCTCAAACCAATTCTGGAAACATTTCTCCACTCTGGATGATATCGTAGAAACATGGTTTTGAAAGTCTTCAACAGCTTCTTCAGGTGATATAAATCGCTGTTGTTTGATAGTGGGGGACAAGAAAAAGTCATTAGACAATAAATCGGGTAAATACGGGCTGAAATACATTAATCCGATGTTTTTCTCCCCCAAATATTCAGTTGTTTGAGATGCTTTATACGGAATTCTCTCCCTGCGATATCCTAACAGACACCTCCATCTGTCTGTTAGTCACATACCGATCTTTAATCATATTGAGCATAGCATCGATGTTTCTCGGAATGGCAACCGATTTTGACTGACCTTCATCACTAACGGTCATACGACCATGACGAAATTCTGCAAACTAATTGTGAACAATCTTCTTTGATAGTGCTCCATTACCCAAAGTTGCATGAAGCGATTCTATGCATTGTTGGATAAGACCTTTTTGAAAATAATAAAAAATCATCAACGTATGCCTTAACGGATGATTTCCATTTTTACAGAAACTTGCTTCTTTTAAACATTTACTATCTACAACTTCCTCGGTTAGTTTTTGAATTGTCTCTGGCTTCGCAATAACAAACGTCGTTGTATGTTTACAAATAAGGTGGTGCCCCAACTCATTAAAAAGCAACTTTTGCATAACCAAAATTAATCTTATATCAAAAGCAAAAAATTAACTGTTGGTCAGTTAAATGTATGCTACTGAAAAACTTTTGAATAATCGTGTACATTTTGTTGATTTTTTATCAATTATCTAAATACCTAACACTGTATATATATATATATATATATATATATATATATATATATATATATATATATATATATATAATGTATAAAAAATAAATCAATCGACTAAAAATATCTTTGTGACTGATGTTAATTGAAAACATTAGAAAACAATAGTCACGTACATTATATAAATATGTTCTACTGATATTTATTATCTACTAAAGTACAATACATACCACGTAGGCTATAAAAATATATAACTAACTGTAAATATTTGTCGGCTTCAACTTAAATTAATGAAAAAACAAATGTAATATTGCAACGTTCTTTTATGATGGTTAATACAATACGTACTAAAAACTTTATCTATTATCAACTAGTAAAGTCCATAATAGGTTTATTAACGTGACAAGTACGATAACACTGGTCATCACTAGTTATGCCTCACGAACTCTGTTTGTTGATGTATAGTTCCTTCAATATCAATTGCAGAAGACAGTTATGCGAGAATCAATCAATATTTCATGAATACGCACGGCACTCCTACCATATTAAGAAATGAAAAATAATGTTTACTCCCCGTTTAAAATCGGTAAACATTTAACAAACCGTCAGTCCACGTGAACTCATCATGATTTAACAATGAAAACATCAGATCGTAAACATAAATGGATTTCTATAAGCCGAAGCTGTCAAAAGTCGTATGTGCACGGTTTCTTCGAAATATTCCTGCCAGACAGCCTGCGATAAGCATTGGCGTGTAGTTAGATTAAAGATGAATGGAATGAATTTAATAATAAAGATTTAGATATACAAACAAGAATGTTTAAAAAAGGAAAATATTCAGCAATCTGATAATGCAATTATAATAAGAATTGCTGAATTAACTAGAGTAAATAAATTTTCCGTCTATAGAGTAGTCACGAAAGGGGTTGCTGTGGATCATTCATAGAAGCGAAAAACATGTAAAGAAAAACTGAAATCAGTTGACAAAGCTACTCAAGATTTTATATGTAACAAAATTTATATTTTATATAAGGAAAACAGGGTTGCGATATTAGAAGTAATACAGCAAAAGATAGTAGATTATACAGAATACAATTATATCAGTTTAGAAACATTGTGTTTTGTCAGTATATGGTTTCAAACACAAAAAACTGAATAAACGGATGGCAATACCGAATCGTCAAGGATCGTTCGATGGCGACTAGATTATTTGCGTCAGATAAAAGACTACCAAAGTTTTAATAGACACATAATTTATCTAAAAGAAACATGGTTTGACATTCACTATGTAGTTAATTTCGGTTGGGTTGACAATAGTAAAAATTGATGTTTTAATGGGTCATGTTCTAAAGGGAAACATATTATAATAGTACACGCTGGAAGCAAAGTAGGTTTCGTACCTAATGCTTCATTAATATCTGCTTAAAAAATTAAAAACTGTTCAGCTGGTTATCATGAAGATATGACAGGAGAATTATTTGAAAAATGGTTTAAGGAACAACTTTTACCTAACATTCCACCACAGTCAGTAATCGTTATGGACAACGCATCCTACCATTCGTGTCAACTCCTTATGATACTAAATAGTAGTAGTAACAAAGCTCAAATTTTAGCATTTATGTCTGAAAAAAATATTCCTATTCCTGTCAGCGATCGTAGAAAAGGCCCAACAAACAAAGAATTACTCGTACTTACTGTTCTTAAAGGTCTCAAGTTAGAGAAAATTTATTATATTGCCAAGCTGTGCAAAGAATAGGGTCATATTCTTCTCAGACTACCTCTTTACTATTGCATGTTTAACCCTATAGATGAGCAAACGTAAAATCAGAATTACGAAAATGTAATCAGTCTCCAGAAGTGGGTAGAGAAGTTCTGGAACTCGTAAAGAAAGTTCTAACAGAAGACCGCCAAGAGCTTTGGAAAAACTGTGGTGAACATGTTATCAAAGAAGAAGATGAGTATGTGGTATCACCCTCTTTACAACCCTTCATAATTCAATAAAATTATGACTCAGTCGATTCTGAAAACCATTATTATTTACAAAGATTCTTTGGCATTGAAATTTTTTTCTCTTGTTTTATTTGCAAAGATTTTATTTTTATTAATGACTTTTGCTTTGAAATTTCCAAAAAAAAAGACAAATGGTGTACAAAAATGGCTCAGTGCACGCCTGGAACCCTGTTTAAGCCATTACATTACATATCATTTTCAGCGACAGCTTAGACAACTGACATATGACATACATGAAGTTGGCTGCTAACATTTTACCAACTAATACTCCTCGATTAAAATGTTTCATACAATGATACATGAAAATCGCAACTCGCAACTTTTACTTGCAAAGTCATTAAATGTATAATTCCATATTTTAAGAAACTCTTTCAATCCATATAAAGATCTGTTCAATTTTAAAAATGGTGATTTTGACTCTTAGATCAGGTGGGGCATAGATATATATTTCATTTTTTAAATAACCATTAAGAAAAGCCGTTGGAATGTCCAACTGTCTTATTTTAAAATCTTGTTGCAATGCAATTGATAGAATCAATCTTATGGTTGATA
Organism: Diorhabda carinulata; assembly: GCF_026250575.1. NCBI lineage: Eukaryota > Metazoa > Arthropoda > Insecta > Coleoptera > Chrysomelidae > Diorhabda > Diorhabda carinulata. Next base: position 18,439,030 of record NC_079462.1, read on the forward strand.
TTCGAGCAACAGGTGAGTAGACAGGTTCAAATGGCTGCTCATCCTTCATCTGAAAGCCTCTAGTCACCACTCTTGCCTTCTTTGTTCCATCTTCTTTTGTAATGTATACCCATTTAGTCTCAATTGTTGTTTTTCCTGTAGGTAGATTCGCTGCAGACCACGTTTTCAAATTTTCGTGCGAGTTCAACTCCTTTTCCTTAGCATCTCTCCAATCTTCCACTTTCAGTGCATCTTCATATTGTACTGGATCATTATCTGATGATATTAGACAATAGGCTGTGTAAATCTCGTACTCATTAAAATGTTTTGACATATTCACAGTTCTCCCGCTAGAGGTTGTATCAGTTCTTGGTAAATACTCTTCAAAATCATTTAACTTTCGGACTCTTCCAAAGTTATTTCTTCTGAGTCACTCTCTTCTTCGATTTCAATTTCAATGTTATCTTCTTTATCCCTTAATTCAGTTTCTTTATCAAATCATATTCTTATTTGTTCATTCGCATAGTTTTTGTTTCGATATTTCTTCGAAATTCGTTTGTTTTTCATTAAATTTCACATCTCTTGAGCAGAAAATTTCACATTTTTCATTATTCCATAATCTATATCCAGCTCCACTGTACCTTACCATTATACACGGTTGTGCTCGTCTATTTAATTTACTTTGTCTCAGCAAAATAGTTGCCCATGCCTGAGACTCAAAAATTCGCAATCGTTGTGACTGTACCATCGTGTGGCTGGAGTTTCTCCAAAATTTGCCTCAGTAGGCGATCTGTTTAACTCATATGCAGAACATAGAATTACTTCGCCCCATAACTCTCTTGGTAAGTTGGTTTCTGAAAACTTTGTCCTTACCTTATCTAAAAGTGTCCGATTCATCCGTTCTGAAATACCATTCTGCTGCGGAGTATGTCGCATCGTATACTCCATCTGATTTAGATTTACAAAAATTTTTAAAATAATTAGAGGTAAATTGTCTCCCATTGTCCAATCTAATATTCTTTGAGTTTTAAGCCCATGTTTCGTTTTAATGAGTTTAATAAAATCTATAACATTTTGCTAGCTTTCATTTTTATCTTTCAATAGCTTAACAAATAAAAAATGAGAATAATCATCAATTAAAACTTGAAAATACTTGTAACCTTCTGGCGTAAGAGATTTTACAGGACCTGTTATGTTCGTATGTGTCAATTCCCATATTTTTATAGTTTTCTTTCAACATCTATAAAAAGGTTTTATAGTAGCTTTACTTTACTTTAAGGTAATCTAATTTTTTTAAACTATATTTGTTAATATGTCCTAACCTCGTGTGCCAAATATCATCATCATCGTCATTATCATCATTTTCCTTATTATAAAACCATTTATTATTTCCTAAATCTACATTCAAAACAAATAAATTGTTACAAGACTCACAATTAAATTTACGACCATTTTTACACAAAGTTGCACCTTTTATACCTGATTTATTATCGAAAACTACTTTGAAATCATTCAACAATAATTTAGACACAGAAATTAAATTATGTGTCATACCTTGTACTATTAGTGCATCTATCTTTATCTCTTTCCCTTGAAATACCCCTTTGACTGTCCCTTTTTTCATTGCATACAGCACTTCATTGTTTTTTGCAGTTCCTATTTTTACTTCTGATGCCAAATCCATCACATTTTACAAGTAAGGCTCCATTTCACCATTACCATATGCTGAGTGCACCCCGAGAGAACATCGATTGCCTTTTAACGAATAATTTCTCGCATAAGATATACATATTTTTAAAAGTATTTATAATAACATAATATTTATAAAATGAGGTGTTTACGCCTATGGTAGATCAAATAAAATTGTCGGCATAGGGTTTTTATAATCGGCAATTGATATTTGAAGAACTATACCATTCCTGTGATCAATTGTTGACTTCGGTAACTGTTTTTCATTCCGGTGCGACCATTCGAGTCCCACTGGATGATGTGAACGTCAAATCTAGTGTTTGATTAAACGTTGAGCAGTGGACATTCATTTTGAGTTTGGTCGAATTCTATAGGTAATTCCTAACAATGAAGTTAACTAAAAACGTATCAAAACTCTTTGGAAATAGATTTCTGATAACATTTAGACTCGAATATTTATATTATTATCAATAAACTTAATCGTAAGAAAAGTAAGACCAGCTTCCGGCGCACATTTTATATGGGCCCATTCCTTGCAACCTTCACCATGTTTCTCCTGGTAGACTTTCAGAATAGGCTTCGAAACAAAACAGACAGACGTAATCATCAACGTTGCTTTCCTTACTAGACTGGAGTACTTTTTTAGAAACTTTCTTCTTTGCTTTTTTATCAATTTTCTTGGCTTTTTATCTTTTTTTAGCAGTTTTATATTGTTTCTTTTCAAATACGTTTTATTTCGTAGGTGTCTGTTAGAACAGCAGCTTCCCTTAGTTTGGTTTGCTTTTCTAGGGTTGGCATTTGGGTATGGTTGAACAATTTCTGGGGAAAATGCATGCGTTAGATCGGCAAGCTTTGTTTCTTCGTCTCTTGCAGCAGGTTCGAGTTCAGCTTGACTGGTTGGAGTAGAAGGAGTGGAATTAGGTTCAGTATTGGACATTATACGTTGCTCTGGACGATGTTTTTCCAGTCCGACAGTTTATGGATCAGGACGGTCGGTAACAAATGATGAACCCCTCCCGCGGGCCATCATTTCCGCTATTTGACACATTCGTGTGCAGTGAATAGTTTTCTTGATATTTCGATTTCCCAACACGCCCCTATGCTCAACTAGGCCCTCCCTATCCTCCTATCTAAACTAAAAATAATTTGTTTTCCTCTCAAATGCACGAAATTATTAGCATAAGGAAAATGTTTGGAAGCGTAACTCAAAACTTTTTTTATTGTTTTTCTCAATATCTTTGAAACAAATTCTTCTGATGGATATTTCAATTTTTTCATAAGAAAACTTAATTGAAATAGATTTTCAAATAGAAAAGCAAATAGTTTCATTTCATATCTCGATTTAATCTGGTATTTGTCTCGTACTTTAAGGTGAGAGACAAAAATACTTACATGAGATCTGGTCTGAAATGATGTATTATGGCACAAAAAGCAAGGCCATCTCTCCAAGAGGTTGTCATATTATCAATTTTAACTCCAGGGTATCCTTCGGTCATTTTGCGACACCATAACTCCAAACCCTTAGTACCCCGTCTTTCATTCATGATAAAATATCTGTAACAAAGAAAAATTTATTTCAATTTTACCATAATAATCAAATGAGAATATAAATATTATCAAGGAACTTCTACCAGGAAGCAGAAGATATGTGTGGCGATACTATGACTATGGAGCCCTATGCAGGTTCTGTACGTCAAGTTAAGAAGAATCCTTAAAGTAATCGCACATGGGGCGACCAGTGTCAAAGACTGTGGAATCTAAAAGATGAAGACTGGACACTATATTTTAATATCGGATAGAGGACATAAATGAAGGTTGTAATGGAAGGGGACTATAATAACCGTACTTCTTCTAAACTATATAATCTACTTATTGTCAAGAGAATTGATTCGGTTCCATACTCCGTTCAAATGCCATTGAGTTATCGATAATATTTAACATTTGGATGGCTCAAACACCAGATTTTTTTTACAAAAAATTATAAATAAAAAAATGGAATTTGTACAATAAAATTATATATTAACAAAAATGTAAAATTGCGCATTTTCCAGTCGGACTTGAGCCCGCGACCATTTGATTATAAGGCAACGACCACGCATTTTTGTTATAAATCGTTCAGTGACGAATTTTATATACGGGGTAATACTTTATTCAATTAATGATATCCAACAGTCAATAAAATTTAAAATCGAGCCTACGTTACTAATATAAATAATTGTTTTCATCGCTTTCATTTTGTTGATAAATATTACTTTCTTAGACATTAGTAACACCACCTTTTGGTGAAAATATTAATGGTAATGTTTATTTGTACTTCAAAACTAATAATGGTAGCTATTATATTTTCACATATATTATTTCAATTTTAGGTTCAGAACAAAAATTTTAATTTGAAAGACGATCTAATCGTTCTAATTTTTATTTGTACTTCTTAAAAGCTTATCTAGCGGCATATCATTATATTCCTATGACAATATCAATATCGATTTGGTTTTATATTAAAGAAACTGTAAATCCTACCGTACGGAGATACAACGCGGCTTATAAATGGTATTAAAACAACCGTAAGATACATATTTTTTATTCCAGACCCAGATACATTGAGCGTCACGTACAATTCAGTTAGGACCGGATTAAGGACAATAATGTTAAAACAAAATCAAGAAAAACAATTTTCTGCAATACAAAAAACATGGGAGAATTTTTTTTTATTTAGTGAACTTCTTTTATACTATACCAAGCTTTCGAACGACTTGCATCCAATGCCAAGGCTGTTGTAATAAACACCAAAAGAAACTGGATCATGAAATAATAATTTTCTAAATCGTTAAAACTTACTTAAGATTATAACATGAAACTAATATCGGGAATTTTCACAGGAACACACATAATTATCTTTGTGGCGATTCTGAAATTTGATGTTGGAATGAAAAATTGTTTCTTTTTGAGGAATTGCATATGATCTTACTAGTTCCTGTCAATTTGTTGCCAACTTATTTTCAGTTGCTTCTCCTATCCATTATTTTGCCTTGCATTACCAAGTGAAGATGATCGTAGTTTATAGGGTTGCGCATTACATGAACAATACTGATATTTATATATCAGAAACTCTCCCACCTAATCAGAACCGTCAAAGACAAAATATTCAATGATCACCATGGAGTGCATGAAATCCCCTGATCAGATTGCCCGTTCCTATATTGGCCAGACAAATCGACGCATTTCCGTCAGAACAAAGGAACACTTGATGTCTGTCACTAATTCCGAAATTTTCTCCACCCTTGCCCAACATCGTCTCCATACCGGACACACAATCGATTTCAATATAACCAAAACTCCGATCCTTCGAGTCCAGGATTATTCGAGAAGCTATCGAAATAGAGAAACGTCCAAACTGTCTGAACACAAGTGACGATAGCCAGAGATTGCCGACAACTTGAAAACACAGTTAGCTGAAGACCAGCAGCGAGTGTGTTAGTGTCAACAGTATTCTTGATGGTAAACATATTATTTTCATTTTCTATTTTAATCATTTCATATTTTTGTTTCAGCTCTTCTTTTCTTTGTTGAAATCAGGAGTAGGCTGATTGAGGCATTGGTATCTACCAAGAATAAGGGGTGATTCATTGCATGTAGTAGGAAGATTGAGACCACGGAATCGGATCACTTCTTACCAATGAACTAATAACCACCATATGCCGACCCTTCTCGTGATAATGGCTCCAAAATAAGAGCCGAAACATCGAGTAATTTCAAAATTCCAACGCGGTTTAACCCGTGAATCTAGTTCTTTTCTTCATATATATGCATAGTATATATAAAACAAAAATGTTTCATCACAAGTACAAACAATGAACAATGTACAAGCATGAAATATAATAGACCAAGAACACGAACCTACATACGTCAGCGTATGACGATTAAATTAACTTTAAATAATATAATTTTATAAATTGTATCAAATTGAAACCAAAGTTTATACCAAGGGTTGGTATTCTGTTATAGTGCCCCTTCATTAGAGCTGCTTTTGACGAAGATCATTCATATCTAGCTCTCCAGTCGCGGTTTCCTTATTTATTAACTTCTTTGTGTACCGTGATCGTAATCGATCATTGACTTCCATCTTGGCTATCATATTGACTATCATTGCTTTATTTACTGTGGTACGGAAACTGAGTTGTTGATTTCCCGAACCATTGACGAAGATTTTTTAACTACGATTTTGAACCACGCACAGATTCATGCTTCTTTTATCCATTATTTTGCCTTGGATTTTTGCATTCATTGCTTTTGACTATTTCTAAAGTTTTGTTTATACGCTCAAGAGCCTCGGCGTTTGTAACTCGATCTTCATAAGAAGGCGATAAACCCCACAACTCAAACGTTTCCAAATGTTTAAGCAGTTTTTCTTCTTCTTTATACTTATGAAATGGACTGTGTTAGTTAACCTAAGAACACTAATACCTCATTACTTACATTTATGCATGAGGTACAGCGGATTCTTAAATACTGAAATTATTGTTTTAAATTCCATACAGAATTAAACTTAGTTCCAATTTACGACTGTATATATTAGCAGAGAGGAATTAGAAAAATAATTTGTGAAAAGACATAACCTAACCAATAAATAATTTGATTTATAAAATTTGATAGATCTTTTTTTACTACTTCATTTATAATTCTACACACAAGGACGCATCAACGATCCTTATATCTTTATCTGTATAAAACGTATTTTTGGCAGCTATATTTTACAAAGTACTAAACCAAAAAGATCGTTAGCTGCGTAGACAGCAGCCGGTATTATAATCGTCCATAGTGGCAGCCAGAGTATCTTGAAACAAGTGATTAGTTTAAAAAACGTGTTGTAATGCTATTTATGTACAGACTGAGTTCTTCATAATAAGTAACGTGAGTATTCTGGGAGAAATCACCTGGGCAATCAAGGCCAAATACTGAGGACTCCTCAGTGCAATCCTGCAATCAGTGAGGAGAAATCTTGGACCACTGACATTCAAAGACCACATTGACTATCTATCGAACAAGGCGAAGAAGGTAAGAGAACGATTAGCAGAATTCATCGGAAGACGATCCGAGCTGAAGATCAAGCTCCACTTCATCAAGGCCGCCCTTACGCTGTCATAAGTCACCTAAAGAAGCTGAAAGCCCAGCAAAATAACTTTTATATTCTCCAGTGAAAGCCCCTTGGTAGATCAGCAGATCTACCGAGAGATTGGACCAAAAGAAGATAGAAGATATCATGAAGGAAACCGAATAAAAAGAAGATTTGAAGAGATGAGGACTACACCAGAGAAAACTATACCAGACTAGATGACGACCAGCCGTGAAAACAAATAGGAGAAAAAGAACAATGAAAGTCCACATTAGAGATCTTTTCAATTCGACTACCGAAAGGGCAGTTAGTGCAATCAATCTTTAAGAAGGAGCAAAGTGTGTAGCGTTACCCTCATGGAAATAAGAGGATAGCCGGACACTTCTACAAAACCCATTGAAGTAGAAAAGAGAAAGAGCAGCCGAGAAAACGGTCTACCCCTGCAAAAGAGATATGGGGATGGCTTAAAGTTCTTCCTGGATGGCATCGATGTATTTTGGCAAAGACGGATTTGGATTACGTGTGAGTGTCGATATTAAAATAGATCTATCAATAATATCTTTACAAGGCAAAACAAAATGTTTATATGAATGTTTCAAAGTTCATTTAGCACAGATTTTTTGAAATATAAAATATGTGTACATCATTTTTATTATATACAGTTAAACACTAATGGATAAGAAAATAATTTCAGTAGTCCAGGTATGAAAATTTTTAGAACATCTTTACGATATAAATAAAAAAATTAAAGAATTATTACCAAATATATGGAAACATACAAAATTTTCTTTTCTGAAATATGTATATTTAAAAATGTAGGAACATAATGAAAATTTTATTTCGATTGATTTAGATACATAATTCCGGTTCTGTGTTCGAGGTTGACCGTTAAGTCCTAAGTACATCGTGACCAGCTCACGTTTCAAACAAAAATAACTCTGAAAGTAAAACAGCTGAAAGCTTGAGGTCGTTCGTCCATTTGTTCTTAATCGCGACGCACACAGAACTATTACTAGGCCATGTTGGGGTATTTTAACAACGTAGTAATCTCGACATTGGTGCGATTATCTGCGACAAAAAGAAATCTTTTTCAATGAAATAATGAAATTTTATACCCATTTATATTAAACAATAATAATGTATACAGATAGGTTAGTCTTCTTTTCCCTGTAACTTGGACTTGGCCTATTTCATAACGCAGTTATCGATTATTCAAGAGGGCATTGCGATGTCTGATTAACTTACGATAATATTTGAAAGAGAATTGAATAGTCAGCTGATGTAATCCTGCTAGGCTGGTGAACAGAAGTTCCAGTGTTTTCCCTATAATACTACAGTTCGTACAGTGCTATTGTTTACAAGTTTTTTAAACATTTCGACTATTCATCTGTTGGAAATTGTGGTTGTAGGAATAAAACGCATATGCTCTTACCAAAAGAACAGTACATTTATTTGATTAAATTAATGAACATTCCTAATCATACCTAATCGTTCAAGGAATCGAAGTGCTCATTTGTTTCTAAATTTCATTTATTAGTTTTAAGGTGAAATTTGATAATGATGTCTTGTATCACTATACCTCTATTCTACATCTATCTATACGGTTCCATATTTTGAATTGAAGCAACTTTTCATACCGTTTCCAAACTTCATTTTCTAAAGCAAATAAATAGACTTTTACTATAAATATTAAGACAGCTTAAACACAATTCTTGCCCAAAATGGAACTGAAATAGAAGTATAACCACTTTGTTGGTCATGATATAATGTTTACGTGGATTTGCGTGTTTACAAGACGTGTCCACTTTTGTATGGGACGATTTTAATCAATTGGATACAAAAGAAAGGCTAGTCGGTATTACAAGGTTTTTGACGGTTTCCCTGTAACCTCGTGAATTCATTCATCCGCCTACTGGCCGACGATGCAACGATAGGAAATAATGTAGCCATAGCTGTACCCGCCCAAACACAATATGAAAACCGCCCCGGGAGATACATTTGCGAAACAATCCATTCAAAGACTTTCCTACCAGGTCCTGCAGAAGAAAATAATGTTATATCAGGACCATCTCAAATAAACTAAACCCCATATAAAATATTCCCTTTCCAAATTAAAAATTGTACCCAACTGTCTTCATAACTCTAAAGAAATAAGTTATTATTACTGGTTTATTTTTTCTTTTTTGTTTTGTGCTGTGTTTTGTTATCAGTTGTCTTTCATAAATATTTGTTGCCCTTCTTCAGGTTTGTTCCAACCCAGCATAAAAAATCATAAAAAACATTTTCAGTACGGTGTGCAACAGAAATCACGTTTTCGCTTCCAATAATCTTTCCAAAAACGGTCGAAATTAGCAGGTTGGAACAAACCTTTTGTCTTCCGCTGTCACTAGTAGTTTTTTTTATTCATATATTTTCATGAGTTGTAGGACTAATTTTTTTTCGACGACCATTATAACATATGACATATTTCATACAGTTTCCTCCTATTGAAAATTTCAAATTGGAAATATTTTTAAAACGCAACGAACGAACGGCATACACTAGTGAAATGAAAAATTTTTGCAATTTTATTGGCCGACGGCTGTCTTTTTATATTGCACCCAAGTCGATAATTACCGATGTCAACATTTCCACACAATGGCATAAACATTTTGTTCGCAGTTAAACTGCTTTGCTGAATGACTTTTAAATTTGACTTTTGAACCGTTAGCAACTGACAGAACCAATTTGAGAGAATTATAGAATTAAAGTTAGAGTTAAAAATTAAACACTAACTGTGTTTTTCTGCGGTTTTCGGACAAATATTGTGTAGAACACGTGTTGCAACTAACACAACTACAAAAAATGGGGCCAAAAATACTTTAAACTTCAGAAATACTTCGAAAAATATCTCAAACAAAAAACAAATATAGTAAAAAACACTACCATTAAAAAAATACAGCCCTTCGATGTACGAAATGACAAGTACTGACCAAAACTGTATAAATAATCAATAGAAATATCACAAATACAAAAATCCAAGAAATGGGATCAAAAAAAATCTCAATTCAAAAACTTTTGGTATAAAAAATAAGAATTATTTGTCCAAACTGCAGAAATGACAAGATTTATTTATTTTTTCCTGATAAATAATTTCTCTTGATTTTAGGTCTCTTTTCTATAAAAACCACTTTGGAATAAATTGACGTATTCACCTAGTTCAGTTCTTATCAAGAGAAATTATCACCAAAAACATAAAAAGTAAAAAGTTGAAGAAAATTTTATTTATTCATTCACACCACCCCACAGTTCAAGGGACAATTGAAAAGTAGGAAAAAATACAGACATGAATTAACAAAAGTACATGACAATACAAGAAATGTAAAAATAAAACAATGCAAACGTTGTCTCTCGATGAGTTCAATAATGTTGCCAAAAAATGCTTTCAATGAAAAAATTTACATAAAGTGGGAATTCCTTAGAGAATCCCACAACTACGAAAAATCAAAAAATACGTTCGCACAAAAAAATACAATCTTTTGATTTGTGAAATTAGAATTACTGACCATTATTGCATAAATAAAACTAGAGATACACGAATATAGAAAAAAAGTACCTCAACTGGAAAAAATTGATGATTTCTGCAAACTCTTTTGAAATCATTCATTTTCAACACTTGTTGTATATATACTATGCCGTCATCAACATTACCATGTTTCATCTTTTTGTGAATTTTGTCGCCGTTTATGGTCTTTCTTCTTTCTTTGTAGTCACTAGTTGTAAAATAGTGAACAATAAATGGCTTCTATCGTCTTTCTTCACCATGAGTTAATGTCTTCTTGTGTATCATCTCTTGTTTTTCTTCGTCTTTTATTGTCACAAGTTGTTTTTCATTGAATATAAATATTTTTTGTCCTCACCTGTCATCACTGTGTCTCATCATCATTTTTTGTTTTTTTTGTTCGTTGATTTTTGTCATAATTAGTTAATGTCTTTTAGTGTCTCATGCCGTTGTTTTTTTTTTGTCTTTTATTGTCAGTAGTTGTTTTTCGTCGTTAAGTTGGGAATCAGTTGGAAAATAAATATTTTGTCGTCTTTTACTTTCAGTACTTAATGTCTTTCAGTGTTTCGTATCGTTATTTGTTGTCTTTCTTGTTCTTTGTTGCCACCTGTTGTTCTTTGTCGTTATTAGTTATATAGCTGTGAAATAGTAAAAATTGTTGTAATCAGTTGTTTTTTTCTCTCTTCTTTTTTTTGTCACTGGTTGTTTCCCGTTTTTATTCGTTATTAATAGGTCGGTTTTGTCCTCTCTAAATTTTTGTCTTAATCATTTGTTATTATTATTAGTTGAATTTTACCCTGATAAGTGGTCTTTCTTCATATCTATTGTGGAATGTTGCTCCATTCCTGCATAAGTATATTACGTAAATTTCTAGCTCTATCGAAAGTGTACTGGACTAATATACATAATATAAATCCTGTTTGACTTATCATTTTTTTTATGGTTGAGTTAAGTATCTAGAGCGAAAAGATAAAAATAGTGCACAACAAAAATTATCCATACTAAATACTGTAAATAATTATATCTATTCTATTCTTATTAGAACGCAACTAAAAAAGGACAGCTTCGAAAACATAAATTTCTATACAGTCTCTCATTCTCACAAGTTAGCAGCAATTAATTTCGTTATGGTAAGTACATGCCACTAATATTACACTATGGGATTGTAACTGGATCAGGCGCCTCCATCAGGAATAAATGCTGTGAAAAAAAAAGAAACCTGGAGTGTCGCATGTAGGATGCAGCGAAATATTTAATTTGCTGAGCACTCTGCTCGAAAACTATTGTTGTTGGATTTTTTGTTTATTAATTGAATTCTAAAATGGTTTATTTTGTGATAAAGTTCGGGTCCATCTTTCGGAACTTTTAATAACTATAGCCAAGATATCGATCGATCTACAACTAGACTAACGCAGTATATTGACATCATTTGCGTGATTTTACTTACAAAGTAGAAAGAAAAAATAAGCAATTTTTTCCTTATAGAATACATCTGTATGATTTCATTGTTCTTCAAAAAATTGATCAATGAACTCAAGTTTGTTCAATTTATGCTATGTTCAAACCAAAACCTACAAGGTTTAACTGATTTATTATAGTATGTCAAATAGGATACGACAGTTGTCACGAATTCAATCAATTTAGAATCAAGAAAAAGAACGAAGTTACTAGTCTCATCAATGTGATGTTTTTATTGTTGAAAGTTTCACCATTTATGTGATAGCATTTGAAGAGCAATTAAAAAAATCTGCACATGTCGAGAAAGAGAAACTTCATTAATAACAGGTGACAGTATGGTTGTTTTTATGAAGCCACCTTTGAGATAATTACCGACAAACTGGGCACGGTTCTTAAATGCGACTCATAATGGTTATTACATGTATAATAAATTATTATATTGGTTACTTAGAAATTGTAATAAAGAAAGGAAGTGCATATGTATAGTGACTACTTTCCTTAGATGTCGACAAATAATAATACGGGGAATAGAGACACTGCTCGTAAGAATAATTATGTGAGAAATCTATCTTTTATAAACTGAACAGTTGTTCGCAAATATTTCGTTTGCTTTTATTGAACAAATATTAGCTATTAAAATAGTTAAAGAAAATTAAGGAAAATAATGAAACAGCATCAAGTAATCGCAGCACCTACCTTTTTTATATATAACCTATGAAGGTTTTATATAAAATTTTATAACCTTTCGGTTGAAATATTAGTAGCGGTCCTTTTGCATGGAACTCATATAATTTCACTCATTTCAGTTTAGCTCCCATTTGATTTGAATGAATCGGATGAATTGAGATAATAAAAAATATTTGAACTGTACTTTATTTATTATGTCAATCTCCTCAATATTTCCAATGTAAATTTTAATTCGATGTAAATTTCTCATAGATTTAATCTCTACTGAACTTTCTCACTTAGAGCTTGGTAATAGTGGCCTTTGTGTAAAAAAAGTGTCTTCTAAGATCTATCCTTCGGTATCACTTCCACACAACAAGCAAAGATCCTGGTATTTTGCTACACAATTAATAATCACAATCAGTACCCCAAAAAATTATTCATTTTTATTTTACTTGTATTAACAAATGAAGTTAAGATTAGAATAAAATGAGCTGAATGAATGTCTCAGTTTGTCATTCCTTTCGACCCACCACATAAAAGTAAGAACAAGTGAGCTGATGTATCAGCTCAATTTAAATTAATTCAGATCGTTGCAAAAGGAAAGCTACTATTCACTTCATTAGTTATCTCACGTACTTTTATTCGACAAACCCAAGTACAAGGGCAGGGGATTCATCAAAGTAGAGTTGAAGGCGATCACGAACTTGTGTAGTCACTTTCAAAAACAAAGAACCATTTACAAATCCTTTTATTTCAGGTTAATATTTACGTAGAACGGCAACGAAAGTGTAAAGGCATTATTATTTCTCATCCATAATTTAGCAGAAAACAGGTATTTGTTGTGAAAAATAATTTTGCAAAAGTGAAAACAGAAGATTTTTTTAATAAAACAGTGAAAAAAATCTTGTGGAAAGTGTTCACGAGGATGTATTGATATCTAGTTCCATGCATAGACAAAATATTGCGTTACCATAGCAACGAACAATAAATTATTAGAAGTACCAGTGTCCACCGAAATTGTGATAATCGAAAAATTGGAGTATCGAGCCATCATCAAGTACCTGTATTTAAATGAGTTAAAAGGTAAGCATATTTACGAAGATATGTTTAATACCCTTGATGATCAATGTCCTTCGTATACGACCGTGAAAAATTGGACTGCCAGCTTCAAAAGAAGTAAATTTTCCATTGAAGATGATGACTGATCGTGCAGGCCAGTTTCTGTGTCAGTCCCCGAAAATATCGATGCAGTACATGATTTTATTAGATCGTTGAATTGGGCTAAAACGGATAACTAAAGCACATACGAATGCGTTCATCATATAGTTCACGTAAATTTGGACATGAAAGAAAATTGCTGCAAAATGGATCTCCAAATGTTTGATTGTTGACCAAAAGCGTGCAAGGGTAGAAGCATCGCTGTGCTCGATTTGAAAACGATGTAGACTTCTTAAACCGAATTGTTACTATGGATAAGACTTGGGTACATTTCTACGATCCAGAAACAAAGCAACAGTCGATGGAATGGCAACATTCTAGTTCTCCAAGTTTCGTGTCCAAAAACCTGCTGGAAAAGTTCATGCTTCAGCTTTTTGGGATTACCAACGAGTAATCATGATTGATTTTTTAGATAAGGGTAGAACAATAACAGGAGATTACTATTCGACATTACTGACCACTCTGCGGGAAAAATTAAAGAGAAAAGACGCGGAAAGCTATTCAAAGGTATTTTGTTTTTGCAGGACAACGCCCCTGCACACAAATCTTATGTTGCCATGCAAACTTAAACTTAACTTTGAAAGGTCGAAAATTTTCTTTCAACGAGGAGGTAATAAAAGCTGTGGAGGTTTGGTTTGCTGAGCAAGAAGAAACATTTTTTTCAAAGGTCTAGAGACGTTGCAGGTTCACTGTAATAAATGTATCCAATTAAGAGGAGAATATGTTGAGTAATAAAATATTTTGATATTGAAATGTTGTTTGGTTTTATAGTAGGCTAAGAATTTTTCAATATATCCTCGTAGTATTGCAATTACAGGGAAATAATAAACAGGTATTAAAAAGTTAAGTGATAAAATAATGCACTTAACGGAAGTACAATTAAATAACTCAATTCACTAACTTGCTTTTTTTAAAAACAATTTATTTAGCAAACTGAGAATTTAATAATTTAAAGTTACAAATAGTTACACCAATCTGACTAGTGTACTAAACGAATATCAGTTCTTATCTTATACCATAATAATTATAAAATTGGATAAATATATTTATGGTTCATTATCGTCACATTAATAATAATTAACTGAAGATGATACTTCAATGGGGTTGAAGTGGAATCTATAAAACCTATAGACAGACTAAACATATTCAAAATTTAAAGCAAGATAATTTAAAGAGGTTAGAGTTCATAACAATAAATAAGTAATTGATGATGATTCGCCGCTGCGAAGAGGGTTGTTTTGGATAACTTAACTCTACGACAAAATATATTACAGTGTTGCCTCATTGTGGTTAAATTCAAAAAACTTAAAATGAAATCCATAAGTTAACATAAAGAAGGGAGGAGCCTCCGGAATGTTGGAATGGGTGGATACCCTTATCTTTGTGTATAACCAAGCAGAAAAATTTAATGGAAAAAAAAAGAAAAGTTTAATCGGAGAGAAAACAAATTAAAAGGTAGGAATAATAAATCAGAAAACTCAATACAAAGAGTAGAGGAGAAATAAAAAGAAAACCAGATTTTATAGAATAAAGTCAAGAATAAAGAAATAAGGATTGAAATGCTAGAGAGAACCAGGTGACACAGAATCATCTTATCTTCAAAGGCGTGTCAAACAATGAAAATGAGAATATCATCAAAGACAAAGTAAGTAAATTTAAATAAAACTGAATTGGAAGACGTTAGGTGAATTGGAAAATATAGATAAAAAGAAGTAAATGAAATTTACAATAAAATAAAAAAGGGAACTGATATTTAGTATTGGAAGTATTGGAAGCAAAGAAGGCAATTTCTGCCAAAACATGAAGAAGCAAAAGCAAATAGATATAATATAATTAAATATAACACACAGACAATCAAAAATCAAGTTTATCAACCGTCAAAAGAGAACAACTATGGAAACAACGATGAAGACGAAAATGAAAAAATGGTAAAAGCTCAAATAAATCAGTAGTAGATCGTGCGGAGAAAAATCGTTAAAGCAACAATTGAAAACTATAAAAGCCAAAACAATAACTGACTAAAAAAGAATAATAAATACAGGAAAAAGTATAATACTCAAAAA
Source organism: Diorhabda carinulata (assembly GCF_026250575.1). Lineage (NCBI taxonomy): Eukaryota > Metazoa > Arthropoda > Insecta > Coleoptera > Chrysomelidae > Diorhabda > Diorhabda carinulata. The sequence continues at coordinate 18,454,760 of NC_079462.1, forward strand.
ATAGCAACTGGGAACACTAAAAGTATCAATGGAAAAGAGATAGAGCTGAGTTCTGCCCATTAGGGATATTAATTTCAGCAGACAATCAATTCTGAATGGTACAATGCCAGAAGTGTTCGAAAAAATCAAGGAAACAAATTGTAGAAGACGAATCATCTTCCACCTCAACATCGCGAGATCTCATACATCAGTTCTTAGGAAAACGTTTTTGAACAGTCAGAACATCGAATTGATGGATCATCTGCCGTGCAATCCTTCTTCCTATTCCTGCAGATCAAATATAAATTGCAAGATCAACGTGTTTCTAGACCTTAACCGTGGTCGATGCGTTCAAATCACGGAGGTACCTCAATCGGGATGGAAAAAAAGCTTTGCATGCAAAATTGATCTTGATAGAAACAATTTTGAAAAACGATAAAGCCATATCCAATTATAAATATTTGTTTTGGATGCAACACTCGTATTATATAGATAGATTATTGATCGTGCCTCATATATCGATAATTTTTCCTTAAGACTAAGCCCAACGTAGCACACGGATAACAAAAACAAATCTTTATAAAAGTTTCGATCTATTTTTTAATTCTAATATTTCTTCAAAAATACCTTCCATATTCTCGTATGATATTCGAGTAAGTAAGTAAGTAACCATAAGGCAGAAGACAACTTATAGGGGAAAGACCAAAAAAAAAACAACTTATCTTGTTAGTTATAAAAGTGCAATTTGTGGGTGCAATAAAAGATTCAAGGAAAATGAGAAGACGTTAATGATCAATATACATTCTAGATACAACGTTGGCAATAAAGATGGCACGACAACAAGAGTTATGAATGATAACTGACCTATTTAACTTCTATTAAAACAAAAACGAAGCATGACTTTATACTACTCGTGCATAAACTAAAAGCCATCAACTGCAATATATATAATGGTTTTAAATGTAAGTTGAAACCATAACCTATATTATTGTCTATGTAAAAACAGTACAAAAACAGAAAGTAATGATTCGTAACGTTCATTCTCCGTTTTGTGATTTCTTTCAATCAAATGTGACAGACCGTATCGGTCTGGTTTCAAAGTAAATGAAAATATTATAATGATGATGGACAGTTTGAAGTCTAAATAATATCGAGAAATTGATAAAATAATATTCCTTAATCGTGTTGTCAAATGTCACCTCAAAATTAAATCATAATGCAGTCATGTCAAAGGTACGGCCTGCTTCCGGCTCCTGGGCCCTATCAATTAGGCCCATGAGATCGTAATGTATCACAGAAAGAAGAATCATGTTTTTTAGAGCTTTTAGACTTCATTCGAGATTCCTCTAGGGATGTTTTAAATACTCGTACTCTCAAGTCTACAGATGTTTATAAGTAATTTCAAGGGCAGCGTGCCTGGCCAAGCGAGGGAGAAAGACAGTATCGCCATCTCTTAGCAGCAAGCGGAAATATCCTATTATTTTTGTCGATAACGATAGAATCTTCCATGTGCTTCGAAGATAGACTAGAACCTTCCTTAACCATATACAACGAGAGAGTCGGCTCGACGTGAATCAGTAGAGTCGAGTAATCAAAGCGATACAGTTGGAGAAGGATTTCAATTGTACTGCGAAGTAGTGATTGTGAAGGTATTGTGCATTTTTTGTGTAGTACGCGTGCGATATCAAAAATTGTTGAGTCGAGTTCCATAATTGTTACGATTTTGGCATAAGGTCACAAAAACGTAAAGTTGATAGTGAGTGCAGAGTGTTTCAGTCTAAATGGGAAATTGCATATTTTTTCATAGAATGGAAAGGTAAACCACTGTATTTGATTTGTAATTGAACAGTTGCTGTTTGTATGGAGTTTAATTTTGAAGGACACTATGATACAAATCATGAGACACAATTTGATTGTTACACTGAAAAAATAAGAATCGACACATTGTCTAAACCTAAACTTCAAGCTCAACAATTGATGTTTACTGAAGCTAATACAGAGAGCGAAGATGCCCTGAAATCTAGTTTTATTATTGCATTAGCAATCACGAAAAGATCAAAACCTTTCACTAATAGTGATTTTATTAAAGACTGTATGTTGAAAGTTCCCGATGTTTCGTTTCCATCTCAAAAGTCAATAAGTCAAAATATTTCGCTCTCAAAAAACACTGTTGCTTCAAGAATAAATGATTTATCTCATAATTTGATTCTTCAACTGAAAGAGAAAATTAAGGAATTTACAAACTTTTCACTTACTGTTAACGAGAGCACTGATACGGTTGATACAGCTCAACTTTGAAATAACTGAAGAACTATTAAAGTGCGTTCCATTGACAGGTACTACAACAGCAAATGACATTTATCCTGCAATTGAGCATTTGATAGCAGAATATGAACTCAACTGGAATATACTTAGCAGCACAACTACGGATTGCAGACACATAACCTAAATTCATAAATTGAGTAACTTTTTTGGAAAAAATTGGTCTTTTTAAAATGAAAAGAGCAAATTTTCATACAATTAGACACCCATTTTCCAATTTTTAGTTGTCAAATCCATTCTTTCTCTTCTGTCACAAAGTTCTCTGCTTCTATTTCAATTTCTACAAGAGCTTTCGAATTTCCTGCTACTGGAAAACTGTGAGGATTAATGAGGAAAAGTAATAAATATTCAAATTCAAAATGAATTAAACCTAGAAATAATTCAATTCACAATCACAATTTTTCACTATTACACTGCTTCAAGTTACCCAAAACACATCAATGTATATTAACTTAGTTACACAAACACCCGTTAGAGAGAGTATCGCTTATAAAGGGATACCTATTAGCAAGGTGCCCGACGAAAATGACATCTGTCATATATGTCATACTATATATATATATATATATATATATATATATATATATATATATATATATATATATATATATATATATATATATATATATATATATAAAGATTAGTTTGTTATTGGGAACGTGACAAGCAAACACCAAAGTGGACTAACTTTAATGTATTCAATTTTTCACAGAAACTCTTCTACGCATGCGTCAATCATAATGACTTTTCACACTCAGGTAGATCTTGATGAGATGTATCGAACAATGTTATCCACGGTTCGATATGTGTTAGCCATCCTGAGATAATGGCCACTTCCGGTATCTCCGGTTTCCGCATAAAATAGATATAATAAATCGATTTCTCGTATCATCAATAATCTATGTATAGAGTTTCATGATGATCGTCGTGGGGTGACTTATCATACTTTTACCGTTATTAGTATATCAGTATGAGTACACCAAGAATTTCTTATTTTCTTTTACATCCAATCATTATTATCCTAATAGTCCAAGAGACCCAACCAAAAAAGTAAGTTGTAAATCCAAGTGGGCGTCATGGAGGGGACTTCACTTCAGCCGCCATCTTGAAAAACACGTTTTATTAAATATCTCGCGAACCGCGCATCGTATGACGAAAATAGTGCTAAATATTAAGTTAATGGTCAATGATAACTTAAAAATAGTGGTAACTGAATTGTAGAGCATAAACTTTTCTATAAATTTCATTGGAAACCCATGCGTTATACAAACATACGTCTGTACAATTATGCGCGGTTCGCGAGATATTTAATAAAACGTGTTTTTAAAGATGGCGGTTGAAGTTATGCCCCCCTCCCCATGACATCCACTTGGATTTACATTCAGGGGACAACCCTGAACATATTCAATTAAAATATCTGTTCCTGTACGTTTTTAAAAAAAAAACTCGGTTCTTGGCCTAAACACAGTTAGCAGAATATTTGATAACTGCGTAATCATACGGACAGAAGACAAATAACATTTGAAAGAAGAATAACCCAACCTAACAGAACAAACAATCTATCTAATCCACGGTCTCTTACACATGTATCATTTGAATTTTATGGTGGCAATTAAAAATCAGACATGCACCACTTTATCTTTTTCCGGTTGTACTAAAAGTATGGTGTAAATATCATTTTTATTTGAACTCATATATCATCATTCTATTCAAGATTTAAATTTTATGACCGTAAAACAACAACTTGAGACACTTTTTTGTGTCCTTCTCATAAAATATGCAGAGGTATGACACGATAAAAAAGATTAAATTTACATATGTATTCACCTCGTGACTATTTTAAATTTTATAGCATGTGTCAAATGTTGTTGTCCGAGTCTGTTAATTTTGAGAACATATTTGGATTATTTACGTTTTCGGAGCGGAGTTTTTTTATATATATTCAAGGACTTGAAGAATTATACCGAAACGGTACTAAGGATTACTATACAATGGGACCTAATTAAGGTTAATTTGAATAAAACGAATTTATTATAGTTCAAAGATGTTTTAATAAAATAAAATTAAGTAACAGTACATTGCAGCATTCACATGAAAGTGTTTCTTCTTGGAGAATAACACTGAGAGAAATAGTGCCCAATGTTGTTCATAATTCCTGTTTCGTAAAAAATGGAACATCCTTGCTTGAAATAATGATTAGCAATGAAAATTTGAATTATTCGTATATGCATGAAAAAAGATAACTTTTGCTTAAAACTGATTTTCTTATACATACATCATATCTTAAGTATTTTTTTGTATTTGATTCTATTTTCGTATTTTTATATTGATGACTATTCAAACTTTTTTACAATGTTTGTCCTATGAATTACAAGGTTCGTAATGGGAGGCACGTACTGAAATAGTTATTTTCCTAACAAGTGCGGAAAGTGATAAATTATGCAAATTTTTACCTTATTAGATAGTTTTTTGCTTCTGTTACTATTGTTACTACAGGTAACGCTCCGCGTCGTTTGGGTCAACTGCAGTCGCGTGCGGGAAAGTATCACTTTCCGCACTTGTTAGGAAAATAACTATTTCCTTAAAGTAAACGTATATGGCCGAAATGAAACTTTCTTATTTCTTCTCCCGGCTACAATGATATCTTAAGTAAGCATATGGTTCGTCGTAGCCATTTTTCAAATTACTGCGTTTATCCCACATTGGTTCCAGTCACGACCGCCTTCCACCTCACGATACGACATGTGTCTCAATTCTTGTGGTGGCTATGTTGAAGAATACCTGAAATATTGCTGTAGTTGTTGATAATAAATATGTTCCTGGGGGTATGAGGTCTTTTCAAATAGGGAAATACTTTCGGGATATCTCATATTCAAATAAAATTTTACTGAAATCGGTTGATCCAACTTTCTGTCCAGCAGTGTCAATGATGGGTTGACGCCCCATGATTTCTTAGATATTCTACAATGTGTGTATTTCAAGTTCAAGTCTGTAAGGAAGTCTCTGTAAATTTCTTAACCTTCTAGCGATTATGTGCCATACTTATTGAATTGTAGGTAAATCTGGAGATCCTAGGGGACGTAGAAGATTTGAGCCTGGAGGATGTAGACTGGTTTAATGTGACTCAGAACTGTTTTGCTGGAAATTAGGAGTTTGAAGTGGACTGAATAAGAAAAAAAATTAACTTTCAATGTTGCTTGCATGTATCAATTTGCATTTATATCGCGTCAGATGACGTCTAAAGGTTGTTATCATGAAACCTCATTCATACATAAATGCAACGGTGAGATGTACAATTCCGCTCAACAAATAATTTATGTTGTTATTTATGAGTTATGATTTGCCTAGGCACTAAAGACGAAATACTTGTTCAATTCCTAACACTACGAGTGAATGCTGGATCATGTAAAATGATAAATTGCATTCAACCGACTGCCAAACGACTTTTTCCTGTTTCCTTACCTCAGATTTTCACTAGCAGGGGATACCTAGATTTTATCAGACGTTTTCGCAGACGTAAGCACCTATTTTCATCAGGTTCATATACTTAAAATGAGAGAGTGAAAAATAAAAATGATCATGGAAAAAATGTCTCAGTAAGACGGAGAAACGAAATTATGAGAAAGATGCGAAAAGTAACTGATTTGTGGGGACGGTATAGTAGCGCGCACGCACACGATTATCGATTGATAGCTGTGTAATAGTGATGCAACCCCGAACATAACCAATTCAAATGTCCGAGATCACGGCGACGTTTCGAGAGAAATAAGATCAGTGATATATCTGTAGTATTTAATCTGAGCTGTCGTCCTTATCGATGAAAAACGGTGTGCTGTTAATTTTACAAGTAACTTCTCGGAACGACAGTTAGTCAGTTAGATGGAGAAATAAATTCTGTATTCTGATATTGGAAATCCAGCACAATAATTGTATTAAAACTATTTTATTACAAACACGTATGTAAATTAATTTATTTCCTTACTAGATATTCAGGTTTCTATGTATATTTTTATCTTAGATGTTATGTTTTATCTTAGAACTGTACTAAAGAATCATAATAATCCTAAAGGAATCTTTTTTAGTTTCAGAATTCACGGCAAGTCGAGTTTGCTATTACATACAAGCTCCTAGATTTTCTACAAACACGATTGCTTCTCTTCTCGATTTTATCTCTTTGTAAAATCGCGATGTAATAGTTTGTTTGACGGAATAGCTTGTGATTAGCGTGACCGTTTTTCTTTATTTATTGCCGCGTTTGAAAATAAATCCACTACGAGTAAGTATACACTTTATGAGCGGCACTCCTTAATATCTTGAATTTATTACAAAATCGACCTCAGCACGTTTACACACGAGCTGTGCAATGGTTATGTTTGGTAAAGATGCATTCATAAAAATACAATTATTGTGAGCTGATCTATCAGGAGCATGACAATAATCAATGATATATACAAAGTGGATAAAAAAAGTTGGGTTATTATTTATTATTAACATTTGGTTAACGAAATACAAAATACATCAACCCCAGGTTCTGCCGTTAAAACTTAAGATCCACACAAATAGTTCAGAGAATTCTCAATATTTTTCAAAGCATTAAAACATAGAAAATTAACTATTTCAAAAATTTTCGAAATTCGGTTAATAAAACACAAGTTATAGCTATCCCTGGATATGTCTTTGAACCTACACATCCACACACCAAGTTGAGAGAGCTCGCAATGTTTTCCAAAGCATTCAATTCCAGGATATTTGATGGAAACTTCAGACCCACATAATTAATTCAGAAAATTCCCAATTTGTTTCAAAGCATTCAAAATATAATTTTTTGGAAGATCCGCCAAATATATGTTTGTCTCTGTCATCAGGTCTCCATTTTTCTGAAGCTCCCAAGCTCTCATTTATTGAGTTTTAAACCAAAAAAAATTGGGGAGATTCCGATCAAGTGATTATGGCGGAAGAATAAATAAATCGTAAATAAGTTCGGCTGATTTTTCTGCAACATTAGCGGTCAAATGAGCAAGCGTACTGTTGTGGTAGAACTTAGCTCTTAAATGGATGAAAAAATATTTTGTAGAACCTGTAGTAAAATGGTAAATTTTTTGAGATTGTTTTCTTCTTTCCTATTTGGTTAATATTTTTTTTGTTCTCGAATATTCGAGGTTTGAATAAATGCATGTTTCTATTGTAGATACCATCCCAACATTCCCAATGAAAATCGGGACAGAAATTTAAACAAGTCAAAATGCAAGATTAAGGATTTAATAAAAATTTAATTACACGTAGACGGTAGAACGCCGTTCGTGACTTCATCTAACGAATAGGAATTTCATGCTAGCCTTGATACCTTTCAAGAAATCTGCGAAATTTTTTTTTCAAAAGTTTTCAGGAAAAATATTATAAGAAAGGTCATAAATATGAAATCACATTGAGGAAAAACTAGGTGCTTTACATTTACAGTGACAGTGAAATTAGTCAATAAGATTGTGAAAAATCAATAAATTTATTTTATTGTTCCTCATGCCCCTTTTATAGGCAATGTCTTTGTGATAATGCCTCATAACGCACATCTTCAGGTCAGTACCTTCAAGAGATAAATATTTAGCATATGTAGAATAATACTTACAGAAGGCTGTGATCCACAGATTTTATACCAGCTAACTTTCAACAACCAAAAGAGGTGTTAATGACTAATTGCACAAGAGGGCAAACCTTATTACGCTTGAGTAGTTCGAGCCTGCCGTCTGTTCGTGTCTTGGTATCTGATTCCACAGACTTGCACTTCTCCAAAGAAAGGAGTCCTTATAGATTGATGTTCTGGTTGTCTGCAGGCAAACTCGGTATTCATAAGCCACGCATTTCGAGTAGGTCTTGCAGATACTAGAGTCAAGTCAGCGTCCAAGTTCCTGGTCAAATCTGGATCGCCTATAAGTCGATATGTTCTCTTCTGTATCGAGTCAGGCATGCTCAGGGTATGCTTGGGAGCCGAACACCACATATGCGAACAATAGTCCAAAGATGGATGAATCTGGGCCTTGTAGAGTAATGACTTTTTGAAAATAGCAGACTGGGTCTTCGCTGCAGTAAAATCAGATTGTTTTCACCCCATTTTTTTTCGATACGTCGATCGTTGATGTACAGGAGAAAGAGTCGGTGATAAGATGCACCCCTGTGGAGCACCAGTTTTGACTTCAAACCATTCTGAGAAATGACCATCCATAGCGACTTGGGAGGATCGGTCATTGAGAAAACTACTAAGATAGTCGATAAGTGAAGATAACAAACCATACGATCTTAATTTGTTTAGAAAGTTGGTCTGCCAAACACTGACAAAAGCCTTCGGCATGCCCAGTGCGGCTGCTCGGTATTTTCCATATTTTTCTATAGCTTAAGATTAACGACTTTCTCGATGACCATGGCAATGACTGGGACTAAAGTAATCGGACGGTAGTTGTTGGGAAACGTCTTATTCACTTTTTTTGGTATGGGTTGAACACGAGCAACTTTCCAATCTGGAGGTAAGAAACCTTTTTTATACGATATAAACAATACATCACTTTTATATCACTTTTTGTTTGTTGATTATTTATGTATGTAGAAAACAGTCAAGACTATCTGAAAAGATTCATATAAATAATAATATTGCAAGACTTTTTTGGCGAAGTGTATTAAATCATGAAATTGTTCCCTTTTACTAAATATGTATATATACTAAACAACTTTGTCTTTCATAAAAATTCAAAAATCGTTTCACACAAAAGCAAAATTACGATGCAGCCTACTCAAAAGTATATGTGATAAATTTCAATCAAGTTATACTAGTTTTCAAGTACACAATCTAAATCATCTTTTTATCGTAACGTATATTTAATTTATGGAATAGGAGTTTAGTAGTTTATTTTTTAACGGTCAGGCACGAGGCTTACTTAGAAGTTGGAAACCTTGCGTTAATATAACATTAATTTATTAATATGCGAAAAAATACTAAAATCTGTAATCACCAACGTACTGATGTAGCTATTCTTTGGTTTCAGATATCGAACTAGAATTCGAAGTAATCTGCGCAAACGCGGCTCGTGGAGAAAAATTTTAGTTGTTCTGCAGTGTTTTCAGAAAAACTCAATTTATGGAAGATTTGTTGTCCCTGTCAAATTTGATTTTATCGACTTCCGTGCCGAAATGATATGTGGCGACCACGCTTTTGAAAATACATAATACATATACACATATTACCGAATAACTTTCTCAATAAAATAATAATTCTTCCACCCCTGACTGATCGATATCTGGCCCATGGAATGACCATCGATAGCGACTTGGATGGATCGGTCATTGAGTAAGCTACTAAGTCAAGTGAGGATAACAAACCGAATGATCTTAATTTATTTAGAAGGTTAGCCTGCAAAACCCTGACAAAAGCCTTCGACATGTCCAGTCCGGTTGCTCGGTATTTTCTATATTTCTCTATAGCTTCAGATTGATGACTTTCTCCATGTTCTTGGCAATGGCTGGAAATAAAGTAATCGGAGGGAATTTTGGGAATTCCAAGTCATCTTTCTTTTATAACCTTCTTAATCTCCTAATACCATGCAATTAACCTAATTCTCTCATATATACCTGGTACTCGTTTTAGGAAAAACCAAAATACTTAAACGAACCCAAGCGAAACGTTTTAAATCGAAGAGAAGTTCACTTCTCGGGACAGCGAAGCGAGTAGATCTCGAATGCTTACATCTCCGCGTAGCCACGCTGCTCCTAGAGATGCAGCACGGTTTAGTTTTTAATTTTTCAGATATTTTTGTGTATATTGTTTGTTGTTATGTATGTACATAAATTGAGATTAAGTAGTTATTATAAAACTTTTGCTACCTCTTCATCATCCTCGACCGTAAGACTAGCGCCCATAGATAGATTGTTGTCACAATCACCAAGTACTACTTTACGTCTTTACTATAACCTACTATTATTGTTTTCAGAGAAAATTTATAATGTTTTAATTTCCAAAGTGTATTTTTTAAACTATATTGTTCTAATAACAAAATATGAATGAAACAAATCTCTCGTTATAATCCCTTCGCCGTCAGTTCTTGAATTTGAATGTTTTTATATACCAATAATGTAGCCCATTAATTTAATTTCTAGTTTGTTAATCTTTAGCAATAAAATTTATCACTCGTCTTTAACCGATAATCCTACTTGAGAAATAATTCTATCGAATTCAGTTTGCGTATTAACCACATTATATGGCTTTAAGAAACTGCATTACTAAGCCGAAGATGCAACAATGTTGCAACTAATTTATAATAGAGTTTCATTCAGGGATAGTTATTTCATTTCATTTATTGTTGCTGTAAACTCGTTTCAATAAAATATAAAATTAGAGAAAAATAGAAATAACTACATGATTCGTTGATGGAAACAACAAGAAATTTGAGCACTACAAACAATTACCAATCCGATAAGCCATAAATACGAGACGTAATGAGATAAGAAGATAATTTTAGTACCAATAAATTCACAATCATACTCATTTTTCTACAGTTACCTTGAAATTTGAGGCATTTCCTGTCTTTACAAAAAGTTCTTCCGTCACTGTGAATAGGTAGATCCTTACACGTTCATTTCTCAAAAAAGTTGATAGTCATTAGGTGTTAAATCGGGAAGATGGGGTGGACAAATACTTGAAAATTGAAATTTTAGAGGAGATTCTTTGTTATTCCCGATATATACACGAATTGATTATTTATTTGAAAGTATTTAAATTTTAAATGAATTAATCAAAAAATAATTTTTGTACCTTACCTAACAATCGATTGGAATCAAATGATAGCAATAGATGATAAATTCTTCAAACATGGCATTAGTTCCGACCAATCTAATTCATTATTATTTTTGGTTTATAATACCATTGAAATACAATACATTACTATAAGACCAAATATTACTATCTACAGAATGATGGAAAACTTTTTAAGCCTGTCTTATTAATCCACTGTTCTACTTAAACAGCGGTGAAATTCCACTGATGACTGTTCTTTTAATTGGGCACGGTCATCTAAAACGCCATCTTTATAATTTAGACATAAAAAAGTATTCGTATACTACAAACAGAATTCTACGTTCTAAGTTCTAAAACAAAAAGAAGCACAAAAAACAGATTAAAGGCACAGCGCGTATTCGCCGAACTTTAGAATTCCATTGTAGCCGGCCAAAGGACCCATTTTGCGAGCTTGTTTTTAACAATATAATAGAGGGACAAATTACGAATATAATTGGTGAGAAAAACGATTTATTATTTAATTGCGTAAACGTAAAACTTGAACTTCTCAAAGTACTGCCGTTTTCTCAGTATAACTCACCCTTAATAAATATTGGTACATGAAAAAAATTGATATTTTGACAAGTGGTTTTGTAACCGAATTTGTAATGCTACGTCATCACTATTTGAACCAAAACCACGAGTTGAAACTTGTCAATTCTTGTTTCTAGATAAAATAGATACAGCCAAAGTAATTACTGCTATATAAATTATTTATCGTATTTAGCCCGTAGTTCTAGAAAAAAATCGAAATGAGCTACGTTCCATTCAAAAATTTATAATTATCATAGTCATGAACGATCGTAATTTTTGTGTCGATTTCCATTGTCCGATGTCAAGCACAAATTTTGAAATATATTAACTTTAGTCGAAACAAAATCTCACGAGAAACTGAAAATCGTAAGTCACTGTTACTTAACTCGAGGTTAACGATAACTTGTAATTAATATCGGGTCAAAGATTGAAATGTGATCACGATTTAGCATCTCTCCAATACTTTTTAATATGATTTTAGAGAACGTAATGAGAAAAGCAAAATTGTATAATGAAAATATTATAATAAATCAAATAACACCAGTAGCATACGCAGACGATGTAACGATATTGGCTAATACAAGAGAAGAACTAATGAAGGCAATAAAAAACCTGGAAACAGAAACAAGAAAAGTCGGTCTTGAAATAAACTAAGAAAACATCAAATACATGAAAATAACAAGACAAGACGAAAGAGGAATAGACCACCTAAGTACAAAAACCAGAATATAAGTAAAGAGAACAAAATAAAAATATATAACATTAATAAGACCAGTGATTGTGTACGCCATAGAAGCAACTGTCATACATAAAAAGTGAGGTCTGAGAGAAAGATAATCGAGAGAAAAATATGGGATATGGGGAGAGAAGATAGAAGATGAAGAAAAATGAAGAAATAGAAGAAGAACTTTGAGGAGAAAATATAATAAGGTATATAAAAGCACAAATCTAAACTGGAGAGAGACACATCATGAGTAGGAAACCAACAGAAATGATGAGGAAAATAACACATTGAATACCTCTATGGCCGAGAGGCAGAGGCAGACCTGGAGAAACCAAATTAAACAAGATACCAGAATCCTAGAAATAGTGAACTGGAAAGCAAAATGCAGAAACAGAAGAGATTAGAGGGAGCTGATAGATGAAACCAGACCAACATAAAACTGTAACAAAAAGAAGAAGGGGAGTAATCAACCCTAATAAAGGGATTTGTAGGTTTAAAAAGCGCTATCCATAATCCAAGAGATTGAACGGCATAATGCATGAATTAATGAATAATATTTTCACAGTAAAAATAATGAATACTAAGAACACCAAAGATATTATTGTAATGTCTTTAAAGTGAGGATAATCCACAAGATTTTCTCGAAACACTATTAAGTCCATATGAAATAACTGTTTGATGCGCTTCGTGGCTTAGCGTAGTCACAGGTCCAACCAACAATGGTGAGAATGGTGAAAGTCGATAGTGAATGGTATAGGAACATGATTAGAAATTAGCTGGCATTAATTTTGTGGACATGTAGTTCCAACAGGACCCAGTGACATGCCAGACATTTATTATTTTCTTTAGTGTTATGTATTGTCACTTATCTAAGCCAGAAATATATAACACCTGGATATCAACATTTACGAAATAGATCCACATATGCTGCGAAAAGTTTATGATAACTGGTGTTGCAGATTGGGCATTGTACGCACCGGCGTAATGTCATGAAAATTTCTATCGCTTAAAGTTCATTCCATCACTACAAAAATATAGTTTGCATTTTTCACTAGCAGCCAACTTTAACAGATTAACGCAATATCAGATGCATGGTACTGTATACTTTTCCGATGCTTGGAATACATCGTAATGTAAAGTATAACTGCGTGTACTATCTCTTACGTGATACTTATTCTAATCAGATGGTTTTTCCCAGATCTCTGATATTTTTTAAAATTAAATGAAAACAGTCTTCAACAGTTTAAATAGAGTGCTCTTTCAAAAAATCTTAGTATGTGAACCGTAAAAAATAATGTAGGGAAAACCGCCCAAAGTAAGACCTCTTTTCCTTACATATTTCTTTTGTTTCACCATGATTTGAGCTTGTTTCACTGTGAAGAAAACCTGTTAGAAGAGCTGACGGATGGGAACTAGTTTTTTTAAATTATCTTTCACGGAAAATAATGCAGTACAATCGTGTGTAAACGTTAAATTTGTAACGTAATTTGCAAATATATAACCAAAAGACCCTGTTTTCATAAAGGTGTTTGTTTTAATGAATGTGTTTGAACCGCACCCGTGTGAGTGCTGGGCACTGGTAGATCTGCAGTTTCTTTCTCCTTTATGCCCATAATTGTAGAATTTGGCACCTATTTAAGTGGGCAGTTGTTTGGTAATAGATGCAAAAGGCCTATCGATGTGTGCCCTAGCCCCGCAGAGCCTACCTTGCAAGTGTATCATTGAGATACGTGATAGCTACACTTTTGGCTATACCAAGAACGGGTTTTGGGCAACTGCTTTCTTATTTGTCAGCCAAGCCATACGTCTCAACAATTTCAAATCGTTTCATCTATTGATTCAATACTCAGTTCTTCCCTTTCTGCTCGTTTCTGTCTTCACGTGTTATCCCCATTACTTACCTCAAGTCTTTTATCTACATTGCTTGTATTCTGCCTTTTGTCTTGTTTGTCAGTAGTCACGTCCACTTTCCTTTGTATTGCCATGTCTAAATATTTTTTCCTTTGTTTCGTTATGTTCATCCGTTCCTTTTCTTCTCCTATGTATGCTCCTTTTGGCTATTATTTGATTAATATACACAATGTTTTTAAATAGTACATCCGGTATATATTTCTAATTTTGCTGTATATTAATTAAATTATTTTTACTACTTTAAAGACTATATAATCTTTATTTGCACTGAAATTATTGAAACAACGTAAAAATAATGAATAAGAACCATTAACTTCGATTAATTTTATTCTATTCATCGTTATTCTATTAGACAATATCCAAGTCTATTATAAAAAGTTGTACATCCTCAACTTAATTGATTATTTATTAAAAATTTTCTAAACAATACCCCATAATAGCTAGTGTAAACACGGTCTGATATCATGACTCCACGCATCTCTTTAAGTATTGGAAATGTATGCTGTGACCATGACATTAATACCGTGTTTTAACCCGATGACGTTTCTGAAAGTTATTCTATGTTATGGTGGCTCGCTAGCAATTTAAATGAGTCAGACACAGATAATATTGATATCTTTTTAATGACAGTTAATTGTAATTTGTGTTAATTGTGTATGTAATATTGTTAATTCTTTTCTAAATATTATTAGTCTCTTTCCAATCACACAATTTGAGCACCCAATCGAGCACATGGGTGCACAATGCTTCAAACCCATGTTCCAAATTGTAGTTTTCAAGATCTGTGCGTCGAGCACAGTTGCGTTTTTTCCTTGCCCCATAAACACCAGATAAATGTTTGCGTTCCATGAGATTCAAAATTGTACTTTAAACACCAAACTGTATAATTGACGTGCTGTGGGTTTTTATTTCAAATTCATTTCGGTTTATTTGGATTTACATTTGTGTTTGCTTAAAACAAATTTTTCTTATATTATTAGATCCAAAGACAAATCGGAAATATGCATTATTACTCAATAAAGAAGGGCTTAAGAAGGTATATATAGTAAAAATTATAGTTTCAACGAAATGCTTCCATAGTATTCGTATTCTATATTTAATTAATTATCTTGTATTTCGGACACGGTAACAAATAAACAATTAATTTGTGACATGTTTTCAAATTTAACACTTGACACAAAACTTACCAAAGTTTGTCCAAATTGATTTTTGTGCGCCAAGCTCATATGCGTCGAGCGCATGGGTTTTGTACACAAACTGGTCTATAAATTAATAAAAATATTTGTGGCATTACAAAACGTATACTGTCAAAAACGTCAAACAAGATGGTGGACACGAAACCTAATAGATTATTGAAATTGAAAAAACACTATTTAAGAAGTAATCAAACTAAAAAGTAACAAATAATTCTTGTCATAAGAATAAATTACTATTATGAAAACGCGGGGTGATTTCTATGACATTTTTAAAATAACTTTGCGTTTCGGAAGAACAGTGATTTGAATGCAAAAATAGGAGAACAAAAAAACAATTTGTGGTTCTATAGAACGTATAATAGAAAAGGATGTAAGTGACAGAAAACCCCTAAGTGCAGATATGTCATTGTTTCTTGGTGCATTGTTCTAAATAACACTATTAATTCCTTCATCGATTTCATGAAATTTTTGCTTTGGACTAAATAAAACGAAAAGAAAAAATTGAAAGCAGTTTATTCGTTTAACGCCTGTAGGACACGCATGTCTGTTAGAAATAAAAAGAAGAAACTTGAAAGCAGTCTATTGGTTTAATGCCTGTAGGATGCATATCTGTTGGAATATGTAATTATATTGTTGGGTTTTTGCAGTGTTTGTTTTTTTACTAAATTGGCAATAATGTCCAGTTATCTGGGCATAGACATATCAAGTACCCACGACCCAGTTAAAGACTTAAGAAGCCAGATTAACAAAGCATCCGCACTATCAGGATAACTACGAGATATAGTCTGGTCCAACCCGTAAATGCGCAAAGATAGCAAAATTAGTCCGCGAGGACACCAACAAGACGAAACAAATGCTGAGGGTGGCCGAGATGAAAATACTGAGAACAATAGTGGGGAAAACAAGAAGAGACAGAGAAAGAAACACAAATGTCAAAGAGCAATGCGGGATACAAGACATTGTGAGATGGGGAAGACAGCGTAAGAGGCAGTGATACAACCATGTAAGACGGATGGACGAGAACATACTTCCGAGAATAGTCGTAGAAAAGAACCCGCCCAACTCAAGGCCTCCCGGGAGACCACCTAAAAGGTGGAAAGATAGTTGGCAATCCACCTCTCAGGAAAAGATGCAGAGGCAGCTTCAGAATCGACAGATCTCCAAGAAGTAGAAGAAGAAGCAATAATGTCGGCATACAAAATGAAAAGCTTATTGAAGAAGTGAGGAATATCCAGTACTGTATGACCAAACGAGCAATACCAAAACGCCGACTACAAAAACATGATCTGGAAAAAAGTTGCAAAGGAAAATTGATTAAAATTTTATCATTATTTATTACATACGAAGTAGAGGCATAAACACAATTGATTAAAAATTGGAAGAACAATTTTATTGAATAGGAAGTACATTATATATCAGTAATAAATTAGAACGAAAATAAAACTGTACCTAAAAAGTGCATTTTTCTCTGTTTTCTTCATCTTCCACTTCTAAACGAAGTCCGACCAAGACTGGATCGCAGATGCTGAATTTATTGAACATTTCGTGCACAGAACCTTTCGCTATTTAATTGAATCGATAGTGGCGAAGGTATCGAACTGTATTTGGAGATAGGAAAGAACTCGGAAGCGTACAGGACGATGTGTGCTCACCACTATCGACCCCATACCGATCCGTTATGTGGAGCAAAATCGGACCCGAATCGAATAGGAGTGATATATGACAAGTGTGTCCCGTCCTTGAGGTGAAGGTGGACAGTCAGAAAGATTATTAGCAAGAAAATCGTTTGCTTATTACTTAGATCTCTTTCTCTGGATCATCGCTGACAACTATGAATTATAGCAATAGACTTAACTTTCATCTCCAGTATTAACACTAGTAATAAAATACGATGTTACTTTTGGGTATCATCAAAAGTCTCAGTTTCTCCACTTTTTGTACATATTAAATTGTTTTCAGTTGGAAGGACCGACAGTTCTTCATTCTTTACCAACTCATTTCCACATTTAAATCTCTCATATCATTTGTCAAAAGTCTTCAGAGTGTCACCATGAACAGTTTTTAATATTTCGTGATGTTCTTTATCACATTTCTTAACTTGAAGAAAAGCTTGAAGGTTCACGTTTCAGGACAATGCAAATACGACCTCGCTATAAAGCATCTATAATATTACATTCTTAGATAGTATCCCAATTGTCCCTCAACACATGCGGGTATGAAACTAGTTGCAATAGATGTAGCAGAAATAATTGCTGCGATATATTCATTCAAGTATATTCATGAATTTACCATTCACTAGGTTTAATTATTTCCTTGAATGTCATTTCTGTAATAATTTATTATTACTAAAATTGGTAGTTCAATTATTTTTTTTTCTATTCAATGGCTCGCCCTTTTGAAATTAATTCTTAATTAAAGAGATTTGCCAATAGCATATCACGAGAATAAAGAACGGATCACGATTATACAATTTAGAGTTTCTTCTTTATTTCTGTTGAAGGACCACTAAACCTTCAGTGAAACTTCGAGAAATTGAACAGCGGAGTGTATTTTATCCAGTTTACAATAAAAACCAAAAGGTTATATGCATAACTCAGCAATTTATAGAAATCAAAATGATCTTGGGTGTTGTAGAAATATAATTCAAATATACGGTTGTACATCGGCCTATCAGTTTTACACAAAGATAAATACGTAATGCAGTCAATGAGTTCTTAGCCTCATATAGTAAATGGAATGCGTTGGCAAAAATATGCACCCATCAATGACATGTCTCGACAATCGTTACACAAAGTTTAAACTGTTGTTTACTAGACTGATTAAAAAAATCGACAATGTTTTTTCTTAAATATATCGAAAACATTGTTGGAAATAATGAAAAAAATCCTACGAAACGACAGCCCTCATTATTTCCCTGCGGATTAGAAACTATACCAAAAAAAGAAAAAAAATTTGGTTCTCAATAACGATTGCTTTGGTCCTAGCCATTGCCAAACATAGATCAACAGGGACCTCCTGGAGGATCCAAAGCAATCGCACTTGACATATCGAAGGATTTTTACCGATTTAGCAACCATCTAGATAAATTAAGATCGTAGGGTTTGTCGTTCTCACTTATCGGCTGGCTTAGTAGCTTTCTCAAAGACCAATCCATCCAGGTCGCTATCGATGAACACACCTTAGAAAGGTTTGAGGACAACGCTGTTGTTCCCCAGGGATACATCTTGTCACCTGCTCGCTTTCTCCTGTACATTAACGATCTACTCGACGAAACTGTAAGCCCGATCTATAGCTTCGCCGACGATAGCACACTGGTGTCGTCGCTGAAATCAACCGCCCCAATAAACTCGGCTACTACCCAAATCCGTAGGCAGTAACAGATCACCATCATAAATACCGATCTTGAACAGTCTGGAAAGGGGTGGAAGTAATCTGATTCTCTTGTTGGGTGTTGAGGTTGGAAGCTATATGTCATGACATAGTCACGTGGCCGTTTTAGTCAAGCAGCTTGACAAAAGCTTGGACCCATTTTTAAGAACAAAAAGATGTATACTCCGCCTTTTAATATGATGCGTCATCCAAAAGAGATTCCATGGAGTGGCAGTGGAAAGAAACAAAGCTCACGAGGACTGGGAGGGTATCCTTATGATTGACTTATGGATTAAATACAATGGTGAATGCGTCATATTATTAAGGCAGTTGCGACAAAAGTCATCGAAATAGGCTGCAAACTAATGTGGCTTCATAGAGATTAAGCGCATACCATATACCACACACGAAAATGTTGAAAACAATGCTAAATCGACGTGTGTGACACTAGTGAAAATGGCGATAAAAAAAACAAAGCAAAGTAAGTTTAGAAGGCAGCACTACTGAAAAATTCTAGATATGGAAAGGTATAAGACAAGGAGAGAAATACCTAGAAAGATTTATAGTGACTAAGTTGGAATTTCTGGAACCGTTTGCGATATTCATACCGAATATACTGTTTACATCACTACTACAACTACACCAACACTAACAATTACACTGTCTGACGCGCGTTTCGATAACTAAGTTATCGTCTTCAGAGACTTAAGGTACCTTTAGTACTTTGTCGTTCTCACTTATCGGCTGGCTTAGTAGCTTTCTTAAAGACCAATCCATCCAGGTCGCTATCGATGAACACACCTTAGAAAGGTTTGAGGACAACGCTGTTGTTCCCCAGGGATACATCTTGTCACCTGCTCGCTCATTTAATTGAAGTACAGAGAGCGAGATGTTTGGAAAATATAAGTAGACTGAGTAGAACTAGTACTAAAAGGTGGAGAAGGTGGAAAAAAGAAGCGTGGGACCAAGGAAACATTGGTTTGAGGAGGTTATGAGGGAACAGTAGGAGTGGGGGACTGGCAAAATATAGAAAAATATGGAAAGAAAGAGTGGAGGATCTCGAAGCCGAGGGCCAGATAAGCATGTGGAGCTGACTTTATTCTGAAATAAAATTGTCAATTTTTATTGTAAGTAGATCAGAGGGTAGAACAAAACGATCAGCCCCCTGTTTGTTATATGTGGCGCAACGATTTAGTAATATCCTTCCCTCGAACATTATTATTCAATTCTATATGAAAATCGGTCGAATAGTCCATAATAATTATGGACGATGACAATCCACATGAAGATGCAAACCTAATCATCTATTTAAATGGAAATTTGTAAGATGATTTTTATAAAATTCTATAAATATTAAGTTAGTCAGTCAAAAGAAATTTTGTATTGTCATTGAAAGTATAAATTTTCTGTTTAAACGACCAGCCGATATATAATACACCATGTTATAGTCAGCTGATTTCATACGACTGTCGTTGAAATAACACATAGTTTCATATTATTGGAAACTTACGTAATTTCTTCACTTACAGAAGCAGGTTTTTTAACATTTCCTCGAATTTAAAAATTAAAAGTCGAAGTTTTATGAGTAGAAACTTATATAAAGAAGGCGTTGAACTTTTACTTAAATTAAACAAAACTAGTGAAAATGTACACACACGAGTCGAAGTTGAGAAATGTTACGAGGGCAAATCATATTACTGATTACAATAATCAGTCTAATAAAGAAACAGCGGACGTCATATTAAAATTGATTCAAGTTATTTTATTTATTGAAATCATATTATTTCGAGAAAATCCGATGGATGAATTTAGAAATAACTTGTTTGTAACCAAAAACGTGTGAAAACGAAAAAAGAAACGATTGGTGAGTTTTTGCTATTTTTCATTCCATGTATGATTTTGATAACTTCACCGTACTTTACTTTATAGTTTTCGTTCTTGTATAAAACGTATTAAACTATACAAAATAAAGCATTAAATCCTGCATATAAAATACTTACCTTGGAACCTTAAGAAGCAGTAAACAGTAAAAAAATCCAGGAACCAATAAAATATAATAAGAATAAGTTCATAAAATTCATTATTAGATACCTGACTTTGACAAGTGCGGTGGCAAGGATGCGAAATGTGGCAAACAATATATTCAATTATATTATATTTGAATAGATTTTTTGAGTTACTATACTCGTGAAAAAAAGTGTCACCCCTGCAATCGCAAGTCACTGACAAAAAAACAAAACATGAAATTGTATTTTTCTTAGTAAAATCTCAAAGCTAATTACTTAAAAATGATATAAAATATTGTAATGTTTGATACTTTCACAGTCCAGAAATATTTTATGGTAACCACCCTTTTTATACTTGTTTACAATACGCTTTGGTTATCTAACTGTCCCATCACTATCAGTTAGCCATAAAACATCAACCAATACACATTCCCATTAACAACAAACGAAAATTCTACCTGAAAATGAACACAACAATTGATAAAGCAGCGGATCAAGCGGTCATACTATAGCGACAAGTCAGCTAGAAATGGCCCTGAACATGCGTGAGTCGGCTAATTCTCGAGTTTACCATCATTACCAAGTGACTGATAACTTCCATCAATATCAACTCATTGTTGAGAATCGGGCTCTCACTGGTGTTCAAATCCAACAAGGGCTTAAAGAAACGCGAGGAGTGACTAGACAGTTAGAAGGAGACTTAGAGCAGCTAACCTTGAATCAAAAAGGTCAGCTATTGGCCCTCAAATTAACCCCAGCCCGCCGAGCAGTACGTCGAAGATTTTCCAGAGAACACGTTAATTAGAATGACGAACAATGGGGCTTCGCATTTAAGGGATATCGAAATTGCTGGTACGGTTTGACCAGCACGTAGCCCGGACTTAAATCATGTCGAGCATTTATGAGATGAACTTAAAAGAAAAGTTCGGGCTATAAATCCTGCACCAGCTACAATATCGGACCTTAAAATGGGAAAAGAAATGCATCGAACAAGTTAAAAACTTATTTGATCCATGAAAAACGATTGGAAGCTCCCAAGCATACCCTGAAGAAGCTCGACTTAATACAGAAAAGAGCAATTCCACTTATATTCGGTCCAGAGTTGACCAGAAACTTGGACAGCTTAAGACATAGCAGAAAGTTCGCCGACCTGACTCTTTTACCGATACTACCACTGCAAATGCTGTTCCAAGCTGTCCAACATAATCCCGACCTACTCGACAGGCAGACGTGGCTCATGAACACCGAGTTTGCCCGCAGACCTCCAGAACTTCAATTTATTGAGAGTAATTTCTTTAGAGAAGTGCAACACTGTGGAATCAGCTACCAAGTCATTCTTTTCCGAGCACAACAACCTACGGAAGTTCAAGATCACTATCCACAGGCATCTCCATAAGGCACTAACTATTCGAAATACTCGAGTGGTTCCTGTGCTTACTTTGTACACCAAAAACACCATTTTTCGTTTGATATTTTTTCTTTACCAAAAAAATAACTCCATAACAACAGAAACCACTTAGTATAAAGCAAAGTCTAATGGCTTCGAGATTCTAAAATCAGGAAAAGAATGAAAGCTGGAGATTTGTTGCACGAGTGGGCGGTTTGAATCGATTTTTTTTTGCTCACGAGTATATATATTTAGAGGTGATGCCTTAGGATGTAGAGTTATGTTAAATGCAACAAATCACTACAATAGTTACTATTCTTAAAGCATAACTACACATTGTAATTGACGTTTGTTCAAAACGATTCGTGCTCAATATAAATTAGACAAGTTATCTTGACCGTTTGATAGTTACAATGAATTTATATACATGCTATTCACGTATTTCCTGTTCACCCTTCATTCAAGACTTAGTTCTGCATTCAAATTTTATACCAAGATAATAATTTCTCGTATTATTTATAATACTCGGTGGAAAAAAAGTTGTCAACTGTTAATCGATCAAAATTGTGTTTTTCATTTAGTATAAAAATAAAATCGCTGTCAGAATTGATGAAAATATAATTCTTATTTAGCAAATTTTCCATTATGCTTGTCAGAACTTTTGGTAGGATGTTCACGCATTTTTCACAGGTATTATCGTTGAGGATTTGAAGACTTAATTAGACTCATGGCTTCAAAATTCCCACATAGAGAAATGACATCGAGAGATTTTCTCAGCTATTTCAAATCATCAAAAGAAGAGGTTAGGCGTCCCGGAAATGCAACCGTTAGAATTTCGATAGTACTTCGTGCAGTGCTTCATTCTGTCCGCATGTCCTCCAGTCACAATTCGTCCAGTCGAGGTAGGAAAAAGTCTGAGCAAGGTTCATTACGATCATAGTCGTTTTTGAAATATTCGCCGAATTTATTTACCTCAGCAGCCATAGTACAATATTCTAAGCTGTCACCTTTTACTATGAAGTCGTAGTTTTTGGCACATTATGATGCTATCAATAAGATCTACGCCACCTGTTTGGCTATTATACTTGTCATACCTCCTCACCTGTGCTTTTGGCATATTTGACAAAACTGGATGCTAAATTGTTATCCTTCCAGGCTACGGTTGCTGCTTCCACACCGCTGACATCAGCAACATACTGAACAGAAAAGCCTTTGTCTTTTTCAGAATTTTTGTAATCTGAAATTCTATATTGTACCAAGACTCACTTTACCGTTTTTGACAAGTATTCTTGTATTTACGAGGTATTTCTCGCAATAGACGCCCGATAACATTTGAGGAAGCACCAAGATAAAGTTCGTTGGGCAGTACCATATTCTCTGAGACTGTTTTGAGTTCAATTTTATAAGCAAATCCAGATACTCCACAGAGAAAATAAATCTTAAAACCCCATTTGAGAGTATTTTTCGGTTTATATCTTTTCAAGTTATTGGTTTAATTTTTGTTAAACTGTTTTGAATATTTTGCTGAAATCCGGATGATCGCTAGGCAAAAAACAGGCTTTTCATATTCCATCGCAGATAGGGTATTTGTGGCTTTGCAGCCGAAGTAGATAGAGACGGGTCATCTTGTTTATCTTCTAAGCTATGACTGATCTGTTCAAGATCCACTTCATTATGTTTATGTTTATCGCCAGAAAACTGCCCTTGTTTCATATTATCCTCATCTCGATAATCAGGAACTGCAACACTGTCACCTTAATTTTATATATCATCTTCACTGTCTTCGTTCATTTAAATCAATGCTTTGACTATTTTGCCAGCCTAAAGAGGTCAACAAATTATACTCATAAGGAAAATGAATCGGGTAATGAGGAAATTTCTCATCGAAGACACTCAAATGAATAAAAACCCACAATTCACTACAAAGTATATGTACTCGCCCTTATTTCCGAAAAGTACACAATTTTTATCGCTTTTTCCTATTTTTCACAGAGATTCAATTATGAACTGTTACGTTGTGATACTAGAGTTAAGTTATTCAAAACAACCCTCTTCACAGCGGCGCATCATCATCAATTACTTATTTATTATTATGAACTCTAAACTCTTTAACTTATCTAGCTACAAATTTTGAATATGTTTAGTCTGTTTTTTATAGTTTCCACTTCAACCCCATTGAAGTATCGTCTTCAGTTAATTATTATTAATGTGACAATAATGAAACATAAATATATTTATCTAATTTCATAATTATTATGGTATAAGATAAGAACTAATATATTAAGAAGCCTGTGAAACTAATATTTTGTTCATTCAACTGATATTCGTCTAGTACGCCAGTCAGATTGATGTAACCATTTATAACTTTAAATTTTTAGTTCATTTAATTTGATATTCGTCTAGTACGTTAGTCAGATTAGTGTAACTATTTGTAACTTTAAATTATTAAATTCTCAGTTTGCTAAATAAATTGTTTTTAAAAAAGCAAGTTGATGAATTGAGTTATTTAATTCTAGCTTTGGGTACATGAACTAGATATTTAGGGGGAAACCACTGGATTCTGCTCCAAAAGTTATTTTTCTATATTTAACATTTAATAATTTTTTCACTAAGAAAAAGGATCTAGCTTAATTTGAATACTAAAAAAAATCAAGGATATGAGATTTAATGTCTTTATACATAAATGGTCGCTGCAGAAATGTAATAAATGCAATTCACTGTAATAACAAAGATTCCCAAATCGCAATACAAGAATAGGCTTGATATTTTTCAACAAACCTGGTATATCTATAAATAATTTTAAGTCAACATCATTATTATCACTGATATATTATTATAATATGAAAGAACATAATTTTTACGTCAAAAATGTGATACTATCGAATAAAAATAATAAGGTGAATTTCCGTTTCCATTTCAACTCAGTAGACAAAAAAGTTTTTTAGAAAAGTTCCTAATGTTTATGAAAAGCAATCAGATAATTAAAAACACGTCCATATGTGTATACAAACTATTATAATAAATCTTGTAATCGATCTTGTGGCTATTTTGCTCTCTCAATGTTTCGAGTGGTACTTACGTAAGTGTCTTTGTGTGATTGTAGTACGCAATTCTAAACACATCAATTACAATCTTTTGTAGATATACTTGAGGAATATTTTTTTATTTATAAACATGTAATTGCGTCTCTTCTAACTATTTGCGTGAGTAGTACTTACCGTTATAAGGAATAATAGGCACTGAGAAATCTGAAAATAAAATATGAGATTAGTCACAGTAACTGTAACAAGTTAATTAGGTTAAAAATAATGAAATGGAAGTCAACTATAGTTATTTAAGATATATTAGTAGTAGTTTCTTGTTCACTTTACTTAAATTTTTTTAATCAATCTCCATATTTTCAAATAAAATCAACAACTACTCTTCAAGCTTCGAGAATAGTTTGCAGGAAGAGCAACTTTTCACTACAAATAATCGGCAGGAGTCAGATCAAGTGAATATGGTAGAAGAGGTGATAAATCGTAACACATTTTGTAAAAATAAGATATGATTGGAACAGAGGACTTACGGGATAATATTTATGTAACTTTTCACCAGTTGTTAAAATTGTTTTTTGGCGTAAAAAATAATGTTTGATTAATCCCTGAACGCTGCCTCCAAAAGTATTGAATAATATTATTCCATTGAATTGTCTATTCGAACTTGCACATTTATATAGATTGATTATAGATTATGGAAACATAAGTTTGGCAGCTATTTATTTGTATTTTTTGTGACTTTCTACTTTAGTTTTTGAAACAAGAAGATCTTTTGTTTGTTTGCGGCAAACCAGAGACTTCCAGAATTCGAAGGATCTAGAATTTTCTTTTGAATATATAAAGCGAGTGTCTTTCAGCAGTGGTTAGTCAACAATTGTGACATAGAGAATACGGGGCAGTGACAAGTGAGTACAAAAGTGTATATAAATTGAAAATCAGTAAATAATTGAGCGTGTAAATGTTTGTGAGTGGTTAGTGCATAAATTCATCCCACCCGTTTTGTGATTAAAAACTATCATTTCTTATCAATATTATCTTATTAATCCATAGATTATGACAGTTGTAGATAAAGTATATATAAAGTGTTTCCAACCCTATCCGATTACCCAATGTATATAGCGAACTCAAGTTTTTGTATTTAATTGCTGTATGGCTGTAGATGTGCCGAAACGAAAAATTTCGGGAAAAAAAAAATTAATTAGATTAACCAAAATGTGATTTAAAAATAGGTAAAAAGTTTCGACCTTTTGTGGTCTTTATCAAAATATTACTTGACATTGATAATAGATCAGTTACAACATGAATATCAAATTAGAGATGTTTCTCCACAATTTTTTTTCAGTTGTTATTTCTTCTCTCGGTTGTTATAAAAGCTGAACTAGATTCTACTCTGGGTGAGACTGCTCCTTCTTTATCAACGAGGCCTGCAAGGAATAGCATCGTGGTCGACCAAATAAGGTGACGACTCTAGAAATGTTGAAGAAGATCCACAAAGAGATACTGGATGATCGTCGAATGAAAGTTAGCGAACTAGCAAACATAGTAGGCATTTCAAATAGTGTGGTACATCGCATATGAACTGAAAATTTGGACATGAGAAAGTTGTGCGTAAGATGGGTGCCGCATTTACAATAACAATGGAACAAAAACAGCGTCGTGAAGATGTTTCCATCCGTGGATAAAACGTACGCCTATCACTCCACACCCGAAACCAAAGAACAACCAAAGCAATGCACTGAAAAAGGAGAACCAACTACAAAGAAGGCAAAAACTTGGTTAAGAAGAAAGTGATGTTTCATCAAGACAATGCATCAGCCCACACGTCAGTTATTGCAATGACCAAAATTAATGCTACCTGATCCCAGATTTGTAAAATGGCTCGGTGGTCAAAAATTTTCCAACAATGAAGAGGTAACTGAATGCCGTTCAATTATACCATAATTGTATCGAAAAGTTGGAGAACCGTGTGAAAAAAAGCTTTACCATCACATGGAAGTTGCTATAGTACATTCGTTAAAAATAGTTTTCTTTTTCAGAATTACTGTTGTTTTCT
Organism: Diorhabda carinulata; assembly: GCF_026250575.1. Lineage (NCBI taxonomy): Eukaryota > Metazoa > Arthropoda > Insecta > Coleoptera > Chrysomelidae > Diorhabda > Diorhabda carinulata. The sequence goes on from NC_079462.1 coordinate 18,482,094, forward strand.
TTTATTTTTTCCGCAAAAATAATCGTTGATAATAAGAAGGTTGCATAGATAGTGGAAATAGTTTCAAAATTATTTATCACTTAAAACCTTTTGCTGATCAAATTTCAAACATGGGTTGTCCTTGTCGCTAGAGGGTCGGAAATAGAATATTAAAACAACTGTAAAATTGGCGTCCTCTAGGTTAAAACCATTACAATGACTCACTATATATTTTGAAATATGAAATGATAAATGACAAAATAGAATAATGGGACATCCCTTGAATCATTTAGTTGAAGAAAACTATAGATGCACAAGATGATTATTACCATGTAATTCACCTTGTGAATATGAAAATGAGCTAGAGAACAAAATGGTAATGAGGGAAATATACAAAAGGATTTGTTGATATTAATAGAAACATGACTAAAAAATGATTGTGAAAACGCATAATAATAACCAGCTGGTAAACATTAACGACTAATAATTATGTTGACTACTTCAAAACGGATTTAGAATTCGTTTTGTCATACACTTATTGTGTCTCATGTATTATATGGTGACATAAGACTTTCAAATACAGAGTTACACGAAAGGTAGAAATAAAATTATTACAGTTTAATTTTTTATTTTTTTTTTATTTGTAATATTTGTTTTCAGCGATTAAATTTTTTTCTTCAATTCCTTTTGCAGAAGTAGGTCGCGTATAGAATCATTAAAAGCTCGCCACAATACCCTTTTTGTTCGTTTACTTTGTAACATGCCATTCGGCTTGTTACGTTTCTCTTTAACATTTTTAATATTCCTTTGTTCACGTATTGTAGTGCAGTAGTCACTTCTTATTTATTTATTCAAAGATTTTTTGAAGAAATTAATTTGTTATCGACCTCTTACTCTATTCGAGATATTTAATAAAACCTTGGAATGTATTCGAAATCGTCCTCTACCTGTTTACACTCCATTATTTAGATCAAAGTAAATTTTAGTGAATTTATGGTGATATTATTCTTTATATTTGCTGGTAAGTTTTTCAAATATCTTTGTAACTTTGCTTTTTTTATTATGGTGCTCACAAAAATACGTATTTTCTATTTATTTGGGAATAGCGAATAGAATAGTAAAGATTCCTGTTTGGTTATTTTAAAAAAATATAAATTTAGTTTTTTCATATATTAGAACTTCTTTTTATTTAAATCTAGCTTGTTCCTTTTTCAGTAATTTCAATCGGTGTTCCCGTCTCCTTCTTCATTTAATTTTTTTTTCCGCAGTTCTATAGCTGCCAAATTGGGAGATTCAACCACACCTAAGGATCCAACAGGTGCATCACCAGCAACAAATTCAACAACTCCAACATCTGGAATGCAGTTGAGGACTGTAACCATCCCGGATTTCCATAGATAAGTCCCGCTCTTATAAAATAAATGTGAGTTGTTTTTAATTTAACTGCCATTTTAAGTTAAAGCGAATTTATTATTATTTTCAATAGATTTATTTGTTGCTAAAACTTTTTTATTGTTCCCAGCAATAATTTCTATAATCGCGTCCGGGATAGTTTTAATTTGTTTAATTGTTGTTATTAATTTAATTCATAAGGTGTTTCCAGCTTTTCCACCTTTATTAATTTTTAACGTGGATCGTTAAAAAGCTGGTGGAGTCCAATTTAACATTAATTGTTCACCTGATCTGAGTACTAGTTATTTATATACTTTAACTTCACTTTCTGAGGAGCAGTCTCCTGACGGGGAACTAAGGTTATAACTTGTATGGTTATTCGGGATGAGGAAATATTCTTTTTTCATAAACATTTCTTGGGTTACCGAAGGATAAACTAACTTAACAGAAAAATACTATTCATCCACTACTTCGTAGGCTCCTAGCCGATGGTAAAATTTGTATCTGGATTCTAGTATGTTATACGATTCCATTCTAAATCTGTTTTTTATAAATCTTCCGAATCTTCCATATTTTCCCAAAGAAAATAATATAATGTCTGGTTATTCAATTGTACCTGAAAATATTTTATTGAGATACTCTATGATAATACAATCAGTTCCATCTTGTTGAAACCATTTTGTTTCACTAGGGATCCTTGAATCTACTTCGTTGAGAAACAACAGCTAAAGCAGCATATCAACTCTTCAAAATGCTTGCAGCTGTAATATTTTCCTTGAAAAAGTATTGGATTTAATATTCTGCTGCTTATGAGGTATCCTGACTCCCGATACGATAATTGTGCCTTTAACTACTTAATTTAAATGAAAGTAGCTTTACAGCAGTCATATGAGATCAAAATTTTCACGGAAAACTGGATATATTTGTTATAATTATCTCTCAAAATTTCTTTTGAAGATAAACACCGACTGCAAATATAATGAAATGTTAAACATTTCATCTTAGTAACAGTATCTAGTTAAATATTTCGGATATTTTGCACGCAATAAGATATATACTTTGTCTTCGCGTTCCATCACCACATATAATATAAAGATTTTGGTCCACAGCTTTTTGACAATACTACTTTTTTCTAGATAAATTCACAGAAAACTCTCCTCCCACAAATTAGTAAAGGAGTTTCAGTTCTATTGTATACGAAAAAGCTAGTCTACATGAATGCTTATGTTTTTAAAGAATGGTTCGAACAAATACTAGTTCTTCCCCAGAACTGGTTTTGATATTAACGTAAGGTTGTTTAAAAAGCAAAGTCTGAACCCTTATACCTATATAACCAGTATGACACAGCTCACAGGTAACTTATGGAAAAAAGAAGCGTTTACTAGGTGAAGGCTGGAGTTGTACGCATGGCAAGTGATTGGAGACTACCAATGTGGTGTCAGAAGAGGAAGAGCAACGACAGATCACATATTCACCTTCCGCTGTATCCTTGAGAAGTGCTACGAATACAATATAAAAATGCACAACTCTTCATAGAATACCTTACTACAGCGTAAAAAGAAGCTACTTTCATGAAAAGTTGAGTATGTTTGGTGTGCCAGACAAGCTTAAAAGACTGGTGGTCATGACCCTAGGCAACTGTAACCTAAAAGGTCAATTTTTGGCTCCGACAAATCTCATCATATTAATGTGTGTTGTAGGGGTCCGTTGCAAGATTTTGTTGTGTTCAAGAGATAAAAATTTTTCATGCTTTCAATTTCCCAATAGGGCACCACTCAATTTTTTAACCTAAACTGAGAAAGGTATAGAAAAGGTTGAGGTATCTTTAGGAATAAAGCTGTTTGTTGAAAATAAAATACAATGATCTATATTTGAAGTTTGAAATTACAAAAAAAAACGAGGTTAAAAAAAATTACCCGCAAAACTCATGAGTTTGTAGGTTTACAGAAAATAATGAAATTTTACAACAAAAAGAACTAATATGAGTGTATCTGACCTTTAGCAACACATAAGGCTCCTTACTTGTCAGGAGATTACAAATAGAACCATATCCGTGGAATGCGGTTAGGAATTGAATACGTTCATTCAGTTAATTGTCCCGGACTAGGTAGTTCCACGAGTAAAAGTTTGACGTTAAATCCAAATTAAGGTCGTCTAAGTTTTAAACCCCAATAAAGGTCCTATGTCAAAAACTAGGTTCCTAATTAAATTAAAAAGAAAAATGTACAAAATGTGAAATCTGTGAAAAATTTCGCCAATTTATAGACTAGTAAAAAAAATAGTTTATAACTTAATTTTTAACATTTCCTGAATGCAATAAAAAAGGTAGTCTATAATTTTGAGCCTAACCTAGTTCATAAGACAAATATTAGAACTTTTCCAAAAAAAAGATCTTACCTTCCTTTTTAACGAAGGGAACTTATATACATATACTTCTTATTAGAAGTCAATTAATAATTTTATATTCCAGAATTTTTTAAAATCGGCGGAAGGCTCCATTAAGCCGGCTAAATCCCGCTTTTCAAAAATCTCTGGAGAAATTAATCTTCACGCTACCACGGTCGCTGACTAAAAAAACAAGGTAACTACCTCTCCAATTGTCAAATTCTCAGTCAGTTATATCACGACTTCCGCAAATATAAAATTTGGAGCCAAATTTAAAAATTTATAATCAAATTCATAATGAAAAATTCCACATCGGTTGACAGTCAAAAGGAAAATATGAATGAAGTTAGCAGCAGACTTCTTGAGAAAAATCGGGTCACACATCATGACGACAATCTAGCCATGTGCAACAATAGCTCAATTTCAAAACACCAGCAACTTGGCTGTTACAAGCAACATAATTCTGCAACCAGTTATACCACGTCTGGCAAATTTCGAATAATGCTTGCGTTCTGTAGACCAAGACTTAACTTTGTTCAACAAAAGGACAAATTAAACTGTGCTAAATAACTTAAATTCCAGAAACCCAGTATGTCACCAACAAGTACGTACAAAACTACAGAAGAGGTATGAAATATAATACGTAAATATTTCTACTCAAAGATAATATGACAAAATATCTTATAACGAAAATTATTTACAAAAAGAAGTTGGTAGGTTTATATCGTATAATATTTATAACAACAGAAGTAACGCAAGCTGTGAGCAGTGAAAACGTCACACAACAACTGTAAGGCGAAGGTAGCCAGCTCAACATCACGCCGATTCAACGTCAGAAGAGGTTTGAAACAAGGGAATACTCTTTCTTGTATTTTGTTCAACCTGAACTTGGAAATAATTTTTAGGGGGCTGCAGACCAACACGGGAGAAACCCTACTCAGCTGATTAAGACAGAAGGTGGGCTACGCAGAAGGGAAATAGAACTTTAGAGAACATCCGAACATTCAATAAGAATCCAACCGAGCAGTGTGAATGAAGGTCAAGTCGCGCTGCCGAGACCACGCAGAGACGGCAGCGTTTACTACACCTTCGAGCGTGTTGACAACATCAAATATCTTGGCTTTCTCAAAACTGAAAACAACAAGACTGCATTGGAGATACAGGAAAGAGGGAAAGCTGGAAACAAGCGTATTACAGTGCCCAGAAGATGCTGAATTTCCGCCTATTCTAAACATTTTCTGCTTCGTCTACATCTACAAGATCGTTTGTTGCTCTCCCAATTGATTCATTTCTTTTTTCTTTAATATGGGCTGCAGTATTCTAAATTCATCTAATTAGTGCATCCCGTGTGTCCACTTTTATTTTGTAGACTTCATTTCTCATCCATCCCCATAAACACACATCTAGTGGTGTGAGGTCTGGAGATCTTGCAGGCCAACTAATGCGATCTCCACGAGTAACCCAACGCCCTGGAAAACGTTCGTCCAAATGTTGCCTGACCTGACGAGCGACATGTGCAGGAGCTCCATCGTGCTGATAGTACATTTGCATTCTAATATTTACAGGAGCAATCCTCTAGTAGGCCTTGTAATTCATTTTTATAAAAAATTTAGGAAGTTGTCTCCTGTGAGACGATTCTCCAAAATGAAAGGGCCAATTAAATAACTGTCAACCATACCACACCACACCACAAATTGCTTTCAGCTGTTGCGTGGGGATTTTCGTCCGACCATACATGATAGTTACGAGTATTATTAATGTCATCACGGGAAAATGTAGCTTCATCCATCATCTATACAACACGACGATATAAATAATAATGGGAAATAATTAATTAAGATTTTCGGTGGTTTTGAATTGTATTAATTCTTGTGAAAATACTGGAGGTTAGGAATATTTCAATTGTCTACTAAAAGAAGTGATACGCCTATGGATTATGAATGCTTCATAATTTTTTTACTCTCTTATTAATAAAAATAGACTATGAAGGTGGGCCAGAAAATATTTCAAGACAAAAATAACAGAACGTGATCTGAATTGAATGAGATGAAAAAATTTTACAAGCACACTGTATAATAAGTATATAATATAACACAAAGCTGAATTGATTAAAAATATAGAAAATGTAAAATACAATTGTCCTGTATCTTGAGAACTTGGGCGAATGACAAATTATTTTTAACAAATATGATTGGAAATTACAAACTCTATAATCTTTATAATAGCTGTTAATAATAATAGGAACCGAGATAATCGCAAAAAATATTATTCATAACACAGATACGATTTGATCAGACTTTTGACACAACAGAACTCCAAAACTCCAAAATTGATTATTCTTATTCGAGCTTAAATCATTTTAATAGTAAAATAAATGCAGTATGTAGTGTGAAACAACAAAATTCGCTATAGACAATCGTCCTGTGATGTCATCTCTTACTATAACGTAGAGAAGATGAAATTAGGAGAGAGTAGATTTGGCACAGCATATTACACAACTAATTACTTTCTCTGTTTTTTTTAAGCGATAATTATCGACGTTCCTATAAGACAAGCTTTCTCCGATTTAGATTGATTCTTGACGGTCATTGTTGATTTTATTATACAATGAAATTTATTACCTAAGATTCGTGACAAACCCATTAGAGGCACTAGTTTGAATTAAATAATCATGTCTCTTCCCACAGCCGAAACAAATTAGGGTGTGGTGTCTAAATGGCTAGACTATCGTCTTCTATTAAATGCTAATTGACAAATAAACAATAAGATTGCATAATTTGGCTAATTACTGTGTGTTTTTAGAACATTTGCACTGATACACTGAGGTATAATTACTGTCCCAGTATACGGAATCCTTTTTTTGCACAATCCCCGTTTCCATAACGTCCAGAAGAATGAATAGAATGGGCAGAATTTTTTTCTAACCCTATGTAACATACAATCTGTCTTAACAGGACAATAATTATTTGCTATATTAATTAAAGATGGCAATGGGAAAGTAACTTCCAATAAAGATTTTCCTTTCACACTATCTTAAATAAGGTTTTGTGAAATGGACAATAATTTATAACTGACAGTTTTTATATTTTAACTAAATCTATTTACAAGTTCGTTGGGTTTGAATCATTTAAGGCGACGTACCTCAACGTTTTCTCTTACAGGGTGTTTACAATAGTTATAAGGGCTTCGTTCTGAAACTATTGAAGGATTTCAAAGTTGGAGTTACTTGCAGAAGCCCGGAGTTGAATCCTATAAGCCAATATGAACGTGGACATTTCTTTTTGCGTAAAGTGAATGTTACCTGAATTGACTTATTTACGTTAGACTTGAATTTCCAATTATTCATCCAGATTTGATTTTTATTTAAGCTCTCTTGTAAATCCTTCGATGCGGTTTGAAGACTACATTCGTTACACAATTCACACCAAGATTGTAACCACCTTTTCGTTGTTCTAGAACCCGGTGCGTAAATATACAAAAGACAAAGATTTAGCCAAAAATACAAGGTTTTTAAATAAAGCAATAGCGAAATTCCGCCTGTCTTTTTCCCTTTTACTCAACGTGTTTGTTTTTCCTTTCTTCCGCTGGACGGCGTGCGCACAATCCATCACCGGAAAGCGTCGCGTGTCGTACCTTACAATTGAAATCTCGAACCAATGGCAAGGTAAATAAAAATTAAACTTGAAATATAAAAATATATATTCAAAATAGAACATTATAGGTCCAAGTATATTTCCTTGTGGTACTCCTGAGTTGATTGAGTCTATCCTCCAAATATAAATTTAATATTAAGTAAATGTGACATGGAAGTTTATTCATCATTTTGTATAACAACAATTTGTGTCAAACCTTAATAAAGGTTTGGCCGATATCTAGAACGGCTGATGATACAAAGGTTTTTTATTTAAAAACTTATATTTTCTACCACTCTCTATGGATTAGCTTTATCGTGCTATGTTGCTTACGGAAGCCGAATTGATGGTTATGGATTATTTGTTGATCTTCTCTAATAGATATTAATCGACTTAATAACAGAAAAATAAAAAGACTAGACAGGCAATTGTAGCAAACAGTGGAATTTTCATATTTGTACGCATAATATTATCGTTTTGTGAAACTTTGATTTGCGTTTATGCTGATTATTTGCATTGTTTTGAATATAATAAATATTTGCCTGTTTAATTAACACAGATAGAGAAATATTTTTCTAGATTTGGTTGACCTGGATTCAGATATGCATCGAATTCAACATCGCTAGATTGCTACGTAAATATTTTATTGCTTGGTTGTATAATAAATTATTACAACACGTTTATGAACATATTTCATATAATTTTTATTCGGATTGATTTTGATCTAGTTTGCAATCTTTCGTAAATACTAGCACACCGAACAACTTAAAAAACATGTAGTGAAATATATAAAAAAAATATTTCATGTTGATAAATTGAGTGAAAAAAAAACTGTAAAATGACTGATTTGTAATTCTTGTTGGTTAATATGAATATTGGGGTATCATATACACTGCGACCCAAAAAATCAATTGTGTTCCCCTTTCTTGCTACGATACTGGGGAACCCAGTGTTTACATCCTGATCTGTTAATCCCACTACATTTAAAAAATCTATAATATGGGATAGCTGTAGTTAATAGAGACCTTCGTCTTTTATTTTATCCTAGGAGTAAAGGAGTAAAGTCAATAAATCTGCATGCAGCATTATCTGCTGAGTCTAGCGTCTTCAGGTGTTCGTTGAGACGACAGTGCTCTGATAGGACTCCTATTAGTATTCGAGGATTGTTCTTACTTAGGTTGATAAATTCAGCTGATCTTCTCTGGTTATAGTTTCCCAGAAGGATCTTTGCCTGTATCAGGTTGTTCCAATAATTGGTTTTGCTCCTGTCTACCTTCTTTTCCAGTTCTTTTTTCATTGTTCTGTTGCTGATACCATAGAAGGGTTCAGGTCCAATGAAGGGCTTGTCTGCCCCCGCTTTAGCGAACTTATCAGCTATTTTATTTCTCTCCCCTCCGGTAGTCCCAGAATCCATTGTGAGGTAGTTTCCGTATTACAGTATGATACGTTTAATATTCAACAAATTATGTTTATGTTTCATGGAAACTGTCACTTTAGTATTCCTTTTTTCGAACGTGATTATTCAAAAAATAAAAACAACAAAGTCCAGATGAAAACAAACGAGCATGTTCACGATTAACAACTTTTAAACCTCCAATGATTGCGGAAAAATTTCAAAAGTAAATTGTTCAAATAAAACAATAACATGGTTACATATCCAACGAAAGCAACTTTAAAGTGATGTATTAATCTCTAGTTGCCATTTGAGATTTCTTTAAAGATGGTTCTGGACTTTAGAGGGTTGTAGAATTCAGCTTCTTGTAATTGTTCTGAACATTTTATGAGAGCTCGAAATTAGCAATGTAAAAAAGGAGATAAAGATCTACCAATAAAATAGACAAATATACATTTGAAGAAATTCTAATATTATCATCCTTTATATTTCAATGTTCTTCTCATTTATGTAAACGGTTTTCTTACTTATGTCATTTATTTATACACTAACTATTCACTAACAGTAACATACTAAACTATACACTAACATCTAATTATTTGAATAAACAGTTTAGTCTACTTGTCACTGTGACATCAAATTGTTTACTAGCTCTCCGGCTGCTAAAGACTGTTTTTATATACTATCATCACATTCTAGAATCTTAGTTTCCTGGAAATCTCTAATTTGCCGCAAACAAACAAAAATGCTTTCTTAGTCGTCGTCTTCATAGCAACAGGTCACAAAAACCTAATCGTATAAATAGGTCAAAAAAACACCACGAGAAACAACCACAAAAACTGGTTTACATATGTGCAACACGGACCATGAGATCGTGACCAACAGCTGCTCTAAAAGTGATTCTAAGTCTCCCACTTTTCCATATAGTATTGAAAAGCGTGGCGGAAGAAACATCACTTGGAATGTTCAGAGAAGCAATTAACACGAAAAAACCGTCCTTAAACATGACAAAAACTGAGTCATCCTCAGGACGAAAAATCAAGAAGGTTTAGCAAGTGGGAGAAATGAGCAGAAATTCCATGGATTCCAAGACACACCGGTATGGAAGGGAAAGAATAGCTGTCAGATTCGCTAAAGTAGAACCTTAGCCCTTTTTTGGTATAAACTACAGAAAAATAGATGGATAGGGATAGAAGAAGAAAGAGTAACAGTATACGAGTTCATAACAACATAAATAAGTTGAATCCATGCAAATTCTATAAAAAACTTGTAATTTATCTCTATTTGTTACAAAGTTTAACAAGGGTTCAATTGATAGTGAAACTCCCGGCACAAAACATTTTATTAAATCAAGGTAACGTAATATATGCGATTGTATTTATATTTATCATTATTATAGCAATAAACATTCTAAACTCGTTTATTTCTCCATTAACAGTTTTATATTGGCAACAGCATTAAGTACTATTAGTCATGGCTCTAGATAATTCACTAAGCATACTAACTTTGTCAAATATGTAGATGGTAGAGGGATATATAACCAGCCTTTTGTGAAAGCGGGCAATACCTATAGATATACCGAGAAACCGCAATTTGAAATCACTTGATGACAGTCGAGGTCTCTTAGTATCCAGGTCAGGTTAAAAAACATTTCTTAGACGTTCCAGTGGGAGAGTTTGAGGTTGCTAAACATCGGAAATCCTTTTAAACTTCATCATCATACTCACATAGCTCCCAGAATGAAGCAAAATGCATTTGTACCACCGTAATCACCAGATCTGGTTCCCAGCGACATTTTTCCATTTCCTAACCTCACTTGCAAGATAATGATTTTTCATAAGACGAAACATACGTAAACGCCAATTTTGAATAGGAATAAGACAACTATTGTTTGGAAGTTTGCAAGCTAAATTTGAAAGAAGACTATTTGTTTGTTAGGTAGGAAACTTTTCAGACGATCCTTGTAAATGAGCTTTTAATGTCTAACTGTCATAATTGTCAGTTTTTGCTGTTGCTTCAAATATTCTTGGACCACAAATTAATTTAAATTTACTGTCTAGTAAACAACAATCGAAACATCCCAGATTTTTTCTGATCCGTCAATGTTGTTCGGCGGATATCAATAACGAAGCAAACTGAATTTTTGTTATATGTAGTGACATACTCTAATATTTCAGTTTAGATGGAGATTAATTCCTGTTTAGACTATGAAAGAAAAGAAAAATTCATTTTCGAGTGTTTATCATAATACATTCTCAATCTACAATTTATCCCTGCCATAGCAACGAATTATTGTCTCAACATTATCATGATAACCAAATGAGAAATTCATTGAATAAAAACAGCTGGATGCATATATATGGACCCGTACTGTATTAAGTAACGCTCATCTATGTCAATATTAACGATACCTAACAGGACGAATGTTCAATATTAGTCAACCATTAGCAGGGGAACTTTCAATCCAAGGTTATCTTTAGTTCACAGATACAAGCCGTTATCAGTATGTAATACCTGTCAGATAAATTGTAAATCAACATTATTTTAGTTAATTAATAATATGTTAAACAGATTATATAATATACGGTACTTATATAGGGTGTTCCAATAATTCCATGACTCTCTCCCCCAAAAACTCAGAAACAAAGATTTGCTACAAAAAGCAAAAACTGCATTAATAGAAAACAATCCAGAAAAAGTTATAAATAACATATTAAACAAAAATGATAGTAGACTCTACAATCAATTAAAAACCAAAACAGAAACGAAATATCAAAAGATAAAACATTTTGCATTACCATATGTACAAGGACTCTCCCAACAATCATCGAATTATTTCAATAAAAAATATGATTTTAGTATAAATCATAAAGGTCATAATCATTATCCACTAAACTAAAATATAAAAAAACCCAAAACCAAAAGAAATAATATTACATATCAAGTATCTGGCAATAATTGTGACACTGGGACACATAGGACAGACATCTCAGTTTTAAGAAAATAGATTAAAAGGTCATCAATACGGTAAAATAAATAAAACTGCACTTACAAACCATGTAATATAAAAAAAAATATTGAATTAAAAAGATTAAAAAATTCTTGAAATGGAATCGAATACACGAAACGGTATTTTTAGAAATAGTTCACACACATAAGAACGAGAAAAGTACAGCTCTGTTAATAAATTTTAATGTAACTACGTACGAATAATTTAATTAATGGCTATTACATATTTTTGAAATGTAACAACAAAGAAAACATTAATTTTTTTGTTAAAATAGATTTGTATTTTGATTTTGATATTCAAGTAGTAGGTAGTGTATTGATTAATATAATTATACAAATTGTCAATGTCCAATCATATTTTGATAAAGAGCGAAACAGGTCGAAACCGGTTAATTTGAAAAAAATTTCTTTCACAAATGATATAAAATCAGGATAAATCATCACGAAAACATATAAGAGTGTAAGAAGTGAAAACGTTATTAAGTAAAGAATTAAATTGTTCTTAGTCTTGCATAAAAAGGAAGACCAAAACCAGTTTCAAACTTACGCAAGGTCAAGACCGAGCATGCAAGACTGTGGTCTTGCGATTTTTTCACAAGTATAGGGATTTCATTGGTCTGAATAGTGCTCTAGAATATGGAGAGATAGAGCTGGGTGTACATATGCAAGCCAGTATCTTTGATAGATTGACTTTTGTGGTATTCAAACCAAATCTAGGCAAGATGTTTGAGTAACATCCCTAATTCTTCCCTGCAAAGCTTCTACACACCATCAGGGCATTTGTGGCTTCAATGGTTATCTCCTGTTCATGTTTGTTCCAGAAGAGTTTATTTCTAGGTTAAGTTTTGGATATTTTTCACTCAATGGATCCCCTGTTTAGTTTGATGGATTTGAGATTCAGATTTTTCGTTCTAATGAAGGTAATTAGGTAAGTCTTCTTCGACGACTTAAGTAAAAACTTTCATAGCCCAAGACGGTGATAGACCTTATCTATAGGGTTTTCGATCATCAGCAGAGTTATACGAATCATTTCATGCCAAATTGAACTTTGTAAGAGTGCAGTTTTTCTTTCTTTAAAAATTTTAATGCAAACAACCTAAAATATATGTAGTAACTTCATCCCATTTCAAAGAATTGTCCACAACAAGCCATAAGAATTTTACAAATTCAACGACGTCAGTGATATTGTTTTTTAATACAAAAAGCTGCAATATATTTTTATATCATAAAACTAGTTTTAGAAACGTTGAGACAGAAAATAGAATCGCAACATGATTTAACGGTGATTAGGTCACTAGATATGGTCCTATGAGGTGTCGTGAGATCAGGGTTGCTCCAAGAGAAACGAGTGTCGCCTCCAAATAGACATATTTTACAACTGAATTCTAGATGAGAGTAAAAACAAAATAGGGGCTTGCTTAGTACTGAGCCTTGAGGCACTCCACATAAAACAAATGTTCTCACTAGTTGACTCTAAGTTTTAATTATGTTGTTTTTTGTCATAAATTGAAAATCAAATTTATTTGCTTTTTTATTAATTCTTTCAGTTTGTTGTAAGATGTATATTTTCTGAATTACTTCAGCATTACACTGTACTTCCAAAACAATAAAAATTAGTAGAAAGTGGATTTTATTGAAATTAGATATAAAAACTTGATCAAAACGATAAACAATTAGTTTTCACTTCATTGCTATTGAGTATTTCTAAGTATTACGTTTCTCTTTTTATTCGAAAAGGAAAATATAGTTAACTACCGACTTTCCCTTTACATCTATATTCCAACCAAAATACACACCTTTAAATCTTGCTTCATAATTATAAAAATAACAGGTTAATGATTGTGGCTTTGTTATGCAAATATAATTTTGTACATAAAAAAATATTTAACTAATAATAATCATTGTAAAATTCAGAATTCGAATATTGCGGTATTGTTCCGCAAGTAATAATTATTTCATATTCAACCGCAATAAGTCATAGTTAATACGAGTAACCTTTAACTCAATACTTGTTCTGTAGGTATACTGGATACAAAACTTGACATCAACTTTTTTTTGCAGAAACTTACCTAATAAGAATAAAATCCTCTCTCTGAAAAATGAATAATAAGAAATATTTCTATTATTTAGTTTTATTTTGGTGGGAATCATATCACAATGTTATTTTTTAACTTTATAGCTGCCGTAAGTAACCAAGAAATATTTCTTTCGAGTTTTCGATCTCTTTGGCCCACATTGTATTAAATGGATCACAATTATTGATTATTTAAAGTGTTTAAAGTGTGTAAAGAAACAATCGAGGTAAGTTTCAAAGCATAACCAAATTACTAATTTGTTATTATGATTATGACTATTGCTAATTTTTATGATTATGATTGTTACTAATTCCATTGAAGAGGATCCAGGTTTGTGCGCCAATTATTTTCTAGTTTTTGTTACAGATGATCATTTATAAAAACAGTTTTACTTAAAATTGTTGTGAGTCACCTATTTTTTTAACAAGTTAATTACAATTACTATAATCTTTGATTATACAAAGTTCGGCAAAAGTCCGGGATTAAGTCATGTTGTAACAATACAAATTTAAGGAATCACTTGAAGCCAAAGCATCCACTTCTTTACGCTGAGATGCAAAATATTCATCGAACAGATAAATCTGCGAATACTGGAAAAAAGCCGTGAGCAGCAGAGCTCCATCACGAAAGTCGAATTTTTCGTGAAATGAAGAATTTAACTAATACACAAACAAATCTTTTCATAAAATGAATTTCTTGGAAATGATATCAATTCTCAATCTTATTTGTTTATATGGAAAATTTGCTATTCCTCAATAACTGTTCATTTCACAAGTTATCTCTCTCTCTCGAATGAAAATTCATAATTTCGGTCTCGAACCCTCTTGTTCAATTCCAATTAACAAAGAAAAAATTGTCATTATGACAAGAAATTTCGAAAATGGTAAGTAAAAAAAATCACCCTAGCAACGATCATACTCGAATTATTCATTAAATAGGAAGCGGTCCAGTTCAACAATTACAACGATCAAAATGATTTCGGGCGTTTTGTGCTAGAAGAACTGAAGAAGAAAACTGAACTTGAGAAAGACAATGCTTCAACATCACTCCTACTTGCATGCGAAGTTCGAGCCTTCCAGTTAAACTTTTTCTGGCCAAAAAATAAGAAAATACAACAAAAATGACCATAAAATGGAGAGGGGTGGAGATGGAAAGTTTCGACCTTAGACAGGAAATCATATCGCAACTAATTGAACCTACATGTGAAATTTAATTTTTCAGTCGCTTTTCGTTTGACCTGCAGAGGTGAGCAAAGGTCAAAAACCACTTTTTTGCACTGCGACCCCTCGAAATATTCATTTGTTTTCAACCAAACTCTAATAACATGAATCTGCCGCCAAAAAAGCCATGTATGCTAATTTTGAACCAAATCGGACCCATAGCAATTGCTCGAGAGACGAAAATAAGAATTGTAGCATAAACAGATATATATATATATATATATATATATATATATATATAATATATATAAACTACAGACATTGGAAAAACCATCATAATCGTGTTCAAGAGGTCTCAAAACATGGGAAAAATGATGTGCCCCCCATTTTTCTTCTAGTCATGCCATTTTTCCTTGAAAAATTCGACTATTAAGCGAAGATGAATCAAGGTAAATATTATCTCATAGTACAAACTACTCATCTTATTATTGTATTAATGGTACAAGGATATAGTGCGTTTTTTGGAACGAAGTTATGCTCTAGGCATTTACCGAATGTGAGCTAGACCAAAAAAGTGTTGGCCGACACCCGAAACCGACACTTTTGCATTTAGTTGAACAATCCATTAGAAATTTTTCACAAATGGTCAGTTCAGATTGATTTTGAGCAAAATCCCTCAGAAACTCTGTCTGGAGAAAATTATATAACGGGATTTAACATTCTACCTATTTCTTTGGAATTCGGTAAAACATTGGTAGATGAATAGGATAAAACTGAAATTGATGAAGAAATCGTAGAACTAAAAAGGGAAATAGCTTCATTAATTTTAAACACATACAAAAACAGATATGAGCGCAACGAGAAAACTAATAAACTATTGCAGACTGCCACCTTCGTGGACCCACGTTTTAAAGGATCCTTTTTTAGTTCTGCAGAATACCTGATAATTGAAGATATAATAATACAAGTTAGTAGTGTATTAGAAATAATTCCAGTTTGTTTGAATAAGAAGGTTGAGAATAGAGCTGCGTCATCAGGAAAAAAGAAAAGTGGACTTTCATCAATTTTTAAATTTATGAAAACGGTTAAAGGTAGTAATGCTGTGAGTTTAAGTGTAAAAATTAAATATGAAATCGAACTATTGTGATGAATGAATATACCAATCATTGATGTTGAAGAAGATCCACTGATATGGTGAAAATATAACGCACATGTATTTCCTTTTCTTTCCCAATGTGCAAAAAAGTTTCTCTACATTCAAGCTTCCAGTGTTCCGTCTGAGCGAGTATTTAGCAAAGGAGACCAAATAGTAACTGACCTAAGAGCGTCACTAACTGGAGATCATATTGACCAGCTTTTTTTTAATTATGAATAAGATGTTTTTTAAACATTCCTAAAATTTATAATGAACATCTTTCAAGATAATAATTTTTTGTTTTACTTTTAGTTGCAAGCATAAATCTAAGACTAAAGAGTTTATTTTGAAAAAAGCCCATTAAGAGCTAGTGACAAATTAACACATTTAATTAATAATATACAAAAGAGATTGTTGTGGAGAATATCCTATGAGAATTTGGTTTTATAAAATACAATATTTATTGCCTTTTTTCATTCTCAAATATGCATAATGGTTTTGGTACAGTTTAATTGAATTTAAAAGAGAGTTTTTAAGTGGCTTTATTACAAAGTAAAAGACTGAAATAGTTATTTGTATGTTTAGGCCGCGAAATACCTTTTTAACGTACCGAAAGAACAGTTATTGCCGAGACCACTTGCGGCTGAGGCAAGATAATCTTGAGGTCGTTAAAAAGTTTCGCGGCTATGGCATACACACTATTTTTCATAGTTAATACAGTTAATAATACAGTACAGACTGTATTATTAAATAATCAAATAATCAAATAATATAATAATCAATTTAACGATTAAAAAATTTATTTTCTGAATAATTATTTCAACATAATTCAATATCAGAATCTTACTACCAAATATCTTCTGTAGGTTCATTATTAATCGAAAACAATCGATTATTTTATATAATCGATCATCGATTATATAAAATACTACAAGGACTGGAGGTTGAATTTTTGGCCCTTGTAGTATAATATACTAAATGTTATAAAATTAAATCAATCCAATAATATCTTCAAAATGTTTATCTAAACTAAACAAGCCACAACAACCTACTCCACCTATGAAAGACCAAGATGGTAAATGAGTCAGAAATAATAAAGAAAAAGCTGATGCATTTGCTAAACATTTAACAAATACATTCAAGGCGATTAATAGAGAAATCAAAAAATAGGCCATGGAGGAAATAAATAATTAGCTAGAAGCTTCTTTGCAAATGGATAAACCTATGAAAGACTTTAGTTACCAAGAAATCAAAGAAACGTTTCTTAACCAATGATATCTTGAAAAGCAGAAGCTAATAAGAAAGGGAATAAAAACAATTAAAAAATCAGAAAAATCCAAAATTTTTGAAAATTTATTCTATAACAAATGAAACCAATATTAATCCTCAGAAAAATTATTCCACTCTATCAATTAAGCAAAAAGCATGACATGGAACAATTTTATCGAGTTCTCAAGCAGGTAAGCGATGATCAAGAAAATAAAAGATATTGCTCTGCCTTATTCATGGATAACAGTCAAGTCTTTGA
The DNA here is from genome assembly GCF_026250575.1 of Diorhabda carinulata. NCBI lineage: Eukaryota > Metazoa > Arthropoda > Insecta > Coleoptera > Chrysomelidae > Diorhabda > Diorhabda carinulata. The sequence goes on from NC_079462.1 coordinate 18,499,782, forward strand.
TGAAGTACGTTACAAAGGTTTGCTCTATAAATTAGAAAAAGTATCACCTATCACTTTCATGAAGTATGACAATCCTACTGGCATAAATTACTCATAATATACTGATTTATAACAAATTGAATTTTGAATACCCCAAGGAAACGGATTGCGATCGTTACTATATCTTCTGTTCACCTCAGATTTACCAACCTCAAAGCAGCCTGCAGCCTCAACCTTCGCAGACAACATAGTACAGTAATATAAGGATATCAATACAACCCAGAAACAGCAACAAGACATTTATGAAATAATTTAAACAAAACAAAGCCAACGGATGAAATTATCACTTTTATGCTGAGAAGAGATCATTGCCCACCAGTCACTGGTTGTGAATAACTGCCAGTTCGCACAAGTAGCCTTGAATGGAATAATTATTGTCTTTATGAATCGAGATTCTGTTTGGGTATGTGTGCGAGAAGGTGGTGCTTCATTTTTCCAACACATGTAACTAGCATTCTAAGAACAAGAGAGTCGATGTGTTGCCTTGGTCCCTTAGATCCCCAACCTTTCGTCCGTAGAAAAATATTATTACTTACTTTTTGTCATCAACAATAGATTTTAGTGAGATGAGATATATCAAGAGGGAATTGAAGATGCTCGATTCTGAGTGCATGAGACATCGCGACCACATCATCAATTTTCACAAAGTTGGATTTCACTTCAAGTTTCATACTTACACATACACTGAGACAAATATAAATAAAAAATTGTGATAAATTCATTGATACTGGGTGTCCTATTTTTATCGGTATTTTCGATTCCGTTGTTAGTTATAACGACTATTTTTATATACGAGGTATACCCACAAAGTAAGTTTCATTTGGTTATATAAAACACGTGTACAGTTACAAAAAAAATCTACAATTGTTATACTGATTGTCTACATAGATTCCGAAATTTTGTAAGCACTTGTCATTGCGTTACACTGTTCAACGCTAGCCCCACAACAATTTTTCCAATATTAAAGAAAAATAAAATGCATCTCTATAAATGGTACCGGCTCAGAGACTTAAGGAAGACCATTTAGAACGTATTTTTGTGAATAAATGATAATGTTATGTAACAATGTGATCCAATTGGAAGTTTTCTTTAATTTTCTGATGAGAGAAAATTTATACTTTTTACATTACACAATAGAACTCAAAAGATGAATGAGAATAATTAATTTTCGAGGAATCGGGTTTGAAAAAAATGTAGTACAACGTATCATCGACCATTAAGTTTCTTTTTTAATTCTATTAAATATTATTAATATTTAATAGATATATTTAATGTGAGTTAACCTGACAAACTCCATAAAAAGAGAAATCATTGAGCGATACAACATTTTCTACTTCATTAAAAAAGTATTAATCATCGTAAATTTCGATATTTAAGTGCTTTGTGAAAATCGTGTTCTTTAGAAGTTGGTTGATACAAAACTCGAGGTCATCTGTATCAAACAAGTCAAAAATAAAAATAACAATGTAATGTTGCAGTTTGAAGGTAACACTAATTTAATAATGAATTACGTTGTTCATTTTATCACAAATTATTACTAAAAGGGTTATTTTTGAATATGTGAGTTCAATAAACGAGAAAATGAAAGAATGAACTGATTCACATACATAATAACGAGAAAACTGTCAATGATAGAAAAAACTTGACAATTTAAGTGAAATTATCATTATATTTTATGTATTTATGTAACTACAAATTAATGATGGCTGCTACATATTTTTTAAATGTAACAACTAAGGAAAAATTATTTTTTTGGGTTAAAACATTATTGTGATATTCAGGTTGAAGGTTTCGTATCGATTGACGTAATTATGTGAAGTCATATTTTGATAAAGATTGAAATAGGTCAAAACGCCAATTGACTGTTTTATAAACCAATTTCGAATCAGATGAGAACTAAAATCAAGACAATTTAGAAACAAAACTATTGAAAAGGGTCTGTTAAGTTTCATTATTTTTGAATACGTTAAGTTTCAGTATTTTTGAATACGTTAAGTTTCAGTATTTTTAATTTAGAGTAGTTTTGAATCTATTTTATTAACAACGGCAACGCTGCATTTTTCGTCGTCGTTGATCAGGAAAAAGTTAGAGCGACGAGAAATTCATTCAACCTAATTTATTCATATCAAAGTAAATTTTTCTTTTTTGATCAAGATATTATGAATTTTTAACATAAATATAGTAAAAAATTGAAAACAATGAAAAAACAGTTCAAGATTCCAAAAAAAATGTTCTAGGTTTTTCTCAATTTTAAGATACTAGATAACAAAAAATCTTTAAAATCGATATACCGTTTCAAAGTAGACATTTTGACAAAAAAAAAATAAGCACTAGTACAACATCAAAATCCAAGAAAAATCAATAAAGTAGTTCGCCGAAGATAAGAGTATTTTTTTCGGAAAAACGGTAAAATCTCGAAAAATATTCATTCTTCATAATTGGAAAAAATTCATGCTTATTATGTGCAAATAATTACGTACTTTCACAAAGTTTCAATTAAATTAAATAATTTTCACGCGAGAAAAAAATAAAAAGCAGAAAAATCAGTTTTTCGTTATTTTCTCGTGAAATTTGAGGTTATGTCGAAAAAAATGCAAAATGGAAGTTTTATATTTTTTTATTATCTACAACTTTTGTATAGAGCACTTTTCTTTAGGCAGTTTCGTTTCGCCATAAATAACTAAAACCCCATTCTGGCTTCATCTCAAGTTCCAAAGTTTTTTACCATTATTTATGACCTCAACTATATATTTCAGCCGGCAGTTGCCTAATTTTTTTTTAATTCAGCTATAAAAATCCATATCGGTCCCTGCATAATATTTCCGTCGCTACTTTTGAAGCCTCGAAAAGAATTGAATTGAATCGTTTCAATAGTTTTATGGTTTGAATTCTTCTACAGAATTGAGAACAATTTTAATATTTCCAGAGCAATCAGAAACGATTTTTTTTTCAAGCCATCAAGACCGATTTTATATTCTCTTTTGATAATTTAAATGCAAATATGTACATGAAATGAAGTTATTTTTGAAAAATGTAATTCGGAAAACGAATCGAGAAACCTCACTAGTTAACGTTAGTCCAAATATACGTTTAACCGTTTTCTTTTCTCAAAATTTTTGACAAATCATAGAAATTATGGAGAACATCAAAGAATCATAGAAATTATTCAAAAATTATCAACCTATAGTTGTAGTAGTATAATTGTACTAAAATCATGTTGATTATAGAAATAATGAAAAGTTGGAAATTGAATGATAATTGTAACAAAATTGTAAACAATATAGAAAAATTATAAAAAAGGTGAATGTGAATAATAAAAACTATAGAAATTATATGAGAATGAGAAACATTGAAAAATTATAGAAATTATAGAAAATATGAGCCCAAAGAATAATTATTAAAATTGTACAAATGTTATGGAAATTTTGAATACAGAATGTTTAAAAAAAATTTGACCCGCTCTAGGACAGAAAGAAGTTTGAAAAATCATTAGGGTTTGCTATGTAAAAAATTTTAGTATTCGAGATAAACGGCGTTGAAGAAAAAAACTACTGGCAAAATTGTAATTAAATTTTATCCTTGCATTGCATTGTCAAAAGGGTTCCAAGGACGAAGGAGAGTGTTTAGATGCTAAAAATTCATCATAAGCTTCTAATTTAAACTAAAACTTGTGCAATTAGTGGAAAACTTACCTAAATTGTGGAGTTTAAATTTCATAAAATATATCTATGAACTTAAAACTTCTTCATATCCATATATGGGTTGTGCATTCAATGAAATAAAAGGATTACAGTGATAAAATCCTTTCTTGGATAAACGAGTGTTTAGATGATGTAGTTTCATCAAAATTTTTTCTGTCAAATTGCAAACAGTGCAATTTTCATAAATTATGGGGTCTGAACATCATAAAGTGTATCAACGTTCTTAAAACCTTAAGTTGATTCGGTGGATTATGCGTAGTTTTTCTTAATTATAATGTTCCAATGATAAAGAAAAGCGTCTAAGTTCTGCAGATTAATCGTAAGTTTGATTTCTGTTATTCTATATTAGTTTAAGGCCTTTTATTCTACCCATTGGTATTTTATTTATGTTTGGAAGCTGAATCCTGAAACATCCCATGAATTTATTTTATCTGACTCTCATAGTCGGCGCTAGTTACACGGTTCGACCAAGTAGGTAGTATAGAACATAAATTTTTCAAAGTTATATTTATTGATCAAAATTTTAAGTGAACTTATGAATGAAAACACCATTTAACTTTATTTCAAAAAGATACTCGATATTTTGATTTAAAAGTAATAACCTATGCTGGTGTTATGTAATTTAAATAATTCAAATCAATTCTCAGGACCTTATAAATTTTTAGACACCAACATATGAATTGATCGGACTAAATACTCGCCCACTTTATCGTTGGAAAGGTTAAAAAGATCCTGTTGAATACACATAAACCGTGACAAAATCGCCGATTGTCTAATTTTACAAAAATCATAAATAATTTAGACACTTTAATTTTTAGAATTTCCTTCAATGCCAGCATTTTGTTGGCATATTAATCGTCTGCTGGATCAGCACTATAAATAGATAATAATATTTTGAGTTAGATACCTACATCCTAATGACATAAGAAGAGAAAGACCAAAGAAAAGATGGTTGCAGGAAGTAGGAAGAGATTTGAAAACAGTGAGACAATGACCAAATGAAGCAAAAACAAAAAAAAAATGGAAAGAAAGAGTGAAAGATATCGAAGCCGAGAGCAAGATAGGTATGTACGGCTAATATATGATTTTAGAGCTTAGATTCCCTGAATCTAAGAAATCTCTATACTTTAGCTCAAATAAATATTTGCGAGTACTATTATGATGATTGAATTTAGTAAATCTGCGGTCTAATTTTTTTTTAGAAGTCAAATGAAAATATGAATTAATAGATACATAGAATTAATAAAATCATAAGAATTGAAAAACCAATAAATTTAAATAAAAAAAAAAGAAGTGCAAAACTGAGGTTTGATAAGATGATAAGCTTTTCAGAATTGATAAAAATGTTGAAAAAGAGCATAACGAGCTAAAAGCAACCGATAACGAATTCAATAATATTATTATAGTAAACAGAATTGGGACAGTTTAATATGAAATACACGACTATCTAACATTATTAAGACTTGTTTATATCGTATAGATAGGATTCATTAAATTTAAATCAAAGATATCTTCCTATTTTGAGAAAGCAAAAATACCCGTCCTTAGCAGATATATTTATGAATTAAATAATAAGTATATCTAATGAGACGTTAATTCAAACATAGCAATATTGCTATAAAATTTATAAGATTACATTTACCAAATGATTCTAGTTATATATATTTAGTAAATACATGCAAGTATATCATAACCTCATTGCGTTAAAATAACAAACAGAAAAAATCTATAGAAAAAATATTACATTAGCAAAAAAATGTACGATCATCCTAAACGTTATCTTTATTATTTAACCTAGAATTAGTGAACTGGATGTTGTGCATTATCAAAATCGATTCTAACCTCACACAAAATTAATGTGAAACATCACTTACCAATTTAACTCGTGATGATTAAGTAAAAAAGTTGTTAGATTCCCAAAAATTATTCCATAAACCAGAAATTAACACACACCGACACTATTATTAATTTCAGAGTCGAATTTTTTTCTCGAATGTAGATATATACGAAAACTGAAATTCACGCAACAACCACATTCAATAATATAACTAAACTAGTCTGAGCGAGTAGTGAAACATCCTCTAGTTTAATGCTGTCGATCGTGGAAAAGCAGTGTTGTCTAATGTAACTCCAAATTTAACATGAGTATTTCTTTTAGAAATTTTATTAAAAAATTTGTTCATTTACATTTAATAATTGTGGAGTCGTTGAAATAATCGCGACAACTCTTATTATGAGATATTTTATTAAATAAATTGTTATTTTAGATGAATCAGTAAGAGATGCGATTTTCTTAACAGAAATTTAGATATGAAAATAATCATATAAATTAAAAATGATAGTTCTAACAGCTTAACTTTTAATAAAAAATGATAATTTATCAATAACGGAAGAATCTTATATTATTTATTTTCATCCTGAAAGTAATCTTATATGATGATAGTATAATAGGCCTTATATCAGTATATTACTATTATGTTATCAGAACAGGGTCGGATTAACCCATGATAACGTGCATTTTTATTATAATTTATTGATATCATAAAGGCACAGGTTTAGAAATTCAATTTTTAACATTTTTTGATAAATATTCATGGTTGAAATAATTAGAGTCCACTGGAAATTAATGACTTTTGCATATAACAAAAATTATTTAAGATATTTGCTAACGACCACAAAATTCATGATCTAAATCAGAAAACTAATGTCATTATTTGATCTTGCTATTTACAGGAGATGAGGCAACACTGTTCAGCTTCTCGTTATATACATACACAGACAGACATACGAAGTGAGCCAAGCGAGAAAGTGAATATGAATATTTCACTATATTTATTATTGGCTGGATACATAATCCAAGATTTGATTGTGTAAAAAATACGTGAAGTACTTTTTTGTTTATAAAACACTACGCTTGGCGAATAATTGAATATGTAAACAAGTTTTTCACCTAAAACTACATATCTAACGTCATTAATATGTAGAATCACATTTAATAACGACACTAAGAAATGAAAAAACATTCGGTCAGGAAAATTATATTTTAATTGTTAAATATACGAGGGGTTTTACGGGAGAACTACTTTCGCTACGGTGATTATAAGTACACCATTTTTGGGAAATGTCATCTCCCAAAATTTTTTATAAATTAGTATTAATATTCATATAAATAAGAATATTTCCGTTGTTGGTCTGCTTGAGGGTGAAAGTTATTGATTACAACAAAAGTAAATGATAAATCATTCAAAATTTCCAAGCAGTCCCTTCTTGAAACTAATTTATCTTTTTTATTTTAACAATAGACTAAAATTTAATTTTACAGCTCAAAATTAATCCAGAGTCTATTTTTCATAGCTGGTATCTTCTATACAAAGCTCTGGAGCTCTTTCATCCTAAGTTTGAATCGTTTCTGGTTTTGGCAGCTTATTTTCTGAACGCAAAGTGGGACATCTTAAAAGGGTTAAAGGAAGGGAGAGGAATATATTCGTATAGTATTTGGAAGAATCACTAAATGACAGTGAGGAATAAGAAATGAAAAGGAATTGGAGGAAGAAATTAGTGAAGAGGAAGATCTAGCCATAACGGTTACAACATAATCCTTAGAACCTATCAAGAATAATAAAAGGGCAAGACACAACAATAAAAATTTTAGATTATGGAGGCAAACATTAACTGAAAGAATATGGATCTTGTTGACAGAAGTACGGTGAGAAGAAAAGATCTCTGAAAATTGGAACAAATCCTTAATCATACCAATCCACAAAAGCCTGCAAAGTTCTGGTAAAAATACTTGAAAACAAATTAGACAAATATGACTAAGAAAATGTAGAAGAGTATCTTTAAAAGATTAAAAATTCTGACTCTTCCTTCCTTATTCATCTTTGAATCCGTTTGCGTAATTCGTAAGTACGCTTCTCTAATTTCAGAAAGATCTTTGGACGGCTATCCACACAGGAACGTGGAGCACGACCTTTACCTACCTACTCCACGTTGAGAATTAGTTAAGGGCTTAATATTTTACAATGCAAAAAAATGCACAATCACTTGCCAATTGAAATCAAATCGATATCATCTTTTCCCGCATTCCGCAATAATTTGAGGGCATATTTACTGGAATGAGCCTTTTACTTTGTAAAAGACTTCTATTCTAATAATAATATTTATTTCCGGGAATGCTGCATACTGGTTTAATTTTTACTGTGGACTTATTTACTAATTATTAGCTATTACTATTACCTATGAATTATTACATATTATGGTTTTATTCTGTATATTGAAATTTTATTTTATTTGTTTTATCTTTAGTGTTTTTATGTTTTTTTTCTAGTTTTTACAAACTCTTGTCTACAAATTGTAATAATTTTTTGACAATAAAGCATTTCTCTCTCTCTATCAAGCAGGTTTTAAAGCGGGAAGATTGATAATAGACCAAATTGGCATTATGAATCAACTTCAAGAGAATGCTTATGAATAAAATATAAGTCGTTATATGGCGATACAAAAAACCGAGAGCAAAGTAATTTGGGAAGGCAGCACTACTGAAATATTCTAGATAGGGAAGGGTCTGAGACGAAGAGATTCAATATCCACAACCCTCTTCAACTTGGAGCAAGAAATCATACTAAGAGAAAGTTGTATAAAAACCCAAGGTTCTATTTCTAGAAATAAATATCAGGAAAGAACTAGAAACAGTATTCAAGCTATTGGAAGAGAACTCAAGAGAATATGTCTTAGTGACCAACGAGAAGAAAACAAAATACATGGTAATGAAAGTCTATCAGAAAACCGATGTTATTATAAATTGTATTAAAAATAATAGTCATAGAATAGAAAAAAGTGAAACCAATCGAATATTTTACTATCACAAATAAAGGAGATGAAGAAAGAATAGCAAAAAGCAGTAGAGCAGCGGTAAAGGTATTAAATATGTTAAAAACAATATGTACCAAACAATGATAAGACCAAAAAGTTACAAGGAACAGAAAAAAAAAACAAAATAAACTAGAAATTTGAGAACTTACCATACTTTACGATGAAATTAAAGAAAAAGAGTATACAGAAGATGAACAAATTCATAGAGAGCTGCCACAATTATATAAGCACCCAAGTGTAACCCATGTAATTAAAGCTCAGAGCGCGAAATTGTTGGGACATATTGGTAGAATGACATAAGATAGATGGCAAAAGAAGAGAAAGACCAAAGGAAAGCTAGTTGCAGGAAGTAGGAGAAGATTTGAAAACAGTGCGAGTGAGACACTGGCAAAATAAAGCAAAAACAAAAAAAATGTGAAGAAAGAGTGAAAGATCTCGAAGCCGTGGGCGAGTTTGATCTGTACGGCTGATATGATCTTAAAGCTTAGATTTGAATATAAGAAATCTGTATACTTTAGTTCAAAACATTCGTCATGTATAGCATGTCCTGGCTCTTTCAAATATTCGTTTGTGGTCATTCATGATAAATATCTCATGATTTTTCATTTCTTTAGTGAAATGCATGGAATCACACACAAGAAAGACTACTGTTGTAATTGTAAAAACTTATGTTCAATTATTTGGATATGGCTTGATTTCACATAGGTAGAAAGAAGAACAGCGACGACTTGTTGGTTGCGACTTTATCTTGAACATATGGCGACACAAGAAGAACGTCAAAATAAAATGCAATAATTATTAAAGTATCTTGTTGTTAAACACAATCTATGGAGTTCTAAACTGAGTATTAAATGATGATGAGGATGAAATATATATTTGAAGGTAATCTGAAAGTAAAATCGGGTTCAGACAAGACTTCAGATAATGGAGATATGTAATGAACATGATATCGACCCCCACATACTGTTCATTGACTTTGAACAAACTTTTAATAAAATCAACAGATCCAAAGTGACAGCGTCACTTGAAGACCTGGAATTGACTAGAAAGCTTAGAAACTAGATATTCTTTGGAAAACAAAAGTTCAAGTTAAAATAGACGACCATTTAAGTGACCCATTTGAGATCAATAAAGAGCAACACTGTTTATAATTACTTTTTACTCTGTCATTAAGCATTTTGACCAATGGGGTATAAAATTCAACATATCGAGACAAATGTAGTTATACTGATAACACTGATAGCAGAACGCAAAACTAAACTGGTGCAGTTGCTAAACTAAACACGAGGGAGGTCAAAAATGACTCATTACTTGGAATCTCTGGAACCGTTGGCGATATTCATACTGAATACTCTGTTTACACCCCCACTACACCAACACTCACGATTACAATATAACTATTACAATATAACAATTACAGATAACTGGGTTATCGAAATGCACGTCAGATATTGTAATCGTGAGTGTTGGTGTATTGGTGGTGTAAACAGTGTATTCAGTAAAAATGACCGAACTATGCGAACTAAACGATAATGTTCCAATTCAAGAGACAGAATGGTATGAAGGTCCATTGTTGAGGAGGCCAAGGCCCACACAGGGCTGTAGAACCGCGTGGTAAAGTAAGGTGTCGAAAAATAACGAGACTTCTATTATTCCAGGGGTAGCATGGATATAAATTTCATTATTATAGACGCTCTTTCATCACTTTTCTCATTTATTTTAACCAAAAATATGTGGTTCTAAAGAAAATCGCTAGTGGAAAATTCATCAAATGTCCTAACCTACACAAATGATCTAATGTTTAAACTTAGTGCCTATGAAGAACTTTAACTTTGATGAAATATCTTAAATAGTTAAATAGTGAATTTTGACATTCTGTGATGTACGAGTACATTATAACAGTTATATCCACTTATTGACTTTAGACTTATGGAAAATAATAATATGAACAAATGATGACTTTTTTTGAGTTTGGAATAAATCCTACTTAGTAATAGTGATAAGGTTAGAAAGTTACGAACTTCCAAATAATTATTTTTTAGATTATTTGCCCACGTATAATAATTTCTAGAACTATTCAAATGTGTTGTGTATGTTTTAAACTCTTCATTTATGTTATTGTTTACAATGAATGCGTGACTTAGCAACCGACTATCAGTTTCCTACGTGAAAATAGTATCTTATAGAATATAAAACTGATATCTCTTTCAACATGCGTTGTTTCACTCTATACCGAAGTAGCTCACATGTCGGAATAAAATCGTGTGTAACGTTATAGCGTATCATCAATACCAAGAATAGTGTACACAATTATTTATTTCCTTTAATAATTTCGTGTAAAAATATTCTAGACGCATACTCACTCGCACAGCACTTGCATCCACTTTTAAATTAAATATTACAAAGACAGAATTTTGATATGGGTAATAGTCGACAGTGAAGTTATTTTCTGCAGAGTACCTATATCATTTACTTGTATCATTTACTCTAGATCATTCTAGAAAAAACTTTCAAAATATGCTAGCAACAAAAAGGTTAGATTTCCCATATAGGTACAGTGTAATTGGAAGTGTTAATGTACTTAGCGTTAACAGTGTGTTCAGTATTGTCCAGTTGTGTTTTAGGATTCCAAAAGTGATCTTCATTGATAATTTGAATGAATAAAAACGTTCAATTGCTGAAATTATAGCTATTTACTGATTGTTTTGTTCCATCATGACAATGCGCCTACCTATTCTGTCGTTTCAGAAAAATTAATCTGAATTCTGATTCATTGCTTCATCTGATATATTCTCCTGATTTGGCTTTCTCTGATTATTTTGAGAAGTTACTAATTTTTTACTTTCAAACATCGTGTAATCTTACTTACCGGCAGGACAATCGATATTAAATTAGACGCCACAAGCTTTTAACAAATGACGTGAAAAGTTATGGAAAAGGTGGAAAAGCTGGAAACAATACACAGATTGAATTAGTAAAAAAATTAAACTATCCCCGGAAACGATTATCGAACGAAATTAATATTTATTGTTCACAGCAACAAATAAATGCAACTATTATACAAAATATGCTTAAAACAAAAGGATATTAATAAAGATAACTGGAAGATATTTGAGAAACCAGCGTATATAAAGAATAATATAGATAGAAATACATCCCGAGGTTTTATTGAATTTCTCGAGTGGAAAGTCGATAACAAATTAGTTTTCTTCAAAAAATGGAATATTAGAATTAAAAAAGAAGTGACTACTGACCTAAAATACGTAATAGGAATATTTAAAATATTTGAAGAAAAACGAAACAAGCCGAATGGTATGTTAAATCGTGATACTCATACTAGGTTAAGTACACATGTTGCGCCATCTTTGAGATTGTACATGCCGGTAAAAGTTTGACTTGAAACGATAGTCTCTAAAAAAATGTTGGTTTGTTTTTGGAAACGACGGCCTTTGAAGACGAATTGATTTTGAAAAGTTAATCACAGTTTATTTTTGTTAAAAAAAAATCTCTAAAAACATATGTCGTTTTTTTTAGAAAAGTCTCCTATGCCAAATATCAGTTTGTTTTTAGTTAAGACAGTGTCTAAATAGAAATGACGGTTTGTTTTTGAAAAAGTCGATCTTGAAATGACTCTTACTTTTTGAAAAGACTTGGAAGCGCACTGGACTTATTGTGTAAAGCTAAAGAAACATTATGTGGAAATAAAAAAAATAACAGCAAAAACAGTCTCTAAAGACACATGACGCTTTGAATTTAGAAAAGACAGTCTTTAGAAACAAATTACAGTTTGTTTTCTTATAAAACAGTCTCTAAAAACAAATGTTTGTTTGTTTTTAGAAACGAATACTTTAAAGACAAACGACGATTTGCTCTTATTGAGAAAGTTTCTGAAGACATATGACTCTTTGATTTTGAGAAATACATTCTCTAAATACAAATGACGGTTTATTCTTGGAAAAAACAGCCTCTAGAGACCAATTACATTTGTTTCTCAAAAAGTCAGTCTCTAAAGCTTAATAATAGTTTATTTTTAGAAACGACACTTTCTGAGGCCATGTCATTGAAAGATGGCTTTGCGGGAAGCACTTTCAGACAAATGAAGAAAGGATTGCAGAGGTCTGAATAAAGATACTTTTTTATATGATATAAAAATACGGAGTACGTAGAGTTAAGAGAAGGTAATGTGTAAACAATTACTTTTTTAATGAAGTCACTATATCGTCAAACCACCTTGGTAATTAGTTTGCGAAATTATTAAAATTTCTTGTAATCAATACATCTTACGATGAATCTATGTGAACATAGGGAATCTAATACATATCTTGCAACAATCTAGGAATATGTGATTAATAGAAGATAAAATTTATAGAAACATCTTTGTACATAAATACTAGTAATTGATAGTTAAACGAAAGAATGGAGTGGATGGAATTAACCCAGAATTCAGCAGTCACGTTGTACAATTTGTACAATTACGGACTTTAATCATATTTCCAACACACAAACAACTTTTTATGTAAACACAGATATCGAAATAACCGTTAGGTATTGTGATAATATTTGAACTATTATTGTCCGAATACACATTGTACTAGGTCAATGAAATATAAACGAGCCATCTGTATAAATAAAATTTATTTTACAAGAAAAAGCTACATTTCTACCAATTATTTTGAAATTCATTTGTTCTCTTGAACCATTTTGGGTATATTTTTTTCAGCGAAAGTTGAGTTCGTAGGTTGATTTTTAATTCAAATTTTATTTAGTTTATTCTCTCAAGGCTTCTCTCCTCACTAGGAACATCAAAAGAATTATTATTAAAATAATTTCAAAATATGGTTTAGAATAGATAAAACATCAATTAAAAATTAATGCTGGAATAATTTTTTCAAAACGCCATAAAAAAAAAGGTTGAATAGTCACAATTATACTAAAAATGCAACAACTGCTTTATATATATACGAGGATGTATTGATATTTAGTTAGCCTAGACCAGTTCCATTCATAAACAAAATATTGCGTTAACATAGCAACGAACAATAACTTATTAGAAGTGTCAGTGTAAAGTTTGACGTCAAAAAAGTAAACCAGAGTTACGCAATAAATTAAAAGAAAAAATATGTCCACCGAAATTGTGAAAATCGAAAAATTGGAGTATCGAGCCATCATCAAGTACCTCTATTTAAAAGGGTTAAGAGGTAAGCAGAATTACGAAGATATGCTTAATACCCTTGGTGATCAATGTATACGCCCGTGAAAAATTGGACAGCAAGCTTCAAAAGAGGTAAATTTTCCATTGAAGGTGATGACCGATCGGGAAGGCCAGTTTCTATGTCAGCCCCCGAAAATATCGATGCAGTTCATGACATGATTTTATCAGACCATCGAAGTGGGCTAAAACGGATATCTGAAGCACTGAATATTTCATACGAATGCGTTCATCATATAGTTCACGTCTATTTGGACATGAGAAAAATTGGACATTGTATAAAGAATAGGATAGTAGGTTAACCTCATGAGGATATTATTTGATGAGGTGGACGCCACCAATAGATGGCAGTGGAGAGTTGGCGTCTTTTTTTACTGTACGTCGCAGCTTGAATTACTTGGTTTCTTAGCTTCGGTTGCCGAATTACCCCAATAACAGATGGCGCAAAAATTATTTTTTTTTTATTTCAGTTTAACGTGCCTCTACATCGCTGGTCATTGGCACACAAAAACAATCATGAGTTAAATACATTCGAATTAAATAAAAATAAAATTAAAGTTAAATACAGTTACATACAAAAAATAAAATCTGTTACAATGTATAAATTAAATTATATTTTCTTGTACAGCTTGGTGGCTTTAAGGAACTGCACGGTTTTCCTTATTTCCGTCGGGTAGTTAAGTGTCTCCTGGAGGTTGGTTTTCATATCAAACTGTTGATATGCGGTGGAATATTCTCTGCAGTCGGTGAGGATGTGCTTAACAGTCACAGGAACTTGACAAGTTCGGCAGACAGGACGACTTTCTGACGACATCAAATAACTGTGAGTAAGTTTCGTGTGGTTGATGCGAAGTCTTCTTATTGTCACAGCTTCTCTCCTATTCAAAAAGTTTAGGGAAATGTGAGAAGTAGTTGGGTGGATTTGATGTAGTGCTGCAGTGCTCTTGCTCCATGTATCGTGCCAAGATTTTTTAGTGAGGTGTTTGAAAGTAATCTTCAGATCATTGTCCAGCTGTACTGGGATTTCAAGATGATTTTTTGTGGCTTCTTTGGCATGGCGATCGGCACATTCGTTTCCAGCAATTCCAGTGTGCGATGGAAGCCAGATGAGAGAGACTGTTATATCAAGAGCAATGAGAGTTTGGTAGATGTCATGAATGTTTTGGACTATTGGATGGTCGGTGAATATGGTTGAGATGGACTGTATGGATGAAAGAGAGTCAGTACATATGGCGATATGTTTATGGGGAGAAGAAATATATTTGAAGGCTTGAAGGATACTGTATAGTTCACCAGTGTAAACACTACACGTCGAGGGTAAACGGAAAGAACTTATGAGTTCGTGGTTTGTAGTGACTGCGCAACCCACACCGGATTCAGCTTTGGAGGCATCCGTATAGAGAATTAGGTCGAATGAATTTTTATGCATAATTTCCAAGAATGCTTTCTCTACAAGAACGCTAGGGGATTCGTGTTTATTGTAGATGGTTAGTGATGTATCTACTATGGGAATATTTTTTATCCACGGGGGAGAAGAAGGCAAAGAAAGTGGAAAGGTCATCGAGAGGTTGGTATTTTGGAGTAGAGGTGTGAGCAATTGAGGGATTGAATTTACAGTTATTCGTGAGTTGTTAGGTACGGGAGTGGTGGTAAGTAGCGAATGGACAGGATTAGAAGGATTGGAAGATACTTTAGCAGCATATGACAGGAGAAGAGATTGTCGTCTTAGGAATAGTGGTGGCTCATTAGCTTCAACATTGACGCTAGCGGCGGGGCTTGAGCGAAAGGCACCAAGACAAAGGCGAAGAACGGTGTTATGAACAGAGTTCAACAAGTCAGTTTTAGACTTGGAAGTGGACATATAGATAAAACAACCATAGTCAAGCTTTGAGCGTATGAGAGCTCTGTAAACTCTTAGTAGTATAGTTTCATTAGAGCCCCATTGAAGGTGGCTAAGGGTTTTAATTATGTTCAGCCTCTTTAGGCAAATACCTTTTACATCATGAATGTGGTGATTCCAGTTGAGTCGAGAATCAAAAGTCATACCAAGGATTTTGCATTGATTCACAATAGGTAGAGGGGAGTTATCAAGGAAAATTTGGGGTGAGTGAATAGATGTTCTTCGAGAGAATTTTATCAGCATGGATTTGTTTCGGGAAAATGATAATCCTAGGTAGGGGGATCTCTCTTGTGGTAGATTTATTGCGTTTTGGAGCAGTTGGCATGTAGAGGGGACGTATTTACCGTGGCAATAAATGATTAGGTCATCAGCGTATTGGACATATTTTACGGGAGATGGGAAGTTGTCACATAGCTCATTTATTGTGAGGATAAATAAAGTAGAGCTTAATACTGAGCCTTGAGGGATGCCAGTATTTTGTGGATGAGGAAGGGAGAGCTTATACATAATATGTTACCATGTAGATTGTATTGAGTGAGTTTATTCATTATTGCACTTCTGGATATAGAGTCAAAAGCGCCTTCAATGTCGAGAATAGTTGCAATGACGTCCTGATGGTTATTTAATGCAGAGGAGATATCTGTTTGCAAGAGAACAAGGTTGTCGTATGTCGATCGATTACGTCGAAAACCCGATTGTGCGTCGAGAATAAGTTTGTATTTTTCAAGGAACCATAGGAGTCTTCTATTGATTATTTTTTCAAGGAGTTTACAAGTAGTGCAAGTGAGTGAGATTGGACGGAAAGACTTAGGGGATGATGTGGATTTACCTGCTTTTTTAATTGGAATGATTATAGAGTTGCGCCATGCATCATGGAATTGGTGAGTATTCCAAATAATGTTATAGATGTCAAGGAGCTTGGAGAGGGACGAGTCGGATAGTTTTTTGAGAAATATATACAGGACATCATCAGGACCGGCAGCAGAATTTTTGCAGGACGATAGCGCGAATTTTAGTTCATTTAAACTAATAGGAGCATTGACAGACGCAATATTGAGAGGATTTAGCTGTAGTGTGGAGGAGGGCTGAATATATGAGTTATGAAAATCGGATGCCGGATTATGGATGCTGAAATTTTCTTGAAAATGTTGCGCGAGTGTGTCAGAGATTTTTTGGCTGTCGGTGATAAGCAGATCGTTAGATATTAAAGAAGGAATTTTGTTAGTTTTTTTGTCTTCAATTTGTGCAATTTTTTTCCAAACTTGACTGGGGTCTGTATTGTGGGTAAGGGATGAAGTATAACTTTGCCAAGCAGATTTCTTACTTTGCTTGACAATAAATTCAGCTTTAGCTTTAAGCCTTTTATGTGCAATAAGGTTTTCTTGTGTTTTGTGACGTCTAAACCTATTAAGAGCATGTTTTGATTCACGTATGGCATTCGCACAATCCGGACTCCACCATGAAACAGCCCTACATGCCGAGGAAAAGACCGTTTTACCAATGTGAACCTCGGCAGCCGCAAGTATGCTCTTAGTGAACATATCTAGCGTATCGTTTATATTCGTAGAAATGATCAAAGATGATAAGTATGCTTCGGAGAGAGAGGTAAACTCAGGCCAGTTTGCATTTTTTATTTGCCAGAAGCTTTTGGCAACAGTTTCTTTATTACAGGGATTGGATATAATAATAGGAAAGTGGTTGCTATCATGTAGGTCATCTAAAACTTGCCAAGAGAGAGAAAGAGCAGTTTTAGGGTCTCAGAAGCTGAGGTCAATAGCAGAAAAGAAACCTAAGGAGATGTTAAAGTGAGTTTTGGTTCCAGTATTTAACAGACAGATACCAGTTGAATTTATGACTTTTTCTATTGTGTTGCCTCTAGTGCGAGTTTGGTCGGAGCCCCACATAGTGTGATGAGCATTAAAGTCTCCAACAAGAATGTATGGTTGGGGAAGCTGACGAATTAGGTCTGTTAACTCTTTTTCATCAAGGGGGTGGTCCGGTGGAATGTATATACTGCAAATGGTAAGTTTATTGGGGCACCAAGTAGTTATAGCTACTACTTCAAGGTTTGTTGATAATGGGAGGTGGGATGAGTATATGTCGCTGGATACAAATATTGAAGTACCGCCACTGGCTCTTATGCAGTTGGTACGGATGTAATGATATCCTTCCGCAAGTTTCTCAAGTTGCGTTTATGATCAATTTTGAAGTTGGTTTCTTGGAGACAAAGGAAATCAGGTTTATGGGAGGAAATGATTTTCTGAATTCTTTCTAGTCGAGGATAAAATCCATCGCAGTTCCACTGTATCAGAGAGAATGTACTTGTTTAGGAAGAAAAGAGAGAGTATTTACTGAGATAATGTCGAGGAGTCAGTGGTATTCCCATCATCAGTAATAGACATTTCGGGAGGAGTTTTTTGTTCGGGGTGAAGTTTAAAGTTAATTCTATTGATTAGACGTGTAATACGGTTTTTTAAAGATCTTTCTTTTATATTCGCTTCATTAAATGTTGAAGAAGAATCATTATCCGAACAAACGGATCCATCCACCAAGTTTAGATCGCTTCACTTGCAAAGACTGTAAAGTCAGTTTGAAAGCTTCTGATGACATAAACATTGGACAAGAGCTTCTTATATTCTATTAGAATTATTATTTAAATGATAAGTGTGCATTGAAAACTCCAACAACATTATTGAAAAATTTCACCATGATAATACTTAATAGCATCGACAAAAATATAGGGAAAATTTCAGATAATAAAATAATATTAAATTTGAAAAAGAAAATTGTTGGAAAAATAGAAAAAATTCTTTCCGAGTCGTTATGCAACAAATGCAATCTGTTGTAATCATAGGCAATACATTTTCAATTTATCATTGCGAACTCAGATTTTCAAATATTGTAAAACTTTTTCAAGTTCATTAAAAACTAGACAAACTAAAAAAAAATGATAAATTATCAATAATTCAGCATAACTGAACAACCAATATATTTTGTATGTTTCTTACGGTATATTCTTTCTGTTTTTTTTTCGGTAAATCAATACACAGCGTTGATCCAGCTACCGTCATGAAGAATGTTTTATCAAATTGTTGGTCCCTTGACATTAATGAAAAAATTCGAAAACTAGAATATCAATTATATTATATATTATTATACATAATAAGATGGTTTAAAACTGATGCAAAAAATTGTCGTACATTTTTCCAAGGTCCATTCACAGTAGATTATATTTTCGATAAAAGGTGAGTATTGAAATATTTGTGTGGATTGTGGTTTCATTTCCAATATTAAACAACAAAAAGAATAATGAATAACCAATAATAATCAACGTTTTTATTTATAGTAGGTGTTTCAATAGTAAATGTGATTTCTTGACCCAAGAATATCTAGAGGTCATCGCGAGTAGATTCTAGATGTACTACATTTTTGGGGTGAAAATTAAGAGCTACTTTGTATATATTTTCTTGATAACACATAGTATAAATGGGTCGGGTACTGGTTATAAAAAAAATAATTTCCAGAAAACAAAAATATTAGAATGTGAGTAATGTTCCGAAGCATACTTTTTAACAAACATTTTGAGAATTTGAAAGATGTTTATTGCCCAACCGACCTTTGACCTGTTAGAACCTTCATGCTAAAAAATTATCATCTAGGTATCTTTAGAATAATAAGCAACAAATAGATTTAGTAAGTTCCGAATATCGACGACGGCATTTCTTCAAGAAAGGACATATTGCACAATTGAAGAATTCTACAATGTCATTAATTGAATTATTAGTACGATATTGTATTATTCACATTTAGCATATTTTATCTCGTTACGTTTAAAATATTAGTATAGTTAGAACTTTTTACAAGCTATTGTTTTTGATTTTATCAAATATATTAATACAGTATGAAAGCGGAACAAAATCAAAAACATTTTTCCCAGGAAGAAAGGGGAAAATGAATAAATCATATAAATCAACTGAAAGTTAAAAAAAACATACAAAATAGCCAGGACTTATTTTTTCGTCTCTTCAAAATATCATCAAAATATGAATGTTTCAAAAATACATTCATGACCGAGGTTCTAAAATCGCAAATTCATATTATTTCAGTCACCAAAGGAAAGTATATATATTTTATATACCTTTGCGCAAGGATCCTTCTTTCTATCCCAAATTTAAGTGATTAACAGATTAATGAAAAATTATTTGTTTTATTTGCTAGTGCTACACGAACTCATTACAAAAATCTTTTTTTTTATACATTGAAATTGGTGACAAATAATTAGTACTGAGATTAAGTTTATTTTCGGTTCGAGATGAATACATGCTATAACATTATTAGAAACATGATATTTCAAAATACGCCCTATCTATCTATTGTAAAGATTCCTATCGAATAGGTAATTTGTGTCACTTTCATAATAAAAAGTAAAATCGGCAACAATATACTGTCAGTTCGAATTTCGAAGATAAAGAAAACTTCACATTTAGTTGGGATCTTTCCAAAAAAATTTGTTGTTGAAAATAGTGCTGTTTATTTCAAATGGCACTAAGCAACGGGTCATTTTTATGAAGAACGAGCATAAAAGTAACTAGATGGCGTGCAAAATTGCCTCAAATGGTTTTAACATTGTCACTGTTCTACTATCCAATTCTTTATACAATGCTATGAGTCTTGGGTACATTTCTACGATCCAAAAACATAGAAGCAATCGATGGAATGGCGACACTCTGGTTCTCCAAGAACTAAGAAGTTTCGTGTCCAAAAATCTGCCGGAAAAGTTCTTGCTTCAGTTTTTTGGGATTGCCATGGAGTAATCATGATTGATTTTTTGAATAAGGGTAGGACAATAACTGGAGATTACTATTCGACATTACTGACCACTCTACGGCAAAAAATTAAAGAGAAAAGGCGCGGAAAGCTATCCAAAGGTGTTTCGTGTTTGCAGGACAACGCCCCTGCACACAAATCTCATGTTGCCTTGCAAAAAATTCGTGATTCAGGGTTTGAATTACTAGAACACTTCCTTTATTCACCAGATTTGGATCCGTCCGACTATCATCTCTTTTGTCAACTGAAAAAAAGTTTAAAATGTCGTAAATTTTCTTTTAACGAGGAGGTAATAAAAGCTGTGGAGGTCTGGTTTGCAGAGCAAGAAGAAACATTTTTGTTGAAAGGTTGCTGGCTGGCTTTAATAAATGTATCCAATTAAGAGGAGAATATATTGAGTAATAAAATATTTTGACATTGAAATTTTGTTTGGTTCTATAGTAGGATAAGAATTTTTCAATATATCCTCGTATATACTTACATGAGCGAATGGAAAGGAATTAATCTTTATAAAACAAAAATCAGTTAATGATAAACAAGTAATTTTTATGATAGTTTAGTTAATTAATTTTTTAGCCATAACTTATATATCGTTAATAATATAACGAAGTAAGGGAACAAATACTGAAAGCGGCTTGAATTTCGGGATGCCTGAAAGATATAGTTAGGAAGAACAAATACCTGAATAGCGAAAGTAAAATCACCGACTGTAAGACTTATCATTACATACGCAGCAGTAACAAGATCAAATATGAGTAGGACACTACAGACGATGAGAACAGTCGAAGTGAAAATAGTAAGAAGTATACAAGGCAACACTAGACAACAAAATACGGAATGAAGGTATAAAACAACACAGAGTAGAATACAAGATATAGGAAGGTTGATGAAACAGACACAAAAATTCTGTATAGTAGACTTGTTAGGAACGAAAAAATAAACAACCTAAAAGGAAGAAGACTACAGGGAAGACCACCTAAAACCTAAACGATGGCGAGAATGCTGAACTTCGTCTTCCGCTGAAGACTTGCTGTCAATGAACAGGTAGTAGCCTACTAATATGGTCATTTGTGCTAGAAAGTAAAATAAGAAGAAGACTTTTTCACATTTAAAACATAATGATTTCAGCATAAATTATTAATTCATGTTTACACAATCTATATAGCATATTTTTGAAGTTTGAAGACACCACGTGGTTTATTATTTGCTATGAAGCCATCAATAGTGAACTTTTGTGAAAAAATTGCTCAACGTTATGTGATATAATACTTCTATTTGAAACCCATCAACCCAACCAATACAAAAGCTAAACTATATACTAGAAATGAGGCCGTACGACCTGCGAAGATCAGCATCGCAGCGGTCGACCAAATAAGGTAACGCCCACAGAAAGAAAATTTACAAAGTGCGTGATCTAGCAGACATATGAGAGTTTGAAACAAGTGCAGTACATCCCATATTAATTGAAAATTTGGATATGAGAAAGCCGAATTTTTGCGCCGTTTCATAACCATGGATGTAACGTGAGTCCATCACTCGACACTCGAAACAAAAGAACAATCAAAACCATTGACTGAAAAGGAAAAACTAGCCGCAAAGAAGGCAAAGACCGTTCCATCTACAGGCAAGGTCTTAACGTCGGTTTTTGTGGGATGCGCGTGTGATAATTTTCCTTGACTATCTTGAAGAAGGGAAAACTATTAACGGCTAGTATTATGTGAACTTATTGAGTGAAGAAATCAAGCAAAAACGTCCGCATTTGGTGAAGAAGATCGTTTTATTTTGAGGAGATAAATATATTTTTGTCTTTTCTTTGTTTGGTTAGGAACTTCTGGGACAATCCTTGTATACCATCAATTGAAAAAATTTGACGCAACTGGTTAGATACTCTTCTGATTTCATGCTATGAGAAAATTAATTCAACGTTCAATATATATATATATATATATATATATATATATATATATATATATATCATTTTTTTTATGGAAACTTCTTAAGTTCGTAGGTTGATTTTTTATTTGAATTTCATTTCATTCTTTCTCTCCTTACTAGGCGCATCATTGAAAAAATTATAATTAAAATTATTTAAAAATCTGGTTCAAAATGCAGAGTATAAAACATAGAAACGTTAAGAGAATGAAATTAAATTTAAATCAAAAACAAATTATTCCAATATACATATTTCCCAACGTTCAATTAATTCTCTCGTAGTATGAAGTCAGACGGGTAGCTAACCAATTACGCCGAATGTTTTCACTTAACGGTTATTTTCAAATTGCTTGCCTCTAAGTTCTTCTTTGAGAGATCCAAACGTATGAAAATCACAAAGGTTATAATCCTGGAGTGTATAGTGGATGATCAAGTAATTACCAGTTCATTTTTACCTGTTTCTGTTGCGGTGCAGCTACTGTTTAGGCCTTGGCGTTGCCATGATAGAATATATGGGACAATTGTCATTTGCATCTATAACTTAATTCATACCATAATTTCAACAATGTAGCACACAAGCATTATTTTAAATTTAGATTCGACTTAAATTTCCGATTAATTTCACTTTGAGGCGAATTAATTCAATTAATGTTTAACGACAAGAATGGTCAAAAATTGTTATACGGTGTATTTGTAAGTGAACAAACAAATTTAAATATACAGTCTTCAATTACAACATGATATTATCTATGAATCATCCTCTATCTACATTAATATGTCCTACGAAAAAGAAATCTTAACAATAGTAGTTGAGATGATCACTACCCTTAGGGTTTTTATTTATATTCCCTGACACCAGACCTAACCAGACAAGGACGCATCCAAAATAAAACTCGTATAAAGTAAGTGGTTACTGGTCATACACTGTTGCCATAGCTTAACAAAATATTTCCTCAATGCATCTCATTTTATGTGGAAATATTCTGATGTATTTGAAGAAAATATTATCTTTTTTCCGACTAAATTGTACTATGATAGTAAAATGACAATTTTTCTGGAAATGGGAGTAATGTTAATATTATTTTTGTTTTCTTCAACTTTTTACTTCTTAGAGTTTTTTATGTTTTTCGTGATGATTTCTTTTGTTTATATCACTTTTGATAGTAAATCAGTTTAAAATAACAGGCTGAAAATTGACGTTTCGACCTTATCAAAATAGACCTCCATTATTAAGATTGATTAAATCAGATTTAAAGTATGGGTTTCTCTTCTATTATGATTTAAGGTATCCATGTCAACTAAAGCTAATAGAGAGGGAAATTTGAACTACTTTAATATGTAAAATGTGTAAAAATTAAAAGATTGGATGTCAGAAGACAATAATGGACTTCCAACCGACTGAAATCGTGTGACATTGTATGAAGAAAACATCTTAATCGCAAACCAGACTCCAGAAAACTTGGTTTCACACCACATGACTACCAAATGTTAGTTGGAAAGATGCCAAGACGAATAAAAGCAGTAATCAGTCGACAAGGCGATGTAACACAGTGGTGATTTGATTTAATTTGCTTTGCTTTGGTTGATTTTTAAAAACCAGTTTTTTTATTCACAAAATGTTACAAAAAGTAGCAACGAAAATGATAGACAATTAATTGAATTTGCAGCAGAAAACCAAATTAAAATTGCAAACACAACACAACACAAAGATATTCATATAGATAATAACATGGATATCCCCAGACAAATGGACAAAAAATCAAATAAAATTAGTTTTTAATTAAGACTCTAGGAGGCAGCTAACAGGCACAATAAAATCCCGGCAGACTCCATGACTTTGAGAAACTGAAAAAGAAAGCACATGAGTTTGACATATAAATAGAAAAACGGCAGATGGAAAAAGAAGATACAAACTTATCAATTGAAAAGATTCAAAAGACGATAATAGAAACAGCGAACCTTTGTCTAAAAAGAGCAGGAAAGAAAAAAAGAATGGTTTGATTGTGAATACAAAGCAGCTCTTAATTACAGAAATAAAAAAAAAAATAATGAGTCACAAGCATAGAACCACAAACGAGGGAGTACGAAAAGAAAAAAAAATGCAAAACGCATCTGCGGGAAAAAACGAAGGAACAGTTTGAAATAATGATAATTATGATTATACAGAGAATGAGAATTTCTATAGAGAAGTAAAGAAATCGAGACATTATTTGACGACAAGAACGAATTATTACGGAGACGAAGAAGGACAGCTTTTAAAAAACATAAAAGACGAACTAGACAAATGGGCAAGGTATTTCAAACAACCAGTAAATGATGAGGAAGCAGATATACAGAAAGAGCGAAGGAATAACGAGGATCAAAATAATGGAGATGAACGTCCAGCTGAAAAAGAAGTATACACAATTATAAAGGATCTAAAAATAATAAAAGTGTTGGAGAAAAAGGAATCACCGCTGAATTTATAAAATATGAAAAATCTTACAAAAGAAAATAAATTTCTTACAGAGGTTGTGGCAAGAGGAAAAAAATATAGATACATGGAAGAAGGCGCAATAAAATGACCAATATATAAGAAAGGGGAGAAGAACATGTGCAAACATTATAGGGCTATCGCATTACTAGATACAGGATATTAAGTAATCACTAAAGTAATGAAATAGGTTGAGGAAGTCTGAAGACTACAATGAGGTTTTAGAGCAGGGCGATCAAAGTTGACCAAATATTTACACTTAAACTGATACAATATAAAATTTAAATGGGACACTCTTTATCGGATGAATTTATAGTGGAAAAAATTAATACGATGCGATCCTCTCTCCACGAATTTAATGTTATATAAGAAATGATATTGGAGCAAAGTAGCATTCAAACAGTAGCATAAAGCATATACCGACGACAAAGTGTTACTAACAAGGCTGAAGAGGGAAATGTTAAGGGTTTTCAGTAAGTTTTTAGATGAAGAAAAAAAATTGCCTACAAATACATAAAGACAAAACAAAATACATAGAAATGTGTTCTGAACTCCCAGCAAGCAAGCAAAATACAAAATGGATTAGAACAGGAGAAGAATAGAATTGAGAAAGTAAATCAATGTGATCATATAAAAGCAACCAAAACCTTTAAAAAAAATAAGAATACGTTTATTCTGGAAGGTTACAGAGCGGTAGGATCGTTATCAAAAATACTAAAAGCAAAAAACTTTTCAAAAGCACTCAAAAATTAGACTAGCAGTTCTATATGCATCAGAAACATCAACGATAACAAAAAAAGATCAGAATAAACTTGAAATATACGAAGGAAAAACCCCTAGGAAAGAATGATGAGTATTTTTAGGTAGGTACTTCCAATTCTGTCAGGTTTTTTGTGAATTTTTAGTGGGTGTAATACTAGTAGCAGATATGATAAAAGGAACATTAATGACTGAGTTTTGCTTCTAACTTCTTTACAGTTCTATTGCTAATAACAAGTATTCTTTGATATATTGAAGGAGACCGAAACTTTTATGACGCTTTTTTAGCAAAAACTGTGATATCAAGCCTGTTACATTTTAACGTTTTATCCGGTGTACAAATTTGACCCAGTATTCGTATTATTCATACGAATACTAGCAGAATGGTTTAAATCCAAGTTCATTGCCCTTAATAAGAAACCACGCGTCCAGAGATGCAACGAATACCGTGCGATTAGTTTTATGTAGCATCTTTTAAAGCTCTTTCTAAAAGTAATTCTGAAGAGAATTTACAAATTATGTAAAAGCAAAATATCCCTCAACCAGTTCGAGTTTATAAATGCTGTTTGCACGAGGGAAGCATTGTTCTCACTACAGGTCTTGATAGAAAGATGCAGAGATGTAAATTGCGATTTTTTGGATTTTTGATGGTGTGTATGAAAATCATGAATAATGAAAGTTGTCTTTTAAGTTATTTATGTAGTACTAAGTACTTTACTTAGTACTTTACTACTTTCTTTCTCAGAATGGGAGCATGGGAGCTCCAATATTTGCTATATATTTTTGTAACCAGATAAAACCTAATTTAGTATAGAACAACAAATCATGTTTAAATGGGAAAAATATCCTGTAATGGCAAAATTAAATTTAAAAAGATATCGGAATGTAAATGCTGTTTACTCACATATATTTTTCAATATGTGGCAACAGCACAGAACTACTTGAGGCGTGGGATCATTTCTTGTGAGGCGAGTTTTTTCTCTCAAGTTAGACCACCCGCTGAAAAGTAACTGAGAGCATCATCTTTGAAAACGAATCTGTGTGGGATAACTGAATGCTCAAAGGGCGATAATAATGATATAATTTGATATACAGGGTGATTTTCCAGTTACGACGTCTTAACAAAGAAAAAAACATTTATGAGTATAAAGAATTTTAAACTTTATTGTTATAGAACTGTATCGACAGACAAAAGTAATATAAAATATGTCAACACTATAACTATAAAGAAATTGAATTTATAATAATCCACGTTGTTGTAATTATTGTATCAATAATAATATGAAGTTAACGACGTCTGAGATTTTCCTTGTTAAAATGAATTATCTTGTATTTGTACTAATTCACAAAATTTAGTAACACTCAAATTGAAATTATATATCTAATAAGAAACATTGATTTTATAAATTTTTGTAATTTATAATATTTCATACTATAGATGTCATGTCGACACCATCTTAACTTATCGAATGAGTTGGGTTGATACTTCGATTCGACAATCGTCTTACAAAATATGGTCATAATTAAATTGAAACTAGACATCCAATAAGCAAAACTAATTTTACTAAACAGTACCTTAACTTGTTGAAATACAGAAAAGTAGTTTGATACTATAACTGGGAATATTTTTTCACGAAATTATTCTAAGATATCGTTAATTTACAAAAGACTAGCAATAGAAACATTTTCATAATAGTATATGAAATTTTATTAAACAAGCATATATCAGTATTTGATGTCTATCAGACAAGTAATGAGGCTGATTGTTTTGCGGCGCTTGTAGTAACCCTGGAAGCGACAAAGTCAACAGTGAAAGTGAAAATTATGAAAATATGCTTCTTTGACAGCTACAGAATGGTCCAAGAGAAGTCCGTTCCACCTGGACGAACCGTGAATTAGGTATAGTACTTGTACAGATCAACAGAGGGCGTTCAGACATCGCGATCAATTGGGTTCACCATCATAAAAGCACCCAGCCACTGCGCGCTGAGTGTGTCGCAGGCTTTAGCTTCCGGAAATATTCCATTGTTACCATAGCTACCCGATTCCCCAGATATATGGCTTATATTTCTTCTCCAGAATAAAAATCGTCGGAAAAGGAACGCATTATGAATCAATCGAGGACATTTACGCTAAAACGCATGAATAAATAATTTTATGAAAAATTAATTTTACAGCATTCGTCTCATTATATGTCAGGCGGCGTATTTTGTGTTTGTATACGTTTGTTAGTATTTCTAATGACTGATTATAAACGTCCATCATCATTAGCAGTACGCGCGATGACCATAAATCACAAAGCATAACGTTCACGGTGGATTATATTTTACTAGTTAATTGTTAGTGACGACGCGCCTATTTCCGCCGGAATTGCGTCATAACTAGTCCGGATTAATCCAAATACAGAATTTTTATACATGTCAGACATTATTAAAAGTATACTTATATTTGTTCCTAATATAGTAAGTAAATTATGTTTAACAGTCATGTAAACATATAAACAAACAATAATTTAAAGGAGAAATTTTGTTACAGAGAAATTATAATAATTGAATATGAAAATTTCATGATTTCCTATGCACTCTTTTGTGAATAAGATCACCCATTATTTATAAATGTATACATAGTACGATTATCAATTGAAAATAAAATAAAATGTAATTTTATACAGGTCTAGAAACAACCAGAAATCGTTCAAGCAGCAATAATGCAACTACAAGATGGCGTACAAGCAAAATGACTCCAACTGTTTGATACCAAAACGATAGCCCTGATTACGTAGATGTTCAACATCTCATTATTCATACGAATACTATCAGAATGGTTTAAATCCAAGTTTATTGCACTTCATAAGAAACCACGCGTCCAGAGATGCAACGAATACCGTGCGATTAGTTTTATGTAGCATCTTTTAAAGCTCTTTCTAAAAGTAATCCTGAAGAGAATTTACAAATCATGTAAGAGCAAAATATCCCTCAACCAGTTCGGGTTTATAAATGCTGTTGGCACGAGGGAAGCATTGTTGTCACTACAGGCGTTGATAGAAAGATGCAGAGATGTAAATTGCGATTTTTTGGATTTTTGATGGTGTGTATGAAAATCATGATGTTCTGTCTCTTTTTGATTTTTGATAAATGAAACAAGCATATACTCATCATATGTTCATTTTGAAAATCGTTATAATAATAGTTATTATTTCTTCATGCAAGAAAGACTTAAAATTGCAAGGAAAGTGCATTTTTGCATTTACAATGGTAGGAGTGGCACAGTAAAATCGAAGTGTTCCCCTTGTGGGAACATACACACAGATTTCAAGTTGTATTAGGAGCCTCGTCAACAAAAACAAAATTTGCAGTACGTTATTTTTTATAAAGTATGACATTTCATCGGCGCTAAAATAATTATAACTCTAGTTTAGGATGAGTTTGTCGAAGCAATTACGAGCCTGTAGGCGCCAGACTTGTATCAATCAGAGCTAAATTATTTAGAAACTATAGTGTCTGTTAAGGCTGCGATCCTTCTTAACTTCTAGATTATCACATGTGGTCACAATGGGTTTCAGTGTAGTACCGGCTATCTCCTCCATTTCTGTTATCACCTCCGGTTCGAATAAGGGGGATAGTTTTTTGGAAACAAAGTTTATAGCGCTGTGGCGATAGCGTTAACAGCAATGTCAAGATCTCTTTTATCGACGTTTGCACCTTCTTCGAATTTAGTTAATAAAAGATTGACGTGGGCTCTGTTACCAGGAACTCGATAAATTCCTTCAGAGTCCAACCCTTCAGTTTCAATAAATTTAACCTATTTTTCCATAAAACTTGGAACAATTCCACTGACTGGTAATGTTTTCTGTTTGGATTTTTGTTTCTTTTTATCTCTCTCTTCTACCACGTTTTCTTCCTTTAATTTACGTTTTTCCAATTTCAAATCATCTATCGCTTTTCTTTTTGTTTTTCTCGTTTGCGGAGCATTTTTTCTATTTCGGATTCTTTCATATTTGGTAAAACACCAAACATGGGAGAATTGTTGTCTCTTGGGAATGAAACTGGATTCGTCATCATGCTTCAACCCCTGAACCTGATACATTTCCATAGAATTTAATTGGATATTAAAGTGATGCGGATTCGTAGAATCTGGTAACCTTTTTTTCAGACTCACTAAACGTTTTTGAGAAAATCTCATTCGTAAATTAGAAAAACTTTGTGAAGGGAACTGCTCTGGTTCGCTCACGTCCGATGAATCTGAATTTGAATCACTTGGAACGGTTATCTACATCAGAAACGGGTGTATGAATTGACGACAATGTGAATGAACCGAGCTGTGGTACTCGAGGAGGTTGTACTGGAGTGGCGGTTCTTTCCTTTCTTTGTCTCTTATGGGTATCGTCTTTTCGACTCACTTTCGAATATATGTCACTAGCTCTTTGTCTTCTTTCCAAACAACTCCATTCGCTGTCAGTATCCGAATAAGAAGGTTGACTTTTCTCTCTTCTTCAGCCTTCAATTTCTAGTAGATAAAGCCACCTCCTATTGAAGGTGAAGAAGTGCTTAAAGTAGGCTATAAAATTATTTTTAAGCAATCCCAATTATTTAGATATGTATTCTGTATAGTATAACTT
This sequence comes from Diorhabda carinulata, assembly GCF_026250575.1. Classification (NCBI taxonomy): domain Eukaryota; kingdom Metazoa; phylum Arthropoda; class Insecta; order Coleoptera; family Chrysomelidae; genus Diorhabda; species Diorhabda carinulata. Next base: position 18,530,112 of record NC_079462.1, read on the forward strand.
TTGCCATTCAAGGTCGTGGTTATTGTTACAAAGCAGAAGCAGGTGGGAAGTGTGAATCAATATAGTTTTAACGAAGTTATTTACGTGTATAGTGAATTGAACTGAATATACTCAGCAAAACTCATAGACACTTCCTTTCTATTGCTTCACCCTTTATTTAATTCTTTAATTAGTTTTCCAAATATAACAACTATTTTTGATAATTTTAACTTTATCACCATGTACGTTAGTATCTATGACAATGATCTTAAAGTACTCAATAGTAGATTGTTCAGCTAGTTACTAGAAAGCAATAGTACCTATAGTCTATTTCAGAAAGGTATAGAGTAATAAAATGGAGAATTCCATCCAGTTCGGCTCAATTTCGGAGTTGGCCATAGGTGTAGGTCTTGAAATAGGATTGTTTGTAATATTAAAATTTCAAGTAATTGCGTAAGAGAATTATGAGAAGTATGTCAATATCGAAATATTGTGTAGGGATTACTTAGGTAGTAGATTATACAGTTACGTTTTGCGTTTAACAGGCACCGTTTAACCTTAATTCCAACCCTATTTCAGATTCGGCTTTCTTTTTTACGAGTATCCTACCGGCACGCCTTTGGCACACTATTTTCATTGTTTGTGAATGAATAACAATAGGCTAAACCCATAAATTGACCCCAACCCGGGTGGTACTACCTGCCCTTGATAAAAAGAATATATAATATATAAGAAGAATTTTACAATGAAATCAATGCCAAACTATGGAAGTGGCTTAAATATTCGTTGGGTCACTCCGTGGTCCCTTTGCATACCGAGTGAGGTTTTATTACTCTACACCTTTCTGAAATAAACTATAGTGTATTATTTGTATTATTCTTTTCCATAAGATCTATTGTTTCATTCGTGTAAGCGTATTGCCTTCCAAAAACAGATATTTATTGATACTTTATTTTTGCCATATACATAAAAATCTTTGCATGTTATGTTTTAAGAAATGTATGTCGTTACGCAATCTTCATTTCAAGCTTTGTCAAGTTATGTTTTAAAATAAACTTTGCTGAGGGATTCGTTCGAAAAAATAAAAACTTAGAGCAATAGATGATTCTTTCTTCCTTGTCATGAATTATCTCAGCACTCCTGATGAGTACTATTAGGATCTGTTAATCATATAATAAGCTATATAATGATTCCCTTTTTTATGCTCCATTAATGTATCGTCTCGGATTACCTAATTTTTGTCTTATATCAATGTGAGTTTGAAGAATCATAAATCTACCTATTTAACTTCTCCTTACTATTGTATTCGTTAAGATTTATTGTAAACTGATCGTCCCCTGACGGGAACCAACATCGTAGTAAAGCGATTCCATATGTCCCTTAGACAACAAATTACTTACCCTTATTTTTGTATTGATGTGACTCTAACACGCATAACGTGTTCTTAATAGTCTTGATATCCAACGAGTACAGTAGTCATGTTATTGAAACCACTTTATTTATTTATATTTTATGGTAATAAATAGTTTTTACAAAGTTGTGATTTAAGTTATTTAACTCAAAAGAACGAAACACGTGAATTAGTTATAGCATAAGAGTGTTGTTTTTCAGTAAAATCCTTCGAAACAAATTTAATCTAATTTAAAAGGGGTGGAAGGTGTAAATACAAACAAAAATGCAACCAAACTAAAGAGAATCGAATAATGAATATCACAATAACTTTCAACTATGAGTTTAGATTTTCTATAATAAGGAGAATATAGATATGAATGTAATGTACGATTTCTTATAGATAGTTGGCCTTTATGAATCTGCTCGAAAATAAAAAAGAATGTATGAGTTAGGTACCTAATAAAATCGATGTTTCACTTACGTTTTTCAGATCCAAAATTATCTCCTTTCAAGATATGTCTCAGTTTTAGAAAAATGAATAAGTCACAAGGAATCATGTCAGGACTGTGGATCCTATCAAAAAGATCAACGTACACGTTTTCGTATACCATTTCGGCACCAATTTTTCGCACGTCCAAATCGTCTGTCAATATTCGATATACAGGGAAAATGTTCAAATTTCACCCATCATTCTAATTGTTAAACGAATATAAACTTTAACTTGAGCCTTTCAATCTATCAAGCACAAAATTTTAATTAAACAAGTTTTCTCTATATGCCGATGCTCTGTGACTTTTTCTAAATGAAACTGTTAGTTCGATAGTAGTTTTTTACAGAAAATTATTTAATTCATAATTTTTGTTCCATAGAACGTATTTCGTGAAAAAATCTTTTCAGGCTTGCGTATGCGACAACAAAATATGATTGCAACTGTGCCATTTTCTAAATGCTGTGCTCATTTTAGTACAAAAAAGTAAATATATCTGTAGAAAGCTTAGAAATTAAAAGTATTTACTAAAGAGAAACTCTGTTTTTATTCAGATATTAAATCAATTCGCATTAATAAAACTAAAGCATCAAGTGAAATGAGATTGACTGCAACGGAACTAGGTGACTATCGTAGTTGATTTTACTTTCGACTTGTTATTTTATAATGCGCGTTGACACTTTTTTAGAATAATGGATCGATGATTGTAGGTTATGGAAATTTCGTATTAGTTTAAAAGTAAGCTTTTGCGTGTATTATTATAGTTCCCTCGACACGTTTTCACAATAATCCAATATATATAGGTATTAGAAATACCTACATACTATTTTTAATAGCCTCATCAATTTATGAAATACATGTCAATAAAGAGGGTAGAAGAATACATGAACTGATCAAATTTGACCCGTTCAAACAGCACACGGGATTGAATCGGCAATTTGTTTTTAAAATTGGTACAACCTTTTGTGAATTCGTGTGAAGATTGGGTGCCATATGTCAATTAGTATGTGTTTATTTTGAAACAAAAAGTTAATCTGGTTGGATATTGACTGTGAAAACAACGACGAACAACGAGTTTGCTTAAAATTTTGTTTCTCATAGAATTATGGCTACGGAGTCGTTTAAAATATTACAGAAGTGTTTTGAAGAGTCAACTTTGTCGACGATATCATCAAGAAAGTGAGATAGTGCTAAAAAATTGTCATGCAGGAATATATATGGATCGACCCAACGTATTTTGGTTAATGTTTTGGGTATAAAGCGTGTTAGTGCTAGATGCTTACCAAAAAGGCTCTTTTACAATGAAACAACGTAGCTGAGGACTCTATATTCAAAGTTTCAAGAAGGAGCCAAAACCGAAAAAACCCACGTCAAGCTTTTGATTACCATGGATCCGATTCAGAGGGTCAAACAGTAATTAATGCCCACCTTTACACTTTATATTTGATGAAGTCGACGATTACGATGAAAAATTATCAACATGGTTGACACTTTGAAAAAATTATTCGTTCTACAGCGTATATGTAAATTGTCTCACTTATTTTTAAAATTTTAAGTTTCAAAATGGAGCTGAAACCGAAAAAACCTAGTCAATGTTTCCCCAATTTTTCAAATGAAGTTTTAATCTTAAACGGCAGTTTAAACTACAGATATCAATTTTTTCAAGTTTTATAGATGGCGTTTACCGACAAACTACGGTTTAAACGTTACCGGTGCGGCGGTTTAGAAGTAGTTTAAACTCAAGTTTAACATAAAACGGATTATCCAAACCTAACTTTTTCAAATAGTTTACATTTGCTTGTGACAACTAGTAGAAACTAGCAGAAAAATGTCGGTATAACTGGAACATGTAAAATAGAGCAATCTTGTTTATTTTTGATTTAAACTAGAGTTTGATTTTAGTTCAATCTCCCGTTTTACCTTAAGTTGAAAAATTGGTAGTATTTCTTTTTTAAGGCATTCATGTAAAACAATTGACCACGGTAATGTGCCGTCACATTTCAGTATAAATGTGAGTGGATTTTTGGCCAAATACGAAAAGAGAGTCATCTCTCAGCCACGGTGTTCGCCAGATTTGGCTCCTTTTTTCAATACTCAAATATCCGCTTTGGAAATTGTAAACACTGTGCATACACATTGGTTAAAATCAAATTATTTTTTAGATCTACTAATCAAAATAAGGAGGAAGAAAGGCGTTAAACAGATACTAGTGATTTAAAATGATGTGTTACTTAACATCTTTTGCCATTTGATGTTTTTCAATAAGTGCTTCTGGGCATTAGAGCAATAAAAAAAGTTTTAAGTTGCTAAGTTGATACCACTCTAGGTTGAAATGTGGTGTTGATAACAGATAAAAAAGTAGAACTTCAAGCGATGGTTGAGTAATTGAACTGTGAAACAACGGAAGTAGGATTACATATGAACTACGAGTATGGTAAAACAAAAGCCATGACCAGTCGACAAGAAAAACTGATAATTACATGATAATATTTACGACAAATCATACAGTTTTATGAAGAGAATCAAACTGAAAAAATAAAAAGAAGAATAAGATGGTAGGGCCTCATTTGAAAAACTTTATTCTCAAGCTTATATATTGGAGAAAAAATATTCCCACTCCATCATTTCAGCACGAGAGCCGTTAAAATTAATTGAAATTTGACAACACTTCTACAAAGTAAGAAGCTTTTGCATTGCAGGACATCCAAAATCACGAATGAAACTTCAGTTACAATACTACTTATTTTGTGGTGGATTCTATTCAAAATGATTAGATTAATAGAGACTAGATGGATTTCAATTAAAGTTGCTCTGCGTTTTATTATGCTTTTCGAGATGAACTAGAAGGCGTACTTATTTTAAAAATAATAATATTTACTAGAAATTAGAACCATAATGAAGAAATATATGATTCAAAAATTAAAGAATGCAGAAGAAAACTTTGCTAATGATAATAATAATAATGAAGGAGTACTTGTATGAGTAGCCTTCTGGCAGATTGTAATGCATCGAAAAAACATGAATATAAAAGTATCCAACAATTATTTTGAGATAAATTATCGATTTAACCTCGGTGGTTTCTTAAATGCAAGGCAACGCTGTGTCATTTGCCTTGTACTGAAGATAATTGATAATTTACTGGAAAATTTCAAAGTTCCGCATATTAAAATAACTTTATTTACCATGAAACGCAATACGGCTTTTAAATGTGTCACATGTCCGGTCTTGGTATATTTAGGTGACTTTTTTTTTAAATAAATGCCTATTGAATCTAATTATATAGAGAAAGTTTAATAAGATTCACAGTTAAATAAAATTCTACTAATTTCTTCAAAGATTATATGAAAAACGTGGATATCATCAGGCCTAAATTTTATGAATCTGCCATATTTATTTTGTGTTTAAAAGTAATTGATAACAGACTACGTTTTTATAGGAGGGGACAATTGAAAAAGTAGATTCGCAACAAACATTCTTGGTCCGGCAATACACGAGTAGAATTTATAAATTGTGGCATGGGTTTTTTCTTTATAGTTATACTGTGGTAATGACAACATAGAGGTTGATTTCATTCTAAAGTCGTGGCTCAGAAACGCAACAAATCGACAAGTTGGACGAGAGAATAGAAGGAAGAACTACTTTTATTGAAGATATACAAGATTAACAAATCATTTCAAGGTAAGGGTACCTATGGTAGGAAAAATGTGGGTGGTCCGTTAATTCACCAACTTGGAATAATAGAGGGCCTTCACTGAACTGCCAGAATATTTAAGTGTCAAGAAAAACGAATACCCAGGCCGAGTATACAGTAAATCTTAAGAACCAATTAAAGGCTAATGTAGGTCCGGTTCGGCAGACTGCTGACCTACAGGTTCGGGAAATACAGTAGTAAACCCAACCAGAAGGGTCCGGCCCGGGGAACAATTAGTGGTTCATCAGTCTTAAAGATGGAAGCTTATCAGTGGACCATAATTTGCCCAACCTATTTTATTTGTTGGGTTGGGAATACTTATTGAGCGTTATTTTTTCCTATCTAATCAAACCAAGTTTAAAATTCATCAATACAGTAGAAACTCTAAATATGAATTTCAGTTTTACTGAATTCTATAGTGGACGTACAAGTATGAAAGATGCTGAACGTTCGGACTTCCAGTTGATGTATTTACACCCAATAAAATGGCATAACTTCATAATGTGGTGGCCTATCTAAAATTGAGAGTACGGGAGATTTTGAAAGCCATAGGTAGCTCACTGGATTACATCTTAGTAATTGTAAACGCAGCGTTTACTGTTCGTAGTTGTTCATTTACAATATTAAAAACGCGCGTTGCGAAAACCAAGTTATCTTCAGACTCTGAGGACGATAACTTTGTGATCGAAACACACGTCAAACAGTGTAATTGTGAGTGTTGGTGTAAACAGTGTATTCAGTATGAATATCGTCAACGGTTCCAGAAATTCCAGCTTAAGATAAACTTAATAATATTTATAGGTTATAACGTTTATTTTCAATTTAAAAAAAAAACAGTAAAATCGACCCGTTAAGGGATTTCTAATATTATTGGTTACTTTATGGATGAAATATATATTTTGTCCACATCTCACTTCTTGAATCATTAAAATATTAACTATGTTGCCTTGTATCAACAATTTAACTTCGGGATCAATTAATATATAGTAGACTAACAAAACATATTTATTAAGAAAGTAACATTACATTGCATACTGTTCGATTTTCCATTAGAATTAATTTATTAGTCCTTGAACAAATATATCTTTATTGGCGTATCCAATGACCAAAAAAAGTTTGATTGACAAGGTACTGGAAGTTCTTGTATATGGTGAAAAGTTTTACCTGAAACAATAATTACTTTCTAACTTTTTCGTGATGTTTATAGTTTTGTTACAAAATATAAAACATGATCATTATAATCATTCAGTACACATGAGTTCATTTCTGTGCGCAGCATTCATCTACTTTGTTTTCATTCTTTTAATATCTTCGGACCATCTCGTTGGTAGACGTCTTATACTACAGTATACGTCTTAACGATATTCCCATTCCAAAATCTTCTTTGCACAGCATCCATCTGCAAACCTAGTTACGTGACCAACCCAGTTCCATTTTAACTTTGTAATGCGCTCAATTGCATCAGTAATACCTGCTATTTGTAGTAGTTGCTTTATTTCTAAGAGGAAGGCCCAGCATCGATCTTTTCATTTTTCTCTGTTCAATGCATATTTTATTTATAGAAAGTTTCACGAACGTGAAAGTTTCTGCTCCGTAAGTGAGTACTGGCAATACGAGTTGACTCATAACCTTTTTCTTAAGGCATATTGTGATATCTAAGTGGAAGATATGCTTTAGTTTCCCAAATTCACCCAAATGTCAATACAACTCTACATTTTATTTAACAGGTCTAGTGGACACTCCCGATGCGAATTACAGTCCCTAAATATTTATACCAGCCGATTTGCTTTATAAAAATACTATTTAGCTATTTGCTTTCGCTTATAATGAGGTTGGTCATAAATTTGGTATTGTTGCTGTTTCCGATGTATCCTATATTCTTCGCAGCTTTTTGTCGGCGAATCGCTGGTCATATAACTTTTCGTCGCTTATCTTCATACCCATTTCTCCAAAATTTATTATTTTCAACATATATCCCAAGAGTGTCATGAATAACTTTCGTATATTCTCACGCACTGCTAATACGTTCTAAATAATAAAGATTCATGAAGCCCTCATAAATCCCACTTTTCTATATGTTCGTTAGATCCTTTTGGTTGACAGGTGGTAAATTTATTAGGTGTTATTAAATTGGCCTGTATTTGAAAATTGAAAGTTTTTATATAATGGTTTATTTATTTTCTGATTTAGTTTTCAATAATGCTGAAATTATTAAATTCTTATAATCCCCTTTCCTGTTCGAATTTCCACTACAATGAGCAAGTCACTAATTCTATCAAGGCACAGCTAAATCCTCGTGGAGCCCCAAAGTATAATTTTATATCAGCTAGGATATTGGAAGAATTGAATTTCAAAACTTTAAAACACCTAACTTATATCTATAACGCTACACTAAGAACGGCACACTTCCCATCACAGTGGAAACTGGTACAAATCATACTTCTTCCTAAAACCACAAAGGAGCTGGAGGGAGGGCAGAGATAAGACATTGCAGGAAAAAGAACTAACCGAAGACCTATGACAGGATAGATATAGATAGCGGTTAGAATTTGGACGACTTTGAAGAACATTCTAAACCGAGATATATATGTATATACAATTCTCTATCAATTTCTAAAGTTTCGGCAATCGCCTACTTAACCAACAATTATAGCAATTACCGATTTTGTTCGATATTATCGTTGACGTTAAAGGGTAATTCGAAAAGAAATCGTTTTCTATGTCTTTTTGAAACGTTTAAGCCATTCAAAAAAAGGAGCACCAGATAAACATTCACCGTTTACACAATTCTTTCAGAAATCATGATTTTTAGTTTATGTTGTCCACGACGTTACTCTACGGTTAATAAAATCTAAATAACTATGATGCGAATTAACGCTTCGAATAAACTGTTTTGTTCACAGTGCAAGGTTTCACGGTATAGTTTTTCCAATATCAATTGCAGAAGAAAGAAAATAATGTGTATAAAATTCGATAAACATCTAACAAACCGTCAGTCCACGTGGACTCATAATCTCCACTGTTTACCAATGAAAACATCGAATCGTAAACATAAATGCATTTCTATTGGCCGAAGCTGTGTGTACACAATTTCTTCGAAATATTCCTGCCAGACAGCTTGCGATAAGCATTGGCGTATAGTGAGAATAAAGACAGGTATGAATTTAATAATAAAGATTTAGACATACAAACACAGCAAATAATTTTAAATATATTCGAATGTTTAAGAAAGAAAAATATTCAGCAATCCGAAAATGCAATCATAATAAGAATTGCTGAATTAATTAGAGTAAATAAATTTTCCATTTATCGAGTAGTCACGAAAGGAGTTGCTGTGGATCATTTACAGAACCGAAAAACATGTAGAGAAAAACTGAAATCAATTGACAAAGCTACTCAAGATTTTATACGTAGGACGATTTATAGTTCATATAAGGAGAACAGGGTTGCGAAATTAGAAGTAATACAGCAAAAGTTAGCAGATTATCCAGAATATAATTACACCAGTTTAGAAGCATTGCGTCAAGTTCTGTCAGTATGTGGTCATAAAAAACTGAATAAACGGATGGCAATAACCGAATTATTTGCGTCAGATAAAAGACTACCGAAGTTCTAATAGACACATAATTTATCTAGATAAAACATGGTTCGACAGTCACGATATAGTGAATTTCGGTTGTGTTGAGAATATTAAAAATTGCTGTTTGAATGGGCGATGTTTTCAAGGGATACGCATTATAATAATACAGACTGGAAGCAAAGACGGCCTTTATTAATATCTGCTAAAAAATTAAAATCTGTGCAACTGACGAAACAACAGCAGAATTATTTGAAAAGTGGTTTAATGAACAGCTTCTACTTAACATTCCACCACAATCAGTAATCTTTATGGACTACGTATCCTACCACTCGTGTCAACTCCTTATGATACTAAATAGTAGTAGTAACAAAGCCCAAATTTCAGAATTTATGTCTGAAAAAAATATTCTTATTCTTGTCAGCGTCGTAAAAAGGCCCAACAAACAAAGAATTGCTTACTGTTATTAAAGGTCTAGATTTAGAGAAAATTCATTATATTGACAAGCTGTGCAAAGAACAGGGTCAAACTCTTTTCAGACTACCTCCTTACTATTCCAAATTTAACCTTATAGATTTAATATGGACAAAGGTAAAATCAGAATGATGAAAATGTAATCAGTCTCCAGAACTAAGTAAAGAGGTTGTAGAACTATAGTAAAGAAAGTTCTAGCAGCAGACTACCAAGAGCTTTGGAAAAACTGTGTTGAACATGTCAAAGACGAAGAGTATGTGGTATCACCCATTTCACAACCCTTCATAATTCAATCAAATGATGACTCTAGCTCAGACGATTCTGACTACCATTATTATTTATATTATGAAGATACTTTGGGATTGAAATGTTTTTTTCCTTCGTTTTGTTTGCAAAAATTTTATTTTCCTTTATGGTTTTTGCTTAGAAATTTCGTTTCCTAGAAAAAAAACGGTCTCAAAAAGGGCTCAGTTCCCGTTTGGTACCTGTTTAAACCAAACGCACTTACAGGCAGGTACATTTTACTCGTCTATTTACGTTTTATAATTTAATATTCAATTAATAATGATTCAATTGCCTTTTAACGAATACTTTCTCGCATAAGATATACATATTTTAAAAAATATTTATAAATAATAAATTTATAAAATGAGGTATCTACCCCTATGGTAGATAAAAAAAATTGTCGGCAGTGATTTTTACAAACTGCAATTGATATTGGAAGAACTTTAACTGCTGTCTCTTACTGTTGTATTCACACAATAATTCACTTTTATAAATAAGATCAAGAGATCGGTATCCAACTGGATAACGACAAAGAAAAATGGAAGATTGAAAGAAGACGTTTCAGAATTTCTATAAAATTAGTCATATACACTTTCTTCAGCTTGCTGCCCATTTTGAGTAAGTATACCGCTACCCTTTTCAGGACGAATTTATAAATTCGGTTGAAAAGCTATGTATGTACATTGCTTTAGCATATATATATATATATATATATATATATATATATATATATATATATATATATATATATATATATATACATATATATTTATAGATAGCAACTGCACTCTTATTCGGTTAACTATCTGGAAATTTCACGATATTTGTCAATTCTATACAATAAGAAGCAAATTAAATTTGAAATATCTTTGAATGGGCAAATTACACTGGTAATATTGGTCAAAGCCAAAAAGTGTTTAACAAACGTACAATGAGCATTTTATAGCGAAAAAAATATAAGACTTCACCGGCCGATGCCAGAATTACTAAAACATAGTATCTAATACAAAATTCTACTTACTTATCAATTCTAAAAATTTCTCTAGAGTTACTGGATTTCTCTCTGTACAAGCAAATATAAATTCTTCGACGGAACAATTTTCTTTTAAACATTTCAATGTAGTTACTAGTGGTTCGAATAGAAAATCATCGTAAATAATGTCAGCCGCTATAACTTTGTGTATTGTTCCTAGTTCTTCACAAATATCTGAAGAAACTTTCTCCCATGGTAAATTCAAAACTTGTATGGTAGTATTATTGTCAGTATGTACAAATCTGAAATTTATTAAAACAAAAACACGATTACAATATACTAATAATACTAATATAGGCGTAGAGTGTGTTTCTTTTGTTGGTAGCGCAAACTTCAGAACTACCGAGAAAGCTTATTCATTTTGAGAGTTTACATTGAGACTCTTAGAAAACTATAACCCGATCAGTTGATTACGGACCCTAACCCAGAACGAGATATAAATCACAGTTTCCGAACGTCATGATTTACAAGAATTATTGATTGTGCATCCTTTTTTATGCGTTGATTCTTCCACGACCTTTATTTAGTTGTATAATACATTCTAGATGTTTAATAATTAAAATTTCAGTTTTATGCTGAAATGCCAAAAAGTGTAAAAAATATAAACTGCAGTAACCTATCAATGACGCTAATCATAGAAATTAACAGTAAACAGCCATTTAAGGGAAACAGCTGAATTTTAAAGTTCAAAAAACCATAGACAAATTAAACAACCCGTTAGCTGTTGGATTTATCCATCGGTGTACCAGATTAGAAAGAATCATAACATATGACTACGACCAGATTAACTCGATCAGTTCCCGAAAAACAATGAACGCGATTCAAAGATTATATACACGGATGTGATTCAGGTCAGTTTCTAAACATTCAGATCCTGATGGAGTTAACCCGATCACAGTTTCCGAAGAGTCCTATTGCGTGAACAGCGTTAAACTGTTAAAATATCCACCGGTTAACGTTAGTCTTAATAGATTTTTTGTCAGTTCTTTTATGCTAGGGAGAACAAGAGATTATTAGTCTATGTAACTGTATGATCTGAGGGTTGACTCAATATAACTTATTTCCTGGTAAAAAACTTGGTTTGGGCTAGAGTCAATATAGTCTTCTCTCAAGGTTATACACTTTTTCAAACGATGCTAAAGGTTAAAACTTTTTTAACCTTTACAAATAAGAGTTGTTGTATTTCTAATAACATCCTCGTATGATAAAAATCTTTCTCTTTAACGAAGAGGTTATTTTGCATTTTCTCCCTTTCCCTTATCAAGCAATGAGGCGTGCTATTGTTCTACATTTTTGACGATAGTCAATGAACACAATCCCATGACTATCCCAAAAACCAGTCGCCATCAGTTTTTCAGCCGATGAAATTGCCTATGTCTTTTTCGGAGAAGCTCAGTCTTTTACAATCTAATGCTAATACTATTTTTTAGTACCAAGAGTATAGTGGTGAATCCAGTTTTATATTTACAGTTATGATGTAAACAAAAAATCTGATTTATTTTGCTGCTAGCATCGATTGTTCATTCGAATGTTCTTTTGGTCCCAAGTAAGTGAATAATGAATAAGTGAATAGCTTTTTCTATCTTTCGAACCAAATACGACGATTCTCCAATACCATTAGGTGAATTTTTTGATACTATGCGCGAATGCCCGTTATTAGTCAATCAAATACGGTCATATTTGATTCTAGCTACGGTCGTAAATGATACCCCCGTATAGCAACAGTTACTTGCATGTGTCTCAACTAGTATACTCAGCCTCATGAGTTGAGACAAATATCAGCAAGATTTAATCCGTTTCGTCTTGTCTGTCTGCTACTCAACGCGTATTGGTGATAACGTGTTTGCAGTGTCTGTCGTAAAACAGTTTTGTTTAAATTTGTATTTGAACAAAAAATGCTCATTGTTCAAGTATGCCTATAGTCATAATAAAGTAACATTTTACTATTTGCAAGTGAAATGCGCGAGTTATGGACCTGGAAACTGTTGACCTTTTATAAAATGATCAATTGTAAACATTTATTTTATTATATATACGAGGATGTATTGATATTTAATTAGCCTAGACCAGTTCCATGCATAAATAAAATATTGCGTTACCATAGCAACGAACAATAACTTATTAGAAGTGTAAAGTTTGATGTCAAAAAAGTAAACCAGAGTTACGCAATAAATTAAAAGAAAAAAGATGTCCACCGAAATTGTGAAAATCGAAAAATTGGAGTATCGAGCCATCATCAAGTACCTGTATTTAAAAGGGTTAAGAGGTAAGCAGATTCACGAAGATATGCTTAATACCCTTGGTGATCAATGTCCTTCGTATGCGACCGTGAAAAATTGGACTGCAAGCTTCAAAAGAGGTAAATTCTCCATTGAAGATGATGACCGATCGGGAAGGCCAGTTTCTGTGTCAGTCTCCGAAAATATCGATGCAGTTCATGACATGATTTTATCGGACTGTCGAATTGGACTAAAACGGATATCTGAGGCACTGAATATTCCATACGAACGCGTTCATCATATAGTTCACGTCAATTTGGACATGAGAAAAATTGCTGCAAAATGGATCCCCAAATGTTTGAATGTTGACCAAAAGCGTGCAAGGGTAGAAACATCACGTTCAATCTGTGGTCGTTTTGAAAACGATGTAGACTTCTTAAACCAAATTATTACTATGGATGAGACTTGAGTACATTTCTACGATCCAGAAACAAAGCAACAATCGATGAAATGGCGACACTCTGGTTTTTCAAGATCTAAGAAATTTCGTGTCCAAAAATCTGCTGGAAAAGTTCTTGTTGTTCTTCAGTTTTTTGGTGTTGCCATGGAGTAATCATGATTGATTTTTTGGATAAGGGCAGAACAATAACTGGAGATTACTACTACTACCACCACTATACGGGAAAAAATTAAAGAGAAAAGACGCGGAAAGCTATCCAAAGGTGTTTCGTGTTTGCAGGACAACGCCCCTGCACACAAATCTCATGTTGCCTTGCAAAAAATTCGTGATTTAGGGTTTGAATTACTAGAACACTTCCTTTATTCACCAGATTTGGATCCGTCCGACTATCATCTCTTTCCTCAACTGAAAAAAGTTTAAAAGGTCGTAAATTTTCTTCCAACGAGGTCTGGTTTGCAGAGCAAGAAGAAACATTTTTTTTTTGAAAGGTCTATAGACGTTGCAGGTTCGCTGTAATAAATGTATCCAATTAAAAGGAGAATATGTTGAGTAATAAAATATTTTGACATTGAAATTTTATTTGGTTCTATAGTAGGCTAAGAATTTTTCAATATATCCTCTGACTTGTATCTTAGATTTAGACTACGATTTTGGTGAAGATTTTTGGTGTAGATTTTGATACTTTTGTTCAGTTAATATTCTATTAATAAAGTTATTTGTTTTTTTTTAAAAAAACTGTAATTCGCGGTTTGAAAGTATGGAATGAGTCAGTTAAAAACGAGAATTTGTTTGATAAAACCGGTCATGGTGATATCGAAACGTTATCGGAACGGTATGCGAACAAATAGACCTAAAAATTGTTCAAACGCATATCTTCTTATCAAGAAAAAGCGCTGCTTCACATGTTGCGTACAAATCGCCGCAACAAAGTAGATGGAAGCCATTCCAAAAGAAGCCTTCCAGAAAAGACTCCAAACAGAAGATAAACTGTTCCCTTTGGTTATGGAAATGCACGTCACATGATAATATAACTGTGTAATTGTGATCGTTGGTATAGTGATTGTCAGTTAGTATTATGAGAACCAAATTCCTTCAAATTTTGCTCAAGTGATTCGTGGATAAAACAATAAAAGTTGTAACTCTTTAAAAATTGTATTACAGTCGTATACGACACCAATTTTTGTCATAAAATGATTAAGAAAACCGATTGCGGTTTAGATAAAAAAATACTAATTTTTTATTAGAATTTTGATATAAAAATTCTCATGTTTACGAATTAAATGCCTAAATAGCTATTTAAAAAACACTAGATGGTATAGTTAAGTTATCCAAAACAACCCTCTTCACAGTGGCGCATCATCATCAATTACTTATTTATTATTATGAACTCTAACTTCTTTAACTTATCTTGCTATAAATTTTGAATATGTTTACTCTGTCTGTAAGTTTTGTAAATTCCACCTCAACCCCATTGAAGTATCATCTTCAGTTAATTATTATTATTGTTTATTCAACTAATATTCGTCTAGTACGCTAGTCAGATTAGTGTAACTATTTGTAACTTTAAATTATTAAATTGAGTTATTAATTGTATCACACAGCTTTCAAAGTAGATATGTCAGGAATGAATGAGCAACAAAAAATTATGCTTCAAGTTTTTCATTATCTTGAAAGGGTTCATCTTAAGTAGAGTAGTATACTTTATCTATTCTCACTTGAGGGCAGTATATATAAAACTAATGGGTAATAAATGATTTTTAATGACCGCCTTCCAAGTGGAATTACTTAATTTATGAATTGCTTTTATAATATATTTCAATAGAATTCTAATATAAAAATTCTATTATAATAATTATTAAAAGGGTTGCTACTTAAGTTGTGAGATAGACAAATAAAAACGTTTATAATTATATTCCGATTGAGGTACCTCCATAACATGTGATTTGAACGCGTCAACCACGTCTTAAGATGTAGAAAAACGTTGATCTCTCAATTTATTTTTGATCTGCCAAACAAAGACTGTATGGTGAATGACTCATCAATTCGATTTATTCACTGTTCAAAAACGTTTTTGTTTGAACTGATGAGGGAGAGCTCGCATTGTCGTGGAGGAGAATGATTCATCTGCGATTGGTTTCTCTGATTTTATCGAACACTTCCAGTAAACAAATGCTGGTGTACTATTGAGAATTGACCGGTCTACGTTGGAACGTTGGTGTCATGTCCGGTTATTCCGTACAAACAGGCGACCTTTTGCTTCGAAGTGCTTTGTGCGCAAACAACTTTTGTTAGATTTGGTTTGTTTTGAAAGACCCATACAGACGATTGTTGTTTAATTACGGGTTCATATGCATAGACCCATGATTCGAGGCCTGTACCGATCTTATCGACGTCTTTTGAAGCACCGCGATTGAATATTTTCAGAATTCTTTTGCACCAATCGATACGAGCTTTTTTGAGATTATCAAATTATGCGATATGAATGTATGCGTGTGAAACTAATGCCCAAGTATGCTTCAATCTCACGGTATGTCACATGACTATCTTTTAATATCAGTTTACGCATTGCATTGATATACAGAAAGTCATAGAAAATCATCACACGAATATGTTTGCGATTTATTTCCATTTTTTACCAAGATCAGTGTTGTCATATCTCAAAACTTGAGCAGCAGCCCTCGTAATAGAACAAGTGAAAATAGATTTACTATCAAAGAGTATAAGTATGTGTGGGTTCTTTACAGACATACGTTCAAAAAAGTTTGCCAAATTGGGAGTTTAAAAAAAAATAAACAACGAATCTCGTCGACTAGATTGAGCAACTAATCTGGAAACTAGAATTTTTACACATATTGCGATCAGCGTATTTAATTATTGATAACTTGCCTGCTTTGTGATCGTTTATAAGGATTTTGATAATAGACGTTATCTTCGTTGCCATTATTGAGTAAGTTTAACTTCACGTTTTCAACCAACGTACCCAGCACTGCTTCGTGACAATCTGTGAGATAAATATTATTCACGGAACAAACTTGTTTTAAAACTAATCCTGTTAAACCTACACCTGAACCCAGCTCCAAAACATTTTTATCGTCAAAGACATTTTTGTTTTGTATTATCCATTCTGATAAAGCCAAAGATGCCTAAAATTGAGAACACCAATAATTATAATTATTAAATACCTATTATTAATTTCTTCTTGGTGTATGTTATGTTTTCATAGGTCAAATGAATAAATTTTATTTTACTATATTTTTGGGACATCAGGTATTATTCTACTACATTATATGAGTCATGTATTCTTTACCTGCCAGGTTCTTAGACCGGTTGTACCATCTGATATCAAACTATTACTTTCCTTCAAGGTAATAAACTTGTTCTCATTACACAGTAAATAATGTTTGTAATTTTCTCGAAACGTATCCTGTGTCGCCACCAAACGACCGTACGCTGAATATATATCATCATGTATTACAGGTTCCTCTAAGTTTGTTTCACTTTCTAATACAGTTAAAATGTGCTTTAAAAACGATTTTTGATAACTTATTTGCAGAGGAAATTTTAATACTATTTCAGAGTTCACTGTCTTATTTAAAAGGTATTCTTGTATATTTTCTGTTAAAAACGAATCGAAAATGTTCTATAAAAAGATATAAAATTTTAATTTTGAGGTTAGAAATTTGTTGTGGCAAAAACTTACCTGCCAGTCGAAATGTGTTAAGGGAACATTACAAATAAACTGTTTGGAAATTTTATCGATTTTCTCTAGAAGAAAATCTTGACTCATTTGTGAAAAAAGTATTAAAACAAGAAAAAAAAGATGCTATAAATAAAATTTTGGTATAAAGAAAAGTATAAAATAGTGGTATCATGAATGTACTAAAGATGGCAGGCGAATATTGAGAGCCATTTTTAATCCTCAGTAAACTGTATTTGAAAATTTATTAGTAATGAATTCCTACATGGAGATTCTAAAGGTGACGACAAAATTCAATAGATATTTGAATAACATTATGTTGACTTATTTTTTCTTAGATAATAATCTGTTTATTGAGAAAAATGAAAAAATAAATATGTAAAATGAATACAACACACTAAAACTAAAAAAAAAATCACATGATCCTAATTCTGAAGATTGAAAAGGCCAATGATTCGCTCCTCTGCGACCAATTCAACGAAAGAGATAATTTGGATCTAAGTGAAATATGATTTTCAAAAAAAACATTTTGAAAACGATTCATAATATCGTACCCATAACCTTGATTATTATGAAAATTAATTATGGATACTTTAATAAAATGTATCTAATACGTAAACAATATGTTAGTTAGAAATTTGAAAACTGCATGCATTAAAGTTAATAAGTTGTTTTAGAAATTTTAGAAAAGTACGATAGGCATTTGGCAGTTTCTATGATAATTGTCTATTTCCACACATAAATAAACTATTCTTGAGTGTTTGAAATATTATTTAGAAACGAATTATTGTTGTTTTTGTTGTGAATACTATGAATAATTTAGAAACAAAGTAGACTTTACAATCAACATAAAATGCGAAAGATTCAAATTTCGTTAAATATTTGTTTTATCACTTGTTTGGTGAAATAATTCTCCGTATTTTATGCTATACGTGCAGTTTTCGTCTTCGTTAATGTGTATATAGTACTGGAATATCATCAAAACGTTATTTTTGCCATAAAAGTATATGTAGAGAAGGCTAACATACCAGTTATACTTACGGCTTAGAACAAATGTTTAATATTTCTAACATTACTATTCTAATACTACACCCTAGTTCCGCTCGATGCAGGTTCCTATAATTGGAATATCTTTGAAACAAGTATTTTCCACTAGGGAAAATTCTATGGTGTTTAGACGAGAGCTTGTCAGTTGCGGTTTCTTCCTTTATTTCACAGAATAGGTCTATGTTGTATCTCTAATAACCGGTCTTCGAGAGTATTTGCCTCTTTCCTTCTTAACTGCAATATTTTCGCCACCCAGTCAGAAGAGTGCTTTCCTCACCTAAGAAGGTGTCTAAAGATCTTTCTCTAAGCTTAAAGTTCTCAAGTACAGATTCGGGTCTTGTCAATTGTTGCGTGACTCCAAGCTTGCTAAGGTCGACATCAATGTCATTGACCTTAAGTCACTCATGTCCATAGTTCTAAAGAAATTGTACTGCTATATCGACTGTCAGCTCATTGAGTGCAT
The DNA here is from genome assembly GCF_026250575.1 of Diorhabda carinulata. Classification (NCBI taxonomy): domain Eukaryota; kingdom Metazoa; phylum Arthropoda; class Insecta; order Coleoptera; family Chrysomelidae; genus Diorhabda; species Diorhabda carinulata. Next base: position 18,548,916 of record NC_079462.1, read on the forward strand.
TGTAAAATTAAAGGAACAGATTTGATTTATTGGTCATACTTTGTAAAGCCTTCATTGTCGCTACACTGTTTGTTTGACGTATTATTCTATAAATAGTGAACAATGAGATACATGTCATACATACAAAAATATTTCTAATGTTCACTACTTTACATGATGGGACCTTGACAGATGCGGAAGAGATGTATGGAAGTTTCCTCCTCAATTACACAGAATTGGAGACCCCATTTGTGACCACAAACTTCCGTGTGCCCTGTGATATTGGATATACCGGAGTTTTTGTCTCTTGTCTTCTTAATTACAGTAATTTCGTCGCCAAGTATGAAGGGTTTTCCTTATCTATAAAAGAGTCAAGTTCAAAGCTCAATAATCCACAAGTAAGGAATCCCAAATGCAGGTTTGGGTCCTGTCAGTGTTGAGACGCTCCAAGTCTGTCCACGTTGACAGCAAAGGAACATATTTGATTTACTATTCATGCTTTGTAGAGCCTTCAGTATCATAAATATGTCTGACATACCTGAGTTTTGCTAAAACATTATTTGTGACATATTCTTATATAAATAGTGGACGCATGAAGTTTGTTTTACTTGAAAATTCAGTTGTTTGCTACCACATTTTCATGTATAAAATAATCCAGAAACTGCGTTTGTAGCAAAAGTACTAGTTTCTTCTTTTTGACGACACCAATTTCCTTAAAGACGTTTACTTATGAAATAATGAACTGCTACCTGTAACAATTAGCATAAATTTTCATTACTCATTCTTTCAACTATTCCCCACGTTCACATAAGGGGTATATCAACAATGTAAGCTCCGTTTCTATTTCTATAAGCTTTATTTTTTATCATCCTTCGTACAGCTCTGACCTCGCACTTAGCGACTTTCATATCTTAAAATATTTCCTTACTTATAAACACTTCAACGATGATGACGAACTGAGAGAATATGTTACCACATAGTGCAAAGCAAAGGCGGCAATCTTCTAAGAAGAAGGTCCGCTATGAGAAGAGTCTACAAAATTACGAAAATTATGTGTCAAATTATTACATTAGTTGCAGATTTTTGTACAGTAAGTATTTTTAATCATGATAACTCATGATTAACCTGTGCGCCATTAACGAACTCAGAATAAACAACACTTTCTACGACCATAAAGAACTTCACAAAACCACATTTCTAAATACCTATAAATCAACAATCAACTAGACTAGAACCAAACAAAATTACATTGTCAAAATATTTTAATACTCGACATATTCTCCTCTTAATTGGATACAATTATTACTGCGATTCTGCTACGTCTAGACCTTTAAAAAAAATGTTTCTTCTTGCTCTGCAAATCTGGTGAATAAGAGGGGAGTTGTAATAATTCAAACCCCAAATCACGAATTTTTTGCATGGCAACATCATATTTGTGTGCAGGGGCGTTGCCTTGCAAAAACAAAACACCTTTGGATAGCTTTTCGCGTCTTTTCCGTAAAGTGGTCAGTAATATCGAATAGTAATCTCGAGTTATTGTTCTACCTTTATCCAAAAAAATAATCAAAATTACTCCATAGCAATCCCAAAAATCTGAAGCAAGAACTTTTCCAGCAGGTTTTTGGACACGAAACTTCTTAGGTCTTGAAGAACCTAACCACCGATTGTTACTTTGTGTCTTTAAATCGAGCACAGATCGAACGCGATGCTTCTACACTTGCACGTTTTTGGTCAACATTCAAACATCTAGTGATCCATTTTTCACGATCGCATACGAAGGACATTGATTAACAAGAATATTAAGCATATCTTCGTGAATCTGCTTACCTCTTAACCCTTTTAAATACAGGTACTTGATGGCTCGATACTCCAATTTTTCGATTTCCACAATTTCGGTGGACATCTTTTTTCTTTTAATTTATTGCGTAACTCTGGTTTACTTTTTTGTCATCAAACTTTACACTGACACTTCTAATAAGTTATTGTTCGTTGGTATGGTAACGCAATATTTTATTTATGCATCGCGTTGGTCTAGGCTAACTAGATATGAATAAATTCTCGTAGTAACAAATATAAATATACACCCGATGCAAATACTGGACATAAAAACTTTGCATTCGGCCAACGTGGGCAGTGAACATAGTCTGCTACTGGGAAAAATAAGAATGAAAGTAAATAAACTCAAAGAAAGGAAATTAAAACAGAAAGTATGAAAAACCAATATTGAACTGCTATGGGAACCTTCCACCAGAAGGCTCTACCAAAAAAGATAAAAACAACATTAACTCAATCGAGGCAGAGAAAAGCGTGAACACCAGTTGGAAAAACATAGAAACAAGCGGCATCGCAGGCACTTGGATCCAGGACAGTATATTACACAAATAAGAAAAGAACTGAAACACCATGATTCTATAAGGAAGTGCGAGCTAAATGTCAAGAAAAGAAAGAAGTCTACCTGAAATACAGAACGTCAAAAATCCTGATTTCTTACGAAGATTACAAAAGAGTACGTAATGAAACAATAACATTAGTAAGAGAAATCAAGAACAAATATTGGGAACAATTTTTCAAACAGATGGAGAACGATTTTTTCACGGCCTCCAGAAACAGATATGGCGAATGATAAAGGGACAAAGAAAATAAGTCAATGAGCTCTTCGAGAAAAACTAAATACAAAAGGAAACATGGGTCGAGTACCTCCAAAAACTGTACGGGAATGAAGACGAAAATAGAAACGAACTAAACACTCCTGAAATAACTACAGACGAAGATCTACAGTTTGAATTGACAGAGGCTATCAAACATCTCAAAAACAGAAAATGCCCAGGTCAAGATGGCATAACTAACGAACTACTCAAATACGGGTGAGAAAGACTTGCCAAGCAACTAACAAATCTCATTAACAATTTCGTCAATCAAAAAATCCCAGACGATTGGACAACGAGTACTACGATTCTCGTGTTCAAAAAAAGGAGATAAAAAAATACCATCTAATTATGGAGGAATCAATTTACTGGGTAGCACTTTGAAATTTACAACAAAAGTCATCACAAACAAAATAAACAGTCTTATCATGTTAACAGATGAGCAACAGGGATTTAGATCGGGAAGGTCGTGCACAGATGCGATCTTCGTCATCGGGCAGATCACTGAAAAATCGATTGAGTAGAGGGGACCAGCATTTATGTACTTTATAGATCTACAGAAAGCCTTCGATCGAGTACATCTAAAAGAAGTAGTACATCCACTATACGATAAACAAATCCCTTATGACTTGATGAAAAACATGTGGGATCGAAATATTACAATATTATGTTACGCTGATGATGCTGTTCTAGTTGCAAAAAATGAGGATGATCTTCAAAGGCTTTTAAATCTGTTTAACTGGACAGCTAAATCTTTCAATATGATAATATCTGCGTCCAAAACAAAGTGTATGACCACATCCAAAACTCCGATAAGACGTGAGCTAGTCGTAGACGACCAGATAATTCACCAAGTAATGAAATTTAAATACCTAGGAATCGAGATTTCTGGATTTGGAGACGTAGAGAATGAAGTAAGAAAGCAAACAACTAAAGCCTTAAGAATAGCAGCATGTTTGAACAAACCATATGGCGAAATAAACATATCGGAAAAGAAACCAAATCGAGAATATACAAAACCACGGTAAGACCCATAATGACCTACACCGCAGAGACCCGGCCAGAAACGGCGAAAACCAAAAGAATGATGGAAACAGCAGAGATGAAAGTGCTACGCAGGATAGCCGGAAAAACCCTACTGGACAGGGAAAAAAGTGAGAACATCAGAAGATTACGCAAAATAGATGACGTCAACGAATGGGTTCCATCAAGACAGAAAGAATGGAATGAGCACATAAGTCCTATGGATAACAACACACTGGTCAAGATAGTGCTCATTGGGTCGGAGGAGTACCGGCTGACCCAGAAAAAGGTGTAGCGACAACTTTGAAACAGGATAGGAGGCAAGAATGTCGTAGATAAAGCAGGCGACTACGCTTAATCCACGGAAGAAGAAAAAGTATTCTTAAAGGTATTGCAGCGAAAGTAATCATTTGCAACAATAATGCTGCAAGTTTCCGATGCCACTTTCATTCGACTTGGAACCAACCAATGTTATCCAATGCTGCCATGCCGCTTAAAGAAACTATTCATGTATAACAACAATAATAATGAAGTTATGTTTAAATTTTTACCTGTTGTATTTTTGAACTTGGTTATCAAAAAATTAATACAGTTTTTTGATGTCGAATATGCTATTATTATTGTTAGATAATTTACTATTATAAAAAATAAATAAACTGATTAAAAATAATTGAAGAAATACTATTACACAATAGTGACTGTTAACCTCAATCGATCAAAAGTGAATAGCAATATATCGTCACAAAATATAAGGGGACACAAAAATTCTGTTTTTTCTTCAACTAAGTATATCTGTTATACTAGATAGACGAAGAAACAATCTCATTACAACTACTATCAACTGCCACGAGCTTTCATTAAATAAAATTTACTAATATTTTCAATACCATACATAATTCATTATAATTATTTAAAAGTTGTTTAAAAGTAATATAATTAATGATATTCAGGTCAAAAATTTTTTCGCAAAACTACATTTCAAGGAGAAAGAAAAGATTTAGTAATTCAAAATATTGATAAAAAATTGTATTATTCATTCACATATATTTATGCAAATTATCTTTAATTAAATTTTATGATAAACGAATACGATAATATACATTGAAAATAATGAATACAATAATTACGAACCTAAGCTCAAATGCTTGCCTACCAAACTTTATATAGGAATGTGAGAGCCAGGGGCATTTTAAAAAGAAAACATATGATATATCTTATCTACAACTACATACTCTATAAATTACTAAGAAAATATTGACAATTCGATGGAATAAAATTATTCAATCGTAAGCCAAAATTTCATATTACATTATTTTGGCGTGAGTAGAGGGTGTGAGGGTGCTATAGCGATAACCTTTATCTTTTGCAAACAATATTGGTGCCATTTTGTTCAGTTTATGAATTTGTAGCTTGAGCTATGTTCGTTTTATCTCTGTCACTACTGCTGCGCTATATTATGAATAAATTCGAGTTCAAAATGTCCTACGACGTTGTCTGATGCATAATTGCCTCTTTTTTCCTGTAGCTGCAAATTTATCGTTTATATTTCGTAAATTCATTGATTTTTTCATTCCATGCATCCACGATAATATTGGTCTTCCTATCTTTCTGTTCTTCTGTGGGATTCATTCCATTATTTTGTTTTGGCAATCTCTCCTCCCCCATCCTCTGCACGTGGCCGTACCAAATCAACTGCTTTTCGTCAATATATTCTATAATTGTATGTTTCAGGTTCATTTGCTTTTCTATTGTGTTCCATTTAGTGATTTACTTATTGTTCTTGCTCTGTTTATTCTGTATTTATTCTATTTCTGTATCATCTGTTCCATCTGCGCTAGATTACATTGGAAAAAAATGTTTCTTTCTCTAAATAAAATATTATTTGATGAATTTTATACTGTGGTAAAAATAATTATACTTGATTCCAAGTTTGCTATAGAAACGGTTAGTAATTTTCAAAACTTAGAAAAACCCAAATTTCTGATCTATCCCCCTACTCAAAAATAATAATACCACGAAAATGCCTGGATTCCACGTAATAATTCCATGAAAAAACCCCTTTTTGGAAAGAAGAGTTTTATATCATAATTTTTTACATTTTAATACTCCTCGACATCTGTATCAAAAAATATACTTTCATCTTTTGGCGTATAGTTCCCAGTTCCCGTATCCACGAAGTTTGCGCTGTAATTGTGTATAAAATTTATTGTAGAATCTCGGTATATCTCGGAAACTCCCACATATCAGACATTATAGTAGTTTTGGATTCTATGCACTGACAATGTTTCTTTTTTCCATTTGGGTACGGCATACTAAAACATTCCTCTCTAGACAAACTAAGACGCGTTGTGACGATTGTTGAACCATAAATGCGACGCTAAAATATAACAAACCTTGTTTTAACTACCTTCTGGTTAAACAGCTGTCACAACGCGTCTTAGTTCGTACGTTCTTCAATTGATGAATCATCAATTTTCATAGTTTTTTCAATATTTCCGAATTTTGGATTCTTGCAACAATATCTGAACAAAAATTTCCCTCAAATAATTTTTCCAGTCGATTACATCATTACTCAACCTCAATTCTTGGGTAAATTTCGTACCCAAATACTCATGGTGAAATTTTCTTGGTACAATAAAGTAAATCCATAAAAATTTAGAATGTTGCGATGTTGATACAAATAGCAATAATATAGACTTTATTGATAATAACTAGGCTTACATGGAGAGGATTTTCGTCCAGATCTGTCTTTCCATCTTACACATCTGACACGTCACGAACCAAAACCGTCATTACCCCACCAACATAATCAAGTACTTTGGACTGCCAAATCTGATATGTGGGATGATGAATACGTTAGTTAATGGTGAAATCTTTCGGATTTCTAAAGATTTGGATCGGATCAGATATCTTATACTTGGTTATAATCCTGACCGACCGAAGGACATATCGTAACGACAGTGGTATTGAAAGTGAAGAAAAAAAAGTGACACTATTCGTTTTGTGCATGGTAGACATACTAGAAATGAATGAAAATAAAGGTAGAACAAAATGGGTGAAAAAATGGGCAGAAGGAAGGAATCAATATGGACACATGTTCTTACTTCAAAAACTTCGCGAGGATAAAAATGAATATTACATCGGTTATTACTTCTTTTGTCCACTTCATATTGATCTGATACTCTACGTATCTAGACTGTCGTTGCGTTATAACGGGCAGAAAATTTGAAAGAACTTATAAGCGGAAAACTAGTTCGTTCGAAAATCTTTTTCGTCTATGCCTAGTTAATGACTGATATTCCCTCTCTTATCGAAGATGGATTCTACCCATAAATATAGAAATTAGTAACAATAGCGTTAGATTTATTGAAAATAAAAATAATATTGATTTGTTTAATTTTTATCGATAGATCAAAACATGATTAATATTATATTATATATTAAATAAATTTGATATTTATATTGATATTTAGTTAGCCTAGATCAGTTCCATGCATAAAGAAAATATTGCGTTACCATAGCAACGAACATTAACTTATTAGAAGTGTCAGTGTAAAGTTTGACGTCAAAAAAGTAAACCAGAGTTACGCAATAAATTAAAAGAAAAAATATGTCCACCGAAATTGTGAAAATCGAAAAATTGGAGTATCGAGCCATCATCAAGTAACTGTATTTAAAAAGGTATATTTCATAAGAACGCGTTCATCATATAGTTAACGTCAATTAGGACATGAGAAAAATTGCTGCAAAATGGATTTCCAAATGTTTGAAGGTTGATCAAAAGCGTGCAAGGTTAGAAGCATCGCGTTCGATTTGTGCTCGATTTGAAAACGATGTAGACTTCTTAAACCGAATTATTACTATGGATGAGACTTGGGTACATTTCTACGATCCAGAAACAAAGCAAAAATCATGATTGATTTTTTGGATAATGGTAGAACAATAACTGGAGATTGCTATTCGACATTATTGATCACTCTACGGGAAAAATTTAAAGAGAAAAGATGCGTGAAAGCTATCCAAAGGTGTTTTGTTTTTGCAAGACAACGCCCCTACACACGAATCTCATGTTGCCATGCAAAAAATTCGTGATTTAGGGTTTGAATTACTAGAAACCCCCCTTATTCACCAGATTTGACTCCGTCCTACTATTATCTCTTTCCTTAACTGAAAAAAAGTTTGAAAGGTCGTAAATTTTCTTCCAATGAGGAGGTAATAAAAGCAGTGGAGGTCTAGTTTGCAGAGCAAGAAGAAACATTATTTTTTGATAGGTCTAGAGACGTTGCAGGTTCGCTGTAATAAATGTATCCAATTAAGAGGAGAGTATATTGGGTGCTAAAATATTCTGACATTGAAATTTTGTTTGGTTCTATAGTAGGCTAAGAATTTTTCAATATATCCTCGTAATCTCTATTTTTTGTTTCGAAATATTTCTTTATATCATGAATTTATTAACTTACTAACTAAATAAAAAAAATCAACAACTACAAAATTTTGTAGTGTCTGATATAGAATTTTTGTTTATTTCCTCTACTTAAATTTGAGTGATATTTTGATAATTTAGAGAAATTAATAAAAAATTTCAAATGATAAAGATAAAGAAAATAATTTGTATTTATTAAATCAGAAAATAAGCTATTCGTGCACTAGTGACAATATAATAGCTATTTTACTACACCTGGTATGAACCTTTAGAAGTATTAAAGAAAACAATACTCAACAAAGTGAACAGAGTACATAACATCTCCTCCAGGTGGACCCCAGTCAACTCTTTCTGTAGCCACATTACACATAGAAATCGATTTCTTTGGGGGAAAAATATAAAAAATAAAGATACTTTCACGAATATTCATACATATTCTGAATTAGTCGGAAAATATTTTATCATTTCGGTAAAATAGTCTTAAAAAACATCCGAATCCATGTCCTCGTGGTAATCTTCCGTATGGCACGACTGAAAGGTTAGCAAACCTTCTTTTAAAAATCCCTCTTCGCTTTCAATATGGACGATTATTAGTCTTTTCCCTTTACCTGAAGGCACCGTTGACAGGCCTTCCATGAAAGCTTTGCGAGCACTGGTTATATTTTTGTCTTGCCACATTTTTGGTACTGTATAACCTTCATTAATCCATGTTTCATCAAGATAAAAGATTTTCTTCTGCTCTGTTCCGTACTGCTTTATACTTCTCAAGTATTTTCATCGCCAGCAAACAATTTCATCGCTCTCCAGTAAAAGTGCTTTACGGTTATGCTTTTCCGAGGCAAAATCCATAGTTCTGAAATTGGTCTATAAAACTTTTTTAGCTATCAACTGAATACTGTCATCCTGGCCAGGCTCCATTAAAATCTTATCTAGGGTGGGTATTTATTTTTTAAAATAAATAAGTAGTGAACTTTTCTTCGAATTACACTTTTGGTGTCTTCATCAAGGACTTTTACTGGTCTGCCTGGACTTTTCTTGGGAGGTTCCACTTGGCCAGCTATCTTTCTCCCTCGCAATAATTTAAAAATGGTGGACTCTCCAACTCCAGTCATTCGGGAACATCGTTTCTTGTACAGTAAATTTCGGGTAATCGTATTTTATGCAATCGTATACATTTAAAATAATAAGTTTTTCATTCACTGATAGTGGAGAATTATTGGAACATCTTTTCGTTGGTGTAAATGTCGCCATTTTATTATTAATTTTATAATACTGTAAACACTGTTTACGGCTTAACAGCAAATACTACAGCGATAAACTAAACAAATATACTTATAAAAGTCTAAAAATTTTAGGTAAGGCACCATTGCCCTTACGGCGCATGGTTAAGCCGAATCTGAAATAGGGTTGGAATTAGGCAGAGGTACTGATAGAAGGTTAAACGGTGCCTGTTAACCGCAAAACTTTATAATCTACTACCTAAGTAATCCCTACAGTAAGACCTACACCTATGGCCGACACCGAAATTGAGTCGAACTGGACGGAATTCCCCATTTTATTGCTCTATACTTTTCTGAAATAGACTATAATACTGGTGGATGTTGATGGTTGACTCCCCCTGTTGGTAACCTATAATTTTGTATGAAAATTATATTTTGTGCTAACGAATTTTGAAAGAATGGAAAATAAATTTTGAATTTTCAAACATTCTGTACTTATTTTCAAAATGAATCATCGCGACAAAATTAGTTTCAAAATATGCCCATTTTTTTATCTAATTAGAAAACACCCTCTACAATATTTCATTTATTCATAAATCTAGCTAAGAGCTTTGGTATTTACTATAGTTCTGATTTAAACGATACTCAACAGCAACACCTTGTCACTAATTTCCAATATTAACTTACACTAGCTTGTACTTGATTGTATTTATCTCTAGTCTTATTGTATGTTGATTCGAAATTGAATGAACATTTTGAAATGAAAATGATTTATATATAGTGGTAGTGAAGTAGCAAAAAAAATTCCGATGCCGCATCCCTTTAAATTTGTCGAAAAAATATATTTCTTATCTATAAAGAAAACCACTAAAATAAAATTTCTTTTATTCTTTTGACCATTACCTGCGAGCCGCGTGCCGCGTGCCGACTGTGATATATATAGTCTATAGTCAGCACGTTTTTTTCAAAGGTTTCGCCTCTGGTACCTCCTTTAAATTTTTTTCGCCGTTCCAACTGACATCCTAAAGACTATACGTACATAAATAAGCCGCCGCGCCGCACACAGGAACCAAACATACTTGTGTCAAAAATATGGCCCTTAGTTTTTTTTATATAGAAATTTCAATTTTTTATGCCGCATTACCGGCTCTGCCATGAACAACACAACTGAGCACTAACTTTTCATTTTTCTTCTTTCAAAAAATAGCTGATTGTTATAATTAAATGTGGCCGACCCTTATTTTGGCCACCCATGTGCTATGCACGCGCTGCATACCTTCTAGGATTTGCTTCATTAATTCATTAAGACTTAACTATTTTTAACTTGAAAACTCGTTAAATGTGTTATTATAATATGTCATTTATACAAACACTTGATCAAGACTACTCGTAATACGCTCTGTTATATTCTACCATAAGTTAATCATACTTCAGGCTTCTCTCTACGTTTCAAGTGCTAACACTCTCCTTTCATACTTCCATGTTACGTTATGCTAAAACTTTTCCGAAGACTTACTACGTATATATACTACGTTAATACTACGTATTAACAACTTTAAAATGCATCAAGCAACTATTTCAATATAAAATATAAATTCAAAAAAACAAAAAAAATCAGAAATGTCTCACGTAAATGAAAACTACTTTGGATATTTCGAACGACGTCTGTTTTTTAAGTAATGGTTCGATAATGCGTTATCAAAATTTCCTGAATAAATATTAATAGTACACAGTCTCAGCTATTTGCACAGCAAAAAACTCGAAATGTTTATTTAGCGACTGGGAGCAGGTTGGTCTGGATGTGAACTTCTATTAATGTATATTATTAATCATTAATCTCCCATGGCATCAGGTGAATATGGAATTGACATTTTTTGAACAGTTGTAGTGTCTTTACCTCATCAAAATATTTTTTTTAGTTCACATTCCATGTTTTCTGATTTAAATGTTAATTATAAAATTATGAAATGAAATATGTTCAGATGCCTTACGATAAAATAATTATTCTTTAAAAGTTTTTTTTAATAATGTATGAGGGCCCACATATCACTCTTTATAATGCAATTTTCATATATCCTTGACTATATACATATATATATTTGTCGATGATGGAAATCACAAGATATAGAGCCAGGATGGAATACTTGAAGCTATTTTTATTGTTTTCGTCATATCTTTTTGTTGCAACTACAAAAATTTATGAAGACGAAACAGGCACTTTGAATTATTACATTAATTTGATCAACAATAGTGTTCGAGAAGCCACTAACTACGTATTACCCACAGATGCACGCATGTACCGACCTACTGATAATGTTATATACAGTAAGAATAATTAATTTAATTTAATTTTTGGAAACTTATTTATAGGTTTTTGCACATAAATCTATGACACGCAAATGGTTTTGTAAGATTCCAAATAAATGAATAAAACAGCTTTGATTTTGATGTATTTTGGTTTTGTGATGTGTTCTAATAGTGAATATAAGCAATTATATAAATAATTGGGAAACAATGTGAGAAATGTAATTATAAAAATTGACGAATTATTTGTTAACGAAAATAAAAATGATCGTACTTCAAAGGTCAGCAAGTACAAAGTTTGTATTGAAATTTCTACATGTAAATAATCTTGCCATGTTTTATGTTAAACTTACTATGGAACGGAAGTCACTCCTGTCATATAAGAGTAGTCTTACTTACAAAACCATTCGAGTCTATTTATGCAACGAAACCTTCTTCTTCTATTCTTTCCTTAAGACTTAGTATTGTTTCATCCTCTATTTAGCTTCTTGAGAAGTAGATGTCCAGCTTTCGTGCAATCTCTTTGGAGGTTAGCCCTGAGGTCTCCTTGAAAGTGGTTTTTAATCCTTCGCCTATTTAAGCCTATCGATCTGCCGTCATTCTCTCGACGTAGTCTCTCTAATATCGTCGTCTCGATCTCGTGAATCGTATAAACTATATCCCGAATTTTCGGAACTTCTCTTATAGCTTTGCTTCTTATTTGACCTCCTTTGATATTTTTCAATGTTTTTATTTTTCCTACCCTCATCTTCGTTCATGTTGTGTCCGCTCGAGTTTCCTCTGCAAATTTGAGTAAAGGTCGATTGTTTTGTGTATGCAGACTTTACTATCGGTGGACATCTATTTGTTTTTCCATATGAGGTCTCACAGATAGCCGGAGATTCTTGATGCTTTATGGGGTACGTACTTCTTCTTCTACTTCTGATTGTAAGTTTTTAGCGTTTGTGACCTCGACTCCTAAGTATGTACATTGAATACACGGGTGAATAGGGTTGTCGTTCACAGCTAGTTTACATCTTATAGGCTCTTTTGTTATTACCAATGATTCTGTTTTTTCTACAGATATTTGTAGGTTTTCGGCTGTTGTTTGGAACTTATATTGCAAACACTGTAGGTCATCTTCGTTCTTGGCTATCAAGATTGCATCGTCTGCGTAGCATAATAACTTCATTGATTTTCGTCTCATCTTGTATCCACCAGAAACTTATTTTACGCTATTTATTGTTTTATCCATAATTAAATTGAACAAGAATAGGCTCAGACTGTCACCTTGTCGAATTCCTGTTAGTATTGCAGTTTGTTCGGTAATGAAACCTTATGCTCAAATAATTTCTGAATTTGTCTGCTTTTGATAGTAGCCGAATTAACATATTACGTTGTATTTGCATGTTTGACCCTTTCTTACAGATTCCGGTTCAAAAATAATAAATCCGCAGTAACAAGGGGCTCTTCTTAATCCGAGGTCCCTGGGGGACACCTAAATGCCCGCTGATATCTTCACCTCTGTGATTTTTTCCAGGTAATTCGCTTAGATAATTGTGAGCAGAATTAACGTGGATGACGAGCTAATATCAAATGAAAAGTTTCCTGCCTAACCGAGAAACAAAACATTTTTCAAATGAAACCATTTTTGCCTTTTTTCCGAGCAGGTTCGCATTTTGCAATCCGCTGTATTGGCTATTTTTCAGTGGTGTTAGATGTAACTTTCACCTATTATGTTTGAATAGAGGCAAAAAGCCGCATCAATAAGGCCCATCAATAACTATCTTCTGTTTCTTTTCAGTTCAATGGGACCGTTCCCTGTTTAATTCCGAATATTTTACCTCCCCTTGAGTTTTCGTTGAGACGCTTTCTTGGTCTGCCTAGTGGTCTCCATATGTTTGATTTCTAGTTTTTAGTCCATCTGTTTTCTGATCTTCTATCTACATGATTTCTCGTACCTGGTTTACGTTCTTTCGCCCATCTCACCATATCCTTGTGACGGTTGTTGAACCAAAAAAAATCGTTAAAGACTAATAAGGTTAATTGGAAGCCAAGATAATTCAAAAACGTGTAATTCGAGTAGATTAATAGATAAGAATTAAGTATTACTTGTTATTGAATGTGTAAGTTAAAAATATACCAGTGATTTTGAGGATATAGTTTTATTAAATTTCCACTGATTGAAGGACCCTCATCTTCAATCATTATAACCTGAATTCCTAGTTCTTTTTCAATATCCTGATTTCTTATACTATCTCCGAAACTGACTCCCTTAATTGTTGTTAACGTTTTAACCTCAATCGTCTTCATTATTCTGTAGTTAATGTTTCAGCTCTCGTTTCTCCCTCTTTTTCTCTCTCTCAAATATCCGCTGACCCTTGATGCGTTTATCGCTCGAGTTCGTGTTTCTTCTATCAAATACAGCTCTCACTTAAAGTAGCTACTTTGAGGTGATTGAATTTCATTTTTTGCTGTATAGATATTATGTTGTTGTCGAAAGCCACTTTACATCTAACAGGAACTTTGGCTATGACCATTGATTTGATCTTTTTAGTTAAGATTTTTATATTATTATATTCATATGTTTTCTTCATTCTATATAGTAGGCCCAGTAGGTCAAGTGTTTCATCAGCAGCATATTAAATCACTTTTAATGATCGATTCTTTAGTCTGTATTTTGCGTTGACTTAAGCGACAAAGTATCCCAACCTGTCGTATCCCGGACATAATTTGTACTTTTCTCCCCGTCCCGTTCTGATTTTAATTCTTGTTACATTTTAAGTTTTCTTTAGATATTCATTATTTATATTGTTATCTAGGATTTTTAATACGTTCCTCAATCGTATTCTATCAGAGTCTTTGTTGAGGTCAACAAAACATACAAATGTGGGCTTGACGTTTTATATATTGCATCGACCGTCGATATGTTCTTTCTGTACTCCCGTTCTTCCATCATTGGAATTTCATTTTTATATAACTGATATAAAAAGTTCTTTTTAATACTCGTGAGATTTTGTGATGAAATACCAAAGTGTACTCTTTTTTTAGAAATATTAAATGTATCAGATTTAAAAAAAAACTTCAAAATAACATTGCTATTTTGAGGGTTGTTTTTTGAGCTTGGAATGCATATTTAGAAGAGTATATTTTGATGTTTTATTGCCACAAGTCTACAGAAATTATACATAAAAATTATTCTTTTTCGACCAATGATTTCTTTTCAAATTACTAGCATGGAAAATTTCCTGAACATGTCGTTGATATTAGCAAATTCGGTGGTACGACACAGACAATTATACTTTTTTCAAAATTAGACATCCGTCATTAATATACAGGTTACTGCTTAAGCGTTCTTAAGTGAAAATTTTACTAAACAATTTTACCAACCATAAAAATAAATATTAAGTTACTTTACTTACAGTAAGTAAATTACATTTGAGGTCAGCATTTGATATGGTAAATTGTAATTCTTCTTTTTCCAGATTATGGTACTTACGATTTTGTAATCATTGGCGCGGGATCAAGTGGCACAGTACTAGCAAATAGGTTATCAGAAATAACATCATGGAAAATTCTTTTAATAGAAGCTGGTGATTTCTCTGATGGAGGCTTGATAAACATTCCTGCTTATTACAACTACCATGCCAAATCTAAATATAATTGGGCCTATACATCTGTTCCTCAAAAAAACTCTTGTCTTGGTAAGAAACAATTATTTTATCTTTATCTCATCACAGTTTATCGTGATGATATAAATTTAAACTCACTTTTTACCTCTAATTTATTTATATAACCAAATCATATTTTAAATACTAATTTATATATACTGCTCTCGATTCGTATTTTCGTTTCTCGTACCTATTAACACATCTCGTGCTTATATTGTGAAGTTGAATCGTGAGAATTTGATTTCAAATATAATGTTCTAAGAAGGTTGCTACATGAGTTTTGTGATATACTAATAGAAACAAGTACTTATAATTGGATATGACTTTATTGTTCTTTAAAACCAATTGTCGAGGCATTTTTTCCATTATGATTGAGGTGCCTCCAAATCATGTGATTTGAACGCATTAACCGCTTCTTCAGGTGTAGAAAAACGTTGACCTTGTAATTTATTTTTGATCTGCGGGAAAAAGAAGAAATCAGTGGATGCCCAATAAAGAATGTACGGCAGATGATGCTTTGACTGAGCTGATGTGGGAGAGCTCGCACTGTCGTAGTGGAGAATGATCCGTCTTCTAGGATTGGTTTCCCTGAATATATGAACACTTCTGGCAAACAAATCCTGGTGTATCATTCAGAATTGACCTCTCTACAGTGCTCTGATGGAACGATGGAGACATGTTCCATTATTCCGTAACGTAACCATTTGCTTCGAAGTACTTTGTGTGCAAACAACTTTTGATGGATTTGGTTCATCTTAAAAGATTCATAAAGTCGATTATTGTATAGTTTCGGGCTCATATGCATAAAGCGATGAATTGTCGCCTGTCACAACCTTATAGACGTCGATGAACCGCCATTGAATTTTTTCAGCATTTATTTGCATCAATCGACACAAGCTTTTTTTTAGAGATTATCAAACTCTGAGGTATCCGACATGAATAAATCTTTTTGACACCAAAAGTCAAAGCGAGTTGACCGGTACAATGTTGTTGCTTTAATTCACGTCGAAAGTCATAGAAAATCATCGCACGAAAATATTCAAGATTTAATCCCATTTTTCAAATATCTGTGAATAACTCAAGTAGTACTCGTATGACAACACGTTCTTAGTACGGTCACCTTTAAAAATTTATGCTGGAAATGTCATATTTACATCCAGTGTTGCAATATCTCAAAACTTAAGTAGTAACCCTTGTATTAAACAGGTTGCACTAATTTATTGCTCTATTAATAAATTCTTATCTTTAACGGCTATATAATAAATAACTATAACATAATAAAAAATTAGTTTGGGAATGTTATGAAGTAAACATTTTTATTTCATAAACAAGAAAATAATAATTTACTAACAGTTCAAGGCGCGATTGCAACAAGAGTTTGAATTGACTTTGCTTGTTAATATTTATTCTTGAAAAAAATGAATTTATTGAATAATAATACTTTTCACGTTAATCTTGGTACAAGAATGAATTGAATAAAATAGATACTGATGATAACAAACTTGTTAAAGTATATTGTGAGCATATAGCTACGGAAGTGAAAACGAAAATTATTCTTATAGGAACTATTACTTTCTAATAACTAGCTGGAAAATACAACACTATTGAGGAAAGTTGAAATTCAATGTCATGGATAATAACAAACAATGCGATAAAGCTGAAATTATTAAAAAATGGTTGTCATATGTGAAAAAATAGTAAATAAATTTAGTAATTTCATAAAGTGTGGAAGTTTGATGTATATAGTGAGTTTTAAAACAATGGAATAAGTTTAAAACGTCCACACTTTAAGGTATTTCTATGTTTATTCACTTTTTAACTAATTTTTCACTCATTAGACCAACATTTGATAAAATCATCACATCTACCTTCTTTTTGTTCCTACATGTTTACAGTATACTATTTTAACTGTGTTACTATCAGCATTTATTTATTAATTTATTATTCAAATCAAATTTAAATCAATCTCAAAAACCAAGATTGACGCCAAAAATAACTTTTTTATTCAAGTTCTTAATGAGATACGAGCTATCACCCTTAGGATTTAAGCCGCATTCACGAGTCATTGAACTATCAAAGCTATTTTACATTTAAAACCTCATTTGGGAAAAATAATATAAAATTTTTTCACTGAATATCTTGCCGTCAAATGCTTACTTTAGTAATAATGGTCGTTTCTATTTATTGCAGGCAATCCAAACAAATCCTGTTCCATAGATTGTGGTAAAGGAGTAGGAGGTGGAACATTAATAAATGGATACGTCTATTCTCGTGGTCCACGCGAACAATACAATAATTTAGCTAAAGTGATTGATGATCCATCTTGGAACTTTGATAGTTTACTGCGGTACTTTAAAAAAACTGAATATTTTCATTGGAACGAACCAGAACTACCAATAAATATTTCATATCACGGGCAAGTTGGTTTATTGAGTGTTCAAAACGCGCTGTACAATGAAAAATTTGCTAAACCATTTTTTGAAGCAAACAAGGAACTAGGTTATTCAACAGTTGATTACAACGGATCTAGTATGATCGGCTCTTCTATCATTCAACAATTCATCAAATTTGGTAATAGAGAAGATTTTGGAAACGTTTTCATAACTCCATTCCTTGGGAGGTCTAGTTTGGAAGTTACTACAAGAAGTTATGTCATAAAAATTGAGATTAATAACGTGACCAAAATAGCAGAAAGTGTTTTATTTACTAAAAATGGGATAATTTATCGAGCGAAAGCCTCAAAGGAGGTCCTATTATCAGGCGGAACTGTAGCCAGTCCTCAAATTCTCATGCTTTCGGGAATAGGACCAAAAAATCATTTAGAGTCTTTAGGCATTGATGTAATTCAAAATTTAGAAGTAGGAAGTCGATATAAAGATCATGCTATTGTAACAATACCATTTTCTACTGATGTTAAATTGCAAGAGACGCCTTTCCCTGTAAAATTAGTACAATACTTACAAGGTTACGGTGATCTAACAGCTGCTACTCGCTCTCAAATTCTGGGCTTTTTTCAAATAAATAGGAATATCAGTAACATACCAGATTTTGAAATATTTTCCTATATTGGTCAAAACCTATCGGCGACAATACAGTCGGAAGTTCAAACTGTTAAAAACACGAATATTTCATTTGTATTATCGTATTTTGGCTCGAAATCAACAGGTTCACTCCGATTAAAAAGCAATAATCCCTACGAGTACCCATTAATAGACCCTAATTTACTTTCCGACGCTAATAACGAGGATATAGATGGATTGTACCGCAGTTTAAAATATGTCTTCAAGCTCGTGGATACTAAGCCGTACAAAAAATATAATTTAAAGTTTTTAGATGACCGTCCTCCGGAATGTGCAGTTTATCAATACAATTCCAAAGATTACTGGCAATGCTATTTAAAACAAGGTAGTATAAATGGACTGCATATGACAGGTACATGTGTTATGGGTACTGATCCATCGGAAGGGGCAGTCATAGATTCAAATTTAAAAGTTTACGGAATACAAAATCTGAGGGTTGTCGATTCCAGTATTTTCCCTGAACCCATAGTAGGACATTCGACTATTCCATGTGCAATGGTAGCCGAAAAAATAAGTGATGTGATAAAAACTGAGTATGGACAAACTGTATTTTTAGACTGAATGTTATAAAAACATATTTTGTATCTGCTAATTTTTTATTTTCTTTTCTATGTAAACCTCAACTTTTTGGTGAAGAAATTTTCTTGGAAACTTTGTTCAAATTGAATTAATCTCAGTGACAAATGCGTGAATTATCAATCGCTTAGCATGATGTTTTAAATAAGAAAAAACTCCGTTTTTTCTATATTATCACATACACAATAACACAACCCACCGATAAATGTAATTGGTCTATATACATTAGAAATAAAAAATAAATTTCGCGAGAAGATATTTCATTTTTTGTAATCATGTTTTTTCTACATCCGTTATAACATTCACGTTTTTTTTTCATTCATAAAGGATGTAATTTCTGAATCGGTCAAAAAGCGTGACAAAAAGTACCGAAGCGGTTCATCTTTTCACGTAATAATAATAATATTGTTTTTTTCAAAATAGTGGACTGTGAACACTTTCTTTCTTATGTCAATTCGTTTCTGCTTTGAACTGTCACAATTTTATTTCTTGATATTCGTTCAAGAAAATCCGTTTTGTGTCTAATTAAAAGGTGTGTAGTATTATTATTAGTGATGGGAGAAGATTCATAGTCGCTGAAGTTGCCGATTCATAAACATCTTCTGGTGTGCAGTTTAAACTTTCTTCACTATTACTCTCCAATGAAATGAGACGTCAAAATTATAACCACGTGAATAATATAGTAATACAGTCCATCCGTGAAGCGTATAGAAGCAGAAGAAGGTACAAGAACACGAAAAATACCAACTGGTCAACAGAATTCTACCATATAGCTACAAAGTGGGCGTTTCAGGAAGTTAGATTTACAAAACAGTTTCACTACTACGCCTACCTGTTAGGTAGAGAGACATGGTCTGGGTGAACGTTTTGCCTAAATCGGGGAGAAATTTACTGTGTTGAAAGCACGGATTGTGCTAGGTTCTAATGTTGAATCAATATTCCGTCAATCGTTTCCCAAATAAGAAATTGACTCGAGGTAGCTACTGTTTGTTTACATACTATCGAAGAAAGAAAAACGGAAAGTATTTGGGTTCAACCTTCAGAAAGGCCCAGCTTCTTTAATATTTTCAAAATGCAAGATGATATTAAAAAGGTTTTTTAAAAGTATGTGGCCTCATTGACGAACTTATAGCGAAGACAAATGGTTGAAGCACAATATACCAACATGAGAAACTATTTTACAAACAAATCTTCAACTGTCCTCGGTTTTGTTTATATATATATATATATATATATATATATATATATATATATATATAAATATATACTTAAGAGTCTACATTTACATCTACATCTATCTGTATGTCATACTTAAACACAAAGATACTTCGAAGCACACTGTGCTAGGATGGAAGAGAGACTGACGTGTTGTACAGGAGCCAGGTTGTGTGTTCACTTCCATCCATAAATCTTAGTACCTCTTACTGTAGTTCAACTCTTCCCGGATCTGGGCGTTTGCCTGGATCGTGTCCCTGGCGCTACTATTGTTACAAAATCACCCAATGATATAGACAGCAGAGCCGGTTCTGTTCTAATATATAAGCTAAAGTTTGGCGAGTGCCAACAATGTTTTTCAGCTGCTTTTCAGCGATATTTCAGCCGAAAGATTTTGGGAATCACAACTATATACCAGGGACAAAGTAATTGTATCTACATCAAACTTATGGATAATGCCCCGTTACAAGGAACCACAACATTGCATCCAGACGTACAAAAGTCACAAAGACATTTTTAATAATAATAATTAGCGAGTGCGAATATTTCGAATGACCTATTTACATAATGCTTTCGTGATTGTTTTTATAAATACAATTTCTAAGAAAGTTTCTTCATTTGTTAACGGAAAACCAGAGACTTCAGAAGTCCTATAAAATGCTTTTGGGTATATAAAGCTATAATCTAAAAGCCGTAGTTAGACAACAAGTTTATGTTACTTGATGGTGAACATCGAAAAATTGAGATATGAGTTTAGAAGTATATTGGAAAAAATAAGATGATAAGTGTTAGTGAATAGGTTAGTGCGTAAGTAGCATTACACTATGTTTTCTTTGAGTGCTGACCATTATTGTCAATGTTGAAGCTGGTGCAGAAAACGTCAGCAGTTATTGCTCCTGGAATCGGACTAGATAACCTAGATCATTTTTGCGACATCTGCTTGGTTGCAGATATTTCTAACGAATTTGAACTAAACTATTGAACTGAATCGTATATTGTTGATTCAAGTAATTCATTATACTTCTAGCGTTCTCATGATTATACAATACATCTAGTATAATCACATCAATACGTATATTTATTTGTTCAAGCATAACAGTTAACTGAACATTTCGGATGAATTTTGTTCATTTTACATCGAATTATCTGTGGTAAATAATAATACACAGCTGTTGAAATTGTCTTTATTTTGGTAATATAAATATATGATTGATATTTCCACAATCAACACAAAAAGAAAAAAAATTGAGTTTAAATAAACTATAACATAAAGTAGTTGTAATTATTTGTTTATTATTATTAATAAGTCAACAAAACGATATTAAACCTTGTATACTTGGTAAAACAATAACTCGAATACCCAGTAACATTATTTTATTTCTAAAATGTGTACGAGTTCGATTTGATAGACGAGTTAAGATGCTGTCAACGTTATGGTTAGTTTTTGTCATATGCCTGATGTCACTTGTCAAACTTTTATATAAATTTTGTTAATAAATGTTATGGATGAGTTCCTATATAAAATATATTTACATCATACGAAATACATAAGATTTTGTTTTCATTCCACTCTCATATTTTTATTATTTATATTATCAACGTCAAGCATCGATTTGTATAACAGCCAAATAGATATGAAAGAATCTGCAAATATTGTTGTTCAAGGTAGGGGTTTGAAGCAACATATCAATATTTCAAGAAATTGTACCAAACAAAGACTGTGATGGCTTTATTATCATAATCGTCATATATTTCACAGTGGAGCAAAAGGCACCTGTAGGTGTTTCGGCAACTGTGATAAAATGCCATCCTTTTATATAATTGAATAATAGGCATTTCGGTACACGGCGCGCGGTGCAACGCCGGAGCAGCGAGGTGAGAGCGGTGCGATAAAACCTTGACGTGAACGTATCTGAGCGAGTGGCAGCAGCGCTCTTGAGCGCGATCGCCGTCTTGCTGTCCGGTTATCTCTCGATATCTGAACTATCATGTACAAAAAGTAATGATATCTTATCAAAAACATAAATGTGAAATGAGAGTTCAATATTATGATATATGCCTTGTTTGTTGATATCAACGACACAAGAAGTGGGATATAAATCGGTGCCAAGTTCAATGGTCAATCCTGAAATTTATTTATAATTACATAAAATATCGTTTCTTCTTATATCTTATAATATATTGCAGCCTAAGGTTTGGCTAGTTTTCATATACGAATTATATTACAGCATTCGCAAGTTCTAAACCTGTTACTTGTCGGTCCTTATTTTATTATTCTGAAAATTTGCAACTGACTTTTTGACCCTACTTTTAACGATCTGATTCTGAATTTGAACTTTGTACACTTGTCAAAGACTGCTGACAATGTGAAAATTCGATAAAAATATCTTATTGTTTTGATTAGATTCTGAATGAAGATAGAATATACAAAAAAATTTTTAAATAAAAGTTATCATATTTGCACAGATACATTTCTAAAATATTTTGAGGTTCAGTTCAGTATATGCGTGACAACTTGAAGTAAATTTTTCTTAAATAGGACACCCTGTGTATTTGTTTACTATCGAATTTAGTGTAAAATTCTGCATCTAGCCCTGTCTTTTTTTCCCATAAATTGTGACGTTGCCAAGTTAGAGCGAAAAATAGGATAAGAACTGTTTACTCGCACAAAGGATTTATCTACAGAAAAAATTCCGGATAGAAGACAGCCAAGAAAAGAGACATTGGAAAATGGTGGTCATTTTCAAAATTTAATAAAATAGTCATCTAAAGTTTTTAGTTATTTTTGTTTAATTTGTTTATTTTAAGTTTTGTAGATACCCTGTTTATTTTATTACAGTTTTTAAAGGTATAAAATTACTGGTTTGATTTTGTCACAATAACTAGAATTATTTTACACTGTCATATTCAGTGTTTACTTATTAAAAAGGTGGATATCTTTAAATCATAAACTGAAAATGCAATTTTCTTAAAAGCAGTAAATTTTAGAGTGTACATTACCAGACATTATTTGAAGGTATAAAATAGTTTTATGAGATGGTAAAATAATATACTGGGTGTTCCATTTAAAAAAAATGGAGTTTTTGCTAATTGATCTTATCTAAAAAACACCAAACGAAACTTCTACTCTGTTCAGACATTTCAGCCATCCTTTACGTTCGTACTTACCAAACAAGTTTAGTTACTTCTCACTAATAACGTTTACTAGGCAGCATTTAAAGTGCAACAATTTTCGTCATATCTTCACAATTTATGGGAAAATAAAAGACAAGGCTAGATGCGGAATTTTACGCTTAATTCGTTGGTAAACAAATATATAGGGCGTCCTATTTAAAAAAACTCTACTTCATGTTGTCACGCTTAGGCTTTATCAAAAATATTTTAGAAATGTGTATCTGTGCAAATATAACAACTTTTATTTGAAATTTTTTTTTAGTAAGTTTTGCACTTCCTCCTGAGATTGTCGGTTGCAAGGTTGTAGTTTGACCTAGGAATTTTAATTGGAAATACCGTTCTTGTAGATAGGATTTTAGGATAAGGATATTAAGGATATTAATTGCTTATTTCTCAAAGTTTGTCTGACCGGTCTATATGAATTCACTTTCTCAGCTGGTTTTCGTGTCTTTTGTATCAGTATACATTGAACTAGCTTCCGTGGTAGTGGAAAGTAGTCTGTTCTTACGACCAGCTGCTTTAAATATTGTACTCGCTTTTTAGAAAGTTTTTGCCAGAATCTCCCTCTGACTAAGTTGTATCGTGGAGATTTTTTTGGATTTATTTTCGTTTGGATTGAATTCTGTACTTATTTATTTGTGAATTTTCGCAGCTGGATGAGCCTTGAATACTTCAATTGAGTGTTTGGAAAACACGCCGGAAGGAGGGGGTTTGGTTGGTTATTTACTTTTTTATTTCCTTTTGAGTATTATCTAGTCTGAGTCTGAGCCTAGTTTTATCAACTGGGGCTCTAGTTCTTTGCCGTATTTTTCTACGATTACGTTTGTCGGAGATTTTTTTTATAGTTAGCTCTTGTTGTTCACCTTAGATTTCATTCTTAGGTATCGTTGTCCATGTTGTTTCTTGAATAGACTTGATGAGATGTTCAACAGCGTTGTCAATGTTAAAGTTTGTTTTAAGTAGAATGTTAAGGTCCAGCGTCACCTCAAGTATGCTGCGTAATACGTTCCAGTTAGTAAATCTGTTATTTAGAGTTGGTACATTTATTGGAATATGTGAACGGCCAGATGATAGTTCATAACATGATTGGGCGTTAGGGAAGTCTTTAGAAATACTGTTGTATGTATACGTAAATCTACTAAGACAGGTAGCTTATTTCGATCATTGGGCCAGTAGGTTGGTTCTCCATTTGACATGTAACCAAGGTTATAATCTTCTTAGGCGTTGTCTACCTTTTGGGGTAATCAGTCTAAATCCCAATGATTGCAGTTCCTCCATGTGCGGTGCCGTCAGAATTGTTTGTATAATAAATTGAGCAGCTAGTTTCTGAAATAATTATTATGTCTATATTGTGTGTAAGTAGAAGTTTTCCTTCATGTTGTGACAGTCCGTTCTCATTCCATATATCCACTTCAAGAAACTTAATTATTTGTTCAATTTATTAGTTTAGACACGACTGTATTAAGAAGGTTTGGATCTGGAAGAGAGGTAACAAACAGTGGTTCATTTTTATGAGTACTTAGTTTCTTGTGAGTGGCTTACTCTCTGGGTAAAGCTAAATTCAGGTTGTACATTCTGTATGATACTTTGCTGTATTACTGTTTCATTTTGATTTTACCTTTGAGTAAGATATTTCGTTTGTTGAAGTTTTTCTTCTTCTTCTATAAACGGAGCATCACACAATACACATTTTTGGGCGGGGACGTTCAAATTTTATCTTACAGCTTAGGACAGATTCCAAGAAATTCATCTATTGTGGGTGGTTACCTGGTTTATATCAACAAAGCACATACGAGTAGGTGGCGAATATTTAGTTTGAAAGTGCTTTATATTCCAAATGTTCTCTACTGCGTGATCGCGTTCTTCAACAGCTGGCTTTAGGTCCATTGTGTTGACTCAGTAGTGCATGTTTTTGAGAATTAAAATTAAAATATCTTTCATATTGTATGGAATTCTGTACTACTATTTAGTCAATGGCTGAGTTAGTGAGGTTATGTTTTTGACACCTCTTATAAAAATTGGTGGTGGTTTGTTAGGTTTTTCGGGTTTGTTAATATTTTGGCTTTCAGATTTTTTATCAACCTCTATTAGGTTGTTTTTCAAGATTTCAAATCTATTAGTGATATTATGTAAAGGATGGGAATATATAATATAACCTGGCATCTGTTGTTGTCCATTTGTCATCTGTATTGTGGAGGATACGTAAATGGTTACAGTTCCAAGCTTCATTGAGGATACAATAGTAGTGAAGTTATTTGTTTGTGAAATAAATGTAGGCTCTGGTTTTGTGTCAACGTAGTCGGATCGAAATTCACCTCTGTCTCATAGACACCATTGACGATTGTTAGCACATCACAAAAAAACTTTCTCAGCTAGGACAGTTTTCTTTAATTCTAGCTGCGATAACGGATCACCGACGTTTATCGTTCGAAATTCTTTTCAGTATGAATATTGTAAAATGCACAACTAATTAACTATAAAAATAATTATTTCCAGCACGTTTTTTTAAATAATGTATGCATTCCCATACATAATTTTCACAATAGAATATATATATATATATATATATATATATATATATATATATATACACTCAAGAATTCTATACATTTCTATGTAGATATAGGAAATAACAGCACATAGAGTCAGCATGAAATACTTGAAGTTATTGTTTCTAGTTTCTTCATATATTTTTGTTGAAACAACCAACATTTATAAAGACGAAACAGGCACTATAAATTATTATATTGATTTGATGAAGAATGGTGTTAGAGAATCCAATAATTACGTATTTCCTACAGATGCACGTATGTACGAGCCTGCAGATAATGTTGTAAACGGTAAGAATATTTTTTATATGAATTTTTGAGAACTGGTATAGTCCGCTTATATTATTTATCGATAACTATTTATCGATAACAGTAAAGACATTTCTTACTATTGTCAATTGAATAATATTGATAATTCCATGGAATAATATTATTCAATAGTCATATCAAAAGCGACGTTAAAATTTTAATCATATTTCATCATTTTACTATGACAAGTATACTTGTTGTTGATAAAGTCGAAATGAGAGGCAGTATTTCTTCTAACATACTAGAGTTTTGTTTCTGAGCTATACCAATGACGCCATGGTATGTGCCGATAATGAAGATGATCTTCAAAGATCAATAAATATTTTTAATCTCACAGTACAATCTTAATAGTATAGTATGACTATTTCGACTGAAAAATACAAATACATGACATCAAAAGAGCCCATTAGATGCAAATTAGAACTAGAAAGTCAAATAATACAACAACAGAGAATAGACGAAGTAAGAGGACATATAGCCAGAGCAAAACGGGTCGCGGGATGTCTTCAGAACGTAGTATGGCGAAACAAATGTCTAAGACAAGAAACATACGAATTTACAATCAGATCTATAATGACCTATACATCAAAAATAAGGCCAGAAATATAAAAAACGAAACAACTTTTGAAGACAATAGAAATAAAAATTCTCGGGAAAAATGCTACTAGACCGAGTTAGAAGCGAACAAATCAGACAAACCTGTGACGTAGACAGCTTTAATTAATCGGTACCACAGTGCAAAAAAATTTTAACCCACTTATAAGTCGAATGATAGACGATAGACTAGTTGAAATAGCAAGAGATAAATCTCCAATTGGAACACGGAGTAGAAGTCGACCACGAAAACGTTTAGTGACAACCTAGAGCCAGGATGAGGAAAGATATCGCAGAAGGAACGGGCGATAGACCTATTATGGACGGAAGAAGAAGATATTAGAGTTAACCGCAAGCACAACAAAAAATTCGTACATAAAAAAGCAAATAAGTTTAATATCGTATACAAGTATTCCATGAATTGCTATATAACCGAAAGCTGAAAATGTGTTAATGGTGTATTTTGGTGAATTAAACAAAAAGTAAAAGTCGTTTGAATATTCATAACCCATGTGGATAAGCATATAAATACGCAAGCGTTCCTAAACCGCCAGTTCGAGCAACAACCAGAAAACTCAAGACTTTTACACCAGAGGAACGGAAAGAATTTTTTAAAAAAGCAACAGATCATCCTTTTTTTCTGACCAAAGTTAAGTCACCAAAAGCGGAACTTTAAAATAATCTCATTAGTATCTTGCACAGGTTGTAATAATCATAGGTTTAATGGGAGTTTGCCACACGAATGAGTTATATTCTACGAAAACTGAGGATATGTAAGATTTCAATAGAACCCTTATAATCAATCTACCTATTGCTAAGACAAATACATCTAGATCGCTTACTATGTCAGGTGAATTTTACAAACTTTGCAGAAATAATTCTTCACTGTGACCCCCTCATGCCAGAACAAACAACAACCTTTTATAGTTAAATAACCAGAATGGTAAATGAACCATATAAAAGTTGTCATATATAAGTTGGCTGTATTGGTTAACAAATTGGTTTAATTCTTAACTGAAAGAAGGAATACCAATTTTTGAAACCGATAGGCACATTTTAAAACTAACATTCCTCGAGTTAGAAGAGAATTTTTTGTTAACTGCTTATCGAGGGGGCGAGAAAGATGAAAAAGTAAAATAACTGTAGAAAAAAATGGCCATTTGGCTGGTGTTTTCCAGATTATAAGAAGAAAACCTGCAACGCCGACGATCGACGAGGCGGAATTTAAAATAGAGTTTCACCTAATGGCGACGGGGGAATTGTCAAAGAAAGCAAGGTAATATTCAGAGAGATCGTCGTAGGCCGTCGCTATTAGCTGAAGGAGGAAAGGAAAGTTTCCTCTTGGGTTTTGAGGGAAGTGATTCATGGGAAGAGGAACGTGTTTTTGGCAAGAAAATTGTTTGATTCGATGGTGTGAATCCCGTAGCGGGTTTGTAGGTCATTTAGACGGCCGAAGATTTAAAAAAAAACTGAAACTTTCATTTATAATATAAATACTAGCATAACATAATTGTGATTAATATTATTATTATCTTTACATTACAATTCATATTGCTTGATATTTGTTTTATTAGAAATTTTAGCACTACTACTTGTATTTTTTGTTTTCCCACAATTTTTTGATGGTCCGCCGATCCTTTTTCATTTCAGATTATGGTACTTACGATTTTATAATCATTGGTGCAGGAGCAAGTGGTACAGTACTAGCAAATAGGTTATCGGAAATAACATCATGGAAAATTCTTTTAATAGAAGCTGGAGACTTTTCTGATGGAGGTTTTATAAACATTCCGGCTTATTTTGACTACCAGTCCAAATCCAAATACAACTGGGGCTACAAGTCGGTTCCTCAAAACAACTCGTGTCTTGGTAAGAAATGATCGTAATGTTTCCTGTATTCATTTACGGTTTATTATGTTGGGATAAATGTTATTGCATATTTACTTACTTCTAATTTATTTACATTGTAAGCTATGAACTTATATTTCAAATACATTACTCACTAATTCATATTTATAATCCAAATCAGGGAAGCAAAAGCGAAATAATTTTGCCTTGACAGGCGACGATCGAACACTTATCCTGAAAGCCGGATTGTCTTGTCTAAAAGGGGAAGTGTGGTCACGTTGAGCATGCATATCCGCTCAGTAACTTACCAAGGGGATCACGTTGTTATAAATTATATAATGATCTCGTTTGTTTCAGCTCATCTTACTAGAGATTTTTTAAAACCAACAGATTAAGATTATACCAGGATTAATTCAAAATATATTCATCTGCATTTTCTGCTATAACCAAAGGAGCAACTGGTTTTGTAACATTATGGCTATACCATTTTTATTTAGTGGATCTTCATTCCAATATAGATAAAAAAAGTTTGTTGGTGTAGCCTACCTAATAGTCGCAATCTCACTTATTCATTTCAACTCAAAAGACCATCCAAGATCACTTTTTAAGAAAGTATTATGGAAGTAGAGAAAATCTGACAATGTTTTCGTGCTATTGACGATTACGAAACCACTCTTTTATGACTCTCCCTCTTAATGGTCTTCATTGTCAACAAAAGAAGAATCTATCGAATAAAAAAGATGAAGATATAGAAAATGCAGAAATCTACTTGTATTGTGTTCCGCTAAGATTAAATACATAACAAGTGTATATGCTATTGGTAAGAATAGCAGAGGTTAATCGTTCAGAAACCTGTATTTTTACGATTTTGGGACGTTATCTCTCCATGTTCTGAGGACGAATGGTTTGTAATAGTAGCTAATAACTGATTAAAAGGAGTGGATGGTGAAAGATGGAAAGTTACATATAAATAAATGGGTAATAGAAGGTGATTGACTGGTTTCGACATGGAAATCGCCTATTTGTGTTTCATAAATGTTTGCACATACGAATGCTCTTTGACTAAAGAGTCACTTTTCATAATGACAGCACTGTCGCTACGACGGTTACATATATTGTTAGTTTACTCCATACCTTAGCCTTTTTAAAATTCTTATGCCTCTCCCCTAAATAACATACATAATTTTTAATAAAAAAAATTGAAATATTCGCTCAAGAAACTCAGTTTTCTTATTTTCGAAACTGAACTTTTGTTTTTTCATATTCCTATTTTTGTTAGAATATTATCATATTCATTTAAACAAACATGAAGTTTTTCTCATCTTATTTAGAGTGTAATTAAATTATAAATCAAAATGCTTTGATAGAATATAGAAATAAAGAAAAATCATACAAAAGAACATTCATATGGAAAATTTTGTGTCTGAACAAGAAGAATATTAACTAATAATGATTTATAATAATTAATCCGTATAAATCATTTATATAATAAAAACTATTAGAGATAAAAACCTTTTATACTAGAATCGTAAGAACTAACTAAACATTATAATTTAGTAATAATTGAAATCACGGTTGCAACATTCATGATATTAACAAAATACTGCCCGCATTATTCTTTTTTGATTGGATTTAAATTCTCATTATTAGATTTCAAATTACCTGCTGTTTTGTAAAAGATATTTTTTCAACTCCATGAAATTTACAGTCTGTTTAATATATGTAAACAGTAAATAAATAGTGTATAAATGGTATTATTTTAATGGATTTAATTCTATATCTATATCTCTTATTGCAGCGTTGTACTCACTTTTAAGGGTGAGGATGTGTAGGTTTTTTTGTACGACGGAATTGGGCACGTACCCCCAGCGTTAACTAAAATTCTCAGAATCTTATTTTGGAATCCTTGTATGATTTGTCTGGAAAGTAGATCCCCTTAGCTGAATTCCGTATGTCCAAATGGGCTTTATAGATAATGGTATTATATACTAGAATTTTATTGGTTAATGACAGCTGCGATTTTCTACCAATTAACCAGTAAAGCTCTTGAAGTCTAAGTATCAGTTGCTTTCTCTTATTGAATAGTATGTTTATACCACGTTAGTCTGCTTTCTATATGTACATCCAAGTATTTTACGCTCTCCGCTTGTGTGAGCTGGCAGTTATTCAGTATGACTGGAGGACACTGGTCTCTTCTCAGTGTAAATGTATTATGTTGAGATTTTAATTCGTTGGTTTCTATTTTCCATTTCTTCAGGCATGCTTCTATTTTATTTAGATTATTTTGTGGATTCCTGGTTGTAGTGAGACGCTAGTATTGTTGTATCATCTGCGAACGTGGAAACTGCAATTTGCATTATGGTTGGTAAGTCCGAGCTGAACAAAAGATACAGTACCGGTCCCAAAACGCATTGAATATTTGTTGTTTCTTTTATTCCTTTTCTTGTTAGCTTCTGGAGAATTCTGCCAGTTATGAGATCCTATCTTGGTGCTTTTTTAGGATTAATTTCTTTGATTTCTTGGTAACTAAAATTCTTCATAGGTTTATCCATTTGGAAAGGGGCTTCTTAGTAATTGTTCATCTCCCCCATGTCTTCTTGGTTGGTTTCACTATCAATCGGCTTAAATGATTCGATAAATGTTCGGCAAATACATCAGCTTTCTCTTTGTTGGTTCTGGCACATTTTCCGTCTTAATCTTTAATTGGTGGAGAAGGTTGTTGTGGTTTGCTTAGTTTTCTTGTGGCCCGCGACAGTGAATAGACAGTTGCTTCTGTCTGGTTTGAATTTTTAAGAAATTTGTTGAAGATAAATGATCGCTTTAATTTATTGTAGATAATCCGAAGAAATCCTGTTCCATAAGTGCTGGAAAAGGAGTAGGAGGTGGAACTTTGATTAATGATCACATATATACTCGTGGTCCACGCGAACAATACAATAATTTAGCTAAATCGATCGATGATCCATCTTGGAACTATGATAATTTACTGCAGTACTTCAAAAAAACTGAATATTTTGAATCGATCAATCCTGAAATACCAATCAATATATCGTATCATGGGAAAGTTGGTTTATTAAATAATCAAAATGCGATGTACCATGAAAAACTTGCCAAACCATTTTTTGAAGCAAACAAGGAACTGGGTTATTCCATGATAGATTACAACGGACCTGATATGATCGGAACTTCTGTCATCCAGCAATTTATCAAATTTGGTAGAAGGGAAGATTTTGGTAACGTTTTCATAACTCCTTTCCTTGGGAGGCCTAGTTTGGAAGTTACTACAAAGAGTTATGTCATAAAAATTGAAATTAATATCAAAACTAAAATAGCGGAAAGTGTTTTGTTTACTAAAAATAGAAGAATTTATCGAGCAAAAGCTTCAAAGGAGATCCTATTATCAGGCGGAACTATAGCCAGTCCAAAAATTCTCATGCTTTCTGGGATAGGACCAAAAAATCATTTAGAAGCTTTGGGCATCGATGTAATTCAAAATTTAGAAGTAGGAAGTCGATACAAAGATCACGTTTACGTATTTTTACCATTTTCTACTGATATTAAATTACTAAAGACGCCTTTTCCTGTACAAGTAGCACAATATTTACGGGGTTACGGTGATCTATCGATTGAAACTGAAACTGTGGGCTTTTTTCAAATTAATAAAAGTGGCAGTGGAATACCAGATTTTGAAATATTTTCATTTGTTGATCAAAACATAACAACGAAAATGCAACTCGAAGTTCAATCATCAAAAAGCACGAATATTTTTTATGTATTATCGTTTTTTGGCTCGAAATCAACAGGTACGCTGCGATTAAAAAGCAATAGTCCTTATGATTATCCATTAATAGACCCTAATTTACTTTCCGACGCTAAAAACGAGGACTTAGACGGCTTGTATAACAGTTTAAAATACGTTTTTAAGCTCGTGGAAAGTAAACCGTATAAACAGAGTAAATTCAAGTTTTCAGATGATCGTCCTCCGGCATGTGCAGCTTATCAATACAATTCGAAAGATTACTGGCTATGCTATTTAAAACAACGTAGTGGAGCTGGAATGCATATGACAAGTACATGTAGTATAGGTACAGATCCAAAGAAGGGGGCAGTTGTCGATACAAATTTGAAAGTATACGGAATAAAAAATCTAAGAGTTGTCGATTGCAGTGTTTTTCCTGAACCTATATTAGGACATACAACTATTCCATGCGCAACTGTAGCTGAAAAAATTAGCGACGTGATCAAAATTGATTATGGACAAATGATATATTTAGATTAAATATTATAAAAATATATATTACAACTGCTTTTTTTCTATTTTCCTTTTTTACCTGAACCTAAATTACTTTGAAATCTAATTCTACTTTCAGTGAATACATGTTGATTTCGAGAAGAAATTTTGCTATTTCTAGTTGAACATATGTATATAGTAATATTTTTTTAAAAAAAACAATGGTTTTCGACCACTGTCGTCAACGTTTAAGCTGGTGTAGAAAACATCAAACCAGGTGGCACATAACGTAATCAGCGATAAATCGTAATTCTAATTGGGTATGCTTGAGGGCAATAGGAGAAACATGTTAGCTTCTCTTTTGGAGTAATGATTTAGGAGGTTATTGCTCATGGTATCGGGATTAGTGGATTAGATATATTGGAATTAGGCTACTACTACTATACGAGGGTTGTCCATGCTTCCCTAACTCATCCTAAAGATGTCAGTAATTATCAATATAAGTTCGGGAACATGTTTACTCATGCGTTAAGAGATTCTCACTCAAATTTCAGCCATTTTGGAAGTTAGGCTTCTGTTTGACAATCATATAAGTGAGTCATTAGGAAAACTTTTCTGGAAATGGAAAGGGATACGCCTAGGCAAATGAAAGAAGACTTAGATACTGTGTACGGAGACAATGTACATTTACAACCGTAAAATTTTAGTCAGCTGAATTCAAGTCTAATACAGGCATCAGATTGTATGACAACGACCGATCGTGATGGCCAAAATATGTATACGTAAACTACTCGCACGTTGGGTTTCGTATTTGCTTACTTTGCACTAAAAACAGTAAACCAATAAGAGGAAAGTACTATGCATCATTGCTAAATCGTCATAGATAAAATTCAGAAATTGCACTTCGAATTACTTAACCACTTACCGTTTCAAGTAGAGCTGGATCGCGGCGACTTTTTCCTGTTTTCTAAGTTCCAAGTTATTCAACTAGTTAGAGCATCACTGACTAAGTGTATAAATTTAAAAGGAGACTGAGCTTAAAAGTATAAATGATTATGGGAAAAATGTCTTGTTTCTTTATTAAGACGGCCAATACCAATTGCATCCCTTATATATTATTCTTTTCTATTCTTTAGAAAATTTTATACATAATTAATGTACAATGTCGTACACCTACCTTTATTAATTATTTTATTTCTCATTTAGCTTTTCATATTGCGAAAATAAGTAAAAGCCATTCCGGCTTTCCTTTTTACTAATATAAATTGGAAAAAACGATACAAAAAAAACTTTTTAAAAGTTCGTTTAAAACTCACAGCCCTAGTAACTTGTCTGCCTGCAACAAAGTAGTGAATAGTATCAGTGCTATTGTAATTTGAATTTCGTGTACTGTACGTAATTATACCAGAAAAATTATTCATTTAAAAGAAATGCACAAAATAACCATTATACAAATTAAGGGTTAAGGAAGTAACACACGAAAAGTTTCCAAATTTGCTAGGTATATCACAACGAATAATTACAAACCAAAAAAGCAGTTTCAGGAGCTTGGTCATGTAAGATACATAAAAAAGTAGTATTCAGTAAATGATGGTACGAAATTAGATATTACGCTTGAGTTTCAACAGAATCTAAATATTATAGTCGAATTGTTCAACGTTGGCCACACATAAATGTTTGGTATAAAGTAAAATAAAATGCATCCCTACCAAAATGATACAACCTCAGGACCCCAAGGAAGACGATTTCGATAAGAGAATTTTTTTTTGTGAATAAATAATGGCAATGCTAGATGACAATGTGATCCAATTAAAAGATGTTTTAGATGAAAGTACATTTACTTAGGTCATGTTACTCGTCAAAATTGCCGATATTGGTCTAATATGAATCCTCACTGGATTAGAGAAGTTCGTGAGCAATATTCTAAAAAAGTTTATGTTTGGGCAGGAATTGCTGGAAATCATTTCGTAGGTCTCCTTCAATTGAATAGATATGAAATTTAGAACTACTCCAAAATAATACCGTGCCAACTCCGACAAATTTACATTCTGATCCAGCAAACCAACAAGCTCTTGCTAGTATAATATGGTTTCAGCAAGATCGAAAACCTCTCCATTACCAAACCAATGTAAGGCAATAGCTGAACCAAATTTATCCAAATCAGTGTATATGGAGGCGTAAATTAATGAAATGGTTAACACGATCTCCTTATATGACACCATTAGACTGCTTATTATAGGGATATGTCAAAAGCATGAGTTCAAAGGAAACTGGGCACTGTAATACGCTTTGTTGCCAGCTTTCACTCTCTCCAGTATCTCCAGTGCAGTTTCTCTGTTTCTAGCTATGAGAGAGTCAAGGTATTTGAAGTTGTCAGTACGCTCGAAGATGTAGTTATCAACCGTAAACGCTGCCGTGCCAGCTTGGTCTCGGCTGCGCGACATGAGCATGTACTTCATCAAGGCTTCGTTCGTATTGAGTCCTCCTCGATTGAATTCTTAATTGAACGTCCGGAAGTCCTCTCTAAGCTCTATTTCCCTTCTGCTTAGCAGGTCAGTATGGTCTGGTAATCTAACTTCTCTATTTATCGGTTGAGTAGGGTTCCTCCGGGGTTGGTCTGCAGCATCCTTAATATTCTTTCAAAAGTCTGGTTGAACAGAATACAAGAAAGAGCATTCCTTTGTTTCAAACCTCTTTTGACGATGAAATGATGTGATATTGTGCGGGCTACCTTCACCTTGCAGTTGGTGTTGCATAGGGTCATGATCATCAGTCTTTTTGTTGATAGGACAGATAAGTGCTATGCTCCATACTTCTGGCATGGACTCCTCTCTCCACACTTTACTGATGAGATCATGGATCCTTGCCTTAAGTTGTTCGCTTCCATACTTAAGACGTTCTGCCGATATAATAGCTTCACCAGAAGACGTGTGGTTCTTCACTGCTTTGATGGTATCCTCTAAATCTGTCCTAGTAGGCTCGGCTACGTACATGTTGTTCTTACGTAGAGCTGGGCCACTCGTCATTTCCTGAGGAATACATTAGTAGCTTTTCTCCCAACACTCTCTCATTTATTAGTTATCAAATTTATTCCCTGTTGCACGTCGTACGTGGTATTAATCAATCATGAGAGCACCCCGTGGTGGTAAATTTATCATGAATTGGGTCTCAGGTCAGTTTTTGTGGTAAATAAAATTCATATCATCATAACAATTACACAACTTACTTCCATTTTCTCATTCTGTATGAACCATGACTAACTGCAGTCCCTTGACAATGGTAGCCTGTCGTTACTGTTATCAGAACAAGCTTTTTAATGAAAATGAGAAAGGTGGTTGAATGTTTTGACCATGTAGATAAAGAGGCTCTTTTTTATTATATATCAGACCTAAGCTTCCAGATATTTGTTCAAAGAAAAAAGAAGTGCATTAGATCCAGAACGGTTTGGACAAAGATTGACGAAAGAGAACAGAAAAAAGATTAAAAAAAACTCACAATTCGTAAGATCATTAATATGTCACTGGACAGTGTACTGTTTGTCCGAGACTCCAGGAATAGGAGAGAGGTAAATATCTCGAGCAAATTAGAATTAGAAATAGAAAGAGTACAAAATTTAATTCTGGATTGCAAATGATTACAAAGCGAAAAATAACCAAACTAAGTCGAGGTTGCCGCACAGATCACAAATATTTATGTTATTTGGTCCCTAGGGGTTACATTGGATCTAGATCTGAACTATTAATACAACAAACTTTAATGGCGCGTAATTTAAATTATTTCAAGGAAGAATAGCTAATGAACTTTCAAAGTTAAGTTTTTGTTTAGAATATTTCGCAAATTGGACAAAGTTAAAGAAATAGTATCACAAAATGAATTATCTGAACTAAACGTGTTATTATTTATTTATAAGGGGAAAATAAAACTTCAAGAAAATATATATTTTTAAATAAAATATTGCATACGATAATAATAACTAAAATGTTATATATTAAGTATAAAAAAATAATTATACCTAATTCTAATAATTTTTATTCATTGAAAGTCATAATGAATCTCTAGTATTGTTTATAGGCTACAGCCTTCTATTGAAACATTTCACATTCTTATGAGTCTCTCTCTCTCTCTCTCTTCTAGCCGTTTTCTATCCTTTGGATATAGGCCTCTCTCATATTTTTCCAGTTTTCCCTGTTCTGTGCCACTTGGTACCAGTTAAGTCCGGCTGTTCTCTTGATATCATCATACCATCTTTGTTGTGGTCTGCCGGTGCTTCTTTTCTCCCCCCAAGGTCTCCATCTTGTTATTTTTCCGCTCCAGTTGGTGTTATTTCGAGCAACATGTCCGGCCCAGTTCCATTTAAGACTACCTATTCGCCTCACTATGTCCTCGATTTTGGTTCTATTTCTTATCCACTCATTGGTTTTATGGTCTTTAAGCGTTATTCCTATCATTTTCCGTTCTATTGATCTTTGATGTACCTTTAATTTATTCAAGATTTTCTTTGTTAGGACCCATGTTTCACATCCGTGGGTTGTTACTGGGAGAATGCATTCCATGTAAACCTTGGTTTTTAGTTTGAGGGGTAGGTTGGAGTTGAAGACGTGTCGCATCTTCCCGTAGGCCGCCCATCCTAGATGTATTCTGTGGTTAATTTCAAGTTCTTGATTGGTTTTACCCAATGTTAATTCTTGACCTAGGTAGATATAAGAGTTCACTTTCTTTATCTGTTGTCCTCGCACATTTATACTCTCTTTGTTTGTCCGTTGGTTTGTCATGAATTTGGTTTTAGAAATGTTCATTTCTAGGCCTACTTTTCTTGCTTCTTGTTGTAGTTCTATAAGCATGTATTCTAATTCTTCACTGTTTGGGG
This sequence comes from Diorhabda carinulata, assembly GCF_026250575.1. Taxonomy (NCBI): domain Eukaryota; kingdom Metazoa; phylum Arthropoda; class Insecta; order Coleoptera; family Chrysomelidae; genus Diorhabda; species Diorhabda carinulata. Next base: position 18,586,603 of record NC_079462.1, read on the forward strand.
CAAAAATGGCAATGTCATCGGCAAATCTTAGGTTACTTAGTTTTTCTCCCGATATATCAATTCCTCTGTCTTCCCAATGTAGGCTCTTAAAAACGTCTTCTAGCACCAGTGTAAACAATTTGGGTGACACAATGTCTCCTTGTCTAACGCCTCTTTTAATTATGATTTCCTCAGTGTCTTCATATAGCCTTACTTTCATTTTTGAGTTATCATTTAGTGTCTGTATAATGTCAATATATCGTTGGTCTATTCTTGCATTTTTCATTGACCTGATAATTGCCCAAAATTCAACTGTGTCGAAGGCCTTTCTAAAATCTATGAAGGCGATCCATAATGGGATGTTATATTCCGTTACTTTTTCGTTCAGTGTCCTTACGGTGTGGAGATGTTCTATTGTGCTCATGCCTTTTCTGAAGCCCGCCTGCTCATAGGGTTGGTATGCGTCGAGTTTGAATTCAAGGCGGTTTGCTATTATTCTCATAAAAAGCTTGTAGATCTGTGATAGCAGGCTGATTGGTCTATAGTTTTCTAGGTTGCTTGGATCACCTTTCTTATATATCAGTATGACTATCGCGGTGTTCCAATCCTGTGGTATTCTTCCCTCGGTTAGGCATGTATTAAATAATGATTTAAGCTCTCTTATCAGTAGGCTTCCACCTTCCTTCAACATTTCCGGTATGATGTTATCGTCACCTGCCGCCTTTCCGTTTTTTAGTTGATTTAAAGCTTTTACAATTTCTTCCTCTTCAATCTCAGGTAGATCCTCGGAGCCAACGTTACATATCCTGTTTTTATGGTCACTGTTTGCTTTTCTAACATCCTCATTGTCTATTTTGGACTCGTACAGACCTGTGTAGAACTTCTCTGTTACCTTGAGTATCTCTCTTCGATCTTCTGTTATGTTACCTTGTCCGTCTCTCAATTTGATCATTTCTTTTTTATGTGCGTTTTCTTTTTTAAAGATGTTCAGACCTCTGTTTTGCTGTATCAACTCCTCTATTCGATTTTCTTGATACTTTCGTATGTCCTGCTTGGCCATTTTCCTTGCTGTTTTGTTTAGTTCGGCATACTCTACTGTATTCCTTTTGTTGTCTTTAATGAGCTCTCTCCTTCTTTCCAGTAGCTGTTTGGTTTGTGTTGTAAACTTTTCTATTCTTTTAGTTTTTGATGATACTAAACTTGTAGTTGTTTCTTTCAGTTCTTTTACCAGTCTATTGTTTGTTTCGTCCAAGCTCTCGTGTGATGATGTTGTTTCCTTTGTTAGTCGTTCTGTCAATCTTTTGCTATATATTGACTTGTTGTCTCTTATTGTATCAGGATCTATACGGTATTGCGTGCTGTTGAATTTTTTTGCTCTTTCCAATTTTGTGTTTAATACGATCCTGCACCGGACTAATCTGTGGTCGCTGCCCGTATTAAAGGAATTAAGAACGTCAACTTCTTGGACGATATGTTTATTTGGTGTTAGCACGTAGTCTATTTCGTTTTTTGTAATTCCATCCGGGCTGGCCCAGGTCCATTTTTTGTGAGGTCTTTTTTTGAAAAATGTATTCATTATGTATAGTTGTTCTTTTTCCAGGAAATTTGCAAGCATCGTCCCTCTTTCATTTCGTTTCCCCAGTCCAAATTGTCCAACATACTGTGAGCTATTACACTGCTCTCCTATTCTTGCGTTGAAGTCTCCTATTATCAGCGTGTATCTTGTCTTATTTTCTGTTAGGCTCTGTGTGATTTCATCATACAGCACCTCGATCTCTTCGTCCTCATGACTACTTGTTGGGGCATAGATTTGAACGACTTTAATTGTTATATTGGAGTTAATCTTAAGTGTTATGTATATTACTCTATCTGATATGGCTTTGAGTATTTGAAGATTTGGGGAGATTCGTTTGTTGACAAGAAAACCCACACCACCCAAACTATTATCTTCTCTTCCTTTGTAGAATAGGATATGTCCTGATCTTAGTCTAATGGATTCTTCACCTCTTCTCCTTGTTTCTGATATTCCCAGAATATCCCAGTTTATTCTGTCCAGTTCGTACTGTAGTTCCGTTAACCTTTCCTCATTTCCAATTGACCTAGCGTTATAAGTTGCAATGTGAAGTTGGCAGCCTTGTTTTACCCAGGGATTTTTAGCACCCCCTGCTCTACGACTGGTCTGACCGCTACCTTGGCCAGGGTCGTTCGAGCCGCTGGGCACTGGGGGCCATTGTTTTTGGTATGTCTTCATATGAGAGGGGTTTAGCCATAAAACACCACGTTGGCCAGACGTCTTGGTGAGTGTAGGTTCAGCCGCCCCTAACCTGGGGAACCGTCGCTGTTTGCAGCCGCCCACTCTGAGTCAGACGCTGCAGATTTTTCCTGTTGGTCCACGGGGCGTATTTGATTTCCGCCCTACCACCCATATCTGGGAAGCATTCCCCTATCCGCCACCCGGGGACGCGCTCTCTAGGAGTTACAGGCTCTCCCGAGAGATTCTTATGAGTATATGGGAACAAATGCATTACATTAATAGATTGGTAATTTTATACACATTTATTGAAAGTCGTCATTTTGAAAAATCAACAACAACTAAACCTTAGTTTTTTCAGCCAAAATTAAAATTAATCTAAAATTAACTTTAAACTAAACTTTCTTGTTGGTGATTTATTGGTTTATGCAGTAAATTAAGGATAATTATAAATTACTGGTAAACCAATAGAAATTCTCTTTTTATCATACAAATGTGGAAAGCTCCGTACACTGTCTATGAGTATTCCTTCGCCTGGCATCACTTCCCAGCCAAGCTCCAATAGTTTCCCACGAGTTGCCAAAGATATGTGAGGCCTTGCATTATTATGGTGGAGCACTATATCTTTCCGATTTGACAATTTTGGCAGTTTTTCTTCGATTACTTCAATTTCATTAATTATTGGCGGTAAGCATCAGAATTGATCGTTAGGTTCCTTGGAAGTAGCTCAAAAAACACACCTTTGAAATCCCACTAAACTGACAGGATAAGCTTTTTTTGTTGTTATTAAGCTTTCCATGTGGTTTGTGCTGGTTTATTGTGTTTGCTCCATGATCGTTTTTAAATTGTTATTATACAGGTCTAATTTTTCATCTTCAGTGATGATTCTTTTCAAAAAAGGGTCGGCTTCATGTCGTTTAAGGTGCATATCGAGAATGTTGATTCTTTGTGTTAAATGAATTTCTTTCAATTCGTGGGGTACCCAAATATCAAGCTTCTTAAATAGCCCAAGACATTTTGAGTGTTTTCCAATTGTTTTGTGTGATATATGTAGCCTCTTCGTAACCTCTCGAAGAGTTATATTTCGATCCTCTTCAATTATTACTTTGATTTGTTAATTAACTTCAGTAGGTCGACCAGAACGTTGCTTATCTTTGAGGAAAAAATCGCCAGAACGGTATTTTTTATACCAGCTGTGACACGTGCTTTCACAACAGAGCGTACGGTTCAGAATTGTGAGCCGCAGAAGCTTTCTTTTCTCTACGGAAAGAAAAAAGTAAAATATGCCGAAAGTGTTCGTTTCTGCACTCTTTTTAAAATTAACTCACAACTAACAACTTTAATAATAATCACGCACTACTTGCTTCCATAGTTACGTCAATGTGACCAGTATCACGTGACAAACGACAAAGTACAGCACTTACATAAAATAAAGCAATGCTCTCTATCAGTAAACCTCTAACGTGACACATATTATTATAATTAGTTAGCTATTACATGTGAAAGTTACAAAGGAGTCGAATTGGTGGAACATTGCTTAAAAAAATCTATTTAAATATGTAGTTATATGAAATAATGTATTAAAATCAAACTTTCATTTCACTCATGCTAAGTAGTATATAACAGTGTTTACATGAGAGCAACAGATACTATTCTGTCCACATTTGCACAATCACAAACATATTTAGCTCATACTTGATAAAGCAATTATATATCTTGCTATTAATATGCCTCGATATGCCCTTACTTTTATAATATTTTCGTGATCTTCTAAAATTCGAGGTTTAATTCGTTGTCAGTTATTATTTCAGCAAGATAACATACTGCATGTGATAATTGATCAGTGCAAGTAAATAATCTTTTAAGTTCAGTTTCACTTAGTTCTGGTTCTTCTAATATACTTAATATACGTAATGGATGAAATAATAAAGGCAGTGAAAAAAGGGAAGGTTATAAGATGGGAAATATAGAAATAAAAATGATCTCCTATGCAGATGATGGTATCCTCATAGCAGAAAGTGAAGACGACCTACAAAGATTGGTCCATAAGTTCAACATAGTAGAAAGAAGCTAAACATGGCAATTTTATCCCAAAAAATAAAACACTGGTCATTAGCAAAGAACCAATTAGATGTAAGATAGAAATTGACGGTACCAACATTGAACAAATTATGGAAACTAACTACTTAGGCCTGACACTATCAAGCTATGGAGATGTAGAATCAGAAGTAAAAAAATATAGAAAGCCAATAGAGCAGCAGGATGCCTCAATAATACAATATGCAGAAAGAGAAAAGACTAGAATTTACAAAGTCGTTATAAGATCAATAATGACATACACAGCAGAAACGCGACCGGACACGTCTACATTAGAACAACATGTAATGTGGAGTGGTTATTGAATAGAAAAAAAGAATGGAACAAACATATAAGTAGAATGACAGATGATAGGGTAGTAAAAATCGCAAGAGATAAATCGCCGGCCGGGAGGAGAAGTGTCGGTCGACCACGAAAAAGATGGAGCGATAATATAGCTTAAAAGCACAACAAAAGAAAGGCGAAATTGCCTATAGATAGACGAAGGAGAAGAAGAATTACCAGTTCTGAATTTAACTGAAAACACTACCAATGCTTCAATTACTGACCATTCATCACTATCATTCATGTTAGTAAGCATTTCCACTAATTGAATAAAATATTTCTTTTTCAGAAACACAAAATTCGCCAACTCAATCAATAAGTGTTAAACCAATATTATTAGCCAAAAGATTCGATAACTTTTTTCTAGGAAACTAGAATTAGAATAAACTCGTAATAGCTGTAAATCAATAATCGTTTTTTTATTAAATAGTTTAGTCAACAACTGTTTCCTTTTCAAATGAATATTCTTTGTTTATTAAATGCTTGAAGAAGAGCATCTAAGCGCTAGTAAGTTTATGTATAGATTCACATACAGTAAGTATGTGTTGATTTAACTCTACGTATTCTTCTTGACTTGAATTATTGAGACTAAATACTTGAAAGTCCGGATCATCCAAATCACTGAAGTAACCACCATTTTCGACGCTATCACCACACCCAGTAGACGTAGTCGGTTACGCGACTCTACACACTATCAGTCTACATTTAAGACAAAACACGGATGCATATGTGAAGTATTTCTACAATAAGGTTGATACTTATTTAAATCTTCATTTTTAATGATACTTTTCAACTTTCCAATGGTTTTCCTAGGACTTAGGTTACAATCAACACATTTGTCATCATTATGACGTTCACTTGTTTTCTCCATTATTTCTAATTGTTACAGTGAAAAATTACAGTAAAAAATTAACGCTAGTTAATTTGTTTGTGACGACAATATAGATATGTAAAATAACAAGAATTCCCGGAAAGCCAAATACATATTGGTAGAGAGCTGGAGTTTACCATAACAATTAGAGGGTAATTTAAGGGAACAATACCCGTCAAGATCTAGATATTACCTTATTATTGATATTGCTATTGATTATTGGGTTAATTATTGTTTTGATTTCTTTAGAGATTCATATTTTTGAAAGTCTACTTCAACAGTCATGTCTTCTTCTTCCTCTTGCTGGATGTTCATAAATTGTTCAAGCCTGGATGAGCCATTAATTTCTTCATTAAAATCACAGGAATCTATACTATATATCTATTGTACTTATATTTGAGCACAACTGACCTTGGCAATAAGTACACGCACATTACACAGCAACCCGACTTTTTTATAGCCCCTACAACCTTTTTTGCAATTGCAAAAAAATAGTGTTGAGGAGTTTTTCTGGAACACATGGAGTGGAGTTTTAATCGGTTCCATAGTATTTATTATATATCAATTCCCAACCCAGTCTTCTGGGTTCAGTTGAATGCCTAGCCTTGTTTGAACTTGATACAAGTGTTTAATAGCAGATGCCGATGTTGGAGGAAGACGTGATAGTTGTACTTGTTTCTTGTTTCTTTTACAAAAGTCAAGTATCGGTGTTTATCAATGCAAGGAAGTGAGAATAGTATAATATATAGGTATATAATGGTACGAGAATATATTAAAAAATTCTTAGCCTACTATAGACACAAACAAAATTTCAATGTCAAAATATTTTATTACTTAACATATTCTCCTCTAAATTGAATACATTTCTTACAGCGAACCTGCAACGTCTTTAGACCTTTAAAAAAATGTTTCTTCTTGCTCTGCAAACTAGACCTCCACAGCTTTTATTACCTCCTCGTTGGAAGAAATTTACGACATTTTAAACTTTTTTTCAGTTGAGGAAAGAGATGATAGTCGGACGGATCCAAATCTGGTGAATAAGGGAGGTATTCTAGTAATTAAAACACTAAATTACGAATTTTTTGCATGGAAACATGAGATTTGTGTGCAGGGGCGTTGTCCTGCAAAAACAAAACATCTTTGGATAGCTTTCACGCGTCTTTTCTCTTTAATTTTTTCCCGTAGAGTGATCAATAATGTCGAATAGTAATCTCCAGTTATTGTTCTACCATTATCCAAAAAATTAATCATGATTTTTGCTTTGTTTCTGTATCGTAGAAATCTACCCAAGTCTCATCCATAGTAACAATTCGGTTTAAGAAGTCTACATCGTTTTCAAATCGAGCACAGATCGAACGCGATGCTTCTAACCTTGCACGCTTTTGGTCAAGCTTCAAACATTTGGACATCCATTTTGCAGCAATTTTTCTTATGTCCTAATTGACATTAACTATATAATGAACACGTTCGTATGAAATATATCCTTTTAAATACAGGTACTTAATGATGGCTCGATACTTCAATTTTTCGATTTTCACAATTTAGGTGGACATCTTTTTTCTTTTAATTAAAACGAAACACCTTTGGATAGCTTTCCGCATCTTTTCTCTTTAATTTTTTCCCGTAGAGTGGTCAGTAATTTCGAATAGTAATCTCCAGTTATTGTTCTACCCTTATTCAAGAAATCAATCATGATTACTCCATGACAATCCCAAAAAACTGAAGCAAGAACTTTTCCAGCAGATTTTTGGACACGAAACTTCTTAGGTATATAATAATCCGCCAACTCAATTGTGAAGTGTTAGACCAACATTATTAGCCAAAAGATTTGAAACCTGGAAAACTTTGCTTTTTTCTAGAAAACTATAATTATAATAAATTCGTAATAGCTGTACTCGTAGTGCAGTACAATGCCATCAAATCGAATATTGTTTATCATTGAATAATTATACTTTATTCGTAGATATACATATTTGTTGACATAAAAAAACTTTAAGAACGTATTCACAACAATAGATATAAAGATAGTGCACGGGTGTTTATATAGTCTTTAGTAAAAATTTGTATATATGCATGTACGTAACACTCTAATAGACTTTTGTAAGCAATGTTCCACCGAATCGACCCTTTTGTAACAAATAAGATAAATTTTTTTGTTAGGTGTCACGTTAGAGGTTAGTATCAAAAACTATATATAAAATATATATCTTGTTTTTACAGTTTCTAACATTGCAAAAATTCTGAAAAAAATATATAATCATTAGTTTATCGGTATGGTTTCAATTTTATGAAGATATCTTGAATAGGTACTGGTAAAAATTTACCCCCATTATTCTCTTATAGGTATTAGTTGTGAGATTAAGTGTATGGCTATTTTAGATAAAAACAATGCAAACAAAGTAAAAATATTTTCATCAGACGCGAGTGCAGTTTTTATATGCTTAACCGACTAGATCCCTACTGTTAATTTCTGCATGAACTACAAATACCATTTCAGTGTTTTTCAACTAATAATTTTGTCACGTTTTTTTACTATTAATTCTCAATGTTTGCTGCATAAACCAAACGTAACATAATTAAAAACAGGAGCACAACTCAAAGATTTATCAATAGAAATTGTAGAATGAATTAAGTTATCTAGTCCCCGATTTCCTTATTTTAGTAGATCTATATGAATGTTCTGTGCTTGCGGACCGCCCGTAAAGTCGGGAGCGAGATTTTCAACATTTGACTGCTGCAACCGTCTAAAATAGATTTCAGAAATTAACGATAAAATAATACTAGCATTGAAAGGGTTAATAAAAAATTGAATTAACCTTGAGTCATCTGGGTGAATCGTCTATAAAATTCGTCTATAAAATTCAAATTCAAAATTAAAATTCATTTATACTACTATAATTCTTTTCGTATTCACTTGTAGAATGATTCCATTCAACTCTTATTGAGTTTATATAAATCAATTCATTCTTCATGATCCATATGTTATAAATCACTATCTTTTCTCAAAAAAACAATACAACGTTACTAGTTTTCTCCTTAGTCTGTTTATTCAACGTTTTCTGGAGATTATTATAATTTTTTTACGCAAAACTACATTTTGTTTCAAAATATTTTTCGGTTATAAACGTTAATTTTTGTGCAGTGTAAATTATAAAATACACAGATAATTAGCATTAACTGAATATTATATCAATTTGACTTGAGTGAATTTCTCCTGAAAATATGTTCAATTGACGTAAAATAAAATAATTATTCCTAACACGATAATTATGACGTTTTTTTAAATAATGTATGAGGATCCCAACATTACATTTTATAATGGAATTTTAATATATTCTTGAGTATATATATATATCTATTTGTTTGTGTATAATGGAACTCATCAGCCATAGAGTCAACATGGAATACTTGAAGCTGTTTTTACTATTTCCATTGTATATCTTTGTTGGAACGACGAAAATATATGAAAGCGAAACTGGCACTTTGAAATATTATATTGATTTAATCAACAATGGTGTCAAAGAAGCCAATAACTACGTATTACCCACAGATGCACGCATGTATGAACCAACAGATAATGTTATAAACGGTAAATATATTTATTATATTAATTTTCGAAAAATGCCATAGTCCCGTTGTCATTTATAGGTCTATTCAATGACTCCAGCGAATAGCTTTATTAGTGATAACTATGCGGCATAAACTAATGCTTGCAACTCTATGTGTATGAAATAATAATTCTATGGTACTCAAATGGTATCGTGAGTTTCCAAATGAATGAATTTTTGTTTTCAAATTTAATAATATATTAATAAGAAATCTTTTTGAAAACCACATTTTATACAAGTACTAAAAGTAAATAATATACATATTTCAAAACATTTTCGAAATCACTCTTTATAAAGGTTTAAAAGTATGCAAATAGTTATTTATTATACCAGTTTTATGAGACACTATTTTGTCGCACGTGTACTTTAGACCACGTCAAGCGCTGGGAGGAGTGCTATAAAGCAACGAAATCTACAAAATTGTGTTAACAACAATTTTTTTCTACGTTTTCCCTATTTTTTATTTGGAATTAAAATGTTATTTGAACATTATTCCAAGAAAATTGTGGTAACTGGTCGGTCACATTTTTAAACAGACTAGTTGAACAATTGAAAGTTTGAAATTTTTTGTCAAAATAAAATCATTCAAAGTTTTCCTTAAAATTGCAAGAAAATGTGTGAATAACAATGTGAAGAGTTTAATTGCACACCTCCAGAATTAAGTGGCAGAAGAGATGATAAATAAGATGCTTCCAAAAAAGTCACGCAGCAGACTATCTGAAATTTCGATTATAGCGTGACGCCAATGTGAACACAATAACCGAAAATATTATGGTTGCTTATATTGAAATTCTGGGTTAAGATAAAAAATCATCCACCCTGTGGTCCACTTATTCAAAATTGAAAGCATATAGATAAGACTTACGCTTACCTGAAGCGAACATTTTCACAAGGTTATCGTTCTATTACTGAAGCTGATGATAACGTGTACTCGACAGTGAAAGAAGGTATTCAATTAAACATGGATTTCTACATTATATAAATTCTTAAAACTTCTTCATCTACTTCAGATTGTTATCATTATCGGTTATACTGGTACTTGGCGAAGAAAAGAGCTCACTAAGATATCTTTCGACGATCTTGTGATAAAAACTTATAATATTATTGTATCTATACTAAGACCCATTTGATATTAACTTATAGTAGAGGCTATTATATTAATAGACCCATTGGAAATGCCTGAAATATCTAAAATTGCCAGATTCTGAGCTCTATACAGGTCACTGTTTTTGGAGGTCTAGTGTCATTCACTTAGCGAATGCAGACAGTGACTTGGTTACAATAAAACGACATGGGAGTTGGAGATCCTCATCTGTTGCGGAAGGCCACATTGACAATTCTATCAAGAAAAAAATGGAAATAGCTCAAATGTCTTCATATTTACATAACATAAACAAATCATCATTCAGATTTGAAGCTGTTGGTGACAAAAACGTCAAACAGAACTTCGTGTCAACTGAAAAACGACCAGATATAACTGTGAATGCAAAATACACAGCAAATTTTAACTATCGAAGACAATATATATTTCCTTCGTTTAATAAATAGTATATTATAAGGATTAAAAGTGCATATTTTTTTACGGGCAATATTTGCAGTTGCGAGGCGAAGCGCAGAGCAGCCGAGTGAATGCAAAATTGCGAGTAAAAATAGGCACTTTTAGTCCGTATGATATATACTATTTTTTCCCTAACCAAGTCAATATTAAAATAAAGTTAATTTTATTCAAAAATCCTTAATAATTTGGTAAGAAATTTGAACATCTATTAATTATAACAGCGATAGCAAGTCGGTAGTCAAGGATGTCTGGTATTGTTGGTAAATATCGATTGTCAAGTAGACGTCAGTAGACGTACTAATCATATAATTTTTGTAGTAGTTTTTATGCTGCTTTCAAAATGAATCTCGAACACGATGAAAATATATAGTTGCCCAATTAGTTTCTTTTACTAAGATGTAAGAGACAATATATTTTTCTTCAAATTTCAATTTCAATTAGAGAGCTTAAATGCAATTACTTTTAGTCCTGGGATTAAAAGTAGCGTTTTTAATGCTAGGATTAAAAGTGTTGCTAAGAAACAAGCAAATTTTTGTACGGAAAGGGAATTGATGGCTTTTGCACCTAAAAATAGTACAAAAATGTCAACATTTTTTGATGGTTGGAGAAAAATAAAATTTTTTCGAAATCGGCAGTAAAGTGAAACATTTATGCCGATTAGTCGATAGGAATCGCTATGAAATCGCTTTTCGGTGCCTAGCCAACTGAACTGGCATCCGCTTCATGTTCGACAGGTCTCAATATATGAATGAATTTCTTTACTTTATTATTTCATCAATACGATAAAAAAAATAAAACTGCATTAACGAACCATAAGATATTAAAAAAACATAAATTCAATTATAAAGATTCAAAAATTCTTGGAATGGAATCTAATATACAAAAAACAGAATTTTTAGAAATGGTTCACATTCTGATCTGACCTGAATAATTTAAGTAAAATTGACTGACATAAGTCAAAAAATCAAACTATCGAGTAATAAGCGTTTGAAATTGATTGAATTTAATTTTCACTTTTCGGATGATAACTCAAAAACTGACTAAGTTAACGCAATAGGAACTATTGAGATGACATTATCTGAGATAAGATGTTCTTGCGCCATTAGTATAATAAAAGAGATTTTCTAATTTTTTTACTTATAACACTCAACCGAAGATGCGATATATTAGTCTTGAATGAAATAAAATTTATAAAAAATTTAAGCGATCAGATTTTTTATTTTAATAAATTTTTTTCCACGCTATTATTAGCAGCTTCTGAAATTATACGTACTAACCTTGTTTGTCTTAACCCCAACCATGTCCTTATTTTTTACTTTGTTGTGCATTTTTGAACTTCTATTAAGTGTGGTTTTCAAAAAAGTTTTATGAATATCCATAACGCTAACTTCTCGTATTAATTAAAAACGTTTCTCCTAAATTTCTCCTAAATTATTTTTTTTAATATTAAGCTCTCAGAATCAATAATATTATGACCGAAATTTGTATTTTAATTATTAATATTAAGAGTGCCATTTATTGCAATCTATATAGAAAGTATAATTGTTACTAGCGGCATCTATTGGTGAAATCATGAACAGGTCTCTTCATATAGAAATGTTCTTTGAGACACTTTTAACTTTTTTAAAAAGTACTTTTATTTACAATAAACGACTTATAATTTCTACAGAAAATAACTTTACAGACAAATCAATATTTTAACAATGAACAGTAACAAAACAATGAATGAACCTAATTTAATGCAATGAACTTATATTTATTTGATACGTATTTTGGAATCCGCTGACTATGTGAATATTGTTTATTGCACTTTGGAATCCGCTGGTCGTGTGGCAGTGTCGGGGACCTTTCACATTTCTATATGTAATATCAACTATATAATTAGTTAATTACACTAATTGGTCAATTGGTTAGTTAAATATTGATTACAAAATGTGTCCCATACAAAAAGACAAACAATGTAGCTTGAATATAGAGGAGTAAAAGAAAGAACTTTCATTTGAGATTATTAGTATTATCATTAACATCGCAATCCAGATTTTTAATTAATATTGTTCAATGCTTCAGTAGTTTCAGTTATAGTTTCTCTTTCCATCCTATGTTGTGCACATCCTGTCGACTTCAACGTTTTTCTTTGTATTTTAGATTATGGTAACTACGATTTTATAATCATTGGTGCCGGAGCAAGTGGTACAGTACTAGCAAATAGGTTATCGGAAATAACATCATGGAAAATTCTTTTAGTAGAAGCTGGAGACTTTTCTGATGGAGGTTTGTTGAACATTCCAGCATATTATGAGTACCAGGCCCAATCTAAATACAATTGGGGTTATAAGTCTGTGCCTCAAAAAACCTCGTGTCTTGGTAAGAAATGATTATAAAGATTTTATTCACTATTATCGCGCTATATTTTATCATCTATAATTTATTTCGAAATAATCAATTTATATTTAAATGTACTATTCACTGAGGTATATATTCATTTGTCGGGATTCGAGTTTCTGTTTCTCGCAAGGCTGGAATACTGATCTCGTATTTTATGTGGAGAAGTCTAATTGAATCTAACATATGTTCATTGAGATACAGGCAGTTTCGAAGCCTATATTAGTATTGCGTAATTATTCTATATGAAGATATAGAAACTATATACGAGTATGCTGCAAACCCGGTCTTAATATCGATAGCTTTACAATATTGGTCCAGGCGCTGTAGCAAAAATTTTACTAAAGCCTGACATCAAAACCAACAATAATTTTTGACACATAAGTAGTTTTTGACGAGTACTTTAAGGAAAAAAATTGTTTTGCGGTCACGGAAAAACTGTAAAAATTAGTATTTCATCGATAACGTGCAAAGAATTGAAAATTTCGATACAATGTATGAAAACAAGTATTTAGAACGTGAAAATTCTCACAAAATGGAATGTACTTGTTTTTTAGAGATACGTGGACCTGCAGAATTATTATCAATTTGATTTGCCGGTTATACATAATTGATATTTGTATTTCAAAAAATATATTCTTTTATTATCTATTGCCCCACATCCACATCAATTGAAATATGTTTCTTAGAAGTAAATTTCTTAAAAGCGGGAAAATGATGAAATCATATAAACCGAGTGAAGTTTATAAGGAAATAGAATTTTTGAACTTAAATAAATGAAAATGAAGGAAAAAATTACTAGTATAAACCAGAATGACCAAATGTACTAATTTATTAAATTATTAATGGTAAGTAATCACCCGTGTGAGACATCGTCGCTTGCGATTACAAAATAAAACTGGCTTGAGATTACCAAGAAAAAAATGAAGATGACTAGGAGAAATATCAGGTTCTGTAATACATATTCTCACATTGATGAAGCTATAGTCAATAAGATAGTCTTATTAGCCTTATCAGAAGAGTTTCCATGTGTTTTGAAAAATTTCCAGAAAAGTTGAATGAAAACTCTCTCACCGCACGTTTTTAGACGCTTATCCTGAAAGATTAGGATCTTCGGACTAGAATGACAAATGGATTGTTTGAGGAATCTGCACTTTAATATTTTTATGTCAATCGCAAAGACATCGATGGGAGAAAAATTGAATTTGGCAAAAGTCAAAGTGAGAATGAATGTTGTATCTCATTTCTCCAATTTTCACCTACTGAATTTCTGAACAAACTCTACTAGTCGAAATAATTCATATTACATAAAATTACATTAAACAAAATTATTTCAGCTAAGCTAACAAATAGAAACCAATTTTGACGACACTTGCGAGCTGTCTATATCAATTACTGAAGGATTCTCCTTCAAAATTCCGTTTACTTTGGGAGTTTCATCCTAAAAAGAAGATAGTTATAGAGATTTTTCGAAAAAATATGTAAAGACCTTTTTAGTGCAGATTTGATTTTCACGTTCTACAAGATTTTTCACATACATTGTATTGAAATTTTTAACCCCTACCATATTATTGACAAAATATCAATTTTACGGGGTTTTCCCAGTGTTCATAGCCGCTCGCTTGCAGAATAATTTTTTTCTTAAAGCACTATTTAAAAACTGATCGTATACCAAAAGTCATTTCTAATGTGTCAGGTTGAAACCCTTGGTTCCTGGACTATATTTGAATTATTGATATTCTTATCTACCTATATATAAATTATTACCCAATAATTCGGTACCTCAAATAAGTTGTTAGTCCCGGTGGAAAAGCTTGTAATGAATATTTCTTTATTTGGTAGCTCAAAAATTAGTTTTAAAATATTGGATACCTATATATGAAACTTTAATCTATATTTGTCTTTGAATTCGAAACAGCTCTTACAACATTTTTAAACTCATCCATATTTTGTAGATTTGAGAATAAAATTTGTACATTACTTCCACTCAAAGATTTACAAGTATCTCTGAGTGTACAGCAAATCTATAACTTTCTGTACTACACCTTCTAGACAGGGTTGTGTGAGAGTAGCGTTTGCAAGATGCAAGACAATTATGTCCTACATGAGAATGGCAGGACTATCTTGTCAAAATCGGAACGTATGGCAAGTTAAGCATATATCAAGAGCTTTATTGTCATTAGAAAATTTTACAATTTTATCGATAGAGCAACACAATTTTATATTAAATAATATAAAAATATAAAGTAATAATTTGACTTAATATAGTAATAGTTGGAATTATGAATAAGGTAACTGTGTATTTATGAAAAAAACTAAATACGTTATCAATTTGAACTGATCTACCTACTTCTTAAAATGAATACATTTTGGATTTTATTATCCATTTTATATATATACCTATACCTGGTTCCATGAACTGTAGCTCGAAAACCTTTTTTTTATTTTAGGAAATACCAAAATATGTGCTTTGACAAGGTTAAAATGTGTTTAATAGATGTTTTAAAGTAGAAAACTTTATTTCCAAAATATTAAAATCATTATATAAAAGTACCATATCTTAAAAGATTAGGATTTTTGCACACTAACTTAATTGAATTATTCCATTCTATTGAGTCTATGGTAAATTGTTGAATTCTACCACATAATAAGATCTTTCAAGCAGAAATGTTTTTGTCATTCTTCAGAACTTATTGAATGTATTTGCCATTTTTAATTCCTAGGGTAGCTGATTGAATAATTTTCTATAGTCTATTTCGGAAATGTATAGAGCAATAAAATGGGGAATATTGTGTAGGGATAACTTAGGTACCGTTTAACCTTCTATTAGTGCCTCTGCCTAATTCCAACCCTATTTCAAATTTAGTTCAACGCATCAGTATTTGCTGTTAAGCCGTAATTAGTGTTCACAGTATTTTCACAGTATTATAAGATTAGTAACAAAAAGGCGACATTTACACCAACGAAAAGATGTTCCAATAATTCTCCACTATCAGTGAATGAAAAACTTTTTTAAATGTGAACGATTGCATAAAATACGATTACCCGAAATTTACTGTACAAGAAACTGTCGACCGATGTTCCCGAATGACTGGAGTTGGAAAATCCACCGTTTTCAAATTACTGCGGGAGAGAAATATAGCAGGCCAAGTGGAACCTCCCAAGAAAAGTCCAGGCAGACCAGTAAAAGTCCTTGATGACGACACCAAAAGTGTAATTCGAAGAAAAGTTCATTGTTTTTATTTTTAAAAAGAAATACCCAACCTAGATAAGATTTTAATGGAGCTTGGCCAGGATGACAGTATTCTGTTGATAACTAAAAAACTTTTATGGACCACTTTGAGAAATATGGATTTAGCCTGTGAAAAGCATAACCGTAAAGCACTTTTACTGGAAAGCGATGAAATTGTTTGCTGGCGACGAAAATACTTAAGAAGTATAAAGTAGTACAGAACAAAGTAGAAGAAAATCTTTTATCTTTATGAGACGTGGATTAATGAAGGTTATACAGTACCAAAAATGTGGTAAGGCAAAAATATAACCAGTGCTCGCCAAGCTTTCATGGAAGGCCTGTCAACGGTGCCTTCAGGTAAAGGGAAGAGATTAATAATCGTCCATATTGGAAGCGAAGAGAGATTTTTAAAAGAAGGTTTGCTAACCTTTCAGTCGTGCCATACGGGAGATTACCACGAGGATATGGATTCGGATGTTTTTGAAGACTATTATGGTGAAATGATAAAATATCTTCCGGCTGATTCAGTAGTAGTTATGGATAACGCAAGTTATCATTCTCGACGCATAGAGAAGACTCCAACTTCTTCTTGAAGAAAACAAGAAATTATTGATTGATAAAAAACTAAAAGCTATAGGAAATTTACACAAACATGGTTTTATGAAATACGCCGTGGAAGATATAGCAGAATAACATAGTGTAACTGTGCTGCGCACACCGCCATATCATTGGGAACTAAGTCCTATAGAACTTATATGGGCGCAAATGAAAGGATTTGTAGCAAGACACAACATGACATTCAAAATGAAAGACGTCAAGCTACTGTTTGATCAAGCCATTAAGGAGGTGACACCAGAGAACTGGCGAAAAGCAGTCCAGCATGACATTAAAGAAGAGAAAATGTGGGTTCTTGACTACTTGATCGATCGGACCGCCGACCCGTTAATTATAACGTCAAGAGGAGATGAAAGTTCCTCAGATGGCAAAGAATATTATGATTTTTCATAATTTAATTTCTGCATAATGTATTTTTTGGATAATGTTTAATAAAAAATAATTGTATCTATTACTATGTACATAATGCCTAATTTTTATTCTGTTAAAATAAATTTTTTTTCTTTTTACGAGTATCCTACCGGCACGCCTTTGGCACCATATTTGCAGTGTTTGTGAATGAATAACAATAGGGTAAACCCATATATTGACCCAAACCCGGGTGGTACTACCTGCACTTGATAAAAAAAAATTACAATGAAATCAATGACAAACTATGAAAGTGGCTTAAATATAGGATATAGAAATAGGACGAGAGTTATTAGTGTTATTTTTCTCACCTCCCTTGATTAGGAGAAAAATTATAGCTGTTCTTAGACAGCTAGGGAAAAGCCCATTTTCAAAGGATTCATTAATAAGAGAACATAAAACGTTAATCATCACAGTGTGTTGCTGTTGTGCTGAGTATGGTTTGCTCTAGCTCAAATCTATCTACAAGTCTGAGGAAGAGACTGTCAATGATTCTTTTAGAAGGAACGAGGAAAGAAAGAGCATCACGACTTGGAGATATTTTAGAACTAATATTCTTACTTACGTACACGAAATAATTGTTAAGTTTCAAGGAATTTTAAGTCTCGAGATGTGATTGTTGTAATAGTTTTGCTTAAGAGTTTTGATGGTTTTCCGATACAATAATCTATAGTTATTGATATAATTGAGGATATGAGGATTGTCTGTGAACTTTTTAATGTACAAAAGTGATCTCATATTGTTGGATGAAGCTCGTGTTCCTTTCGTAGTCCATGATTTGTGATGATTAGCTTTACGAGGCCGAAAAGGAAATTCTGTATTGTAGCACATGATAATTTTACCGAGAAATTCTGAAAAGTTAAAATCGTTAGAAAAATCAATTCAATCATTAGCTAAACATAAGTCATGAAATTTTATAAAGTTTTATTTAGAGAAAATTCTCACAACTCGGTGTGTTTCTTAGGAGATTTACAAGGCATCACAAATTCGGTGAAAACAGCATCTTGGTCAGAGAGACCTGAATTAATTATTAAGTGATTCATATCATGGGGTAGGGTCTGACATTATGTAATTTAGAATTGAGGAAGTTCATTTATTAATTCGAGTTAGTAAATTCACGTGCATATTTAGCTGAAATAACTCAAAAGTAGGTATTCACCAGAGACTTCCAAATGGCACAATCATTAGTAAAGTCAATTGAATGAATTGCCTGTAAATCATAACCTATCAAATTGGAAAGAGACACATTTCATAAATAAAAGTTTGTGGTTTTCTAAGATAATTTATTGTCGACATATTAATTAATAATAATTTATAATAATGGATAATAAAGTAAATATTTTGAAATTATTGTCTTGAAAACGCGCGTTCATGTCATTTTACTACACAGAAAAAATTCAACTAATTGCTTATACGAATATTACTAGTTTCGATTTATTGTTTCTGTTATTTATCAAAATAAGAAACTTAGAATAAGATACCGGTACCACAAAACACGTACTGGACATTATTAAAAATAATGAAACACAGATTTAAGAGATTAGAAAAATAATACTTTTTAAGGTAACTATTCACAATGTTATACTAGAATACAAGTGGCTCAACGTAACTTAAATGAGTCTACACGTCTACACACGCTAAACTAACAGGGTCTTTGTTAAAAACACTTCATCTATTATTTTATTTTTATCCAAATTATAAAATTCATTCAGCTTGTATCAAAAAGCCAGACTGGACAAAAGATTAAAAAAAACTCGTCCACATGCGAGCATTTCTTTAAACTATCATTAAATTAAACCCCCTAAATCGGGGGCTTAAGATGATTTAATCTTCAGTTAAAAATTATTTTGATTCACGGTGTTAGAAAAATTCAAAAAATTGCAAAAGTAAAAGCTGCAGAAGACATATTTGAAGATGATCTTGATTTTCTTAAGATTGTAGGTATGGGATTTTTTACAAGGTTCAGACCTCAAAAACCAACAGTTTTTAACATTTTGGATATCACTTCTTCCAGTGGCCTTATTATATTATTATATTTTAATATATGTTACTTTCGCTGTAATATCCTTGGTAGAATTCAAATTGACGTTGGCAAGGAAATTACTTGTGAATAATGGGATTTTATGGACTCTCCCAATTATTTTTAAGGTCTGTTGTTCCTTGATCCAAAGTTCCCATATTCTTTACAATGAGATAATAGGGCTCAAAGAACGAACGCAGAGATCAAAATACTGTATGGTCGAGCTGAGATGGGATATGTGTTTAGAGCAAAAAGACTCCGTTGAATGGGACATATAGTCAGAATGGATGAAGACAGTTGGGTGAAAGATCTTTGTTAAGGGGAGAAGGAGCGAAAATATTTTGAAAAAGGCTGAAAAAAATGGGATCGTCAGTGTTTACTTTTCTTTCAAAAATTATTGAAAAAAACTAATTCCAAAATATAAGTGACCTAAAATCAAAAACATTTAGAGTTATAAACATATCAAGTCCGGGCCTCCTTTCAAACTAAAATTAGGAAAACTAAGGCAACTGATGATGGCCACATTATTGTTTTTTGCTTATGTATTATGTTCATAATTTCGAAGTAATCATTATCGGATTTTAAATTATCGTCGCTATTTTAAGAAAGATAAATAATCTCTTGTATTTATTGTAGGTAATCCAAACAATAGCTGTTCCATATACTGTGGAAAAGGAGTAGGAGGTGGAACTTTGATAAATGGATACTTTTATACTCGTGGTCCACGTGAACAATACAATAATTTAGCTAAATCGATAGGGGATCCATCTTGGAACTATGATAATTTATTACAGTATTTTAAAAAAACTGAATATTTTAATAGGAACAACCCGCATATTCCGATAAATACGTCGTATCACGGACAAGTTGGTTTATTAAATGTTCAAAGTGCGAACTACAATGAAAAATTTGCTAAACCATTTTTTGATGCAAACAAAGAACAAGGGTATTCCATGGTCGATTTCAACGGACCCAGTATGATAGGCACTGCTGTCATTCAACAATTCATGAAATTTGGTAGAAGGGAAGATTTTGGAAACGTGTTCATAACACCATTCCTTGGAAGGTCTAGTTTGGAAGTTACTACAAGAAGTTATGTTTTAAAAATTGAGATAAATAGCGTAACTAAAATAGCCGAAAGTGTTTTGTTTACTAAAAATGGAAAAATTTATCGAGCAAAAGCTTCAAAAGAGGTCCTATTATCGGGCGGAACTGTAGCCAGTCCTAAAATTCTTATGCATTCAGGGATAGGACCAAAAAATCATTTAGAAGCTTTAGGTATTGGTGTGATTCAAAATTTAGAAGTAGGAAGTCAATATAAAGATCACGCCTATCTATCAATACCATTTTCTACTGATATTAAATTACAAGAGACGCCTTTTCCTGTAAAATTAGCACAATACTTACATGGTTACGGTGATCTAACAGCTGCGACTCAAACTGTGGGTTTTTTTCAAATAAATAGAAATCCCAGTGACATACCAGATTTTGAAATATATTCCTTTTTGGATCAAAATGTAACGGCGACATTGCAATCAGAAGTTCAAACAGTCAAAAACAAAAATATTATTTATATATTATCATATTTGGGCTCGAAATCAACAGGTTCACTCCGATTGAAAAGCAATAGTCCATACGATTACCCATTAATAGACCCTAATGTACTTTCCGACGTTAATAACGAGGATATAGACGGAATGTACCACAGTTTACAATACCTTTTTAAGCTTGCGGAAACTAAACCTTATAAACGGTACAAGTTTAAGTCTGCGCCTGAGCGTCCTCCAGCATGTGCAGTTTACCAATACAATTCCAAAGATTACTGGCAATGCTATATAAGACACACTAATACATATGGACTGCATATGACAAGTACATGTGCTATGGGTACCGATCCAACGAAAGGGGCAGTTGTCGATACAAATTTGAAAGTTTTCGGTATAAAAAACCTAAGAGTTGTCGATTGCAGTATTTTTCCTGAACCTATAATAGGACATTCGACTATTCCATGTGCAACGGTAGCTGAAAAAATTAGTGACGTAATCAAAATTGATTATGGACAAACTGTATTTTTAGATTAAACATTATAAAAATATATTTTACAACTGCTAACTTTTATTTTCTCTTCTACTTGGACGTACTGCAAAATCGAATTCTACTTTTAATAAAAAAACTAATTTTTTTGTATTGTTTGTTTGTTTGTTTCTTATATTGGTGTCAAGCGTAACAAACAAAATGATCAATTGTTTGGAGTGAAAGATGGACATGTTACAAAGCTCCCTTTGAGTGCGGACTAAATTCTTCAAACCTTAAGCTGGTTCAAACTTTAGCGCCCGGAGGCAGAAAGCATAATACCAGGTCTGGCTATGTAATAACGAGACTGCACGCCTAGAGGGCGCCCTAGACAGGTAGGGTAAAAAACGAGTAGTGCGTTGGGTATCTAGATATCTTGTCTATGCACATCCCAAAACACGTTTCCGTCACTATTATAGTATTTGTGTAGTAGCCGTTTGAAACGAACGTATTTTTTTTTCTCACCATGTGTGATTAAAAACAACGTATCAATCTCAAATTTTTCGTTAAAATGAAAAAAAAAACTACGACCAGTATTGTTGCAAGAGGCGTGTTTAGTTACGTGTTGCTTCACGGTCTCCGGCCGGTCGTCGACAACTAAGACCGGATAACGATGGCTGATTCACTATAATTTTTCGATTTTCATGTCTACTTGTCGACTCAACGATTTTAGAATTGTGAAAATGAAAGGTGTTACAAAAAAAGAAAGAAAAAAATAATAAATCTATTGACATTAAATTGTCAAGATGAAGAAATAATGTTCAGATTACTTCAAGAATCCGATAACAAGAGAAGACATTTTACCGTTTTTTTAAAGGACAAAAGTTGAAGGATCTTAGTCAATTAATAATTAATTTGAAATAATCACCATATGTATTTAGATTTTTTCAAATCTCTGTTCAATAAGACTCCTCCATGATATATATATATATATATATATATATATATATATATATATATATATATATATATATATACATATATGCTTTGTTCTTGTGATTATAGATTTAAGGATTAGCCGATATTAAATGAATCAGTTATTTATCTTTAACGTTTTAAGAAATCTCCACGTTTTTTGTCTAGGTACGTATTTATTTATCTGAATTCTCAGCACTTCATATCGACAGGTGGAAGTTACTTTAATTTCTATTACAATAATTTCTTGATGTGATAATATCGATTGTTTGATTTTAAATTATAAAACGGAGCTGAGAAGTGTACATACAGAGCAACAAGGCATATGTTTCAGATTTGTAATATAATGACGCGAAGTTGACCAAAAACGCTAGGAACATGGCCGAGAGCTTAAATTAGCGATGAGAACAGCGATAGAGGAGAAGATACTCGGGGGAACTATTTTTAATTTTGCCTTTGATTATTTTGGCAAATAATGAAACTATTCTAAGAATTTTTTATGCCCACGTACCTGGAGTCGCCAAACTGACTTTTTATCCAGCAGAGAAAATACACTTACACACAGATTGCTGGACTTGGAAGTTCATCAATTTTCCTTTCAACTGAAACCTCCACCTCTTCTTCCGCACAGTAACCTGGAACTCTTTAACACCTAACCTCAGATTGAGTTCCGTCTTCAACAATTGAATATATTGAGAAACCAGATTTCAATGGTTCTCTTTTCCTGACATTTTCAACACGATAGTGTCGATGGACGATTCCAATTCCTCTCTGTGCACAGTAGGAAAACGTGTTCATCGAATCGTCCAATATTCCATGGTAATAGGGACATTCGGACCAAACTGACTAGTAATTCGGATTTTATAAATAAGTAAGAAACAAAACACAGACTTGCCTTTATGTAAATTAGTTTATTATTTTATAATATGTAAGTAAGAAAAGAAAGACGCCAAGATTAATCAACTATGTGTTGGAAAGAAACCATAACTCAGACTTTATACAAATCGAAGACCACATTGTGAGTATTAAGAAATATCGAAACATTGGAGTATCGAGCCATCATCAAGTACCTGTATTTGAAAGGGTTAATCTTAATCTCTTAAAGGTTCGATCTGTGATCGATTTGAAAACGATGTAGACTTCTTAAACCGAATTGTTACTATGTTTGAGACTTGGGTACATTTCTACGATCCAGAAACAAAGCAACAATCGATGGAATGGCGACACTCTGATTCTTCAAGACCTAAGAAGGTTCGTGTCCAAAAATCTGCTGAAAAAGTTCTTGCTTCAGTTTTTCGTGATTGCCATGGAGTAATCATGATTGATTTTTTAGATAAGGGTAGAACAATAACTGGAGATTACTATTCGACATTACTGACTACTCTACAGAAAAAAATTAAAGAGAAAAGACGCGGAAAGCTATCCAAAGGTGTTTTGTTTCTGCAAGACAACGCCCCTGCACACAAATGTTACCATACAAAAAATTAGTGATTTAGGGTTTGAATTACTAGAACATTCCCCTTATTCGCCAGTATTGGCTCCGTCCGACTATCATCTCTTTTCTCAACTGAAAAGTTTTAAAGGTCGTAAATTTTCTTCTAACGAGGAGGTAATAAAAGCTGTGGAGGTCTGGTTTGCAGAGCAAGAAGAAACATTTTTTAAAGGACTAGAGACGTTGCAGGTTCACTGTAATAATGTTGAGCAATAAAATATTTTGATATTAAAATTTTGTTTATATATAGTATCTATACTATATATCTATAGTAGGCTAAGAATTTTTCAATATATCCTCGTACCATTGAGATTGTATCAAGTATTTTTAACTTCATATAAAAAAAAATGCAGAGCCTTTCGCTTAAAATGTTTATATAAAATTACTGAAAAAATATTGCATGTACAAAACATATCATATTAAGTAATGTCTTTTATACGATGGTTCCATTTTCTACTATTTATCAAAAATGACCACACTTTTGGTGTTCTGCAGCGGCGGCGTAAAGCGTGGGCGGTGTGGGCCACTGCCCACGGCTTCGCGGTGCTAAGGTTCTCGCGCTTCACAGCCGAAAATGAATTTAAAAAAATATAGAAAAATCCAAAAGTACACGCCACAACGTTTTTCTTATACTAGAATAACTGGAAGATACTCGGCGCCAAGCACACATTCGCCTCACTACCGCACGAGCACGAGCAATCTTTGGATCCCAATATCTTCGTAATTACTGTATAATATACGTTCATATTTTACATGTAATCAATATCGAAAATAAGCTTTCGATTGACCGTAAAAAAATTTACGTTTCAGCAAACGCTTGAAAATAATCAAAAATAAATTAAAGCTTACTATTGAAGGCTTTATCAGACACAAGAGGGAAAAGTAGAATCCAGGCGGTGAAGGCTGTATTATTGCAATTTGATGATATTGTTGAATGCGTAGAAAACTAAAAATGCAAAACGGAACAATCGGACACTCTCAGTGATTGCGGTTCCGTTTTAAAATGTTTAGTTTGGAATTTATCGTATCATTACATTATATGATGAGTTATTAACGCGTGTAAATACCATAAGCATATTATGGCAATCTGTACAAGTCCATTGAAGCGTTACTCTTGAACATTTGCATACATTTTGTGACTGGATTAAAGAATATCGACAATAACTGGATTCAAAAAATGCTGGTCTGACGATCGTCCATTTGTTGAGAAAAGCAATTATAATTTGCCAAAATATTTTAAAAATAAAATAGTAGCCAAAAAGAAAAGGAAGTTTGATTATGAGGGCAACGATCAACCCATAGAAACTGTGAAAACCCGGTATGAAACAGAGTTTTTTAACACCATGATTCTGTGATAAGTAGCGTGGAATCGAGATTGATGTCTTTAAATCAACATTTTTAAAATTTTGGTTTTCTCTATGACTTAAACAAGTTAAGAAAAATTCCAAAAAGGAAATACTGAAAAACTGTCAGGATTTACAAAGTCCTCCAAATAGGTGAGAGCAGTGACTTCCAGCCTTATGAGTTATGAGGATCCCAAATTTACCCATTAAAGACGTGAAACATCTGCTCCAATATATCATAGAGAACGATTTGAAAGGAATTTACCCAAATATTAACATTGTCATTAAAATTTTGTTAACAATACCTGTAAGTACTGCTTCCGCTGAAAGGAGTTTTTCAAAATTAAAACTAATTAAAAATTATTTAAGAAATACTATGGGTCAAGAAAGACTTTCAGCGCTGGCAGTTTTATCTATTGAAGTAAATGTAGCATCTAAGATAAATTACGGACCAATCATTGAGGAGTTCAGTAAAATCAAAAGTAGAAAATTTCTGTTTCTTCAATTATTTCTTTTTTTTTTCATTTTTGTTTAATGTTCCACCTAATTTTTACTTATACCACAGAAGTATAAGTAAAAATTAGGTTTTATTCTTAATGAATAAAAAACTGTTTTTTCAAGTGATTTTTTATTTTATATTTCCTCCTTTTTGCACCATCAAAGCGCCTCGCGAACATGTGTGTGCTCGACAACCTGAAGCGGCTATGTAGGAACACGTATACCTAACTGTGTGCGTGTAATGATACCATTTGTTGAAATAAACCCCTATATTTTTTATTACTTTTACAATCAAAGTTACATACGAACAATCAAATCAAATATATATTAGTGTTAGTAAATGACATCCATGATACTTAAGAAAAAGCTATTTAAGCCAATTTGCCTGGAAACTTCGACCATCCCTTTTTATTCGCCAAGGGGTCAAAATCGTTAGTGATAGTGATAGTGATAGTATTCAATCGTGAAGAACTATAATAGGGTGTTTGTATTTATTTATTTTTCTGTTTATTTTATAAGTTCTTGGTATGAAATAACATCAGAAATTAAAATATTTAATCAAAAGGAAAAAATTAATACCCATCTAAATATTTGATTAAAAATCTCGAAAATTTCAAATTTTTAATGCATAAGAAAACGATTCTCATTAGTTTTCATTTGTGACGTCATAGGTTTAAAAAAAATTGAGCAGTTGTCTGCCTCACGAGGTTATCGTTACCGGCAACGTAGCGTGTGCTGTTAAAATACAGTTTTTATTTATTAGTTGTGTTTAAATAAAAAAAATTTCTATATATAAGAATAAAGTGAATAAACGTTTTGTGGTTTAAGTTCTTATAGTATTACATAATGAGGTTAAAAATTGAAACCATAATAAACTTGATTACTATAAAATATTGAAATATGTAAAATTTGAATCTTACTTACATTAAAATGATCCTGGCAACGAAAATAATTACATCTCGCAGGATCGTTAAAACGACCAATACTTTCAAACTATTTTTTTTGTATATTCGATTTCTTGGCATCATAAAAAATACTTTATCAGATGTGTTAGTCGTGATATTTTCACATCACACAAAACATGATTTATATACCATTTTTCAAATTAATCAAAGTTCAATATTAACGCTTATTTCAGAATAAATGTTGTATTTACTTTGTATCATATGCTCAGTGTTTATTTTATACTTATGACGTCACGCAATATATCGGCCTTACTGAAATGTTTAAACTACCTACAAAATTTTCAATAATTTTTTTAATAAAATAATAAATATTGATCAAAGAATTAGAAAAAAACTATAATAAAAGATGTATTTGAACTATCCAAAACTATTTTTTTCTCAAACCATGTAAATACCCTATACATCCTAATATAGATATATAATGCAATCGTTCTTTTAGATAGTTTTCTTTTCACGGTTAAACAAATATATTTTTTATGATTGTATGTATGTGTATGGAATACAGATGTATTAATAATAATGCAAAACTTACAATAAGTCTAATAAAATATCTTACTTTAAGTGGAGTTATTCTCGTTTGTATCGGGTGTCCCAATAAAAATGGTTCTCGGCCATATCTCGCGAACCGTTTATAGTACAGCTTCGGGAAAAAAAAATTATAACAAAAGTGACCTCGAGAGAAACCTAGAAATTATTTACAGAGCTGTAGGTCCACCGCTAGAGGGCGTAATTAAATACCAAAAATTATAAAATGAATAATTTACAAATTTTGCCTAATTAGGATGCATTCAAACTATGATTATCGTATTCTTCAAGAAATTCAGCGAATATTTGATCTTACAAGTTTTAGTCTATCTCTTCAAAAAAGAGGTGGGGGAAGCGGGAACTTTATTATGAGAAAACGCCTGTAAGTCCAGTTCTACTTAACCTATCTATGCAAACTTAGTCTTTTTGAAGAGAGCTGCTCCTTTCTACCAATGTAAGAGTTATAATTTTGAAGCAACCTAATGAGTAATGTATACGCTAGAGGGCGTTATTTATTTATTTTTTTAAATCTAGCTTACCTTGAAAAATGTTGAATGGAAACATGCAGTTTTAATTAAGGAATATAAAAGAAGACCAAATTAGCAACAGAATAGCGGAAACCGCATGTCGATATCTTTTTCGTATTACGAGATATCCGAAGAAATGTGTAAATTTTAAGCATTTTCCTTTAAACATAAATTACTCCGGATTGACTGAACGGATTTTAACATTTTTTGACTCCTCAAAATTGTCTTTTCTTGTTCTATTAGTAATAGTTACAATTATTATGTCAATATTACTTAAATATGCTGTCACCGGGAAACTGCACTATGGAAGTTAAAATGGAAATATATAAAAACAAGTAGTGGGCCATGAAAAAAACAAAACAAAAAGATATGTCTTGTGTCAAATTAATAAACCTAATAATTTGTTCATTTACGTGTCATTGCGATTTGTGTGCATTAAATTCGATATAAAATTTACTTATAAGTTGTATTTAAGATGATTCTTACAAACGAATAAGCATTTGATATGATAGGAATTTACTTTGAATGTATGAGAAATGCAACTGTTGCGGCTAGGGTATATGCCAAACAATATCCCCAAAGACGTCATCCCGGTAGCAGAGTTTCTCGTCGACTCGTATACCGTTTAAGAACGACTGGAAATGTAAATCTTCCTGCATTTAGAAGACGCGGCAGAGGTCGTTCAGAGGAAAACACAATAAATGTTTTGGCATATGTGCAATTTAACCCGCATTTCAGTATTAGAGCAATAAGTAGAGACTTGGGAATAAGCAGAACCACCAATCAACGTATTTTGACAGGACACAGGTAAATTATGATGTGAAAAGATATGTTTCTTAAATAAAATATACCCGAATAATATTATTTGTGGGCATGGTTATATGTTAACACAATAATTTATTTATCATTCCGGAAAGATATTTAATAGGACATTATAATTCTTCTAGATTTCATCCATATCATATAGTACTGCATCAACAATTGGTTGATCGTGATTATAACAGAAGTTTGGATTATTGCAACTGGTTACTACATACGGTACATGACGACCCTCAATTACTGTCACGTATTTTGTGGTCAGACGAAGCTACATTTAGTAGTGATGGTACGATTAACCGGAATAATGTGCACTATTGGTCACAGAATAATCCACGCTGGATGGAAGAAGTTCAATATCAGGGGCGATGGTCGGTGAATGTATAGTGTGGTATTGTAGATGGTCAGATAATTGAACCTTTTATTTTTGACAACGCAATTAACGGGGACCGCCACCTAAATTTAATAAGGGATGAATTACCACTTCTTCTAGAAGATATATCACTAGCAACTCGTAGGTCTATGTTGTTTCACCACGAAGGGTGTCCGGCGCATTTCTCCAGACGAGCTACAGAGTTTTTAGATAATGCTTACCCAGCTTGGCCAGGTAACCAGACTTAACCGTTTTAGATTTCTATCTCTGGGGCAGGATTAAAGACCTTGTTTGTGCAATTAGACTCACTACTAGAGATAACATTATCGAGAGAATACGAAACGCCATTCAGATTATTTCGAAAGCAAAAATTGAGACTGCTGTTCAATCTACTCTTCAAAGAATAAACGCTTGTATCGAAAATGTTGGGCGACAATTTGAACATTTATGTCGTTACTAGCGAGGTACCTTAAGTTATATTTCCATTTTAACTTCCATAACGGAGTTTCCCGGTGACAACATAAGTAATATTGATATAATAATTGGAACTATTATTAATAGAACAAGGAAAGACAATTTTGAGGAGTCAAAAAATGTTAAAATCTGTTCAGTCAACCCGGAGTAATTTATGTTTAAAGGAAAATGCTTAAAATTTACACATTTCTTAGGATATCTCGTAATACGAAAAAGATATCGACATGCGGTTTTGACTATTCTGTTGCTAATTTGGTCTACTTTTATATTCCTTAATTAAAACTGCACGTTTCCATTCAAC
The DNA here is from genome assembly GCF_026250575.1 of Diorhabda carinulata. Lineage (NCBI taxonomy): Eukaryota > Metazoa > Arthropoda > Insecta > Coleoptera > Chrysomelidae > Diorhabda > Diorhabda carinulata. The sequence continues at coordinate 18,616,250 of NC_079462.1, forward strand.
ATTTTTTAAGGATAGCTAGATTTAAAAAAATAAATAAATAACGCCCTCTAGCGTATACATCACTCATTAGGTTGTTTCGAAATTATAACTCTTACATTGGTAGAAAGGAGCAGCTCTCTTCAAAAAGACTAAGTTTGCATGGATAGGTTCAGTAGAACTGGACTTACAGGCGTTTATTCATAATAAAGTTCCCTCTTCACCCCACCTCTTATTTGAAGAGATAGACTAAAACTTGTAAAATCAAATATACTACTATATAATCATAATTTAAATGTATCTTAATTAGGCAAAATTTGTAAATTATTCATTTTATAATTTTGGGTATTTAATTACGCCCTCTAGCGGTGAACCTACAACTCTGTAAATAATTTTCAGGTTTTTCTCGAGGTCACTTTTGTTTTAATTTTTTTCCCGAAGCTGTACTATAAACAGTTCCCGAGATATGGCCCAGAACCATTCTTATTGGGACACCCGGTACATATAAAAACTCTTCTATTGTAGGTATTTCAAAAAAAGATGTTGAATATGTTATTTACTGCGAGCACTATGCCAGGGAAAAACTGTACCTACTCGAAACTTATTTAAAGACTCGAACAAATCGAAAGATACAAACCCAAAACAATTTTTCTTAATGTTGGCTCTTTTAACTTTTAACCATTTCGTACTTTGTACCAAATATAAATTTATATATATTTCTAATAGCTTGATAATTCTATTTTATTTGCTCAGGTTTTATGGCTAGCTCGATCGATAACGATCAAGGAACTCCTCGATTAGGTTTGCAGTGTTACCAATTTGCGCGTAGCGCAATGCAAGTAATAAAAACAAAAAACCTAGCTAGTGTGACCATCATTCAATTTTAGAAATGTAGTACAACTTATTAATTACTGTTGTATACAAACTATACTATACCTATGATTTAACGTGACGAAAATGATTTTTAGATTTTCCGGTGGAAGTAATGCCTAAGCGTAAAAATATCTTACATGCCCTATGGGGCATGCAAGATCTTTCAAGCTTATCAATTTTTTTAACCGAGACAGACTTTGGTGAACGGCGCCCCGCAAATGTCGGGGATCTTAGCATTTGCTACTCTTGCTATGTGGCTAATCCGGTACTGAATATAACCAAAAAGAAATGTACTCTGAGGCTAATATGGTGTCACGCATTTTTCATATACACAAATTGTTCTTCTTATCTTTACTCTCCATTATTGCAAGAAAATCTATTGTTGATATTTGCCTTTACGCATAAAATCTATCAAAATTGATAACTTTTATTTTTAATGGTACTTATGTATTCACGCTTAACCATAAATCATTCTGTGTGATAATAGTGTATTAGAAAATATTTTGATAATAGGCCAAACAAGGTCAAAAGTCGAGACACTTTCTATTAAGTGTTATGTTATTTGTTTTAGACTAATAGACCAAACCTCAAAACAAAATTATTTATTCTAAAATATATATATATATATATATTCTTGCAGATAACGAAAATCATGAGAGTCGGCATGGAATACTGGAAGCTATTTGTTCTATTTTCGTCATATCTTTTTGTTGCAACAACGAAAATTTATGAAGACGAAACAGCCACTTTAAATCATTTTATTGATTTGATCAAAAATGGTGTTAGAAAAGCCACTAATTACGAGTTACCTACAGATGCGCGCATGCACGAACCTACAGATAACGATATAAACGGTAAGAATATATATTTTATTATTTTATAAAAAATAACTGGCGTACTTAGCATAAAACCACAATAACACATTGTCTGGTCAATTGTGATATCTCTCAAATGACGATAACTGATCAACTAAATGTAATAGCAATATTTGTGGATATTTTTGACCTACTTATTTTTTTGATAAAATTGTAAAAAATGTTGTCCTTAATGTTGGACCTTGAATATCATTGTTAGCCACACATTGAATCAAAGGGTACTTAAAGGAACATAATTCTAATGTTAAGTTAAAGGTCTCCCCTGACATTCAGCTCTGCTTGAGTTTTTGTTATTCGACCAATATGGCCATTATTTCTGATCGAATTTGACGGAACAACTAGATTTGTTTTTGAGTTATAAAGATCAATATTTCATCATATTGTATAATATTCAGGCCTTTCATTTAGCTTCAATATTCTTCACTATTCTTCTCCACTAGTTTCGGTCCTTTACTACTCCTCACTACTCAATCCTTTTTACCTTATTCATATCTAGCTGAACTTCTTGTGGTCATTTGTCTTTGGGTGCCATCTTCTATGTGTCCTAACCATCTTACTCTTTATATTTTTTGTTATTTTAGACTTCGAGTATATCATTAGTTCTCTGTTTGTATGTCTTCTCAGAGGATTTTCCTTTCCCATGCATGTAGAACTGCTGATCTTACAACTGTTTCACATGCTCTGATTTAAACTGCTCTTGTAACATTTTTTGCTTCACCTTCTTTGATAAGCCCACCGCTCTATTACCTCCCAGAAACCACTTATCTATATTAACTTTTAGAAAGTTATATTCTTTTCCACAAATTTACTAAAATCCTTCCCATTTATATGTTCGACCTTGTTAGTAACACTATGTCATCGGATGAGTCAGTGGATGAGTGTGAAAGAAAATGGCTTGGAAGCGAATCTTTTAATTCTTTTACATAAATATTAATTTTAAGATCAAATCTTACAAGGTGAATGAGGTTTAAAGGTAAGTGACTGTAATCAATTGCTGCATCCGAAGAAAAGATCATTAGATTTATCATTGCAGGGAAAGGCAGTCTTCATTGTAAATATACTTATTTAATAAAATTGTGAAGTTATGTAATCAAAAAGATAGTTTGGAAGTGAGGATAAGGTAGGATTAATTTGAATATAGGTGTTTGAGGATCATGAAGCGTTATTCATCCAGGATACGTACATTAAAACTTGTATTGAATTAATCTCACCTTTTTCTTTATATAAATATTGAATCTTTGATGAATCTCTTCTATAGCTAACAATGCTGGTGAGATATAATCACACCTTTATCATTTTTTTTTAATTCAACCCCGTATATATACTAGATATATCGGCTTATCTTATATCCAACTCCACTTCTCCATTTAGATTCATACGATCGGTTCCTAAACTAATAAACGAATTAGGACCGATCGCATGCGCATTTTCATAATTATCATTCGCTGAAGTGCCTGAACTGATTCGGAATCAGACCCGCGAACAAAGCTATTGTCTTGTCAGAAAACTCTGCTTGTATAGATTTTAAAAAGATTCTAGAAATACAGCTGCATCCTTACTAATATTATAAATGTGAAAGCGTATTTGTTACGCTTTCACGCAAAAATTATTTGACGAATCATCATGAAACTTTGTACACATATTCTGGGAGGTACTAGAAGTAACATAGTATACTGTTTATTAAAAAAAATATTTTTCATTAAAATAAAATTTTTGTCAACAAATATCAACATTTTGCTACTTCAGGTCCATTTAACATACAGTAATGAAGTTCATACCCTAAATACTATATTATCGACGTACATCCAATTCAATTGACTATAGTTTCAGCTGTTTGGAATTTTTGAGGTTTGAGGAAGGTACAATGGTACCTTCAGTGACTGTCACTGAAAGCGTATGTCTAACAAATGCCAGGGAAGCGTAAATCTATATTATCTAAAAATTCGTCACGGGCCTTAGCACCAAAAAATGAAATGGTTAATAAGAGTAACACCGACATTTTAAAAGATGTGCAAGGAGAAATGAAGGAATATTTGTCGATGGATACGGAACTAAGTTTTTAAATTCCCTTGAACTGTCAGGTGCACCGTCACATAAACCTCAATTAAAACTAAATGTACGAGTAATGCTGATGCGCAATCTAGATGCTCCTCGGCTATGTAATGGATCAAGGCTTCATATAACAAAATTGGGGCAGAATATACTTGGTTCTACTATTTTAACTGTTGCCGGCAAGTGAGAAAGTGTTATCATACCTCGGATTCCAATTATTCCTACTGACCTTCCTTTTCAATTTAAAAGAGTTTAGTCTCCTCAGTTTAACAATATCGTTCCGTGTATGTTACAGCAGTAATTTTAGATCCCGCCCAGTTTAAAGCTTTTCTTTTCTTTTCAGATTATGGTACTTACGATTTTATAATCATTGGTGCAGGAGCAAGTGGCACAGTACTAGCAAATAGGTTATCGGAAATAACATCATGGAAAATTCTTTTAATAGAAGCCGGAGACTTTTCTGATGGAGGTTTGATAAACATTCCTGCTTATTTTGACTACCATATCAAATCTAAATACAACTGGGGCTACAAGTCGGTTCCTCAAAAAAACTCGTGTCTTGGTAAGAAATTGTCATTTATTCACCCACTTTGTCGTGATGGATGCGATGAATTCAAACGCACGTTATATATTATCTTACTTCTACTTTATTTACTAACCAACTATTTAATATTGTAAGTGCACTTATCAATCAATAATAATAACTACTCCCATAGCGAATTTTGATTCTTGCAATGGGTTCAGTATAACTAGATTGAGCTCTGCAGCCTTTTTGTATAACAATTATTTTTTATGTTTGCAAATTGCGTTTAATTTTGTGTACATAGTTCTCATGAAATGAACACAATATGTTCCATTTTCCTTATCACTACTATTTTCTGTTCCGTCCAAATACACAATGTTTCTTCATTCTTCTCGATATTTTTTTCATTTCCCATAAGTATATTTAGCGCCAATAAAGGATGTTCTGTCTTTCCATTAAAATTTTTCATTTATTGATACACTTACGAAAATGGAAACCATCAGTTTTAAGAATACGCCTTAATTTATATTTGCTGTACAGGAAAACCATGTCGTCTTACAACTTTCTTGGAGTTGAAGCAAGTTTTGTTTCTAAAGGAAATTTTGGAATGGTGCATCTATTAATAGAGAGATTAGCTTCATCTATTTGATTATTAATGGAAGATCTTGTTCTATTTTTCCCAGGAGATGAGAGTAATTTCTTGGGTTCTTTCTTTTTCTTTCCTCATCTTCCTTCACTAAATCTACTATCATCTATAATTAAAATAAACAACTACAAACATCGTGTTCAATCTTATTCATAATATGACACGAAAATTAAACTTTTTATAATAATTTCAAGTTATAATAATGAATATTCAAGACAAAAACATTTTTACAGTATTTCGTTTTATGAATTTATCCTAGTATAAGGCACTGCTCTTTCCTATTTACTTTTTAGAGGTGATAGAGGCGATAAACGTTAATTATTCCCTCTTTATTGCAAAACCTATTTAATATGTTGGTTACAAACTCTCTTTTTGGGCTATAAGAGTTTTTAACTGTGTATTTTTATGTATAATTACAATCTTTCTGCACTTTTCCCGATCTAAGAAGATCCAACTCGCGCATCGAGTTTCGTTTGTGTGATTCCAATCGCCTAATAAATTTTTGCTACTGTAATGTTTTTCGTATTTATTTACACTCTATTCATGGAGTTTCTTACGTTCTTAATTTATTTACACACTATACAATGCAATTAACTTATAAATATAACTTAAACAATTTCTGCCATTACTTTTACCATTGTATAAAGAATAGGATCGTAGGTTAATGTTATGAGGATATCATTTGACGAGATGGACGTTCCCAATAGATGGCAGTGGAGAGTTGGCGTCCACAGCACGTCTTTTCTTACTGTACGTCGTAGCTTGAATTACGTGGTTTCTTAGTTTTGGTTGCCGAATTACCCCAATAAGAGATGACGCCAAAATTATTTAAAATATTATATTCAACCCTTAAGCAGTGTTGTAAAGTTTCTTATTTTGGGTACCTATAGCAAAGTTGCAATTTGAGTTCATTATTGTATTGTGTTCATTGCAAGGGCGTATCCAGTTCAAAACAGAAGAGGGGGCAGCTTCCTGAATTTTTTAGCCTACTTCTTAAAGGTAGAAGGGGGGATGTATAAAACAACACATATAATAACAACAGGAATCATTTATTAAAAAAAAAATATTAGTTTGTCAATATTAGTTTTCGCGGATTGCTTGCAAACTTTCCCACTACAACTTCCACTAATTTCTCCTCATTTGCAAACAACCACTAACGATGAATGCTAAGCATAGCTAAGCCGTTTCGTCTATTTTCACTAAAATTGCTCCTTAACCATGTTTTGATTCTTCGAAGAGAACTAAATGAACGCTCGATAGTGCTGGTGGTGCATGGTTGCAAAAGTAGTATTATAAGAGCCCTTCGAATTGTCGGGGAAAACATTTCAGTTTCTTTTAAAATCTCTGATGTTTCCGGTATCTTCTTATTCCACATTTTAACCCATAATTCACTCTCTCCTTCGATGCCTTCTAAATTGTAGAAAGATACACAAGGTGAAATACTTTCTATCCATTCCTCCAATGAAACGTTTTTCATTTTCATATTACCCGGATGAAAATGGGCCAATGAAAATGCGGGCGATTTGTCTGCAGAAAATCTTACTTGAAGAGATCCAATTATCGAATCTAAGTAAGGAATTACTAGAGATCTTCTCCAAAATTCGTTTGAATTTTCGATTGGAGGATCGCTTCTGTGATTTTGTCGGCCGACTACACAAGGGATGGTTATATCAACATTCGAAGCCTTTGCTATACCGTCTGCTTCTTTCAAAATTTCAGCTGTCACTTTATCCGCATTTTCCGATGATTTTCTAACATTTCAAGAATTGTTCGAATGTGCTCGTTAACTTTGACTATATAGAGTGTTTTTATTTGAAGTTTATTTGCTACAGGTTCCAGAATGGCGAAATACTTAGCAAATAATGCAACTGATACGATAAATGAAGGTTTGCATGCTGCTGCGTGCATTTGAATGTTAACAATAAGTTTGCGTCGTAAAACAGTCTCGCGGAAATATGTAACTATCTCCTTAATAGTTCCAACGCTGTTTCGTATTTCCGGGATAGCATTCAAGTCGTTCACGACAAGGTTAAGCTTGTAAGAGCTATGGAAGTAGAAGGCTTTTTTATACTTTTGCCTTAATATGGCTTGCACGTCCGCCTCTTTTCCAGACATGGTGGAACATCCATCGAATCTTAATCCCACACACTTATCAGGGTCTAGGTTTAAGTTTGTCACAAAATCATCAATGGCTTTAGCAATACTTGTAGCATTAAGTCCTACAAGTTCTAAAAACTCTAAGAATTCTTCTTTGATTTCATTGGTATTTTCATCAAAGTAACGCAATCCAACCGAAAGTTGTTCCTTGCCAGATATATCTGCAGTTTCGTCAGTCAGAATGCTATAGGTACAAGCTTCTTTAATGTCTGAGACAATTTGTTTCCTTATTGAATCTCTACACAAACCAATTATATCATTTTGTATAATAGGTGATCGGTATGATGCGTTTTTTGGTCCGTGAGGAAAATGGTCTCCTAATTGTGAATCTCCTGCTTTTATGCATAAATGACATAATTCGATAAGCACGCCACCATTCAAGTTTTTGCCTCTAAGAGCTAAATCGTGTGTGCCGCAGAAAATGATACACGAAACAATTGAGGAAAGTACTTTCTTGTTTTTCTCTATTAATTGCTGTGAAGATCGTTGTAGTTAGATGTCAACTGGAACGACTTCCATTAATAATTTTGCAGATTCCATTGCAGTCTTGTGTCCATGGGTCAATGCATGTGCTTTGCAATAATCGTGTACATCCTTGTATTTAGTAAAGGTCTGATATGAAAGAAAGCCAACCACCTCGAATCATGCTCGCTGATGGCGGAAAAAGCACACAGTATTTACAAAAAGCTCCTTTGAGCCGTCTTGAGTAAGCTAACCATGGCGAATATATCTCCAACCAGTGATAATTGAATTTCCTCTTGAGGTGTTTGGCATCACCCCCAAAATCATAGTTTTTAGAGGGTATCTAGCAATTTTTAAGAAGATATTTCCTCTTCTCAGCTTGCATAGAGGTCGCCAGGTCAACGAATTTCCCAATATCATCTTCATGACAGTCCTAGTCTTCATTTTCAATTTTCGACGCCATAGATTGAACACTTTGGTCAATTTGAACTGTAGGAGAAGGTGCTTTATGTATTTGAAAACTAACGGTACGGTGGCGTTAGAAAATGTGCGCGCTTCAACAGATATAATAAATTAAATATTTTGAAATGAACTTGAAAATATGAACATATAGGTTCAAGGTCAAAAATTTCAAAAATATTCACGTAAAAACTGTCTTCAGTCTTTATATACCCTTCCTCCCATATCATAGCTCCGTTATCAGTGATACAAATTTTGTAAAATTTTGGTTAACAGTACTTACCCATCAGGTGAACATGACGCAAGAAAAAAATATATAAATATAAAAACTGTATAAGGTTTCATCAAAGTATCCCTATTTTTACCAAATTACTAAATCAATGTGAAAGGTCTGTACAGGTATATTTTATCCTTGCTTTATCTTTTACCGTTTCCGAGATTTATACTACCCTGTGGCCGGTATAATATCATTACAGACTTTCGTCTCGCTAGCCTCATCTGTCACGGCCTAGAATTTTTACCCCCAGCGCACGTAAAGAAGTTTCAGTTCAAAAACCCAAAAGTAAGAAGAACCTATACTTATTACTATTATTACTAAAAGTTTTCTAATATCTATTTCTTCTAAATAAGTGAAGGGCACGAAACAAATAAACAAAAACTTAATTGTATAAATACCGTAAAATAAAATTGCTGGGAATCGCACTTAAGCTTTAGGAATCAGGAAGACGGGAACAAATAACAAATAACTGCATTCATTGAACAAAACTCCAACTCCAAATAATTAAAATAGTAAACCAAAACAATGATTAATGCGGCATCAGCACGGACAGCACGTGACCATCAGGCGTGAAACTCGGCGCGGCATCGTTATCGGTCCAAATCAGTCGAACCATAATAAAGGACCAATTAAAGCGGCGAGTGGTGAGGGCCACGTTGCTGTAGGAGCCCTTAGTATAGTACGGGCGTTGGTACATGGCAGGCATCCTATTGCAATTAGTTTAAATTAAGAAAAAAAAATTACAAAAAATATTAATTTCATCTATACATATTTCGTTATAGGCAGTAAGTTGAAAAATCTTTGTTAGAAAGGGGGACAGCTGACCCCCCTTGCCCTCCCTGAATACGCCACTGGTTCGTTGTATTATTGTTGAGTTTCGTTGGTTGTGCATTTGGATTATTTTTTTATTTGAGAATCGTTGAACTTGGATATACATATATTTCATTTTTAAGGTAAGTGGATATTATCACAATTAATATACATCACTACTCTCTTAATTAATATATTCAAATTATAAGGGGCGCTAGATGTATAAATGCTACAGCTTACAATTTCGAAAAAAAAACTGTATATTTAGCGAACTACTTACTAAAATGTATTTATATAACAAATAATCACTTCTTCTTTTCAATTTTTTAGAGATGGCTGGAAATAAGTGTGGTTATTTCAAGTGTGGACTAAGTAAGAGATCCTACAATTAAAATTTACCGATTTCCTGTGAATGTACCTACCAGATGTCAAAAATGGATCATACACTCGGGTGAGTTACTTTTAAGACAATTATTTTTCATAAAGGAATAAAAAATAGTGAATGTGAATAAGTGACTGTTTACAAATGTTCAATACTAACCATAAGTAGGAATTTAATTATCGTCAAATATAAGATAATTCGTCAAATAGTTTTTTCTGATAATGAGTTTATTTGTATTATGGTCGCATTGCATATTATACGAGTACAATGATTTACTACAAATTCCAAATCCATTCAATCTTATAAACTTATCAAAAGTACTTGAATCATACCTAAATTTAAACTTAGAAACCAGCTTTATAGTAAAGACAAACAGAATAGAATAAAAAATTTTTGAAAATATTTCAAACTTATACATAAACACAACTAACCGATTACAAAGGACTGAACTTTATTTTTTCTTATTTTTTTATGTTTATGAACTAAGCACATAATAATAAGATAGTTTGTCTGTGTGTTTATATTTGGAAATTATCCTGTCAATGAGGCAAAAATTTCACCTGTTCAAATGTATATAAACTGTTTTTTTTATCACATATAATATGGTTATAATTCTATATTCTATGCCATAACAGATTGAAAAAATAGTAACAATTCGAGAGAAAATTATAATTTCAATTCAAGTTATACATGAAAATTATGCTTTTGTCTTATCCAGTATAGAATGTTTGAATGAAATAATATCAAATACTAGTTTTATTTGAATACAAACTTACTCTAGACATGTACCAACAAATCTTCGATACGACGTTTCGTGCCTTTACGAGGCAAATGGTTTTTAATGAGGATATGCTTATTTATTATAATTATTAGTCAATTTAAGCGATATAGCACACTTTTGTCTCGAATAACTAACATCACTAATGCTTATTCTTAAATACGTTTCTGTCATAGATACTCGTTTTGATTTTGTCAAAAAATGTACTGAGAGCTTTAATTTAAACATTACCTCGTGTTTTCTATATAAAGAAGAACTTTTTCAACCAATGTAATGTCCCTCCATAATATAATCACCAGTTTTGTCCATTGTTCATTTTTGTCCTCATATCTGTTAAGGGTAACAATATAGTAATGCCATATACCATCTTACGATTGTTGAATACTTTCAATAAAAATGAATTTTAGTTTCAATTTTATTATATATATATTGCAAAAAACACATTTAACAAGAAATAATTTTATTTGCTAGTAAGTACCCGCTTTTATGACCATACATAGGTACTTGGTTCAGATAAGTAGACCTTTTGCCTGCTTTTATTATACCATTAAACAAACAGATGGTTTTGTAAGCATTTATGATCTCATTATAAATTATAATTTCTGAAAGTTGAAGGTAGCAACTAGCTCCCTAAGTACATTTTTCCAGTCGCACATTATGAATGAATTTATCATCCCAACAAATATTGATGTTAGTTATTTATTTCACGATTTACCTATCCATAACTTCCTACAGTGATAATAGAAACAGCCTATTTGAAACTATAGAACAAATTGATTATTTTTAAAAAATGTTATGTATAAAAAATCCTGGAGAAGAGCAATTTATATTTTCAACTGTAGTAGTTGGTGTCTTTTTTGTAACGTTATAACTATATTAAATATGACGACTTGGATATATTTTTTAATGGTATATATTTTTTGTATTGCACTTTAATAGGTTATAATTTCAAAAATATATAACTCATGCTTGATTTACCTATAACAGATTTGTGAATAAAATCATTTTGTTAAATTAGAACCAGTAGTAATATAAATACATTTAACTCAACAATGAGCTCAGTTTTAACATTTCTATATTATTTTGTGGTCAATCCAAAAAGTATAAATAGATAATACAATAAATAATATTTTCGATTATTATAACATTTGGCTCTCCAATGTGAAACCAAGACCGGTCCTGGGTTAGTTGGTACACTTATCTGTAAGGATGACGCCATTGTAAAAATATCTTTACACAATGATAAAACTGACAAAACGATTATAAGTAGGTATTTTAGTAGTAGTGGATAGGACATTTTTTTTTCTTTATTAGAAAGAGTTTTTTTATTTATTGGTCTTATCCAAATTTTCGCATTGATCCGTAACTTTCATTACAAAGCCAATGAATATAATATTTATATTAAAATCAGATTATTTAAATAATTTTGGTACGTATATACTTTTTGTATATTTTTTATTTCTGGTTTTGTTCCAATTCTTTTGAATGATCTTTTTTGTTTGATTTTAAAAACCCTTATTAAAGATAAGTATGAGAGTGTTTTTACCGTTGTTGTGAGCATAACAAGAAATTTCAATGATGTGTAGTTGTTTTTGAGAATGATACACAGGTATCACATAATTTGGGAAAATTCTGTCATTCCGACGATGATATAAGATACAATTAGGGAAATTCCAAATATGGGTACTACTAGTCGTTATTCCATTTATGCCCGTTATTGAAATGAAATAAATTCAAGTTTTTGAATAACCATAACCATTACAATAAATATGTATGTTAACATTGATGTTCCTTATTTCAGGTAATGCTGTTTTGACAAACCTAAGCCAAAAATCACTAAGAACTAAGCTGATCTGCAGCAAACATTTCAATGAAAATATTAGTCAATCTAAAAGATTGCCTACTACTGCTGTACGTGAATCGGATAGTGAAAATTTGGATTAACAAATAATCCAATTGAATGTTTTCTCACACCCACAAACATATTCAAATAGTGATTTTATTGCCCCGATTCATTTCAGAAACATTGACATGACAGATAGTTCTATCAGTAACCATGAAGATGAAGAGTGGTTGAAAGAGTTACAGAACCTTCCATCTTGCTCTATGGGAATTGGAGTTAGGAAGCAGTAATTGCAAGAAGAAAATGAATGGTTGAGAAAGGAACTAACCAATGCTAGGAAAAAAGTCTATAACCTGAATACTCAATTGAGAGCTACAAAAAAAAGAATTATGAAAACGCAACTTTCTGCGAACGGTTTGTATGAAGAAGGAACGAGTTTTACAAAATCTCTTGGGAATATACAATTACGACATAAGATGAAATCCCCTTGGTTACTATCAGAAAAGAAAACTGCCCTGTCATTATTTTATAAAGGACCTAAGACATACAGATATTTGCGACAAAAAGGGTTTATTTTGCCAGCAATATCAACAGTGAAATCATGGGCTGCCAATTTCCGTTGCAAACCTGGATTCATTAAAAAAAAATTTATGCACCTTACTTTAAAGGCGGATACGATGCTGCCTTACGAGAAGAAATGTATTCTGATGTCCGACGAAATGTCTTGAATCTTGAGTACTACATGAAAACAGATTTAATTGAGTTCTCATGATCAGAGGAAGCTATAGCAACTGGAAAATTCCTATTGCCTAAAAATATTATGCTTTTTTGATGGTCCCCATCTGTTGAAATGCATTAGAAACAATTTTTTGAACAATATTTAATGGGCAGTTCTTATGTTTTTCTGACATACTTATGTCAGTTTATGATCTTGATCAAAGTAGCAAAACAGGAAAGGCCTTATTGAAACTGACTTATAAACACATCAATCCGAATTCTTCCGAAAAAATGAAGGTTAAATTAGCTGCCCAATTGTTGAGTCACAGTGTTTATTCTGCCATAATGACATCTTTGGAAACTAGTGAACTTATTTCAAGTACAGCTAAAAACACGGCTAACTTTGTTCTAACCATGAACAATTTATTTAATGCCCTGAATAGTACACGTTTACATTTAACAAAACCCTGTAATCGTGTTCTGAGCGATACGAATCCAAAAGTGCTTGCAGCTTTAAGCTCAGGATATGAATTATTGGAAAATCTATACAAAGTGGGAAAAAGGGAAATTTGACCAGACCTGATAGCTTTGATGGTTTTCTTCTCACCATTAACTCCTTTAAACAATTTGCAAGTGATCAAAAAAATGAAGGTTTCAATTATTTATTTACAGACAGACTAATTCAAAATCCGCTTGAAAATCAATTTTCTGTTTATCGTCAAAGAGGAGGGTATAACAGAAACTCAACAGTGAAAGCATTTCGAGCTGCATTTAAAATAAATATTTTCGCCAATTTAATGAAGCCACTTAGAAGTGCTAATACAGGCAGTCAACTGGATGATGATGATAATATACTGCTTTTACCAACAGATAACAATGAAGCACTCGCTTTATTAAATATAGAAGAAGAATCATCATCCGAACAAACGGATTTATCCACCAATTCAATTTCTTCCGAGGTACATTCAAATGATATTGCGACATTAGAAAATTGTTCTGTAATATATTTTGGGGGTTATTTAATTAAAAAATGTTTAGATCGATTCAATTGCCAAGACTGTAAAGTCAGTTTAGAAGCTTCTGATGACATAAACAGTGGACAAGAGCTTCTTATATTCTATAAGAATTATTATTTAAATGATAAGCGTGCATTGAAAACTCCAACAAGATTATTGAAAAATTTCACCATGATAGTACTTAATAGCTTCGACAAAAATATAGGGAAAATTTCAGATAATAAAATAATATTAAATTTGAAAAAAATTGTTGGAAAAATAGAAAAAATTACTACTCTATTTATATTGAAATCCGTCTGTTTACAATTTAATTGAAAGTCCAAGCATTAAGTAATGCCATAAGATGTTTATTGCCCAACCGACCTCTGACCTGTTAGAAGCTTCATGCTAAAAAATTATCATCTAGGTATCTTTAGAATTATAAGCAACAAATAAATTTAGTAAGTTCAGAATATCGACCACGGCATTTCTTCAAGAAAGGACATATTACACAACTGAAGAATTCTACAATGCCATTAATTGAATTATCAGTAAGATATTTAATTTAATATTGTCACTGTTCTACTAGCCTATTCTTTATACAATGCTTTTACTAATTAGTTGTTTTTACTTCAACTAAAACTAACTAACTGCGTTTACACAAATAATTTATATACCAACCTAAATATAATTCTACAAATTTATAGAACAGAAAGAAATAACTAAATATACTATTATATAGAAGAAATACTGTAAATAAACCACCTGCTACTAAAAAATTATATATAAATGAACATCAAACGAGCTCCGCCGTTCCGTGGATTCGCCGAATTTTAAAAATTTCAACATGAAAATAGCTCGAATCGAAACGTTCATACATTAATTAGAGTTATCTTAGTATTGGAGGATTCCAGAAATAAAACGAATTTTCATTGATAAATGATATATTAAATTAATAAAATGTTAATAGTAAATGCTTAAAAAATTAAAAGTATGTTCTCTTTATATTTAAATTTAAAGAATACTATTATCTACATCATTTGATAGACGAAGACAATGGTATTGCAGTTTTTATATATTAATGTTATTAATATATCACATTAGATCTCGGTATTAATTGAGGGGAACATATGGACTCACTATGTCAAAATTTTCATTACAGCTTTTTGCATTGAGACAATTGCGCTCCTCTATTTGGCAGTAATCGCGTTATGCACACTATTTACTTTGCGTTCATCCACAGTCATCCGAATTATGGTATCCCTCTATGGGGCAACTCTAGAAGAGTTCAAAGAGTTTTTACTCTTCAGAAGACTGCTTGGCGTATTATTCAAATTCAAATACAATTCAAATACAATATAATGAACTTGACGTTAGACTCAAAAAGAAGTTTCTAGATTTGCATACTGATAGAACGTAAAAAATATGAGCTAGAGTTGGTTAAATGAACTTTCAAAGTAATTTTTATCGCGAAATTGATTTTATGAAGTTGGAAACTATATGTCTTTCAATTTTTAACCTTACTTATTTCATTCTTACATATAAGATACGTCGCAAATCTAATTAAATATATTTAGTATATAAGTATTTATACTAGTCAATAAATCGGATCGTATCGTAATATGACAACATCGCGATAACGAATTTTTCCTCTTATATCTTGAGCCAACGTAGCGTAATTGATCTATAGTCGTAGCTCAAGAGCCATGCAACTGGTCTCAGTATATTCTCGTTTATGTCTTCTGAGAAAATTTCAGCCGCATCGGCCTAGTACTTTTGTTTTAAGCGCATGTGCAAGCGGGCGGGCTCGTGGAAAATAGCAATCGATCAGTCGCTTTTAGTTTTTAGAATGGAAATCGCGTAGCGAAATCAAAGATCGTTTTGATGCTCTATGTGGTGACTCTTCTCCTTGAATTACGAGCTCCAAAAATTGGTTTTATTAGTTTCATGTCGATTTTTTGATTAACCACGTCCATGTACCCTGAAAGGAATTACAAAAGAGGATAATCTCATATCTGCAGACCGTCTAGTGAAAATGCATGAATCTGTTTCGTGAATTGTTGCTGCGATCTCATAAAATATCGGATCAACTTCAAAGTGATTCAAGTAATCTAACAGTTGTTCTGGAGTTCGCCCAATGATTATAATGGTCTTAGTTGTCATTTTTACGTTTTTGAAAATCGACGAAACATTTAACTTATCGTGAGGTTAATTTCGATATACAGTGACCACATTACAAAAATGGAGGAAATCACACAACACACACAGAATTCTAACTGATGCTAATAGGTAGGCAAATAGCTAGATGTATTAGGAGGACAACATCAATGTGGAAATATGGGTAAACATTTGACTGCTGGAGTCTATTTTGAACCCACAACAGTAGTTGACAGTTAATAAAATAAAACGCTAAAATGAAGCTTTTGCATATTTGACTATTACTTCAAATATTCTGTTGGAATTGTTAAATTTAGTTTCTGATAAACAACAATCTTTATTCCGCGCTTGCACAACATATTAAGGTACTCATCTGTCCGTGGTACTTTGACGATATTTCGGCAGGCGACAATAACAAAGCATACTGATAATTTTTATATAGAATACGTAATTAAGTTGCATGTAATTGCATTATATTTAGTTTGAATAGGAAATTAATTCCTAGAACAGTAATTCTGTTTGTACTGCTCCCTTTATTATATTTAATAATACAGAATCATCCGTAAAGATTTTCATAATGTATAATGCGAATTAAATTTATTCAACTATCGTATTGATAGTTAAAAATATTTGAAAATTCATTATTATATTGAATTATTTATTATAGGTAATCGAAACAAATCCTGTTTGATAAGTTCTGGAAAAGGAGTAGGAGGTGGAACTTTGATTAATGGATTCATCTATTGTCGTGGTCCACGTGAGCAATACAATGAATTGGCTAAAGTGATCAATGATCCTTCTTGGAACTATGATAATTTATTACAGTATTTTAAAAAAACTGAATATTTTGAATGGACCAATCGTGACATACCGATAAATATATCATATCACGGGCAAGTTGGTTTATTAACAGTTCAAGATGGTATATTCGATAAAAAATACGCAACGCTATTTTTCGAAGCAAACAAGGAACTAGGTTATTCTCCAATCGATTACAATGGTCCTGATATGATTGGCTCTACTATCATTCAAAAATTCACAAAGTTTGGTAAGAGGCAAGATTTTGGAAACGTGTTTATAAGTCCTTTTCTTGGAAGGTCTAGCTTAGAAGTTACTACAAGAAGTTATGTCATAAAAATTGAGATTAATAACGTAACCAAGATAGCAGAAAGTGTTTTGTTTAGTAAAAATGGAAGAATTTACCAAGCGAAAGCTTCAAAGGAGATTCTATTATCAGGCGGAACTATAGCCAGTCCAAAAATTCTCATGCTTTCTGGGATAGGACCAAAAAATCATTTAGAAGCTTTGGGCATTGATGTAATTCAAAATTTAGAAGTAGGAAGTCGGTATAAGGATCACGTTATTGTACCAATACCATTGTCTACTGACCTTAAATTACAAGAAAAACCTTTTCCTGTTAAATTAGCACAATTCTTACGGGGTTACGGTGATCTAACATCTCCGACTTGTTCTCATAATTTAGGCTTTTTTCAGATAGATAAAAATATCAGTAAGATACCAGATTTTGAAATATTTTCGTATGTTGGTCAAAACTTAACAGCGACGATGCAACCGGAAGTTCAACCTGTCAAAAACACGAATATTTTCTTTTCAGTATCATATTTTGGCTCGAAATCAACAGGTTCGCTCCGATTAAAAAGCAATAATCCTTATGATTATCCATTAATAGACCCTAATTTACTTTCCGACGCTAATAACGAGGATATAGATGGATTGTACCGCAGTTTAAAATATGTCTTCAAGCTCGTGGATACTAAGCCGTACAAAAAATATAATTTAAAGTTTTTAGATGACCGTCCTCCGGAATGTGCAGTTTATCAATACAATTCCAAAGATTACTGGCAATGCTATTTAAAACAAGGTAGTATAAATGGACTGCATATGACAGGTACATGTGTTATGGGTACTGATCCATCGGAAGGGGCAGTAATAGATTCAAATTTGAAAGTGTTTGGAATAAAAAATTTAAGGGTCGTCGATTCCAGTATTTTTCCTGAACCTATAGTGGGACATTCGACTATTCCATGTGCAACGGTAGCTGAAAAAATTAGTGACGTGATTAAAATTGATTATGGACAAACTGTAGATAAGCTGTATTTCTAGACTAAATAGTATAAAAAAATTCAATAAAACATTTTACAATACCGTGAATTTTTATATAAACTTGTTTCACGTACTTCCCATTCAACATATACGACTGATATTACTAATTAGAGAAAAATACCGATGGATTTTAATTTAATGCGTTTTGGTAAGAACTGATTGGGCTTACGATGACCCTAATAAAGGTTTCATTTCCTTCACAGGATTGCGTGAAAGAGAGAGAAATGCTTTATTGTCAAAAAATTGTTACAATTTGTAGACAAAAACTTGTAAAAACTTAAAACAAATATAAAAATAACTATATAGTTACATGTAGAAAATTCTTGAAGGACATTTTATAAAAACGCAATTGTATCAAATATCGTATCAGTATCACTGTATCAGCATATATTTTATTATAAATAAGACTTATTGTAAACAACTTAACAATGTTTATAGTTAATTCGCTTGAGAGATTAATTGTAACCATTCAATAATTGTAATTTTGGTATCAAATAAATTTTTTAAAAATAAAATTTGAATATCGAAATTTATAAGTATATAAAGATACAATTAAAATAAAATTTCATTATACAGACGAAAACCACAATGACTAACAAAATTGTAGGTGACAGTAATAGGTAGTAGTTAAACCAGTATTCAGCATTCCCTGAATATTATTATTAGAATAAAAGTAGTTTACAGAGTAGAAGGCACTTTCCAGTGAATATGCCCTCAAATTATTGCGGAATGCGCAAAAAGATGATATCGATTTGATTTTAATAGGCAAGTGATTGTGCATTTTTTTGCATTGTAAAATATTGAGCCCCATGTAATTATAAACGTGGAGTATGTAGTAGGTAAGTAAATGTCGTGCTCCGCGTTCCTAAGTGGATAGCCGTGCAACGATTTTTTCTAAATTGGAGAAGTATTCTTACATCAGAATTTTTATCTTTTAAAGAAGTCCCGGCAGTGAGCCGTGCTGTTTAGTCCGAATGAATATCTAACACCTCTCTTTATAGTTGGAAGATTCGCTCAAATTTAAACGCACCAAACGTTCCCCTCAAGGAAAGGGCATATCGGGGATATGACTCAATAAGGGCATAATAAACTGTTAAGGATGCGGATAAAATCAGTAATTTTTTAGATAAGGTGACAATATGTAACTCCCATTCCAAGGAATTGTCCACAACAAGCCCTTATAATTTTACAGATTCAGTGGTGTTATTTAATAAAAAAGGCTGCAATGTATTTTTATATGATAAAACTTTAGGTTTAGTAACGTTGAGATACAAAAGATTAGAATAGCCACATGATTTAAGGGTAATTAGGTCCTATGAAGAGCCGTGAGATCAGGGTTGCTCCAAGAGAAACTAGTGTCGTCTGCAAATTGACATATTTTACCACTGATATCTTGATAGGCGATGTCGTTCATAAACAGAAGAAACAAAATAAAGCCTAGTACTGTAAGGTATGACTTAAAAAATACGAGATGTGTTCCCCTGAAACCGTAGTACTGAAATTTGTTTATCAAAATATTATGATTAACACAATCGAAAGCGATGGCTGTTTTGGCTAGAGTACAGATTATTAAGGAGGGAGAATATAGCATTATATGTGCATTTGTTACTTAAAAACCCAAATTGATGGGTAGTAAGTATTTTATATTTTAACAGAAATGATAAAAGCATCATTTTGACCAATGTTTCTATGATTTTAGATAACGTGGGAAGGAGTGTAATTGGACGATAATCGATGCTTGATTTTTTATCTCTTTTATGCAGAGATATAATTATAGCTGTCTTAAGGCAATTGGAAAAAGTGCCATTTTGAAATGAAACGTTAAAGAGGTCGCCCCGCTCCAAGCCAACCATCTCAGTAAGAAAAATAAATCAAAATTAAACAATTAACCTCAGCTTGAACTAATATTAGTTTATTGATAAATAATATTATAAGTATTATATGATTTTTTTAAATATTTGGCTGTCGCCCCCTCCAACACAGATCTCTGGTTCCGCCCCTTCGTGGAATTGCAGTATTCAACTGTTATATTTCTTAAAATGACGAGTGAAAATGGCCCATCAAAGCAAACAGATTATGCGAATAGGGAAGCGGGTCCATCTGCAGCTGTATTTGACAAAAGTTGTAAAAGTTCAGTTTTTAAATTTTTGGTTTTAACTTCCAGCTAAAACGCTCATGGCGGTGTATTGACGAAAGTAAATAGTAGGCATGTGAAGAGTTAACGGCTTTCTTTAGTGTTTTATTTGTTTTTGAGTTATAATATGTCTTATAAGTGATCGCCTCAGTAAACTAATACTTCCTTGAAAACACTTAAAAAACTATTTATTCACGTGCCTACAGCAATAAAGCAAAGAAACAAATTGCTTGAAGATATCCAGGTGAAATACTCGTACACCAATTAGTATGTAGTGATCACTTTGACGTATGTATAAATTGTTGAATTAATTTTTTCAACTCTACAATAAATATTATAATAATGAAACTTCGGTGTGGCCAGGTACCGTACAGCCTAACTTTATTGTTTGCTTGTTGTCTACAAAGATTGGGTGCATTCCCATACTAGCTTTGACTCAATTTTAATAAGAATTAGTTGTTTGAAGGGCTACTCTGCAATCTGATAGGATGAATATCTTTGCATTGCAGCAGTTACGTGTAATAATAGCATATGTTTCCGCTAAACAATAGAAGACTCCGAGTCCATTGGAATAGCAAGCTTGGTTCCTGGGCCACATATTCCTGTCCCTACTTGTCCATTTTCGATCCATCAGTGTAGAATATCAATGAGCCTACTGGGGATACAATTTCTACATTTGTCCATTGCTTTCGACTTGTTATTGTGATTTTATAGTTTTTTTTTGAAGCATAGTTTGAAAGACAAAGCATCTGTGATCATATCTATGGGTACTTTACATTCCTATAATGATTAGATGCCCATTCAGGTTTATTGCCCACTTTACTGCTTCACTTTCTATCAAGGTCTTCAAATATTGCTGTCGTGGTACATAATCGTGAAACGCCTGGTTTGGTTTATGTTATTGACTACCACATAAATGCTGCATATGTTGGAATAGGTCGCATAAATATCCAGGGTATTTCTAAATTCATGCGACAAAATTCAGGAGGTGATTGCACGTATGAAATTAAGATGGGTCGTTCCTATAGCAAAAGTACCTCAGTCCACCCCTTTCCGAGAAATCACCCTTAAAAGTGGTGACCGAAATTGAGTTGTCATTTTTTTTTATTTTTAAGATTTCAGTAATGATTAAAACTTGAAATTCTATCATTTTTGTGCACTCACAAAGGATTAACTACGGGTAGGTATTTTTTCAATATTCCATTTAAATTATACGGAGGGATATTAGCAACCCTCACTTTTAAACATTTATCATGAATCGTATAACATTTTTTATATCTTTATTATTTTCCATTCATTTTATTGAAAAAATATAAATTATAATACTTTTATAATATTTTTTTTATCTACAGCTATTAGTTTTGGGAACAAAATTTTTCTTTAAAAAATATTTGTAAATAAAACAAGTATTTTGAGTTATACTTTTATGTCATATAACTTTATCTTGAAAAAAATTTTTTTTATAAAAAAAAGTAAGGGTTGCTATTTTCACCTCCGTATAATGTACCAGGAATATTGAAAAAATACCCGTCGTTAGTTTTCTAGCTTCACTGAAATTTTAGTCACCACTTTTTAAGGGTGATATCTCAAAAAGAGGGCTAAGGGCTAAGGAAATTTTGTTATAGAACAGACCCACCTTAATTTCATACGAACAATCACCTCCGGAATTTAGTCGCATCATTTAGAAACGCCCTAATATCAACCTTCAATCTTATTTTTCTAGAAAAACAATTTTTGTCACATCCATGATTTTTTCCCGAAATTCTTTTTCTGTCTCTCCCTATTTTCTTATCCCTCTAACCTCAACAATAACAGGTTTTGCTTCTGTCAAAGATGCACCAAAGGGGGAAAGAAAACTTTGCCATAATAAAACATCAAAAAGGAAGAGCAGGAGATGACCCATGAGGTATTTTTTTTGGAATGCTCGACATGGCAGGTGTAAATGCATTTGTAATATTCAAATGGAACTCAGATTATGAGGAAATCTCAGTTCACGCACGTGTAGACTTTCTCAAAAGCCTTGTTCTTGGACTGGCTGAACCATATATGAATCAACGTCTGGAGAATCAACGCATTTCGAGAGATTTGCGATTCGCAATAGGAGACATTTTGGGTAAGAAACCGCCACAATCGTTAGCTACTGCACCAACAAGTAATCTAGAGCAGAAAAGAAGAAGGTTCAGTTATTGTAATCTTTCAAAGGATAGGAAGGTAAACAATTTTTGTGCAAAATGCAACAGCAGTTTGTGTGGAGAACATAAAATGATTTTGAGTCCCAAATGTGCTACTAATGATGAATATTCTGATTAGTACTTTATTACTTGTGATTAAATTTTTTTATTGGTTTATTTTCAATTATTTTTATTGATTGTGATTCATAAAATATGATTTTGAAACTCAAAAGGACCAGTCCTATAACTAGTTAGAGAAGTGGTTTGAAAAGTACTTCACTTGTGTTTAGGCTTTCGAGAAGGTAATACGTGCGTAAGAAAATTAAGTATATTAAGTGCAACTAAGTGCCATTTTAGAAGGATAATTGGTAAGAAAGCTTATATAAACCTTTGTATAGAAAAACCTTCATTCATGGAAACATTTCTTTGCTATCTTAAAAATTTTTTTCCTTTTCTTTCTTTTTTTTAAATAAATTTAACATGGATACAATAAATTAACAGTGAAGGGAAGCAATGGAAGAAAAATCGGGGGAACTTGGCCCTCCTGAAAGGTATAAAAATTGTGAAAACGTAATAAAAATGAATGTAGAAGAAATTGATGTCGATTGTCAATAACCGGCAAGTTCGAAAAAAGACAAACAAAATATAAAAAGTAGTGATAAATACTCGTATTTAGACAAAGCACCGTTTATATTGAGTTTATATTGAGAGAGGTTCGGAAAATAAAAATATATGAATTTTTGATAAATCAAGATGTCAGGAATAAAGGGTACGAAGTTTTTATACCAAGAAAAACCATTTCATGTAAAGGAATAGTCAAATACATCAATTTCATGAATCATGAAATATTAAATAAATATTCACAAGTAAATAAAAGTTTTAAAAGCAAAGCGATTTCTAAGAAAAAAAATTCATAGACAGTGTAGATTTAAGGGCGGAATCAACAAATAATTCGAAGGATGTTGACGAAGAAACTAATAAGGTAAAATTAGTGCCAACAGAGACCATAAGATATACGTTTTCGGGAACAACCCTGCCGACAAGTGTGAAGATATGCGGAATAGAGCACAGAGTACTACCATACATTATGCCAATTTTACAATGTTACAACTGTTTAAACTACGGACATATCACAAAATACTGTAAAACCAAAAAGAAAAATGCTTGAACTGTGGAGAAACACACTTATAGGAAGACAGAGCAGAATGCATAATGAAATGTAAATACTGCGCGACTATGGAGCACAACAGCGTTAGCAGGAATTGTCCAGAGAGAGAGACAACAACTTATAAGAGAAGCTATGTCACTAGATAACATATCTTTTTACGAGGCAAATGAAAGATTTCCCAGAAGAAATCCAAAGAGAAATACACAAGAGGGATTTATAAGAAGATACGACGAATTCCCGGAACTGCCTGGCAATCCGACAAAACAAGATAACGGAATCACAATAAGCAAGAGAAGAAGCATATATAATAATCAAAACACTTCTAAAAGAAACACTTTTACACAAATAGTAAAAGCCAAAAAAAGGAAACCTACTTCCCCAGGTTACGATAAGGAAGCTCATCAAGGGGCCTTGATAACTCTCAATGGTCTAATAACATCTCATCAGAAAGAGACTAACCAACAACAATCCCCAGCATCAATATCAACGTACAACCAGTCCCCAGCATCAACAACCCTCGATGGTAGATAGTGATGGTAGATAGTGAAGATGAAGCAGATACTAAAGCATTAAGTGAAATTCCAGATATGTTACATGAAATTATGAATATGGCTAACAAACTTAATAAATACGATAGGGAATATACGCTCCAAAATATGGCAAGGCTATTGAACAAACCAGGAAACAGAATCTTCAACAATGAATCACAACGGAAGCACGAAAACGAATAAACCACCAAGGTAGAAATCAAAACTTCAAAATAGTACAGTGGAACATTAGAAGCATCAGAGGAAATTATGATCAATTAAAATTTTTAATATATGAACTAGATGAATGAACACATGTCATTTCACTGAACGAAACATGGATGAACGACAATTATCATTTTAACATAAAAAAGTATAGCATATTCAGACAAGACAGAACCGACGGATATGGGGGAATTTGCACCCTCATTAAAAACAGTATAGACCATCATATCATATCATCTGCAGGTAATAACAATTATGGTACCATCATTAAAAATTAATATAAGTAACATATAAAATCCAGCAGGACAAAAATTAAACTTGGAAGAATGTAATGAAATTATATCTAATACAACAAATCAGTACATAATCATGGGAGATTTTAATGCTCATGACAGCATATGGGGATGCAATGGTAATGATGCTAATGGCAAAATAATTAAAAAACTACTAGAACGCGAAAATTTAATAGTACTAAATGATGGCAAGCACAATAGCAACCCATCAGCACTAGATTTAACCATTGTATTTAATAATATCGCAAAAAAATGCAATTGGAAAGTATTTGAAGACCCAGGTAATAGTCACCATTTCCCCACCATCCGTGAATTTTCTAATGGAATGAACTTTATGAAGGAGGTAATATACAAAAGAAATTTTAAAAAAGCCGACTCGATCTCATTCAACCAAGTAATACAGATAAATTGACAGAAAAAGAGGAAAATTTGGACTACAACGATTTTTATGACACCCTAAACGTAGCAGCAAACGAAACTATACCTACTGAGTAAGATAAGAATTAACCAATCAAAATATGCAGCTTGGTGGGACGAGGAATGCTTCGAACTAATCAAAAAACGTAGAGAAACCATCAACAAATTTATAAATTCACCTAACTTGGAAAATTACATTGAACTCAAAAGGATAAAAACATATGTAAAACTAAAATTAAAAAATAGAAAAATAGAAACACTCATTTAGAGAATTTAGCAGTACTATCAATAGAGAGACACCAACCAATAAAATAATCAAAGGCTTCAAAAACTATTCTCAGAACAATTACACTAATTTTCCGAATTATCAAATAGCAGGGAAAATTTTAGAAAGCCTAACTATTTGTAATATCAACTCTGAATTCAGTCCAGTTCAGTAAGTTTGAACCAATAACATATAACGAATTCATAATTTCAAGGAAAAAAGACAAAGTATTTGGGAAAGACGCAATTGCCTACTCGTTGATTACAAATCTAGACCAAAACACACAAAACAAACTAATTGGGATATATAACAAGATCGTCGAAACAAACAAAATTCAGATAGAATGGAAAGAAACCATAATAGTACCATTTCTGAATCCTGGAAAAAATGCAGAAAACCACAAAAGTTACAGACCTTTGCATTAACATCATGCGCGGGTAAAGTATTAGAGGGCATTATAAAAACAAGAATAGAATGGATAATCGAAAATCAAACAATTCTCTCGAAATTCCAATTAGAATTTTGCAGAAACAAGGGATGAAATGAAGCTATATCATTATTAACACATTATGTCTAAGAAGCATTCACCAAAAAAAAGCTCCTACTAGCAGTATTCCTTGACTTAAGTAATGAGTGAAATTAAAATACCAATTAAAATGATAAACTTTATATTTAATTTATTCTGCAACAGAAATTTATATGTAAATGATACAGAAGGGAATCTAATAGGACCAAAAAACAATAGCTCACCCCTGAGTCCAGTCCTCTTCAACATCTACACCAAATCAGTACATGATATTAACAAAAAATTCAGGATAATACAATACGCCGACGATATGGTAATTACACTGGAAGAAACGGATCGTCAAAAAATGAATAAATATCTAATTGAACTTCATCAGTGGACTAACAAGCATAACTTTCAAATATCCACTGACAAATGCGCAGAAGTAATTTTCAGAAACAATAGAAGAAACTGGGTAACAAGCGAAAATATTAAAATAAACGGCAAGGAAATTGACTTCAAGGACAATATTAAATATTTAGGGGTAATAATGAACAAACACTTAAATTGGGGATCATACATTCAACACATTGAAAACAAAGTGGTTAAACATAATGAGAGCTGTTTGTGGAACATACTGGGGAGTAGATCCAGTTACATTATTATTACTACATAAATGATTAATAAGATCTCATCTAGATTATGCTTCTACTACACTTAAGCCATGCAATGAAAAGACTTCAGTAAACTAGATCAAAACCAATATAAGGGTCTAAGAATCATAACTGGCACCATGAAATCTACTCCAACTAATGGTCTCTTAGCAGAATGTGGAGAAATGGCGTTAGAATACCGTTGAAAATTATTAAGTACTGAATTCTACTTGAAAATATACACAGAAGATCAAAATCCTTTAAAAGAATTAACTGACAAACTTTGGGAAAAGTGTAGAGAAAAAACAGGGTACTGGAAAAACAAAGATGGCCGTACCTAAATGAAGCAAAAAATCGAATTGAAGAAACAAATCAAAATATTTACGTAAGCGAAATAGACCCGTACTTTAAAGAAGAAATAAAATACCAAACAGAGAGAATTAATACGGTATTTTCTGAAACAAAAAAGACGAAATATATTCACAACAAAAATTCATCAACGAATTTGCACCGAAATACAGTGAATATACATGGATTTTCACAGATGGATCCTTGAATCCGGAAGACAACAAGGTGGGCTGCAGCGTCTATATTCCTTCCCTAAATTACCGATTTTCTATAAGACTACATAATTACATACAAATATGCACAGCGGAAATAATTGCAATAATTAAAGCGATCGAAATAGCAAAAAATAGAAAAATTAATAATTAATAGTGGACTTGGTAAGGAAAATAATATTGTTCTAGCATGGATTCCGGGACAGGCTGGAGTCATAGGAAATGGAATTGCTGACCAAGTTGCGCAAATCGGAAGAAATCTTAATGAACCAGCCGAAAATTTTAAAATAGATAAAGAAGACATTTATATACATTTTAAAAAACAAATTAAAACAGAACACAATGAACACTGGAAAAACTCATTTGCAAACAAAGGAAAATGGTACAATTCGATTCCCGAAAACACCTTTCTTCTACAAAATTCCATTTATAGATAAAAAGCATCTAACAATAATAAGCAGACTCAGAACGGGCCATTGCCGCAACAAAAAACACTTATTTAGAATAGGATGTGCTACTGATCCATACTGTATCTGTGGACAAACGGAAGATCTAAACCACATTTTTTTCGGATGCCCCATCAATCGAACTCCCAATTTTTATTTATATAACAAGCTAATTGAACTAAAAATACCTACACCAATTACATTAATCAACATTTCAAACAGAGAAAACTACAACATTATAAATCTAATCATGAAATTTATCAAAATATACAAAATTGAGATATAAACAAAAATAGTATGAAATAAATATGAAATTAAGTCAAAAGAGAATCCTTCCTATTAAGACCCTGGTCCTATTTTTCCAAACCGAGGCAATATCTCAAATGTGTGAAATGCTCGGCCGTTGCCCCTGAGCGAGAAGAGTTTTAACCTTTGTTGTGATTGTCTTTTTTTAAAATGTCTAGCACACAAGAAGAACAGAAGTCATCAAAAAAGAAACAGAAAAAGTATAAGCTTTGGTTTAAAATAAATCAAAGCGAAAACCAGCGCTGGCCAAATACTGTTTAGGTGGAGGCCAAAATAGAGAAGAAGAAGAAAAAAGTACTTCACTTTGTTATTTGATAAGCCTGAATAATGTCTCTTTATGTTATTATTGCTGTTACCGAATGACAACCGAGAGTTCCTAAATAGATATTACTTTTGTTTCAATGTAAAGTGAAACTTTTAATGTAGTTTTCTAATTGAAATAATTATTTTATTGGTATAGATTATGAAACTAAAAGTGATTGTTCATAAGTAGAATAAAAACTGTTACCACAAACTACAAGTTTCTTATAAAATTGTCATTTTGCTTTGGAAAAATATGTTCCTGATTTTTTTGAGTTATCAGATTGGTGGTGAAAAACCACTTTTTTTAAAGAAAACCCTAAATGGGTCGCATCTGACCCCTCCTTACTCTTTATGATGAAACACTCCACCTTACCGTTAGAGGGTCAACAGGGTTATAGTTTATTTGACATTACGTAAAACCTCATTGTGCAGGATTCCCAATATTTTTATCACATTATCTGCTCATGGTTTTTTTTAAGTTGTGAATTAGCTTTATATCCTAATAGGTGATAAAATTTAATTATTTTTCAATTTGTCTTTAAGTACAGTTTAAGTATCTCTTGAAATAATGTTCAGTTACCTCACAATAAAATTATGATATTCTCAAAATGATGTTTTTAATGATGCATAACGACGCATTTATGGAATTTTAATATATATTATATTTTTCAATAACGAGAATCATATGTTATAAAAAAATAGTCATCATGACATACTGGAAGTTATTTGTTCTATTCTTAACGTATCTTTTGGCTGAAACGACGAAAATTTATAAGGACGAAACAGGCACTTTAAATTATTATATTGATATAATAAAAAATGGTGTTAAAGATGCCACTAATTATGTATTACCGACAGATGCGCGCATGTACGAACCTACAGATAACGTTATAAATGGTAAGATTATATTTTATATAAATTCCATTAAGTGTTTTAGTTAGGATTAGTGATTATATGCCAAGGTGTAAAAGTCAATTATTATCGTCCATTAACGACCCAGAGGTGAAGTCGAGACCTAGACATTAAAGCTAGCTTGACATGGTGCAAGACAACGTGCAAGAAATTGCATGGAATTTTTCCCACAATCAAAATTAAATAACTGCCTAACGTCAAATTTTATTCAATATTTTGTGAACGGTTTAAAAATGAAAATTACAAAGCTAAGTGAAATGAAGAAGAAAAAAATTGGTCGTAGTCAATAGACAAGTTGGGAGTTTAGCTAATATCCCACGATAATAGGAAGTTGGCTGATGGCGCGTATTATATAAAGCCTGACAATAGATTATTCATCGAAAAATGGCCAAGCGTTTGTCTATTCTCCTGGGACTTTAGCTCAAATTTGGATGTCTATGAAGAAAAATTAATATCATTACGAGAAGCATCTTCTATGCAATCAGTCTCGGGAGGATGCAAGCCCGCAAATAAACAATGTGGAACAAACCGGTGTTCTTGTTTTAGAAATAAAATGAAATGTATATCACAATGTCACCAAGCCTCCACAAGTTGCAATAAACCTAACCTAACCAAGCCTCCACGTGTTGCAATAAATGATTGATTGATATAAGACTTCTTTTATCCTATTTTTTTTTATCTTATTCTGTAAACCGAATAGTCTGTTATCCGAATTTTTGGTTTTGTTGTTTCTCCTGATCTTTTCTTTAGGGTAACTACTTCGGGAACAAATTCTGTATAAGAACGTCTCTTTTGTCTTTCCATTTTTCTAAAAAAATTTCTTTATTACTCTCCTGTGTTCTCCTAATTTTAGATATGTCTGGGTAACAATTTTTGAGTTGTTCTTTCTGTTGCTCCTTACGGTACTCAATAAGTAGGTTTTTTTTGGAGTAATGCCTTGGCTAGCTCTACTAATGTATAGTAGTTATCAACAACAATTGTTCTACCTTGATTTAGTAAGTTAACGGTTAATTTCAAGACGACGTTAGAATGCACAGTTTGTTCTTGATTTGGATTTCTTGTCCGCAGTAAATGGAAAGATCATAAAGGTAGCCATTTTCCAAATATAGCTTGAAAAGTTTTATTCCAAATTTATGGCGCTTGTTGGAAATATATTCCTTAAATTTTAACCTGCCTTTGAAAGGCACTAACGTCTCATCTATACATATAAATTCGCCTGGAACAATTGGGACTTGAAAGCATTATAGAAGCTTTATCACGAGTGGAGTTATTTCGTACAATCTGTCACCTTCTGGAACATTTTGGTTATTTGTAAAATGCCATGTCTTCAATAACAGCTGAAAGCGATTTCTTGGCATGATAGTTGTTAGGAAATTAGTATAAATCTTATTAGTCGACCAATAAGAGGTTATGGAAGGCATTTGAAACAAACCCATTAGTATAATACACCCAGGAAATTTTTCCATTTCTTCACGACTGGTTTCCTTCTAATAATGAATAAAAGCTCTTGATTTTGCCGCTTGAAGCTTCTCTTGTTTGGAGTATAAATTAGTATGATTCACAAAGAAATTAAATAGTTCGTTAGTACACATCATTTTGTAAAAATCATACGGCGATTTCTCATATAACTCGTCATAAACAGCACAAATTCCTGAATTTTTTACGGTGTAAGAAAATTTATTCAAGTTTTCTCCTGCAACAGGCGATCAAATAATAGTTGTCGGAACTTCTCCTTCGTCGGCGTTTTCTTCAGTGTAGTTAAGATTCTTTCGTATAACTTCTTCTATTGTCAGTTTCAGCTGGCGGTAGGAGTGATTGAGAATTAGAAGCGGAACTGGATACTTATGGAAAAAAACACTCACTGTTTGAACAGCAACTTTCGGTGAAACGGAAAGTCTAATTTTCTTCCTTGGGCTTTCGGGATCCTCATCTGAACTAGATAATTCACTATCCGATGGTTCATATTCACTCACATCGGGTGAAAAATCGTCTTCACTTTTTTCAACTTCTGCTGCTCTTCCTCGTAACTTTCCATTCTCAACACAATACAGAATCCAAATCACACCAATAAAGAGAATCAGTACAAATTTGCAAAACTGCCATCGCTGCAAGAAACGTTAACGACGTGAGCTCTACCAGGTCAGAGCAAATACTAAGCGGCAAATGCGCCAAACAACACAGAAATCAACAAGAATGCGCGTCGGTTGGCTTCACCCCTTGACATTTTTTCAATCTTTATCGACACTCCGACTTTTTCTGGATCCCAATGGCAAGATAATGCTCAAACTCTAACCAATTTCACTCAAATACACTATTTAAATACATACTGTTTGGTATGATGTCAACGGAGTTAACATTACTTCAGACGGTCAGTTGCAATTAGGCAATCTAAGACAATAGCTGATATACGTCAAAATGATGGCCGTGGGGTAAACAATTGACTTTTTCTATCGTTTTCTGTTTCATATTGCTTAGAAGACTTCATAGATACTTTTCAGATCTGTTTCAGTGAAATTAATACAACAGTTTTTTTAGTCAGTCTGCAATTTTTTTGTTAATTAATTTCCACTGTTGTATTCAAGTTCACCAAACATGAGTGCATACTTCCTAGGGTAGCAAAATAATAACCCAAAGGCAGCTGAAAGGTACAAGGAAAAATTTAAGGCTTTAGGAGAAATTAGCCTCTTTTTATCAGATGAAAAGAGTTTCAATCATAATGCTGCTTATTTTCCATCAGTTTCCAATATACTTGCTTTTCAGACAATATTTACCGCTTACCTAAGTACAATACTACGCCACGCTTCTCATCAGTTGATTTTCACAATGTGTAGGAGCCTCAAGATTGATAATCTTATAGTTCAGTTAAGCTGTCATTTATGATTGACCGTGTAGAAGTTGCTGGATTTTTTATTGTTCCAAGCTCTTATGAACTGCTTTAGAAACTTTTTCAAAAAGAATTTTCCGAGTTATGGAAATTGAATTCATATCTTAGAAATTACCAAAAGACTAGTTTGAAGGCAGTTTAGTAAAACTATACAAAAGCTGTAATACAATTATTTATTAATAATAAGTAGAAAACCTGGAAACTAACTTGTTACATACAATACATATGTATTTATATATTTAGTTAAACAATGTAAAAGTAATCGTTTTGAATAATTAGTGTGTTTTAAATTCATCAACATCTCAACTCTTTTTAACTAACCATTTTTAAACAATTAACACACACCTTGTATAAAATATACTAGAAACACAATAATTCTATTGACAATGTAGTATTTTTCTATTATAACTTTAGTTCTTCTTTAAAGACATTTGCAAATTTCGCCGAGTTTAGAAGTTTTTCCCATTTCAGATTATGGTACTTACGATTTTATAATCATTGGTGCAGGAGCAAGTGGCACAGTACTAGCAAATAGGTTATCTGAAATAACATCATGGAAAATTCTTTTAATAGAAGCTGGAGACTTTTCTGATGGAGGTTTGATAAGCATTCCAGCTTATTATGACTACCATTCCAAAACTAAATACAACTGGGCTTATATGTCTGTTCCTCAAAAAAACGCGTGTCTTGGTAAGAAATTATTGTAATGTTCTTATTAACTATTATCGTGATCTTAGACAATAGATTTATAATTGATTGAACATGAATCAAATTTGAAAAAAAATACTCCACATTCGTGTTCAGAAAAAGTTTTATACTATTAAATTTGAAGATAGTATTTTATTATCAATTCCACCAGTATCAAGGTATCAAATAATATAGAAAAGTCAAAAATTTATATTAAAACACACTTAAAAACTTGAAAACAATTTGGTTGAAGTATAACCTCATAAAATGAACGTTATCCGTTGAATATAGGCGGTATCCCAACGCAAAAATAGATTTGTTGCCAAACTATTCCACAGATATCTACTTCATCGACGTATAATGATAGATATGGGTCTTATTTATCGATAAATCATGAAATCTCGATTTTTGAAAAAATGCGACTTATGCGATAGTGTGTTTCTTCGTTGATTCACATACAGCCACACTTGATGTTTGATGCCATATTAGCACTGGATCTAACAACTCTTCATCTCAACCTAATCAGAGACTTCAAAGTCATCCATGTCCCATCATGTTCTGGAGTTTCAATTGGCGTTTTGCAGCTTGCAACTTTTAGGAAATAGACCTCTAGCTTCTCAGGTGGAAAGTTCCTTTAATGTTTTTAGCGTGTGCATTTAGAGAATAAATCCATTTCTTTTATAATCATTAACTACTAATAATAAAAGGTTTAGTTTAGGAATGTGTTTAGAAATTTTATAATACAATCAAAAATAGTAACAAAACATTACAATTTACGGCGACCTCTAGTTGTCAACAGACTGACCACATTCTTCCTCTTTCATTCTGTTGTACTTTTTAAATTCAAATCCATCATTTTCAATTGTTTCTTAATATTTTGAATTATCTTTGCTTGTTCAAGGCTATATGTTAAAAGACAAATAATCATTGCTTCTATTCATTGTAGGCAATCGCAACAAATCGTGTTCCATAAATTCTGGAAAAGGTGTGGGAGGTGGAACTCTGATAAATGGATACGTCTATTGTCGTGGTTCACGCGAACAATATAATAAATTGGCTAAAGCGATCGATGATCCATCTTGGAACTATGATAATTTACTGCGGTACTTTAAAAAAACTGAATATTTCCATCGAACCAAACCTGATATACCGATAAATATATCTTATCACGGACAAGATGGTTTATTAAATGTTCAAAATGGGATCTTCAATGAAAAATTCGGCAAACCATTTTTTGAAGCTAACAAGGAACTGGGGTATTCTACAATCGATTACAATGGACCAAATATGATCGGCACTTCTATTATTCAACAATTTATTAAATTTGGTAAAAGGGAGGATTTTGGAAATGTATTTATAACTCCTTTTCTAGGAAGGTCTAGCTTAGAAGTTACTACAAGAAGTTATGTCATAAAAATTGAGATTAATAACGTAACCAAAACAGCCGAAAGTGTTTTGTTTAGTAAAAATGGAAGAATTTATCGAGCGAAAGCTTCAAAAGAGATTCTATTATCAGGCGGAACTATAGCCAGTCCTAAAATTCTCATGCTTTCGGGAATAGGACCAAAAAATCATTTAGAAGCTTTGGGCATTGAAGTGATTCAAAATTTAGAGGTAGGAAGTCAATATAAAGATCACATTATTGTGATTCTGCCATTTTCTACCAACATTACATTACGAGAGAAGCCTTTCTCTGTAAAATTAGATAATTACTTACGAGGTTACGGTGAGCTAACATCCGTGACTTATTCTCAAAATGTAGGCTTTTTCCAAATAAATAGAAATATCAGTAATATACCAGATTTTGAAGTATTTTCGTATGTTGCTCAAAACGTAACAGCGACAATGCAACCAAATGCTCCAACTTTTCAAAACATAAATATTTACAATATATTATCGTATTTTGGCTCGAAATCAACAGGTTCGCTCCGATTAAAAAGCAATAATCCGTATGATTACCCACTAATAGACCCTAATTTACTTTCCGACACTAATAACGAGGATATGGAAGGATTGTACCACAGTTTAAAATACATTATTAAACTTATGGATACTAAACCGTACAAACAGTACAAGGTAAAACTTTCAGATGATTGTCCTCCGGAATGTGCAGTTTACCAATATAATTCCAAAGATTACTGGCAATGCTATTTGAAACAACGTAGTACAAATGGACTGCATATGACAGGTACATGTGCTATGGGAACGGATCCAACGAAAGAGGCAGTTGTCGATACAAATTTGAAAGTTTTCGGAATAAAAAACCTAAGAGTTGTCGATGCCAGTATTTTCCCCGAACCTATAGTAGGACATCTGACCATTCCATGTGCAATGGTGGCAGAAAAAATCAGTGATGTGATTAAAATTGATTATGGACAAACTGTATACGTAAGCTAAATATTATAAAAACATATTTTGTATCTGCTAATTTTTTATTTTCTTTCCTATGTAAACCTCAACCTTTTGGTGAAGAAATTTTTTTGGAAACTTTGTTCAAATTGAATTAATCTCAGTGACAAATGCGTGAATTATCAATCGCTTAGCATGATGTTTTAAATACGGAAAAACTCCGTTTTTTTCTATTTTATCACATACACAATGACACAACCAACCGATAAATGTAATTGGTTATATACAGTAGATCCTCTGAAATCCGGCACAGTAGTCTTTTTTGTTCCGCGCCATAAGCCGGATGTGGAGGGGGATATAGGTTTAGACTGGTCGTTCAGTACTGATGTAAACAAAACACTTTCCACTTGTCAGTAGCTGTGCAATTGATTTGCCGCGAACCGTGAACTTTACTGTTCAAGTAAGTGAGTGAAATGCCATGACAGTGTGAGCGTACACATAAAATATTAACAATCGTTCCAAAAAATTATATTCCAAAAACTTTGAAAACTGGAGAGTGCCCGCAGGTTGAAGATAGCCTCCACTCTTGGTTTCTTCAATCGTTACTCGCTCAACTCAGGAGAAATCCTCGAAGAATAAGAAAGTTTTTTTCGAGAAAATGATTGGCTGAAAAAATTTCAAAAGCACTTTGGAATTCGTGTATTTAGTGCGAAAACTAATGTGACACTGCAGCAGTCGATCCCTATAGAGAGAAATTTGAAAAAGTCATTGGAGAATTAGGCCTTCCCCCCAACCGAGTGTAAAACCGGTGTTACAGGAAGTGTCCAATGCTTCTAACCTTGGACGCTGGTATGATTGGACGCATCGTGTGGTCGTAGTGCGCACGTTATTCGACGAATATTTTGCTTCCAACGTTGGCATAGGAACGTTGACAAGGAAAGTAGGCTTTTTTGACCCCCCGTCAAAAAAGTACAACTTACACAACGTACACTTGTAGTACAACTACATACATTTCTTGCCTTCTTCAGCGTGAATACTACGTGTTTTGTATGAAAAACCAGAAGTGCCAGTATCATGCGGCTTATTTTAAAATAATTTTTTTAGACGACGCCATCTAAAACTTGTTCGTTCCGTATTCATTTACATACCGACAGTTGCGTTTTGACTGTTCCATGTAGTGAAAGTGACAGTTCCGTACTGCAAATCACTTTCGGGACGCTCTAGAGTAGACAACTTTAACTTCCTTAAATGTGACCTAGCCACTTCAGTGTTGACAGTTGACACAAACACATCTACAAATTGTATCGAAATTACAAACCCATCTACAGAGGTTCCATCGACATCTAGTAGAGATATATATACACGTTTCATCTGCATCCAATCCAATAAATATTAAAATTGTCCTGGAGGTACAATCAACATTACTTTTTGCAAATAATTAATAAATTAATATGGACATGCAAATATAATTAAGTACATTATATTGTTCAATAAATACAATGTTTATAACTCTCTATTATTTATTTTCTTTCCTCAGTGTAATTGAAAAAGTTTTGGATCTTATGTATCATCTAAAAAATGTTGTGCACGCCGCGGCTGAAATACTACTTTATTGGCATACAAATAAATAATATCTGTTGCGAATGTTGGACGTATTTTGTAGTTAGTTGCCGCACTGTATCCAGCCTTCCTTTCAATGTTGAGCTGTACGGTGGTCCGTGAATGCTGGCGCAAACGTTGGATGCATCATGTACCACCGATTTAACTGACACGACTTTTATATGTATGTCCCACGGAAACGGGATAAAAATCTTATGCCCTTCTCCTGGTTCTAAGCTACCTTAACTAAAACGCCTTTCCTTGTCGGTGTTGCAGGTTTTCTGCGGTTTCCCTGCAACCTGGTAAACCGGTTGCAGGGAAACCAAATTCTATCCAATGAATATCTCTCACTCACGACTTTCTTTTATACAGTGTGAGTTTTATGTATGGAACGCATCAATTATCTCGTAACCAGCTTGTATGATTTTTATAAATTTTTTGTACAAGGGTCTTGGGATACGGCCGGTAGTATAGTGGTATCTACATTGTTGTCAGATCTTTCCTTTTTCCGAAAAAATAATTAACTTGAAATATTCTGATTATTTTTCATGTAATGAATGACATAATTTCGGAGTTATAGCTACATTTACAGTATTTCCACCAAAGTTACAATATTTAGATGGCTACGATTGAATAAACTCGTTTAATTTGAATATTCGTTAATACAAATCTGGTAATAAGGTCTAGTGTCAGTAAGTTGGTAAAAAGTTTACTTTTTACTTTTACTGAACCAGTTTTGTTAAACTTTTTTACTAATTTACAGACTATCTCGTTATGGGATTTCGGTTAGGATATAAATTATTATTACACGTTTCTTGTTTAGTTCTACAGCTATCACCATATCCTAATATCATTGAAATATCAATTCATTCTTTTTTAGATAAACGATCCATTGTGACTTTCAATAAACTTCAACAATAATAATTTATTGAAACGTTAAATTTGTTATTGTAGCAGTCGTTACCATCTAAATGTATGATTTTAACTTCGGCGGAGATAAAGCAAATGTAGCTATAACTCCGAAATTATGGCATTTAAGTATAGAAAACATTAGATAAAAATAATGAAAAATATACAAGGTGATTTGAAATACCTCCATAATAATGGCCTTATCACAAGACCCTTGTGCACAAAAATTTATAAACATCGTACAAGCCGTACAACCGAGATAATTGAGGCGTTCCACACATAAAACTCACTCTGTACATATATTAGCTGACCCAGTTACGCGTCGCTGTGTCTCAATAATAATGATAGATCCAATCAATGTTTTATTTATTCTTTTGACACAAACAAATCAGTATTTTCTAAAAAACCAAACAATATATACTTTTTGAATTTACATTTTATCCATCTAACTTAAATTATTCTTTGTAATCAGTGACAGCCTCTGTGGGGGCCCCGCGAGACATCAAATAAAACGAAAACACCACTGATAATCAACAAACGATATTTTTCTTCAATTGTTAAAATTTATCGAGTAGAATAATAAATAATTTAGTCGAGTGGATCCATTTCTTTCTATTTCTCTTGGCGAGTAACGCCTCTCACCACGCATCACTGTTCACGCGTTCATTTGTTAAACAAGTCTGAACCTATGGTTTCAGCCGAGTTCATCTTGCGAAGCACCACTCACTTTTGCACTGTACTCGATCGATCGATAGTGCTGACGATTCGTGACAATATTATTCTGCTCGTCGTTGCTGTACATTCAACGTACTTAGATAGTAATAAATAAGAATGGAATGTTGATTTAAAGTCCTTAAACGTGTTGCAGCAAAATCATCCAACGAAGGCTAAGGTTTAACAGCAGGAAGATGCAGCAAATCCAGATAAAGATAGTGATACAAGTCAAGCTCCACGGTTTCAAAGCCGAAGAAAAGGAAATCTGATAAATCATATAGCAATTTCGGATTTTTTTATTCCAACGGCTCACATCTCTGTTTGTTATGTAGTAAACTGCTACCTAAGAGTTCTATAGTACCTACCAATATGCGCCGATATTTAGAAACTGTACACCCTGAGTTTAAAGACAAGAAAACAGATTTTTGTCCTGCGTAAAAAAGAAGATTTATTGAAAAGTCAAACAACTGTGATGCACACAACGCAAAACGTCAATGTAAAGGTCACGGTGGCATCGTATTTAGTGAGCTATCACATTATGCAGGTAGGTGAAGCGCACACTATCGCTGAGAATTTGATGACACCATAAATCTGCAAAGCATCTTCCTATCGTACCACTATCAAACGATACTGTTTCTCGGTGAATTCATGATCTGGCAAGCTATGTCAAACAAGAATTAGTTACACTTCTACAAAAGACACAATTCGTTTTGTAAATGGATGAGTCGACCGATGGTGCTTGTCTGGTGATATTGCTGGTTATTGTGAGATATTCATATGATCCTTTTTTGAATAAGACATGCTTATGTGTTTCTCGCTACCCACAAACACTACCGGAGATGAAATTTTGGATAAATTAAATATATTTTTAGAAGAAAACAATCTCAGTTAGAACAATTACATCGACATTTGTACAGATGAAGCAAATACGTTGACTGGCAGAACAACAGGAGCCACTCACGAATAAAAAATAAAACGCTTTATTAGAGTTCCAGCTATTGTATCCTGCGGCAAAGAAAATGCCGTCTAATCTAAAATTAGTTCTCGATGAAGCGGTAAAAATAACAAATTTCATCAAATCACGACTACTGCAATCTCGATTGTTCTCATTATTGTATGAAGATTATGGCAGCAAACATAAAACACTGCTGCTCCATACAGAAGTGCGATGCTAATCTCGGGGTAAAATTTTAACAAGGCTATTCGAACTTGAAGTTTAATTACAAACATTCTTTACAGATATTTCTTTGAATTTGAAAGATCGGTGGTATGATAAAACTTGGTTGTTACCACTGTCTTTTATGGCGGATATCTTTCGAAAATTGGAACTGATTGAATTTATAATTACAATGTAAAGAGACAACAGTGTCTGTAACAAAATTACTACCTTAAAAAAAATAGATTTTTGGATTATTTACGTTGGTAAGAAAGAAATAGAAAACTTTACGTAACTCAGTGAGCTTGTTAGCGATAGCGACTCAGAAAT
The DNA here is from genome assembly GCF_026250575.1 of Diorhabda carinulata. Taxonomy (NCBI): domain Eukaryota; kingdom Metazoa; phylum Arthropoda; class Insecta; order Coleoptera; family Chrysomelidae; genus Diorhabda; species Diorhabda carinulata. The sequence continues at coordinate 18,655,869 of NC_079462.1, forward strand.
GTCTCAAGATGATATATTTGAAGAATTGGTCCAGTATCTCACTGCAATGCGCGCATCTTTTGAGATGTATTTTCTCGTGGAACTGATTACAAACATGAAAATGAATTCATGGATTCAAAATCCTTTTTTACCCAACGTGCAACAGCCCGAGATATATGAGTCGATTTTAGAAATGTCATTTTTGGGTCAGAATCCGTGATGAATATCCAATGCTTGCCAAAATGGCCCCTGCTTCTCCCGTTCCCAAAAACATACTTGTGCGAAGTAGTTACGAAAACAAAATACCGCGATAAACTGGACACTGAATCTAACATAAGACTATCTATCAAATCTGACATCAACCAATTGATGGAAAACAAGAAACAGTTTCATACCTCTCATTAGATTCTTTAATATTTTTACATTGTACCTATTCATATTATGATGGTTTATAGTATGTAAATATGTAAATATCAAAACAAATTCATTGTTTTAAAAATTTATTGGAAAATTGAATACAAAATATATTTTCTCAAATTTTTACAAAAAACTCTTATACTACTAATAAATAAAAATAGCTGAGAAAACAAAAAAACATTTTTAATTAAAAGCTTTGACATACAATTTGCAATAAGTATATTTTGTTCCATTGAAAACAATGTTGCTTTGTATTTGTTATTATTTTTCAATCACTGGGTTATACTTCCTATTGTTTTATGTAATGCTTTTGGGTCACATTTAGTTAACAAGCAGTTATGTTCAGTATAATGTGTCTTTATACAAAAAGGAATTCAAATTGAAGTATACACAAAAATATATATAACAAACACTATATCAAAAATCTGGTTTAAAAAATAATGGAAAGCAACAATTGGAAAATAATTTTGGTTCTTATTTATATTTGATACAAATCTTATTTACAAGTCTCTAAAGATTTTAAAAAAATATTAAGTTATTGTCTAAATTATTTCTTGCGGTGGGAAAAAAATTAATATTTGATTAAAGTTTTTTTTTCGGTCTGTTTTCATAGAATATGACAAACTCACTCGCTCTTAACAAAAACACAATTGTCTCCTAGTCTTTCAATTTTATCTACTTATAGCATGAGAATTTACCAGAATTAATTTAGAACAAATGAAATGTAATTATAAATTAATATAACAAATATTATGTATGTTGAACATGATTGGGAATTTTAAAAAATGATATAAATATTTAATGCTGAAGCAACTACATAGGCGGATATACAGGATATCCTTAAATTAGACTGCCAACGCTCTAGGGAAATTCCTTGGGTCAAATTATGCCTATCGGAAATAGGGAACTTATGTCCGCAAACGCATTATTTCCAAGATACATGATGTTAAAGTTTTAAAAATAAAACGATTTCTTGTCGATAAATTTCAAATGATGTATTATTGAAACTTTTTGATCATTATCAAGTTGATAAACTACTTGTTCTAACACGAATCGATGATTTCTAGTTTTTTTCCAGAGGTGCACACCTTTTTCCAACCCTGAATTCTCCACCACTGGATAAAATGTTACTTTTTTAATTTTTGAATCCTACCATCATTCCTTACGAAAAAAGTAATTTGACTACGTTAAAATTAACCGTTTTCGAGAAAAACACCATTTTGTGACCGCTCTTGTGATTATTTAGAAAAATATAAAACAGTTTCTTCCAAATAAATCGATAGGTTAATGGAGTCCTACAAACGTTTTGAATAATATAGAAAATCAACTATCTTCAAGTATGAGATCTCTGAGTCACAGATTGAATACAAATAGAAGCTCTGTATGGAGAATTTTTTAATTGGTATCCTCAACAACATCGAAACAATGATGAATTTTCTAAATTAATATTATCGATGAGGCAATGTTTACTAGAGAAGGCATCTTTAATTCCCAAAACAGTTATGTATGGGCGAAATTGCTACTTTTACCCATGCATATCAGCAAATATTTTGTAAATTTCCGGACTAGAGTAGTAGACGATAACACAATAGGACCATCATGTTTTCTTCTGGAAGGAGTTCTTTTTTATACCCGACAAAACATAATATTTCAGCATGATAAAACTTTTGTACTTTTTTCAGCAAATGTACGACTCCATAGTGGACTGGAGTGGATAGGTTGAGGTGGGTCATTTGGTTGATCTGTTAGGTCTCAAGATATTAATCTTCTTGATTTTGTGTAAAAAAGTTTCAATAACAATCGATCACACCATTTGAAATTTATCGACAAAAAATCGTTTTATTTTCAAAACTTCAACACCATGTATCTTGGAAAGAATGCGTTTGCGGACATAAGTTCCCTATTCCGATAACCATAATTTAACACAAGAAATTTCCCCTTAAGCGTTGGCGGTCGAATTTAGGGGCACCCTGTAAATACTTAATGTTCAATTAATGGTTACACAGATATATAGTCATAATGAGAAGTCAGACTGATAAAGCGAAGATAGATTTCTGGTGTTTTCTTTCTCTAGGCTTAGGTAAGTTTTTGCTCACCATCATCCTGAGCGCCACAATAAAATACTGAAAGTTTATAAAGTTTATACAAAACTTTTGTATCCGCGATTAATACAAAAGAAATTGCTTCGACAAAATTTCATATCGATTTCATTTTGAACAGTCACTCAAGAATTATTTTGCATATCTGCATACTTTAGAAAGTTTTAACTGTGTGAAATGGTATTTCAGAGAGAAATGTACATTTCCATTTTTATTACACATGAACAGTTTCCTAACAAACTTACAAGTTTTGCAATGTATTTGAAACAATAGTTATTTACGTTATTAAGTCCGGGGAGTGATTTAGTACGATACGAGGTAGATGTTTATGGATCAGGCGACGAAACAGCCGAGTCAAGAATATCTAATCGAGTACCGTAATAATAACTTCAAGGACGTATATCGTAATATGTTTTTTTACATGCAGTATTCGGTTTTAAATAAAAAGCAAAATCATATTAAAATATGAAATGTCATATTAGACAATTTTACTGAAAAATAGCTTCTTTGATTATTCTCTTATTATTTATAAAAATAAAAATTAAAAGGGTGCACGAGGCACCGTCAGGGCGACGGGACACGAGCGCCATCTATTGAGCAGTCATGACAACGAGGCGTCTGCCATGTTATTGATGCGTTTCGAGAGAGGATATACCGGAGTATTGCTGGTCATTATTGTTTCATAATGTATGGCCCTTTTGAGAGGATATAGTGAGAACTTGACTCACCATAACCGTTAGCGCTATCAGAAGAGAATTCAAGAGTGTGGTTGTGACTCGTTTGAGCTGCGGTACGAAGATGTGGAGGATAAGGACGAGTGGCTATGCGTGACCCAATTAGACAGACTGGAGTAGAAGAAGCTATGAAGAATTACAAGTTTGGAAGCTCATAAATTCCTCACCTCTAACCTTGTATTTCCTCCTCGTGTGAAAGTACTGCCAGGGTAACATGTGATAGTGCTTGGCAAGGTTTGTATTCCACTTGTTGTGCGTGCGACACCATAATTTTATTATTTACTCTTGTTCGTCTGGAATCAGGATTTAACTATTACAACATTTTGTCTTAATGTCCAAATAACTTTTCTTCTCACTTTCATTACTTTCAATTTTCCTAAATGATTTTATGTGTGTCCCTAAATCTTTCCATTTGATGAAACATCTTTGACATTTCAATATTTCCAGTTTTTTATGGAGTCTTGTTCAGTCTCATTATTTCCTGTGCGAAAACCCAAAATTTTCTCTATTATATTCATGTTGATCTTTTTCATCGGGAATATGGATTGATAATCCGTGTAGAGTGGATGTAAAAAAAGCAATATGGGTAATTAATCCTTGGTACCATCCTTCACACTAAGGTATATATCTGTCCTAGTAATTCTTTAAAATAATTGAAAGACAAAGTTATGATGCTATTATCACCCTGGTTTGTTTAAGAAACATGTATCAACAATATGGCCGACGGCAGTTGTCATATCTGAACACTAGATGGCGCTCGCGTCACAGGGGCAAAAAATGCATGACTCAAGAATAAAAATATTATAAAGGACGGCTTTAATCAAACATTATAATCAAATTCGTTAACAATCAAACATTTCAACCGATTTGATTTGAATTTATTCATTAAGGGACTAGATATTTTGAGAAATTAATGTTAAAATACCCCACTTACCATTAGAAACCACATTATAATACAAACTTTGAGAAAAATCTTGTTCAGAATTATGCAATACGTTTTTTTATTAACCACGGAGGTAAATTGAACGCTTCTTTCTTTTCCTCATTCGTGGAAATTTGTTGTATCTGAGATGGTACTGATTCCTTTGAATCTTTTGAATTTGACGATGTAGTCGAAATTTTATTAAAGTTATTTGGTTCTTCATTTGAATTATATCTAGGTGGAGAATCTGTAACAAATTCGACAAAAAATCATTTATATTATTTAATTTTATGGCAAAATAATTATTATACTATGATATATAGAAAGAGAGATATAATAGGACAGTATAAAAAATTGATCTAAAGTTTTAACACCCCTCCCCTTAACCCCTTCCACTCCATTCAACCAAAACTTTTCAAGTAATCATTTAATCAAATTCAACGATTTTGGTTTGATAATAATAGATAGTTAAGATGGGTAAAAGCAATTGAGGAGGGAGTTATCAAACTTTAGATGTTTTATACTGTCTATTCTGTTTTTCAAATATTAAATCAAAACAAGTGAAAAATCTATTTACAAAAATTATTCTTCCAAATTTATATAGGGTATATGATCATTATTAATATGCTTTGTATTGTATACTAACCTAAAAGATCTGAAAAGTCCATTTTCAATTTTTTCTTATCAGGTTCATCCACGTTTTCTGAAATCTCATCAATAGCTTGAATCTTATTTTCCAAATTGTGACATATATTCGATAAAAGATCATCAGATAAATTGCTGTTCTCATTTGTATTTACTTCTTCTTTCTGGATATTTTGGAGGCCTATTGAATAAAATGTGAATAAACAATTCGATGCAATTATAAATTTATATATAAAAAACTATTTGAATTTCAACGTTAACTTTGAATTTGTCAATGGACATAATCGCATTCACTTTTTTATTTCTTATTTGTATATTAGGATAAATATAGGAAGCAAATTTACTTGACACATATTTTGTATGAGTTTGTTATAATGATTGTTTTAATCAAATCTATTTATTGCTATTTAAATTCGAAGTAAGAAATAATTAATGAATCACTATTTATTAAAATTTCCGATAACTATGTTTAAATGAACAATAATATTTTATTATATGGAATATTTGTTATAATAAAATATATAATTCAATAGGAGTAGATAAAGTATAGTATTCTACTCGAGTATAATGAGTAGAATAAAAAACTCCAATATACACTCGTGAATAATATATTATTATTGTACATATAACCTTGATTTTAGGCCTACCTTAATAATGGGGTTTTTGAAAAAATTTTTTTTACAGTTTGAACTAATCAAATATCTGAACAACTCTCTTGATCACCTACTGTTTGTTTCAATAGAAAATTTTGCCTTTAATTATCGAAATTAAATTCAAATTTCAATATAAGAAAGAAAACCAACTATTAATTCAAATTATTATTATAACTGCAATGAAATTCATAAAATTGAATAATAAATTTCCCACAAATTGCTTATATATTTTATACAGATTTGAATGATTTTGAAAGATCTTTTATTAATTTGACACTATCGAGAATTTTTCAATTTTTATAATTAAATTTATATTTTTTGCTTTTTTATAGTTTGTTCATGCAGCTGTTTAAAATGTATTGAAATAGCAAATAACACAATATGAATTCAAGATACAGACAAAATGTTTCTTCTTCTAATTTTTACTTTCTTTATTTTCAAGTATCTGATAAGAGTTTCGGTCCCTCTTGTACCATTTCCTACAACACCTTTTGTCTTTTGCTATTTTTTAATCCCTCTAAAGTAGTTATTTGGTATATCCATTTTTTTCATCACCTCCATTTTTTAATGGGGCTTCTAGTCTGCATTATTTTTCATGTTGATCTATCTTCATTCTTACAATGTCTATATAATTTAACTGTTTCTTGTTTATCTTTGAGTGAGTCTGTCAAAGGCTGATTCCAAATCCAAGTGTTTAAATTGTGTCTCAGTATTTTTCTCTAAAATATTTATATAGAATTTATTACTTGGTTGTATCAGACATATTCCCTTATCATTTTTCACATTGCATATTTTTCCTTATTTTATGTAGAGGTACTATTATCTTATTTTCCTATTCCCTCAGTATCTAATGTTCCTTGAAAATTTTCTACATTAAATCTATTCCTTCCAGCCATCTAATAACTCATGGTGCTATTACATGTTTCCCAATAACTTTTTACCTCCTTCCATTTTTGCTCACATTGTTTCTTGTTATGGCTTCTAACTTTGTATCTTCCTTTTTAGTCCTCATGAGAAATTTATTTATATAGTGTATTCATGTATCTAGTATTTTTTCTACATTTATTATTTGTAATTTCCTCAATTTTTTTAATCTATGTTCTATTACTTTTCCTATTTTCCAACTTTGCATTTCCCTTCTCTTTCTTTTATTGAATTTCTCTTTCTATGTAGTGTTACTTATCTATCATAATTTTTGTATGTTTTTTTCTGTCATCTGTTTTTTCTTCTCAACCTTTCTTAATTTCTCTATCCACAATTTAGTTCTTTTTAATATTCTCATCAAAATTCCATCTATCCCATATTTTCTTTTCTGTGGATGTCCCTATTTCTTTTAATAATTTATTAATTTTACATATCAGAGTTGTCAAAAATGCAGTGAAAAAATTATTATTGATTAGAACAAACCTAAAATCAAGAATATATATTTAAGAAAATAATCACAATTATATCAGCCATAGAATATTTTTGGGTTTCCCCTAAGCTGACCTTCTAATAGTTTGTCAAGGTTTTTATTTTCTTCTCGTTTCTCTATTTGTTGTTTATACATATAATAATACTCTGGATCATCAAATTCTTCATAACTAAGAGATTTTTCATTTAAATGCTCACGGATCCGTAAATACGTTGTAAATGCTCTTATTTGTCCAAACGTTATTTCTTCAGGACAAGCCAACTTTATTGGTGTTAGTACAGTTAATCCTAAAAAAATTTGAAGTATTTTTATCCGCTAAAGCAGGTACACAACAGTTCATCAATAATTGTTAAAATTCTAACAATGCCCCAAATCTCATTTATTCTAAAGATTTCCTTGTACTCAACTAACAGCAAAACTTCTCATTTGAATGTGCCACTAAGGGCTAGTGACACCTAAATGTCACTGTTTGTAAGTTTGTCCCTTTGAACCGCTTTAGCTACTGTTCTAATAGTTTTATTTTACAGAAACTTATGTTTGTTTTATTCGAACAAAGCAGCACAATACTAAGACATGTTCGATATTTTTTTCAATTGCACTTTTTATGTTACTCTGGGATAATTCATGAAATCCAGATCTCACTCGCCAATGGTGCCATCTGGTGAGTATAAAAACAGTAGCCCTAATTAGATTAACTAAAAGAATATGGTTGAAGTACATTTTCTTACAGCTAAACATAATGGTAATTATTAAAATTTTAGTGTCTCAAACATATTATTCTAGAATATTCACCTGCGTTTGCTTCAAGGATACCAGTAATGATGGTTTTAGCAACATTTTTATCAATATTAAATAGAGATAATTTAATTTCGTAACCAAATTTCAAGCAATTTGTCAAATGAGTTTCTATGGTTGATATTGCCATACACCTACAAGTAAAATTATCGATAAATTGGATTATAAGCAGTTTTCATGGGAAGAAAAAATTTTCAATGCAATTTCACTCACTACCATAGAGTTACGCATAACCCAAAAAATGTCTCTTTTTTCTAAGTACCTATTTCTTCCATTTTCCTCAATTCCACATTTTGTCAGAAATGTCTATATTTAGTATATCCCATATATGTAATACTGCTATATGGACAGTTGGTATGGGAAAAAACGTCCCTGCGTTACGGTGCCGACAATATTCATTTTTTTTTCTCTTTCGAGATAATTTATCTATACTGCACATGTTTGAGAATACGCAGAGCGGAGCTGGAGCCTTGGAGGATAGATTAATCGTTGCCATTCTGTCTTCCTTACCGGAACAACTGCCACTAATAGAAACTGTCCAAATAAAAGTATTACATATTATGGTATATCCCTTCTCGATCCTCTTCTTCTCGTTTTAGCAGTGTTTACAGTTTCCATTATTATTTTTATTAATCTATTCGTTTTACTATATCATCTCCATACCCGTTCAGCTAATATTTTTTATTTTGTTATCATTGATACTTGTTTTGTAACCTTTTTTCTATATCATGTGTCACTTAGTTTCTTCCGCTATTCTTCTTAGACGTTTCACTTCCTTCGCATTCATTTTTATCTCGTCTTTGGTACGATTAATTTCATAATCATATATATTTTTGTAGCTGGAATATTATTCCATGCAATTAAGACACAGTTTATAGCCAAGAAGGAAAGACCATATATGTAATATTCCTATATGGACAGTTGGTATAGGAAAATACGTCCCTATGATACGGTGCCGACAGTAGTCATTTTCTTTATATGTACTGCGCATGCTTGAGAATGCGCAGAACCGAGCTGGAACCTCGGAGGATAGAGAAAACGTTGCCATTCTGTCTTTCTTAGTTGGAACAGCTTCCACTTATAGAAACTGTCCATATAGAAGTATTACATATATGGAAAAGACCAAAACAGGAATATATAAAAAAGTAACCACACCCATATTGTCATACATATCAGAGACATGGACACTCACACCGAAACTAAATACAAGTACAAAATAAGGAATATCACTATAAGAGATATGGAAGATATAAGTAGCACAAGCTTACAAAGAAAAGAAAAGAAGACCGAGAAGGAGCTGGACAGAAGAAATTAAGAAGGCAGAGGAAAGTCAAGGAATAAGATTTCAGGGAAAATTCGAGAAATAAAATTGTGGGAAATTAAAGACACAGGATAGGAAAAATTGAAAACTACTACGGAAAAGGGAGCCCAAGTAATGACTTAACTCCGGCATGCATTACATCTGAAAAGATAGAACGTCTTCAGGATTAAGTAAGTTTATATTTTTGAATCCCGATATTCTTCTAGTGCGTAATTTATTTCTGCCAATTTTTTACCCTGTTATTTATATTTACATCTATTTTTCCATCTTCTATCGGTGTATTTCCAAGATATTCATATTCCGTTACAATTTCTAAATTTATGTCATTTGAAATTAATTTACTTTTGAAGCATTGAAATAGATTGTAGTTTTATCAAAAAAAGTTAACCCGGTTGAAACATTTTTTACTAACTAGGTTCTACTAATTCTTTATTTGAGAATGATTTATTTTACCTTTCTTTTGCAATTTCTTTTATATTTTTCCCCATTTTACACATGGTGTATGAAGAAATTGCACTAGAATTCAAAGAATTTTGAGATTCGGGTAAAGGAAACTGTTTTAATCGTTCTAGAATTGGTGCGGTAACGTTCGTTTTTGGAATAACATTCAACAACTTTTGACCAAATTTCTTTATTTTAGCAGATGGAAACCCGTCAACTGAAAATTGAAAATAAAACAGATATTACAATCACATAAAAAGTACGTTTAGTGATAATAATAGTGTTGATATAATATTAATTATTACAATTACATAGTAAATTTGTATAATAGCCAGAAAAAAATATTATATATAATAGAAATAAACTTGAGTAAATAAATTAATAAAAACAGCTATACCATACTCCTCATATGATTAAATTAGTGAAGAATCGTTTTGGTGATGTCAAACGATTAATTGATATTGATGGCAATAGATTTCAGTTACCTAACCAAGCTAAATACCTTTACAAGAAACTGAAAGGTTACATCTGGGCAATAAATTGAGAAAAGGACACATACTTTTTAAACAAAAAATAAAATTAGTTACCCTATTACTCAGTATATGTATGTTTCATACTATTGATTAATGATGCGTTTGACATTTTTAAAATCAAGATCAAATAATGAATTTGAATATAAAAGAGCTGTTTGTACTAAAAATAACGAAAATATGAAAGAATTTCATAAAAAATTATCAAAATATTTAAAAAACTTAAAATTAAAGAATGGTGTATACTGGATTCTAAGAGAAAAACTGGATTTCCGGGCTTGTTAAAGGTATTTGATAGCTTAATAAACATATTTCAACAATATCTCAACATTAATAAAATATTAACTTTTGTTACAATGTATAAAATCATTTGGAATAATTTTTTTGGGTAAAAGACGACCATAAGAGGGCTACAACAATAATCCAACCGGCAGACAATTTACAAATGCATATAAAAAGATTTTACGCCAAAATATGGGAGCATGATGCTGGAAATTATGTTCCATTGGAACAAATTGATATTTTATATGTAAAAAAAAATAAAGCAGCTCTAGACATTATAAACGAAAGTAGAATTGCTGATCTTAATGAAAATTGGGACCATATTTCAGATTTTTCAAATAACCATGATTATATGTTTCAGTATATTAAATTTTCCTAATATAAATTTGAAATTGCAGTACATTATAGAAATAATGATATCCAAATATTCCTTATATTGTTAGTCAACCTAAAAAATTTGCAGAAATCAGAAGCAGAAGTGGAAGCTACTTTCGTCCCCTCTTCCTTAACTTGAATTTTCGCTTTATGAATATATACTCCTAGTGTTACTTTAGTATCGGATAACACTGAGAGATCGGAATCTGGGTCAAAAAACTCTCCTACTCCCATATATTGAAGAATCTATAGGAATAAATTGAATCATTTTGTTGCAAAGAGCTGAAGTACAAGATAACTTGTAATTGCAAATGAATGAAAATATTTGCAATAATACAATTTCTGTCTTTGCATTCCTAAGGAATTTCCTCTGTAAAATTATCTGTTAGATATCAACTTACATTGCATATCTTCCATTTCTTTTAAATTTTGAGGTTGCAGTCTGGCCATATCCATTAAAGTGCGATTGGACGCTATCATGTAAGGCATACAATCTTCAGTAGCCGCTAGTTCAGCTCTAACTTCAAGTAGTAATCTGTAAAAAAATTACCGGTATGATGTTAATTGTTAAACTTTGTTCGATTTTAACACTTTTTTTTTACTTATTTCGAGTTATTGAAAATACCACAATCCATTCTACCGCGTTCTTAATAAACAAAAAGATAGAAAATATATCCCCCCGTCCGCTATTTACTTACATTAAATAGACAATATACATTCCACAGTTATGGTCAATGTCAATTAGCGACTTATTACAACCATATTTTAATATCTGTACGCAAAATCTATAGTAAAATCTACTATTTATCGAACACATATGTTCTTCTATCATTAGAAATCTAACATAGAAACATAAGATCTATTACCTTTTTCACAAGACCAAGTACAAAACATACGTAATAGTTTCTTTAAATTGATAGTAGTAATCGTAAAAAAAAAGACAACGATATAATCGACGTAACGTCAATAACTGACAGTGTTGCCAGAGCTAGTACAATTGTACAATTTTAGTACATTTTATTGTATTTTATACGCTAGTACATTTTTCCTTTTTTCTAATACATTTTCCCTGCGTTCGCAAATATAAAGTTATTTTATATTTTCGTTTAATAAAATAAACTAGAAATTGTACTAGATTGTAACAATAATTAGAAAACAGAGCCAAGTTGATTTATATTTAGATCGTGAGATTTTTGTACTGCATTGCAAATTTTATCGGTAAACTTTATATAAATTTTTCATCCTTAAAATAATAATTGACAGTCTATAACATTTTTGGAAAAAAAAATTTAATTTAAATTTATGTTTATACATCTTTCTATAATTTTATTAAATTTGTTTGAAGTTGGTACAATCTAGTACATTTTCTAGTTCAATTTTTACATTCAGCTTTTAAATTGTGGCAACACTGATAACTGACTGTACTAAAAGTTGAATTGTTTGTTTAATGTGTTGTTTTTAGCAAATTATTGTATTAAACTTTTCAATTAATTTTATATCTGTAAGTACGAATATAATACATCAATTTGAAAAATACCTGCAAATGCAATAAGACAAAAAAATTACAATACTTTTGTTCCTACTTATTAGTGATATATAGTGCTTATAATTTTGCACAATCTCTGTAGAATTTCCAAAATTGCTTCAAACAAATACCTGATTATAGTTGTAACGGTATATTAATCAACAATACTCTTCAGAAAATGGCTGAAAAACTGATTAACTCACGACCACTGGATTCAGGAGGTGTTATAATAAGGTTAACATCGATTAAAGGACATTTCTATTTATATTATATATTTTCCAACACCACATAGTCGAAGACCTCGATTAAACCTAAAAACACAAAATGTACTTCAAGGAACCAAAATGGCAGTACGGGGAATACCTTATATATAGAATACATCCTACCAGATGGTAGGAAAAAAAAGAAAATGGACTAAAAAGAATCAAGACTAAACTAAAAAGTTATATAAGGAATAAACTAAGAAAAGATATACATGAATTAATTGACAGTTCTTGATCTAAAATGAACTGAAAACGTACATTGATGGTAATACCATCTTTGAGGTGCCTAGAATCAAAAACAGTTTCTTCAACCAGTTAGGTATTGAAAACAGAAATATCTAACTATACAGATTAGGTAGTTTTATACTTTTTATTTTTTAGGGAAACATGTAACTGTCAAAACCATAAACGACGAACTGAAAAATAAGGACAGTATTCTTATTCTTTCTATCAGTGTTATTGAAACAGTTGGGATTTAATTATAAAAAGGAAGACAACCGAAGAGCGTTAACGGAACGAACAAATATTCCTAGCCAAGGAGCACTGTATTCTTCAAAAATATTGAAATAGTGATTGTCTATTTCCAAGATAAGTTATATTTGTAGATGAAATGTAGAAGTTTTTGATAGGACAATAATATTAATTTTGGATGTTGTAACTAATTCAGCCAGTATATCGATATTTTTGTCAAAGGAGTGTTATTAAATATGTTGATGTTAACCATATAAATAAAATATAAACAATTAAATTCTTTTTTTAATCACCAATGCTTATAAGGCCGACCTTTGGAATATTAGTTCTACTGAGTACCATAAGGTACAATTTTGGGTTCATTACTGTTCATAATATACATAACGATTTATTGATAAGTATGACTTAAAATATAGTATCTTATACGGATGATACTGCAATTTTTTTTAATAGATAACGATTGGGAAAATGTAGAATCATGAATAAATAAATATCTAGAAGTTGTAGCAATATAGCTTGCATTGAATAAGTTAACCTTAAATATAAAAAACTGTATATTATGTTGCTTTTGGAAACTACCATGATAGTATTCCAAAAGAATTAAATATATATGTAATAGAATATCAAAACATAAATAATGATCTCAAAGATATATATTATAAAATGGGTAAAGTTAAATAAAATGAGTTTTTTATGTTTGGGTATTATATTTCGATAAAACGTCGGATTTAGGGAGAGTCTAGCGGGGGTTGAAACACTAGGCCCCGCAAAATTACTAATTTGATCGTTTATTTTAGAAGCAATGTTGGATGATCTACAGCAAAATTTGCATTTTTTGCACTAATTTTTTACTCTATATAATAATTTTATACTCTATATAATAATTTTATATTCTATATAATAATTTTATATAAATAATCTAAATAATAATGAATTATTTATTCCATGCATTCAAAATGTAAATGATGAATTAGAAATGCGAATATATCTCCAGTAGAAATATAATCGAATGATCGACAATTTGAATTATTTTGTGAATTACAGCAATTCATTCCTCTTATCAAACTTCAACCCGAATTGATTGATAATACAAATTATTTATTAATACCATTGAAAATGCTTAATTCGTTTTAGAGAGAATAAAAAATGTAGATCGCTCTAAAATGTCAGATGAGCGATTATCATTAACAAGGTTGTGCATTCGAAATGAGTTGTTACAGAATATGAATTTTGATGAGCAATTGAAAATTTTGCCACAACTAAATCAAGAAAGGTTTTTAAATAAAAATTTAATATAGTTCATGAAATAAGATTCAAACTTTATACTTATAATTTATATTTAATTTGAAACTAATATATTACATTTAAAAGAGTTCGAGCTGATTTTGATTTCCAATACTTCTCTTAATCTGACGGAGGATAATAAATATGTATAGATAAGACTTGATTCTGTTAGAGTTAACAGATGATTCAAGTCTGATATTTATTAAAATAAGTATTATTGTATTAAAAAAAATTATATCCTGTTACACTGAACAAAATTGTTTATATTAACTTTAAGTTAGTTTTTATGGCGAAAAAGCATGGCTAAGAGAGTCTTATGCTTGTCGTGCGTTTCCAGACTGACAAACCGGAAACTCCTTTTCCTCTGTCGGATTACTTTGTAATGTAATGTATTGTTACTCTGGTAAATAAATAAATAGTTGACAGAAATTTTGATTCGATTCATATGAATATCGGTGCACGTGATGGAACACCTCCTCCGTTTTTACTGCAGTCAATAATGTGAAGATTTAATTTAATACGAGTAAGCTACCAGAATTCCTAGGTAGATGAAATTTTAAAAAGCTTTAATTATTTAAAATGATTATTTTTCTTAACAACCCAAATATGGTCCCCATATTCACTCCAAAGTTGTACAATTCTGATTTTGTTGTACACAATATTTAATAAATTGAAGTCTTTCAATCTGCTTCTCCTACATCAAACTTATAACAAATCAGATGTAACTTTTTTTTAATTTTTCTGTACTTCACTTCTTGCAAAACCTGTATATCCGAGAGATGTTTTTCCACGACTATACGAACTAAACAACTACTTCAAGTACCAATACTCTCGCATAGTTAAATAAGCATAATACCTGTATAATTCCATATTCTCTTCAGACTTTTCTTTTGTGCTAGGTTCGGATGTAGTGTTACTTACTACAGAATCACTTTTATTTTGCCAAATATTGCTAAAAGAAATAAGAAAATAATAACAAAGGAAATTCAAAAAATAACGTGATAAAATATTTTAATATTTTAGATAAATACGATTAGAATTTTCGATACAACTACAATATAATGTGTGTTGATTCCAAGTTTTGGAAAGCTATTTATCAATAAATTTTAAATATATCACGTACTTTTTAGCTTTTAGGCAACCAAGCATCGTTTGAGTTGGAACCACAATAAGCTCTTTAGTAGTATCATGCAAAAAAGATTTTCCTGCATCTGTAATTTCCAGAATAAACGCAAAACTGTTAAAAGAACATGCTTTATTTGAAAGAAGCTTGTTACGAATCAGAAGTTGTCCTGCAAATTATAAACAAATTTTTAAATCCAACATCAAAGATTGATATAATTGAAATGAGTTTACCTATTATTATCCTCCATTTAAAAAAGAATGGATTAGATGTCAAAAAACAAAAATGGAGCAAACAATAATAATTGAACCAAAATTTGTCAATATACCCCCAATAAAATTTCGTAATAGTTTAGGATGAGAAAATACAGATGTGTATCAATGTGTAAATCGAAAAGGACACAATTATCCCTAATGCTTAAGAAATACATAGTACCATATTTTTATTGCAGCGGAACAGAATATTTACTGTGGGTGTCGCAATACCTCATAATACCAGTTGAGGGTTAATCAAATTTCAACCCATTTTCTTGCGATTTGGTGTATTTTTTTGTTTTATTATATATTATATATATATATATATATATATATATATATATATATATATATATATATATATATATATATATATATATTATATATTATATATTTATATATATTATATATTATATATATTATATATATATATATATATATATATATATATATATATATATATATATATATTTAGTAACCACAGCTTATCCAAGAGGATATTCTTAGCCTACTATAGAACCAAACAAAATTTCAATGTCAAAATATACATATTACATATTCTCCTCTTAATTGGATACATTTATTACAGCGAACCTGCAACGTCTCTAGACCTTTCAAAAAAAATTTCTTCTTGCTCTGCAAACCAGACGTCCACAGCTTTTATTACCTCCTCGTTGGAAGAAAATTTACGACCTTTTAAAGTTTTTTTCAGTTGAGGAAAGAGATGAATTCGGACGGAACCAAATATGGCGAATAAGGGGGGTGTTCTAGTAATTCAAACCCTAAATCACGAATTTTTTGCATGGCAACATAAGATTTGAGTGCAGGGGCGTTGTTCTGCAAAAACAAAACACCTTTGGATAGCTTTCCGCGTCTTTTCTCTTTAATTTTTTCCCGTAGAGTGGTCAGTAATGTCGAATAGTAATCTCCAGTTATTGCTCTAACTTATCCAAAAAATCAATCATGATTACTCAATAATAATCCCAAAAAACTGAGGCAAGAACTTGGTCTTGGAGAACCAGAGTGTCGCCATTCCATCGATTGTTGCTTTGTTTTTGGAGTGTAGAAATGTACCTAAGTCTCATCCATAGTAACAATTCGGTTTAAGAAATCTACATCGTTTTCAAATCGAGCACAGATCGAACGCGATGCTTCTACCCTTGCACGCTTTTGGTCAACATTCAAACATTTTGGAATCCATTTTGCAGCAATTTTTCTCATGTCCAAACTGACGTGAACTATATGATGAACGTGTTTGTTTGAAATATTTAGTGCTACTTAATGTGCTACTTTCGAATTTCACAATTTCGGTGGACATCTTTTTTCTTTTAATTTATTGTGTAACTTTGATTTACATTTTTGACGTCAAACTTTACACTGACACTTCTAATAAGTTATTGTTCATTGCTATGGTAACACAATATTTTGTTTATGCATGGAACTGGTCTAGGCTAACTAGATATCAATACATCCTCAAAGTAATTGTACATTATATATTAGAAACTCAGCTAAAATTTACATCTGTCAAATTTGCTTCTATATGCAGAATACCGAATTTAATCTGGTGTCAAAGTGATTTTTTAATTACTTTTCATACCATGCCATAACTAAGTAGAATAACTGCTCTATACAAAATTTTACATACACCTTAAAAATTTATTGTTTTTTTAGTTTACTAACATACAGTGGAAAATAACAATAATAATTTAGAGTAAACTAAATCTAAATGAATTTAAGATTCAGATTAGAGCCATGTTTAATATTCTTTAGTTCCATTTTATTATACGGATAATTATTACTTACCTAATTCTTTCCACCATATATCAGGTTTGTCTCTACCGGCACCATGTAGAGGAATGTTAACGAATTTTTTCAATTTCTCTCGTTTGGACCCTCTTAAAAAATCAATATAAGTTCCAAGTCCAAAGTTACCAGGGATTGCTGCAACAGCAGATAAAAATAGTCTGGCATCTTTGGTGAAGTTGAAATTGCCTTTTTGATCGAGATCCTCATAGTTCTCATAATTATTTTGTAGTTTGTCACTGAAAAACAATTTTTAAATATACAAAATAGAAAATAAGAGGATACTAATATAACTTCTGTGAGAGAAGATGAATATAGGCTAAATTCTCTATGTATATACAGTCATGTGAAGATTTTTACCATTACTGCTACTTCAAACTTCGATATATTTTCATACAATACATTTTTTCATATATCTTGTTATAATTAATGGAAACTTATAGAAAATTAACAATGTCAAAGTCAAATTTAACTATCATTTAAAATTATTATTATCATAAATATTTACTAATCAAAACGAATCTGATATAACCAAATAACTATACCCAAATCTTGAATATATTGATAATAAACTTTGCGGGTTTGACATGTCTCTGAAACTATCAAGAATATTCCAGAACATCAGTAGCTTATTCTATACAATTGTATACTCACTTATTAGAACAATTATCACAGCAATTATCACTCTTTGGTTTTTCGAATTTTTCTCCAAAATATGACAAAATATATTTTCTTCTACAGTCATAACTGTTCACATAATTTGAAATACCTGTCAATATTTTTTCTTTTCTCTCTCTATGGGATGCAGTATTAGTTTGAGCCATCAAAAATCTATAATAAAACAAATATTTTCCACAAAATCCTACATGAAATAGTTCATAATGAACCATAAGAGCCAGCACGGACAATTGTACATTACACACTAGGGTGAAATGAAATCCTTCTACCTGATTGATTCCACAATCTGTGTTGAAAACGAGAAAAAAAATTAATTATGCGTCATTTTTTACCCTGATAACTGGTACTAATCCCTTAAGCATCACAAGTTGTTTAGAAAAAACTATATTTTGATTCAAAATGATCAAATCTTTGAAACTGATTTCACCTCATTTTGTTATCTACCGCAAATAGTATTCTTTAAATAATTATTTATATTTGATTTGAATTTGTCAATACTTACCTATGAGTCTTAAAATCACTATCACAATAAAAACAAATGCATTTCGCTGGTTGACCATCTCTACCCGCCCTTCCAACTTCTTGATAATAACTTTCTATACTATTGGATACACCATAATGAATAACATTTCTAACATCAGGTTTATCAATTCCCATACCAAATGCTATCGTTGCTACCACAACATCCAATTTATCTCTAACATATTTTTCGTGGGTCTCTTTACGTTGTTTCAATGTTAGTCCAGCATGATATGGTGCACATTTGATTCCCAAAGCTAAAATAAATTTACAAAGTGAATAAATTAAATATTAAATATTTAAAGATTCACCCCTGAGTGATATGTGGATAATTTGATAAAAACTAGAAATATACTAACATGATAACATATCAGATATCTTTTCAGTATTTTTTCTAGTTATGGTATAGACAATAGTAGAGCCAACAAATTTCCATTGACCATTTTCACACTCCATAACAGTTTTGAGATCGTTTAAGATTAAATCAGTTTTTCTTTTAACAGCGAAATAAAAGTTTGGTCTATCAAAACTAGTACGTGAAAATTGTGGATTTCTAAAAAACAAAAATGTATAAATCAATTAAGCAAATTTGCTGTACAATTAAGCTGTGGGGGCCATTTTGGATGACCCGGCACATAGTTTATTGCTATATTGCTGCTAATAAGTAATAATTAATAACAAGAAAAGTGAACCTTTCAAAACATGACAAGGATTAAGACAAGGTGATCCCCTATAATAAGAAACAGTATCAACAAAAAGATAATATTTAAAAAATCATCAATGTTTACCTGATGACGTGACGATAATAGCAAGAAACAGAAGAAAGCTTGAAGAAAATAAAGTAAAGATAAACAATATCAAAGTACATAAACATAATGGAACGCTAATAGAATTCGAGGAAGTATAAAATTTCATGTAATTGATTACACTACAAAGTAATAAATGCCAAGAAGAAAAGGAAATTATACTAAGAATTTCCAACAGCGTTAGAAAAATATTAACATCTAAAGAGATATCTAGATCTATGAAAGTTTGAATTTATAAGACAATTTTAAGACCCACCCTGACATAAGCCTATGAAACCCCGGAAAATAACGAATAAAACTAAACAGAAATTGGAAATCTGGGAGAGAAAAATATTAATAAAAATTTTTTAAGGAAAGAAAAACTCTTGAAACGAGTTGCATGGAAGATACCAGAAGGCAAGCGGAAAAGAGTAAGACCAAAAAAATGGTGGAGGGAAGTAGTGGTAGAAGACCTTAGAGAAAAAACATCCAAAAAACAAGGGAACAAAAGAAGTGGAGAGAAATTACAAAGCTATGGACCTAAATGGTCTGCATTATACCATCCCATCCTAAAGCAACAAAATATACCGCCCAGTTCATGTTGCCAGCTCATCTAATATATCGCAGTTGACTACAGTAACTTGATACTGCAAATAGTCGTGATGCGAAGTTTGACTTTTAGGGATGAGTTTTGGAATTTTTCGATAAAGCTACCTTGAAGCAACAAAATATAGGACTTAGTTCGTCTTGTTACCGAAATATTGCATTTGGCTACCCTAACTTAATACTGCAAATAACCCAAAATGTTAGTTATTGAATTAAACGACCAGAGGGTATTCCCATAAAGAATTAAGTTAATATTATGGTAGGGAACCAAGCATTTCTCAGAAGGACCAACAATATCAATTATCAAGTAACAAATTAGCATCAAATTATGTGCCAGATCCGGAACGTGCACTCTAAAATTGCCCCCACAGCTTAATATAAATGTTTTTATGTGAGAAACTGGTTTGTTTCTTGTAATCAATTTACTACTATCCTTAAACAATGTAATGCTATAATACAGTTATAAATATTAGATGCATACAGAAAAATTTCAACACACTACATGGATTAAAATACTATTTTAAATTATAATAATGAAACATGTATCTATGAAGAAAAATAAGATTACCTTAGTTTCAAACTTTTAACAATATCTTCAGTAACAAGTTGAGTAGCAGTAGCTGTTACAGCCAAAATTGGAACATGAGGCAATATACTTCTCAAATTACCCAAGTATCTATAAGATGTACGAAAATCATGACCCCAACTGCTAACACAGTGTGCTTCATCTATGGCTAATAAAGTTACAGGTAATGTTTGACCCCAATGCTGTAATAATTCTGTAATTAAAATTGAATATAAGATAGAAACAAACATTACTTGCAGGCATATTACAGTCAAAAACTAATATAACAACAGATCAGTTATAAAAATTGAACAGAGAGGTCCCTACCGTATTTCTAAATAAACTAATAAGTACAAATACCACCTATAATGATAACGACAACAGCAACATGTCACTTAAAACGATAAAACTTTATCAATAATATGACTTATTAGAATAGATGACAATGTTGCCTTGTGTGCCTTAGCTACTGAGGAAGGGATTCTTGCAGAAACTGAAAATAGCAATAATAACGAAAATGAAATGTAAATATATTTGAGACTACACACTAAAATGACCGATTATTTTAAAAACTAAATGTAGTCTGTGAACTGTACTGTAGGTATGTACTTTATTTTATAATAAACTTTTATTTCTTTTATGTACATTTTATTTGAAAACAAGTTCATATGCTTAACCTATCCTCATACTACAAACTGATTACGACTATATACTTGTGTATATTGCTTATAACAACTGACATAACATACAAAGTATATGGTCTCATTCAATATCATTATATCCAATTTTGACTGTATTATGTACTAAGTTGATTGATAACATAATGTAATTAGTTTACCTTTACCATAATCTCCTCCACAAAATTCTGGTGTTAAATAAACCAATCTATAATCATTCTTACCAATTTTTTCTACTGTTTTCGCCTGTTCCTTATTAGCTGTTCCAAGTAAGCAAGCTGGAATATTTGCCACCTGTAAGTTATTGAAACTAAGATTTTGAATCTAACAGTATATAAATAAAATAGCAATTGAATATTCAACTATTTATTTTGATGTTCTTTCGTTGTCATGATAATGCAATAGTTATATGCATATCCTATCCAAATCTATAAAGCTGAAGCTACATTAATTTTAATTTCTAATTATATTTCAAAGTAAATATGATAAAATAATTTTTATTCCTTCTGTGGCTGTGTATTTTTTTCTTGTATATTTTATATCAATATTGAATGTAATTTTAGTAGTAAGTTAATAAAAAAATTAACTTACTGTTAGAGCCAAAACCTGATCTTCCATTAAAGAGATGAGAGGTGATATAACGAAAGTTACACCACCAGTAAAAACAGAAGGGTATTGAAAACAGAGTGATTTGCCATAACCTGTAGACATAATAGCACAATTATCTTTCTTATGAGTTAGAATTGAGTCGATGATTCTCCACTGCATAGGTCTAAATGTTTGATGGCCAAAATTATTTTTTAGAACTTGTAAATGTTTCGGTT
Source organism: Diorhabda carinulata (assembly GCF_026250575.1). Taxonomy (NCBI): domain Eukaryota; kingdom Metazoa; phylum Arthropoda; class Insecta; order Coleoptera; family Chrysomelidae; genus Diorhabda; species Diorhabda carinulata. The sequence continues at coordinate 18,677,853 of NC_079462.1, forward strand.
TAGGGCTGTTCTCCTCATGATTTCCAAAAGCGGATGCTTCGACTTGAGCGATACCCTTAAAAAATTATTGGATAAGTTATTCATTATTTATAAGAAATTCAATTTACATTCAATACGTTATCATCCCAATCATCTCCGAAATCAGTTTCATTCATATTTAAGTATCAAATCTTTAATTTTCAATTATATTTAATTAACAATTATGTACAAAATAAGAACCGCGTGATAGTGAAAAGTTAGTTATACAATTCATATATGTAACACAAAGACAAACTGACAAAATAATCTAATATTATCAATTATAATTTGAAAATGTATATAGTAACTTCGAATCTTTAAAAACTTCTTCTTCTTCTCTATTTTGGCCTCCACCTAAACAGTATTTGGCCAGCGCTGGTTTTCGCTTTGATTTGTTTTAAACCAAAGCTTATACTTTTTTTGTTTATTTTTGAGTGACTTCTGTTCTTCTTGTGAGCTAGACATTTTAAAAAAAGACAATCACAACAAAGGTTAAAACTCTTCTCGCTCAGGGGCAACGGCCGAGCATTTCACACATTTGAGATATTGCCTCGGTTTGGAAAAATAGGAACAGGGTCTTAATAGGAAGGATTCTCTTTTGACTTAATTTCATATTTATTTCATACTATTTTTGTTTATATCTCAATTTTGTATATTTTGATAAATTTCATGATTAGATTTATAATGTTGTAGTTTTCTCTGTTTGAAATGTTGATTAATGTAATTGGTGTAGGTATTTATAGTTCAATTAGCCTGTTATATAAATCAAAATTGGGGGCTCGATTGATGAGGCATCCGAAAAAAATGTGGTTTAGATCTTCCGTTTGTCCACAGATACAGTATGGATCAGTAGCACATCCTATTCTAAATAAGTGTTTTTTGTTGCGGCAATGGCCCGTTCTGAGTCTGCTTATTATTGTTAGATGCTTTTTATCTATAAATGGAATTTTTTAGAAGAAAGGTGTTTTCGGGAACTCGTGTTGAACGAATTGTACCATTTTCATTTGTTTGCAAATGAGTTTTTCCAGTGTTCATTGTGTTCTGTTTTAATTTGTTCTTTAAAATGTATATAAATGTTTTCTATATCTATTTTAAAATTTTCGGCTGGTACATTAAGATTTCTTCCGATTTGCGCAAGTTGGTCAGCAATTTCGTTCCCTATGACTCCAGCCTGTCCCGGAATCCATGCTAGAACAATATTGTTATTTTCCTTTACCATGTCCACTATTAATTATTAATTTTTTTATTTTTTGCTATTTCGATCGCTTTAATTATTGCAATTATTTCCGCTGTGCATATTTGTAGGTAATTATGTAGTCTTATAGAAAATCGGTAATTTAGGGAAGGAATATAGACGCTGCAGCCCACCTTGTTGTCTTCCGGATTCAAGGATCCATCTGTGAAAATCCATGTATATTCACTGTATTTCGGTGCAAATTCGTTGATGAATTTTTGTTGTGAATATATTTCGTCTTTTTTGTTTCAGAAAATACCGTATTAATTCTCTCTGTTTGGTATTTTATTTCTTCTTTAAAGTACGGGTCTATTTCGCTTACGTAAATATTTTGATTTGTTTCTTCAATACGATTTTTTGCTTCATTTAGGTACGGCCATCTTTGTTTTTCCAGTACCTGTTTTTTCTCTACACTTTTCCCAAAGTTTGTCAGTTAATTCTTTTAAAGGATTTTGATCTTCTGTGTATATTTTCAAGTAGAATTCAGTACTTAATAATTTTCAACGGTATTCTAACGCCATTTCTCCACATTCTGCTAAGAGACCATTAGTTGAAGTAGATTTCATGGTTCCAGTTATAATTCTTAGACCCTTAAATTGGTTTTGATCTAGTTTACTCAAGTCTTTTTATTGCATGGCTTAAGTGTAGTAGAAGCATAATCTAAATGAGATCTTATTAATCCTTTATATAGTAATAATAATGTAGCTGGATCTGCTCCCCAGTATGTTCCACAAACAGCTCTCATTATGTTTAACCCCTTGTTTACTTTGTTTCCAATGTGTTGAATGTATGATCCCCAATTTAAGTGTTTGTTCATTATTACCCCTAAATATTTTATATTGTGCTTGAAGTCAATTTCCTTGCCGTTTATTTTAATATTTTCGCTTGTTGCCCAGTTTCTTCTATTGTTTCTTAAAATTACTGCCGCGCATTTGTCAGTGGATATTTGAACATTATGCTTGTTTATCCACTGATGAAATTCAATTGAAAAATTTATAAGTCTATGAATACTGCTAGTAGGAACTTTTTTCGGTGAATGCTTCTAAGACAGAATGTGTTAATAATGATATAGTTTCATTGCATCCCTTGTTTGTACGAAATCCTAATTGGAATTTCGAGAGAATTGTTTGATTTTCGATTATCCATTCTATTCTTGTTTTTATAATGCCCTCTAATACTTTACCCGCGCATGATGTTAATGCAATAGGTCTATAACTGTCGTGGTTTTCTGCATTTTTTCCAGGTTTCAGAAATGGTAGTATTATGGTTTTTTTCCATTCTATCGGAATTTTGTTTGTTTCAACGATCTTGTTATATATCCCAATTAGTTTGTTTTGTGTGTTTTGGTCTAGACTCTAGATTTTTAATCATCGAGTAGGAGATTCCGTCTTTCCTAATTGTTTTGTATTTTTTCCTTGAAATTATGTTGTTGAATTCGTTATATGTTATTGGTTCAAACTTGTCATTACAAGTTGCTAGACTGAATTCAGAGTTGATATTACAAATAGTTAGGCTTTCTAAAATTTTCCCTGCTATTTGATAATTCGGAAAATTAGTGTAATTGTTCTGAGAATAGTTTTTGAAGCCTTTGATTATTTTATTGGTTGGTGTCTCTCTATTGATAGTACTGCTAAATTCTCTAAATGAGTGTTTCTATTTTTCTATTTTTTAATTTTAGTTTTACATATGTTTTTATCCTTTTGAGTTCAATGTAATTTTCCAAGTTAGGTGAATTTATAAATTTGTTGATGGTTTCTCTACGTTTTTTGATTAGTTCGAAGCATTCCTCGTCCCACCAAGCTGCATATTTTGATTGGTTAATTCTTATCTTACTCAGTAGGTATAGTTTCGTTTGCTGCTACGTTTAGGGTGTCATAAAAATCGTTGTAGTCCAAATTTTCCTCTTTTTCTGTCAATTTATCTGTATTACTTGGTTGAATGAGATCGAGTCGGCTTTTTTAAAATTTCTTTTGTATATTACCTCCTTCATAAAGTTCATTCCATTAGAAAATTCACGGATGGTGGGGAAATGGTGACTATTACCTGGGTCTTCAAATACTTTCCAATTGCATTTTTTTGCTATATTATTAAATACAATGGTTAAATCTAGTGCTGATGGGTTGCGATTGTGCTCCCCCATACGTGTGTACTTGCCATCATTTAGTACTATTAAATTTTCGCGTTCTAGTAGTTCTTTAATTATTTTGCCATTAGCATCATTACCATTGCATCCCCACATGCTGTCATGAGCATTAAAATCTCCCATGATTATATGCTGATTTGTTGTGTTAGATATAATTTCATTACATTCTTCCAAGTTTGATTTTTGTCCTGCTGGATTTTATATGTTAGTTATATTAATTTTTAATGATGGTACCTTAAATGTTATTACCTGCAGAGTTTTAAAAATATTGCTTTTTGATGATATGATATAATGGTCTATACCGTTTTTAATGAGGGTGCAAATTCTCCCATATCCGTCGGTTCTGTCTTGTCTGTATATGCTATACTTTTTAATGTTAAAATGATAGTTGCCGTTCAACCATTTTTCGTTGAATAAAATGACATGTGGTTTTAGTTCATATATTACAAATTTTCATTGATCATAATTTGCTCTGATGTTTCTAATGTACCACTATACTATTTTGAAGTTTTGATTTCCGCCTTGGTCTCGGTTTTTATCATCTCCTTTATGGGTTTTCGTGCTTCCGTTGTGATTCATTGTTGAAGATTCTGTTTCCTGGTTTGTTCAGTAGCCTTACCATAATTTGGAGCGTATATTCCCTATCGTATTTATTAAGTTTGTTAGCCATATTCATAATTTCATGTAACTTATCTGGAATTTCACTTAATGTTTTAGTATCTGCTTCATCTTCACTATTTACCATCGAGGATGGTATGTAGTACGTTGATGCTGGGGACTGGTTGTACGTTGATATTGATGCTGAGGATTCTTGTTGGTTAGTCTCTTTCTGATGATATGTTATTTGTCCATTGGGAGTTATCAAGGCCCCTTGATGAGCTTCCTTATCGTAACCTGGTGAATTAAGTTTCCTTTCTTTGGCTTTTACTATTTGTGTGAAAGTATTTCTTTTAGAAGTGTTTTGATTGTTATGTATGCTTCTTCTCTCGCTTATTGTGATTCCGTTATCTTGTTTTGTCGGATTGCCAGGCAGTTCCGGGAATTCGTCGTATCTTCTTATAAATCCCTCTTCTGTATTTCTCTTTGGATTTCTTTTGGGAAATCTTTCATTTGCCTCGTAAAAGGATATGTTATCTAGTGACATCGCTTCTCTTATAAGTTGTTGTCTCTCTCTCTCTCTCTCTCTCTATCTCTCTCTCTCTCTCTCTCTCTCTCTCTGGACAATTCCTGCTAACGCTGTTGTGCTCCATAGTCGCGCAGTATTTATATTTCATTATGCATTCCGCTCTGTCTTCCTCTAAGTGTGTTTCTCCACAGTTCAAGCATTTTTCTTTTTGGTTTTACAGTGTTTTTTGATATGTCCGTAGCTTAAACAGTTGTAACATTGTAAAATTGGTATAATGTATGGTAGTACTCTGTGCTCTATTCCGCATATCTTCACACTTGTCGGCAAGGTCGTTTCCGAAAACGTATATCTTATGGTCTCTGTTGGCACTAATTCTACCTTATTAGTTTCTTCGTCACCATCCTTCGAATTATTTGTTGTTTCCGCCCTTAAATCTACCATGTCTATGAATCTTTTTCCTTAGAAATCGCTTTGCTTCTAAAACTTTTATTGCCCCATTATTTACTTGTGAATATTTACTGAGAGGCTTCTGGAAAACTTTGACCATATCTGATTATTCGAGAAATAATCCGGATCACATTCACTGTTGTTCGAAAACTTAACGGAGTAATTCGATCCCAGCCATTGTAAATTTTTGGCTTTTTTATATTAAAATAGCTTTATGGTATAGATACTATTTCTTAAATACGTCTGTGTGAAAGGTTTTTGTGAGTGAAATTATAAATATCCTCCGAAAATGGAACGCGATCTTCGGAATAAAAATCTCGTTCTAAGATAGGATCCTCAATTAACTGATAGATGATATACCTGATCCAGTTTTTCAAACTGTTTGAAAATTTCCCCCCTAAAGAGCTTATAGTCAAACACAAAGTATTTATAACAAAATAAATTGAGAAATATTAAATTATACAAAAGCTTTATATATTGAAAAAAACACAATTGAATTTAAAATTTTGTGCCCATGATAATTTTAAAAATTTTCGGTACTTAGATTTCAAAATTTTTAGCTAAATAAATTGACTATGTATGTTCAGGTTGATCCGCATCTCTAGTTTAAATTACGATACTAATTTTATGAGTATATTTTTTATTGTATTTGATTGGATATCAGTTACATACTCATTTCAACATCAATTTAATTTCTAAGCTTCCATAAAACAACAGCCCATGAGAATATATGGCAAAAAAAGAATAATTTGTACAAATCTTCTGGTGTCTTGACATCAAAAAATTCGATGCTGTTTAAATTCTCGTAGGTTTCTTGAATGAGGTTTGTTATTTCAGAAATCATTTCCAATTTAATTTTAATAAAAAATATAAACACTAATAAAGATATGGAAGTGGATAAATAGTTGTCAAATTAATGACATTTATATAAAAATGTGGTATATGACACAAGGAGGAAAATTTTTTGAAAGATTACGATGGTGTACATAGCATAATAATAATAACATCCTAAGACCAAACAAAAAATTATTACAACTCAATCCACTTCAACCTTAGACCTATGGAGGTTAGAAGTAAGGAGAAGTACCTCATATGCGACAAAAGTTGAAAATATGTCCAACTGTATACGATAAATAATAGTTCAAAAATCTACCAGAATAGCGCTGGTGTAGACAAAGGTATGAATGTAGTAATAAATTGCAGTTTGCTGAGTTAAAAATTTGACATCTTAGTTCATTATTAAAAATTTCGTTGTACAGAAGTGTGAAAAGTTGCTAATGCTGATGTGGCGCTACCCTTATTTAACACATTTTCTACGGACACTTTTTCGTATACACAGATTGTTCTCCTTACCTCTACCTTCTATACTTAGACCATACAACTACATCGCTGCTACTTTGGTCATGAAAAGTGGTAAAACATTTGAAACGTCTCGCTTCAAAACAATTTTGCACGACTATTCACGAATCCATATGATATGGTTTTCAATTCTTCTACAAGAACTGAAAACAATTTTCGTGTAAGAGATTCAGAAATTTTCATTTATATAAGAGAGGAATGTTTTGTGATATTACGAACTGCTCAGAAAGAGACCAATAATCAATATTATTCTAATCTGAATTATTAAGATTAGAAAACTTAAGATTAGGGTCTTACTCACTAGTGGACCTTAAAGTCTAATGTTTTAATAATACTAAAACCAGCGTGTTACACTTATCCTCACTATGCTCTGCTTTCTCACTAAATAATTATTGCGCTAACTCGAAGGGTTTAAAGTCTTTTGGTCATGTTTGTGTTGTCTAGAAGCTGGATTGCCTCGACGTTCACATGATGAAGCAGACGATTTTTATGACTACTGCCAAATTTAGGTGTGATTTCACTGATTTCACTGTGTGATGTCACTGTTTCGGAATTACCCGGGTGTATCGATGACTTTCCTAAGAATCTTATTCTGGAATCGTTGAATAATGTCGATGTTACTCTTACTGGTACAACCCCACAGTTGTGTGCCATAACTCAAATAGGTCGCAGTATTTGCCTGTTTAGAAGCAGATGGTTGTACGTGGATAACTTGGAACGTCATCCTAGTAGCCAATACAAACTCTTCATGTTTTTTTTATATGCACTTTCCAGCGAAGTCTCACGTCGAGAGTCATACCCAGATATTTTACTGTATTACCTTAAGGAATATTAACATTGTTTATTTTGACAAAAAAGTACCTATCTTCTTTATTCGTAAATATGAATGGGTTTAGTTTCATTCATGATGTAAAGACGACTACAAGGTGTGCTATTGTGCACCAGTTGGGAAGCAGCCAATGAGAATTCGCTCCCAAAGAGATGCACAGAACGAGTCGAAAATGAGCTCTCGGGAAGAACACACCTTGTAGTCTTTAGTCATGGTTTCATTCAACTTAATACGCCATCTCTTGGTTCAGCTGTTAATTTGGTCAATGGATGTTTGTAAATTTGCAGCAATGGCGAAAGTAGCCATTGTGTGGTATTCAGGTTCAGGGAGTTCACTAGTGTACAACAAATAAAACACTGTACCAAGTACCTTACACCTGCCTTAATTTCTACTAAATCAGAATAGGATTCGTCTCTGAAATATCTATCTGACAAGTAAGACTTTAGGGTCTGATAGAACTATTTCCAATTTGTGGAGTAATCCATTGTGATATACTTTATCATAGATCTGTGCCACATCTAAGGAGACAGTGGAATAGACCTTTTTCAGAAGATTCAGGAATGATTACTAGACTTTTCAAGGTATCGATATCTATTATTAATTTCTAAAAAAAGATTCAGAAAGTAATGTCTAATTTATTTTGATAATTCAAATTCAAAAAGAATTAAATAAATTGGAATTGATTCTGGAAAACGCGAATTCCTGTTTCTAAGAAAGGGAATCGAAAGTCCTTACTGGGAGTCTAAAACTATCAACTGAGAACCTTGTACTACGTTTACAAAATCTAAATCGACCTCATTATTCAAATTTTTAATTAACTTAATACTAGTTTACAAAATTTGAGTTTTTGTCTAATGGCGTGAGCTTTGTGGTTGATAAGGTTCACTTAGTACTTGTTTTTGTCAAATCTACCTTCACATTTAAGTTTTTGCTCCATGTGTAATTCAAAAAGACGTTGTTTAAGCAATCCAGATAATTTTATTTTTGCTATATATGTGAAGATTATGTATTTAAAGATTGTAGAAAAGTTATATTCGAGCTGAAGAGAAATACCTATTTTGCGTATTGTGGAATGAGAAATTTTGAGCTACCTATTGTGTTTGTAAATCGTGTGTGGAATATTTGGAATTATAGAAAAATTGTTTAATAAAAGTGATTTTGATTTGGAACACCAATTATTTGGCAAAAACCACGATATCACCTCTTCAGTTCTAAAAATATATATAAAAGAAGCTTTGGAGGAGCAACTCATCACAAAATGATGCATATTTTGAAAGTATGCCAAATGAGCCAAAAATCCTTTTCTCAAAATGAGTGAGATGATCTTGTAAGAGATTTCAATCTTTTAAGACAAGCTTCAGAATTGTTAGCATTAAGACTGAAAGAAAAAAAATGCTTCCCTCAAACACTAAAATAACACCGTATTACGGCGTTATTTTTCTGAAGAAAACTGTATTAACTTTTGTTCAGATGTTAAAAACTCGTTGATAAAAATCGGCTTGAAGCAATACCAAACAAACGACTGGCGTTTATTTATTAACAGTTCAAAACGTAGTCTAAAATATATTCTATTATATCATGGAAATAAATATGCTATGGTATTGCCTAAATACGCTAGGCTATTGCCCAGTGGCCCAGTATCTATTTAAAAATGGTGAACATTTTTCTTGGTCAACAAAGTGGTTACACTAAGTTTCCCTGTTTTATATGAGTTTAGGGACAGTAGAGCTAAACAAGAGCATTGGATCAGAAGAAACTGGTCTTTGGGAAAAAAAATGGAGCCTGAAAATAAAAACAGTCCAGAATTCATTAGTAATTTGTGACAGAATTATCCTTCCACCATTACATACAAAACTGGGGGTCCTGAAAGTTTGTTAACAGTCAATTCACCGAAATGAATTTAAATTCAACGTTCGGCGCGTGTCTAATTATGGAAAAACTATAAAATATATAAATTTTTTGTAAAATACTCAAAAGACCTCATTCTAGGGACCTGTAATACAGATTTTTTATTTTTTTCGGTTTTGATAACTTTTGGATAACTTGATTAATAGCGAAAAAAAATATATAGAAATCGAAGCAAGTACTCGGCTTTAAGCTGATTCTGTTGAATGGCAACAATATGAAAGAAAATAACAACTTCTTCGGTATTCGGGAAACTATGCAAGCTGCGAACCCCTACCAGTTGCTCATGTACTGTAAAGATCATACTTTATATTGAATTTTCTTCAGTGGGGGAAAATGAACGAAGAACGAGCAAAAAACATGCTTAAAATTAAAGCTGGTTTTGCATATCGAAATATGGTTTGTTTGTAAACCTGTTAATATCAGTAATTTTCATGCATTTTAAATATTAGTTTCTATACTCTATTAATTTGGAATAAAATAGAAATATTGCAAAAATAAATTTTATTAGTTTCTATTAATGGTAACTGCATCAAGGGTAATTAAAAATTAGTCCAAATGACTAAGTATTAAAATTGAGATTAATAAGGTAAATAAATACAAAATGTACTATAAAAAATATAAATTTGTATTAAAATTGATTACTTAATCTAAATAGTATTGATAAGCACTTTAGAAGCCGTTTCTTGTGAAATTTGTAAATTTCTTAATAGCGTTGACATATCCATGGGTCCATGAAGCTGTAACTGTTTCAAAAGTCCTTCTAAACCCAAATTACAGCCTCGTCTCCATATCTCTGTAACATTATTCAGTTCTTCTACATTATGTTTCGATTTATACAAAGAGGCTCTTTTTAGATTTTCTAATTTAATTTTTTTATCACTAATACTTTTTTCTATTGCTTTAATTTGACTTATTAGTTCACGTTTTTCGTTTTTTTCTCTATCTGGGGTTGAGGTGAATGCCTCTTCTTCATCATCAAAACTGTTACAAAGTGTAAGTGACTTTACTTTAAGTAATTTCGACTTTTTTATTTTGGGGGGATCTTTATTTTTGGTTACTTTCTCAACAACCTCGTTTGATAGTTTGAGAGATTTTGTTATAAAACCATCTTCTTCATTCATTACTTCAGATCGTTTCTTCTTAATAACACCTAAATCTTCTTTAGCACATTGAATTGTGTCAGTTTTTTTAGCAGAATTTACTAAAATAATTATATATTTATTAGTTGCAAAATAAATCTCTCATAAATAATCTTACATTTGAAGAAAAAACTAAATCTTCAAAGAGCAAAAAGAGTGAATAACAAAGGTACTTGTTATATCTATACCATATTATCATGGACAAATCGTCAGTCAGTACCAAACACATAAAAAAATTATTGCTTACTAAAAAAGCAATGAAGAATGAACAAAAATGATACAATTTTGAAACTAATCTACTAATATGCAAGTACTTCAGTGAATTGGTTTTAAGCCCAAAAGAACTTGAAAATAAGATGAATGAATAGAAAACAAAATTATATATAGCATGGAAATATATTGTTAAAAAAGTTAATATAAACGCAACAGGATAAATGTTATGTGTACTGCTGCCCAAAGGATCTTTTGTGTCCTCTTTTCTTGCTATGGCATTGGTGTGTTTACAGCTGATCTATTAATTTCACTCCTCTTAGAAAGATTTTAAAAAAACAGAATGTGCAAATTGCTCTCATTGCTAAACCGAGCGTCTTTACGTGTGCATTGAGGCGGCAGTGCCCCCACAACACTGTTAGTATTTGTAGATTGTTCTTGCCTAGATTGATACTTCAACAGATCTTCCTTAGTTATAATTTTCCAGAAGTATCTTTGCTTGTTCCAGTAGCTGGTTTTACCCCTATCTACAATTTTTTTCAGTGTTTTCTCTATTGTTTTGTAGCTGATACCTCAAAAGGTTTCAAGTCCTCTGAAGGGTTATCCAACCCAGTTTTATAGCGAGTATCTCAGCTATTTTGATTGATTTAACTTTAACAGTTAAATAAATGCATCTGTGAAACCAAGAAAAACTTAGAATATAAAAAAATACAAAATTTTTTGATGAACTTGATGCTCAAAAAATTTTTAAAAAAATGAGGAATTATAATGTATATTTTAAAATTGAAAAACTTCAAAACCTGTCAGTTTATTGAAAAATTATAAGAGAGCTTTTTTGTAGAGAGTTCAATTTTATATAAAAGAATGATTTGGTGTAGCCTTTTTGATGAACCACTGAAGAGTCCTGAAATTCTAAACTCAAAAAACAAGCTTTTCCATTTTAATCATGCGAAAAAATCATAAATTATATTATTAATATTAAGGGATGTGGCTTTCACATGATTTTTTTCATCATTTCCAACAATATTTTCAATATATTTAAGACAAAAAAATAATCATTTTTTTTTCAATCAGTCTAATATTTACTATACAATTATGCTGAAACTATTAAAAAATCAACAAAAAATATAAACAATTTTATTTTGGTTTTAAAATCAACTACTAGATACAAACAAAAATATGGTGTGAATACTATCAATTTACATTTTTGTGCAATTATCACTCTTTGAAAACCAAAAGTTTATTTCTTCAAAAATTTATTTATTATCTATGAGGATTTACAGCATTTACAACTTAATATGTAATGAAGAATATTTAAAAAAAATACCTGTTAAATCACCAATCTCTTGTTCACTGAGTCTCTTTATATTAATTGAACAATCTCTAAAAGTATCATGAGAATTCGTATGTTTATAATCACTTTTATTTACAGTTTTTTTCCTCTCACATGTTTTTAACTTGGTTGTAAAATTCTCAGTGATTCTAAACTCATCATCAGAATCATATAAAATTGTTCTTTTAAGTGGAAGTTTAACTAATGGATCATTAATAGTTGAACTAGTTTCATCTGATGAAGTACTGGACATATTTGTTGAATCTGGAACTTCAGCTTTCATTACAGAACTATTATATGCAGAAAGATGGTATACATCATCTTCAATCTCAACTTTTTCATCCAAAGATAAAAATTTATTAGATGGCTGATTACTAGATTTTACTTCAGTATCTTGTGTGTTCTCCTTTTCAAAATCATCACTATTCATTTTTCCAGAGCCCAATGTTTTCTGTTGAATTTCTAAACGTTTTATTTGTCTTTTAGATAAAATTTTAATATTTTTTTCACCATTGTCTTCGATGTTTTCTTCCCTAACTTCAATAACTGCATTTTCATCTTTCTGAAAACAGCTATCAAGGCTTTTCTTTACTCTACTTTCGACTTTTTTTGCACTATTAGTTAAAGAACTACTTTCTCCCATTCCATATTTTCGCTTTGTATAAACGTTACTGTTATCAGGAGTATTTTCTGAAATACTAGAATTTGAATTATTTAAACCTTGGGATAATATCTTTGAAATACTATTTGGTGTTGTTCTTTTTCTCGACAACCCTACTGTACGACAAGGTGTTAATAAGTTTTTATTTATAGCATTACCAAATGAACTTGATTTAATACCTCCTGGAGTAAACGACATTTTCAAACTATAATAAAATTTGTAATAACTCGTTCATAAACATTAAATAATTTTCAAAACATTTTCTCCTTATTGTAAATATTTATTACAATCTTCTTTTACTTCGGAATCTTTTCGAGCCTCTGATTAACCAGCTATCCATCCATAAAATGTAGCATCACTATTATACACTTTTTAAAATAGAGCTAACGAAAATATTTTATTCATATACCTATAATAGATTAAAAATGGAATATTAATGATATATTAACTGTAAACGAAATCACCTGTGTGGTTTGTGATGTTGGTTTTAAATTAGAAGATCAATTTTATCACAAAGTTACTACTGAGTTCAAAACAAATTGAACATTTATGTAGAAATAATTTTAATTTCAAGCTACTTTTTCTTCAAACTATTAGAAGATTAGTGTCGTTATGTTTGAATCTATATTTAGTTATTTATATACATACTTTAACTGAGGCCGAATTCCACTTCCCAAGGAAGTGGGGGAATTAAGGTTATAACCCAGATGCAATCAATAATGATATTTTTGTATTTACAGCTGTATTTTAACAGTCTTCCCATAAATATCGCGCTGACATACAAGCATAAAAAATATTTAGTTTATTGAACCCGACATTTGAAATTTTTCCTTTATCAATTACATTTTTCACCACGATCTTTCAACATAGCAGAAAAAAACCACACATGATAAATTTTCCGCTCTTTTAGAACATACTACCACTGAAAAGAACGAAGGCTTTTTTATTGATTTCAAATTTTAAAACCAGTTTTTTCTGTTTGATTACAAAAAATATGAAGATAAATTTATTTGCTCTTCACACACTGTGGCCAATTACGTCTGAAAAAGGTTGGTGTTACAAAAAATGATAGGTTAACAAAGGTCGTATTATAAGATCTGGAAGTCAATGAGCAAAGACAGTTGAGTTGGTGAGGTCATTTACAAAGAATGGAATATTCAAGACCAGTGAAGAGAGTACTGAACGCAAAAATATACAAATATAGAAAAAGAGGAAGACCTAAAAAATGGGATAAAGTAATTGATTCTATCCAATTCAAAGGGATTTTATTTTCTTTCTGATTGCTTAATATCGGGGGTTGAGCACATAGGCCCGTCGTGCCTCACTTGACGTCACCAAAGGCCGATGTTCTTTAAGAAGCCAATCAGCTTTGGCTTAAACCCTTTGATGTCATTATGCAAGTTGCGACGCTTGTCTAAGTGTTTAAGCCACACTCTGGATCGTCCGTGATGCCCATGGTGTGGAGATGGCGTCTTAGATGGCATGACGGTTAAAAATCCAGTCATTAGTCGAATTTAGCGCCTGTTTAGTGGGAGCAGTTGTTTGGTGTGAGACGCACACACCATCTATATGTGCCTTCACTCGTCTCATGTCAGGTGTCTATCCATCTCTACCAAACTCGCCTTGCGAGTAGACAAAATTAGGGTAAACTAAAATACAATCAAATTTTTTAAAGAAAAGAATATATTAGAAGAAAGTACAAATAATATGTAATCAATTTTATTGAGATCAAATAAAAACAAAACTTTATCTAAAAATATTCAATATTACTTAAGATTATTAATTTTGTTGTCATTTTGGTAACTTATAATATCCGTTGGAATATATTAAATGATGTTCACGAACTTTTCGATCTAAGAAAACCTTCAATTCCTGAATATTGCATTCTATAGTAGGTCCTTGGAATGCAAACATTTTCAACATCTGATGAATTCTTTCCAAAGGCAATGTATCCAAATTCATTAGCATACCCACAATGTAAGACCAGAATGTCTAAAAACATATAAAATTCAATACAAAACAGACTTAGATCTCAATTATTTGAAAACACAAATGCAAATACACTGAATGGTCAGCAAGAAAAAAACTGTAAACATTGCTCTGCTCCATATAAACATGGTATATTGGTATTTAATCACCATAGAAGAATTGGTAACTATGAAAAATACCTGTAATTCCTCTTCTCTTTGATCCTGTGCGCTAGCCATAGCTGATTCTGTTTCATAATCTTCAACGAATACGTCTTCTTGTATGCTAGCATCTTTATTTTCCAAATCCTCTTGAATACAAAAAAAATCTTGAAATGTTTCTGCTATTATGCCATGGCACTGCCAAAATCCAATTTTCCTTCTGAGAACAGTTGAAGGGCACTGCATTACTTTGCTCAATTCATCTAAATCCCATTGAGCTACAATTCAAAACCAACGACAATTAAGAAGTTAGTATTTACTTTGTCTTACAAAATATTGAAACAACTGAGATACATGTAGAATAATATCTTATTCAGAATAACAACTTACCCCTCTCTTGGAAATGCATTATAATTGTAGCATGCACTGGCGAAACTGACAAACTCAAAGTTCGATCTGCCAATTCAATATCCAAATCAACAAAACCTAAATGATTTTTCCAACACAGAGTGCGACTACCTTTTAACGTCTCAAATGCTGTTATATACTTTGAAATTTGTGAATGAACTTTAGGGTGGAGTGCTAATTTCTCTTCTTTGAATGCAGGCCAAAATTGGGCGCTAACAATCATTGCTGATATAGGTATTTCTTCTTCTGTATATTCGTTGTCCTGCTTGATATGTTGAGTTATCCTTTTTGAATCTGCCACATCTTTTAACATAACCTAAACAAATAAATTCCACGTTTTTTTTGGTCCTCCAATATTCATTTTTATTAAGCTTAATTTTACCTCACAATAATGTAACTGAGAATCACCAAATCTAAGCTTCAATAACTCCAAGTAACGGATTTCTTTTTCAGTATCACAACCGCATTGAGTTAAAAGTCGATTGGCTAATAAAGTTCTATATTCATTTACAAACAATTCTTTACTTCCGTAAACATTCACTAACATAGAAATTATGTCAGAAGTTCTTCTAGATGTGGAAATTTTGTCTGAAATTGAAAATATGTTAATAATGATTAGACTAATTGATATGGATATAAGTAAAATATGTACATACTGGGAGTAGTTTCAATTGGATCTGGTAGCCAATTTTCCCAATCTTCTGAATCTTCATCTTGGGGCGTGTTTTCATCTACTTGGACAGCTTCTCCTCTAACCAATTCCTCAGCTAAATCGTTAGGACCTTCTTCAGTCAAACTTCTGACAACACATCTACAAATGTTTTGTGAAATAAAAACTAGATTCCACAGAATAATTTATAAAAGTGTACAAAAATATTCTGTTTTACTTAAACGAACTAGAAATGTTAATAAATTACAAAAAGAAATTAATGGTTAGTATTATGTTAAGGCAAATAAAAATGCAGATTCTTACCTAACAGTATCTTCCCTACTTCTCAAATATTGATGCACTGGTTGAGTGACAGTTTCTAATAATAAACCTGTTGGATCTAACACCCTCAAAGACCTAATTGCAGCAACATAAGCTGTTAAAACATCAGGAGTACTAACTCCAGGATGGAGCAATCTTGTTTCCATTGCTTTTTGTAATGTTTTTGTCAACATTGACTTCAAGTCGGTTCTAGGAAGACATAATCTCAAATCTTCAAGAGCTGGTAATGATTCTGGATATTCTAAAAAGAATATTATTTAAAGTTTGAAACTGTATTGTTTATTTACATTGTTTCATTTAAATAATTTCTAGGAAGGTCTATAAGGAGTTTTGTAGGGCAGTTTAATTCAGTTTATAATAAATAGTCATATTGAACAGAACGAAGTAGCAAAGTAATCGAAGAATTTAAATAAATTATTCAAGTTCGTTAAGTGATAGTGATAAATAAATTAGTTAAGTGTTGTGTAAGGTATTTAAATAAATAAAGAACGTAAGAGACAGTGTCTCTTAATTCACCCCACGAATAGAAACCGTGTAAATAAATAAGAAAAACATTACAATACTTTCAATCTACCAGTTTTATTTCAATAGAATGTCACAATAAATTATAATAACTGGTCTCCGAATTCCCACCCACTTTACTAAAGTATAGTGCAAACATATAAGTTAGGATTTGTCTTTGGCTAGCTTATTAAGTTACAAATTAAAGTGCCATAATCTCAGATATTATAATTTTAAATAATGTATACAAAAAATGAGAAACAACTCAGAAGCTTTTAGCTATAGATCATTTTTTTAAAAGTCTTGTCAGAAATAACTTTTACATATTAATAATTTCCTTTCAGAGATTCTAATTTTTGAAAATACTTCTCTCCACTCTTTTTTTGATGTTGGTTTATTTCGGAACAAAATTACAGGCAAGTACTGTACTTGAAGTGTGGATTTGACATATAAAGCCACAGTTATTATAATTTTTCCTAACGATCTATTGAAATGTATAATCTCATAGATATCCCTATATTTTGCAAAATAATTTTTAATACTGTATGTTGCATGAATTATATATGATAATATACAAATTTATAATCAAAACAAAATCTTTCCCATTATTTCAATCGTTGATAAAGATAGAAGAAAATAAAAAATACGTTGTAGGGTAAGTTTTTCTCGATAAAAATAAATGAATGTGTGGCATTGTAACGCCAACTAGTGATATGCTCTGACACTACGGCTAGAAACAAATTGCATTTCAAATTAATGGGACATAAATAGTATTGAGGTTATATATTTTTATCATTCATGGAAGAAGAAGACTTTCGTAAAATTCTACCTTTTTAAATTGTTCTCTGTTTATATAATTATGTTTGTATAATTAAACTGATTTTTTTTCTTTTTCATGTTTTGTTAGTCATATGTGACTTTTTATTGTATTTTCCAGGTATTGATTTGTTTGGCCAATATATGTAGCTTCACAGTTATTACACGGTATTTTATAAACAATATTGCTTTTTTTGATTTTGGTGTTAGTGATTTTATTATAGAAAAGTGTTTTGACAATAGATTAGTGGGTTTGTTGCGAATTTTCAAATCATATTTCTTGAATAAATGTTGGAATAGTTGTGAAAGAACATTTATAAAGGGAAGAGATATAAATTGTTGATTATTATTTTGTGGGTTGTAAAATGTTTTTATTCTGTCTTTGATTACCAGGCCCAATTATGAAATTCTGGTCTGCTATAACATATACAAGGGGGTTCAGATAACAGAATGTAAGTATCGTACAGATAAGAAAGTATCCAGGTACAAAATATTCTCTTTTTAAAGTGCCATCTTCGGACGAAGGTTGGCGACCATCATGACTATTTGTATTTTATTTGCAGCTGCTCTAAAAAATTGATTTGATGTGCATTTAACCACAAAATATAATGAGCCCGAATGTTGATATAGAATTCGGTGGGGACGGGCGGCCGGCGCGGCAGCTGCTATATTCCTCGGCTTGCAAAACTTGTGACCCTGATAATTGTAATAATTTTCCCCAACACTCCAATGAGTCAAGTAAAGATGAATCCGAATGTGAAAAATCAGATTCCGATATCGAATTTGTTGAAGATGTAGAGTCTAAATGATTTTTCTGTATTTTCAATAAAATATAATAAGAAAAAATTTTAATATGTATTGATTTTTTCCATATTGCCTACAATTAATTAAAAATATAAAGAAAAATTTATTAGAAACTTTTTCGGAAAATTCGAAATTTTCAATTGTTTACTTAAAAAACAAAGATATTCATTTCCATGAAAGTAATTTTATGAATGATTCATTGGAAACCGATAATTTTGGAGTCAGGTATTTATAATCTTGATTACCTTAGAAAAACGACTTTTTTAGATTTACGAATTTTTTTCGAGAAAACTATAGCTTTTACAAAAAAAGCGTAAAGAACCTTTTTTATCAAGAAAAACTTACCCTACAAAGTGGTATTTTTTATTTTCTTCTATCTTCATCAAAGACTGAAATAATAGGAAATTTTGAAAATTAAAATGATTTTTGAAATTTTTTTTTACTTTGGGAAATCGATATACCTCTGTTTTTCTTAAATCAATTATTATACTTTGAAGTACTAGTAAAAAAAATCAACCTTTTTGCCTATAACTTATTCTTTTGGTAAAAAATTGTCTCCGCCGACTGGGCTATTAGTTTGATAAGAAAATTGTAAATTTGAAGATTCAGTTTCCATTATTTTAAAATTATTATTACTACAAATACATAAACTTTCCTATTTTCAAATATAAAAAAACATAAATTACACTTACCTATTATAATATTGAACAACTGATCTATCCTCATCTTTGTATATATAGTATATAAAAAATTAATCAATTTCTTTTCAGATGCGTTGATAGATTCTTCAATTGGTATTAAAGTATCATAACAGTATATATTTCTAAGCCAATTCAATATTATATCCTGAACCCACTGAAAAATTATCTCTGGTAAATCACATACATATAAAAACGAAAATTAGCAAAATATTCTTTAATCACAAAGCCAAAACAAAACATATGTTAGTGATAAGCAAATACATCCTCGAAAAATATTTTGCTGAACATATAAATATCAATTTGAAATCACTTACTTCCAATCTACCAGAGTAAATTTCAGTAGAACATTGCGGTACATTATAATATATCCCTGTTGTACAGGAAGCATACGCCACTCTTTGAATCCCCTACTTTATATATTTCTATTACCATCGAAATCAATCAGTATCAAAACAAAAGTGAGGAGGTGTACACGTTCACAAAAATTTTAATTTTTAAATGATAAGTTTATTGATACAAATAATTGACTAGAAAAAAATGTTAGGGTCTTGTTGCTATAATGGTTTAGAAATAACTAGATTCCAAAATATTAATAAAAAAAATTACAAAAATAATCTTATAGTTATAGTCTTCAGAGATGACGGTCTGGTCTGGAAACAAGGGTAGCGGAGTGAGTTCATTTCATGGGCGCTAAATTACCTCACACTGTGGCCGTCAGATCAGCGTTATAATCAAGAGATATTGTGAAATTGTGTTAACCTAATCATAATTATTATTGTTTCTATATAAGTACAAATAATAATAGTTGTAAAAATACTGTAAAAATTTTCATCTTTGCCCATGTCCTCTGTCTATCTCTAGCATCTCTAAATAGAATCCGAACAACAAGAGAATCAAGCCACTATATAGAAATTGAGCTTGATTTCCACACCTGTATGTAAGAACGTGTAAGAGACTGAAGGTGAACGAAAGCCTATCAATTTACCTATTTTATACTAAATTTTCCCACCAAAGAACCTAGTCCCGCGAAAAATAATTTCAGCGGAAAACCTCTTCTTCAAACACTAAACTATAGAGTAAGCTGTAAGGAATGGGCCCTTTGTCCCTATTTAAACTGTTTAAAACAGTTAATAGCTTTTATTTTAATTTCAGTCTCTGAAGACAGTGGCTTGGTTATCAAAACGAGTGTCGGACAGTGTAATTGTTTTGGTGTAGTGGTAGTGTAAACAGTGTGTTCAGCATTGAAATTAGAAAAAATGAACATGAAGATAAAAAACAATAATGTACACAATCTTATAGTGAGGACTCAAAAAATTCACCTCTTTCAGGTAAACAATTTTCAAATCTAATATACAGAGACAGCCTCATTTCTGTCATTTATTCAATTGTAATTATACTACAAACTTGGTTCACTTTTTTCTTTAATTCATTGAGGTTTGTAGCTCTCCAATAGCTTCGTTTTGTTTCAAATAATCCCAAAAAAAAAATATAAAATTAAGGCACTACATGAAGAAAAAGTTTTTTTTCCAAATAATTGTTAACCTCTCATTTATTGTGAAGTAAATGCAATATCACAAATCTTCATTTTTTTGATATTCTCTTCAGGAAAAAGATGCTGAGTTGTTTGTACAATATAACTATTTTTTCATTTTTTATATATTTTTTAAATTTACAATATCACAGCTTTGGACAAATTAACCAGCTAAAGCTAAAAATAAATCCCCATTCACATTTTCTCACAACACTCTTGTTAAGTAGAGTGGGAATCCAGTGGAATAATTAAGTTTATCCTAATTCATTGAGCTCTATTGGAATTTACACTAGTACTTTGGAATTAAGTAGAGTTTACATTGGTATCTCTGGCATTTTTTTTTCTGATTTTGAATATAAATTCAAATTATTTGAATAAATACCTTTTCAAGAACTCCAACGAAAGATGAATCAAAACTATCCTTACAAATTTTATGGATATGTAAATAAATTGCATCATAAATAAGATTTGTTAATGTTTGACCAACTAGAGGTTCTAAAAGTGACATTTGTCCCAATTTTCTAGAATACAAAATAATTTAGCATTATGAAATTATTATAAATATCAAATGATGAATTTCATTTTATAGAGAATACATACAGAATTTCTATGTGTCTGAAATAACCAAAAGCTTTATTATTTCAAATAGATAATTAAATTTTATGAGTCTACCTAAAATTATACCTCTTCCAATTTCTATTTAGTGTATATACTGGCTTTAAAGCTTGTATTATACTCAAATTTTCACAGAGACATTGACAGTATCTGAAAGCAAATATTTTTACCAATATATAGTCATGGAAAATATATCAACTATATAGTGTTTTGGTTATCTGAATTTAGGTTTAGAAATAGAAATGGTACTAGCTTATATTTACTTCTATTATAAATAATAAGTCAAAATGTCATAGACACTTAAAGGTACTTATAAAATAGAATACCTACTTTAATTTTTATTACCTTTGGGTTCATCTGTTCTATGAATGGAAGCCCTCAGTTATCATGGATTCAATCGAAATGTTTTTACAATTTAAATAATTTCATTTTGATATTAAAATTCAAATTGATACATACCTATTTGTTTCCTGGAATAGATGCATACAATTGCAATGTAAACTTTCCTGTGAACAGATTATACACTGTCCAAAATTATTTTCGTCTACATCTTCCATTTTTAAAGCAACTTTGTAAAAATTCATTACTATAACCTGATAATCTAAATGTATTTGAGATAGCAAAGTAGCTTTAAGAATAAGTTTTAGTGCATTATGCATGTCTTTTTCATTATATACCAACTCATTCAAATATGTTGCCTCTCTAAACAATTCCAATTTACTCATTGTGTTATCTAATTGTCTATATGAATCGAATAAAGATTTCACAGCATTGTAAAATTGTATGAATCCTTTACTCTCATGTTCGTTACTTTTGAAATAAGACCAAAATGCAGGAGCAACTTCATCTCTCAATCTTTGTTCTATTTTGCTTACTATAAGGTTCTGTATGTGTAAAGTGAGTTTAGCATTTCTAATGAAATCTATAGCTTCAAAAAATTCATGTTTCAAGAATAAGCTCTCTTCAAGTTGACACAGATTGATACTTTCATCTAAGATTGGAAAAATACGTTTAACTAGTAACCACAATTCTTTGTAATTCATTTTGAACATTAAATACTATCATATAATTACTAAGAAATTTTCAAAATTATTTTTAAATGTTGATTTCTAATTTTTAAATACTTGTTTATGGTTTAAAATCTGTGAAAGTAGTAAGCTGTCAATTTTTGTCTTAAGGTGCGTTCCATTAGGTGCTCATAACGCTCCAAATATTTGTTCTATATGACCACAATACTAATCACGCCCATAAAATATTAGTAGGCCGAAAAGACACTCACCAAAATGAGGTGACAGTTCGTACAAAGGTGACGAAACAAGTCAAGTATATCGAAAAAACAACAATGATTTTACAATAGTCTATAATGAATGAAATTCTACCCTAATTTATGGATATTAAGAAAATTTTGATTGTATTCGAATGTAAATTATTCGAATACACCACTTAAACGAAATATAAATATATTATTATTAAATTGAAACCGAGTCTTAGGAGTACTTATTGGAACCCATCACTAATAGTCTCTTGTCTCGTATATTAGACTATGGTATGTTTCTAATTGTCTTATCAATGACGAAAAAATCCAGTGAACAGTAAGGTCAAATACCTAGGTATCAAGTTGAATTAAGGTTTCACTTTCAACAAACACGCAGTATATAATCTGCAAACACATGAAAAACACTGTCGAAGTGAGACAAACGAGAGCAGTACCATGCGGATTAATCGGTAGAAAAATAAAGCTAAAGACGGAAACAAAACGAACAGAACAAAACTATAGGCCCAACAAATCATAATGCTGAGACAAGCATTACCTGTCCACTTGACAAAAAGAAACGAAGGAGAAACAGGACCGCAAAAAGTATTCGACATCATGAGCAACAGGGCAGAAAAGCTATTCGAGGAGCTGGCAACACACCCTAACGAGGAATTAAGGGAGCTCATCAGGTACACTAGAGAAGATTATAGGAAACGGGTAGGCCGAGAAGATAGGTTAAGTACATAAATATAAAAAAAACGTAACCACACACCAATAAAACAAAAAAAAAATTCTAAGATCCTAGGTTTTCCCAGTACCTACGCACTTCATAAGCAAGTACCAAGTTACACATCGAGAACAGTTGTAAAGAAGGCGTAGTACTACTCGAATTAGATCTTTTATTGACGAAAACAGACACACGGACAAATTAAAACGTCCAGATAACCAAGATGACAAGAGTGTATAGCCAACAGGCCAACTCTTAACAAAAAAGATAAGAGCTCTAGAATCTCCTATAGAACGGGGAAAAGAAGGAGTCTACGCGTGAAGCTGCGACAGAAACCAGGATGAGGACCTGTCGAATGACAGGGGGTGGTGGAATGCCCTTTTCGCATCCATCCGCGGATTTCTCCGAGGGTGGAAGCTAAGACAGACGGACCTTCCAACGCGCGCGCATGTAAATCGTCTTGATTTTATGTTTGTTTTGATTCAAAAATTAATTAATAGATTTTAAGATTCCACGTTTCGACCGTGATTAGTATTAATTTTGTGCTCCAGTCAAAATTCTACCACGTGACCTCATTTGACGCTCGAACGTCAACATAAAGTTGCACCTTAAGACTGTCCTGTGCATTTAATAATCCTAACCTACAATATTGTTTAAGTTATACGTTATCCTTTCAAATACAAATAGAAGCTGCTAAATTGTATCGCCAGATTTTTAAACAATGAATGCACTATGGGTGACAAATATATTAATTCATTGCAAATAGAAAAATTAGGTAGGTTGAGTAAAGTTGTCCAAGTTTAATTACTAGATCAAAAATATTTAAGGTCATAAAATCCAAGAAATACGAGAAAGAGCTCTCAGAAATATCGTTTCTAAACTCAATAGTGGAGTTTTATTTGATAATGATTTGGCAAGGAGTAAAGAATTACTAGATAAACTGTTCAAATGGTTTTTATTTGAACCTTGTAGTGATGAAGATATTGTTTTAGCTCTTATTAAGCGAATTTTGAAGGTAGGTGAATAAAATAAATGGAATTCGGCTTTAACGTAATTATTTTAGTCCCAAAGTGGGCAAATTTTAACCGAACATATCGGAAAGCAAGTAATTTTGAATGAATTGAAAAATATTAATAAATACTTAGAACCCAAATTTGCACCTTTATTAGAAGACATTATAGAGGAAATTAGTTCTTTAGAAAAAAATGCAGTACCACCTTTAGAATGTGATGTACCTTTAAGCTACAGGTCAGGTACAAGTGTAGTCCAAAATAATTACTCTGCACATATCAAATCTACAGCTACGACTCAAGAAGGATTTTTACATAAAGAATCTTCTACAGAACAACAAACAGGGTGAGTAGTTTTTGAATATGCTTACATTTAATAGGTTATGTAGATATTATGGAAATATAATATGTTTTTACACAGTTAATTATATGTTACTTCTCTAGGGTCCAAAAACTATCTGAATCTACAATTTCAACAGTATATGAAAATTCTCCTACATATCGAATAGAAGAAATTGACTCCTCAGATGAATTGCCAAATTTATATTTTGATTGGCAACCTCTTATAGAATCTGATAGGCATGTTCTAAATTCTGTAGAAAGTTCCCTGATTAATCCACCACAACCATCCTCACTTTTACATTCTTGTGAGTTTTTTAGAGATGTTTTGCTACATGATTTTCCAGCAGAAATTTTTCTACAAAGACCAAAAATTGTTTCAGTAAGCACAATTATTATTAATATAAATACGATTAATTTTTTGATTTCATGATGATGAGCTGATGTTATGCTTTTTTATATATATTTTTTACATGTTTTATATGAAATTATAATGTTGAAATTGATATAATAGTAATTCACATAAATATTTATTTGTAACTAATTCATGATTCATTTTAGGAATTTTTTGCTTTATTGAACTATGGATCAACTAGAATTACAAATTCAGTTTTTTCATGTCTTTATAATTTGACAATAGAGCTGCAGACAAGAATCAATCACTGTAATGACGTTTCTATGCACAATTTTAAATTAAAGGTTAGTTACTTTTTGTTTATTACTTTCTTTCAAATTGTTGGTATTTTATATATATTTACGCCTTTTTTTTTAGTTCAGCATTAATCACCTCTTGACCTGCGGCTCTTCCATTTTTTAGTTGCTTAGCTGTGTTTATAAATACTGTTGAATCTATTCGTATTCTCCTTCAATTTGTATGTCTGTCTGTGTTCCCTGACTATATCTTCGGTCAGTAGTGTACTATAATGTTGAATCCATTCATATGCTGGTATTAGGTGTAGTGATGTGTTGGTCTTTTCATAGTTTTAATTTTTTTGGGGAATTTCTATGTTTCACTGCACCCTCGCCCTCCAATGTATGTCTCTGTTTTTTGAAATTTTCTCTCAGGTTTCTCTTTTTTTTAATAATTTTGCTTCTTATTTCTCTATTCTTGTTTTTATATATTTTTTTATTTTTGATATATTTTTGCTATTTGTTGGTATTTTAAAAATTATTATGAAAACAACTAGAATCTTTCATAAAATTTAGTACTATTTAATTACCTCAACATATTTATCTAAAATACCTATTTGAGTAAAATATTTAATGGATTCAGTGGTTTACATATTTTAAGATTATTTGTTTCAATATTTTAGAGTATAATAGAATCAGGTTTTCCAAGTTCTCCTCTCTCAGAAGACAATAGAAAATCTGAAAATGATTTTATGGTGCAATTTAGTGATCAATTTGAAAATCAAGAAGAAGTTAAGAAGCATAAACACAATCAAATATCAACTTTAAAATACTGTTTGTTTACTATTGATGCTATATTCGAATATTTGTCTTCCAAACAGACAAAAAAGAAAAAAAATCAGGTAAAGCTGGTAAACCAAATACATGCCATCAAATATGAATTTGTCACATTTAAAAATAGCATTATTGTTTCCTTACTTTAGTACTCAACTCAATGTTTACTATCTACACCAATGCTCACAATTAGAGTAATTGATGTGAGTTTTGATATCCACTTTCAGCCTCTGAAGATAGTAACTTGAGTATCAAAACGTGCTCAAGGCACTATAATTTCGAATGTTGATATTGTGGTATGTTGTGTCTAGTCTGCTAGAGCTCCACAATTAATGCATCGAAGCAACTATAAATTAATTTACTTTTAGGTTGCAACAAATTTTTGCCTGGTTTTGCTTGAGAAAATATTAGGATTGTTAAATTTGTGTGTAGGAAAACAGAGTTTGTTAACAATGCGATCGGAAACATCCCTGAAATTGCCAAATGATGTTAACAAAATACTTATAAAATATGGAACTGCTTTGGAACATTTTAGGTATGGATTTGAGTTTTCTCCTATCTGAAGAATATTGTATTGGTAGGATGTGCAACTAACAAATAGCATACATTATTATCATAACATTTATACTTGAATAGATAAAGGAAACTCCTATTCTAAAATTGCTATCAACAGCATATTAGGAACTAGTTTTCGTTCTAAACTTGATAGTTTCATAAATTACATTTGTCTCCATAAAAATAACGAAATATCCAAATTATTTTAGGATCGAATCCATATCTTCTGAAAATAATCTCAAATGTAGAGCCACATACCTATATTTATTACATAACTGTGCAAACTTATTAGAAAAATTAGTTCCATTGTCAAAAAGTTCAACTGTATTACCAAAAAATTTTAAAACTGCTTTGGCCAATTCTCTTTTGGATGTGACTTTTAGTCGATTATATCCCACAGTGCATAACAAAATTTTAACTTATGTGGAGGTAAGTGAAATAATATTTACTTGTAGAAAATTGGGATTTACGTTTGTGATAAATTTTAATATTGATCTCAAATAGATTGAAACTGCAATAAATATGTGTTCATATTGGTTTCAAAGAGTTATGCTGTAAAAATTGATGATACAGTCAATATTTCTGCAGGTCACTTTATTTTTGTATCATTGAAGAGGTTAAACACCCATATGAAAATTTTTTTTGATATCATTATATGTGTACGTAATTACAGAAACTGTGTTTGTGGACATAATTTGAATTTATTAGAATAAATTCATTTATGCATCTTAATGTTCATGATTTTAGGTGTCTTCTGTTTTAAAATTAGTTTTTTTAATAATTTTTGATAAAATTTGACGTTTTGACTTTTCTTTAAGTCTTATCAAATAATTTTAAAACAGAAGAGACCTAAAATCAAGAACATTAAGATGCATTGATATATAAAAAGGTCTAAGAATTAAGAAATTAGATAAATTCATTTATTGTGCTATGCTGCATCTTGTTTATTACTTGTGACAAGTCAACATAAAAATTATAAAAAAAACTGAGAATTTAGTTTAAATGTTTAAAAGGATAAAAAAAATAACTTTGAGCATTGATACCATAATTGAAATAATATCAAAAATTATAGTCAATAAATATTTTTAAAACTCTTTACTTCACTAATTCCGTTTGTTTTTCTTGATGGGATTTGATAATTAATATTCAATTAACTTTCCAATTAATTTGGATGACAATACATGGATAAAATGAGAAATTTATTGAATAATTGATTCGTGATAAATTGCAAAATATAAAAAAGTGTAACAAGAGAAAAGTTAAAGAAAATAAATTATTATTTAATACTTATCAAGATATTTCCTACATTCTACTTACAGAGCAGCGTGTAGTAGTAATTTATAAAAACATTTTATCACATGGTTATAAGAATATATACATTCAAATAATATGTTTCCATGATTTAAAAATGAATTTTCACCTTCTAACATCAATTTTTCATAGAAAAATTTAAAATTCATTGTCAATTAATTTATTCTTATATATTTTATGTTTTTCAACTTTATAACTCTTGTAATAAAATAAATCTAATATATAAAATTCTCGTGTCACAGTTTTCGTTCCCACACTCCTCCGAAACGGCTTGACCGATTTTGATGAAATTTTTTGTGCTTATCCGGTATCTATGAGAATCGGCCAACATCTATTTTTCATCCCCCTAAATGTTAGGGGTAGTCCACCCCTAAATTTTTTTTTTATTTTTTAGACAAAATTTTTAATTTCTATTTTTTTATGATTCAACATACAAAAATACATACAATCCTCAATTTTCACCCTTCTACGATCAACCCTTATTTTTTAATAGCCATTTTAGTAACTTAATCATTTTTCCTCTCCGGTCGAAAACTGATCAATCGTCATTTAATTAGTTAGAAATTACTAGGAAATTATTTATATGGCAAAACAACATTTGCCGGGTCAGCTAGTAAGTTATATAAAATGGTATGTCTACTAGGTTTAAAATTAAGGTAAATTAGATGAACGTAAAATCAAATCTAGTATTTATAGTTTGTAATTTGGTAGGAAAGTTTTTAAACATTCCGTATATACTGTGATGTGTTTTTCAGAATTTCTCTGAGGGGGAAGATAAATTTCACTTGAAGAAATACGAAAATGTTAAAAAAATATGTCAAGGGATGTCAGCTACCGTGCAAATCCTTAAAGAATACAAAAATTTAGCCATTTCCGAAAATATCCGTCTTGCCTCAGATTCTGTAGCTAGCATTGAATTTCATAAAAATTTTGATTTTCTCAAAGTTTATGTAGATGTATCCGCTAAATATTTCCCTCAAATATATAATGATACAAGTAAAACAGACATTTTTGAAGGTTCGTATATATTATTATCTTAATTTTAAAGTATAAATCACAATTGGTGTGCTGTTGGTTAAGTGAGGGACCTATGGAAGAGTAGAAATGTAGAATAATCTGATTTGTGCCAAATATCACCTAAGAAAATGAAGAATTTCCATCTGTTATGCCATCCATTTCCTTATACCAATTGTTTAGTTATCGAGACCATCTAATAGAAAATTAATATCAAAAGCTAACATCATATGCTTCTAACAATGAAAATATATATTATAAAGAGGCTAGATAGGTTGTTTAATTTTATCCTCTATAACTTAGCCTTTGCCTAGATGATTATCAAATATTCTAGAAAAACCTCAAGTATTCTAAAAAGTTCTGGAATTGCTTTGTGATTTTGTCTATCCAGGTCTTTCTCTATTTCTCGCTGTTTTATTGTTCTGGCTTCTGGTATTTTTCTGGTAATCCTTTTCTCACTCATCCTTTTCACGTGTCCAAACCATTTCAGTTGATTTTTTTCTATATATTATTATTGTATTTAATATTTGCCTGTATATTTAGTTGTTGATGTGGTCTAATTTAGTCTTGTCCTCAATTTTCCGGAAGAACCTCATTTCCGTTGTTTGTATCTTTTTATTGCGTCTTTCAGTAGTTGTCCATGTTTCGCAACCATATGTTAGTATGGATATAATTACTCTTTTATAAATTTCCACTCTTATTTTCTTCGTTATTTCATTATTCCCTAGAATAGACGTTTTTATCGTGTTAAATAGTTTTTCTGCATTTTTCTAATTTTCCATCTATTGCTATAATTGAACCGAGGTATTTGAAATATTCTATTTGTCTATTTCCTATCTTAATGTCTTGTGTCTTTGCTTCTGTACTTATAATCATCATCTTGGTTTTATCTATGTTTATGTTCATACTATATTTTTTAATCGTTTGGTTGTACAATTCGAGATTTTGTTTTAGTGTTTCTTCGTCTTCTGCAACTATGATCATGTCATCAGCATAGTATATTTCTGTTAGTGTAATTTTGTCCGTCTTTAAGTGCCCTACATTATAGCTTCTTGGACTGATTTTTATTTCTTGTATAACCTCATCAAGGACTTTTGTGTATAGCAGTGGACTTGATATGCAACTCTGTCTTCCTCCATTGTTTGTTTTGAATATTCTTGATTTTTCATAATTTCGTAATTTTTGTTATGTTTGCTATACAGATTTCTAATTAATTTTTGATTTATTTCTCTCTGTTCTAATCTCTCCCATATTTATTGTATTGAAGGCTTTTCCAGATTGTTGGAAAGCAGATATAAATTCCTCTTTTTTCCTATTGCTTTCTCCGCTGTTTATCACAGTATAAATATCGCGTCTTGTGTCCCTCTATTGGGATGTAATCCCGGAATCCCACCTGGGTGTCTTCTAGGGTTATTTTTAGTTTTACCCTTAATATCTTTTCTATGATTCTGGCAAATATTTTCACTACTTTACTTAATAAAGTAATGCCTTTGTACTTACTAAATTAATGTCTGTCTTACTTTTTAAATATTGTTGATATAATTCCTATTTGCCAGTCTTTGTGAGCAATTCCTGTTTTCATTATGAAATTTATAAGATGTTATAAATACCTCATAGCCCTTTCCAGTAGTGCTTTTATCATTATCATTTGGGTTGAGGAATCGAAATAAAACTGTCCAAGAGTTTCTTAAATTTCCAACGTTTCGATCCTTTATTTGATCTTTATCAAGACTCTGTTCCATACGTAATTTCGTACTACAAAGGACAATAATATAAGGGATGACATCTTCACCTGGTTTTTTCAAATTCATCGATAATACATATGAAACAGAACCTTCGAGTCCTCAGCCCACAACACCATTTGTGATCTTTTCTAATGTGATTTCCTCTTCCAGATTTATTTTATTTCGCCCGTTTTCATCTTCTCTTTTTTATCACTTTCGTCGTGACCACTCAGGAGTTGGTCTTCCTCTGTGATTACTATGCCTTTTTTTATCTTTTATATTATTTGGGGTTAAATTTTATTTTTCCGTTGTTTCCTCATCATGTTATAGAAAAGCTTTTGATTGTTATTGTATGTTATTCAGTTTCAACCTGAAGCCTTTCGTGAACTATTCATAAAATTTTGATTGAAAACATAAGTAGAATTTCTTTCATGAAAAAGAAAGTTAGACACTTTTATTTCTCCGATCCTTCGGTTTTATGTCCTACAATATTATCTTATTTGTAGAAGTAACATTGCGTCTTCTTAACCATGCTATGATGGATATTCGACAAGAAATGTATAGACTGTGTCACAAAATGATAGTTGCTTATATCGGTCCAAAAATAAATGATGCGACTGGAATTGTGGGATCACAAGTTTTATTTTTATTAAGAGCTAAGATTTTGGTGGAAATTTCTTGTTTTGGATTAAATTGTGACAATTTAGAGGTAATTAGTTGTTAACTTGATTAAGGAACTCTTAATAACAGGTTGTATCTTATTCAGTGATCAACGAATCTAAATAATATGTGTTTTTCAGATTCAAAAGTATTCTGAGGAGATTCTCACCTACATTTTAAAGTGTAAGATTTTAGTTTCGGATTCGGTGTGGAACAAAGTTATTCAAGCCTTAATTCCATCTCTACCTATAATAACCTGCCAAGTGTCCAAAAACTCTATTCTAGGAAAAGCCGTCTTATCTCTCGCCGATCCTGATGTAGCTAAAGAATCTTTATTACCAACCGTGACAATGGTCAAATGCAACGTAGAGTTTTTATTTTTAGACGATCCTCATTGGAAAGAAGAAGCATTTTCTAGGATTTGCTGGTTGTTATCCAGCCAGGAAAATGCTAGAGAACTTTTACCGGGATTTAATACACTTTACGATACGTCTTTAACTGGAATTTGTAAAGTAAAAAAAATAGTCGACATTAATAAAATTAGGAGAACAGATCATTTTTACCAAGTTAGTCAAATAATTCAAATATAATACATTATTATAAGCTCCTGGACAAAATTGACGCACCACTCATATTTTTCTCTTTATTCTCTATTTATTGATACTACACGACAAGTAGGCCACAGACCTTGTTTAATAGTGACATTTGTTATTTAAGTTAACTATGGTATCACATAATCTTCTTTTGATAGTAATTCGTATTAAACCTCGTTTTAGACATTTTCTTAAAAAGTGCTGATTAACTCAAAGTTTCTGTTACGAGCAAGCTATTGATTGTAATTTTTTTTATTACATGCATGTTTGGAGGTTCATTTGGAAGTATATCAAGTAAAAGTCAAAAGAAATTTGTCAATGGAGAAGACAGTGCGAGCATCGACTCTCCTGAATGAAGGATATTCAATGCGATATGCTGCTGGTTTGTTAAGAAGACATTATTCCAACATCAGTCGCATTGTGAGGCGACATAATGTTACGGCTTCGTACCATCGAAGATTAGGACAAGGACAAAAACATTGCACTAATCAAATTGATGATCGTTTTTTAAGACAATGTGCTATCATGCTATCAGTCACCAGCAATCTGCTAATAAATGAACTATCAGATGATCGAAACATCGATATACCATCTCGAATGGTTACAAGACGTTTACATGAAGCAGAAATTAAATTTTTCCAGACTATATCAGAATTGGTCTATCAATTATTGGAAATGGTTTCTGTTCTCCAATGAAACTAGAGCTAGCCTTAAAGCTTTAAATAGACGTTAGCGTGTCTGGCGAAGGCAAGACTAGGGGGTGGCTCTAAAATGTTTTACTTCGATGCTCGTACGGAATCGGTCTCTATACGTATGAGGTCTATGATTGCCCAATATTACTCAGACAACATTATTGTCGAACATGTAATGGTTATTGGCTACTTACATGATGTCCCTTTATAAGAGTGACTACCTAACAGTCCTGATATAAATCCTATAGAACATCTATGGGACTATCTCAAAAAGAGGATTAGAAGTCATAGTCCCCTGTTTCTAATTACAAGCAACTCATAGAGGACGCTATTGAAGAATAGGAGAATGTACAAAACAAACTTATATGGAAAAAATAAGGCAAATTAAGCATATGTTAAAATCATATTCAATAAATTTGTAGGTGTTCATTATTATTTCAAAGTAACTTAGTTTTTTGTGTGATTATATTGTAAATATTTAGATTAATTAAAGTGGTGCGTTAATTTTGTCTAGGAGTCTACTTATCCACCTTAACACAAAATCCACAACTTAGTTTAGACTTTAGATATTCAAATATTTTTTTGATAGTCAAATAGATTGTGTGAAATTACATCAAAATTGTGCTGAATAAATTTTTCTTCTTGGATATATGTTCTAGATTTTAGTTTTTTTACACAATTTATTTTTGACACTTATGACTTAATTTTGGTCTTTATAATTATATTGTCTGACAATAATATCAAACTTGAATATGTTTTAACTATACAATATTTTGTTATTAATTTTCAAAATGTAAATGTCAGTATACGAAAAGGAGCAATCATATAATTATTGTGAATTTTGCTCAATGTTCTCAATCATCATGGATGGATTTCTCCTTTTTATGTATATGACCAATTCCAAAAAATTTAGTTGTGTTTGACTTGCTTCAATTTTTTTTTTATTTAAATTGATGTATTTTGCTATTGTGTGGTTCATTTTTTTCATATTGATGACATTTTAATCTATCTTCCGAACATTAAAATGCCTATTCTATGTGAACAGCATTGAATTTATTATTGCCAAGCAGTATATTGATAAAACCTGAAATTAGAACAAAATTATAAAAAAATTATATTATTTATTGAAATGGGCCTAAAGTTAAGAGCATATATTTTAGAAATTTAATATAGATAGGCTCAAAAATTAGAAAATTTGAGAAATTTTTCTTGAAATATTTGTTTACGGCAGAATTTGACCATGATAACCTAAGATACAACGTTTTAGAACTAAACCGAGAAACTCTAATATTTTAAAACAAAACAGTTTTCAACAATCATAAAGTTCATTAGAAGCTATGACAGAGAAATGTTTAATAAATACTTTGAACTAAGGAGGAACAACTTACACGTTCTCACAGAGATTCTAACGTCACACGATCACTTGAGTCAACTTGAAGGAATAAAAATTGAAAAAAAAAATATCGACTTTTATGACAAAGAGAATGAAATACCTGGAGCTGTCTAAAATAATAGCTTTCATCAATGCTCTAGGAGTGTATGAAGAGCTGTAGCTTAGCTCTAACAAAAGGGGGACACAATCTTTCTATCTTTCATGTCGCAGTGCACGTACAAATTCCTTATGCCTAAGTCTAACAATCATAAAAATAAACTAATGGGGATTGTCAAGTTCTTAAACATATTTATAAAAAAACTAGCTTTTACCCGCAGCTTCGCTCGCATTGAAGCCATTAAATAAGTATCAGAGATCATAGGAATAAATCAATATGATAACTTTATTTTATTGTTTGACTGGGATTATAAATTTTAAAAAAATTCTACATATAATGAAGTTTCAGAAACTTAGAATATATTTTATTGAAATACAACAAACGTTAAAATATATTTCTCTATATAATAAATAATATTGAATTTTAAGAATTTAAAAAAATTTAAATGCAAAGTATTAATATGTTTGTAGACTATATTATAAGTTTTTCCATCTGGTACAAATATGTGTAAATTCCGGGCATTAGACACACGCGAACAGGCTATATATAGTTGACCATGAGAGAAGCATGGCTTGTCTAAATGCACTCCCGCTTCCTGTAATGTCTGCCCTTGTGCTTTGTTTATAGTAACAGCAAAGCTAGTTTAACGGGAAACTGAACCCTTTTGAATTAGAATGGAAGGTCAGTGGGAATACACCTAACCTCAAAAATTAAAATAGTTTTATACTGCATATATAATGATAGAAAAAGAAACAATTAATATTCCAAATAGCTGAAACTTTAGTCAATAAGATTGGATATTGACGTGACCGTCAGTGCAACGCTATTACAACTATTACTATGGGCTGGAACTTTATAACTGGAATGCTAGATGGCGTTGAAGAAACTAGACTTTGAAATTTTTTGACAAATAATTTTTTCTCAGAAGTAATATAGGATACTTTTTATAATACCTCCAAGAATATGTATACAGAGTTTCATGATGATCGGTTAAGTAGTTTTCACGTGTAACAAACTTATTTTTTTTTTTTCTAGCCAAGCAGCTTATATCAAGTTCTTGATGTATTGAATTCCACAAACGTAGAGCCGGTAATAAAAAGATCCGCTCTTAATCAAATTAGTGTGATGCTGGAAGATCCTCTACTTCATCAACTATTTTTGGACGCTAACGGCCTTAGTTTAATGATAAATATTATGAAAACAGCCATAACAGAAAAAGATTATAGAGATTATCCAGATTCTATCATTCCTGTTATATCTATTATAAAAAATCTTGCTTTGTATCACGCTAGTGTTAGAGAAGAATTAAGTACTGATGTGGACATGTTTTACTTTGTTATGAGAGGTAAGCTATAAATAATTGGTATTCTTATTGAAAACTCATTTTAAGTATTATGAAAATTCCATTGGAGTGATTTGATCTTTTCCAGAAAAAATGATAATAGTCATTTCTTTCTGTGTACATTTTATTATCACTATTTCTATTAATATATTTAATGTAATATAGTTATTTTTTTTTGTATTCCAGGACTTCTTTTATTTTTTACCGAAGAAAGATTTAAACAAGATGCTATAACCTTACTGCTCTTGTTAATTTTCAAAGATTTTATATATGGTACTCCTTCAAGAGCAAGTTTTAGCCTTCCTCAAATAATAGTTTCCAGAATTAGTCTTCCTTTTAGCTGTCATTCGCATTGGACAATTAGTGAATACACAGAGGCAAGCTTAAGAGGTAAGTTCAAATATGATGATGACAAATTGATCTATATGTAATCTACGTTTCCACATGAGTGATAACAAGCAATACTTCCAGACCTCAATCACTGATGACCATAAAAACTGCATTCCTCTTCAACAATTATTATTATTAGTAGTTATTTCATAAAAAGTATTCTAATATATCAGGTTATTCAGTTTTGCAATGATTTTTCTTGTAAATTTAAACATTAAATGTATGTTAGTTTGAAGACTTGAAAATCTTGTAAAAGTAATTATTTTCTGTAATATGTTGGGATTACATTACGTATTGAATAGTTTTACCAACTGGTATAAATTGAAGGTTTGTAAAAAGATAACGTATAAATATTATATTTAAATTAAACAAAAAGTATTTTTTATAAATATTTTATTTCAGAATCTATTACATCTGATCGATGGTGTCTTAGTTCTATACAAATTCAATGGAACGCTGAAATTTTTGGTGGATTTAATCAGCTTATGAAATGGGATGAGATATGTTATGAAGATCATCCATTTTATAATTTTGTAGATATTTTAAAACTCAATAAATACGATTTACAATGTATAAAAAATTCTTCGATTGATTACTGTATCAAACTGTATTTGACAACTATCCAAAATGCTACATCGCATGACATGGCTTTGGAATCCATAGACAATTTAACACTGTAAGTAGCACAATACTTGTATCCGTGTATACATTCCACCTTTTACATTGGCTGTACTCACCATATAATAATACTAATGGCTTACCATATAATAATACTGATAGGGTTGCTCTCTATATCATTTTATTAAGATGAATCAGTTCTCATAATCCATGTCTACACCTTCTCGCCTGTTGCAAATAAATGAAGAGTATCTCTAGTCTAAGTGGTGCTAATTTGCCTTTTCCATTATTTGCTTTATCGGGTAGTACTCACTATATCTCAAGGAAATGTTTAAATAATATTTATGTCCCATTTCAGCATTTTTTTTGGTCTAGTGAGCACTGTCAAATATCTGAGTTGGCAGTTTTCTTGGCACAATTTGTATATTTCAATATTGTTTTAAATTTTTGGCATGCATCTTTCAATTTTTTAACAGGGTACTTGCATTTTTTAAAAAGTATTTATTTTTTTGTTTATTTTATAAGTTCCTGATATAAAATAATGTCAAAAATTAAAATATATAATTAAAAGTGAAAAAATAATATCTAAATATTTAATTGAAAATCATGAAAATTTCAAATTTTTAATACATAACAATACATAAAAAAACTATTCTCATTGATCTTCAGTTGTGATGTCATAGGTTTAATAAAAACATTGAGCAGATGTCAGCTTGATGATCACGAGGTTATCGTTGCCGGCAACGTAGCGTGTGCTGTTATAATACACTTTTTATTTATTAGTTATTTTTCTATATATAAGAATAAAATGAATAATTCTTTTATGTGTTACATTCTTACATTATTACATAATGACGTTAAAAATTAGAAGTATAATAAATTTAATAAAAATAAAATATTGAAATAAGTCAAATTTGAATCTTACATTAAAATGATTCTGGCAACAAAAATAATTACATCTCGCTGGATCGTCAAAACGACCAACACTTTCAAACCATTTTTGTTATATATTCGAATTTCTTGGCATCATAAAAAAACTTTTATCAGGTTTTTTAGTCGTGTTATTTTTACATCCTGATACAAAACAAGATTTAAATACCATTTTTCAGATTAATCAAAGGTTAATAATAATGCTTATTTTAGAATAATCGAGAGAATGTCGTATTTACTTTGTATCGTATATTCAGTGTTTATTTTATACCTATGACATCACGCAATATGTCGGCCTTACTGAAATGTTTAAACTACCTACAAAATTTTTGAATTCTCAATAATTTTTTCTCTATAAATATTGATTGAAGAATTAAAAAAATATATAATAAAAGTTGTATATAAACTAACCAAAATTATTTTTTTTCTCAAACCATGCAAGTACCTTTTTCATTGTGTTTATTATTTATTTGAGAGATTGAATTTATTTTCAGATTTATAACTCTGTATCTTAGTATTTTGAGACAAATAAGAAACCATTTTCTTTCTGTTTTCAATGTTTTTCTGTTGTTTTCATTGTTTGTTTAACATTACTTCTCATTTCGTTATTTATTTGCATAATAATTGCATCGATTTATGTTGTTGCTTTTCTGTCACAGTTTTACTGAACAAATACAAATGAATTATCTCAAGTTAGTTTTTATACAATTCATAATTGTTTCAGGTATATGTACTTACATCAATTAGCTTTTCAGTTAAATGATACATACAAGAAAGAAGATTTTTTAAACTATCAATGGGACCAAACTTTTTTAAGGTTCTTAAATGTTTTACCATCAAGTGAAAATGATACAATTATATTGAAAAAAGTACTACAGTTTTTGAGCATCTTGATGTCTTATTATCCATCATCAGGTATTTGATGATTTTATAAATAGTTCAAAATGTATGAATTGTCTTAAAATTTATTTCACTTTACTTATTAGTGTCTCTAATTGAACTCATATTATTCTTAAATATCTCCAAATTATACAAAAAAAAAATCAAAATGAAAATTTACTCAAAAAAGTAGGCCTAGATCTTGGTTATATGGTTGAGCACTTTATTTTGTAGATGTTAGTTGCTGGATAACTAATTTTTTGAAAAATTCAAATCACTGTTTATTCGATTTATTGAACATAGAAAATACAACGGATGAAGATATTAAAATTGTGGCGCAAGAGTTATTAAAACTAATTACAGTGTGCGTTAAACAGGAACAACAATATTTGGACTATTATCTTCCTGTCCAAGAAAAGACAAAATCTTGGATAGGTGTAGTGAAAATTATTGCTACTAATTTAAAAAATTGCACCCGACAGCATTTTTATAATTTAGGTAAGTTAATGTTTGTTGAGAAACTTTGAAATTAATGTTTCTGTATTATAGATGTTCTCTTGAAGGTTACCCACAATTATTGGTGACTTAGAAAAATCACTTCCACTATAACATTTTCTTTAGCTCTGCATACAAACAGATGCCGAACATATCTGGGTTTATTCCGGATTTAGGTTATTACAGTATAAGTCAATGATAATAGAGCAAGAGCCTGTGAGGGCTAGACCTTCGTATTTTACGTAAGTGTGAAAGTTTTTCCATGTGAGTCCCACACACCACAGATAAGAATGATATCCACTCATGAAACCTGGATCGTGAAGGTAACAGGTAACAAAAGTGTACAAAATCTTTTCTCAAATTCATTAATTTAACGTGCTCAATTTTCTTGTTTATTTGTAGTAGTATTAAAACTTGCGATGTTCATTGCAAGACACATAGTATGGTTATAACCCTCCGCTGGACACTCCTAAACTATAATATTTTGTAATTATTTTTACCTATTATGAAAGCTGAATTTTATATATGTTATTCAGAAAATTATTAAATTGTGCTTCCTCCATAGCCAGATAGTTTTGTGGGCTCTATCATCCTGCCAGACGCATTGAAAGTGTTTAATAGATGCGAGAGTGGGGATCATATGCAGCAACTGTGCATCAGCTGCCTATTACTCTGTATTATCTGTTGAATGTTTATGCTCGTAGTAAACGTTATATTGATCATTTTTATACTTAATGAAATAAATGTGATTTAATAAAGTGTTATCATGAGTTTCGAAAACTTAAAATCAGTTTGTTTTGTCTGTAACAAAAGTGGTGAAGACTTGACAACATTTTCCGTGGAAACTGTCAGACTAATCTAAAATTTAGAAAAATACACAACCTTAAATACAAAGACGTAATTTTACCTGATGAGTATACAGACAATGGTTATCACCTGGCATGTTATAAAGCTTATACAGTATTGAGAAATATTGTAGTTCTGAACCTGAAAAAAAAAACAAGTAAGTGATGTAGCAACTGGTAACTCAGTTCCAATCTCAGAGTCTTCAACAACATCTCAACAAATATTACAGTCACAGGTAATAGATGCACAACCTTCAACATCTCAAGATAAATCTCACTTGTACTTACAGAATGACATCACAGTTTAATTAATTTCTTGATAAATTATGAAAAAAAATTACTAAACGATTCAGAATAAGCGAAAGTATATGTTTAATAAAAGATCACAATGGACTGAACGCTCTGTTTCACTCCTTTTTCTAGGCATCTGGTAGGATGATAGAACCCACAAAACTGTCTGGCAACTGAAGAAACTCAGTTCAATAATTTTCTGAATAACATATATAAAATTCAGCTTTCACTAAATAAGGTAGGTAGAATTACAAAAAATTATAATTTAGGGATGTTCGGCGGAGGCTGTAACCATACTACGTGTCTGGCAATGATCATGGTAAGTTTCAATGCTATTAAGAATAAAATAAAAAAATTGAACTTGATGAATTAATATAAAATTTCGTACACGTTTGTTACCTATTACCTGCTAAACGAACAACAATCCAGGTTTCAAGGGCATCATTCTTACCTGTGGTGTGTGGGACACACATGGCAGAACTTTCACGATAGGAAGGTCTGACTCGCACATCATTATAGTCTTAGACTATAATGATGTTTTTTTTTTTAAATAATATCAAGGGAAATGAATCTAAAATTAATAAATTATGTATACAAGTCAATACAAGTGGAGTTACTGATATCAATGTATGAGAATTGCCTACTTGTGTTGCTCTACACAATCATTTTCACTCATTGAGTAGAAAATGTGGTATGACTATTGCTATATATAATCAATTATTTGGGTGTAATCGTACTGTTTTTAAATGATTGTTAGCAATTTATTTCTTGGCTATGATACTGAACGAATGAAAGACAACACATAGCATGCTCGTCCTGTTTCTTATTAATATTCAAACCCTAAGACACAAAACAGATGTACTGTATCTTTTATTAGAGGAGCTTACATTTCCAGAAATTGTTGCCATCGCTGAACCTTGGTTAAATAATAATGAGCCTGTTCTTGTCAAAAACTATACCACAGTAGCCAGATTCAATAGAACTAATTTACCGCATGGAGGTACTTTGATCATGTCCACAAATAACGACTTTTCCTAATTAACACAGTTCAATGATAAAATATCTGAGAAAGTATTCAAATTTTCTATCGTCTATCACAAGACTTATGACCTCTATATTGTTTGTATTTATAGAACACCTGACGCTGACGTTCATACTTTCTGTAACAAACTACTGACCTTACTGGAGGACTGAAGCAAACTAATTCTATATGGCTATCTTAATACACTGTGTGTGTACTGGTCAAGAATGTCTTCAGTCAATTTTTGATTCATGCATATAACGGCTCCAACCAAAAGAACTAAAACCAGTTCTAGTACTATAGACTATATCGTGTCATCGTATGATTCAGAATCTACCGACTGTACTGTCTTTGATTCAGGTCTCTCCGATCATGAAGCAGTGTTAATAAAATTTTCGGTAAAATCCATTACTAAAAATGCTTCTCGCAAATTATGCCATATCTTTTCGGAAAAAGGTTTTCAAAACTTCAAACACCATTGTCAAACAACTGACTGGAACATGCTCTCTGGTGATATGGACTTCGAATTTTCTAGATTCATAAAAACACTAACTAGTCTAGCATCCAATTCTTTTCCCCTCAGGCGTTTTAAAAATAAGCAAAATAAACCCTAATCTATTAAAGGTTTACGTATATCTGCAAAGAACATGCGATCTTTCTCTCACCTAAGCAAATTCTCGGATAGTGTCTTCTTCAAAAATTATGTGAAACTATACAGAAAAATTTATTATAAGACAATAAAAGCTGCCAAAGATATTTATTATAATAGGACACTCGCCAATGTTTCTAAAGAAACATGGTCCATTGTGAATGATCTAAGAAATGAGGCTTCTTTATCGAGCATCTCATATCTGATAACCTCAATAATTACTTTGTGAATGTAGCCAAATATTCATCAAATTCTATAACTCCTCATGATCCGCTTTCATATATCCCTGATGCTAATGCTAACTTACACTTTAGCAGAGCTTCGCAGTACAATTAATGACATTAAAAATATCATAGGGAACTGATGGACTGATGTTTTCGAGTCTGCCCAATTGCACATTAAATCACCTTACCACTTTAATTAACGTTTCATTTCAAAATGTCACTTTTCACAATTGCCTTTCGACGGCTATAATTATACCTCTGCATAAAGGAGGAGATAAAAATCAAGCATCGAATTATCGCCCAATTGCACTCCTTCCCACGTTATCTAAGGCTTTTATCATTTTTGTTTAAATATAAAATAGTTACTACTCATCAATTTGGGTTTTTAAGTAACAAATGCACAAATGATGCTATATTCTCCCTCCTAAATAATGTCTACTCTAGCCTAGGACTATTCTAGTGACCTAATCTCCCTTAAATCAGGGTGCGATTCTAATTTTCTCTGTCTCAACGTTTCTAAAATTAAAGTTTTATCATATAAAAATACATTGCTGTCTTGTTTATTAAATAACACCACCATTAACGTCGTTGAATCTGTAAAATTTTTAGGGCTGGTTGTGGACAATTCCTTGAAATGCGAGTTACACATTATCGCCTTATCTAAAAAAGTTTCTCCTGTTTTGCGCTGAGATCAGTTTCCAAAGAACTGAACTTGCCCACCTCCTTAACAATTTATTATGCCTTTATTGAATCGCATCTCCGATATGCCATTTCCTTCTGGGGGTACGTGTGGTGCGACTCAATTTGAGCGAATCTTTAAACTACAAAAGAGTGCTGTAAGATATTTACTCGGACTAAACAGCAGAGCTCACTGCAGGGACTTTTTCAAAAGATTAAAAATTCTGAGTATTTCTTGCTTATTCATCTTTGAATCCGTTTGCCTAATTCGTAAGCTTCTCTAATTTCAGAAAGATCGTTGCACGGCTATCCACTTAGGAACGACCTTTATCTACCTACTACACGTTCAGACTTAGTTAAGGGCTCAATATTTTATAATGACAAAAAATGCACCATCACTTAGAAATGTACCTTCAATCATACAGTTACCAAGCGTACCAGCAATCAAATGTCATCTTTTTAGATGACATGTGGACTGATGTCCAATAGCTGATTTGTACTCCTTGGTGTTTTCTGATCTGAGCTTGTTCATAAGTAGAATATTTTCTCCAGAAATATGTCATTTATTCATTTTCTCACATATATTGGCATCTTCTGAATCAATTGTTCTTCAGTTATATATCTGTCAGCACGACTATTAATAATGCAGATTTTTAGAAAATATTTTAATTTGCCTTCTTTTATGTGAAACACTCATTTTTTAGGAGGCAAACGTTTAGACACCACAACACAGTAGAAATGGCTACTGGACGCGTATAAATGATGCGATCCAGTGCCAGTGAGCTGCCGGAATCCAGTGATGCTGATGCCAGCTACTGTATTAATGTAAATCAACCTCAATGTAGTGCTGTATTTCAAATTATTTTTCTGTACTTTTCTTCGAATTTGATATTCGCTTCTCTTGTTCCCAATTATTAATATATTAAGTTTTAAAGATAAAGTGAAAAGTGAAAGAAAGAAAAAAAATAATATTAGAATTATCCTATGATCTTGGAGGAGCCACTTTATACTTAATATATTTAGCACAACTCTGTATATTGCACAGTTTTAGATAAAATTGAAATAATATATTTAAATTTTAGCTTATTTGGATTCATTGTTGTCATGCTTGGCTCACTTGACAGCTTCTTTAGGTTGGAGTGATAGTAGACCGAATGCTACTCCTAAAGAACCTATTCCTCAAATGATTATAAGTCTTTGTGATTTAGTAAAAGCATTTCATTCTGGAAAAGGTCCCACTGCTGCTGTATCGGTTATGGGTTTGAGCATAACGAGGCACGTCGTCTTAGTGCTAAATCATATTTTGGCTGAAATAAAAAATGCAAAAATTAAAGTAAGTGGCTAGAATAAAACAGTAAATATACAGCATTGAATATGAATCAGAATAGACTGGCGATGAAATTATAAAACCGTATAGAAATGTCAGTTATTGTTCAGAGACAAGGTTTGGATATAGATAAATATTTTCCATGTAGAATTTTGGAGTCTTGCTAAGGAAAAAATTCTTCATCATAGCACACACAACACATATCAGTTATATTTAGTTGGTTATATGCTCTGAATTAATTTTATTAATTATGCGAAATTTGCATGTTGCTTAATGGTATTTCTACCAAATAATAAGTCTTCAAATGCATTTATTGTGTGTTTAGAATACATCTTTATTTGAAATTACTTCTGAACAAGAACATTATAATAAAAATCTTACAAACATTCAATTTAAGTTAAATGAAGTTTACTTTTCCAAAGTTAATTGTAGAATTCAAATATTTAGCCTCCAGATTTAGTGCCATATTCTCATTTGCCTTGAATTAATTATACTTTTTTGTGTCATAAACTGCTATCGTTATATAACTGTTAATATATTTTTCAGGAATGGGAACCTTGTTTTTTTGACGATATAGATGACAGCCCTTTGTACAGTTTTGTAGCATTATGGGCGAGCAGAGATATAGTTTTAAGAGCAGCTTCCCTGCAGCTATTTGCAGGTTTAACATCTTCACCTAGAGCTGCTATAGAAGTGGTTCACGGTAAAATATAATTAATATAAAACTATTACATTTGTAA
Source organism: Diorhabda carinulata (assembly GCF_026250575.1). Taxonomy (NCBI): domain Eukaryota; kingdom Metazoa; phylum Arthropoda; class Insecta; order Coleoptera; family Chrysomelidae; genus Diorhabda; species Diorhabda carinulata. The sequence continues at coordinate 18,722,019 of NC_079462.1, forward strand.
TTACATTTTTTTGTTTAGGACTGACAGTTGACAGCTACTCTATTTGGGATTTAGCTCTTAAAGTGCTTACTGATCATACAGAAGCTAGTGCAGTTAGAGAAAATGCAGCAGAGTTGCTTGCAAATTTAACGTCACATTCTTGTCCTTTGGGCTCAGATAAATCGAACGCTACATGTAATTATGCTTTAAAAAAGGTGATCCCGCTGTTATTTTTTACTTACAGTGCTTAATATTTTTACTCAATCAAACTATCAATAACTTCCACAATTTACATTTCAGAGTACTAGTATGACATTGCTAAATTTAATTGATGAATACAACTTTTATGATAACACAGAAATAATACTGAACGATCTATTCACCATGAATCTACCAAGTAGAAGATTCAAAAATGTAGAGAGTAAGTGTATTACATATTATTTGTTTCAATAATAGTATTTACTGTGATGTTTTACAGAAATTCACATGCAGAGAAATAATTCTGACACAGAACAATCGTGGACGACTAGTTCTTGTGACACCAATATTATCAGGAATTTCGTTGATACCATAACCACTCCCAGTCTAGTTACATCATTGTGTCATTTTTTGTATAACTGTATAGCACTCGATTCCGAATCGGTGACGCAAAAAATTCAAGAGCAGGGCCTTACAAAGTTGTTATTTAGGTACAGAATACTGAATTCGAAATATGTTTTAGATGTTAAAGGAGTTGAAATATATCAGTATGGGGGGAAAATCACATAACTTGTATTTATTATATATAATGTCTCAATTAGAATTTCTGGAAAAATTGGTGATATTTATACTAAATACAATGTTTATTACAACTATACCAACACTCACAATAACACTGTATTTTACAGAATCATATCTGTGCTCATATTTGTGTCATAAAAAAATTTTTTTTTTATATTTGTATATATTTATATACCACTCTTGTGGTTTCTAATCTGTCACTCAACTATGTCTTGAATAATTCAGTTGATTAAATTTACTATCTTCTGGGTAAATATTGTATCTTAATTCTTATTATTAACTTTAAAATCCAATATTTGATTTTAACGTGTTGAGGTGTTGTTGTTTCCTAAAATCCGGAAACTATTGCTTTAAAACAGTTCCAACTCGCTTTTTGAGTACGATTCAGTAACTTTGGAAATTCTTTATCGGCAAAAATTTGTCTAATTTGCGGATCAACAAAAACCCCAACTTTAACCTTTACTTCTGATAACTTAGGAAAAAACTTTATCAAGAATCCAAAAGCTTCAGACGTTTGATTGATCTTTTTAACAAATTGTTTTATTAACCCTAGTTTAATCTGCAGAGGTGCGGTATTAACACTTTTTCCGCTTCAGCAATCGAATCATATTAAACGTTTTATTTTCCAACACAAAATTCTGTTCTTACAAGCCATGACCGTTGAATATATAATATGGTGTTTTGGTGGTTCTGATGTAGGTAAAAATTCCTTATCAGAATTACTTCTGCTAGAACTAAGAGATGAGCTACCTTTTCCCCTACGTCTTTTACTTGAATTTACAATGCAAAAGTAGCAGTCACGGATGTGGTCTTTCGGTTGTCGCCATATTCTTGGTATTCCAAATTTCATAGACTTTTTCTTACCTCGATACCAACTTGAAATGGAGAAATAAAAAGTAATGTCTATCAGATTTGGTTTAATGATAAATTAAAAATTACTTACCTTCCAAACACCTTTTACAATAACTTCAATCAACATGTGGATCCCTTGATTTGTCTTCCGAACTAGACTGTCAAAATATGCTTGGTAGGCTTCACAGAGAACGTGAGATGTCTTTAATTCATATTTTATATCTCGAAGTTCAATAAATTGACCAAATATAGAAAAAAATGCGTCAGCATTTTGACATTTTCTATATATGTATAAAATATCTGATGGTTGTTTATCACCAGTGTGCCATCTGGAGGCACCCTACTCTGATCTCGCAGTATTTTTAAATGTATTATAACTGAAATTTATAAAAAAAATTGATAATGAGTATTATTTCTATAACTATTACAAAAGCAAACTGTATATCAAAAAAATATCTCATGTGTTAAATTTGATTGATGTTAAATACATATTCAGCATTATTTAGTTATACAGCTATGCTGACCTTCAATCCTCACATAATGGTCTAGTGGTTATGGAGGGTAGAGGTAAGGAGAACCGTCTTGTATGGGGGATTAGTTGAAAAAGTGTCGCCAAAATAGCGCTAGTGTAGCAAGTGGAAATAATATGAATTTAGCAGTTATACATTTTATGTACAATTTTGGAATGAATTTGTATATTAATAGTTTCTTTAAAATAGTTATGACTGTCAAAAAGAAGTGAATTTACTATCCTACTCTTATAGTTTGTGGCGCTCTTTTTAAAATTCTTCCACTTGCTACTATAGTGCCACCTTAATTTGCTTCTTTTCAACAGACACTTTTCGATACTCCTTACCTCTACACTCCATACTAGTGGTATATCAAACATCGCAGGTTTGAATGACAATGAAACGATTCATAATAACACAGAATATATCAGAATTTAACAATTGTGAAATCTTTCACATTCGGTTTAAATATTTAAATGGTGTATATGTAAGGGTTGCTATAGTGGTAGTAAACAGTGTCCATTATAGGACTTAGGATAAGTCAAAGCTAACAGTAAATCTGATGTGTATAGACAAATATTCTATAACTAAATTGGGATTTTTGGAACCGTTTGGTGATATCCATACTGAACACAACAAACTTAGTCTGTCAGTTAACCTTTAGTTTCTGAAGACGATAACTTGGTTTTCGAAACTCTCGTTAAACAGTGTAATTGTAAATGTTGGTTTAGTTATATACAATGTGTTCAGTATAATGATTTGTATATTGCGGAATTTATGATAATAAAATCTTTTTTAGAGCGTTACATGATACAAATATAAACATTACAAACACCAGGGAGCTTTCTTTGTATTGTGACTTATTAGATATGGATACTACTATATGTTGTGTATTATCAAGACTGGCGAGTACAAATTCAACTTGTTTGGGTACAATACTACATACTAAAGACTGTTTGAATTTGTTATTGTCACTTCTAAATCCAAGATTGTACCGTAAGTATGATTTTACCAATGCTACAACATATTTGTACAGCTTGTTCATTTTTCGGTTGAAAGTTTGACTGATGGAAGAGTGCGGGACGATAATAAACAATTTTTTTTTCAATACCTTTTAATCATATTTTAATAAGAACATACATGCAACAAAGTTTGTTTTGCATTATTTCTCTACTGTAAATTCGACCTCATAACATCCGATACGTTTTTTATCATCATCTTTTGCAAAAAATTCAGACTTCATCTTGTTTTTTCCAGGTGGAAATTCTTTGTACTTAAACTGTTCAAAATCTAACGGATAGTTTTTGACCTCATATTTGCCCTAAAAATTTAGATTTGTATAATTCTAGTGAATAAAATCGAATTGAAAAATTGAAGAAGAGATTAGTAAAATATATTTTTAATTTCTATAATATATATATATATATATATATATATATATATATATATATATATATATATATATATATATATGTGTGTGTGTGTGTGTGTGTGTGTATGGATGTTGGATGTTATGTATATTAGGGTATCATGTACACCAGTGATTCTCAAAGTGGTCCAGGTGCATCCCTAGAGGTCTAAGGGAAGCTCTACAACAGGAGGGTGCTTGAATTTCCATAGTTAGTTCTGATTTTTTGAAGGTATAAATGTATCAAAAAAATTGAGTAATAACTATTTTGAAAGATGCTTACGAGGAAAAAAATGCAGCAACTCTTGCCTTGATCTTCTTTGTCACGTCATTATCTTCAGTTATCTAGGCCCCAAGATATTTAAATTGGTGGTCCACAGGGAAGCTATGTTCTCCGACTTGGAATGTGGTTCTCCTCATGTACATGGTTTTCTGTTCATTGATTTTGAGTCGTCTTGCTTCAGCTGATCGCTCAAACTCCTTAACCGCTCCCGAAAGAGTCGAAGTGGCTCGTGCCATGATGTCAACATCGTCCTTATAGGCGAGGTGCTGTGTGAGCCTTTTGCAAATAGTTTCTTCGGGATTCGTTCAGATGATGAAATTGAACAGTGTTGTTTGTCGCAAGCCTGTGTTCACAGTAAAAACTGTGCCTAGAGGACCCTGTCTTCACTCTACCAGAGGCGTTCCTCATAATCATTTTACCCATACGCACCAGCTTCTTTTGGACGCCAAACACAACCAGGTCCTCATACAGCTGGTCTCTAAGGATACTGTCGTACGATTGGTGGAAGTCAATAAAGAGGCGGTGAAGATCGACATTGTACTTGTAGGTTTTCTCTTATCTTCTTTCTTGTAGATAGAGCAACTTCCCTCAAGTTTTTTCTTTCTGTTTTAGCATACACAATACTTTTTATTTAGAACTATAATTTTTAATGAACTTTGATTAGAAATATTAATCATATGTAATAAGGGCTTCGAAGTCTGTAGAATTTTATATAAAAAATTGAATCTACAGTTTTCATCAGTACTTTCAATTTTAAAGTGTCCCATTATATCAGACTCTTCCAAATTTTGATAATCTGAATATAATTTTGAATTAACTGCAGATTTATGTTTATGTAAATATAAACTTTACCTTCGGGTAGGGACAACCTTGTGTCAATCCGACAGTATTTTCCAAACTTTTTGCTAAATCTCCCATTATGTTTTCCACCATTATACAAACTGGATCTGTTTTGCTAATCATAGAGTGCCATCCATTTTCTACGTGCTTGTATAACGTTATTGTATTCTTAAAAAATTAAAAAATCAATGAACAGATATTCATCATTACCATCCTAATTTGAAAATATATTAAGTGATATAGTAATCCGAATGCTCAATGAAAATTATCTTAGTAATATATATTTATTAAGGAGGGGGGTCTCAAATAGATGATAAATATAAATGAAATTTCACTCGAATAGAGAATAATCACTTTCTATTCACCAACTTTAATAATGGATTGAAGCTCCACGATTATCTTATCTTATCTTTTATCATCTAAGCATGCTTATAAACATGTGATTAATATCCTCTAGGGGTATCTCATTATATTTCACTTCTACATAATGTCAAGAGTTTGAGGAGGATACTGTAACTTTCTTCCAATTATCTCCTATACATGTTTAATGAGGATAAACTCGGGGATCTTGAGGACCAAAATAAAAGATGAACTAGAACTTGGTGAATATTTTTCTGGTAATATCTTGTTGAACAATTAAATTTTGAAGTGTCCTGAAGTAAATAAGCAGATGAGGATCCAATTTCTTTTATCTATATCTATGTGCATTCATATTGCTTCAGATGAAGACTGTATATAACTCCAAGTAAAGTCACCTCACACGGTGGAGTTAAAAAGTAGCTAATTCAATGCTCTTCTTTTGTACCTTTAATATGCCGGCGCAATTTAACTTGAACCATTGAACTGTTCGGAAGGACTCGCGCAAACTGAGCTTTCTTCGTCATTAATTTCAACCTAGAGCTTTCCTTGCTGTAAAGGCGATGGAGAAACTGCTAGCTATCTCAATGATTCCAACTTCAGCCTCCTGGATAAAAGCAAATGGTGCACTCACGGAGAAAGTTTAACATTGAATGATGTTTCGAGAATAAGCGGGTGACCGTCCGCCGTACACAAAACGAGAAGAGTATACGAGGCAGGAAGCAGTCTGATTGTTCGGCTGAGTTTGCACCATTTCCGAAGATGATGCGTAAAAGGTTTCTTTGGATCGAACACCGTAAACCTAAGCGTACGTGACTTCTCGAGCTTCACAGAAAGAGGAGCAGGGAGGCCACATCCTCCGGCATCAACAACCTGACGTAGGCACCTTACGTAAGGCGACGATCTTGGCTTTCTTTTGTTCTAACCACTCGTCCTCTGCGGCTAGCTCTTCGTGTTCGGCTTTTTAAATATTTATTATCCACAATCGTTTATTCTACGAGTAATCCCTTGAAATAACAGCCCTGATTCCCGAAAACGCCTCTTGAACACACCGGCCAATAATTACAAGGTGTCTCAAAAGACGTTCTCATTAAAAAAAAAAGATTTAAGAAAGCTAAAGATTTATTTCTTGAAATCAATATCGTCCAAATGTGAACCGTTGCGCTTACTGCATTAATTTAATGAACCCTATGAAAGAAGAAGGTATTCTCCGTAATGGCTGCCATTTCGGGACGGATATTTTCTTTATCTGTGCCAGGAAAGACAGTTTATTAGCGTATTTAGATTCTACATAACCCTACGGGGAGAAGTCCATAGGTCTTAAATCGGAACTGTGTAGAGGCCAACTTAATGTCACCTCTCCTGGATATCAATTTGCCAGGAAAAATTTTCACGAACTTATGGCAGAGATCTATTGGACGTGTGTGAAATTGCTCCGTCCGTCCTACTGGAACCATGTTCTTTGGTTATATATATATATTAAAGTTTTTTAGTTCACGCACGAAGAAATCGTCTAATATATGCACATAATGCTGTGAATTCACTGTAACTTTGGGTCCCCTTTTAATCTTTGAAAATTTCTTCGCGCTGAAATCAACGGTCACTTAAGGCGAATATAAAGGCTTCCGATGTTTGTGTTTTGAATTGGTTGCACTCCAGTAGCGACCATTTGCTTCTTGACGTGTCCATTAAAATGAAGATCAGCTTCATCCGAAAAAAGATGTTGGTAAACGTTGGAAAGCGCTCAATCATCTGGTTAATTGAGTCAAGCCTCTGACCAACATCCTTATGGTTGAATTTTTACACCAACTGAATTTTGTAAAGGGCCAAGTAAGTGTAATATGCGAAGTAATTATGCTCTATGCACGTCTAAAGTTAGGCTTGTCACGAACAAAGTAGCGAGTAGCACTGTCTATGTTTTCGATCGTTGTAGAAGACCCTGAAGCCCGAATTTTGTTTTATCCAGTGTTGATTCGGTCATTTCAAACTTCATGACTCCTTTTCCAATCAATCGAGCGCCTGGCGCATCATTTAAGTGATGAATATTGCAGAATTGTCTACGCGCTACAGTCGCGAATTACCGTTTTTGTAAAACTCGCGCTCGTACAACACACGGTTTGCTCCTGATAAACGCTCCATAGAGCTCCCAAGAGGCAGGCTGTCGATTGGAATTCCTCACGCGCCCCTCCGAATAGTTGCGTTCACGCAATAAGCAATACAAAGGTAAACTTTCTTTTGAGACACCTTGTATTTGTATTTCTTCGCACTATAGTCCAGAAAAACTCTTGTGAATTCCTTGGCAACTTTTAAAACCAATGCAGTCGAATGAATCCTATATTTTAATAATTGGAGAAAAACAGAAATTTTCAATTGATAAATAAAATATATATAGTTAAAATTCTACTCGTGTATTTGTGATAAATGTGAAGTATCTTTGAAATAATACAATATTCACTGTGTGTTTGGGCTACTTTATCATTAACTAAATTTTTCACATTGTTATTTACCTGGATATCATTATTCATATCAATTTTAGTGTCAAGGAGTCCATATTCTAATATTTGTTTGTCTCCATCGTTTTTAACATTTATATCGAACGTAATGAGCTGTTCTTCTTTGTCGCATAACTCAAAGTTATCTATGTGTATATGGAAGCCCTCACTTAACTGGAAAAAATTGCCGATTTTTTTATACAAAGTTTTGTAGTTCACTTTCGAAGACTTTGATCAATAACTATTACACAGTATTCTTGCTTTTCCCCTTCGGAAAATCTAAAGCACTTTTTCAATTGCTATAAACTTTATAATAAAGGTAAGTAGTGAAATTGTAAATTCAAGAACATTTTGTGTTCCAAATATGAAAAAAAATTATTTGCATTACTTCTGCAACAAACTTAAATCTAGATGTTAATATTACATTGTAAACTGAAATATAACTTACAAAGTTTTATGTAGTGAAATTATTATTGAAAATCAAAACAAGTACAAAGAAAAGATTGCTTGCGGTGTTCTTTTAGCTTTTCAGCCTCTCTCCACGTGAACAAGCCTTATTTTTGTTCACGTCAGTTCTCAATTCCTATACTTTCTAGATGTTTTCTACATGCTTCTATCCATTTTTTCCATGCACGCCCTCTTTTCCTTTTTGCTATTAATCCCCTTAATAAGGATATTTTCACCCAACTATCCTCGTCCATTCTGGCTATATGCCCCATCCAACGAAGCTTTTTGCTCTAACCACATATCCCATTTTAGCTTGACCATACAGTGCTTTGATGTCTGCGTTCGTTCTTCTCCTCCACACGTTTGGTCTTGCACTCCTCCAAAGATTCTTCTTAATACCTTTCTCTCCCATATATTTTTTTTGTTTTCTTCTCTTTTGTTCATGGTCCAGCACTCGCTGTCATATAGTACTGTTGGTTTTATAAGTGTCTTATAAATGCGTAACTTGGCGGCTCTTGAAAAATCTTATTATCTCAATCGTCCACCTAGGGCTTCAACTGTCTTGTTCCCTCTCTCCAATCTTTTGTCGATTTCCCTGGCTTCATCTCCTCTGTTTGTCACTGACACTCCCAGGTATTCCAACTCCTGGACTTTATCAAATCTATACTTCCTATTTTGCTCTGTCGTCACTTTTAATTGGCTGGAGTTGTTCAAATCCCATCTCGATATAATATTTGGTCTTTTTTAATTATGTGTAGTCCATATTCTTTTCTTTTCAGAGAGTAGAAACATTTTTAGCTCTACTTATAAGTAGATCATCTACGAAGGAAGGTTTTGTTGTAAATTATCCCCTGGGTTCGGATGTCATTACTTCTCCGGATCACATCTAGTAAAAGGTTGAAGAGCACTGTTGATAGTGGGTCTTCTTACTCTAAACCTCTTGTTGTTTCAAAATTTTCCTAAAGGCTTCCTTCGACAACTTCATTATCGGTGTTATTCACCAAATGTAGTATTTTCTTAGGTATTTCGAGTGTTGCTAGAGCCTGGAACAAATGGGAACGACATTCGCAGAGTAGATACTATGCTACCGCATCGTGGACAACATATTACTCTAGTAATAGTGGAGATGTTTCCGTTTATTTCTATCTTTACTATACTTTGTTGTACCATCGCCTAAGTCCATTTGAAAATGGGGATTTCCACCTCCCGTTCATCTAATACACTGTTGATAGATCAATATGAAGTGTCAATCCGGCCTCTATATCAATGAGGACTTCTAGAGCAATATCTTTGCTATCAATAGCCTTTTCTATGTAGTTAAGAGTACTTGTAGGGGACTTGTCTTTTTGATAAGCGATATTTGAGCCTTTTTCGGTAACATTGTGTTTTTTATTGTTTTTCATATTTATTTTTATTTTTTTGGAACTATCTTCAAGTTTATTTTTGGAATATTCGTTTGATTTTTTTCTCTTGATACCTAGTCATTATGGCATAAAGGTCTAACAAGTTTTTAATCTGAATTATTTTTGAAATATTTTATCACAGTATATATTTGTTATTCAATAAGTTACCGTTTGAATATTCTCATTTTTGTGAACTCGACGTACACTTCTCAACTTTTGTTTTGATACCGATGGATTTCGATGCTAATAAAAATATAGAAAAGGGAAATTCAGTGAAATATATTTTATTGAAATTTACATTGGTAGATTGTGATAAAGTCTAAAAGTTGTTATTAAAATTAGTCAAAAATGCATCAAAACATTTAAATAAAATATCCACTTATGAATTCTATTGGCATTAATAATATAATCAAACTTACCGTAATAACAAATAGCACTAGAAAATGTTTATTACTAGACATTATTTTAGGTATAGTTATTACAATTCCTGAAGCGACTGTTTTATACGGATTATATTGATCGGAAGTGCTGATATTAATGTGAATTTCCATTAAATTTTTATTGAAAAATTGCTTTTGAATTTATATTTGTGTCCTTCACATTCAAAATTTAATAAAATAAGCCTATTCCTGTTTCGGCATAAATTGAAAATAGATTATTACAAAAATTTTGAGACCGGAAATAAGAAGATTTAATTAGACTTGATGTGCAACCCAGTCATTATACTATACAGTGTGTCGATAAAGTGACCCACAAATTTATCATACACTCAATTATACACATTATAATGAAAAAATTCAGACACAATTCGATTTTTCAATTCAATTTGCAATTTTCTATAAGAATATGATACAAGCATTGGAGAATCTAGAATTTAATTTTGGGGAAGGCTGAAGGCATGTAAACATTATACAAAGTATTAAAGCGTTAACGGATATCATACAATTGAAGACGTAATAGTGGAGTTAGGTCATTCTTGCTATTGATTATAATTTACTTTCAATTTAAAACTCATTATATTTGTATAAAATTTGCATTCTTATAAAAAAATTCTTAACCGTAGATCCGCCACTGGGTACAAGGTCAATAACCTTCATATGATGAGGTTAGAATTATCCAAAAAATGTGTCAGAAGTTCATTTAAATTGGTATGGAATAGACCAAAACTCAACAGTGACTATTAAATAATTTATCTTTGCCATTTTGTACCAAAGCGGGTGGAGTTCTCCATGTTCTGCTGGATTTGGGCGTGATAGTAGTAATTGCAAAAAAGAACTGCTACTCTTTCACAGTTCATAAAAGTTGCTGGAACCTCTTTCTTTACAAGTCTAACATCTTACTGCTACATGCATTCGAGGGCAACAAATGTACTCATTAGCCAAGATTCCATCTTTAAGTTAACATGAAAGGAAGATGATTTCTCAGTTAATGTTTTGTTTGAAACTATTTCTTACTGTGATATGTTAACTGCTAAATGGTGTTCAGAAAGGTGCAATTTCATGTTGATGCTCGACGCCTCCTTAAAGCTTCTAATGAGGTTACGTGGTGCAATTTTGAATGGAACGTTATTATAAATTGATGCAGCGTCAAAACTAAATATTGTTTAGCTTTATAAAGATCTTAACCTATATTATCAGCTGTTTACTAGGGTTATGAAAAGTGGAATGAACTACTAGCTAAATATTTTCAGTATTTTATCATTAACTTTAACGATATGAAATCTAAGTTAATTAATTAAGCTAAGAATTTAACTGAGCAATTATTGAATCAATCATCTATTGACAAAGCATTGGAAAAGAAAGTAGATAGGGGTAAAACTGGGACAACCTACTGGAGCAGATATTCTCCTGGGACACTATAACCAGAGAAGATCTGCTGAAAGTATCAGCCTAAGTAAAAACAGCCTACGAATACTAACAGAAGTCCTATCGGGGTACAGTAACAGTTAAACCTACCACTTGTAAAAAATACTGAACACACTGTTTACACTACCACTACATCAACACTCACAATTACACTTTCTGAACTTTTTAACCAAGTTGTCTTCAGAGACTGAAGGTAAACCGAAAACTAACAACTTGACTAACATGTTTTATACTGAATTGTCCCACCAATACAGCTTCCCCGGTGAAAATTAATTCCAGCGAGGAAAAACTCCTTGGCGATATTCTTCACATTTATTACTTGACTACTAAACTATACAGTCGGCTATCAGGATTTGGCACTTTGTCCTTATTTAAGCTTTTCTTACATTTAGCAGTTTCAACGCTTTCAAATGCATCCTACAATTTATTATTGGATACATTTTTTAACAATTTTACATTATTAACATTTATATAATGATTATGACTGAAATTAATTTTCCTGGGAGAAATTGTATTGGTGGAAAAATTCAATATATAAAAGGTAATTCAAGATATTAGGTTTTAGTTTACCTTTAATCTCTGAAGACGATAACTTGGTTATCGAAACGCACGTCAGACAGTGTAATTGTGAGCGTTGGTTTAGTGGTGGTGTAAACAGTGCATTCAGTATGAATATCGCTAACTGTTCCAGAATTTCCTACTTCCTAGTAAAAAAGATCAGGAAATCATCAGGATTGTTTAAGATTAAGATCAACAAAAAGCTAATAAATATTCTTTATATTAACATTGTTTTTTTTTCAGACATGAATTTCCCGCAATTAATTTATCTCAGAAATAGATTATGGACATCCATATTCAATTTACTGATTGTTTTGGTAGAATGCAGCGGAGAATCGAGTGAAAAATCGACTGGTAGATCTATAGAAGTTATTAATATTTTTACAGACACAATTGCTGATTTAGGCAACGGGCCATTTTTTGAAACCATCTGCGAGTCAATCAGTACTTTAGGATCACACGGTATATTTTGTATAACCTAAAAATTACATGAAATATACTATTTATTAAAGAATTGAAATATTACATATATTAGTGTGACCTCTTTTTAGATCTTCAAAAATCTGCGTTGAATTTATTAACCTGCCTGTTAAGGATCGAAGCTTATAGATTTTTTGAATTTGCCAACCTTACTGAAACAGATTCAGATACATCCATTCGACATTTACTTGATTCGGTTCAAACATCAAGAACCATCGTTATATCAAATAATTCTAACAAAGACTTAACGAAAAATTCGAAAAAATCATTGGAAACATATAAACTAAATCTTTTAGAAGAAATTTATTACGAAAAAGTATTTCCAATTCCCGAAAATAATATTAATGACGAGATAGAAGTTAGTATTGTAGATAATCCTAACGAAGGACTTACTTTAGGTGCTGAATTATGTAAAATTTTGTTATATCTCTATGACATTTGTGATTTGAAAGAAAACGATGTAATCAACAGTAAAAAATCGATTGTAACTAAAGCTTTATCCACTCTATTAAGTATTTCCAAAGAAGCAAAAAAATTTGCCTTAGAAAAAGGAATGGTTGTTGTTATACTAAAATCTTTACGAAACCATCACATACGATTAGGATTAGAATCAGGTATGTTGAAATATACAAAACATATTCTTTAATATTTACTAATTTTTTAAATTGAAATTTAATTTATAATTATACCCTGTAATACTAATACTAACATTAGTATTACACAAGGTATTGAATTTGATACAATTTAGTTATAACTTTTTGAATACCTTATATAACAGATTACAACTTCATATTGTTGTGAAGGGTAATTTGAAATAATATACAGTGATTCGTTGAAAAATTTGATAGGTTCTTCGCAGATAATTCTAAAATCTGAAATTTGAAGCTCACTATTTACTATATGTGTGAACAATTTTTTTGCTTTTCCTCTAATAAACGCACAATACTTGATCATACTGTATATGGAAATACAGGTGTAATAAATGTTACTAACTTTTAGTTGAATGTTTACGAAGAGTTGCAGATAGGAAGAGACTTTGTCCTTTACTAAAAGAACTAGAAGATTCAATATGTCTACTTACCAATTTTATGATAGACTATGAACCAGTTAAGGTCGAAGCAGCTTCTTTGAATTTGGCAGACGTGGTGCATAAATTATGGATTTGGTTTTTGGTTCAGAATGGAATGCTGCTTAGGGTATTAAAAATGATTTGCACTTTTACAACGAATTGTGATATTGGTAAGTATTTTTTAAATTCGTGTTGAGTTAGATATACTATAAAGAAATACCATTAAATTTTAAAACCTTATATAAATCAATTTATGAATTTCCAGCATGTCAATCATTGCCTCTAACAAGTCCTGTTGCTGGTGGCGGTCCTAGAAAATCACCCGGAACTGTATCACTACTTCATGCGATAATGGGATTGATAAATCGAGAAATGGATCAGATTAGTAAAAGTCATGATAGGAACATTTTAGAATTGTCTTTTAATATACTACATAATTCCTGTCAGTCACTGGAATGTCGCGTTTTAATATCTAAAGTAATTATATTTTTTATCAGCTTGATATATATTTTAAATTCTTGAAATTGAACTGCGATTTCCTTACACACGATTGATAATACTGAATACACTGTTTACACCACCACTTACGATTACACTGTCTGACGCGCGTATTAATAAACAAGTTATCGTCTTCAGAGACCGAAGATTACGTTAGGTTACCTTCAGTCTCTGAAGACGATAACTTGGTAGTATGAATATCACCAACGATTCCAGACATTCCAACACAGTTGGTAATATTTTGAACTACTCATCCACTTAAATTGTTCAGGAGACAACTTATCTAATATTTATTTCAATTTTTTTGTTTCAGAGTAATCTATTCCAGAGTATTTCTCGGTTACATCCGGCAATCACAAAACGCCAAACACCTTGGGAACATATTGAATTAATATGGTTAGATTTTCTGCAAACTTTTACTGCTCACCCCGAAGGACAAGCTTCAATAGCCAAAATTCCAGATGTGTTGGAATTAATTTTAACATTGACGAATAGTTCAAAAATGAAAAATAAATTAATGGCTTTGTTGGTGTTGAGAAATTTGGCTTTTTATCAACCAAATAAAGCAAGATTGTTAGGATCAGGTGAATATTTACCATTTGAAAATATAGGTTATAATACAATTCACCAGTAGTGTGAATATATGCTCTTCATTGAACTATCAATTGAGATTTAATTAAGCATTTCTTTTTTTGTACTGGCTTTTCAGTCAAACCTTATTTCCTTATTATTCAATATATTATATGCAGACCATTTAGGTCCATAGCCTTATAATTTCTCTCTTCTTCTTTCAGTCCATTGATTATTCTGTCCAAGTCTGGATGTTTTTCTCTCTAAGGTCTTCTACCACTACTTCCCTCCACCGTTTTTTTTGGTTTTCCTCTTGCCGTCTGCTATCTTCCATGCAACTCGTTTCAGGAGTCTTCGTTGTCCATTCGTTCTAAGTGACTTTGCCATTGTACCCTTCTTGACTTTATAAACGCGCTGATTGGTGACACATTGAAAAGTGTGTAAATTTCATGGTTTGATCTTCTCTCCCATCCTAACTCTGTCTTCTTCCCTCCAAAAATTCTTCTTAGTATTTTACTCTCCCAGATTTCCAATTTCGGTTTATTTTTACTCATCACTTTCCAGGTTTCTCAGGCGTATGTCAGGATGGGTCTCAAAATTGTCTTATAAATTCGATCTTTCGATGTTAATATTCCTCTAAGGATGCCTGCACAGCTGTTATTTCGATTTCCTTTTCTTCTTGGCATTTATTACCTAGTAGCCTATCTCTTCTGCTTCTGTTATCAGCTTTTTACTTTAAATTCAATACCTATTAAAAATTGTTTTTCTTTGTTTTTCAGCTGAATTCTTAAATGTTCTATTGACCAAACTATCACATGGATCCGATCAAGAGAAAAATACAGTCGTTATTATAATGTGGGCATTAGCTGCCAACAGTCAAAAAGCTAAAATAATTTTAAAATCCGTACATTTGGACGACAAACTTCAAAACGTAATAAAACATTTTCAGTTGCTGAAAACTAAAGAGTCAGTTTTAAATGCTGAGGATATAGATAGAATGTTTTACGTGTTAGGAGTGTTAAGAGACAATAACGATAAAATAAGGTGATATTTATATTAGTACAATCAAATGAATATATCTTTTTTATTTTTTATATTTTAAATAAATTTGAATTTTTTATATTTGTTTTTTTTAACATTGTAAATGTAACCCTAGAGTCCCAAAAATATTTTTAATTGCTTTCAAAATACTGAAATTCAGTTGGATAATTACAATTCAAAATTATAAACCATTTTTTCCAGATTTCAATTCACCAGATCTTAGTATCTCTATTGGGTGTTGTAATGTATATAGAATTCCTACTTCCCCATTTGCTTTCAAAATTAATATCTAAGATATATTTCGGAAATACTATTGCATTTGAATTTGGAGAGAATAATTGGTATGGAACTTAATTAATTGGAACCATTACCAAAAATTCAAAAGAAGAGGCTTTATTAACACATAATCTCCATAACTTGTCAACATTTATATCTATACCAGTTATTATCAAAGTGAGCTCTTCCACCCCAGGAGGAGAAGAGAAATGTTTAATTGAAAGTTAAAATCAAAAATTTTTAACAATAATTCGGATACAAAATAAGGTACATCCCATTAAAATGGTTTCTTTTTCAATTTTTTTTGTATATCCTACTCTGAATATAATAGATAATTCGAAAAATTTATGTTTCTCATTTAAATTTAAAAAAAATATATATGGAGCTCTGATGCTATAAGATAAACAAGTTCGAGAGTCACTGTTCATGTATCACTTCTATTCTGCAGGTCAATATGAAATAGCTTACCATATACTTACTTAACCCACTGTTTACTACTATTACAACCTTACTTACAATTACACTGTATGAAGCGCGTTTCTATTACTCTCTTCAGAGACTACTAAAGGTCTATTTGGGTTATTGAAACATGCCACACAACAAAATTTTGAGTACACTAACACACAATTATATATAAAAATTGATTAGAAAAACACATGAAATAGAGTAAATGTGGATAGAAATTTCAACTTAGTTGCCAAAACTTCATTATAATTATATCTTCTATATTATACATTCAATTTCAATTTGATAAAACTTTTTACTAATGCTGCAGACACCAGATTGTTGGAAGTTTATAATTATATTTGAATAAGTTTTAAATAAAATAAAATAACAAATAAATTGTTTTATTAATTTCGTTTCTCAATACAAAAAATATCAATTCTTAAATAAGTTATTTCAAATCTAAATGTTTTTTGAAGCTATTGATTTGTTTTATCATTTCGGTAATTTTTTGTGTTGTCTCTTGAAGATTAGTTTTAATCGTGTTGGTATGTGTTTCATTTATTGTAGAGATTTTCTTAATTTCCTGTAATTTCCAGTTTTCCATCTGAATTTGTTGATACTTCATTTTATTTTTAATTCTATCAATTTTGTCCCCATAGAGACCAATTTTTTCACCATAATTTTCCAGTTCTTTAACAAATGCTTGTTCCGCTTCAGAAGGTGAACTTTTTTTTCTTGATACCAACATTAACAAATTTTCTGACCTCTTTAAAAGTTCATCTTGCTTGTCTTGTATATCTTCATACTTTTCAGCTAAATTACTTGCTTTTTCCCTCAAGACATCTCTCTCTTTTCTTATATGTTCTATTTCTTTGAGCTGGTTTCTTTTCATCATATTTAGAGTTTGGATTCTTTTTTCCAATTCTTCTTTTGCTTTGATGTGATTTTTAAAATATTCATCTCTAAAAACTTGAGCCGTTCTTTGAAGGAGCTCATAACAATTTTCTTGATTATTTTCATTTACGTTTGGTAATTTCAGAATTGGTTGAGTTGAAGTCTTCTTCAAAATGTTTTCTATATATTTTTCAAAAGGTTCTTGCAGCATCTTTTTTAGTGGGGAAGTTACATCCTCTTCTAATATTATATCTTCCACATTGGGTAAAGAACTGCCTAACAATACACCTAGAGTAACCACACTGCCATCACTGAGAAGGATAATAATTGAAGGAGGTTCATAGTACAAAGCAAACCCTATTACTGGGTTACTATTTTCTGAAGTAGCTGTCTTTGTACAAACTAAATATTCTGCTTTACTGGAGTTCAAAAAAATATCATCTATAGAAATTAAATCTTCAGGCACATTTAAAAATGCATTAAGATCGTTAATACAGGAAAGTGTAACAGAATGTGCCCCTGCATTATGGGTAGCATAATATCTGTCAGATTTTGATTCATCTTTCTTCAATATAATTGGGCACTTAAATTTATTACCAATACATTCACTAATTGTTAATCCCAATTCCAACTCGATACTTTCAAAAGCTAAAAGCTGCTTACTAGTTTTTTGTGTGATATTATTTTGAAATTCATTTGTATCATCCAACAGTATAGAATGACATAAAGTACCATCTGATATTGCAATGCATATTATTTGTGGTTGTGTGTTAAGACAAATAAGTGAACATGCTTCCACTTGTTCATTTTCAAATGAAATCAATGGCAAAGGCCCTTGCAAAACTGGTTTCCATTGTCTTTGTAAATCAATTTCCATATAATAGATATTCATATTGCTATGCAAGATGAAAACAGGCCACACTAAATTATATTCATCTTTTTCAATTTTTGGTTTCTCAATAGTTTTTGGAACTATCCTTTCTATAGTTTGTGTTTCAGCATTAATATATTTTTCTTCAACTTTCGGATGCTTAAGTGATTTTTCATTCTGTTCTGGAATATCAATAATTTGTGGTTGTCCAAAATCAAAGTCGACAGCTACCTCTCCATACAAGTCCAAAAAAGGAGTCTTGCTGCCCGGAAATAAACTTGTTGGTTTTTCTCCTACAGTATATACAGCCACCTTTAAAGCTTCACCATTTTTTATTTGGTATAACCTCAACATATTATCAGAAGTTAGTACTAATATATGATTGTGATTAATACTTCCTGGATGAAACTTTGCCTGTCTCAGCTCAATCATCTCATTACATGATAACAAACGTTCATCTAAGCTATGAGTTGTGCAATAGACCACTTCTTTATTATTATCAAATGCTCCATAAGGAGGACATCTTGGGAGAAGTTCCAATACTAAAATTCCACTGGATCCTGCTACTGCTAGCAGTGTACCAATATCATTGATAATTAAAAACTCTGCAGAAAATAAAGGTGGATGCAATGGTAATAATTTCTGATGGATAACATTGTCCCCTTCTTTACTTCTTGCTGCTTTCAAGTTCAGACTTAACACACAGTTAATTTGGAAGTCCCAACTGAAGAGTATATTATCATGGACTACCAGTAAGTCCAATGTTTTTGTAATATTTTTAGGCAACGATTCACAGGTTTCCTTAAATATCTTATGCTCTTTTAACCGAAGGTAGTCTGTAGAATTCATTTTTAGAAAGTTCATAAAAATTTGTTATGCAGCAAAGTTCAACCTATCCAAACAATGACTACACTTTTATATTTGTCTGCATGTATCACTTAGAAATTACAATTTTCATATAATACAACATTGTAACTTAAATACAAACATTAAACGAAAGATTTAAATTGAAGGTTATAACTTATACAAAGCTAGAATCATAGATAAACAAAATAGCTATGGCACTTATATGGGATCATAGACATGTAATAGCGTTACTGTGCCTCTCTATCTATGAACCTAACAGAATAATGGCAAATATTTTTTTATCTCATGATTAAGCTTTATTTTTAATTATTTTTTCGCTAACCAACGCTGAAAATACGTAAACGGATAATTATTATGGGTGCATTCCACTACAATCACGTTCACGACGAACTTTCCCATTTCATTTATTCCAGAGCATTATAATCATAAAACAAATTGGAATGGCTCAAAAGGCGTTTTGAGTGTTGAGATAAATATTAACGAATATTAAAACTGAAAAAATACAGCGAAAGCTTTAAGAGGTTATAATTTGTAAGTTATTGAATTTTTAATGGAACTTCACAAGAATGCTTTAAAAGTACTTGTAATATCCCATACCGCATCAAATAATGGGATAGATTCTCATGATTGCAATTTGCATTGCTTGAGTTTTGGAAATTCTCCGCCAATTCTTTCAACGCTCACTTCGATCTACCTCTTGACAAGGATCGTCGTGAAAGTCATGACGGCTCGCCGCGACCACAACAATCGTAGTCGCTATGTGGAACGCCCAAAAGTGTATTTCAGGCACCGTGAACGCTTAGTGGAATGGACCATATGTGAATTTAAAATCGAACTTGTGAATGATTTCGTGAGAAGAATCGATATATCGATATTTTCAAGTACTTCAAAAATTAGGTTAGGGTTAGTTCATTATTTATGTGACCGCAAAGGGACGGAAGGGAGAAGTTTACATATTTATATGTGTGGTAGATTGAAATAAATGTTTTATTTTGTATGAGGGTAGAGGTAACAAATTTAAACATATATTGCTTCATTTTCCTTTAGTATGTATATAGTTGTCACTATATGCATATTGCATGTTTTAAAAGTAAACTCTGATTTACTTGAAAGATTCACATTGAAAAGCAATATTTAGAGCATTAGATAGAAAAATTATTAACTGATAATATTGGCGATCCGTATTCAAGTATAATATCTAATCTCTCAAGTACTTATAAAAGTAAAGATGTCATCTGGTCGGAAATGTAAAAATTGTGGGGGTTCAGATATTGAAGTAGATCCAGCTAGAGGGGATGCTGTTTGTACAACATGTGGATCTGTTCTTGAAGATAGTATTATCGTTGCTGAAATCCAATTTGAAGAAGGTGGACATGGCACCAGCAGTGCTATTGGTCAATTTGTCTCCACAGAATCTAAAGGAGGTGCTACAAAATTTGGAGCATCATTTCATGTTGGAGATAGTGTTGAATCAAGGGAGATCACAATAAAAAAGGCTAGAACAGGAATAACACATCTGTGCAATCAATTAAGGCTAAATCAACATTGTATAGATACAGCATGTAGTTTCTTTAAAATGGCCCTATCCAGAAACCTTACTAGAGGCAGGAGGTATACTCATGTACATGCTGCATGTGTTTATTTAACTTGTAGAACAGAAGGTACAGCACATTTACTTATAGATATAAGTGACGTACTACAAATATGTTGCTATGAACTTGGAAGGACATATTTAAGGTTATCTCAAGCCTTGTGTATCAATATACCAGCAGTGGATCCTTGCTTATACATTTTAAGGTATGATTTAATTATTATTTTGCTACATAAAATCATATTTAAAACTTTTATTTGGTTAGCTTTAATATCATCCAATTTCTTTACTTATAGTTGATCTCATTAAGTATTTTCTCAATGAAAAATATAATGACTAATAATATTTAATATGCCTATGATCTAGACAACAGTAAGTTATTTGTATGTTGTAATAAATAGTTATTTTTTAAAGGTTTGCAGCAAAACTACAATTTGGATCAAAAACACAACAGGTTGCTAATACTGCTTTACGATTAGTTCAAAGGATGAAAAGAGATTCAATACATTCTGGAAGAAGACCATCAGGATTATGTGGAGCAGCATTATTAATGGCTAGTCGACTTCATGAATTCAACAGATCACCAGCTGATATAGTTAAAATAGTTAAAGTACATGAATCAACATTAAGAAAAAGATTAATGGAGTTTGGAGAAACCCCAAGTAGTGCATTAACTTTAGATGAATTTATGACAGTAGATTTAGAAGAAGAACAGGATCCTCCATCTTTTAAAGCTGCCCGTAAAAAGGATAAGGAGCGATTGCTAAAGTTAATGGAGGAGGAAGGTGAACAATTCACAGATTTGCAAAAAGAAATCGAGTTACAACTGGAAAATAAAAAAAGAAAAAGAATTAAACCAATGAAACTGACTTCAAAAGTTAATGAACAATTAGAAACAGATTTATTTATTCAAGAGTCTACTTTAGGAACATTACAAAAATTGATGGATGATGAAATTATTTCTGATGCATCAGGTGGAGGTTTGGGGCCAGATATTTCAAGTATTGGTAAGTATTTGAAAAAATCAAATGAATACTTCAACAGACCCTAATTACACTAACAATCTCACTGACTAATGTAACTTCAACAACCACTGCAAATTTCTTATAGATATTCACATATATGTGTTTTTTTTTTTTTCATAAAGGTGTGGAAAATACTTTTTACATATCATTGGTACAAGATGTTATGACTGGTATGCTGGACTCGTTTTCCCTACTGATTAAAAACCTACTACTCTCTCTTAAACTGCCGTTAAGAATTACTTTGCAGGGGTAGGATCTAGTAATCATACTCTTCCTTCAGGTCCTTAAAGTCCACAGCTACTTCTTCTTCAACTGCCTGCTTTATTGCTTTCTAGACAGTGGAATTTTTTGAGAACCTTGTCTCTTCACAGGCATTTTTAATGAGAGTATGGTCTCTTAATGAAGCTTCTGCTTTAACACAGTTTCCCAAGTACTGTTGGACACATACAGCACATGCTTAGTATCTTTCATAACACTGGCGCAAGACAGACACTAAGGAGACGTGTCTTGCTTAAAACAATACATACATACAATATAATTCTTATATATAAAACTTATACATATTTATTTTGAACAGGACAAACTTTTACTGAAACTGTACATTCATTACCAAACAATAGATTTTGGGAAAATTTTGATTTTAGTTTGAATCAAAATTTTACAAAACTCCATTCCTTTCATATTATCATTGGCAAATTGTACCTGGGTTAAATATACTTTAGAACAAAGTAATCAATATGTCATCTATTAGAATTACAAAATCCTGACTTATGACACTATAACCTTAAAATTAATCATCAAAAGCAAATGCAAGCCAAACAAGAAATCTTGACTCACACATTTCCACTAGACTCTGGTGAAGTCGAGGGGAGGTTCAATGCAATAGCTAAGTTTACTATAATTTATTGAAATGATCTATTAAAACAGGTAGATTGAAAGTAAGTTAGTTCTATGTTCTCTAAAAATTTTTCCTCTACTGTATAATATGATATATTTATGTATACTTGCAATTTCTCTTATTTGTTTCATAATTGCAGGTCTGCCAAATTCTTTAGAAGATACCTCTAATGCTTATCATCCTCCAGATGAATTAGATCTTGATATGAATTTTGATGATTTGAACGATGAAGAATTAGATACATATATAATGTCAGAGCATGAATTTGAGAATAAAAAAACTTTATGGTATAAAAGAAATGCAACATATTTAGAAGAACAAAAAATTAAAGCAGATAAATTGCAAAAAGAGAGAGAGGAAGGTAAACCAGACAAGAAAAGGAGAAGAGTATCAAAAAAGAAAACTATAGGACCAGCAAATTCTGCTAGTGAAGCCATAGAAAAAATTCTTCAAGAGAAAAAAGTTTCCACAAAAATTAATTATGATGTTCTTAAAAGTCTGAATGTAGTCTCTGTTCCAAATGAAACAGTTGCTGTTGATGCAGAAGATATAACTACTTCGGAATCTATTAAACGAAGGAGGCTTTCTTCAGTCCATAAACAATCATCTGAAAAAACATCAAAACGGAAGACAGGTTGGTTTTTCATCATATATTTAGTCTTTTAAATACATTGTTTTTCATTACTCTCCAGCTGCTATTTACATATCCCTATTTCTTAGTATGCCTTTTCTCAATTAAATTCTTCATAACCAATTCCTTTAGTCTTTAATTATTATACAGTATTAAAAAATATTTTGTGGAACATAGGATTTTAATCTAGCAGTAGATGAGTTTCAGTAGAATAAATTATACTAAATTTAATTGTTAAATTGGATTTGTGTTTTGATTGTATATCAGTATATCTTTCAAGGAGCTTCCATTGGTTTGCCAGTATTTGATGATAAGAAAAAGAAGGAAACTGAGGATAAAGCAGATTCTAAAACTGAATCATTACAAAAGAAAGATGATGTTAATATATCTGAAGATGAAGAAGAATATTATGAGGAAGAACAAGGGGAAGATGTTGAAGAGTCCGTTAATGAAATTGGAGTACTTCAGATGCTTCGTCAACATAGGGAGGATGAGGATGAAGCTGATTATAATTTCGGGTACTTCGAAGAACCAGATTATTAAAAATATAAGTATTTTCAACTTTTAGCTTCAAAACTGCTTACTTGTATAGATAATATTTATTTATGAAAATATTTTTTTCACTACATTAATACTTGTGATCCAATTTTTTAACAAAAATGTATATATATTTTCAAGACTGAATATATAACCAATAGGTATTAGGGCTTTCTACTTTTACTATGTTACCATTGGTGATATACTGAATAATACTGTTTACTACCACTACACCAGTGCCTAAAATTATAGTGTCTGGTCCTTTGAGCTTCCATGTAATTATAAGCGTTGGTGTATTGGTAAATCAGTTTTTAGTTGAAAAAATATAAAATTGAAAATGTGATTTGTATATTTGGAATTACTATTAGATTGATTTTGTATTGGAAGGTAATTATTTGAATTGATAGGCGAAAAGGGATTTTATCTATAGCCTTTAAAAATGTTCAGCTCTCTACTTTTTTTCAATTTCTTGTACTTAAGAATTTAGTTTAAAAAACCATTGGAGAAATTGTATTATTCTTGCATTTATGTAACATATGTTTTATATAGAGATTTGACTACAAACAAAATAGCCCAAAATGTTGCAAGTTGAAAATTCTTTTTATTGTTATTATTGACATATTTTTACTTGTTTTGTCGAAACCTTGTTTTAATAAATTAATTTATTGTATTTTGAATGTTGTTTCATTATGAGATATATTACTGGTCATCTAGATTTAGATAGTTCACTATGTTATTTGTTGTGACTAATTTGTGACACAACCTAGAGAGAATTTAAATTTCAATGATTGATGAAAATACAGGAAAAAAGTTGATATTTATAAGAAATTTGAATGTTGTTCATACCGAAGTAATAAATTCATCTTTTAGATTAAGATAAATCCCAAAATTTTATAATTTTAACGTATATTAATCATAAAAATAAAAAATCAATTTGGAATGGAAATCGGAAGTAAAAATTTGAAAAAATTCATATTTTACCACTCTGTCTTGTACTAAATCAACCTGTCATTTTTTACATTGTATGCATCTTCACAAATTGCAAAGATTTTATATTATGTGACTCATTTCCCTAGCACTTAGAACCAGGTAATCTGCATAAAGTAGAAGTTTCTACCAGCTACAGCCATCCCACATTTTGTACTTTCTAAAGTGAGTGGGATTAACAGATTAGCTGTAAACACTGTTTCCTAGTATCGCAGCAATAAAAGCGAATAGATCTTTTGGGTCGCGGTGTATCTACCTATATGTTTATTTTGTATTATTTTCATCTCCATTAAATTGTTACCAAAAGATTTGAACCTGAAATATGCTGCCAAAAGCAGAAAGGAAACTATTTTTTTTCCATGTACATTTAGTACTACTAAAGAACCAAATGATGGCGCTGAAACGGGAACACGAGTTGGCTATCTAAAGGATGTGATAAATCTATGGTTTGTAAATTGTGTTTTATTCCTAGTACAATTACCCTTCTATATTTTAAGGTTTTATTATTCCTCAATTGTCAATTGGCTCCTTAATTCTTTCTTTTTTCCCTTTAACTTGGCCTTCACCATTTAGGATTTTACGTAGTTATCCAATATCGTGAAGCGTTTCGACTGTATTCAAGGAAACTGACAACTTTGGAGAATCATGCAAATTTATAGTAGAAAATTATGAACCTTGAATTATGTCCCTTAATGGGTGCTAATGAATAATTTAAAACAACCTGGTGCATGTTCAATATTGTCTCTAAAAAATAGCTATAGTTCCACTTCACCCAAATTATAGAACAATTAAAATTAAATAAGACAGAAGGACCAGATGAAAGTAACAATGTTTCTTCGTAATTTTACCGCCTCACATTTTGTTCAGGAGCTATTCCAAAGTCAGTAGAAACTATAATAACGGATTTATTATCTTTCCATTTTGTAGCACATATTTTTTTGTCACTTCTGACATACTCCTCTGCCTGTCTTCTTTTCATCTCTGAATCTTTTCATTCTGTTAAACATTATCGTCCCTGTACCTTCTACTTTTAACTCCAATAATTTATAAAGCAAAGGTAATGGTGAAAAGTATCTGTAAAAAAAATTGAGCTTCTTTGTGGCAAAGTTTTACTAAACGCAAAACGACTGATTGCACTAAGTTAAGCTCTTTGTTTTCCAGTGGTGTCAAGGATTTTTGATAAATCTCAAAATCTAGTATCAGACCATCTGACGTTGTAGAACAAAGTTTTTTTGGCTTATTCTTTACAAAACTGCCGCACTGGACAGCGTTCTAAAAATGGGGTCATTTGCTCATCTATTGAGGAAGATCCCCCAATTGGCCTGACAATATCTTTACAAGTGTTTTTTTCGATCAATCATCGGTTGAATTTTCCACAGGTGGTGCAGTTTTTTGACATCTTCGGAGACCACAAGGTCATCTACTACATGAAAATTTGTACAAAGTTTATAGAATCTGTCCCGATTCATTACATCGGCAATAATTGGTAGCCGATATTTAATGCTCCAGTAAAGATGAATTCTAGGAAATTTAAAACAACCCATGATAGCAAAAATCGCCATTTAAATATTTGCAGAAGTAACCCTAAGGAATAAAAAATTCGGCTACATTGTCATTTGTGATATTTTTTGGTAGGTCTTTTCCTTGAATATGCGTTTTAATCCAATTCAAATCCGATGAAGAGGTTTTTTTACTGACCTTCGACGGACCTTACTTTTCATCGTTGCTACTTTCTTCGTATTCTTCTCCGTCCGTGTTTTCAGAAACAACGGTTGAAAGTTCAAAAATATCGTCATCCTCATCACTGTCGACCTCAAAATCGGATCCGATTTCGTCAAGCAGATCGTAGATTTTATCTGGACTGCAGAAAGCTCATCCAAGTTGATATTTTGCTTAGTTCCTGTAATGAAAACATACCAGCGTGAGGTAGTTTCATTTTTATCCATTTTGTATATGTTAACTCCTGGACGTTACAAATATGACACTTATTCCAAACAACATTTAATCCTAACCTCAGAGAATTTTTAGCATTATGCATTCAAAGCTTCTTTTAATAACATTTTGACCAATACTTACGATTTTTTACCATTGTAAGAATCAAACATTGAGAAGAGAACGAAATTCGTTACTATGACCTTCAAACTCAAGACAAAAACGCCGCCAAACATAAACTTTTCGTTTTAACCAGTTGAAATAGGTGTAGCACAGATGTGTAACAGAGTAAAAGCAATTATGAGCTTTATATAGCCTCTCGATAAGGCTTCCATAAGGCATTGTGAAAGCGTCCCTCTATAGTAGAAATAAGTAAATAGAATATACGGATTAATCCATTTTGAAAAATGAATGAAAAGCTCTCCAAGAGCGGCCGATACTTATTTTAAAGCCATATATACATATAGTACATTCCTACTGAGTCCCTTTCTTTAATTAAACTTAAAATAGATCCGAAAGGGACGGCACTAATGTTTTGATTACCGAGGGTAAAATTATTGTTTGACATATGAAATTCAACCCAACAAGTGAACACGTCAAAATATAAATTATTAAACTTCGTAGCTACCCGGTTTAGAATCATAATAAAAACACAAAACTATTATTTGCGATTTTGGAGTCGCAGAATTTATTTGTCGAGGTTCCAGACTATTATTAAACGTTATTTTTACTCCAAATATTTTCATAGTCTGTGATGTGTAATAATAATAATAAACGTAATTAGATAAAATAGAATACATAGAAAACCACGGATAAGGAGCATAAATATTTTATTAAATTAATCATATACATACATATATGTTTTAATGATAAAAATATGTACAATCCTGCAAAAGCTCAATAACATTTAAGAGGTAATTATACTCTGTATGCAATACAAAATATTCTTGTATATAGGTATAAAAAATACAAGTATAGTAGTACCAGAAATAATCTCATAGCTGCATTTGGAAAATTTTAGCAAAGATTTTGACACACGAATTTGGTTAAGTACTAAAATGATTTGAGGTTTTAATTACTAAATACATTAAGCTTATACCAACGGTAAGGCTCTTTATATACACTAATTATTTTCACTCTTTAACAACTGTTCGTATGAGCTTAATATATTTTACAATGTCGCTTTTAAAATGAAAGCTGTAATAAACAAAAAATATTTCATTCAATCAAATCAAATGATGAATTATTTTTAATCATTTACATTGGATAATATATTAGTAAAAGAAATAAAAATAGTTGTAAATATTATCCGGTCGAAAAAGTTTTTTAATTTATAATTAGATAAAAAATTAGAGAATCATTCAGAGAATTATGTTGATTATTTTATTTTGCTATTTCAATTCTCTTATAGTATTTTTAATACAAATTCTTGTAGATGCGAGACCTAATCATATAACATTTAAAACGTAGTATAACATAAAGTTTATTTGAAAATTTAAGGTATTATTTTAATTAAAGCACATCAAAATAATCTAAGAAAATAAGAAGTAAATTTGTAAGCTCCCCTTGTGATGTTGTCATTATAGATAACATAAAGTCGTCAACAAATCGAAAGATTTTGATAAGTGCTTTGGTAGCAAACATATGGTAACAGGAGTTTCTTGTTGGTATCGATAGATACGTGATTTTTGTCAGGAGAATTAGGTCGGACGTCCTTTAAATGCGTTTTCATCCGAAATGCTTTCGTCTGAAATCGTACGAATAACTGCGAATAATACAATTTCTTGTAATTGAATTGTCGTACTTAGCGTCGGAATCATTCGTCCGATTTCGGACAAAATCATGTGATGTATCCGCCAAACTGGGATATTTCGCAATTATTCTGACGATTGTTATTACGTTCTAGCCTAAAAATGGAAGTAGAGAAATTAATCAGCTTGGTTAATGACAGAAAACCTTTGTGGGATATGAGTGATAAACCCTATCACATGAGGGACATACAAAGAAAATTGTGGCAAGAAGTAGCAGGTGAAGTAAACGCTAATGGTACGGACAACTAACTGAAATAAATTAAATTAACGCCTTTTTTATCAACATAATGAGATTTGTTCACAAATGCATAAATGTTATGGAAGTGAATCAAATGTTTGGAGTGATGAATTATTCAGTTACTGAAATGAAAAGTAAGCTTTAATTTTATCTCTGATATTATAAGCTGAGCTGTCGGTTCTGTTTTCACCTAGGGTGCCATAATTTGCTGTTTGTGAATCGGTTTCCTTGGAAATTTGATTGAAGGCACCAGCTACCTGTTGTTCTCTTTCTCTAGCAATTATAATCTTGCAACAGGTATATGCATTTAATTAGTTTATCAACAGTCAGGATTTACTTCAATCGATTTTTGTAACAATCTCCATTTGCTACTCATAATTCATAATAAATCATTTATGTGGGTCCTAGTTTTGATACCGGGTAAGATCTCATTAAATGGGTTTTGAGTTGATAAGCTTCATCTCCCAGTAGAAAATGAGATACTTTTATATCTGTTCCCGGTATAGCACGTTATGTTTTAACAGCCATCGCTCTTTTTCAAGTTTTTTGCAAGAAAATACCACCATCACTTTCTTTCCCATATGCTCCCACATCTATTGTTATAAATTTATAATTTTCCCTGGCAACAGCTTGGAATACAATTGAGAAATACTGTTTATAGTTCTGATACATGCTTCCTGAATGATGCGGATTCTATAAGCTTATGTGTTTATATAATAAAACAAAGGTTGGTGTAGATATCTTAGACAAGATGTGCTCCAGTTATAATGTATCACGTTGGCCTATGGTGATTTTTTTCTCCTTACTAAATATAGCTGGCGTCAATGCCCAAGTAATATTTTTAGAGAATGGAAATGAGATACCAGTTAGGGAACTTTTTCTACGAAGACTGGGCAGAGAATTCCTAGAAGAATAGCTTCAGAAGGGAAGAAAAATACTTACTCCTCCCCCTGCAATGTTGAGCTGATTGCAGGAGATCTTATCAGATGATACTACTTCTACTGTTCAAACAAACGAAGATGCAACAGAAACTACTTTTCGTAAACGGTGTGCACCATATCAAAAAGATAGAAAAAAAAGGTATACCCAGTACAGATGTAAAAATTGTGGGCGACATTTATGCTTAAGTGCACATTGTTCCTTTATTTGTGCTGATAGGTATAGTCGCGAAAAAGACTGATACATTTTTTTTACGAAAAAAAAATTATTGATAATCAGTTTGCAATGTAAATAAAATGTATAGACATAAAAGTCTTTATACTTTATATTAATTTTTATTTTGTCTGTGAAATGTTTTATACAATATTTTTTGTAATCACCTCTCTCTTCATTATTTTATACATTCAACATGTTTGCTTATTGTTATATTTTTATATTTCTTCACAAAGCTTTTTAATAAACATTCTGGACTTGAGATTTAATTATTTCAACCATTTTACCAATTTTCTATAATTTTAAAGTAGTATTGAGAGTATAATTGGACAAAATAGAAAAGGCATCTTGATATGCGACTACTTATGCACCATATAGAGATGCGACTACTGCAGTGATAAACTACATGTAAAAATTTGAATAATTTCGCAAATTTTTGGGGTTGGCCGTTATCGCCGACGCGCAGTAGATTTTCTCAAGATATAAAAATTTGGATTAGTAAATATATTCAAATATAATCAATCTACTGATAAATTGTTGAAAAACAACCAGAATAATTCTAAGCAACTATTTTTTGTCTCATATAAAGTTAAGGTATGTGTGCTTTCTTACAAACTTGTAAATTTGGCAGATATTCGAAATTTGGCAAAATTTGTACAAAGTTATGATTCAAAAAAATTATCATGCAACATTTACTAATAATTATTGCAATGTAATCAGATTGCTATATACTAAATATTATAATAATATACAAAATAGAACATTTAGAATAGACAGTATTGAATATTTTCGATATCCTAAACATAACAGTTAAAAAATCTCACAAAAAATATATTTAAGCTACTGACATTATCACAGCAATTAGTTTAGGCACTACTATATTTATAAAAGAGTTATCATTGGCACATATTAAGTTATAAAATCATTTCAGTCGAAATCAGAATTCAAAGAATTTAAAATCCCAATATCATCATGTGTTAGGTTATATTGTTCAATTTCTAATATCAAGGGATCTTTTCTTTACTCTCTCCTCATGAGATGTCTTTCTTTAGTCATTCATTTTAGCTTTTTTGAAGTTTTTCTACATCCTTATGGTATGCACTCTTCAAAATTCCATGGTGCTATATCTCAAAATGGTACTATATTAGTTGCCAAGTTAATATGTTTTTAATGTAACAAATTTGATTCTCATATTATCTCAAATTGTGTATTTTACATCTCCTATAGGATAAGTCCATTTCTATAGCTCTTCTAAATTTATTGGCCATATAAACCTAATATATATTTTTTATTCTCCTCTGATTCTCGTTTCATAAATTGCTGTTACAACATTCATATCATATTACTTCTTTGTATATTCTTTTCGCATATAGCTTCATTGAGTTAGCTGGTCAAGTGATTTACAACGTTAAGGAAAAGCAAAATTTCCATCTCCAATTAGTCAACAATTATTGTAGATAAGTTTCACAGCTTTGATTATATTAATTTCAGAAAGCGATTACCTGTGTAACGGTGGCACTGTCTATTATTTTCTTGAGTTTAAGTGCACCCAAATAAATCAACCAAAAATAGTTAAGAAAGTATAGTATAGGTAAGGAAAAAAGCAAATAATACCGAGAAGATAATAGATGACAAGATCAAGTAAATTGGACGAAATAAAGGCAGAAATACTTGTCAGACAAAAAAAAACATGATAAAATAAAGGAGAACTCGGAGACCCAATCTGACATCTAACCTTAAGGTTAAGGCAAGAAGAAGTAATTGGACGCTTCATATCACTTTTTTTATAGGACACAATATTAATTTTATTTGTATAAATTGGGTTCTATTTGATCATAATTAATGTACAATATGAAGGCACAATATTAAGCCAATAATTTGAAATACCTGAAACATTTACATAAAATTAAATTTAAATCATTTACGACGGATTTCTAGTTAAAATTTAATCAGTTAAAGATCAAATACATTTATTTTAAAAATTAATCTCGGTATATAATAAGGGTTAAACATTTTCAAACAATGATTTCCCTCTAGTATCTTAGTTTTTGAGAATCCATCTTAAATAATTTAAATCAACATCTAAATGTTCTATATTGTATAAATCATTTCAATAGAAAACAAACCACTGGTATGAGTAATGTAAGTTGGAAGTTATGGTATGGAACTGTTGGACATATTCATACTAAACATATAGTTTACTATAACTACAATAAAGCTTACAATTACATTGTCTGACATCCAAGTTATCTTCCGGAAAATTACCTTGCCTACCTCGATATTTATCCCATAGCCATTAGGTGAATCCCCTTCCGAAACCCCACCTCGTTGCTTGTCGGTGCTCTTGGTTTTCCTGTAACCTGGTGAACCCGTTCATCAACCAAATGGTCTGTTATAGGGAATAATATAACCGATTCTGTAGTCGCCCCCACTACAAAGCAAATCTAATTAATTACCCAATAACTCACGCGGTGGTAGGCGAGAACATGCACGCTATGAATTGAAAACACTCTAAAAGAAAGCCCTTCTAAAAATTCATCCATATCAGAGTCATTGCTGAAATCAACCATATCATATATAAATTTATCCAGACCACCAGTTAGATTTTAGATCTGTCCATTTCACTATTGAACAGGTACATAAAGTAGTGAAAAATATATTTTCAGCTTTGGAAAGTAAATCCTACCTCTCAGCAGCTTTCCTACACGTTAGCCAAAAGTTTGATAGAGTCTGGCATGAAAGCCTTATATAATAAACTTAAAAAACGGTTACTACATTACTTTTAACCTATCCTAAAATCGTTTCTAACACAGAGACATTTTTTGGTAAAACAGCAAGATGAATTCACAAGATTGTATTCGATCAAAGCTGTGGTTCCTCAAGGAAGTGGCCCACTCTATATCTCCTTTATACCTAAGTTTCTTCAGCAAGCAATCATACCGAAGTTGCCACATTCGAAGTCAAGTCCACTCATATGAATTACAAAATGAAACGTGAACCATGTCCACTAATCACAATTAATGTTATACAATTAACCCAGTTAACTGATACGAAGTACGTGGGTATTCATCTTGACAGACGTTTAACTTGGCAAAAACATATACTTATGAAAGGGAAGCAGCTTGGCATTAAATTTACACACATATATTGAATGATTGGCCGTAAATCTGAACTGACTTTGTAAAACAAACTGCTGTTGTACAAGGCTGCTATACTCCAATTTGGACCTTCAAGTACCGTCAGTAAAGGAAGTAATCGAAAATTGCAGCAGCAGGTACATTGATCGGGTAAGTGCACATCCTAACATTTTCGCGAACGAACTGTTGATTCCGATAGTAAATGAGGTGTGTAAAACGTATCAAAAGAAAGGACCTCCACTATTCACCTCCGAAACTCTTCGAAAATGCATTTTGCCGTTCTTCAAACGAGAAAGCAACTAGCCTCCTGGCCAATGCCTCGACGAATATTGAACTACAACTCCTCTGAAGAGCGCGATGTCAATCGATCCCCCCGTCGACACCAGCATTCCCAAGGGCTCGCAATTGCAGGGTTGTTAAACTGCTCTGATGAGACGTAATAACGTCGAAACTAATCAGTAGTTACAGCCTCTCCTTGCAATTGCGAGCTATTGGTGCCGACGGGGGGGGGGGGGGTAATTTACATCACGCTCTTCACAAGTCTCTTTATCATATCTAATTGATTATCTTTAGAGTCCAGAGTTGATGAACTGATCAAAGTTATCAATCAGCAATCAGAGGCTACAAAAATTTTTGGAAACGATAAAGTAGTTGTAACGTGTGTCAGGCAATGTTAGTGTGTAGTAAACAGTATGTTCAGAAAGGAGCGATCGTTATTTTGCTATCATAAAAGTTTTTTATGCTCTATAGCAGACTAATTAACATACTACATTTATACAAACTTTTAGGAATTTTAAGGTTAACATACGGCAAAATCATAGAGCATGTGAAATGTTGCAATCTCTATAATATTATTGCTTACATGACCTCAAATATTCACCTGTTTATTGAAACACGATTTTATTAATTTTGGAGGTTTAATATAAATGTTTAGTAAACTAACAGCTCCTATTATTCAAAAATATTTTTTTGTCTAAGTACATATTAAGAGAAGCAATTGTTTTTTCTTTCGTAAAAGGTCACGATAAATATTAATAATGTCTGTCTACTTATATATTTCTTAGGAAAATGTAACAATTATTTTTAGCATAAAATATTTTATGTAGGTCTAATTATACCACTTCTCATAACATTGATTTTTTAATATTGAGTAAAACATGTTAAGACCTAAATTTGCACCAAAATACTAAAAAAAGTTGATTCACATAAAGAGGAACCTAGTTCAACTTAAGACAGTGAAAATAATGTGATATAAAAAAATAAAATATTATAGTTATCACTATACTAAAATATTTGTGTTTATTATTATTTGGAAATATTTAAAAACCCTATGGATTTGATAATGATTAATATATACAAAAAAATTTAAAAACATTTCCATGTAAATTGATATTTGAGAATATTAACGCCCATGTAAATAATCCACCTATCGTTGTTTTATACAAAACAATTGAGTAATTAATAAAATTGTAGAATAATTTGTTTCAAATAACAATACAAGACTGGCTACAATTATAATTGTTGTACCAAAAGAGATCATAAACTGAGTTTAAAACATATTTCATTTGAAAAATAAAAAAGTTAAATAAATGTTTTGTTTATAAAGCAATCAATTACAATTTTGTAATTTTTTTGTTATTGGGGTCACAGATTCTCAAATTTACCACCAAACTAGTGGTTGTTTTCAGTGGTGTGAGGTAAGATAACGGAAATACTTATAATATATAAACATTTAGTTGCAGCAACTGCAAGTATTCCGAGAAATTATTTTCGTTTCCAACAGAAACAATATTATTTTCTACTGAACATTAACGAGATTAGTAAAGATGCCGCAAATAACAAAGAGTTGATATTGAATACACAGCCCGAACATGGTTTGCTAACGTAACTGAAAAAATCTTCATTAAGTTTCTTGTAGGATCCAAAAGAAGGACACTGGAATTCCAACGCCTCTGCGAAGCATTTCTTTACTATTCCAAGATCACTAAAAATAAAAAGAGAGCGAGAGATAAGCTTTGTTGTCATTAGAAAATTTTATGGACAAAGCGACACAATTTTATATTAGATAATATAAACATATAAAATAACAATTTGGCTTAATAATAGTAATTATAATACATATAATATTTTACTTCACACTAAATTGGATTATGCCAGTCTTTTGAGTCTATGGTAAAATGTAAAATTCTGCCACATAATAATAAGGTCTTTCAAGCAGAAATGTCTTGATCAATCTTCGGAACTTATTAAATGTATTTGCCATTTTTAATTCTGAAGGTAGCTGATTGAATAATTTCTTGGCACTGAAGATGATGGAATTTTTTACCAGATCAGAAGAGTATATAGTTAAGCAAATGTCCAAATTCTTTCTTCTAGTAGGGTAAGTATGAATGGGTCTCTCTCTTGTGAAAATAGATGCGAAGCAAACAGATTATAAAATTAAAAGACCGGGGAGAGTTAAAATTTTGTGTTTTTTAAAATAGAATTCACAACGCGTTCTACTACTCAAACCATAAATATAACGAATAGCTCTTTTTTGTAATTTGAGGATAGATTCGAGGTGCAAACTACAATACCCCCAGAAAGGCAAACCATACCGAAGATGCGATTCAAACTACGAGTAGTAAGTTGAATCGAGCTGTTCAGACACGGATTTATTAGCAACACAAGCAGAGTATAATTTTTTTCTACGTGTACAGACCATTGAAGGGTACTGTCAATATCTAGACCAAGAAACTTGATCGAATTTGAGGATCGTATTAAGTCATTTTTGGATGAAACTAAAGTTTTCTCAGTGTTTAAACAGAGACCATTTGCGTCAGACCAGGCCTTAATAGTAATGAGATCTTTGCCCATGGAAGAATGTGAGGCTTGTATATCAGGACCATTCTTGGTTACACTTATGTCATCCGCAAATAAAGTGAATCTATCATTAATTTGTGAGTCTGTCACATCATTAATAAATACCAAAAAAAACTGGACTCAATACTAAACCCTGAAGTACACCACTGCCAACTACAAATCAAATTTATTTGTAACTTTACCTTTTGCTCGGACATTCAAGATAAGATTTAAACCATTTTAAAGGAATACCTCGGATGCCATATTACTCTAGCTTGTTAATAAAATTTCATGATCAACATAATCGAAGATCTTAGCAAAATCACAAAAAACCGTATAAAATTTAAAGTTAAGTGAGGTGTATATTTCAAAAATAGCAGAAAACACAGCGTCATTAGTCCATTTATTAGGTAGGAAACCAAATTGTTGTGCTTTCAAGATTTCATGTTTAGAAAAAAAGCCCCCTTTCAAAGGATTCGTTGATTTAATAGTATAAATCGTTAATCATCACTTCTGGACAACTCAAAAATAACTTAGCTGATAACCCATCAATGTGGTAGGAAGTCTTGTTTTAAGTGCTGGTATGGTTTGTTCTAGCTCAGATCTATTTACACGTCTAAGGATGAGACTGTCAGCGATTCTTTTAGAAAAAACGAGAAAAGAAAGAGCATCAAAACATGGGGATATTTTAGAACTAATATTCTTACTAACGTTCACGAAAAACTTATGAAGTTCAAGTTTATTTTGACGAATTTTTAGCTCTCGAGAGGCGATTATTGTAAGTGTTGCTTAATACTTTTTATAGTTTTCTGCTACAATGATCTATAGTTGATATAATTGAGTATGTGAGGATTGTCTGTGAACTTTTCAATATACAAGAGTGATCTCATATTCCTGGATGGAGTACGTATTCCTATCATAGTCCATGTTTAGTTTTACGAGGGCGAAAAAATGTATTAAAGCCCCTGATAGCTTTATCGAGAAGTCCGATCATTTGCTAAATATACGTTTTGAAATTTGGTGAAGTTTTATTTAGAAAAAATGGGTGTGTTTCTTAAGAGATTTACAAGGTATTACAAATTCGGCAAAAAAAGCTTCATAGCCAGAGAGACCTGAATTAATTACTAAGTGATTCACATCATAAGGTAGGAAGTCGAACATTATGTAATCTAGAATTGAGGAAGTTGTTTTAGTAATTCGAGTTGGTAAATCCATCCACGTGCATATTTAGCTGAAATGACTCAAAAATATTTACCAGAGACTTCCGAATGGCACAATAATTAGTAAAGTCAATGTTAAAATAACCGCATAGAACTCATCTGCTCATAGTAGGCAGAGCGTCGAGCAATAATAGGAATTATGATTAATTGTATGAAGCTTATATAATCAATTAGCTATAATGGAAATTGACCTCTTCATTTGTTTAGAATATGTTGGTTAGTTTTTTATTTCAACTTTATTACTGCCACTTATGCAACCTGGAAACAATACAAATTACTGCTATGATTCAAAATGAGGAAAAACCTATAAATTTTTTTACTTTATATACTTAAAAAGAGATTAAAACTTGTGCCTTGACTACAACTTCCATTAAACAAAATCAAACGTTAAAATAATGTTTGATTTTGGTTTCCCATTTTGTATATCTTGTTTGAGTTTTGTGATGTAATTATAGTGAAGTTTGATTATCTTTCATCTTATTTACTTTTAATGCTTAAATAAGATAAAATGAGAAATATTTTCGTTTAATTAATATATTAAATTCAGCATTTGTTGCTACATACTAAAGCTGACACTTGCTCATCTTTCCTGTGGATTTATTTCTAAAATATTTACAATTATAAATACAATAAATATCAATTAAATCGTTAATTTACCAAAATAGATCCTATCACTAAGAGTTTGCTGATAACAGTTTTGGATTTAACATATTTAGAAATATATTAACCAAGTAAAATATGACACCACATGGTGGTCTGTGTGTTGCCATAGCTGCTTGTTATACAAGGTTAATAAAAATTTATTTTACTAAAATCAATGTACCATTACATGGTAAAATGGTGAGTAACGAAGTGAATAGACGTGGCTCGGCACGTTGTTATTATGAAGAAGAAAGCAGTCAGTTCCTTTTTCATATATTTTTCTTCGTAGGCCAGGGAACTTACAAAAAAAAGGCTTTTGGTGAGAAAATTAATAGCAGAAAAAACAACGCCATCGTGTTCTAGGGGTTAAATAAAAATTATGTGTATAAAATTCAAACATTTTTTGTCTATGCGATATTTTTCTAAACAATAAAAACACCAAAAACAGTACAAATTTTGTTTTTTGCGTTTTGCGCTGAACCTATGCAAGACTCGTCTTTGTTACTATGGACAATATTGTAGAGAATTGAAAAATCTTCAAAATAAGCTTTTATAAATTAAATTTCGATAATTTGTTGCTTAGATATTTTAACCGAAAGTAGAAAATTTTTTAAATTGTTTAATTTTAAATATAAAGGTTTCTTATTCACTGAACACCGAGATCTATAAGGATAAATATGCAATAGAAGTCAGAGCAGAGAATGACCCTGTTCTTTGCACAGTTGGTCAATATAATATATTTTCTCTAACTTTAGACCTTTAATAATAGTAAGCCATTCTTTGTTTATTGGGCATTTTTCAGACATAAATACTAAAATTTGAGCTTTGTTACTACTATGTTACTTATTTTGTTATTACTACTAATTGGTATCTTAAGGAGTTGCCGAGAATGGTAGGATACGTTTTCATAATGATTAGTGAATGTGGTGGAATTTTGGGTAAAAGCTGTTCATTCAACCACTTTTCAAATAATTCTGCTGTCATATCTTCATGATAATCAGCCGCATAGTTTTTAATTTTTTCAGCAGATATTAATAAAGCATTAGGTACGAAACCTACTTTGCTTCTAACGTGTACTATTATATTGCGTTTCCCTTTAGAACATGGCCCATTCTAACAGCTATTTTTCCTATCGTCAACCCAACCGAAATTTACTACATCGTGCCTGTCAAACCATGTTCCATCTAGATGTATTAAAACTTTGGTAGTCTTTTATCTGAGGCAAATAATATTATCGCCATCGAACGATCCTTGACGATTCGGTTATTGCCATTCGTTTATTCAGTTTTTTGTGATTAAAACCACCTGCCGACAAAACTTGACGCAATGTTTGTAAACTGGTATAATTGTATTCTGGATAATTTGCTACCTTTTGCTGTATTACTTCTAATGTCGCAACGTATAAAATCTTGAATAGCTTTGTCAACTGATTTCAGTTTTTCTTTACTTGTTTTTCGGTTCTGTAAATGATCCACAGCAACCCCTTTCGTGACTATTCGATAAATGAAAAATTTATTTACTCTAGTTAATTCAGCAATTCTTATTATGAGTGCATCATCAGATTGCTGAATCCTTTTTTAAACATTTGAATATATTTTAAATAACTTGCTGTGTTTGTATATCTAAATTATTAAATTCATACCTGCCTTTATTCTCACTACACTGTGCAATTTCATGGTCTTCATTCGCTCATGATCTAATGAACGCCATATTTCTATTTATTTGAAAAATTTATGAATTAAATTTAATCTCACGAAGCGACGCCACTTATTGTCTGGCAGGAATATTTCGAAGAAACTGTGTACATACGCTTTCCGACAGCTTCGGCCAATAGAATTGCATTTATGTTTACGATGCGATGTTTTCATTGGTAAACAGTGTAGATGATGAGTCCACGTGGACTGTCGGTTTGTTAGATGTTTACAGAATTTTATACGGGGAGTAAACATTATTTTTCATTTCTTAATTCGGTATGCGTGCCGCGCATATTTATGAAATATTGATTGTTCTTCGCATAACTGTCTTCTGCTATTGATATTGGAAGAACTATAAACGTTCCAGTATAACCTATAGAATTTCAGAATTTACAGTTGTTCTTCTGTATCAACTCCAATTGCACTATGCTCTCGCAATCGACTATAACTAGATGTTAGACTTGGTCTTTTTTATTGAGAAGTAGATTTTCTATTGAGAACTCTCCATTTTTGTCTCTTAGTCAAAAATCCAACCAACCAAAATTCTAGGAAAAACGAACAAGTTTGTTGTCCAAACTTTTTGCACATTTTCTAATATTTTTAAGGTCTAAGGACCTAATTTCACTTTTAAATCGCTCATACAACTTGTAGTAAGTTTAGATTCACAGCAAATTTATAGATAATGTGTTGTTGAAGATTCATGTATAACGACAGATAATGCAAACACGAGATCTGACTGAACTGGTTATAGTAGCAGACTGAAAATCTTGAGTGGATACAAATTTGTCACCGGTTTGGTGAAAATATATGCAACCAAGTTTTTACTGCTATAGCAATCCATATTTTTTTCACTTCCTGCATTTCCTGCGCCTCATTTGCTAATGTGTTTCGGATAATTTGAGGAGAGATCCATTCTCGAGCAAGATCAAAATACAATTAGTCATGAGCTTTTATATGTTTGTTATGTATGAATGAAGCCATTGCATTATGCAATATTACCTAGCATTAGTTTTTACTGCTTCAACTTAGTTGGTCTAGTTTATAAACGAGGATGGTCCCAGATGTACCTGGAAAAATTTTGGAAATGTATTCATTTCCCAACGTAATTTCCTTTTAGCTCCAGTCATGTTCAAGGAGCAAAATCTGGTGAATAGGGTGCAGGAGGTAGCAATTCAAACTTTAATTCAAAGATTTTGGCCATTGCAATAACCCGTTTTTGCTTGATTTCTTCGCTCAAACGTTGCAATAAGTTCGTATAATACACGCCTTTGATAGTTTTTCCTTTTTCAAGATAGTCAATGAAAATTATCCCACTTCTTTGGAGCCGGCTCACTCTTTTCAGTCCATTGTTTTGATTGTTCTTTTTATTCGGGTGTGGTGAAATGATGAACCCGCGTTTGATCCATCTTCATAATCATTCTGAAACGGCACAAAACACTCGATGGAAACATCTTCACAACGCTGTTTTTGTTCCATTATGAGCAAACGCCGTACCCGTCTTGCGCACAGCTTTCTCATGTCCAAATATTTAGTTAATATGCGACGCACCGCGCTTTTTTACATGCCTACTATGTCTGCTAGCTCGCGCACTTTCAGTCGAGGATCATCCAGTACCGTTTTGTAATTTTTTTCAACATTTCTAGATTCCTCACCTCATTTAGTCGACCACTGCCATACTGGGCTTTGCAGGTCGTTCGGCCTCATTTAAACTCTGTCACCCAATATTTTACCATTGATAACGAAGAAGCAGTCTTACCCAAAATAGAATCTAGTTCAGCTTATAAATTGGTTGGGCTATCAGAGTTACTGTGCTAGCTTTAAGAGATCTTTGCTTCTAAAGGTTTCTTGCCTGAAACATTTTTTCCGTATGCTTGCCATATGGGTGCATTCTACAATAGAAGAACTGCAGTTTCATCATTCTCCCCACAGAGTTTACACTTTCCCGATTCTTCGAGACGACCGTATCTCATCTTAACGCGGGTTTTAAATTCTGTCTGTTTTCTTTATTGATCATAAGGAAGGGGTAATTCATAAAGAGCTACCCTGTTAATGAATTACGTAACGAATCAAATGAATCACTTTATCAGATATAAACTAACCAACAATGATGTGAATTATTATGTGGCACTCCTCGCTTAATCTCGTGATTAACCAAATGTGTTCGTGTCAAGGATTTGTTTAAATATTTCACCATGGCTCATTGTCCCATTGATTTATAAATGAGAATGAAAAAATAAATCATAACATGAAAAATGGACACATTTTAGTGATGAGTTCGAATGATCACACACAAAATAAATAATCAATCAAATACGTACCTGCAAATGTCTTTTTTCATTAGAACCCTTGATGTGGGGTTGATTATTTTTGCAAAACAGTTATCTAAGTTGGGGTAATTAGTATTGGATAATTTGGTACGACATTCAGCTGCTTTTGAACTGTAGAAAGCTGGAAGAAAACGTTGATTAGCGTTTAGTATTATTACTGCAATTTCAATAAAAACGGTATATTATTGTAACGCAATATGGATCCTAGAGTCGATCCTGTCCGATTGTAGTGGAATTCTAAAATTCGGCAGAAGCGCGGCACCTTTGATGTACGTTGGAAATACCCGGAATCCGTTTGATGTTTTTTATTCGGCAGGCGGTTTATTTACATTGTTTCATTTGAGTAATTTCTAGGAAGGTCTATTTATTTATTTGTTTTTTTTATGTTTTAGAACTTTTGAGAATTCTTTTTTGATATATAAAGGAGTTTCTGTAGTGCAGTTTAGTTCAGTTTATAATAAATAGTCGTGGTGAACGGAACGAAATAGAAAAGTAAAAGAAGAATCTGAATAAATCATTTAAGTTAATAAAGTGAATTATATAGATTAGTTAAGTGTAGTATAAGGTATTTAAATAAATTAAAAATCTAAGTGTATCAATTCAAACGACGAATAAAAATCGTATAAAGAAACAAGAAAAACATTACATTATTCAACTACCAATATTTATAAATATGAAGTTTTCAGCACAAAGTTTTGATTAAATAAATGCCTTTAAATGTGAGTATAATACTATACAATATCTACGACTGACAGATTAATTTCACTTGAAATATAATGCTTAACTTTTTCTACATGAGTTCTATTAATTATTTCTATTACAATCAAGCTTCTGTTTCCTCAATATTTTCTCAGATTTTAAATTTATTTTCCTAGCAAACTATGCTTTGGAACTAAAATATTTTTAAAAAACAAATTACTCAATGAGATTTTATGCTCCAAATAAAAAATTTTTAAGCTAAATATGGTCTAAGCTTATGTAAAATGTGTCGAATACAAATTGTTATTGGCTCATGAGGTCTAGTGATGTGCTGCGGGTTGGCCCTCTGGATTTAATGGAATTTTAAAATTCAGCGGAAGCAAGCGGTTTATTAACATTGTCTCTTTTGAATAGTTTTTAAGAAAGTTTATTTATTTGTTTTGTTTTTTCATTTTCTATAAATTTTAGAATTTTTTTAAAATATAACTTAAACAAAAATTTTATTTCATATTTTATCGATTTCATATAACATTTTTTAATTATTTCCAATTATAAGTATTTTGATTATGCTTCTAGTCAGAAGCGAAACGTCAAGATAAAATAAAAGGCAAATAAATATACGTCTATAAATAAAAATAAATCGAAGAGTTAAGAAGTTTTAATAAAAAATTCTGATATTGATACAAAAGTACCTTTTGAAACACATGAAAAGTATTTTATATAAAAAATAATATCTC
Source organism: Diorhabda carinulata (assembly GCF_026250575.1). Taxonomy (NCBI): domain Eukaryota; kingdom Metazoa; phylum Arthropoda; class Insecta; order Coleoptera; family Chrysomelidae; genus Diorhabda; species Diorhabda carinulata. The sequence goes on from NC_079462.1 coordinate 18,764,904, forward strand.
GAATAAGCTTTAAATTATAATACTTACTTTTAATATGTTCTCCATCATTATGACATAAGAAATGAAGGAGTTCTTTAAAACTCCGATTAAGGAAATCTTCCAAAAATTTTTCTTGTTGTGCTAAACATGGCTTCAAATCCTTCGCGAATTCTTTCATTCTATTTTCTAGGATAAAACGTTCTCTATCACAAAATACTTTCTCTCCTTCGGGGATGAATTTGAAAGCATATTTTAGATACCTTTTAAATTCCACACCGTCTGCATACAATTTATCAAAATTATTGATATCGTGAGTTTGATTAAAGCATTTGTTGAACCAGTGATCGCTTAGTTTTTGGTATGGATCGTTTTGGGCCATTGCTAAGCCTGAAACAAAAAAAAATATGAAATTCCACTTAGAAATGATCTGATAGGCGAAAATAAATGATGATGAAGCAGATCAAATATTTGTAATGTAATTAACAGTTAATATTAATTTCTATACTTTTAAATATTTGATTACTATATGAAGTGGATCCACTTAAGTTGAAATATTGTGGACTAGTACCTATTCTGCTTGGATGGAACTCTGCCTCTCCTTTATCTTATAGTGAAAAAGAGACATTTAGTGACGCTTGCAGGCTAATCCAGGCATAAAACTTAAAATCAAGGAATCTGAAAGGTTACCTAAGGATTCTAGATGCAGTAACTAACCAATGCATGATTGATATCCCATTACCAAGTGGTAATCAATGATCGCCAACCATGGGTCAATAAAGATATTCTGCAAGCTCAAAATGCTTCTCTCTCGTATACAGATGGTCCGATAGCTGGATTGGGAATTTTTAGAGCAAAATGCAAGCTATCCATACCACTAGGAATAGTACTATTTTACAGGCTGTGTTGCTATAAACGTGTGCTCATTATTGCTAGCAACTGTTAGTGTTATTATAACCTAAATTATATACAAATACACGTTAATATTTTTTGTTTGTTTTAATTATGATAAATAAAAATGGGTCACCAGAGTTGTTGTGTAGTGAAGTGTAAAAATACTAGCAGAAAAAGTAAGTGCAAATTTTATAAATTTTCAACCGCTACATGGAAAATAAATCAACGAAATCGGTGGATAGCTGCAGTTAAAAGGTTTAAGTAAGTAGTACCATAACCTTATTTTTATCAAAAATAATAATACAGAGTATTGTAAATCTTTGTAAAATTGTTAAGTTTAGCATAAGTAAATAATTTTTTTGGAATTCTGTAATAAGAAACTAAAAATTAAATTTATAAATGATTAATTTTAATATTATAAAAATGTATTGATTAAAAGAAAAAAGAATTACAGTGAAAAAAAATTTTTTTGTAAACAGATTAATTAATACTGTGATAAAATTAATAAAAAATATAATTTTTAACGTTGATGGATCACCGTGGTTTCCCAAGCCATATGATTATATTTGTAGTGATCATTATATTAGAGGTAAAAAAATCATATGAGGAGTTGAGTCCTAGCTACATTCCAACAAATTACAAGTCTCCAAAAATAAATGAATCTTCCGGCGTTGAACAGGTAAAAATAATATAGTAAAACTAGATCAATATTTATAAAATAATAATAATAATAATAATAATTTCAGATACAAGCGTTTATTGAATTGCCGGATGAAAAAAACATCACCTTCAAAATCAAGTTTTGAGCCCACTGTATTAGAACAAATGGAAGTGATAAATGAATATGATAATCCTCCAATTGTGTCTTTAAAAGTTGACCAAGAGTGTCAAGTTGATTTTCATTCAAAGTCTGATGTCAATTCTCAAACATTTATTTGCAGTCTCTATGTTACAAATGATTTGTGTCATGCTGAAACTCATACAGAAATAGTTGGAGATACTAGGCAGATAAAAATACATATTAGTAATAAAAAATTTGCTAATAAAGAAAGTGGTACTGATCAAAAACCTTTTGCTGATAAGGAAAGTCAAGGGGATAATACACTGTTCAATGGATGAAATCCTATTATTATAATATTATCCATGTCTTTGGTTCAACTAAAAATAATAAAAAAATTAATTAAATGAGCAAATATTTACTTATTCCATTGAAAAAACAGTTTTATCATTTATTTTTCTATTTAAATATTTTCCTAATTATTATTAAGAGGCTGACATAAATTTGAAGCAACTTAAATACTTTACTATACTTTATATTTACTTATTCCATTGAAAAAACAGTTTTATCATTTATTTTTCTATTTAAATATTTTCCTAATTATTATTAAGAGGCTGACATAAATTTGAAGCAACTTAACCTTATATACGTTTACTGCATTCTGTTACATATTTTATCATTCTACTTACTTGTGTTTTTGGCTTGTTCGAGATAATTATAAAATTGTAGTAAGTATTAAATTACCACATTTTTTGACGACTAATTTATTACTATTTATTATACTTTCTTCGAAAATTTTTCCGTTTAATATTGAAAAATGTAATAAAACATGCTCTGACAGCCTCCTGTAGTTCATATTTACTGTGGCGCTGCAGTCACACTCGGAGCGAGTAGCCAACCGGTCTTGAAGGTGCTGGAAGATATTGAGCGCATGTCCAAGCTAGCATGGGAGTGTAAACAAACTCTGAAAGTACTAGCTAACCAACATAAACTAACCCTAATGCAGACAACTTTGCCAAAAAAGGCAACGACTTCATATTTTAAACTGGGGCTCTATTGTGGCCTTATAAGGGGTCACATCAATAACGAACGAAGACGAATTCTTACTGGAAAAGACTCTCTACCTAAGACAATCCATAAAATTCATAATCTAATCAGTTAAGAAGTATGAAGAGAATCTCGAGATATCCAGAAACGACATGACACTGGTGCTAGGTCTTCTGAAAGGTCACTGCCCCGACAAATACCACTTTAAGACGTTAGGCATGACAGAGAACGATAGCTGCAGTTTCTGCGGGTTAGCCATATAGACAGATACTCGGCGAATATCGTTTCTATTCCAGCATAAGATTTAGATACATAGTGTAGTGCTAGTGGGATAAAAAACTCTTCAGCCTCTTCTGAGAGAAGTCTATGTATTTTGGAGGAATTTAAAAAAAATACAAAATATTTTTTGAAATGACTCCAGTTGATCTCTAGCACTATTTTATTTAAATAGCAGAAAAATGTAATTTAAAAACGTAATGTATTTCTAAATAGTCGAATATGATTTTTTCTTTTAAGTACAGAATTTGTGAAAAAAACGCTTGTTTATGTGTTTTAAATGTTTGAAACTTTTTCGCACCAAATCTAAGCTTCACTTTAAAAATGAATTTTTTAAAAAACAACATGACACCTTAAAAGCTTTAGGGGAATCCCAAAACTTCTGTCGATATCAGGCGACATCAGAACGCGTTAGTTAGGCAACCATAGATACTTGAGCCCGTAAGATTGCAGTTAAGAAAGAAGTGCTATATATTAGCTACTTTCCGTTTACATTCAAATGATCTGAGACTCTCAGTTATGTATCTTAAAACTCAGATAATGACGTTATTGCTCAGTGAATAAATGGAACGTGTAATGTGGTGCGTTAATATTCACACATAACCCCATAAAATTCACCATTATCGTGATCTAATCGTCTGTTAATCACAGCAAAAGAAACAACATAACTATAATGATATTATTTATAAGACTATTTACATCAATAATTACTTGCTTATTTTGATGACAAGATTTGACAACGTGATGACCTTACTTTCAATCGGAGTTCACAAAACTCACTAAAGCAGACGGTCTCAAGCTGGTAAAAACTCAGTTAGGTTTCACTTGTGAGACTGGATAAGAACGTGCATGGAACTGAGTTATGACGTGTGAGTGAGAATACTCTGAGTTTTGGTATAAATGGAAAGCAACTAATGTTTTCATTCGATAATGCGATAATCAGTCGGAAGGTCTTTGAGTTATAGCAACACCAATTTGCTATGCCCGATTGGCTTACCCAAAATTACTGAAAATTCCCGGTTTTTCCCTGCTTTGCAAAATTCTCGCCTTTTTCCCGGTTTTCAAGGTTTCTAGACACCCTGGACTTCGTATATGTGAAGTTTGAATACTTGATTGTCTAAGTCTTGGGGGACAAACTTCAACATCCAATAATGTGGAATATTAATTAGCTAATATATACATATCAAATTAAAATACTAATCACTGTATTATACATATGTTTTTTGTGTAAACAAGATAAAAAACGTCGACAATTTGTATACAAGCGTTGATAAATGAATTGGAATGAATTGAAATGAAAATATTTTCTTATTGAAATAATGATTTTGCAAAAAAATAAATATTCTCTCCTTATCGGAGAGTATATATATATATATATATATATATACAGGGTGAGTCGGGAGAAGCGCACCAAACTCTAGGAGTGTATTATACACGTGAAAATAATGTAAAAAAACTCATATGCTATTATCCGATTTTCATTTGTTTTCAAGTTATGGAGTGATTAAAAATGTTCATCTAGCTTGTCCACTTATATCTGAATTTTAACATTATTCGAACGCTATGATTAAGAAAATTTTTATATGATAATTTGTTAATATGCCATAACTTGAAAACAAATGAAAAACGGATAAGAACATATTAGTTTTTTTCCATAATTTTAACGTGTATAATACACTCCTAGAGTTTGGTGCGCTCCTCCCGACTCACCCTGTATACATACACTTATGAATATTATAGACAAAAATTAATTTTTATAATATTGTGATTAGAAATGGTTTGATAAATAACTATGTATATTTTCAATCAATGCAAGTGAGTAATGAATAGCTGTACAAAACAAATTTCGACTATCGTCTTGACCCAAAAATGAATGACCAAAAATTGTTAAAAAAACACGGTTTAGTTTACGTCATAAGCTCGAGTGGTGTTATTTTTATACCCAAATGAACTTATCATTTAATTATAAAATTAAAGTGATAAATAATTAAAATAAATTTATATCTAATTAACCCATACAGGGTGAGTCACATGTATTTTTATCATATCGATTACGTCTACCATCTAATAGTTATTTACATTATTATTCCAAGAAGTGATTTAGTACGGTACGAGATAGATGTTTATGGACGAGGCGACGAAGGAGCCGAGTCAAGAATAACTAATCGAGTACCATAATAATAATGTTTTTTTCATACTGTTTTCGGTTTTAAATAAAAAGTAAAATTATATTCAAATATGAAATGTCATATTTGACAATTTATTGTTAACAAAGGCAGACATTGAATTTTTAGAAATACAAAAAATATTTTCCGATCATTCAAATAAAATTGCTGAGACTATTTCCTTCGAAAAATTTAAGCCAACCAAAAAGCTGTAATATTTTATGTTTACCTAGCAACGATCAAATTTCAGCGATAATACTGCACTAGTGCAAATTATCGATAATTTGCACTAGTACCAAATTTTCGTCTAGGATGTAAACTCATTTTGAAATATTTTTTCACGAACAAAACTGTTGTCAATAAGTTACCGTAGATACCAATTCAATGCCAATATGATGATCGTCAACTACGGTATAATTTAAAGAATAACAAATTTTAAACACAGAATTAAGTTTATTTTAAATTAAATTTTTCTTAGGAAATAGTCTGCCAAAATGCCCTCTCGTGCATGTCAAATTGTCTCATAATTTCCTCTTGTGCGCGTTCGCGCACTCGAGAAAATTAAATTATCGACAATTTGACATGCACTCGGGACATTAATATTAATAATTGCGGAAGCAGTAGGGCAAATTATTCCAATTAAGTCTTCGAAAGATACCGTAAAGTGCCATTTTCCGAACTAAAATTAGTACTTTAAAGTCAAGTTTATAGTACAGTATGAAAAATAGTAGTTTACGTAACAAGTCCCGAAAGTGGTCTTTTACTGAACGAGTGGGCAAATTGCAGGGCGAGCCGTAGACGAACACCCTTTCAAGAAGTTAGAAGAAGCGGTGATTTATTTATACTCGGCATATATCGAGGCCGACATAATCGCTTTACCTCTCGCGGTTGACAATCTCACCGACGAAGAGGATGTGGATGATTGCGATATGGAAGTTCCCAATGTCTGTGATATTGCTGATCATATTGAATTCGATTGGATTGGAGTCACGATCATTTTGGTAGTGCTGACGATGTACCTTTGGCTCTGTAACACCGTAAACTTACTCGCAAAGTGTGAAGAAAAGAAAAATAATTTTGTCTAACTAGAAAAAAGTTCCTCCACATTGTAGTCCTCGTCCGCTGTGTACGATATGATCATTGAAGAAACAAGTCGCCAGGCAACCGCTGAGAAAAATAAGCACGACATTTGCGTTGAAAAAATCTTTATTGGATTTCTCACTACCAACGGAAAGAGACTACCAGTCCGACGATGAAGACTTAGGTGTACCGATAACGCTTTTAGTAGGAATGATTATCTTGAATGCTTAATTTTTTAGATAATGCAAAAGCTGCCAGGAAAAAAGAAGACCGAAGTTTCAAAATTCGTCCACTCATATAAAATAGATATCAATAGATGAATGATGAAGCCAAACCCGTTTTGGATACAAACTTTGGCAACGTGAGGAGCCGATGGATAATGCTACAATTTCTCCTTGTATGGTGGAAAAAAAGTGGTGAAGCTGCAGGTGAACCTTTAGGAACTAGGGTCGTTTCTAAGACTCTATCCGTTGTAGAAAATCCCGAAAGCCACGCTGTCTATTTCGACAACTTCTTCAGTAGCCACTTTTAAAATTTGGGTTTGCGATCAACGGAAACTATTAAAGAAATTCAAAAGTGTTCTTTCAAAACTACAAAAGAAATCCAAAAGTCTGAAAGAGGTAGTTACGATTACAGTTTTGATGAGAAAAATGAGATATTCATTTTGAAGTAGAATGGCAATAAATGTGTGTCAGTAACTTCCGATTTTGACACAGTAGTTCCTTAAGCAACAGTATACTCATCGAGTCGACAAAGGAAAGAGCGGATACCATTTGTACAATCAAATGTTGTGAATAATTACAAACGACATATGGGAGCTGTAGATCGGCACGATTCGTGGCTAGAAAAGCACTCAATATCAATCAAAGGAAAAAAGTGGTACTGGTGTAGTAAAAGGTGAAAACTCTATATCATATAAGATTTTCGGAGGCAAATTACAGTTCCTTACCTGAAAATTGTACATATAAGTCTTATATTACATTTTTTGTGCTTCAAAAATACAGTTGTCATAATACATATTTATAGTCCCATACTCCCAATTATTTTCTGTAATTTTCATTAAAATCGTTCGAAAAATAAATAAATTGGGCGTTAACTGTTAACGACTTGGCAGCGCTGCTGAGTGGCTAAACAATGATGAGAAAAAAGAAGTGACTGATTCTGCTATCATCAAAATGGTATATGATCCAAATAAAGGAAGTGATAACTAGTGTAATAGTGATAAATCTCACAGACGAATTTGTACATTTGAGGCAACGCTACACTACGCTCAGCCACAACCAGAGGCGACCCCAAGCGTTACCCTTATTGTTAGACAATGCCGTGATATGATTGCCAAAAAGCGTTGTTCTATTTTGAAGCAGTAGACCTCGAACAATATTTTTATTGTTGTTAATGCTTCAAGTCTTTTTTCTAGTACCGTTGGCCAAATTCAAACATGAATTTCTTTATTACTTCAGATGGAATAACCTATATATTTTAAAGCCTATTCAAATAGCTTTCACTACGTAATTGGATTACATCTAAGATGGGAATTTATCAAACATTCTGGAACCGATGACAAACAAACTTGTTATTAATGGATAATGGAATTGATATATAATGTTTGTAATAAATAAATGATTCCAAATTATACAGAGTGTTCCGGGACTTGATGCAAAAAACTCGGGAGTAAGTTGGTGACTCCTCGTTTCTTAGTTATAGGCTTTTAAAGTTACGAAATCAGAACTCATATTTAAGTATATTTTCTAAATTATACATTCGAGCATTATGGATTTTTAATGGATGATTACGTATGTCCATGTAGTGTGTTTGACGAAATAAATAATTCTATCTAAAGACCGGGGGCAGCTCATACCCAATGGTTAACAATTCGTAACTAACTTTTACCGAGACAACCTGTAAAATCTAAAAATAGCAAAAATGAATTTGTCAATCAATTTTTTAACAAAAAAGTACTTACTTTTTATAAAATTTATGATTTAGGAGATTTTTAGATCGTTGTACACCGTTCGCCATAAAGAGATATACTGAAGAAAATTATCATAAATTATAATTATTTATTGAAAATATTTACAGGAGTTATTAACACTATCGAAAAATTCTAATTGAACTACATACTATCGCAAATCGTGTTGCGTTAAAACTTATGGAAGAATATAGGTGCTATATATGGAGCAAGAGTACCAGAGAATTACATAACATCTACTTCTCACCTGCCCCTAACTTTTTCGAGTAGGAGAGAAGCTGGACAATAAGAAGACTCCGCATCAACCACACAAAACTTACTTACGGCTATTTGATGTCGTCAGGCACTTAAGACAGGTATAAATAATTATTTGTTTCTCTTATTTATTATCGTATTTGAAGAAATTGATTCTACACCTCAAACATTAATTAGGGAAGAAATTCGCTTTTTTGCGGTCTATGGAGCTGCAAAAAAAGTTATTAGCATTGATCGATATCGATATATCAAATATCGATACTCAACTTTTGTAAAAAATACGCGAAAGAAGAAACAAGTAAATAGTATACTATCTAGTTCAAACATGGCTAGGCAATCAACTGAACCAAGAAACTGGGGTTGGAAATTGATATATAATACTATGGAACCGATTAAAAAATTACTCCCACCTGTTCTAGAAAAACTACTCAACTCAATTTTTTGCAATTGCAAAAAAGGTTGTAGTTCCAAATGTGACTGTAAAATAGTCCGGTTATTGTGTCCTCCAGCGTGTACCAATTGCCAACGTCAGTATTACTTAAATGTCCAGTTGAGTACAATAGAGGAAGATTCCTGTGATTTTAATGAAGAGACCAATAACTGCTACATTTGAGCAATTTATCAACATCCAGCAAGAGGAAGAAGAAGACATGACTGTTGAAGTAGACTTTCAAATGTATGAATCTGATTAAAATATTCAAAGAAATCAAAACAATAGTTAACCCAATAATCAATAGCAATATCAATAATAAGGTAATATCTAGAACTTGACGGGTTTTGCTCCGTTAAATTATCCTAAAATTGTCATGACAGTTAATGGAGTAGGCCTACTGGGGAAACCACGGTGAAAATTGCGCCGAGAACACTACTTTGAATCGCGATATCTCAAGAATGGTAACTCTTGAATAACTTTTGTAGCACACATGGAGATTTTTAAAACTTCATGTGTAATGGTAAACCCCAGCTCTCCACCAATATTTGGCTTTCCGGGAATTTTTGTTATTTTAAATGTCTATATTGATCCGTCTATTTATAATATAAATTAAATACAATCTCTATTCTTTCTCATTATGCTGTGTATAACAAGTTGAACGCAACTACGGAATCAAAGTGATAATAGGTATCAAACAAATGATTTTTAATTTATGACGGTATGAGGGGAAATGACGTAAATACAGGTGGTAAAACCGTTACCAACAACGTCAATACTAAACGCTTCGTAACTTTCAGATGACTCATATCACCAGGGCAACTGTGTTGATGTTTTTTAACATTTTTCTAGTCGCCTGACGGGCGCCAGTAGAAGTTGAGAACGAGTGTTTTAATTTATAAAACAATAAATACAACCTTCGGTAAGAAGTTTGGTTATTTTTTCGGGATGCAATTATATTGATTTTGTTCATCTTATCTCTATGCTTAAACGTGTATTCTACAATAAGAAGAAATCATATTGTTGTGGACGGTTTCCGTCCAAAAGTTATTATTTTTATATAGTCTCAAATGAAGGCAAATTTGGAATATATGTTTGTAAACAACTACAACTAAAGTTTTTATTGCTTTATCAGACACATTATTCTGTTGTATTACAGAATGTTTCTGCGAATATTTATTTATTTTTGGACTTTGATGTAATGATGTTTGACAGGAATTTTTTTCCTTATGAAGGCGTTAAAGTTAATATTTTAGAGTTTCGAGAGCAGTCAGGTGAAACAGCGGATATTTGGGAAAAGTGCAGAGGGGGTGTCTTTAGTAATGTCGGTTTTCATACATGAAAATTCCTACGCCTCAATTGAAACATGTGAGAGAAGAGAATAATTGCTTTACTTTCATTTGATCATTCTCTCTTGTTTATTGTCGGCGCAGTAAGCAGTATGGAGAGCGATAAATATGAAATTCGTACAATGTTAATAAATTATTGGAAATAAAAATTAAAAGCTGCAGAGGAAAATATGTGAAAAGGGGGGATATTGAGGTCGAAAGAAAAGCAATAACAAGCCAACTAAATCTCAGCACTTGCCGATTATTGGATTCTCTAATAATACCATACATCGCCATTTAGAAGCGGGTTCTATAATAAGACAGTGATAAACCAGATACTGAGAAAGTTAGGAAGAATAAGATCGAAGAATTTGGTGGTATTGAACCGTTAACATATATAGTATTGTGCACTTGCACCGTCAGATTACTATTTAATATCAGATACATGGTAAAATTCTTGCGCGGGAACAATTTGAAACCAAAGATGTTGAAAATATAATGCGACGATTTTTTGCATGGAGTCCTAAATAATGGTCATACCAAGGTCTCAAAAAGTTTGTTGAACGTTGGGTTGAAACCATTGAATACAATCTATATTTCGAATATCAAGGTTATCTTTTTGTATGATGACAAAACGACATTACTTATAAAACACCTTCTGTAAAAACATTTTTGTTGTATCTCAAAATATATAGCGTCATACAAGAAACACAAAGATTTTGGCGTTCAAATATAACACGACTTTGATTTGTGTCAATTTTAGAAAAATTTTGCAAACCGATGGAAACTGACAATCTGCAATATGAATTGCAATTTCGGTAGAAGGTAAAGTAAAGGAATATTTACGTAACTAGTTATGAAAAGAGCGATATTGTTCAATTCTTGTAATTTGCAAAACTAGCTGCCGCTCGTTTTGGCAAATTTTACGCTTGAACGTTGAACAAGATCGCTCTTAATAGTTTAAGAGCTAGCAACGTTTTTGAGAGAGAATTTCAGGTAGGCCAATTTTTAGATATTCTATCTCTCTCACTCTCGTGCACGTCATATGGACTATCTGGCTGGTGGTAGTGATTGCGTTCATCAGTGCGCATCCTACCTGCACAGGTAAAATATCGATTTTATAAATCATTTCAAGAAGTTTTTTTTTCATTATTTTTATTGAACTTTCTAGAACGTAAATCTAATATTGCTAAACATTTTTATTGCTGTTTAAATTGTTCCAGACGCTAATTTCGAATTAAAAAAAATTTTTTTTTCAAAATTATTCAGTATGGCTGAAATTTTTTTATAATATTATTTAAGTATCTAAAAACTTAAAATTAATTTGCCAAACAATTATTCGGTTGTTAAACCTTCAACCAGACCGATATAAAATTGAAAAGTTATTGGGCATATTGGAAGAGTACGGACAATCACATGTTAGCTGCGCAAGCGTGATAGACGACAGCAGCTGTTTGGAGTCAAGATGGCGTCAGTTTAGTCATATTGGTGTGTTTGTTGTTGTTATTTTTAATATTTTTAACAAAATTGTGCTACAATGGCTAATGAAAAATTAAAATGTATTTTTTGCAAAGAGAGAAATGGGAAAATAATAACTTTTGTAGAAGATAAGTTAAAAAAGTGTAAAGAAGTTCTACAAGTACGAGTAAAGTTTAAACTGAAATATGATAGTGTACAGTTACCGGAGCAAGTTAATGACACTGATGGATATCACAGAAATTGTTACAGCAGTTTACAGCTTTAATGGCAAAATACCGTAATTTATCCGAAATCAATTTCTCGCCAACAGTAGATCTTCCCAGCACATCTAGTTCAACTTCGTTGTCAAATACTGCAGGAGATGTTAGCAAAATCCTGCCTGATAATACATCTCAGAGTTCACATACAGAAGTTAAAATCCAAGAAGTTGACACATCTAATGCAATTATTGAGCCCGAAAATGTGGTAAATATAGAAACAAATTCAGGTGTCAAACGAGTTTGTTTTTTTTGTGGAAAATATCGCAAGCATTCAAAAGGTAAACAACAAACTTCTCACTCCTCAAATGATGCAAAAATTTATATAAAAATAGCAGAGTGGATGACAAAATTAAGTAATCAAGAGTTGCTACACAAAATAAAAAATTTACAGGCAAAAAGTGAAATTATTTTTTATCATCATTCGTGTGAATTGAGATATTTAAATGATTACAATAAAGTTATTGCTGATAATCCACAAACTCCCTGGCACGACAATCGGAGTATCCACCAGTGTATTTTCAAACAAATTGTATCATTAATAGAGGAAGAAGTTATCAACAATAAAAATTGTTGCTGTTATCTTCTCTTTGTGACACATGCAATAATGAATTCAAGCTTCAATCTGAGACATATGTAAATTTAATGACAAATCATTATCTCGAGGAAAAAATTTTCAAACAATTTAAAAAGTCAATCAAAATTATTACAAAAAATAAAAAAAGAGTTATCATGCACAAAGATAGCAGTTTATTAGAAGACAATGATTTGACGAAACTCGAGGAAAATGAGCTTATTGATAAAGTAGCTTTAGTCCTGCCGAACGCCATTTTAAAAATGGAAAAATTAACATTGCCTTCAAAAATCAAGCCAAGTGATTTAATCAATGGTGAATGTACCATTATAGAAAAGTTAGATCGGTTTTTTAAAGTATTGATTGGAGGCAAAGATATTCGTCGCCGAAATGGTGTAAACGGTGATCGATTAAGCAACTCAATCGCCGCTGATACTATTTTTTGTGTTACTAATGGTACTATTAAACCATCAAAACATATAACTCTTGGAATGACTGTTAAAAGTCTTACAAGTAGTAGAAAAATCATTAACATTTTTAATCGTCTTGGACATTGCTGCAACTATACTACACTGGAGGAGTTGGAAACTGAAGCTACTTACTCATCTGTTCATCGTTCTGAAATTAGTCCACCTGATATTATTCGAAAATCATCATTATGCACAGGTGTAGCCTTTGATAACTTTGATAGGTACGTTGATACTCTTAATGGAAAGGAAACTTTGCATGACACCGTTGGTATAATATACCAAAATATTGATAATTATGCTCCTAATGAAAGTGATGTAGATTATAGAAGTGATCAGTCCGACATGTTACCACCACCAACGAAAAGAAGACGAACCTTTGAAGCTATTGTTCCTGAACTCGTTCTGATTTCTGCTCGATTACAAATGTTAGAACGATTAACACCTGTTGAGAACAGAGAGCAATCTATTCCCAGTACTTTGTCTTTAGTACAAACTATTGATTTATTACATATGACTTCACTCTTTTTCCATGTGCCAAACACTCCAATGTGGACGGGATTTAATTGTCGAATTATAAAGGATAATACTCCAAAACAAAAAGTATCTTACCTTACTCCAATCAATTTGTCACCAACAGAGACATCAGCAGTGAAGTTGACAATGACACAGGCTTAACAAGTTGATGTGGAATGTAACCAAAAATACGTCCAAGTAACATATGATTTGGCCATCGCTAAAATTGCTCTCAAGATTAAGGCAACAGAAACCCCAAAATTTGATAATCTCTTCATACATCTTGGCTCATTTCATTTGATCATGGCATTCTCTAAAGCGATTGGAGTATTTATCAATGAGTGTGGATTATCACATATGATGGTTGAAATTAAGATTATAGCATCAGGTTCTGTGAATGGAATCATTGATGGCAAACATTTTAATCGTTGCAAACGTCTGCATTCGTTGATGGCTGTAGGTTTGCAAATATTACATTTTGACCAATACTTAAAAACAAAGCAAGTCGAACACTGTTTTTTAAAAGAGCAAATAATAGATGATCTTCTTCAATATCAAAATTTTGAAATTTCCCATTCAACTACGACTGCTGAATTATTACCGAATCAAGTATTGTCCCGACTGCTCTCTTCGTATAAAAAATTCGTAGATAAAAATTCGTAGATAAAACAAGACAAGGTGATCATGGTAAAACTGCTCAGTTCTACATGATCTACATTCAACTAGTTAATTATTACATCATTTTATCAAGGAGCATTCGCATGGGTGATTTTGAAATGTTTAAGCATATAATTCCAAAAATCACAAATTTGCCATTTTATAAATTCGATAGCTGCACGCCAACGCTGGACAAAAAGTCACAGTATCAGGGCTGCTTTGATCTCCCATGTTCTCGATGTTTGTGGATTAAGACACTTGCAAGAGTGTGCAAGAGTGTCCGCAGACTTACAATCTAATCGGATTGAAATTTTTGAAAAACAACTTGCTGATTTTATCGATATCTTAGAAAAAAACTGTAATCCGTTCGATCCAGATTTAAGCAAAGATAATCTTAATATAGCTACTGGAAAGCCGGTCTCTGAACATATAGCTGAGTTCCTACTGAATGTCGAAGAAAATGGTGATGAGTTAAGGAAACAGTTCATTACTGAATGTGCTGTAGATGAATGTAGATTTGACAAACCGATAAAAAAAACAAAATATTTAATTTCGCTGAGGCTCCAAAACAAAAAAAATTGACTCTTGGGAATAAAGTTGTAGAGCTGAGAATGCAACGCGATTTATTTGGGAGAATGTTAGGGATCTCGTAACTCATAAAGTTGATATCGAAAAAGTTTTAACTTTTCCATTGACACCAGTGCCAACATCAATGTGCCACGCAGATGGCAGTATTTGTAAAACTGACAAATCTCAATTACTTAAATCGATTGAGAAGAAAATCGGTGATAACGTCGATAAGCCACCTTCATTTTTCAATTCAGTTATTTTAGATGGTTTCTTCATGTTACACTTAATGAAAGAAGTACCTGTAACCCTTGATGCTTTATCTAAAAAATTTTTGAGTATGATACTACGATTTAAATCCGACCGTGTCGATATTATCTTCGATCAGTATTTTACACCGTCAATCGAAGATTTTGAGCGTTCACGTCGAGATGAAATAATTAGCCAAGTTACAATCGGGCCCAAACTTAAAAATATATATTTTAAAGAAGGCCTTGTTAATTTTTTTATTGACCATTGGGCTGGTGATGAAATGGCTCCGATTATTGGAAATAAAATAATTTATCTGAATTTCAACAAGTGTTATTCATACCGGGTTGAAAATAATAAAGTTATTAAAACTGTCTTGCGAAGAACACGAAGAGGCCGATTCTCGAATAATATACCATATTTGCCAAATAAATGTCGATGGCGAAGTTGTGATACGCTGCTCAGACACAGATATTTTATTAATACTTTTTGGTAACATGGATCATTTGAATGCATCACTAAAAATATGGATAAATTTGGGTGTAGGGAATCATGAGCGATTTATAAGCGTCAATCGTGTACACAAAATTCTAGGGAATTCTTTATTGAAAGCTCTACCGTGCTTTCATGCACTCACAGGATGCGACTACACACCAGCTCTTTTCCGGAAAGGCAAACTTCGATCTTTTAAGCTGTTAGAGCAATCAGAAGAGTAACAATTAGCCTGTCAAAATATTATTACAGACGATGAAGAATTGCTGAATGAGACATTTAAGATCTTAGAAAAGTTAATTTGTCATATTTACGGAGCTCGTGATTCTTGGAACGTCAATGAAGTTCGGTTCAATCTGTTTTCAAATACTTATCGGTCTAAAAAATCAGATGATAATTTTGAAAAAAAATTTCGTAATTTTGATCCAACAAGCCTACCACCATGCAAAAGTGAATTGTATCAGCATTGACTACGAGTTCGTTACGTTACAAAGTTTTGGAGAAATGCTCATTTAAAACACCCGACATCTCTATCACCTCAAGCTTCCGACTGGACCATAAATGACGATAAATATGATTTTGTCTGGTTTGTTGGAGAGCAATTGCCATCATTAGTTGCCGACATTATTATTAAAGGTAAAAATTAAAAATAAAATACTAATAAATTTCTTTGCCGAAAGATTATTCAATTTTTCATTATTTTACAGATAATAACTTATTACAAGACGATGACAACCCAAAAGACGATGATGACAATGAAAATGACAGCAGTGATGAAGATGATGATGATGATTATGATTATCAAGATGCCTCAGTTTTTTGTGATACAATTATCAATTAAAAAATATAATTTTTGTTTATTTTATTACTTGAGATTGATTATTATCTTAATTTTGTTTAACAATAAATAATTATTTTTATACTACATTAATCCACACATTTATTCATTAATTTTTAAATCTTTCTCTGTAATTTATTCGACAACTATTTTTAGACCAAGCAAAATGATACCTTTCCACTTTTAAATCGGTCTGGCTGAAGGTTTAACAACCGAATAATTGTTTGGCAAATTAATTTTAAGTTTTTAGATACTTAAATATTATAAAAAAATTTCAGCCATACTGAATTATTTTGAAAAAAATTTTTTTTAATTCGAAATTAGCGTTTGGAGCAGATTAAACAGCAATAAAAATGTCTGGCAATATTAGATTTACGTTGTAGAAAGTTCAATAAAAATAATAAAAAAAAACTTCTTAAAATGATTTAAAAAATCGATATTTTACCTGAGCAGGTAGGATGCGCACTGATGAACGCAACCACTACCGCCAGCCAGATAGTCCATATGACGTCCGGAAGAGTGATAGAGATAGGATATCTAAAAACTGGCCTACCTGAAAATGCTTGTTTTCCTGACGTTGCTAGCTCTCGTACTATAATAATAGGTGGTTGACAAATGAAGTGGTCACGCTCCACATACATCAAGTACGTCGCAGATTTGTTAGAAATCATTTTAAGTGAAAATAATAATTAAATACGAAAAGAAACTAGTCACATCGTTGTAAATTTTGCCATCTTCCGTGAAGTTTTGGCTACCTATAATTTGATGTGAGCTTGAAATGTGTTTGTATGTTATTGAATAAACACTTTTATTTAAATTTGTTAATATATTTGCAAAAAATCAGTGTGGCTTGTTAGAGCTACAAAGGTGCTACATTTTGACCACTCGGTTAACAAATTAGTTGACATATTAGTTGATAACATCAATACCAAATAACGTGTTTACATACAACGTTTTATCTACTTCCGCGCTTTTATAATATTTAATAGAATCTTCAATTACAATGAAAATATTAATGTGGAATCAAATGGTGTTAGAAGTATTTTACTATGGAAGCAAACAACGATTTTTCAAAATAAGTCAAAACAACTCTGAAGTAATTACTTGAAATGTCTTCTGATAGCAAATTAGACATTCCATTTGAAGTGAAAAAGTCTAATACTTGAAAAATCAAGAAGTGTGCGTTTTAAAAAACATAAAGAACATCATTGAAAAGGTACTATTTGCTTTGTTTGAAAATTTGAAAACAATAAAGGCGTCTACTTTATGGACAACATATTCAATGTTGAGATTTGATGTAGATACCAAGAAATACATTATGCTTTTGGCTTGGTCGAAGAGACGGTCAGCGGGATACCATGCAAAAAAAGGAGATATTGACGAATGAGAATGTTGAAAGAGTGTTTCTATTTGCAGAAGTACGACTTAATTTACGATATGTTTATAATTTAAGATTAAATAAATCTGTTCCTTAGGTCGCCATGATAATAGGGATTGCAAGAGCTTGCAAGAAGTCTGAACTGACGTTCCTAGAGAAGAAGACGTATTTGATGAAGGCACTTTTTTAAAAATTACAATTTCAGAAAGCAAAACCCACGGTATTCGCAAATTTGTGGTCACTGCTGGAAATATTGCTGGTGTTAATCTCGTTGTCCCCTTCAAAAAGTATAGAAATATTAAACCTTCTGCTGTAAAGGCAGATTTTTCGATATTTTAATGGAAAATGTGGCATACAATTCGAGGACATAAATGCCACTGTAAAATTACTAGCAGAGATTGCTCAGTACCTGGGCATACCTAATGTTAAAGGATGATTCAGACGCTCGTCAGCGTCTCTCCTGGCGGACTCAGGAGCGGGCATTTTGAAAATAAAGCAGCACGGAGGATGGAAATCCAACAGTGTAGCTGAAGGCTATGTTGAGAATTCATTAGAAAATAAGAGAAAAAGTTCGGAGCCAAGCCCCTGGCATACACGTAGATGTCGCAGCTTCAAATGAAATTAACATTAGACAAGAAGTTCAAGAGAATATTCAAAATATACTTTGAAAAAAAAAATGTTTTCAATGTTTGTGAATCATAAAATACTATTGAATTAAAATAATGACTTAAATGACAGTTTAAATAATGAAATAATTGTCAGTTTTCACAGTAATTAATAAATTATTCTTTGAAACTTGAACAGTCACGTAAAGTTTTTACGTAACTACTTTTCATAACTAATGCTAATGTCAAACGGTAACTTAATAGCGTAATTTGATAAATATTTCCGTAAAACTGGACCTATCACTCGGATGGAAACCCATTGGGATTGACATATGTGAATATCTTATTGTGAAAATTTATTCATTTTGTTAAATTCACAGATTTCGAGTGGCAACTAAGAAAAAATTCTATTATTCAAGTTAGTCCAGAGTATTAGAAACTGCTGGACTATAGTACAGTTGCCCTATATATATTTTATTTATATTTAAAATTCTACAGGCGTTCCGCTTTAAAACCCAAAAATGGTTCGTTACCCATTCTCAAATAAAATCACGAAGAATTTCTAGACAGAATTCATTTCACTTCGCCTAACAACCAACAAATAAATTACAATCGATTTTAATTGCGCAACACGTTAACATTGTGATAATGAAACCAATTGTTTGTAGAACTATGATCAAATAACGATAAAATCAAATATTTTCGTTAAGAGCGCCAACCGACGACTGCATACTTGGTACTTTGTCCCATGGTAAAATTTGACCTCTATGTTTCTCGAATGTCAGACAAGATCCATTTTTCTAATTTTAGAATCTATAGGATGAAAAGTTGGTATTATATATGTACTTCATCGACCAATCGGTATAAAAACCTTCAGAGGGGAAATAAAAATAGATTTGTTATTTTTTCTGTCCACTAAATATTTTGTCTGCGTTATTATTAACATAATGAACTAATTTAAATCAATCGACAAATTTTACAATGAACGTAATTAATGTGGCAAATTTTTGAATGTAAAAGTGTTTGTATGTTGTTTTTCCCAAATCGCTTTTCCAGAAGAACATTGAAGTAACTTGCTCTACTCAGAACCGCCTTATGGTACTAGCATCATAGTCTAAATAACACATCACTCAATAAGTCGTTAAGAAAAACACATATTTTTGACAGAAATAGATTTTATTCATCAATGTAATCTCCTTCAAGAGCAATACAATCATTCAAATGCTTTTCTAACTTCTCGATGCCGAGCTTGTAGAAGGATTTGTCTTTTGTCTCAAAATAGGTTTCAGTTTCAGCAATTGCTTCTTCAGTTGAGTTGAATTTCTTACCGGCGAGCATTTTTTTGAGATCAGCGAATGGCCAGTAGTCGCTGGGGGACAGATCTGGAGTATACGGGGGAAGAGGAAGCGTGAATCTTGGTGAAACAGTGGTTTTTTCTTTGACATATGAGGCCGTTTTTCCTCGATTTTTGTATTCAAACTTTATGTGGTATTCGCTATTGATTGTCTCTCATTTTTAAAGCTAGTCGATGAAAAATGAACAATATTCCATGCGCATCCCAATTGATTCGTGAGTGTAGTGATGGATCCATGTATCATCCATTGTCACATACCGACGCAAAAACTCTTATTTATTAGGTCACGTTGTTTTTGATCGACTGTGAGTAAACGTTGCACCCACTTTGAAACAAGCATTCTCATGGTCAAATGTTCATGCATAATTGTAACATTACTACCTTCTGATATCTTTACGGCATCAGCTATCTCACGCATATTCAATTTACGATTAGATAAGTACAACCAATTTGTTTTCTGGGGTAACCACCTCAACTGGACGATCAGAACGTTTCCCAACTTCGATGTCTGTACGACCAAGTTTAAATTCAGCAAAACAATAACAAATGGTTCTTTTCGATCGAGCAGAGTTCAGATAACACTTTTGAAGCCATTGTTGAGCTAGTATAGTGTTTTTTTCCATCAAAAAGCAATGAGAAATTAACATACCAAATTGTTTTGAAAATAACAAAAGTAGTTTCACTTAAATGGCTGCCACTTTTTTCTAACTAATCGAAATGTCATGAAATTTGACATATAGTCTTTTGAAAGTTAGCACTTCATAAACGTCATATAGATTTGACAATGGCAGCGTCATCTGTTCATCAGTGACAATACTTATTGAGTGATTTAATATCAACTATTGTTACCTTCATCCAATGAAACATCACATGACTTAGTTGCGCTTAAAAGTGACATGTGAATAACAGTTACTCATGGGTCATTTCTGACGAAAATCTGACTGACTCTCAATTGATTCGAACAGCGTGCATTCTTTAAATGGACCCCTTCGTCCGAAAATATGGTATAAATTAAAAAAAAAATCTTATTTCAGAAATTTATAGAGCAATAAAATGGGGAATTCCGTCTCAATTTCGGTGTCGGCCATAGGTGTAGGTCTTGAAATATTGTGTAGGGATTACTTAGGAAGCAGATTATACAGTTACGTTTTGCGTTTAACAGGTACCGTTTAACCTTCTATTAGTGCCTCTGGCACAACCTTATTTCGGATTCGGCTTAACCATGCGCCGTAAGGGCAATGGTGCCTTACCCAAAATTTTTAGACTATTATAAGTATATTTGTTTAGTTTAACTCATCAGTATTTGCAGTTAATCCGTAAATAGTGTTCACAGTATTAATTAGATTAGTAATTAAATGGCGACATTTACACCGACGAAAAGATGTTCCAATAATTCTCCACTATCAGTGAATGAAAAACTTATTATTTCAAATGTACACGATTGCATAAAATACGATTACCCGAAATTTACTGTACAAGAAACTGTCGGCCGATGTTCCCGAATGACTGGAGTTGGAAAATCTACAGTTTTTAAATTATTGCAGGGGAGAAAGCAGCAGGCCAAGTGGAACCTCGCAAGCAAGAAAAGTCCAGGCAGGCCAGTAAAAGTCCTTGATGAAGACACCAAAAGTGTAATTCGAAGAAAAGTTCACTCTTTTTATTTTAAAATAGAAATACCCACCCTAGATAAGATTTCAATGGAGCTTGGCCATGGTTACACTATTCCATTAAACTTTTATGGACCACTATGAGAAATATGAATTTTGGGGAAAGCATAACCGTAAAACACTTTTACTGGAAAGCGATGGAATTGTTTGCTGGCGATGAAAATAGAAGTATAAAGTAGATAGAATAGATTAATGAAGGTTATACAGTACCAAAAATGTGGTAAGGCAAAAATATAACCAGTTCTCACCAAGCTTTCATGGAAGGCCTGTCAACGGGTATTAAAATGCCTTCAAGTAAAGGAAAAAGACTAATAGTCGTCCGTATTGGAAGCGAAGAGGAATTTTTAAAAGAAGGTTTGCTAACCTTTCAGTCATGACATACGGGATATTACCACGAGGATATGGATTCGGATGTTTTTGAAGACTGTTATGGTGAAATGATAAAATATATTCCTGCTGATTTAGTAGTAGTTATGTATACCGCAAATTATCATTCTCAACCGACGCATAGAGAAGATTCCAACTTCATCTTGGAGAAAACAAGAAATTATTGACTGGTTAACAACCAAAAGTATTGAATTTGAAGATAATTTGACCAAAAACGAACTATTAGCTATAGCAAAGTTACACAAACATCGTTTTATGAAATACGCCGTGGAAGATATAGCAGAAAAACATAGTGTAACTGTGCTGCGCACACCGCCATATCATTGCGAACTAAATCCTATAGAACTTATATGGGCGCAAATGAAAGGATTTCTAGCAAGACATAACATGACATTCAAAATGAAAGACGTTAAGCTACTGTTTGATCAAGCCATTAAGGAAGTGACACCAGAGAACTGGCGTAAAGCAGTCCAGCATGTCATTAAATATTTTATATATATAAATATATTTTTTGTATAATGTTCAATAAAAAATAAGTGTCCCTAATACTATGTACATATTGCCTAATTTTTATTCTGTTATAATAAAATTCTTTCCTTATTACGAGTATCCTACCGGCACACCTTTGGCACACTATTTTCAGTGGTTGTGAATGGATAACAATAGGCTAAACCCATATATTGACCACAACCCGGGTGGTACTACCTGCATTTGATAAAAAAAATTTTTTTTACAATGAAATCAATGCCAAACTATGAAAATGTTTTAAATATTCGTTGGGTCACTCTGTGGTCCTTTTGCATACTTAATGAGATTTTATTACTCTATATATATATATATATATATATATATATATATATATATATATATATATATATATATATATATATATACATATATATCTGAAATCAACTATAGATTATCGTGAATAAAGAAAACAAATGATAACATTCATTATATTATTATAGTATATACTAAAAGTAATATAATTGTCATGTGTCATGTTCCTTAGTTTAAAACATAACGATCACAAAATTGGTACCTCTGCAAAATCCATAGAGAAAATTCAAAAGATGAATTGATAAGGAAAGAACAGATTTAAAATATAAACAATTGATCACAGAACAACGTCATGGTATCTTAGAAAAATTACTACTGCACATGGAAGAGAAAAAGTTAAACACGCTGCAATAATTAATGACGTTCCTTGCTTCGTAGTTTTTCTTTCGCAGTTGGTATTCCAAAATCAACTTTGATATATTTAAATCGGGAAAATATTTTACAAGAAAATCTACAAATAAATCTACTTTATCGGCTAAAAATAAAACGGACAAATCAGTTTTGCTTGTCAAATGTGAATCATGCTACTAATGAAGATTTTCTTTTTTATAATTAGTATGACTACGTTCATATTAATGAAAATGATTCTATTTTACTAAAATTGACCGCTCTTATTTTATATATATATATATATCCGAGCAGCAAGATAAAATGGATTTTTCTGATAATTATACAAAAGGCAAATAACCACGATTTAAACATTCTTGATTTGGGTTTTATTAACTACACACAGGCACATAAAGATTCGCCTAACACAATTGATGAATTAGACAAGCATTTAATAAATTAAAAGTAACCACCCTTAATAACGATTTTTCCATATTACAAATATATATGAAATCCACTATGTTAAAAAGTGAAGAATATTCCAATAAAATGCCTCATGTAAATAAGACAAAACTTGATTGCCAGGGTGGACTAGCTGGAAAATATTTATATTGCAAAGAAATGTACAATACGGCCATTAAATTTAAGGAGTATCGTAACAAAATTATTCTTATTCAATTATAGTTTTTCTAAAAATGTAATGTACTGTACTTATTATGTTAATTTTTAGTTTTATTGTACTTTTTTTGTAAATGTATACCAGACGAATTAAAATAGTTTTCAAAGTTTTTGTTTGCTTCTTTTTTATTGGTTCCTGCACGTAATTTTCATGAAATTGCTGAAAGACCTTAACAGTACCTTCTAGAACAAGGGACAATTAACAAAGGAACAATGTCGTAACTGCCTTAGAGAGGTTTTTCTGTCACACCCTTTTTTACAATACCAATGCAAATTGTTTCTGTAACATTGAAGTTTTTGCATCTACGTCAATGTTCTTTCGGAACGATGATATATGCATTCATCTAAAAATATTTAATCCCATACGTTAGCGTTGTAAAATATTTATATTTAACGAAAATAGTATTGGCAAGATACATAGGTGACGGTTAAATTCCACGGAGCCACCTCGTGTACTATTGGTCATTAATTATTATTATTATTATTATTATTGCTTCCTATGTTCATTTAAATTTACACGCTCTTATACCCGTATAACTGACTTTTCGGCTTAGATTTTGCCACACTTAGAGTGATCAGATTTAAACTTTGCACACTTGTCAAAGACTGACGACAATGCAATAAATGATCAAAATATCCCATTTCTATATCTTTTACATGAGAATAAGTAGGCAAACAACGTAAGCGCGCAATCCAGGACTTGCAAAATCTAGATACAATCATCAACACATTTGTACCTATATATTATATTTTGTCGCTCGCATTATATAGAGTAACGAGTGCGATAAAATTGTATTATAAAAAAAGTGTAATAATTTTTTTTATTCTGTCCCCATTTTCTATTTTAAATTAAGGTTTTTACTTTTTTAATTTAACGCTTTAAATTTTGCGTATCGTACTGGAACTCAGTTTGACACCCGTTTGCGTATCGTAAGTGCAAAATAGAATAGATTGTTCCTGGTATTTTTTTCAAATTATTGACAATAATTTCTGATTTAGATGCAGTCTATTGTATTTTCAAATAAGTTTCCTCAAAAACTGTGATAGATCTGATAGTTAATAAATATATATAGATATACATGATATAAAGTAGTTCAAATGTAACATTTTGTAAATTACGGTTTAAATTTAAACATTTAAATGTAGATAAATGTTTTGATCGTAATTTAACTCCCTCACGTTCTTTGATATTTTTCGATTGTTCTATCATAGATCTATACATTCGATATCACAGTTTATAATTTTACGACAATGGGGTTAATGGAAATGAATAAATATAAAAACACGACCTCAACCATAATCAAACTAAAAAATAATTTTATTTATAAAATTAAAATTATTATACTATATATGACGCGGTCAATCCTGCATTTTTGAAATTGCTGTGGAAAATAAACGGACGGATTTTTCAAAACTTTATTATTATAATCTTCTGTGTATATTAAAAAGCTTGGGCGTAAGGGTGATTAATCAAGTTTTGAAAATAACACCGTTCAGATGAAGGCGATTTCTAAAATTTCCAAACGGATTCTTTCTTTGAGTTCTTTAACCGTACGAGGTCGTTCTTCGTACAGTTAACTTTTCAGGAATGCCCACCAAAAAAATCACATGGTGTGAGATCGAGTGAACGGGGAGGACTAGGAATCGATCCGTTTTGGGATATCACACAGATTGGGAAAATATTATTAATGATATTCATGTTCACAAGGGCTCTATGGCTTATGGCCCCGTCTTGTTGGAATAAAATTTGATTATTCACTGCATGTCGACGAAGTTGAGGAATGAAGAATGACGCGTACATTCTATGATTCCCGATGAGAACATGGTACACCAAACTGTTACCTTGGCTGAGTGGAGAAGTTGTTGATGAAGATTTTGATCACTCCATAGTTTTGTTTCTTCACAAATTCCGAGAAATGGAAATGTGCATCGTCACTCATCCAAAGGTTGTGAACACTTTAACTTCAACTATGTCTAAAAACACTTCGCAGAATTGCCGTCGAAACGCAATTTTAGTTTCATGCCTGAGCCACTTGAATTTTATAAGGGTTATAGTGCAAATCTGACCTCAAGATCTTTTGGTCAGAACTGTCGGACATTTAAAGAGGGAGGAAAAATTATCAAATTTTCCATGCTCTACAATGGTCAACTAAGCTATAAATCTGTTACTTTGAGCAACAAACAAATTAGAACACTTAACAAAGTTACTAGTTATGATTTTAATCGAGCATTGAGATCAGCTATGATTACAAAAAAATAGCTCCGGCTTCTTACAAGATGTGGAAGGTCACTTTTCAAACTAGACATATTAAAGATGACAACATAACAACGCAAAGGAAGGAGATGATTAGATTCTCTCTTTGTTTGTTGAACTGCAATGATGGACCCAGAAAAATTCCAAATGTTTTCGAAAGAATCAGCAGAGATGGCTATTGAGAAGTATCCATGGGAATACATGCCATGCATAGTGCATAAAATTTTGTTGTATGGTGCTGAGATACTGCAGAAGTTGGAATCTTGTCGAAAGAGGCATAAGAAAGTAGAAATAATGGAACATACGTCGTACATTTACCAACGAAGACGTGTTCCACGAGCTACTGGAGACTTCAGATCCTTTTATCACTGACATGAGACCTGAACCAAAGAAAAACACCTGGAAATCAGTGATGCAGCTAAGCAACTGCTAATCCAATTTCCTTGAATTTGAAATCGAACAAATTTTAACTTTGAATCCCTAGTTTTTATTTACAAAATTCTCCTATTTTTAAGCTTCATTGAATTTTTAATTATAAGCAATCCAAATATACACAAATACTTGTTGCAACTTAATTTGATAAGAACAACCTATCACGAAATTTATCTTACCAATAGTCTTTCAATTCCTCATCGGCTATTCAATTTTCTCAGAAATTCCAGTAAAATCAGTTTAAAAGATGTATTTTTTGGCTGTGTGTGTAATGAGACAAACCCCAGATTTCTATGTTAATCCTTTCTCGAGATATTGAATTTTCTCCGCTTTTTGGCCATTCCACCTCACTGTGCGGCAATCTGTCGACGCGCTGACGTGAGTTTTTTTGTGCAGCAACTCTCGCGCTTTCAACATTTTTAGGAGTTCGAACGGATCACGTACTGCCACCTTTTTTGCTCGTTTTTTTATCGATATTTACAAAATGTGTCACTCACAACTTTATTGAATTCACATTAGGCACTGGCTGATTGCGACTAACTTTAAAATGAGTACGAAAACGACGCTGAATTGCTACAAAGCTACCGATTTGGTAAACCGATTTCAAAGCAAATGCTTGGTGTTGTTTTGACCACTGATACATGGGGACTGAAATTCTTTGAGGTGGGGAGCATAATGGTAACCTTGACAACTCTTCTCGCCCACTTTCTACGTATCCGCAGCCATTCGAAAAATGCAGGATTGACAGCGGCACCCTGTATAATAAAACCAAATGGTGCTTTCTATGAACAGGTTCTGTCTATCGAAATGAAACTAGAAAAAAATTATAAATAGTAACATCGAGTACTAAATTTTGAGCGACTTAGGTAAATAGGGAAATAAGCTCTACTAGGTGAGCTATCCTAGAGAATTATTTTAGAGAAGTTATCCTCAGTGAATAATTTTTAGTAATTGAAAAAATAATTCCTTCCCGGACAAAGAATCAGACTTATATTTATTGCTAACAAAACGCAAAGTTAGTTTAAAAACGTTATAGGGGAGAACCCCATGTTTTTATAATAGTGACATAAATTTCTCATTGGTGATTTTATTCTTATACAAAAAATTATTGTATAGTTTCATTAAAAAAATATATATAGCAAAACCTAAAAAAACTCCTTTTGAGACAGTGTTTTGAAAATCAATTCCAAAATGTCCCTGAATCCCTAAAACGGTAATAACGCACTTACAAGGCTATCCACATCAAGTTACTGTTATTGCGCAAAAAACAGCGAATATATTACGAATAGACTAGGTAGTTTAATTGACCTAATTATTTGAACTTGGGTGTGTCCAAAAAAAGATATCTATATTTTTTTAACGTTACATTATTTATCAATGAGGCTCGTGTAGACATTATAGAATGAAAATTTTAAAAGACAAGTAAAAACAGGATGATTGTATAAGAGGTATTTAAGAAGATTTACAAAATAGTTGACAGAACGTATACCTTTTTATTATAGATCAAAGTAACACACTCTTTAATTACCAAATTGTTTTATAAATATCATATAACTGCTTTGCAAGAAACATTAACGCGTATGAAGTTATCCACGGATTCCAACCATGATTATTTTTTTACAAAATAAACTGTGAAAAATAGGGATAGAGTAGACCTATAATGACATTTTAAGAGGCTTCATAATTTTACTACCAAAAATTGAAGAATAAGTAGATAAAAATTTGGGAACACGCGTTTTTGTACCCAGTTGACGAATCTAAAACGAAGATCCAAAAAAAAATAAAATATTTTACTATCACAAATTATTCATTATTAAAAAAATATAAAAAAACATAAATTTTACAGTTGAGCGCTGACGCGCTTCGTTCGTTTGAAACTTAAGTCCTATAATTTTTGTAAAATTTTCTTCAACTAGTAAAAACACTCTATAAGGAATCTATTAACGAAAAATTGTGATGTTTTTTTATAACGTAAAAAAATTCATAAATTTTACGTTTGAACGCAGATCAGCATCGTTCGTTTTAGAATCGAAGCCCCAAAAGTTTTCCAAATTTTCTTTGACTATAGCGAAAGATACTTAATAAGTACTCTACTAACAAAAAAATTGTGATGTAATTATTTTTTGAAACGCAAAAAAATTCATAAAGCTTACGCTTGAGCTGAAGACCATCGCTTGTTTGGAAATCGAAGCCCCAAATTTTTTTCAAATTTTTTAGAATTATTCAAAATGGTAATTTAATATCGAATAAAAATTTTTATTCAATAGTATACAAAAATTCTTAGGTAGCTAGGGAAATTCCACACAGAATAGTGTGAATGGCCAAAATGCAACAAATAACACATAAAAAATAACGCCAAGAACGAATCAAGACATTTTTGTATGAAAAATCTACGTAGATTCTCAGTATCTTCTCAAAAGATGGGAAAGACAGAATCTAAATATAAATTTGTTCAAATTTACAATTAACCAGAATTTGGCTTTGATTTCAAAATTTTCATGTCCTAATTTTCAGTTAATATGCGATGTACCGCACTTTTGAAATTTATACAATGTCTGCTAGCTCGCGCACTTCCAGTTGACAATCATCCAGTACAGTTTTGTGGATTTTCTTCAACATTTCTGGAGTCGTCACCTCATTTGGTTGACCACTACGATGCTGATCTTCGCAGGTCGGAAGGCTTCATTTATAATCTGCTACAATATATTTTAGTGTTGACAACCAAGAAGCCTAGTTCAGCTTTTATATTGAAACGCTGACCAATTTTTTCCATGTTTACAAATTCAGTGAAAACGTTCACTATTGATGACTGCCAAACAAATACTAAACAACGAAGCACTTCAAACTTTAAATATATATGGATTGTGTAGGTACTTTCTAATACAGTGGTATTTTTCAATCAACTACCGTCACATATAGGTCAGGTAAGGTACTTCTAGGACCATCCTCGGCTTATGAGTAAATACGAGTAGCCAGAAAAGATTTCCCTTGTGCTGCAGTAGCTCTATATAGTTGTTATTTTGTGAATATTTTGACCACCTCAAGAAAACGGTCTGGATAAGGATTATTTAAATGATGTTGAAACGTGTTTCTAACTTTTTTGAGTACCATTCAGCTTCCAAAAATTGTTATTTAAACGTTATTTTCCGTGAATAAAACTATATGTACTCTGGTGTACAATTTTAATTCTAGAGATAGTGGAAGACGACTTGAGCTATGACATTGAATATAGTTGCATAGAACTAGACGGCAACGATGAATAGAATTATTAAAATGAAACCTCAAGAAGTTATCGGCGAATGTGGTCAAGGTAATGTTTGTGACTGTTGCCAGATTGGCTCTAAATTTTAGATATAGTATGTCAATCAGCCGAAATTAATCTATATATTTTATATTTTCAATATCTGCATCTTTTTGGAAATCTTCCATAACAATTTATTATCACAATATTATTGAAAGACATCAAAATGTTTTCTTTGCTTATCCCGATTCTCTTTTGGCGCAATCCCAAGATCGATAAAAACTTGGAATCACCATTTTGTAGTAAATACAACGTAAGCAAAACTAATAAAAAATTAGAAAGTGAACGATTGAAATCATACTCGATTTGTATAGAATTAATAGAAGACCAGAATTGCTTGTAGCCAAAAGCCAAAAAATATAACCGAATATTTGAAATTACTTATCACTTTTTATGAATCAATACTTTATGTAGATAGAAACAAAAATTGGGTTTATGAAATTGTTTTACTAAGCATAAGAGGCGAACTGGAACAAGTAGCGTACAATTTTTTTCCATCGTGAATCTGGGCGCCAAATTAAGTAAATTCTTGTTAACTAATTTTAATGTTAACTACAGGTAAGTTAACTAATTCTGCGTCTGTGTCCCTACTAGAGAAGTTGTCAATAACTAAATCCGTCCGTCCATAACCATGTCAGTTTTTAATTGGTCTACCCTGATACATTATTAGTAACAATGTTGTTTTTGTGATAACTGCATCCTACCCTCCAACTTATAGTACTTATTTGATAAAAATAGTATATTACACTACAAGGGCCGATGAGCAGGATCGAGATTTTAACTTTTGGCCCGTGTAGTGTAAACGATTTTTCTTCATAGCCGGTCGAAAGTACGTTATTAATTTCACTTTTTATGACATTAATAATTATTTATTAAGGTTTGAGATAGCAATACTAATGATAGCAATTAACAATTTGTTATAGCAATAGAATAAAAGCTATAAATGATAAAAAGAGCTAAATAATTTAAGTAAAATTTATAGCTCTATTTTGTAAATTCTAATAAATTTTCTGCAGGACTCAGTATTGTTTCCTTAATTACAATTTTGATTATTTTAGCCATTTTATTAACAGTCTCTGTAAAGAAACGAAGAATTTCCACATTCTTATATGGTCCCAAGCTACAACCTACTCAAATCCAGATTCTCCAAGATTTGTTCTCAGAGACTTCGAGGACGAAGTCAACCCCAAAGAAGGGAGGAGAAATGTGAAAGGTCCCCGACACAGCCACACGACCAGCGGATTCCAAAGTGCAATAAACAATATTCACATAGTCAGCGGATTCCAAAATACGTATCAAATAAATATAAGTTCATTCAAAACTAAATACAAATTCGAGAAATCCCTTGTTTTATTATTTCGTAATGTTTTGGATATAGTACAAATAGATTTCATCATCATGTCTCATGCAATATATTTCGTTCAATCTCAATCCTATATATAGTAAATATAATCATCCTGTATAATATTTAAATTTATATGGTGATATTGGAGTTATCCCTGTGAATCATTAGTCTGCCCTGATGCACTTTGTTTTTGTGATAACTGCATCCTAACCTCCAACATTATAGTGTTTACATCTTATTTAAGAAATAATTTCTTTTTTCTAAAATAAATACCATTCTTGAAGTTCTCACATGCGAGGGACCTTATAAAAAAATTCACAGCAGAAATATTGTTATGAAATTTTGTTCCAATCTTAGTCCTATATAAGTTCAAAATGTTGTACTGTGAAGTATTAATACAATTTTTGATAAGTTACCTACCTCTAAAATTAGGGTTCTTGAAAAGCGACATACCTACTTTACTGGCCTATTGCCACAATGACATTGTTATTGTGTTAATACATGGTTTATTAATGAATTGTGTCGCAAATTATATACTATAATACATAAGCAACGATACAAACTACTATGTTGGATAGGTATTCACCAAATCGATTTATAACCGACTTATACCTCCTGATAATAACATTATTTTAAAATCATAAAATAAAAGTTCAATAATCCTGTTAATTCATAGATAATTTGTTAAAAACAATTCCAATCGTGGATTTTAAAACATTCTTCACATCATATATTAATTAGACGTTAAGCGAAGTATATATCTTTCACAGATGACACAAGAAAAAACACTTCTGGAAAATAAATTGTTATTATGAAAGTATGATGGAACAAATTCCCCTCAAATATATTTTTAAATGTTTTGATGATGTAGTTTTTAAATCATATACCACGTGACAATAATCTGCATCCAAAAAATGTTTATATCTTATACAACTTCAAAATTAGGATTTCTTTAAATGTCAAATTGAATTAAAACTTTATAGGAGTGAATAAAAACTCACCTACTAATACTGTAAACAAAACTAACACCCACATATTAGTAATGTTTTTGGTAAACATATTTATTTTCATAAATCGATTACTTTAAACAGACAAAAAAAAATTAATCACTAACCACCTAACGTTCAACTACATTCACAAACTGAATGTTATACCAATACCACATAATAAAATATGTAATGGGGATTGTCTGGCTTAAGATCGTACAGATTTTGCGCATTTCAAATTTCGATGAAAACATTCCAAACGTCGGTGATATGTTGCCGAGTTTATGACCTGAAAATCTACTTCTGAGTAGTATGCTCTTCGATCGAAATAAACTATTAAAAGGACAATTCAATATTAAAAATAGTCATCGTAAAAGCTTCTAAAAAATACGAACATAATTAGGAATAATTTTCAAATAATTTGTATATAGTTTAGTAAATTTAAAGAAATAGTCAAAAATTACTCAAACCACTCAATTACATTTGTTATTCATTAAGTTTATTAAAATTGAGCCCTTAAATAGCTCACGTACTAAGCGTTAGTTCGGAATACAAATAAGATATTATAGTTATGCAGATGAACTCAAAATGGCGGTAAAAAGGACGAAAATTGTAATTGTTGTAATTATGGCAAGCCAAAATAATGTATATGTTCATTGCTAGAAGACAGTTTTCTTGGCAATCAACCTATTTATCGACAAGAAATCAGCTCAAAAAATAAACATACATAAAACTGATAAACTCCTAAATTAAAAAAAAATGTTGATTAGTTGGCAACGCAGCGCGGATATATAGAGAGAATGTGGAATTTAACACAATATTGATAATAATTGTGTCTATTAGCTGACAAAATATTTTTATTGTATTATAATTGTTGCAATTGTTTATTAAAGCGTCATCTTTTATATGCTATAGTGAATTATAAAAATTTAAAGAATGGGTTCTTTGTGAATTCCATAATAGTTGTCTTTTATTTCAGTAGATGGCGTAATATATTCTAAACAAGGTTGTACATAATTATAGTAATGTGATAGTAGTTAATACATTGACTTCGAATTATAAATCATAAATAGGTACTGTACGTTTAGACGCATGAATTGTAATTCAATAAAATATAATGTCACCAAGTCAAAGGAGTGAAAAAAAATATTGCTAAGAACCTAACCAAAGACTACAGTAATGAACCTTATCCACAGTTTTAGTAAATATATGAAGAAAAGTAATTAAGCAAATATATAAAACAAAATGAGGGTTCGTGAATTTGTTAGTTGATTTTATTATCAATGATAAGATACTATCTCATTTTCATGATCGAATATAAATTGCCCGCCTCCATAATTTTTCAGTTGCTGCAAATATCTACTGGTTTTCGCGGATGGTCGAGTAACCGAATGTGACGTATTACAAATCGGACATTGTCGGAAATATTGGAGAGTGTACAAGTTCACGATTTTCACGTTCCTTTGACATAACAACATTCTATGTATACTGACTAGAATGTGTTTGAGGTATTGAGACAAATTGTATGAAAGTGGCGACGTGTCTAACATATTTTTGAAGGTTTAATAATTAACTTTAACAATGTCTATAAAACTTATTGGCGGTGTCGAAGGGTGAGTTTGACATTTATGTTATTTAATAAATTAATGGTAGCTATTACATTTTCGGTACTGTTGACATTTTCAGTTACTTTAGTTAGGAAAAATAAAAATCCTCATAAATCATATCATACTATATAGAAAACGGATAAGGATTTTAAGTGTTTTTGCAAAAATTTTAAATTTATTTGCTAAACGATAGTTTGAAATTCGAATTAAAATGCGCGCGAAATAACATATATTATGGAACATCATTCAACAAAATATTTAAGTAGTTAAAATCCATAAATAAACAATGCACACTCCAGCATAAAGTAATAAATCTACTCGAATGCAATTTTTAAGTGTTTCATTCTTGTGATTATTAATACTAGAAATTTTATTCTATACATAGTGGTTCATATTAATGTGTTGTGAAGCACTATATAATTATTTACTTTAAATACTTTTCTTGATCTATTCGAAATTGTTTATTGAAATTTGCTATTATTATAGTTGAATGAGTTTCAATTCGGGAATTTTTTTAATTGATTTTTGTATTTGAATTCAGAATTGGTTATGTTTATGACAATATTGAAGTTTGTACAAAATATTTAAGGAGTTTGGTTACTTTTATTAATGCTAGGGATACAATTAACCATAATAACTACTCGAATCGGTTTCAACACAGTCGACACAAATTGACTAAATGTATCCCAAAATGTCATTTCGAGGATGCTTAATCGGTTCCAGATAACTACCTAAAAATAAAGACCCAGAGTAATATCCGTCATTGATAATTGTTACTTGGGATAACGGCTTGTAGAAATCCTCTTTACACCTATAGAATCTCGAGGAAAAGACGTTTTAATGCGAAAGGTGTTTCTCTATCGATTTCAACAATGACAATTCGTAATGCTTATTTAAGATCCAGGTAACTTTTAAGGACAATACCTTTGATACCTGTGCATAAGCAATGATGGTTAGCTTGTGCATTGGAACACCAATTCTAGCATTATGAATGGAGGAACGCGATAATCACAAATGAGCCTCGTGGTGGATTGTTTCCAGAGATAATAGAAAAAAATGAGACCCATTGATACCCTTGCATCAATAATTCCATCCCTTTCTATGAAGTATAGTTATGGTCTGTGCATGAATTTGAGTTTAAATGTATTAGATGGTAACATGACAGGAAAGGTCACACAATTTCATGCCGCCATAGGCACTCAGTTAATTTTTATTGATAAAAATACGACACTACATCGAGATGAGTAGGTTTTAAAAGAAATGAGAAAATCAAGGTTCTCTTCAACTAACGCTTCCACCTAGGTCTCGTGATATGAATCCCATAACGAAACCGTACAGAATCTGAGAAATATTTTTCTCAGATTCTCTTTTCTCGTGCGATCTCTATTCTGTAATTTTCCTTATACCATGCCGTTTTTCCATTCTTGGGTGGGTCTTGTTAAGTAAATGTCCAATGTTTTTCTTCTAGTAGGGTAACTATGAATGGGTCTCTCAGTTGAGTTGTGAAAGTGTACTAATTTGGAGATAGATTCGAAGAGGTGCAAATCATAAAACCATAGCGAAGATGCGATTCGAACAACGATTAGAAAGTTGTTGAAGCAGTGCGAGAATCGAATTGTTTAGACACAGTTTTAATATCAAAACAAGCGAATCCAGATTTTTTTGCCAAGTTTTCTACATGTAAAGATCATCGAAGGGCACCGTCAATATGTAGACCAAAAAATTTGATCGAATTTGAGGATTGTATTATGTCATTGTCGAGTTTGGAAAGTTGTAAAACTCATTTGTAGAATAAAACTGAAGTTTTCACAGAGTTCAAACAGACGTTCGCGTCAGACCAGGATTTAATAGTAATGAGATCTTTGCCCTTGGTAGAATGTAAAGCTTGTATATCTGGGTCACTCCAGGTTACACTCCGCGAATAAAGTGATTTTACCATTAGTTCGTAAGTCTGTGACATTATTGGACCTAAAACAGAACCCTGAGGTACACCACTGCCGACTGGTAAATTACTCTAAACTTTACCATTAGCTTGTTCCAGTTGTTTTATACATTCTAGAATATACTCCAGAATTTCATGATTAACACAATCAAACGCCTTAGCGAAACCACAAAATACCGAAGCCGTATAAAATTTTTATTAAGTGAAGTATATATTTCATTAAAAACAGAACTCGTAGCATAATTAGTGCATTTATTAATGACGCTGCATACTAAAAAGTGCACTGTAGTGATTTGTGCAAATGGATGTAACACAGAATATTAGTTGTTTGTTAGAACATTCTATTTTATTATACACATTCCTTGATAAAATATTTTGTTTTTTTATTCTCTATTAGCACTTAATTTATAATTATTGTGTTATAAAAGATTTTGTAATTCATTTTGATTGACATGTAAATGTTAACAAATTTGAGAAATGCCATTAACTTTTTTGTTCTACTTACTAAAATCGAATATAATTAATTTTGTTAACGTCTGAAAGGCTTGGAGTGAAATAAATGGAAATAGTTTTGTGATCGAAATAACTTTGAGTTAATTACTTATTGTTAATAAGTTTTTTCGAGAATAACTCACAATATTAACCCAACATTCAGGTCATCTTGAATATTGCATGAGGTTATTCAGATGTAGATCAAGCGAAATTAGTTTCAAAATGGGAAAATTTGAAAATCCACACTATATATTTAATAGATTTTTTATGTAAAAAGAAATTCCAGACTAAAAGTTTTCAACGACATGAATTATGAAGGTACCTAACACATATGAAAAACAGGAATAAATGAAATTCTGAACCTTTCAATTTTTACTAAATTAGAATCATTATTTGTTCTTAATAAGTTTTCACGGGACAATAATACTGAAGCGTCTCTGAAAATGGTTGCCATACACATTACGGTTTACCAGCGAGGTCTATCTGCGCAGATAGATCAGAACTTTTATGGAAATAGACCTATGCAGGTTTTTATATCTGTTCAGGCGATCGGCATAACATCTAAATTAAATTCTTTTGAGCGACATCGTTTGGTGTACCTATGCGTGTGTGCAGATTGCGTCAGTTGTTTTCTAGCGTTTGTCTCAGACTATTTTTTTGTCGCTCGCATTGTATATCCACATATTCATTCAGCATTCAAATGGCGCCATCGGATTCAACAAAGAAATCCTTGCAGGATTCTGTTAAAATTTACAGTATGTATTTCACTATGTATTTGACAAAAACAAAGAATGCAGACAAAAAAGAAGTTGCTTATAAATTGCTCATAGAAAATTTTAAAGAAATTGAGCCAGATGCGAATTAAACAGTAATTGTTAGAAAAATTGATAATTTGTAAAGCAATATTACAAAAGAAACGAGGGAATATGAAAAATCTATAAAGTCTGGATATGATGATATAAACTGTACTGAATTGTAATACATCGATTTTTTCAATGTGGTTCAGGATCAATGCATTCCAAGAAAAATTGGATTACATGTTGACATATTTGATTTTGAAGGCGATCCTAGAGATTTGTACTAAAATACGGAAACAGTTTTTTTTTGATCAATCGGATCAAATTTGTTCGCATTATAAATACTCAGAGTGTGAGGTTTTGGAATGACGCAAATTTTCAGATATTTCATGTAATATACAGAGTGTTTCGGGACTTGATGCAAAAAATTCTAAAATTATTAGATGACGTGAAAATAATTCTGTGGCATAAAAATATTTTCTCGTATAGTGTGTTTGACGGAATAAATAATTCTACACTACTATCTGAAGGCCAGGCGGCTCATGCAGAATGGTTAACAATCCGTAACTTTTAAAAAGACCACTCGTACAATCTAAAGATAGCTCAAATGAATTTTTCAATCGATTTTTTAACAAAAAGGTACTCTTTGTTTAACTCGATAAAATTTATGGTTTAGAAAATATGTAAATTTTTAGATCGTTGTACATGTCTAAGAAACCGTTAGCCATAAAGAGACTTTTTAAAGAAAATCATCACATAATTAAACATTTCTAATTGAATAGCATACTGTCGAACATCATGTTCCTTACATAAGGAAATAATTGAAATGTAGAAAAATTTAGTTGGTTAGCCTTATCAAATAAAAACAAAAAAAATATAATAAATATTCGAAGTGGGTGCCTTGCATTTCTACACACTTCCGCTGTATACGGAGGATATTTTTTTGAACTTGGAAGAGCAGAATTTTTGCTTTATAGCATCATAATTAAAGTTTATTCTATCGATCATTTCGTTTCTTGTATTTACAGATGTTGCATGTACCAAACTGTTAGGAAAAATGTTATTAAGATGATATTTTACATCATTTAGGAAGTGGGGGGGAGCTGAACTACATGTCTCTGCGAATGTTTAGAGGAATATCACAAAACATAGGTGGGAAATCATTTTGGAGAAATTTTAAGTATCGTTGACCATTCAGGTTGTTATCTAAAAAATATGGACGTACTAAATTATTACCCACTATTCCTGTACACACATTAAGACAAAATCGTTGTTGATTCTTTGTTTGAATTGTACTGTGAGGAGTATTATAGGAATTAATAAAACCGTCTGATGTGAAACCAGCTTCATTAGTAAACAGTACATTTTCAACAAATGTATTATCAACATTTAGAAACCTACGAGCGTAGAACAGTATTGCTGGATAATCCTCTACTTCCATGGTATGCACTTTCTGTGAAAGGGGTAAAGAAGTTGCTTCTTGAGAATCCTATGAGTAGTTATCGTTGATACGTTAAATTGTTGTGACTTAGTTTCACAAGAAGGTTAATGCTTGGGCAGTTATCCTGAGAAACCACATTGTAAGACTGTTTTATTTTAATTCTAATTTAATACGTGAGATTTATCTGGAGATGGTATGAAATTAAGGATTTTTCTATATTTTACATTAGTTTATTTATAATCTCAGATAGGACAGCTGATGTACAAGCTAGAACGGCTGAAACGGTGTGCTCTAGGCTTATTCTAGATTGTAAAGAAGGTCCAGATCGATTGGGGCCTTCTGTCTTTCTTAACAACTGCTCCACCTAAATATGTGCGAAACTCGCTTGGTGACTTGTCTTAGAATCATACTATGGAGGATAAAGGTAAGGAAGATTATCTTTTATGGGAGAAAAGTTGAAAAAGTGTGCAGCTGTTTACGTTAAATAACTGTTCAAAAACCTTCCATAATGGTTTCGACAAAGGGTCTGGTATGAATGAGTTGAAAAATAATGTAGTGAATATAATTTAAAAGAAATTTACTTTTATACTAATGTAACGCTATCCCTGTTTAATGCATTTCGACGGACACTTTTTCTATAGGTACATATATTGTTCTCCTTCTCTTACACATAACGGATGATCCAGAATACGGCATTCTATTAATTAGCTGAATAATCAGTCATTTAGTTTATAATAACGTACAATGTGATAAAGTTTAAATTATTGAAAATTAGTTATTATATCTGAAACGATAGTTGGAGAATGAATGAATATAGTAATACCATAATGTGGGCATTTTTAAGTGAGTTCGGTAACGTCCAATCCTTTTAATGTTACTCTCTATTTTTTTACAATTGAAACCATTTTAACTTTTCTCAATATCGGATTATTTAGCGAATTATCGGAAAATAATAGCTAACTCTTCATACGATTTTTCCCTTAGTAATTTATATATTCATCATTTGAGCCAATTTCCGGAACATGTTGTTCCGGTTAATTTTCTAATATAATGATCCCAACTTAAGTTGGGTCTTCTTCTTGCTTCATCTTGTTTCAACGGTACCATTACGTTGTTCGTGTAATACATCCATTGTCAGTTCTTCCCGCTAAATGTCCTGCTCATTGTTTAAGTGCTTTTATTTTGTGGACTGTCTTCTTATCCACTCGATTCCTTTACGAACCCGTTTTGTTATTCTTTGCCTGTTTCAGCCCATAGAATGTTGTGTAAACTAGACAATTCCTATGACATCAGTTATCACCATCTTACTTTCTTATCTGTATGGTCTGGAATGGTAGTGTGCAATGGTCAAAAGGTCTTTTCTTGAGTAGAATGCCATCTATTGATTTTTTGGAGTGAAGATCCTAGTTTGTGTATTAGTTGACACACGATCCCTAACCATCCACTAATTTAAAAATGAACCATGTTCCTTTATTTGAAGAAACAAAACGATGATGAAGTTAAAATGGATGTGTTGTAATTGTTGCCACGGTGAAGGAGAAATTAAAAAAAATTGAGCACTAACTGTAAAAATAAAATTACCAGAGACTCTGCTGACTTTTTTATCCTACAAAGGCATTTACTCAAAAAAAAAACTTTGTACGATAATTTTAAAGAGTAACTTGTTAAATTTGTTTGACTTATCAATTTGAAACCAAGTAGAATTATAGAATTGGAGACCATTTTAATTCAACAAGAATACCTCAGGAGGAAGTACCTTGTTATGTTGTTTAATTTAATTGGGAATCACTTTTAACTTGGTCCTTATCTCAAGTTTAAATATTGCGTCAACCATTTCCTCTTTTCTTATTATACTCCATTCGATGACAATTACCTAATTAGGATATATATGCATTGTTGCAATTGAAATATATTACAGTAAACTCAACTTGAGACGAGGGCGTGTCTTTTTAAATTATCCACCTTTTAATTGAAAGCGCAACAGGGCTCTTTTCTATAAAAACCATTATAATGAAGCTAGAACGGAAATAAGGGTCATCGATCTAGACCACTTGAGTATGAATATAAAAAAACATGAAAATTCCAAAAGTCATAATTGCATGTAGTATGTTCTATTAGGATATACTAGTATTATGACTTAAATGTGTTGGCGAATAGGTATATATTGTTAAAAATTATTGATTTGAATTGGATCACCGCGAATATGATGAAAGTTATATTTCTTGAACTTATAATTTCAACTGAATTAGAAACAACTTGAGATAAATACCTAAAACTGCTTCTACAAATTCGCAGGTACATGTATTTTTTGGATAGTCTGATATTATTTTAAATTGTGCTGTAGATCTATGGAATGCTGAGGAGAATGTAGTAGTTACTTCAATTTTTTATTCTGATAACTTTGGAGAATATTATAGCGATTTTCCCGGGGATAAACTCAATTCTGCGTGTTTCTATAATCCCACACTTGATAAAGAACGATAGAGAATCGAATAATTGTCTATTACTTATTCAAGAAATGATTCCATTACATCGAATAACGCACTTCTACTTCTAGAATTTTTAATAAAAAATAATCGAGCAGAATCACAGAAAGTGGAAAATAATCAGATATTGTAGTAACTCCTATGAAAACAACATTTCTCTACGCTAAGTTTCTTAGAAATTCAAATACCCCAGATTGTTTAACAGCTGTTTTCATGCTTATTCAGTTTTATGTATGGAACACCTCAATTATGTTGGAAAAGGCGCTTGTACGATTTTTATAAATTTTTGTGTACAAGGGTCAGATCTTTGCCTTTTTCGGAAAAATAATGAACTTTTTTATTTCAAATCGATATCCCTGTATATTTTTCACTTTTAGAAATCCTTGAGAAATACATATTATTTTTCATCTAATTTTTCCTATAACTAAATGCAAAGTTCAAAGTTATAGCTACATTTGCGTTATCTTCGCAGAAGAAGTCAAAATAATACATTTAGGTGGCTATGACTGCTACAATATGGTGATAGGCGTAGAAGTCAACAAGAAACGTGTAATAACTTTAATAATTTATATTCTAACCGAAATCCCATAACAACATCTACTGTCAGTAAATTAGTAAAAAAGTTTAACGAAACTGGTTTAGTCAGAGATGTTTGTGTCCTGATAGAAGACGATCCACACTTGAGTACTAGTCAAAGATCCAGGGAATTTGATATTTTGTAAATATCCATAATAAAAATTTTTCGTGATAAATTCCACCCATACAAAGTAACGTTTGTTTAAGAGTTGTCAGATGACGATTTTGATAGACGTGAAGAGTTTGCAAACCAAAATGTTACAATAAAAACGATCCAAATTTTTTTAACGATGTTATGTTTTGCGATGGGGCCACTTTTTGTATTATTGGAAACGTATATCAGTATAATTGTAGATATTGGTCACGTAACAATGCTCGTTGGATGCGTGAATCCCACACCCAGTATCCCGAAAAATTGAATGTATGGGTTGGAATAATAGGCTACATAATAATTGGTCCTTTTTCCATTGAGTATCTTAAATAGTCCGGCGTATTTAGATTTATTGGAAAATAGTATTATACCTGAGTTGGCTCGGATATTTCCAAATCCAAATAAGTATTTTCAGTTACATTTAAAACAAAAACTGTATTATAAATTTTCAGACGATAACAATATCCCAAATGACAAAACTTGGCTACAACAAGATTCTGCTCCACCTCAATATGCGTGTGTGGTGAGGCAATATCTAAAGAATGTGTCCAGAAGATTGATTAGAAGGCGTGATCTTATCGAATGGCCCCCGCCGTAACCCGACATGAATCCTTTAGACTATTTTTTGTGGGGTCACTTAAAAACCATCATGTACAAGTATAAAACAAAACCTGCCGATATTCAGGAATTAAAATATAGGATTACCACACAGAAAAGAAGAATTGAGCAGTCAGTGATGTTGCAAAATGTATTGCAAAGTTTCAAAAATCGCATGGCTTGTTGTATTGAAGTAAATAATCCCCTTTACTGAATGCTTTCTAAAATTCGTAATTTTTCTACTTCACACTTCTAACATGACACAACATTTAAAGATTTGTCTTCAGTTGTTGTAGGTTTTCTGCTCCATGATTTGGATACACATCTTACTGCACCAGTTTTTAATAACTTACTGACACTAGACCTTGTTACGAGATTTGTATTAGCACCCAAAGTATTAAAGAATATTCAAATTAAACGAGTTTATTTCATCGTATCCATCTAAATGTACAATATTTATTGTAACTTTGGTGGAAATACTGTAAATGTAGCTATAACTCCAAAATTATGGCATTTAGGTATAGGAAACATTTGATGAAAAATAATCAGTATTTTTTAAGGATTTCTAAAAACACATCGCATGTCGTATCTCAAGACCCTTGTGTACAAAAATTTATAAAAATCGTACAAGACGTTTGCGAGATAATTGAGGCGCTCCATATATAAAACTCTGTATATCCGAAATAGACATAATTTTTAAGAAATAAATTGTTACATTGTGACGAAGGTTGAGTTCTGAATCCCGAAGCAATTCTTAGTAATAGTAAGTAAGAGTACAATCTCTCAACATGGTTAAGTTACTGGAAATGTTAAATCTGTTCAAGTTGGTCAGGACATTTTTGAAAATTGAAACATTGAAAGACGATAAAAGTAAAGTAATAAAGTACAGAAATCTATGCAATTGAGAAATATGCTCAGTTCAATCTAAAGAGGAACTATCGCGAACATGACATCATCATCCTGTCCGATAGTCAAGCAGCTATTAGAGATCTAAGCTTCAATATGATAAGATCCAAACTCGTTTTGAATTGTCTAAAAAAATTAAACGAGCTAGACCAGAAAAATAAAATTACCCTACATTGGATTCAGGGATACACCGGAGCGAAGGGAAATGAAATAGCTGATAAGCTCGCCAAACCGGGTGCAGACAAGCTTTTCATGGGACCTGAACTCTTCTGTGGAATCAGCTACAGAATAATGGAAAAAGCACTGGAAAAAAGTTCGATAGTTAGTTAGAGTTAGTTAGAGTAGATCTGCTGAATGTATCAACCTAAATAATAATAATCTACCGATACTAACAGGAGTTCTATCGGGGCACTGTCGTCTGCGATTTTTTTGTGCTCATTGTTGAGCCAATAATTGGTTAGGATTTGAAAAACAATTAGTAGTTTTGCATAAGCACAAAAAGAAGTGGCCTTTCCATGGTAAAGGTGCATAAATTAGAGTAATTAGACTATGAATTTCTCCATAATTATGTTTAGACCATTAATTATTGTTAGATAAGTATAGCACTTAACTTCTGGAATAAAATTTTATACGCGTTATCCTGACATTGACCCTTTACTATAAATATATTATCGTTGGAAATAAAATAGACACACATGTGAGATTCATTATCAAGTTCTTCAGATAACTTTATCATTGAATCATATAACGATAAACAATGAGACAAGCTGTCACGTCATATATGCCATTATCAATATTATTACACAAGAAATAAGTGATTTACATGATTAAGGATTATTTGTTTTATTGTGATTACTGGCAAATAAAATACTTGAGCAAAATTAAGGTAACAAAAAAAATAACAATTGACATTGAACATGAAAAATTCTTATTTAAATTAGATAACAAACAACTTCGTGTGAATTTTGTCACTCGTTATCTAATTTACTATTAACCATTCGGGTATGGGTCATTTAGGCGCGAAGGTTAATTTTAACTTTAGGTGGTTGTACGAGGATGGTCCCAGAAGTACCTAGCCAAACAAAGAAAACAAATAAAATTGGGAAAAAATATATTTATTTTTCAACGTAATCTTCTTTTAGCTCCATATACTTTTCACAGCGAAGTTCAATAAGTTTGATACCCTTTGATCTTTCACCACCGAGCCATTTGTTCAAGTCTGAGAACACAGGATATAATCCGAGAAGGCTAAGTGAAAAGTTTGTATGATTTTCAAACTTTATTTCATTAATTTTGGGCATTGCAATATGCATGTGTTATACTGGTGCATTGTCTTGATGAAACAACACTGTCTTCTTAGTCTAATGCGGCCGCTTGATTTTTTCCCTCAAATGTTGCAATAAGCTCGTATATTACTCGCTGTTAATAGTTTTTCCTTTTTTAATATAGTCAATGGAAATTACCCGGATAGAAGAATCTTTGCCTCTTTTGGGGCCGGTTCTCCCTTTTCAGTCTATTGTTTTGATTGTTCTTTTATTTCGGGTAGTAATGGACCAACGTTTGTGAGCAACCGCGACACCTTTCCTGAGCACAGCATTCTGTTGTCCAAATTTTCAGTTAAAATGTGATGTACTGCACTAGGTATGCCAGCTAGCGCAATTCTACTTGACGATTACCTGGAACCACTTTGTGGATTTTCTTCAACATTTCTGGACTCGTCATATCATTTGGATGACCACTGCAATGCTGGTCTTTGCAGGTCGTACGGCCTCGTTTAAACTCTGCTACCCTATATTTCACTGTTAATAACGAAGTAGCACTCTCACTCATAGTTGAATCCAGTTCAGCTTTTATATTGGTTGAATCAAGTAACGATGACCAATTTTTTCCATGTTTACTAATTTACTTAAAACGTAGCGCCTTCAAACTTGAAATATATGCTGTATAGATTGTGTGATGGTAGGTTACCGCCGTAGACTTTGAAATCATGAAGAAGCATGTGCTTTCTTTAACGAGAAACATTTAGAAAAATCTTTAATTACGATAAGCACAGTGAGCAGAATTGTTGAAAAATATTATGAAACGTGAAGAGTTTTCCAAAATCTGGAAGAGCAGAATTGCAAATTATATATTTTGCTCTCGTTGGAAGTC
This sequence comes from Diorhabda carinulata, assembly GCF_026250575.1. Lineage (NCBI taxonomy): Eukaryota > Metazoa > Arthropoda > Insecta > Coleoptera > Chrysomelidae > Diorhabda > Diorhabda carinulata. Next base: position 18,809,898 of record NC_079462.1, read on the forward strand.
GATCCTCATACAACTACAACAGAACTTGCCTTGCAACAAAATGTTTTCCAGTAATTTGTAGAAAAGTTTTTAAAGAAAGAAAAACTGTACCCATACAAAGTTCAACTTGTTCATGAACTCTCAGGAGAAGGTCTGGACAGACGTTTGGAATTTTGGAAAATCTTCATGAGACATTGTGATGAAAGTCCAAATTTTCTTAATAGTATAGTATTTTCAAACGAGGTAACGTTTTGTTTGAGTGGTATAATAAATCGACACAATTTTCTAGGGATTCACTGGATTCAGATAAATAACACCTAGTGCTCTCAAAAAATTACTCTTTTGGGAGTCAGGAGTCCTCAAAATGTTCCTTTTTGTTATTTGTACATACGATTCTATTCAGAGCGTGGAACACTTGTTCTGACCGTGGCGAAGTTGGTAGAAAATTACATACTTTTCAAAAAATAGATTTTCTAATAATATCTTTGTTAGTTGCATCTAAAAGTTCTTGAAAAATAATTCTCCGTTTCAATCCATTTTAAAGTTTCTGAAATAAAAGAAATGATAACAACAGACTCTGATTTGTCCATACCAATTGAGACTTTGTGTCTTTCTTTTCTTGTTTATCTATACGTCACACCACTAACTGTTTGCTCATCATTTTTCCATGCGTACTCAACAAAAATTCCATGATGTACACACCAACAATATCTTCAACATAATATTGGAAGTGGAGCAAATTTTGAAAAATTACATTAGATGAGCTAGAACGTGAAAGACTTTGACTTATTGTGTACCCGGACTGTTTACCAATTAGCGAGCAACGACTTTGCAAAATGAACTTACTGTCTGGTGGCTATGCGGCTTACCTCTTCTGGCTTTAAGAAGCTTGAATGTAAGTAGCTAAGCTTTTTTCGGTGCTTTCCTTTGGTTTCTTGGAAAAATGATAAGAGCTGTTGGGAGTTTCTTCGATGTTCCTCAGATGGTAGCTCACCGGGCAGTGTCCAGTGAGCATACCACTAGCTCATATTTGCTTAATCAAATGGCTTTTTAAGACGATCTGGTAGAAGAAAGAACACCTGGGGCTCTACTTTATGCTGGTAAATTCTTATCTTATCCTACTTTTTATGACCATAAATTGTTTGCTTTTTGAGAAACCTTTAAAATATTGTGGCCCTATGAAAGTAGTTATCATGATCTTCTTTGTCAAGCGATCAACTTACATGTTAACCAACTTTTTGGTTCTTTCCCATTTAGTTCAAATTCTGTGTGCATTTCCATAGTAACTTTGACTCAATTTTTGCGTTGTGCATAAGGTTCTCAGCCCATTGGAATAGCGAGCTTGGTTCTTGGGCATATACTCATGCTCCTACTTGTACATTTTCTATTTTGGAACCATTAATATAGAATACCAATGATCCTCGTGAAAACGCAATCTCTACATTTACAGTTTTGATAAGACAGGAAAATGTACCTTTTTTCTCCGTGATTAGTGTGCCCCATTAATCTGGAGAAGTGCACAACTGTCATGTTCCCTTAAGAATTTGTTAATTACCCGATTAGGAAAAGTAACCATCGCGACGGAATGATCGATACCCATTCTATATCTATATTAGCAACGGTATTTTTTGCAGTGGTAGTACACATTCCAATGCAGTTATAATGGATTCTTCGGGAAAAATAATTGGTCAGGCGAAAGGACCATCGACTAATCCATACCAGCAAGGCTTAGAAGAATGCCAAAAGAGATTAGCACAACTTATAAAAGAAGCCAAAAATCAAGCTGGTATATCTCCTGAAACCAAGTTGAATGCATTGGTAAGTATAGTCCACCAGAGCACGTATCGCTTCTTGAAATCCAATATTATTAAACTAGGGAACAATAAAAATAAAACTTGTTTTTAAAGAACTCAAAATTTAATAAAATGGAAAAAATAAAAAGGAAAAAGAACTGTCCATTATAGTTTAGTCTGCTAATTGATAGTAGAGATAAGTAAGCAAAGCAAAGTTGATATTAGACAGTTTCTCAACGACGTGCTCATTACATTTTTTTGTCGACCTATACATACTACGATAATCATTTTAACAAATTTTTGATTTGAAGCGTTGAAACTCTTGATTTTATTTATATGTACTACAAAATCAAATCAATTTCGGAGATGAATATTGTCGTGCTAATTCATCATTATATCATCACCGTCTAATCGTCTAAAGTATAGCAAAGGGCACCTGTGGGTGTTTCAGCAAGTTTTCCGAAACAATTTTGTGGATTATTGCTCTCTCTTTCCTTCTATTTTTGGCTATTTCTGTAGCCTCTCTCCATTTAGGTTTATCTGTTGCTGATCTTTTTCGATAGTTCGTCTCCATGTTCGTACAGGTCTATCTCTTTTTATATTGCCTGTTGTATTATGATTTAATTACCTCTTTTTATATTGCCTATTGTATTATGATTTAATACTTGTTTGGTTGATTTTTTTGGTTTTCGTGGTGTATTTTTGCTTTGTAATCGTTACCTCTATTTCCTCTTCCTCAGTTATGTTTCAAAGATGTTTACTACTTATCCTATTTGATCAAAAAAGTTTGCAAATATAATTGGTAGGTTGATGAATGATTGCTACTATATATATCTATATAGTAGCAAAAGTGTTTTGTGCTAGGCCTATTCGGTATCAATTTTGCTGTGTTGTAACATCTTTGTTCTTTTGCTGTTGATATTTGTCCAACTGGTGCTGCCTGTTAGTTTCTTCTTGCATTTGATTTTTATCCTCTATTTATCTAATCAGTTACGATTTTAAACAGGGTTGGCGACAAAACACATTCCTGTCCCACTCCCTCTTTGATTTTGATTTGCTGGGATAACCGTTCTTCGTTCTGTACTCTGGTTGTATCGGTTTGTGTAATTAATGATATCAATTTCTGATGCCAAAATACAAGAGAAAAGTTTTTATTTTGGGTACTTATGGATGTAACTTCAGATTCACGTGCTCAAACAGCACCGTATTTAAAACTTCACTCCTGGGAAGCTTTCTCATACAGTTTTTATATTATAAAATGAATCATTGGTGAATGTTGACGGTTTGCATTCTCCGTACTTTTTTATTAACAATACCAGCACAGTGTACTCTAGTTCGTTTGGTTATTCCAAGTATTCCAAGTACATGAAGCTAGGTAACTTTGTGAATGTATACACATCGATCACTTGTACTATACATTCCATATTTTGCAACATTCAGAAACCAAGATTTTTTCAAGAAAGAACAGGTCAAATTCTGTTGGAAGAGTTTTAAACGTGGCAAGCTGTAGCCTCGCATCAACCATCTTTTTTTATTCATCAATTAAGTTTACCGATATTTTAGTTACAATTAATTCATTTGTTGAATTTAAAATTTGACGAAATTAACGAATTAAATGTTTTCAATGACTCCCACTGACCTGTATACACTGATATACATTTGAAATTACCTCCAGGCAAATAATTAGCAAATTCTGCTTTGTTTGCTCCAGGGCAGATAATTGGCATATTCTGTCACAATTGCAAAATCTGCAGACAGATTTTGCAATTCTTCTGCCAATCCAAAGCTCTAGAAAAAATTGGTTCAAAAAGTATTTTAGCGTCTATGAAAATGTGGGGCCTCACCAAATTCCACAAAGTTGAAGCCGATGCTCAGGATTATCTTCGTTTAATTCATGCAGAACTCTCAGATAATAATTGCCGTTAAGCCACGGCTCTGGCGGCATCCGTTGGTGCTGGAGATATTTTAATGCAACTAGAAATTCTCAACTGGGAAAATATATCGCAGTGGTCGACCAAATGATGTGACGACTCCAGAAATGTTGAAGAAAATCCACAAACGGTACTGGATGATCGTCGACTGGATGTGCGCGAGTTAGCAAACATAGAAGGCATTTCAAAAAATGCGGTACCTCGCATACTAACTGAAAATATGTATCTAAGAAAGCTGTGCGCAAGATAGGTGCCGCGTTTACTCACAATGGAACAAAACCTGCGTCGTGAAGATGTTTCTATCGAGTGTTGGGCAATGTTTTACAAAAATAAAGGCGAAATTTTGCGCCGATTCATAATTATGGATAAAACGTGGGTCCATCACTTCACACTTGAAACTAAAGAACATTCAAAGAAATGGACTGGAAAAAGGAGAACCTGTTCCAGACCATTTCATCAGCAGGCAAGGTCATAGCTTCGGTTTTTTAGGATGCACGTGTGATAATTTTCATTTACTATCTTGAAATAAAAGCTATCAACGGCAAGTATTATGCGAACTTATTGCAATGTTTGAGCGAAGAAATGAAGTACAAACGGCCTTATTTGGCCAAGGAGAAAGTGTTGTTTCATCAAGTCAATGCACCAGCCCACACATCTTTGCAATGACCAATGGCCACAATTAATGAAGTGCGGCCTTATGCAATCTATTCGCCAAATTTAGCTCCCTCGGAATATTTTTGGTTCCCAGACTTGAAAAAATGGCTTGGTGGTAAAAGCTACTCCAACAATGAAGAGGTGATGCTGGAAGTTAATTGCTATTTTGAGGAGCTTGATGATTCTTATTATAATAAGTGTATCGAACATACTGAACATCGCTGGTGAAGTGTATGGAGCTAAAAGAAGATTACGTTGAAAAATAAATATATTTTTTCCAAAATGTTTTATTGTTAGGCCTGGTACTTCTGGAACCATCCTAGTATACTGGTTTTCAAAATTAATCGGAAACTAGGTAATTAGTAATGTTTAATAAATATGTACGAAAAGATTGATTCTTAAACTATTTTATTGGTGTTAAATTTTGTACAGTACAATGTACAGTTCTTCCAATATCAATTGCAGATTATAAAAACTTATATAAAAACCCTTGACGACAATTTTGTTTGATCTACCATAGGCGTAGATACCTCATTTTATAAATGTATTATTCTTATAAATACTTTTAAAAATATGTGTATCTTATGCGAGAATAAATTCGTTAAAAGGCAATAGAATCCTTATAAATTGGACAGCCGTTATTTAGACAGATGCACTTAATTGTAGTCCGTAAGGAGGTTTGGTTTAAACAGGCTACCAGACGTGAATTTAGCCCTTTTTGTACCCCATTCATCTATTAGAACTTCGGTAGTCTTTTATCTGTCGCAAATAATCTTGTCGCCATCGAACTATCCTTGATGATTCGATGATTGCCTTTTATTCAGTTTTTTGTGTTTAAAACCACATGTTGACAAAACTTGGCGCATTGTTTCCAAACTGGTATGATTGTATTCGGGATAAATTGCTACGTTTTGCTGTATTACTTCTAATGTCGCAACGTATAAAATCTTGATTAGCTTTGTCAACAGATTTCAGTTTTTCTTTACATATTTTTCGGTTCTGCGAATGATACACAGCAACCCCTTTCATGACTACTCGATAAATAGAAAATTTATTTACTCTATTTAATACGGCAATTTTTATTATGATTGCATTATCAGATATTTTCCTTTTTTGTACTTTCGAATATGGTTTAAATAACTTGCTGTGTTTGTAAATCTAAATCTTTATTATTAAATTCATATCTGTCTTTATTCTCACTATACTGTGCAAATTCATTGTCTTCATTCGCCCATGGTCATATTTCTATTTATTTCAAGAAATTTATAAATTAAATTATTTCATACTGGCAGTAAACATAACTGTCTTCTGCAATTGATATTGGAAGAAGTGTAACACAATATCAAAAAAGCATCGTAACAATGAATTAAATTATGTCGTGGGATGTTTTTTGTGTTTAATAGGGTTTAAGTTTAAGCGGCTGTGAATCAGAAGAATTAAATAACAAATTATTAGAAGGACTTCAATCAAATTATCCAAATTTAGCTGAAAAAATTATAGTTGCCAGTGATACCGAAGGTTCAGTAGCGACCACCTCGAATAAAGGAGGAATAGTCTGTATAGCCGGAACAGGATCAAATACGCTATTAATAAATCCTGATGGTACTAAAGCACAATGCGGAGGATGGGGCCATTTACTTGGAGATGAAGGCAGTGGTACGTATCATTCAAATTTGAATATGATACATATGGGTTGATTTATTAGTGTGATAAAATGCAGTGTCTCCTTTGCCCTTCGACATATCAATTTGAAAACTAAAGGAATTATTGCCATCATTAGTCTCCACATTTTAAAATTATTTACAATCTTCAAAATGCTGTGTTATATCAAAGTTATATTTTTGATTGAAATCGATATTTTATTACTTATTTGGGATTAGCTCAACATCCCCATTGCAATAAAATAAAGTTCAATGCATACTTTTGTCCTTTGAGATATTAATTTTAAAGGATAATAGCCATCAATAGCCTTCCCATTTCAAAATTATTTAAACTCTTACAGGGTATTCTAGAATGCTGTGCCATATCAAAGTTACATTTTTTCAAATAAAACACCCTAATTTGATTGCATATTTGGAATTAGCTTGACTTCCTCATTTCAATAATATAGGGATATGATGTGTTTTATGGTGTATTTAAAAAGGTACAACCAATTTCCCATAAAAATCGTAACAAGTTCAATACCCTGTACAATCTAAGAAAAATTCAAAAATGAAGATCCGTTACGGCCAAAGCATTCGAATATAAGTGAAAATTCTGGAAAATTATGTATTTCGTTAATATTAATTGAATCTGATACAGGGTGAATCAAAATACTAATATATTATATTCGCGGTTTTTTCAAACCCTGTATTTTATGTGTGTATCAAAAAGTACTATCAACATACTTATTTATTGAGATATTTTGATTTTTCTGTGCAAAACAATGATTATGTACTATGGGCGCTTTTCTTGATGTCGAGGTTAGTGGAGAGGTAGCACAACAAACAAAGTTCGATAACTTGAACTTAATACAACACGTGGTCTCGAGACAGGATAAATTTCTCCACGATTCCAAACACGTCATCTGAGTTCGTGTAAGTATGTAACAAAGGTCGGGTAGAAGGTTTTTGGATTTACTCTAAAGTCAAGTATATTGGGGAGGATTAATTTAATTCTATGCTATTGGGACATTGAAGGTTACCGAATTTCCTGTATCCTGTCAAGTATCGGTCAGTCAAGTGTAGATGGATTGTCGTTTTATTGAGGGAATTTGTTCGGACAAATGTGTACCTGTATTAAGTATCTTTAAATGCAAGGTCACATGGCGTGGTCGTCACAGTACATATATCAATTATTTAGAATTAATTGGGAGTTACTTGACAAAAACTGGCATTTTACGATGGCATGATATGGTACATACTTTTGGAAGAAATTGGATTAGGGTAAAAATGAATTTCACTAGATTTGATATGATTGATATGATCTGGAACGTTTTCCTGAAAGGTGGCAATCTACAAAAGCAAATTTGGAGAGATTGATGGAGCTGTTCAATTGCACAGGTTCGGTTAATTATGAACGGCATGAACGACGACTTTTGTGACAGAAGAAAATAAAATGAATGTTTTGTGGGCAGTTACTGAAAACCCACACACAAGTAAAAGAACTATTTCCAGCGAACAAGAACTGAGCTACTACAGGTGTCTGCAAAAAATTCTTGACAAAATGCCACATTTACTTGCAACAGAAATTAACTGAAGTTGATTTTAAAAAAAGATTAGCATTTTGTTGGAGGGCTTTATGAAAAGTTAAACAACAGAGAGACTTTTTCGACTATGTTCTATTTGGAAATGAAGCCACGTTTAATAAAAAAGGGTTATGTTAACAGACAAAATTTTCACTATTATTCATTAGCTAATGCATATCACATAGTGACACACAATCAAACTAGAAGGTCGTTGAGTGTGTAGGGAGAAATTGTTGGTGAATATGTAGTACGGCTATATTTCTTGAGGAACATTGAAATGCTGGTATTTATTTAGATTTTTTAGTAAACAAATTACCTCTTTTATTGGAAAAATTCCCACTTCGTATACGTCAAAGGATTCGGTTTTTGCACCTGCTCACGCTAATCAATTAATTGAATAATCTATTTCCTGAAAGATGGATCGAAAGAAATGGTCCAGAACTGTGGCCACCAAGGTCACCAGATTTCAATAAAATGGATTTATTTTTTTGAGGTAACATTAAGAATGAAGTGTACAAAATATCTCCAACAACAATATATGACATTATGAAGATAATGCGGAATGAATTTCGGAATGTGTCTATAGAAGGTTTTGAGGTCATTCGAACACCTCTTGTGATAATCAGACGTGCACGTATATTATAGCAAATAAAATAGCTTTTTATTAATTCGTTCCTGTAATTTATTTGTTTTACACTCGATTTTTCTTTATATCTAACCTCTACAGTACCAAACAGCAATGATAAAATGTCATTTTTTGACAAATAAATCATAGCCAAAAATCAAAACATTCCAAGAACTTATAATTTCAGTTAGAGTAATAAATAATAATAATAAAATACAGGGTGATTCATTTTGAAAAAAACCGCGAATATAATATATATAATAAATAATATTCCAGAATTTTCACTTCTATTCGAATACTTTGGCCGTAACGGATCTTCATTTTTTAATTTTTCTTACATTGTACAGGGTATTAAAATTGTTACGATTTTTATGGGAAACTGGTATAGATTTATTTAGTTTTGTGTATAAATTTTCTTGATTTCACATTATATGGAATTAACAATAACATAAGAACAAAATGTTATACAATGTTCCTAAAGATATTTGAACCTCAATCCATGTCATCCTTTATCTCAAAAAAGATCAGTGATAATAAGTTTGTCTGTTAGATCTATTCAACTATCAGATCCCGAATTTAGATGCTTACCTATTCAAAAAGCTAAAACTGCATTGAAAGAAAATGATTATGCGGTAAAAATGTTAAACAACATATTCAAGAACAGGATAAACAGATACTATAATAAATTAATAAACAAAACAGAAATGGACATATTTCAATGAATATAATATTAGTATAAGTCATAAAAGACAAAATACATTATCCAAATATTTCACTGAATTAAAATCTAAAACGCCCAAAAACAAAAGAAGTAATATTATATAAGATAAGTATCAAGCATCAGACTTTTTAGGTGCAATACGGAGAACGACTTTTGATTTGACTTTCTACTTCTTGTTTGTGAATAAATTGATACGGTACGTTCTTTATTATTCAAATTGTACCAATGACTGTGATTCTGTCTACACGGGGAGACATCTCAATATTTATAAAATAGACTAAGAGGTCATCAATATGATAAAAAGAATAAAATTGCATTAACGAACCACGAAATATCAAAAAGACATACGAGGATGTATTGATATCTAGTTAACCTAGAGCAGTTCCATGCATAAACAAAATATTGCGTTACCATAGCAACGAACAATAACTTATTAGAAGTGTCAGTGTAAAGTTTGACGTCAAAAAAGTAAACCAGAGCTACGCAATAAATTAAAAGTAAAAAGATGTCTACCGAAATTGCGAAAATCAAAAAATTGTAGTATCGAGCCATCATCAAGTACCTGTATTTAAAAGGGTTAAGAGGGAAGCAGATTTAGATATGCTTACTACCCTTGGTGATTGATCAATGTCCTTCGTATGCGACCGTAAAAAATTGGACTGCAAGCTTCAAAAGAAGTAAATTTTCCATTGAAGATGATGACCAATTGGGAAGGCCAGTTTCTGTCTGAGTCCCCGAAAATTTTTTATACGGATTCAAACACACCGGAAAGAGAATTTTTAGAAGTGGTTCACAAGAATAAAAACGAGAAAGCTATCAATGATAAAAAAGACTTAAATAATTTAACTAAAATTTATAGTTCTATTTTATAAATTATAATGCAGCTACGAATAATTTGATGGATCCATTCTACATATTTTTCAGATGTAAAAACTAAGGAAAAATTAATTTTTGATGTTAAGCAGATTTTATTTTGATATTCAGGATGTAGGTGATCTGTTTGATTAATATAAATACGCAAATTGTCAATGTTAAATCTTATTTTGATAAAGACAAAGTAGTCGAAACGTTAATAGTTATTAGATGCTTTTAAACAAAATTTTAATTGAGACCTAAAATCGAGATAACTTATTTACAAAACCATATAAAAGAAGCCTAAGAAGTAAGAAATTGAAGAAATTAAATTAGATGTATTTATTGAGTTGATCTTATTAGGAAATCAAGTTTCTGAAGGACTTGATAGTATATTGTCCTTTAACATGGCATTGAATTAATTACCCGAAAACAAATATATAACAAGTGATGATTATCAGTAGAATCATTTGAAGTAGGGGGTATTTTTTGCCATGTGGTCGCCATGACTGACGTATACAAGGCGCAATCTGGAACATCATGTACATCGAAGTTCACCACCATCGAAAAACTTCTAAATGCAAACTTTAACCGGGAAGATCATGTTAACCATATTTTAGGATAGATAAGGCAGGATTTTAGTACATTGGTAGCCAAAAGAAGCCACAGTGACAGGTGCCTATTATACCTAGTCCAAAGTTCGCCATTATACAAGCTTCTAACTAGTTGAATATTCCTCAGATTTGGCATTGAGCGATATCCAAAACTTGAAGAATCCCTGAAAAAAAATCAAGCACTATATTCCTATGTATTCTCACTTTCCCGGAAGGAGATTCTTCCTCAGGAAGTGGTATTCGGCCTCAGTTAAAGTATATAACTGTTACTCAGATGGGGTGAACAATCAATATTAAATGGACGCCACCAGCTTTTTAACGAAAGATTTGACACTTCTAGTGCAATAGGGTCCTTGCGTACTTTTTTTTATACCTTAACTATGTTTAGTATATAGTTCTTAATCATACAATATTTTTTAATTTTTTAAAACGGTATATTAGTTCATAGAAAAAAAAAATAAATTTAAATACCTAAATGACACGCAAAAAACGTAATTTTTGTCACATGACTAAGTGTGATGTAGAAAGTAAGTAAACAGAGTGAGGTTAGAAGTAAATAAAGTTTAAACAGAGTTGTTGAGATTCTTTAAAAAAACACTCGCACGGCTGTGAGTATTCAATTTTGTAAAATACTAGATGAAGTATCGTTGGTGCATTTACACCAGAATGTACAAACACTAGTATAAAAACACCAAATAAAGTTTTCGTGCAGGGAAAAGCGACGTAAACAATGGTTTCAAGCTATAAGAAGGGATTATGCAGGCAGTCCAGTATATGTTTGTTAAGAACATTTCAATGTAAGTTTTATCTATTGGTATTTGAAAAATGTTAACTTATTTTTATTTTTCACTATAGCTTGAAACAGATTTGGAAAATTATATGATGTGGAAACTAACACAATGCAAAAAAATTCTAAAAAAACTGCTGCTCCAACCAAATTCGATTGCCAGAAAGTTCGGAAAAGGGCATTTCGTGAAAAACCTCGTCCGATGGCATTAAAACGACAAAAAACCTTCAAAGCTATCATCTTTATGACTACATTTTCATAAAGTTCAAGCAAACAAATGTGATAATGACGTACTATAAGGAAGACTAATTAGTAGTACTCACGTATCTGCTTTTACTCCACGTATTTCAGACGAAATAAATAATTGATTATTAGCAAAGAACGTGGCATGGCATATACCTTAGGTAGAAACCTTTACAAAAACACAAATCGCACTTAACAACCAATTACCTCCACTCACAACAACAGAATGGCTTTTGAAAGGCGACATGCGGCGACCATGTTTCAGTATTTACTTACTTTCTACGTCACAACCGCAGTAACCAATAGAAACATGTTTTCTGCCACATGTTATTATTCAAATTATCATTAATTTATATTTGCGATTTATAATATTTCAATTTATAATACAATACAACCTAAATTCATAAATAAGAAGTAAAATTTTCAAATATGGTAAATACCCAAATTGTCGACGACTGTATGGCCGGTCAAATACAAAAATCACATATATATCCGATGAGGGAGACCTTTGCAGAACACAGGGAGTGTGCCTATTATCCACATATTACACACTTGTAACACATTTCATTATTTGCACCATATTTACCACAAATCACACACAAAGGCGACATCTGTCTCATTATTTTCATTGTCACTACAGATATCGTCCATTTCAATATCAGTGTCAGATGATGATGCATCGGTTCTTTTTCTGATTTTCTTTTTAGTTTTGAATTTATTTTCTTCTCTTCTTTTCGGTATTGACGCGCTTCCTCGATTTTTTGGCGCTTGTGCTGCTGATTAGTATTTTTCTCATGGCTTCGTCGACACATTTTATTTTATTTGTTCGAAACTTGGTCTTCTCTAGTTTTGCTTTTTTCTTTTCTTCCAATAAGTTTTTCAGTGGTGTAGATGTTAAAATACTCGAATGCTGTTTAGGTCTCCTGTTCGGTTCTGCCGGTATTTTTATTTGGTTTTGGAAGGAGGTATTCAACACTGCAACTGAGAGAAGGTGCTGATTTTGAAGTCGAAGCAATTGCAGCAACTTTAGGTTCCGAAGAGCAGCATTGCTGAGAACTTCGTCAAAGTTCTTGGGTAGATTTTGGAATTCCTTCTGATGAGATATCTTTTTTAATCGCAGTGTCACCTCCATCATCAAAGAGTGTTATTTCTTCTGGGCCATTTAAAGCACCAGTTGCCAAAAAATCATCATCTTTGAAGACAGAAGGGTCAATTGGATAGATATCTGTTGCTCTGAAGCCTGACTCTCCTTTACCCACTGATACAGCCAAAACAAAATATTTTCAAAATTGGCAATTTCATATGAAGTAATTTTTTCTCCTGCATGGGATTTCATGTAAAGATTGCACTCATTCTTATAATATGATTGGAGGGGTCCAATGTCTAATTGCTGAGTTCTATGTGACGTGTGGGGTGAAATAGATAAAATTATAATATTATTGGCTCTACAAAAATCATAGTCTGCCAAGGAGACATGACTGCTATGGTTGTCTAATATAAATAACACTTTTCCGTTTTCTGATGGTTTTGCATGGATGACAAACTGCTGAAGATATTTAACGAATAAATCCTCTGTTATTCAACAATTCTTGGAACATTCGTATTTTGGTCCAATAGGACCATCTTTCTCCCACAGAACTGAATGAATTTGTCGAGAGAAAATAAGCATTGGAGCTATAAAACCCCCAACGACACTTATTGCACAAACAACTGTGATAGTGCCCCTCTCCCAGCTTGTCATCGAGCCAAAATTTTTTCTGACTCTTTGACGCCAAAACTTTCCCTGGTTCCTGCACTGTGAAAATTTCAGTTTCGGCAACATTTTAGATGTTTCTGGGAGAAAAGTTGTTTTTCTATAACCTGCTGTAAGAGTTCAAAGAAATGATCGACTTCCTTTTTATTGAAGGCAGTGGCCCTATTTAAACTGGTTCCTTCTGCTTTTATTACGGCAATTTTATTTCTCTTCTGAAACCCTACTAGCCAGTCTTGACCTGCCATTTTTATTTCGTCCTTAAAATGATGTTTTATGCTATTCTTTTCGGCAAACTGAAATGCCATGCGTCTGACTTCTTTATATGTTCATTAATAAAATATAAATGCTAGATATTTTATCTGTTTCGACATTTCCACTTCCTGGTCCCTAGTAAAAACAATTTTTCTACCCAAAATAGGAGTGACAAATTTTCCTTTCTGAATTCTTTCTTGTAAGGTTGAAAACGGAATTCCACATCTTTTAGTGTCAGTTCGCATAGAAATACCCTGATCATATAATCGTTTGGTGGCATTCAGGTTTTTATCTGACCACTTTGCTCTATTGGTTACTCTAGCACGTTGCTTTGCATCTGCAATAAAGAGAAAAACTAAAATAAAAATTCATTTTGGTTCATGAGGTCAATGCCGGTTACTCGACCGGCATTGCCCTCATATGAAATCATACATTCAAAAATAATTTTGGTCCTAAAATGTCCTAAAATCACTAATTTCAAAACGTAAAACTAATCTATGATGTACCATTCAACTGACAAATTACACACATCCTTAAAAAATTATAAATATAAGAACTTACCGCTTATTTTCAATGATGACGAAATTAGAAGAAACACAAGAAAAACAAATGGCCGACTATTTCATGTCAACGCTTGCTGGTAGCTGATTCAGTCAAACACTCTCGATGCTGCGGATTTAAAAGCAGTCGTTTGTACCAAACGCTGTTGCTGGATCTATCTTTCTCAAAAAAATATAGGGGTGACCGGTATTGGCCACCGACTGCTATTACCCCATTTTACTCTATTAAATAGGTTGTCTCACGAATTGGGAAATGAAAGAAATGTGTAGAACCATTCGGAATGAAATTACACTAATAAAACAGTTAGTATTTTTTAAAATAAGTAATTCAATAATTGTTCACAGTACATAGGTGGATAATATTGCAAACAATTTTCTTAAACAAGATGTTATTTAGAGGAGATAACGGATAAACAAACAGTCAGAATTAGTAAGCGTTTTTCTTACTTACTATGTAGACATAGAAATTAGTTAAAGTATCTTGTTTAATCTACTGATCTAGCAAAACTGATATAAATCCTATTTTTCAGCTTGGTACGTGTCCCACACCGCTATAAAGTACTGCTTCGACGACTTAGACAATTTTGAGAAATCACCTTATCCTATAGACGAAGTTTGGAAACTAGTAAAAGTTCATTTCAATATCACAACCCAGCCCGATATTCTAGACTATTTCTATATTAAATTTGACAAAGCATTAATAGCTTCTTTGGCAAAAAATCTATCAGAATTAGCTTCAGTAAAAAAGGATCCTCTAGCACTACATATTTTTTCAAAAGCTGGAAGCTGCATAGCCAAATCCATATCAGCGGTAGTATTAAAAGCTAGTCCAGAATTAAAGAACAAACAAGGTGGAATACATGTAACTGCAGTAGGATCGTTATGGTTCAGCTGGGAATTACTAAAACCTGGTTTCATGAAATTTATGTCGACGACCACTATAGAAGAATTAACTTTAATAAGACTCACAGTTGCCCACGGGGTCGGAGCAACTTATTTAGCATCAGATAAGTTCGAAGTGCCATTACAGAGAGATTATTTAAAAAATTATACTATTTTATACAATTATAAAAAGAATAAGTGCCCAGGTCAGTATATTCACAGTTTCTAGTAATTATTGAGGTTAAAAGTCTCAATAATTTTTAGGTCAATGTGAAGCAACAGTTTCTTCATGAAATTTTGATTATAGAACGGGTACTCTATGAATAAATTTTCTCTCTAGTAAGAAAAATTATAATAACGTATGGTTATTGTAAAGTATTTTATATTTATGTATACGTATAAATTTGTAAGTTATTTAGATCGATAATATACATTAAATTAAAAAATTCGACTTTTTCACGTTTTTTTTTTGTGATAATATTTCAGTACATCTAAATGTATGAAAAAATATGTCCTGACTCTGACTGACTCATCGAGTGATCGACTGATTGACTAATTTACTGACTGACTGACAGACTGACTGATAAACCGACTGGTTAATTGATTGGTAGACTCACTAACTGATGGACTTATTCATTTACTGACTAACTAACTAATTATTTGATTAACTAAATAATTGACAATTAACTTAATAACTGACTGACTGAAGTCTTACTAACTCACTGACTGACTCACGCACTGACTGACAGACTTATTGATTGACTGACTGGCTAACTAACTGATTAATTGTTCAACTGTACTGACTAATTAACTAAGTATCTGACTGAACGACTGAATGACTGACTGACTGACGTCTTACTAATACACTTACTGACTCAACTGACTGACAGACTTACGGACTGACTAGCTAACTAATTTATTAATTATATTACTGAATAACTGACTAATTAACTAAGTAACTGACTGAATAACTGAAGTCTTACTAACTCAATGTTTGATTCACGCACTGACGAACATATATGACGGACTGGCTAACTAACTGATTAATTGTTTAACTGACTAACTGATCAACTTACTATTTAACTAAATAACCGACTGAATGACTTTATCTAACTAACTCACTGACCGACTCTCGCATTGCCTGATCGTCTGCTGACAAACTGACGGGACTTACTATTCGACTAGCTGTTTAACATACTAAGCGACTAACTAACTCTGACTGACTCATTGACTAATTCACTAACTGACTGACTGACAAACTCACTGGTTGACTGACTGAGTGATTGACAAAATGTCTGCCGTACTTATTAACTGACTAACTGATTATTTAACTAACTGAATGACGGACTGACTGTCTGCTAAACTGTCTGAAAGAATGATTCGTCATCGCAGAACTGAAACGACTAAATCTACCATCATGAAGTTTGGACGTAACCTTCCATTAAGAAAGGATCCCATCCCTAAGAGGGTTGAGTAGAGGAAAGGTATTTGTATGAAGGTTCAGCAAATTTGAAGGTGGAATCTTAAATTTTGCGTCTAGGCTCAATATTAAAAAATGATGACCGAGTTTTTGAAAATTCAACTCTTAAAACGATAAACAGGGGATACAAATATGTGTGAAAGTCCGTCAATATTCAAGTTAGTATATTAGAATGTCTAGACTCTTACCTGAGATATCACTTAAAAGTTGGTGATTAAAATTAAAAATTTTCAGTTTCAGTGAGGCTAGAAACTTGAAATTCTGTAATTTTCGTGCACTCGCAAAGGATTAACCACGGGTAATTTTTTCAATATTCCTGTTACTTTATAAGGGGGTGAAATTAACACCCTGTATTTAGTTGCAACAGGAATGATAAAACCTTCTCTGACTATTTATTCATTGGTAACCTAGAGTACAGTTCTCATTATTCATCTAAAGTGAAACTTCACTCAGCTTGGGAACTTGACCAATAGGTAGCGTTTTATGCTCTAATTGAAATACATTAGTGTAAAAAAACATTAACAAATCAGCACTTTATCAAGTCTCTGCTATCGGCGATGCCAATATTTTATTCTCATCTTAAAACTTGTTACTTATTTTATATTTTATCTTATATTCTTAGCGTTGCCTACCTATTTATTCTGTAAAACAAGTATAATTATATTCGGTAATTATTTAAAAATCATCCCCCATTCCCTTTCGACTTGGGGTTGTGAGGAGTAATAAAGAAAAGAGTACTGAACACAATAAAATAAATTCTTAAAAGAATAAAAATTTGACATTTTCGGAATTACGTGTGTAAACAAATTATAAAGTTCATTTGAAATTATATAAACAAAAAATTCAGCTAAATAGTCAAAATAATATGTGAAAAATATATGAAATTAATTCAGTGGAATTATGGACAATTATAATTGTAACCATAAGTAATTATTATTTTATCATAGAAAAATGGTTAATTGAAAATTCAGTAACTATTTTTTTATAGTAAAATAGGATAAAAAAGTATCAAGGGGTGTGGGAGGGGATATGTCAAAAATGTTGTAGAAATAGTGTTCTTCAGTAGAATCTAACCTAACAATGACCGACGGCTAATTCCACCTTCCATATATTGAATTACCTCCCTTTAACACCCACCACAACCCCAAGTCGATAGGGGGGGTCCAAGATGATGTTTAGATAATTACCTTATATGCATATTTCTTTTTAAATTTAATTTTTTTTGTATAGCCAATCAAAGAGGTATCAAAAAACAGTTGATACTTCTTTATTGTGTATAATAGAATGTCACAAATATATCTACCTGACGTTTCGAAGTCCCATATTCAGTAGCTAAATACCTGCTTTCTTTTAAACCCCGCAATTCAGTTATTGAATTATTTTCGCTGAACCTGTATAACAGATTTTGTTTTTTTAATGACTTATGGGATGAAAAATTGCGTATTGCGTATCTTATACTTTGTTACTTTTATTTTTTGAATAATTATGTTTAGAAATTACGAAATAATTTTATTGTACATAATAAGTTAGAAGTGTAACTTCTAAAAATATTAAATAATTTATAATAATAAACAAAAACTAGCATTTAAATTACTTCTTGTTACACCTTTTCTCCTTAATCTTTAGTTGCACTGAAACAAAAAAGGAAATTATTTCACGTCAAAATTTTATCAACTATAGATTTCTATAGAAAGAATTGAGGAAATATTTTGATGAAACAATTAAAACTCGAGGTTCTTTAGCTATATGCTTCTGTATGGAAAAATAACAAAGTAGACTGATATTTTTTACAAAGACTGTCGACAAATATAATGAAAACATTCACAAAAAAAACAAATACCCCTTCTGGACGAATTAATGGAGATGTGGCACATGGACGCCCTCACCACCATACCAATTGAAATAGGAATCTTAGGAGAAACGCCAAAAAAATGAAGCAGTGCTTAATGGCAATTGGCATTTAATGGGATTTATACAAACAGATTCAAATCAGTGTTATTGGACACACGTAGTATTATGACTAGGATTATTGGCCTAAAATATCATCATCGTGTCACTAATGGGCAGATGTACCCTATATTGATACCACTTATAAGTTTAGTAATAATAATAAGTTCAGTCTTCTTAATACCTTTATATACATCGTACTACAAGTACCAGGTGCTCAAAAAACACAATTTTAGACTCTACTACGATAGGTTCATTATAACCGATAGATAGGTGACGAATAACAGACCTGACATTATGATGGTTGATAGAAGAGTCAATTCAGTTCTTCTCATCGACGTAGCCATACTGAATACTCACATCATGCACAGCGAAAATGTGGAAATAGTTCCAGTTATTATATAACAAACTAGCATCGTGACTAAGACAAAGCAGTCTTCTATGGTGAGGGCCTATAGGAGCTCTACCGTTATTTGCTTTATCGCTTCCATCGACTCAAATCGGATCCCTTTCAAAACAGATATTTTTCTAACCTTTCAAGAAAATCTGAGCAGCCCCGTTGACGCAAGAGCTTTTGGTCAGCAGTCAGATTTTTTGGCACCGTTTCTTTATCGGCGTTTACTGCCTCGACAATCATCTAGATGCCCATTCCAAGATCTTCACGCACAATTCGGTTGATTTTGGTCACTGTTTCTGGAGTTGAAACAGTAACACGACGACTTGGGCGCTGGTCATCTTCAGTGCTCTCTCAGCCCTCACTAAAGCGCTTACACCAGTCAAAAACACCCGCACGAGATAGAGAATGCTCCCATTGGCCTCTCGTAACAATTTATAACACTCAGTCCGAGATTTTTTTTGAGTTTAATTACAAATTTGAGATTGATACGTTTTTCCTGTTTTTCGTCACACATGGTTTTCGGCACGAGAAAAAAACACGTTCGTTCCAAACCACAACTGCAAATACTATAAAAGTGATGGAAAGGTGTTTTGGGACGTTCATAGACAAGATATTTAGATACTCAACACACTACTCGTTTTTTACCCTACCCGTATAAGGCGCCATCTAGGCGCACCGTCTCGTTATTTAATAGCCAGACCTCGCACTTGCCACACAGTACGTAAGTTTATTATGTGATCCAAGCTTCATCATTTTGATACTTTGTATTCGGGATAGCTAAATGAAACTAAGCTGAGTAGTGCTTAACTCTTTCGTATAATAATAATCAGTGTATTCACAAACCAGGAAAGCATTTCTGGCTTGTGGAGGTGTTGCAGATTTACAAAAACCACCCAGCTTTAACAACTATGAAAGGATGGCTAACAGACCTATATCTACAAACCGGCTCAAGTTACATTAATATCGACGAAATAAAGTAGGGGAATATACCAGGGTGACTCATTGAGTCCATTTTCGTTCTGCCTTTCAATGAATACTCTATCTATCATACTTAATGATACAAAGTACAGTTTTAACATTAAAGCTAACTGTTACATCTCTCAGCTCATCTACATGTATTAGATCAAGTTATACGCGATAAATGTGCGTCGAATCAATTATTTTCTCGATATAACACATCGATTCTGCAATTGATGTACATATGAAATTTTAATTATCTAAATTAAAAACCTTACATATTGAGATAGGCATGTTATGTAACCACCCTACGGAGATATGGGTGATTCCGTTCTAACTGTGATTTTTTGTATTCAAAATTTCAAGATTTTAAAATTTAACTTTTCTAACTTTTTTATGCATATTATTCATCTATTTTACTGTAAAAATAAAACTCTAAGAGGAATTTACTACAACTTCAAAGTATCACGAGCAAGACACAAATGTCGGATTTTGAGTTCCACGGTACTGACTCATTTATCCACGGTACTGACATGGTAACTTAAGATATTAAACAACAAGTGCATCAATTTTCCTCAGTTTGATCATAAACATTAGAATTTATAAGGTAATTAGTTTAAATCATTTGTTACGACAAAAAAATTAATAATTTATCGGTAAATTCTAGGAATGGACATGACACGGTACTGACATGGTAACTTAAGATATTAAACAACAAGTGCATCAATTTTCCTCAGTTTGATCATAAACATTAGAATTTATAAGGTAATTAGTTTAAATCATTTGTTACGACAAAAAAAATTAATAATTTATCGGTAAATTCTAGGAATGGACATGACACGGTACTGACATTCAAGTGATGTAGTATAAGTTTTCTTTAAGTGGCAAGTTATATTGTATAAAAATAATGTTTAAATATCTTAAGAATTATTCAATTCACACAAAATTTTTATTAATTGATTATTAATTAATGACTAGTACAAAAAAACAATACAGGACATTGAATATCACAGTTAGAACGGAATCACCCATATCGTACAGAAAATGGAAAACGGTGAAACCAATAAATACCTTGAGGTTCAGCAGGCTAGATTATTGGATTACAAACGGGCTAAATCTAGAATCCAGGATCAGTACATAAAAAGAGTAAAATCACTCATGAAGTCCGAATTAAATGCAGGCAAATTCTTTCTCGTAATCAACACCTGTGTCTGGCTTGTTCTAAAGTACTTTTTTTGAATCCTAAAATGGAGTAGAAAAGAGCTAGAAGGTATTTAAAGGTTAACATGAACAATGGTGACGAAGAACAGCAACCACCACCTGAAGCCATCTGCCATTAGAACAACAGGTAATGAAACTACGTGAATTTTTATACAAGAAATCAGGAAACTTGACCCTACATTGGAGTTTATCCAAGGAGGATGAGGATTACTCACCTTTAAACCTCTGACTTAATCTGACTAAAATCTGGTTTAAGTTAGTATTAGTTACTGAGAAGTTGGAACAATGGTCACAGAATGCATTGGAGGTTACATATCATTACGAGCTCATCCATTTAACATATAATAATATCTGCTTGTAGTGTGTTAGCTAATACTATCTGGCCAACAAGTCTTCTCAATACAAGTACCAGCCATAGAAGGTGTTCGCAAATCCTCAAAAGTATAATATTTGTTGAAAAATATTCATTTTCATGTGGAAATGACAGCGCTTATTTGAATCAATTAATGAATTTCAGTTTTTTTTTAATTAGTTAGGGTATTACCAACGAGAAACGTTCATTTTACTTGAATTTGAAAAGGGTTTGAGGTGTTATAGTACCTCACAATTAAAACCGTGTCACGATATTGCGGATTCGCTCACAAACAAAGAACGAAGCAAAGTGAAGAAAACAATGTAATGAATATTGGTAAATCGCTGATAATTAGTAACTAATTACTACAACTTTGAAAATCTATTACACATCTAAATTGAGTTCTATAAATACAGAAAACTCAAAGTTATGCATTAGTGTGTGAAAGTAAACTACTTAATAAAAATAAAAAATTTTTGAAGATTGTGTTTGAAATTTCTAGACAAAACGAACGAAACGTTCGGAAACTGATAAAGATTTTGTTCGAAAAGAATAAGTATTTATCAGGATCGAAAATCATATTCCTGTTGTTTTATATAATTGGCTTTTTCACTGCGTTTTGTTGTATGGTACGAGAATAATTTTAAAAATTTTTTCTAATATTAAGATCACACTTACTTTTTTACGATTATCAACAAGGTCCGCAACAGGGCGAACAAGTGGGAACACAGGCACAAGGATCCGGAGCAGGACAGCACGGCGTTAAAACATACTCCAATTTACATGGTGGGACTAGAAGTACATATGGTATTTGAAAACACGGTCGAGCCAACTTATCACAAAACGATGGTCGGGGACAGATGGGACCACAAGGCGAACAACTCGTTGGACAGCGTGCAGGGTTACAACATTTGTCACTTGGTGAAGAAGGCGGACAACAACTCATACTTGTAATTTTGATATATTGAAATCAAATAAAATATTGACAAAAAGATTTGACGTATACTAATAAAAATGACATAAATTTCAACTTTGTTTATATTAACGACCATTTGTTTTCAAAATAATAATTTCTTTCAAATTTATTGTCAATATTTTCCAAATTTATGTATATAAATTAACATCTAAAAGATGAGTAAACCATGTTGTAGTGATACAACTTGCATTTCCTACTGTCAAGGATGTTATCCGACTTTTTGTTGTGTTCCCGTTTCAGTATGCCCAGCTTGTCCATCTGAGCCGTGTCCCTGTCCACCGATACCTGTTCCCTGCATTCCTCAAGCTGCTGTATTAACTCCAGTCATGACTCCTTGCTGTTGTCCATGTCCGTGTCCTCCTGAAAATCCACGTAAAAAACCATGTACACCATGCTAAGGTTTAATGTGAGTTGATTTAGAAAAACTGTAGTACGAAAATAAAATATTGATGCTGTTTATACTGTTCTTCTTTCTTAGTAGATATACATTTTTGTTTACTTTAACAAGGTTAAAATACTGACTTTGTACTACTCATATCCATCCTGGCCGCTCTAAAAATCCATTGGAGCAGTGAAACATTACTCCGGAGAAGTTCCTGGTGATGTTTTCATGGTAATTGGCTCATTGCTTTTTCAAAATGCTCCAACGTGAAACACTATATTTGATTTATTAGAATATTTTCGAGTTTTCCAACTGAATCTTTAGGAAACGAAACGATATGCCTTATTTTTTGACTTTTAGGACTAAAAAGAAATCGAAGAGTGGAAATATTTTTCAGATAGTTGAATTACGCTTTCTGTTGATCATAAATCAAACTAATAATGGATTGCATTAGTCAAATAAATCAGTGACTGCATGCTTCTTAACATAAGCAATAAATTTCATTTAAAAATATGAACAAATGAACGTTAACCTTCCATTAGTCGCGCGTGTATCTACGAGATACATGGCTAACTTTTTGCTAAATATTTATTCATGTAATAGCCTTTCCTAGAAGTACAATCGGCTGATTTTACTTTTACAACCCCTGGCCACCCTAAAGCCGTCTGACCGCCGGATTTGTACCTGCTAGATATAGCGCAACCAAAAGCGTCAGTTTATCTTCAGATTTAGTTGGGATAAGATCTCGTTCATTTCGACGTTTTGTAATTATTCAAACGTAAATTTTATTGTTTTTAAGTATTTATTTGTTTATTTGTATTCTAAAAGTGCTTGTGCGAGTGTCAAATTAAAACATGAGTACAAAAATTTACGACTTTTCAAAACCAGAAGATATTGAAGAACTTACTAGTCTCGCTTTTTCCGAGGACGAAAATTTACAAGAAGATGTGGATAACTCTGATGAATCTGAAACAGAAGACCACGTCGAGACAAGATCAGTTGATTCCGAGATTGATCATGAGTAACTCGAGCCCGTCCTCATAATATTATGATGAAGTTACCTGGTGTAATTGGTTAAACAGCCATAAACGCCGAAACTGAATTAGATTGCTGGAATCTATTTTTTAGTGATATGCTAAACATGATAGTTGATTCCACAAATCTATATATAGAAAGTATAAAAGCCAAATTCAACCGTGAAAGAAATTGTCGTCCCACAGACTTGATTGAAATAAGAGCATTGTTTGGACTGTTATACCTAGCAGGTGTATTTCGAGGAGGTCACCGCAATTTGAAAGATTTTTGGGCATCTGACGGGCTAGGAATTGATCTTTTCAAAATGGCAATGTCTGAAAAGCGCTTCAGATTTCTACTCAGATGTTTAAGATTTGATGAAAGGTCTACAAGAGAAGAAAGACGTGAATTTGACAAGTTAGAAGCTGTTAGGAATCTCTTCAGTAATTTCATTGAAAACTGCGAAAAACATTATCATCTTGGGCAAAACGTGACCATAGATGAAATGCTGCCAGCATATCTTGGTCGATGTGCATTTCGACAATACATACCATCGAAACCAAACAAATATGGTACCATCAGATTGGTAATATGGTATCAAAATTTTTAATAATGTTGCTAGATCAACTAAGAGGTGGCCGATGGTAATTTTTTACCATTTACTGAACGTAGCTGGAATCAACTCGCGGGTGATATTTCTTGGAAACAAAAATACGTTTGTCACAAGAAGAGAATATTTGAAGAAATTAGGACTAGCCTTGCTAGAGAACAACTAAACGTGAGGGCCAAAATAAAAAGTCTTCCACGACAAACCAAAGATTAGCTCAAAAATTACAAAACCTTGGAAGCACAACAAGAAGTTCAAGAGGCAACACTTGGACCAAGTAAAAGAAAGCGACGCGAGCCATGCTATGTAGAAAATAAGAAAACGTCAGTGTCTGCATATTGTTGTAAAAAATGTGGAATTCATTTATGTATAAAACTCCATACAAATATGATTTGTAATAAATGTTATAATAAAGAAATTGAAGAGGGTGATTACTCCGATTAATTTTATAAGTTTGTAAAATATTTTGAATAAATAATGTAACTTTAAACCTAGTTCTGCCGATAACCTAATTAAAATTTTACATATTTTACATATAAAATAATTATTTTTTTTTACTTAAAAAAATGTTAAATTAAAAGCGGAGAAAAGAAGTATTCATATAAAATTTGCTGTATAAATATATTAAAAATAATAATAAAAAAAAATTTATTTGATATATGTGTCTGCTAGATACAACGCGACCCAATACGTTAGAAATACCCGCGCGCCTAATGGAAGGTTAAATGAAAGTAACGTTTATGGGATACAATTTTAACTTTACCAAAATGTACGTTAATATCCTTGATAATGAATTTTAACTAATTTAATATTGAATTTTTCGATAAATTTTCACTTGTAGACAAATACTTGCTGTAATATAAAGCTGAATAGCATAAAATTGTAATGTTTTTAGTATTTATTTATACTCTTTCTATTCTTGGGGTTAATTAATAGATACTGTCTCTTACGTTATTAATTTATTTAAAAACTATACACTACACTAACTTATAATAATTCACTTATCCCTATCACTTAAATAATTTATTTAAATTCTTCGATTACTTTCTATTTCGGTTTGTTCACTACGACTACTTATTATAAACTGCCCTACACAAACTCATTACGTATCCCATAAGAATTCTAAAAACAAATAAATAAATAAATAGAACTTCCTAGAAATTATTCCAAAGGATCAATACAAATGAACCGCCTGCTATATATATATATATATATATATATATATATATATATATATATATATATATATATTAAATTATATATAAAAAGCAAACATCAAAGGTGTATTTAAATTTAAATCGTACACCCATTTCGCGAACTTGTTCGTAACATTATAGTAGAACGAACCCAAAAACGAAAATAGCAGTATAATAGTAGTATCTAGCAGTAATCACCCATGACTTTTATATGAATCTAAAAGTTCTTCAGCTAGCTAAGTTTGCATCCATATTGTTGCCTAAAATCCCCTTACAAAACTTACCAATGAGTTCAAAGGTCAAGTTCATGCATGGTAAGTTTTGCTGTAAAATTAATATCGTCCAGCAACTTTCTGATTTGTGGTCCAATAAAAATACCCTCAAGGCGTCACTTAACTTGGGAAGTTGTCTTAGATATTTCAATTCTTCACCCTCTTTATTTATAGCTTCCTTGAACTTTTCACCGGTTCAAGTTTAAAATGAAGCAGCGACAAAAGGACCTTCTCGGCTAAATTTGCTACACATAGTGATCATGAATTTTCCATATTGTAAAATGTAGAAACCGCGGTATTTCTGTAATTTCTGTTTCTTTGGTAAGTTTAAGTCCTTAAGATGGGAAACAAGAATTCTGACAACCTCAAATCACGCACTAAATCATTTAACTCTTTTGCATCAATCAAATGTGCCTCGTAGGAACTAGAGCTAGGCGTGAATGTGAACTTCCTGACGATTCTATTATTTTCAAAAACAATATCATGTCAATCCAAAGACGCCGTTGATATTGGTAGATTGGTAATGTGAGAAACGAATGGCAAATTTGTGAAGTAGATTTTCTGCTCTCTTTTTGGCCCAACCTTCAATCTTCGTCATATCAATGTCTTTGTCAATCAATCAATCATGAAAATAGTTGATGGGATCTCGCCATATCATTGGAATTGCAACCGACATACTTCTTCTTTTTCTGTCCATCCATTGAACCAATGACGCAGCACACACGGGAGACCATCAAAATATATGAAATAAGCTTTTCTCACATGCCAAATAAACTATGAGGAAGTCACAACTGTTCATTAAATAGTTTAGTAGAAACATTAATCAAAAAATTATACATTCGACTACTTTTTACTTCTTAGACATTTTTTATGTTTTTCTTAATAAATCGTCTAGATTTTAGAATCAGAATTAAATTTTTGATTTGTTTTGGTACAGAAGTAATGCAATGATCCACAACCAAAACAGTATGGGATATTTGCTTAAGACAGTTTCATAAAGATCTTCCATTACTAATTGTACCATATGGATGTACTTGACATAGAAACTCACATAGCACAACCCAAGAATTTGTTTGTATATATCATTTTCAAGTGTATTGTTGTAATTGTTAGTTCTATCGATTTGGTAAATTGACTTTGAAACATGTCTGTGTATTCTTTAATTTTGTTCCACTTTGTCTTTGTCTTGTCTCATACTTTGTGGCAATTTTGTTGCTTTGTTGTTGGTTTGTGAACCTCCTTTTTTTCCAATTTCCATATATTTTATCTTTTCTTGATTCATATTTTCATATGATATTTCATATTTTCCTGCCTTCGCGTCTTCGGTCCCTTGGTATTAGCTTTAATTATTATTATTATTATTATTATTATTATTATTATTATTATTATTAAGTTAACAATACCGCTGGGAGTCTATCAACTTGCCTTACCCCACCATTTATTTCAAGTTTCTGAAATGGTTCTATTTTTGTCATTATCTTACATGATTATTGACCGTATTTTAATTGTACAGGTGTAAATGTTCACATAAAGAAAAAAACATGAATACAATAGTTACAAAAGTACAATTTTATATTCACCACGGATAGTTTAAGGCTTACAACTTAAAATATACATTACATAGTATTGTTGACGCTTCTTGTACTCCTTGTTGTTACTGAAACAAATAAAAACGTTACAAATAAGCTAGAAAAGGGTAACTCAATAAAAATTATATTCATTATATTTTTATTGTTCGAAATACACTCCCTTTAGGTTAACAGGATAACACATTTTTTCATCGCTGCAGCGTTTCTAATTCATCTCAATTGAAAGATTGTTCAATCTCTGTAAACTATTGATTTAATTTATTTAATTTTAATTTAATTTTGGAACGTTTGCTCAAATTTCGCATTCAGCATTCCAAAATACAATTAGCATAACCTTATTATAGAAGCTGACCATTATATTGTGGCTGGTCTATTGGTGCCGCACAAGCTAGTGACTGGTATCGGTCTGTAAGCACACGTTAAGGCATTTTTTTCCTATGCAATTTTCTCAATTTCTACGTCTTTATGACCTTAATTTTGGGAACTATATAAATTAAACTGAAAAAGAAGCCTCTATTGGTTAGGTACTGAAAAATAAATGAGAATAACCCCCGACACGGTAACTACGTACTTCATAAGCAAGTGAAAAGATATTCATCGGAGATAGCTATAAAGGACCACTTTGATAGTATTTCATAGCACACACACACACACATTACGATGAGAGAAGGAGAGAAGGAGCTAATCCTTAACAAGAGATTTCCGTAATCTCGCATAGAACCAGAAAGAGAGAAAGGAGACTATACTCTAAACCTGAGTGTTGAAGAGGACCTGTCGGAATTTCAGGTGCTGGTGGAATGTCCTGTTGTCTGTCCTGTCCTGAATGTCCCCCACAAGCACACGTGTGTGTGTAGAACAGCCAAGTTTTGAATAGGTATAAAGCTTATCAACAAGTAATGTTTTTTATATCTGTGAATATTTGAAAAATAAAAACTGTTACTTACCTGTAAAAGTAGAATTAGCAACTACGAGGAGGTGGACAAGGTGGACAAGGGGCAGGCGGACAACAAGGTCGACATACGACCGGTAAAGTAGTTAGAGGTTGAAATAGGATCTGCAACGGCATATCAGGTAAACAATATGGGATATAACTTAATTTATAGTAAGTCATTGTGAAACACTTTTAATTTTGAAAGAGGTTCGAAAGGGTTTTGATAGTTTACTAGAATTTTGACAATTTTTTCTTATGAATGTTTAATTTTGTTGGTACGGTAACACTGTTTTAACATATCGATCAATAAGTCCTTGGTATGACAGATTGAGGCCTCCACAAACTATACTTTCATACGTTTACTTTGAATTATCATCTTTCATAAGACAGCTGTCAAAGTTTTAGTTCATCCAATAGTATGAATTAATGAAGATGATAAATTGAAATTGTGAAATATGAAGATGATTCAATTAAATTGAATTTAATTGTTTTTAATCACAGCAAGTGAACAATTACATGGATGTAGATACTTACAAAAGTTTGCTTGTGATACAATCCTACTTTGAGTGTGAAACTTGTAATCTTGCTCCCCCGGCTGGAGACTCTTCTCTCTCTCACGGCTCTCCAAAATAATATTTATTGCATTAAATAAAGTTTTAGTGAATGATAAATTCACTAGAAAGTAATGAAATTCGCTTTAACTGCGTATCTATGAAAATCATTTTGTTTTCTTGGATAACTAATAACTAATCAGTTATAAATTTCTTAAGGATTTTGAAAAGCGAAAAATATACACGGTGATCCATTTGAAATAACAATGCTCATTATTTTTCTGGAAAAGGAAAGATCTGATAACAATGTAAATACCACCGTATCACAAGAACCTTGTACACAAAAATTTATAAAAATCGTACAATCCGTTTCCGATATAATTGAGGCGCTCCATATATAAAACTCACTCTGTATATTAAAGATAAGAGTTCGGATTTTTCTAGGAAAAGCAAAACTCAACGAGAGTTGAATTTGATATGTTGATGTTGGGGTTCAGGTTGGGACATCGGTTATGTCTTTAGGGACATTTTAAATTCGATATGATGGTTTTTTTCAATTTTTCAAACGGGGTGGGAGATCGACAACCAATTAATTTCTTCAAAAACTGAGCCACAATAAGTGGAGAAAGAAATATTTGAAGAAAAATGTGGTAAATCGAATGGTATATTACAACCTATTAGGTTTTCATTTTCATACGCCTAATCTGAGCTTGCAACTATTAGTCCATAACCTTTGTCATGACACGATATTTGCTGTTCAACTTTCAAGCAGAGTATAAGCACTCTTTCTCATTCTAGCCTTTTTACACACCTTTTCTGGATTTAACCTTAATGAGGGCACATTCTTTCGCTTATACAAACTTTTGAATATTATCATCTTGTTTGCTTTACGTTTTTTTATTGAAGTTACTGTGTACTGTGATTTTTCGATAAATAAATGTAAGTAAGTAAAAATCCAACTACCTCTCTTAATTTTTTTAAAAAGAAAACGAGAGAAAATGGGGCTTATCATTGAATCAATTGATCATTCCATTAGATTTCACTATATCGAATAATTTCACGATTTACTTTTATATTGGAATGGTTTTTTTGTGGTTTTTCATATTTTTTTAATTACTCTTCCAAAATTTCTGAGAAATGTACTCATTTATTTCCAAATATAACGGTACTTAGAGTAAAATGAAAAGTGAGTATGCATTCAAAGAAAAATAAAACAGTTTAGACCAGAGGTGTCAAACTCAATTTGGCAGAGCCATTAAATTTTGAATTTGTAGGTGGGCCAGATTGAAAATAAAAAAAATTAACTGAATTATTACAACATTTTATTTGTTAAATTATATAAGTATATAATATACGGTTGTTAAAAATCATATCAAAGTTCTAATAAATGGTAGGATCCAGATACCTGACTTCTCTTATTTTTGATAATCTCATTGATGTCAGGTATCATATTCGTTGTAGTTATTTCAAGAATTGATTGGAGATGTTCATTCGTAAGTCTTGTGCGATGTTTCTTCTTATTTATTTTCATGACGGAAAACATCTGCTCACATAAATAGATGATACCAAACATACAGAGAATGCGTACTTTAGAAGGAAACCGATTTTAGAAAAAAAACACAAAGAAATATGTACAAAATTTTGTCAGAACAATACAACGTGTCATAAAAACTATAGTCAACTTCAGTAAATTAAAACACTTTATTTTTTCTCTTTAGTTACATTTTTCGTTACGCAGCACTATAAACTTTGAACTTATTGAACAAATTAATAAAGTTATCAAGTACATCCACAGCTATCAGGGGCAATTTGGTTTTCCACAAGGAGTTTCACAATATGGTTGGGTAAACTGAGGGGTTACCACTGGAACATAAACTACAATTGGCGGTCCACATGGACTTGGACTGCAAGGACCGCAAGGGGGACAAGGCATGTTTTCAATAAGAAAATTCACTTGAAATTTAGACTTTTTGAATTCCAGATATATTGTGACAATTTTGAAAGTTAATGTATTATAAATATTGACATGGAAACCATTTATAAAACAAATACCACTACTAAGACTAAGGTATTGTGGGTAGGCGTTAGACCATACAATTATATGGACAGCTACATTGATTGAGAAAGAAACGTCAAAACCCCCAAAAAATCTTGTTGTTTTCTTGTTTCTTTTACAAGAATTTATAACAAATTTGTTTTGCAAGAATCACTAATGATTCCTATTCTTTTTAAGCAATAGAGAACGATTATTTATTTCTAATAAAAAAATCAAAACGTGATATTGATATTTATTGTGTGCAAAAAGAATAGGAATGCATGAATTATAATCGATTTTGGGTGATATTAGTCCTGATGTATGTTTTGTTACTTTTCTTTTGATGAGAGAATAGCGAGAGAGAGAGAGAGAGAGAGAGAGAGAGAAATGCTTTATTGTCAATTAAACAAATAAAATTTCAATATACAAAATAAAACCATGATGAGTAAGTAAATTATAGTTTATAATTAGTATATAAGTTGTTTATAAGTCCATAGTTAAAATTAAAGCAGTATTTAGCATGTCCGGAATTATTAGAATAAAAGTCATTCACAGAGTAGAAGGCACTTTCCGGTAAATTTGCCTTCAAATTTTTGCCAAATTCGGGAAAAGGTGATAACGATTTGATTTCAATTGGCATGTGATTGTGCATTTTTCTTGAATTGTAAAATATTGAGCCATTAACTAATTCTTAACGTGGAGTAGGTAGTTAAATGTCGTGCACCCCGTTCTTAAATGTATAGTCGTCAAACGATGTTTCTGAAATTGGAAAAGCGTGCTTATGAATTAGGCAAACGGATTCAAAGAAGAATAAGGAAGGAAGAGTCAGAATTTTTAATCTTTTAAAGAAGAATTCATGGTTATAAGTAAAAACCCAAATATTAATATTAACCCTATTCCCACAATAGAAAACAAACAGACTGGGTGAAAAAATACAAGTATCTTGGTTCAGTCATAAACGCTCAAATGGATCCAGACGAAGAAATTATATAAGATCAGAATTGAAATGACTCGAAAGGCATTTGTGTGAGTGGAAATCTGGACCTTGAAAACTCGAGTGATCGAAAAACTTGAGGCATTTGAGATGAGGCTCTATAGACGCATCCCGAAGATACCCTGGATTGACAGAATCAGCAACGACGAAGTAATGTTGAGCTGTACTGTTAATACTGTTGAGAAAAAAAAGCTGTTGACAATTATTAAGATGAGAAAAACATCTTACTTATGACACATCTTACGCAACGATAAATACCTACTGCTACAAAACATAATGTAGGGCAGAGTAGAGGGAAAGAAAGACATCGGCAGAAAGAATAAATCCTGGCTCCGTAACAAAGAGAATGGACAAATCTCAGCGTCGGAAAATTGTTTCATGTTGCAAGGGACAGAGACGCATTAAAAAACGTGGTCGTCAATTTTCAATGAGAAGACGGCATGAGAAGAAGAATAAGAAAGAAGTCCTTGCACTGAGCAACAAGCGCTAAAAATTTTACAGATTCAACGACGTGAATGGTGGCGTTATTCAATAAAAAAGGCTGCAATGTATTTTTATATGATAATTCTTTGGTGTTAGAAAAGTTGCGACAGAGAAGATTAGAATCGCACCATGATAAAGGTAATTCGGTCACTAGATATGAGTAGATCAGGATTGCTCCAAGAGTGTCGTCTGCAAATAGACATATTTTACAACTGATATCTAGATAGGTGATGTCATGTCGTTTATAAATAGAAGAAACAAACTAGGGCCTATTACTGAGCCTTGTGGTACTCTACATTTTATTGGTTTGCAAGAAGTCATCAAATCTATAGAACCATAGAAATCAAATCAAAAAAGGAGTTTTTTGTGCATCTTCATGCAATTTAGGCCAATTATATGCTTCGGACCTGTTTCAATCTGAGGGAGATTTAAAATTGATGTTGTTTAAAATTAACGAAATTTTGAAAACATTTATTTTCAACGTAATCTCCTTTTAGCTCCATACACTTTTTTCAGCAGTGTTCAATAAGCTCAAATCTTTGACCACCGAGCCATTTTTCCAAGTCTGAGAACAGAAAATAATACGAGCCATGACTTTCTCGCATATGGAAAGGATTTTGCCTTCTTTCGAGCTGGTTCTCCCTTTCCATTGGTTTGATTGCTCTTTTGTTTCGGGTGAGAAGTGATGAATCCACCATTCATGGTTATGAAATCGACAAATTTGACTCCATTTCTATGAAACATTGCTAAAAAATCGATGGAAACATCTTCACGACACTGTTTTTGTTCCATTGTGAGCAAACGCGCTACCCATCTTGCGCACAGCTTTCTTATGTCCAAATTTTGAGTTAATATGCGATGTACCACACCTTTTGAAATATCTATTATATTTATTAGGTAGATTTTCATCAACATTTCTGGAGTCGTCACCTCATATGGTCAAACACTGTGATGCTGGTCTTCGCAGATCGTACGGTCCAGTATAAATTCTGCTACCCAATATTTACTATTGTAACGAAGAAGCAGTCTCACCTAGAGTAGAATCTAATTCAGTTATATTGGTTGAGCTAGTATCTTCCAAATAAAAGTATTGTATCACGTAACGATTATCACTTTTTCCCATGTTTACAAATTTACCCAAAAAGGTTCACTATTGGTGACTGCCAAACAAATACTGATACAGCGGTATTTTTCAAGCAATTACCACCATCTCTAGGTCAGGCCAGGTACTTCTGGGACCGTCCTCATATATTACTAGCTTATGTTTTTGATGCTGGCTTTTATGGTAGGTTTATATGGGACGTGAGCCACGATTGTACTCTAAGAATCGTGGTTTACTGTTTGTGTGATTAACATACATTTGAATCATATGATTTCATGTGAAAATTTGATTTGTTGGAAAAAGGTTGACAAACAAAAACATCATTTCATATGTACTGTGGCATAAAACATTATTTTGTTAGTCTCAGGGCTGCAAAACAGTTATGTCACAATAGACAACTTGCTAAATATTTTACCTCATTTGAAAGATTTGGATGTTGAAATGAGAACGAGTATATTGAGAAATAAACCACAAATAAACCAGAATAAACCAGAAATAAACACAACTGTGCCTAGTCTTATATCACCGTATGCTTACCTATGGGGTATACTGGAGGAAAAAAATTCTCAGCGGTTCAGACCTATCTAGAACTATATATGATTTACTAGGGAAGATCGTTGTGAGTCTTGTTGTCGGAAGATCTGCGTGACCTTTATGAATATTGTCTGCAATGGTGTACATTTTTAATGTACTTATGCCTTCCCCTCTAACTAGAACTTTGTTCACATGTAAACACTTTTAGGTATTTGCTTATTTTGCCACTAAAGAACTCAAAATCTTGATTGCAAATGTTTTTTCTAGCACTTATTGTAACGGGTGTCCCAATAAGAATGGCTCTCGGCCATATCTCGCGAACCGTTTATAGTACAGCTTTGGTAAAAAAAAAATTATAATAAAAGTTACCTCGAGAAAAACCTGGAAATTATTTACAGAGTTGTAGGCCCACCGCCAGAGGGCGTAATTAAATACCAAAAATTATAAAATGAATAATTTACAAATTTTGCCTTATTAAGATGTATTTGAACTATGATTATCGTATTCTTCAACAAATTCTGCGTATATTTGATTTTACAAGTTTTAGTCTATCTCTTCAAATAAGAGGTGGGGGAAAGCGGGAACTTTATTATGAAAAAAACGCCTGCAAGTCCAGTTCTACTTAACCTATCAATGCAAACTCAGTCTTTTTGAAGAGATCTCTTTTCTACCAATGTAGGAGTTATAATTTCGAAACAACTTAATGAGTAACATATACGCTAGAGGGCGCTATTATTTATTTTTTTAAATCTAGCTATCCTTGAAAAATGTTGAATGGAAACATGCAGTTTTAATTAAGGAATATAAAAGTAGATAAAATTAGCAGCAGAATAGCGGAAACCGCATGTCGATATCTTTTCCATATGATGAGATATCCTAAGAAATGTGTAAATTTTAAGCATTTTCCTTCAAACATAAATTACTCCGGGTTGACTGAACGGATTTTAACATTTTTGACTTCTCAAAATTGTTTTTCTTTGTTCTATTAATAATAGTTCCAATTATTATGTCAATATTACTTATGTTGTCAGCGAGAAACTGCGTTTTGGAAGTTAACTTATCACAGACACTTCCAGAATACCTAAAAGGCCACTCTAAAGCCAAACGTAGAGAGCGAAGACATATCTTAACCCTCTGGAAATCTATAAACATAACGGAATATTGGAAATACATAACAAAATATGAATTGCAAGATCCATCATTTTAATAGGTTAGCAAAAATATTGTTTGTAAGAAACTCGTAAAACTATTTATCTATCTCGTAATTTTTTTTTGATAGCTCCAACTGTTCATTACATCAATAAATGTGCCTAAATTTTATTAACGTACTTTGAGTGAACCAAAATTATATAACCATAAACATTAACCCTGAGTAACATACTCAAGTAGAAACGTTTATATGCCTTGAAAAGCAGAGATTTTTATTGGTTACTTTTCCAATATTTTTTTTAAAATGTTAGTTTAAATGAAAAATTTGTTTATCATGAGCAAAAAGAAAGTGTTGAACGCTAATCAATGAGATATGCTGGTTCTGATCGATGACAATTTTCCACTCTTCTGTCCACATTATGGAACTTTTGAGGTTTTTAGGCGAACAACTAAACTAATTGATTTTCACGAGCCTTTTAGAAGTATTAAGAAAATGTTTGTAGAGGACGATACAAATGATATTGCTGGGCATGTTAAGGTCTATACATCTAAATTATTTTAATTTTTAACGAGTCACTGATGATATATACATAAAGAAGCAATTCTAGACTTGTTCTACATTGTTTGCTTTCAAAACCCACTGCTTATGTATGCTACCACTACACCAACATGCGCAATTTCCATTTCGATAACCAAGTTATCGTTTTCAGAGACTAGAGGTGAACGCATCTTTAAATTTTTTCCTTCAGTCTCTGAGGATAATAATTTGGCTATCGAAACGTGAGTCAGATAGAGATTTGAATGAAAAATATTTATTATGCATCAGTTTAATGCTGTAGTATGCTCGCTGTTAAGTCCAAAATAAAATTATAAATTGATATAAATTCTAATTCAAGTTACATGGAGAAAATTCTAGAAGGACATTTATATAAATCGCAATTGTATTAAATATCGTAAACACTTCATCAGCAATTATTTTATTATAAATACGAATTATTGTAAACAGCTTGGCAATGAATATATGTATCGCTCTTGAATATATAGTTCATTCAATGAATATTAGTTAATTCGCTTTATTAATTGTATTCATTTAATTTTATTGTAAAATAAATTTTTAAAAATAATTTTCGAAAACCGAAAATTATAATTGGCGCAGTCAGTAGGATAGTGCGGTCGCGAGTTTTACGCAAAGTGCGATAAAATTTCGGACTAAGTACTTCAGAACCACAGCACTAAATCCAATTGTAAGTGCCAAGTTCCTATTTTTATTCCTTTTATTATCTATCCTTATCGATTTCGAGTAAGGAAGAGATAATTTATTAATTTTTTATCATATGAACGATTTTGATATGTTATTGAATACATTTTGTAAATTAAACTTAAAAGATAATTCTGAAAAAATGGCAACTTCAAGTCCAAAAACCCTAAATTGGGAATTATTTAAATTAAAATTAGAAAATATCAAACAGTACGATGGAAATATAAATACTTTAAATATATTCATAAACAGCTGTGAAAATTTAATAGAGACCTATTCGGTCTATAATGATCAGGATATCAATAATCATGTCTTGGAATGTATCCAAGAAAAATTAATTGACAAAGCTGAAATGATGGTAGGAAATAGGATCGAATTAAATACATGGTTCAAACTAAAAGAAGCTTTGATACAATGCTTCGCAGACAGACCCGACTTACACTGTATACTACAGGAACTAACAAGAACAGGACCATTTAAAAATGAGAGTCTAATAGCATTTGGAAATAGATTACAATTACTAAAAAGTCAAACGATCCAAAGAATTAGTAACAATCTAAATTTAGGGGAAATTGACAAAAAATGTCAAATAAATCATTGCGAAAAAACAGCTTTGAACACCTTTATAGCAGGATGTTCAGGCATCATATGCAATAACATGTATTTAAAAAAGCTTGTATCACTAGAGGATGCTATGGCTTATGTTGATGAGTTCGAAAATTTTGAGAAACTCTATGGCCAATTTTATGAGCCTAGAGTTAAGTACAATAATAATAATAATTTTAAAACTAATTCAATGAAAAACAATAGAAATAATCAATATAATAATAACAACCCCTACTATCAAAAATATCAGCAATATGATAATAATTATAATAGAAACCAATTTTATAATAATAAAAGATATAATAGTAACAATAATAATTATAATAATTTTCCTAGTCAACCGATAAATGTAAATCCTATGCCACAAAGAAGGCAAAACTATCCGACAAATGCACAAGTATTTGGCACCAGGAAAAATGTTTTCCGGCCAAACCAAATACCTGTAAACCATTTACCAAGACCAGAACCGATGTCTACGACATCGAGAAATTTCTCCTATAAACCTAGTAGACGTGTAAACATTAATAACAATTATAATAATAATAATGCAAATAATACTAGATATTTCCAATCGAGAAATGAACGACCAAATTTTACATCAGAAGAGTTATATAATAACAATAACGATAACGAAGAAGAAGAAGAAATAATTGATTTTCAGAATTTATATGAATCAGACGAAAATAATGATCGAATCGTAAATTTTCGAAAAGAGCCTCGGAAAAAGAATCAAAAATAGAAGAAATAAATTTTACTCCTAATGATCCATTCAGCATACTTTAAAAATTTCATAGAAACTAACGAACCAGAATCCAGTGAACAAATAATTGAAATAAATTTCACATCTAATAATTCATCACCAAAAATTCAAAAATTCATAAAAATGAAAGAATCGGAATTAAATCATTGTAAAGAAATAAATGAGCAATTAGAACTAGAAGAAGAAAAAGATAAATTAAATGTAACAGAGAAGAATTCAGAAGAAAATATTATAACGGTAGGAGGAATGAATAATAATATAAAAGGAGAATTAGAAGTAGAATTATTTGATAAAGAGGAATTAAACGTAGAATTAAAATATACAGGATTAGATGAATTAAAAATGAATGAAAATGATAATGAAAGTGAAGTAAAAGAAAATGTAATAGAATTAAATAGAAAAATAAATGGAATAAATAATGATGAGACAATGGAAGAAAAAGATATAAATGATGTTATAAAAATAGAAAATGATATATTAGAAAAAGAATTTTATGTTATAAAACCTGAATTAAATACAAATATATTGGATATACAAAATCAAAGTAATATCATTGATAAAAGAGAAATAAATAATGAAAATGAGAAAATGGTTATTAATTATTAAAAAATTAACAAACAAATTGATAAGAATAATAGTAATATAAGTTTAAAATATTTCAATAAAAAATTAAATGCGATATTAAATGAAAAGATAATAGAAGAACAATTTTGGAAAAATAAATATAATCATTCATTAAAAATGCTACGCAATTCAAGAAATTATAAAATGGATTTTTATACTAAGACCTTTCTTTCTTTTTTATTATTATGTTCTAAGAATAGATAAGAATTAGAATTAAAAGATAAAAAATAAGTAAAATATATAAAAAAAAAATTAGTAAACTTTTAGAAACTATAATAATAAAAACTTATTATTAATTGGAATATATATAAGAAACTTAATATAATTCATACCTTTGTTTATTTAACTAATGGAAAAGGAAAAGAATATAAATAAATTTAAATTATAATCAGTGTAACACAAATGAAACGTTTAAGACAATTTATATAATTTTGAACGAGCCTCTTAGTGTTTATCCTTTAGAAATAAGCCAATATGAAATTCATAATTTTAATTATTTGAAAGAAAACGAAAAAATAATTAGCAAAAATTATAATTGGCGAAATATGATAGAAATCCTCCAGTAATTAAATTCAATTTAACTCCAACAGCCAGTAAACCATTCGAACACATACATATAGACACTTTTAAAATAGCAAATCAGGCATATTCAACTATAATAGATGCATTCTCTCGTTACGGTCAAGCATATTCAATGTCAAGTGTGAATGGAACCTCAGTTGTTGATAATATATTAAATTATGTTACTCATCACGGTTTACCTTAAAAAATTACAGCTGATTGTGGTTCAGAGTTCAAGAATAACGACCTGCAAGATTTTTGCAAATTGCATAGAATTGAATTACATTATACAACATCAAAAAATAGTAACTCCAATTCATCTGTAGAACGTTTTCACTCTAGTCTAATTGAACCTTTTAGATGTATAAAAGAAAATAATAAATATTTAACACTTAATCAATTAATTAAACATTCAATATTGGCATATAATAGTTCGATTCACTCTGTAACACAATTTACACCATTTGAAATTATTAAAGGTCATATAAATAACCCCGATCCGTTTGCTTTAGACGATCATCTAATAATATCCAATTATATACAAAATCACAAAGAAACCTCTAAATTATTATATGAAAAAATTGAAGACAGAAATGTTAATATTAAAGAAAAAATAATAAATAAGAGAAATGAAAACATAAATGATCCCCCTTCCTATGAAAATCAAAATACAGCTTATATAAAAACAAAATTCCGAGATAAAAAATTACCTAAATTTAAAATGGCAGAAATCGTAAAAGACTCTGGTATATTATTAGAAACAAATAAAGGAACTTATCACAAAAACATAATTAGAAAACCAAAAACTAAAACATAAAAATTGTTACAGAATAATGAAACCGACAACAGTATTAATATTACTATTAATACATGTATCGCTCTTGAATATATAGTTCATTCAATGAATATTAGCTCGCTTTTGATTTAATTAGTTCGCTATTCATTTAATTTTATTCTAAAATAAATTTTTAAAAATAATTTTCGAAAACCGAAAATTATAATTTTCATTTATTCTTTACAGTCTATGAATAAGCTGCTTACTCATATTTAGCATTGTTAAAAAACAGAAGATACATTATCGTCAAAAAACTGAAGACGTATCTATCATCTACTCGATAACACAATTTACAGTAGAAGAATTCAACACATTGAGCAATCTGACGAGTTCTCAAAATCAGCTAATGCCAATTTAAAAATACCCGCCGTGGTGTAAACATATGTTGTTGTTGCTGTAAGTTTTTGTGTGATTTATGAATTCATTTGATCGACTTATTTTTTTCAGATGTATTGCGAAACTAGCTGTGCCCGCGACTTCGTTCACGTAAATAAGGGTATATTTTTATGAACTTTTATTATTCATGTATTACCAAGGATAAATAAAATCAATCTTTAATATAAACAGATCAATATATTAAACAAAAATTACACTCACAAATCTTACAACATAATATACGAGTACACTCGTGGTCAAAAATAACGCACCGATTTCGGAAAATATTTTTTGTTTAATATTTGCTATTATTTAACTTCTTTTCAATCATTTTGACGCAATAATAAGAAATGTATAGTAATTTTGAGAGATTTTTAATGAGTAAAATATAAAAATAAAAAAATTGCAATAAATCCAAATTTTCTTAAAAATAAAACTTGCATTCTAAACAATAATATTTCTTTCTTTAAACGCTAGTAGCGTGTATTTCCGTCTCTGGATGTAATTATTGCTAACATTCTCCTGGGAATGCTTTCAATTAGGTGCTGTATCACTTCTTGAGGTATGTTCTCCCATTCCTCTAATGCCGCCTGCTCAAGCTCATTTAAATTTTGAGGAAATTAAAATGTCCCAGACGTGCTCGATAGGATTCATATCTGGACTTCTTGGTGACCAGTCCAGGGTATGAATTCCTACTTCGTTTAGGTAATTCAGAATATCTGCCGCAACGTGTGGTTTAGCATTATCATGCATTAAACGAAAATCTTCATCAGTAAATGGCACAAACGGAACGACGTGATTTTCAAGAGTGTCAGTTATGTATCTTGCTGCGTTAAGGGCGGGTCTAGAAAGAGACACTAATTCTGTGCGGGTATCAACACAAATTCCTCCCCAAAACATGATAGATCCTCCAAGGAATGGCTCCATGGGAATCATACAAGACTGGGCAAATCTTTCTCCTCGCCGTCTTCGAATTTGATTCCATCTGGACCTCTTAGATTGATTCTTGTCTCATCAGTAAATAAAACTTGGCACCAATTTTCTAAATTCCAATCTAAATGTTAGACCAGCATTCTGAAGGTGTCGTCTTATTGATCTATCCGAGATATTTATATTTCTAGTCTAGTCTAGTATATTTCGGACTTTTCTTAAAAGGCTGTTGATCTCACATTTGCCATTGACCGATTTCTTAATGAGTTTAATTGAAAAAAACGGTCATCTCGAGGAGTTAAAACTGAAGGACGTCCTTGTCCAGGCCTCCTAGAATGTGAACCAGTCTCTCGAAATCTTTGTATCAATTTGCCAATGATTGTGTGGTGTACGCCAAACAAGTTTGCCACTTCACG
Organism: Diorhabda carinulata; assembly: GCF_026250575.1. Taxonomy (NCBI): domain Eukaryota; kingdom Metazoa; phylum Arthropoda; class Insecta; order Coleoptera; family Chrysomelidae; genus Diorhabda; species Diorhabda carinulata. The sequence continues at coordinate 18,851,304 of NC_079462.1, forward strand.
ATAACTTTGTCCCTGTCCAACTAACTCGGCTATTCTTCCAGCTTCGCGTTCACTTAACTGCCTAACTCTATTCATTTTTTGTTTAACTAGTCTCGACTTCAACACACCTTGATTGAATTAAATTACTGCTGTCCACAAGTTGGTACAACAATAGAATGAAAGAAACATTAAAATATGTATAAAATTAAAATTTTAAAAAACCACAAAAACAGTTATTTGGTGATAAGAAATTTTGCATTACATTCAAGATAAATTTTTGTGATAGAAAAAAAAAGAATGCCAGAAGATTAACATTTTAGGTTTTGATATTGAAATAAAGGGTGGTGTGTTATTCATGGCCATGAGTTTATATACTAAAAACAGTTATTTAATAAGTATTTACAAGGCCTCTTTATATACAACGTTGGGCGTTTGGTTTGTCGGGATGTTTACAAATAATTTATTTGATTCACTCACTCGGGAGAGAACAATGTATGGTTGACCGTGTGAGAAGCGTAGAGTCTGCTCCTGTGCTTTATTGATAGTCGTTGCATAACAAAGACTAACTGGGAATTAGCCTCCTTTGAAATTAAATGCAAAGTTGTTTGGGATAAGAGGCATTCTTGGTATAATCACCCGCGTTTGCCGCTCACGATCAGCTTTCAATCGGATATTTCTTTGGGTGGCCGTTTTCGCGGACATGAAATAACATTGCGCTCTCGATCTGTGTTTAGTTGAGTTTCCCTTTCGGTAAGGGTTTCTAAAGAAAACGACTTAAAGCTTGGTGTTCTCTAACCATAGCAAGTCTAGTTTCTCGATCCTCATTAGATTCCTGAGGTCAAACTAACTTTAATCTCCTAGCACTTTTAAGTATTGAGGTAGATTAGACCGTTTTTTAGGCATTATTCAAGATTCCTGAAATAAAATAAAAAACTAATTAGGAAGATGTCTAACTATCAACGCTCAATGAATACAAATGTGGGTAATCCTCTAGAGTTAACTTTTTTTAATAAAAAAGTATAATACTTATGAATCAAAAATTAATTTTATCACTGAAAACCTTCTTTAATCTGAATATTGTGTGATAGCTTCATTCAGTCCATTTGTATTTCCTAAAAAACAACAAATAGCTATTAGAAGTGGTTTTCATTTATTAACCTTATTTTATTTTATCAGATATCAGATAACAGTTTATTTTATCAGATATCACCTGAAAAATAATTTCGCACACTAAACACAATTTATCTGTGTCGTCGAACGAAACACAAAATAAAACCCGTGACAATTATGACAGTCTACCTTCATTTGTTACTCGAATTGAAAAAGTGCCATCTGTACAAATTTGGTCGAATCAACATGTGACATGCGAGATAAGGTGTTAGCGTTGGGCTATGTTATAGCATAAAAATATCTTACAGCATGAAATAGATACAGAATAGGTTCGTTAGGTTGCGCTTATAATATCAATACTACAATTATGGCTAAAATCATTTTTTTATTTATTAATTTTTCCATGGCAACGACTTAATATCGAATACATCCTAGGTACTTACTTACATGTTGCTCAAATTACGCCGAAGGCAGCCGCGAAGCTAAGAGCCAAACAAAAGTTTAAAATTAACTTTAGATCAACAAAACTTTTTTTTCGGACACCAATTTTGATCAAATATAGCCTAAATGTTGCTCCAGGCTGAGCTGAAGAAATTAGTGAAAGTTTTATGAAAATCCGTCCATCAGTTCTAGAGATTATCGTGTAGAAACATACAGATAGACGGACATTTTCTTCAAACCTTGTATTTTTTGTTCAGCTACACTTCATCACCTACATTCATTTTTTTTTGAAAAACAAACCAATGGACAGACACGCCGATTCTTCAGTTTTATTATAGTATAGATTGCTTCTGAATGAGTGTAAATAAGCGTTAAATATAATCTGAAACGCAATAAATTGGAAACTTGTGGAAAATGAGTAGGATTCTGACTAAACCTCTCCTCATCTAATGAAAAGGAGTTAACTCCATCTAAAGCTCAAGCTTGTCCTTGTATCTGTCAGCTGCCACTGGATTTTCACTTTGCAACCTACTCATGTTTGATAAACTTGATTGCAACAGTGCAAATTAATGTCAGAAAAGCACAAAGTAAGACGTAGATCATGTTTTGCACAATTATGAATTTTAAAGATGAACCACAGCTGATGTATCCTCTTTTAAAAAAATTAAAGATAATTATAAAAACATACAGTTAAAAACAAAACTGCTCGTATTCTATTTATCTACTTAAATCCTTGAATAATATCCATTAGACGAGGCCACTTTGACAAGACTAGAGCTTAGTTATCCACATAATAAGAACTATTGTCTCGTAGAAACTTTAGTCAAACTTTACCTTCTCTTTGTTTCCTGTCAATTAAAACCTCAAATCTCAGTTTTTAATTTTATCAGACCCCAGTCCATCATTCTGTACTCACAGCTTATTAATTTATTTTGTTATATTATTTTTGAACTAATGTATTTTATACTTTTCTTTAATTTCTTATTTCTTAGACCTTTTGATATATTTGTACTTTTAAATGTTCTGATTTAAAATTAGTTTCTTTTATAATTATACGAGTATAATTGAAAATTATAGAAGAAACTAATTTTATATCAGAGACTCAAAGTATATTGATAAGCAGCATGTAATTGTATCAGTGTCAAGATTTTATGATTTATTTCTTTCCAAAGAGCAGTGGGCCATTTTCAAACTAACAAGCAAATTATATGTCAAATAAGTTGAGTTTAATTTTAATTTTGAAATATTTCCTCCATTTTATTGTATCATCTACATTCAAAATGAAAGTTTGTAATACATGTAGATAATAGTTTCGATGTAGGTATTTTTGGATAAAAATTGTGATATGGTTCAATTTTGCTTCGATTTAGTTCCTTCAAAAGTTTGCAAATGTGTTGGCTACCTTCTAAACATACCAAGGAGAAGGAGAGCAGAAGAATGTGAAAGTTTTAATACTGTTGATTCTTCAAGCTTCGATATAGGACCACCACGTGAATATTCTATTATTTCTAATCCCATATTTACATCTAAATGAAGTGTACTGTGAAAATTTATGGATGCTCCTAGAGATTTGGGATTTGTTTTAATCATCTGGATCAATGTAGGTTTCAAAGAGGTGGTTTCAGAAAAGCGACTGGATTCATCAGTCAGCGATATTGAACGTGATAAGAGTGTATCATTGATAGAATTCAGTAAGGTTGGTTAGGTTAGGTAAATTAAAATAAAACAATTATGTTATGAGAAACTTTTAATTGCTTTTATATTTTTAACCCATCGAATACAAATAAGTAGCGGAAAACTAAAGTTGAGGTTACTATCAATTGTTGATATAATGTATCTCACTGACTCGACTTCGTTTTAATTGGTGTCTTCAACAACACCGTGTTCTGTATTGGTAAAAATGATCCCATATTCAATATTTAATCCTGAAATAGAAAAAATGAACATTTTATCAAAAGAATGGAGCGATATTTAGAACAATGATTAAAATACTTATTTTAGGTACCATATTCACTCAAGAACTTGGTGAAAGGTGAATAAATATGAAAATACTCGGAATTGAACAAAAACGAAGATTTTGTATTTCTTTGATGTTTTGTCACTAATAAAATTTTTGACGCAACCACAATATTTGATATTTGACAACCCACTAATATATCGATCTATCCTCTAAGTCGATAGATACCTCAAACAAAAAGTGCATGTCTTTGTGAGAGACGATCACATCTTTACTTTGCAACAAGATGAAACTGCAAATATGCTTGCGAAGGAGTTGTTAGACATTGGAAATAAATAGTCGCGGTAGACTCCTCGACTCGACTCAAAAGAGTCTGTTTTCTGAGAGATACATATTGGCGGCGAAAAATAAATATGTCGAGGATCTCAATGCGACAATTGGTTTCCTTCAAATCAGTCGACACCGTTATGAACCAACATGACGTAGACAACTATCCCACGGAGTTTTTAAATTCACTGAAATTGCCTGGATTACCTCCTCATGATTTGCAGTTAAAAGTAGGATCAGTTGTCATCATCCTGTGTAACATCAATCAACCTCGACTGTGCCATGGAACAATACTAGCTGTGAAAACGGTTATGAATAACGTCATTGAAGCAACAATCATAAGGAAAATACAAAAGGAGAGGATGTCTTGATCCCTCGTATAGCGATGATTCCAACGGATTTTACCATTCGATTGTAACCGTTTACAATTTCCGGTTGGAAGTTTGCGGAATCAACTTGGAGTTTCCCTGTTTAGCGCTTGGACAATTATACGTCGCGTGTTCGGGCGTCGGAAAACTGTCATCTTTGTTTATTAGGCACCACAAAAAAAACAAAATATAGTTTCGTAAAAAGCTTTAAATTGATCAACACACTGTACTATAACTGTGTGTCTTTCAATATCAAATTGAAACCTTATAAATAGCCAGTATTTTAGAACAACTCTGTTTGGTAGGTAAGCAACATCATGTGTAATAATAAATTCATTTATACCGAGCATTTTTTTATTCATTTTAATTAAAAAATGATTCCTTTTGTTTTTTTTTTAATTTATTTTATATAAAATATATCGATTGAGGCAGTAAGAAGTCTGCCGGGTCAGGTAGTAACTGGTAAACAGCGTTTAATATTTTTTGAAATTTCATTCTGACAGTAGCTATCATCTCAAACATTAGTATGTAATAACTAAATATTGGAAAGAACACTATAATTTTATAGATCATAAAAAAATTGTTAATAAAGAGGATAATGATCTCATAGTAATTATTAATAAAATTCAATTCATTCCACAAGCTGTCCTTTACATAAAAAAATTTGCATTTTTAAAAATATATTTTATATAGTTGTGCAAAAAATGACAAACGTCAAATAAAATAAATTGAATCCTTCACAAAAATTCAAAAAGCATAATAAAAATGACTATTTATTTTCTATTGAATTATAAAGTATGAAGTAACTAATTCAAATTTATTGCTCCGTATTATTTGAATAAAATTATCTGATATTACATAAATTACATACCGTTTAGCAGCATGGTCCACAACACGGACCACATGGAGCACAGCATGGGAAGCAACAGGGGTAATACACGCAAGGGACGCAGCACGGGTAACAGCAAGGGATGCAGCAAGGAGCACAAGCTGGAGGGCAGGCGGGTGGGCAACAACTCATTTTAGATTCGTTTAATTTTCTGCTTTTCTTATTTTAAAAACACTTGTAAATTTTGTATGTGGTTTGCCGAAAATTAGAAATGATTAATGATACTGTTTATTGAATAGTCAAGGATACAAAATTGTTTTCAAGGATGCCAAGGTTTTGTTTAACTTAATTATGTAAACCAATAGAAATCTCGGATTATTAAAGTGCTGCGTTCGGATATTATACTCGGGGATATTTATCACACTATGTCATTCTACTTTAAGTGAAATACAAAACACAATGTAAATCATATACGGATAAATTCTATGGACATGTATGTCAGAATACAGATAGAAACTATACTTAAATCAGTAATTGAATACTAAATATTTGAAACTTTATTTAAAAAATCAACATAGATAATTTGGTAAACAATTGTTTGAATATATCTTAAACTATGCAGAATTGTCAAGTACTTCTATGGAAAGCAGTAAAGGAAAAGTGTCCAAACATCTATTGGAATTTACAACAACCAGTGAAGATTTTCAATTTAGTTTCTTTATTTTCTGATTCTTTTTTTGTGGGAATTCATAATCGACTTTAATTACTGGAATAGAATAGAAAAAAATTTCAGTTTTTTCTAAAATAATTGGAATTTTTATAAGAGAATCGAAAACCATTTTAGAAACGTAAAGCATTGAAAAAGCCTTAAGATTCTTTTGGAATAATTTGAAGGGGTCAAGAAAATATAGAATTGTGCATCTTTTTTATTAGGTTGCAACTTTGTTAGCCTCATTCTTCATGTTGTGTTATATTTCTTTTTTTACCAGTAAATCATTAACAGCACTTATTTCACATTCAGCTAAATATAAGGATACAAACGGTAGCACTAGCTCTATTGCACATTTTGTTGAATTTGAGTGTTTGATTTCTGTTTCCTCCCAAAGCCATACCATCCCTTATTTTATATTAAATAAATTTTCAACTGATTCATCATTTTGCAATTCTATGCGTTCTTCTTGATACTAAATAGTTGATGTATCAGATAATAAATTAATCTTCAGCAGATAGAATATTCAAATGATTGACATTGATAAATAAAGCGGTATTAGTCACTTTACATTTTTGTAGCCCTAATTAGATGGAAACCTAAAAACCTAAACGCCTATGAAAATATCATACACAATTATGACTTTGATCTAATCTTAAATTGTAGAAGATTTAGATAGGTATTCTTCGTGCAGGGTTTCCAATATTCTTTGATTTAAGATCCAGACACTACGTAGCTTGTACATTATTTTGTACACACGTCCAAAAGTGCAATTTCTAGGTAATTCATACAGTCATACTATTTTCCTTTTTTGTATATTGGCACCATTATAGCAATATTCCATACCAGTTACTATTATTATATTTATTTCACTTTCCCAGTAAAAAAGTATACTAATAACATCTTTTTTTGATAACAGTTTTTGGTATAATCCTTTATGTATTTCAGGATTTTTTAAATTTTGAGCAATCAATTTAGTATCTGCACAGTTTATGATGCGACCTTAACTGATTTTGGTAAATATCAAAAATTGATGGAAACTGGAATATACATTAAAATTTTATTCTCCAATTAGATTTTGTTGGGTGAGAAAAGATAAAAATTTAGTGTTTCCTCTACCTAAATACTATAAAAAATGAGTTATTTTTCTTTGGTCACGTGAATTAGCTCAGTTTTTTGACAAATTAGTCACGCGAAAAAGATCCCACTCTTCCACAGAATTACAAACCAATAATTTGGTTACCTGAGTAAAATCGCCGAGAGAGGATTGTAAACGAGCAAACAAGAGTTCTACACACAATTCCAACGAAAGAGTTCAGAAAAGCGAAAAGAACACAATACTGAACAACAAGTTTTGAAACTTGTGGAATGTATAACTCAAGGTTTCATTCAAAAAGAAACCACAAGATTGATTTTGATTTCCCTCTCTTTATAAGATGAAAGGAACAGGATTTACGAAATTCATAAACAGAGGAAACTCCAGGTTAAAGTGGCAAATGAAATATCGGAAGTCAGGGAAAAACTGGTAAGAATACCGAGGCGGACAATTCTATAAACCACGCTGTATAATATCAACAAAGTGGACTAGCGAAGACGGTAAACAGTCTAATACGCAGACTACACTGCAATCGCAAGGAGTCATATAACGAAAAGACTCCAAAACGTCACAACGAAATGTGAAAGATAGAGATATACAGCGACGAAACGCAATCCGTCCTCTACAAGAAAAGAAAGAGCCGCCAACCCGATAGGAAGATTAAAATCAACGATGCAGATATCTAGTGAATGATCAAGGCCAAATACCTAGGCGTGACAATGGACTAAGGATTCAGTTTTAACGAACACGTTAAGAACCAAGTTGATTTACATTCAAAACGAAGGCTCAACAAAACATCTTGATATGGCAAGCAATTAAAGTTCACTGGACCACAACCTGCGAAGAAATGGAACCACAAAAAAGTAATAAAGACACAAAACTACACATAATTTAAGCAATAGCAACAACAATCATGAACCTCGGATTAGATTTTTTCTCACCAATTAAAGGTTATAACTGAGGCGGCGAAGACAACACACTTTACGAAGACTAAACATCGGCGACGATAAGGGTGTAGCCACCAGAGCTAACCCCTCAAAATCGAGGAGACTTCCTAGAGTTTGCCACAGAACTAGGGGGAGACGAAAGGTACTAAGCGTGAATAAGATGAGGTTCTATTGAAATGACAGAGAGTGCTTTTTTGCATCCATTACTAGACTTTGTTTAGGGGTGGATGATTAACGTGACGAACTCATTTGTGTGTGTTAGAATATTGTCAGTTGTTTGCCATTAACTTTGTCGTATTTAGAAGGCAGTAGACCCTTTGACTAGATAGGATACAATTATATAAATGGCTATTACCTCCTTGCAACCCACAACCATCAATTTCAAAATAGACAACAATTTGTACCTTATTTTTTAATAAACAAAACACGTACTTTTTGAAAAATCAACATTATATTTTCATTAATTAGAAATAAATAGAAGTGTGACATATCTATCACATCGAGCTATTATTTATTTTTTCCTATGTGGTTAAATGAAATGAAATATTTGAAGTGGTAATTTTTTTGTTGAGGCATAAAGATAGACATTTCTTACTTGGGAGAGTCCTGTACACTTAGGCAATTTGAAACTAATCCTTTATTCTGACCAAACTAGCCAGTGCCCTACTTGATCTTGACGTACCTATTGTAGTAGGATGAAAATGTTGCATAGTACCACTGTGGTTTTTAGCCTACCACTTTCGCGGTTTCCTCTGTCCAAGTTTGCACAAAGCTTCAGCTACCCAGAGTTTGAAATCTGTCGAATCCATATCATTATCATGAATTCGTGATTGTTAGATCTAGTAGTTGGTGGAATACACGTACTTGCGACCTTTTACTACTACAACATTTTATATTATCCCATGATATTGTCACTAACTATCTTGGACAGATCAATACTGACGTATCTCTTATTTTTTTATAACATCGAACCGGGTCCTTGGGCATTTCATCTACGAAATTCGACACCATCAAAACAACTTTATGGTCTTTCCAAGCGACATTTAAAATTTCAATACTTTCAACAATGGTTTAAAGTCGGAATTATCACTTCATTAGCATCAATATCCATTCCATCTTCACTGTCTTCACCAGTAAGGAGAAAGTCAATAATTCCATTCTCACGAAGGTGATAACACTTTGAAGATATCTTAGCAAAAATAATTTTTTAATAGCTATACCATGAATAGTTTTTACCCTTGCTTATCAATGTTACATAACATATGTCACTAATATTTTTAGGATATAATAAAATAATATATTACTTAATTAAAGTTGTAAGGAATCCATTATGCACGAAGTGAAAAATTTTATGCACGAAGCCGCGAGTGAATGAATTTCATGAGTGCGTAATAGGCTTCCAACTCGTGTAACTGACTATAACTTTTCTACGCCCATTCATAGCATACTACTTAAGAAAACGTGTCCTATTTTTAAAGAAATTGCATAATGTGCTGCCTACATTTAGGGGCATCACTCTTTCAATCCTGAATATATTTGACTAATGCTAAAAGTTTTTATGTTTTTTAATTGACTAAATTTGTGTAAATAGACCAAATAAAGTCTTACGTAAATAAAAAATTGATTGTAATTTAATTAAATCAAGAAGTTTAAGTTTTCATCTCAAAACGCACGTGCATGTTATGAGATCTCATTACGTGTATGTTATTGTTAAATGTCATTTACAAGGAATATTGACAGTGCGATTTTGACGTTTACAGACATGGGCGTAGGAAAAAATTGTAACATACTTTCAAAGATCTAATTTTAGGCACTCAATTATTTAACTGAAAACAGCGTTAAGTTAGTTCAACAAACTATTTTTTTACGAATTTCCAATTTTTGACACGTACCAACTTGCAACAGAGAACGAACTATTGAAATAAAGTTTCTATAATATACTAGTAACGCTATCTTTGTGTCGTTTATTATTTCGAAAGTACGGTATGTAATCGTAATGGTACATTGAGATAAAGTGAAAAGAAAAGTTCGTATGGATTCTGTACTATCATTTTTAATTTGTTACAGAAATGTCATAAGGTCGACAGCTCGACCATTGTAGCCTGAGACTTCAAATGCGTAGACAAAGAAAACAGACAACAAGCGAAAGATAATGATAACAATATTATGCGTGCGAGCTGGAGTCAGCAAACGAATATAAATGTGCATATTTTTTCAATTTTACTTGAATATAAATCCTAATTTTATATATTAGTTACGTCTTGTAATTGTCTTGAAAGCTGAATAGCCAGCAGTTTAAAAAATCCCAAATAAAAATTACTAAGTATTTTTTTAAATCTTTGTTCAATTTGAACTAGAGCTCAATATTAATTTGTGACACGCCTCGCTAACACAGCTTTGTAAAACGAGTGATGGTATAATGAAATATTTTTTATTTATACAGTGCATAATACGAGATTTTAAGATATTGACAGAAGTATTACTAAATGTTTACATAGAAATAACATGCAAAATGTGCCTAAATACGGAATTTTACCACAAAAGTATTGAACAATATTACCAGAAAATTAAATCTCTTAAAAGTCCTTGAAATACAAGTAAATATTTAGGTAATCTTCTTAACGACCAAATAGATATCCACCATTCACCGTTATTAAACCTATTCACCTAGAATAAGTGATTGTTTGGAATGAATTTCCTGGTAAAGTTGTTCAATACTATTTTGTTAATATTAGTAGAATTCCGTATTCAGGCATATTTAGCATTTTATTCCCATGTAAACATTTAGTAATATTTTTGTCAATTCTCAATATCTTGAAATTCCGTATTTATGCACTGTATAAATTAAAAATATTTCATTACACCATCACTCGTTTGACAAAGCTACTGTGTTAGCGAAACGCGTCACAAATTAATATTGAACTTTAGTTTAAATTAAAGATTTAAACAAATTAAATTGTTTTATCACTTAACCAAAATTAATAAAATGTAAAAATAGTAGATAAAATTGTAAATAATTTTGACGAAGAATCACAATCCGGTTCGTTTTGGACGAAATTATTCACACTTACACTGCTGCAACCTTCTATCTCTTCAAACTTAAGATTTCTTGAAGAGCTTTCCCAATAAAAATCGTCCCCACTTTCCGCAAAATGCCTTTCGAAATCAGTTTCGTCAGTATAACTTTCTCCACTTGAATCATCATCATTCAAATTTAAAATTAAGTTGTCGATTACCTGATCAAGAAGTGGCTCTTTCTCCATATATTCTTTCTTAAACTTTTTAGCATGATCACAACGTGATTTCCAGTCATCGACTGAAAAGTAATTGAAAAAATTGTCGTAGTATTGGATAATCTCATTAAATTTAAATAAAACATTTTTATCTGCTACATGTTTCATTGTGCCCCAAACTAATTCTATTGGATTGAGTTCCGGGTGATAAGGGGGTAATCTTAAAACGTCGAACCCGTTTGATAAAAATATATCGTCAATTTTGTATCATGTATTCATACAATTGAGGCTTCAGCATGCTATCGTCAAATGAAATATTCTGTTTCTCCATTACTTACTAGTTCCTGACCACACAAAACTTTCTTTTTTAATCTAATTCTAAACTCCACGTTGAATAAAATATATAAGAGTACAACAAATGAATCATTTCACGCCGAAATTTTTGCTACGGCTACGGCCAGTTGCGATGTGAACATCTTTTTGGCACAAAATCTGCTCTAGACATATTCTCAAAACTCAAGTCTCAAGCTACACTGATTAAGATAAAAAATACCTACATGCAACAACCAACATACTTGGTGCATTATTTTTACTTTTTAACGGTTTCAGCTGGTTCTTAAATTTTTTCACAACGCACTTGGTTGGAAAACCAATTCTATGGTTGTTTAAAATCGGAAATAAGATTGAATCTATTACGATTTTAGTCGCGTGCAAAAAACGTATAAAAATAGTGTTAGGAACCTAACCTAACCATGAGTGAGATGATTGATATTTTATTTAAATATTTAATGTGAGAAATTGTATCATACAGAAGAACATGATGTTTGCTTCTTTGGTATAATCTCATCAAATTTTATGAATTGTTTTCTTTTATCGGTAGGCTTCGTGTAATAACATGGTAAGATTTTCTTGGTTTTTCTGGGCGGCTTCGACTCAGATGGTGGTGGTATCAGTTTCATCGATCTCTTTTCTTCCTACAAAAAATAGTGTCACATTTACTATCACTATAATAAAGCCTCAGACGAGCTTATTAAATTTATATTTCACTACATTGACTTCATAGAGACACATTTTCTTCTCATAATAACGCGCATAGAATCGTAATTAATATTCTCAAATTTTTGATTAGCAACTTTTCAAGGGCTCAATAGTATATTTATTGAACAAAAAAAATACCAGTATAAATTATTTTGTGTCGTAGTTTGGGTTAAACATGGCGGCAGCTCTCATGTGGCCAAACCGTCTCTATGAAGCCACTGTAGTAGTCATAGATGTTATTTATAATAATTATTCACAATTTTACAATCTCAATGTAGATGGGTGTGAAAAAATTGGGTGTGTTTTATTTTTTTTATAGTTTTTAATTTTTAATGATTGAATTTAAAAAAAATATCTAAAAAGAGAAACTCACTTTTGGAGGACAACTTGCAGGTGGACATGGTGCTGGACAACAAGGCATTGGACAGCAGGGCATACAATATGATAAGCAACACGGCACATAATTCGGTATACAAACTGGTACGCTGCAAGGTTTATACACAGTGATACAGCAAGTCATACTTTTTTGTGATGTGATTTACTGTTAATTTTGCTATTATTTGAAGAGGGAATGAAAACTTGTTAAGATTTACGATGATTTTGATTATTTAATATTTCTGATATTATGGAAAGTGATAATTTGATTGATATGTCAATGTCACATAGTCAACCTACAATAACAGAAATACGAGCTACGAGTGACACAGCGCAGTAAGTATAGGGTCTCATAACAACCCAACTACTTTAGTTGGAAAAAAAATACATTATACTTATTTTTATATGTATTATTGGTATGAATTTAAAGATAAGAAACAAAATTTCACTTTTTAAACACGACATTATTTAAATTACGTTGACGGCACTCCTCAAACCGTTTGCGTACATTTTCAAAAACTTTTTGAAGAAGTGGTCGAGGCATACTCCCGATCTTTTGTTCACTATTGTTTCTAAAATTTGTTAAATTTCGTGGATTATTCTCGTAGACCACGCACTTAAGATAACCCCACAATAAAAAATCAGGTGAGGTCAAGTTAGGGCTACGAGGTGGCCATTCAATATCATATCTTCGTGAAATCACCTTTTCTGGAAACAACTGGTGCAATGCAGCTAAAGAGTTGTTAGTGGTGTGCGATGTGGCCCTATCCTGTTAGCCGGCTATACTGTTCACATTGCTGCAGTTGAGGCCCGAAAATTGCGTATTATGTCGACATAACGTGCAGAACCTAGAATCACCGCATGTCCTCTGTTATGTTCATAAAAGTAGGGCCCAATATTGTAGTTCACCGACATAGCGACCCATACGGTGATTTTTGGGTTATGCAACGAGCGTTTATGTAAGGTATGTGGATTCTCTTCTTCCCAAAAACGACAATTTTGGCGATTAACGTATCCATCCAGCTGAAAATATGCCACATTGCTGAAGAACATGTTGTTGAAATTTTTAAATATCTCTGCATTTATAAAATTAAATCTTTTAACTTAATCATTTTCATGTAGTGCTTGCACAATATGAATTTTATAGACCTTTCGGTGTAAATCAGATCGCATTATGCGGTGAATTGACGCTCTTGATAATAACAGTGGAGACTCACACTTTCGAGGCTGTCAGCTTACAGTATCTGTTACTGACTAAATGTTTCCAGGCGTTCTTTCTATCCTTGAATGAATTTCGCCAATAGTGTTTCCAGTGGTATTGATTGTCTCGATCCAAGCTAAAATTATTGCATTTTGAAGCTTCCGCAATGTTGCGAAGTCAATAATGTAACCGATATAACCATCGAGCTCTATAGTTTATTTCAGAAAGGTATAAAGTAATAAAACCTCATTAGGTATGCAAAGGGCCCACAGAATGACCCAACGAATATTTAAGCCACTTTCATAGTTTGGCATTGATTTCATTGTAATTTTTTTTTTATCAAGTGCAGGTAGTACCACCCGGGTTTGGGTCAATTTATGGATTTAACCTATTGTTATCCATTCACAAACTCTGAAAATAATGTGCCAAAGGCGTGCTAGTAGGATACTCGTAAAAGTACATATATACATAGTACATAGGTACACATAATTTTTATTGTACATTATACAGATATTAAATTATAAAAAATCATAAGATTTTTCATCATCTGAGGAACTGTCATCTCCTCTTGACGTTATAATTAACGGGTGGACGGTCCGATCTATCAAGTAGTCAAGATCCCACATTTTCTCCTTTTATTTATTGACATGCTGGACTGCTTTTCGCCAGTTCTTTGGTGTCACCTCCTTAATGGCTTGATCGAACAGTAGCTTAACGTCTTTCATTTTGAATGTCGTGTTGTGTCTTGCTACAAATCCTTTCATTTGCGCCCATATAAGTTCTATAGGATTTAGTTCGCAATTATATGGCGGTATGCGCAGCACATTTACACTATGTTTTTCTGCTATATCTTTCACGGCGTATTTCGTAAAAAGATGTTTGTGTAAATTTCATATAGCTAATAATTCTTTTTTTATCAAATTCAATACTTTTGGTGGTTAACCAGTCAATAATTTCTTGTTTTCTCCAAGATGAAGTTGGAATCTTCTCTATGCGTCGGTTGAGAATATATACATAACTACTACTGAATCAGCAGGAATATATTTTATCATTTCACCATAACAGTCTTCAAAAACATCCGAATCCATATCCTCGTGGTAATATCCCGTATGTCATGACTGAAAGGTTAGCAAACCTTCTTTTAAAAATCCCTCTTCGCTTCCAATATGGACGATTGACGAGCACTGGTTATATTTTTGCCTTACCACATTTTTGGTACTGTATAACCTTCATCAATCCACGTCTCATCAAGATAAAATATTTTCTTCTGCTCTGTTCTGTACTACTTTATACTTCTTAAGTATTTTCGTCGCCAGCAAACAATTTCATCACTTTCCAGTAAAAGTGCTTTACGTTTATGCTTTTCCCAGGTAAAATCCATATTTCTCAAAGTAGTCCATAAAAGTTTTTTAGTTATCAACGGAATACTGCCATCTTGGCCAAGCTCCATTAAAATCTTATCTAGGGTGGGTATTTCTTTTTTAAAATAAAAAGAGTGAACTTTTCTTCGAATTACATTTTTTGTGTCTTTGACTTTTACTGGTCTGCCTGGACTTTTCTTGGGAGGTTCTACTTGGCCTGCTATCTTTCTCTTCCGTAATAATTTAAAAACGGTGGACTTTCCAACTCCAGTCATTCGGGAATATCGGAACATCGTTTCTTGTACAGTAAATTTCGGGTAATTGTATTTTATACAATCGTGTACATTTAAAATAATAAGTTTTTCATTTACTGATTGGAGAATTATTGCAATATCTTCTCGTTGGTGTCATTTTATTTACACTATTTACGGCTTAACAGCAAATACTACAGCGTTAAACTAAACAAATATACTTATAAAAGTCTAAAATTTTGGGTAAGGCACCATTGCCCTTACGGCGCATGGTTAAGCCGAATTCGAAATAGGGTTGGAATTAGGCAGAGGCACTAATAGAAGGGTAAACGGTGCCTGTTAAACGTAAAACGTAACTGTATAATCTACTACCTAAGTAATCCCTATACAATATTTCGATATTGACACTTCAGGCCAGAAAACATACTTTTCCTAATTCTCTTACGCAATTACTTGAAATTTTAATATTACAAACAATACTATTTCAAGACTTACACCTCCTCTGGCCGACACCGAAATTGAGCCGAACTGGACGGAATGAATGACTATTTCATGTTTTCCTAACACCAAGAATTAGAATGTCATGTTTCTATTCTTCTTCTCATAATTGAAATTAAAGAAGTATGATAATGTTTGAATTGGAATTAAATTTTGAAAAGTTCAATTTAAGGTAGCGAATTGAAAATCACCATGTTACATTAGATGTTATCTTATTTCAGTTTTGAGGATAGGAGAAGTAGCAGTTGCTGCTGTATGGTCGATGGTATTAAATACAACTGAAATCCAAGCATACCTTAAATACTAATGAGAAAATACATCAAGTTGTTATAAATAACTGTTTCTAAGGCAATATTTATTGAATTTCAACTGTCATATTTGGTTCAAAATTTTCAGTGTAAAAAATCTATCTAAAATCATAAAAATGGGTTGTTTATCGTCTCCCAATTGTAAGCAACCATTTTATTTACCTTGCCCTCCTCCATGTCCTAGTATTTACGTACCTTTATTATATCCAATACCTCCAGCGTGTCCTCCTCCTGATCCGAACTGCTGTCGTGCTTGCGGACCAGCGTGTCCTCCTAACAGATCGGTATGTACATAAAACTCTTTTCATTTTTTTGGATAATAGATTTATAATAGACACAAATAAAATAATAAATTTGTGTTAGAAAATTCCAAGCAAACACATTTCAGGTCTCAATAACATGTACGTGTTATTTTAAAACAGAATTTTTGTTGTATTATAAACAATATTATTTAATGCTATGATAGTTTCTTTTTATTACAGTGTTGACCAAAAAGGAGTAATCGAGGTTAATAGTGGAAATGTATGATACTGTTTTTAAGTAAAAAAGTTGTACGTATTATAATAAAAATTTTAAATTAAATTGATTTTTAATGAGTATGCGGGAATTTTTTTCTACGTACGTTATAATCACGTTTTTTTCATAAAGAATATTATATCTGAATCGGTCAAAAAACGTGCAAACAAGTACTATAGCGGTTCATTTTTCAAGCTTTTGCGTTGAAAAAGTGACGTAACGTGTCATTGTTTAACGCAATTATAGAATTGTTTTATCAAAATAGTGTCCAATTAAAAGGAGTGTAGAATTATTATTAGTGATGGAGAATAATAGTGAAGAAAGTTTAAACTGCACACCATAAGACGTTGTTGAATCAGTAACTGCAGAGACTGTAAATCTTTTCCATGAGAAATCTAGGGAACAGTATTTGAAGGAATATAATTTTTTTAGGGAGTGGTGTATTACAAAAGGCATAAACAGCTTCGCAGAAAGAGTGTTTCTAGCTTACTTTGAAACTAAATCCAAAATATGTCCTCAACCTCGGCTTATTCAAAACTGAAAGGCACCCTAATGGTAAACAACGACGTAGACATCAGTAGATAGTCGAAGCTCATTGCATATTTGAAAAATAAATTATGTAGTTGGCTATAGACCCAAAAATTCTAAAACTTTGCCTGTGAAGAAATTAATAAGTTTCGGTTGCAAGCTCCAGACGATCATTGTCTCATGTATAAGACATAACAGGAAAAAATTTTAATGTAAGCTTAAATATCATTTGTAACATCTTTCAGGTTGCTTTAATATTCGGAATCACAGGAGAAATTATATAAAATGAAGTGTAACAATATTAATAATACCGGAAATTAATTATCACAGAACCTGATACAAAAACTCATGTTCAACGTAGATTTACTGTTATTGGTGAAATATCTGACAATAGATTAACCTTGGTAAACATTTATAAAGAATATAAAAACCAACCATAAATGTCAAAACTGAACATTTCTTTTTGCAGAATAGAAATGGAAAAGTAAAAATCCAAGCTGTAGGTACCTATACCTTTTCAAAAATTCAACATATTTGAATCTACCTATTCTAAAAAACTACAATGGACATATATTTTGACGCTCTTCGGCGTCTCTATTAGTGGATTCCGGTGGTGATATAATTCAACTAAAGAATCACGGTGGGTGGAAATCCAACACAGTTGCGGGGGGTTACATAGACCACTCAATTAAAAACAAAATAGATTCCGCATTGAAAATTTTAAGTAGAACATCTATTGTATCTAGAACAACATAGTAAATGTTCACGATCCTACCAACAATCCAATAAGTTCTAATACAACTATAGACAATGTTATTCCTTTAAACTTGATAAATGTTGTCAATTCAAGTACCAATAGTAATGTAACTTCTCCTTCACTTACAATTAATAATGCTCACAGTTGTACTTTCAATATTACTATTACAAAATAAAAATTGATAAAAGTTTTATAGAATTTTTTCAAGTCTACGGACGTAGAAAAATTTTTGTATGAAACTCGCGAGTAAAGTAAAACTTTTTTCACTCGTAGGAATAGGTCAAACCGTCCTACTCGTGAAAAAAGTATTACTTTACTCACTATTTCTTGGCATGTTCCTACGTATACTTTATTATAGTCTGATATTTTCATATAACATTTATACCTACGTTTTAATATTGAGTTCAAAAAATGTTTTCACAAAGCTCATAATTTTATAACACAACAATTTCTTCGGGCACTTGCATAATTTCTCAATACGCTTTTTTAAGCAAAATCTTCAGAAGCTGGCAATAGAATTTCTTTCATTCTGAACTAAGTTGGAATTTCTGGAACCATTTGGCGATATTCATACTGAATATACTGTTCACATCACAAGTACTCAAGGTTTACAGTTTAGCTTCAGTCTCTGAAGACGATAACTCGGTTATCGAAACTGTCAGACTGTGTAATTGTGAGTGTTGGTGTAGTGATGGTGTAAGCAGTGTATTCAGTATCTTTCATTCTTGATTCTTTTGGAATGATTAAAAGCTACAAGAGGAATATAGAATCGTAAGTAAGTCGTAAGTAAAAACAATCGAGTTTTGTCGAAGCATTGACACCTCAATGGTCACCTAAAGGTCGCTTGACATGATAAAAGTCAACGTAATGCAAGACGCAATATTTCTTTATCAAAAGCAAGCGCAGACGAAGTTCAGCTGATTGATTTCTGCAAAATCTCGCACTTTATCGGTTTGGTACCATTTTTATTGTACGTTTTCTCGTCAAATTCTATAGCTAAACTTACGTTATACCTTATTCTATTTAGCCAGGTTAGGTTAGGTTAAGCATCCAGGCCCACCATCGCCTGGATGCTTTTTTCTATCCATTAGACTCCAAAAGCAAGGCAGTAGCAGATATAACTATTCCCCGTGATATATTAACTACTTTTTTCTCGTTTAATTCAATTAGCATGCAATTCAAATTGCATGCAATTTCTTGCATATTGTCTTGCATCATGTCAAGCGGCCTTAAGGACATAGGTTTGACAGAGAGTGCAACGTGCAGATTCTAATGATTAGGAGACGAGATGAACCTTCTACCCATATTCCCTCGAAGCATGAGACAGTACGGAACTCCAGAGCATTATACCTGGGAACATATGCAATAGAAGGTGAAGATCTTCGGTAACTACAGCCATCCCACATTGTAAACTTTCTAAAAGAAGTTTGATTATTATACATCGAGCATCCTCAGTGCTGTGGCAAGAAAAGGGAGCTCGATGGACCCTTTGGGTCCAAATCACAGCCTACGTAATCATACAAGGTCGTTTTTACATTAATCCTTTTGGATGTTTCACAAAATTTTATTGGCCAAAATATCAGTTCATTTATCTTTCTCTACATACAATCGTCAAATAATCGAATTAAACGTTCAAAATGATTTGTTCTTTAATACGTCGTCAAAATAAATAGCGCATCACGCTGAAGTTTGAAAAAAACATATGAAGATTTCTCCCAAAAAAGAAACGTAAGGTTGTTGAGTGCTTTGATCTCGGAGACAATTCAATTATAATACTAGCCTGTAACTTTAACTAATTTGTGAATATTGGGTAGGTATATCAAAGAATATGCACCTAAGTTACTAAATTTGCGAACATATTGTCTATTAAGATTATGATTTAGAAACAATCAACAATCATCGCTGAAACTGATGTTCGTCAAAAGTTTCGGGATTGTAATCTCGGTAAAACAAGGTTACACAAAACTCTGTTGTAATCATCCTCATAGAAGAATTTGCATATTATAGAGATAAAAAATTTATACATTTTGAGTATGTTTATTATAGTTTATTATATGACCTACCCGTCTGTTCTTTCGCTAAGATGGTATATTTTGTTGTAAATTTTCCCAAACATCCAATTTCAGCAAAATAACTTAGTACTCTGAACAATCATAAAACTTTTTCATCAAATCAAACTGACGTAGTCTTAATTCTAGTAAAAAAATTCTAATTTTCGTTTTCGTGAAAACAGACTTAGCAAAAATGGAAAGTAAAATTTCTTTCTCCCATGTTCTTTTTGTATACCTAGAAATATAAAATCACGCTTGTAGAATCTCATTCCTGTTAATTGAGGATTGGAACGGTGTTACAAGCTCTTCTCACTATTCCTCCTAAAAGGGAGAACTATTACGATAAAGCATCTTACTGTAAGCAAGTTATTATTATTTTCACAAAATCCGGATTACTAGTTTTCGGAAAGTCATTAAAAATATTCACCATTTGATTCTAAGGATTATATCTATCCTTTTAATGGGATTTAAACATATTAAAAATTTTTCCCTTGAAGATAAAACGGACCGGTTTTTCCGATTATTCGATTTGATAATAAAAATAACGCCCACTTCATAAATTCTAATTGACGTTCATGACGTTTTGCTACTTTCATTAGTATCACTTTGAAGTTAATTGGAAAATATTTGTTTTATCGTCAAAATTTGTTGTGTTTCTCCCATAATTAGTTTAAAAATACGCGTTTATAGATAAAATGGATCAATATTATCAAGGTAAATCATTTTGATGATACATAATAAGGTATGCTAAATGGTAGGTAGGCATTATTTGTATACGTTCATATCCCTCATATAACATTTGTGATAATAACTATCATATTATTTTCAAATATGTGTAGATACTAAGATTTTTAAAAAGCAATAGTTATTTATTATGATTAACAGATATTTTTTGATACTAAGAACATTGAAAAAAATTACGATGTGTGAACTGTCATTTTATATGATATCAATTTAATTTTTTTGCATTTTTTGCTCAGGAGGAGAAGAAGAAATACAATGTGACTGTTCGCCAGATGCTGCTTGTCAGCAGTACCAAAACGGTAAGAAGCTTTTGATTATATACGAGTATTTTGGGATTGAACTTAAGACTATCTAACACAGAAAGATAAAACATTACATTCATAAATACTTTGAAAATACAATCCATGATTGCTTAAAACGACGAAATGCATGAGAAAAAAACGAAATATTATCTTCCTTGTGGCGGAGGATTATAGAGGCAAGGCTATTAAAACCTGAGACACTATTTCGGCATTAGCGCTCCATAAAGTTTTATGTTTGTTGGGCAAACTCTCAAATATTCAATATTTATGACTAAAATGCCAATTTCATCATGATTTTTGACTTTTTGTATTCATCTTTAATTCAATATTATACGATGTATATCTTTATTCACGCGTTAGTAACAAGTCTCAAAAAGTTTTACACAAAATTTCAACTTGCTGCTTCGATCCATTTTATTATAGTAGAGCTCGAACGACCCCTCAGTCATGTTGTTTTCAAAAATGTCTCAAATGTTTTACTAAAGATGGATTAAAGCACCAGATATATCAAAAACAGAATGGAGTCTGTTTACGGTGATTTGTGTCACATCATAGGCGACTTCACATTTTAACTAGTCAGATCGCGTTATTACAATATATCGATCTATAACTAGAGTACGGTAGACTTGTCTGAAGGAGATTTAAAATAAAAGAACATTATCCGTTTCAACAAATTATAGTTTTATTGCAACAAGAACATTTACTGTGAAATATGAACAAAGTCATTGTCCTTTAGCATAGCTACATGTTCATACTGCGTTGCTCTCCAAAGTCCTTGTAATTGCAGTATAATCGCAGTATTTACGATAACCTATAGCTTGGGGCTGGTTCTAATTTCTCCTGTAATCTAGTAGGAATAGTGTGGATCTCATTTGAAAATTACTTTTTCTACGTCCGTTATAATATTTACGTTTTTTATCATTCATTTGCATTCATAAAGAACGTAATTTAGAAATCGGTCAAAAAACGTAAAAAAGAGTACCGTAGCGACTCATTTTTTTCACATTTTTGCGTTGAAAAAAAATGACGTAACGTGTCATTTTTTAACGCAATTATAAAATTGTTTTAAACGCTGAAAACGCTCTATTTCTCAAGTAAATTCGTTTCTCCTTTAAACTGTCACACTTTTATTTCTTGGTAATCGTTCAAGAAAATTCGTTTTGTGTCTAATTATAAGCAGTGTAGTATTATTATTAGTGTTGGAGTGAAGAAAGTTTAAACTACACACCAGAAGATGTTGTTGAATCGGCAACTGCAGCGACTACGAATCTTCTCCCTGAGAAATCCAAGGAACAGTATTTGAAGGAATATAATTCTTTTATTGAGTGGCGTACTAAATAAGGCATAAACACAGAAAGAGTGTTACTAGCTCACAGTTGTATTTTTAATATTACTATAACAAAATAAAAATTGATATAAGTTTTGTCGAATTTTTTTAAGTCTACGGACGTATGAAGGATTTTGTATGAAACTCGTGAGTAAAGTAACTCGTAGGAATAGGTCAAACCGTCCTACTCTTGAAAAAAGTATTACTTTACTCACTTGTTGCATAAATAACTATTATATAACCAATAATGTACATTTTAATATTTATTTTAGATGAAGAATTGAATTGCGAATGTTCACCGTCAGCACCTTGTCAGCAACGTAAGTATCTATCGTTAATTGTTTGTTTGTATTTATAAGTGAAAAAAAGTATTCGGTTTAGGATTATAATAACATTCTGTTAGCATTTTAGAAATCGTAGAATCCGTTTATCGAACTACCAGATGCAGCAATCTAGTATTTCGGTTTTACCAATAATTGGATGGAAATACAATTCAGCATAGATTCGAATGTTCCCAATCATTTTCGTGTATGGAAAAATTGTTGTTTTTGCCATGCGTATAATGTACATTCTAATAATATGTCTTAAATTAATTCTCGGCTACAACTTGCACACATAGGTTTGTTATTTCTACATACACATTGATCAACACTTTCCTTTATTTGTTTTCGTTTTTGAAATGATCTTTGCCACTCAGATTGCTACTTAAGATACTTTTCATTTTGATATATGCTTTCACCTCACTATATACCACACTATTCATTATATGTACATCACATCAAACCTGTGCGAATACCACAAATAATTATTGTTATGCATGTTTATATTTATTCAATTTTTATATATATTTAAATTAGGAACTGTATTTTGATATTGTTAAGCTGATCGAGGAAATGATAAGGTTGACTTTAGCTTAGATTATGTTATCTTAATTCACGGAAAACTTTGAAAAAAATCTTTTCCTATTAAATACGATATGTTTTTATAATCAAGAGAAACTACTTTTCGTGTAATGTATAAATCCAACAAGCCGAATCAGAAGCCATCCTATCCAAATATTGATAAAACTGAAAGTATTAATTGCCAATATCTGGTACTGCAGTAAATGGATTCTAAGACTTGGAAAACGCTAAATTAGCATATTATGACTCTAAAGAGAACAGATACAGTATTTCCTAATATATTGAATTGTTAAGGGCGAAAAGAAACATTTTCTGGTATAACTTCCACCTCTTTATGTGTAGTAAAATTGAATAATTATTTCAACATTTACAGAAATCTGCAATTTTCACCCCTATTTTTAACTTTCAGCTCAAGACTTAACTTGTGCCTGTTCAAAAGATGCAGAGTGTAAGAAATGTGAGTTTATTTTTTTATACTCTCCACAATAGTAATAATTTCCAAATAAATAATTTAATATAATTACTCATGTAACTCTTTTGCAGCTCCTGAAGAGAAGCAATTATTGGAACTTACGGACATAGGTGAGTTGCGAGAAATTGAAAATAGCATAATACTTTTGTTTTCGCCATGAATCCTTATGGATAATTCAAAAATATGGTAAATGAATTTTTATAGCAACCCAATACATCTCAAACCATCAGGTGTTTGAAGTTTGAAGCCGTTTAGGCTTCTCACCCTCGTTCCTTTAGTGAGTTCGTGTTTGAATTGTATTTCGTGAAGCATGGAACTTTAGCAGTACATTAAGTTTTATTCGAATTTAAAAAATATTGTCAAAAAATCTGTCTCTTTCCTTGACCGTGAGATAAAAATTCAAAGTTCTCAATGTCTATGTATCTAATTTCCCTACCAGATTTATCACCATGTAACTAGGCTCTTCCTGTAAATAATAAATGTAGTGAAATGGAAATATTTCGACAGAAAAAACCACGATAGAATCGATGACAGCCAATTCGAAAGAAGCTACAGAAATACTTCAAATCGTGCGGAAAATTTGATGCTTTTTACATTGTTTCTAACAAATTAATTTACCGTATTTTCCTCATATATAATGAAATATTTGCTCAATTTTTTACAAGGATATTTTCAATAAGTCTCTTTCTTAACCTCAAAGTTTTCGAGAAGAATATTGAAAATAATTTTTTTTGTTTCACTTATTTACACAGAAATTTATCGACTTTTTCCATCAACCCCTAGTTGAAATATTTTATTACTCAACATATTCTCCTCTTAATTGGATACATTTATTACAGCGAACCTTCAACATCTCTACACCTTTCAAAAAAAAGTTGACATCCACAGCTTTTAGTACCCCCTCGTTGGAATAAAATTTACGACCTTCTAAACTTTTTTTCAGTTGAGGAAAGAGATGATAGTCGGACGGAGCCAAATCTGTAGAATAAGGGAGGTGTTCTAGTAATTCAAACACCTTTGGATAGCTTTCCGCGTCTTTTCTCTTCAATTTTTCCCGTAGAGTAGTCAGTAATGTCGAATAGTAATTTCCAGTTATTGTTCTACCCTTATCTCATGATTATTCCATGGCAATCCCAAAAAATTGAAGCAAGAACTTTTCCAGCAGATTTTTGGACACGAAACTTCTTAGGTCTTAGGAGAACCAGAGTGTCGCCATACCATCGATGCTTTGTTTCTGGATCGTAGAAATATACCCAAGTCTCATCCATAGTAACAATTCGGTTTAAGAAGTCTACGTCGTTTTCAAATCGAGCACAGATTGAACGCGATGCTTCTACCCTTGCACGCTTTTAGCCAACATTCAAACATTTGAGGATCCATTTTGCAGCATTTTTTCTCATGTCCAAACTGACGTGAACTATATGATGAACGTGTTGGTTTGAAATATTCAGTGCATCTGATATCCGCTTTAGCCCAATTCATGGAACTGGTCTAGGCTACCTAGATATCAATACATCCTCGTATAGCGTTTATCACATTATCCTATTTTCAACCAATCAAATCTTGAGCTTCTTGTTTACAATCTTTTTATTTTCATTATTATAAACTGGATTATTTCCATTCAACTTAATTCATCACTGAATTGGTCGTAAATATCTTTCAAAGTTGTATTTCATCTCGGAAGACAAAGATAAAGTGTCTTTTTTCTAGTAACTTTTCAAATATTGATATATTTGAATTATTGAAATTATTAAATTAATATAAATAGACTAAATAAAGTCGTAGGTAGATAAAAATTTGATTAACATTTTCACCAAGAAATTTGAGTTCTCTCATTAAAAATAAGAGGATATTATCATAAGCCAAAAGCCAGTAACCAATTTCAGGTGGTTATTTTAAAAAGTGACGAAACTTTCTACAGTAAATACTCTATACCTATTGAAAATGAAAAGCCACTTCTGGTAGCCCTGTGTGGGCTGGGTAGACTACTCTAAAATTTTAAAGAGGGTAAGAAATAAGATTTATTTTAGTTAGACATAAAATTTTAGCCATACCATTTACATATCTCCTAATTGTTGACAAAACGCTATAAATATTTGTAAAAAAATCCATTATTGTAGAATGTAGAACTGAGTGTAAATGATAAAAAGTCTATAGAGTACGAGTCTGAAGTATTATATAATGAAGTAGGCAAATCAACACACGTAGAAATATACCTCACGATACTTTAAAATTGTCTTTACACGAATATATTGTCAATCTTTAAGAAAAAAAATTCTTTTGCAATACTTTAGTATAAAATATTTATTTTGATAGCAAGATCGACGCACGAGTAAAACGGAACTGCACTCTACACGAAGTCCGATCTGTACAAGCCATTTTGTACGAAGCCGAGATTGGCGGACTTCGGACAGAGATGATTGTACGAAGTCGACTCTGTACAACGCTGGTTGTACGGAGTCGGAGCATCGATACTTACTCGGTAATGAGCGCGCTATTAAGATGTTATTAAACCCAAACGTAGTTATTGTGATTGAAAGTATGTTCTCCGGCTAGTTGGCTACCATCTATTGTTAGGTTAGGTTAGGTTGCGTGTACTACTTCGGAATAACGCGCTCATTACCGAGTGAGTATCGATGCTCCGACTCCGTACAACCAGCGTTGTACAGAGTCGACTTCGTACAATCATCTCTGTCCGAAGTCCGCTAATCTCGGCTTCGTACAAAATGGCTTGTACAGATCGGACTTCGTACAAATTCATTGTACGAAGCTCGACTCCGTACAAGATCGGGCTTGGGACGTAACATTTATACCTATGTTAGGACCTTCGACATGTAAAGTAAGAAATATAAAAGTCACAGGTACAGGTAACAGCGATGTACCTTCTATGAATTGTTCTAGAGAATATCCACGTCCAAGGTACAGAAAAATCTTTCAAAACTGATGTTTTAACAAGATTAAGAAAAATCTATTGCATTACGAGTATGTGTTATTTTAAATCTACGTCTAATGAAGTCTACAGATGCCCAATAAGCTCTCTCTCTCTTACTCTAATCCGTGGGTTTCTAAATTACTGTCTTACTTGCACTCGCTCGGACACGTTTTTTGCTCTGGCAGATTTTTGGTGATTGAATTTCGTTCTGGCATTGTGTATTATTAATTATTTATTTATTTCATTCATTCCATTAAAATTGGAAGGCTGATGAAATGACAAAAATGGATTTTTTTTTATAAATATTTATAGCGTTCTGTCAAATTAGGAGAGAGGTAAATGTTCTGGCAAAAATTCCATGACGACAAAATACTGTCGAAAGAAATATCCTAAAATTTTATAATTGATACTTTAACTAAAATAAATCTTATTTCTTTCTTTCCTCAAAATTTTAGGTTAATCTACCCTGGTCACACAGGGCTGCCAGAAGTGGTTTTTGATTTTCAGTAGGTGTAGAAGATTTACTGTAAAAAGTTCCGTGACTTTTGAAATACCACCTACCAGGTTCTTCCTCTATCACATATTACTTATAAGGACTGGGCATTTTTTTATGTTTATGACATGGGCGTAGATAAACAATAAGGTATTTCTCATTTGAACTAGATAAAATATAATTATTTCATTCTAAAATACAAAAATTATTTCAGATGAAGTTCATGAGTCGGAACATTCTATTGCATTTATTTATTTATAAGTCTTTGAAATTTCTTTTAGATCTATGAATGCAAGTCTTCAGATTTTGATCATAGTTTCTACTTTTTTATGAGTATGAATATCAATTTTAACTAGTTTGATATAGTAGAAACTAAATAACAGGGCTTTTCAAGTGGTTACCTTGCAGCCAAATCCTATTTTAAACTTAACAAATATTTTTAATACGAATTGTCACTCCGGACAAAAAGCTACTAGTAGAAATTCTGGATAACCTTTATGTATTTTTATTATATTATTATAAACAGTTTATTTTAGTTTTAACAAGTACAATTATAATTTTAAAATTCAATTTAGGTTTACTGAGGCCTGAAATTAAACAAATAGATGTAGATCCACTACTAGAAGAACCTTATTCAAATGTAGATATTACGAGTTCTCAAGTTCTTATGGTTGATGTACCTGGAGAAGGCGAAGCGACAGGTAAATTTATCTTCATTTACTTGATTACCATGCTTGGATTTTCCATTTTTAATTAGGCACCGAATATTAACAAGACAACTTGTTCAAGCTAGTGGAATTATTCTTTTTAATAACACCTAGATTCACATAAACTACAATTTTTATAGGACGAGGTTAGTATCCACTTTGTATTGTAATGTTGTTTGATATGTACAGTTTTCGCTATCACAAATGAAACAATATTTGATATTGCTCTTGATAGTTTGTCATGTCTTTTGTCATAAGTTAGCTATTTTCTTACCTAAGATTCTTTCTGTACATAAAAAGTCGATTTGTTTGTCATTTCTTTCAGATTATCTGAGAATGCATCCACATTTTAAATTTCAATTATATTTTTGCTGTCTTTGAAACTATTTTTCTAATTTTTGTTTTAAGATGTATGAATATCCAAATAATTTTTTCATACTTTTGTAACTTTTTTGAACCAAAGATCGTGTATTTTAAATCAGGAGTATTGTTATCATTTCTCAAATGTTTCTCACTTAAATTCCACATTTTCAATTTATTAATATAAACGATGTTTCCTCTACCAATCTCATTTTATTATTTCGTATAACATATTATTAATATTTTAGATGGCGCTACTGACACGATACTGTACGATCCCGACGAACTGTTTATGTTTATTGCACCTCAAAGTCACAATTTAACTGTCCAAAGACAAAGATTATTAGATTGTTACATTGAAGATCTATCACTCAGTGAAGTAGAAGAAGCAGCTGTTGCTTTGAGATTGCTAGTAAATTTGTTTAGACAGAGAAGAATGGATATGAATAAATTGGTACCATTATTTAATCTCATTAAAGGAGATGGACAAGGGGGAGATCTTCTAGGCTGTGGTTGTCCTCCTCAATAATATGATAATTTTTGCTTCCAAAATAAATTTTTATATTAACAATGATTGTTTTTATTCTACTAGCTTTTCAGATTATAAGTTTGCTTAAACTATTTATTGAAAATGAATTAAATTTTATCAAACAACGTTCGATTAGGTTTAACCTAACTGGAATAAGTTTTCAAAAATATTTGATTTCGGAACGACCTTAGAAAAATTGGGATCTATAGCGAGAAAATGTTACGAGACGTCAGAAATTAAAAACAGTATGAGTGAAGCCAAAAGCAAAAATGAATCAGTTAAAATACGACTTTTTGTGGCTGAAAGTAGATAAGAGTATTCTTGTGTGATTAGAATATCTCTGTAGTACAACGCATAATTATAAAGTTTCTCGAAAACGAGAAATCAGCCGAAATTCACTAAAGACTGCTTGCCTAGGAGTAGAAGTTTGGTGAAATAAACTCAGGCAAAATCGTGAACGTGTAGCGATTCATGCTCATTCTCATCCTCCTCAAACTAATGTGATTAATGACAACATTATACGTGATTATGAGCTTATCGAACAAGATCGAGTCTTCATAGTGCTTCATATGTCGAAAGAACAAGATCAAATATTCATTTAATTATAAACATAACACATTGGGTCCCAAGGTTGCTGAATGTTGAAAAAGCTGCAAGAGTTTTAATCTCTCAAATGAGTTTTGAAGAAGAAGAGGCACCCATTTTTATATAAAATTATGACTTATGATGAGAGACGGGTGCCTTATTACACCACCGATTAAAGCATGTAAATATGGAGTGGGAAAACAAAAGCCACAGCTCAATTTTCTGCGAAAAAGTGTTAGCTAAGGATTTTTGCCATTGGATGGGTGTCCCAAAGGTAGATTTTTTACAAGGACGTCAATGCAACCTAAGACTGCAATCCCTTGGATCGAATCAAGCTTAAGTATCGATTGTTCCATCCGTCGATATGTTGTTACTTCACGACAACGTCAGATTTATCATCCACCTTAACTCCAGACTTCACCATGAGACTTTTACATGTTTGAAACTCTGGAAGAAGCACTTGGAGGCAAGCGATTTGAGATCAGCAAGTGGAAATATTTGTAGGCAGCTTGTTAGCTACCCATCAAACGAGATCAAAATGAAAAAATAATCAGAAAATTATATTACATTAAATAATAGAAAGAGCACATGATAAATTTGGGTGAAAAATTTAGTATCCAATCACTTATAACTTTTAACTATTTATTTTATTTGATAGCAACACTTTGCTACTAGAAACTAAAATAAACCACAGCCGAGGATTTCTATGCAATGTTTTGATAATGAGGCCGCCGGCTATATTTATCTTTGTACTCTACGATTAGTTTTTATATGTCCTTAAAAACTCCATTAGTAGTGTTTTTACAATTCCTAAAAGTAGACTTGGAAACCAACAAAACCAAAATGTTGTCCTTAGATCAATCGCTCTTGTTTTAATATGACAATATCCATTTTACTACAAAAATATTGCAAACGAAAAATAATATCAAGGAAGTTTAGGTGAGAGTGAGAAGGAGGAAAGATTTAAGTTGTGAGATATGGCAACACTGAACTGAATACGTCAAATCTGATATAGTTATTATAAAGTTTAACATTTTTAATGGTGAACGTGTTCAGAGCGTGTTGTCATATGAATGCTATTTGAGTTCTTTTCAGTTACTTGAAACGTCCATCTTGAAATTAAATCGCGAAATTTTTGTGCGATGATTTTGTGCGACACTCGAAGTGGATTAAACCAATAGCAGCGTGCCGATTTAGTCATGAAGCACCATCTCGAGTCATCATGTTTCGATGATTTTCTGAACTCAATTTTGGTTGCACTTCGCTACAGAATGAATTTCATAAAGGTCTATGCTATGCCCAATGATTTCTTCTTATTCCCGCAGATTAAAAATAAATTGCCAGATCAACGTTTTTCTACACCTGAAGAAGCGATTGATGCGTTAAAATCACATGTTTTGGATGTACCTCAATCAAAATGGGAAAATGCGTCAACCATTGGTTCGAGCGCATGTAAAAGTGTATAGATCTTAATGGAGAATATTTTGCAAAAAAATAAAGCCATATCCAATTATAAATATTTTTTTTAATTGGCGATACTTAAGTAGCAACCATCGTATATAGGTCAAAGCAATAGACCAAAATCGAAAACATAAGCTGCAAAGGTTGGAGAAAGACCGTAATTAATTCAATATTATAATGTGGGTGATGAATCTTCTTTCTCCGCAGTACGACTGTCATCAGAATAAAAACCATTCTTGGAAAAATAAAATGAAAAAAAAATAATTAAATGGAAAAATTTTGACAAAATATGAATGTTTGGAGAGACAAATTTTAGTGGTTTAAAAAAAAGTTGTGTGGCCTATATTTTTTCACTACACATTTAGCTTATATTAGCTTTTGGAGTATCTCTTTTGTCCTCAACAATTGGAGCAAATATATCATTTTTTAATAAGACTTTTAAGAAGGAATTTTAGTAGTTCAAGAAAACATTAAAGTAACTAATATTTTTGGATTTGAAATAAAATTGAAACATTCATTTCTTAATCATAACGATTAGAATTAATAACCAGTTTAACAAGATAAATAGTCTTAAAATAGACTTAAAATCAAGACGATTCCTCAAGAAAATCATATAAACGTGAAACGAAACATATTTATATTTTTAATAATGGTGACAATCTATTTGTAGCAATTTTTAATCAATACCATCATTTCATATCACCTTTTTATTGGATTCAACGATCATCGATCATTACGGATCATAAGGAGGCTCAGTCGCAGACTTCACAACATATTTACACTAGAAAGAAAATAATGCAAAAGATGATTCAACTTTTTAACCATCTGTTTTCTACTTAAAATTTCGTAAGAGGACAGAGGACTTGCACAAAGAATTTTTGGAGTTCCAGAAAACATTTAACCTCAATTTTGGATTGATATTGAAAAGAAAACTGAAGCAATCATTTCTAACAAGGATACTATGCTAAATAATTCGAGATTAGAAGGTAAAAATAGAGAAATTTGCTTCATTTAAAACAATTATCAATATGTTGTCCACTTGGTATATATTTTATTTTTAAAATAACTTTGGAAATTTATTTGTTTTTTCTAAATAAAACATTTTATTCATCTTATCTTGTTTTTAACGAAATTGTAGGGGGTGATTTCATATTTAAATATCCCATTTCATTTTCATAACCAAACTTTGAAAATAAACTGACGTTGTTATGATCTTAATAGTATAGATTACGACAACGATGTCAATTATGTCAGTCAAAATAAATTGAAATCATGTATCATCAAATTTCATTTCGAAAAATTCTAAATTCATAATGAGTAAAAATGGATCCAAATCAAAGAAAAACAGGACGCAAAAACTAATAATACCAAAAGGAACCTTAGATAACAATGATACAACAGTTATAGAAATTCCATCGCAGTACCGGAGTCAAGAAATAGTTATTGCTAAAAAATCGAACATTTCCAGCTATTCTTCCAAAATTGACCAGAGTATTAATACGTATTCTTCGGATAGAGGATATCATCAATCAATTGCACCGTAAGTCGTTTTAGAATACATATTTATTTGTTGATATTATCTCGAATACATTATACAATTTTGTAAATACCAAATCTTATCTGAAAGCGATGTTGTTAAGATTGGTATTCCAACCTCAAATCTAGATGAGCAAATATTGGTTCTTAATTTGAACAATAGCATTAAACTCCATCTTCATTTATTTGTCAAAAGTAAAAGACATCGAAGAACCAGTGTATATCCAGTAATCTGGGACTTTCACCCACTAATATCTTCCCTTTATTCCTAATACCGTATAGCCGCGTGAGCAATAATTTCCGATATTAGAACTTCTCCATGCCACTTTATGCCCACCAAGAGGAAATCAGAAACATGTAGTAAAACCCCAGATCTGAAATAATCGAAGGTATTTCTTTTTTATTCCACTAACTGGAACCAACAGGTCCTTTCATTAAGCAAAGACAAGCTAAAGTTAAAAAAAAATAGTTGGTTGTAGCTAAACCCCTACTATTGCCTGCCTCTAAAAAAAGCATCTTTATTTTTGCATTTTGTCAGAATATTCATCAGCAAAGTCGATAGAAGCGTAATCCATTTAGATATCCAAAATTTTCTCATATAATGTATATTGTGGAATCTGTCAAAACGATCTTAACATTAAAAAAATGTTGATTTTAAGCCGATTCAAATAATTTTAAGGAAAATTTCGGCTATCACCTATTTAATAAAAACTGTCAACCATCGCCAAAATGAAGAAATTTCATTGTTTAGTTGTTGCTTTGTGATGTTTTAATTCAAAGTAAGACCATTTTGCTGATTTTGTTAACAAACGCATGTATAGATTTTTGTCTGTGTGCGATAGCTTCAGTTGTTGCTGTAAGGAACCAAAATAAGAAATCGAACACTTTTGTGCGAGGCTGTCTATCAACAAAGTCTACAGTATACAATCCTTAGAATCAGAACATGTAAGCCGCATAGCTTCGCAAAGTCGTTGCTATCTGAGTGGTGAACAGTCCACACAATAGATAAATAGGTCAAATAGCGAGATGAATTCTCAGCCTCATGTAATTTATTGGTCACTCGGTGACATCATTGTCCAGTTGTTGGTTGGTATCAGAGGCTAAAATTGCCAGTTCGCTAGCAGCATTTTCTTTAAACTCAGCGAACTTGAGTACTCAGCATTCCTTCATTATTCCTTTCTGTCGACTTCCAAAAAGTTTTTGGATCCAATTAGGAACTTTAATGTTCAAGCTACTGGCTTGAATGCAACTATTTTTCCCAAGTGGATTTTCTTATTTTATCAAATAAGTGCGTGAATTTTACGGTGCGGAGTCTGTTTGAAATCATATTTTGTTTCAGATGCGGGAGACAAATGGAAACAGCCAGTCAAACACCATACGATGAAAGTGATATTGAGAAGTTAATGGAAGATCTAGAAGCTTACTACCATGCACAAAAAAATTTTCTGATTAAATCTTCTACCCTCCTTAGAAAACAAATGGATGAGTGCCAGTAAGTTGAATTAAACTAGTCCCTTGTTGGTGGAGATTAATTATATTTATAAAATAAAATATATTGAAAAATTCTTAGCCTACTATGGAAAAAAAGAAAATGTCAAAATATTTTATTACTCAACATATTCTCCTCTTAATTGGATACATCTATTACAGCGACCCTTCAACGTCTCTAGACCTTTCAAAAAAAAATATTTCTTCTTGCTCTGCAAACCAGACCTCCACAGCTTTTATTACCTCCTCGTTGGAAGAAAATTTACGACCTTTAAAACTTTTTTTCAGTTGAGAAAAGAGATGATAGTCGGACGGAGCCAAATCTGGTGAATAAGGGGGGTGTTCTAGTAATTCAATCCCTAAATCACGAATTTTTTGCATGGCAACATGAGATTTGTTTGCAGTGGCGTTGTCCTGCAAAAAAAGAGCTTTGGATAGCTTTCCGCGTGATTTCTCTTTAATTTTTTTCAATAGCGTGTTCGAATAGTAATCTCCAGTTATTGTTCTACCCTTATCCAAAAATCAGTCATGATTATTCCATGGCAATCCCAAAAAACTGAATCAAGAACTTTTCCAGCAGATTTTTGTACACGAAACTTCTTAGGTCTAGGAGACCCAGAGTATCGCCATTCCATCGATTGTTGCTTTGTTTCTGGATCGTAGAAATACACTCAAGTCTCATAAATAGTAACAATTCGGTTTAAGAAGTCTACATCGTTTTCAAATCGAGCGCAGATCGAACGCGATGCTTATACCCTTGCGCACACAACATTCAAACATTTGGGGATCCATTTTGCAGCAATTTTTCTCATGTCCAAATTGACATGAACTATATGATGAACACGTTCGTATAAAATATTCAGTGCTTCAGATATCCGTTTTAGCCCAATTCGACGGTCTGATAAAATCATGTCATGAACTGCATCGATATTTTCGGGGACTGACACAGAAACTGGCCTTCCCGATCGGTCATCATCTTGAATGGAAAATTTACTTCGTTTGAAGCTTGCAGTCCAATTTTTCACGGTCGCATACGAAGGACGTTGATCATCAAGGGTATTGAACATATCTTCGTAAATCTGCTTACCTCTTAACCCTTTTAAATACAGGTACTCGATGATGGCTCAATTTTCACAATTTCGGGGGACATCTTTTTTCTTTTAATTTATTGCGTGACTCTGGTTTACTTTTTTGACGTAAAACTTTACACTGACACTTCTAATAAATTATTGTTCGTTGCTATGGTAACGCAATATTTTGTTTATGCATGGAACTGCTCTAGGTTAACTAGATATCAATACATCTTCGTACATACGAGAATATGTACACAAGTAATTAGAAATCAAACTTGTTACGTGGAAATTGCAGGTTTTTTTATCTGTCTCATACAAATATTGTTACTTTCGGAAGTATAAACAGTTTGTAAACTTCTCATATTAATTTAAGAAATTTCTGAAGCCTTTGGTGATATTCATACTGGGCATACTATTTGCTGCTACTACAAGGTGTCTGAAAAGAAACTTCACCTTTGTATTTCTTATTAAGTGAACGCAGCTATTCGGAGGAGTGAGGGAGATATGTCAATCGATGGCTCGATGGATCGATGGCTCTTGGAAACTTAATGGCCATGCAGCGTGTCTCGGGAGTGGACTGTGCGTTGTGAGTGCGTGCGTTTTATAAAACGGTAATTCGGCAACTGTAACGCATAGAAAATTCTGCAATATTCGTAATGTTCGTCATTTAATTGATGCGCCAGGAGCTCGAATGATTGGAAAATAAGTCAAGAAGTTTGAAGAAGCCGGATCAACACTGGATAAACGAGAATCCGGGGTCTTTCAGAACAGTCAAAAATGTATACAGTGTTACTCGGTTTACTGCAAGAATTGAGGTATGCTGGTCAGAGGCTTGACGTAAACCAAACGATTGAGTGTTTTTAACTTGTTGAACATCTTGTCTTCGGATGAAGCTCATTTTCACCTTAATGGACATGTCAACAAGCAAAATCGCTGCTACTGGAGTGCAACTAATCCAAAACACAAGCATCCGTTTGGACTGCGATATCAGTGCTAGGAATTATAGGCACTTACTATTTGGAATATGGAAGGGGCGCACACTTACAGTGAATTCAGAGCATTATGTGCAGATATTAGACGATTTCTTCGTGAATTACCTGCAAAACTTTAATGGTTATAATTGAAGAGCTTGGTTCCAAGAGGTATCGCAACTTCACACACGTCCAATAGATCTCTACCGTGAACTCGTGAAATTTTTTCTGGCAAATTGATCTACATGAGAGTTGATATTTAGTCCTGATCTAACAACTAGGAACTTTTCCTGTGGGGATATGTCAAATCTAGAGTTTGCGCTAACAAACCCCGACACAATTAATAGACATTAACCGTCACGAAATGACAGCCACCACGGAGAGAATACCTGCCGAGCCGTCATAGGCAATTTTAGTCCTCGCTGAAATGAATGCCGTGAGCGCAACGGTTTCCATTTGGCCATGTCATTTTTAAGAAATAAATTCACAAGCAATGTATTTTATACGTAGCAAACATTTTTTCCGTAATAATTACTATTCTAAAATTGTTTTTAGATGTGAATCTTCTTTTGGTACACCTTGTACTAAACCAACACTCAAAATACAGTGCCTGCATTTAGAAAACCAAGTTCTCTACTCTACCTTTTGTCTCTTAAGACATTAACGTGGTTATTGAAACGCGAGTTGTTGGTTTAATTAGAGTTGGTTTAATCTAGAAGGACTTATGGCGTCTCGCAAGAAAAGGGGATAAAATATATTTTCTATCCTAATCTAACCTAACCTAACCACGTATTTTCAGCGTCTATTATTTAGATTTCTTATGACATAAAAAACTCTTCATCTAGCACCGTCATATTCTTGCTAAGCTTTTTGCAATATCTTTCTGTAGATAAATATCCGATTCTATTACAACAAAGTATAGTTCTTCCACGATTATAAAGCATAAAGTATTAAGGTGCTGGATGAAGGATTTTACGTGTGTCATAAAAAATCTAAATAAAGGTACATAATATCAGTAGTTGAATATGAGTAGTAAGGAAACAAAATTTTCATCCCCTTTCCTTGCTAGAAGTAAAAATTCTTAATAGTTGACGATGGTAATTGACAAATGATATAAGTATAAACGAAATACATAGCGGGCCAAGTTGTAGCACTACATTATTTAGTAAAATAGAAATATTGTTTTAATTTTTCTGAAACACTAATTTATTGTGCAATAATAAAAAATAACATTTTCAATTGCAATTAATTGAATTCAAGTTAGCCGCGAAGTAAAAGGTTGAGGAGCGCTGGTCTTTGTGGAAACATATGACATGGAACACGTGGAACTGCTTTTGTTTCTGCATGACTTCATCATGATGCTGAATTGTTAACAATGAAAAAAGGAGGTCATCCGAAAGCCTATTACGAAGACAATTTTTTCTTAGTTTCATTATTGAAAACGTTTGTCCGCACAAATAGTTTGTACCAAACATAGCCATTATTTTCCGGGCGTGGATAACTATATGTGGGTATTGTGTCTTAGATAAGGATTTGCTGGTGTTCAGAAATAGTTGCTTCTAATGGGTAGTGCATTCGACGTCAGACGCACCTACTCGAGCTTCATTTTCGGTTTTCGCTCATATCCCCGTCCGCGCTCGCACATGTTGTTTTATGTGCGACGTGCACTGCCATTACTGCCAATTGATAATAATGTAATTTCTGATAATAAGAAAGCTGTACTTGATTTTTGTTTTATGGTAAAAATTTGAAGACAATCGTTGGGTTCCCGTATTCAGAACTCTAACCGTGAATAGATATATTACCAGAATTTCTATTTGAAAATGGGTTATTACGATTTTTTTGGAAAGATGGAGAGCTACACTTGTTTCGGTCCAATAGATCAGATCGTCAATATTAATCAATTCATGAAAGGGAGAACTGTCATTACTTGTCCATATTCTCTTAGTAATTCATAGATTATGCTGTCGTTAAAATTACTTTACCGACTTTGTGTTATATATTATTTCTCGGACTTAAACTGGAAATTTAATGCAGCGTATTAGTATGATATAAACACAGATTTCATCTTTTTGTTGGAATCAAAATATTAGAATATAAATATTAACAAAAAAACGTTTCAGAAACCAAAAAACTCCCAGTATGTGCAGCTGTAACCAACAGAATTCAGCTACAACCAGTTATACTCCTGCTGTGTTTCTGATGAAAAAAGTTTGCTCTCAGGAAAATATATCGTCCTGTAGTTTTGAAGGGTACGCATTTGGTTAATTTTTTTAGTCATGAATATTGATATAACCAAGTACTAGTTATTTAAAAATTTTACTTAAAATACGTATATTAGTCTTTAGTACTCATTTGGAACTTCAAAAATATTTATAATTTTGTTGATATACATTGATCTCGTTTAATAAACAAGCGCTGAAAATTTCCCTTAGAGGTCGCTAAGTTGAAATTTCTTATCCGAATACACTATCAATACACCAACACCCACAATTACGGGTATTACCCATCGATTTATTAAAGGTTATGGACCGTCCCAAAGGATTTTAAATCGCAGCCAATGAAGTGCAAGAGAGGCAACATAAGAAGGATGGTGTTAAATAGGACAAAATAAAAGAAATTTATATTTGGAGCCTGATGATTATTTCTTTTATTTGTGGTTAATTACGATACTTCTCCTTCGAGTTCCTAAAGGATCTTTATGTGTGCTTTGTGACGTTTTGAGTGATTTTTTGAGAAATATTTTTTTTGTAAGTATAAGTTTGTGGTTTAAGGATACTTCAATCTTGTTGCGCCATAAATTGCTAGGAAGAAATTAACATTAACATCAGTGGTAATTCTTTTTCTCCCAATAAAAATTAAACTTTTCTATTTATTGCAATCAAATTATTCTGTACCTATATTTTGAATTATCATTCAATACATTCTTGATCATCTAGACTCTCACCAGTGTATGTCGACAATCACAGGAGTAGATCGAAAAGAGAGGAGCTGACAAAGTATCCCTCCAAATCCTTTGTTCTGCTAGGAATCAGTCCTCCTTGTCAGTTTAATTCAAGGTTGATGGTGAGAGCAACGTTTCTTTTATTTTTTTTTTCCAATACCCTAATTTATACTGTTACGAGCAAGTTCGCAAAATGGTTCTATAGGCCGGCCCTGTCCAGTTATTATGGAAGCATCTTTCACATTTTTATAAATAGCGGAAGCGCCTTTGATGTTTCCCTTTAGAACTTTTTATTTTAGAGGCCGTTTTATTAATAGTATTTCTTTCAAATAAAATCTAGCAAAGATTATTTATTCATTTCTTTTTGTTTTAGAACTTTATTTAAGTATATAGATAATTTGTGTAAACGCAGTTAGTTTAGTTCTAAATAAATAGTCGTAGTGAAAAGAACGAATTAGTAAAAGTAATCGCAGAAATTGTTTAAGTGATATTTATAAATGTTTATAAGTAAATTATTATAAATGTATTATGTAGTGTGTAAATAAATTAAGAACATAAGGGAACGTATTTATTAATTCACCACACGAATAGAAAGAGTGTAAATAAATACGAAAAACATTAAAATACAGAATGGAGAGTGCAGTGAATTTTCTTGTTAAGTTAAATGCAATAATTGAGGGTAAACGAGTAGACATGTTTCTTAAGAAAAGTACTCTAAAATACTCTGAAGTGGTTTCTGTTAAAGCTAAGTTTGGATTACATACGATTAAAGTGTCATTTTAAATTAAATATTTGAACAATATTCCTGATATTCCTATTTATATTTTACATAATAGCATGGTCTTTTACCTTCTTTAGTTCTATCTATATCTCGAGCTTCTTTTTCTAATGTTGGCACCTCGGAACTATTTGGGAAAAGATAGGTAAGGTGGGTCCATAACCTTTGATAGGTCGAGGTACTTCCATAAATAAGTACGTTATTGTTTTAAGAGCTTGAAGTTTAACTGTTTATTTTTGTTTCGGAAAAACTTTCATAATTATTATATTTTAGTCAATGCAGAAAAAAAGAAGCTCAACCATGCACGAGAAGTTGGGGAAGGAACGAAAGTCCTAGAATGAATATGAGCGGATCTTATTACAACCCTGATTTAAGGTAAGGTAAAGTTAGAATATGATCATTATTATATTTCATTTATTTTTACTCGAGGAATATCAAAACTATCACAAAATTCCGATCGCAAAACTGAGATACAGGGGCGAGTTTTAAAGAAATGAATTTTAACAGTTTACATATTCTCTCAGTTTACGTATTTACGTAACCCCTATAACAAATCAAAGTGTCGTTATAGAACAGGTGCTCCTAATATTTTTAGATAGCTGACTGTTTATTTCAAAGAAACCACTCCATTATTTGCATTGAATAAAATATTTTTATTTAACTTTAATTCTCACTTTTTCTTATTACTAACAATTTAAATTAATTGAGAGTGATGGTTTTTTGCGGCCAATTCAGTAATGATGGTAGGAAAGTTAGTAGATTAAGTTTTGCATGTACAATGTCAAAGGATTATTTTGAATATGTTTGAGTGCCTAACTGTGGGAATTTGAACCAACAGCTCTGCATTTATTTTCAAAAAATCTTTTAATCTATTGTCATAGAATTATAACATTATCGTGTATCATAATACAATTTCAATATTTTAAAAATAAGAAGATATTGAAGGAGAAAGAATTCCCTGGTGTTTTTTTCACATTCACCTCATTATTTACTTCTTAAAGTGAGTATAGTACTACTATAGAGTAAAAATTTTTAATAATGATGATACGTACTGCCCTGAAACATATCATATCATTCAATATGATAAGCTCTGATTTTCTTTAACTTTAACTCAAGCAAATTGTGCTTAACCTAAATATCAATAAATTTCATTATTATTATCAATACAAGGAATATTCTTCTATTAAGTTCAATTTCTCCACCAGATCGTCACGATCGCATTTCTATGAATTCATGGAAGTGTCTTTTTATTAAGAAGACATTACGGCATTTTAAGTTCGCTGTTGTTGATGGGTGTATATCGCAGTGCTTGTGTGAAACGCGATGGGTAACAACGGTAAGAAG
This sequence comes from Diorhabda carinulata, assembly GCF_026250575.1. Taxonomy (NCBI): domain Eukaryota; kingdom Metazoa; phylum Arthropoda; class Insecta; order Coleoptera; family Chrysomelidae; genus Diorhabda; species Diorhabda carinulata. Next base: position 18,892,132 of record NC_079462.1, read on the forward strand.
ATCGTTTTGATAATTGAAAAAGTTGTATAATGACGGCAGAGGTATTTTAAACTATTCCTATTGGTCACACATAGTTCAATTCAATGTAGATACGGTGATAGGATATACTACTTAAGAGTGGTAGATTATTTTGTAATCATTTTTTGCTCTGTCTCTACTGGTTCTTGTTTTAAATTAAAAGGGAACTTACTTTACGAGTATAAAGGCCAATTCATTAAATTCACTTTCCGTTAACAAATTCTCCATCCTATTCATAAACTTGAGATCACTACCGTTAACCTAAAAATTTAGTTTTTCTACGACCGTGCGTTTTAACCCACTTTCCCGCACGCATTTTAGTTTTGAAAATTATGCAAATTTTGACCTTATAAGATAGTTTTTTACTTCTGAGATTATAACTATTGTTACTACAAGTAAATAAATATTTACGAAACAGTCCATCAAATAAAATTTAAACCTTTTCTAGCTTTTTGCAGCATTTTTAATTTTTTGAAAATATAAAATAATACAGATATTTTTTATATAACCATGTAATTGTTACTAAAACGTCAAAGTTGTTGAAAACGTGACCGAATAAGTGCAATCTTTTTCTAAATTAAACCATATTAAACCGAATCCTATACAATAATATTAATGGATTTATCCGACGAAGAACTTCCCGAAGCCATTTTGAAGGCTGCAAATGAAACTAATTCCGAGCTGTTACCTGCCAAATGACTTAAAACCGTTGCCGTCATCTTTATGCGACCTGCAACCAATGCCATCCTCATCGACTTCATCTACCTTCCAGTTGAAACCAAATAACTCCACTAGACCGGCAATTCTTACTAGTCTACAGAATACAACAAATTGTGTTTTCAATAGTAATATTTATAATAATTAGTAGTTTTTAGTTAAAGCTTTGTACATTATTATGTTTGTTGGAATAAAATAATTTTAGAAAAATGGGTTGGTATAATTTTTTGTGTATACGGTCGTAGAAAAATAATGTTCCTAACTCATGAGTAAAGTGTCTTTCCCGCACTTGACGGCCCGCCCGAACTCCGCTCCGCGTCGTTCGGGACAACTGCAGTCGCGTGCGGAAAAGTATCACTTTCCGCACTTGTTAGGAAAATAACTATTGACATGTGTAATTTTGGAATGCGTGCATCGAGCGCACAGATTATATACGAGGGTGCATCGAGCGCACATTTGTAGGTATAAAGACGATATCTTCAATCCCTGTATTTAGCTTGAAATGGTTATTACCGTAAATAAAAGAAGAAAAATTCTACAAGACTCAACAACAGAGTAACAAAGAGTTAATACTTTCTCATCAATGTAATTATAGCCATAGTCAAATAAATTATGACGGGGATTTTATATTATACCCTTAACTAGGTAAACTCGACATACTCTACAGGTAGCTCTGGGGATTTTCAACTGCTGGGATAATTCGTAGAAATTAGTATTAAAATCATCTGATTTTGTTTAGCATCCAGAGAGTAGACATTAAAATCGTGAACATATTATTGGTGCACCGATATACTATATTTATTAATATTCTTGCCTCTTCGATATTGTTGTTTTGTGATTTTTCTTTTTAAATACATTTCTTGCAATGGAAGTGATATTAAGTTTTAAAGGAAAACTTTTACTTATATTAGGTGGATAACGTTACCTAATTAGACGTAAAACTGGAGAGTTTATTTACTGGAAGTATGTTCAGGAAAGAAGAAGCAAGTGTAAAGATCCACTGAAAACAACTGCAGTCAAACACGATGTGCTACAAGCAACGCCGTATGAGTGTATTCCAGATGTAGCTGACCTAACCTAACCTAACCTTCACTTCGGCAGATCAAATTTTCTTGTGCGCTCGTCGAACGATCTTTTGAATTCGACACAGGTAGTGTGCGCTAGATGCACGTAAGATTTTCTAAATGTGCATATGCGCTCGATACACATGCGCTCCTCGCACCCCACTATATTTTTTTGTTTTCTTTATAATCCCGTATTTATGGTCGATATTATGAAAAATAACGAGTTTTTTTCGTAAGAACAAACGTGACAAACGCAAACGGATGTGATCGGCTCTTTTCTATTGCTACGAACGAACGACCGGAAAAGATAAAATTCATTTATGTTGAAAGTCACCAATGGCAGATCGGTCAGCAAACAGCGACGTCAATCGGCAAATATGAATGGTCTTATGCATTTCAATGTTTTTAATTTTGTAACAGCAAACGGCAACGGCAAACGGAAAGTAAAGTTTATGAATCGGATCTTTCTAGAACCTTTCTTAAATACGGTTAGTTCTTCTGTTGAAAGAAATCGCCTTCAAAAAATTTTTACGATTTATATGAATGTGACTAACTCTAATTTATATATAATGTATTAAAAAGTTGAAACAACACTTATTTTCATCTAATAATGAGTCTGATACGAATTTCTGAAAGTCTCGTGTTAAGTCCTAATGTTAAATAAACATCTTTTTATAATTTTATTTAAATTTACATATGATAGGAACAATTTCTAGACCCTAACGCACTATTCACACTACCATTACACCAACACTCACAATTACACTGTCTGACGCGCGTTTCGATAACCAAGTTATCATCTTCAGAGACTGAAGGTAAACAGTTTATCTTTAGTTTCTCTCAGTCGTCTTCAGAGACAGGAAGTAAACATTTTATCTTTTGTTTCTCTCACTCTCTGATTTCTCTCAGTTTATCTTTAGTTTCCCTCAACTGTCTTCGAGACTGAAGGTAAACAGTTTATCTTTAGTTTCTCTAAGTCTCTAAAGACGATAAGTTGGTTATCTAAACGCGTGTCAGACAGTGTAAGTGTGAGTGTTGGTGTGTTGTAGTAGTAGTCTAAACCGTGTGTTCAATATGAATATCACCAACGGTTCCAACAATTCCAATTTAATTAAATTTGAAGTTGATGATTTAACTAAATTACTAATCATGAAATTCCACGTTTTAATTATACAATTTTACTTTTTAGTATGTCCAGGAATATTACCCAATATTCAAATAATAGCAATAACCCACAGAGTTTTGTTAATAAGAGTACTTCTGGTCAGACAAACGACTCTTTTTGGCCTAGGAATGAAAATAGTCCGTTTGAAAGTACTGCAATATCCGATCCGCATTATGATCTTTTCAGAGAAGGAATCAGTAGAAACGCGGATGTGTCTAGAAGGTTAGTACGATAAAGGGGTATTGGGAAACGTATTTTGAACATAATTGTACTTTCTCGGCAAAAGTTCACGTTTAAGGCGGTGAATACAAGTGTTATTGGAGTAATTCCATAGTTTTTGCTTTCTTCCTCACTTTATTTTCTTATTTTCATTCATCACTTTCTTTTTGCTTCCAATCAATATTCTGTTTAGTTTAATGTCACGCTTAGAGGACTATTCAGAAAATAAGGAACGTATATTTCGGTATTTCCGGGGGCGGCATATCAGTCGACGTCCAATCATCACAATGGGATCACTTCCATACTAAATTATAATAAATTTACAATTTGAGGAGACCAAAAAAAAGTTAAGTCAGAAAAAGATGCTTTCAGTGCATGAGAAGAATGGACATTGTAACTAACAAACTTATCATTAAAGAAATGGCTGTTTCACAATAATAAGTTTTCAATTAGTTTTCCACATATATGTCAGAAAATTTGTTGCTAGAATTACCAAATCAAATAATTTTTTTGGGTACTAAAATTGCTTACAAACCATCAAAAAAGTGGATTCCTACAACAGCCAAGGTGTGAATCGTAACTGAAGACACGTGAGGTAAGATATGTCAATTATGAAATTCAAAATTAATACTCCATCCAGTGGCAAACAATTTTCTCAAAATAACGATAATAAAGAAGATTATGCTTAATATCTTTTGGGAAAGACAACGTATGTCTCTAATTGATTTCCTCGAATGTGGTTCCACAAGAACTGTAAGCGGTACCGTCCTACTGTGCAACCTTAGAAGACTAGCTCAAAGTCAAAGAGTTCAAAATTTCAAATTTGCATAACAATGTTTGATCTAGCATGGCAAATTGCACTCAAGAATTTCTTGTTCTATCTTTCTTTTATATATATTTTTCTTTTCTTGTGCATGGATAATCCTCATATAAATACGAGTACTATTCGAGGTTCTACCGATTTTTCTCTTCTCTTCCTTGGTTTTTCGAAGTTCCTTGCTAGTTTTGGTTGTGATCGTTTATCATGATCAATTCTTTTATTATATTTTACATTATACAAAATGCTTGCTCCACTCATTCATCATTATTTACTTATTAATTATATTCCACATATTCATCTCCAAATCGTTTTTGTTCAGCGTTAATATTATAAAGAGAACTATTAAAAAAATGATGCTTGTATGTATATGCAATACAACAGTATACTATAAAAGCATTCAGACTTGAAGCAAGACTTAAAGAATGTTGAAACGTTAAATAAAATATAGAACACAAATTTCCAAGTAACATCAAATTCATTGGAAAAAATATGTGTGAAGTTAGTGCGATAATATGTGTAATGAATGAAAAAAGTAAATGTTTGGCATGTACATAGTATTATTTATTATACATGCTCATTCGTTACAGTTTTTATCGTATGTATTTAATTTGACAAAATGAATGGTAAGGACTCTACTACTGAATACTTTACAAAGTTTCATTTTAAAAATTGACTAAACTTTCACTAAACGCAGTTTGATCTAAATTCTCTGTTATTTTAGTCAGTATGGTGCGCCATCTACAACGGCAACAAGTTCTCAATTAAGGTTTGACACTACGAATCAGCCTCCTAATAGGTCAATTCTAAAATCTCCTAATATGGACGACACTATGGAAAGCGACGGAGGAAATTACTCGATCAACAGACAAATGGAGAGTTTCAGATAATAGTGATATTTCAAAGTGAGATTTAGTATTACTTAAATTTTAAATTAGATATCAAATATTTTAGCAAATAATATTTAGAAAGTCGAGAGACCGAAAGATCCAGATATTTGAATAAAAGATTCGTAGAAAAAATAAATGATGCATTAGTCAAAAAGTAGTTATTTTTACAAATTTCGCACTTGATTAACTAACTAATTACCGGTATTATGACAAAAATTTTCAAGCAATTTAGTTAATTTTATTTCCATTTGTTGTCTAAATCATTTTATTCAATGAATAGATTTTCTCTTTACGTGAATTATTTTATCGAACAATGTGGAAAGGTATGTATGCTTGATATGGTGACGATTCACTCAAATCTAAAAGATCTACTGTGCCTCCTCCTGCACTGAATATCTTAGAATTTGTTCCGAAACTGATCCTTTTATTGTGCCAAATCCTTTACTGAATTTCAATATATCCAGCGTACATTTAGGCTAATCTTGAGTTTCTAGCCTTCAACTTTGCGTGATGCAATCGATCGTTGGCTATCATATTCACTATCAAATTCACTATTAAATTGACTATAATATTGACTTCATATTGACTTTATATTGACTATCATATTGACTATCATATTAACTATCATATTGACTATCATATTGACTATCATATTGACTATCATATTGACTATCATATTGACACCATATTGACACCATATTGACACCATATTGTCTAACATATTGACTATCATATTGACTATCATATTGACTATCATAGTGACTATCATATTTACTATCATATTGAAGATCGTACTTTACAGGTGACCAAAATATTCTAATTTATAGTGTTGAGTGTTTCAAATGATTTGTTCATATGCCAAGTGTTTGGATCCCTATAGATCCAACTTTAGATCTTTAAATCCACATCCCAACCGCCTCCAAACGTTTGAGCAGTTCGTGCCTCTGCGCCGTATAAGACCACATTGTGCCATCATAAATCTCAGATCAAGGTTAAGATCTACTCAGCACGCTTCAAATGTCGAGCCCTGATATTCTTTTATGCATTAAAATAAGCAAGTGTGTAGTTAAATGTTCTTTTTTTCTTTTCTAAACCAAAAAAACTTTTTCCACCAGTTTTAGTTTATAGATGTATCAGGTGTAACGTACTGTTAAAAGTCTCAGTGCAGATTTGGTCTGTCTAAGGTATTTTTCCGATCTCTTCGTCTTAGTTTTCCAGCAGCATTTTCACTTGACTTAGCCCTACAGTATTGTCCCAGAGGTATAATCTTTTTTCGTCAGTTTCTTTTAATATTTATCGGTGCTGATTCCACAAAAGGGAATTTGGGCCCCTTCTTTGCTAGTTCGTCCTTTACTTGAGTATTCCCAACAATGTAACTATGTGATTTTTCTAATCTAGGAATTATGTCTAAATCATTCCTTTCCTACTCTATGAGAGAAGCCAAAAAGCTCTGTCATTGGAATTAGGAAAAAAGGATAAACATGGAAAATTACCCAATAATATTCCTCTGTAACTAAGACAGCTGTACACTTACTTTGAAATTGTGGATTATCCAAAGAAAAAAAGCTATTACAGATGTAGCTAGTTTTTTTTAGATATTTCTGTTCAAATCGTTCTCTGGCTTTGCGGGAGCATTCACAAACCAATTTCGAATTAATTACAGAACAGCTCAGCACTTTATTAGCCGCTTTGCTATTCGGCGTTATTATTCTCTTTTTACTTCATATATTTTTTATTGATCTCACAAACCGCATTGGATTCAAACTATTTGCCTTTTCGTAAGTAACTGATGCTGTGATAGGTTATTCACTTTAGTTTTCAATCTCATTTAAATTTTATTTTCACATACTTTTGATTTTTCTAATACTTCCGTTAATTTTATGTATTGTACCGTATGCTTCCTCCAAATCAATGAAATCTATATGATTGTCTTTTCTTTGGTCACAGCAATTTTCTTTGTTAAACTATTAGTGCAAATCGTTGAACTAAGATTGTGTCTCTTTTGCAGTATAGTATAAAAGCTATAAATCTATATTCCGGCTTTCTATTTTTTTGTTGTAACAAAGGTAGATTTTCGCCAGTCTGAGAAAATTATTTCAGTACTGTAGTCTACATTAAAAAGTTTTACTAGTACTTTTATCTTCGTCAAAATAAATATTCAAATATATTTCAATTAAAAATTTTTTTTCAGAGAGTCGAAATATCCTATAATTTTGACATCAAAGGATTTGAAAAGAATTCGAGATGAAGTTGAAGCCATACACTTAAAGATCAGGAAATGTAAAGCGAAAAACTGCCCTTCTAATAAAAGCCTATCTAAGTCTAAATGAGATAAGTTGATAAACAATATACTTTTATTAATAAAAAGACTGGTTATGTATCAACAAAGAGTTTTATTTGAACACAATAGTATGGAAAAGAAACAAAACTCATCGACACACTACCCTAAGGCCCCTTTCACACCAAACGAATCCGAATCAATCTGGATCACTTGATCAAGTTGAATCGGATTCGTCATCTCCACTCTTTCACACTAGCTGAATCAACCTGAATAATTCTTACCTGGAATGTTTAATTCTTCGCCAATTTTCCTCCACACAGAAGATATGAGATTTCTGTCGAAGCCGAATCTTGGTCAATCAGATTCAACTTGATTCAGAGTGATTCTGATTGATTCGGATTCGTTTGGTGTGAAAGGGCACTAAGATATCATAATGCATATTCGAAAAAATTCAAATATATTTACCATGCGGATATTTAATGATATTGAAATTAGACAGTATTCAGTAGTGCGAATTTTAGTAATAATATAATCTTGATTCGGATTACGTATGTAGTTTTGTAAAGCTATGAGCGAAACTTGAAAATATAATAGAAAGTTGTTCCACAAAATTGAAACGTTTATCAACAGGTTCCTACAAGTTAACTGAAAAATTTGTTGGCCAAATAGGATAAGTAATGAACTCCTTTGGAACATAACGGAAGAAAACGATTGCGAAAATTGAGATGGATATGTCATACATCACGGAAACCAGCAACAAACAAAACCAGATAAGCATTTAATAAAAATACAACAGGCAGAAGAAAAAGAGGCAGACCTTTACGAACAAAAACTGTCATCAAACCGAAAGTACAGACTCTATATGAATCAGAAAATGAAATTTTTATTAAACATTTACCTACAGGTATACAGGTATACAGGAATACAGGTGCTATATGGGATAACTGCAAAATTCCCACTAGAAAGATGTTATGAATCCCAGCCGGTAAACTGGTGTTGGTAACGAAGCAATGTAGTCCTAGGAATTCAAGAACAAAATATAATTTTTTAATTCTTACTAATTTATAACGAAACAATGTTTTATTCTGAATAGCCACTTCAAATTTTCATTCCGTATCATTGCAAATATATCATAACAACATAAAGATCATTATTTTCGGAGAGACTTCAAGGTTTTCGAAATGTTGCTATATTCAAAAATTCAACGGATAGTTTGGACACATAAAATAACCAACACAAAAGTGCCAAGAAGGATGAGAAAGATAAAAGAGAGCGAAGGTATATAAAATAAGAGAAGCAGTTTCAAAACTATTAGAACATAATTCAATTCAATAACAAATTTCGATAAACCAATATAATAGCCAACATTCGAGACGGATAGGCACTTTAAAAAAAGGACAGAACCATAATAATGCTAGGACCAATAATTAAAAGATATGTTTTTTCATTTAGAAGAACAAATATTTTGAAACATAGTCTTATTGTCAATATAAATTGTTAATCTTGAAATAAATGAGAAGAATAAAGGATTTCAAGAGATTTCCCACTCTATAACTTATCTTTTTTTTCTTCCTATTATTGTATATAAACGTATTTTTCTATGAAGTATCAAAATTTCAATCAAAGTCATCATCATTGTTTTAAATTTTCGAATTGTGAATATATTAGGTATAAACTAAATTAGTATTGATTCACAGAATTTATTATCATATCCTTAATTTTGTTTTAGAAATTACAAACCTTTACTAAACTCCAAAGCGTTATTTGCACAGAAAGCAGAAGAGCTTAGATTGCATTTGAAGGATTTGAATCGAAATAATTTGAGCCAGTAAGTATACCTAATGAAGTTGTGTTGTGTTGGGGTAATTGTAAGAAATTCGGGACAGTAATGCTAGAGAAAGTTGGGACTGTGGAAACGCTCCCTATTGGAGGTATGGGAAATATGAATTACAGTGCCCGGGACTGGTTTTAAAATTAAAAAAGAGGATTCTGCGATACATTTTATAAGAAAGAAGTTTTTAGATTGAGAGTGTAGAGACGAGATAGATACACAATGAGGAAATCCAGGCAATCGAGTTAATTTTGTCTTAAGAACATAAAAATCGCATTTACATTACCCAACCTAACACAATCTAAACTTACCTTAACTAAATTAACCAAACCTAACCTAACCTAACCTTATTTATATTGAGGGTAGAGGATCGATTCAGGCTTAAAGTTTTTTTAAGTAGTTACCAATCCTTCACTCTTCTCGATGGTCATAGTACGGAAATAGTTGTTTCTCGTGACAATCGAGGCATGCTCTGAGCTCATAAGATGATACACCCGATTTTTTTTATTTGGTATCAGTCTCACAAGGGAGCTATGACCGGTTTACACTGGTTTATCCAATTCTTTCTGGTTTTTCTCAGAAAGTACATACTATTCGAGTTTCCACATACATGAGGGAGCTAGACTCTAATGCATCTTTCGGCATTATAAGAGCTTCCAGGATAAACATACAAATAGATTAGAATGAGTTTCCGTTGACTAGAAGTTTTTTGTTGAGTAATTAACCTCCGGAGGTATAAAGGAGCCATTTTCAAGTCAAAGGTTGCTGTTACTAATCTGAAGATAAGTCGAATTTTTATAGAAGCATTCTACCGCTCTAAGCTGAGCGCATCGGACGCTCGCATCCAACCTAGCTTTCCATATAACAATGCGGCCACCTAATATCTGGACACACGATATAGTCAAGAAAAAATTATGAAGAATTTTACATACCTTCAACGATGACGCCAAGTTCTTCCAATATTTTCGTATGTTTTAAGTAAATTAACTTTTGTTTACATTCTGAAACAACAATGAATAAGGCAGAATACAAAATGGAAGGCGTGTAACAAGTGTAACTTATTATTTTGATTTAATCTGTTCCCTCTCAGATATCATCCTTTCTTTGTTGATTTCAATATTTATTGTGTTTTAAGTTATATATGTCTTCTTATTCTTGCACAATTTCAATGAGTGGACAGGACTATTTTCATATGCATGTGTTGAACGATGCGGAACGAACTGGCAGGGCGCGTCCACAAGATCGGCAGTTCGTATAACCTTTTTTGTCACGTATCGCAAAAGTTATCACTCGGAGCAACGGCGTCGGTACTGCAGATGAGTGCACTATTAGTTTTAGTGATATCGTTTTGGCATGTTAAATGTTAAAACCTGTCTATTGCTATGACAAAATTTCAAAGTTTCTGACATTGAGCGAAATGAAAACTATTCCTAGAGAACCTTCCAAGTTGGGATGAATGTATTGGTAACCAAGTACAGTACTTTGAAGAATACCAACTCATGTTACCTTTTTAACGTGTTGTTATTGAAATGAATCACCGTGTTTTATCATCACGCCTTGTAATTTTTCATACTTTTATTTGTTTTTTCAGATACTATGATGATTTATTAAATTCACAACATCTGTTTGCAAGGAAAGCTGAAAGTTTGAGGCGAATATTGAAACAATTCGATAAGAACCCATCATGTATAATTTGTAGTTCTCAAGAAATTATGAATACTATGTACTGTAAATAAACAAATTTCATCCGGTGTTGGGAAATTTTTTTAATGAATACAAAGTAAAATTATCAATAAAGGTTACAGTTTGTCTGTATCATAAAAACGTCCTAATGTCCTCATCCGCTGAAATTTGCTCTCTTGGGAATGCGTTCTTCGGATGAAGTCTATTGTTTCTATTGAATTTTATATTTCTGAGGTATAATGGTGTAACCAAGTTTCATCTAATGTGACACAATTGAATATATACAATAATCCGTTTGAATTTTTGATGTGAGCTAGCTTCAAATTAGCAGTAATGAATAACGGTAACTACCATGCAAAGTAATGCATACATCAGTTCGGATGAAATATTTACTTCATTAGCTACCTTATATATTTTAATTAGACGATCACTGAGTACAGGGGCACGAACTTTATCAACTTTTTCTTGTGTAGTTAGAGTCAAAAACAACCCCGAAGATCATCTGTGTTCATAATCATCATCATGATGTATCTCCTAGAGCAGTCGCGGCGAAAATGTATGCCTGCTCCCCCTAATTGCCAATAATTTTGAGTTTCAACATAAACTTTGCTGACGATAAAAACCAACGAAATACAAAACTACTATTGATGCGGTCTTCATTAGACATTTAAATAGGTTCGAATCTAACTGTTCGTTCCTTACTTCAGCTATCATAAACCGACCGTATCAGCTTTAGAGATTGGCGATTATGGTTCTGGTAATAATGATGGTGAAAAAGTCGACGAAATTATGGATGGAAGTTGATTTATCTGAGAGATAAACTTCTTAATGTAATATAAATTGTCATGTTTGTGTACAATAGCGCAATAAATAAATATTGTATTCTACAACATAAATGATAATACTTTTATACTGATAATTAAAGCAATTAATCAAAATTATTCCCTAGCCAGTCCAAAATATCAAAATGCACAACGTTAATATTTAAGTTTTCACTTCTGCCGGCACTTTTTTTTTCAGATAATTTTTCGCAGAAGTTATTATTTCTTTCAACATAATTATTTCTTTTTGTGTATTAACTGAATTTCCAGATCAACTGGATACACATTTGCTTGTTTAGATAATAAAAAAAGACACATTTTTAATCTAGGGTTGTTTTCATAATACAACTTTTAAAAATAGACAACCACTAATAAATCATTCTTTGGATCAGAGCACTGTCGTGGTGATATTTATGTAACTTTTCGTTGGTTTCTTTATTTGCTCTTCACATATATGAGTATTAAAATTAATCTATATGTGAGGCAGATGAAATCAACAAAGTGGCGGAAACTAACAATATAACGATAGCGAAAATGTCAATATCTAAAAAGTTAGTATTTCGTCAAATCTCCCCGTATAATTTAATTTTCATTTTCTGTATAATGATAGTGTACTCATCTTGTCAACATCCAAATGTAATCAAACCAGTCTTATCATGTTTTGAAACCATTAAAATAGTACAAGTGATTAGTTATTGATTTTAGAGATGTTATTAAATTTAACAAATAAGCGATATTCAATAATTTGTTTATAAAAGCTTCTTTTTCTTATTATAAAATTCAGTAATCATTTGCTATATACATAGTATAGTTATATTGTTGAACTTTAACTTGTAAGTAGTTTCAACCACAGGAAACGTGTTAGTACGTCTCCTTGGTGAAACTACTTTTTAGTTGAGTTTCATCTACGTCTTTCAAATATTGTGCATTGTTTCAAGTAAGTATTGTAGATTTATATAATTTATCTGTTCTATATTAAACTTTATGTCGCCTCGGTAGCTATAATTTCAACCAATAGTTATAGGTAGGTATTAGAATAAATGTATATGTGATTTTTGTGGATTTCAGTTGAAAAAATATTAAGTAGCTAGGCTATTGGTGATTTATAAGAATTTTACCAATTCTCTGCTACTTAGGTTTTCTTCGACCTAAGCAACATTCCTTTTGTAGGTGGAAATAAATTATTGGAAAATATTTTTTAAGAAGCATAGGAATTTCAAATAAAAATTTTATCTAACTAACTTTCAAACTAAATTTCAATAAAACGTCGCGATAAATCATAGTAAATGGTTCCGCTACATTCTCATTATATTTATGAGAATCTAAATCAATCAGTATCAAAACAAGAGCAGAAAGGTATACGTTGAATCAACAAAAACGATAATTATTATATTAAATATAAAAATACTGTTTATGGTAAGTGCCTATATATTATGGTTGCAATAGAGTAGTAAAAAGAGTAGAATTTTCCGGTTTGGTTGTTAACTGTCAAAAGCCGACAGTTTAAAAGCCGTTCAAGCTTTTGGGTTACAGGAAACGAATTCATTCCTTTGAACCAACGCGGTTTCATTACTTTTCGTTCAAAAATAATTTCAATTCATCCGAAGTAACCATTAATTGATGCAAGAAAAAATGTCTATTTATCTTTACTGTGTTTTCCCCCACGACATCATTCCTTTTTGAAATTTTATTTATATTCTTGAAATTTATTATCCATCCCTCATTTGCTATAAAGTTTGTGATGCTTATAATAGACGCAAACTCTTTTGCTTCTTCTTGTGACTAGAAAAGGCAGGATAAGACACTTATCCTCTACACTGTCTTAGCCAAATGACCAGGCTTTCTTATAGGAAGCTCTATTCCTATTCTACATTAGTTTCATTCCTTACTTAAATAGTATGAGAAGTATCGTAGTAAAACGACTTTGAACTTGTCTCAAAACTTTATCTATAACATTTTTTAATTGTTCGAATTACCAAGCACTTAAAAGTGCTTACATTAAGGCAAAATATTTCAGAAATAATTCAACCGAAAAAATTGGTTTATGTTTTCGTTACTTAGTCGAGATTTGTAGCTCTTCATATCCATTTTGATTTAAACAGCCCCGAACAAAAGTAAGTAGCCTATTTGTAACAAATAAATATTGAGAGAAAGAGAGAAATGATTTAGTTTAAAAAAATTGTTATAATTTGTAGATAAAAGCTTGTAAAAACTAAAAAATAAACAAAAAATAACTAAATAAAATAAAATTTCAATATACAGAAGAAAACCACAATGAGTAAAAAAATTATAGGTAATAGTAAAAAGTAATAATTATTATATAAGTCCACAGAAAAATTAAACCAGTTTGCAGTATGCCCGGGTATTGAATATTATTATTAGTTTAGAAGTCGTTTACAGAGTAAAAGGCACATTCCAGTAAATATGCTCTCAAATTAATGCAAAATTCTCGAAAAGATGTTATGGATTTGATTTCAATTGCACTTCTTTGCATTGTAAAATATCGAGCCCTTAACTAATTCTAATAGTGGAGAAGATAGGTAAAGGTCGTTCTCCGCGTTACTCAGTGGATAGCCGTGCAACAACTTCTCGGAAAATGGAGAAGGGTGCTAAATTTAGGAAAACGGATTCAAAGGTAAATAAGGAAGGAAGAGTCAGAATTTTTAATCTTTTGAAGAAGTGTCTGCAGTGAGCCCTGCTGTTTAGTCTGAATAAATATCTAACAGCTCTCTTTTGTGGTTTGAAGATTCGCACAAATTGAGTCGCACCACACGTACTCCAGAAGGGAAGAGCATATCGGAGATGCGACTCAATAAGGGGATGATAAGCTGTGTAATAAGGAGGTGGATAAGTTCAGATCTTTGGAAACTGCAAAACAGGAGGAACTTAATTTTTTAGATAAGGCGGCAATATGTAACTTCCATTTCAAAGAATTGTTCACAACAAGCCATGCAAATTTTATAGATTCAATGGTGGTGTTGATGAAATGAAAAAGGCAGTAATATATTTTTATATGATAAAACTTCGGTTTTAGAAACGTTGAGACAGATAAGATTAGAATCGTACCATGATTTAAAAGTTTTTACAGAGGAGTGATGACCGTTTAGGCTAGAGTAGACATTATTTAAAAACCCAAATTGATGGGTAGTAAGTCTTTTATATTTAACAGAAATGATAAAGGCCTCTTTTTGACCAATCTTTTTTAAGGCTTTTATTTTGGAACAAGAAATAAAATTTCTGCTACTAATAACTTCAGTAATGCTTTCAAGTTCTTGGAAGTTGTAGAATTGGAAGAGCTTTCGTGATACATTGTTGTTCTTAAAGTTGATTTATTGAAAGAATTTTCAGTAATTGTTCCATTAATAAATTCAAAATATAATTCGTTTTTTCTTACAAAACTATCATTTTTACACAGAAACGTCAGTTTTCATTCTAGTTTCATATTGGTATGATATATGAAATGATTTGAAGACACCGGTCGTAGGAAAAATTTATTTTGTTCTTTGTGAAAATTGTGCCAATACTCTCTTATCATATCTTCATAGATCCAAACCAATTTGATTAATAACGACCTTGTAGGAAAACCCATTACAAAATTTTAAACCGTAATTTATCAATCTATCTATTACATACATTAGGCTAAATATAAACGCGAATGAACAAGATGAAAGATAAAAACAAATTGAAGAATACTGAAGTGACGTATCGAACCTAAATTAACAGTTATTTTATTGATACTAGATTATCCAACACATCTTTTAGTTTGACTGAAGAATGCTTTGTTAAATTATAATAATTATATAAAACATCTACTATGTAATTATTTCTATTAAGAAAATAATTTTGTTAATTCCACTGTCAGAATTTAATATCACTATACACTATTCTCGGGAGCGGTTCTATTTGGCGCCCCTCACAGGTATAGTAATCGTCATCAAGAAAGCAACTATTGACGTCCGTAAAATGTTGAAAGACATCATGTCTAAGTCATATTTTGAGAGGTGATAAATATACTCTATTATAGCTTATACTCAAGAGCAAGATCGAGGGGCGGCGTGGAATTGGAAAAAAGCAACAGTCGTGGCTCAGGAATATTCGAGACTGGACCGGCACAAGAAAGACCAGTAAACTTTTTCTCTTTGCAGAAAACGGTACAGCTTTTGGTGATCACTAAGGTTAAGGAATATGAAATAAAATCACGGTCTAAGGCTAAGACTTTGTAAAAACGGACAATGCCTACAGAAGTACCGAGACCCAGGTCAGGTTTAAAATATTTTATTGGACATATTCTAATAAATAAGTACTAAAAACCACCAACTAATAGCTAAGTGCTGTAACCGTGTGTTTTGAGGTGATCCTTGAGGTGTATAAAAATTGTTAGACATTCTTTGCATAGTATTTATTTTGCTGATAGGAGTTTGGAAGCTAGGCTCCTATATAAGAGAGATTTCTAAAGGTTCTACCAAGAAGAATATTAATATGCTCAGCAAAGTTCATGGGGTTTTTAGATCGATAGATTATCTTTACTCAAATTTATCAAAATTTTGTTCAGTTCCTCGATCTTTCTAGTAAGTTTGAGTAAATTTCTCTAATATTGGATAACTTTCTGGTCTTTCTGTGAAAATTTATTCCTCGAAAGCTTGCTGAAAGACAATGCTACGGCACTGTTTATGAGGAGCTACAATCTATCTCGAGCGCAATTGAAAATATCTAACTAATTCGTGCTAAGCGTGGGGTGTCAGATTTAATTTTTTAAATGCAACTTCCTCATTTGCGACGTTTCCTGTCCAATTTAATATCCCGCATTTTCAAACATTGTTCTTTTTCACCGATACATGAATGGTAATCCACACATACATACAGGTCATAATTGAATCTCACCACTTGACATGCACGGTCATGTCATCTATCAATGAAATTAATAATAAAGACTCAAGTGCTTTATTTCGTAGATACAGTGGTGTGGTGTGCAACTGTGTTAAATTAAAGTTAACAATAAACTTTATATTGAAGCGATTTCGTTGTGTGAAAAAAAAAAGTACGAAATAAGTAAGTTTATAACGGCAATTCTTGTGATTGAAAGTTAAGTTTATTTTTAGACCAATATTGTATTTATCATTTTTTTTAATTAGTTTTACCCTATGTTGGATTCAAACTAACGTTAGCTTAATAATAATAAGCATTATTTTGTCACGAATATTATTTAAAGAAAATAATCTTATTATGACTGATTTAATAATAATAATAAAAGTTACTACGAACCAATATATATAATAATATCTTTTTTTACTTGATTGACCTATGCCGATGGTCCTATTTAAAGAAACGAAAAGCGGTAAAAGAAAAAAAAATCAGTTGAACGGCATCTAATTATTAAAGTAGCTATTATTATAGAAAATAATGTTATAATATACTTTATATTAGAGTTCTATTAAAATAGCTAACTTAGTTTAAATCACTATATTTCACTCAATTAACATACATCTTATATACGACGACACTTTTTGTTATGTATGTGGAGAATTAACTTTTAGACTCCAAATACATCTTGTGTAAAGTATTAGATTGGGCTGAATAAGAACTCAGACATATACTAATTGCTATACTAATGATTTTGACCGATTCAAAGATAATGTAAGTGATTGTGATTTCTATTCCTCCCAAACAAAATACATTACAACCAAGTCTAAGTACTATACAGTATCCAAACTTGTTATCGGCCAATAGACCCATCCTACATATTGCCGAACTGCAAGTGCCAAAGCCAAATTAGGAGTCATCAACTTCAAAAATTCGCACTTATTGACAAAAAGTGCTTCAAATGATTTAATACATGATCTGTCTAAAAAATTAGGCAGAGCTTGTGAGGTCTAGATTTAACGGCTGTAATTCAGATTTCCTAGGCATATGATTTAGTCTATACTAATAAAGTTTCTGTTTTGATGAATTTAATAAATTTTTAATAAGATCCAAATCATAGGCAATTACTCATTGACTCCTAACGGAAATAAATTTACTTCAGTGCCAGTTTCTCGTGGTTCTAACATGAAAAAGTCTTAGAGATATAGAAGTCTCCTTCATAAAAAAATTAAATATAGTGAACACGATTAAAAAGTATGTGGCGATTTTGAAGTCATTGCACTTTTTCTTGGACTACAGGTCGGTTATATACAATTTTGCTGAATCCTGATGCTATTCTTCTACCACCGTTATATATAAGGCTCGACCTGATAAAAAAAATTTGTAAAAGCTTTTCCTAACGATGGCAGTAGATTTGTATATATGAAAAAAAATTCCCCAAACTGGCAATAATTGAAGAAGGAATATTTATATATTAAAAAATACGACTGATAAAGAATCAGATGATTGAGGTAAAATTCGCCTTGAAAATTTTATAAAAGATGTCCAAACATTTCTATAAAATCATACATCGAAAAAGACTAATAAAGGAACTTATCATGTCATATAGAGCTTTGGGGTGTAATATCATTAGAAATACAAATGCTGGATTCTCATCTGGAATTTCTTTCGGCAAATTTGAGTGCTGTCAGAAACGAACAAAGCAAAAGGTTCTATCAGGACATTTCCTTAATGGAGAAGCGCTATCAAGGAAAAGAAGTCCTGGAATGCTAGCAGTTTATTGTTGGAGATTGAAAAAAGGCCTTTCAGAAGCCAGAAGTTGAAGTATCCGAATCATGTTGATTGTTTTCATAAGAGAATATGGTATTTGCAATTTTATTTATGGGTGATTCCGTTCTAACTGTGATTTTTTGTATTCAAAATTTCAAGATTTTAAAATTTAACTTTTCTAACTTTTTTATGCATATTATTCATCTATTTTACTGTAAAAATAAAACTCTAAGAGGAATTTACTACAACTTCAAAGTATCACGAGCAAGACACAAATGTCGGATTTTGAGTTCCACGGTACTGACTCATTTATCCACGGTACTGACATGGTAACTTAAGATATTAAACAACAAGTGCATCAATTTTCCTCAGTTTGATCATAAACATTAGAATTTATAAGGTAATTAGTTTAAATCATTTGTTACGACAAAAAAAATTAATAATTTATCGGTAAATTCTAGGAATGGACATGACACGGTACTGACATTCAAGTGATGTAGTATAAGTTTTCTTTAAGTGGCAAGTTATATTGTATAAAAATAATGTTTAAATATCTTAAGAATTATTCAATTAACACAAAATTTTTATTAATTGATTATTAATTAATGACTAGTACAAAAAAACAATACAGGACATTGAATATCACAGTTAGAACGGAATCACCCTTATGTTTGCAAGTGAATTATCTATACATCCTTCAGCGACATTGATAGACAATGTCTCTTTAAATTTGTGATATCAGCAAATAACGTCGCTGAAGTTCGACAAATCAATGACCCGTATAATTTTTAGGATTTGGTAGATTTTTCATAATTTTTAATCAAACTGATGTATGGAGAATGTGATGACCGTAATGAGAACTATTGACTCTATGATATTAATTTTTTGCCCAATATCAACAAATTCATCTTTGCTGGTTCTTCACTTCTACACGTCCTCCCCACTAACCTAATAATTGTTGCTATCTGAAAGTAAAAAGAAATTATTTAAATTTTTTTTACTTTTTTTTCTTTGTTTGATTTCTTAATAAATTCGTTTTCTTGTTTTCTGATGAAGACTTGTAATTTCTTTTCTTTAATTCCAACGTTTTTCCTTTCAAGAAATACGATAGCATTCGAAAATGTGACTATGTTCATTTTTAACTAAAATAGTATTTTTCAACATCCAGTAGTTTATGCACAGAGTAGATGGTTTACCAATTTCTGTATGTGTACCAAATAAGCCAAAATTACGTCATCGGTCATGGTTTTGCACTTTTTAAGATCCATCTATTACGTGAATGAACTATCAAACTTTCATACCTTTTTTATTGTGGCAGCAGCTGCTACTTCAGTAATTTCGTCAGGCTCATTTTCAACCTCGCTTTCACGGCTGCTTTCCATTATTTATTGCAATAATCGCAGCCAAAAACTACTAAAACTTCTAAAACGAAAAAACTCAATGTGCTTGTAACATTTCAATAACTATATTTTTTATTAATGAAAAGTATTTTTTGAAGAATATTGGTGTTTATATCAAGTCGATATAAACAATATAAACATATTGTTTACATTGGTATATATAAAATACATATAAAATATATCAATAATATTCCAAATAGGTACTACGTCATCAGCGCGGATTGTGTGCGGGCGGCCAGTTTCACAAAATGCTACTGGCTAGAGTGATTGGTCGCTGTTTTGACGACAAAGAGTTGATTTACAAGGAGAAGTGTTAATTTGTTAATAAAAATGGAGCAGAGATTTGTTTGTGGTTGGTCAGACAACTTGCCAAACACTCGATCGCGGGCCACCGGTGGCTCGCGGGGTAATTTTGGGTACCTCCCGGTGACGTTCAGCGGGTTGGCAACACTGAGTATCTGGGAGCGCTACAGCCGATTAGATATTGCTGGAGTTACACGTTTTTGTTTCGTACACAACAGAAAACCTATCATGCAGAGAGGGAAACCAATTACTTTTTTACTTTTACGCAAATTAAAGATAAATGTGTGTGTTTACTTTGTAATGTGAATGTCTCTGTTGAAAGAAAGGAAATGCTTAGCTTAGAAAGTGTTGCAGATCAAATCTCAGCTAATTGAACAACAGTCAACTTTTTTTAAAACACTAGACAGTAACAAGACAGCTACCGTGGCGTCATTCCGGGTTTCCAAGGTCATTGCTCAACATAGCAAACCGTACGAAGATGGTGAAAGAGCTGGAAATGGTTTTGCCGCTTAGTGGGCATACAATTGAAATTGATATATTTTTAGTATTTATAAAGCTCATTGAATCTGAAAACATTCCTGTGAAGAAGCTGGTGGCTCTAGCTACGGATGGATCTTCTGCAATGGTAGGAGTGGAGAAAAGATTTATTGCCTTGTGTCGTAAAGACGGTGACATACCAAAATTTTTGTCTTTCCATTCCACCATACACCAGCAGTCACTGTGTAGAAAGTACTTAAGTATGAACAATGTCATGAAAACAGTTGTCAAAATGGTAAATAAAATAAGAGCACATGCACTTCGAAAACGAATATTCAGAAAACTAATTGAAGAGTAAGAATGGTTAGTATGGTGATCTGTTTCTTCATATAGAAGTTCGTTGACTTAGTAGAGGCAGAGTTTGCAACATTTCAAAGAGTTGCTATCTGCACTGGTGAAATTCTTGAAATATCGGGGTGAGCATCTCACCGAACAGGATCCCACATGGCTACAAGATTTTCCCTTTCTTACTGATATAACTGAAAAGTTGAATGGCTTAAGCTTGCAGCTTCAAGGCAAAAATAAGAACATCGGTGGAATGATTTCAAGCACTTTCCTAGTCTGGAGCAGATCGTCGACAAACAAAATCCTCCACAACACCCCAGCAATAACCAAAAATACGTGGAAATTCTTTTAGACTTAAGACAACAATTTGATTAACGATTCCAAGATTTTAAAAGCATATTGATTGTGGCACAGTTCGTCAACCTTTGTAGAAATCGATCCAGAAGATTTTTCAGCTTGTGTTGTTGATTTTCAGAATTACATTTATCTAAAATCCCTCTCTACAACTGAAAATGTCTGGTCTCTAATCCCCAAAGAAAAGCATCCAATTGTGGTTCAATTTGCATAGATTGAGAGCTATGTTCAGTGCTACATACTTGTGTAAAGCATATTTTTCAAGTATGAAATTTATAAACAACAAATATAGAAACAGATAGACTGATAAACATTTGGACAACTCCATCAGAATGGCGGCTAAAACATACTCTCCAAACTTCAATAAAATACTTGATGGCCAAAAAGAGTTCCACTCGTCACATTGAAACTTTTTTTATTACTTCTAATTCTAGAAATAAATGTTAGTTTGTAATAAACTGGCTTAATATTCCATTTTGTGTACTTGTAGCTCACTAGAAGGTTTATAAATGCTAGGATGGCTCACTAATTCAAAAGTTTGGCGACCACTTGTCTAAATCAATATTCTCCTCAGTAGGTTCCTCAATTAAATTTTTCTCTCCGTTTGGCTCACTTTATTTGGTGTAATCATTGTCGTATTTCTAAATTTTGGCACAAAACAATATTCTCATCAAATATTTTGAGAAAACTAATACACTAGTCAGGCGATCCGCGTTGATGAGAAACCAAATGAATTACTAAATATGAGCAATAAAGTTCCCCTCTCTGTAACATAATAATCCAAATGTCTTTTCCAATCTCATTATTAAGATGTCAAATCAATAAGTTGGTATGTAGTTGCTATAATAATGATGAACTGCATTCTTCTAATACCAAACGAGATTTTCATAATAATACTTGGTTATTAGGTACATACAATGACAACGAACTTTTCGGACTAGGCCGAAAAATCTATACTTTCTCAAAGAAAAAGCATCCGGAAAATAAGTACTTTCCGGGCGGTTACTGAAAAACTAACTCATTTAATAAAAACGTAATTGAAATATGAACAACATAAAAAATTAAGATTTTTTTCCTTTGAAGAGCTATGATGAAAACTAGAAGGGGCAACCAAAAGTATTTGTAATTTGTAATCATTAAAGAAAAGCATAAGTCTGCTACTGCCTAGAATTTTAGTTGTACGGTTGTATTTGGTATTTAAATGATCTTTAACTATCGGGAATACATTGAATTTATATTTCATATGTTACTATCGAAATTTCGAATTTCAAATAATCAACGCTCTAGAAATCTTTCATAATGCACCCTAACTGCTCGCAAGCTAGCTTCAATGCAATTACAATGTAATAATACTACTAAAATGAAGTAGTTTAGTTATTTATTTATATTTGTGTCAAAGTTATATAAGATTTCTTATATCATAGTCATAAAAGCGTTATTCAAGTGATGCTAAAGCTATAAATGGTCCCTACAATAGAATAATAACGTGTACAAAGGAAATAATCTTTTAATTTAAGTTAAATTAACGCGGGGATGTGGGCTTCAAATATAAGCCCAATTGTGCCTCATTAACTGACTAGTTGTTGCCATATTTTTTGTCGTGTGTTGTGTTTTCAGTTTAGTTTTGGTGCTTCGTGTTGGCAAGTTGATTTTTCCATATCTTCAGGAGAATTTCTAAATGTTTATTATTATGTAAGTGCATTGTTTAATTTTTGAAAATTATCGCTATAACTAATCGTACATCATTTTAAAGATGTCACCATAATAGAAATCTGTGATGTGGTTAACTTTAATTGCATTCTCTTAATCGAATTACTGAGATTTTCATTATTTTCCTGGTAAGTTGAAGTTACTTTGTGAACAAAGTACAACTCAACTATCCTAGCCTAACCTTTAATTATGTGCGACAAAAAAGAGATAAAGAAGTAGAATAGAAATACAGAATTATTCTAAGACTGTAAGACTGTCACTTAAATATTCAATTATAAAAAGTACATGTACGTCATATTTGATATAAATGATTTGAAAAAAAAGCATACTACAAATATCTATGGACGAATAAAAATGTTGAATATCTTTTATATTCATTCTTACAAAAATTAAATTAAAATTTATTTATATTGAATCGGTTTTATAATATTTTTGCATATGATACGAGTAGTAAAAATTAAAAGACAACAAAATATCATTTATAATTTTTCCGTATTTTATCAATGGTTTGTAGTCCACGCTAGAAAGGTAAAAATGAGGTATTACTCCGATTTCAATGAACCCCTATCTTCAAATCTACCCTATCCCGATATGTGCTTATTACTCTTAGGGTGAAAAATACCCCTTATTGCAAAAAATCAATAAAATTATAAGTATAAGCATTTAAAGAGTAGAAAAAACTTTAATAAGAGTTGTTTAATGCTTTGATATAGTATTAATCATTTTTTAACCCAGCTTGATGTATTCCTTATAAAGCACTCCCCGTTAATATAAAACTAAAACTTTAATTACTTTGTGGTAGCTTATATTAAATTGACTCGTTTTGTTTGTGCTCAATTCAAATATTTTGCATCCCTAATATTTAACCCCTATAAATCATCTCACATTTCTGGAAAAACTAAAAAAATATTTACAGACGTCATATCTCAGTTGTTTTAGAAGTTAAAAAAAATTTGGAAAAAGTAAAATATTTATTAAAAAAAAATACCGACTTTTGTTTTATACATTTTTATGTATATACTATAGTTTTTCAGAAATTTTGAAAACTAGATTATATTTTTATTGCAATTTGGGTACTATTGCTAAGGGTGAAATTGAAATTTTTTTGTACAAAAAAAATTTAAATCGATTTTATTTCGGCCATAACTTTCTTAGATTATATGCTAGACAGTTCCACTTACTCACATTTTAAAGCTTTTGAAAAGTACTTTGAAAAAGATTCAATGCAATTACCTCGAAAAGTTTAACGTTTTTCCGTTACTCGACGTTGAATTTTAATAAATTTTCGTTCGATAAAAATACTAAACCTTCAATAAATCATAACTCGGTTTGTCTGTTACACTTTTCCTGATGATATCAAAAGTATTCGAGTTATCCATGAAAAATCGATTGAAAACGTGTTTTTTTTTCAAAAATTCAAGGTCAAAACTATTGATTTTTGGAAAAAAATGGTAAGAACAGTTTTTGCTTAAAATTTGTACCTCTATCAATTTCCGCGGTTATTTTCAACATAATAATTTTTACCATCTACTTGTAGTGGAACTCACTCCTAGTGCAAAAGCACACATTGACATAGGGTAGATTTTGCTTTTCCTACATGTTGTCAAAATTTCATTAAAATCGATACAAATTCATGGAAAGCCGAGGTGAAAACTTATTTTTCGTTAAACTTGTGATAATCAGCATCTTGATGGAATTGAATTCGACATATTTTTGTCACAACTGCTTAATTTAATAGCATGACATGATTAATAGAATAATTATGAAATTTAACAGCTCTTATTCTCAACCATCTCAGCGCTTCACTCTGTTTGGTTATCGAATTCCGACTAGAGTTGTTTCCTCGTTTCCTTGAAACATAATAACGACCTTATCAGGTTAAAGCAAGGTTAATTTGATTTTCCGTCATATCTATATAAGGGACCTCTCAGAATCGCCTTATTGAAATTAAAAATATTTCTTTTCAGGTTATCCTGACGAGGTTCACACTAGGATCACATTAGGTTGACTCTATTGAAAATAAATGAATCAGGTTTTCCTGATCATGTCCATACAAGAAATCTCTTAGGTTTGCCTTACTAGAAAAATAATATTTTTTCCACGAAAATTGGATAAGTCTTGTCTTGTGTTTTAAACCATCTAATTAGAACCTCCTGTGAATTGCAATACAATAGTACTATCATTTACTTTCAGAAATTTCTTATTCATTTGGCTGTTGAATTGGATATCAAAGTAAAGTGACAGTTCGTCAATAATATAAAGAAAAGTTAATATCAATCTAAACCACATCTAAATCTTTGCGTGACAACAAATTCCTGAATATAGTTAACTTGGATAATATATAATATATAGCCTGTATTTCATCAGTGTTTATATTAGAAACGTTCTCTCTCATTGGTCTACATACTGTTGTATGACATTATGACTATCAAATGTTGTCGTCGCTGGTAATAACTTTCCTATTTATTTTAGAAAGTGTTCTGTTAGGAATATATTTTTTTCATAAGTTAAAGGTGAAAAACCTTGTAGCGATGAGTGGGTTTTTAAATCATATACTTATCCCCGTGATGCAAATGTATCGGGAACGTAACATAAGGAAATATCAAAAAACTTTCAAGTGTAGTGATTGAAAAATAATACTCATTTTATTATATCAGGATTATTACGATATAGATATAGATTTGTGATGGTGACCGAGCTATTGCTCGGTCACCATCACAAATAATAACGTGACTCGCTTAGACTTGTCGCTCATATATCTAACAACGGCTCGCGCATACAGAGAGGGAAACTGTGCAGTTGTTTTGGTTCTTTTTATTTATTTATTCATTTCAAAACAAAATAAAAATTGAAATAAACAAAATAAGAATTGAATTAAACAAAAAGACATAATTTAAATGTAGAGACCAAGAAAGGGTTTGTCGACAGAAATGATGCATTAACAAAGGACAGTGTTTATAATTTGATTTTTCAATTTATCTAGAAATGTTATCAAAGTTATGTTTTATTGCTTTTATTAAATGTTTCTTGTAATATGAATTTTTCATACAAAATTTGTGGTAGATATGATTAATAGAGTATTCTTAAAAATAAATTTTGTTTGTGCGAACCTCTTATTCCCATACAAAACAGAAGGAAAATCTAATCAGGAATATGCTAGGTAATCGGGATAAGAGCAGTCTAAGTCAATCATGATGATGACAATGTAGAGTAATCCTGATCCGAACCTTAGAAAGTAATCATGATAAGGATCTTATGAGGCAATCCTGAGAAGGATCTCATAAGGCACTTATGATAAGGACCATATAAAGTAATCCTGATAAAGACCATATAAGGTAAACATGATTAGGACCTCATTAGTGATCTGCGCTACATCCTCATCAGGTCCAGATCTTTACTTCACCAGGCTGCGAAATTATCTAATCGAGCCCTCTTAAACAATTCTAGTCAGAAATTTTTTGTTATTATGTACATTTTTCAACACAAACCATTAGCTATAGAAAATTTTCACCAATTTTTCAAAATTTTCATAGTTCATCCCATTATTACACTTCTAAGGTTTAAAAGTTGATTTGCAACGAAAATATGCACCTGTAATAAATTCTATTTTACTTCCTATTTGAACCATAACTAAACGGAAGAGAATCATCATGACTATTAATGAGAGACACTAACATCGATGGTGAAGTATTATCTACGAGGTAGTCCGCATCCATCTAACTCTTTCTTTTCAAGCTTTATTGCAGTGCTTGGCAAATACTCCACGTTTACCATTTATTTGTTTAAATTAATATCTATACGGTTGAGCTGAAAAATGTGATATCTTCCGGATTATCCGTGATGCCTATGAAGAATGCGACTTATATGACCGTATCCGGCTCGAATTCCAGTAACTGATGACCGTATCCGGATTGAATTCCAGTGACCAGTCGAATTTCACGCCTGTTTAAATGAAGCAGTTAATTGGTAAGAGAAACCTAAGGCCCGTCTATATGAGCCTCTGCTAGTCTCGTACCAGGTGTTTTCGTCCATATCAGCAGGACTTTTCTTGCAGGTATACTACTAAGAGTTATAATAGCTACATTTTTAGGTACGCTAAGAATGGGTTCTGGTCACATTGGTGGTTTTACTTGTTATTCGAGGGACCGCTTTTCCAGACTAATTGGACTTTGTAGCCACTCCCTTTAGTACAAATCCAGATCACACCGTAATGGCAATCTGAGCAGATTAAGATGTTCTATAGCGTCATTGAGTATCGCCCGTTTACATTTCATCAAAACGAATACTCGGCATGTTCTTAATGTGATAAAAATTCGCTTATTTTTGAGTATCCTCCGCAGAAGCCTACTCCGGCCAAACCATTAATCCTAGTGCCATCTGTGTACAAGGTGTCCCTTTATTTGATATTTCGAGGTTAGAATACCCCATCGTTAGTTCTTTTTCAGTGATGTGCACCTCCAAGCCCTTCTGTTCCAGGTGCCAACAATATAATTTTCACATGGACAGTTACCCCAGCCAACTATATCATTAGGTCCCTGGGACTAGTTGAGGCCGTTGACGTGGACCATGAAATACTAACACACTCGAGGTGCTGAATTTTGTCCAGTGGCTCTCTAGTTTTTACTTCCTCGTACAGAGCCACCAATCGACAATGTATTGAATATAATCGACTTGATGTAGTTTGATAACTGCCATTAACTGTCCATTAATTGTAGTATCATCCTGTATAATTCCTTTTAAAAAGCAAATTCATAAATTGTATGAACGAGTTCACGTCATCACCGTTGTTTCCGAAAAAAGAATCTGAAGTTGTGTCAATGACAAATAGTTGTTACTTCGTCTTGAGTTTCGTATTAAATACGTTTGCATATCTTTTTCGTGTACTTTCTTTCTCTGACATGAGGTAGGCAGAGTTCTTCTACTGATCATGTTTTGTTCTGTTGTCTGTAATATATTGGTTATTCTGAATGAACCCCTAAAAATATTAATAGTATCATAGCATTATGAATCGAAAAATTTTGAGACATTTTTTTGTAATCAACAAGAAATGCTTATCGCTGATTACACAATATTAATTCCAATTACATAGATACATAGATTTGTTTTTGCGCGAATAAACTATCAAAAATTTTATGTTGAAATAAAACTAAAGTATTCATATTGGACCTCAATAACTAAGAATAACTTTTTTGTTGTGTGAGTGTACCTTAATAAAAACAATTTTTTATTTATAGTTGTTTATCAATTTTTGAAATTATAAAGAATTAACTGAGATCATGACAAATAACAATTAAGTAAAAACAGGTTCGGCTCTGTTTATTCTACGTATTAACTCAATAATTAAAAATGTTTATGAAAACATTGATGTAAAAGGAAATATCGAAAAAACCATTGAGAGTTTTGGCTTCAATACATATCTTACTAGTTCTTATATTCATAATGTTATACTAGTTGTCCGCAGGGAAGGTATACTACTTTGTTTTGCCGCCATTTTGGTAAACATTAGTGTTGACAGTTCATATTTGACAGTCGTGTTTTAATCGTTAAAACATTTTATCAAAATCATCATCGATTACTGTGACGATGAGAAAGTTACGTGAAATTTTTGGGAGAAACAACGTGCCAACAAGACGCACTATTTATCATGTAGTGAATGATTTCGAAGAAAGAGGGACTGTAGCTGATAGACCCAAGCATGGACCCAACGTACTGCAAGATCCGCTGAAAACATTAGTGCTGCTCAAGAAAGTGTTCAAAACAATCCATCAACCTCAATTCGACGCCGTGCTCAGGAGCTTGGTCTTCAAAGAACAACTTTGGTCACAATTTTGCAAAAGGATTTGCATTTGTTTCCATTTAACGTTCAGTTGACACAAGAGCTTCTTCCAGAAGACCATTTACGCCCCCGTATATATGCCAATAGGATGACAGCTCGCTCATGACAACATCGATTTTCACAAAAAATTCATAACGAGTGACGAAGCACATTTTCATTTGAATGGATATGTGAATAAACAGAGTAGTCGGTTCTGGGCAATGGAAAACCCTCATATTATTCATCAGTCACCTTTGTATCCATTGAAAGTGACAGTCTGGTGTGCAATTTGGTCAGGAGGAATCATTGGTCCTTACTTCTTTGAAACTGAAAACGGCGTAACGGTAACTGTCAATGGGGAACGATATCGTGATATGATTGAAAACACTACCACTACATGCTTTGGGCTTCATTGATATGTGGTATCAACAAAACAGTGCCACATCGCATACAGTCAGGATTACAATGGAATTACTGCGAGACCTCTTTCCATAACAAGTTATTTCAAGAAATGGTGTTGTTGATTGGCCTCCACGGTCGCCTGATACGACTGCTCCGCGTAAAATGTGTGAGATTGTAATGAAAAATATGCGTTTTATAGTCAATTTACAGTTGCAATTCTCACATTTCGGCTTAGGTTTAGTATCAAATAAGTAGTTAAGGGTCAGTCGCGTATGGCCAAGACGGAGACGCGTTTGAAGAACTTCAAATCTACAATTTTTAGGTAGACCATGGTTTCACGGAGTCTTTCACTTCACGAAGCTTCCTTAGTGACCAGATCTGCCTCTTCGTTTCCTTTTAATCCAGTATGTGAGGGGTTCCAAGAAAAAGCATTCTTTTATGTATTGCAGTGGCTTGATTTTGACTGCCAAGGAATTTGTGGTATGAATTTTTTGAAGAGTTAAAGGAATCTGTAAGTATAAGGTGATTAGGTTCGTCTGACGAAGCAGCGATGTGTAGGATCGATATATTGCATATAATTGAGCAGTGAAAGTGTATGATGGCTGGAGGATCTCTTAGCATATATTTGGAGGTTGGTGTAATGATAACAATACCCGTACCATATTGAGATTTCGATGCGCCTGTGTAAATATGTACAAAGTGTTTGTAATCATCCAGTATGCTGCTAAACAATCTTTCGATTAGCGTATGGTTGGAGTGATGTTTGTCGAATGTGGAAAGCTGGTAGTTTACAAATCTTTCAGTGCCCATCTAATTCACAGTAATTACCGAGATGTGTAAAAGAATTAAAATTTTAAAATCGTCTATAATTTTTCGCGAAGATTATTTCACAAAACGATGCTCAAAAGACTTTTTAACGTCTTAAAAAATATACGCAGCTCAATGCTGTAAATTCTACAAACATTCACCTACCCGATGTGTTAGTTCTTAAATATTTACTTGGTATGAGTTGTGACTATCAGAATTTGTGCAAAATCTGTGATATATACAGTAAAACCTCCAATGCTAACCATCTCTCTGTTAGTTGGATTGTCACAACGTCTTTTCAATGGATAGTTACCTTTATAAGTTGTATGTTGAGTACTTTTCAGTGAGTTTATATGTTCATTGTTCACATCCAATATGCGCATCATTTGGGAATAACCAAGAAGGTACGAAAAGAAAAAAGTTTTATTTTATTTGTTGTTCCTTTTTCTATGAATAGTTAAAAAATAAGGACGCCTTTTTGTTCGAGTGAAATGAGAAGAATATCATTCTTTTGAGAACAGATTTGTAGATAGGAATCTATAACTCTTTTGAATGCGAGTAAGATCTGTTGAATGACAGTCATAAAATTAAATTTAAGCAGGAGCTGGAATTTCATGATTTATCATATTACAGTTATTTAAACGTTTGTTGTATTTTAGTTCACTAATTTATTCTTACCGTCTTTTTTATGAATAATAGAGTAAGAAAATGATGAAACTTGCGTGATCCATACGTGTATCAATTCTTTCAGTACTTAGTTACAGTTAAAAGTTACACCTCGAGTGTTTTCATATCAAATAACATTTGTATAAATATGATGAATATATAGATTTCCATCTAATTGATCTGCTTATAACTTCCAAACAGCAAAAAATGCAATGTTTTATAAAATGTTTTCTTTTTCCACAAGATATGAAGAACTTGGTATTATATACTGGTTACATATCTATCAGGCTTTAAACTTTGATTTGTAAACAAACCTACGTTGATAAAGAATAATTTTGATATGAAAACTCACTAGTATAAGTAGAACTACTTCTTAAAAATCCAAATCAGAATCGGAATTAAAAGATGAAATGCTGCAACCAATATTAACAATAAGTGGCTCGGTAATAATATTGTCCAGCCTTCACATTTTCTCTTCTTTAATCATATGATTAACTGCCTTTTCCAAGTTTTGAAGATTCACATTATTACACTTTCAAACAACAAATGTTTGTTTCTCGAAACTTCTCTCTCTATCTGTGTCCAAACCAGTTCAATCGGATTTAGTTCGCACTAACATGGTGGAGATCTAACCACCGACATTCAACGGTTTTCTGTAATTCCTCCAATTTCATATTTTGATAACATTGTAAATTG
Source organism: Diorhabda carinulata (assembly GCF_026250575.1). NCBI lineage: Eukaryota > Metazoa > Arthropoda > Insecta > Coleoptera > Chrysomelidae > Diorhabda > Diorhabda carinulata. Next base: position 18,923,243 of record NC_079462.1, read on the forward strand.
GAGATTTCCCAAAACTAAGCTTACTAATTCCACTGTGTCATAAACACTTTTACATAAATTTTTGTCAATAAATGATTTAAATCAATTAAATATTAATGTTTCCTCCATTAACTGTTAAAGTTCCTTTCAAAAATTTTTTCATATTCATACTAGAATTCACAATAGATTCACACTGCACCTTGCAAGTTGCAATTAAACTTAACTGTTAAGAATACACAACTTATACTTTAAAACATAGGGCTTTGGACCAATCCAAACTTTTTTCTATTGCCCTGTACAATTTATAGTTATAAAAGACCAATAAAAGTCCGAAAACTTTTATTAGCTCAGGTACATGTATGAAAATTCTAGGAAATATTCAGATTTTTCTGTAATAAAATTTCAAATTAGCGTATTTGTATTAGTCAGTAGGTTTAAAAATAGACAATATGAACTAAATTGTATAAAAAAATCCCGCCTTTTTATGTCAACCTTTTAGCTTCACTCTCTTTGGTGGTTAACTTATAGATGTTCTATTGTAATAATATGGATACCGTTCGCACCGAAAGGGTTAATACGATTCTGTTTATGAGAAAATGTTATCTGTGACCTATAGCTGACTGTTGATACCCTGACCCTTCATATTATTCTTTCCGATAAATGAATGTACCAATTCCAGTTAGTTATGGTGTATAGTCTCAGTGTAAATTTCTAATAATTTAAAAGGTAACATTATTCATTCTTATTAGATAATCTGATTTCGTCGTTCATTATTTGGAAAGAATATAAATGGTTAAAATAAAAAATATATTGATGAACTCTGATTTTCATCGATAAAACTAAATGAAGCTTCTACGTTTTACAATAATCTAATTCCAAATCTCAATTCGAAGAAATAGTTTCATTTGTATTGTATCTCTTAATAATGTTTCATTATCGTATTACCTACCGCGTATAAATTTATTATCTCCCCAATATTTTGAAACCGAGTGTACCGCATTTATCCATGTTTTATATAAAAAAATATTTATTCATTTTTTCTTTTCATATGATTAGCAAATATTGTCTTTTCCAGGAAACAATCTCATTTTTGTTTATTAAGATAAATCTTTTGGTATTCTTAAGATGATTTCCACACTGCCGTTTTCTCAAGTCGTGGCTAATCTTTCATTGTTTTTGGTGACTTACTGCTCACACTCCAACCGAAACAAATTTTTGTTCTAAACTTGGCAAAAAGTCAAAAAGCTTAACCATTTGTGTCAACATCATGTATCATGCAATATAAAATATGCATTGTTTTAAATAGTTGATAAACGCGATTAAGTTTCTCCCTCATATGATACCAACGAGGAGACATTTTATGCATGGCTATTAAGGAAATCAAATCGTGTCAGCATTTTAGTATTATATTGGTCAGTTAATATCTTAAATCTCAAAAAATTGTGACCAAGACATTATTGTCCGAAAATATGTTAATACAGTCAATTTTCAAAGAGGAATACATATTTACATAACGGTTTCTCGGGTTTTTAGTTTTTTTACATTTAAAATAACACTCTAAATCTAATAAAACGTTCACATTAATGTTCATAATAATTCTAAATTAACAATGTCAATTTTCAAAAATTTAAAGCTGATTTAATATGATTAAAAAAATTTATATTTACAGAATACATTAATATTTTCTAAAATATTCCTTTGAGAAATTTTTGTGAGAACGTCCTCAAATAGATACTTTATTACATATTACAGATCCCTTAATAGAACGAGTAACTTCAATTTAGTTTTGGATGGTATTTGCCCTCATGATAGCCAGTATCATGGAGAGATAATATCTTTTCAAATATTTAATTAATGCATCAATAATTAAGTAGTAGTGTCCAATGTCCTATATTTAAATAAAATAACCCGTATTATTTGCATTACGGTAATTTCTGTTTATCACTATATTACTTCGAATTTGAAAAATATTATTACAATGATAAAAGTGTATAAACTTTCCAAAAAGTATGTCACACCATGAGTCTTGTGGTATTGACTTTGAACATAAGGCGTCGGTGATTTATTGTAAATGAAGAAAAAATTGGTTATGATTATTCATCCTTAAGAATGATTCAGAGATGATTTTCAAATTTTAAATGTGGACTACTTAATGTAGAACATGATCCCCGTTCGTGCCAATCAACAGAAGTCGTAACTGCAGACATTGAACTTGTGAGGAAAGCTGTAATAGAAGATAGACGAATCATTTATCAGCAGTTAGTAGAAATCCTAAAGATTCTCAAACGTAGTATAACATTTGCTACTTAAGTTTTAAGATATACAAATAAAAGAAAATATTTATAATTTTATATGGCTCTATTATTTTCCATAATATTGACAATAAGATCAATATACTATGCGTTTGCCCAATCATTTTTCCATTCCGATTGAGATCAACCGCTTCTTTAGGTGTAGAAAAACGCAATGTATTTTTGATCTGTGAGAATAAGAAGATATCATTCGGTGCCAAACAAGGACTGTACGGCATATAACCCATTAATTCGATGTTTTACTTTACAAAGTGGATTCCAGGTGATACTTTTAATGAATCCGTCACGAGTTGTATTATATACTCCGACTACCTTTTCGTTTACCTGAAATATACATGTCCTGAGTTGGCGCATCCTTATCTCAACGTATTAAAAATCGTCACGAGTTGTAGCGAACCCGTTTTTTATAGTCTTTAGCATCAAAATAGGCTTTAGTTTCGGTATAAAATATCTGTCAGTGAACATTCTCTTGAGGCCAAATCTGTGCAGACTACAGTGAATGCGGAAACAAATTCATACATTTTGCTATCGTTTTCTCTGATTTGTGACACGGTACATTTTCTTGATGGAACATCAATTTCTTCTTCTTCAAATGGGGCTACTTTCTGCGATTTAATCTTCCAAATGCACCAATACCGCTACGTAATAGTCGCTGTGTATGGTGTTCCTTTTTTTATGGTAGTGGAAGCATATTATGCCATACGCATCTCATAATTCTCATGTCATAACCTCGCGAACTGACTGTTGCGTCTTTCCACACTTTTCGGTCGGTTCCTCACGTGCAGAATAATAGCTCTCGGTAAACCCACTTTAAGCAGAGGTTTCGAATATCCAATATGTCCAATACAGGATGTTCAAGTTATGTATGTTATTATGTTCAAGTTTCCGAGCTAACGAAGACATTTTTTTATAATCATTTTTAATTTTGTCTCCATCTACATATGTGAGTAGTAGTCCAATTAGTGAAGTTTAGCCATGACGATCACCAACCTAACCAAAAGGTAAGAAGGTGCGATGTCCTGATGGAAAATCACTTTCTTTTTCTTCAAATGCGGTCGCTTTTTACAATTTCTCCTTTTACTTAATCAAGAAATGATGCGTAATACCTTGGTGTTATTTTTGATAGTTGATAAGCACAATCTCATAACGAACCTTCATAGCAGTCGTCTTCACTTTTCCGATCCATGAAACTATCTTTCTCTTTTTCGGATCAGGTTTGCTTTTTGCGATTCACAGTCTTGACTGTTTTTTTTTATTTCAGGAATGAAGTTTTGGATCCAAGTTACATCAACATGAATAGATATACTGTCCGATTTGTTTGCTTAAATCGCGTAAACAAGTTCTGGGTAATGTTGATTCAAATGCCTTTTTGGCCCGAGGTAGGCAAAGCGACATTCAACGCATGGATGCATTCTTTTGATTTGCCGATGGCAAAATCCTTCACAACGACTCACTTTTACGATTGACAAACAAAAACTGTGCCTCCAAGATTGCTGAAATTTGAGTAAGAATCTCTCAACGCATGCGCGAATATATTTTCTATCTCATATTGAAGCATGCTGACGTCTTTAGGTTGGGATCGAAAACACTTAAGAGCCTCCTATTTCGAGATATTATAGATAACTCAAAAGATAATGTTTCACCTACCTGAACAATCCGTGTAATATAATTATTTTTCTTGTAATTATTCAACATTACCGAACTACAAAACCGTTTATTTCGTCAATTACCGACTAGCAGACGTTCAATTTACAAGGGGTCGAATCACTTAACCTCTATCTCTCTCTTTCTACTAACTTAACGTTGAATGAGAAATATTTGAATTAGTAAGTCACCAGAGTTTAAACGCTATAGTTAAAGTTACACCTTTATTACCTACTTTATTTGCCCTGATGTATTATTCTGATCAACTCATCATTCAATTTATTTATTAACTGACGAGATGTTTCTGTGTACATGTGAACGATACGAAAATTTAGTTATGCGGGATGACAGTGGAGAGTCTACGTAAAACCGGGAGGATGAGTAAGTTATTAATTTCAATAATCATTTTTTTCTTTTAAACAGTCTATTTCCTTAGGATAAAAAATAATTAGATGAATTAAGGTTTTTATTTTATTATATAAACAAAAATATATTGAAAGATATAAAAACCATTTTGATACACCTCAAATTTCGTAATAATGTTTTGTCAATTGACACGAATATTACACATTCCCAATAACTTTATTCGAAGATGTGGTGCCGCGGTGGTACCCTATTAATATACGAGGATGGTCGCAGAAGTACCTGATGGCGGTAGTTGCTTAAAAAATACCACCGTATTAGAACGTACACAATCTATACTGCATATATTTCAAGTTTGAAGACGCTACGGTTTTTAGTATTTGTTTGATAGCCATTAATAGAGAACGTTTACAGTGAGTTTGTAGGCATGGAAAAAATTGGTCATCGTTATGTGATACAATACTTTTATTTGAAAGGCATTAGCCCAACCAATATAAAAGCTGAACTAGATTCTAGACTGAGTAAGACTGCTCCTTCGTTATGAACAGTAAAATATTGGGTAGCAGAGTTTGAACGAGGCGCAGACCAGCATCGCAGTGGTCGACCAAATGAGGTGAAATGACTCCAGAAATGTTGGAGACAATCCACAAAGCGGTAATGGATGAACTCGACTGAAACTACGTGAGCTAGCAGACATAGTAGGCATTTCAAAAAGTGCGGTACATCGCATATTAATTGAAAATTTGAACATGAGAAAACTGTGCACAGGAAGAACGCCGCGTTTGCTCACAATGTTTGGAATTGTATCACAAAGATGAAACCGAATTTTTGCGGCCATTTCATAACCATGGATGAAACAAAAGAACAGTCAAAACAATGGACTGAAAAGGGAGATCCGGTTCCAAATAAGTCAAAGCCCGTTCCATCTACAGGCAAGGTCTTGGCGTCGGCTTTTTGATACGCACGTTGAAAATTTTTCATGGACTATCTTGAATAATGAAAAACTATCAACGGCCAGTATTATGCGAATAAATCAATGGGTGCATTTTGCTAAGGAGAAAAAGTTTCATCATACTGCAATGGCCAAAATTAATGAATTAAAGTTTGAATTGCTACCTCATGCACCGGGTTCGCCAGATTTAGCAACTCGGATTATTTTCTGTTCCCCAGACTTGAAAAAATGGCTCGGTGTTCAAATATTTACCAACGATGAAGAGTTAATGTCGGCAGTTAATTAATTACGTTAAAAATGTTGGGCCAGGTACTTGTGGAACTATCCTCGTATACCTATTTTTCGACATACATATGTAGTTTAACCAATAAGCAAAATTTTTCCTATAATAATATTTGGTAATGGCCTATCTTTCGTTTTAAATTCCATCTTCTATTCGTATATATTAACAAAATCTCTTGGTATTTATCAAGTTAAATCAAGTTAAACATTTTTATACTGCACAAAATCAAACACGCTCTATTATAGTATATTGTTATTCAGTTCAAATCGTCTTTAAGAACTAGACAGTTCGGAACGTCGCAAATAAGAGCTATTTACTCGGCACTCAACTAACGTATTTCGCATTGGTCTGAACTGAATGCTGCAAACCTTTCCATTTAAATCACGCAATTGTTTTGGGCTGCCGATGCAGAGACTATAATGTGGGTCGTCGTAGATTATAGAGCTGCAACAGTGTGAATCGGGAGGTATGTGGATTTTTCAACTGGCCAGCTTTCCTGAGTTGTTTATCAAGGTATTAGGAAGCAACTGCAAAGTATCGAAAATTTTCTTTTGGGTAAGTTATAGAGTAAGTGAGTGTGTTTATGTACTATCGAGACCTAATAACCACTGAGTGTACACACTGGATCCCATAGACAGCCTTACCTGCAAGAGAGGGAATATTGTCCATGGAGGAGAATCAAGAAATAAAGTTGATATTGCCATGGTACTCGTAAATCATAAAACTTTTTTTTGAGATAAATTTACATGTACAAATCTGGTTAGACGGACTACAAACCTTAATTTTAAATGCACGACTATGTAACCAGCCGAAACATATATCTAATTATTTGTCAAAAGTAATATTAAGAGATATACGCTATTAGTAAGTGGCATCACGGCATTATGAAATGCAAGGTGCTGCTGTAAAATTTTTCATAATTCCAACATAATGAAACAGTAAAAGTTAATCATAATTTATACCAAAAATAAAAGGTATAAAAATGGGTTAATCAAGCTGTCTACTAATTAAATAACAAGACTGATGTGACAATGGGTTTATTAAGCTGTCTGCTAACAAAATAACAAGACTGATGTGAATAATCTTTTATATTGATTTCTTTCAGATATAAACTAACCAAGTTGACTATGTGCCTACCAGATGTCACTAGTAGATATTGAGACTGGTTAGGTTGTGACAATTTTTTACAATTTCAGCAAACTCAAACAGCAGAAACAAACAACTCGACTCAAATAAACTGTGAAGATTTTAATATAACGAAGGGCCTGTAACTAATTTCGATGAAGGTTAGTTATGCATAGTTTCAAAACAATGGATCTTAAGAGATTATCATTGAATAGTTATTTAACAACTATTAGGTCAAGTTGACTGTCAACAAAATAATGCCACTCCTATTATTATATTTTATCTTGATGTCTTTCAGATTTACTAATTATAAACTGTTAAATATAGAAAGAAACAAGTATAACAGTGTGGTAACATACCATGTGTAAACATTAATTGTGAGAATTTTATAATTTCAATAGGTTCAGACGAGTACTTGAAGGAATTCATATAATGAAGAGCGTGATTCTACGAGCAAAGTCACAACTTATGTCTAATTTAAACACAGATACAAAGATATATTATTTATCTAGACTATATAGCAGTGAAAATGTCAAGCATTTATATAAAATTACTTACTCGCCATCTTTTTCATATAGCAGGTCCTGCATTGCAATCCGTTTCTGTTTGTTAGTCTACTACCTTAGGCAATTTACTGAGATCGTTTTGCAGTACCTGTCGTAAAGCAGGACATGAAAGCTTTCCAGAAATGCTCTCAGTCGTAGATTTAATGTTGGGATAATTATATTGCTAGCCAAGGGAGTACTGGAGATAAATTAAAATTATATGTTAGCTTTTTAATTATAACTAAAATATTTCACCATGCTTTAGATCACATCGTGATTTTAAATAACGACGCTAGTACCGTGAAACGTTTCCCATCTTAAGCAGAGGCAAATATTCTTTACAATCCATATTTTATCTTAAGACATAGAAGTTTCATAGTGTGAAAATGAACCGAATATATAACGGATTATCTAACATGAGACATTTGAAAAATTGTAAAGAGATAATGTCTAATATTTTGATTTTTAAACTTAAGTCTCATTTCCATATTAAATATGCATTGAAAAAATAAAATTTATTTTCTCTTGAAACTTCTCCTTCTATCTGTGTCCATACCAGTTCATCTGGTTTAGTTCGCAATGATACGTTGGTGATCTAAGCTCTGTCGTTCCACTATTTTCTGCAATTTCATATTTTTTTCTCTTTTTGGAATGATCACAAAGAATACAGTTGTAGATTTATTAGTATTAGTATAGATGGGTGAATTAAATCTACCTACTGAGAAATTGTCGGGATGAAAATATATTTTTTAAATTATTATAATTCAGGTTACAAATTATGGTTCATACTTCATAGATGTTATCCATAGATTGATTCAAGGTTCGTTCTAACAACACTCTGAGATTTTCTAAAGTGTTCGTAGGTACATTTTAAACAGCAACGATCACAATTTGACAATGTTGCCAAATTAGTTTTCATGAAGGCGGGTGTAGCATTTTCCATAACATGTTCACTGAATTTTTTTTCTTTTTATTCTTGTTGTTTATGTTTTACCATCACATAGATATTGTTCAACAAGAGTAATATTTGCCAAAATGAGCGTCATGCAAAAAAAAACGGAGAATATTGAAAAATTTTTAAAAGAGGCTGAAGGCGAAATATTTCTATTTACAAAAATATGACTTAATTTACGATTTGTTTATAATTTATTATTAAATTAATCTGTCAAGAAGTGACTTAAAGTGTCACATTTGATAACGGAATTAGATAAATATTTTTCTAGCCACTTGGTTGTAGGCAATTTTTCTAAAGAATTCATGCCCTCATAATAAACCATCTTTAACACTGGTGGTTTCTCATTTCTTCTTTTATAGTCCTCCGGTAATTTCTTTTCCATACTACAATATCGCTTCTTTATATTAAAATAAACTCTCTGGAATGCTTTTTCCAGGGTAAACCTATTCCTTTTACAAGTTTTCATAGTGTGCTTCGATTCAGTTCAGGTAAATCTTTATGAACTCGACTCGTAGCAAGAACTTTGTGTATTGGCGTTTATCTTTCAAATGATTTCCTATTTGAAATTTTAGTTCTCCTAGAGCTTTACGTGCAGTTTTAAACTCGCCGCATTTCCTTTTTTAATAACTCATTAAATCGTAAATTTCTCAACACCAAGCGTACTACTAACTAATTCCATTGTATTTTCCAAAAACGTTTGTAAATAAATGAAAACAATTTGCAATATTGCAACATAACTATTAAAAGTACTCCTTAATAAATGGAAAGACCTACAGTTGTATTTTCGGTGAAATTTGTTAGGAAGAGATTGTTGGAATTCCAATAAAACAAATTTTCTAATATTTATTAGAAAATAGTTAACTACTTATTAAAACAAATCTTATGATACAGCTATGTAATCTTTAATACCCAGAGCATTTAACCTCGCCAAACTTCTTTCTATTGTTCTGTACAACATATGGTTGTAAAAGACCAAAACTAGCTTATGTACAATTATAAAAATTTGTGGAAATATTTAGATTATTGTGTAATCATATTTAAATTGACTGTACTAAGTATTGCATTAGAAATTGGGTTTTATTACTTTAGTACATAAAAATAACATTGTAAATTAACTATAGTTCACTTTATTTTCAGGAGATTCTCGAGTTAATTAAGAGTTTTACAAGGACTTATCTATTTTCTGTTCTGTTACTAAGTACTAGTGCCGCAGGAGTACATTTGACCTCCTGCTGCTCAAGTGCTTATCAATGAGATCAGATATTCATCGGCGAAAGATTGGAAATACCAGTCAAAATTAATCACAAGATCCCAAGTATTATGAATCATAAGTTCCATTTAGCTAATCGAATAAAAAATGTAAAAGATCTAAATATCTTATTAATATTATTTGTAGATTTATTAGTATTAGTATAGTTGGGTGAATTGAAACTACCTTCTGAGAAATTGTCGAGATAAGATTTCTTAAATTATTAAAATGTAGGTAATGAATTATGGTTCATACTTCATATATGTTATCAATAGATGATTTAAAGTTCGTTCTAACACTCAGAGATGTTTTAAAGTGTTCTTAGGTACATCAATAAACAACGATCATAATTTGACAACAGATTGACAATGTTGCTGAATTAGCTTTAATGAAGACAGATGTGGTATTTTCCATATCATGGCCACAGATTTTTTTTTATCCGTGTTATTTATATTTAACTATTGCATTGTTATTTATACTATAAGGGATGTAAGTAATACATCTTTTGAAGTAAAAAAGACTTTTTATCCGCAGAATTTATTCTTGGATTTTTATTGACTCGATACTTTTCAAATTTCATTATGGATAACCAAATGGATATAGAAAAATCAACAAATATACTTGACTGTCGCTGCTGCCAGAAAAATCGAAGAAGAGCTTTGAAAGCAACATATCAATACTTTAAAAAATTGTGCCATATAAAGACTTCTAATGCAGTTTCAGAAATTTTGACGTACTTTCACGAAAAATCTACTATATTTATTTAAGTCTATATCAAGCTTATGGTATGCTAAAGAGCACCCTTTTCATAGAACAAAACAAAGATATTTCCAAGTCTCCTAAACTTGGAGCAAACAAAAAGAATGATAAATATATGTATGTATTTTTAGTTGAAACTTAATGAATATAGGGTGTTTTTTCAGTAAATAAGTTACATGTTTTATACAGTGTGAATTTTTACCAGCTAAGGGTGGTAAGTTAACTTACAACACGGCGTAAAGTTGAATTACAACCTGTTGTCAAAGGCAATTCATGTCTTTTTGATAATTGTTTCGTCCTTCAAAGCAGTGTAAAAATCTTATAGACTTAACAGGATGTGATAGTAAAAGTTAGATGGATACTAGATAGTAATTCATTTTCTTCATGTTCAGATAAACAGAAAAATGTTAAGTTATAGAACTTGATTACTGTTAAATCTAGAATTATGTTAATAAAGGATATGAAACTACTGGTCTGTTATTAGGACAAGATGGCTTACAGAATAGGTTTAATTACCTCATCCTCATCAAAATCATTTAATAATCCAAGCAGATACTACCAACTTTTAACTGAACAAATGTATGTTACATAAGAGGCTGTAATATTAATAACCAATGAATTTAAGACAAGTTACAAAAAATAATAAGAAAAGTATCTTTTTTGTAGATATTCGCAAACAATTCATTTCTGGGACAAACATTTTGAAAAAATTGGCTCACCATCAATCCAGAGCTGATGAAAAAACCCTTTACAAATCTCTCGTTTGTTCCAAATTAGATTATGAAAGCTTTATTTACATGTCAGCAAACAGTGATTTAGAAATTCTCAATTCCTTTCACAATACTGCTTCAAGGTTTTTCTTTGGAGTTGCTGTCAGATCCGGTCCTTATGAAAGCATCTATTGTGTATTCAATGAACCTCCCCCGAAGCTGAGAAAACAACTACTTCTCATGTCATCATACTATGTGATAGTATAACCAGAAAATCCAGTTTATCCTCTAATAAATCGTTCTTATAGCACCAGTAATTTTGGCTCTAAACTCCAATCACTTCCAGCAACCCCATCACCAGTCATGACTAATATCAACCTCTCTGAAACAGCATTTATTCCTATATCGTCTAAATATATTACTTAAGCATGAAACACACCGATATTTTCTGAAATAACGATTTCTAAATATTATTAATTCCACTCACTGGAATAAAATTCAGTATACTGATGTATTTAAATTCGAGGCCAGCGTAGGGTGGGATGTAGCCAATTCACATCAAATAATTGAACAACATCGACTACCAACTTTGGCTCACGTCTACACATACACAGAGTTATACACACTCCTTCAAGATTTGAATTCTCCAAACAATCAGCTATATGCAAAGAAACTCTCGCATCAATAAACTCCAAAACAAATATAACCCATACATCCTATTATTCAGGATAAACATGATTCTATCTTCTTCTTGCAATCTCTGGTGCTACCATGATTTTAATCTGGATACCGTCTCACACCGGAGTACACGGGAACGAAATTTAGATCAAATTGCACAAAAAGCTTCGCAGCTAACCTCCACACTAACTCAATATAAATTTACAATGATCTGATAACTAGGATAAGATATTAAATACGTAACCAAAATCACTGGACAACTTGTAACACTAAGGGCCCTCTTACACTACTGTAGCTTACCATGTCGCCTACGGGTGCAAGTTTTTACACTGAATCAAATGGAACCCTGTTACACTACGGCGACTGGCGACGTGGCAGAAAATTAGCCATTTGGGTGGAAAAAACTGCCACAGACATGGAAGCTGTTCTTAACTATACAGTGGCGGGCCACCCGGACCGTGCCTGTTCCACCTATTACACTATGGTGCTCGAACAAAAATTATACTATGGTGCTCGAAAAACATAGTGCGACTCATCAGTGTGCCAAGTGTTGTGAGTGAATGATTTATTTTTACCTCAATAATCATTAATGTAAAGTTACTTTCCTTTTATAATGGGTGACGTGAGTGGTAGTGGGATAAATAAGGAAACACTTGAAGATAATGTTAAGTCAGTGAATAAGATCCGAACTGCTCATAATTACAAAGTTCGTCGAACAAAGTATAGTACAAACAAGCTTCTTTCCTTCGAAACACAGACAGAATAGGATGAACACGCACCGTTTCCTTCGTTCTTCTTTTTTTTTTCGCAGAAGTGCTAGCACAACATGTACTCACTGTTCAATGGCATCTATACAACTAGCAAATTGAAGACGTTATGAAGAATCCACGTGTTAGGCCGGGCGCAAGTTGAGACGCAGTCAACACGTGCAGGGCAGCACAGTTTCTGTAACTCTTGTTGTTTAATGGGACGGCGCGAATTGAGAGGCAGACCAGAGCAGGGCAGTACTGCGCTAGACGTGGCCAATGTGGCACTCGTGAATGTCACACAGAAACTGCGTTACACTCGCACAGTTTCCTACAAGTGTGTAGGGAAAATGGAATTTCGTGAAGAAAAATTGATTGAACTAGTGCAAAACCACCCAGTGCTATATAATACAAGTGACCCGAACTATATGAAAATTAAATTGAAACAAGATATTTGGACAACGATTGCATCCGAAATTAATTTAAAGAACGGTAAGTACCTCCAAATTTCGTTTAAACATATTTTATAACTAATACCGTTGACTAGCTTTTTCAGAATTTATTTTCACTTACTTTTTTCATGATTTCATTTCTCACTCATTCTGAATATTAATATTGTTTCTCAAATCCAACCAGAAGTTGATACAATAAAATGTTCGCTTCGATCTTGACTTCTGGTACAGTAGAAGTATGTTAAGAACTAGTCATCTGGAGTGCTCAAATTTAAGTGATCCATGTCAGTAAAAATTTAAAGAGGGGAAAACACGTCCACCTTCGTCGAAATGCAGCAGTGATCTGGTAATGAAAACTGTGTCTCAATATGCGGAGGCAACTGCGCCACACAGTTTTCTCGAGATATCTTTCCTTGCGCTGTGCTGCCCTGCACGTGTTCACTGCGTCTTAAGCTGGGTGATCGGCGACCGTGTCAGTCGCAAGCTACGGCACTAACCACTACGGAACTAACCACGGCAACGTAACTTGCCAACGTAGTACAACAGGGCCCAAGTTACATGGAATTAAAGGGTCCATCGACTTCATAGATCTACCTCCAATGAGTCGTAGAGATACAGTAGTACGCAGACTATGAATAGGACATACAGATTTTTACCTAGAGTTGTTTAATCCAGCTGTTAGGTCTTCTACAGAGGCTTGCTTTGAAGAATTTATGGATTCATCAAACCAAATTTGGGTCTTTGTATGGCCTACATTTACCCATGTTTCATTCAGATATTAAATTTTTCTATTCTCTTTTCAGTAGGCACTTATTTCATTAAATACTGTCGTCTCCACAATACTATTTCAGTCTGCTCAGGCAACAAACTACTTCCGCTTTTTTCAAATTTGAAATCTAATTTTTTCAATTTGTGGAATGTCCACTGTTTAATATTTGACTTACTGTCCTTATAATGGCGTTTAAATTGAAATTGTCTACCATATCAATTTCTTTCGAGAGTTTCTTTTCGGTTTAAAGCCCAAAAATAATACTCTTTTCCTTCTTCTTTAAACGGCGCTATGGTTTTTTGAGAACCAGGGCCTTCTCAACAATCGACTGCTAATCCTTTCTGTGCTGAGCATGGTGCCTCCAACGTCGAGCTCCTAGTTGCATCAGGTCCGCCTCAACGTCCTCCAACTAGCGAAGGCGAGGTCTTCCTCTCAGTCACCGTTCTCCAGAAACTCCATACATGGCTCTGCATCGATCAGAAGGCATCCTCTCCACGTATCTCAGCAACCTTAGACGCGCCCTCAAGATGAACGCTACCAAATCTGGCTCGCTTTACATCTGTCTCAGCTCAGCATTCTTTCGGATCCTCCAAGCACCGTTCTCGCAAACAGGGTCAAAAATATTTCATAGGATCTTACGTTCCCAGTTGTCGTCGTCATAGGCCATGTCTCGCATCTGTATGTGACTACGGGATGGATTATTGTCTTGTTAATTGTGAGCTTTGACCTTCGTGAGAGCCCTCTAAACTTGAGCGCTCTGAAGCATCTGTTCCCCGCAGCAAATTTTGCCTTGATCTCCGTTGTCATGTCATTATCTTCAGTTAGCAAGGCTTTAAGATATTTGAATTGGTGGCACACGGGGAAGCAATGTTCTCTTAATTGGAACTTGAGGTTCACATGTTCATGGTTTTCTGTTAATTGATTTTGAGTCCTTTTCCTTCAGCTGCTGGCTCGAACTCCTCAACCGCCCCTGAAAGAGCCGATGTGGTTCGTGCTATGATGTCAACATCATTCTTATAGACGAGGTGCTGTGTGAGCCTGTTGCAAATAGATCCTCCGGGATTCGTTCGGATGCTCCTTGTGGCACCTTCCAGTGAGAAATTAAACAGTGGGACTCCCTGACGCAAGCCTGTGTTCACAGTAAAATCTGTGCCTAGAGACCCCGATACCTTCACTTCGCCAGAGGCGTTCCTCATTGTCATTCTAACCATACGCAACAGCTTCTTTGGGGCACCAAACCCAACTAGCGACTCATACATCTGGTCTCTGAAGATACTGTCATACGCCTGAAGGAAGTCAATAAAGAGGTGGTGAAGATCGACATCATAGCAGGTAGTAGTAATTCAACTAAATCAGAAGTAGACTCACTTAATCAGAAATGCACTACTTATTCTTGTCAGCATAGAACTCATAGATGGTCTCTTGCAGTGTTCTAAGCAATGCTTGACATTTCAAGAGTTAATGCCTATGTGCTTTAAAAATGTGATACTGTTGATAATAAATTGTCACGAAAAAATTTCACAATATCGTTAGTGAAGAATATTTTAAATGACCACTTGAAGAGAAGAAAGGATACGATAGAATTTTCTAGGGAACTAGAAACAATTTCTATTCTTTCGGCGAAAATGCTAATGAGAGTAGAACCCAAACAAATACAGATATGGCCTGACCTGCACCATAACAGAAAAGATGTAATTTCTGTCCAAGGACTAGAGATAGAAAAGTGAAGACATTTTACCAAAAATACCACGCAGCAGTTCGTGAAGACCATTCTATTGACAAACGTGTATGTCAGGATTGTGACGAAGAGTAAGTAAACGTACAATGAAAACGTTCCAAATTCTTATTTATTATTTATAAGTATTATTTTGTTACAGGATGCAGTAACGAAATCATACTGTTAAGGTATCAAATTGGAATGCATCTTGGATATTCTGTTATTTTGTTTTTGGACCATAATTACTACATTTGTTTAAGACAAATTTGCCATGGTCGTTACTGTTTCAAGTTAATTTTTAAATTTAAGACTTATGTTTGATTTTTTCTTGTAAACTTCTATTTTTAATACTATTTAAACAAAGATAAATACAACAATTTTCTACTCTTTTGTTTCAAATTGTTTTAAAATGTGGTGTTGAAACATCCCGGGATACTGATTACGTGACTATAAAACCATGATACCAGTTGAGGGGTAATTTGAAGAAAGACTAAGAATATATGGACCATTTTCTTACTGTTTACTCTATACTCGCCATTCTCAAAGTGTGTTCCGCGAAACCCCTGTAGGGGTTCCGCAAGAATTTAGAACTTAGTCGCCACCCAGCACAGTAAAGTAATTTTATTCTAACTTGAAACAGTGCATTTTACGAGGAGAGTTTAACATCGCGCAGTTCTTCAATAAAACTTTATGGCAAGTTCTTTACTTACACCGATCCCTATACAAAATACGAGAGTCAGAAGATTAAAAAAATATATCTCTACAGTAGCCCAAATATTTATTCAGGACAGCACGCGCCTAGATAAAAAGAATAGACTTAATACTTAAGTTTAAGGTGATTTATTTATGCTTTATGTCTCACCGATGAGATCCGCAAGCCGCAGTAACGATCGTGCGATAATTTGACCCCACCACCCTGACAAGTGATTATTAATAAAGAAGAATGGAACATTGGCTTAAAGGCGTTAAACGTGTTGCAACAACATCTTCTAACGAAGCCGAATGTTCAAAAGCAGTACGCGCGGAGTGTACAGCAATTATCGATGATAATGATGCAACGACGTCAAGTTCCACGGTTTCAAAGGCGAAAAAAAGGAAGTATGATGAATCATATATCAGTTTCGGATTTGTTGATTCCAACGGCTCACCTCTCTGCATGTTATGTAGTAAACTGCTTCCTAGTTCCATGGCACCTGCCAAGTTGCGCCGACATTTAGAAACTGTACACCCCGAGTCTAAAGACAAGAATAGAGAATTTTTTGTACGTAAAAAAGAACAGTTATTGGAAAGTCAAAAAACTATGATGCAAGTAACCCAAACTATCAATGAAAAGGTCACAAGACGTATCGCATTGCACAAGGTGAAGCACACACTATCGCTGAGATTTTAATAAAACCATGTGTGTTAGACATAAAATGTATGCTCGATGAAAAATCTGCAAAGCATCTTTCTACTGTGCCACTATACTATAAAACGATACTGTTTCACGTCGAATTCATGATCTGGCAAGCTACGTCAAACAAGAGCTAGTTACACGTCTACAAAAAACACGATTCGTCTTGCAAATGGATGAGTCTACTGATGTCGCTGGTCTGGCTATCTTGCTGGTTATCGTGAGATATCCATATGAAAGTTCTTTTGAAGACATGCTTATGTGTTCACCGTTGCCCACAAACACTATCGGAGAAGAAATTTTTACTAAAATAAATATATTTTTTGAAGAAAATAATCTCAGTTGGAACGATTGCATTGACATTTGTACAGATGGGGCCAAGGCGATGACGGGTAAAACAGCAGGAGTCGTGTCACGAATACAAAAAAAAGCACCTAATTGTGGTTCCAGTCATTGTCTCCTGCATAGACAAACACTAGCAATGAAGCAAATGCCGTCAAAACCTAAAATTAGTAATGGATGAAGCGGTAAAAATTATTAATTTTATCAAATCAAGACCACTACAATCCCGTTTGTTCTCATTATTGTGTGAAGATTATGGTAGCAAACATAAAACACTGCTACTCCATATAGAAGTGCGATGGCTGTCTCGGGGTAAAACTTTAACAAGGCTATTTGAACTTAAAGCCGAGTTACAAATGTTTCTTTCAGATACTTCTTTTAATTTGAAAGACCGTTTGTATGATAAAACTTGGTCGTTCCGACTGTCTTTCATGGCGTACATCTTTCAAAAACTGAACGAATTAAATTTATCATTGCAAGGTAAACAGACAACGGTGTTCCAGGCCTGTAACAAAATAACTGCCTTAAAAGAAAAATAAATTTTTGGATTATTTGCGTTAGTAAGAGAGAAATAGAAAGCTTTACGTTACTCATTGAGTTTGTTAGCGATAACGACTCAGAAATGTTTCAAGATGATGTATTTGAAGAATTGGTCCAATATCTCACTTCGATGCGCGCATCTTTTGAGAAGTATTTTCCCGAAGAACAGAATACAAAATTGAAACTGAATTCATGGATTCATAATCCTTTTTTACCCACCTTGCGAAAGCCCGAAAGTATGACAAATGAGATATATGAATCTCTTTTAGAAATGTCATCAGACACAAGTATGGAGTCATTGTTCAAAACGACATCTCTCAACGATTATTGGTGCAGAATCCGTGATGAATACCCAATGCTTGCCAAAATGGCTCTGAATATTCTTCTTCCATTTCCAACAACATATTTGTGCGAAACAGGATTCTCAACCTATGCAGCCACGAAAACAAAATATTGGAATAGACTGGACGCCGAACCTGATATGAGACTTCAACTGTCTTCTATCAAACCTGATATCAACCAATTAATGAAAAATAAAAAAACAGTTTCATACCTCCCATTAGTTATTTTTTTTTCTTTTTTAATATCTTCTATTTCTATTATTATACTTGTTATGTAAGTAAGTAATAAGTAAATGTTACATTCTACGTTTATTATGCCTATTAATAAAGAATATACTTTTAGATACTATTGTTTTATTTTAGGGTTCCGTCAAGTATTTCGCTTTCCAAAAGGGTTCCGTCACTAAAAAAGTTTGAGAACCGCTGCTCTATAGTATTTGAATTTTTTAAAAAATATCGAGTGTATCCCAAACAGTTAATGAATTGTTTCGCCTTCATTTTAAATGTCTGAAAGTAACATGGTGCCCTCGACAAAAAAACGGTCTTAATATATCCACAAAGTGACTATCTAAAAATAATTCATCAAAATATGTATAGTGTTTATTCACATTTTTTACACTAATCTATTTAACATAAAATTAGATTTTTACAATAACATCGAAAAATGTCAATACCTACATCAAGAAAAAAATCTTCATTCACCATCTAGAAATAAAATACTGAGAAAAAAGCTTCATCGAATGGTAAGAGGTAATTATATATATATATATTGCTTTATACAATTGGGCAATGACATTTAATGGAATGTTAAATTTTCCACTTTTGGTTAACAGAAAAAAAATTACATAGGTAATATAATAATAATAAAGGATGGGGATTTTGCCAACAATAAACATCGAAAAATTTGAACTTACAAGATAAAAAATACACGATATTATCTTATTTTCATCTAGAATTAATGAAATAGTGAGTAAATATCTATATACTCTTGAAATTTAATAAAATGTCCGATTGAAAAATTATATTATTGAAGACAAAAATTTATTTTTCAAACGGACATGATTGTTGTTGTACAGAGTAGCGACTTTTAACAATATTCAGTACATTTATCAAGCACGAAAGGATTAATGATACATCCACTCTGTACGTTCATAAAAGTTGACGTATTTTTTTAAACACGTCATTTTTTAAGTAAATTGTTTACAAAAATTGCATCGGCTTAAAATTATTCTGGTAAAATTATTTTTCCAAATTAAAAAATAAATTGTTGATACAATAAGTGGACATATTTTTTATAACAAACCTAACAAACTCCCTAATATATAAAGTTTTATACACATTTGAACTAGTGGCGAGAGTCTCTTGGATAAAATTCGGCCAATATGGCAGCTGGAATACGTTTCAACATTTCTTTGGGGAAGATACGGAGTAATTGCCAACCGACGTCCAAAGACTCGAAGACGGTACGGTTCTCATAGCTACCTTGACTAATAAAGTTCTTTTCGAATTTCGTCAAGAACTCGAGATAGAGAAGATCGTCGGGAGTTAAAGCTTCTTCTCCTACTACGGCCTTCATCGCTTGTACATCCTTACCAATGGCATAGCAAGCATACTAAAAAATAATTCAGGTATAAAATAAAATTCCCGTGTTATTGAACAAAGTCAAAAATATGAAAAATAATAAGCTAAAACATAGATTACTTAAATTCTCATTATCAAAATACTCATTAATTGATGAGTATTTTGAATGAATGAAGGAACTCATTAATAATGCACTAAAGTTTCCTTAATGGACAATTTTCAAGAAATATG
Organism: Diorhabda carinulata; assembly: GCF_026250575.1. Lineage (NCBI taxonomy): Eukaryota > Metazoa > Arthropoda > Insecta > Coleoptera > Chrysomelidae > Diorhabda > Diorhabda carinulata. The sequence goes on from NC_079462.1 coordinate 18,942,909, forward strand.
AGCCTAATTCATTGATTTTGTATTAAATGATCATCAATTGATAAGTATTTTGTTTAACACGAGTCAAATATAGATCTGTGATTCATAAATAATGTACTGGAGACTCAGTAATGGACGATTTTCAAGAAATATGTGCCTAATTAATGGATGTTATACAAAATACCCATTAATTGATGAGTATGTTGAATGTAATTCGTATAAAACGAACAAAATATAGATCAGGGATTCATAAATGACATATTGAAGACGATATTTGAGAATAACGAGCTCGATTAATCGATTTCATACAAAATACTCATTATTTACGAGTATTTTGAATGAAACTGGTATAAAACGAGCAAATATAGATCAGGGTCTACTTAATAATGTATTTGAAATTAATTAATGGACGATTTTCAAAAAATCTGAGCATAATTAATTGATTTTTACTGGTCATTGATGAGTGATTTGTATAATATAAGTATAAAACTAGTCAAATATAGATCAGCGACACATCAATAATGTACTGGAGACTCAGTACTGGACAGTTTGAAGAAATCTGCGCCTAACTCATCAACTGATGAGTATTTTGAATGAAATTCATATAAACGAGCCGAATTTAGATCAGAGACTTATAAATAAGTTATTGAAGATGATTTTCCAGTAAAACGCTCGATTCATTGATTTTGGTACCAAATACTCAATAATCGATGAGTATATTGTATAAAATCAGTATGAAACAAGTCAAATATAGATCTGTGACTTATAAATAAAATACTCCATTACTCCCTAGATACACTGGTCAAAAAATTATCCATTAAAAAAACACATTGAGGCAAATATTTTCAAAGCAGTTTATTTCTATTCTTTTAAAATGAATTTAATCATAATTTATAAATTTGATATTATCTATTGGTTGTTGCTTCATTTAAATTACAAAAAATTAGGCACAATGAAAAAAATAATGATGAACTAAATGATATTAAGATAAAGTTTTTCAATTAATCACTGATGTCAGAATAACTATAATATTGTATTGTTTTACTACAAAAAATATGATTTTCAAAATTCGTAAATCACTTATTATTTTCAATTCAGTTCAGTACTCAAAAACTAATTTAAAAAGTGAATTGTCCTAGACCAAATTTGAACCTGGGACCCGCAGTTAGAAAGCGCGGAACAACACTGAGCCATCAGCGTCAGAAATTTGCGTGTCGTATATCTATTTCTCAACATACCATGTTTTTCAAAGCTATAAGTTTAAGTAGCTTTTGAAACGAAATAAATTTGAGTCTAATCTATTAAAATTATTGTTTGTATGCGTAGATTTCTCAGTGTCTTGATATTTTGTGTTAAAAAACCAACTGAAAATTGATTATGAAAATGACTTTTACTCAACACTACCAGAAATTAGAGAAACTGTTGCCTCATTAAATTTATTGCCGGAAAAGTCAAAGACAGTATATAATATGGTCTATGAATCTTTTTTGAACTAATAAAAGGTATTGGTTAGGTTATATGTTGATATAATCTCACATTATTTTTATTATCATTCCAGTTCTCCATATGGTCATTTAGACATTTTATTCTCTTTGTTTTTATCATCTTCGTGCTCTCGTTTCTAATTTTTCTATATTTATCATAATGATCTTGTTCTTTAGTTTGTAGCCATTTCAACCTAGCTTCTTTTTTCAATTTTTATCAAAATGAGGAAAAATACAGTATTTTCAATGTGTTGGTAACTTCAGAATGGTTAGAGATAAATATACGTGCCCTTTATGCTCTTTAATAGAAAACCAAGACTGCTATTCACTGCATTAAATATGTACAGGGTGTTCCCCACCCCATTTTCTGAATTGACTTTATTGTATACTTTCTGGAATTATTCTCCAAATATAAATATTCAACACTATGGATCACGAACATTATTAAAACGAAAATGAGAAAGTTTTTATCATAAATAAGCAAAAACTTTTTCTAGTGAAGATAGCAACAACTTTTCAACTAAAGCATTTAATGATAAATACCTAGTAACATAGGTGAAATATTAGGTATATCTTACACATGTTATTCCATTACATTTTGTAATTTATGGTTGCTTTATTGAAAGGGTTAACAGGTGCATATAGAAGTAATTAGTAATCAACAAAAATATTATACACTCATGATACTCATACAGTTATTAGAAGCAACTGATTAACGGTGTTTTATTTCAACTCGGGGATTCCCCGAAATTGTGCGCGGCGCTAGGTTTCTAAATACAGACTTAATAACACAAGAGAGCAAATTGTTCACATTTCTAGAGTGAGCCAACATTGGCCCTTCCACTTTCTACACTAAAGCAACTGTAGCTAAAGTAGCCAAATTTACAAATAGTATCGTTTATCCAGAAAAAATAAAAAAAAAAAACAAGATTAATTTAGTATCATTTGCAATTAACTAATAGCAAGTAGTGATTTAATATATTTTTATAACAAATTGTTTAATAGTAAAGTCAAACTGTTCATTATGAAATAACAATTTCATTTTATGAATTATTCGTATGACATTTGTGTAATAAGATAAAAAGAAACATGACAACACCGTTTACAATTTTAGGCTAGTGGTAACTGGATAAGAGATATATATGAATTTATTTCTTGTGGCGTTGCCTTCAAGAATTTGTACATCTATAATTATTTTTTCAATTATTTGGCTATTTTGGTATATATCCGTGATTTTTCTTGAAAACAAAAATAATCAAAACCAACTTTTCACATGTAAGTGTGGTTGTGTTTTATGACAGAAAAACAAATCTATTTATTGCCAGTGGCAGACCATTTTATTTGGATTTAGATAAACAAAACAAGAGAGAAAAGCCTTAGCAGAAAATTGGTATTATTTATAAATGAATAAAATAACTTCCAATTTTTATTAGATATGTACCTGATTAGGTGAAATTCACTGTTTCGCCTTTTTCTTACTGTGTGAAATATACTCTCTTGTTACTTTTTTCGACTGAAATTTTTTTTAAATAATTTCACAATATAATGAAAACATATTACAAATTCTAAAAAGTTGGCAATTGTTTTGATTTTAAATATTATCATCAGAATGACAGAAATTACATTTCATGAGATACCCACCGTATGTTTAATTATTTTTGGCTAAACCAAGACCTTATCTTATTATTCACTTAATATATATGAATAGAAAAATGAGGATTTTAGAAATATTAGAGCTTAGCTCTATTGAGATATCAGAGATATCTTTTTCCTATTTGAATCATTATAACTGTGCAAAATTAGTTGCGGAAAAATATTGTTTATAACACGACCACTATTAATTTCACACTTTCAATTGATTTTTTCAATCTCATGTGAAATTTCATTTTGCAGCCTTTGTTATATAAATATCTATTCTCTATCAAAATTATATTGGAACTTAAAATGCTCAATGTATCATATACAGGGAATTTATGTGATATGGGATGATTGGAATTATAGGGTATAGACACATATAGGTACTAAATTACTATCTGTAGGTCATAATTGAAATGTTTTGTATTATATGTACTTGTGTATATATTTTCTATGATTTTTAACCGAGCAATTATCCTTGTGAATTTTTAAAATAAATTTCGTTAGTTTAATAATTTGACTTTTCTTTATTAAATTAAATATCTAGGTTGAGCAATACAATTCTCAACATAAGATTATCTCCTTACCTCAATTGAACTATTAAAAAAACACAAAATTTTTTATAAAATAACTACAAAATGTTTTATTTATGATAAAATAAGTCGATACTCAGTACACCAATGGCGGCATAAGAAGATGCGCATTTTACAGCGTTGCCGGAAAGCAACTCTAAGCCGACAAGGAAAATCCTCTCCTTTTTGCACTCATTACTTGTTCCCAAACAATGTTGGATCGCTTTTAAATGCATTTTATCAATAAAACATTTTGTCTCTTGTGTTATTAGATCTGTGCAAATAACATATCAGAAACAGTGTATGTAGTTGTGTTGGTTAGGTAGGTACGGTGCTGTACGGATGCATTTTTATCATTGGAAATATTTGTTGACATAATAATACTTATAATAATAAGTGTTCAAATTTATATAATACTATAACGATTAATATAGTGAAAAATATTATGATCTTAATTTTTATCATGGGGGATAATAAAAAACAAGAAAAGAAAGCAACCATAAATAGCATTTCACTGGAAACTAAAATGCAAGTGATTAGAAGATTAAATTAGTGCTCAGTTTGATAACTTCAACAATAAGGAGAATTCTTAAGAATAAAGAAAAAATATTGTCATCGGCAACTGCAACTATGTCAAGCTCTGCACTAGAATTACCCTTTCTAGATATAATATTATGGAGGAAATGGAAAAACGACTGTCTATATGGATTGACGACAAGATGACAATATGCCGTTAAGCCAATCTATAATAATGGAAAAAGCTAGAATAATTTTCTAATTACATTCGATTGAGGCAAGTGACATAAGTGAAACTTTCGTTGCTAGTCGAGGATGGATTAATAGATTTAAACATCGAAATAATCTTCACAACATAAAAATTACAGAACAAGCAGTAAATGGTGATAAGAAAGCGACGGCTGAATTCCCAGCAATATTAAAAACAATAATTGAACAAAGAAACTATACTCCAGAATTGGGTTTTAATGTTGATAAAACAGGCCTATTTTGGAAAAGAGACCAAAACGAACATTTCTATCTCATGAAGAGAAATAAGCATCAAGATTTAAAGCTGTGAAAGATCTCTTAATACTTCTACTGAATGGTAATGCAAGAGGAGGTTTCAAATTAAAACCACTACTAGTTTACCACTCCAAGAATCCAAGATCGGTGAAAGGCATGTCTAAAACATCTTTACCTGTAATTTGGGAATCTAAACAATAATCATAGATAACTATGAAAATTCTCCAAGATTGGTTCATTGAACATTTTTGTCCGTCTGTTAAATTTTATTTTGAAATTAAAAAACTTGCACAAAGAGCACTACAATTAATTGATAATGCTCCAAGCCACCCAACAAATTTATCAGACTTAACAACATGCATTCCAGTCGAAGTGGTTTTCTTGCCGCCTAACACAACTGCCTTAATCCAATTGACAAAAACGTTATATCCAATTTTAAGGCTTATTACTTGAAGCAAACATTTAAGCAAATGTTTGAAAAAACAGACGGGAAAGAGAAGTAAACAATAAGAGCATTTTGGAAAAACTGCAATATCATGAATGCTGTAGAAAACATGGAATGATATTTCCAAGGAGTGTGGGAGAACATTTGGCCAGATTTAAGTAAGATTGAAGACATTGGATACTCTGTCGATATGGATGAAATTGTGGAGTTAGCAAAATAAACTTGTTTATATGAGGTAAATGTGGAAGAAATCGAAGAAATAGGTAAAAAAACAGCAACTAGTCTTTCTAATATCTAGCTCAAGGAATTAATGAGCAATAAGAAAACAAAAATATTGATAGTAGTGATTTTAACGAAGAGCAAAAAGAACTTTCCATGGCATTTGTAAAAAAGAGTTTGACCACTATAACTAAAATTATGTACCAATTTTGACAGGAGTTCACAAGAAAGATGGGGTGATATAGATGCTTTATCTACTCAAACTTCATTAGATGCCTTCTTGACAAAAAGGCAGAATATTTATTTTTGTGAGAAATAAATGTTTGGTTCTATTTTTATTAAATAAAAAAACATTATTGAATTTTTTACCTAACCAATTTTCTATCCATCTTCCCCTAACATTATTTACATTTTAAGCCTCATTAAGCACTGTTTCACTTTATGCTCTACTTTAATGGAACGTATCCCCCCCTCGTCTTACTGTATATTGTTCTAACCATATCTAGTAGCTTATTTTTCAATAAAACGATTCTATTGATCGTATAAGATATTCGAGAAGAAACAATCTGCTTTTTTATGTACCAACATACAAATAGTATCAGCATATTTTAAAATAATATTCAAAATAACAATTCAGACAAAAAGGCGTTCATAAAAATTAATCAGTGGTGTTTATTTAGGGAATCTCAAACCTAGAGCTGTGTTGAAGTCTTTTTTCCATTTCTAATCTTTCAACTCACTAGTCGGAGTCATCTTCCAAACTATATATTGAAATTTAAAAAAAATTATGGTACGTATTTATGTGTATATTAGGGTACCGTGTACACTGAGACATAAAGCATCCCTTACTTGCTGTGAAACTGGGGATGCTAACTGTGAACTTTGCATTTATATTCCAATTCTATGTAAAATTTAATTCTTTCAAAATTTTTTTTCACATATTAGGGCCATCTACTTTTCTGTATGTATGCCAATATCATTTTTCCTTTTTTAATATATTAATATATTATCCTTGTAATTTATATTTTAGTGAATAAACTTTTTTCTAGAAATATATTTTTGATATTTTAGCACAACTATTATCAAAACATTCAATATTTATTTTGAATTTGCCAAAAGTATCAAAATGTTTGTTTATGAAACTATTTATATTTTGGAAACTTCAACACACATTTAAAAAATTATAAAATGAATAGGAATCAGCACCCATTTCACTCACCAGTTGGTTGGAAACATCGGAATGGTCCTTCCTGGTCATTCCTTCACCAATAGCAGATTTCATCAAACGTGACAAAGATGGTAATACATTGATTGGTGGATAAATTTGCCTATTGTGTAATTGACGATCTACATAAATCTGCCCTTCTGTAATATAACCAGTTAAATCAGGAATGGGGTGAGTAATATCGTCGTTAGGCATAGTCAAGATGGGAATTTGAGTAATGGAACCATTACGCCCCTCTACACGACCGGCACGTTCATAAATTGTGGCCAAATCAGTGTACATGTAACCTGGAAAACCACGACGACCAGGTACTTCCTCTCTGGCGGCAGATACCTATAAAAGCATGAATGAATCTTACTATAATATTCAAATTGATAAAATTATATACTAACCTCACGCAAGGCCTCAGCGTATGAAGACATATCAGTTAGGATGACCAGTACGTGTTTTTCACATTGATAAGCTAAGAATTCAGCAGCTGTAAGTGCTAGACGGGGAGTAATAATTCTCTCAATTGTAGGGTCATTAGCCAAATTCAAGAACAAACATACATTCTCCATAGATCCATTTTCTTCGAAATCTTGTTTAAAGAACCTGAAATGATTCCAAACATAAAAATAAGAGAATTAATTTGAAAAAAAAAATAGTGGAATCCACCATAGAATGTCATGATACTCATTAGTAGATTTTTTTGGCTTTATTACCTAGCAGTTTCCATGTTAACTCCCATAGCAGCAAATACAATGGCAAAGTTATCTTCATGATCATCCAAAACAGATTTTCCTGGAACTTTGACAAGACCTGCTTGTCTACAAATTTGAGCAGCAATGTCATTGTGCGGCAAACCAGCGGCAGAGAAAATTGGAATTTTTTGACCACGAGCAATAGAGTTCATTACATCTATAGCTGTAATACCAGTTTGGATCATCTCCTCTGGATATATACGGGACCATGGATTGATAGGCTGACCTTGGATATCTAAATAATCTTCAGCTAGAATTGGTGGACCTGAAATAGCCAACATTATATTAGTCTCAAATAGTAATATCACATTTATTCAACAACAGAACCAACTTTTTATTTAATTTAATTCTATACTTATATGAAATTAATCTTTTTAGGCAAAAGTGCACTTTTTATACAAGCATACCTTTATCAATAGGTTTTCCTGATCCGTTGAATACTCTTCCCAACATATCCTCAGATACGGGAGTTCTAAGGATATCTCCTGTGAATTCACAAACGGTGTGTTTGGCATCAATACCTGATGTACCTTCAAATACTTGTACTACAGCTTTTGAACCACTAACTTCCAAAACTTGACCTGATCGTAAACTTCCATCTGATAATTTGAGCTGTACAATTTCATTGAATTTAGGAAACTTGACATCTTCTAGGATTACTAGAGGACCATTGACACCAGAAACTGTTTTGTATGCTGAAAAATGATAGATTTCTTTAGTGTAATGCATATATTATACATAGTAATGATTTTAAACTTATACTTTCACAAAAATTGTTACCGAAATAAATTCTATTAGTAAGAATCTATTCAAACATTAATCCCCCTTAGCATTTGAATCCTTATACAGATATATGGAAGTACATAATACATTTGTACAAATCAAATGAAACAAACTTGCTAGGGTAGTGAAAAAATCTGTTGAGATAATGCATTAAATAAAACTAGATTTTTATTAGAGTGTTAAAAAAACCAAGACAACACTGAGGACTGAAATACATTGTCAAGTGACCATATTTAAAACTTACTTTTTTCACCCTATTAAGATAAAATTTATGTGGCTGACCTTGTAGCATTTTCTCGTTTTCCATTTAACCCTTTTTCATGCGTTACTAGCATGGTAGGGCTTAAGAAGTACCTAGTATTTAATAAACAATTTAAGAGACCTTTCTATGTCTAACGAGATAGAGACATATTAAATTTTGTAAATTATTCCTTGAATTTATTTATAGTTAATTTAATTCTTTACTATTTCAAACTCCATACATAAATTTTGTATTTGAAAATTAATTTTTTACGAGGAGTGGCAGTATTTAAGATGTCACATGATAACATAAACAGCTGATCACAAGTTAGATTTAATGATATTATAATCATAAAGCATAATATATAGCATAAAAATACAAATCCCAGGAGGAATATTTTTAAAATATCCACTATCCCAAAAATAATCAATAATAATATAGGAAATTTTGGTCATATGACCCGATTCTTGTCCACCATTAGTTATCATGACCCACCCAATTTTGAGTCTTTTTTAGAACAAAATATTGTAGTTAAAACTATTAAAACACTTACTGAGCCTTGGTTGGGATTTAAAGTCTCGAGAAACAGCTAAAACATGTTCTCGGTTGGCCTGTCTTGCCGAAATCGTCGATGCCATTTTCACTATTAACAAGACACGTCTGACATACGTGCAACAAATTCAGCTACTGCTAACTTATCGAATATTCACGTGGTATCATGTGACAAATAATGTGCGACTAAGTACTAGATGTCGCCGCATGCTGCACATGTCCATAATTTTAGACAAAGAAAATATTATATACAAACAATAATATAATTGAAATAAAGGTATTTAAATCCATCAGTTTTACTAAACCAATATTATATTCAGCAAAAATTCAACTGTACAGCTGGTTGTAGCTTTCAAAACTATAGCATAAAAAGAAGACGAATGCTGCAGAAAAATTAAAGTTCTAAGAATCTTGAGTATATTGCATAGTTCTTATGATGAATTTGATAAACCTCATAATGTCAAGTGCAAAATATAATTTAGAAAGGTATATATTATGTTAAGTGTACAACCATGTTTTACAATGTCGTTGGTATACAACCAGGTTTAATGTTCTGTACGGTAGCTGCCTGATTAAAGAAGAATAAATTGAGAAAAGAAGATGATGATCGTTTAGTAGTGGCTACAAATACTTTTTAAGGAAAATTATTTAAAAACTTGTGGTAGTCGGAGTATTTCACTATATTACGATATTAATATATTAGACAATGGGTTTTTAGTCACTGTAGTAAAATTGTGCAAGGCCCAACAGGTATCTATATTCGTTTTAATATTATTTACTTTAAATTTTTTGTGACTTATCCCAGTTACTATTCTAGTGCCAAAATTATGGGTATGTTTTATTAATTATATTTATTATTCAATAAGAAACTCGTGACTTAACCTCTACTTATAAGCCCATAGAAATATTTCACTATTTTTATTTTTTTTTAATTTTTTAATTTAATTTTTTCAATTTAACAAAATAAATTAAAATCCTAATTCTCAAATAAAAAATGTTACTACATTCACATTTTTTCCTACTAATTGTTCGTAAATAAGGTAATACTACTACACTAGAGTATATAGTAAAAGAAATATTCCAATGAAAGTTATAGACCCAACACATTCAGACAATTTTTTTGTTATAAAATTATATATGTCTCATAGAATATTTATGTTATGATTTTTGATTTGGAAAATATTCAAACTAACTTGTGCCACTGGATAACATGAAGTATTGGCATTTTCCAATGTCTATATGAAAAAAATATCCAATAAATGTTGAGCCTATTGCTCTATCACTAGAAAATATGGAGTGATAGAAAACAAAATGCCAAGGAACTTTTGAATAATTTGAATCTATAAAACTGAATCATATGAAATACACACTATCAACCCATAATTGAAACAAAATAATAATGACGAGTAATTAGTAATTTCTCTATATGAAGACATCTATATTGATAATTGTACGTATGGATACTGGCGTTTAAAAAACTAAACTACCTAAGATTTGAAACTAAATAGAGGAAGATAATTCTTTTTTGGGACCTGCTATAGGAATTTGTTTTATTTTTTTTTTCTAAATTAGAATTATAATATTCTTTGTTTACATTTTCTGTAACTGCCAAGGATTTTTACAACTTTTTTTTCAATACATTAATTTGTATAATTGAATGGTAGTGTTATTAAACACTTAATTATTTTATTTTTTACAAAATAGTTGATTGCTATTAATAAGTCCTTCATTTTAATTGTTTTAAATATATTTAACAGATAATGATCACATTTGTTGTTAATGCTTGCAAAACTTTTTGTGTTTTAAAATTTATTCAAATGGAATAAATATATCTGTAAAATAAAACCCAAGGGTCAATCCATATGAAGTAGTCTAGAGGAGGTGGCCTGACCATTTTCGATCTTTTTGAATTTTGTAAGATGATTCCTTCATGTTTGTAGGTATTTGAAACACATTAAATTTTTTTTATCTTCAGCCGTTTGACATAAAAAGATAATTTTAACACTATTTAAAAGGTCATCTCTTAAGTTAAAAGTTAAGTTAAGTTTTAGTGTATTTGGTATATTCTTACCCCTAATATGAAAAGTACCTAAAGCTAAACATACAAATTTAAGAAATAACCGTTTTCAAAAAAATATTTTTATGAGGAGTGCTTTAAACATCTCACCTTTTTGTGTGGTGGTAGTTACCTATGAATAGTTGATTCAAAATTAATATCCGTCATTACTTAAGGTATCTTTTATTTCTCTCTAATTTTTTGAACTTTGAAATTTTTCATTTTTTTACAGTTCAAGTGTTGATATCTCTGATGGGAAAAGAGTTAAAAATCTGAGAGTTGGCCAAGTTCTAGATTTTTTTTGTTAAGGTTTATGGGAAATATAAACTTGACTTGTTTATTTACTTGGTTTAAGTTAAATTTTTTTAGATTCAATAAAGGTTACCAAGGTAAACAAATAAAAAAATATTGTTCTTGATATATTTAATTTAGCTTTATAATTATATAATTAGAAATAAAATAGATTTAATGTAAAATGTACAAGAATTAAACAAAAATTATTGTTCAGAGGATTGACAGTTGTGTGACTTTGCATGATTGTCATGTTTTCCCCCATTTTTAAACAGTTTCTAGATTTGAACCAAGAAAATAAACAAGTCGAGTTTATATTTCCCATGAACCTTACCAAAAACACTATAACTTGGCTAACTTTCATATTTTTAACTTCTCTCCCATCAGAGATATCAACGATTCAGCTTGATAATGAAAAATGTCAAAGTTCGAAAAATTGAAGATACTTTAAGTAATGATGGATATTAATTTTGTAATACTATTCATTGGTACCTACCACCACACAAAATGTAAGATGTTTAAACTTCAAAGTACTCCTTCTTATAAAAATCTTTTTTTGAAAACGGTTATTTCTTAAATTTATATGTTTAGCTTTAGGTACAATTTTTTCATATTAGGGGTAAGAATACACCAAATGAACTAACAACACATTTTTTAGCTTAAGACATTACCTTTAAGATGGAGTTTAAATTATTTTTCTGTCATTTAGTTTTTAGTTTCGCCCAGTCGAATAAAAATGGCTGCTATTTTCAAATGGATGAAGATAAAAAATTTTTATTGTGTTTTAAATATGTATAAACTTGAAGGAATGAATCATCATACAAAATTTTAAAAAAAATCAAAAATGGTCAAGTAACTAACTTCATTTATATTGGATCACTGGGTATGGATTGACCCCTACCTGTTTCGGTAAAATGTATAGAATTGGAAATAAAAGTTGTTGATTGTTTTTGGTATCTGTCTATTTCTTAATTATAAATGCCTGCCTAATGAAATTAAATCATAAAAGCTTTTTCTTCTCTGTGTTAAAAATAAGAAATTATCAAATAGAATAAATTCGTCGAAAGACACTACGCACTACGACCACACGATACGATCCTTTTGTTGGTTTCTTTTTGAAACTATTGAAATTCTACACCACTGTAACCTTTTTTTCTCTTTTTAATACATTAGTTTTAAAATTACTCTCTAATTATGTCCTCAAGTATTTCTGCATGACATTATTTCCTCTAACCTGCATATTTATTCAATTGCAATAAAAGTTGCATAAAAATTATATAGTGAAAAATAATTAATGTCAAGAAAAATTATGTTTTTATATTACTATTGCAATGTGGCAGTTACTACTTAATTTTTTTTTGTAATTATTGATATTTTTTATCCAATTCAATTGTTAATTGGGGATTTTCCTACCTTCATATATTTCGAAAAATGAAAAATAGTTCTCACTTTTTATTCTATACAAATCAGTAAGGTGATGATTTGGACCTCGTAGTTCTCAAGCAATATGGGCACTTGGACTACTTCTTAATCACATTTATCTTATCGCTTATATCTTCCAAGTACTCAATAATTTTCATTATCCTATAAATAACAATAGAGGAAATAATATTGTGTTTGATCCTATTCTGGTATATCTTTTCCCATAAGCTATTGTAGTGGTAGTTCATATCTCTAAGGTTGTGAATCTACCTCGTTAACACAATGACATATTGATCTCTTATGTACCTGGACTGTTTACCAGTCAGGTAACAAGTGGAGGCTATGCGGCTTACCTCTTCTGGCATTAAAAAGCTTGAATGTAGTCTTTGTTTATGGATTGCCTCACATTCACAAAGAAGGTGTTCGGCGGTTTCCTTTGGTTTCTTACGGAAACAACAAAAGGTGTCAGGAGATTCTCCGATTTCCATCAGATGGTAGTTCACTGAGCAGTGTCCAGTAAGCATACCAACAATTTTCCTTAGATCGTCTTTGTTCAATGAAAAGGCATATTGAGACCAAGTTGTGGAATAGGAAGGAAATATTTTCGATTTTTCAGATCTGGGGTCATCTCTAATCTAATAAACAAAATAAATAAAAAATTATTCATATCTGTTTGCCTTTGGACCTTACCCTGTATGCTGATAAGACGTCAACATAAATGTTTTTAAGGCGATAAAATTCGTTTCTTCCCCATCGAATAAGTGAGTAACATCCTGTAAATATGGAATAGGTCACGAGAAGGTTCAAATGCTTTTGTATGAGTATTAATACATGACAAAGCATCGTTTAGGCAACCAATTTATTTTAACTCAACATTATTGTTTTTAATAACGACCTTACCGTGTCAATAAGAAAAGGAAAATATAAACTCACATGCTAACTGTTCTATCAAGCATCTAAAATTGAAAATTGAATTATATTGTTATGAGTTAGTCTCCTAAGATTAGGTCAATATGAATTATGACCTTGCGTTTCGAATTCAATGTCAAGTATATATCTAAGACAAGAGATTCATTATCAAATAATTTTTTGCGAATATACCAAAAATAGATATTGTTAATATAATATTCAATTTGAAAGAATTGAAAGGCAAAGTAAACTCACTGCCATGTAAATATTAAAACATTTGTAGCACAAATATAAAAACAAGTTACCGTTAAATTTACGCTATATTTTTCTCTCGCCGTTCAATTTTCAGAAACCCACAAATGTTTTTCCAATTGGAAATTTGATTCAATTATTTTTTCAGTATGTTTTAGAGATCTCCAAATTTATTTACTATTTTTTAATATATACTTATGACGAAATATGTATATTTTTCACGTAATTATCTATTTTTAAACAAAAGCTTCACGCTTCATACTACGCAAAAACCATGTATGTATTAATTAATTAGACTATTTTTTTGTAATGACAAAGGAAGTTTTTCGTAGGAATTCATTACGGTCCTGTTCAGAATAACAGATTGTATTATTTCTTAAAGATAAAGAAAACAATACCGGTAAACAAAGATAGTATTACTTCGTTTCATTCGTGAATTTGGTGATTGTATGTAGTACGGTCTGAAGGTTTATTAATGACAATTAATTATGTCCTAATTTGTTCGATAAAACTACATTCAAATTATTTTCACTACGTACAATTTCATCAATTTTTTCATATTTTACTTTTTTATTGTTTCCTAGTGATTTAAAAAGTTTCATTTTTTATTTTATATCCAAACCTCTACTGCTTAAAGAATCACTGATATTGATGGAAATAAAATGAAAATACCTGCCTGATTCAGAATCATAACTAATACATGTTAATCGCCCTTAATTGGATTGTTTCATCTCCGGATCGACTTTTTGAACTGTATAAATTACACGAAACAGTACTGCCTTTTGATTACGAAAACATATCGCGTTTCATTGAAAAATATCAACAGTTATTGGCTAATTAGGATAACCCTAGCATAAGCTTAAGTTAACTTAACTTAATCGACTTGGTGTGAATTTCTGGAACAGTTGATATTCATGATGAACACTCAGTTTACACTACTACTACACCTACACTCGCATTCACACTATCGGAATTATTACGTGCAATATTACAAAATTCTCCGCTGTGCAAGTTTTTTAGTAACTTTTAGGCAATGATAGTGTTCTGCTAAGAATACTCGGAAAAAGACATTTGTGGTGCCCTTTAAGTCAGTTATTTCAACATTTCTCTTACGACATCTCGGAAAAATTCATCTTATCTCCAGAATTTAATTATCATCAGTCGAGCACAACGAGGCCACATGAGTATAATTCTTCGCCAATGATAGTGTCTTTCTTCACAAACTTTGAACAATTCATTTTTTCGTGACGTCTCCTAAAAATTCATCTATTTTGCAACATTTAATTAATATTAGTCGAGCACTTAATTATTCAGGCCCTAACGAGGACACTCAAGTCTATAATTCCTCGGTAATAATAGAGTTCTGCTGTTCTGCTACTCAAAAAAAGACATTTCTCTTATGGCGACTCGGAAAAATTCATCTATTCTGCAGCATGTAATTATCATTAGTCGAGCATTTGATTACTCAGGCACTAACGAGGCTATACAAGTCTTTAATTCCTCGACAATAATAGACTTCTATTGGGAAAATACGGAAAAAGTCATTTTTTCAGTACCATTTAGATGGCATTGGTCGAGCACCTTATTTGTTACGGCCAGAATAGTTAAGTGCTCAACTAATGCTTATTAAATGCTGTAGAAAAATGAATTTTTCGGAGACGTCACGAAAAAAATGACTTTTACCGAGTTTTCTCAGCAAAACACTATCATTGGCGAATAATTATACACTTATGTGGCCTCGTTAGTGCCTAAATTGTTCAGTGCTCGACTAATGTTAATTTAATGCTGCGGAAAAATGAATTTATTGGAGACGTCACGAAAAGAATGACTTTTTTCGAGTTTTCTTAGCGAAACACTATAATTGTCTAAGATTTACTCAAAAACTTGCACAACAGAAAATTCTGTAGTATGGCCCTTAATTAACATTTAATTTACAGTTAATTTTCTGTTTATTATTTTTTCTGACTGCTCATATTGCTCTGCTAACTTTAGTGACTATTATCAAACGTGTGTTTCGAAAACCAAGTTATCATCTTCAAAGATTGAAGGTAAAAGAGTGTTTGTTTATTGGTAGTCTAAACATTGTGTTCAGTTAACCCAATCGAAGTTAAGATAAACCTAACCGCAAAATTGATGCGTTCCTCGGTCTGCTTAACATCAATTCGAATGTAAATAAAAAAATTGAAAAAGTAAAAACGTGAACAACAATTATATTAGACTTTTTTCATATTGTACTTTCTTCTCTCCTTCAGTTAACTCCCCATCTCCTAAAAATGAGCTCCCAAAAAAAAACTTTCGTTATATCACAAATCCAGTTCAGAAATCCGAACTGGAAGACAATCAGTACAATTATTGGTAAAGTCGATTTCCGTTATCTGGGCACATACGAAAGTTTAGCTATATAAATAGAGCATTCCTTTTGCATGAAATCTCATGAAAGTGTAGCTCATTTAATTCTATGCCCCATTTAATTTTACTTAAATCAGATGTATTTGACAGATGAATGAAAAGTTTGATGCTATATTTATTTGTTTTTTTGGTTAGTGCTTAGTAAGAATGGTAGTTAACATTTGTGAATTTATTTTTATTTCACTATTGTATTCACAAGTGAATTTTAGGTTAAATTACAATAAATTGAATTTTTTTGACACACACACACATTCTATTTGACACACCATATCAAAGTGAGAACAGCTCAACTTGAAATAGATCAATTGTAAAAGGAAAGCTATGAATATCTTTTTTGTATTTCATGCAGTCTGTTTAATTTTATTTTTGTGTGTCTTTCAAAAATTTAATTTTTGTTGCACCTGATTATTTCATAAAATACATTTTGTTCGCTTCTTAATTTGTTTTGAAAAATTGTACTGCCCTTTTTTTTTAAATTCTCGGTTCTCAGCTTTTGTATCTTTCCAAATATTGTCATGAACTGGTCTAAATTTTGTGGTGGAAATGCAATAGAGATCGTTTACATCGAAACATCCGACCGTCGACTAGTGCTTTGGAACCATGTTGTTATTTATTTGCTAGATATAAATATTAAGATTTGAGCTTAGGGGGGTGCTATTAACATTTTCACATTTATAAACTGTGCTATGAGAATTAGGTACGTTATCGACGGACGCAAGTTAGAAAAAACTCTTTCATGGAACGCGAAGTTTCTATAAACTTTTTAAACTCATTGACAGTTATTTGTGTTTAAAAAATACTTTGTATTTGTTTTTGTGTGTAGTTTGAAATTTGATAGTGACTAATTAAAAATGGTCGTATTAAACGGTTTATTTGTAACTTGGACAATGGAATCTATGTTAGAATTTACGATTTTTATGGGGTTCCTATATTGGGTATTTCCTGGTTTATTTTCGGAAGGTTTCAAAAGGTAACGAAATTTGATATTACTTAAAAAGTGATATATTTCTATTTGACAGAATCAAGTTTTTCCTAGAACTATATAAAATTTTTGTTTATTAACTCAATTTATTGATTGTTTTTGTGATTAGGAAAATATTTTGTAGTTGAATTTGGGCATAGTTTGAAGTTAGATAGTGACTAATTTTGAAATTGATCAAATGAAACAGTTTAATTGTAACTTGGACAATAGAATTTTTCTTAGAACCTACTATTTTTACAGGGTTTTTTATATTGATTTGTCTGTAGAAGGTAACGAGTTTTTAAATTTTCTTCATAAAATTAATTGAATGAAATTTGTTTTGGCAGAAACCAATTCGCGCCAAAACTAACTCCTACAATGATAATTCAATCCTCTTCATTATTTTTAGACGAGAAAAAAGATTTGTTGTGTCGTCTTTAATAAAGGTTTGATGATTTCTCTTGTTTCACAGATTTAAAACCTTTAGATTTGATTGATGAATAATTAATGGTGATATACGTTACATTTTGCTGTGAACTCGTATTTTTCTGGTAACTACGCATTGGCCATTGAGAGAATCATAGAATATGTTATATCTGCAAATATTGTCTGTTGTATTTGAATATCAGAAAAGGTATTGTTCTAGGTCAGAGGTCGGCAACGTTTTAAGTCAGGAGAATAAAAAATTACAATTCAAAAAATAACAGTTTTTACACAACCATGAAATTTTTCGTTGTCAATAATAAATAGTGCGAGTAAAAAGAACTTTTAGATAAAAAAATATTCAAGAGAAAAAATATATGTTTATTCATATATTTGTAGTGTTTTTCACAACTAATTAGTTAATATACATACATGTGTCTATGGAATTATTAGATAATTACCTATCATTTAAGTAAAAAAAAACAATTAAACAATAATTCACAACTTTAACTTGTAAACAAACAATTGGACAAATAAATTCAATGTGAGCGTTGGCTTTGCATGGTTTTAGAAAGTTTGGATAAATTTGGCTCATAACTTGTTTCTTACTATAATTTTAATTAAATTCATGCAAGAGAATGTTTGTTCACACGAATATATCGATCCCAAGAAAGTCAGCACTCCAAATGCCAAGTTCTTCATCTCACTGTAGCAATCTGGAAGACTATTCCATATGTTGTTTATACGAGCCTCAACTTGTAGAATTACTTTGAGAGCTGTTCATTTTTGTTGCGTTACGTTCATACATTTTTGAACCTCCAACTCCTCTCACTTGCTGTTCAACTTAGTAAATTTTCCACTCCACAAAGCTTTACTTTTTAAATAGATCAATTGCATTTCTAGGGTCCAGTTTTAATTCCAGATGGCTCAATGTAGAATTCGATACTGTTTATATTGAAAAAATTTACTCTGAATGCTAGAGTGGTATTGTTGGTTTCTAATTGCTCAAATCTGTCAGCAAATTCGTCTTTAATTTTTTTAATATGTGTACTGAAGCAATTTGTGCCTACAGTTACACTGGTATCGCGATATTGCTTTGAAAATTGAAAATGAAATTGAAAATTTATCGCTTTTCTTTGAAACAAACTAATTCTTCTACCAAAGCATAGACTGATTTTCCCTTTCTCTGCAATTTTAGATTTAGTTCATTTAATTTCGCTATGATATCGAACTGGCAACCATTTGTCGCTATTTAATTCAGAGTGATTAATGCCTTTTTCATTCAGGAATATATTTATTTCATTCAAGCACAAAGCAAAACGTTTCAACATCTTGCCTTTGGAAAGCCATTGCACTTTATTATGAAGGAGGCCGGAATACTGAGCCTCCATTTTGTTTAATAACTCTTTTAAACTGTCGATGGTAGAGTGCTTTTGACAAGATGCATCTTGTGCCGTGTCTTTCATGTCGATTGACTCATTGATAGCAAGTGATAACGCAGAAGAAAGTTGAATATCTTCCACTTACAAATCTGTTACATTTGAAGACATTTTAGCTTGTACTGCTTTAGCGGATAAGGGCAAATCTTTGATCTTTTTTAACATTTTTTCAGTTCTTTAGATGAACGTATAAAGCAATTCTTGATGTATCTCACGGGAGAGGAGGCGAAAAAAAGGGAGATAGAATCGATGCCTAATCCTCGTTAATAGATTCAGAACGATTTTTATATTTATAAAATTAATACTATTTGCATATGGAACTAAACAGCCGCAGCTTCACATCCAAAGAACCACAAGTGGCGCGCGAGCCGCAGGTTGCCGCCCTCTGCTCTAGGTGTACATATTGAAAATTATTGCACTAGGACACTTACAAAGTGTCAACTTCTTGGTCTTTATTCAATTGACTTTAATTGCTATCGAATGGGATTGAAAGTTAACTGTTTAGACTAATTGAAGAACTTATTAATATTGAGAATTATGTAATTTAAATGGTTACTTAAGTAGAGGTAATTAGATTACGAACTAAACTAAACCAAAAGTATTTAATTAGGTAAACGAATAATCACCTGATTTATTTATTCAAAAATTCAAAGGAAGATTTAATCGCTTCCGTTGTTTTTTTAATATATGCAATCATATAAAATTATATATTCCTCAGTAACTATTATTTACCGCAGATAAAAAAACAATTTTAAAAATAACAAACATGTTTTTCACAAGAGTTATATTTTCGATGTCCGAAAATATGTTTTTAAAAATTTATTAAACACAAAATTACAATATTGAATGGATTGAATGAACAGAATTAATCTCATAAGCGAATTAACTACTACTATTCATTGTTTAAACCAACTACAATTCATTGTCAAGTTATTAAAATAAATGCAGATATATGTTTACGAAATAAGATCTTTTTAAGAATAATATAGATTTTTCTTCATTTAACTCACGGTTTGTTTTTTGGTATGTTTTAATTTTTGCATGTTTTCATAGTTTTATTTCTATTAGTATTATATCTTTTTTATCCGTCTGTCTGTCTATCTTTATGCCACCAAAAGCTTGTCTGATGGAGTTTCAACAATAACGGCTGTTAAACGAAATGAGAACAATAAAAACATGACTAGATTTTGTTGCTGGAACATGAAGCCAGAACAAAGCTGTAACAAGTAATATTTTTTAGTAATATTGAAGAAGCACATACTGGTCAGTTTCCCTTGATGCCCACTCTAGACTTTTGTTAGATGTCTCTTAGAGACTTTCGAGATAAGTCGTAGCGACTGAAAACAGAAAAGCAAGCGCGAGAGTGTGGTTAATTACCTCGCCTCTTTCCCTTGCATCGTTTGAATCACTCTTCAGAAAAGTATACGAAGTGGAACGAAAGCAAGAGCACTCAGCGCATTGTCCACACTCTTGCACCTACGTTTCCTTTTGTAGATTTAAGCCCAATCCAGACTCTCCGCGAGGAAACGCGAATTCGAGAGTGTGAACCTATGCGCTCATGCCCTTTCGCATACCCTTGGCTCGCTTCTCTGTCTGTTTCTTTTTTGGCGTGAGTAAAAGGACGTGAGCATGAAAATAAAGTGGATGAGATGTGGGATCGGATAAGTGAAAAATTAACCTCATACGTTTTGTCACGAGGCTTAGCAGACTTTAATGCCGCGTTACATTTTTTTTTTCATAATCGCCCAGAATCTAATGCCGATTAATGTTTCACTTTACTGCCGAAAAAATATTTTTTTTTATATTTGTAAGTAGGACTTAAAATGTAAAAAAAATCATAAATGGCGACTTTTAGAAAGTATCTGAGAAAGAAAAAAAGCCTCCATTGAATCCGTTTCCGGTATAAACGTCCATTTTTTAGTAGGTATAGCGGTCAACATAATAAGAAGCATAAGAAAGAAAAAGTCCTTTAAAAATGTATTTTTCAATCAGACTATCATACATATGTGATATACACAATTAGTAACGTTGAACGAAAAAAAAAATTATATTATCCAATTGAAGTGTGGCTTCAAATTTACTTTTTTCCACTATTTACTGCTATTTATTTTCATTGTAGCATACTAATAAATTGGTTAAAACATCTTAGTTAACATCAAAAACAATCTAAAATATTTACTGGAAATACACATAATTTGTGTTACTTTGATCACGTTTTACTCATTAAAAAATACTTAAAATTTATTTTCCATCGCCTACAAATTAACTTTTTGTTTATTAGGTTTCTTTCACTTTTAATGACATGTGAAACCAGACTTTTCCATCAACTAATAAAGAAGGATTTTGAGTTGTCAAATAATTGTGCTTGCGTTGGGAAATTTATTTTGTGGAAAATATATCAAGCTACTCAAAAATGAAACAAATGACTCATTTTCTCTAGATGCCCCTGGTGGAACTGGAAACACTTACTCGTCATTGATTTTGGCAACTGTTGCGACTACGTTGTTCGAAAATACTGGCTCATTCAACTTTATAATTGCTCAGTCTTAAAATAATCACACTCACGTTGGAAACTCTTGATCAAAATTTGAATGATTTGTGCAATGACTCGAGAATTTTTGCTGGCGATATGATTTCACTACTTGTCAATTTCCGCTAAACATGGCCAGTTATTCCAAAATAATTATAATTGCATTGTTAAACGATTCATCTGCTTAAGATTTCATCAAGCAATTGCAGACTATCCGTAACGGCCTGTCGAGGAATCGAGCGAATTGATAGCATTTCCTCCGAATTTTTCTACATTGTATTATCTAAAGACCAGTTCATCAGCGATGATCAGACTCCCTTGAACCCTTATGAAGTTACCATTCATCGCCATTTAAAGCCATTAGGTAAAACCTAACGAGGAAACAATTAGGGACAGAATAACCAAAGGAAGAAAAGTAATAAGAGCCCTGAACTCAGTGCTGTGGCAAAAGAATATTAGACCAGAAACAAAAAAGAGAATATACAACGCCATTTTACAACCAATAATTACATATAGCTCCGAGGTTTGGCAACTTACAGAAAAGCAAAAAAATAACTTAAATGCAGTGGAAATGGATTTCTGGAGGAGAGCAGCAAGAATATCTAGAACGGAACATATAAGAAACGAGGAAATAAGAAGACAATTGAAAGTAGAAAGAACTTTAGTAGAAGATATAGAAAAGAAACAGTTGATTTGGTACGGACACGTTAAGAGAATGGGAAGAGAACGACTACCAAGAATAATATTAGAATGGACCCCCACAGAAAAAAGAAAGAGGGGAAGACCACCTAGAACATGGCTACAAGGAATCACTAGAGCAATGTCCGAAAGGAACCTAGCAGTCGACGACTGGCAAGATAGACAGGCCTGGAGATTAGGAACCCAAAGGCGTATAACGCTATAAAAGGGGATATATATATATAGGTAAAACCTATAAAAGTAATAGTGTCGTATTACACGAATTAACCGAGATTCAAGCGAACCGACCATTAGAAATATGTAAACAGCTCCTTGCCTTGTCGAAAGATGATGAAAGTTCTATTAAACGCATTGTTACCTTAGACGAGAAATGGATTTATCTAAACAACCCGAACATGGAAAATGAGTGGTTAGCCAAAGGACAATTGCCAGATCCCGCTAAAAATAGAGGTCGATTCGGAAAGTCTTGTTTGTCTAAAAACAAGACAATGCTAAAGTTACGCGGATTAAGACCGAAGAAGTTGGTGGTATTGAACTCCTGCCACATCCAGCAATTATTGTAGACCTTGCACCGTCAGATTACTACTATTCTTGCGTGAGAAAAGTTTTGAAACCAAAAGAGATGTTAAGCATACAGTGTGACAATTTTTTTGCATGTAAACCCAAAGAAAGGTTTTACCAAGGTTTCAATTAGACGATGGTCGTAGAAGTACCTGGCCTGACCTAGAGATAGCGGTAGTTTCTGGGAAAATACCTCAGTATTAGAAAGTCCACAATCTATAAAGCATGTGTTTCAAGTTTGAAGACGCCACCTTGTTCAGTATTTGTTTGGCAGTCATCAATAATGAACGTTTTCATATGTTGTACATATGGAAAAAATTGGTCATTGTTATGTGATACAATACTTTTATTTGAAAGGTCTTACCCTAACAAAAACAAACGCTGAACAAGATTCTACTGTGGGTGAGACTGCTCCTTCGTTATCAACAGTAAAATATTGGGTAGCAGAGTTTAAACGAAGCCTGACGACCTGCGAAGACCAGCATCGCATTGGTCGCCCAAATGAGGTGACGAATTTAGATATGAGAAAGCTGTGCGCAAGATGGGTGTCGCATTTGCTCACAATGGAAAAAATACATCGTCGTGAACATGTTTCCATCGAGGGTTTGGCACAGTTTCACAGAAATAACGCCGAATTTCTGCGCCGCTTCATAACCATGGATGAAACGTGCGTTCATCACTTCACACCAAAAAAAAAAAAGAACAATCAAAACAACAAGGCAAAGACCGTTTCATCTGCAGGGAAGGTCATGGCGTCGGTTTATTAGGATTCGCGTGACTACCTTGAAAAAAGGAAACACTTTCAACGGCGGGTATTATGCGAACTTATTGCAAGGTTTGAGCGAAGAAATCGAGTAAAAACGGCCGCGTTTAGCTAAGAAGGAAGGGTTGTTCCAATAGGACAATGGCCAAATTTAATAAATTAAAGTTGGAATTGCTAGCTTATGCACCCTATTCGCCAGATTTAACCCTTTCGGATTATTTTCTGTTGCCAGACTTGAAAAAATGGCTCGGAGGTGAAAAAGGTGATATCTGCAGTTAATGGCTATTTTGAGGAGCTAGACATTTTTTATTATAAAAAGTATCGAACTTATTGAACATCGTTGGGAAAAGTATATGGAGCTAAAAGTAGATTACGTTTAAAATTAATATACTTTTTTCCAAAAATTTTGTATTTTCTTTGTTGGGCCACGTACTTTTAAGATCATCCTCGTAGCTTGTTGAAATTTGGGCTGAATTTGTAGACATTATTCATATTATCTCAAAATTTACGTACTGAATATTTTGTATTGTTCATATTACTTAAAATTGTGAATTAAGTTCAGCTAATCTGTAACTTAGCATTAATTGAGTGTTAAATAAAATTTTTTATTATTTTTCTTTCTTTAGTGACTTACCTATAATTATATTTTTTTGTGCCTTAATGTTCCTATTAGGTCGAAAGACTGCTCATTTAATTCGTAAAAGTCAATTAATTACCTAGAAATTGAACTAATTGAGAGTATGGAATTTTTTCAACCTTATTAATAAACTAATCAAAAATATTGTAATTCTTCGCTTGAGATGCTCCCGATTGCTTGACCTATATTTATATGTACAAATTATTATCGATATCATTCATTCAACATTTCTTCCCTCACCTATATCACTTTATAGTCCATACATTTTATGCAATACTGATATAATTTAAATGTATTATGTTCGTATTGATAATTTAGTATAAATCAAATCGCCGGGGTATATACATCTAATCACCATGATACTTTTTCTAATGGGTATTTATCTATTCATTGCGATTGTTTTGATATTAACCAAATGTGGTTTCATTAACGTCTTATATGGAATGCTCCAATTGTTTTTGGTATTACAATTCACTTACTTTATTATACTTCTACAGGGGTAAGCAAAGTTTTATTTCTTTTTTAAAATGTAATTTTTCAAAACAATTTGGTGCTTGTATGTTGGTCGTTATCCTTTGTTTCACAAATTTTTCCTAAAATATTTTATTTGACTACAAGGTATGTTAGGAACATTGTGTTATACTGGTTATATTTTGAACTTTGACTTTTTAACAACGTTACGTTCATAATTAATAATTACGAATTGTGTTGGGGGTTGAGGACTCAAAATAAAACTATCCAAAAGTTTTTCAAAATGCCAACGTTCCGATTTTTTATTTAATCTTTATCAAGGCTTTTTTAAATTATCAACGTCAGTCAAAACATAAAGAATACGTTTATAAATCAACTATTTTTTTTCTTATTAATATTGAAAATATTGTTTGAAATGACGAAAAAAAAATCCTGAAAAATTTAGAGCTCTTAATATTAATATTAAAAGGTGCGGCGTCGAAAATTTCAATCTCCCATTTGAT
Organism: Diorhabda carinulata; assembly: GCF_026250575.1. Taxonomy (NCBI): domain Eukaryota; kingdom Metazoa; phylum Arthropoda; class Insecta; order Coleoptera; family Chrysomelidae; genus Diorhabda; species Diorhabda carinulata. The sequence continues at coordinate 18,968,133 of NC_079462.1, forward strand.
TAATGTGAGAAAAATTTTTTTCTAACTTTGGAATTTATTAACTCAAAAACTTCTCGAACTAGTTGAGTCAGAACATTTTTTGTACAGAATTGAACGTTCTACAAAAAAAGACTCTTATAATTTTTTGATATATTTCCTTTTTCAAAAGTTATTTGGGTGATTCCGTTCTAACTGTGATATTCAATGTCCTGTATTGTTTTTTTGTACTAGTCATTAATTAATAATCAATTAATAAAAATTTTGTGTTAATTGAATAATTCTTAAGATATTTAAACATTATTTTTATACAATATAACTTGCCACTTAAAGAAAACTTATACTACATCACTTGAATGTCAGTACCGTGTCATGTCCATTCCTAGAATTTACCGATAAATTATTAATTTTTTTTGTCGTAACAAATGATTTAAACTAATTACCTTATAAATTCTAATGTTTATGATCAAACTGAGGAAAATTGATGCACTTGTTGTTTAATATCTTAAGTTACCATGTCAGTACCGTGTCATGTCCATTCCTAGAATTTACCGATAAATTATTAATTTTTTTTGTCGTAACAAATGATTTAAACTAATTACCTTATAAATTCTAATGTTTATGATCAAACTGAGGAAAATTGATGCACTTGTTGTTTAATATCTTAAGTTACCATGTCAGTACCGTGGATAAATGAGTCAGTACCGTGGAACTCAAAATCCGACATTTGTGTCTTGCTCGTGATACTTTGAAGTTGTAGTAAATTCCTCTTAGAGTTTTATTTTTACAGTAAAATAGATGAATAATATGCATAAAAAAGTTAGAAAAGTTAAATTTTAAAATCTTGAAATTTTGAATACAAAAAATCACAGTTAGAACGGAATCACCCATTTAAAGATAATGATGGATTGATTATTTTCCGACGCAACCATCAACTTTATGATAAAATTTAATAGGATTTTTTTTGTATAACATTTAATCTCCTATAACTTATCTCTTATTTTTTACAGATCGTAAGTTATTTGCAAAAAAATTTTTTTCAAAAAGTTGTCAAAAAAATTTCTATTACAATTGGGCACTTTTTTTCTTTATTCATTATAACTAGCAATAAGTATTGTAATTGCTCTTCATTCTTAGTGAAACACTTATTGTGTATTGTTCAATTAATGTAACACCACGCTCCGCCACATCATTTATGACTGTTGATTCTGTAAAAAATCGCACATTAAAACTTCCATCACTAGCACAAGAACTTACATCTTTCTCAATGAAGTCATAAGGCAAATCAAAATCTTTGAAAATAGATAGAGAATCTATCGACACAAAGTCACTCATATCTTTGTCTAATATTGCATTTAATTGTCTTTTTTTACTTCAAATTTCCTTGCCTTAACTTTCTTTCCTTTCGGACAGTCAATATTTACAATCATTTTCAGTTAAATACCATAGATGATTAATCATTTTTTCAGTAGCAGCTTTTGATATTTTTGCAAAAAAGTGAGATCATGATTTGGAGCAAGAATAGCAGAAGGCGAAGAATACCAAGGTTTTTATGTTATTTGTGGTATGAATACTTCTCGAAGGCTATTTTTTTCATGTGCACTGAGTTTGAACTCGTCTCTAAAAATAAATATTTTCAGACAATAAATTGCCTATGCCATCAGTGCAGAGCGGGATTTCCGGTGTAATTGGAAAAATTCACTTTTCTCGAATGGCGTCAACCGCGATCAAATTGGTTAAGCCGTTCAAAAGTTATGGAACGTTCTAAATTTTTTGCAAATAACTTACGATCTGTAAAAAATATCGAAATTTTTTTAAGACATAGGTTATAGGAAATTAAATGTTCTACAAAAAAAGTCCTATTAAATTTTCTCATAAAGTTGATCGAAAAATAAGAAAAATGAAAAAATTTTAAATCAATCCATCTTTATCGTTAAATAACTTTGAAAAAAGTAAATATATCAAAAAATTATAAGAATATTTTTTTATGGAGCATTCAATTCTCTACAAAAATATGTTTTGACTCAACTAGTCCGATGACTTGTTAAAGAGTTAATAAATTCCAAAGTTAGAAAAAAATTTTTTCCCACGTTAATCAAATGCGATATTGAAAGTTTCGACGCAGCACCTCTTAATATTAATATTAAGAACTCTGAATTTTTCAGGATTTTTTTTTCGTCATTTCAAACAATATATTCAATATTAATAAGAAGAAAAATAGTCGATTTTTTTGAAACAGTTTAATATACATATCCTCACGAAGAGATAATTCGATCAGGACTAATAGATATATCTTAACAGGAAAATTATATAAATATGTATATATGTTTTTCATTTTTTGACTGACGTCTAATAATTCAAAAGGCCTTGGTAAAGATCAAATAAAAGATCGAAACGTTGGCATTTTAATAAACTTTTAGAAAGTTTTATTTTGAGTCCTCAACCCGCAGCACCATTCGAAATTACATACTAAGAAGGACAATAATATCAACAATAATAAATGATATTTAATAAATAAGATTTTAATATAAAAACTCACCGGTATAAGTGGAGTTTATCTTTACAAATCCAAATCAGAATCGATAACAAAAGATGAAAATTCGCAACAGATTTATTTTTTTTTAAAACTTCTCCATTTATCTCTGCCTACACTTGATTATAGGCATATTTTTCTAAAAGACAAGTATAACTACACCATCCATTTCTATTATACAGTTCTGAGGAAAAAAATATATCACTTGTTCGAACCATTCTCCAAAGACATCAGCGTTCATATCCTCTTGGTATTCATAAAACCATTTGAACTGTCTGTGTTTTATTTCAGTCTGCGTACTTTTTCTCATAGTGGATTCAAACCAGTAGACAAATTATTTGAAAAACTCAGTCTTCGACTTGTAACAGTTTTATATTGCCAAAAAGTACTTGGTTTCACATTTCTTCTTTATTCCTTAGATTATTTCTTCTCCACGTTCAAATATCGGTTCTTTCTATTAAATTAGACTTTCTAGATTGCTTTTCCCAGCGAAAATCTATTTTTTTGTTTGTTTCCAAAGCTTGCTTCGACTCATTTCGAGGTAATCCTTATCTCGAACAGTTGCAAGAACTTTGTGTACTGTCTGAAATTCTTTTCTAAAGAAGTGTACAGACGCTGAGCATATTTATCATTCCTTTTCTCAACTACAAATTCAGTGTTAAGAGGAAGAAAGTTATATCAAATATTATAGTTATAGCAAATAACATGTATATATCTTAGGGTGATCGCTAAAAATTAAATTTTTTGCGACGCCCCTAAAAAGCTTCTTTTTAATGAAAAAACACTGGGAATTTTTTTTCATGCAAAACAACACAATCTAAGTTAATTTCTTGGTATAATCATCTATTTTGGGAATTTTTCAAGAAAAAATATTTTATTTGAAATATAAAAAATTATAGAACTGAAATCTATAAAAATAACAATTAACAAAAATCTAAATTAAAAAAATTTTCTCAGTTGTTTTAAAGTTAAATGTTTTTATTTTAAAATTACATTAGTACAAACAATATTGATTTATTAAATAGAATAAATCAACTGGGAAAATTTTTTAATCTAATTTTTTGTTATTTTGATCAAGTATTGTTAGTTTTATTGATTTGAGTGCTATAATTTTTTATATTTCCAATATAATTGTATTTTTCTTGAAAAAAACCCAAAAAGAAGCAAGAAAAAAAAATGAAAAAAAAATACTTTTTTTTCACGAGTATTACGGTTCCACTAATGAAAAAAGTTACTTTACTCACGAATTTCATACACAATTTTTTCTACGTCTGTAGACTTAAAAAAATTCGACAAAGCTTTTATCAATTTTTATTTTTTAATAGTAATATTAAAAGTACAACTGTAGGCATTATTAATTTGAAGTGAAGAAGGAGTTACATTACTATTGGTACTTGAATTGCCAACATTTAACGATTTCAAAGGAATAATATCGTCTATAGTTGCATTAGTACTTTTGGGATTGTTGGTAGGATCGTGAACATTTACAATGTTGCTTGAAGTCGAACTAGTTGTTCCCCTTAAAATTTTCACTGCGAAATCTATTTTGTTTTTTATTGAGTCGTCTACGTAACCCTCCGCAACTGTGTCGCACTTCTTTAGTTGAATTATATCACCACCGGAATCCACTAATAGAGACGCCGAAGAACGTCGAAATGTATGCCCAGTGTAGTTTTTTGGATTAGGTAAATTCAAATATGTTGCAATAAGCGAGGAAATTTTTGAAAAGGTATTGGTACCTACAACTTGGATTTTGCATTTTCCATTTCTATATTGCAAAAAAAAAGAATCTCTTTTGACATTTGTGGGTCTTTGGATTTTATATTTTTTATGAATGTTTACTAAGCTTAATCTATTGTCAGATATTTCACCAACAATAGTAAATCTACGTTGAAAATGAGTTTTTGTGTGATAATTAAAACATTTCCGGTATTATTAATATCATTACACTTCATTTTATATAATTCCTCCTTCCACAGACCTCCTGCTATTCCGAATATTAAAGCAACCTGAAATATGTTACGAATAATATCTAAGCTTACATTAAAATTTTTTGCTGTCATGCATTATGCATGAGAGAGTGATCGTCTGGAGCTTGCAACACAAACTTATTAATTTCTTCAAGGGCAAATGTTTTAGATTTTTTGGGTCTATAGCCAACTAATTTATTGTTCAAATATGCAATGAATTTCGACTATTTACTGATGTCTACGTCGTTGTTTACCATTAGGGTGCCTTTCAGTTTTGAATAAGTCGAGGTTGAGGACTTACACATTTTGGATTTAGTTTCAAAGTAAGCTATATATAGTAATACTCTTTCTGTGAAGCTGTTGTTGTTATAGCAAAGTTAAGGCATATAACAGATATATAACTTTCCGGGCTTATTATACTATATATACTGAAATATTATGACAATTTAAAAACATTTAATTCATATAAACATATTTTTGAATCCTTATCTTCGCTGTGCAAGATTTGATTTGAATTTTAATTTTTTTTTAACTTTTTAAGTCTGTTATTAATATAGTTGGCCCCTGATCTATTCTGAAACTTTCAGAATACTTGGAAAACTTTCAGCATCTTTTTTTTTATTTAGTCTATGAAATGATATTATTGTTTACCAAAGACATCCAACTAAAATAGACATATAAATTCATTAATTAATCTAAAAAAGAGCGAACAGTTATGAAACTCTGATGTTTTTCATTGGCAACAATGTCTCACTATAACTAGAATGTCATCAATTGGCAATAACGCTAACAATAATTGATGAATCTAGCATACCATTTCACTAGAGCCCGCAACATTGCACGATTTACAATTATTCTAATTATTCTCTATTAAAATTATATTAATAATTTGTTTCTGTTGATATTGCGGACACTTTTACGTTTAAGAAAAATATTTCAGAGACTAATATCTATTACCAATTCAAATACCATATATCTAATTATTTTTTCATTTATTAATTGACTTTCCAATAGATTGTATACGTAGGTTGCTACTTGCAACACTGATATGAATATATAAAATCTAACATTGCCATAATAAAATATGACATTTTTAAAGGTGAATTTTCGTGTGATGAGTTTCTACGTGAATTAAACCAACAGCAATGTGCCGATGAACTCACTTCGACTTTTAGTGATACGGCACCATCTCAAGTCACCATGTTTCGCTGGTTTTCGAATTCAATCGTGGTCACACTTAGCTACAGGATGAATTTCGTGGAGGTCGTCCAAAATCGGCTATTATGCCAGAAAACTGGTGCAAGATCGATTAGTTCCACTCGCATATATTTAATATTGCATGAACATTTGGCTGTCAAAACGATTTGTTGGATACCACATAATTTGACAATCGCTCAAAAAAAAGCTTGAGTCGATTGATGCAAATAAATATTGCAAAATTCAATCGCGGCGCTTCAAAAGACGCCTATGAGATACAACAGATGAAGAATCATGGATCTTTGTATATGAACCCGAAACAAAAGAACAATCGATTTTATGGATCTTTCAAGACGAGCAAAATCTGGCAAAAGTTGTTCGTGAATGATGTACTTCGAAGCCTGATTTTTCGGAATAACTGGACATGTCGCTATCATTCCATTGGAGCAACGTAAAACGGTCAATTCTGTATTTGATAAACACGATAACTATCTTTAAATCAACCTAGATTCATAATGCTTTTATCATTTCTTAAGTCTCAAATACAAAAAAACCTTAATAATTACAACCTGACAACATTGAACAGTTGTTTATAGTGATTTCAGATCTAGCTTCTCCTAAATCTATTAGTGGATGTCTTTGGCGTTTATTAATTTTTTTGCGTTCATTAAAGTGTATTTTTTTATTTGTTACAGAGTAAACAAAATGGTAGATGTAGTAACGAATCGTGTTTTCGATACGTACAATAGATTCTCACCTTCTAATACGCACAATGAAACATTTGCAACTTTATCAACGCTGAATAGATTTTCCAGAAATCGGAACTATAATAAAATTATGACGCGAGAAGCTGATGCAAAGGTAAGATCCAATCCATCTATAATATCTAAATAGCAACAAATTATCTTTTCAATAAATATTGTAATGTTTTTTCTTATTTATGTATACTATTTCTATCGGTGGGGTGAATTTATAAACACTGTCTTTTCCTCACTTAATTTATTTAAACACTAATACTAGACTCAACTAACCTATACAGTTATGATTTGTTTACTAATACTCAACTTACTTATATATTTTATTTATATTCACTGGTTATTTCTCTATTTCGTTCCGTTCATTATGACTTTTTATCATAAACTAACTCTCGCTGTTAAAACAAGCTCGAATATATATCAGAATGGACATTTCTAGAATGTAACAAAAAAATATATAGAAATCCTAGAAATTAGTTTTAAAAATATAAACAACTCGCCGCTGTTTATAAAAACGTACATAGGAGCAACATCAAAGGCGCCGACAAACGTCAAACGATTCGGCGTATTGGCTAAATTTTAGAGTTCTATTATAACTGGACATGACCGGCTTTACGGCTTAAGTCAAGGAAGAGTTGGTAATAATATAGTTTATTTAAAAATATACGTCAATCAAATAGAATTGTGAATTAGAAAAAATGTGAACATCAATACTTTATTATTTCAATAGATTTTACGAAGGAATTAACCAATAATTTGATACCTTAATGACGTTGAACACGAATTTGCATTTATATTAAAACTAGTAAATATTAAGTACCGTCATTTATTTTTCTAAAAATTGACACAGACCAGTTGCCTATAGGGGAACCCAAATATGACGAATACCTCTATACTAGTTATAGGGCCCCACAGTAATGCCCGTAATTTCGAAAAAAAAAAATTAATTTCTTTGCAAATTTTTTACTTGAAAATACCAAATTTGGAGCATAGTATGAGACTCTCAATGGCATTAAGTAATGGTAAATAGAAGACAATCGAACCTTTCTGGAGGGAACTAGAGTGAAACTTCTCTTTATCTGTTGGTCCCTAATTGGAGGTCCTATAAATCCTCGGGGATGCATATTGGTAAAGAGCTAAATTATTACCAATCATCATATTTTTGGCTTCCTATACGCCTCTGCCCTGTGTCGGTTCTTATTCCAATTTTCGATTAACAAGTTTCCTAAAAGTTCGATTATAAATATACATACAAACAAATTTTCACACCTTATTGGAAACCTATAAAATAATCCTTGTATTTTGGGCATCTACAATAAATAAATCCGGCATATTAAACCATAAGCTCTTGTAGAACTACCACATAACAGTTTGAAGTGAGACCATTATTTCAGCCTGTGGAAATCCTTGGCAGCTCTTTTTCTGTATCGTGTGTAAGTCCCCTCAGAATGTAGAGAGGGCCCTCCTTTGTATATACTTGTGTCATCAATATAACACTACAAAACACTATTCAGCGCGTCTATCACCACGGGTAAATGACCGGAACTGTTACAGGTCTGTGGCTATTAATTTTTTCTTCAGAAACCATCTTCTCACTGTCCAACAACTTACTTTCTGGAGTTGTGACTGCAGTTGAAAAGCATTGTCTTGGTTTCTTAGACTTTGACACCAATCGCCAATCGTTTTACTAGAGGAATATTCTGGTCTCGTCAGTAAAGAATATCCTTATCCATTGCTGATAAATTCAGTTTAAATGTTCCCTTACAAAAATATTGCCGATGGCCTAGGATAAATGGCGGGCTTATTACTGGTCTACGTTTATTAATTAATTTGATAGAAACATTTATTACTCTGTGGAGTTGCTGCTGCAATTAAATATCAACGTCTTTCCGGTTTTCTAAAGACTCACACAAAAAATCGGTCATCTCTCTCGGTTGGTACTTGCTCTTAGTGTTCCAGTTCGAGATTTAGAGTAGAATTTCTTGGAAACCTCAGTAAATGTACCGAACTGTAAAAAACGACTCTTGTTATGTCTGGTCGTCACAGATTTTATTTACCCATGTTGAATCCAAATAAAAAATATTGTTGTATTTTCTTAGGCTCGCCTTGGAAAACCATACAGTCGATTGTTGTTATGTTTCGGATTCATATGTATAGATTCATGATTCTTCGCCAGTCACGATCTTATTGACGTGTTTTGAAGCACCGCGAATAAATTTTTTCAGGATTTCTATGAACCAATCGACACGAGCTTTTTTTAGCGATTGTCAAATTATGCGGTATTCAACGTGTCTAAATATTTTCGACAGCCAAATGTTTATGCAATATTGAATCTATGCTAGTGGAACTAATGCCCAAGTATGCATCAATCTCACGGTATATTACCTAACGATCCTGCAATAGAAGTTTACGCATAGCATCGATGTCTTCTGGCACAATAGCTGCTTTTGGACGACCTTCATCCTATAGTGAATTGCAACCAAGATTGAATCCTGAAAACCAGCGAGAAAGGTGCTTCTGGGTTCTGAATACGTTCACGATTAAAAATGTCAAACTTTATAATGGCAATCACAGATATGACATGTCTCAAAACTTAAGTAGTAATCCCCGTATCAGCGAACGCAATTTATTATTTTATCTGTGTACGCTATAAATTCTGCTCATCGAGACTTTGTTTAACGGTTTCTTCCCCTACGAATCCCATTTTTCTCATTGTAGAGTCGTGATTTTGATGTTTATCTTATAAAGCAAATTCAAAAATCACAGAACCAAAACTGATTAAAGAAGAAGGAACGTAATTGCATAGAATGACTCCTGCAATTGACACAAGTCTAGAGATGATTAATTCATTATATGCACATAAAACGATTAACAATGCAGACAATGCAAACAATAGTTCACGGCTTGTAATTATCATTAATAGTTAATTAAATAATATTAATTAATAGGAAAACTCCGTTTTCCCTTTTTTCAACCTGAAAAAGTACAATCACAAACAAAAACCACAACCCCAGTCCTGCAGAGGAGCAATTCCTATATCAGAGCCAATTACAATGAACTTAGTCACCATAAAAATTTCCTTATCCCACCCAAAATATCCCCAACCAATCCCTCTCTTTCTCATATTACTTGATACTTTCATTGCAACCAGTGTCTGCTATAAGGCAGCTGCTGCGGGAAGCTTGGCGTTGTTGTGGAGGAGCAATACTTCAAAAATGAGATAATCTTGAATTTTTCGTCGAATCTGTTCAATAAGCTCACACTTACAATGTTTTCATTACGAGAAAGACGGGAATGCGCTTGATTCGCAACACGTGCACGACTTTGTTTGAGTTCGTTGTATCAAACCTTTTCTCTTGATCATAAAATATTAGCTTCTCTAAACTAGGCCAGTAGTCTGTGGTGAATTTCCACTGGGCTCTGCACTGCGTTACTTAAAAGAGAAGCACATTCCTTTTACTCATCGTAATGAGTCCTAACTTAAGCACTGGACAAGCGCACTGATGTGATTTTCCTACTTAGGTATACCCACCAAACAACTAATAACGCCCAAAAACACAAATATATTTCCCCTGTATTAGCCACTAAAGGCTTGTTCATATTCGATTCATCTAGTATAATTTTCTGAAAACCAATGCAAATTATAATCACATGTCGAAAAAATTGAACTGAGATGAGCTATGTCGTTGGCCTTTCATTTTAATCTTATATAATGATACCTTGTGAAAGTAAACAAACATTTATCTATTTTAATTGTCTTATAAACCATGTGTCATTAAACTTAATCTGACAAAAGTCTAGAGTAACATGATTTATTATACGCACATAGAACAACGAAAAATGAGGATAATGCAATTTCGACCTTCTAAGTCACACAAAAAAATATTTCATACTGTGACTCAAGTGGATACTTTCTAGAAGTCTTCTTTGAATCTCAATTCGTTTCACGAGAAATTTCTAAAAACTAAAATTCGAAACAAATATTAATGTTTGTTAGTTATTGAAATCAGTTTTTTTGTATCTAGTATAAGCTTCTATCAATAATTGAATTTTAATCAATATTCACGGAAATTTTTTAAAATTATATTTATCTATTCAATAAATAAAGTCAACCCAAATTTTCAATTATCGAAATTAAATCATGCTTGTCCTTTGAGCTATCAGCAATTCAATGAATGATATGTCAACATGTCCCTAACAGAGATATGATTTGTCGAACGCGTTTGATTATTTATTTTTAAGTTTTTATGACTAAGAATGTTACAAATACAGCGTAAGCGATACGGAATAAATTTTGTACTTAATTTAAATGTTTTTTGATAAATATAGTGTGAAATATGTTTGTTTGAGAATTAATAACATGTTAAATCTCTTTGTACATCTTAGACCAGGGCTAAAACCGTTGGAAATTGTAAAAAGTAGAAGGAAATAGTACTGGATGAAACCTGTTAGGAAAGGTAGCGAATATAACAATAATAAAAGCAAAAATAATTTACGGGTGATGTTAGGTTAAGAAATGAAAGGGGAAGAATATTAGAGGGCTACAATTAAACTAAAAGTCCTATGAAAAAAGTTGAATAGCAAAGTTGTAGTTAATAACAAATACAACTTTTGGGCTCACACTGTGTTCACATAACCTCAAAATTTATGTGAAAAATTCAAATAACCAAGTTTTTGATTTTTTATTTTTATCTTTAAAAAAATATTTTTTTTTTCGAAATTTGGTGAAAATTTTATCTTTTTATATCCCTAACACAATACAGAGTGAGTTTTATGGATGGAACGCCTCAATTATCTCGGAAATGGCTTGTACGATTTTTATAAATTTGTGATACGGCTGTTATTATTGTGGTATCTACATTGATGTCAGATCTTTCCTTTTTCCGGAAAAATAATGAACTTTGTTATTTCAAATTTCAGTTACACTCAATGAAAAAGGGACCAATTATTTTGTCGCCTATTATTCCAGCCCACACATTAAGTTTTTCGGGATATTGGGTGTGGGATTCACGCATCCAACGAGGATTGTTACGTGAACAGTATCTACAATTATTCCGATTTATGTTTCTATTAATACAAAAAGTGGTCTCATTACAGAACATAACATTGCTTAAAAAATTTGGATCGTTTTGATTGTAACATTTTTCCATCATCTTCGTTAAACTTTTTTAATAATTTACTGACAGTAGATCTTGTTATGGGATTTCGGTTAGGATATAAATTATTAAAGATATTACACGTTTCTTGTTGAGTTCTACACCTATCACCATATCCTAATATCATTAAAATATCAATTAGTTCTTTTTCAGATAAACGATCCATTGTGACTTTCAATAAACTTCAACAATAATAATTTATTGAAACTTCAAATTTGTTACTGTAGCAGTGATAGCCACCTAAATGTATTATTTTAACTTTAACATTATTTTTACGGAAAAACGAAAGATCTGACAACAAAGTAAATATCACCATAATACCGGCCTTAGGCGTTCCAAACATAAAACTCATTCTGTATAATTTCTTTGATTTAAAATATTTGTTTTCACCTTATTGTGACTAAATATGGAGAAAGCACCTTAATTTTCAATAGAAATTTCTCATGGTGATGAGATGGTGTAAACAAATATTACCACCACAATGGAAAATTTCCTCAGAAAATGCAAAAAAATTGAATAAACTCAAATAGAAAAATATTTAGAAGTGAAACTTGGGTAATGGATTAGGGACATAGAGTAAAATCCCAGTACACAATAGAAACAACCAAGGAAAATAGCAAGGGAAATGAGCACAGGATAAGAGATGATGTAATTTCACCACAAAGGACACCACAAAGCCTCATAAGAAAAGTGACAAAATTAAAAAGACATAAGAAGAGAAAATGGAAACACCCAGGGAAACTTGGTTACAATAAGTAGCATATGAAGGAGGACGACAAGGGAAGACAATACTGCAGATGAATGAAGAAGCAAAGGATCGGAAAGAGGAGAAGTAATTGATAAAAAGTGAAATCCCAATAATCTAACGCTCAATAAGGCACATTAAAAAAGCTATTGGAATTATATGAATAGATAATCCGAGCTTTTCAAAAATTACTTTGCAACTCGTTTTGCTTATGAAGAGATGAGAACAATTAAGAGTTTTTGTAGGATATCGTATTTTAATTTAAATGCTTTTTTGTTCATCAATTATCTTTATTATAGAGGAAATATAAAATTCGAATTATTCACATTAACTATAAATGGAGCAACCGTAAAGTATCAATTCTTGCTTTAAATCCACCTCGCAGACTCTAATTTTATTTATACGAAACATTGGTTTCCTATAAATATATGATTGCTTTTCTATAATAGAATTTATTATACGAGAAATTGGATTGGAAAGCTTAGACTTTCCTATAATTTTAGAAATAATCGCCGCTTAAATTAAAGCATTTTCGCATACGGTATATCATCTTCTTTATGCCTGAGTCTTCTGCCGCGCCGCGAAGGCAGTTTAAAACTTTTTCTTTAGGCTCTTTCTCGGTTGAGAAATGCGACTCTCACAAGTGTTTTTTTAATGCGGGGAAAAGGTGGTAATTACTGGGGCCAAATATGATGTGTAAATTGGATATGAAACTGTATTCCATGTAATTCGCACCTGGAGTGAAACTCAAATGGAAGCTACATCTTCCGCAGCTCGCCGGGGCTGGGGCGGAAACTGGGAGAAAAGGAGCCAAGCTACACAGCAGTCTCGCCAAATCTTACATAACAGCTTTCCCAGCGTCCGCAGTTCTTTGGGAACCTTCCTTTATAGACCACCCTCGCAAGAGCATCTATTAAATATTGAAGAAAAAAAAACAAACGAATCTGAAAAGCGAGACTCTTTGGAACTAGAATTGTCAAGATTAATTATTATTCAGTCCTACTTATTCAGTTTACTGGTTGTTCAAACTTCAAAGTTAATGACAACTTATATTTTTATAGGATTGTTAAAAAACTATTTAAATTTGAGAATACAGTTCTATGTCCATCCGATTATTGAGACTTTTGACAATTTTTTTTCCAAGTACCTGAATGCGCGAGTCTTTTTAGTATATATTCATAATTGCATACAAATAAATAAATTTTTAACAATTTTTTTCTCTACTACTACTTTTAGTGCTAATTGCACTGGACCTTATAGATTTATTTATCTATTAATTTTATAGTTTTCCCATGTACGAGGATTTTCTCAAAAGTTTCCGATCTTAATCTCGACGAGCGTTCGGGATGGTCCAAAGTTGCGACAACCAACGATATTTTCGAAGAAGTTCATTAATTGGTACTAGACGACCGATTAAGGTTAAAGAGAGTATATCGGCATATCAAAAGAAAGCGTTTACTATATACTCAATTTTTTGCATATTGTCCTTCAAACCCTATTTTTTATACTCTCATATTTGTCGGCGATTCATGAAGTTCAGATCATCTTTGTCTTGTGAAAGTACTACCATTCATTGGCACGATCTCTTCCAATGTATCAAAGCTTCATCTACATATATTGTGAATAGCGTTGGCAATAATCTGCAGCCTGACTCAATCCCAAGTCAACGAAAAGCAAATGGGTGTTTCTACCTGTTGCCCTTTTTTTCTTGGTCAAGTGGTTCAGTATAAAAATATGGTCTATACATGATAGTCCTGTTCTAAACCCAGCCTGTTTGGAGCATAAAGGCATTCGAATGAACATTCCCCAGGCCATATTGACGCTTTTTAAGCAAAATGAGTCAGTGTTTTGCTTTAACTTATAATTGTAGATGAAACCATTACAGTTCTGAAACAGAAAAAAGTCAAGACAGTGGATTGCGAAAGGCAAACCAGCTAAAAAATGCTAAGACGATTTTATCGGAAAAGTGATTGCGAACATTTTTTGTGATAGACATGAGGTTGTGTTCATCAATTATCTTCAAAAAACAAAACAATAACAGGAGAGTATCCCGCATTTCTTGATTGATTACAGGGAGAAATTACAAAAGAAACATTCGAAGAAAATTACTCTATGAGTTTCAACTATGGTTGAAATTCAGGAATTGGTCCCCATCGTCTTTTTCCTATTTTTTATCTTTAAATTTTCACTTGTAGGACAGATAATTTTTTCAGACAAGGACATAAACGCTAATTTTGAGGAGAAAGACGGTAATTATTTGACTGTCTTGACTTAGAGGAGACATAAAAATGAATTTGGGTTTGAAACTAAAGCCTCGTATAGTTTGGAAATATTCTATTTCAATAAATTTAGATCTTGATAACAATAACAAAAATTTATTTTAACCTATAACATTCTTTTAACTTTTACTCAATCCCAAAAATTGGATATTCCGTTCTTGAAGACTCTGTATAAGTATTGAACGTTGCACTTATAGATATTTTTCATAATACAACGTAACGTAAATATCATCATACGATGTTCATAATGACCAATCGGTGATGTGTTACTTTATCGAAGAACATAACAACGTACCCACTAATCATTTTATCTGCAATAAGTGGAGCGCAAAGAAAATAAATTCCTTAGTGATAATTTCGTTTAGTAAGCTCGTAAATTTTCTTGATAACAATTAGCAACTGCTCATAAGTTTATTGTAGTCAGTTATCACCAGTTGAAAATTTCTGACGAGAAAACATTTTTATCAAGGGGTTTATTAATTTTTGATAAGATATATTGTTTACAAAGATACTCAATGTTGCCTAAATATGCAAATTTTTTCATATAAGCTTTTTGTAAACAATACCGGTGATATTAATTTTTATTGTTGCCTTAATTTATGAAAAGAAATAAGTGACGCATTATTTTTAGTTGGTGAAAGTTAATTAATTTACGTAACAGCCCGTTCACACAGCATTGATCCGGCTTTTTTCAAGATAATCATTTTACATTCGCACAAGTCAACGGAATTGTGAATCGTAAAAAAACGGATGTGTCTCCCTGCGCAATACGCTTTGCCGACAAATCACGAATACGAATTAATTTTTTGAAAAGCATACACAAGAACTTTTCGGAAACTATTAGCGTGTGAGCCCGATTATGATAGAAATCTTCGGAAAGTAACACGTTCATTGTTGCTCGGAAACTGATCGAATTCATCTGGGCGTAATCATATGATATGATGATCCTTTTACGCTGGTAGACCAGTAGATAAATGCTATCAGCTGACAGGTTGTTTCATTTGTCTATGGTTTTTTGAACATTAAGAATTATTTCTTCCCCTTAACTGGCTATCTACTATTAATTCTCATGACTAGTAGGTTACTGAAGTTTTCGGCCTTTATACTTTTCGGTCTTTGAGAAGACCTCGCAGGGTGTCACGTCCTATGACTGTGCCTGTCACTCAACGAATCTTCATCTGCCTATCCATTTTTCAAAATTAAGCTAAGGTAATGCCGCACACATAACTCGTAGTGCGGCAAAACTGCACAAACAAAAAAAGTGCATTCTGTATGAAATGACGAATATTCGCGAGTACTGGATTGTTGTTGTCCATTTTCCCACGTGAATCTTCGAGCATTCCCAGATAACTTAGGCCCGTCACGTGAAAGTATGCATCCACGAGACCTCCTGTCCATACACGCACACAACACACACACCAGGCAAATTTCATTCTTTTCCAATGAAAACGTGAGGATTCTGGTCATTCCAGTACCCACAATTATGCCGATTAACCGTACCGTTAAGCTTGAAGGTTGCTTTATCCAACCACAAATTGGAATGCAGGAACTGCGGATCATCCTGACTGCATCAGAGGTACCATCGAAATTATCCTCGTGGAGGAGAAGCGGACGGTAGACTTGATAGTGCATATATATCAGCATACGTCGTAAAGAACGATTGGATGATTGTCGATAGTCGCATTGCAGATTGATTCGGCTGCTCAATTAACGCCAGCGCCATTGTTTCCATATTTTCGTTACTTGTTTCAGATACCGGTCGTCCAGAACGCGGCACGTCGGCAACAGAGCCCGTTTTAAAGAATTTCTGGTACGTCTTCCACACTGTTGAACGATTTGGTAGCGGCGATTTTAGAAATTGTTGTTGAAATTCGATAAACATAGTTTCGTAATCCGCGTTGATAGGCAGTAAACAAAAAAAACTCTTTTTTGAAGCGGAACTTGCCTGACTAATGCCGACCCTGTATCTAGAATCTATTATACAACTAAATAAATATCATGGAGGAATTAACGCTCAAAAAAGTAATAAAAATCGATCATGTTTTAAATTTGAAATTTACTACTAAAATTGAGCACAATGTTCGGAAATTGTGATTTGATTTTCTAAGATCAACAATGAGCTAACGGGTGTAAGTTATGGCCTTTTTGAAAGAGAAAGCAACATATTCTTTCATTGCGCCCATACCAATTCAGGTCAGGATGGTAATGGGGCAGTCTCAATGTGGCATGGGCCTTAAAAGTAAAAATATTATATTCATTAAATCGTTGGTTTTTGTTCATGAGGGCGTATAATTCTGGTTTAAACATTCCTTCATCAAATGGAATGTTCCACGACCCTAACCATTTCTGCATAATGGTTTTTCCTTGTTGCAGATATGATAATGTCGGCTCTGATTTGTTGTGATTATCAATAGATACACTTCCGATTGGTAAATTTCAGTTACCCATTTTTTGTAATCATTCATTTTGATAATCAGTGTTTATAATTTCACGACCTTGCCCTCTTGTCATGGCAACAACGTGTGTATTGTTAGTATTTTCAAATGATTTTAAGTCTGAAATATAAATTTTGGTAAAATTTATTTCACCTTGGAATACAAGGAGCTGTCTAAGTTATTACATTGATAGAATACAAATTGGATTGGTTTATACATAATTTTATTTTATTCAGACCCAAGTTACTACTCAAAATAAGAAATTCCAAAATAATAGTTGCTAGAACATCCTAGCTCAATAATAAAATAACCAGGCTACTAGAATTGTTACGAGAGATCAATATGAAGAAACTGATCAGATCATTAGAAGTAGGTATTTGGAGGATAAAAGGCATGTGGAAAGAAAAATGTAAGAATTATAATTCGTAGAAATTTCCGTATATTGGCAAAGAAGATTAAATACACTGTAAGGGGTAAAACTGAAAAGCGGAAACCAAAACAACGACTCTCTTCTTCAATTACCATGTGCTTATTGAATCCTATAAATAAATGGAATTATTTCATGTAAGACAAACGACCACAAAAATTATATTCTAGAAATGCTATCCATGTGGATGGGCATTATAACATAAAATTGATTCCCCTTACGATGTTTTATTTAAAAAAAAAATTTAGAACACACACTGCTTAAAATGCGATAAAAAAATGTTTGGCTCAAATCTTGGTACAATTAGTCTTTAAGCATAATTTAAATAGGCAAAAATCCGCAATGGAGTAAAATTAAAATTTCTTTGTTTCTTAAGTTGAAATGAGGGAAAAATAGATTAAACGATTTTAATACTATAAATTGCAGGCGTTTTCGAATTTATTCCACCGCTTAGAAATTAACTGGAAACATCAAACGCCCACACTTCATAATATGAGAAAAATTGACTTTTTAATTCACGCCCCTAATAAGATTCAATCTACCAACCAAATGATTGTAAGCTGCGTTCATGAACCATCGAAACTATCTTACATTTCAAACCTCATTGGGCTAAAAGCTACTTATCATTTCTATAACTGCAAGGGAGTGTTACACCCCGAACTACGGTGGAGCCTTTTAGAAGAAGAATTCTTATGCGGACTGACTGACCTCGACATGGGTACGCCGACGATATAGTCATTTAAGAAAAGGAGTGTTTTGATATTCTGCAACATAATTCAAGGTGATGTCCAACAAGATCCAACTTATTACCTTTACTGGGAACAAAAAAGTCAATCTTAAGCCGATAAATTTAGACAGACAAGCCATTGAGTTGAAAAACAGAGAGGAGTTGGTAAACTCCTCTGAAATAAACACGAAAACCCTGATGGTATGCAGAAAATTTATGAAGAAGAATTGGAATTATAACCTAATGATTCTGCTGGGGATTTACACGTCATACCAATCATTATAGTAAAAGAATTTACTTCTACGATCTGTGTTTCCGAAAATAATATAAAAATTATTATAAGCTTGAAGAAAAATGATTAATTTTATTTAATTAGTCGAATTTTCCGACGGCGGATTGATGTTATTAGAGTTTGGTTGAAAACAAATGAATATTTCGAGGGGTCGCAGTGCAAAAAAGTGGTTTTTTACCTTTGCTCACCTCTGCAGGTCAAACGAAAAGCGACTGAAAAATGAAATTTCACATGTAGGTTTAATTAGTTGCGAGATGATTTCCTGTCTAAGGTCGAAACTTTCCATCTCCACCCCTCTTCATTTTATGGTCATTTTCGTTATATTTTCTTATTTTTTGGCCAGAAAAAGTTTAACTAGAGGGTTCGAACTTCGCATGCAAGTAGGGGTGATGTTGAAGAATTGTCTTTCTCAAGTTCAAAGTTTTCTTCTTCAGTTCTTCTAGCACAAAACGCCCGAAATCATTTTGATCGTTGTAATTGTTGAACTTGACCGCCTCCTATTTAATGAATAATACGAGTATGATCGTTGCTAGGGTGATTCTTTTTACTTCCCATTTTCGAAATTTCTTGTCATTATGACAATTTTTTCTTTGTTGTCAATTGGAATTGAACAAGAGGGTTCGAAACCACCGGGTCTATTGAAATTATGAATTTTCATTCGAGAGAGAGAATTAACTTGTGAAATGAAAAGTTATTGAGGAATAACAAATTTTCCATATAAAGAAATAAGATTGAGAATTGATATCATTTCCAAGAAATTCATTTTATGGAAAGATTTGTTTGTGTATTAGTTAAATTCTTCATTCGATGAAAAATTCGACTTTCGTTATGGAGCTCTGCTGCTCACGGCTTTTTTTATACCATTATAGAATGACACTCTTTTTTCATCTAAAAATCGAATTAATTCATTCACGTGTTTATTAAATTATTAAATAATTCGCCATTTATTTTTTATTGAATCATGCTATGTCATCAAAAGAGAGAAGAAAGAGTATGCGAAGTTTTCTGTTATTAAGTTGATTTTTGTATGGAAAATTGTAGGAACTGATATTATCTCTTTGAGTATGTGTTACAATAAACGAGATACTTCCGCCTTTCAAGGAAAGTCGTAGTTTTAGTCAGTATACAATTCTAAAGCCCAAAAGAGTAACAAATTATGTGCAAGTTCTAATTGTCATTTTGAAAGTCAATTTTGAATATTTTGATTATAAACAGTCTCCAAACATGCGGTCACAGAAGGAACTTTCTTAAACAATTAGCTAGAAAACCTGTTCTTCCTCTTTTACATCCGCGCCTTCTTACTGACTTTTTGGAGTTATAGTGTACGTAAATTTATATTAAAATACCATGAGATTCAGGGTGGATCTCCTATTATTTATTTTTTATTCGCGAAAAAAATTAAAAGTTTATGTTGCTGTTATCTATGTATACTTTTTTATGGTAATAAGGCTTGGCCACTCTGTATATAATGATATACGTTAAATTTTTTTGAAAAAATATACTACAATATTAAAGAATTATTGACTCAAATTCAAATTAACAAATTTATTAATGAAGAATTTTTGCATTAAATCGATTTTTTGCCTACGAGGTTAGTTCTTTCTGTATATATTTATTAAGCAAAACAAAAGTGCTGACTCTAATCTATACAAATTTCAATGAAATGAATGAATTCATTTCATCACACTGATGACATATTGATTTCCGAATACGTATATGCATTCCAACAATAATTACGAGAGCGGTCTGAAAAGTTTTCGACCTTAACTTGAAGAAGTTTTCGACCTTAACTTGAAGAAGTTTTCTACCTTAACTTGAAGAAGTTCTGCTTAACATGCTAATCTACTTAAATACACCCTTTACTTTATACTATTCTGATGTGTTCACTATGACGTCGTATTATTTACTGACACTGGTTGCTATACTAGCGCCTATTTATATACAACGGATTTCTTGATGATTCGGATTCAAGAATGTAAACAAACAAAAACGCCTAAGTGAGTCGTTGAGCAGGTTTTTCTGAATATGGAAAAAATTTGGTACCAAACTGCCATTATATATTTGTTCTTTTAAAGGCAATACTCAGATGGAATGTAGCCTTATCAGCTTTATTGTCGACTAATCGAAAAAAGTATACCAAGTGGTACCGGACGACCAAAGGATTAAGGCTAGAGAGCTAGAAAATGAAAAATTGCGTCACGTCAGAACAGGATTCATGGAATGTTATATGTGGTCAGTACTGCTGTACGGAATGGAAACTGGGAACTTGAAAGCTCAAATGATCAAAAAACTTGAGGCATTTGAGATGTGACCTTACAGACACATCCTGAAGATACCCTGGACTGGCGCGTTTTCGCGTTGATTGCTTTGTCTGTTCACCTTGGACCAAAAACGCATTCTAGTGAACATTTACATGATCTTATTAACGCGGTTTTAGCAAAATGTGTCGGTTTTTTTTGTGTATTAATTATAACTGCATTTGGAATCTAAACCACGACTACAGTCCTGAAACGAAAAAAACCTGTTTTTTGGGATAATCATTGGATTGTTCATTACACATCATTGCTTCATTAGGTAAAGAGAAACATTGTAAAAATGTGACTGCATTTAAAAAAGAAGAAAGTTCTTTACCATCAGGTCAATGCACCTCTGCGCACTTTGCCAAGAGTAACAACCACCGTTTTCACCAGGATTGGCATCCAGAGATATTTCTCGTTTCCTAACATTAAAATTTTAGTTCAAGTGAGATTTCGAGGAAACATATGGTAACTATTATTTGGAAAAGTTAAAAAGGTTAGAACTTCGTTGGACTAATGTCTTAAAACACGACTTTGTTGAAAAATGAAACAGATTATGGAAAAAAATGTCTTGTTTATTTGTTAGGTGGAACCTTCTCAGACAATCCTTTAGTAAAATTTGAAAATAACTGCGACCATACGTCTATCCTGAAAAAACCTTGAATAAATCAAAAGATGTCTTCATGAATAAATGTAACAATTTTTTTTGTAGGCTAGAGAAGATCAGTTATTGAATATTAAAAACAATGTTCCAGAAGTTCAGCTTTCGAAAAAACGACCATTTATGGGTTTGTGTTGTCAAAATTGTACACTAACTAGTAGGGTAAGTCACTCATTTATATTATTAATATAAAGTATTTAAAATACTGTTTAACTTTCAAATTTGTCGTATATTAAGACAGGACAGCGTTGTTTATTAAAAAATATTTTATATTTATTTAAAAATAATACTAGATCTGCATTTTTAAAGTCATTTATATTTCGGTAGCACACACAATTGAATTGAAAAGTTGAGGTATTGCAGAACTTGCCACGTATTTTTTTTCAAGTATTCGCAAGTTCGCCATTAATCGATCAGTGAAAGGTTCGGAGATAGCAATTCTCCAATCAATTGCCTCATCAGGTGACGTCGAAATCCATTCTTAAATAACAGTTATGCTTTAGTAATCGTGTCTTTAACAGAAAGTATTTCAATTCGATTCGCTTTGATAATTCTTCGAATGTAGGCAGAGAAATTATGTCAATGGCATTAAACACGTTGTTATCATTAGCAGTAAAAAATATTTCCCACTCGAAATGTGTATATATATGTTAGACTCGTATACCTAATTTGCCGAAATAAATATACAGTTCGCGAAATTGTCAAAGATTAAATGATCAATTGGAAACATAGATCCTATTTCGTTCTGTTTAATCTGATTTATCCATTTCGGGAACTGAGATAGTCCAAGTACTTCAGCAGATTATCATTTCTAGTTTAGCATTTCGCCAATTATGCAATGTAGAAACGCACAGACGTCGATTATAATATATATAACATATATATTCTATTCACCGTCTTATGAGCTCTAGGTACCGTCTCAAGTCGGAGTACCCGGGAATGAACTTGTGAATTAAACTTGAAAATATTTGACAGCTAACCTCCACAGTGACATACAAATTCATAAGGTTCGTTCCAACCCATCAAAAAACCGTTCTAGGTACGGTGACGATTCTGCGCAATAGATATTACGTGTTTCAACCGGACAGTTACCGTTATACGAATGATTCTGTTTTGTGTTCCAACCGATTTAAGTATCGTTTGTAAACCGTTCCTGGGACGGTCTTTTCGATACTTGGCTGATAGCAAGTACTGTTACAAGAACCGTGCATATACGGAGATTGCGTAGAAAATATCATTTAAACGCTTCCAAGAACAGTCGAAACTAGCAGGTTGGAACAAACCTATAATAACCAGATAACTAGGATAAGAAGTCACAACAATAAACCATATGGCTGGGATATTTGCTCCAAGAACTTTTAAAGATTCCGAAGCACTTACCACACCTAATCAATTATTTGAATGAGATAAATCTATATAATGAAATGTAATCTTCATGCAATCTAAATAATTGTCGTAGTAGTTAAATTAATAAAGTTACTAATTATACCATCATTGTTCCAAGTTTCGGGACACGTTAATTCAAACAAAAAAAATCATCCAAAATTTAGTATTGTAGCAAACTCTCTAAATTATTTTGAAGTTTATTTAGCCCACTAGAAGATGTCGCTAAGATGTTTGTGAGTCAAGGTTCTAAATTTTGATGTTATTCTAGACAGAGCCGCTTATAATATCGCGTTATTTTTAGTTTTCTATCAAATAGTAATGAAGTGGTATGTTTTGAACGAGAAATACGTGAAGGTAATCGAAAATAAATTTTTATCTGTCATTTGTTATAAATATTTAATATCCAAAAATTAAGTTGATTCTTATAAAATATTAAGATTATATTTCGATATAAATATACGTGTATAGATAGAAAGAAATCTACAATAAAATTTTTTAGATAATTTTTAATAAAAAAAAATACTAAAAAAATAAGATTTATTGTCCGCAGTTGATGATACATAAATTAAATTGTCTTTCGCAACATCAGTTTTTGAAAAGTAAAAATGCATTAGAAAAAAAATCACACATTGATGGGCCTACTGCCTGTTTACGAAACAAATGCTCCATTTAACAGGCGCGAAATTCAACTGGTAACTGGACTTTTAAACGGACATGGTAATCCATCTTCAATCTGTGGGCATCATGGACAACCTGGAGTATAGGTGGTGTATGGAGGAGGAACACACTGAAAACCACGTCAGCTGTGAGTGCCTAGTACTCACAAGTGCGCGGTTCAAATACTAGAGCAAGCCTCACAGTCAAAAGGTTCAAGACAAAGTGTTTGATCGGCTTTTCGAATGAAATAAATAGTGTGACTAACTAAGAAACACACGTTTTTTATACCAAAAATCGATTTCATCCATCATTGTAATCTTCTTCAAGAGTTATACAATCATGTCTTTTTTATTAAGTGGTGGTAGTTGATTTTTATTCTTGATAACTTATGGGGTGAACTATAGGGTTATTAGACACGATTCCCTTTAAAAGCACACCGTTCTTTTCTTGGATTAGGAAATCTTATACAAATCAAAAATGAAAAAACATCTAAACCAGGGATTCCCAAACCATTTTAGGCAAGAGACCCCTTTTCCTAACTGAACTGATACCTCAGACCCCCGTAATTACTTTACAATTAATTAAAAAATTGTATCTCTATTTTTTTTCTATTGATACAAAATACTTACCAATTTAGAAATTTAGTGAACTTGATATTCTTTAGTCATCAAAATTTATCAAAATAAATACAATAAATATCAAGTGGAATTAATAATTATTAATACAAGTTACGTAAGAATACTTGAGTAGGAATGGTTTTTCGAAAAAACATTTAAATCGCAGAGTAAAGTAAAAAAAATGAAAAATTCAGTGCGATGGATGAATCTGGTGACTTTCTACCAATCTAGCTAATTTCTCTTTAATATTGGTGAGTTGTAGCCTTAAATCGCCACGTTCGTTGATTTTCAAACGACCTTTGTTTTGTCAAAATGTTTGTAACCACGCTGAAGCCTTTTTCGACGAGGTAAGTTGATGAAAAAGCGATAAGGTATTTTTCACATTATTCCACAATGCAGGATAATGTGTTTTAATGTTGCGTTGCAACCAGAATTTCTGATAGTTTTGATTGAACTTCTCCTTAAGCTCCTCGTCTGTGCTGACGGTAATCATATGATTTTTTGCACGTTAAATGAAAAAAAGGTAGAAGTTCGAAAGATTTTTGCGATTTCAGAGTGGAGCACAGCGAGGCTGAATTTTTTTTGGAAAAGAGCATACATTACGTATATTGTCCTTTCGATTCGATTTTTTAGAAGCTATGTACGTCTTTTTTGCCCGAGAAACCTACAGTATTATCATTCAAGTTCCGACGAAATTGAAAACGCAAGTGCAAGCGCGTCCTATAGTCAAATATCCGGAGCATTTTTGGACTTCAACTTTATCATAATCTCGTTCGGGTTAAATTGCGTATATGCACCTAAAACAGTGCAAGTCAAAACATGCCTGAAAGATTTATAGGCTTGAACACATTATATTCATCTTCTACGAACGTGCGCACGCTTATCGATTGATAAGTTTTTTTAAAAGTACAAGAATGATACTTCCTACTAAAATATTAGTCATTCTCATAACATGTCGGTACCCCTAGAACAAGTATCTAAAAAAATTTAAATAAGAACTCGGGTTAAATAATACGGGCCGATTTTTAGACGTCGTCGACCCCCAAAAACAGTTTTCGCTTATGTCGACCCCTTGGAAACCGATATCGACCACAAGGGGTCAATATCGACCACTTTGGGAATCTCTGATCTAAACTATACAACAAACACCGGGAATTTGGCTATAAATGTATTAAAACCGATATTATTTTGTCCTCTTTCTAAAAACATATGATTCATGTGGGCAACTAGACATCGATTTAAAAAAAGGAGAATCAAATATAAATTTCACATACGAAATTTTATTTTTTAAAAACTTTATAGGCACAAAAAAGTTACAATTGTACAAATGAATGAACTTAATTAATTTGAACGAATGGATTAATAAGATTCATTAAAATGATATTTACAATACTTCTATTTATAATAAAATAATTGCTGAACAATTATTGATAAAATATGATCTTTTCATGTTTTAATTTTTAAAGAAGTCCGGATTTTTCTAGATGTAGCTAACCAGCTTCATGGTTAGCTACATTACAGCTACGTTACTGCCATATTAAAAGACGGCACTAACTTTATTAAAAGCACTTTATTAATGGCGCCTTGAGCACGTGCGTATATGTCGGATTTATCACATGAAAGACACGAAAGAAGATATAGTAACAAACGAAGATGATATGAAAAAATGTAGACAATATTTTAGAGATCTTTTAGAAGGAAATGATATCAACGAAGCGGACAACAAAGAGACTGAAGGAAATGCAGGAGTAGTAGAAATCTAAAAAACAAAAGAAGAGATAAGTAGAAAAAAATACTACAAGCAATTTAAAAAATAAAACTCTGAAATCACCAGAAATATAGATTAAATAACAAAAGAAGTGGTAAAAACGACTGAAATGGATATAATAGAGACAATAAAAATTATAATGGACAGAAAAATAATTATATGACACATGAAAAGGGCCAAAAGATTAACAAGTGGTAATAATTACAATATATAAGTGGAAGTGGAATATAAGAAACTACAACAATTATAAATAAATCAAATTACTAAGTAAAGACAGAATACATTTACCAGAATATAATACGTACTAAGAGGAAAACTAGATAAAAAACATAAAAAATTCAAAACAAGGATTTAGATAACAGATATAAACCTCGTAATTAGACAAGTATCTGGAAAAGTAATAAAAGAAGACGGAAAAATACATTATTATTTTATAGATTTTGAAAAAACATTCGACAGATTTAGTGGAAAAGGCTTATAGAATATCCTAGAATACAGAGAAATACAAAAAAACAATGAACGTAGAAAGAAGTTTTATATAAATACACAAAAAATTATTAGGCAAAATGTATCAAAAATGTTCAAAATATTAAAAGGGGCATTCTAAGCCCATTATTATTAACCATAATGCTACTAAATGCATAAGAAAGTAATAATGTTGAAATTTGAATTAAAAATTGAAACTATAGACAACAGACAAAAAATATGAGAATAAACGAAGACGAGACTAACACAGTGATGTATCGAAAGAAAGAAGACTTATAAGATAAAACTAGAATAAGCAACAGTAGAGCAGGTTAAAAACAAAAGATAAACGAGAGGGCTGCAGCGAAACTAGAGCATTTAAAGCAATTTAAGACACAGTTTCTAGCTAAAAAGGAAGTACCAAAATAAATAAAAACAGTAATATTTAATTTAATTTGGATAAGGAACATGGATACTTATTCAAGAACAAAAAAGCGGAAAACAAAGTACAGAAATAAGATTTCTAAGAAAAATAGAAAATAAAACAAGATATAACAAAATTAAGAATAAAATTCAAATTTAAAATCAATTCAAAACAAAATGGGGGAAGTACTATTAGGATGAACTTACAAAAACTAAAAAAGAAGACAAGGGAGTTGGTCAGAAGAAATAAAGATGGGATAAATACAGGAACAGGATTACAGGAAATAAAACAATAGGACAGGATGGAAACAGAAGCCCATGCAATGACTCTAAGAAGCCTTATACGAAGAAATGAAATCAAATATAACTCATTTCCGTTATTTTATAATTATAGAAAAGTTGTAGTATTCTACTCGCGGGTAATAATTATCACTCATTCATATGATTACTACTTGCCTATTCTATCATCGTAAGCAATAACCACCATTACCCCCTCGTTAGAAATAAGCATTTGTTTCATCTCGTCTAATAATTTTTCTTAATTCGAATCTCGTTACGAATGACATAATTTCGTATATTACCATATACCAAATTTTTGTTACACGTTCACCTTCTATTGTTTCAAATAACGAAACAGAATCTTTTTAACCTGCACCTTTTTGAACTAAACTATACCGATTTACATAATATTATTCTAAAACTACATGAAATTATTCTTTGTTTATATTCGTCTATGCTTAACTTTGCGAAAACACGTGAGGATTGTTTAACTTTGAACAACAAGTCATAATCATGATGCCCCAGAATTGTTATGTACTTTGAATTGATTGTTATAACAACATTTAGGAAATTTTCGGTTTAAGACTATTAAGGTACCACATTTCGACCAATTTTAACATCATTCATAACTTTTGATAATGTACCATGAACCTTATGAAACATTTTAATGCGTTCCTACACAAGATATATAATTTATCATTAATTTAGTACTTGTTTGGTACTGTTTGCTTGAAATAATTTTTAATTTCCCATAAACAGGTAAATACTTTCTCTATAGTTCCAAATGTAGAGGATATAATTCGATAATGCATTAAGTTAAAACATTATCTATACAAAAAATGTATTATGGACAAAATGTATTGAAAAAAAATTTTTCAGGAATCTCTTGTGAGTAAAACCACGGAATCACTGGTACTAAGGAATATTCTGAATTATCAACTTCCAACGAATAGTGGTTTTCTAAAGCACACTTTCTCGCATTTATATCAAATATGCCAAATCAAGACATATCAGTATCCTCAAGTAGCCGACCTCGTACTAAGAAACAATCGTTTGAAACAAGCTATCGAAAAAGCAACAGCTGAACAAGTCCAGGATGCTAATAATTCCGACGAAGAATTTTACCAGATGTTATTGAAACGTAACCAAAAACGAGCGAGAAAATTATTGTTTGATATGAGGTCCACGTTATCGGATTTTTTATTGAAGTATGTGTTACGTACTTTTCATACCCATCGTATAATACAAATAGAACTTTTTATATTCAGCGTAGCACATAAATTAAATTACACTTTGTTGTCAAACTCTGTATTATATTTTTTGCAGGTTCACATCTTGGGTTCTATATAAACTACTACCTTGTTTCTTAACTTCTGTCGCAGTACATCCTGGACAAGTGGAAATGCTGAAAAAAGCTGGAAAATCGAGTCTTCCTTTGATTTTCTTACCATTGCATAGATCACATCTTGATTATATATTGATATCGTTCATTTTATTGAACAATAATATAAGATCGCCCCTTGTGGCAGCTGGTGACAACTTAAGGATACCATTTTTTGGGTCAGTATAAAAACAATTATTATAAATACAAGTCAGAAAACTGTGAGTGCAGTCATTAAAGCGAAAAATAGGCTAGAAAACGTGTTTAATATTAAGGGGTGAAATTGTAAAGTGTTTTTGTAACACAATTACCTCAATAAAATCATTTTCATCCCCTTGAAAACCCTACAGCCCTTGCAAACAACCCCTAAATTATAAAAAATACTTTGGTATGGCATAAAAAGATTTAAGTTAAAAGTAAATCATATTGTATGTTCTCTATCTTGATTATCGAATTTTTAACCCCAATTCGACCCTTAAGAACAACCCCTTGATAAAAAAATATATTTGCATGAAATGAAAAGGTTTCCAATTCTCAAAAATGATTATTATATTCTCAAGCTTTTCAACCCTTAAAACTACCCGTAAATTGAAACAGTAAATTTATATAATTACACATTTAAAAATAATTTAATTATAAAGTAAAAAATCACTATTCATTGAATAAAATATAAACTCACAAGTTGTCTAAAACTGTACCAGATTGAATTAGTAATACATTTTAAAAAAATCTACAAGAGCATGACAATGCATGAAAAAAATAAAAAACCCATAGTCATAATTTTTACTCAATTTGCGGAAATAAACTGGTGACATTGTATAGCATATATATGCCTACGTTCCTAAAATATATGAGCCACAATATGTATATATACATAAGACAATAGTTTTGGGTCTCTATTACTGAAATTTTCAGTCTACTAAGTACAAAAAAATACGATTAGTTTTTAGACCATAACTCCTTCAATTTTGAGGCAATCACAACTTATGAAAAACCATTTTAAACGTAATTAAAAGAGCTACAACTTTTTTCATTACAATATAAAGTGAAAAACCTTTTATTTTAAAACGGACTGTGATTGCGCTGCCGCGCACTTTTTTCTTCTGTATTTGTGTTCTGTTCTCCAAATTATTTCTTACTTTGCGTTTTCCTTTCATTTATCTATGTTTCCACAACGTTTTTCTTCCTAGTATCTTCTTTTGTATAAGACTTGATGCCATTTGTCATCGTTTCTTTGTTCTTTTTCCTGTCTACCTCTAACGTTTTATCTTATTTTTAGTTCTCGAGTGGAATTTGTATAGTAGTGTCTCCATCCGTCTAGTATTTATTCTATATCTTTGCAGTTGATTATTTCTGTATTTGATTGCTTCTATTTGCTTTTTTTTACTTCTTAATTATTAAACTACGTCCAACATTCTTTTGTTTATCTTGTGTTTTTGTGATCTGTTCCCTAAATTATTTCTAACTTTGTGTTTTCCTTTCTTCTATTTTGGTTTCCACAGCGTTTTTCTTACTGGTATAATCAATGATCAATGAGACATTGAGGAGTTATTGCTATTTGTTATTGTCTACCTCTAACTTTATATCTTATTTGTAGTTCTTGAGTGGAATTTGTATCTCCATGGGGCTAGTATTCAACATCTTTGCAGATGTTTATTTTTGGCTTTGATTGCTTCTATTTCCTTTTCTCTACTTATTTTTAATTTTTTAACTATGTTCAAACATCAATTATTCATTTTGTGTTTTTGGGATCTATTTTCTTAATGATGTGCTACTTTATGTTTTCCTTTCTATTTATTTTCAATGCATTTTTCTTACAGATATAGTCTTCCATTGTATAAGATACTGAAAAGTTAATACCTTTTGTCATCGTTATAGATTAGAAAATTGTATTCATGATATTGAAGATAAATTCTGAAATATTTTAACTTCCAAAAATGTCCCCTACGAATATTTGAAAACGTTTTCTTTGAAATACTAGCTCATGAAATATTTTGTTTAGGTCTCTACTTCGTGGTCTCGGTGCGTTTTTCATTAAACGTCGCGTAGATCCAGTTATGGGACGAAAAGACCACATATACAAAGCTGTTTTACATTCATACATGAATACATGCTTAAGAGCCGGACACAATATTGAATTTTTCTTGGAAGGTGGTCGTACAAGAACGGGTAAACCGTGTATGCCAAAATATGGTATTCTCAGTGTTATTGTAGAAACATTTATGGATGGTAAGCGATACATAATACAAATGAAGAATTTTATACAAAGAAAATAATGTTTGTCTAACAGGTACTATAGAAGATGCCCTTTTGGTACCAGTAAGTGTAAATTATGAAAAACTCGTCGATGGCAATTTTATTCGGGAGCAATTGGGACAACCTAAGGAAATGGAAACTTTCGGAAATGCAGTCAAGGCCATATGGAATGTTCTAAATAGTAATTACGGTATGATGAGGATAGATTTCAACCAACCTTTTTCATTGCGGGTTAGTAAATTTCGTTATATTTAATTAGGTAATATAATTTTTTTATTTTTATAGGAACTTGTTAAAACATTCAACGTTAATCAAAAAATGGTACCTTCTGGACACAAATCTTTACAAACCCATCCAACTAGAGGGAGTTTATATGGCACAGACGTAGTATCTGAAGAACACAAATTCATTGTAGAAAGCATGTCCAAACATATAATTTATGGTAATTATATTTATTACGATCATGTAAACATGTTTCGCATTATTATTGTTGATAGAATTCAATAGAGCAGTTGTAATGCTTGACGTGAGAGCAACCAACACTCATTCCAATATTCCAATAGAAGAGATGAAAACACCAGAAATCTTGTATCTGTCCTTTTTATTACAATCTTATAATGAATTGCACATTTTTGACTTCTCATCTCATATATATATATATATATATATATATATATATATATATATATATATATATATATATATATGCATCACCAATGATTAAACATTAAGTATCTGGTATCTGTATCGATTTATATTAATGATTCATATTATTCCAAAACTGTTTGGTTGAAACACATGAGGTATTGTTATATTACATAACCTAAAAATCACCTTTTCTCCGCTAACTTAATTATCTTGATGTGAAATATGTTTTCTAGCTGCAGTTAATGTTGAAACTGAATGTCCTAAACATATGTGGCTTGGCTATTAAGTTGCTTTTTTATGGAAAAAGCAAGCACAAGAGGGTAAACCCTTTTACTGTGAATATCGATTTTCGAACTTCTGTAGGTTGTAGTGTTCAGGAAAGACGTTCCTTGGTAGCTGATTCCACAGGTTTGCACTGCTCCAAACGAATGAGTCCCGATAAATTTAGATTTGAGCGTCTATAAGCGCACTCGGTGTTCATGAGCCACGTCTGCCTATCGAGTAGGTCTTGCAAAAACAGCTCTAGGCGGTATTATGCTGGACAGCTCGGAAGAGTATTTGCCGTGGTAGTATCGGTTAAACAGAGTCAGGTGGGCGATATATGCTTAAAACCATCCAAGTTTCTGTTCAATTATAGATCACCTATAAGTCGAACTGATCTCTTCTGTGAGATAAGCCCCATAAAGGGCTTGGCTGCCCTCGCTTTAGCGAGCTTATCAGATATTTCATTTCCCTTCGTTACGGTGTGTCCCGGAATCCATTGTAGGGTAACTTTATTTTTCTTGCCTAGCTTGTTTAATTTTATCAATCCATCCCAAACGAGTTTGAATTTTATGATATTGGAGCTTAGAGCTCTAATGGCTGCTTGACTATCGGACAAGATAATAATCTCCTGTTTGCGATAGTTCCTCTCTAGATTGAACTGAACGCATTTTCAATTGCATAGATTTCTGGTTGAAAAATGCTTGGTGCGCTGCCAAGCTTTCAGAGTGTTTCCTTCTGGGCCCGTACACTCCTATTCCAGTTCTGTCTGCTGTTTTTGATCCATCCATATACCATTTAATGGCATTTCTGTTCATTTCTTGTATGATGTTTTGACCCCACTTACTTTTACAGTTACTATTATTGAGGTGAAGTTTTTCTCAAAGCTAAACTTTTTCGATGCAATGTCCTAAGGCATGTCCCAGGGTTGGTCATTATTTAGGAACGGGTTATTTTTGATGATTCCATCTCTGAACATTCTAAGTAATGTTTTCTCTGCCATGCTTTCCAGTGCCTTGTAGTTGTTGTGTTTGTGAACGTTCAAGAATGTGTTTGAAGAACCTTTAAGAATATTCCAGAGAGAATCATATTGATGTGCGAGCCCCGTCCCATTTCAGTTGGCCCACTTAGAAAAATTCGAAATTATTAAACTTTATTTTAAAATGCCAAAAAGTAGCTGTTAGTAAAATGTTTTAAACTTTCAGTTTTACATCTAAAATAAGTTTTGGATGAATATTGTCAAATATTTTGAATGATATTTAATATGATGGAAATAATAAATAGCTCTTGTTGATAATAATTTTTTATGCATATACAAGGGTTCATTGTTTCCAAAATTGTGTTCAAACTTTCGTTAGGTCTAAAATACGCAAATAATAAAGTAGGCTGTGTAAGTACATTTTCACAAAATATTTTTATTTAAGTGACAGATAGATTTTTGAAATAATAAGGTGAGTATAACTTTTAAAATGGGTAGAGGAAAAGTTATTGATGAAAAAATTCGATTAATCATAATAAACTTATTCAAAAATGGGAAAAAGAACTCAGAAATCGCGAAAGTTGTAAACATGTCAAAATACAGTGTTCGAAATATAGTTCGCTTGTATAAATCAAATGGTTCGATTGTCCCTAAACGCCGGTACGTAAGAAAATCGAAATTGTCAGACAAAGATAAACGAGCGTTAAAAAGAATAATTTAACAAAACAGACGTGCTAACTTTGGTCAACTAAGTATACTTTGGAGTAATGCAGTGGGTAGGCGGGTTTCAAAATCCACATGTCATAGAGAGGCTCGAGAGAGAGAGAGAGTTTAGAATTTCGGACATACAATGTGAATTTTGTAACACCTTAGTTTAATGCATATTTTTCTAAATTTAAATTTTCTTCACATAGGCCATTATTGACTCAATCCAAAAGAAAAATAGACTTAAATGGGCCAAAGAGCATAAAAATTGGAATTTTGAACAGTGGAGCTGTATATATTGGAGTGATGAGTCTCGTTATGAAGTTTGCGTGGGTGACGATCGAAGTAGAGTTATTCGCCATTAAAATGAAGCTTTTCATCCAGATTGTTTGAAGCGGAAAGTAAAATTTCCGGCATCTGTGATGGTGTGGGGCTCGATATCTGCAAGAGGAGTGGGAAAACCGCATTTCATAAACGGAATTGTCAATACTGTACCTGGTACATGGATATGGATACAAGTACCTGGATATTTCGGAAGAATCATTGTTGTCAACAAGAGAAGTAACTTTAACTGCTGGGAAATCCTTTATTTTTCAGTAAGATGGAGCAGCATGCCATAAGTCAATAAATGCCTTAAAATGGTTCTCAGACCACAATATTCCACTTGTAGAGTGGATTTCAAGTAGTCCAGATTTATCACCAATAGAAACACTTTGGAATGAAATGAAAAAGCAGTTGCGAGCAAATCCAGCTAGAACAGTCATGGAATTAAAAGAAAGACTACAAGAAATTTGGGATGATTTTACTCCCAAATACTGCCAGAATTTAATACCATGCCTCAAAGATTTATTAAAAATAAAGGGGATTTGACGCAATGGTTACTTTTAAAAGTATGTTTAATATTTAAGCTTTTCTGATTACATTTGGTTTTTGTTTTTTTTTTGTTTGTAATTATAACATATGTTAAGACTTGTAAAAGTATCTAAAATGTTTATAGAAAATATAAAGTGCTCAAAAGGAAACAATTTTCCGGTTCTTAATAGCTGAAAAAGCAATAATTAGTAATTTTTTTCAATTAGGCCAACTGAAATGCGATGGGGCTCGTATTAGAATTTGAGAGAAAGTGGTCATTAAAATTTCAACTCTTCTATCACATAGAGAAAACATTTGATTTCCTTCATATAAAACTGATTGTATCCTTCAAGGTTAATAAAGGATTTCTAATCAATTTTAATATAAATTACTACTACTAGTTACATAGAAATTTTCTTTTAGATTGTGCAAAATCAACTTCAGTAATGTCTACAAATGCTGTAGCATTTTTACTACTTACTAAATACAGGGAAGGTGTCAGTATTGAAAGGTTAGTTATAGCATTAGATGATTTGAAAAAAGATCTGCAATATGCTAGGAGAGATATTGGCTTCAGTGGTGATTCAATAGATGTTATAAATTATGCTGTAAGTATTTCTGAAAAAGTTTTTTTGTGAATTTATTCTATTGGAGTTATTAGTAAATGTCAAAATCTCAAAGTTAGCATACTCAGTTTCATATATCCCTCATGTTACAAAACAGACTGAAGAGTAACGAATCCTAGTTTTCCAAATTCAAGGAGATAATAGTTATAATACGTACTGAACTTATCTTTCAGGTAGATATGTTAGGTCCAGGATTAGTTAGAAAAGAAAAAGTAAATAATGAGGATATAATCAAACCTATAGCGATATTACCCAACGTCATAGAACTAGCATATTATAGTAATACTTTAGTTACACATTTTGCTCTTGAATCGGCAATTGCGATAGCGATAGAGGCTTTAGACACCACATCTGGTAGTGTGGTTTATCAAGATTTAATGGAAAACGTGCTAGAGATCTGTGATATTTTACAGTTTGAATTTTTATTTTGCAAACCA
Organism: Diorhabda carinulata; assembly: GCF_026250575.1. Classification (NCBI taxonomy): domain Eukaryota; kingdom Metazoa; phylum Arthropoda; class Insecta; order Coleoptera; family Chrysomelidae; genus Diorhabda; species Diorhabda carinulata. The sequence continues at coordinate 19,003,323 of NC_079462.1, forward strand.
TGCCAAAATATTGAAGAAGTCGTTGCCAGCTGCTTAGACGATTTGTTATATAGAAAACAAATATTTTTGGTGGTAAGTGTAATTTATTTTTAGTTGATTTAACCACTCCATATATCTACGAGGTTGGTCCCTGAAGTACCTGGCCCAACAAAGAAAACACAACAATTTTGGAAACAAATATATTTATTATTCAATGTAATCTCCTTTTAGCTCCATATATTTCTCTTAGCGATGTTCAATAAGTTCTATATTTTATAATAAGAATAAGGCCATTTTTCTTCCATTTCTTCACTCAAACATTGCAATAAGTTCGCATAATACTCACCATTGATATTTTTTCCTTTTTCAAGATAGTCAAAGAAAATCCCTTTTTAGTCCATTGTTTTGATTTTTCTTTTTCTTTCGGCTTTATTTTTTTGAAACATCTCCAAACACTTGATGGAAACATCTTCACAACACTGTTTTTGTTTCATTGTGAGCAAAGGTGGCACCCATCTTGCGCTTAGCTTTGTCATGTCCAAATTTTCAGTTAATATGCGATGTACCGTGCTTTTTGAAATGTCTGCTAGCTCGCGCATTTTCACTCAACGATCATCAAGTACCGATTGTGGATGTTCTTCTTCAACATTTCTGGAGTCGTCACTTCATTTGGTCGACCACTGCGATACTGGTCTTCGTAAGTCGTACGGCCTCGTTTAAATTCTGCTACCCAATATATACTGTTGATAACAAAGGAGCAATCTCGCCCAGAGTAGAATCTAGTTCAACTTTTATATTCGTTGGGTTAAGACCTTTTAAATAAAAGTATTGTATCCAATAATGATGACCAATTTTTTCCATGTATACAAATACACTGAAAACGTTCACTATACACAAATATCAAACAACGTGGCGTCTTCAAACTTGGATCATATGTTGTATAGATTGTGTACTTTCTAATATGGTGGTATTTTTTTAAGCAACTACCGCCATCTCTAGTTTACACCAAGTACTTCTGGGACCATCCTCGTAGTGTATGAATTTGGTTTAAATTGAAATATAAATTGTAGTATTTCATCATTTATGTTTAAATCACTTGCAAATAATTCTATGAATTTCATTTTTTTAAGGTTCAGTTATTTTTTATCTTAAATATTGACAAGAAAAAACAGAACATAATAAAAGTAATACCTTTATTCAATTTGTAAAAATAGAGACATTTTGACGATTATAATAAAGCTGAAACATGTAAAGAAAGAAATGAAATTAATTGAACAATAGGTGTGGTTTCATCATTCATACAGAATACTTCCAATCAATGTTCTTGAACTAAATTCTGCAGTTGTAAATTTCGAGATTTCATCCTTCTATAAAAAAGCCTAAAACATGTCCTATGGGGTTTCAATATGGACTATTTGCTGACCAGTTTATTTCCTGAATGTACTCTATAACAATCTTTGCTATGTGAGGGCGTGCATTTAAATCAAGTCATCACCAATAAACAGAGCATAAGGATTAACATCTTGATCCAAAATGTCTGTTTTATATTTTTCTACAGTTAATAATTCCCTATCTAGTGGTACTGATTCCAAACTATCTCTCAAGAATCTTTTGAATCAAAGCATAACAGAGTCTCTTCCAAAATTTGTCGATGTGTTTATATTATATTTATTTGAATTAATCAGCAAAAGCAAATTTGGGCCAGAGACAAATCGTCAGTCATATATTTTCACTATACTCTGGTAAAGTGAAGTGTTAATACAATGAAACAGTTAAGTTGATTAAATATTTTCCTATCTTCCAATACTGTATGTAATAAAAACTTTTGTCCAAATCTATAGAAGTAATACAATTAAAATTTCTGGACCCATTATTACAATGTTACAATTAATATTCATTATTAATGTTAATATAGTGGCAGTAAAAAGTGTTGAAAGAAGTAACATAATGAAAAAGCCACACTCAACTATAAATTCTTGATTTTTGAAAAAATACTAAATATATAACCATATTTTTGATGTTGCAGGATGAAGATGAAGAGACAGATTTAATTAAAAGAAGCAGACGATTAGCAAAACAATTTGATGAAGACAATGAAGAAGAAAAATTTCCACAGAAAATATATAAAATGAATCCCAATAAAGAAGCAGTAGACATTTTAAAATATTTGAGAGTACCTATTATACCTCTATTGGAAACTTATGCTATCACTGCTTTTACATTGGAGAAATTAGTTGGTCGACAGCTGTTTGAAAATGAATTGATACATGAAGTATTAGAAGAAATGAAGGCAGAGTTATCTTGTGGTGGTATAAAATATGGTAAGTAGCTTTTAAAGAAATTGCTAACGGTTTTTAATCTGTTACACTACAAAGATGGCACCACAATTATTCCTCTATTCACAATCTTGAAAATCAGAAAGTATTGGATAGTAATCTCCGGAAATAAAACTAAGAAGCTCTATAATCCTAAGCATCCCTCTAAATATTGTAATAACGAAATATCCTGTACCTCATTTAATAGGAATAAGTGTAGTAGATCATTGATTGATCCATTTGCCATTTCAAAAATATGAATATGTTATATCAACATTTAGAATATTACTCATTCATGTGGTTTTTTGTTACCAGAAGGTATCTAGATATAAATCAAAGTAATTATGGAGTGTAGAGGTATGTATGTATATATAGATTTGGGATCTCTTATAAACTGCCACTAAAAGGATCTATTGTGTCCCTCTCTCTTCTCTTCTATTTCATACGCTCCTAGGTGTAGTGCGCTGGAGTTCCGTAGTGTTTCACGCATCGAGAGAATGTGGATAGAGGGTTCGTTCTCTGTGCAATAAAATCTGCATCTTGCATTATATGGTGGGTCTAGCGTCTTCAGGTGTTTGTTTAGGCGACAGTGTTCTGATAGAACTCCTGTTAGTATTCGTAGATTGTTCTTACTTAGGTTGATATAAAGAAAAGTTGAAAAAAGTGTCCAGCTGAAAACCTTCCAGAATGGCATTGTAGACAAATGGTACGGCATGAATGTAGCAATTGTAGTTGAATTGAAGTATGCCGAATTAAAAAAAATGTATATCATTTGTGATTGAAATTTTCAACGACTTGTGTTATAAAATTTACCCTGATTCTAATGTGGCACCACCCTTTTCACATTGAGACGAACACTTTTCCATACACATAGACAATTCTCCTAACCTCCATAAAAATAATAAATACTGGAACTGGTACTTCTATATAGATCTTTTCAATTATTCGGATAGATGGCTTTATTAATGATATCTGTTCGCTATATACTGATGTTTCTTTGTTATTAGCAAATTTACATTGTTATTTTATGCGCATAAAATAAATAATGCAGTATAAGCCTATGCGAATCTAATCTGTGATACTCAAATTGGTACATACATACATAAATTTTTTGGAGGGTATGAAAAAGCTACTGTTTGAGATTAAGATGTTTCAACAGGCCAACCAAACCATTCGAGTATTGCAGCGGTTGATTGAAGGAAAGTCTGTTTGAAATACCCAATAGTATAGCATAGTGCATTTCATTTTTTGAGAAGACGATTTTTTTCTGTCAATTTTTTGGAAATTTCTGTCTTGTATTCACATTTTTCTTAGTAAAGAAGTAAATTGATTCTATTCTATTTTTCAGCTGAAAGTATATCTGTTGATACAATAAAAAATGCCCTAAAACTTTTCCAAGATTGGCATATACTAGAGTGCCATTCAGAGAAGAAATTGAGGCTATACTATCTTGTAGAAGAACGAGATGATTCTGATTCCGTTTTAGCTCTATACCAGCGAATAGAAAGATTCTTATAAAATAAATGAATTCTTGTATATATGGATGAAGAAAACCAACGGTATTATTTCACTTGATGTTTATTATTACTTACAAAATAGTAATCTGGATCATTCAACAACACAACTAGTAGTTTGTAACTTGGGCAAAGGTAAAAAAGATTTAGAGTCTGTATAAATTCAAAAAGAGGGAGATAGATGGTAAAATAATTCTTGAATCGGTTGCTGTATTCGTTAATACGCTCATTTTGTGACAAGTTGTAATCTATCAAAATTATTGTAACAATAAATTGCTGCATTTGCAACATCAGTAATTTTAGATATATCATTTAATAACACGTGTCAACACAAAATTTGACTTTGACTCCAATGTGTAAAATTTCCATTGTTTAGGTCGTAATTACACGAAAAAAAATACATATAACATAAAATAGTTTGCTCTTGTGTTTAGAAGATCGACTAAACGATATTTTTTAAAATTTGTGGTTTTAATGTTTAATTGAGGAGAGTACAATAAATGTGTTTCTAATTTTCATCAAGCTTTACTATCAAAATAGCTCACAAAAAAGTGAAAAATACTTAGCTTACACTTTTACTTTTTCTTATATGTTCATAAGTACTTTCTCTATAATCCCCAAATAGACCAGTGGAGGTTTGAATATATACTATACAATTAGAAAACAATAGTTTTTTTTCTTTGAATAGAAATTTTTTCTTATTTCAATATGTTTTCAAAAAATGTATATATTTATAGCCTTTGATCACTGCATGTAATAACGTACAAACGTACCAAACATTATGTTCCAAATTCAATTTTTATTTATTCCATAATCGTAAGTTGTTATTGTTTTTAAATATATTTTTATCTATGATTCACTGAAAAATGGACGGAATAATTTTTCTGTAAATAAGGTTTGTTATTTAGTTTACATATTATTTTAAATAATTTATTAGAATGAAATTGTTCACAATAATTAGCATAGAGCTAGAAATTTTCACAATTATCTCCCATCATGTTTTCATTGTATTGGCCTTGATAACGCTTATAATGTCCTGATGAAAACGTTCTCCTTGCTCTTCTGAATACGCTCTCTTATTGTTTTTAAATTTATCTAAATGGGTGTGGAGCATATGAACTTTCAATGACATCCTGCAGCCTCATGGCAGTAAACTTTTTTAGCATATCTTCAACTAACTTTTCGTAGTTTTCAACTTCGTTTTTCCTAAAAATCCAGAAACTACTGTTTAAAAACTGTTCTAGCTTTAAGTACGATTCAGTAACTTCTGAAATTGTTTATCAGCGAAAATTTGCCTAATTTGCGAACCAACAAAACCACTGCTTTAACCTTTGCTTCTGATAACTTAGGAAAAAACTTTTTCAACTATCCAAAAGCTTCTGAGGTTTGATCGAACTTTTTAACAAATTGTTTCATCAACCCTAGCTTAATGTGTAGAGGCGGCATTAACACTTTTTCCAATTCAACAATTGAATCATATTTTAGGTTTTATTTTCCGACACAAAATTCTGTTCTTACAGGCCATGACTGTTGAATCTAATGCTTAGCATCCGCTCTGTAGTCCCATAAAAAATCCGACCAATTTGAAATCTCCAATCGGCTGCCAATTATACTTGTCATAATTTACTAATTTAAGCAAAATTTTAACACTTTGATAATTATCTTTTAAATGTACGAAATGGAAGAGATGGAAATTAATTTTCGTTGTGTAATGAAACAGCTTTTAAGCTTTTTATAAAGTTGCCAATGAATAAACGCCATTCGCTAGGAATGCCAATTTCTTCGAACATACCTTTTATTTTGTTACAAAAACAAAGTCAATTTTCTTAAAAAATGTTTCATGCTAAGTTCGCTGATCATTGTGATATTAACATCAGCATGTAAGTTCCACTGTTTTAAACGAGAGCCTAAAAGCTCTGCTTTATTTTTTGGTAATTTCATATCTCTTATTAAGTCGTTAAAATTTTCTGTAGTTATAAGATGGTGTTTTAGTGGTTTTGGTACAGGTAAAAATGCCTTATCAGAATTACTTCTATTAAAATTAAGCGATGAGCTACTTTGTTTAAGATAAGTTTTTTTTCGATGGATCAAGTACTGGTCATCTTAGGTCATGTACACTTGGAGCAGTAGAAGATTCAAGGTCGGGATATTCAATAGGTTTTGTATTTTTTCCTCTACGTCTTTGACTTGGATTTACAATGCAAAAGTAGCAGTCATGGATGTGGTCTTACGGTTCTCGCCATATTCTTGGTATTCCAAATTTCATAGACCTTTTCTCACTTCAATACTAACCTGAAATAAAGTTATAAAAATTAATATATCTATAAGATTTGATTTAAAGATAAATTAAATATAGCCCACCTTCCAAACATCTTTTACTATAACTACAAGCAACATGTGGAGCCCATGTGAATGTAAAAACCCTACTCTGATCACGCAGTATTTTCAAATATGTTACAACTAATTGAAATTAATAAAAAATTAAAATGAGTATTATTTCTATAAGGATCACAAAAGCAAACTTTATATTTAAAAAAGGTATTTTCTTTTCGTTTTTGTGTATACTTGACCGAAAAATCATAATATAAACTTTAGAACCAGGAACGAAAATTTTTTTGTTGAATCGTGTAATTAATCTTTGCTTTATTGGTGCATTTGTACTTCATGAGCTTAATATTATATAAACGAATAAGTGTTAATCTACCTATATGACACATTTTGTGTTTTGTTGTAGAGACATTGATAAATAAAATTATTCTATTGACTCAAATATATTCTTCAATAGTATCTGTGAGTTAGTGACAATACTGTTAAGTACCCATACCATATATTAGTTTAGTAATAGGTTTGAAGTTCTGTATAATTTTGTACATTAAGAGTTATGTGGTTGCGTTTTTTTTTATACAAATTGCTAAAAGAATACTGCATTTTATTAATGTGGAATACTGTGATACATGATTTGATATGTTGTCGAATTGGTATTTTCTTATACATAAAAGTTATTGAATAATAAATACTTTGATAACAATAATTTCGTTTTATTATATTAATAACCCACTTTGATAAATTGAATATTAGAATTTCATCTGATGATGGAGTGTAATACTATTCAATTTGCTAACATCGCTTTGAATTATAATATAATAAACTGGAATATAACACAACTATCGGCAATACTTTTTTTCCAAAACAACTAGGTTCAAGAAAAACAGTTGAAATTATGTTGTACGTTACTTTGTAAATGGGCAGTAAAGCGCCAAAGGGACCAATTTGGAATAATTTTAATATATTTTCAAGGTTTACCAAATTTATTGAACATATTAATAAGAAACTAAACAAAATTGTTATTAATGTTGTAGTTACAAGGTTTGTTATTTATTATCGTCGCGTTTCTAATTTTTAATTGACTCTATTTACACTTTTTGATTAATTGTGGCTTACAATTGAATTTCAGTTTTCAACAAACATCAAAAACTAATTTCAGCCTAGAAAATAATACATCATTGTGTACTTAACACACAATGTTTACATTACACTGATACTCATAATTACACTGTTTGATGCGAGTTTCTATAACCAAGGTATCATCTTCAAAGACTGAAGGTACACCCGTTTACTTTGTTACAGTGTTCAGTATGAATATATCATAACTCCAATCATATTTCGTTTGGCTTATCATTTTGATACACTCCTTCACAGCAATCATCACTAAAACAAAAATATTTTGACTCATTACTAAATAAAATACTGTTCCTTTGTCATTTTCGCCAGTTTCCCATTAATTTTTGGACAAGATGCTGCTTTATTCGGTCTAAAATAAGTGAATTCGATTTCTACAAATTTTATTTTGACTACTTCAGTAAATACACCTGTGAAAAAATTGTTACTGCTTCTCACAACACCTGTAGTCGCCAAAATTGATTTTGATTATTCATTGTTACCCTATAGTAGCATTGTACAAGTTTTCACTCTCTTGATATGGTTTCAGTATTCTAGATATAGTAGATTGTGTCACTCAAATTTGTTCCAAAAGTGCTATGGCATCAGCATATTCCTCAGTCTTAAGATTTCTATTCTCATGGACGTGTTGGATCTTTTCAATTCATAAAATCTTGACAGTAAGTACTTATAGCAACGAATAAAGTAATTTAACCATATAAAATTGCATTTCGATAGAATCATCTTAACATTTGGACAATATTATAAAAAGTACAGTGCTCCATACATCACAGTCAACACAAAAATTTTATCTCAAAACATTGAAAAGATATTGTAAATATTTATCTTTAAATATCAGTAAATTTTCACAAACAGCAACCTCGGGTATAGGGAGGGTCTAGGGGGACTGAAGACCCAGGCCCCGAGTAGATGGGACCTAGAAAAATAACTAATTTGATAACTTTTTTTTATTTTAAATATTGCATTTTCTCCAAAAATTATTTGGAAATTTAAATGAAATGTAAGATATTAAAAACCCAACGGAAAGAGATTGAAGTAATGTAATTTAATCCATACACCAATTTTTTACTGTATGTAATAATGTTATATTCTAAATAATAATAAATTATATATTCCATGCATTCAAAATGTAAGTTGTGACAAACTCCCACATCTCTTGGCAATTTATACTGTTGCAATGTATATCACTCTACAAAGGTAGGCAAGTGATTGTCACTAACAAGATTTTACATTGAAGGATATGAATTTTGATAAGATAATTGAAAATTTTGCCACACCTAAAACAAGAAAGAATTTTCTTAAATATAAATTTTGTATAGTTTATGAAATAAGATTTTAATTTATTTTTACTTATAATTTATATTGTAAACTAATATATTACAATTAAAAAAGTTAATTGAGTAGATTCTTGCACCAGGCCTCTGTACTTCTAAATCCAAATCTGCAGTCCAGTATATTAATCACTCCTTCAGATCACAGATTTTTCCCATTTTTCAATCACTTAAAATATGAATTGGATTTTTTCTATTATTTTTCTTGTCTTGGTTTATATCAAATTGAATATAAGAATTAAATCTTTATTGATTTTAATTATAGAATTTCAAATCTCAACAAATCGTAAAGATATTCATAAATATATAAAACTTTATAAATATCTACAAACTGTTTTAGACAACAAAATTTGGAATATACATTAATGAGATCTTGACTTTGACAAAATAATGTCCAGTACACCTTGTGGACTTGGATGCTGTGCAACACCAAAGACAGGAAGATTTGCTTCTTTCATAGATAATTCAGTTGTAGGACCAATAGGTATTAACTAAAATAATTTAAATAAATATATATTCCCACACAGGAATTTGAATCTATTAAATAATTTTTTGATTGGAAGAAATCAGAAATTACAGTTGTAAAACTATACTCACTTTAGAAATAGTAAAATTCTCAACTTTTCTAAGATGCTCTAATGTGCTGTGTACACCTGAGGGACTAAAAAATATTACATATTCTGGAATTAGTGTGAAATTATCAGTAGCTTCTCTCATCTCATCCAAAATATTCGGATTGTTAATTGTATCATAAGCCAAAACGCTCTCAACTGTTATTTCATTTGTTCCTTTCAGTCCGCTGAATGTGTCCCTCTTTAAATTTCCATGAGGGTACAAGAATGGCATTTTATATGAACAATTTTCTGAAAAACACTTTTTTAATGTTTCGTTCAATAAGTTGCAGCATTTAATATGAATTATAACTTTCTATACATAAACGTCTACCTTTCAAAATAAAATTAAGAAGGTTTTCTGCACTACCAGATTCCTGTCCTTTACATTCTAATCCTAATTTTTCTAAAGCTTCCTTGGAGGTTGCTGCACCTACAGCAAAATTCTTTTTCAATTTCCATGAGGAAATATCGGCCTGTGAATTTTGATAAGCTAAATATACTGCTTGCACACATCGAGGACTAGAAAATATAATTCCTGAGTAACAATCACTACAATTAAGTTTTTTCGTCAACAATTCAAGATTTTTGTATTGGAAAACTAATGTGTTCACTTGTTTAACTGCAAAACCATTTGCCACTAAAAGTTGCTCATATTTATCTACAGATTGTTCCTTAATTTGTGTTTTTAATAATAAAACAGTGTTTACTTCGAGATGTTTAGGACTCATCTTTTATTTACAACTTTTCTAAATAACCTACATAACCTTAATTTCCTTCTCCGATAATTCCTTTGATCTTCACCTTTCGAGTATTCAGTTAGTGCATGGTGAATATTATTCTATGTAGCGTTATGTAAACAATTATATTATATACATTATAAAAATGTTTGTTTTTTCGTTTCTATAATTTCCTGTATTCGAATAAAAACTAATTTTGAAATAAAAATTTCGTCATACTGAACTTACCGTTAAGCACAGAACATACCCTATGTTCTGTGCTGGTAACTTTAAATTTTTTGCGTATGATAATTTTGTTTATAGTATATAGGTTGAAACGTCTTGAACTGGAATAATTATAATTGTTCAATTATTAAAAAAAATATAAATTTTGAAAGTGTACTGACAAGTAATAATTTTTATTTCCGTACATGTACAAAATATATAACTAGAAACAAAAAGTTTATTGTACTTATTGTCACATACAAATAATAATATCTGAATTACGTGAAGTAGATACTTATAACATCGAGCTACTATTAAAGATAGGGGGAGTGAGGTATGGGAGATTGTTGAAGTGGGTCCGAACTATTGATAGAGTGAGAAAGAACATCAGTTTACCACCCTCTATCCCTTTTTAATTTATTTTGATTGGATTTTCAATATTAACTCTATGCATAAAACAACAATAAGGAGCGGCTAAAGAGAAATAGACAGTAGTAAATTGATCCTCATTGTCTTTTTTCCAATAGTATAATTCCAGTTACATATCACTTTATCTATCTTTAATATTAAGTCTACGAGTTAAAAGCAGTCAAGGCACTGATGAAAAATATAACCGTTGTCAAGTTCTGTGTCAACAAATTCCGATTTCTTGAAAGATATTGTGTGAGATAAAGTTCGAAAACAATTTAAATCAAGGTGAGTTTAATGAAAATTATAATTGATTGTGGCATCTTTTTTGTTTATATTAGGATGTACAAACAAAAAGATATATTTTTAATATTTGTAGATGATGCGACAATGCAATGTGATATCTGGGCCTCCCAGAACTCGTTTGTCTACTAGACAGAAATTATTTCATGGGCTTTTTCAAGCATTCGTTTACTTATCTCTCCCTTTTGGAACAATATACTTTATACCTACCATGAGGGAAAAACGAGGCGAAGAAAGAATAAACGCTTGAATTTTAAAGTCAATTTTGTTATTCTAATTTAATAATTTACTTAAATACTTAATTCTAATTATAAATTCTGAAATAAAAATTTGAGCAGTAAACCACGAAATTTGAATACATCTTGTCAACCATAATCCTCTTCTAATTGAAGCTACATTTAGGAGCTCTATAAATCTTATTTCAGTTCGTTTTCATTGATAACCAGCTATTAGTTGTCAACGGTTTTATATCGCTTATCACAACTTACGAATGTATCCTCTTGAAAGAACCAAGTAGAACCAATACGTCGTCTCAGGAGGAGGCCACCAAAAAGTAAAATATTAGGTATCTCATTTTTATGATGAAAATATCCTCGATTCTACTGCTTAAGCTTTGCAAACTTGATTTGAAATAATCCGTCATGAGTCGTTTAAGTAAAGAAATAGAGAAACTGCAAGCAATTCTCAACCTTGTTCAGGTTTCTTGATGTTCTCTACAATAAAAATAAGATGAGGATTGGACATCCTTTAACGCTATGAAGACTAAGTATTCGATTTGCACTAAGTTTTAAGGTGGAAATTAGCACTCTTTCTCTTTTCCCATCTATAAGTACAACACCAATCAAAAAGCTTTCCTTGCTTCACAAAAGATGTTTTTTATTTTCAAAACAAAAATCATCAAAATTCAATGAACTTGTAAATAGTTATGATAACATTGTCAGATCTATGGAGCCTCCAATAGATGATTTCTGCAGAGAAGGTAATGTTATTTTTAAGTGGACGTTGAAAATATTTGGTACGCACCAAAAGTAATAATAGGAATGCTCAAAGTCTACACTGATGTGCTATTCATCCTAGTTCAATTCTCAGGTAATTGGCAATTAAGACAAACAATTAATTTAAGCCTTGGAACCGAAAAACCTGGACTCGAGGGATATGCAAGTAATTACTTGTACTGTACTTAAATCAAACTGCGTCTGTTCGCAATCAGTCCAAACTAAAAAATACAACTCAACTCCTATTCAACGTCTACTCAGAGGATATCTTTACGGAAGCCCTCGAAATTTATCCCAACGGAATAAGAGTTAACGGCACTCCTTCGATCAATTTGCGCTGATCGAATATATGATTGTCAACAAAACTAAAGCAGCCAATGAACAACTCTATATGGAAGGCGAAAGAGTCGACTACCTGGGTATAAGTGTTGACTGCTCCATAGATTACCATATAGAAATAATGATTCGAATCGATAAAGCTCATGCTTAGTTTATCAAGATCAAGAAGTCCTCTGATATAGTGTAGAAGCTTGGACTCTCAACTCATATTACGAGCGTGGACCTACCGTAGGATGCTAAAAATATCATGAACCGTGTGACCAATGTTGATGTGATTAATGGAGAAGACAGTAGAGACCCTTAATGATGTGAAAAGTATAGAGCTTCAATATCTTTGCTACATCATGAAAGGTCCTAAATATGAGATCCTAAAGCTCATAACTCAGGAAGACATTGTAGGAAAAATATATATTGCAAGGTGAAGGATATATTGGGGCTTAGGAACCTGAGAAAATTGTTAAGATGGAGAGAGCGAGGTGTAGGAGCTTGTTCAAGTGGAACTGAACGGCTGGCAGTGAGAGAAAGAGCATTGATATACCACTCCCTATATCTCTCTCTTCTATCCGGATTGGATCGAAATAACGTTGTAGTTGTAGTATCACATCATCTGATCCGCACCTTTTAAAGTTGAAATAGCTATGATGATAGCCAATCTCCTAAACGGAGATGGTACATGAAGAAGAAAAAGGCAAATTTAAGTAGATATTATTTTGTCATTATACCAGGATTCAATTCTTTAGTTGTCCTATACTCTTTGTTTGTCTATGTTGAGATATAATGTAGAAAAATGAGGACAAGGACGTTGGATTTTGTTTATCATTATTACTGTGCTGCGGTATAGGTACACGAAAGAATTGTAATTTTAAGTTTATCGAAGTAGCACCATTCAATGCTTTAGTTGTATTTTGAAAACCCACAATTAGGAACTAGATTGAGGGTTAAGTTTTCATGGAAAAATATCGAACCTACACTCATATCTCCGCGTTAAAACTTCCCCCATCGACATCTATGGGGTATAAATGTCAAATTCAGGTTTGACGTATTCATTAGTGTGCTCATTTACGACCGAATGGCTCTAAGTTATGTTTTAACGTTGGAAAAACTAAAATTAATGGTTATGAGCCAGCTCTGATCAAGAAACCAAGTGACACTCTGCAAAGTGAAAATATTCTCAATCTCCAAGACCGTCCGAAAGCAGATGTTTACTAAAGAATATTAAGGTATTAAAGTATTGAGAAGATTTGAACAAGCGATAATTGGCTACTTCATTATTAAAATGCACCAGCTTTCAAAACATTGGGCAACAATATTTAACTAACCTCCAAGTATTTCAACTTCTTCAGCTTTCTAAGTCCTGCTGGGTTTAACTCTTTTCTGATTAACAGTGGATCTGAAATACTACTGGTTCGGGAAAAGGTGTGGCAATTCTGCACTTGGTCTCCCAGGACTGCTCCATAAAGTAGTAACAATATATTCTAATAGGAAGGAAGTATAATGAGGAATAACATCAATGCGTAACTTGAAATAATTTGTTTCAAGTATTTTTTGCAAAGAATACATTTTGTATTAATTTTGGTTGATGGGAAACAGAAACAAGTTGAAATCTTTTCAGTTCTGAAAGCTCCGAAATTTATTTCTATATTTTTATATGTATTTTCGTGCGTTTGGAGAGTATGTACCTAATTTTTCAATCAAAAGAAATATGATTTTATTGAAAGAATATCAAATTTTTGATCAGTTAAAAGATGTTATTTTAAAAAGTACTGTAATATTCCAATTGTCAATTCTTGTGATGCGGTAGTCATTTCTGTAGTATAGCCACTTCCAAAACTAGAAGAAATATTTTGGTGATAATCCCAATGGAGGATAAAAAGATAAAACTTTTTTATCTTTGTTTTCCATATATAGCTCTAACCAAATTGCTATGTTATGTCTATCATTCAATGAGGTAGTTTTTCTTGTTTAGCGTATTCAGGTTCTTTAATTTTTTTGAAACAAAACATATTAGAAAAATTTTCTTACCTGAATAGAATCGAATTGCAGTAGGAAATCAACAAATTCATTTAAGTTTTGGAAATGGAAATAAGAAATGTCTATTATTCCACATAAATTATTTAAATAAACATGAATAAAATGAGACGGAAAACTTAATCGAATCATTGACATGCTACTTACAGTACTATATTATGTACCCAATAAGACGGAAAATATATCCATATCGCTTGTCGATTGATTGGTCACAATTTTCCGTTTCATTTACATCGAAAACCGTAAAAACGTCTAGTTTGTAAAATAGTGATGGCGAATCCCCGTTTATGCATTTCTAATGGAGGCCATCACGCTGGAAATGATGGAATGTTCTTTTGTCACCACAGGAGTGTTCATTTTCCGGTTGGATTGGCGGCCGATAAAAAAGAGCGCGCGTGCAAAGACCATGAAAACGGCGTTGTGCCTGTACCGGCCCTTGGCTTCTATGTTACTCAATTATGAGGGGCGGGATTTAGGGGATGTAACAAGGATCTTCATTGTAAATCATCTAGTAGTGTTAATAATACAGTGGAATCAATAAATACAGGTTTAGCTTTTTGCTTTACTTTTTACTCTAGTGAATGCGTTTTTAAATGTTAATGTTGTATTCATCAGACTTTTTACAGGAAAATAATTGTTATTTTAGTTTAGATGTAAAGTGTTGCTTAATATAGGGTGTCACAAATTGCGGGCCATAATATGCGGAACTAATTTTTTTACGTCGCAACTTTTCTGACCGTAACAAAGTTCAGTACGTGAAGTGTAGTTTCAATTTACCTACCTTCAAACATTTGGTTATCGTTATAAGAAACTCCATATTAATTATATAGGTATATATTTTTTCTAAAGGCAAAGTTTGATGGGAAGCTCTTTTTTGTATTTACCACGAAAAGTCCCGTTACGAAAATGTTTTGCACTACACAGAGGGAAGTAGTTTGTAACGCGATTTGGCTCATTTAACAGATAAACGTTAAGGAAACAGCCTTGTCTTAACGACACCTTACGGCCCTTTAACGTAAACGATACTTAAGACGACGTCAGATCTCTATGTTCTGCACTTTTAGATAAAAAGATTTCGAGTTGACCTCTATCGTATTGTGTAGTTTGTTATTTAGCTTAGTTGCAGACGGTTTAGTTTTACGTTTACTAGATCTACTCCATTTTTAATTTGTTTGAACTAGAATAGCAAACGTTAAATACGAGCCATATCATAAGAAACTTGATCGCTGGATTAATAAAAATTTTGAATTTTGAATACCATTTTTGAACTCTCTTTTCCGGAGTAATGACGATGCAATCAACTTCATAGATAATAAATTTGAAGTAAGGACGACGCCGTTTGATTTCTTTAATTATAAAGGTGTGATGCGTCACGGATATATTCCAGAAATGCAGATGATTAATAAAGAATATTAGTGTGGAGTACTGAAAAGATTGAGTGTTTCATTCAAAAGAGAACGGCTACAGATTTGAGCAGGGGATGATTAGTTGCTTCATCATTAGAATGCAAAAGCGTTCACAACCTTGTGCAACAATATTTAACTAACCTCCAAGTTGTTCATCTTTGCTAAATCCTGTTCGGTATGGCTCTTTTCTGAATAACAATTATATTTTTTATGTAACAATTACTTCAGAATTGTGTTAACATTACAATATGATCTTAAGATCCAGCAGCAATTTACATCTAACTTAAATTACTACTGTGTAAGTAGCTAAGGTCTTACTCTACATCATCCTTAGATTTCTGATACATTTTCTACCCTAATTAACGTACACCTGAACACACTCTGCTTTTGACAATCTCATTTCACCAACTTGCAAGGTTTAATCCTCATGAGTCTTCTATATATTCTTCAATGTTAAGGACCTGGATTACCTCAACATTGGTGTGGTGATGAAGTAAATTTTACTATAGTCTGGTTAACAGTGTCTGTATCCAGATTGTTAGGTTAGGTTAGGTTAGGTTGTGGACGCTACTGTTTCGAATGTATCAAGGTGCATCCACGATGTTCGTTAGTACCTTGTTCTAGAGTCTTTGAATTATTTGTAGACTACTTTGACTAGCACAGCGCCATAGCTGAAACTATCCGACCAGTATTTTGCTGTATTTGGGAATGAGATTCGTTTTTCATGTATGTATGTGGATATATGTTGTTGAACTCTATTGGTAAAGTTCACATGTATAGATTTGAATTCATTTATTATAATCCTTAACTTTTTTGTCCAAGATTGATACCTGTAATTTTTTTGTTGTGTCTTAAAGGCTATTTTCTACTGCTTGTATAGCGGTATCGTCTGCAGAGGTAACTAAAGTGTCATCTTCTAATTTAGGCTGTACAAAAGAAATAGAAGAGGTCCCAAAGCACTGTGCCGAGGCACTCCTGCATTAATTTTCCCAAGTTCAGAGTAGGCTTCCTCTTGTTTAATTCTGAAGTGTCTGTGTGAGATGTAGGATTCTAGGATAACAGAGAACTGTATAGGCAAGTACATTTTCAATTTATATCCTTTTTCCAAAATTTATTAAATGCCTGTGCTACTTCGAGAACTATTGTGGAAACACACTTTTTCTTCTTCTAACGACTTTTCTATGAGATTTGTAATTCGGCGGATATGATCGATCGTGGAGTGACTTTCTCTAAATCCGAACTGATAAGATTGAATCAGATGATTCTTTTCAATAATGGGTTTGAGCTGTTTAAGTAGCAGTTTAGGGATCATGATCATCAATGGCATTTAAGTCTAAAAAATATATTAATTTAATGTGTCAGCTTAACTATTGCGTTACTTGGTATTTGTCTTAGGATTTTACAAATTATGAGATCAAATCTGGGAGCTTTTCGAGAATCTTGTTTTCTTTAATCTTTTTTAAAATTTCTTTAGGATATGCTAGCTTAATCTCTGCTTCTTGTTTGGCAAATCTTTCAGCTTTCAGTTGATTATTTTTTGCACATTTGCCATCCTAATTGGTAGTGTTTGTATAATAGATTTTTTCATTCCTTTAGTGACTTTTAACTGTGTGTTATTTAAATTTGTCTTGTCAATAGGGGTTCTAGATTGGTGCCAATTACTCTTTAACTAACAATGGATCTCCTCTCAAATAGTACTACTTCAGTGACAAAGCAACTAGTACGACGGGTGTTTATTCGATCACTTTTTAATTTGTTTGAACTAGAATAGAAAACGCTAAGTATGATTCGTATTATGAGAAACTTGATCGCTGGATTAATGAAAATTTTGAGTTCTGAATACCATATATTTGAAGATTGTTATTTTCGGACCATTTTCAAACTTTCTTCCCCAGATCAACCACCTTTATAGATAATAATTCTCCATCATTGAGCTGAACCTCACCTATCTTAATGAATTTGAGTGTCCAACAGCTATGACAAAACAAAAATTTTACCAGGGTCTTAAAAACAGGTAGTCACCAGAGCCCGTCTCAAATAGAGGTCGATTCGAGCGTCTGTCTGGTGGAATTATGAAGATTTAGTGTACTTCGAAACCATTCAAGATGGTTGAGCTATAATTGCCGATGCATATAGTGGACAGCTGATATGAATGTATGAAGTTTTTTGTAAAAATATCCAGGTTTAGTTAACCAAAAGCGGGTTCTCCTTCAACAAGATAATTCTAAACCACATATTGTAAAAGTTAAGCGAAATAAGATCGAAGGACTTCGTGGTTATGAACTCCCACCTCATCCAGCATTTAGTAGGAATCTTGTACCGTCAAATTTATTCACAATCATGGCGAAATTGGTGCATTTAAAAAAATTTGAATCCAAAGGAGATGCGGACAATGCAATGCGACAATTATAAGTGTATGTTTTAGTTCAATAATTGTTCAATAAATGGAGTATTCAATTCCGCAAAAGCTCGCTCAACGACCTTTGCCCAATAGCAGTTGTAATATCTGGTTAAAGCCCAAAATTTTCTTTCAGGATGATTTTCCCTTATGAACTGCTTTAATCTAGATCTAATACAACTCTTTTTCATATACTTTAGCGGTTGAAGAATTTTCAGAAGGACAAATGTATGCTGAAGAACGACCACGAGAAGATATCGTCAACTATACCAACACTTTCGAGTTTTGTGCCTTCTGGAATACACTTCTGAATTCATTTCTTCGACTTTCTGACAATAATAATTCTATTATTCGCTGTTTCACTTCCATCAAAAGTAAAACATGACTCTTCGTCGATAATGATTTTCAAACCTTTAGCGGCCGAAATCTAGTTATCAATGAGACTTCCAAGTTTTGATTTTTGTTCCAATTGTTGCTCTTCAGAATGTTTGGTGCCGATTTTCTTGATTTTTTAACTACATTCTTTTACTTTAGAATGTTGCACATATATTTTGCACAATTTTTGCAAATTGACTTTCCGTGAGCCGCTCTAACCAAAGCTTCCCTCTTCTTTTTTTGACATTTTTTTCTGCTTCTGCTAAACACGCTGACAGGTATCCTAAATTGTTTGTCTGGCTATTCCCATTCTTATAAAATAATTAACCGTAAACGATTTCTTCATCTTGACTTTGTTAATAAAACTTCTTTCATATTTGCCATTCCTCAAACTAAACTTCTAACAAATACTTGAGACATTTGATAACTGCCAAATTGCAAAAAACAATTTGTAATATTCTCAGTAAAGGCCTACTTTACTTGCTAAGGTGTCAAAGTGAACGGATTTTTTTTTACCATACCCTTAATGGTACCAAAATCTCATAGAGCATAAAACCATAGAATACGTTGGGTTCTCTTTTGATTATTAAGGCTCTCTTTTAGTTTGATTATTTAGTAAACAGAGTGGACATTGGAAACAGTCATTAATTATGAGACACCATCTATATTTTTTAAAAGTATGATATAAATTATTTCATAAATACGCACTAATACCAAATTGATAAATGAAAAATGATGTTTACATCTACATCATCTAACAACATCTAACAAACCCTCAGTCCACGTGCACTCATCATCTCCACTGTTTACCAATGAAAACATCGAATCGTGAACATAAATGCATTTCTATTGGCCGAAACTGTCGGAAGGCGTATGTACACAATTTCTTTGTAAAAATTCCTGTTAGGCAGTCTGCGATAAGCAGTGGCGTAGCTTAGTGAAATTTATTTAATTCATAAATTTCTTTAATTGAATAGAAATATGGCGTTCTCTAGACCATGCCTGAATGAAGTCAATGAAATTGCACAGTGCAGTGAGAATAAAGACAAGTATGAATTTTTAATAAATACTTAGATCTACAAACACAGCAAGTTATTTTTAACATATTTGAATGTTTTAAAAAAGAAAATATTCAGCAATCTGATAATGCAATCATAATAAGAATTGCTGAGTTAACTAGAGTAAATAAATTTTCTATTAATACAGTAGTCCCGAAAGGGGTTGCTGTGGATCATTCACAGAGCCGAAAAATATGTAGAGAAAAACTGAAATCAGTTGACAAAGCTACTCAAGATTTTATAATTAAAATATTTATAAAAATAATAAATTTATAAAATAAAGTATCTCCCCAGATGAAACAAATTTTTCGCAAGAGTTTTTATAATCTGTAATTGATATTGGACGAACTATACTTACTAACGGTAAAAATGAAATAATTTGCGATATTAACGAAAATGAAAAAATTTAGTATGAATTTCAATATTTAAATTTCCGATGAGTAACTTTTCACTTCCGACTAGTATTCATATAAACCAAACACGTTATTTTTCCCCTAACAAAAAAAATTCTTGTGGATTTGTGTCGCAGATAAAAAGTAAAATAGAGTTTTAAAAAGTGTTAAGAACCCGGAAAAAGCTTGCAATTTGCCGAGAGAAATCCGATAATAAGCTTTTAAAAAAGTTGGAAGCTCCGAGATATTATTTTGTTGGACCCCAGGTCATAACCAGAGATGGACTCTTGAAGTTTCCAGTTGTCATTTTCAGAATACGAGGCAGGAAACGTATGGAGATTAAATATAAGTAAAACAAAAAACATCTTGGGGAAGAGTTGTTGCAATAAAAAATATTTCACAAAATACAAAATACAAGAAGCAATGATCCTAAGATCGAATATATCAGCATAGTTGAAAGTATAGCAGCATACAGGTTTTGAAAAAAACATCAATTAGAAAGCTCGAAGCTAAAGAGATGGATGGAATTAGAAAAAATATTTAAGAAGGTATCAATATGTCCATCAAACCACAGAAGTTTGATTATCGAGCAAGACAAAGAATTGGAGGACATGAAAAAGTAGGAAAAACAAATAGTATATGTAAAAAGTAAGTATAATATCGAAATCACTCTAGAAGAAGAGTTGTGCCGAGAGTTTTTAATAAAATTATTATTTTTCAACGTAGGACATATTTGTTAGCAATAAAATGGAACATTTTACCTGAAATCAGACTCCGTTTTTTAATGTTACAGATGAGTTGCTCTAGTGCCTCAGATATAAACATCAGTCGATGTGATATTGATGAGTCATATTTTTTAACTGTTTTCAAAACATTTTCAATTACTCTGTTAACATTTTTTCCTACATTTCTTCAAACTATATATAAACATATAAAAGTATAAATCACGCTGCAGTTGACAACTATATATTATGCTTAAGATTGTTCATAATTATTTTCTTCTGCAATCTTTAAAATCAATATCAGATAGATTTTTAAATGCACCAATAGGATTAGTTGGCAATGCTCAGAAGGTACGAACGTATGAATGAGTGAGAAAAATTTTGCGAAGGGTACAAATAGAAAAATTGATATTTTCGAATGGTACAAATTAAAAGAAAACTGCTTGTATTTTTTTGTGAAGAAAATCTTATTTTTTCCTTTTAGGAGCGACCTCCTAATATTTTCGCGTGTTTTTCATTTTCTCGAGGGGTACAAATCATTTAAATTTTATTTTCGGATGGTACAAATCAAATCAAAGCCAACCGTATACCGTTTATTCAGAAAATAATTTATTCTCCTGCCAGGATCGGCTCGATCTTGCCACCATCAGAGAACACAGATGTAGGTGGTAGTGTTTCGACAAACTATTAGTTTTTGAAAAATTGCTTTTCAGGATACCCTTTGGTGTCGATGATCGTTTTTGTTTATAACAGATATTCAAGTACTCAAATACTCAAATTATATTCCTTAATTTAGACGTTCACTATGTAAATATCATAT
Organism: Diorhabda carinulata; assembly: GCF_026250575.1. Classification (NCBI taxonomy): domain Eukaryota; kingdom Metazoa; phylum Arthropoda; class Insecta; order Coleoptera; family Chrysomelidae; genus Diorhabda; species Diorhabda carinulata. The sequence continues at coordinate 19,024,720 of NC_079462.1, forward strand.
GAGCAATAAGAATAAATCATTTTTAAACGTATATCTACCTAAAATCTACTCGAGTGTATAGCAACCCCAAGAGGATTTCCTTTATTTAATAATGAGGGGTTAGACAATTGACAATTGCAATTAATGAGGTAATTTGACGATATGTGAACAGCTGTTAGACAAACAAACATGTTAACGGGGTTCTAAGGGTGATAAAGTTCATAACAAACGGGTGGAAAGAAGACCAATGTGCAATATAGTATAATTAATATAGCTAGTGAGTTGCACTTGAAACAGATTTATGAGTATATAGGGTGTATTATAACGCTTTAAGTTGAATTTATAAATTTACTAATAACAGTATTAACACCTTCACATACGGTACTATACGCGTGGTTGTATATTTTAAATACGCTCTTTCGGTAACATAAAATTTACCTAGATATCGTTGTTAATGCTCATATGATGGTAGCAGCGATGTGTTGAATAGCAATAAATTTAAAAAATCAGTACAAAACTACTCTCCCATACAAACTATTGAAGATAAAATGACAGAAATTCTAAAATTGAATTCCACAATTCTACTATAAAGTGACCATATTGTCGAGCGTTTTTATAGACTAATCAAACTGTACGTTTTGCATGTACGAAAAAGGAAAGATTCAGTATTAGTTAATAAAAAAGTAAGTGACATTAACTGTTTAATCTTTTATAAATTCACTTTTCACTAACTTTTCGAACGTATTCATATTTAATTATGTAATTGTTTATTTTTTTATTGATCATTATGTAATCTTTTGTAATTATAATACATTTTGATTTTCCTATTATTTCTCTGAAAACTTTCAATTCATTGTCTTAGTTTGAGCTTAGTACTTTTCCTGAACTATCCATTTTTCCATTGTTTATTTTATTGGAGATGTAACGATGTACTTGTATGTCTATTTGTTGGTGGCATAGGATCGTTCTATTTATTGCCTAATAATATTATTGTTCTCTTAGCTCTTTATTAATTCTGCCTCTATTCATCTCTGATTTTGATGCCTAAACATCCATATGCCGATACTCTTTTTAAAATGTTTTGTTTGTATCTTCTTCTTATTATCATAAGTTTCATCGTGTTATGTTTATTTCCATCCCCATTCTTCAACTTATGCATCTTCCTTGTATATTTTGAGCTCACAATCGACACTATATCAACTGCGGCGTGTTTTCCAACTACTTAATTGATGTCTTTGAACCTCATTCAATTATAAATGAATTTAACATTGATGCAGATATGAGGGAGTTCCTGGAAACGACATCTCACTTCCTCAAAAACAGCAATAAACAAGTCCCTAATTCAATCCAGACGAAGATAAACCCCAAAAAAATCTCCAGGATACGACTCTTGCAAGATCTTTCTAAAAAAGGAGTCTAATATCTTAAGCAGCTGTATAATTCGATCTTAAAAACAGTATCATTTCCGCTATTATGACAGTTGGCTCAAGTCTTATTGATACCAAGGACGGACAAACCAGCTTAGAAAATCGATCAGTCTTCTGAAAATAATGTCCAAACTTCTATTGGAGAAACTTGAGCTAACTCTGAGTACTAAGCAAGTAATACCTGATCAACAGTTTGGCTACCGATCACAGCACAATATCCTAGTACAAGTGCATTACCAAAAATATAAATTTGTCATTTAAAAATAAAGAATAATATTCTGCTGCATTTCTAGACATATCACAGGCCTCTGACAATATTTGGCATGATGGTTTTCTATATAACAACAGATAAAACCTCTCACATATTTCCTTATCCTAAAAATTTATCTACAAGACCGGTACTTCCAAGCAATATTGCTAGACCAAACTATAATCTTGCATCCGATAACCTCAGATGTGTCAAAGGCATAGGGAAGCGTACTGGGACCTATTCTATATAGCTGAACTTTCTAGTAATATCAATATAACTACTATGATACTGCTGTTCTATTCTCTCACCAAGACCTATCTGCAGGATCTCTAGCACTCCAAATTAACCTTGGTGCTGGCGCATCAAAGTAAATGAAGAAAAGTTCGTCCACATTACTTTCACACGGAGAAAGGGCACATGTCTAACTGAACGCTCAACGATCATTTCTTATCAAAACAAAAGCAAATCACATATTTAGGAATACACCTAGATCACAGACTTATCTGTAGCATATACATATTCAAGAAGCATGAAAATTAGGATCGAGACTACTATAAACTATGTAAATTATCAATAATTTATTAGCCTACCAAAGCGATTATGAAACCAAAATGTTATGGGATACAACTCTGAGGCGCAAATGAGTCCTCTGAGTCCAAATCCAAGATAGAAGTTCTAGAAAGGTCTCATTCCAAAGTTTTTCAGTTTTGTAAAGACCTCTTGGTATGTACCTAATAATGTAATTGCTCAGGACACCCAAATAAAAGGAGTGAAAGAAAAGATATCCAATCTGTCTCAGAAATACGCTCTAAAGCTTAGCAACCATCTTAATAATCTGGCATGGAACCCAATGGTACCACTTAATAAGCGAATGCTACGTAGACGTTACACATGTGATTTACTTAATAAATTTTAGAACTGTCAGACAGAAAATTAATTTAGTAATAAGTACTGGACTATTTCCTATATGTCCTGTTAATTGTAAAAACCCATTTGCTTATTGTAACTACTGACCCTAATCAGAAGAAAGTCCATATGGATGCGACGATGCCAGTTCCATTCTTCACATTTCCCTTGTCCTTCTGGTTTACCCTGTATTTTTTCATACACTGTTTTTCGGAATATTACCTAGATTAGTATCGTATAAGTATCTTTCAAATTATTCTGTAGAATATATGACTGATAATATCACACATGATTTACCTTTGTGTTAATATTACATTTATATTCAAATATTTGGTAACTATTTAACCGTTACCTTTATCTTTACCTAGTGTCATGTTGGAAAGAAGCCGTAAAATTCATTTTGAACCTCAGACCCAGCTTTATACTTAACCCAACGGAAAGAATGGGTAAAAGCAAGAAAAATATATATGTAGCTCAGAAAAGACTGTGGGAATTAAAAATCTGTTGTTTTTCTGAGAAAGACAGCACCACTAAACCTTCTTATAAGCCCGAGTGAGATGGAGAGCGTCTACTTAAGAATTTAAAATTCTTTTAGAGAAAATCCGTGAGAGTGTGGCACTTAAAGAGAGCCGGTTGGAAAGGATCTATGAAATGGCATTTTAAGTTGGATTAGGTTCAAATTTAAAACACTGCCAATAATACGCAGCCAAAGGGAATGAACACCAGCAAATTTAACGGATTTTTATCTTCACTAAACTTTTTGCATCGGTTGCTAGATTATTTCTTTTTTGTTATGTATAAAGGAAATAACGATGATACGAACGAACGGTTTTACCTTTTGGAAAAAGAGATTAATTAAAAATCGGAATTAGAAGGTGAATACATTCCAAAATTTCATTATATTTACTTAGGATAAGCAACGTCTAATTTTTTATGATATAAATCTATTCAGAAAACTATGCCAGCATATTATCGGAACGGCAATTTCAATAAAATCGATTTTAGTACATAATTTTATGATCTACAATTTTTGTCTGAGGTATTTTTATGATAAAACTTATTGTTTTGCACACCTTTTTAACCTTTGACATTAAATAAAATTTTTCCACACACGGGTATGATAGGGAACCAAATTTTATTTTCAATTATATTTTAAACAATTTTATTTATTTATTGCTTGAGCGTATGAACAGAACTTTAGAAATAATCAACACTATAAAGAGATGTAAATTAGAATACTAATGCATCTAAATGTTCTTTATTTTGATTCTCTTTTGTTTTAAAATTAGTTTTTATATTGATAATTTTTAAAAGAAAGATAAATTTTGACGTTTCGACTTTTCTTTATGTCTTTATCAAAAAATTTTGACGTAAAGAAAAGTAGAAACGTCAAAATTTATCTTTCTTTTAAAAATTATCAAATGAAAAACTTATTTTAAAACAGAAGAGACCTAAAATCAAGAACATTTAGATGCATTAATATATCAAAAGGTTTAAGAAATAAGAAATTAAAGAAACTAGAATACTTTGGTCATGTGATGTGCAATCCTACAAAGTACTACCTTCCTCACTAGAGAATGCTAGGTTAAATAATGAGTAGGAAAGTCATAGGTTGGCACACAACTTCGTGGTTGAAAAATCTTCAATCAATGGTTCGGGCAATTAGCAACTCAGTTATTCCGGAGTGCAGAGAGAGAGATAGAGAGAGATTCGTTGAATAGAATTTGGTAGAATAAGGAAAATTTTAATAGAAGGAGGGTTTGTTGGAGTGAGCCCTGATATAGGAATTGCTCCTCTGCAGGGTCGTTTTTTAGTAATCTTTAGTACTCTTTTACAAACCAGCAACAGTAGCTTGCCTATGATGATGAGGTTTTTTTACATCACAAGTAGCTGGCGCTTTCCGAGTGGCTTTTGTTGGTAATTGTTTATGAGGAGTTTTTCCTTCAATCAATTTTCTAGCTGTTTGTTTGGTACGAGCTCTCTTTTTTTTTGTAAGTATACGAGAAATTTCAATATACTATACCGTTATAGTAGTTAGACAAACATACAATGAATGAGAGCAATCTAAAGAGAGAGAGATGCGTTGGATAGAATTTGATAGGATAAGGAAAATTTTAATAGGACGAGGATTTGTTTGTGTGGGCCCTGATATAGGAATCATGATAGCCAATATAAAAGCCAAAGATCGATAATGGTCAAGGCACGCGAAAAAGAAGAATGCTTGACATTTATTAGTGTTATTTGTTTTTACTTAGTCTAGCGTTTCGAATACTCGAGAGTGATCGATCAAGATTTGTTCGATACCCAGTAAGTTTTGCTACGATATTTTATTTGTCGCCAACACGTTATTTCATATATGTTATTTGTTATTCGTAATAGTGAATATGTTTTCTATTGCACAGAAAATGAGTACATCCTTTCTATTTGGATTGCGATGAATTCAGGGAGTTCTGAAATTTATTCAATTAATCAAAATTGAGTTTTGTTGTCTATCTACTATCATTTTCCTAGCATAGAGTTCGCGTATGTCCACATTACTGCTTTCAAGCCTACGTTTGATGATGAAACCTAAGAACAAATAGCGGTATATATTGACTTTTCTCATAAATGTTTGTGAGAAGATTACAATTAAATTCATACTGAAAGAGTTAGAGTTACTCTTTATATTTTGTTGATTTATATAAATTAATAATATTTATCGGTAAAGTTTCTAGATACATTGTATCAGTTACTGAAGTTTGTAACTGAAATCGCTAGAGCTAGATCATTAAACGAACTACTACTTATAAATATATCGAAACGTAGTGGAAATTTCACTGGGTCTGATTTAATTGAACAATAATTTAAAGGAGTAACAAATGGCGTAAGGGAATCATAGTAGATAGTCCATATCCAACGTTTTGTGCTAAAATAAACAGCGCGAGAGAATAGTAATAGTCAAAGTTGGCCACAGTTACTTTATCAAGTAGGCTGCTAGAATTCACAGCGCTATCTACTACTTTGCGGTAGTTACGTAGACATCATAACCAGTGGCGTAACATAATCACGACGTTCGATAGATAGTGTTGGACGCGAACATATATAAAAAAGTGGTTACCTAATAACCAATCTTTCTTATCATAAGAAATAGAGACTAGCGTCTATAATAACTTTAGGAAAGATAGAAGCTAGTATCCAAACCGGAGGTGTACCTCATACTACTGAAGCTAGAGTAGCCTACAATAATGTGATTCAATAGTAAGTCATATGATTGCGCATATAAAAGATTCTTATAACGAATCTTGTTAATTTTTGTTCCCAATAATGTTTTGATAGTCTTTAAATATCTTCAACAAATTCTATACATATAGAACATGTCAGAAGAATTTTTTTCATACAGTTATCACAGATTCTTCCTTCCTAACTTCCATTTGATCCTATAATCTTTATCTTCTTATAAATATCTGACTGTTTTTATCATCGATAAATTTTCTTTTCGACTTCTCCGCGGCCATTTAATATTTCTACCTATATATATTTTTTATATCAATATTTCACGTTTCTTCTCAATACATCTCAGGATTAGGCCACTTGGCCACTCCTTCCTTTTGCATATGTTATTTGATATTTTCTGTTATTTCACTATATCACATCAGACATTGAATATGTGTGTGTGTGGGTTTGATAGATTCATCCATATTTGACTCTATTTTTATCTCAATTATTTCCGTATTTACGAACAATTACAGCCTTGTTATTTAGACAGTTCTGCCATTTTCTCTTGAAATAAATTTGCCCCATTAATGTCATGACCATTTGTAGTGAAGCTACGTGTTCTACTAAATATTCGTATTTGTACTCAAAATACTAAAAATGGATCTAAGCTTTATTCAAATATAGTGCCTCATGCTTATAAGTAAGATACATTTTTCTATATCATGACTGAAAACCTTATTACCTTGATCCCAAACGTCGAAGAGGTTAATTTAAGAACGTATTTGGAGGAAATTCTTTTATTCTTGATGTGAAATCAGCAGCTATACTGCAATTAAATTGTAGTTTCCAGCTTTTGCGTTAAGATTAATTAAAAACTTTATATCGTCATCTCAATTTGCAATTCTCTATTTCTTTATCAACATTATGATACCATTAGATCGATAATTTTTGGAGGCATCTAACAGAAAAATTCGTAAAGGCTGAAAAACCCAGCGCAATTAAAAAGTATAAAAATAAACCTTTGCAGCTTCAGACCGCCTTTTTGTTTAAAGCTATCCGCACCCCCTATTAACTTACTTGAACTGTTTTTCTTCAATTCTTTTTTAGAAATTGATATCTGGCCACCATTCAACACATTCAAAACTTTTTCGTCTTTAAGTTTTTTGTATATACTACATTTGGGGTTATGGATAGAGCAATCGACGATATAGCAATATCCAAATTCTATTAGGCTTAGAACAACTTTTTTGCATGCTTTTTTGCAGTTTTTGTTTCATTTCAGTACTAACTAAGGTTTATTAGTTTGTAGTCGATAATTTTGAAGTTAATTTGTTCTCATTTGCTGATTAAGTTTAATTATAAAAGGCAAGTAAATTGGAAGAGAATTTGGACTAGATTAGAGGAATAGCAATGATGCAGTCTTGACCAAAAGATCATTAAGGTCTCCATAAACCCGTCTACCTCCCTTGGTTGTATGTTTATTACTTGTTCCTTTTTTGAGAAATATGAGCCAAGGTGTTGCGTTTTCTTATGGACAACTTGACAATTGCAAAACGGATGTTCAGCTGTATATGTGGATTCCTTGCTGTAGCAAAAGGTATAATCGAAAACTTTTCTTCATGTTCCGCAGGTAATTCTTCGACGGATAATTTGTATAACTTCTTTTGGAGTACCCCAAATCCGCTGATTGCTTCAAATTTGATCAATCTTCTTTTTATAACCAATAATTAATGATAAAGCATTTTATTAACTCAAAAATGTTTCTCAAGTGATTGAAATACAACTAAGTAATGATGTGAAATATCTTCTAATGTTATAAAAAAATGATTGTTGTTTTTTATAACTATAGAACAATAGAGATTTATAGACGAAATATTGAAGATCAATTATCAATCGAGATCTGGTATTTACAGAGTATTTAACAATAATAAAGAAGAGAGTTAACAGGGACAATCGTAAGAACAGATGGAAAAATTGACGAAGAGGTAGCCAATAGAATAAATGAGACAATATCCACATATGTAGCGCTTTACAGAATATTTTTCAAACAAAAAAGAGACAACAAAACGTACAAAAATGAGAATCTACGAATCAGTACTTCCACCAATGCTGATCTGTGGTTGCGAGTCCTGGGACGCTAATCAACAAATTGAATCAAAAAATTAGAACACGTGAAATAAAGATACTGAGAATAATAGAGGGTATGAAGAAACTCGATAAGGAATGACATAATTAGACGTGAACAGTTGAGATGGTTTGGACACATAGTGAGAATGAAGAAAACAAAGAGAAGAGGATAGACAGAACCAGAAGGAAATATAATGGAGGAATAGGAAAAAACCTGTAAAAATGAGAACTGAATTGTAGACGAGCTAAACAGGAAATAAAATATAGAATTAAATGAAAAGAACTATCAATTCTATACCTAGAAGAGGTTGCGGAAAAGTAAGTAAGTATTAAATAACTAACAATAATAAAACTATAACATGAATTTCCCATTATTATATATTTTCCTTTTCGGGATAGTTGTAGCACACCACTGATGTAAAAGAGAACATTTTAATTAAGGTGATTAGGTACCGCTCTCAGAGACTTATGTATACAAATAAATTAACTTTAAAAGTGAATTAATTGCTTCTTGCGTTTAGGACGAGGCACGAAATTAACGTGTCTCGTTTGAAATTAGACTTGTTGAAATTTCTCATTATGTCTCTTCTTTGTTGTACTCTAGTTCGTCTGAGGTTTTCCTTTTTCTCGTAGAAATGAATTGTAAACTGTCGGGAGATTGAAATGAGGTTACTCTTTGCTTTCCAATTTCCGACAATCCTATTTCCCTATACAATTTAAATGACCTCATAAGACGAGAGCGGTAGGTTTTGTCAATTTTTTTTGTTAAAAATTTTAGGATATTTATTATTCAAATTAGTATTTCATGTGATTTAAAATGTGTTAATAGAATTTGGTAAATTATAGAGAGAGATGCTATATTGCCAAAAATTGTCACAATTTGTAGGCAAAAGCATGTAAAAATTAAAAAGCAAATATAAAAATAACTATATAAAGATACAAATACAATGAAATTTCAATATACAGAAGGAAACCACAATGAATAACAAAATAAAAGCTAATAGTAATAGGTAATAATTAGTATTTAAGTTCGTAACAAGATCAAACCAGTATGCAGCATGCCAGGAATTAAATATTATTATTAGAATAGAAGTCGTTTACAAAATAAAAGACACTTTTCAGTAAATTATTGCGAAATGCGGGAAAAGATTATATGGATTCGATTTCAATTAGCAAGTGATTGTGCATTTTTTTGCATTGTAAAATATTGATCACTTAACTAATTCTGAACGCCCTATTTCTAAGATCATTCACAATGGACCATGTTTCTTTAGAAACATTACGAGAATTGGCGAGTTTCTTATTATAATAAATATCTTTGGAAGGTTTTATTATCTTATGCTAAATTTTTCTGTATAGTTTCTCATAATTTTTGAAGAAGACATTATCGGAGAATTTCTTTAAGTAAGAGAAAGATCGCATACTGTTGGCAGATATACGTAAACCTTTAGTGAACCAGGGTTAATTTTCTTATGCTTATTTTCAATACGCCCGGGGAGAAAAGAATTGGATGCCAAACTAGTTAGTGTTTTATGAATCTAGAAAATTTGAAGTCCACATCACCAGAGAGCATGTTCCAGTCAGTTGTTTGATAACGATGATCGAAGTTTTGAATACTTTTTTCCGAAAAGATACGGCATAATTTGCGAGAAGCATTTTTAGTATTGGATTTCACCGAACATTTTGTTAACACTGCTTCATGTTCGGAGAGACCTGAATTAAAGACAGTACAGTACAGATAGTACAGTACAGACAGTACTACTCGACATAGTCTATAGTACAAGAACTGGTCTTAATTATTCTGGTTGGTGCATGCATATACATGACTATATCAAAAATTGACTGAAGACATTATTGACCAGCACACACACTGAAATGATTAATAATGAGATCGCCAAAAATAAGTAGTTTGCTTTTTAGATGTAAGGACTCCAGTAAGGTCAGTAGTTTGTGACAGAAAGTACGTACGTCAGCGTCAGGTGTTCTATAAATACAAACAATATAGAGGTCATAAGTCTTATGGTAGATGATAGAAATTTCGAATACTTTCTCAGATATTACGAGTATATCATTGAACTGTCTTATTTCGGAATAGTCGTTGTTTGGGGACATGATTATAGTATTTCCATGAGATAAATTAGTTCTATTGAATCTGACTACTGTGGTATAGTTTTTGACAAGATCAGTCCCATTATTATATACTAGGGTTGCTACTTAAGTTTGGTGGTAAACAATTAAAAACAAATATTTATAATTGGATGTGGCTTTATTGTTTTTAAAAATATTCTCTTCTGAGATCAATACAGTTTCGCATGCATTGGAATCAATTGTCGAAGCATTTTTTTCCATTCCTATTGAGGTACCTCCAAAATATGTGACTTGAACGCATCAACCACTTCTTCAGGAATATTCTATTTTTGATCTACCGGAATAAGAAGAAATCATTGGATGCCAAACAGCGGATCACCCATCAATTCAATGTTTTGACTGTTCAAAAACGTTTTTTTTTGAACTAATGTGTGAGAGCTTGCATTTTCATGGCGGAGAATCATTCGTCTCGTGCGATTGGTTTCCTTGATTTTTTTGATGACTTCTGACAATCAAATGCTGGTGTATCATTTAGAATTGATCTTTCTACGTTGACCTAATGGAACAGTAGCGACATGTCCAGTGCTTCGTGAGCGAACAACTTTTGTTGGATTTGGCTCATCTTGCAATATTGAACGTATGCGAGTGGAGTATCAGTTATAGCACTTCGTCGATTTTTTCTGGAACAACAGCCGATTTTGGACAACCTTCACGAAATTTATCCTGTAGCGAAGAGCGACAATGATTGGGACAATGATTCGGAAAATTAGCGAAGCACGGCTGCTCGAGATGGTATTTCAGCACTAAAAATAAAAAAGACTTGATTGGCACCAGTATGACATCACGTTCTGAGTACGTTCACCTTTGAAAATGTCAATCCTCATGCATGTCAGATTTGACATATTCACATCAGTATTGCCCTATCTCAAAACTTAAGTCCCCTTGTACCTAAGAATAGTCCGGTTAAAAATACGCTTATTTCTACAAATAATAGGACAGTCCACTTTAATTAACCCCTAACAATCTACTTTTGCAACATCCCAAATTACAGCAAGTGTGTAGCCACCTTATGAAAGCTTCCATCTTGGTGATATTGCCAAGATCAATGGTCATATTTTACGAAAATTGAGTATAGCATTTTACTGCTAGGTATTTTTTCTGTGTTATTGGATGTTTATTAATAATTTTTCTTAACTCAGTTAGTGGAGTATTTTTATATGTGCCTTTCTTTCGAGTGTAGAGTAGAATGTAGTGCTTTTTATAACAGAGGTTGTTTGAGAGTGACACTTGGAAATAAATTTTATGTTCATTTTCTTATGATACTTCTTTATTTTTATATATATTTTGAATTTTGTATAACCACGATCGTGCAAATTCCAAATTTCTAAAAAATAAAAAATCTTGAAATATAAAATTAACATCTATTAGTTGGGGATCATAGCAGAAGTTAATCTTGATTATGATAAAGTATTGCTTATAAAAGCTAGGGATCTTTTCATTTGTAATTTTCTTGATCTTAATTTTTGTCGAAAGCTTATATCCGTCATTGATTCTCAGAAAAAATCAAATATGTAGCATTATGACAAATACCTAGCAAATTAAACATTATTTCTTAATCACTTATGAAATGATTATGACAATTGGCAAGAGAGGATATCCTGTAGGTTTCTTCGTGAAAAAAGTATATGAACATTTTCTCAATTTCTATATTTTTGAAAATCTTGTGTACAGTTGCATTTCATATGCTGCAACTTCATAAATAATTAAATCTAAGCTGCTTGTCTGCTTTTTGGTTCTCCAGCCTTTCTCTTCCCTTGACAAAATTGTGCATAAGACCTTCCAGTGGAATTGTATTCGCCATGTTTCTTGATTTTAGTCCAGTTAATATGCCATTTCTCATTTTATGCTCACAATTTTTTTCCAAATTTAATCTACTACGTTTATATGAACGAAAACACATAATTTTGTCTTTTGTCTATATTTTACTATAAAATGAATAATGTCGTGTAATTTGGGCGTCAGTCTGATAAATTTGTGTAAGAATCCTAGCGTCAAGCAATTTGAGGCTATTTTCTAATGTTTCCGAAACGAATGCTTCCCAAATATGGATATAAGTAAATTAATTATTACTCTGGTGTATGAAATTTAGTGTCTCTATGTTAAGACGAATCCTGATTATAAAATGTGGACATGCTCTTCCAGCTTAACATCTCCACCTGCATCAACTACTGATGTGGCAGAAGACCTACCGAAGCTTTGACCCCTATACAGATATGCATTTGGTAACTTTAAGTATATCCAAATATATTTTTACCAATTTTCTGTATTGTACCGTGTAGATCATTTAAGAACAACGGAGGTCTGGTCACTTTAGGTGGACAAAGGTCAGCATACTTTTTAAAAATAACAAAATACATTTTTCCATTTCATGTATTGCATTTTGTTACTACGACTAGTACCCTTTATGCCTATGATCAATGCAACCTTGAAAAATTTTTTAATGTAGCGTAAAATTCTATAATTTTCACGTGTAATAAATGTTCTGGTTTTCTTCGGTTGATAACTGTTTAATTGTCGTATGAAAAGAGCACTCATATTCAAGCATATCTTTTCTGTGTTATATTATTATTTTTTGTGCTTCATATTTATTATAATAATAATGGATTGAAGGACAAGAGTCAGAGGGATTTGTAATGAACATAGAGTTACTGTTATACAAGAAATTTTAGAAATTTCTTTTGGAGTAATTATTCGTGGATATTTTGCACTATAGTTTCTCTACTCAAATCTAGTGTCAAATATTATACCTTAAAATTCAAGATTTTTTTGATAATCGATTCAAATAATCAGACTATTCTTATGTTATTTTATCGAAGGTTTCACTATTCATATTGTTTATCGAGGATTTGGACAAACCACGAAAGCAGAAATTCCAAACAAACACTTCAACGCTCAAAATTTAACATCAACTTTTCTCAATCTAATTTCCAGGACGTAACTAACCGCATTCTATTTACTTTGGTAAAACCAGGCGCACTGTATAAATAATGGTTGAAGCAATTAGTTAAATATTAGTCTGCATTACCGACGCGGCACTGGCAAATTAACTATTGAATTACTTATGACCAGCATTATTACTTGTTAGTCAGAACGGCCTTAGGTTAGAGAACTTAATGTTTAAAGAATGTGCCATTTCGTTCTTTAAGTAATTGGAGCATTTGTGTTCATTTAAAATAAATGTGATTAAACATTGAAAGAAAATATTTTGCATGTAGAGAAAAGAATATGGAGGGTTGGTTACGATGTTATACCTTCAGTCTCTGAAGACGGTAACATGGTTATCGAAACGCGAGTCAGACAGTGTAACAGTGTTGGTGTATCAGTATACTATCTATATATCTAAACCATTAGAAAACAACAAAGATTTTACAAATAAAAAGTACAAGTATTGTTTGACCTGGAAGTAGGAATAGTTGTTCGAAAGTAAACAACAACAACCTTGGATGAATAAATCAATAAGAATCTGGCTCTAGTCCTCATTAAATTTGGTGAATGAGCAATATTTTTCACTATTGATAAAAACAAAATTATTTGCTTAACCAAGAAAGTAATTTTGGTCAAATGTTTATGAAAATATATAAGCTAGGCAACATCTCTATGTATCTGTATTCGTTTGGGGTGAAATGACTGCTTTTGTTTACTAAATATTGAGAAGGCATTTTGAATAGATTTGTTGAAATGAAATATTTTTGAATATCCAGATATTGTTTAATTGACATATTAGTGCTAAGACAATGGGTAAGACGTTATTTTTATAAAAAAGTGGATTATTTGAATCCTAACCTTTCATTCCATTGGTGAATATCAGTGGCGTAACTCGACCTTATTTGTTGATAAATCGATTAACTTCTTACAATATAAAATTGTAGATTTCGTACGAAGGTAGAGCAAAGACAAAAGTGGCTAGATGTATTGAAAGTACAGGAAAAATATTTACCGAATTATTTGTTGCTCTCATTTCAAAGCAGGCGATTTTCAGAGGAAAGAAAATCGTGACATAATTTTTTTGAAAAAGAATGTAATCATAACATCGGCAATAAAGAGATATATTATATTTAAAAATACAGTTTATGGCATTTTATGAAGTATTATTTTGATTTAATATATTCATTTTTGAATGTATTTATCAGCATTTTACAAATGGCAATTTTACATCTCCCAACTACATTTTAACGTCCAACGATACAAAGTATCCAACTTAAAGTCGAGTTCCCGCTTCTATAGGAAAGTCGGAGAGGGACGTGAGATTGGCGGATTGCTGATGTCAGCAACCGATTATGTGTGAAAGCTGTAATGTGCAATGTCCGCACAATTGCATATTTATTTGTATTGTAATGTTTTTGTTATACATTTAAACTGTTTTTAACGATGGGGAGTTTCTTATTTTGATCACTAAGACATTCATTTATTTACTGACTGACTTGCTGATAAACAATTGCCTATTTATACCAAACCAATTTCTCGACAGTTGGGTTCTAAAATGTAAGCAAACGTACAGGGTTTTCTAGAAACTGATTCTATAAAAACGGTCATAACATACTATAAATAAGTTATAACAAAATTCAAATATTTGAGGCGCGCTCATAAAATTTTTGATTCTATCAACTTATCGAACTGGACCGGCTTCACCGTCCATGTCGTAGACAAGTTCGCGACAGTATGTTTTGATGAAATATTGATTTGAACCAATCGTTTTTCTATAGTTTTGTTACAACTTCGTTGATTTTTGATAAATAATGAACATTGTTGTATTTACATTGTTAGTACAATCATTTTTTAAAATGCCTAAAAATCTTTACAGATATTTGACTACCTTTTGCATAAAAGAGCAAGATTCCTTAGATATGAAGTTAATATTAAAATCTTATACTGTTTCAAGAAATCCTCATCATTTACCAATTTACACGGAAACATAATCTTAAGATAACATATCCACTGATAAATATACTCCTTCAAAGAGGGGTATAAGCGGGATAATTACAAAGCCAATTCATTTTTTTGACAGCTTGGAAATATTGAAGTAAACTAGATTTTTGAAGTAGTAAATAGTTGGAAAGTTCTGCGTTAGTGGTCAATAAAAAATTCAATTAGACACACTGAACTGAATGAGCTTTAAGGCCGTGCAACATCATAAGGAATGCAGAATCTAGCGAAAGACAGTGAATCCTTTTCCAAATACATAGAACTGTAGATATTCAGTTTTTGTTGAACGTTTATATGAAACTAACAGTTTTCACAAATATTTTTTTGGTTTCATCATTGCCGAATAGAATTATTGATATATTATTAAAATAAAATTTAACCAGCAAATGTTTTTTACTTTCAACAATTTAACCATTTGTTTCTTATAGTTTCAAAGATTCCAGTTACCTATATTCTTATTTTTTGTGCGAATAAGCCATGATGATGTTTTCATTAATCATATTTTGACAAATCTTTGAAGGAAAGTATTGTATGGTTAGTCTTGGTCTCGCAGACCTAAAACTGATCTTTTTCATGTTTTTTGCTTTTTCTACAAGACCAAGATCAAGACCGCAAGACCAAGGCCAGTCTTTCTCAGCATTTGCAATGTAAAAAATCTCACGGTCAATTCCGTTAAATCAAAGATTTAACAAACCTACTTCATTAAATTTATTTTTATACCCTAATAGATGTTCACTTGCTGAACATGTATCAAAGCCATTCTATGGAGTATCATTTGCCAGTGTAATTCCCACAGAAAATATATATCAAAAAAGAAACAATATATATATATATATATATATATATATATATATATAAATATTTTGAAAATTGTTTTTTGAAATATATGAGTTTAATGAATAATGCAAGGTATTTCTTTTTTTTCAAATTTTTAATATAACAAAAAAATTGCCTATCTACGCCACTTATTGCAGCTAACTAACCATACCGAGTTTATCCTAATTACGTCCGATAATTAGCGTCGCGACGCTTTTCTACCGGCGTCTCGGGTGCGCCGCAGCGCAGCGATGTTGTTTTGTTTCTGCTACCAACGCCTACTAGTATCCTAGCAACGACAACGTGAGCATCGCATTCGCTAACTAGATGTTTTATGGATTTTCGACCGTCGGCTTTTTGGATCATCATCAGGGTATTTTTTGTGTCCTGATAATTATATCGGTGTAGCTCAGAAGCGTTTCCAAAAGGGGGCATTCGTTTAATAGACGTGAAAGCTTTGATTTAATAATTGGGAGATTATGATTTATCGAGGAAGTAAGGTATGGTGTACTTCTATTAAATTGAAGGGCTTAACATAATTGTTGGCTCGAATTACATGGAACTTAATTGAGCTGGAAAAATTGTTATAAAATTAACGTATTTGTTATGGATAGAAACATTTTTTCGCACTATACATTGCCCACTGTATATACATAAATATTTAAATATAATTAGCAAACTGAAAATTTATGGAATGGAAAAGAAATACAGAAATAAAATAGAACCGATATGCTGCAAGCTGTATGTTAAATCAGTCGAAGTCAAGTGGAAGTGATAGATTTGGATAAAATGGGAGAAACAGATAAATAAAGCTAATAGAATTTGAGGGATCAGAAATAGATGAATAATGATTACATGGGCATGAGATGGGCATGGTAGGGAGAAACTCTAAGAAGCCATTGGTGGAGAGGGAGCGAAGCAAGACGGTTCGAGAAACATTAAGGTGAATGATAAGGATTCTGAATAGAAAAATAAATTAAACAGGCAACGAATGTACCATACAGAAATTATGAGTCTTAGACGCATCTTTGGCTGAATGCCGAACAATTGAGATAGAGATTGAGCGACAATCCGCAAGACATATTTCGCTAAATCACAACGCCTTGGTAGCAAAAAATTCAAAGGAAAGATAGCGTAGCGCATTTATGAAACCAAACTAGAACTCTTTAAGATTTTTTTCGCATTTGATCGCAATTCCAGTCGGTAGTATTGTGGGTATTTTTTCGTAATTGCCGCTGAGGCAGAACGAAGGAGAAATGAAATTGATGTTCTTAACACAATCGTCAACACTATTAAAAAAAAAATAATATTAATATTAAGACATCTTTCGCTTAATCATAACGCCTTTGTAACAAAAAATTTAATGCAAAGATAGCGTCTCTAGTACCGAGTGCAATTATGAAACCAAACCGGAACTTTTCAAGATTTTCTTCGTATTTCATGTCGATTCTGTTCTCTTGTCTTCTGAGTATTATTTTTGGAATTGCTGTTGGGGTAGAATGAAAGAGAAATGAAATTGATGTTCTTAACACAATCGTCAACACTATTAAAAAAAAATAATATTAATATTAAGACATCTTGCGCTAAATCACAACGTCTTTGTAACAAAAAATTTGATGCAAAGATAGCGTCTCTGGTACCGAGTGCAATTATTGAACCAACCCGGAACTTTTCAAGATTTTCTTCGTATTTCGTGTCGATTCCGTCTTCTTGTCTTCTGAGTATTATTTTCGGAATTGCAGCTGGGGTAAAACGAAGGAGAAATGAAAATGATTCACAATCGTCAACGCTATTAAAAAAAATCTTGATTTTATTCTGGAATGCAGAGAGAAAATTATATGCATCAGCAATCCTCAACTCCTATAATTGAAATTCTTGTTTTTTTGAATCGTGTCACACTCGTGACAAATGTTGACATTATATTCTATCGTTTCTTCAAGCTCTATCTTACAGGTTATAATAGAAAAGTGGGTCACAAATTAAACCATGAATAAAACTATAGGACAGATGTAAATTGATTGTCAAGGTAATCCCTCGCCTACGTATCTGTATCTGTAGCTATGGAACAATATGTTATTGGTTTCTTGGCACGTATACCTCAAATTTGAAATAAACAATTCCCTGTCAATTTGCTTACGTTTATTGCTAGTACTACTTTCGAGTGAAGTAAATAATAGAGAAATCTATCGGTGTCAGTTAGAGTAAAAAAGGCTAACAAAAATTATTTGTAGAGCGTTTGTAACAAATATGCCACCATATTGTCTTCAGGTTCAATACATGTCGTACCTAAAATCGGTTTTTTGCCGCTAAAGTCTTTTTATCTTTCCGATATATCACCGATTTTAGTACAATGCGACTTTAGGATCTTCCCGAAAATAAACATTGTATAAAAGTTTATTTCATATTTATTTCCAATAAAATAATTCACTGCATTTTTTTAATACACTTCGTTATTTACGAACATTTATTAACACCATAATAAAAAATAATCGTCAATATTGCTTACAGTACAGCAAGTTAATTTTCTCTGTCTGTTCAAACCAGAAAGATAATAAACCAAGATCAGGAACTCACAAAAATCGCTCAATTTAGCAAAAAAATTTCCCTCGATTTGATTTCAACCGCAAACACACGTACACGCAGAATTTTCCTCGGCGATAATAAGAGCAAATCAAGCGAAAAAGCCATCCTCTTTATCCACAAAAATAAGTTAAAAACTTCTTCAAGCTGAGCAAACCGATATTTAAACATACAAAGACGTAACTTTTATAAATTTCTTTTTATAAAAAGGGATCCACAAAATGGATAAATAGAATATAAATTCTACTTGTTAGAATATGTTATTTCATAATTTTTTCTATAAATAATTCATTCTGTTACCTTAAACACTGACAGGAAATAAAAAAAGGAAAACTAGACATGAGGACTGGAAATAAATGAAATTAAGACCAAGTACATAATAAGCACAAGGAAAAAAATAACATAGAAATAAGTCAGTATAGATTTGAAAGACTGAAGAGTGGAGGCGCCATAGTAAATAAAGGAAATGAAAGATAGGAATAGATAAAGAATAGTATAAAAGCTTGAATACTAGGACCAAAGCGTAAGATGAGAATGTGAGTAACCAACTGAAAGTGATAATGGAAGAAAGCCGTGTTCATTGTCTCACATCAAGAAAAAAATATAAGAGCTCCATATAACATCCCTCTCCTAATGCGAAGCTGTTATGTCAGCATTTTATAAATTTTGTCATATTATGGTATCTTTGAATAATTTGTCTCATTATTTGAATTTCTTTTAAAAAAAAGATGGTTGAACTATGTTATGATCATCTTGAATGCCACATCGCCCTATCATTTTCTGCTGTGTTGAGTATGGACCTCTCTGCATAACGTTTTGGCTCCATATATTGATTTGGGTAAAAATAATTTTGGTTCCTATTTATATATCATATTGTATATTTGTAGTGATGCTTATTAATTGAAGACATGGTTTGAAGTATTTGGTAGTTTACAGTGTATAGTACATTCTAAATTACCAATATGTCTTTGGTGCTTTGCCAACGGATATTCCATAATTCTAATTTCATCACAATTTGCGTTACTATAATATAAACAAGATCATATAGCAGAAGAATTTTTTGGTAAAATATTTGGAATATTCAGTTGGAATTAATAATTCTTATTCAGATTTTCTTAAACCATATTATAACCAAGAACAGAATTAATAGTAGAAATTTCTAGATTCCCCTGGAAACTACTTCCTTGAAGGAGGTGAAGATTCTCTCCTCCATCCAATTTAAAGCAGTTTTCCAACTCAAACAATAAAATTTGTTCCACACCAAATTTCGTCAGGTATTAGAGAAAATAAAGAAATAATGAAGTGTCCGTATTCCCTCGTATAAACTTTGCTTATTTTCTCGACCAGAATAAAATTTTAACAAGTAATTTTTTAGTTTGAGAAAGTTTGTTTAGGTGTTTGAATTTTAATGAATTAGCTTGAAACCTGTAATTGGTTTAATTGAAAATATTGAATGTGAAAATAAATTTGATTTAATGCAACTACAAAAATTGAATATCTGTCCATATTATTATTAGCAGCGATTTAAAACGAAAACGAAAAAATATAGTTTTGATTAGAATAATCTAAATGGGTATAGACAAGCAAAGACGTGTTTTTAGTACATTTTTTAAATTTGTGAATTACATGGGTTTAAAAGTACCTAATGGAAAGAAGCAACGAACTTTTTAATGTTTAGTTAATGAAGGAAAAATTGCAGATGTATAATATGTGAGAAGTGTCGGGTTTATGCTCACGCAGATTTTAACATAGGATGGATTGAACCCGTTAGTATTAATGTATTGGCAACTGGAGCTAACTGGAAAAAGTGGATTCCATAGTTATGGGATCCAATAGATCCTTTGGGTGGCAGTGTCCGTTGAATTTTACATATATACATGGCTTTGATTTACATTTAAAAAAGATCCAAACAAATGTATTGTATATAAGAAGAGGTGTGACCGAAAAATACAGCGATTGATTTTTATAGCAGCAATCACTTACACTACATTTATTTCAACTAATATGTCTTATACTCTCATGTTTTAAAATAGAAAGTGACAAATTTGAACTCATTATTTTGAAAACAAGGTCAGAAAACATGTTCACTAAATATTGAAATCTCTCTATAATTATGGTTCTAAGATGAAAAGACTTTTCATGAATAGTTCACCTTGACATAAATAGGCGAGTCAAGTGAAGTTGAACGTCAAGTACATATTTTTTTTATTGTGGGACATTGTGCAATCAGAATTCATTCCATGAGGAGCAATTGAAAATGAATTTTCAATTTTACAAAAAGATACTGAAACAGATGCTAAGAAACAGATCTGAAAATGAGTGAGACGCTTTTTCTTCATCATAACAGATACACAGGCAGAAGTTATTTCAGATTCACTAGATTTAGGATGCTTAAATCTTCTTATGTGTTCACATACGTCCTACTCACTGGATTCAACACGTACAACATCTGGTTCTTGATGAATATAAAAGATCTGTTAAAAGGGAAGCGTTTTGAGACCATACTTCTTGTAGGCTATAACAGAGCAGATTATTAAATTGAAAAAAGCTTACCAGAAATGTTTCTAGTAATGCATTTTGTACTCAACATATACAGACCAAAAATTGAAGTCAACATTTGTTTACAAACAGAAATAACTTATACAGTGATATATGTAGAAACTAAAAACCTTCTTCTTCTTCTACTTCTTGGAGATCTGTCGATCTGTTAATTCTGAAGCTGCCTCTGCATCTTTTCCTGAGAGGTGGATTGCCAACTATCTTTCCATCTTTTAGGTGGTCTCCCGGGAGGCCTTGAGCCGGGCGGGCTGTTTTCTAGGACTATTCTCGGAAGTCTGTTCTCGTCCATCCGTCTTACATGGTTGTACTACTGCCTCTTACGTAGTCTTACCCATCTCACAATGTCTTGTATAAACTAAAAACCATATCTAATAAATTAGAATATGATTCCCAAGTGTTCATCAATGTTCCATTTTTGAAAATTACCTTTGAATAAATCCTAAATATCAGTCTATACAGTGAGATTCAAATGAAATTACATCCAAATACGATATATGCATACGGTGATCATTCATTATTCTATGATATAAACCCGGTAAGTATTAAACTTTATATTTATAAATGTTTCTTTCTCGTATGTTAATGAATACGGAAGTGAATATTATTATAAAAGATGAAGATATATGTGTTGAGAATTACCAGATATTTCTTTTACTCGAAGCAAACCAAACTATTTCTTCTAGATAAATTGTCGAAAGCGATTACGAAAACAACCAATTTCTTTATAAAAAAGTCAGTCTCCTTTGAATATTGATAACCCGGCTTAAGACTTGTAAAATAGAATTGATATGGAATGTTTGACGTCTTCTTTTCAGTACCTTTTTCAAAAGTATAAGGGGTTTAAAAGTACCGAATGGAAAGGAGCAACGAACTTTTTAATGTTTAGTAAATGAAGGACAAAAATGCAAGTATACAATGAAATATATGAGCATAAATTTTATGCTCACGCAGCTTTTAATGCAGTATGGTTTGCGTTAGTTAATGTACTGCCTTAGTAATAAATTTAACGACCTTGCACTCGCACGAAAAAAAACCAAAAATTTTTAGATACTAGTTCTAAAGTTGAATTGTATAAATAAGAATGGACAATGAACAACAAAATGGTGCACTTTCTTCATAGTAGTGCTTTTGGTTAATCTTGTAAAGAAATACAAAGTAGAATTTTAAAAAAAGTGATACGATAACTTGTAGGGAAAAGGAAAAAAATAGGATGAGTTGGCAAGGAAATTTAATTATGAAAATAATTAAAACGGTCATACTTTCGAAAGAACCACAACTAATTTGAGAAATAAGTGAGGCAATTTGAAGATTTGCTCTATAATGAATAACTTTTTGATATATCAGCGCATCGACAATGTTGATAATTTCTTCATCGTCATCGTCGCGTTCATCATATTTAAAGTGCTAATCTTTAATCATTATATCAGAACCTTTATATTGTAAACATGTAAACCATCTGAAAAAGTTACATTCCGATTCTCGGTTTCATGTTAAATTGATGTACAACCTACCCTTAGAGCGCTGGTGACGTTTAAAGTTTCTTAGTAAACGCCATCCATAAAACTTGAGAAAATCGTTTTAGGTTCAAACTTCATTTGTAAAATTGGGCCTCAATCAACTTCTGAAGATTCTCAACTCTTTTCGAGTGATCTTGAGACAAATCCAGGAAATTGTCGTAAGTCGCTTCACTGAAAAAAAAAATACGTCATCCGTTTTTCGAGCAATCAGAAGTCATGAATTAAATCAGTGTAAAACAACTAATTTCTACGGATAAAACATTTCAGGAGAATCCGCTACAAAAAAAAAAGGAGAAAACTTAACAAACTAGCAAAAAGCTCAGCCCCACCTTCGAGCTCTCAAACTTTCATAATTCTCACAGTTTATTATAATCGTGAGAAAAATAAAACCCAATTTTGACGATAAAAAAACAATTATGTGATCAATCATCTACTGCGGTTGGCCAACAACAGTCAGTCAGTCATTTTAAATTTAAATCAAACGAAACTACACTGCAAAAAGTTTGATAAAAACGTAACTAATCGATGTAATCGTGAATTAATGATGACGTTGAAGCCAGAAACTATTATTGAACAAATATTATATTGAGGGGAAGTTTTTTGAGATGGTATATTATTATGTAAACGTTTTTCTGCCTCAATCTATCTCTTTTGTTCATAATTATAACGTATTACGTGAATGAAGGGTTTGACGAGGCCTTTGAAGGATGGCAAGTGTTAGTAATTGTATTTTGTATTATAGAAAATCTACTCTTTAATTTTTATCTGCTACTTCATATATTTGGTCAGTTACGATAACATTCGCTAAATGTCGAGTTATGTACTGGACTCCTTGTAGTATCTATTTTGAATCTGCAGTATATGCTTCAACATTTGTAACATCTGATTATGAGCAGATTATATATAACAAGTTTATCAGATTTTTTTTCATCGTTGTTACACAAATTTTTCATTATCATTTGGTGTTAGTAAAATTGTTAAAGTTGAAAAATAGTGATGAGTCCCTATTGGACGACAAAGAATTGGTTTCTGTTATAATATCAGAAGAATACAAAGAACTCTTTGTTTAAATAGAAAAGAACTGAAATGATTAACCAGTAATAACAAGAATTGGATAGTAGCAAGTATTGAAATAATTTAATAATATGCGAAAGAAATGAAGAAAATTGAAAGTAAAACAGGTAATAAAAAAATTTTATTGAGTGGCAACAAAAACTTATAACTTGGAAGATGCAAGAGTAAATCAAAGAATGCTGGTTAATCTTTTATGCATTTTTTCTTGTAAATATATAGCAAATTTGATATAGTATGTGTATGAGTGCAGTATTTATCCATTATAATCTGGTATTGTACGAAACACTGTACTGTACATATTCCAAAAAACATCAACTTGAGTTATAAGCTTTGTTGGTGGGTCAAATTAGGAATCAGTTTAGGGCCGATTGCATGCGCGATCGGTCTTAAAATAAATCGGAATTTGGTACACGAACAAAACTATAGCTATTATTCATTCATCGAATACAATACATAGTCTACAAATATCAGGGAAAGAACCCAATATGTTATTAATTTTTGTCATTATTAAACTATAATTAATAATGTTACTATATTTATTAAAAGTGAGAATTTATCTTTCCCGTCATCTTATTATGGTAGTTGAGCTAGTAGTATGTTACCATTTTGTGTAGCATAGTTATTCCTGTGAATCACTTCCACAATTTTGCTTCCTCGTTTTGACTTGTTACCGTTGATGTAACTTTCGACATATTCGGTTGATTTCAAGCTGTGATACAAATGACAGATGTCAAATTACCAATTTTCTAATTTCAAAATAGATAGTTTGATGTGGTATGAGGTGGTCACTCTGAAAGTTATTTTCTACAAATTTTATGAATAATCTAGGTGTCTTTGTTTGCGTGACAGGGATACAGACTATGAAATTTCCGTTGTAATCTTCTATTATATCTCAAATTTTCATGGAATATAACTTGTATGTCTGGTGAACTCCCATTTTTTATTTTCGCCAGTGTAGTCTGAGTTTTTTGGTTGATGGACGTTTTAGAAATGCTTGTAGCTCCATATAATTTCCAACTAGACCCTCGACTTCAATCTTCTTAACTCTTTTACTTCCTTCGGTCCTTTGCTACTTCTCCATTCAATCATTACCACCTCATCTATGACCCGCTTGACTTCCTGTTGCTATTTGACGGCCCTCTTCTTCTTTTCCTTCCTCCTCTTTTCTTCAGCACTACTCTCACAATTCTCTGCTGTGGTAATCTGTCAATGTGACCTAACCATTTATTTTAAGGTTTTTGTATATCACCATGAGCTCTCTCACGTCTTCTCTGTCATTTTGACACCACCATATATTTTTCTTATCCACATTTCCAGTTTATTCTAATCTTCGTCATCTTGCGTGTTTATGATGCATATAAAACCAGCTGTCTCAAAATTGTTTCATTCGCTCTAATTTTTACTACTCTTGAAAAGTTTTTTGCTCCCAGTATTTTTGATAGCGATCCTGTTACGTTTCGGAATTCTTGTATTCTTATTTTCTTCTAGGTTTGTAGATATTCTGGTTACTCCTAGATAACCGAGTAGATTAACTTTTTCAAAATTATTCTCTTTTCCAGTTGTTATCCATTTCGTATTTTTGCTTTCATCTGTGACTTCAAAGCGCATCTCCATGTATTTTGTTTTATCTTCATTTATTTGTAAGTCAAAAAAATCTAACAATTTACTAATACCCCTTTCCGTTTCTCTTTTCGACCTTGTTAGTAACACTATGTTATCGGCATATGCAATGTTTTGTTGAGATATATTAAATATTGATAGATTCATAGATTCATAACGATGCTTTTTTCACCATAAATTCATACGATAATTGTCCCATAAAAATTCTATTGCTGGTATTGACTCATTTTTATGAGATTTTACAATTTTTTCGGGATTTCTACTTTTTTTTTTTAATTGGCTCATACATCTTTTTGTCTGTGTGAGATCGTTTAAAATCAATGAAATGAATATGTATCCCCATATTTTGTTCCTAGTTGCTGTTTTGTGTCAATTGTTGTTCGCCTGTTCTAAAACCTCCTGGTATTCCCCAACTAACTTCTCTTCATACTTCCTCGACGTTTTTCGTATTACTTTGGCGCTTCTTTCATAGACTGTATTTAGTAAAGCGGTCCCTCCATAATTTTCATACCTGGTCTTTTCCCCTTCCTTATAAATTCTCCAAAAAATGTCTTCAAGTTGAAAAAATTTCTACACATAACCAAACAAAAATAAATGAAAATATCCATTTCCTACTGTTGACAATACATTAACATACAGGGTGTTTCTAAATTCATGCGAAAAAATTCAGGCAAAATTTTCTGAGCCCACTCCTTTCATAGATATCACCTTTAAATAGTGGTGACTGAAGTTGAATTATTATTATTTTTCCTAAACGTGTACGGCAATCTATGACACGTAGGCATTCATGTATTTTGGCTAGAGATGGTCATTTTCAGAAGTTATTATGAATCGTATTACGTTCTAGATCTTTACTGTTTTCCACTCAATTTATTGAAAAAATTATTAATTATAGTGTTATTCTTGTCTGCTGCTATTGGTTTTGGAAAAAAAAACAAAACAAAACATATTTTTGAATAGAACAAGGATTTTAAGTAATAATAATAATACTTTTATTCTATAAAACTTCATCTCGAAAAAAGTTACAGAATTGCAAGTTTCTAGTATTACTGAAATTTTAGGAAAAAAAAATGAAAATTAAATTTTAGTCACCATCTTTCAATGGTGTTATCTCGAAAAGGGGTTTTGTTATAGGAAAGACCCATCTTATTTTCATACGCACAACCACTTTCTGAATGTTGTCGTATGGATTTGGAATCACCCCGTATATTCAGAAAATAACCTCAATAAAATATACTGTATCGGTCTCTAAAAAAAATTGTATCTTCTTTATCTGTCCGTGCGAGATTTAGGAAACAATCACCGTAAAATGGGGAGAAAATGAAGCAATTGAAAGGCAATTTATCATCGTCAAGGCAGGCCGCAGTTGACAAAAGAAGGATACGTTCTTGCATGTGTGTTTTGTTTAGAACTGTGTTCGCCTGTTTGAGGCTGATATCAGGGGTCGACAACGACATTAGCGTTTGTTTATATTTCATCTATTAAATCTGAGTAATGTCATAAAAGAATCCATAAGTTAAACGTTTTTATTTTATGTTCTAAAATATCAACAGACTATTAAGAATAAGAGATAATTATAGACAATAATGATTAGAGGTTACGGCACTTAAACGTCAATATGTCTAATAATGACAATTTTATTGAAGCTATTGTTACAAATGTTGTTGGAATTGTTTTCTATCTTAAAAGAAATTTTTGAAGATAGTAGATGAATACAATCCCTAGACTATCTCAAAAAACGATCTTCATCATTTTTACGACCGATAACCATATTTGCCTTTTTTGAAGCAAGTTCAATCTTTCTAATTAACTTTTTTGCCTTATTTTCATTTCAGTAATGTAGTGAGAAATTCAAGCTTCATTTACAGTTATGAATTAATTAAAAAGACTGATTTTGCTTAATCCGCGTCAATAAGAACAGGAAAATCATAGTGCAGAGTCTTCGTATAGTGTTTAACTCCTCTTTCAGTTGCGCATTTGAAAAATCTGTGCAACTATTATCAAACCAAATGTCCGTGAATGGAATATCCTCCCATTTGTTTGAGCAAAATATCAATACTAAATTTTCCAATTAAGTACATGCAATGATTACATGTGGGATTATTCACTATGGTTAGTAACCATTTCTGATATCTTCATTTGTATCATTTGTATATTTATTTGGCTTGTCTCAATATTTTTTAATGAAATATTTGTAATTACTTCGAAGAAAACTGAGGTTTTTGCACTCCTAACTCCTAAGTATTTTGCTACAGAAAATAGCTGAAAAGTTTAGTTACTTTCAGAATGACATCTTTGAAAAGGACACGTATATTCGAAGAAGAAAACTATAAAAGTCCAACAAAAGCAAAGCAACATATTGTTGAATAATTTATTTACTACTGGATTTGATCTACAAAGTTTTGGCCAGAATAATAAGAAACAAACTGGAACAAATTAATAATCAAAAAGTCGTTAAATATCAAGGAGGCTTTAGGGAGGGACAAAGCGCAATAATCAAGACGAAAATCTAGAACTACATCTACTGTCATAGATTATAAACCAGCTTGGGATACAAGTCAAAGAGGTATGAAGCTTAAGAGTTTTTAAGTGTCACCAGAAAACTAATAAAAATATTGAAGCTGAATTTTGAGTAGAACTGAGATCAAAGTATTATCTAAAAGAAGACTATCAGAAAATTTTTAAGGAAAAAGAGTGCTGAAGCATTTACCTTTTAATCTTACATTGGAGGCAATCGTAAGGAAAGCGTAAATACAGACACGAGGTTTGATCTATCACTGGAAGCAACAAATTTTATCAAATGCAGACGATAGATATTGTATGACTAGCCAGATCTCGGGGGGAATTGGAAAAAGTCTATAATAGACTGGAAAAGATTTAGCCTCAGGGTAAATGACGAAAAGGCTGATTACGTGGTAATGCAACAGTAAAGTAAGAATCAAGAAGAAAGCAAACCGTTCAGGACGGATAACGAGGAATATCATTTTAAAAAATTCTTCGACTATATAGGCGTGATTACTACTAATACAGATGATGAGACAGAAGAGCTAGAAAATCAGATAGCAAAGGTTAGTAGAATAATGAGGTCCTTGAATAATATTCTTAAAGCAAAAGCAATCTCAAAAGTAATAAAGATGAGATTGGGCAAAACAATAATTAGGCCGACTGTACTGTATGTGTGTGAGTCCTAGACTCTAACCCAGAAAAGTGCTGAACAAATAGAAATGTAGGAGAGGAAACTACTCCAAAACATATTGGGTGGTGTGAATATGAACAATAAATCATGGAGAAGAAGAACAAATGCTGAAATGAAAAAATATATAACGAGTCAGGTGGTTGGGATATTTGTACAGATTGTATGCAAACGGAATTTCTAGGAGTGCACAAATGGAGGGAGAAGGAATTAGAAAAAGAAAATATGAGTTGAAAAATAAATGAATAGGACAAGCATTATCAGACTTGAGAAGTGTATCAATGACTGAGTGCAGAGAAGGAACAGAGGACAGAAATGGATAGAGAATTATGGTAAAAAGAGTTGAGAAATAAGAGCAAAACAGAGCTTAATGGTTTTGAAATATATAATTTGTAATTTTTCTATTTTAAACTGACGATATCTTTTTAAAACTAGTAAGATATACAAACTTTTACTTATAGGGAGAAAATTTTCCTGACAAAAGTCATAGTACTTATAAATCCTATTGTACTGCAAGCTTGTTGTATGGAACAGGTGTTCTTACAGTGAAATTCAAGTACCTGATACGATGTGCTGGTTTTGATAACCGAAGAAAAAGAAAAAATTGAGCGTTACATTATAAATAATTATCTAAACATTCCCATGAAAATCAGTAATTGTTTTCTATAACTGATATAATTATTGACATGCTGTCACACCTAAAAGTTCATACAAAATATATTGCAAACGGCGATATCCTAAGAACGCCTCTATCTTTCTCTAGCTCAAATGCTAATCTTCTTTAATCATTTTGCACCAGCATCGATGTTTCTCGTAATGACAACCGATTTTGGCTACTTTCTCGATATTCATCACTAACGGAAGCACGACCATGACGAAATTCTACAAACCAGTTATCCGTGCTTTATTACCAGTGTGATTCTATGCAAGAAGCTCCCAAACTTTTTTTCCTCGTAAACCATTCTCAGAATACTTATTACTAGTTTTAGTTTATACAGTCACACCATATTACCGACTCGTCAGAAAATCAGATCTAACTGTGAAAATTCTAGTACACTCCTGTACCTTGAACCCTTGGGTTTACATCTGGACCATTTTGGGAATCACTGTTCTATGCAATGTTGTTGAGGCTTTTTTTAAGCATCCAGCGTAAGCTTTCAATGGTGATTCTCATTTTTGCACAAACTTCTTTTAAACGTTTACTGTCAACAACTTCTAAATTGCTACTGGCTTCCTACCGCCACCTATTGTTCCATTGTAAAAACATAAAATGCAACCTTAGTACTTGTGGCTCTAATGCATATTCTCTGTAGTCTATATAACAACAGTAAATAATTTTCTACCTGATATTCTAATTTTTCTTAATATATCAAATTTATCATTACATTTTCTAATATTACCGTCTCATCATGTTTTTATTTGTTTCTATTTAATTATACTACTACTGTTATATGAAAGTTTGAGTGAATTGCATACATTTATCGTCCTTGGTATATTTCAATATCTGAGAGTTATAGAATCCACCTCACATTAATTTTGATATTCTTGCCGTGAAAGTTACTCGTAACTTCCCTATTTCAAACCATTTTCTCTCCCCCAAATATATATTCAGCTTTTCCGGCTCAGTTTACCTTTGGACTCCATTTCAATTCCACTTAATTTTGTTAGCGGAGTTGTGTAAATATTTGCTTCGGTTTGTACTCAGATAGATGGCGCTCGCTCATGCCAGAGAATGCATCGTCTAACTACCGCTGTTGCTACTCTCAAATATCTTGCTCTTCTTCTAATTGGCCTTCATCTCTCTTTTAATACGGCATCCAAGAATTTTAATGGTAAGACAAATCGGTTAATGGAAGAAAAAACATTATCAGGTTATCGGATAACTTATCAAGAATATTTTATTTGATATGGCCAATGAAAGTTCTATAATTTTATTTTGGAAGTTATGAATACTTTGAGTATTTTTTTTAAATAATAGATTATAGATGAATAAATTTATAACGTTGTATCGGTAGTGCGTAGTTAATGCACATTTTTCTGAAGAGAGTAATTCATTGTCTGTTAAAACGTTTCAAAATGAGCGAAATTATCTTTTCCACTATAGAATCATGAAAATGCTAAGAAGTTTGTGTTGTTAATGATGAGGATGTATAGTTGAACGTTAATGGAAATTTGGTTTTGACAAAATTGTTTCGCATCGGTCGATTCAACTCGACTCGACTCAATTGAGGAAAGGAATATGGAAATAAGAGAGACTACAAAATAAATGTAACATTGCAGTTCCCTGTCGATACATAAAAAATGTTACCAAACAATCTGCATATAATTTTAGAGATTGGGAAATTTTGAAATTTTGATTTGGATATGATTGTAGTGTTTCAAGTGGGGTTCAGACAAAGTAGAGCTACTATAGACCAAGTGTTCACCCTAAAAAAGTACAAAGTGTAACAAGTGCCGCTTTTTTTAACCTTCGATTGTTCCGTGCAGACGCTACTCGGGAAGAAGAAAGCAGGCATGCGCTGTAGGGGACTGCGAAGCTCTCGCATTACACACTTCGCCATTGTTGACACTCAGGCGTCATTCGGCGTTGTGCTACGCCCACGTAACATGTCCGCCATTATTGATGCTTCCACGCCAAGTGTGAATTGCGAAGTGTGATTCGTTTTCTACAGGCTGAAGGTCATAGTGCTGCAGAAATCTATCGGAGAATGAGTCATGTGTATGGGGAAAACTTCATGAGTGTTTGTGTTGTGTGTGAATGGTGTCGAAAGTTTAAGGATGGTCGTGCATGATGAAGGGGGCAAAGGACGTAAATCTGTCGTTTCAGATGACTTGATTCAACGAGTTGACAGAATGGTTAAAGAAAATCGCAGATTCACCATTACTACTTCCATCTTTTTCCTGAACTGAGCACGTGGTTTGATGGGAAGCGCTTTCAAACCAATGAGGACCTCAAACCAACGTCAAGGACTAATTGAATTCATTGGTGGCAATTTTTCTTGAAGAGGATATTGAAAAGCTTGTCCACAAATATGACAAATGTCTCAATCTCTTCGGAGAATATATCTAAAACTAACCGTAAGTGTAAGTGTTCTATACAAAATTGTCTTTTATTTATAGCCTATCAGAGGTTGAAAAAAAACGGCACTGGTAGTTATGAGCAGAGCCTATAATTAATTGCACATGTTCTTCATTGATTTAAAGCAAGCGTACGATACAGTTGGTAGATCTAAATTGGATGAAGCAATGAAATACCTTGGACTACCAGTAAAAATAATGAAGTTAGTAAGTTTGACTTTGGAAAAACTACAAAAGAGGTAACGGTAGATGGTTTAATGTCAGAACTTTTTATGTGGATAGAGGATTGAGACAAAGTGGCCCACTCTCGTTGTTTACCATAATAGCCATTATATGGAAAAGGCAAATAAATACTACAGTTATTATATATAGATGTAGTACTTTGAACTAGAAGAAAAATAGAAAGGCGCAACATCCTAACTAGGTTAGAAGTAAGGAACATGGACTACTTTTTAAATGAGCAGTAAGTGGATTATATGGTTATGAAATGGAATTCACAAAAACCAAACAAGCCACTTATCAGTAAAAGTGGACAATGGAAAATATTACTGTTTTGAATATGTCTTTGGATATCTGGGGATACCAATTATATACAAAAATACAGAAATTCAAGAGGTGGACGAAGAATTGCAAAGGGCAGCAATGCAGCAGTAGATATTAAATCAGCGTTGATGTTCAAAATATTATTAAAATCACTGACGCTGCTCGGAGCAAGTGGATCACATCGAGGGAGTCTAAAACCTGAACTTTGCTCTCAAACCGACACGTAGCGACGGAAATAAAGTTTATATTATGGAAAGGGGCTGTGAATAAACTGGAGGAGAGAAAAATATGTGAAAACATTTTTAAAGGAATTCAATCTGCTGAAGGCGTCTGGAGATAAGAACGAATAAAGAAATAATGATCGTTTACATCCATAATCAATTGCCCATGTTTTAAGGACACAACGAGTCTTATGCGTTTAGGTTTGAATTTTCAATTCAGTAGACATAATTTGGTTTTATATCTTATTTACTTTCAATTTGCTATATCTGAAAAATGTTAATTTATATTTCAATTGAAATTAGGCAGGTAAGTTGATTTTCATCGATTTACAGCAACTTGATTTTGGACGATTCATTGCTATTGTATTTCTGTTTATTTCTTAAGGTTTCTTCTTTTCAAAGAAAGAAATTCAAAATTACCTATCAATAAATCAATGGAAATTATTTCAATTAATTAGAATTTTTTTTTGACGATTCAAATATTAGGGATTGATGAGCGCGGTAAGGAAATGATGATCATATTTATTTTTTATGAAATCGTATTATTTATATTTTAAATAGATTCAAAATTTGACTAGGTTATATTAACTTAAAAATTATGATATAAACCAAAATGGTTATTAACTTCAATAAGCAAAAATGTACGAATACTGAGTCGATCTAGTCTGAAAGTCATTACCTCATAAATCATCATCACTTCACTTTTATCCAAAATGAGGAAATGACGGTGAGAGAGTGACGAAACAAATCATAACCTAAAAAAATCTTGCAACATAACCCTCTAAAAACATACTTAACTACGCAATCAAAATTGAAATATTATAATCACGTTGTTTATTCATCACTTTGGAGGAATTATTAAATAATATGTAATCTTCAAAACATTACAATGAAATCTTCTTCTAACAATCACTCTAACAAACTTGAAGTCAATTCGCTATTCCGAACAAGTGACCTAACTACCAACTGTCAAAAACTACTGCGAGTATTTCCAAAGTCCTAAAAAATATTCCTACTTATCGACTGTTAGTAATAGTGTGAGCGAATGATTATTTTTTATGGGACAAATATTAACGTGATATAAGTATTTTATGCCTTGTACTATATATTTATTATTACTAACAAATGCCCGTACAATTCCAAAGTTATTACCAACATTTTTAGTCTTTCGAAAAAAAAAACATACTAAGTCAGTTAGGTTTATTCTAAAAACTGCTAGGACAGGAGTTTCAAGATTTCAAGAGAATTACCCAGGTACACATTTTGTACTAAAAAAATGAAGAATTATGTCACCAACATGTGACATATGTTTTATCATGCTAGATATCGATATCTTAGATTCCTCCTCAAACAAAAATTGAGGTTGATAAACTATTTCAAAATTAAAAAAAAAAAAATAAATCATTTGCATGATAATTAATTTGTTCCATAAATAAGCCGCGTTCTGTAGTTTACAATAAAATAAATTCAAATTATATTGTTATTGAAAGCCGCAACACACAATCCAAATAACTGTTTACAGGATCGTTTACTTCAAACGTACCAGATGTGCTGCATATATTAAAATTCTAGATATCGGCACCCCGTTTGCGTAATAAAACCGATCATATGAAAGATAATCTCATATTTATAAGGCAATTTAAATTCGAGAAAACAATAGGCATAACTACAGTTCGAGATCATTTAACAACGAATTTATAGTTTGAATAAAGTGATGGGTGGTGCTATGGTAATAACCTATGTGATGTGAAGGGTGAGAAATACACCCCTATTAAACCCAATGGCGAAAGAACAATGTATCTGAGATAAGTATATTATGAAGGGGTGAAATTGTATTCACTTAAAATATGATATTTTTCGAAAAAAATATAATTGATTTTTTGATAATACTCATGTGAAATATAATAATCACAGCTATTTTTTGAATAGTTTTTATTTAAAATACGTCTTCATTAGTATGTTCGTACGTTTGAGTGTTGGTAACTTTTAAAGGGATTGAAGAATTGAAGAATTTTTAAATAGCCTAGTGCCATAAATTAAGCCGGGCATAGTTCCAGAAGAATTTGGGCAAGCTTACTAGCAAATTCTCTCGCTTCAAAGCAAGTCCAAATTATGGAAGTCACTGAAGTTGATGAAATTAATTGTAATCAGCCAAGTAGGATTACTTTCGGGGGATATGAGCTGTATAATGATAACAAAGAATACTATGTGGCTCCAGCTCTCATTTTAAGTGGTATTCAAATACCAATGCTCTAAATTTCATGTTTAACATTAGTATAAATAACTAATTTACCACAAATTAAAAAATGTAGGATGAAAGAATGAAAATAACGTGCCTGTAAGTTATTGTTACTGTACCTACTTCTTAGTTTTAGTTCTTCAATAATAGTATATTATATTATAAGGATTAAAAGTGCATATTTTTTTATATTATATGGTGTATAGCTCCTCCAATTCCTAATACTATAATAACCTTTATCATCAAATATAAATTATCAGGTGCCATATCCAGGAACTGATTCACTTCCTCTTTTGTAAAAACCCTATACTTTTTAGGTATATATCCATCACTTTGTCTTTTTAACAATGCTCGTAATTTTGAATATTTACTAATATCCACACCATTTTTGATATCCAGCGTGGATCGCAACATTGAATACTGTGACCAAAGAGTAGATGGCTTGACGGTCTATACACTATAAGAACACTCTCCGCATAGTTTTGCACATTTTTTTCTTTACACCAATCTATGAATCGCTGATATGCAAGATATACGTCTACTTGACAATCGATATTTACCAACAATACCAGATATCCTTGACTACCGACTTGCTATCGCTGTTATAATTAATAGGTGTTCAAATTTATTACCAAATTATTAAGGATTTTTGAATAAAACTAAAGTTATTTTAATTTTGACTTGGTTGGAGAAAAAATAGTATATATCATACGGACTAAAAGTGCCTATTTTTACTCGCAATTTTGCATTCACTCGGCTGCTCTGCGCTTCGCCTCGCAACTGCAAATATTGGTCGTAAAAAAATATGCACTTTTAATCCTTATAATATAATATACTATTTGAGGAAGGCAGAAAAATCATATGTATAACATGGGAGTAAAGTGCCTTTACTTCCCTTGAATGAAATGAAATAATCGTTCAAGTGCATTTACTTCCCTTGAATGATTATTTCATCTCGGGAGGAAAAGTAGCACAGCACTCTACTCCCTTGTTATACAAATAGCTATTTTAATGTTCCAAATAAGAGTAGAGTGCTTAATACAATATATCGTTTCAATGTAAAAAGATAATATGATAATGGTTCTATTTATATTATTTAAATAATATTTAGTATTGTTCATTTACCATCTACGACAAATTAACGACAATTAAGTTTACCAAGTAATAAAAATATCGATATATCTCTCACCTGGTAGGTATTCAATTGAATAAAATTGAGTTTTCCAACACAAAACTTCATATAAATCACTGGCTAGACCTTCGTTTCGAATGGTCCATATTTTTATAGCCAAAAATTAAAATTCGTTACTTCGTAAAAACATGTAATTGTTTACACAATAAAGCACTATTTAGTTTGGACATAAAATAATATCGAATAGCGAGTAGACAATGGCGTATAAAATTACATTGTTAACCAGCAGTTATTAAAAATAGAAATATGGAGTACAATACACTACTGTGATAAATAATGCATTCTCGAATCTATTCAATTTTAATGAAACGCTTTTATTTTTCATTAATGTATATATTTCATCAATCATATAATAACTGATTCTAATTTTGAATGATGCATTCAATCTAATACTATATTTGCAACTAACAGTATATACTTACTTACTAGTGCCTATCTACCTTTTCATCGATTCTTTCTCTCAAAATTCCTTTTCTATTTCTGTCGGTCTTTCATTTGGGGTAGTGTAGTTTCTTCCCTCGTTTCTTAGTTGCATTGTTGTTTTCCTCTATCCAGGTCTTCCTATATTTCTAGCTCATATTATTCTGGCTTATAATATTCTTCTAGTAAACCTTTTCTCACTCATCCTTTTTACGTGTCATCATTTCTTATTTCCATTGTTTCAATAAATATGATTTTATCGCTTTCCTGCATTTGTTATTCTTTCCTTTCTTCCCTTGTCTTATTTTCCATCTGCTGCTATCATTGAGCCGATATTGTTACTAACTATACTGTACAGAATCGTTTAATGCAGATTGAAGCTTTAAATAGCAACTTCGCATAAATAGTTGGTCGTCCTATATGTCTTCTCTCTGGAGGTCCCCATTCCAGTATTCATTTTGGTCACCTTTGCTCTGGTATGCTTTGAACGTGATCATATCATGGCAGTGCTCTGTTTTCTTGTTAGCACCTTTTGTATTTGTATTGTTATCAGAATAGTTATGACTTTTGAATACAAATTTAATTTACTATCCCAATCTAATAATTTGTGGCGCCGTTTTTGAAATTTTTCCACGTACTGGAAAGCGTCACCTTAATTTGTTCCCTTTTGACGGACTTTTTTTAGTACACTGGGATGGTTCTGCTCCTAACCTCTATGCTTAATAGTTAATAGTTATAATTATTTTAGTAGCAATAAAAGAACTGATCGTGTCGAAAGGAGGACATTTTTAACATTTATGAAACAGTTATGAAGTTATTTTTATTGTATTTTTTTCTCAGGATACACTCTATTTGTTGTAGTTTCAAATGGTTATTCCAAACAAAAGCTACTTGCTGTGTTGTACATTGATAAAGTATGGAGTTTATTGTTAAAATTCTTATGTTCTAAAGTGTGTTTAGTAATATTAAATCTCAACAGAAAACTACATTTAACATCAAACAATGTTATGATGTTAAATGAATCATACTTTTAGATTTAAACAAATGCACCATGAATTCTATGAAAATGTCATTTTAGAGTGCCGTGGAATGTAGAAAAGAAATAGTCCTCCACTTTTCTCGTACATCTTCGGTAGGAGGTAGATGCTATATTTCAACAAATTTCAATGAAAATCCATATGATTGGATATGGAGAGAAATAGTCTTGGAGGGAAAAGAAAAATCAATTTTTATATTTTGACTTAAGCAACCCGCATTTCAGAGTATCGATATATTTCATTGTTCGGCACTAAATCATTATACTTTAGGCTCAGACTCATCCTATAGATTAGAATATTGTTCATGAAAAAACATAATGTATAATTTTAAATAGTACTAACAATATAATCTGCAAAAACTGTTACACAGATTTGAAACAGTTGCAGGAAAATTCAATATGATCATATCGAAACAAAAGACACAATCCTTGACAATAGCGGGAGAACCAAGAAGATGCAAACTGGCAATTTATAATAAAAGTGTAGAGCAGGTTATGTCTTTTAAATATTTAGGGGTTAACAACACGAGCAATAGGAACTTGAAACAAGAAGTCAAAACGCAAACAACAGCAGCATCTAGTATATCAGGATTCCTTCGAACCGCGATATGGAGGAATAAATTTTTAAGTATCGAAAGCAAAACACAGATATATAAAACATGTGTCAGACCAGTAATGACATACGCCATAGAAACGAGGGCGGAGACTGCAACTACTAAGCGGATTCTTAGAACGACCGAGATGAAGACATTACGCTCAATCACAGGGAAAACTCTAAGAGACAGAATAAGGAGCAATGAAATTAGAAGAATGTGTGACGTTCCGGATATAGTGAGATGGGCCAGAACTAGAAGAAGAGCATGGAGAGATCATGTCAATAGAATGAACAACGATCGACTGGCGAAAATCGCAAAGGAAGAGAGATCCAATACAAGTAGACCGCCTGGAAGACCACCAAAGCGCTGGTATGAGAGCTGGTCCTCGCAGTCACAATTTAGGCTGCCTCTTTGAAAACACAAGACATAGTCTTAAAATAAGAAGAAGAAGAAGAAGAAGAAGAAGAAGAAGAAGAAGAAGAAGAAGAAGAAGAAGAAGAAGAAGAAGAAGAAGAAGAAGACTAACAATATAGAAATTTGAAAAGAAAATTTATTCCGTGTGATAATGCAGAAACATTTCATAAATCACTTGGATAGGAACAAGGTGATAAATTAAAAAAATTGCAAGGACTAAAAGTAATTTCAATATAAAAATGTGGTATGCTTTGGAATCATCAACAATTCTAATAAAAAAAATTCGTCAGAAAGTTTATACAAATTTACATTCTAGTAGCTGCTACAAACCCGTATGTCATCACAACTTATCAAGTATTTCACATTTTTTAAAAATTAGTCGTGAGTTAGCTGAAAGTGGAGAATCTTCCGTCGTTTCTCTTCGTATCCACTATACTTTCATAAGGACTACTATAGTTTAAGTTGAGACAATGATAACAACGGTTTTCAGAATATTGACTTTTAGGACAATTAACACGAAATAATTTGTTAGTTTGTTTACTGGAGATATTTTTTTTGATAGGATTAACAATACCTCCGTCAAAATTTCAACTTCATTTAAAATATGGCGAGAGCGCGGACACTCAACTTTAATTTCTTACTTTCTTGGACTATATTGTAGTATTTTCAGCAAACCATAAATTTTTATTCAAACATCGGAAATGAGTCCATTGCCAACAAATAAATCTTATATTTGTAGAAGGGAAATAGGAAAAAAGCTCTAAAGAAAATCGCCAGCTAGAGCTGCATCCACCTCAAACTATGAGTACCTAATATATAGCTATCGCTTATTGAGCTTATTATCCGAATTCTTAAGGATATGTATATTTTTAGCAATGAAAAGAAAAAATATAACGGTTCTAAACATATAAACAACCAACATTCAGAAATAATACGAAATGATCCGATGATCATTTTCTTTCGCTTTGAAATACATAGCATGTGAAAACTTTTGTTACATTTTGACACTCGAAATTTTATTGTTGCAATTCCATCAAAACCTAAAAGACCAATTTTGCACAAGTCTTCAATTTAAAGTATAGGGTGAAAGTATAGGCAGTAAACAATATACAAAAGGCTAATAGATTTGGAGAATACTTTGAAACAACTTTCCAACAACATGAAAGGGAAGATTATTTAAATTGAAATAATATTATACCAGAGCTTCTCGCTGCTGCAATTTTGAAACTAACTATTCTTATTAAAGCAATTGTTAATTATAGTAATTTACTTAATCCCTGGACATTAGTTTGGATTTAGAAAAAGCCACTCCAATGCTGACTAGATCGATTACATATGTAATAGAAAAATTGCTAAAATGTAAGCATTTGATAAGGTTTTGCCCTCTGTATTTTATACACCAGTCATATTTTACAATTAAATCTTTTGCTGATGATACTGTTATAATCACAATAGGCAAAGATTACGATATATTGAATCCAATTGTTGGGCTATACCACAAAAAATAAGCTGGAAATTATCGAGCTATACCATAACAGAGTTCTAAGGAAGCATTAGTAATGCTCTTTGGTTATATAGAAACAGTCACCTTCACAAGAACTTGGAAATGGACACCGCAAAAAATTTGCGAAGAGCCTTGAGGAAAAGCTCTTATACTTTATCAATGCCAAGACAGGCAATCCAGTTTCTGGACAAAGTGAGCCTGACCAGATGACTCAAGAGAACTTTGCTGTATGAAACCTGTGTATATTGCTAAATTGGTGTAGGTTATTGGAAATAAAGAATATTCATGAGCAAAAATATACTTGTATAGAGTTAAGTTGGCATAAGATTGATTGGTTGTAATACTAGGTAAATACTGTTACGAACAAGCTTGCAAAATGGGTCCTTAGACCGGCCTTTTCAAGATACAATGGAGTTTTAAAATTCGGTTAATTCGCGCGGAGCCTTTGATCATTTTTTTATTATAGAAGGCGGATTATTTACAGTATTGCTTTTGAATAATTTCTAGGAAAGTTTTTTTATTCATTTCTTTTGGTAGTTTTTGCTCTAGAACTTTTTAGAATTTTATTTAGGTATATAAATGATTTGTGGAAACACAGTCAGTTAGTTAGTTGAAGAAAGAGTCGTTGTGAAAAGAACGAAGAGTGTAAATAAATACGAGAAACGTTACAATATCTTTTGAAAATAGTTAATTTTCATTAAAGAATTGTATATGTACAAAGAAGATCCCAGAAGTACCTTGGAAAAAAATATATTTATTTTTCAACATTATCTCCTTTTAGCTCCATACACTTTTTCCATTGATATTCAATGTTAGATACCCTTTTCATATAAGAATTGTCAAGCTCCTCAAAATAGTCATTAACTGCTGACATCACCTCTTCATTGTTGGAAAATATTTAACCACAGAGCCATTTTTTCAAGTCTGGGAACAGAAATGATCCGAAGGGGCGAAATCTAGCGCATAGAGTGCATTAGGTAGCTATTTAAACGTTAATTAATTAATTTTGGAAATTGCAATAACGAATGTGTGAGTTGTCGCATTGTCTTAATGAAACAATACTTACTTCTTAGCCAAATGCGGCTCGATTTGCTTGATTTCTTTGCTCAAACGCTGCAATAAGTTTGCATAATACTCGCCGTTATTAGTTTTTTCCTTTTTCAAGATAGTCAATGGAAATTATCCCACGCGCAGCCCAAAAAACCGACGCTATGACCTGGTGTGCAGATAGAACGGTCTTTGCCTTCTTTGGATCCGGTTCTATCTTTTCAGTCCATTGTTTGGATTGTTCTCCAATTTGGGTGTGAAGTTATGGACCCACGTTCCACCCCTTGTTATGAAACGACGCAAAAAGTCGGCTTTATTTCTATGAAACATCGACAAACACTCGATGGAAAAATCTTCACGACACTGTTTTTTACCATCGTGGTTAATCGCGGTACCCATTTTGCGCACAGCTTTGTCAGTTTTTCAGTTAATATGTGATGTACCGCTCTTTTTGAAATGTCAGATACCTCGCGCAGTTTCACACGACGATCATCCAGTACCGCTTTGTGGATTTTCTTCAACATTTCGGGAGTCGTCATATCATTTGGTCGACCACTGCGATGCTGGTCTTCGCAGGTTGTACGGCTTTGTTTAAACTCTGCTATCCAATATTTCACCATTGGAGCAGTCTTACCCAAAGTAGAATCTAGTTCAGCTTTTGTGTTGGTTGAGCTAACTTCAAATAAAACTATTGTACCACATAACGATGATCAATTCAAATTCACTGCAAAAAGTTCACTATTGATAGCTGCCAAACAAATACTAGACAACGTGGCGTGTTCAAACATGAAACATACGCTGTATAGATTGTGTAATTTATTATATAGTGTTATTTTTCAAGCAACTATCGCCATCTTTGGGTCAGGTCAATTTTTTCTGAGACCATCCTTGTATATAAGTACATATGATTTTATGAAACATATTATTCAGTCATATTTCTTGATTTTGATATTAGATATTTCAAACATAAAATTTTAAAATAAAGTCAGTTCTAGTAAGATAAACTCTTTTTCGTCAAAACAATGTGAACTCAAGGATTCTAATCCCAAATTCAATAAAAATAAAGAGTCTCCAAACAGTAATATTAAAAAGAATTGCGTCTTCTAGATAAGTACAATAATAAATAGAGGCAAAAGAATTGTCTCCTTAGCCAAATCTCTCTTTCCTTGTCTCACTCTTTAAAATGGCTATATCGATCGTTCCTTTACAACAAAGACGTGACATTTTATTCCGAAAGGGGAACTTAATAATTGAAATTTAGCAATAATATGCTCCAGTTAAAGTAATACATTAACAATATTATTTCATTCTTCTTGAACTGATCAATGATACAACGACGACATGGTACCTCCGAAAGTCTATTTTTAAAAATTGAGATTTTTTTTAACAAAAAAACTTTGATGACCTTCTCTTTTGAGGTGATAATATGATTTGTCAAAAAATAACTATGTCACGTGGTAGTCATTCGAAATCACCTACTGACAATGTCGCTTTGAGCCATAGACGACATCGTTCATTGAAGTAGTTTGTGATTTGTTCTACTGCAACTGCAACTCAGATATATTTGTCTCATAAATCTAGAATTGTTCACACCCGTATTCTTCTTAAGAAATCTTTCCAGTTCATGGATTTCCTAGGCTAAGTGCATCGAAACAGACGTTTGCTAAAATGTGGCAGTGTCATATAAAGTTTTCCCTCTAATCCATACAAACTACATAAGGATTCCTTTATCAACTCAACCAATTTTATCGCCTACTGAGGCCGTGTTAATAGACTTTTGATCGTATTTCTCTCTTCACCAATCACGTCGGCAACGACTTCACTCATTTTTGACCTGGTGAATTCCTCCACCATAACACCATAACCTAGAGTTCCTAGTTATATTGTACTAAAATTATTTTATTGCCACTTAGTTGTTGTTTTTGCAACGAACGATATTGACGTAGTTTCTTTCACCATTTGTTTTTTTTTTCACCGTTTGGCTGTCTCTTAAGATAACAATTGAACGTAGCTTTTTAAGAAGAAAGTAGATTGTATGAGTCTGACTCTCTTCCAGTCTTGGTATAATAAATCTTAATTTGTTGTTATATCTTCTGATTAATTTCTCTTATTTAAGATTAATCAGGTCCTCAAAAACTCAGTAAGACATCAACTACAGCTGTAAGAGTAGTTCTTTGAATACATGGACAAGTTCGTTCTTATGTAGGTAGGCTAAATTTTTTAATGATTTATTGAAGTTGAACCAGAAATTATATTTTCTATAAAATAATTTTACTTTCTTAGACTGAAATAACGATTTTGAATTAACATTTATTTATCTAAGTATGTTAACTCCATTGAAAGATGTATTTTTCAATTTTCAATTTTGTATTTCGAATTTTTTCAAAATCTTCCAGTGAGCTTTTTGATTGTTCAATTTTTTAAATTAAATATCTTAAATATTATATCTCGTCTTTCTTTGTAGGACGGATGCAACAAGAAATCAATCTTAGAGGACATGGTTTTGTGAATAGTTATCTAAGGAGATATTTATATTTGGTTTCTGGATAGATCAGACCAGATGTACAAGGGTAGACCGGAAAAGAAGTGGTTAGAAGCAATTATAATGGGTTGAAGAAGGATATGAAGAGATAACTGACGAAAATTGAAGCTACTAGTAGAGAATATAGATTCATAGAAACTTGGACTTTTAAAGCATGTATAAAGGATCGTTATGTAAATTGAAAATTACATTTGATTTATTTCCAGTAATTATTATTGAAATAAACGTTACGGCAGTAAAGCTTAATTTTTAGAATAATCCCGATGAATTGATTATCCACTCGCTTAACTAAAATTACAATATTGCATAACTTTCTTAATTTGGATTTCGGTATTTTTATTCGTAACAATTCCTCTATCTACACCAATGGACGGAGTTTATCCTAATAGGATTTCCTAGTAGTTGATTACCATTTCAATAGAGGGATTTGTCATTTTCAATTAAAGTGGAGTCCTGGATCTCACAGTTAGTCTCTGCGAATGGTGCTTTTAGCGACTAAACCAAAGGTCCTGCTTGCGATTCCTTTCACGGAAAATACTTAGATTCATATCAAGACTGAAAAAGTGTTAATTCCGCCAAATGTTGTTGTATTTCGTTACTTTGAATACGTAATAATAAATAATCCATATCTGTTATTCGATTTTCTTGGTTTACATTTTTATTACTCAATTCAATATTTGCAATAGATATCTTTTGTTCATTTATTAAATTTTCTGAATATAATTCTCTTAATCTAAATGTTAGATCTAATTCGATAAATAACTTCTTTTTCATAGATATATATTTTTGACTTGTTGCCATCTCTCTGTAAAGATATTCAAAATCATCAATTTTGCTTCATCTTCAATATTTTGTAACACTTTTAATTTATAGTCTATTTCTAACAAGAAAGCATTTGCTTTACTACAAACTAAATTTTATGTTATTTGATATTTCGAATCTACAT
Organism: Diorhabda carinulata; assembly: GCF_026250575.1. Lineage (NCBI taxonomy): Eukaryota > Metazoa > Arthropoda > Insecta > Coleoptera > Chrysomelidae > Diorhabda > Diorhabda carinulata. Next base: position 19,068,812 of record NC_079462.1, read on the forward strand.
ATGAAATAACCTAATAAGACATATTTGAAATATATTTGTAAATATTAGGTTAATAAAATAGAAAGACGGAGCAATGACAATTCAAAGTCATTGAAACTAAAAAAGATCTAAATCGATGACGACGAAGAAAATTATATATTTTGTTCCGAATCTTGGTCCTGCGGTCTTTATTAAACTATATTCAATATCCAGTGTATTTAAACAGCTCCGAGATCTTAGCAACCCACGTGCGGGATTTCGATTGACTGACTAATCATACCATCTGAAAGGTCAGAAATTGGTCATAAAAGATCAGTTGATCTTATTAATTGCTCAGCGCTAGAAAATTTTAAATTAACTGTTGAAGTTTTTCAATATTATTGAGAAATTTTGTCACCTCCTTCACGAAAAAAAATAAAAAATTCCATCTGTGTGCAAACAAGAAGCATTCATTGATAAATGTTCAGGCTATTGGTTAGTTGAAAATAATATTGCAAAAATTAAATAAGCCGTCATTGTCGTACGTGAAGTGTCAAAGTGCTTTAATGGGATTTAGGAGAAAATAGTTAACAAGTTTACTTTATAATAAATATATATAAACATGAAGTTTTCAAATTAGAGATTATTTACATAAAAAATTACCATAAAAATTAATTTCTAAAATACATTGATTTTAATTTGAGACTTTCAACTCTAGCTTTGTACTTATATATATTTATATATATATTTTCATCTTTTGTAATCTCTTCTTCTATTGGCTTTGTAAAATCATTGTTTTTTCCTTTCCTTTATTTCGCCTTTTGTCATATGAATGATTGGAAAGTGGGAAAGAGAAACAGAACAAGTTATGTTATCACATCATTGAGTAGTATATAGATTGAAGTATAAATATAAAGCTATATTTGAAAAACTTGATTTATAATAAATGTATTTTAGAAATTAATTTTCAAGGTAATTTTTCATGTACATAAAATATTTCATGTTTATATATAACGATTATTTTATATTATTATTTGACCTTCACGCAATTAAAAAAATATTCTATTTCTTTTTCCACTATTATATTTCCACCCCTCCGTTTGGTTCATAGTAAAGAGCAGTGCCCAAGTATTCACTGCTCTGATACAATGAACCAGCCCAAATCATGCGCGTTATGACAATGGCAAATTATTTATTTTTGTAATATTAAATTAAACTGACCAAATATTTATATAAACTGACCAATTATCAAGGAAGGCTTTTCGATCGCGCATAGTGGAGTATTTTATTTACGAATGAAGTGCTAAAATTTCTTAATGATCTAGAAAAAAATCAACCCTTAATAAAAAATTTCTCAACTCTGATAATCAATTGGACCAACTGACCTTTTATGACAAATTTCTGACCTTTTAGGTGGTATAATTGGTCAATCGAAATTCTGCATATGGCGTGTTATGATCGCGTATCTGATTTAAATCCTCACCATTTATTGCTGGTTTCATTCCAAACTTCAGTACATATTATATAAATGAAGCAGAGGTTTTTTTCGAAAATAGATAAATTAAAGTAGCGTAACACAGATGAGACTGATTATTGGATAGATATCTTTAAATGAATGTTTCACATTGTTTGACGAAAGTAAAATCGAATCTTGTTAGGTTTTGCAATTACATACAACTTAATTGCACACTCCATGTAAAAATTATAAGACAATATTGCTTTGAGGTACTACCGGAAAATATGTTGGTTATGTGGTGGTGCTCTATCTCCCTGAAACCATATGGAGTTTTAGACCAAGAGTAACCAATTTCAGGTTGTCATTTTAAAAGACACGAAACTTTCCACAGTAAATCCTCTATACATACTTATACTTCTGGCAGCCCTGTGTGGCCGGGGTAGACTACCATAAAATTTGAAGGAGGGTAAAAAATAAGATTTATTTTAGTTATATCAATTATGAATGATCTAAAGAATATCTGCGTCAAAGGTACAGAAAAATCTTTCTAAAGAGCGTTGTTTCAACAAGATTAAGAAAAATCTATTGTAGATATTATATCATTTCAAATCTACGTCTAATGAAGTCTACAAATGCCCAATAAGCTCTCTCAATCTAATCCGTGGGTTTCTATATTACTGTCTTACTTGCACTCGCTCGGACACGTTTTTTGCTCTGGCAGATTTGATTAGTTTTGCCTATTGGTACGAACCTTAAGTGAAAATGTGCACCCATCAGAAAACAACGTTTTCTATTTGGTTAATATTGTTATCCAACATATCCATCAATCACTCACAGAAGTAAGTTCTCCCATCAAAATCGTCTTCCATAAGTTCCTGAGTAGGTGTTATTTCATAGGGAAGCATTTTATGTTCACTATATATTATTTATCTGCCTTACATGACAAACTCGCGAAACTGCTTCTCTATTCTACTAATGGTTTTTTGTGATTTACCCTCTAAATCAGCAAACTTTTCATGAAATAACAATTCTTGTAGTGTTAAGGTTTTATCTTCACTACTAACCATTTGTAAAGCTGTGAATTTCCGTTTCGCTAACCATTTTTCAGAATTTTAGTTAACGAATATCAAACTAAATTTATAATACTACTGACAACTTTTAATTATAAAACCACAAAATTACAAAAAGCTGAGGTGTTGTAAATAAACTAACCCACCACGAAAATTCTATGAAATATTTCCAATTAATACAATGTATGCGTCTGTCCGTCTGGCCACAGGAAGCATGAAGCGAGCTCGGCTTTTTTGCATTTAATTCCTGTACATCTGTAGATGTGCTGAAACGAAAGAAATTTTAGCATTACATCAATCAAGTTAACCAAAATCTGATTTTTCCCATAGAAAAATTTTTTAACCTTATATATATAGATAAGCTATAGATAAATACAAAAATTTTTGAGATCACGATAATGTCATACTTCGTGGAGATTTTAATTAAGTTCTTTCAACAACCACCCGATTTAAACATTTTTTGAAAGCAACGTAAACGTCGATTTAGTATCGTCAAGAGAAGTTATAACAAATGCAAGTCTTCGCAAAATTAAGTTCTTGGAAAATTTAAACTGAGAATTGTTAATTGAATTGAAAATTCCTTTTATAAATTGATATTTTTTTAATATTTACTGATTGCTTGGAATTATTTTAACCTCACCTAACCAACTTATAATTTTCTTCAAACAAATTGCTGGTTGAAGGATAATGAGGTAGCGATCGCATATTCACGTTAAATAATATCAATTTCTAATTTAAATTTTTCATAATTGCGTACAGTACCCAAACAAAATGAATTTACTTTATTTTATTTTTAAAAAATGAAGGACTGAACTTCGATTTGAAATATTTATCGTGCATTTTCTTATGTTCAATATAATAATTTTGTGAATCTGAGTCGTGATTTCTTGTTGGTCGATAAATTCAGTAGTTTCTCCATCGAGATAAGAAATAAAATCGATTAAGAGATTAAATAACTTGGCTAATGATTAATCGTCTATGGCAATTGTAGTGACAAATGCCTAGTGGGTGGTGGAAGTGGTAAAAAACGAGGGAACTGAGACGGCTGTGAGTGGAGAGCGGGGCAAGGAACGGCTTCACAACGCGATTGCCACGCGACCCGTGTAACAGAGCGGAACTAAACTAAATTGAGATCGTATTAGAGCAGGAGAGGTCTTATTGCGCATATAATAGACGCTGTTTGTGCAGTTTAACCACTTCCCGAAGAGAGGCGTCCGAATTAGCATTTTAGGCGTTCAATTTCGGATTTCTCCGATTCTGTTTGTGTTCGAGTATATAACGCTGAGTCCCTCTTTCCCTCTCTGACGCACTCCAACGAAATGGGAATTTCGATTTTGAACAAATCTCTCATTCATGATTTAGAGAAAGTTAGATTATGTAAATGTGAACCTAATTCGTCCTTAAGCTAGCGATTTTCTAAAAAAAATCGTGCAAGTGGACCTTAAGATTAATTTGATGTAGAAAGACCACTTTTCAACAATCAAAGCGTGAGACAAACAGCCAAACCAATAGATTCGTCTAAATAGTATTCTAGATAATACGAGAAATAATAAAAAAGCTTCAGGGGTCACATCAAACCAATGTGCACAAATAATCATAACAAGAAGAGCATAGTTGAATCCGTAGTAAAACAATCTGTGTAAGCAATATTAATAAAATGGGGAGGCATTCGGTCGTAATTGCCTGGGTAACCAATTTGAAGTCCCTTTGCTCGTCTTCTTTTTAGGCTCTCCAGTATTGGTACTACTTTTATTCTATTTAGTTGCCCAAATTGAGAAGAAATCTTAATTAATTAGTCATCCATATGATTATACATGACAAGTGTCATCTAGAAAATTTTAACCTCGCAACCAATCGTACAAAGCTCAATTAGAATATATTTGATTGATCATGAAATGGTCGACTTTAGTCAGTACGTATATTGAATCATTGCGTCATTTAAAGAAAAAGTTTTTATCTGAAATCAATATTTTAAAAGTTAAGAACAGCAAGAAAATTGGCTAGAGGTTCTGAACATTTGGCCAACAATATAGAACAAATATTCTTCCATTCCATCGATGAAATCATTTTTCGTGATTCTTCTACGTCCAAGAATTAAGAACAGCTTCAACGCCCTAGCCCAGCTAGCTCATTGAGCCCCTTTTAATATTTTAAAATCATATTTGCAGAGCAATTGATCTCTGTAGCCATAACGATTCCTTACTGCTCACAAATTTAGCTAAGAACTGCACTGCCTGCCTGGGAAGTTTCGTGTATCGTGATATATATTTGCCAAAGTTGGTACGACAATTTTTTTTAATACCTCCAAATTTTTTATTGACGATAATTTTGTTTAATCCATTCAAACTGTTTTTTATTTTATTATTGATCAATATTATATTTTAAATGCAAAAAAATTCTCATTGAAGTTTATGGCGAAGCACCAAGGAAAGAGGAGAATGTGCCTGGATGCTGTAGGCTTGACACAAAAAGTTCATGAGAAAATTCGCGCATAGCTCTAAATTCAGATATTCATCTGTTTCTAAAAATTAAGCATTTCTTGCTTCACTTGCTCAGGGTAGCGTTAGTGAAGAATTGAGAACTCCATATTCTACTTGCTCTCCTCGATTGGTATCCTAAGTATTTGCATATGAAGCTTCTTCAGCTACGAAGCTATAGAATAAAGTGAAACAATTGTTAACACTTTAAAAAAAATATCCCTAAAGATATAGCAAAATAAATAATCTAAACCGGAAAATAAATGATACCAATGATACGTTCTATTCTATGGGTATCACATAGTAACTACAAAGGATAAACAAGCGGTGCGCAAAATTGAAGCAGGTGCGTGCAAAAAGCGGGGTTAAGCAGCGTGCTCTTGGACGTTTAATGTTCTACGGTAAAGACTACGGTTCCCATGTCTCGTATTAGCGAATCACTGTATACCTATTGTTGCGAATAAGCTTGCGATATGGGTCATTAGGCCGGCCTTGTCCATCTACAATGGAATTTTAAAATTCGGCGAATTCGCGCGGCGCCTTTCATTTGGTTTTTATAAATGGCGGACGCTGCTTTGAGGAACTTTTAAGGTGGTATATAAATAAGTTTATATATAAATGTAAATAAATACGAAAAACGTTGCAGTATTTATCGATTCTTTGGTAACAATTTTTCAAATCGTTTCAGGACTCGTTCGGATTAACTCACTAACACGATCAACACTGAGACTGAGAGTGAAAACTCAGCACCCCCAAAGACAGTTTCGAGTCTGCTATTAAAGCATGAAAGACTCAGTTCCTCCAGTTGCAATTTCCTTATCATCAGTATAACCGTTTGGCTGGAGGTTCAAACACAGCTACCACAGAGATGTGGAAACTCAGCTATCTCAATGGTGTGTCTTCGAGAACTGCATATGCTTCTCGAAGACAGCTACCAATCCGCTGGACCTGCGTGCATTCCTGTTGGGATAATAAATCTACTTATAAATGTTTATTTCGTTCCTTGGTCCGCTTTTTGCATCGATGAGGATGGCGGTTCGACATTCCTTATGGACCTTATGGACCTTGTAAATATTAGTTTCAGGGAAGAACGACATATTACATTCAAGCCGGGCTATTTTTTCAAGTATACTCGCTAATATCTTTCCTTCCACTTTACGGAAAAAAAGTAACTTCTTAATAAATGGAACAATGTTCCTATTTTAGTTTTTAATACAATTTCCGTTTAATACTGTTTTTCTTAGTTGTTATTTTCACTAATCCCCGTATTTACCTTAACAATATGTCATTAATTATAGGTAAAGTGTAAAAAACTTTAGAAAAAGCCATAGTTCTTAATTATAAATTTGTACGAAATTGGTATGCGTCGGGTTATATTTGTATCACGAAGAGTTTAATGTTTTATATGAAAATCGTTGTTCTTACAATTCAATGTTGAATGAATCAACAATTTTCGTTATTGAAATCATATTGAATCCTTAAAACAATAATATAAACAATAATATAACTATTGCGGTACATATATTTTCCTTTGACTAAGATCAGTAATTGATGTCGACCTCTCTCCCCCAATAACCAAACACATTTATATCACTTGTTCAGATGGATCAGTCGCTGTTGCAGTGGGACTCCTAGACAAATCCCGTGAGATTTCGACTCGTTTGGGGTTTACAATTTTGTTGTGAACAACCTTCTGAATCGTAGTAATACATGAACAAGTTGAAAATTGAAAAAAGTATTTTATTTATTTTGGTATAAATCGAATTTGAAGAGATGTTTGGTATTCATTTATTCTGTATTCGGTTAACTATACAGGTTGGTTAGCAACTTATTGCCGAAATTTCGAAACTTGTAAAAATTATTGCGAAAGAATAAATAAATTATCTTCATATTCAGCCTGTGTTTCAATAATGAGAAACGATCATCAATTTAATATGTTGTTATTTGGTGATTCCGCTATAGACGATTCCCGAAACAATTTATTAGATCTTTTTTTTTATAAATAGGGCGAAGAAGTGGAAATCTGATGTTTTTTTATTTTTCTCTATATTGAATTTTGAGCGGAGCGGAGTGTTTGAAAATATTACCGTGCAAAGAGTTGGTATAATCTGAAAATCATACTTAGCAATAACGAAGTATAGATATAAGGAGTCTAAACGTAATGTTAAACGAATGGTCTCAATATAGGGGACAGGTTTTTTGCCGGTAGAGTGCGCGATTTTTCAAGAAGTACTCGTTTAAATTCTTACGCGGGAAGTCTTGTTGCTATTAATAGCTCTGTGAAAAAAATATTCTAAGAAACTAAATAGTTAAAATATTTTTAAAAATTACCAAATGTTGCCTATTTTTTTCAGTATTACGATAAACATAATTACTAAAAAAATTATTAAAAAAATATTGTCAAACATGTTATTTATTAAAATAGTAAAAGATAAAAACAAATAATAAATATTTATATAAACGTGATGAATAATTTTTATTATTAATATAATTTAGAATTTTTCAGAGATTTTTTACTTTTAATTCTTCTTTCTGTAGCACTCTTATTGAAACATTTGACAAGAAAATGTCCTCGCATCATTAAGAAATTATTAATGATCTTTCTTTCTTATACTTATCACAGCCAACAAAAAACGAGATATTTATTTTTGAAACACCATCTAATATGTCAAACATTGTGTCAATCTGTACTCATCGTATCGCCATTTATATCAGAGATAGTTGAAGCATCATTATTTGATAGCAAGCATGTGATTTTGGCTCAGCTTTCTTCCGCAAATGACTTTTTCATATTCATACACATATACACTGCCATCTCTCAAAATCAAAATCAGTTTTTAATTACATCCTCTGAATTAAAGTGTAATTCGTAAATAAAACTGGTTGTTTTTAATTCTTGTCCATCTACTACGCAATTCAACGTCCTTAAAAAAATATTCCACCAGATAAATATATTTTTCAAATATTGAAAAACTACATGAATTTTACAATTATTTGTTGATTGTTAATAACATAAATTTTGAATATTACTTTGAGGTTATACTCACTTTTGGTACTTTGATTAATAAGACAACCATGAACAGCACAACACCTTCCCATTGTTGTCTTAAAATTAATTTTAAATAGGCTTTAGAAAAAATCGGTCCACGACTGATACATTATTTATAACAAGGCAATTAGTAGAAAAGTCTCTTGAATATAACACTCCTTCATATCTCTGTTTCATAAACTTAACTAAAGCCTTTGGCAGAGTATAATTGAAGGATTTAATTAAGATATTGGAAAACAAAGAGATACCCGAAAAATATATAAGACTTATAAAAGATCTGAACACTAATACAACAGCGCAAATACGAACAAACCACACCCTAACACAGCATTTCGGAATAACGTCGGGCATCCGCCAAGGTAACAGCCTTAGCCCTCTACTATTTAATACTATTATGGACCAAGTGGTAGAGACCGTACAAAACTTGGGATTAGGATACCGCATGGGAACCTACAAAATTAACATCTTATGCTATGCCGATGACGCCGTACTCATTGCAGAATCAGAATACGACCCACAAATAATTTTACACGCCTTTAGCAAACGCGCAGAAAATTTAAATATGGAAATTTCAATAAGCAAGACAAAATGCATGACCATAGCTAAGGAACCTCTGCGCGGCAAGTTAACAATAGACAACACCACTATAGACCAAATCATGTATTTCGAATACTTAGGATGCAAAATAACAAGGACAGGATTCCTTGAAGATGAAGTGAGGAGACAAGTGAACAAAGCAGCTACAGTATCAAGACATCTTAAGCAACCAATTTGGAGAAATAAACACCTCAGAATACCATGCAAATCCAGAATCTACAAAACATGTGTGCGACCAATTATGACATACGGGGCAGAAACAGGAGCAGAAACGTCGGTAACAAAGAGGATACTAAGAACAACAGAAATGAAAACGCTAAGAACTATAACGGGTTACACACTGAATGACATACAAAGAAATACCGATATAAGGGAAAGATGCGAAACAGACGACATTGTCAGACGGGTGAGAAAAAGAAGAAGAGAATGGAACCAGCATGTTAACAGAATGACCACAGATAGAATAGCAAAAATCGTACGTAACAACATCCCACACGGAAGAAGACCTGTTGGACGACCACCAAAACGATGGCGGGACAGTTGGCAATCAACCTCACAGGAACTACTGCAGAGAAACCGGAACTGAACAGTCGCTACGCCTTCTACACGATGATTGATGATGATGATGAAATAAATAAATTAATATTTCATATTTAATTTAATTGATTTTAACTTTCGTGAGCTAGCGCATGTTTACATGTGTAATGAAATAATAATAATAATAACAATGGTACGTCCTGAATAGTTGCGCAGCCAGTGGCAGAAAAGAGAACTATGATTTGGGTTTATTTTTGTGTACATGAATACTATGAAAAACCTGATACCGTTTAGACTTCTTATATCTATACTTCGAGGAAGCAATACTGACGCGAAATAGCTATTGCTGAAAGTTAGAGATTACCCGTTAAAGAATAAGAAAGTTTACTTTTTTCACAGAAATTAAGAGCTAACTCTATGAAGCTCCGTCACAGTAAAGAGATACCTAAACTAAACTTATATGAGTAGCTTTGAAGATTATGATTGGTTGAATTCGCCATCTTAATATTACAATGCGGTGGAACTTTTTGCCATGCAACCATTTTGTGTGATTAATTACATATTTTATTGTTTTCATATGCCTTGACTATTAATATTTGCTCAATACTATTGATTATATATTTGATATATGTCTTTATATTATATTCTGAATGTTTTATAGAAATATCGGGTGAAATGGAAGAGCAACGCAGAGCCTCCTTCGCAGAAATATAGGCGAAAATAAAAGAAGATCCGGAGCTTTATGTTCAATATATCCTTCGTGAAAGGATTTGTAGAGAAATAATGAAAGAGAAAATGGAAATGTAGATGTAGATTTGGAAATATTGGCTACAGTCAGATACAAAGTAAAAATGCAGAATACAACAAATCAAACGAATATGTACTAGATTCAACAATTCTCGCATACTAGGTAAGACTGTGGCAAAATTAATTCACCAACCAGTCGCACCAAAGCGATGGAGGTTGTGAAAAAAGTGACGCCCCTGATGCAGCGCGTCTGAAGTTAACAGAATGAAAAAAAATGATTTTGGATTTTTGTGATCGTGGAAAAACAACTATTTGCATGAGCATCCGTGGAGTGTTTGATATTTCCAAAAAAACTCATTCCAAATTGTCTGTAGGCAAGAGTATTTCTTTATAATGAGAACAGCTCACATTCCACCCATTAACAATAATCCTCATAAACTTTGCGTACGTAAAACATATTCAAATTATAATGACAAATATTAACGTATCTGGAAAAGAAAAAATTAATACAAGCGAAAAAAGTGTATTAATTAGTATTAAATATTATTTGATTCCTCATTTTGTTCCTACATAGGGATCAGCATAAGTCAAGCAACAAATTTGCATTGATAGAAAGGAATGCAGTAGTACAATGAATTTACAAAATTACAAATGGGATTCATAAAACGGTTACTGTAAATGTTCAAACTGATGTTCATCTTGAATAATGCATTTACGACAACGTTTCTCAAGTAGAGGCAGGTCCGGCGAAGCATGTGAAGCTGTCCGCGAAGAGTTTCAAATACTTCTTCAATTGCAGTTAGGAGGTCCGGAAGGGTGCGTGGTCCTCTTCCAAAAAAGCGCAACAGGAATAAATCACAGGGTGTCAGTTCACATTTCCGTGCGGGCCACTCAACGAATTCTCGTCTGCCTATCCATTCTCCTAAATGAACATTAAGATACTCCCGTACACATAACGCACTTCCTTGAAGCGTGAACTTGTATTGGTTATTCATCCTAAAAAAGTGTCTAATCGACGGCACTTGTTATTATGATACAGACACAACTATTTGAAGCACGCACAGACTTTGTTTTAATCTATTATGAAGGCGTTGGCAGAGTTATTAGCATTGCCGGACTTATATCGACCTCTGTATTGACGTTTGTGTTCAATTAGACTGGTTGTACCCGCGATAATTTGATGTTGCATCCGCAATTTGGTAAAAAGTGAATAATTTATTGGTTATCTTTGTTTTTATCTTATGTTGAACGCTACTCAAACTTATGAAATATAAATGCAGATACTAAATGTATCACAATTAACAGATTTATAAGTTTTTTTGTCTTGGATCTGGAATGGTTGAACAAAATCTGTTGCACATGCAATAATAATTTGGACCTTCCTCCTGGCTCTTGAAAAATATTTTGAAATCCTTTTAAAGGAAAATTGTATCTAGTATAATGTTTGATTTAGCAGTCCTTTTAAGAGCATTGAAGGCTTTCTAAAATTATTTACACGTACATTAAAAATAAAAATTAAATGTTTTCATTAACAAACATTACTTTTTCACTATTATCTATTCATAAACTTGAATTTTTTTGCATATGACTTTGAGAATTATATCGGAGAGCAAACATATTGTCTTCATCATTCGAAAACATTCTTAATGACTCATAATAATGAGCGTTGATCAAAGCAAAAATTCTAATGCCCCGTTAACATTACAAAAACATTTACGTATGTCTTTTCTCGAATCGAAAGCCATTAGTCACACATGTGTAATAAGTTCAAGTGTTTTAGTTACGCACATCAGGAATGCATCTGGAAACAGAGAAGGATCTCAAAATTATGGAAAGTCTTCGCGGTTTTTCTTATCGTCTTAAAATATTAATAACAATAAAATGGACATCAAAATAGTGTGATATCATCTGGTGAAAATTATGTTTAATATATTGAAAACAGTAAAATAATAAGGACTGAAAAATTTTATTAGCTAATTTAGCTGTTTGATAATATAGAAATTTGGAATGAGAAATATCATATTTTCATTTTAATTCATTTACCACGTAATATATCTACATAGTTAATATAATTGATGAATCTAATTCTAGAAATTCATATATATTGAAGTACAATTACAGAATTAATAATCTTAGCAAATATTTAGTTCCTCAAATCGTTCAGTGTTAACAGTAGACGCGAACAGCTTCCTTAAGATAAGTCCGTAAGGGTAAATTCAGGAGATCTCAGTGGCTTGAAATGTCGAACATCATTTTCCTTACGAACTTTCTAGCGCCGAAAAAGGAATTCATTGAAAAATGCTCAACAGTAGCCTGTCGTTGGAGTGGAGATCTGCCTTGTTGGTAAAAGAAGCTTTATGAATATTATATTTCTGTAAAGAAAAAAGGTCCATACACTTTTGAGCAGGATAAAACAATAAACATGTTTATCTTCGGAGAGTTTTTAATATTACAATGTTGAGTGGGAATTTTGTTAGCCCCAGATGTGAACATCATATCTGTTAACTTTCCAACTAATGCTGGGTTTCAAGCAAGCGGAAAAGACAAAAACAAAACACGATCTCGGTCCGTTTGTGACAGTCCACACGAATTGTTCGCGAACTGTTTTAGAGCTTTTGGAGTGTTTTCTAAACTTGTTAGTCCACGAATGGGGTTTTTACGAACACAAACAGTTATCCGGTGAATGTAGGTGATTTTCAAGGGCCACGTGCTCTAGGAAAGTTTGTCAGCTTGGTTTAAGCGTCTTTGAAATCAGAACCAGTTTGTTTTGTTTCCGTTGTTGTGATTTAGTGGTAGTCAGATTTGGTGGATGAAGGTAACAAGTCTAAGTTCACCTCTGATAATTATATCACCTTCTCTAAGATCATGCAATAGTTTAGAAGTCACATTTCCTCCTTTTTGCATTGAAGATAACATAGTCCAGAACCAACGTTTACTTTTGTTCTTTTTTTATCATGATATATGTACCTAGCTGCTAGCAAAAATAAATTCTGGTCATCTGGTTTTCTCACATTTACAGAAATGAATAAAACTAAAACGAAACATCAACAGTTTTTATTGGTATCTGTTCGTGACTAGTCTAAGCACACAGTCCTTCGGGGACCCAACAGAGTTGAAACACTTTCAAAACAAAACTGATTGAAATTTGTGTTCAACTGAACTGTTCGTGTTTTGTTTTTGTCCTGCCCGCTTGGAGGATACGCGACATTAGATTATTTGCGATATAAACGTGTCACTCTTATCATTTATATCACACAATTTGAAACGCTTTTCTTTTTGGAGTTAAGAGACTGAACAAGTTGGGTTGTAGAGTGAACGTCGTCTTAGAACTATCCCTATGGACGGTTAGCATATTCCAAGTTTTCAACAAGCTCTATTGGTAGACTTATTTGGACTCCCAATAAAACTTTCTTCAATAGGTCACACACGTCTCTAGTATATTGAATTTGCTTTGACCAATGGTTAATGAATTCTGTTAATATAGAATTTGATACGAAATACCTGCTGCACTACAATTTGCAATTCATTTTTGGATGTAAGAAAATCTTGTGTTCCATAGTAACCATCTCACTCAGAACTGAGACTGGAACGATATAGTAGACTGATGCAGGGAGTAGGAAAAATCTGAACGATCTCCGCTGCATCAACGCTGAGCTGGCTTGTACTCAATATTGCAGATAGGCTTATATATGCGACAAAGTTATGTAATGTAATGGAAAAAATTTTGCAATTTTAAAATTTTAGAGAGGTACATTTTAAATATAAATCATTTATAATATCTACATTTCTGAATGAACTCATTTCACTGCGAATAGCACATGTTAGTAGCTAATAATTTCAGTCAACTGTACCGCTTCTTAATGAAACATAAACTTGTCAAAGAAACATCTCCAGTCACCATTCAAGAGAATTTCATCTTAACACCCTGAACGTATTCTAATTATGTTCTGAATTATTGGTTATTTTGAAGACACAGGAAGCATTTAAATATAAGGCAACCTATTCATTAGTGTTTATTTTTGAGGTTATAAGAAGCGACATCCTTTGGCGGTTAGTTTTTGGCGGAACTAAAGCGAAACATGTGACTTTGAAAACGCCGACAATTGTTTAAACAATCGAAAGCGAACGGGTCATTCGATTCTCCCCAGGACCGTATTGTATAATTTTAATGACGACAATTTATTAAAAAAATTGAGGTAGCTGATTTTTTGTTTTGATATATAATATATGAGCATAATTCCACCCTGAGTATTGGTATACAATGTAATATGTGAACAATGTGCGGCAGTTATCTCTCCCCAAACAAATAAGACCAAGCAAGCCAAACGATACAACCCCCCGGCTAGTACCCAAATTACCCTTCGTAAAATAATAAATATGTTAACACATAAACGATAACCGAAGTTAAATTAATAAAGATCCTTTTGAATCGTAAGCAGGACCGTATTGAGACAAAAATTGTTGACATTTCTTTTTTGCAAATGCATAATTCATACATACAACTCTAAGATATACGAGTATAGAATATATATGACTCCAAAATACATAGTTCATTTAAATTTAAAATTTTAAACACACAGGGGTATAGGGTGACTCAATAAATTCTAATTAAATCTAGGTAAGGCGGCTGACTCCACCCATTTGGTAGCTGCTGAAGTTAGTAATCGATATTCACGAGTTTATGATGATTTAATTGTTTTCGTAATAAAAAAGTTTTTATCATATTTTTAAAGAGGTTATATATTATCAAACATAAAATTAATTTGAATAAGTATTCTTATTTTTTTATTTGTTTATTATTATTATTGTATTGTATTATTATTGTAAAATACAAGTATTATTGTTAAAAAATAGTTACTAACCAAACGTCACTTCCAAATTTGACATTTCTAAGACACTACAAAGATAAGGATTATTTTTTATTGAATTCCAACAAATAAATAAGTACTTATATTATTTGGGAAGAATATTAACATTAATTGTACAGTTTGTATTATTACTTATATTTATTCCAGAAGTTGAAGCAACTACATCTAGTGTTTTAGAATAATAGTTATTACCTACATTCAAACCAGATACTATATCGCCAGAAATTGAGATGAAAATTTGCTACTTATTTTCGATAGAGTCTTCTATATATCCTTCCGCTACTGTCGTGGACTTCCATCCACCGTGACATTTAAGAATTGACATATCAGCCCCAGAAATAGCAAGTATCGTGGCAGAACTTCTCCGAAAACAGTGTCCCGTATATGTTTCAGGATTTGATAATCTAAGATACTTGGCAATCATACTAGGCATTTTCCCAATGGTATACACTCCAACAACTTGTGCGATGCACTTTCCGTTTACATATCTCAAGAATATACCACGATTATTAACAATATGTTTTGATCGAAGAGCTGCTTATTTACGATACATTTTTATGAAATCAATATTAGTAACAGTGAAAACACGCTTCTTATCCGTCTTGCTATCAGCAACGGTTACTATTAATACAACATTCTCTTCCTGAATATCTTCAATGACCATTTTTATCAACTTATCTCGTCGCAAGGCACCAAATATTCCCATTATCAAAACTACCTACAAAAATCAGAATAATAAATAAAAAAAATGTAAATGACATCTCTTAACACTTACCTTCAACAATAAGTATTTTTCATCATTAACTTCTTTTATGAATATATCAATTTGTTCACGCGTAAAAACTTTGGACTTTTTTGCTCGATGACCTTCTGCTTTTCTTGTTAGAAATGGTACTAATTTTGAAAACTGCTTGATGTCGAAATACCATGGAATAAATGTTCCACGAAGTTAAACTTCTTACGACATTTGATTTCTGCATCAAATAAGCCAATAAAATGTTTTCAGATATCGCCTTAACATTCTGTTTGTCACACCAATCTTTAAACTACCCGTAACATTTTTCGTACAGCCATTTAGATTTTTCGGGTATTGAAACGGAAAGCGCCGAATTTACAATGTTTTTCAGTTCAGGAGGAGTTGAAGGTACTGAAATATCTCTATAAGTATCAGAAATTTTGCGTTTTGTCAAGAACTGTCGAAATATTTTGTATATATTGAAACATATCATTTCCATAACACTCGGTGACATTGTTAAATAAATTGAACTGCTGTTGATTTTAGAAAAATAATACATTTATGTATAATTATCTAGTTTAATAATTTTAATAGTGTGTATGCCATGATCGCGAAACTTTTTAACGACCTCAAGATTATCTTGCCTCGGCCGCAAGCGGCCTCGATGATAACTGTTCTTTCGGTACGTTAAAAAGGCATTTCGGGGCGTAAGCATACAAAATATATTAATTTAAGGATAGTAATATAAACATTGCGTGAAAACAATAAGGATGTCTAATTTTACAAAAACTCACTTCTTTCCTAGAGCCTTCTTTACTTGAGCGGTTTTCTCTTTGACGGCATTTTTTTTCTCTCCTTTTTTGACTTTTTCTATTTCCTGTTTGATAATAGCTAGCCTGATCAAATGTGCTCTAGCTTGTTCAGTTTTCCCCCAGCGTGTATTTTTTGATAATGTGCCTTCTGTTTTTCAATTTCTTCCCTTTCGCGTCTAGATAAGTTGGGGCCTACTATCTAAATCAGCAGCATTAAGATTGGATATTTTTCTTGTTTTCTTTTGAAACCTATTCGGATTTTCTATTTCAATTAGATTTAATACATCCTTAGCTTTACCATCGTCTTCAACGCTGTCTTCTGTTTCACTGTCAGAATTCGATTATTAAATTGATAAACTTATTCAAGAAATCCAATAAATTACCAAAAACAAAATTTATCCTTGCCTGGGATAAATGGTAAAAGACCTAGAAACACCTTATAAAGAGTAGATGTTATTGAAATGAAATGAACTATCTGCGAACATGATATTACAAACTAATATAAATTAATAAAAACAGACTTTTATATTTTACTAATAATGTGAGGAATATGTCTGGAAAAAGCTGGATGCTTGCAGCTTTCAATCACGTCTGGAATACGCGGAAGAGCACGATTGAATTTATCGCTCGAGGTCTAGTTGTGATCGTTTGTGTTCGTAGTCTGGGTTTAGCAGCTGTAAAGTAGCAGCACCACTGCGTAACAGATCAACATGATATATTTGGAAATAATAAGAGACTATAAGGAAAACATTTGAGTGCTAGAGCTTCCTCTTTATAAGCTAGTTACGTTCTTTAAGTCGTCCTATAGAAACATTTAAATATTTCCCAGACTAGAAGTAGATACCTGATATATACAGTACTGCTAGAGACACCACTGTACCTGAAATCTGGGCCTATTGTTCCAATATTATTTTTAGTTTTGCATACGTTTACTTGAACACCATATCTGATCGCTAATTCATTTGCCATTAAAAAAATTTTAACAATCTATATTAAAAGCAGCCCGAGTGAACAAAGAAAAAACTATTATTTATTTTTGCTAAATAATCAGACATAAAACGATTGTATATGTTTTAGTAGTTGATCGGAATCACAAAAATCAACAAAATCCGTTTCTGTATTCAGTATCAGAAAGCTCACCAGGGCAAAACAGAAACGGGTCCTTTTGTTGAAAGACAAACCCCAGGAGGGTGGCCGGTCGTTCGACAAAATGATAGAGATTGATTAGGGGTGGAAATTGCGAAATAATTACCCCAGCACTCGCTGCCGTGTTTGCAGCCAAACCAAAAATGGATTAATTCATTTTTAATACAACTTGTGCAAACAATTTCTTTATTGGGTTGTTGTAACTGCTGGTGAATGTTTGCGCTGTTTTGTTTTGCGAGCTAGAAGGGCGGTAGCGGAAGGCTTTTTTAATTTATAATAGGTGACGGATTTTTAAAATTCGGCAGATTAATAACGTTTCGAGATGAAAAGAAAATTAAGGGCAGGGTGGTGTTTACACAATTAATTACTTTTTAGTATCGATTCAACACGTTTTAATTTAGACATTTGATTTTTTATTAAAAAGGAATTGTTTTTGTCTTTTGTATTGTATTATTATGTATCATTATTAATAATAACAAATTTGATTTTATCATGTACTTTCCAACTTAAGTGATGTTTTCAAACCTGTATACTTTTCACTAAGTGATAGAGGCCGGTGCTTATTATAATGTTATTTTTCGATGTTGTTGTTGTTCGATATAGTTCCGATGATATAATTATTTTAAATAATTTACGACATAGCCATTCTATTTATAAGAAAACAATTTTTCTTCAACAAAGCATAATTATCAAATCTATTTAAAATAAACTTACCTTCTTTTAAGTCCAAGCACTTAATATCCTTTGTACCTGGCATCTCTCTAGAGATTCTACAACAATTCTCCTCTTTAATTTCAACAATACTGTATGAAATTTTCAAAATGGAGTTAAGTGGGATGGCATTGAGGACAAAACCTCGAACGGAGTTGAGAGCAAGTCGCTTTGGCCGCGATTATAGACCAGTAATGAAACTATTTTACTAGAAAAATTAAATATAGTCAATTATGAAGCGGAAATTTTCAAGTTTAAACCAAAATTGATTTATCTTTATGTAGTTATATTGTGTTATGTTCAGAAGTATATTAAAGTTGATTTCTGGTTTTATGGTTCAACAATATAAATACTATAGTAGGTTTAAACTATTGAACAGTGAATTTAAAAGTTTTATAGTTTGTATTTCCTCCTCTACCATCTTTCACAGTTCAAGAGCAGCTGAGAATGCTTCGAATCTTATTCCTGATTTTTAAAAATTCAATTCAATATGAAATGTGAGGCAGATTTAATAAGCGAGTTGTAAGCGACTATCAATTACATCCCAAAAATTCAAAAGTGGAGGCACTCTGGGCCTCAAATCGAATTCCCTGAGTGGTCTCCTTATCTTACCATTGCTTATTAAGTACAAAATCTTAGCAAAGTGAAATAAATGTAGTAAATCTTCTCTAATTTCTTCCCTTTCATATGCCCTAGCAATCGTAGCACCAGCAACTAGTTCACTTTTATAGCCAGAGAAGTTTCCATGGGCAATAACATTAGGAACGCATCCTATGCTAATGCTTGTTTCAGCTAAATACTTCTGAACTATGTCCAGTAGAATTTTTGCTTTTTGAAAATATTTCTTCACAAACACATAAAGGCAAGAAGCTCTTGTTTTTTCTTCCCTATAAATTAATCTATCCATTGGTGAGAGCATATAGGTGCGAGCATTAGAATCGAGGATACAAGTCTAACAAAAGTCTAGCCTGTAGAGGTAGTGTAGTTAGTTAAAGTCAGGATAGGTGTTGTTCGAAATGCCTACGCTGCAATGCCAGGTGGACGATTGGTTCGGACAACACTTAGATCGAATACGTCTTGCTTGGGTTCGTGTAAATAAGAAATAGGAGGAGGTTTCATGAAACAATATGGAAGGTAAATATGTAGGCATATTGGTTTTGCCTGGAACGTGCTACAACGTTGATTGGAGATGATTAGGTTAATTGCACGCCGTTGTAAAGTATAGAAGATTATAAAAGAAATAGGTATATGTCTAGGATTCCGAAAAGAGGGCAACTTAGGATTTCCTGGTTTAGAAGTTGGTCAGTTAGGTGAGGAAGACATTGTTTTATTGAAGTAGTTGTTCGTGGAAATAGTCAAAGATATTATGTATTTTTAAATGCGCCAAGAGGAGTGCCCATGGCGAGGTTGCTATAAACCAATTGTAGTAGTTGATCGCGAATAAACAAACAGATACAGCGGGGGACGCTGTTAAAATTCGAACATTACTGGATTCTAAATATTGCAGAAAGGCCGACCATCAACATTCAGATATTTTTTAATTTCATTAGCTTTAAGACCCATTTTTTGTAAGTATCTAATTTTCTTTTCAATTACATTCGCTTAACAACTAAAAAAATAATTCATAAGAGCCATGGTTTTACCGTCCATGACGGCAACGCTTTGTCAAATTTTCGGCTACATATGCCACGCCGGTCGGCGCATATATCTAGTTTCAAATAAGCTACAGGCTTAGGATATGTACTTAAACAAATGTTTTTGGTATACAGCATTCCTTGTAGATTAGCACTTGCTTTATACAGCTAACAAAAGTATTCAAATAATTTTATGTCATGTAGAAATGTTGGACGTTATCAAAACTGAACAAGAATATTTTCTTTTAATCAAAATCTTGACCAAATAATAAATTAAATAATGTAATTTCATTGGAGACTATAGATTGTTGAATTATTATTTGACTTGAATCTTTCTTTGTGTTATCAGTAAAAGATTCTATTTCTCTTTATTCATTTACTATTTAAATAATTGATTTTTCCTGCATCTATGTCCGTGTCAGCATCAGAATTGAGTGTTTGTTAATTTTTTATCTATCACTATTCGATTCACACCAGCTTTAGAGATAAGATACTCTATTGATAAGTTGCAGTTTTCAGAAAAATGCATCTTTTGCTTATACATTTTTTAGAATATTAAACAGCTGTAAATATCGGTATTTTTTTGAGTTTATGAATTCATTCGCTTACTGGTCTAAATAGATATCGCGGAAAATTTTCTCCATGTTCTATCCATGCTGTCGCATGATTTCTCCATGGTTACCGGGACAATGGTGTTTATTTGTCCTGTGAGACCGCTAACAACGTGGAGAGAGCCTGATAAGGAAGAGATGATATTGTATACAGAATAACTACACCCTCCCGTACCCCTTATTCTTCCCTATCAGGTCGTGTACTCTTTCAGGGGTGGATTTACTGGAAAATCGTGTTTTGTACCGCTCAAAACTTGCAAATAATTGACATTTTTAATCAAATAGAAATCAAATCGAAAGTGTTATAAATATAACGAACAAAACCGGTTATTCCCATGTGCAAGAAAAAGTAAATACTTTTGTTATATAAATTTAATTGATATTTAAATACGAAATAAAAATATTACTATTAATTATCTATTTATTTTGAAACATAATGTCTTAAGTTTCTTATCATTTTAGCGGGTCAAGCATGCTGATTATCTAATTTCACATCATTTTTTGTACCATTTTTAAGTCCGTTACTGAATTTGAGCTTTCGATTGGCTCATGTTTTTAGCTTTTGTTTTGGGCTTTTTATTCGGAGTAACCGATGAGGATATTAAATGGTTGTGGTGTCTTTTTGATAGAGCCCCATTTTATATTGCCATTGTGAGAGGAAATTGCCTCTTTTCATATAACAAGCGTATTTCTTGATACTTAAATTTGATTTATCGTTCGATTCAGTCGATACGATTCCCTATATGCTACATATTGTTAGTATATAGCTCCTAAATATTGAAAGATGTGTTTAATAGAAATATTTCTTTTATTTATACACAAAAAATATCATTGAGGCCGAGGAAAATTAAGAATATAAAAATATTACTATTACTTATCTATTTATTTTGAAACATAATGTCTTAAGTTTCTTATCATTTTAGCGGGTCAAGCATGCTGATTTTCTTATTTCACATCATTTTTTATAGCATTTTTATCTAAACAAAATACTTTATTTATTAAATAACATTGACAGCGGAATTGGAAATAAACCTTAAATGCAATTACTCGCTTTTATAACTTTTCAATTGATCTGATCCAAAGAAGAACCGAAAAAACGGTTGAGAAGAATAGATAAATATGTGACTCACAAATTAGTCCAACACCATTGCTCGAGATATTTAAATAGCAGTTAGGCTTTCATTATCTTTTTGTGACAGGTTGAACAAATGCAAGTAGGGCAATTTGATAACCAAAAGAAATCAAAAAAATAAGGAACTTAAGGATAAAGATGGATGGATTCGCAGTATCGTATTGAATTTAAAAAGTAGTATTGGAATGTAAAACCAAGTTTTTTAACCTATTAATTCCCTAGGAGTCGTTAATGACTCCCTAGACTAAAAATGAATCCATTACGCCGAGTCATTTGCAGATGGCACTAAAAGTACCTTCGTCTAAAACTGTTATTCCAAAAGTGGTCCAGGTCTTCCACGGGAGACTCAACGGGGGTCTAAGTTGGGCGTGACAAAAAATGAAGTTCCACAATCGAAAGTAGGGGTCCAAGAAAATTTATCTAGTTTCGATAGTGAAAACTAAAATGTTGACTTGACTTCTTTTATTAATATGAATTAGTTAATTTTATTATCAAATAATTAACCATACCAAGCAATCAATTCTAAACTTTTTTTTAAAACCATTATTTCGTCATTGAAACTCAACCACAACGCAAGTTTCCATAGGTAATGGTAATTGGTAGTAATATAGATGCAAGGGGTCCACCGGATTCAGCATAATTTTGAAAGTGGTCTATGAAACAAAAACGTTTGGGAGCCGATGGTCTTTAAGAACCGTACTTGCTTCATCGGATTCTTACTCCCAATTGACTCGAGAAAGCGTAAAGTGTTTCTAGACGCTTCAAGTTTCCAGCGTAAATAAAAAAAAATAATGGCCCAAACTATTTTTTATAAGTAGCATTCCAATTATCAATTTCTTCATATATAAATATTTATTTTATAGGTGTTCTTGTCATTATCTTCATTTCATTTGATTTAAGTACGGCATATTTATTTGAATGAAAAACTGTTTTTGTTCGCTGGGTCGTTAAAGGAAGCCGACAATTTGGACATGGAAAGCGTTTCCTCACAACGGAACACAAATAACAAATTCATTATTTATAGCGCTGTTTGGAGCTGTTTAGACAGAAAAAAAGAATTTTTGGAATATATATGTTACTGTGATTGTCCAATATTAGTGATTGTAAAGATGCACCAGTGTATGTCGATAATCACCAATTTCTATGGTGTAACTAGAAAACAATTCTTAATTTTCACTTGAATCGGACATACACCGGTGAATGTTAACATACACGGAGGAGATACTGTGAACCTTAGATTCAATTAACCTAACCTAATCTAACCTAATCTAATCCTAACCTAATCTAACCTAACCTAACTTAACCTAACCTAATCTAACCTAACCTAACCTAATCCTTAACTAACCTAACTTATCTACCTATACCTAGTACAGGTAGGTTGTTTTTGATATCGAATAATAAATAACTTGCTTCTATTGTGGATTTTATTTATTCTAACAAGTTGTGAATTCATTAGTCATATACTGGCCCAAAACTTCTGTTTTCACACATCATTATTTCTCTATATCAATCAGGCAGGTATCGTAATTTCGGTCATAATGAACATTGACCAAGTCGTCGTGGTCTATGATAACAGTCACCGGTGAATGACCGAAAGGATAAATAACGGTCATTCACCAACTACCTTGGTGGATGTTAACAGGTACCAGAGTATCTTAACATATTCTGCATTTCGGAAATTCACAGTAACATCTACGAGGATGTATTGATATCTAGTTAGCCTAGACCAGTTCCATGCATGAACAAAATATTGCGTTACCATAGCAACGAAAAATAACTTATTAGAAGTGTCAGTGTAAAGTTTGACGTCAAAAAAGTAAACCAGAGTTTTGCAATAAATCAAAAGAAAAAAGATGTCCACCGAAATTGTGAAAATCGAAAAATTGGAGTATCGAGCCATTTATTTATTTATTTAAAAGGGTTAAGAGGTAAGCAGATTTACGAAGATATGCTTAATACCCTTGGTGATCAATGTCCTTCGTATGCGACCATAAAAAATTGGACTCCAAGCTTCAAAAGACGTAAATTTGGCTCCGTCCGACTATCATCCATTTCCTCAACTGAAAAAAAGTTTAAAAAGTCGTAAATTTTCTTCCAACGCGAAGGTAATGAAAGCTGTGGTGGTTAGGTTTGCAGAGCAAGAAGAAACTTTTTTTTAAAGGTCTAGAGACGTTGCAGGTAATAAAATATTTTGACTTTGAAATTTTGTTTGGTTCTATATTAGGCTAAGAATTTTTCAATATATCCTTGTATACACCACAATACACCTAAATCAAAACGGCAGACATCTGAGTGGATGTTATTCTGTGAAGTAAGTAGAAACGCAAGAATTACATGACAAAGTTATTGCGGTAGAAATTTGGCATGCTCTATATTGTTCATCTTTTAGTTCAAAATGTAAAAATAATAACTATTAACAATAATATTATTTGACCGATTGAAGAATGAATTCATAACGTCAAAAGAAATTTCATCATATTTAATAAAATGAAATGCAAATAGCCTCCTTCAGATCTGATTCTCTACAACTCTCGGTTAGCCTGGGAAACAAACTTCAATGTAAGAAATATCATTCGAATGATGAAGGCATTGCTAAAAAATAGTGGTTTAAGATTGAAAAATAATCTTACTATGTAAATGGCAGAGAAAGGTTAGAATAATTGTGTTAGGCTCAAGAGATAAATTTGGGCACTAAGAGCAGTACATCTCTTGCATTTGAATCATCATTAGCTTGATAATATACGTTGAGGCTCTTATTTAAATGCGGACAAATGAGCACTACGTACAAGTGGAGGATATATAAAGTTTATGTAAGGTAAGTAATGACATATTTATGATATATTTATAAGTAGATCCCAATCTATAACTGGGGTGAATATTCCAATAACCGTGAGGAGATATATACTGACTGACTGGTGGAGCAATGCAATCCTGAATGGAAATGGGAAAAAGATTTTCGACTGAATTTAGGTAGAAATGCAAAGATCAAAAATATTACGGAAACAGCCACATCGGTTCCCTATGACGATGACGCTAGACAATGAACAATTTGTTTGACAGGAAATACCAACATAGACGACCAACCAAGCAGAAGATTGAGAGGTTAAATTAGGCGAATTCAGTACTCACTTGCAATAAATTGGTGAGATATAGTCATTATTCTCGCATGTTTTCTCCATGTTTTTTTGTCTGTTGAAGTAACCTCATAGTGGTTTAAAATGAAGTAGTGTCCCCTTTACACAATACTAGCGGACCCGACGGACGTTGTCCAGTCCCACGTCTTAAATGTAAACTTCTGGAAATATCTGTAACAATTAGACCGTTTTAATAAAAATTTTCATCAGAAACTTATTACAATACCTAACGTCATTCATATATATTTATCACAATTGAACCAATCGATAACGTGTGAGTATGTGTATTAGTATGTTTTTGGAGATGTTGAATGTAGAAGCTGTGTTGAATAAAAACTTGAAGTTGTGTTAATTGAAGGTGAAAAGGTTGAATCTTAAACTATTCTGTAACTGGTATTCATTCTTAGAGTTAATTATATACAAATACTAAAATTATCGTAATGCCATTGGCCGATGGAAGCAAGAATTAAATTTACAGATTTTGCGCAAAAACAACTTTGATTGAGATTTGTTTCCAGCTAATAGCGTTTTCAAAGTTTCTGGTGGCGGATTTAGTGATGTCAGTGAAATTTTTCCAGATGCGCAACATAAACTGGCCGATTCACCTTTGTATTTGAAAGCATGACAGTATTGACATTCTTTTTCAATACTACCAATGATGATTAGCGAATGTAATTAATAGTCTATTTCAGGGTCATATTCAAACGCAAGGCGATTAAACGATGTTCGTGCCAGTGCTCGATGATTTTGCATCCGCTGTCGCTCATTTACTCTGTGAGCGTCGGTCACTCTTTGACGCGCCTCTCGTTGCCTTAATGTATTAGCACGAAGACATTGATTGCGTTGCTCTGAATTCTCATTTGCAAGTGAGTTTCCTATTTGTTCTCTTACGTTGACATTAGTTGTCGAGTGCTCTTCTACTGTTCTGCTCAGTCGGTGGTTATGGACCATTTGCGCATTATGAGAACGTCGACCAATATTTTTTGCCCTTACGCGAAGACGTGGCATTTTTTTATAGAAATAAAATACTATGAAGAATAAACAAGAACAAATGTAGGTAACTTCTACAAGTGAAAGTTTACAGGGCTAAACAAATATTGTAATTATAATTTCATTTCTTAGTTTTGTATATTCACTATTTCCAGTACAGTATAATTCAAAATGAGAGATAATTTTGAAATTGTATCTCTGAAATCTATAAATTACAAAAAGAATTGTAGGTTAGTAGAAACAGTCGAAACAGTAACAAATTTCACAATAAATAGTTTTAAGTAATATCCGTAAGAAGAAAGTAATGGATGTACCAAAAAGTAACAAATGTGTTCAGCCGAAGTGTCCTTTATGAATCATTCAGATAAGTATCGTGTAGAGTAGCATAGCAGTATGAATGTTTAGACACTATACACCATACACATGAATCTATAGTCTCCATAGTTTAGACTATACTTATGCGAACTTAGAATCTGATCTCAGCGTCATCTACCAGGCGCAAGTGAAACTCAAATATAACTTTGAATATCTGACACGACTGCAGCGCAGTCTGCCGGAAATCTATGGAAAACGTTCTAACAACAACAATTTAAAAATAATCGATAAAACATTATCTAGTTGATCGAATTGTGAATCTAAACCATTCTCGAAACCCTTTGAATACACACAAAAAATTTCATCAAAATCGATCCATCCGTTTAGAAGGAGTTCAATTACAAACACACGTATAGAAAATTTATATATATAAAGATTTAATCAATTTCATATTTTATTTTCAAAACAAAAAATTCCCACAAATTCCCACTGTTGTGAAGCTGCCGTTCGCATACATTACTTTCTAAATTAGAATTGCAATTAAATATTGCAACATAAGTCAAAAAATTATTTATTTTAGACAAATCCGCCTAAAAGTAAGAATTATAATTTGTTATTCATCATTGTTTGGTATAGTTTAATCAAATCAATTTTTGTTAATCGCACATAACAGAAAGTACACGTGCCATTAAAATTTTCTGTTAATACCTACCTGTAGATTTAACATTTTGAAGGTTGCAACATAGTATGAGCAGGCAATAAAAGACCCCTAAGCATTTAGTCTAGATGCTCGAATGGATAATAATTGGAACGCGGTTGGTTACATCTTCAGTGATCCGAATGAAAATAACGACGACGGCGCTGATGCACCTCGACTCGGTAGTCGTCGATGGATCACACACAGGTGTGCCAATTTAACTAGTATCTAATGTTCGTAAACCGTGGTTTAATGAGACAGGTGTACTTGTTCATCAAGTTCGAAATAGTGGAATAATAAGAAACGATAATAAAGTTTCTGTTTTCAATAATGTATGGTATAAAGAATATGTGGAAAAGAAATGATACAATAATCTGATTGTAATAAAAAAAATGAGCAACTATTCTAAATCTTGATGAATATAGAAATAAATCTTCTTGAAGAGGACATACAATATATGACCACATATACTAGGAAGACACAGTTAAAATACTCGGTGCAGCAGATAAGATTATAAGAGATGTGATAAATTTAGTAATGAGAAAGATATTGAAGGTAGAGATATGGTTACAAATGACATAAAAGTTAAACAGTTTAAGTGTATGGTATGAATAAATATAACGATTGATTGAATTGGGAGGGGAAGTTGATAAGAATATTAAAGATAAAGTTTGTGAAGAAGACTGGAAGAAATAAGGAGGACGTATCAAATCTATCCATGTATATGTGAATTCTTTTCTTATAAGCGTAATTTTCTACCAGTAGTAGATTTGTTTTCATTTCTCTTTCAATAAAGCACTTTGCATTAGTATTACATTTAGACACAATAGAAAGCAATCATTTATTGATGTAAATTCAAAATGGGGTTTTATATCTGAATGTGTATTATAAGTTAAGATATTCCTGACTTTTTCTCTATCGTAATTATTAGATACTAACCTCTTCACTACTTAATTAGTCCATTAATGATTTTCAAGTGAACCGAACTATAGAAATCTCTCTAATAACGTTTCC
Source organism: Diorhabda carinulata (assembly GCF_026250575.1). Lineage (NCBI taxonomy): Eukaryota > Metazoa > Arthropoda > Insecta > Coleoptera > Chrysomelidae > Diorhabda > Diorhabda carinulata. Next base: position 19,096,503 of record NC_079462.1, read on the forward strand.
TTTTATGCTTTGGCTGGTTGACTGGCTAACTAGATTGATGTGTGGAAGCAAAGGATGCAGCAATTGTTCTGGAAACCTATGTGTCTGCTTGACAGGACAAACGAGATGTGAAAGTTTTTGTAGGTTTGTACCTATATAAATGACTTCGGACCAATAAATCGCAGGTCTGTATCTAGGAAGAGCCAAGAAAATTATTCAGTATCGAATTTTCAATAAGCGTAATAAAGTATGTTAAATTATTCATAGACATCTAGACATCTTGTATTTACCAGTTGACTATGTATGTGTGTATGTATGAATTTTGAGGCATCATATACACTGCGACCCAAGGGTCGTTGTGTATTGTTTCTCCTTTTCTTGCTGTGATAATGGAGAACCCATTGTTTACAGCTGATCCGTTTATCACACTCCTTCTAAAAAGTCTAGATCTATAAAAATTTCATCAATTTGCAGCGAATTCAAGACAGTGTGACAAATTTCCTATTCTCAGAAAAGGGTTAGCAGTAATGGTCATAATCAAACACTCAATATACAATATGGTTAGAGCACCATCGACTATTAATCTGCTATATTCCACACTCGGTGGTAGCTGTTTCCTCTTTCTGGTAGTCGACCGTATACTTGGCCTCCACCGTATACTTCGACGGAAAGTTTGAAGAGATTGTCTACAATGACAAAACATCACATAAAACAATAACCTATCATGTTTTTGTTATATTGTCCCTTTTTATTTTATGGCACTATCCCAGATGAATGGAAATCGAGTACATCCCTACCAATTCACAAAAAAGGAGAAAAAAGAGATCCGAATAATTTTAGGAATATAACTGTGCTCTGTTTGGTTTTTAAACTTTTTACTTAGATATTGACAAATAGAATAAGGAATAAGGTACCAACCTCCGCAGAACAACAAGAATTCAGGTCTAATAGATCAACAGTGGACACAATATTTATGTTTGTCTGTTTTGTTGACTTCACCAAAGCATTTGATAGAATACGCCTGGGAGACGTGATTAGGAGTCTTGAAAAAAACATCATAGACTATAAGTACCAACGAGTCATTAAAGAACTTTATACCGGAACCAGAAGAACTGAGGTAGGACTCTCTAAAGAAGTTCAAATTAATACTGGTGTTTGGCAGGGAGACATTCTTAGCCCAACCCTATTCAACATCATAATGAATCAAATGATCGAAGAAGTCAACAAAGTTAATGCAGGATACCGAATGGGTCACCGCTCCCTAAAGGTATTGTTTTATGCAGACGATGGTATTGCGTAGCAGAAAATGAAGACGACTTACAACGTCTACTGCATGTATAAGACGAAAATTTCTGTCGAAAAATTTAATATTAGCATATCAGTAAACAAGACACAATCAATGTTAATATCAAAAAATCCTATTAGATGCAAATTAGCAGTCGATAGCGGAATATTACAGCAGGTATCAAGATTTAATTACCTGGGAGCGAATATATCTAGTGAAAGAAACCTGGCAGAGGAGGCACGAACAAAAACGATGAAAGCATCAAAAGTCAGCGAATGTCTGAGAGATATAGTGTGGGGAAACAAAGCGATGAGCTAGCAGAGCAAGACCAGTATCTATAAAACGTGTATGGGACCAATTCTAACATATGCCTCAGAAACCAGAGCCGAGACATCAACAACAAAAAGAATAAAGAAAACCACAGTGAAAAATACTGCGAACCATCTAGGGTGTCACCCTCTGGGACCGAATAAGGAGTGATGACATAAGATGGGTCAGGGCACGAAAAAGATTCTGGAGGGATCACGTAGAAAGAATGCCAGAAGACAGATGAGCAGAGTGGGCTAAAACTCAGAGACTGAACACACGCAGACTTGTAGGCAGACCACCAAAGAGGTGGTACGAAAGCTGGAGTTCAGCTTCTCAGCAAGATCCAGGAAGAGGGTAAAACGTATAGGATTGAACAGGGCCAGGTCCTATTGAAAGAGGAAGTAGAAGAAGAAGACCTGGATGGGTAAAAAATAAGAAACATACAATAACACTGAAAATTATGATGTATTTTTTTACAATGTGATGTATTTTTCTAGTTACTACCTATATGAGAATTTAGGTGCCTCTATTTCATCTTTATTTCTAATGGAAAGACTAAAATGAGCTTCACGAACTAGACAAAGTTTTATACTTGCTTATAAACTAAATATTTTAGCTCTTTACCGAAGCTAGCAGTCCTTTACCTTCTCCTATTTTATTATCAGTTTTCAGTATTGCTCGGGAGCAAAATCATTCTCGAGGAGTAGATGTTACATCTCTACTAATTTTCCATGTAAAATGTCCAAAAGCAAACTTTATCAGATCAGAGACTCTGGTTACTTCTGTAGACAATCAGAAAATATACATTACACTAGCTGATCCGTTAAACGTTGTCTTGTTATCTACATTATTTCTAGGAATTATTTTTTTCGGAAATATTTTTAAAAATAATTAACACTGCAAGTAGGTGGTGATATAATTAGAATTGAAAGAGAAATGAATCGATAAGTAAGTCGTGAAATGGTTCAGGTGATTTTTGCGTTAACTTCTCCTGATGAGTACCACATCTCGACTGACTCATTTTTGACTTTAAGTGCACAACAATGCGGGTATTCCTTGACCAATTATTACCACTTATGCTCGAAGTGATTTTTGGCGTTATTTATCAATTGCTCTACGCCTGTTAACTACGAATCTGCTCGCTTCTATTCTTTCTAATTGTTGATTTTCATTCAAGTAGCTGTGCAATACACACTCGTACATCTACATTGTTTTGTTGGATTTGTTGGATTCTAGATTTGATTATTCGATGACTCAAATTGGTTCCTTTGCGTCTTTCTGGAATTGCTGACTGTACGTAGATCATATAAATAAATCAAATTAAAATACCTATTGGTGAAAAACAGTGACTCAATCTTGTATTCGTTTGCTTATTATTTGACTTACCTTTCACAATAATAAAACACATATATTTATTAAACACGTACATGTGTCTGTTTTTATTTCCAAAAAAAATTAAGTACAATATGTACAGGTACGGCAATCGCCATTATTGGCATAAATAAAACCACACAAAATGGCTGAAAACTCTATAGTGAGTAAAACAGGAGACTGACTTCCTTCTCATCCCTACTTCGTGATGTTTTACTGGATGAGGCGATAACTGATCGATTGATAGTTGATCAGTTATCGACCGGCGAAGCTGGGAAAACTTGAGAAAAAAACATAATCAAAGTAAATTGAATTCATAAACTCTGAATAAGAATTTATTGTACTACAATTATTATATTTGATTGTCATCTTGCAACCCTATTGCGAATCTGTGGATAAAATAAAAAATAATAATAAAAATCGCGATGGAAAAATAGGGATTGATCGTAGAAGGGTGAAAAATTTAGAGTAATATGAATTTTTTTCATTGTAAGTCATGACAAAATAAAATAACAATCTCATGCCTCTTTATAAAAAGTAAAAAACCTACAGTTTTACAGCCCCTACCACTTAATATAAAACTAGATAAAACCGATTATGAGATATTGAATACGCATATAAATTTTCACAAAAATCTATCAATCCATTTCGGAGGAGTATGGTAACAAACATTGTGACACGAGAATTTTATACAGAGTGAAAACTTCTCTATTTCAATATATATTCTGAATTATAACAGTGGGGGTTCTTAATAACACAAGTAAACAAAACGAATTTTTTTCGTTTGTTATCTTATATACAGAGTAAGTTTTATGTATGGAACGCCTCAATTATCTCAGAAACGGCTTGTACGATTTCTATAAATTTTTGTGTAGAATCGTATTATGGCGGTATTCACATTGTTGTCAGATCTTTCCTTTTTCTGGAAAAATAATAATATTTCAAATGGATCACCCTGCATATTTATCGCTTTTCAAAAAGTTAAAATTATACATTTAGTTGGCTACGACTGCTACAATAATATATTTGACGTTTCAATAAATTTTTTTTTTTTTATTACAAAATTCGCATCAACCGTATACTGGTTATTAGCGATTTAGTAAAGGTTAAGTATTTAATCTATGAAAAATTGTTAAATCAATTTTATAATAGAGATCTGTTTAAGGTAATTTTTAAGGTAAGTAATGTTGTATTTTGGTCCTAAAATTTCACGTATTGTTCCAAGTGGTAGATTTGATGATGATCTTTCTGAGTTAAGAGATGGACATTCTGCGATTATGTGTTTTATAGTTAATTTGCAATTGCAGTTGCTACATTTTGGTTCGGGTTTTGCATCAAATAGGTAGCTGTGCGTCAGTCGCGTATGGCCTAGACGCAGACGTGTTAGAAGAACTTCATCTCTGCGATTTTTCGGTAGTATTGACCATGGTTTTATTGAGTCTTTCACTTCACGAAGTTTGTGTGTGGATGTTGACCATTTGATCTCCCATTTATTATATACTTTACGCTTTAAGATTGTTTTAATATCGGTAGTAGTTAAAAAGTTCACGCACTCCGCACTATCACTAATTACAGCTTCCTTAGCCGTCAGGTCTGCCTCTTCGTTTCCTTTTATTCCAATGTGTGAGGGGATCCAACAGAATACTATTTTTTTGTTTTTGTCTTGTATGTATTGCAGGTGTTGCTTGATTTTGATTACTAATGGATTTGTGGTGTGAATTTTTTGAAGACGTTGGATTGAGCTAAGAGAGTCTGTGAGTATGACATGATTTGGCTCGTTTGATGAAGCGGCGAAGTGGGTAGCTCGATATATTGCGTATAATTCAGCAGTGAAAGTGGATAGGGTTTGAGGAGCTTTTATCATATATTTGAAGGTTGGTGTAATGATTGCGATCCCCGTACCGTCTTGAGATGTTGGTGTAAATATGTACAAAATTTTTGTACTCATTGAGTATGTTATTTAAGTGTCCTTCGATTAGCTTATGGTTGGTGTGGTGTTTGTCGAAAGAGGTGAGATGGGTAATGAATTTCGTGTTTCCTATTGTCCGTGGTGGAGTTTGAGAAGATTCGATAGGAAGGCATTCAGGAATAAAGAAATTTAATTCGCTTAGATATGATCGAATTCTAGCCTAGAAAGGTTTGGGGGTTCTGGGTTTATTTGAAAAAAGATTTGGGAAGTTCTTGGAGAAGCAGTTTTGGAGGGTCGGATTGGATTTTAGTTTGGCTGCATATGTAAGGCTCAAATATATTCTTCTGTCTCCCAAGGATGGTTCCCCTGATTCGCAGTACAGACTTTCCACTGGTGTTGTTTTGAATGCACCTGTTATCAAGCGTAAGGCTGAGTTGTGAAAGCTGTCGAGTTTTTTCAGTAGCGATTTGTTTGCTGTTGAATATACAATTCATCCATAATCCAGTTTTGATCGAATAAGTGTTCGGTACAATGTTAGTAATGTTTGTCGATCTGCACCCCATTCTTTGTTCGTTAGCGTTTTCAGTAAGTTCAGTCGTTTGTTGCAAGCTAGGAGAAGGTTTCTAATATGGTAGTTCCAGCTTAGTGTGTGGTCGAATAGTATTCCGAGAAATTTTATTGTTGTTTCCATTTTTATGTCTTCATTATAAAGTTTCAGTACCGGTATGTTTGGTATGTTCTTTTGTCTTGAGAAAAGAATATAGCGAGTCTTTGTATTATTATTGTTGAAGTTTATTGAAAGTCAGAATGGATCGTTTATCTGAAAAAGAAATTTATATTTTACTGATATTAGGATATTGTGATAAGCATAGAAGTCAACAAGAAACTTGTAATATATTTAATGATTTATATCTTAACCGAAATCCCATAACAGGATTTACTATCTACTATCTACTATGAAATTAGTTATAAAGTTTAACGAAACTAGTTGAGTAAAAGATTTATCCAAATCAGGGCGCAGACAAACTGCATCAACTGAAAACAAATCCTTAGATGTTTGTGTCCTGTTAGAAGACGATCCACACTTGAGTACTAGACAAATATCAAGGGAACTTGATATTTTGCAAACATCCGTAATGAAAATTTTACGTGATAATTGATTCCATCCATACAAACTAACCTTTGTTCAAGAGTTGTCAGATGACGATTTTGATAGACGTGAAGAGTTTGCAGACCTAATGATGGCAAACCATCCAAATTTTGTGAGTAATGTTATACTTTACGATGAGGCCACTTTTTATATTAATGGAAACGTAAATCGGCATAATTGTAGATAATGGTCACGTAACAATGCTCGTTGGATGCGTGAATTCCTCACCCAATATCTCGAAAAACTGAATGTATGGGCTGGAATAAGTAAATATTTTCAATTACATTTGAAAAAAAACTTCATTATTAGAAATTTTCAGACAATATCCCAAACGACAATATTTGGTAATCGCCTTTACTGTATGTTTTCTAAAATTCGTAATTTTTTTACTTCACAAATGTGGATCTACTTCTAGTATGACACAGACATTTAAATATTTGTCTTCAGTTGTGGTAGGTTTTCTGCGTCATGATTTGGATAAATATTTTAGTGAACCAATTTCTTTAAACTTTTCACATTACTGACACTAAACCTTGTTACGAGATTTGTATTAATAATATTCAAATTAAACGGGTTTAATCAATCGTAACCATCTAAATGTACAATATTTATCATAACTTTGGTGGAGATTCTGTCAATGTAGCTATAACTCCGGAATTATGGCATTTACCACCATTCACTTCTTGACAATAACCGAGGCGATTTTGGAATTCTCGTACAACATTTTGTATGACCTCAGGAGTTATTTTGAAGATACTAAATTACTAGACAAAAAGCCAAATAAAGAATTGATACGAATCTAGAAGGAGGCTGTCTTTAGGCATTTAAAATTACTGAAAAATGTCAGTATTAATATTTGTTCGCGTATTAAATTTAATTATGGGTCATTTGTCCAACACACAAATAATAGACATTTTAATTATAATTGGTTGTGGTAATAAAACAGGAGCTCAAAAGGAGGTTTGTGAAATTTTTAATAATAAATACCCTGGTAAACACGTTCCGCAGTCTACAGTTAGCAAAATTGAAAAAAAGTTTCGTGAAACTGGACAACATAAAAAATTGAAAAACCAGGTAGAAATGTTCAATTAACTGATGAATGAAAAAAGTTAGATGTACTTATAGAGAATGAAGAAATTCCACATAAGGCAACTCGAGAACTTGCCGCCGACAATGTTGAGTGAGTAAATCACCTATTTTGGAAGTTTTGCATAAAGGAAAATACCACCCTTACAAAGTTCAGTTGGAGTTCAGAAGTTAAATGAAAATGATCCTAATAGAACGCAAGAATTCTGTGAATAAACAAAATAGTTTTTTCTGCTGAAGCGACGTTTTATTTAAACGGAACGGTTAACAAACAGAACTGTAGATATCGGAGCAGGGAAAAACCTCATTGGATGTGTGAGGCTCACTCTCAATAGCCTAAAAAATTGAACATTTGGGCTGGTAATATTAACAATAAAATTATCGACTTTTTGATTAACTTCTTGGTGCCTACACTACAAAGACATTTTCCTGATGTTAAGTATCCAAATGAAATAGATCGATCTATTTACTACCAACCTGACGGAGCTCCACCACATTTTTCACGTACAGTTAGAAATTATTTAAACGAAGTTTTTCCCAATAGGTGGACTGGAAAATTTCAAAATCACCTCGGTTTCTGAATATTTCATTCAATTGTAAAGTACATTGAAAAATACATTCTTCATCATTATTAATCATTCTACGTAATGTTTTGTGATAGACATTATCAAAATTTTACATTTTAAAAATTAACTTTTCTAGTTATAATTGCAGCAAATTTAAAAAAAAATTATTACTGAATAGAGGCCTGAGATCCCTTTCCAACCAGATGCCACACGACCTCCTTTCTTATTTAAAATTTTAAAATTATAATTCAGAGGGGGTGCAGGAGGGAGATAATATTTTCATACTGGAAATTGTCAAAAATCGACCTGTTTCAAGTTTTTTTTCCACATAGTACATAAAAACGCTAAAATTGAATTTATTCCTTACATATGGACAGCATTGTATAATTGTAATAATAAATATTTTTTGAAAACCACTTCGAGTTATAAAAATTATTCATGTAACATTACTCCGATTGTGATTATACAATATGAATAACTTTTTGTTTTCAATAACTGAACTAATCTAAATATATTTCAATATCTACATTGTTTCGACGATGTAAATTTGACATTGTTTGATCAGGTAAATAATTTACTGAAAAGCTACCACATCATTGATTTTATCCCGATAATAATTGTAAAATGTTAGGTACAAACATAATAATTTAACAATAAAATAGGATTTAATTACTTGGAGTCAATTAAATGTTGCTTATTATTAATGAAATTACCATATCATTACTGTGTTAATTATCTGTAGCCAATACGTGTTAATATTATCAATAGTGGCTGAAAAATAAAGAACTATAGTAACGATATTCATACTGTTTTTTTATATAATTTATTGTTAAGATAAGAACGTGTATTCCTCCTACATCCATTAACAACTTATCTCACAAAATTTTGAGATTAAGCAGAACATTTAGTACAGAACAGATTTTCTCCGCACAAAACAATTGATTTTAGTTGTTAAACATCTTCGAACCAGACACGTTATTCATATTTATATTTTTGAAACAACTTTCTACTAAATTTTATTCTCATAAATTAAGTTATTTATGAAAGTTTAATTGTAATGTAGGAGCTAACCCTTGTCAGGAGTGTAGGCATTTGCAACAATTGAACATCGTGCACGAGCATGGAAAATCGAAGAGGAAAGAGGCGTGTACAAGTTCACACATCACTTCGGCAAAAAGGATCATTCACTAATCTCTTAACAAGGACAAAAACAATCGAAATCCTACCCTATTTCTCTAATCTATTAGATTTTACGTCGGCCTCAACAGTGTAGTTTCAACAGTGGCGGAGTCACTTCAGTTTTTATATTTATTAATACGTAATCACATCGTGCAGATATAGAATTATTGAAATTCAAAACATTGATTGATGGTTTAAATTGGAAATGAAGATAACGCAAGGTGGTGCGTCTATAATTACACAAACCCAATAACTGCGATGATTAGTGTTTATTTCAGATTGGATTAGAGCTTCTAAACAGGTTGGTATTAGAGCATTCTGAGTATATCCAAAAAAATATATCCAAAACTAATAAATACTTCACAACTATTCTTATACCTGCGAACTATTAGAGATGTCGCAATCAACAAAAGATATAAATATTTGTCATGTCATTAGCCAGAAAGAGAAGTTAAGCTAGCCTTGCGTTTGGATCTCCAGATGGAGGCTGGTCTGGAGGATCTATTAGGCAAAGCAAATTTTGAGGTAGATTTCTGCAATATACGAGGTATTAACACGAACATAAGCGTTGTAGAGACCTCATATTCTGGCTCAAGGTGAACCAACAAAGGTGAACTCAAAAACATTCAAACTTCACCTTGTTCATCCACATACACATCCGATTCAGGTATAATTTTGGACTAGACGTCTTCGTTAGGTAAGATATAGTCTTCGTTAGGTACTACATATCTTTCCAACGGGTAGAGAACCTTGAGCTTTCAAAATTCGATTTAAGCAACGACTTGAATGTCAACAAAATTGGTTCCTATACATACCTCCTAGTGATAGCCGCTACAGGCAATTGCTCTCATTCTTTGCTGATAAAATTGATTACCTGCAATCAAACCATCCAAACGCAGATATTATTATCGCTGATGACTTTAATGTTCATCACGTCAGTGGTTGAATTGACGATGAAGGGCGGGAAGCTGAAGATTTTGCGAACAGTCACGAATTAACCCAACATTCAATGAATCAACAACGTGACCGTACCTGTACAACTCGGAATATCAGATCATAAGCTAATTACAGCAACGTTCGAAGTAGACATCCAAACTAAGGATCTATCTAGACACCCAGAACTTTGGGACTAATTGCCTTGGAGAAGTGGAGGCCTGAGGAATCAGTTACAACCTAAAGAAATACATTAACAATATCCACAGGCATCTCCACACGGCAGGCACCACTCGAATATTCCAGCGTAAAAGTGGCTGCTTTTAATTTAAAAAAAAAAACTTCATTCTCACACCTGCAAAGATGTCGAAATCGACAAAAATAGTTGTTTGTTGTCGGGTGTCGTTATCATGTAAATACAAAACAATATCACTTGAACAATTGAATAACCTTCATATAGTTCAAATCAAGCACCGAGCGACTACTATTTCAGTAGTTGAAGATGAATCTGCCAACGATGTAGGCTGGCTAAGGATGACTCTGATTGCGTTTTTTATCAGGTAGTTGATTGTGAGGAGGGACGAGTGTAGGGGTGCATTGTAGAGGTGGTGCTTCCAAGAATAAATTTCACTATGTTGACGAGCTTTCTTAACGGTTTTTGTCTTCGACCTTTTCCCGGATATCTTCTGCTACTTATCTGAATGGGTATTCGAGAGATAATCATCCTTGAAGGACTCCTAAAACATAATGAGAGTTTCCATTGACGTTTTTATGAGACTCACGCAAAACTTTCACGCGTATCGCTACTTGATCGTTTTTTCAGAGTTCAACGGAGCTTCGAGAAGAAACGTACACTAATCCAAGCGCCCTATCGTTCCAGAAGCACGGAGTTCAATGCAATCCGGTCTGCTGGGTTGCCTAGACCCCCTCTACGAGTATATAGTCATACGCCCGCTGTAACCCAGTCAATCTTTGGTTAGGTTAGGTCCCAAAATGATACATTGGTTCAGATAATTAATAGCGTAATTGTGAGCAATGATGCAGTGGTAGTCCAGTTATATTAGGCCAAATTAGGTAAACCTACCCAGTGTATTACCACGTGAAATCTTGTATCTTGGCATATTAAAACTATTCTCAAAATTCACACATATAATATAAGTTTTAGGGTCAGAGATCACAAAAATCGATTTTTTTACATTTTTTGCATATATCTCATTTTCTATGGGCTTTTCGCTAATAGTATTTCTTTACAATATTGTAGAAAATTCACTCTACAGCTTTAATATTTAACATTTTTGTATACCTTCAACTGTTTATATAATATACTGTATAATTATCATTTTTCATCAACTTTTAGATTGAATTCAGTTCTTGGTTACTTATCTATTTTTATTTAGGTGTCAATTTATTTAATAACATGTCATTTTATAGATTTATTATTGTCAAATTAATGAAAATTTCGAGAGCAAATTCTGATTTAAAATCTCTTCTTCTTTTTTCCTTCTTCTTCTTCAACATCGTCGTCATCATCCCTCTGCTGCAGAATTTCACTTTCCTCTTCATTACAGACAACATTAGAGACAAGTTTGTCCAATACACTGGTCACGAGCTAAAGAGCACAGGAACCCCACTTCCTTGCATCCACATCTTGAGCCACAGCTACTTTCGCACTTTTCCAGTTACAAAATTTTGAATTGAGTAATTTATCTGTTGCAGGTGGTAAAATAGTCAGGATAGGTTCCAAGAATTCGTTACGTATTGTCCAACCTCATTCCTGGGGTTCTAAATCATACCCGAAACAAGTTTGAATTTGATAATAAACGCGAATGAGCTGCTCCACTTGTTGGTGGAATATTTGATAACGATACAGGTTTATTGGACTTTGTTGACTTGTGTGCATATAATAGGGTATAATTCCCAGGTATAATTATTAAAGTTATGAAGAATTTTAGAGTTTACGGATTCTAAATAAGATATAATCAATTATTTTCTACTTCGAGTGCTATTAGTGTAAATTAGAATATAATTACAATGTAATTAAAGTATGTCCCTTAGTAATTTTTCAATTACTAAAAGATTATGATTGTTATTGAATTGATAAATTCTAGAATTATCAGAAAAAAGGTTGAATTTAATCTGAAAGTTAATTAAAAATTAATTATGAGTTCTGGACCAGGACTATCAATTGACCTCAGATAATTCTCTAACCGCGCGCTCTACGCCCTCTATCTTGAAGACAGTTCAAGGTATAAAAAAATGTTATATAAAAGTTGTAGAGAATCAAATTCTCTACAATATTGAAGAAAATACCATTAGTGTAAAACACATAGAAAACGGGAAAAATCGATTTTTGTGACATTTGATCCCTGACTCTAAAATTTGCGACCATCCAATTATATGTGAATTTTGATAATAGTTTAAGGATGCCAAGATATAAGTTTTTACGTGGTAATATACTGGATATGTCTATTTCCGAGGTCAACCATCTATAATGACTGGACTATGGTAGTTAAAGGTGCATTCAGTACTTTCGGTGTTGTTTGAGTTGAACTCATATTTTCCATAAAGCAATGAGGTTAATTGGTTTCTTGTAAACATTCTCAACTGAACTACTTTAAAAAATTTTTCTTTAGTTGTTTGAAGGTGAAAAAAGACCATAATAATTTATTATTTAATTTTTCATACTATCATTCAACAGTATCATTAATTTTGAAAACTTGTATAATATTTACCATGAAATACGTTTTAAATAATTCATATAACCGTTTTCGGCAGTTTGAAGCAACGCCAACGCATTCATCGACATCTCCGCGCCGGTAGAACGATATTAAGGCGTGAACACCTCTTTTCCACTGAAAGGCACCTGCGAGGATACTCAGAAATGCCTATTTAATTATTCATCTCGAAAGCAGCGTGAATGTTGTTACCCCACACAACGACATCAATTATTGATAGTATCTCGTTCGGCAGTAGTTCACTAAGCCTTAAAGTTTCTCAGTGACACTTTTTATATTTGCGATCGTTCTATATCAAAAAAAAATATTATAGAAATTGTTAAGACAATAGCGAATAGCACACTTAGATACTTTCAATTTTTTAAGAAATCATTTTCCGCGTATGTTTGATTTGAAGTGGGCCACAGACAACTATTTTTTTGTTTTAATGAGTACTTTTGTATGAATTTGTTTTATTATTTTTGTTTTATAAAGCTTCGAACAGCACCAAAGCTGGATACCTTAGGTCGAGTTTGGCTTAATCATGCATTTGTACAAATGGACTTTGGTTTTCTTTGCTTGTATATGGGATTTCCATGGAAGTTTCGAGTCCAGAATTAGACCTGAGGACTTGATATCGCTTTCTGGTGGAGAGGGATTATTATACACTGTTATACTGGGATATTCTAAAACTGTAGACAGCAATGGCTATGTGGGCTGTTTTATTCGAGTTGCTGTCTATTGCGAGAATATCAGTGTCGTCTAAGAACGTAGCGAAGGATTTGTTCATTTTTAAAATGTCTACTGTGAATAATAAGTATATATTTGTATTCAGAAAAGAATATTATTCAATATAACCAAAATTGTTAGTAATTTTGGGTTGAAACGTGGAAAATACTATAATATTTTTGGAAACAAATAGTATATATAATTCATTGTCCAAATTATTTTAGATAGTGAAATTTGTTTGCAAGCAGGTCGCATCTACCACTGCGGAAATTAGCGACAAGAATTATAAATGAATATATTTTTGTTAAGATGTTTATGGTATTTAAATATTTGATGTGATTGTGGATATTACAATTTCTACCAAGTATTTGTTCTGTACTAATATTAAGATTGTTATTTGTCTTGATTTTGAGCATTCAATTATTGTGTTTTATAGTGAGTTGTCTTAGTGAGTGTGATAGATAATCTCAAAATTAATGCATAAAGCTTTGGTTTTCACTCGATTTTGTAATTATTATTATATAGTTTTGGAAAGTGTACTAGGTTAATGCATGAATAATCAATTTAAAGAAGAAGAATCGGTTTCATAGAATTTAAAGAGCATACATTATTAGGTGCATTTCATTAAAGCATCTCCATCTCGTTGAGATGCCCCAGGAGTTTAAACCGCAAGCTGAAAGCGTCGTCGTCGGCGTTACCATTAAGTTGGGAGCGTTAGCAAGTAAGAGAAATGAAGCTTGGAGCTTTGAGCTCTCAGTCCCGCGACCACATCCTCCGTTTCTCGCTCTCAGACCCATTAAACATTCACACTGCAGGCTAGGATTGCTTACAACCACCCACCGACAATCCGTTAGTAGTTAGACCGCCCCCCGTATACTTATTATCGTCCCCTATTTCTGTTGCTACTCTAGAACCTTTTACACCTCTAATTGATAGCAACTTTAATTTTTATTGAAGGAATTTAAGCCAAAGGAGAGATCTAGAAAATTCTATATAATCTGATTCAATACAGGATTATTTTCTCAACTATTCTATTTGTATATATATATATATATATATATATATATATATATATATATATATATAATGTATATTATACAACTTCATTTTGACGTCACTGAATAATGGACGAGTATTATAATGTCCAAAGAATTAACAAATTATTTCATTCTCATATATTAACCTCTGTCTGTAATTAATAACGCCGCCATATTTGTCGGATTATTAAACGCATCAATTAAAATTTTGTTTATGGCGCTGGATCAATTCATTTACTAATTAGTAATCATGTAAAGTGATTTGTCTAAGCATCTATCTCATTCCATCTATTTATCAATCCCTCTCTCTAGCGCATTCGTACACTGAACTATGATACATAGGCGTGCCCTAATAGGGATATATTTATAAGTAAATGCCAATTTTCTTAAAGTTATTTTCAAAATTATCATAATAAGGAACTTAGAACATATTAGTGATTTTCTATTCCTATGAGGAATGGATAAATTGTTATTTACTGGTGCAGCTTAATCACATTACATGATAAGTCAATCGACAAGTCTTTCTTATTGAACTAATGAATAATACCTACAGGATACGTGAAATTATCGAGAAAAATGAATTTTCGATGTAAATATAACCGATTTAATATACCAAAAAATGTTCCATGATAAATCTGAGTGTTTTATTTGTTTCTTTTTTATGTGTTTCTACCGTTAAGGATCACTTTATAATTTCTTATGTTATTCTACTTTGGATGGTCCCAAAAGTACCTGGCCCAACAAAGAAAACACAAAAATTCTGGACAAACATATATTTCTTTTTTAACGTGATCTCCTCTTAGCTCCATACCCTTTTTATAATGAGAATCGTCAAGCTCCTCAAAATAGCCATTAACTGCTGACATTACCTTTTCATTGTTGGAAAATCTCTGATCATCGAGCCATTTTTTCAATTTTGGGAACAGAAAATAATCCAAGGGGACTAAATTTGACGAATAGGGCGCATGAGGTAGCAATTCACAATTTTGGCCATTGCAACAACTGATATGTGAGCTGGTGTATTGTCTTGATGAAACTTCTTAGCCAAATGCGGCCTTTTTGCTTGATTTCTTCGCACCAACGTTGCAATAAGTTCGCATAATACTCGCCGCTGATTGTTTTTCTTTTTTCAAGACAGTCAATGAAAAAACCGACGCCTTGACATTGCCTTCAGATGGAACGGACTTTGCCTTCTTTGGAGCCGGTTCTGCCTTGTTCATTCTATAGTTTTGATTGTTTTGTTGTTTCGAGTGTGAAGTGTTGAATGCAGATTTCATCCGTGGTTATGAAACGGTGCAAAATTCGGCTTCATTTCTGTGAAACATTGCCAAACACTCGATGGAAACATCTTCACGACGCAGTTTTTATTCAATTGTGAGCAAACCCAGCACCCATCTTGCGCACGGCTTTGTCATGTCTAAATCTTCAATTAATATGCGATGTACCGTATTTTTTGTGACGTTCACTATGTTTGATAGCTCGCGCACTTTCAGCCGACGATTATCCAGTACCGCTTTGTGGATTTTCTTGGAGTCGTCACCTCATTTGATCGAACACTGCGATGTTCGCAGATCGTACGGCCTCGTGTAAACAGTGCTATCCAATATTTTACTGTTGATAGTGATGGAGCAGTCTCATCCACAGTAGAATCTAGTTCAGCTTTTATATAAGTTGGACTAATAGACCCTGTGGTATTTTTCTAGCAAATACCGCCATCTCTAGGTCAATGCCAGGTACGTTTAGACCCATCGCGAAAGTTGTTTCACCTTAACATTCACTAAAAATTATTATACAGTTTGATCTCTTTTAGTTTTGTTCTTTGTATTAGTTCTAGAGTTATTGGACTTTTGTTCACTTCTTTTTTCTGTCTTCTTGGAATTTTGGATAGTCCACGAGAATATGTACAATGGTTAGTCTCATGTAACACTTGCTAACTTTGGGAAGTCTTATTTGGATCTTCTACAACTATGGATAATTCGAGTATGGTGGAGTCTAAGTCTTAAGTTCTTCTAGCCGTCTATTCGCTAAAGGTAGTGGATCTATGAATTGTGTCTTAGAGTTTTTGAAATTATTTTGTTCACTATTCCATTTGGATCTTATACTTCCACACCGTGGATGTATCAGCTAAATCGTTGCTGTTGATTTCTACATGCAAATAAACCAAGGATATTACGTTAATTCCAGTGTAGATATTTGGAAAAATTATTTTGCTAAATGGGTGTTTACATATATCTGTCAAATTGGTCCCGAATAAATTAGAACAGTCACACTCTATGATAACCGGTGGAACTAGAAACTCATCACCCTGGTTTCTGTTTTTATGTCGTCGTCTATGCTCCATATCAAATTCTGTAATCCTTATTCTCTCCTTATTATCTGCTATTCTTTATCAGTCTATTCCAAAACTTTGCTTTTTTACTGCGCTCAATAGTACCTCCAAATATATCAACTTCCCTATTTCCTCAAATACATATTTTCCTATTTTCATCATTCTCTTTACACTTATTTTCCAACTTTCATAATTTTTGATTTGTTCATTTTATTTGTAATCCATTTCTTCACCTTCTATTATCATTCACAGTAGAATTTGCTTAAGAATATTTCTTCGTCTCGTTACTCTAATTATGTTATCTGCATATTATGGAAAAACGTAGCGCTTGATTATTCTTAATTTTTTCTTGCCTACAACCTCTAGGGCTAAACTGATCAGTGTTGTTCAAACTCATCATCCTGCTTCATGTCACAGTTAGTTTTCTCTTCATAGTCATTGCAATTAATCTTCTTAACTATCTCCTGTTTTTTAATTTAAGTTATTTATTCACCTCTTCCAACTGTTGAAAGTCTATCAATAACTTTGCAGTTTCCATTTTATATTCACTAGCTTTTTCTTTGATCTGTTTGATACAATTAATTGTATCAATTTCTTGTGAGAATTTTAATTAATACGAAGTCATAAACGATATTTTTGAAATAAAACAATTGAAAAAACTACTATAACTTTTAAAACAACCCTAATTTTAACTCAACCCCTCCATCAAAATCTCGTAGAATCGTTCCAGATCCAGAATTACTAAAATAGAGATGTCTGAAATCTGCAGTGACTTTTGTATGTCAGTTGTTCCAACCATTGACGAACCTACTTGGTACGTAATTGTAGGTTCAGAAATTATTTCACGAAAACAGTAGTTTCTGTCACATAATTTTTTTGGCTGTGGAGAAAGCCATAGAACCATATTTTATTTTGGATCTTATAGTACTTACGTAGATACTGAATAAAATGTTCATATCTGCTCCTCATTTTTTCTGAAATATTGTATTTTCTCCAGTCTAATTTTTCATCAAAATTTAACATATTTCGTAAAATTGAGTTTGGTTTTACCTATCGTTAATTTTGGATATTCTTTCTGGACTCTCCGGGTGAATGGGTCGCATTTAGTTTTTACGTGAGATTTGTATATTGTTCCAGAAACTTTCAATTTGGTATCGCGGGTAATTTCCAGTGCATCCTCCGACAAAATTTTAGATATTTATATTCATTAAATTATTTTAATTTCTCATTATCCATCAATTTTTACTTATTTCACATATTTTTTCTGTTTATGTATTCTTTTTCTACAGTAATCCTTTTTTAGTGTTATATACTGCCATTCCGTATTCTTTTAATACGTCGTTTCATTCAACTGAATTCTTGTCCAAATGTTCTTTGCTGGTTATATGCAGAACATCATCACCGAACAGATCTTCGGATATTTTCGTTTCCAGATTTCATTATAAATAAATAGATACAAATTAAAGCTAAATCAAAATAGTTATAATTTCATTTAAGTACCTTTAATCTCTTATTCTCTATTTTAATTCATCCACCCTTAACGTTACTTGGAACAAGGGAATTTGGCTGCCATTTGCGATGTGTCTAATAATCTAAATTTGCTATCAGATAACTACTCTACCGCTATATCGCTATCATATCTGCGAAGCAGCAGCCAATTTATCGAGTGACAAGCAGCCCTGCGCCTTGAAATATGACGTGGCGACAATATCACACCAGGGACTTCATTAATGTCTTGTAAAGTGTCTCCCAAATAATATTAATAGTAATCTTTCCCGGCGGTTGAACCGTATACCGCAAAAATTAGGTGTGGAATAACTGCACAATCAAACTTTATATAGTGCTTTGGAGTCTTAAACTGCTAATTTGACTCACTGATGCTATTTAAAATCATATTTTTGAGAAGAAAATTGAGTTACGTTGATTTTTGAAAATAGAATATTTATTTCTTTTAATAGTTTATTTAGTGTAGTTTTCTTAAATTCGAGGAATTTTCTATATTTTTTTTCACGATATCTATAAATGAAGATTAGGCTAGAGAAAGCAGCAATGTATGAATGCAACCAGAAAAAAATATTACAACGACCATCCATTTAATACAAAAATTAGTCACTCGGGACTAGATCCAGAGAATAAGGCGGAAAAGGATACAGTTTGCAAGCTAACTTATGAAGTTTCGTCAAGGAAAGTGCATATGTACAATTTCCTATTATACTGTCACAAAAGTAGTTTTTTCTTGGCCAAATGCGATGGTTTAATTTCATCATCGTCACATCATTACATCGACCTAATAAGTTGGCATTATATTCACCATTAAAAGTAGTCTATGTGAATTATACCGCTTGCATCCTAAAATACTTTGTCATCACTTCAACGGTTGACAAACCATCATTAGCTTTTTTTGGAAAATCGCACCGTGACACTTATTGTTTGGAGTGTTGTTGAATCTCTGGTATATTCTGGTGGACTTATATTCTGTCTGTGCCGTTAATAAACGGCATAAAAATTCCAGTCCACGATATAAAACATTCCTGCCAAGTTGTATTTGATG
This sequence comes from Diorhabda carinulata, assembly GCF_026250575.1. Classification (NCBI taxonomy): domain Eukaryota; kingdom Metazoa; phylum Arthropoda; class Insecta; order Coleoptera; family Chrysomelidae; genus Diorhabda; species Diorhabda carinulata. Next base: position 19,115,630 of record NC_079462.1, read on the forward strand.
AGCAAAGAGCACCTTTCTTATGGAAAGTTTCCATGCATTTCAATCAAATTTCAAAATTGAAACCACTAACTCATCTTAGATTGGAATATCTGGATCCGTTGGTGATAATCATACTGAACATACTGTTTACACTACCACTGCACCAACACTCACAATTACACTGTCTGACGCGCGTTTTGATAATCGAGTTATTGTCTTCAGAGACTGAAGGTAAAGTAGTTACTAGACAATAACTTATCGAAACGCGCGTCATACAGTGTAATCGTTGTGTTGGTGTTAACAGTATCACAATAATTTTTTAAAATATGTTTTAGATGTAAAGACCTCAACGCGCGTTCAGAATGTGTTAGGATCACAACTAAATTCAGCACTACTTTATTACTATTGAAATTGATACCTAGTGTACAATTCCCATGGCATTTGCTCAAAAAACGCATAAGATATCTACAAAATGCACTTTTTCCTTTTTCTCCATAAATCTTTCAGTGATAACAAAATCATCCTGAAAAAATTATTAAAAATAGATTTGCAGTAATTTCGATTTAGAAATAAGGATGTAATAATGGACGGAGTATATTGATCGGCTACCCATTTAGGATTTTACTATGGGCCCAGTATAGTATAGTATAGTCAAGTATGTACAACTTTGGCTCTAGCTTGGAAGCCATCATTGGCCCAAACTTGGTGGAACTCATAACAACGTCCCTCGCTTGGTTTGCAAACCTGGATTAGGCCTGGATGCATAGATAAACCTACAACCGTGGGCCAGGTTAATTGCTTGTAAAAATAGATTTTTAATATACTGTTAATAAAATTATAGTTTTAAGACAAATTTCTATTAAGGCACTCTACTTATTAATGTACATAAAAATATTAGTTAAATAATTAAACATACCCGTATAAAGAAATGATACTACTTTTTATTATTCTACTATTTATTGTCTTTTATACATAAAAGAGTTTTATTCATAAAAAATTATTACTTTTAATGTTAAGATATATATTATGGATAAGATATTAGAACAAAACTTTATACAATTGTTCAGAGCTCTGCTAAGTCTTGCTGACTATAGGATGGCCTAGGTTGGGTTACCCAGAGTTCAGCCAGGCTTGGCTGACTATAGAATAGCCGGGTTAAGTTATTCAGACTTCAAACAGGTTTGGGCAATTATTGGTTTGCCAAGGCCGGGTTTCCCAGCGTTGGCTCAAGCTAAGACCCGTCGTTTAAGTCTGGGGACACCTACAAGGTTAACAGCATTGAAACTAATCTTAAGAACCAATATTTATCAAAATATTTTGATAAAGACTTAAAGAAAAGTCGAAACGTCAAATTTCATCATTTTTCCAAAAATTATTAAAAAAAACTAATTTCAAAACCGAAGAGACTTAAAATCAACAACATTTATATACATTAATTGAAACAATATTTTTATCTTTCAACTTCTTCGGCACACGAAAGCGAAATTACCACTAGATATAAAATAAGTGGTTATTATACTTAGATCATTTCTGTTACTTCAATAAAATAATGAATGACTTATTTTATATTTTAAAGTGCAGTTGATGTTATCGTATGGCAGGAAAGACCAGTACTAAAAAGTTGCAATCTGTTGACCCTCTGTTAGTGACAAAATCCAGGGTATTACTAAGGTGTTATGGGGATTCGAGTATAATGAATAACTGCCTCCCGTGGATTCCTATGGGACATCGCGGTTTTGATAAATGGTTCCGTGTAAAAAAAACGATACTTGTAATTGGAAGCTATACAATCTGATAAAATTAATAATAGGAGGGCGATAAAAAAAAAGAAACTGGAAAGGGTGTAGACATAATGACATTGCTATTTTATCACGCTATTTTATATAATAGAATCTAAAAGCGAATTCTTTGCGTGTGTCCTAAATATTTAAATTCAACATCAAGTGTTTCAGACAAAAACAGATACAACAGTGTTAGTGTTAGTATCGATGTCTTTACTACCAAATAGCTTTACAAAAAATTGATGATTTCCAAGGTTGAAATTATGTAATGGTGTTTTTTGTCATCTGTAATTTAGTTCACATTGAATTATTTTTTCAGATCAGCTAAAGAATTTATCTCAAATGTACAATTATAACAAGAAATTCTTTGCAAAAGCCATAAAAAATTTGAAAATATGTGTTACTGTAACTAATTTAAGAAGAACAATTTTTTTGGAGACACCATTCTTTGAAGGCTATTATTATCAAGCACGTAAATATATTGTTAATGCTGCTATGAGGTAAACAATTGTCACCATTATAAATAAATGATAGATAATGTAGGATAGAGATTAAGTTTGCGAATAATAAATTGAGAAAAATGTCCTCCGATGAAGAATTGATGGATTGTACCCCTCCAGAAATACGACAGACTGCTGACGCAGCAGCAGACGGGTTGGTGCCAGAAAAAAGTGAGCATCGCTACCTAAAAGCTATTTAATTATATAGGAAGTGATACGAAGAAAAAAAGGTGAATAATAACAGTTCCCAAAGTGGCATATATTGAAGAGCAGACCAGACAAAAGAAGCCGTCCACTTTGTGGACAATCTACGTATGATTCGAATGATGTTACAAATTGAAGAAAAAACTAATATTTGGAAACATGAAAAACTGTTCACCTTTCCTGAAACGACAAAAAAATATGGGCTTCAGGCTAAAGAAATTAAACGTATTTTCCAGGAAAAATATAGAGGATTTTTTAAACAAAGCTACAAATGAATTTCTACCGATATTTATGATCTTTAAATGAGTATTTTTTGTTTGTCGTGTTTGAGCTCATACAAGTGGACAGTTATTGTGGTATTATATTTTTCTTATTGTTTTAGGTCGCACTAAAAATAGGCGTATCTGGAGCTTGTCTGACGGAGGAATGAGTGAAAATGTTGCTTTTTTGAAGAAAGAATTTCGGTTGAAATTCCAGATTCCAAAATACATACAGTAGATAATTTTTCATTACTGCTCCAGTATAGGAGAAGATCATACGAGACTACATGAATTTGAGAAAAAACATAGAAATTAATAGATTTTTTGTTCAGCTTAGAGGAGGAATAGCAAGAAAGAGAATTGGGCATAATACAATAACTAATTTTTCCCAAAAAACTGCTACTTTTTTTAATTTGGATGACTCGAAAGGCTTTACAGGCTACGCTCTAAGAAGAACCGCTGCTATGTTACTTGTCAACAGCGATGCAAATGTACTCCAATTAAAAAAGCTGGGAGGATAGAAATCTAGTACAGTGGCAGAAAACTGCCAATATGTTGTCCCAATGAGCCATGTCTTCTGAAGTTGTTGCCAATAGTTCATAAACCTTAATCATTCGACAGCAAAGTGATTTGTCGACCAAAGAGATAACTGTTGGAAACTCCAGCGATGGTACTGGCCTAAATATTTCTATGAACGCTCATAATAATTCGAATTCAACCATTAATTTCAATAAGTAGGTAGTTTCTTATATTTTAGTTCTCTGTTGGATTTTATTGTATGCCATTAAATAGGTATTATAATATTTGTCAATGTGTTATATTTTTAAATATAAAAAATTTTAACGATCACAATATTTTAGAGGGCGGGAAGTGAGGGCGGTAAATGAGGGCGGGGAGTAGAGGTGTGTAATATGACCCTCTCTAACCTTCAATGACGTTAGTAATAAAAGCATTGCATATATGGTTGTAAATAAAATGTGTTAACACCGCAGTGAATCGCTTCGAAATGACTTCATGTTTAGAAATATAAAAACAATTGGATCTTTAACGTCCCCGAATACTTGAAAACGTAGAAATACGTTCAGAAGCAGCATTTTCTGAACAGTGAAAATATAAATTACTTGAGGAGAATTCGAACGAACATTTGGAAGATAATAGGCTTTCATTATGAAGCGAGCTTTCGCTCTGATTATGAGATGTAAAACGATTCGGAATATGTCTGCGAAGCCTTAGCAGAAGAATATATCAATCAGGAAATCGATCCATTTTGAGAATGCCGGAAACGTACGAACTGGCAAAAGAACAGAACTATAATTATTTCTAGAGAAAAAAACCAGTTCTAAAGCTCAGACGACTGAATTGAGCAGAAAGATTGTGCTGAACTATCATGAAAACTCACGAGATGGATCAGAAAAAGAGTTTCCTCCAATATCTGCCGTCGAGCGTGCGTATGGTGCGCATGCTTTGTTTAGAATATGTTCCGAACATGTACTCATCTAAGAAGAGTAGGTATAAGTAACGATTATATTATGGTGTGATGGAAATACATTTTATAACAATAGAATTGTAATCAACATTATTCGCATTATTCGTTTCAATGAAATTGAATGTGGCTGGAAGATAATAATATAGAGAATCAATATTTGGTGAAGTAGTTGAGATTATAAGAAAGATTAGTCTTAATTATAGAAAACAACTTAAACGGAATTCTTACTTTTTCCAGAATAACCCAAATATTCACCTCAATGAATTGCATTTTAGATAAAATCTACACATTTTTTGGAAAATGGATTGGTCGAAATTGTGCACATTATTCTCCAGATATCATAACTTGAAGAAAAAATTGGACATTTCTATTGTTACAAGGGGTAATGAAACTTTTATGCGAAAGTGTGCGAAGGATTAGAATTGAAAATGGACTTCATCAGAGCAACAACACGTCCTTCGCTTTTGATAAAAGTCTTTAGGTCAGCCTGTCGTTCCAGATTTACATTTACTCGACTTCTGCTTCGTTACGAAAATAAAAAATCGAATCTAAGAATTTTCTACGACCCATTTCACTCTGCAAATTTTTTCACAAACTAGTGTCAATTTTGTAACCCATAAACAGCCGACTGCCATTTAAAATTCGGCAATTATAATATAAATAGATGTCATTACGTCGCTAATAACGGTACACAATCGCATAACGTCCCGAGGGTGTCGTGTGTGTAATTTATTAATGGTTGGTATTAGAGTCGACGTCAGTACGTCGTTTATTTCATCTGGGCCATTGTTGGCCCCGATCACTAACAAAAGAATACAATGGGGACCTTATTATGACTCCGGTATGTCGAATTACTTGCGTTATGGAAGCGTACAAACTTCTTTTTCTCTTTCGATTGAGGATTAGTTTCAGAAGCAATTGGTATTAAGGAATATAATGGTAATATTACGATGGATACTTGTCCTTTTTGCGTCTTAAACAATTCGATTAACCGATTACGTCTAAATATTATTTTGCAGAACATATAACATGTAAATTCATTCGTTTATAAAATTACATAAAGGTATATATCAACAATATACTCTTAGTACAACAACATTTTGTATGATACCGAACTGTTGGGAGTAGCCCGCTTGTAATATTTTATTACATTATTAATTTCAATGTCTTGTTAAAAATTCAAGTATGATTGATACGAGGCTATTAAATAACGAGACTAGTTACGAAAAAGGGTTTTTTAATATACTCCCCTCCCGTCGCCACACACCTTTTCATACGTTTTTTCCATTGATCGAAGCAGTGCTGGAAGTCTTCTTTGGTGAGCGCCTTTAGGAACTCTGCCGTATTTTGCTTTACCTCTTGCATTGACTCAAATCGGGTCTCTGTTAAAGCAGATATTTTTCTAACAGTTCAAGGAAATCTGAGCAAACCCGTTGACACAAGAGCTTTTGGTCAGGAGTCAGAATTTTTGGCACCAACTTTAGACTTTAGTCATGTGTAATTCCTCTTGTCAAATTTTTCTAACCATTTCTTTATCGGTCTTTACAGCGTCAGTAATCATCCGGATGCTTATTCGACGGTCTACACGCACAATTCGGTTGATTTTGGTCACCGTTACCGGATTTGAAACAGTCACAGGGCGACCTGGGCGCTTGTCATCCTCAGTGCTCTCTCGGCCTTTACTAAAGCGCTTACACCACTCAAAATCCCGCACAAGAGATAGAGAATTGTTCTCATAAGCTTCTTGCAACAATTATAGCACTCTGTCGGAGCTTTTTTCAATTTAAAAAAATATTTGAGATTGATACGTTGCTCCTGTTTTCCGACACACATGGTTCTCGACACGAGAAAAAAACACGTTCGTTTCGAACTGTTACTGCACAAATACTATAATAGTGACGGAAAAGTGTTTTGAAACGTGTATAAACAAGATATGTAGATACCCAACGCACTACTCGATTTTTACCCCACCCATCTAGGGCGCCCTCTAGGCGCGCAGTCATTATTTAATAACCAGAGCTCGTATTATTAATAAATGGATGATAATATATCTTAAGCAGTTTTATCATGTATATGGTTATTCCGATTGAAGATCCACTTAGTAGTTACTACAAAGGAATCGTTGCATCCTTGATTCATTATTTGGAACAAGAACGTGAGGATAATGAACCTTCACTTGAATAAGTTCAAGTTTTTCACGTACATTACCAGTGAAAAGTTTCGGCTCACCTCATAATATATTCACTAAATTCAAAAATAATACACTTTAACACATTTCTCTCTCAAGTTCGAAACGTTGTCTTACAAACCAAAAATAATAGTATCCGTTATTTGTTTACTATATATGAGCGTTAGTTTATATTTTCTCGGTAACAAGTCAAAACTTGCAAATACTATTGGTCTATTATTCTTCAGCTCTGAATCATTTTTTCGATGTTTATGATGGAATTGTAGCCCCAGTTAGCTTTGTGAGATGCAAGAACGTGCCGTGATTTATACTTTTTGGACCATGACATCTTATTTGTGAAGTTGTATCAGTTGGAACTCGTGCATTAATCGCAGGTCTTCATAGTGTAGGCAAATGTAACCGTACCATTGCCGCCAAATTAAAAATACCTCGACTAGATGTTCCGTGGACTACAATGTGAAAAAATATGCAATCCACCAAGGCCTCGAAAAATCACAACCGCTGAAGCTAAACGTATTGTATTGATCAGTAAATGTTATCGATGACTCAAGGGCTCAGAAATAGTAGCTCAGTTGAATTTTGAAGTTTCTGAGTTTTACAGAAGAGTGTTTGTGCGCAGGTCAATGGAAGAACGGATGCTAGATCCAAGTGTACTTTTGACTATAAACCACAGCAGATTCTTGGTTATTTTTTGGGATATTTTGGAGGAAGGTCAACTGGAGACTTGGTAAAAGCTGGAGGAATTTTGAAGGAAGGAGGCTTAAAAAAAATGAGAAAAAAAATTATCTAACAGCATGACAACGATTTCAAACATTCCTCGAAGATGAGCAAAGAGTATTTGAATTGAATCGATTTAGTTGTTATGGAACAAATTGGACAGAGAAGTTAGAAAGTAGTATCCTACTTCCTCTTCACATCTTTGGAATATCTTGAAAAACGAATGGAACCAATAGACTGCGATTATTTGTCAAATTTTTACAAAGAATGTCACAAATTTGTACCAAAATATAAAAGCAAACTATAGGGTAAGCAAAACCTTTTGACAGATAGTATAGCTCGAGTCAAAAAAATCAAACTTCAAAAAGAGTCGAACAGGTTCAATATATAGTGACAGTAAGTACAATGTGTACACTAAATCGCCTACCATCAAGAAATCCTACATTACGGAATTCTGAAGGACAATGGGCAAAACGTGACTCACTAAAATATATATGAAATAATAACCCAAAAGACTCTTAGCTATGACATAATATCTGTACAAGTCATTTGATAGGTATGAAATATCTAACTTAGGTTTACAACCCAGTCTTTTTAATAGTTTACTACCTTATGGAACAAATCCCAAATAATATACATTCCATAACTTCCTGGAGAATATAAATCCTTCAGATAAATTAGCATAATTTTCAAAATGTCAAAATTATTAACAGTTCGGATAATACGAGAAGTGACAGAATTTACACGACCAATTTTGATTCGGACAGAAAGAATTGGTAGTTTTCATGGACAAAGCACAAGCCTTTGATAAAGTTTAGTTCACATGTCTACAATACAAACTATGTGAAATAATTTTTCTGAGATTCTAACTTAATATAGAGAGAATCTCATAAATAAAGTCAATTTCCAATATACACTTTGCTTATTAAATCACAACACTTTTCTGCAATCTCTCTGTAGGTGTAATCCTAAGCTTACTGTAAACAATTAATCAAATCTAAGTGAATAGAAAAAAATGTTATTTTCATTTTTATTTAATTCTCTTGAGACATTGGCTAGCTCTCGATAGCAAAGTAGCCAATATTAATTGGTGGTGAATAAAGACTGATCAAGACAAAGAGACTCTTGGTATATAGGATATCAGTCGACTGAAATATGGAATCTAATTTGAATTGGAGAAACAAGTCTAAAGCTGCTATAGCAACATTTATAGTAATGGTACAACAACAAATTTCCTCCTATATAACCTTGTAATTATAAGTGGAACAGAATTAAATTTGCAATTAAAGTTTCGCCTGATGCCTTGGAAACTTCATAAAAACTCATAATTATTTGTACTTTAGTAACTTCTTATTTTTTTTTCAAATTAATTGTCTCTTTTTCACAATCCTATCAACTTGGAAAAAAGTTTTTTAAAACCCTTAATGGATGATGAATGCTTAATTGAGAACGATTAGAACTCGCTCAAGAAAAATTAAAGGTTGAATAATGGATGATGGCCATTTTGTTAAAAATTTTGTGACTGCTTTCATGAGAAAATTGAATAAGCAGTTTTTTGCTATAAATTAATCCAAAATAATTTCATTGTTCTATCTAACAACTTAACATATCAACGACAACTATCCTAGGATTGTCCAGAAGCAGCTTCTTCACCCTTTCACATCTAAAAAGTGCATGTCATAGAAGTAGAGGATTATCCAGCATGACTGGCCTTCGCTCGTTGGTTTCTAGATTAGAGTAAGATCCCAGAGCAATCAGACACAACTTATTTTCAAATGGATAAAGCCTTAGGTTCTCAGTAGTGTCTCATGTACTTAGAATACCTGTGTGTTTATGGAGTTCGCAGAGTGATCCCTGGGCAGGTACCAGGTGAGAAAGGTAACTAAAAATTAGAGTTATTCAACTTAAATTCTAATGGCTGATATTTATATATATTTTGTAGAATATTATACTGAACTAGTATTATGAAGTGTCAGACACTTTTCATGGATCAGAACTTTTGTCAGACGCTTTAAAGCTCCACAAAAAATAAAAGAACTTTACTTATTTTCAAATGTCTGACTTTTACCTATGTTATTAAGATTATTACTAAAAAGTTATATTTCATCTGTCAGACAAGTTTGAGTGAACAAACATCCCTTAAATGAAAAAATTATTTAACTGGGAGTACGAGCGCGAGAGCACTATACATGCATTTAAGAGCGAGTGAGAGGTTCATAGCAACTCGGTTCCCCTTCTTAAACTTACCATCTGCTCCACTCTACTGCGTGTGTGTGTATGTGCCTGTGGCGCACCACTTAGAGTATACAGTGCAGTTTGGATCTGTAAGAGCACATGTTTTTGTTGTTTATATTGTGTAATTTGTTATTGATATCAAGTTATTTGTGATAGTGAAAACCATGGAAGAAGATAAATTTATGTGTATATTTTGCAAACAATCTCATGACAAATTAATATTATTTACAAATGAAACATTTACAAAATGTAAACAAGTTTTAAAACAGCGAGTAATCCATAACCTAAAATTCAAAGACTTAAAATTACCATCGAGAGTGCTATAAAAATTTCACTGCTTTACCAAAGAAATATTATTCTGCCACTCCAGAATATTCAAAAAGTGCTAAAAAAAATTTATTAAGTGATTCTGAAATAACATCATCAGCACCGTCATCAAGTAACCTTAGTATTATTAATGATCCATGTGTACAATCTACCTCAAGTCAAACAAATAATTCTATAGCTTTAGATTCAGATGTAGTATCAAACTCAAGCCCAGCTAATACTATGTCTGAACCTAATGTAATACCTGAGCCAAGTGTTGAACCTAGTGATGAATCTGAATCAGTTGAGCCAGCGACACATATTTCTGAGGAACTTTGTGTGACTTCCGAATGTGATAGTAATTCCTTTACTCCTAATAATTCATTTGAACGTGATATGACAACTGACAAAACCCAGGCATTTATATATTGTGATCAAAAGAAAAAAAGACATAAATTAAAACTACTACGGTTGCATTCATGCGATAAAAACCAATTTTTAATGCAATTACATGAACAAGACATGGCAGAATTAATTGAGAAAGTAGAAGATATAACGGATCCAACAATATATTATCACAACAATTGCCAATTAGATTATACTTATAAAATATCGTCGACGAAGAATATAGTAAAAACATCTTGGCATGAGCTTCGCAAACACCATCAAGTTGTTTTTGATGAAATTTGTAATTTTATACAACAAAATATCGTTGAGAAAGGTCGATGTTACTTTCTGACTTACCTCCACAGACAATACATGGAATTATTGAACGAGGAAGTTGGAGATTCTCAGGAAGTTATGGGGAATTACACTTCTTCTAACTTAGAAGATAAAATAAAAAAAGCATTTAAGGATGAGATAAAGTTTTTTGTGCATCATAATAAAAAGCTACTTGCTCCGAAACATGTTTCTGTCATTGATGAGGCGTTGTTGAATGATTTGAAGGATCAGGATATTCTCAATAAAGCTGCTTTGATATTGAGGAAATCAGTATTACAAATCGAAAAAAAGGAATTGCCAAATCATTTATTTGTTCAAGATCTTAAAAACGGTGAAGTGTCAGTGCCGGAAGACTTATCCCAATTTTATTTTACTCTTATTGGAGGTAATAACAGTAAAAGAAAAAATAATTTTAAGTGTGTTCGAGTAGTTAAATCTTTGAGCCAGGATGCTGTGTATTCTATCTTAAATGGTAAATATAAAACGTCAAAGCATATTAAGCTTGGAATGGCTTTAAAAAGCTTGACAAGTAGCCGTAATATCATCGACATCATCCACAGATATGGCCATTGCATCAGTTATCCAGGAGTAGAGGAGTTGGAAACTGAAGCAACTTATCACTCCATGCAAAAATCTACTATATGTCCTGAAGCAATTATAACAAACCCAAATTTATGCACTGGAATTGCGTTTGATAATTATGATCGGTTTGTGGAAACTAAAGATGGGAAAGACACGCTACATGACACTGTTGGTATAATTTACCAAAACGTGGATCCAAATGTTACACAAGAATCAGACACTCCAAATTTGTCTCCTTCCACCAGCGAAGAACCTGGAACGTCGGGGAAAAGACGACGACGGAGAACAATGGAGGTTACTGAGGTAGAAGGAAGACCATACATGAAAAAACCTAAGATGACTGATACTTTAGAGATTTCTATTCATGAAGCTGAAGAAACATTACTTGAAAATTTACAGTTATATAAAAACATTGATACAATTTGAATGTTAAGTCATGCTTATCATTTACCAAATCTTCCGATGTGGGTTGGATATAATTGTTTAATCAGTAACAATGAAAACAATCCAAAGCAAGTTGTTTGTTATCTAACTCCAATCAATTTATCGCCCACAAACTAATCGGTTGTTTTAGAAACAATGGAGCAAAGTTTAAAACTTTGCAATGAAGTAAAACAAGCTTGTATTCAAGTTACCTATGATCTTGCAATAGCAAAAGTAGCTTTACAAATTCAAGCTACTGAAGCACCCAAATTTGATAACTTATTTATTCACTTAGGACCGTTTCACATCATGATGGCATACTTCAAAGCTGTAGGAACATTTATAACTGATTGCGGCTTGTCCAACGTTATGGTCCAAAGCAGTTTGTTAGCTTCAGGCTCAGTTGCTAGATTTCTGGATGGAAAATACTTTAATCGGTGCAAGAGGCTTCATCAACTTTTGAGATAGAAAATGACGAGTTGAAAGTACTATTAAATAATTATTGTATTTACAAACAACAAACTTTGAACGGCGAGCATGGAAAAACAGCGCAGTTTTATTTAATATATGTTAACTTAATCAACTATTACTTAACTCTGTCCAGAAGTATTCGTGTTGGAGATTTTGAGTTATTCAAGTACGTATTATCGAAGATCACGAATTAATTTTTTATTTTTAATCAACCTAACTATGCTCGTTGGACTGTTAGATATCATTCTAATTTATTAAACGTTGCAAATACTCATCCAATTTTGTACGAAGAATTTCATGAAGGTTTTTTGGCATTCGAAGAACCAATAAGTCTTTTTCAAAGCAACCGATTGATCTTGTTCTTGAACAAACAATAAACGCGGAACGAGGAAACTTACTGGAATCGTGCATTTTACTAATTCAATTTCTGCACGTCAACGATGGGCCCGCAGTCATGATATTAGATCCACAGTAATAAGTTCAGTGTATGAAGATTTACATCTGCAAAAGGGACAAGATGTTTTGGCTGAGCTTACCAATCATGCTATAAAAACTAACACCAAGCAATTGCAAAAATTTATCGATACTTTTGATCTCTTTATAAATCCATTTGATCCACAACTGCCGAAAGATCTATTAATTAATATTTCATCGGGTAAAGCTGCGTCGGAGCCCGTAGAAAAGTTTTTACTTAATATTGAAAAAATGGTAAAGCTAAACGACAAATGTTTATTTCGGAGTGTGAATCAGACATCAGCACATTCGAAAAAAGTATTCAAAAAACACCTCAGGATAATTTTACCGTGGATTATGCAAAAAAAGTAAAACTAAAGTAGGTAGTAAAGTCGCAGAGATACGAATGCAAAGAGACTTTTTTGGCCGTATTCTAGGCATATCTCTAGATTACAAAGTTGATATGGAGAAGATTTTATCATATCTTATTACTCCAATGCCATTACCAATGTGTCATATTGATGGGATGATGATTGTAAAATCCAGAAGTCAATTTTGATGAAATCTTTGGAGAATGATTTAGAGCACAATTCACCTGATCACATAGACATCTTATTAATTGATGGTTTCTTTATGCTGCACACTATGAAAAATATTCCGAAAACTTTTGGTGCAATTTCCAAGAAAATGCTTCTAATGGTAACTCAGGTGAAAGCGACAAATACGACGTTATTTTTGATCAATATTTCTCTCCTTCAATCAAAGATTATGAAAGAGATCTTCGCAGAGAGTCTACGCAATTAGATTTCAACATCACTAGTCCTGATCAAGTTCGTCCGTCAGATTTTTTAAAGGAACTTAAGAATATTAATTTTGAACAAGCCCTTGTTGATTTTTTTATTCAACACTGGGCATCTGATGAAATGATACCATTTCTAGAGAATAAACGAATATTAGTTAATTTTAAACAATGTCACTCTTACATAGTTGATAATAATAAAATCGTATCAAATGTAGATGATAATTTATCATGTCCAGAGCATGAAGAAGCCGATACTAAAATTGTTTTTCATGTATGCAATACTGACGTTCAGGCAAATTTTGTTATAAGATGCTCAGATACTGATATTGCAATAATTATGCTAGGACATATGCATAATTTGATGAGATGATGACTCAAATGTATGGTTAAACGCAGGCACCGGAAACAATCAAAGATATATTAATTTGACTAAAGTATATGAGTATTTGGGACCTTCTTTGTGTAGAAGTTTGCCAGAATTTCATGCATTGACTGGCTGCGACTTTAATCCTGCGTTTTTAAGAAAGGTAAACAAAAACCTTTTAAAATATTAATGAAGAAACATGAACATCAGCAAGCTTTTATGCAGTTTGGAGATCCAGAGTTGTTTACCGATGAGCATGTACAAGAAGATGTTTTCAACACAATTCAAAAATTCATCTGCGAAATTTACAATGTTTCTGGTGTACTTGATATTGATGCTGCTCGACTCCAGCTGTTTTTAAATAACTTCAGGGTAAATAATATTAACGAAGAGTTCAATCGAAAAAATTTGAAAAATTTTGATGCTAGCAATTTACCACCATGTAAAACTGAATTATTTCAACAATTTCTTCGAGCTAACTATATTTCTAGTATATGGAATAACGCAAATGTAAAAATACAAACTATTTTTACTCCTGAACACAATGGGTGGAAATTACTTTTACTGGTTTGATGGTGACCAATTACCCGGAGACATTAGTGAATTCGTTACTATTTCAGGTATTATACCTTTAACTTAAAGTTTAAAATTTTTTGTACTTATAATTTTGTTTTTTAATTCTTTAAACTGTTTTGTTGCAGAAGAAGCTACCAATAATGACAACATAACTGATGTCGAGGATGATGACTCGAACGAACAGTATCATGATTGGATGAATGATGCAAATTCTAATGATTTTGTCGATGACTATGATGATTAAAAAATAAACAAATACTTGCTGTAATTAATCATAATTATATATTCTTCCTTAAAATTATTCTAACTTGTATTTTTTTACAATAAAATAAAAATAATGCCTTATAAAACAAAATAGCTCCAAATCTATTCATTATTTTAAATACATGCAATAAATAAATTTACTTTAATATTTATTAATTAATAATTCAACATTAAAGATCACTTTTTTGAAGTAAGGATGCAAAAATTTTGGATTGAAAGCAGTAAGTATTTTTAATACATTTGAATTCTTTACTTTGAGACGCATGCGCATAGTGCTCTCGCGCTCGCACTCCCGATTAAATAATTTTTTCATTTAAGGGATGTTTGTTCACTCAAACTTGTCTGACAGATGAAATATAACTTTTTAGTAATTATCTTAATAACATAGGTAAAAGTCAGACATTTGAAAATAATTAAAGTTCTTTTATTTTTTGTGAGCTTTAAAGCGTCTGACAAAAGTTCTGATCCATGAAAAGTGTCTGACACTTCATAATACTAGTTCAGTATAATATTCTACAAAATATATATAAATATCAACCATTAGAATTTAAGTTAAATAACTCTAATTTTTAGTTACCTTTCTCACCTGGTACCTGCCCAGGGATCACTCTGCGAACTCCATAAACACACAGGTATTCTAAGTACATGAGACACTACTGAGAACCTAAGGCTTTATCCATTTGAAAATAAGTTGTGTCTGATTGCTCTGGAATCTTGGACTACATAAACAATGAGTTGATAATACATGTGCTAGAAAAGTACTTTTTACTGATGAAGCTGGTTTCACACGAGACGGTTTTATAAATTCTCATAATTTAAATTTATAGGCAGATGGAAATCCTCAAGGTACAAATCATACGAAGAATCAACATCGATTTTAATGTGAGGACAGGATTAGTGGGTAATAATTTGGTAAGTCCATATTTTTCTGATAATAATCTGATTGGTCAGAGATACTAAAAATGTCTCCATAATTATTTCCCATCCATATTTTGTGATATTCCTCTAAACATTCGCAGAAACATGTGGTTCATGCATGATGGAGTCCTTCCCATTTCCTAAATGATGTAAAAAATCATCATAATAACATTTTTCCTAATAGGTGGATTGGTCGGGAATGTCCATTTGCATAGCCACCACGTTCCTTGTATTGAATAAAATGAATTTATTTTTTTGTGAATACCAGTAAACACAAGGAAGGAAATGATCAATAGAATAAACTTCCATTGCTATAAGGTAGTATCTTAGAATGATCTTCCAAGTTCAAAGATATATCATACGAAGACTCCGGAAGTGTAGAGAAGTGCAAGGTACTCACTTCGAATATTTATTT
This sequence comes from Diorhabda carinulata, assembly GCF_026250575.1. Classification (NCBI taxonomy): domain Eukaryota; kingdom Metazoa; phylum Arthropoda; class Insecta; order Coleoptera; family Chrysomelidae; genus Diorhabda; species Diorhabda carinulata. Next base: position 19,131,277 of record NC_079462.1, read on the forward strand.
TAGTTCTTTTTTACTTTTTATTTGTTAAGTGGCATGCTAACCAATTAAATTTTTTCCGATGCTCGATCGAATGCAGTTCAATTACATTTGATTGTTTTTCAATAAGTATTTTCAATAAATAATTACAATTTATGATAATTTTCTACAGAATGTCACTTTATAGCGGTTTCCTTACAACGACCTAAAAATCTACATATTACCAAAACCATAAATTTTATCGAGTTAAACAAAGATTACCTTTTTATTAAAAAATCGATTGAAAAATTCATTTTAGCTATCTTTAGATTGTACGAGTGGTCGCACACTACATAGAAAATTTTTTCATGACAGCATTATTTTCTACTTACTCCCAAATTTTTTACATCAAGTTCTGGAGCACTCTGTATATTTTCAGCTCTGCTTCTTATGTTTACAAAATTAATTAACTCATAATTAATTAACAGAGTTCAAATTCTACTTTCTGAGAAAGATTGTCCATCTGGAAACTAAAAGGTTTAAACGTTCTCGCTCTCATTCTTTATGTTAGATTATTGTGATTTGAGTAAATACGTTTTTGACATAATGCGTAGTAAAAGTATATTAAAATAATATTTCTATTTCTTTATTTTCTTAAAATATTACACTTCAGTAACAACTATTATTTTTCATCTTGTTGTGGAATATTTTCATTTTCAAAAAACACTCTTTAATTTTAGCTTCTCCATTTTCCGATTTGTAAACCTCTCTGACGTCGAGGGGTATTCGACACCATTTTAGATAAACGTCTATTTATGAGAGCGTGAAATCGAAATCGAAAGGTTCCGCGTATTTTCCTGCTAATCTTCAGAACGGTTTTCTTTTCCCGATTTTCTCTTTTTCTTGTTTTCCCGGGAAACCATTAAAAATGCACGTAGGCGAGACGATTCTGGGGGTAGACTGAAATCAGAAGCCAAAACTCCCAACGTATATTAAGATAAAGTTGTTTTTTCTTTGTTCTTTTTCGAATTGGAAATTTGAATTACTAAATTCTTATTGTTAAATAAGAAAAATCAAATATGTGAATAACCTTGACAATAAATCCAAGTGAAATTATTTTTATAATATATATAGAAAATTTTTGTAGTTTTAACGAATTGAATAGTTCAAATACGGATTCGTCGATTAATATTCTCAATATTCCATGAGAATTGATACAGGAAGTCGTAATTTAGAGAAAATTCAGAATGCTTTGATTAAAAACATAGTACATATATTTTTTTATATAAAAGGCGCTTTTGACAATATTCATGAGGCCACCAGAAAATGAAAATAGAAAGCTACTATGAAATGCTATAATATAGCAATTACATCCCCACTTATATGGGGTCTAGTAGTAGCCGAACGCTGAAGAGATAGTAATTTACACCAGAAGGGACTCAATTATACCAAAAGATAGAGTCGATCGATAAGACTGATGTAAAATCAACAAGACCTACCTGATTACCTCTTCTAGGATTATACAGGTAAATCATTGTATGAAAAACAGAAGAGTGACATAGAATACCTCTTTAACAACCACGTAAAGGAGATAAAAAGTAAAGTCTCGGTAGTCCTGATTGTGTGCATTAACTTTAATGAGAAAAATTGTAACCTTTATCACCTATGGGACAGAGGTAGGGCACCCAAGAATCAATCTTTCAAAAGTATAAAGATTGATCTGCATATGTACAACCGGGCCATGAGAACATATCTAACGGGCCATTCTGTTAGATCGGCTCCAGGACTATAGAGAAAACACTACAAAAAAAGTTAGATAGGAAAAAATATAGTTATTGGAACAAAGTACAGGGGTTGAGGTGAGCAAAGGTACTTTTGGGATCCAATTACCTTGGAAAATCTGTTAAATGTATCAAATTAAATATTACGAATACAAACTGTGCACCCGAAGACGCTACGGAACTTCAGAGCATTGCAACTGGGAGCAAATGAAGTAGAAGATGATGGAAATTTTCTATAAAAATAATGATTGAGATCTGGGGATTTCGGAAGTTATTTTATACGTTCCTTTTTATCAACTTGTTCAAACCAGATATCTTTGTACGGGAAATTAGCATTCACATCCTCTGTCAAACATTTCCTGGTCGTTGAAACTGGTATTTTTCATTGTTGTCTTAAGTTTTCGTCAAAATTTTGGCATTGTTGGTTGGCTATAAAATGGGAGCTTCAAGATCATTAATATTTCTAGTACCTTTAATTTAACTTACCGATTCATAAGTGTCTTCATTCCTATCTATTCTTTTCTGTTTCGCTAGTTTTATCATCATCTTTTCTTGAACTTATTTATTTAAAAAGTTCTGCTATCACTGAGCTCAACTTCTGACAAAGAAGCATATTAACCTTGTAGGATAGGTAATGTTTAACAAAATTGATCATCTTGTATGGAAAAAACTAAATACCTAGTTAATTTTTTCTATTATTTATTTTTTAAATGAATAATACAATTTTTGCTGTGGTTCTTTTCTTGAGATTATAGTCAGTGAAAAAATACTGTAATGATTAACAAATCAATAAAAAACACTCGTAACTCATAACATAATATTGAAAATAACCTATAAAATAACTCAAAAATTTAATAAATCAAAGAATATATTATGAAATAATATAATGAAATTTTGAACTACTTGAACAAACTTGAACAAATTATCAAGAGAGTAGTTAAATTTATGAAATACATAGATATGAAATATAAAATGAATTGATATAGATATTCACAAGTAATACATTTTCTGAATTGAGTGGAATTATTAGAATAACTGAGAAATGATTTTGACAAATTGCACTTAGAGAAAAACGTTTACAATACTATCCATTTAACTTATAATTCCAGCGTGAAAATTTACATAATTGCTTAATACTTTGACTGCAACTTGGCAATTTACATTTAAATAACGATCAATGGAAACCAATTTAAAGTTGTCAACTGTCTGAGTGAATCCTTTGTTATTTAATTCTGGATCGGTTTGATAGCCAAGGGCTTAAGTGTGAGAGAAACCAGTGGAGGGTACTGTGGGCATATCAAGGAATCACGGTTTTAATTTATATAATGGTATTTTATATAATTTAAGGTATATAATGATAATATAGTAAAGTCCACAGAAAATTCATAATAACTACCTCTACATTTTCTTTAATATGGATGCAAGAGTACTTAGGGAGGAATAAGGTTCATTATGATATTTTTACGTTCTTTTTTATTGAACCGATGTGCAGTTGACAAATCTGCTTCAATTTCATTCTTAATGATATCTGGAAGCTCAGGAAGACTGCTTAATCATGGAAAAAGTATTTCTTCGTAACGTATTACAGGAAAATTTTAGACTATTTGTGTCTATTGTTCCTATTCCAACAATCAATAGTAAAATTGTAAACGTCAGATTTTCCAAATGAACTTCACATTAGACAGTTCTAAGAATATTATAGGAGCGATCCAACCTCAGGTATCGTTAGTGGCATTATTTCGGAACGGTCCTTTCGAACCCTGGTTGATAGCATGTAACAAGAAACATTCGTCATGTCTTGCGCTTTGTCCACAATCTGAGTTTTTGTGCGCTGGCGTGGAAAGTTGTAGTGTATTTAGGTTAGAAAATTTGGGTCACTTATTGGATTCTGTAATGTTCCATCTGAAACCAGTGACGATGATCTGGAACCAAAAATTGGAAAAAATGAAAACTATTTGGGGGATAATCTCCAGATTTGGAATTAAGAGAAATAATAATTTGCATGAAGTTCAATTTACATCTATATTGTCAGGTATGTATTTACGATAATTATAATTTTGAGGCTATTTAGCTGTTAACGATATAATATATCATTATCAAGTGTTCACAATTTTTATTGCTAAATTCATTTTAATAAACATGAGAAAAATTGAAATTAGGAAATTTTTCTTTATCAAGTAAACTGAGATTATTTGTTTGATAGTGAAATTAATTTCTTTCAATTGATAAGATTATTTATGATTAACAATACAAGAAGAAAACTTATGAAATAGATATTACAAGAAATAATAAGATTTAATTAATGTAAATTGTCTTTTTCACGATATCTTCCACAAAATCTAGAAAAAACGGTTTTATCGCTATAGAGTAAACGCCCACTGCAAGTATTTTGTTGAAATAAGTAATAAAATAAAAACATATCTTCACTTTGCTTATTCTCTCATTCAAACTACAATAGACTTATCTCCATACTTGTACGTATACTCTCAGTTGCAAAAAATATGATCTAAGCTTCAAAACTTATCTGCAATCTCTCTTAACATAAGTGTAGAGGTGATATTTCTTCTACATTTGGTTTTAGCATTTACTTCCAATTCAGTTCTCTTATTCCAGGATGTTTGCTTTTTCTGTATTTCTGTAACCTTCTCAACTGTTGTTCGATTTTTTGCACTGCACTCACTATGCTCTAATCGCGTCTAATTGTGTCGAATCTCTTTATTCCCAATATTTTTCTCTTCTTCTCTGTTCTCTTCAAAAATTAAATTTGATAAACAGCTAGAAATTAATTTGTTATCATGTTGATTGTAACAACTAGCCAATTTGGTTTTAAATCTTCTTCACAATGACCCATGGACGCTGAGGGTGCCGTGGCTTTTGTACTTTGTTCTTTTGTGTTTACGAAAGGAATTAAATTCGTTTTGTTGAACCAATTACGTGGTAGAAGTGAAAAATGTGGTGTGAGTAGGTGGATAGAAGGATAGAACGTTGATGGCGAAGCTAATTTGTTATCCAGAAAATCAAACATATGTCCACTGCTATCCGTGGAATATCACATATTTGTGCAAGGTTACATGAAAACTGAAATTATGCAAAGTTATTGTTTAAGGTCAAAAGAAACAATATGGAAAAATCAAAGGGAATGATATATTCAGTTCAATATTATTAAAATAGTAAGCTATAGAGAAGATTCAGTTGGGGTTTTGATTTGTATAAGTTTCTATATAAACGTGTATCGAATTGGTGGGTGTAGATGGAGGTCCTGTAACGGGAGAAACTCACCTAAGAACACTCTTAGTAGAATTTTGGGGACATGAACGATAACGCGAGTTTCCGTCAATCCCGTCAAGCATCTATGGGACAAATTAGGAAAACTAACTAGAGTATGACTTCATACAAGTAAAGATCAATTTATAAACTTTTATTCTTACACTCTAGTGCGCGCTCAACATAAATTGAACAGATTACGAAACGTGAGTTTCATCTCAACTTAGTTGAATTTAGTGCGGCATTTCGATATGGAACGAATTAGACATTTAATGTTCCTCCTTAACTTAATAACTGATCTAAAAGTGATGTTTCTAAAATTATGTTTATTTGCACCTTAGCATAGAGGACATTGCTTATATAACCAGAATCGACGACAGAAAAATTCTGAATGTGAAATATATGTCAACTAATGTATTTTGAAACAAAACTACTTACCTTATAACTTTACACTTTCTCAATCTATATCCCTTCATTATGAATTAGAATTTTATCCCTCTTTCTATGTACAGCATTAGTAAATATGTTAAATTTGGTAAAATACGGAAAAAATTGAATCATATCTGTTATACTAATATTCTACGCTGAAAATTATCATAAGAATTTACTAATCATCCGCCTATGTATGTAGGGTGCATGATAAGGGGGAGGGATAAACTTCGAACTCTAAGCCTCGGTCCTGATCCTGATCCTGTATCCTGCATATGCTGACTTCACACAAGTGGACACTATTCAAAACGAAGGCTTATGACAATGGACTTAAATCATTTTCAATGAATAGAATAAATGAGCGTGAAGTTCTGATTTAATTGAAATAACTATTTGGTAAACATAAAAGTAATTGATGGCTTAGCAAATATTACAATTGGACAATGTCAATAGAACGATTTTGAGGTTACCAAGGTGGAAACCTGGTGGAAATAATCATTTTCGTATATTGTGTGATATATCCTATTTTATTGCATTCGAAAACGTTCGATGAAATGACACTTTACGGCATAGAAATGCCACTCGAAATAAATTCAATTTAATGGAAACATATACATCACGTCGTACATCGAATGAGAGTTCAAATTCACACAACGCCAACGTTACTCAATTTGGACAGTAGTATAGAGATTAAGAAAAATTGTAGGAAATTAAGTTATGTTGATTTACATTTTATTAGTGTATTTAAGTAATTTTATTCAATTTTAGTGGCTTTCCAAATAGTTTATGTTATAAACTTGATAACGAACATTTTCACACTTTCCAAAATAGTATACATTTAAATGTATAAATTTGTTAAATCGTGGCACAAGCTTTATATACAAGGGCTATTTTTTTTCAGTCACCGATCACTCCGTGCAGACGCTACGCGGGCAGAAATAAGCGGACGTGCGCTGTAGGGGATTGCGAAGCTCTCGCACTACACAAACCTTCCATTGTGTAGGCGTCAGTCGGCGTTATGCTATAGTCACGTAAAATTGTCTTTGTCCGTCATTATTGATGCTCCTGCTAAGTGTGAATTATGAAGTGGATGATTCGTTTCCTATAGGCAGAAGGCCATAGTGCTGCAGAAATTCATCGGAGACTGAGTGGTGTGTATGGGGAAAACTTAGTGCGTGATGATGTTGTACGTGAACGGTGTCGAAAGCTTAAAGATGGTCGTGCATGATGAAGGGGGCCAAAGAAGCAAATCTGTCGTTCCAAATGATCTGGTTCAACGAGTTGACAGAATGGTTAAAGAAAATCGTAGATTTACCATTACTGCTACGGAATTTTCAGAAATTTGTAGGTCTGTTTTGTACTCTATTGTTACTGAACGGTTAGGCTACATTGGTGGGTATCGAAAAGCTAGTCCACAGTTATGACATATGTCTCAATCTCTTCCGTGATTATGTCGAAAAGTAATCGTTAGAGTACCTATCTTTTGGTAATTTAAGTGTTTTACATAGAAAAAATGTTAACTGGTTCCAGAATATTTCTGGAACAACAATTTTTAATAATCGCAAACAGTTGAAAGCTATGGTATAGGTATATGCTAATCTAAATTACCAAAGGCCGCTCATACGGTGAAATTTTACAATACTTCAATAGGTTTACAGAAAATTAGAGAGTTTTCAGTATGAAGAGAGACATAAATTCGCAGTTTTCAAAGGAAAAGCATCACAGATTACTTTAAAACGATCCTAGTCAAATATCAAAATGTGCGATGTCGTGCTGATATCGCTTTTGATTCGCGAGTTTTTGGCTGCTAGATGTCTTCCTACCTGTCCACATCCGCCTTGCTCATCTGATTCAGCAACTTGCGACTTCTGACTCTCTACTAAAATAACAAAATGTGCTAAAAGTTCCATATCATGAAGGGGACAAATACGATGAAAGTACTACGTTTCTAATAAAAAACATAAAATAACTCCCCGTATTTTTTAATCAAACCTCTTACAAAGTAATATCATGGAAGTATCGAATGCAGATTTTAAATTATGATTTATCACATCAAGGAATTGATTTCGTATTGAATAACCAATTATATCAAACTTCCTGGAACGGTGTTGATAATCTATCTATCGCGTATCGTATGTCACACCTGAGGGGTGATACGAAAGACGAAACAAGTAATAAGACTTTCTGACCCTCCTTACGAGATAACGGTGGTATTCATTACGTTCATTAATATTACCTATTTAGTTAGAGAACTCCATTATATAAATTAATCATTTTTGAAAATAAACTACTCAGCGAAATAACTTTTTGTTGGTGGTCAAAATGTCTAAATATACAGTGCTTTTCAGATAAAAGTATCCACCTTTAATAACTTTTGTAATACTGGTATTTAGAAAAAATCCAAAAACACGTCAATTTATGTTGGAAGGGGCAAGCATTATGGCTTATTTAAACTTACTGGAAAAGCCACCCCCTCACCCCTAGCAGCATCCCCTTTATTTTTTTAAACTACTTTTCATATTTTTTATATAAAATTTGGATACTCCTCTTTGAGCTCATTTCAAAAATATATAATACTTGTAGGTTAAAATGATTAGTTTATGAGATAAACAATTTTTCTTTTAAGAGCACAAATTTTACTTATTATTTACTTTCACCTTATTTGCCTGTACTAAAATGGGTTGTACAACAGTTCAAACTCTTCAATCTTTTTAACTGTGCTATTTATTATGAAGTTACAATAAGTGTTCAAAATGAGTACCATTCACTTCCATACAATGGTATAATCTATTTTGAAATGCCTCTCTGACATTGCTTAATACGGCTGGATTTAATTGTCGACATTCATTTTCTATCCTCTCTCGTAAATCATCCAGAGATTCTGGTTGGGTAGCATAAACTTTTGTTTTTAAATACCCCCATAAAAAGAAGTCTAGGGGTGTTAAATCCGGTGACCTAGGTGGCCACTCCATCATCTGCCCCCTTCTACCTATCCAACGAGCGGTGAATGTTTCATTTAAAAATTGTCGGACAGGCATAGCATAGTGTGGGGGAGCTCCGTCTTGTTGAAATACCAGTAAATCTTCGGAAAGGTTATCATCATTTTCTATTATTGTTGTAATACGTGGGTCAACCCCTTCCCTGAGTAACTCAAGATATGATTCACCATTTAAATTTCCGTTGATGAAGAAAGGTCCGACAATGTGGTCACCTAGGATACCACACCAAACGTCTAACTTTTGGGGATGTTGTGTATGGAATTCACGCATAATATGTGGATCACTTTCAGCCCAATATCTACAATTATGCCTACTTACTAAGCCATTTAATGACCATGAGCATTCATCAGAAAAGCAAATATTGTTTAACAATTGTGGATTGTTATTGATAATTTGCGTCATTGATTCGCAAAACTCTAGACGACGATCAAAATCATCTTCATTCAACTCGTGCACCAACTTAACTTTGTATGGGTGGTACTTGAATTTATGTAGAACTCGGAAAACTGTAGAAGATGAAACACCGATCGCTCTACTTATTGTTGACAACGATTGGGGTTGTTGAGCCTCTAAGCTGACTTGCCCTAAAATTGCCACTTGGATTGCTTCGTTATTTACGAGTCCCTCTCGCTTATGCACTTTATTGCAAACAGACCCTGTTGTGGTAAATTTCTCCATCAGTTGAATTACATACTTATGAGTCGCATGTCTTCCGTCATGTAATTCGTTAAATATTCTAGCAGCAGCTCTTGCACAATTATTATTTTGGTAGTATAAACCTACAATTTCAATTCTTTCTTGCAAAGAGTAAACCATTTCAGAGAAACAAAATAAATAATGTATCAAATTACACTATCAATAGTGACTACAAATTCTAGTTGACAATGTCAAACTTTAATAAAAAGTAGAGTTTTTTGTTGTTTGGATTTTTTAAGTAGAATAAATAGCACAGTTAAAAAGATTAAAGAGTTTGAACTGTTGTACAACCCAGTTTAGTACAGGCAAATAAGGTGAAAGTAAATAATAAGTAAAATTTGTGCTCTTAAAAGAAAAATTGTTTATCTCATAAACTAACCATTTTAACCTACAAGTATTATACATTTTTGAAATCAGCTCAAAGAGGAGTATCCAAATTTTACATAAAAAATATGAAAAGTAATTTAAAAAAATAAAGGGGATGCTGCTAGGGGTGAGGGGGTGGCTTTTCCAGTAAGTTTAAATAAGCCATAATGCTTGCCCCTTCCAACATAAATTGAAGTGTTTTTGGATTTTTTCTAAATACCAGTATTACAAAAGTTATTAAAGGTGGATACTTTTATCTGAAAAGCACTGTATTTCACTTTATTTATTGAATAGTTTATTTTAGATTCATTTGTACCAAATCAACATCTACCTTATAAATATCATACATGTTGATGTTCAACCAAAATTAAAATGCTGGTACAATTTTAGACAGAGTCAATTAAATGCATTAATCTTGACTTAACTTAATCTTAACATATAGATCACCTTATTATTTGGTTCAATGCCTCAAAAAATTCTTTTTCCAAATCTATTGAAATTGAAATGAATAGAGAATCAACGATTGATTAAATTTATTTCAATTATTATTCTATTGTGTGAAAGACTTATACCCTACTCAGCTTAGGGCTAGTAACGTTTACCTATTCCGGATACAAAGTATCAAAAGGATCAAGCTTGTTCACATAATAAACTTGAGCACTGTGTGGCAAGTGTTCAATATTACAGCCTTCTGGATGTCGGTGAAGGTGTTTTTTGGTAATCACAGCTTGGCACTACAATCCTGCAGGGTCTTTGCCACGACGCCGCTTGCATAACATAACAACAACTGGGATTATTTCCACATTATCGTTGTGCCAAATAAGTTTAATATCAATTGGGAGATCCGCGTATTTATCTAGTTTCTCCTGGTGTTTGTTGAGAACGTTATGAGTGTTCGGTACAAGGCTACATCGACCAGAAGGACTGAATTGACCCTTCTATCAACCACCAAGATTTTAGGTCTGTTATACGTCATCTAACTATCGGTTATAAAGGGCCTATCATAATGTAGCATAATCTGCGGTTGGTATTTGTAATGCCGTGTGAAAGTACTGAGAAGATCGAACTTGCTGGTCAATTTCTGGTGGATGATGTTGCGCACTTGATTATGCTGGTGTAGATAATAGGTATTAGCTAACACACTACAAGCAGTTGTTATATGTTGAATTAATTGTCTTTAATAAATGTTGATACTTTCTGCATTTGTCAGTTTGAGTATTCGGATCCTCAATCACATGATCCTGGATAATCATCATGAATCCTTCTGTCTCTGGAAAGAGAGTTCCGCTAGTAAGTTATCTGTTTGAAGTTGACCTGGTTCTGGTTAGGTCTGGTTTATGATGAATGATGTTGTACACTTGATTATACCGGTGTAGGTATTAGCTAACACACTACAGGTAGTTGTTATATTTCAAATGATCTCTGATGTTTGTTGGAACTGTTTGAAGCTTCTTCATACTCTCTACTAACGCAATTTTCGTTGATGTTGTGTGTGAGTACCTATTTTATTAAATATTTTCCTGATATGATTTGTAAAGCATTTCTTGTACACAATTCTTATACATCCATTAGGCATCGATGGGAGGTTGTAGACACGTTGCCACCAGGGTTTTTTGTTGATGTTATTGTTACAGATCACGTATATTTGCTGATTGTGTAAACGAACTTCTGCAAGCGAATGAAGCCGCTCGAGCGTATTGTAGCCGTTGCAGATGCTTTATATTAATGAGTCTACTTCTGCAATGACATTATTAGAATTGTTGTTGTTCCTTAATATGTGTAGTTTTGAACGACGTATTGGGTTTGTGTACTCTAAGAGTCTTGTGAGTTACAGTGATTTGTACCAAGCTGACATCATATAATCAGAAAGGATCAACAGAGGGAAGAAATAGTTTTGCTAATATTTAAAAAACTAGTGAAGGAGTTTTTGTGCAAATTAAGAAAGCATTGAAAATATATCACAGAGTATATACTACACAGGGTGTCCCACGAGTTAAAACTATATGTATATTGCAAAATACTTCTGGTTCCACCAGAAGTCGAATGTAACTTTGTTATTTTGATTAGAGCACCCTGTATATAGATATATTTTAGAAATAGACATAAAATTTCAGTATACTTTTGTCTGAGAACTTTTTTCGAAAAATGCATACGAGAATGGTTTCTCTTCGATTGCTTCTAGCAGGGTCAGACGTATTTGAATGGAAAAATTTTTCATTTTTTACAAGGTGTATATAAAAATTGTTCAAAGTTTAACTTTATTAATATCAAATTTCTTTATTTTTTAAATAGAACTACCCGCTTTTTCTATTTTAATGCATTCAGGGGTAAAAATCAGTCAAATTCATGTATACTTTCCTATACCTATACCTAAACCTTTATTTTATTTTATCTTCGTTATTAAATTGAGAATGAGCCATTTTAACGATTTTCAAAAGTATCAACAATTGACTAATGACAGTTAAATAAGTGTCATTTATTACAAAGCCTACTAAAAGTATACATAAGAAAACTTGTTAAAAAATACAATAATAATTTAAAACCTCAAATATCTCGGAAACGACTAAAAATTCGAATAGGATTAGTAAATACAATTGGATTTTTTTACAGTCCTCTACAAGTTAAAGAAAAATACTTTTTTATTTCTTCGTGCTTGTATCAACGGGTCAAAATGAAAATTATACCACACCTGCATTCCTAAAAATGTACAGAAAAAATTTAATAGCTGGATAACGATAAGGTTTAGGTATAGAAAAGTATACTTGAATTTACCTTATTGGTCACCCCTGAATGCATTAAAATAGAAAAAAACCGGGTGGTTCTATTTGAAAAAATAAAGAAATTTGACATTTATGAAGTTGAACTTTTAACACTTTTTATACATACCCTGTAAAAAATGAAAAGTTTTTCAATATATAAATAAATCGAACCTGCTTTCTGCAAACGAACAGAAACCATTTTCATATCTTTAAGGGTAGAACGTAGAAATTTCCATGATTTTATTATGAGTATTCTGCCATATACAGATAGTTTTAACTCGTCGTGAGACACACCGTATAGATTTGAAGAGCTGTGAATGGCAGGAAACTTATTTTGTTATTTTATAAAATCCAATCAAGCCTAAATACATAAAGTATAGCTTATGGAGAAGCCTTACTTAAATCTAGATCTTCAACCTTAGAAATAGTTTTTTTCCGTATCTTTGAATGAGTCATACATAAACAAATATCCCTATTTCTTGTTTAAAAGTCACTAGAAACAACTGTTAGTAAAATATGATGAGAGATTTGTTTTATTCATTGAAACAGACATCAAAATATCTCTTTTGGCTGGTTCACAGTGTATTTTTCAATATTTTTTCTTATTGTTTTCCACTTTACATCGCTCTTGAGTAAATAAATAGCTTGAATATCAAACATTCAGGTCGGTTATATGTAGTGTTGTGTAGGTATATGTGTATTGGAAAATGAGAGTGAAGGAGAGAAATTGGCGCTGGCATGTATCAGCTCGGAATAAATCTGGCCTCTTGTATAATTCAATTTCATGGTTGAATCCCTCCGTTCGCTGGACGATCAGCGCTCTATTGCTAGGGCTACACAACAGATTTCTAACAGATCAATTGCACTATTTCGATTTTAACTTATGCAGAGCTTTTTTGTCGATATTTATATATAAAGGGAAAACATTGAAGTGAATATTGGTACCTTTAAACGTTCTCTTTTATTTTGTTTAATTGGCATATTTCACATATGAATATTAATAATATAAAATTATAATCTAACGGTAAGTTGTTATTTGTTGATATGTCGTTTACACAAAATCGCGGTCTCGCAAATCTACTAATCTTTTTTTCGGTTTTTTCCGTCCTAAACGAGATTTTTTTCAAAAGTTTTTAGTTTAGACAAAAAATGTTTTAGTTTCAGTTATGTATAAGTAGATTCGCACTTTGTTATGAAATCCGCACCTTTTATCTAATGAAAATAAGAAGTAACTAAGTAAATATTTTCAGCAGCAATTATAATTCATTAGGTACAAAGTTTCCGATCCACTATTGTTTACCCAAACGTAATTCACTACGTCATTGTCATCGAGACATCTTTAAAAAAAAATAATGGGTCAACTGAAATGTCTGGGGACTCATATTTGGCGTAAATCTTTCTACCACTGTACTATCCTAGATTATTTGCTAATAGTCAAGTTTTGGGGTTGAAAAAAAACTTGGATCTGTGTTGGTATAGGTGTAATTGAGACACACACTGTACATTACACTGGCAATGAGCTACTGAACTAACTCAAAAGGCTACTTAATTTTAAATCTTTTTGTTCGAAAATCTACATTCACATGATTTGAAAGCAATTGTTTGAAGCTTATTGTCTCTTCGTCTTTCGGTGCGATGCCTGTCTTCAGGGGTGGACTATCTAATATTTAGTAGCCACGATAGCTTTCTGCGAGGTGATATTTGGTACCTTGCATTATATGATCAAAATAACTGACTTTTCTTGTTTTTTTTTATGTTTAGAAGTCCTTGATCCTAACTTCGCTATCTTCTGATCACGAAGGAAGACACAATTTCTAATGAGTATTACCATCTCTCTCAGTAATCAGAAATATTTGGATTATTGGTTAATACTATCTGAGACACAATTGTAGATTTGTGTTTAGTGAGTGCTTTAGAAGTTGCTTGTATAATAGGAATTTGATACCTGTGAAAATTGTTTTTAAAATTATCAACTACAAAATAATTATTCATTGCAGAATTCCCATAAAATTCAAAAGTGCTATTGGCTTGTCCCAATTTGGATTTAGAAGGGATCTTGATATGAGGGAAGTACTAGTTCAGAACTTCCGCGACCAGAAGAAATATGTAGTTATGTGTTTAATAGATTACGAAAACACTTTTGACAGTGTGCAACGTCATAAAGTTATTCAAATACTAAGGCAATTCGACAGAAAAATATACGCTGTATTGAAAACTTGTATTGGAATCACTCAGCTGCAGTTAGAGTTGACAACAAACTTTTAAAGGCGCAGAAAAATCTTAGAGGCAGTGATTTGTCCCCACTCCTGTTTAACCTCTATTCGGAAAACATCTTTCAAGAAGCTCTCGAGGATTAACAGTTAGGCATCAAATGAAACATGGATCAACAATACACGATATGATACAGTCCTGATAGCAGACAACATGAATAACTTTCAAAGGCTACTGGATATAGTTAGAATACACATTCGGTTTATGAAAATCCATGTCAACATAACAAAGACAAAATTCCTAGTAATCATCCGCAAATTAGATGAGTTCCAGAATATAAAACTATCACACAATAGCGAAGAGATTGAACGGGTAACAAAATTTAACTATTTTGGAGCTTGATTACGAGAAGACTGGTCATCAGATTTACCGATCAAGTGCAGGATAGAAAAAGCAAGGAGCTCATTACTGAAATTCAAAAACATGTTTACAAACTTCGATTGACCATAACGTGAATAAGATTCACAAAATGCTACGTATAGTCCGTGCTCATGTACGGTATAGAAGGCTGGACACTGAAAGAGCTTAAAACCATTAACAGTTTGGATACATTTCAGATGTGGATCTACTGACAAATTTTGAGAGCTACATGGACGGTAAGAAAAACAAACGAAAAAATTCTGTGGGAAATAGGATATAGGAATAGAAATAGGACGAGGAATCAGAGCATTGGGCAGAAAGAGGATGTTGTGGCTCCAGAGTATCAAAAATTGGACAGAGATAAGAAACATACGAGAATTAATTAAAACCACCAGAGACAAACAAAATGATTTGAAGTGATAGCAAACATCCAGTAATGGATAGCAGAAGAAGAAATAAAGTTTTTCCCCAATACACAATACAACAGATTCTCTTTTTTTTCTAGTGCAATCTCGTGTCCATTGTGACTTTGGTCTCGTTAAATTTGTTGCTCCATACTTAAATTTGATCGATGTGTGTTTGTAATCTATATAATAAGTATAAAACTGATTCTAATGGACTTATTTGTAGAATTCCGCTTTGATTCCTTAGTTTTCTTCTTGTTGTATTCTGAATACTTTTTCTGATACGACTCAGGAGTTGACGGTAATAGAAGTAATACCACATTTTATACTTTATACCATACTCACATAATATTCTTACAAACCGGTGCAGTTTTGTTATGATTTTGTGAAATTTGATTCACATATTTACAAAACCATAATTGCAAACTAAACACAACAGAATTTAACAAATTATATAACTACATTCGGCACACAGACGCTACGGAACACATCCCACAGTCTGGGCTTTAAAAGTTATCAACAATAAAAATTCCTTACTATTTGAGCCTTATAAAAAACGGGTTTGAACTTGCGGATTCATTGCTTTGATAGGTTTAAGGTTTTTTAACGCAGGTAATCAAGTCCACACGGACCAACGCCAAATTATTTTTCGTTCTGTTACTTTGCACATACCCTTACGTTAGCGAAGTGAGTTTTTGATTTTTTTCTTATTAAAAAACGCTTCTGAAATTGTTGATGAAACTACTTTAATTGCATTTACATAATCTTAAGTCGTAAAATTACTCAGTTGTTAGAGACAAAAATTGTCTCTTAATGACATTTTCTGATAAGGTTTGGAGAGTTGTATTGAACTTACTCAACTGGCTTGAGTCTTGAATTGTACCAACTTCAATCTTTTTATTATTCCTTACGTCCTTCTACGTAGGGCAACCATTAACTATATAATAACTATTCTGAGTGCAGTTGTTCTAATCCGTAACAAAGTAGCTTTTGCAATAGGGGTTCATATACAAAGGCCCCAACTACACGCGTCGCCAACCGACCTTAACATAGCCGGTTTATATTTAATACGATCATATTAAATAATCTAGCGGAAAATTGTAAAAAAATTAAGAGGAACGATGTCGAGATTTCCTCGTTACACACTCCAAAATTTTCACGCAACAAAGACGCTTAGTTTAGTAGAGCGTGGAAATAAAAATAACATATCGAAATCAATTTGATGCCAGCATCAAATTCCTTTTTTTCGCCTCACATTTTAATAATTGAGAAATAAGGAGAGTGCATTTCACCTTTGCCCACTTCATGATGCTATCGTGAACGTGTTTAATAAAATGTTACGACCCACTATGCAACCTCCACTTCGAACACCCAACTCATATGCGATCACTTTCACTGAATTCACTTGCGATTTATTTATGGTCATCGCAAAGGACAGACGTATCGGAAATTGTACGTTTAAAATCGAATGGTAAATCCGTTGAAATCATCGGTATATGCGAGATCAAGACATTCTCTCCTTTTTATTTACCCTTTATGATTGTTCGCAATTCTGACATACCAATACGACTATTTTCTTGATCTGTCTCACGCTGGTCATCAGTGCGGTTAGCATTTGAGACAGCTCTTCGCATATTTGATTGACTGCGACAACCTAGTTTAGGTTGCCTTCTCTTCGGCATCGTAAATTAATCAATGTGAGAAAAGTTCTCGCGCACTAAGCAGTAAAGTGTCACTATCACAAAAGATCAACACAAAAAAGAGCACATAAATTGAAATGTCACTATCACAAAAGATCACCGAAGTGTAGAAAATTCTCACGCACATAGCGGTAATCGTCACTTACAAAGATAGAAGGATGCACTCTTTGTAAGAGGTATCGAACGGTATAGAGGATGTATCGACATATTAGTTGATTGTCAAATGTCAAATATTATGGTTGCGTTCAGAAATATAATTTGTGATAAAACATCAAGGTGAAACAAAATTGTTGTTTTTATTTAATTCCAAGCATTATCATATTTATTCAGCTTTTAAACTTTCTCTGTACTTCCACAAACAATTCAAAACCAAAATTAGCCAAATCGGTTCAGCCGTATTCAGGTTTTACTAAAACTAAAGAACAGCAATTCATTTATATATATAAATGGAACCACTTGTCTAGAAAGAGATATAGAAAACAATAATTTCATTGCGAATAATGGTCATCAGAGACCACAGGATCATGAAGATTATTTAATACGATACGATTTAATCGACTAAATCTCGCAAATAATTTTTCTCAGTTAATATTTAAGGGAAGTGTCTTAACCGAAAATAGGTACTTTAGACAACTAGCAAATTCAAGAAGAGAATTATGAAAATATATCTTACCAGATCAAGATGAATTACGGGTAATAAGCTTAAAAGAAATGTTTAAAAAATGTTGTACACTCTTCTAAGACTTCATTTATTTTATAAATTTGTTTTATTGTGCTTCTTTCGTAGACAAAAGAAACATGGATTCTAATATAGTTTTGGTGCAACTAGAAACAGGATTCAACAGATTTTCTTTAGTTATTTCAATTGTAATTTTCTACGAAGAAACGAAAAACAATAATTAAAATTTTTACATGGTCTCAAGCTAAAATAAAATCACATCCAGATATTCAAGATTTGTTGTAAGAGACATCAGGGATCAAAAGAGAGAAGAGAAATGTGAATGGTACCGACACTGTTACACAATGAGCGCCTTCAAAATTTAAAAAAAAATATTTACATGGTTACCGGATTCCACAAATCAATTAAATGAGTTTATTTTTTTATTGTTATTCGTTTTGAAGAGTAATTGATTTATCTTTAACAAAATTTTTCCTGTAGAAACTGAATCTTCATTGTAGTAAAATATTTTGAAAAAATTTAGTGCCTGGAAGCACATTTCTGGCGTGTGAACATGTGTATAGATAGGTCTTAAGGTCAGACACCTGTTTGTAAATGTGATGATTTATTTACCTTCAAACCCAGTAAAGATGCTGCTGGAGTCGATTAACCTTTGAAAATTGGTTGTTAAATATATGAAATTATAATTTTATACCACTCGTTTTCATCACAAAGTTTTACTATTAAGCTAGGATTGATGGTTGAAGTTAATATTATTTTTTATATAAGTATTATTTCACAACCTTACTAGAACATTTTTAAATTTAGAATATAAACTTATCGGTTTCCTGTGGAAATATTTTTAGTTTTCCTTATAATACTTCCTTCCCTAATTACTAAAGACATGGCAAAAATTAAAACTTCTTAATAGTAGACATGTGGTCGTCACAAGAATTTTTTGATAGGTCGTAGTTACGCGTTTGCGATCTCACAATACCGAAACATATTAAATATCAAAGCAAATTAGTGTAAGACTTCTTCGTTCGGTAGCATCTGTTAGAAATGTAAAAAGCGCCGACAGAATATCTAAAAGAACCAGCGTTCTAAAGATACTTTTGGAGGTGTGAACGCATTTAAATTGTTTTTGGAACTGCCGTAGAACGATGACGGTTTGATTTACTGTTTATTTTTGTTTGTTTCGAAGTACAGGAGGAAATTATTTTGTTTTTAAAATAGAAATAATAAATAAAACATTCATTTTGCGCACGTTGAAAAGCATGAGAATAATTTGGAATATCCGGTTGGAATAGCGATACTTGCATTATAGTTTACGAAATTAATTAGTTTGGTTACTGCTTTTTCATGAAAGTTTAGTGAAATATCTCGAGAATGAACTTTGACAGGTATTGTAATGTATAATAAAAGCATGTGAATTTTATTGTCAACAATAGAGAGAAAGAGAAATGCTTTATTGTTAAAAAATTGTTATAAATTGTAGACAAAAGCTTGTAAAAACTAAAAAACAAACATAAAAATAACTAAATAAAGATATAAATAAAATAAAATTCCAATATACAGAATTAAACCACAATGAGTAACAAAATTATAGGTAACAGTAATAGGTATTAATTAGTATATAAGTCGTATATAAGTCCATAGCAAAAATTGAACCAGTATGCAGCATGCCCGTAATTGAAAATTATTATTAGAATAGGAGTCGTTCACAAAGTAGAAGGCACATATGCCATCAAATTATTGCGGAATGCGGAAAAAGATGATATCGATTTGATTTCAATTGGCAAGTGATTGACATTTTTTTTGCATTATAAAATATTGAGCCCTTAACTAATTCTGATCGTGAAGTAAGTAGATATAGGTCGTGCTCCGCGTTCCTAAGTGGATAGCCGTGCAACGCTCTTTCTGACATTGGAGAAGCATGCTATGAATTAGGCAAACGGATTCAAAGATGAATAGTGAAGGAAGAGCTAGAGTTTTTAATATTTTAAAAAAGTCCCTGCACTGAGCCCTGCTGTATAGAGCTCTCTTTTGTAGTTTGAAGATTCGCTCAAATTGAGTCACACCACACTCACCCCAGAAGGGAAGGGCATATCGTAGTTACGACTCAATAAGTGCATAAAAGACTGTTAAGGAGGTGGATAAGCTCAGTTCTTTGGAAACTGATCTAGGAATTTTAAAGATTTAACGACGTCAGTGGTTGTCTATTTTTCTTACTCCAACGATTTTTTTAATGTACCCGGTTGTCACTGCTTGTTTTTGCTTTGTTAGCATCCAGCTTTTGCAGCCAAAAGTCGGGATCGTTGCATACATGGAGTTTTATACAATTATTTTGGCCTCATACATATCTCACTTTTCACTAAAAATGTATTCTTGATGTCCTGGCATACACCATCTACCCTCCATAGAAGTTGTGGTCATGTATGCTTCTTCTTCTTCTTCTAAATTTGCTCTGAAATTTTTTACGACTCTATTTCTCTTACCAGTTTTGGTCCAATAACCGTTCATTCACTTTTGACACAATACTAAAGCTACACGTGGGTGAATATTGTAGTCCCTTTTGTCTCCTTTCAGGAACAATAATATTTTTCTCCATCGGTTGGCTTTTCTTTGTTCCATGCTTCATTGAATATTGTTGTCAGTAACTCCTTCATATCTAGTTATCCTTTTTAGCATTATAAAATCATCAAAAAACAATTGCACTTAATACAAAACAACAAGTTATAAGTCAGAGTTTTGTGGGTGCCCTCTCATCAAGGAATACAAGGAAATGAAGGTGCTGACAAATAAGCGAAAGACGCTACAGTTTGCAGTGATGTACAGGGTGTCAAACATAAGGTAACCCATATACTTTTCTCAAAACCTGTATGACTTATCAAAAAACTTTAATCACAAAAAGTCTTTTGTATTTAAAAGAATTGTTCGATTATTGACTTTTGAATTATACAGGGTGTCCCAATTCTTCAGTATCGACATCAACTTTGAAATTTTAAATGGAATACCCTATATTTTATTGCGCTTTTTGATTTAGTGGTAAAAACCAAGGTAACTTCCATGAGACCAACCTTTTTGATTTCCGCACGGCTTAGGAAATATTTAAAGTTATTTCAAATTTTAATGAAAAATCATTTTGTTTGGAAAACTCCGCAAAATAAAAATGAGGTACCATTTAAAACATAAATAAAGTACAAAATCTAGGTTTATTGAAATTTTTTGACTTTCGAGTCTAAAATTATACTGGGTTTTTTTACTGTTTCGAATTTTGTAATAACAAAATCTCATTTTTTTTAAATGCCACAAATATTATACCTTTATTAGATATATTTGATAAGTATTTGCTATACTGCATAAAACGCAATAACTCAGTGTGTTACATTATTTTCAATATAGAATTGGCGAAAAAATGAGAAAAAGTCGGATAATTCCACAACCATTATAATTAGGTATAGGACATGTATGTATAAAATAATAATAATAATAATAATAATAAAATATAGTGGCAATCTGAGTGGCAAAGATCATTTCAAAAACGAAAACAAATGAAGGAAAGTGTTGAGCAGTGGCGGCGAATATGCAGTAACGGCTTAAAACAAGTCATAGTAACTAGACTAAGAATAGGTCATACTAAATATTTACTTTGTACAAGTATATGTACAAATTGTAACCGAGAACTTACTGCAAGACATATACTTTTAGATTGTTCAATATACGCGTCGCAAAGACAACAGTGTAATTTCCCAAATGACATGAAAACCCTACTCGGAAAGAATTGCGACAAGGATAGTATCTGTTAAGTACGTCTTTAATCAACAAGTTGTGTAGGGTGGGCCAGAAAGTTTGGCGAGTTTAAAAAAATAATAATAAAAAAACTAAATATAATCCACATAAAATTTTTTATTTTGTCTGAAATATACATCTAGAATATTCATTTCTTACAAAGAACATCATCCAGGTGTGCACCATCGCGCTGCAAACATTCCTCGAATCTAGATCTCAAATTGGTTAAAATTCGCTGGAAGCTGCTATTTCTTCTCAGATGTTGGTGTACAACTGATTAAGTGTGGCTAGGTTATTGGAGTAGACTCTACAGTTCAGGTATCCCCAAATAAAAAAATCCAGTGGTGTTAGGTCCGGACTTCTAGGCGGCTATGCAGTGTCACCTCGGCAAGATATCAGTTTTCCAACAAATATCTTATTTAAGACCGCCAAAGAGGCATTAGAAGTATGACATGTCGCGTCATCTTGTTGAAACCATGTCGTACGATTATAGGCTTCAAATTTTTGCAGTTACGGAAAGAAAAAATCCATGAACATGCCTATGTATAATTCAGAATTTACAGTGACAGATTGCCCCTGTTGATTTTGAAAGAAGTACGGTCCGATAATTCCGTGCGCTGATATGGCTGCCCAAACGGTTACTTTCGGCGAATGTAGAGGCTTTTGATGTTTTGCACATGGGTTCTTTGCAGCCCAGTAACGGCAATTCTGTCTACTGACTTGCCCATTTAAGTGAAAATAGGTTTCGTCGGGGAACAGAATATTGTTGAAAGCGTTTCAACATTATTCCAACAAAAGTTCGTCTTAAATTTAAATCATTTGACTATAATTTCTGCACAAGTTGAATTTTATATGGGCGTAATTTCAGATCTTTCGACAAAATGCGACGCAAAGATATTCTGGATACCACAAGTTCGGCTGATTGCTTGCAAGTCAATAGACCAGGATTACGTTGAACTGAAGCTCTAACTTGTTGAATTGTGTCTTTTGTTCTTGTCTGTTCACGATCGAACCACACTTTCCCTCGGACATCGATTTATTTCTTGCAATCCAAACTCGCGTCAAAACAAACGCCAAACGATAGAGCACGAATCGCCATTTTTGTAATAATGTTTAATGCAGAATGCACGTTGCGCTCCGGTGAAGTGATCAATCGCTTCTAAATTTACGATAACCGAACTACTCATCCCCACCATCCGTGCAGCTCCCTCTCATAACGTTCAAACGCGAGTTTGTAAAATCGTACGCCTTTCTGGCCCACCCTGTATTACCAAATTCATCGCTAATAACCAACATGGGTGATGTGAAATACTGGGGGAAAAGAAGCATCTGTAATTATTTTTAATTTTATATCGTCCTATTGAATCTCATTGAATCCTGACCTAGCTTTTCTGGAAAATTTTTCAAACTTTACAAGGTTTTAAACTTAATGAAAATTGTCTTTATTTCAATTCAATGTAATGTTAATAAAACTATTTTATATTTTTGAGAAGGCGTGATATATTTACAAGATCAAATTCATGTACAATTGATAAATGCATTAAATTCTACAACTGTTTTTTACTATATTACACTAATTTTTGCACAGCATATTTAGCTACATAAAAATTTATTAGTAATTTGTATATTCCAAAATACAAACTCTATTCACAGATTAGTTTGACTCTGTTGAAATTCTTCGATTGAAAATGTTTGTACAAGCATTTTGCAAGCTATTGGAAAATTTTGAGTTTCTAGCAAATAAATTTTCTTTCTATACAGATTGTTCTAAATTAAATAATTGAAATATAATTCTTATAATATAATAATAGAATAGAAATTAATTCAATCATGTCATCTATCATTGATGTGAAAAACTTACGAGGCACATATGAAAGTAATTCAATTCCCAATCTATTGAGGTATATGAAGAAAAAAATTGAGCATCAGTTGAAATGATGGAAATTACAATGATAGTTTCAATCTTTTCTAGGAAAAGTATCTATCTCTAACTTGAGTGAATACATTAACGTAAATGTATACGAGTGCAACACTATATTTTGAGATGCCACAAAAAGAGGAGAGTTTGAGCTAACAGCAATGCATTTTTACATCCTACTATGCTTAAGTAGTTAGCTCTGACTGCAATTGAATCGAGGCTATCGCAGGGTGAATAGTGATGTCGGTTTAAGTAAACAACAAAGCCTAATACTGTTGCACCACGCATTTAGTGTCCTTCATGACCAACTATTTAAAACAAGAAAGATATCATTTGGTGATGAGGCAAGTGTCGGTAGGCCCTGTTATTCAGTTATTACTGGAAGAATTGAAAGAGTGATACTTATGATCGAAGAAGATCCATGATGTGCCTATCAAATGTTTGACATCAATGTTGGTGTTGAATCAGCAACTACACCAATTAGTAATACCACAGAATTTTTGCGTTAGTCAATCTTCGCCCACACGATAATGCATCCTCACACACTGCACAGGAGAAGATAAGATAGTTGAAGTAATCTATCAATATTTTTAAAGCATTCCATTATATGACTGTCTTCAAACTTTTGAGTTATGGAAGCTTCGTTCCAAAAGTGTTTTAATGTACGTGGTGATTAGTGTGCATATAAATAAAAGCTTTTTACTGAAAAGGCTATATAATATGAGCCTTACACCTCTGTAAGAGTGTTAGTATTTTGGCTGTTACTCCAAATTTCTAGGAGTACTTCAGTTAAATGTGCTTGTGAACAATAATTTATTGTATTTTGGAATATGTGCTCAAGATATACAGTCTTATAATACAAATAAATAAATTTCATTATATTATGGCTTGAGATAATCGGGACAAATTTTTAGATCTGAGTTTCATTTTATACGAGCTCTGTTTATGACGTTGGTCCAACTCCCCGAAAACTAATTTTTGTGAATTTAGTATAATAGGAGAGTTTTCATGTTGAAATGGCCTATAAAAAATGTTTAACAAAAGAGATGTTGGAGACAGTATAAGTTGAATGGTCTGTTTATCGGCTTCAATTAAGTAAAAGTAGCCATCATAAGAGAAATAATATTATTTGTCGACAGTGTTAATAAGTCGAAGTATACCGTCCAAAATATTATACTAGGAGAGTTGTGTCAGAAAAACTGAAGAAAGTTATTCAGAATGACTATTTTGAAAAGAAAGCGTCTGTTATGATTTGGGAATCTATATCTGATCGTAAGGAGTAAACTTCATGGAAAGTATTACGAATGCTGATAAGCATCTTAACGAGCTTTAAATCCAACGCCTCAAATTTAAGACAAGTGTTCATATAATATTGGATATATTTTTCAACAAGATAGTACTGCTTATCATACAGCTAAAAAAGTAAAAGTTTGAGTTTCAAAAGGCAATCTTCTAGTTTCAAAATGGAAGTCCAGTAGTTCAGATCTCGCAGTGATTGAAAACCTGGGGCCTAGCATGAGGAAAAAGCTTATATCGAATCCTGCAAGGACCGTTACAGAATTACAAACCTGTCTCCAATAAATTTTGAATAGCTTTACACCATATGATTTCCAAAGGTTAGTTGATAATATGCCAAGAAGAGAATCAGTAATCAGTCGAAAAGATGAAGTCTCGTTCATTCATAATAATCGATCAATTTGTTTTGTATTCATAATATACTCCTTTCCTGTCACAAAAATTCAGTTTTTAAGATTAAAATTAAATAATGATGATAATGATAATACGTAGATCATATAAAGTTCTCTATACTTCTAGAAATTGGGGTAGATAATTTGAATAAACGTAAAACGAATGATAATAACGAAAATTTGTCGTTATTCATGTCTAGTGAATGTATCCAACGTTAGATTTTGTCCAGTTTTTTCCTACTTTGTAGGCATAAATAAAGATTTGATACTTCATTTCGACTTGAGCTATTAAAAATTTCAAGATAGCATGGGAGCGTCAACATAAACTAAAGCTAAAATGACAGACGACAAAACTAAGAAGAAAAATTACCGTTTTGAATACATTGGAATAAGCATACTATATACTATGATAATGATGCAGTAATTATCGCTGAAATAGAGAATAATTTGGAGTGTAATTTCCAAAAGTTTCATGAAAATATTGAAGGCTTCACATGTACATATATTTCCATATATCATCCAAGAAGATGCAGACTAGTGCTAGACAACAAAATCTTTAAAAAAGTATCATCATTGAATACCTGTTGTGCATCTTTTTTTTGCATGACCCAGGAAGAAACTAAGAGCCTAATAAGTGAAGAGTCGAATTTATAGAGTTATTTGAGTCAAATAAACTGACGCTTCAATATACATATGTGTACAGTACTTGAAATGAATGTGAATTCAGAAATGTTGAGATTTATTCTTTAAAGAATTGTGGAAAGCAGTATATTATTAATTATACCAAGGAAAATTGTTGGAACTACAACCAAATGATTTGCCATCATTTTACGAATTACTACTCTTCCAGAACAATCAAAGAAGGATATAAATAAGTTGGAATTTCTGGAACCATTTATAATATTCATACTAAACACACTCTTTATACTACCAATACACCAATAATCACAATGACACTGTCTGAACCTAACGTAACCAAGTTATCGCCTTCAGAGATTGTAATTGAGTGTTGGTGTAGAACTAGTATAAACAAAGTCTTCAATATGGAAAGATACTCTCATCAATTTCAATCAGTGATTTTTTTAGATATTTTACATATGTCTGTGTGTACAACTAATTAACCCAAGCTATATACTAATGCATTAACTAGGTTCAAGTACCTAAGTTATGGCCATGATTAGCTAAATGAAAATATGGCGAATAACTACTAGCACTAGTTGTTTGCAGAGGATAAACACCACCGTAAGGAACATGATGTCCATAAAGTAAACCATTATGTGTATGATGGAATCCCGGAAAGGATCCGCCGGAACCGACATTCGGAGGAGGGACGGTGGGCGAATTAACATCCATCCCAGGATTCTGTTTTTTCCATTTCGTTCTTCTGTTTTGGAACCATATTTTTACTTGTGTTTCGGTTAAACTTAGACTTATCGCTAGGTTTAATCGTTCGCATACACTGAGATATCTTGTTGTTTTGAATTTATTTTCCAACGCTACCAATTGCTCGTAAGTAAATGCAGTTCTTGCTCGTCGAGGTTTGCCGGAGTTTTGCGATTTCGAGTCACTTTTTTTCTTTTTGGAGGGATCTTTGGAATCCTCACTTATATCACTTTGAATGTCTTCTTCGTCGTCTGACTGATGGTCTTTACCTGAAACAAATAAAGAGATTTGGAGAATAACTATTGTATAATATTTGAAGGATATTCGTCAATATTTGTTACTAAAAATTTAAACCGAAAAATTGTATTTTTATTAAATGTTAAGAAGTATCACGATATAGAGAAGAAACATTTGTAATGGAGACGCAATACGACAATTTGTTTTTTCGCTCACAGGAAATGCATTTAACATTTTATATTTATTGACGTTAAGTATCACTTTTTATGGAATATATCACTTTAGGAAATGAAAAAAAGATAGATATTTGGCTACAGACCTATAAAAAAATCTTATTACACTTAAAACAATATTGCAGCTAAGTAGAGAGGAGGTAACGAAACTACCATATACATTTCCCATAACTGTAAATTTCGTATCAATACACTGAGAAAAATCTTAGGAATTAAACATGTGGTAGTTTCCAATCCAGCGACGCCCGAAAGATTCTTCAGCCCTAGAGAGTCTTTATGGCCTATGACGAGGACCAATTGTTATTGAAAGTAATCTAAAGAGAGGGTGGATATTTATATTGGCAGATATATGATTAATTGTGAAAGGCGACCGTCGTCCATTACTTGAATGTTTCTTCGACTATCAAGAGAGTCATCAAAAAATACTACCTGACGTTTTGCCAACTCTTATGGTTCACATCTTCAGAAGTCGCTTGCTTCGCTGACTGATTCTGACTAGGCCAAGAAAATAACTATAAATACTAGACCTTTCGCCAGCTCGTGTGGTTAGCTTCTTCAGAAGTTATTGCTTATTCAGACTGGACCTGTTACAGTCAGTCGGAGCGGCAAGCAACTGCCAACAATACGAATTGGTAAAACGTCGACATTCAAGCACAAAATGTATGCTTATGTTTAATGTTTCCTATGCATCACCAGTGTAATTGTTGCCGAAAGTATATTAGTTCAAATATATCAAATCAATTATAACAAATTTCGTAGGAAATGATCGAGAAATGAGAAAGTGGAAAAATGAGATATTTAATAACTCATAACAAACTGTTCTCATTTTCGGATGATGGTGAAAAGCGAACTTACAATATTAAATAATATCTTTACTCAAAAAAAAAACATTGAAACAAATCGAGAATCTTTGAGTAAATGTTATTTTGAAAGTGTTTCTTCTCAAACAATGATTTGAAAGCGATCAGAGATCTAAACATGTCCGGGACCATTGTAACTATTTCAATGGAACGGGTGTTTAATATTTAACATGAAAAGTTGCATATAAAAAACTATCAGCAACGTGGGTGATATGATTATTTAATGCTGATCAAATGCTCGCTGACATTAAAAGTTCGACACAAATAATCAAATATCTTCAAACGCAATCAAGGTGATTTTTTTCCGAAGATATGTCACAGTAGATGAAACTTGGATGGACCATTATATCTATAAAACAAATATACAGTCGAAACAATGGACTTCTCCTGAAACGCGTACATTCAATAAAGCAAAAATATTATCAAATTTTTCGACACATTTGTTATTGGCCGAAATATTTTACGATTTATTGCCACATTCCCCATTTTCACTTGATCTGGCTCACTTCGATTATTTTCCGTCCCCAAGCTAGAGAAATATCGCTTATTCGAAAGCATACAGTATCAGAATTGGAACAAGGCTTTAATTTCAATCTCCCAGCGTAAATGTGAATAAAATAGCGCCATGGATTATGAGAAATCCATCTGCTCCACTGTATTCACATCATAATAATTATTAGAATCGAAATCGATAGGTATCAAAATATTCGAAATATCCAAATTAGACACTGGTAACTTATATTAATTATACAAATATTTTGAGATTCCTGATAGTATTGTTGGGATATTACATATGAAAATTAATCGGTAATTATTTATTATTATGGAAACTTTAAGCCGTAATTTACAAAATACAAATTGAAATGTCCATTACGTGATGATATGATGTGTCCGATCGCACATTCTCCTACCACTACAGCGTACACGCAAGATACAAAGTGCTCTCGCTTAATTCACTAAATCCAGGGCTCACTATGATTAAGCGCCGGTAATTCGAGAACATCACGGCAACCCATGAAATCAATACGAGTAACAAGCGACAAACGTGTTAACCACATTCATTTGCCTGCTCACCGCTAAAACAATGCACTGCGGTGGCGCTACTGTCAACCATCACGCCGCCTCCGATTTATCGCGATTAAACATCACAACACACAGGATTCATCCAATTCCGACGACTGCTATGATATCACGGCAGAGGCGAGCTTCGAGGATTTTTAAAGTTAATTGGTTCTACTGTTTTATTATGCCCGATTGGTGATTATATAAAAATACACAATGACAAATTGAACATTTTGTTCAGTAAATCGCATTCAAAGAAAAACAAAAACAGAAAATGAACAGCTTGGTTAACATGTAATATGATGGAATAACAATGACCTACAACTGATTTACATTCATTTTAATCAATTTAGGAAGAAAGTTTAATTATACTGATAGAATTGCATTGATTGTTCACAAAATGTGACAAAGAAGTATAAGCAACTTTCTACGAGGTGGGCAAAGAAACGAATGTTTCTATGATAAAAACGGAGGTATTAACTGTTTACAAATTCACAAATAGAAATTTTTCAGTTAGGGCCGGTTTCTTCACGTTCTTCTAAAGTGATAAATAATTATTATCCACATAACTTTAGTAGGAACTTTTAATTGTCAAATAAATGTTTACCGTTTCTTTACCCTAGTTGATCTAAATCCGAACTAACTGATGAGTATTTGTCACTTTATTATGTATTCAACAAATAGTCTACTGTTGGTAACACTATGAAAGATGTCTAAATAGCAATCGTCCATGTATTGAATAAGGAAAGAAATAAGCGAAAAACCGTTCTTCTATTGACGTTTGTGATAACGATCTGTGCATGTTTTGTTAAGGTTAATGTATGGAGAAAGATGTGTTGGTCTGAAAATTATAGTTTATATTGAAAATAATTGATAGGAAAGAAAAAAGATAATGGCAAAAAAATTTCATTATCGGACAAATAATTCTAATGATCAATTTTTGGACGAACGGAATAAGCCGGTTCTGAAATTTTCTGTATTTCCTCAATCAATTCTTCATCAAAAAAATCTTCTAAATCTTAAAAAGCATCCATATTAAATATTTAATTATTTGTATGACGATTATTTCCAAAAATAAAGTAATCAAATATACGTGTAATAAACAAACAAATCACTTTTAATATATATTACAGGTTAAGTTTCTAATAAACTCTTTAATTGACTCTTGTGACGGTCTAATAACTTATTTGGCAAATAACTCGATTTACTCGGAGGTTTACTTCATTAGAAGGTGAAGAACCGAATTTTTAGTTATTCGGTAAATAATAGTTATAATCATGTACGGTTTTGTGCAAGGCATTTTGATAGATTATATAGGCAAATTATACTACCTAATAATGTTCTGGGACCTTTGACTGGAAAGCCAAGCATTTGCAAGGAATAGTTTTCAACTTCGTAAACAAGTGACTAACTTTACCTTGAAAAGGCATGTCAATCAAAGTCGAAATTGAAGGTCATTACCCTACTTTCAACTACGAACTTTAAATTTTACAAGGGAGGACTGGTTGTGAAAGATTCGTGAGGTTTTGGCCACAATAACACATCTGTTCTATTCACCATGCAGCTTGTGGCTCTAATACTGACATTGAAAAGGTTCGAAACAACATATAAAAACATTGAATTTATTTCTAGTAAAATATTTAATAATACCCCTCATCTTCACTAGAAGAAATATTCTCCACTATTTCGTTGTCGTTGGCGGTTAGAACAATTAGAACTTTCTGATTTAGCATTAGAAAGTACGAGGATCTTTGTGACATGCTTGATGTACTAAAGCTATATAAAAGCCTACATAAAGTTAAAGACAAGTCAAGCCTACGTGGGTAATAATGAGGGACTTTATTTGGGTATTAAATTAGGAAGTATTAGTGCATCACACGATAATCGACATCGGACAAGACATTCGATAATACCGGCTTCATTAAAATAAAAGTCTTCCATATCAGGTTTTCCATCTTCTCCAATAATTATAACCTAATAATTTAAGACAGTCAAGATATTAACAGTTTTGAAAGATGTGATCATACAAAAAATGCAAATTTTTATAATTGAGATGGTCCTTCCTAAAGTTTCAAGATGGAGAGAGTTAAATAGGACTCTTTCTTATAAGTTAATCTTAACGGTAATAGAAAAACTAGCAAATCATATGTACCAAAA
Organism: Diorhabda carinulata; assembly: GCF_026250575.1. NCBI lineage: Eukaryota > Metazoa > Arthropoda > Insecta > Coleoptera > Chrysomelidae > Diorhabda > Diorhabda carinulata. Next base: position 19,162,249 of record NC_079462.1, read on the forward strand.
ATGTTCACCAGATTTCATATTCTATAAAATGTATGGATACCAATAGCAACTGACTTTGACTATATGAAAAAATAATGGAAAAGAGACTCTCAGATCTCCCGGTATGTAGTATCTGTTGAAAATCGTTAAGAAATTGAGACAAGTCAAGAAGGAAACGAGAGCCTCGAGTCTCACCTCACTTGTTCTAATTCTCAACATGATTGAAATAATACAAAAAAAATGTCAACTTATCGGTCTCTTCCGAACTTTAATTTTCTTATTTCTAAAACTATAACAATAAGAGCATATGTTCGCATTTACTGATAAATGGTTTCTAATTAAAATTTAATTCCTCTACCAACAAGTACAAGGAGGTCCTCTTAGTATTTGAAAAATCTCTAGCTAACTAAAAAAACTGTGCCATGATCCCTTAATTCTTCAGAAAAGTCTAACGGCTTACAATCAGAAATCTATTTTGAGGACCTCCGTTGTCTTATTTTTTTTTATACTATGAAGAGAAAAATGTGAACATAGAAGACTTAATAAGCATTTAGCAACATATTTCATACATATAGTTTTATTTGCTCTTTGATAACAGTCTTTGTAAGCAATGATAATATTTGTTTGTCTTTCCTTCATTCTAAACAACGTATTTTGACTGTTTTGAAGACGTGAGTAATAATTACCAACAATTACCAAAAAGTTATAGATTACCCTTGACGACGGGTTGTATATCAGTATTTTATTTACTTAGAAAACACCATATTTTCATTGAGTTCCAACTTCAAACATAAGAAATATCATTCATTTCTTATTTCATCAAAAACACTTCTTCTTCTTAGAAAAACTTGAAGTTTTAGATACTTAGAAATATATGTTTTTCTCTATGAAAAGGATGGGCTTTAGCACATTCACACAATAAGCTCAATTAACACTTTAATACTTTTATAAAAATTTTTCGTGAAACTGTGCAAAAAACGGTTTCCGAAACTACAGTAGCACTCTTAGTGAGTTTAGATATATCACCTCATACTTCTTTTCCTGGCAGCAAAGGCCGACATACTATAAATATAAATCTTTTATATCCATTTGACTGCTAAAAATCATTAATTTGACTTTCTCACAATTTTTCATAATAAAGCTGTATTTATCTGTATCAAGCTGTATCAAAGCTGTCCATTATTCTACTGAAAGGAGAAAGAGGGTTATATATTTCATGGGATGTAAGTATATTTAATAGTGTCGAAATTTATTGCTAGCCCTCGCTATCGATAGCGCATTAAATCGTTCTCGACAAGTGAATAATAGTCCATAGCGAAAATTAAATCAATATGCAGCATGTCCGGAATTAAACATTATTATTAGAATAGAAGTCGCTTACAGAGTAGAAGGCACTTTCCAGCGAATATGCCTTTAAATTATTGCGAAATGCAGAAAAAGATGATATCGATTCAAGTGATTGTACATTTTTTTGAATTGTAAAATATTGAGCTCTAGCTAAGTATAAACGTGGAGAAGGTATATAAAGGTCCTCGTTCGCTCGTTCGCTCCGCGTTCCTGAGTGGATAGCTGTGCTATGATCTTTCTGAAATTGGAAAACCGTGCTTACGAATTAAACAAACGAATTCAAAGATGAATAAGGAAGGAATTTTTAATCTTTTAAAGAAGCCCCTGCAGTGAGATCTGCTGTTTAGTCCGAGTAAATATCTAACAGCTCTCTCTTGTAGTTTGAAGACCCGCTCAAATTGAGTGGCATCACACATACCCCAAAAGGGAAGGGCAAATCGGAGATGCGACTCAATAAGGGCATAATAGATTGTTAAGGAGGTGGATAAGTTCAGTTCTTTTTAAATTGATCTCAGCGCAAACCAGGAAGAACTTAATTTTTTAGATAAGGAGCAATATGCAATGGTGGTCAATGGTGGTATTATTTAATGAAAAAGGCTGCAATGTATTTTTATATGATATGGTTTTAAAAACTTAGAGACAGAGAAGATTAGAATCGCACCATGATTTAAGGGTGATTAAGTCACTAGAAATGGTCCTATGAAGTGGTCAGATAAGGGTTGCTCCAAGAGAAACTATTGTCATCTGCAAATAGCTCCAAAGTAGAGATACATTTCCAGAATTGGTTTGAGCGTGTGCCAAAATGTACAGATCTCAAAAGCGAATACTTCGAAATGCATTAAATAATAATTACAATGTATAATAACAGTGGTATAATGTATATATGTATGTATAATGTTACTCAAAAAACACGTACACTTCAGTAGATTAAATGAGTCTCATTCTTTGTGTGAAACCCCATTTACTTATTACCAATCAAAAATTCATTTTCAAATCAAAGCTTATAAAAACATCCTAATATTTTTTAAGGTAATCATTAAATACAATTATACAATTATTTTATCTTAAAATACTTTTATTAAAATTTCCGTTTCCTCGCCCAGAACGAACTTCCAACAAATAAACAAATTAGTTTCAAAAACAACAGGAAACAATGACAGACAGAAATAATTGTGAATTCGGAACACCTCACGAACATAAATACTCCACCTAGTTCACAGTTAGGAACAGTTCAAGCTGAATTTCGAGCAAGTTGAGCTGCCGCTGTAATGTCTTGAGATGGAAACAATGCGATTCTTGGAATAACGGAAGCGAGACATGTAATTAACAGCCTCAGTTTAATTGCCTCAGGGCTCGTTAGCAAGCCGTGAACTTTGTAATTAATCCTTTGGTTTTGCAGCTATTTCTCTAAGCAGATGTATTAATTATGAAAACGGAACGCTCGCTTTGCTTTGCTATTAGCGGTTCTTTCGCGAGGTATATATAGTTCGACCCATTATATTGAATTATTTGCTTACCACAATTACTTTAACATGATACAGCTCAACATCATCTTTCAAAATATAATTCAGTTCAGTTAATTGAAGATTTAATAAAAATCTTACTTATGTGACCCTAATTAGATACACAAAATTCAGTTGAATTATTATACTTACTATGTATATTCCGGATATCCCGAAGTAATTAAAGTTTTATTTCTGATTTTATCTCATTTACCGAGGATCTTTCCAAATTTGGTCTCGGTAACTTGGTTTTGTTTTCAAAAATATATCTAATTATCTCGAACAACAGATATGAAATCGAATAATTCTGGCGTTGATATTAAGCCCTAATAATTGGGATTTCAAAACATTGAGGGATCAAAAATATGTCACAAAGTTGCACATTTGAGAAGATAATAATAATTAGACTTTTCTTACAATCGAGAATGAAAATTAAGTCAATAAAAGGGAACAAGAGAAAAGTAAGAGACTACAACAAAATTAAATGTCAAGTTTTCCATAATGGAGGAAAAAAAACGGAAATGTTAATATATTGGCGAAGATTCATTGGAAATAAGTAAGAAAAAGGAACAAATAGGAAATATATGGAAGTTATAGTATTATGATTTGAAAGGAAAAGGATAGTGTATGCGGAAAAATCTAAATAACAAACAGAAAACAAAAATAATTTATTTATAGAAGATGACAAAACAAGATAGTATAAACAACAAATAAATCAAGTCAAAAAAGATCCCAGATATGGAAACCTCATAAATGTCAGTGAAAAGTAGTTGAAGAAGTAATTTGAAGAACCTTCAGAACTCAGAAGGAACACGAAGGAAAAAAATTTCTAGATGAAGATACAGTAAATAGCCATGATAATGAATTGAAGCCCCATGAAAAGGAAGATCAAATAAGCAATAGAAGAACGTATATTAGGGAAAGCAATAGGATATGAAAAATGCTAATCTCGAAGAAGTACTTGAAGACAACATACCTGCGAACTGGAATTTGTGGACCTGTACCCCAATCTACAACAGATAATACCAAAACTATAAAGTCCTCGCGTTAAGTAGAACCGTTCCAAAATGTATCTCACATTTTTGGAGAAAACTCTAAATGCAAAGGTGGAATACACAGTAGAATAAACACAGTGGTTATTAAGACCCAGCACGGACAACTAAGAGAACAGAGGAGAGAACAAAGCACAGCTATGAGAGAAGACCGACATACACACTGCTGCTTCATGAAAGAAAGCCTCTGGGTAAGTAAAAAGACAAGATATAAGGAAAACTCGAGGAAGGGAAATAATAGGAATAGTAATAATTATTTAATTCTGTTTAAGTTAAGTAAGGGGAATCAGAACTATTTTAAACCACATTTGAGGGAAAAAGGGTTATTTTGAGCTCACTATTGATGCGGGTAATAAATGTAGCAATTAGAGAAACAAAAAAATTTTTGAGGAATATGACATACGAGACAAGAGAATGTAGAAGACAATATTATAACTCTGTTGTGTGGTTATGTAGTGATTATAGGGAAAAAGAAATTCAAAGAAAATCTGGAAATGTACAATAAGACGCTATCAAATATCAATATGAAGGTCAACAAACAAAATACATAATAGGAAAGGAACGACAAGAGCATACACACAGAGAAGAATTCTAAAAGTTCAAATATTTGAGTTTAGAGCAACTGGAAAAATCTGCTATTTTACAAAATTTATTAAATCATTTACAAAAACCGAAATAGTTTCAGTTGCCATATAATTAAGACGTATAAATATATCAATTTTTTTTTTGTTAAATAATACAAAATATATTTAAGTTTTATATTCATTTAACGTATAGTTCAAATCAGAACACAATGATAGTCGGTACTAAATCTATTAGTTTCGGAAACAAATTTGGGAAGCGAATTCTTCAGTTTTTTTGACCTATTTTTTCTTTATTTATCTAATCGCTCACATATTTTTATGTACATGATATGGTATACTTAATGGAGTGACCATTCATCGAGATTCAAAAGATATAAAGTGCTCCCTCCTTTAGTAATTTTAAAGGACTGTCTTTAAAACTAGTAGTTCTTTCATCCATTTTATTACATTCGTCGGCTTCTTCTTAAATAAGTCTTCATTTCCTATTCAGAATACCTTCCACTCGTCGTCTTCCATTAGCTTGAATTTTCATAATTTTCTTTCATACCTGAATGCTCTGGTTCTCATATAAGGTTCACTAAGTTATTCGTGCCTAGTCAGTTAACAGTATACCTAAGCAGTCGTTAGTCATTGTGGAATTGATTGCAGAGGAGTACTCAACATGATAATTCTCTGCCTTCGGTATTTCTAACTGATATTGTACAAGGTGTTTCTCCCAATTGCGTACATTTGCGTCCGAAAAGCATTTGTTGCTTCAGGTTCTTTTTATTGTTTTCGAACCATTTAATGGTTTCATTTCACTAGTAATGGTGCATTGATCCTATTCTTCTCTAGTAAATATGCATTGATTTCTTTCAAGTAGTTATAATTTTTGCTCATTTCATACTGTTACATGTTTTAGGATTTCTGTTGCCCATGTAATAACTTCCATATCCGCTGTAGACAATGTTTGTATTTATGTTTTTATTGGCAATTGAATTCTGTAGAGGTTGTTCGTAGGCTGGTTCTGTTTCATACATCATGATAGGTCTCGCCATGAAGGTTTACCTTGGAAAACTAGGTTCACAGCTACTATCCATTTCCACTTCTTCTGTTTTTCCTATATAAATGACTTGATGTATAGTTTATTGTTCCTAGTGACGTCTATTATTTCACAGATTAGTATTTATAGTATGTTCATTGGACAAAAATTAATTTACGAAGAATTTATATATTATGTTGTAGTATTTCCACAAAAATTATAATAGTCTACTAAATACTATTTATAGACACATTTCGCGGATGATTTTATTAAATGTAATTAACATAATTTGGCAGCATTTCATGTCAACATATTAGAGTAGTCGATATTTTTATGCGATATATATTTCAACATGTTCGTTTATTGAGTCCATATGTTAAAATTTCATATCATTTTACACTTAAGCATTTATAACTATTATTTAATTGCTCTGAGCAAGTAATGTTAGTAATTCAGTCAATTTATTTTTTCATTTCCTAATAACTTACTACTAGCTACAAGGTTTCACTGAAATATTGATATAGGCGATTCGTATCAATTGCTGATCTCTTCATTGTTGGGAAATCTTTGACCGCCGACTCATTTTGCATTAATTTTGGCCATTGCAATAACGGATGTGTGAGCAATGTCTTGATTAAACAAAACACTTTAATCTTAGTCAAATGCGTCAGTTTTTGCTTGATTTCTTCGCTCAAACATTGCAAGTTCGCATAATACTCTCCGTTGATAGTTTTTCCTTTTTCAAGATAGTCAATGAAAATTATCCTACGGTCTTTGTTTTCTTTGGTGCCGGTTTTCCTTTTTCAGTTCACTGTTTTGATGGTTCTTTCGTTTCGGATTAAAGTGATGGGCCCACTTTATAAAACGACGGATTGCCAAACACTCATTGGAAACATCTTCCGGACGCATTTTTTATTCAATTGTGAGCAAACGCGGCACCCATTTTGTGCACGGCTTTGTCATGACCAAATTTTCAGTTAATATGCAATGTACCGCACTTTTTGAAATACCCACTATGTCTAATAGCTCAACCGACGATCATCTAGTAACACTTTGTGAATCTTCTTCAATAGTCACCTCATTTGATCTACCACTGTGATGCAGGTCTTGGCAGATGGTACGGCCTCGTTTAAATTTCTGCTACCCAATATTTTGGTGTTGATAACGAAGAAGCAGTCTCACTCAGAGTAGAATCTAGTTCAGCTTTTATACAGGTTGGGCTCAAGTCAATTCACTGGAAACGTTCACTATTGTTAGCTGCCAAACAAATACTAAGCAATGTGGCATCCTCAAACTTGAAACATATGCCCCGATATAAACTATACAGAAATTATCGGAAAAAGGTGCAGCAATTCTGACCGATAGTCAAAAAGCTTCAACAGCGATTATCTCACAAATAATCGAAGTTGATCTTGGAATATTTAGAAGCAATGGGTGCCAGTACAGGTATACATTGGAACAACACACACAATAATCTATCTAAAGGAGATCGGAATATAGCCGTTGTACTTCCCAGAGTTAAACCATTTGAATTTAGAAAGTAGGGAAATAGAAAACCTCAGCCAAGCACTGGAATATTGTTCTTATTAGAATTGTTCTTTTTTAAATAAAACTATATTTTAAAACGACATTTCTTTGTTGCTATTATTTATGTATAAAAATAATAATTTCTTACTGTTTTTAGTCTTTTAAAATATTAATTGCCAATGTCAATGATTCTTTTTCAAAATTTATTTGATTATTTTTCTTCTTAATATTCTGCCTTTTTGAAAACGGTAAGATAAATTAATATTGTATATTATTATACTATTAATCTTCATATATTGTTTATTATACTTTAATAAAATGCGGTTATTTGCAGTTTTTAGTTAATTAAATATTTAATATAATTATTATTAAAAAAAATCGATTTTAAAATTTCTACTTCTTTTGTCAATTAACATATAAATATGATCTCTGCATTTCACGGTTACTACTAATAAACAATAATAAATATATATTGCGATCACTCTCCTCCCTATCTAGCCTTCGTGTTTTATATATTTAATAAATAATGCTATTGGTCTAATTTTTATTTCACGACATTCATTCTTATAATAATCTTTTTCGGCTCTTCATCCTCATTTTTTTGTTTATAAGAGCTAATCTATTTGCTCCGTCCCTGACCGACTAACACGTACAATATGCTCTCCATGAAGGTTGTCGCATTTTCGCCATCTTCTATAGCATTTCTAATGCGTCTCGAAAAATTGTTCAAACTCTATAAACCATTTATTTCCCATATATGACTCCACTATCTGAAAAAATAATTTTGGAAACAACCGGTAACATCTGATGTCCATAACAACAACAAATTATTGTAATGTCGCAACATTCTGCTGAAACCAATTGTTTTGAAAGTTACCGACTACATATTTGCAGGAACTATTTGCTTTATTAACAAATCTAAATACCTACATTGATCCATTCAAATTACCTTCTGCAAATAATGGTCCAAGATATATACTTCAAAGAAATTAGTCTTTCTTCTCACTTGTAAAATAGTGTCTGCATCTACCTTTTGCATTATGGTTGCACAAAATTACTTTCTGAGGTAATTGAAATTTTATATAGTTGCCTTCCTCTATGTATAGATGTACAAGAATCATAAAGTTGTTAGTTCGACAGTACGAGGGTGATTTTGACTTAAAACTACACCTCTAAAACTAACCGACTCACAATAAATTATTGACAAAAAGTTTTCGATATAGTTTCCATTAAGGTGAACGCATTTTCTTCATCGATCTTTGCAAGCATTATCCGAAGAAAATAGTTCTAGAAACAACTCTGAGCACTATATCTCGAGAATATGACGGAAGTTTACAACTTGGATATTCAAATTGTCTTCTTGAACTTGACAGATTTCTATTTTGTTCATTCCTATTGCCAGGCCCAGTTATGTTCCATATTGAATAAGTCCAAAAATCTGGCTGGACATTCTGTTTAACACTCCATTCAACTTGATCCAGAAATTCCAAAAAGTTTAGTTCGAACAACAACACAAAGTTGTGGTGACGCACTATCCAAAATTACCAACTATGTTGGTACAGGAAATACTTGATTTTTTAACAAATCTAAATAGTTTGGTCTATTGGAAATATCTTCTTCAAGGAATGGTCCAAACATCAAATTGGGAGAATGTACGCAATCTTCACTAAATTCCAGCTGCACGCAATCTTCGAGACACCTCTGTAGGTATCTACCTTTTGTATTGTGGTTACGTAATATTCCTGACTACCATCATGACCAGCTACCAGCTACCAGCTACTCTATAAGAATGATTTTTTTAATTATATTACAAATGAATCTAATATAAATTTTCCAAATGGATGTACAAGAATTTTCTGTAAAGATTTGAATAATGTACAAGTATTTTTCATCATTACTTACAGCAGTTGTTGGTAGGACAGTGTGGAGGTAATTTTGAATGGAAACTACTTGTTCTAATAGTTTTAGAATCTTCCAAATTAAAAGTGCGGTCCTAATTTATACTTATATTTATAATTGAAATTTGGAAAGTTTCATGAAATGAGTGAGCTTTTTTATCATAAGCTTTTTTACTATCATCATAACTTCTTATCTTAGGAATCTTGATTTTTTTATGTTTGGTGAAATTTTGTACTTATGTTTAGAGGGTCGTAATTAATGCCACTCTTATATATAAAAATTCAGATGTCTCTCTTTAAATTTGTTGAAACTAGTTAGTGGCGTGTATAGAATTTGGGTCTAGGAGGGTTTATGAAATAACTCCATGGATCCTCTGGAGGATCTAGAGGGATTAAAAATGTTGTTAAATAATGGTGGTATGGTCCTTCAGAGAGTGCCATGTGTAGCTTCACTACAACAAATTTACAACGTTATCAATTTATTACAAGCCGATTTCAATTATACCTTGTAAGATGAATTATTTAACTTTTTTTAAGAGCATTATTGAATATTTTGGCTATGGGTCCGGTCCCGCTCGTCCCCCTTCCGGCACGCCCCTGAAACGAGTACTATTGCTTCAAATTCTTTTAATCATACTGTTTGTTTATTGAGAACGCAGTACCTTACAATAAATACATATGAAATTCTTGTAAGCCATGATTGGAAACAAATCTGTAAAGCAGCCGTGGCGGAGAGAACACTACGTGAAACTAAAGGAGAAGACTCAGTTAATGAACGAAGGAAACAGCGTTGGTTCAATCATTATAATAGTGGGTACTTGACGTTGGAATATATTGAGGTCACAAGGAACGCAGTACCAGCACTTACCGATTATCGGATTCCTTGGACCTTCTAAAAATATCATACAGCGCCTTCCAAAATCATTAGAAAAGATCTATAAAAGTTGACGAATAGTACCACACGAATTAACCGAGAAATGTCGAGTAGAAATGTGTAAACAGCTCCTTGCTCTGCCAAAAGATGTTCGTTCTATTAAACGCATTGTTAGGGGTTAGTGGTGAGTGGTTGGACAAAAGACAATTACCAGAGCCAGCTTGAAAGAGAGATCGATTGAAGCGCAAAGTCTTGTTGTGTATCCGGTAAAATTATAAATGTTTGGTGTACCTACCACGAAATCATTCCAGATGGTTGAGTTATTAATGAATTCTGATGTGAATCTTTATCTATTACAACAAGACAATGCCAAACCACAAACTGCAAAAGTTACACGGAATAAGATCGAAGAACTTGGTGGTATTGAAATCATTCCACATCCAGCATTTATCCTGCACCTTGCACTGTCAGATTACTATCATATACATGACCAAATTCTTGCGTAGGAAAAATTTGATGATGGTGGAAATGCATTTGGACCATTATTTGCATCTAATGCCAAAGAATGGTTTTACCATGATCTCAAAGTTAAATTAAAACTATAAAATACGATACTTGGAATATTAGACTTTCGTTTTGTATGGATATTTAATCAATCGAACATTGAAAATAGCCATTATTTATAAGAGACACTCTATAATAAGCGCATTCACGTATGATAATAAGAAATAATTTATAATATTCAAAAACAATTAATGGCAGATAAACCATCTTGATCTTGACGGATTTAATAAGTATACCTACTGGTTAAAAGAAAATGTCAAGAAGTGTGGCAATACTATGACACGCACCCATTTAAGTTTAGTTTGAAGTATACTTTATCTATTCTTACTTGAATGCCTATAACAAAAAATCCCGAACGCATAAGTAATATACTTGGACAAGTTTTGAAGAAATGTTTGAACCTCATCAACTCTTACAAACATTCTACCAAGTATTTCACCAAACAACATATACTATAGCAGTTTTATGAAAGATAAAATAATAAAATTTATGTGAATTGAAAAATATAAATATTCAGACAAAAAAGTTGTAACTTCAAATTATATTCATTAAAAGCAGAACTACGCAAATATAATCGTTTCTCTAATTTAAGTGCGGTACAAACATACCTACGTCAATTTACATTAAAATTTGTCATGATACATATATTAAAAGAAGAAAATGAAGATTGTATTTTTGGTTGGTTGGGTTTTCTCAATATTTATTGGAGATTTATATGATAAAGTATATTATAAAATATTTATTTATTATATACGTTTTATAAGACATTATTTTGTTGCGAGAGGATGAACGAGTGTGACCAAATTGTCTTAAATAAGTATAATAGAAATTTTTCTTATGTTTTACCCCTATATGATGTTTTCCAGTCGCGCACTGTTTACAACCAAAATGCTGGCTTATTTTTAAATTTTGAGTAAAATTAAGAAATCATCCACCTTGTTGACTGAAGATACTTTTGATGAATTTGGTAATTATTACAATACGTTAACGATGTTGTCAAAGAAGTGCTTGACACTTAGCAATGACAGGCTAGGTGCTGGGCGTGCTGACTATTACATCACTCAATAAGTCGTGTGACTGATACATAGATGGCGCTGCTATTGTCAAATCCATATGACGTTCATGAAGTACCAGCTTTCAAAAGACTATGTGTTAAATTTCATGACATTTCAATTAGTCAGAAAAAAGTGGCATCCGAGTTACATTTGTTATTTTCAAAACAATCGATTTGAAACCATTTCGTGTGTTAATTTATCATTGCTTGTTGATGAAAAAAAACTGTACAAGCTCAGCAATGGCTTCAAAAGTTTTATCCGGACTTTGTTCTATTGAAAAGAACCATTTGTTATTGGTTTGCTAAATTAAAACGTGGACGTACAGACACCGATGATGGTGAACGTTCTGGTTGTCCAATTATGGAGTAACCCATAAAATATCAGAAAATTCCACAAATTTTGTATATATAATTATAAATCGAAATTGCGTAGGATAGCTAAGGTCGTAAAAATATCAGAGGGCAGTGTATTTACTACTATGCATGAGCATTTGACCATGAGAAAGCTTTTTTCAAAGTGGGTGCCGCGTTTACTCACAGTCGAACCAAAACAACAATGTGTTGATGATTCAGAGCAGTATTTGGCCATGTCATGTTTATTTAGATTTTTTGCATCGATATGTGGCAATGGATGAAACATGGATCCTTCATTTCATTCGGTGAACCACGTTGAAAGTGTCCAAAGGCACAGTTATAACTTCAGCATATTCGGATGTGTATGGAATATTGTTCATCGACTATCTCCAAAAGAGAGAGGCAGTCAATGGCGAATACACATAGAGCTGTTGGATGGTTTGAATGCAAAAATCAAGGAACAACGGCCTAATATGTCCAAGAAAAAGATATTGAACCGAATCACAAGTCGATGGCAACTATGGTTAAATTGAACGGATTACACTTCAAATTGCTTCCTCATGCACCGTATAGTCCAGATCTGGCCCCCAGTGACTACTGGCTATTCGCTGATCTCAGAAAAATGGGTCCCGGTAAGAAATTCAGCACAAATAAAGAAGCAATTGCTGAAACTGAAGCCTATTCAGATGTAAAAGACAAATCCTCCTACAAGCACGGCATCGATAAGTTAGAGAAGTGTTGGAATGATTGTATTGCTCTTAAAGGCAATTACATTGATGAATAAAATGGATTTTTGACAAAAAAATGTGTTTTTCTTATTTAGTGACAAGACTTATTGAGTGATATTATATGTTTAGGTGAGAAATAAAAAAAATAAATTATACCTAGATAAGAAACAATTACAAGTAGTATCGAATAAGCCCCTGCGAGATGGATTTTGAGCAATGAAGTTATAATCTATTCTTGCTTTATTCATCGGATGTAATGCTTCAAAATAATTATGCGAATGATTCTAATTCTATATTTTTTCTCTAAATTATTGTCTATTATAATACTACTTGGTCATTTTTGCTTTTTCAATTAATAATAGAACGACTATAATTCTTTTCGCTGTATATTTAGTGTTAACTCGCGCAATTATTCAAAATTTTTTCGTAAAAATAGTTCCCCAGAAGGAAATAACTAACATTTATATTTTTATTAGTTTATATTTGTTATATCTTTACCTGCGTCACTTCCTTCGTATTCAGGTGATCCGCTGGATCCATCTAAAGGTTTCCAACAACAGAATCCGTCACTATAAACAGTCTGCCTTCCCGTAAATTTATTAGGGTCCAAGATATTTTCAACGGAAAACGCTAACCGTCTATTCTGAATAGGCACTACCGAAGGACTTTGGTCTCTGGGACTTCTTGATCTACTACGTTCACTACAAACACTTTTAGGACTCTTTCTGTCGTCTTTGTAACTGGAAAAGCCACTGTTTGAATCAGTCTTGTGAAAATTATCGAAAGAACTAAATTTTTCTTGTCTTCGAGTCAAGTCGACGGGGCAAAGGGTGTCGTCATTTTCGACGTCTACATTCAAATCTTCTTCGTCTGAATTTTCGCACATTTCTACATCTCTTGTATCGTCGATTTTTCTTTTCGCTTTCCTTCGAAATATTTGAGGTTCTGATTGATGCAACTTATCTTTTTCTTCTTGGGCGTTATGGTTCGAGTTCGTTACGATTCTTTCCATCATTAACATTGTCATTATTTATGTTTATTTTTACACTATATCATTATTTATTCTAGCATATAAAAACTATCACTGCAGTAAAGTTTTAAATAAATTTACATATATTCACTATCATATGTTTTTGCCCGTACTAATAAACAGCTTAGATCCTAAACACTTGTTATCTAAAGTTGAGGTTTTTAGATACTAAACTAAATTTGATTCACTGAGATTCTGTTGGGGTCTAGTATAGAATGGCGTTCCGGCATCTTTGGGAAGGAGATCCCAGCTATTCATTGGTTGACGGGAACGAGAGTGCTAGATTGCATTGGGCGGGTAAGTTAGGTAGGTGGAGCCGTGTTTAAAGGGGCGCACAGCGCTATTTGCTTTGTAATTATGAATATGATTTGTAATAACAAAAGAATGAGTTGGGAAATTAGCAGGCTATAATCAGGGGCGTAGACGAAAGGGTAAGGGATAGACAATGCTCCGACAAAATTCTAAAACAATTAAACTGTAACTTGCTTGAAAATATCATACGATAACGTCAGTTCGTTAACTAGAAATTTGAAAGCAGAATTTTGTAATCCGTATTATAATAATTTCAGAATATACAAAATACTGTTCGAAACTTACAGCCGATGCAGTTCAGCGTTGTCATGCCATTTGCAATTAGGTATAGTCTATTCATGCATCGTGAGAATCAATTTTAAGCTCTTGTAAGCAATAAAATAAACTTAATGTTCTGCTCTACTGGAAACTAGATGACGATGATAATGATAAATATTCATGAACCTCAACTGCTTCTTTTCAATAATGACCCAGATTGATCGCAACGAAAGTTTTGTACACTACTGTTTCACAAAAATATTCTAACTCTTGGTGACTTAACCCTGGGATAAACATTGATACCATAAAAAGGTCTAAATGGACATCATGTTCTTTATAGGAGGTGTAATTCAATATTCGTCGTGGCATTAGCCAGGAAAGTAGTTGTTCTCTCCTTTGAGAACGGCAAATAATAATTTCGAATTACTGAAATTTGGAACAAAAAAGTGTGGGGGTGTTAATTTTACTATAAAACTGATTTCTTATGAAAAGTTTACAGCCCTTTCCATCTTGCGCCATTAATTTTTTCTGGCGTTTTACTTATCCAAATTTTTTTTTTTCTAGCACTGTGAGACTATGTTATCCATCCCCTATAGGTAGCCTCACCGTCCTAATTGGCTGCTTTCTATGTATTCTACACTCAACAACAAAAAAACACTTAATATTTTTCTCACCAAAAGCTAATGTTCAGCAATGTGTTTGTTTCTCCCTTCAGGATTACTAAACAATTAGATAAAACTCAGATTTGATTTATTTGTATTGAAGGTGATTTACCTGTCGGACCTATTTTAAACTGTAAGTAGTTTTACACACATTTAAACATCTTTAATTTATTATCCAAGCCTTTTCTGTGATTAATAGACATGTTTTTTTATTTTGGTCCAAAATCATGGTTCTTTCAAATGTTGACATAGCTCGAGCTGGTGCTTTGGCCAGAGGCCGAAACGCTTGGGGTAGGAGGAGGTGTTCAAGGACGACAACGGCATTTATCGGCTCCCGAGGTTCGGGAAAGAGTAAGTGCAGGCACAATGCAGCGGAGACTGAGGGAGCATCAAATCTTATCAAGGTGACCCGCGACAGACCTCCAACTCCTGGAAAGGCATTCTCATTAGACTCTGTAGCAATGAGGAATTGTTTTTTTCAGTCTCTTGTTGATCTATACCACTCAGACGATCGAGACAGAGTGTGGAGATGACCAGAGGAGATATTTGCTCAATGTACTTGTCGTGATTCACGGCTTTTTTAAAAGATCAGTTATGATTTGGGGTGGAATTAATTTTCTCGCCCGGACTGAACTGATTTTCATAAATAATGGGCCTCTGACTGCTCGGAGGAAGTCGTCCTAGAGGCTGTGATCTCGTTTGCTTCATTTATTGGTGAGAAATTCATTTTAATGCAGGATAATGCTCGTCTACATACAACTAGAATTGTTACCGAATACTTGGAGAAAGTGGGAATCACAGTTTTGGACTGGCCTGCAGGATCTCTCAATATGAATCCCACAAAGCATTTGTGGGATTATTAAGAGACGCGTGTTAGACTTCGTCATTCTTCCTTAGTGACTTAAATCAGCTCCAATTTTCTCTTTGAGAAGAATGGGATACTATGCCAGTGGAGTATGTCCAGAATTCAATTTCTTCGATACCTGACAAGGTTAGAGCCATTTGCTATAGTAGAGGGAGTAATACCCGCTATAAGAATCACATAACTTGAAGAAACCCAATAAAAATTGACAGTTGTTCTTGATCCTTGTAGACCAAAGATAATTTTTAATCAATTTAAGTTTCGAAAAACAAATGCAAAGTATTGAAGTATAAGCGATATACAGGGTAAAGATTCACTGAAGTCCCATTTTATTATAAATTGAAGAATTTCTTGGGCTCTCCATTTGACAGCAACGTCCATACTCTTATTTTCGGCTTTTACATGCCTGCGGAACCTTTTTATTTCTTGGAAAACTTGCTCCTTGTCAAATCCATAAATTTGTATCAGATTGTCAACTGCTACAGCCGGAGCGTCATCTGAAGCTTCTAACATGAACTGTGTTTCAATTTGTTTTATGGCCCCGTATCGTGACGACAATTCTTGTATAAATCGGTCTATGTATTCATACGTTGACCTACGTATCTCTTCTTGAATTGATAATCATGAGCTGATTCATCTGGTATCGATATTTTTATCTTCTTTCTTCCTTGTTTCTCGATGTTGATGTATGTGTCGTTGCATTTTTTATGCCAAAAGTTACAACATTGTCTACAACCCTGGTTTAGTTTACATAATCTATAAATTAACCAATTATTACCATAAATTAAAGAGTTTAATATATTCAACGAAACTAGAAGACCAAACCGTGGTTTAGTTTAGTTGGGTGATTCCTGTATCCAGAGTCATTTTTTGAGACTGCAAATATTATTGAACTAAATTTACTTTCTCCAGTATAGAAAGCCAGAATTGTATATAGGTTAGAAAGGTAAAATCACAAACAGCCGGCAGGAGCAGGCTTGCTCCCGATCTTGTATCTAGATTTGCTTTTGTTGTATCTTGAAAATGTGTCAAACTACTGACAATTGTCTCTATGTTATCATTTACAACTTTGACTGACTCATAATGAACACTCCAGCGAGTATCCGAAAAACGTTTCAAATTTTTACCAGTTTTCTCTTTCAGTAATTGCCATTTCTGTGTAGATGACGAAAAGAACGAATATAATTTCTCTAGAGATTTAACAACTAATATCTCAGGGTGATGAGCACACTGCATTGCCGCGCAGAATTTTTATATATTTTGTTTTATGTTTATTTTAGTTCATTTTCATTCCGTTTTCTGTCAATATTTGGTTAGAATGTTTAAATTTTTTTATAAATTATTCTAATTTTCGGCTTTGATACTTATATCATTTTCAAAGGTACAATCTGATATATTAGCGCGCTTTTCGGTATCCAATATGAAGTGTTTTAGTTTTCTCTTCTGTACTTCTAATTAATTCATCCATGAAAGCTATGAATAGGAATGGGTTTAGACTGCTTCCTTATCGCACTCCTTTTGTTATGAATGTCTCGGATTTGATGCTTCTGCTGATTACTTCTTATTTCTCATTTTTCGTTTCTTTGTACAGGCGTCTAGTAAATCGTTAATTTGCTACTAACAATTTTTAAACAAAAGTAAAAAAGAAAACAAAATTGTGTCAAAACAAAATTAGTAGGTAATAATAAAAAAAGTAAAGAGTTGATAGCTATAACATTGTTTTCTATTTGTTCATTATTTTATTTCTAATCTTGTACAAAATTCTTGTAACATATAACAAGTGGGGATTGCATCTCCCACGCTTAGATATAGGAGGGGATCTCACTAAGTCATGTTAGTCCTAAAGACGATAGTATATAACCAGTCTTCTTTAGATCGTTAGAAATATACATCGATAAACAAAATATAAAATAAATACAGTCCTTATCTTTTTAACAAATCGGGCTTTCGAATACAAACAACAAATATTTTAGATGAGGGAACTGAATTTTTCGAAAATAATCTATTTTCCGGACGTGAATATGTAATAATTCGATCGAATACTTAACTCGATTTGTGTAAACTCAAACTAGTCTGATTTTATCTATTTTTGAGCTTGAAATTTGGTTTGCAACGAACCAACGAGCGGACAAGCATTTTTTCCTCTCTGAGATCGCAATGCATGAAACTTTATATATTAAGCGCTGCATCGGTAGCGATTTAATTTGCTGCCAGATGCCTAATCGGTAATTAACTCAACAATGAGGAAGTGCGTGACGTAAATGATATCTGTTATCTATTTTTCTGTAGTTTTACAGAAATTTATAAGAACAAGAAATTGAAAATGGTCACACAATGGTCAATAGAGGTTGTGAATTAAGATGAGTACATATGTAATTTATTATTCATTTTTTATTTTAAATTTATTAAAACATAAAAATTCAAAAAACTTTATTTCGAAAGCACTAATATTACTATTTATAAAAATCGAAAATATTTTTTCGAAAAGTTTGAGTGGAAGTCGGAATATTCAAATTTTTCATGGATAAATTTATCAATTTGTTGACTTATTACGTAATAAACAGGATGTCAAAAAAAGAAGAAGTTGTTTAAATAATGAAATTTACTGAATCAAAGAAAATGAGAGTGATAATTGGAAAACCATGTCAAAGTTACGCATTCTTTTTCAAATCCCGTGCACTGCAATAGAATCAAAGAGCAACAGAAAGAAAAAGGAAGAAATAAAAGAAAAACCCGACAAACAAACCGCAGAAAACCTGCTGGCGTTCAACCAGGTGGGATTTGTAGAGGGCTTTCATAACGGCAATAGGGTAATTGTCAAGGAATGCAAGGTGTTTTCGTATGCCATCGCTAACAGCCGAAGGGGGTAAATAGTTTCCTCTTGCGAAAAGGGCCGTCTAGTAGTCATCCAGGGGGTGATAAGGGTATTTTTGGCAAAGGAACTGTTTGAATCGATGGTACGAATTACGTATCGCACTTGGAGTTCATTTAGACGCCCTGGAATGGGCCGGCACTTGAATTGGCAGTGTTTGAGAACGCACTGTTAGTAAGACAATAGCTCTTTGAGGAGATGATTAGGTAAGGTACAGTAGGTGTTTGGATAATGAGAAAAAGACAACTCTTTTGCTAAAGAAATCGAGTCTTAATTATGTTAAAGAATTAGTAGAATGTGGCCCTGCTCATTATCAAAACAAAAAGGATAAGATAGAATTCTACCGGAAAATGTGTTTTTGATTGATATATTGAGAAAACAAAAAAATTGCTTTAGTGCTTGTAAAAAACTTTTCAATAAAAATAAAATAATTCGTTCAGGAATTCAAAATGCTTATCATAAGCAATACACTGCAGTATCAATTCGTCCAAACGAAGTTCAATATATCCGAGACTTTTGATGTGAGCCACAAGTCACAAATCATTTCCATTTCCTATTTCTGATGGTCGACCAATGTTTTGTTTGGTTTTCCAGCCCCTGAGTATGTATCTAAGTAAGGTTCGTGGTATGCCTTATGTACGTTTCGCCTTATCCTAATGTTGTCTTTTATTATATTTTCTTCCGTCCATTTTCTTGCATCCATAACTTTAACTTTTCCCTTTTGCTAGAATATGACAATTAGGTGAATTATAGAAATATATGAGAACAATAAATTGAAAATAATCTATATACGGAGAGGCAAATTGTTACAAAACGTAATTGTAAGTAAACAATCGTCAATAGAAATGAATTAGAAATTAAATTTCAAAATTTTGGAATCAACTTGACGTACAAACGAACACCTACAAAAGAAATTCACGTTGTTGTACATACCTTCATCACTATTGCGATTTTATGTCGCAGCCACACTTGTGTCAATTATTCGTATGGTTCACTTTCACGACAAATAAAGTATTTCGCAACTGTGGACGTTATCGAGCACGTTAAACCGATTTAACGAACCAATAGTAAGTTCCACATCCTCTTTCATTACCTTAGAATGTCGCTCTAAAGTAGTCTGGGGCATTGTGTATACAGACCAGCTTTTTTCTTGTAAGAACGTGATTTCACCTAAAAATTAATAAAACCATGTTATATACTAAAAAATTTAAATGCTCTCAGACATACAACATTTCGCCCAATGTCCTTTACAACCCATCTTGCCTCAATACGTACATAATGAATTGTCAAAAATAAAATGTTAACGAATACATACAAACAACATAACATATGAAAATAAACAACAAAAGTTAAAAACAAACAGATATGAATAGATATTACCTACCTCAAAATAACGACTTTCAACTTTAGACAATGAACCAGTTAATCCCACTGTTCTATTGATAATAAAATTAATCCAATTTTTTTTCTTAACAAAAAAAATGTTTAATGTCCGTTAATGATGACGATATGTTGTTTATCTCACTTTCATTTTCCTCTAATCCGTTTCTAATCATTTAACATCTCTTTTGGCACTTTATATCCACACACTCATAAAATAAAACCGAAAAACAACCACTAGATAAGAGCCTATCAACGAGCCCGATTTCCATAAAAACAAATCACATCACAATACCCTTTAATTAAACAGGTGATCATTACGATTTCACAACTACTAAATTTAAATTGTTGTACGCAAAAGCCTTTGTTAGACCGAAACAGTTCCCATTATAACGGACAATAACGTAGTAGTAAAGAGTTTTCAAAGGGAAATGGGACATGTAAAATCTGGGAAAGACTAATTTCAAATTAAGTAAGTACAGACCCAGAAATAAATGGAATACGGAAATAGCAAACAACCTGAAAAAAAGAGGATTGAATTGGAGACGGGCTAAACAGGAAGCAAAGGATATAACCAAATGGAGAAGAAATGTTCTTTCTACTTTATAGAAGATATTACGGATAAGTAAATATGTACTATATACAAAATTGTGACAGATAAAATTAACTGTCTAGAATTGGTAGGTCTTCTACCAATACATACTTCTCGGGTTCTCAGCTCGTCCCACTCTTTATTCTATTTACAAGTTGGTAGAACTCAATGTTCTCAATTTTTATATACATTGAATAAATATGACTGTTATGTCATATGTGGAACTATTTGAATGTTTTGCACTATTTTTCTAACATAAACATGAACATTTTTACCGTTTGATAATTTTCTTATTATTCGTATTCTGCAGAGATATCACGGAATTATCTACAACTGTTAAGCTCGCTTTTCTCGTTTCTTTCTGTGTACTATACCAATTATTATAAGTTCATATTAAGGTACCTATTGTTTATTTGTACTATTCTATAAATTAATTATTTAATTGTTCCCTGTTATGTACGAAGATGGTTCCAGAAGTATCTGGCCTGACTTAGAGATGTCGGTAGTTACTTGAAAAATAGAATAGAATAGAAAGTACACAATATAAACCTACAGCAAATGTTTCAAGTTTGAAGACGCTACGTTGTTTAGTATTTGTTTGGCAGCCATCAATAGTAAACGTTTTCAGTGAATTTGTAAACATGGAAAAAATTGGTCATCATTATGTAACACAATACTTTTATTTGAAAGGTGTTAGCCCAACCAAAATAAAAGCTGAACTAGATTATTCTCAGGGTGAGTATAGATTAAACGAGGACGTACGACCTGCGAAGACCAGCATCGCATTGGTCGACCAAAGGAGGTGACAGCTTCAGAAATGTAGAAGAAAGCGGTACTGGATGATCATCGACTAAAAGTGTGTGAGCTAGCAGACATTTCAAAAAGTGCGGTACATCGCATATTAACTGAAAATTTGAACATGACAAAGCTGTGCGTAAGATGGGTGCCGCGTTTGCTCACAATGGAACAAACACAGCGTCGTGAAGATGTTTCCAACGATTGTTTGACAATTTTTCACAGAATTTTTGTGCCATTTCATAGCCATGGATGGAACGTGGGTCCATCACTTCACACCCGGAACAAAAAACAATCAAAACAATGAAGTGAAAAGGGAGAACCTGCTCCAAAGAAGGGAAAGACCGTTCCATGCGTAGATAAGGTCATGGCGTCGGTTTTTTTAGATACACGTAGGTTAATTTTCATTGACTATCTTGAAAAATTGAAAACTATCAACGGCGAGTATTAGGCATTTGGCTAAGAAGGAAGTATTGTTCCATTAAGACATTGCACCAGCTCACACATACGTTATTGCAATGGCCTAAATTAATTAATTAAAGTTTGAATTGCTACCTCATGCACCCTATTCGCCAGATTCAGCCCCCTCGGATTATTTTCTGTTCCCAGATTGAAAAAATGGTTCGGTGGTCAAAAATTTTCCAACAAGAAGAGGTAATGTCAGCAGTTGATGGCTTGAGGGGCTTGACAATTCTTATTATAAAAAAGGTATCGAACTCATTGAACATCGCTGAAAAATAAATATATATTTTTGTGATTTCTTCAATGGGCCAGTTACTTCTGGAACCATCCTAGTCGTTTTCTCGTTTCTCCCAACTATTAATTTGGAATTGGATTGTGGGATCATGTGAATAAATAAATGAATAAATATCTCTAGAGCTTAGAAACGTGAATAAATGCCAAAATATAGTATACTTATGCTGACAGTTCTCCCAGAACTATGTCTAAAAATTAAAAATTGATACTTTGGAGTAGATATTTCAATTTATCGTAAAGCCATGTGGATTCTTTCAGCATTTAACTAACAGATATGAAAATAATCGAAAACGAAATGCATCTGGAATCAAATTCTATTGTTACATATATGGATGAAATGAAATGAATAGTTAACCAAATATTCACTCTTACACCGACATAGAATACAAGAGACTAAGAGAATGTAGGATCTCATCTTATTTTCATTGATTTCAAACAGGCTTACGACTCAATACATATGAAAAACTATATGAAGCACTAGAAAAAGTAGGAATGCCTGGAAAATTGAAAAATCTCATTAAAATGACCTCGAACAATAGAAGTAACAGAATTTTAATGGAATACTATTTATTGGATGAATCGTATGAGAAGGATAAAGACAAGGCGATCCTCTCTCTCTCTCTCTCTCTACGAACCTATTTAATTCATCCAGATGATAGATTGACAAGATCGCCGAGAAAAATGGAAAACGGATTTTGGTGGATTCGTAATGAAACAAACATAGTCAAAATACACAGATGAAAGCAAATGTACTGAATGAAACCGTTGTAACATCTACAAATACAGAGAAAATTAGCTGGATAAGAGAATTCTAAAAGGTAATAAAGCAGTAGTATCACTATCAAAAAGACTGAGAGCAATAAACCTTTCAAGACCAGTTCAAATCATAGCGTTTGAAATGATAAATTTTGAGACCAGCAGTTCTAGATGCATTTGAAGCATGGACAATGACACAGAAATAAACTGGAAATATGGAAAAGAAGATATGTGACGGCTGAATACACTGTTTACACTACCATTACACAAACACTCACAATTACAATGTCTGATACGCGTTTCGATAACTGAGTTATCGTCTTCAGAGACTGAAGGTAAACTAAAACCTAATAAATGATTTACCTGTTTTGTATTGAATTTTCTCACTAATAAATCTTCTCCCGCGAAAATTAATTCCAGGTGGAAAATCTGCTTGGCGGGAATCTTCACATTTATTCCTCGACTACTAAACTATATGGTAGGCTGGAAGGAATTGGCTATTTGTCCCTACTCTTACATCTAGCAATATCAATGCTTTTAAATGGATCGAATAATTTATTATTGGATACAATTCTTAGCAATTTCACATTATTAATATTTATTTCATGATTGTGTGGCAGCGTGATCGGCAATACTCGATTTTCCGCTTCATCCATATTTTAAATTAGCTATGTGCTCTTTAAACCGGACAATAACGGATCTCTTAGTCTGCTCAATATAACACACCAATTTTATTTATATATCACTCTTTTCCAAATTTGGTATTTTAGTTTTTTTGTTGGGAAAATTTAGTATAAAACAGGTAAGTCAAGTCATTAGATTTTAGTTTACCTTCAGTCTTGGAAGATAATAACTTGTGCTGGAAAACCAAACAGAACATTGATCTACCTCTAGAAACTGAACATCGAGATGAGTTGAGACTTGTAGCTACCAATAAAACTCTCGGATCTATCAAATTTCCTTTGAACCAATCGACACTGCAGTTTATTGCTTATGATCGGCTAGGATGGCTACACTGATTCAATAATTATCTTCTTGAATAATAGTTATAAGTTATATGGAGATATAGCGAAAAAATTATTTATAAAAATTATCAATTACTCAATTACCATTTTGTTATATATCTACTTTATATATCTACTTTTTTCGCTCCAAAAAATGTATTACATTAAGAGAAAAAGAGCGATATATCTATTATAAATAAAAAATAATGTAGTAATTTTCGAATCAACTGAATAAACTTGATTAATTACAAAACCCAATAAAAGTTTGAATCGACTGGCTCATCTGTATCTAAACCGTTTGAACTCAAGTAAATTTAAGTAAATCAAAGTGTAAACATGCCCTTAGTTAACCAGCGAAGTTTAAATCCGAATCGATGATTTCCAAATGAGGTCGGGTGATCGTGAAAGGAAAGGAGAATATGGAGAGAGTATGGAAAGTGGAAGTGGACCGCACTAGAGTGTTAGCAAATAGACCAAAGGCTGATTCCATTACGGCCCCTATTATGTCGTGATTGAAATGAAATTGACACATCTGCTACTTAGAAAATCGCTTTTGTGTGGTTCGGAGAACGATAAAATTACGTGCAGATATTATCTGTTAAAAGAAGACAACTAATAAGTGTTTACTTGGTTAATATGATTAATTACAAACCGAATATTGTCATATACCCAGTCACTTTTCTGCAAATTATCCAAATACCTTGGCAACAGTTTATCAAAAATAACCAAAAATCGCTCTTACATAAAAGCAGTTTTTAGATACAGTATATATTCCTGACAATTACAAAATCATATCTGTAGACATTGTCTCAATGTACACAAATATTTCTAATCATCTCAACAGACGTATGGAAAAATAGATGGAATTCAATCAAACAACATATATCACTCAGTTATGACGAGTTTCTAGAAGGTATTATGCTTATTCAAACTAATAATTATTTCCAATATAAGGACAACTTTTTCCAACAATTAAACGGATGTACAATGGGATCTCCAATTTGCTCAAGTCCCGCGCAAATTGTTATGGAATATGGAGATGAGAAAATACTGGATGATATGATTTTGATGTAGGGTTTTTCAAAAGATACATTGACGAGTGTAGCGGTACTTCCTAGTAACAAATGCAATACATTTCTTGATAACTTTAATAAACTTAACCCAAGTATCCAATTCACTTCACTTCACTCCAGAATATCACCACGAAGTGATAAAAAAACTCAAAAATACTTTGAAAAATAATCAATATCGAGAATATAAAATTAATAGAATCATCCGAAAACGCACATATAAATGACGCAATAAGAACAATATAAATCCACAAATCCACAAATAAATTCAAGTAAAGAAAAAGATACATATGTATATAACACTTCCCTAAACAAACCAACAGAAAAATTGAAATACATTTAATCGAAGCATAACATCAATGTAAGTCATAGATCACACAATATCAACTCTATTCACTACACTAAAAAATTAAATATTATGTATTCCATACTATG
The DNA here is from genome assembly GCF_026250575.1 of Diorhabda carinulata. Taxonomy (NCBI): domain Eukaryota; kingdom Metazoa; phylum Arthropoda; class Insecta; order Coleoptera; family Chrysomelidae; genus Diorhabda; species Diorhabda carinulata. The sequence goes on from NC_079462.1 coordinate 19,187,517, forward strand.
TCTGAATTGTCTTAAAAATTATATAGGAATGATTACACAATACTTGGAGAACAGAATAAATAGCCACAAATACACCAAAAATGCTCTACAGACACATGAAAAAAATGAACATCATTTGATTTTAACAAAACAAAAATCTTAGCTCATGACACCAACTACCAAAAATTATTAATCAAAGAAATGATATACTTAAAACAAGATAAATGTTTTGTGAATGATAGACAAGATATAAAAAACCTCAGCTAAATTTACCATAAATTGATTAATTAGTTTATTTAAATCTACCTGGTATAATATCGTTTTCCTACGCCAAAAATGACATCTCTCACGTAATAAGATCTCATAACATACACGTGCGTTTTGCGAATAAAACTTAAACTTCTTGATTTAATTAAATTACATACAAATTTTTATTTACGTAAGCCTTTATTTGGTCTATTTACACAAATTAAAAAACATAAAAACTTTTAGCATTAGACAGATATATTTAGGATTGAAAGAGTGATGCCCCTAAATGTAGGCAGCACATTATGCAATTTCTTTAAAAATAGGACACGTTTTCTTAAGTAGCATGCATGAATGGGCGTAGAAAAGGTATAGTACGTTACACGTGTTTTAAGCCCATTACGCACTCATACAACTCTTGTTACGTGATACACTAATTATTGAAATTTCGAGGTAAATACATTGTCATACATGTCATACTATGTTCTTGACTTCATCATCGTGTAACCACACTTATATTGCACTTGTAACCATTTTTCCTTTTGTAGGACAATCCATCTTAGTCAAAAATTTCTTGAAAATCTATCATATGCTCTAGATTATATTTAGGTCTGATGAATTACAAACATTTATATGTGTTTGACAGTCTGTATAATATCACAGAAGTTTCATTTCGTCTTACTTGATTGATACAAATAAATCAGTTTCATCGCTGGAAATCATTAGCTCTAAAAAACTTAGTTATCATGCTCTTCTTTGATGTATAGACTTTGGAAAATGATATCATCAGAGACCAACAGTAGTCAGCCATCATATTCCTACCCTAGAAACTCTGGTAGTGCACTTCCATGACTTATAAGTCCTGATGCATACGCTCTCCCTGTTCTTTGCGCATAACTCCTTTTTCCGTAAACTTGTCCAGGTGAATATGAAGAAAGTGGACCTTTATGCTCATATCGCAACACATATTGTTCAATTAAAGCAGAAGATCTTCTACAAGTATAATATTCTGCATCACAAAGACGGAAGCTGTCCATACCGGCTTTAATCTTTCCTATAGTGAGCTTAGGAAATTTTTGGAAAATGTAAGAAAAGCAGTTCTCTTCCTTAACTAGTGATCCAACAGGTTTTTGATGCCCAGTTCAATATGTAATGATGGAAGGATAATTTTGTAATCGGCTACTAATGGATAATGGACTATATTCTCTTTCCAGGCTACATATTTCTTTTCAAGGGCCAGTTTATTTTTACCAATACTCTTGTTTACTCAGTGTAACCACTTTATTGGCCGAGAAAAATTTTAAATCGATGCAAATTTGCCACATATGGTGATTTTATTTTATTCTATACAATATTTTTCTTATGTAACAGAATATATTTTAGGCTACAGTTGTCAATGAATAAAGGCCAGTCGTTTTGTTTCTAATGTTTCAACCTCATTTTTATCAAAAAACAATAAACAATTTATTTTGATTTTGGAAACTGCATTTTTGTCATATCTTAAAAGTCAGCATCATTTTTGTGATGAGCTTGGTTCTTCAATGTCTTGTTCAAAGGGTTCAGATATATTTCAAGTACTGATGAACCAGCTAGGCACTGATGTGGACTTTGAACACAACTAGTACTTGGCTACAGCCTTAAGTTCGATAATGTGTTTAACCGTTAACGTTCACGCTACAAAAATAAATGTTTCGAGATGATTTCATGGTTGTCGCCAAATAGTCCGTGTTCCAAATTTAAAAGCACTCCTTTCATCACTTTGCCATAATCTTAAATATTCCCCACACGATTTACAAACACTGTTGGAAGTACAGTACTTCTAATTTCTATCCCACAATACTCAAAATAGATGTTTTTCACTAACTCTGATATAATTTCTTTACAATCTTAAAACACGTATTCTCCACATATCCCTATAGCAAAAATGATCTGTTTCTTTGAACTACTCATGACATAAAAAATGAAAAATACAAAAATATGGCTGTTATGTCACCTTCCGGCGAAAATGATGTCGGAAACAAATCATTGCATTGTGTCCACGGTGCATATTCCTGACTTCATCATTGTGGAATCATTCTTGTTTAGCATTTGTAACCATTTCTTTTTTTGTAGTGCCCAATCCATCTTAGCCAAACGTTTCTTGACAATATGCCATAAGATTTCAATTGAATTGGGTCTGGTGAATTGTGAGGCCAATCAAACCCTTTCAGTTTCTTTTCCTAAATAAAAGTGTTGACCAATTTCGAATTGCTGTGTCATGTTGAAATGTTCCATCAAATGTTTTCTTGAATTGAACAAATAACGGCGTGATATTTCAAGTCATTTTATAGAATTTTTAATGTATTCAATAGAAATTAAGCTTCTAGTTCCATTTGTTGTCAATAAAATCAAAAACATTATCCAGGGTATTTAAGTCTGTTACGGTATTGCACTGAGATTCACCTTCACGTCGGCGTCGTCTAATAACACTTTATTGATAACCCTTCCAGAATGAATAAGTTTGATCGCTGAAAATCATATTTTCCAGTCGTCAACAGTCAATGATCGGTATATCCCATGCTAAGCGTTTTCCGTCATTTTCTGAGTTGAAATTTTTTTTTGTTTTTCGATCACTTTTTAAGTCTTTTCCGTACAGTTGAAAGTGATGAAATTCTTATTGAATGTAAGAGTATGATAAACCACCCCACGACGATAATTATGAAATTCTACTGGAAGTGACTATTATCTAAGGAAAGCTAACAGATATCGAGCCATGTATAACTTTGCTCGATAGATCTCATCAAGATCTATCTGTGTGTGAAAAATTATCATGATTGACGCATGGCAGAAGAGTGTCTGTGAAAAAGTATGCAAATGCATCATTTCTATCAAAAAACCTAGCCTAACCTAACCTAACCTAACCTAACCTAACCTAACCTAACATGACCTAACCTAACCTAACATAACCTAACCTAATCTAACCTTACCTAACCTAAACTTACAAAAATACTAAATTTCCATTTCATATATTAATTTTTCGTGAAAATAATGCATTTGCTTACTCTTTCCACAGGAACACTGCGCATGCGTCAATCATCATAACTTTTCACACACAGATAGATCTTGATGAAATTTATGGAATAAAGTTATGCATAGTTCGATATCTGTTAGCCTTCCTGTATCTCCGCAAGTAAAAGTTTCCTATAAAGTTTCATGATGATCGTTGTGGGGTGGCTTATCATACTTACTTGTGCCAGAATAACAATGAATATCAAAAAAATACAACTCCACATGATTCATTATTGGCTCTTTTTAATACAGTGCATATTTCAACATATTTCAAATTTTGTAATGTTTTTCATCCGCTCACGAAATTAATAAAATCTATTTTCTCTATTATAGAAATCGAAAATTCATTGATATATCCTGTGCAGGTGCTCTTTACAAGTTAAACGAGTGTTCGTTATAGTTAATTGCTTTTTTGACTATATCAGTGGAAACCTTTTATTGGCGTTGATCGATTTTTCCCTATCTACTACTGACGTTTTGTCAATTGCCCTACCATTTAAATGAAATCCCTTTATGTTTTTAATTCGGCATTAATGAAATGGTGTTGAAGTTGCTGATACTCTGAATTGGTTTTTGTCTGTCGAATTTAGCTTCGTACTTAATGTTGCTCAGAATGAGTGAACAAAACTTTGAAATTGAAAATTTGAATTTTAATATTTAAACTCATGAATCTATTGAATCGTTAACAAAATATTCGAGTTAATGACAGGAGGTTGATATGATATAAAGTTTGGTTAAAATTAGTAGAAGAATGTGAAAGAAAAACCGAAAAAGTGAACAAAGTGAAATAAGGCTAGACTATTCTTGTGTTGATATGAAAATAATATATTTGCGGATAAATATGTATGTTTTATTCAATTTTCACAACAGATTTCTAGAATATGGAATAGTACAACAACAAACAATCCTCAAACAATATTTTCATATCACGATTCTTACTTGTAAAATTTCATGTCATGCTTTTTTTATTTATTTGAACCGTTTGGTGAATTTATACACGCGACGTATCTTACTAGATTTATTTATACACTTAACTATTCATGCCGTAAGACTTATTACTAAACACTTATACTAATTAATTTAAACACACAGTTCACTTTTTCATTATTTCGACGTGTTTACTACATCAGATTGTTTACTGGACCCTACGGTTGTTAGAAACTCGCTTTATATGCATTATCGTCAAGAATATTCTTTCCTAGAGTTTCATAATTTGCTGTAAACAAACAAAGGACTATTTATAACTGTACCTATACTAGATGTGAAAAGCTTCTAAAAACAATATAAAGACTTGCGGTTTTATGAAGAAAGTCTGGGAATTTTTAACCGGTGCGTCCACCAAACACTAAATTTTATTAACATGGTCGAACAGGACCGGCTACACGACACATGCCAGTGGACGAGTTCGTGACAGTATTTATGAATGAAAAAAATAAATAAAATATAATCATCAAAATTATTAACGCCAAATCTTCGAACATGATATAATTGTTGTGAAAATTATAAACAGGAAATCATTCTTCCAAATAAACCACAACAGGAGATATTGTCAGAAGTACAAAAGATTTGTCCTCTTTGGAAATCACATTCTTGTTATAATTGTGACCCAACTGCTCACAAAGTTTATCTATTACATATTGTTTTCAAAAATTATGTTTGATAATTTCAATTACCTTATTATGTGTTGCTATTGGAGGTACATAAAGGTTCAAATGTCACCTTTATATTAGTATTGGGTATTCCCTCGTTCTATCATGAATTGGATACAAGATTATCTCGAAACTATTTTGCAAATAGTTGATACCATAAATGCACCCGGAACAAAACCAATCTCTTTACCTGATTCTACTTATAATAAAAATTTGCCTTTAGAACACGTGCTTTGAATACTACATCATGACTATCGAACCAATTCTCATAGAGATAAGTTATATGATTCAATTTTTTAATCAGGTGTAAATAGTCCTGTTGTAATGTACAGCTATTTTTTTATATTTAAACTTACAGTGAGCTGAAATGTCCCTTTGAGAAACCTTTAAATTTATTATTACACTCAGGAAATTCTAACAATTATTTCTGAATCATTTCCAGAGTAATAAATTTATTCTGCTTATGTTAATCAAAAATTTGTTATTATAATAATATATAATAATCTGTTAATCAAAAAGCTAATGTATTATTTGACATTTTGATCAAGTAATCTCTCTTTTCACTGGATAATCTACCACTAAACCTCTATGAGTCTTTGAGCAATGGATAGAATCAATTTCGGTAACCGTTTTTATTATCACTTTTTCACTTTTTTCCGATATTTTATTTTAAACAATCAGAAATATTGAATCAGTTTTTAGTTTTGTGCATTCCTATCCTTCTTTCAACCAATTTTTCAAAACGATCTCGCAATAGAAGTAGAATTGATTCAATAACTGAATATCGAAAAAAATTATGAAAACTGAAAAAAAGCTTTTCTTTTTCACGGAATAATGATTATATTGTAAACATTAAACATAACTACTAAAAATAAAGACTTTTCGAACGTAAACCATGCCTAGTAATCTTCAGATTCATTATTGACGAAAAAATTACATCTTTTGTTACATCTGTAGCTTCTTCATCATCTTTTAATGTTCAGAATAGGACAAATTTTTAAGAAACAACAGAATTTCATTGTAAACATTCTACTTCCTATTCACCAAATGAGTAATACCTCATTCATGAGAATCGGAATTGCTCAATATCAAAACAAGCACGAGAAGCTGTTGACAACTGCTCGGAATATTTCGGAAAGAAGTGATTTCGAGTATAAACAAATGAGAAAGTAGTTCCAGCTTCAAACAAACTCCTCAAAAAAGAGATTGTTTACGGATCAATATACCTTTTTGAAAAATCGTGAACATAATCTTTCTACCATAAGTTAGCTTTTTTTACGGACTCATTATCCCCAAAAACCAAACCAAACCAAACCAAATCTTGTACTGAAGACGACAAAAACTTGGTTATCGAAACGCGCGAGAGATGGTATAATTATGAGTGTTGGAGTAGTAATATTTATAGAGTGTACAATAGTATAGCTCTATAACTATAACTGTTCGCGATAAAGGTGAGGTTTAAAATTAGTAGTGAAATACTTTCATTAGTAGAATTATTTATCATGTAGTGTGATCAAGTGGTTCCCAAGATCACCAGATTTAACTCGACATGACTTTTCTCTTTGGGATTATTAAATACAAACTATTCATTAGCATGGTTTTAAAAGAGCTACAAATTAATATAAAAATATATAATCAAGTCTATCGACTTTATTCACATGAATTTCAATATTAACTCATTAAACGGTTATTTATTTGTACTTTTCGATATGGCAAAAAGATCGTCCAATTTTTTCAAGTTGAATTATTTGTGACAAGTGAGCTTATGAGCTACTAACCACGACTGATACTTCTCATAGTGATAGGAAACACCAACCTATCTATGTATTTATATGCTTGATGGATTGATTATATTTATTGGAAGATCTATCGTCTGCTCTTCTAACTTTGATCTCAATTACCAAATACTGCCTTCTTTTGGCCTTATTGTATTTTCCTTGTTACTTTCTTTGTTACTTTCATATAAATTTTTCCCAATAGTGTATCGATTCAGGTTTTAAAAAAATGTTTCGAGACCCTAGGAAGGTGTTTGCATCTTTTTTTGCTGTTCCATTATCCATCTCAGTTCCTTTAACTTCACTGTACCTGGTGCAAATTGTATTTCAATCTAATGTTCGTTGAAAATTCGTTGAGTTAGATACTTTGCTATCCGGTATAACTACGTGGATGTATTGATATCTAGTTAGCCTAGACCAGCTCCATGCATAAACAAAATATTGCGGTACTATAGCAACGAACAATAACTTATTAGAAGTGTCAGTGTAAAGTTTGTCGTCAAAAAAGTAAACCAGAGTTACACAATAAATTAAAAGAAAAAAGATATCCACCGAAATTGTGAAAATCGAAAAATTGGAGTATCGAGCCATCATCAATTATTTAAAAGGGTTAAGAGGTAAGCATATTTACGAAGATTTGATTAAAATACCCTTGGTGATCAATGTCCTTCGTATGCGACCGTGAAAAATTGGACTACAAGCTTCAAAAGAGGTAAATTTTCCATTGAAGATGATGACCGGTAGGTCTACGCAGTTTATGATATGATTTTATCAGACTGTCGAATTGGGCTAAAATGCTGCAAAATGGATCCCCAAATGTTTGAATGTTGACCAAAATTGTGCGCAAGGGTAGAAAATATGAAAATGATGTAGACTTCTTAAACCAAATTGTTACAATGGATGAGATTTGGATACATTTCTACGATCCATAAACAAAGCAACAATCTCTCCAAGACCTAAGAAGTTTTGTCGTAAACTAAACCCTAAAACCCTAAAAGGTCGTAAATTTCCTTCCAACGAGGAGGTAATAAAAGCTGTATAGGTCTGGTTTGCAGAGCAAGAAGAAACATTTTTTATAAAGGTCTAGAGACGTTGCAGGTTCGCTGTAATAAATGTATCAATTTAAGAGGAGAATATGTTGAGAAATAGAGTAATGAAATATGTTAACAGCAAAATTTTGTTTGGTTATATAGTAAGCTAACAATTTTTCAGTATATCCTCGTATTATTTGTTTTCCAAATTTCTTATTGATATTTAACTGTGCACATATCCCAAGTGTTTGAGTTTGTGAGTATTTTATTCTAGGTCCATTCGCTTCTAAATTTTGCCTAGCTTTAGTAAGTAATATTATAGTACCTCTGCAAATAAAATTCTTAGTTAATTATATTCTATAAGAAAAAATGTATTTTAATTATTAGGAGAAATATTCGTTATTTGGAATAAAAAAGAAATTTTATTTTAGACAATACAATCAATCTGGAACATTATCGGTACAATTTTGTGGTTATTAACTGGTAATTTTACATCTATTGATATTTTGACTAATTCCAAATGTAGTGTTTACAAATGTAGGTTTCCAGCTTGTGACAACAAATATAAATTACACGCATAACTTCTCAAAGAAACACCCACGAGATAAAAGCATTGGCGTAACTTTCTAATACAATAAGTGAATGATTATCAATTAAAACTAGAAATATTTTATTGAATTCAACATTGAATTTTGGCTGTCTGAAGAGCAGCCTCAAAGAATATTTGATAATTAATATAGTACTTATATTTGTACAAATAACATTGATCAACAAAAATTTTTTTGCGCATGGGTTTTAATTTATATATTATGATTAAATAAGCATATACATAAAAGGAAATGTGATTAGAATTTAAAAATATTCGATTTTTAAGAACTTCAATGACAATTTTGCGCCCAATCAATGTCGGTTTTCGCGAGCTATTGGTGTAGAAAGAGATGTACGAGGGTGTTTCTTGCATCGCTCGTTGTGTACGACAGTTGGTGTTTAAATATTACAGAGAAATAACGTGTTTCATATCATTTTTCAATCAATTTGTGCATAATGGCTACAAGAAATTGTAAACAAGATGCTTAATCGTTTTGTTATATTTGCGGCCAATTTCTTAAAGTGAGAGAGGAAAAGTATGATTTAAGTCAAATTCAAAGATTTGCGAAGCATATCAGTTTACTTTTATGTACCAGTCAAAAATCAAGACAAAAAATGGGCTCTACAGGTATCATGTAGCTCTTGCATATACAATCTTGACGGTAAGTTCATTTTGTCTTTTTTATTCTATTAACTATCTTATAATAACATGAACTGGGTTTACGTTACGTTACTTTCTATTCTAGATTGGTACCGAGGTCAGAAAAGACCAATGCCAAGTTTGCAGTGCCGAGAATTTGGAGGGAGCCCAGTGACCATTACACTGATTGTTAATTTGTATTGTAAATACACTTGGAGGTAAAAATTTTAAGAATACAACTTATGACCTACCATACACATCTTCTCCAATACCACATAAAGAGAAAAACTCCTGTACCCACTTCGCCATTGTTGAAAAAGCAACTACTCTATCAAGGCAGCCCGCAATTATAAAGTTCATCTGTAGCCGTACATTCTGAATTCGTTTTTGAATCTGAACCAAATATACCACTCCTCATCAACTCTAAAGATCTATATGACTTGAGAGGAGACTTAAATCTTCCAAAAAAATAAACAATTATTAACATTAAAACAATTATTATTAAACAATTTGTAAAGGCTCTTAATCATGAGTTTAAAGCTTTCAAATATTTGAAAAGTTTTTTCCAAAGCTCTCGAAGGCGAAAATTAAAGCTGGAATCTTTGTTGGCTCTCAAATAAGAAAAATATGTGATATTTTTGTACAGTTAGTCAGCAATAAAGAGAAAAAAGCCTGAGTCTATTTTAAGGCACGGTTTTCTTGGAAACCATAGAACTGAAAAGTACGAGGAGCTGATCACTGACATGATCACGAATTTTTCAAACATGGGATATATGTCTCTAAAAATGCATATGTTGTGTATTTTCTATATACTTTCATTGATTTTATACTCATAAAAACAAATTCAGAAGTATTTTTGTTCTAATTCTCATTCCTATGTATAAAAGCAATAAAAATAAATAACGTATAGTCCTTACCAAAAATTTTGTAGACGAGTGTAATCATTAATTATATCAACCCCCGTGAAAGAATTTAATATATGAATACAATACTTGTAAGGATATTTGAATAGTATAAATATTAATTCATATTTTTTCTTTAACCTTTTAGGTAAATATACTTTTTTCATTAAAAAATAAATATGCATACTAATTTCTCTGGAATGCTATTTTCCTTGTTATTTTCTTATATTTCAAACAATATATTATTTTGAAAAAGGGTAATTATCCTTTAATAATACACGTGATTGGTTGTAGCTTACTTTGAAGACTGAGGCCCTTGGCATTACTATCTATTTTCCACAGTTTGGTAACGGCCTCCCATCTTTATCCATTATATAGCTTATTATAACCATTTAAATCCAGAATTAAGTTCTTCACTTTTTCAATTTCTAATTCTACCATTTCTTCAAGACAATCTATTGGGTTATCTCCCTGTATTTAAAGTCGTTCTTCCGTCAAGGCAGTGAATTGGCTTGGCAGTTATTCATCCATTAGTCTTCTGGATGGATTGTTTCGTTTTCTCTCCATTGATCCTCAGCCAAATAGCTCTGAATATAGCTCTTCTGTTTGACCATATATAATTGACTCCAATTATGTTATCGATTGCCACTTCTAAAAATTCCAACAGTAATAGCACTGCAACTGTCTCTTCGGCATCCTCTACCCTTGACACAATTTTTGCAAACCTATCTGCTTTAGAGTCAAAAACTTGAATTCAAAAGAGAGATTCACGACCACTTTCCAAATTGTTGTTCTTGATGTTTTTAAAACTGCCTGGCGAATTGTTGTGTTTTTGCTTAATTAGCTGACCACCCTTCTCACATAACAACAGAGCACGTTTTGTATTAATACCTTTTATGAACAGTTATGAGCATAGGCTGTAGGTCTAGGAATGATTTCACTACTTCTTGTACAGTGATCCTTCTGTGATTCCCAGTACTACTATCCCCTACACTCTCATGAGATTCTTCCTGTTTTCTTCTTTGTATATAACCAATATATTACCTTTAGTTGTAGTTCTCATTTATCATCCATCATTCCATTGATTTCTTTTTTCATTCTTATTCTTATTAATCACTATTGTTGTTCCTCTAGTAGTTTTAATGCATTGCTTTTTCGTGACTGATTATTTTATGATTTTTAATTGATCACTCCTCATTATACTAGCTTGATTCATATAGGGAAACGATCAAATAGCAATACTGTCTAAAATAATTATCTACAAAATATCTTTTCATTTCACTTTCGGGAAGAAATATTTCGGTTATATTTATATTCAGTTACGCCCATGCAATAACTGAAACCATGTCGTAGGATATATTTGTGACAGGATGTAAAAGTGACTATCCAATTTGTATGAGACAAATTAGCTGTTTGGAAGAGTGAAAACAGATTATCTACAAGCTAGTTAGAGAAATATCATTACAGAATGGTTGAAAGATATCGATCTCTAGCAGATGATTTAACAGAGTTTTATTTTTAATTGTAGTGCAAATACAAGAAATATCGTGAAGCTTCTGTATTTATTATAATTAACATTATAGTATGAAGCTATTCACACAAGGATGTTCAGAAAGTTAGAAGTGGAGTGGCCCAGTTTGGTTTAGAAAGAGGTATGGCTAAACGCGAAGCAGTTTTATGCCTAAATACCCTCGTTCAAAACTGTATTGACCAACGAAAAGACGTTTACATCACATTCATTGACTACGAGAAGGCGTTTGATACCGACAAGTATGACACTATGATAAAAACGCTGCAGAGCGCCAACATCAACAGCAATATACAGCATATAAGAATTATTCAAAACCTCTATTGGAACCAGAAAACACGGGTTAGGCTGAATCAGATAATCAACACAGAAGACATCAAAGTTTTAAGAGGGGTACGCCAGGGGTGTATTTTGTCTGCTATACTGTTCAACCTCTATGTAGAGAATGTCTTTGCTGAGGCCTTTGAGGGCTCTCTGATTATGGCGTTAAAGTTAGTGCATAGCCGCTGAATAATATTTGCTTTACAGACAACGTACTCGAGATACAATTATTATCAGATAAAATAAATAATATTGGGAATTTATATGGCTTAAAAATAAATGCGACAAAAACCAAGTGGATGCTAATAAGTAAAAATGCAATTTTAAGTGCCCAACTGCATATAGATAACTTGCCTATCGAGCAAATGAAGACGTTTAAATATCTAGGGATAACTATAAATGAGATATGGGAAGTTAAATGCCGCATTGAACACGCAAGACAGGCATTCATTAAATTTAAACCATTGTTGTGTAACCGTAATCTCTCCTTTGACCTTCGGTGTAGAATGGTCTAATGTTATGTGTGGTCATTTTTACTGGACAGCATGGAAATATGGACATTAAAAATATCGTCCATCGATAAACTGCGTATACCATGGACAGACAGAGTGACGAACGAGGATGTACTAAGAAGAGCGGGGACTTAGAGAGAGTTGTTTAACTTGATCAAGGTGCGAAAGGTTGGATACTTGGGTCATGTTCTTAGAAGAGAAAAATATATAATACCTCAATTGATCATATAATGTCATGGCTAAGCAATATAAAACATTGGACTGGCATAAATAACACCGGTGAGCTGTGTCTTGCCGCTATAAATAGATGTCTGACCATAAGATAATCGCCAACGCACTGTAGGTGCAAGGCAGTAGAAGAAGAAGCATTTTTATATCTGAATGGTTTATTAGAGATTCTTCATTCTAGAGGCCTCATTTTTATCCAAATGTATATAATTACAACCGCCGTTAACCTAGAGAGACCTGGAGTTAATTTTTTGGAAGCGAGAACCTTCTTTGTAGATCATGTTATGGGCTAATAATTTTTGTTTCATAACTGCTAGTAGACTTTGGAATCTCATATACAATGTTTATTCCACCACAATCCTTTTATGATATACTCACCTCATCAATGAAATGATTTAAAATTTTAAATAAAGCGAGTACTGTTTCTGTGAGTTTTATGGGTTTGCGAGAAAGCAGTTCTACCGGTGTACCATCACAAAATGGCACATATGAGGACATGATATTCGATAATTTGTCGCCCAACTTTTAAGGAAGCTGATACTATACATTTTCGGCTTTATCATCAGCTTGGCGGGCAAAAGTTTCATTCGAAAAGGTATGAAATTATTATTTTCGTTGAAAATGGCACGATAAGGTATGCACCAATGGCATGGGAAATTTTTGAATGTAACTATTTCATATGATATTTTGTAAACGACTGAAGTTGCTGCTTTATTCTCACATGACTTTGAATTTACTTCAAAAAATTCCGAAGCCTTGCTAATGTACTTATCGTGTAGTATTTTTAAATGCATCCTAAGTTCAATAGGTTCTTTATTTTCACTACCAAAAACAAATGAAGCTTTTAGGTTCAACATCCATATTTATGTTAGAGGTAAATTCAAAATTTAGGAATTCTGGCAAATGTTTTCTTGATTTTATTTTCTAAATTATGGTCAACTGTGACTTAACGATATTTCACTACTATCTCATACTAGTACAAGACAATTTGAAAACCTAGTGTTAAAATTTTATTTAAGAATACGATTCAAGTACATGAAAATTAGTTAAAATTCTCGCAATAAGCCACGAGATTGTCTTTCCCGACAGAGAGCAGATTTTAAAAAAATGATTCTGGAGTAGTGAGAAAGACGCTTTAATAGTGTTGTTTCGCATGTGAGAGCTTGTGGTGTCCTGCTGATTCGTTACCTGGTATATTCGAAGTTTCTGACTATTTGATGGTAGCTCATATTTCATAAGATTCTTTATCTCTCCACTTATCTGGGCACACACAAAAATGAAAAAAACCACAAACCCATGCGAATCGTTCAAATGTCATTTCAATAGTTCTTTTTATTATAGTCATCCATACATTTTCTATTTTCTGGATGTGCTTCAAAGCATCTGAAATTTTAGTTTGTAAAATCGGTTGCTTGGGCTTATGCTGTATAAATAATTTGTTATGTTATATACAATGTTCAGTATTTAGTTGAAATTTCTTCCACTATTGTTAAATTTCACAAATTTCGTTTAATTTCTATGAATTTGTTAATTTAAAATATAAGTTTACATATACCTATCAGACAGTTGTATATTTCAATTTTCATTACTCAATTGAAATATTTTATAATATCTAAATCAGTTTTTTGGTTCTAAATTAGCACTCTAAAATCTGGCCAACCACACCAAAAGTTCATCTAACTACTATCTGGCCGAATTTACTCTCGCCCGATTAACTTTCTTCAATTTATGAATACCTTTAACTGGTAAATTAAGCTTGAAATTTTTCAAAAATTGGCCCTCGAATATTGAAAGCTTCAGACACGCTATACTAATTTCTTCTTCCTTCCTCTTTCTTCCATAATAGGTCTAACGTCTGTTCTTTCGTGGTCGACTACTCCTTGTTCCAATTGGAGATTTATTCTTAGTTAGGCAAACACAACCCCACGTAACCACCACAACCCTTGTCCTGCAGTTGAGCCCACTACAACAAACCCTTCTCCTTATCTTACCAAATTTAACCCACGAATCTCTCTCAGTCTTCTTCTTCTTCTTCTTCCGTGTATTAGGCATAATCACCTGTTTTATCTTTGACATCCTTACCTCCTATCCTGCTTCAAGGTTGTCGCTTTACCTTTTTCTGGGTCGGCCGGTACTCCTTCGGCCCAATGGGGATTTATCGCGCGCTAACTTGACCAGTCTGTTGTTATCCATACGACTATGTCCTCGTTCTATTCTTTCTTTCTTGATAGAACCCATTCGTTGACTATTTTGCGCAACCTTCTGATGTTCTCACTTCTTTTCCAGCTGTTTCCATAATTCTTTTGGTTTTCGCCATTTCTGGTCGTGTCTCTGCCTTGTAGGTCATAATGGGTCTTACCGTAGCCTTGAATATTATCGATTTGGCCTCTATTCCATTATTTCTCCATATGGTTTCGTTCAAACATGCTGAGATTCTTAAGGCTTTGGTTGTTTGCTCTCTTACTTCGTTCTCTACTTCTCCTGAAATCTCGATTCCTAAGTATTTGAATTTCATCACTTGATGAATTATTTGGTCGTCTACGATTAGCTTACATCTTATCGGAGTTCTGGATGTGGTCATACACTTTGTTTCGGATGCAGATATTAACATATTGAAAGATTTAGCTGCGCAGTTAAACACATGTAAAAGCCTTTGAAGATCATCCTCATTTTTGCGACTAGAACAGCATCATCATCGTAACATAATATTGTAATATTTCGATCCTTCATCTGGTAGTCCCTTAGCTTTCTTACTTTCTTGATTATTTCTTCCATAATTATATTGAAAAGAAAGGGGCTTAAGAAGTCTCCCTGGCGAATCTCTTTGGGTACTTATATTTGCTCCGTTAGCACTCCGTTCACTTTAGCTTGGATTTTGTTGTCCATGTATATATTTTCAATGTTTTTCATCAAGTCAAGGGTGAATTGTTTATAATCTAGTAGATGTACTACGTCTTTTAGTTGTACTCGATCGAATGCTTTTTGTAGATCTATAAAGCACATAAACGCTGGTCTATTGTAATCAATCGATTTTTCTGTGATCTGCCTGATGATAAAGATCGCATCTGTGCACGACCTTCCCCATCTAAATCCATGTTGCTCATCTTTTAACTTGATGAGACAGTCTCTCTCAATCTATCGTCTGTAATTAGAATTATATGTTGGTTCCATTGTTTTTTACGCTGTGATACACACGTTAATGTTATCTTCGTCACATAATCGTCTGATGTCTCTAAGAGTTTTTTCTTTTTCGACGTTTCTAGTTTTTTTTCTGAATTATAGATCATTATAGGCCTGATTATCACTTTTTAAATTCGCGCCTTTGTTTCTTGTGTTAGATGTTTGTACCGCCATACTACGTTCTGAAGACATCCCATGACCTTATTTTCTCTAGCTACTTGTTCTCTTATTTCGTCTTCTACGTCCCCATAACTGGTTATGCTAATTCCAAGGTGCTTGTATTTCATAATGTTTTATACTATTTGACCTTCTAATTCTAATTTGCATCTAATGGACTCTTTTGATGTTGCCATGCATCTGGTTTTGTCAGTCGAACTAATCATATTGTACTGTTTTCCTGTGTGATTAAATATATTCAATAATCTCTGAAGATCATCTTCACTTTCAGCATTTATCATGGAGTTATCGGCCTAGCACAGGATTTTGATTTATTTCTTGCCCATTTCGTAACCTTTGCCTAGCTGCACCTTTTTGAATGTTGAATAGCATGGGATTAAGCGAGTCTCCTTGTCTCATACCCTTATTGACTGGTACAGGTTTTGTTTGTTTACCATTAATGCGAGCTTGAACTTGATTGTCTGAGTTCATGTTTTCGATGGTCTGAATTATAATGATAGGTATGTTTCTATTGTACAATATGTGAATAATACATTCCATTTTAATACGATCAAGGGCTTATATGAGGTCAATGAAGCATAGGAATGCTGGTTTCTTATATTCTATGGATTTCTCAACAAGTTATCGTAGGATAAAAACTTCATCTACGCAGGATTTTTCTGATCTGAATTCTTGCTGCACATCTTCTAGTGCTGTAGTTAGACGAATCTTGTTTATCTCCTTTTTCAAACATGAGTGTTATTGAACTGTCATATTCTGTATGCCAAGAAAGCTTCTCGTTTTTGCTTAGATTTGTCTTTAACTTCTCGATGGAACCATGGAGTTGTTGGTTACGACTATGTGTGTTTCTATTGCCTCCTTAGCAGCGTCTTCTATGTTCTTTCTGATTTTGTTCCAGCTCTCGTTTATATATTGATCTAAGTTACTAATAGTTCATAAAATATAAAACATTAAAAATTTTTTATTTGCAAGTACTTATATACATTGAAAAAATATAAAAGTACTTAATTTTTTATGAAAGGTAATTAAGAAATTTAATTAAATATACTGCGAGATTTAACATGGTATTCATCCTGGATTTCATAATATTTTAACAAAGCAAGTTGATAATATTCTCATTTACACTGGCATATAGAAATGTCATTGCTACTGAAAACTATTTTATTTAAACCGGATACAATCAGAATCGAATAATGAAATTAATTAGAACCAATGAAATACGATTCATTCCCAATCTTGAACATCTGTGAGTGGTTACTAATAGCCTTGGGTTGTCAAAAGTATCAATAAAAGAAATAAGTTTATTCCAGGTAAAATTTCATAAGAGCAACAGACTTTCTTTGTTTACACCCGCATTATAAGAAAGTTTTTTTTAAGGAGGGATCCTTACCGAATATTATAGTTACAAATAGGGTGTCATAAGGAACTAATAACGTTCCTGACAGTGGAGGTTCGTGGAAACAAATTTTAGATGTTGTTCTACAATGTTTAAAAAAAAACTTTTGTCAAATTTCCATTCATTTTATTCCATGCTGAAATGAGAGACTGCTGGAATGGTTTTTATACAACAAAACTATGAATCGTTTCACGTCTTCACCGAACTCTTTATTTTCTATCTATCGTTTATTGTCTATAAAGAAAATTCGCGAGGTTCTTTAGCTTAAGAGATTGTTAATTAAACAGGAATGCTTCGGGACTCACTTAGAGTTGCATCCAATTCAGTCCAAGAGATCTTCCACGATTATTATTATTCATTTTCAATCATGTTCGAGGAGAGTCAATGGAATGCCTGTAAAAATCCGTAACAAATAATATTGATTGATGTCTCTATATAATCAATAAGAAGAATCTGAACCATAATATTTGGTAAACCTAATAACGCATATTCTATGAAATTATAGATGGCTTAATTTAAAGCAAACGGAAAGTACACCAATATATGTTATATCTTACGGTAACTTGCATCAAAATATTACATATCGGAAATAATCTAAAAGGGAAAACAGTATTCTTAATTTTAACTTTTAATAAGAAAAATGTAATTGTGTTACCGCTTTATAGTTTGGTTTTACGTCCTAAAGGTTTCGAATATAACAATCAATCTGAAATCGTTTATTGTCAACCATTTCTCAACGATACCTTGTGATAGATATTACTGAAATAAAGATAATGGTTTCATTTATTTCAAGATATTCACTACTAACACCAACCCAAAATTATCAAATATATGTTTTAATACCGATCTAGATCTATGTTGATATGTTGACTTTTGAAAATCGATAAGTTCGGAAAATGATCTTACAATTATTTCAGGAGATTTACTATACATTCAGTGGTGATAGTTCCTACTTTAGTTCGCAATTTAATTGACGTCTCTTGTCTGAAATTGTAAGGAAGTGGTCGTTCCAGTTTGAACATAACTTACTTACTTGATCAAATTATGGTACTGAATAGTTTTGCGGAAACCTGTTATTTTTGATATAGAACCCCACTTTGGGAATCGCCGCTTTAGATTGCTCATCTCTATCTCCGTTAAAGTCTTATAACGTCCATAAACTATTATATATAACAACAATATAATGCATTTCTCTGATTAAAAACACAAATCCAAATATTTCGAGTACATTTTCTTGTGCAACTGTTTCTTCTACTTACAACAGTAAATTCTATCATAATATTTCGTCTTGCCTCTCGTTTTTAATCTGTTAATATTTTCTTTGTAACAATATTAAGAACATCTCTTGGTATTTACCAAGTTAAAGATATTTTCCATACCACACCAAACCACACACATACACTATAATAGTATATGATTATTTTGAAATTGCAAATTGAATGTTAAATTTGAAAAATATTTTTTGATTATAGAATAGAACACGTTGTATTATATTATCATTATTTAAATTTTATAATCATCATTTATTTGGTCTTAATTATTTTGAGAAAGTGCAGCGCTTATACACTAGCTGCCCCTGATCGCTGATATTCATACTAAACACACAGTTCAGTGAAACTTTTCAAATGTAATATAAAAACTTAATGAATTTGGCTCCAATGACAAAAATATTGTCCAGATAATCAATTTTAACATATCCATCTAATTAACGTAAAAACGATATAAAATTTCTTTTGTTTTCAGACGCAGACTTATTTTTCGTAGTCATTCATTAAAAATTCAAATTAAAAACGCTAACAAATGCTGATTGTATTTGATTATAAGAACAGGCGAAAAATGATCTCATTAAAAGTTAAACAACGTGTTTATTAGGTGATTTCATTGTATATCAGCTATTCAATTTTTTTTTGTCCCCATATCTAGCCGTTTGATGTTCGCAATTAAAATTTGATGAAATCGAGGAGTTTATTATTTAATTAAATAACTTTAACGATGATTTTTCAATACCCTTCAGTATATTTGTACAGCTACTTTAAATCATATTGCTTCGAAATTTTGACAAAAACTTTTTCACTGTCACTTTAAAAAATAATATTAACACAAATTCGTGATTTGATGTGTACAAAAACTCTAGCTGCTGTAATAACTTCTGCCAACGCTGGTGAAATTGACTGTAACAACTCAGTGATTCAGTGATCTTTGTAATAGCTAGTAAAATTAGCGACTTGTAATGATCAAATCAATTCCTTTCAAAAAGTAGAAGTAGAAGTAGTTCTTCCATTATCAATTGCAGAAGACAGTCAGCGAGGAACAATCATTATTTCATAAATACGCACAGCACTCATACCAACTTAAAAATGAAAAATAATGTTTAATCCTAGCAGAAAATTCGGTAAACATCTAACAAGCCTTAAGTTCACGTGGACTCGCCATCTCCACTGTTTACCAATAAAAACATCCGAAACGTAAACATAAATGCATTGCTATTGACCGAAGCTGTCGGAAGGCAGCAGTGGCTTCGTTTGGTGAGATTTATTTAATTCATAAATTTCCTTAAATAAATGGAAATATGGCGTACAGCGTATGCAGCAAAAGATAGGAGATTATTCAGAATACAATATTACTAATTTAGAGACATGGTGTCAAGTTTTGCCAGCATGTGTTTTTAAACACGAAAAACTGAAAAAACGGATGGCAATAACCGAATCGTCAAGGATCGTTCGATGGCGACAAGATTATTTGACAGATAAGATAGTAAAAATTGTTGTTTGAATGGATGTGCAGCTGATCATCTTGAAAATATAACAGTAGAATTATTTGGAAAGTAATTTAATGAACAGGTTTTAACTAACATATAGATATACCAAATAAGTAGAAGTAGCAAAGCTCAAATTTTAGCATTTATGTTTCAAAAAAATATTCCTGCTCCTGCCAGCGATCGTAAAAAAGGCCCAACAAAGAAAGAATTACTACTAAAGGTATTTATTGTATTGATAAGCTGTGCAAAGAACAGGGTCACACTCTTCTCAGACTACCCCCTTACTATTGCAGAATTAACCCTATAGAGTTAATATGGGTAACCCTAAAATCAGAATTACGAAAATGTAATCAGTCTCCAGGGCTGAGTAAAGAGGTTGTGGGACTCTTAAAGAAAGTTCTAGCAGCAGACCGCCAAGAGCTTTGGAAAAACTGTGTTGAACATATTGTTAAAGAAGAAGATGGGTATGTGGTATCACCCTCTTTACAATGATGACTTCAGTTCAAACGATTGTGACTACCATGATTATTCATAAAGATACTTTGGAATTGAAATTCAGTTGTAGCAAGTTAACGAGTATAATAATGATTTTTTTCCAAGTTCCAAGTGGGACTACAATTAAGTGCATCTGTCTAAATAACGGCGTATAATTCCGTATAATTTATATTCGATTGCCTTTTAACGAATACAAAATTTTAATAGTAACAAAATTGTCGGCAAGGGTTTTTATATAAGTTTTAATAATCTGCAATTGATATTGCTAGAACTATACCAGTACCAAAAGTAAAGAACAGTAGGCCGTCGGCTTAAGCGGAAAGGTAATCGTTAAGGGATCAGACGAGCTGCCCCGTGTTTCGAGTGAAAATTCTCCGATCTGCAACCATATTATCCTTGTGAGCTAGGCAGATTTTCCCATACCTAAAGTGCACCTTGTACTAGAGGGGACTTAGATTAACCAAATTAAGTTTATCTGGGTGGGTACAAATTTTATATTTTTTTATTTTAAAACACTAGGAAATCTCTTCAAAAAATTTTTCTCTGAATAAACTAACTTAATGTTAAGGTAACAATATAAAAATTTACATCTATGAGTTTTGTACCCAATATTATTATTTCTAAATATTATTTCAATTCTACTCAACAAAACGTTTTGTAAACAGATTCTACCTAAACTCCCGATGATGAACACGGACGCCTGTTTACACTGAATTTAAAAAATACAAATATCTCCATAGTTGTAAGATCTCAATAACCTTGCACCTTTAGCCCCTTAGACTTCATGGAAATAACTGGCACTTTGAGGCTGCGAAAACGCCTGACTTGAAGCCGCGAAGGGACTCGCTTAGGTCGCAAAAACGACAATCTTCTGTTTCCGTTCGGAGCCTCTTTGTTATTGAAAGTTTGTCGCCCTGTCGACTTGACAATAACATCATATCTGTTTTAAGAAATGAAAAATAGATAGATATGATATCGAATATATTTTGTTTCGGTCGTAGCATTTGAATACATTCTTCGATTTCGTCTATTTGAGTCAAGCTTTGTCTGGCGTTAAATAAACAAGTAACCATAATTTGATGTGGTTTTTGAATACAAACATTTTTCTGCTTAGATTTCGTGTGCAAATATATACACTTCGATGTGGTATGATGTGCAATGAACTTTTGATTTTAGTTTCAGTATAATTGCTCGAACAATTAATAAATACAACCCTCTACGACACGCTTCTTAATGTAGAGGTATACGGCCTCATTTGAAATTTATACAAGTCTCAATCACATTAGATAATTTTATTAAGTTGCACGTCACTAGTTTTTCATCGAAACGAAATTAAAACATCTTATATAAAAATAACAGTAAATATATTTTTAAACAGCAGCTTTCAACTGTAGTCTAGGTATTGTGGTGATGTATATATCTGATGTTTGACCTCAACGTGGCCTAGCAATGATCGTGATATTCTGTGATCTTGGTCTATCAGTTACAGCTTAGCGACTATAAGAGAAATATCAGCATAAATGTATTTAACATATTTGCTTACTTTTATCTCCGGTAGAGGAATAAATTGGAGAAAAAAATCTTTATTGTTTTGCTTGAAAATAATGGAACTGAATATATTTTCCTCAAATTGGAGGTAACTGTGTAAGTGACTACTGTGCCATGTCAATTGATCAATTATATGAATAGGAAAAACATTTGACGGAAAAAGTAATATGCCGATAATCATGCTCCCTCATAACTCTCTTGCGTTAATACAAGCAGTAACAATTTTGGTCTTGTCAGTCTTCTATTTCAGTGGAATGCGGTTTGCGGTCTCTAACGTGAAACAAGGCATTAAAATTCAGTTTTAAACTGATAAGTTTGTCAAATAGCTCAAGGGGTGTGATAATCTACCAATATATTAATATCAAAACTATTTATGAGTGGTGCGAACGATTAAAAAGTAAACATGAGACAGTTACAGATTAGAAATGGTTGATACGTCCTTCGACCTAAAAAACAGATGAAAATACGCAAAAGTAGACAAACTTGTTCGTTAAAACATGAGTGAAAGGGTTTATCGCTCCTGGCTAAGTCCTACAGCAGCAGGCGACTTTAGGTCCGAGCCACGGTGGCGAAGGACCACTTTCCTTTCGGCATAAGGTCATTTCCACTCAATATTCTTGGAAACAACTGTCAACAGAACCCATTCCGGCACTCCAAAAATTGACAGAAAAAGTAGAACATTTTTTCACGTCTTAGGAAAATATTTTATATATAGTTTTGTTGTTGTTGTGTTGTGTGTGGTTTGTATGATTAATTTATATGTCATCGTCATCGTTTTGTAGTATTTTGTCTCCCCATTCGTTCGGCCATTTGGTCATAGTCATGTCAGTTATGTCGATATTGTTGGGGGTATTTCATGTGTCTATCATGTATTGTACAATTATTAATTAAGCGATTTTGGTCTTTAGTCTCGTTACACTACAGTGTCTCTTAGTTTGAAAGGTTGGTAATATTCGTTCATATGTCCATGTCCTGTAATAAGTTGAGTCGTCTTTTAAGTCAATGTCGGTTGTGATCTACGTACTATTTTGAAGATCGCGTATATTTTGCGTACTGTGTCTGTTTTACCCCTTTTGTATTGCCATGCTGTTCGTTAAAACAGTCGATTTGGTTACTGCTACAAAACATATAACTTAAAAATGGAACGACAGCTTTCTTTTTCACGAACGCGCTCTGTGTCATAAATGCTGATTTTCTAGTTTTCGACAGCTAAAAGTCTTCCTTTCTGTCACATCTGTCGCCATCTGTAACCATTTTTTGCTAAATATATGATAGATAAAATTACTAATCAGTATGTACAAATTCAAATTATATCATAATTTGAATATTTCTTTAGACAAATGAGAAAACTTTGAAGAGATGTACTTTTAGTAACTCTGAGTATCAATCTTAATTGAATAGTTTATTATTTTTCAATATCAATCTTTAAAGATTCTTTAAAAATTCTAGTATTTTGATTTAGATACTGGGTTTTATTCTGAATGAGATTTAGTAAGTTTTTGATATAGACAGGGGGTTTTAAATTCAAAAATAAAACTCACACAAATCCCAACAATATAATAAAAAATAAAATAGCTAATTAGAAACAAATAGTTTGTTTATTGTGTCGTAAAGTATACGTTGAAGCTTACACATTTTGGTAAAAATACCAAAACTAGATTAAGTACTTCACGATTCCTAACAATAAAAGTGTCCTAAACGAAAAACGTCTTGACACAATTCCTGACCAATAGCAGGCCACAAAAAAATTAGAATTAGTACATTACTAATGCAAGGTCCAACTTCATGCGGTTCACGTTCTTTTCAGCAAAATTATTTTATGATAACCTCTGGTATTACAATATTATACCATCATCACAGTCTTCTAAATTTAGTTCGAACGTTTACTTTGAAGTGGTTTTTTGATCTTAACAACGACACGGAATCCTACTAACTCATTATGAGAAAGTTCACAGATGTATTTTTGAAGGAATGTGACGAAACCGTGAATTTAAGATATAAATATTAAATATTAGTTTCTGTGGTAATCGTATATTATATTATGGTATTTTAAGGGTAATTTGGAGTGCGTATTAGCTTATTGTACCTTTAGTTGATCGATGTTTGTTTTATAAACGTTTAGTCATTTAATAGGTCCACAAGTACTGTTGTGAACCATGTTTTAAAGATGCTTTCTTGTTAAGGGATCTGTAAGATATTATAACTATTCTTATAACATTTAAAAGATTCGTTGGGAATAGATGATTTAACGTAGTTATTGAAGTTTGGTAACATATCTTTTAGCTTCATTATATCCGTAGTGTGACACCTCCATCTACCTAACAAATCTATTTACTCTCTATGACATTTTCCATTCTCTTTCTAAATCAGATGTTCAATTCATAATGCGACATACAACATTTTTGCGCACGGGTTATACATTTCTTATTTTTATTGCTTTTATACCTAGAAATGAGAAGCTGAACAAAAAATACTTCTGAATTTGTTTTTATAAGTATAAAATCTATGAAAGTATATAGAAAATCCACAAAAAGATGATTTATTGAAATATACCAAAAATAAACAGTTTTAAAATGGAGTTAAGAAATTTGAAAATGATTTTTTTTACTTTTTTCCGTCATATTCGGCAGAAGTTTCTCTTATTTACCCCAAAATATACTCTCCCATCATGCTTTCAGTATACTGACCTTGGTAAGTAAGATCTCAAATTCCACTATGTCTTGATGGAAGCGTTCCCTTTGTTCTTCCGAATAAGCTCCCATCCTATCTTTAAATTTATCTAGATGAGATTGTAACATATGCATTTCTACAGACAGAAAAATTAGTGATTATGTCAGTGATCATCTCTTCATACTTTTCAACTTACAAATATTTGAAAGCTTTGGACTCATGATTAAGAACCTTTACAAATTGATTAATAAGACCCAATTTAATATGCAAAGGTGGCATTAATATTATTTTGGAATAGACAATCGCTCCTCGTTTAACATTTTCCTACTTCGTGCTCAGTACGTGCAGGCCAATGATTTTCTCGGTAGTGAGCGGCATCATTTCTACAATCCCACAGACATAAATAACAGGAGTGTTTAGTATAACCATCTTGCATTCCTGTCAAAAAGCACACCATCTTGAAATCACCAATAACTTCCCACTTGTATTCCATAGATATATTTAGTTGCAGTTAAAAACATGTTAATACTGTTGTAATTTTCTTTGGGATATACGGAATGTGGTAATGGATTCAATTGAAATTTGTTTCCATTGTGAAGTAGAACAGTTTTCGAACTTTTAATTGAGTTGTTAATAAAAAGACGCCATTCAGATGTATGACATGGAATACTAATTTCTTCAAATAGACCTTTTCCGTCATGGCAAAAACAGAAGCCATCTTTCTCACTGAAGAAACAAGAAAATTTTTCATGACGTTTTCTTTGACGGGATATACGAACATCAGATTTAATTAAATTCCATTGTTTTAACCGTGATACTAGTAATTCGGCTTTATTTGTTGGAAGATTTGAGTATCTTATTAAGTCATTGAGATTTTGAGAGTTGATGAGGTGTGGTATTTTTGGTTCAGATTCAAAAACGAAACTGCAAACTTCATGGCTCTTTTCTTAGTTCGGTACCAACCTACCATAAAACGTAACGTAACGTAAATCTAGTTCTTGTTATTATAAGATAGTTGATAGATTAAAACAGTGAAAATGAGCTTACCGTCATGACTGTATCTTTAAGAGATACATGATACATGTGGAGCCCATTTTTCTCTCTCATCCAAATTGGCCGAAAATATAACAAAACGAGTCAGCATCTCGTTTACAACTTCTTGTAGCCATTATGCACAGATTGATATAGTGAAAAGTGATATGAAAGACATTATTTCTCTGTAATATTTGAACACCAACTGCAAAAATCAAACAATGTCAAATTCTTAAAAAGCAAATATTTTAAAATTCTAATCA
The DNA here is from genome assembly GCF_026250575.1 of Diorhabda carinulata. Taxonomy (NCBI): domain Eukaryota; kingdom Metazoa; phylum Arthropoda; class Insecta; order Coleoptera; family Chrysomelidae; genus Diorhabda; species Diorhabda carinulata. The sequence continues at coordinate 19,213,483 of NC_079462.1, forward strand.
CATTTCTTTTTATGCACAGAATATATTAAGTAAAACCCATGCGCAAAAAAATAGAACGACCGTATCTCAAAAAAAAGTTATTGATAGTATCATTTGAGTCCTTATCGAATCATTAGCTGGGAAAATTACTTAGAATATCATAATAATAAGCTCGCAACAGATCATTCACGTTTCTAAGGGTTATTTAGAGGTAGAGAACAAAACTCATACGTGGCCATATTCTTCCACCGTAAAGTAATTATGAATGATATTGCAAGTAACAATTTTGGTTGATTTTCATATTAATTTTATAATAATATTTTTTTCGCTTGTTCAGAACTAGTCCATTTTTAAGAATTTTGTCATTGATGCTGATGAAAGTCATTAACTGCATTAAAATTTCAAATTTGCTTACTTTAAATGGGGGTGGTCGTATTTTTGAGATTATGCTAGACAGGTATCACAGTAAAGTGGATTTTGTTGATAAATTTTGGTGACACAATTATATTTCATGGTCAATAATAGCTTTGTTTGCAGAGCAGTCAAAAACTGTCTCTTAATTGTCCGACACATGGCGTTCGCAGAACTAAAATTTCTCTCTGCTGATAAATTGCAAGCATTCTCAGGACAAAATATAGTTGTTGGAAACCGTTTTCTGACAGTCAGAAAAATCCGTGGATTCAAAGGAAATTTTCAGCTGGAGGTTTGCGCACTTCATAATAATTAGAAAGCTTTTGCTTGATTTGGGATTTTAACTAGTGTAAATTTATAATTATTCCTGATTTGAATTTTTTATTTCCATTGAAAATGGTGAGTTGAAAATATCTAATATATTTATACTTTCAAGCCAAGTTCTCTTTTAATTATGGATACAGGACAAATAAAAACAATATAGTACTTTAGAATTATTTTTACCAACGATGAACTGATGAACTGAGTTCTTCATTGAGGTGGAAGAGTTAATCGGAAGATTGAACGAGGTGAAAATAAAATAAGGACTATTTAGAGGTCTTAACTATACACCAGTATGATAAAACATTGAGACTTTTGAGTAAATTGGCCAGTCGCAATTAAAATGACAGACTAAAGACTAAAGCAATCTCAAGTTTTCTTTCTTTAAAGTGATCAGTTTGGTAAATTGAGTGCATATGACTTTACTGTAATATTTTTATAATTTGCTGAACATAAATCAGCATCCTATAGAGATGTTGCTGACCGATTTGGCAGAGCAAATGCATGTAAGACAACAGTTTTCAGCCAATGGATTCTCAAAAGTTATAAGCGCAATAAAAGGAACCCATATTAAACACAAACATCAGAGATTATGTTTATAGAATGATCGTTTTCTGGTTATTTGAATGACAAATAATTAATCCGTTCGCAGTGCACAAAAGTCAGAAATAAAGTCATGGACTTTATTCAAATCGCAGAAAAAAATTTCGAACTTGTCCGGGATTTGCCAGTACGAATAAAGCTAATATTCGAAAAAAGTTCTCAAATATTATATTATTTACCTAACAAGCATCTTATGCAGCTCTTAATCTGGCAACTCTCTCAAATAATAAGTGGCAAAATATATTTTTTTACTGATATAATATAATTAAAGTAGTGGCTTATGAGAATAACAAAATACTTTTATAGTTATTGTACAAGGATATATTGAAAAAATCTTAGCCTACCATAGAACCAAACAAAATGTTAATGTCAAAATATTTTATTACTCCACATATTCTCCTCTTAATTGGATACATTTATTACAGCGAACCTGCAACGTCTCTAGTCCTTTCAAAAAAAATGTGTCCAGGAGCGTTGTCCTGCAAAAGCGAAACACCTTTGGATAGCTTTCACGCGTCTTTTCTTTTTAATTTTTTTTCCCGTAGAGTTGTCAGTAATGTCGAATAGTAATCTCCAGTTATTGTTCTACCCTTACCCAAAAAATCAATCATGATTACTCCATGGCAATCCCAAAAAACTGAAGCAAGAACTTGTCCAGCAGATTTTTGGACACGAAACTTCTTAGGTCTTGGAGAACCAGAGTGTCACCATTCCATCGATTGTTGCTTTGTTTCTGGATCGTAGAAATGAACCCAAGTCTTATCCATAGTAACAATTCGGTTTAAGAAGTCTACATCGTTTTCAAATCGAGCACAGATCGAACGCGATACTTCTACCCTTGTACGCTTTTAGTCAACATTCAAACATTTGGGGATCCATTTTGCAGCAATTTTTCTCATGTCCAAATTAACGTGAACTATATGATGAATGCATTCGTATGAAATATTCAGTGCTAAAGATATCCGTTTTAGCCCACAATTCGACGGTCTGATAAAACCATGTCAGGAACTGCACAGATATTTTCGGGGACTGACACAGAAACTGGTCTTCCCGATCGGTCATCATCTTCAATGGAAAATTTACCTCTTTTGAAGCTTGTACTTTTCACGGTAACATACGAAGGACATTGATCACCAACGGTATTTTAAGCATATCTTCGTAAATCTGCTTACCTCTTAACCATTTTAAATACAGGTACTTGATGATGGCTCGATACTCCAATTTTTCGATTTTCACAATTTCGGTGGATATATTTTTTCTTTTAATTTATTGCATAAATCTGGTTTACATTTTTGACGTCAAATTTTAAACTGACACTTCTAATAAGTTATTGTTCGTTGCTATGTTAACGCAATATTTTGTTTATGAATGGAATTGTTTAGGCTAACTAGATATCAATACATCCTCGTATAATAGCTAGAAAAGAGTTTTCTTTTGGTGCTATAGTAGCTCTATATAATTATTTTTTGTGAATAGTTGACCACCTCAATAAAACAGTCGAGTAAAATAGTCCTACTTATATGAATAAGAGCTATTTAAATAATGTATAAATGTAATTCTAACCGTTTTGAGCACAATTTAGTTTTCGAAAATTGTTATGTAAACGGTTATTTTTCGTTAATAAAATACTAGGTCAAATACAAGATAACAACAATACAATACCGTTTTAATTACACTGTCAAGGGTTATACTCCTTTTTTAAAATTTGAATACAACCTAAGAGGTACTGCATACGTTAACGCCTATTTTGAGGAGAAAGGCGGCTATTATTTGAGAATGTTAAAAATATTGAAGCATTGCTGTACATACAGACAGTGTTGAAACATAAAAATGATTATTCAAAAAATATCTTGCGTCTTTGTTAGGTCAGAAACTTCTTATAATTTACATCTATTTGTGACGATCTAATAATTAATTATCATCTGCTGATAGTTTTGGATGCTTCCATTCCTAAAATCAATCGCTCATAAATAAACAATACATTAGAATCTAAAACGTTGGTTAGGTTAAATTAAACTTTCTGTTAATCTATAAAATTTTATTCCATACCAAACTTGACACTTGACAAATTTTTTTATCTATATTTATAACCGATTTCATTTGTCTTTATTTGTTATTCGTTGTTTCCAAAAATAAGTTCATTTTAAAATATATTTCTTTTCACTCTGTATGAATCTCATTTTCGCCGGAAATTAGAACGGTTAGGAGTGAAGATATTTTAACGACTGCTAGTTAGTCAGTATGAAAATGATTTGGGGACATATTTACTGCTTGATATTTATATACACACAGACATACAGCAAGCACTAAACATGTCTACTTATCATCTAAAGAACCATCAAAATTAATGAAAATATGAATTTCCAGATGTTTAATATTAGATCAAATAGCTAAAATGAGATCTTTAAGCTAATTGGTTCCAAATTGTTTGTCTATTAAATATATCGTGGTTTTTAGATTATTTGTAGTTCGTTTGGAAAGGAATATCATTTTGATATATGTTTTATTATATTGGTTACAGTTTAAGTGCATTGTTCTTTCATCACCAGAAATTATTTCAACCCCACCTCATATAAATACTACAAGGAAGATTGGAATTACGTGGTAGTATCAAAAATTCCGCTTCCATATTACAAAAGAAAATTTACTTAAAGCAGCTCAAGGATATAAATATGTGGCCCCTGGTAACAAAATAGATACAACCCACTCACCTTTAAAACAATCAAACCTAACGCCGGGAGATCCAAGTATGAATCTACCAGTGAACATATTGGAATGGACAATGTGAAGAAAGAATCTAGCTTTACACGAGAAGACTTATTCAAGTAGATCAAAAGTGTTAATAAAGGTTCTGACAGGAAGGCTATAGCTTCTTGTAAATTCCAGGACATACAAAGGTTTGAGAAGAGATGATGTCTTACATATGGATCCGATGACTCCACTTAAAGTGCGGCTACCGCGATATTCGGATGCGGCAAATGGACGCTATATATTGGCAAGGCTGGGGATCTCACAATGTTTAAACACTAAGACTATTCCTTGCCTACCTCCACGATATCATCTTCTACTCTGTAAACGACTTCTATTCTAAGATTAATATTCAATTACGTGCATGCTGCATACTGAGCTATCATTAACGCTATCTTTTTACTTTAAGGCAGGATATTCATGTCTAAGGTACTGTTTAACAAAATTTGAGAATATATTTGTCAAGATGAGGCAACAATTGAAATACCAGTATTTCCTTTATATTGCGAGTGTAGAGAAACAACAAAATGGAAATATTTAAAATTTCATGTGGCGAAATAAAATTTGGAGGACTCCCTTGAGAGTCTGCCTTAGTTTGAGTCGCATTATTGTGAAAAATCTATAACCAAATTATATATGGAACCTCGGCTTAAAAAAAATGACTAGTCTACCAAAACATCAAACAATTAATGCTAACTCGAACTCGATTTCATGTCTCATGACTTATTTATTTGGTCTGTGAAACTACTATTCATAATTGAAATATTAATTGAAGATAGAATCTTTATAAACTTATAATGTACGATTAAAATTGTAGAGTTTGAATGATAATACAATAATTTACGGGAACAACCATAATTGGCAGTCTAATGAAAGTAGGACTAATAAACTCTTAAAAGTGCAAAAGAAGCATTTTTCACATACTTCTTAAAAACAGGTATTTACAATTTATTTCCAAATGAAGTTGTATTGACAATACTAGATACCAGTGGCTTCCAACCTGTGGGGCGCCCCCCTAAGGGGCACGGCACTAAAAAAATCGAATAGGTGTTAAAAAAATGAATCAGCAAATTAGATATACGTAATCCACAATCCTCGCTACGAATTTTTCGAGTACAAATGCTAAAATATCCATCCATCCTCTTGCTGGAACGAAAACATCTCGCTTTCTTACTGATAATAATAGAGATGAAGTAAACTTGTTTTATAACACGAAGTTTCTTGTCTACTTGCGTTTTTAGTTTGGTACTTTAAATTAATCAATGCAAGTGCATAAAATTCATGCTTCTATGCAGAAAGATAAGAGTACTGCATTTATAAAAAAATTGGAACTGTGAACTTTGAATGATAGCTTTGACGTTCGCCACTTTTAAAATTAGGTGTCTTGCTGATGAAAGTAAAGTTCTTATTTATAATCATTTGACTAGTCTATGGAAGCGGTTCTCTTATTACTTTAAAGATCTTGACATGTCCAAATGTGAATGGATTAGAAATTCGTTTGTGATTGAAAAATATGATGATTTTGGACTTACGTTAGCAGAGTAGGAAATGATAATCTATGGAGTAGAGGACGATTTTCCTACTTTGACAAACAAAGTTTGGAAATTTTATTGCCATTTGTCACATCTTACCTATATGAAACTGGTTTATCTACAGTAGCTGACTTAAAAACAAAGTATCGATTTCACTTAGTGACTGATAAGGAACTGAGAACCGCGATTTCTTCAATGATAATACGGTTTGAGAATATTTGTGCTGAAAAGCAAGCTCAACCGTCGATAAAAATTTCATGTTTTATTTTTTTGTATTATTGTAAGATTTGTTTTCATTACATTTAGAATTATTTTTTATGTAAATTTTTACTTAATATTATATATTATTTAGTAGCCCATTAAATAAGTTATAGCATCAGCTGAGTATTTATGGAATTAGATTCTTATAAAAATTGAAGGGGCGCGTCAATTTTTTTAAAGGGGGTTGTAAGTACAAAAAGGTTGGAAACCACTGCTAGATACAGTCGATACAAACAGAAATCTTCTGAAGAAATGCCTGTGACATGTTTATCATGTCATTTGTACTTTTTCTTGTGCAAACATCCTTTCTCAGTCAGATATTGCCGTCCTCTCTGGAATCAGTACAGAAAGGCATAAACGTAGTTGTCGCAATTATAAATACAATATATGTCAACATAAATTGAAATACTGCGGCCTTCTCAAGCTATAATAGACATCAAAACCATTCATGTAACAAACACAATGCTATAAACATGGTTTTGGATTATCTCCATGTATTGATACGCTTCATGGAGTGCATTTTTGATATAAGATATAAATTTGACTTTTAAAAATTACAAACAAGTAGGGACATTCAAGGAAAATTGAGTTAAAAAGAAAGAGTCAAGTTCAAGCACAATTTAAGATATTGATAATGTGCAACCAGGTGGATCAGGCATATCAAGCATATCTAATGACTGAAATAGTGTTAGGTGATTATAAAGACGGCATTATAAAGAATCATCTTATATTGCAGGAGTTTTTAAAAACTAATAAGGCGTTTTGGAGTGTTTTTAAAGCGTTTTCTTTCAAAATTGACATGTTAAAATTTTTTACGTAACGTTTGGAAAGTATCAATTTACACATTCAAACATTTTCTCTAAATACCAACTTCAGTTTATTTCGTCCTTGTATGGACATCAAATAATTTCTAGTGCGACACAAGAAAATGTTTTCTATCAGCAACGCATGAAGATTTCTAACACCTTCTGCACCTGCACCGAGACACTGTTTTTCTTCCGAAATTATTCAACTTTTATAACAGCTTAATATTCAAAAAATTGGAATTTTTCGGCGGATCGAAGGGCCACAAGACGCCAATTAGTTCAAGTGAAAATTACTAAGAAGAAAACGATTTTTTATATTTTTTTTGTGTCAATTTGAGTATCTTTCGGCGCTTTTAAATTTTTAGAAACTATTTTTCCTAATAAATATATTTTTGAAATTTTGAACGTGAATTTCGACGTTTGTCGTTATGGTGTCCAAGAAACAATTAAGTGTGATAAATGTATTATATATAATCTCAATTTGACAATGAAAATATATCACCACACGCGTTCGGAATTAAAAAAATTATGATAAAACCTATATATCTACCTAAATATCCATTTCCGTTGGAATTTTACATTTAATCAATTTTCAACAAATTAGACGATTGTTGATTAAAAAAATTTTCTCATCATGTTCTTCATCATCCTAAACTAAAAGTAAATAATTTATCACTTTTTATTACTTTTTTTATCACTATTTTTAGGTTAACGGTTCTCTCCAAAGCTATGATTTTTTTTAATAATAAATTATCATTCATTTGTGAAAAATTGATAAAAGAATGCTGGTCAAGTACCTTGAACAATTTTTTTTACTTGACGTACTCACTTTTGAAAAGGTGTGCGCCACCTAATAATGATTAGCGGAGGGCTATTTTTAACGTTAAATTAAAATTAATAATATTAGAGATACTGTTCTAGAAATCCCACCCTCTTTTAGTAAATTTTATCCTCTGTAAGGATTTTTTTTCAAATATTAAAAAATTTTACCAGACCAGATTTTGATGTCAGAATACAAAATTAATTAGATGACAGTATGCAGTGATTTGAAAATTTGCATTACAAGAATTCGCAACCAACCACAGGGTTAAGATACCAAAATGTAAGTTGCTAATTGGATTGTTGATCTTCAAGAACATGGGCTACCGTTCGAAGAAATGGTTGACATAATAAACACTGTGTGGATACTTTTGTAACATTTCATCATTAATGGCACCAAGAACCTATGAAAGATGGAAATCAACGAATACATCAATTATCTAAATAAAAATAAAAATTTTCCATTTTTTGTTTCTGGGTTGTTATTTAAAATGGAGATGCAGAAACGGAGTTTCAGTATCAAATAAGGATTGCTTATAATATACTTATATCAACAAGGAAGCAAATAAAATTAATTTGAAAAGAAAATCTATTATTTACAACAAATCTCGTTCCACGTAAATACATATTATTCTCACACATATACGAGAAGCAATTTTTATTCAAAAGATGTAAGCACATTCTCGTAGATCATCAAACCCATTTTGAACATGATATTTCCCAAATTACCTCCAAGATAACAGCCTGCATCTATAAAACATCTAGATATTATGATGTCCCATAAACTCTGATTTCGGCGAAGCGACGTTACAACCGCTAACTTCATAAAATATTTATAAAACAATCATCATTCGGCCATCAAGCAACATGGCTGCTTACACGCGGGAATCTACCAAACTACAAACTGTTATGAACTACTCAAATATTTATATTTGAATAGAGTCTCCTCTTAAATTTGTTTTTGGGAAATCGAAGATCTACTTAGTTTCCTTGTTCGTTTATATGTTTCAGTAGGACTTGGTTTTTTATTGCAAATTGTGTGGATTTTTTGTATTAGATTGAAATAGAATACGCAAATATTGCATATAGAATATGAAAATGAATTTAGAGTAAAATACGCAGTTCCATTTTATGTATTATTACGCAATCATTTATTTTCAACTATCTACTCGCCTCACTTCCGCAACGGGCACATTTATTAAATATTTTCTGGTTTGTGGGGAGTTGTTTGTACGAATGAGTCGTGTGAGTAACATATTCATACTCACAGTTCGGGAATAGCCCGGAACGGCCTCTTCCCAAGAAGCCTAATTGTATTAAAATAAATGAAAAATAACTACTATTCACTTTTATGTAACTAACCTATTATTTTTACAATGCAAAAATTCCATTATACTTCGATTATTTACGTGTGTTGAGTAATTTCAAAAAAATTAATTACAGTAGAATGTGTAGAATAATTGTACGATATTTCTATTTAAAACTAACTCTGCATGTCGGAATAGAACTGGTATAGTTCTTCCAATATCAATTGCAGATTATAAGAACCTTTTTGTTTTATTTACCATAGACGTAGATAGCTCATTTCATAAATTTATTATTTTTATAAATACTTTTAAAAATATATATATCTTATTCAAGAAAGTTATCGTAGTTGTAGTCCTACTTGTAACTTGTAAAAAAATAATTATCAAACCACGTTAACTTTCTACAACTGATTATTAAATTATAAAACGTAAATAGACGAGTAAAATATACCTGAAAGGAAGCTTGGTTTAAACAGCGTACAAGACGTGAACTGAACCCTTTTTGTACCCCATTCGTCTGTAAAATGAAATTCCAAAGTAAAAACATAAAGGAAAATGAAATCTTTGCAAATAGAACTAAAGAAGAAAAACATTTCAATTCCAAAGTAACTTTATAAATAATAATGGTAGTCAGAATCGTCTGAGCTAGAGTCATCATTTGATTCAATAACGAAGGGTTGTAAAGAGGGTGATACCACATACTATATGCTATAATTTTATTAACGAATTCCACAACCTCTTTACTCAGTTCTGGAGACTGATTACATTATCGTAATTCTGATTTTTTACGTTTGCCCATAAGGGTTAAATATACAATAGTAAGGAGGTAGTCTGAGAAGAGTAAGACCCTGTTCTTTGCACAGCTTGTCAATGTAATACATTTTCTCTAACTTTAGACCTTTAATAACAGCAAGCAATTCTTTGTTTGTTAGATCTTTTCTAAGATTGTTGACAGGAATAGGAATATTTTTTTCAGACACAAATGCTTTGTTACTCCTACTATTTGCTATCTTAAGGAGTTGCCGCGAGTGGTAGGATGCAATGTCCATAACGATTATTGATTGTGGTGGAATGTTAGGTAATATCTGTTTATTAAACCACTATTCGAATAATTCTGCTGTTATATCTTCATGATAATGAGCTGCACAGTTTTTAATTTTTTTAGCGGATATTGATAAAAGCACGAAACCGTCTTTGCTTCCAGCGTTTACTCTATCATAATGCGTTTCCCTTTAGAACCCAACCCAAATTCACTATATACTGACTGTAAAACCATGTTTCATCTAGATAAATTATGTGTCTATTAGAACTTCGGTACTCTTTTAACTTTAATCTTGTCGCTATCGAACTATCCTTGACGATTCGGTTTATTTCCCATAAGTTTATTCAGCTTTTTTTATTTAGAACCACATGCTTCTATCTTTTGCTGTATTACTTCTAATGTCGCAACCCTGTTTTCCTTATTGTATAAACTATAAATCGTCCTACGTATAAAATCTTGAGTAGCTTTGTCAACTGATTTCAGTTTTTCTTTACTTGTTTTTCGGTTCTGTGAATGATCCACAGCAACCCCTTTCGTGACTATTCGATAAATGGAAAATTTATTTACTCTAGTTAATTCTTATTATGATTGCACTATCAGATTACGGAGTATTTAAAATAACTTACTGTGTTTGTATATCCAAATCTTTATTATTAAATTAATACCTGTCTCTATTCTCACTACACTGTGTAATTTCCTTGTCGTCATTCGTCCATGGTCTAAAGAATGCCATATTTCTATTCAATTAAAGAAATTTATGAATTAAATAAATCTCACCAAACGAAGCCACTTCTTATCGCAGACTGTCTCTGGCAGGAATATTTCGAAGAAATTTTGTACTTACAACTTTGGCCAATAGAAATAAATTTATGTTTACGATTCGATGTTTTCATTGGTAAACAGTGGAGATGATGAGTCTACGTGGACTGACGGTTTGTCAGTTGTTTACCGAATTTAATACTGCCAGTAAACGTTATTTTTCATTTCTTAATTTGGTATGAGTGCCGTACGTATTTATGAAATATTGATTGTTCCTCGCACTCTACCATTGATATTGGAAGAACTATAATAAATTATGAACTTCTAAAGATCGTTCGGGGCACATGCTTTCCTGGCGTTCCTGACAAGAGTATTCATATGAATTTATTGGCTCCGCGATCTTAGCACCCCATGTGTGGAATTTCGATTGACAAATTATACGATCTAAAAGTTCAGAAATTGGTTATAAAACGTCAGCTGGTATTATTAATTGGAAATTGGTCATTAATTGGCTGGAAAAGGATTAAAGTTTTTCAAATTCATTTAGAAATTTTACCCGCGATCGAGAAGCAATTGCTGATAATTGGTCAGTTTGTATTAATATTTGGTCAGTACATTTTAAACTTGGATTATCATCATCATTCCGACTCATCCCGTTGATATCTTGTATCACAAAAACAAAAAAGTTGATAAAAATTGGAATGAAACTTTTTGTAGGAAGTAGGTCTCTATTACCAAAAATTCAATATCGTTTTCGCAAAAGATGTGGTACAATACACTCCGTAATTCATTTAGATTCATCACTTTGCTTCTTTGGAGATTTATAGGGGCGTATGATTTAGTTGATCTAAATATTTGAGCAAATAAAATGGAGAAAATTGGATTCAATGAAACGGTTTGTGCTAATATTATTCATCTGTTTCATAACAGAAAAATATTTTTACGTAATCATAATAACGTATTACATGATCCACATACTTCATATAACGGTTTACCTCAGGGATCTATTTTGAGTCCTACCTTATTTAACATTTATTTTAACATTTTAACTTCACCCATGATTCTTATGAGCAATGTTTAGAAGACCTAAATGAGAATGAGCGTGAATGTAATCAGCTACTAACAACTTGGTCCAATAATATGGGATTCAGTATTTCTCAGGATAAGATTGTTTTGGTATGTTTCACTCGATATCAATCTACTTACCTTGCTGATTTCACGATTCCCTTTTCGACGAATTCGAATATCTAGGCATAAAAAATTACTAAGGACATGGAACATCAATGGAGTATTAATTATGTTAAAAAATGCAAAAAAAGTATAAACTTGCTCATAGTATTTTCCCAAAGAATATGCCATCTTTGTGTATACATTATACAAGGCTTATGCTCGTTCTATGTTGGACTTTGGTTGTACAAAATATGGAGCAACATCCAAAACAAATCTTTTAATTATTGACCGTATTCAATATAAAACCTTAAAAATTTTTGTGGATTTAACGATGACCTGACCAGGCAGTTTTGACAGAAATTCAAGAGCCACCATTAAATATTCTAGACAATTTTTAGCCGAAATACAAATAATCAAATACAAAGCATTTAATACGACAAATAAAAACAATTAGAATAGCAAACATTTCTTCAGTTTATTCTGCCAAGGCGCTGACAATAAAACAATGCTTATCATGGTGCCTACTAAATCCAGTTTTGGGTATTCTACAGTCACCATTTTGCATCTGCAACAACGTAACGATCGGTGACACCAATCATATTTTTCTAGAGTGCTAGCAAAACGAAGCGGCAATATCTAATTTATATATTTATTTGACTTTCCTCTCCCAATAAATATTAACTCTCTCCTGGCGAGCACAAATAAAGCTACTTTAGATACTGTGACAAATTTCATTAAGGAAGCAAGAAAGATCTTCAAATTATGCATATTCATCAGATAGAACAGAAGAAAAATGTTTGTGGCCAATAGTCTCAGGATATCTCTACTACCACACACACGCACACACACTAAAAAAAATCTTATTGTATTTGATGGTTTCAACCGAACGTTCAACAATCTCTTTGAGACCTTGGTAGAACCATTTTTTGGTTTAGATGTAAAAAATTGTCAAAGTGCATTTTCAACATCTCCTTTATATTCAAAATTTCTCCCACACACAAGAATTTGTATAAGTAGTAATCTGAAGGTTCAAGTTCCGGTCTAAATGTTGGATGTGTAGTAGCTCAGTACTCCCAAGCTTTTCGATCTTATTCCGCGTACAATTCGCAGTATATGGTTTAGAATTTTCTTGTTGTGAACCTGCTTTCGGTTAACTAAACCGATAAAATCCCATAAATTCGTATCAGCTGTCCACTATATACCTCGGCATTGATAGTTCGACAATCTGAAAAAACTTCAATTCAAATGGGATTTTCAAAAGATCCGTGGGAGTCCGATAATCGGCGAGTACTGGCACTAGGTTGATTTTCTACTGCATCTATTGTAACCTCAGTATCCCACGCAGGTGGACGATAAGAGCGTCAACGATCTTCGAGCGTCAAATATCCACTATTAAAACGATTAAACCAACATTGTGCTATTTCCTCATTAAATGTGTCTTCCCCTTGAATTTTACAAATTTTCCAGGGCTGCTTCAAACTTTTGTTTTCAAAAAATATGAGTACATGAAGCATGTAGGAAAGTGTAAATGATAAGTTATCTAATGAGTTTCATTTATAACTATTTTAATATTTATTTAGCAACGCAAAGTCAAGAAATTGCAAAATAAGGTGCTATTTAATAATAATAAAATAAGGTACTCATTAGGTGCTGAAAAGTCAATATCGCGAAAATGCCCAAATAATTAATACGAGTTAGTTTGTGGGAGAAAACAAATTTAAAAATCAGGTATCTCTATTAGGATTTAATACGTCGGCATGTTGGTTTTAAGGTCTCTAAATACTTTAGGAATGATATTTCTCGACTTTGTCCTAATTATTTATTGAAACCTGATTAGCACCTAATTTTATGTCGGTTTTCAATATGGAAAAATCCTACTAGGACTTAGTACATCAAGCATGGTGGTCTTAAGGTCTCCAAACACCGTAGAAATGATATTTCTTGACTGCCTTTTGATTATTTTGTGAGCACTCAATTAGCACCTCATTCTCTAACAATTTCAAAGATAAAAATCATTCCCTGGACCTATTGCGTAACTCATGGCAGATCGATGGCTTTTATCACCCATAAAGTTGAATGTATTGCAATGCTTTCTTTCTTCAGTGAAAGAACTTAAATATTCAGCATTTTAAGAATTCATTTCATATTTTGCCTATTTTTATAGTAGTATCAGGTACCCTGAATTTTTCTCCCGTTCGCATATGATTTTTTTCATCTGAATTTCCAGCAAGCACCTAATTAACACCAAAGGTTCCTGCTTAGTTGATATCTGATTGAGTTCCTCAACAATTAATGTATTATAATTATTTTTATTGCGCAACAATGAGTATTCCGTTGATGTGAAAATTACAGAGCATGTAATTTTTGAGCTTGGCACCTAATTAGCACCTAGAATGCACCTAATTTTGCCATTTTCTAAATGTACTTCCCTGACTTTGCGTTGCTGGCGCAGCAGAGCTTAAATATTTCTCCTCTCAAATCGCAGACATGATTAAATATGATATGGAGATATTCTAGGCTGTTTGATTTCTCCAGTTATTATTATTTCATACTAAATCTAGCATAAATTCTTAACCACATGAAACCGTCCTTTCTCTGGTTATAACACATTTATCGCAAAAATAGCGTCTCTAATACTTAGAGCACTTCTGAAACCAAACTGAGTCTCTTCCCAATCTTCTTTTGTAGTGATCTGAAAACAATTTTGAGAATGTGATTCATAAGTCTTATTAGAAATTGTACATCTACGAAGTATCCATATGAAGTGGACATTTCGAATTGCCAGGTAAATATAAAGAGCGTGAAAATATACAAATTTGAGGTATTACACTCCAACTAAGTGGGTAATTGTGAGGCTGGAAACGAATCCTAAATTAGAAGAAAACTAATTAGAAATCACTTAAACTGGAAACGGATAATCGTGGAGTAACGCTACTGAAACATATCTTCCTGAAACCATTTATTAACCTGTCCAAGTGAACATAATCCGTATAATTATATTTTAAAGCATTCTAAATATTCTACATTATTCATGCTTGACAAACTTATTTGTAAATGAAAAAACACATTGAAGTTGAGATTAATTAATGGAGACGTTCAGTTATATTTAGACCCACGGTTTTAAATTTCCTTTTTTTTTCATTATCTCATAAATTTCTTGCCAAACTATTTAATATACAAATGTGATTTATTTCATATAAATCGAATCGCAAATATAAAAGTATCATGAATAACTTTCATTGACAATTTACTCTTTAATTGGTTCTATAAATGAGTAGAAATCAAATTATTCCATCAACATTATCATCAAGAAGATATCTATAATGGTTGGAAACAAAAATACCGGTTATCTCCAAAATGCATTCAGAATATGCTTTAGCAAACTGGAGCAGAAATTATAAAAAAATACCTACAATACATATAATTCACACTTCATATTACGCAAAAATATAGATTATGAATTGGAATACACTATGAAGAAATTAGTAAAATGAAGACTAGATACATTTTTATAGCGAATCGCTACTATATTTATCTTCTGACAAGAAGAAATTTGAATCAGTTTTTGTAATTATTGATTCGCTGCAACTTAGAATTTAGTTCAACTTCGCCCCTTTCAAATATGAAACATTAGAATTAGTTATACGAAGTACTGTTCTCACAAAATTACCATTTCTCTGTGTTTTTCTGTAGCTCATGGTCAAGGAAGAAAGAATCAATCACTGTAACGACAACTGAAAAGTTAACTTAAATCCGTCGAATCCGTTAATTTAAAGGATTGTTCCAAAGTCTAAAGACACAATTGTAAAATTTTTATAAAAAGAGAAGAATGGTAATTTGCTCTTAAACATTTCAATAATATTCGGTATAAGTGGAGTGAAAGAAACAAAAAATTTACAAATAAACAACCAGAGTCATGATTTCGCTACACGATGTTTATAAATTTATGTTTGTAATATAAATAAACTTCTAACCTGCAGTTACTCGTAGTTTAAAGGAACATTTTAAGTCTTCAACAGTGAGAGAAAGATCATACTGTACATGCAATCACAGGACACACGAAGGAAATTCCTAGGATTCGACTCAGTGGAAGATCGTTGCTTCAAAGCGAGCAATCTCCAAAGTGTCTCCAACTTTGGAGAGGGTCACAAAGAGGATTGGAAACGTTTTACTCTTAAAGTAAGTATAAACAATATCTCTAGACAGAGTAATATGGATGAATTTAGTGATAAGCTAGGAGTATAAGTTTGAAGCATCCCAGCCTTCAACCTACAGTAATTCGTAAATTAATTACAGGATACACGAAGGAAATTTGACACAGTGGAAGAAACTTGATGCCAAGCCAGCAACCTCCAGAGAATCTTCAATTACTGAAAGGTTGAGCAAGGAGACTGCAAACGTATTACCCTTTAAAGTAAATTTAAACGTCAACTCTCTTTCTAATAATTTTCCTTTATATTTGCATATTTTTTCATTATAATACTACACGTTGTTGAAGGAACAGTCCCAAAAGGTGATTTCATCAAAAATTTTAACAACCATTGAATAAACTTGAGCGTTGCACTTGTGAGTAACTGTTACTGTTTAAGTTTAATAAATAAAAAACGACCCGTCAATGTAATTATCGAAAGTACCAGTATAAATATTTAATTACTGATGATATTTGGTATGAGTTTTAAAAAATAAATGTGATTAGTTTCTCTCCAATAAATCCAAATTTTATTTCACTGCTTTAACAAAAAGTTTAATTCATTCTAAAAAAGGGAATTACCTTGTATTATATCTGTAGAAAAAGTCGCAGAATTAAATTCACTCCGCCAACAGTCACGATAATCCTCTTTTAATTATTGATCAAATTGTATCTAATATTTATGAAATTTGCGGTATTTTGAAATTCGAAGAGCACTAATTCACTATTCATTAGATTTTCCTTGTCGACTGGGTGATATCCATTTGCAAGTGACCCAAAAATGCCACCATCCTGATCGGTTGCTGAGATTCGGGTCATCTATTTCCCATAGAACCCATTTCCATAAATTTTCAAACATAGCGAAGACCTTAATTATTGGTATTAAATTATGATTTTTATAAATTCTATTCTCTTCTGAACGTTGGTCCAGCTCTCGAAAATATTTCTCCCTCCAGCTTAATAAAATAATGAAAAAATAGGGTCTTAATTGTTATTATTTCCAGTTAGTATCTAAAATGTAACCACCAGTCACCACCCAGTAGATGTAATATCTCATAAACTGACGTATGAAGTTATTATTGATGCATATTCGGTCGAAATGTGTTCTGACGGAATCTGACGAATTCATTCGAACTAATAAACCCCTGTTTTCCAAAGAGTGTTTCTACTGGCAGTGGCCACCATACAAGAACGTGCACAACTTCCTCAGATCTAACTGACTGATTTTTTCGACAACTTTATTTTAGGTGTTCTCGTCAATTGAAATTGTAGTCTTGGGTATAAGAATAGGTCTTTGAGGAAGATGAGAGACAAATTCTCCAAAGCATTTGAAACTCTCCTCTGTCATCTCTACAGGAAAATGATTGGTTGACATGCATGTTTTTCACCATCCATACCAAACATGTACTGACTATCAGAATATCAGAAAACGCAAACTGCTTCGTTGTGACAAAGAGTTCGGATACATACATAAAAATCCTTACAGCATTCGTTTTTCACTCAAATTTGTGTAGAGAACACCTAAATTGGGAACCATGTATGCACTTTTTCAACAAGGCAACCTCAAACTTCATTTGAATGGAGATATTACTTGGAGGTGACTTTGTATGTGGTATGTGGTAATTTTGTATTTCATATCACCTATTTATTTATTTAAATTGGATACATTTGGTTGGTACACCGTGTATAGTGGAATAGTGGAATATTTGAACAACTTTTAGCTTCTTCGTTTATTGTAGTCAATTATTTTTTATAAGTAATCTTGTCTCTAACGTCTTAAATATTTGTTTTTTTTTTGTCTTTTCTCATGTGAACTTTCCAACTTATTCATGGTCGTCCTCTTAGTCTAGCTTCCATTGGTCTCCAAATTTTCACTTTGTTTTTTATAAATCTGTCTGTCGTTTCTCTACGTATCCATCTATTTAAGATACGTCGGAATGTACCGAAATCCCATCTAAGAAAAGAGGCATATCGAAATAAATGATCAATTTCTTTAAGATGTCATTTTTTCATTAGAAAGTTGTAAATAAATAAAATAAAAAGAAAATCTTCACAAATAATAGATAAAAACATTACTCTTGCTGGAATTTGGCATCGAATATATGTACCTTCCCAACAAATGCACCTATTATTATTCAATAAAACGCTAATTCCCAACTATTCCTACTTTGAAATGCGCAAGAAAGATGATCGGCAAAAAAGAAAAGGCAGGAAGAAGTCTTTGAGAATGGTGCGGACCGTGAAATTCGTCGGTGCGAACTACTATAATTAGTTAATTAGGGCTCGCTCAGAAACTGTCTCTTCTCCCCATTCTACAATCTGGCTTGATTGATTATCTGTCGATTTTTAATTAAACATGCTGATACAATAAAGATGTGCAGTGGCGGCGAGACTGATAGCTTTCGGTTTGAAATTTATTCGGGTCTTAACAAGGAATTTTAAATATTGAAACGAAAATTTCTGATTTTCCTCAATAGTAGAAGTGGAACACATATTTGTACAGTATCTTAATCATCATAGAAGTTATACGGTTGGTGCAATGATCTATTTGAACTTACGCTTTCATTTTTTGAGCGGATCATCCGAGGATATATTAGTATTAATCTATATTTCTATAGAAAGCACGGAATAAATATTAGAAAGAACACACTTTGGTGTTTTATGGCCCCATTCCTACTACAACATTCATAAATCAGTTGACAAAGACTTAGTTCCTATTTTCAGTTTATATATTCGAATATCAGAACAAAAACGTTTAATAATTTTGATATTATGTTTAGTGCCTTTTGCTCCCTATTGTATTAGATGTATCGGGATTGAAGTGTACTTTCCGGAATATAAAGATGCCTTTATAAACAACTCAACACATTTTGTTGATGATAAAGAAGTGATGAGTGCAGGCGATATAACTATTTACATAACTATTTGTGATAAAACTTGTAGTGGTCTTAATGCTCTCGATTATACAGTCTCTTTGTTTACAAATAATGACTTCAATGGTGAATCTTATTAGATAACTGCTCTTAATAAAATTATAATATTATAATAAAATAAATAAGAAAAGGAAAATGTAAACACTACTATCTTTGTCAGAGAAAATGAACAATATTTTATAATTTTGTTACCTGGTACCCAGACTGCAATTTTAGAAAACAATGTTCTCCTATTAAGTAGTTTCCTCAAGGTATGATTTCCAAAAAAAATTTCATCTCAAAATACATGGAACTTACGGTAGTAAACGATCCTTTTCTATTTACCGTAAATTATATCGAAGTATCCAAATAGTGACACTATGAAGAACCAACAGAATCAAAGATTTTTATCTTTGATAGACGGAGTACTACAAATTGAGAATCAACCAACGGAGACTCTAATAATAAATAAGACAAAAATATCAACTTTCTATTAAGCAAAAACAAATCTCGTAATTGAGTTAAACGTGACCAACTTTGGATTCCTTGTACATATTTTTATCATCAGAGGCTATCGCTTGTTATAAGATCCGAACAGGTGAATTATTCTACGTGCTAGTGATTCGTCGTAAAAATGTCCATTGGTCACACAAAGCAACGAGTTAACCTTGAATTTTCTTATATACGAAAGAGAGCTGCCACAGAAGCTCATGCAATGTTAAAATAAGTGAACACGTATACGAGGATGTATTGATATCTAGGTAGCCTAGACCAGTTTCATGCATAAACAAAATATTGCGTTACTATAGCAACGAACAATAACTTATTAAAAGTGTCAGTTCAAAGTTTGACTTCAAAAAAGTGAACCAAAATTACGCAATAAATTAATAGAAAAAAGATGTCCACCGAAGTTGAAGTATCGAGCCATCATCAAGTACCTGTATTTAAAAGGGTTAAGAGGTAAGTAGATTTACGAAGATATGCTTAAAATACCCTTGGCGATCAATGTCCTTCGTATGCGACCGTGAAAAATTGGACTGCAAGTTTCAAAAGATGTAAATTTTCCATTGAAGATGATGATCGATCGGGAAGGCCATGATTTTATCATACCGTCGATTTGGGCTTAAAAGGATATCTGAAGCACTGAATATTTCATACGAACGCGTTCATCATATAGTTTATGTCAATTTGGACATGCGAAAAATTGCTGCAAAATGGATCCCCAAATGTTTGAATATTGACTAAAAGCATGCAAGGGTAGAAGCATCGCTTTCGATCTGTGCTCGATTTGAAAACGATGTAGACTTCTTAAACCGAATTGTTACTATGGCTGAGACTTGGGTACATTTCTACGATCCAGAAACAAAGCAACAATCGATTGATTGGCGACACTCTGGTTCTCCAACACCTAAGAAGTTTGGTGTCAAAAAATCTGCTGGAAAAGTTTTTGCTTCAGTTTTTTGAGATTGCTATGGAGTAATCATGATTGAATTTTTAGATAAGGGTAGAACAATAACTGGAGATTATTTTTCGACATTACTGACCACTCTACGGGAAAAAATTAAAGAGAAAAGACGCAGAAAGCTATCCAAAGGTGTTTTGTTTTTATACACAAATCTCATGTTGCCATACAAAAAATTCTTGACTTAGGGTTTGAATTACTAAAACACTCTCTTTATATACCTAACCAGATTTGGCTCCGTCCGACTATCATCTCTTTTCTCAACTGAAAAAATTTTAAAAGGTTGATCCAACGAGGAGGTAATAAAAGCTGTGGAAGTCTGGTTTGCACAGCAAGAAGAAACATTTTTGTTGTTAGGTCTGGAGACGTTGCAAGCTGGCTCTAATAAATGTATCCAATTAAGAGGAGAATATGTTGAGTAATAAAATATTTTGACATTGAGATTTTGTTTGGTTCTTTAGTAGGCTAAGAATTTTTCATTATATCCTCGTAATGTTAAAAATTATTTCACTATGCTAGACATATTCACTTAAAAATTTGTATCCATGAGCTTATACAGATTGTATAATCGGAAGCTTAGCTAAGCAGTTCTTGTTTAATGTCCAACAAGTACAATTTTGAAATTTCTAGAACCTATTGGTAAGCAGTTTGCCTTCGATTTTAATATCAACCAGTCTGCTGATTCAGTTATCCCAAGTTATGAATATTAGGGATTTATATTCGATGGTATTCTGGTATATCGTACTTTCATTTGTAGATTTCCATTATTCATAAGTGTGGGTAATCCTTGGTCCACTACGACTGGAACTACATAACTGGTTTAAACTAAACTTTGTATTTTTGTACAGCCAACAACAGTGGATACCTTGAATTGCGCATACTTATGTATTCTTATAATACATTTTTTCTGCTTTGATATACATTTTGGTTTTGCATCAACTATAACGTTTTGGTAATCCTCGTAAAACTTAAATTAATTATTTTCATTCTTCCTCCATTTATTTCTTGTAACTTGTAGGTATAAGCATAAGTGGAAGCTTAATAGAAATATTTAGCCCCAACAAATAATATCCGTCGAAGGAAAATGATCTGTTTGTTTTTCTTTATTCACCCATACTCAACTTTCTAATTGTGAATTGTAATCATCTATCGACCTTCTATGATTTGTGGGTACAGCTCATAGAAGACTTGGATACTTGCCAAAACCTCTTTAGTTAACTATAAGTTGAAGAATCCACCCTTCTTGGCTCGAAGCTAGCTGAACATCAATTAGATTCTCAGATACAATCTAAATATATTTTGATGACTATTGAAGGTTAGTGATAAAGATTTGTGTGGGTTTAATGAGATGTACACCGTCTGAGTATATAGGTCCTTATGTGAGAAGATGGAGAACGATTGACGGAAGACAAAGTGCTGAAACAGTGTTTTGTAAAAATATCAAGTACAACATTTCCAAGCAGATTATATACATTATTTTTTAAATACTCTTAGCTTCTATTATGCTAACAGGAACTAGCGACATGAACTCTAACGTTTAACTAAGTCTAGTCGCACTCAAGCAACTGTTGCTTCTAGGCGTCAAAATCTGATTATGATTATAAAACCTCAGCCATAATTCTTTTCCACTAAATTGAATAACCTTTCATTTTAATAAAGACCGAAATAGGTCGAAACGTCAAATTTTGACTTATTATTTTGGACTGATTTTCTCTCAAAACAGGCGCCAATAAGAAATCACAATTATAATGTCTTTATGAAATATTAAGTTGTATTCTATTACATACTTATAACATGATTTTTGAGTTTGGAAATAAAATTCTATTTGCGTTATGACCAGAATTATTCTGTTTAATAATGGAGAATCATCAATAAATTTAAATTATATTTAAAAAATAAATGTTCATGTTGTTATCATTCTTACATCAACAACTGTATTGATAATGATTTTGTAATTGACAATAAAAAGTCTGTAACAATCAGGACGACACTGAGTTAAGTTCTGAAGTTCAAATGAAGAATTTTTCGGTGTCTTTCATTAACAGATGGACAAATTTGAGGAAATGACACATGTTTTTTAATTAAGTGTGTCAAAATGGAATCAAGTCGATATTTTTTGGGTATCGAAAAATGTTTAATTACGAAATGACTAAGACATTTCTCATTTTTAGGATTTGTTAGACGGAATGGAGTTGCCTAAAAAGGAAATAAGATATAAATGGGTATATTATGAATCCAAAACTAAATACGGTAAGTCTAGAAGCAGATGTCAAGAGTTTTTTTTTCTCAAGCTTCTTAAAGAAATCTTGAATAAATATAAACATCGTCCAATAATACAATAAAATCTTAGCTCTACTGCTTGTTCGTATAATTTACCCATCAATTAAGTTATGAATTGATTAATTCTTCCACTAATTTCAATAATTATATCAAGCAGATGATTAGTAACTTATACTTGTTATTTGTGCAATAATAAACTAATTTGTATTTTGTTAATTGGGTTCGAATTTCTTGGCTCATGTCTCCCATGAGGTGAAACAAAATCAAATTCTGAATGTGAGTAGCATCATTGTTACAATTCATACAATTAATGAAATAGCCCATAAACGTATCTTTCAATTCTATTTCTTGTACTTAACTATAAATAGTTCGGGTTTATTTTAAAATTTGTATACATCTCATTTACTACAGTCGACGACACATATGTTTGCGGCCGACTTCTGAACCAGCCGAGCGTCAAATGACATATCCAGACAGCTGGGAATTTTAACGACTAACAAATTGCCAAATTACTATAGCGCGACTTTCTAACTGCTGTAGGTAATTGGACGTGGATATATTCTTTAGTGAGCCTTTCATAACCCATAAATAAAGTTTTCCATGCTCTTTCGTTTGGGAATAGAGGAATCTTTGTAAGAGCTCAAAATGGCACGTCAATAGAAATCCTCAAATATAGGTTTCGGTAAATGTAATAGGATAGAATAGAGTCGAAACGTCAAAAACTATTTCTATAACAACACGTTAAGCTAATAATTGAAATGAATGAGAAAACAACAATTATATATACAAGGTGTTTCGATGAAAAGTAGCAGCCCGATGAAACTGTTAAGGTAATAACTTTTTAAGGTTTAAATTATCATTTTAAGCTTTCAACATAGTCTTCTTTTAATTCTATATTCTTACTCCAGTGATCTGTCTTTAACAAGCAAAAATCCAAGGTTAGTAAACAGGAAAAGTCGTTGGGATCAGATCTGGTGAATCTATTCGAAGTGCAATTCATCGAAGTGTGAGCAGATGCTTTATCCTGTTATTAATTCACCTTCTTGAAGACAATCGATCAACACAACCCCATGACTATTCGAAAGAACTATCGCCATCACTTTCCGGCCGATGAAACAGTCTTTGTCTTTAAAATCTGCTATTTTGACGATTTTTCCATTTCAAGCGTCTAGTATTGGATTTATTTCATTGGATTTCATCTTCATTTATGAACCGACGCAAAAATCTGATTCAATGTGCTTAAACTGTGCCAATGAGTCATTCGTAATATGCGCTGATATCATATACACGCATAATTTTCCAGCCAGTATATGGCAAATGCGTTTTTTGATATGCCAATAGTGTTTTCTATCTCGTTAACTTTGATCCAATGGTCGCCGAAAACCATGAATAGATGTTTTTTATCTTTGTCTCTAGAGCATGAGTAGTACATTTTTGGGATTATCTAGCAGCATTGGCAGAAATAACATTCTGATGAGGTTGTTTGCCTAGTGACTCTCTTGTTAAGTTACTCCAAGGGATTTTTTTTGGAAATATGAAGATTTGTAAGATCATATTGGTCCATTGTATGAGCCCCACCTTTGTAAGTGTTGTATTACAAGATAATATCTGGTTTTTCCGAGATCGTCACAATTATTTTGGGGCATATGGAACTAAAGTCATGTCTCTTTTGAAACCAAACACGCTCGATCCTACTGTCTTCCGGTGGTTAGCTTGAAATTCTGGTAAGATCTCTTTTCTATTTTTTTTAGATTCCCAATGGATTAGACGTCTAATGCTTCAGGTTGAGATCGGAAATTTTTTCACCATTTGTGATAAAGTTAGATTCACGTCCCAAATCACCAGACATTTCGGATTGAGTTGGATCACTTTCATGCCCATTCAAAATGTACTTATCGTTATCGACAATTTCTGCCCCTTTTACTGAATCGCAATCACTCTTCAATAGTTCTTCAATCTGGATGAGTTGGTACACAAACTGAGTAAATAACTTAACATCACGCCGAAGATTGCGTGGTGTTGCTTAGGACTACCCAAGAAAATAAACTGAAGGAGGTGCAAGATCATGGATCCTAATCTAGAAGCGAGATAAAATAAAAATAATACTAAAAGGTCATTCTGAGTCTACCTCTCCAGTTGAGGGTTGAATGATAGAGACCACTCTCCTGGACCACATATTATCATAAACAAAAGAGATTTATTTTTCCAATAATAATTCAGAATTTTTGGTTCGATGAGGAGTGTAATGAGAAGCTGGAGGAAAACTGGTACGTCTAAGTATACTAAAAACTGACTCGATAGAAGCCAAGAGGAAATATTCAGAAATCCGAAAGAATACTAAAAAGATACTCAGACATAAAAGGAGAATATACATGCACAAAAAACTACAAAATGTTGAAGACTTTTTACCAAAAGGCTGAAAATACAAGAGAGAATACAGTTAATTACCAAGCACCTCATATCAGGAAGAACGAAAGAAATAGATCCACATAAAAAAGTTAAAAGATGGACTCCTTTGAAGGAGTATTAAATAGACAAGAAATAGAAAATGAGGAACCAAATGATGAAGAAATTTTAGAACAGATAAAAAATTTGAAAAACATATGCAGACTAATACAGAAAATTAGATATGAAGAACAAATGCTTGAGAGATGAAATGATGGAATAATATGTCCAATATTCAAGAAGGGAGATAAAAGCAGATGTTAAAATTATTAAGGGATATCACTTCATGATGTAGTGTACAAAGTTTAGGGTAAAGTTGGGACAAACAGACTCAACGAGTACCAAGAAAGGATAGTCGGAGAATACCAAGGAGATTTCAAGAATTTAAGAGGAACAACGAATCAGATATTTACCTATAAGATAATCATGGATAAAAGCTATTAGCGAAATCTTTGCCTTCATATTATGTTTATAGATTTTAAGCAGGCAATCCTAAAAAAATTGTTATTCAAGATGACATTAGATAACTCACATAGTTGAGTAACGACTGTTGGAATTGTATCAGACAAATTTAGGGTTGAAAAGGGATTGAAACAAAAAGATCTAATATCGACAGTGGCTCTAAATCTCATGTTGGAAAAAATATTACGAGGAAAATAAATAAAAACAGCAAATAATTGTATGTGCAGACGATTTAGCTTTAATAATCAGAACAAAAGAAAGAAATGGAAATAGCTTTATGTAAACTAAAAGAGGCTTCAAAAAATTATGGATTAAGAATAAACCAAGAGAAAATAACGTATATGGGACTAAGACAAAATGTGATTGGTAGAAAGGACGATATAGGGATTATAACGTGAAAGTATTAAAAATATTAAATAGATAAAGTTTGTGAATTCGAATACCTGAGAGCAAGTGAAACATGGGTTTTAACAAAGACTGAAGAAACAAAACTGGCTATATAGGAAGGAAAGGTGTTAAGGAAAATTTTTGGTGGAATAAAAACAAATGAAGGACAATGGAGAAGAAGAACTAACGAAGAATCATATAAAATACTCATTAATAACAAAATAAATAAAAACCCAAATATTAAGATGGCTGGAGCATACTAAAAGGATGCCGGGAAAAAAACTTGCAAAAAGGGCCATTAAATAAGAGGGGAAACCAAATAAAGAAATGGTTGGATGCAGTTTTGAAGGATATTAGAGAGGAAAATCCGAATTGGAGCGCAAAAGTACATAATTGCAACCTGTGGAGAAGAATTGTGAATTGAAGACCGATGAAAAAGAAAAATAAGTCATGAGCCTTAAAGGCCTCTAGTTCTGTAAATATATAATAATTATTAATATAATCCAGAATTTCTATTGAATATATTTATCTAAATATAAAAGAGCGTTGTTTACGTTGAAATATTAAATTAAATGAAAATATAAATAAATAATTTATTTCTAGATGTACATCAGAATAACTGAAATGATGCTAATAATTATCCAAAATCCATAAAACGACCGTTATTTACGATGAAAAGCTTAACAAAAATTTTAATTGATGGGTCTCATTTATTTCAAACATTATAGTAAAAAAGATGATTTAAGTGACATCTATTAGAATTTAAATTCGCAAGCTCTTATGAATGAAAATTTCTCTCTTGAAAGAAACTGGGTTGTGCGCGCTATCTGCTATTATTATATAGAACCACAATAGAGGGTAGCTGGGTGAGTTGAAAATTTGCTTTTTAAGATCGCCAATAGAGATCGCGCACAATATCTATTTAGTTAATTTTCCATTATATCCACAGAGATTATGGTCGTATTTGGTATTTATATGTATTTTGATATATGACAATTCTTAATGAACTAATGACAGTTGAAAATTTATAATTTTCTATTATACACAAATAATGAAATAGTCATTTTCTATACTAATTAAAAATATACAACACTCGTTAACAAGTCAGTTCCAAAATCTTGTATTTATAATTACTACATTGCTTCAATATAAGATAAATAAACAATAATAGATAACTTACAACTGAAGTTTGAACCTCAAACATTGGTTTAAGATGCAAACATAGTTTTTTTTATAAGATTTATAGATAGCGTTTACCGACAAACTTCGGCGTAAACGTTACCGGCGGTCTGGGGATAGTTTAAATTTTAGTCTGATGTGGATTTGAGAATTTAAATGTAACTTTTTCGAATTGTTCACATGTTTACGATATTTAATTGGGTGAAAAGTTTCGATTTTGAAAAAATGACTGAAGATACTCATATTTGATGAACAAGACGATGGTGATTAAGAAAATATTAACATTGTCGATTTACTTAAAGCTAATGTAGTCTTAACTCTATTTAGCTTTGGTTATATCAGCGTAATTAGAGCAGCAGCCTTAATTCGCTTACGAAGATATTGACATCAGCAGTACCTCAACATTAGAGAAGTTGCACAATCTTTTCTGTTTTTTAGTTATTTCTACATATTTACACTTTTCTTAAACAATTGAAATTCAAAATCAATATAAGAGAATTTTTTTCTCGGTAAAGTACAGTTATACTATCGCGCAGGGGAGAATAGACAAGAAAATGTGGTTTCAGCTGTGACCTGTAAAATAAAGCAACTTTATTTATTCTTGGTTTAAATGGGAGTTTAATTAATAGCTGAATCGTAAATTTCCAATTCTCTAGTCATAAAGTTGTGCCTAATGAAAATATTCTTTTATAAACGAGTGAGCGTAAAAATGCAAATTCGTCTCTTTTAATTCCACTGCGGTTTTCCATGACAATTTCCCAGAATCCTTTTATGTTCTCTGATGTCTCACCATTGAGTATAATTAGTGCTTGAAAGACTAAGTTTAATTTTCTCATACCAGTCACTGATGATAGAATTTTCCTTTAGAAGTAGTCATGTAAACATCATATTTTGTGAGGCATCGTTGCCAAATCTGCTCATTTTTGAGACTATTAATTTAGTTAAATGATTAGTATGTGTAGTCTGTAAACATGAGACAACATTGCAACTTTTTTATGTAAAGAATCTGCTTATCAATTTTTTACTATTATTCTGTCGTAATAGAAATATAATATATGATATGTGTTAAATCATTTCTCCAATCAAGAATTTTCCTACAAGTTATTTTTAATTCATATTTACTAACCTAGTCTTGGTAATAAAATGGCGGAATCTATTTATCCTTATTGAAAGGTATTTAAATAGAACATTAACTAGGGCTGTAAGGAAATCGAATCAATGATCCCTAATATTTCTTGTCAAAATAATAGAGAGGGTGGGCTTGTCAAAACACCACCGACTATAGTACATTTTAATTACATGTATCACTTCATACATTTACTGTCCGAACTTCAGAGGGTGAGAATATTTATTTCATCTGATTCAGTGGCGGATGTAAAACAAGGTGAAGGGGAAGTGATAGCATTAATTTGTTGATCCCAAGTGTAGTATCAAAATATTGTAAATTATTTATATGTAGACCGAAAGTTTCATACCTAGTATTGAGCTTTGAGCTGGTATTGCAAATGTAAATTTTCAATCTAAAAATTGTAAAATTATGTATTCTCTTTGATACTAATGGAGGGAATTGGAAATGAACATAAGATTGCTGTTTGATTCAAGCTAACAAGCACGCTACAGCAGACATCCTCTGATACCATCCACACTTCCATTTGCAAGCCATTAGCTAGATATTTCGACCCGTAGTCGCCGATGATATGAAATAATATTTTTTGTGTTATATAACATGCGTCTTGTATATTAAAATATGATTCCTTTAATCATGTTAATTCTAATTTTAATAATTCAAATTATGGTAAGCCGTTATTCAAAGGAAATAATAGCTACTTTTCTGGTTGATAACTCGATGAATAATTAATACAATATTGTCTCTATATGTATATAAATAGTCGTCAGAATCTCTTATTGCCAATTAATTTGCCAGTGGTACCAAATCAAAAGATTCACGCGATAGATAATCTCGAACTATTCTTTCAAATTACTGTTTCGAAAAGGTCTCACTAATCAGTTACTCATTAATAAATAAAAACAAATTTGATTGAGTGAAATTATTGCTAATTATAATTAAAAAAAAAACACAAATCTCGGCCACATTGGCTAGAAAAAAGAATCATTGAGCGTTTTACCGTTACAGGGACCAGTAACTTAAGAAATATTCTTTTCGAATTTTCGTATACGTATTTGTTATAAAATATGAATAGTCATAATTTATTTTGAAAAGGTTCGTGGAAATTACACGATAAATATAGCTTTTATTTTTTTGTATCCAAAACGTATCCCAACTGAAGACGCAATTTAGTCCAAATCCTAAGATAAATAATAGGTATACTTAAATTTTTTTGATGAAATATTATTCCAGAAATTTTAAACCTCGTATTGCTAACTGATGAATGTACTTCTCTTTCAATATATTCAATACATAACTTAGAGTGCATCATTTTACTGAAAAAAAAAGAGAATAATTGCTTAGTGAGCTCAGTAATTTTGAAAAATATATCTGATAACATTGCCTTTTATGTCTTCACAATGACTTTAGTTGTGTTCTACTTCAACAATGAGAGATAATAAAAATTATAATGGATAGACATAAAATTATGAGTGTGTTATTCAATAATTCAATTTGTAGTTTGTGACATGGAATTACTAAATTCTGAGTTTTCTACCCTTTGCTTTGTTTATTTGTTTATTATTTCTAACAATATTCTCCTAATATTATTTATTATATTTTCAAAATAACTGGTAATTATATGAATTTACTCACATACGTTGAATCAGCTATATATAATAAAGTGAAAATTAGATTCCAATCCAAATAATCGAGAAAACTCCAAATCTTTCTTAAAAAAATTATTTTAGTATATTCAAAATCAACAAAACTTGAAAGCTTGAAGGCAGTCAGTTTTGGAAATACTCTAAAAAAATTGATAAATTGCATCATCGATCTCATCCTCCGTGGTGAAACATAGCCCACGTAAATATTTCTCTGTATTAAAGAATAATCAGAAACAATATGTGGCCAAATCCGAAGCATGGGGCTAATATTCAATGACTTTTATTATTTTCATGTAAAAATTCAACTGTCTAATGTGCAATTCAACACTAATTAGCGAATATTGACTGACTAAAGCACTATTCACCATTATTTAACATTTCTAACGTTTCGGACCGTGATTCTAACTCTCTCTGTATTTTGGAAATTGTTAAGTATATTTGAGGTACAACAATATGTCAAATGGAATTTACCGTTGCGGACCAATTACCAAGAGATGCCTCAATGGCTTGATCTTGGATTTCCTTCAATGATACGTTCGACTTTTCCAATGCTTAGAGCAATAACTGGAGAATGGGTTCTACCAGAACGTGCCTATTTATGAAAGAATATTCATTCTCATTTAAATTCGCTGCACCAGCGAAACACGGTTTCTCGTGAATGAATTTAATCATCAAAAATACGGAGCAATCGTTCCAGATTTATTGTTATTGGAGCACCTACAAGAAGAGATGGATTGGTTGGATGAAAGAGAGGAAATGGTTGCAGTTACTGCAGCATTGCTTGTGCTACAATATGAATCCAGGGAGTACTGGGTTCATCCAATAAACCAACGTAGGCACGAATGTGGTGAATAGCATGTTTTGTGGCCCGAAATTAGCAATAACGATGACAGGTGTAAAATGTATATCAGGATGACCAAGAAGGAATTCGACGTGGTTTACAAATTACTAGAAAGTAAATTAAAGAAGCGAAATACAAATTTTAGAGAAGCAATATCTCCAGAGAAACGACTTTTAATAACTTTAAGGTAGAAAACAACAGAATTTTCTTAAATACAACCGAGTATAAAAATATTATAAAACTAGACATAATATTATTTTTGAAAAAGTAGATTAACATTTTATAAATTTGTAAAATTAGTTGATGTGTTGGAAAAGGAACTTTCTTGAGTATTTTCTGGAACATAAGTATTGGTTTGAGATTGTCGTTTTCATTGGTCTCGCTAGTACTTATTTCGGAAATTGTACAAAAACTCATACTTTCGTACTTCTTCTATAAATTGTACCTCAATTAACATAAAGATAATTATAGATATATTACGGAAACGAATATAGTTAAGGAAACACTTTTCAGTCACCCTCAGAACAAACTAGGCACAGATAGTGAATATAACCTACAACACTTTGTAACACTTCTGACGAAAATCTGACCAACGTAGATATTGAGAACACGCGCTATAACGTTTTAAAGCGTGATATCGGTCTCTGACGACACATCACAATAATATGCATAGATCTATTTAAAATAACGTAATAGATATTTATATGACACATGTTAATGCGTGTCATGTTAATGCGTGTTAACAAGACACGTGTTAAAAATGTGTCCTTAGTTTAACTCCTCCAGATTCGTGATATCTCAAAATATTTAGAGTGGCAGTCGTGTTATTGTAAACCAAATTTATCTTATTGGTTTGAACTGGATCGCTTTTTATTTTTCTAGACTGTATTGGAATACATTTTATTGCGTAACATCAAAATGACATGTGTTATAATGAATTAGAATAAACTGGAATGTTAAGTTAATAAGGTTCGTTCCTATCGGATTCAAATAATTATTGCAGGAGTTTCTCTATTTATACTGAAATTATCAACTTCTTTTCGAATGGGTAGCCTGATATCACGTCTTTCTTTTGTTCCATCATCATAAAGTCGTAAGTGTTTTTTTTTTGGTATTCTGACTAATTTGGTCAGATTTAAGTCTAATTAATATCTGACGTACTTGCGATGGGCAAATACTACAAATAGACTTTGCTTTTTACCACATAGAGATGCAAAACAAGGAAATAGTATAAATTAGAAATTATAAAAAGTACTAAGCGACCTTGTCTCCCATATTTAAAACGTTCTATTAATCTTAAGTCAATTAAAAGATTCTGACGTCTTATACGTATTTTTAACCCGCCGCTGTAGCTAATATAACCTCAAATAAGATGGGGTGAACGAATTAACAGATGTGCCCCGGACCTAACAGACGGTGCTAATGCCTTTAATAAGTTCGCAGTCCTCTCGAGGATACTTTGGTTTGATGCTTCGTCGATCACGAGAGAACTGTGTACAAAATCGCGGGTTAAATTGCCAACTTCTATTTCGATGTGCTCGGGCTAGTAATGTTGACTCCATTAAGTGAACAACTTACTTCAGATGGCTGAAAAGATCGTATTTAGCTAGTTCCAACTAAAACTGATATTATGATCACCAGAACTAAGTAATTTGTTATAATTATGATGATTTTACTTATTAATATTAGAAGTACTGCATCCAGGAATAATAATTCGACTTTGATTTTCTGGTCATTGAGAGAAATTACGATAGGTAAGAAATCGTGTTAACAAATATTCAGAAAAAAACTAACAGCTAAATACTCTCATGTAGATCCTCAGACAATAGAGAAGGTGTTTGATGTATGTTCTATGGCGATTAGTTCCAAACAACTTCACATTGGACACATACCACACATGATTTGAATCTATTGTATTGTACAACATTGTAAAGCATTAGCATTAACTTTTTGCAGAAATTCCTCGTAGTTCAATGTCTAATATGTAGGTGTACATTGTCTTGTGGACGCTTATTCAGATAGGACAATAAACTAGTTTGCTGGGCATCATCAACGTAACTGCAGCTACCATTCTGCCTCGACTACACACAAGTTGTTATGATGATTATTCTGCACCAGTTCAAATGTTGACGACAATGATCTTCAACCAAAGGAACCATTAATGAAAAGAGACCTAAGCTCAACTGCAGCGGTATACTATACGTTCGATAACATATCTATGTCCTTCCTCAAGCAATTTTTGAGTACTTAGTCGCGTAGTATCAAAAAAGTGTCAGTGGTACGTCAGGATAAATCAGTTGATTATCTTCAGGTTCCACTGCCTTCTTTAAGGCCGCTTGGCATGATGCAATACAACGTGTAATGCAATGCAAGACGCAATATTGCTTGATCAAAAGCATACGCAAATGAGTTTCTAATCTGGTAACATTACGTTTGATTTTCCTTGGGAGTTTTTCGAAATGTTTCTTCATCCAATCTCAATCAATTTTTCTATGTTTTCTGGTCTAATTCTCTACCTAATCTGTATATCAGACTCCAAAATCAAGGCAGAGGCAGATATAATTATTGCCAATGATGCACTGGCCACTTTTTCCTTATTTACTTCAATTAGCTTCGTTATTTTCAATTTTAAATTGCCCACAAAATATTAAATGAAGTTTGAGGTTAGGAAACTCTTTTACTTTTGGAATTTTATAAGTGGCAACCATGATGCAGTGGGAAGAGACCTGCATAATGTAAAACAACATGCAATATTCGTCTATATGATATTTTGATGTTTTAAGAAATTGCAATAGCAATTGTCTTGCATCATGTCAGGCGGCCTCCTTTAGCCACACATGCTTGATCGTCATTGCAGTACTGTTAACATGAGTTTAGCAGTACTTTCCACCCCAATTCATTAATTATTTCCAAGGTGTGATCTTGCATTTTCGTGTCGCGGAATAACGCCTTTTATGTTGAAAATTGCCAGATACTTTCCTGTACACAATCTATCCAATCGTTGACAATAAAAATCTGCATTTATAGTTTGTCCCGGTTTCAGCACCACTTCAAAATGAAGCGCCTTTTTGGAGATTCATTCTTCTACCTTTTACATATTGGATTATCCTATCACACCCATTTTTCGTCTATTTTTTGTCATTAAGCCATCAAAGAACGATGCCGTTGATTATGGGAAACACAAACACCACATTTTTTCAATCTGATACAAATGTTCTTGTACGGTCGACTAGGATTGGGTAAGGGTGTTCGAAATCTTTTCGATTGTCTGAAATGGATTTGATTCTTCTTCTGAACTTAGCACGTCCAATGCTTTTAGTTTTCCTGGTCTATGGGAGCTACAAATATCAAAATTAGCGGCTTCGAAATTAGACTTTGACATTTAAAAGCGTCTGATGTATTTGGATAATTTTTGCTAATGTTTTTGGTCACAGTTATTGCGTTACTACATCTGCAAGACTGGAAACGAAGGAAATTCTCACAATAGTAGTAATAATAACCTTAGAATGTCTTTGACACGATTTGGAAATTTACAAACGACATTAGTTTTCAGTTCACCAATATATGTCCTGTACAAATTAATGTTCAAAAAACTTTTCCAGTAGCAGTCATTCAGAGGCTGACGAAAGGTTGTGGACAATTTAATTCGCCATGAAAGTATTGTTGAGTGATCTTGAATGGGACATAAAGGTGCCGGCAGAACGTATCTCCGTCCTAAAACTATCGTTCACTTATAGGGATTTTCAAAACTCAAATCACCGGTCGATATCTATTTCGGATATTGATGATTTAAAAGTCACTAACCGATTTTTAGTATCTGATTGACAATTTATTTTTTGATGAAGTAATACATAATTAGACAGTCAATTGAAGGTTGATATCATCAGAATTTATTAAAAAAAATCTACATCAAAATTTAAATTAATCAAAGTAATCTGTTAATTATGAAGTTCGATTTAATTCGTTCGAAATGTACATCAAAAGCAATACATTTCGAATTAATTAAAAAGATTATTAACCAACATAGGATAAAGCCGATAACATGGGCGATCGTCGTTTCATTTGAAAAGGGTCCCATTGAACGCATCCTCTTCAGTTCGTACTTATTACAATGATAGCTACCTCAAACAATGCCTGCAATTGATTATTTATCATATTAAATAATCGAATCTTAAAAATATAATATCAAATGCTTATTTTATTCTGATAACGTTTATGGGTACATAGGTAGCGGTAGTGGAAGATTAGTTTATTTCGATCCACAAACACTAATGACAATATACTTTTTGAATTTCAATTCTATTAACTGTCAATCATAACAGCTTGATAGCTTTCCAAAGCAATTCTTCGAATTGTGATCATCATTCCAGTTCTTTTTGTAGATCTTTCTTCCCCTATGGATTCTCTCATGTTAAGGAAAAATATTTGCTCCAGTGAGTACACCTATTTTAGAATCATGCTAGTTAAACTTCACCTAGATCTGAAAGAAATTGTACTTATATCTGGAAGAAGATTTCAGGCAAAATTAATATTAATATTATTACATAAACATTCAGATTTCATAGTATTATTATTTTATTATGTAACTAACCATTCCGAAATTTTATTCAGAGGGTGTTTCTAAATATATGTGACAAAATCAGGAGGTAATTGCTAGTATGAAATTAAGATAGGACTTTTCTAGAAGCAAATTTCCACAGCTCACCTCTTTTCGAGATATCGCCCTTAAAAAGTAGTGACTAAAATTGAGTTTGAATTTTTTTCAGTGTAGCTAGAAACTGTAATGTTCAAGTTCTTGCACAGGACTTACCACGGGTATTTTTTCAATATTCCTGTTACATTATACGGGGGTGAAATTAGCCTCCTTCATCTTATTTCATATCAAAACTTTTTTTCAAGATGAATTTGTTTAAAATAAAATTATAGCTCAGAATTTTTGTTTTATTTAAAAATTATTTATTCTTAAATTGTCTCCTAAAACCAATAGCTGCAGAGTAAAAAAAAAAAGATGAACACCATAATTTATAATTGTTTTAAATAAGTTGAGTGGAAAATGTAATATGATCAAAAAATACCCGTAGTTTGTTATATGCGAGTGCAGAGCACTACACCAGGGATCTTATGAGATAGAAGGCGAAGATCTTTGACAGCTAGAGCCATCACACAAAATTTCAAAGAAGAGTGGGATTAATAGATAAACTGTAAGCTCTGAGGATTCCCAGTATGGCAGCTGATAAAGGAACACAATTGATCCTTTGTATCACAAGGTAGAAGGTACTTTATTATACATATTGCAGACGAAGCCGTATCACGTTGCCTAAGGAAGGAGCCAAGTACAAAGCTCCGAAAGACCTCCTCCCTAAACATTAGAACAATAACAAGTAAAAACTGAACGATTTATAAATTATTAATAGAGGAGGAACCATTAGGTTTCTACTCCATCATATCAAATAACGTTATAAAATTTTATGAATCGTTATTATGATAAGCAAACAAAAAATCAATAATTCTAAAAGTCAAGCCAATTAGTTCTAAAATGTGTAGACACATAAGATCAATATCTTCTGATGATGACAAACAATTATGTCTTATTTTTTACGTTTGGTTCAAGTGAAATAAATAGAACCGTTAATAAATTTTTGTATTTTGTCTCCCCATTTTGAAGATTAAAATATGTTTTGTACACCAACATAAGAATAAATAAAGAACGTGAAAGAAGTTCTGTTAATTTGTTGGACTCCACGCACTCTCATCATCCTCGGATTGATCCAAAATCCAAATCCACTAAGATTCCTTCCATTCCATCTAATACCATCCATGGCTCCATATTGTACAGTATTGGAAATATGGAATATCATACTCTTAGTTCTAGTTTTGTGTATCTATTTCAAAATATCTCAGTATTGTTGCCAATATAGTTCTAATTTTTATCTATGTTTTTTGTTGATATAACTTCTCAGGCGTTAGAATTGAGCTACTACAATTATGACTCTCAACAGCATCGAGGAATTCTCAAATATTTTTCAAGAAAAGAAAATGATGATAAATCTTCTATTATTGTAACATTGAGGTAGAAATCCATATTTTATTGCCGACGCGACTGCTTTATTTATCGATTTATTAGAAAATTACTTAATTTTGTATTATTCGTTAGCCATTTCACTGTTGCGTGTCCTAATAGTGATGCTAAGTATATATTAGCAATAATTCTACTTTTTATATTTATCATTTCATTAAGCCTATTAGTGACAACAAACCTCATGGGACTCATAGTTAATTGTGAGTATTATTAATTAACACTCGAAGAAGTCAACACATATATGAAAAAACAAATATGAAATCAACACACAATGAAATTGATTATGGTCATCAGTTAGTGAATATTGAGTATTCTAGCTCGAAAATATCTCATTAAATACTAATCTGAAACATCCAGATTCCAACCAAGTTTATAATTCCATTGATTTCTTCGTTCGAAAACGTTGAAATGAGTAAATGGTTGGAGGAGTAGGTACAAAGATACTCACAATAATGAAGTCTTATCTGTTTCTTCTATACAATTTGCTTCACTCTCTTTTCCATATTTCGTGTATTTTGTCTTTTAAATTACTAAAAATTGTGAGGCTTTTCAAGCAAGTTATGGGTAACAGTAGTTAGAAAATCAGAGCAATAAGTATTTGGAATGATCTCTTTTTATTTTCTCTTGTATCAAAACGTTTTTCTTTCGGCGAATTTTCCAATTTCGGAAAAAGGCAGTGTGATAGGACTAAAACTAGTGAGTAATGTGGATTTAAATAAACAGGAAGCTATTTAGCAGCCCAAAACACCCGAATTAAAAACATGACACGACTTGTTATCATGATGAAAAAGAATTTGTTGATCAATTTCTGTGCACATAGTTTCGTAAGTACTCCCCTTTTAAGTTATGGGATTCAAAATTATTCTTTTTCAAATGAACTTTGATCGTACTCTAAATATCGAAGAAAACAATGAATATGATACTGATTTTCAATTTTGATTGACGATTCTTTCTAGGGTCAGCTATTTTTGTACTTTTTTCAGCTTATTCTTCAATCAACGTTCAAATAGTCAATATAATTTTGATTTGTTTCTGATGCCGAAGGACATTTGAATTGTTTCTCATCCTCATACGGCTTCAATCTGTAACTGTAACAAAACAAATTTTTTGAGCGCATACGGATACGACTCGTAATCAGTATTAAATCAGTTAGTGCAGCACTGAAACGTAATTTTTCAATGTATTCAGACTCAGATGAGGAAGACGTCATTGATTATTATCAGTACCGTAGACAACGCAGGGTACAGAGATCCATACCTAAGTCAAAACGTAAACTCTAGACTGTTCTTAGCAGCAGAAGAACTGTCTCAGACAGATAGAACTTCTCCCACTCATATTGAAAAAAACGAAATGAACAAGTGATACTCAAATGAAACAACACCTGCAACGCAACTGCGACCGCGGAATCATCGTCGCGTATAATTGATGGCAAACTAGTTTCATTTGAGTGACCTCGTTGCGGAGGTTGCCAAACCGTTGCAAGATCAACTGGTTTGCAACCTTTGTTTCAAAACAGTTGCATCGTGAGCGGTCGGCCTAAGTCATTTCGATCAACTTAGATCCTTTGTGAAATCTGTCCCAATTTGATCTTGTGACAAGTTAATAAGCGAAATCTGCTGACCTTACCAATATCTTATGTCTTTATGTTTTAGAATTTGATTTGTCTGTCCTGCGGAGGTGTCAAAGCCTATAATTAATAATATTAGAGTATTTATTTTATACAAGTTCATTGCTGTATTATTCCAAATTGTTTTTCTCTATTTATATTCTTTATTATTTGTCTTCTCAACGATTTCTTTCTTAATTTTCTAATTTTATTTCCAGTTTTCCTGCTTTTCCGAATACAACGATTTCTGTTTCAACGAAACTGAATATTGGAGGTGTGATATTAAATGCTTCGCTTTCCAAAAATAGTTCCAATGTCAAACATCGAAAGCCTTTTCTCTTGGTAAGTGGATTAAAACGACCACTCAATTACGGAACCTTTTGAAATACGATGGTAATCTATCTAAAAGACAAAAGGCCACTCCAATAAAGCGTTAATTAGATTAAACTTTTAATTTCCTAACGTTGACACGCGAGATAGTGTTAGTATGTGGGCTTAGAGTTAGAAAGGAAATAGGGAAATAACCAGATCTATTCCAGGAAATGGTAGGTAACGATATATTTATAATTTCTTTCTCATCTCATTATTTTGAACATGGAGTTTTTCATGTGGTATCGCTTTTTAGAATTTAGAACTCTTTTGACTGACGATTAAGAAACACTTTGAAATTAATGTTAGATCTATCACAACGCTAAATATTGTAATTTATTCTGTCATTTGAGTGATTTTGAACCAGTAGAAGAAAAAAAAACCAGGATACAGAGTTGAATGCTTATATTCAAAACTCACAAGTCGAGAAATCTAATATTTATAGGCCCGGGTCGTAAGTCGTAAGCAGATGTTTAAACACAAAAGTAATACTTAAACATAAAAAAGAAATACTCCATGACATAAATTTTTTTCTTCAACAAAATCATTTTTTTCAACTACCTTGCATGACGGGAACCCTCTCAGTGTCTAATATCCAGTACTTAATAGCAAGTTCAAAGTTGTTTTCTTTTTTGTTATGTTTTTGTATTATTTATATTTTCAAAAAAGGGTAGATTCTTTAAAAAATACATCTTGTTGCGAACCGAGATAAAAAATGAATACTGTATGTGTTTTGTGAAAGCTGTAGAAGTCTCGCAACTCAGCTCTTCTGTGAAATAGCAAGTCGGTTGATTTATTTAGTCACTACTTAAAGGACCTTTAGTCTTAAATTATCAAGTAATAAGCTAATATAACAACATCTTATAGTGACCACATTAATATTAAAATTTTGTGTTTAAATAGAATAGATTGACTTGGACATCGATTGAAAACACAATGGAACTCACCAGCTATACATATTATAGTTGCGAGACTTGGTTTTTGATGGTTTTGTGTTTTCATGCGATGGCCAAATCAATCTATTTTATTTAAACAAAAGATTTTTAATAATAATGTGGTCACTATAAGATGTTGTTAGATTAGCTAATCATGTTATAACTTAAGTAGGGATTGAATAAATCAACCGACTTGGTATGCGAGAGATGGTATTTTATACAAGTTTTGTTTTTGATGGCATATCATGTTTTTTGTATATAAACATCCTATTTTCCTTTCCATTATCTACCTTCTTAAATACCAACTACTAATTTTCTTAAAGCCCACTCTCTGTCTTATGAGCTTTCCTTATTTTTGTAGGAAGTCTTCCTCTCTTTCTTTTCCGGTACTACATCTTGAGCTTCAGCTAAAGTTTATCTCCCTGTCTCTGTGGGTTTGACTAATGCTAGGAGGCTTTGATGTTACAATTTTTGACAATCTGGACGGTAAACGCTTCTTAGTCTATTGTATTAACAAATCGAGGATTCTTGCGCTTTAATACTTCCAAATTCCACATTAATTAATTGTAGCCCGCCCAAACTTGTAACTTTTGGAAGGTGCCACGTAAACTTGACAGGATGTGAACACTGCAGAACCGATATCCATCAGCGCATTATTGAGACTTTTTTAGATAGTTGTAGAATAAGCTATTCATATAGGAAACTGTTTGCTAGAAACATAACTCTCTTAATAATTTCAAATTTTGTTTTGAGAGGACAAAGCTCGTAAACATGTAATATATATTTTCCTAATTATTTTTTATTTTACTGATCAACTTTTACTTTTTGCACTATACCGATGGAGAAAGTTTTTTCTTCGCGTGCCAATTTTTGTTAACGAAATATATAGCGGGCCAAGTTGTAGCATTACATTATTTATTAAAATAAAAGTATTACTTTAATTTTTCTGAAACACTAATTTGTTGTGCAATATTAAAAAATAACATTTTCAATTGCAATTAATTGAACTCAAGTTAGCTACGAAGTAAAAGGTAGATAAGGACTTATAAAATTCCAATTTGCTGGTGTTCAGAAATAGTTGCTTCAAATGGGTGGGGACGACAGACGCACCTACTCGAGCTTCATTTTCGGTTTTCGCTCATATCCCCGTCCGCGCTCGCACATGTTGTTTTATGTGCGACGTGCACTGCCATTACTGCCTATTGATGAGAATGTAATTTCTGATAATACGAAAGCTATACTTGATTTTTGTTTCATGTCCTCGGGCCGGATTTCAACGCTTTGCGGGCCGGAGATGGCCCGCGGGCCGTAGTTTCCCCATCCCTGCCCTAGATCATACAGCGTCACTGTGACGTCTCGCACTCATTGATTTCGCTATCTGTCTCTCTCACACTATTGATTGCACTATACCTATAGTCGTACCGGCCTATTACATCTACTGGACTTAAATTGCTAATACTAATTGTATTAAAAATTTGAAGCGTCTATGTCTGCTAGAAGTGCCTTAGAGTTTTAATGATCGGTCAGTCAGTGAATGTCAAAATTGAGAACTTTGACTACTTATAATTCTTAAAATACCGGTTGAAATTGAACAAAATTTGAAATATACTGTGTTTATACACAGAAATACAGCCTTCTAGTTTAATCCACAACGAAGTGTTGGGTGTTGGAAATGGCAGTATCGCTTTTTTTGCACGACTTGGCGGGGACGCGGCAGTGCCCCTAGATTTACCGATGCTACATCAGTTTCTAAGCCAAATATACATTTGAAAGATCTACCATATTCAACTTTTTCCGCTAATTACTGTCGAAATATATTAAAAGTTGTTGAAGTTAAAATTTCTAACGCTTTGGTTGACATATTTCTTCAAGAAAATACTCCACATTTGACTAATAAAGCTGAATGAAATGTTCTCATTAGAGATTTACAATTATTATGATCTCATTAGTGATTTACTATTAAGATCTAAAGCAGAATTTATTGACACTAGACACGAAAGTTTCCTTGTCAGAAGCAGTATTACTTTTTACTCGGAATTTCTCAAGCAAGAAGGGACATACTTTCATTGTACTGATATCCCGGCACTTTTTGAAGCAACGAATCAAACCTGTAATAAATTAGTCTGAGAGGTGTTTTACCCCTCAAATGGAATATGAAACCTCTGATTGCAATAAGTGAAGCAGTAAATTATAAAGAGAGCTGTAAAATGTGCAGGGACCTCCAAGTCATCATTTTTATTGGGTTTACAAAGTGGATTTATTCCTTTTCCCTTTGGCTGTAGGTCA
Organism: Diorhabda carinulata; assembly: GCF_026250575.1. Lineage (NCBI taxonomy): Eukaryota > Metazoa > Arthropoda > Insecta > Coleoptera > Chrysomelidae > Diorhabda > Diorhabda carinulata. The sequence goes on from NC_079462.1 coordinate 19,255,445, forward strand.
GCAAAATAATATAAATTGTTGGTAGATCCAAAAAATATTCTTTCACCTCTTTACACATTAAAGTGGTACTTATAAGTAACGCTAAAAGAGGAAATATGTGTCAGCCTATAGTAAATTTATATATGATCGTTGGTTTATAATTTTTTTTATCTGTTAACGAAAAAGATATAGGAAAGTAAAAGTTAAGATGTTCTAGCTGATTTATTGAAACATCTATAGGAGAGAAAGGAAAGACTATGTTATTGAATATTCAATTCCTACACTCACATTTGAAGTTTTTTTTCTGGTAAATTAGTAAGTATGAATGATGAATAGGATAGTGATTCTATCAAGATTCAAAGATTTTTGAAGAACATAATCAGGTATTTTGGAAGGGAAATATGTTACTGTGGATCTATAATGAGAGATACTAACCTAAAAAACTATGAAAATACAGCTAAAATTTGTAATTATCAATTACTTTCTTATTGTTTGTAAGAGAAGTATTCCGAAAACAAGAGGTGAAAGAAAATTTGTATAATTATTTCTATCTGTAACTATGAACTAAATAAACAATAATTAATAACTCAGCTAGGGTATAGAGAACCGTGGAACGAGTATTATTAATATATATAATCTATTTCTGTATATACTTGCTCATATACTATTAATTTCGTAAGTCTGGCACGCGAAACAGAATTTTTATGAAGAGCACTTTCTGGCTATCTTTTTTACGATTATCATGAGGGACTCCAAACATGCGATGTGTGTGTTAATTCTTATTGTGTCGGAACAAAACGTTATATTCGAAACGAGTTCGCGCGATTGGTTGAGAGTGCTTTTAGCTAATGGATCGACATAAAACGCACCAATCACAAACAGTTTTAGATATGACTAGACTAGTGATTGCAGTATATCTAGCACGTTTGAGTCAGACAATACTACATCTCTTTATCTAGAAATGATAATGATGGTTCGACCTCGATTTTTTGCGTCTATCTTGGGTGTGGCCGGTAATTTAGAGGCAATATACCTAATGGTTCGAGTTGATTATTTTGTATGTTTGACATGGTCTAATAAATTTAAGTGGTTTTATTTGAACGTTAACGAGAATTGTAGAATAGATATGAATGTATTTAAAACCAATCTGATTTTAAAAGAGTTGTAATATTTTTAATGCGATTTGTAGCGGTTCTTTATTAACATAAACGTTGAATACATTTTTTTAAACCTTGTTTCTTAAGGAATATATACGTTTTGGTTTTTGTTGCTTTTAATTCTGTAATTTTTATATTGTAAACATCATTCTCCAAATTACCGCTAATACAGTGATACAAAAAATTTATGCCTCGCGACTTAGTCCGCCATATCCATAGTCTCCCAGCTAGAGACTTCTCTTCAGGAAGTGGTTTTCGCTCTCGGTTGAAATTCATAGGACTGTTACTCGAATATCATGAAAAATGAATATTAATATGAACGCCACCAACTTTCTATCCAAACGAATGTTAGAAATCTAGAAACAGGTAGAAAAGCTAGTGGCACTCTACTTAATATTAATATTCCACAATTCGAAGATGATTTGAGGTTATAATTTGGCATACAACTCTTTTAATATGTGTTGAATGTTGCAAGCACACATATTTTTTTTAAGCCATGTAAGTCATATGGGGTTTATCGCCCATCTTTCCTTATCCTGGCTCTAGATTGTCACTCCACCGTTTCGTGGTCGACCTCTACTCCGTGTTCCATGCTGTTCCGGTGCTGCATGCTTTTTTACTTCCGGTAGTTATCCGAACTCTTGAAATATTGTGTATAAAATCTAAGAGAGTTAATCTCATTAAATTCTTCAATTTAAAATACTGTCCGATTGAAGATCTATCAAATCCATTTGCAAATGAACTGGTGCCTGTGAAGCTTCAAAATTAAATAGATTGTTGTAAATTGGGGATTCCATTTCATTCATTTTGTAAAAGTCTTCAAAACGATTGTTGAAATCAATAATTAAATTATGCAGAAGTTGAGAATATTCATCCTATTTTTTTTGGTTCACTGTGCCAAATGATTTTACATGAGAAAAATGGTCCAAATTTTCACCCTGTAACTTTATATTCAGATCAGTCAAGTGTTTATTCATATCTACCAAAGAGGCACAATCAATCCCCCAGTCATTGTCATAAATAAATGGTTTGCCTTTTTCTAACATGAAAGGTTGAATAGGGTCATGTAATGTAAAAAATTTAACACTCCTCGACTTAGCCAACGAACGTCGGAAAAATAAGGGACATCAGAAAACTTTTCGTCCAAATCTTATGAAAATTGCCTGAACTGTCGGTGATTTAGTCCTCTGCTCCTTATAAAATTTACAATTTTAATTATAGGTTGCATATTATGGTCCAATTTTAAATGTTTGGATGTCAATGATTCCTGTTGAATTATAAAAATAAATCCCTCAAAATTCCATGATGTTTTCTGTTTTAATTTAGTTCCAACGCCGTAGACTTGAGAGTACGAGTATTTAAAACATCCGAAGAGGAATCAAACGAAGTCTAAAAGGTCTAAGAAACATGATTCTTCTTTTTGTGACACATTGTGATCACGGGCCTTATTAATACAGCCCAGGGGCCGGAAGGGGCCCGCGGGCCATATCTTTAACATGACTGATCTAATGTATTTGTTCTTTACGATCTCATAGTATTTTTCCTATGATCCACCTTTTCATTTATTGTTTTTATATTCTGTGTTTTTATTATTATTTTTCCATTTAGTATGGTTTTTTCAGATGAGAGACTATCATACATTGTATCTGAGTATTTTACTATTTATTTCCTTGAAATACTTTACAAGAGTCATTTATAATTTATGAATGTAAAGATTCCATAGTAAAATGTAAACATTTTTTACTTTTTCCAGCAGCTTCTGTATCCTATCAACAATAAAACAAATGAAAGTCAAATTAACGTTTGTTCTTCCCACATTGAAAGACCTCATAATTTATGCAAGTTTATATGTTTCATTGTACCGTATAATAAATTTCAAAAAGCTGTCAGTGAATTTCAGCATGACAAATTTTTATGAATTTAATACCGATTAACTGAGCAAATTCCACATTTGGCAATAAAAGATGCCGTTTAACCATCTAACCAATACCGACAGAGACTTGAAACGTAATAGCAGAGTAGTGAGAGACTAGAAAAAAATGGTGTACATGAACTATACGGTTTCCAATATGATAATAACTCTCGTATTTGATTATATGTCAACACTCTCATATTTTGGTGAAGACTACCCCTCCATTAATTTTTGTATTATACCTAATATAAACTATGAAGGTACTGACAAATTTTTTTGTTTGTCTGGGGTTTTTTATTTGGTTTACTGCTTATAGGGCTAAGTGCCTGTTCAGTATTCAGCTTTCAATTCTATTCTCCATAACCATTAATCAATTTTCTTTTGTTTTCCATTTCCTCATATAAACACTTATATCCATAAGAAATCAATTTGTCCATTTTCTTCTTCAGTGCAATTTAAAAAGTAATATTTCTTTTTCTTCTTTCTCTTTTCTTAAGACTTAGTCTTGTTTCTTCTACTATTGAGTCTCTTGAGAAGCAGATATCCAGCTTCCGTGCCATCTCTTAGGAGGTCAGCCAGAAAGTCTCCTTGAAGTTGGTTCGTGATCCGTACTATTTATTCAATTTTCAAATCTCTTATAGTTTTCCTCCTTATTTTCCTCTCTACTGCCCTCAGCATGGTCTTCATTTTTTTGTGTCTCCTTAAGTTTACCCTGCACATATAACTATGTAATTTACGTGGGTTCGTACCTCATGTTGTAAGTAAGAAATATTTGATTTCTAAATTCTTCTTCGTGTTCATTGCTCGCATAAATTTCTTTAGGTATTGACTATACAACAAAAAACTATACGATGAAAGATGTAACAGGCCATTTCACATAGAAAAAAGAACAAAAACTAATTAAATTGTCATGACCACACTGAAATCAACAATGAAATGAAGCCTTCTATAAAGACCTTATAACATTAAAATTTAAATGGCATCTGAATTAGATTCAAAATAAGGTGCATGGGGAAAATCTCCAATTTATCTGTTATATGTCGAAGCATTGTTGCCCGAGCAGAAAATTGACATTTTCAAATTAAGATAAAAATCAGACATAACAAATCTAAAAAAGTGATCGAAATGGGCAAAAGGAACAGCTCTATAGTGTCAGTTGGTTACTGTGTTTTAATTCGAAGATTTTACTTTTTTGACAAATTAAACGATTGTACTTTTTTCTTCTTCTTATCAAAGTTCTTCAAGCCTTCGCAAATTGTTATGTGATTGTTTTCTTTTCCCACATTTTTCGATTCATTTTCTCTACAGCTTATAATCCTCTGATAGATCATATAAATCCTTACCTCTCTTTTCTTTTGTTCGTTTATCTATTCTCTCTTTTACATGTACTGTTTCTCTATTATTTACACAATCTACTTCCTCATTTCCAAACACTTTATCGTCACAGCAATTTATTTAGATTTTATTGAAGTTATTGCCGATGCTACTTTATTATTGATTGAAATTTGGAATACAAGAATCTTTGTATCATTCTTCTCACCAATGTCCTGTGTAGACAAAACTTCTTTCATTCAATTTAGCAAAACGACATCTTAGGATAAATTTTATCTAGGTGTTATAGTCCAAACGATAATTTTGGGCGCGGCTCTCAAGGGAAATATACCTATCTCGGTATAGGTGCGAAGAACAAGATAAAGCAAATTTGAAATATTATCAAGTTTTCGTGTGGACGAACGCAACCATTTGTTTTATGTAAATACGTATCAAAAGTTTGTCATTCGTTTATCTCCAAACTCGGGCTTTCCTTGCTTGATATTAGAAGGGATATTTCTTATAAAAAAACTTATTTGTAGGACACAGGTGAAATATGTGGAAAGTTCGTATATCAAGTTTGTGGATGTATAGAATATAAAGTAATTATTTTTAGATTTGTACTTTTATGGATATAAGCTTTTAATGACATCCGGAATATAATTTTTTTTAAATTGGTGAACTTTTTCATTAAAAGGTTTTGATCATATAATGGGCTTGGAAAATTAAAAAGTAGTATAATTCATTTTAACGAAAATAAGAACAACTCGATTTTTAAAAATAATAATGTTTATTCGTCGATAGCAATAAGGAAGTATGGATAGATTCTATACCGCCCGAGATCCATTTCAAATATGTCCTACGTCATCAGCGCCGATTGTGTAGGAGAGCGGTCTGGTCTGTTTTACAAAATGCTACTGTCTAGAATTACTATTTTGACATGATGTTGATTTGTGAGTTGACGTGTTGATTTGTTGAAAAAAATAGAGCAGTGGTTTTTTTGTGGTCAATTCTTCTTGTTGTGAATAGTCTAGTAGATACTCCAGTCATGGATAGAGAAAGAAAATTGGAATATCTTGTTATTGCGGAGGTATTTATTGGAAAATACAGACTCGCAATACACATAATCTGTACTAATATATATTTTATATTACTTTGTGACTTTACACAAAATGTATCTGTTCCATTGCGGTATTATTTACTTTACAATAATCTGAGAAGTAACCTTAAATTTTTTGAAATTAATTTTTATTACAAGATTTTTGAATTTAGTAGTATCAGACCCTTTAACTTAGCATGTGTGCCAATATAACTAAAAATCCTGCTATATGAGGTACCTAAATTAATTAAAAATTAACTTACATAGAAATGATTTTCACAACAAAACTGATTACGTTTCCTCGGAAGAACTGTTTATTTTATTGTGCTCATTTATTGCATTGCACTACTGTTTCCTTATTTTCTCTCATTTTGGAACATTAATGAATACTTTATTTGTTATAGTTATAGTCGTATTTGTACATTTAGCTACAATACAATATGTATTTCGAATATTTTGAGCAAACATTTAAAAAAATTAATAGCCAAGGCATAATAATAATACGTTCTACGTGAAACTAATTCTCTTGTCAGGCAATCGGCGCTGATGACGTAGGTTACCGGCCGAGTCGCTACCAGCAAAAAGGTATTCATTATAATTTTTATAGTTAATTGTAAAGTAATTATAAATCTAGAAGAAACCAAATACATTGCTAAATTTAAGTTATAATGTGCCCCTTTTTAAGATAATAATCCAAATATCGTTTCCAACCTCATTTAGAAAAATACCATCATATACATATATCAGACATATAGCCGAAATTAAATCGATGACATTGTAATAACCAGTGGAAATAATTTCAAAGTATCATAGGGTTCACTATTGATAGGCATGTGCTTAGGTCTATTGGAGTAAGAGTTTGGAGAGATTGTGTCCGATCACTACTTGCGATTATGGGAGGTATTACGGCAGCTACGTATGTTCATTATCTCCTATAAACCAATCAAATGTCTGATCTACAACGTACGTACACTTATTGAACGTGAATTTTTGAAAGAAGATCGCTTTTATGGATTGTCATGGCCACTTCGTTCATTAGAATCAAATCCAATCGGACATGGCTTGGGTTTGATGAAGAAATTAAATTATCTTGGTTCGAGGTGCTATAAGCAGGCATCAAACGTGTCTTTCCGTCGACGACTAGAAGTACTATCAATTTAGTACCAAAAAATCAGAGTAGATAAATTGTTTCTTTTGGATGTCAACTTCTAATATAGCTAAGTAAATAATTTCTAATATTTGGGCTACACCCTGAACTTTATTATCGTCCGAAATAACAGATTATTTAGTTTCTATTTCTAAATAGAAATTTTTTATAAAAAGCCCTTGCAAGAACTACCGAGACCCCCAAGATGTGTTAGGCAATAACTAGAATATGCGTATAAATGCTTAGCAGACTACATCGGAGAACGTTGGGTCACAAAAGAAATACGAGAAAATAAATAAATAAAGAGTACAGTTTGATAAACCTTGAAAAAAATTGATTTGGAAAACTTTACTTCTAGCTGCAGATTCTATTCAACCACAGGAAATAGGTTGAAAATAAATATTCTTATTTGCAAATGAGCTCTGAATTCTCGGGTTGGGGTTATGGCTCCTCCGAGAAAAGCTTAATGCTCATTGAAGCGGTACCACACGTTGTGTCCTATGCTTCCAGCGTTGGAAACTAATATGATAGGATTCATCTTGGGGTCGTGCGCATGCCATTCGACGAATATTTTACTTTCAACGTTGGCATTGGAACATGAACCGCCATGATTTGATTTAAGCGCGTCAACATTGGTACAAAGTTGTGGTACAACTATACACACTTTTTGCCTTTTTCCGTGTGAATGCTACGTGTTTTGTATAAAAAACCAAAGTTGAAAAACAGTATCATCCAGTTTATTTCAAAATAATTTGTATCTGTTATATGCTGTTCATCACTTTTTTGTCTTGTTAGATTCTACAATTTTTTTTTGATATTTTTATACAGTACACATAATTACGACAGTATATTCAATATATTTTTCATGCTCTATGTTGTCTGGTGGGTTCTCGTTAAGTAAAAAATTGTATTGTCTTCTTCAGATAGGATGAATCCACTCGTTTTAAGGAATTATTACCTTCTTACGTTGTTTCATTTACAGAAGTATGTGGTAGAGTATGTAGAGTAAGCTATTCTGTGTAGTAGTAGGCACCCAGGCCACAAGAACAAAGAGCTTCTGCTGGATGCTTGGACGAAACTAGCGAGCAAATTCAGTACAGAAGCAACAGTGATGACATTGAAGAAGAAAAAGGAATCGCTCTGTCTCATCCATTTTTCGCTTCTGTTGTTATGTAAGTTCAGAAAGTAATCTGGAGAAAACCAATATCGACAACTCGCACCCACTATGTATTTTTTCACGCTTGCTTGCAGCGCTGCGTCCAGTCTTCGTCCAATGTTCAGCCAACTTTGGAACGCAAATGTTGGCACAAACTCCGAACGCACCGGCTTACAACGTGTTCCTTAACGGTTCTGGAAAAACAAATAATGAGATTTACGAAAAGTTTTTATTAGAACTGTCATTTTTCTTTGGAGCCAACCAAAGTAGCTATGGATATAATTATGTTTTGACCTTAACTTACAAAGCATTATCTATATCGTAACAAAAAAAGCAGCTAGAGGAATTCATTCATTTAAAAATTGATATTTATAATTGGATTAATTGGATCATATAAATATTACGTACGAGTATTATCCAAATTATCCAAATCCATTTGGATAATTTGTTGTAAAAACTCAAAGTAGACATGATTCAATTTGAATAATCATAGGAATCATAATACAACTGGTTTGTTCTTTGACGTATATCAAAATGTAGCTGGACAAAAACAAAAGCTGAAATTTGCGGCATTATAATACACATTTGTTAAAAGTCAGAGGGAAAAATGTTTATTTTTGAATTAACATTTAAATAAATTAACCAATGCATTAAATAGATAAAAATGTTCTTTAAATATAGTTTGGAAAATTGGCAATTTCAATTACACAAAAGCAGCTTTGAATTTTTGAAATGGATTGCAATATTTATTTTCCAAAAATAGCATTTATCAACTTCAATTATCACACAATATTTCATGTAGTCTACTGAAGAATGGATATATATATATATATATATATATATATATATATATATATATATATATTTTTTTTTTTTTTTTTTTGGGGGGGGGGAGGGGATTAGGAATCTGCTCTCAGACATCTAGGCTGATCAATATTGTGCCTAGATAGTGTCGGGTTGGCTATTGGCTGTTGTACTGCCGACCGACTAAACCCTTCCCCCTCATACGTGGATTCACCTGCTGAGAAGAGTGCTGGAACTACCGTTAAGTATTACTTCAGCATTCCGAGCGTTGCCTTACACTTATTTTAATCTGTGCTTACTTCTATCTTCTTCTTTTGTCTCTATTATTTTCTGGATCATAACCGATACTATGTTCCATTTTTTTTTCACCCTGTAACATATGGTGTAAAATATTATCTGGAGTAAGTGTTTCTCCTACACATTGTTCAACTTCAATTCGTTGTGGGTTCCATTTTGCACATACGAAAAATGTGTGTTCCGCGTCATCCATTTGGCTACAGTACGTGCATTCCGTTGTATTACTGATTTTAAACCTGTGGAAGTATGCTTCAAAACAGCCATGTCCTGTTAACATTTGACTAAGATAGTAGTTCACCTCTCCATGTTTTCTGATTACCCACGTTCTAATATTTGGAATCAGTCTTCTAGTCCATTGTCCAGTTACTGCTTGTTCCCATTTGTCCTGCCACCGATTTAATGTTTCAGTACCTATCTCTATCTTCTCATTCCTTTGTTTGCCTTTTGTTTTGTATCGTTCCTCAGCCTGCAGTTCTATAGGTATTATTTCTGAAATCACTAACAGCGCGTTTGTGGAGGCTGTGCGGAAAGCACTACATACTCTCAAAGCTAACTTTCTTTGCACTTTTTGGCAAATATCCCTGTATTTGGCATATTTCAGCGTTTCATACCATACGGGAGACGCATATAACAAAATCGAGTGAGTTACTGCACATAACATTTTTCGTTTACTTGCTGTAGGCCCATTTTTTTGCGGCATTATTCTACTTAGAGACAAAGCAGATGCTTCTGCTTTCTTGCAGACGATTTCGATATGTTTTTTCATTGTAGCACCTGTGTCTAGGGTTACACCCAAATAATTAATTTGCGGTTTTGTAGTGATTTCGTTATTCAAGACTTCGATGGTGAGTGTTCTTGCTTCCTTTCGATCACCCAAAAGTACCTCCTCTGTTTTTTCAGGTGCAAGATCAAGTTTTTTCAAATGCATCCATTCAGCTATTCTTTGAATAGCGATGTTGGCTTCTACTACTACCTGTTTCTTTATCTTTCCTGTTACTACTACTGCAAGATCGTCAGCGTAGGCCACCAATTTTACGCTACTTGGCATATCCAGTTGCAACAAGTCGTCATAATATAAGTTCCAAAGGAGAGGGCCAAGTACCGAGCCCTATATATATATATATATATATATATATATATATATATATATATATATATATATATATATATATATATATTAATTATATTTTCTGAAGCAGCTTGGTAACTTTGAGGAGCTTCAGGACTATCTTGATTTCTGTCGGGCAGTTGATTGTCTCTTTGAGGTTAGTTTTCAGATCAAACTGATGGTATGCGGTAGAATATTATCTCTAGTCAGTGAGTATGGGCTTAACAGAAACAAGAACATAACAACGTTGGCAGATAGGGCGACTTTCTAATAGTAGTGGGTAAGTTATGTGTGGTTGAGTCTTCTTATTGTCTTCTCTCTTCAAAAAGTTCAGGTGCAGGGTATATCACTGGCAAGCTGATCTTGGGGAGGATTCTTGGAGGTTTCTTTGGCAAGGCGATCTGCAGATTCAATTCCAGTGATTCTAGTGTGCGATCAAAACCTAAGGTCGTGCATGTTTTGGACTATTGGACGACCTGTGAATATGGTTTTAATTGACTGTATTGACGGAAGGGAGTCAGTACATATGACTCTATTTTTATGGGGCGAAGAAATAAATTTGAAAGCTTTAAGAATGCTGTATAGTTCACCTGAGTAAACACTACACGTCGAAGATAAACGGAAGGAACTTATGAGCTCGTGGTTTTTAGTAACTGCGCAGCCGACACTGTATTCAGTTTTGGAGGCATCACTTTAGAGAATAAGGTCGAAGAATTTTTTATGAAGAATTTTTAGAAATTCATGTTTTTTGTAAGCAATAAGTGAGGAGTGGGGAAGTATAAGAAAGGTTGGTGTTTTGGAGTAGAACTGCATGCAATTGAGGGATAGAATGTATACTTGTTTGTAAATTAGTAGGTAGGAATGTGGTAAGTAGGTAATTAACAGGATTACAAGGAGTGGAAGATACTTTAGCAGCATATGAAAGGAGAAAAGATTGTCGTCTTAATGATAGTGGTGACTCATTAGCTCAGAACTGAAACTAGCAGCAGGACTTGAGCGGAAGGCCCAAAGGCAGAGACGAAGAACAGTGTTGTGAGTATATTTCAATAAATCCATTTTAGTCTCGGGAGCGGAAATAAAGATAAAATATCCATAGTCAGCTTTGACCGGATGAGAGCTCTGTAAACTCTTAGCAGTATAGTTTCGTTGGAACCCCATTGAAGATGGCTGAGGGTTTTATGGGTATTTATTGTGATTAGTAGTCCAAAATTTGACAGGTAGGTGGAGAAATTTTTAAGATATAAACATATGCGAATTGTTCTATTTTCGTTGACAAATTTGAAGAATATATTGATGAAAGTGATATTATGCAATAGAGAGATTTGAGAGATACCTAAGCTATGAAAATATTAACATTCCCTGGTACATACAAATTGTGTCTTATAAGAAAAACAAGTTTAAAGCAGCCGTGGCAAGGAATATTTGAGACATTGAAGACACAGCTAATGAGCGAACGCCTCAGCATTGATTTAATCGTTTTAATAGTGCAGATTTGACGCTGGAAGATCGTTTGCGCTCAGGTCGTCCACTTGCGTTGATAATGAGGTTAAAAGGGAAGCAGCAGAAAACCAACACAAGTAACAAGACTCGCCGTTTATCGAACTCCCCGACTTTTTGACTCCATACATCCCCATTTAAATCTATTAAGTAAAATGTATGAAAGTTGTCGAATAGTGCTACATTAATTAACCGAAATTCAAGCGAAAAGTCGATTAGAAGCTTGCCTAGCCGAAAGATCGTTTCATTAGACGCATTACTCGGGATGAAAAATAGATTTATCCAAATAACACAAAAATAGGAAATCAGTGAATTCACAAAGAAAAATTGCCAGAGCTCTCTTCGCAAAGGGAAGTCTTATTGTGTCTCTGGTGAAAGTATGAAGGTTGAATGTACTACGAAATCACACCAGATGGTCGAGCTACCAATGCTGAAGTACATAGTAGAATTAATGAATTAATGAATACACTATTCACACCACCACTTCACCATCACTAACAATTACACCGTCTGACGTGCGCTTCGACAACCAAGTTATCGTCTTCAAAGATTGAAGGTAAAGTAGTTACTAGACAATAACTTGATTATCGAAACGCGCGTCGTACAGTGTAATCGTGAGTGTTGGTGTAGTGGTGGTGTGAACAGTGCAATCAGTATAACTATCGCCAACGGTTCCAGAAATTCCAACTCACATAGTAGACTGCTGATGAGAATATTTCAGGTTTTCACGGAGAAATATCCAGGTTTAATTAACCTTAAGCGGGTGCTCTTACAACAAGCCACTGCTATATCACATACCACGAAAGTTACGCGAAATAAGATCGAACTTGGTGGACTTGCGGACCCTTCAGGTTACTATTTATCCAGATGCATGTCGAAATATTTATTAATTAAAGATCGTTAGAGATGAATTTCTCGAGTCTTTTATCTTTTCACAAACTCCTACCATTATTTTCAATCGTTTTTGTACTTTTTAATAAATCAGAATTGGATTTTTTGAAATAAAAAATATTGTTATTGTTTTGTTAACCTAATATCAAAGAATACTTTGAGCGAACAACAAACTCTTGCATATTTGAAAACGCCCATGTGGTGATGAAAGTCCCTCATTAGCAACTGTGTTGGTACAGCGAAAGTAAAAAAGGACAGACCGATATCGCTTGATAACGAAGCAAATGCGGATTAGACCTGCTTTGCAGTTACTGTTAGAAATATTAAAACATATAAACGAAGTATATCGAAGTGATCGAAGCAAAAAACAGACCATTTTATCATATTCATACCCACCAGAAAAGCCTTTTGTGGATTCATAAATACTCACTAATAGAAACAAATTCAAAAAGTCTGTTAAGAAAGTTATGTACGATTTTTTTTTCAGTAGTACAGTCAACGTTGATTAGAGACCCGTATAAAGTATACCGAAGACAGGCGAAGTATTGGTAAAGGCTTGTTTTGAAGAGCTATGGTCGTTTGGGAAATTTTTGTGGTCTTCGGTAGCATGTATTCACATCAGTTTTCTGATACTTTAGCGAGGCAAGAATTACTATTCCACGTGAAGATTCTTGACAGTAATTCCATAGCAAGTTTATGAGAAGAGATGAGGCGAGACATAAGCTCTTAGAAACCCTCCAGGAATTAAAAGGGGTTATTGAAAAAGAAGGGAAGGGATATAGTTCAACAGTTCATCAAAGAATTTATAAGGTCGATAGAAGCTGCGAAAGGCTCTTGGTGACAATACAAGCTACTGAATACTGAGTCAATTGAACTTGTTTTTTAGTGTACAGAATTAAAAATAAGACTTTTTGAGTGTAAATGGTGGCTAACGTAAATCTAGGTTCACTTTCAATAAATAGGGTCAAATGCTATTTAAAATTTCTCTAATGTATCCGGCTACATCGGAGTACAAGGCAATGATCACCTGGCGAGGAAAGGCGAGACAAATCTATTCATACAACCACGACAGTGTCCGGTAAACTACCACATGAGGAAACTCGGAGAAACTCTCAACAATCCTTGTCGTTTAAAGAAGCTAGGGAAACAGCCGAACATCGTCTCTGTCCATAGACGAAGACTATCAAGCAAACTCCTTGCTACCTGACTGGTAAACAGTCCGGAGTACGCAATACATCAATAGGTCTATCTATCTGTCTTTCCATGTCTTTCTCGGTTCATTTATCTATCTTTCTATCTGTCTATCTGTCTATCTGTCTATCTGTCTATCTGTCTATCTGTCTATCTGTCTATCTGTCTATCTGTCTATCTGTCTATCTGTCTATCTGTCTATCTGTCTATCTGTCTATCTGTCTATCTGTCTATCTGTCTATCTGTCTATCTGTCTATCTGTCTATCTGTCTATCTGTCTATCTGTCTATCTGTCTATCTGTCTATCTGTCTATCTGTCTATCTGTCTATCTGTCTATCTGTCTATCTGTCTATCTGTCTATCTGTCTATCTGTCTATCTGTCTATCTGTCTATCTGTCTATCTGTCTATCTGTCTATCTGTCTATCTGTCTATCTGTCTATCTGTCTATCTGTCTATCTGTCTATCTGTCTATCTGTCTATCTGTCTATCTGTCTATCTGTCTATCTGTCTATCTGTCTATCTGTCTATATCTGTCTATCTGTCTATCTGTCCATCTGTCTATCTGTCTATCTGTCTATCTGTCTATCTGTCTATCTGTCTATCTGTCTATCTGTCTATCTGTCTATATCTGTCTATCTGTCTATCTGTCTATCTGTCTATCTGTCTATCTGTCTATCTGTCTATCTGTCTATCTGTCTATCTGTCTATCTGTCTATCTGTCCATCTGTCTATCTGTCCATCTGTCTATCTGTCTATCTGTCCATCTGTCTATCTGTCTATCTGTCTATCTGTCTATCTGTCTATCTGTCTATCTGTCTATATCTGTCTATCTGTCTATCTGTCTATCTGTCTATCTGTCTATCTGTCTATCTGTCTATCTGTCTATCTGTCTATCTGTCTATCTGTCTATATCTGTCTATCTGTCTATCTGTCTATCTGTCTATATCTGTCTATCTGTCTATCTGTCTATCTGTCTATCTGTCTATCTGTCTATCTGTCTATCTGTCTATCTGTCTATCTGTCTATCTGTCTATCTGTCTATCTGTCTATATCTGTCTATCTGTCTATCTGTCTATCTGTCTATCTGTCTATCTGTCTATCTGTCTATCTGTCTATCTGTCTATCTGTCTATCTGTCTATCTGTCTATCTGTCTATCTGTCTATATCTGTCTATCTGTCTATCTGTCTATCTGTCTATCTGTCTATATCTGTCTATCTGTCTATCTGTCTATCTGTCTATCTGTCTATCTGTCTATCTGTCTATCTGTCTATCTGTCTATCTGTCTATCTGTCTATCTGTCTATCTGTCTATCTGTCTATCTGTCTATATCTGTCTATCTGTCTATCTGTCTATCTGTCTATCTGTCTATCTGTCTATCTGTCTATCTGTCTATCTGTCTATCTGTCTATCTGTCTATCTGTCTATCTGTCTATCTGTCTATCTGTCTATCTGTCTATCTGTCTATCTGTCTATCTGTCTATCTGTCTATCTGTCTATCTGTCTATCTGTCTATCTGTCTATCTGTCTATCTGTCTATCTGTCTATCTGTCTATCTGTCTATCTGTCTATCTGTCTATCTGTCTATCTGTCTATCTGTCTATCTGTCTATCTGTCTATCTGTCTATCTGTCTATCTGTCTATCTGTCTATATCTGTCTATCTGTCTATCTGTCTATCTGTCTATCTGTCTATATCTGTCTATCTGTCTATCTGTCTTTTTTTTTTTTTTTTTTTTTTTCCTGTAGGGGGGGAAATCCTCATGGACACCCGACAGCCCCTCCGTCCTCTCGGTTTCATACTTTCGGGTAGTGTCAGACTCTTACTGACTAAAACCCCCCCTGTGCTCTCGCTCTTTGCAATGGTATCCACTCTCGCATTGCTTCATTGCAAAGGCTGTCTTTCACTGTGGTCTAATTTCTACTTTCTCTTTCTTTGGTCTCTATTATAGCACGTATCGCTTCATAGGTGTACTTCCAGGACTCTTCTGACTCTAACAAACATTCCATCATGGTGCCGATGTTGAAAATTCTTCCACATTTCTGGGTATACAAGTTCCTTACTTCTTCCCATCTAGAGCAGAGGAAAAGCGTATGTTCGGCGTCGTCCTCCTCGCCACAATAGTTGCATTTGGGAGTGTTTGACCTTCGCTTGGTGTATAGGTACTTACGGAAGCATCCATGGCCCGAGAGTGCTTGGGTTAGGAAATAATCAACTTCCCCATATTTCCTGTTCACCCAGACTTCGATTACAGGAATAAGTCGGTGGGTCCATCGGCCGTACGTTCCGCTGTCCCATTTCGCTTGCCACCTCTTGCGTCAAGCTTCGAAACTCCGTCGTACCTCTCTTTTCTCTCTTTCGCTTGTAGCTCTATTGGAGGCAGTCCTGCTATTACCCCTACTCCTTCGGCAGAAACAGTCCGGTAGGCACTGCATATGCGAATAGCCATCTTTCTCTGCAGCCGGGTCAGCTTTGCGATGAAAGTTTTTCTTTCGGAGACGGTGTGCCATACTGGTGCACCATACAGGATCTGGCTGTGAACCACACTCGAAAGGATTTTCCTCTTAGACGCTCTGGGACCCCCGATGTTTGGCATTATGTTCGCCAAAGCTGAAAGAGTTTTCTCTGCTTTTTCTATTGTCTTCTCAATGTGTTGTTTGAAGCTAAGTTTCGTATCTAGCCAAACACCTAGGTACTTTACTGCTTTAGTAGGCATAACGATCGTGCCTTGTACGTCTCTGTCTATCTGTCTATCTGTCTATCTGTCTATCTGTCTATCTGTCTATCTGTCTATCTGTCTATCTGTCTATCTGTCTATCTGTCTATCTGTCTATATCTGTCTATCTGTCATAATGTAATGTAATACCGATCATTCGAGAAAACGTTGAAATTAGTATGTCTCGAGTATTAATCGTGTTTTTTCTAACAATGCATTTACTCGAAGTAGAAAATCATTGACAACAATCTCTTGGTAAACTTTCGGAGACGGAAAAGCTTTTTCGTTAATGTGAAATAACTGGGATTATCTGAGGGACTAATGTAATTTGTTCATCTGAACATGTTCAGTAGATTTTTGCATGACTAGGGTTTTTTCAAAGCTCATCGTGCTTTATTATTTTTCCTCTTTTATCTTCTCATTAATTATTTTTATGAATCCAACCACCACTGGCACACATAGGCGACTGTGCTTTTCACCAGCATTCATTATTCTTCTGTTTTTCTCTGTCTCGTTTAAAAAAAGCGACGTGACTAAAGTCCCGATTGCAAGGCAGTATCACTTTGTTGTTATTAAAAAAAAGGTCACTGTAACTCAGCTTCTCGTACTTTTATTCCAAACAAGTAGATTCATTAATAGTAATGACAACGGGAATAACAATAATCAAAATCCCTAAAAATCTGTGTCACATGAATATTATTTGGTAATATATCTATAAAACTAGCAACTGAAGCGGAATTTAAATGTTTTTACACAAAAATCAATCACAGCTTGACGTTTTTGTTTTGTTTTACAATTTTTACAAAGTTCGCCTAACGTAACCCATACAAAACAAAATTTATCGAGAGCATCGCCGCCAATCAAAAGTGTGATGATGATAAAATCGCTCTTCAAAAACATAAACGGCTCTCTCGGAAATATTTTTTTGAAATAATTATTTCGCATCAATTGTTTTTAATACAGAAATCAATTCTATTCGTGTAGAATTAAAACGAAAGAATGATTGGGAGGCTTACAAATGTTTGGAACAGGGTTGCCAGACGTCCCGGATTTCAAGAGACAGTCCCGTATTTCCCTAGCTTGTTCCGCGTCCCGGAACAAAGTGAAACCGGACTCTGTTTTTCCCGTATTTCACTTTCACGAGTGACAAAATTAAAACAATTAAATGAAAAGTTACATTATATGTTTTAGTAAATATTATATTATCCCGCAACAAAGAACATTAATATTGGCGCCACCACTCCACAACACTATGTCATCCAATCCATTTCACCAATCGTTACTCAGTTCAGTTCACAGCAGTGGAGTTAAGCTCTAACCGAGTGAGGTTTATTTATATATTGTGTGAGTAGGTTTAAAGAGTTTTTTTTCTAATATAATAAATTTAGGCTATCGGTACTGCTGCTCTTCATACATACAATGGATCATAAAAAAAAGGAAACGTTGTAGCATTAAAGATGTGCAAAAAAAATGGTTGTGCGTATTTAGGGAGGAGTGGATTGAAGAAGAAGAGTGTCTTAAACCATGTACAGGTAATGTTCACAAGTCCTCATGCAAATATTGCATTGCATTTTTCTATTGCTCGGCCGTAGTGATGTTATTCAACATTCACAAAGTGGAGAACACAAAAGAAATAAAGTTACTGTTGCTTCCAGTTCTTCGATAAGAAATTTTTTTGCAACTAAAACTTCTCCTGGAAGCGACAGGCTGGCTATGGCAGAGTTAACCTCTGTATTTCATAAAGTTGAATATAACTTATCTTATATGTCAATGGATTGTAGTGACAAGCTTTCACCTAAACTATATGATGACTCAAAAGTAGAGACAAATTTTCTTGTGGGAGAACTAAAGCAGAAGCTAATGTAAAAAATATACTGCGCCCAATATTGACAAAATCTGTAATTAATAGTATTAGGGAGTTTCTTTTCTATTCTAACAGACTCATCGAATAAAGGAAATAGGAAGTTCCATCCATTGTGCGTGCAATATTTCACTAAAGAAAAGGGCATTTGCACAAAACTGCATGACTTTATAGAAGCACCTTAAGAAACCTCTGATACCATTGTTAATTGTGTTAAGACTTGCTTGACATAACATAATCTAAGTTTACGTCAAGTTTCAGCTTTTTCTGCTGATAATACAAATGCAAACATGGGTAAGAACCGATCAGCATTCACTTTGCTGAAAGATCAAAATCCAAACTTGTTAAAAGCAGGCTGTATATGCCCTGTTATTCATAATGCTTCCTGCAATACCATTGAATCGTTAGAAGTTGATGTTGAAGCAGTGGTCCTAACAATGTATTCACATTTTTCTTCATCTTCACATTTTCTTAAGCCTTATGTTTCTTTATTTCTATGAAGAATTTTCCGCCCTTGCTTTTCGGGAGGGGATGGAGTTGTAGATTGTCCTGTATTCAGCAATCAATCTGGATCTGGTACCCTTGTTTGGATGTACTTTATATGGAATATTATTATATTATTATTAATAGAATATATATCAGTTTTCATTTAAAGTCAATAGTTACTCGGAAATAATTGAATAAATATTGTTTTTCAAAGTCATTATACAAACTATCAATTGCAAACATAGCAATTGCAGAGGATTTTGATAGGCTGAGTATTTGGAAATTTTGTTATAAACTCGGCTTGAAATTTATTGGACAATAACACATTTGGACTTCATTATTTATATACGAATTTCCTGGAAATCTCGACAATTCTGGGCCCAAATACCTCACTGTGTATTTTGAATTCATTTATTTTTGAAAAGTGTAATTCATATACACTTTGTCCATTTTAATAGACGTTTTCCCTTATTTTGATGTAGGTAATGGTTTTTGTTCAACCTGTAACAACTCTTGTGCTCTTGTGCTGAGTATCATAGTAAAAATTTTATAGATTTCCTAGACCAGTTTTCCAGAGCTGCTATGTCTTTATAAAAACGTATTTTTTGTCAAATTTTATACATTTTAACGGAGAGTTGTAATGAATGCTCCATGAGGTTATTAAAGTGAAAGTTGATCTTTTAAGCTCTACTACTAATATAATTGTTAATAGATGAATTGCTAATCAATTTATGATTCAAAAAAGCAATTGAATTAATATATTCAAAATTAAATAATAATTTTAATGAAATTATCAATAAGTGAGCGAACTGAAACTCGAAAAGATATAGTATAGTATACAGTTTCAGTTTTATCTATGTAAGGCTCAATTATCTTGGAAACGGCTTATACGATTTTTATGATTTTTATTGTTAAGAAATGCTGACTATTTTTCATGTAATATTTTATATACCTTACTGCCATAATTCCAGAGTTATAACTACATTTACAGTATACCCACCAAAGTTAGAATAAATATTGTACATTTAGATGGCTACGATTGAATAAACTCGTTTAATTTGAATATTCTTTAATAATTTATGTGCTAATACAAATCTCGTAACAAGATCTAGTGTCAGTAAGTTAGTACATAGTTGAACGAAACTGCTGCAGTAAAATATTTATCCAAATCATGACGCAAAAAACCTAGAACAACTGAAGACAAATATTTAAATCTTTGTGTCATGTTAGAAGTAGATCCACATTATTTTGAAATAGAAAAATTACGAATTTTAGAAAACATATAATAAAGGCGATTACAGAAGATGCTCAAAATTTACTTCAATACAACAATCCATGCGATTTTGAAAACATTGCAATACATTTTGCAACATCCCTGTCTGCCCAATTCTTCTTATCTCTGTGGTAATGCTATCTTTTAATTCTTAAATATTGGCAGGTTTTGTTTTATAAACGATGTTGTTTAAGTGACCCCACAGGAAATAGGCTAAAGGATTCATGTCGGGAGATCGCGGGGGCAATTTGGTAAAACCACGCCTTCCAATCCATCTTCTAGGAAACAGATTATTTAGGTATTGCCTCACCACACACGCATAGTGAGGTGAGGCATCATCTTGTTGTAGCCAAATATTGTCGTTTGGGATATTATTATCTGAAAATTCCTAATAATGCAGTTTTTTTAAAATGTAATTGAAAATACTTACTTGGATGTGGAAATATTCAAGCCAACTCAGGTATAATACTATTTTCCAATAAATCTAAATACGCAGGACCATTTCAGTTACCCTCAATGAAAAAGGGACCAATTATTTTGTTGCCTATTATTTCAGCCAATACATTCAGTTTTTCGGGATATTGCGTGTGGGATTCACGCATCCAACGAGGATTATTACGCAAGCGACAGTTATGCCGATTTACGTATTCAATAATACAAAAAGTGGCCTCATTGCAAAACATAACATCACTTAAAAAAATTGGATCGGTTTGTTTGTAACTCTTCACGTCTATCAAAATCGTCATCTGACAACTCTCGAATAACGTTTCTTTGAATAGATGGATTTTATTTAAATAAAATTTTCATTACAGATGTTTGCGAAATATCAAGTTTCTTGGATATTTGTCTACTACTCACATGTGGATCTTCTTCTAACAGGACATAAACATCTAAAGATTTGTTATCAATTGATGCAGTTTTTCTGCGCTCTGATTTGGATAAATCTTTTACTGAACTAGTTTCGTTAAACTTTTTCACTGATTTACTGACAGTAGATCCTGTTATTGTAGCAATCATAGCCATAACCATAGCTAAATGTATTATTTTAACTTCGGCGGAGATAACGCAAATGTAGCTATAACTCCGAAATTATGGCATTTAGGTATAGGGAACATTAGATGAAAAATAATAAATATTTTCATCATAATACCGGCCGTATCACAAGACCCTTGTACACAAAAATTTTAAAAAATCGTATAAGCTATGTCCGAGATAATTGAGGCGTTCCACACTTAAAACTCACTCTGTCTAGTAATATATGCCAGTATATCATTCCTCGTTAGCATTGCATGTTTCTTTGATTTATACAGTCGTAGCTGAAGGAGATATTTTTAACAGTTCTCTCAAGACATCCCAGCCCAAGTCCTGCAGAGGGAACAATTCGTACATCAAATTCCGGCCACAAAAATCTTAGTAAAGTAGGTACTTGAACATATCTCTCCATCTTAAATTCCATTTCTCAACAATCATTTTTGCTTATAAATATATCATAACATTTCGCATAGTGATTTTGTTTTATTTATTGTTTTATTAATGTTTCTGTCAACAGTTAAGAAATGCGTCATATCATTTGCAAATGTTTACTATGTACATGTTTACATGTTACTTTGTTTTATCAAGGAGTTGATGAATTTTTGTGGCCCATGTCGCGGTTGTTATTTTGAGAAGTTGCTTGCTGTTGTGACTGATTCTGACATATCAGAAGATTTGGCTTGGGCTAGCGAAACAGGAGGTTTAATAGCAAGAGAAAAATTCAAGCAATAGACGACGATCGCGCAAAATTTACGAAATTTTTATAGCATTAGCTTCATGTGATGATGTCTTTTCTATGTTTTTAACCAAATTGTACGTCTTTGCAATTTCAATAAAAAGACTCAAAGTTCACATTTAGAAAAGATACAGCTAAATATATTTATTATAAGTCATTACTCATTCAAATCATTACGTTTTTATTGATGATTGTCATAAACTATATATCTACACTTAAACTATTTTAAATCTAATTAATTCTAAGAACACATCTATTCGAAAAGTTACTCGAGTAATACCACTAATGCTAACCGTAAGCCTAAGATGATGAAATTTCCTAATAAAGTAGTTCATATATGCGTAGGTTTAATGAAAGCACGTGAAAAGGGCTTTAAATGAAAGGTAAACCAACAACAGAACAGGACTTGAAACAGAAATAGACTTGCTAAATTAGAATATACTGAGAAATGTCTCGACCATTAGTAATTTGTTGTACATTAGGAAAATAGGACACTACTCAAAATATACTTGTTAATTGACATCCTTATAACTGATATTTTTTATATTGGACACCGTTTTTTTTTTCAACCTCCGATTGCTCCGTGCAGACGCTACGCGGACATAAGTAAGTGGACATGCGCTATAAGCGGCAGCGAAACTCTCGCACTACACACTCCGCCACTATTGAGATTTTGGTGTCAGTCGGCGTTGTGCTACAGCCACTTAAACATGTTCGCCATCATTGATGCTCCCGCCAAGTGTGAATTGCGGAGTGTGAATCGTTTTCTACAGGCTGAAGGCCATAGTGCTGCAAAAATCCATCGGAGAATGAGCCGTGTGTATGGGAAAAATTCATGAGTGATGGTGTTGTGCGTGGTGTGGAAATTTTGAAGATTCCGCAGATTCGCCATTACTTCTTTGTCTACAGAATTTCCAGAAGTTTCAAGGTCTGTTTTGTACTGTATTGTTACTGAACGGTTAGGCTACATTGGCGGCAATATACTTTGATGAGAGTATTGAAAAGCTTGTCCACAGATATGACAAATATCTGAATCTCTTCGGTGATTATGTCGAAAAGTAACTGTAAGTGTACCATTCTTTTGGTAATAAAATTATTGTTTTATAAGAATTTGTCTTTTATTTAATGCTTATCGGAGGTTGAAAGAAAAACGGCCGTCGTATATATTTCACTAATTTCGAAGGCACCTATTGACTTCAAATTTAATTACTTTTGGTGACAATATATGATCAATGAAAAAATTTATGAAATATTTAATGATATCGCATGAATTGATTAAATCAACGATGCAAAGAAAATGATTTACTATTCAAAATGGTATTAAGAAAATGAAGACGAAAAAAAATGGATTATAATTTTTTCTAAATTCAATTTAATATCATTCTATATAAGAATTTTGTGGCTTAAGGATTTAAAACAAAAATAGTCGATTCAAGCTGGGGAATTATACAATTTTGCATTTTTGCCTCTCTATATTATTTTCAATTAAATTTCTTGATTTCAAAAATTTCATGTCGAATTATTTCAAAGCAAATCATTTATATGAGCCCGTTTCAAATGTAAAAAAATCCAGATAACTCAACGATTCGTTGAAGCAGCTTACAATTATGTTATTGGTGGATCAAATCTCATTAGGTCACATTTCCTTAAAAAACAATGAGTTTCGAAGCAGTAGGATAAAATTCAAAGCGTCCACAATTTATTATATTACTATGTTCAATCATTTTTTCATACATTACAATTACATGAAGTGTATTTCTCAAAACTGTTAATTTTGTTGTATTTTAATTAAAGTACGATCCTCAACTATTCGCGATTAACTTCAGGGTATGAAGATAAACAAACAACTTTATGTTTGTGTATTCATAATATTTTAAATAAATATATTTATTTCAAGTTAGATATTTTCGTTTCAATACAGTTATTACCTTTGAAAAATTATCGTAGTGCAAATATTCAAAAAATCTGGGGAACAATTACAAATTGCGCTACTTATTCAGCGAAAGTAACGTGTTAAAAGAAGAAAGTATATTGGGTATAGTAGATGGTTCATTTTAAGAGTGATATAGTTAACTCAATGCTTCTACAATTTTTCTATACCATTTATATATTTTATACAATTTCTTTGTCTTAGCCCAATACTCCTCAACTTAATCCAAGACGAAATCAATTTGATTATGGACGAAATCAGTCAAAATCTCAGGCTATAAAACTTACGACGTTATTCTTATAGCTAAAAACGAAGACAAATTAACAGTTCAAGTGAGTAGCAAAGAGATCCAATCTGAATATATCTTCATAGAAGACTGAATTCTTTGAAATATAAGGAACCAAAGCCTTGTTGGTTGCTTGTATATGATCAGTCAGTGAATCAGTAAGCTTCAAGCACCTCGGCGTCAACATTAACAGTAAAAGAAAACATAACACAAGAAGTGAAGTACTAGCAGACTCAAGCAGCTATGGGATTTCTAAATAAACTAAAGAAATAAGCATGTGCGAAGTTGAGAGCAGCTTGAGAATCTACCCTGTGTGAGATTAGTCATGACATTTGCATGAGGAACAATGACCACAAAAAAGTGAATACCTGATTATCCTGAGGAACAACGACACAAGACTAATTTGCGTGGACAATATTATGAGATGGGTTGAAGGTAGAACATGAAACTGGTTACAAAAGCTGATTACCAGATATCCAACATTTTTACTAAAAGAAAAGCAGACCACGCAAGAAATGGAATGAAGCTACATCTCAGAATATCAAGAATAAGGCCGAGTTGTTGGTTCAAAACAGAAACATGTCTTTAAAAAGAAGAAGAAAGAAGATTTGAATTTTCACGTCTAAAAATTGACTTCCATTTTAAGCTTTATTTGATTTGATTTATATTCCTTTCCATGGCGCATTTTGTCAAATTTGACAATAATTAGTACTGGCTGGGGGCTAATATCGAAACTATTATGTTGTAGAAGAAATTCCAATTGCAG
Source organism: Diorhabda carinulata (assembly GCF_026250575.1). Classification (NCBI taxonomy): domain Eukaryota; kingdom Metazoa; phylum Arthropoda; class Insecta; order Coleoptera; family Chrysomelidae; genus Diorhabda; species Diorhabda carinulata. The sequence continues at coordinate 19,280,079 of NC_079462.1, forward strand.
TTTATACAATTTCACCATGATGTGCATAGTCAACCGTTTCTTTGTGATTTTCTCTCTCAATTGGTCCAAATGAACAATATTTCATTTCTATTACAAAATATCACCATCACAACTTTGATGGATGTCTTTAGTTTGGGTAATACATATTTACTGAATGAAAAATGAATTTCCCATTTGAAAATGTATACTAAGATGTGCTGCATAAAAATTTTCTCGTTACAACCCTGTTAAACCATAAGATACTCAAAGAGGGGAAAATACCTTTAAGGGTGTAGGTTTACTTCCTAATAGGGTGAATTAGTAAAAGATTAGGGAACTACCCTCTTATTTGAACTCTCTGATATCAAAGATGGCTGATTTTTGTGAGGGCTAAGAGTGGAGGGAAATAGACATCTACTAAAGAAAGTTCCTAGTGTTGCAGTTGATTCAAGGGAAGGTAATTGATAACAGTTCAGGTATATATTATAATAAAATCCCTTCAACAGAAATGATGACTTTCAAACATAGTTCAAATAGGATCCTAGATGTTTATAAAAATGGTTAATATTTTTATTTCAGTCGAATCTACTTAATTAGAGACTAAAATATTATTTAGAGTTTGGATTACAATGGTATTTTTATTTCAAAACCAAAAGGTACATATAATGCATAATGGCAATCAATTATTATGTATTGATAATTATGTATTATGTATTTCGAACTAATTTCGTAATATCAGTTTGTTTCCAAGCACTGTTGTTAGCTCTGTTGCAGATCTCTATGCCCTATCAATCAGTGAAATAGTCGCCAGGACTGTAGATAAGCAATGTCCAGAGACTCTGACTCTCCCTTTCTTATCCACCTTTGAATCCGTTTGCCTAATTCGTCAGCACGCTTCTTCAATTTCAGAAATGTTGTTGCACGGCTATCCACTTAGGAACGCGGAGTACGACCTTCACCTACATACTCCACGTTCTGAATTATTTAAAAGCTCAATATTTTACAATGCAAAGAAATAAAATCGATATCATCTGTTCCCGCATTCCGCAATAATTTGAGGGTATATTTACTGCAAAGTACTATGTAAACGATTTCTATTGTATTAATAATATTTAATTTTGGACATGCTGCATACTGGTTTAATTTGTGCCATGGACTTATATATGACTTATTTACTAATTATTTCCTATTACCACTACCTATAATTTAGATACTCATTTTGGTTTTATTCTGTATATTGAAATTTTATTTTTTTATTCAATTATTTTTATGTTTGTTTTTTAATTTTTACAAGCTTTTGTCTACAAATTGTAACAATTTTTGACAATAAAGCATTTCTCTCTCTCTAAAACAAGCTCAACAATTTCTTTTCGATAGAACTTCTTCAAATTATATATGAAGGTCCAATAGATTGGATTATATAAGAATTCTGCTGGGGTCACTGCAAATATCAAAAAAAAGTAGAATACTCCGGTTTTATCTCTACATTAAATGTTAAAAATCAATTCTTTAAATGGTTTTTGGTTATATAATGTTTCTTATAATGTTTCTTGTTATTGCGATAAGCAGCAGGAACTTCTTTGACACGTTCCTACCACTAATGGTCTCAATTTATCTGATCCATCCATATTTGATGCAAACAAAACTATCAATATTTCTTTACTTTGTTGTTTCCAATGACATTTTTCATATTTAAAAGTAAGAGTTTCATCAGGTAAATATTAGAAAAAGAGATCGGTTTCACCAGTATTGAAAATATCTATCAAAGTCTTCAGCTTGCTGTACTTGTATAAGCAAACTGCATCATTAACGATTTTGCTTTTCCTATAAACTATCTTAACTCAACTTCAATGCTCTTCTTGAAATTGGCTGGAAAAGGCCATCCTTCACTTGCTACAAAGTTTTTGATGCTTAGAGTAGACCTGAACTTTTTTGTTGTTTTTCCTCTAATAGTTAATATTTGTCATCTATATCTTGAAATCATTAGGCTTTTTTCCAGATTAGGAATTTCACCTTGAGCTTGAGTAGCACAAATCTTCTTCTTATATTTTCTTGTGGTGGAAAGAGCACTTAGAAGAATCTTAAACTCGTTTCTAATACCACTTCCCATCTCATGTTTGTCTTTTTCGATTAACTCCTTATTTTCAGCATCTATACTTTTCAGAATTCATGATTAACATAACCTTTTGGTTATTAAATCATGGAAAGAGTAATTGAAACCAAACAAATGGAAGTATGAAGTGTTAACTCATCATCACAATAGTTTGAACTAATTTGAACTTGTCGCACAATGTTCGTTGAATATATGCAGTCTGATAGCTTGAATTGTGGGCGATAATAATGACTGATTATGTTGAAAGAAAAGATTTAATTTTATTTTTTATTACCTATTTCAAAAGATTATAAAAAACACGCCCATGTGTTGATAATTTTTTAACTATTGACGGTTGAACGCATCAAAAAGCCGCTTAGTGTTCAATGCTATTTTTCCATCGATAGATGATGCTCTTTCATCCATCGCCACCGCCGTCATCGTCCAAACAACATCGGATCTTCCCATTGTTGCGCCCTCTTTTGTTGTCTTCTGATGTTATTGTTGACGTTACAAACGGCGACACCCTGCCGAGCAATAATCTTTATATATAGTGTAATCAGCTTTTGGGTACTAATTTTTGAATTTTCATAACTTTTGTATGGTTTCTAGTTCGGCATTTATATTTAGTCGCACGCAAAAGTAGGCTCTCTTATTTTATTTTTCAATGCTAACAAATATACAAACTGTTGCCGTATGAAATATCAATAAGGATACGAGGGATGAACGATAATAAATAGTGGATGATTATGTAAAATATCTTAAACATATAATCAGTATTCAGTGATATGAAGAAAAGAATAAAAATTTTATTTATTTTTTACAACACATGTAGAAGTCCGTAATACGTCAATAATTGAAATTTCAGTCCAATTGAATGAGTATCTGCTCTTCAACTTCAATAAATTTCACTACACGAATTCTCCCTGCTCTCTGCCATACTAAAATAGCTATACTCTTAATTAATTAATCTCATCTTATGCCACCTATATCAAGACACATAGATTTTGGTGGTCTTAATCCAACACAGGTTCAATTTGAAGCCAACCCAGCGATCTAGTCCAAGCTCGGAGATTTTTATAGATTTGGTCGGTATGAGAAAAGTTCAAATCTCATTAATCGTCTATGAACAATTCCAATAACTCTTTCCTTTTCTGTAAACCACTGAGTTGCTATTGCCCTTGTAGGTGAGAAATAATCTCTCAAATCTAATAACTGCCAACGACTTTAACCTTTTGTTGTCCTGCTCACTCATCTTATACCACTGGCTGTTCGGGTTCGGCCTTCTTAATTGCGTACCTGATTACATTTGATAATTTTCCAAATACTTTTATCATGAATGTAAACGTATGGAACCACTGCATTCGAATAAATTCTGTCTTCTGACATTGAAATGGGGCGGTTAGTCCATTACTTGAAAAAAATAATGAAGTAGAATTATCAACAAAATTCGCTCAAATTCTATGTTTTAAAGTATGCGAATGAAAATATAAAGGTTGTCTTATGAATAATGTAGATTTCCAAAGAATGCCTTAATACATAAGTAAAACCCATCTATAATTTTAACTTAACATTCACAGTGATGGATTTACCAGTAGGCTAAGTAGGCATATTTTGTCCAGCAATTTCCATTCAAAAAATTTTTAAAAATATTTTATTCACACTAAGAAAATGATTTTTAATGAGCCTAACAAGAGAGCTTTAAGTTTTTCGAAGAAATATAATATAATTAAGCGCATAGAAAGAATATAATAGAGGAACGAAAAAATACAACAAATAAAAGTTTTAATGAACTACCTGATGATATTGAAATGGCTGTGATGATTACTTTAGAGTTACCACGTTTATAGTTGTCTCATATCTGCCTCAAGAGGCCTATAAAGGATTTAACTTGAATTATTCATACCGTAATGATTTAGAAACAAAATTAGTTCAGAAAGGTTTACACTAAGATATCTTTCACTATTTACTTTGTACTTTTCTGTGTACATAAGCGTAAAATTGTTCAGGTGAGAGAAGCTTTCTTCAATTCATAGCTTTATTCATATTATATGAGTGTTGAATAGTTCAAAACCTACCTTATCTTACTAAAGTATACATGATACAAGTTTGCTTGAAATAAAGTCTTTCAACAAGCTTTTTGAGACCTCGGTAAAACCATTCTTTGGGCTTAAATACAAAAAATTGTCGCATTGCATTTTCGAGATCTCCTTTGGATGCAAATTTTTCTCAAGCAAGAATTTAACCAAGGATCTGAACAAATAGTAATCCTACGGCGAAAGGTCCGGACTAAATGCTGAACGTCGCGTCGTAGGAGTTCAATACCACCAAGTTCTTGGTGGTATCTTGTTTCGCAATATGTGGTTTAGCATTGTTTTGTTACCTCTCTTTGCGACGGATTCTGGTAATTGTCTTTGGTCTAACCACTGATTTTCTATCTTCAGGTTGTTTGGATAAATTCATTTTCGTCGCGAGTGACAATGCCTCTAATAAAACGATCATCTTTTGGCAGGGCAAGGTTAATTCGTATGTAACTATTTGATAACTGATAGATTTTGAATGGCGGTGTATAGTATCTTTAGAAGGTTTAAGGGAGTCGGATAATAAGCGAGTGTTAGTACTAGGCTGGTTTTCTATTACTTTTTTCGTAACTTCGATATCCCACGCAGGTGGACGACATGAGCACGAACGATCTTCGAGCGCCAATTCTTCACTATTAAAAATATTGAACCAACGCTGTGGCACTATATCACTTTCAATTTCATATATTTCACTTCTGCGACGGTTGCTTTAAACTTTTTATTTCTAATAATATCTAAACAAACTTCTTCGTCAGTAAGTGGAGTGAAGCAAATTCACCCTTCATAGAATTACAGATTAGTCTCAACAAGTTACGACATTCAAATTGAGGCGTAGGAATTGTCACATAAAAACCGATAAGACATCCTCTGTATTCTCAAAACATTCCCATAAAAAAATAGAGAATATGTTCAATAATGCAAGATATGCGTGCATAGCAAAATAGAGTCACCATTAAAAATACTCTTTTGGTGGATTTTGATATTTCAGTATTTGATAGTCGATTGCAATTTGATCTAAACAAGATTGGAAATAAAAATTTATCATTGCACTCTGAGAGTAGTGAATTGTATTCCTACTGCAAATTAACTTAAAACAGAATCTGTTGTATTCAGTGAAATTTCAACTGATTTGAATGAATATTTGAATAGTACTTTATAACGATATATTTTTATTGTTTGCCATCACATTTACTAGCATTTTGGTCATTCTTCCATTAAAATTATTTCGTTGTAATTTTTTGTTCAATAATAATAATGGAAATTTTTAATTAAAAACAAAAGTAAGAAAACATTATTAAAATTATCAAGTAACGATTGAAAGCTTCCATATTTAGTTTAATAATTCAGGTACAAATATTTTTCTTTATACCTAAGTTTTTCATCCGATTTCTACATCCTTCCTTTTAAAATTTTAAAAAGAAAACTTTTTTAATATAACTAGAACTAAGTTTACAAATTAAGATGAAGAAGTTTATAATTTTGATTTTTAATAGAAATAATAAAATAAATGATAAAGCGTGATAAACAAAATGTTATCATTACTATTGTTTACTAATAAATAGTGGCTCCAACGAAAAAATGACTAAAAACTTTTCTTGTGGAAAATTTTCTGCTCTGCATTTTTTATTCAGGCAGTTTCTATCGAATTTCTCTTATTTTGCGAGTTATTCGCGTTTTTGAGTTGAAAGTTCCAAAAAAAACGCCGTAATTTAGTTAGGCTTATTTAGTAACCGAAAACCGCTGAGAATTTAGAAAATCAGAAGCGCCCAATTTAATTTCGGGTTTAATCCTATTTTACCTGTCCTAAATATGAATACTAGAACACACATTAACTTTTATTTCAATTTCAGAATGCTTACGAAATAATAAAATAATGGAAAATCAGTGACTAATCAAGATCATTATCAAGGTTTTCTTCGATTGTTAAGAATATAATAGGTTAACAAGCACAGCAAAAATCCTTTTTTCTAAAGAATGTGATTTCATTGTTCAATATATTTACTTTTAAGGAAAATACAACGACAATAGCAGTCATACAAGTATTCTATACCATTTTTATAGTACGATTTGCTTTTAGCTTCAAAATAAGCTCTAGTTTAAGCGATAATTTCTTCAACGACTCAAAAGTGCCAGATCTTGAAAATGCGGTGAATGCGAAAGGTATCGTTTTTATTGATTTGTTACACATTTGATGGAAGAGTACTTTCTTTTCTCCAAATGGGGCCTTTTTGCCTCGAAATAGGCACTTGTTTATGGTTTATTTTCTTTTTAAGATTGTCGATGGATATTGTTATAAGGGCATCCCAAAATACTGTTGTTGCATCTTTTCACGTTTTGGTGTCGATGCTTTCGCATGCCATTCATTCAATATATGCCCAACATGTTCCTTTGATATGTTTAGGTTCTCAACTAACTTAATTAGCTTCACTTTACGGTTATCTAACCTTATTTTGCCTACTTTTCCATTTTTCGTCGGTGATTGTCTCTTTGGGGTGTACACTGCGTGTATTGCCTCTTTTAAACGTAGCATATCATTTCTCAAGAGTTGATTTTCCTGTCACAAAGTCCGAATATTATCATGGCTTCAATTGTTTTTCTTGCTTAAAGCCAATACTTTATTTAAATACGAAATTACTGTTAATCCCTTACTACATCATTCGGAATTCTATAACTCACAAACTAATAGCACGACAGAAGTGAAATTTGTACACGTCTCTTTTGAAGGTTAGTGATAACTGAAAATCATATGTGGGTTATACTTGCTGTCTGCATTCTTTTTATTCCACTTAATAGATCGAAGGAAACAACTGTTCAATGAAAGAAATTTTAAGAATGAGCCAACGGATTTCTTCATATTTCTTATCCTTCCACATCCTTACTAGTGTTTTGACGTAGTTCCTGACAGTCAGAAGTCAACGAAGCTTTCCAGAAATTCATACAGTAGAGAATTCAACGTCACACTTATGTACTTGACAATTGACTAAAAATAACAATGGGATTATTGAAACATTATTACAAATACAATAAATTTTCTAAGACACAATAGATAATTATAACAATAAATATAATAATTTGTGTCGTTAAATTATAATATCCTCCCTTTTCATATTTTTCTGTTAATATATTATTTACAACATATTTTGTTTGTCACTTCAGAAAACGATGCTAGAAGCTTACGCGCCAATTATTCATTACTCATCATCAATATCACCAAACACAGCTACTCGCGTTTACCGATGGATATAGGCCTCCGGTAATCTTTACCACTGTGCACTGTCCTTAGCAACTCTTATCCAACATGGAACCATTCTTTTAATATTGTCAGACTAACGTATCGGTGGGCGTCCTCTACTTCTAAGGGCATTTTCTCTCGGTCTCCACTAAATAATTCTTTCAAGAATATATATTTTTGATGTATTGAGAATACAACTCGAATAAACTTAACAAAAAAGTCTTGTGGGGGAAGGGACATTACGTGGAAATAAAGTAAATTATAAAAAACTACTTCTACAAGATGAAAATATTTATTTTCTTGAGAAGTGTGGGATGAAAGTCATTTGAATTTTGATCAATTGTGTTATAAGGTCCCAAAATCCGCGAAACGATATTCTAAAAACAATATCGATTCAAACTACTCTAGTTCAGATGGGAGGAATCGATTTGATCGACCAATTCATACCCACATATATGATTAGAAAAAGGTTCAAACAAAGGGGTGGTCTTATTTTTTCTAGTCCATAAATGCTTATATGGTACAAGAATGAGTATTGCATAGGCGGTTAGGCTCTAACATACACCTTTAACTATTCCAGAGGGAATTTATTCTGTACATTCTTCAGAAAAGGAAAACTAAATATAAAGTGTTTGTATCATGTAAAAATTTAGCAGCTTACTTTAGTAATAAATGCAATGTTTCATTCTACCCGTAAAAAATATAGATTATTGACATGTGGGAAACATTTAGATTGTAGATTAATAGTGTTGTAATAAGTTGATTCATTAATAAAAATAATTCACAAACTATTTGGTGTTATTATTCTAATTTAAATCCTGAATTACTTATTTTATTAATATTATTATATTATTAGAATTCGACTTTTAGACCACACTAGTCCCCGAAATTAAGTTTCCTTTATTTATATCATTACTCCGAAAGATTGTTCTTCTTCTCGATAATCTAATCTCCTTAATCCTTCGTCCCATTCAGAGATTTGGGTAAATTTTAACTACTTTTTGATTCGTAACTTCATCTTTGTTTATCCATGTATGAACGAGGTTAAGCACAGGTTTAAGCGTGTGTTGCTCAAATTCTATAAAATCAGATGATTCGTCTTTAGTCATTTGAAATAATTCTTTTAGATTGTTTGCCCGAAGCTATGAATTCTTGTATAGTAATTAAATATGGAAAAGTATCGTGATAATTCTATTTTTTTCTTAATTTAGAATATGAACTGTATTGGAGTTTTTCTTATCCATCAACCTCAATAGTCCAGTAAAAATGAAATAAACAAGTTCTACTAATTTCAACACATTAAAAAAATAGTCTTGAGATAAAACACCATCGAACAAATCCCTCTTTTTTATTATCAAGTTTCCTTTGTTTCGCACTTTCGCTAAAACCGAAAAGACTCAACTAACTGAATCATTGAAGCTAGTGCCCTTTTATTGCCGAATGAGTAAGAAACGCCGCAAAGTACTACGTAAGTTGTATAAGAAAATTTGACTCTATTACAGAACTTCGTTCGCGTTTGCTAACGCTACTCCTAATGGCCTTTTACTTGAAACTTTTTGTGTTTTTCTCTTATTATACTGGTCGGAACTACTCCGATGAAAAGTTTTTCTTAATTGGGTGTGGAAACAAAGAAAAAAGAGATAATTTTGTGAAATGTTTTCCAATGGTGTAGAAAGGAATGAGAAGTTAGATTTTAATCTATCATAGTTAATCAAATTCGTAATACATGATATATTACCAGATATTCTACGTAGTTTCATAGTTACGACAAAGCAGTGGCGTACCGAGAAATCTAGTTTAGAATTTATAATAATGTTCTAACCCAGTAAGTACAAACATGAATTAAAAATTCTGAGCTTATCACATATAACAAAATACCTAGTCCACGTAATTTTAGTGTTAATTGATTCAATACATCTTTTTCTTTTCGTAAACTGAAAAAAGTTATAGTCTCCGTTTAATTTAGTTAAATATCGTACAAGTACTGTTTCTAAAGAATGATTTCGCTCTTAAACCTTGCTTTGTACTAATTGCACGCAAAATGAGCGATTAGTAAATTTAGAAATGCTAATTATTTCGTTTAGTCTAATAATTTCTTACTTTAGGAATAGATACATTAATTGACTTTTTGAAAAATTTATTTAAACTTGAGAGCATTTTGTCTCAATTGTTTTAACGGTTTTTTTGTTGGTTGTGTAGATTGAGCAGATTAAATTGTTAATTAATCACAAAAAATACAATTTACAATTTGCAAATGACAGCAATTTTGCAGTCGTTTTGTTCGTCTTTTTTGAGATTTCATCAAGTGCCCCAATTATAACCTGAAGCAAACACCGAATCGTGTCTTTGAATCCACTTGGTGGAGCACAGTCATCCTATCAATTTTTCCATTCTCTGGTTTTCATCTTATTATTCAATTTTACACTAAAACGTGTTGTCATTGTGGATAATAATAAAATATAAGTGCTGTTCATCGTTCTTATACAGTTTCTTATATGTGCTACTGAATACCATTGAGAAATTGCTAGATTTAAACTAAGCGAACAGCAATTCACCAATAATCTAAACGGCGGAGGTCTTCCAACACGTGGCTAATATTCATTTGAATCAAATCAAAATTTCTGTGAACTTGGTAGAAATAATCGTTATGACTAGTATTCTAAAGCTTCGCCTTTTAAGAATTGGTAATTAAATAAGAAATGTAATTTTTGTAATTGTATGTGTTTTATTTATATGGTTAACATCAAGATATTTAGCAAAACTATTTTGATAAAAATATGGATATACTGGGTAAATAAGTTACAAAATTCTAAATTAATATTAGCCTAATTTTTTGCAGGATGACTAGAATTTGATAGATACATATTTATGTTCACAGTAGTAACATAATATTCAGTCTATCAATTGTGTGTCCTCTTAGCCAAATTGAAATTACACTTCATACACTGATTTATATTGGAAGCGTTAGTATATTCACATTCGTTTAATGTTGAGCAGAATATTTGACTAAGACTGTGGAATTGTAGCAGAGAATCTTGCTTAAAGTTCATCCGAATCAAAATTCCAGCTGTCTTCAGCAGTATTTATTATAACTGGTTTGATATCTATATTCACCAAATTTCGTTCTCGAGTGAATTAGTACTCAATTTTTTTCAGTGTATCTCACACAACTATCCCAAACATTTGCACTACACTTTTCCAATGCCTCATTCCACTCAAGACCCTTTTATCACCGTATCCGTCTCTACCAATATAATTATTATAATATGTCTTGCAGTGCAGCCAAATCTGGAATACATCATATAAATAGAAATGTCCTCAAATAGATGTTAACTTCAATATAATATCTCCTAATCGGATGAAAGAGATTGAAAAGATCCGCCGTTATATTTTTTTCACCTCAAAATATTCAGTCAAATCCATAACAAACTTCGGTGCTCGTCGATTAAGTTGTTTTCTAGCCATTTTCTAAAAATAATTGTTATAATATTCCGTGACAAGTATAATCAGACACTTGTTACTGAATTTTGAAAATTCTACTGAGATTTACGAATTTTAGGTTTTATAAAATTTTAAAAGTTTACAAGTTGTTGATGTATTATTTTTGTACTTATCGATGGAGAATTAAATAAAAAGTTAGTTCTCGAAAGAACTGATTTAAACAATGAATACACGTTCAACCCAAAAATTCGCTAAAGACAGTACAGTAGGCAAAGCTTACGTCAACTTCAACAATTATGTCGATGTCTCTTTTTACGATTACTACTGTCAATTTAAATAAACTTATGTCTTTTAATTGGTTTTATGAAGAAGACAATCCATCTTAGGTTATTGTGTTTGATTTCTATTGAGAGAAGAAGATAATAAATAGAAAATATGTGTTACACTTCCACCGGTACTACTATATATAAATAGGCGGTATTTTGTATTAAATTCGTTACTTCATTACGTTCAAATCAGGTTATTAAAAGAATGTTTGTAAAAACGTTTAATATCGTATCGTAATAACGGCCCTCTCAGTGCCTGGTTCCCCAAATATAGATACAAGGGGTCTTCCTCCTGGAAACTCTTCCTTAAGAAGTGGTATTGGGCATCAGTTGAAGTATATAGATAACTGGTATTTAGATAGGATGAACAATTAATATTTAATTGGACGCCACCAGCTTTTTAACGAACGACGATAAAAGTAAATAAAAAAGGTGGAAAAGTTGGATACACCTTAAGAAATAACTTAATAATGAAAACTAAACAAACTATCTCCGTATATGATTCTCCAAATTAATATTTAATGGTAACAATAAAAAAACTTTCAGCAACAGATACATTTATTGAAAAAAAAATTAATACGCATCAACTGCGTATCCAAAACAGCAGATGAATAAAAGCAGTTATAAATTAAAAAACAACTCTATATATTAAAGATAATAGTGGGACTTTTCTTTGGTAATTCGGGATGTTTGCAGCCTTCAACTGAATACCCATTTGCTGGAGTTGAGTTGAATTTGTTTGTTTGAGGTGTACTAATTGAGTCCTTACGTTGAGGCTGCTGAACTCCCAACCTGGCAACACATAGAAATTACTAAAGAAGGAACGAGTAGATAGAATAGATTTGAATAAAAAGGAGCTTATTCTCTAACATTTAAAAAAGCTGAATACATATTTTTTTAAATATAACCAAACAGGAATCTGTTCTATTCTATTAGCTCTGTTCTCCAAATACATAGAAAATAAGAATTCACACAGAAATAAGTATACAAAATGTGCTTGAATAAAAATGAAATTAATAATAATAACTAGAATTTTATGAGCATTATATAAAAAGCAACGAAAAAAAGATATAATGGAAACCATTTAATATAAAGAATATCACCAAAAACTTTGTTAAATATACTTTGATTCAAACACTTTTAGAGTGTAGATAGATAGAGGACGATTTATCAACGAGACTTGAGTGTTTTTGAATTCTTTGAATGGGGTGGGAGATCGATAACAAATAATTTCTTCAAAAACTACTAGTTAGAATTTAAAAAGTGACTAGAGAGCCACAATACAGCATTAGAATAATAACAACAAGAATATAAAAATTAAAAAAATATATTTGGCAAGCAATGAAAACAATTAATGCGTCCTGAATACTTGCGCATCCTGTGGGAGTAATGAGAATTATACTCTGCGTATGTCCCTGGTGTACATAAATATTGTGAAAAAACCTATACCGTTCAGAACCCTTGTATCTATACTTCGTGGGCTGGTCCTTCTAGAAATTCAATCCAGAATAAAAGTGTCAAAAACTCTATTCCAAAACTTCTATAATTAAACTGTGCGAAGACCTACTAGAGACAATATCTCTGAGAGCAACTGGCTGCGAAGTTAAGTATTGTTAGATTGTTCATTTTCGACATTTTATTGATATCAGATTTAAAAATATGTATGAATTTGTTCAATTTATCAATCAACTTCATTAAATTTGTTTCATATAAAAATTTTCATGAAGTGTAAATGTTTCTTGGTAAATTAATATTTCATTATTAATGTTGGTTTCACGAAAAACTATCAGTAAGATTTGTTGTACCTCATACTGCAGTAAGGAGATAATATATTGATATTTTAATAAAGTATTAAAACGTCTTCAACAATAGTCTTACTCTAAAATTATTTCAAATTTTCAATAGTATTTAGAAGTATTAAATAGAATAGAAGTATTATATTGAATATTAATTGAACTATAATTCAGTAACTATAAGCAGTATTATGAGTTATTAGATTATATATGAATAGAAGATGCATTATTCTTCTAAACTTTTGAAATAAAATGATGTCGACCAACTGGTGTGCATAATAATTCAGTCTGAATATCGAATAAGTGAGGTGTTAAAAAGCAACTCCCTCGATAGAAAGGCAATGTTTTGATATTCAAACAGAGTAACCAGACATAATCAAAACTTGTATTTCCCCAAAGAAATCAAAAGCCCGTATTATTTCGAAGTTGCTGTCCTGTAATATAATAGAGGATCGTGTTTATATTAAACGTGCTTTGATTTCATAGTGGTCTAATTCTATTCGCGAAATAAGATGGATACGGAAAGTTTGATAGATTGGTTAGTTAGTTTTTGATAATGTACATATCTAGACATAAAAAAATATACGCAAAAAGAATTTTTATTAACAGAAGGATGATCCAATACTGACATAAAATTTGAATCATAGAAACTTTCTAACTCCGAACAGTTATTTTTTTATTAAATCTCAAAAAACACAAGAAATGTTAACTATGGGATAACTGCTCATAGGACAAGTGATCTCTAGGGGTCTCTTAGCGTATATATTGTTAATATCTGGACGAAAGCTGGATGCGACACAACAAGCAACGAAAATATTCACGTGTAAACGATAGGGGAATATGTGAATATAGGAACGAAATAGAGAAGAAATCAAATGATGTAATAGCTAGCAGGAAGAATTGATGGAAACACCAAGTAGAAAAAAAAGTGATAAAACGAGAGAAAAGATATAAAGTAATTTTAAATGCTAAACTGTGAAGATTTATTTGACCTATGTTCATATAAGTATTCAAGTAATTCGCAAAAATCAAAATTAGTACCACTCGTCACATAAGTAATCTGAGAAAACAATCGTTCAACAATCCCAAGTTGACAATTGTAATAATAAGATTATAGTCCAGTGAACTACGGTTTCTACATCAGATTTCCATCAAGACTCATCGATTTGTTTGAAATTTTAACAGTAGTTAGTGAATACCTTGAAATACCCTTTGCCTAGATGTGAGTTTTTTGTTAAAATTAACCATATAAATCGGTAGAAAAAAGCATTCTAAACAAAAGTTATTGAATGGAATTTTTTGGAAAAATCAATACTTTTTGACTTATTCGTAATTGAAATTTTGAATTGTGTTTCTAATCTAATAATAACTAAATAACACTTTAAACTTAATCAACAAAAACTTTAAGGAGGTTGAATGTAGATTTTGATAAAATACAAAGGATGTTTTTATTTTGGTTATAGACGTAATACAAACCGAGTTATAATTTATTAAAGGTGGAACTCATTTAGCGAAACGAAAATAGAAAATTGAATAAGTAGAAAACGGTAAATTTTACGAAAAAAAGGATTGAATTTTTTTTGAAGAACTTGAAGAAGATACTTCATAAGACTTTACAAAACATAAAATAAGGAAGTTACGAGGAAAATAAAACTAAAAAGTCAGGTTTTTCTTTTATAATTTTTTTTAGTTTCAGACTTAGTCGAGATATAACCTTTCAAAATTCACAGTACCGGGTTACTGGTACGGTTTTGACCGTTTCCCTTTCAAAAATAAATGGTTCAATGTATTCCAAACCTTTTTACCGTAATAGACTACAAATTTTCTCACAGAATAATGATTTAATTGACTACCTAGGTCAAAATTTAAAGCCTTCCATGCGTCTTGGAATGGTTGATTTCTGAGGTGATACCATAATTTTACCGTTGATCACTGGACTATTATAGAAAATCTAAGATTTACACAAATCTGATTAAGCCACTAGAAATTATATACTGTGCTTTTCAGATAAAAGTATCCACCTTTAATAACTTTTGTAATACTGGTATTTAGAAAAAATCCAAAAACACGTCAATTTATGTTGGAAGGGGCAAGCATTATGGCTTATTTAAACTTACTGGAAAAGCCACCCCCTCACCCCTAGCAGCATCCCCTTTATTTTTTTAAATTACTTTTCATATTTTTTATGTAAAATTTGGATACTCCTCTTTGAGCTGATTTCAAAAATGTATAATACTTGTAGGTTAAAGTGGTTAGTTTATGAGATAAACAATTTTTCTTTTAAGAGCACAAATTTTATTTATTATTTACTTTCACCTTATTTGCCTGTACTAAAATGGGTTGTACAACAGTTCAAACTCTTTAATCTTTTTAACTGTGCTATTTATTATGAAGTTACAATAAGTGTTCAAAATGAGTACCATTCACTTCCATACAATGGTATAATCTATTTTGAAATGCCTCTCTGACATTGCTTAATACGGCTGGATTTAATTGTCGACATTCATTTTCTATCCTCTCTCGTAAATCATCCAGAGATTCTGGTTGGGTAGCATAAACTTTTGTTTTTAAATACCCCCATGAAAAGAAGTCTAGGGGTGTGAAATCCGGTGACCTAGGTGGCCACTCCATCATCTGCCCCCTTCTACCTATCCAACGAGCGGGGAATGTTTCGTTTAAAAATTGTCGGACAGGCATAGCATAGTGTGGGGGAGCTCCGTCTTGTTGAAATACCAGTAAATCTTCGGAAAGGTTATCATCATTTTCTATTATTGTTGTAATACGTGGGTCAACCCCTTCCCTGAGTAACTCAAAATATGATTCACCATTTAAATTTCCGTTGATGAATAAAGGTCCGACAATGTGGTCACCTAGGATACCACACCAAACGTTTAACTTTTGGGGATGTTGTGTATGGAATTCACGCATAATATGTGGATCACTTTCAGCCCAATATCTACAATTATGCCTACTTACTAAGCCATTTAATGACCATGAGCATTCATCAGAAAAGCAAATATTGTTTAACAATTGTGGATTGTTATTGATAATTTGCGTCATTGATTCGCAAAACTCTAGACGACGATCAAAATCATCTTCATTCAACTCGTGCACCAACTTAACTTTGTATGGGTGGTACTTGAATTTATGTAGAACTCGGAAAACTGTAGAAGATGAAACACCGATCGCTCTACTTATTGTTGACAAAGATTGGGGTTGTTGAGCCTCTAAGCTGACTTGCCCTAAAATTGCCACTTGGATTGCTTCGTTATTTACGAGTCCCTCTCGCTTATGCACTTTATTGCAAACAGACCCTGTTGTGGTAAATTTCTCCATCAGTTGAATTACATACTTATGAGTTGCATGTCTTCCGTCATGTAATTCGTTAAATATTCTAGTAGCAGCTCTTGCACAATTATTATTTTGGTAGTATGAACCTACAATTTCAATTCTTTCTTGCAAAGAGTAAACCATTTCAGAGAAACAAAATAAATAATGTATCAAATTACACTATCAATAGTGACTACAAATTCTAGTTGACAATGTCAAACTTTAATAATAAGTAGAGTTTTTTGTTGTTTGTTTTTTTTAAGTAGAATAAATAGCACAGTTAAAAAGATTAAAGAGTTTGAACTGTTGTACAACCCATTTTAGTACAGGCAAATAAGGTGAAAGTAAATAATAAGTAAAATTTGTGCTCTTAAAAGAAAAATTGTTTATCTCATAAACTAACCACTTTAACCTACAAGTATTATACATTTTTGAAATCAGCTCAAAGAGGAGTATCCAAATTTTACATAAAAAATATGAAAAGTAATTTAAAAAAATAAAGGGGATGCTGCTAGGGGTGAGGGGGTGGCTTTTCCATTAAGTTTAAATAAGCCATAATGCTTGCTCCTTCCAACATAAATTGACGTGTTTTTGGATATTTTCTAAATACCAGTATTACAAAAGTTATTAAAGGTGGATACTTTTATCTGAAAAGCACTGTATATAGAAAAAAGTCGTGTTAATTGCACTATTTAGAACTCATGAACGGCCAAATAGATTTAGCTGAAAAATGATGTGGAAGTAGCTTAGAACCAGGAGACGAGCATAGGATACTCATTTCCGAGGGACGTATGGGACGTGAAAAGTATGATTAAGAATTTGAAAAGTAGAAGTTTTGAAGTTGACCGGTTGATGTGTTTATTTCGAGTTCCTATTAGCTTAATTAATTATAATTAATTAATAATTTATTGATGATTAACAATGTCGTCACCAAGACGATAGAATATTTCCCGACAAAGCCGTAATGCAGATAGGCAAACACTGAAGAAGAACAAGAAATTGTACGTGAATAGCTCCGCGTTAGTATAGCTCGACTTCGTACTTTTCAATCACAAGAGTAAAGCGAGGTAGCCCGCGAAACCGTTCGGTTGGCAATGCGAAATCGTTGAGCAAACCTCCGAGATCAACAACAACAAGAATTTATGAAGTACTAATTTGAATCGCGTAGCACTGATTACTGCTTGCGAATAAATAATGTGGCACAATGAAGTTTTCCGCGAAAATGCCAGGATTGATCTTCCTTGGGGGGAAATTGCCATTATTAACTGCGCAACATGAGCCATTGAGCATTTATTGCTTTGTTCCGAAACATTCGAATAAAGAAATTGTATAGTAAGCTCTTAAAAATACAATTGTTATTACTAAATTAACTAATTTGGGACAGACATTATCGAAGAACGCGGATTTAATCCGACATTCAAGGAACTTATTTATTTGGGGGTGCTTGGTTTACCAGCGCACAATTTAAGATTAAATGTTGGCTAGTAGTAATCAAGGTTCGAAACTGTAATAGAACACGTTTGGTGGTAAGTAAATTGATGAATAATATGATTTACGGGACGATACTCAAAGGAAAATTCAATGATCTCAACCGATTTGCCGTTTGAGTTTAAACGAATTCAATTTCCGATCCGTCTTACATTTGCCGTGACCATTAACAAATCACAAGGTCAATCTTCGGAAGTTTTTAATCTGAATCTAGAAAATCCATGTTTTTTTCCTTGGTCAATTATTTGTGTCGTTTTCACGGGTCAGAACATCTACATTTATTCTTGGACCTGATAATAAAACCAAATATGTCATCTATCACAAAGTGCTACGATGCAACGTGCAACCTATGCACCAAAATACTTAGTTTAAAAATAATCGTAAAAAACCTCGTAAAAATCATTTGCACCAAGATTTGCGCCAAAAGTTCGAAATAAAGACTAAAACAATTTTAAACTAGAAGTTTAAGAGTTATTTCTTCTAAAAAATTTACTTTTCATTTACGTCACTATTAATATTTGATCTACCAACCTAACCTAACCTAACCAAAGATTTGTAAACCGTGTTCACTAACCACTAAGCTATCGAAGCTATTTTACATTTGAGCCCATATTTGGTAAGAGGCTCATATAATTGGAATATTTTACAGAAATTCGTTATGAAACTTGTAAAATAAACGAACTTTAATCAAAGATAATATTATAGAATGACAAAAGTTCAAAATAGAACATTCTATTGTATACAAAAATTTATTCACGCGATATTAAAAAATATTAAGCCAATGTTTTTTATTGCATCAAATATTTTCATGAAAAGCGAGAAAGTATGTTACCAGAAAATTAAAATTTAGTAGGAATTGGATCAAATCATTCCACATAATTAAACAAACAAACAAACTAACAGGGTAAGTTAAATGAAGTGCTGTACAAAATATATGGCAGAGCGATGACGGCCAAATATTAGGAAGAGGATCTGATTAAGAAAAAGTTGAACGTGAGAAAGCGGCATCATGAACATATTTAAAATGCAATACATTGAAAACATATCAGGACAATATATGAATTTAATCAATATAGATCAAGTCCATAATCAGAAATATATACAAATTCAATAGATTTGATTCGTATAGATTCATTTCATATATGTATAATCGATTTTTCGTTAATCGATTCATAGAGTTTTGATCCAAATAAATTCGATTAATATAAAAGTGACATTTCAATACTTGGAATCATGCAAATTATTAATAAATTCTAAAAAGATTGATAAATTCAAATCGAGTTACTTGATATTTACACCCCATTTTGTAACTAGGATACACAAACCCTATGTTTTTAATTTCAGGAATATACACGTTACAACTGAATGATCAAAAATTTCGTACATCTAAAAAGGTAGAAGAATTTCAGTCTGGTTTACCCTAACTATTTTTGTTTAGAATATGGCTTACGGTCTTTTGTTATAATTTTATCAATTCTATTTTGTACTATAAGCATTCAGCTCTAATGTTGATGATCATTTGTTTTGAAAGGATAAATTATTCAGAAGGTATCCATTACCGTTACTATAGTCAGAAGCCATTATTGAAATTCAAATGTATTATCTCGATTCTTTCAAGTGAATAAAGTGGGTATATGTCTGCGATTTTATTGAAATAGTGTTCGGATATAAAGGTTTTTTTGATGGTAATATACCTGAAGTCGTTTAGTTCTGTTGCTGGGAGATAAAATTTATAGATAAATCTTATAAATACTGTAATGTTTTTCTTATTTATTTATTCGATTTCTATTCGTGGGGTGAATTAATAAACACTGTCTCCTACTTTTGATTTATTCAAATACTATTAACTACACTTAATTAATTTATATAATTTACTCATCACTATCACTTAACTAACTTAAAGAAATCATTCAAATTCTTCGATTACTTTCTATTTCGGTCTGTTAACTACGACTATTTATTATAAACTGAACTAAACTGTGCTACACAAACTACTTATATATTCCAAGAGAATTCTAAAAAATAAAGAAACAAAACAAATAAATAAATAGACCTTCCTAAAAATTATTCAAAAGAAACAATGTAAATAAACCGCCTGCTATAATACAACGTTATATAAAAAGCATTAAAGTTATATGAATAAGTGGGATTATTAGGATTGGCTCCGGTTTTAGCTGCGTATTGTAGACTCAGTTTGTACCTTCTGATTAAATCTTCTGGAATTTTGATTGCAGGGGACTACCGAAACCAGAGACCTAAGAGAATAATCTACAGATCATCTTGTAATACATTAAATAATTTTTTATAGTAGATTAATTTTATCGCGATGAATTTAGATTTTAATGTTCTCGCTCTCTATCTATCGCACACATACGTATACACAAACCAATATTATTTTATTCAATATTCACATTTATCTTCTACATCTACCTACTTCAAGACTTGATATATACCGATCTTCCTCTACATATTCTTCTAAATCTACTTCAATATCACCATCAGTACCTTCTCTGCAACTTAATCTTATTTTTCGTCTTTTTGGTGCTTTAATTCAAAAGTTATGTAATCCAAACTTCTGATGAATTGTGTACAAAAACCAAAATTTTATCCAAATAAATCATGTCAACGGTGTGAAGTACAGCAAAAATTTGAAAATGAAAGGACCTCTATAGATACCATGTATACAAAAAATTTATAAAGTTTTGATGTGCGTCAATTAACTCGACTACAAATAACAACATATAAAAAAGGAACAGTTTCTATGTACTAAACTATCCTCTAATATAATACTATTTTACGGATATAAAAAATATTTTTAAGATATTTAAAGTCACTACTCGAAAAACTATATAATTGTATAAAAAATCCCCGATCGTATATGGGCCGCCGTCGCCGTCCCATGAGTATTAACATCTCACTCACATCGCCGTGCAACATCTATATCCAATCTTTCCTGGACCATCATTCGAAACGGGAACGGCGACAACGGAAAGAGAGACGGCTTGTTCTTTGTCCGAGCGGTCGGTAATATAGTTGTCTTTTGTTATTGGATCATGAATTGGGTTTCAACGCCAGCCAGTGAAAGCCCCGGAAAGCTCTATTAGCAGTCTTTCTTCTCCAAAGCCGCCGTCGACGGCTTAGGAGCTTTGCGCTGTCATGGCCGCTCCCGCTAAAGGTTTTTCCATTGAAATGTGCTGATTCCCTTTGTACCTTTATACTTTTGCTTACCACACATGGTTTTATATATTTTCTGTTATACTCGATTGATTGTCTTTAGAACAGATTTATCGCAACAGTAATCTAAAATTTATACGACGTTTTATTAGAATGAAAGGTATACAATATGAGTGATTTAGAATGTATTCAATAGTTTTAATTGGTACAGTGAATATGATCAACCCTTTTATGAAAATATTCATAGTTCTCATTTTAATAACGAAAATATGTATAAAAAATGAGACCTCTATTTTCATTCATAGAAAACCAACGGTGATAAATTACATCAATTTAAAAACTAATGAACTTACTCAACACCTTCTCTTATTGATTGTTCCGACCATAAACGTATTCTTAATAAAACTTACTAATTTTGATCGGAATAAGGCTTTGGACATTTGATCAGCAACATATTTACTGACTTCTACGCTCTGAATGTCCATTTCTCAATCCAAGACCAATTCATTGACAAAGAAATATCTGATTCATATGTGTTTGACCTGCTGATACTGTGCATTCTTGGTAACCGAGTGACTACACTAGACATTTTTTAGTTTTACCATTTCCACCAGCTTCTATCAAAACAGTTCCCCTTCCTAGAGCTTTTTGAACATCACATTTAATCATTTTCATTCAAAGAGTTTCATAGAGTCTTCTATCACAAATATTAGTTGCATAATTGTCAATGTACCAGTGGCCATAATCAATTGTATCAGTTAACATTGTCGACGTTCAAATCAATAATGTTTGATAATTTAATGCTCCTTTCCACTTTAAATCTTGTCTTACAGTTAAATGATAATTATTACACTTGTAGTTCTTTTTCTACTTCGACAATTATCTATAAACTGATGGCCGTTTAATGCTAATGATATTGATTATTTACATTTACAAATACCTCTTTATCGAAAGCATTCAGTTGACTTATTAAATTTTCTACTATTCTGTGATTGTTACATCATTAGCCAGGTATATTTGAATGAAAATGAATCTTCTGGTAAACTACAATTATCAATATTACTTCCAGATGATGTAATTTAGAAATTCTCTAGTTTAGAGATGTGTGTGGTACATTTACATTTTCCGGAAGCTCCAAACACACAAAGTATATGTTTTGTCTTAAAGAGATCTATCAAATATATAGTGAGGTCCATGAGCTCTTATCCTAACATAGAAAGAAACGTCATAAATAGAAAAATCATTGTTTTTTAATGTTTTCCTTTATTTTCAACACTTTTTAGAACGTCTGACCGAAGCTTCTATGCCTCTTTAAAAATATGATGCATCTTTTGAACCAAAACGTTCGTACACCGCCTTTTACCCCTCAACTTGGCCTTCAACATTGCGAACCAAAAATTGTAGAACGGAACCCGATCAGGGCAAGATGGTGAGTATTCAAGCTCTGTGATGTCACATTCGTGTACACTAGCATTGGAAAGCGAAGCAGTGTGGACTGGAGCATTGCACCTCGGCTGCTTTTACCGCGCTTTTTTTCTATAATTTCTTGACACAACTGCCTTAAGAAATCAGAATAACATGCCGCGTTCATAGTTGTATTTGATACCTTTGAGTCAATCAAAAGGATACTGTCGTAGTATCAAAATATTGTATCTCTTTTCTCGTCCTTTTCGTAAGCTTTATGAAATCTTTTTTGGATGTAGGCTCATAGTGAAAGACCATCACTCGTTACAATTGATCGGATCACCACCCTTTTGGATCCTCGTGGCAAAGCTCTAAACATCGTTCACAATTCTACTCGAAGCTGCTTTTTCACTGCGCAGAGAATTCGAACTCTTGTTTTACAAATGCCATTTTCGTCCCCAGCGAAACAATTTTGACCAATTTTTGATTACGGAATATGATGGATAGAAGTTACCGTCAATTGCCTCAATTCTGTTTTTAATTTGTATTGGTGTTAATTTTTCATTAGTCAAAAATTTTATAACAGCGGGAAAATTAATTTGAGACATTTTTCAAAATAACTTGGTGTATGACGAAGCAGCATGTAACACTTGTTGGGACTTGTCATTGACACCTCCATGAAGATTTTTATGAATGTACTCTATTTACTATATGAGGTAATGAACTCATGGATTGCACTACATAGTTTATGAACTTCTAACCACATTTCTCTAGCTGTAGAGAATCTCATCACTTTGTGCAAAGTAACTTGAGTTACTTTATAGTAGGTAATAACAAAGCATTGTCATTAGCTCGAGTATAAAATAATCGATGTTTACTCAATTTATATTCTCTATTTTCACAAGGAATAGTTCTAAGTAGAGTTTAGGGATTTTCTATTTTCCTTGAAGACAAACTGATTTTCCCTTCTAAGAACACAGTTGGACTTTTTTTCATATCAAACTAGTATTACCATACATAGAACAACAACAGCATGGTATTACATCAATTTAATAGTTTCATGAGTTCATGTTAACATTAATATCAATTTTTTTTGAATGTTAGAACCAGTCAATTTATATTTCCATTCACAATACATACAATACTAATGTAAGGCATCAAATTTGATGTTTTGATACTTATACAATATATATGGATACCATTCAAAGAAAAATAAGCCGACTTGCCACCCATATCATACATCAAAAATAAAAAGACAACTTAGAAGGAACTACGTATAAAAAAACAAGTAATTATAGACTAAAAAGTATAGTATCTCTACAAGTTATATATCTAATGATCTTGAAATTAATTAGTCGTTAATACCACAAATTCTTAAAGCACATAAGTTTCATTCTTAGAAAAATTTCTCAAGGAGTTACTGGAAGAAGACTGCACAAATTGTGAATCAAATAAATACAAACAACATAATGTTCCCCGATGAATCTACGATTATGTTTGGTGAGGTAAATCGACAACATTAGCTATATTGGGCGAATGAGAATCCACGTTGGAAGACGCGACGGAAAGCCGTACTCACAAGCCAGAGAAAGTAAACGTCGAGAAAGGATTGAAAGAAATCAAATTAAAGCAGCGTTAAGTAATTAACAAGCAATTAATTATTTCATAAATAATAAGGGGGAACTAGGTACTTAATTTAAAATGAAAAATAAAACATATACATGCTACCTTCGTGACATTTTATCATTTAGTGTAGGTTAAACAAGTCACTAATAGCAATTGGCCGGAAGATAAAATGATTGAGGGTACCATTGAGAACAACATATAGGGAATTTAATGTAACGTATAAGCTGGAAGATGTCAAAAAATTCGTTGAATTCGAAATTTTTAAGATAAATTCGAAATAATAGAAAAAATAGTCATGTTATTGTAATAGAAGATGAATATTTCGAATAAGAAAACTGACTTTACCATGCAACCAGATATTATTAATTTCATTATAAGTAATTGTATTTTAGTTCTATAAGTTTTTACTAAAAAAATATTTACCAAAAATGCTATTGAATTTCAAAATTCTTATTATTTTCATTGTTTCAATAATCGTTTAGCGCTGTAAACAAATTATTAGGTTGAAAATCTACCGAAATCAACACAACGTCTCTCTCCTAATCCCAGCAGGTATTTTTTCCCAATAATTATTCTCAGCAAGACTATCTCGGCCGAAAAATTTTCCAATAATGAAATCAACTCCCATACTTAATTCATTCGGTAACAATTAAGCTTCTAGTTGGAAATCGTAGCTCCAGGCCCTTTTTGCTTTTTGAATGTATCAAACAATAGGCGGTATGTATCACTAGCGTATCACAATACCACTTAGAGTCCGAATTATTCTTACCTACGCGTGCTTATCCCTCATATAGAACACTGGGTTATGTTAATTGGACCCACTCACTCACAGTCTATTCTGTACTTATAATACACGTGGCGGATTTCATAAACTTCAACTACAAATCCACAGAATCGGACTGACAAATGCGTCTAAATCTAAACTGGACGATATGATTGTAAATGTGTGAGTGTAAATTATTTGGCGTGTATTTTGAATATAAGCGTCTTTTTAGCGAAATTACTTCGGTTTCTTTCGGATAACGAAGAAGATTCTTTCTTCGATAAAACACCACTTTTACTGAGAAAGAATGTCTCATTCTTAAGCTTTCTAAAAAACTACAATGCATTTGCTTAGACACAAATGACGTCGTAAACTCTGGTCAAACAAATGTTAAAATTACTAATCTCAGCAGTTGCGAGAACGAGAACGTATTAGTGAACTTCCTGGAAAAAAAAACAAAACTTGAATGAGTTAGAAATATGAATAATAAAACCTAAGAATCAATGGATAAAGTTAAATCACAGTATAATAAGTGCAGTTACAGGTATCTAAATGAAAGGAAAGTAGTAGTACGGAAGATATATGAAGCACGAAGAAAGCTGAGAGGGAGTTGCTGGATAGAAGAAGTCTATGCAATGACTCTTTCGCCTGAGAAGGTAAATCGAACTTAAGATTAAGCTATGAAATGTTTTTTTAGATAGTCTCAATTTTGTTATTATATTAGTTCAAGGTAGCTCTTAGATGATCGACATATTTTTCTTTATCTTTCTTCTGCTTTTTAATGATTAAAATTGATTTTTTTCTTAAACTATTATCGGATCCATAATCACGTATTTTATTTATTCATATATAGAGTGATTGTGGGTGAAGTCTTATTTGGAAAAGATGTTCCATATTCCTTTTGTTTCTATTCTACATATTTTGTTTCTATTCTACATATTTTGTTTCTATTCCACATATTTTCTCCTTTACACACTTCACGTTTGTTGAAAGACGTACATTAATAAGTATTTCTATTTAATTTTTTCAAATTAAACTGATATATTGTTCTTTTTTGTCCGAAATTAGTGGCAGTAAATTATTTGTGGTCATTGGAACTACAGATTTTATCGCTTACAATTGATTTTCAATAACTAATAAAGATTTTAGATCTATTAGATTTGTAAACGAATATTGAAATGATGCTATCCTGAATGTAGTTTTTTATCTATTTGATAAACTTCTTGTTGAATATAATTGAGGTATATATTTATATGTAGATATTAGGGTATCATATACAGTGCGACCCAAAGGATCTATTGTGTCCCCCTTTCTCGCTGCGAAACCAGAATTTACAGCTGATCTGCTAATCCCACTCCTTTTGGAATGTGGGATGGCTGGAGCTGCTATATATCTTCATCTTCGGAAGAAGGTAGATAGACGTTTTATCCTCTATGCAACAAAATCTACACGTCGCATTATGTCCCAAGTCTAGAGTCTTCAGATATCTATTGAGGCTTCAATGCCCCGGTAGAACTACTGTTAGTATTCGTAGATTGTTCTTACTTAGGTTGACACATTCGGCAGATCTTCTCTGGTTATAGTTACCAAGGAGAGTCTTCGCCTGTCTCAGCTACTGTAGGATGTCCTAATAAGTTGTTTTTCTGATATCTACTTCTTTTCCAATGCTTTTTTAATTATGTAGCTGATACAACATTAGGGATCATGTCTGCTTCCGGTTTAGTGAGCTTATCAGCTATTTTAAGTATAGGCGTAACCATTAATGCAATTAAAACAAGTATGAAAACATGATAACACTTATCTTAATTCATTTGCTTCGTTTCAACGTTTCAATTGGACGTGATTTTCATTAATTTTCAATAATCATTAGATTATTTGATTGTGTTTTCTCTTGTGTCAACGTTGTTTCATAACGAATTTCATTTTTTCTCTAATTACAGCCTCTACATACTTCTAATGAAACCGTTGGTTTATGGTTCCAAATATGATTGATGAGGATATATAGAGCTAAATGTGGTGAAGCATGGAATTGTCTATTAAGATTTGGTTGTTGAATATTATCATAGAGTATAAAAAGAGGAAAGTTGTTTCAGGAGCAGTATAGAAAATTGATGTAGGTAAATATGCGCAATGACGATTCAATCAAGGGCTAACAATCTACATATTTCCATTTCACATGTTAATTCACCTGGTTATGAGGCTCTTCTAATGACAACTAGACTGGACCAAAGAAAACGACGACATTTTTTTTAACGATACTGTGAAAAT
Organism: Diorhabda carinulata; assembly: GCF_026250575.1. NCBI lineage: Eukaryota > Metazoa > Arthropoda > Insecta > Coleoptera > Chrysomelidae > Diorhabda > Diorhabda carinulata. The sequence continues at coordinate 19,307,076 of NC_079462.1, forward strand.
ATCATTCATGAGGATAAAAAAGTATCGTGGAAGTTTGAGCCCTCAATCGAAACGCAAAATTGAAAAAACAAATCAATGTTAGCGCGATTACAAGGAAATAACTTGTTTTATATTAATTTATGGCTATGAGAGCTTTTTTCTGTGAAAAGTTTTGAGTAAACAATGCGATTATTGTTAAAAAACCATATCGTAACGATACACCCCTTAATATTATTATTAAGGGCTAACACAATAGTTGTTTTTTGTGACGTCTAATGTTTAATACATTAACGTCGTGCAGTCGCTGATAGTTTTAATAATTTCTTTTTTATCGAAGCACCAGAAGCATTTGCAAGTTCTGGCATTCAATCAGAGTTTGTTCCTCCGCAGTTTACATCTAGGTACTTATACCTTACAGTACATGAACTGCTGCTGAAACCAAAAAAGTGAGAAAATCTAAACGGACTAAAGTTAAAACGGTCTTTTACGTCTAGCACTATACTATATTCCATATGGTTTTAAATTATTTTGGAAGTATTGGAAACAATTTCAATTTTTTTAGAAAAATCAAATATTGAGGTCGATTATTGCTAACAAAGAATTAATGTTTCTAATTCATTTTGATAATTAAAATCTAAATAAATAGATATGCATGAATTGGATTCGATTCTCAAAATATTGAACTCCTGGTTCCTCACTGGTTGATGTAACTTTTTTGCTGATAACAATGGGAAGACTAATGCTTCATATAACTGTATGGTCTAGCTAGTATTTCAAACGAAAATTGTTGAAGGAACAAATTGAAATAAAAAATTATGCACAAGAGAAATTTGTTTTCATAAACTTGGAACATAAAAATAATATTACATACATAGATTTTTGAAACATATTACATTCATCTAGATTTATCTTTCAATATTTCGAGTATTTAGACCAAAAAATAAGGGATAAAATAAGTACATCTTTAAGATTATATGGGGATAACATTACTAAAATATTGAATATGTTTGTATTCTGTGTCCTAAATACGGTTCTGCTTCTTACCCCGGCGGAGTCCATTTATGAAATTGTATTATTTTTAAGGGCTTTTATTATAACGAGCTTATCTTTTGTGTAGCGTTAATGGTAAATATGTCTATTTTCAGTGTAATTTCCATCTTTGTGGTCAGATCAGGTTAGAATTGATGTTAATGTATGGTGTCCGAATTTTACTTACAATGACCATTTCATGTTCTCGAATATAATTAATTCGATGAAGATGAATAGTGATAATAACTTCTATTATTTTTAAATTACAAAAGGTTTATGGTTTTAAGTTGGACGAAAAAAAGAAGATATAAATTATGATAACCACTTTTCGTATTCGCCATTTAGATAAATATGTCATCGTATTTGCACTCTTTAACTTGGAGTAAATATAATTAAAATGGAAGTCTTTTGTCCCAAAACATCAATTTTCCATTCGAGTTCGAAGAAATGTCCAAAATTTGGCAATCTTCTATAAAATAAATTTATCTAACTTTAGAAACAAAACAAATGCAGCGTCAAAATGAATTTATTGAAAGAAATTACCAAAGGGAGTCGAAAAAGGGTTATTTTAAGTATTCAAATTGATGCCCATCTTGATCAATGCATTTACGGCAACGTTTCTCAACGGAGAGGCAGATCCGGTGAAGTATGTCAAGCTGTTCGCGAAGAGTTTCAAATTCTTCTTCAATTGCAGGTCGGAGATCAAGAAGGGTGTGTGGTCCTTTTTCCTAAACGCAGTCCCACAAGAAGAAATCACATGGTGTCAGATGATATGACTGTGCCGGTCACTCAACGTATCCTCGTCTCCATATCCATTCTCCAAAAAGAACATTAAGGTACTCCCTCTTTCCATTTCCAGATAATTTTGACCCGTCATGTGACCGTCAAAAAGTACGAATCCACGAGACCTCCCGCACATACACACATACACACACCAGGGAGTTTAATTCTTTTTCAATGAAAACGTGAGGATTCTGGTCGTTTCAGTACATTCAATGATGCCGATTAGCTGTTCCTCACAGGTTGCTTCAACCGACCACAAAATGGAAAGCTGGAATTACGGATTATCCTGACTGTATCCGAAGTACCACACGCAAAATTTCAATCTACGATCGAAATCATCCTCGTGACGTGCGCGGAGGAGACTATGCGTTTCACCATTCGTCTTAAAGAGCGATCGGATATTGGAAGCTCTCTCTATAACCGCACTGCAGATAGGTTCGATTGAGCAACTTTTCCCATATTTTTAGTTCGTTGTTACAGATACTGGTCGTCAAGAACGCGGCGCGTCGGCAACAGAGCTTATTTTCTGGTTACGTCTTCCACACTGTTGAACTTTCTTGAAGCGTGAAATTGTATCAGTTATTTATTCTGGAAACGCGCCTACTTGACAAGGACGTGTTATGATGACACAGACACAATTGTCTGATTCACGAACATGCTTCGTTCTAATCTTTTTCGACAACGTTGACAGAATTACGAGCGTTACCGGACTTATGCTGACCTCTGTAACTTCCATTCAACGGGGAAAATTTTTCATTCGAAAAAACAACATCAAATACTGAACTAGGATTTTTAGAATATTCTGGAGATATTCTATTGGATTTAAATAAAGGATGCGTGAGGCCACTATAAGATCTGCCTGTTGATTTGATTTGCTATATGTTACCTTGCATAATAGATAAACGAAATCACGTAGTTCTCAATAATGTTTTCCAAATACAATTCTGCATTCATAGTGCATGATTGTGTAGTAGAAGACTTTTTACTAGCCGATCCGACTTATAACCCTGTTCCTGCCTTCAGTCTTTTTCTTATTTGGTGTGCCGTTATCCACTCTATATTTTTATTTATTAATTCTTTAAACTTTTGCTACTAATTATTCATTTATTACTAGGAAATTCTTGTAACTTCTCTATAGTTATAAATTAATGAATTCAATATAAAGTAAATTCTCAGCTTCGATAACAGAATTATTGGAACTTGAGCTTCCCGTATCATAAACCGTGGCGAGGCACTTACGATATCGCGACTTTGGCAGTAAAAACTTCTTGACTTAGCTTTAAAAAACCATATATAATTATTTTGACGATGTTCGTTACGATTACTGCACCTGACTACTGATAAAAAAGGATAAAGATGATTCTAAAATTATTTCCTAATTATCCCTCACTCTTCCAGTATCATCAAATGTTGCAAAAATTTTGCATGTTTCGTTAAATAAAGTGCATGCTTCCTCATTGATTCTATCGTCGTAACCTACCATAATTTGAATTTCTATCTTTTCTCTTTCGGTTAAAGGAACCGTAACAATAAAATTAGTATGATGTTAATTGTAAGACTGAAGCTGAAAACATTTGTTTCATTAAAACAATTGAAAAAATTTATAAAAATAATTTCTTCTTCAATTATTTCTCTTCTCAGTTTTTTCTCATGTGATATGTTTTTCCATTTTTTTCTCAAAAATAGACGTTATGAATTTTGTGCATCATAACTCGGTAAATATTTATACCATGTTATTGGCATTAATAAAATTAATGGATGATCTTGAGTAATTATTTGTATAATATATAAATTTAATTGTTATTTTGTAACCGTATTAGATCAACTCTTTCAGCAATGCCTCCCATCACAGGAGTACAGAGAGCGAGTTAAAATGGTAATTGGCCCTGTTCCCTTGTCCCCGCTAACTTCAATTAGTCTCATCTGAGATTGCGCTCCGCCCTCGGGTTAATTATTCATTAATTAATTAATTAAAATACTGCCATGACTCTGGTAGCACGAATAACGGGTTATTTGTTATTTGCTCTTCTCTTTCCGGCACGGTGAGTGAATGTGAATTTTTAGGAGAAATTTTAACACATTTATTGGCAACGGTGTGGAGTTAATTAAACTGAAGTGCTTGAGGATTACACTATACCGGGTGATAAATCGTCGGTCACACCATAAGGAAAGCGTTATAAACATAGTATAGAAATATAAAAGAAATGAAATTGATAATCTGTTACTATATCCAGGTTGTCACAAATTGTCCTATAATCGTTTTCAGCAATATTTTTCTGATTTGACAAAATTATACAAAAAATTTTTTATAGCAGTAACTTTTTGTTGAGCAAAAAATAGAAAAAGAAGGCAACGCGCATAGATAGAGAAATGCTTTATTGTCAAAAAATTGTTACAATTTGTAGACAAAAGCTTGTAAAACTGAAGAACAAACATAAAATAACTAAATAAAGATAAAACAAATAAAACAAAATTTCCTAATACAGAAAAAACCACAAATAATAAAATTAGAGGTAATAATTAGTATATAAGTCGTAGAAAAGAGAAAAATAAAAACCAGTATGCAGCATACCCGGATATTAAATATTATTAATAGAAGGCATTTTCCAGTAAATATGCCCTCAATTTATTGCGGAATGCGGAAAAAGATGATATCGATTTGATTTCAATTGGCAAGTGATTGTTAATTTTTTTTGCATTGTAAAATATTAAGCCCTTAACTAATTCTGAACATGGAGTAGGTAGGAGTAGGATAGCCGTGCAATGCCCTTTCTGAAATTGGAGAAGCCCTGCTCTTTAGTCCGAGTACCCCAGAAGGGAAGGGCATATCAGAGATGGGATCCAATAAAGGCGTAATAAATTGTTTAGGAGGTGGATAAGTTCAGTTTTTTGGAAACTGATCTCAGCGCAAAATAGGAGGAACTTAATTTTTTAGATAAGGCGACAATATGTAACTCCCATTTGTAGGAAAATTTGAGGCAGAGATTACAATCGTACCACGATTTAAGGGTGATTAGATCTCTAGATATGGTTCTATGAAGTACCGTGAAATCAGAGTTGCTATATTTTAAAACAGATGTCTAGATAGGCGATGTCGTTTATAAACAGAAGAAACAAAATAGGGCCTAGTACTGAGACTTGGGGCACTTCACATTCTATTGGCTTGTAAGAAGACATCGTTGTATCAACCCTTACAAGCGGACTTCTGTTGGTAACGTATGATTTGGAGCATGCGAGAGGTGTTCCCCTGAAACCGTGGTATTGCAATTTGTTGATTAAAATATTATGATTAACACAATCGAACACCTTAAAAAAATCACAAAAAGTTGTTGCAGTGGAGTGATTGCTGCTTAGACTTAAGTAGACATTATTTAGGAGGGAGAATATAGTATCATTTGCCAAGGTATAATGATAGTCGTCTTAAGCAATTGGGAAAAGTGCCATTTTGAAATGAAACGTTAATTAAAGTGTTAAGGTGATTTAATGTGCAATTGGGCAGACTCTAAAACATTTTTAATGTAAGTTCATCATTTCAGATAAGTATTTATCTGTATATATTTGTACTGGTGAAAATCGTAAAAATAGTGATATATTTATTTTATTTATATCGGCAAATCAAAATATTCTTACTAAATGTCGCGTATACTATTTTTTCTCTCACCAGGATGAAAAGTTCGTCCTTGACGTATTCTAATTCAGTATGACTAGAATCGTCTAAATTCATTTTTTCAATTTTTGTTCAATTTAAATTCTGTATTTTCACGCAATAATAAATACTAAATGTCGTGTGAAGCAAACTGTCCTCGAGAGTAAACATTTCGATAAAAAAGTCGTTGATATGTTACCGGGAGCAAAAAATTTCTTCTCGGGACTTTTGCCTGCATATCAGGGACGAAAAGAGAACTTTTCGTCCCGGTGAGAGAAAAAGAATTACTTTATTATACAACTACATTTTTGTTTTTTTGCAATTAGTTTGTTATGTGATTTGTTGAGTTATTTAATAGATAAATTCGTAAACTAAAAAAAGGTATCAACACACTCAAAATTTTTTAGAGTTTACTATAGAATTTTTTGTATATTTCAATCTTTTGATATGTTCCTCCTTTTATACTTCAATGGGGCTAAATATACTGTAAACTAATGAATGAATGTAACCTTTACAGGATTATGGTGCGTGACTAAAGGTTACCGTAATTTATCGAAGCCTTACATACCGAGCATTTCAGCTTCGATTTTATATCTTTATGTATTCAAAAAAGTACTTATTTATGCAATATGTGACTGTATACGATAACTTGGAACACCTAGCTCATATATTACCGAAGGAACCAACAAGAAATACCAATTAGTTATTGAAACAGTTCTTTTAAATCTATCTGCTTGAAGCTGTTGAAACTTAAATATTAATAGAAGCAATAAAGCACATAAAAAACGAATGGACTAAAACTGTTGTTTGATTATAAGGTGAAGTAAATAACACCAATATATGGGGATGCTCCTTCTTGGTTCACTTGAGTCAGTATATCAACTGTAATTTACATTTATGACGTCTTCCAAACCCCTTTACTTCCTTATCCCAATAAGCGTCCACATGTATTTTCACAACAAGACGTTCATATAATGCACCTCGAATTATAGAGTTCCCCCAAAAAAATGGAGTTGATACTTGTTACGATTACTAAATTTCACAGAACAAATGTAGCAAGAAGCAGATAACACTTTTACATTAATCTTTGAAAGACGATGATTCAGTTAATTCATGCGTTTATTATTTTTGCAACTAATTTGGAGTTCTTACATCATTTTATAAAACGTGAGCATGTTTTCCGGAAGCAATATCGACGTATCCTGCCTTGGAATTGAAGAATACAAGATAATAGTGTTAGTTTATATGAGTATAGAAGGGAAACTCGAAGATAGGGGTAGTCGACTCTAGCTCTGTAGTACACCAAGAAGTTTTGCTACTGTTCTGTCTGCTAAAGTGGTTGCAGACAAATGACTTCGGACTCCTGTGTATGAAAAGAATCATGGTAACAGTTAGTAATATTCTGCATTAGTGAATATTTCTCCGTTTCGTAGTGGAAACAAATATATAGGGTTATGTTCGGTACAACATGACATATTTCGAGATCTGCAGTATCTTTTCCAGTATAATCATTATTGTTATAGGACTTTGAACTTAGAACGTTAATTTCATTTTAGCGGGTGTCTGGTGAATTTCTTTATGCTTCGTAAATGTTATTATAACTGTAAATTGCAATTTATTCTATCGATGAATTTTGTTTTATTAATTTTTCTATGTTTACCCAGAAATATTACAATCTATTTTAGATATGCAAGTTCTACTGAAAAACAATTTCTTACGGCTACAACAAAATGTTGTATCATCCATTAAAACGCATTTATCAGGAAGGCTATAGATATACTTGAAAATGAAAATTCGATTGACGGTATTACAACATGTTTGAAAGAAGATGAATTTATAATATTCACAGCTAAGTTGCAAAGCAGAATATCTAGGATTATGTTACATATTCATCAGAAATTACAGCTCTAGCTGAAAACGGATTATATTGATGAAGGCGTGCCAACGGACATCGTTTTATACTACTGAAATTGACGTAAAGGCACTGAATCAAAATGCCAATACAGAGAAAATAACGGGAGAATGGAAGCGGAGTCATTTGGAACAGTGCAGCAAGCTTTAAACAAATTTGTCACTTTAACTGCTAGTAATGCCAGAAGTACCAACCTCGACAGACTCTGTCATAGAATCCACAAAGATATTTGGATCGAAATGTTTCAAGCAGAATCTTACAGAAGTGTAAGCATCTACGTGATCGTCAAACACATTATTCTTTTTTACAAATAATTTTATTTCATTCTTGATGTAAGTCTAATGCATTAGTAAAAAATTCGAGGTCGATTATTTCTACTGATTTTAAAAAGTCTCACTTAGTCTATGATATAATGGATTTATAATGTAGGCTAAAAAGTTGGTACGTTAGCATAGGAAAAATCTTTTCTTTTTGTAGCCCTTCAAGGGGGATAGGGCGAGTTGTCTTTAGCTTCAAAATAGGTTTCAGCTTATATACCAATGCCATAACCTTGCCAGCCGACTTTTGCATCCTTCCACGATTGGAGTCGGTTCTTGACGCGCAATTCACTTAACTAACTGTCGATTGGATTCCGGTGTGGAATGCTAGAGACATGTTTTATACAACTACATCAACTGCTCGTTATAATCGGTATATTTATGGTTTGCGAATTCTAGTTTTAAAAACTCTCCCCGCTCTTTTCATTTTGAATTTGTTTGTTTATTTTCAACGTTTCACCACACCTAATATATCGACGAGAGCCCACGATCGAATCATTTCTTGAATATTGATCACAATTATCATTGAGATTTTTCACTATTTTTTTTACATTATTCACAATTCCATTCATAATAATAAAAATCAAGAATTCCACATGATTGGTACAGATCAGAAAAAACTAATAATGTGAGAACTCACAAACAATAATGCATCTTTTAAAACCATTTCTCACACAAATTAGGTTCAGATTGCAATAGATATAAAATACGGTTCTGAGCTATGTTTTAAATAATGCGGCGACGTGCATCTCAATAATTGATGATCATGAAAATGCGCTTGACAGAGCTATACTTTAACATTAAACTGTATGTGAATACTGCGTGAAATACATCTTAGACATTTCCATGAAACTTATGAATACTAATATGCATTATTAGCATAATTACTTATTTGATTTATACATCTGTAATAAACCCATAAAACCGTTCTAATGATATTCTTTGACTTATGAATAAAATTTGAGATTGAATTTGAATATAATGAAGTTTGAGTATGTCATATGATTCAGTAAAATTTAATTAAACATAATTTGAAAAATCTTTCACCTACTCGGCGAATTTGTGAATACTTTTTTAATATCTCTATATATTTATTAGAAAAATTCTTTTGTTAATAAAATATCAATGTACACCTAATCATCTCTAGAGACTCTATATTGTAAGGATTCGAGAGTTTTAATTCTCTATCAGTAGCATGGTAGATAAAACTATAATCTAAAGCAGGTCTTTAGATTTGTGGAATATAAAAGAGGGATTACCCGGTCAAATGTCAAAGAAAACTCTTGGATGTTTTCGAGACTGATTAAAAAGCAACATCAAAGCCCTTCCATCAGGGTAAACGACAATCACAGTTCACAATCGCCCCCCAATTTACCAGTATTGTTGTCTTTTTTCAATCGATATCTACTCTTATTTTTAGATTTTCATTTGTTAGTATTTTCAATTTGGCCATGAAGAATGAACAGCGGTATAACAGAGGTTGTTTCCATCGTACAACGAGCTCGACTTCATTGGTTTACTGTTCGGTTAAAAAGCGTCTTTGTTTAGTCTCCTACTTTATTTTTACACCAGAGGCCTCCAGTTATCAATAATTGGTTCGAAATTCTGGCTTTTGTATTAGCAAAGTTTCACCAATTACCCGAATTTATTTTTGCGTTCAAGTTCTTTGTTTTGGGAAACATTGATGGAAAAACGTATTAATGAAGAACATTACGATAACAAAAACTAACAAAAAAAGTTTTATTACAGCTACAATTGAAACAACGAATTAAAATATTAAAATTTTCTAATAAAATGTGAAGTAAATAGAACATATGCAGATGTGTATTCAGCCAACTGAATTTTTTTGTTTTTATCCATCTCTTCAAGATCACCAATCAACAGCAAAAAAGGACACTTCATATTTTTCGTATTAAAAGTTAATTGTCAGTATTGTGTTGGATTTTGTGGTTAATCTGGTTATTAAAGAAAATGTAGGGTCTATTGAATTAATCCGTTAAAGATTAGTAGACCATCAGATAAGACTCAGATTTGATTTATTTCTCTCAGATGATTTACCTGTTTAGGTCTACCAGAATAATAGTTTTTTCGAATGTAGATATAGTCCGAGTTGATGACTTGGCAAGAGAAAGCCGGTGCGTACGGTACATTGCAAAAACGCTTGGAGTAGCGAAGTCTATCATTGACAATGCACTTCAGCGTGTCCGGGACACTAGTAGCTACGATTGGAGGACTGCTAGTAGACGATCAAGAGCAACATCGTAATAGACGATCGAGTTATCACGCTGTAGATATTGAAAGACTAACATTTAATACCTAGTCGTGAAACACACGTGTAAGCCCAGACTCAGTACGGTGGTGACTAAGGGAGTATAGAATTGCTCAAGGCGAACCCCGACAGGGCGCTAACTCTTGGAACGGCATCGTTGAGAAAATCGATTAGTTGCCGACCAGCATTTTCATTGCATTGTAGAGCAGTAAGGAAATGTTTTATTCGCGGATTAGTTTCATTTTAGTAGTATATACCATTCAGACGATCGAGTTGGATTGTGCAGATGATCTAGGGAGCGATTTTCTCAATATATTCTGCGTCAATCACGGTATTTTGAAAGGAGATCAGTTATGGTTTTGGGTAGAATTAATTTCCATCTTGTACTTAGCTAATTTTCAGTGATAATGGGTTCTCATTTACGTGACAAAAAATTTTCAATGCTTACAATTTAATAATAATAATTAATAATTTTATCAATACTTTATACCAGCATCGTTATTACTTCATAAATTTCAAATCATAATATTCCGAAAACAGTACACAGTATCGATTTTTATCAAGTGTACCTTTTTGGCGTGAAAATAGATGATGTTTAAGTTCACTTGAAATTTTGCTTGAGAAATCTAATATTGAAAAAGTTTTGTTCAATAATACTTGGTACAAACCGTGTAAGTAGCGCCCTCTATAAGAATCAGACATAAAAATAAATTAATTGGATGTATCAGCTTCCAAAGCATATTTGTATAATATTTCAATGCAATACAATATTGCTGGTAGTTACGGCAAAATCGTAAAAAATGTGTGTAATTTTTTTCTTCAACGCCCTTCAAACCCCAAATATTTGTCAGTTTTCTATATATCCTAGAGTATAGAAGCATATGGCGCTCTAAATCCAAATTTACTGTACTGGATCTTATATTAGAATGTATTTATTATTATTATTTTGTTATACCTACTATAGCAAATTTTTCAATAGATCATTATACTTGATCAGCATATCTTAAAGGGCTTATCTTAAGTTTATGTTTTCTAGTCTATAATTGATTGATATTATATTGAATGAAATATTAACATTATAAGTTCTTTTTTTCTATTTAGCTAGTATACACTTCACCACAATTTATATACATTCAAACTGAAGTATCTACGTAATTATTAAACCCATTTCTCTTACTCTACCAACCAACTTGCACATGTCTATCATTGAAACGGTTATGACGAACGAGGCTTAGTATACAAACATCGTGATTGGAATGAAACTACTTATAATTTGTTTTTGAAACCACGGTACCCAAATAAATAAACGGAAACACATATAATCGTGTCAATTATTTTCATAAGTCATATCAACTATTTCGTGTTCATAACTTCAAAATTTTCAAGTGGTTCAAACAGAACTAAGTTTCAGTAGATTATCAAAATGGGTTGCTGTCCACCTTGTCCACCTTCTCCTTGCTGCTATCCGTGTTTTTATCCCTGTTGTTACCCTTGCTGCTACACGTGCTGTTTTCCATGCTGCACTCCTTGCTGTTCCCCTTGCGGACCATGCTAGAGAAACCAAAAGATTCAATTATGTAAACACCGAAGCGAAATGAAGTATGAATTAAGGTGAGGTGCATTCAAATTTTGAATTCCACAATATAGTACTAAAAAGAGTATTATAGAACGTGAAAAACGTTTCATAAAGTTTTAATCAGGCTAATATCAAGAAAAATGAGTATATCTTATATAATCTAATAAATATGTTTTGGTTTCAGGTGATGCTGATACTTACGAAACCGCCAAATAAACCCGTCTACGATATATTCATTTTCGATATCCTCTTAACAGAAACATGGAAAGTGTGGTAGTATTCAAAATGATAATTCTGGAACTATTTATAACAAAATAGCCTACATAAATAAAAATATTTATCTATCCTCAATATAAAGATAAAAATTGTATTTACATGAAATTTGCTTAGAATTATTTTTTTATAAATACGTTAATACATATTCTAAGTTCAAAAATGATCAATTTGCGGTATAATTCCATGTAAATTTCTTTTTTTATTGCATTTTGTATGAAGGAAACTTTCTAAGATATGATGCTCTGCTAAACTAGAATGACATGTAATTCTATAAAAAAATAAAACTTACACACTAAAAATTTTTTTATTCGAGACATCTACTTATTATATTTGAGGCTTTGAAGTATAAAAATTTCCACTTCAGAATATATTTCCTCAGATTCAAAGTGCTTCCACTATTTTTTTCTTATATTTCACTTAAATAAATCTAATAGTGGTCTGATCCAGTACAGTATCTTCCCTCAGAATTCTGCTCAGGGTCATGAAATATAAGATTTTTTTGCTCCTCAGCTTTTTATTTTTGTTCACATGTTTTCTTAAATTTCTGTTCTGTCTTTTCTCTGTTCTTCTCGACTTTTTTCCGTTGGGAGTCAAAACTTGCTGAAGTATTTCGATTATCAATTATATATGTATCTCAATAGTTTGAGTCCGTGATTGCCAAAGTGGTCCAGGTGAACAACCACAAGGGGTCCACGGGAAACTTGGTGGGGTCTACGTTGGGCATGATAAAAAATAGAGGTGCATAATGCGGGGGCCTAAGAAAATTTATTTGGTTTCGATAGTGAATAACTAAAATGTTGGCTTGACTTCGGTTCGCTCTGTTGTTGAAATTTTCTTGTATGATTATCAGCAAACAACTAAAGATGAATCAATATTTAATGTGAAACCTAAAAAATTAACAAAAAAGGGCGAACTGAACTAAATACATGAGAACGCAAAATGCTCAGTAAGACTTGGAGGAATTAAAGAAGATATCGCCATATAATCAAAGCTCAGAGACCAAGATAGCTAGGACATGTAAGTAGAGTGACAGGAGACAAATGAGTGAAAAAAGTACTGGAGGAGAAGAAAATAGAAAGACCAAGGAAGAAATGTTTGGAGAAAGCTAGAATACATTTGAGAAAAGTGAGATTAAGGATTGGAATAATGAAGCACACAACAGAAAAAAAGAAAAGGACGACTGGAAGATTTCGAAGAGCCAGATAGATCTGTAGGGCAAATATTTAAGATCTACTGGTGAAAATTTTGTGGTATACCATTTGGTTGTACTTAAATCTTAATTACTTCTATTACTAATTATAAAATTACCACTAATCCTGTAGCACGAAAGAAAACTTCGTACACAAATTTTTTAATAAACATTTACTTTTTCGCCATTGAAACTGGTCTAGTTTCGTGAGATCACAAAATATACAGAGTAACCCGTATTCTCTCAAAGAATTTGATTTTCACACGATAGTGGTCCAGTTCATCAAAGAGATGTTATCCATAAATTTTTAAATGACAGTTTTTCTGAAAAGTGTGTATGTATGCTTTTCCCATCTAGTTCTAAAGACCCATGTTTACTAAGAAACCAACCAGCAAATGAAATTAAAGATGGGATAGGAGACGTTTATATTGAAATAAACATGAGGAATGTAAAAACTTTAGAAATCAAAAGAAACTTGTATTAAATTGAAATTATTCATTGTTGTTAGGGCTTATGTTTACTACATAATAATATATGTTTTATTAATGAAATATTCTTAGAAGCTCAAGAAATCTAAACATATATCGAGAAGTGAGGTTTTAAAGTATAGAGAATGCTCTACAAAAATGAGAGGACATTCCAAATGGAATTGAAGAAAAGTATAATATGGGAACTATTTAAAAATCATAAGTAGCCTAAAAACTCGTCGATGGTTTTTGTTGCATGTTGCATACATGAAAACTTTCTTCGATATGTAGTCCGAATTAGTAAGAGTACTAGTTAGATAGTTGTCTCCACTCACTCACTTGCTATACAAGAGACTAAAGTTGCCTGAAAGTCAAGTACTGACGCCACTGACCTAAGTTGGACGACTTTGATCTGATCCTCCCCACTCACATGTCAATTACCTAACTACTCTACGTTCAGAACTAGTTAATGGCTCAATGTTCTACAATCCAAAAAATGCACAATCACTTACCAATTGAAATCGAATCGATATCAACTTTTCCCGCATTTTGCAATAACTTGAGGGCATATTTACGGTAAAGTACTTTCTACTCTGTAAACGACTATTCTAATAATAATATTTAATTCCGGACACGCTACATACTGGTTTAATTTTGCTATGGACTAATTATTACCTATTACTATTACCTATAATTTTGTTACTAATTTTGTTTTTTATGTATATCTCTTTATATATCACCATTTTCTTTATTGTCTTATATGGAATTTGAATTGTATAAAATACATATTCAACGATTATTGAAAGTATATATTTCGTATTCAGTCTTAAAAAAAATCTGCATACGTCATAAGATTTTCACCGCAAAAATATTCAGCCGTTTTTCCTTTATATTAGCGCATGCATATCATTCGCCTAATCAATATTCATGCATTGTTATCCTTTTAGGTTTTATCCGTTTTTTTCTTATTCGGATGAAGCGGATTTTAGGCTTAAATGGAAAACATATTCAGTGGCGTGGTGTGAAAATTTTAAATTGAGTTCGGTAACTTGTACTCGTTACAAAAATATTTTTTTGAATATTTTCCAGATTTTCTATTTAAAATGTTGCATTCCAATCACATTACGACCCATTATAAATATACGTGATGCCTATCTTTTACAAGCATATCAACACTTCAACTTTATTAAGACACTTTATCATTATTGGTTTCATTTTGCTGATAATAAAATATTGCAAAACCAACCAGAAAAAAAAAAGAATTTGGAATAAATCCAAGATTTATTTTTTAAGAAATGCTATATTTGGTATTTTTCATTTTCAACTAAATATTCCTTGCTCTTATCTGAGTACCTACTAGAAATCAAAGTTTGTTTGACGATGTTTTGTTTAATGAAACTGTTTTCTACATTCTTTTTTACATTTTGTTCAATTGCTTGTTTGTTTGTGAGTGAATCCGAAATCTTGCGACACAATTTTGATTTCAATTCTGAAGTAATTGATTACCTCAATTTCTGTGTGACCTCTTCAAGTTTTGATAACTAAATTCATCATTTTATGATTTCGCAATTTTCTAGCATTGCTAATTCAAATATTTTCGAGTTGTTATTAAATTCAAATACAGTAAACAACAATCAAAACATTTCGGAGTTTTATCCATTCATTTTTACCTGGTGTTATTTTAATCTAATATCAGTCAACTATATTTCTCCCCAATGAAAATACGGTTCAAAATCCGAACGTTAGATTTTGTCAATAAAAACTTCGGAATCTTATAATCGTTAGCACTGCACTGGTTATGCAGACAGTCTTTTTGGTAAGCAATCACTTTTATTCGTTTGATACTCCGAATATGGATCTATAGATATAACCAAACGTGCTTTCAAAAATTTGTAGTATTTATAAAAAACCTCAAATGTTGAAACTTCAAACAGAGATTATGATATGGATGTTTGATGGAAATACTTTACATTTCTTTTGAAACGGGCTTTAATTTTCTGTATGAATATTTAAAAACCAGTAACTTAACATAAGCTTATTCCACGATATAAAGGGTGTTCCGGGACTTGCTGCCAAAAATTCGATAGTGAGTAGATGAAGTGAAAATAATGCTGTGACATAAAAAAATTGAATGTTAACAACGATAGTATTTATGAATAGAGGAAGAAGAGACGTCTAAAATGATGTATTGTAAGTACATATATACATAAGTCGTTTCGATTCATTAAAGTATCTTCTATAAAATGTAATCTCATAACTTTTTTCGGCTTTTCATCAAACGCTAGAAGTGCATCACTTAATTTTCAAAGCAAACTAATGTAGTGGATTCAGAACTTATGTGAGGAACGTTTAAATAGAGAATTATCTTGTTCAACCGAAGAAAATTAAGAAGTAATGCGTTATATTTGTACATAGTAGAATCATGTGAAAACATAATAAACGGTATCTTATTTTAGTATTATCTTTAGCTTATTATTGGTATAGTGTTTCAGTACGTACTGAATTTAGGATATGTAAAAACTATAATAGTCTATCTACTTCAACATTCAGAAATTAATTTTATCATTTATTATAACCCAAGAACTTCGATAAGTGGCTTTCCAAGGGTTGCATCGAGTTATGAGTGAGAAACAAACAATAAATTATTTTCTATTGCTGGATTGACATTTGTTACGATTATATTATACACTTAATAAGTATATTACTATACTATAATGTCCAAACGTATATATGAGTTTTTAGCAAAAATCCAATCGCTTCACCTGTTTCTATACTTGGAGTTATTTCGAAGCGATTGTGATTTTAAGATTTTCTGACTTTTTATATACATAAAATAATATTACTTGAAAGTTTCCGTTTTATTAAATCCTGGCTGGAGTTTTATATAATCATCTTTTTCAAAAATATGATGATAATATCGTTTGGACCAATTTCCTTTCTTTGTAAATATGTGACAGTACTATTTTTATTTATTCTAATATATACTGCATTAAATAATGAATATCTCAAAAGGTTTGAGAGCTATCTTTACAAAACCCGCTAAAAAGGTTTGGAAAAATTCTTTCTGTCATTATACTGTCACAATTAACCATTATACTCACTTATTGTATATTATTTGCGATTTTTAATAACGTGATACGCGAAAAAAACAGTATTAGATCAATAGGAACATGAGAGAATGGAGTCGAAAATAAAGCAGAAGTTAAAGCGATGTGGGACTCAATAACATTAACCAAAAATAGAAACGTTTGGAAAGGAGAGTGGAAAAACGTTTCGTTTAGTTTCTATTCTTTGACACAATCAAACTTTTTGATTGAGTAATTTGTTTTTATAATTTCAGCCTGAATATATTCATAAATTCTTATATTTTATTTGATTCCTAATTTGATTAAATTGTTTAATGAAAAAGTAAGTTTAAGAGGAAGATATGTTTTACAGAATAAAAACACAAAGAGTAAAAGATGGCTTGGGTATTTGAAAAGAAAAGAGAAAAGACATAATAGCCCTGTTATTGCTAAAATAGAGTACAGGTAGTAAACAAAGAATCGAAAGGTCCATGTTAAAGCGGTTTGGAGAAGTGGAGTACCTGACTAGAATTACAACCGAGCCATAGAAAAAACAGTTCCACATGGAGAATGGAGAATAATTAGTAATATAGTAGGCGAAAAAGACGATAGGGATTGATCCTAATCGATAGAAGGATGTAAAAAGCATTATGTGGTCCAAGCCTACGAGGGGTGTACACCGCAATATAATAAGTAACATACTGTGTAGTTCCAAATGAAAGATACGTAATATACAAATGACTGCATTTGATTATTGATAGTTTTAACTATAACAGGTAAAAAATAAGCCATTGATATGGCAAAGAGAAACAGCTAAGAGAAAAATAAAGAAAGAAAGAAAACACACATAAGATACAGCAGACTGAGACCAATCTACGTGAACGCACGACCTAGTATCTAATATTCGCTAACACAAAAGAAGATCTACAAAACAGAATGCGTAAGTGGAGTAATAGAATGAACTATGACGAACTGTAGATAAACATACAAAAAACAGATAATGAAAATATCAAACAAACCAGAAGAAATAACTGTGCAAATACCTTAGCTTGAAAATAAATTAAGAAGCTGAAGACATTTATAAGACATAATGGATTAATTGACGTAGAGGTAGAGGCAGAGGTAAACGAAAATCTACGTATCGATACTACTACCAATGTTGATCTATGGTTGCGAATCCTGATAGCTAACCAACAAATTGAAACAGAACATAACAAAGTGCGAAATGAAAATACTGAGATAAATAGCAGGGGTGAAAAGACTAAATAAAATGAAATATACAATTAGACGCAAATTAAACGTAGTTAGTGCTGTGCGAAAAAACGGGCTAAACAGAAAGCAAATGATAGAACCAAATGGAAAAAAAATATTACCTCTACCCGTATGTTAGGAGGAGTTGCGAATAAGTAACAGTTAAAATATTGAAATTATGTCAAATTATTTTTAAATGCCGGTGGAAATTCAAAATATTTGATACTTTAATCTAGTTTGTCGTTGTCGCCATTTATACACACCCAAGTTTAACAATAGTCAAAGTATTCTTCTGTAAATGTCAATATTAACTGTAAGTAAAAGATTGGTCTAATATAAGACATCAACTATAATTTCATGCGGCCAATCCATCCGAATTTATACAAATCTAGAAGGCGTAAGTAATCCTTTAGTAAAGAGAACAAAAGACGGTGTCCAATCAGAAGCGAGTTGCAACAAAGTATCGTCTGGCGTCGAGCTTTGTTGCCGAACAATAGAATGCTGGTAAACGATGCTCGGTTGTTTACCGTTTGTGTACAAAGTTATTATTATATCGCAGATCTCTTTAGCCTCCAGCTTGAAAGGCCCAATTAAATATTTTAGTTTCATGTTTTTTATTGAAACATTATAACTCCTACGTTATAAAGGGGATCGAAATGCATACTTACACTGATAAAAAGTAAGGCTACTGCCTATCATTGCTTTCATACACCGTGTGATTGGTAAATTTTGTTAGTTGATAGATTTATTTGTGAATTGGTTAGCTAGTTTGCTCTCTTAGTACATCGTAGCGCGTGTAAACGTAGCTAGTTTACGTGGAATCAACTTCAACAGCTCAAAAAATGTGAAATATATTCTGAATATAAATAAAGGTGCTATACGTAGGCATTTTAGGTCCGAAGCATAGTAATGATTCTCTTCCACTCTTTCCTTATTCTTTATTTCCGTTTCCCAGCCCTGAATTCCTCTCTCTTTTAGGTCTCTGTGTACGATCTTTTCGATGGTCTTCCTATTTTTTTTGTTCTTCCCTGTTCTTTGTCCATCATTTTCTGAATCCTGGTATTCTCTGGATGTAGCTCAGCTATTCTGTTCATTTGGATTTTATTATTTTGCTTAGTTCCGTATCTCATTATTTGTTCTTCTCAGGCAAAATTCTCCCTCCTTTTTAGCCCCTAGTATGCTCCTGAGTATTTTTCTTTCCCATAGTTATACATAACTTTGAACTTATTCTAAGTTCATTACTTTCTCTTCATCCAGTTGTATTGAAAAACTTCTTATTGCTCTTTTTCTTTGTGATGTCATTATGATAAACTTTGAAAGGATTACTACATCGTCTGCGTATGTCAGTAGATGCGTAGTCCTTGTTTTTAATGTCCCTTTTCTGTTCACACTGATTTTACGTAATATCCATTCTAATTCTAATACTATACAGCATAATGGTTAGCGGATCTCCCTGTTTTAACCCCGTATTGATCTGGAAACATTTTGATATTCTTTATCTTCGTTTTTGTATGTTCGAGTTTCATTTTGATAAGACTTAATAGCTTATTCTCAATATTAACTTTTTAATAATCTGATATGAGTAGGTATTTCGTAACATCAAGCTACTAACAAATGTATAAGAAGTTTTCTTCTTATTTTTTATCTTTTCGCATTCTTTTATTCACGTTCCTTCGGTGTTAGTTTGTGCGTTAATACGCAATCTTGGTTATAATTATTACTGTTGATGTATTGATGGTTCTTATTATCCTATTTTGTTGAAATTATTGCCTCAATAATTGATTAAAATGAGTACTTTAATTTCCATTTGAACATGTATAATAAATTTCTGATTTCAATAAGTCATAACTATTTAAAGCCACAGTCTCAACATTCCCCTAAAACAAATAATCTGCGCCTTTCAGCAAAAAAAATATCAAAAATAAATAAGATGATCTTAAGACATTCTTCGAAGATTATATGATTCTTGACGTGCGTGAAAGTCAGTTCAGGAATCAACATAAAAGGACCCGTGGCGAAAGATTTTGCTAAGTTGCTGTTTATGATTTATCGGATTTAGCGAAATCAGATGCTAGTGGAGAAAATGTCTGTGAAGATAATATCAATGAATTGTGATACTTATGATCCAGGCTACGAACACTTAATCTCAGGTATGAATGTGAGAGGGAGAGAGGCATTAAGAAGATGATAAGGTACAAAAGAAAGTTAACCAAGATGCAGATTTAGTTCTTGTTGTAGGCTTTATTCAATATTCAGTGAGAGAGGATGACCCAACATTTTGTGATGAAATGGTGCTAAAAAAATCCAAAACCAAATAAACAAAAAGTGTTTCAGTGCAAAAAAACTATCAAGTTTGACTTAATTTCTAAAGAAATAGATCTACGAATTTATGTTAAATATTATGTATATATTGAGGTAAAGATACAAGAAAATATTGCTACCATAGTGATCCTCGCGATGCGAGAAGGTGCGTTGTCCTCATAGAAAAGCAATTTTTTCTCTCCAATTGCGTTCGCTTTTTGGAAATTTTAGTAGTAAATAGTAAATGGACACAATTTCATGACTATCCTTAACTCCATAACTCCATAACTCTTTCGGCCGATGCCGTCTTGGCATTTTTCGGAGAAGGATCGAATTTGCGTTCTACTGGTTTGACTGTTTTAACATTGTAGTGGTGTATGAATGAATTTTTTGATGTGTCATTTGCCTCTTCTATCTCTCTAACCTCAATCTGACGCACATCCAGGACCATTTGGTAAGCTTTTCTGATGATATCGCGGTTTGGTTGTACAACCAACATTAAAAGTACTAATCCATTTGACGTACTTTGACTAGATCGTTCGGCAGGCGACAATAGTGAGGTAGACGAACTTATTTTTATTTATAATAAATACGCAATTAATTTGTAATATATACTTAACACCTGATATTTTTAGTTCGGATAGAATATCAATTCCTTGAACCATATTTCTAATTGTACTAAGTATTTGTACTCTTTATTAATAAAAATTATAAATTTCAAGGACGAATTTAATTTATTCTGACGTATTGAGAGAAAATAATGTTTCAAATACTCATTTTTGTATGATGTTATTCAATCGGATAAGATACTAGTTGAAATATTATTTTTTGGAGTCAGAAAAAATGTTGATCAAAATCATACTGCAACATTTTCTTCAGTGTGGTTTAACTTCTATTAATGCACTGGTGGTTAGTGTTAGAAAACAGTATAATTAAGTTCCAATATATGTCTAATTCCTTTAACAATCATCAATCCTACAGCCACAGTAGTTGATCGTCAACCACAATGACATTTCAGGCAGTTATAACCTCTGCAATAATCTAGTAATAAAGTTGCGGACGAGCGGCGAAAGAAGCCTGGTTTATAAATTACAATCTTTAATTTCAAAAATTAACCAACGTATGTCCTCATTGCTACTAAGCAGCCCACAAAAATTATCGCATCACTCATTATTTTTTAAATATTTTCAATATGATGCTGTTTTTCGAATTTTATTATTATTACGAATTAAAACACCAATAGATACTCTTTTGAAACATTTATTTTATATCGGTTTAATCAACAGAGGCCAAAAAGATAGGAAATATCAAAAAAAATGTTCAAAACATCTACAAGTACAAAAAAATAGTGCTAAAACTAAAATCAGCCAATGAATTTCTAATAGCGTGTGTTGCCGCCCCTCGCTCTAATTACAGCTTCCATTCGTCTTGGAAGGCTTCTAAAGAGGTTCTGGACGTATATGCAGGCCAATACAGTGTGGGTATCTCGACCTCTTGTGCCGAACCACTCTAGCAATTGAATATTCCAATTTCGTGTTCTCCAGCAAATTCCAATCTTGCTACTCGATGTTCTCTGGTAAGACGTGGACCTCTAGCTGGCACTCTGACTCGTATACCTCTCTCAGCCTATTTCGAACTGTTTATAGGCTTATTCGGACATTACGAGTAGCCAACAGATCTGTTTGCAGCCTTTGAGCGGTGGTATACCTAATTCTTAACGCCGTTAATCTCAAATAACGATCATCTACTACCGAAGTTACCCTTCCGCGGCCTTGTCCGGGTCTTCTGGTTACCTGCCCTATTTATTGTTAGCGAATAGCAACTCTGGATATGGTGCTTTGTTGAACTCCAATTACTTTGACTGCGGCCATCTTGTATGAGAGCGATGATTCTAGCGGCTTCTTCATTCGTCACATGTCTTGTAAAACGTTGAGGCACATCCATTATTAACAAAATAAATTTAAATTTTCACTATACAATTACATACAAACCAGAAATATCAATTAAGTTGATACATATACAGATTTCCCAAAAACTAAAATTAAGTATTAAAAATTTCCTAAAATACTATTGATGCGATAATTTTTGTGGGGTGTTTAGTCGTAACCACTCGTGCTACGCGCTCGTATCCGAATTTGGAACTCTTACTGGAATGAGAAGCCTTCTGTTACTTGTATTTTAATAAACTATTCTGGAGCCTTCTTCTCCATTCTTTTTTTCTAGAGTCCAAAAAGGCCTTCCTAAGTATTGTTTCTATAAAAACTGAGGTAAACCAGTCACAAATAGTTGTCGTATCCGCCCAACTTCAGCTCCGATAACATATAAGAACATGACTGGATTTACAGTGTATATCAGTGGACGAGCATTGAACAAAATTTTATCAAGTATGACATACAGAAAAAACCAAATTGACTAATTAATATAAATTAATGTTTTATATTTCAAAAATGTTTCTTAAAACAGCTCAATCCATATCGATAGTAGGCCAGTCATAAATTTTTTAATGAAATTCATCAAAAATATTCACAGTGACTTCAGTGATTTTGTTGAGAAGGGTACCGATTTTTTAAAGATCTGGGAAATCAGCACCCGGTTTTCTCAAATTAAAAATTTCTTCATTGAGTTTACCATTAAAGTTTTTCACTTTAACTGGACCTAAACGTTCATTAGAGTACTGAAACGCCATAAAATTGGAATGTTTAATTTGTTTAACCTTCACCGACAATTTAATATATCTACTAGCCAAAAATGTGCAAAAAGCAAAACAATTATTTGTTTGGAAAATTATTATAGACTTCTAAATTCGCAAAACTTAAAGGAATTATTTCAAAAATATATTATGAGCTTACGTGGTAACGTACCAGGCGGCTCTACACAGGAGTATGCTATCGGCTTCTGACGTAGCAGAGGTTTAACGAAAATATTTATATCCATCGAATTTTTAAGAGATAAGAAACTCTTTTATATTAACTGTTTTTACTTTCATTGAATAAAATAGTCCAGTCAATGTGAAACAAAAGATACAACAGTGAAGTGATAATGTTTCAATCAAGGAACGGGTCAGGAACAAATGGTATCAGACCACAATGCAGTTTCCAAATGCAATACAAAACCAGCCAACATATCCGATGGCCCATATCATCAAAAGCAAGTAAGCCAAATAATATCCAATACTCACCAGTGTGTTTAAGCCAACCAACAATTCCATTAGTACCCTTTGATGCTTACCATCAACAATATCAAATATAACCAGTAACAATCCAACAAAACAATCATTCTTCAGCACATTCACGAACCAACCCTAATTGTAACCAACAGTAAGAACAAAAAGAACCAAAAGAGGAAACTATTATTGAAATTCAAATGAATAAAAATCCACCAAAGCCGCCACAAACATATTTATGGCGGTGACTGAATATAACAAAATGTTAGAAAACCTAGCACAATCAGTGGAAGAGGAGACATACTTCGCCAAAACCTTAACAAATAATACAATAAAAATGTTCCCAAAGGCACCTGATTCCTACAGAAAACTCACGTAAAGGACGAAAACATAATTCACCATACGTACCAATTAAAAGAAGAAAGATACTATAGAGCAGTTATGTCAGACACAGAATAAGTACCACTACCTTTATTTTTCGTCGATCTTGAACCCCAAAATAATAATAAACAGATATTTGAACTTCAACATATACAACATTGTAAGATGTAGAACCACCAAGATTAAAAGAAATATAGCACAATGCACACGATGTCAAGATTTTGGTCATACTGAAACGTGACTTCATAAATGCGAGATACAAAGGAAATACAGAACAAAGAACGATCCAAAATCTAGTTACCAATCCTAATGAGAATTTATCTACCCAACAAACTCTTAATATAAATGAATTTAGTTATAGAGACGCATATAATGAACAGATATTCTAAACGAATTGAAAAACATGTTTTTTAAACTTTTAAACCAAAACAGTATGATTTTAACTATGCTAACTACAGTCATCAACAAAATAATCAGTCATTAAGAATTGTATTTTTAAAGCAAATAAAGTAGATATCCTTTTAATTTCTGAAAGCCACGCCACACAAAGAACGCTTATTAAAATACCTTACATGCGGAGGAGCACATGCGGAATCTGCTGCTATTATTAAATCGAACATTAAACGTTATGCACTGGAGCATCGTAGCAGCAATTTACAGCACTCCAAGACATTCTTTATCAAGTGAAGAATATCGTCACTCCTTACAAACTCTTGGTTAAAAATTTCTAGTTGCAGGAGACTGGAACGCCAAACACACCACATGGGGTTAATCACACCTGAAGGCCGAGCGCTAAAATGTCTATTATGTAACAAAATATCCTGAACTATCTATCAAAGGGTGAGCCAACATACTAGCCTAGGGACGTCAACAAGTTTTCAGATCTGGTAGGCTTTGCTATAATAAAAGGAATAGGTGACATCCACAGGGCAATAGAGTCAAACTTCGACTTAACGTCAAACCATAACTAGAAGCACACATGTAATATGGAGAACAATACCACCTAAGCTAACAACTAGAGAGACAAACTGTGATTATTTTCAAAAAATAATAAATACAAACATTATCTAGATATCAGAATAAAAGAGAATCAAGATATTGAGCAAGCTGCAGACATCTAACAACAGTTATACAAAAAGCAGGGTGGACAGCAACTATAACATTCCCCTTCACATAAGAAAAGCAGGAAAAAGAAGAGCGAAAAGTATATGGCAATACACTAGAAATCCCTTAAACAAAACATACTACAACAGTATAAGCCACATATAAAATAGAGCACTATATGAAGCAAAGAATGAATCCTTCAAATTCATGATCCGAACTTTTCTCGTGGAGACCACTCCTTTTGAAAAGCTACAAAAAAACTTGAGCGACTGACAGTAAGCAGCTCACCTTTACTAAAATCACATATGAGATGGGCTCGTACAAACTTAGAAAAAGCCACAGTTTTTGCAGAACGCCTTTCAAATGTATTTTCAGCTCCAGATAATAATAACGATGAAAATATAAGTTATCTTGAAGCACCATGCCAATTATCTCTACCTTTGATGACATTTACCCCCGCCAATAACTTCTAAATCCCAAAAAAAGCTTTTGGGTATGATCTAATAACAGGGGAACTACTACAGAAGATACCAAGAATAGCAGTGGTGCTGTTAACAGTAATCTGTAATAGTATATTACGCCTTCGATACTATCCAATACAATGGAAGTATTCCCAGGTTATTATGATTCAAAAACCCGGCAAACCCGTCAGATATCTACTCAAATTACCATACGATAGATTCTGGATAGGCCTAGAACACTACCTCAGGGTAGTGTTCTAGGCCTATTTCTGTATCTGATATTCACAGCAGAAGTTCTAAGAACAGACGATACCTTCATAGCAACCTTTGCAGACGACACGACAAAAATGGCAATAGATGTAGGCCCAACTGTAGCAGCAGAAAAAGTACAAAATCATATGAATTTTTTACAAAGCTGGCTCCATCAGTGGAAAATTAACGTCAAGGTCAGTAAATGAGAGAAAACATCTATAACAAGAAAATCTGTTTGTCCGCAAATGTTCATCAATAATATTCTCATTCCGATAAAACCAGTTGTCAAGTACTAAGGTTTGCATTTAGATGAAAAATTTATATGGAAAACACATATCAAAAACAAGAGAAAACAGTCAAAAGATCTCAACTAAGACTCGAAAATTGAATTAATATAGAGAATTATTTGGAATCGAATTCTTAAACGTCAGAAAAATGTGGCTGAAAAGGCCACATTTTAGATTATTTTAGAACTTGACAAAATCAATCACTTCTTGAATTCTGTATGTTTAATATCAAATTTCCCATTCTACTCCTTAGGTCTTGAAAACGAATAACTTCAGTTATATCTACAGAAAGAGACATACATAAAAGTCGGTAAATTCCATTCTGACATTAGTAGTCATCATCAGATTTCTGAGATTCATCGTCTGGCAACGGGAATGGCAACGAGTCCTAATTAATGAATTAATGTAGCTTCTCTTCTAAACAGTGTTTATGTCGCGGTAATTACAAGAGTTGCCGTCGCCGCCAGATTATCGCCTGCCGGTAATACAGAGGCGGAGATTATATAAATTCAACATTGTAACAATTTATACAATCGAGTAGTTGAACATTATGAGTATTGGAACAATTACCCTTTGGATGGAAATAATATGTGGAGTGAAATCCACTAATTTGTACATATATGATACCTTGGTTTAATCACAGACACCAGTAATTTTGCAAATAAAGATTTTTGTATTAATATCGAGTATTATCAGTTTATAGTGCGTTATTTTCATGATTATATTCAATAAAAACATGAGTTTCCCAGGTTGAAATCTCATTCGATACAGATTTGTTAAAAATTTTGAATTAATTAAACTTTTGTACTATTTGTATGCGATGTGTTATTAAAAAAATGAATTCAAAAGGTGGAGTTAAAATAAAACTAAAAACTGTATAGTAATAAGTTTATTTTCAAAAAACAACATCCACTTCACAGCGGCACTCCTCTAACTGCCTACGGAAACTTTCTTCAGTAATGCTGATGTAATTGCTGTCATTTCAACACGGATATTCTCCTTGAGCTGATGTATTTTTCTCAAATTATTTCTTTAGACTTTGCGTTCTGAATATCCCTACAACAAAGTCGAGAGGCTTCAAATATGGATTACGAGGGTGCTATAGATCAGTCTATCTGGGAACGTCGGGCAAGTAAAAAGGCCAATTATTCCTCGGTACGATATTGCTACCCATATTATCACTTTAGTGGCTTCTGGTGTTTAAATTTGACATTCTTACTGTTTCAGTAACAAGTGTGACAGTTTTGCTTTGATATGGAAATGAGCTTCATCAGACAAAATGATATTAGCAAAACTCGATTCACCATTTCATTAGCAAATGTGACACTTTTTCTAAAGTCACATGTTTTCATTTATATTGTTTTATTGTAACTAATAGGAAGATCAAGTTCAAAATTTGTTGCAAACTTTATCCCTATAACTGTAAGACAGACGAAGTCATGCGAGTAGACAATCTTGTACAGACTGCTTAACACTCAATATTGTCGGTCCTAGATATTCTTTTGATTGTGGTTTGGACGTTGAATCAGTCTCTCCAAAGCTCTTTACCCATATATTTTAATTAAACTATCTCTCGGATCTTCACTAATTCGCCGTAGTCTATATTTAGAATAGTATAATCGCCTTGGTAATAATGTATCTACGACAGTTCTCGTAAAACGCGACGCTTCCCTTCGAAATAACTCATTGTTATTGAAAAACTCCATGATCGTTCTCGCCCAACAGTAGCACCCTCGACCCTCCCGCGCTTTCTACTCCTCATAAAAATTTTTTGCGCCACCCCTTAAATTGCTAGTACAGGAAATCTAATGTGGCCATAATTCGTTTACTAACGGGGTTCAGAAGAATCTTCTTCTCCTTATCCCCGACATAACCAAAGATGTCTTCTTCATTCCACATAAAAAGACAATTTACTATAATACACAAAAACAAAATAAATATAACATTAATAACGTCTTTGAGTAGCAATTTACTCATCACAACGTTGAATCCATGACTAGAAGTAGTCTTTTTTCGAAATGGCTTCCATCTGCTCGGTCGTAGTAGTATATAATAGTTTTTTTTTCTAGGCTTAAATTCAATTTTTTACGGCTTCCATAACTATCCCTTCACCTGCATTTCAAAAACGGTCGCTTATAATGACATGTGAATTCGTCACCGGCATTTTCTCCAGTACCTAGTTGCATCTGTAGGTTCAGAACAATAAGTTTATGGTTATTGGGCATATATATCTGAAATCTGGAATCAAGAGTTTCTTGTCGATTGTCAAGTGAAACATAACGAAAATTGGCGGTGTCAGTTATTGAAAGTTATTGAAAATTTTGATTGTTTACGAAATTATTTCGTTCTTCAAAGACAAGATCTTGAAAAGTATAGTCATCATGGAGGTGTTGCCAAAGGGCGCTGCAAGTATTCACAAAAGAAGTGAGCAGAAAAGCTAATATAATCATTTGATTTTCTTTTTGGTTCCTATATGTATCAGGGATTAAATGAGCTTATAAATTCTAGCGACCGATTTACATGTTCAATTAGTGGAGCAGGTAATCTTGACGAGGAGTTTATAAACGCTGCTTGTTTTGTCGTCTGCCTTTTTTGTAGTCCCTTAATATGTCCCAGTTACATACTTTTCTGATTTCTTTATAGAGTTTAGTAAATTTTTTGTTAATACCTTCGTCGACCTTTTTAATATGCATGTCTCCCTGCTTATATTGTTATTACACTTGAGTAGTTCAACTGATATCTGCCGTATGGAGATGCCTGTGGATATTGATCTTGAATTTCTATAGGTTGTAGTGTTCGGGAAAGACATGCCTAGGTAGCTGATTCCATAGACTTGCACTTTTCTAAAGGAAGGAACTCAGTGTTCATGAGACACGTCTGCCTATCGAGTAGGTCCTGAAAATGCTGCCCTAGGTGGAATTATGCTGGAATCTGTGTTGTAGTATCGGTAGAATATAGTCAGATCAGTGATCTTTTTTCTATGCTCTAAACTTTCCAAGTTAGTCGTCAGCTCTGAGTCGCCTATAATTCGAATTGCTTTTTTTGTATTGAGTCGATCATCCCTAGGGTATGCTTGGGAGCCGAGCTCCAAATATACGAGCAATACTCCAAAGATGGACGAATATGGACCTTGTATAGGATAAGAAGTTGCCGCGGAGTATATAGCTTTTGGATCTTAAAGAAAGTTTTTTTAAGATCTCTTAGCTAATGCGACCACGTGACTATGCCAGGACATACTCGTATTGCTCCAAACTTCATTAATTGTTTTGCTTCTGATACTAGTTGATTTAGGTGCCTTTAAAAATATTAATATGAGAATGTTTCTAAGATAATAATTTGCCATAAAATATTTCAGAACATTCTTATACACATGTTTGAAATTATCTCCTTAATGTTTTTTCATACCTTGCGGAACCAAATTTCTTTTCCACTAAACTTTAATTCTTCTGTTGACAATTAAAAATTATTTTTGCAATGTTTGAGTATCTAAAATACTGTGAATTCTTGTTGTTATTCATATATTGGATCGTTATCAAAAAAATCAAATCAAGTTTCTGGTAAACAACAATCAAAAGATTTTTACATCTAATATAAGTACTGATCAGCTCAAGTTCGAAGTATTTTGGGTAGATCTTTGGTAGGTGTTAATAACAAAGCAGTTCGATAATTTTTATATCGAAGGCCCAATTAAGTTGTTTCATCACATGTCAGTAGCAATTTTCATCCAATTGTTTAAAAGTAATAGAAATCATTCATTGAAAGTAAAATAAATATAAAAAATCATGAAAAACATTATAGAAGTATGCTACTTGTTTATGTTTATTTGCAGCAAATAGTGTTAAATAATTTTATTAAATATACCGACATTGCACACTATATATATATATATATATATATATATATATATATATATATATATATATATATATATTAAAACTAAATATTTTAAAGGTAGTTCCAGAGCCAAATCATATGTATTTATTGTAAATATATTTGAGTTTGTTTATTAAAATTTTATATCCCGTCTAAATAACCCGGTGCTGACTGTTTTTCTTCTAATCTTTCATTTTAAAAAATTTAACGCGCCTCTCTCAACATCAAGGAGCCAAATAGAGCCTAAGGAGAAGTTAAAGCGCAAAGAACGAATTAAGGGATATTTCACTTAAAATGGAGAAAGAGGGATATAATAAGAGAAAGAGTAGCTGCGGGAGTGCCTGAAGACGCCTATTCCACTCAACTCCTAATTAGAAAATGCTGCTAATTATAATTCATTTTGTCGTCATTTGTTAACATGGAAGAACATATAAACAGAATTTCTGCCTTTTAGGAAGACATTAGAGGTCCTTGTTTGACTGAATTCATGTTTTATCAACTCCTCACATTTTTTATTCCATTTTCTAAAACATTCAGATTTAGAAATTTTATATTCATTATAAATTAATAGTGACATAAAAATTGGTGGAAAAAGCAACAATAAAAATAAAAAAAATAGAATCGAAAATAAAAATGACGACAGACAAGTTTGTAAAAGTACGCCGAAACTAGTGTAATGGTCAGTAGCAGATCCTAGATGTATTAAATAATTAATAGTGTAACGTTTTTGGTATTTTTTTACACTCTTACTACTTAACTATAATAATTTACTACTACACAATTCATTTCTATACCTAAATAAATTCTATTCTAAAACAAAACAAAAACACAACAAATAAATAGAATCGTGGCAATTATTTGAAAGAAATACTGTAAATAAACCACCTGCTATAATAAAAAGTTCTCCGGTTATAAAAAACAGATTAAAAGAGCCGCGCGAATTCGCCGAATTTTATAATTTCATTGTAGATAGACAGGGACGGCCTAAAGATCCGCTTCGCGAGCTTGTTCGTAACAATATCATGAATTGGTTTCAACATTCGCCAGGTCTTATTATATAGCTCTTCCTAAAACAACCGAAGAGCATGATTTTCGATATCGGCATCGTTTGATCAACAGCGAGACTAGAAATTTTATTTGAATATCGAGAAGGATACTTGTTTCAAATATGTGATAGTCGCATGTTTCAGTATCTCCCACCCTAGTTCTGATAATTCATCGAGCGTGAGACCCACGGTATGAAGGCACGCGTTATTCTGTGGAAGAATCACACTTTGCGCTAAAATTCTCCTCCGTTTAGAGCGATAAGCAAATTTCCCCTGTGTTCTCAGAAGGTTGGAGTAGTAGAATTTATGGCACGTTGTGTGCGCAGGAAGTCAACGTTCAGCACTCCCTGTCGGTCTCAGGAGACAGTACACATAATCTTACCCGGGGACTTGGGTTGTCTCCACTTTGACTGGCGCCCCTTCCTCCACTCTTTAGACGACACCTTGCTGTCCGAAGGGTAATAGTGCACCTATATTTTTTCTGTAGGAATTTACGTTATTACGATATTACGATAAAATGGAATGAGCACATTGACCGCATGAACGAATTGTGAAAATATCAAGGGACAAATCACCAGCAGGACAAAGAAGCATTGGAAGACCTAGGAAAAGATGGAGTGACAACCTCCCAGGTGACTGAGCAGAGGCAATGACGTGAAGAAAAACAGGCAATGATGCCTATACACAGCAGGAAGAAGAAGAAGAAGAATTTACGTTAAAAACCGTCCCTCTCCACTTCGTATTGCGTCAGTTAGAGGCGACAAACTTCCAGCCACATAAATTTTTGCTTAACAGTTAGGGAACCCATAGCGCCGTTATTTTTTATATTGAAGTTATTTGTGGATGGAAGAGTGCACACTATCTAAATACTAACGCTGAGTTCAGCCGAAATTTTTCGAACATTGATCCTACGGTTCTTGGTGTGATGCTGGTACGCGGTCGATGATCATTCCCAATGGTTTCACTCTCATTTTTGAACAGTTTGGCCCATTTAAATACAGTAGACCCATTCAGACACTCACTATCGAATTGATTTCGTAAACACAAGAATTTCCTCATTTTTATACCTTTCTTAAACGATGATAATACTTTACACAGCGGCGGTCGGCATTTGACGTTCATTCATATCGTAGCATGCATTCGCGAAAAATTATGCCACACTATTAATAAAGAACCTAGCTAACACATAATTAGACCGCTACCTTTAAACCACATAGACGCTCCATCTACAGCGTTTGGTTAGATCATATTTAAACCAACCTCGTATATAGACAAATGTACTTTGTGAAGAACTAACAATGTAATGTAATGAAGGGTGTTTTTTTAACATAATTAGACACATACTAAAACATTCTACATAAGCTTACATAAAGAAAATCAATCAAATTATAATTGAAAAAATAATATCATACTGTTGTACAATGTTTGGATAAAAGGCAATTAATAAATAAAATATTCGCTCCTTCTTTATAAAAATTTCACTAAATCTGGAGTCAACTTCAAGAAGTTATTCGTACCTGTATTAGTTCTCCAACTGAGTCTCTGAGACATACTTAAAGTTAATCAATAAATATCACTAAGTTGGAATTTCTGGAAGCGTTGGTTATATTCATATTGAATATAATACACTGTTTACACCACCACTACACCAACACACTTCACAGACTGAAGACGATAACTTGGTTATCGAAGCGCGCGTCAGACAGTGTAATTGTGAGTGTTGGTGTAATGGTAGTGTAAACAGTGTATTCATCATTTCAACATCTTTTCTGAAAAAATGCTGTCGTGCACTACCAACAGCTGGTTCAAGGTCAGCGATAGATGACAATGTTTTAAAAATTACTAACAATAATTGTATGAGGTCTGGCTATAAAATAATGTCTATGCACGTCCGAAAATACTTTCCGTCACTATTATAGTATTTGTGCACGAACGTGTTTTCCTCTCGTGCCGAAAACCATGTGTGACGAAAAACAGGAGCAACGTATCAATCTCAAATTTCTAGTTAAATTGAAAAAAACTCTAGCTGAGTGCTTGCTATAAATTGTTACAAGAGGCCTATGGGCACAATTCTCTATCTCGTGTGTGTGTGTTTGAGTGGTGTAAGCACTTTAGTGAGAGCCGGGAAAGAAAATAAAAATTCAAGGCAATGCTGATCTTTTTTTTCGACATTAATGTGATGACCGAATGGATTCCAGAGGGTCTGACAGTCAACTAGAATCACTATTTGTCAGTTTTGGCAACACTGCGAGAGCAAGTTCGTAAAAAACGGTCTGGGTGGTGGAAGAACAACTCGTATTCACCAGATTTGGCACCGTGCGACGTTTTTGTTTCCGAAGGTAAAAGTCTGCTTTGGAAGATACCCGATTCCAGTCGATGGAAGCGGTAAAGCAAAAAACGGTAGAGCCCTCACCAAAAAAGACTTCCAGCACTGCTTCGATCAATGGGTAAAATGTATTTAAAGGTGTGTGTCGAGGGGCGGGGAGTATATTGAAGCGGAGCATTCGAATGTATTCGAATGTAGAATAATTTTTATAATAAAACTCTTTTTCGTCACCAGTTTCCTTATTTATTAGCCAGACGTCGTATCCTCAGTATTCATACAAAATAAATTTTATCATTATCCGTTCATTGATTGTATAATCATAACGAATACCGTTCGCTTGATATAATCCTTAAAAACAACTTGAGCTACGCGAGACTTTAACTGAATGTTGTAAATAAATATTTAACTAAACCATGTGAAAAAATTTGTATAGAATTAAAGTCACTAGTTACGAAAGCGGCTCCTTAATATATAAATTAAAGATAATTGAGGCAAAACAAACCTCAATCAAATTTTACGAAAATTGAGTTGGATATTGCATTATTCAAGTTTATTTGCAGTAGACAAAGTTAAAACGTAGTGAAAATTACTATTTCCTAACTACATTCAAAAAAATCGCAATCATAGCAAAACTGGTCTTATCCATGCCGAAAAAATATGACTGATAAATGACTGTTCGGTGATGGATTGTAAATCGAATGGTAGAGAGTTTTTCAAACCTGTTGGATGATGACACTTGTGGTAAGCTTCATTATAATTCAAATACCGGTACAGCCAGAACAATTTTCAAAAAAAGGCAAAAAGATCGAGCATTTTTCTGCGCAGATTATTCCAACAGTAAAACTAGCAAAGTTTAGAAAATTATATTAAATATTTCCTACTCAAAGTATTTACTAACGACGAGCTCGAAGAAGACTTTTGTTAACGGAACATCAGAATCTAATTATATCACAATATGTTTTTTTTTAATAAACGATTTGTTTTTTCATGCCGCAAAACTTGCCTTATCCCGACGCTATTACTGTTGTACTTGTTAAATCCAATTACATTGCATTACTTGCCTTCCCCAATTTATTATTGCTATTATTTTGGCTCACACTTCAATCTAAGTTCAAAATTAATTTCTTTATGATAAAAACTGAAGAAATAAACATCTGAAAGATTTTTAGCTTGTGCAAAATACTCAAAATGGATATGATAAGTTTTGCTTCATTTATAAACACAAATTTGATAATTTTGAATGATTTGTACCTACTTGTTATAAAAAAATTGAAACTAATAAAACTTTTACTGTGTCCATCGACACAAAGAAAACGACAAATTCTCATTTGAGTTACAACAGAGCGGGCACATAAATTCAGCCGCGGTTATAAAACAAGCAGGACCATCATTTTATTCGGTGTAATGCGTAGGAAAAAGGCAGACCATTCATTTATTTTGTCAACATCGGTGATTTAGTTAGAGGCGCAGCTTGCTCAGCGCGCACATCAAGAGTCTATTAGGGTTTTTATGTCTGCAGTCGCCCAATGCTATATTTGGTCACTCATACGTTTCCGTCAACCGCAAAAATGTTTATGGGGCACTTGCGGGACTATTAGGAAAAGGTAGTAAATACTGCGAGGCTCTATTAACTCTAACTACCGCAGTGATCACCCTTAAGGGAGAGGGTGTAGCCAGCGACATGTGAGATAATAGGGGTGGAAAATAACCTCGTTGGAGTTATAATAGGTGACAAACTTTCGTTTTATCAGAGGAGAGTGGCTGTGATTTTAAAACTGGGGACGAGGAGATGCGGATTGAATGCGACGGGGTTTATTAAAGAGAAAATTAGAAAATGGTATTAGAGATTATTTGATGTGATGCGAATGTGAGTAGCTTGTATTCTGTATTTGAGGCTTATAAAATGTCATTATTATACAAGTTACCCCACCTTAATTTCCAATTCAAAATGAAACATACAAAAAATAACAGTTATCTCGAGGTATTGGGTATTAGGTATATTTATTGAACATAAGAAAACAAACTTATACTTTAACATCACGTAACAAAACATAAATAACGGAAATTTTACGTTATTCACTTTCAGCAATACTAGTTTGAGGGTAGTTGTGAAATTATACTATTGATGTGTGCAAAAGTCATCAAGAAATTCAAATCACTCACAAATCAAATAATGTCGCGTTAATTCGCTTAACATATTTTGTTATGTGAGAGTGAGTTTTAGTGCTCAAGGGTCTTGTTATTCGACCGGTATTATGGGGGTATTTACATTGTTTCAGATCTCTAGTGAAATTTCTAATTCCAAATAGATCACCCTATATATTTTGTGTTTTTAGAAATCCTTAAGAAATACTGATTATTTTCCATGTAATGTTCCCTATACTTAAATGCCATACTTTCGGAGTTATAGCTACATTTGCTTTATCTCCGCCGAAGTTAATATACCTAATACATTAGGTGGCTATGACTGCTACAATAACAAATTTAATGTTTCAATAAATTATTATTGTTGAAGTTTATTGAAAGTCACAATGGATCGTTTGTCTGAAAAAGAACGGATTGATATTTTAATGATATTAGGATATGGTGATAGGCGTAGATAATAATATCTTTAATAATTTATATCCCAACCGAAGCCCCATAACAAGATGTACTGTCAGTAAAAAAATTTAACGAAACTGGTTCAGTAAAAGATTTTAACAAATCAGAGCGCAGAAAAACTGCATCAACTGAAAACAAATCTTCAGATGTTTGTGTCCTGTTAGAAGACGATCTAAACTTGAGTACTAGACAAATATGCAGGAACTTGATAT
This sequence comes from Diorhabda carinulata, assembly GCF_026250575.1. Taxonomy (NCBI): domain Eukaryota; kingdom Metazoa; phylum Arthropoda; class Insecta; order Coleoptera; family Chrysomelidae; genus Diorhabda; species Diorhabda carinulata. Next base: position 19,342,842 of record NC_079462.1, read on the forward strand.
TCTGCAAATGAAAATTTTACGTGATAATAAATTCCATCCATACAAAGTAACGTTGGTTCAAGAGTTGTCAGATGACGATTTTGATGTTATATTTTGTGATGAGGCCACTTGTTGTATTAATGGAAACGTAAATCGGCATAATTGTAGATACTGGTCACGTAACAATTCTAGATGGATGCGTGAGTCGCACATTCAGTATCCCGAAAAACTGGATGTATATATGGGCTCGAATAATAGGCGACAAAATAATTGGACCCTTTTTCATTGAGGGTAACTCAAATGATGCGGCGTATTTAGATTTATTGGAAAAAAGTATTATACCTGAGTTGTCTCGAATATTTCCAAATCCAAATAAGTATTTCCATTTAATTTAAAAAAAAACTATTATTAGAAATTTTCTGACAATAACGATATCCCAAACGACAATATTTGGCTACAACAAGACTGGGGCACCTCACTATGCGTATGTGGTGAGGTAATACCTAAATAATGTGTTTCCAAGAAGATGGATTGGAAGGTGTGGTTTTATCGAGTGGCCCCCGCGATCACTCGACATGAATTCTTTGACTATTTCCTGTGGGGTCACTCAAAAAACATCGTTTATAAAACAAAACCTGCCAATATTCAGGAATTAAAAGATAGGATTACCACAGAGATAAGAAGAATTGAGCAGTCTGGGATATTGCATAATGTATTGCAAAGTTTTAAGAATTGCGTGGCTTCTTGTATTGAAGTAAATAGACATTTTGATCTACTATTAACATGACACAAATATTTAAAGATTTGTTTTCAGTTGTAGGTGTTCTGCGCCATGATTTTAATGAATATTTAACTGCACCAGTTTTGTTAAACTTTCCACTAACTCACTGTCACTAGACCTTGTTACGAAATTTGAATTAGCACACAAATTATTAAAGAATATTCAGATTATACAAGTTTATTCAATCGTAGCCATATAAATGTACAATATTTATCATAACTTTGGTGGAGATACTGTAAAGCTATAACTCCGAAATTATGGCATTAGAGAATTTTACATGAAAAATAATCAGTATTTCTTAAGGATTTCTAAAAACACAAAATATATAGAGTGATCCATTTTTTCTGAAGAAAGAAAATATCTGACAACAATGTAGATACCACCATCATACCGGCCGTATCACAAGACCTTTGTTAATAAAAATGGTAGAAGCCGTTTTCGAGGTAATTGAAGCGTTCCATTACTACATAAATGTAGTTAATTTAATCCTAAAAGTGAAAAGAACTGTTCTGGCATCTATTTAAGAATGTTAAGAAGCTATTCTATAACTGCCATAAATAATCAAGACAAATTGTGGGTGTCGAAAGTATAGGGTTTGAAATTCTATAAATATTTGACTGGTTAGCGCAAAGGTAATATTAAACACGTGACATTTGGTGTACCAATCTTGTGGCGTGAACCCAAGAATCACGTAGACGACTGTTGGAATATGCTAAAGTATCACTAGTGTCAATGCCGCTACCAAATTCTCCAGAAATTTCGAGCAGTAACGAGCAGTTTTTCTAGTTTATCAAGTTTATCGAGTTCTATAGAAGAAGAAGAAGAAGAAGAAGCCAATAGTGAAGATGTATTTGTAGTTGAAAAAAATACAAAACCACATTTGGTTGGTTAATTAGAACTTAATCTTTTTGGAAATGTCATATTTCGTCGTTTTACTCCATGACGATGATATAATTCCCGCTTTGCTTGTAGCATATGGCACTCACTTAAAAGAAAATATTCTGAAAAAATACTAAAATAGATCAATTACGGAGCACGAAAGTGACATGTATGCTCAACTTAGGTAGTGGCTTCAATTCTAAAGATAAAAACTAAATATACGAAGTATTATTGCTTTCTCTGGAAACGATATAGCAGAACGCGTTGAGATCACTTTTTAAAACAAAAAAAAATATAGTCTTGGTCAGAACAATGTAAAGTAGGTAGCATTAGTGTCATCTTTGAAATTCATTTTCCACCATTACACATCAAACTTGGTTTTGTACATAGTTATTATATCATTCGAAAGATAGTAAAAACCATTATTCGCGTCTCTAGGATTCAAGTTATGTTGTTGTATTGATATTCAATTTATTGGTTCGAGGAACAAACAATTACAGAGATGACATAATAACTAATTCCGAATTGGGAATGAAAAAATCTATATAACTTTCCCAGATGATAGTTCCCATACATTTTTTCAGTGAAAAAATAAACCAATATTTAGGAAATATGCCCCTAAAGGCTCTTTTCTATCGATTAATCCACTAATACACATTTTGACCGAAAAATATGTAAATAATTCATTGGAGAAAGCCAATCTGTTTTGGCCTTAACCCTCTAGCGATTCCAACATCCAATATAATTGGGATTTGGTCAATAGTAACAAATTTTCCGAAATTCTTGCAGATTAATTTACCTAATTTGTACATTTCCTTATTTTCCAAAAAAAAATACACATTGCTTTCAACTTTTTATACTGTTCTGTAGAACTTCTGGTTATAAAAAACTGATAAAAGACAGAAAACTTGTATTAGCAGCATAATTTTGCATTAAAAATTATGTTTTATTACTACTAAAAATAAACTATAAAAGTGTAACAAAACACAATAAGCAACAATAACGGATTCGAATTTTGGAACAGGGACTTATCATAGATGCATGGTATAATAAGGCATGAGATACAAAGAAATGTGTCTGAGATATGAAGCTTTCTAAATCTAATGATATGCTCAAAATAAGCTTTTCACTTTTGGTGGGCATTTGTTGGAACTAGTAATTGATAAAATATGGCTTGAAAATTAAAAGTATAAAAATTTTTGTAATGGTGAAGTTGTTAAATGATAATAAATCACAAGTAGAAATTGAAATATAAAATATTTAATCTCTGAACGACTCTTTTCGCATACATGATGAATCTCACCTCACTTTGATAAAAAATGCTGTATTTAGTCGAGGAACAATACCTGATTAGATGGATTTTTAAAATTCTTTACTAAATAGTAAAATGAACTTATATGGCAACGAAGCCACATTTTAACATCCTGTATATCTACAGAATATTCTAATAATGAAAACAGTTCATTCTCTAATCCTTTTATACCCTAGAAACCAAATAACACAAATGTCTCTTTTAACTACTAACGACAAAGACCATTAAAGGATTAAACGATGAAATTAATAAATGTCCACTGCCTCGTTTCCGTTTCCACTTAAACCCATTGTAATTTCCATTATAAAAATGACAAAAGTGAAAAGACAAAATACCAGCAGATGTTGCAATATAAAAATGGGTCCGGGAATCATATTTTCACTATCTAAAATGTTCGGTTGAATAGCACGTCAATATATTTTACAAAAATCGCGAAAGTTTATAAAGGAACCTCCGAAACTAAATTGGTCTAACGTTACAAACGAGACCTAACCATCCGAACTAATTTTCTTGTTCTACTCAATACCATAGAAGTACTGTTCATTGGAAAAAGGGTTAGTCTGTCTGATATTAGATACATTATATAAAATATTATTATTATTATTTGTAGACGGTAAATTTATATATCATGAAAATCTACATCTCGAGTTGAATTCTTCTAAAAGGATTTTTCTCCAAAAATAGACCGTTCTCAACATGTGAACGAGAGCTGATCTCTCCAAATAGTCGTTAGTTTCAATATTGTATATCGACGTTTTTTTCAGAGTAGGTATTCTAGAGCGCGACAGTTATCTGGAAGATCGATGTTGGATTGAATTAGATGTTGTACTTTTCACAATAAACTTCGGGTTGGTGGGGTATAAAGATCTTTCATTAGTTTAAAGATAATACAATCCAAAGAGAAATATTTGAAGCTCAAGGAAAACAATGTTACCGTTTATCTAATAACATCTCGAACTGGTTGACAAAAAATCGTTCTTAACAGCAAAAGATTGGGTGTAATTTTACTAGATGTTTCTTCTTCCTCTTCCTCCTCTTTTTCTACGTTGTTTGATCTAGTCAATTCGCCTGTTTTTCTGTCAACTGTTGCACTGCTTAATTGTCATTCATCGATTTTAGGAGCATCCTACGTCCAAATGAAAGTTTTTCACGCTGTACTCTCATTTCCGGTGACTAGGAACCATTTTGTTTTAGCTGCCAGGTCGAGTTACTGCGGTGTATATTATACTAGGAATTAAGTAAATTAAACTATTGTGGTAAATTTGAAACTAGAAGAAGAAAATATTTCACTGCAGCTATTGTTAGTAAAAATTTTGAAATATGATATAATTTTGGGGACAGAATATATCATATATTATGAACAAGAGTGAATCAAATGATGTTTCTTTACTGAACACGATCAAACATATTTTCCAAATCAATTGTGCCATTTGAATCATTGTTTTTTATGTATCAAAGATGTAAGGATATCAATCCTTGGCAAATGAATAACAAGGAGTCAGATCGGGTTAGTATGAAAATACGCGCTTTTGTATTATTTAATGTTTTAAATATAAATCGTAGAATATAGACAAGCATTTTTACAAAATTCCGATACCTGCTGGTTAAAGAGAAGAAATGCCACGTTACATAAGAAAAATATAAATTTCTAGAGTGTTTATAATTAATATAATAAACAGTCAAGTTGTAGCTGAATAAATTTCCAAAAAGCTGTTTGGTACCAATAATTATAATGTTATTGCAGTGACTCAATCATTTACGACCTAATTGATATTGACGTATCTAGGAATTCGCCCTTCCATTAGAAATTTCTTTTATGGCCAATGGAAAGTTTTCTTATTATAATCATAGTCTCAATTGCGATGGAGACTCAATCTCTCCCTACAATGAAGTACTGGTTGCTGATGAAAAGTAATTTGTAATTTTCTCGTCATAATCATTTGATTAAATCGGAATAGAAGTAATAAAGTACAATTACAATATAGTACTCAGTAGGTTAAGATACCGTCCCCACTTTTCCAATTAAACATTACATTAAAAAGCTTTTCATAAGTTTTTCATTGATATTTTATCAATCTTTGCACGGAGGAGTCTCTCCCCTTGCTTGAAAGACTAGTAATTCTCACTTGTACTTGTACCTTCTGTTTGAGACAATGGTGGTAAATTTTTTATTTTAGTTTAATACATACTTTTAGAAAAACTTCATAGTCAAACACTAGTTGACTCAATGTTTGACTGAATAAGGTAAATGGTACAATATAATAGAAGAAACATTTAACCAATTTTACTTGATCTGTAATCATCTAACAATTAACTATGCATACACAAGAGGTAGTGTATGCCTCACACTACCAGATTGGATCCGTTATTGTTTAATAACCACCTTAACAATTTATTACTCTGTATTCTGATAATTTGAAAGTGTATCATCCGATAAAAGAACCAAACCAAACCAGACAAAAACGTATAAACTGTTCTTTTCTTATTTATTCCTTAGATGGTAAAATAACTTTCGCAGTTGCTAACGAATGTATGTTTTTTGACATAATCCTAAGTATTGCAGATGTATAATGTACATTCAAAGGTAAAATATTCAATTAATTAATAATAAGATGAGAATTTTATGTTTCTAGTATCATCTTATATATATTATCCAAATATTTATAACAAACCAAACGATTCCTAGTTGGTAGTTAAAAATAATCTCGACTACTTCCATGAAGTTTTGATCCGATACATTTATTCCGCTCATCAGTTGAGAACAAATAATGGGAATTTGTAAAGTTCGAGCCCGCTGGTATAAGAATTGGTTCTGTTTTAACTCCAATTTTGCAGGTAATAGGAAGTAGACTGAGGATTACCGAGATTATGGTAAATGCTCATTTTTCGGTAGTTGAACACAATTCTTAAGTGGCGCCATCAGTTTCAGACTGTCTGTCGATCTCTACAAATCTTGATTTCAAAAAATACCTAAAATCAAAAGGAATCTTGAGTGCCGTCAAAGACATACACTTCATCACTTTACGTAATGTCAAAAATCGTACCTATAACATTTGAAACTTTAATATTTTGAGTACTGGATTATCTGTATTAAGAAAATTTCAAAGTGAATTTGTAAATATTGTATACAGAGTTATATACAAGGTGGTCCTTTAATGACATTCTTGCACCACTTTTAACTTAAAAATGTCAGTTTTGAGGTGCCGTTTGTGTTACTATTTTTATTGGCCAGAAATCTCAAACCATTTGAAATTTTGATTCATTACTGGATTGAATGGTAACGTCAATTTTGAGACAGTAAACAACCCCCCGCCCTAAAAAATACACTTGTCTTTTGGAAAAGATAAGGTATTAAACCATTCCACCTGTCATCATTAATGAAAAAGACTAAAGAAATATTAGAAGACTACGAATCGGAAACACTAATCTCGCGAAGTCATTTAATACTTCGGATCGACATTTTTTATGCCTTCATTGCAAAAACGCTTCAACAGTCAAATATTGCTTTGCATCTAATATAAAAAGAAGGAATCTGAAGTAACAAGCATGGCAGAAATTCGCAACTCATCGAACCAAAAAAACAAAAATTTATTCACATCAATTATCACTCATGAGTTTAAATTTTTTTCTTTGTTCAACCTATTATGGATGTATAATTAATTTTTGTATACTATTGTATATATATATCACTGGCCCATGATATGTCGAGACATATCAATTCCAACCACAAAACACATAAAATTTAACGAAAAAAGTTGACAGTTATAAATGATAAATACTTCAATACCTTTCCAGAGACGAGTTTGATGAAAACGGACCATCAATCCTTTTCAAATCGCTAAGTATCTAATCAACTTCTCTCTAGCGTACTTATTGAATTTCTGTCTAGAGTAAAATTTTCAATTAGTAGATCTCTCGCCGAGTTACATAACATAAAGGCTACATTCAACGCTTGCCGTTAACGACTAACGGTTAAGGCAAACCGGATTGGTAGCCAATGTGATCCTCTCGGTCGCTTTCCGTTTTACTACTGACCTGCAGCAATTGGGTTCAATCAGCGGTAATTGATTAAGACCACGAGAGAAGCTTTAAACTATTCATTTTATCGATTATCTTAGATCTATTCTGCTCCAGTTAAAGATCAAAAGCAAACCCGTACTGGAATGAAATAATTGATAGGAATAGAAAAAATATTGTTGCTATTAACTATAACATAATTGGGTTATATAAAATTATTTCAAAATCATGATTTCGGCTTCACTGTGAATTTATTGACTAATTTCGAAAGAATCCGACCATTAAGAAATGAAATTAATTTTTGTGCCGCGCTTGTGGCAACCCCGGAACAACTAAACTGAAATATGTCGTGATGTAATTTCGTAAGAAATTAGGCAATTCGTCGATCAAAAGTATTACAATTGTTTGTTGATGATTCTATGAGCTGTGCACAGGTATTTTGTTCGGATACCTACAATGTTGAAGGATTGCATGAAAATGTGGAAGACGGAGCGTGAGAAAGAAGACTGGTCGAGCTAAGCACTGACACGACGGCATATCGTTTACGTGGCTTTATCCACTAAAACCTTCGCTTAATGATTCGACGAACTAAATATCAAACCATCAGGCAGATTTTAACTCAACACGACGAAAAAGTTTAGTGATAGAATGGTCTCTGAAAAACTAAGAGCAAAAACAAAATCGAATATCAATAGTATCATACTGTTTGAAACAGGGAGAAAATGAGCCCATGTTGTTCGATGGAATTATTACGGGCGATGTGATGTAAATTGGTTTTTCTTGGAGCAACCACTAAACGAAGCGCTAGAACAGGGGCTATCCCTAAATGAATCCTAGTTAAAAAAAGCTCATGTGAGCAAATCTAAAATAAAATCGATGCTTATCTGTTTCTTTGACAGTCGCGGGATGATCAATGAAGTTCGTTCCACCTAAGTATATCGTGATTCAAATATTCTATCTTGATGGACTCCAAAAGAAGGTCATGAAAGTGAGGTAAGGTATCATGAACAATTGAACAGTGCATCAAGATAACACACTCATCCAGAAAGATTCCAGTGTTACCACAGCTTCCCTATTTAATGGATCTATCACCTTGTGAGTTCCTCTTCTCCAAAATAAAAAACTTCGTAAAAGTAACGCATTTTAAATCGATTGAGGATATTGAAACAATTCTGACAAGGGTGCTGTCGTCGATTCCAGTCAAAGACTTCCAGAATTGCTTGAAAAAATTGCAAGTCTTAATATTAGTGTCTAAGGTAATTACTTTTAATGGGATTATGTGGTTACCGAATAACTCTATAATGAATGATTTTTACGGCAACAGTCGTACTACTTAACAATATTTGACGAGACAAGATGAAAAAACTGGTGACGAAAGGAGATCCAAATAAAACGAGATTTGTTTTCTATTCAACAATACCAAGATGACGTTTTTGAAAGTCGGTAAATCGGTAAAAGCCCTTTCAAGCTCGCAACTTCTCCAAGTTGGTGAAGTTGATAATAACGTAGTGGTGCACCGGTTGGGTCCTTGATTGCAACTAAACTCCAGACTGGCAGATGTAGAACTGCGTAAAAAATAAAATGAAAAAGGGGACGGGAATTCATAGGGAAATAACTAAAGAAGAAACGAGTAGGTAGAACAGATCTAGATAGAAAGTAGCTTATGCTCTAGCATTTACAAAAACTGATATTTGAAATATAACCATATAGGAATCTGTTCCATTCTTTTCGATCTGTGTTTCAAGTAAATAGAAAAAAATTTGCTTGAAATTATTTTCAAGAAATCATAGGAGCACTACATATAAAAAGAAAAGTTAAAGAAATATTAGAAAACTTTACCAGCGAATATAAGGAATAATGTCAACGCAAAGTTACTAGGATTTACTGTGATTTTAACCTTTGGTAGGCGTAGATAGAGGACGTTTTGGAATCAATACTGAGATTTTATTGAGTGGAAGCTCGGGAGCCAAATAATGTCTTCAAAACTTGAACATGATTATAAAACAGTACTGACTACTAAGCCACAATAAGTAAACAACGGTATAGGAAAAATGTAACAGGCTAATTGGCATTTTCAGAACAATCAGGTACTCATTCCCGCAGAAGTCTTGGCCTCGCACCATTTTGCCTCAGTCTTTCAAGCCTTTAAATGGTCTTGGTCTCACTTTTTTTACCACACCCAGTCTCGCACATCACTTAAGTTAGTCCGGCGATCGCTAGTTTAGATCTTTTAATGATCCGTTGAAAAATTTTATTGAACATACTTAATGGAATATGCATATTATTTTATTTCCATTATCGGAATAAATCGAATCCTTTGAGAAACCCGCCTATGTATTTCTTTCCATATACGTTTGCTAATCATTTTAATTTAAACAGGAATTTCTTAATGTTCGTAATTTACGAAAAGCTGAGAGAGTAAAATGAGAAGATGAAGATGATCTTCATTTCCGCGCAGAGGAGAGCTGCTTCTCAGTGCCATTCAAACATGATCAAAGACTTTCAAACGGACGACGATTCTCCGTTAATTTTACTTTTGATGTCTCCTCCTTAGTTCCTTAGTTAGGAAGTTGACGAGTGACTTGAAAAGATATCTCTAAAATCATCTCCTTAGATTCTCATTTCATGGGATTTATTTCATCGGTCACTGTAAGGAAAATATTTAGTATAAATGAATTTTATATATATAGATTGGATAAACTCATGCCCTTTGTGAACAAAATTACCAAACGTTAATAAGTCGGGTCTCTTTGAACGTTTATTACTGCCTAGAGAAAATTTATCAAAGTGAAAATAGATTTTATACTGCGAAATAAAATAAAGTGACATTGAAAACAGTATTAATCATATTAATTCATAAGAAAATGGTTTCTGGGAATATATTTTTTGAATGAAAATAAGAAACAATAAAAATGATTTAGTGTTATCGTGATTCCGCGATAATTATGACTAGATAGACAAAACAGAAAGACTTTCAACAGCTCAGCGAGATTGATAGTCAGGCTGGTGTATTTTTTACAGAGTAAATACAGTAGTAGATTATTGTCGTCCAAGAAGTGGTGATACTACATGTTCTGTCCAACTTCCTTTTCCAATAACACAATGCACAACCACATTTAGTCGGAATAGCGAGTTATCATTTTGAGGAAAATCACGTCTAATCAAGAAAAGTAAGGTAAGATGCAACAGAGTGCATTCAATTCAGAACCTCAGCCTCAGGAACTTTTGTGAACAAAAATTATAAATGAGAAATGAAAATTGCATTTGTGCAGGAGAAAACTGCATCTCGAATGGTTATAAAATGAAAAAATTATAACTCGAAAAATATTACTCAATTTACTACTTAGGAGTTTTTCAGATCGTTGAACAAGAAAAGATCTAGGGGGTACCCGGTGCTTAGAATAGTCAACATCTACTTCATCAACTGGAGTCCTATTGAAGTCTTTGCCAACTAGTTTATAAACGTCATTATTATGGGACTAGCAAATCAGACACCAAAGTATAATCTTTTTTTTCTTGGCTGGTATAGAAAACAATGAAGGTCTGGACGATATATCAATTATGACACACCTACATAACACTAAGAGTAATTCAATCAAATAGGTAAAAAATAAAGCCCTCAACATTTCTAATCTAATATTTCATGAAGTGAACTTGAGAAACTGTAAAAACTTTCGCATTAAATATTGTTTCCTTTCTATATTTTAAAATTTATTTAAAATAAAGCTCTACGAGGATGTAAAATATTTTTCAAGTTTTTTAACCATTCGAAATACACTTAGTAAAATGCATTTTGTCTTTTTACAAATGCAATTTTCATTACTTATTCATAATTTTTGTTCACAAAGTTTCTTGAGGCTCTTCCGCATCAAATGCTCATAAATTCCTGGGCTTTGTCCTTTTATATGCTTTATTCTTTCGACTAGGCGATTTAACGCCCCCGCCACATAAATAAAATGAAATTACTCCATTTATCCTATACTCCTTAGATCTGAGGTACAGTTGTTGTCTTGGATGAGATAACTCAAGAGGATACAAGGCAAACTTAGTAGAAATATGCCCCGATGGCATAATATGGTTAACATAATATTCATTCGTCATTTTTTCCACGCGGGTGAATTTTTATCAAATTTTTATCGATTACTGACTTTAACTCAAGAGACATTTATGTGTGATAAATTTCTGTTTTCTACATCGTTTAGTTTATATGAATAACAGAGATTTTCCAAATGTTTGAGTGAGCTTAGCATTCAAATTTAAGAAAGCTACCACAATCATGTTTCAAAAGTCGCAAATTACCAAATAAATACGTAATTATTAGACATCTCGAATTTGGTGTTTCGGCTGTTTATTTCATGGTTTTTAGAATAACGTGAACTACATATTTCCGATTAAATTTGCATTAAAATACAATCCAAAATGTTGGAGGTATGGAAAAGATTTTCTCCGCTGTAGTCGGTAATCATCAAATTCAATTAGACCTTACTTCCCCGGTAGAAGACTCTTTCGCAAGAAGTTGTATTCGGGCTCAATTAATTAATCAATTAATATTAAATTGGACGACACCAATTTTTTAACGAACGACTTTAACAATTAGTAAAAAAAGACGGAAAAGCTGGACAAACCTTGTGAATTCAATTAAAAATAATAATCTAATACTATCCCCGAACACCTTTATCTAAATTAATATATATTGCTAAGATCAATAGAAAGAGTTTCAGCAACAAATAAATTTATAAATGATAAATTTGCATTAACTGCGTATCCAAAAAAGCACGAACAACAAGCAGTTATAAATTAAAAACAACAATTTATTTATATATTGAAGATAAGTCTGGAATTTATCTATATGGAAATGAAGGATGATTAGAGCCCATAACTGAATTCCCAGTTGTTGGAGTTGAGTTGAATTTGTTTGTGGTGTACCGCTTAAGTCTTTTGGGTGTGGTTGAAACTCCAACCTAGCAGTTGTAGAACTGCGAGAAAAAAAAATGAAAAATGAAAAGAACATATTTGAATAAAAGAAGCTTATGCTGTAACATAAAAAACTGAATATATATTTTTTTCAATATATTTAAACCGCAATCTGTACTGTTTCCTAAATAAATAAAAAATATGAATTTATATGAAAACTATCATACAAAATAATTTGCTTAAAACAAAAGTCCAATCCTAACTTGAATTTCTGTTACCACAATGATAAAAAAAACAAGGGAAAACTTACCAGCGAATATAAAGAATCAAATCACAACAAATTTACTAAAATTTCCTTTGATTGCTGATAGATAGAGGAAGAATTCGATTCAATTTCGAGATTATTTTGAATTTCCCGAATAGAGTAGGAGGTCGATAACAAATTAATCCAATGTTATAATAAATAAATCTGAAGAGAGTAGTGTATATTAATACGTGAACAAAATAATATTCAAAATGTTTGAAGTAGAAAAGTATCAAGCCGAATGGCATCCTACACTCAACATCACTAAAGTCAAAGAAATAGTGACACTGTAAAGAGGTTTGAGAGGAATAGATTCTTGAATATATTAGCCTGTTGAATTTGCGATGTCTTTGAATTGAGAAATGCCTAATTGCGATTGATGGTAAAACTCACTGTCTAATCGATGGGAAATTAAAAAAAAGAATTTTTATTAAAACCTTTTCGAATTCAATGTTGTTTCTTGATAGCCTTTAAAAAACAATAAAAAATAATAAAAGTATTGTACGAGGATAATCTATACGTTAGCAGAGGACCAATGAGAAACATTGAAATTTCTAGAAGTTAATTGAGAAAGAGATTATATCATAATAAAGCTTTTGAAGGATAAATGTAATAGTAGTTGTAAATATAATACATTTCACATAATTTCTATATTTCACTCTTCATCATATAATTTCTTTTTTTTTTCTATGTGAAAATTGAATTCTGACGATTTTGTTGAAAGGTTTTGGCATTCACTTAATACTCTTCAAATGCAATCAGTACTATGAATCGCCAATTCTAGAAAAGATGTTCGGCAATTTGTCACTGCATTGAATGTAAAGTGATGGCGAGGGGTGCCTCTAAAGGTGTACTTAAAACCTCATTGATAGCACAAAAGGTGACAATGGACGTGTTTTCCTAACTAACGATCTCTTATATACGCCTGGCTTGTTAACAACTTACCATTGTGCCAAGAGGATTAAACGATTATTTTGAAGTGTAGACTTGTTCAGTCAGTGACAGTACTTCAGATTTATTTCAGCAGTGACAGCCAGTTAGATATAATTAAAATAAAAACTAAAAATTTCAAGTTTTTATCTTCAATAATAAAGAAAAGAATCTATTGAATAAATAATATTATGATAACATTTCGTCGCCTAAAGTGTCAACCAGCTAGAATCATTTTACCCTATTTAACAAGGGGAGCTGTAAGCGATTTCGCAGCAAACAATTATTTAAGCCATAAAACTATATCAGTTTTTCTAATATTAAAATTATAATTTATGTGAAAGATCATCATAAAACTTATAGAAGTGTACCGCATGTACACATTTTTGGCAGAAAATTTTAATCATTAAGGAACGGCCGCTTAAGAATTTGGGTTGATTTTTCTCTTCTTTCATTAGAAAATCTTTTCCATTGATAGCCAAATTTGAATAGATCTGAATAGATTTTTGTCCTTATCCTTAATCCTTCTTTTATGAATTGTTCATCTTTTGATCTGAGTGTACAAAAAATTCAATTGATAATTATTTGACATAAACGGAATCAATCATGTGTTTGTCCAGTCATCAATCATCGTTTTTGTAGTATTATTGACCATAACAATGTTTCTGTTTTGGCATCTGCAACAATTCGTTTACATCATGATATTTTTTCAACAGTTTCTTCCAATAATGAGTAAAATATTCTGTTTTATAGAATACATTCATATACTTCTCAAAACGTAGACCTTCTTGTACCAATAAAACCAAGTTATTGAAAAAATATTTGTTGTGGAACGTTTACTTTCGGACCATTCAGACTGCTTCTGAATCTTTCTTCTCCATAAAGAATATTGCAGATATCATGTAGAAAAAATGCCAGAAAATAGTTGGGCAAAATGACCAAGCGTTTCAAAAAGAGCACAGTAAGAGGAAAGGTATTTGAAATGTAGAGAATATAAGGTCAGCACTAATACTGATCTTTGAAACAATGCATTCCATTGGTAGATTTATGTAGTACATACTTGTAGCATGACTTATCCAGTGACTAGTCACAATAATATTAAACATTGTACTGCAAACTGTAAATTGTTTTCAACAAATATTCTAAGGATTATCCTTCTTACGTCTCGGTTTTTTTTGTTCTTCTTGACACATACGAATTTAATCTGATTATCAATAAAGAGCTTGTTTTCCCTTCAAGTTTTTTATCAAAATAACTCTTTCTTTCGAAAGCGCTGATTAAAAAACATTTAATAGTAGAATTTTTTTTTTTATTTGTATACACACGTGAATTTTATGACCCGCGATTCATTGAAGACTATCTATCAGAGGACAATTTTTCATTTTATTCCTCTTAATATTTAAGTTTCAATGCTTAACCATATCCTTAAGGATAAACAAATGATTAAACAATTCATCAATATATGAGTAATAAAGACAAGTGGCTTAATTTAACATAAGTATTTCCTTTTGGTTTGAAATATTAACCGACGTATTTCAAACTATAAATTCCCTTCGCACCAATTTCTTCTAAACTTCATTTTTTAAACTTGACTTGATAAACTGTACGATCCAGAACAGCAATTTCAATAAAATTTAAATCCTTACTGAATTAGTGAAAATAGAATGTAATTGTATTATTTTATCAAAAAAATTCTTTTAAAATAGTCATAGAGACCGGGTAGTTAAGTTTAGAAATATGGCAACTTTGGGGAATATGTCAAATCTGATACTGTCATCATAAACTTCTACATTTTTAATTGTGAACGTACTCAGAACGTGTTGTCATACGAGTGCTATTTGAGTTATTTACAGATACTTGGAACATTCATCTTGTTCAAAAAATGGAATTAAATCGCGTATATTTTCGTGCGATGCTTTTATATGACTGTCGAAGTAGATTAAACCACAGTGCCAATCAACTGGCTCGACTTTTGGTCATGGAGCACCATCCTGAGCCACCGAGTCTGAAGTCAATCGTGGTCGCACTTTGCTACAGCATGAATTTCGTGAAGGTTCTCCAAAATCTGCTGTTCTGTCAGAAAGCATCGAGCTGTGCGCAATATCGTCATGTGACATACCTTGAGATTGAGGTATACTTGAGTATTAGCTCCACTCACATACATTCATAATTGCATGAACATGTGGCTGTCAAGAAGTTTTTTTTTCGCGTTGAATGTCACATAATTTGAAAATCGCTCAAAAAAGCTCGTGTCGATTGGTAATGCTGAACAAATTCAATCGCGTCTCTTCAAAGACGTCTATAAGATTGTGACAGGCGACGAATCATCGTTATATGCATCTGAACTCGAAACTAAACAACAATCGATCGTATGATTCTTTCAAGACGAGCCAAATCCAAAAAAAGGTTTTGGCGCACGAAACACTTCGAAGCAAATGATCGCCTGTATTTTCGGAATAATTGCAACGTAAAACGGTCAATTCTGAATGGTACATTATCATTTTTACCAGAAGTGCTCGAAAAAATCAGAAAACCAATCACAGAAGACAAATCAATTTCTACTACGACAATGCGAACTCTCACACATTACTTTAAAAAAACGTTTTTGAACAGTCAAAACATTAAATTGATGGGTGATCTGTCGTTTGGCAACCAATGATTTTTTTTATTTTCGCAGACCAAAAATAAATTGCGAGATCAACGTTTTTCTACACCCGAAGCGGTTGATGCGTTCAAATCACATGTAATTCAACCCGAGTGGAAAAAATGCTTTAAACGCATGCAAAAGTGTTTGATCTTAATGGAGAATATTTAGAAGAACAATAAATAAAGCCATATCCAATTATAGATATTTGTTTTTATTTGTCTATCTCGAAACTTAAGTAGAAACCCTCGTATTATTGAATTACTTTTAAAAATGATAAAATATCCACCCTTTTTGAATCTATTTGGTAAGGACGTCTATGTTTCGGTTCTTAAAGCAAACATTAGTATCCAGTAGCAATAAGATGCCAATGAAATGGGCGACAAACATTTACAGTGTGAGATAGTGACAATGAGCAGGGGATTATGCGATTAGAAAGAAGTGCTTTTTTTTCTTGAAACCAACGATTGTGTCGGCATTTACACTTTCTTAACAGGTAAGTACATATTCAATAGACCCCATTAGCATTGTGTAACAGATGAGATTATACTAATTCTGAGGATTTTTTCTCTACGCATTTGCACTTCGTCTTAAATTCAGATTTATTTGTGTTTTTCAAATGGGGGCAACAGCTGCTTTTATATAACTGAAGTAGGGATTTGACCTATATATTGCATTTACCGAGATGTCAATACAAGGATTAGGGTACTTTAAAATATATTGTTACTTATACTCTTCTAAAAAATAGTTTAACATAAATAATATCATATTATGACAATTTCGTTCATTGAATCAAAATGTATCAACTATCTATTGCAAATACACCAATTAATAGTTGCAATAATGTTAAAAAGTATAAAATCCATCGTATAATATTTTTCACAATCTACGGAAACCTATATAAAATTCGACACCTAAAGTCGTAAATTTATGGCTTCTTATTAGAAAGGTATTGTGCAGGGCCGTACTATTATAATATCTGTCATTTCTCATTTTTAATTTCTGTCTTTTATCAGCTTGAACTGTGAATTATTCTGAGCACGTACATTAGACTTCAATTTATACCAACCGTAGCCGATCAAATGTACCCTATGGGATCACCGGTTACAATGTTTTACTTCTGTTCAAGTACTGAACATATTAGTGCTGTATTAAGTATGTAATGGAGTTCAATTTTATTTTTATAATCCAAAGGTTTTTAACAATCGCTAAAATATTTCAACATACAGAGGAAGCAAAAAATCTTCCAAATAATAATTTGTATCGGCGACTTATCACCGAGGCCGTTTTTTCCGAAAGAAATATCCTAGAAATTTTCAGAAAAAACGTTAAATAGTTGCCGGCATTACATATCTTTTCGATTATTGAAAATTCAAAACCAACTATGACAATGCGAATAAAAGTGTATTACGTTAAATAATAAAACATACTTGTTATTGTTCACCAGTTGCTTCAATCACCTTTCTTGCCTATCTGATTTTATTCTGAGGATATTTTCAAACTAATTCACCTGTTTTATTTTTCTCATTATTGTCTTTTGTCTTGTTATTAGCTTGCTTCTTCATTTCTACTTCGTTTTCTGCGCTATCGATATTGAATTATATCTTCTATTTCACTTCTACTCTATGTGGGACATATCTATGGTTTTATTAAATGTTTAGTACAGTCTCGTTGATTTATTTACCCTTATTTCTGCCTCTATCTCACACCCCATTAATCTGTCCAGTTTGTTATTTATTCCATTTGTATTTTGTTCCTGTTATTTACAATTGATGATCATTATTTTGATTTTAAGAGTACCTATTTTATTTCACTGGTATATTTTGTATTTCTTTAGTTTATGTAATCACTAGCTTCTGCATTCTTTATCCGGTTTT
The DNA here is from genome assembly GCF_026250575.1 of Diorhabda carinulata. Classification (NCBI taxonomy): domain Eukaryota; kingdom Metazoa; phylum Arthropoda; class Insecta; order Coleoptera; family Chrysomelidae; genus Diorhabda; species Diorhabda carinulata. The sequence goes on from NC_079462.1 coordinate 19,360,479, forward strand.
TACTAGCAATATCACATCAACATAATCTATTAGTGAATTTATTTTTACTTGAGTCTATTGTTGAATTATCAAGATGAAGATATTATACAGCTCCCTTCACTTCAAGAAGACGAAAAAATAAAAACTTTTTACTCATTTATACTTGTGTGTATCTTGTGCATACTTTCTCCAAAGAGACCCTACTCGGTCTTGGTAATCGACGACAGGTAACCCTGGGTAAGAAAGAGGTTTTAAGTATATAGTCTCAATGAATAAATCATATTAAACAGTTCAAAAAACGATTATAACATGTGTACAAATATTTATCAGATAGTATTATTATTATTAGTAACGGCTCTTCTACCTTTTCATTGGGTGTAATCATCCCAGATATAGTTAGAAGCTAGAAAAATAAATATAATGATCTATCATATTCTCAGGGTTTTGTATTGAAAATAGTGCAAATACGATGCTAATATGGCAGTTACTTATAGAGCGGTCTCTATTCTTTGGGTGTGCATCTCACAGTCAAAGAGAAATTGAACAAGTTGTGAGCTTGAAAATGTAAGACAATACCCAGTGCACATCCATGAAAATAAGAATAATTTGTGTTATCAGATTAGATAAAAACAAACTATTCAACGGTGAAGTTTTATTTAGCATTCTTTTTTGGCTTCGTTATTTTTTTCAAAAAGCTTTCGTATAAAGTTTTTTTTATAATAGGATCTACGACAAGATAGTAATTTATAGTAATTTCGAAACATTTGTAGCTATTCCATAATAATTTTGCAACTAATAACAAAGATATAACATTGGAGAGGTTCTTATGTTTATGAAAAATCTAGTGACGAAAGAGAGAGAATCTTACAGCTTCGTCCTCAAACAAAATTCTTAGATCTTATTGTAAACAATTCTTTGAAATCGGAGTTAAAAATCGCAGCTCATCTGAACAATTAAGTTCTGCATGTTTTGCGCTAAGATCAGTTACCAAAGAACTAAACTTATCAACCTCTATAATAGTTCATTATGCCCTTTTTGAGTTCATTTGTGTTGTTCAACTCAATTAGAGGGAATCTTCAAACTACAAAATAGAACTGTTAGATATTACTCAGACTAAACAGTAGGACTTTAGAAAATCAAAATATTGACATTTCCTTATTTTTTAACAATAAAGCATTTTCTTTCTCTCTCAAAGTGATATTTGAGGTTTCAAATGTGAAAGGTTTGATACCAAACCTCGAAATATGTATTTGTACAAAAAATATCAACTTTGACATGCAAAAGTGCAAAATTTATTATTATCAGTCATCATCATAACTATATTCATGGCGGCATGGATCCACTCTTGATGCCAAAGTTGAGTATCACTACAGGACTAAGAAGAATGGTTCCAATAATTACTCTTCAGTTTTTCGGTAGCAATATTGAGATAATTTCAATTTTCTTCTTCTTACACGGCGCTATAGGCCACTTTCTATTGTTTTCGTCAGGTGTTTCTATCCAGATCTTCTAATTGCGTGTTTCTAGAAGATTGATTGCGTCTTCTGCGACTTGTTTTTGCTACTTTTTCCAAGATCTTCCTGGCCTACGCCAAAACAGGATTAATCTCTTTTCTCGTCCTACATAGCCTGCCCATTGCAGTCGCTGTACCCTGAAAAATTCCTTGTTCAAGTCCCATAGTTATCTTGTATTGATTGGTTAGCTGATTCTGTATACGTATAATAATTTTAAACTTTTTTAGTCAAAATAGAATAATGAGAACAATTTATTTTGAGGGAGTGCTGGAGTTTGAAAATGATTAGAGGTGTTTGAGTACCTCAAAATTCAAATAAAAATTATTTCACGAGATTGCGGAACAAAATGATGGAAAGAATTTAATAAAAACCTCCTTTGAGAGTTGATTAAAGATGAAACTAGGTGTGTATTAGAGGCAACGAAATTGATGCTATTTTGCACATATAGTGTGGGAATCAGCATCTAGTTATTAAAACTTATGAAAGCCACGCAGAAATTAAGCAACTGTAAGAAACTTTAAATCATGTGTAATTCGATAAGCTACCATTACACTTCAACTGATTTTTCCTTCAAACATAGTTTGTTTGATGAAAACAGTTTTTTTATCAAATTCCTCGACTTTTTTCACATCAATGACCTTAGAAAAGATCAAAAAAGATATTTGGAAAATGAATAATACTGAGAATATCAGTTCGGGTTGCCGATAATAATCATGTCTGTTGAATGTCTAATGATATGGATCGTTTCGATCTCTTCTAAAGTTTTTTAAGGAAAAGAAACCAAGAATTTCAAAGACTGTAGTCAATTTTATTCACAATAATTTTTTATATATAAAAATACAAAGTTATATATCAATAATATTCAGAACAATAATTTCCATCAGCCCATATATATATATATATATATATATATATATATATATATATATATATATATATATATATATATAATGTCTTTGTATCCACTTTGTTGCAATTCAAAGGCACTTGAGGTGCTATAAGGACATACACATAAGAGATTGAAGGTATTAGAGTTAAGTATTCTAGAAGTGCAGAAGAGGATTCTCAAGTAGTTTTGAGAGGTATTTAGTAGAGGAGATTTGGGATTAATTTCAAAATATTTTGAGAAATTTAAGATTTTGTTTTTAAAGAATTTGAATATTATTTGAACATACATGTTTGTTAAAAGTCTGGGACAACTCAATTATTTTGAAAATTTAGCATAATATAAGAAAATTTCTTTACAAAAGCTGTAGGTGTTGAAATTTATTAAACAAGTGAATAATTATAGTACATTGTTGAAAAAGCGTGGTAAACTTTCAAATGGATTGATCATATTTTTGTTACTTTTGTGTATTTCTTGAAAATTATTAACAAAAATTATCAGAAATGAAGACATTAAGCAATAATAACTTAGTAATTCAACACAAACTGTAAAACTATTGGAAAACTATGGAAGAAAATTAATAAAATTGAGTTGTTGCTTAATTGAATGCTGAACATGTCTCCTACCACAATTTAACAACGAGCTAGATTATAATACCTAATACTTTTTACCAAAATATCGTGGCGTATACATTCCTTAGAATGTTAAGCTATTTGTTGGTTACTATTACAAGAAACCAATAGTGTTTAGGAGTAATTCCCAGTCTCCCACAAAATAGAGCACAGATTCTTCTTCTTCATGTGTCATCTCCATTTAATGAGGGTTGGCGTCAATTTAGGCATACTTATTTCGGTCCTGAGTGGTGAAAATTAAATATGATGTGGTCATACCAGTCCAATCGCGTTTGTTTTTTAAACATGAATGTTATCTGCGACAAGGTCCACGTTTTCCTTCTATTATTAATTCCATTATATCTTACTTGTTGCGATATATGCGGCCCAGATAAGCGGCCTTTCTTCTCTTTAGTGTTGTAAATAACTCTTTTCTCATACGTCTAAGCACTTCATCGTTAGGTATATGTTGAGTCCATGATATTTTCAGTAATCTACGGAAGATCTACCATAGATACTACTAAAAAACAAGTTTACAATTTACATAGCCTTTTTTCAAATTTGTGATAAGCGGTGGGTAGGCTCATGCTAATGAGCTATCATTGCAACTTCTTTTTTATCATTTAGTTGATGGAACAAATGATCTAATGAGTTTCACCGCCCAATACGTTAGCAGCTATAAAATTGTGCTAATCTTGCTGTGGTTACTTTCCGTTACTGCTATTTCAACATAATATCTTGATAGAGAAAAATGATTTGAGAGCTGAGCAGAAGTAATTTTTTGATATGTGGATTGCTGTTTTGAGTAGAAATGACTCACAGCGTTTATTAACCCCTGGAAAATCTACTTACTTCAGGTTCACTGTGTACTTAGATTGTGTGAGGTAACTGGGAATCTATTTTTACTGATTATATTGTAAATACTTTTGCCTCTGGTAGTTTAATGTTATTTTATATCAATCTTGGATCTATAATAGTGAATAACCTCCTAAATTTATGGTCACGCTGTTTCTCTAGTGATATCAAAACGTTTTAGTTCCAGAAATTCAATGAAAACTTGGTCTATGGACTCTTGTGAAAACATCAATAGGCAGTAGGAACGGAATCAATTCCAAAGATGAATTTTATATTTTATATCAATGCAAATGATATGATCTTTTGGCCTGAACGTCCATCATTAAAATATGTTTCTAGTAACTTTCTCAATGACTTTATATTAGAGGAATAGTAAAGTTGATACGGCTATTGCCTTTCCGAGGTTTCCCCGCCACACGCTATCTCTGTAAAGAACTGTGAAACTGGTGGGAGAATTGGTCCAAAATGACTATGGCTCATTAGGAAGAGAAAGATACTTAAAATAAAAAATTTACTTTCGCATTATTTATAACTACTAAAGGTAGGTACAGAAGTAAGATATCAAAATATATTCTGATGTCTAATTTTGTTATTCATTTTGAAATTGATAGATATTAATATGCAAGTGCAAAAAAGTGCAATAAAGCAGACAGCTATGGGCGCTATTCTTAGGATTGAAGTTTGCCAAGGTGTAGCACAATAATCAACGTTCGATAACTACTTGAACTTACTAAATATACATAAGTATCAACCAAACAATATACACTAAGATATATACAAAAATAAAAAACTGAACAAATTCACGCGTGCTTAATCTCTAGAAGCTGCGTAGCTTCGCTGAGATCTAGGCATTTGGGATCCGCTAGCTTCTATTCGATTCAAAACGTCTCGCCTGTGTTCGTTTAAGTATGTTGGTTTCTCCTAAAACGATTGTATACTTTAAGGATATTAAGAAGGTTATAAAAGAAAGGTTAATTGGAATTTTCAAAAGTGGATTTCCCCGAATTATTATTTTATTGAGGAAAATCTGTACCTGTATCATGTATTTTTAAATGCGAGAGCACATGGCGTGCTTGCCTCATAGCCTTGCTAGATAACGACTGCATATTTTGAACCAGAGCCCTACTGACCGCATAACATATCACATTAATAATGAACTGAACGGATGGCTATAATCAAATGGAGTCTCACCGGACAAATACCCCAGGCCTAACACAATCCAAAAGATAAGCTTATCAGCTGTGGAAGTTCTTAGTCTGGAGACTACAGAGCAATTATTCAGAGCATATTCTGCAAAGGTTACGCCCATTTCAGCTCAGGTACCTCGAAGGACCAGTGCTAATAACTTGTGAAATGGGAAAAAAACCTAAAGAATGAATTAGCCTTATTTGAGAATAGTTCACGTATTATGGACGCAGGATAAAGAAAGACAGAATCATGCACAATATATTTTGATATACTCAGACCGATTGGAAAGCCAAAACGACTTTTCAAACAGTCTAATCTAATCGGCTATCATTCAGTACTTATGCACTTTCTGGATTATATTGACGTTTCTTTATTTGATGTTACTCGTAAAAATTATTTTTAATAAAAACTCGGATTGAAATTCATCCAACAACGAAAATAATTTTGTTTATAGTACCATTGAAGCTAATCTATTTATAATAGGTATTTATGTGTAATTTTGACAGATAACATCGGAAGCATAACGAAAATTAACAATAACCGTAGAGAAAATGTAAATCTGAAATTTATGTTATAAGAAATATATATGATAATCAATGGAAAACGCATTATTCTCATCGCTATCCATAATAAACAGCCTCTATTGTTTAAAAATGATATTCAAACCGTATTTTAGGCATAAAATTGCTATAAATTAAGCCCTTAATCGAAAATGCTCGTTTAAAATCAACGTCGACCCCCGCAATAAACTCAGTTTACCCGAATCGCCTGTTCTACAAACACCCCTCGCACAAAATCCAAGAACGCTGCGAAAACATCTGGATTTACTTTCCCCCTGTTCAATTTTCCGGCTCGAGAGACCATACATCCCCACTCCGACGCCGAACCAATGATACCGCACTACATTTGCCCTTCCCCTCCGCGCCAATTTGTTACACACCAATCACATCTCTGAGGTTTTCAAGTCGATATTTGTTACTTTATGAACGATGCATTTGTCCCTTTTGTGTGGAGTGAAATGATCAGTATAGTAGAGCGATAAATGGCTATAGCTTCATTGTGTTCCAGATTTTGTTAACATGCCACCGCTGAGGTGTATCCATCTTTTTCTGGCGCACGACTTTATTTCTGCTCTCGCTGTCGTTATCGATCTTCTTTCTCGGATTTGGATCATTCATATAATTTCTTATTCTATTTTCTGATGTTCTAGAATACGACACATTATAATTAAAAAAAAAAGTAAATGATTTTGACTAATACGATACGATACCTCGAGTTAGGTAGTTGGATTTTTATATTAAATAAAGGAGATTAGTTTTTATACAGTAGTGTAACTTTTTTAACTAGATTCCCAGTTGTTATATTTGAATTCATTGGAATACATTTATTATTATGCTTAAAATTACAATATCAATTGTTGTTTTCTATAAATTTCGTTTCTATCAAACAAAATGAAAATTTTTAATTGTCTATGTCTATGTCTTGTTTTCTCTTTTATGTATCACTATCTTTTATGTATCACTATATTTATAATTGTGTTGCGTCGTATGTGTTTGCAACTATCTTTCTCTGCTACATTTGTATTACCAGTGGTAATATTTATACTGAGCACACTGTCTCTGCTACCTACGGTAACAGTATCATCAAATTATCGTCTTCAAACATTGAAGATGTTTTTATGACAATTGGAAAAGCGCAATTTTAAATTCCAGTTTCGATAACATATGTACTATTTCTTGTTCAATTTTCAATTGTTTTGTAACCTTGAGACATCCACAAAATACTTAACACAGGTATACATTTCTCCGATAAAACTTCCTTAATAATACGATAATCCATCCGCCCTTGACTGACCGATACCTGACCCAGGAAATTCCAAGAAACCTTCGTAATTTTCTACTTGCATACAATTAAACTTATCCTCTCCGATTTATCTGATATACTTGCTCATTGTTCCATAAATACCCGAACCCAGGCGAGGCGTTTGGAATTGAGGAGAAATTTATTCGGTCTCGAACCAGTGAAGAAAACAGAGATCTCAGCGAAACTGTGCTGTTTCCAGAGATTTAGCTCGCGCAACGTAGTTTAATATTTAGTTGTAAATATATATAGTTTTCTAGATATATTATAGTAAGTTTAGGTTATCGAACTTTGTTTATTGTGGTACCTCTCCATTAACATCGACACTAAGACTAGCCAAATGCCCAACTAGGAAAAAATATCCATAGCTATATTCTTCTTTCACTTCATTCAGTGTGTTACAAACCGTAAAAACTTACAACTACAACAAAAATACAATACGGTCTTTACATAACCACAAACACATCAAATAGCAAATCTATTCAAAAGCATTATTAACATTATCGAATGCAAAATAAACAAATGTCCTGTCAAAAAATTATCAAAATCTACGGAATGGTAGTTCTTTAATTCACAATTGGTACTCAGTCGTCCACTTTACATAGTTTTGCTTCGGTTTGTTACTGATTACATAGTTTTTTGTTTCCTTGTACATAGTCATCAACTTTTCATTGTTTTTTTGTAATGCAGAGTATTTTCCATTCTTTTTCCATGTTCACTGCACCAAACGCATTTTCTATATCAATAAATACCATCTATATATTGATTGCTCTTTATGTTGTGTTTTGGACAGGTTATACTTTTTCTAAAACGAACATGCGTGTTTATTTGTGAATTTTATACATATCTTTTTAGTCTTTTATCCAAAATTTGTTGATATAATTATAACGCTATGCACATCTCGTCTTGTTATACAAAAAAGTAGAAAATCTGGTCTTGATTCTCGTCCCGCAATCAATATCAGTTCAAATTTTTATTTTAATAAACAGAATACCGTAGAAAACTAAAATCTATTATGGTACAATAAATTATAAATATCTACCTAATATCGCATTTATCAATAATTCGATTCTTCTCTCAAACTTCGGTGATCATAATTATTGTATGTTGGAAAATGGAAGAATGAATTAATTGGCATTATATACAATTTTTTTAACATTGGCGTACGGTACTAGAGAGTGAAAATGAGATAGATTTTCCAATCATACATAATGATTATGTTTTGGATCGATTCATGAAAAGTATATCTTATTCTCTTTCAATATCATCAACTTATTGCACAATATTTTTATTATTTATCCAATCTTTTAAAATTATTATACCGACTTGCTATTTCAAAATAAATATTAAAAAGGACCTAATGATGATGTATTTTTCAAATTTCTTTCATTTGTCTGAGCAAGAATTATAGTACACGCGGCCATATATCGGAAAGGTTAAGGACACTAGTCTTAGTATAAAGTGGACTTAAAAAGTACTCCTTACATATTTTCATTATCTTTTCGTTATCAGTGAGAATCACCCTCTTCTCTCATCTTTTGTACTTTGTTGTATGATTTTTCTCTAATTTGTCAAACCCATTTTTCTCTATATTCTTCCCATCAATTTTTTGCTACTTTGTATCTACTCTACTTTTTCCATTTTTGTTTGTATACATTTTAATCTTAATCTATTCTTGTTGACAAATTTTGCTTTTCTCATTGATGTTTATTTGTTCTTCTATCTTGTTTGTCCAATAAACAGTTTGTAGTCAGGCAAAATAACATTTACATGCTTTTCTACTTTGCATTTTTTACGAATCAAATAGATTGAGTTTAGCTATTAGAACAAATTAAACATATAATAAACTAAAGAACAAGTAGGTACATTTATTTTATTTCACTTTGGAGAGTACGAAAAGAGTAAGCAAAGCAAACTACTATCCATGATTATAGTCTCTGACAAGTATATTGCATATATGTATTGATAAAAAGCATGTACAGATGCAGTTCATCTGATTGTTTCATGCAAGATCTCGCACTTGCAACGTTATCAGATTGGTACCATATTTATGGTGTTCTAGCTGCAATTTTAGGGAGAAATCTAGTTACTTTTGGTTTAGCAACCAACCTATCAATTGGCTCCAAAAGCAAGACTGCAGCAGATATAATGATCGCCAATGATCCACTCACCACTTTTTTGTTTAATTTACTTGGCTTTGTTATTTTCATATAACTGGTCACAAAATATTGGGAGAATTTGGAGATTAGGAATTTGTTTCATTCAACAAATGAAATTTTTGTTAGAGGCAGCCATGATGCAATGAGACTTGCATAATGTCAAGCGACCTGCAACATTCATCTATGGAATATTTTGACCTCACAAGAAATTGCTTGTAATTTGTCTTGCACCTTGTCTAAATGTCAGCCACACATTTAATATTTGATGATCGGTTTGAAAATTAAAACAACAAAGTTAAGTGAAATATACATAAAATGGTTGGTAAATAACTGGCAATAATGATATCTGCTGCTGCATTGGTGTTAGAGCCTGATAGACAGGTTGGTTGTTGCCGTTGTTGTCATAAAGTAACTAGAAATGCAACGCGATAGAAATGGCACCAAGCCGATAATGTTGCAAGTGCCAGTTTTCTCCATGAAACAATTAGCTCAAGCATCTGCGCAAGCTTTTGATGAAGAAATATTGCATCTTGCATTGCATTGCACGTTGCATTGAGATATTTATTCAATTACAAATGTCAAGAGATTAGAAACTAGAAGTAACTCGTATAGATTTGATAATAAGATGAAATTTACTGCTTACAACTAGTGTTCAACAATGGTAAATATACAAGTAAGGTCAAAAAGCATCTTACAGCATGGCAAACCCCATTAAAAACCTCATGAAAACATCATAAGATGCCACTTTTTGAATGGGTCGTAGAATAATTTTATTGTTTGGAGAAGCTTAAACCAACAGCTTCACCCTTGTTATTTGATAACATATCAAGAGTTCCTGGATGATTATTATCAATGATGAATATAAACTAACTTTTTATTACATTCTGTCTAAATTAATTTCAATATATACGTCAATTAACTCTGATTACATTATTTTTTAACTATTTTTGTGTCAAAATACACTTCTACTTTTTTTTCAATAATGATGGATGTGGAGAAACGTTTTTTTACAAAAATCTAGTGCAGACAGTAAAAAAGATACCCTATGTATCATCCAAATTCATCCACCTACCCACCTATTATTTCTCTTTAGTATTTTCGCCAATTAACTGTATCACAAAAACTCTCCTTATGTAGCCCTCAAAACACGCCTTCCACATCACATTCTGTCAAATTACCTGAAATCATTTGTTAACTTGCGGGATTACCTCAACATTCACTCGTGAGAAAACACATCTTGTGACGGAATCAACTACTAAGAAACAACAGTTTAAGGGAGCTCATCACCCCCACCTTCTATCGAGGGAGACACGTTGCAGCCCCTACAAAACAAATTTACACATAGCGACACGGTTTAGAAGTATCACAAAACCGTTAGAGATATACGAAAAAGAGATGAACGGTTAAATAAAGTGAGGTGGAAAGAGAGTGCGGTAGATTTAGGGGTGTTTCTGATAGAGTCGGGGAGTGTCTAGGGTGGAAACCGCCCTATGATGTCCACAGAAACTCAATTCGAAATACTTACAACGTATTCTGTCATAGTCCAGCTTTCGGTTCGCAGATATTTTATTGTTTTGCGAAAAATACGCGAATTACGGTCGAATTCGATTGTGTCGTTTCTGTGAATATTTTAGTGATTACAGATGATTTCGCAGTGATTTTCTATACTATTATTGAACAGCAAAAAACGGTGAGTATCATTAATATCATAAGAACTAAGTTTAATATAAAACGAAATGTTTAAAATTGCATTTTCATATCAACATTTCGCCACATCACATTTCAAAATATTCTTGCAGACAAGAAACAACATAAAATAGAAATCAATTTTTGAGAATTGGTTTTTATTTCGGTACATCTTTTACATGTTTAGAGTACTGTATCATTAAACATGGAAATTCTGCTCATAAAACGAGTAGAATGACTGCTCAGGGAATTAATATCCCATCCAAATTAAAATATCAGGTAATAAATATACAATTACATACCACTTAATTGAGCGAACGCTCCGAGCTAGCACATTAAATATACGAAATTGTTTTGATTATTGTTCATTATAAATTGGATTTTAATTCAATAATATTGACCTGAAAAAATTAGATTAGATTTTGAAATATTTTTTTCGTGAATCGATTGATTGAATTCAGTGGTAAAATGTCGCGGGATTGCGAAGCAAAATGAAAGAAAGAACGTAATAAATACATTTGAGATAATAATCTATTATTCTGTTATGTATTATATGTTTATGGTAACTATTTTTTAACGTTATTTTTGTGGGACTGTTTCAATAAAACCCCACCGTGGATTCCGTTTTAATAGATATTCCAAGCTTACAATTAACTGAGTATTCGTCATCAGAGAATTAAACGAGAATCGTGGTGAAATATTTGTAATATTTTGAAGGTTGTAGTGTGAACGTAATAATTTTAAAATGGAATAATTTTGTAAAAGATGTATTCAACCACAATTCTCGTTTAATTAATTCCCTGATAATGAATACGTAGTTATTCGAAAGATTTTTAGAAATAATTTTCTGTGTGATGATTGAGAGTGCAACTGATTCACATATTTTGATATACTTGACTTGGAATTTTTGATTGAGTCAATGTTATCTTGGTCATTTATTTTCTGTCTTAATATCTATTATTGTTTGTTAGTTCGAGTAAAATTGGTGGTTTTCAAAAATTATATTTTCCTGGAATGAACCATAGACTGAAAAGATATTAGGAAATTCGACTACATCCAAAAAATAAATCTCTCAGCCATGCAGTTTTTTGTTAATTGAATTCTTTGGATTTCAGATTCAAGGGATTAAAGGTGGTTACAAATTCTGCATCTTTCATCCCTCCAATAAACTGCCATTCTTATTTCCGACTGTTCAGATATATTTCATATATTCATTTTACGTTGGCTTGTGTACTATTTATATCTAATAATATGCTTTTCCTTGACTTGTAGTTTCGAATTGAATTTTTGTGGTTCATCTAGGATATCAGATTAATAAGCTGTATTTTCTACTAAAGACTCATAATCAAAATCAGTAGAGTTCCTGTTTTTATTTATCAATATTTTCAATTAAAATACGCGACCGACTACATTACATTTTGATAACAAGTAATCAAATTTAATAATAAAAAATCAGCTAGCACTAATATATATTTTTTAGACTTTTACATTTAACACTCAATATAGGTATATATGTTTAAGAAATATTTCATCTAGACTCCTTTCCTTCTAATTAAGCAGTTCTCTTCTTATTACCAAAAAGAAATGAAGCCAACTACTCATTTTCAAATAGTTTTGCGTAATTACATAGGTACTTATCACATGATATCTTAGTTTATGTAGAAATCCAACAAATTCCTCAAACACTACTTCTGTATTAAGATCAACATTACTTTCTTTATTAATATAGAATCATAAATTTAATTTATTCAACTTACTTATTGGAAGCATATAAAGCTTAAAAGTTTATTAAATTTTTTGATACGGCGTTATTTAATTCATAATATTATTAGTACAATTGTCCATTGATTCAACCAATTGGCGGTACGGTCCTTGAACAGCCTTGGCCTCCCAGACAACCGTCCTCAATTTTTATAGTTTTGGCCCAGCTCTTTTAGGCCCTGTTCTACGTCGTCCTGCCATCTTATGCCTGGTCGTCCTGGTAGTCTACGGTCTTCTGACTTTTGCCAGCATGCAAGTTTGATTCCTCGACTCTCCGGCATCCGTTCGAAGTGATCAAGTCATCTTAGTTCCGCACTCTTGATCTCTGCTACAAGGCTGGGCTCTCCATACAAGTCTCAACGTTAACGAATCCGCTATTCTCCTTGGTCTTGGATTGGGCCATAGATGCGAAGTACTCTCCAGTCTCGATGCTTTCAGTTACGAGAAAGCCAAGATATTTGAAGTTGTCTACACTGCTTGTAGTATCTTCTTGGTCTCTGCTGCGCGTACTTTGTCTTCGCTTCGTTCACACCGAGCCCTGCTCGATTGGATTCTTCATTGAATGTAAAAAGTCCTCTCTAAGTTCTATTTCTCTTTTAGTTAGCAGATCAACATCGTCTACGTAGGCCACTTTCTGTCTTGATGGGATGAGTAGGGTTCCTTCCAGGTTGGTCTGCAGCCTCCTAACTATTCTTTTCAAGGTCATGTTAGACAGAATACAAAAAAGATCATCCATTTGCTTCATAACTCTTCTGACGTTGAATTTTCGTGATGTGCCGGGTACCTTCATCTTGCAGTTGGTGTTGCATAGAGCATTACTTGCCCTAAAATGAGTTCAATACATTTTATATTCGGGGAATACATATCAAAACGTATTATTTTACAAAAAGATTTGAGCTAAGAAAATTTATTCTCGATTATGTTTTTGCCATTACAATCCAACTTTCATCCAATTAAACAATATGTTTTTATTAATAAAATCATATATTCGCTTTCGAAAACTATCAAAAGCATTTCACGAAGCATTTTCTTTCAAAATCTTGCTGTTTTTTATACTTATATATCTGTAATTTTATAAACTGCAAACATATGTTAAGTAATATTTTCTTTCTTTTAGTCTTACAAAATGACATCACCTACTCGTGAGGCAGAAATTAATGTAGTTTCCAGCCCTGAATCCACCAGTAGGAATAATTCCCCCGAACCTGACACCTATCGTCTCATTAATCATAGTTCCGGTTTGTCGTACCCAGTGATAAAAACTAGTGAAGACGATGAAAGGACTGATAAAGATAATAAAAAGGGTGTGGGGGGATCGACGAATTTTTCTATATCAAGTATATTATCGAGAGCCGATCCGACGATAAAGAAAAATGGTGGACTTCTGTCAGGAGTACAAGGAGGAAACGTTTTAGAAGGAAGTGGAATTGGGAGTGGTCCTGATGGTGGAGTACTTTCAAGGTTAGTACTGAAAATGTTTATTATGTACATTGAATGAATACAACTAAATAATAATTATACACTTATCAATATACATGTTTGCGTACACGTTGAGAGATTCTCATTAAAATTTCAGCCATTTCGGATACTTAGTGTCTGTTCGACAATCGTATTGAGTTGTTTTGAAAATTTTGCGAAAAATAGAAACAGATATTTGTTTTTTAAAGGCAATGCACTTATGTTACATATTCTCAAATTTCTCTAATAATTATGACGTGGGTCACAAAAATTATATATATATATATATATATATATATATATATATATATATATATATATATAAATATTCCATCATACGCGACAAATTGATATTTTGAATTAAAATATGTATATTAAAACTCCAAATTATTGCGCATTATCAGTTTTCAAACATTCAATTACCATCAAGTTCTTTGAATTATATCGTTACGATTAAGTTCGTGAAAGAGAATAGTAGAAGTCGACATGCATTTGAAGCGATTATACGGAAGACGCCTCGAGAAAGCTTATCCGTTGGAAGCATCTTATTTTCTCTGCTTTATTTACTCTGCTTATTCTCCTTTTGTGGAATTAAGACAAATATTTTAACAATTTGACTACTAACGAGAAAATTCTTTGAGATAAATATAACAGGCTACCCACTTTTTAAGAATATTTTAATTCAATAATTACAACAAAATTAGTAAGACTTGTCTTCAATACAAATGATGAGTAATTCATAATGGAGATCTTATACATACTTATTAGTTAAAATAATTAGTTAACCACACTTTCTCGGATGGGGTGCAAGGAGTGCACAAGAAAATTCGATCTACTGAAGTGAGTCCTAGAGATGGGCGAACATGCGAACTTTGATAATTATTCTCATTAAGACAAAACGAAAAACCATCAGAGTGTGAGGTTCGAAGTAATTAAAAAATTGGGTATTTTGAATTTTCCACAAAAAAAGTTAGGTTAGATTAGGTAAGGTTAAGTTAGGTTAGAAGACTATGACTATAATCGCATTTATGAGAAAATATGAACTCTTTGTTACTCTGCTCTCAACTCTTATATTTATTTTTCTTCTATTTACGGTAATAAACATTTCACTTAATTACAGGGAGAGAGGGAGGGATTCGTTGGTAAAAGCTTGGTTATATAAGGAGGATTTTTGTAAGGGAGGTTGTTTGTTTGAGTAGACCCTGATATAGGAGTAGCTCCTCTACAGGGCAACAATACAGGGCTTGATAATACCGTCTTTATACCTGCAAATATGTGCAAGATGTACCCTCCATTATAATATGTGCGCTTCACTCACGTGCGCTCGATGCACGCATTTTTTTCTTGACACCCTGCATTTTAAATTACAATTCAATACAAAATATAAATTTTACAGTTAAATTATCATCACATTAGAATTATTGTTACGAATATCGCAAACTAATTTGATTTTATAATAAATTGTAAAGATAAAAATAATATTTTCGAAAAGTATTTTTTCTGTAATTTTTTCATATTTTAAAGCATCTCGTTCATCTGCAATATTTTGAGTACTTGTTGGCTATACTTTTCACTTCAAAGTTGTTTACTGATCATGTAGCAATATCGAAGCACTTAAACGAGGCTGACTAAGCTTCTTAGGGAATACTCCGTCGGAAGTCTTGAACTTTTCTTCCGCTCAAGGAGTTCTCTTCTGAAGAGAAACACTTAACTTGATGCAAATTTAATGGGAGAGACTAAGTTAGTATAGATTGCCACGAGGGAATATTGAAATATGACGGCACAGACCGACGGCAACGGCATAGCAAAACGGCAATGAAAATAAAAATAAAAGAGGAAATCATATCGATCTCATTTTCTTAATAAGTACGTCTTTCGACGGCTTGGATGAAAAGTAACGTCTGATTATAACATCAGTATTGATTTTTTATTCAAAAACAAAATACGGAAAACTATAAATTCTTAATAATAGCATTTATGACGGTTTTTTCCCTCGTAGCTATTCTTTGGTTAACTTTTTCAGTCTTGGTATTAGTGTCACTATTCACCTATTTCTAATTTCTTATAATCTACGCCATCTAACGGCAAACGGTTGAATAATTATGTACGCTTGACAATTTGCGACGATTGGCGGTATATTGAATGAATGACATGTCATTTGCGTTGAAGTTTATATTGTGCAAATTGACTTTTATACGCGTGTTTGATAAAAAGATCTGTGAAACGGGTAAGTAAGCTTATTTCTTTACTGTTTTTATATAAATGTAATATAATATATCTAATTCATACATATTTACATGAAAATACTTCTAGTTTTTCCATGCTTAATGGCAAGAAAAATAAAGTGACTGTTGCGGGTTACGTACATGAAGCTTTTGAATGTTACTGCTAATATCTTTTTCGTTTTGTTTTCAGTACGTCGCGTCACTCGCGCAAACTAAAATATAGAGAAATTGCAGAAAACTTGTTAAAGATATTCCTTCAAATAACGAAAGTATTTTTGGTGCTGAGAATGACGAAGAAAATAGAGAGTATCAGCGAAATCCGATGTGAGAGGTGATTTAATTGGAGAAGTTCAAGTAAACTATAATGAAGACTTTGATTCCGATGATGACATCCATCTATCTAGGTTAGTATTCCGGAATCCCGATTTTACAGAGGCCAACATTGAACATACAAACATACCACCTACAATAGCTCCAAAATGGAAAAAGAATTATAGGATGGTCATATTCGGTGAATTTATTGAAAGTGTGGAAATAATAGATGAAAGTCTAAGCACGGAGAACGTTATTGCTCTTTCACTATTCCTTCTTTTTTGGATCGAGCATTTACACGAGATTTTATGTTTTCATACTAACTTTTACGGAAAGCCTTTAAAACCTACGACAACTGTAAAGCTTGATGTTTTTATTGCTTCAAACTTGGTGATGGATATAAAATAATTACGGAGCCACAAACATTACTGGTCTTCAACACCTGATTTACATGATAGCTACTCTTCGAAGTTCTTGAGCTTCAACCGTTTCTGTTGGCTTTTAAATAACTTGCACGTGAATGACAATAGTGTATTTCCCAACAGAAATAACCCAGATTATGAAAAACTTATTTATGGAATTAGGCCTTTACTTGACATTCTGCGAACAAAGATTCAACAAAATTACAAGCTATTAGGAAGAGTTTCTATTGATGAGAAACAAATTTAAAGGCAGAAACAAAATATGCCAAAAAAGGCCACTAAGTGAGGGTAAAAGGTTTAGTTGATGTGTACACAGTCAGATTATTGCCCTGATTTTAATATTTACGGTAAGAAGGTACTAAGGTAGAAACTGCCTTGGGTGGTATAAATGTAAAGAAATTGTACCAAAAATTTGGAGGGTGAAATCATAGTATTTTGACAATTACGTCAATAGTTATCCTCTACAAGTGAAAATATGTGAGGCTAATATTTTACTTTTTGCATTTACGAAGAGGTCAACATGATTACCAAGTTAGTAATACAAAAATAAATTTGCAAAAATAGAAAGATAAGAGATCAGTATTTATTTTGTCGAAATATATGATCCATAAACAGTCTGAGGAAAAGTTGACCGCAGAGAGCGCGATGGTACTGGTACTGAAGTATCCTGTCCAGAGCTCGTCTTAGACTACAACGCTTTCATGAATTTTGTCAATAAATTTGATTAACTAAAGTTATGTTGTTGACAGGAAATTCCAAAAATGGTAGCAACTGCAGCTTTCTTCACGTCCGGATTTAAGTCTATTAATAATTGCATATGTCAAAAAAAGACCTGAATCGGCAACTAGTAGCCCTCATAGCACCGCTGCGTCTTCTCCAGGTCCTGCAATTAACGTCACAAACGAACAGTCCCCCAATAATTTTGTCTAGAGTGCAGTCGCCAGCAACATGACAGGGCCACTTCAAGAAGATGCTGCAATTGTAGCACTAGGGTATCTCCAATCCCTACTATATAGCAGTGCAGTACAAGTGCTATTTTTCTTACTCAAAAGACACATGTTTTTCAGATTTTCTCAAAAAAAAAATATTTTTGGGAAATGTTAATTAATAATTATAACATTAATAAATAACACACATAATCTATCATTATAGTTTTATTTGTATCAATGGTCTTTGTGATCAGCATCACTAACTACCTCATTACTCGAAAGTCTTAAACCTAGATTTTTTTACCACTAGTTAGTATATTTCAGACCTAAATGATTCTAAAATAAAACATGAATGGCAAAAACTTTCATAATGTTGAAGCGCGACTAACAGAGTTTACGAAAACGTTATTCTTTAAATAACAGATAACGAAACCATTCAATATGCCCCATAAAAATAATCTGTTTTTGGTTCTTTTATCCTGATTCTGAATCTCAAATCCATTGCTGTAACTTTCAGTTTATTTAATAGCTTTAGCATTTACCTTTTTTATCTATGGTAAATTTACTACTTCGAACTCTTGAGTTTGTCCAATAAATAATTATTTTCCTCTGTTTTCCTTATTACTGGCAGTTGAAAAGAATAGTGTTGAAGAAAGTTACCATTTGTAGTACCTAAGTACGTTAGTACTTTATTTCAGAAATTCTGATCTGCATAAACGTTGACAATGTTTATTCAAAAATAAAGTTTTTACTTTATTTTTGAAACTTCAAACTCACCTTTTCTTTTATAACATCTGATTTATTACCAGTTCCATAGCCAGGGGGTATCAAAAGGGTTTGGTCCCCGAAATGGAGAGAATATAGGATAATTCTTTTAACAAATACCTAGTGCGACTATTGACAATGAACATTACCTACTTGAAAGAGACATACAAAATGTAGGTAATTACAATGTAAGCCAAATACTTTTGCAAAATTTGAATCAAAATTTTTCTCACTACTTCTTCACGAAACTACTGATGTTTCACAACAAGATATTCTTGCGAGAAGATATTTTAACTTTTGTAACTTTCGAGAATACAAGAGGAAAATATTCAACTAATGCAGTTTGATCAGAATTGAAATTTTTGTAAGTAAATTACGAATATTTGATCAGACAAAAATATGAAAGTTTTTACTATGGAATGAAGTTTTGCAGGCATGCAAGCAGTTGTTAGTGCCTTATACGTTTCTTTCAGCTCAAATTCATTAAATTTAGCTCTGGGTCATTCTTGCCAGGTTCTGCCTATTGTAAATACTCTTGAAATAATAAAATCGGTAGGAAATTTCCTCCGCAAATTGAATCAAGTGGTTTAAAGAGAATATCGGAGAAACTTCTGAAAAGCACTATAGAATCCCCTCGATCAGTTAAAAATCATTATGGATTGTTAAGATTTAAGGAAGCTATTGTTGGTACACTGGACGACTTAAGCTCTAACGTGGATTCTGCAAAATATCCATAGGAAAATTTTTTCAAATTAGTCATTTCGAATGATATTGTTATGAGCTTGGGTTGCTTACGACGGTTGTTTCCAAACACATACACTAGGCAGAATATTTCAATCTCCCTTCTTCGATTTATTAACAGCTTTACAAAACGTCGATTCAACCACAAAGACGGAACTAAAAAATTGATTAAACATCTTCTGAAGTTTTCAGGAAGCTTATTTCAAAATTGCCATAATGATATTCCACTTTTGGAAAATTGCATTTATCAGCTTCAGTCAAGATTCCAAAATCATAAGGCCACTTTATCATCTCTCAACTCTTTAATTTCGACTGTGTGTTGTAAAGAACAAATTAATTTTGGTAATTAAAAACATTACTTTGACATTTATGGAAAATCTTTGTAAAAGCTGAATTAGATTTGTGGCAGATGGAATAAATACTAGGGATGCTCTTGGAGAATGCAACCAAGACGTATCTACAAACACACTCAACCTTTTAAAGATCTTGGCGATATTGCTCATTTCCACATGTACTGAGAGGATTTTTTCTTCTCAAAATAGCCTCGAAACTTATTTAAGAAAATCTACAGAAAAAAAAACGGTTTGTCGTTAATATTGATCCACCCCCTCACCGAGGAGGTAATTGATTGATCGCTGTAAATAAAGCAAGAAGACTAAATTATAATGTATGTTTTCTACGCCCTGTCTCTAAAGTAACTTATATTCCACCGGATTTTAGCGCTTAAAGCGGTTGTTTATGGTTACAGTGAAAAAAAGTAAAAAAGGATTCAAAAAACAGCCACAACGTTAACTTCATGTTACGCTTTCCATTAGCTACCACAGTTGATTAGTGTTTATTGCCGGAAAAATTCAAAGAACACTATCTAAAAGAATATAACACTTTCATGAAATGGCGGAACCAGATTAATATTCACAGCTTTCCAGAACGCATCCTATTAGCTTATTTTGAAGGAAGGTCTAAAAAATTCAAGTCCTCTACAGTTATTAGAGAAATTGGAGAAACCAGTTCAAATATGAATTTAATACATTTATATCAAAAAAATGCTAATCTGATACCTATCTAAATATATCTAAATACTATACTATCTAAATAGATACTATCTAAAAACGCAACCAGCAATAACTTTTTCTTATCATATAGAAATGAAAAATGTACAAATCAAGTTGTTGGTATAAATACTTTTTCGAAAATTCCATCGTTAATGCGAAATATTTAAGATTAACGCATCCAGAAGAATATACAGGTCATATGTTTCGGCGTACTTCGGCATCGCTTCTAGTTGATTCAATTAAAACAACATAGAGGATGGAAATCCACTGTTGAAGGGAATGTGAGTGAGCAATTCTCCCAACACAAAAATAAATTTTGCTTCACGAATATCACAAGAAACCAATCTTTTACATCATATAAGAATCAAGAGGCCAATTTGACTGTTACAAATATTCACCATTTGAATGAAGATCTATCTGGAAACAAAACAATTGCGTTTTCAATATTCAAATTGCGAAGAAACAAAATTATATCATTTACAATTAACTTTCAATCTAAATCAAGGAGCTTAATTTAAAATATCTTCTATTTCATTTTCATTTTTTTTGTATAAGGTTGTAGAAAAAATAATGTATACAACATGTGCATATAACTCAAAGCGTGTCAGCTTGTTGAGAAAAGATATATTTATCTAACCGCAATTTCTTATTGGATAAACTAATCAGCTTTGATAATTTATAAGTTTATATTGTTACAGGTTAGGTTTAATGTCTAATTTTGGAGCTCTAGCAGCAGCAAGTAGTAGATATGCCGCACTATGTGTTAACCCTACGGATCCTAGAACGTTACCTTGGTACTGGGGAAGAATACCAACTCAAGTTCCTAAAGAACAACAAAGTCCTACCGGTAAGTCTTTATTAATCAACAAATGTGATTTCTCTCGATAATTTACAAAATCTCAATCACAAAATTTTAAATAATTAGTAGTTTATCTTTTCTAAACGAGTAAAACAATAACACAAAACCATTCCTGATTATAGACAATTAATTTCTAGTTGTTCGTTTACCGGATTTAAAATTTATTATTTCTAAAAATAAAATATTCTCATGTGAGGTTTCTCAAGGACGGCCTTAATTTTGTCGTCGATGTCCTCGTCTTATATTTCCAGATTTTCCTTCAAATTATCGACTCGCGTTATTATGTCAACAATCTCAAGTGGCAGGTCCGTGACAGATTTACTAGCATATTCGAAGATACTTAAAACAGCACCAAAATGGTTTCTTGAAGCCATATAAAACGAAAAGTTTGATACTATTCGACGAAAGCCCTTCAAAACAGAGACGGCGTGAAAATCGGTGTTTAGTGAGGCAAATACATTCAATACTCTAACTAAGAGTGTAATGAACTGGATAAAATGAGGAAAATAATGCCCTTCAATTAAATATTAGATTATATCCTTTCATCACATCAAAATTAGAAGCATTTAATCAATTTTGTTAATAAAATAGCTATTTATATACCAAGGGAGAGAAATGATGCGTTTCCTTACGTGGATAGTTTAATACCTGACGTAAAGCGCAGGTAAGATTGCCTTTTATGATGTGTATATTGTTTTTTCTATTATACTTCAACAAGAAATTTGTGAAACTTATGCAGTCGCGGATCATACCTAATGATGGCACATACAAATCAAATGAGATTATGCTTGATATAAAACATGACCTAGTTTTTGTAATTTGAATTTTAATCAACAAATCCAGGAATAATTACATCAATTTTCTGTTACCTTGGTTACAGTTACCTGGTTTTTATGCATTCTGAGAATACATAGCTGTCATGTAGCTGCCATGTAGTTTTAATCAACATTTAGAAATAATAGGCCAGTCATATTATGGGTTTCACCTCAAAATGGAAGATAATAAGCTGAAAATTGGTATAAATCTTTGTTTTTTCGTTCTAAATATTGTCCCAAAAATCACCAATGTTATCGTGTCCGTGTTTTACGGTATTGGTCATCAAAGGTCATCAAAATCGTTTTTTGCGAATAACTCGGTTTCTATTGCTCAAATGAGATTTGTATTCATTTTAAAAGTTGTAGAGTATGAAATTCTCTATATCTTTTGTTTAAACTTCAAAGTCAAATACTTACTAAAAAATTATAATTATTGAACAATGCCCATTATTTATGGACTAATTATGATTTATTTATATTTAACTATTTAACTATAGTATATTATTAATTCTGGATTATATATTTTAAAATAAAAAAACAGTAAGGAAATAGATTTTACACACATTTTTATTCATCATTGAGTATGGTATTATACATTTATTAAAATGTGAGTTTAAATATTAAAATTGATTGTCAATGGAAGCTAGTTCTTCTTCTTCTTCTTCTTTTTCGTCATCTTCTTCTTGTTGTCGCTCAAAAATGTTCAATTCATTGTTATCATCCTCATTATTGTTCATATTCATCTCCAAACCTTCCAGAATTTCAGGATCGTATGTGCTTCCTTCATGGGCATTACTTGGCTTGTTTAATGATAAAAGGATCTGGCTGTGGTAGCGAATCTTTTTTCTACGAAATCAAAACGGAGATGCGGAAAGGGAGATAATGTTTTTAGGATATCGTTTATAGAGACAGTCAAAAATAATTTTGGTCATTTTTCACCCTAATTTAGAGGTCGAAAGTGTCATCTGTCATTTTTGCAAATTTGGTCAATTATTTTGCCCCTCAAAGCTTTCTAACTTTAAACAAGTCACTAAGTTTCTACGTCTGGCAAAGTCGCCTAAGAGCTAAGAGTACGCTAACTTTCTCTGTGCTATAAATTAGTTATACTCAATCAATTTTCGAAAATAAATATTTAATATTTGAGTGAGATATATATGAGAATATAAAAACAAATCAAAACTTAGTGACTTCCTATTATGGTTAACGAAAAATAAAATAAAAAATTTTTTAACATTCGTCCTCTTGGATCTCACTTTCCCTCAAAAGTACGTTATACAAGAGTACGCAGTCAACCCCTTTTCGGGCACAAATCGCAAAAATAATTATACAGTCCTTCATATGCAGTGCAAATTTCATGAAACCATTTTTTATAGGTTCTGCACTGTATTAGGTTTATTTCTAGGGGCTCATAGTCCACTTCATTACACGCAGGACATGTTTCACAAATTTCTCTTGATGGTGATGATTTTCATTTTTTCAGAAGCTTGGGATAAATTTGCTTTTCCTTTTTATTTTTGGTTTTTTGCTCAAGTCTCTTTTGTCTATTTTTCTCTTCAAATTCTGATCAAGTACTGCCTTGCAGGGAGTGCTTGTTAAAACTTCTGACTTATTACTTGTAGCCTTCCTTTCATCCTTATACCTAACTAGAAAATTTACAACCTTCTACTTCAGATTAGATGTGGTAATCACCAGTTATAGTTAATTTAGATTGTGAGATTGTGATTTATCTGTTTTCAATTTGTTTGTCGCGTCTATGAATATTTTGGTAGAATCATTGGTTTCCGTGGGAATGTAATACGGACTCAACACATTTTCATTACAATAAAGAGACAAACCACTTGGCCCAGGTTGTGGTGATTCGTTTGCGAATGCTGAAACTATCGGCATGTTTGGTGCATTTTTCAAAAACTCTTGTTCCACTTCCTCGCCTTCTATCACTATTCTAATTTCTATTACATTATCTAAGAAACGCTGGCAGGAGCAAAATCAATATCATTGAAAATATGATGTTTCTAAGGTCATATTCTTGTTGCTGAGAAACAGTGCTCACCATTTTTGATTGAAGCCGTCTTCGTATATGCTTTTCCAAAAAGTGAAGCCACTTGAGATATAGTAATGACTTTTCCTAGATTCATAGTCATCCATCTGTCACTTTTCTGGCTGTAGGATTATTTAACTTTATTTTCTCTGTGAATTGATATACAACTGCTCGTAATTCTTTGATTGTCAAAACGTTCATCCAACTGTTTTATTTTGTTTACTAAATAACGCTCTTGCTTTGAATCAAAGACGGGCTTAAAACTACCTAAATATGTGGGAATATGTCTTGATTTCAACCGTTTTCTAAGTGTTGCTTCATTTATACCTCATTCTCTGGTTAAGGATCTTTTGGACTGTCCATTGTTACTTTTTTCTTTTATTTCATCCAAAATTTTCTGTGTACATTTAAATTATTGGTCACTTTTTGTCTATAGAAAGGACCCATCCACGACAAAATCCAAAAATAGTAAACTGTAAAAAAGAAACAAGAGAACGCACGCGTACTCTTGGAGAAATCGTCGTTGCGGACTATTGGATTTCAATCCATCTCGAATTAAAACTGAATTATCGACACTAAATAAGTCTATTGTAGCGTGAAAAACGCATAAAGTCAAACTGAAGATACACCAGCTCCACGGTTCAGGATACCGGCGTAAACATAACCTTTTATCGAACTTATACTTACGAATTAAATGCATAAAATAGATAGCCGAAACATTAATAATTCACTTTGGGCTGGACAGATTTCAGTAAAATTTTTAATATAACTTACCTTTGACATGAGATATTGGAAAATGTGTATTAAAACACTTGGACATTACTTATTTCCTATAAACTCACGATACTTACTCTTAGGCGACCTTACCCTAATTCTTAATTCTCGTGACGACATTCTTACGATAAATACAAAACACAAGAAAACTATGAATCTTTTCAGAAAAATGATTTTATTTATGTATAAAGTAATTATTACGTACATCAATGCACTTTTGTAAGGACAACTTTAGACGGCCTGTCATTTTTTGAAATGTTCTCAAAAATGGATTGACCACTTGAAAGTTTCCTTGGTATGAAAAATGGTCAGAAATCACACATCACAGAAAATTGACCCAAGAGCTGTAGATGAACATTTTGTGATGTACCAGTTTGCTGTACGTTATTCTTCAAGCTTAATTACTTTCACTATTCTTGTACAACGAAAGAAAGCTGCGTACATAAGTTCCTTGATTTTTCACCATTATTAGTGTTGGTAAATCTGGTGAATCCACACAGATTTTTCCAGTGGGGTAGGAATATGATAAAATTGTTTGGATTTTTTCTCACTATATTCAAAAATAAGCGAGCAGGGACCTGATTAACTAGCAATTATCCGACCTTTTCAAATTTACAATAACAGCGAAACACAGTTGCTCGTGAAGAACTTCTAAGGCTTTGTTGTTAATTTAAATTCACCTTGAAATACAAGTAGAGCATAGCTCGCACATGTTCTCTCGATAAATTTATATTTGAATGACAAATCGTTCCCACAAATGACTATTTACTCTATAATAGCAGCGACTCACCTGTAATCACAGCTCCTTACTTGAAGATCGTGGTACTTAAAAGTGCAGTGCCAACTCTAACTACTCTAATTCCATGACATCTCAAAATTTACAGACTGGCTGTTTACGATTACATTGATTACAAGTGGGCTTAATTAAATTGACTAAAATCTAGTCAACTAAAACATGATATTTATACCTTTGATCGACCTTATATATCTAAAAACAAATACTTCTACCACATCATTAGCTTGTGGTAATGATAAATCGAAGTAAAATCTTTTTAGAATTCGATTTTATACCGGTATATTTGATTTTGATCATTTGCATCACGATCTTTTGGTCAGGTTTATCATTCCCCAATACTGACGTTACCTCTGTGAGAGCTGGTCTTTGAATTAAGGAATTATCAAATGCTCTACATGCAAAAGATATAAATCATTTTGTAATGTTTGTGTACTATTATATGATCTTAATAAAAACGAAATAGCTGTTATTGTTACCCCTTAATATGTCTACCATTGGTTACGTCTTGTGCTAATAATCGCAAGCCCCTCAACTGCGACGCATTAACTCTGAAAATCAGTCCTAACAATAAAAATACTTTCCAAACCCCCCGTAAATACCCGGTTTCTAATCGCCTTAAACTTGATTACGCAATTCTTTGTAAGTCGACTGAAGCCGTTTCACAATTTGCTGCAATTACTAGATATCAGTTTTCAGGTTTTAATTTGAACATGCAATTCGAAACTAAATTGTTGTGGGGTGTTAAAAGAATAAACTTCTCATTCAATAATGAAAATTACAGTACAATACATCTATATTATATAACATATTCAAAATATTACACTTTGATGATTCATGAATTTCTCAAATTCTATGTACTTATGAGATATAGCAAAGGTTTTCTTATTTCTTAGACCTTTTGATATATTAATGTTTCTGAATATTTTTGGTTTTAGGTCTTTTCTGTTTAAAAATGAATTTTTTTTAATAATTTTTGAGAGATTGATAAAAAATCGACGTTTTGACTTAACTCGAACTGGTGCATTTCCATTCTTTAGATCTGTGATTGCATGTTCTATCTCTTGTCTACTAATTTTTATTTCTGATTCTTCCGTTATGTTAATTTATACTATTTCTTCTGTAGGTTCTGACTTATTGTTGTGTACTTCTTGATTGAGAAGATTAGGAAATTTATCTGATTGACATTTGTTATGCCAAACGTAACTAGATATTTTTCTTAAATACAGCACTTGTGCGACAAAAATTGCAGCAAACCTATATTTTTCTGTTATTATTTTCTATAGTTTATTCAGTCATAAATAGCAATTGGCTTGAAATTTTACTCTCCTTTTCATTATAAATTCATTCATTCATAGGTACTTTGAATCTCGATTCTCTGTGTTTTGAATATTCCCTACTTTTTGCAGTTGTCGGTACTTCAATTTTTTCTATATCGATAAACGCAGAAACGACATCCGTTCCTTCTAATATACAGGGTGTTTCTATATTCGACCGACAACCTAACCTAACCACAGAGAGATCTCAATAAATGATTTCATTTTGATATAGGAATACGAACCCTTACGGGGCCCAGTTGCTGACATATAGGGTGTTCAAAATTTTAAATAAAAATAAAAAATCTGCCATAAATCAAGAACACCTTTAAATTTTCTTTTCAAATTTGATGACCAATATGGTCCTTAATAAAGTAATATTTTGACACAAACAAACATTGGAAAAATTTAACCAGTGGTGCGCTGTCAGGGTTAGTTATCACTTTTTCCCCCTATTTTTCACGCCACTGGAACAAATTATTTTTTTTTTAATTTTGTTTTAAATTGCCTGATTTTTTTTAATTAAGAAACTACAGCCTTTTTGGAGCTAAAATGAACAGTGTTGTAGAAATTTGCCTCTAAACAAAAGTCTGCAAGAATTTACAAATTAATTATTCATTTAATTTCGGATAATTATTAAGCGTAAAGTAGTTCAAAACAAATAAAAATTATTCATAATCTCAATTTCAAACCAAAATTTATTAAAACAATAACAAAATTGACAAAGTTACAGTAGTTGTTCAAACTGTTGGTCGCTTACTTCAATGCACTTATTACACCGTTTTGTCATTGAAAAGCGTGTCTTTGTTTATGTCAAAATATTACTTTATTGAAGAGCATATTGGTACCATTTTTGAAAAAAAAAATTAAAGGCGTTCTTGATTTACGGCAGTTTTTATTTTGATTTAAAATGTTCGTAAGGATGGCCCCGTAAGGGTGGTTCGTATTCCTATATCAAAATGAATAATTTATTGAGATCTTTCTGTAGTAGAGCGTAGTCGGTCGAATATAGAAACACCCTGTATACATCCTAGATTTTATCAATCTCCTGAATATATGTGTGCAATCCCAACTTTATCTAAAAAATTGTTTTCTCTTAGTCTTTTTCAAATAATTCCACACACACTTTGAACCAAATTATTATTTAGAAGAATTTTATACACAAACTGGGCACAATTCATTTCTTGAACCTCTGCGATTTGGTTAATTTCTGGCTCTATTGGATAATTTAAATAAATACGATTATTTTATACACTCTAGTAGATTTCGATCTCCAAGTCTGTTGGGGTGATAAGTACACCTATAAAAGTTTCAAATTCTCAATTGCATCAAAATTAAGAATTTTTTAATGAAATGCTTTCTTTTATACCTGCAACTAACTGTTTATTCGAACTGAGAACTCGAATGAAACAAAAATTTATATATTCCATCAACTGAAAATATTAGCAAAATATTGTTAAAAATTACTACAAAATAAACAATTATTTTGATATTATTGAAGCCGGTAGTGCAATACCCCGCATACTTTTCTCTTACAAGAACTGTGTGAGGAAAAGACTAACAATATACCATTTTTTGATTATTGGAGATTAATATTTATTATTATATTAATATTAAAGAACAAGATAATGTCATTGAAGTATGATTTATTATGGCTTGCATATTATAAAACTCTTCTATATCAGATTTTTGTTGTTGTTGATCTGGTATCACTCTTAAATCCTGATTTATTAACCGAATTCTATCACAATTATATATACATCACTTTTATGTATCCGAAAATATTCTGTATTCTAAAACCAAAAACTACATTGAGGGACGTTATTTAATAAATGGAAATTAATTCGGTCATCCAACTTATAAAACGTGCAAAAACATTGGATACCAGGTGTCTCACGGGGTAAATGCCTTTGTTTGATACTCGTAAATGACCAAAATGTCCATTCGTTTGATGGTTATCCCGTTAGCTAAAAATAACACTTCGCCTCACTTAATGAATGAATAAATATTTTTGAAAAAAATTAATGTTTCAAATGTAATCGGATTCTTATCTCAATGGTTAATTTTCGTTGATTAATGATGTCTTTCTTCGAAACCGTTATTGTACATGAATTTGGGGTTTATACGGGCAATAGGGAATAATTTTTTTTTTCATCTGGATATATACTTGACAACGGGTTTATTAGTAAATTTTAGTTCTCTAGATAAAAGTGATTTAGACGAATTTATCAACAACATTCACAGAATCTATGGATTACGAAGAGAATATTAATTCTTCGTACTTTTTTCAATTGAATAATATTGACAAGTGGATGTAATATTATTCGGGTAAAATTATATCAAATGTATTAATTTGGTGCAAGTAGATGATGTTTAGCTACTATTTGTTTTTAGAAATATCAATTGTGCCGTTTGGTGCCTCGCGTGAATTTATAACGTGAGTTCTGTTTGTTTCGCATACAAGGTAAATACTATGACTACTACAAATTCATTAAATGAAGACGAAATGCGTACTCTTGTTAACATATTAGAGTTATCCGCATGCTAAAAAAGAAATTCTGCTACCTACATAATCAAACAGAAAGATTTTTATGGATTGGCAATCAACGCAAAAAATCACTTCTTCTTCTCCATAATATCCATCTTACATGAAGCAGCAAGCGTTCCTTAAGGTAGTCACGCACTTGTCGTCATCGGACAGAGCACACCCACGCATTGGATGGATCGGATTTTCCGAATCTGATTAAAAAAATTGAAACATTGATTCAAATGAATTCATTCCGAATGATCCGTACGGAGTATCAACAGTATCAGGAATTCCTGGAATATGCGCTACCCCTTCTTTCTCTGTGTACGGAGCCGATTGTAGTTAGAATATTCAGTCCGACGTTTAGCACGTGCTGGACTTCGTGTGGTCTATCTATATATTATTTATTATAACTGGATTGTTACCTGAGATGGATCCAGCTCAGTTAATTGTGATCGTGCGGGAGTATGAAGAGTTATATAATCTGAGGAACCCTCAATACTCCAATCAATAACGCAGAGACAATATTTGGGAAGAGATAGGGAAGGAGGATGAACCATCGCAGTAAGTAACAATGCATTTATTTCAATGATTTCGTTCCATACTTCTGTCCCTTCTGATTAATTTGATAAACCCAAATTGAGGGCTTTCTGGCCAGCTTATGCTCTTTCTCTTCTTCTTCTGCCAGCAAGCAAGAAATTATTATAATTCCTTCAATATCCATACTGTACATTTCACAAAAATAAAAATTTTTATAATAAAGGAAGTCAAAAACCAAACATACGAGAGCTCCGCAGACACAGGATGCCACTCAAACTCACGATTGGCGAGAGACCTCGGAGTCGGTAATTTGTGGAGCTCGCTGCGTGCGCAGCCGAAGAAATAGATTCCATCCGTCCGTTGCGAAAGCTTCGTCCAATACACAAGTGCGTGACTACCTTTAAACACCAGTACGTCTACAAATATCCTTATACCGGAGGAATTATATAAATTTCTTAAAAAACAGATCATCTCTTTATTCTGACCAAAGTTAATCATCAAAAACTGAATTTTGAAATATTTTATCAGTGTTTTACACAGGTTATTTAAACATATGTTAATTGCAGATATAACTGAGCTCTTTTAGTCAATATACGTGTTAAGAAAACATTTATTTATCGTTCCAGGTGAATTATACAAATAGAAAAATATTAAACTTTTCATTTACATTACATTTCATACGTAAATACTAATAAATGTATTATTTTTTCAATGAAATCATACTAATTGGAACTTTCTTACACACTTAACGCCATCCCAAATGTGTATATGGAATTGATCAGTTGTTGTTATAAATATTTGAGTGAAAATTTCAAATCGAAAGTCCTTTAGGTAAAATAAGAAGACAATTCAAGTAAACGGACATTTAAAGGAAACATGTACTAATTGTCGAACTGCCCTCAGAATATCAAAAAAATCTATCACTAGTTCTTCAAAGAAATCCTCATAGGTATCTCTACCCAACATATATAGTATAACTTTAAAATAACTATAGGAAGTACTAAAAGCTGATCCTGATAGAATACTGTAGTATTGTGATCAAATTATAGAGTAACTAAACAAAGCAATAATTTCAAATGGCGAATCAAATTAACAAAATTCTTCTATATTGTCGGAATGAGATAAGGGAGAGCCATATTCAACCACACTCAACAAAATGGTGCGTTTTCTCATCGAGATGGCCAGAGCTTAATCATTTCACTAATTTCCACATAAGCAAACTTTACAAAATGAAACTGGCTAAGTATATACGAGTTTTGATATAGAAAAATAAAAAAGAATATTTATAATTGGATATGGCTTGATTGTTTTCCAAAATATTCTTCTGTGAGATCAATATACTTTTGCCAATGTATGTATGTATATTAACGAATCAACCGCCTTCAGGTGTAGAAAAGCGTTCACCTCGTAATTTATTTTTGATCAGCTATAATATTGGATATTTAACAAGGAATGTATTGCGGATGAACCATCAATTCGATGTTTTGACTGTTCAAAAACGTTTTTGTTTGAGAGCTTGCATTGTTGTAGTGATTTCCTTGTGGCAACATGTCCAGTTATTTTAAAAAAACAGGCAATCAATTGCTTCAAACTACTTCATGCGCGAACAACTTTTGTTGGATTTGACTCTTCTTGAAAGCCCCATACAGTAGATTGTTGTTTAGTTTTGAGTTCATATGCATAGCTCCATGATTAGTCGACTGTCAAAATTTTATAGACGTCTTTTGAACATTGCGGTTGAATGTTTTCTGACTTCTAGCAGCTGATTTTGGATGACCTTCACGAAATTCATCTTGTAGCGAAGTGCGACCAAAATGGAAAAAACGGGAAACCTTCGAAACACGGTAGCTCTATATGGTGCATCATCATCATTCGAAGCGAGTTGATCGGCACACTTCTGTTGATTTAATCCACGTCGAAAATCATAGAAAATCATCACAAGAGAATGTTCGCGATTTAATTCCATTTTTTGATCTAAATGAATGCTTCAAGTATCTATAAATAACTCAAATAGCACTCATAGGACAATACGTTCTGAATACGTTCACCATTATAAATGTCAAACTTTATGATAGCAATGTTAGATTTGACATATTTATATCAGTGATGCCATATTTCAAAACTTAAGCAGCAAGCCTTGTATAATTTATACACCCTTCTACGGCTTAGTAGAATAGGGTATTAATGATTATGTTTGTTCCAATTTCCTTCATCTATTCCATTGCTTCTTTCCAAAGCAGAGATTGCAGCAGACGCTTATTAAAGAGAGAAATGAATTATTATCGCTTCAAGTTAGGAATATGCAGAAAGATTTAGTTCGCTTTTAGGTTATTACATAATAGTCAATGGAGAACAATATAAGCATTAGCTCAATTGAAATTATCAATATCATCATCATTATTACTTGTTTTTTTTTATAAATGTACGTGGAATTTGAAACCATCATTATAATATCATAATGTGTAACGGTTTTTTTAATAGAATACTCACTGCAGCTGTGTGCTGCTAAACCCATCTTATTAAAGTTTATTACTTCTCAAACAATAAGCAGGTTTTCAAAAATTGATATTAATTTGATAATAATCATTTCGTATTTTTTACAGGAGGTTCAACTACCGAAGATCAAAGTCCGCCAGCTTCTCCACATGCTCGACCACTTACAAATCCAGAAAGTCGTTCTTCTCGCCCATCTTCTCCATCAGATAATCCGAGATCGCCACCTTCCAGTCCGAACAACTCAAATGTCCTATCTTCCTCCCATCCAGCTTTCCTAGACCAAAACTACATAAACATCAGATCGAAAAGTCCGTATCGAGAAAACGAGAATCTTGTTATCGAAGAAGACGTCGAAGATGAAGAAAGTGATTACGATAATGATAAAGATAAAAAGAATAACTGTGCTAGTATGAGTCCCGGCAATTCCATGTCTAACAAAAGGAAAAAGAAAACGAGAACGGTGTTTTCCAGATCACAGGTGTTTCAGTTGGAAAGTACCTTCGATATGAAAAGGTATTTGTCTTCATCGGAGAGAGCGGGGCTGGCTGCTAGTTTACATTTGACAGAAACCCAGGTAATTATAATTTCAATGTGAAAAAGTGACTTCTTTCTATAATAATGGATTAAACAGCACTTTCTTGTTACAGGTAAAAATATGGTTCCAAAATCGTCGAAACAAATGGAAAAGGCAACTAGCTGCCGAATTAGAAGCTGCAAACATGGCACACGCGGCGCAGCGTTTAGTCCGAGTTCCAATTCTCTATCACGAATCAGCTAACTCTTCAATACGACACCCTTTCGATCAAAATCATCCACTAAGTCTTCATCATCAATTAGAAAATAGAGATAGTGCGAACAATGGAAGTGGTTCCGTAGTATCTTCACCCGCATATCCAAGTAGTTTGTATTATCACCATCAAGCTGCGGTAGCTGCAGCTGTACATAGTTTACCTTCTAGTCCTGTGAGTAGGCCGCCTATGTCTGGATTAGTCTGAATTAGAGAAACTGGACATTAATGTGTAATCTGGAAATAGTGGTGAGTCTATGTGACAAAAAGTTAAGAACTGGTTTGTGTTTCACTAATATTGAAAAAGAGCAAGCGCAAATCCAATCATGCTTAGAACGTAAAATGATTTTTTTTTTATATATGCGCTTAAGTTTGAGGTATGTGGTAGATAATAACTTTTTTTCTTCTTGTCCACGGTAACATCAGTACAGCAACGGATAACCAGTGATTTGTAAACTTTTTTTCATTTAATTTGATCTTCTTTAATACTCAATTTGTTTCAGTTCAACTTGAGCTACATTTTTATAATACCTGAAAAATAAAGCCTCCTTTCTATCCGTCTCCATAAATCGTTATCCAAAATAAGCATCATGCATAGCCACTATGTATTTTATTTTCCTATACCATATATTTCTGATTTCTCTTTTCAATTATTCTTTCCATACGCTTTTAAATTGGAGTTGGTCTCACCTAGGCTATTGTAACATCTGACGATTCTATTAGCGCTGATAATACGACTTCTAATTATATCTGTACCTAAGCTGTTCCTTGTGCTAGTTGTGCCAAAGCATTTAAAACTATTCACTTGGTTGATGGTACCTCATCATCCACGAAGTTATCTTCTATATTTGCTATTATGTATTTATATATTTAATTACATATAAGGAAGTTTCTTTTTTCATTTCTTTCAAAGATTTGTACTACAATGAGACATTGTTATAATGGTACAATGCAAAGTACATTTGTAGTACTTGCCAGATCGTCCTTATTGGTTTTTGTAACACATAGTTTTGAATTATAAAATGTTTTTTGAAATTGGTTGGATAAATGTTACAAAGGACGATTTATTAGTGTGATAAAGTTCACCTTTATTCTTTGTAGCAATTCAACCAATTCCGATACTCACATAAAATACAGAGTGATTCAATTAAAAAGAAATCGGGAAAATAATGTATTAGTATTTGGATTCACACTGTATTAGATTTGATGAATATTGAAGAAATGAATAAGTTTCCAAAGTTTCCACTACTATTCGAATGCTTTGACCGGAGCAGATTTTGATTCTTGAATTTCTCTTATATTTTACAGGGTATTGCACTTGTTACGATTTTTATGGAATACTGGTTTTCACTTTAAATACCGTACAACCCATCACAACTCTACATTATTGTTATTGTTAAGTCAAACTAATTGCAAATACACCATTTAAGATTGAAAATAATTTTAAAATATGTAGACTAATGATGGTCACAATCATTCAAATTTTCAAATTGATATCTCAAAGGACAAAGGAGGCACTGAATTTTATCTCACTAATCAATCACCCTGTAAAGTCAATTTGAACTAAATAGAAAATATTGTAAAGAGAAAGCATAACAATTGGAAAATCTCAAGAGAAAACTGTGAACGTTACAAAATGAAATTATGCGTGTCGAAGTTTTCATATCTCGACATGCAACCGAAATACTATGAAAGGGATACATTAGGATTTTGAAATATTTTGTTCTTGGAGACAACATCGCTCATGAAAGACTAGAACGCTAAATGTCTCTCAGCTACATTTCTATACAGTTCTTTTTATCCTGGCATATAACTTTCCAGTATAATAACAAATTTATACAATGAATTATGGGTCAGTAGTTTTATATGACATTTTTTTTGTCTAGCCCATTTATGGTGAACAGTAAACGCATGGGAGGATTAAGCAAAGTAAAAGGAAACTTGAGGCTTTAGTAATTTTTACATAATTTAACTATATTAACAAATGTTGTTATTCCATCCACGACTGCAATGTTCAATGAAGGAAACTTCGAAATACGAGGTGTTTCAAATACAACATAGGAAGATAATATTTACTTGAGTTTTTTTTTAACCCAATTTGCGAGAACTCTCCTATATTACCATTTCCAGAATACCAATTGTTATTAATCAACAAAGTGATATGTACATTGTAATTAATTGTAAATTTTGAAACATGGGTTTATGTGCAAATAGATCTTTCATAACTTTGCGCTTGATGTTTAATTTTTTGCAAAAAATTACAGAATATTTTATTTTGCTTAATATAGAAGAACAATTTTATTTCCATGCACTTTTATGAAATGTTGAAGATATATTTTTGTAGCCTTCGAAACATACACCAAAATTATACTTTTGGCTTAATTTTAGATTTTGATAATCTCTTATGTTCGATCCAGATTCTCACGAGGCGCCTCCTAGAGGCTCTATATACGAGTCTTGGCAAGCGAAGGTAGCAGGAGTGCTAGCCATCCACACTCTCGATTTATTCTGTATTCATTTCTAGCTTATCAGATTTCACTTTATTTTCATTCTCATACCCTCTCATTCGCACCAGAAAAAAAACGCAGAGGGTCTGGATCGGAATTCAAATTTTAGAAATATACACGTTTTTGTTTGAAGTAATTCTGTTCAACATTACATGATATAAATAAAATAACAAAAATTCTTATTGTCCATACATCGATCAAAAGTACGCATACTTTGCAACTATTACGAGGCAGAAAGCTACAGATTCTGTTTCGAAATACGTGTAAACTATGCGTACTTGCTTTTGACCGTCTATAAAGAAAAATAGTATACATTGCACCAGCAGAAGTTTGAGAGCAATGCAGAAATCTCAAATTATCTTCCCTAGTTGTGTAATATACTCGTACTATTGATTCATAAAGATTGAGCTCTGCTTCGAGCAGAAAAACAACGCATTCATCAATAATGTAAATACTCTTCTTAAGCATTTCAAATTCTTACTAGTGAAATATTCAACATCTAAAGAATATAGAAAAGTTCTACTAAATCTCCTAAATTTTGGTTTTTGTTACTTTATAAACATGAACCGACAAGGTTTCTTAAAAGATCTCTCTACTATCACCAGTTTGACGAACGTAAGGCAATTTAATGCATTAATACCAGCTTATATTAAATGTTTTTAAGTCCATGAGGAGTTACTCGGGGAAATAAGTTCGGGGCTTCCTCATTATTTAAAGTCTTCGTTAAAGATACGTACCAGTAGTAAATCTAAGGTGATGACATTATCAAATTTACTATACTGTTCTTGAGCCGTATTATTACTATTAAAGATAGAGAGAGCAAGGAATAGAAGCTTATTAAATGGGGTCGAACTCCTGATGAAGAGAGCAAGAATATCGGCATATAACTCT
Source organism: Diorhabda carinulata (assembly GCF_026250575.1). NCBI lineage: Eukaryota > Metazoa > Arthropoda > Insecta > Coleoptera > Chrysomelidae > Diorhabda > Diorhabda carinulata. Next base: position 19,397,225 of record NC_079462.1, read on the forward strand.
TCATCTCCCTCTATTCTCATTAGATTGTCACCACGTCGCAGTTAGGATTAGAGAGAAATAGAGAGTGGTAAACCGATGTTTTTTCTCTCTTTCTATATATCGCTCTCTCTATCTGTAATATTAACTCTATGTCTTGACCGTCCGATGATATTTGTTGATATGGGTCTCATTTTTAAGTCTAAACTATCTATAATACTTCATATTATAGCGATATAAAGCTTACTAACAGAATAAATGACTTCTTGGTTCGAAATTCACTTTACTTCACTGATCTTAATACTTTAAACACATTGCAATATCTTGTCAAATCTAAAATTGAGTTCAAAGAGACAATTTTATTAGGTAATATTCAGGAACTTGAATCAGTTTCAAAATAATCATTTTGTTGATAGCTCAAGTTCTCATATGACTTCTCCTTAGATGTATGTTTAATATTTTGAGAGTGGCTAAGTTCTAAAATTTTTTTAAATATTAAAATTGATATTTGTGATTTTCGGATACCTGCGATTCGTCTTTTAATGAATGAATAACTATAAAATTGTGATTCATTATCATAACATTTATTTTCGCTAAACTTATGTTCTGTAATTTTCTTGCTACTTGTGCAAACTGTATTTATATGAATAATTTATTGTAAATAGTTTTTGTAAATGTATTTATTCCTTTAGGTATTTGTATATATTAAAATTTGTATGCATCTGGTTACCTAATATGCCAAAAATTATTAAGTTATTAATACATGTGTAATTGTGTAGTAAAATTGTTGTTATCATAAATGGAATATCTACTTAATATATTTCGTATTTTTTCAATTCAACCATCCCCCTCAACTTCCATTCCTAATGTTTAAAAAAAGTTACAAGAAAAAAAATATAAAAGAACTGAAACAAGATCCGGAAGGTGTAGATATTATTCATCAAATATACCTTTGGTTGAACTAATAACTCTATCAAGAAAATTTATTCAAAGGTAGAGACCGTTCCATCTATAGGCAAGGTCATACCGTCGGTTTTTTGGGATGCGCGTAGGATAATTTTAAGCGAAAAAATCAAGCATAAACTTAATATATTTCGTATTTTTTCAATTCATCCACTCCCTTCAACATCCATTCCTAATAATTAAAAAAAAGTTACAAGAAAAATAATATAAAAGAGCTGAAACAACCTTAGGTTGAACTAAAAACAAGAAAGAAAATTTGTTTTTATATGTTTTATGTTGCTTATTCACGCCACAGCGTGTATAATGTCACTTTCCAAAAACTCAGGATTTTTAAGCTTCTATCATTAACCCGAGAAAGTTTTATTTCAAGTGTTAACGTTCAATGATTGATCTGGCAGAAGTAGGTACCCTTGTAACTAAATAAAACTACTAATATATGTTTTGAAAGCTCATTCAAATATTCAACAATATTGATTTTTCAAATAAATGTATCATTGGCATTGATTAAAATGCAATTTAAACTAATACTACAAACATTTCCAATAGTGGCATTCCAATGTCTGTTGTCTGTTTCCATCCTACTTTCCGTTGTATTTGATCCAGACCACTTCATAATGGTAGACACACGTTAAAACGCATGCGTATATTTTATGGAGTCACCTAATTTAAAGTAACTCACAATTTGCAAGGTATATCATCCAAATGTATTAATTCCAACCACTAGATTGAATCATTTATTTATCATACCTTAAGAAAGATTTTAGATATACAGACAGAAAATGAATTGCAATGACTTTTAAATGGCTATAAAATGGAATCACTGTAGATTGATAAACAAATCGACGACAAGCAGTATATTGAACTGAACAGAAGGGAACAACGAGTGGTGGACGCGTGTAATTTGAATCCCTATTAAAAGTATGTGAGCGAATTCAAAACGATTGGCACAGGAGCGGATCATCAAATTTCTCATTATCTACATGGAAATTATACAATTTTATGAGTTTGTTCTATCACATATATCTATCATATATTAGTAGATAATGAATAAATCAATTGTTCTCACTACCGGCTTTTAAACGTAACTTTATCGTCTTCTATTGTTCATTATTAACAAAGATTGAAATATGCCTTGAACTAGATCTCAATCTATTTGAGAGAATTCATTTGGGTAGGTTAGCAAAATAGATTTCTTTATGTCATCTCTTGTTAAGAAATATCAATATTTTCTTTAATGCTAAGCATCATTCGTTTGAGCTAGATCTCTTAAAATTAGAGTACCAATAAGTTTTGTGTTGTATTTACGAATAATATGCATATTTTTCTCATAGCCACAGTTTTTATATGCAATGTAGGTTCTTTCGCACAAAACCTGTGTTGTTTTTGCAATTATTCCACTTCTTCGACCTGTGCTTTAGTTTCATGATAAACATAATCACTAAAATCGCTCATTTTCAAAAATATCGACCCCCTGCCAGCGATGTGATTGTAGTCCTGAACTTAGTTTTGCAAGGACCAGTCCTGGTCTTGCATATGCGGTCCTGCATATGAAGTGCAATGCATATTACAGAGAAATTATTGTACAACTTTGTAGTTTACTACACATTGATGATACAAATAGGGAAAAGTCTTCCTGGTGCCATCAAGTTAATCATGAATGTGCTAACAAAAAATCTTTATAGTTTTTCTATTTTTCGTATGATCAGTTAATTATATTTGAATAAGCAATTTTCTGAAAACTGTGTTTTACTAACCAGGATATTATGTGAGGTGAATTGGAATATGAAAAGTAATTTCAAGGAAATAAGATCACCTCCGAAAGCAGCATTGATTCTAAAATGAAAACTAAAAGAGACCAAAATCTTTACAGAAAAAATAATATTGTGTATTATTTTTAGGAATGAGAGAGGAATAACAAGGCTTCAGAGAAAATAGATCGACAATAGACGCAATTTACATTCTCAGACAAACCCACTTCGATTATCTAAAGCCCCTGTTCCTTTATTTTGTCGATTTCAAGAAGACAATTGATACAGCACTAATAGCTGACATCATTGATATAGGAGAATAGTTCCAGAAGTACCTGGCCTGACCTAGAGCTAGTGGTAGTTGCTTAAGAAATAATACCGTATTAGAAATTACACAATCTATATAGCGTATGTTTCAAGTTTGAAGACGCCACGTTATTCAGTATTTGTTTGGCAGCCATCAATAGTGAACGTTTTCAATGAATTTGTAAATATGGAAAAAATTGGTAATCGTTTTGTGGTACAATACTTTTATTTAAAAAGCCTTACCACAACCAAAATAAAAGCTCTAGGTGAGACTGCTCCTTCGTTATCAACAGTATAATTTTGGGTGGCAGAGTTTAAATGAGGCCGTAAGACCTGAGAAGACCAGTATCGCATTGGTCGACCAAAGAAAGTGATGACACCAAAAATGGAGCAAAAGCAGCGTAGTGAAAATGTTTCCATTGATTGTTTGACCATGTTTCATGACTATGGATGAAACGTAGGTCCATCACTTCACACTTAAAACAGAAAAACAATCAAAAGATTGGACTGAAAAAGGAGAACCGACTTCAATGAAGGCAAAGACCGTTCCATCTGCAGGCTAAGTCATGGTGTCAATTTTTTGGGATGCGCCTGGGATAATTTTCATTGACTATCTTGAATAAGAAAAAACTATCAACGACGAGTAATATGCGAACTTATTGCAAAGTTTGAGAAAAAAATCAAGCAAAAATGGCCGCATCAAGACAATCTACTAGCTCACACAACCGTTATTGCAATGGCCAAATTAATGAATTAACGTTTGAATTGTTACGAGATTTAGCCCCGTCGGATTATTTTCTGTTCCCAGACCTGAAAAAATGGCTCAGTTGTTCAAAGATTTTCTAATAATGGAGAGGTGATGTCGGCAGTTAAAGCTATTTTGAGGAGCTTGACGATTCTTAGTATAAAAAGGGTATTGAATTTATCGAATATCACTGGGAAAAGTGTATAGGGCTGAAAGGAGATTACGTTGAAAAATAAAGTTGTAAACTAGCTGTGAACGACAACTCTATCACCAGTGTATGCACATATTTAGGACTCGAGATTACAAGCGCCAGAAACTCACATTATGAGGTACGAACCCAAGTAAATAATGTCAAAACAAATATATGCCCACCTATAGTAAAGTACGCACATTTTTCTATGGCAATTATAAACTAAACTTCTTATTGGGACATCCGATTTCTATAGTTAATAAATAAATATATTTGATTCCTTAATTCGGCCCTGTTAACATTAGGGATAAACCTTCATATAGGGCATTGTGCTCGTCTCCAAAAGTACCAGATGTTGGAAGGGACATGATTAAAGTTAAAATTCGAATTAAAGCCAATGGTTAATCTGTTAAAAGATTCGATAGTGACAGATAAGTTAAATCGCGGGGGCCCAATGCTGTTTGTCCTCTTCCCCTTCGGTTTTCTGTGTAGGTCACTAAACACCGAATTATTGTTATTGCATCTATGCTTGGTTAAAGATTCTCGAAAGGATAATGAATTGATTATTTGGGTAATTAGCTTTTAACGTTAATTGTAATACCATTATATTCCCTATAAAAATCCGAGGTTACACTAATTTACGAATAAAATTTATTTAAATAGATCTAAGGCCTAGCTGAAAAAGGATATTGTAAACAAATAGGTACAGAAATATAAAATAAAGTATAGTTCAAATAGAAACTATTACTTCATAATAACTGAAAAATCCTATTGGTTCTTGTAAGGGTTGTATATGAAGATCGTCCAAGGAATGTTGTACTAAATTCTTCTGTAAACTAATTATATTTCTTGGGATTATCGATATCAAAATATTGAATACAGGTTAACCATTTTCTTACCTGGAGCTTAAGTAAAATGTATTTTATAGTTCTTCCTATATCAATTGCAGAAGGCAGTTATGCGAGGAACAATCAATATTGCAGAAATACGCACGGCACTCATACAAAATTAAGAAATGAACAATAATGTTTACTCCTCGGTTTATTCGGTAAACATCTAACAAACTGTCAGTCCACTTGGACTCATTATCTCCACTGTTTACCAATGAAAGCATTGAATCGTAAACATAAATGCATTTCTATCAGCCGAAGCTGTCGGAAGGCGTATGTGCACAATTTCTTCGAAATATTCCTGCCAGACAATATGCAACAAGCAGTGAAAAGAATGAAATTGCACAGTGCAGTGAGAATAAAGACAGGCATGAATTTAATAAAAAATATTTAGATACACACGCACAGCAAGTTATTTTAAATATATTCGATATTTAAATAAGGAAAATATTCAATAATCTGATAATGCAATCGTAATAAGAATTGCTGAATTAACTAGAGTAAATGAATATTCCATTTATCGAGTAGTCACAAAAGGGGTTGATGTGGATCATTCACAGAACCGAAAAACACGTAAAGAAAAACTGAAAGCTACTCAAGATTTTATACGTAGGACAATTTATAGTTTATATAAGAAGAACAGGGCTGCGACATTAGAAGTAATACAGCAAAAAGTAGTAGATTGCCCAGAATACAATTATACCAATTAGAGACATTGCGACAAGTTAAGTCAGCATGTGGCTTTAAACATAAAAAAACTGAATAAACGGATGGCAATAACCGAATCGTCAAGGATAGTTCGATGGCGTCAAGATTATTTGGGTCAGATAAAAGTCTACTGAAGTTCTAATAGACGTATGGGGTACATAAAGGGCTCAATTCACGTCTGGTATCCTGTTTTAACCAAACTCCCTTACAGACAGGTACATTTTACTCGTCTATTCACGTTTTATAATTTAATATTCAGTTGTAGCAAGTTAACGAGGTATAATAATGATTTTTTTTCAAGTATCAAGTAGGACTACAATTAAGTGCATCTCTCCAAATAACGACGTATAATGCCGTCCAATTTATAATGATTCGATTGCTTTTTAACGGATACTTTCTCGCGTAAGATATACAAATTTTTAAAAATATTTATAAAAATAATAAATTCATAAAATTACGTATCTACGCCTATGGTAGATCAAACAAAATTTTCGGCGAGGGTTTTTATAATCTGCAATTGATATTGGAAGAACTATACCAACTTATTAATCATAACACCCCCTATCATGTTGGGATAACTACCATGGATGAGGATAAATATAAAGTAATTGGTTGCAACTTAACCTTACCTAACCTAACCTTAGTATGTAGATAGGAAAATGGTCAGCTCGGACACAACTAGAATTGACCTTTACAGGTCCGGTTGATTAACTTAAGGTGAAACGTAAAATGTGATGGAGTTCTAATTATCACATAATGTGTGAAAATAGTTAAAATGAACATAGTATTATTACCACAGTGCCAAAAATCAAATTATGAAGTTAATTTTAAATGAAGTGTGATTCTTAAAAAAATTAGACTAAAAATAGTTTTAGAATAAACATTTACAAGTTACCAACCATGGATTTTAAACCACTTTCACGAACTATTTTTTTATTGCTAACGAAGCTGATTTTCATTTAAAACCCTCTTTGACTAAAGGCTCATATAAATGATTCATTTCACAAAAAATCTTTATGAAATGTTTCAAGTTAATTTTAATATAGAATAACGAAAATGTATATAATTCCAAGTGAATAGAAAATTGGATGATGAAATTCCATCCAAACAGATAAATTTTAGTAAGAAGATCAAATAATGAAGAACTAATATAATCCCATTGCTTTGCATTTTCTCAGTATCTGTACAATTCCAAAGTTTGGCAACAATGTTTAAATATAACCTCTCTAAATGACTAAAGAAATTGAATTAATATCAGTTTTATGCTTGTAATAATGTTTGATTTCTATACATATTATCTCATTGAGTTTTTTCAACTATTAATACCTAAATTTTACAATAAAGCATTTAAAATAAGTTTATCAGCTTATATTGGTCTATTTTTCTGGGCAATTTTTAATTAAGTGTTTATTAACGTTACGATTACCACAAACGGCATCTTATCTACCAAGTCAATCAATAGAAAATCCTACATCCAAAGCTAGATACACATTGAGTACAATAATAATAATACAACCAACAGTCTTCTGAAAATAAATTGGTATATTATACGAATGAAAGGGCGCGTGTAGAGTGCCAGATAACGATCTCCAGATTGTATCTGTCCCTAAAGGGAGTGCATGGCCAAATATTAAGGGCTAAGGGTCTATTAAATGATTATCTAAGCAAACAAAAATAATCTATTTAATTAGGATCGCGCGTTGAATGCCGGAAATTCGGTTTTTGGGGGTCGCGTGCTCACCACAAAAACATAAAATTGTTATTTGTTAGCAAATTCGAAGAGGGGAAGCAGCACTTGTTGGTTCTGACCAAAGAATTATAATTAGATTAAATTATGTTCACTATTTTACCTTTGGAAGTTAGAAAGGTAACTGACAAGAACGCATGCTCATTTATCATCCAGAAGTGTTCAATATATAAAGGCTATGTTTTTATTGGGATTTGTTATTGGAGATTTTTTATAATATACTTTCACTTTCACCAGAAGGAGATGATGAGTATTTCTTTAATTGATAGATTTGGACAATGATAATGCCTATGAGCCGTCACTTGATCAACACTATACACAGGTCCTTCTCTACTACTTTATTCTACTTCCTTTAATCTATAATTCATAAGTTATGTGTACAATTCAAATTTTTGATCTTTGTTTCTTCGCCGTACATAGTATGTAAATTTTTATTTTGGTCTTTTCATTAAGTATCTCGCTAGTTAACATCTCATTTGTATGATATGATCTGTTAATTGCTGATATTTTCCTTTTCATTTCTAATTTGGAACTGTTTGTAATATCCATAATTTCACTCTTATGTTCACATCTCCCTAATCCCATTACTGTTTCTTATCTTTCTTATCTACTGTTTCTTATCATCTCTCTTAGTGTTCTAGTGATAGATTGAATAGTGTTGCATTTAATGATTAACCTTGTCTCACTTTTTTAATAATTGGGAATTCTCCGGTTTCTTCTTTGCTGGTCAGTACACTTGCTGTTGACTTTATGATCTATTGATTCAGTCAAAGGCTTGTTGGAAATCTACAAACAGTATTTCAATATCGATCTGATATTACTTGCTTATTTATTAAAATGTATTGCATCTATTGTGTACTTACCTTGCATAAAGCCACACTGGTAGTCCCGTATAATCTGTTTTACTTGCTGGCATATCTGTATTGTTGACATTATTTTGAATGGAAGGTCTAGAAGTGTAATTCTTCTTTAGTTCTGGCACTGTTGTGATATTTTTTGTGAGTATTGTGACGATTTGTCCATTCTTCTGGCATCTTTTCCTCTCTCCATATACTTTTTAACAATTTATCTAGACCATCCATGTTTATTTCAACTTTTCTAGGTGTTCCCCATTCTTATACTTTCTTATACCTAACTCTTCGACCGAAAATCTAAATTTGAAGATGCTTCCTAACTATATAACCAAAAAATTAGCAGAATGATGTAAAACAAGTTATAGAAGACGAAGATACATTCTGAGACTTGATATGTTGATAAAGGAAGAAAGTGAACCAATTATCATTTCTGTGGAAAGTGAAAAAACTGATTATGACTTCTAAGCAGCTTATTTATTTAGATATATAACTTCATATTTATATTAATTACAATAAGTACTTGAGGCGCTTCAAGGAAATGTGCCAACCTTTTTTATAGCCTGAGGTGGGGACTTTCACCTCACTAAACAACCCTCTTCTTTTATCCATGATTGGGAGTTGTGTACACCGGGAGGACAACAAGTTTTCATATCATCATCTCATCTCTCGTACTTCCTTTCTCCTATAATATATTTAACCATGTGTGCTCCTGTCCTCTTTCCCCTTTTTGGTCATAGCCTCGGTCATGAATTTCGTTACCACATTCCAGGTTTCCTTATTAATCATATTTCCTATGATCTCACCGACCGGTGGCAATTCTCCTATTTGGTTTTCGAGTGTTTTTCTTTTCCTCCTCTATCGAACACATTCGTACAGGAGATGGCTCGACTCGTCCCTTTGGCCACATGTTACACATATTCATCCGAGGTTTTCTGGATTTTTTTAGTGAATGTGCCATAAGAACCTGCGTGACGTAGTAGGAATTGGTAGCTTCTGATGTCTTTTCTTAGTGTTTTTGTCCACTAGGCCTTTGAGTCTAAACTTTCCCACCTCTCCTGCCACTTTCTGTACGTTCTTCCTATTGCCATTCTTCTGTTGCCGGCTAGCTTGCTCCCTCCGTTGTGCTGTCTTTTTGTTTGCTTTTTCGACCGCGTATTTGATATGTTCCGAAAAGTTGAAATTTTTTGTTATGACCCTTAAATATTGTAGGCCCTTTTATTACCAGAATTTCCTTTTTTGCGGAGCTATTCTGAGGCTATTTGTCCCAATCCATTGGACTACTAGAGCCAGAGTATTTTTTTCTCTATTCCTAACCTCAATTTCCTTATTCCCCTCAACATAGTATATAAGGTCGTCTGCGTAGGCTGTGGTCGCCACTTTTGGCCCGTAGCTCTACTTTTGGATTCTGTTATACATTATGTGCCGAGCCCTGTGGGACACCCATCGAACACTTATGAGAAATGATGCCAAATGTCACCCTCCTGCCACTCAGATAGTTCTGTATATATTTTACCAAGTATGGGCTTATTCCTCCTTCTTTGCTATTTTGCAATATTGAAAGCGTTTTTAATGTCAATCGCCACAATTACACCCCATTTGTGACTAGTATTTTTTACCATTTCTTGCAAATCCTTCATTGCCGACACCGTTGATCGTTTAGATCGGAAGCCGTGCTGGTGCGGAGATAGTAAGTTTTTGTTTTCAATCTCCTCAGCTAGCCCATTTGTAATCATGCGTTCTAGTAGTTAACCAAAAGAGTTAATCAGGTATCTGTAACTACTTGCCTCATTTGGGTATTTTCCCTCCTTCGGGAGTAGAACGACTCTAGCTGTCTTTCAGCTGTCAGGAAATAGATTATATACTATTTTTAGGAGAAAAATGAAGGCACTTAATATTAACAGTTTACTATTTTCTATACTATATTAATTTCGTGTTTCTCTACTGAAATATAGAATAAATTATTGGTTGATTCCTTACAGGATTTGGGGATTGAGAATTTTCGAGGTAGTCATATTAAAATCTTGTTACAATTGTCTTAGGCCTATGGTTATAACCATAAACATTTATATCTCATACTTTATACAGAATCTTCCTGGCGAGTGAAGAGCTGAGCCCGAATACAAAGTTGAGAGTATACAGCACAGGAATACACCAGTCATAGCATATGGAGTCAAAACCTGTCAGAGAATGACGAAGAGGATCTTCAAATATTATAGAAAAAAAACTTAAGGAAGATACTGAGATTGATCAAGACTGACGGAGGATACTTAAGAAGGTTAATAAATCCGAAGAAAAACAAATAATTTTTAAATTGAATCTCAAATCTCAAGATTTCGACTGATAGTATACTTTATATTTCACGATCTGTCATTCTTTTCAACTTCCCACAGGAATATGCAATTTTTGTGTTAAGTAGCCCTGTGGTTTTTTGTAGAGCAAACTTTTAATAACACACATTCTAAAACTAAAATTATATATTAAACCTCAGCACGCTCGCAGTGAACGACAATTGTAAACGATGATATTGTACAGTGTGTTCTTATTAAACACATGGGTGGTATCAAAATTGATTATAGAGTAGAAGCTTTTGTGTGAATGTTTTGCAGCTATTCTTTGAATGCGGTGCTAGAAATGGGAGGAGCAAAATAAGAATGGAAAAACATGGCTTCCGTATGAAATAAGTGAGGTAGTTTATTTTATTTCTTTAAGTGATGTATGGTATGAAATCTGTTCAACAATTCTATAAAGTCAGTGAAGAAACTGGTAAATCTTTGGAAATGTAACCACACACGGAAGGGATTTGGGAAGAAAAATAGCTTCACAAATACTATGTTGAAAGAAAATTACAGCTCTTACAAAGTTATAGATTTTTATAGTTTTCGAAAACACACACCGATATTCCTAAAAAATTACCATAAGTGGTCATTTTTGTATTTAGTGATGGAAACAACTAAAATTACTAAAATCTGAGGCCTACACTGCTTATGGATTTTAAAAAATTTCAGTTAATTTTGTTAATATTAATATATGTGTTTTTAAGCGACATGGGGGATGGAAAACTTCGATCACAGATATGGAAGATTATGTGAAATGATGAAATACAAATATACAAATAAAATTTTCGATTGTGAAATTTCAGAATCAAGTGCTACATCTCTATAGCAGTTGCTTTTAAGTCAGAAATGGATAGTCAGTTTTCACTTCTGTAACATATTTTTAATACTTTACTACAGGCAATTTTAGCATTCGAATGCACACTTTGTAACTCAATAGTTTTCATTGATATTCTTCAAATTTATAGATCATAACAACAACCTGATTTAACTTAAGATAATGTCTATTAAATTATTTCTACGAAAAGAAACTGAACGGATTATTATATGTTTCTCTATCTCATACATCGCTTTCATGTATATAAAATCCTATTTCTATTTGCTTTCATAATAAATTCAGAGCAAAAATAATTCACTGAAAGAAATGGCATGTATCAGAAACAATATTTTGGCATTCCCAAAAATGTAAACTCCATTTGAGGATGTGAATGGATCGAGTGCCAAATTTTTTCGAAAACAGATGAAATTATCGTTGGTTAATACTATGTAGAAATGATGCTAATGTCATATTTTATAATCAAAATCCCTAAAAAAGTTTGTCACCACTTAATATCATCATCAGGAAGAAATCTTTGGCTCCCCTATATGGAATATGTGGAATAATACATTATCTTATATAATAAAAAAATTGATGATTTCCATTCCGAGTCCGTTCAGGCGTTCTACCCAACCGATTTGCTTAATTTTTTTTTTTTTTCAATGAAAGGTATTGATGCACAGATCAGCCATCAACTATCGGATTTCATCTAATTTTCACCATTCTCAAGTTATACTCAAATGCGATTTCCCCCTGTACATTACACTCTCTTAAACACCTTCTTTCTTTTGAGTTTTTGAACACTTAAATCGGTTGAGTTGGAGAGGCGCTAGGCGCGAACATTCAATGTGGAGTTATGGATTTTTGTAGGTTTTTGGCAATTTTTCCACATTCAAAGATATATATCTCAGGTTCTAATATAGCTACAGAGTTCGTTTTGGCTTAAGAACACTCGCTGAAACACCTTCTTTCTTTTGTGTTTTTGAACACTTAAATCGGTTGAGTTGGAGAGGAGCTAGGCGCGGACATTCAATGAGCTATGGATTTTTGTAGGTTTTTGGCAATTTTTCCACATTCAAAGATATATATCTCAGGTACTAATATAGCTACAGAGTTCGATTTGGCTTAAGAACACTCGCTGAAACACCTTTTTTCTTTTGTGTTTTTGAACACTTAAATCGGTTGAGTTGGAGAGGAGCGGACATTCAATGAGTTATGGATTTTTGTAGTTTTTTGGCAATTTTTCTATGCGAGCGAAGCCGCTGGTAAAAGCTAGTTTATATTTCTATCCAAAACTATGCTTCCGTGTTGATTTTCATAAGAATATACAAGGACATTATCAGAAAAGATAACAAACTTTCATTCCACCGGTATATATTTGGTTCAATTTCCATATAAAATACTCTTAGCCGATGTTCCAATAGCTATTAAATATATAGAAATATTTCACACTTAATTAATTTCAACAAACTCTCAATACCGTTTCAATGAGTTTCTATAACGTTTTTACCCGATTTATATCACTGAAGGAGTCCAAATATAATAGCACTCTTTTTTTAAATCATAACAATAATTGCATTATACTGTTTAGTTTACAAAAACACCCAACTTCATTTGTAATACACTCTCCTCTGTTCAACCACCCTCTTTTTATTAATATCCCCTTGCGATTACTTGGCAACCCCGCGGTCTTAACACTAACACAGTTATAATTAACACACTTCCAAAATAAAACGATCTCAGTATGAGTATTCTCATTTAACGGATGCATTCATGATGAAGGTAAAATTATTGTAACGTGGTTCTTTTAAATGTGATGTCCATAAAAAGACAAGAAGTTAGTTCATATTTATAAAACTGTTCAAATTCTGTATTATAAACCTTTGTTGTCTTCACTTAACGCCATTAATTTTGAACTTTTTGTGCTTTTACAAAAGTCACTTTAGCTTCATGCTTTATTCAAAACTTTATGGTTTTTCTCATTTTACCCTCATGCAATAGATTTAAGATGTTTCAATAATTATATTTGGACAAATTTCTATTACCAATAAACTATTTTGTCGGAAAGTGTAAAAAGTTTAGAATCGCAAGTTAGGTACGCTGCTCTTACAAATTAATCAAAAATAACCATGTACGGGGTATTAATAACTTTAAGATTCAAACAAATGTAATAACCCCTCAGCTAATCGCATAATACGAGTATATGATTGGCAACTGAGAACTTTCTCTCTTTACTGATAGAGAGCGTTGCTTTATTCTTTGAATAACTTTTGTTAGTGCTCTACTTTGCAGTTTGTCACGTGATAATAGTCACATTACAGAAACGATCGTTTTTGGAATATTTTACATTTTAATTTCCGTAAAGGAAAGAAAGTTGCTACGGCTCACAAAGAAATATGTGAAGTTTATGGTGCGGATTGCTTAACAGAGCGCACGTGTCAGAATTGGTATAAAAAATTCCCTTCTGGAGATTATTCCCTCAAAATTGAGCAACCTTCTGGTCGGCCTACTGATGTTGATGATGACCAAATGAAAGTCAAAGAGGAACATCATATAACTTGATACCTCACGAAAGGAATTCATTTAACACAAAGAATCAACATTTGCGATATGCACCTTAAACGAAATGATAAGAATAATCACTGGTGAGGAAAAATCGGTCCTTTACAGTAACATAGTTCAAGAACGATCATGGATTAAGTATGATGAACCATCACAAACCAGAGTGGAATCATGAAGCTGAAAGAAAGATGGTAAAAGGTCATTGAGCAAAAGAGAAAATATATAATTGATTAAAAGCTATTGTTTTATTTTATACTAAAAAACGAAAATTATTTTTTCGCCAACCCAATATATCTACAAAAATAGAAACGATTCTATGAAATGACTATGATCCGATTATTTTATTCAGTTTGCGAATAACAGCAAACAGATCTGATGAATCCGATTATAGTTTTTCAAGAGCGGTTGAATTCAAATACGAGTAATGTAGAAAAAAAATTCTGTCTGATATTAGGGTAATTCAGAGTGATAATTTTTTAGGATAAAACTGTTACAAAAAGAAATGAAAATATGTACTTTATTATTAATATTTTATGAACCAACTTTGGTTTTACAGACGTGACGATTTATCATCTGACATTTTAGTAATTAACTTTTTTTAAATCTAAGTAAGTTGTGTCAGATAGCCATAGCAAGTAGTAGAAGATGGCTATATTATTTCTTCTTCCTTTTTCCTTTTCCTTCGCCCTTACTTTGATTTTCCTTGTCTTCAGTCCTTTCCTTTGCCTTTTGCTTCAGTCTTTTCCTTTTCATTTCAAAATGTGTACGAATACAATTTCCGTGCGATTTTTTCAGTTTTTTAGTAGTTTTCACATCAGCTAACACAATCTTATTTGTAGGCTTCTCCAGCTGAATCTTCACTATCCAAATATATTTTACATTCTTCTTCAGAAGTTAATTCTGCTTTCTTTTTGTACAAACGAGGCTTGTCATTCTTAATATTTTGTTTCTTTTCTATTTTTTCTTTTCTTTTTTTTTTGATACTTTCTCTGTCAGCCAGTATTTTTGCTACTTGTTTTGCACGTTTTCTTGTGTGTTGTCAATTTTTGGGGTTGGACTTACAAAGAAATTTAGGAATTTTGAGGTTACTGGTTGGGATGACTTCGACTCATCCCCCAATAGTTCTGCGAATTGACTTTTATTTGAAATGTTAGTTTGTGTTGGTCCTTTATTTTGCTCTTCATAGATGTCTGATATGAAAGCATAATCAGGAATAATGGAAGGGTTATATGGATATATATTCCAGTAGAGCTGAACCCAGGAGAAGCATTCCTTCAAGACAAAGATTTTCTCCAAGATTCTGACCAAAGAGTGCCAAATTGTGGATATCCAAAATATCCATATCCAAAATTTGGATATGGATGTTTCTGCCAGAAGGCATGTACATGATAAAAGAAATAAGGACGGTGCACGAATGAATTTATCAAGGACGAAAAAACCAGGAAAGGACTATAGAAAGTCGAGATCTTGAGGAATATGGTATGCCAAAATTTGCTGATATTTTTCACATATAATATCTTGGTTTACGTTTTTCATTATATTTGATAAATTTTGGAATAAAAGTTGAAAACAGTTAGGAAGAACAGAACCGTGAACCGTAAATTAGTTGATTCCAAAATAATGAAGAGGTAAGGAGCAGATTTCTATCTTAGATTTTACAGTTTCTCCTAAATTGATATGGAATTGAGCTATCTAAAAATTACTAGACCTAAAAGGGCTCGTATGTACTGTATCACTTCGAAAGAATCCCACTCGATAATATGCCAATAGAAAAGTAGAATAACGTCCCTGTAAAAGAATGAAACCACTAAAACGTGCAAGACTTATCAGTTACATTACAAGATAAATGTTTTGATGAATTTCATGAATTACCTAGAAACAAAAATAATATTCTGTTATCTTTATTTCCATGGGTGCCCAAGGTGTCATTAATGATCCAAGATCAAAATCGAGAACTACAATTCAAAGATTATAATTATCAATCATTTTTAGGACATATTCATTATTTTTCAACACTAAATTTTTAATCTAATAATTTTAAAATATTGTTATAGATCTGGGTGTTAATGGTTTAATTTCGTTTCATGAAAAAGCTCAAATTTAGTAGCAGCTCATTTCAATTTAGTTCTATATACTTCAACTGAAGGGACAATACACCTGAGGAAGAGTTTACAGTTAGCATCTGAGTTAAACAAAACATTCAACATATGATTAATGCCACATAATTACTAAAAACAAATCTTGACTGTTTCTATTATTTACTACAAAGACTTTACAAACGACTAATAAAGAAAGATGTAATTGGTTTATGTAGAATACAAACTTCAACGGCAAAAGTATTTCTGAAAGGTAGAGCGAGCAGAGAATCAAGTTTATTAGCTATAAAATTAATCGAAAACATACACTGCACGCAAAAACAGAGATAAAAACTGTTAAGTACACTGCAAATATTGACGTTAATTATTTGAAAGTTGGATTTAGAAAAAAGAACTATGATAAGCAATCAATTCTGTGTGTCAAGTACTTAACATCAGTAAAATAACTAGAACAAGTAGAAAAAGATACGTAAGTTCACAAATAACTGAAGTAAAGGAATTATGCAAATAAATTTATTAAAAATATTCAAACTTATATCATAGATGAATTCAATTAAATATTCTGGTCAAGATATGCTGCTATTCAAATTCGCACTTATAAATAAACCATTAGAAATAACTGGCATCTGCCTCCTGACACTTCACGACAACTCGTGAAGAGGGTCCTTCTCACCTAAACGAAAAACCTATAAAGTTTTGAATTTAACACCCCTGTTTTTTCCAAACAACGAAATAAAAGAAGGTACTAAATAAAAAAATTCAACGATTATCATTTTGACCTGACCCATCATTACAAACAGTTCGTTTTATCTACCGAAAGTAGTTCTTGTGTGTCTTGTTCGTAAGAACTAAATACTTTCGTTAGTAATTTGCTTGGTTGTAACTCAATAATGACATATTCGAACTGTAATTCTACACCAATGTGTATAAAGCCCTTAAAACGAGATCCCTTTTGTGCAAATCCTCCCTAAAACTTCTCATATTTCAAGGACCTTAATAGTCCTGTTTAGCTCAATAAAAAATAAATTTAGGGCATTAAATGACACCGAAATCAATAGACATTGTCTAAACTTGTTAATGTTTCAATGTAGTTAACGAATAAAGAATAAATCCATTAAAAAAGCTTTCACTCCAATAAAATTCGTTTTTCTTATATAAAATACAATAAAACAAAAGTGATTGTCGAAATAACAGGAGAAAGTGATTTTAAAAAGACTCTAGAAGGAGTGAAATTTCAATATCATACAGAAAAACGAGCTATTTTAAAAATAAATGCCGCTTTCAAACACACAACCAACAACACCACTACCATTCACGTCTCGTTATATTAGCTAGATGTAACTACCCATCTATGTATCTGTCAATATAACCAAGTATCTAACTATTCAGTAGGTTTGATTTCGTTTGATTCCGTTTCCTGGTAACCTGAAGCATTCGTTTATCAACCAAATCACCGTCGATATAGAATAATGTAGCCGTAGGCTTAGCCCCCTTTCTATCTATTTACATAATATACTTTCTACTCCTAGTAACAAAATGTAATATTTTGTTCAAGCGTATAGTAATATCTATATTATTTTCGGCTACTCAGATCGTGTATTCTTTTACTAGTAAAATAATGAACGCTCATTATTGTACTAGTATCAAAATAATGCGAAAGATAGCAACGTCTTCTATGTAAAAATGTCTCAAGTAGAAGAATTTCAATGTATTATTTTTACGCTTGAAGAAAAAATAGTAAATGTCACTTGGAGCAGAAGACCCATTATATACTTCGCCCAGTTTGCACAGCCTCGGCAAACGCCTCGGTAGTGGAATAATCTAGGCTCAAAAATAATGATAGCCTTCTACTCCTAGTAACATAATGTACTATTGTTTAATGGCGCCATTTTCACATTAAGATAACATTCGTTACGTATCAACGGAGTTTACTCTAAAAAGCGTTAAATTCAATAGTTTTCAGAAGAAAGAATCATATATCGATGCCACTCTAAATCATCCTGATTCCAAATCTAATGAAAATCACAAACTCAACGTACATCCCTCTTTTTCTCATTTACCCATTTATTTATCTACCAATCTATTACATGATTAGCTATATTTTGATTTACAGTTAAAAGGAGGAACTAATTCGATTTCATTTGCATATTTTTAGTTTCATTTCTTTCTTCTTCTACTATATTGATTGGTAATGAGCTACTCCTATGATGAGATGATATAAAAATTATTTTTAGATGAAGTTCATTGTGACCCTAGTCCCCCCTGGAAACTTTTAACCAAAAAGTTGTAGTCGACTTTATTTAAAATATATACAGTTTTTAATTTTTTCAGATGAGGAGGAAAATGGGCATCTGCACTATCAGTGGCCATTCGAGGCCGACCGGTCTGTGACACTGTACTACACTTATATGACACTAAAACCCCTTCTATTAAACCTAAACTTTTTTCCATTTTGGACCCCTCGTAAGGGACACTCAGAATAGCTGTTCTTCGCTCGATTTGCGCTTGATCAGTATATTTGTCGCTCCGTGATTTTTTTAGCTCACGGGGTTTGGTCATCGACCAAATTGTCATGTTCCTTCGCCCATACAATAATTTCTACGTACTCCGGTACGGCGCCCCAGTTCTCTCCTTTCGTGATCATAATCCCAATGATATTCTCGGGAGTGAATTTTCAATTATTTCATGCAGTATCTTACTTTATAAATTCCAATTACTGCAAATGCAGATTGTGTAATCTTTGTTGTAAGCAGCTTGTCCGCAAGCGAGACAAGTAAGTATCTCTACCTTTCCTTGTTGTTGGATCGAAAGTGCCCGTGTCTAGAGAGTAGTAGGGTCAAGTAACAGTTCACCTCTATTCGGCCTTTGACATGTAGTCCTTGTTGATTTCCTATCACACTTCTATTGCCACTGGTCCATGGTCATGGTTCTTTCCTCGTTGGCATATCTGGCTTTGTCGATGATTTCACCGGCCTTTCACGCGTTACGTCTTCTTTTGTATATCCTCCTGCGTTCAAGTGCTAGCAGATCAATCGATTCCCGCAATGGCTACTACTGCTGGTTCTGAAACAGAGCGTTATGCATTGTATATTCTAAAAGTCTTTTTTTGGTAGCAGTCAAACTCCGATATTTCTCATTAGTCGATTGAGTGATTATGTGATTGTCAATACTCCATTTGCTCCTTTTCTTATGTTTTTTCATTTTTGAGTCTAGGATGATACTGAATATTTCAAGAAGAGCTCTTCAATTTTCATTGCCTATACAACTGATACTCATAAATTTGAAAGCAGTTTTTTCTACCGAAAGAGTTGTAAAAGTTACCAAAACGCCAGTAAAAGTCACCAAAATAGAAAAAATCGATTCAAAGAACGAAAATCTGGGAGAAAAAATTAGGCACAAAGAACATGGTACTGCAAAGCTTACCAAGAAGACGTTGGAAAAGATACGCGATTGTGCTCGGTGTAATTTCATGAACAATGCATAGGGCTCACCGAGAATGATAAAATAAATTTTGTCTGTTCAGATTGCTGATAATTTTGTCACTGTATAGGTTTCTTCTTTGTTTTGTTGTGATACATTTTACTTATTTTTTCAGAGCGTGCTTACGCACGATTGAAAATTTATATTCAGTTCTTCACAAATATTATTTAATTTAGTTTGTTAGTTTGTTGTCAACATAAATTTGTTTTTTTAAATAAATATATTCAATTAACGAAAGATTTATGTTTTTTACCAAATAAATCACTCTTTATATCATGAACATGCCCTGGGCATATTAGGCACCTCCAATGGGCATATTAACGACAGGGCTGGTAATACGCCCTGAATGGTCAGTATTGAAAAAAACCATATAATAAAAAAATAAAGAACAAATAATCGTGTTGATGTTCATAAATTATATCTTCAAGAATGAGAGTACGCTTTCTATAAAATATCAATGAACATATTTACTAATTTGATCAAGGTTTTTGTTTAATATGGGCATATTTAATGCATCTACCAGACATATATGTTAAGAAGCTTATCTGAAGATGGCTAGGTTGTGTCTTTTAATGGCTCTAGCGATGATCTGTTGTGGTTATCTATTAGTAATCTAACAATTATTCATTGGATTTAGTTATCTAGTCATGGTCTAGCAGCTACAGAACTGTGGAAAATATACGATAAAAAACTGAGGGAGACAACTAAAGACGGAACGAGTAGATGAAACGGATATTGGTTAGAAGGAGTTATTTCTTCATTTTCGAATGCAAAGGCTTTACTTTAAATCTGATCCCTTAGTAGAACCAAAAGACATCCGAAAAATTGAACACTACGGTTATTGTTTTAAAATCATCTACAATTGTAATCTGAATAGATTCGTATAGAATTGACGTTTTGGAAGTGACTGTAGAAAAAAATCTTTGCTACAATAATCAATTATTTCTATTTATTTTTATTTTAACTATTTCTTTCCATTTCTTTCATCTTAGATGTCATTGGTCTTTCTAAAGTCTATCTTTTTGATTTTTATAAATTTTAATTCCTAATCGTTTCTTTGTTTATCGTTATTTTGCGTTTCCAAGCTGACCATTGATGATTTATCTCAAACTTTTTGAATGTTGAAATTCATCTAATCAACATCTAAGTTAATTTCAATCTGAATATTAGAATTCTCAATGTGGTCTAAATTATTAAAATATTATATTTCAAAAAAAGAGTTTCGGTAACCTAAAATATCATCCACACAAAAAAGTTTTCATAAAACTCATTTAGTTCGATTATACTAAATTTCCTCCCTCAACCCTGAAACTCCACTCGAGCCTTATTTAACGAGCAAAATGAACAATTGTATCCGTTCAAATTAAAACGTAACAGTCATTAAAAACGAAAATGAGCGGTGTACAATGGGGATAAAAAAAGCGCAATTAAAAATTTGAATGTAAGACAAAGCGACATCAACGCAAATACTTTCAACCGACATTGTTCTTACAAAAACAAAAGCAAACCAATAGTTAGCAAACGGTTTGTAGGTTATGATAATAGATAGAATCAATGGCGGGTATTTTATGAGAATTGCAGGGGAATACATCATATAATTTGATTGAAATTAGAATCAATATCAATTTAAACTAATAATGAAATTCAGCTCCATCCACAATATCCATATGCAAATAAAGACTTTTAGGTAAATAACCATACTCTTCCTTGAGGTGAACATTAGATATAAAGTACTTAGGCACAGGGCCCTGATGAATTGATTATTATAAATACAAGCATCAATTATATTTTGTGTTGCTTTTCGACTTTTATTACATATGATATGGTAAATCTATACCAATGTTGAAATTGCAATAAAATCTAAAAATACGAGAATGTATCGGTCATTTAGAGATTAAATTATGCTATTGAGGTTAGAGCTCTTATCAATATTTTTATGTTCACAACAGCAATGGAAGATAGCCATTTACCACCAAATAATATATTTTATGCTACTTTGGAGTTTGACACTTAACACTAAAGAGAGAAAAGCTGCAGGTTGTCCTATTATGTCATAAACCATCAAAAAAACTAATAATGATAAAAAGTAGTTTCTACAAATGCATTTAATTATTGTGGGACGAATACTAACTTGATAATTGTCACAAATGTCTTCATTTATAGTTTTTCACAAAAATGTCAACTTTTCATTTCTTATTTAATTTGTATTCATGAAATAAGATAAAAAATCCGAAGTGAATAAATTATTGAATGAACAATTAGATTGAAATTATGAGATTCCGTAGATAATTTTGTTTTTGTAATATACCCGATAACTACATTTTCACAAATTACGTTTTTGCAGTTATAGTAGTGAAATATATCGAGAAAATGACAGCAGAAATTGCCAAAAATCAAATATATAATATCCATTAAACTTATTGGATTATATGGAATCTACATATCATCAATTTGTGTAATTTGTATCATATAGTATAATATGTATAGTTTATTTGATAATAAACTGAAATAGTGAAAATTGAAGCCGTGTCTTCATAATTAACATTTAAAAAAAGAGTTATAGCTAGAAGATAAAACACCTTGTTACTTTTATGTATGGTCACGTAACTAAGTACTTTGTAATTCTTTTCCAATCACTTTGTAA
This sequence comes from Diorhabda carinulata, assembly GCF_026250575.1. Lineage (NCBI taxonomy): Eukaryota > Metazoa > Arthropoda > Insecta > Coleoptera > Chrysomelidae > Diorhabda > Diorhabda carinulata. The sequence goes on from NC_079462.1 coordinate 19,419,284, forward strand.
TCAATTAAATTGTACGAACTCATCACCACACATATCGACTTGCGAAGCTTTTTAAAAGTAGAAAAATACTATTTTCCTTAGTCATTCTTAAAAAAACTTGATATATTGTCTGGATAAGAACTCAATTAATAAGGGTCAATTTGTAGACTTCCAAAATAGGTTTTAGTTTAAGTCAATATCCGTGAAATCAGTTTGGTTCTAAGGAGTGAACCACTTTAGGAACCTCGGATTTAAACTCTGTTCAAACAATTAATACGCAAAAAAAACAGAAAATACAATTTATTATTAATTTATGATACAATTTTATCGACAAAGCAATACAATTTTATATGAGATAATATAAAAATATGAAAAACAATTGAATTGAATTAAGCTATTCTATAGTCTATGGTAAATTGTAGAATTCTACCACATAATAAGGTTTTTCAAGCAGAAATGTCTTTTTCAATCTACGCCATTTTCATTTTATTTGCCATTTTCAAATTTTGACATGACATACTACAAAATATTTCATCAGGTAGCTTTACTGGTTTTACTAAAAGTAATCTTACCAGAAAAATACTCAAGTTTTTTGTCTTTTCTCAAAACTGTCTTACTGTTCCGGTATTTGAATTATTATAAAGCTCCTTATATATTGCAACAATTCTATTTTTGAATTTAGTAAGTAATATCTTATATTGACATGATCCAACACTCGATTTCCAATCCAAGACAGCAATTCCTCATGATAGTTCCATGTTTTAAAAATAGCCAATTAAGTCAGCTACTTTTTAAGATCTTTTCGATTCTCCCAAAAACTCTGTCTGTGAGTGAAAACTAATGACTTGGTATCGGAAATGTAGCTCTATAGTGCTTATATTAGTGGAGGCATTTTGAGATGAGAAATATGATAGCATGCCAATCATTGTTGAGATTCGGTTCTGTCCGTCACTCATTGACATTAGGAAACGTCACTTTTTTTAACAGCCTTCATATATAAGTTATGAAAAGTAGTTATCTAAAAACTATCTGAAGATATTTAAAATAATTATTTCTGACTTGTTTTGACTCATTTTAAAAAACCGGTGTTTGCTTCCATGAAGATTCTATTAAATATTATTAAAGCGGGGAATCAGATAAAACGTTGTACGCAAACACGTCATGAAAAAAGACATATAGTTCAACTCGCGCAACTTGCATTTTTCATAACTGGTTACGTAAATAACTATTTCAATATTATTGTGCTCTGTGACTCAACCCACCCGATATGAATTATTCCTATTGGCCACGCGTTTCAGATGTAAATTGAACAAGACTAATTTTGCTATGTTTTTACTTTCCCGACTGCTGCAGATAATAATGCAATATCTAACTCAATTTTCGTAAAAAGTTGTACAAAGCGAGATTTGCTTTGATGGTCCTCATATACCCAATTACGTGAAAAAAAAATTACAATTTACTTCCTACTTTGTTTAAGTTCAGTTCATTTTCGTCTCCCGCCATTTTATTCCATTCACATTATCCATTCAATCTACTTTTTAAGCTCTATTAAAACTAAACTGAAATTACTACAAGTAAAATTAATTTTTTTATATATGGTGTTTCCCTTTACTTCGATAAAAGTGAAGGAACATGTCCCTTATCACAATGTTGTATCGGTGAAATTGCAATTTTGTTTTACGTGACTTGGCAGAATAGTAAGCGAATATTAAATTATGGGGTTTAATTTAACTGAATATGCCAACTGCCAAAATTTGAGTGTTAGATATATCTAAATCATCCAGTGTCGTACCAACAACAATCAATAATATTATTAAGACATGTTCAGTTGCAGATTACGAAAGGTGAACATGAATTCATTCCAATGTGACCTGTTAAGTTCAAAATTTATAAATTCAATTTCGTATACAAAAATAAGACGAAGAGAAAAGAGTGACATTTACCAAAATGAACGCCAGCGATAATAGATAGGAACGCCCTGTTATACCAAAAATTTGAAAAATGGTGCGACTTGAAAAATATAAAGAACATCAACGAAAAGGTATTCATTACTTGCTTATTTTGAAATTCTAAAAACATTAAAGGCGTCGACTTTGTGGACTACAAATTCAATATTGAGATTAGAGCTCATCGTGCGCAAAAATGTCGATATATATAGTACACTATGCTTTTGGCTTGGCTGAAGAGACGGTCAGCAGGATACCATGCAAAAAAATCTGAGATTTTGAGAAAGGAGAATCTAGAAGGATTTATAAAAGAGGCTGACTATTTGCAAAAGTACGACTAAATTCATTATTTAATAAATCTGTTCCTTAGCTTGTAATGATAATAGGGATTACGGGAGCCTGCAGAAAGGCTGTACTGACATTCCTACGAGAAGGAGACGTATTTGATGAAGGCACCTTTATTCAAACTTAAAATCCCAGAAAGCAAAATACATGTTATTCGCGAACTTGTGGTCACTACTGGAAATATTGCTGGTGTCAGTCTTATTGACCTCCTCAAAAAGTATAGAAATATTAGACCTCCTGCTGTAAGGCTGTAAAGATGTTTTGTGCGATATTATAAAGGAAAATGTGACATACATCCCGCCTACCTAATGCTAAGGGATACACAAGATATTGTTTCAGACACTCGTCAGGAGACATTCTGAAAATAAAGCAGCACGGAGGATGGAAATCCAACAGTGCAGCCGAAGGCTATGTTGAAAGTTCATTAGAAACTAGGAGAAGAATTTCGAAAAACATTTTGGGCCAAGCCACTGGCATTCATGTGGATATCACAGCTTCAAATGAAATTAACATTCGACAGGAAGAAGGGAGAATATTCACCCAGAAAATGTATTTTAAATAACTGTGTATTTAATGATGTTGTTCTCAATGTTTATATCCCTTAAAATACTATTGAATTGAATAATGAGTCAGTTTAAATATTAAAATAATTGTCAGTTTTCACAGTAATTAATAAATTATTCTTTCAAACTTAAACCAGGAGTTTTACTTAAATTCTTTTCATAACTGATATATGAAGGTCATGACGTTTCCTAATGTCAAGAAATGGCTCAAAGTGTCACATTTGATAGCAGAATTAGATAAAGAATTTGATGGTTGCCCTACAGAAGCATCCATATAAGTGTTATAGCACAATTAGTTGTGGAAGATCTTGACTCTGTCTCAATCAAACTTAACATGAATATTCCATTCTTTTTTTGTTATGTAAATGATTGTATTGTACTGAAAAATGAAATTGAAAACATGAAATAGAACAAAAAATTTAATTGTTATCATGAAAAACTTCAATTCTCAATCAAAATCGATTAGTATCTATACAAAACCAACTTGGTTCTTTAGATATTCAAACTTCGTTTCACCTTATATCCCAAAAAAGATAAGTGATTATAAGCTTGGTAGATAGAGCTGTCAGATCCTGAATTTAGATGCGTTCATAAAGTAAAACAGAATTATAAGGAAATAATGATTTTGATGAAATGATAAATAACAAATTCAATGAAATTATGAACAATTTCTATAATCAATTAAGAAATAGAACAGAAGAAAAACAAAAACGTGTTTCCTTACAATATCTACGTATTACCTTGTAAGGATTGTAATGCTTTTTACGTAGGACAGTAGTCAGGAAATAGATTGAAAGGTCATCAATATGAAATTCGAAAATTCTTGAAATGTAATCAAATACAAAAAAATTGAATTTTTAGAAATGGTTCACATACATATGAACTAGAAAGCTATCGTTGTTAGAAAAGACCTAATCAATTCGAGTAAAACTTATGGTTCTATTTTATAAAGTTTAATGAAACTACGAATAATTCAATTGATGGCTGCTGCATATTTTTGAATTGTAAGAACAAAGGAAAAAGTATTTTTTGTGTTTAAACCAAATTTTTATTTTTTATATTCACGTAGAAGGTGATATGTCAAATTATGTTCTGATGAAGGCCGCAATAGGTCGAAACGTTAAGGTTTGATCTGTTTTTTATTAAACTTATTTTCTATTAACACAGACTCAAAATCCAGAAGATTTATCAAGAAAAACATATGAAAAGGTCTAGTTGGAAAAGTTGGAAATACTCATTTTTGGTTTCAGACATACAACAAGATTAATATTTTTATCGTCATTTTTGCAATATTTTTTATTATCGATTAGTGCAATCATACCATTGAGAAGTTATCAGCTCGAAATATGATTTTTTAGGAAATTAGATAAAACAACAAATGTTTTTCATAATCAAACACCAAAAGCTGTACGATCACGTTAACGAAACTTTCCTATCCATAACTCCGCCAATGTAACAGTAACAGTATTTGTATAACAACTCCCCATTAATTAATTTTATTTATCAGATAAAATTGAAAATGGCGGAATAAATTTAGGCTGTGACAAATGTTGATGGATACATGTATATATTGTAAGATAAGTTCAAAAGTGAGACAAAAATTTGCAATTATGAATATTCAGTTTCAAATTATACGGCATAATGATTTTTTCCATTGGTGCAACCACTAATTCTTTCGAGGCACCTTCTTATTATTTCAGCTAAACGGAGCTAAAAAGGATATTGATATTAGAAACTAATATTGTCGGAGGTAAAGTGAAAATGGAAAAGGAATTCAGGGTACAGAATATAATTAACGATATCAAATTATAATGATTCAAATACGGTTTTTTTAATATCTTTCTTAAAGCGGTGACAATCGATACATCAAATTACACCAACTACCGAAATAATCCCTGATATTTGCATCAATTTCTCAAAATCATAGATCTGAACACCACGCAAACTAGAAAAAATAGTTGAAGTCTACTTTTATCGCAAGATAGACAAAACGATTTTCATACATGATAAATAATAATGAATGAGTCATTTTCAGTCTTGTTGTTGTGTTGTCTGCTTTATTGTCTACAGCTATGCATTCAACATCGTATCAATATCACGATATATTGGCATAGATGAAAAAAATATTTGAATATCTATTACAACTAATCATCTAATATTACTGTGTAGAGTGAACTGACGGAGGAAATACGAGGATAAGACAAGGCTATATAATTTTCAATCTTTAATCTTTATTCAGAACAAGTAATCAAAACTGCTTCAAAAACAGTAACTGTTGATTTTTTATGAACATTGAATCATTAAATAAAAATTATATGCAGACGCCACAATTATATTAACAGGCATTCTAAGATCTACAGAGTATGGTCTTATATTTAACGTAAGCAAGACGAAGTATATCTGCATATATTTGGACATAAATATAAATGTCTTATTATATGGAGTGAATTTATGGATTTTGTCGCACTAAATCGGAAGAAAAAGGTCTGCATGTTTTGTTCTATTTTTATTCATATCATTAAGATTGGCCTAACGTTCCGAAGGTTTTTTTCAGGTTTTTAGGTTCAAATTGCAGAGATGAAATTTTAATAAACATAGTGGGGGATATGTTGAGCTGTAAAATTCAGAACACTGATACCACCATAACAACAAACTCCGGTAGAAAATAAAATCATTTATTAGATTCATTTTTAACTTAAATAAATTGTTTATCATCAAACTACGAGTATGTATAATAAAAGTTTTTTTATGTGACTCAAAGTAAATATGGAAATAGATGGAAAACTCCCTGTGATTCTCTCTTTTGAGGTTAATATTTTAGATCCAGTGTCTTGGCCTACGCTTTTCCCTTTGTTCGCATGTTAATGCAATCATTACTTCTTCATCAGCTGATAATGAGCTTGAACTGATTTTTTAACTTATAATAATTTATTTATCAACCAAATACTTCATAAAGCTGCTTTATGTATACTAAGAGATGTCGTACCTTAAAATAAACCGATCGAATATTTGCTCAGTCGATTGTTCTCTCCCGATTCGAACGAGCCGAGTGGATTCAATATGCAGCCGGCTTGGATGGATAGAATTATCAGTTACTACAAAGACTCAAAATAAAACATATGAGAAAAATAATAACAAAAATATTGGGTCACATAACAAGGAATGGAAAGCGATTTGGCTTGGTACGATTAATTCTTCAAAGCAAAAGATACGGTCATAGAGAACCAGGACAAAGAAAAAACTCTTGGCTCGAAAATCACAACCAACTACCACAGAATTATTTCGAAAGCTAAGAGAAGCCTTACAACAAATATTAGAGAAACGTAAAGCCAGAAATTTAGCCACTCACCTCTGATTTGTTGATCTCATAAAAGCCTACGACTCGGTGCCGTTGAAAACGCTTTTTGATATTGACGAACTCTGACCTCAGCAATGTTTATGTTCGAGCTATTCAGAGCATATGCAGAAAGTCAAAAAGTGTAGTCAAGTTGGGAAATACCCTATCAAAACCATTTTCGCTTTCGAAAGGTTTGAGACGAGTATGTAGTTTATCACCAACATTATTTAAAATATACATTCAGGAAGCTCTGAGTAATTGGAGAACCAAAATTGTGAGAATGGGAATTGAGATAGAGGATAAGTGCTTAACAACTTTATTTTTCGCAGACCACCAAGTTAATATAGCTGGTGACAAGGACGATGGTATTTGAATATGAATATATCAAAAACAAAATATATGCCAGTAGGGAGCACACAAGGAGACCCCGAACTACAAATTATTAGAGTTAAACGATATAGACAATTCAAATACCTAAGAAGCATAATTTCGGAAGATAAAACAACAAAAGACGATATAAGAAATAGAGTGTAGCAATGGAAAAAAGGTAAACAAATATTGAACTCAGGAAAAATAAACCTGAACACAAAAATGATAATATACAAAGTCATAATGGAACCTATTTTAACGTATGGATGTAAGTAATAGCAACTAACATATAGACAGGAGCTATATTCTCCTGTCTATATCGAGTATATACGACTTCAGAGAGAATGCAGACTAAGCAACTGCTCTGGTACTGATATGTGATGAGGATAGAGCAGGTGGCCGAAGAAAGCATTGATGTATCAAACGCAGAATAGAAGGAGACGAGGAAGACCCTCAAGGACCGAAGTTGAATAAAATATGAAAGACAGAGCTATTCAAGATGGATAGAAAATGGTGGCTTACGAAATGCGGTATGCGGCAAAGAAAGCTGTAAAACCCCCGCTGTATATAAAAGGAGAAGTTACGCAGAATGTTCTCTACACTACTCTTCGATATACTTCAGATTTGACCTTCAGCGAGCGCTGGTTGAGTTTATAAAATCATTTTTGTGGTAAGGTCAAATTTCCTATACCTTCTACGAACTCTAAATTTTGACCATTCAAGATTAATATAGGTTTTTCTTGTATGTACTTTCTGGAGAAGAGAATACATTTTGTTTTAGTTTCCGAGAATTTCAATCCGTTGGTGTTAGACCAGTTGCTTAGGTTATCGAGTACGGTTTGTAAATGCATTTGGATAGTGGTTATATTTTTCCCTTTTGCAAATAGTACTAAATCATCGGCGTATAATCTTCCTTTGACTAGCGGAGAGCATTTGTCAAGAATATCGGTGATAGCAATCAGGAATAGAGTGGTACTTATTGTAGACCCTTGTGGAATCCCATTCTTCTGTAGTTTTTTAGCTGATAGGCTTCTGTCTACTCTCACTTGGAAGTATCTGTCTGTCAGGAAATTTTTTATGAAGTGTAGAATGTTCCCTCCTAGACCCCACTTTTGTAGTTTTGAGGTTATATTGTGTTTCCAAACCATGTCATATGCCTTGGTGATATCCATATATACGGCTATGCATTCTTGTTTATTGGCAAAACCTTCACTTATTTCGGATTCTAGGTCTATCAGGTTATCAGCTGTGCACCTATTTTGGCGAAATCCGCTTTGTTCTGGTGCCAATAAATTATTTTGTTCTAGTACCCAGAGTAGTCTACGATTAACCATTTTCTCCATAATCTTGCATAGGACGTTCGTTAAGGATATTGGCCGGTATTCAATTAAATTTTCTACAGTATTCTTCCGTTTAAACTTGTTAAAAGAGGACTTATAAATTCTGATTGCGTTTTGACAGTCTTTGTTCCACCAAGGTAGTGGTTTATGGTTTAATAATATTTTAGTATATCCTATGTGTGTTTTGGCAGCATCTACGATTATAGATGTGAAGGTTTCTACGAGATTTTCTACATTTAAAATTGGCTGGTCTTTTGTAGTGTTAATCTTCGTTTCAACTGTTTCGCTAAATTTTTCCCAATTAGCATTTTTTAGATTCCATTTTGGGTTTGGTAAGCTATTATTCTCAGAGAGTTTTGATGTATATGAAATCTTTATAGGATAATGATCGCTTCCAAATAAATATTGTATTACATCCCAAGTTAATGTGGGAGTCAGGACTGGTTCACACAGGGTGATATCAATAGCTGAGCATGTTCCTGTGTGTATGTCAATTCTTGTTGGTCTTCCGTCATTTAAGATGTTAAGATTTAGGGAATTTATCATGTTGTCAATTGTTTTGCCTCGGGCTGTGATATAGTTTGATCCCCATAGTGTATTGTGAGCGTTAAAATCACCTAAAATCAATCGAGGACTTGGAATAGTTTTTAGAACTTGTTCAAGTTCTGACGTATCGATATTTTGGTCTGGGGGTATGTATAAAGAGGATATATATATTCTTTGTGGTATATCAACTGCTACAGTTATTAATTCAATATTGTTTGCTATAGAAATGATTTGTTGTGTGTTATATTTATTGTGGACGTATATTGCTACACCTTCAGATGCCTTTCCATTGTACGTTCTATTTTTGTAGAAGCAGGTGTAGTTTTTCAAGTTGTAATAATGTTGATTTTTAAAATTGGTTTCTTGTAAGCATATTATGTTTGGTGATAGTTCGGAGAGTAGGTTTTTAAGCATTTCGAATCTTCTGTAAAATCCTCTTAGATTCCACTGTAAAATTGAGTTATTATTAGTCATTATTCCTGCGATGATTCAATTGATGATTCAGAGTAGTCTTCTATTTCTTGTGCGATAGTTGACGGGTGTAAATTTAGCTGTCCCATGATTTTTTTCCTGATTCTTGTACTGATGCTTTTCATTCTTTTGTTTGTAAAATATGGATGCATGTGTGCGAGTAGTTTTAAGAAGCTTTTTGTATCTTCTGTATATATTTTTGATATACTTAATGGATCTTTTGTTCCTATTGCATTTTCGAAGAAATCAACGGCTTCCGCGAAAGTTAAAATTTGGCTTTCGTCTTCAAATATTTGTTGTGCTGACTCCATTAATTTGTAGTAAGTACTTGTTTGTGTATTTGATTTGTTGTTTACTATCTTTTTCGCTTTCTTAATTGTTTGTTCGTTTGGTTTATTAAATGTATCCTTTGTTTGTGGTGTAGGTGAAGGTGGAGTTGTGATCTCAGATAAGGTGCGTTTTGTATTCGTTGTATCTGTATCCATGTGTATTTCTGCTGATATGGTTAGTTTTTTAGAATATGTATTTGCTATCGGTTGTGGATTGAGTGGTATGTTTGAGGTTGGTAGGAGCTATATGTGATGGTATGTCTTCTGTTTGATTATTCACATTTGTTAGGTTTGTTGTGGTCGAGTTCGAAACTGAAGGTTTGTTGTAGATTTGATTGACGATGTTTGTTGATCTTGTTGTATTAGTGTCCATTGGTAATGATGTATTGTCGGATGTAGTGCTTATTGATGTGTTCTGACAATTATTAGAGTTATGTCCTGATCCGTTGCATAAAGAACATAAATGGCTATCATGCGTTAAGAAGATTCGGTATGTAGTATCTTCAAAATTAATAAGAATCGAGGTAGGTATTGTGATTTGTGTGGGAGATATGTAAACAATACGGCGAAAGCTTAGAATGTGTTTAAAGTTTGGGTTAGAAGTACCGATTTTGAGGAATGTTATGGAAGACGACAGATGGAGGCCCAATTGTCTGAGTTCCTTTTCAATAATTTGATGAGGTATAGTTGGACAGACGTTCGATAGTAGTAATCTTTCACTAGGTGTTATAAGTCGACGTACAGAAAGAATTTCGTTATTCACTTTGATTTTTCCATTGCATTTTGTTAAAAATTCGTCCACGTCTTCTTTTTTAGTTAGATATATGCATATTCTATTATTGGTTATTCTTGATGAAAATGTAATTTTGCTGGGATTGATAATAGTGCCTACGGCTATCAGGTATTCTTCTAATTTTACTCCATTTAGTGAGCTAATTACTATTGCTTGTTGTTTCGTTGGAAAAATTGTTTTTTGTTGGCTTGTAATGGATGAATAAGATTGTGGAGGGTTATTAGGTAGGGTAAAAGTAAAATTGTTTGTGCTGTTTTCATCCATCTTCTTTGAATCTAATTAACATATTAGTACTTAAACCGGTACTGGTTTCTAAATATTGTTTTGCTGATAAGCGGCAACAGGTTTTGTACCTTGACTAACAACAATCGTGTTTGATTGTTAGCATTCAAATGTTAAATTCGTTATGAAGATTTTAAATTTGCTTACTTTGAGATGATATATATGGGGTGATGATTGCGATAATGGTTGTAGTTTTTTTTTCACTAAATAACTATATTTACACTTGTAAAATGCACTATAATAAAATAATGGTGATCATTTTACTAATTTCGTGAGTTAAGCTCGATCAAGAGTCGACAAGACTAAAATGACAGAAATGATAAAGTTGAAAATGGATATATAATTACGTGTAATATTTTTTGAATTATAACATTGATAGGAACGAATATTTGAAAGTAAATACTGTACTAAGAAATGAATTCATCAAAAATGCTGAAATTATTATTTTATTATTCGGTATTAAAGGGGTTATGTATATAATCAAGTGAAACATAATATTTTCATTCATTTGTGACAAATATTATAGAATCTTTGCAATTATAAAATATTTATTAGGGAGGAGAAATTCTTTTACATTTTAGTTTAACGTTTACTGTGGCACTATTCATTAAACACAAAAATTTATAATACTTTTTGAACCTAATATTTTCAAAAATATAACTTTTCATCTAGAAACAGCATCTTTTTGAACAGAATCAAGTAACGTATGTTCCATAAAAGCAAATTATACCGCCGAAGCTAGCCAACTATTTTTCCGTGCTTCATTCCGGAAACATTGGTTTTGGTGCATCAATCCTGCCTCTCCATTTAGCATGTTTTTAGAACCGATCATTTGAAAAAATAATTTTCACTTATTACATTCAGAGAATTGGTTGTAAGATTCAAGAGATAAAAATTAACGTTTAAGTGAATTGTTTAGGAACCACTAATTTGGTGTGGCAATTTAATTTCTGGCTAACATGACATCCTCAAGATCAATGTGATAGATATGAACAACAATTGAAGATTCTTATTAATAGAAAACACCTTTCGTTGCATTAGCGTAACACTGAACATTTTATGAGTTTGTGAAGAATTTAATTTGGGATATGAATAACAAATGAATATTAACATTTAAACCCGTTATAACATGAAAATAAATTGGTATTTGTCTTACTTACAAAAGTCGCTTTAACCGCATACTGATTATTAGCAATTCAGTAAAAATTAGGTGTTTTATCTACAGATATTTGTTAAATCAAGTTTATGATCAAGATCTGTTTAAGGTAAGTAATATTGTATTTAGGTCCTAAAATTTGCAATTGAAGTTGCTACATTTTGTTCAGGTTTCGCATCAAATAAGTAGCTATGGGCCAGAGTCTTTCACGAAGTTTATATATGGACGTTGACCATTTGTTCTCCCATTCATTAAACACTTTACGCTTTAGGATTGATTTAATATCGGAAGTAATTCAATAGTTCACGCACTCCGCACTATTACTATTTACAGCTTCTTTAATGGCCAGGTGTGCCTCTTCGTTTCCTTTTATTCCAGTGTGTAAGGGGATCCAACAAAATGCTACTTTTTTGTTGTTGTCTTATATATATTGTAGTTGCTGCTTGGTTTTGATTGCTAAGGAACTTGTGGTGTGAAGAGTTTATATTGAACTAAGGGAATTTGTGAATATGAGGTGATTAGGTAAATTTGATGAAGCGGCGACGTATTGCATATAATTCAGCAGTGAAAGTGGATGGGGTTGGAGGAGCTTTTCAGCATATATTTGGAAGTTAGTGTTGCGATATTCGATGGCGATACTCATTGAGTATGTTATTAAAGTGTCCTTCGATTAGCGTATGGTTGGTGTGGTGTTTGTTGAATGAGGTGAGCTGGGTAATGAATTTGGTGCTTTCTATTGTCTATGGTGGAGTCTGAGAAGATTCGATAGGAAGGCATTCGGATGGAAGAAATTTAATTCGCTTAGATATGATCTAATTATGGCATTTAAAGGTTTGGGATTTCTAGGTTTATTTGAAAAAGAATTTACGAATTTCTTGGAGAAGTAATTTAGAAGGGTTGGAAAGATTGAATTTTACTTTGGCTGCATACGTAAGGCTCAAATATATTCATCTGAAAGGAGTATTGTTATATGTTAAAAAGGAGTCTTTGATGGGTTTTTAAACAAGTTTCAATTAAATGCATAAAATCAAGACAATTTATGACTAAAACCCACAAAATAGGTCTGTGGGATAAAATAAAGCGTCATAATAAAACAAAAGAAGCAATATCATATATCAAGTGCCTTGTACTAATTGTGGCGCTGTCTACATAGGGTAGACATCTCAGTATTTAGAAAAAAGACTAAAAGGTCATCAATACGACAAAAAATAATGCATTAACGGACCATGATATATCAAAAAAATTCAGATATAAAAATTTAAAAATTCTTGGGATGGAATCTAATACACATAGAAATGGTTCCAAAAAGTTCAAAAATAATTTGAGTAAAATTTATAGCTCTATTTTCTAGATTGTAATAGAACTACAAATAATTCAATTTATTACGACTACATATTTTAAATATAGAGATTAAGGAGAAATTAATTTTACTTATTAGAACAAATTTCTATTTTGATTTTATTCTATTCTGTTGTTCATGATATACATGATCTATTGATTAATATAAATACGTAAATTGTCAGTGTCAATATCATATTTTGATAAAGTCGAAACATCAATTTTATCTATCTTTCAAAAATTATTAGAAAAACCTAATTTTAAAACAAAAGAAACCTAAAATCAAGAGCATTCAGAAGCATGAACATATCAAAAGGTAGAAGAAATTAAAGAAATTTATATAATATTTAATTATGTTTCTTGACTTTAGGTCTCTTCTGTTTTAAAATATTTTTTTTTTTTCGAATGTCAGATAAAAATTTGACGCTTCGAGTACTTTCAGTTTGCTGAATTACATGCAACTTCAAGTGAGTTTCTACGTAACAAAATACGTGAACAAAATAATATTTTGGTTATTGGAAGTGTTACATTAGTTCATGTTTTTCAGGACATAATTAACAATAAAAATAAAGTAGGAAAGATCTCGGTGAAGAAGTAAAATTTCATTTTACACAGCATTTTTTTATACAAGACTAAAAAAAGTTTTAAAGTGGAAATTCACAAGTTTTTTCAAAAAAAATTGATTTTTTTATCACCGCTACTTATAATATTGACTCCTATAGTATTGTAAGCTGCGTTCTCGAACCAATAGCGACAGTGGCTGTTTTACATTTGAAGCCATATTTGAAAAAATATTACAGAGTGACATAAAACAAAAAAAATTTGTTTCATGTAAAAATGAATTCACGCGATATTACTAAATATTTCAGGAATTATTTCTATTGAATCTTGTATTATCATGAAAAACGATAAAATATACGAAAGTTCAAGTTGAACTTTGATTGATAGTTAGTGAAAATTTGATTATAACAGTCTGTCTAAACAGACAAACTGACAATGTTAAATATAGTGTGGTCAAAATTATTGATACGAAGTAATTGATAGATATAATTATGTTAAACACTATAACAAACAAAACTTTCAATTACCTCAATCCTCTTCTAATCTCAATATATTCCGCTATACTAATATATTATAATTATTAACATATCTAAATGAAATCACTCTACAATTTCTAATCCTGTCTTAACAATGTATTGTTAAGAGGCGTACACTCAAATTTAGTTCCATCATATTATTTGGTTGATTTATGTCATTTACGCCTTTATAAAAAAAAGATCCAGCTGACGATAGGATGAGTATCAGGTGGCATTATGGTAATTTTATTAGAGACGACCACGTCATTAACATTTATATTATAAAACTAACTTACTGACCGATCAAATTTTTAACAAATCTATCAGTTGTGTTATTTGAATTTATTAATGGAAATAACTATTTACATTTGAAAATGCGGAAACACGCTAAATCGCTGAAATAACTGAAAGCAGTAGGTACTATACTATATTCGTGAAGTAGGTGAATTGTTAAAAGATCGAATTTAACAACAATTGGCATAGAATTTTTACTGTTAGTTGAATAATTAGTCAAGTTAAGTGCGAGACGTATGAGAAAACTTAGAGGGTAATATTGAAATTTCTCGCGTTATAAGTTCAGGTTCATTGACATAGAAAAACACATATCCTTAAAAAGCGGACAAATGCTTTTATTTTAATTTATTTTTTGTTAGATTTGGTGGGAAACGGAACAGTTTTTTGCGATAAAAAAATGATGTCCCAGCTTTTCTACCTAAATATCGGTGAGAAATTACAAACAAAAGAAATAACAACTAGAAGATTTATTTTTTAGATGAGACCTAGATTAAGATAAGCTACAATAGTACGAGTAGACAAGAACATCACAATGCCTGGGACATTCCATTTAGAAGGACTTTCCATTGAACAAGAACATCCTCCCGGTAAAGTTTGGCCGTTTTATTATTCTACACGTAGGTTTAGGATGATGGTTCGACTCAAAATAGATTGACGATTACCGTCACGACATGAAAACGAAAGTTTTTAAAGATTAATTAATTCGAAAGTATGAAGAAGGTTAAATGAAAAAACTTACATTGTTTGGCCAATGCGTTTTACCATAGTAGACGATTGAATAATGGTCCAATGACAGCAAGTGAAAGAGTTGTAGAATGGCTCAATTGGAATAATATAGAATTTAATTTTGAAATGTCGAAAGCAAAACTACAATTTTAATTAAGCTAATGAGGGTTGGCAATCTCCACACGCGTGCCAGATTTGGCAGTTTAAAATGGCATGCATAACTTTGTGCAGTTTGTTTTATAATATTGCAAATAAATCAATAGATATTTAGTGAATTTATTGTAAATTTCAAATATTCTGCAGCATTCCACCCAAGCCAGAAGTTCGAATAAACAAAGTTTAGTGGTAAAATTTGTATCTTAACAATTAGTTCTAGAAACTTTTGACACATTTTATGAAACATGAGACTATTGTGAAGAGTATGCAAGATTCACTTGAAAGAAGTTTAAGCCGATCTTTCTTGCAATTCAAATTCTTTGAATGGTTAATTACGTATTAAAAGGAAATCATCTTAATAACATTGTTCCTAATAGAGTGATTTGTCAGGCAGATAAATTGCACGGCTATAACGTTCTCCTGAATTACATACAACGGATTTGTTTTTTGGGGGATACCTTAGAAACTCGGTATATGCAACATCACAAGGAACGAAATAATCGATAGAATAAACTTCCATTTTGACGATATAATGCAGAATCTTGGAATGCTCTTCTAAGTTTAAAGAAATATCCTGTAGACTTCGGAAGTGTGTAGAAGTGCAAGCTCCCCCCTTAGAACATTTATTATAGTTTTTCTGTTAGTTGTAGGGTAATCAAATGAATTTTTTACATTTCAATTTTATGTAAGTAACACGATATTCGACCGTATGTAGTTCAATTAGAAATGTTTTATTGCGTTTCAATACCTCCTGTAAATATTTTCAATAAATAATCAGTTTATGATAATTTTATTAAGAATATCTTTATATGACGAACGGTTTCCTTGACATGTACGAGGATATATTGAAAAATTCTTAGCCTACTATAGAACCAAACAAGATTTAAATGTCAAAATATTTTATTACTCAACATATTCTCCTCTTAATTGGATACATTTATTACATCGAACCTGCAACATCTCTAGACCTTTCAAAACAAATGTTTCTTCTTGCTCTGCAAACCAAACCTCCACAGCTTTTATTACCTCCTCCTTGGAAGAAAATTTACGACCTTTTAAACTTTTTTTCAGTTGAGGGAAGAGATAATAGTCGGACGGAGCCAAATTTGGTGAATAAGGGGGGTGTTCTAGAATTTAAAACCCTAAATCACGAATTTTTCAAATGACAACATGAGATTTGTGTGCAGGAGCGTTGTCTTGCAAAAACAAACCACCATTGGATAGATCTCTTTAATTTTTTCCCGTAGAGTGGTCAGTAGTGTTGAAGAGTAATTTCCAGTTATTGTTCTACCCTTATCCAAAGAATCCATCATCATTACTCCATGGCAATCCCAAAAATTGAGCAAGAACTTTTCCAGCAGATTTTTGGACACGAAACTTCTTAGGTCTTGGAGAACCAGAGTGTCGCCATTACATCGATGGTTGCTTTGTTTCTGGATCGTAGCAATGTACCCAAGTTGCATCCATAGTATCAATTCGGTTTAAGAAGTCTAGGTCATTTTCAAATCGGGTACAGATCGAACGCGATGCTTCTACCTTTGCACGCTTTTGGTCAACATTCAAACATTTTGGGATCCATTTTGCAGCAATTTTTCTCATGTCCAAATTGACGTTAACTATATGATGACCGCGTTCGTATAAAATATTCAGTGCTTCAGATATCCGTTTTAGCCCAATTCGACGGTCTGATAAAATCATGTCATGAGCTACATTGACATTTTCGGGAACTGACGCAGAAACTGGCTTTGCCGTTCGGTCATCATCTTCAATGGAAAATTTACCCCTTTTGAAGCTTGCAGTCCAATTTTTCACGGTCGCATACGGAGGACATTGATCACCAAGGGGATTAAGCATATCTTCGTAAATCTGCTTACCTCTTAACCACTTTTAAATACAGGTACTTGATGATGGCTCGATACTCCAATTTTTCGATTTTCACAATTTCGGAATTGCGTAACTCTGGTTTACTTTTTTGACGTCAAACTTTACACTGACACTTCTAATAAGTTATTGGTCGTTGATATGGTAACGCAATATTTTGTTTATGCATGGAACTGGTCTAGGCTAACTAGATATCAATACAATACCAATCAATATCAATACATCGTCGTACAACGATCTAAAAATCTACTATCTTCTAAGCCATAAATTTTATCGAGTACCTTTTTCCAAAAATTTATTGAAAATTTCATTTTTACTATCTTTAGATTGTACTGGTTTTCACTGTAGGAGTTACTGGTTGTTAACCATTGGGCATGAGTCTCCCCTAGCCTTCCGATAGTAGAGTAAAATTATTTATTTCGTCAAACACATTCTTATTTTGCAAGCTGCAGCATTATTTTCACGTCATCCACTCACAATTTTTCCCGGAACACCTTTTATATTGTATTCTGTTCTAGAATCTTGAATACGTACTTTATCAAAGGCTTCATTGAGATCAGCAAAACATACATATATGAGCTTGTGTATTCAGAATTATAACCTTAGTAAACAATTATCAAAACCCTCAAAAATAAAAAATCGTAAACCCTATCAAAAGCAGTTAAAACTTATTTACATTCTTTCTACTCGTGGGGTGAATTAATAAACACTGTCTCTTACGTCCTTAATTTACTTACACACTATACAGTACACTTAACTTATAATAATTTACTTTCACTAACTAGTTCTTTTCACTACGACTATTTATTGAAAACTAACCTACTGCGCCACATAAACTTATTTTTATATCACAAATAGAATTCTATAATGTTCTAGAATGAAAAGAAGTTCAAGAAATAAATAAATAGACTTTCCTCCAAATTATTTAAAATACTGTAATAAACCACGATCCGCCATTTATAAAAAACACATTAAAGGCGCCGAATTTTAAAATTCCATTGTAGCTGGATATGACCGGCTTAAGGACGGTATGGTATGGCTTTGTGAGTAAACAGAAAACAAATACTCAAATTTAACAAAATGTGCTATAAAACTATTGCTACCGTCTCCATCTCATATTCAGCTAAACGTGGATTGCTGTAAATGATTAACTGATAAAAAAAGAAATATAACATAACGTGAAGTTTTGAGACTGAAGCTAACCAAATTGGAAACTAATATAAAATCTCGATTCAGCAACCATCAAGCATAAGCAAAAAATTATATGATGAAGTACTAATAACAGAGAATGAAAATGACCCTCAGCGTCTAATATACAAAGGATGAAGGCAGCAACAGATAAATATCATATAAATATCTTAACTAAGAAGACTAAATCACTGGTAATATCCAAAGATCCGAATAGGTATGAAGTAGTTATCGACAACAATTACCTTAGAGTAGCAATATAAAGTGAGAGAGATTTAATAAAGAACAATAAGGAATACTAAAATGAAAGCGATTAGAACATTAAAAATAGTGAGCCTCAGAGATAAAATGAGTAGTTAGGATATTAGAGAAGAACAAGGAATTAACTATGTGGTGAAATTATTAGAAGAACGTTGGAGAGATCATGTTGAATAAAATGGACAAGAAGTCAGAACCGAGACTACTAGGCCAGAGTTCAGTGCTTCTAGATGAACAGATGATAAAGCTAAATGTTCCAATTTAAACAAGAAAGGGTCCTATCAAGAAAATAAAGAAGTTTACTTGTATAACTTTGAGCAGACAAAACTAGAGTTAAAATGTTTTTTGGTGGTTCTTTCGTAAGAAAGATGTGCGATATACTGTTGATAGAATACCTATGTGCTACAATTTATATTTAAATTAGCTGGAATAGATCCTTTGGTTAGTTAACCGTATTACAGTGGGTTACAGGGAAACGTAGATATCGAATAGCATGCATTTTACTAAAATAAAACATATAACATTTGAATTGAAAGTTATTCAGCTGGAAATTTATACGAAAATATTTACAAATATAAAATAAAATTTATTGATTTGAATAATAAATATCCACTACTAATGCAAATATCTAATTTTTAATTCATGGTTTCACCTTTTTTTCTATTTATTTTCCAATGTTTGTAATCAACTTGACATGTGTGAAATACAAGGTTATCTTTTTTTAATAATAATAAATGATATTTTTCTCCCAGAGCAATTAGTTTTCTCTATTGAAATTTGCATAAAACATATTTCCAGTGGCAACATCAAAACAGCGTCACAAGCTTATCTGAAAAATATTGTTGTTAACACATCAGCCGCAGTTTCATGTTATTTACTAAATGAAAGCCATAATAAAATTGTTCAATTAATATAATTAAAAACACAACATCGATGTAGTGTAGTTGCGTTGAATGTAAAATGTAATTAGGTTCGTTTAATGGAATATTATGATTTAAAGAGCTACATGGGACGAATTTAAACAAGTTATCGTTCAATAAAAAATTACACGATGCATTGCGTGTTTTTCGTCTTAAAAATATTGATATCAATATTTATAAACATTTTGTATACGACAATTTCATAATTTATACATTTTTGTAACACAAGAGGCTTTAATGATTGATCATTGTTCGTCCACATTCTGACCACTTCCTTTTATAGCCAATCTATTCCCGTGTATACACTTTCAGTGAATAACCTATATCGTTACAGTATGCTTAACTTAATTAAACAGCTATTCAAAGTTTATAGATATTCATTACATTCCATTAATAATATTTCTCAAACTTGTTAACTGTTGAATGCCAAAAATGAATCATACAATCATCTACACAGATATGCTGAGTGCTAATGTGTAATAAAGAATAATCAAAAAACAAAATAAGTAATTTATCATGGAATTTAATTAAACGAATTATTTAAACAATAGCTAATCTGTATGATCTACATTTACACGTATCACAGCAGCACATCTTGGCAAGCTTTCAACAAAACCGAATGCTGTCTAACTTCTGTTCAAAGACTTTTGTTTCTATGCTCCTGTATGGTTAATGATCGCGGATTGTGGTCGTCATTGGGTGTTTATAATTGCAGTTCAATGTGGTCTAGCATTAGCATAAAAATGAACCAAAAGACTATAGTAGCATGAAATTATGGCAATATGTTGGATATTACTTGATCCTTTCACACCTTTCCTGTCATGTTTTCATTCAATACAACTAACTGTACAGCCATAAAATTTCTATCCGGATCATAATTGTACCTCCTCAAAAAGAGTGAATTACTATGATGTTGATTCAAAAGCGTTGATGAATTTCTCCATATTAGTTCTCGTCTACTGTCTAAAACAATCTCTAGCGACTCATCAGAGAAGATCGCGATCTTCCAATCATTACGCCAGTGTTGGTGCACCCATGCCCAATCTTTGTTACCTTTCGCAATGGTATTCGTTTTAGAAGACGTAAGTCCCAGGTAACGATCATCAATAGTGGTTCTTACTTTGGGTTTTTCGGTTTTTCGCCTTTCGGCAACAGTTCCACTTTCCTGAAACCGACTAATGATTCTCAAAATGACATTTTGGGAGTGACCAAATTGGCAAAGCCGTTAAAAATTTTGTGGAGCTGTTAAATATTCTCATACAAATAAAAATGAGCAATTCCGAAATCAGATTGCTTACCACAAATCTCAAAAATCAAATGGAAAATTCCCGAAAAGCAACACTATCAGTTACAAGTAGAAATCTCTAATGTCTAATGTTTCTACAAGCATTCAAAACTGATTTCGGATTCTTCTTGCTCCGTCAGAAATTGGCTTGTTTAGAACAATGTTTTAACCTAGAGTATTTGATTTTTGGTATTATTTATCATATTTTTATTATAATTTATAGCTTATAGCTGTGATTATATTTTGTATAGTTTAATATATATATATAATAGATAAAAGATGGATAAAAAAAATCCGTTCCTACTTATTTCATAATCCGAAGGATACTAAAAGAAATTGGTGAATCCGGGTGAATATTATCTGAATAATTAGATATTTTGTGTATTTTCGTCTGATCACTCAAAGTAAGAAAAATCGAGGCCATAACATACCAACATACATACAGGTACTAATAATTAATTAAAGCTTATAAAATATGGATAGTAGAGATAAGAAGAACAATCTATGTATATGAAAAGTGCGGAAATGTTGAATAAAGGGGGCGCCACATCAACATCAGAGTAAATTTCTTTTACGCTATATTATTTTGTACAGCGCAAGTCAGTATAGAACTGCTTGAGTCACAAATGATATTAAATTATTCACCTAGACATACGTCAAATCATCCAGATTTGCTATATTCATACCATAATATTTGTTTATAGCAACGTGATTTTAGAAAGTTTTTAAAATAATTTTTAACATATAAAACTTGACACTTCTTCAACTGTTTTCCTGTAAGACGTAATCTTTCTTCTCCCTATTCTCCATACTCTTCATAAAAACACAAGAAAAATATTTTGGTTAAATTTCCAAGAAAAGTCGATCCGCCTCTGTCATCCCTTCGTTTTCCTGTCATCCAGTTATATTTGAACTAATTACAATTAACTCAAGTTTTAAAAAGCCCCAACGTTGTCATCCATCATTCTGCCTTGTTCTTATCAATTCATTTTCGAACATTTACCTAAAATTTGGAGAGTTTGATGGTTAGATTGTTATCAATGAAAAGGCCCTATAAAATGATACAGACCACACATACGTTAGAAGCATTAATTTAGAAGGGTAATATCATTTAACCATTCAGCATTAATAAAATTGATTGTTTTTTTTTTATTAACAACAATTGTGACGAAATATTTTTGCTTTTTGTTGCAATTTTATATTAGTGATAATTAAAAAATTATAATAATTTCTGTTGTACAGTACAGGATCATTCTATGGAAAATTTTGTTAATTTAGTTTATCAGAGGAGATATTGTAAGGGGAGATTTAAATTTAAAATTCATAAAAATAAACCTTTCGATTTAAAAATATTTTTATTACCCACATCCATCACATATTTGTTGATTTGCCAAGTAAACTTTTCATGTATTCTTCGCGATAATTAGCAACAAAATTAGATGAGAACCATAGATTAGATAATGCAGTTTTCCATAATACATTTATATGACAAATAAACTCAAACTTAACGACTTCTCAACTGTAATTTTTGCGTAGAAACCTATGCATTAAAGTAGGTGAAAATAGATTAAAAGCAAGGTAGGGCTAGAAAATTAATGGCAAGTCATTTTTGGCCCTTAATTATCTGAATCAGATAGTACCAAATGTTCTTCAAAATTAATCCACATCGCTGACACCATATGTGCCAAAGGCGCACTCCAAACGAAATATAGAACGGAGGGTAGTCGTTTTTACCATGCATTCAAATTCAATTTAAAATTTTTGATAACGAGATTGTTAAAAACAATGATGAAAGACCTGTAAGTTTTTTTTCTACGTTATAAAATTCAAATAGTTTCTTGCATAGTTCTGTCATTAACAAGTGTAAAATTTATTTTTTTCAACAAAATATGTAACTAACTCATTCTTGACAAAATTGAGGTTATCTATTCAAAAAATTGAAAAACTTCCACAGTATGCGATTTACATTATCCAGTTTTTAGCTAAACCTGGATTATTCTTTGAAAATACCTAATACATTCGCTTCAGCTATCCACTATATACCTCTAAATTGATAGCTTGACCATCTGGAATGATTTCGAAGTACATTAAACCTTTGAATCTCGGTTAATTCCTGTGGCACTATTCAATAACAATGGTATCTTTAGACAGTCCAGGGGAGTCCGATAATCGGTGAATTAGTTCGTTTTCTACTGTTTTCCTTGTATCCTCAATACCTCGAGTAGATGAGTGCGAACGACACCTTAAGTGCAAAATCTTCACTATAAAAGCGATTAAACCAACGCTTGTTGTTTATCAACTGTGTCTTCCCTTTCAATTTCACATATTTCCCCTGCTGCCACGGCTACTTTAAACTTGTTTTCCAATAATACCTTAAGAATACACGAGGTTTATATTTAACGCACTCCATACAATTTAGTATAAAACGTACTGCGTCTTCAATAAACAAAGAGAAAACAGTTGAGAGAAAGTAAAGCAATTGAACTCTTCATAAAATTAGAGACTATCCTTAGCGAGCTACAGCATGTTTAACTGCAAGTGAAGGAGTTGACACATACGATACACTCTACTTTTTAAAAATTTGTGGAGGTTAGGTCATTCTGATTTTACGTTTTCCTGGTATTTTGTTATTTCTAAAATTCCTCACTGTTTGCCTGAAAATGCACTGGAAAATCAAAGTCATCTTGTTACCTTAGGTATTTCTGTGCTCAAATCATGTTTCTAAAACTATTAAATACAAAATAATGGTGCAAGATTGGGGCAAGATCTTCTAAGCATGCTATCACTGACCATCGTAATCTTGAGTCAACAATATTTAAGCAAAAAAACTAAATTAAATTTCATTTAAACCCAGTGCTTGGTTTTCATACCTTTTTTTATGTGTACATTATATCAATAGGATTGTCATGAGATCGATTAGAACGGCAATAATCACTAGGGCTAATTTATCATCACCACCATTTAAAGGTTAATAGGTTACTACTATAAACTGTCTCAACTACTTCCATAAAGTGGGCAGAAGAAAATTATGTTTCCGCAAATTATATAGAATAGTCCACCAGAATTGTAAGTCTTGGTTAGGTTTCTGTTTACAATAGTCAGAGCCTAAGAAGATTATTTTTATTTTTAAGACATCTCAGACAATTGAGTTTTTTTTGACTGAACTTTTTACTTAAAACTCAAATATAAAACACTTCTGTACTCTTTATGTATTAACGGTAGTTAATAGATTTTTCTAGGTACCTATTAAATACTGATTGTTCTTATTAACTTGATCCATTCCATACTCACAAATAATTCATAAATATCAATGGAAAATAATCTTCAAGTGTCCACCAGAAATTTGAATAATTATTTCATGCAATATTCCCACAAACTCCGAATGGCATCACCCACATCTATACGGGCTTACTTTCAGAGTATATCTTACCTTGTTATATCGACACCTATAGACTTCTCCGTGTTAAAAATATACTTTGGGAAGCTATTACAAATTTCCACTCTAATTAATAGATATAGAGGTTTACTTTCACCCCAATCCAAATTGGCTTTATTTACAAATGAACTGATTAGTGATGGCAATTCACAATTGGTCTGGAGGGTACCAAATTGTGAACACGAAGCTGCTTCCTAATCAAGCGGGAGCGTAAAGTTCCAGGGTATAGGTTCGGAACACACCAGAGTCCTTAATGTGTATATATATATATATATATATATATATATATATATATATATATATATATATATATATATATATATATATAGGCTTTTATGCAGACTATTTAGGTCCATAGCTTTGTAATTTCTCTTCTTTTCTTTCGGTCCCTTGCTTTTTATCTCCAGCTTTGGATGTTTCTCTCTCTAACGCTTCCTCCCACCGTTTCAAGAGTCTGTCTTCGTCCATTCGTTCTAGCCATAACCTTTTGCAATCATTTTGTTCTAATAAACGCGCTGATCGGTGCCTCATTGAAAAGTGTATAAATTTCGTGGTTTGATCTTCTCTCCCATACCATCTCTGTCTGATTTCCTCAAAAATTCTTCTTAATATTTTTTTCTCCCAGATATCCAGTTTCTGTATAGATTTAGTCGTGATTTTCCAAGTTTCACAGGCGTATGTCAGGGTGGGTCTCAACATTGTCAATTCGAACTTTCGTATCTCTTTCGATGATAATATTATTATTATATTTGATTCAAGTAGAGGTTGTAATAAGACATTTGGATGATTTTCTAATCTGCCGTGCAGCTTTATACTTTGGATTTCGATCTTTCACAAATGGTATCAAATGTTTAAATCAATACATTCCAGGGTGCTTAGGTGAACAAACGTAGAATTTTCTACTGGCTTCTTTGTATTATAGCTATACTTGATTTACTTGTGCATCCCTATATTTATGTTCAATATACCCCCATTTGTTTGATGATAGTTTTATAGAGCAAGATTTTGAAAGTTTTTGAATAGATCTTTTTAACTATAAGCCCTTTCCACGTATGTCTAGTGTCTATGGTAGGCCAAAGTATTTTATACTCTCTTCTCTAGGGTGTTTAATAATTGTTCCCTTATCAGTGTATATTCTCCTTTTTTTAACCATTGTTGTATTTGGTCCAGTTGGATGTGAAAGATATTTGAAGCCGTTTCTTCGTCACTAATATTACTATGGTTTTCCTTGCAGCCAAGGATAAGTCAGTTGTATCAATGACCGGTCGCAAAATACTACCGTTGGGGACTTCTGATGTTATAGAAAATTTATAAAGAGAGAGAGAAATGCTTTATTGTCAAAAAATTGGACAAAAGCTTGTAAAAAAGTTCATAGCAAAAATTAAACCAGTATGCAGCATGCCCGTAATTAAAAATTATTATTAAAATAGAAGTCTTTTACAAAGTAAAAGGCTCATTCCAGTAAATATGCCCTCAAATTATTGTTGAATGCGGGAAAAGATTATATCGATTCAAGTGATTGTGCATTTTTTCCATTGTAAAATATTGAGCACTTAACTTATTCTGAACGTGGAGTAGGTAGGTAGAAGGCTGCAATGTATTTTAGATGATAAAATTTTCGTTTTAGAAAAGTTGAGAAAGAGAAGATTAGGTCACTAGACTGACTTGAACAATGTTTCCCCTGAAACCGTAGTACTGCAATTTGTTAACTAAAATATTATGATTAACACAATCGCTTTAGAAAAATCACAAAAAGTTGTCTCAGTGGAGTGGTGGCTGTTTAGGCTAGAGTAGACATTGTTTATGAGGGAGAACATAGCAACATTTGTGCATTTGTTACTTAAGACCACAAATTGATGGGTAGTAAGTAAATAATATTTTTGACCAATCGTTCTATGATCTTAGATAACGTGGAAAGAAGTGCAATTGGGCGATAATTCGATGCTTGACTTTTATCTCCTTCTTTATGCAGAGGTATAATTATAGCCATCTTGAGGCAATTCAGAAAAGTGCCATTTTGAAATGAAACGTTAATTAAAGTGGTAAGGTGATTTAATGTGCGAACGGGCAGACTCTAAAACATTTTTAAATATAAGTTCATCAATTCCAGATGAGTATCTATTTTTGATGTCGTTAATTGTACTACGAAGCTCTGCTAAAACTACGGGCATAAACAAGAAACTGTATAAGTTAGCATTAGCATCAGGGAGATATGAGAGCGGATCATGAGGAGTTATAGAATGTGATCATCATACGATGACAAGACATAGTCTATAGTACTAGAACTGGTCTTAGTTATTCTGGTTGGTACCGTTATATGCATGAACATACCAAAAGAGTAAAAAATTGACTGAAGACATTCTTGACCGGCACACACACTGGAATTAATAATATTGAGATCGCTACATAGAATTAGTTTGCTTTTTAGAGGTAAGAACTCCAGTAAGGACAGTAAATTGTGACAGAAAGTACGCACGTCAGCGTCAGGTATTCTATAACTACAAACAATATAGAGTTCATAAGTCTTGTGGTAAACGATAGAAAATTGGAATATTTTCTCAGATATTATACCATTGAACTGGGTTATTTCGGAAAAATTATTATTTAACCAATTTTCAGTGATGACAACAATTTTTGTTCATGTGTCTTAGGGATTGAATATTATAATTTCCCTTGCCTACTTTATTTATGAACCTTTGGAAAGAAATGACTTAAGATAATGAAATACGTCAACGGTAGGATTTCTTTAATTTTGAATCTTAATTTAATGTTTATAAATCACTTACTGTAGATTACACCGGCCGATCAATATCTCATTATCATAATAATAAAAAAATACATCCTAATTCATCAAATTCTGAAAACGTTAAATTTCAAAATAAAAAAGTTCAAGTAGTACTCTTCCGGTTTTTTCCGTTAAATTATTTGACCTATAAAAGTATAAACGGAAAAGTTTATTGGTGTGATTAAAAAGAAGTTTAAAATAAGCGTTAAGCGTTAGAGCGATGCAATTGGATGAAAACTACTTTATCGCCCCGAAAAAATGTAAAATATCGTATAGCGCACATAAATCAAGCGAGCCACAGACCGTGAACCCTTTGTCGATTAATTTCGTGAGGACCTAAAAAAATACCAGTACTTCATTTGCCTACTCTTAATTAATTACCTAATATAATGATAAATTAACATATGATAATGCTGGTTTTACATAAATAGACGTTTAGATAAATCCATTTAATTCTACAGATAAGCGACCAAGAGCCGTTTGTGTTTGCAGCAGGTGAAGTAGTTGAATGATTTAAAACAATGAGTTAAAAAGGTTCTAAGCTTTGCAACCTATAGAAAAGATTTTTTTCTTGGCGAATGTATCCGTGCAAGAAAGTGACGAAATCTCTAAACTATTATAATTTCTGCAAGTAAATAAGTTTTTCACATTCTCTTATCTATTCGTTTCATTGTAATGAAATGGACCTTCATATTTCATTTAGTTAAATTGGTTTATTAAGAACAAACAAAGCAATCGTGGTCGCACTTCACTACATGATAAATTTCGTGAACGTCCTCCAAGATTGAGATATACTAGGGCATTAGTTCCACTAGCATACATTCAATATTGCATGAACATTTGACTGTCAAAAAGATTTGGTCGCGCTGGATACCGCATAATTAACAAAGCTTTAAAAAAACACATGTTGATTGGTGCAAAGAAATTCTGAAAAAAATCAATCGTGTTTCTTCAAAAAACGTCACAGGTGGGACATATGAAGAATCATAATCGTATGTATGAGTCTTTTAAGCCGATCTAAATCCAACCAAAGCTGTTCGCAACCAAAGAAAGTATTTCCAAGATAATGGCCTGTTCTTTCGAAATAACTGGACATGTCACCTCAGCTCCATAAGAGCAACGTCGAATGGTCAATTCTGAATGGTATAACAGCATTTGAACACACTCTCTACACCAGGGGTGCTCAAACTTGAATTGCGATCTACCTCAATATTTTTAGAATACTTACGATCGACTCTGAGAGGCTGCAAGTATGTGTGATGCAGGGTTGTCGTACACACACGATACACCCTACCTACCTAGGTAGGGTGTACCGTAGCATATACAGATATTAGCTTTCTGCACAATATAGGTACATTATTTTAGTCAAGGTTTGGGTTAGGTTTAGTTAGGTTCTTCTCTACAATATCAATGAAAAAACTCATAGTTATTCAAAATTGCGAGTTTATTGGTTGTTACAAAACAAAAGAGTTACATATGGTGTTAAAACTAACTAAAGAGTGACTTTGGATGTTGAAGCGTGGCACTGCATGTCCTCAGCATACTTTTCATAAGATGGTACGTAACCACTGAGTGCTAATCGCAAGCATGATGACATATGATCGTCAGTTAGTCGATTGCGATATTTTGACTTAATTATCTTCATTTCAGAAAATGCAGACTCGCACAAGTAAGTTTACCCAATTAATGCCGTCAGTTGAAGGGCGATTTGCCTTAGATTCGGATATTTATCTTCAGATATAAAACACCAGAAATTTGTATCAGATGCTGTAGCTTTGAGATGTATATCTGATATAATCTGCACCAACTCATTTTCAACAGAACATGAGTTCATATTAAACTGACTTGCTATTTCACTAGCTAATTCCTCAATGTTTTCACATGAAAAAGGATAACTCATAAATGATGCTATATTTTCCAATTTACTGCAATCATATAAACGCATTTCGAATTGTCCCAAAATATTTGATAATTCAGCCTCATACGTATCATAATTAAACTGAGGAATCCTTGCTTTCAAAGACGGAAAATGTTTCAGATCCTTTCTTTTCAGTTGATCTATCATAAGTTGCAATTTACTTTTGAATGCGTTTACTGCGCTAATCATCTCAATAATAGTTTTTCCTTTACCTTGAAGCTCCAAGTTAACGATGTTTAAGTGCATTGTGATGTCAGTCAAAAATGCCAAATCAGTCAGCCATTTTTCGTTTTTGAAAATCTGAGTGTCATCACCTCTTTCGTCTAGAAAAGCTGTTATTTCGGGCAATAATTCTTGAAACCTTTGTAGGAACTTTCCGCGACTCAACCACCTGACGTCTGTGTGAAGAACTAAATCAGTGTGTTAAGCTGACTCCCTATCTTCCAACTGCAACTGAAAGAGCCGCCCTTGCAAGCTACGTACACGGATGGAATTCTCAATTTTTGTTGCAATACCCATAATTTCCTCCGTGTTTAAAACTTTGGAACACAAAACTTGTTGATGTATAATGCAATGGAATGAAAAAAATGAAGGGAATTCTTCATTAGCTCGACATAATGCCACAAAACCGTTTTTGTTTCCAGTCATTGCTGGTGCTCCATCAGTTGTAATGCACACTAATTTATATATTGGTAGCTCGTAGTTTTTTACAAAATTAGAGAAAACTTCATATATATAATCGCCACGGGTTTTCCCCTTCAGAGGAATGATTGTCAAAAATTCTTCCTTAGCCGACATGTCATTGAATACCATCCGAATAAAAATACACAGCTGGGCAGTGTCTGTCATATCGGTGGATTCGTCGAACTGTAAAGAAAAGTATGTACATTCCATGATATCATGTTTTAGTTTATCTGCGATGTCCTGACTCATGACTTCAATACGCCTTGTAACAGTCGGACGAGATAACTGAAGTTCTCTAATAGCAGACAAGATTTCTGTTTTATTTTTAAAATCTCCAAATAAAGTCTCACCCGCTTCAATAAATGCTTCCTTCACCACCGATCCATCTTCGAATGGTTTCTTGTGTTTCGCCAATATATGAGATATTTTAAATGACGCAATCGTAGCAGCTTTTGATTGTTTGGGTGGTCTTGTGAACATTTTAGACAACCCTAATACAAGATACAATGAAAATCCTGCTAGTAATTTTAGGTAATACTAAAAGCAATCATAATAACCATGTGAAAAACACGTTGGTATACAAAATGCAGCGAAAGCTTAGAAAAAATGCAGTATACTTTAAATGTCAATGTTTGAGGACAACGTAAGTACTTTTTTCGTTAATATTCGAATGCCCCCATATTCTTCTCAGTTCTTTTTTTGATTCAAAAATGTGTTATCCTATACACTTTGACAAATAC
This sequence comes from Diorhabda carinulata, assembly GCF_026250575.1. Classification (NCBI taxonomy): domain Eukaryota; kingdom Metazoa; phylum Arthropoda; class Insecta; order Coleoptera; family Chrysomelidae; genus Diorhabda; species Diorhabda carinulata. The sequence goes on from NC_079462.1 coordinate 19,449,425, forward strand.
AGGAATGAATGTGAATTAGCCACGCTCGTCAATACGTGTTACTAGATGATGGTAGTAGGGATTAGTACGATCCCTCAAGCAGGGGATTACTATTGTCAGTTCTATTGTGGTTATTAGATAGTGAAGAGCACTACCCACTTTAATTGTTTCTACTGGATACCGAGTTAGAATATATATTTTATTCTGGGGTCCGAATACTTTCCCATTTTAACTTCGTGCCCCTTGTACGATTCTCGACATTCACTCCTGTATTTGCCAAACTGTACATTAGTGTTAATATTTAGGTGTGAACATGACATCATGGCAACTATTGGCTAATTTCATGTTTAACATAATTTACTATGAAATGTGTCTTGTCTATCTGGATAAATTTGTACTATAACATGGTTACTGCAATAACAGCAATCAGTATAATAGGATAATTTATGTTTTTTTTTTCAAATAAACAAAACTATATCCAAAATGAGATGAAACATGCTTATAAATTAATTCAAATATTAAGGTTATTATGATAATTGTATAAAACCTAAATCAAGGTTCACAACTTAGGGGTTTACGGGTGTTATATTTTTAGGTGTAATTTTAGGGATCTTTATAACTTCATATATTTATTTCTTTAATTCCAAATTAATTAAAATAAAGGTGTAATAGTATAGGCTGTGGGAAATTATTTAATGTCAATATGTATGATTTAAAATAATCAGAAGCTGAGGAAAATGATTTGTTACTTAAAGTTTTCGATAATTTTATGAATAAAGAATTTAGGTTGATGTTGCTGAATGAAATTATTTATTATTGTTTGAAATTTAATATTTGTTATTGATATTCTTAATGGATTATTTCATTAAAAATATCAAATTCTTTATTTTATAAAAAAAAATTTTTTGAATTTTTGAATTTTTTAATTCGTTCTGGTTGAAAATGCACCATCACTTATTGCTAGATTATAATTAGAGAACTTAAATAAAATTCTAAAGATATTTTCCTATTTCTGTAACTGTCGAACTCCGGCCGACTATATATAATAACGCTGCCGAAGCTGTACCCGCCCACCCCCTTTTAAATTTAGTATAAACAAAAAAGTCACATTTTTTCTAGTCAAAATCTTCGCTTCTCCCCCAACAGGAAAGTTGGACAAACACAATCCCACGCAACCACCACAACCCCAGCGTTACAGATGAACAATTCCTATATCCGGGCCCACTATAACAAACCTTCCTCCTTAGAAAATGTCTCCTTAGTCTGTTAAATTTATCCAACGAATCTCTCTTTCTCTCTTACTTGTCAAACAAGATTTATCATATTTTTGCACAATTTTATTCACAGAATAATCTATAACGGCATACTAATAATAAACCACTCATTACTATTAACTTTATCTATGAGTAAATAAGAAGAATTTGTATGTTATTCAATATAGGGGCGCCTAAACTTTAAGACACAACAACCAAATATCCTTTATTGTATGGAACCCCTTATCAAATTATCACAAATCAACACTGAAATTTATTTAAGAACAATTTCAAAAAAAAATGTTTAATGTGAAGATTAAAATTATGTTTTATGAATAATTATTTCGTAGATCGATATTATGCTCAACAATTGTATGCTTATATTTGGAGTAACATCCAATCTTACTTGTATTTGGTTTTTGTATAAAAGTAGACTAAAAGGTCTGTTGCACGTTATTATTCAAATGTGTGTTTTAATATGAATGATATATAATCGTTTTCCATTAAATGGAGTACTCATTCAATATCAATATAATTTTCATGAAAATAATCATATAAAGATTCCAGGTGATTAACCAAATGTACAATTAATTTCAGTTGGTAATTTCAACGCATTTTGTTTTTAAAAAGTTATATACAAGCGGAAAATATTTAGAATTGCTTTTTTCCACACAGACAATCTAAATATTCAATATGCTAAAACATGTTAATTTATTTTTTGACATCAATATAGTTGATTGTTTTCTCTGCAAAAATTTAGTTATTTCATGGACCTCTCCAAAAATCCAACATAAAACAAATTTTATGTGCAATTGTTCATCATGCAAAACACTAAAAATATTAGGGGTCTCAAACTACATTAGCTTTATTGCGAAGACCATTAGTTCGTCACGAAGTGTATTTAACCTGGCTAGACCTTTGCCTCTTGAAAGTCATCAGATTTCTTACTATTTCTTCACGCATCTTCATTTATAAACTTATAATAATTCTACGAAACTCCTAGGTTCCGCGAAGCCCAGTTTGGGAAGCCCTGTTTTAGTAAATCAACTCTTCTAGTATTACTTTTTGTGTAATATATAAAAATAGAAAGAAAATGAAAATAAACAATATTCTATTTTTACATGAAGAGGAAAAGCTTATAGTATATTTCGCATTTCTCTTATGGCAATATCTTCTTGTAAAATCACTATTTTTACATTTCTATACATGTTTCAGGACACTCTTCAAAAAAAACATTTTAGGAATTAAAAAAAATTAAATTGTCGCATTTCGAGTGCAGAGGCTTGTGATCGTCGCTTCGAGTTATACAAGCTAATAGGGCTAAATATCGAAAAATAAAGGACTTTGTCGGTCGATCAGACTTCGAGTTACAGAGGTTGTGATTTTATATTGATTTTTTTCGAGTTGAGAGGATTTCACACAAGATAAAAATTTTTTTCGAGTTGGAGAGGTTTTCGAGTTAAGGAGGTTCCAGTTTGAGAGGTTCCACAGTATTTGAGTTTAAACTAATTTTGAATACGGGATCTAATAGGGTACCATAACAATAAGAAACTACTTCAATGCCAACTAAAATCTAAGTCAATAAATAAACTACGAAATACTCAGAGATATGAACAGTGAAGTCATAGTGAAATAAATAACGATACAAATAAGATGGTCCGGACATGTATGGAAAAAAGAAGAACGTGAAATCATTCATTCAATTCTACTGAGAGAACCATAAAGTAATAGAATACAAGAACCCAACTGTAGCTAAGAAAAGTGGTGTTACCGTGAAAGGCAAAAATTAGATAATGTCGACTTTCACTGGTGAATGTCAACAAACACAAAATACGAGTACGTCGGTGAAAAATCGAAGATTTTATGACACTCTTGAACATTCGGACTCTCACCTGTGTATGTCGACAATCACAGATATGGTCTTGTAGAGGTCGAAAAGAGAGGATCCGAAGAAAAGACAACTAACTGTGTCCCTCCAAATCCTTTGTTCTGTTTAGAATCGGTCATCCCTGTCAGTTTTATGCAAGATTTTATAATGAGAGCAACGTTTTCTTAATTATTTTTCAAATAATCTAATTTATACAGTGTATATAATTTTCTTTGAAAGTTGAATGCAATAATTGCGGGTAAATGAGAAAACAATTGTTTTCATTTTTCTTAAGAAAAATACTCTAAGATACTCTGGAGTGGATGCTGCTAAAACTAAGTTTGAATTACAAACAACAAACGTTTTGTGGTTTTGAAAATTAATGATGAACAGAAGTTAATTGTACCATTTATATCAGGGGAAAAAGATTATACAGTATTATGTTATCAATAAGGAATTGTTCAGTATACTATATGAACTCACTTCATAATACGCAACGGAGATAGATAGCGTGTGCTCAATGAGTTAGGAAAATATTGAATACGCAATTGTATTGAAATATAAACAAACAGTGTCAAATGAAACACAGTCCACCATTATTGTGAAACTAATGATCAGTTCTTAGTTAAACTCAAGATGTCAAGTTGATCTTATATATCTGCAGTAACATAGAATGCGAATAAAGTTCATAATGGTGTATAAAAATCATTTAACTGAATTTGTCTAGTTGCGACTTTTGAAAACGAAGATCATGTTCTTCCAATATTTTCAACATTTATTGCTCCAGCAATATTACAATCAGATAATGGTGTATAATTCGCTAATCAAGTCATATCCGAAATATGCGCGAAAGGATTTTAAGTCCATGGAAAGTCTCGTCACATTCAATCACAAGGATCAGTTGAAAGGGCCAACCAGGATATGCAGAATATGCTAGCTGAATGGATGAACGATAACAATACAAATAGATGGTTAGAAGGTTTACTCTTTGTTCAATTTGCCAAGAACACTACATAGCGAACGAATACATAAAAATCCTTATGAAGCCATGTTTGTTATTAGAACGAAAAGAGCCATAAGCAACATAACAAACTACTGCTCAATTGGTGATACTATACGATGTCTACCGCGGTAGTACATATAACCGAAATGTGTTAGTAACTTCTATAAGTTTACAAATGCAAATGGTACCCTCAAGCAGCTTTATACACATAATAAAATCGTAAAAAAAGTTACTTTCCATAGATGAGATTATCTTTCCCTGAGATAAGCAGCTGAAACTAATTCGAGAAGCGGTGGGCAATATATACGCTGACATTGCAAAAGGAAATGTTTCACAAATAAATGCAGATGTAGAAGCAAGGACCTCTTATGCAGTTCAAAGGTCAATAGTTTAACTTCTTGCAATAAATGAGATTTGAATCACATAATTTTATAATTTTTTTATTAGTAATATTTTAATTTTCATTCAGAACGTACTGTATAATTAAGTATGTTTTGAACTTCTATTATTTTCTTTTCTTCTTTTGAATTTACTGTGTGTTTTAAGTTTTTAGTCATTCCTCTAATAAAGAGAGGCGAAAAATTTATTGCGACGGAATTACGGAATAAGAAAATATAAATATCGGACATGTTTAACAGTCTTCATTAGTGAATGTTGAATGTCGACATTTACTGGTATAAGTCAAAAATAAGAGTTTTAAGCGAATATTTTGGACATACACCAAACAACTTTCGGTGTTTCATCGACACATATATACAAGGAAGATTTTACGAAATAATGATTTTTCATTGGGCCAGATCAGGTGAATATGTCAGATGAGGTAATAAATCGTAACGCAATGTGGCTAATTCTTCTGCAACAGTAAAGGACGAATCAGCAAGCGCATAGTCGTGATTTCAGTCATAAAAATTACACCTTATTGGTCGACAAAACGGTTTTTGTATTCTTGAGAGAACGCTTAGACCATTGTTTCGAATAGATGGTGTACTGAAGTTTCATCTATTTTGACATATGGACCGAAACATCAACTAACTTCATGTTTGAAAATTATCGAAATCTCGATTAAGTTTACAATACGAGCGAGCTTTCTATCTAATGAAAAATAAATGTGAAAACAATTTTTTTAAAACGTATTGTTTACGGATGCTGGATCTAGGTTTTCGATACATTGTAAACATAATCTGTCTACAGTTAAATATTAGTTTATGAAAAATAAATACTTGAGATTTGAATAAGCAGACTTATTTCTTTGGGGTTTTTTTAAAACAAAATATTTATCAACGTGACATTGAAAGAACTGTATATTATTGGATTAATGATACTTTGTGACAGATTTAAACCTGGGAGACATGAAACTATCTATGTATAATCCATTAGGATATTGTTTGCAGAAAGAAGGCTGTTATTTTTTTATGTTTTTATTATTATTTTCTTGCTCGTTGACACTGCTTTTTTTATTAAACCATTAATTTTCTCGATTATTCATAAGAATAGTTATTATATTCAACTTAATCACAATCACAAATTAAAATTAATATTGTTATATCAATTTTGATCAATAATCTCATTGGCAGTCATCAAATACTTCGATTATAATATCACACAAGAACTTCGACATTACTCGATTATTTTCCGGAAATAACGTCGAGTCACAATTGAGTAATAATGATCATTTATTGTGTATCCATATAAAACGCCTATTTTGAAGAAAACGGTAACTATTATTTGAAAACGTCTTGTTTTTTCGTTAGGTCGGAAACTTTTCAAACAACCCTCGTGTATTTCTGCTTGAAACCCCATATTTTTTATACAATGCGTTCACTTAACATAACCATAAAATCAACATTTCCTCCAATTTATTCTCGCTAAATAAAAAACTTTAGCATTTTAAACTATCAGGAGTAAATTATTATTATAGCCATATATATTTTGGTACCTAAAGCATTTGTTTGGGTGCTATTACCATTACTAACGGCAACTGACTGTAGCTCTGTTAAAAATGGAACGGTAATTAATAAAAATATGATGCTTCCACTCACATATATTCTCATTTTTATTATGATGGAGGACGTGAGGCTTATCTCGGAATCGCACTGGTGATCTGCTGTTAATACATTCAGAGTAAAAATGTATGTACGCCATTAGAATGTATATATAATACGTGAATTTAGGGCTTCCTATGCTACTGGGGATTATTTTGTATGCGAAAAATTTTTTGTTAATAAATTACACCAAGAAAAGTTTAAGGTTTAAGGCTATACTTGCTACTTTTTGCTTAATGAATATAATACCTACAAGGACTTAAACAAAATTCAAAAAACTCTAATGAACTCATTTCAATTGATCTCAATTCATCTCTCAATTCAAGTAAACAGCGGTACTGGCCTAAAGAGAAACAGAGCGGCAACTGTGCTACAAGGTTAGTGAATTTTTTGTAATAGAATGAAGACGAAACTGGCATGGGTAAGATATTTGAGCCCATGAACAAATCATGAGATAAATTTTTGAACATCACTCAAAAAAAATCTGATTTAAACTTTTAATGGGAGGAAGATGTTGGGCCTCATACATTCCAAAGCGAGTTTTTAGCTTTTTATGACAAATCAAAAGTAAAAATTAGTTGTTACAACTATCAATTTAAGCATTTTCATCTTTTTAGAATAGATTTCCCTTTTCAAACTTCCTGTTTTCTCCTTCAACAGTAATAATTTTCCGACTCCAATGCTGATCATTTGTTAAACTTTTAGATTCGAAACTTTATCGTTGGTTATACTCTAAACATAATCTGGGTGAGAGATTTCATGGAGGATTCTGAACTTTTAGGATAATTCAACTTATAATTTGCAACTAGCAATGTTTCTAGTCTTCCAATAGTTACTAAAACACGCTTTCATTAATTTCCCCTGTAACTGACTTTTCAACGGCTACCATCTGAACACAAAACGGTTTTTTCTGCGTTAGCCATTGGCAGTAATAACAATAATTGTATTTTTAATATACTTATCTGGAAAGTCCCTGTTGTTATCTGTTTTTATAAAGATTTAAAGGTGACATTTTCAGACCAGCTCACGGGAAATTTTTCTTATATCCGATTTTTTTCCGTGCGCTAAATAAACTAAATTTAAATTAATTATAAGAAAAAACAATTATTTATTCATAACACTTTTTAAAAACAACATGTATTATTACAGAAGTTTAGTCCCTTCTTTATTTCATTCTTTAGAACTAAAAATGTTGAAGTAGACGATTCGCAGTTGTTTTGATTTTCCTAATGGAATATCGCAGAGTTTGAACTTTGCAAGTGATAAGAGTTGAACAATTTTTGTAATACTTCTATTTTTCTTTGTATGGATTCTTCAATATATCCTTCTGCTACGTTAGAATAACGCCATCCAGGTGTTTTGCAAAAGTTTCTGGACAACACTGATGGTATGACATTCAACATGTCAGGTGTAATACCTATGATTTTGGAATGTAAGGAATAATCTTCAGCTGTTCATATTTTTAAACCGTAGATCTGCATATCAACGGTACATTGCACAGGGTTCGAGCGTACATCGTTCATTGGTAAAGGTAAAACTTCTTGAAATATGATTTCTTCCATCTCGCAAAAACAGAACAATGAAGTGCCCAACGTATTAAATCATACCTACGACATGCGCCAAAGATCACAAACACTAAAATCACTTTTGCCAATAGATATTGCTCATCTGAAGATTATTTATTCTTCCGATAGTACCCTAGTTTTTTCGGTATATAGTCCACAGCCTGGTGCTTTGAGATATTTTGTATTGCCAGCAACGAAAGATCGAAATGGTGATGTCGAAATTGAGGACTCGATGTAACTCGTTATAATTTTAGTTTAAAAATGTCATAGAAAACAGTCCACGTTTTTATAATAGTGATACAAATTTTGTCATCAGTGAATTTCTTCCGAGAAACTCTACCGTCCATCTTACCGTATAGTGCCATTTCGAGCTTATTAAGAAAATAGGTAAAGAAAGAAATAGTGAGAAGTCCTCCTCAGTGATTAATTTTCGGTGATTATCAACTCCACAGCCAATATGGACGAAGTTGAACCGACGCAAAGAACAAGGTTAAAAATCAAAATTACATTCATAATATTGTTAAACATCCAAAAGGTAGTTAATGTACAATTAGGAATTTATGTTAATATAGATATAAAGCTTGAGCTGTTTACTATAAGTGTTAGATAGAGACCATGAAAGAAAATATATATATAGATTTTCATCAAATCATATAGTATATGGGTATATAGTTCTATATAGGCGTATACAATGGTATACAGAAGTATACATATAGTTATGTATAATTGTATATACAAGTAATGCATGTAGAAATTCTATTTAGTGTAATTATAAACCCAATAATCCAGAAGCTGTCGTTCATTTTCCACCCAATATTCCTAATTGGGATAAGTCTTTATTCACATTAATCACAGGAGTTGGCATAAAACGTAAATGTTATGTGACAACACAAGACATTAAAATGAAGCTTCATTTTTCTATCGTTAATGCGTGCTATTTTAGGAAATATAATTAAAATAATATTGTTTAATCGTCACAGAGTTCATATCAGTTATTCGATATTTCTAGATAATTTCATTTCCTATTTTTCCATTGATTTCATTTTATAAAATCCAATTTTCCATTTTTGTTTTCCAATTTCTAATAGTTGTATAAATTTCTGTTTTCATCCTGTATAAACATATGTGTTCAATAAAATCTTTTCATCTATTCATGATAAACTTCAATTTAGTACATAAAGCGGTGACAAATTGAGTTTTACGTAATCTCGGAATTGTAGTTGCGCCATTTTGAAAATTGATCATCGACAATAGCAAGGCGAAATGTTGAGAAAGAGAGATCGAAAAGAGTCTACAGTGGCGTCGAACAACTTTTAAATAATACCTATCACTACCACCCTCCATTCAACTACAGAGAAATAATTACGATATAAAATAAGGGACTACTATTAGTTGTTTTGATGTACTTAGAATGAGATAGAGAAAGAGAAATGGTTTTTCGACAAAAGCTTTTGAAAACTAAGAAACAAACATACAAATAACTAATTAAAGACACAAATAAAATACGGCAATCTTAAAATAGGTAGTGATTTGTATTAAAAATCAGTAACAACATTAAACAAGTGCGCTCCGAATTTAATATTATTATTAGAATAGAAGTAGTTTACAGAGTAGAAGGCACTTTCCAGTAAATATCACTTCAAATTATTGCGAAATATTGGAAAAGATGTTATAGATTTAATTTCAATTGGAAAATGATTGTGCATTTTTTGCATTGTAAAGTATTAAGCCCTTAACTAGTTCTTGACAAGGAATAGGTAGTTAAACGTCGTGCTCTGCGTTACTAAGTGGATAACTGCGCAACGATCTTTCTAAAATTGGAGAAGCGTGCTTACGAATTAGGCAAACGGATTCAAAGATAAATAAGGAAGAAAGAATATTGTGCTTGCAGTGGTTGGTTGTTTGGGTATTAAATATATTTAAAAAATTATATATAACTTCTTATTTATGAATTTAAGCTGAATTGTATTATATTATAACTTAAAATATTATAAATCGCAAATATAAATTGATGATAAAATTAATAATAACACGTGACAGAAAACATGTTTCTATTGGTTACTGCAGTTGTGACGTAGAAAGTAAGTAAATACTGAAACGTGATCGCCGCGTGTCGCCTTTAAACGCCATTCTGTTGTTGTGAATGGAGGTAATTGGTTGTTTAGTTCGATTTATAAGGGTTTCAAAGACTATTCTAAGTGAAATGATGGCCGAAAGAGGATTTATCGAAGCAAGATCGGACAATCCTAAAGTAAATGCATTCATGGTTGCTACGTTTTTTGGTAATAATCAATTATTATTATTATTATTATTAAAAGCAGATACGTAAGGACTACTAATTAGACCTTCTCATAGTAACGTCATTATCACATTTGTTTGCTTGAACTTAAAATGTAGTCATAAAGATGATAGCTTTGAAGGTTTTGTTTTAATTAAACCTTTCGATGTTAAAACATTTGAATTATCTTTCAATGCTAGTTGAAGCACCTATGGGGATGCTGCCATTTGATACGTCCAATTAAAACAAGGAGGTGCTTTCTGTATTGTAAAAGGCAGAATATTGTAAGCATTGTTGAATCAGCATGTTATGATTGTGTAGCAACTCTTTATTTTACCAATGTCAATTTTTTTAGGTGGTTGCAAGCATGTCGTTGCGTTTATTATGTGGGTGCACAGCCGTAGTGAGGAGCCTACAACTACTAAAGTGGCCTGTTATTGGACTAAACCAAAATTATTGGGAGTAGACATCAGTAAAAATAGAAGAGCTTGGCAAAATAAAACCTAGCTCGTCGCCAGTTCCATCGTCTGGAAACTTTCTGTAAGATTTTGTTTCTACTACCAAGGAGGAAAATTTAAGTTGCCATATATTAAAATATTTTATAAAGGATACATCCTGTAATAAATTAGGTGTACACCAACTTCTGATGGGCTTTATATCAGAAGGAGGCAGCACTGCAGTTGCTTTCCTGGAATATACACAAAGCCGCATGAGTCGAGAAGCTTGTAATGCCACAAGTAACCAAAGTTATAATAAGTTATATATAAGTTATAATAATGGCATCAACTTCGTTTTGGATGCATTTCGGCATCCTGCTTTTATGAAGTTTCAAGATGTAAAAACCAATGGGCATGTTAGTGGAACAAATTGTGGGCAGTTTAAAATAAAGAAAACTGTAGCAATGCAAAAAGGAAAAACATTAGAAAAAGAATTGCCGATCAATGAATGTGCATACCATTTCTGGTGTGATAATATTAAGTCTGTTTACTTACTTTCTACGTCACACTCGGTCATATGACAACAAATGCGTTTTTGCGCGTCATTTAGGTCTTTGAATTTATTTATTTTTTTATGAACCAATATACCGTTTAAAAGAAATTAAAAAAAGTGTTTGATTAAGAACTGTATACAATATAACACAAAAAGCCTGAAGAATTTCACTGAATAAACATTGTCAATGGTGATGTTATTTAATAAAAAAGGTAGCAATGTATTTTTATACGATAAAATTTTTTTGGAAACTTTAAGACCCAGAAGATTATAATATGATGTGCCGTGAGATCAGGAGTGCTCCAAGAGAAACTTGTGTTTAAATTCTGGATAATGATCAACAGTCTGCCGTTAGGTAGGTTAATCATTTTGTTTCCTAGTATTGCTAGATCAGTCGTTTTGATCTAAAGAACCGAACTCTATTATCAGAGGTTGTATATCGAGATACACCCAATGCTCAAGATGGTGCGTTCTTTCAAAATGTTATTAAATTGTGAAACAGAACATTGTAATGACTTGGTACTAAGGAGTTAGTTTCAATCCAGACCTATTTTATATATTCTTATTATGAGATTTATTTAGATCACTAATATATTGAATAATTTAGGAATATTTTCCATCATCCTCTTCTCAACTCCATCCCTGTGTCATACTTTTCCAATCATCGAAGAGAAGTGAACGAAGTGGCGACGAATATTCGATTAACGGAAGTGAATCGGAAACGATGAGAGAAGACCGATTGGAGCATTTTCATCAAATATATTTGATCTTTCTTTTCGTTCAACGTTCAATAGAAATATAAGACCTCTGCTTCTCTTTGGCGACTAAAGTATAACGCCCACTAGATGGAGGACTTTTTGTAGAAGTTAATTGAAGTTGTCTCAGAGTAGATTGTGTTTTTGATATCGACGCCGTTCTATTCATTTGACGACACAAAGTAGATTGGTTTTAGATCAGAATTTAAGTTCAAAACTTGAAACATTTGAACTGTAACATTACACGTGAGAAATCTAGTTTCAGCACTACAGGGATATCATAAAATTTGATTAATTTCATTTCAAATTTTCGTATATTTGATTTTCAATATTTTCATAAACTATTCATGGATATAAGCAGGGTGTTTACAAATTCGTGCAGGAATATAAAGATGAACTAAATATATACATAAACCAAGGATTCACGAAGTTATAGTCGAAAAAATTTAACAATTCACCATTGATAATACGTGTATCAACTTGATATAAGTATAATTACTATTTTCATACTTTTAAAAAGCTTAAGTCAGTTTCACTGATAATATTTGTCCTTAAAGCTTCAGTCACAAGCCAATCATCTCATCATATAAAATAATTTCATCGCAAATCATTATAAATAATAAATAAGGACGAAATTTTTGCCTTAATGTCAAATATTTATGGTAAACTAAGGTGACATTTGTTATTCATTCAACTGGCTCTTAGCACTGAGAAACTTTACTTTAAATGTCGTTGAATCACTACTTCAATAAATAATAAACATATCTGGATAAATCGCATTACTTCAGGCTCAAGATTTTTACATCTACAAGGGTCATCCGAGAAGTTTTCGACCTCGGCCTGAAGATATCATCACTTAAAGTTATGAATTATATTTGCGCGAGCATTGAAAGATGCTCATAAAATTTCTGACTTTTTGGATACTTAGTTTCTATTCGACACTGGTATAACTGAGTCGTTGAGCAGTTGAATTCAAATCTGGCCGTATCAGTGGACTGACAACGAGCTTAAGGCACGATCAAAACGGCGATAATCAGCAATATCATCGAATAAGTTTTAAGCTAAATGATTTGGACGAGATTTGAATTTGTTAGATTTTTTTTATTGGAACTGCTTGAATGAAAAAAGGTTACTTTAAAATGTGATAAACGCGCCATGTTTCATTCTTCGACCGTTATCCCGAATAAATTCCTGGATTAAAAACTCCTTCTACTCCTGACCTATCGATGCCTGACTCCAAGTTGCCTCCATTTCGTGATTTTAAGTCACTTTTCTTAATCCTCCCCGATATACCTGGTAGCACGTTTCAGTTAAAACCAACATACTTACATTTCTTCGCTTTCCGCACTGCTCATGATACCTCCTTCTATTTCTTACTCACGCGAAACCCGGCGCGACTTTCTGGATAGAAAAGTTAAGATCACTTTTCCTCAGGGCCACGAGGGGAGCAGACTTAATGGTCGCGAGCGGAGTTACGCCGCTCCTGGGGGTTGGATATGCGGTACCTGTCCGTTGAGATCCAATCAAGGGGGACATACATAGAAGAATATTAGTAGCGGCCTATATATCTTATTCTATATAATATAGAAAGCTGGCATCAGAAGGATGGCAACTTACAGAAAATTGCAGAAGAGGTGGTGTAGGCTGACCATAGAGGCTCAGTGCACAAAAACACAAATAAAAGACATTAGAAGCTGGGTAATCTGCAAACACAGATCAACTTCTTATTACATTACGCAGGTTGTCACAGGACATGTATCGTTCGGTACTTTCACGAAAAGAATCCAGAAAACAAGGGATGATCTATGTATGTAGAAAGGAATGTGCTAGAGGACAAAATTAGAGGGATAGCGCTGGTCAGTGAGATTATAGGATACACGGTAAACAGGCGAGATAATATGGAAAACGATAACGGAATTAATGACAGTAGTTTTGAGTAGAAAAGAAACGGATTATAGAGAAGCATATGAGTAAATAGAGATGAGGATGATGGAAAGTGTGAGGTACGCTGATGATATAACATTTTGTTGTCATCCCGGTATAAATCACTCCCTTTGGAGCATAAAAGGAGGGGGTTTTAGTGAGATGAAAGTCCCACAGCCTGCTGTGAGAGAGACATAGCTTCCACCCTACCTCAGGGCAAAAAAAGGGGTTAAATATGCGAAACTAGGTCTAATTTTACATTTTGTAAATATGTTAGTATATATTTTATGTTGGTATCTATGTACGTTCTAAGTAGTTATCGACCTTTGATTACTGAGTTATCTCTTCGAAATCCTCTACCTTAAAATTAGCGCACATAAAACCACTATTTAACTACTATAATGGTTTTTTCCTGCCCCTGAACCAAACCTTATAATCTTACTTTTAATAAAGTCAACTTTCCTAGAAACCTAATATCTGAGGTATTGGAGAGAATAGGTTGTTGGCGATTCTACCATTTTCATCTATATACGAGATCTGGCTATTAAATAACGAAACTGCGCGCCTAGAGGGTGCCCTAGACGGGTGGAGTAAAGAACGAGTAGTGTATTGGGTATGTCGAAAACCATGTGTGAAGAAAAACAGGAACAACGTATCAATCTCAAATTTCTCGTTAAATTGAAAAAAACTAAATTCTCTGTCTGGTACGCGTGTTTTTGAGTGGTGTAAGCGCTTTAGTGAGTGCCGAGAGACCACTGAAGATGACCAGTGCCCAGGTCACCCGATGACTGTTTCAACTCCGGAAACAGTGACCAAAATCAACCAAATTGTACGTACAGATCGTCGAATGACCATCTGGATGATTGCCGAGGCGGTAAACGCCGATAAAGGAAAGGTTAGAAAATTTTATACGAGGAATTACACACGACAAAAGTCTGTGCGAAGGTTAGAAAAAGATCTGCTTTGAAAAGAACCCGATTTGAGACGATGGAAGTGGTAAAGCAAAAAACGGCAGAGCTCCTAAAGGCCATCACCAAAAGAGACTTCCAGCACATCTTCGATCAATGGAAAAAAGGGATGGAAAGGTGAGTGGTGAGGGAAGGGGAGTGTATTGAAGGGAATCATTTGAATATAGAATAACTTTTATAATAAAACCTTTTTTCGTAACCAGTCTCGTTATTTAATAGCCAGAAAAGCCAATAAAACTCCAGTGTGAATCAGAGCTACTTTATATATTAAGTTACCGTACTATAATCTAAATCAGTTTATAACGCCATATCTTCCTTTCCTGTATCGAAGAACTTCCGTTAAGGATTAAAGTGAGATTAATCATAGCTATATTTCACTGACGGTCAAAATATGAGAGCAGACCACCATTCCAATTATACTATCAATCTTGGAGCCAGACAGTTTTTCACAAACATCTCCAAATATTTATGTCTTGTCGCTTCTAGTCATTACTTTTCAAATGAACAATGCACCATTACACTACTTTATATCCCAAACCTGTACATTTTTGTAATTATGAAAACTTTACCCATCGAACTTTTTTACTTTTTAAAACTCTCAAACCCTCAAATCAATTAAAATAGTTACCTCGCCCGGCTGAACAACAAATGACACGCGATGGTTCGTTGTCGTTGCAGATAGACATAATAAAATGTTGGCATGTAGATGTTAGCATGATAAAAACTGCATCTGATAATATAAATGAGTGTTAAATGTAGCCACGTGGACTTTGTCCGAATCGGAAATAGACGTGGTTTTGAAAATTTGTGGGTAATTGGAATCCTTCGTGCATTTACCATGGGCGTAACAGCAGAGGCAGTACGGGAAAAAATGTTTGCAAAAAAATAAGAATATTGTTTGTTAATTTCTTTATTTTCTATTTTCGTATTTTCTATTTATTTTCGTAACTTTTTGGCAAGGTGGTTAGCCATTATGGTTCTATCAATAACAAAATAGATGGTATTGAGTTGAAAATAAAGGTACACTCTTGGAAGAACAAATTACCCCTATGAAAATAACTTACATACAGAAAATTATGATTGAATCAGAAGCATATAGAGAGAAATGTGTAAAAACGTATGACCATAACAATAATGATAAATAAAAGAAATGCGAGAAAATGATCAATAAAGTTACTAGAAGCGAATAACAGAACATGGTTAAGGAGTTGAACAATCCTGACAGTTGGGAGAGTAAGCATATGTATCAGAATTTTTCAGAAAAAAAAACATATCATAGAGGCTAATTATGAATGTTGTTTTAGTGGTAGCAGCAGTTATTCAAAACTACTGTTTCAAGTCGCTCTGACGATAGTTCAAAGCATTTTAAACCAAGTGAATAAAACTCTAAATAAAGGTTGTTTTTGAACACAAATATAATGACTCAATAGCTACTAACTAAATTTGAATTAGAATCTTTCACTCCTAGGTTCTAAGAATGTAAAAACTGCCTTTGATCCTAAGAAATTTTTAGAAGTAACTCACATTGAATGAAATTGTTTTTATTTAAGGGAGAGGGAGAAATGCTTTATTTTCAAAAAATTGTTACAATTTGTGGACAAAAGCTTGTAAAAACAGAAAAAACAACCCTAAAATAAATAAATAACAAACCAAAAATAACTAAAAGATACAAAAAAAATAAAATCTCAATATACAGAAGAAAACTACAATGAGTAACAAAATTATAGGTAATAATTAGCATATAAGTCTATAGCAAAATTAAACCAGTATGCAGTATGCCCGAAATTAAATATTATTATTAAAATAAAAGTCGTTTACAGAGTAAAAGACACTTTTCAGTAAATATGCACTCAAATTATTACGGAATGCGGGAAAAGATGATATCGATTTGATTTCAATTTCAATTGGCAAGTGATTGTGCATTTCTGTTCATTGTAAAATATTGAGCCCTTAACTAATTCTGAACGTGTTGTAGGTCGTTCACCGCGTTCCTAACTAGATTGCCTAAAATTGGGAAGCGTGCTCACGAATTAGGCAAACGGATTTAAAAGATGAATAAGGAAGGAAGAGTCAGAATTTTTAATCTTTTGAAGAAGTCCCTGCAGTGAGCCCTGCTATTTAGTCCAAGTATATATACAACAGTTCTCTTTTTGAAGTTTAAAGATTCGCTCAAATTGAGTGGCACCACACGTACCCCAGAAGGGAAGGGCATATCGTAGATGCGACTCAATAAGGGCATAATAGATTGTTAAGGAGGTGGATAAGTTCAGTTATTTGGAAACTAATCTCATTGCAAATCAGGAGAAACTTAATTTTTTAGATATGGCGGCAATATGTAATTCCCATTTCAAGGAATTGACCACAACAAACACTAAGAATTTTACAGACTGCAATGTATTTTATATGACAAAACTTGGTTTTAGAAACTTTGGAACAGAGAAGATTAGAGTCGCACCATGATTTAAGGGTGATTAGGTCACTAGATATGGTCGTATGAAGTGCTGTGAGATTAAGATGACTTTAGCACAGATTTAATACATCTCATCACATAAAAGTAGTTTCTACAACTACTGGTGTGTAATTTCATCTGAATATTGATGTTCTAAATATAAATAAATATCTTACTCATCATACTCACGTAATAATAATATTGGAACCGGGCGCGGATCCACGGAGGGGAACTGGGGGAGCGTTCCCCCCATATCTCCAAGTGCTCTGTTCCAAAAAATAAAAATTGGCAATTTCGATTTGATTAGTTTTGTTTTATCACTGTCAACTGTCTCTGTTCTATACCTTAAATGCTATAAAGCTCTTTAAATACTGAAGTGCTTTTGTGTATTTACTTGGAGCAAAACATAATTGATAATTCAAGTTACTTTATGACATTTCTTTTGTATAATATTCTCCTTTTGTAGCCTAGATATGTAAAATTCATTTGAATTTATATTTCATAATTTTTTAAAATCAGAAATCAAACTGAAGCAGTGTAAGTTTATCGTTATGTAAAATGTCTATGAATACACTTTTTAATATTCTTTGCATATGGTGTTTTGATTGAGAGCTACTCTATTCTCCATTTCCTAAAATACCAGTACCTTTTAAATATCAGCCAAAAGTCGGGCCTAGATCTGCGCCTGATTGTAACACACCGGATTGTCATTATTTATGAAAAAAGATGAAGAAATTGAGGTTTATTACTTTGTACTAAGAGCCTATATATAAAATATTCTGTCAAATATTATTTCTGTTGCAGTGCTAACTAATCTAAAATACTCTCGTATGGTCTTATTAGAACTCTTAAAAACAGTCACGACCTATCTAGCTTCTGTACACTAACTTTTTATTAGAGTTAGTACTTATGGAATACTTTTTGCGACTAACAAGTTTCGGACTATTCAACTCAATAAATCTCGAACTTTGCACTAAGTAGTCTCCAACATAACTACAAGTACGAAATAGTCATAATGGTCCTATGTCGTCTCTCGTCAATATTATTTCTAACTTCAGGCGCATCATCTCCGAGCTTGATTGCTTGGAAAGTTCACTACCGAACTGGTCCTTTCCAAATGTATAAACTGAAAACCTCTTTAGCTGCGTCTCCATCGAGCTTCTTGAGCTAGAACCGATGTCTACTATGATTGAAAAGAAATATCTTTACAATTACTCATTCAAGATTTGTCGGTATTGCAATTCAAGGGACTATTATCGTGTTTGCCCTTCTTCTTGACACTTTCAGAGACTGTCGTAAAGATTGCGTATCCTTAAGCGGTCAAATTAATTGCCTCTATAGTCGACAAATCTCATTAAGCTCAAGCATAAACTTTGTCATAACTCTTATCATTATTTTTAATTGTTTAATGTCAATTTTGTCTGTACGCCTTTGTTACATATTTAACATCTTGGTTAATATTCCGTGTCGACGATTAAAGGTGTTCTTTTCTAATTCGGACATTAGAAACATATGGAAGATATATGTTAAGATCTGAAATTAATAGATATATGAATTACACTAATTAATAGGTATTTTATTTGACCACGCAAACGAAGGGTGAGTTTTTCCACTCGGATAATATTGTAGAGGGTCGTATCTTCTGATATAATTTACGCTTACTTTTATTTTACCATCATAATTTACATATTGACTACATATTTTACAGGACTCATAATTATTTTTTTTTAAAAACAAAATTTTGTTTTCATTACATTAAAAAGAGCATCTATTCATAATAAAAATAACAAACACTATTATGTAATTTCTTCAGTGATACACATTGTAATGAAGTTACTGTTAAGTGTCACCTCATAAAGTTAAATAAAAATCATTAATAAGCAGATTATTTCGGAAAAAAGGAGTTCGTATCCGAGGGTTTTTAATGTAACTAACACTATACATAATTGATGTTATATATTTTTAGAATACAAACTAGTTACAAGAGTTTTTAGTTAAGTGATATTTTATTTATGTTGAAGTAATTATCAACTATATGAATGCATTTGTGTAACCAAAATAACAAGTTAAAACCATTAAACAACTCCTCTTTTGGATTGCACTCGAAAATCGATGAATTACTTCATCTATCTCATTTCCGTCATGAAATGTTGACCACGTAAATCCTTCTTTAGGTTGAAGGATAAACAAAAATCACATATGGCCAAATCTGACAAATAGGGTGTATATTGATTAACTGTTGTCCGTTGTCCAGTGTACAATGATGTATTATCGTCATGCAGCTTAAAACCACGCATACTGACTGACAAGAACTGCAAGTAAACATTTTGAGGTGTAACTGTAAGTGAAGCTAAATTGTTTTCAGTTATCCTGTTTCTGTAATATCATGGGACTTAAAAGCCTATAGTAAATATAGAATTATGTACCAAAGAAAACTCTATTCTACTCACACCGCGACAATAATAAACCCGTTCAACATGCGTAGAAATTTGTGATATTTACGGCGAATAATCTAAAACCAATCGTACGTCATGCGTGATGGGTTTGAACGTTTCCGTTATGGAAATTTGGCTATAAAAGCTTCCTTGCGTTCCAACAGGCCTGGAACTATAAAAGCCGATAAAATTTTGCAGCTGATATGGATATATATAAGCTGACAAGACATCACTGATGCTGTGATCATCAACCACAGTTTCCAAAGACTGAATATCCAAAAATACTCCCCATGACTTAACTGCATAATATTTAATTTACAGTTATATAAAATGGGAACATTTTTTCGACAGGTTAATGGGTGAGGAAAATTAATGAAATACAAGAACGTTAAACACAAACGAACGTGGTAGAAGCGTGAAAATAACTTAAAAGACTGCAAAGCCTGGATTGAGGCGGGACTAGAAAGGAATTATATACTATTAAATTATAAAACCTGGCTAAACGGTTGATTCAGTACTATGTTCAATTGACCAGAATATAGAAGGGAAATCAAAAGTAGTTTCCGGAGTTCTATGCCTTACATCAATATCAACACTACTCTAAACTACAGAAGGAATTATGTAGGAAACATGGCAAGTCCATGTACGAGGTATAAGTATTGAATAAGGATGTGGAAATCATTTATTATAAAATCATTCAGTGACAACCAAATAATTCTTTCCTGTAGTAAAACACCAACTCAAACAACTTTTCTAGACATTGTAACAATTCTAGAAGCCATTGACTGGAGCCACCGATAACGACCTCGTTATAGTTGTTCAAATGTCTTCAATCGTTCTCTTTACAACGTTTTTCTATTTCGGAAAAAAAAGTGGAAGGGTCGCTGTGGAACACTGAAATCTTTCGAGAAACTAAAAACTGCACCACACTTAACTCACACTGGCAGGGTGCATTGTTGTGATGCAGGACTCGAATGATTGAGATATCTGGGCGTGCCCTGATGACACTGTTCCAAATTTTATAAAGATAGAATTTTTGATTTAAGGTCATCCGAGGTGAAATATATTCCTTATGGACCCCGCAGCTGTCATAGAAGCAGATAAGCATAGTTGTTATTCATGTTAATACGACTTTGTTGGTATTAGATCGATTTATGATAACCACTGTTCACCCTAGCGCTTAGTTTCGTCGTAGTAATAAAAAAACTATTTTTTATCTTCTCTAATAATGCGATTGAACAGCATAAGATCACTTTTTCCTGTTCCAAATAATCTGTAAGTTTCTGTCGTCGAATTGCTGCTCTATTGAGCATTTATTAAAAGGCCACGTTCATTATTCATAAATTATCTAATCACAACTTTATCTCTCAAGTTATTCCAAAACCTAATTATAAATATAACGATATACCTCTTTCTTTAGATCAACTCTTGTATTTTATAAAACTACCAGCAAACGGCTTCTATCGCCCCCAGTTGGGAGCGATAATACCGAAATGAGACTCAGATTAAATGTGTCAAAGAAGGTTTAATTTTCAGGGAAATTTTAGTGGATTTTTTCGAGTAGAGCTTCGCTGTACTTTGTGTTGTACTCAGATTAGTAAACGTCGAGGCGGCGGATTCCGCTGAAATGGGTTTTGTCAAGGGTATCTGTGATGTCTCTTCACGAGTTTGTTCTCGCTTAAATGACTGTAAATGTGAGAGAGCTGGCAGAATTATAATTAAAATTGAGATAGGTATACCTCTACTCCTAGTCTTACTTACACTTATATAATATTGTGCCAGACGATGACACTCTTTAAAAGGAATTTGTATGGGATCATCCGGGAAAATTGTCGTTTTTCTTAAGAGTTCGTCAGCAACACTAGAGATTTCTTGCTCAAGTGTATAAGAATATATAATAAAATGAAATAATTTTCTTCACAAACAATAAAAAACAGAGTTGTTTTTATTGAAATACATTATTGGTAGAGAGTAGGAAAATATATTTACGCATGTGTTGGGTGTTTCTCATCCAAATTTCATCCAATTTTTATGCATAGTTTATGTTTGACAACCAATTAAGTGAATCTTTGTAGAGATTTTTTGAAAATGGAGAAAACTGAGTATTATTTTTGAAATGCAATACGCCTACGCAAATGTGTAAAGAGAGTCTACACCATTATTTACGATTCTAAAATTTTGGGCAGCTGAACTCAAACATGACCTTATTAACTTGATTGACAGTGCGCAAAGGGTGAACATGCTAAGAAATAGGCAACGTTTCATAAACCGTGAAAATAAGGAGAGCCGTAGGATTATTTTTATCGACTATCTTTAAAAAGATGAAACAAGAGATTATTACGTATCATTACTTGATTAAGGGAGAAATTGCGTAGAAGCTAGCGCAGTCAAGACAAAGAATTTGCTTTTCCATTAGTAGAACGCATCTTCTCACACAGTGATCACCATGGATAGAACTCAAGAATTGCATTTCGAATTCGTTCACCACTACCATATTCACCAAAACTGACTAGAAACGACTTTTTCTTTTTTTCTAACTTACAGCGAGATTTTCGTCAGGCAATGATGTTATAGCATATGTAAACGCCCATTTTGACACTGAGCGTATTAAAAAATAAAAATTATGAAAAAAAGTGCCTTCTTTTATTGGGTCGAAAAGTTTCAACAAAATCTTCGTAATTATAAGACGTATTTCAATACAATTCATCGCAAGTGTACTGGAAACTACCAAATAAAAAACTAACTTTATCTATGTTACCTATTGAACAAGATGATTTGTTTGGACTGTCAATTACAACAGAGGAGATTACTAGAGCTATAAATAGTTCGAGATATAAGAAAACGGTTTGGCCACATCTAGTACCTGTTGAACTGCTCAAACTATTAAAAAATGGAAGTATCAAAAGGCTTCGAAGGCTTTTCAACCAAATGGATTACCTCTCGTTTCATCCCACGATAAAAAAAGAACAACGCAACAAGATGCGTCGACCATAGATTAATTATTCATACTCTGAAAATATTTATGAAAATTATTCTCTACAAAATTCTCATAAAATGCGAAAGCGCTATTGGTTCGTCTCAAATAGGATTTAGAAGGGGTTTAGGTACGAGAAAGGCACTAGTCACAGCCCTGGTTCCGAACTGCGACTTGACATAGACCAGAAGATATAGGTTGTATTGAAAGCTTGTTTTGGAACAAATCAGCTGCAGTTGGAGTTGAGAACAAACATTCAAAGGCCCAGAAAATCCTCCTGCTAAACCTTTGACGAAGTCCTCGAGGGTCAACAATTAGGCATCAAAGTTAATTATCTGCAGACTGGTCATTAGACGTATAGATCATTAATAAAATTCATAAAATTCAAAAACCTCGGAATAAGATTCACAAAATGCTACGTATGGTACGTACTAATGTATGGTATCGAAGGGTGAACACTAAAAGTTAACACCATGGAGAGATTTCAGGCATTCGACATGTGGATCTACCGAAGAATATTGAAAGTTCCAAAATAAAACGTAGAGAAATGGCATACCTTGGACGTGTGATACGGAGTAGGAGGTACCATTTGCTTCAACTCTTTATAGAAAGAAAGATAAAGGAAAGAAGGGGATTGGGTAGAAAAAGGACGTTGTGGCTCCCCAATATGAAAATTTAGACAGGTATAAGAACCAAGGTAGAATTAATTCAAACTACCAGAGACAAGATAAAATGGTCAGAAATGATCGCTAACATCCATATATGGATATCAAAAGATGACGAAAAAGAACCTGTGAAGCAAACTGAATTTGAATTTAGAATGGGACTTAGCACTATAGATAATATTTACATGGTAAAAGCTCCTTTCTAAAAATAAATTGCACTGTGTCTTGCTGGAGGAATATTGACGTCATTAGACTTAACATCCATTATAACACATTGATAAATGATTCTTTTGTCTAGGAAACAATGAACACGTCTTTTCACAAAATGTTATTTTATCCATTATAGTAGTTGGCTTCAGAGCAACTCAGATTAGTGGTATTTTGGTTGATTTGGAATGTGCCAAGGGGATGGAATATAACCAACATTTTCCACTGCAGTATGCTTTTAAGAAGTTGAACTGGGAAGGCAGAAGCATAAGCTTGGAGTGTTCTTAAGGATTAACTTGCAAATAAGTAATAAAAATCTTTCTACGTTCCGAAACATTGATCTAAATCTCATTCCGGGTTAAGATACGCAATCATTGATAGATAATCTACCTGACCCCGGTTATATTTTCCGAAAATAAAGAGCTCATTTAAATCGATATGAAAGTACCAAAATAACGATAATACCAGTCAAAAAATATTGAAAGACTAGCATAAAATATAGTCCGGTCAAATTAGACTAAAAAATAAGAGTGAAGCTACATAAATTCCCACCAAGCTGAAAATCGGTTAGGTTGCTTAAAATACAATGAAAAATACAATGAAAAAAAATTTTATTTAAGGTCAAACAAATGAGTTTTTCGCGATTTTTTGAATCGTTATTTCTCAGAAACGATTGTTATTAAAAAAGTGTTTATACTTTTTTTGTAGATTATCTACAATTTTTGTCTGGCTTATTTTTATGATGAAACTTACCGTTTTGCTGAAAATCGCGAAAAACTCATTTTTTTACCTTTGACCTTGATTAAAAATATTTCCTTACAAGGGAATGATGGGGAACTTTCAAATTTTATTTTTCATTATATTTTAAACAATCTTACCCATTTTCAGCTTGGTGAGAATTTATGTAGCTTCGAATGTCTAAATCGACGGGACTAATATTGTATTCGCCAAATATAAAATGAGCACAACCAATGTTTTAAATTATTTCAAAATATTATGAATAAATGAGATCTCTCCGCCACTGGCACTTGAATTTTATTGTTTTTATGTTGCGATAATTGAGCTGACTAATTTCATTTCTACTTTGTTAGATAATAATCCAAATACATAGTGATTCTATATAAATTTATTATAGAAAAACCAATTTATTCACCACCACAGTTAATTCCGTTAAATGACTGATTACTTTTTAATCGGAGCAAGAAAGGTTGTACGATTTTATACTAAACACCCTCGAATGAACCTATATCTAACCCCAGTGAAATCACTTCTGTCAACTTATTGTTTGATCTATGAATGATGATGTTCTACAGGTCCCTTGATCATTTGCAGCATGGGCTGGTGCATTATATGGAACATCTTTGTTCTCTTAAGTAAAAAAAGCTTTTCGACCCCTAGCTAACAAGAAGAGTAAGGGGGTGGTTTTTGTTCTATCGACTCGTGCACATGTGGTCTACTCTCCTCAAAATTAAATGACATATTTTGATTGCCAAATGGTTGTTGAAGAGTTGGGGGTAATCGGGGGTCTTTAGAGAATCATTTTGAGGGTTTTAATGGACATCGAAATTCAATGTATATGAATACATATTATCAGTATTTGAAAGAAATTATTAAAATTTTTGTATTTTCATATATTACAAGTGAAGTATTTGGCAATAGTTAAGTAAGTTATCAGCAGTTATAGCAAATATCCTAATAAGAGAATTGCCACAAATCAAATGGAAAAAGGTATTTAAAAGTCATTCACAATAAAGTGTACCAATTGTAATATATTTTCAAGCTTTCGAATACCTATATATTCAATATCAAGGAATTAGTTAGTTGAGAATTACTGTGCTCAAAATTTTGTTACTTTTTTTTTAAATTAATAAATTCATTGATTTCAAAAATCCATATTTCAATTGGGGCTTGATAGAGATGTTCAGCTTATTGATTCTCCATTGTTTTTTATGGCACGGGTTCTCCTTTCTACTCTATGGAATCTCTTTTCGAAGTTGGATCATAGTAAAAGACCATAGTCTTAATCCTCGCGACAAAGCTCTAAAAATATCTCACAACATTCTACTCGACGCTGTTTTTGCACTGCGCTGAGAAGTCGAGGCCCCTAACTTGCACTGATTTTTCTTATATTTAAATACTCATGTAGGATTCTTAAAACACTTGTTTTGGTGATTTAATGTTTGCTGAAGTGATCACCGTCACTGGACCTTCCGCACATAGGTTATCTTCTAATGATTCTCGTCCCCAGCGAAACAACTTAGACCAATTTTTAATTGTTGAAAATGGTAAATACAAGTATCGTAAACAATCTCTATTATGTTTTCGATTTCTGTGACTGAGTGGTCGTCCGAGCTCAACTATAATAAAATGGCTGAAAACAGCGAGTTGAAACTTTTTGTAAAGTTTTTTGAGATCCTTCACTGACGCGTGCATAAATACTTTTGCGATCGCACTCTATTTACTGCATGAGACCAAGGACTATGTAATTGGATTAGAAGCACTGGATATAATCAGACAAGAACAAGTTACTGTTAATGAACATCATATAGAATGAAAATAAGATATTGACATTGTCAAATGGATCAGAATGAAAGTAGTTCAGATGGTAAGCATCCAAAACGTAAGCACGACAGTTGGACATCGACGCCTAAAAATGCGAAATTGATACCTCTATATCAAATTATTTTATGTGTTTCAATTACTAATAGCTTCTAAATATTTATCATTATAAAGTATATAGTAATAAACATTTATTTTTAAATAAATTTCTCTACTTATATTGACTTTATCCCCAATTCGAAAATATAGCCGATAGTCGAATAGAACCGCCATTAAGCTCCGCAATGTTTGGCAGAGTTGATTAATTTATTGGTATCAAGGGACGGCACTTGGTGCTTTGTAGAGCTGCCGATAAAATAGAGGCGGTGGTCAATACTACCGCGGCGGTCTCTCTGTTTTTCTCTCACCAGAAGAAAAATTTGATTTGTTTGGTAAACAATTTGAAAGTGGAAAGTTTCAACTTTTTGCTTAAGAATAAAGAGCCATTGAAATTGAAAAAAATTATATTATTGTTTGAATTAAATTCAGCTTTTTTTGTAAATTATAATCAAAACAATATATCTATTTCATTTGAATGCTCTAAGTGCTGATTTTGACGAAGAATCTCGAATTTAGTTACACTATCGGTCAAAATTTTCTACTCTACCCACCCTATAGTTTGCGCGATACACAGCAAATAAAAACCATTCGATCGATTTCAATATATATATATATATATATACGAGGGTATAATGAAAAATTCTTAGCCTACTATAGAATCCTCCCATTAATTGGAAACATTTATTACATTACAGCATAACCTGCAACGTCTCTAGTTCTTCTTTCTCTGTAAATAAGAGCTTCTAGAAACCTTTCACTGCCTAGAGCCCTCAATGGTGAAGTGAGAGTTAGAGGAGAATGTGACTTAGCTCAATTCCTGTAAAATCAAACGGGATTTGACAACAAGAAAAGTAATTTCGGAGTTAGAACATAAATATATTTTGGACTTCTCTTAAATATTTCCTCTGTATAAATGAAAATTGATTGAAATTGTTGTATTATATTCGAAAAATTAGTTATAGAAACACACGCAATCCTTAATTGTTCTGATAATCAAAGCTCTAATGTAAATGTTAAAAAATCCTTTCATAACCTACATAAATCTCTAGGTCACAGATTAAACAGTAACAAATATTTTTCCAATTTTTCTAATAATATCGAGAACTTCATTTGAATTTAACCCTGTGTCTACAGTGGCAGCGGTTGCGAACGGAGGCAACAGCAAACGGGCGAGCGCCAACGGACGCGAGCTAAAATAGTCAGTTGTTATTGCGAAGTGGACGCTAAAAATAGCTCCTGCTATAAAATATTAATTTTGAAGCTGTAATAGCCAACATTCAAACAAAACAAAGATTTTCGAATAACGAAATAAATAGGGAAAATATGGCGAATTTCACTTTTTGTATTACTAACTACTATACTGAATCACAATCCACTTATCCTTCAAATCTCCATCTTTTTACCTGAATGCTTATTTAAAAATCTCCTCGTATTCCTACCGACTATTCATTCTAATTAATTTGATCATACATATCGACGCAATCCATCATTTACCAGTTCAGATTTTGTACAGCATCCTACATGAGTTTTTCGTGAAAGATCTTTTCTAACAAAATTGTAGTTTATGATTCTGTTGTAGATCAATGTGCGTATACGTAGCGACCATGTTATAAATCCAACACGACTACGAAGTAAATAGTGATGGATTATATCGCAATGTCATCGGTTAGAGGATGAAAACGTGCTCAAACATTGACATAAATGCCCGAACCAACGCCCTAAATTGTAGATACAGGTAAATGGAGACATGTAGAGGGAAACTGATTTATACACGCTCGAAGGTTAATAAAGTAAAATGTCAGATTATCTTATATTTTCTCTTCAACGATTAGTCAACTAAACTGATTTTCAAAACTTATCTCGCTACGAAGATTTTTGGTCAAGATTAAACGAGGGTTGTCTGCCAAATTTTCGACCTAACAAAGAAACAAGATTATTTTTTTCATAATCATTTTTGCATTTGAACACAGTCTCCTTTTAAGTCTATACAGTCAGTCTGGCAATGATTCAAACTTATTAATCCTCTTTAATAATAGTTACATCTCTGAAACAGAAAAAAAATTAAGAGCCAAATCTGTTGTACACGGTGGACGGTCAACCATTTGGAAATGTTATTCGTGATTTTAGCCATAATGTGTTGTCGTGATGGAAAAGCAATTTTTTTTCTAAAAATACGATCTTTTTTGCAATTTCTACCTAGTATTATTTTGAAGAAGCGTCGGGCACTCGATTTACGAGAAATATGGAACAGAGCCCCACCCTTTTTTCACAATAATACTAAAATTTCTCATTCATTTTTAAAAATTACTTTACAGTTTGATGTGCTTTAAAAGCGTGTTTTTCAGTTTTTTAAGTATATTTATTTTTCACTTTTTAGTTTCTTAATTGATCCCATTGTGTTTTTGATTGTATTGATATTATTACTTCTTCAGTCAAAAATTGTATAACAGCCCGAAATTCAATTTGAAACATTTTTCGAAACAACTTGACTGATTAGTCGTTAGAGCTCTACTACAATAAAATGGATCGAAGCAGTTAGTTAAAACTCTCTGTAAAACTTGTTGAGACTTGTCACTAACACGTGCATAAAGATCTTCTCGAATGTACTCTACTATGAGGTCAAGAACTCATTGACCGCACTAGCTATTTGAAAATTACAGTTGCCTACTAAGTTTTCATCGATTTTTGTTTTTTCATACAAATGTATGTGGTGTAGGAAAAATGCCGTGAGACATAATATTTCTCACAGTATTATATGAAAATATATGATTTTGAAATTAATTAAGCTATAAAAAATACGTCACTTTTCATAGTAGCTGTAAATAAAGTATGCAGCACACGTAAAGGTTAGTTGCTCATATAGGAACTATTCACTTCCTAATAATTAGTTCGAAATTGCTATTGAGTAAACAATGTGTGAGCATTTGATTTTCGGGTACATTTGAAAGTCAACATTATACATGGTGCTTCAAAAAAAAGGTGATTTTTTACAATTTTTTGGCAAATACTGGCAAAATTGTATTGAAATTTTAAACGAATATGTTCAGGAAGCCGATACATCCAATAAATTTGTTTTTTTGTCTGTCCTAGAGGGCGCTAGTTACACGGTTTGTACCAAGTATTGAACATAACTTGATAAAACTCGGTACTATGTACCGTTTTCGGAATATTTTGATTTGAAAATTATGAAGTAATAACCGAAAGTAATGATAAATGTATTAGTTAAACAAAAAATCACAAGATGAGAATGTAAAAAAGGCTAGTAACATAACAAATAATACAATTGGAGTAGGAGTTTTAAATGTTCTCCATTTTCACAAATACAAGTCTATCCTTTTTTTCTAAAGATTCCAGAAATCTTCTAAACAGTTAGGAGTCAGCTAGGAGGTCATTAAAGTGACGTTGATTTCTGTCTTTCAGTTCTTGAAGTTTATTTACCTCTGTAGCATAAACTTTTTCATTAATATACGACCAAACTGTGTAATCCAAGGGATAGAAATCGCATGACCGAGAAGGCCAATGAATCGGAGCTCCTGCACCTCTACCAATCCATGGATTCGGAAAATAGTTACTCAAACAATTACGAAACTTTCTATCAAAGTGCGGTGGAGCTCTATCATGCATAAAATATAGAGATCTTCGCTTGTTTAACAATAAATTTTATAAAATCTTGAATAAGTGATTGCTTAACAAATCCAGGTACTTAAACTTCCAGGTAGATGGTGATAACCTACTAATTTGTTACCTTGTTGCGTAAAAGTGACCTTTCTTTCGTAAAAAGAATACATTTTTAAAAATTAGGATTGAGGGCTGTGTTTTCTTGTAATAATTGAAAAAAATCCACTCTAACCGGTAGATCGTCTGGCAAAGGCTCTTGGACTTGTCTGTAATGATAAGGATGTAGCTGTTGCTCTTTAAGTATTTGAAGAAGACGTTTGTTTTGCCACATTCCTTACGCCAATTGTTGGATTTTAATAAACTAAATATAAATTTATATTTACTTTATCAATAGTTCTTGTTGTTCTTGGCCTAGAAGAATTTATTTTTTTAGGTCTCATACTCCCAGTTTCTCAACAACGTCTTTCAATGGCTCTAAATGTATTTTTACTTGGTTAATTTCTTCGAAGAAACTTGTCTGCACAACGCGTAACAGCTGCACTAGAGTTTCCTAAGCACTCGCCAAAGATTAATAACATGTAAGTGTATTCAAAATTTGAGTACATTTTCAAAAACAATATTTAATTTATCAAATAACAAGGTTTCAAAATTTTTTATTGACTCAACGTCTTAACTATAAATTAATGACAGCTCTCTATGGCCAACTCAACGTTAAATAATTATGGATACTTAGGTATTGGAGGCATTAGTATGAAATAAACAACAATTTGATGATCATGTATTGCGGTTTTGGACTCAAACTCCAATAGCTCAATGCCCATACTTTTTTTTGAAAAACAAGATCATACTGATTAGACTCGATTTTTGTGAAACGTTACAAGAAACAAAAATCCTCAGTTTCAATTTCTTAAAATGTATCCGTTATATCGATGGGGTCTCATTTACGCAATAAAAAATTTTTAATTAATATAATGCTTACCAGTTAATAATAATAATAATAATTAATAACTTTATCAATACTTTATACATCGGTTGATTTTTCATAATTTTTCAATCAAAATATTCCGAAAACGATACACAGTATCGAGTTTTATCAAGAGTACATTTTTTGAATAAAATTGAACGATGTTTAAGTTAATTTCAAATTTAGCTTAATAAATGTAATAATGAAAAAGTTATGTTCAATAATACTTGGTAAGAACCGTGTAACTCCCTTTATGAGAGTCAGACCAATTCATTGAATGTATCAGCTTCCAAAACATATTCGTATACAATTTCAATACAATGTTGCCAGTAATTACAGAAAAATCGTAAAATATGTGTAGATAACACTTTTTATCTTGAATACGAAAATTTTTTACTGAGCAAACCCCAAATATTTTTCAATTTTATATCTATCCTATAGACGAGATAACTTTGTTTAAACGCCCTGTATATATTTTCATTAACTGGTAAGTTATAAAATGGGGAATTTTAAAAGTATTATTATTATCCCGGGCATTCATCAAAATTTATAATCGAGCGCCGCCGCCGTAATATAAAAAAATGGTTACACGTTTTCATTAAAAGTACCTATTTTTTCGAACAGAAAAGAAATAAAAAACCAATATGCAAGTTCGCATTTCGAACTGCATTACCAAACACAATTTTTTATATCAATTCATCACACATATGGAAGTTATCCATCACTTAACGAAGCTACTTTTAGGTATACATCAATTTTTCCAATACGATCGAACATCCTGCTCTAAAATAGAAATGTAGTTTATGATCACGAGAATAAATACATTAATAGTGAGAAATGAATACTTTTTGTAATATACCGTGTGAAAATTTGAATATTATTTTATAGATAACCGGAAATTCTATTTGTTATCTCAACACAATTTTCAAGGCATATTTACATCGGCACATAAAAACATTAAAATTAAAGCAACAGTAGCAGAAGGACATGAATTATTCATAATAGTTTAAAGTAATTCAAAATATTGGTTGTATCTCTTTTTATACTCCATTATTTCACTTTGACTGCATCGTATCCAATTCCTTTTTTTGTCAACTTAACAACGGGGAAATAGATAATGAAATTTATCCTAATAAAAAGTTTTAGAGTGAATTAACCACATCTTTTCACTTTATAATTGACATTACTGATTGTCAAGTCTCTTAATAGTACATGAAGCAAAATCAAATTTAGCAAGAACTCTAAAAAGTTTTGAAACTTCCTCAAAATTAGCACACTTCCTTAATAAAACTCATTTGGAGACAAAATCGCTCATCAAAAAAGGAGTGGCTGAAAGCAAAAACATTTTTTAATTAAGAAAATACATGTTTTAATTATACCGAAGCACTTAGAAAGAAACTATTCTGATAGAATGAGAATGAAATGAAGATTAAATATCTTACAAAAATTATCTTCTGCCTTTTTAACACGCTTATATAAGCTTTACCTGTTTATTTGTTTGTTTGTAGCTCTACTTGTTTTATTAGGCGACTTCAGTTTTATGTGATTTCGCTAATGCCTTCGATTGTGTTAATCATAAAACTCTGATTAACAAACTAGAATATTATGGCATCCGACGTATTCCCTTAAAACGGTTTGTATCTTACCTTGAATTTCAAAAGCAATTGGTAAGAGCTAATGGCAAAGTTTCAAGTAAATTTCCAGCTAGAAGTGGTGTACCTCAGGGTTCAAATTTGGGTCTTTTTTTGCTATTCATTAATGATGTCACAGACGAATTAATGGTAAATCCACTTTATTCGCAGATATACAAGCTTTACATTCTACCATAGGCAAAGATCTCATTACTATTAAGTCCTGGTTTCTGTTTAAACACTGAGAAAACTTTATTTTTATCCTATAATGGGGCTTTTCTAGCTCGAAAACTCAACAGTGACTTAATACGATCCTCAAATACGATCAAGTTTCTTGGTCTACGTATTGACGGTGCCCTTTAATGGTCTGTACATGTAGAAATGCAAAAAATGTTTTGTGTCTGAACAGCTCGATTCTCGTACTGCTTTAACAACTTAACACTCGTTGTTCTAATCGCATCTTCGGTATGGTTTACCTTTCTGGGAGTTTTGTAGTTTGCACCTCTTCAAATCTATCTTCAAATTATAAAGAAAAGCTATTCGTTATATGTACGAGAAATATTGAAAGCAATAATAGGAATCATTCATATTTTCATTCATAATTGTTTTAAGTTCATTTGAATCAATTTATTTTCAACTTTTCAGTTTGATGTGCTTTAAAAGCGTGTTCTTTCGATCGTAGAGACAAGCATCAAAATACGTTGCGTTTCTCGAGATCTCCAATTTATTTTCCAATCAAAGTTCTTTGGAAATGCTACCGCAGAATTGGTCTGTTATTAGTTTCGAATAAGGAAGGGTAGGGGACCGAAAAAAACTTCTAAAAGAATTACATTTATCTTGTCTCCTCTGATCTTTTGAGATAATCCTTACATGGAAAAGAAAAATAAATTCATTTACTTTCAGAGAATGTACACTTGGAAGTTTGAACAAACGCCTTGGAACAACATAATTTTGAATTAAGAATTTTTTTTCTTTTAATACGTCGGTTCAATAAAGTTAATTAGCATCGAAATAAAATTTATCTTCTACGCGTTAGCTGTACTGTATAACTGAGCATTGATAGCACAACCATTTGGAATGATATCGAAGAACATTAATCCTTCATAATTCCACCGCTTGAATCAACATCTTTTTGCGACGGGTTCTGGTAATTGTCCTTTGTCTAACCACTGATTTTCCTTGTTCCGGTTTTTAGATAAATCCATTTTAAGAGTGCGTCTAATAAAACGATCAACTTTCGGTAGGGCAAGAAGCTGTGGACACCTCTACTCGGCGTTTCCATTGTTATACCGGTTAATTCGACAACTTTTATAGATCTTACTCAAGTACTTTAAGTAGCGATATATGGTATCTTTAGATAGTCTGAAGGAGTCCGATAAACGGCGAATGCTGGTAATTAGTTTGTTTTGTACTGCTGCCTTATAACCTCACTATCCCACACAGGTGAACGATTGAGCACGAACGATCTTCAACGATCTTCTCCACGAGTAAAACGATTAAACCAACGTTTATGTCGTTCACTCATTAACTGTGTGTTTCACTCGTTCACTCTTTTTCCCAATTTCACATACTAATTATTATAAAACCGTACCGCATCGTCAATAAACAGATATAATTAAAAATTTTGGAGTGAACTGGTTCAAACCATGGGTGAAAGGAAGTCTAGCCTCTATTGCTGAGAAAAACATACATGCAGCGTGTTCAGTTTTTTACATCATAAATTGCTGCATGACTGCAACAAAGCTGTGCGTTCTCTTTAATGAATGAGAGAGTGAAAGAGAAATGCTTAATTGTCAAAAAAATGATACAAGTTTTAAATAATAGCTTTTAAAAACTGAAAATCAAACATAAAATTACTAAATAAAGATACAAATAAAATAAAATTTCAAAATACAGAAGAAAACCACAATGAGTAATAAAATTATGTGTAATAGTAATAGGTATTTATTAGTATATAAGTCATATTTAAGTCTATAGCAAAAATTTAACCAGTATGCAGCATATCCGGAATTAAATAAGTATTATTATTAGAATAGAAGTATGCCCTCCAAGTGATTGTGCATTTTTGTGCATTGGAAAAGATTGAGCCGTCAACTAATTCTGAAAGTAGAGTAGGGTAAAGGTCGTGCCTCGCAGTCCTAGGTGGATAACCATGCAACGATCTTTCTGAAATTGAAGAAGCGTGCTGACGAATTAGGCAAACGGATTCAAAGACGAATAAGGAAGGAAGAGTCAGAATTTTTAATCATTTAAAGAAGTTCCTGCACTGAGCCCTGCTGTATAGAGCTCTCTTTTGTAGTTTGAAGATTCGCTCAAATTGAGT
Source organism: Diorhabda carinulata (assembly GCF_026250575.1). Classification (NCBI taxonomy): domain Eukaryota; kingdom Metazoa; phylum Arthropoda; class Insecta; order Coleoptera; family Chrysomelidae; genus Diorhabda; species Diorhabda carinulata. The sequence goes on from NC_079462.1 coordinate 19,483,972, forward strand.
CGCACCACACGTACCCCAGAAGGGAAGGGCATATCGGAGATGTGACTCAATAAGGACATAAGACTGTTAAGGAGGTGGATAAGTTCATTTCTTTGGAAACTGATCTAAGAGCAACACAGAGGGAACTTAATTTTTTAGATAAGGTGGCAATATGTAACTCCCATTTCAACAACAAGCCCTAAGAATTTTACAGATTCAACGACGTCAATGGTGGTGTTATTTAATAGAAGCTCTATTTTTATATGATAAACCTTTGGTTTTGGAAACATTGAGACAGAGATGATTAGAATCGTACTATGATTAGGTCCTATGAAGTGCCTTGAGATCAGGGTTGCTCCAAGAGAAACTAGTGACGTCTGCAAATAGACATATTTTACCACTAATGTCTAGATAGGCGATGTCGTTTATAAATAGAAGAAACAAAATAGGGCCTAGTACTGAGCCTTGAGGCACTCCACATTCTATTGGCTTGCAAGAAGACATCGTTGTATCAACTCTTACAAGCTGACATCTGTTGGTAAGGTACGACTTGAACCATGCAATCGAACACCTTAAAAAAATCACAAAAAGTTGTTGCAGTAGTGGAGTGATGGGTGTTTAGGCTTGAGTAGACATTATTTAGGAGGCAGAATATAGCATCAATTGCCAAGGTATAATGATAGCCGTCTTAAGGCAATTGGGAAAAGTGCCATTTTTAAATGAAATGGTAATTAAAGTGTTAAGGTGATTTAATGTGCAATCGGGCAGACTCAAAAACATTTTTAATGTAAGTTCATCAGTTTCAGATAAGTATCTATTTTTGATGTCGTTATTGGACTACGAAGCATCAGGGAGATATGAAAGCTGATCATGAGAAGGAGTTACAGAATTTAATAAATTTTTGGCTACATTCACAAAGTAATTATTGAGGTTATCAGGTGAAGTAGAGATTATGCTCGATGAAGAAGGCTATCTCTTAGATCATCCACAATGAACCAAGTTTCTTTAGAAACGTTACGAGAATTGGCGAGTCTTTTATTATAATAAATATCTTTGGCAGCTTTTATTATCTTCATAATAAATTTTTTTGTATAGTTTCACGAGATTTTCAAAGATGACACTATCTGAGAATTTCCTTAAGTGAGATAAAGATCGCATTTTCCATTCTGTTGTTTGACAAAGGTGCTTGAAGTTTTGAATACTTTTTTCCGTCCAGATGGTGGATTCTGGATCATACGATGACACGACTGTCTACAGACTGTCTACAGAACTCGAACTGGTCTTAGTTATTCTGGTTGATGCCGTTATATGTAAGACCATACAAAAATAATCAAAAATTGGCTGAAGACATTCTTGACCAGCACACACACTGGAATGTCGACATCGCCACAAAGAGTTAGTTTGCTTTTTAGAGGTAAGGACTCCAGTAAGGACAGTAAATTGTGACAGAAAGTACGCACGTCAGCGTCAGGTGTTCTATAAATACAAACAATATAGAGGTCATAAGTCTTTTTGTTGTTAAATGTTAATAAACAATAAGTATTATTAGATTGACTTTATTAATAATACATAAATGAAGCACAATAATACATGAATAAAAGTATGCACGTAACGCAGTATATAAAATGCACTTGAAAAAGTCTTTCGTTTAATTATAAATGAATGGACTGTAAAAAACACTTTTGTATAAACACTGATAACTGGATGTGAACTGCTGAATGCGACTGGCTGTCGCGTGGGCTGGTGGCGGACTGACCGTGGTGGGTCATCCTTCGGGGCTCTTCAGACGGAAGGGGAAGAGCAATAAAATTTGGCTCTCTTGGTTTCCCGTCTACCTGGCATTTTTATTTCGCACAGGCACAATTATATTTAGTGTGCGCATCGTTGCTATACTCCAACACCCTTCCTCAACGAACGCACACCTGCAGTGATTTATTGACATACTAATCCGCCTTTTTCTGCAAAGTATCGTAGCTTGTTTTTTCCTAATGGCTTTGTTAGCATGCCAGCAATCATTTCATCTGTTTGGCAGTACTCGTAGTTCATGAGGCTCTTCTTCTTTATGTCTCTGATGAAATGGTATTTTATGTCGATGTGTTTGCTGCGGCTGCTGAATTTTCCATTTTCGACAAGCTTTAAACAGCTCTGGTTATCTTCATAAATTACCGTGGTCTCTTGTGTTTTTCGTTCGAAATCTTCAAGTAGATAGCGTATCCACAAACCTTCGCGAGTTGCTTCCGCAAGAGCGATGTATTCTGCATGCGTTGATGAATCGGCAACGCAGTCTTGTTTACGACATGCCCAGCTGATCGGCGAACCAAATAACTGAAACAGGTAGCCGCTGTGGGACTTTCTGGTTTTACGATCTTCGCCGTAGTCTGCGTCTGCATAGCCAATTAGTCCGAGGGCTTCGTTTTTCTCCCCTAGACGAAGCTCGTAGTCTGCTGTGCCCTTTAAATAACGAGCGATTCTTTTCGCTTCGGTCCAATCGGTCATCGTAGGCGCCTTATTGTACTGGCTCAAAATTGTTACGCTAGCAGCAATGTCTGGTCTTGTATTCACTGCTAAATAAAGCAATGATCCGATTAATTGCTGATATCTTTCGCTGTTCGGCATTGGTTCTTGATTTATCTGTCTGTTTTTAAAATAGCCTTGATCTAGTGGAATACGTGAAATTTTTGCGTCCTGGAGGCCAAAACGATTCAATATACTTTGAATGTAAGTCGACTGCTTGATACAAAAAATGCCATCTGCATTTCTCCGTATTTCCATGCCTAGATAATAACTTAAAATGCCGAGATCTTTTAGTTGAAATTTTTGACGTAAAAATTCTGCAACTTGATCGATTAATTTGGTGTTTTTGGCCGCAATCAAAAAATCATCTACATAAATTATCAAATAAATGATGTAACTATTGTCAATTTTAATATACAAGCAAGGATCAGCGATGCTTTGTACAAAACCGTATTCTTGTAGATAATCGCTGAGTTGATCGTGCCATACTTTAGCGGCTTGTTTTAAGCCATAAATGCCTTTAATTAATCTGCATACGTCTTCTTTGTTTTTCTCAATGTATCCCTCTGGCTGACTCATGTAGATACATTCTTTTAACTTTCCGTTAAGAAAGGCTGTCTTGGCATCGAAGTGTTTTACGACCATGTCCCTTTGACCTGCGAGGGTGAGAAGTGTCCGAAAAGTCGTTTGTTTCACAACGGGGGCAAATACCTCGTCATAATCGACACCGTATTTTTGAGAGAAGCCTCGAGCCACGAGGCGAGCCTTATATCTCTCCACTTCTCCTTTCACGTTGCGTTTTGTCTTAAACACCCATTTACAGCTGACGATGTTTTGTTCGCTAGGTCGCGGCACGATTTCCCATGTGCCATTTGATCGTAAAGACTCGATCTCTTCATCCATGGCTTTCTGCCAATCGTCTTTATCGGGCCTTGATAAGGCCTCGGTCACAGTTAGCGGGTCGGGCTGTTCTTTTACTAAATTAGCTGTAGCTTCATACCTGGCGGGCGGCACGCCTCTGTTTGACCTGTTGGAGCGCCTGACCGCTGCTGGGGCTGCATCAGGTATACGAGCGGGCGGCGCGAATCCACTCAAACCGCTGCCGCTCCCTTCTTCTGCCGAAGTAAAATCTTCGTTATCTGACCCATCTTCATTGCCGTGTGTTGATTCGCTTGAACTGCTGTCATTGTCTTGAATATTCTCGAGGTCTTCATCGCCGTTGCCGCATTTCGAGAATATAATCTCAAACTGTGTAGAATCGTCTTTCTTCAAAGTGTCACCGAAATGCACATCTCGACTTATCTTTATGCCATTTGTCTTGATGTCGAGAAGGCGATAAGCTTTCGATTCTTCGGAGTAGCCGACGAAAATTAATTTCTCGGCTTTGTCATCTAACTTTTTTCGCTGCTGATCGTCGATATGTCTGTAAGCTACGCAGCCAAAAATGTGTAGATGCTTTAAGTCTGGTTTGATGCCGTACCATAATTCAAATGGTGTTTTACCTGTCGCTCGCGTAGGCGATCTGTTTTGCAAATAACATGCTGTGTGAATTACCTCACCCCAAAACTGTTTGCCTAGCTGAGCGTCCGAAAGCATACATCTTGTAGCGTCTGTCAAATACCTATTTTTTCTTTCTGCGACGCCGTTTTGCGGCGGCGAATAGGGCGCGGTGTACTGAATGCGAATCCCTTCCTTTTGCAGATATCCGCGTAAATCATTATTTACGTATTCACGGCCTCGATCTGATCTGATCATCTTGACGGTCTTGTTGAACTGAGTTTTCCCCATCTGCACAAACTGCTTGATGAATTTCGTAGCTTCATTCTTATGCTCTAAAAGATACAAGTGCGTGTATCTCGAAAAATCATCGATGATGGTTAAAACATACTTTTTACGACCGACCGTGAGCTCCGGCATTGAGCAGACGCCTGTGTGAATTAAATCGAGTGGAGCCTTTGTCTTGCTAAATGACTGTTTTGGAAATGCTAAGCGAGGCATCTTGCCCTTCAAACAGCACTCGCAGATTTCCCGCATACCGCAATCGACTACCTGGATGCCGGTAGCAAGAGCCTTCGCTGCCATCTCCTTTATAGCATCTGGATTTCGATGCCCGAGACGTCGGTGCCAAACATGTTGGCAGCTTTCGGTGTGTCCTTCACCGACAATAAATTTGTCCCCAAACCGGGAACGAGCAGCACGTCGTTTATTTGCAGTTGTGAAAATTTTTCGCCGTCGGCCGAACACTTTATGGCCCCAGACCCCTTGCCTTCGATTGCCGCTCTCGTCTCGTCTGCGAGGCAGACAAATCCCTTTTTACTGGGGTCTATCTTGTCGAAAAATTCTCGAGACTGCACCATGTGGCTCGTTGCGCCTGAGTCCACAATCCAGCTGCATTCTGTTGTCCTTGCGCCTAGACAAATCTCGCGACACGTGTAAGCAGTTCCTGTCTGTTCGCGCTCCTCGGAAACTTTATTGCCCTTTTCCTGCTTCGCTTTCCAGGCCTTATATTTATTGCAGTTTACCTTGATGTGCCCTTCCTTTTTGCAGAAGAAACAGCTTCTTTTGGATGTCTGATTGCCGCTGCTATTTGCTTTATGCTCGGCCTTCATCGCTGTTTCTTTGCCTGAAATCTCCCTTACTTCTTGAGCCCCTTTGCGCCTCATGAATTCGTCGATTAATCGACTCTTCACGAATTCAGAGGTGAGGTCTGATTCGGGCCTACTCTCCAAAGCCGTAGTGAGAGTGTCGTAAGACTCCGGCAAACTCGATAAATAGAAACAAGCAAATACGTCGTCCTTCATTTCTACGCCTAGTGCAGCGAGCTTATCAAAATATTCTGACATTTTCGCAACGTGAGCTTCCATATCTCCGCTCTCTTCGAGAGTCATGCGAACAACGCGCTTTAAAAGGTGTACCTTATTTGAAGTTGTATTCTTTTGGTGATGTGACTTCAATGCCTCCCATTGATCGTGCGCCGTTTTCTTCTCCTTGATGAATCGCAATTGGCTATCTTCAACTGTCAAGCCAATCACGACTTGAGCGTCTTGATCCTTCTTCTGCCAAGCGGTAACGGCTGTAGCAGTAGCTGCGGCAGCAGCAGCGATCGCGGCGGTGTCGGCTCCGGCTGCGGGGGGAACTGTAGTGGCCGCATCTTTATCTTGACGAACCACGTCCCACAAACCGTCTTTTATCAATAGCAACTTCACTTTGAAACTCCATGTGGAGTAATTGTCACTGTTCAATTTTTGCACGTTATACCTTACGCTTTTTGCCATCGTGCGAAAAATTCACTTTACTTTAGTTCACTTCAGTGTTTAACTTTAAATTGTCCTATACTGCGTTACTTAACTTTATGAGCACTTTTATTTATTTACTTTATTGTATTATTGGGCTGGGCCCATAACCTGTTGTTAAATGTTAATAAACAATAAGTATTATTAGATTGACTTTATTAATAATACATAAATGAAGCACAATAATACATGAATAAAAGTATGCACGTAACGCAGTATATAAAATGCACTTGAAAAAGTCTTTCGTTTAATTATAAATGAATGGACTGTAAAAAACACTTTTGTATAAACACTGATAACTGGATGTGAACTGCTGAATGCGACTGGTGGGTCATCCTTCGGGGCTCTTCAGACGGAAGGGGAAGAGCAATAAAATTTGGCTCTCTTGGTTTCCCGTCTACCTGGCATTTTTATTTCGCACAGGCACAATTATATTTAGTGTGCGCATCGTTGCTATACTCCAACACTTTTGATAGACTATAGAAAATTGGGATATTTTCTCAAATATTATACCATTGAACTGGGTTATTTCGGAAAAATCGTTGTTTGTGGACATGATCATAGTACTTTCCTGAGATAAATTAGTTCTATTGAATCTGGCTACTAGCCAATGGGGATTATTAAAAGATCAATTGCGAAAAAACTTTATGAAACCAAATATACTGGAACACCTATGTTAGCCGTTATTTTTCTTCTTTTCTAGAACTCTTTATGCCCTTTAGACTATCAGAATATTGGGATTTCAGTTTTCATTATCATTTTATCCATTTTTTCGATCCCTTGCAACTCCATTTATCTGCTTTATTGTTTTATCCTTTCTTCTTTCTTCTAATGCTCTTGCTGTGACCAAATTTCTTTCATTCCTTCTTTCCTTATGTATTTTTGCTTCCATAACTTTTCTTATTAGGCTTTGTGGTGTTTTTTTTCATGTGTCTTTACCAGTTTGAACATCTTCTAACTCTTTTTTTTATTGGTTCCTGTTTGATTTTTTTCTATAATTATAACAGCTCTTATCCTATCCATCCTCATTTGTCCTGCTATTTTACTCAAATTCTACTATTCTGCTCTGTATCTTTCTTTTCACATCCATATAGAAATGTTCTTTGGACACTTTTAACTTTTTTTTAAAAAGTACTTTTATTTAAAATAAACGACTTATAATTTCTACAGAAAATAACTTTACAGACAAATCAATATTTTAACAATGAACCGTGACAAAACAATGAATTGAATTATAATAATAATGCATTGAACTTATATTTATTTGATACGTGTTTTGGAATCCGCTGACTATGTGATTATTGTTTATTGCACTTTGGAATCCGCTGATCGTGTGGCAGGTTTATTGCACTTTGGAATCTGCTGGTCGTGTGGCAGTGTCGGGGACCTTTCACATTTCTCCTCCCTCCTTTGGTGTTGACTTCGTCCTCGAAGTCTCTGAGAACAAATCTTGGAGAATCTGGATTTGAGTGGGTTGTAGTTTGGGGCCATATAAGAATCTGGAAATTCTTTTTCGTTTCTTTACAGAGACTGTTATTAAAATGGCTAAAATAATCAAAATTGTAATTAAAGAAACCATACTGAGTCCTGCGGAGAATTGCGGCAGGAGTGGGATTGGTTCAATGGGTTGAACTTGTCCGTGCGTCTCTGGAATTTGGAGTTTTTCTAGCATAATTTCGTGCTTCGGATGCAGCTTGATTGGGACTACTTGCGGCACTGTAATTTCTTGCACAATTTTCTTATTGTATCGTATTCCTTCTATAGTAATTGGCTCGTTTGTCATTAAGATGCTACTTCTCCTAATTTCTTGGTTTTGAATTATGGTTGGATGAACTATTCCTAATAGAATTACTTTGCTGGTTTCTTGTGAAAAGTTCTCTGTTGTGATTGACTTGGTGCAATTCTCTATATTCGGGATTTTGCATTGCGATCTTATAGGTTTCGTACAGATGATGTGTTCAGCTAAGCTGGTGCAGATTTCGTACCATTTATTATTTGCGTAGTAATGCGCGGGTCGCAGGATCATAATGTGATCATTATTGGGAATTGGGTAGATTCTAGATGTAGGGTAAGAATGAGGATAAAGGATGGGTATTTTCAGTATTATGAGCATGGTCTTGGTGGTAACGCAAACTAATGATTTAGAAGCTTCAATTAATTGATAGGGATGTTCGTCACTGATTAAAAGGGAATGCCGAGAATATGTTTCTAACAATTCTCGTTTTAAAGTTTCTAGTTCATCTAAAGTAAAGAGCTCAATATTCGAAAGGTCTCGTTGGGATAAAGTTATAGTTCGAATCAGTTTCAAAAGGAATTCGTTTATAGTCTGAAGGTTTAGAATTTCATTATGAAGTGCAACGTATCCATTGAAATCGGATGATAACTTGTTTACTGCAGCCACAATTATTTTACTATTATTATTTATCAAATTTAGAAGATTATTAAATCTCGTATCAATAGAGTGTCCAAAAGAAATCTCTTTATTAAGTTTGTTAATGATTTCATTTTCTTTAACCTCTACAGCAGTAATTCGTGATTTCAATAATTCTAAGTCATAATCATCAGGGTTTCCAGCTATATATTTAATAGTTGTTCCGAGGAAGTTGAACAAACCTCTTTTATGTTTACGGGTAATTTTATGAAGATTATCTTTTGCTTCGTTTAAAAGGTGATCATATTGAATTTTCAAAGGGGCTAAAGGTCCATTTTCTAAAGGTGAATCGAAAAGGTCATTAGGGTTTGTTTCTAAAGTATCAGTTAATTTTTCTAAATTAATTTGTAAAATATGTCTATGATAATGATTTATCTCGTTTGATTTGCCTATGTCTTCTACATAGTAGCCATTATTGGGGATTTCTTGTATCTTGAGCGGATGTCCCAGGGATAGGGTCGTCCTGTAAAGAAGGTCTATCTGAGATATTCTTTTTCTTTACGTTACGAAGTCGTTTTGCGAATTTTAAGTGAGTACTTGTGGTGTTTTTTTTGTCGGTCTTACCAACGATTTTAGTTTTGAGTTGTTTTTTTGGATGTAATTTAGAATATGGAGAGCTTAGTTTAGGTCGATGTTTTTTCTTAGTTACGTAGACAGGGATAGTTGGATCGATTACAGGAATTGGTTCAGTATTTTCATTTTGTTTGTCTAGAATTTTCTGTCGTTTTTCTTTTTGTTTATTATATAAGTCTATTATGAATGGTTGGAGTTCGTCTTTATGTCTTTGGTTGTATGTTTCGTATAGCGGAAGATCAAAATCGAAATGTATTTCTTCGGCATAGGGGTCGTAAAGAATTGAAAAAGGTGAGAAGTTAGTGGAACTGTGGATTGATTGATTATAAATTAGAATTGCATGTGTGAAAGTATCATCTAAGGGATCATCTGGATTTTGGTCTCGTAGTGTTCTAAGTTTTTCTATAAGGGTGGAATGGAATCGTTCAACAGGGGAATTAGAAGATGAGTTATTGACCGTTGTGAAATGTATTTCAATTTTGTGGAGTTTCATGAATTCCTTAATTACAGCAGAGTTAAATTCAGTGCCATTATCGCAAACAATTTTTTTCGGGTAATTGTGGTGGGAAAAATAATGTCTTAGTTTGCTAAGGATTGATACGGAAGTTTTATCAGAGATTTTATAGCATTGAGCATATTTGCTAAATGAATCTACAATCGTTAGATAATAATTTTTGTTACAATGGAACAAGTCAATGTGAATTATGTCGAAAGGTTTTTGTCCTAATAATGGGCCTAACTGAGGTAATTTATAAGGGTGTCGTTCATATTTGTTTTTTAAGCAAATCTCACATTGATTTATTAAATTAGAAATAGTAGTTTGCATGGCTGGCCAATAAAATTGATTTTTCAAATGTTTGTAAGTTTCGAGTATGCCGTTGTGATTTTCGGTATGATATTGTTTTACACAGTCTATTTGTCTTTGTTCTTCTTCTACGTCTTGTAGTAACTTATTACAAAAAATAGCCTTAACGGTCGAGTCAAAAGTTTCCTTAAAGTAATCACAGATAAAGGGTCGAAATTCATGGGGTACATGTATCGCGAATTTTTCATTTGGTCTAAGTATTTTTTTGAGAGCGTCAGGTATTTCTGTTATCCAATTGTCAGTGAGGTTTACGGTATATCTATGTTTTTTGAAAGGTTTCTTATAAATAATGTCATATTCTCTAGATTTAGGGACAATAATAATTTGATTTGTTGCTGAATTGATTGGATCTTCAGATATAGGAATTCCGGAAATCGGGTTTTCGGTTGCGGTGTGTTTGGTATTCTCGCTGAGAGATTGATTGTTGTCGAATTCTTCAAGGAATTCGTCTAGATCAAAATCGTGGGGATCAGGGGGTTCGGCACAAATAGAAGAATTTGAAAGTGCATTGACCTGTACTCTGGAAAGACAGTCGGCTACCTGGTTTTCTTTGCCTTTGCGGTACTTTACATCGAAATTGTAATCTTCCAGTTTCAGTCTCCATCGGGCTAACCGAGATGTGGGGTCTTTAATTTTGCAAATCCATACTAGAGGATTGTGGTCGCTTTCGACAGTGAATTTTTGACCATACAAATACGGGCGGAAATGTTTACAGGAATCTAAGATTGCCAGAAGTTCTCTTTCGATAGTTGAATAATTTTGCTCGGCGGAGTTCAAAGTTCGGGAGTAATACGAAATGGGATGGTTGTTTTGTGATAATACAGAGCCAATGGCAATATTGGAGGCGTCGGTTGTCAAAACAAAAGGTTTTGAAAAATCTGTGTACTGCAGAACTGGGGCATTGCATAAGAGTTGTTTGCACTTCTCAAAACATTCTTTGTAATTGACATTCGTTGGGTCTATGATAGCTCCTTTACGAGTGCATCGAGAAAAGGGTGATGTTATTCTTGCAAAATTTGGGATGAATCTTCTGTAATATCCAATGAGTCCTAAGAATGATCTCACTTCTTTCACAGTCTTTGGAATAGGGAAGTTTTTAATGGCCTCTATTTTACTAGGATTGGGCTTAATGCCTTCAGGAGTCACAATGTGACCAAGGAAAGCGACTTCTTTTGTCAGAAACTCAGATTTGTCTAATTGAATTTTCAAATTTGCCTTTCGGAATGTTTCAAATATTGCAGCAATGTGAATCAAGTGTTCTTGAAGGGACTTAGAGAAAATTATGACATCGTCCATATAGACGAAACAACATTTGTGGAGAAAAGGTCGGAGAATGTTATCCATCAATTTTTCGAGAGTGGAAGGTCCGTTTTTAAGACCAAATGGCATTCGTAAAAACTCGTAGTGACCATGTGGTACGGAAAAAGCTGTTTTTTCGATTGAATTTGGGTGGACTTCAATTTGATGGAAGCCTTGGGCTAGATCAAGGGTAGTAAAATATGTAGCTTTTCCTAGATTATCTAAAATGTCTTCTATATTGGGAAGATTATACTTATCTTCAACGGTGTTTTCGTTTAGTTTGCGGTAGTCAATAACCATACGGAATTTTTTTTTGCCGGAAGCATCGGTTTTTTTTGGTACAACCCAAACAGGGGCGGAGTAAGGAGACATTGATGGTCTAATAATTTTTTTATCGAGCAATTGATTAATCTGTCTGGAAATTTCTTCTTGCATTGCTTTCGGATGTCGGAAGCCTTTGACGTAAATTGGGTTTTCGTCTTTTGTTCTTATTTCGTGCTTAATGACCGAAGTAAAAGTTAAATCAGAATTATCGTCATAGAAAATATCCTTATATTTGTTACAAAGCTTCAAAATTTTTTCCTTTTCTTCTTGGTTCAGATGCTGAGTACGAATTAATGAAGGATCGAATTTACTTGGACCGTTACATATTTCGTATTTATCTAAATGCTCGACATGTATAGGTTCTAAGGGCAAAGGAGTTGGTAAATAGATATCGTTAATGTAACCGTTGGCAACAGTATGGATAGATTCAGGAATTTTAATGTTATTTATTATAGTTTCGGGTAGGAGAATGTCTCCATTGAAGATGTCTACAGGAATTTTATTATGCAAGGTGTCAAAAGGAATAGTAATATTAAGACGTTTTAATGTAAGTAATTTACTTTGATAATCTATCAAAGCATGCAAGCGTTCTAGGTCGTAATTTCCTAATAGTATGTCGAAGTCTTTACTCCAATCGGCAATTCTAGCGTCGATGGGTTCTAAAATGTTAAGTTCTTCGAGCAAGGGTGTTTTAATATTAGAGTTATACTTCCGTGTTATTTTCATGGAAGTCAACGTGAAGGGCTTATTATAAATGTGATTTGAGTTGAAAAAGGTAGAAGCTTTAGGAGATATAATTGTATCTGAGCCTCCTGTATCAATTAAGACTTTTAGTTTTGATTTTGGCATAATGAAGTATGGTAGTTGGGGGTTGTTACGGATATTATTAAGATTTATTGAATTGGTGCTTCGTGAGTGACTTCGTAAAAATTTTCGACCTGGACGTCTGGATGAGAATTTTCGTTTTCAAAATTGTCATTCGTATCGTCAAAGTCTAAAGTATCGTTAGGGTTGAAGTTTTCATTTTGATGAGAATCAACATTAAAATTAAAAGTTTTTCTCGTGGGAGTACTCATTGGTTGGTTTCTAGTAGAAATAGTTTGTACACCACTCATTGGTTGTGGGACATTTCGAGAAGTTAGAGAATTTCTTTGGTGTTGTGGAGCAAGGGGGTTTGGCTTATTTCCAAAAGAATTGCTGGTAGATGGATTATTAAATGTATGGTTATTACCAAAAGTATTATTAGGCTGAGATCTAGTAAAACTTTGGTTATTTCTAAAAGGGTGGTTATTTTGGATTCTATTTATAGGAGAAATAGGGATATTTGAAAAAGAGTTATTTCGTGGTGGACTTGGGTTAATAATAGGGTTTCGCGTGAAAATTTGATTAAATCTATTGTGGTTTGAAGGGATAGAATTTTGTTTTGATTTTTGGATAGAGGGTAGTCTTCTATTTTGTTGACTCCTCAAAAAGTTCATATATAATTGTTGATTTTTATGATTATCGTAGGAGATACATTTTTGCAGGGCTTCATCGAGAGAATTTATTTGAAAATGTGATAAATATTCACAATATGGCTCGTTAATGCCAGTGCAAAACGTTTTGAGAGCAATATTTTTAAAGTATGGGGTTTTGAAATTTACAGTTTCTATATTATCATTAAGGGCTATGTGTTGAAGCAAATCATTTAAATTATTAGAGATTCTTTGGTGATATTGGTCATACGTCTCATTATCGTACTGAACTGTTGTAGATAATTGAGTTAGTAAAATATCTTCGGAGCGTCGATCTCCGTATTTAGATAGTAATGCTGGACGTGCATCAGTCCAAAGTGTTAAATTTGAGTAGTTTAAAAAATCTCTAGGTTCACCTTTTATACGAGAAATAATATTGGCATTTAATATGAATTCTTGAGGTTGAGTGAGATTCTGTGACCGAAGGAACGTAATTAAGTTATCTACCGATTTTATAAATGTTGAAAGATTATCTTTCGAACTAAATTCAGGTAGAGTGGCACAGAGGCTGGAGATATCATTGTTTTGAAGAGACATATTCAAGCTATCAGTGTTTCGAACTTTTAAAATTTGATTTTTAGAAAATCGAGAACTATTAGCTGAAGTAGGACTGTCCAAAGGGTTTATAGAGAGATTTGACAATAATAAATGTAAGTTACTTTCAGAAATATCGCTAAAAGTGCTCATAAATAAGGTGAAAAGGAACGTTGTACTTACAAGAGGATGATCACTGGTGATGTCTTCTGCATACTACGTTTTTCTCGCCTTGGTTCGATGGATCGTCTCGTTTAACAACTAAAGTTGACCAGGAAAACTTGCGTTTCTGTACGAATTTGATCCTGTTCGCAGCGCCAGAAATGTTCTTTGGACACTTTTAACTTTTTTTTAAAAAGTACTTTTATTTAAAATAAACGACTTATAATTTCTACAGAAAATAACTTTACAGACAAATCAATATTTTAACAATGAACCGTGACAAAACAATGAATGAATAATTATAATAATGCATTGAACTTATATTTATTTGATACGTGTTTTGGAATCCGCTGACTATGTGATTATTGTTTATTGCACTTTGGAATCTGCTGGTCGTGTGGCAGTGTCGGGGACCTTTCACATTTCTATATATTAACGCAAGTACTGTTATCGAGCTGAATACTTTCATTTTTATGTCCCCGCCAATTTCTTTTTTCCCGTAAATTGTCTTATTTAGAATATGGTATATTTGATTTGCTTTCCTAGCTCTGTTCGCTATATATATATATATATATATATATATATATATATATATATATATATATATATATATATATATATATATATATCTGTCTTCTGTCTTTTGGGGAAATAATTAAGAGTAGTAATTTTCAAATATGAAAACCGACATTACATATGAAACACCCTATGTAATTGGTATACGTATACATAGAATATTAGGAACAAAAACTACATCCATTTTAAGTAAATGTTTCAAGCATGAAAAGGATTTAAGTATATTAAAATTGGAATCGAAATTGTGTTGCAAGATTACGGATTGACTCAAAAACGAAGCACAGTTTGTTGTTGTCGCAAAAGTCAGGAAGAAATATATCACTTCCTCACATGGCGTACACTGTACTTTTCCTACGAATGAATTATTTTTACGTGTTCAAAACAATGGTCAGAATAAAAATTGTAATTAACTAATTTTCTTTAATTGAAATAGTACCCAAGACCGAAGTTGAAATTGTATTCAGGTTCTAGTGGCGCTGGTGGCCGAATCGATCTAGTACATTTTTTATATATATCTATATAGAATCCAGCAAATGTCTTCTTGGCGTTTTAAAGTTGAAAGATCTGCTCCTACATTAACTAAAACAGTCGCAGGTGACCTTAGCAAACAGTAGCTTGTATATAATCCAGAGTTCAAAAATTTCAACACTTCCGCTATACCTTTTGCCATGATGCCAAATTTATTTATTTCCACTGGCTGTTCTGTACATTAACCATGCTGGTAACTTGATATTTTTTATAAGTTTGGTTGAATTCTCCAGTGACTATGAAATATCATATTTATCCAATTTTCGTTTATTACAACGGCATGTCCCTATTTCTACAGCTTGAAATTGAAAATGAAATCTTTCACAAGATTTACGAAAAAACGCTTATTTTTGCAATTATTGATATATCAACACAGTTTTGAATAATTATGGTACTCCTCGGCATTGAATAGGTACTGGGACCAAAAAGGTGATAGTTTTAGTTTTCGTGATAACTCCTCAAAATGAAATAAAGCATTTTCAAGAGAAGAGTTCACATTTTTGGTTTTGGTTTCACATTCTCAAGTCCATAAAGATACTGCAAGCGATTTCATATATTTGTCTTAATGTGCTTGGTAGCAAATATTTCGATATGTATTTTCCAAACTCTAAATATTCGTATTCCATTATCATTATAATCTATATATAACAAAAACTGTTTTAGTATGAAAAACAACATGAAAACTATTCCTGTTTAAAAAGTTGACAACAAAATAATTGCCAAATGTTTTGTCCTTTATGTTGGCAAATGTTTTCACGGCCTAAGAAGATATTGTACGCTAACCGTCGGCGTTGCATTTTCAACATGGAAAAAAACTTTTTCCCACTTTAATGTCGGATATTCCTCAATGTGAGAAATATCTGTTTTGAATTTATGTAAATGATAAAATTGTGGAGCATTTTATAACATATAAAAAAGTATTTTATCACTGCGTTTCAATACACTTCCATGATCTAAGTACACGACGAGGAGGAGCGGAGTGCGGGCGGATTAAATCTGAAGAGGGTGCGTGTCCACCGGGGCTTTTAATAGAGAAAAGCGCAGATTAATCTGTCGGTCCTTTAGTGATCTTTCTTTCAGAGTGCCTGGTATCTATTATGAATGACTTCGGTGCGGTCCGTCGAGACTGCTTTATGGTTAATGCGAAAAAACGATTTTTTTCTACGTTGGGGAACATCTCTATTAAATGAAAATATCGAGTATTACGATTTTATAAATGCCACTGACAATAAATTATGTAAGGGTTGATGGAGAACACAAAAATATGTACAAGGTATTTTTTAAGCAAAAATTTTATTTCTGCATAAAAACCTATACTTTTGAAGATGAGTTCCATCAAAACTAATGCACTAGTGATATCGCCCAGCTTGCTTTTGATTTTCGTCTTCTGCATTATTGTAAATCCTGCCTTTACTCAGCTTACCACTTTCTGTTTTACTTCTGGAATGTAGACCCCCTATCTATCATCAACTGTCATTATTTGACAAATCGTCACCTACATTTTCAAAGGAAAATGGAAGCACTACTTAAACGTTTGTTTTGTGCACCTCTCTTAGCATTTTTGGAGTCGTGAACACAACTTCCGATAGATTAAATGTTCTGTTACAATTTATATAACACTTTGACAGTATTGAGGAAACTGTTATCTGATGATAACGAAAACATTGTTGCTTTCGATACTTTTTTGTCAACTTTTTAAACCAAATAATCATCAAGTAATATTATTTTAATGGATATTAGAATCTAATTTAAAACTAGAAGTAAGTAACCTCAAAGTCAACTACAACATATACAACGTTTTTCTCTTCCAAAAATATGAAACAAAAATGTTATATCTTTCATTTTTATCTTTAGCTGGCTGTGAACATCTTCAACAATCTCTGAAATTCATTGAGGAATTGTGTAATTTGATAGTAGGATTTTTTTCAGCTCGTCAGCGTTTTGAGGATTAACCATATAAATTGCAACAGGAAGAATGAATTCCTTAGTAATGTCGTCGTTTCCCGACTTTAGAAATTTTAAGTGGTACCTAGTACGAAGCTTTAAAAGCACCTTCAATATTTACCTGATGACTTAGAAGGGACAACAATTTTCTCAGAAAAAACTCAAGTGGTTTGTTTTTGAGTGACAAATGTATAGTTTCAAGTTGACGCTAAATTCTTGAAGGTTTCATCCTTTCAGCATTTACTACAAATAACACACCGAAGTTCAGTAAAATCAAACTGTAGATATATAATATTACAACCAGATCGTTTATTAATTTTTAATGAATGAGTGCTCACCAAATTTTTGTTTGCTTTTTTGAATATTGGTGATTTCTTTACCATTGTAACAAGTTTCATAACAATTAATTATAGCTTCCTTTTTGTACACAGAAACCTACTTTACGATGTTACTAGAAGGGGTTCGTCAAAATCTAAAAAGGGGGCTTTAGCGTTGTTTGTTTCTTGAGCACCCATGGAGTAAGTCCAAAAGAACTTTTTTCTTTATCTAACGAGGATTTTTTTTAAATTCTCATTGAAGTAATCAAATAAGTGAGTATATGGGGAAATCCGTGACTCAATTCATAGATTTAAATGATTATTTTTAAGGAAAAATAACTTACTACCTTCCGTGTCGCAACGTGTTCAAATATTGGCAGGAGTCGAATGACAGGATCAGTTTTTACCCTTTCATTTAAGAGTCACATACTTATTGACCCGCCCTCAAATATCTGAATATATTCCATAGCATGGAAGTGATTCTCTTCCACTTTTTCCTATTTTTTCTTCCGTTTTTCAGTCCTGAATTCCTGTCTCTCTCTCTCTCTTAGATCTTCCATCACCTCTGCGTACCATCTTTTCCTTGGTCTTCCTTTTATTCTTGTTCCTCCTTCTTCTAGGTTCATCATTTTTTTGCTGCTCTAAAATCTGGTATTTTCTGTTTGTGACCTAACCACTCTATTCTTTTGGACCTTATTATTTTGCTCAGTTCTGTTTCTCCAAATAGATTCCTTATTTCATTATCTGTTCTCCTCAGCCACGAATCTCCCTCTTTTTTACCGCCCAGTATCCTTCTTTTCCATATATCTAATTTCTCTTCCTCTGCTTTGCCACGTTTCGCCTCCGTAGCTCAACGTTGTCTTGGGATCCTATTATCACATTCAGCGCTACCAACTGTTTACTTCCTCTCATCATTCTCGCTTCCAGAATTTCTCCCTCGTCACCGTCGACCTTGATAACCACCAAAGATATACATAACTTGGAAGTTGTTCTAAGCTTATTGCCTTTTCTTCGTTCAGTTCTATTGACAAACTTCTCATTGCTCTTTTCCTTTAAGGTGTTATCTTTATCATAAACTTCGATTTATCTTCGTTGACTCGTAGATTCACTGTCTGCGATTTCTATGAAGGCTCTGCAGGTTTCCTTGAGTTCGTTTTATGATGTTAAAAGTATTAGTACATCGTCAGCGTATGCTAGTAGTTGCATTGTTCTTGTTTTTAGTATTCTGTTCTAATCGATTTCACGTACTATCTATTCTAATACTGTATTGAACAGAACTCCCTGTTTTAGTCCTGTGTTGGTCTGGACACAATTTGATATTCTTTGATTTGCCTTCACCTTCGTTGTCTGTTCGATTGTCATTTTCGTAAGACTTATAAGTTTTTTTAGAATATTAAGATCGTTCATAATGCTGTACAAATGGTTTTCGTTAACAGTATCGTAAGCTTTTTGGAAATAAAGACTGAATAAATGTACAGATCGTATTCATACCCCATTCTTTGCGTTTGCTTCAGAGTGAAAATGTAATCTGTGACTGATCTTCCAAATCTAAGCTCAAACTTTTAACTATGGCCTTAGTTTCTGCATATATTTCTTTTTCCTTACTTGTGTATTGATACCATTATTGCCATTTTCCACGTTTCTGGGATTGTCTCTTGTTCCCACTGCTTATCAAATTATATATTCTCGTCTTCAGTGCAGTTCCACCATACTTGATTAATTCTGGCTCTATTTCGTCCTGCCATTTTTTAGCTCCTGAATTATTTCCAGTGTTTCCTCCTTTATTGGTGGCAATATATTTTCGATATTATATCAATCTTGGGTTGTGAGCTGCCCATCTTTGGATTATTTCGATCTCATCTATCATTATTTCCCTTTCATATTTTTTATATACATAGTGTTCTGCTAAGCTTGTCCGTTATTGTATTTTATTTCTTTATGGAAATCCTTCATTTCTTTGTTTAGAAAACTTTCCCCAATGCGTTTAATTCTGCTCTCCCTTCCTTTGCGTTTCTATGTTCTACCATCCTTTTTCGTTGTTCTTCTTTGCTCTTCATACAGTTTTCCACCTTTATCTGGTGTGTAACAGTTTTATTTGGCTCGTTTCCTCTTCTCAATTTCTTCTTTACATTTGGCATCGAACCATTCGTCCCTTCTTCCCTGCTTCATTTTCTGTGGTTTTATTTCACTTACCGCCTTCTTTGGGGTTTTCTCTAAATGTTGCCGTTCTTCATCAATATTATAGCGCTTTTGTTCTGCTAGGGCTCTCTCCAGTTTTTCTTCGTATTTTTTCTTTGTTGTTTTATTATCTATGAGCTTTCCTTCCTGTAGTCTTCTTTTTCATCCGATTCTTTGAATTTTTTTTGTTTACTACTAATTGCTATTTTTGCAGTTACCTAAAGAATGGTCGCTGTCCGTATCTGCTCCTCTATAGGTTCTTACACATCTACTATTTTCATTAATAGTCGGTCTATTAAGAAATGATCAATTTAATCAAAATAGTTCCTTCTTGGAACATGTTCCTTTGTACATTTGGCAACATGATATACATAAATTTTATAATCATTGGTCTATCTAAAATACCTTTGAAAATGTGTGTATTACAAAAGTGTTGCATCACCCTTAAAATGGAAACGTTGCTTACAAAATCAGCGCTAATGGAATTTCATTATTGTAACACTATTAGAAACTAACAAAAATACAAGAAACGAGGCAAGAAAAATATCGATTAATTCAATTTTCAGAAAAAGTTTTTAAAAATGTAAATTGAATTTTGCTTCTTATCAGATTTTGTTCGGCACAGATTGACAATACACAGTTTGTGCTTTATTGAGCATATATATCGACTATGGAAGAGCGTAGAGATAGAAATTTAAATTTAGTAAGGAAGAAAATTTATCTTACTGGAAATTAAACAGTCATCTGTGTCCAGGGTAGTTTCGAGATATCGAGAGGCTGAGGATATGATATAAGACCAGTGCAGTGTGGGCCATCGGCAACTAAGCCCACAGACAATGGATATTTTAGTCTGCAAGCTTTACAAAGAAGGCAAATCAGCTTCAAAAAGTTTGCTGAAGATCAAAATGTGAGAATAAATTCACAAAACGTAAGAAATGTTTAAGAAATGTTGAAATTACAGCCAGAATGACACTGACACCGCTCCTCGACTGACTAGGGAACAACATGTAGCTAGGTTAAGATTTGCACAAGAACATACGAACTGGAATGTTCAAGATTAGGGTAATGTAATTTCCCCGGATTAATCCAGATTTTGTTTATGTACTTCATATCGGAGAATACCGGCTTACAGAAGAAATAATAGTGAGAAGTATTTTCCTTGCAACATAAAACCTTCTACAACTTTTGAAGGAGGGTCTATCATTTTGTAGGGTAGAATACCTTTAATATCTCACAGAATTGGTACCGCTATTTATAGGGTCACTAACTACTCTTACACATTGTTCCTTATGCCCATTTTATAGGCATGACTTTATGTTAATGCGTGATAATGCACATCTTCGTATCGCTAGAATAGTACATCAATACTTCACAGAGGTAAATATTATAGTTTTAAACTGGCCTTCACGCAGCCTGGATTTGAAACCTTTTGTGCATGTGTGGAAAAATATTTACAGAAGGGTGTGATCCACAGATTTGATACAAGCTAACCTTCAACAGCTACGAAAGACGTTAATAACTGAATTACTTTGAGGTCTTAATCAAAAGTATGCCGTGGCGTTGTTGTGATGTGATTAGAATACGAGGAGGCGACACACGTTACTAAATTTGATTTATTTAGTTTTAAAATAATTATTTTGTTCTGTATTTTTCGATCTCCTTAAACTAACAATACTTTTATATCACTTTTTGGCTATTAATAATTTAAATACATAAAACCGTTAACGCTATCTGAAAACATTCATATAATTAATAATAGTTGTTCTAAATCATTGCAATTATCAGAAATCAAAGTGACGCGATATTTTTTGGTGAAATGTATTATCTTAAATCTATTTAAAACGAATAACGTATTTTTTATAAAAATTCTGCTCAACGTTGTCTGCTTTTATAAAAATATTTTAAAATACTTTCCAAATATAATTCAACCCTACTATAAGAAATGAATGAATCCATTTTCTCAGCTTATACTCGCGAATCAATTACAAACCGCATCACGACGAACGTTCACACTCCGAACACGCAAATAAGAAACAGATATAAAAACAAAAGAATGAGAGGGTGGAAAAAGTTATTAACGTTAAAACGACCGTTGAAAAGTGAACCGCCGAACAAAATGGCGATGGAGTTTATTCGGCGGTCTCGAGGGGAACATTCGCGTCGCGAAATAGAAATGCATTTTCCTTATATAGCCTTTTTTATTATACGTCTATCGCTAGATGCGAAAATACCAACCAACAATCTCGGATATTGTTGGCAAGGGGGTTTTGTTGTCTTGCCTCATATATATTGCTTGAACGAACTGTCATGAGGAAGCGTATAACGTTATAAATTTGCATTTAATGGGTTTTTCTAGTGGAAAAAATTGCCTACTTGTTAAACCTATCAAATAAAATAATAATCAATTAACTTTCAAAATTAAAATTTCGCTTATAGTAATAACATGTAATTATTTAGTTTAATAAATTTCAACGAATCAAATTACTCCAAATACAGCCAATCAAATAATCATACTAAAACATGTGTCTGTTAAATTAGCATTTGACATTCATGTGCTTTTTTATGACTTGTCATTTTGAATTTAGACATTGTTGGGTTAAACTTATTACTTAGTATTATTTTCCATTGAATTAAGTCAAACAACTCGAATATCTAACATTTCAATTTATAATGGCTGGTTTATTCAAGACTTTTATTAATAGGGTAAGAGTTAATAAACATTGAGGTTATGTTATATAAATTAAACCATTTTATACAGTGCAAATGAATTTTTTTGGCTTCGGCGTATATAATATTTAATATTATTATTTCTTATTTCAATTTATATAAGTTGTTAAAGATTTATTAAATACATATCAAAATCATATTACACAATTCACTTCTAACTGAAACCGAAATGACCTTTGTTCTTATATTTATAAACAATTTTCTATAATCAGTAATAACCATTTTTCTGTTTAAAATATCAGAAAATATGATCATTTATTGAGAATTAAACAAAAGTGTATTGTAATCAAAATGCTCCCTATCCATGAATACAATTCCTTTATTATAAGATAATTGTTGTAGGTGCCACAATTATTGAGAACTGTACCAGCAAAACAAATAGTTCATAGAAACTTTGCTATTAGTAAGTACCATAATACTGATAAAGTGGCACTAGAGTAGGTAACTTGCGGCAGAACCAATAAATATTACTTTAAATACATTGAATGAAATTCATTCTGTAAATATGGTCTATTTCCTATTTAACAACTAGTCCTCAGAAACTATGTAGCCACAACAGTATCAGAACATTCAACATATTCTATAACCACATTTTTATTGTTTGAATAGCACATTTTGAACTATTTATTGTTGAACCAATTAATAAAAATCTACTGTTGCTGCCACTTTAGATAACATTTAGCCAATGAACAATGAAGTATAACTTATTTATTTTTTAGCCTCATCTTTACTTGGTCCAAGAGTTCAACAGCCAGCTCCAGATTTTTGTGGAACAGCTGTAGTTAATGGTCAATTCCAGGACATAAAATTAGCAGACTACAAAGGAAGATATGTGGTTTTATTTTTCTATCCCTTAGACTTGTAAGTATTTTTATTACTGCAAATAAAAGTTTTTGTGAAGAAACACATCAAACAGACTGTTTCAATATATTATATACAGTTGTGAGCAAAAAAATCTAGTCAAGTCGCACACACAGGGTCAAAATTTTCTAGCAAAAAATCTTTTTTTGATTTTATCATCTCAAAGCCATTATAATGAGTTGTCTGTTGTTATTTTATTGTAAAGAAAAAATAAAACAAAAAGGAATCCTAAACAAAGAAAAAGGGTTATAATTAACAGTGAAGAAAATACAAGCTTATATTCATCAAATAATAGTTTATTTGAAATTAACCTATCAATATTTAGTGTTCCCTCCCCTGCCCCAAACAACAGCTTCTAGTCGCTTTTTCATGGATCAAATAAGTTTTCTATTTGATCTCGTTCAATGGCTAATCCCTTCATTTTCAGTGAGCGCTGTTTTGAGGTTCGATTTCATGACTGGTGCAGGATTTCTAGTCCAAACTCTCATCCCATAAATACTCACTAGGATTTAGCCCAGGCTATATGCTGGCCAATACATAGCATCAATTTTGGCATCTGTCAATACTTCAATAAGGAACCTGCAGTATGTGGATGGCCATTGATGAGGTTTTCACCAAGGAAACTGGCGATGACTTAGGAAACGACGTGATCCTCTAAAATTTCTTCTATGTATCGGTTTACCATCATCCTCCCCCCTCCACCACCAAATTCAATAAAAAAACAACTCGGTTCTTGCTTCCATTGATATGCAAATCTTTCTCCAGGTCTTCTTTAGACTCGTCCTCTTCTATTGCTACTATGCAAGCACACTCTGCTTTCATCTGAGATGAGAACAGATCTCCATTGTTCATCAATCCAATTAACTTATTCTCTGGTAAATCGTAGGGTGGGCTGGAGTTAATTATAAATAAGGTTAGCTGCCTTAAATATTCTTCTGAGAACTCGATTTCTCAGGGATGTGCTGATAATGAATCGGTTAACTCTCTCGAAAGAGCACCTGTTTCTTCCAGAACCACTTCTTCGATTAAAGTTTCCAGTGTCTTGGTAACGACGGTAAACTCTGGAAACAGCAGACTGATTTATGTTCAGTGTATTGGCCACTTTTCACTGACTCTGGCCTTATCACAATAGGGTGACCTCTTAAGTAGCTTAATCACGTTTTGTGTCCAGTTTCAAGTAGGATTCTTGTATGTTATTGACAGAGGAAGTTACCCCTAATTAGCACTTTTGTAAACAAGTATAAAAAGATTGGTTACAGATCATAACATATTGCTGGACTGTGATAGCAAGGAACATTACAATATTTTATATCATTTTGAAGCTACTACTATTAGCTTTAAGATTTTACTAAGAAAAATACAATTTTGTGATTGCCTCTCGGTGCTGTGATTGGTGTCGCCCCAGTCGATTTTTTTGCTCTTACAATTTTGCGATACATGCAAATTTGCTAGAATGCAAGAAATGGTATATATCGTAATTACTTTGTTTATGTATGTGTCCTTACCATGTAACTTAATTAAAACTTGGGAATTAATCCAGACATTTGCCAAAATAATATTCTCACCGTCAAAGCGTCTGCAGCTATAGATTTCATTACCAAGGCTAATCACAAGTACAAATGATACATAAATTTTATATTTGTCAAATTTCAATATCATATAAAATTTTTTTGTTCCATTCCACTACAATTTTTTAGTTAAAGTTAAAAAATTATATGTTAATTTTACTGAGGAATATATAATATCAAATCCTAATCCAAAGCAATACATAAATCTTGAGTATTAAGGTGCAATCAATAAATTTAAATTATTGGCATGTCACAATACAATGTTAAGAATCATTCAAAGTCTTTAGAGACCAATTAAAAAGAATTGTGTAAATATTTTTGGATATGGATAAAAACTAGTGTTAAATAATATGTATATAATTATATGATAAGTTTTAATAGTAGATTGATAGGGGTTTACTAGTGTTGTCCAAATAATATTTATTCAACATACATTTATTTCAGTGTTTTTGAGTACATTATTTTTGTAGTACGTTTGTTTGTCCAACTGAACTTGTTGCTTTGGAAGAAAAACTCGAGGACTTCAAGGCTATATCAGCAGATGTTATTGGGTGTTCAATAGATTCCCATTTTTCACATTTAGCTTGGATCAACACAAAGAGAAGTGTATGTATCATCAATAATGTTATCAATATAAAAATATCTATAATTATTTAAATGTGACATTATGTTTGTCAATCAATTTCATTATCCAATATATCCACAAAATTTTTTTATAGGAGGGTGGCTTGGGCAGTATCCGTTACCCACTTCTCTCCGATATTAATAAAGTAATATCTAGAGCATATGATGTTCTTTTGGAAAAAGAAGGTATTGCATTAAGAGGAATGTTCATTATTGATCCTAATGGTATCTTGAGGCACATAACAATAAATGATTTGCCCATTGGTAGAAATGTAGATGAGGCTATTAGAATCATTGAAGCTCTTCAGTTTGTTGATAAACATGGTGAAGGTAAGAATTATTGATATATTTTACCTGGCTCTTTCATCTATCAAGAAACCTTCGACATTTTTTTTTTATTCTTCATAAGAAATTTACTCTTATATCTAACTATTTAATTTTAACACTTTCCCTGTCCCGTGAATTACAAAATACAACTAATGGATCCTCTTTATTCGTGAACCACGTGTTTTTCACAAAACTAGTAACACATGTGAAGCTTTCACAAAATGTGAATGTTTTATTTCCCTCAATTGTTTTGATTTAACAGTGAGATCTTGCAAGCACGTATGGGTAGATATCTTTGGACTGCAACAAAAATTGTAAGTCCGTTCATACTGAACAATATGCTTGGTCGAGTAAACAACATTGACTATCCACTATTTTTCCTTTTTCTTACATTATGATGAGTTCGACCTTCATATCTTTTTCCCATCTATAATTGACTCAGCAAGAAGTAGGAAGATTGGAGAAGACACAAAAGAATGGTTTCATGAAGACTGCAAAAGTGCATTAGAAGGAAAAAAACCAAGCAAGACAGAGAATGTCACAACACCCAAAGGATGAAGTAAAACCAGAGTAGGCATAAAAAAAGCAAAGAAAATGTACAGAGGGAGGAAACGAAAGTATCTGGAGGACAAACTGAAAGAAAAATGAAGAACATTATATGAACAAAGTTATTAGAAATTTTCATCAGGAGTGAAAAAGAAGTAAGGTATCAAACGTGAACTGTCAGAAATATTACAGATGTGTCACTCATAGGAAGAAAAAAAGAGAAACTGCACAGGTGGAGGGAATATTTCAATGAACTGCTGAATTATGAAACAGAGGGAAACGAGGAAATAATATAAAGAAATAGGCTAAAGTGTGGGAGGTAATGAGATTGCAATAGAAGTTATAAAGTATGGTGGTGAACCATTGAGGGAGTGAATATATAATTTGATTAGAAACAAATAATGGAATAAGGTAAACATTTACCCAGTACCTAAGAAGGGGGATGTGACAAACTATGTGGGTTATAGGGCTATCACTTTGTTGGATGTCGTATACAAATTCACAGCTAGAATTATAAGAAATAGATTAGGAAAATTTTTGGCTGAACAAGTGGGTGAGTACCGGGGAGTTTTCAAAAGTAAGTCAACTAGTGATCAAATTTTCATTCTGAAGGCAATACAGAATAATAGCTATGACCAAGGACTAAATCTGAAGCTCCTATTTGTGGATTTAAAACAAGAGTATGTTTCAATAAGTAGAAAACATTTGTTCCAGAAAGTTAGATGAAACGCTCCTTATGCGATATATACGGATAGGGATCATGTTGAATTCATGTTTCAACAATAAAATATCATTTGTTGCTTGCTACCTGAATGATTATACAGGGTGATTCATTAATAATGTCCAATCTCTGAACTGTAGATTCTCTTTGAAAATTGGCAATTTTACGTTTTTTCGCATGAGGAATCATAATTTGCACTTTAATTTAACATTGCTAATAGAGGGCGCTAGTTATACTTGTTTGTGTTAATCAAATCAAAGTAATCAATCGGTTATCGAGTTATTTGCTTCTAAAAAGTTCAATAAATTTTAATTTTTTCATAAAAAAATTTTACTATTCCTTGAATATGTAACAATAACAAATTTGTAAACAAAAATAAAAAACTTCAATCAAAAACTTTATGATCCGCTTTCGTAAAGATCTCTTAATATCAAATAATCCTTGTCGATTATTTTTAATTACATCTGCCGCTTCTTCTATTTTCCGTCGCAGTTGTGGAAGAGAAGTAATTTTTTCTTTGTAAACTAATGCCTTCATTTGCGACCAAATTGAAAAATCCAAAGGATTTAAATCAGGGCCTCTTGGTGGCCAAGAGGTCCATTTAAATTGGTTGGCAGTTCAAAAGGACCTATTAAATACCCACATATTACACCACACCAAATGTTAACCTTAAACTCGTGCTGAAAATGTGTTTCCCTCTTAGCGTGTAGATTTTCAGAATCTCACAAATGATTATTTTTATAATTAAATATTCCTCGTCTGGTAAATGTTGCATCATCAGTAAAAAGAATTGTATCCAGAAAATCTGGGTTAACATTTTGTTTATCTTGCAAAAAATGGGCAAATTGTAGACGCTTAGGTAAATCTTGAGGTAATAAATTCTGAACAGGAGTATAATGATATTGATGCAATTTTTCCCTCTTCAGTATTCTAAAAACAGATGATTGGCTTATACCTGTTTGCAGACTTAATCGGCGAGTACTGATATCTGGACTCTCCGTAACACAAATTTAAATTTCATCTTCTCCATCGGTAATGATTTTTTTGTAGCATCGTGCTCAGTTTTAGAGCGTAAAGACCCCATTTCACCTAAGCGGTGGTAAAGATTTCGGTACAGTTTGTAATTGCGTTGTCTTCGATTTGGGAATAATTGTGAATATCTTCGAGCCGCAGCAGGACCACTATAATTTGACTGAGCAAACACACAAATCATATCGCGCATCTCATTATTGGAAAAATCGTTATACCTAGGCATTATTTGATAAATAACTATTTCACTTGTTCATTACTAAATTGTTAACAAATGGTATACTAATGTATTACTTATTCTCATTATTATCCAATTTTTGCTTCTACACAAACTGTCTAAAAGTGACACAAGCCTACTTAAAAAAAAAAACAAAAATTAAACTCTACACAAACTGTCTAATAGCGACACAATGTGATTTTGATATTAAGAGATCTTTACGAAAGCGGATCATAAAGTGTATTGAAGTAAATGGTGGGCATTTTGAGCATTTGTTTTGAAGTTTTTTATTTTTGTTTACAAATTTGTTATTGTTACATATTTAAGGAATAATAAATTTTTTTTATGAAAAAATTAAAATTTATTGAACTTTTTAGAAGCAATTAACTCGATAACCGATTGAGTTAAACGAATCAAAGAAGAGTAACTTTTTTTGTAGAATTTAATGCTTTTTAATATTTTTTTATCATTTTAGTTGTAAGTTTAGCCCAAAAAAAGTTTACTTTGATTTAATTAACACAAACAACTGTAACTATCGCCCTCTATTAGCAATGTTAAATTAGAGTGCAAATTATGATTCCTCATGCCAAAAAACGAAAAATTGTCAACTTTCAAAGAGAAATTGTGAAAACATAAAAAAATATTGCGAAAATCAAAATTTAAATTTAAACTGTGATCACCCCGTATGTCGGAAACTAGCAATATTTGCATAAGGCATGTTGAGGCATCATATTTTGAGGTCTAGAATCTACAGTTCAGAGATTGGACATTCTTAATGAATCACCCTGTATGGAATTTGAAGAAAGTGAAAAAAATTATATACAAACTTTTTTTCAGTGTGTCCAGCTAATTGGCAAAAAGGCAAGAAAACCATTAAACCGGATCCCAAAGGTTCTCAAGAATATTTCAAATGTGTAAATTAATTTTTAGAAACAATATTGGTGATGAACAAAAAAATTGAGTAATATCTATGTATGTTGTTAAATTAATCTCAAATTTGATTTGTATTTTTTTATTTGATTATATATTTTATTATTCAATACAAATATTTTGAACTATATTATAAACTTTAGGAATCCATACAGTATAATACAGAAACTAGAAAAATAATTTTTCTGGGAAATCCTGGTGAAAAAAATCAATATTTTTTTGATGATTGCTAATTTTTGCCTTCGCTTTTGATTAATTGGTAGTTATTGTTTTTATTTATTAAATAAACAGTAATTTTTAGATTAATGAGAATTTCTTCCCAGCGTTTTTATTATTTTGAAGTCAAAATGAGTTATCCATTTGTGATATTGAAAATTCAATTAATATTTTATTCAGTTACCTAGTTGTTAATAAGGTCAATGTGTTAATCAGTTTCAAATATTTAGTATTACAAAAAAGTGAAAAACAAACTCTTACAACTTTTGTCTATGAAAGGTTTTCAAAATAAATAAAAAACTAACTTGCATCAACATACAGACTGAATTTTGAATTCTTAATTAAAAAAAAATAAAACTTTTCTTTGATAAAACAAGAAAAGTCACTCTCAGATCAAGACTTTTCAAGTTCTTGCTCACGTGAGTTTTTACATTTCTTGTATTTGGTATTTTCTTTGTGAGGAATATTCTCATAAAATGGTGTGATTCCAAATTTATTGCTGAAAGGACATACGTAAAGAGAGTTTAAATCGCTATACTTTTCCACATACAAACACTTTCTTGGCCAGTCAAAAATTACTGTTCCTTGTTATTTTGGTATAGTCAGTGGGTCTAAACTCTTCTTCAAAAATTTCTTTGAATCTCATAGTAAATGGACGCTCTTTAGAAAAGCTTAGCCAACATATTTTTTGTCAGCTTATCATCTTACCATTTATATCTTCTTTCTGAATAATCAAGTTACTATTGGCATAGACTTTCCATTCTATGCAATTCACAAAGGATATTTTGTGGATAATGTAAGGTTTTTCTCCTTTTCTTCTCGTTCAGGCAATTGTTTTCCAGTCTTTCAATATATGGTGCTTAAATGTGCTTACTCCTGTACGGCAGTCAAACACATTGCTGCAACAAAAATATTCAAGTTTTTACCTCTGCATTGATCACTGAAACTCGATATGTGACTAATTTCTGGAGGAAGTGAAAATATATGTACAAACATGTTGCCATTTCACAACCTTTTTCCATTTGTCTTTTTGTGAAGTTACATTATATATTGTGAAATTAAATGACTTAAATCGTTTACTTGAAAAATAAAGTATTAATTCAAGAATCTGTTGGTGCCAATAGAACTTGCTGCAAATCAAAATTGCAACTGTCTTAGTTGCGATTTTGTTGTGCCCGTGCCAAAAGATGTAATTCGTAAGTTTCCTCAAATCCTTCAACGGTAGCGCCTAAGGTTTTGTACTTCATACAAATACGGCATTGATCCTGTAGCTCTCTTAAGTTTATCCATTACATGTTTTAAATATTTTATGTGTCACTAGAAAGTGAATCAAGGAAAGGTTAAAGGTATTAATTGGGAGAAAGGATGATTTATAAAATTAATAAGATGTAGATTGTTCAAATAATTTAATCTAAATCAAAATTATCACAGACGATCATTGTATACAGTTCATTAACAATTATATAGTTGTTCCAGAATTTTATTACCAAACACTAACTACATATATTAGGTGGGATTTTTTACCGGTCTTACCTAATTTATCTTAGACCAAGAGTTTCTTATAAGGCAGGTAACGCCTTCTGAAGATTAGTCTGTTAAGTTGTCCACCTTAAGTGCTTGTTAGTATAGAAAACACCGGTTCCTACAATATATGAGGTTTGAAGGTTATAGTTAGCAGTTTTTTTAGATATCTGAAAAAAACTAACAAAAATATCACCTTCAAAAGGGGCTAGGTAATTTATAAAGATAAATTAGGTTAGATGAACCCAAAATCACATCTAGTATAACTAGTTCGTGTTTGGCAGGAGAGTTACAAGGGTGCACAAGGTTATTTAGGGTGCTTCAAAAAAATTTTTTTTAAATCTTATTTCCCCTCAAATGTTTCTATTTGAGTAAAAAATCCTCACAAAACATGTGCTCTATAGCCCAATTGTAAGGGATTGCTTTTTTATTTTAGTTTCCTATTTAATTAACAAGAATTTTTTTGTAAAATTGAATTTGCTCAAAATTTACACAATTTTTGATAATAAAAACTTGTAATGACTTAAAATTGTGCAATCCCTTATAAAATACAAACAAATCCAATTGCAAATACTTCTCTAAAAAAAAATTAAAGCTGCACTTTTGGTATTTGTCAGAATAGTTGATTACTCCACCTTTTTTATTATAAAAATAATCATAGGCATTAAATTGAAAATGACAAGCGCTATTAAGGGACTGATATCGGTTATAATTAAAAAAAAAATTATTTTTC
Source organism: Diorhabda carinulata (assembly GCF_026250575.1). Classification (NCBI taxonomy): domain Eukaryota; kingdom Metazoa; phylum Arthropoda; class Insecta; order Coleoptera; family Chrysomelidae; genus Diorhabda; species Diorhabda carinulata. The sequence goes on from NC_079462.1 coordinate 19,515,023, forward strand.
CATATTTTTGAATAGTTTTACTTTCAAAAAAACATCTAAAATTTCATAAAAAAACCGGAATAATAAAGTTATAATAGTTCGAGCGTGCACGCGTTTCAGATGCTCTACAAGCAATTTTGAGCGATTGACGGCTGCTCTTCAAAGCTTTAAAAAACTCTGCGCTGAATTGTTCTTTGCAACCAAAAGAAAATTTGCCATGGGAAAAGAAGTGAAAAAAACGTTAATTCTACATATTTCTTTAACAGCCGCTATTTTTTCTCAATTTTTTATTCATATGTGGTAAATTACGATATAAGCCACCTTCCTCTAAAAAGCATTTTGAATTTTTTGTTTCATATTTACCAAATACGAGATTATCTCAGCGCAGTGGGAGACTATCATTTTCACAGTCTCAACTTTGGCGCCCTCTATAAAATGATGTTGAAGAAAAAAAACCGGTACTAGTCCCTCAAGCAACAAAAAAGTGATGTCACCGGAGAAATAATATTTAACATGAAAGAGACTGATCTAGTTACATTAGTTCAAAGAGATTTTAGTACAATAAGACCCCGCTTGGAGCGTTCTCTTTAGCACTATTTTATTTTAACCTGGGGATTCCCCGAAATTGTTCACAGCGCTAGGTTTCCAAATATGCCCGAAACAGTATAGTTGTGTTTCTTGTTTGGTGACGCATTTCTATCCCGTGAAGAGAAAGGAGCACCAGGATCTAAAGCTGTAAGAGATCACTTAACACTTCTACGCAAAAAGAGATTTCAAATTAAAACCACTATTAGTTTATTACTCCAAAAAATCAAGAGCGATGAAAGGCATATCTGAATCAACTTTACCTCTAAGTTGGTAGTCTAATAACTATGAAAATGGATAACTATAAATATTTTCCACCCTATAAATTTATCAGACTTAACAACATGCATTATTGCGAACAACATTATACAAAGGTTTCAATCCAAAACACTAAGAAACATAGCGGATGCTTCGTGGTATGTCAGTAATTATACCCTCCACACTGTTTTAAACATTCCCAACATGGCCGTAACATCAATCAGCAAACTATGACAAAGAGCTAATAGAAGAACAATCCTCTAACGGTACACGCACAAGAAGAATACATAGAATTTGGCCCAAAACTTACCACTGCTTCCCTTTCAAGTCAAATACTGGCAACTAATTTACTTACATGTACTCATGTTGTATGAGGATCAAATAGAAACATTTGAGAAAATAAAATTGTTTTGAAGCAACTTACTGTATATATTTTCTCGCAAATTTATTAAAATTTATTATAATTTTGCTTGGAAATTGTTATTTTCAAGCAGAAATTTATTTTTAATCACAAATCTGACATGTAAAAAGTCAGTTTTATCAACAAGAAACTTTTCAAGGTTTATAGTTTTGAGAAAAAACGCTTATATATTTCGAACACCCTATCAGATATATTACCAAAAAGAAAAGTGTATTCGCTAAACATAAACGATTGTATTCGATTTTTATATTTAATTCCATATCAAGCAATTTATAACGTCGCACTCATTTTTCTCGCGATTTTTATCTAAGAAGACGATGCCTCTTAACAATAATGGCTTAACTCCCCTAATGGGCCTGCACCGCAAAATTACTCTCTAGATTTTCTTCTTAGGTTGGATCAGTCTCCATATCTACACCTTCTCGCCTATTTCTCGCCACAACTTTCTATTTCCTGTTTTTTTTGTACCAGTTTCTAACTCCTACTCTACTTAGGTGTTTTTCAACCATCGAAATCATATTGTATGCAATGGTTTTTGGTTCTTCTCTCCAAATATGTCCCAAGCACTTGTTGAATTTTGATTGTTTCCAAATATCTACCCCTTGAATTCGACAATCATTTCTCAGTTCGTACATTGATCTTCGTTCGTTTAGTGATCAGTTTACTTTTTAATAATATTAGCAAGCAAGGTTCTATTTTAATTGTTTTTTCTTGAATCTCACCAGTCCTGTCTCCTTTATTATTGACCATAACGCCGAGGTACTTAACTTTTCTACTGCCATAAATTCATTCATTTCACCGTTTCCTCTTCACATTGGATTCCAAATATCAATATTATTGTTTTGTTTCCATTGATTTTCAAACCCATCTGTTCTCTCTCTGTAAATATCTCGTTTAACATTATAGATCTTCTTTTGGTTTGTCTACCACTTGACCTTAAATTCCCTTTACGAACTTTCTTTATGTATTCTAATTCTAAGTTGAATAGTATTGCCGATAGCGAGTCGCCTTACCTTACTCCTTTGTTAATCACAAAATCATCAGATTCTCCTTGAAGTATGAACCTCATAGTCATCATGATTAATCTTTGCTGTTTTGTATCTATACCTTGTTCTTTTAGTGCTATTAATGAATGGTTTCTTTTATTGAGTCATAGACCCATTGGTCGATGAAGAATAACTTTTGGTGCTCATGTCCCAATATTTCCCGAGTGCTACTAGCTAGTCGTGTTTGGATTAATGTTGATAGACAATACACGTGCGTTTTTCAAAGAAAAATTCTTTAGTAGGTTAACAAAATATCTATCCACTTCATATAATACTCACCGGCATGCCTACATCTACACATATTTTCCGCCTCATATTTTATTTTGAATTATTATTAGGAACGGTGTAGATATTGCGTTTATTTTAATTTTGAATGTTGTATTGAAATGTTTCAATTCGTAAAACAAATGACTTCCCTTTTTAAAATTAACCTAAATTGGGTTGACATTGGGCTCTTATAAGTTGCTTTTGTTGATCTACAACTATCACAACAGATTTTTTCTTTTTCCTAAAGTAACACCACCACACAAGTAAAGGTACTAATAGAAATCCAAAGGGTATTAGAAACAGCAACGAATAAAAATCATTATCGGACTTTGTATATGGAACACTTATAGTAACGTTTTGATCGTCTTTTCCGAATTGAGTAACAGCTAAACACACATAGGTTCCGCTATCCACATCTCTAGCATTAAAAATGAGATATTTGCTGAGGTAGGTACTTCCTGTGTTGTAATTCGATATGGATGTATTAATATGGCAATAACATGTTTGATAATATTTAAAATCGCATTTTTGTCCATAACAACTTTTAAACCAGATTATTGTGGGAGGAACTTCACTGTTAACTTTGCATTGGATTGTAAATTCCATATTTATGGGTCCTGTTATGTTTGAGATTTTTAAAGGATAAACTTGAGGTGGTGAACCGCTATAACCAGGATCTGAAAAAAAATTGACCATATCACACTAAAATCTGACAAATGCTTTTTGAGAGTTGGAAGATGTGTGACTATAGGTATCGTTGTGTTGTATTTCATAAAAAACAAAAATTCGATTCCAATTTAGGTAAACTGGAAAATTAGAAATCGGATTTAAGTGTGCCTTTTACATAAAAACAAAAAATATCAATTAAAGTAAATTAAAGTGTGTCAATTTTTCCAAAACAAGTTAATTTCAATGTAAGTAAATTGGAAAGTTGAATATCTTGTTGAATCATGTCTTTTACTCAAAAAAATAATTGAATTTCAATGTAAGTAGATAGGATACTTAAAAATCGTCCTGAAGTGTATTTTTTCCCTAAAAAAATTCAATTTGAATGTAAAGAAGTTGGAAAGTTTAATATCTTGTTGAAGTATGTCTTTTTCGCAAGAAAATAATTCAATTTCAATTAAAGTTAATTGGAAAATTGTGCAAGTACGTCTTATTCCCAAAAAAAATAAATTTCCATTCAAGTAAATTGGAAAGTTGAAAATCGTGTTCAAATGTATCTTTTCTCCGAAAAACAAAAATTTAATTCAGATAAAACTAAATTTTAATGTTAAATATCGTGTTCAAGTTTGTCTTTTTTCCAAAAAAAAATTCAATTTCAATGTAAATAAATTGGAAAGTTGTGCTCAGGTGCATTTTCTTAAAAAAACTTCAATTCCAATGTAAGTAAAGTTTGTAAAGTTGAGGATCGTTTGATGTGTCCTTTCCTCAAAAAAATCGTATTCAATGTAATTCATCATTACTTACCAAAAACATCAACAATAAATATTTTCACAGGGACATTATTTTGCGAACATCTATATATACCATTGTGTTCTTTATTTGCAGCTTCAAAGTGTATTCTTCCTCGTGTTACGTTTTCCAACCTCCTCCAGTGACGGTTTTTTTCATTACATACTATTCCATAGAAATTCGAATCACATGGCTAAAATCAATTTGTTTATTAGAAATACAATCAGCAATATTTTAATTATAACAATCAAAACCCTCAAAAAAGTAAAGACTGTCACAAAATAAAATTGCAAATCCTAGCTTTCTATATAGCTTAATACCAATTTTTTTTAGACACTATACAAAATTTAGGCCTGAAAGACCAATATCTGTTAAAGTAGGTGTTCTTCAAGAATTAAGGATCTACAACAAATAAAATGTGAAACAGCAGTTATACTAGTAAGCCACAAAAACTTAGTAAAGATGGAATTTTCCACAACAGTGGAAAATGAAATATAAAAAATAACATTGCTAATAGTGGACAACAAAAAAATTCCTTTCAGGAAAAATTTTAGGGAAGCTTCAAAGCTTCTGTGCAGTTTAAGAGAAGTGTCGAAATTAAAGGTAGATAACTAAGCAGTCACCTATAGAAAGCTCTGATCACAGTTTTACCCTTCCTTTCTTTTTTTATTTTTTTTTTCGTGACCCTCCCCAAACTGACAAGCTAAAACCGCGCCTCTATAGACAGTAAGTTATAAGACATGTATTTGATAGCAGTTGGTATACATAATAAAAATTTGAAAGTAGAAGCCAGAAGAAATTGAATCAGAAACAAAGATATAATAACATAGCAACATGAGGTATGAAAACAAACAGGCATCCACACTAATAGTCTGTTTTTATGTACGAGAGAGTAATAAAACCCCTTTTAAAACCCAAAACAAATATCATCACAAATATTTCCCAAAATTTTCATAAATGTACCTAAGCTATTACAAGTTTTATTTAAATGAATTAAAGATTATATCATTTTTTTTAATAAATACCTATTTGCAAAGAAATTTTGTTCTACTTCAATTCTAAGAATCTCTTATCAACAAATTTCACCGAAAAAGCAATTGTAGGTTTTTGTGAGGAGATCCAAGGTATTTTTAACAGTTTAGTTTAGAAAAGAATTTCCGACAATAGACAAAGTTCATGTTACGATTTGAGATGATAAGGACTACACTGAAATGAGTCAAAACTGGAAACTTTTAAAATAGGTTGGTAATGAAAAATCTTCCAAAAAGAATTCAATTGAAAGAAGCGGTATTGTGGAATAGATAAGAAATTACCTAAAGACTATAAAAGAAATGAGAAACCAAAGAAGAAATGAATTTTATTTAGATGAAACATGGATCAATGAGAGCCATACACCAAATAAATTTTGGCAGGATGAAACTATTACAAGTCGAGGAGAGAAGTTTCAAATAATTTATCAACTGTCTTAAATCCACTATCAGGAAAAGGGGGGCTGACTGATAATAGGACACGTTGGCTGTACAGTTTTGTTAAAAGCGGTTAATTGACTTTTGAATCTACTTTTACCTGTTACTACCATGAGGACAAACAAATGCTGATGTTTTTAAAGAATAGTTCGCACAAATGATAGATCTTCCTCAGAACTGTGTAATAGTTATAGACAATATAAGGATAAATGTTAATGTCTTTAAACAATGGGTCGAACTAATTTTAGATCTTCTTCCTCGGGACTGTGTAATAGTTATAGATAATGTGAGGATGAATGATGTCTTTAAAGAATGGTTCGAACAAATGATAGATCTTCCTCCTCAGAACTGTATAATACTAATAGATGATGTGAGGATAAATGTTGATACTTTTAAAGAATGATATATCTTCTTCAAAACTTTATATAGTAATGCAAGAGACTCGAGACTTTTAGAAAAATTGTCCACAATCAAGTGGTTAAAAAAGATTTGGCTAAATCAAAGAATATTGAGTTCTGTGAGAAAAGAACTGTATTCTTTGTATTCCCTTCATAAAGGAAAATTGATGATATGACAGAAAATCGTGGAATTTCGGTGATTCGGTGATTAGAAGAAGAAAGTTAATCTTGCGTATATAAAGAAGAGAGAATGTGGAAGTTGTGTAATATTACTCATTGAAAATATTGGTTGTGATATTTAATCTTCTGATTACAATTTGAATTTTTAAAAAGTAGCTCTACTTATAATGGTGAGTTTTTACATGAATATTATTGTTTATTAAAGTCACTTTGATTAAAAGTCGAAGTTGAAACCCTTATATCTACATAACCAGTATGACATGCTCTTTAGATACATCGTGAAACAATAAAACGTTTTAGAAAAAATTGCACTTTTTCGACTTCAGCTATTTAAAAGTTATAAGTAGGTTAATTGGGTGAAAATATGAAGGTATACCCGATATATTCATACAAATGTTATTTCATCCAAAAATACCCGAGGTATAACTTATTTTAACTGTATACTAAAAGAAGCGCTTATGTATTGTTGGATGGACAATCTATCTCTCAAGAAATACTACAGAAACATTTTAAAATGTAGAAGACAGTAGGGTTTTAATAAAGAAGTAAGTTCAAGTGACACACAAACTCTAAGAAAACCATCTTCTTAAAAAGTTCAAGTGACACACACTCGAAGAAAACCATCTTATTTGGAAAGTGCTACTTGAATGTAGTTAAAAGAATTATCATTAATACTCTTGAAAAATAAACTTTTACTTTATAAAACTATGGTAAAACCTGTAAAACCAGTTATGTGGTTATATCAACAAATCAAAAATTATTAGAAGACAAATCTCGAGATTTATTAAGGAACAAATATATAAAACTATGAAAGACCAAAAAGATATTCGAAATTCACTTTCCTTTGAAACATGGATACTACTAGATTCAATGGTTGAGTAAAAAATTAGCTCCACATTACTAAATTCCTTAAATGAAGCGCCAGAAATTAATTCTACCAGAAACTAGCGAGTGTAGATTTTGTGGGGAGGAAGATGAAATTATAATTCAATTAAATTCTCGAACGCGTAACGCCTAACCGCGGCAAAACTTTGGGCAAGAAACCTGAAGGCGCGAAGATCTAACCACATTGAAGCTAGAGTAAATTTTGAAATTTATCAGATTTATAGTGTAACAAAATTGGTTCTAAAAAGAGGAAATTGCCTTGATGTCGCAGTGCAATGTACCCCTGATTTGATATTAACTGTTCCATTTTCTGAAATCACAAAATGCACGAAAAGAACCTTAATACTTCTTCAAGTAATTCATTAGTATCTCAAGTCTTTTTGATTTGATTAGTAACAAGTCCTTAAAAAATCGATAGCGTTAATAAATTTCTCTGCTTCAAACTTACTTTAAAATACCATTTAGCTTTATCCTGATGACATTTTAATCTCAAAGGAGTTCCGTTTTTTACCCTCAAAGTTTTTGTGTGGTATTGGGGTGCGTTGAAAGGATAATCATTGGACATATCTAAAAAATTTATTATTTTAAATTAATTGTTACATAGCTGTTGTGTGATTTGTTGGGCCAAGTGGTAAAACACCTAAAATGGGTACTGGAAAATATTGTCGCTGTTTTAAATTAAGTGAAAAAATTTTTAATAAAATTTTATTTCTAATCAATAATGTGATTACATTTGCTATGAACATTTTAGACCACATCCAAATTTTTATCCACTAACAAAAGGCTAGGTGCCGTTGGGGTTTGGTATGTAAGATGGGGCGGGGTTGGAATATAAAATTACGGAAATAGAATGTATTCTATATGTATATGTCTAAAAATTAAAATTGTACATGTACAATTGTACATTGTACATGTAATATCACCCATTTCCAGATTGATAAAGGTGCTTGGCATTGCGTAATTTGTGGTTCTGGGTTTAAATCTAAAATTTGATATTGATTGATAATCATACTTGGTCGAAAAATATGAATTGGAGTCGATTCAGACTGATGGAAGAGATAGTTTGTGATCCACAAAATGCCATCCTATGGTCTGAAGAACATGGATTATTAGGTAAGGAAGTCTAATGCTTATATTCTCGCATATGGTATTCGACATAAATAAAGGATCGATGGGAAGGAGCTTGTGCAAGAGGATAGTAGAGTATCGTCAGAAATAGTGGGTGGTACAGTTACTGTAGAGAAGTCATAACAGAGCGGTACCTGAATCAACAGAGCGGAAGGAGAAAGATTGGACGACCGGTTACTGTTGGGCAAATAGATAAGGTTTAATTTGGCAGGCGCAAGTTCCATAAAAGCCCAGCTGTTGAGGGCCACAAGTTGTTGGGGATGATCAGGAAAATAACTTAAAAGAATTCACATTAGAAGTTTGTCCTGAGAAGCGCCGAGATATAGAGATATTGAGATCTCATCCTTAAACATGTACAAAAATAAGGCGCGTGATTACAATTCTGCTTAGCAGAATACGGTTTTCCCCATGAGACAGTGTGGGATAGTATCTTAGAAAAGAGTAAATACACAAAGAATTGAAGCTTCATGGCCACCAATGCTCGCGTACTTACGTATGCCTAATGTAAGAAGGGAAACATACTCCAACCATTTAGTCGAGAACCAATGGAAACGTTAGTGCACGAAAATTAAAAAGGTAAGTTTCAAGATATGTTAGATGGAATTGTAGACTTGAATAAATTTCTTTTCAAATTATACGCCATTCATAAGATTTTTTCGTTTCAATAACTTTTTTTGTCCAATTACAACTGTAGATTCATTTTTTCATAACTCCGCCTCCTTTCATTTCCGCAATTAATGGTTGCATATTTTAAGCTTCCACGTCCAGCCCAACCTACATACCAAACCCCATCCACTTCCGTCACGGGCATGATACGGAAATCTTACCTAACAAAATGTAGTGATCGAAACAATTGGAAATTCGAGAGTGCGATAGTAGGTGAAGCTGAACCTCGGACTCCAATTTATTATTTGTTTCCAAGGTTCGTCTTAATTTGCCAATCGCCGAATACTTTTCGGTTAAAGAATGATTCAGTCGATCCATTATTTCCATACACAGAAACTCTTCGTAGTACTTCTTGGTGATGGGTGATGTAGTACACTCCTGCTCTGCTTATTTTTACAATCGACTGCAAATGTTCTAGAATGGTCAGCTCAGGTTGTCTGACACAGATTTATGGAAACAACCCTTTACATGTCATTGTCCAATGTTTTATCTTTGACATTTTCAAACGTCTAATGCACTTAGATAAACATCCCAAATGGTGTTCATGCAATTATTGCGTTGCTACTCTTGCGAAACTAATATAATCATTAATTATATAGTAATTATAAGAATAATCATACTGCATCAACGAAATGTCAATATCAAGTAGCTGCTTCAACCCCAAAATTGAAGAAAATGATTGGAAAATTGACGAATAGAACAAATGAAAAGAAATATTTTTCCAATAATAACAAGAAAACCATGAAATCCCGTTGCCATAAAAAAGGAAAATATATAAATAGAATCTGCAATTGAAAATGGAGCTTCTATATACTCATATCCTTAGAAGATTGTGAAATTAATACCTAGCATATTTACTTAGAAGTGAACACGTCACAATAACCTTGAAATGTCACACGACTTCAAAGTACACAATGAACTGACAAATGACAGTCGACATGCGCGGAAACGACATTATTTTCCGGTATATTAAGACTAATGTCAAACTGTGGGAATTTTTGATTTGATTTCTTAAAAACTTGACTTAAGAATCGATTTCAATTCCCTAAAATAATAGAAATCACTTCTAATTCTTCGAAAACTAGGTATATGTTGACAGTTAAATTATTACAGCACATTTTACCAACAATGAAATATCATCTATTGCCAACAGCGTTTAGGTGATATACTGAACTAAAAATAATCTTGCCTAAGTTAAACCCCTGAGAAAAATGTCATTGTCAGCAATGTTAATAGGGCTAAGCTTGATTCCATCTTGTCAATACTTAAAATAAAACCTTCAGACTATCAAATTATTGACCCAAATAAAATACTTGCATGATTTGAGAAAAATATAGTTTTGATTAGTTCACAAACAACTTTTATTATATATTTTTTTTAACTCTTTGATCAATATTTATAGAGAAAAAAATTATTGAAAATGCAAAAATTTTGTAGGTAGTTTAAACATTTCAATAAGGCCGCCATATTGCGTATGTGTGAAATAAACACTGATTCAAAGTAAATACGACAGTTATTCTCTAGGTTATTTTAAAATAAGCGTTATTATTAAACTTGTTTTGTGCCAGGATGTAAAAATACCACGACTAAAACAACTGATAAAGTTTTTTATGATGCCGAAAAATTCGAATATATCCACAAACAAAATGGTTTGAAAGTGATCGTTTTGACGATCCTGCGAGATGAAATTATTTTTATTGCCAGAATCATTTCAATGTAAGATTCAAATTTGACATATTTTATCTTTAATTTTATAGTAATTAGGTTTATTATGCTTTTAATTTTTCACGTTTTTATGTAATGATGTAAGAACTTAACCTATAATAGGTTTATTCATTTTATTCTTATATATAGAAAAATGTTTTATTTATACGTAACTAATAAATCATCTGAAAACCAATGAGAATCTTTTTTTTATGCAGTTAAAAATTTTAATTTGAATTTTTGCATGTTTCAATAAATATTTAGATATTATTTTTTCACTTTTGATATTATTTTATAGCAAGAACTTATAACATAAACAAAAAAAATAAATACTTTTTAAAAAATGCAAATACGTCATTATAATTCATAGTTGAAACTTTTTGTAGTATCTTTGATACCTTCGTGTAAAATTTACAAATTATAGGCGCCATACAATAGGCCAAAGTCAATTATCTTTGAATATCTCAAACTAGAGACAATAAATACACAGTTTATCTACAGATCGTCTCATTAAAATACAAAAAATAACTCGAGATAAGAGTTTATCTGGTAATAAGTGGATTATTGAATATTTAACCGATGAAAATTTTCTTAATCGGTCGTCGCTAATAGAAACTTAGTAAATTATTAAAAAATTAATAAAAAGGTTGATTATTTTTTATAATTACACACACTTTTCTAAATTAATTTTTTGATACATAAAATTACTATGAATTATTAGAGTTACGTGGGTATTCAATAATTCAATAAACCGAGTGACAGAATGGCTTTTACATTATAACTCCTCTATTAGAGATTACCATAGAGTATCATATCACTCAATAAGTCGTATGTCTAACACTTTTTTGTCAAAAATCCATTTTATTCATCAATGTAATCTCCTTCAAGAGAAATACAATCATTCCTACGCTTCTCTAACTTTTCGATGTCGTTCTTGTAGAAGGATATGTCTTTTGCCGTAAAATAGGGTTCAATGTCAGCAATTGCTTTTTCATTTGAGCTGAATTTCTTACTGGCAAGTTTTTTTTTGAGATCAGCGAATAGCCAGTAGTCACTGGAGGCCAGATCTGGACCAGATCTTACCAGCTGTCTTTGTGCCTTAGGTCGCTTCAGACGTGGTTCACCGGCTGCAGACCAATTAGATGATGATCGTTTTGATTCAGGAGTGAAGTGATGGATCCAGGTTTTATCCATTGTCACATATCGACGCAAAAAATCTGATTTATTATGTGTAAACATGGCAAAACACTGCTCTGAATCATCAACACGTTTTTGTTTTGATCGACTGTGAACGCGGCACCCACTTTGAAAAAAGCTTTCCAATGGTCAAATGTTCATGCGTAATTGTAAACACACTGATTTTTTATATATTTACGACCTGACCTATTTCACAAAATTTCAATTTATGATTAGATATAACCAATTTGTGGACATTTTTGATTTTTTCTGGAGTAACCACCTCAATTGGACGACCAGAATGTTCATTATCGGTGTCTGTTTAAAATCAGTAAACTAATAAACAGTTTCAGAGCAACTACACTAATTGCCAATTGCACCGAAATCAACTAAGGAAAGAACAGCACAGAACTGTACTGAGTTTGAAATTTAAAAAGCTAAGAATCAGAAACTCAATGTTTATGTCTGTTGTCATTTTGAAGGTTGTTTTTTCTTAATCAGATGAATTAAATATTTCCTAGAAAATTTGTAATACCGCAATTCTCCATTAGTTAATTCCCTGATGTTATTCGAAAGTTTGAAATAAACAGGATGTTCCGGGACTTGATGTAAAATATTCGGGAGTGGGTAGATGACGAGAAAATAATACTGACAAAAAAATTTTCTCATACCCCTCGTTTCTGATATACAGGCTATGAAAGTTGCAAAATCAGAACATCGTGTTACTTACATAAGGAAAAAAATTCCAAAATTCTGCCTTGTAGCGTCGCAATGGAAATTATTCTATCGATCATTTCGTTTCTTATATTTACAGGTGTTGTATATGTCAAGCTTTTAAGATATCCTCAAAAAACGAATCCATTGTATTTAATTCAGAGGAACGTGGTGGACATGCAAATGGACCTCCCCGACCAATCCACCTATTAAGAAAAATGTTATTAAGATGACTTTTACATCATTAGAGAAATGGGGAGGGGCTCCAACTTGTATAAACTACATGTCTCTGCGAATGTTTAGAGGAATATCACATAATATGGGTGGGAAATCATTTTGGAGAAATTCTAAGTATTGCTGACCATTCAGGTTATTATCAAAAAACAGATACCTCCTAAAGTATTACCCACTATTTCTGCCCACACATTGACATATAAAGTTGTAGGATAACCAACTAAATTTTTTACTTATGTAGGTAATACAATGTTCGAATGTACGTAGTTAAATTAGACTTGTTTGATTGTGTTTTAATACCTTCTGTAAGATTTTTACAATTTATAATAATTTTCTTCAGAATGTCTTGAATGTCTTTTTATGGCGAACGGTTACGTTTGCGTGTACAACGATCTAAAAATCTACAAATCTCCTAAATTATACATTTAATCGAGTTAAACAAACAGTACAATTTTGTCCCTGCCCCTAACCTTCAGATAATAGATTAGAATTATTAATTCCGTCAAACACACTACATGGGATATATGATCATCCATTAATAATTCACAATGTTCGAATGAATAATTTAGAAAATATACTTAAATATAAGTTCTGCAACTTTAAAGGCCTATCATCCAGAATCGAGGGGTCGTATGAGATTTTTTTTTATGTCACAGCATTATTTTCACGTCATCTACTCACTCCCAATTTTTTGAATCAAGTCCCGGAACTCCCTGTATATTAAAAATAGTACACTTTGGTTAGCACAATCCCACAGAAATCACGTTTTTTATAGTTATTTTTTGACACATCACACTCATCTATTATTAAAAAAAATGAATTGGTATAATGTACTGAAAACTTGATAAACTTGTTTATGTTAACATCATTGGTTGGTGAAGATTTCGTTCATGACACTGTTGAACAAATTTTTATTAATAGCTTTCCAATTACGTGAGTATTGTGTGATTTAGTGCCGCATTACAGTACACACCAACTAGGATGAGGTAAAGCCGCGTATTTATAATTTTTTTGAACCCGACTTTCAACAGATTAAAGGCTTAATTCAAAAAATAAACTTAAATTGAATAATAAATAGTTATTGTTCATATATTATATTTAATATAATTGTGTTAAATGTGTTAAAAGTGGTCATAAACGAAATATTAACCTACGAATAACATTTTTTAACAAGTTGTCAGTGGATTATATAATTTTCACAAATAATATATGAATCATGAGAGTTTTTTCCCAAAAAATCTCTACGACTAAAATTCAATTAACCAATGGCGAATCATCTACGTATTAATCACCAATGATGTGGAAACTCGGACCAATTCATTTTTTTAATAATGAAATTAGGGTGTGATGTGTCAAAATCAACTAAAAAACTATTTTTAATCGTAAAATTCGTACTTACCTTCTTCGTCCAGTACCAAACTCCGATATCCACCAACAACACACAAAATACAAATGGACCAATACATAACGTTTATCATATTTCAATGGAAATAAACTACACGATATCCGTAAACTGACCAGTCTCCTTCTAACGGTCCTAAGACATAACGCTGGCCGTTGGATGATTTCTAAATGGAAAAATAATCGTTTTTGTTTTAAAATACTCTCAATCGAGAATCTGTGTTATATCAAACAATCCAAACATTTACGAAAAACGTCACAACAAACATCTATACTCGATATTTTCGGAGGTTGTGTATAACCGAATTTTATTAGTAGTGTTAACATACAAAACGATGTTAGGAGGATTTAAAATACCGGGAGAGCCGATTTTTATACAAATTTGAAAATAACTTCTCGAGATTTATAATAAACAAGCCGTAATTAAATTTGTTTATTGCTTCCCAAAAGAAATATTAACATTGAAGAGATTTATGGCGCGACAGATAGTTTATACAGTGATTTTGTCTTTTTTTCAATTACTTTTATGGACCACTTAAATTCTTCACTCACAAAATGTCGTATAGTATGCAAACCACTTACGAAATAGAATCATATTTTTCCCAATTTTAGAAAGTTATAAAAAACGACGATACAAATCAACTTTTGGATAAAAATGCTTTTCTTACGTGAATTCTAATATACAAGATGATGCATGATAATCTAGAATAGTCCCTTATCTTTATTACTAAGAGAACACCTTGTTTATTTGATCTGAGAGGCCATAAACAAGAACCACAATGAGAAAACAATTTACTTATCACCCAAATATGTATGCCTAACCATAAAGGTATTTGTCATGAACAGTGACAATTTTCCTGTACCCCCTGTAAACTGCTACCAGTGAGCTCAGGTAGGTCCTTACGGTGCCTTAAAACTCTTAGTTAGTGACGAAGCTTTTTCACTAAATCGCGCTTCATTTTCCCGAATCACTGGGTGCTAATCAGGTGGTCAAACACACTTTAACTTTTGGTGAAGTTATAATTGCGCACTACAACTTTCCTATACTCCCTGTAAAAACGACTGCCACCAGTGAGCTCAAGTAAGTCCTTACGGCGTCTTGAAGCTCTTAGTTGTTGACGAAGTTTTGTTCAGTAAAACACACCTCACATTCTCAAGTCACTGGGTGCTACATCAGGTGATCAAACACTTCACACATGAACTTTTGGAGAAGTTACATTTGCGCACTAAGCAATCGTATCTTATTAGAGATATGGCCAGAAACAACTTTCCTGTACCCCCTGTAAAGATGACTGCTACCATCGAGCTCAAGTCAGTCCTTAAAGCTCCTAGTTGGTGGTGAAGCTTTGTTCAGTAAGCCACGCCTCACTTTCTCGAATCACTGGGTGCTAAATCAGGTGGTTAGGTTAGGTTAGCTTCACACTTGAACTTTTGAAAAATATCTTGGAAAGGGACGGACTGAGGAAATTTTGTAAACACCCTGTATATGCCAAAAAAGATTGGACTTGTGGTTGTTACGAAAGAAAAAAATCTTTATATTGTTTTCCCACTAATTTTTTAGTAGCAATAAGCTTAAACAGAACTAGGGATCAGCGATTTAAAGCATCTAGGTTTGAAGATAAAGAGACACTAAAATTCCAAAAATTATTAATAGTATTAACTTTTGTGGGGCATTTGAACTGGCTTTCCGCGGACATAATAAAAACGATACTTCCGGTATTAGTGATAATTTTTCGGTTGATGCAACTCTAAATGAGTCCCGAAAATAATTTTTCAGTATGGTCGAATTACTGGAAGTTATTCAGCACATTGTTGAAAATTGATAGAGCATTTTTTTAAGACAATACAAGTAAAGACGTGCAGTAGTGCTTGGTAATTCATATTTTTATTGTGCGGCAATCATTCCAATCACTATCATTTCAACATTGAAGCCGATAAAATCAATGGAAATCTTGAAAAAACAAGAAAACTTTTTTGAAAATATTGCACTAAAAAATTTTTACCACGAGCCACTACTGATTAAAAATGTTTTGTTTGTGCCAACTTGTATAGTTAGATTAAATTGAAAGTGTGTTAATCGATCTGTTCAATTCTATATAAATTAGTCAGAATAAAAGCAGATAAAAGGCTTCTATTTCTGTTACAAAAATAAAATAAACTATTGTCTAAATTCAACTCGTCACTGGAATAATTACATACAATTTTTCAGAAACAAATCTGGTTCAATGGAAAACTAAAGGTATGAATAAACATGAATATCGAATTAATTTTCATGAACGTTTTAATCATGAAAACTGTAAAAAAAGTGACTAAAGGTACGGATCTGTTCTTTCTCTTCCTATCAGCAGTTTGGGCCCACTTGAGCAAACCCCCATATCTTAATCTTTCTATATTTAATATTAACTGTAAGTAAAAACCAATATTACTCAATACGAATCTTGGTTTTACTTGGTTGCATTAGGACTACAACTACTACAAACTTTTCAATGAGAATTAAATTACTAAGAAGTGCTCTATGCATAGGTGAAAGTTTAACACTTCAAGGTTATTTTTTCTGTTTTGCAATTTGTTATTATTTGCCCAAACGCTCAAAACTCTTCGTAATCCATTCCACTTTGGTTTACGATTATAAAGATCTGGACTAAGTGGAACGTGAGTGCTTAGTGGAATGCACCAATGTAGAGATATCTGACAACACACATGCGATTGACTGGAGGTTTCTCGCAAATTACGCGTAGTTGGCCGCTTTCTTGCATTGCAATAAAAAAAATAATTCAATCGTCAAACATATTTGATGTTTAATTCTCTCCCTTTGTTTTTTCACTAAAATAAGTAGGTAAACATCTCATATTATTAGATATCATTGTCCATTTTTAAATAGGATGTATTCTATTAAAATATGGATTTCACCAAAAAAGCTTAAAATACTAAATTGAATCTTTTATCGAGAAAGTCTCAGAAATTTACCACATCTGTTTTAATCAGTTCGTGAAATGAATAAAAGAAAAGTAATAAATTTTTTTTGGACAATGTGTTAGTTAAATAGCCTATGTAAAAGAGCTTTCTAAGAAAAATCAAACCAAAAACTCTTTGGACACATACTCCATGCTACGCAGCACTCTTAATATCTATCATGATTTGGATATTACAAAGTATTTGAAAATAAAGGCGCTATAAAAACGCAAGCCCGAATAGTTACACCCAAAAAAAATTTAACAACTGAACAAATTCATCAATTTCTTCTTAAAGTTATTGATAATAGAAATTTGTGAGTATTTTTGGCAAGAATTGTGTCAAATAATAAACGGTGACGTCGAACATCTGGAATCTGTATCTTAATAAATTGCTGGATACCAAAACAAAGTGTTAATAAAGGTAATAGAATGTGGGATGACTTTATTTGCCAGAAATCTTCGTCTTCTATTTCAAGCGCTCCCAGGTATAGTCCTCTGGAGTTCCTCAGTGTTTCACACTTCGAGAGAATGTGAATAGAGGTTTCGTCCTATTTGCAACAATATCTGCACGCCGCATTATCTGGTACGTCTAGCGTCCTCAAGTGTTTCTTGAGGCGACAGTGACTCAATAGAATTCCTGTTAGTATTCGTAGATTGTTCTTACTTAGGTTGATACATACAGCAGATCTACTCTGGATATAGTTTCCCAGATGATTCTTTGCCTCTGTCAGCCCCCTGTAGATTGTCCCAATAATTGGTTTTGTTCCTATCTACCTTCTTTTCCAGTGTTCTGTAGCTGATACCACAGAAGTGGTAGGGTCCCATGAAGGACTTGTCTGTCGAAGTTTTAGCGAGCTTATCAGCTATTTCATTTTCTTTCGCTCCGATGTGTCCCGAAATCCATTGTAGGGTAATTTTTTCTTGCCTAGCTCGTTTAATTTTTCTAGGTAATCCAAAACGAGTTTGGATTTTGATATTGGAACTTAGAGCTCTAATAGCTGCTTAACTATCGGACAGGATGATGATCTCCTGTTTGCGATTGTTCCTCTCTAGATTGAACTGAACATATTTTTCAATTGCATAAATTTCTGCTTCAAAATGCTTGGTGCGCTGCTCAGGCATTCAGATTGTTTAGTTCTGGGCCAGTATACTCCTATTCAAGTTGACTGTAGCGGCAGAAGGTTGTATATATGAATCATTATCGAACAAAATGGGATTTGCAAATAAAATTTTGCGAATAGTGAACGAAACGTCGTCGTCGTGTTCTATGGCTTCGGTGGAATCAGAAGTATTATGGACCAAACCAGGAAATCTGTTGAAGAAATTTTGCAGAATATAAATCACCAAACACCCTTCTTCCATTTTACAAATTGTTCAAATAATAATATTACTTCAAATTTTTATAACCAAAAATAATTACAATGGGTATGTAAAGAATATAGAAGAAATTATCAATTTGAAAATATGTAAAAAAAGTTTATTGTGTTGTAGAGATCGTGAAAAAAATATTGTACATAACTTGCTGGAAAGGGATAAACACACTCGCGTGAACATTCTCACTAGTATGTTAAATGTCACTTCCTGCGCTCGATATGTAATATATGTACTATATTCGACCTATATGTTCACAATATACTTTTCATCTTTGTCATCATCAGCATCTATTATACACAGTGGTGGATATACAGATTGGCCGTTTATAGGGTATTAATCTTTTGCCGCCTCTACTGACCTCTGCATTTCGATACCTTTGTTCACAATCATTCAAATTACATATCTTATTGGAAAAATCTCAACATTATTATTTGAAAACCAAGGGTTCATGTAAGATCCTTGATTATTCCCATAACTAAGTTGAATTATGTAATACGTAAGGTACGTTTTAAAAGTATGCAAGACTTATATAATATGAATAAAACTTATACAACAAGAAAAGTTGATACATATTTTTCATTAACCTCACAGTTGAAGAACAAAATCATTAATTTATATTGTCGTAGGAAAACGTGTTCATTAGTTCTAACTCTATAGAAGAGCCAAGATTTTGAGCATTTCTTGGCTTTAAATCGATAGTAAATAGGTGTTCACTCTTTTCTAGCAAGAAAAACTTCTCTCGCCTGAACAATTTCTGCTAATGTCCAGAGAGCAATTCGAAGTGAAAAGTGAAAGTTAGCTTTGAAAGTGTACACATTCCTCTTTCTAGATCTTTAGGGTACAACTTTTCCAGAAAAATATTGTTTCTTTTAGAATCGATGGTAATAACGCACTCAATTTCGTATGAAATGGAAATTTTACGTTAAATCCGTTATAGTATTCTTGCCGTTTTGTTAACGCAGATATGAGACAGCTAGAAACGTGTTAACTCTGAAGTAATCACTCGCAACCATTCCAATATCTTCATCAGGCGTTTTATTGAATCTTATTTGTTCTTTATTTCCATTTCTCCGGTATATTCTTTTTATACGCTTGATTCAAAATTGCCATGAAAAACTTTATTGTTCGCCTCATTAAAACTCATCTTCTTAGTGTGAATAATATATTTTTTTTAATTTTATGAATGGAAATAAAAAATTGCCCTGATAAATTTGCCGCTCTAAGCTACAGCCTACTCAGCCTGCTGTTAAATCCACCACTAATTATATAAATCATTCTTAGAGACCAATTGTATAGCTCTTACAATATCAATTGCAGATTATAAAAGCTTATATAAAAACGTATTATTTTATACTTAAAAATATGTATATGTTATGAAAATACGTATATAAATCTTTATTCACCACAAAAATCTTCTCCACAAAGAGACACGCGAATTTTTTTAATATTGAACACTCTAAGGTTAGTTAATTCTTATTGCATATTATCTAAACAAATAATTAAATATTATGATAGTTTTTATATAACTGTAAAGTTGATATACAACGAAATTTCTAGTATTTACATATACAAAATATTCTTTTTCGTTGATTTACCTGCTTTATTCATTTTATTTTCTAAATTGAGAGTCAACAAATTTATCTGGACAGATAAACGGACTGATTTGACTGAATTTGATTAATTCGTTCTGTACAGCTAATCAAATAAACAAGTAAATATATAAATGATAACAACTACAACAGATATGTAAACTAGATTATACATTTTGTTTATGATATATGACCAAATGATATTTTAACCTCAACTCTAACTGCATCTCATAATAGATTTCCTTGTAGTTATTTCTAAAATCTAATAGTCTTTTTTTGCATGATTTCGGCTAAAATGAAATATAAATTAGGAATAAAACGAGTGCGAATTGACAGAAAAGTTCCCCTTATTGTAAAAAAATATATATTTTTAATTCCAATTTGTCAAAACCGATCGAAAAATAAAACATTCGTTCTACAAAATACGCCGTAACTTCGTCGTTTATCTTAATTCTTTTTCTACTAAGCAATTTCTCCTGATAGAACAAGACTTTTGTCCATTCTTAGGAGTACATTATTCAGATGAAGTATATTATTTCGACTGTAACATATCGATGAAGATACCCAAACATTCGTTTTATTTTTAGCGCGAGTAAACTTTTGGTCAGCATTAATTGATCGCTGCACCCACCTTGCAAATACTTTTTTCATATGTAACCTGTCCTACGAAATATTTACTTCAGTAGCTATCTCACTACTTTTATTCGACGATCTCCAAATACAAGATTATAGATTTTTTAAGCCATTTTTGTAATAGTTGGAGCAAATTACGTTTCCTTACAAGCAGCATCATAAATTTTCCCACAAGGACAACAGAGGAGTTGGAGCAAATTGCTTAAGTAGTAAATAGTGGTACTGCCATCGAAATATGAATTTGTGTGCTATAATCTATGCTTTCAAGAAAGGATTACGTGAATAGTGCATTTGGCGATGAAAGAGAGCAATCAAGTTATAGCAAACTGGTACATCACAAATTGTTCACCTGCAGATTTGATTTTTTACAAAAAAATAATATAAGTCACTGAACGTCCACGCTATTCACCTGATTTGGCCATATGTGATTTCGGTTATTCTTTAACCTGAAGATACATTTAAGTGACCAATATTTTACAATGCAGTATGAGATGGAAGTAAAAATTTATCAATTTTGGCATTTCAAAAGATGACTATCTTCAAGCTTTGAAGCTGTTCGGTTACAAAAGTGCATAAAGTAGGTGGTGATTACTTTTCATATATAAATAAAAACAAATTTTATTGTGTTTCAATAGCGTTACCCTCGTATAACCATTTTTAAAAGTAGATAATTACAAATTTTTTAAGAGGAAGCATTTTCAGGATCATATTTACGTAACTTTTCCTCGGTTATTTGTTTTTTCGAATAAAAATAATGTCTAATATACTTTTAGAATAATAGTTGTTTTCATAACAAATTGTTCATCATGATTCCGAAGTTCATCGAGGATTTAACATCTAACGAGTTTCACACAAAATATACTAAAAATTACTACCCCTTCTAATACAAGATAAATTTTATTGGGTTTCTTGTTAACAATAAATATTTTTTTATTTGACTTTTTTATCAACCCTCGTAGATAATCCATTTAACATGCGTTTTCGGCAAGCGATTTAATCACTTTGTAAAGATAAATAGGGTAAAAATATTAAATAATTCATAAATAAAAAAAAATAATATCGATTAACGATCCGAAAAATGATGTGTAATTAAATAGAACTATACATTTTGAAACAGTGTGAAACATATAAGTCCACTAAATAATCCTTGTATTTCTAATTATATCAATTACAACCTTCGATGAAAAACCGATGATAAAAAAACTATTTTTTCATCTGAATGTGTGCCATTTTTGAGTAAAATAAAATACACAATAATCTATATTATTATATCACCTACCTTCTTAATAATCAAGTTTTCCAAGAAAGTCCAAGAATAATTTTGTGTAAACTCTAATAAAAGCACAAGCACCAACCAAACAAGTTATAAGTGCAAAAAAAACCAATTATTGTTCGACATAAAGTAACTACTGTATTTTCAATATTGATTGTATGTACATATCTGAATAAATACACATAAACTGGGGGGAAAGATAAACCATAACGTGTTAATGATAAGAGGTACAGTGAATCGATAGTCAGTTATCTTTTTTAAAAAAATGATAGTGATCTATGGCATAAATATTTCCTTTACTACCGATTTTATGACGCTGAGTAAAATTATGTTTTATTGAATATAATTATGGTTGTACTATTTATAAATTGGTGTCAAATATGTTGCCTATTCTATTACAGAAACATTTATAAATTCCTTCTTATTTATGTTTCCAGCCAAACCCGATTTCAGGACAAACAAGTTTTGCCAAAGTAATTTGTCCTAAGCACGATATGATAAACCAGTTTAGCCTTAGGAAAACTAGTTGACCCTGATATAAACACTCACACTCTGGAATAAACTAGGTCTCCGGCCTTATCTAAACATTATGGTATAACTAGCAAGTCAAAATAAATAGATAAACTGGATAAAATATTCTGTAATTGGAATGAAAATAATTTGTATTAAAACAATAATGCTTCGTCGTTGAAAGCTATAAATAATCAGTGCTTTTTTAATAAAAGCAATAATCATAACCTAATCACTTTGTAAAATTTCTGCCAAAAACGTTTCTCCCTCCATTGTTTTTGCTGCTACTAGTTTATTCTAAAATGTGCGTATTTATCTCATAACAAACTAGTTTGGCCTAGACTAAACTGGTTTATCCTATCGTGCTTAGGATAAATTAGTTTGGACTAGGCTATACTAGTTAATCATATCGCGTATAGCCTAGGCAAAACTAGTTTGTCCAGAAATCGAGTTTTCCCTGTAACATATATATTACCAAAACTCTTTTTAATCCAAGATCTATTTTGAACAGAATTTTTTATATGTTTTAATTTTGTTTTTCACTATATTTATATTCAAATCATTTCTTTTGTTAAATAGTAAGTACTACTTCTGAACTCAAATCCTTTTGCAATTCTATCCCTTTTAACTGATTTTTACGTTAATTTAAATTGTAAAATCTATTTATCGAAGAAAAATAGTAAACCAAAGCCGAGCATGTAACAGAACCGCACTCCGCACTTAAGAAATAATTTTCGGTTTTATTCAGCAGATTAATAATATGAATTACGAGGGACGTTTCTTTTTAAACCTCCGATCGCTCCGTGCAGACGCTACGAGAACAGAAGAAAGTGGGCATGCGCTGTAAGTGACTGCGAAGTTCTCGCACTACACTCCGCCATTGTTGACATTCAGGCGCGTCAGTCGTCGTTGAGCTAGAGCCACTTAAATATGTCCGCCATCATTGATGCTCCCGCCAAGTGTGAATTGCGAAATGTGATTAGTTTTCTACAGGCTGAAGGCCAAAATGCTGCAGAAATCCTTCGGAGAATATGTCGTCTGTTTGGGAAAAGATTCGCCATTACTGCGGAATTTCCAGAAGTTTCGAGGTCTGTCTTGTACTTTACTGTTACTTAACGGTTAGGCTACATTTGTGGCAACTTTCTTTGAAGAGGATATTGAAAAGCTTGTCCACAGATATGACAAGTCTCAATCTTTTCGGTGATTATTTCAAAAAGTAATCGTAAGCGTACCAATCTTTTGGTAATAAAATTATTTATTTATATGCTATCGTAAGTTGAAAAAAAAATGTGAAGTTTGGAATAGATATAAAGTGAACGGTCAAAATATGGAATATATTCATTTAGAAATCAGGTATTCCTACCATCTTCACTACCGATGTAATAAATTATTAGTCCTTTTCCTAAAATCATATTTTCCCTATAAAATCAGGCATGTTTAAACCCAAACATAAAATGTACTGTTAATTGAACTCTCTTGATTTGTAATAAATATGGAAATTATCTTAGTCAACCTAATAATAAATAATAATAAAAAAATCTTTTTTAAAAGAAGCTTCTATTCAAATGAAATTTTAGAGGACTCACAATGTGGCTTTACAAATGGCAGAAGCTCAAATAACTTGATATTAAGAATTAGACAATTAAATGAAAAATTATAAATAACGTTAAGGAAATTCATTTTTGTTTTCTAGTTTTAGAGATAGCATTTTATGAATTAAGAAGAGAACATATTGATATACAAGTAGAAGTCAATCAAAATGAACTTACTAAATTTGATTTCAAATATACATGTACAAATAGGTGATACTTAATAAAAGGTTGTAAAATAGTCTTTAATTAAATGTATAAAACAATCCCATGTGTTTAATGTTTTGATGGAATTAGAACAGCAAAAAACTGCACCAAGAAATTTTTTGGATGAGTACAAAAAGTTAGAAAACAACGAAGGCACAATACATCTATGTTTCAAAGCATTCAGTGAAATATAAGAAAGCTTAGTAAGAAACTTTCCGCTCCCAATGTAACGGAAAAGTGAGGAGAAAAATTTTATGGATAAATTTATAGAAAGAAAAGCTTATGCGTTATAGCCCTGTCATTTAAGGTTTTACTTGGCATAAATTCCTAGTGAGCTGAATTTTTGTATACACCTAAACAAGTTATAAAGGTCAAAAGCCATGAAAATCAATTATTTGCAAACATCTCGCAATTTATTGCTCGGAGGTCAACAGCGGTTATTATAAAAATTGTTCCTGGTAAAATTATCTACGAAAAATGTGTCTGGCAATTTTCTGTAAAACCAACCGTCTTTGGAGTAGAGCACTGAGAAAGCGATTATATCATGACGATGCATTCGTTTCCTCACCACTTACGAAGTAGAATGTAAAGCAAGTTATATAATTTTTTTTATTCACAGTCGACTTCTTAAGTTTCTGTATCAGTAATAGTTGCTGACAAAACGTCGAGTGGACTAATTTCTATATCTACATCATTTGTTGACCCTGCGTTTAAGCATGACTGGCCACGGCAATGTCCACAAACTTTTGAACATCTCAATCAAATTTTTTGGCATCCACATTTGCCGCCACAACCTTTCTTACAGAAACAAAAGATGGTGTTCAGTAGATCATCGAGTGCTGGTGGTAATACAGTCGTTATTGGCTGTAGTATATTATATTTCAACTCCCACTGTTCTGGATCAATTTCTCTTCCTAGCCAAGTTTGTATTTCATAATATACTCAATAAATATTTTTCTTTAATTTCTTATTTCTTAGATCTTTTGATATATAAATGCATCTAAATGTTCTTGATTTTAGGTCTCTTCTATTTTAAAATTAGTTTTTTTGTATAGTTTTTAAAAGAAATATAAAAAATGACGATTCGACTTTTCTTTAAGTTTCTATCAAAATATGATATGGACACTGACAATTTACTTATTTATATTGATCTATAGATCACCTTCATCATGAATATCAAAATAAGGATGAAATCAACTTAGAACTTAGTTCTAATAAGAAAAATTAGTTTTTCCTTGGTCCCTACATCTCAAATAGATAGCGGTAATCAATTAAATTTATTAGAATTTACAAAATAGGACTACTTAAATTATTTAGATCACTTATAGCGTGAATGAATGAATGTGAACCATTTCTAAAAATTCCTTTTTTCATGTATTAGATTCCGTTTCAAGAATTTTTGAATCTTTATAATTGAATTTATGCTTTTTTGACATTTCATGGTTCGTTAATGTAGTTCTATTTTTTATCGTATTGATGATCTCTTAGTCTATTTTCTAAATACTGAGATGTTGAACATTTACGAAATTCATAGTATTTAAAAATTTACCATCACCTCTAGCGACACTAGTGTTTTTTAATGTTTGTAGACCACGACAACTTCTAAAACATCAGATTGATAAAGTTTATTAGGATAGGGATATTAAAAAGCAATACATTTACGCCTTGGTGTACAGTACACAATCTAGGCGCTTTCTCAGCGCTTTTCGAAAACGATAGATTTTACAACAAAATGCATGAGACATTTTTTGTAGATAATTTTACTAGGAACAATTTTTATAATAACCGCTGTTGACCTCCAATCATTCAGCTCACTAGGAATTTTTTCCGAAGATTGAGGTTTAAAATTCTAAAATAACTGAACTATTAATTCTATCCATAAAGCAGCTTGTCAGGTTGCTACTTAAGTGCTGAAGAACAACTCGATTCCATCGAACACATAGTTAGCTTAGCAAGAAGCACTATTTCTCCAATAATTGCTAATTATAGAGCGCACGAAAAGATGTAGGCAAAATTTGGACTACTTCACAGAATGTAACACCTGTCGTTTGGTGGAAGAGGATTATTGGACGAAGTAATCAGCTATCAAAAGTGGCAGAAAAAATTCTTTCTGTACCTGCTACTTCAGCTTCTACTGAGCGAACTTTTTTCAAATTTTCTGCAGTTCATACATAGAAAAGAAATAAAATTAGCATACATCGCCGAAACTACTGTCCATCGATTTTTATTAAATTGAAGTAATTGAAAGCGATCAACATTTTGAGATGATAACATCGGAAGCAGAGATACCTAGACCGTCAGCCAGATCCAGAAACTTCTTCGGAGAATAAAGAAATTCCTTATCAGGACCCTGATTCCGACGAGGAAGACGTGACAGATGACGATAAAGTTTAGTATTTCAGGAACTGAGTTATAGTTTTGTTGTTTTGTTTCAAAGGATATATTTGTTAATTTGTTACCAAAGAAAATATGTTTCTTAAAATAAAATGCCTATCATGAATAAATAATAAACTAAAATTTACAAAAATATATCGAGATTTCTTAGGAAAATTCCTTCCCGAGAATTTACCCATCAGCACTGATGGTGTGCAGAAACATTGCAGGGAGAAATTGGGAATGGAACCCAAAGATCCTACGGTGGATGTACATGGCACTTGAGAGACCAATTATCACATATGGGGCAGTGGTTTGGGGTACTACAATTATTCTGAATACTGCGAGGAACCATCTCTCAGAGGTACAAAGACTGGCTTGCTTATGTGCAACTGGAGACATGAAATCTTACTCCACAGCTGCACTAGATGTGATTCTAAATCTCCCACCTCTCTACATAGAACTGGAAAGAGTGGCAGAGAAAACATCACTAGAATGTTCAGAGACGGAATCGTCAAAGAAAACCGGTTCCTAAATAATGACCAACCCTGGTGTAGCTTTGAGAAAAACTTCACCTCAATAATAGTAACTGTAGAAGCAAGTGGGATCAAAGCACCATACAAAGAATGAATAGAAATGCCATTAAATGGTGGTATACGGAGAGATCAAAGACATCAGACGGAACTGGAATAGGAGTGTACGGGCCCAGAATCAAATACTCTTTAAATCTGGACAGCGCACCAAGCATATTTCAAGCAGAAATTTATGCAATTGAAAAATTTGTTCACTTCAGTCTAGAGAGGAACTATCGCAAACAGGAGATCATCATCCTGTCCGATAGTCAAGCAATCATTAGAGCTTTAAGCTCCAATATAATAAAATCCAAACTCGTTTGAGATTGCCTAGAATAATTAAACGAGCTAGGCAAAAAAAAAAAAAAATTACCCTACAATGGATTCCGGGACACATCGGAGCGAAAGAAAATGAAATAGCTGATAAGCTCGCTAAAACTTCGACAGACAAGTCCTTCATGGGACCCTACCACTTCTGTGGTATCAGCTACAGAACAATGAACAAAACACTAGAAAAGAAGGTGGATAAGTGCAAACCAATTATTGGGACAACCTACAAAAGCTGAGACAGACAAAGACTCTTCTGGGAAACTAGAGAGTCTGCTGTATGTATGTATCAACCTAAGTAAGAACAATCTACGAATACTAACAAGAGTTCTATCGGGGCACAATCGCCTCAACAAACACTTGAGGACGCTAGACTTAGCAGATAATGTGGCTGCAGATTTTGTTGCGCAGAGGACGAAATCTCTACATCCACATTCTCTCGGAGTGTGAGACTAGACTAGACTTTTTAGAAGGAGTGGGATGAACAGATCAGCTGTAGACACTGGATTCTCCAGTATGGTAGCAAATAAAAAGGGACACAATAGATCTTTTGGGTCGCAATGTATACACCAAATCCATACAAACATATAGGATAAGGTAGGTAGTCACACAAAATTATTCTAATCATTCCTTATATATGAGCTTCTTAACCATCATCATTTGGCAGATTTTTTGGAAAAAATAATAAGATAACCAGGACTCTAAAAAAACAAAACGTCCATTGTCCAAACGTGCCATAGCAACTACATTTTTAGTACTTGTCACTTTATTTTTCAGTCTGTCAATCGACAATACACCTTGAACGAGATCATCATTTTTTATCTGTTTTTTGTACTCATTAAAACAATTGTTTAAAATAGGCCCTGCTACAGTTTTTCTACAAGGCACATTGAGAGTGCGTTAATTTCTTTTTTCTTGTTGAAATTGATAGGAACATTTGCAAATCTGAAAATAAATTGGAGCTTTAATACATGTTCAAACTTTTATTATGGTTTTATTTACCTCGTTATTTCACTCATGGCTCAAATGTATTTATAATTAACATAAATGTATTCAAAAATCATATTTTCAATACAATATTTTTTTGGTTTTCGTTTTATTAATATATTTGAAAGGTTGTGTTTTTCTCTACTTCACCCTGGAATATGGTGTAGAAAAGTCACTTTTTTACGTTTTCTACATCTTATACGTACGTACAATAAGTAATAAATATAAACTGCTTTAGTTTTCCCACCTGTGGGTGTTACACACCGGACTATAAACTTTTTATTCCAGAAATCAAGTTTTATAACTTCTTAAAATTCTATCCACTTCTGTTCCCACTAACATACGCCGCTTTTCTTGCTGATCTGAAGCTCCTAAATATCCAATCCTAATAAAATCCAATTGAACAACTTATCTAGTTTTATGAAACAAAAAATCTTATTTTTATGAATACTACTGGCTATAGAAATTCCCCATAAAATCTGTATTGTAATGAAGGATCTTATTACTTAAGACAAATTTTAGATTACTTGGTTTTACCTCAATATATCAACAAATGCAAATAGCATCAAGTGAATAGGATTCAATGTTTAAAAAAAAATGATAAGATTTATAAACAACCATTTTAAATATATTTTGAAAACTTAAATTACAGTGTTGGCGTTATCACATAAAATAAATCAATGTGCCCTTTTTGTTCAGGAATTTATTACAAGTATTTCTTTTCGAATTAAATCTAAAACAAAATATGAATATTATTAATTTTTATATTTAATGTAATTAAAGATTCAGATAATGAAGTAGTAACTTACTCTAAACTCTCTGATATGCAATATTCTCCTTATGTCTTCTTTCCATATCAAGCTGTTTAATCCAAGTATAACAAGCACTTCCTGATAATACTATAAAATTCGAGGTCCACCACAATAGGGATTTTGTTTCGTGGTACCAATAAGTAGCAAGTACTGTTTGTGCGCACGCCTTTGCAGTACCAGATATATTATGAGTTAATGCTGATGTATACTGTAAATAATAATTCTCCTTGAAAAATAACTCAATACCTAAGTTAAGAACCAGCATAATAAAATTTATAACGGCTAAGATAAATTAAGTATATTAGATAATAAATATTTTGTTCTAATATACCAATGTAAATTTCATTACAACTTTTTAATTAAAATGAACTCAACTGAATTTCCACTCTCGAGTATCCTACTTCTATGTAACTATATTAGCATCGAAATGGAACAGTATCAAAATCAGTAACGGCCTTAAGGTAGAGTGACCGCCTAGGGCGCCACACATTAAGGAGAGCTCCTAGCAAGATATTTAAGCGAGGCTTACTTGCCCGAGAATTCCCAAAACTTTGCGAAAAATTATTTTTGGCAACACTAGAATGGAACCAATCGCTGCACTGCATGCAGTCCATTTTAACGGGCACATCTTCAGTGCCGTAAATAGCCTTTTCTGCTTCTTGTGCGATCTTCTATAACTGCGCCTTTGTTTTTTAGATATTATAGGTATAGATCAATACTATATACAGGCCTACTTTATTTCATTCAGGATGATAAAATAAAGCACAAGGATCTTGGTGTTGATAGAGCAATTATACAATACTTTGGAAGAAAAATCTATTTTTTTAAGAGCTAGAACTAATGTGAGTAAACAAGCTATTAAGTGGACACTTCGCCTCTTATACCACCCACTGTGTCTCACTCACTAAAACTCAAACACAAGTTCACTAGTACAAATGCCTTGTCCACCCTGATGTTTAAAATTTAATTTTTGGGCCACTTTCTATCATAATGTCTTGCTTCGAAAGTTTCATACATTTTCATGTTGGTCCGTCATGTTTACATGGTCTCTCAAAATTTTATAAATTGGGAAAATAATCCAGATACCTAAAATAACGCGGACACTAGCTTCTTAACCTTGCTTAAAAACATTAATTGCTGACCTACCTCAATTACTTGTTTTTTGTCGTTTTGTAACATTTCTATGTCTCTTTCTGCTACCTGATTAGCATTACTGACTACAACTCATTCAAATTCGAGAACTTGCCACTCAAAAAATAAATATATTCCACTAAATCCGTTAGAACACACATTGTAAACAACACTGAAGTGAAAAACATACAACCTATATTTGATTTCTGATTGTAAAAACTAGAGCAGAGTCTGGTCTGAACCAAATTGCAAGTGTAAATAAAATTCCATTTGAAATATATTTATGAATAATAATTCATCTGAACTAACAGCGACATTTTAACATAGGTTTTAAAGGGGATAAAGATCCATTTGAATGATTTGCAGTAGTGGATTAAATTAGAAAATGTAAATTTTGGATCATATTCCTTTTGAATTATTGCTCCTCAAATATTATTGACTATGTCTGTAACGGTTGCTAGTGGGCAGAGCTTTTCTAAGCTTAAGCTGATAAAAACCTATCTATGATCGACAATACCACAATAATTTAAATTGGCAAACTTGACAACTTTGTCAATCAAAGATGACATGGTTGTAAACATCGACTTTTAAACTTAATAAAAGAGTGCACTGATAGAAAGGCTAGAAAATTCAATTTTGCCTTTGCCTTTTTTCATATAGATTCGAATTGCAGTTAAGAGGTACTGTAGAAATATCGCCCAAGGCACTTCTGGTGCTAAAACTAGTGAAGTTCATTTTGTATTTGACGCACTTAGGACTATGCATGCGGGCTTAGTCTTAGAGTGCAGTGAAGTTCATATTCTCTTGTTAAACAAAAAACAATAAGTTTTGTTGAATATCAAATAGAAAGTAAGTTTGTCAGTTTTCTAGAATGTGCCTTGGTATATGATTTTGCATACAGATTACTAAAAAAACGGCATTGATCAAAACAATAGTGGAGAGGTATACTCAAGATTTTCCAATTCCAATCAATATATTAAAATAGAAAAATTATTTGTGCCATTACATAATTTCTCTAAAAAAATTATTAAGAGGAATTTATCACATTGGTCTGGGAATAAAATAGATTTTAAGAAATAAGGAAACAAAATTTCATAAATAAACCTCAGTTTAATTTTGAACTCATAAAATCCTAACTCTTTGATATCCTTTCATCTAGAGTACATGTTTCTTCATAGAATTACTATATCTCAACTTTAACTTCAAAATTAATTGCAAAAGCAAACATGACTCAAAGCAATTCCTAGCACATACATTCTAACTACAATCTGGTGGAGTAGGAATCCAGTAATTAAATTTATTATAAATATTTTATAATGAGATTCCAATGTTTTATAAAAAAATTCCAATACTCACTTTGCAATGTAAAGACGGATAATTGTGTCATCTCACTTACTTTTATCTGCAATGTTGTAAAATATCCAATAGTAAATCCACAAACCCCTCCAACTATCACTATGGACCAGAAAAATAATTCGGAAAATTTTGGGTAATTGTATAATTCCCCAAGTTCATTATTTAAAATCATAACAAAAAATAAAAGAATACTGGCATAAACGTTATTAGCATAGGATAATGCCCAAATTTCACCATTTAATTTAGGTAAGACTTTTTTTGTAAATATTGAAAATAGTGATAATGATAGGGATCCCAGAATGCCAAATATAAATCCAGGTATTGATAAACTTCCTGAAAAGGACATAATAACAATTTTAGAAACAAATATATATCTAGTTAAGTACCTGCTAAATTTTCTTGGTCAACTCCCAACCAAAAACCACCTATAATAACAGCACAACAAGCTATACATTTTCTTGAAGTTGTTTCTCCCAGTATTAAAAATGTAAATACTACATTAAATATTGTTGTGAGTGATCTTCCAATATAGTAGTAGGCTACTGATGTATATTTTAAGCATAAATTGTTTGTAGAGATCATTGTAGTGAACAGAATAGAAAGAGGTAATACCTAAAAGAACAAAGTTTTTATTATGCAGTTTTTAGATGAATTGCTCACTGTTTTCAAAGTGTGTTTGTCCCATAAATCTACATCTGGAAATCTAAATGTGTTTGGGTATGTTGTACTAAGAATCTTCTTCATATAACATATTGCTGCTGTAATTAATGTTTGAGTAAAATTTACAAACATTGGGGCATCCAAGTCAATGTGACTAAATAATGTTTTATTGACAAAAACTGTAGTAATAGAAACAATCCTGAAAAAATTTCGAAGTATTGTAATAGGTCCACAAAATCCTCATCTTAGTAATTTTAAGTTTATCATAAAATTTTATCCGGAATCTATGATTTTTGAAAATATAATTATCAAGCGATAATAAATGAGCAATTATTTGTAACATAAATACAAATTGCTGAAATACTAACCAGTATCCACTAACCACAAAAAATATTGTGACATATTTGGAAAATAAAGATTTTTCGACCGACATTGTAAAGCAAATTATAATATTACATATTCTTTATTTAATGTAAATATAGACTTTTCACTTTATTTACAACATTTTAAGGTTATGAAATTAATATAAGTATACGTCATCAAGGTTATTCATTGACTTTAAAAGGAACCAATCAAAAGTTGACAACGAAAACATATTTAAAATCAAAATTACTAAGTTATATCTGTGGTTCAAGTGAAAAATGTTTTTATTTTTTAAATAGTGTTTTATAATTCGCACTGTACATTAAACTGCAAGTATATGTCAAACATAAATTTAAAAAACCCTTCAAATAATTTACTAGAATCCTGAATTGTTGACAATAATTCCATTTATTCATATATGAAGTATTACATATGCATTTATTACACTAAACTCTATGGAATTTAGAACGTTAATGCGAACCAAAACCCAAAACATGCTCTGAGGATAGTGATAATAGAGTTCAAAAATGTTTTATTGGAATAATTCAATACAAAACATACAAAGCTCATCACTTTAATTCCACTATTAAATTATTGTATATAAGTAAATAATACTATTCTATTTATTACTCAAAAATTTTGGCTACTGGCCGTATCATATGAAAATAGGCCTGTTGTCAAACAGCTGATAACGTACTGTTACCAAAATTAACTATAGAATACACTTTGGATTTGACATATTTCATATATTCATTATTTGCAGAATTTACTGCACATATTAAAAAATCAATTTTTAATTCCGTGATATGGTCTAGTGAGTAGATAAAGTTTAATATTTATGGTTAATTTAATTAACTATGGCAAATAAAATTAGAAACGAATTTGTAGCCTATAGTGAACCTGCAATTAGAAATAATTTGTCGATTGTTGAGTACTGTCGAACATCAGTAGCAGCAGTATCTGGTTGTACAGCAGGTAGGTGCTGAGATTTTTGTATACCTTTCCATATAGTAACTCTTTCTTATTTTTCAGGCGTTCTTGGATTGACTGGAATTTTTGGTGCACTATTTTTCATAATTGCAGTTACAACCTTTTGGTTTATGCTGTTGTTCAAAGCTGGTATCGACTCTTGGAAAAAATATTTTATATCAAGAAAATCACTACTTTTGAACGGAATTTTTGGACATTTCTTTACCTATATTCTGTGCTGGACATTTATTTATGGAATGGTACACGTCTATTAAATACACATTTGTTACATTTCATTTAAAAACTAATTAGAATAGAATTACGTATTAGTATTAAAATTTTTATAAAGAATGGGGGATGAAAGAAATTTTCGTTCAGCTTATTATGAAAAAGTAGGATTTAGAAGTGTAGAAGAAAAGAAATCTTTGGAAATTCTGCTAAAGGAAAAGCCACTGGATTGTGAAAAGTTGAAACAGTTCTGCCTGAGGTACTGTGTCCCAACGTGCTACAGAAATTTAGTATGGAAATTGCTTTTAGGTATAATTCCGGTTCATATGGACTCCCATAATTTTGTTATAGAACAGAGGAAACAAGAGTATCAAGAATTGTATAGAGCACTAACAGTAATGAGAATAATTGATTCAAATACACCCAAACCTCAAGTAATTTCAGCTATGTGTTCTTTGAGATCTGGAAATTTTGCAATAGATTCAAATATAGTTACAACAAGACCATTTGACTGTATCGTTTATGCTTTTATGGAGTACTCTGATGATGATGCTGATATTTTTTGGATGTTTAAAAATTTTTGGGAAAGTGTTCAAAAATTTCACCCAGAATTGGACAAATTGGTAGAAAAAACATTCTTTATATTGGAAAAAGAAGATCCTGCCTATTATAGGATCATAAAAAAGAATGATTTATTCAAGAATTTGCCTGTGGATATGTGGATAGATTGCTGTTTTGCTGGAGTTTTAAAAGATATGTTTGTGGAAAAGTGAGTATTTTTACCAATACATATCTCACATTGACACTTAAATGTTCCATAATGGTATATTATTCACGAGTGTATAATGAAGGTGAAGCGCTAGTGAGTAAATAATAACTCATATGCGAGTAGAATACTATACTGTTAAATATTTTTATTGAAGTTTTTTTTTGAAAATTCTGTCAATCTATTAAAAACACTATTATTCTCTTCTAACTAATATTTCATACAGTATATTATTGTTCATTTTAACAGTACATATTTATGGAACTTCATAATATCCCTATAATAATCAACACAAAAATCCATACATTAGTTTCACAAATATTGGGTATATAATGTTAAAAGAGGATGGTATTTATGTATAGTTATTAATAATCCCTTTTGCCAATTCAAAATTCATATGCCATATTTTATACTTTCCATGACTTTTCAGACATTAAATTTAATGAGGCAACTTTAGCAGCTCCTCTAATTTCTGGTGGTGTCACACAAAGTCACTTCCATTTTCTTATAAATTATTAATAATTTAACATGAGATATTAAAACACAGAAATCTGAACAAAATAATGTTGTCAGGTTTGAGTAAAATTTATTTTGTTTCAAAATATACTTTGATTTATAAATTGTTTCAAAAACCATAGTACATTAAGAGACACATATATTACAAACACTTTCAATATCATTGATAGCTTCAATGTTAATACTTCGTGAATTCAAACTATAGGTTTTGGGATCAAATCTGGTCTAGGGATATATTTTATGTGTACAGAATTAAATTGAAAATGTTTAGTAGTGTTTTACATGATAAAATTATAAAAACCGATTTTTTTGTAACAAAACAATATATCTAAAATACTGTAGAATATATTTTAATAGAACCATTTTTCAGAATCTGGGACAAATTTCTTGGAGGATCCTACCTAATATTTGTGTTTGCATCAGTAATGCTTTTAATGACATTGAGAGGAAGAATTACAAATTGTACATGCCTTGCAGCTACACATGAATTTGTAAAATGTGTAAGTAAAAAAATTGATAACTATTACAAGAAATGTTTGATTTAAACACTTATAGTTTATAGATTTTTATTCCAAAATGCACTCGTTTCGATGGATTAAACTGACTCAAACATCCT
Source organism: Diorhabda carinulata (assembly GCF_026250575.1). Taxonomy (NCBI): domain Eukaryota; kingdom Metazoa; phylum Arthropoda; class Insecta; order Coleoptera; family Chrysomelidae; genus Diorhabda; species Diorhabda carinulata. The sequence goes on from NC_079462.1 coordinate 19,550,791, forward strand.
TTGAACTTCATAAGAGATTTATCTAGTGATATTGCGCTCCCTGAAGTATAAAGATCATCCAACTTTTCATTATCTGTATGTGAAGGAATCTTGTGATATCAAAAAACCTATCCCGTGGCATAGTGGTTGCAAAAATTGAAGTTCTTTTTGACCAATATGAACTCAATTTAGATTTTTTACTTGATACATAAGAACAGATAATGCTATATATCCTTTCATTTCATCCACAGTTACTGGAAACCACTTTAGGTTTCGATTATTATTCACTTCCTTTGCAATTATTTGACTGGCATATCTATTCGTTTCTTCAACTATAATTTTCTAAAAAATTTCAGTTAGAACTTGGCCTATTACTTTCAATGATTTAGGATTATCACCTAATCTGCGCAGGTACAAAACATTGATTCCAACTATTTTTTGAAATTGTTTTATATCAGCAAGATTTTCTTTTTCGCCCCAAATCCATTATTCTTGCAATTGTTCGATAGAAGATTCACTATTACTCGATAAAAGTCGCGTACGTTTTCGATATTACTTCACTATCGTTCGTGTCACTTTATTCACTGTAATTGATGTTATCATTTTCATTCCGTTATCTTAAATAGCGTATCAAAAAAAAACAGGGATAAAATAATTATAAGTGGAATAAAACTTATTTGCAATTTTAAGATGTCAAAAACAAACAACAGACAATTGTTTGCTATCAACTCCAACTTGCTGGGGCACCGCAAAAATCAACGCCTGCTTATCAAATTTAGATGACGAGTCAGACTCATCCACCATAACTTCGCCAAAGTAAACAGATGACGATTCTCACTCGTCAAATATACTCAAAGGTTTAATTACCCTAAATTATGTTTACTCACAGAAATATCTACAGATCTTTCTTTTGTTGAATAAGAGATCCTTTTAAGATGTGATATTCAAATAATTTCAAAACAAATATTTATATCTATACAAGCCACATCAATTAACCCTATTATTATTATTGTTTTATTGCAGTTAAATCCATTCTCTTTTTTATACTAAATTTGAAATTTGCATAATTCATTTCACAGGAAAATTACCCATTTTTATAAAAATATTCAAAAAGTACCTAATTTTACATGACTGTGACTATCTAACCTCTAGCTGTAGCTAGCTTATATCTATCAATTTGTGTATAAGTTTTGTTTTTTTGCTTCATTATATGGAATTGAAATTTTATGTGCTCTAAATTTATTGTATTTTTATCTAGAATGTCAATTTATGAAGAATATTTAGTACAAAAGGTTTGTTTTTCAGCTTCCGGATGAAACTGCTGGTATTATCACAAACAAGGCTATTGAATTATGGCAAAACTATGGTAGTCCTCTTACGCTACACGATAAACTTAAACCATAGTTAACAGATTTCAACTATTTTCTACTACAACTTCAACCAAGTGTGGGCAAATTTCACATTTACTATTTTCATGAAATGAAAAACATTTCACTTGGAGCGTCTTCAAGAACCCCTATGAAGTATTATGATATCTGATTTCACTTGTAAAAACCACTGTAACCAAAGTTTTTATCAACCGTCAACTTTGTAGTTGATACAAAATAGAAAAAAAATATTTTGTCTGTTTTTTTTCTTGGTCTATAATTTTTATTTTCAAAATACAAATATTCAGGTCGCTAATATGAAGGTACAAATATATAGGTTTTATCTTTTATAGTGATAATTTTTTCAAAATAATAAAATGATTTTCATAGTATAGGCGTTTTCAATGAAGGATGACTCGTATTATTGATAAGGCCTCTCCATAAACTAAATGTTGGCGGTACTTTTATGTGCATATCATAAAGAAGATTTTCTATACTTGTGACAGGTTTAATTTATGCCTTTCGAATAATTTAATAAGAAACTTATAAAAAATAAATTTTTGTTTACTTCCATAATTTCACAGAAGGTATTGAACAACTATCATTTTACCCTCTACTTACATGTGAGATTGGAATGTTTCAAGGGGTGAAGGATTTAACTCCTATTAGTTCGATTGGACTTTTCTGTACTACATCAACATGATAGAAATGGATATTACCTTCAGGAAAGGGTTTAATTGATGAAGTATGTTGAAACGGGGGATATTGGTGGTGAGTGGGAACCAATGGATAAAAATGCACATGTATCGTAATGAAATAATGTTTGACCTGTACAATAAAAAGATGAAATTTTTTTAATGACAAAGGTGTTACTATTATAACTCTTAATCTGACGGAAAGTAGTCAAAAAATCATGTTTAAGGAAAATCTGTAGAATGCATTCCCAAAAGGTAATTTATTGCAGTATTTTGTCATAGTCTTAGAATTGAAAAAACTGTTACCATGAATGCCTACTCTGGTACATGAGAAAAAATGGAAATTTAATAATATTAAATGTGTTCGTAATGTAAAAAATTATTAAATAATGTGTCCGTCAACTAATGATTGCATAAAGTTATAAAATGTTTCAAATATCTAAGCGAAAAGAAATTATTTCAGTTTTGTGACATCATTTTCTGCAATAGATTTTAAAATAACCCGTATATGTATCCACATTAAAAATAAAACAAAGCCAAACTGTAACCATTTTATTTATGTAAATATACAAAAGCAATTCTAAAAACAAAAAATGTTGATGCATTATCACTTCATCACTCTAAAAATGAACAATTAGTATGAGACAGTGATTACACAGTCTATTTCCAAAATTGGAAGTTATTAATAAAACATGTCATGAGATGATGCTGACTAAACAATCAACACATTTTAGGTATCAATTTATAAATGTTCACACTTAATGTCACCCTCTTAATTAAATAATAGAAGAGATCGTGAATTTCATTTGCAAGAGGGGCACTTTAAATGAATTTTTGTTGCCCTCTTGGTCAATCTTCTATGCGAGAATTGAAGAGAAGTGTCACATCATAGTTATGAGTGTTTAATTTGATTCCCCGACTTCTAATTATTTATAGTGCAGATACTGCAGATGAGAAGAATCTCTACCAGCGACAAGTATCCGTTTGAAAATATGAACTTATTACTATTATTATTGTACAAAAAAAATAAAAGTGACATCTTTATCTAAAAATCTTTTATACTTTGAGGTAATTTAATACTTATACTTAAGGGGATGGCATTACTTGGAGACGTTCAAACGCGGCTTTTTCTAAGGCTTCTCTGTGATCAGGATGAGCAATGTTGATAAGAGCGTGTGCTCTTTGTCTTAAAGATTTTCCGAAAAGATACGCGATACCATATTCGGTTACGACGTAATGGGCATGAGCTCTTGTTGTTACAACGCCGGCACCTAGAAAAAAATGAAAAAATCATATTCAAGTTTATGAATTTATTTATGATAATTAAAACCGAAATTTGAGCAAAAAAGTGCTGTATAGATATAGAATTGAAACTTCACAAATATAAAGTTCCAACCACTATTGCAGGCAAAATTAATGAAAAATGTATAAACAAAATCTGTAAAACAATGAAAGTGTCCATTTTTATAGAGCATATTTCCTCCTTGGTGAAAATTACAGAATGACAGTTTTTATGCATACCTTGAATCTTATTTCAGATTTCAATGAGGCTCTATTGGATTGAGGTCAGGACTGTTAGCTAGTCGCTTGGATTTATATGTTGAACAAACTTGTTCAATGTTTAACAAGATGAACAAGTAGTTTACAAAAATCAGAAGACACCACCTTACCTGGTTTAAGAATTGGAACAATTTTACTCTGTCCCTTATTTGTAGAAGAAGGTAAAGCGATTATTGGTTTTCCTTTTCCGTCCAATCCTTCCGCAGCACCTCTAATAAAATCAACTTGACCACCAAAACCAGAATACATCCTCGTACCAATAGAATCTGAAGAAATTTGACCTGTCAAATCGACTTCAATACATGAGTTTATAGCAGTCATTTTAGGTTGTCTCGCAATTATACCTGAAAAATAAAATTTTTTAAATGTTATAATTATAATCTAATATTTAGATTTGATATTATACTAACCAGTATTATTTACATAATCTACAACTAACATCTCAATAAATGGATTGTTATCTACAAAATCATAAAGTTCTTGTGTTCCTATTAAGAATGATCCAACAATCCTTCCTCTATGGATACTCTTCTTACTGTTTGTAACACAGCCTCTATTGACTAGATCTATCACTCCGCCAGCGAACATTTCTGAATGAATGCCGAGATCTTTGTGGTTAGTTAATAATGCTAGGACTGCATCTGGAATACTGCCGATTCCTGTAAATAAACCCCACAAATAAATGTTGAAAATCGCTACCTTCAGATTTTAGGGTTTAGCTCACCCATTTGAAGCGTGGCGCCGTCTTCCACCAAATTTTCCGCAATGTTTTTTCCAATTTTTAATTCAACATCAGTAGGAGGCTTACCACCATGGCATGGTAGAGGGGTATTTACTTTCACAGCATAGTCAATATGACTAATATGAATAATACCATCTCCAAAGGTTCTTGGCATATGTGGATTGATTTGAGCTGAAATTTTTAATAAAATTAATGTCCGTGAAAATTAAAATAATGTCAACAAGAAAAGTAAATTTCTAAAACTCACCAATTATAATTTTTGAATGAGACATTCCAGCTCTAACGCAATCAACACTGGTTCCCAAACTACAGTATCCATGAGAATCTGGAGGGGACACCTAAGTTTAATGATAACATTTGGAAACCATTAAAATTTGAAGTTTGATATGTAAATCATTTTATTGCATAAAAAATATTTTATGGTATTGGAAAATATTTTGCAGAACATAGTAAAATTAAATTAAATTAAAAAATTGTAATAAACTTTACTATAACACTCCCGACTTGAAAACTTATCGAATTAAAATTATTATCAATAAAATTTGGAAAAAAAAACTGTTAGACAACGACTTGCATATACATTCTGAAAAATAAATAAAAACGAGATTCAAAAAATAAACTTGATGATAATGAAAAAGAAAATAAGTATAAGAAGCATTAACAGAATCATACAGTAAACAATTCCCCCCGTTTTAAACATTTTTTGATAAACATTTTATTTCAAATATCTACAAAGAGAAAAACTATTTGGGAGACCACTTGTTCACACCACATGAAGAAATAATTAAATTATTAATCGAGTTAATAATGTCCTAGGTTTTTTTTACCTTAAAGCAATGAAACACATTTTTTCATTTTTTATATACTTGTGTGTAAAGAAATCGGCCCACTGTATGTATTTAAAAAAATATATAGTTAAAGTGAAAAGTTTGTAGTGGGCCGATTTCTAAACACGCAAGTGTATATTCTTATTACAATTACACTAACTGCAAAGATCTTAGATGATGCTTCAGTTATGGTAAATTTTGGGTTTTGTAATGTAATGTACTTTCCGAGTGAGACTTGTTTCAACCAAATAACTGCTTTGATTGGCCATTACATTTTTTTTGGATCTCATGACTAGTTTCAGTTGAGAGTGACTCTTAAAGCTGCTCACACAAGAGTATGATTTCACAAATAACTTGCAATTTATGAATCATGAGATCATCTGCAAAAGTGCGGACAGACAGCTTAATTATTTGGAGAAAATGAGTGTCATATCTCATATTAGTGAATAATTATATTAATATGGCCTCATACAACAAAAAACTATTCTTTTCACACAATTATAGAAAATGTGTGGATTATTAATATCCTTGTGCATAATACAAAAACACTAATGAATATTGTTTGACAAAAACCAAAATGTACCCCCAATAACTCACATAAGTTGAACAATGTTCACATTACCACTTACCTGAATTACTGCGATGTCCGGCTTGACAATTTTCTTGGTAAATAGTAATGGAATTTCAGATAAAAATATGGGTATAGCATCTCCCCGACCATCTGCCACTGCTTTTCTCACATTACCACCCATAAAGAAGGAACATGATCTGAAACAAAAGCAAAGAAATATTTTTCATTATTCTATTAAACTTGAACTCTTATTTATCTTCACTATTTTCGTTAAAATGATATAGAAAGAAAATTGCAGTAGGGTAAAACGTGACTTGTCTTTTTTCTGAAGGTTTATTTATAATGAATTTCTTTTCCGTGTATCGATTATTGAATTATAACTACTTTCCATTTCTATTGTTTATATTGACATTGTTGTATAACTTAAGGTCATGGAAATTAGATTACAATAGTATTCAGAGCTGTAAACATTTTATAAAGTATATACAACTCTATAATATACTAATCTGATATTGTTTATTATTTGTGCAAAATATCAATTTCAATAATTGCTTTATGCAATATTATTCAAAATATCCTTTGAAAAGTAACCATGACATTTATTTATAAGAAATAAAACTTCACTATTATCTGTTAGAATTCCAATGTTCTGAAACTTCAGTTCTTCAATTCAAATAAATATGTTACAAACATTTGAAATACAAAATTAAACTCGATAACCAAGTTTCCTTTCTTACATTTATGTACCTCTAGTTAATAACAAATATGTTGAAACTCATATTTATATTCTTTACCTAAAGATTCCTTCACATGATGGATCTGTATATGTTGCTGGACCTTCAGTGTGCATGTGACAAACCGTGACATTTTCAAGCTTCTTGTTTTTTCCTACCTCTGTCATAGCTTTCAATAAATCAATTGGAGTAGCTGCTGCTCCCTGAGAGAAAACAGTATCCCCTACAAATATTCGAACATATATCTAATAAATTCATAAACTTTGTTAAACACTCAAGAAACTGCTTATTTTGAAATAAACTATTTGATTGCTGGAACACATCTCTTAAAAAACAACTCAAAAAGACGAATAAACAGGTCTTTGAAAGGCTGAAATAGAGCCAACAAGTAATGATTTGACTTATACAATTATTTATCATAATTTATGGAAATTGATGAAAAAATACCATAGGTGATGCATACTCCTGGCATTTTGCAACATTAATCTTATATCAAGTGATTTACATCTAATCTACTGTTGTTAACATTTTATCAATGATTTTGGCAATTGCTTTGCTACTAAAAATACCAGAGCTTTCAACCTATACAATCAATTTATTAAATTGGGAAACTATTTATAACCAAGTTTTATTTTAAAATTAGTATGTATGCTATTCTTATCAAATCAACCACAGAAAACAGTAATAGATGACATGGTTTCCATTGCAAGTCTAAACTTAATAATTCGCAAAAAATGCCAAAAATATTTTAGAAATAATTAGGTCAGTTTAAATAATTTTTAGAAATTACGAAATTTGAATATATGTCAATTCCTTTTAAAATAAGGGATTCTCAACATATTCAACAACAAATTACGAATATTAATAGAATAGTGAATCGAATTTTACTAAATAATAATCCAAAATTTGAATATAAATACTAAGGAAGGTTAGTTTTAATATTAATACCACCAATTAGCATATGTATGGAAAGTTGTTTGATAAATAGCAAAAATGATGACTCAATTTAAATATCAAATAATTTCTTTGAAATCAAACATTGTTGAAAAAATTTAAATTTCATAATTCAGGCAAAAATATTTGTTTATATTAATGTTATAAGTATGTGCTTGTGCACATCACTATATGTAAAACTAAAAGTCATCAACTGTAGGAATATGTTTATTGTGAAAAGGTCTCAGCTCTAAAATTTTGGGTACTAGTTTATACTCTATTATTTTTGATTCAAATTCTAATAGTGCTGCTGGTGATAATGATTATCCAATTTAGTTGAGGACTTGACATACAGACTTCTGTGATTGGAAAAATATTATCTTTTTTTGTAAAGTAACATCCTGTACCTTGTCGATGACAAGACTTATCACACAAAATAATAGAAAAATGAATAAATCACCTCCAACAATATTTCAGATTACTTTGGAAATATTCTGTATAGCATGTATGTATCTACACGTAATATTTATGTTTGTTATACAATAAGTTTATGATCATAAATACAACTAAATCTTAAATATCAATCTATGTTACATTGGACTGAAAAATAAAAACTAATTCCTTTGACCTCTGATTTTTATAGCATATTAATTGCTCAACTTTATTTGATATAAAGCATCCAAAGTACATACTTTTAATAAATAACAAATCAGAAGAACGAAATAAATAAGAAATGATAATATTCTTCTTGTAAATCTCAACAAACACAAATTAATTGCTTTACAATGCTACATATTCTCAGTTTATCTCATTGTCATTTTTACTATGGATAAAAATATCTAGAAGTTGCTGTTATGTGCATAAATTGTGTTAGTATATTCGCTTTGGATGATCATAAAAATCTTCATACCAACATAGCTAAAGTATAGGAGTAGAAACTGAAAATTGTCATTCAAAGCAACATAAAAAGCACAAAGCACAAAGTTGAGTAGAAAAAAGGCAAATTAATGAAAATATATTCAAGGAATGTATTGATGAATGAATTATTCTCTGGGATAAAATAATTATTTCAGAAGCCTAATTTATATACGAGAATGTAGACCAGTTCCATGCATAACAAAATATTGCGTTGAACAATAACTTATTAGAAGTGTCCGTGTTAAGTTTGACAAGTAAACCAGCGTTACGCAATAAATTAAAAGAAAAAAGATGTCCACCGAAATTGTGAAAATCGAAAAATTGGAGTATCGAGCCACCATCAAGTACCTATATTTAAAAGGGTTAAGAGGTAAGCAGATTTACGAAGATATGCTTAATACCCTTGATCAATGTCCTTCATATGTGACCGTGAAAAATTGGACTGCAAGCTTCAAAAGAGGTATATTTTTCATTGAAGATGATGACCGATCGGGAAGTCAGTCCCCGAAAATATCGATGCAGTTTATGAGTTGATTTTATGAGACCGTCGAATTGGGCTAAAACGGATATCTGAAGCACTGAATATTTCATACGAACGTGTTCATCACATAGTTCACGTCAATTTGGACATGAAAAAAATTGCTGCAAAATGGATCCCCATATGTTTGAATGTTGACCAAAAGTGTGCACAAGTATCGCGTTCGATCTGTGCTCGATTTGAAAACAATGTATACTTCTTAAACCCAATTGTTATTATGGGTGAGACTTCTACGATCTAGAAACAAAGCAAAAATCGATGGAATGGCGATACTCTGGTTCTCCAAGACCTAAGAAGTTTCGTGTCCAAAAATCTGCTGGAAAAGTTCTTGCTCGGTTTTTTGGGATTGCCATAGAGTAATCATGATTGATTTTTTGGATAAAGGTAGAACAATAACTAGAGATTACTATCCAAAGGTGTTTTGTTTTTGCAGGACAACGCCCCTGCACACAAATCTCATGTTGCCATGCAAAAAATTTAGGGTTTGAATTACTACAAGACCTCCCTTATTCACCAGATTTGACTATCATATCTTTCCTTAACTGAAAAAAAGTTTAAAAAGTAGTAAATTTTCTTCCAACGAGGAGGTAATGAAAGCTGTGGAGGTCTGGTTTGCAAAGCAAGAAGAAACATTTTTTTTTTAAAGGTTCGCTGTAAATGTATCCAATTAAGAGGAGAATATGTTGAGTAATAAAATATTTTGACATTGAAATTTTGTTTGGTTCTATAGTAGGTTAAGTATTTTTCAATATATCCTCGTACTTTACAGTAAATTTGAATTATACAAATGTTATTCTCAGTAATTTATTGACATAGTAGAGCAAGAGGAATAAACTATAAATAATCAAAACAGAAAAATAACAATCAAGCACATTTATATAAACTAGAATTTGTTATGAAAATAAGTAGGTTGAAAGCATGAAATTTGTTAGCTATCAAAATTATACTGTAAAGGTCAAATAGGATATTATATTGGTTAAAATAATGATTAGCTTCTATACCCATTTCAGTATTAATTCCAAGTAAACTTATCTTTATTTGAGTAATGATAATGAAAAAACTTAATATTGTTATATAGTAGATATGAAACATTGGCAAGAGTTGAAACATAGTATTTTTTTGCAGCCATATGCTTTAAACGTCGAGGTATCAAAAAAGTTCGCAAATTTTTAAAATTCAAATGGTTTCTAGACGTCATAACGTGTTTATGTAAATTGAATATGTAAATACTTATAAAAAAATATGAACTGTTCTATAATAACCACCTATAATGCCAATAAATAAAAAATTCTGTGAATATAATAGAATTAAAGGTAATAAATTTTTTAAATTATTAAGATGAGATATCCCAGAAAAATATTTAGAATTTATAATGGCATAGCTTCAGTTACCTATTCAATCTGATGCATCAAGAATAGGTCAATTTTGAAATACATAGTTGAAAAAAATTAAAACCTTATATTTTGTATTATATAGTGTGTTGTAATTAATTACAATACTAAAAATAACTAATGAAAATTTTTGAAATTCCAATGTGTATCAAGCATTCTATTTTAAAACTTATATTTGTTATGCAAACGATAATTTTATAAAAAAATCCTGAAAATGTTTGATTAATTAATAATTATCGTTATATCTAGTTTCGAATAATGTTGGTCAAAGTACAATAATATGAATTAAGTCGATCAAGGTCTATACTAATTACACTATGAACATTTATTTACCTGACTTCAAATCTTGAAAAGCATCTTCAGCGGTTGTCCATTTCGGTTCTTTGCCTTTGATCGGTTGAGCAGGTTCATTTGTGTAAGTGAAGTAAGTTCGTGGAAATATTTTTACAGTAGATAAAACGCCACTTAAGTGTCCTAGGCGATGAGATATTCCTCGAACAGATACTGCCATTGTTTACACCAGTATTTGGTCCAATTATTGTACGTTCAGTATTTAAAACAAAATTATGAAAAATATGGGGTTAATCGACAAAACACCAAAAGTCAAACACTTAAACTATCACGACTGAAACTCAACTGAGTGAATGACGACAATTGACATAGATCAAAGATTAGCAATTATAAGCTCCTAATAAACATTACAACTGTCAATGTCAGTTGATGTCAGTATTTAATCTCTACATATATAAGAAGTTTTCCAAAAGTGTGATCTGTTGTTCGGAAACTAAACGAAGTAATTGTATCATGCCATATGACAGGATTCTTCCTAATCTAGTATATCGTTCGTAAATGCAATCGCTGACGAGTGTTTTTTTTTATCTTCTTTCGGAATTATCAACTTCGCTTTTATGGTTGTTTATGACTAATTCTTAAGAGCACAGAAAAACTTTAAAGTTTATCGCAAGAAACTGAATAACGTAGAAGGTTCTGTAGGATGAATTTCCAATTTGGAATTGAGTTAGGGTCTTATATATGGATATATATATATATAAGGGGGTGTTTCTTTTGTCCGGGTTTTAAGTGTTTCAAATAGCCATGGCGCAGCGTTCCTATCTAGAAGGTGGACGTGGGTAGGATCAAAAAACACCTATTTTATAGACGATAATTTCATGTTGATATACATTGTACACTTTCTCTTGATGATTCATTATCGTTGTGTTGTGTCGTTCATCTATGACGCTGCGATTGTTTTTGTGTCCTGTTGATTGTGTACAGTAATATTTGTTTCTAATTTTTTAAAGTGACATATTGTGTATAGCATTACTAATCTATTAATGTAATGCATTTGTTTTAATAGATGGATGCCGGCTGTAACCAATACTAAATTAACTTCAAGGGATTTGTTATGAAGTTCAAGATAAAATTTATTAAAATTACTTAATATGTTAGAACTTAACTTAGTAAATGATCCAAAGATGCAAAATTATTATTTTATATATAGCGAGATCTATAGAGTAAGAATTAACTGCAGTAAATGCGTAGTGTTATGATTGTGCAAACCGTATTATAAAATTTGATAAGCTTCTAAACCTCCAGTTACATGTAAATAGACCATTTTTTTATATATGTTCTTTCATTTTATCAAATTTTATTTTTAGAGTTACATGATCCATATGATTATTTAAAACATGTTTCATTATTTATATACATGTAATTTCTTGAATAAATTTCTATTGTTCATTTATATATTTTGTTTAATAATCAACATGTTCCAATCATGTTAAGATTAGATGAGTGTTACCAACTATCTTCAAAAAGGTTAAACAATAACATTACTTGATAAAGTAAAGGGGGGCATTTAATATAGCGACCTCATTTGAAGATAAAATGAAATACTTCTCCATTGGTAAACGCATCTTCTCACATTTCAGTGATCGCCATTGCTAAACGGTAACGAATTGCACTTCAAATTGGTCAACATTCCGCCGTAATCACCAGATTTGACACCCAGTGATTTTACCTGTTTGCAAATCTGAGAGTTTTATTATCAGAAGTGATATTTTCGTAAGACGTGGACGTTATGACATACATAAGCGCCTATTTCGAAGTGTATATAGGTAAAAGGAGACTATGTTGAAAAATAAAAATGTAAAAAATCTTTTTCTCTGTTAAGTCTAAGTTTTCAGAAAACCCTACGACTTCTCCATATAAATCCATACAAAATCATGAATTGTTAAATGCTTTATTTTTCTTAATTCACTATACATAATTAAGTGTAAAGCATATTAGGAAAATTCGTTTTTTGGAAATTGTACAAATTAATAATCATTAAATCAATTTACACCTTTGGTAAAAGATGTTGTGGATAAGTAAGTTAAATAAATTTTCAATTTTTATACAAAAATAGTATATTAAATAAACAAAATAAATATAAATAGTCAAAATACACAGAAAAATGGATATTACTTTGTACAAAACAGTTTTATCTTTAATGCAGTTTTATATATTTTCATTAAAATACACAGAGTATTCGTCATATAATAACAATATTGACAAAATATATGGGGGTTAATTAGATCATATCTTTTGAAAATTGGCCCAGGTACAAATTCAAAATCAATAAAGTAACTTGAAAGCTCAAGTCATTATAAGAATATTTTTTTAATAAGTACGAATCTTCCAGGGCAATTGTCAATTTAGTTTGATAACAGTAGTTTTAGTCAAACCATATTTTTTAAATAATGATAAAAAAATATCAGTGCATTGTTTTCATTTGAGTGACTAAAAACAGCCAAAAAAAGACAATATTGCAAACAGTAAAATTGTGACATTGTGGGGGTAGTGGATTCGTTGATCCATGTTTGCTTAGAGCTCTCGGAGGAAAGAGTAGGGTTTATCCTCTACTCTTACTAAAGGGCCCTTGGAATTTTGCCAGGTTTCCTGGAGACATTGGTCGCGACACATGATTTGGCTTCAGGTACTCATCCCTCGGCATGATTGCCTTGGGTTAAGCCCATAAAAATAAGCTGTACTTTGCAACAGCCCCCCTCCTCATGCCCAAGTAGGCACCCGAGCAGGACGCAGCAATGTTAAAGTCCCATGGCTTCTTAAGAGGGGGTAAGTTACTTAAAAGGCATAAATCCTCTGAATATTTTTCCTATTTCATGTTTGAATTCAATTTATTGATTGAACTACATATTGGTTTTGGCTTTAAGTTTAGGATTTGTTGAGAGATTTAAAAAACAAACCAAAAGAAGGATTAAGGTGCGTAATCACAAAACATACTCTAAGAGTCATCTGATAGATAATCTACCTGATTCTGGCTCACGAAGGGAAATGTCATTACAAAGCATTATTCTGGGAATGTCGTGTTATATACTTGTTGAATCATAATATAAACAACGTTGTAGAACCATATATGTAGTAAGTATTACATACATGTGTAGTACCTCACTAAAATTTTCAACACTGTAGAACGCATCCTCTGCATTGACATACTATTTGATTCTAAACAATTCAAGAAACAGAGGTTATATTTATGTTATTTTTATACTAAACTACCCATAACCATGGAGTCCATTAAGTCTCCACATTCTACCTACAAAAACTCACAAAGCTGGACTGATGATTTACCAGTATGTAAAAACACAGGTATTGGATTTTCTACTAATCAAATTTATAGAGAAGATGGAAGTCCTCAAGAAGAGCATGCATATGAGGATTGCAGTTGTCATTTCAAATTTAGTGATTCTTTTTATTGGTGGGTACCACTAAAGTTACGATTATTAAAATTAATGATACATTAACAAATTGTTTTTTAGGTATGCAGTTTTCGATGGTCATGAAGGCAAAAGAGCAGCTGATTACTGTTGCCAAAGAATGACAGCTGAAATATATTTCTCTCAACTCACAGAAAATAAATCAGACGAAGAAGTTAAAGAATTACTTAATCAAGCTTTTCTCACTGTTGAAAAAGGCTATATGCAAAGTTTAGAAGATGTATTAGCTGAGAGAACTAGTCTTATGTATGATATACCTGAAGGATTAAGTCAATATGAAGCTTATCAAAAAGTTCCCCATATAGTTCAGAATATTAACAAATTAAATAACGAATTATCATCAGGAACTGCTGCTGCGATAGCTCTAATTTATAATAATAAATTGTATGTTGCAAATGTTGGAAATTGTAGAGTTTTATTATGTCAGACAGATGCAAATTCTGTACTTAAAGTAGTGCAATTAAGTGTAGATCATGATTTAAAAAATGAAGATGAGCTACTGAGACTGACACAGATTGGAATTAATTTGAACAACTTAAGAAAAAGTGAGTGATAGCCAAAATTGCTTGAATTTGCAATATCATGAATCTTATATATACCCATACTTACCTTTTCTTATTAACCTCAGAATAAAAAGTTTGTCCCATATATAGAGTATGTAGATTGTTTTGGGGTGTCGCTTTACAGGTACTCTGCACCTATACTTAGAAGATATTTTGTACAAGACTTTACAACTTATTGTTCTGCTTCCAAAATACATAGACTCCTTCCAAATGAAGCTATTTTTTGGGGTTCTTGTGTCTCACTGTTTACAGAATCTGCGGTTGACATCCTCTGCCATGCCCATTGTCTTAAAGTGGTATTTGATAGGGCAGTGACCTATCAGAAGACTGACCACCAGTTTCAAGTCATTTCTGGTCATCACAAGAAGTTCTCAGACTTCTTAGCTGATATGTTATGAATCTTCTGGATTGACTTATGCCAGGAGTGATTCTCCAGTAATCATCTATCTGATTCTTTATCCATTCATTCAGTTCCTTATTGATGAGGCATCTTTATACTTTCAAAAATTGAAAGAGTAGATTTTGAAGTTTTCATAACTCATAATTCAGAGTTCCTACGTGTCCTGGAAATTTTTTGAAATATAGATTAATGCGAGTTTTTACTTGTAAGAAGAGAGGTTGGTTGGATGTTCAACAGAATTAAAGAAGTTCGTCAAAATTAGGAAGGATATTCAAAAACACCATGAAAAATTTTATATTTCTCAAACTTATTAGACCAAAATTTCAGACTTCAGAAACAGAATGTTGGAGATAGCTTTTAAAAGATCATGTCATACTTTTAAAAGCTGAATGTTTAATAGTTTTTTGTCTTATGTACAAAAAACTAACAAAATAATGATAATAAGTGTACAAGAATATAAAAATTGATAATAGTTCCTATTATCATGAAGTATAATTAATTGATGTTGATGATTCCATATAATTGGAACCTTGTTCTTATCTGGCCTGTCATAATAGGGATTTTTATAAAAATTAAACCATTAAACTTTAAATTTTCATTAGTTTGAAATTAACTTAAAAATCGTGATTTTTTTGTTAAAACTTCAAAAACCCTATAATTCATAGGATTTTACGTTAATTATTTTTACATTCTTTCAATCTTTTCCAAAATCGCATAAGGTCTGTACCTAACCTTGTACACATTACTTTCAACGTGTTTTGATATCTTTGTCAAATACTTGAGGTCTTTCCTTTTTTTGCTATTCTTTGTCATTCTGCTATTTTGCTCTTTTTGTAAGTGTTTCATTTCCCATACTTCTATTTTTGCTGGATCTTTTCTCTCAATTGCCCAGTTTTTGAGTTTGTATATTCATACAAAATTATTGGTTTACAAGACTAAATAGGTAAGAATACCAAGTCTATGAAAAGAAAATCGCAAAATCCATTCTCCAGTAGTGATATTTGTTATATTGTATTAGAATGTGTCATATATTACTAAAAGGTCTTATCAAAATACTAAAAATGTAGTTTAAAAGTCAAAGTATTATTTAACATAATTATTTTTTGAGGTACAAGACTAGGGAATCAAGAAAACACCAGATGCTTAGGAAACTATAATGTGAAAGGTGGATACAAAGACTTTGAAGACTTAGCAATGGCTAAACAAGAACCTATAATTTCCCAACCAGATATACACGGAGGAATAAAATTAGATGAATCATCAAGATTTCTTCTACTGATGTCAGCCGGACTTTATAAATCTATTGAGGAAGCAACAGGAACGGATCAAGTTAACAAATACATAGCTCATTGTGTAGTTGAACAGGTAGTGTTTATATTATCTTACAGTAGTATAAACAATTTTTTACCGATTTATCATTCTGCAGTTTAGAGAACAAGCTACGTTGACTGGTGTAGCACAAGCAGTAGTTGATAAAGCAGTCCGCCTTCATCATGACTGGTATATGTCGAATTCCATCAATCACTCTGGTTCTCCAAAACGTGAGGATATTACATTGGTCCTTAGAAATTTCAATTATCATTTACCAAATGCTATAACTTCCCCTACGACTCCATCTGTAACTTTTAATCCAAACGTTTCAACAAATACTGTTTCTGATAGATACAGTTCAGCTAGTAGTGTTAGTACTGGAAATAATGAAAAGAGTAATAGCACCAACATTACCAAAACCAGTGATACTTCAAGTATTGAAGACACCAGAATAGATGACGGTATTGGAGCTGATCAAAAGATTGAAGCTTACGTTGACTTTACAGATTTTTATAGAAATTACAACAAGGGTAAACTGAATGGGACATTACCTGATAACTTTTAATAGGGGGCTGAAATATAATAATATAATTTAGATGATGAGTACAAAAATTTGATATCCAAGTATCAAAATGGATGAGATAATTGTTGTACTGATGCAACAATGATAACAAAGATAAAATAACTTTTATTCTAGAGAAAATTTTTATACATTAAATTGTTTGAAAACTAGATTAATTATAATCAATGCTGGATTTGAACTTTCTTTAGTCAACTAAAATGACTTTTTGTTGCCATTTTTTTCATTTCAAATAATAATAAATGACTGGCATAAAAATGAATTTTAGATAGTTTAAAATTGATAATATATTACTCTTCGTAAATCCAAATGAAATGAATTGTAGATAAACTAATATAAAATAGGAGATCATCGTCCTGTCTGATAACCAAGGAACCATTAGAGCTCTAAGCTCCAATGTCATAAAATCCAAACTGGTTTAGGAATACCTGGACAAACTAGGCAAGAAAAATAAAGTTACCTTGCAATGGCTACCGGGAAAAATTTGAGTGGAAGCAGATAAACCCTTCATAGGACCTGAACCCTTTTGTGGTATCGGCTGCAGAACAATAGAGAAATGATAGGATAGGATAGAAATGAAAGGATAGGATAGATTGAGATAAAACCAGTTATTGGGAAAATTTAGAGGGGTTGATACAAAGACACCCTAGGGAACGTGTAACCAAAGAAAACCTGCTGAATGTATTAACCTAGGTAAGAGCCAAACTATGCCTACTAACAGAGCTCCTCTCGGTGCACTGTCGCCTCAATGCACACTTGAAGTTGCTAGACTTATCAGAGAATGCAGCATGCAGTTGCATATGAAATAGAAGATGAAGATCTTTGGCAGTTAGAGCCATTCCACAATCTGAACTGTCTAAGATAAGTGGGATTAATAGATCAGCTGTATCTCGGTAAGAAAGGAAGATACAAAAGATCCTTTGGGTGGCAGTGTACAATGTACACATTTTATATAAATTATATTCAGTTTTTTGATATTAAAAATATGTTTGTAATGATCAATCAATATTTTTAAATAAATTAAAGTCATTTTATAAGAAAAGGAAGTCTATGACAGCTACTATAGCACCAGTACAAATCTTAGCAGTTTGGTTTATCATCATTATTATCATTGGTTTATCATCCATTCTTAGTTCCATTATTATTGGAGCATATCAAATTCATATATCTTAATAATTTTCTATCTTCAATTATGGCTTTTATTAAGGGCTTTATAGCAACGTGGGCGCCATTTTATAATGTCGAGTACAAACGTAACGAGACACGATTGTGAGAGGACGTAGGTGCTCACTCGTATCATCATAGCATCATTGGAAGATTCGGATATTGATACATTATTTATAAGTTATTTATAAGTGAAATTCAAAATCGTTAGAGAAGATGAATGTCTCTGGCTGAAGATTTAAAATCAATTCATCCAGACTATAAAATGGAGATCATGGGAGTTTTGAAAAAATACAAGCATATGTCTAACAGTTATGCTCCAAACTATGCAGTCAATTGATTCTTTATAAAGTGTTTATGACGAGAACAGTAACCCTGAAGATACAATTTATAATGATTTTTTTTTCTAAATAGTAATTTCCTAAATCCTGGTACTTACCACCTTTTATTGTGAAATAATTTAATTGTTACTGTAACACCACTGTTCTTTTGATAATTAGTGGGTAACTTTTAATCAACCGATTAATAATAATAACGAAGTATAATTACTTAAACATCTCCTGTGTACTTATTTAATGTTAAAAACATGTAGAAATTACGAGCCTTTCTTCAGGTGACATCGATAATCTTAAACGTGTGTCTTCATGTCTTAAGTCAGTTTGTATCAGATGCAACAACCCATAAAATGTAGGTGTTGATATTCGCAAATAAGTACGAAATTTTTTTGAATTATTTTTATTCGTTTGCAAAACAACAAAAAGTAGTCGCTCTCTTCCATTAAATTAATGGATAATGGGTCCAAATTCATCGATGCATTCGTTTTGGTCTCCAGCTAACAATACCAACAGTCTTGTTTCCTCCTGGGAATCCATTTTGTTAATGAGTCTATTGTGCGCTACAAATACACGACAAAAACGTTGCATTCAATGCGCGCCCGCTCCACCCCGCAGCCGCTCGCAAACCGCTAGTATTATAAGACTGTGAAATTAGAAATTAGACAAGCTATAAAGTAAAATTTAATATTTAATAAATGAAAATTTCACTACAAAAAACAGGTGAATCTTAATGCAAATTTTTAAATTAAGTCTAAACTGGTTTTGGATATTATTGAGGAAAACTAATTTCAAGAAGATATTGAGGTAGTTTTAACTTTGCATGTAACTGTGAAAAAGATATATTCTTCGGAAGTAGGATCGAGTAAAGCGTAAGAATGGACTACTGAAAAATCTGTAAGCAGTTTGTCGTCATAAATAAGTCAATTCATTAATCCATACAGTATGGAACAGCTGAACACAAATGGTGTTAAGGTTAAGGTACTACCATTGTATAAAGAATTCTTTATACAATGGTACTACCAATGCTTCCAACGTTGGACGCTGGCTTAAGAAGCATCGTGTGGTCGTAATGCACAAGTCATATGACGAATGTTTTAGTTCAAACATTGGTTATGGAAAGTCCCGCGTCAAAGGAATACCCAACAATGGAACGAAGCTGGAACCAACAGTTGTACAACTATACACACCTCTTGCGTGTGAATACTACGTGTTTTGTATGAAAATCCAAAGTTGTCAGTGTCATCTAGTTGATTTTAGAACAATTTATATTTGCTATGCCGTTAATCACTTTTAGCCATTTGTTTAAATTGGATTTCTGCCAACCTATCCAACCTTCTTTCCAATGTTCAGCCGTACGTTTGAACACGAATGTTTGTGCAAATGCTGGACGCATCGTGTAATACCAGCTTTAGCAGAAGCTTCGTACCAATAAATTAATCTCAACAATTCCAAACACAGCAATAGCGCTAAGAATTTTGAATATTGCTTACATTTCCGAATCCATAAAATTTTAGTTATTTTGGATACAAGAAAGATGATAGAAGGTTTCGAAAAGATAAAGACAGGAAAAATAAAATTTTTTTAGATAAAGTAAGTAATTTAGTAGAGTCTTGTGGACCGACAGATTTTTTCGGTAAATATTATGATGAACGAGCACATAGAACAGCTGGAATGTGGATGTCATATCTCTAATGGTGCATTCCAGTAAACGTTCACGGCGCGAGAAATACTCTGTTGGGTATTCCACATAGCGACTATGATCGCAGCGATAACGTCACTTATGATGTCATCTCTAACGTTCACGACGACTCTTGTCATAAGTGAGCGTTGAAATTATCAACGGAATTTTCAAAGTTCAAGCAACGCAGACTGCAACCATGATAATATATCTCATTATTTGATGGAGTATGGGATACTATAATTACTTATGAAGCATTGTTCTGATGTACCACCAAATATTTTACTATAGCCGTGGAAGATATTTTGATTTTACTTTAATGTAAATTAGTTAACCAATCCGCTTAAAAATTCAATGACAAATTGTAACATAACCTCTCAAAGCTTTCGTTTTTTCCTGTTTTGCCATTCATTGATATTTATCTCTATACTCAAAATGCCTCGCAAGCCATTCCACTTGACTTTACGAATATAACGCTCTGGACTAAGTGGAACGGGAAAGATCGTGATTGTTGTGAGTGCTTAGTGAAATGTACCCTAGGGAAAGTTCCAGCCTTCGTCCAATGTTCAGCCAACGTTGAAGGTTGAATATTTGCGCAAACATTGGACGCATAGTGTAGTTGCAGCACTGCATTCAGCCTTCCTTCAAATGTTCATTTGTACATTGGAACGCAGGAGGAAAAGTGATTTAAAAATTGGCAAACTGTGCAAATTAATAAAAATGTTGTACCAATAATAACGTGTAATCCATGTTGCTATAAAAAATGAAGAACCGTAAAGAGAATCTGCAATTGAAAAAGGGGCTTCAATGTATTCATAACCTTGTAGGATTGTAAAATAGGTTCCTAAAATAACTGTAAAAATTATACCCTGAAGCCTTGGGTGAAATTATTTCCTATTAATCTATGATGAGCTCACGTTACTGTTCACGAATGTTCACCCAAACGTTGAACTCGTCATGTAGTACTTTAGACGCATCGTGGGTCGTAGTGCACATGTCATATGACGAATGGTTTAGTTCCAACATTGGCCACGGAAAGTCTATTTTTTTAATTCACGTCACATATGTACGCAACATTGGAACGAAGCTGGAACCATATATGTAATATTCCTATGTGGACAGTTCTTATGGGAAAAAACGTCTCTACGTTACGGTGCCGACAGTATTCATTATCTCTTTCATTCAAAACACTTTATATATACTGCACATGCTTAAAAATTCTCTAAAATATAAGTAGTGGGAAAATAATAACTAACTGAAGCTGTCGGAGGAGAGAGAGAACGATACACTATTTTACCACTTATAGAAACTGTCCATATAGGAGTATTACATATATGGTTGAAACTACACATTGAAGCTACACATAGCTCTTGCCTTTTTGCGTGTAAATGCTACGTGTATTGTATAAAAATCCATAGTTGTAAGAATCATCCAGTTTATTTTAAAAGAAAATATATATGTTGTATACTGTTAATCACTTTTTGGCACGTTTTTATATCTTTATATAAGGTTCGAGCCTTGAAATGTTGGCATGGTGTAGTACCGGCTTTAGCAGAAGCTTCCAAACTATATCACGAACTGAACGTAGAAACAACTTTCTCACCACCAAATACAATTCGTTCAGAAAAAAATTAACACTTACAATATATTCGTACCAATCAATGAATAAAATTTAGATAAAGTTTCAATTTAAGATAAAATTTTAGACAGTTTGCATAAGAGAAAGCTAACAAAAGGTTTCGCAAAGATAAAGAGGAAAAATAAATCTTTTGTAAATAAAGTAACTGATTTATTTTCAGACAAATTTTTTCGGTAAATTGTATTATGAACGAGTACCTAGTACATCTGGTATGTGGATGACATATCTTATTAAAGCAGAATCCTAACCTCTAATTCTATAGGTTAACCTATATATTCATTGAGTAAATATATAATTATGTTGTTTTCTAGAATTTTACAAGTAACTAAACATAAATTAACTAAAGGTGAGTTTTTGTTTTTTATATTAACAAAATCTAATTCAATACTTTTTTTAGTAATAATACCTGTTCAACAATTTTCAAATTTACACATTCAAAAGACATCCAGTTCTTTGTCACTATTAGCAAATGTTTCAAGTGTGTATAATCCTTGGATTTACCAACAAAATAATAATTTAAATTTGCCCCAAAATATTAATTCAAATGTTGAATTACCAAATTGTATAAAAGCAATATTGCCAAAAATAGAACCTATTAAACGAGATATAATTGAAGCCCCTGCCCTAGATGATACTGTTAAAAAAGAAGCAGTTAAAATGATAGTTATTAGAAGAAAGAAGATGAAAAAACACAAGTTGAGAAAATTAAGGAAAAGGATGAAGTTTGAATGGGCTAAAGTATATATACTTCAATTATGTTATCCTGACTATTTCCTTCGAAAAATTTAAGCCAACCAAAAAGCTGTAATATTTTATGTTTACCTAGCAACGATCAAATTTCAGCGATAATACTGCACTAGTGCAAATTATCGATAATTTGCACTAGTGCCAAATTTTCGTCTAGGATTAATAAACATCATTTGGTTTTAATTTTATATTTTAAGAAAAGGAACAATTATTGTTTATTTTAAATTAAATTTTTCTCAGGAAATAGTCTCATAATTTCCTCTCGTGCGCATTCGCGCACTCGAGAAAATTAAATTATCGACAATTTGACATGCACTCGGGACATTAATATTGAAAATACATTAACATGAATAATGTTTTACATGATACAGATCCATTAATAAATTTATTTTTAGAAACGACAACGAAGGGAACTAAAAAAGGAAAAACTTTTCCAAGCAGAGCTTATTCAGCAATATAAAACAGCAGAGAAATTTTCCGCAGAAGAATATGTGACTACAAAACTTAAAGAATTTGACCAGGCTAGTGAGTTATTGGCAAAAAATGAATCATCTGAAATAGAAGCAAGATCCAGTAGGAAAACATGAATTGAGTGAGCAGTTGATTCATTTTGTAACTTATATGTTGATTTAATAAAGTGTATTAGAGTTTTCATAATAAACTTTTGAGCCAACTATATTTTTAGATTTCTTTCAATTTCAATTTTCAATATCTATTTTTACTTGATTTAGTTCTGTAATAAGAGAGTTTTTGACCAATTGGCAGGTTCTTCTCAATTGAGAAACTCATATTCAGAAAGGCTGATACTAATCAATCTTTACCAATTTAAATAATTGTTGTGATTTAACAATCTCAAAAGATAAATAAGATGCAATTGTTCATTTTAGTCTTAATATAAACTAGCAATCTTGAGGCAAGACAAGATATATTTATTCTTCAAATGAAGAACTATAATAATGCTGTTACAAAAGAACATTAGAATGATTGCAAAAATATGCCAAATGGAAATACATCCCATCCCATATACATGGGAACATTAACGTAATTATAGTTCCACTCAGAAACACCATACTTGCGTCATATTGGAAATATCAGTTTAATAAAACAAGGCTACGTGGCTCATTTGCATTCAAAAGTGAGAGTAGTTGGGTTTCATGTCAACATTCATCATCATTTAGCCTTATCTCTTCCACTGCTGGACATAGGCCTCCTCCAAATGCTTCCAGTTTTCTCTGCTCTGAGTGGTTGCTACCCAATTTGTCTGTATTCTTTTAATGTTGTCAGTCCATCTTGTAGGGGGTCTTCATGGATTTCGTCTGTCTGTTCTCGGTCTCCAATCTAGAATTCTTTTTGTCCATCGGTTATCTTGTATCCTTGCAACATGTCCTGACCACTGCCATTTTGTCTCAGTATTTGGTCTATGATATCTTTAACTCCAGATTGTCTGCGCAATTCGTCATTCCTTATCCCATCCCTCATAGTGATGCCGATAATGTCACTATTACATAAGTGTAATTTCTGATGGAAACCTGTCTTATTTTCTATTTATTCTGCAGATAAATTTTTCTGAAATCACATATAAGTGGTACCTTCTAAAACAAGGATTAATTTTAAGAGAAATAATGACGTTTCTACAATAAGGAATTTAATTTAGGGTGATAACATTCTAATCCTTTGAAAATAGGTATATATTCTACATGTTCTCAATATATCGTTATTTTCTGCCACTTACATCTTCTTCATGTTCTACACAACTGTAAATAAGCTTTTGGGTGTTTATGCCACTGTTCAATTGGAATGTTGATAAAATCTAAGTGCAAGGAACTTGATTTTTTATATTTTAATGTTTTGCCAATATTAAAAATATTTCAAAAAGTAAATAAATAGAGAAACGTTTAGATACCAAAATGTATTTTAAAAAAATCATCTTTGACAAGCTGTGAACATCTTAATAAGATTAGGGTGATCGCTTAATAATGATATGAATGATCGCATTCGATCAATGGTAAATTCTTCTTCATTTTGTAAATGTTCTTTGCCATCACGGTCCCCAATGATTTGCGCCATTGGTATAAAAGATTGTTTTTTACATTGATCTTCGTGAGGTTTCTTTTTCACTGTAAACAAAAATTACATATAAACATTTGTAGTGAAGAAAAGTTGTCATAAAAGTATATAAATATGATCAAAGTACGTGGCTAAAACTTTTAATTGGCTCAATTTTGGTGTCGCCTTATGTTTCTAAGGTATTCATGAATACCTGCATGATTGGAAAAGAAGTGTCAAAAGTGCAAGTGGTACAGTATTTGGTTTATAGTGCAATATTTGACGAGTAACTATGCTTTGCTAGAGATCATCTGAACTGGGAAGATCACTTGTGCTGTAATGGATGTCCTCAAATGAGTTTAGACTTTACTTATTTGGCTACAATCGTTAAAAGTTGTGTGCAATCTTCCATACAACCAATGGTTCACTTATGGTATCATGTAGCATATTGTTCCTCACATTTTAGACATATTAAAACTAGAAGTCGTTAAAATCGCTTCCTTGAAGGAGAAAATTTTCTAGTTATGCATGACAATGCTCATGTATCTAAAGAATCTTCAAAAATTACCTTGATGAAATTAAAATTCAAGCAATGGTCTAACCCTGTCCATAACTCAATAGATCCTTTTTGGCATGTAAGTGGTTCATTAATTTAGAATTAAAAATACACTATTTTTATATCTATTTAATTTTAATTCCACCTCCATATAGTAATTTTTCTATTAAAATAATTGCGTTATTTTTTATATCAAACAATGGAAAATAAGTGGTGATTATACGTTTGATATAATAATATTTACCTGGAGTTTTCTTTTTAGCTGGTTTGTAAAGGTTGATTAATGGTTTTGATACTGCTTCGATTTCATCATCTATTTTGGAGGGATTATTTTGGAAAGAGACGTTGTTTTTAAAATTGTCTTTTAATGAAATTATTTCAACATGGGACAATCTAAAATATAATAAATAATTTACTATATAAAGCTGCCAATAAAACCATCTGGTTTCTATAATTCATAGTGGAGTTATCATTTTATAAATTTTTCTGAGGACAATAAAGATGGCAGTTTATTGCAAATTGTGTCTTCGATTGAATTAAGGAGAACATATAAGAACCTGTAAATTATATTGATAACTATTTCTTATCATTTTTTATAGTTTAGGAGATATTAAGAAGTTTTTTAAAAATAAAAAATTTTAAAATATTATTTTTGTTAAAGAACTGATCGAAAATTTATAAAGAATAATTTTTTTTCTAAATTTGATATGTTATAAATAAAATTGCCATATTCATTAAAACTTCTATTCACAATGAAGTGGTGGCACCTTATTTTACAATAATTGTGAAATTTATCATCAATATATTTGCACATATTATGTATATCAATTTGCCGCCCCTTTCAGTTTACGTAATTATTTTTATTGAAAATAAATATAATAAATCAAATGAATTCAAATCTTTGTAGGATTATTTTGAGACAAACGAAGAAGAAGAATAGTCTAGATTATGACTGTAGAAAAATAAAAGAAATAATTTTCTTCTATTAGATATTTAATCTGAAGTTATCAATCAAGTTAAATTTATTTGTTTTCTAATCTCAGTGTAGAAAAGTTGAAAGAGGTTATTTTCTATGTACCAAAAAGTCCTAAACTCCTAAATAACGAAGAATTTGAAAAGAATAATCAGTTGGAAATTAAAACAGTTAGAATCTTTGTATTAGTTGATAATAATTTTTTAAGAAATACCTCACATGTTCAAAAGATTTGAAGCTTATATGATTAAAAAATTGTATTATTTGTATAGCCATTTTAAAATTTGCTGACCTTAGGGGAGATCACATTGACGAACAAGGAGAACGTTTTTGCCAAGATATTAAAACCAAGGGGAAGGATGTCATAGCCATAAGTTACAATACATCTGGAGCAGAAATACCTTATAAAATGCCTCACAAAATATGAATATAAAATTTCTGTAAAATGAAGTACTAAGTTTTTCTTGAAATGTTGTTTTTTGCCTTAAATAAAAGGTTGTTAAATATTGTACATGATAAAATTGGAAAGTTACTTCATTACTGATGCTTATATGTTTTGTTAATTCAATCAAAGTTCTGTAATGTAACCTCCTCTCTATACAACGGTAGATTTCCAGAAACAAAATTTAAAAAAAAATAATTTATAGCCATGGAACTCAGTAACATATTATATATTATTATTGTCAACACTGCCTATAAAAGTTCAAACTACACAAAAAATATTTTGTTGGTCTGTGTAGTTTGTGGAGCAGTGTTCTCTTCTTTATTCTTCTACGGAAATTCCAGTGGCTTCATTTTTACCTGTGAATCTTAGATTTAATGTAATGAATATTATTTTTGGAACTATAAATGCTCATAAGAAACAGTTTTCTGTATTTATGTTAAAACTGGTGTATATTTTTAGAGATATTTACAGTGAAAGTGGCCAGACAGACTAAGAAATAAATTATCTTACTTAATTTGTTTATCATGCTCTTCCGATTTTGATTTTTTTGATATAACACCATCACTAAATATTTCAATACTCTCTTTGTTTTTAGCACATTTTTCGCATTCTCTTGGTACAATCTCCTTCTCTTTACTAACGCCTTTTTTGTGACATATCGTACAAACAGCTGGTTCTTTTAGAAGAGATCTGCAAAGGAAAATTTTTTGAGAACATCTGATGGTGATGATTGAATAAAGTATTACTAAATACTTTTAGATAAACAAACCTCGATTGTCGAAGTAACACAACAGAATCTCTAGCAGTGACTAACTTAGATGATTTTTGACGAAGTGCTGCATTGATTTCAGACTCTTTTTTGACTTCGATTGAATCATTTGGGGTAATAGAAAAGCTCTTCGTGGCTTTAGCCAAGGAAGCTTGACGTAATATTAATGAATCTCTGATATCTAGCGAAAGGAATCTGTCGCGTTTAGGTGATCCTGTAAAATATAGGATATACAATAAAATAAAGATTTATTAAATAATTCTGTATTCAAGAGTACTTGGTGTTAAAGGAAAAAATTGTCTATTAATACTATTTTTCAATTGGCCGGAGCTAGCTTCTGAGAAGGACACCCCATAATAGCGAATCTTTTTCACTTGGGGCTACCGTCCTCCAATCGACGCCATAGAAAAATAGTAATCTCCATCTGGCTGCTGCTGCAGTGCACGAAAGTCCTACAAGAATTAGTGAGTGATGGCTGCAAGATCCGGCTCGTTTGAGTGCCTGATTACTAGGGCAGAATCGCTCGCCAGACTGGAATCCACAAATCCATGTATGGGCTTAAAACCCTTGGTGCGGCTAAAAGTGTTGCTATTATGTCTTTAAACGTCTGCTTAAAAAGCAGGCTTAACGCGGATGGATAGGCACACAGGAATATGCTAATGCACAGAAGATGGGCCTTTGGCTTTCTTACCAAACAACTGCTCCAATTTAATATGCGCGAAATGCGTCTATCGACTGGACTTTAAATGGGACATGGTCATCTAAGACGCCATCTACACACTATGAGCATGGGTGTGGTTTAAACATTTGCGCAAGCCTCACGGCTCAAGTCAAAGCTCCTGATCGGCTTCTCAGCCTTTGGTAATGTCAAGTTGGGCCCGACAGTCCTTTCAGAAGGCTTTTGGCCGCCCTCTATTCTACTATGTATTATCTTCACAGGTGATTGGGAACAAAAAGCCCGACTTTTCTGCATTGCTTACAGTAAACTAAAGCAATCAAAGATTTATTAACAACGACAACGTCGCATTTTTGTCATCGTTGACCGTTAATTATGAAAAATAAGAACAATCAAACAAATAAATATATGTTATTTAAATAAAAAAGTGGTATCAAGGGGGAAACCCCCAACAAATTTTTTGAAGATTTCCACGAAGTATCTATGATATATTTAAAAGGGAAATTCATAATAAGATTAGCTGACCCGGCAAATGTTGTTCTGCCATATAAATTATATCTACGAAGTATTTTTCTAATTCAATAAAAATAACTAACATACCATAAGGGTATAGGGATGGACTTATAATCGAAAGCGTTGTATAGACAATGGGTGTATGCTTTATTTAGGTTAATAAAGATTTCTTTATTAAAGTAACGAATATACGAGTATTTCAAATTAAAATTCTTGATAGCTGTCTAGACATCAAAAAGAATTATTCATATTTTTATTATCAATTGGGCGAGAATATGCCACACATAGTTGTCTAATAACCAATTTGAAATGAGCCTAATATTCTACATCAGACTCATACTAGAATGCTAGCCGAAGAAACAAATCTGATGTTATTGCTCGAGGAATTTATTGGCGTTGTTGGTCAATTCCTTTTCATTTGTTTTGTATGAATCTGTACGTTTCTCTTAGTTCTAATTGTCTCTGTTGATTTCGTTCATCTCGTGCCTCTTGTGACTGTGATTGACAAAACTGCGACGTGCTCACACGCACATCTGCATTGTGACAGTGACCTAATATTGTATTCGTTTGATTATTATTTGACTTACTTTTCACAATAATAAAACGCTTATATTTATTAAACACGTACATGTTTCTGTTTTGATTAAAAACTATTTTCAAAAAATGTCAAGTACAATGTGTACAGGTACGATAATGGGCGTTGTCAGCGGGAGCTCACACGTGTTTATTTACATGAGAGTAAAAACTGACTTTTCAGTTATTAATAAATAATTATTGCACTTGAACTTAATGATGAGAGTAAAATTAACATGTTAATTGCATAGAAAAATCAAAATGATACTTATAACAGTCACTGCTACGATCGATACAAAAAGGAAATTGAAATTGTAAATGAGAATTTATCGTACTATAATTATTATATTCGATTGCCATCTTGCAATCCTATTGCGGATCTGTGGATAAAATAAAAAAAAAGTGATAATCGTGATGGAAAAATAGGGGTTAATAGTAGACGGTTATAAAATTTAGGGGTGGACTACCTTCAACATTTAGGGGAATGAAAAATAGATGTTGGTCGATTCTCTGACCTACCCGATATGCACACAAAATTTCATGAGAATTGGTCAAGCCGTTTCGGAGGATTTCAATTACAAATAACGAGACACGAGAATTATATATATTCGATTGTAAGTGAATATACTGAAAATGATTGTTGACTTTGTAGCTTTTTTTTTCAAACTACTTAACATTATCCGCTAAAAGTGTTTGTGGTAAAAAATAACTGCTTTTTTGGTACCTTTCATCATAGATACCAAAGTGACATCGTCGTTTGCAGTTTTCAACGTTTCTGAACTCTTATAAATTACATCTAATTTTTCGACAGAGACGTCATTAGCATTTGCTGAATGTCTTCGCTCGGCATCTGTTGAATGTCTTCCATCAGCAAAAGTTCCTTTTACTTCTTCTTCTTCTTCTATCTCTATATTAAACAAAAATATGAGTTACATAAGCAAACAAAGAGGTACTAAAACAATTAATTAACAATATAACAACATGATATAGCTATAAAAATGCGACATGCTAGAAAAATATGTTTAATTGCATTTATAATTTTCTAACGTAACATGGAAAACTAATATTTCTATTAATTGTGAAAAATAATTTATGTTCCTGTAAATTTGATGGCTATAGATCTGTATCTCTAATGAAAGTTTAATTATGTTAGTGAAGTTATAAAAACCTTTTTCCGAGATAGTGGTAAATGATGAATCTTTCTGTTTATGCTTTTTTCGCTGCGTATTATATTTCTTCGAGAGCAATTCCAAAGAACTTTCAATTCCTAATAATGTTGGCGATTCTTCTACTTCACCTATTTTTGAGTAATCAATATGATTTATTAATGGCTGAAAATAAAAAAACACGTTAATATTTGCAAAATTTTAGATACAAACAAATTGATAACGAGGTATAACGAGCAATTACAAATATGGTAGAACAAATGCTAGACTCGTGAAAAGAGTACCATATTAACATTCTATGTTTGTTGATATTCTTTGATCCAGTCACAAAATGTACGCAAATGCTCAAGAGCAATGCTTAGATGGACTTGTACAGATTGCAATAATTTGCTTATGGTATTGACACGCGTTTATAACTCATACTATATATGTAATGATATGATAAATTCCAAACTAAACATTTCGTTTAAAACGGAATCGCAATCACTAAGTGTGTCCGATTGTTTCGTTTGGCATTTCAAGTTTTCTATGCAATCAACAACATCAAATTGCAATAATACAGACTTCACCGCCTGGATTCTGCTTTCTCACCTTGTGTCTGATAAAGGCTTGTAAGTAAGCTTTAATTTATCTTTGATTATTTGTCAGCGTTCGTTGCAACTAGGAAATAGCAAAAAAATCTTGTGAATAAAACTAAAAAATGTTTATGCTGCCACCGAAGAATAAATCTACCAACAACAGAATCCAGCTATGACAACCGCAAGTTGTGAAAAATGACCTGGAATTTATATTTAATATTCGAGTTTTAACTCCACTATTTATGCCTACCATATTTGCACCATTGTCGTATCCTTGGTCGCGACAGATATGAATATCTAATTCATTTTTTTCTAGCTCTCCCAGTATTGTATTAGTCAAGTAATCTCCATTCGTTTCAGTGACAGCAAGAAAATCCGATAAAATTTTCTTTTATAGTTCCAGTTGATCTATTACAATATCTTAAGATAACCGACATTTGTTCAACTCTACTGCAAGTATCTAGTGTAGTCGAGTAGAATAATATTTTGCCTCCTTTATCTTACCAATCACTTCACTGGTAACTGTGCTTGACATCAATGTAATTAATTCATTTTGAATATCATGGCTTAGATAATGGTGTACAAGATGTTTATTATTAATGCGATTTATGTGTTCCTGTAACGTAGGATCATATTTAGATATCAATTTAAATAAGTCTATGAAGTTACCAGAATTCTTAGTTTTTTCGTCTATTTTTAGAGAATCTCTATGACCTCTAAAGGCCAGATTATGAGAGGCTAAGAAATTTATTATACCAATTAATCTCTCAAACAAACTCTACCAATGTTTTTGAGATTCAAGAATTTGCCTTTAGTTTTCTTGATCTAATGTTTTACCGTGCTTTATTCCCTGTTATATAAACATAACCATAACCATGAATAAACCAACCAGCGACGATGTTGAGTTTCACCTTTATTTAGTTTTCTTAAGAAAAGTGTAGGGCGAATGTGTGCTTAGCAACGAGTATCTGCCAGATACTCTAGAATAAGAAAAACCTTGTGGCGTGTACTTTTGGATTTTCCATACTTTTTCAAATTTATTTTCGATTGTGAGCCGCCTCTGTTTCCAGGAATAGGCAGCCAATGTTGCAAGACCTGTCACTTTATATATGCAAAATTTCGGGTAGGAAGCCCACATTGTGGGTTATGAAAAGTATCCAAATAGAATTTACATTTCTTTATTGGGTAAGAAATAATCGATACTGTGGAAAAATATGTTTTTGAATATTTAGAAATGCCGATGCCTGAAACGTACCTATATCCATGTAGGTACACAAGGACCCGCGAAGAGATCTATAACATCACTTAATAAGTCAGATGGGGCAGCCATTGTCAAATCCATATGACGTTTATGAAGTACCAACTTTCAAAAGACTATGTGTTAAATTTTATGAATTTCGATATAGTAACATCCATGTAAGTAAAGCTACTTTTGTTATTTTCAAATCAATGGATTCAATCAATTTCGTGTGTTAATTTATCATTGCTTCTTAATGAAAAAAAAAATGAATAAGCTCAGGAATGGATTCAAAAGTATTATCCGGACTCTATTCCATCGAAGAGAACCATTTCTTATTGGTTTGCTGAATTTCAACGTGGTCGTATACGTACAGATACCGATGATGGTGAACGTTCTGGTCATTCAATTGAGGTGGTTACTCCAGAAAACATTAAAAACGTCCATAAAGTGATTATATCTAATCGTAAATTGAAATTGCGTGAGATAGCTGAGACCGTTTGCGTCAATATATGACAATGGATGAAACATGGATCCACCACTTCACTCCGGAATCAAAATGATCACCATCTGAGTGGACTGCAGCCGGTGAACCAAGTCCGAAGCGTCCAAAGGCACAACGGTCAGCTGGGAAGGTTATGGCTTCAGTATTTTAGGATGCGCATGGAATATTGTTCATCGACTCTCTCCAAAGGGGAAAAAGACAATCAATAGGGAATACTGCATAGAATTGTTGGATCGTTTGAATACAAAAATCAAAGAAAAACGGCCTTATATGCCAAAGAAAACATCTTTGGTTCACCAAGACAATGCGCCGATTCACAAGTCGATGGAAACAATGGTTGAATTGATCGAATTACACTTCGAATTGCTTCCCCAACTATCGTATAGTCCAGATCCAAAAGACAAATCCGGCATCGAGAAGTTAGAGAAGCGTTGGAATGATTATATGGCTTTTGCAGGTTATTACATTGATGAATAAAATCGATTTTTGACAAAAAATGTGTATTTCTTAGTTAGTCACACGACTTATTGAGTGATGTGTTGAGTAATGTATTTCGAAAACGATATGTCCGATTTTTATGATAATTTGCGCGTATGATGAATGTAAACAAAATATTTTGACAATCGAGTTGAAAATTGCAAAAAACGGCACACGCATCCATAAAACTGATTTTATAAACATTATCATCACTATTACACACACAGTCATACAATAACATAAATTTCGGAAAATGGAACAACACAAATTCTGAACTCATTGCTTTGGTCAGAAAAAATTAACCTAAACACAGAAATCACAATATAAGTCATAGTGGAACCCATTTTAACGTATGGATACGAGTGCTGGCAACTGACGGATAGATTGTGGAAATGGATCACTTGAGAATATTGTACAAAATTTGCAAAACAGAGCATATACGAAATGAAGAGCAGGTCGAGTATACACGACTTGACAGGTGGCCGAAGAAAGCATTGATGTATCAACTTCAGAAGAGAAGAAGACGAGGAAGACCCTCATGGATCTGGAAGGAAGGAATTGAACAGACTACGAGGGAAAGAAAAACGTGTGGATAGATAGAAAAGTGTGGTGTACGAAAGGCGGAATGCGGCAAAGGGAACTGTAAGAACCCAGTGTAACAATATGTGGAGTTGAGTTATTGAAATTTGGAATAAAGTTTACCACTGTGTATTTCAGAGACGTCTTTGTATCCACTCTTTCTTTTATCGAATGGATTTCTTCTGACATCTTTTTTGCTAACTCAGCCAACGGTTGTGGCTGCTCCATAAGTTTAAACTGGATAACGGAAGCTTTCTCAGTAGAACTTCTCAGTACCCTAAAATACAAAAGATATTTAACAAAAATTATAAGGATGACATAATAATCATTAATATTTTTTGCAATTTGTATTATTTCTGAATTAAATTGCATATAATTTACAATGTTGACAAAATAGGAGAATTTCAATGACAATGTTGACAATATAAGAGAATTTCGTAACAACAATACTGGACAAAACTTGACCTGTTTACAAATTTGATGTTGTTGCAAAAATAAATTACCAATTATTAAAGAGTCGAAGGCATTGGAGTTTAAGATATATTGTTGACATCTGTCATATGGACATGGAAAAATAAAATTTATACCTAGTCATTGAGAATATATTTACTGAAATGACTTTACCATTGCATTATATGAATACTTAAGTCAAAACATTGACATTATTGACAAAATTAGAGAATTATAAACTAGGCAAAATTATAACTATATATAGCTGTGCGTCAGAATGTGGTAGGCAAAAAATCATAGTCGCCTACAGAAATTAGATAACATGTAGCCGTTGATGAGGAACAAACTGGGTAAAGATAATACAAAGACATGTACTTTCGAGAAAGATAAAAAAATATATGTTAAATACAGTGCCGTGAACTACAGAAGATAAGGAGCCATCCATAAAGTGTGTCACACGAATTTTAGGACTTTTGAATCCCTCCCCCCGTCCTTGTCACAGGTTGTCACATTTTTATAACCCCCCCCCCCTGATGTGACGTCACACATTTTTTAAATTTATGTATGTATTTAAAAATAATGGAGAGAAAACAGCTATTTTCATTTTTTACTTATTTTTATTAAATAATAATCTAATAAAATCAACATAAAGTCCAACATTTCATAAAATTTTTTAAATTCTCAATTCACATCCAAACTTTGCGTTTTAGTATTTTAAATTTTAACATGTGACGTCACAAAACTATTGACCTCCCCATGCCCCTTGTCACACGATGTCACACTTCGATGATACCCTCCCTCCCCATTAACGTGTGACGTACTTTATGGATGGCCCCTAAGTTGTTAATTAAGTTGAAATAGTTGTATTAGTGATCATATCGTGGATAATTGTCATTTTTATGTAATATTCTTGTAAAAACGGGTTAATGCCTTGTTATCACAATCCACTTTACTAAAATATTCATAATGATATTCTAGAGAGTTAACTAAATAATTGACACGAAATCATGGCGATATATGGAAAGTTACTTACTTCCTTCGCGATTCTATACTACTGTTAATCTTCTTTTCCAAATCCGTTTCTTCTTCGCTTACAG
Organism: Diorhabda carinulata; assembly: GCF_026250575.1. Taxonomy (NCBI): domain Eukaryota; kingdom Metazoa; phylum Arthropoda; class Insecta; order Coleoptera; family Chrysomelidae; genus Diorhabda; species Diorhabda carinulata. The sequence goes on from NC_079462.1 coordinate 19,585,882, forward strand.
ACCTTTTGAGGGTGTCCATTAAATAATTCACATCATCGTTCCACAAAGCATGACTTTCTGATGGTTTTATTCCTTGAGACATCATATTTCGAAAATCTTCTCTTACGTACAGTTTATCTTTGAATATAAACGCAGGTAGAACCATTTCATCTTTTTCTTTGGGTATTGCAAATTCGTGGACGCAATCATGGTAATCTTTCACTTCCAAACCAAATCTTACATCTAATGTTTCAAATTCCTGACTTGGTGACATCTCCGCCCATGGTAAAGTAACCTCTTCGGCCCTGGGAAGAGAAGTATATCAGTAATTCAGTATATTTATCAAAAAATAGCCTGCTAGTATTAATAACATGAGGAATATCAAAATAATATAGAAAATATTTTAAAATTGTTAAAATCTATATAGATACTATTGTAGAAATACTATATACCTTTCTCTGAGTGATGACTGAGGTTTAAGTTTCTTCAAGGTGTCGGTTAATTCGAAAAGCATCAGTTTTTCAATTGATAGTAAAAATTCTGCTTGAGTAGGGGCTGATTTCAAGGCGAAATTGATGAATTTTTGATACTGTCTAAGTATTTCTAATACACACGTTTCTCGAAGTTGAACATTTTTTATCTGATTTTCAACCTAACAACAAACAAACATTTTTTGAAATTCATGATTTAATTAATTAGATAGTTTAGTTTCATAACCAACTTACATGAACATTTTTAATTACAAAAAGTCGAAAATTACTTTAATTTATTATATAAAAATGAGTAGTTACTTTGGCACTTTATTTTTCTAGTGTTTGTATAAATGAATCAAGTATCGGACATTTAGAATAAATTGAGGAAATTGGTAATTCCAAAATATTGTGACATAGAACTTATGGTGTTACAGGTACACAGTTGCACACCATCTAATGGACTCGTTCATAATTTGATATAGTGGAAACTTTAAAGATGGTGGACAGCTAGTGAAAAAGTTAACTGTCATAGAAGTTTCTAAAATGCTCTAGGACAGTGGACAAATATACACAGCAGCGCAATATTTTCAATTAAAAAAAAGCTGATGACTGGCGTAGAAAAAAGATTTGTTGCTATTTTAAGAGAAAAAATGAAGTGATTACCCTTATCAACTTCGTTTTAACTATCGCTTTTACTGATAGCCAAAGAATTTATGTTTGAAATAGAGGGTGAGTATGCATCTTCCGCCTACTTCATAACAAGGTAAGTTGATCAACTTAATCATAAACTACAAGGGAGAGAAATTTTATTTTCTCGATGTAAGAAGTGATAGAATTCGAAAACAAATTATCCATTTTTAATTATCATTTAATATCAGAAAGGGAAACATTATTTTCCTTTTCAAACCTGCTAAAGCATCACAAATAAAATATCTCCTCTATTGATACACACAAATTTGAATATTGGGGAAGCATTCCTCAGCAGTTTTTAGGAATATGAAAACAGCACAGCATTTGTCAAAAATCTTTTTCTTCTTTTGAAATTAACATTGGTACCTTTGAAATACAATTGCTGGATTTGAAAAACAAGGAAATATTGCGCTCTAAAAGTCAATGTCTTTGAGATGAGTTGAAAATATTGGAACGAAAAATGTGATCTTAGTTCACAACTGAAGTGGTCTGCTTTGAATGACCTGGAGATCTGCTGTTCTTTTCCTTTTTGGTTTTAAATGTATAAGCGAACAATTTTATTCAAATATGAATATTATCAAGAGTAAACTGAAAGTTGTCCTATTGATGAGAATTTGGAATCATGCCTCATCAGGCAGGAATTCATAGTAGAAGTATTAGCAAAGAGAGAGGAAGAGCAAAACCGGAGAGATGGCCACTTCCAATAATATTTAAATCTCCACTTATGTGGACAGTATTATGGAAGTAGCTAGTGTACAGGAGAATCGAAGCCCAGTGTAAAATAGTAATCCACACTGGGAAAATAACAACAGCAACAAAAGAGGATTTCAACAAAATGAAGATGCTCCTGAGCGAGTATAAAGAGATTGAGTGGTATACGTACGAAGAAAAGGAAAGGAAGCTAATTTTCAAAGGACTTGGAAGTCGAAATAGAGCTGATGGAATATGAATTAAAACAAAAAAAAGTATGGCAACTGATGAACCGTTCTCAATAAAACGCCGACAAAACCTTAAAACTACTACCGATATTCATGGTAGTAATAGATTCTGCAGAAGAGTAAACATACTAGAAGCTTAGATATCTATGCCAAACAAAAATAAGTGTGGTTGACCATATAAGGAGCGACGGACCTGTACAATATAGGATTTCCCCATGGGCAAAGTACGTGCCACATGGACGTATACTGAGTAAGATGCGCGGGAGCGTACAGGGCGGCGGATTGCACCCTCAGCAGGACAGAGAAGCCAAAATGTAAGAACTACAGAGAATTGCTAAGAAAACGCCAGCCCCAGCAGGACAAGGAATGCCCGTGCTGCAGAATATGCAAACACTCGTAGTAATACTCATCGCAAAACAGGTAAAGTAAAAGGGAGGACAGCAAGATCACTAGGTTAAATTAGGTTAGTAAAAAAATGTCTAAAAACACAAAGAAAAGAGAAAAGAAAGAAAAAACAAAAAAATATATTTTTTACAAGATCCTAGGTTTACCGAGGTAGCTCATAAAAGGACACCCCACGGCACGATAATTCCGCACTTTATAAGCAAGTGCCGAGTTATACAACGGGAACCTCTGTAAAGAAGGCGAAGGACCCCTCGGATTAGATCTATTCTTTCCGAAGAAAGTTGGAAAGGTAGCGAAAATACACACACACATTAAGACGTCCAGAATAACACAAGAGTGTATAGCCAACAGGCTAACTCTAAAGTAAACAAAAAGATAAGACTTCCTAGAATCTCCCATAAAACTCAGAAAAGAGGAAGGAGTCTACGCGCGAAACTGCGACGCGAATGAGGACCTGTCGAAATGACAGTGGGTGGAGGGATGTTCTTCTTTGCATCCATCCGCGGATTTATCCGCTTAGAGGGACGGGATTTCTCAGGCGCACGTGTGTTTGAGAACAGTTGAACAGTTGAATATTGAAGATCTGCGGTGAATAATACAAACAAACCGACCGGTTGAGAAGTGATAGGAAGAGGAAGTTTTAGTTTTTAAATGTTTGTAGCTTTTTAATTAGTGTAATTAAGTTTTAAGTGTGAAATTAACTTGTAAAATTTTATTCACGAACTTTTAGTCCAGAAATGTTACAATATTAATAGGAGTGACGTAAATTACATTAAACAATATAGAAATTAACATGGAAATGATGTTAAATCAAAGATTGCCGGATGAAATAAAAAATGGAAATAATGTCTTAGTAAAGACAAAACTAAAAAAAGAGATGAGACTATTCCCGATCATATCTCATAACAAAGAATGGGTTTCGAATACACTTATGGTTATACAAAAAAATTTAGTGGTAAATCAATAGAAAAGAATGGCAAAATTAGTGCACAATGATAACGAACGAACAAAGAATTATCAGAGAAATAATAAATTTATATAAACCGAAAAAAAAAACATAGAAAGTAGGTTAACTACAGGAAGGAAATATCATGAAATAAACGAAAAACGCTCAAATATATGAAAGTACTTGACTTGAATGTACTAGTCAAATACACGAAAACATGGAAAGAATGAGTAGAAGAAGATTATTCTAATGTTTGAAAATACATAAATAGAAGCCAAGAAGAAGAAATATAAGAGCTGTGTGATGAAGAATCAACAACATAAATACATATTGAAAACATATAATTAATGGTTTTAGAAAGAGAATGTGTTTGTGAGTCATAAAACGTAGCAAATATTTAATTTCAAAATAACCAATATGGTATTTAGGGTTATTCAAAATTGATGAATGTGATTCTAATAAAGCTAGAGCTCTGTATAATATGTAATCATATTTTCATATGTTTACCTCTTCTTTAAGTTTTTTCACAGTTGTCTCATTCTTATCAATCTTTTTATCCAATTTTTGTATTTTCTTCTTATAATATTCTTCAACGGCTTCCTTTTCATCATTGCATTTTCTCCTTTCCATAACAAGAATGTACATCATGTTAGCAATATTATTACACTCCAAACGGTGTTGAATCATACGCATTTCTTTTTTGTGGTCAAGTCGTAATTTCTCAATATCATATTTTTTCTGCATTTCCTTTTTCCTGTATTAAAACAAATATATGAGATTAAAACATACAACACAATGTGATAAATAGTGAAATAATGAGATATTCCAAAGTTGGAAACAGCATAATTGTTTAAAAAAAATTTCGATGAGTTAAAAATTACAAAATTACAGACAAACCCATGTAGGAGCCCCCAGACTTGAACGACGGGACTTAGCTTGCGCCAACGCTGACCCAAGCCGGGTTGAAGTCTGAGTAACATTTTATAATCAACCTAGCCTGGCTGAACCTTACTCGGCCACCCCATATTCACCCAAGTCTGACTGAACTCTGGGTAACCCGACCTCGGTCATTCTATAGTCAGCCTGGATTGGCAAAACTATGAATAACTATATGAAGTTTTGCTCTAATATCTTATCGATAATAGATATCTTAACCTTAAGAGTAATAATTTTTTATAAATAAAATGATTTTATGCATAAAACACAATAAAAAATAGTCTCATTTCTTTATATGTGTAATTATCTAACTAATATTTTTATGTTAATTAATTATTAGAATGCATTAATAGAAATTTTTCATAAAACTATAATTTTATTAACAATATAAAAAAATCTATATTTACAAGCAACCCAGGGTTACAGACCAAGCGAGGGACATTGTTATCATCCCAGAGTTCCACCAAATCTAGACCATTAGCCAATATTTAGCCCAAGTCTGGGTCTATACTGGACCCATCGTAAAATCCTATATGGAAACTATTTTTTACATGTTTTCTCTAAAGTACATTCATTCAACATTCTTTCTATGAAAAAATATTTACACAGATATAATTCAAGGACCTTTAGACCCTTTTCACACATACACGGTTTCGTGACGGTATAGTGTAGCTTATCGGAAGGAGACTAAATATTACAAAAAACATGGAAATACAATAGAGAGCTATACATAATCTTTATAGATTTTAAAAGCGCATTTGACTCAATAAATAGACAAAAAAAGATAGAAGATCTAGAAACACTTAAGGTGTACAGAAAAGATATTAATAAAAGTTATATGACAAAATAGGCAATCAACAAATTGGAAGCAGAAACAGAAAAATTCGGTCTAGAAATAAAGCAAGAAAGAACCAAATACATGAAGATAGCAAAACAAGAACAAAATAAAAATATATAAAACATTAATATTGCATACGCCATGGAAACAACTATTATAAATAAAAAAGAAAAAGAAGACTGAGAACTGTACTCGGACCACATATTACAGGAGATGGAGAGAGAAGATTGAAGAAAAGACTACATTGGGCAGGACACATCATGACAAGGAAACCTACAGAAATGGTGAGGAGGATAACACAATGGATACCTCTATGACCAAGAGGCAGAGGCAGACCAAGAAATACTTGGAGGAACCGAATTGAAGAAGACACCGGAATTCTGGAAATAGTAGACTTGAAAGCCACATGCAAAAACAGAAAAGAATGGAGAAAACTCATAAAAGAACAAGGAGAGTAATCCGCCCCAATAGAGGGATTTGTAAGCGCCCCAATCTATAATCCAAGAGTTTAATCGACATGATGATGATCTGAAGTATTACACGTTGCCGTGTCTGTACTGCGACCGTGCAAGTTGAAACGGTTCGAAATTTTGTCATGGCGGTCTATTCATTAAATTGTTTTATTTTCGCAAGTTAATTCTGTAGTGTGTCATAGAATGTATATCGACTTAAAGATTTTATCGATACAATTTCGTCCTGTTCTGTGGGACAAGATATCTCACATGTATATAGACAGAAATAAGACAAAAAAAGCGTGGAGAGAAGTGTGTACCTACTGAATTAAAAAATGAGTTCAGTAATTACAATGACGAGAAAAAAATTAGTACTGTAAGTTGGATGTTAAGTATAGAATATATTATTTTTCCTGAACGGAAAAATTGGCTGAAAAACTTCAAAACGGGTGTGCGTGAAACCTATTGTAATGAGGGGTTTAAACCTCAAATAAAAGCGGTGTAATAGCGCAAGAAGTTTTGCAGGCCGGAAAACCCTCGTAAGAAGTGTGATCTAAAGTGCCGGAAAACTCATCTGAAAAATCTCATAACGTGCGCGCGTGAATCTTTTTCTATTAGGTTTTTAGAGTCTCAACTAAGAGCGGTGTAATAGCGCAAGAAGTTTTGTAGGCCAAAAAAACTGCTTTTTACGATTTACAATTGGATTTTACCAGGGCCGGATTAAGCTAGGAGCGTGGGGGGGCTATAGCCTTGTAACGAGTCGTCTTAGCAAAAAATAATATTAAGATTGTAGATCAGGATGATAGAGAGAGAAAAATAAAACGGTATACCACTCTACACCTCTCTCTACAGTATTATGATTGGATCGCCATGACGTTAAAGTTTCGAATGGTGGCAAAAAAAAGAATTAAAAAGCTTAGACTTTAATTGCGAGTGAAAGGAGATAGAGAATGTTAAATTGAAGCTTTTTCTTTCTTACATGCCGCTCTATCTCTAATATTAATTCTATAAAATTTCGTAACGAGTAGTGTAATTTTTGTGAATAATAAATTTTTTTTTAGGTGTTGTCAGATCTAGAATAATTTAGGGTGAATACGGCTAACCCAATTCCGAAATGTTATTACGCATTATACAGCAGGTGAAAACAAACTAAATTAGTTCGGTAATTTGATACTTTCGTTATATCATCGTTATCAAGTCCATAATTGTAATTTTTATTTCAAGGAAATAAGGAACAATAGATTGGCGATACAGTTTTTGAGATAAAAAATTGATTGATGATTGACTTACATAAGTTCGATTTTGAAATGCATAGCCAATATTTTTTCTTGTCTATCTAATTCTGCTAAGAATTTTTTGGTTATATTTCTGGTAGTTTCTTCTACTTCCAGCTTAAGCTTATATTCCCATTTTGCATTAATTTTTGCATCTTGAGCTCTGGTCTGATTCAAATACTCCTCTTTTAACCTGGAAATATATGATTTATTTTAAATATGAGTAACTTAAAAAAAAATTCTTTTCATTTCGATATTTTTTTATCTATAGAAAATATTTTACTTCGTTTGCAATGCGTTTATTTCTTCTTTCAGTTTGAGTTCAAATTCTTCAGACATTTTCTCCAATTCCCGTTGACAAGCCGCTTTTTCTTTAACTTCTGCATCTTTTATCGTTTGCTTAATGCTATCTTGGAATTTATTCATTAATTCTTGCTTCTGCGATTCTAAAGCCTCTTCCTTCTCAATTTCCATTTGTCTGATGAATTTCAATTCAATTTGATGTCCAATATCTAGAAAATTAAACATAAATAGTTATTTATGTAGCTAATGAGTAAAGTAATACTTTTTCACGAATAGGAAGGTTTGACCGCACGGCAAGTCCCACGAGTGAAACAAGTTACTTTACTAACGAGTTTCATACAAAACTTTTTCTACGTCGACAAAACTTTTATTAATTTTTATTTTGTAATAGTAATATTGAAAGTGCAACTGAGAGTATTATTAATTTGAAGTAAAGAAGAAGTTGCATTACTATTGATACTTAAATTGGCATGAGAAAGAAAGCGTTCACAGCCCACTATTTTTATAAAAAAAAATTGCATAATTGCATTAAAAATTACACGCTTCGGCACTTTTTTTAACGCAAACGCTTGAAAAAATGAACCTATATGAATTTATTAACAAAAAAAATGAAAATAGTTAACTTTACAAAGAAAATATTATTTCAGAATATTTTACTCTTTTTCTTTATCTTTATCAGATTCGTCATACAATAATTAAATATTTGATATGGAAGCTTTCCGAATTGATTAAGGATGACTCCACCTACATTAAGTTATTCAACTCAATTAGAAGCAAACATGAATTAAGAATACTTAGTAAAAATGTATGATTGAAACTTTTTTTTAATTATAGAAAATAAGTTAATCGAATCTAAATATGCAAATAGTACATTGAAGACAAATATTAATGGATCTTACCTAGAATTCCCTCATGAGTTAGAGCCTGCATGTATTTCCTTGTTAAAGGAGCCTTCAAACAAACATGGGGTATTAATAAATCACTGGGCGATACCCAAAGGTCCCCGTACGCGATTTGGGATATATGAGGTATATACGTCTTCAAAACGCTCTCACATTGATTATAAACTAAACCAGTTAGTTTTCCTAAATTTTTCTTAGCATCTGCTATTGAGGGAATTTCAAAATTCTTCATTAGAAGTCCTCTGTCTCTAGCATATGCGCTTTTTTCTATTTCAATCTTGAATGGTTCCTCATCTAAAGGTAATAAAATTATTTAATTTTGGTAGCTTTTGTTTTTCATATAATTTTAATAAAAAATATGTTACATATTTATTTCAGCCTACTATAAACAGGTGAACAATAAACTAGATTCTCTCTTCACTATTTGAACACCCTACTAGAATCGAAATTGACCAGTATCAAAACTACCGTGCGTAAAGTACGTACTGTTGACATCCTTGGACTTCGTGAAACTTTACGCACTAGTGCGGATAAAACATACTTTAAGCAGTAGTGCGTAAAAAAGTATTATTAAGGTCTGCGTAATATAGTAGCTAGAATACTAGGCTCACATGCAGGAGGTCCAAGGTTCAAGTCTCGCTGATGCCATTTTTTATATTTCTACTTACGCAGAAATTATTTTACATTTACATTACATGTCGAAAAAAAGAGTTGACAAATTTAGTGACACAAATTCGTCTGTTGTTTTGTTAATTTGCTGCATTGCGATTTCGAATGCAAACCGCTAGAATGTTTGACAGCTTGCAGTCCAGCTAAAGGACACTTGCTTACTGCAGTTCACCGAAAACGCAGACTTGATTTTGCTCGGGAACACATGAATTGCAGTATGGACAACTAGAAAAAGGTATTGTTCACGGATGAGTGTAGAATGTGCCTGTATGGCAACGCTGGCAGAAATAAGGTGTACAGAAGAGCTGGAGAACGGTATGCTGCCAATACTCGGTATTTTTAATTATTATTTTTGTAGGCTCAACTTACACCACGCGGCTCATGTTTTGATACAGATGAATTCCAATACGTTTATAATAACATGATGCTCTAGGCTTGTGACGAAGTGTAAAAGAGTCCTACAAGAACTAATAAGTTATAGCTGCAAGGGCCAGTTAGTGCGTTAAGTCGCTCGGCCAAGCAGGGCTCGCTAGATTAGGATCACCAAATCCACAAATTGGCTCATTAACCAAAAGAGTTATTAATTCATCTCTCAACAGTCTGTTCGCAAAGCAGGCTCTACGAAGATATATGTAAACATCTGGCATGGTTAGGGCACACATAGATGGTCCTTCTCTTAACATACAGTTGAATTGGCGCAAAATTAGACTGGTGATTAGCCTTTTAACCGGTCACGACCATTTAAGACGCCATCTCTATACTATCGGCTGTTCCGGAATTTTATGTGGAGGAGAAAGAAACTGCAGAGCACGTCATAAGAGCCCAGCACTAACATGTGAGACGTTCTTGGGTAAACCTCGCAGTTTGTCTAGTGACTTCACCAAGTGCCTAATTGAATTTTCAAAGGACGTCGGCCTTTGATAGTTTCAATGGGGACATGACGAGCTTATCAGAAGACCTAAGGGCGAAATAGTTCTTGACCGCCAATAACCAACTATGAACAAGAAAATGAGATGTATAACAAAGAGCGAGATGATGTTCATCTTCAAAATAATATGGAGCAAAAACTATAAAAGAAAATTGTCTTTTAATTTTATTTAGGTTTCTATTATTTTTTTGAAGAAGAAATAGGATGAAGGTATTTATCATATAGCTCACTAAACATACAAAATAGTCTTAAATACAAAGTCTACAATGTCTATAAAGGCGGCTTGATTATCGTGAAATAATTACTAATATTAAGACAATTTACAAGATTTTTTGAATGAGGATGTGGGAAGAAACTTACCAGGTCGTGAAATTTTTTCTACTGATGTTGCTGTAACACGTCCAATATTGCATTCACAAAATATTTTTCCACAAATACAACGAGCAGGTGCAGAAGGAATTTCGATTTTTTTCAAAATCTTGTTCATACCTAAAAAAATCAAGTAAATTTTGTATACCTCGTTTTATAAAATATGAAAAAGCACTTATTATGTGGATATGGAGTCAAAAATGGATAGAACGGCCTGTCGCATCATTTGAACTTACATAATTAAGCTTCTTTTTGGGAAAAGCTGATAGTTTAAGAGGACGATATTGTAATAAAGTCAGTCTAGCATAACACTATCTATACTAATATTAGAAAGGTAAAATATTTGTTTCTAATCGATAAACTCTAAAGAATTAGCTATTTTTTATATTGGGTAAATTATAGATTCTTATTTATTTTTTTACACTTTCATAATCAACTCTATAAGCAGAGGAATAAGTAAATTGTCTATAAATCGCTAAGGTGAATCAGGAAACATCTACTTATTGTAGTCAATCTTCTGGCCACAGTCTCTTCAAACTTCCTTCTGCTAATGGCTGGTTGAATAGATTATTTATTAATTTATTGTTGTGGTTGTTGGATCGATTTTTGTATCTTATGGAATGGTTATTTGCTACATCTTTGATTAGTGGGATATTCACATAGTTATGGGTTGTTTGGTTAGAAACGTACCAAGGTCTTTACTCAACATATGGAGAGTTTTGTATTGAAATGTTTGGAGTTTATTCGTATTTGAAGGTTCATTGCATGGTTTTATTCCGTACGACCAAATTGATATAAGTAAATGTAAATGAAGAATTCATTTTAGAGACATAGTTGAGAGTTTTTGAAAAGTAGCCAGTGCATATTTCTTAATTAATTGTTGTGGTCGTTGGATCGATTTTTGTATCAAACCAAGAAGATTTTCTTGTTGTAAATGTTATTTACACTGATTTAATCGTACTGACAATTTTGTAACAAAATTAAATTATTTTTTCCTTTCTGGCACTCACAGTTGGGTCGATATATGTCTCCAATATTGCAGTATCTTCGGCAAAGGTTGCTATCGACTGAGGTGGAAAAGTCTTCTGTGAATATCAGAAACAGATATAGACCGAGAACGCTATCCTGAGGTGTTCCAGATTATATGGTATGATAATTTGAGTGGGTATCTGTAATTTTGACTTGAACGTAGGGTTGATAAAATAAGATTTTAAAATAGTTTGTAAAGGAGACCATCAAACTTATGATATTAGACACAAAATAGCTCTTACTGTTGAAATGATTTTCTTCGCGAAAGTTTTTTCAATTGGATTATGATATGAACTTTACTTTTATAAGATTTTGGAAAACTAGTTAAATATCAAACCATCCAAATAACTTCTTGCAGACTTTCTTCGAAATTGTTAATGTACACTTCATTGTACACGTCCAATCAAGTAAACTATTATATAATACTATTTGGAAAGAAGCTTTCTCATGTTCGGAGCTCGTGTAGAAGGAGTGGACATATAGAAACATCACAAGTCAAAATAAGCACTTTTGATATTATTGGGAGTACCCTTATAGGGCGAGATGAAGTTTCTTCTGTTGAGCGTTTTTCAGGTTTCTGAATCCTAATAACCTACGGACACTTTGTAATATGAACTAGTTTCTGTAGTTCCCCGCTTATCAGATGATAAGTTTCCCATAAATTTCGTCAAGGGTAGAATATATTTTCATAGTTGTTATTATTGTTTGAGCTGAGAATACATTTGCCAAGCGGTTCTGCAAAAACTGTTATTTTTCCTGAGTAGTATAGTTGAGTTGGTTACTGACGGCTGCTTGAGTTTTTTGTAGTTTTCCAAACAGATTGATCTTCACGAGAAAGACTCGAAATATATGTCTGGAAGAACTCATTTTTTGCTTCTTGTAGTGCTCTAATAAGTATGTGGCTAATTATATTGAAGTTTTTTGTTTTTATTAAAGGTGTGCTGTTATATACGTCACGTTCTTCCTTTTTTTTTAGTTATCATTTGTAAGATGTGGGTATATGTAGGATGTGTTATAGGAGACGCTATATCTTTTATTTGTATTAATTGTAGCTCAGATTAATATTGAATTCAATTATAAAGAAACCCACCATATGTTGATCCTTGATATAAATGCAATACTTTGTTAGATAGATATTACAAAGAGATAATAACGAAGCATACCTAGCCATAAATAATTCAATTATTGTGATTTAAAAGTGCAATGACGATTATAAGTAGTGTTTAACAAAATAAAACTGTTAATCATTCAATTTTCAGGTGTTGATTACATTAAAAGTATATTTAAGTTGATTTTTGATAAGAATTACATAATACCTACTTTAGAGAGATGTCAATGTTGTTAAAAATAAACAAAAAATAAATGATTAGAGCACGAGGTCAATTCTTCTAGAAAATAATTGATTGTAAAATAGTGACAAATAGTTATGGTATTGTTTTAACTTGATTTGGTAGATGAGTTACCCACAGAGGAAAGTTCCAAGAGCCAAGCTTGGCCCAGGCTTGGCCCAACCATGTAGAACTCTGGGCCAAGCTTGTAAGCCAGGCTTGGCCCAGTCTTGGTACAACTCTGGAGTGATAACGATGGGCGAAGCTTGGTCGTCAAGACTGGACTAAGCTTGTACACCAAGACTGGGCCATGCTTAAATGCCCGTGCTGGGCCAACCTTATTGCCAGGACTGGACCAAGATTAAATACTAAGACTTATTCATTACATAACTTTTTCTTCTTTATCTTTATTTCGTTTCTTTTTTTATTCAATATGATTTTTTTGATGTTAAAAATAAGCAAACATAAATTTTTAAATTTATTCTTACTCTTACTTAAATAAAAATATTAAACGCTTGTAGATTGCACAAGTCTGTACCATTATCGTTAACCTCACTCACAGAGCTGATGTTCACACTTAAATTATTTAAGCTTTACGCGTTCACAAGTTTTATTTTCTCTATTCAATGCGCGCCATCTTTGAACTCGAAGATACGCATCAGACATAGTTATTTTTAGTGGTAATAAATAATAAAAAACACACACACTGAATAAACTAGAGATCGGATTGATCAGACACATAATAAAAAAAAGTATGACTGCGTATGGGCGAAAATACTCGAACCACGCCGTATGTGACCGAACAACCGAAGCTTGGGTCTTCAAGGAATGCCCAAGGCTGGGTTAACCAGGATTGGCCCAACCTTGGTCCAAGCCTATGTTGTCAACGAATGGCCAAGGTTGGAATATCTCATCCTTGGCCCGAGCTTGGGTAATCATTGGTATGGCCTAAGCTGAGTTAAGTAGCCTGGCCCACGCATGGGCCAATACAGGTACGCCAAAGCTTGGCCCCTTTGTCAACTCTGGGGTTTCCTGTATGTGCTACAGCATCCATCGATCTTTATTCAGTAGCAATTCAATTAGTTCAAAATATATTAATTTTCATGAAAACTGTTACAACAAGCCCCCGATTGTCTATAAGACATTAATCATAGAAAACTTACTGTACTGTAAAAATAATGAATGCTTACCATATCGATCTATATTGCAATTGCAGTCTATTTTACCACAAACACATAGAGGTCTCACCAACGGAACACGATACGAACACTCTTGATCGTTATCAACAATTCTGTTTTCTTGATAACATGTACAGTCTGGTTTTCTACACACACAATAGTTTTTCAGCTGAAAAACATTGATTATGAAGAACAGAAAAGAATAGAAGGAGGTATTTATATTTCAATATTATACATCTTTTCTTCCTCCAAAAATCTAGAAGACATGTTTAGCAAACTAACCATTGGTTTAACGACATCACATGCATCAATGTGGATAATTTCAATACTTGGAACATTCTCGATTTCACGATTAAATTTTTTTCTACATCTGCAATATGGCTTGCCACATACACAAGGTGGTACTGATTCCACTTCAGTACCTTGAACTTCACATACTTTGAGTTTCGCTAGTAGATTATCTAAAACAAATATCAGCCTTTGCATTATATACTGTACGTAATTTCAAATAAGTTTAAATTAAATAGCTGGAATACGGCGCAAAGATACAAGAAGACTAGGAAGTAGTATTTCAAGTCATGTAACTACTTTATTCTACAAATCGATGGAAGAGTATGAAATAATCCTTGAGACAAAAGTAGAAAATACAAATGATACAAAACGGAAGTCAGGAGAGTGCAAGATCATGGATTTACCATTAAGCAATTTATAGATGAAAGAGCTCTCTGCCGATATACAGATGCATTATTTGGATTTATTGAAATGGAAAAAAACTTTGGAGAAAGTGCCAAGGGCAAAAATATGGAGAATTTGGGAAGGGACGATGCAATCATGAGGGTATATAAACGACATGTAATTAGTGAAAACTTCACGGGCTTTTCTACCCACAGATGGAGTACGACCAGGGGATAGCTTGAGTCCATTGTTTTTTCACATATTTATATATGATATAAAAATATCTTCTCAACCAATTCAAAGAAAATGTGCGTTGGATATAAGAACCTGCAAGCGTTGAAAATATTTGAGGAATCTTTTACCGATGATATAGTCCTCATTGCAGGAAACCTTCAATATCTACAGAAAACTTTGACATCTGGAACAATATGCTGTTCAGTATGTGAATAAATGTGGAAAATGCTGCAGTTGTGACAGTCTTAACAAATGACCAAATACGACATGATCTGGAAATTACGTCATTCATGGAATTCATTGAGCAAAGACAGATAAGTTGGAGTGGTGTGGTCATTTACAAGGAAGGGAAAATTCAAGACCAATGAAGATGGTATGAATTGAAAAAATAGGCAAAAATAAAAAAGGGGAATACTGGAAGTAACATGGATTACAGGGTACTATACTTGAGAAAAGAGGCACAATTTAGAGAAAAACATTTAATAAAAAATGGACAAAATTTGTATACAGTACATAAGTTTAAACTTAGAACAAATACCAGTATATGGTATATGTGGATCTTTCTGGAACTGTCAGTTATATTCACATTGAATGGATACTACGACTATTTCAGATCAGGAGTTGGTTTTCGTGCTTTTCGATAGACTATTTCGTCATTAGAAACAGTAGGAATACCCAAAATACCAAGAATAAAATGGTTACTAAAAATATTAAGTTCCTTCACATCAGAATGAGGAGGAAACGAAATACAAAACATGGTTGATATCTTTTATAGTCCTTATACAACATCTTTTTTATAATTTTTTACCTTGTTTCTTAGCGTGAGTTTTATGACCGTGGCAAGTGCAATCAGGTTTACCACAAACACATATGGGTTTTAGCTCATCACCAGTATATCCACATTTATATACATCCACAAACTTGGGAATATTATGAGATGTATGAGTTGGGAATCCATAACATTCACAATCCAATTTACCACATGTGCAAATTCGATTTATCAAATTAGGTTTTATATTTTTCGAGCAAGGTTCCACTTCACCCTTTTGGACGTTACATACACATTTCTTTTTTCCACAACACGATTTTTTATTTCTAACATTGAGTAAATTTGATGCATGTTTCTTCCTCTTTTTAGCTGGTCTTTTTATGGGATCTATATTTTCATTTCCTGGAATTGTGTTAATTGTTTAACCAATTTTTGTTATCCGATATAAACATACAAACCTTCTACCATGGCTGAGAATTTTGATCAATTTTAAAAACGAAACTATTATTTTTGACAATTACATATCAACTAAAAATATTTTAG
The DNA here is from genome assembly GCF_026250575.1 of Diorhabda carinulata. NCBI lineage: Eukaryota > Metazoa > Arthropoda > Insecta > Coleoptera > Chrysomelidae > Diorhabda > Diorhabda carinulata. Next base: position 19,601,740 of record NC_079462.1, read on the forward strand.
GTTAGTGAATGTTTTATAATTTCATTATTAGGTTACAGTCTAATGAATATTGTAGTCTACTAATAACTCACTGGGGAGTCAGTTCTTTCATTACAAATTTGAAATATTTATCTTTAAACGTGATAATAAATTAATATTAACTGTATTTCAAACAATGATGTCCTTATGTATAGAATAAATGGAATAAACTCAATTTTAGCGTTAATATGTAGTATGTGAAAAAAATTTGATTTATACTCTTAAATTGACAATTTACAGTATGAAAATATTATCCCCCTCCAGTACTTCCTCTGAATTATAAGCACCCCATCGAAAATTTTAAATAAGAAAGCGGGTCGTGTGGCACCTTGTTGGAAAAGGAATTTTAATCCTCTCTTCGGCGGTATGAAGTTTTTCAAATTCAAATTTTTCAAATTTCAATTTACGTAAAATGATGATACTAATGTCTCATAATATTTAGAATGAATTTTCCAATTATTAAATGTTCAAAATGACCACCATTCACATCTTGACAATAACCGGGGCGATTTTGAAAGTCTCTACAACATTTTGTATGACATCAGGGGTTATTTTGTTAATTTCTTCTGTTATTCTAACTTTTAAATCAGCAATATTGTCTGATATATTAAAATATATCAGGTATTTTCGTATCTGTTCCGCTAAACATCAGGGAAAAATCTTTGAAGATACTAAAATATATACCCAAATAAACCATTGATGTGAATCTAGTAAGCGGCTATCATTTAGGGATTTAAAGTTTCTAAAAGACGTCAGTAGGTATAATATTTGTCCAAGACTCAAAGAATAGACATTTTAATTATGATTGGTTGTGATAATAAAACAAGAACTCAGAAGGAGGTTTGTGAACTTTTTAATAATAAATACCCTGGTCAACACGTTTCGCAGTTTATAGTTAGCAACATTGAAAAAAGTTTCGTGAAACAGGACATGTAAAAAATATTGAACAACCAGGTAGAAATGTTCAATTCACTGATAAAAAAAAGTTAGATGTACTTCTAGAGATTGAGGAAAATCCGCATAAACAACTGATCTATTTTGAGTGTTTTGTATATAGAAAAATACCACCCTTACAAAGTTCAGTTGGTTCAGAAGTTAAATGAAGATGATCCTGATAGAAGACAAGAATTTTCTGAATTGATGAAGGTCAGAATAAATGCAGATTTGCAAAAAGCGACGTTTCATTTTTAAAAAAAGATCCTTAAAGAGAAATTTACTAAAAAAATTTTTTATTTCCTGAAATGTACCATCTATTATCAATAAATTTTACGTTTGGAATAGCCCTCCGTGCGCCGTTGTTAGGTTGCCGCCTCGAAAATTAGTATGTCAATTGAAAAAAAAAAAAATTAAAATACTTAAAGTAAATTGCAAAATTTCCAAAAAATTAGTATAATCTAATCACGTTAGAGAATTTATATTCGTTAGAATTTTCCTTTCAAGTTAATCTCTCAACAAGCTAGAAAAATTGTTAATTAACAAAATTTTCCCAAACTTTCTCCATCGTTGTAAACTAAAATTTTGGGCGAAGTAGCGAAAACAGGAACCCACCGATTAGCTTAAAATTTTTACCAGATATAGTATACCTTCAGTCTCTAAAGACGATAACTGTCACCAAAGGTTCGAGAAATTCCAACTTAGTTAATTGAAATTGATGATATCTATCTTATAAACCAGTGTCTTTTTCAACATAAAAATTAGTTATTCGTAATAACTACAATTGAACCATAATAAAAAATCATTTATTTTTGACAAAGGTACACAAGAAGGTACCAAAAAAAAATAAAAGCCACTTATTTATTCTTTCAATCATCTTGACTTTTTTTAATTCAATATTTATGTGTAATAAAAAATGGAGAATAAAAGATATAATTTATTTACATTAGGAAGCAAGTTCAAAAACCGTGAAAATACTCTACTTTGGTGTAAGGAAATCATAAAAAATCTCAATATAGGCACAAAATATCAGTAGTTGAAAATACGTGATTAGGTTAGGTTATATTAAATTTTTTTTTCATCTCCTTTCTCTGTGAGACGCCAAAAATCCTTTTAGGTACAATTTATCTAGTGTATAATAGAGTATCTAGTGAAAATTTGAAGCCAATCGGTGGTTTTCCGTTTCCGGAACTCCAGCCACAATTTGTTCACTTCGTAAAGCCTATCGTATTCCTTCTGGTCTACGCATAACTTAATTTAGCGATAGATGCCATTATTTTCGATCATCACTTCTTCTGATTTAATAAAAGCCTCTTTTCACACTTGCTTATCTTGAAACGATTTATTATGATTAACTGAAGTATCAGCAACTTTCAATGAGGCAATCCTAGCAGTCTTCGAATTCTTATTTGAATAAAATATTTGTTTTGCAGTTATTAGAGTCTTCAGTTGATGCACTTTGGGCAATACCACGTGGATAATTTTCTTCATAGTACTGAATAGTTGGAAGAAAATGTCTGGTGTGGTTTCTTATATAAAGCTACTGTTGCATAGTAAATAAAACACAACTTTATCTTGCACGAAACATGTTGGGAGGTCTAACGAAACTTAACTACATTGTACTATAGTGCGAAAGCAATCCTGTTATCAGTTTGAAAAATTCTTTTAATTTGTTAACACATCTTCGCTCTACACACTGAGGTCTAGTTCAGGGTCGTAGTTATAAGTGTTGTTAGATTTTGAAGTATACTCACATTTTCAAACAAAATTTGGACGAAAGAAAATTGTTTTATATTAGCTTTACGGACAACTCTCAAGGTGACACCCTTAACGGTGTCACCGCATTAGCCACACCTGGTGTGTACCTAAATTTGTTATATACTTTCCAAAAAAGACTCGATTTATGGAAGAGTATAAGAGAAACGCGTGATTCCTATACTGAAAAGGTATTATTAGATAAATCTATAAAACAATTAATGATTTGAATCAATTTTATAGGTTATTATACATAACCTTTAAAAAGTTCCTCATTTATTGGTTTATACACATGAATAGTAATGTCAACTGTATTAAATTGTGACGCTTGCGTACAAGTCAGATGAAAATAGTACTTCTAATTATAAGTACTGGTATTATGAATATTATTAAATTTCATACCGATAATATTTTAGGAAATGAAGAAATTTAGTAAATTAAAATGTTTCAAGTTCACAAATTGTAGTCAAACCAAAATCAAGTTCACTTTTAAAAAGAAGGAAACTTCAATTGTACATATATTTGTCAGAAACTGTTCAGCGAATTGAAAAACGCAACGCTTTGTGTAATATATAAAAAATAAGTGTCATTTTTGTCATATTGCCTTACAAGATATTGACGGATTAATGATATAGGTAAAGTAAATGATGAAACTTTCATTTCGATACGATTGCAAATTTTTTACCACTTTCATAGGCTTTGTTTCGTTTTGATACTTGTTTCAAATCGGTGCAACTCAGTACTCGATAATTTTTTCATATGTTTAATTCAAAAGCAAAATATGGATTTTGTAAAATCAAATCTTTTCCCTCATGGGGAAATTGAACAAAAACTCACTTTTTTAGAAAAATGAATGCTTTCGCAATCTTCAAGAGCGATGAAGATTTGGGAGTGGAGAATAGAGCAAGTGATTCTTCCACGAAAATTGTGAAAAAATGTGTGCGAAAAGGTGAAATATTACGTTACACTAGAAAAGAAAATATTAATATGTTGAATACAATAAGTGATCGAGAAATGAAACAGAAAGGTGACTTAAATAGCAAGAAAGAATCAGAAGGTTCCAGCAGTGAACAACTGTCGGGAGAATCAGCATACAAGGTTTGTACTAAACTATGTTCATGTATTGTGGATGTTTATGAACAAAAAACACATATTTGTAAAACTGCCATTACAAGTGACACCTTTAATGATGGTCAATAGTAATTACTTTCTAATTTTTTAAGCTTAAGCATTGATCTTTCACTTTAGGGGCCATCCATAAATTACGTCACACGTTAAGGGGGTGAGAGTGGTCCTAAATTTCATAACGTCACATTTCAAAATCTATTATATTTTAAATGTTAAAACACAAACTTTAAATGATCACTTTACGAAAACCTGTATAAATACAAAATAGTTGTTTTGTCAACCACTCGCTCTAGGACTTTCGAGGATTAAACAACGTCGATGTTAGTCCTGCTATTTTGTGATTTTTAACTTACGAAACAAGTTTAAAATGAATAAAAAAAGTAATTTAGATAATCTTCACCGTAAACTATATTTTGCATCAAAAGCCACTAATCAACACAAGCAATTACGTAAGAGGCAAGAAGAAGTTTTACCTATAGTGAAATTTTGTCCTCAAAGAATTGTTGCTCGACGTGCCAGAGAATTTCTTTTTGTGGATGATGACGATGATGCTGTATGGTTGATGGAAAAGATGTTGGCAGAACTTATGTTCCTGACCCAAACGAGAGTGAAGTGGCTGCTATGCGAGTTATAAATAATTTAAAGGAGTGTATTCAAAGTTCATGGACTAAAGATTATTAACTTTATATCGTTTATTAATAAGATTCTATTAATATTTTTTTTGAATTACTTGATTTTAATTGATTTAATTAACAGTTTTTTATTTTATTAATTGTATGATTTCATGTTAATTTTATTAAAAAAATAATTTAAATAGAAATAAAACTGATTTCGGAACCGTTGTTTTCATTCAATAATTTCTAAAAGTAAATTTGTGTGACATCATACTGGGGAAAGGGGGAGTCTCACAAATATGACTAGCTGTGACAAGGACGAGGGGAGAGGCAAAGAATCATGAGATTCGTGAGATCTAATTTATGGATGACCCATTAATGCCGATTTCGAAAAAAATCATTTACTAATAGCGATCATTAATCAATGATTTCAAAATTCATCATTAATGTACGGTCGACAGAAATGGTTATTAAATAACCATTTCAAACAAGGGGTACCTAAACCATGTTTTCATCTGTGACAGATATTCAGTTATTAATAGAAACAAATGTGAACGTATTCTTAATTATATTGTGTACTGAATTCAGACAAAAATAATAAAGCTATAAAACTATTAGTTTTCATTACATTACATTACATAACGGTAATTTCAAAAAAAGTAAGTAATGAATTGCTGTCCGTTAGTCTCGCTAAAACTCGAGAACGGCTGGACCGATTTGGCTAATTTTGGTCTAAGTCCAGAGAAGGTTTAAAAAGTGAATAAATATGAAAATGCTCGGTATTAAATAAAAACAACTATTTTGTTTTTCCTTGATGGTAGGTCCCAGATTAAATTTCTGAACGCAACCATAATATTCGATATTTGACAACCAACTAATATGTCGATCCATCCTCTATGTAGATCGATACCTCAAACAAAGAGTGCATTATTCTATCTTTGTGAGTGACGCTTACAGCTACGTGCGCGAGAACTTTGTTTACTTACTACTTATGTGCTGTTTTGTTGTTGTTTTTTTTTGTTGATCTTATGTGATAGTGACACTTTACTACTAAGTGCGCGAGAACTTTGATTAATTACAATTTACAATGGCAAGGAAACGGCGACCTGACTCGTCGAAGTAAATCAAATGTGCGAAGAACTACCTCACGTGCTAACCGCATTGATGACTAGAGAGAGACAGATCAAGACAATAGTCGTATTGCTAAGTTGGAATTGCGAAAATCATAACGGGAAAATACAAAGGAGAGGATGTTTTGATCCCGCGTATACGGATGATTCCAATCATTCGATTTTAAACGTTCACAATTTCCAATACGTCTGGCCTTTGCGATGACCATAAATAAATCGCAGGGCCAGAAGCTAGAAGTTTGCGGAATCAACTTGGAATTTCCCTGTTTCGTGCATGGGCAATTATACGACGCGTGGTCACGCGTAAGAAAACGACAACTTTGTTTATTTACGCATCACAAAATAAAACAAAAAAATATAGTTTTTCAGAAAGCTTTAAATTGACTAACAGACTGCATTATAACTGTGTGTCTGTCAATCTCAAATTGAAACTTTATAAATAACTAGTATTTCGGAGAAGTAAGCAACATTATGTGTAATTAATCGAAAATAATAATGAAATTAAAGCGATTCCTTTTGTTTCTTTTAAGTTTATTTCATAAAAAAGCTCATGTCTTTTATTTATCGATAGAGGCATTACAAAGTGTGTCGGGTTAGCTATCACCATTATATTCTTAATAATTCAACTATGCCGGACATCTTTTGAAAGGAAACCATATTGTAATATGAAATTGTGATAAATAATGAACCATTTCCTAAAAGTGATGGAAGTAATTAAAAATTATTTCTAACAGTTTGAATTCGTTTTAGACATACATTTTTGAAGAAATGGAAAATAATGATATAGAAATCGAAAAGTGTATCGCATTCTGGAAAAGTGTTATGGAGAGAAATTTGAAGCCTATTAAATGCACTTTAATAAATAATAAAAAACGTCAAGAAAATAAGCTGAATCTCGAATCGCCGGAAGTATATTCAAACAACGGAGACGTTGATGCGGTAGTGGAGCGAACTACAGAAGCTATTCACGCAGAATATAAAAAAATGTGGTTGAATACTGTGAACGATATTCAGAATTTGAAATTAGAAAGTGTTAAGGTTAGTGTTATTTCAAAAAATGTAGATTTGTGCTGTTCAATTTCATGGCAAATATCAATTTTTTCAAATTCCAACGAAAGTAAATTTTCGTTGGCTTAGGGGGTGAGGAAGTCATTTCGATAATTCCATACAGGATGTGGGAACCATGTAATAATTTTAAATCAATAACCATTAAGGGAAATCCGTTCTTGGCTTCAAGGCGATGCTGTAAATTTGTTTACCATATCATAATAAATATGCAAAAAAATTATAAACATGCTGAAAACTGAAAATAAAGGTCTAATCAACGAAATTAAATTTCAATCTTTGGAGGTCATTAACTCGATATATTTGAAAATTTTCTTGTGAAAACATAATTTCGACTCATACTATACACTCCCAGCTTTTTTTCTCATAAGTCCCGGAACGCCTTGTAAACCTGTGACACTTAAAGTCACATTTTTCATAATCTTCATATATCATTTATGAAAAGTAGTTATGTAAAAACTTTACGTACCTAATTGTTTAAGTTTCAAATAATAATTTATTGATTACCGTGAAAACTGACAATTATTTCATTATTTAAACTGACAATTAACTCATTATTTTAATTCAGTAGTATTTTAAGTTTCAGAAACTCCGAAAACAACATTATTAAATACACAATTATTGAATGTCCATTTTCTGGGTGAATATTCTCTTGAACTTCTTATCTAATGTTAATTTCATTTGAAGCTGAGATATCTTGATGTATGTCAGAATGTTTCCTTATATTCTTCTCTTAATTTATAGTGAAATCTCAACAGCCTTCGGTTACACTGTTGGATTTCCATCCTCCATTTTCAAAATGTCCGCTCCTGAGTCTGCCAGGAGACACGTTGACGAGCATCTGAAACAATGTCCTGTATATCCTTTAACATTAGGTAGACCCAGACACTGAGCAATCTTTGCTGGTAATTTTTCAATGGTATTTATGCCCACGAGTTCTATGCCACATTTCCCATTATAACATTGCACAAAAAAATCTGTCGTGCTTTACAGCATAAGGTCTAATATTTCGATACTTTTTGAGGTCAACGAGACTGACACCAGCAATGACCACAAATTTGCGTATAACTTTTGTTTTGCTTTTCAGCCTTTCTGTAGGCTTCCGCAATCCCTATTATCATTGCGACCTAAGGAACAGGTGAACAAGTGATCAATACCTTTTTGTTGATGTTTCTTACATTTTTTAAATCGCACCATTTTTCAACTTTTTAGTAGGCGTAACTACTTTGATTTTTCAGGTAATAAACTACCCACTGCAGCATTTGCAATCTCTCTCAGCTCAAATGGAATGTCTTTTTCGATAGCTGAAGATATTTCAAGTAATTACTTTTGACTTGTTTCCACTAATTTTGAAAAAATGTCGATTCCTTCCATAGTAATATCTCAAGACCTGCTTCCATAGTAACAATACTTCTTCCACTATTTGATTTCACGTTAATATTTTCATTGTAATTGAAGATTTTTTTTAATATTATGAAAGCGCAGAATTAGATAAAAAGTTGTACGTGAACACGTTATGAAAATAGCGATATTGTTAAACTCGCGTAATTTGTTATTAGTTACTAGTAAATAACTATTACAGATCATCCAATGAAAATAGCTGTATTTGAATTGATTTTTCTACGCTGATTCATGACTGCTTTCCGATTTTTATATCTCGTCTAGATTTTGTACAATTTCATAATCCAATTTCACTCGACTCGACTCACACATCAACAATATAAATTTTGTTTCTAAGATTAGTTCACGTGTACAGAGATATATGAATGAAAATTAATAGTTGACAAAGAATGAATTTTGAATTGATTTTTAAAAAACTCATTAAGGCATTTTGAAGTATGTAAAATTAGATAATATAGTAACGTGAAAGTATTATATAAAGTTTTCTAACTTTGGTTATTTTTGATTTCCTGCACATCTCTTGGGTGTTTTGGCAATCCCTCTTGAGATTCCAGCAGTAGTCAGCCATCATATTTTTATTCCTCATATCTTGCTACCGTTTTTCCATTTCTTTTATGTCTTGATGGAACCGTTCACCTTCCTATTCACTGTAATCCCCTGGGTTCTCAGGGAAACAGTTAAGGTGAGAATGTAGGAAGTGCATGTTGCATCCAAGATTTTTATAAAGGCGTAAAATTGTTCCTACTAGTTTTTTGTAATCTGGATCTTTATTATTGCCCAGCAAACCGCACAGAACTTTTTTAAATCTCATCCAAGCTAGTTTTTCTTTCTGATTCATACTTTTTCCAATATTTGCGTCTTCCATAAAAATTTGGATTTGACCCACGCTTTGATTTTTTCTGAAGTAATGCGGAGTAGCAAAATCTTAGGTCCAATCAACAGGATGTTTTCCATACCATGTTGTCGTTTAGGCCACAATTTTTGTTTTCAGTGTTTATCACGAGCTCATAACAAAAGCGGCAATTTCGTATAACCAAGCAGATGACCTAATAGAAGGCATGTTATTTTGAAATTTTCCTTCAAGTGAACGGAATGGAGGCGTATTTATTGCCATTATGTAGAAGATCTCCCTTTAAACTTCTTTGAGAGAAATAAAGTCTCCATTCAGACGTTTCGTAAGAAATCCTCACGATAGAAATGATCGGTTTGTGAGTTAACCAGTTGTGGTAGAAAAACACATATGCAGTTAGTTCCTCTTTTCTTTCGATAAGAGCAAATGGAACAATTTCTTCATTTAGCAACATTTCCACTCTAGTTTCGTGAAAATGTTCATCTCTTTTTGTGAAAATTACTTCAATATATTAAGTAACATCAAATTTACATTTGTCGCACTGTTAGGTAGTAAAACTCGTTCTCTATAGCCATACCGTGAAACGAACGTACCTAGGGCTAAGAGATTCCTTTTTGGGGAGGTTAAAATCTCTAACCAAATCATTTAATTTTGCTGTGGTTAGTTGCGTCCTTCTGGAGTAAATTTATCCTCTAATGAATTGGCCTCACTCTCAGATTTAGATTTACGAGTGTCTGATTATTTAGTGACCGGGAATGAAGTGAGTTATTCAGACGTGGTATAAAAAACGAATTGCATTTTTGAAATCAGCGTGAAAAACTACTTAAATAAGATTTATGTTCATTTCATCATAGCTTTTGATTTAGGGTGGGGTTATCAATAAAATTTTTATACAGACTATGAATTTATTATTACTCTGGATACAAAAAGATTCGAGTGGAGAGAAAACATTAAGGTTAGAAGATAAATTTAAAAAAATTTACAAAGTATAAAAAACAAGAATTTGATGTACAATTTTTTGCACATTCTAGGCAAATTGGATTCTGACGTAACAAACATATGCAGTTGTTCCTCTTTTCTTTCTAAACAGCAAAGAGAACAATTTCTCCTTTTTCACAACGTTTCTACTCTAGTTTCAGGAAAATTTGTATCTCTTTTTTATTAAAATCACTTTGAGTAAATTCAAATTTGACATATTAATTCTTCTAAACATTCTTGATTTTAGGTCTATTCTGTTTTAAAATTAGTTTTTTTTAATAATTTTTAAGACATTGGTAAAAAATTAACGTTTCGACTAATTTTAAGTCTTTATCAAAATATGATATTGACACGGACAATTTGCATATTTATATTAATCAATAGATCACCTACATCATGAACATCAAATTGTGACGCAGAGGACAGACCTCTCAATATTTAGAAAATAGACTAAGAGATCATCAATACGATAAAAAAATAGAACTGCATTAACGAACCATGAAATATCAAAAAAACATAAATTCAATTATAAAGATTCAAAAATTTGAAATGTAGGGACCAAGCAAAAATTAATTTTTCTTATTAGAACAAATTTCTATTTTGATTCCATTCTTATTTTGTTGTTCATGATATAGATGATCTATTGATTAATATAAATTATCAGTGTCCATATCATATTTTGATAAAGACTTAAAATTAGTCGAAACGTCATTTTTATCAATTTTTTGAAAATTATAGAAAAAAACTAAATTTTGAAACAGTAGAGAATATTTAGAAGCATTAATCTATTAAAAGGTCTAAGAAATAATAAATTAAATAAATTTGAGATATTTTGGCCGGAGATCTTGCGATCCTCGTAAAACGCACTATATCTTCTATCCCAAACAGTCAGTTGTAGTTTTAGAGAGTTAGATTATAGGCAAGCGAAAATGAATTGCGTTGATTGCCTCCAATAATCAATATTTTCTACATTGCTAGTTATCCTATTCCTACAGTTGTGGTACATGGTTAGTGTAAGTGATAGAAATTAAATTTTGGTGAGTCAGTCCGTGGCTTGTCATAATTATAACATATCTTTGCCGGCACGTCCGAGATACGCAGCGTTGCCAAGCCGTTGAGTATTAGTATAAGTGAATATCAATTTGATAATGAAACATTTTTACGTATTTATTATTATACTGTTTTTATAATCAAATAAATCCTTTATTTTCTGTTTAGAAGAGATCCGATGATCTGCGATTAATAAGATTATACGAGTTGTTAGCAATCAATATAGACCACTTAAAACTTCTCGAATCTCAACCGTTTTTTCGAAAAGTATCTCCATAATACTCTATAGCAATTTTTGGATCAATTTGAGATCTTTGAATGTCGTGTTAGTAGTTTTAGAGAGAATTCGTTCATGAAGGCAAACCTGTCCATCTGGGAATTATATAGAAAACTTATATATAATATGAACAGTGTTGATATCGAAAATTCGCCGACCGCACGAACATTTTTCATCAAATGCGTCTGACTCACATTTTGTTGAATTTTAATATGAAATTTTCGAGAATCTGATTCTTCGCTCTTTAGGTAGTGGGATGATTATAATGAGATAAAAGCCCTATTTTTTGTAGTAAGTATGAAACTAATAATATATCTCTTGTGAAACTTCATAATGCAGAACCTTTTGATTTCCTTTCGAGATGTTCAGAACTGAACCCTTCATCAAATATTATATATTGACTGTTTTAGATGTACTTGAGATGGTTTTTGTTCGAGTGCACCACATAAGTTTTAACACAGATTTACGAGGTTTATTCGGAATATATATCTTCCTCTGAAACCAATCAGCATTCGTCCAATCAAGCTGACTACCAAATTGTATTTGTCTAACACATTTGAACAAACTGATTCAATGTTTGCTATTGCTAGATCACCTTCCAATGTTAGCAAAGTATTTTCAGATTGATATCTGGATCGTTCTTATTCAATTTTACATAAAAAACGAAGTAAACTTTTTAGTTGATTGGTAAAGCTCGTTGTAAGTTATGCGAAGCTTTGGAAAAACCATTAGAAGAATATGACACTGAACAAGGAAGCGAAACTATAAGAAAAGAAGTAGAAAGTTTGAATACTTGGAAATCGATTTCGAGAAGAAAACGTATGAGTAAGTTTTCATTTAATACTCTTTTCCATTTTTTGAAATTTATTTTTCTCTAGCCATAAATTAGTATTTCAAATATCAAACATCGGGGCTCCAATAATATATGGAATTCCATTGCCGCAGTTGGAGTTATTTTTATTATCGTACGCGTTTCTTCCGCTAGACGATAGAACAACTCATGACCAGTTCAGTGCTGTTGTTTATTTTGTTCTTGTTTCGTTTTTATAATGCAATGTTCAAGTGAACACACTTCTTAAATAGTTTTACATGAAAATACAATAAAACAATCATTTATTTAGATATATATCGATTTATTCATTCATCATCACTACTATCTGCAATATTAATATTGGTAAAATCCGCTTCGCATAGTAAATTAATGACATCTGGCGATATTTTCTTTTTTTTTTTTTTTCTAGTCGAGTTACCTCTCATACCAGTAATCAAAGGGTCAGAGGTCAATAAAAGTCGGTTTAGGACGTCCATGTTGCACTCTACTCACGAGAACTTTCTGGTGAAGTTCAGTCTGATTGACCTAATGTTCTTGTTGCGAGCTTCGACAGCTTCTTCGGATAGCTGGTCACTTGAAAGTACTGATTCCAAAAGTATTCTAGCATGCAATAACGACAGCCCAAAGCTGAAAGTCTCTTTTGTGTATGGCCTCTCCTTTGATTAATCATTAAATTCCGAAATAGTAGCTTCACAAATGTAGCGTCTCATAGTTGATTTGGTATGGGCCGCTCCATTGCATACCTCGCCATCCACCATTGTAAATAACATACAAATCCCATTTATATTTGTGCTAGAGAGCGCTGATATCTGTGACTGTATGTAATTTATTTCTTCATTTGTAACGTCAGTTGTCTCTTTAAGAAAACGTATTCTTATGGAGCGACAATAGCGAGGTGACGATGGCGTTGGGTTTTGTCACAGTATTTTTTTTTCAGGGCCATTGTATCAGTTTTGATGCCGTGTGATCCATTAACTTTTGAACTTGTACTTCAGCACATGTCTCGGTCACACGATGAATTTCAGGATAGCTATCTTTTTTCGCTTTGTGAAGAATTGAATAACACGGAAAGAAGCTTGGGTTCGTTTCACGTATTCTTTCATACTGATCTTTAGTTAATTCTGCGTCTGTAAACATTGAAAGTGCTTGTAACGGCGATAATTGACGGGACTGGTCTTGCTTTTCAGTGCTTTCTTTAAAAGTCTTTACATATTTTTTTGCTCTTCGAGGACTTCTTGATAGGTCTTTAACAACTTTGGAAATTGCAACTTTACCTTCCCCTCGCAATTGCATTTGTGTTGTGTTTCGCCTTTTGCTTCGTTCACTCGAGTCTATAAACGACTTCTGAGGTTGCCCGGGACTAACTCCTATAACAAAGGAATAGCAAAATGTTAGTAAACAAAGTCTATATAGTTTTAATTTAAACAATAGCAAAAGGAGAACGTCTATTGTGTTTCACTTACCTGCGCTCGGTAAAACAACTGTGCCCTTGAGCCATGTGGCATGTTTTTCTTCAAATCTCTTTTATTTTGTTTTAATGTGACAAACATGTTACAAAGACAATGCTTCGACAAAAATTACTTTACCTTTGTAGATATAATCCACCAAATACGTAATTCAAGACACAAAACCGAGAGCATGTATCTAATTTCACTGTTAAGATATTCAACTTCATTAGATAACTTACTAAGCTGGCTCAATAATGTGTACAACTCGCGATGCTTTATGCACCTAGGTTCGATTCGAATGAAGTGATCGATATTTTCTTGGGAGTATTTCATTTCAAACAACCGACTTCTTAACAAGTCTGTGGAGAATACTGTGAACTCAACAAGTTGAATTAATCATGTCCAATTGGAGAAACGTAATTCCAACCAATTGCCTGGGTGCTGCGAACCGTTCCTAAGATCCAAAAGCCTCAATGGACAATCTTGTCGGTAGGTGGGCACCAGATTCCAGAGCGCCTGGCACTATGACTTTGGTTTTTTCCAGGCAACGCACATGGACACTGCAGTATAGTGAAGATCTGACGATCTTAATTGATTGGATTCACATCATCCAACAATTTTAAGTCACCTATTCGAGATACGAATTCTATACATCACTTACAAAATTTAGTATTATGAAATTAAATTCCGCTCGATATAGGAACTTGTCGAAAAAGTTGAATTGTGTAAAATGAATGGAAATTTTTTTTATGTAGAAGCCGTTCGAGTTGTATTATATAAAAGTGTTATGAAAATATTAACAATAACGGAAAAAAGTATTATGAAATTAGATGGCCGCTCGATGTATGAACGTACGAGGTGTATTATATAAAAGTTTTATGAAAATAGTAATAATTATGAAAAACAAAGTATTACGAAACTACCTAAGTTCGGTCACTGGCCGGCAGAGGGCGCTAGTGTCTATAAAACCGTGTTCAGTTTGTCGTCTCTCCGGCAGAGGGCGCTAGTGTCTATAAAACAGTGTTAAGTTCGGTGACTGGCCGGCAGAGGGCGCTAGTGTCTATAAAACCGTATTAAGTTTGGTGTCTGGTCGGCAGGATATAGGAACTTGTCGAAAAAGTTGAATATTTCGAGTCTATTTCAATTATAGGCGCTCAAAATCCGGAAGATCCTGCGAAAATCGCAACTCCAGGTTCAATATTTAGCGATTCCTGGCACCCAAAGTCATAGTGCCTGGCGCTCTGGAATCTGGTGCCCACCTACCGACAAGATTGTCCATTGAGGCTTTTGGATCTTAGGAATGGTTCGCAGCACCCAGGCAATTGGTTGGAATTACGTTTCTCCAATTGGACATGATTAATTCAACTTGTTGAGTTCACAGTATTCTCCACAGACTTGTTAAGAAGTCGGTTGTTTGAAATGAAATACTCCCAAGAAAATATTTATTAATATTTAATAGATAAAATATTTTGACTCCGATTTCAACCAAATTCCGTACATGGGGGTTGAATTATATGGGGATTCGATAAAAATTGTCAGTTTTCGGAAAAAAAAATTTGACAAGGGGAAAATCCGTGAAAATCAAGCGTCTGATTGTCCTCCCATTAATAGCGAACCGTGCCACTTTTTTGATGACGCTAGAAAGTCTTATCACGCATGTACTCTATATTCTATATTTTTAATAGATATTTATTTTTATGTTTTTAATTATAATTATATTATTATTTGCAAATTCCAAAAAATATGAATTTATTCTCAGGAACGTTTGCAAATTAGTTGAGAACCAAAAAATAATGTCGCAGTTAAGAAAGCTGAAAATTGTTATTGAAAATACTTTTTATGGAAAGAGCTACAAAAAAGAATTGTAACATCATGGTGATGACTTTGGAAATGTCTAGAAGACATGATGATTAGAAAAGTAATAATAGATGAGTTAATCAAAACTAAGCACACAAAGACCTTTATACACCCCTTTGATTTTTTGGAGGTACCTTGACGTCACCGACAAATAATTTGCTAACAAGTTAGAAATGGTGTATTCCTAATTCAATGTTACAATGACATTAAATTTAGAAGAAAATCTATACAAAATATATAAAAGCAAAAATTGATAAATGGGTTGCAAAAGGTGTTTATTTAAGAACTTACGAAGTGATAAAATGTTAAACAAATTTGACATTTATGATCAGTATAGCCTGGAAAATCAGCATGAATTGATTGACACTTACAAATGTTGTGCACTGATCTCTGGACAACATACGTTTAAGATCCTAATTGAAGCTATAGGACCGTCTTATGCTTTGCTGATTGCTATCTATATCAATTAGAAATTGATACGTTTTCTTGCAAAATTGCTTTTTTTGGACATAGAGGATTTGAAGGAAAGAATGAATCCAAACCAATATTCTCTATTAGATCTAGAAAAATACACCGTTTGCTGTGGTTTCTGCGTTAGTTGTCTTATTTGACCTTATTTCTTCAATGGAGATCGCAAATGCAGGTGACTTTGTTTCAGGCGAGAAATGATTTAAAAAAATGTGCCATGCGTCATCCGACTTGGTTTTGACAATTAGAACCAGCAATAAATCATGTTATTCATGCCAAAGGACTAGTAATGCTTGAAAAAGTGGCCCAAAATTGTCGATGACAGCCTTAAGTCCGAGCTTTCAAATGTATTGGAGTAAAAAGGATTCTGATAAAATTATGAGTTTGTATTATTTTTGAAAATTAAGTTCTATATCGAGTTGAAAAACACATTTTAGAATTTTATCAGCCGCTAGCGTCCTTAGTATTCATGCTAAATTTCAGCGTCTTCTATCATTTTAGTTTGTTTACAATTCTCCATTCTGACTCAAGTGTATTCTATGATTATTACGTTTACGTTACGTTACGAGCAAATTACGAATATCTATCTGTAAAATTTATATTGATAATATTCAGATGTCGCATAATGAAACTCTTTACACAATTTAAGATGCAAAAGAACGTTCCAAAACAAAGAAAATAGATGATACAAAAGAGAAACTGCTACCATCTGAGGATATATCTAAACCAAAAATAGATGACACAGAAGAAACACTAGTACCATCTGAGGATATATGTAAACCAAAAATGGATGAAACAGCAAAATATAAATTCGTTAACGTTATAGAAATGAAAAAACGCGACGGAATTTACAGCAAATGGCGAGATAATTTAGTTAAGACTGTTTGTCCTTGTGGTAAACTGAAATGTGATTGCAATACTAATCCTGCTATCAAATCAATTAACGTGATTCAGGGTGCTGTGTGTGAAAATTCCGAAAAAGATGGTAAGTTACACGTCAGCATCATGTACGTAGAAGAATTTCTCTATTCCTTTGAGTTTACATATTCAATTCCGTATTCTGTCCTCTCTCCATATCTCTATCGATTTTTACTTGAAAGAATGTGAAGAGTATCAAAGAAGTGTTTATACTATCGTAGAGAATTTCACTAATTAGTAATTACGAAAAAAACTAAAGTGTGGCCAAAGAAACGTGTTACTGAAGCGTTCAGATCAAAAATATTATTTTTAAGGAGCCGCCCAATTAATAGCATAATAGATGTAGTTTAAATTCGACTAGTCACATTGTTGTTTCGTTATAATTACTTTGATTGTCGAGTTTGCGATTTTTGTGTTTAATTTTACTGATTCGAAGTTTTTGCATCTTCAAGTAAAAATGGAACGAGTAGAAGTTATCGTATCAATTTCCACGAGGTTTTTTATTTATGTTGCTTACAAAGATTTTTTTTTTTCATGCTGGTTTTGGTTTTTAATTTGAGGGCATCCCTTTAAAGCTACATTGAAATTTCTCTATATTGAAAACAGCGAAATTTAAATTCCAGCCGCGGTAGGAGTTCATTAGTTTTTGCTAACAATCCAAATAACGAAGACTGTTTTAAGTGTTCCATGTTTCTTTGACTTTCAAATCACTTAAATATTAAATACCTCGTTAAAGGCCAAACAGCAATACCAAATGTGCTTGTTTGTGTCAGGTTAGATGAATTTAGAATGAAATTTTTGTATACACTTATTCAAATATCTCAATTTTCTCGATTGTGAAGATATAACGTCACCAAAGACGTTATAAGAGGAGCAACTTTACACTGTGTCCCATTTTGGTTGAGACTGCACTGTATCTCAGTTATTATTAAAAACATGCGGTTTTCGCGACCCTGTATCATTTTTTGTAAAAATTTTAAAGCCAAAAACAGAAATATCCAACTAATTTTGTTCCTGAAATACTAGGCGAAAATAGAAATCTTCACTTTTGGAGATGTTAAAATATAGATATTTAAAAACTGCCAATCTTAAACACTGTGCTTTAAAAAAATTTAAATCCACCACTGACTTTTATGTATATATAAAAGCAGATTTCATTTTTCTCTATCTCATACAAAACCTGAGAAATAATAAAATCTCCATAATTGAACATTTTTGTTCTCGCCTTGTATTTCAGGAGCAAAAGTAGTTGGAATAATTCTGTTTGTAGTGTTTGTGGCTTTAAAAGTATTACAAAAAGTGGTAGAGTCGCGAAAATCGCATATCTTCAATAATAGCTGATATACAGTGCAGTCTCAACCAAAATGAGACACGGTGTATATGTAAATGATATGCGAAAACAAAGACGTGAAAATGGGCCAAAAGTTTTCTCCTTATAATTGCATGCCGTACTACATTTTGATTTTTATTCGCAAGTTTTTGGGCGCTTAAAGTCTTGGTGGCCATCCGCAACCACCTTCATTGCCAAATTTAATACTATACGACTTCTGGCCCTAACCAAGGGCAGTACTTTTAAGTGGATTTATTCAAATTTTATACTTTGTTTTTAGCAAATACTCGCTGGGTTTCGTGAGATATTTATCCTCGTTACATTTCCCTGAAATTATAGGGCGCCAAGTGTTCAAAGGTTCTTTTTGTCAGAATATGTTTTTTCTGTTACGTGAAAAACATACGTATAACTGTCGTTTCATATGCAATAAAGATGAAACTTAAAGTTGATTTTTAAAGTTCCAGGAGAACTACCAACGGAAGCATCTGACAAAGTATTTAAATCATCGGAAAGAAACTTTGAAGCATTTGAGAACGTATCAAAATCGGAGCAGATATTTATGGGGGTAGATGATTCATACAATCAAAGTTTTATGTATCCATATTTTGATAAAACGCAAGAAACCACAAGAGAAATGACCCAAGAAGAAATAAATATGAGTACTTCGTTGCAAGAAACTGATAGACAAGAAACGATAATGCCTATAAGAGAATTCGCCCGAGAAGAAATGAAGATCAGTACATCGTTAGTGCAAACTGATACACAAATGACCATATTGCCTACAAGAGAATTGGCTAAAGAAGAAATAAATATGACTACTTCGTTACAGCAAACTGAAACACAAGCAACTATATTACCTGCAAGAGAATTAGCCGAAGAAGAAATTCATTTGAGCACTTCGTTACAGGAGATTGATATGCGAGCTACGATAATACCTACAAGAGAATTCGCACAAGAAGAAATACGTTTGTTTACTACGTTGCAGGAAACTGATACTCAAGTAACACCGACGCAAGACTTTATCCAAGATGAAATCGATGAAGATGAAATCGATGAGGATGAAATCGACGAAGATAAAATTGAAGTAAATTGTTTATTTTTTAGTATCTTTTCTAAACGAATTTCTTGATCTGGTACATCTAAATGATACTCCTGTATGTACACTTTTCACAAAAATATTCTAGGCACAAATTACCAAATGGAGTTTCTTCGAAAAGTCACAAATGACTCAAAAGCTTTAGATTTCATATAAAAAACTGTGACGAAGTTAAATGTAGCTTTTAACCAATTAGAAAGAGTTTTTTTGGTTATATTTATGATTTATTAAAGGTGGAACCGAAGATTTTGAAACATTGAATTAGTAGAAAAAGTTCATTTTTATGAAAAAAATGTATTGATTTTTTCATAAAGAACTTTGAAAAACCATTCAATTGAGACTTTATAAGATTGCAATACCTAAAATAAGGGAGTTATTACGAAAATAAGAATCCCTTCATTTCATGGCGAAAACATTATTTCAACCCTTAATACTGCCACCCTAATTGAAAGAAAACTCGAATCAATTTATTTGAATACAAATAATATAATCAAAAAGTTTGAATGGTTTTGAGAGCTTGATGCTGAAAAAAATTATGGTTATAACGAACAAAGCATTTTTTAATATACTTAAAAAATTGTCTTTTGTAATAAAATATGAAAGATACGTTTAAACTGCTAGATAACAAAAAAGGTTTTTCAATGAATATTTTTTTTATTTTTTCTTAACCTCAAAATTAACCGGAATATAACCTTACAAAGTTCACTGTAGCGTGTTAGGCGAGCGGCGCATCCCCAAAAAAATACACAAAACAATGAGTTGACTGACCACAAAACGCAACGAAAAAATCAATTGGGATCGATTAATCATGTTATTGGAAAAAAAACTTAATAATACTTTTTTGTCTCGATGGTCAGTAATTTGTTATCAACTAAAAGTTTGTAAAATCACGAAAATTGAAAAATCGTTACGCTGATCATTTTCTTCGATAAAATGGATAAAAATAAACACATTTTTAATCTTGGTACTTTTTTGAAAAATTTTTCGTTTTCTTCTTCCGCGCAATTTAAAGTCAAAAATCGAAAAAAATTTGACCGAAATTTTAAAATAATGAGATTTCGAATTCACACCTTCAATAAATGTAGACAAAAAGTATATACAAAGCTTTAGAAATTAATATTTGTAATTCAAAACCACCTTGAGCGTTTAGACTTTCTTTAAATTATTTATAAATGTAACATAGTAACTGTCCTTTACAAAACGTAAGTAGTCACAAACAAGAATCCTGACTATTTTTAATTGGTTTTACAATGTTCAAGTGACAGTTTAAACCAAGAGGCTAAGATATTAGAGGAGCAGAAGTGGTTTCAGATACTGAGGAAAGCATCGTCAAGCAAGCCCGCTAAAACCAATGAATAAAATCCACCCGCCACTCCTTCATTAGCAGTTCCTCTTCAGAAGACTCCTGCAGTTGTTCTAAGACTTTCGAGGTCTATAAAGCTTCCAGATGATTGAAAGTCTACTCTTTCCTGGGAATGTAATATACTGGTGATCGCTTAAGAAGGCAACTCTGTTTGACAAAATTGATTATGTTTATGTAAACTTTATTTCGTGATTTTTCCCGTCGTAATGCGATTTTAAATTAATAAGATTCCTAAAAAGATGTTGCTAGCTTTGTAAAATGAGCAACTGCTAGTCGGATTGTCTCTGTTCTATCACGCCATTATCCTCAAGCCCTGATCGTATTTGAAATTGTCGTTGAATACTTGATGCCCAGAATACTACGCTTTCTGACTTAATGCATATATGACTTGCTTTCTTTGCTATACAAAACCACAATCACTTTACCAAGACCTATGAAAGGGCCGAAGTGTACTTACTTTCTGCTTTTTAGCCACCATATCATTAAAGTTATCGCGCACTTGTACGTTACAGATTGGTAAATAATTTAACAATTAACTATCCTGGGATTATTCAATAACAACTTCTCATATAACATTCACCTGATTTCGAAATTTATCTTTTGAATAATTAAACCAAATAAATCTTGCTGGATACATGTTTATATAGTGGTTAAGTTAGGTGATCATTTCTTCCCGTTTTTGGCGCGTCGTTCTCATACAGGGTGGCGCAATAGAAAGTGCATATTGCGACATCTTTGGTCACGAGCAAGGTTGGTATTTGCTTAAGAAATGCATAGTCGATTTTCCACTTTTGACAACAACCTTTTTTCAGTTGAGGCTCATTTTCATTTAAGTGGGTTCGTAAACTGACAAAACTGTCATTATTGGACAGAAAAAATCCAAAAATGAATCATCAAAAACCATAGTCCAAAATTAACGGTATGAGCAGCGATCTCAATCAAAAGCATTATTGGCCCTTTCTTCTATTCACGAGGACGAAACATCACCAATAACAGAGACCGCTATGTTAGAGGGATATTCGACTCCAGAACTTGCGAGATCAAGAATAGCGAAAACGATAACTTAGTTCCAACAAGATGGAGCAACCTGTCACATATCAAATGAGTCTATGGCGGCTGTGAGATAGATGTTTCCTGCAAGACTAATTTCTAAAAGAGGTGATATCCCTTGGCTCCCACATAGCCCTGACTTGACGCCTTTTGATTTTTTTGTGGGGATACCTCAAACATAAAGTACATGAACAATCCGAGAGACATCAGTCAGCTAAAGGAAAATATCCGCCAGGTAATGGCAGCAATCACCCCAGATTTATTGACAAGAGTTTTCACAAATCTGCGTTCGCGTTTAGATGAGTGCCGTCATTTAGATGATGTTATTTTCAAAAAATAAACTTGTGTATTTTTTTAGCCTATACTTAATAAATGCACATTCTATTGCGCCACCCTATGTATGTAATACAGGACATACAGGATATGTAATATGGACAGTTTCTATAAGTAGAAAGCTGTTCCGACTATGGAAGACAGAATGGCAACGATTTCTCTATCCTTCGAGGTTCCAGCTCGGTTCTGCGCATTCTCAAGCATGCGTAGTATAGATAAAGTATCTCGAACGAGTGAGAAAATGAATAATGTCGGCAACATAACGTAGGGTAATTTTTTCCCATACCAACTGTCCATTTAAGAGTATTACATATGGTCATTCTAGTCTAACCTGTCGTAATTTAGATCGATTCAGCTACGTTTCCAGCTTGTGTATGTAGATTATTTAGAATTTGCAAAATGTATCCATAGAATAAACCTCTATCTCAATGCTTTAATCAAATTATTATACACTATACCTCACAGTTTTGCGTGCAATTTTAAATTGCCAGGTGCGCTAAGTCAGATTTATTAGCTTTAACTGAAATAAATAGCTGTTTTCGACATTTCCAAACCAAATTCTATATTATTCAAAGTAAACCATTCTTGACTTACAGCGCTTTTACCCGTCGAAGCTGAACATTTATTCAATCGCCTACTATGCCATTGCTCGCTTTCCTTTTCATTCACCCGGCCTAATACTTTTTCAATCTTTACAAACTTTCATTTTCATGTCGTGATGGTAATTGTCAATCTATTTTGATTCGAACCTATATGTAGTCTGATTTTTTCGGAAAGATGTTAGTCCAATAGAAAGTCTTTCTAAAAGGGCTGCTCTAGACTTTGTTTAGAATATGGTCTGCGTTAAACTGAGTTGGATTTTTTAGGAATCGTTGGCGATGTACTGTTTACTACTACCACTACACCAACACTCACAATTACACTGTCTAACGCACGTTTCGATAGATACCGTCTTCAGAGGTAAACAGTTTACCTTCAGACATTATAATTGTTGGTGTAATGTATAATGCGTTGTAAATGATAAATCCTTAAAATGCCATATCTTTTGTTCATAATTTCTCAAATATATTTAGATAACTAGGCTATGATATATCCATTTCTTTCTAAAAAACTTCTCCGTAGTTGCTGATCCATGTCTTGAGTAAGCTTTCATTTTACATGACATAAGCATAAGTTACAGTGGTTTCATCTTGTTCTATATGGTCATATGACAGAAGTTTTGTAACACACTATTGTTACTTTTCAGATACCAGCAGAAGAAATTGAATGCACCGATATAACTATTAAAAGTGTGAGTGAGCAAAGTAGAGATTCCACAGTAAACTCAGAATGCAAATTTCTGTAAGTAAAAAACAACCGAGAATTTTTTAGAAGTAACATTTTAGATTCATTAGTTATTGAACTAAAGCTAAACTTTTTCTTTGTTCTTTTTATTTGAATTGTTACATTTTCTACAGTAGTGGTTGCCAAAAATTCCATTGAAAGCTACCGGAAATTTTGGGCTACGTTCGAGTTGGTAACCCTTACTTTTGTTCTGACTGCAGCCGATAAATCGTACTGCAATATACGGTTATCACTCGTGTAGGCGAAGTGAAGTTATGGTTCTGATGGATGTATTGAATTCATGCGAAGCTCTTTCCGGACAAAATTTTATCATTTTCATGCAGTGGGAAAACAATTATTTTTTCATGAAAGTGAAAGCTAAATGTTTGCTTTGTATTTTGAGTGTGTTGGTTAGGAAACACGAAAATGTTGAGCTTCATTTCAAGATTGTTCCACAGTGGAATCGTAAAAGAGTATCAGACGTATTTAAACATTAGAGAAGAAGAGATGATGCACTTGAAAGCTCAATTAAATGCGCCCAAAATAATTTTTTCACGACGCTGGAAAGAAACAAGGCAGCTATTGATGTGTCATTCTGCATTTTCGAGATTATCGGAAACCGTACGGATATTAAGGGAACATTAATTAATTACATGAGCCATTTTTCGATCAGTTTAGACTCTCCTCCCTTAGGTGAGATTTGCTTGGGCCCTGCAATTTTTTATTATTATTCGGAAAAATCATAAATCGTTCTGGTATACTATAGTTAGTTTATCTAAATTAAATAAAATTCAAACTTTTTTAAAAGTTTTACTCAATCTATGGAGTCTCGTGTACTTTTTCAATTGAAATAATTGGACACGTGTCATCTGGGATTTCTAGTGCTGGAAAACAGTCTAGGGGAAATGTCTACGTTTCTTTCATCTATCCATTCCAAACTTTAATCCACAACGCACAGCAGTTCTCTTGTACGACGCTTGACTACACGCATTGCTTGAATCGTGACTAGTTCCTCGTCGAATCGCATGAAAAGCTGATCTGTGCTTCTGCAAATCTACATACAAAGCGAAATAAATACCACAGGTCTTAACAACATCTATTATCAATAGTTTTATCGTTTTCTTCATTACTCTCGAACTGAACGATTTTAATAGCCATGAGAGTTATTTTAGCTGGCAAAATGAATTTTTAAAATAATTTGACGAGAGATTTTCGATTTTCCTTCCTTGGTTTAAATGAGATTTGGTGAAATTCAATTGAGCCTATAGCCCCCAATCTTAGCTCTCGCAATTAATGGATGTGTCTCAAGCTGCTTTTTAGAAGCTACAATAACATTATAACTAACAAAGTCATCTCCGCTATTAAATCCTTTCATCTTCCTGCTAATACAGTGATGCGAAGAGTTGAAGTTATGAACTGAGCTCTGATGCAACTAAAACTGACTTTGATCGCTGTAGATCTTTTTCTTTGCAACTTGACGAATCAACTAGTATAGTCAATATAGTCTAATTATTTTTGTGGGAATCGATTAAGAAAATTTGAGACAAAAAAGAAGCTGATAAAGGTTATATCACTGAATTATAATTTTACCATGTGAAAAGCTTAAAAGATTCATGTGAATAAATTGGTGGGCTTAGCTACGCAAGAAGCTCCTTCAATGGTAGGTGTGGAGAAGGATTTTCATGCCAAAATTAGTGTCTTACCATTGCATAATACACCAGCAGTAGTTGCGTAAAAACGCAAAAATCATTATATTTCAAGACACTGTGACACGAGAATGTCCCAAATCCCGAATTTATGAATGGCGTAGCACAAACAATGAAGACATTATATGTTTCCTTGGAAATTTTATTTGGATGGGCGTCTGCCAATTTCAATCCATTGAATCATAATGATCCAGAAGTTTTTCATAAGATAACAAAATAAAAGATCTATTTCCTCGAAATCCAGCCCAGTTACCAGCATTTTCATTACGAAGAGGCAACTAAAGATACGTTACAAAAATTTCTCTTTTAGTTAAATTATTGATTAAAAATTTACAAAAGTCCATCGCCCCAAATAGAACGTTTGTATAGATATAAACCTTAGTACCTTTAGTGCAGAAAATTCATATTGTTCATAAAAAGCTACAAGCAGGAAGAGCTGTTCCAGCAGAAGGCAATACAGCAGGGCCGTAGTCAGAACCAAAATTTTAGCAGGGCTATTAGATTTTTTACCAGGGCCCATATTTTCACATTGAAATATACTGATATTTTAATTTTAAGGGACGATTTACGTACGAAACATACACCGCCATTAAATATGTTTTTTCCCTAAGAAATAAAACCAAATTGAGTGTTAAACATGTTCTATTAAATAAGAATAAATTTATAAATTAAAAAGTTCTTTAGAACCAAACATGAAAAAAATATTTTATTCTTTGACTTACATGTGAACAAATATGCTTTGATAAAAAACAAAAATAACAGAACACTTTTAAAACTCATAACATTTAACACTTATTGTTAGAATATCTACATAGAAAATCATAAAAACAACACAAATACAAATAAAATAAATTTTCAGACAGATAATTAAAATGATTAAAACTAAAAAAGTTGCAATTTTCTTTGTTTACGATTGTTAAATTTTATTAAAAATGACTCCATGTCGAGGGACTCTGTTCTTCGACTTTCAAAAGCCAAGTAAATTAAATCGGCCATACGAGGCTGACTCATAGAATATCTCTGTGGTCTGTTAATTGCAGTTAATGTTGAAAACGAAGATTCATTTACTGCAATATTACACCCAAGGGTATATACTGTCGCAAACAGGGCGTATGTATTTTTAAATACTTCCCTTTGTTTATATAATTCAGCAAAAATATCTGACTTTGGTTTATTGTGCATGTAATCCTTGACTACTGCCAACTCCTCCAGAGTTGGTAGTGAAATCCCTAAAAAAATGTATAACACAACTTAAGAATTGCTACAAAACAAAATGACACCCAACTTTTCCAGATATTTGATTTTCTCCAGATCAAAAAGCTCAATGCTACTTATTGCAGTAATTAGTTCATCATTGTCAGAGAACCTCTCGTTTCATAGGGATAATACAAGGTCCAAGGACTCAAAAAATTCGGCTTCAATGCCACTTTTACTGGCATTTGGTTTATTAGACATTTCAGACGGCAGTTTTTCCATTACCAGATATTCCTTCATAGTTACGCTTAACTTTGGTACTCTCTTTTCAGTTGGTATTGCTTCCGTATCCTTTAAAAGTTGTGAAGCTTCATTGGCTAAACTTTGATAAGTCTCATTTGTTCTTAGATCTCGAATTTTATTTTTTACTGACTTAATAATTTCATTGGCTTCCTTTAGACTAATTGTACGAGCTTGTAAAGCTGAATCGGTAGGTTCTAAGAGCCCAAGTAACTTCTTCATAAAAACAAGGGTGAATCTAAAGTCGTATTCCAACATAACTGATTTAACCCCAACAGATTTGACTGATAAATCCACAGACCAACAGATAAATGACCGATCATTTTTAAATTCATCCAATGATCTTAATATTTCAGTGTAGTTTGAAAATATAACTTTAACAATTGCTATATGCCCAGACCAGCGCTGCTCCAATAGTCTACCAATAGACTTTCCCCGATAAATAGCAGCCACTTTTCCATGTCCAAAAAATTCATGTAACATAACAGTTTGGTCAAAGAAGTGTTTAATTGAATCTATTTCTGAAATAGTTCGCACAACTACAAGATGGAGACGATGGTTAAAGCAGTGTACGTATGGAATAAAACGTCCTAATGATTTTTGGATTAAAGCAGCTACTCCCCTCTTATGGCCGCTCATAACACTAGCACCGTCATAACATTGGCTAAGAAGGTGTTTTGTATCTATTCCATTATCATTAAGAATATTAAGTGTCATATTTGTGAAAGTTTTGGCATCTAACTTTTCTGTAGTGTAAATACCTAGTAAAGATTCAAACACTTTACCATTTTTGACATATCTTACTCCAATTGATACATTTTCTCTGTTGTTTTTATCTTTTGTGCCATCTTCAAGTAATGTAAACCATGGTACATCTGCAGTTTTTAGATCACCAACAACTTGTTCACGTACCATTTCAGCTAAAATAGCTATTATCTCATTTTGAATATCAGGAGATGTATACTTAGCATTTTGAGGAATATGTGGAAGACATTCGGCCAATTTTTCGTCCTTTTTAATTGTATATTTAAATAAATTTAAGAATAATCCCCGCTCTTGTTCATGCTCAATGTCATAATTGCCCCGAAGAGCTAGTTCATTTACTGTTAAAAACTGAATTATCTCAGCAATCGACTCAACATAATATCTGTATTTTTGCAAAATATCACTATTGATAAGCGTAGACACAGCAGTGCCAGTTAAGTCTCTGATTTTTTTCTCGTTCCACATTTGCATAGCTTTAATGTGAACTGCCGTTTTTTCATGCGCTGGAAATCCATTTTTAAGATCTGTTGCATTTTTCCAGTTACTAAATCCGGAATAGGTATACACCGTGTGTCCTTTGCTTCCATTTGGTTGGAACTGACGACATGCATAACAAAATGCAGCATTTAGCTCTTGGGAATATTCTAGCCACAAAAATCTCTTATACCAGTTAACTTGAAAAGACCGGTTATTTTCTTGTTTGGGATAATTAGCTAGTATTATTTGTTTTATATCCTCACCTTTTGGTGCCAGATCTGGAGCTGAACTGCTGGTTAAACTGGATAAATTGGTTGACCCATCAGCATTTTTCTGACTTTTGGAATTACTGCCCGATGTATCAGGTACAGAGTCAATAGCACGTTTTTTATTAATTGTCTTATGTCCATTTTTATTCAACTAACTCACGACACTCGCTCAGAAAGTCAAAAACAATACTAAAAATACTCACCAAAGCAGCCGCAAAAAATTTCCCTTCATAAAGAAATAAATATGACAGCTACATGAAAATAATTATAAACGGATTATCGCGCCGGCGCGGCAATTCAACAGGTGGCTCTCGTCTTTCGTAACTTTCCCGACTACCGAGTGCCAAGCAGGTTCGCTACAGACTAATTTTCCAATCCAATGTGTAAATCTTTACGCCGCCGCGTCTTAACCTACGCGGCACGCGGTGGTCGGCATGGCACAGGACAGGACTCTACCCGTATAAAAAAAATATATACATATAGAAAATAAAACTTGTGAAGTCAAATGACTTGCCGAAATTTTTGACGCGTGCTTATAGTATTTTTTTACCAGAGCTCAAATTTTTTTTACCAGGGCTCTGCCCTGGCCAGCCCCCCTCTAGCTACGGCCCTGCAATACAGGTATATTAAAACTACAGGATTGCAACTCAGAATATATTGTCTATAAAAGCTACAAACAGGAAGAACTGTTGCAGCAGAAAGCAATACAGGTGTAGTAAAACAATATAAAATTCAACCAAAAATATACAGGTATAGTAATTCAAACGTGGAACAATAAGAGTGATGTTTGCACTTAAAGCAGAAAAAAAACCGTCTAATGAAAACTGTCAATCTTTGCAGCAAAGAAATTTAGAAAATAAGCAACTGATATCGACAACAATAAACATAAAACTTACATTGATATATCTGACCAAATAAAAAAATATAGACCTCCTTTACGTAAGTGGTAACGAAAGAACTCATATGTTTGGAAAATGCCCCACATTTGCATCAAGAAATTGCAAATACGAAGATATTAATAACGAAATTCAAAAAATTTATTTAGTTACAAGAATCAACATTCGATTCACATAAGCACAGGTCAATTCCAGTTTCTAGTCATGTAATTTGGATTACCAAGCATTGAAGTGATCCGAGAAGCAAAATCTGATACATTTCGCGTTTAAAAATAAACTTAACGACAATCAACTATTGCTTCTTGTGTCTGTTATTGAAATTTTGTCGTGCATAGGGTGACGATTGTCATGGCATTCAATGTGTTAAATAAAAACTTTTCGTAGTTCATTCGGAATGGAACGCACAGTTTCGGTGATTCTACCTACCGGCGAAGTCGAGATAATTCAAAGAGAAAATGTGGATGACACAACCTGGAATAAACCAATATTTCCAAAATTGGCAGTTTCTTTGGATAGTGCAAGGTGTTCTATAGAAGCAATGAGGAAAAAACTTGGAAGACGCGGACCCAAAAATTCGAAAAATCAAATGACGGTCAGTAACATTCTAACTTAATAAAAATAGTACTCTGTTTATTAAATTTTGTATCGATATCTTCATAGCCTTTGTAGTTTCTTGTAAGGCTATTCAATTTTGTTTCTTTTTTATGGGCCATTTTTTAGTATTATGTTAATCCAATTTCATTTAAGTAGCTCGCTCATACCAAAAAGACTCAATTGTTGGTGTTACAGTTCTTCAAGCTAATTGGATAGTTTTCTCCTTCTTTACCATGTTGTGAATCTATTGACCACGTTAAAAATAGCGTACAAAGGAAAACGTGGAACGTATGTTTGACCAAACTTTCATGCATTAGGGTATGAACAGAATAAGTGGGTCGCGGTCGAGATCCATGTAAATCAAACATTTTGTAGTTAACCAGGCCTAACATAACAGTTAAGTCGTTGTAGAGATGCATCGCGGTGCCATCCATCAGGTATACATCGATGCTTTTAAAAATCAAGCTTTAGCTGGCTGCTTCGCTGAAGCCGAGACTTCACGTGTAGTTGCAGTCAGTACTCAGCAGTTACTGTTGTGATAATGGAGGAAGAATTATTGCCGCCGTTCACAGTGTTTCTGTTCTGTGGAATAAGTTCCACAAACAACACCATAACAGGCATGCCCTGGAGAGGAAATGGAAGTATATAAGAAAATGTTTCTGGGGTAATCCTCATGTACGAATGAAATCTATCGGGGTCGTTTTTTAGTTCACCGAAAAGGTGGTGGTATTCTCCCAAACTGTTTCTTCTATTTAATGGGTGGACTGAAAACCGCTTGTTGTGTAGATTTCCATCACTTAGTTGCCGCTGACATTGCATCACTATACAAACTTGTATCAAACAGCATTGCACGAAATACAGGATTTTTTTGATTAACGCACAACACATATCAATTTCCAATGGTCTGAGCTGCACTGACAACGCGGATGACCTCCTCGATATGTGCAGTCGACATCGACCGTGACTTAACTTGTGGTTTCCATCGCGACCTACACCTCCACCGCAACCCAGATGAGTACTCTCTCTTATGGGGTTCAACTCTCAAATGTGTCCGCTTTAAAGCAATAGTTCAATAACTTTTCTCAATAACACTCGCAACTAGGGGCAATCTGAAAAGGAAATGTATTTATGAAGTAATAGAAGTAGATGAATAGATTTCAAAATAAATCAAAAAACGTAGCATCATGCAATATTGCAGTGATTTATATTTTACTTTGAATATTTATCCATGTAGTAAACATCAAAAGATGCAAAAAACATATTCCATTATAATTTCCAAAAAATGATCAAAACAAATTGAAAAACCAAATATTTTTTATGTTACTATTGGATAATTTGTTTCCCTTACCTCTACCCACTGTAGAGCCAACTTTTCTAGAATGAATACATTGCAACCTCAAGATTAGGCGCCTAGAAGCAAAATCCGCCAACTCCACCTCCAGAAATTTTCGGAAAAGTAGAAAAAAACTCACACAGACCAATCATAATAAATTATTAATTTTTTTACTAAAAAATCAATAATTTGTACTTTATAACAGAGCCAGTTTCATAAAGATTTTGCAAAGTATCATAAAATAAAATTTAATGTTTTGTAAGAAGGGAAGTATTTATTATTATACTAGATGACACAATATTTGTATCAATTTTCTCATCAACAGTAATGTTTTCATCTTCTTCATTGTTAAGACTTTCGGCTTCTCGGTTTTCCAAATCTTGATCAATTTTAGCGTCTCGTGGTTTCTCCACCCTTGTTCAAAGTTCTTTATTAACACTTTCGCAACAACCTTTATTTTTGCAGCTTTAAGGCTATCCCCCTTGTTGATGGTTGATGGCTTTTGGGTTTATGTGAGATATATTAAACTTTGGTTTTGTGACAGATTTTGCTTGACAAGTTTCAGTTCTATAAAAGACTTCACCCTGGAGCAGAATGTTATTTTTCTTCTTGTTCTTTTCTAGCTTAATCCTTTTTTATGAATTGAACTTAAGTGCTACAAGTTCGCTTTTGTGTACTTGTCAGTTTCAGACTCCCACTCTTTAACAGGAACAGTGTCTCCAACATGATGAACGGTTCCATATTTCCACAAAACTTGAGGATAGTGTCTTTTTTCAAATCTTTCTCAATCAATCCAAATACCCTATGGCAAATAAATCATAAAGGGTAAACAACTCTCAGAGAATCATGGATAGTCACGTGATAAAACTATGTGCTCCTATTAGCCGATTTGGATTTGGATGTTGAGTTTGAAAATGGCGTAACTTCCTTTAGACTTGACGGATATTACAACTAAACTTCAAAATATACTAGGATGCGGCAGGATTTGCTACAAAATAACAGTTGTACTGACTTGGCGGTTTTTGATTCTAGGTACCTCATATAACGACTTCCTCGATTGAACAAATTTTTCTTAATTCCCTTGTCCATAAATCAACGTAAAATATACCTTAACCTCTATATAACGAATTTTTAATTATCAAAAAAAAGTTAAAATACCTCCAATTAACGAATTTTGTCAACCCAAAACTTTTATATAAAGTTCCCACCAATGTATGACTCTTAATCTCATTGTAAGAGATTGATGCAGCGACAGATTTGACGCGCTTTTGTTCGTAAAACAATCTCTGTTGTTTGATTGATTTACCTCTTCATAACTAATTTTAGATCAACGTAACCTCAGTTCAACGAATTACTTGATATAACGAATATTTACTTTTTCCCTTCCGATTTGTTATATCGTGGTTGCATTGTATAGTCTTCGTTTTTGGATACTTATATTGCTATTCATGTCATCGTATTTAAAAAAGATCAGCAATTATTAACTTATCTGATAAGAGATAATTTAGATGCCCAAGCATTGAAAAAGCAACAACAAAAACAGACCCTAAACAAGAACACTATTACCAAATGTGTATTAAGACTTTCACGGCATGCCGCGGCAGTTGCAAACTTATTTTAAAGCTTTCTTGCGACCACGTTTATATATATATATATATATATATATATATATATATATATATATATATATATATATATATATATATATATATATATATATATTAATAACTTCATTAGGTTTTTCACATACTTTTATTCGAAGATCACTCATAGGTACACAAAAGTTATAGTAAACGACTGTCCCTGGCGTTCAGCGCTCTCACGTATTCATTCACCACTTACATACGCCGAGAACGACTTGCAAATAATTTTATGAGATTTTCAGGATGATATTTAAGAAACTTTTCTGTGATTTTTTTAATTGTTTTTCGATGTGAAAGTATTTTTCTCTATATTCATCCAACAAGAGTATGAAATGTAATCTATATATCAGTTTTGTGTAAAATTCCGACTTATTACATCGGAAACTAAGTCCAAAATCTGAAACAATAAAATAAATAAAAATTATATTTCAGATTTCCAGTAATAACTGTAATATTATTTATTTAGGACAGAAATCTCAATATTTGGAAAATAGATTAAAAAAACATCAATGCGATAATACGAAGCAGTAACAAAAAAAATTTAATAAAATTATAAAAAGCAAAACCCTTGAGAAGAGCATATATAAAAAATAGTTAATGCTTCTGAATGTTGTTGATTTTAGGTCTCCTCTTATTTAAAATTAGTGTTTCTTTTATAATTTTTTAAACTACGGAAAGAATATTTTCTTTAATGAATACTTGTTGGACAAGTGACAATACTCGACTTGAAATAAGACACACTAAAAGGGATATTACTTACTAAAGTTGATTATGAAGAAAATTGAGAATTGAGAATTTTAAACAATGCTAGATTATAACCTTCAATACATGCATGTTTTCTTATGCTTTCACCTCTTCTATTCCTTTTGGTGACATTTTTAGACCAGATTGCTTGGTGGAAAGTATAAGCCCATATCGCTTGTCACGTTACTTCAAAGCTGCAATGACTTCACTTAATTGCTGAGCTGCTATTTCGCCTTTTTTAGTTTTGTGTTGGTAACTTCCTTAGGAAGAATTTTTTGTTACTTCTAAATGTCCGTACTAAATGTGTCTTTTTTTACGCACTCACAATGCAAGTGGAATACTTGTGTAATAAGTTGTCTGTGTACGTGGTTCTGTCCTTGTTGAAAAGACTAGTAGATAGTACTACCTTTTCTGAGACTTCTGTGTTAGGGTCCTTTTATTTACCACAATATATCAGTACACGGTTTGAACACTTTTATTCCATATTTAACTCTTTTGTTTGGAATATATCGGCAGAAACTAAGTCTGCAGCGTCAAGCGACCAAGGCTCATGAACATAAACTTTTTCTCCTGGTTTGTAAACATTTTAATAGTTTTTTATAAAAATATTGGTTACGTCTTTATTTTATAATCTGTCATCAGTATCAGCAGTTTGGTTGTTGGCAAAATGAGCAAATTTCAGAATCAGCTCGAATCTATTACGAGGCATAACAGTACGAGCTAGGGATAATACCATAGATTTTGTGGTTTCTCCAGTAATACTTGGCAATTTCACCAAACCCATCCATGAAACTAGAGCCAAAAATTTCAACATATCGTCTCTGGTTACCACCATTGGTGGTTTGTTGATGGCTTGGCATTTCCCATTTTTAGTTTTTCTTCCATCCAATGTTGTTCAGAAATTCGAGCATCAGTAGTGCCAAAAGTACTTGGCACAATTGCTATCACTATCCGAAAATGTTGACAAAAGTCTTGAAAACCTAGAAGGGTTCCAAATCTGACTGTTATTGTCATTTGTACTTGTGTTACTAAAGTTTTTATGTCATAAAATTGGGTTCCTCAAAGGAATCATCACTTGAATATTCCAAAGCAAATCACTTATTTGAACGTTTTATATTTTTTCTTATATTTTCTTCCAAAAAGTGTTCTTAAATTCTGAAACAAAAAAAGTTTTTACCTGTGTATCTTTTCGGATACAAATGGCATGGGAGGTATGAATTTCAAATGAACTATTTCCCATGCCACATGTATCTAAATGTCACTTGAATAAAAATCCAAGAAAAAACAACAATATATGATTATGTAGTTTTAAACACCGAACAACCGAACAAAAAAAAAATTATATATTTTTTTAAACCGTCACTTAGGATCTGGCACTGTCGATGTTAACTAATCCCCCCGTACAAGTTCCCGTCCCGAAGTTGAAATAAAAAAATATGTTCACCTTAGTTTATATAATCTAAGAATAAGAAGCTCAAATCTAAAGCTGTGTCCACACGATCGACACCATTCGACCCGATGGGTCAACAATGGACGAGTTGCCAGACTGTCGAATCAGGTCCGTTCAGATCAAAGGCAATCGAAACGAACGCAACAGCAGGGCATGTCGCTTCAGACCTCAGACTTTTGCTTCACTTAACTATGAGATGAATATCGGTCAACACATCCACATATGGACAGGCCGATAGTCTAACTTGTTTATGGACATAGTGTAGACACAGATTAAAAATGTGGTTTATGATTATGTCAATCTTCTTACAATGACATTTATTTTCTCGGTGGTTTTAATTTATAACTGTAATTTATTTTAAATTGATCTTCGTTTTTAATAGAGTGAACTGGAAGTTAAGTCAGCAAACGATATTCACAACGAACCACCTATACGCAAAACTATACTAAAAAATACTTCAGCTTCTTCGGCAAAAATACCTTTACACGACAGTACCCAGTTGGAAGTTCTGCACCATAAATGTAAGTACACTAATGATCCACTTAGTTTTATTATTTACTAAATATATTATTCTAGCTTCCAATCCCTATGATGTTTCCACGGTTTTTATGATCCAACAGTGACATACTCAAGGATTGTATATTGGTATTTTTCCAATTTATGAAAAGTCTACAGACACATTTTTCAAGAGGAACTTGATACATTTACAATATTTTTATTCCACAAGTTTATCAATATATATTATTTATGAAAAAATGTTATTTCATTTGTTGGTTGATATTCGTATGAATTCGACTATCCCTTAATACCACAGACCAAATTCCAAAATATCTTTCTTAACTTTCATCGATTAAACAGGGGCTTCGGAGTGACAGTTTGAGATTTGGAAAGAGAAAAAACAGAAACGGTTTTAAGGACATTACAGAGGTTGTTCAATGAGATTTGATATGAATATCTTGAAACCTTGTGAGATAATGTGGTAAAAAGCATTTTTCCAGTGAAAAAATATCGAAACAATCATCAAAATCGAGCATCGTTAATAAGCTATGACTACGAAAGTATAAAGGACAGTTGTTCCAACAAAAAAAAATTTAACGTGCTTCAACGGACTAGTACCGGTTATAAAGGTAAAAAATGATGCAGTGTTATAAAAAAAAATCGTTTTATAGAGGGCGCCATAGTTAAGACTGCGAAAATTATAGCCTCCCACTGCGCTGAGATAATCTTGAATTTGGTACATCTAAAACAAAAAATTAGAAAAGCTTTTTAAAGAGGAAGGTGGCTTATATCGTAATTTACCACATTTGAATAAAAAAAACTGACGGGTTTTTGAAAAAATATATAAAATTACTGTTTTTCTTTCACTTTTATCCCATGGCAAATTTTTTTCAATTTTCTGGTAACTTACTGTAAAATACAACAAATCAAATAAAATACACAAGGAATTAAAAAAATTTAAAGATTGGTTACAAACAATAACTCAGCGCAGATTTAAAAAATGTCACTTTGAGCGTTAAGTTTAAAGAGCAGCCGTCGATGGATTCGAAAAATGTGAGAAGAAATCAATTTTATGAAAATTATAACAAGTTCTAATCCCTTAAATCAATTTTAACAAGGATCACACTTAAGGCAATAATAGAGAACTTACAATAATTAAAAAATGTTCTTTTAGCCGAAGTTCTGGTTGAGTTTGTAAAATATCCAGGTGATTTTTCCTTCTGAAACATCGTAACGTGTTTTTCACGAATTATTCATTAATCTATTCCCTCCAGTGAAAAAAGATCATCAATAGACATGATTTTATTATACATTTATTGAAAGAACACTAGTGAGCACCTGCAAATGAAATATAAATATGCAATTAGATGATTTTGAAAAAGTATCACCCAGTCATTTATGCAAACTGAAAAGGGGTCATCCAAAAATTACGTCACACGAATTTTACGAATTTTGAACCTCTCTCACCGTCCTTTTTTCAATTTATGCGAGAAAACAGCTATTCTCATTTT
Organism: Diorhabda carinulata; assembly: GCF_026250575.1. Lineage (NCBI taxonomy): Eukaryota > Metazoa > Arthropoda > Insecta > Coleoptera > Chrysomelidae > Diorhabda > Diorhabda carinulata. The sequence goes on from NC_079462.1 coordinate 19,638,337, forward strand.
TTATATTTTTATTGAATAATCCAATAAAATCAACAACAAATATTTAAACTGTGTCACTCAGCAAAAGTTGATCGTCTAGTAAACAATAGATTCGTTCAAGCCCATCAAAAAACGATCCATGGTACGTTAACGACTCTGCGCAATAGGGATTACATGTTCCAACCGGGCAGTTACCGTCTTAGGTATCGTAAGTCAACAGTTTCCGGTCTTTTCCATACTTGGTTGATAGCAAGTACTGTTACAAGAACCGAAAATAGCCGGAGATTGCGCAGAAAATATTTAAATGCTTCCAATAACCGTCCAAACTAACAGGTTAGAACAAGCCTAAAAGGAATATATTGCTTATGCGCATTTGGTAGCACTTGTCGAAGATTTGAACAAAAAAACAAGCGAAGACTCGTCTACAACTTAAAAGTAATGAAACCCTCCCCATTCAAAATTCTAGTGAATTTGAGTGTCTCATCACAACGCCTCTCTAGAAGTTAAATGAGAAATATAATCTCATAACGAGATTTATCAATAAATGGAAGATTTTAATAGTTTTTTATTCATATCTAAATTTCAAGTTATAGTATTTTGAAGTTTAACAGGTGACGTTAGAAAACTTTTGGCCTTCCTTTTCCTCGTCACACATTATCACATTTCGGTGATGCTCTCCCTCTCCTTAACATATGACGTAATATATGGATGACCCCAAATCGCTTAATTTATAATAGATCATTTGTAATAAAAAATAAATAAGCTTTCAGTAGTATACCTACAATATAACATTTGTTTCATTCGAAGTTTCGATGAATCCTCGGATTTTAGTAGATTCTGTTTATTTTGAATTCAATGAAAAAGGGAATCCATTTCGTAGGTAACTACTGGCTGTGATATGATATGAAACTACATATCACACCAGGAGTTCCTTCAAGCCAGATTCCCTCTGTTTCTAACCATTTCCATAATCAGCATGCCCGCAAAAGTATTTTTATCTCCCACGATGTAAAGTCGAATACATTGTGCTTTGCTGAACCAGCTTTATGAAATATAAAACACTCATACAACTAGATCACCAAAGAACAATATATCCGACAAAGCTGGGAAAGCTTGGTAAAATTCCAGACGTCTATATCTAGAAGGCTATATTTACAATATACACGTAACGTGCACATAATTTTAAAAATTTGTTAGAAAAAAAAAACGAATTTAAACGATATGCATAAATTTAGTACACTAGAGTCCCGCTATTCCGTTCAGCGCTAGAACAAATTTTTTTTATAAAATCCTGGACCTAGAAGTGAAAAAACCTCGTTATGGTTGCTTTTCAGTCACCAAATTATTTGAACGATTGAGTGGTACAAGTATTTTTACCACTTCTAGTCTATACAAATTCCCGAAACGCCCGTTATTTCGACCTAAATTTGACATGTAATCTTACGCTTAAGAAGTAGACGGGTCTGAGGCTAAAATTGACACGGAGCTCACTTAAGGAAATCAAATCAATTTAAAATGTAATATATTAGTTTCGTATTAAATATAAATTATAAGTAAAATTATCTCATCAAAATTCATATTCTGTAACGACTCATTTTCAATATACAGTTTTATTAATTACGACAATCGCTCTTCTAACATTATAGAGCGATGTACATTTTTTATTTTTTTTAAAACTGAGAACGACCTTTCCAGTCGGAGAGCTGGTCGGCACTTCGACTAAGGTACTTTCACAAGGCTGAAACTTTCTCTATATGTTATTATTTAATATATTTAAAGTAAAAAAATCAACTTCTGGCAGGGTTAGCGCGGTTGCAACAATATCTCCATTGTTTTTTGCATATTGCAAATTTTTTATTTAAAAAAGTGTATCTTCACAAATCTGGCTTTCAAGAATATTTTTAATTTGACAATTTTGAGTATAAAACAAATTGCCAGATGATTTGCTCAGTTGCAAGACGGATAGTACAGTACTTTCATCACAAAAGTATTGATAAAAGCATTTGATACAGATATCTTGATGATAATGTTAGGAAACATGGACCATATATCAAGCTCATCGTTGCATATTTTTATGGAATCTGGTGTTGGAAATAAAAGAAGGGTAATAAACATATCAGATCTATATAATCAATTAGGACCATTACTACCATTAAGCTTACCAGCATTTCTTGCACTGACTGGTTGCGGTGGCAATCCTTCATTTTTCAGAAGAGCAAAAAAACCTTTTTAAATCCTTAAGAAATCCATACCATATTAAAAAGCATTAACACATATTGGAATGCTCATATAACCGGATGTAGTAATAAGATATTTAAAACAATCGAAAAATTCATTTGCCAAATTTATATGGTCAAAGCAGACAACGTTAATGAAGCCCGTAACTTCAAATTCTTTTCAGCATACAAAGCAAATGATGAAAATGAACCTACTATTAAAAATGTCAATTATGATGCATCCAATTTACCACCTTGTGAATCAGAATTAAAGCAGCAACTTTTACGGACTGAATATATATCAAGTATATGGCGCAATGCCCATCTGAGATGTCCTACAACATGGAACCAGACGATTATGGATGGCTAATAGAGGAAGAAAAGTATACTTTTCAATGGCAAGATGGAAATATTGTACCATCATCTATATATGAAGTCTTGTTAAAATCCAATGAATTAGACGATACTACTTCGGGTGAGGAAATTTTAACAAATGAAGCAAGTGTACGAACATTTATGTGTAATATCACGTATTTATAATTTCTTTTCCAGAGAGCGAAGAAAATGTAGAGGACGACGATGTAATTTCGAGGGACGAGATTATTTCTGATGAAGGAGGCGAATAATTATTGGAAAAAAAAATTTTTTCAAGTAATGTTATTAAACAATTAAGTTTTTGTGTATACTGATAACGGTAGAAATTTCATGAAGATTTACTGAAGAATCTAAATGTACAAAATACTACCATGGTCGTAGATTTGGACCCGATCCCTTTCAACCTCAACAGAGAAAACTTTTTCCAAAAGGTTGGCATTCATATTACTAGTATTTTGGGACTTATCATTTGTTATTTTACCTATTAATTAACAAATTTTATTTTTTGAATCTTAGAATCCAAGAGACCCTGTTTACTTGAAAGATTTTGACTTAGATGAAAAAATGAGTTGATGAAGATTTTTGGAGGTAGCACATGAAACTATTTCTAAATCTAACCAACTTAGGAAATATCATCCAAGTAGAATCAGAAAACAAAGACAGAACAATTTCAACTCATTATTGGAACAATTGTTGAAAGAAAAGATATCTTCTGAACAGTAGTTAATGTGTAGTTTTCCCTTAAATTTTGAGCATAGTTTTGTGAGTTGTTTATATGATTTTGGTTATTAGAAGTTTTTATTGTTGGAAAGTGTGCCTGAAACACATAGATCATTACTATTTAGACAATTTCCTGGCTTTAATATTATAATATCACAGACTATAAACTTATATAATTCCGCATTTTTTAAAAAGAATGTTAGATTTGAAGAAGACATTACCCATCCAACTTTCAAACTGTACAGGTGTAATAAATATCAATCTTTTTAAATTTATAAATAAACTTGTTGGCATGAGATGTTTTTTTCATTTATCGTTTATTTGAAAGCAAATGAAATTTAATAATAATTATAGATGAGTTTTTCATTTATTATCTATTATCACTAGCGACCAATATTAATTGGTATTCAATTCCAAATTTTCAAAAAAGTGTCATCTTAGTACATAGTTTAAAGTTATGGAGGGGTGGGAGGGAGTGAGCCGTTAAGCACTAGGTTTTCAGATAGGTCGCGCCAAAAAAGTGTCATTTTAAATCAAATATTTGAACAGTTTTGCTGATAAATCTATTTATATTCTAAGGATTTACGTGGCTTTTGCCCTCTTTAGCTCTATCTCGAACCTCTCTTTCTAATGTTGGCATCTCGAAACTACGTATGAAATGATATAGGCGGAGAGCCGGTAACACTGAAAGTCCCGTCAAAGCGGAATCATAAAATTTTTATTTAAATAAATAGAACATAGGTATAGGAATAAATTAAACTCGGTATGCGTAGATTCCTATTGCCGAAACAATGTAAAAAAAATTATTTAAAAAATAAAATGTTTTACCGTCCTAGAGTATATCAATTTTTTTTTCTCCAACCATCAAAAAATGTTGACATTTTTGTCCTATTTTCTGGTGCAAAAGCTATCAATTCCCTTAACCGTACAAAAATTTGCTCGTGGCTTAGCAACACTTTTAATCCTAGGATTAAAAACGCTACTTTTGCATTCGCTCGGCTGCGATGCGATCCGCCTCGCAACTGCAAATATTGCTCGTAAAAAAATATGCACTTTTAATCCTTATAATATAATATACTATTTTTAACGTATTCGACAGAAAATTATATTGACTTTTAAAAAAAATCACGCAAACAACTTTTTTGCCGGAATGGTTTGGCATACCTATTTGAAGTGTTTGATGAGGGCTAAATTTTCTCTATCATGCCGAAAACTTTTTTTAATTTCATTTATTTTTATGTAATTTTTAAAAAATCTTGGTATATGCGCTCGAGAACTGCCGGAAAAATACCACATACCACCTTGAAGTGCATAAACTATGTTATTATCTACTCCAAAATGTACAATGTTCAATACATTTATTTTGGAGTAAATCTATTACTCTTCTTGATTAATGTTTTTTTACATACATAATATAGTTAGTACAGAGTACTGTGTTAGAGATGAATCGCAAAAGCTGGAATAGTTGCAATAGTTTCTATCATGGAGAATAGACTATAAAGTTTCCATGGTTTCTATGTAAATATTTATTACTTTTCTCTAGTTCAGGTAAGGTTGTTTTTGGGCATTTTAGGAGGTAGAAGCTATTCTCTCCCTTCAGTCTGCTTCACCTTCACCATATTTTTAAAAGTTGAAAACCAATGCTTCGTTTACACTAATATCAATGGAGCTGTCTCGCGGACATTGAACGAGGATTATACGTATTATCACCAAGAGGATGTATAAGAATTTTCTTCTACTTGAAAAAATGTTCATCTCACCAAAAATTCTCATTAAATCTGTAGGTACTGACGTGTTAATCATTTGTCTCGGATATATTCACAAATTCGAAAACCAAAAAATATGGATAACAAATAAATTAGGTAAAGAAATTAATTATTAAGTTGTACAGATCTTGCACGAGAATTGAATCCATCACTTTGTCGAGCTCTTTCAGGCTTCCATGTCTTCACAGGTTCTGATTATACAATAACTTTTGCTCGCAAACGAAAAATCAAACCATTCAACATTTTAATACAGACTGAAGAATACCAAAATATGTTTGAACATTTGACGGATCCGGAAGACATCAATGACGAAAGAAAACACATCTGTACAATATAGACAAAAATAATGTTGATAGTTCAAGATTTGTTATTTTTGAGATTTTTTGCAAGCGCCAATGACAAAGAAGAATTTGACAAAGATTTTACAAATTTCAATTGCAATATTCCTCCAAACTGGAAAACTCTAACAAAAAATTTTACGCACCATATTTATAAATGCAACGTGGCAAAATGCCACTAAGCCAATTTGTATTTTATTTGAACCAACTAAATGGGGATAGCAACTGAATCAAGAAAATAAGTTGGAACCATTTTGGTATAAAGGTCCAGCAGCACCTTAAAAAGTTGAAGAAATTCTCAGTGGCCAATTAAATGAAGAAAAAAGTGAAAAATCAGGAAATGAAACCGTTGTGATATAGATGAAATTAATTTCGATGATTATCAATAAATACACAAGTTTGAGAATAAGCTCCTGTCAATTATTTCAATATTATTTCATTGTTTCAATTATCTAAAATAAAAATTCTGCTATTATTCCTTGAATCATATTAATCCTCATATTATTTTAAATCTAAGCAGAGAAAAAGACATCTTATTCGACAAAAAACATTTACTCCAAAATAAATGTATTGAATATCGTACATTTTGGAGTAGATGCTAATATAGTTTATGCACTTCAAGGTGGTATGTGCCATTTTCCAGCAGTTTTTGAGCGCGCATACCAAGATTTTTTTTTGAATTACATAAAAATAAATAAAATAAAAAGTTTCCGGTATGATGACGAAATTTTAGCCCTCTTCACTTCCGACAAAAAAAAGTGGTGTGCGTGATTTTTTTCTAAAAGCCAATAAAATTTACTGTCGAATACATTAAAAAAATTTTTGATTCCGCTATGACGGGACTTTTAGTGTTACGGGCTCCTGGACTAATAGGTACGGCCAGTCTATAACGTTTATAGGTCCCGAGATTTCTATTATTGGAAAGGTTCATAACTTTTCAGTTCCTATATCATATGAATCAAAATTGATATCTAAGGCATTTTTAATTTCTTTATTTTTACTTATTTTCAAAGATTGTGATTTTTTAGGAAAATTTCCAATTATTTTTACCTCCAAAAGAAATTCAACATAATATATCAAATTTGATTCCATAAATGCATCTTATAATTAAAAACGTGCACCAAATTTCCAAATGGTACTATATGAATTAATGCTAAAGATTTGCTCTATTCTTCGAGTTTTTGAATTTATTCATTGAAATTTATATAAATGAACTGAAGCTACTATTTAGAACTTCCGCATGTAATGCAAACTTAAGTTGATACACCACTGTGCATAACTGAAATTTTAAAGGAAATATTATTAAAAACATTATGGTCTATAGAAAAGATCCTTCTAGGAAACTTGGAATTTTAGTTGAGCAGGTAAGAAAATATTGGCTTTTGACAAATAACTATTGTGTGTTCAAGCATGTTGCAGACACCATTTATTTTTGAAATCCACAAAACAGGTATTGTATTATATACCTGGGTAATAGAAAAATATCTAATTTAAGGCAGATACTATAAATAAAATTTTGGAATACAATGGTGTCAAAAAGTTAGCTCAATACCTTGGAAATATGAATATAAATAGACGTTTCTGTTGTAGATTGGCAAGCCATAAATTTGGCAAATATGAAATTCTACCTGTTTCTATACATTTTCATAAAGGTAAAAAACAAAATCTAATGGAACAAATGAAATAAACTATATTGATGTTCATTTACATTGATTAATGGATAACTGTTCTTCGATGTACCAGCAATGTACAAAATTTTCTCACAGTATTCAAAGAAATACAGTTTTGAAATTACTATTGAGAAAAATCAACTGCTGAAATATTCAATTGGCCTAATAAATATCTCAGAACACACAGAATAGATACAATATTAGCACTAATTAACGATGGTTTGTTTTACCCCTAATTATAGGTACAGATATAAAAATTGAGGAAAGTATATAAAGACAATTTATTTACAAACATTAAGGACATTCCGATTTTAAGAGATCTTTTAAATTTATGACATGCAAAAAGGACAAAATTTATATAGGAACTTAATTACAAATATATAGAAGCAATTTTTTTTCAAACTGAAATTTTTATGGAGGGTACAACATATTAAATACAATTCCACTGTTTTAAATGAGATACCCGTTTTTTTTTCAACGCCTTTTCTCCTGATGTCGAAGTCGAATATATGTGTCTCTTATTTTGAGTACCACAAAGTTTTAAAATAGAAATAAGATAAAATTGAAATATTCCAAGAATATTTATATAAAGACATTCTTCAACAAACATCACTTAAAAATAACCAGTACAAAACTAATATTGTTTCCTCAAGATAGTTCAACTATTTTGAAGAGCCTAATTATTGTTCTGATTCAGTTTGAAAATGCTTCCACTTTGTTCATAAAAATCTCGACACTTCCAATAATATTGAAGTAGTTTTTCAATTTGGAATAGCCAGAATATTTAATCGCTATAACTGATGCAAAGATTAGTCTCTTAAATTTTCTGTGTAGCGAAGCTCCATCCTATTTCAATATCATTTGCTCCATAACTATGGAACCTCTGGTATTCTATTTCCTAAATGTTTTTCGTGTTGATGTGTAGTTGGAAAATATGAGCTCTACAATCAACTTCATCATCTAAGTTCAAGTTTACACGATGCTGGCTTTAACCCATTTGGTATATTTTTCAAAAATTATTATCAATTTGTATGGTTTTATTCAATTGAAAGAATACCAAACTCTTAGCATGTAATTGTAGTAAGATTGCCTTAAAATAAAAGCAATATGTCAAATTCCTTGATTCATTCTTCTCATAATTAATTCACACCTCATATTTCCCGTTTAAAACTTTCTTGTATCTATTGATCTTCACATAAATTGGAAAATATTCAGATTTTTTATAATACATGTTTGTAAGATATAATCCATTGAATATTAAAGCATATCATGCAGTTTGTTTATTGAACTAAAATCGAGCTTTCCAGGTGATTAAAAACTAAGGAGAAACATACAAACATAAGCATTTACATGTAAGATCAGAAGAAACAGAGCTAATAGAAAAATGAATATTTGAAAAAATGAAGTTGTATGTAACATGTCCAGACTATATATGCATATTTTATTTGAAATCATTTTGCAAAATTAATTCAAACGGTGAATCATTTAAGAAATGAGTCTCAAAAACTTATTTTTAAAAATTTCTCAATAAAACAAGAAGTGCGTGTTTTATAAAAATTATACTAATAAATGGTGCCATGTATGTTATATTATGAAAAAATTATATTTTAGACATTTGCACATTTCAATACCCATTCAATACAAGGCATTTGCTAAAACTAATTCCTACATTGTGTTATAACAATATGTATTTGTATTCTAGTAATAAAATCCAACAAATATTCCACTTATTTTCAGTAAGTGGAATTTCTTCATGTTTGATACAATAATTCAAATACTTTAGTTCCTCAATTAAAAATTTGTACTTTCTAAATGTCCACAAAAAACTTTGAAAATAATTTATGCATCAAAAGAATCAAGACAAAAAATTATGTTCTCAAGGCAAACATGGGGATTTATAATCAGATGAAGTATAAAGAACACATGTTGAATTAAATGTTATCACTATATATGGTATTTGTATATTGCAAAATGCAAAAAGATAATCATAACTATAAACTTATTCGACAAAATTTGATTAGTATTTAATTCAACACGAGATTCAATCCAAAACTTTTCCAGACATAAATTATACCTATAGTATTTTCTAAATAAATGTTTGAACATTTAAAACAAAAATCTCAATCTAAACTAGAATGAAATCAAAATATAAATTGTAACAGGAATATTTAAGTAGCATTATATTATATATTGTTTATATTGAGAGATTAATAGAGAAACAGTTGTCATTTTGGAAATTGTAACAGGTTGAAAAATTAAATATGTAATTGCTGAATCTAAAAATTAATATTTCAAAACAATAGGTATTTAAAAAATATCTAGAAATGTTTTTTGATTGGTCATAAGAGTAAAATTATACATATTTATTTTCTTTACACATTTAAAAATATTTTTTCTTATTTCCATATAAGAAAAAACCAGTAGCTATTCATTTTAAGTACTCTTTTTTTAGGTTAGCATAACTATAACAATTATTAACCTTGAATTAAATTTATCGAAACCATGAACTTGATAATAACCAAAAAATATAAGCAAGATAAATATAATTTGTACTGAAAGCGAGAATAAATGATGCTTAACTTACTTTGTCCCAGCGATGCCGCTATTTATCGAAAGCGTTGTACCAGCATTGGGAACTGCTGCAACCTGTTGCTTTGCATCCCCACGTAAAATGGGGCGAATAAGCGACATCGAGGCAAAAAGCGAAGCGAAAACTCTCCCAACGAAGTACGTATGTCCGTTGAAGGCGAGTGTTCCATCTAGTCACAACCAAAAAAGCATGTAACGATAGACAGAACACAAGCCTTCACTAGGCAACACAAAAGCGAGGTTATGTGAAATTAATGCGATAACAATTTAAACGTGGCTAAATGTACATTACAAAATGAGTAAATTATGTAAGTTTTTATAGGAGACTTACCGGATGATCACTTGACCAAACTGTAAAACCGACGGAACCACAATGGCGAAACAAGCCTTCGAGAACAATGGCCATGATGGTCATCGTACCTTTGGCGGGAAGAAGTGGGAAGCGGAAGAGTCATGCGCCATAACGATGAAAAAAGTGCGGGAACTTTAAATTTATTTTGACTTACTAATTTTAGTTCAGAATTATAAAAATGTATAAATAGATATAATTCAAATGATTTTGGTGCCGACATGTTGAATATTTGCTTAGAGTACAGACATCAAAACCTAGTGATTTATAATGGGAAATTAAGATTACTGTTGAAACTGAGTATAGGGAATACAATGTTATATAAGGGAAATAATTAAAAATATTTAACCAAAATGTTTTTGGAATCAAAAAATAGAATGTTCATAAGATTATTTTGTAAAAATTATGTTAATAATTTATTATGCAAAATTTGAGGTCTTGATTCGAGATGTATTCGTGCTGTGTATAAGACCACTACTTAGCTCAGAATCCAAAAAGGACTAGTTCTATGGTCAAGATCGTAATCTACATGTGACCTGTCATCATGATGAAAATTAAAAAGAGTAATGTTATTTAAAAACAAATTATTATAGACACAATCGTCATATAATATGTTAATTTTATCAATAAATTCTGAATTTAATGAAAGTTGAATAACAAGAGATATCGTGAAAATAAAATTTTATGAATACAAGTAATTTTGCTATACCCTTCAGGAACTTCTAAACAAATAATTATTATCAATTTAGATTTTATTACCTTATTAAATAAAAATTTTCGATTAGTGTTATTTTAAAATGTAGTTAAGAAAATAGATTGTTCAATGTTAAATAGATTGTTGTTATGATTATTGTATAAAAGTAATTGTTTTAGAAAATGTTTCTCACACGTTTTGGGAAGTATTTCAAATTAATGTCTTCTTTCTAACTCAAAAGCAAATCACACTTGGATGAAAACATTAGGTGTCCAAAATCTGAATTGATAAATTTTATTCAAATTCTACAATTCTGTAACAATAAGAAAGTAAACTTTTAAAGTTTGTAAAATATTTCTTAGATTATATTTCTAGCAAATTCAGTTGAGATAGAAGAGTAAAATGTTAGTCTATTGTTTGTTCACATGTTTGATTTCAGTATCCAATTTTAGAGATAATATCGCACCTCCACTCAAATAGTGCCGTGAGTCAACAAATTAGAAAATCTCTTTTATTGTACTATTGGTGCTAGAAAACTTTTATCTTAAATTATGTCATGCAAATGGTTACTATTGTGTTAGCTTTATCTATTTTTGAGTTATGATCCGAAAAGTGAAGTTTATAATTTCAAAGACTTGACATTATACAACATACATATGTGTAAGTTACGTTGACGGAAGTACTGAGGTACAATTATTAGTCTAGATCAACAATTTATATTTATTGTAGTTTGAACACTTTACGTTAGGGCTCTAATATTTATACTGTGATTATTACTGGAAAAATATTTTTTTTTTTAAATTAAGTAAAATATGAGAAACTAAGTAAGTTTATGACTCAAAACTTGTATGCATAACTGTAATTTGTGTGTCCATATGTAGATATCAATGGTTTATTAAGGTCATATAAGTTAAGCTCCTAGCAACTCTCAAGTTTAATTCTTGTTACACCTTGGTACAAGGAAAAAAACAAGTGAGGGAACTAGGGTAATTGAAAGAACATATTATATTGCAAAATATTATAACCATTTAATAAAATATGTGTATATAAAATAGTTAACAATTTGAATACAAAAAAATACTTCAATATTAAGTACAATTATCTAATTAAAAAAATTAATATCACCTATCCAAAATAATCTGTATTTCTTGAAAACTCTTTCCTTTTGTCTCAGGTACAACAAAAATAATAAAAATGAGTGCACATAAACAAAAACCTGCAAATAACCAGAAAGTACCTCCTCTACCCAATGATTCGTTCAGGTTGTTAAAAAATTTTGTAACTATAAACGACATTAACCACCCAGTGAATCCAGTAACTGTAGCTAAGTAAAATTTAACGTTCGAAGGTAATACTTCTGAAGTAATGGTGAATGGTAATGGGCCGAATCCAACATTGAATGTAATGACGTATGTTATTAAACAAGCGATCGGTATCCAACCCCAGTTTTCTAGGGAACTATCGCTATTATCTTGTAAGTAAAAATATAGGCCTAAAATTACTTGTGAAACAATGCAGCCTATTGATGAAACTAGTAAAAGGAACTTTCTGCCTTTTTTATCCACAATCAAGGGTCCTCCGAAGCTAGCTAAAAAGAGGACAAATCCTACAATTATTGCAGAAATTTCAGCTGGTATGTTTGTACCAGCCGACTGAAAAATATGTTCAGTGTAAGCCAGAATGGCACCTAAACCCGATAATTGTTGAAAACTACTTAAACCTAGTGCTACCAAGAAACCTTTTATAACGTATTTTTTCCTTAAAGTATTCCATATATCACCCTGTTGATTTCGAGATTTTTCCAACTTAATTTCTTGAATTTCATCAGCAGCTTTATAATTTTCTTTTCTTCTTCTTAACCTCCTAAGAATCCTTTCAGCTCTATCATCATCTTTATTAACAAAATAATATGGACTTTCGGGTGCCATCAATAAGAAAAAGATGAAAAAGGTTATAGGAAAAATGGCTAAAACTATATTAAACCAACCTACTGGCAAATAAGGACCTAGCACATAAGGAAGTAAATCCCCAAAACTAGCAAAGGTACTGTAAGATACTAATAAGAGTCCTCTATATGAATCTTCTGCTATTTCAGCAACATACATAGGAAGAACTATATAAACTGAAGATAGAGACACGCCACCTAAGAAACGACCCACATAATATAAATTTATATCAGTGGCAAAAGCAAAAAACATAAAGGAAAATATATGCGGTACTGCCAAGAATAGTAGAACCGGTTTTCTTCCCACTAAATCTGCCAAAGTTGAAAATGGTAAAATACCAGCCATTGCACCAATATATTGTAATGATCCTATCCAAGATTCTTGATTGGTCGTTATAGGGCTGCCTAAGGGATTCACACTGGAATCATTCGAATTTAATTTTGGCAAAATTGGTGAAGACCATGTCAGCGTTGTGTCTCCAGTAAGAGCCAGAAGATTACCTGTAAAGAATAATATTATTACAATCAACATAAATAAGTATACATATACAGAATGTATGGAAAATAAATGAAACAATTTATTATAGACGAATAGTTCCGGTAGTGATTCTAGAAATAATGATTCATATAATTATTCTGAAAAATACACTGTACCATAAAATGAACGCATAATTTTAACAATCAAAAAATTGTCGTCTAATTTTTTCCAAAACTGTAGCGATCGGGCTTGAAAAATTACTTTGGTATTGCTTCAATATATTTTTAAAACGTTCCAACTTTATGAAGTATATGGTTCTTTATGAATACTGTGTATTACTGTTTTACAACTTCAAGGTATAATTGAAATCAATTTAAACCTTCAGGTGAAGGTAGGAAGAACATAACCCTAGGGTATACAATTTTCAATGGGGTTAAGGTCTGGAATCCTTGTGGGCGGAGCTAGAAATGTATTTTCAATTTAATGAAGCAATTTTGTAGTACTCTGGTCACGTGAAGGTGTGCAAATTCCTCTCTTATAAAAGATGCACATGGTACAACATACAGTTATGGATATGGAAGCTGTGATGATGATCTTCAAAAATCACAATCAATTCTGTGCTGGCCTCGAAACTAGTGTTATCACAGACCATAACATTTCCCCCAACAAAACTCACAATTCTCTATTTTATGTTAACCATAGTATGGACTGAATGTTTTCTTGTGAATAAAATGAAAATAATAGAGAATTCTGTTAAATTTGATTGTATTGTATCAGTTTTTATATGGTTAGAGTATAAATTTCTTTTTAAACAGAACTATTATGTCTACTTGTTATTATCCTTCTTATTCCTTTTTTGTTTGATTTTTTTAACGACTGTTAGATCACTATAAATTCACTTTAACTGAAGCCAAGTATCACTTCCTGGGGAAGTTTTAGACACATATTTGAGGTAACTTGTTGAACAAGGAACTCCTGGAGTATCCAAATTCAACGGAATGAATAATATCAAGTACATAATCACAAATTAAGAGAAAGTACAATGTCTAGTTATGTACTAAAGAGTTCTCTTAATTTATACTTGTAATCAGTTGTGTCGTTTATTAACTCAAAGTCTTTCGCAGGCTCCTTTCTGAAATTTATGAAAATATCACACCTCAATACCACATTTTTATCCGAAGCTTGAAAAGACAAATAATTACCATTCCTGTAAGTCATAAGCTTCTTATATAAACTTTTAATCTAAAAGCAATGAAATTTGTTTCCTTGTTAATAGATTAATGAAGATATTCTCTTCAAGAATATTTATCTGTACTGGAGACAGTGGCGGATTTACAGATTTGCCGCCTGTAGGCTATTCAATACCTCAGTTCACAATTATTTAAAATACAATTTTTATTAATAAAATTTCATATTTATAATTTTAGAACTATGATTTAGTGTAAGATCCTTGATTATTTCCACGGCAAAAATTGTGAAAATACATTATTTTAACCAAAGAAAATTTTAATCATGTACTACTTTCAAAGTGAGGTTAGGTATGTTGTAAAACTATTCAACACTTATATAATATGAAGAAATATTACACAACGAGTAACATTGATATATATTTTTTATTACACACAGTTTAGCAACAAAAAAATAGTTCTCCACTGTTTTCAAGCAAGAAAAGCTTCTATATCTATTAAGTATACTGCACATAACACCATATTTAAATTATTATTATATTACTTTTATATTTGTAAAAATTTCAATACTCGTCTTGTCCGTGTGAAAAATATATTTTTTTTTTGTAAATCTAAATAAAAAAATTTTTAGACAAAATGTGCCGGTCTAGACTACAGACTACTGGTAAATCCACCACTGAATGCAGATATATAACTTGATCAAAAATCAGAGTTTTTAACATGTTCTGGGTTATTTTTTTGAATTTTATTATTTGAAATGGAAAAACTTTGAACAAAATGTGTCGGCCTAGACTTCAGCCTACTCAGATTGCTGGTAAATCCACCACTGATTGCAGATTGATCGAAAATCAGAGAAAATCTTTTTTTCAAAGGAAATGAGATCATGCAATAGTGCATCAAGATTTTTTTATGGTAGGATTTTAAGGTATTAAATACGACTAAAAATTTTTTTCCATACATCGAATAACAATTTTTGACAAATATTCGAAACCTTCCTCTCTCGATAAAGGTAAGAACAAAAACAATAGTCCTTTTCGAAATAGTAATCCTTGTAGCTATGAGTAGATAAAGCAATAATTTGTGATGAAACATTTATTATACCTGTATAATTACGATAAATAAAAATTTAGTTTGCTTACCACAAAATGTCACAATATAGGCATAGTTGATTTTTTCTCTAAGTCCCATGTTGCTTCAAAAAAATTCCCTTTTTCGAAATTTTTTACTCAAGCTTATCCTCCTAAAATTAAAAAATATTTACAACAAAGAATGGAGTCCCCTAAATTTATCTAAACAATCCTACAGTCCGAAGGGCAATTAATGGGTGGAAAAATATACATAAAAGCAGCATTGGATTAAGAAGTAGTGGAGCTAAAATCGACTAGGAGCCCACTTCAAAATCAAAATCAGCTCAAACTTTTTTAAATGTAATATATTAGTTTGAAATTAAATATAAATTATAAGTAAAAATAAAATTTTTGGAAAAAAATGCAAATGTTGCCATAGATCCAATATTGCTTTTAAAATAAATGATCAATTTAGTAAATTTCCGGGGCCTGGGGCTCTAGCCCCCCTAGACACTCCCTAAATCCGACGGTGCATAAAAGTTAAAAGTTAAACTAAGGTGAATAGTACAAATAAACAGTAATACACTTAGATGAAATGTTGACATAACGCATATTGTAAAGTCTTGTCTACATACTGGCGACTTTACTAATGGCTTTAGTTTGTCCAGTACTTAAAGTCAATAATCCGACTGAGTTGAAAAATTTGCGTCCTATAAGCTTGTATGTATGTATGGATTTGGGGTATCGTATACACTGCGATCCATAGAATCTATTGTGTCCCCATTTCTAGCTGCGATACTAAAGAATCCAGTGTTTACAGCTGACCCACTCTTTTTGAAAAGTCCAGAATGTGGGTTGGTTGTTGTTGCCAGAGATCTTTCGTCTTCTATTTCATACGCTCCCAGGTGCATTGCTCTAGAGTTCACACTTCGAAAGATTATGGATAGAGGTTTCGCCTTCTATGCAACAAAATCTGCACGCTGTATTATCTGGTAGGTCTAACGTCTTCAGGTGTTTGTTTCGGCGACGGTGCCCCGATAGAACCCAGTTAGTATTCAGTGAATCAGATTTTCGCAAAAAATTATCAACAGTTGATGCATACTCGAGTCAGTTGGCCTTACTGAGGAGCCAATAGTTTTTTACTGAAGCTGGGTCATTTTTGTGGTTAGTTATTATTATTTGATAGTGGTTGCTATTGTGGAGATCATCGGAGGTCTGCCAAGAGAGGAAAGGAGCAGATTTAGGGTCGAATATGCTTGAGTCGATAGCAGAAAATGTATCAGAAAAAATATTGAATTGTGTGTCTGAGCCATTATTAATTTTGCCCTTCCCGAAAAAGTATTGTGAACCCCACATTGTTTTATGTGCATTGAAATCACCTATTAAGATAAATGGCTGGGGTAGTTGGTATATCAAATCAAGGAGCCTTTCTTCTTTCAGAGGATGATTTGGGGGAATTTATAAAGAGCATATGGTGAGTTTATCTGGACAATATGCAGTTATAGCGATAGCTTCAAGTTCTGTATTCAAAGGGAGTAAGGTTGAATAAATATCATTGGAAGCGAATATTGAAGCACCACCACTAGCTCTTGAACAATTAGTCCCGATATAATGATAACCTTCAAAGGATTTAGGTTGCGGTAGATTGGCTCTCGTGAAGTTAGTCTCCTGGAAACATAAAAAATTTGGGTTGTAAGTTGCAGTTAGGTGCTGGATTTGTTCTAAGCGCTGATAGTATCCGTCGCAATCCGATTGTAGAATAATGAATTTGATAATTTATCTGATAAAGAATTAATGACACAAGTTATTCTAAGTCAATATATTGTTGAGATAGATAATGATAATCAGGGTTGGAGTCGTTTGAATTTGTAGAAGTTTAACTTGCAAGCTCGGCAGTATCACTGGGGTTCAATTTTTGCTCTAGTTTTTTCTTCAATCTAGTGATACGATTTTTTTAAGGGATCTGTCAGCGATAATTGAATATATGTGTGCAAGATCTTCAAGGAGAACATTAATGTTGGTGGTGAAATTATAAGCTTCTTTTAGAGGATCATTATGAGCGAAGGGCCGAGAAGTGGGGCTGATTCCTCAAAGGTTTTTGTCATCAGTTTTGGATTTCTTTTTTGGAGTAGTTTTGGGTTTTATGAAAGAAGTAGTTGTGGGCGGAAGTGTATTTTCAATTTGTTGAGTTATATGACAAACACTATTTGGAATAGAAGGGGATTCAAGACAGGTGTCATTGGAGTGCGCTCTTTTGATACCAGAAAGAGTGGTGATGCTGGCTAGATGTATAGATTGTTGAATAACTGAAGGCGCTGTATCAGAAGCACGATCATAGGTTTGGAGTACGTGTAGAGGAGAAACATTAAAAAGGGATCCTTCTGTTTCATGGCTATTGCTGATAGGATGGGGATGATTGCAAGATGGTTCTTGGTGATTTTGACAGGAATCTGCAGTGTGGCCAGTTTGCTTACATAGAAAGCATTCAAGTTTGTCTGAGATAATGAAGATTCTGAAGCTTGTATTTTCATGTACGATTACTATAGAAGTTTGTATGTCGTGTCGTATGTTCCTTATCGGGTATATGAAGATTGATCGTCGAAAACTGAAGATATGAGCATATTCTTCCTCTGGCGACCCATATGGGATAAAGGACATAGGAGAGGCAAGTTGCAACCCAAGTTCATTCTTGAATGCAATTTCAATAATACAATTAGGGATAGAGGGGAAAGTAATAGTCTTTTTGCAGGTATGATCAGTCTGCGAATAGGAATAGTTTGGTCTTTAATTGTAATGGACTGATGATTTTTTATAAGGTTATCAACAACAGGTACTGAGGATAGGTAAATGTATATTCTGTGATTAGAAATGCGAGAAGCGAATGTTATTCCTTTACGTTACGATTTCACCGAATGCCTTGATGTAGTCAAGAAGGACAACGTCTGGAAGAGCATTCATAACGATTGCTTGGCTTCTGCCTGGAAATGATGTTAGTGTTTGAAACCTTTTGGGTAGATTTTGGCGAAGCTAGATCCACCAGATTGCAGCTGAAATTATTTGGTAATATTTTATATACTATATATTGGAAGAGTTTGTCTGGCCTATTATTTTGTAGTCTGTATGAAATTTTAGAACAGTTCGACTCACCAAGTATATGTAAACTGATAATATTCGACAAAAAAAACATACAATACACATTTACTAACGCGTATTTAATGACTTTGTAAACAAACACCGAGTTAAACAAAAGGTACGTGTTCACTCGTTGATCGACAAAATCGTACTCTTTTTTTTTAAATTGAAATTTGATTCATAAACACATTAACTTGATCTATAACGAAAATGTTATGTTGTTTACGAAGTATGTACGATCCTGTCTTCGACTTTCCTCCCAGCCTTCGTGCAGTTTGTGAAAAATAAAATAAAATCTTCATCCGTAACAATTGGTACGTATCTGGTATGCAACGAAAAGAACGTATTATATAATTATTTTTTCTATTGGTTATGAAAATTGGACAGTAGAAAACTGGAAACAAATCCTGTGGCCTGATGAGTCCAAATTCGAAAAACGAAGAATTTATGTTCGTCTCGGATATTCAGAAAAAATTCACCCAGATGCTATAACTCCAACTGTTAAACATTAAGGTGGTTCTTTGATGGTGTGAGGGTGTTTTCATATGCTGGAGTAGGGGATCTCTACAGAAATTGTTACTACTACATATTAAATACGCATGTTAACCCTTCTGTGATGCGCCCGAATGGGCGTGAGTAAGTGTTTCAGCAAGATAATGACCCAAAGCACACATCTAAGCTTTGTCTCAACTATACAAAAAATAAAACGATAGATCTAAATCCAATAGAATTATTGTGAGATGAACTGGATGTGAAAGTTAGAAAATTGATTCCCATTTCTTTGGATCATCTTTGGAAGGCTCTTCAAATGTTTTGGAATAATATATCAACTAAACTAAAAAAAATGTCAAGTGTAGTTAAAACATTAGTGGCGGTGAGAGGTGGTTTCTTTGATGAAAAGAAAATGTGGCAATTTTTTTTTCAACCTCGCGGGCATGCGTTGTAGGCGATTGCGAATATCTCGTACTACACACTCCGCCATTGTTGACATTCAGTCTGCGTTGTGCTACGGCCACGTAAACGTGTCCGCCATTATTGATGCTCACGCCAAATGTGATTCGTTTCTACAAGCTAAACGACTTGAAACAGAAATAGACTAGCTAAATTAGAATATAGTCAAAAATGTCTCGACCATTAGCAATTTGTTGTTCGTTAGGAAAATAGGACACTACTCAAAATATCCCTGTTAATTGGCATCCTTATAACTGATATTTTTTATATTGAACACTCCCTGTTTAACTGCAAGAGGGTCGGTACAGTTGGTATCATATGTTATAGTGACTATCATTAAATAGTTTTTCCACATAGCTTTTCTTTTCTTAAGAAATACGTAAATTAGCTCCAAAAATTAACATGAAGTCAGCCAATTTATGAAATTCCGCCAATTTTTACGAGGACGGTTTTTTTAAACTCCGATCGATACGTGCAGCCGCTACGCGGGCAGAAGCCGGCATGTACTGTAGGCAGCTGCAAGGCTCTCGCACTACACACGTCAGTCGGCGTTTTGCTACAGCCACGTAAACATGTCCGCCATCATTGATGCTCCCGCCAAGTGTGAATTGCGAAATGTGATTAGTTTTCTACAGGATGAAGGCCATACTGCTGCAGAAATCCATTGGAGAATGAGTCGTGTGTATGGGGAAAACTTCATGAGTGATGGTGTTGTGCATGTTGGAGTGAAAGTTTAAAGATAGTCTTAATGATGTGCATGATGAATCTGTCGTTTCAGATGACCTTGTTCAACGAGTTGACAGAATGGTTAAAGAAAACCGCAGATTCTTTGAAGAGGGTATTCAAAAGCGTGTCCACAGATATGACATAATCTCTTCGGTGATTATGTTGAAACTTAACCGTAAGTGTACCAATCTTTTGGTAATAAAATTATTCTTTTAGATGATCCGGTCTTTTATTTATAGCCTATCGAAGGTTGAAAAAAAACGGTCGTCGTATGTGCATGGTTTTAATCATAGAACGTTATCTTTTAATATTTTTAAAATAAAATTTGTTTTAACTTGATTTATTTTACGTTTAATAATTGTTATCATCTTTTCCGGAAACTTTCTGTCGGCATTGTATATTACAACTCTAAAGATGTATATACGTGGCATACTCATGCATATTGTGACGATTACAACTTTTTGAATCGTTATATCTCAGAAACGGTGGCTCGTCAGAAAAAAGTATTTAGTTTGTCTGAGGTATTTTTATGATAAAACTTACCGTTTTGCTAAAAATTTCAAAAAACCCATTTTTTTCAACTTCTGATCTCGAATAAAATTTTTTCCATATACGGGAATGATGGGGAACTTTAAAATTTTATTTTTAATTATATTTTAAAAAAAATTTCTTATTTTCAGCTTGGTGGGAATTTATGTAGCTTTACTCTTATTTTTTGGCCTAATTTGACCGTACTAAAGGTGTTATAAACATAAACTAAATTATATCTTTATATATAATATAGTTTTTTGAGTTTATCACGAACAGAAAGACAGAAATCTAAAGAGTTTGTTTTTTTATATGTGGGGATTCAATTAAATTTGAAGTAATATTCTATGTATTCATTGAATATAATTGTGTTCAGATTACAAAATATTTTTCAAAATAAATATATTTCATTATGCACATAAATGAAAGTTTATTTATTCTTCCGAAACTTCTACATCACAATTCTTGTACTCATATATACAGCATATTGAGCATACTATTAAAAAAACAAGATATCTATTTTTTGTTTTCCATAAATTATCAAAAATTATGATAACAGATACACTATTGATGATTTACTACGCTTTTTTCATAGCATAATAAGTTATGGCAATATTGCATGGGGTGGTGCATATAAAAGTATTTTGCAACTACTGCAAAATCTTCAAAATAGGATACTTAAAATAATAAGTAAAAATTCTTTTCCACAAAACAAACCAATCAATGTTACACAAATGTTTGCACTAGAAAGTCTCAAGTATCATTATAATGTATTAAAAAATATATATATAAACTCGAGCAGTACTACAAGACGTAAATTAATACAGCTTCCAAAAACATACAAAACTGTAAGTAATAAAAATAACAAAATTAAAGCAATAAATATATTTAATATGTTGCCAAATGAACCTAAAGAACTAGATATAAGTATGAAAGCTTCTCACAAAAAATTAAAAGATTGGATTATTGAAAATATATATATGTAATAGCTAATAAAGCAAGAAGAACGATCTCAAAGATATAGATTATTGATTGTAAAAGATAGATTAAATGGGTAAAGTTAAAGAACTGGGTTTTAGTTTTAACTTATGGGTATTATATTTCGAATATATATATATATATATATTAAGATAAGACTTGATCCTGTTAAAGATATTAACAGATGATCTAAGTCTATAAAACTAAACAGGAATTATACCGACGTTGATTAAAATAAGTATTATTGTATTGAAAATTTTTATATACTGTTACATTATACAAAACAGGTTGTATTAGTTTCAAGTTAGTTGTAAGGGGAACAAACATGGCCAGGAGGGTCTTGCCATGCTTGTCTTGCGTCTCCAGACTGGCGAACAGGAAACTCGTTTTCCTCTGTCGGATTACTTTGTGATTTTGTATTACTTTGTAATGTAATGTACTATAATTCTGGTAAATAAATAAATAAAAATTTCATGTAAACAAGAGATAAACAGTATTCTTAAAATTACTTACCTTGTAGTCTAATTAGTTAGCTTACAAGTTTTTCCCTTGGATAGTAACCTATGTAATCATGACAGTTATACATCAATACCTATGGATCTGCAACAAAAATTAGTAATTCAACTCTTAGTGTGAAAATTTTTGACACTAATTACAATTAAAAATTTTTTAAGCAATAGCAATTTTGTTTTGTTGTAGGGCGAAAGTGGATAGAACTTGGGTTCGAATAAATGTTGACCTGCAGTCAGGTGTCAGTTAAATTAATTGTCATACTATTAGGCAACGCGTAATTTAGGAAACGTATAGCACGTGTGAAGTGACGCAGCATAGCACGTATTTTTGTAATCTACAAGATTAGATACATTGACGCAAATTGACAACACAGCGCGACCTGACACGAAATGCGTGAGCTCACAGACGTGTCCCGCTGTAGTTCCAACATAGTTTGCTGTGCCACACGTGCGCATGACTAGCAAGTCTTTACTTAATTTTTTTACGAAAAAATGACAGAAGAAAAGTTAATAGAGGCAAACACAGAGAGCTCCACGATTCAAAAAATTGTGATTATATGAAGATGAAACTGTTCACTGTTCACTTTTTTTCTCTTCGATAGAATAAATTTATTAGGTGATTTAAATTTCTTCCTCGTCAAGGAATAAAACAACATTTCCTCCTCAACATCTTCCGATTCTGATCCAGAACTTAAGTTCAATAATAATAATTAATGTCTACTCTAGCCTAAACAGCTATCACTCCACTGCAATAACTTTTTGTGATTTTTCTAAAGCTTTCGATTTTGTTAATCATAATATTTTAATTAACAAATTGCAGTACCACGGTTTCAGAGGAGCACCTCACGCATGGTTCAAGTCATACCTTAGCAACAGAAGTCAGCTTGTAAAGGTTGATACAACAATATCACCTTTCAAGGCAATAGAATGTGGAGTGCCCCAAGGCTCAGTACTAGGCCCTATTTTGTTTCTTCTGTTTATAAACGACGTCGCCTATCTACACATCAGTGGTAAAATATGTCGATTTGCACTAGTTCCTCTAAATTTTTATCATATAAAAATACATTGCTGCCTTTTTTTATTAAACAACACCATCACTGACGTCGTTCAATCTGTAAAATTCTTATGGCTTGTTGTAGACAATTCTTTCTATATATTGCCGCCTTATCTTTGCACTGAGATCAGTTTCCAAAGAACTGAACTTATCCATCTCCTTAACAGTTTATTATGCCCTTATTGAGACGCATCTCCGATATTCCCATCCCTTCTAGGGTAAATGTGGTACGATTCAATTTGAGCGAACCTTCAAACCACACGAGATTAGATATTTACTGGGACTAAACAGCAGGGCTACCTACAGGGACTTCTTTAAAAGATTAAAAATTCTGACTCTTCCTTCCTTATTCATCTTTGAATCCGTCTGCCTAATTCGTAAGCACGCTTCTCCAATTTCAAAAATGTCGTTACACGGCTATCCACTTAGGAACGCGGAGCACAACCTTCACCTACCTACTCCATGTTCAGAATTAGTTAAGGGCTCAATATTTTACAAGCAAAAAAAAATGCACAACCACTTGCCAATTGAAATTTCGCAATAATTTGAGGGCATATTTACTGGCCTTCTATTCTAATAATAATATTTAATTTCGGACATGCTGCATACTGGTTTAATTTTTGCTTTGGATGTATGTATAAGACTTATATACTACCTATTACTATTACCTATAATATTTTTATCAATAAAGCATTTCTCTCTCTCTTTGTTCGATTGTCAAAATGACGTTTATTGATGCCGTCTACTCGCGAACTACCCATCAAATCCCTCCTTTTCATATTAGAAAATGCATGTCTCAATATGCATATCACGACGCAGCAAGTGTAGCATGTACGAGTCGTGTCTCTCGTGTCACGCTACTTCACACGTGTAATACGGGTCCCAATTTGCGCCTTGACTTAGTTTTTTAAATATCTGTATAAAATCGGGACATACAATATTCTTCCAGGTGTTAACAGTATTCAAATTTTTTTATGATGCAATTACCAAGTTTTTGTTTTGCTATTCAAAAAAATCATCCAAAGAATCTGCTAACTGTGAAAGGTAAGTCATTTCTTCAAATATCTGACACAGTAAACCAGTAAATGAAAAATCATTGTATTAACCATTTACAAAAATTAACTTGAAAAACATCTAGCACTTTTTTTTACTGGAATTGTTTTTAAAAATACCAATTTATGTAGTAATGTTTCTATCTAGTGGTACCAATTTCATCAGATACTGGTTATACAAAGGTAAAAATGGAGTTTGATTTATAGTTTGTTTCTGATTCGTACCGTTCTGAATTTGAGACTCCCTAGTTGATTTTTAACCAAAAAGTCATTACTATTATTACTTCCTAGAATGAAAATGTTCAACTTTCCGTAGTTTTACTGAAAATATTGAAAAACGTTTGCTTTTCTCACTAGCTTTGAATCCTAAATGTAAAGAAAAATATTTAGTTTCTGGCGACATTTCGTAAATCACTTCCCTTGAACAATATGAATTTTGTTGTAAAAAATGTTGCAGTATATTTCAAAATTTGTGATTCCTTGCAATACAATTTAATATGCTTTAATGTTATTTATTATTAACATAAATAGGGTTATTGACAATTTAGAACTTAACACTTAATTTCTTAATAATGGGTGTGACCTCCCCTTGCCCTAATAACATCTCTCATACGATTAGGCATAAATCTAATCAAGTTTACTATTGTGTCTTGTGGGATGTTAAACCACTTTTCTTCTACTGCAATAATAAGCTCTAGGATTGAGTTTGGTTAGGAAGTCTAGCTTGAATTATTCTTGTTATCTCATCTCATAAATATTCTATGTCAGGACTGTATGTTGGCCACTCCATAACTCGAAAACCGACTACTGCAATGTAATCTTTTACGATTCTGGCGGTGTGCGGCCTTACATATATGCATTGATGTAAATTATTCTCCAATTTAGTCGACGTAAGGTATTACATGAATTGCTAAAATCTCCTCGATATATCTGTCAGCTATTGAACCTCTTTTTCCGTGAACCCGGTCTCCCCTACGAATGAGTACAGGATTGGTTCGTGTTCCTCTAGAAATTGCACCCCAGATCATGCAGGAACCACCACCATAAGCACTCGGCTCTTCAGAGCATCAATTTGCAAATCACTCCCTTGGTCTTCGGTCACTACTATGGATGTATATTCTGATCCCCATTGTTCAACGTCCAATTCAAATGATCCTGTGCAAAACACAGACGTGCTTACCGATGAGCTAGAATAAGTTTTGGATCAATCGCAGGTGTTTTAGGAGTCAGGTTATTTTCCTGTAGTCTTACTGTCCACTGACTAATAGTCATTCCTCCTACCTCACGGAACTATCGTTGCACTTGAACCACATCAAGGTGTTGATTTCTTAATGTTGACCCAATAAAGTTGTCATAATGAACGGTTGTAAATCGCTTTCCGTCTGTTTCAGGTCGCCTATGAAAGAATCCAGTCTCCTCATAACGCTGGCACACTCTTCGAACCGCTGCGTGGGTCATATCCAATTGTCAAGCAGCAACTCGCTGACCAAGTCCATTTTCGATTAAAGCAATAACTTGGACAGCTTTTTATGGCGTAGTATGCATGAAACTAACACACTTTAACACTATTGAGATGATACAAAAAAATTATATAAATTGTAATAGAAATTTAATTAAATTAATAATGAAAAAATTTGTTATTTTCGTTACAATCACCACATAAACACGTTTCGTTTGTTTACGATTGCTACGCATTTAAGGCAATGATCTCCTATAAACTACATCGGCCGCGTTCAGAATTAAGCCGTACGCCGCGTCATAATGCTTACTATAAAAATGTACTGTGACGGTCTCTTTCACACGCTGACGTTGGCATGAGGACACCGTAGGCGCCATTCAAACACTATGCGCCGCGTCTCTATATTTCGAACTATTGCAGTGTAAACGTCGTATTTGGCGTCAGCACAAAATGTCGAAATTCGATAGAGAAAAAGACGAATTATTGATTGAATCGGTCCAAGGTTATTGTGTATTATACAATAAAAGTGGCAAGGAATATAAAAGTAATATTTATAAATTATTCTTGATTGACACGAAGATATTAAAGAAATTTATTATTTTTTTATTTTGAGTGTTTCATTATCAAAATCTCGAAACATCCTTCTTTCTTCCTCGTCATAAAAAACCGGTGCCTTGTTACTCTGATTTTTCTTCGTATGCGGCCGTCTTGCGCCTCCTCTTCAAGTGACACAAGCGCCGTCAAAAGTATAGAATTTATATCCATTTTATATCACACGACTACACGCCAACACTGTGTCTCGACTATTGTTGTGAACGAGACGTTCGCGTATGGGATTTATTGATAGCTGATGCTGTGCCTGGCGTTCGGAGGTTGATCAGAACGTTTACGCTCAAGTCGGACGCCGCTTATAGCATTTAATAGGAGACCGAGGCCTAAACGATAATCCTTGCT
The DNA here is from genome assembly GCF_026250575.1 of Diorhabda carinulata. Taxonomy (NCBI): domain Eukaryota; kingdom Metazoa; phylum Arthropoda; class Insecta; order Coleoptera; family Chrysomelidae; genus Diorhabda; species Diorhabda carinulata. Next base: position 19,665,056 of record NC_079462.1, read on the forward strand.
GATAAATTTATACTCACATTAAAGAATATTGAATTGTCTTTCAAGAGCATATTTCTTTTTTTGATCTGATGAATAATTTAAAAAAATATATATAGTTAAAGTCAAAAGTTTACAGTGGGCCCATTTTAATGCACTCAAGTTTATAAGTAGCTTTTCAAAATTGTGTTAACTTCCTGAATTTCAATTAGTAACAAAAATATTATTGTTCGAAGAAATAAATTCACTTATAATTGCAATTTATTGTTTCATTTAAAACTGGGACGATTAAAACAATAGCTATTCAATTGATAAAATGATTGATTTAAGACTAATAAAGTATTCAAATGAAATATTTTCATATTACTTACAGAATTTAATGGAATCCAACCAGTACTTTTTTTATTTTAACAATTTAAACATCTTGTAAAAATAAACAATACATTTTGAAATAAAATGTAATGAAATTAGGTACATTATTCCATCAAGTTTGCATAGTTAAAGTTAAGTAAATTTGTACAAATATGATTTTTGCAACTAATCAAAACAAAAAAAGTTGTTTACCTTCAGGAACCCTACATATGTGCTGACATAGTTAATATGAAGATTTTCATAACTCACAAAATTCATAATTCCTATTTTATTTACCTAATTAGTTTATAAACCGCAATACTGTGGTTACTCAAAAAATACCCAACAGCTGCACTAGAAGTCATTCTAAATCTACTACCTCTCCTCATAGTACTGGAAAGCGTGGCAGAAAATACATCACTTAGAATGTAGACATAATCACCAAAGAAAAGCCGCCCTTAAATAATAACCAAACCGGGGAAATGCCCCATTAAGATGCATCAAAAAAGTTTAGATTTGAGAAAAAAATTTCCTCAGAAGAAGTGGGATCTAAACAAGAAATGAACAGAAATACCATTAAATAGTATATAGACAGAACTGGAATACGAGTGTACGGGCCCAGAACCAGACACTCTGAAAGCGTGGACAAAACACCAAGTATTTTTCAAGCAGAAATTTATGCAATTGAAGAATGTGTCCAGTTCAATCTATAGAGGAACTATCACAAACAGGAGATCATCATCCTGTACAATAGCCAAGCAGCCATTATTGCTTTTAGCTCTAATATCATAAAATGCAAACTCGTTTGTGATTGCCTAGAAAAATTAAACGAGCTAAGCAAGAAAAATAAAATTAGCCTACAATGGATTCCAGGACACATTAGAGCGAAAGAAAATGAAATAGCTGGGACAGACAAGTCCATCATGGGACTAGACCACTTTTGTGGTATCAGGTACAGAACAAAGGAAAAAGCATTGGAAAAGAAGGTAGATATGAGCAAAATCTATTATTGGGACAACCTACAGGGGCAAATGGGCAAAGACTGTCCTGGGAAACTCTAACTAGAGAAGATGAATGTATTAACTGAAGTAAGAGTAAACTACATATACTAACGGGAGTCCTATTGGGGCACTGTTGTCTCTATGGACACCTGAATACGCTAGACTCAGCAGATAATGTGGCTTGCAGATTTTGTTGCACAGAGAACAAAACCTCTATGCACATTCTCTCGAAGTGTGAAACACTCTAGAGCACTACACCTGGGAGCATATGAAATAGAAGAAGATCTCTGACAACTACAGCCAACCCACATTCTAAACTTTGTAAAAGGAGTGAGATTAACAGATAAGCTGTAAGCACTTGGTTTCCCAGTATTGCAATTAGAAAGGGGGACACAATAGATCCTTCCACAGTCAATGTATAAGTGGTATAAACATCCTCAATTTTGATAAAAATATTTAGATATATACCTATATTATGCATTGTGACAATGTATCTTAATTAATTCTCTATGTATAGTTTTTTTAGCTATATCATATTTATAAAAAATTATAATTTACATGGAATTATTCAACACTTAGTAACTTATGATTATCTAGAAAATACATGAATGGTAAAAACTGAAAAAGTACATATTTGACAATATATAATAAATTATACTCTTTTTTGTTAATATCAGTGAATTTCATGCTTTTAGCAGTTGCTAAAGCCACTGTATTCACAGTCAACAATAGCTCATATTTAATACTTTATAACAAAATTATATTCTCATGAAGAAACTACTACTAAGCTTTTTAATATGACAATGAATTGAGTATGATGATATATCAAAGTCCCTACATTCATTTTATTTTTCAAATGAAATTTCATTTCAATTAAATGGTATATATATTTTAAAAAAACACAGTTGTTACATATCTGATAACATATCAAATAAATAGGAAAAAAGTAAATACTCAAATTGTAGTTTTATTTCTAATAGAAAAAATAAATTTTGTACTCACTTAGTAAGTTCCAATTGAAACAGTTTTTATTTTATGAATGTCTCAGTTATTAAAATATAGATCTTTTAATTCAGAAGATATTTAAAGAGAGATTAATAAAAATATGAGATTAGGCTATTCTATTAAACACAATTATCACTATCATATTATATATCTTTCCCATAAATATTTTAAATAAATCTTTTAATTGCATTTTAAATAACTACCTAACTATAAACAGCAATAATTTAATTCATCTGTGAAATTTTACATTAGTAAAATTTGTTGATTGTGTCACATTTCCTTGTACTTATAAGTATTCTAATATAAAATTATATATTTTTCATAATTTTAAATCAGCAAAACTTTTATGGATTAATAAATATTTAAATAAAAATTTTGTTGTTCATAAAAAATTGTACACACTATTTCCAAACGAAACATGGAAGCTATAGAAAATCGAAGCTATTTAGAAACTATATTGTAAGTATTCAGATTATCAAATTTCTAATATGAGCGTTTAACTATGAGATTGTGAATTGACTTAAAATATTCTTAGTTCCAACAATGATTTTTAACGTGCGATCTAAAATTATTATGGAACATTAAAACGATTTATATCCATGAAATCTTACTTACCCAAACGCATGAATATTAATAGGGTTGGTTATTTTGTTTAAATATCATCGTTACACAATCGGTCAATTATATGTAACCTCTACGCAAAACATACAAATCACATTTTCTGGTTTTAAATATAAGATAAAGTATGTGAACATGATTTACCCTTGCAATATAAGACAGTAGTTCCATTATTGAATCAATTGATTTATCAAATGTATTTAATTGATATCACATTGAAATGACACTTGATTAAATTTTTTTAAAGAGCGATTGCTGTTGCCATAATAAAAATCGTTTCACACTTTTCAGGATTTTTTCTGAAACTATGATCGGGTTAACCTAATCATGATCTGCACGTTCTATAAGTGATCCCGATCATACCAAGGTATGTTCTGTGGATCGACTATATCCTTGTTAGGATCCGCAATAATTTGATAAGTGATTTATCTCACCCAAAATCCCAGTTCCGAAAAGCTTTTTAGACATATTCACATGTTTAGAACCACAAAATAACATATGTACAAAATGTTATTTTTGGTTTATATAAGTAAAATATGTTTCTATAAATAGATTATAGACAAATAAAAAAAATAATAAACGTGAATTAACCTGATTCTCATTGTGTCAATCTTAAAAAATTTCGCATGTTATTTTAATAACAAAATATTGTGATCAAATTGACAACTTATATCAGCATTCTAATGTGACAACAGAAACTGTCACGGTCATGATGGAATCGAATACACAAATGTGTAATAAGTTGCCTAGCTTTGAATGTTGAATCTGAATCGTTTTAAAATCATTACTTGAGTTAAAGTAATTATTCCAATACTCAAAACAGTTTACTAGTGTCTAGGCGCTGTTGTCCAGTTATGAATAGTGACCATTTTTCTCTTCGTGTCAAAATGGGATCAAATTAATAAATAAATTTAAATAAAAATATATATATGGGGTACGTCGGTATAATATGTCAGATTTGAGAGGAAAATACAAATTATGATTTCAAATATTGGCCTCCTCAGAGACCGGATCTCAATTCTACTGAACTTTTGTGGACATAGCTGAATAGGCCTTTCATCGCAAAAAAATGTGGAATGCTTTATGAAAGTTGGAATAAAGAAATGGGATTTTTTTGATGAAAAATCAGTTTAGCTAACTATAGCCTTTTTTAGCATAGACTGTTAATATTTCTTTATGCTTTTCAAGTATATTGATTGTTATAAAGTGTTTTATTGGATGATTTAACTGTTTAATTAAACTCATAATATTTTATTGGAGTTTTATTTAATTTTCCTACTTTATTTCAGTTGGTATTAACCTTTGGCTTGCACTGTATAGCATAATATAGGGGTGATCAAACTTGAACTGCTGGCGATCTACCTCAATATTTTTAGACTACTTACGATCGACTCTGAGAGGCTGCAAGTATGTGTGATGCAGGGTTGTCGTACATACACGATACACCCTACCTACCTAGGTAGGGTGTACCGTAGCATATATAGATATTAGCTTTCTGCACAATATAGGTACATTATTTTAGTCAAGGTTTGGGTTAGGTTTAGTTAGGTTCTTCTCTACAATATCAATGAAAAAACTCATAGTTATTCAAAATTGCGAGTTTATTGGTTGTTACAAAACAAAAGAGTTACAACCTAACTAAAGAGTGGCTTTGGATGTTGAAGCGTGGCACTGCATGTCCTCAGCATACTTTTCATAAGATGGTACGTAACCACTGAGTGCTAATCGCAAGCATGATGACATATGATCGTCAGTTAGTCGATTGCGATATTTTGACTTAATTATCTTCATTTCAGAAAATGCAGACTCGCACAAGTAAGTTGACCCAAACAATGTCGTCAGTTGAAGGGCGATTTGCCTTAGATTCGGATATTTATCTTCAGATATAAAACACCAGAAATTTGTATCAGATGCTGTAGCTTTGAGATGTATATCTGATATAATCTGCACCAACCCATTTTCAACAGAACATGAGTTCATATTAAACTGACTTGCTATTTCAGTAGCTAATTCCTCAATGTTTTTACATGAAAAAGGATAACTCATAAATGATGCTTTATTTTCCAATTTACTGCAATCATATAAACGCATTTCGAATTGTTCCAAAATATTTGATAATTCAGCCTCATACGTATCATAATTAAACTTTGAAATCCTTGCTTTCAAAGACGGAAAATGTTTCAGATCCTTTCTTTTCAGTTGATCTATCATAAGTTGCAATTTACTTTTGAATGCATTTACTGCGCTAATCATCTCAATAATAGTTTTTCCTCTACCTTGAAGCTCCAAGTTAACGATGTTTAAGTGCATTGTGATGTCAGTAACAAATGCTAAATCAGTCAGCCATTTTTCGTTTTTGAAAATCTGAGTGTCATCACCTCTTTCGTCTAGAAAAGCTGTTATTTCGGGCAATAATTCTTGAAACCTTTGTAGGAACTTTCCGCGACTCAACCACCTGACGTCTGTGTGAAGAACTAAATCAGTGTGTTCAGCTGACTCCCTATCTTCCAACTGCAACTGAAAGAGCCACCGTTGCAAGCTACGTGCACGGATGGAATTCACAATTTTTGTTGCAATGCCCATAATTTCCTCCGTGTTTAAAACTTTGGAACACAAAACTGAAAAAATGAAGGGAATTCTTCATTAGCTCGACACAATGCCACAAAACCGTTTTTATTTCCAGTGATTGCTGGTGCTCCATCGGTTGTAATGCACACTAATTTATACATTGGTAGCTCGTCGTTTTTTACAAAATTAAAGAAAACTTCATATATATCTTCGCCACGGGTCTTCCCCTTCAAAGGAATGATTGTCAAAAATTCTTCCTTAGCCGACATGTCATTGAATACCATCCGAATAAAAATACACAGCTGGGCAGTGTCTGTTATATCGGTGGATTCGTCGAACTGTAAAGAAAAGTATGTACATTCCATGATATCATGTTTTAGTTTATCTGCGATGTCCTGACTCATGACTTCAATACGCCTTGTGACAGTCGGACGAGATAACTGAAGTTCTCTAATAGCAGACATGATTTCTGTTTTATTTTTAAAATCTCCAAATAAAGTATCACCTGCTTCAATAAATGCTTCCTTCACCACCGATCCATCTTCGAATGGTTTCTTGTGTTTCCCCAATATATGAGATATTTTAAATGACGCGATCGTAGCCGCTTTTGATTGTTTGGCTGGTCTTGTGAACATGGTTTGTTCTTTTTTCAAACAAGATATAAAATCACTTACTTTTCGTTTTTTTAATTCACTCTGTGGCGGAAAATCCTTTTGATAGTTTTTATGAACCGTTTTATGATGCCTCTCTAAGTAACCACGCTTAGGTATTGCAACTGACGCACGACAAATAACACAAATGCACTTATCCTTCACCATACAAAAGAAAAATTCTTCCTCCCAATCCTTATTAAAATGATACGTTTTAGATTTCTTCACTGCACTCATTTTCCACTATTTAATAATAAACTTTATATCGACGTAGTATCGTTATCAAGTTACAATTCAGAATGACTCCAATTCATGCAGGCGCAACATTTATATCGGAGTGAAAGAAAGTCTCGAATGTTCCCGTCAAACGCGCCGCCCGAAACTAGACAGTACAGTCTAGTCTAGAAACAACGCGGCTTTTCTTTGACAAGTGCCGCGCGTTCCTTTGATAAAGCCTCCTTTTGCCGCAAGCAGTGTTATTTTATTACGTAATACATTTTTGTAGTTTATATACCTACCTACTTATTAAAAATTTTTTTCTTCTCGAGATCTACTCAAAAAGCACTCGCGATCGACCGTTTGAGCACCCCTGGCATAATAGATATATAAACTATTAATCTTTCTTGAGTAAAAAAAACTATTCTAAATATTAAATTGACCAGAACTTAAATTGTAGTTTTATGCACATGTATTTTTAGGTTAAGCAAATTAATTTAAAATATCTGGTCTACTTTTTAGATAGAAATAAAGGTCAGTACAAAATATGTTGATGTTAATTTTTATAATTAAAATAGTTCTAAAACTGCAACACCTAACTATGTTTTCGCACTGGTTCACGGTCCATGTCATAATCACATGTAAACACTGCGTGTATGCTGCCTTCTTCCACACAATTTTGAGGATATTTTAACGTATATAATTAAATAAGTAGGTCGGTAGAAATTGAAGGTCTGAGAGCAGCAGGCGGGAATACCGCAAGGAGCGGTACTATCACCGATGTTGTATAACATATATACAGTGGACATTCCAAAAACTGAATACACCATGACAACGCTAAATGCGGACGATACCACAACAGCAATGAGATGCGCAAAGGTGAAAAACATCACAAAAAGAATGCAAATTGTCGCTGCAAACGAGATAGACAAATGGTACAAAACATGGAAAATAGAAAAGCCAAGTCGTTCTCTACAAGAAAAGAAGGAGCCACTGACCTGACGGGACCATAAAAATCAACGACGAGGAAATTCAGTGGACGAAATAGGCCAAATACCTAGGTGTAAGGTTTCACTTTCAACGAAGACGTGAATAACACTGTCGGTAAAATGAGACGCGAGAGCAAGACTATGCGGATTCGTTGGTAGAAAAAGTAAGCTAAAGACGGAAACAAAACTCAAATTTATTAGGAGTATAATAATACCGATTATGACATAATATAACGCTGAGACAAGCATTAAATGTTAACTAGACAACAAGAAGGAAGAAACGGGACTGCAAATAGTAATGGACATAATGGACGACAGGGCATAAACAACGCACCCTAACGAGGAATTAAGGGAACTCATCAGGTACACTATAGAGGATTACATGAGTAAGGTAGAAAAGACAACTGGATCGATAGATTAAGTAGGTTAACCTAGGTTAGTGAAAAAATAATAAAAATACACAGAACTACAAAGCAAAAAAACAAAAATACAAAAAACGAAAATAACTTTTCCAAGATCGTAGGTTTTCCGAGTTAACTGACAACAGCAAACATCCCGACACGGTAACTCCGCACTTCATAAGCATGTGCCGAGTTATAAAGGGATGTAAAGAAGGCGAAGGACCACTCTGATTAGGAGGCAGTAGAAACACACACAAACATTAAGACGTCCAAATAACTATGGAGACAAGAGTGTATGGCCAACAGGTAACTCTTAACAAAAAGATGAGACCTCCCATAGAACTCATGGGAGAGGAAGGAGTACACGCGAAACTGTGATCCGCGGATTTATCCAAGCGATGGATGCTTACAGAGACGGTCTTTCTAACACGCACGCGTGTAGGTTTGCGCGACATTTTTGCTGTTATTGGGCACAACTGGACAGCTTAAAAGCGGGACGTAGGTCTACTTAGTTATGTCGAGTTAGTTATTTATGTTCTGTAAATTTTCCTATACTTTTAGTTCAAAACGGAGAATATGTGTATACAATAAAACACAAAATAATGTCAGCAAATATCTCGTTTATTGTTGTCATTTCCTATCATATCACAGTGATTAACTACTTATACGTTATGTTACTTATATACCTTACGTTTTAAAAAGATTATTCTTTTTCTTAATAAAATAATTTTCAATTTTTCCAATAAAATAATGATCAATATTTTCAATAAAATTGATAATAGTGAAGTATTTAAATTAAAAAAATCATTGCATTTTTGACTGTAATGTTTTGAAGCATAAAAATTTATACAATCTAATGGAAAATGTGTATTTCCCAGATTATAAAATAAATAGATCTTCTAATATATTGAAATATGGAAAAATAACAAACACCATCTTATTTTGTGCACTACTACTGACAAAATTGTATTAAAATTTTTCATCAATGGTTACAGTTTTTTCTTTCAAGAATATACAACGTGATTCACCCTGTATATTTATACATTAAATTATATAATTATAAATAGGAATAAAAAATCTTGAATACTTTTACATAAAATTAATGAAAGCTTTTACTATGGCACCACTTAAATAAAATTAAATAAAATAAATCTAACTAAAAATAATACTGTAAAGTTTTAAACATATTACAATTGTCCGTTAAGTAATATATTTTAAGTGTTCTACTTTCTAATTATACAGTGATAAGCTAAATTAAGGAATATGATTATTATTTGGAAAATGTCCTAAACAAGTGGATCTATAGTTTAAAACTCATCACAATGTTGGAAAGTAATCTGATGCTCACTGTTTATTTAAACATTAATTTTCAAGATATGGTAATTCTTTCAAGGCCCAATTTTACAAATGAGGGTTAAACCTCAAATGTAGGATAAGTGACAAACTTCGGATTAAACGTTACAGGCGTTCTGAGGTTAGATTAAAATTCAGTTTAACATAAATCGGGGGATCTGAACCTAACTATCTCAAATTGTTTACATTTTTACAATATTATAAAGGTAGAGTGATTGAAGATTTAATAAATTCTACAATTATGTTGAAGACATTATCAACATTGTTTTTGCGCCATTTGCATCATTAAATTTATTTGCCAACTCTTCCCAATGTTTTTCCTTCCTCTAAGTTACCGTATATTTTTTTTTGAATTCGACTGTTTCTTTGTATTTTTTCACAAGGTTAACCTAAAGTACTACTTCATAGAAATTGCTCGATTTTTTTGGTTTTTTATTCATAAACCTTCTTAAACAGATATCGAAAAAATTCGACATAGAAAATAGTGAGTATTGGCAAATTGCTGCTAAATAATAATTATTAAATAGTTATTTACGTATGAATGAAAATATTAATGTGGAAACAAATAGTGTTAGAAGTATTATTAGTACAGAAGCAGGTCTTGAAGTATTGTTACTTTGGAAGCAAACAACGATATTTGAAAATAAGTCAAAACAAGTTTAAATGTCTTCAGATAGTGAATCAGACATTCCATTTGAAGTAAGAGGGTATTAAACTATCCTCTGCAAATAATGCAGATGGTAGTTTAATACCTGAAAATTAAGTAGATACGCCCTGGCCTACTAAAAATTTGAAAGATGAAGTCTATTTTGAAAATTTAAAAACATTAAAGTCGTCTATTTTGAGGATGTAGAAAGATTTATAAAAGAGGCTGAATTTATAATTTATTATAATATATTTATTATATTATATTATTTATTATATATATTTATTATAATTTATTATTAAATAAATCTGTTCTTTAGCTCGCAATGATAATAGAGATTGCAGGAAAGTTGAATTGACATTCCTATGAGGAGGAAACGTATTTGATGATGGCACCTTTTTTTTAAATTTACAATTCCAGAAAGCAAAATACATGTTATTCGCGAATTTGTGGTCACTGCTGGAAATATTGCTGGTGTCAATTTTGTTGACCTCAAAAAGTATAGAATTATTAGAGCTCCTTAAAAAGTATAAAAACATTAGACCTCTTGCTGTAAAGCACGACATATTTTTGTGCGATATTATAATGGAAAATGTGTCATACAACTTGAGGGCATAAATTGGAAAATTATTAGCAAAGATTACTCAGTACCTGGGTCTACCTCATGTTAAAGGATATAAAGGACACTGTTTCTGACGCTCGTCAGCGTCTCTCCTGACAGAGTCAGAAGCGGAAATTCTAAGTAACATGGAGAATGGTAATCCAACAGTGAAACCGAGGGCTATGTTGAGGGTTCATTAGAAAATAAGAGAGGAATTCCAGAAAACATTTTAGTGCCAAGCCCCTAGCATACATGTAGATATCACAGCTTCAAATGAAATTAACATTTGACAAGAAGTTCAAGAGAATATTCACCCAGAAAATGGACTTACTTTAAATAACTCTGTCTTTAATAGTATTGTTTTCAATGTTTATAAATAAACAGTTACGTAAAGTGTTTATATAACTGATATATGGAGGTTATGAAACATGTGACGTTTCCTAATGTCGAGGAGTGACTCAAAGTAACACATTTGATAGGGGACTTAGATAAAATTCATTACCAACTAAAAAATTATTCATAAACACAGAAAAACGATAAAGATATAAATATTGAAAACTTGAAATATTGAATTAAAGTAGTATAAATAAAAGGAGTCAGAACAATATCATTCATTTATCAAGATTCATATTTTCATTTTATTTGCCATAAATCACTATTTACAAGAGGAGAGTAGAAAATTTCAAAATATTTGAAACGATAGATATTAAACTAACGAAAAACTAATTTACTTCGCACTTTTTTGTGATCATCATGCTTTATACTTTTGAGTATTCATTCTAGAAATCAATAAGATTTTTCAAATAATAATCTCGTCCCAAATTTATACATTCACTATATTCGCATCTCTTTTATTGTTAGTAGAGTTTCTATAAATAGATATTATTTAAATTGACAAAAATGTGTAAGTAGCTTTCCGCTTTTAAGATTTCAGATAAGATTTGAGTATATTAAAATTGTAAATTTCATTAATTAAACGAATTCAACTGCCTTTTCACACTTCTTCAAACTATATTTTTGAACTTCAGTTTTCGTAAAGGCAAAAAAGTTTTTCTCTGTTGACTTGTATGTAGTAAAACCACAAATCGGAGTCAAGGATACAGAAAAACAAACATTTAAGTTGGCTATATTGATTTTACGAAAAAGAATACTAAGTTGGTTGCACTGAAGAGGTCAAAACATTGACATTATTAACAGATTTAAAGGAACTGTACCATATATTTAATACTCCTATATTGCTGATCCCCGTAAGTAAAAGTGCTGCACACCAAGAGAAACAGCAACTGCATTCTTATATCTCTCTTATTCAGACTTGATCCGCTGTGCACAAACTGAGCGACTGTAGTAAGTAAGTATAAGAGAGACGCTCCATCCATTGGAAGCTTATAACACGGTTAAGCGGTATGCAGAATGAAAACGAGCATGACACTCTTAAGACGTTCATAAATGTCAAAGATAGATCAACTTGTTGAGAAACTCTCATAACGTACGCGCTCTTGACGTCGAAGTTAACCAACTTTCTACTTTTTACGCGCTAATCGTCGCTGAACGTCAAAAACATAACCTCACTTTTCTAGTGTAGTTTGTAGTTGCAGATATCCTGAAAAACGACTTCTCTGAGTAAAAGGCTGATAGAATTTGTACGTGCTCATGAGTGTTTATCTAATAAACATTCGGTTAGATACAAGAAAACTAAAATATGCCAGATTTATTTTGGGAATCATATTCCCGTTTGAAAAATCCGTGACAAGAACTGGTGATTAACTTCCAGATCTAATCGACAATAGGGTTTTCTTATTGAATGTTTTGTTGAGTGTCTGGTTAATAAGTTGATAATATAACCCCGATTCATTCATCTATGTTTGAAAAATTCGTCTGGATCTATTTCGTTCGTTTTGAAATATGTTGTAGTAAAGTAACTGTAGATATTTCTATTCAAATTGCAGGGTCTTACCCACCAACGCCGTGTCAAATGTCGCTTTGTGTATATTTCTCTACACATTTCATGCAGTAAAGTAAGAATATATTACATTATAAATAATTCAAAATCGTTAATCACCGCTCAAATTTCATTATATACATTCACTTTTAAGGTTATGTTTACCAGCCAACCATTACTTTTATGAACGTCTAGAGCGCACCATATTCGCGTTCATTCTGTGCACCGCTTTAAAGTAACCATTTTTGGTTCGTGAGTTGGAATCAAGCCGTTTATTATTTTTTTCATTTGTTATTATGAATTATATATACGTATGTATATAAATCTTATTTTAAATAATTGAAAATTATATTTTGAAAATGTTTAATTGTTCCGTTTAATATCTCATCTATGTATAAAATTGCGTTCGTGCGAATGCTCTATTTTCGGGCATTCACATAGCATTTCAAGTCTATATGACGTATGTCTGCACTGTTGGATCGTCATCCTTTTCAAGACACCAAAATGCACGTTTCACTTATTATACGTTAAGTCTAATGCGCATGATCGTGAATGGATTATCGGTAAACAAAATTCATTACAATCATAGCTTTCCTTTTGCAAATGATCTGATTTATTTCAAATTGAGCTGATAATATCAGCTCACCTGCTCTCACTTTGATATGGTGGCTCAAATGGAATAACAAACTGAGACACATGCAATCAGTTCATTGTATTCTAATCCAAAATGCACTAGCCAATACAAAAGTAGAATAAAAATTAATTCGCAAATCTTAACCACAAGTAAATATATCCTAAAACTTTTCAATCATTTGTCAAATGACTGAATTGAGTTATTTTCCCAAAACAAAAGTTGTTGCTGCATCGGTAAGGGGTAATTCATCTGATTTGTGTAAAATTAAAATGGGACGTAGAATTGAATTTCGTATTCTTATTCCAATTTCTAGTCGAGTTCGTCAACGCTTGGACCATCCTATTCCGAGGCTAATCGTTGGATTTGTGAGCAGCAAATCTTTTTACGTCAGGCAGGTTGCTGGCCTCACCTGACAACCCTCCTCCTTTACCCGAGCTTGGGACCAGCAGTGGCAGTCACCAGGCTACTTTATCCACCCAGCAACCAACCATGGGCGGAAGAAGAAGAAGAAATTAACTGAGATTTCATGGGAAAGGAACGCTACTAATAGATAGATTTCCCCACTTGCAAACCCCCAAGCTTCAAATAAAAAGAACGAGATAGAAGTATAGTTCTTCCAATATCAATTGCAAAATACAGTTATGCGAGGATCAATCAATATTTCATAAATACGCACGGCACTCATAATAAATTAAAGAATGAAAAATAATATTTACTCGGTAAACATCTAACAAACCGTTAGTCCACGCGGATTCATCATTTCCACTGTTTACCAATGAAAACATCGAATCGTAAACATGTATTGCTATTTGCCGAAGCTTTCGGAAGGCGTATGTACACAATTTCTTCGAAATATTCCTGCCGATAAGGGTTTCTATAGTCTGCAATTGATATTGGAAGAACTATATTCATTGGCCGCCTCTCTTCATGGGCCACCCTTCTACTTACGACCATTAGGAATATAGGAGTATTACAAATATCATTTGTACCATCTTTTGCATTTTCTATTTGACTTTTTCCACACAATTAATTTATGTCCTTACGAAAACCGAGCTTATTCTGCAATTTAATTAATACAAAAAATTATCTAATATTTTTCTACGTCTTTGCTTTTTTCAGATACATATTTTTTAGATCTAAAATGAAACATACCACCGTACCTAAGAATATCTTGAATTTCACTAAAACTCTTCCCTTTAGTTTCTGGTACGAAAAGGAATACCATTATACCAGCTACGAAACAGTACAATCCAAAACACCAAAAAGTCTGCCCCATTCCCATTATTGAAGTTATGTCATTGAAGAATAAAGTTAAAAGAAAAGCTATTATCCAACTTGTACTAGTGATAATAGTAGTAGCACTTTCTTTTACGTGTCCCGGAAGCATTTCTGCCATAACTGTCCAAGGTACCGACATCCCGAAATTAAAAAAGAAGATGAAACACACTAAACTAGTTATAGGGAGCCAATATAATGGTTCCGTACTTATGCTAGTATATTCTAATAAATAGAAAAATATTCCCAGTGCTGCTAACGAAAAACACATTCCGAAACAAGATACGACTATTAAAGTTCTTCTACCGAAGCGATCTACCGTGAACGGAGAAATAAAACTACTGGTTAGAATTATTACCGATATTATGAGTGACGATATGTCGTCGGATAATTGAGAACCTGAAGCTTGAAATATAAGTTGCATGTAGAAAAATAACGCTGAAAACCCGCACATTTCTTCAGAGAATACTAATAATAAACATATTATAAAAGCTTTACGAACAATATCATCGGCGAATAAATCGGCTAAACCGCCATTTTCTTTATGATCGTTCAATTGGTCTTTGATGAATACTAATTCTTCTTGCACAGCATCTTTGTCTTTTGATCTCAACAACATTAGCGATTTGGCGGCTTTTTCCATTTTATTTTCCGCTACCAAATAATACGGAGATTCGGGAGCTAGTAAAAGGAAAAGAAAGAAAAATATTGTTGGGAGCATCGCTATCATTAAATTGAACGCTTTGTAGGACATGAACGGCCCAGTTGAGTATACTATAAAATTTCCAATGGACCAAAAGACGTTGATAGCTTGAGATAACATGCCTCTGTTATAGTCTTCTGCAATTTCTCCAACGTATATTGGTAATAAAGCATATCCAGCACCTAACGACATACCTAAAAAATCAAATACATGTGAATCTTACACTAGGAAAAACTGATGCACGTCATAGAGGTACGATAAGGTCACATTCGAACAAGGTTGCCATTCTCTAAAAGTACTATGATCGACGAAATTTTGTATATTACTTTTTTGGTCGCGCTTTTGGTAAGGCTTGGATGATATTTCTAGCATAACAAAGAATATTATTTAGAAAAACTTAACAAATTGACTTAATATTTTGTGCTACAAAATTCTAAACATTAAACAATCAATTTTTAAATGCAAGTCGCTGATTTAAACAAATTATGTAGTTCGATGTGGGAGAATGTGCAATAAACTTTTACTTTCGTTTCAACTTAATAAACTCGAACAATTAATACAATGCTTCCACTTCGAATATCAATCCTCTAATTGGGAACATTGCCAGGTTGAGTTTTTTTCTCTTCAATTTCCCAACGAAGTAAAACTTTTTTAAATACAGAAGATGTCTCTATGTTGTAATTGAAACGTGTCGTAACTTGTTGTTTTTTATAATAAATAGTATGGAGTATGATACATATGAAATTCGAGAATTGTTGAGACAGTTCAAAGCAGAAGTTGCAGAAAGAAAAATACTTGAAATTAAAGGGGAACACACAATTAATTAGCGAATGATACACCGTTGGTTAAATCGTTTTATTAGTGGACATTTTACACTTGAAGATCGTACGGGCTCAGGTCGTCCAAAAGTTGAAGAAAAACATCCTAGTACCAGTACTCGCCGAGTATTGAGCTCCTTTGAACATTCTAAAGATGCCAGACATCGCCATTTAAAATCATTAGATAAGATCTATGAAAGTTGTCGAATTAACCCATATTCAAGCGAAACGTTTGCAAACAGCTCCTTGCCGTAAGATGAACGTTTTATTGGACGAGAAATGGAAAATCAGCAGTTAGAGAAAGGACAGTTACCAGATCCTGTAAATAGAGGTGGATTCAATTGAAAAGTCTTGTTGTGTGTATAGTAAAAGGTTTAATGTACTTTAGTGTACCAAGTTATATAGTGAACACCTGATGCGAATATAAGAGTTTTTATTGGAGAAATATCCAGGTTTAGTTAACCGAAGGTGTGTATGGTTCATCATCTTTACAGCCGCCCCTGTCCGAGGCAGAGTTTCGGTTCTGTGAGCTTGTTGCTGTTTTTTACCTTGGGCAGGGAGTTGACCTGACCCATGACCTTCTATACAACAGGCAAATCCCATATAACATCGAAAAAATTTACAAGAGAAACAAAATAAATCAATGGCATAACTACCGAAGAAATTCATGTAAACAATGATATTCGACAAGGAGATTCTCTTAGCCCCGTATTGTTCAACATCGACAACCTGGAAGGTTATAATGGGGAACAAAGACGTCAAGATACTATGTTATGCCGATGATGCTGTCCTGATTGCAAAAGATGACCTACAGAGATTACTATCCAAATTCAACACAACGGCAAAAAGTTAAAAAATTAATATATCTGCAGCAAAACGAAATGCATGACCACCTATCAGATGCAAACTGGTTGTAGATGATGAAATTATACAATAAAAGATGAAATTTAAATATCTAGGCATAGAAATATCAGGATACGGTGATATCGAAGCGGAGGTGAGAAACTAACCGGCAAAAGCAGCACGAACCTCAGATTACTTGAATGATACAATCTTCCGAAACAAATATATCGAAATCGAGACCAAATCCCGAATCTACAAGGCTGTCATTCGGCCTATATTAACATACACATCGGAAACCAGACCAGATACATCGAACACAAAAAGAATATTAGAAACCACGGAAATGAAAAAAGTGCGCAGGATCGCTGGCAAAACACTTTTTGACATAGATCGAATGAATGACGACAGAATGGTCAGAATAGCTAGGACAAAGCGTTGAAAGACCCCGAAAGAGATGGAGCGACAACCTCTCTAATAATTAAACTGCAGAGGATACGAGGAAAAACAAGCATTTTGCTTACATTAAAAAAATAAGAAGAAGAAGTTGTTCGAAAGCGGATTCTCTTACAGTTGGTATCTCCTACCACATCCAACATTTAGTCCGGGCCTTATAACGTCAGATTACCATTTATTAAGATCCGTGGCGAAATTTTTGCGAGGGAAAAAAGGCAATATTGAAAATGCAGTGCGACATTTTTTTGCATCTAAACCCAAAAAATATGAAGACTTTCATTTTGTATGATTTTTTAATAAACAAAGTGAACATTGGAAAACGACATTATTTATGAAACAAGGTTGGAATAGTGCGAAATGTGAAGTAGACGGTAAGTATCTCAACGATTGGAAGAAAATGGGATAGTAAATTCCAACTTCATAGTGCAACAAGAAGAATACAATGTGAGAAAAGATGGAAAAGTGTTTGGTGCATTATGGTTACAATAATGGTGATTTTGTTGGGGTTTAGAGAAGTAATGCTAAAAAGGAAATTCGCAGAAATATAGCGAATTCAATAAAATACGAGATTACTGGGCAAAATTTGGAGCACAGAAGAAAGTGTGGAAGATACTCTAGAATAGGAGAAAACCAACAAAAGAAGATACTTCAGGAAACTTTATAACACCGAAGAAGCCATAATCATAGAAAACTACGCGACAAATCATCAAATATCACTGAACGAAGAAATGATAATGGTAAAAATAAAAAAAACTGAAAAAAGCTCCCAGAACTGACCTCATCCTAACGAACTTCTAAAATATGCCGGTTGCGACCTAGGTAAACATTTAAAAATTCTCTATAACAAAATTTTAGAGCCATCAGGAATGCCTACGGAATGGCACAAAAGTATAACTATTCATATATTTAAGAAAGGACAGAAGACGCACCCAGACAACTACAGGGGCATAACACTGCTGAATACAAGCATGAATCTCTTCACTAGCATTTCAAAAGAAAGACTTGAAACACAAATAACGAACAGGTGAGAACAACAAGGTTTCAGACGAAACAGATTCACGACCGACTCCATATTCATTATTAAACAACTAAATGAAAAATCGATCGATTTAATAAAACAACGTATGTCTACCTCAACGATTTGACCAAGGTATTTGATAAAAGTAAAAGTGAGCAATATTGATAACAGAGATAACACAAATATCACAGCATTTTAGTGGTAAAATGAAGAAACTACGAGTATATCAATTCATCATAGTTGAAATAAAAGGTTATAGAGACTTGTTTTTTACATAGAAAGAGCAAAACAAAAGGCATCAGTCAGGGCGACAGTCTCAGCCCATTTCTGTTCAATATCTTAATGGACAGAATTATTGGGAAAGTATCATCACTAGATATGGAATACCGAATGGGACAGAATAAAAGAATCAGATGATATGCTACGCCGACGATGCAGTTGTTTTCGCGGAAACGCATGACGACCTACAGAGACAACTACAAAAATTCTGCGAGGTCAGCCAAGCGATGAACATGACTATATCCACAGAAAAAACGAAAAGCATAACCTTCGCTAAAGATCCCGTACTATGTAAACTGGTAGTTCACGACAAAATCATCGTACAAGCTTCACAATTTAAATACCTGGGTATGGACCTGTCGAGTTATCACGACCCAGTGAAGGACCTAAGAAGCCAGAACAACAGCTGCCATATAAGGCTGCTTAAGGCAGATAATATGGGCGAACGAATACGTGCGAAAGTATAGTAAGATTAGGATCTATAAGACTTGTATCAAACCAATCATGACATACGGAATAGAAACCAGAGAGGAAACCAACAAAAGGAAAAGTTTTTTTCATTGTAAAATATTGAGCACTTAACTAATTCTCAACGTGGAGTAGGTAGGTAAAGGTCGTGCTTCGCGTACCTAAGTGGATAGCCGTAAAATGATCTTTCTGAAATTGGAGAAGCGTGCTTACGAATTAGGTAAACGGATTCAAAGATGAATTAGGACGGAAGAGTCAGAATTTTTAATCTTTTAAAGAGTTCACTGCAGTGAGCCCTGCTGTTTATTCCGGGTAAATATCTAACAACTCTCTTTTGAAAGGCATATCGAATATGCAACTCAATAAAGGCATAATAGACTGTTAAGGAAGTGGATAAGTTCAGTTCTTGGGAAACTCATCTCAGCGCAAAGCAGGAGGAACTTAATTTTTTAGATAAGGCGGCAATATATTATTCCAATTTTAAGGAATTGTCCACAACAAGCCCTAAGAATTTTACAGATTCAACGACGTTAATGGTGATGTTATTTAGGTACGTTAGAAGGTTTAAGTCGATATGTCCACCGATAAAAGTAAAAAATGAGCAATATTGATAACAGAGATAACACAAATATCACAGCATTTTAGTGGTAAAATGAAGAAACTACGAGTATATCAATTCATCACAGTTGAAATAAAAGGTTATAGAGACTTGTTTTTTACATAGAAAGAGCAAAACTTGTATCCTGTTTAGTCCATCTTTTTGCCGTACCTTGCCATGAATATTTCTTCACTGTGAATTAATGAATTCTTTCGTTACATTATTTAAACTTTCTTCTATACACTCAAATGTTCCAATTTCACACATCTCCTTCAGTGTCTTAAACTGCTCTTTGTTATTCTTCAAACTGTTTTACAATTTTGTTTATTTGGCTATTGTATTCGGATAAATTTGATGCATTACCATTTTTCTAGGTATTAAATTGTTTTTACTAGTTCCAGCTACAGTCAAAAAACCCGATTTTTGTTTGTCAAAATTACTAATTTCCACTGTAACAATGGAATCTGAAAATTCACTTGAAAACTCCAATGGCTCTTCTAAGTATAAGTAAATTACCAGATGTTGCAGCATGAACATTCAGACTATCAACTTGATGCTCCTTGAGGATCAAATCAGTGTCTACT
This sequence comes from Diorhabda carinulata, assembly GCF_026250575.1. Classification (NCBI taxonomy): domain Eukaryota; kingdom Metazoa; phylum Arthropoda; class Insecta; order Coleoptera; family Chrysomelidae; genus Diorhabda; species Diorhabda carinulata. Next base: position 19,685,043 of record NC_079462.1, read on the forward strand.
ATACCTATACCTGTATTTACAGCTTATGAATCTTCTCGGTTTACTATACAGTCATGAACTTTGTCATAACTGTGATCTTTATAAATTGAAGTAGACAATGAAGACTGATGAGAGGTAGGAATAGATGGGATAGCTTTATACTACAAATGTTTTCTATTGAAATTTGTACAATCAGTTTTCAAAAAATGATTTAGCACAAGCGATAATTTGATATTGAGCATCAGGAAAGCGTTTATGTTCATTTACTTTGACAATTTAGATTGACAGTAAGTGACGCTTGGCTAGTGTCCTTCCCTTGACTCGGCTGATAAGTCAGATACGATTCCTCCCGACTGAGGTGCCGGACTATTGAAAGTGACAAGCAATAGAGAGCCTGATTGGCGGAAGTTTACTGTAGTAACTTGGGAACAAGTAGAATAAAATTTAAAAAGACTACACTATATGTTCATTCACTCTATTTTTTTCACACATTAAAACAATTATTTAATCAGGTTTGTATCCATGACAATGAATTTGAACTTTATTCAGATTGTTCAGCCAATTATTAGAAAGTAAAAGTTTCTAAATGCCTAACTCCCCTTTAAATTCCTTTACCTATATGTTCTGAATATATACTTTTTCATAGTTGTTATCATCAGCATATATTATTTAAATAATTCTTGAATGCAGGGTTTTCCAAACACGGGATACATATTTTTAGTAATAATAACACTTACCACCAAGAGTTCTCGCTACATAGATTGTATAGACGTTTTTTGCGAAAGCTAGCATATAAAATGAAGTTATCAAAGGTAAGGCGGACGCAAGTAGAGCGTTTTTTCTTCCGAACTTGGAACAAATGTATGGCGCTGGTATTGGACCTATTATAGCTCCAACAGTTACAAGTGAACCAATCCAACCATCTTCACTAACTGTTATAGGTTTCGGGAGCGGATTTATGGAAGAATCGTTGGAATATAATTTTACGTAATTCGGCGAAGTCCATGATATTGGAACATCTACCGAGACTGCCAACAAACCAACTGCAAAATAAGAAAATAAACTTCAATAACTAATAGACAATAGAAAGATTGTACTTTTCCCGTTAGTGCAGAACAAATATACGCAAAAATATTTTTTTAACATTGGATAACATTTATCACTAAGACAAATTGCAATAGTCTAAGAAAATGGGTCCCTAAATACGAATTCTGGGAAATAAATAATAAAAATAAATATTTAATATGAGTTTCTTTGAAGTCTCCCAAATAAATCTAATTTATTGGAATAATTCCCCGATTAGTGGCGAAAAGAATAAACAAAAAGTGCTCCTTTCAAAATAGAGAAAAATCTATGTAGTTAGTAAATCTTTTAATTCCAGAAAAAAATGCTCATTTGAAGTTTTTTGCTGTACCTATATCTATAAAGTTAGGCTACCATTATACTAGGATGCTAGCATCCGAGATGCTGGCATCTGGGAGTTTAGCGGGGCGTTAAATCAAATGGAAGCGATTAAACTAGGGATGCCAGCATCGGATGCTAAAACAGCCAACCGGAGGCTCGATTTTGTGCATCTCGGCTGGGATGCTGAAATGCGATCAGCCGGTCGCTTTTTGCATTGTGAGGCATTGGTTCAAGTGCGGCGCATTATACTATGCTGTTAGCATCCGAACAGGCGCTCTATTTGACATATGCGCGCGCACGCAGTTTGGATCAGAGTTATGACTAGTTTCTCTTAGGGTAAAATTGGTCTCAAGAATTTTGTATCTTGTTTAGAGATGTCGCTTTGGATGTAGCCTAGAAGCTCTTTGGAAGAAGGAAGTGACATTCTAAAGTAATTAAAAAATCTTGTTTCACTATTGCACAGTTCATCAAACAATGTAAAATACATACAAGCTTTTAACACGACGGACAGCTAAAAAGGGGCTCACATCTAACTTCCTTTTCGCACGACGCCTTCTTTTCTTGATTAGTAACATCAGCAACAATATCTCTTCATTGGTTGGGGCCATATTGACGACTGGCAAAAAATTGAAATAAAATAGCAGTCAGGGATGCTAGCATCCCAACACAAATTCGACTCAAAATGGGATGCATTCCTGATGCTAGCGTCCTAGTATAATGGTAGCTTTAAAGTGATTGCAGCTAAAGAGATGATAGTTATAGCTTGAAAAAATCACGACACAGAAAAAATGCGATTCTTCTTACCAAAAAAATTAGAAAATGCTTAAAAAAATATTTGGTGGTTAAAAATTAGATTTCAAAGAGTCTAATTCAACTTTTTACAGATAATTGGAAAAGTTTCTCTGAAATTGAAATTAAATTCTTAAACATTTTTTTGTTGGAAAAATCGCAGTAAGTTAGTAGTCACTCTAACTTTATAAATATCAGCAAAAAATTAATACTAAATTAGCAAAAAATTAAAAATTACGACTTTTATCCTAAGTTTTACCGTATTTCCAAAATTCAGATACAACAATTTTTTTCATTCCTTGCAAGATGATTGCAAAAAATTTTGAATAAACCCCTATTTTGGACACTTCAAATTAACTTTAGGAGTTTAACCAAAATTTGGACTAAGATGGCAAGACACAGGCAAGGTACAATCTCATCATTTTATATAACAATTAATCGTGAATCGTTCTCTGTCTGATGCAATCTTTAGCAGTCTCTGTGAGATGTCAATCAAGTCTTTCAAAATATTCATCTATAATAAACATTACCAGCCGCAGGAACTTTTCTAGATTGACTTTGCCTTCCATTATTGCTCTTAAGAAGTCATATATGTTTTTGAAATAACTTTGTTGTTATATAATAAAATTTTGCACTTACATGACCAGTAGAACTTCATAAACAGTTCGATTCGATTCGATAACTTTTTTTTAAATTTTATATGATATACTTAATGTACCGCATAAGAAAAACCATATGTCTGCTACACATGCGCGTAAATCCCGGAATTTTGCGAAAATACCGAGACATCATGAAGGAAGAAGACATGGTGCAACAGTGCAACATCAACAGTGACATAAGTGAGTGGCCAGCACTCAAACGTCTAAGGGGAAAACCTCAACATTAAGCGACGTGTCTACTTTTTTTTTAGAATTATAATATTTAGAGACGGAGACAATTCTACGTGAAAACTATATTGAAACAGCGGTGCATCCAAAATATTAATAAAGAACATAAGCTTTTATTCACATATTTAAAATTTTTAATTGTGTTATTTTATTTAGTTATCTTTAAGTTAAAATTGGAGCATTACATTCCATCGAGGGATTTTAAAAGATTCGAGTATAAAACATGAAAATAATACAAAAAGAAAAAATGTAGAAGAACGTAATTAATTCAAAATAAACATAATTGTAAATCGATTTTTGTGAATCAATTTTGTGCATGCGTTGATGACGTACCCAGGTTCTTCTTAAGATGCAATCACCCTATGTACTTTCCATATCAAAGCACTTCAAAGTATTGTCTTATTGATACAACTGTTCTTTATATACACGCGGAAATTTAATCACGATTTGATTATATCTTACTGGGCTTCAATTGGTCTCTTCATCTCAAGTGTTTTGCGATTTTTAGAATCGATAAAAATATCTTGAATGATGCATTGCAAATGGAATCTCGAAAGATTAAGCTCTCATAAAGCAAATCGACTTCTCATTTTTTCATTGTAATTATTTACATTTTTTTAAAGATAAGATGCCATTCCATTGATGTAATTTATTGTAAACTTTTTCTTTCATTTGGAAAACAGAAAAGGCTCCGTGAAAACGTTAACTACTGAGAAATTTCAAGTGATAGTTCATACAAATATTATATTTATTCAATATGAACAAGTATATTTCCGATTTAAATGTGGAATTTTTAGTAAAAATGCTCACGTTCAGTTCATTTGCGACAAAAATGTCAAACTCGTGAGCCGCAATTTTTGTGATCCTTTCATTATATCGGCAAACAATACATACGAGGGTGACACGAGAAAATGACAAAACTGTTGCTGTTAGTTTCTGCTATGTTTTTATATAAATCTGACAGATAGATTGGTTTAAATCAATATATAAAGAGAACTGTTTTCTCTGATGGGTAATTATGGAAAATAAAGAGTCAATTAGTGCTCCATTTCACTAATGTTTATATATCTCTAAACGTGAAACCATATATCAATTACAGTCCAAACTCGGAAATATGTGTTACCTAGAAAGCCAAAATCGTTTTTTTTTACTTGGTTGTGGTTGTCCAAAGGTGTAATATGGGGTTGTTTAGAAAGTTTCCGATCTAAAAAAGATATTTTATATCTCTTATTATTTATTATCCAGCAACACTATAACCTTGTTAACCCTTTGAAATGATGACGTTTTTCTCCTCAAAACAAATGTGAAATGAATGTATCTCTCTTGCAAGAGGAACTTTGAGTCTAGGAAACAGGAGACGGGTTTCTTTTTTTGCAATTTATCCTCTTACCATTGCGCAATGATGCGTAATACTCTCCTTTTATTTTTTTCATTTTTCCAACAGAGTTTACCTCTCGAGGACTCGTAAGTGAGATTTCATATATATATATATATATATATATATATATATATATATATATATATATATATATATATATATATATATATAAAAACAACAAAATGGAAAAAATAAATAAATACGTTAAAAAAAACTAAAATACTAGAGCGAAAGACAAATTTTTCAATTTATAAAAATATACGGAATTTTATATAACTAAGCATAAGATCTGAGAAATTTTTTTTGCATAAATCGTTAGTTTAACTATCCAAAAATACACTGTCAAAATTTCAAAGTAAAATTCGGATTCGTTTAGATTTTATATGCATAGAATCGAGGGCACATCGGGTACAGGCTCGTATTGTATATTAACGTAGCTTTGAAACGGAACCCCACCTTTGCATCTTTCTTTTCAAATAACGATGTAAAAGGTACTAGAAGCATCAATACAGGGAATTATTTCAAGTATATTATATGTTCGTTCCAACCCATCAAAAAATTACATGTTCCAACCAGGCAGTTATCGTTATACGAACGATTCTAGTTTGTGTTCCAACCGACTCAGCTTCCAATAACCGTTCAAAGCTGGACTAGCAAGATGGAACAAACTTTTGTTGAGCGTCACTGTACCATACCTTGAGTTATCTCTGACTTGACTCCCATCGAGTCTTCCGTGGACTCTTGGACCATTTTGGGTATCACGAAAACAACGCTTAGGTTTATATAATTTTTTTTCTATCATGTAATCAAGTGAAAGTAACTGGCATCGACATATCGGTTTGTACCTGGCAACCAAGTAGTTTGTTCAAGTAAACAGTGGCGAATTTACAGATTTGTCGCATGTAGGCTATTCATTTTTTTGCCGTCTCTGAAATTCGATATATCAGTTCAAAATTACAGACAATGTAAAGACGTTCAAATGTTTAGTATACTACATATGGATTTATATTTCAATTATTATTAAATTACTTTTATTTCTGTAAATATTTCAAAACAGAAATTCAAAAAAACTAATTTTAGAAAAAATATTCAGTCCAAGGTTTTTTTTGCAAACCCATTTTTAATATACAGTGGAAACTCGATTACCCAGACTAATTGTTGTCGTTAGGGATTCGGATAATCGAAAGTCCGAATGTAATAATAATTTAATTTAGTTTAAAATCTTTGGTAATTGGCATTTGACGTAAGTTACTTTTTCTCTTTATTGCTGTTATATCAAGAATTCGTTTCAGCTGTAGTAAACTCACAGTATCACTTTCTGTTTGTTTCTCAAACCATGAGATGATCATCCTACATTTTTCACGTCTAGATTTTCTTCTGTCTCATCTTCTTGCATTTCCTGCTGTTCATTTATCTGCTATAAGTTTTCTACGATTTCGTCAACAGACATAATCTGAAAACTTTGATCATTACTGTCACAAGTGGCCCACTCTTTGATATCATCATCATCACAATCCTGGCATATTTATATCTTTAACATTATCTCATTCATATCCTCCAAAATAAAATCATCCGTATTGGTTATTGAATTTTCATTCTCCCGATTAAGTACTCAGTTCCAAGTCTTGTTTAAAGTTTTCCTTTCAATCAAATCCCACGCATCTACAACTATGTAACAAAACTCCTTTAAATTCATTTCATTAAAAAATTATAAAACGACTTCTACATAATCTTCATCAACAGTTAACAACCTACGTAAAAGTTGTTTCCTATAAAATCGTTTCAATATTTTAATAATACTTTGATCCATTGGTTGTAGCATGTCACATTAAGAGGCAAAAATTTTACTTTAAACTTTCCATTTTTTCTCTCTAACAACTCAACCGAATTATGGGTTGGCACATTATCCAGTAAAAGTAGTACATTACCTTGCTTGCCAATTTCGTTTTGTTTTTTTTTACTTCAGGGATAAAAGTGTTGTCATACCAGTCTATGAATATTTCAGTGTTTATCCATTTATAAATTAAGGGCATTCCGATATTTTTAAAATATCTGGTTAGGTTAGGTTAGGTTAGGTTTTGGTTAGGTTAGGTTAGGTTTTTCTGATTTTCCGATGAGGAGCAAAGGTATTTTATGGGTCCTGGTAGCCTTACCGCAGACTAGCATAGTTACCCGCTCTTTGCTAATTTTAAATCCTGGAGCTGAATTCTCTCGTCTAGAAACTAAAGATTTTGAAGGTAATGATTTCCAGTTTAATCCGGTTTAATCCAAGTCATAGTTATTTTCATCCAATTTCTTCTTAAAATCATCTTTAAAAGAGTTTACGTCTACATTAGCTGACATTTTTTCACCTTGCATTTCCAATTCACGAATTCCATGACGAGATTTAAATCTGTATAACCATCCGTTACTTGCGAAAAACGATTCGTCACCACCTAATTTTTTATTGAATTGTAAAGCTATTTCACAGAGTAAAGGGCCAGATATCGGTTGCCCAGTTGATCGTTTTTGGGGGCAGCGATAACGCGGGGCGCGGACGGGGTAATGCCAGCTCCGACTAATTGAGGGCCGGATAATCGAATTTCTACTGTATTTTCTAATATAGTGAATTTATTATGAAATAAGTCTTATATTTTATTGGTCTATAACTTAATTCGTGCGGTTTGATAAAGGATGGCGTAACTTGTATAATATTGTACGTTATTGAACTTCTTTTCGTTATATGTCATTTATTTGAAGCGTTAGCAACAATAACTTTTTTTTCACTCAAATATGTCGAACTTTGTTCCTGAAAAAGAGTTTTGGCGGGAAGTTCGTCTTCGTTACTTCAATATTAAGAAAAATGCTGCCGAAAGTCATCATATTTTGGTGGAAGTTTGTCCGAATGTCCGAAACGTTGCTGGACGCCACAAAAGGAAGTCATTTTTGCATCGGATTGTTATTGGTGATAAAAAATGGATCCATTACGACAACCACAAGCGCAAAAATCATATGTGAAATCCGGCCAACCAGCCAATTCAACGGCAAAGCCAAATATAGGTAATGCTCTCTATTGTGTGAGATCAGAAGGGTGTAATGTATTATGAGCTGCTAAATCCGGATAAAACCAAACAATTAATCCGTTTTCACGTTTTACGTCACCCGCAGCTTATAGCCTTGCCCCTTCTGTTCCGGTCGATGCAGAACGCCTTCACTGGAAAACGGTTTACATCAGAGCAAGATATCAAAAATTGGTTCGATTCATTCTTGGCTGCCAAGCCGGCGCAGTTCTTTTGGGATGGGATCCACAAATTGCCAGAAAGATGGGAAAATGTCATAGCTTCAGATGGGCAATACTTTGAATAATACTATTGTAGATGTTTTTTCTTAAATAAACGTTCAAATTTCGAGAAAAAACGCACGAATTAAGTTATAGACCACAATATTAGCTCGGTGAAGGTTGATTTGAGTTGGGATCTTAGATATAGAATCTTTACCAATTTATTATTATATAATATAATATATTATTATATATTAATATAATAACTCATATTATTTGTTGTTGTTGTAAGGAAAATATTTTTAAAAGGGATCAACTATAAACTGTTTACGGATAAAATTCGCGATAACTTAATCTATAGGCATAAATCACGATTTGATAGGACGGTTATAATCCACAAAGATTAGCAAATAACATCAAACAATGCAATCACGTCAAAATCAGAAATATTAATCGGATTTAGTTTTATCTTCAATTATACCCTCTCCAGATTACTATAATTTTAATAGCTACCTTCGAACGAGAATCACTATCTGAGATATATGTGCAATCGAAAACAATGGAAAATTCAATCCACTTAAAACGTATCTAGACACATTTTATTGTTAAATAGTTTATTTTTTATATCAGTTCAATGTGCCTCGAAAGCGCTGGTTATTTTGGACACTGAAATAGAAAATTACATATAGAGCTATGACAAAACTGTTACAACAGATAAATTATATTTTCTAGTACAGACTGAAGAACTCCAAGACATTCTTGATCTTTGTTGGGCAATTAATTGTTTTCTTAAGGTTAGGTTTCAGATTAAATTGCTGATATGTGGTAGAATATTGTCTGCAGTCGAGCAGATTGTGCTTAACGGATACAAGAACGTGATAATTTGGGCAGACAAGATAACTCTCTGAAGACATTAAATAGCTGTAAGTTTGATATGATAAATACGGAGACACAGCTTCTCTCTTCAAAAATTTAGGTGAAAAGTAGATGAATGGATGTTGTGAAATTCTGTTATTCTATTCCTCCACATATAGCGCTAAGAATCTTGGATGAGGTTTTTCTTGTTAGTCTTGAGAACTTTATCAAACTGAATTAGGATTTATGACGGGTTATCAGGTGCCATAGAAGTCAAATGAGACTTTTAAATGATGAAAAATGCGAGTTTGGTAAATTTTATGCATGTTTTGGACTATCTAGTGGTCGATGATAAAGTGTTTCAATTGACTGTATAGAGAAAAGAGAATCAGTACATATCGCCTAATGTATGACAAGAAAAGATATATTTGAAAGCTTGAAGTATGAAGCTAGTACACTACACGTCGAAGGTAAGCGGAAGGAACTTATCCCAGTTCCTACCCAATAAACATTTTCTGTAACTTATGGTGATTCCTAGTTATATAAAGACTATATAAAGGTAATGAAATTATATAAAAAGGTTACGAAGTTTTGTAACATCACCTTTTAGTAACACAGTTATATTACGGTTTTATAAAATTTCTGTAACTTGTGGGTATATAAAGAAGTGGTATAACTGTTTCCATCACCATTTAATAAAACATGTAGTAACTGTTACCAATGTATTTATAACAAATTTATATAAGGTTTTCCGTTACCTAAATTATATAACTATATAGGCTCTGAGTTATATAATAGTGTTTCTAAACACAATTAAAAAAATTGGGGATTATTAGTGTTTGTATATCCTATTAAAAAACTTTTGGTAACCAAGTTAGGGACAACCATTTCTTTTATATACATCGGTTACCTTGAGTAAAATCAATTGCCCTTATATATATAAACTTATTACAGATGACGATTGACAAAATGGTTGCAGGTGTCGATTGTCGAATAAGAATATATTATTAAGATACAAAGTTAATACTAACAGTACTAACACCAGTTGTTTGTGAGCAGTGAGCAGCAGCAGTGTAATAAACATTAATTTATTATTGTAAAATATCGCTATGTTACGAAATTGGAAAAAAATAAAGCACAGCTCTGCGTTTCGGCGGAAAGTGACAAAAAATTTTAAACGAATCGTAGATTGTGTACCGGTTACTGCTACTGTTAGACAGATAAATAATGAATTTTTTCCGCCACCAGATATTTCTCAAATTACAGAACAAAATGATAGCAGTCCAACGCCAACGACGGCAGAAAATGATCTTACTACTACTACTACATTTAGGCTGCTCCTCAACTATTACTTTTAGATCATTATTATTTTCATTTCTTTGCTGTGTTTGTTGACCAAAAACTGCCTCTGTAGCCTTCTGTAAAAATATTAGTATATATTAAGCCCTAAGTGTAGGTAACTTGTTTTAGTCAACATCTAAGAAACTTAAATATTTGGTAGGTTTAGAGATCCGCACATGCATGTAACCACTTTTAAGTAGGTAATAGAGTAAAGCTCTGATGTACACCCTCTTACATCTTCATTTTTAACACCGAAAAGCACTGATTGTTTTTAGTATGCAGTGGGATCAGGTTTGGATAAAAGCCTGCATAATACATAAGACATTTGAATGTCTTTTTAAATATTTAAAACTTATACTTAATACTCTTAATAGCAAACTTTGAGTATATAACAACACTTTCAGTAACGTATGTTACTTTTAATTATATACGAGATCCTTGGAGGCTTTAAGTTTTATTTAAACACTACTAGTAACTCTAAACACTACTATATAACCCTCAAAGTTATATATCATTACTATCGGTTATATAAAATCACAACAAGTGATTTTTAGGTTTCCATTATTTGTAAAATTACTATACAATGATTCCGCCATGATTGTTTACTCAAATGAAAAAGGACGATTCATTATGCCTTCAAAAAACGAAAATTAAACTTATTTGAACGACATGAATCCAAAATTAATATCACCCTGTTAAATAGTGGTTATACGAATATCTTTGGCCACATTATTTAGCGTCTATGTTAAAAATAAAATAAAAAATAATTTTTTTTATGAAATAAAATTATTTATTGTTGGATATTTGAAAGGCCCGTGCGTTTTTTCAAGGCATCTTGTCCATGTTAGCAGTAAAAACCGTTTCCCTCATGAAATTTAAGTCACTGAAATGCTAAAAACGTCTAATTAAGATAAATTTTATACGGCATTATAATATATATATAATATATATTTATCTGCCATCTTATAAATTTTTATTTTGCTGATAATAACCCAATAAGAAAAAGAGCGATATAATAAAGTTAACAATTCCAAGTGAGAGAAAACATATATTTGACAGGGAGAAGAGTAACAGAAATTGGTAACAGAAATATTATCAAAACCATTATAGGCAATGTTTATAAGGGTAACAGTAACATATATAACCACTAAAAGACTCCAACCGTGGATTTTTAAGTAGTTATATAGTGGTTGCCAAAATGTTTTCGTTACTTTTGGTTAAAACACCTAAGTTTATATATAGCGTTACTAACCTAAGTTTTCCGTAACCTTTATATACTCCCCATTTAAGCTCTTTAAGGGGTTTATACGAGTAACAGAAATATTACGGTTACTATTATATATACATTTAAGTTATTTAATGAGGTGATATAATATTTACGGCAACTGTTATATAACAAAAAATGTTTATTGGGTTAAGAATCAATAAAACTACACTTGTTTCTAATCTTTCAACTAGAGACACATAAATTAAGATATTAGTTGCTTATCTTGCAATATAGGTCTTTGGTGACAATTTATCTAATTTTCCTCTAGTTTATCTTTATGTATTTTCTAGAACTATTAAAAGATGCGCTCATTATCTACATTCAAGTGAATACCCGCAATATTTCTCCCTTGGAATGCCCATACTAATGATTTTAGACAGGAGACTGATTCACTTCACTCTAAAAATCCTCTAGAACATTACTCGCTACTCTTTTCTCAGGTTTTATCAAGACAATAGTCTTCTGTCGCTGTTTCAATATAAACGCACATTTAGAGTTGATGTTAACTAACTGAAATAGTATAATTAGCATAACATTGGTTTTCATCTGAATTCGCTGGCGTAAATCATATATAGAGTTCGACTAAGTGGCATAAAAAAGTTTAGTGGATTAAGTCGAGTGAACTATGTTGTACAAAAGCATGCGAACCGCTTCTTACCCTCATTTTGTTGAAATACCATCAAAGCTTCTCACGAATCATCATTTTCAAAAATTCGTGTTGTTGCAAAATATATATTTTGTTGTATTCCAGAATGTAACTCGCGCATATAACTTGAGTAACCAACATAATACAATCTCCTTCAAGAGCAAAACAATAATTCCAATGCTTCTCTAACTTCTCGATGCCATGGTTGTAGAAAGATTTGTCTTTGACTCAAAATAGGCTTCAGTTTCTTCATTTGAGCTGAATTTACCGGCAAGCATTTTTTTGAAATCAGCAAATAGCCAGTAGTAACTGGGGGTCAGATACGGAATATACGTGGATAAAGTGTAATTATAAATAATAAACAGATAAATATAAATAATAATAAAATAATAAACAGAATTGCAGTCGGAGGCATGAAATTGAATGCTATGATAAATTATTATCTCTTTGTGCATGCCTCCGAATGTAAATCTGTTTATAATGTTGCAAAAAAGTGAAAAAACTACCGTGCTGATATTTCTAAGAGTACAATATGCAGGTACATTGGTTTGGTACTGTTTCAATTTATGTTTCTGGTTTTAAGTACCTAATCATTATTTTTTTAAAATACCTTATCATTGAATTTTTATCTTGTTTCAGTCTTTTCAGTTGATTTTTAATTGTAGTTATCCATGCAGGCTGGTTTTTTGTTCTTTTTTAACTATTATTTTTTAAAACTCGTATTGGGAAAGTTTAATATTCAGCTATAACAATAGGTGTTATCCATACCAATGACTAAACTTGATGGGATGTTTGGTAGCAGCTGATAGGTGAAGCAATTTTTAAATAATGCCACGCCAGCATTGAATGTACTGATTCGTTCGAGGCATTTCGGCTGGATGCTTCGGTAGACATAAATAACGCATTTTTATATAGAATACGTAATTAATTTGTATTGCAAACTTAAAACCTGATATTTTACTTTGGATAGAAAATAAATTCCTTAGACAGTAACTAATTCTGTTTATGTAATGACCAAAATTATTCTGTTTAATATACAGAATCATCGAAAAATAGTCTAACATTCTAAAAAGCGACATATTGAACGAAAAGAATTATTTAAAAGTCAATTATTGTTGACATCTTCATAACAAAAACTCAGGTCGGATATACACAGATCAACTCAAAAGAAATTCATTTATGATGCAAACCATTAACCAGTTTGCAATTAGTAACACCCTTTGTATTTGATTGGGGAACTACAGACGGGGCGACTGGTTACCAACCAGTCGGCAATGTGTTGGCAATCGGTTTGAAGAAATGAAGAATGTAATCACGTAAACACTTCAACAGGTTAATAATTCGTTCTAGTAAAATTACTGCCTTCATTTTATGTTTTTTTTTGTTATATTTTCTATGTAAAAATCAAGCACAAGAGGATAAACCCTTATACACTGTAGGTATTTATTTTGAATTTCTGTAGGTTGTAGTTTTCTGGAAATACGTGTCTTGGTAGCTGATTCCACAGACTTGCACTTCTCCAAAGGAAGGAGTCCCGATAAATTGAGGTTTTTAGCGTCTACTGTCAAACTCGGTGTTCATGAACCACGCCTGACTATCGAGTAGGTCTTGCAAATACTGCTCTATGTGGGATTATCTTGGACAACTCGCAAGAACATTTGCCATGGTAGAACCGGTAAAATAGAGTCAGGTCGGCGACCTTTCTTCTATGCTGTAAGCTGTCCAAGTTTCTGGTCAACTCTGTAAGTCGAAATACCCCCTTCTGAATAAAGTCGAGCATTAGGGCATGCTTGAGGACCGAGCCTCAAATTTGCAAGCAATATTCCAAAGATGAACGAATATGATAGTTTGTACATTTACAAAAGAAGTTTAGACTGATTGTTTGGTTCGACTCTGAGGTAAATTATTTTTTACAGTTAAAATTGAAAAGAGGATGTAAAATAGCTCTTGACTAGAAAGCTCAAAATTGGAGAATATTCAAATTACATCAAGTTATTATAAACCAAAAGGAGCTATTGGTTACTTTTGAGACAGTCGGGTTTGGGTCACTACTGAGTCTGCAGTGCGTGTAGACAAATGTCAACAATCAGTTGGTGACTTCAGGTACTTTTAAGTTTAGTTTTTTCTCAGTTGCTTCATGTGTATTGAGCCTTATTTTCATCAACATAATTTAGATTTAGATTGATATTTGAAGGCTATTGATGATAAAAACATTTTGAGTAATTGAAGAAATATTTTTATATTTTGAAAAAAGTAAATGGAATCATCCTCATTTTGCGTAGATTTGTTAATAAATAAAGATGTTAACTAGCATCATATATAATCTCAACAACATGATATATGAGTTATAAATTATATTATAAATTATGAAAAAATAGAATATTGAATAGATAGTAGATTATTTCTATATTTAGATATCGCTACTGTTCAATTTTTTAATATTAAAAATTCCAATGTTAAACTTTTACAATTACCAGGAAGATTGACATAACAAAACATGTAATTGAAAGAAAGTAGGTCTAATAGTTTTTTAAATTTTCCTCCCACTGTAAATCTATTAACTTTTTTAATGTTATTATGCAAAAATATCAGTGCAGGTTTTTCTATTTATGTACGAAAGACGTAACTGTAAATCCTAAAAATAAATTAGTAACCAACGCTGTTGTATGATACTTATTATAATCACCAACAATTTCAATAGATAGTTTTAAATTAACAATAAACAATCGGTTGATGAACTTACCAGTACAAATAACTAAAAAAGTGTAGTTGAAAAACTTTGCCATTATTGATAAAAATGAAAGCACTACAACGTCTCTATCATGTGCGACTGTTACTGATTGAAGAAGATGGGGGACACTTGAAGACCTGATATAATATTACTCTTTATATAATATTGATAAGGAATGGATTATTAAATTAAAATCGCGACGAGTCGTAGTGTATTTTTTTATCTACCCTATGCCGATATGTGCTTATTACTCTTAAGGGTGAAATCTTCTCCTTATTGCAAAAAATCAATAAAACTATAAGTATAAGCATGAATAGAAAAATACTTTTAAGGTATGAATAAAAGTTGTTTAATGCTTCAATATAGTATTTATAATTTTGCAACCCTGTTTGATATATTTCATTTCTTATAAAGCACCCCCGATTAATACAAAATTAAAAAACTTCAATTACCTTGTGGTAGCTTACTTATATTAAGTTGACACATTTTGTTTGTGTTCAACTCAAATATTTTGCATCCTAAATGTTCAACCCTTATAAATCATCCATTATTTCGAAAAAAATTGAAAAAAATATATATAGACGTACTTATTTATTCTTTTTGATGATTAATTTATTTCAAATGGTCATCTCTTTATCTCTTTCAACTTGAATATTATGTATTTAAAATTTTCAACTCTTATAAATCATCCCTTATAACAAAAAATGAAAAAATTCATATTTGCGATACATACTTCACACTTATACTCAAAAATATACTTGCTCCAAAGTGTGTGTATAGTTTTTTGCCATATCTCGGTTAATTTGCAAGCAAATTAGGCGCTCAAAACGTAGATTTATAGGGAATGTCATAACCTATAAGTTTGTAAACGTGTTAAACTTTTTTGATCCTCTGTTTTTCAAAAGGCAACCTTTAAAATGGTATTAGTCATACATTAGAGTACGATTTGTAAGGTCAAATTTCAGTTGCAAGTACAAGTTTAAAAAAAATTTGGAAAAAGCAAAATGTTTGCTAAAAAAATACTGACTTTTTGTTACTTATCAATTTTTATGTATATCTTATAGTTTTTCAGAAATTTTAAAAAATTTCGAAAATGAATTTCCGACTTTAAACATGATTTTTTTCGGAAGTATGCATTCTAAAGCGTTCAAACTTCCAGAAATCAATATTAGTACGTGAATAAAATAAATCATCACTGGATTATAATTTTATTTCAATTTGGGTACTATTGCTAAGGGTGAAATTGAGGTTTTTTCTACAAAAAAAAATATAAATCGATCTTATTTCGGCCATAACTTACTTGGTTTTATGCTACAGAGTTCTCATTTTAAAGCTTTTTAAAAGTACCTTGAAAATGTTATATGCAATTATTTCGAAAAATTGATCGTTTTTCCGTTACTCCGTTGAATTTTAAAAAATTTTCGTTCGTTAAAAATATTTACAAACATTTCATTCAAACAAACATTCAAAAACATTTAATAAATCATAGCTTGGTTGGTATTATGCCTAAAGCAAATTTACAAAAACCAATCTCTTTGTTTTTTTATAAGCTTCATTTTTGTTTTTCACACTTTTTCTGTTGAAATCAAAAGTATTTATTTAGTTATTTAGAAAAAATCTCAATCGCGCATCGCTAAAAAACTAATGATTTTGAAAAAAAATTTAAGTTGTTATTTTCAATATAAAAATGTTCACCCTTTAGTTGGGGTGTAACACACACACACACATCGGCGTATGGTAGATTTTGCTTTTTGAAGTATTCCCTACACGTTGTCAAAATTTCATCAAAATCGATGCAGATTCATGGAAATCGGAGGTGAAAACCTTGGTAGTTTGGACTACTATAATAATCCCCAGTGGTGTATTACGACATCTATGTCACTGAAAAACAAAATTTATACCAAATAAATTCACAACTTGGCTTGGTACTTTGGATATAGAGGAACCAAAAATATATTAAAACTGCTTAAATAGAGAGAGAAAACTACTTTACGACGGTATGCCTGTTCTCAAAACCAGTGAAGTATATATCGCAGCGACTGGAATATTTTTCCTCTAATTATTTGTAATCTATAATAATAACTACTTAATATAAATTTAGCTTTGTCTATTGTCGCTCAAGTTTCTGTTAAGGTACTGGTTGTACCATGATAGATGATTGGATTATATCTTAATATATTATTATAGCCTATGAATAAGTTTTTTTTCGCTTTGACCGATTACACTTGGGCTATAACAAAACGTGGTACAAACCATGGAACATTTACAACAATTCCTAGTACTTTCAGAATTTCAATATTGGCATTGGCTGCTAATCTTCACAGTGGAACACCGTAGGTCGAAACGGGCTTGAGGATTGCTTTGTAGATCAGCACCTTATTTTTATAAAAAATTGATATTTTCTTCCAATCAGTCAGTATAAATTTTCTCTTAGTTTTAAATCCAATTGTTCACGCTTGGTAAAGATGTATTTCCACCAGGCGCCTATCTAGTTACATGCCTAGATATTTAATATTGTCCCGTTGTGGTAGGATTTGATTGTTTAGAGTGACTGCTAGATATTTGCATTTACTATTGGTGGAACTTACATGAACAGACAATTCGTTTGCTTCAACTCGACCAGTTTTCTACCTCATTGAGGTGAGTGTAATTGATGCTATAGTATGATCTTTAATAGATCAGCCGTGAGAAGGAGGTCAAGCTGTGGCCCCAGAACAGGAACTTAAGGAACTCCTTAATTTGTACAGTTTTTGATCATCAAGATATTTAGCTAGAAAATTGTGATCTTGGAGGTAGGAGTGAAAGATTTGGTAAAAACTGACAAGGAAGGATTCTCTGATTTCAAATTAATAAACCTTGTCAAATGCCTGCGGGATGTCTAGGAACAATGAAGCACGATATCTTCTATTTTCTAAATCTTCTTTTGATTTTTGAAAAGCGATTGAATTAAATGGTAATAAATAGATGCTACTTATTTTTCCCCCAAAAACATTTTACAAATGCGGAATTTATTTTATATTAATTAAATTTATTCAAAAATTCTTTGTTTATTTAATATTATATCGATTTTTAATATTTTCTTATACCGAATGTTGATTTGATCTTAGAACCATTGAATTTTATTGTCTGTTGTTATTATCTGTTGAAAGCCGACAGAATATTAAATCGGATAAATTTCTAATCAGAATGAAAAGATCTTCTGAAATATTCAGTAGTATACAGGGTGCTTCATTCCAAACTTTATTATTTTAGATATTTTTGTGTGATTTTATTATGATACAATATTGTTTCGTTTCAAGTTCATAACTATTTTTCTAAGAAATTTCTATACCAGATTAGGCCAGTTAACTAGCTAATTTTTTGGATCGTTTTCAATAAGTGACTTAACAGTCACGTCTTTCGTCTATCGCACCCACGGTACCGGGCAACCTATCCTCCACCAATCTTAGTGAAGTAGGTACGTTATTTCTGGCAGTAATCCTATAACATAATCACTGTTCAATAACGAATAATTTTAAAATTTAAGGAATAAATGAAAATTAGCCATTCATTGGTGTATTTAATTTAAAAATTGCAGTTGGTTATAGGACAGATATAAGAGAAGCTTCAGAATGATCTTTTTTCTATTTGTACATGATAACCATCAATCAATCATTCTCAAAATGCACTGCGTTTAGTGAAAGAAAAGTTGCCTGCCCTATTGGCGCTTTTATGTTTTGGGAAATATGTTTTAATCCTGATAAATGTCTCAATTATAAATTAAATTTCTCATAAATATGCATTTACACATAATATAATAGAAAATGTTGTGAATTAGAAAATATATTCCTATTTCAGAAAATGCTTTATTCTTTAGTGTGTGTGTTGAGATCATAGAATTAGACTATTCCGTTCTGTGGTCAAGACAAACTGATGAATTCCAGACAAATAACAGATGTCAATTAGGAAATGTATATGTACTACAAAACCCTACCAAAACTAATAAAAATGGTATTCGCATAAATTACATTAAGTATCAACGAAAGGTTTTAAAGTGTAGAACTCTGTTACTAACGTCTTTAAAAATGCCTTCAGTTGAAACATTTTTGGCATGCATGTTTATGGGTGAACTTAAAAAAATATATGGGACAGGTCCACTGGAGGTAAGTTTGAACTTTTAAATATTCTGTTATGACTTGCAAACCTCTGTCAATGCAATTTTAGCAGCAATATGAACCTTCTACCATCGAATATTATAGTGAAAGATGTATAAATTCAGTAAGTACTAATGGATAATAATACAATTTACTAATAATAAAAATTTTCTTTTTAGTTTTATGTAATTTGGAAATTAGGAATATATACTTCTCCAGTTATAGTAGAATTTTTATACCAACGGGGATATTTCGAACCAGATGGACTTTTAACATTAACAAAATTAGTTACCACTGCTGGAATTATTGTAGTCATGTCACTATGCTTAAGAGGAATTGGTAGGGCAAATGATCCGACATACATCAAATTTCTATCAACTGTAAAAAATGCAGAAACAAATATGACACCAGCTACTAAACAACAATTAATGAAATATGATTTTGACTTTAAATCCTGGCCAGTGGAATTTAGATGTACAAAGGATGCGAGGTATACATCTCGATCATTTTAATCAAGCCAAAATAATGCTTATTTCAAATTAGTATTAATAGTTATTACACTTTCATAGTAAGTGATTCATATTTAATAAAAAATTGTTTGAATTGAAAAATAACATTATAAATGCTTTTAAATTGAGTTATTTTGAAGATGCTTTTTTCTTATTACTATATTCAAGTATTTTTTTTTTCAAATTTATTTCACACAGAATTTGTTTCCAGTGAAATGGGACAACAATTACCCAAGAAAACTACATAGAAAAACATAATAAATTGGGCATGGCAAATTCCTTACAAAATTATTGCTTATCTTGCTATCCATACATTTGGAATAAGATTGATTTATCCAGGAACTATGGGTTTCTTACAAATGATATTAGGTATATTATAAAATTTACTTTTATTATGATTAGCTCCTCACTTGTACAAAAACTTGTTTTTATTTTTTCGAGTTTTTTTGAAGTAATGTCAATTTCTGCATTACTAATTTACGTCTATACACCTAAAGCTCTCAAATTTTTATTAATTTTTATAATTACAATATTATATAACATAAGAACTTGTGCTTCCAATTTAGCAGTTGCAGACTGTTTTTTAATAAATATTTAATAATTCTGTAGAGCAGGGGTGAGCAAATACTTTAAAGTGTGGGCCAAATATTTTCAAAATGTCTCCTGGGTCTGAGAACTATACCGTGTATCCTGTGCACATGCGAATGTTTTGGATGGAGTTTCTTCTCTATCCACTAAAATTTTATTGACAAAAACACTACGAGTACAATTTTAAAGGATTTGAACAGAGAAATATCACAATTAATAAAAGATAATAGTAATAATAATATTACAATGAAATAAAACCATTTTTTTTTAATTTTACTTACAAAAAGTCTTCTTCTAATTAATCTCAAAAGAAATTAGGAGTATGCGACCAGTGCTAAATGCTGCAATCTGTCATATCTCAAAGAGTGAGAGGAGTGCAGCCAAAGCCTGCTTTATGAAAGTATAGGTTCGTTACAACCCATCAAAGAACTGTCCTTGGTACAGGGATGATTCTGAGCAATAGAGATTATGTGCTCTAACAATGCAAAAAAATCATTTAAAAGTTTTCAAGAACAGTCCAGATTAGCAGTTTAGAAACCTTATGTTGCATACATTACAATAGGGATATGGTTAGGTTTGAAATTATAATACCCTCAACAAATACTATTTATTTCAACAAAATTGCATATAAGAGAATAAATAAATTGCATGCAAGATTTATCAATGGGTAGGATAAGGTAACTAAAAGGGCTGGATCCAGTTTGAGGGCTAGCTTTTGCCCACCCCTGCTGTAGAGAATAGCCAAATATTTGAGAAATAAATATAAACACAGTGGCAGCTTTACAGACTTACCACCTATAGGTTATTCATCTATTGCTGCCACAGTGGCTTCTGAAATTTGATCCCGACTTCACATTTATTCAAACTACATTTTTTATTTAAAAAATTTCAACTATAATTTTTGAAGATTTCGTGTAAAATCTCTAATGATTGTTAAAATGCATGTTTTTAAATTAGTGTGAGGTATGTCGTACATTTCAATAGGAATAGTAACTGCTCACTCAAGACCTCATAGACTCATTTCTTGTGCAGATCATTTGATACTTGACAGTCTTTTATTATTCCTTCTAGTGATTTATTAAATAGAGTTGTCTAATTCGACGATTTATATTGAATTCTTGCGTTTTTCCATCCCTTGTATTTACATGTCATTTATATTCAGTCAACATCATTCTTGTGAGCTCTATGTTTTTGAGACTTGCAATTTGGACGTGTCTTTTAGTAGTATGTCTTTTTTCATTCAAAAGCTTGTTTGAAGTCTATTGGAATTTGGATCTTCTTATATTGATTTAACATTTTTCTATAATTCGAATAGCATCTTTTTATGAAATCCCAGGCCTAAACCCATATTGATATTCTCCTGTATAGTTTTTAAATCTCGTATTAACGACGGAAGTGAAAATATAGTAGACTAGTAAGGTGGCAGGTCTCTAACTAGAGCAAATTTTTGGATTTCCTCTGATGAATATGGCCCATACGGTTCCACTATTCCATCAAAAATAGCTTTAAAAGTGTACACATTCCTGAACTAACTCTGTTTCTAAATCATTAGGGTACATATTTTCCAGAAAACTTGCATTTCTATTAGTTCTGATAATAACAACTCAATTTTGTAAGAAATACAATTTTCTTACTGAATCCATTATAATCTTCCTGCCTTTTTGGCAGTGTTAAATCTGAATTAATCATTTGCAGCCATTCCAATATCTTCTTAAAATATTTTTTTGGTTGTTGTTTTTTCCATTTCTCTAGTATTTTCTTTCTATATGCTTAATTGCGCAGATTTTTCTTCGAAATACTCAAAATTCTCTTATACAGCTAGAAGTTATTCATAAAGATCAGCAATGGTGATCCAAACTTGTTTTCTCCGTGTAAACAATATTTTTTTGAATCTTGTAAATTGAAAAAAAATATTGAACAAACTTTGCCGCCCCTTGAAATCTGCCACATTACTCAGCCTGATGGTAAATCCACCACTGCATAAATGACTCAATAAATGAATACTATTATGTTTCTAGATGTTCTTAATTTTAGGTCTCTTCTGTTTCAAAATTAGTTTTTTCAATAGTTTTTAAAAGATAGAAATAAATCCTTTAAAAATTATTTAAAAAAACTAATTTTGTAACAGAAGAGACCTAAAATCCATTGTATATATTGAACAATGATTAATTTTATATAATACACCTTTATAGTTTTTTTATATATTTATAGTAAATGTTTTCTTTAAATTCTTCATAATTCCATAAAGTATTGATTCTGTAAACAAAAAATTTTATTAAACATTAGTAAGATCAATTTATTCCCATAAATCAAAATAAACTGACTTGTTCCATTGAATTCCCACTCTACTTTACCAAAGTTTTTAGGTCGATGTCATTGGTGATTCTAAGAAATGTATACAAAAAATTGAAAAATCGTTACCATTGCTTTAAAGTAAACAACCCTGCAACTATTTCTGAGGACAATATCAAACCAAGTTTTGTGAAACTTAATCACAATAAATGTGAGGTTAAAAATAAAATGATTGCTTCATTTAGTGTGATTAAATAGCCATTTCACTGGATTTAGCTGGGATTTTTTATTGGGATTACTTAAAACAAAATGTTTATCTACAAATATTAACGAATGAAGGTAAAAAATAATTAAAATTTATGGTTGAAATACAGCTGAACAACTAAAAGATATGAGGCATTCTGTGTAATAAATCTTATTATTGTTTAGCTGATTATTGGTGCCGCAAAAAGATTTTGATATGGTTATTTTATTAATTTTCAGTTTACAAAATTATGGTTCCGATTATTGTAGAAATTTTTGTTTTATATATTTTTTAGAAACTTTTTCTTTCAT
Source organism: Diorhabda carinulata (assembly GCF_026250575.1). NCBI lineage: Eukaryota > Metazoa > Arthropoda > Insecta > Coleoptera > Chrysomelidae > Diorhabda > Diorhabda carinulata. Next base: position 19,707,656 of record NC_079462.1, read on the forward strand.
GGGAAATCGGTGTAGACCTTCGCACTCTTGTTTTGATACTGTTTGATTTCCATGCTAATAAAATTACAGCAAAGTAGGGTATTTAATACATTGAACTGGAATCCAGTGGAACAATTATGTTAATTCTAATTTTTCTTTTCTTGTATTGAAATTTAATAGATTATCATAAGTATTTTTTTAGAACAAAGTCTTGTACGAGGAAGATCGAAGTTAATAGAGCATTTTAAGGCTGACATTGACACTATGTTTGTTGATAAGAGAAAGAATGCGCCCAATGGCAACACTCTTATCATATGCTGTGAGGGAAACGCTGGTTTTTATGAAATTGGTGTTATGACAACGCCCATTGAAGCAGGAATTCTGTATTGGGCTGGAATCATCCGGGTTTTGCTAGCAGTACGGTAAATATTTAGTTATAATATAGAGTTGTTCTGCGTATCTCACAAATTACAACTGAAATATGTTATTACAGGGTAGTCCATATCCGTCCCAAGAACAAAATGCCATACATGCTGTTATGCAGTTTGCTGAGCAAAAATTAGAATTCAAGAGAGAGGATATAATTTTATTTGGTTGGAGCATCGGAGGATATACAGTTTCTTGGGCAGCTATGAATTATCGTGATATTAAAGGATTGGTAAGACACTTTATATTCATCAAACTAAATGTTTATTCGTAAAGGAATTATATAAACAAGGGCTCATATTTTGCGATTCTTAATTTACACAGCATTTGCCATGATGTTGCATTTGGAATTTTGTATCTATATATGACTAAATATTCTCATAGGAATTGTAGTTACATCCAAGGGACATCTTGTAAATCTCTCTATTATCGAGGATTATGCTATTGTAGCTTTTTTCTGTTTATCTAGATGTAATGTGTAACGTTACAATTTATCTGTCTCAACTTTTTTCTTTACTTTCCTTATATTCATGTGTTTTCATCTTGTTTTTATTCTTTCTGTTGCTTTGTGCAGAAATGAAATATTTTCTGTTATTTTTCTAATGTATTCTCTTCACTTTTTCTATGCATGTATATGTATCATCCCTCTATGTGCTTTTATGAATTACATAATTTATTAGTCCTCTCATTTTGTCCTCCCCTTTTAAATATTGAATTTTCCTCGTATTGTTTATCTTGAATACTGTTATTTTGTTTTTTTCTTTTTTCAGTTGAATTTACTGTCTTCATGCTATACGTCACCACTGGTCGTTTTGTTGAATTTTTTTTTATTTTCATAATCCAATGGTTTAGTTAAGATTGTATAAATTGGTTTTGGGGATATTTCTGAGCTATTAAAGACTTAATATTATTATTATTTATAGTTTTAAAACAATATATTTAAGGATCTGAAACAATCCGGCTGATAATTAATCAATTTATCTAATTATAGACTTTTTACAATACCTTTTCTATTCACAAAATCATCATTTATATCGTAAGATGCCTTGTTCATTAGCTCTAACTCTGTACAGAAAAGAGCTTAAGCCTTTAGTTTTTCTTAAAAAAAATGGTTCTTTATTTATCACAATACAATTGTTATTTATATCCACTTATGGAATATATCAAATTGAACCACTGTAAAAAAATGTAATCTGCAAAAACTTACTAATGTACTTTTGTATATTGGAAAAGGGCGGACTCGGGGAGAGACATCTTGCATGTTTGAAGTGTTATTATGAAAAAACTAGGATAATGAATTGGAATTGACGTCTTTGATACTAACTACATCCTTTAGAATTTTTAAGGAATGTATGTATATTTATCTTAATATAGAATGACCAATATCTAGAGATATGAATTTTTGTGAAACTACTCAAACAAAATTTTGGCCTGCTGTTAAATGTGTCACTGTTACGACCACTATTAAGTAGATATATACTATAGAGGATACATAGAACAATTTGTGGAAATGCAAAAGTGTCTATCAAAATTTGTTAAATATAGATGATGACACATTAGCATCAGAATAAATTTTAAAATATCTCCAAATATTATTCTCAGGCACTTTACAACGCAAGTTGTTAAAAATATATTAATCTACAATTGGTAGGTATATTCATACAATACCCTTTGTCTACACCTGCGCCATTCTGAAAGGTTTTGTAACTGTTAACACTTTTTCAACTTTTCTCTAATATGAGATACTTCTCCTTTTCTCCACTCTTTTTTGTATATGTAAACTGAAGTTTGCAAAATTGCAATGAAGGTATTTGTCTGAAGTGTCTTAAATTAGGATAATGCTGATTTGAATGATTGAAAATCATTAATATCAAAAAAATTCACTTAGGTCTTTTCTATATTCTTTTTTTTTAATGTATAAGAGTGATAAAATGATCCCATTTAAAAGGAAATAGTAGTTGTAGACTGTATTGTGAAACTGCAATGATGATATTCGAATGATTTAAGATTTACACACACCCTAAAGCATTCTAAATTAGAATTGCTATGGCTTGAAATAATGGAAACAGCAATTTGATTGATTGAATGTTGATAGCATCAAAAAATACACTTAGGTCTTTTCTATTTTCTGTTTCTTGATGTGATAGAGTGATAAAACAATTTCATTTAGGAGAAAATACTAATTGAAGAATGTATAGTAAAATTGCAATAATTTATAACTGTAATAGTTTTTCCATGTTTATAGGCCTTATTTCGATTGTGTTGAAGATTTTAGGTGTTTTTATCATCATTATTCAACAATTCTCTGCGATTCACCAACACACATGCTATTTCACAACAAATTTTGTATAGCAATGAGAGCTATATTTATGTCGAAAAGACACATCGCAAGCCCCAGTAATCTATCGATTATGTTGCTTATGAAATTCATAAAAAATAACCAGGTCCCAGAGATTAATCACACACACACAAAAGCAAACAAAACAACCGGCCAGCTGATTGCATTTACCCACTTCTTGTTAATGCGGTATACAGGATCCTATAATGTGGCTATTACCAGTGCACATTCCCAACACGAACCTATATTTTCTTAACAAGGGTGAGTGTAAATCAAATTACTTTCCGAACCAGGACTATAATATTAATTATAATTTAGATATTTCGTATTCCGAACACTCATATCACGATCGTGTTAACCTGGTTATAGTTTCCGAAAAGTTCTCTAGTGCACTAATATTTTCTGATAGAAGACTTCTTTTTCAACCATATATCACCATGCGCGAAAAGATTATGTACTGGATTTATAGATGGCGATAATAATAATTACATTCCATTATACCTGTTTATACTTGAGGTTGAAGTGAATATACAATCACATTTTACTATATATCATACTTACCTGGCGTAGGGGTTACCGTGATCATGAAGGCGGTTCCCCCAGGATGAGGCCCTTTCATTGCACTACGATTGGGCTGACTTTTGCGATTATCCCTAATGCGGATAACTCGGGCGCGTAATTTTTGGTAGTTGGGACTGCGTACGCGCCAATGCGTCTTAGTACTTCGTCGTTGGTGATTCTGCCAGTCCAGGGTATCTTCAATCCTGTTCTGTCGTGGAGGTTTAGATTTCTGTTTGCATACATTGAGGAGTGCTTGACAAATGCCATTCGAGCCATTTTAATTCTGATCTTGATTTCTTCGTTTGAATCCATTTGAGCGTTTATGACTGAACCAAGATACTTGTTTTTTAAATATTTATAGTGATTATTAAATTTTCACATTCTCGGTTGATTCTCTCCAATAGGATTTGAAGATTTTCATCTTCGCTCTCAGCTATTATAGCAATATCATCGGCGAATCTTAAGTTGTTGATTAATGTTCCTCCGATGTTTACCCCCTCATGTCTCTCCTCCAGCACTTTCGTAAATACAAACTGAGATGTAGATTAAATAGTTGTCGAGAAAGAACTCAGCCTTGGCGAACTCCCTTTTTGAATTTCGATTTCGTCTGTCTCCATGTCCTCAACATGCACTACTGCCGTTTTATTGTAATAGATATTTTTGATTAATCGTTTATCGCTTGGATCTAAGTTAATAGTTGTTAAATTCTCTATAAGTTTATCTTGTTGTGCTTTATCAAAGGCCTTCTGGAAATCAATGAAACAGACATATACATTTTTGTTGAATTCTCTGTACTTCTGTAGTAGTACTGTGATAGCGAATAATGCTTCTCTATTTCCTAATCCTTCTCTGAAGCCAAACTTTGTTCTCCACATTTTCGATATATTCTCTGCTGGATTATTTTCAAGAGGACTTTTAGTGTGCGGCTCATCAAACTGATCATCCGATATTCGTCACAGGACTTAAGGTTGTTTTTTTAAGCAGACTGTTCCTTTGAAAGTTTGTTGTGTTTTTCAAGGAACCATAGAAGTCTTTTGCTGATCAACTTTTCTAATAATTTACACCTAGTACAAGTGAGTGAAATAGGCCTATAAGATTCCGGTAATATAGGGGGTAAGTTAGGTTTAAGTACAAGGATTACTAGAGACTGACGCCAGTGTGAAGGAAAAGTTTGTGAGGTCCAGATGTAGTTGTATTTGTTTAAGAGTTTACCAAGGTTGAAATTGGATAAGTGTTTTAGAAAAGCAAAGGGGATCTCGTCGGGGCCACCGTTGCTGGCCCCTATATTTGTTATCTTCTGTTAAAATCTGAGTTTGGGGGATTTATATGACTTGGAATATCGATATTAGCATTAACCTTGAACTTCTATTCAAAGTGGTTTGCAAGAGTGTTGCGTATTACTTTTGGAGAATGATATTCTGTGTAGTTAGTGATTAGATGAGTTATGTTGGACTTAGTTTTTCGGCATTGGATTTGTTGAATTTTTTTCCAAAGCCGAGAAGGATTGTAGTTATCATCAATACTTGCTACATAATTTTACCAAGAAGCTTTTTTGCTTTGTTTCACTACGTATTGAGCTTTTGCCCTGAGCCGTTTGTAATTGATTAAGTTTTCAGGATTTTTGTTTCTTTTGTATGTTCTTAAACTATTTTGGATTGTTTGTATTGCATCTTGGCAGGAGGAGTTCCACCATTGTTCTGCTCTATGGTTTAGGGTGAATGTCATCTTACCAATGTGGGTATTGGCTGCTGAGAGAACAGAGTTTGTTATTATTTTTAAGGAATTATCAATATTGGAGAAAGTGAATCAGATTTTCGCAGGAAATTATCAACAGCTGATGCATACTCGAGTCAGTTGGCCTTACTGAGGAGCCAATAGTTTTTTACTGAAGCTGGGTCATTTTTGTGGTTAGTTATTATTATTTGATAGTGGTTGCTATTGTGGAGATCATCGGAGGTCTGCCAAGAGAGGAAAGGAGCAGATTTAGGGTCGCATATGCTTAAGTCGATAGCAGAAAATGTATCAGAAAAAATATTGAAGTGTGTGTCTGAATCATTATTAATTATTAATTTTGCCCTTCCCGAATAAGTATTGTGAATCCCACATTGTTTTATGTGCATTGAAATCACCTATTAAGATAAATGGCTGGGGTAGTTGGTATATCAAATCAAGGAGCTCTTCTTCTTTCAGAGGATGATTTGGGGGAATATGTAAAGAGCATATGGTGAGTTTATCTGGACAATATGCAGTTATAGCGATAGCTCTGTATTCAAAGGGAGTAAGGTTGAATAAATATCATTGGAAGCGAATATTGAAGCACCACCACTAGCTCTTGAACAATTAGTCCCGATATAATGATAACCTTCAAAGGATTTAGGTTGCGGTAGATTGGCTCTTGTGAAGTTAATCTCCTGGAGACATAAAAAATTTGGGTTGTAAGTTGCAGTTAGGTGCTGGATTTGTTCTAAGCGCAAATAGTATCCGTCGCAATTCGATTGTAGAATAATGAATTTGATAATTTATCTGATAAAGAATTAATGACAGAAGTTATTCTAAGTCAATATATTGTTGAGATAGATAATGATCATCAGGGTTGGAGTCGTTTGAATTTGTAGAAGTTTAACTTGCAAGCTCGGCAGTACCACTAGGATTCAATTTTTGCTCTAGTTTTTTCTTCAATCTAGTGATACGATTTTTTAAGGGATCTGTCAGCGATAATTGAATATATGTGTGCAAGATCTTCAAGGAGAACATTAATGTTGGTGGTGAAATTATAAGCTTCTTTTAGAGGATCATTATGACCGAATGAGTTTGAGCCGAGAAGTGGGGCTGATTCCGCAAAGGTTTTTGTCATCAGTTTTGGATTTCTTTTTTGGAGTAGTTTTGGGTTTTATGAAAGAAGTAGTTGTGGGCGGAAGTGTATTTTCAATTTGTTGAGTTATATGACAAACACTATTTGGAATAGATTCAAGACAGGTGTCATTGGAGAGCACTCTTTTACCAGAAAGAGTGGGGATGCTGGCTAGATGTAGATTGTTGAACAACTGAAGGCGCTGTATCAGGAGCACGATCATAGGTTTGGACTACGTGTAGAAGAGAAACATTAAAAAGGGATCCTTCTGTTTCATGGCTATTGCTGATAGGATGGGGATGATTGCTAGATGCTTCTTGGTGATTTTGAAAGGAATCTGCAGTGTAACCAGTTTGCTTACATAGAAAGCATTCAAGTTTGTCTGAGATAATGAAGATTCTGAAGCTTGTATTTTCATGTACGATTACTATAGAAGTTTGTATGTCGTGTCGTATGTTCCTTATCGGGTATATGAAGATTGATCGTCGAAAGCTGAAGATATGAGCATTTTATTCCTCTGGCGAGGAATGTATATTCTGTGATTAGAAATGCGAGAAGCGAATGTTATTCCTTTACGTTACGATTTCACCGAATGCCTTGATGTAGTCAAGAAGGACAACGTCTGGAAGAGCATTCATAACGATTGCTTGGCTTCTGCTTGGAAATGATGTTAGTGTTTGAAACCTTTTGGGTAGATTTTGGCGAAGCTAGATCCACCAGATTGTATTTGGTTGATGGCTGAAATTATTTGGTAATATTTTATATACTATATATTGGAAGAGTTTGGCTGGCCTATTCCACTCACCAAGTATATGTAAACTGATAATATTCGACAAAAAAACATACAGTACAAATTTACTAACGCGTATTTAATGACTTTGTAAACAAACACCGAGTTAAACAAAAGGTACGTGTTCACTCGTGATCGACAAAATCGTACTCTTTTTTTTTAAATTGAAATTTGATACATAAACACATTAACTTGATCTATAACGAAAATGCTATGTTGTTTACGAAGTATGTACGATTCTGTCTTCGACTTTCCTCCCTGCCTTTGCGCAGTTTGTGAAAAATAAAATAAAATCTTCATCCGTAACAATTAGTACGTATCTGGCTTGCAACGAAAAGAACGTATTATATAATTATTTTTTTCTATTCGTTATAAAAATTGGATTATTTTTTGCACTTTTTCAATTTCTAGTAGAGATTTTTTCAACATAATTATAAGACCTTGAGGTGAATAAATTTTCTTGTTTTGTGGCATTAATACCAATAATCTTGTAGTCAATATAATTATTTTTTTTATTAATTAAGAAAATGGGAGATCCCAATACAAGTATAGAACAACATGCATCTATTGTTGCTCTTCACAAAAAATTAAATATACCAAGTTCTACTGTCGGGATGCCATCACTCGATTAAAAAAAGCTGGTTCCAACAGAATGCAGTGTAACTTCTAAAGCAGAGGAAGTCCCTAATCATCATGTCCAAAATGAATAGGAAGATTACAGCACCGGAAATTCAAATGCGGTTCAATGAAAGTCACACAGATAAACAGATATCAGTAAGTGTAACAGTCCAACTGTTAAACATTAAGGTGGTTCTATGATGGTGTGGGGGTGTTTTCATATGCAGGAGTAGGGGATCTTTACAGAAATTGTTACTACTACATATTAAATACGCATATTAACCCTTCTGTGATGCGCCCGAATGGCCGTTAGTAAGTGTTTCAGCAAGATAATGACCCAAAGCACACATCTAAGATTTGTCTCAACTATTCAAAAAATAAAGAGGATAGAGGTGAGTTAGAAATAATGAAATCGCCCTCACAATCTCCGGATCTAAATTCAATAGAATTATTGTGAGATGAACTGGATATGAAAGTTAGAAAATTGATTCTCATTTCTTTGGATCATCTTTGGAAGGCTCTTCAAACGTTTTGGCATAATATATCAAATAGTGTGTTAGAAAAACTCTAAAAAGTATGCCAAGTGTAGTTAAAACATTATTCGGCGGTGAGAGGTGATTTCTTTGATGAAAAGAAAATGTGGCAATATAAAATGAAAGAGACAAAATACGAGGGGCGTTTTTTTCAACCTCGCGGGCATGCGCTGTAGGCGATTGCGAATATCTCGTACTACACACTCCGCCATTGTTGACATTCAGTCGGCGTTGTGTTACGGCCACGTAAACGTGTTTGCCATTATTGATGCTCACGCCAAGTGTGATTCGTTTCTACTAGCTAAAGGACTTGAAACAGTAATAGACTAGCTAAATTAGAATATAGTCAAACATGTTTCTACCATTAGTAATATAGGACTCTACTCAAAATATCCCTGTTAATCGGCATCCTTATAACTGATATTTTTTATATTGAACACTCCCTGTTTAACTGCAAGAGGGTCGGTACAGTTGGTATCATATGTTATAGGGACTATCATTAAATAGTTATTTCCACATAGCTTTTCTTTTATTAAGAAATACGTAAATATTCTCCAAAAATTAACATGAAGTCAGCCAATTTATGAAATTCCCCCAATTTTTACGAGGACCGTTTTTTTTAAACTCCGATCGATACGTGCAGCCGCTACGCGGGCAGAAGCCGGCATGTGATGTAGGCAGCTGCAAGATGCTACCGCCAAGTGTGAATTAGTTTTCTACAGGATGAAGACCATACTGCTGCAGAGTGATGGTGTTTTGCATGTTAGAGTGAAGTTTAAAGATAGTCTTAATGATGTGCATGATGAAGGGAGCCAAGGACGTAAATCTGTCGTTTCAGATGACCTTGTTCAACGAGTTGACAGAATGGTTAAAGAAAACCGCAGATTCTTTGAAGAGGGTATTCAAAAGCGTGTCCACAGATGTTCATGGTTTTAATCATAGAACGTTATCTTTTAATACTTTTAAACTAAAACTTGATTTATTTTACGTTTAACAATTGTTATCATCTTTTCCGGAAACTTTTTGTCGGCAGTGTATATTACAACTCTAAAGATATATATATACGTGGCATATTCATGCATATTGTGACGATTACAACTTTTTGAATCGTTATATCTCAGAAACGGTGGCTCGTAAGAAAAAAAGTATTTAGTTTGTCTGAATAAAATTTTTTCCATATACCGAAATGATGGGGAACTTTAAAATTTTATTTTTAATTATATTTTAAAAAAAATTTCTGATTTTCAGCTTATGTAGCTTTACTCTTATTTTTTGGCCTAATTTGACCGTACTAAAAGTTTTTTGAGTTTATCACGAACAAGACAGAAATCTAAAGAGCTTTGTTTTATTATATGTAGGGATTCAATTAAATTTGAAGTAATATTCTATGTATTCATTGAATATAATTGTGTTCAGATTACAAAACATTTTTCAAAATAAATATATTTCATTATGCACATAAATGAAAGTTTATTTATTCTTCCGAAACTTCTACATCACAATTCTTGTGCTCATTTCATGTAAACAAGAGATAAACAGTATTCTTAAAATTACTTACCTTGTAGTCTAATTAGTTAGCTTACAAGTTTTTCCCTTGGAAAGTAACCTATGTAATCATGACAGTTATACATTAATACCTATGGATCTGCAACAAAAATTAGTAATTCAACTCTTAGTGTGAAAATTTTTGACACTAATTACAATTAAAAATTTTTTAAGCAATAGCAATTTTGTTTTGTTGTAGGGCGAAAGTGGATAGAACTTGGGTTCGAATAAATGTTGACCTGCAGTCAGGTGAGTCAGTTAAATTAATTGTCATACTATTAGGCAACGCGTAATTTAGGAAACGTATAGCACGTGTGAAGTGACGCAGCATAGCACGTATTTTTGTAATCTACAAGATTAGATACATTGACGCAAATTGACAACACATCGCGACCTGACACGACACGCTAGAGCTCACAGACGTGTCCCGCTGTAGTTCCAACACAGTTTGCTGTGCCACACGTGCGGATGACTAGAATAAATTTATTAGGTGATTTAAATTTCTTCCTCGTCAAGGAATAAAACAACATTTCCTCCTCAACATCTTCCGATTCTGATCCAGAACTTAAGTTCAATAATAATAATTAATGTCTACTCTAGCCTAAACAGCTATCACTCCACTGCAATAACTTTTTGTGATTTTTCTAAAGCTTTCGGTTTTGTTAATCATAATATTTTAATTAACAAATTGCAGTACCACGGTTTCAGAGGAGCACCTCACGCATGGTTCAAGTCATACCTTAGCAAGAAGTCAGCTTGTAAAGGTTGTTACAACAATGTCATCTTGCAAGGCAATAGAATGTGGAGTGCCCCAAGGCTCAGTACTAAGCCCTATTTTGTTTCTTCTGTTTATTAAACAACACCATCACTGACGTCGTTGAATCTGTAAAATTCTTAGCGCTTATTGTAGACGATTCCTTCTACATATTGCCGCCTTATCTGAAAAATTAAGTTCCTCCTGTTTTGCGCTGAGATCAGTTTCCAAAGAACTGAACTTATCCATCTCCTTAACAGTTTATTATGCCCTTATTGAGACGCATCTCCGATATTCCCATCCCTTCTAGGGTAAATGTGGTACGATTCAATTTGAGCGAACCTTCAAACCACACGAGATTAGATATTTACTGGGACTAAACAGCAGGGCTACCTACAGGGACTTCTTTAAAAGATTAAAAATTCTGACTCTTCCTTCCTTATTCATCTTTGAATCCGTCTGCCTAATTCGTAAGCACGCTTCTCCAATTTCAAAAATGTCGTTACACGGCTATCCACTTAGGAACGCGGAGCACAACCTTCACCTACCTACTCCATGTTCAGAATTAGTTAAGGGCTCAATATTTTACAAGCAAAAAAAAATGCACAACCACTTGCCAATTGAAATTTCGCAATAATTTGAGGGCATATTTACTGGCCTTCTATTCTAATAATAATATTTAATTTCGGACATGCTGCATACTGGTTTAATTTTTGCTCTGGATGTATATAAGACTTATATACTACCTATTACTATTACCTATAATTTTGTTACTCATTGAAATTTTATTTTATTTGTTTCATCTTTATTAAGTTATTTTTATGATTGTTTTATAGTTTTTACAATATTTTATCTACAAATTGTAACAATTTTTTATCAATAAAGCATTTCTCTCTCCCTTTGTTCGATTCTCAAAAATGTCAGAGGTTTTTTGATGCCGTCTACTCCTGAACTACCAATCAAACCCCTCCTCTTCCTATTTGATAATGCATGTCTCAATATGCATATCACGACGCAGCAAGTGTAGCATGTACGAGTCGTGTCTCTCGTGTCACGCTACTTCACACGTGTAATACGGGTCCCAATTTGCGCCTTGACTTAGTTTTTTAAATATCTGTATAAAATCGGGACATACAATATTCTTCCAGGTGTTAACAGTATTCAAATTTTTTTATGATGCAATTACCAAGTTTTTGTTTTGCTATTCAAAAAAATCATCCAAAGAATCTGCTAACTGTGAAAGGTAAGTCATTTCTTCAAATATCTGACACAGTAAACCAGTAAATGAAAAATCATTGTATTAACCATTTACAAAAATTAACTTGAAAAACATCTAGCACTTTTTTTTACTGGAATTGTTTTTAAAAATACCAATTTATGTAGTAATGTTTCTATCTAGTGGTACCAATTTCATCAGATACTGGTTATACAAAGGTAAAAATGGAGTTTGATTTATAGTTTGTTTCTGATTCGTACCGTTCTGAATTTGAGACTCCCTAGTTGATTTTTAACCAAAAAGTCATTACTATTGTTACTTCCTAGAATGAAAATGTTCAACTTTCCGTAGTTTTACTGAAAATATTGAAAAACGTTTGCTTTTCTCACTAGCTTTGAATCCTAAGCCAAATGTAAAGAAAAATATTTAGTTTCTGGCGACATTTCGTAAATCACTTCCCTTGAACAATATGAATTTTGTTGTAAAAAATGCTGCAGTATATTTCAAAATTTGTGATTCCTTGCAATACAATTTAATATGCTTTAATGTTATTTATTATTAACATAAATAGGGTTATTAACAATTTAGAACTTAACACTTAATTTCTTAATAATGGGTGTGACCTCCCCTTGCCCTAATAACATCTCTCATACGATTAGGCATAGATCTAATCAAGTTTACTATTGTTTCTTGTGGGATGTTAAACCACTCTTCTTCTACTGCAATAATAAGCTCTAGGATTGAGTTTGGTTAGGAAGTCTAGCTTGAATTATTCTTGTTATCTCATCTCATAAATATTCTATGTCAGGACTATATGTTGGCCACTCCATAACTCGAAAACCGACTACTGCAATGTAATCTTTCACAATTCTGGTCGTGTGCGGCCTTACATATATGCATTGATGTAAATTATTCTCCAATGTAGTCGATGTAAGGTACTACATGAATTGCTAAAATCTCCTCGATATATCTGTCAGCTATTGAACCTCTTTTTCCGTGAACCCGGTCTCCCCTACGAATGAGTACAGGATCGGTTCGTGCTCCTCTAGAAATTGCACCCCAGATCATGCAGGAACCACCACCATAAGCACTCCGCTCTTCAAAGCATCAATCTGCAAATCACTCCCTTGGTCTTCGGTCACTACTATGGATGTATATTCTGGTCTCATCTGAGAACAGAACAGACCCCCATTGTTCCAACGTCCAATTCAAATGTTCCTGTGCAAAACACAGACGTGCTTACCGATGAGCTAGAATAAGTTTTGGATCAATCGCAGGTGTTTTAGGAATCAAGTTATTTTCCTGTAGTCTTACTGTCCACTGACTAATAGTCATTCCTCCTATCTCACGGAACTATCGTTGCACTTGAACCACATCAAGATGTTGATTTCTTAATGTTGACCCAATAAAGCTGTCATAATGAACGGTTGTAAATCGCTTTCCGTCTGTTTCAGGTCGCCTATGAAAGAATCCAGTCTCCTCATAACGCTGGCACACTCTTCGAACCGCTGCGTGGGTCATATCCAATTGTCAAGCAGCAACTCGCTGACCAAGTCCATTTTCGATTAAAGCAATAACTTGGACAGCTTTTTATGGCGTAGTATGCATAAAACTAGCACACTTTAACACTATTGAGATTATACAAAAAGAATATTACGCAAATTTCTATTACAAACGCAAATATTTTAATAATGAAAAAATTTGTTATTTTCGTTACAATCACCACATAAACACGTTTCGTTTGTTTACGATTGCTACGCATATAAGGCAATGATCTCCTATAAACTACATCGGCCGCGTTCAGAATTAAGCCGTACGCCGCGTCACAATGCTTACTATAAAAATGTACTGTGACGGTCTCTTTCACACGCTGACGTTGGCGTGAGGACACCGTAGGCGCCATTCAAACACTTTGCGCCGCGTCTCTATATTTCGAACCATTGCAGTGTAAACGTCGTATTTGGCGTCAGCACAAAATGTCGAAATTCGATACAGAAAAAGACGAATTATTGATTGAATCGGTCCAAGATTATTGTGCATTATACAATAAAAGTGGCAAGGAATATAAAAGTAATATTTATAAATTATTCTTGATTGACACGAAGATATTAAAGAAATTTATTATTTTTTTCTTTTGAGTGTTTCATTATCAAAATCTCGAAAAATCCTTCTTTCTTTCTCGTCATAAAAAACCGGTGCCTTGTTACTCTGATTTTTCTTCGTATGCGGCCGTCTTGTCAAAAGTTTACAGTGGGCCCATTTTAATGCACTCAAGTTTATAAGTAGCTTTTCAAAATTGTGTTAATTTACCGAATTTCAATTAGTAACAAAAATATTATTGTTCGAAGAAATAAATTCACTTATAATTGCAATTTATTGTTTCATTTCAAACTGGGATGATTAAAACAATAGCTATTCAATTGATAAAATGATTGATTTAAAACTAATAAAGTGTTCAAATGAAATATTTTCATATTACTTACAGAGTTTAATGGAATCCAACCAGTACTTTTTTTATTTTAACAATTTAAACATCTTGTAAAAATAAACAATACATTTTGAAATAAAATGTAATGAAATTAGGTACATTATTCCATCAAGTTTGCATAGTTAAAGTTAAGTAAATTTGTACAAATATGATTTTTGCAACTAATCAAAACAAAAAAAGTTGTTTACCTTCAGGAACCCTACATATGTGCTGACATAGTTAATATGAAGATTTTCATAACTCACAAAATTCATAATTCCTATTTTATTTACCTAATTAGTTTATAAACCGCAATACTGTGGTTACTCAAAAAATACCCAACAGCTGCACTAGAAGTCATTCTAAATCTACTACCTCTCCTCATAGTACTGGAAAGCGTGGCAGAAAATACATCACTTAGAATGTAGACATAATCACCAAAGAAAAGCCGCCCTTAAATAATAACCAAACCGGGGAAATGCCCCATTAAGATGCATCAAAAAAGTTTAGATTTGAGAAAAAAATTTCCTCAGAAGAAGTGGGATCTAAACAAGAAATGAACAGAAATACCATTAAATAGTATATAGACAGAACTGGAATACGAGTGTACGGGCCCAGAACCAGACACTCTGAAAGCGTGGACAAAACACCAAGTATTTTTCAAGCAGAAATTTATGCAATTGAAGAATGTGTCCAGTTCAATCTATAGAGGAACTATCACAAACAGGAGATCATCATCCTGTACAATAGCCAAGCAGCCATTATTGCTTTTAGCTCTAATATCATAAAATGCAAACTCGTTTGTGATTGCCTAGAAAAATTAAACGAGCTAAGCAAGAAAAATAAAATTAGCCTACAATGGATTCCAGGACACATTAGAGCGAAAGAAAATGAAATAGCTAGTCCCATGACAGACAAGTCCGTCATGGGACTAGAACACTTCTGTGGTATCAGCTACAGAACAAAGGAAAAAGCATTGGAAAAGACGGTAGATATGAGCAAAATCAATTATTGGGACAACCTACAGGGGCAAATAGGCAAAGACTGTCCCGGGAAACTATAACCAGAGAAGATGAATGTATTAATCTATATGTACTAAGAGTAACCTACATATACTAACAGGAGTCCTATTGGGGCACTGTTGCCTCTATGGACACCTGAATACGCTAGACTCAGCAGATAATGTGGCTTGCAGATTTTGTTGCACAGAGAACGAAACCTCTATGCACATTCTCTCGAAGTGTGAAACACTCTAGAGCACTACACCTGGGAGCGTCTGAAATAGAAGAAGATCTCTGACAGCTACAGCCAACCCACATTCTAAACTTTGTAAAAGGAGTGAGATTAACAGATAAGCTGTAAGCACTTGGTTTCCCAGTATTGCAATTAGAAAGGGGGACACAATAGATCCTTCCACAGTCAATGTATAAGTGGTATAAACATCCTCAATTTTGATAAAAATATTTAGATATATACCTATATTATCAGTTGTGACAATGTATCTTAATTAATTCTATATATATAGTTTTTTTAGCTATATCATATTTATAAAAAATTATAATTTACATGGAATTATTCAACACTTAGTAACTGATGATTATCTAGAAAATACATGAATGGTAAAAACTGAAAAAGTACATATCTGACAATATATAATAAATTATACTCTTTTTTTGTTAATATCAGTGAATTTCATGCTTTTAGTAGTTGCTAAAGCCACTGTATTCACAGTCAACAATAGCTCATATTTAATACTTTAAAACTTTAAATGATATTCTCATGAAGAAACTACTACTAAGCTTTTTAATATGACAATGAATTGAGTATGATGATATATCAAAGTCCCTACATTCATTTTAGTTTTCAAATGAAATTTCATTTCAATTAAATGGCATATATATTTTAAAAAAAACACAATTGTCACATATCTAATATAGATCTTTTAATTCAGAAGATATTTAAAGAGAGACTAATAAAAATATGAGATTAGGCTATTCTATTAAACACAATTATCACTATCATATATCTTTCCCATAAATATTTTAAATAAATCTTTTAATTGCATTTTAAATAACTACCTAACTACAGGGTGCGGCAGCATAACTTCCTTTTTTAAAAAGTTCGCCATTTAGTCGGTAGATGTCGTAACGGAGTGCTAGTGGTCTCGTTCGAGAGGGGGGACTATAAAGTTTTGTCCCGGCACAGTTCAGTCGCCATCATGCGTTGGAACAGTGAGGAGCGTGCGTTTGCCGTTGAGGTTTACTTTTCGAGCGGATGTTCTGTGATCGCAACCCAGCGCGCCTTTTGGAATCGCTTTAATTTAGCCCCCTTGGCCCCTGTCCCGGACCGGAAATCAATTGTTACGTGGGTCACTACGTTCAGACAAACTGCAAGTGTGACAAGACGAAGAACTGGAGTCCCTCGGCCCATTAGATCACCGGAGAACATTGAGTTAGTTAGAACTTCAGTGTTGCGATCACCACGGCGTTCTGCGCGCAAACATGCGTCTGCCCTTGGACTTTCCGATCGTTCTGTGAGGAGAATACTTCATGATGATCTTCATTTTCATCCATACAAGATGGCAATTGTGCAGGAACTTTCTGAACGTGACTTCAATTCTCGGAGGAACGCGTGTGAGGTTTTTCTGGAAGTCGTTCCTGAGGACGCTATTGTTTTTTTTAGTGATGAAGCCCATTTTCATTTGTGTGGATCCGTAAACAAACAAAACATGCGCTACTGGGCTGATACCAATCCTCGACAATTGCATCAACGGCCTTTGCATTCACCTAAAGTCACAGTGTGGTGTGCAATTTACTCACGTGGAATTATTGGTCCCTGGTTCTTTGAGGAAAATGAAGTCACAGTGACAGTGAATTCGCACCGGTATGTAAACATGTTACAGGAATTTTTTTTCCCACGGCTAGATGAGGGGACACTTGGTTCCAACAAGACGGAGCAACGGCACACACTTCAAGAACATCGATGGCTGTTTTGAGGGAACACTTCCCAGAGCGCCTTATCTCAATTAGGGGCGATTTGGAGTGGCCAGCCCGCTCTCCCGATTTGACCCCTTGTGATTATTTCCTATGGGGTTTTTTGAAATCCCGTGTGTATGTGAACCGTCCAAGGACCCTACAAGATTTGAAGACGAACATCCAGGAAGAAATTGCCAACATAACGCCTGCTATGCTGGCAAGAGTCATGACAAACGCCAGAAATCGGTTTACTCAGTGTATGGAGAATGGGGGACGTCACCTAACTGATTTGATCTTCAAAACTCAGTAAAACAAAACTTTATGTATGTGCCTGTATTATAAAAAACGAATAAAAATTTTCTGATTCATACAATAAGTTTTATTAACTTTTGAAAAAAGGAAGTTATGCTGCCGCACCCTGTATAAACAGCAATAATTTAGTTCATCTGTGAAAGTTAACTTTTTAATTTTAAATTAGTAAAATTGGTTGATTGTGTCCACATTTCCTTGTACTTATAATAAGTATTCTAATATAAAATTATATATTTTTCATAATTTTAAATCAGCAAAACTTTTATGGATTAATAAATATTTAAATAAAAATTTTGTTGTTCAGAAAAATATGTACACACTATTTCCAAACGAAACATGGAAGCTATAGAAAATCGAAGCTATTTGAAAACTGTATTGTAAGTATTCAGATTATCAAATTTCTAATATGAGCGTTTGACTATGAGATTGTGAATTGACTTAAAATATTCTTAGTTCCAACAATGATTTTTAACGTGCGATCTAAAATTATTATGAAACATTAAAACGATTTATATCCATGAAATCTTACTTACCCAAACGAACTTTTGTGGACATAGCTGAATAGGCCCTTCATCGCAAAAAGAAATGTGGAATGCTTTATGTGAAAGTTGGAATTAAGAAATGGGAATTTTTTTATGAAAAATCAGTTTAGCTAACTATAGCCTTCTTTAGCATAGACTGTTAATATTTCTTTATGCTTTTCAAGTATTTTGATTATTATAAAGTGTTTTATTGGATGCTTTAACTGTTTAATTAAACTCTTAATATTTTATTGGAGTTTTATTTAATTTTCCTACTTTATTTCAGTTGGTATTAACCTTTTGCTTGCATTGTATAGCATAATAGATATATAAACTATTAATCTTTCTTGAGTAAAAAAAACTATTCTAAATATTAAATTGACCAGAACTTAAATTGTAGTTTTATGCACATGTATTTGTAAGTTAAGCAAATTAATTTAAAATATCTGGTCTACTTTTTAGATAGAAATAAAGGTCAGTACAAAATGTGTTGATGTTAATTTTTATAATTAAAATAGTTCTAAAACTGCAACACCTAACTATGTTTTCGCACTGGTTCACGGTCCATGTCATAATCACATGTAAACACTGCGTGTATGCTGCCTTCGTCCACACAATTTTGATGATATTTTAACGTATGTAATTAAATAAGTAGGTCGGTAGAAATTGAAGGTCTGAGAGCAGCAGGCGGGAATACCGCAAAGAGCGGTACTATCACCGATGTTTTATAACATATACAGTGGACATTCCAAAAACTGAATACACCATGACACCGCTAAATGCGGACGATACCACAACAGCAATGAGATGCGCAAAGGTGAAAAACATCACAAAAAGAATGCAAATTGTCGTTGCAAACGAGATAGACAAATGGTACAAAACATGGAAAATAGAAAAGCCAAGTCGTTCTCTACAAGAAAAGAACGAGCCACTGACCTGACGGGACCATAAAAATCAACGACGAGGAAATTCAGTGGACGAAATAGGCCAAATACCTAGGTGTAAGGTTTCACTTTCAACGAAGACGTGAATAACACTGTCGGTAAAGTGAGACAAGCGAGAGCAAGACTATGCGGATTCGTTGGTAGAAAAAGTAAGCTAAAGACGGAAACAAAACTCAAATTTATTAGGAGTATAATAATACCGATTATGACATAATATAACGCTGAGACAAGCATTAAATGTTAACTAGACAACAAGAAGGAAGAAACGGGACTGCAAATAGTAATGGACATAATGGACGACAGGGCATAAACAACGCACCCTAACGAGGAATTAAGGGAACTCATCAGGTACACTATAGAGGATTACATGAAGAAGGTAGGAAGGTAGGAAAGACAACTGGATCGATAGATTAAGTAGGTTAAGTTAGGTTGATGAAAAAATAACAAATATACACAGAACTACACAGCAAAAAAACAAAAATACAAAAAACGAAAAAAACTTTTCCAAGATCGTAGGTTTTCCGAGTTAACCCACAACAGCAAATATCCCGACACGGTAACTCCGCACTTCATAAGCATGTACCGAGTTATAAAGGGCTGTAAAGAAGGCGAAGGACTACTCTGATTAGGAGGCAGTAGAAACACACACAAACATTAAGACGTCCAAATAACCATGAAGACAAGAGTGTATGGCCAACAGGTAACTCTTAACAAAAAGATGAGACCTCCCATAGAACTCAGGGGAGAGGAAGGAGTCCACGCGAAACTGTGATCCGCGGATTTATCCAAGTGATGGATGCTTACAGAGACGGTCTTAAAGGGGGGACGTAGGGTCTAGTTAGTTATGAGGCTAAGTCCATCTTTATAATTTGGTATTTATGTTCTGTAAATTTTCCTATACTTTTAGTTCAAAACGGAGAATATGTGTATACAATAAAACACAAAATAATGTCAGCAAATATCTCGTTTATTGTTGTCATTTCCTATCATATCACAGTGATTAACTACTTATACGTTACAGATTATTCTCTGATCAAATAATCTTGTAGATAAGTACATTGTTTTAAAAAGATTATTCTTTTTCTTAATAAAATAATTTTCAATTTTTCCAATAAAATAATGATCAATATTTTCAATAAAATTGACAATAGTGAAGTATTTAAATTAAAAAAATCATTGTATTTTTGATTGCAATGTTTTGAAGCATAAAAAGTTATACAATCGAATGGAAAATGTGTATTTCACAGATTATAAAATAAATAGATTTTCTAATATATTGAAATATGGAAAAATAACAATGCACATAGTGCACATAGGGATTAAAATTCAATACTGACAAAATTTTATTAAAATTTCTCATCACTGGTTACAGTTTTTTCTTCCAAGAATATACAACGTGATTCACCCTGTATATTTATACATTAAATTATATAATTATAAATAGGAATAAAAAATCTTGAATACTTTTACATAAAATTAATGGAAGCTTTTACTATGGCACTACTTAAATAAAATAAATTAACTAAAAATAATACTGTAAAGTTTTAAACATATTACAATTGTCCGTTAAGTAATATATTTTAAGTGTTCGACTTTCTAATTATACAGTGATAAGCTAAATTAAGGAATATGATTATTATTTGGAAAATGTCCTGAACAAGTGGATCTATAGTTTAAAATTCTCAATAGGGCTTTTCAAAAACTCTGATCATGATCACAATGTATGTAGTTTGTAAAATTGGCCCTAAGTAGTGTAATTGATAGGCTGCTGATATTTGTAGGTTTTGTACTTTTTGGTTTATTGACATAGAAAATATTGAGTATTGGCAAGTTGCTGCTAAATAATAATTATTAAATAGTTATTTACGTATGAATGAAAATATTAATGTGGAAACAAATTGTGTTAGAAGTATTGTTAGTACAGAAGCAGGTCTTGAAGCATTGTTTCTATGGAAGCAAACAACGATATTTGAAAATATGTCAAAACAAGTTGAAATGTCTTCACATAGTGAATCAGACATTCCATTTGAAGTAAGACAGTCTGCAAATAATGGAGTGGGTAGTTTAAGTTTAAGGCTGAATTGACATTCCTATGAGAAGGAAACGTATTTGATGATGGCACCTTTTTTTTAAATTTACAATTCCAGAAAGCAAAATACACGTAATTCACAAATTTGTGGTCACTGCTGGAAATATTGCTGGTGTCAATTTTGTTGACCTCAAAAAGTATAGAAATATTAGAGCTCCTTTAAAAATAAGTATAAAAACATTAGACGTCTTGCTGTAAAGCAAGACATATTTTTGTGCGATATTATAATGTAAAATAAATCATACAACTTGAGTGCATAAACACCATTGGAAAATTACCAGCAAAGATTACTCAGTACCTGGGTCTACCTAATGTTAAAGGATACACAGAGCATTGTTTCAGACGCTTGTCAGCGTCTCTCCTGACAGAGTCAGAAGCGGAAATTCTAAGCAACATGGATAATGGTAATCCAACAGTGAAGCCGAGGGCTATGTTGAGGGTTCATTAGAAAATAAGAGAGGAATTCCGGAAAACATTCTGGGCCAAGCCCCTAGCATACATGTAGATAACACAGCTTCAAATGAAATTAACATTTGACAAGAAGTTCAAGAGAATATTCACCCAGAAAATTGACTTACTTCAAATAACTGTGTCTTTAATAGTATTGTTTTCAATCTATATAAATGTGACGTTTCCTAATGCCAAGGAGCGACTCAAAGTATCACACTTGATAGTGGACTTAGATAAAATTCATTACCATCTAAAAAATTATTCATAAACACAGAAAAACGATTAAGATATAAATATTGAAAAATTGAAATATTGAATTAAAGTAGCATTTTCATACTATTTGCCATAAATCACTATTTACAAGAGGAGAGTGAAAAATTTCAAAATATTTGAAACAATAGATATTAAACTAATTTACTACGCACTTTTTTGTGATCATCATGCTTTATACTTGAGTATTCATTCTAAAAATCAATAAAATTTTTCAAATAATAATCTCGTCCCAAATTTATACATTAACTATATACGCATCTGCTATATTGTTAGTAGAGTTTCTATAAATAGATATTATTTAAATTGACAAAAATGTGTAAGTAGCTTTCCGATTTTAAGATTTCAGATAAGATTTGAATATATTAAAATTGTAAATTTCATTAATTAAGCGAATTCAACTGCCTTTTCACACTTCTTTAAACTGTATTTTTAAACTTCAGTTTTCGTAAAGGCAAAAAAGTTTTTCTCTGTTGACTTGTATGTAGTAAAACCACAAATCGGAGTCAGGGATACAGAAAAACAAACATTTAAGTTGGCTATATTGATTTTACGAAAAAGAATACTAAGCTGCTTGCACTGAAGAAGTCAAAACATTGACATTATTAACAGATTTAAAGGAACTGTACCATATATTTAATACTCCTATATTGCTGATCCCCGTAAGTAAAAGTGCTGCACACCAAGAGAAACAGCAACTGCATTCTTATATCTCTCTTATTCAGACTTGATCCGCTGTGCACAAACTGAGCGACTGTAGTAAGTAAGTATAAGAGAGACGCTCCATCCATTGGAAGCTTATAACACGGTTAAGCGGTATACAGAATGAAAACGAGCATGACACTCTTAAGACGTTCATAAATGTCAAAGATAGATCAATTTGTTGAGAAACTCTCATAACGCACATAATGATCGCGCTTGTATGCGCTCTTGACGTCGAAGTTAACCAACTTTCTACTTTTTACGCGCTAATCGTCGCTGAACGTCAAAAACATAACCTCACTTTTCTAATTTAGTTTGTAGTTGCAGATATCCTGAAAAACGACTTCTCTGAGTAAAAGGCTGATAGAATTCGGTTAGATACAAGAAAACTAAAATATGCCAGATTTATTTTGGGAATCATATTCCCGTTTGAAAAATCCGTGACAAGAACTGGTGATTAACTTCCAAATCTAATCGACAATAGGGTTTTCTTATTGAATGTTTTGTTGAGTGTCTGGTTAATAAGTTGATAATATAACCCCGATTCATTCATCTATGTTTGAAAAATTCGTCTGGATCTATTTCGTTCGTTTTGAAATATGTTGTAGTAAAGTAACTGTAGATATTTCTATTCAAATTGCAGGGTCTTACCCACCAACGCCGTGTCAAATGTCGCTTTGTGTATATTTCTCTACACATTTCATGCAGTAAAGTAAGAATATATTACATTATAAATAATTCAAAATCGTTAATCACCGCTCAAATTTCATTATATACATTCACTTTTAAGGTTATGTTTACCAGCCAACCATTACTTTTATGAACGTCTAGAGCGCACCATATTCGCGTTCATTCTGTGCACCGCTTTAAAGTAACCATTTTTGGTTCGTGAGTTGGAATCAAGCCGTTTATTATTTTTTTCATTTGTTATTATGAATTATATATACGTATGTATATAAATCTTATTTTAAATAATTGAAAATTATATTTTCAAAATGTTTAATTGTTCCGTTTAATATCTCATCTATGTATAAAATTGCGTTCGTGCGAATGCTCTATTTTCGGGCATTCACATAGCATTTCAAGTCTATATGACGTATGTCTGCACTGTTGGATCGTCATCCTTTTCAAGACACCAAAATGCACGTTTCACTTATTATACGTTAAGTCTAATGCGCATGATCGTGAATGGATTATCGGTAAACAAAATTCATTACAATCATAGCTTTCCTTTTGCAAATGATCTGATTTATTTCAAATTGAGCTGATAATATCAGCTCACCTGCTCTCACTTTGATATGGTGGCTCAAATGGAATAACAAACTGAGACACATGCAATCAGTTCATTGTATTCTAATCCAAAATGCACTAGCCAATACAAAAGTAGAATAAAAATTAATTCGCAAATCTTAACCACAAGTAAATATATCCTAAAACTTTTCAATCATTTGTCAAATGACTGAATTGAGTTATTTTCCCAAAACAAAAGTTGTTGCTGCATCGGTAAGGGGTAATTCATCTGATTTGTGTAAAATTAAAATGGGACGTAGAATTGAATTCCGTATTCTTATTCCAATTTCTAGTCGAGTTCGTCAACGCTTGGACCATCCTATTCCGAGGCTAATCGTTGGATTTGTGAGCAGCAAATCTTTTTACGTCAGGCAGGTTGCTGGCCTCACCTGACAACCCTCCTCCTTTACCCGAGCTTGGGACCAGCAGTGGCAGTCACCAGGCTACTTTATCCACCCAGCAACCAACCATGGGCGGAAGAAGAAGAAGAAATTAACTGAGATTTCATGGGAAAGGAACGCTACTAATAGATAGATTTCCCCACTTGCAAACCCCCAAGCTTCAAATAAAAAGAACGAGATAGAAGTATAGTTCTTCCAATATCAATTGCAAAATACAGTTATGCGAGGATCAATCAATATTTCATAAATACGCACGGCACTCATAATAAATTAAAGAATGAAAAATAATATTTACTCGGTAAACATCTAACAAACCGTTAGTCCACGCGGATTCATCATTTCCACTGTTTACCAATGAAAACATCGAATCGTAAACATGTATTGCTATTGGCCGAAACTATCGGAAGGCGTATGTACACAATTTCTTCGAAATATTCCTGCCGACAAGGGTTTCTATAGTCTGCAATTGATATTGGAAGAACTATAGTCATTGGCTGCCTCTCTTCATGGGCCACCCTTCTACTTACGACCATTAGGAATATAGGAGTATTACAAATATCATCTTTTGCATTTTCTATTTGACTTTTTCTACACAATTAATTTTTGTCCTTACGAAAACCGAGCTTATTCTGCAATTTAATTAATACAAAAAATTATCTAATATTTTTCTACGCCTTTGCTTTTTTCAGATACGTATTTTTTAGATCTAAAATGAAACATACCACCGTACCTAAGAATATCTTGAATTTCACTAAAACTTTTCCCTTTAGTTTCTGGTACGAAAAGGAATACCATTATACCAGCTACGAAACAGTACAATCCAAAACACCAAAAAGTCTGCCCCATTCCCATTATTGAAGTTATGTCATTGAAGAATAAAGTTAAAAGAAAAGCTACTATCCAACTTGTACTAGTGATAATAGTAGTAGCAGTTTCTTTTACGTGTCCCGGAAGCATTTCTGCCGTAACTGTCCAAGGTACCGACATCCCGAAATTAAAAAAGAAGATGAAACACACTAAACTAGTTATAGGGAGCCAATATAATGGTTCCGTACTTATGCTAGTATATTCTAATAAATAGAAAAATATTCCCAGTGCTGCTAACGAAAAACACATTCCGAAACAAGAAACGACTATTAAAGTTCTTCTACCGAAGCGATCTACCGTGAACGGAGAAATAAAACTACTGGTTAGAATTATTACCGATATTATGAGTGACGATATGTCGTCGGATAATTGAGAACCAGAAGCCTGAAATATAAGTTGCATGTAGAAAAATAACGCTGAAAACCCGCACATTTCTTGAGAGAATACTAATAATAAACATATTATAAAAGCTTTACGAACAATATCATCGGCGAATAAATCGGCTAAACCGCCATTTTCTTTATGATCGTTCAATTGGTCTTTGATGAATACTAATTCTTCTTGCACAGCATCTTTGTCTTTTGATCTCAACAACATTAGCGATTTGGCGGCTTTTTCCATTTTATTTTCCGCTACCAAATAATA
Organism: Diorhabda carinulata; assembly: GCF_026250575.1. Taxonomy (NCBI): domain Eukaryota; kingdom Metazoa; phylum Arthropoda; class Insecta; order Coleoptera; family Chrysomelidae; genus Diorhabda; species Diorhabda carinulata. The sequence continues at coordinate 19,733,200 of NC_079462.1, forward strand.
CGGAGATTCGGGAGCTAGTAAAAGGAAAAGAAAGAAAAATATTGTTGGGAGCATCGCTATCATTAAATTGAACGCTTTGTAGGACATGAACGGCCCAGTTGAGTATACTATAAAATTTCCAATGGACCAAAAGACGTTGATAGCTTGAGATAACATGCCTCTGTTATAGTCTTCTGCAACTTCTCCAACGTATATTGGTAATAAAGCATATCCAGCACCTAACGACATACCTAAAAAATCAAATACATGTGAATCTTACACTAGGAAAAACTGATGCACGTCATAGAGGTACGATAAGGTCACATTCGAACAAGGTTGCCATTCTCTAAAAGTACTATGATCGAGGAAATTTTGTATATTACTTTTTTGGTCGCGCTTTTGGTAAGGCTTGGATGATATTTCTAGCATAACAAAGAATATTATTTAGAAAAACTTAACAAATTGACTTAATATTTTGTGCTACAAAATTCTAAACATTAAACAATCAATTTTTAAATGCAAGTCGCTGATTTAAACAAATTATGTAGTTCGATGTGGGAGAATGTGCAATAAACTTTTACTTTCGTTTCAACTTAATAAACTCGAACAATTAATACAATGCTTCCACTTCAAATATCAATCCTCTAATTGGGAACATTGCCAGGTTGAGTTTTTTTCTCTTCAATTTCCCAACGAAGTAAAACTTTTTTAAATACAGAAGATGTCTCTATGTTGTAATTGAAACATGTCGTAACTTGTTGTTTTTTATAATAAATAGTATGGAGTATGATTGTTGAGACAGTTCAAAGCAGAAGTTGCAGAAAGAAAAATACTTGAAATTAAAGGGGAACACACAATTAATTAGCGAATGATACACCGTTGGTTAAATCGTTTTATTAGTGGACATTTTACACTTGAAGATCGTACGGGCTCAGGTCGTCCAAAAGTTGAAGAAAAACATCCTAGTACCAGTACTCGCCGAGTATCGAGCTCCTTTGAACATTCTAAAGATGCCAGATATCGCCATTTAAAATCATTAGATAAGATCGGAAACCAGACCAGATACATCGAACACAAAGAGAGTATTAGAAACCACCGAAATGAAAATAGTGTGCAGGATCGCTGGTAAAACACTTTTTGACAGGGAGAGAAGCGAGGACATTAGAGGAACATGTATGATTGACAACGTGTACGAATGGATATTGGGAAGAAAGAGAGAGTCAGAATAGCTAGGATGAAGCGTTGGAAGACCCCGCAAGAGATGGAGCGACAACCTCTCTAATAATTAAACTGCAGAGGATACGAGGAAAAACAATCATTTTGCTTAAATTAAAGAAAGAAGAAGAAGAAGTTAACCGAAAGCGGATTCTCTTATAGATGGTATCTCCTACCACATCCAATATTTATTCCGGGCCTTATACCGTCAGATTACCATTTATTAAGATCCATGGCGAAATTTTTGCGAGGGAAAAAAGGCAATATTGGAAATCCAGTGTGACTTTTTTTGCATCTAAGACCAAAAAATATGAAGATTTTCACTTTGTATGATTTTTTAATAAACAAAGTGAACATTGGAAAACGACATTATTTATGAAACAAGGTTGGAATAGTGCGAAATGTGAAGTAGTCGGTAAGTATCCCAACGATTGGAAGAAAAATGGATAGTAAATTCCAACTTCATAGTGCAACAAGAAGAATACAATGTGAGAAAAGATGGGAAAGTGTTTGGTGCATTATGGTTAAAATAATGGTGATTTTGTTGGGGTTTAGAGAAGTAATGCTAAAAAGGAAATTCGCAGAAATATAGCGAATTCAATCAAATACGAGATCACTGAGCAAAATTTACAAGCGACATGGATCATGACCTATATGGAGCACAAAAGAAAGTGTGGAAGATACTCAAGAATAGGAAAAAACCAACAAACGAAGATACTTCAGGAAACTTTATAACACCGAAGAAGCCATAAGCATAGAAAACTACGCGACAAATCATCAAATATCACTGAACGAAGAAAAGATAATGGTAAAAATAAAAAAAAAACTGAAAAAAGCTCCCGGAACTGACCTCATCCTAAACGAACTTCTAAAATATGCGAGCTAGGTAAACATTTAAAAATTCTCTATAACAAAATTTTAGAGATATCGGGAATGCCTACGGAATGGCACAAAAGTATAACTATTCATATATTTGAGAAAGGACAGAAGACGCACCCAGACAACTACAGGGGCATAACACTGCTGAATACAAGCATGAAACTCTTCACTAGCATTTCAAAAGAAAGACTTGAAACACAAATAACGAACAGGTAAGAACAACAAGGTTTCAGACGAAACAGATTCACGACCAACTCCATATTCATTATTAAACAGCTAAAAGAAAAATCGATCGATTTAATAAGCCAACGTATGTCTACCTTATCGATTTGACCAAGGCATTTGATAGGGTCCGCCTCTCCGACATCATAAATATACTGATATCGAATGAAACGCCAGACACCATCGTAAGAGTAGTTCACAGTCTCAATACCAATAACACGACCAAAGTAAAAGCAGGAGACACTTATACGGAAGAGATACCAACACCAGAAGGCATCAGTCAGGGCGACAGTCTCAGCCCATTTCTGTTCAATATCTTAATGGACAGAATTATAGGGAAAGTATCATCACTAGATATGGAATACCGAATGGGACAGAATAAAAGAATCAGATGTTATGCTACGCCGACGATGCAGTTGTTTTCGCGGAAACGCATGACGTCCTACAGAGACAACTACAAAAATTCTGTCAGGTCAGCCAAGCGATGAACATGACTATATCCACAGAAAAAACGAAAAGCATAACCTTCGCTAAAGATTCCGTACTATGTAAACTGGTAGTTCACGTTAAAATCATCGTACAAGTTTCACAATTTAAATACCTGGGTATGGACCTGTCGAGTTATCACGACCCAGTGAAGGACCTAAGAAGCCAGAACAACAGCTGCCATATAAGGCTGCTTAAGGCAGATAATATGGGCGAACGAATACGTGCGAAAGTATAGTAAGATTAGGATCTATAAGACTTGTATCAAACCAATCATGACATACGGAATAGAAACCAGAGAGGAAACCAACAAAAGGAAAAGTTTTTTTCATTGTAAAATATTGAGCACTTAACTAATTCTCAACGTGGAGTAGGTAGGTAAAGGTCGTGCTTCGCGTACCTAAGTGGATAGCCGTAAAATGATCTTTCTGAAATTGGAGAAGCGTGCTTACGAATTAGGTAAACGGATTCAAAGATGAATAAGGACGGAAGAGTCAGAATTTTTAATCTTTTAAAGAGTTCACTGCAGTGAGCCCTGCTGTTTATTCCGGGTAAATATCTAACAACTCTCTTTTGAAAGGCATATCGAATATGCAACTCAATAAGGGCATAATAGACTGTTAAGGAAGTGGATAAGTTCAGTTCTTGGGAAACTCATCTCAGCGCAAAGCAGGAGGAACTTAATTTTTTAGATAAGGCGGCAATATATTACTCCAATTTTAAGGAATTGTCCACAACAAGCCCTAAGAATTTTACAGATTCAACGACGTTAATGGTGATGTTATTTAGGTACGTTAGAAGGTTTAAGTCGATATGTCCACCGATAAAAGTAAAAAATGAGCAATATTGATAACAGAGATAACACAAATATCACAGCATTTTAGTGGTAAAATGAAGATATAGAAGATATAGAGACTTGTTTTTTACATAGAAAGAGCAAAACTTGTATCCTGTTTAGTCCATCTTTTTGCCGTACCTTGCCATGAATATTTCTTCACTGTGAATTAATGAATTCTTTCGTTACATTATTTAAACTTTCTTCTATACACTCAAATGTTCCAATTTCACACATCTCCTTCAGTGTCTTAAACTGCTCTTTGTTATTCTTCAAACTGTTTTACAATTTTGTTTATTTGGCTATTGTATTCGGATAAATTTGATGCATTACCATTTTCCTAGGTATTAAATTGTTTTTACTAGTTCCAGCTACAGTCAAAAAACCCGATTTTTGTTTGTCAAAATTACTAATTTCTACTGTAACAATGGAATCTGAAAATTCACTTGAAAACTCCAATGGCTCTTCTAAGTATAAGTAAATTACCAGATGTTGCAGCATGAACATTCAGACTATCAACTTGATGCTCCTTGAGGATCAAATCAGTGTCTACTATACCTATACCTGTATTTACAGCTTATGAATCTTCTCGGTTTACTATACAGTCAAGAATTCTGTCATAAATGTAATCTTTATAAATTGAAGTAGACAATGAAGGCTGATGAGAGGTAGGAATTAGATGGGATAGCTTTATACTACAAATGTTTTCTATTGAAATTTGTACAATCAGTTTTCAAAAAATGATTTAGCACAAGCGATAATTTGATATTGAGCATCAGGAAAGCGTTTATGTTCAATTACTTTGACACTTTACATTGACAGTAAGTGACATATTTTTATTACACTAGCCCCACGATTGGTAAGTAACAGAACTAAATTTGTGTTGCCGAAATTTACATGACCTTCTTATTGAATGTTTAGTGGTCTAGACTAAAAGGTAATGGCGGACGCTTGGCTAGTGTCCTCCCCTTGACTCAGCTGATACGTCAGATACGATTCCTCCCGACTGAGGTGCCGGACTATTGAAAGTGACAAGCAATAGAGCGCCTGATTGGCGGAAGTTTACTGTAGTAACTTGGGGACAAGTAGAATAAAATTTAAAAAGTCTACACTATATGTTCATTCACTCATATATTTTTTTCACACATTAAAACAATTATTTAATCATTTTAACTCTATCATGTTTGTATCCATGACAATGAATTTGAACTTTATTCAGATTGTTCAGCCAATTATTAGAAACTAATAGTTTCTAAATGCCTAACTTCCCTTTAAATTCCTTTACCTATATGTTCTGAATATATACTTTTTCATAGTTGTTATCATCAGCATATATTATTTAAATAATTATTGAATACAGGGTTTTCCAAACACGGGATACATATTTTTAGTAATAATAACACTTACCACCAAGAGTTCTCGCTACATAGATTGTATAGACGTTTTTTGCGAAAGCTAGCATATAAAATGAAGTTATCAAAGGTAAGGCGGACGCAAGTAGAGCGTTTTTTCTTCCGAACTTGGAACAAATGTATGGCGCTGGTATTGGACCTATTATAGCTCCAATGGTTACAAGTGAACCAATCCAACCATCTTCACTAACTGTTATAGGATTCGGCAGCGGATTTATGGAAGAATCGTTGGAATATAATTTTACGTAATTCGGCGAAGTCCATGATATTGGAACATCTACCGAGACTGCCAAGAAACCAACTGCAAAATAAGAAAATAAACTTCAATAACTAATAGACAATAGAAAGATTGTACTTTTCCTGTTAGTGCAGAATAAATATACGCCAAAATATTTTTTTAACATTGGATAACATTTATCACTAAGACAAATTGCAATAGTCTAAGAAAATGGGTCCCGAAATACGAATACTGGGAAATAAATAATAAAAATAAATATTTAATATGAGTTTCTTTGAAGTCTCCCAAATAAATCTAACAAGAATTTATTGGAATAATTCCCCGATTAGTGGCGAAAAGAATAAACAAAAAGTGCTCCTTTCAAAATAGAGAAAAATCTATGTAGTTAGTAAATCTTTTAATTCCAGAAAAAAATGCTTATTTGAAGTTTTTTGCTGTACCTATATCTATAAAGTTAGGCTACCATTATACTAGGATGCTAGCATCCGGGATGCTGGCATCTGGGAGGTTAGCGGGGTATTAAATCAAATGGGATTAAACTAGGGATGCCAGCATCGGATGCTAAAACAGCCAACCGGAGGCTCGATTTTGTGCATCCCGGCTGGGATGCTGAAATGCGATCAGCCGGTCGCTTTTTGCATTGTGAGGCATTGGTTCAAATGCGGCGCATTATACTAGGCTGCTAGCGCTCTATTTGACATATGCGCGCGCACGCAGTTTGGATCAGAGTTATGACTAGTTTCCCTTAGGGTGAAATTTGTCTCAGGAATCTTGTATCTTGTTTAGAGATCTCGCTTTGGATGTAGCCTAGAAGCTCATTGAAAGAAGGAAGTGACATTCTAAAGTAATTAAAAAATCTTGTTTCACTATGCCTTTTTTTTTTAATTAGTAACATCAGCAACAACATCTCTTCATTCGTTGGGGCCATATTGACGACTGGCAAAAAATTAAAATAAAATAGCAGTCTGGGATGCTAGCATCCCAACACAATTTCCACTCAAAGTGGGATGCTAGCATCCTAGTATAATAGTAGCTTTAAAGTGATTGCAGTTAAAGAGATGATAGTTATAGCTTGAAAACATCACGACACAGAAAAAATGCGATTCTTCTTACCAAAAAAATTAGAACATGTTTAAAAAAATATTTGGTGGTTAAAAATTAAATTTCAAAGAGTCTTATTCAACTTTTTCACAGACAATTGGAAAAGTTTCTCTGAAATTGAAATTAAATTCTTAAACGTTAGTCATAGTCTAAGAGCCAGCTTAAACCTGACAGTACATATTTTACCATAGCTGAACTTTCGTCCAGTGAGAGTCCTATACCCACTAAATAGGGAATGGGTAGTAGCTAAGCCCGGCCACGGTGAGTTTGGGGTCTCTCAGGTGAGCCAGGTAAGAAAATTTAAGAGATTTTTAAAGTATTTTACGACGTCTGCCCTTTTAATATATTATAATATACATCTCTAAGAATTGAAAAATAACAATGGCTGCCGATTTTAACGGTTGCAACACCGCGGCAGCCGCTTTTCAAAATTTGAAAAAAAAAATTTTTTTAAACTATTTTACGGCGTCTGCCATTTTTGTATATTATTTATCCATCTATTTTAAGCTAATATTAAAAATGGCTGCTGTTTTATCCGGTTGTTAGTATCTGGTTTACAGTAAAATCTTACCTGCAATCCGTGTATAGTAATAGGTATTCATAGGTGTGATTTTTACATTGGTAGAATTTATATAATATCGGAATTATATTAGTAAATATAATAAAAGCCTTATAAAATATATATATATATATATATATATATATATATATATATATATATAAACGATCACATCTACTACTTTTCATGAGCATAATAAGGAAAAAAGGTCTATTATAAGGCTGTAGCAAATATGAAATGATTATTTAGGTGAAAGAAAAAATTTCTAAGGTTGATTGAAAATATTTATTTATTCATATCAGAATGTAGTCATTTTTTGAAATAATTAAAAACAAATAAAAATCCAAATTGTCTCGTAATGATAAATTTTATTATTAATTTTCATCGTCGGAATCGTCAACAGCAACTTTGAAGTAATCTTCATCCACCACATCAGATTCTGTAAAAATGAAATACGAATTTTTAAGTTAGCTTACGATATTAAAAATAAGTGATAATTAAAATAGTGTCACTATGCTGTTATTACCTTCAGAATTTAAAATTAAGTCACCGACAGAGCTAGGAAGTTGGTCACCGTCGAACCACTTGAACACGTAACAGTTTCCTATCTCCATCCAACCATATTCCATAGGACTCAATGATGTGAGCTCTTTCATATGAGCATTTTTCCAAATGCTGGATATATAATGCGTCCTCAAAACTTGTTGAAACAATTCCGATTTACACGGAGGAATCGAGCTTGCATCAAAGCTTCGGAGTTTTTTATTAAAATTTTCTTTTGTATCTGCTGCCTTGTAAGAATGAACAAATAATTGAAACCTCCCATCATCAACATCGATAGATTTTTTAGCATTGTACATGAGGCAAGTGTACTTCTGGATAACATTAAACAAATCAAGTAAGGTGTCCTCAGTCAGACTAATGTCACCGAAAGCAGCGAATGCTTCTTGAAACACAACGTTATTTTTCAGTAACGTGAAAGGTTTTTTTTTGCCACTTTTTTAAAGATTCTTCAGAAAATAAAAGCACTTTCTCGTCTTTTTCCGAGGCACAAATCACATACTTTAAATTATCAGTCATACTGATAAAGTATGGAATAGAATTAATAATCAATAAATAAAATGAAAACTTTAATTTATTCACGGTAGTGTGTTTTAATATTTTCAACGTGCAACTTTGCAGCGAAATAGATACGAACTAAAAATATTCGGTTGGGAACGGTTGGGCCAGATGTGCTTTTTTATTAGTACAAGGAACTATATCCCTACCACTCAGCCCTAGGAAAGAAGAAGAGAATATTAGACTAAAAAGAGTACGAAAATACTATATCATAAGTTAAAAGAGAGAAAGAAGAAAGAGAGCGAGAACTGCTATTCTTACTGTACTACATGTTTTCTATGGACGGGTTGCAGGTAAGATTTTACTGTAAACCAGATACTAACAACCGGATAAAACAGCTGCCATTTTTAATATTAGCTTAAAATAGATGGATAAATAATATAAAAAAATGGCAGACGCCGTAAAATAGTTTAAAAAAATTTTTTTTTTCAAATTTTGAAAAGCTGCTGCCGCGGTGTTGCAACCGTTAAAATCGGCAGCCATTATTATTTTTCAATTCTTAGAGATGTATATTATAATATATTAAAAGGGCAGACGTCGTAAAATACTTTAAAAATCTCTTAAATTTTCTTACCTGGCTCACCTGAGAGACCCCAAACCCACCGCGGCCGGGCTTAGCTAGTACCCATTCCCTGTTTAGTGGGTATAGGACTCTCACTGGACGAAAGTTCAGCTATGGTATAATATGTACTGTCAGATTTAAGCTGGCTCTTAGACTATCACTCTAACTCTATAAATATCAGCAAAAAATTAATAGTAAATTAGCAAAAAATTAAAAATTACTACTTTTATCGTAAGTTTTACCGTATTTCCAAAATTCAGATACAACAATTTTTTTTCATTTCTTGCAAGATGATTGCAAAAAATTTTTAATAAACTATTTTGCACACTTCAAATTAACTTTAGGAGCTTAACCAAGATTTGGATTAAGATGGCAACACACAGGCAAGATACCATCTCATCATTATATATAACAATTAAACGTGAATCGTTCTGTCTGATGCAATCTTTAGCAGTCTCTGTGAGATGTCAATCAAGTCTTTCAATATATTCATCTATAATAAACATTACCAGCCGCAGGAACTTTTCTAGATTGACTTTGCCTTCCATTATTGCTCTTAAGAAGTCATATATGTTTTTAAAATAATCTTGTTTGTTGTCCAAAACAAATATTAATCTTTTATTTCTCAAGACTTTTTCATTAGGAGTAGAAGTATGTCATGTTCATAATATTTGAGTATTCTACGCATCATCAAGATCTCAAAAGCTTCATTTGATAACATCGAACGCCTCAAGTATCGAGGCTATAATCTCACGTAAAAAGATTGCATATAATACCTGTTCTCACTATCTAATGAGTAATGATAGTGTGTAATTTCGTAGTATTCTTTCAATTTTAAGAAAGGCAATTGCCTCTGTTGAAAAAATATCGAGACTAAATTCGTATTTCCACATTCTTTATCATCCGGTGAGTGAGATCCCACAAATAATTCATATTTAATTAAATAACACGTGCCATTCCCACTTCCAGAAGTCAGTTTACATTTCGGGTGCCCTTTGAGCGGGATTGTTAATATTTGAAAGAGCTACAAGTCGCAGGGAGCAACGTCGGGATTATATGGAACAAATTTGGGCTTTATTAACTAATATGAGATTCGATGAATGCTATGGCGCATAGAAATGTTTAAGCAGCACTACTATAGTCTAAACTAGAGTTACCAACCTCAAATTTGAAAAACCAGGATTTGAAGCTAGAAAAACCAGGACAATTCAGTTTAAAAACAGGACGCATTAATAGAGTTGCAATAGTTAAAAAAATATCTGGTGAGAAAATGTGAAATAAAATTCAAGTATTAAAATAATAACCCTTTAAAAAAATATTTGAATAAAATTATACAAGTTGAAAAATAGTTATTAAAATATAAAACAAACACTTTAGTTTGTAACAAATTTTTGAGTAAGTTATAGACTATAACTATTAGATATTAGATACTATAACATATAGTTACAACTAAATAGTAATCTGACTGGATAGCTAGCTCTGTATGTCTAATGTAAGATTTGAGAAGAAGCGCGTGAATTTCAAAATTTGAAAACCCAGGATGCTGCTTAAAAACTATTCAGGACGTCCCAGGACACTACAAAAACTAGGACATGTCCTGGGAAAACAGATCGGTTGGCAACCCTAGTCTAAAACTATGGTCGTTTCCTAATAATTGCATCACGCCATAGTTTTGTATCATATAGACTAGTAGACATGTCCACTCAATGCAATGACGTGGTATTTTTATTTGAGGTCTCTTCAAATACAGAACTGCTAACCAGTACGTTTAGCCTAAAGTTAAAAAGTAACGAGATGTTGTTAATATGTAGTTAAATTTGTTTTTTTTTTGATAATTCTGTTTTGTGTTTAGCAAGCTAAGTTTCTTAAATATTTATAATTCAATGTTGAAATGGTAATTTTAACGAGGATTAAATTAAGTATCATAGTTCATAGTTATCGGGTTGAGCGGTTCGAACCGTAGCGCACTCAACCTAACCAAAGTTCGCTGTCCTTAGAAAAGCTGATAATGCACCTTATTTTGAACCTTTCACCGTCACTGGACAATTATACTTAACGAATTACAGAGTGGAGACAATGGTTATGTGAAAATCTGGACGCAGATTATAGATTAATGTCCTATAACTTTGATGGATAAATATTAAATAGCCTAGAGGCACACTTTGATGAAGCCGATTTTTGGTGTTAGCTAATTCATAATAATGAGGTTGCTCACAAGATAATATCTACGGAGACTAATGGAAACACCTGGCATGAGACAATCTAATGAACACATAGATGACCCTTCTGTTTGTCTTACCAATCAGCACGGTTATTTCAGACGTCATCACCATGCTGTAGGCATGGAATGTCGTTGGTACATGAAGGACAGAGTCGGTATTTTCGCAAAATTTCGGTAGTTGCAGTGACCCTTTAAATCAGTACCACTACCACATTGTTAGCATGAACTAACTTTTTTTAACATCTTTGGAGGTGAAGTGTTCTACATTCTTTCATAAGGTCTTTCAAAAGGTCATAACTTCAGATGGGCAATACTTTAAATAATACTATTGTAGATGTTTTTCTTAAATAAACGTTCAAATTTCGAAAAAAACGTACGAATTAAGTTATAGACCACAATCTTTACCAATTTATTATAATAACTCATATTATTTGTTACTATTATTTGCCCAAACACTCAAAAATCACGACTATAAGGGGTGGATAATTAATAATAAATAGCCAGTTACATTTGTATTATAATAAAATTTCTATCTCTTATAATATAGAGATAAGGAAAATATTTTTAAAAGGGATCAACTATAAACTGTTTATGGATAAAATTCGCGATAACTTAATCTATAGGCATAAATCACGATTTGATAGGACGGTTATAATTCCACAAAGATTAGCAAATATCAACAAACAATGCAATCACGTCAAAATCAGAAATATTAATCGGATTTAGTTTTATCTCCGATTATATTGATACCCTCTCCAGATTACTATAATTTTAATAGCTACCTTCGAACGAGAATCACTATCTGGGATAAGTATATGTGCAATCGAAAACAATGGAAAATTCAATCCACTTAAAACGTATCTAGACACATTTTATTGTTAAATAGTTTATTTTTTATATCAGTTCAATGTGCCTCGAAAGCGCTGGTTATTTTGGACACAGAAATAGAAAATTACATAAAGAGCTACGACAAAACTGTTACAACACATAAATTATATTTTCTAGTACAGATTGACGAACTCCAAGACATTCTTGATCTTTGTTGGGCAATTAAGTGTTTTCTTAAGGTTAGGTTTCAGATTAAATTGCTGATATGTGGTAGAATATTGTCTGCAGTCGAGCAGATTGTGCTTAACGGATACAAGAACGTGATAATTTAGGCAGACAAGATAACTCTCTGAAGACATTAAATAGCTGTAAGTTTGATATGATAAATACGGAGACACAGCTTCTCTCTTCAAAAATTTAGGTGAAAAGTAGATGAATGGATGTTGTGAAATTCTGTTATTCTATTCCTCCACATATAGCGCTAAGAATCTTGGATGAGGTTTTTCTTGTTAGTCTTGAGAACTTTATCAAACTGAATTAGGATTTATGACGGGTTATCAGGTGCCATAGAAGTCAAATGAGACTTTTAAATGATGAAAAATGCGAGTTTGGTAAATTTTATGCATGTTTTGGACTATCTAGTTGTCGATGATAAAGTGTTTCAATTGACTGTATAGAGAAAAGAGAATCAGTACATATCGCCTAATGTATGACAAGAAAAGATATATTTGAAAGCTTGAAGTATGAAGCTAGTACACTACATATCGAAGGTAAGCGGAAGGTAGCTCTTGATCTAGTCTAGTTCTTGGTTTCTAGTAACTGGCAATTCCAGATTAAATACTACAGATATATCGTTGTTCTGATTTCTCTCGAAACGCTGCCATGAGATCGGACATTTGAATCGGTTATGTTCAGCGTTTCTTCACTAACTGGCCATAGAATTAATTTCGTCTCTCCGTCTTACTGAGACATCTTTAGTATTTAATCTGGGGCGCAACCGACAACGGAACCATTTTTGGAAATATGAGAATAAAGGAATTAGTCGAAGAATGTCTAAAAATGTTTAGGTATTATAAATGGTGAGGTGTTGATTTAAGAAATATTTTTGATTCAAGAAGGAGAGGAAAGTAGAGGAAATAGGAAGTTTTAAAAACAGTTTATTGAATTGTAGGTAAGTGGCATAGTGGTGCGGTGATACAAAAGAGAAACAAAGGTAGCTACTTCTATTTGTTCTCTTCACCTATACCAATGTATTTTTTCTTTTCCAATTCAACGAATTTTTTAACGAAAAATGCATTAAAAAATAAAAGAAGAGGACATGAAAGATACTTAGACATACGATTGACTAATTGAAAGTTTAATTAACCTCATTTTTGAAACTGAAGTTTTTTTGTATTAAAACAAAAATTCAAAGTCAACGAGTTGTTTTAAGAATCATTAAAACTACACTTGTTTCTAATCTTTCAACTAGAGACACATAAATTAAGATATAAGTTGTTTATCATGCAATATAGGTCTTTGGTGACAATTTATCTAATTTTCCTCTAGTTTATCTTTATGTATTTCCTAGAACTATTAGAGATGCGCTCATTATCTACATTCAAGTGAATACCAGCAATATTTCTCACTTGGAATGCCCATACTAATGATTTTAGACAGGAGACTGATTCACTTCACTCTAAAAATCCTCTAGAACATTACTCGCTACTCTTTTCTCAGGTTTTATCAAGACAATAGTCTTCTGTCGCTGTTTCAATATAAACGCACATTTAGAGTTGATTTTAACTAACTGAAATAGTGTAATTACCATAACATTGGTTTTCATCTGAATTCGCTGGCGTAAATCATCTATAGAGTTCGACTGAGTGGTATAAAAAAGTTCAGTGGATTAAGTCGAGTGAACTATGTTTTGTACAAAAGCATGCGAACCGCTTCTTACCTTCATTTTGTTGAAATACCATCAAAGCTTCTCACGAATCATCATTTTCAAAAATTCGTGTTGTTGCAAAATATATATTTTTGTTGTATTCCAGAATATAACTCTCGCATATAAGTTGAGTAACCAACATAATACAATCTCCTTCAAGAGCAAAACAATAATTCCAATGCTTCTCTAACTTCTCGATGCCATGGTTGTAGAAAGATTTGTCTTTGACTCAAAATAGGCTTCTAGTTTCTTCATTTCAGCTGAATTTTTACCGGCGACCATTTTTTTGAAATCAGCAAATAGCCAGTAGTAACTGGGGGTCAGATACGGAATATACGTGGTTAAAGTGTAATTTGTTCAATTTAACCATCGTTGCCGTCGACTTCAAACGATCAAACACCTCTATATAGTATTCGCTATTGATTGTCTCTCCCTTTTGAAGATGAACAATATTTCATGCACATCCCAAAATACTGAGGCCATAACCTACCCAGCTGACTGCCGTGCCTTTGGACGCTTCGGACGTGGTTCGCCGGCTGCAATCCACTAAGATGATGATCGTTTTGATTCCGGAGTGAAGTGATCTGATTTATTACGTGTAAACATGGCCAAACATTACTCTGAATCATTAACACGTTGTTGTTTTTGATCGACTGTGAGTAAACGCGGCACCCACATGGAAAAAAGATTTCTCATGGTCAAAATTTCATGTAAAACGTTCACCATCATCGTTATTTGTACAACCACGATTAAATTCAGCAAAACAATAACAAGTGATTCTTTTTGATGGAGCAGAGTCCAGATATCACTTTTGAAGCCATTGCTGAGCTTGTACAGTATTTTTTTTCTCATCAAGAAGGAATAATAAATCAGCACACGAAATTGTTTTGAATATAACAAAAGTAGCTTCACTTAAATGGCTGTCACTTTTTTCTGACTACTCAAAATGTCATGAATTCCCACATAGTCTTTTGAATCTGGTACTTCGTAAACGTCATATGGATTGGACAATTGCAGCGCCATCTGTGAGTCAGTCACGACTTATTGAGCGATGTATGTATCTTGCCAATGTCTACAAGCAAAACTGTGGACGCAAATCGAAATCGTCTTCAATAAGCTCTTGAATTAATGTTTGTGAAGTAGCTTAATTCTTTCTTGGAGGGTTAAAAAATTTAGTCAAACTAAAACATAACAAAGGATAACTACTAGGGTTGTCGGAGAAGTTTCCAACCTCAACCTAAAGACGTCATCACTTATCAAAATAAGTTGAGAAATATATTTGCGGTGGTGTTGAAAAATTCTTACTAAAATTCCAGCCATTACAGCATATGAAAAGAATGCATTTGCCATATACATATACATTATGCATGTACCTGCTATCCGCTCGTTGGATTCCGCTCTTTCTTAGGCCTTATTGACGCAGTTAATGCAAAATGAGTCAGATTTTGGAGTCTAATCACAATTAAAGATAAAACCTTATTCCACCACTACTGTTCTGAGAAAAAAAACAGGACAATGCACCTTCTCACTTGCAGGAGAAGTATTCTCATCAGAAGAGAACGTTATCGTATACGTAAACGCCTGTTTTGAGGAGAAAGACGCAACTATTTGGAAACGTAAAAAAGGCTAAAGCAATTCTTGAAAAATATGAATGATTATGAAGAAAAATGTCTTGTTTCTTTGCTAGGTCGGAAACGTTTCAAACACTTGTAAATGGTATTTTGAAGAATTTTCACTCACAAAATATTAATCTGGAAAGCAAGATTCTTCGGAACTGGAATAGTCATGATCATTTATTATTGGCGTTAGCGATGTTAAAATAGATTCGATGTCTTTATTTATTATTATTAGTTTTGTTTTTAATGAAGTTCAAACCACTTCTATATGCTATAGGTTCGAGCACACAATAATATGGGGACAGTTTATGAATCTTGCAAATACTATCAATAACACTCTCAATAACTCCTTATTCAAATTAAAACTTTATAATTTGAAGCAACTGTTTTGTGGGAATCTTTTCAGAAATATTCATGTTCTAAATGTTCTTCTTTTTTAAAACTCGTATTGGGAAAGTTTAATATTCAGTTATAACAATAGGTGTTATCCATAACAATGACTAAACTTGATGGGATGTTTGGTAGCAGCTGATAGGTGAAGCAATTTTTAAATAATGCCACGCCAGAATTGAAGGTACTGGTTCGTTCGAGGCACTTCGGTTAGATGCTTCGGTAGACATAAATAACGCATTTTTATATAGAATACGTAATTAATTTGTATTGCAAACTTAAAACCTGATATTTTAGTTTGGATAGAATATGAATTCCTTGGACAGTAACTAATTCTGTTTGTGTTATGACCAAAATTATTCTGTTTAATAATACAGAATCATCGAAAAATAGTCTAACATTCTAAAAAGCGACATATTGAACGAGAAGAATTATTTAAAAGTCAATTTTGTTATCATCTTCATATCAAAAACTCAGGTCGAATATACACAGATCAACTCAAAAGAAACTCATTTATCATGCAAATCATTAACCAGTTTGCAATTAGTAACACCCTTTGTATTTGAATGGGGAACTACAGACGGAGCGACTGATTACCAACCAGTCGGCAATGTGTTGGCAATCGGTTTGAAGAAACTAGACCTGTTGCTTCGCTGGCAACTTGAATAACTTACCTCTCAATGGTTTCAATAGATGAAGGTTATTTGATGTTCAATGTAATCACGTAAACACGAGTTTGTCACTTCAACAGGTTAATAATTCGTTCTAGTAAAATTACTGTCTTCATTTTATTTTATTTTTGTTATATTTTCTATGTAGAAATCAAGCACAAGAGGATAAACCCTTATACACTGTAGGTATTTATTTTGAACTTCTGTAGGTTATAGTTTTCTGGAAATACGTGTCTTGGTAGCTGATTCCACAGGCTTGCACTTTTCCAAAGGAAGGAGTCCCGATAAATTGAGGTTTTTAGCGTCTACTGTCAAACTCGGTGTTCATGAACCACGCCTGACTGTCGAGTAGTTCTTGCAAATACTGCTCTATGTGGGATTATCTTGGACAACTCGCAAGAACATTTGCCATGGTAGAACCGATAAAACAGAGTCAGGTCGGCGACCTTTCTTCTATGCTGTAAGCTGTCCAAGTTTCTGGTCAACTCTGTAAGTCGAAATACCCCCTTCTGAATAAAGTCGAGCATTAGGGCATGCTTGAGGACCGAGCCTCAAATTTGCAAGCAATATTCCAAAGATGAACGAATATGATAGTTTGTACATTTACAAAAGAAGTTTAGACTGATTGTTTGGTTCGACTCTGAGGTAAATTATTTTTTACAGTTAAAATTGAAAAGAGGATGTAGAATAGCTTTTGACTAGAAAGCTCAAAATTGGAGAATATTCAAATTACATCAAGTTATTATAAACCAAAAGGAGCTATTGGTTACTTTTGAGACAGTCGGGTTTGGGTCACTACTGAGTCTGCAGTGCGTGTAGACAAATGTCAACAATCAGTTGGTGACTTCAGGTACTTTTAAGTTTAGTTTTTTCTCAGTTGCTTCATGTGTATTGAGTCTTATTTTCATCAACATAATTTAGATTTAGATTGATATTTGAAGGCTATTGATGATAAAAACATTTTGAGTAATTGAAGAAATATTTTTATATTTTGAAAAAAGTAAATGGAATCATCCTCATTTTGCCTTAGATTTGTTAATAAATAAAGATGTTAACTAGCATCATATATAATCTCAACAACATGATATATGAGTTATAAATTATATTATAAATTATGAAAAAATAGAATATTGAATACATAGTAGATTCACACAAAAATGTACGATTATTTTTGGTATAAGTTGAAAGGATCACTCGAGATACGTTTGTGATTATTTCTATATTTAGATATCGCTACTGTTCAATTTTTTAATATTAAAAATTCCAATGTTGAACTTTTACAATTACCAAGAAGATTGATATAACAAAACATGTAATTGAAACAAGGTAGGTCTAATAGTTTTTTAAATTTTCCTCCCATTGTAAATCTATTAACTTTTTTAATGTTATTATGCAAGAATATCAGTGCAGGTTTTTCTATTTATGTACGAAAGACGTAACTGTAAATCCTAAAAATAAATTAGTAACCAACGCTGAACTAGAATTAGGTTATTTAGAAAAAAACAACGGAAAAGTATAGCCTTGTATGATACTTGTTATAATCACCAACAATTTCAATAGATAGTTTTAAATTAACAATAAACAATCGGTTGATGAACTTACCAGTACAAATAACTAAAAAAGTGTAGTTGAAAAACTTTGCCATTATTGATGAAAATGAAAGCACTACAACGTCACTATCATGTGGGACTGTTACTGATTGAAGAAGATGGGGGACACTTGAAGACCTGATATTACTCTTTATACAATATTGATAAGAAATGGATTATTAAATTAAAATCGCGACGAGTCGTAGTGTATTTTTTATCTCACTGGCGACTAACCTATGATCTGTATCAACGGTGGCTATTTATATAATAACAATACTATTTTTATTCACGTACTATCAGATAAGTTAATCACTGTTCTACCCAGAAAAATATTAAAAATCAATTATAGTATTAACATTATTTTCATAAAACATACTCTAAGGGAGATGTAAACTAACTAACTAGTTGCTGTGTGTGTTTGTGGGTGGTGGTATAAGATCCCTACTTACATCGACCAACCCTCAAATATATTTTTAATCATTGGCGTATGTACATGGGGTGCAAGATAAACAAGAGTTTTACTGTAAAAAAATGTAACTGTAACCGTAAAAAATTTTACATTTGTATTGAGTAACTAACATATTATAATAATTGCACTGTTATTGCAAAACGAAAAATTATAATTGATAAAATAGATATTCGTCAATTGAAATTTAAGGTTAAGTAAATGAAGTACACGTGTATAAAAAATCAAACCGTCAACAATAATTCTTGTCGAGATGCAAACTTTGTTGAAAAGGTAATTTAGTGCCATTTATTGTTCAGATATACAAAAATAATCAACGAAATCTTTCATATTGAAAAAATTGATGATTTCCATTCCGAGTCCGTTCAGGCGTTCTACCTAACCGATTTGCTTAATTTTTTTTTTAATGAAAGGTATTGATGCACAGATTAGCCATCAACCATCGGATTTCATCTAATTTTCACCATTCTCAAGTTATACTCAAATGCGATTTCCCCCTGTACATTACTTATGGGAATTTTTCACATACACACGTTCTATCCTCAATATCTCAGGTTCTATTCAAGATAGAGACTTCGTTTTGGTTTAAGAACACTCGCTGAAACACCTTCTTTCTTTTGAGTTTTTGAACAATTAAATCGGTTGAGTTGGAGAGGAGCTAGGCGCGGACATTCAATGTGGAGTTATGGATTTTTGTAGGTTTTTGGCAATTTTTCTACATTCAAAGATCTATATCTCAGGTTCTAATATAGCTACAGAGTTCGTTCTTTTCTGTTATAATGATTTCTGATACTTGCGAGCGAAGCCGCGGGTAAAAGCTAGTGATATATGAAACCATTTCAAATCAACTATAGTCCAGGCTACCAAGGTAAAAATGAGGTATTACCTCCGATTTCTATAAACCCGCATCGATTTGCATGAAAATTTGGAATTAAGCTTGACTTACCCTTTTCTTCAATATCTACCCTATGCCGATATGTGCTTATTACTCTTAGGGGTGAAATCTACCCCTTATTGCAAAAAATCAATGAAACAATAAGTATTAGCATTTAATGAATAGAAAAATACTTTTAAGGTATGAATAAAAGTTGTTTAATGCTTCAATATAGTATTTATAATTTTGCAACCCTGTTTGATGTATTTCATTTCTTATAAAGCACCCCCGATTAATACAAAATTAAAAAACTTCAATTACCTTGTGGTAGCTTACTTATATTAAGTTGACTCATTATTTCGAAAAAAATTGAAAAAAATATTTATAGACGTACTTATTTATTCTTTTTGATGATTAATTTATTTCAAATGGTCATCTCTTTATCTCTTTCAACTTGAATATTATGTATTTAAAATTTTCAACTCTTATAAATCATCCCTTATGACAAAAAATGAAAAAATTCATATTTTCGATACATACTTCACACTTATACGCCAAAATATACCTGCTCCAAAGTGTGTGTATATAGTTTTTTTGCCATATCTCGCTCAAAACGTAGATTTATAGGGAATGTCATAAGTTTATAAACGTTTACAAATTTAAGTGGTTATTTTCAATATAAGAATGTTCACCCTTTAGTTGGGCTGTAACACACACACATCGGCGTTTGGTAGATTTTGCTTTTTGAAGTATTCCCTGTTTCATCAAAATCGATGCAGATTCATGGAAACGTGAAAAACTTAGTAGTTTGGACTACTATAATAATCCCCAGTGGTGTAGTACGACATCTATGTCACTGAAAAACAAAATTTATACCAAATAAATTCACAACTTGGCTTGGTACTTTGGATATAGAGGAACCAAAAATATATTAATACTACTACACTAATTCAGAATTATCTCTTTTTTTCTATTTGAACATGATAACCATCAATCAATCATTCTCAAAATGCACTGCGTTTAGTGAAAGAAAAGTTGCCTACCCTATTGGCGCTTTTATGTTTTGGGAAATATGTTTTAATCCTGATAAATGTCTCAATTAGAAAATAAATTTCTCATAAATATGCATTTACACATAGTATAATAGAAAATGTTGTGAATTAGAAAATATATTCCTATTTCAGAAAAAGCTTTATTCTTTAGTTTGTGTGTTGAGATCACAGAATTAGACTATTCCGTTCTGTGGTCAAGATTAACTGATGAATTCCATACAAATAACAGATGTCAACTAGGAAATGTACATGTACTACAAAACCCTACCAAAACTAATAAAAATGGTATTCGCATAAATTACATTAAGTATCAATGAAAGGTTTTAAAGTGTAGAACTCTGTTACTAACGTCTTTAAAAATGCCTTCAGTTGAAACATTTTTGGCATGCATGTTTATGGGTAAACTTAAAAAAATATATGGGACAGGTCCACTGGAGGTAAGTTTGAACTTTTAAATATTCTGTTATGACTTGCAAACCTCTGTCAATGCAATTTTAGCAGCAATATGAACCTTCTACCATCGAATATTATAGTGAAAGATGTATAAATTCGGTAAGTACTAATGGATAATAATACAATTTACTAACAATAAAAATTTTCTTTTTAGTTTTATGTAATTTGGAAGTTAGGAATATATACTTCTCCAGTTATAGTAGGATTTTTATACCAACGGGGATATTTCGAACCAGATGGACTTTTAACATTAACAAAATTAGTTACCACTGCTGGAATTATTGTAATCATGTCACTATGCTTAAGAGGAATTGGTAGGGCAAATAATCCGATATACATCAAATTTCTATCAACTGTAAAAAATGCAGAAACAAATATGACACCAGCTACTAAACAACAATTAATGAAATATGATTTTGACTTTAAATCCTGGCCAGTGGAATTTAGATGTACAAAGGATGCGAGGTATACCTCTCGATCATTTTAATCAAGCCAAAATAATGCTTATTTCAAATTAGTATTAATAGTTATTACACTTTCATAGTAAGTGATTCATATTTAATAAAAAATTGTTTGAATTGAAAAATAACATTATAAATGCTTTTAAATTGAGTTATTTTGAAGATGCTTTTTTCTTATTACTATATTCAAGTATTTTTTTTTTCAAATTTATTTCACACAGAATTTGTTTCCAGTGAAATTGGACAACAATTACCCAAGAAAACTACATACAAAAACATAATAAATTGGGCATGGCAAATTCCTTACAAAATTATTGCTTATCTTGCTATACATACATTTGGAATAAGATTGATTTATCCAGGAACTATGGGTTTCTTACAAATGATATTAGGTATATTATAAAACTTACTTTTATTATGATTAGCTCCTCCTCCTTGAACAAAAACTTCTTGTTTTTATTTTTTCGAGTTTTTTTGAAGTAATGTCAATTTCTGCATTACTAATTTACGTCTATACAAAATTATAGTTCACCTAAAGCTCTCAAATTTTTGTTAATTTTTATAATTACAATATTATATAACATAAGAACTTGTGCTTCCAATTTAGCAGTTGCGGACTCTTTTTTATTAAATCTTCAATAATTCTGTAGAGCAGGGGTGAGCAAATACTTTTTTGGCGTGGGTGAAAATAATATTTTCAAATTGTCTCCTGGGTCGGAGTTTTTAAAAGATAGAAATAAATCTTTTAAAAATTATTTAAAAAAACTAATTTTGTAACAGAAGAGACCTAAAATCCATTGTATATATGAAACAATGATTAATTTTATATAAAACACCTTTATAGTTTTTTTATATATTTATAGTAAATGTTTTCTTTAAATTCTTCATAATTCCATAAAGTATTGATTTTGTAAACAAAAATTTTTATTAAACATTAGTAAGATCAATTTATTAATCAGTTTAATTCCAAAGTACTAATATAAATTTCAACATAACATTCCCATAAATCAAAATAAACTGACTTGTTCCATTGAATTCCCACTCTACTTTACCAAAGTGTAAGGGGAATGTGTTACGATTTGTCTTTAGGTCGATGTCATAGGTGATTCTAAGAAATGTATACAAAAAATTGAAAAATCGTTACTGTTACTTTAAAGTAAACAACCCAGCAACTATTACTGAGGACAATATCAAACCAAGTTTTGTGAAACTGATTCATAATCACAATAAATGTGAGGTTAAAAATAAAATGATTGCTTCATTTAGTGTGATTAAATAGCCATTTCACTGGATTTAGCTGGGATTTTTTATTGGGATTACTTAAAACAAAATGATTATCTATAAATATTAATGAATGAAAGTAAAAAATAATTAAAATTTATGGTTGAAGTACAGCTGAACAACTAAAAGATATGAAGCATTCTGTATAATAAATCTTATTATTGTTTAGCTGATTATTGGAGCCTTCACCGCAAAAAGATTTTAATATTGTTATTTTATTAATTTTCAGTTTACAAAATTATGGTTACGTTTATTGTAGAAATTTTTGTTTTATATATTTTTTAGAAACTTTCTCTTACATGGAAAATCGGCGTACACCTTCCCACTCTTGTTTTGATACTGTTTGATTTCCATGCTAATAAAATTACAGCAAAGTAGGGTACTTATTGCATTGAACTGGAATCCAGTGGAACAATTAAGTTAATTCTAATTTTTCTTTTCTTGTATTGAAATTTAATAGATTATCATAAGTATTTTTTTAGAACAAAGTCTTGTACAAGGAAGAGCAAAGTTAATAGAGCATTTTAAGGCTGAAAGATTCAAAATTCACACTGCAGATGATAATTACATTGACACTATGTTTGTTGATAAGAGAAAGAATGCGCCCAATGGCAACACTCTTGTCATATGCTGTGAGGGAAACGCTGGTTTTTATGAAATTGGTGTAATGACAACGCCCATTGAAGCAGGATATTCTGTATTGGGCTGGAATCATCCGGGTTTTGCTAGCAGTACGGTAAATATTTAGTTATAATATAGAATAGTTCTGCGTATCTCACAAATTACAACTGAAATATGTTATTACAGGGTAGTCCATATCCGTCCCAAGAACAAAATGCCATACATGCTGTTATGCAGTTTGCTGAGCAAAAATTAGAATTCAAGAGAGAGGATATAATTTTATTTGGTTGGAGCATCGGAGGATATACAGCTTCTTGGGCAGCTATGAATTATCCTGATATTAAAGGATTGGTAAGACACTTTATATTCATCAAACTAAATGTTTATTCTTAAAGGAATTATATAAACAAGGGCTCATATTTTGCGAATCTTAATTTACACAGCATTTGCCATGATGTTACATTTGGAATTTTGTATCTATATATGACTAAATATTCTCATAGGAATTGTAGTTACATCCAAGGAACGTCTTGTAAATCCCTCTATTATCGAGGATTATGCTATTGTAGCTTTTTTCTGTTTATCTAGATGTAATGTGTAATGTTACAACTTATCTGTCTCAACTTCTTTCTTTACTTTCCTTATATTCATGTGTTTTCATCTTGTTTTTATTCTTTCTGTTGCTTTGTGTAGAAATGAAATATTTTCTGTTATTTTTCTAATGTATTCTCTTCACTTTTTCTATGCATGTATATGTATCATCCCTCTACGTGCTTTTATGAATTACATAATTTATTAGTCCTCTCATTTTGTCCTCCCCTTTTAAATATTGAATTTTCCTCGTATTGTTTATCTTGAATACTGTTATTTTGTTTTCTTCTTTTTTCAGTTGAATTCACTGTCTTCATGCTATACGTCACCACTGGTCGTTTTGTTGAATTTTTTTTATTATTGTGGTAATATTTTGCAGGTATTGTTTAAAAAGTTCTGTAGTTATTTCCTTTCAAGAAAATCCACAAATAAGTGAAACTTGTTTTGTTTAGTTAATTTTTGAGTTTTCTAGTTATATCTGGGTTTTTCTAGCTAATTTCCAGGGTTTACAGCTAATCTTTGGGCCATTCTAGCTAATTTATTGGTTTTATAGCTAATTTCTGTTTTTTTAGCAAATTTCTAGAATTTTCTGGCAAACTCAAGGGTTTTTCTAAATAATTGCTAAATTTTTCTATCTTATATATTAGTTTTTTAGGTGATTTCTGGTATTTCTAGCGAATTTCTGGGTTTTAGGCAGTTTCAGGATTTCCCAGCTAATTACTGAGTTTTTTTAAACTAATTTTTGGAATTTTCTAGCTAACTAATGAGTTCTTCTAGATAATTACTGAATTTTTCTATCTTATTTCTTAGTTTTTTAGGTAATTTCTGGTATTTCTAACGAATTTCTGGGTTGTATAGCTAGTTTCCCATCTAATTTCTGGGTTGTATAGGTAGTTTCAGGGTTTCCCGTCTAATTTCTGAGTTAGTTTCTAAGTAATTTCCGATTTTTCTAGCTGATTTCTGAGTTTTTCTCGAATATGAATTTGTGTTTGGATAAGATTTTAGAATTTCCTTGCTTCCATAAGGAAACCAAACATTGAATAACATGTATTTGATTGAGTTTTGACATTTTTTATAGATTCTGGATGCCACATTTGATGATGTATTGCCTTTAGCTCTCAACACTATGCCAGCTTGGTTGGAACCAATAGTGAAGTTAGCTATAAAAGAACATGTGGATCTTAACATAGTTGACCAAGTGATACGATATCCTGGCTCGTTATTACTGATTAGAAGAACCGATGATGAAGTAATATGCACTCGGTTAGTTTTTTTCTAAAGTAGATAATGAGTTGAGAAAATATACTATTTTTTTCTTTTTTAGACCTGGTAACATCTCAACAAATCGAATCAATAATTTATTGATGAAAGTGCTTCGTTATCGATACCCCTTTATTTTTGACGAAGCACAGATACAGCTGATAACTGAATATTTCGCCCTTACTTCACCAGCTTTCCAAGGTAATTGAAATTGAATAAAATCTATATATTTTTCTAATTTTCACGACTTAAATTTATATATATATATATATATATATATATATATATATATATATATATATATATATATTCTTGAGATAGGTCAATACTGATAAAGAGAGAAATTTTTGATAGATTGAATAGATCACCTGCTAGATTAATATCAAAATAGAAACTGTTTTAACAGTACAATTATTTTTGTTCTTAATTGTTCAAATTCAAATTTCAATATACGAATAAAAAGTAATTATTAATTTAAATAATTTTTAATATTACCGTGCGTAAAGTACGTTCTATAGACACTTTCGAGTGCATAAAACTTTACGCACTACTGTGTAAGGAAACCAATAGTGCGTAAAAAACGTATTATTAAGGTCACCTTGGTGTAGTGGTTAGAGTACGAGGCTCACAATTCGAAAGTCCCTATTTTAAGTCGCGCTAATGCAAGTTTTTATTTTTGTACTTATATAGGAATAATTATTTTTTATATTGCATTTATACATTTAGAAGAGGAGAGTTGACAAATTTACTAATTTGTCTGTTGTTTTGTTCTAATCTTGATCATAATGTTCAAAATATTAATAAATATATAATATATTTATATAAATTACCATTGTACTTCTGTATTTTAATAGAATTTTAGCTAGTAGAAAAAATATTGTATGCAATTCGTGTATAAAGGCTCTTGTGATTGTTCCATTCGCTTGCGGCTCATGCGACAATATTCACAAAATAATTTTCGATTTTGCTCGAATTGCTTAGACTTTTTTATCATTTTTATGCATATGAACAATTTTTGAAATTTTTTTTCGTATTCTGATAATTTAAATTTATGTTTTAAACTATTTAATCATTTAACAATTTTCTATTCTTTTCTATGAATATTACATATTCTTTGTGGTAATTGTCATGCTGTTTATGTAGGGCAGACTGTAATTGAAAAACAATACATTTAAATAACAACAAAATACGAAATTACTTCAACCCGAATAAAATACAAAGAAAAATGAATTTTTGAAAAGGGGCCATCCATAAAGTACGTCACATGAATTTTAGGACTTTTGAACCCCTCCCCCGTCCTTGTCACAGGTTGTCACATTTTTTTTATAACCCCCCCTCCTGATGTGACGTCACACATTTTTTAAATTTATGTATGTACCTATTTAAAAATAATCGAGAGAAAACAGCTATTTTAATTTTTTACTTATTTTTATTAAATAATAATCTAATAAAATCAACATAAAGTCCAACATTACATAATATTTTTTAAATTTTCAATTCACATCCAAACTTTGCGTTTAAGTATTTTAAATTTTAACATGTGACGTCACAAAACTATTGACCCCCCCATGCCCCTAGTCACACGATGTCACACCTCCCCATTAACGTGTGACGTACTTTATGGATGGCCTCATATGCATAAAATTGTGTCATTTCTAAAGCATACCTTAAATTGTAGAAAAGTTTATTTTATTTTCCAGATTTTAAAGCAACTATAATTTATTCAAGTTGACACTTGCTTTAATTTCAAATATTGAAAATAAAGTAGTAGTTAGATGAGAATAGATCGCAATTTATGTATCAGTGTTGTCAATTTTGGTTAATATTTTACTAGACACAAATTAAGTGGAAAAATTTATAATTATGTATCTAAAGAAAAATATCTATTATAGCATTTTATTCAATTTCAGAAAACTTCTTGCAACGTTATGGTATAGACGATGGGGTCTGTTATTCTTCATTGCAATCCTATATATCTGAATATTCCAAAAGTTATCCAATGAGAATTGGTGAAGATTGGAAGGAAACTGATAAATCTCAAATGGCTCTTTATCTGGTTAGTAACTTTTAATTGTTGAGGAATCTCTAACAAAGCTAGCAAATTTCGGGGCCATTAAGTAACATTTTCATGATTTATGAAAGTTTAGGTCATTGCAAACATTTTTAACATATGCACATTTCACAATTTTTTACTTACTTAATCCTATCCCTTTCCACCATTGCAAATGTAAGGCGTATATGGAGTTTAGCTACAATTATCATCTAATCTATTTTATCCACTATGTTCTGTCTTATTCCATTTCATTTAATATTTCTTTTTACTGTCAATATCTTAACTTCTTCATTCCATGTTTTTTCTTAGCTTTACTTTACTCTTTTTTTGTTTCTTTTGTTTTAGTATTTATAGATTTTGTTGATTGATTTTTCCTGTATGTGTTATTTCTTATCCTGTCCAATCTAGTTTTACATTCTATCTTCCTTAAAAATCTCATCTCTATGCTCTGTATCTTAATTCTTTGTTTTTGCGTCGTGGTCCATGTTTTTGCCCCAAAAGTGTTTTCATTTCTTTCGGCATCTCTTTGTTCGCCAGCAATTTTTAATATTTCTAAAGAGTCTTCCTGATATTCATGTTCTCTCCTTTTTTCATTCTTGATTCTTCCATTTTCCACTAATTCCAAGCCTAGATATTTAAAGTTATTCACTTGTTCCTTTTAGGTATAATTCATGTACTTTTTTATCATTGTCTTTTTTGCTTCTCGTTTATATTTATGTTGATGTTCTCAAAACTTGCACTATATGTTCTCAAGTTTTTTTTTCATAATTCTTGCGCCCTTGCGATTAGTACTAAATCATCTGAATAGGCTATTTCCCATACTTTGACTTCTTCCATATTCCATATTACGATAAAATTCCAACGAAATTATTTAAAACCCGTCCAATAAAATTGTTTATTGTTTCAACTAGGTGAAGAAGTACATGGTGGATTTCAAAGGTACCCACTGTATAAACATGCCATTGCATTTATTCCAGACTCCTTGGGATGTAGCAGTGGAAAACGATTTTGTATTTATGAATAAATAATTGATATCTAATTTGTATTTGATATTTATTTAAAGAAAAACGAAACTACTTATCAATTTAATTTCGTGATTGATTAGAGTTTGTTTAGTGATGTATTTTGTTGGTTTATTGATTCTATATAAGTAATGTAAAACAATTGGGAGTATAAAGATGTTTATATTTTTAGATTTATGGATAATTAATAAAAATATTGGATTATTTTGAAAATTGTTTTATTGGGGTAATTTAAGGTTTGTAGATTATAACTTGAATTGTTATTTTAGTGTAACAGAAATACACTTAATGTTTCTTAATGTGTGGGTGTGATGAACTGACAATCTAGTGACAGATTAACATAGATAATAGGTTATTATAATTCTACCGCCCATACAGACCTCTTCAAATTGATACCTTGATATTTTTTTACATGTTTTTATATATAGTGGCGATTTGTTTATATTGTTTTGAATAAAATAAACTTGTGTTATACTCAGTACAACGCGCGCCTGCTGGTGTTATAAAAGGAAAGCGCGCCCGCCAGAAGGTTAAAAGCATTTTTTCGTGTTAACTAAGTTTTTATTCAACAACAACTCCACTAAATTAAATAGCAGAAATCCACTTGCTACAATATCGAATAATATAATAAGTTGGTAAAACATGATATTACAACATATATGGTATTGCCAATATTAAATTTAGTAATTTTGGTTCAAGTTTTTAATGCCCAACTAAAATAAAAGATTATATCTTGTTTTGCCAGCTGCCAAAATTGAAATTATTCACAGATTATTACCTATATATAACTGTAGTGATTACCCACGCCAGTTTAAAAATTAGAAGTTCAACATATCTCGTAATAGCTCTAAGGAATATTGCTTAGTGGGGCATATCTCATTTTGCCATCTTATACAGCAAAAAAATGAGTCTGAAGGTATAAACACAAAACTGCCAAATTCTAACAATCTGTTATGCCATCTTATTACAGAATTATTATAAATAGTAAGTCTAGTGTAAGTAAGTAAGTATAAATTCAACCCACTGTTAGAAATAGTTTAAATAAAAAAGAAAAAAATTACTTCATGACATGTATTATTCAACATCCTGATTAAATTACCTTTTTCCATTCAAAAGTATAACTGTGACATAGAAAATCAATATACCAGTTCCTGAATTATTTTCATAATCCAATGGTTTAGTTAAGATTGTATAAATTGGTTTTGGGGACATTTCTGAGCTATTAAAGACTTAATATTATCATTATTTATAGTTTTAAAACAATATATTTAAGGATCTGAAACAATCCGGCTGATAATTAATCAATTTATCTAATTATAGACTTTTTACAATACCTTTTCTATTCACAAAATCATCATTTATATCGTAAGATGCCTTGTTCATTAGCTCTAACTCTGTACAGAAAAGAGCTTAAGCCTTTAGTTTTTCTTAAAAAAAATGGTTTTTTATTTATCACAATACAATTATTATTTATATCCACTTATGGAATATATCAAATTGAACCACTGTAAAAAAATGTAATCTGCAAAAACTTACTAATGTACTTTTGTATATTGGAAAAGGGCGGACTCGGGGAGAGACATCTTGCATGTTTGAAGTGTTATTGTGAAAAAACTAGGATAATGAATTGGAATTGACGTCTTTGATACTAACTACATCCTTTAGAATTTTTAAGGAATGTATATATATTTATCTAATATAGAATGACCAATATCTAGAGATATGGATTTTTGTGAAACTACTCAAACAAAATTTTGGCCTGCTGTTAAATGTGCCACTGTTACGACCACTATTAAGTAGATATATACTATAGAGGATACATAGAACAATTTGTGGAAATGAAAAAGTGTCTATCAAAATATGTTAAATATAGACAAGTTGTTAAAAATATATTAATCTACAATTGGTAGGTATATTCATACAATACCCTTTGTCTACACCTATGCCATTCTGAAAGGTTTTGTAACTGTTAACACTTTTTCAACTTTTCTCTAATATGAGATACTTCTCCTTTTCTCCACTCTTTATAGTATATGTAAACTGAAGTTTGCAAAATTGCAATGAAGGTATTTGTCTGAAGTGTCTTAAATTAGGATAATGCTGATGTGAATGATTGAAAATCATTAATATCAAAAAAATTCACTTAGGTCTTTTCTATAATCTTTTTCTTAATGTATAAGAGTGATAAAATGGTCCCATTAAAAAAGAAATAGTAGTTGTAGACTGTATTGTGAAACTGTAATGATGATATTCGAATGATTTAAGATTTACACACCCTAAAGGATTCTAAATTAGAGTCGCTATGGCTTGAAATAATGGAAACAGCAATTTGAATGATTGAATGTTGATAGCATCAAAAAATACACTTAGGTCTTTTCTATTTTCTGTTTCTTGATGTAATAGAGTGATAAAACAATTTCATTTAGGAGAAAATACTAATTGAAGAATGTATAGTAACATTGCAATAATTTATAACTAATAGTTTTTCCATGTTTATAGGCCTTATTTCGATTGTGTTGAAGATTTTAGGTGTTTTTATCATCATTATTCAACAATTCTCTGCGATTCACCAACACACGTTATTTCACAACAAATTTTGTATAACAATGAGAGCTATATTTATGTCGAAAGACACATCGCAAGCCCCAGTAATCTATCGATTATGTTGCTTATGAAATTCATCAAAAATAACCAGGTCCCAGAGATTAATCACACACACAAAAGCAAACAAAACAACCGGTCAGCTGATTGCATTTACCCACTTCTTGTTAATGCGGTATACAGGATTCTATAATGTGGCTATTATCCGTGCACATTCCCAACACGAACCTATATTTTCTTAACAAGGGTGAGTGTAAATCAAATTACTTTCCGAACCAGGACTATAATATTAAATATGATTTAGATATTTCGTATTCCGAACACTCATATCACGATCGTGTTAACCTGGTTATAGTTTCCGAAAAGTTCTCTAGTGCACTAATATTTTCTGATAGAAGACTTCTTTTTCAACCATATATCACCATGCGCGAAAAGATTATGTACTGGATTTATAGATGGCGATAATAATAATTACATTCCATTATACCTGTTTATACTTGAGGTTGAAGTGAATATACAATCACAATTTATCATAAATCATACTTACCTGGCGTAGGGGTTACTGTGATCATGAAGGCGGTTCCCCCAGGATGAGGCCCTTTCATTGCACTACGATTGGGCTGACTCTTGCGATTATCCCTAATGCGGATAACTCGGGCGCGTAATTTTTGGTAGTTGGGACTGCGTACGCGCTGTCCCGAATATAAAAAATCAAACAAAATTACTGTTCTCTAGGTGAGTGATAACCTCCAGTAAGAAAAACTTCGAGATCATTTATGAGTTTAACAATGTAGTAAAATTACTAATTATATAGTGGGTTATGATCGAACGAAAACAAACGTTTTGGGTTTACTTAAATCAGTATTTTCTATTGGTCCCTCTAATAAATTATTCTGTTAAGCAATTTTTTAGTACGTATTTGTATGCGATTGCCCTTGCCCAATTTTAGATTGGTTTAACTGGCGCCTCGAAAATTAGGAAAAAGAACAATATAAAGATACGGAAAATAGAAAAAGTTTAATTATTAATTTCATTATGATATTAAATTTTTTCTGTTAGACCTGCAAATGGTTTTATACCAAACTTTGTAAGGAAAAGAATATTTTTTCAATATGTCTGATGTGTAAGAAGAAAGTGTCTTTGTTTCTGTTGATGTGGGCATGTGAACCAATCTATATTTCAAAATAGAACAGTTTGCGATTTTCGAAACTAACTCATAGTGGGTTTTTTTATATCGGAAGATTAAATAGATAATAATCCACTTCAATGTTGCTTTTGCCATGATACAACAATGAATGTTTATTTTCTTTAAAATCTATGCGTAAAAAAGTGTATCTTTATATGTATAAGGAAGTCGTCTTCAAAATGGTTACTAGGAAAAGGTAAATTTAAGTTTTCAAAGACTTGATATAATTTAAATTTTTAAATTGATTTGGGTGCGCCTATATTTGAATTATTCATTCTACAATAAAACTAAAAAAGTATAATATTCAAATATGAATAGTAATTAACACAACTAAAACGACATAAAGCATTAATTTACAATAGGCACAATAGTGAAAAAAAAATTGTGAACTTTTATTCTTAGAAACTGTATTTCTCCCACATCGAGAGAAATATAGGGAACCTGGGTTGCAGCTAATCAACGTTTCCTCCTAAGTGAACACTTTTTGATGTTCCTGAAAAATACTAATAGTACGTAGATCTTCAATAGGGTATAACCTCTTAATTTTTTTCTTTTTTCCTTTTCTCTTTCCTTTATTTTGCCATTGCACTTATTTAATTTCTCTCTACTTCACATTCCTATAATAAAGGAGATGAATCAATGTGGCAATCCTAGTTTATAAACTCATAAGTAATAGACTACATCCTCGTTTTGTCCAAAGGAAATCCGATAGAATTGAGACATATAATGTGATTATTTCTATGTCCTAATTCGAAAGCAATGTGTGTCATATGTCTGGCTTCCCTCATTATGCCTATTTTCTTGCTTATCACATCTTCTATCACTTCTATCATATTTTCTTCCGTACTTGCAATCAAAACACAATCTAATACACTCTCCAAATAGCTGTTTGTTTCGTCGACTCATTTTTTTTGCTCCCATTAATTTTCTTATATCAAGGCTATTCCTGAAACCTCCATATCCTACACAAAAATGTTACTATCTTAAATAAACGTACGAGTCTCTGTCTTCAGATTACCTATAAACTCGGTGACATTAACCTTCAAGCATTGTTTTTACCATCCACAATTGGAGTTTTTCAAAGAAATCGTAGTTTCATTGTATATCTGAGTTGAAAGTGTTTCCCACTATCTGTTGCCTCTCTGACCAGTCCACTAATCAGATTTCTTAAGCCTCTATTCCACCTCATTGAATTCATACATCCCTACTTAGGATCCTATATCCTAAAAAGAAAACTAATTAGTTGCTTCTAATTACATTTCTCTTATCTAGTTACGTTTTCATAATGGCTCCAGTCCTTTCAAAGCAAAAAAAAATCGCACTTTTCGTATTCCTGTCCGTTGGCTCAATAATAAAGAAAAATTAGAAAACGAAAAATTATTACACATGAACATTATGTATTACTTGGAACCAGCATACTTCAGAAATTAACTACGAATGGATTCCAAATCTTTCAACATATTTTTAAATCTTCTTAAATCTTAGGTACAATCAAAAATGGAGTACACTCCATAATTCAAAAGTACGATACTATTATAAGAGTCAGTAGCTAGTGTATTAGCGCAGAACAAAGATTAACCACATGGTCGTAACGTAACGATTTCTCTCTACATCAAAGTCTTATCAAGATTTGAGATATAGTTCTTTATTACCTCAACCCATTCCTTATTATTTATCTTTATTCATACTAAGGAGGTTTTTCTTATTCTTTGCATCTAAAGGTTATAATGATAATCGAAAAAAATCAAAACAAAAAAAGAAGAACAAATTATCGCCTTAACCTATAAATGGTTTAAATAAAAATGGCATAAACCGTTTATTATTGTTAGTATTTGGGTCAATTGTTTTCTTATAATTTCAAAAATATGAATCATGTTTGGTTATAAATTACGCGTTTTGAGCTGTTTAAAGAAAAAAAATTTCAGTTTCATATATTATAAATTTACGAGAAATTACAATGATATAGCAGTTGATCAAATTCCGGAAGTGTCAAAAACTATAATAAAGAAAGCTTTGAAACAAAACAATTTAAGTTTTGAAGAAGGTTTCACATGTTTTCTTACAACCTGTTCATTTTGTTCTAAAACCAGTAAAAATGCAAAACTATACATCAATAAAACTACAGGTATATTATCACATAAATTAGGTGGACATCTAATGAATAGTTATTAACTGTAAATAATTTTATAGGACTCTTTATGTGTAGTGGTTGTAAAAAGACAGGTTCTTGGACTGTACTGGAAACGTATTTTAATATAAAGAAAAGTAAGAAAGTAAAACTGAGAAGTGAAGCTACAGATGAGGAATCAAATTATGATAAAATAGAAAAAACTTTAAAAGAAATTCAAAATTCAACCGTCGAGTTGAAATATTTAAATCAAAATGATTTGCAAAGTATCTTGAAAAAATTTAAGTTACCTGAAGTAAGTTGCATTGTCTAAATAACATAAATTTTTTAGCAAAGTTTGATTTTAGATTATTTCTAATCATACTTTCGAATCACTTGATATAAGGATAAATGAAAAGCAAACATCTTTGTTTTTTCCACTTGAAAATGTAGAATCTGAAATAGTTGGCTACAGAAAAATTCATAGTAGATCTACTGAAGATATCGTGTTACCAAATTTATTGTGTGGAGGAATTTTAACAGCCAGAAATACAAAGAGTAAAGATACTGCTGTTTTAATTCCCAGTATATCTGACTTCCTAATCCTAGCAAATTCCAAATTAAATGTGAATATTGTTTGTTTGCCAAATAGTGTGAATAATTTACCATTGTATGTATTACCAAGTTTAGAGAGGTTCAAGAAACTTGTTTTGTGGTTTGGATGTGATAATAAATCTTGGACAGCAGCAAGAAATTTTGCAAAGAAGTTAGGAGAAAAAAGATGTCATCTTGTTAGGTAAACTAGATGCAAATAAATTAAAATATTTTCTACAAGAAATCTAATTTTTTTCAAATTTTAGACCTACAGATAAACAACTATTACCTCATTTAGATATGTCTCAAGATTTCAAATCAATAATTTCAGCAGCCCAACCAGTGTGGCACAAATCGGTCACAACTTTTTCTAGTTTAAGGGCAGATGTATTATCGGATTTACAAAATGTTGATAAGGTATAGATCATTTTGTTTATAAAATATTTTTACAAACTGCTTATTATTAAATCTGATTCTTTGAAATTTCATAATTAGCAATGGCACAAACGGTGATGGATTTACCAGAAGGCTGAAGCCTAGGGCATTAAATTTCAAGGGGCAGCAAATTTTGTTCAAAAGTTTTTCATTTCAATTCACATTTTTGTTTAAACCCTATCTATTTTACAATTTATCCTTGTGAAGGACGATAAGTATTTGTTGTGACTGTTTAAAGAAACATAAAGGGGTTTGTTCCAATGAACATACCTTTATATTATCTAAAATTTTTGTTTAATTAAGACTGAAACTAATTGTTCACCCAAAGTTAATAAATGTTTATAGTTACTATTTAAACATGTCTCGCGCAGGTCTGTTGTCCTATAGCCTCATCTCAAAACTCTCTTCAATTAGGTGGTTGGTGAGTACTTTAGGATGCACTTTTACACGTTCATTATATTTTTCACTACACTTCTGAATCTCCTTCATAGTTCATATGCCTTGAGAGTGGCCTGTCGTCCTCCACTTGACATTTCCAAAGCCTCATGATGTTATTAGGCAAGTTGTAAGGCTTGCCAAAGTCTTTAAATCGCGCTCGTGTTAGTGTTGGGCACTCACAGATAACGTGGTCTGAGGTTTCATCCTCTATGCACTAGCAGCTCTCTGGATCGTCTGTAATGCCCATGGTGTGGAAATGGCGTCTTAGATGATAGTGTCCGGTTACAATTTAGTTTGGTGTGAGACGCACAAGGTCCATCTATGTGTGCCTTTGCTTGTCTCTATATATCTCTGCCGAGTCAGTCTTGCAAGTAGTCCTATGAGAGACGTGATAGTAACACCTTTATCAAGGATTGAATCTTCTTCACTGGTGGAATACTTGGATCATTTGCAAATATGTAATTTGGAATGAGCCACTGGTAGTAATCTATCATTCAAAGCATTTTACTTAGAAATCTTTCTAAAATGGCTATATTTGAGTTGTTTGTAGTACCCCATAAGTAGATACAGTATGTCCAGATGGAGTTAAGCATTAGTTTGTATGATAATAGTTTGTTAGATATAGATAACTGGGAACTTGTGCCAATTATCCAGTATAATTTATGTTAATGTTTCCAGATATATGTTTTTGCCAATTTAATCTATGATCTAGATGTATGCCAAGATATTTAACTATATTTGCATGATTTAATTATTTATTGTCAAATTTTCTGCTCTATTTGTGAAATGTTATATGAACTGATTTACTCTCATTTGTTTTCATTCTCCATATTTCTTACCAATTTTCTATTCTGCCCTGTGTAGTCTATATCATGGTGGTATCATCGGCATACGTTGCTTCAGTGGTTAAACACATATCAGCTGTATGTAAAAAATAAAACCACATTTCCAAGAGGGACCCCTGCTTGAATTGGTTATATTTCTGTGCATGCATCTTGGTGTTCAATTAAAAAGTGTCTGTTCTTCAAGTAAGACTTTAGTCATATGCCAGATTTTTGAGTTTTGATAGTAGACCCAAACGCTAAACCTTTTTGAAAATATGTCTAATAATACTGCAGAGCAGTATCTTTTACCCTCGAGACCCCTGTTTATTTGATTTACTTCCCTGTGAACCTGTTCAATAGTTCCGTGTTTGGTTCTGAATCCAAACTAATAATCCAGAATCAGGTTATTTAAATGGATAATTCCATGTAGTTTCTTCATGAAAATTTTAATAAGGTAATAAGCGACGTGACTTCTTCTGCGGGTTTACCTGGTTTCGGAACCATGATTATTTCGGCAATTTTCCATTCATTAGAAAAATTAAGACAAAAATTATTGCTTACACAGAGAAGACTAGTTTCGAAACTTTTATATAAATAAAAGTAATTGAAAAATTGAAATATAGTATTATAATTATGTACTGAGTACTGAATTCGTCTCAACATGAACAGTTGCTAAGGCTTTGAGAAATATAAACCGATTTCAAGCGAATAACCTGGTCATTATTGGTAATTACCAATAATAACCAAATATATTCAAGCGCTTTTGGTTATTGTTGTGGTTATTGACAAAGTGAGGTTATTTTGGACCGCAGAATACCATACAAACAGTTGAGTTCAACTTGTGGTTATTGAGGAAATGACGTTAAGTTCGATATTTAACGGTGAAATAAATAAAACCATTATTCCCTGTAATTTGAAATGTGAAATAAATGGAGTATCAATAAGGTTCTTGAGAAAATGATTCCATAGTAGCTGTACCCGCGACTTTACGTTCACGTAAATAAGGGCTTATTTTTATAAACTTTTTTATTTATGTATAGATAAATAAAATCGATGTTTGATATAAACAGATCAATATATTAAACAAAACTTACACTTACAAATCTTACAACATAATATATATATATATATATACAAAAAAAAATTGTTATTCACTAAGTATTTACAATGCCTCTTTAAATACAACGTTGGACGTTTGGTTTATCGGGATGTATACAAATAATTTATTTGTTTCACTCTTTGTTTCTTGGCGTAAACACCCGCTCGCCGGTGCCACATCCTGTCAAAATTTCCGCTTGTATTAAGTTACGCTGAAGTGACAATATTTTAAGTCTTATACCATTACAAAATGACTCCTCAATCTATAAGATTGCTAGTTTTGTGTATTCATTGATGTGACTAATTAGGACTAGTGTTACATTTGGATGTGATAAATAAACATTTCTTAACCAAATTTTTGTATTTTGGATTTTATGAAAAATATAATATTAACCAAGTATAATGTTGATTGAACTATAGTACTGACACACTGAACTTCCATGGCAGGAACTTCACATTCATTCCTTGACTACTAAACTATAGTGTGGGCTGTGAGGAATTGAACCTTTGTCCCTATTTTAAATATTCTTACATTTAGCAATTTCAATGCTTTCAAATGCTTCCAACAATTTATTATTGAATACATTTTTTAATAATTTTACATTATTAATGTCATTATGTCATGATTGTGACTGGTAGCGTGATTGGCAAAACTCGATTTTCCGCTCCATCCATATTTTAAATGAGCTATGTGCTCTTTAAACCGGACAATAACGGATCTTTTAGCTTGCCCAATATATTTCCCGTTACAATCACTAGAGCTAATTTCATATATATCACTATTTTCCAAATTTGATACTATTCTTAGGATTGTCCAATAATTGTTTTAATGTATTGATGGATTTATAAACCAATTTAAAACCCACTTTGTTAAATAGGGACAAAGGACAAAGTCCTTACTGCCCACTCTATAGTTTAGTAGTCAAGGAATTAATGATTTCTGACAAAGAGATTTTCCCGCTGGAATTATTTTTCGCGGGAGAAGGTTTATTGGTGGGAGAATTTAGCATAAAACAATCATAGGTTTTAGTTTATCTCGAATTTCTGAAAACGATAACTTGGTTATCGAAAAACGCGCGTCGGACAGTGTAATTGTGACTGTTCAGTACTATAGTTAAATCAACATTGTGTTTAGTTGATATTAAAATTTTCACAAAATTATCCACAAGAATTTGGTTAGGTTAGGTTAGGTTAGGTTAGGTTGGTTGATAAAGGTTATATTAATCACATCAAATTACAACACTAGTCCTAATTAATCACGTCAATGAATACACAAAACTAGGAATCTTGTAGATCGGGGAGTCTTTTTGGCTTTTTTGCCACTCTACAGGTATACCTAGAAGATATTTTGTACAAGTGTTAATACTACTTCTTTGAGGAATTTTATCCCATTTGATGAAATTTACAGGACACTTACAGAGTAGGTACTCTATTGTTTCTATGGCTTGCTCACAAAATTCTTCGTCCTCGTGTCATGCCAATCGTCTTAAGGGGGTATACGACGAGACAGTGACCCATCATAAGACTGACGAATAGTTTGATCTCGCTTCCGAGAAGTTCCTTAGACGACTTAGATGATAAGGTTATCAATCTTTGGATTGTCTTTCTCCAGTGATACTCTAACTGATTCAACAGTTATCTGTTATGTTCGTTATTGATGTACCCTCATTTATAGGACTCTGGTGGACAGTGTGTTCAATATGAATTACACCAACGGTTCCAGAAATTCCAACGGTTCCAAAAACTCCAACTTATTTGAACTATAGCATACAAATTGAAATGTGAAATATTATTTAAAGTTATGTTTTTTCAATTGGACAATTTTACATATATTTGCAGGTCCAAGGAGTAAAATGGAAACGATATCCAACATTGAATAAAATTTTAAAAGGACACAGAACTGGAGAATTAACAATTTTTACTGGACCAACTGGCTGTGGTAAAACTACTTTCATAAGTGATTATTCCTTAGATCTTTCAATTCAAGGGGTAAGCACTTCAAACAAATAAATGAAAAATATTGTTGATTTTCAAATTGGAAATAATTTTTTTCATCATTTTAAGTTTAGGTGAATACGTTATGGGGGAGTTTTGAAATAAGAAATGCTAGATTAGCAAAAACTATGCTGCAACAATTAGCAGGTATTCCTCTCGATGAGAATTTGCATTTATTTGACCATTGGGCGGATCAACTAGAAAAGTTACCAATATATTTTATGACTTTTCACGGACAGCAAAGTATTAAAGTTGTTATGGAGGTTAGTTATCGATATAATGCTTAATGATTTATTATTTTTTTACCAGCTATAATGTAGAGAAAATACAGTGAAAGTTTAAATATTGAATTATGTTTCTATCTCTTAATTTGATTAAAAATGAATATGAAACTAATAATTTTCATAAAAAATTTGGAAAACTTGGCACTTTCTTTTCCAAAGACATTTAACTACATTGATAGATACATTTTATTGGAGAGTTACATTACACTGCAACCTTAACATTTATTTTGCTTCCTATTTGAGATATTTTCGAAATTTATAGCTCTCTTCCATTCTAACGAATTCCAGTATCTGTTCTGACATAATAATTTCCTATTTAAAATTGAGCAACATTGCACGAATGTAATCCATACAAAGATACAACCTCTTATGTTGGGAACCATTAGGATCTGTTAAATATCTAGTTGAATGATACAAAGTGTCCCTTATTTCACCCTCCAGTAACATATCAAATTACTTACTTTTATTTTATATTGATATGACTCCAACGACCATAAATATAATTATTTATAGCTTTTGTGTAGAATAGGATTTTGATATTTAAAGTGGTTTGTGAACAGATATGAAATTCTTAAAAGTATTGGTATCCGTCGAGTACGGTAGTTGTTGAAACCAAGTTTAATTAATTATTTTCTTGCACAATTAGTAGTATTTTACAAAATAGTTTTAATACAAAGAATATGGTCAACCATCATTGGTTAGCCCGAAGATACATTACAGGCTTGATGGGGTTAGATATTCGCTCCTAAAGGCTTCTTATCATATGCCTTTGGTAACTAGATTATCTGGAGTTTCTTCCTTTTTGCCACTGACTCTACACTTCTTGAATTCTGTTAGACCCAATCTCATTAGGTGCTTCTTAGAGTTATAATCAAGTCAATGAGGAATTGTAGCTTGTTTTTACTGAGATCCCAATAATTTTTGCATCTAGTGTTATCAAATTTCCAAAGAAACATCTCTTTGGTGTGATTTTGGGAAATACACTGCAGTCTATTAAAAATCATTTTCATAGAAGACTTTTCCTACGCTACTGTAAGGCTTCTGGTCAGTTTAGTGCGTTTGTGCTTTTATTCTGGAGAGTGTATTTCCCTTTTCATTTCCTTTGATTCCTGAGTAACTAGGAACTCAAACAGAAGAAACTGTTATTCGTGTCCAGTGGCGGATTTACAGGAGGGGGGCTTTCGGGCTAAAACCTCCCCCAAATTTTTTTGTAAGATTATAAATTTGATACAAATTTTATTATTTTATAGCAAATTATATTTTATAGTAAATTATTTTCATTAGCAAGAATATTATAAAATGTCTTAGTTACATTTACTTTGCCTTCAGCCTCCCTTATAAAATTCGCCACTGTTCGTGTCAATTTTACCAAAATTTTTTGTCATTTCAAAGTTGATTACATTTTCAAAAACCTAGCAATGGGTATTAGGTACTAGCCCCAGCTACTATGGGGGCTTTGGTTTACCAAACATTCAATTAAGAATATTATATTTAATTTCATTAAAACTGTGAAATGTATCTTTTTAGCAGCTTCTTGAATTAATAAAAAATGTCCTCATAACAAATATACATTCGTGAGCAAAAAAATTGGCTCAGGCGACACTCCTGTAATAGCAAGTCACTGGCAAAAACGCTGAATTGTATTTTTCTAAGTAAAATATTAATTCTAATATATTATTTATTATATTTATTTAATATGTAATTAGTAATGTTTATTTAGAACGCAATTCTATTTATTTAGAACGAATTTCATTATTGTAAAAAACGCTGAAGTGCAAGTTGAGCAGTTTTTTATCTCTCAATATGAAGATGTGTTGTAAAGAAGAATTTACAGTAAAGTAAAAGTTAAGTTAAAGTCTTTAGTACTGAATCTGATATAGAGCTCGCACTTTGTAATTTTTCACTTTTAAAAGAATTTTGTGTTTTGAAAAATACACTAAAAACCAAAAC
Organism: Diorhabda carinulata; assembly: GCF_026250575.1. NCBI lineage: Eukaryota > Metazoa > Arthropoda > Insecta > Coleoptera > Chrysomelidae > Diorhabda > Diorhabda carinulata. The sequence goes on from NC_079462.1 coordinate 19,774,695, forward strand.
CGTAATTGATATGAAATATTGTAATGTTTCTTGTACTCACAGTCCAACAATATGTTATGATCGGTAACCACCCTTTTTATGTTTGTTAACAATAGTGCTAATTAGTGGTAACCGACCCTTATAAAAGGGTATCTATCTGACTCACCACAACCAGTTAACCACATCTTCATTAACAACAAATAAGAATTCTACCAGAAAATGGACACAAAAAGTGATAAAGCGGCTACCTTATTGCGACAAGCCTAGCGCAGCGAGAAGTGACTAGTGCGCTGGACTGAGTCAATCTGCTGTTTCCATATTCTACCATCGTTACCAAGAGACTGGTTACTTTCATCGTAGACACGGTTCAGGTCCTCATCAGTGTTAAAGTCCAACAAGAGCTCAGAGAAACGGGAGGAATGGCAACAAACAAGAATTCTACCAGAAAATGGACACGACAAGTGTTAAAGCTGCTTAAGCGGTCACCTTATTGTTACAAGGCCCAAGTCAGCGAGAAGTGGCCAGTGAGCTGAACGGTTCATTATCGGCACATCGTAGAGCCCTTACTGGTGCTCAAGTCCAAGAGGATCTCAGAAAAACGCGAGGAGTGGCTTTCAGTCAGAAGAAGACTTAAAGCAGCTAATCGTGAGGCAAAAAGGTCAGCTACTGGCCCTAAATCAACCCCAGCCCACCGAGCAGCCTGTCTAAGATTTGCCAGAGAACACGTTAATTGGACTGACGAACAATGAGGCTCCATTCTTTTCTCAGATGAAAGTAGAGTATGCCTTTATGGTACCGAGAGAAGACCTGAAATAAGATTTTGACTGAGTTGGTTTTTATTGAAACTGGCGGTTCAGCGGAGGGATTAACGTCGAACCGATACATAAAAGAAATTTTACGAGATCCCGTCGTTTCCTACGCCAATTTCGAAAATTTCATTCTAATGCAGGACAATGCCCGTCCACATACTAGTTTCGAACAGAACTTAACAGAAAAATTCGGGATAGAAATCCTGTACCAGCCATGAAATTAGACCTCAACTTATTCGATCCATGAAAATCGATTGGAAACTGTTATTAGGATCAGTGGAGGGAACACTGAATATTGATTAATTAATTTGTAATAAATTATTTACTTTACTGTTAATCATAACACTTTTTCATTGTTGAGATTAATTTAAAAAAAGAATGGAAGCTACAGATTTTAGCCAGAGACTTTTGACCACGAGCGTGCGACTTTTTTGCTCTCGCGTGCCATTTTAGATTTAAAATTTTTTTTAATTCTTATTGTTTAAGAAATAATTTTTTTATTATTCATTTACTTACTAGGCGATTGAACACGCAACTTACGTCCACGACATAGCACACGTTATAATTGACAATTTGCAATTTATGATGGGCACAGGAGAAGAACAGAAACATATGGATCGATTTTGGAAGCAAGACGTGATTATAGCTTGTTTTCGCGAATTTGCTACTAGAAAAAACTGCCACGTAACATTGGTAATTCATCCGAGAAAAGAACGAGATGCCGAAGATTTGACGTCGAATTCTATTTTCGGAGGCGCTAAAGCATCTCAAGAAGCCGATAATATCCTTATTATTCAAGATAAAAGATTGAGCGCCGTTAGAGGAAAAAAATATTTACAGGTATGTAGGAACAGCAAATTTTTTTTAGTATATGTTGTGGTGTTAGAGACTCTAATAATTTAGTGTCATAATAAATAGAAAATATTTCAGGTTGTGAAAAATAGGTACAGTGGAGACTTGGGTATAATGCCTTTGGATTTCGATAAGGCAAGTTTAAGCTTCCAACAGAAAAGAAAAGAAAAAAAAACCGAAATAATGGATCCATTACCTCAAAAAGATAATATTGTCACACCACCGATATAAAAAATTTATATTTTGTACAATTACATTAAGTATAAATGAATATTTCACATTTTTTAAAAAATTTTTTATGATAATTATACATATTTGATACAAAAAAGTTTTATTCCATTTTACTTGGCGTTATGTTGAAAAATGTTGCATCATCCTCTTGTGCTCTTCAATAACTCCGTTATTGAGTTGTCGAAGCATTTTTGGAACCCTTACAAACGATTCTGCACACATAGCTGTTATAATCAAAACATTTTGATAGTCCTTTAAACCTCCATATCGTCTCTTACAAAATTTATAATAACAAATAATGCAGTTGTACCAAAAATGTATGACTAACCAAAAACTCACAAACCAACTCTAAGCATGAGGCCAGTAGTGAATTGTATTGATTCTCCTTCATATAAAATAGCAGTTTTTGTTGACAATAACCACGTCGTTTGTACATAATGTAAAAAACTTTTATTTATATATTTATTTATATATATATATATATATATATATATATATATATATATATATATATATATATATATATATTTATTATATATATATATATATTTATTAGTTTGTAAAGTCAAAAAAAGATATAACACTGGATAATGGTTATATTGTGATATCTTTAGACATAGTATCACTTTTAAATCTAGAATTTTTGTAAAAACATCATTAAAAAACACTGTTGATATCTACCGGCATGCACTGATATACAGTATAATTTAACTATAGAATTAATTGATTACTTAATTGGATCCAGTTACTTTTCCCATACTCTACAAACAACTGGAAGGTACAGCCATGAGAAATTCTGCTAGCCCATTTTTGGCAAATTTAGTCATGAATCATCTGGTTATTGAAAGTTTGAAGAAAATACCCTTTTCAGTTAATTTCGTTACTATATACATTGATGAATCCATTTCAGCCCTTCCAAAGCAACAAATTGAGATGGTAATACGTACATTTAACTCCTATCATCGCAAACTCAAGTTTACCTTGGGGAAGAATTAGAGAAGAAACTTTGAAACTGTTTCAAAACGCACTCGTCAAATAGTTGTGAAGTGGCATTCTATCCAATAAACAAAATTGAAAACTTATTCACCCATATCAAATATAAAACGCCTAAACTCCAGCACTCCAATGTGATTTATGAAATAAATTGTTTAGACTCAATAAGGGTAAAATTGGTATGACTAAACAGTACTTGAAAACCAGAATATACCATCATGAATATGATTGTCGAGAACATAATAAGAACAAAAAAGCTCTGGCCCAACATCATTTCACCGTTGATCGCAACTTTGATTTTGATGATGTGAAAATTCTGGATAAGGAACATAAATATGCAAAAAGAACTATCAGTGGAATCTCGGAGTTCAATATAACCATCTTTTGAATGTTTATGAGTCAACAGACTCTGACCGAACTAGTACTTGATGGTAATAATTAGAATAATTCCAACAGTTTTTACCGTTCATGCTTTTGTTAGTGTTGGTAAAGTTTGGAAGTATTCATTCACTGATAAATGTATCTTAACAGGAGAATTATCTCTTCGTACGGAATATGTATATATAGTAATGTTTTTTAATTTATTTATTTGATTTATGTTCGTGGAGTTAATTAATAGACACTATCTCTTGCGTTCTTAATTTATTTAAACATTTATCACTTAACCAACTTGAATAATTTATTTAAATTCTTCAATTACTTTGCTAATTCATTTTGTTCAGCAAGACTATTTATTATAAACTGAACTTAACTACGCTATAGAAACTTCTTATATACCCTAAAATAGTCCTTCCTCGAAATTATTTAAAAGAAACTATGTAAATAAAGCGCTATAAAAGTTTTATAAAAACAAAGATCAAATTAATTCCGGGTATTTCATCAAAGAAGGCGCATTCGTCTGATTTTAGAATTTAAATACATCTAGACAGAACCCCGACTTTAGGGCAGAGACACGTTCATAACAATATGTATTTTATGTTTTGACTGACGTCTAATAATTTAAAAGGGTATGTTGTTTGCATAGGTTTTTACTTATATGTGTATGTATTGGTTTCTTTAAATGCCTTTTTCATTTCAAGTGTATCCTATTCATTTATATGTACATGTATAGATACTTATATTACATTATCTGATTATTGTTTTTATTCTGTCAAATAAAAGATCGAAACTTTTGTATTTTAAAAAACTCTTGGACAGTTTTATTTTGAGTTCTCAACCCACAACACGATTGGAAATTACAAAATTTAATGATGGTTCTTATTTGTAATGAGGTTTTCAGCAATAGATAGAGTGATTCAGGATGAAGATATCGGTCTAGCTTTTTTGTGAATAGGTAAAAATGAAACTATAATCGATAGAAGTGTCGGAAAAAAAAATAATTTCATCTGGAAGTTCATTAACAAAAACGCTGTCTTGTATTATAGATAAAACGAAACAATGCTTGGTCTGATATATCTACGTATTCCATCTTCTACGATAATGTTTAACGCAATTTAGATATATACAGTGTTACCTTGAGCATGTCATCAAAATTATTATAATCTTCACGCTTTATAATTTAAATAAATAGATTACAAGTTGTCGCAAAAAATTAACGCCCTCGAGAATAACTTCAAGCACGTTTTTCACATCAACGGGACTCGCTTGATGCGATGCGAAAGTTTTAAATAACATACATTCGTTCTTACACGCTATCAGTATTGCATATAACGAAAAATTTTGTAAGGGCTATGAATCTACCTCACTAACACTTTGACTTTGAACCCCGGACTATTTACCAGTCGAGTAGCAACGACTTGGCAAAATGAGTTTTTTTTTGAGGACTATGCGACTTTCAAAAGCTTGATGTAAGTACCACAGTAGTCTATGGGCCTCTCATTCACAGAGAAGGTGTTCGGCAGTTTTCTTTGGATCTTACAGAATCGACAAGATCTGTCAGGAGTTTCTCCGATGAATTCATCTGGAAGTTCATTAACAAAAACACTGTTTTATCATATTTTACCTTTAGCATGTCATTCAAATTATTATAATCTTCACGCTATATAATTTAAATGAATATATTGGAAGTTTTTCACATTAACGGGACTCGCTAGATGCCATGCGAAATTTTTAAATAACAAGATCTGTCGGGAGTTTTTCCGATGAATTTCAGATGGTAGTTCACCGGACAGTGTCCACGGAGCATATCAGTAGCTCATCTTTGCTTAATGAAATGGCCTTTTGAAACCCGTTGGTAGAATAAGAAAATCTCTTCGATTGCTTCTGACCAGAGGTCTTATTCCATGTTTTTGATTTCTTGATGGCTTTCTAGGAAACCTATGAAACGTTGTGGTTCTATGAAAGGAATGGTTTAGCCTTTTTCCGTCAGATGATTAGCTTGTTCGTTGTCGTGCACTTTGGTTTGGTCAAGTACCCATATTAAAGCAAATTTGTTGTTTGCTCCCAGTGAGTTCAAAGATTGAATCGTTTCTGTCTACTTGGGCCTCTCTGAAAGTCTAGGTACTCTTAGAGGTCTTCTTGCTCTTAGATACTGATCTGAATGTAATCTCCTTCTGATAATACTTAACGTTATAAATCGTTCTTCGGATGACATTTTCTAGGTAACGGACTTCCCTCTCTGATGTAGCTCTGGGGCGACCGTGACCGGTCTTAGCGCAACTCTACCAGTTTCCTGGAAAATGGTCACTATCCACCTCACCGAAGTCCGTGACATATTCAGACAAAGGGCAATATGATTAGATAAACATTCTTGATGTAAAGCCACTATTCTTGCTCGATGATACTTATATTACCCGGCATTTTCAACAAAATTTAAATGAACTCGCTGTCAAGTTAAATCTTATTTATTTTACAAAAATTCATATATTTACGGACGCACGCCCCTGAAGTTGTCCCGAACGACGCGGTGCGGAGTTCGGGCAAGCGGCCAAGTGCAGGAAAGACACTTTACGCATGAGTTAGGAACATTATTTTTTCAACGACCGTATATACAAAAAAGTATACCAGCCCATTTTTCTAAAATTATTTTATTCCAACAAACATAATAATTACAAAACTTTAACTAAAAACTACTAATTATTATAAATATTAATATTGAAAACACAATTTGTTGTATTCTGTAGACTAGTAAGAATTGCCGGTCCAGTGGAGTTATTTGGTTTCAACTGGAAGGTAGATGACGTCGATGAGGATGGCATCGGTTGCAGGTCGCATAAAGATGATGATGACGGTGACGGCAAAGGTTTTAAGTCATTTGGCAGGTAACAGCTCGGAATTAGTTTCATTTGCAGCCTTCAAAATGGCTTCGGGAAGTTCTTCATCGGATGAATCCAATAATATTAATGTATCGGATTGCGTTTAATGTGGTTTAATCTAGAAGAAGATTGCACTTATTCGGTCACTTCCAAGACGTTTTGAACAACTTTGACGTTTTAGTAACAATTACATGGTTATATAAAAATAAATCTGTATTATTTTATATTTTCAAAAAATTAAAAATGCTACAAAAAGCTAGAAAAGGTTTAAATTTTATTTGATGGACTATTTCGTAAATATTTATTTACCTGTAGTAACAATAGTTATAATCTCAGAAGTAAAAAACTATCTAATAAGGTCAAAATTTGCATAATTTTACTTTCCCGCACTAGTGCGGGAAAGTGACACTTTCAAAACTAAAATGCGTGCGGGAAAGTGGGTTAAAACGCACGGTCGTATAAAAAATAATTTTTTGTTACAATATTGTTTTTATTTTCATGATAAGGTGCAACAAAATTTAAAAACAAAAAATGGGCTCTATATATAGGCAAACTTAAAAGTTTACAAGGGGGAGCAAGACTTTTGGAGATGTGTATATTTGTCTCCCTGTCAAATAGGGGAGGGGCATTATTCATAAAGCCTGTTCAACTCAATTATTTCATTACCTTCATCACATGACATAGTCACATTGGGCATTTTTCAAATTTTCTGGGCTTTATGAATTCTATATACTAATCACTTAGTTCATATCATATTATGGTACAGTGATAATACAAGGCATCAGACATCTTTGGCAACTCGTGGGAAACTATTGGAGATTGGCTGGGAAGTGATGCCACATCTCCAATACAACCCTGATCTAGCACCACCAAATTACCATTTATATCGAAGTTTGCACAATTCTTCGAATGGTCAAATTTTCACAAATGACGATGACCTTCACCTACTTAAGTTTTTTGCTGATGACTAGAAATTTTTTGAACGTGGAATCATGAAGATGAGAGAAAGATGGCTAAAGGTAATTGAGTAAAATGGAAAATATATAATTGATTAAAAACTATTATTTGTAAAAAAAGTGTTTTATTTTATACTACAAATCTGAAATTACTTTGTCGCCAACCCAATAATATTAAAACATTATTTGTAATAAATAAACACCAAAAAAATATATAAGAATGAAGCTACTGTTCTTACACACTTAACTTTTTTAAAAAAATATGACAACAAGTCAATACAATGAAATTATAAATTAATGCAAAGAACTTATATTTATTTGATCTGTTTTGTAATCCACTGACCATGTGAGTATTATTGATTGCTTTTTGGCATCCTTTGATCATGTGGCAGTATCGGGGCTTTTCACATTTCTGTATTCAGTTACTCCCACACATTTACTATGTCAATAACCAACTTATAGATTGAACATAAAATAATTTTATAATTGGAATATTAGCAAGTGTACAGTATATCACCAAGTTATTATTATAACAAAACTTAATTTTCAATAGAAACTTTAGATCTTTACATTTATAATAATAAAGGAAATATTCAGATTCATATTTAATTTTGAATGAAATATTTACTCAAATATAAATTCAATACCAAAACTATGAGGTTCAATTAACAAAACACATCATGAAAATCAAACTTCTTTTTAATTTATCTTATTACAAAATAATTTCATAAGCTACGTTGATTTCTTAACTGGTTTACCACCTTCACGGAATCCATTACGGAAACGTCTGCGAACAATTTTAAGATGACGGAGACGGCCAGTTCCAGTTGTCTTCCTCCTTTTGGCTTTGATGGACCAGTTGTAAGAACGTAGTTTTGCTGAAGGGTACCCACATTGGGCACACTGCGATTTCTGTATGTGATATGAGGACCTACCACATCTTCTGCAGAGGGTATGAGTCTTATTACGACGTTTACCAAAACTTGATGTACCTTTGGTCATTTTGACCTACCTGTAATAAGAGTTAAATTAGTTAAAATTTAAGTATAACTGACATTTTATTATAATGTTTTAAGTATTTACCACCAAGCCTTATTATCATTCTAGGACCAAGTTATTAATAATAAATAATAATTTTGGTTGTTTATAACAACTGTTATCTTTTAGTATTTGATGTATAAAATATATATATCTTCATTAATGAACTTCCTCATAACGTCTTCTTAATCAACAATTATTGATAGCTTTTATAGTAATTAGGACATAACGAATATTATATCAGGAGTAAATTTGAAAATGCCGCCATTGACAATTAATCCAATCAAAAAATGATGTGCACGTTAACAGAAAAATGGCTGTCGGAGTTGTAAGCATGTTACATTACTTATAAAAAGCGATAACTTAAGGGTTCTTTAAATTAGTTATGAGAAATAAGTGAATAAAAAGTTTTACAATGAAGTTTTTGAACGTTTTTATACTTGTGTTTGTGATAATGACAAAGTCGCACGCCGATAATAAACAGCCTACAGTTTTAGTGTCGATTTTGGTTAGAAACAAAGCTCATACTTTACCTTACTTTTTATCTAATTTTGAAGCTTTAAATTATCCTAAGGATCGAATGGCTTTGTGGTAAGTTACTTATATTTTTATTAAAATTTCTTACACCATTTATAACCTTACCTTATCAAACGTGAGTTAAGTTAAAAAGGAAAAGGAAAGGATAGCGAATCGGTTGACGCTTTTGACATTACTAATTTCATTATAATCAGTGTTGCCAATCCAAATTTAATTTTGTGAAAACTTTACATTCTATTGCATGCTATTATGTGATGTCAATTCATTCTGGATAGTATGTTACTTGTAGTCCTTTTTACATTATTTTAGGATTAGAAGCGACCATAACGTGGATAATAGTTTGGATATTTTACGGCAGTGGATCTTTTCAGTAAAAAACAAATATCATTCTATTGATACTGAATTTATTGAAGGTCTTACACAATACTCCAATGAGTATGGACCAGCACATTGGACTAGCGAGCGATTTCAACATATAATTAATCTAAGAGAATCCGCTCTTAATTTTGCAAGGAAAATTTGGGCTGATTATCTATTTGTAAGTAATAAAATTTTATTGCCTAACATTATACAAATAGTACTACCTAAAAAATACAAAAAAAGTTCAATTCCATATTAATGACATGTTGTATGTTGGTGTATTCTGTGGTGGATCATAGAATACGTGCTTTATCAGTTTCAATGCTCGACAGCCTATTAACTTTATTCCAGCCTAACACAAATAAATTATGGAAATAACCTATATTTAATATTTAAAGCGAATATAATTGTTTTGCTTTATTTTTGAAACATATAATTATAACTACGACTGGGTCTTGAAACAGTCTCTCTGTCGTACACACTTCCCAGTTGCTTCATTTTTAATAAAATCTGGTTTGCAAAAACATCCCTTGACACATTTAGGATCACAATTGGCAAATTGTGGATTTGAACAAGTGGGTATACAGGGAGATCCACATGTGTAATGCGAATTTGGATCGTCACAAGGATCTGGAACAATTATATAATTCATATTTGGCAATATTAAAGTATTGATATTAATGTTATCAAAAAAATACGAGGTGTGATTGAAAAATTATTACTTATACAAGTATTTAAAAAAATAGATACGTTTTATTTCTGATTTGATTTTAAAAGAACTGAATTAATTGCGTGATCGCTTAGTCCCCAATTCTTTTTACTGAAAATAAATTAAATATTAAAAACTATATTTAAGTCTACTCACTGTTATTGTCATATGCTAAACAAATATTTAGAATCACTGACATACAAATAAAAAAAGTACTAGTCAAAATAATCTTCATATTTTTGAGAATGTTTACTGCTATATAGAATATAAAATACAAGTTGCAATCGTCGAATCTTCTGTTCTTGCTTCTTACCTGATCTGTCTTATTTATACAAGAAATGTAGGTGTAAAAAGTCATTATATTCCGAGGTGTTGATAAGATTGATAATTTAATAGGGTAATTACTAAAATTTGCAAACAAATGGTTAAGCTTTGTTCTGAAAATGAATTGGACTTAACCTAAAAAGATATAATTTAAAAATAGCAATTTTATATTTTTCCTCAGCATAAAAGTGACAAGCCATTAGTTACATTGTTTTTTTAAAGTGATGTAATCTAATATGCAAACCTACACTTTTGTTAGTACATAAATCAAAAAAATTAACCAATTAATTTTAAAGAAAAAGTTATTGTTATTCTAAAAGTGGGTTTTTGTGCTTATTTATATTAATTTCTCTTATATAAGAGTAGCACATTGAGAAAGAAAGAAAGAAATCCGTGACATTAATGTAAGATCATCATTTCATTGTTTGAAATTCTAAAATTCTAAGGAAGTTTATTTTACCGTTTATAATATAAAGAAAAGGAAATGAAAACTAATGAGTAGGATGATGATACCTATTTTCAAATTGAGTAAATTGTTGGCATTAGTCTCAATCTAATCAAGGTCTTAGGATTCCGGTACACACCGGAGTGAAGGGAAATTAAATAGTTGATAAGCTCGCTAAAGCGGTGGCAAACAAGCCTTTCATGGGACCTGAAGTCTTCTGTGATATCAGCAACAGAACAATAAAAAAAGAATTGAAAAAGAAGGTAGATAGAAGCAAAACTAATCATTGGGACAACCTACAGGACAAAGACTCTTCTGGGAAACTATAACCAGAGAAGATCGGCTGAATGTATCAACCTAAGTAAGAACAATTTACGAATACGGGAGTTCTATCGGGGCACTCTCGCCTCAATAGACTCCTTAAGACTTTCTAGAAGGAGTGGATTTACAGTTCAGCTGTGAACACTGGATTTCCCAGTATCGCAGCAAGAAAGGAGAACATAGATCCTTTGGGTCGCGTTGTATATGACACCCAATATTTATATACATACTTAGGGTAGTGATAGGCTATAGTATTGTTCAAATACACAGAGTTTATAATACAGGGACCAATAAAAAATCCTACTTAACGTGAAATTGCTCAAATTACATTATTGATTCTTAAAATGAACGGTAATAGAAATATAACATTAAATGGTAAATGGCGTATATGATTTATTATTTCGATGTTCTTATTAGTCAGAAACTATTCAGTTTTTCAGACTATACGACTAATTGCACTAATGATGAACAATGACATCCACTTATATACAGGGTGTCCCAGAAATTGTACGTCAGGCTGACACGGGAGGTAGATCAGCTTTAGATCTATCAAATAAAAGCAACATGACCTCAGTAAAAGTTTTTTAGTTTTCGAGATATTAACACTTTTAGGTTTTTTCAGAAAATCTCTACTTTTTGCCCTATTTTTGTCTGTTATGGGCATAAAAAACCTCTAATTTATAATTCTTTTTTTTCTGGGCTACCACTAATAGTTGGTTGAGACAACCCAGTATTCATTTTAATAAAAAGTAGCACGACATTAACAAAAAAAACAACTCAATCTTACCTTTTGTTTCAAAGCGAAAACCTTAACTAAAGTTTGGTTAGCGACTGTGAAAAAAAAATGTACCAGACTGAGTCAGAAAATGTTCTCAAAAACTAGCCTACTTAGTGCTCTTTAAAAATGGTATAATATTCATAGAATTATAAATTAGAGGTTTTTTATGCCCATAACAGACAAAAATAGGGCAAAAAGTAGAGATTTTCTGAAAAAACCTAAAAGTGTTAATATCTCGAAAACTAAAAAACTTTTACTGAGGTCATGTTGCTTTTATTTGATAGATCTAAAGCTGATCTACCTCCCGTGTCAGCCTGGCGTGCAATTTCTGGGACACCCTGTATATATCTGTGACTTTATTTTTATCAGGAAAACACTGTATACCAGTCAGCTTTTATTCGATCTTCTAATCTAGCAGCAATTTGGGAAGCGAATAGATTCCAAATCTTGAAGAAAACCTATATAATTTCGTAGGGTTCTTGATTCTATGATAATAATTTTTACCTGATACAAATTATTTCACATACATTTTTTGCAACTGGACCTGGGCATTTCAGCTGAATAAAACTGATGAAAATAAAGTAGTCAGTGTAACTTTCTATTTAGGACTTCTGACTAGAATCTTCACACTTATGAAACTATTTCTAAATGTTTAATCTTATTGAGTCTCGAGTCACAATGTTTGGGATATCCAGTAACTAGTCGGTATTGTCATTGCCTTGGTGTCAAAGTTATGTCTGAGCCAACTTGCTGGCAAATTTTTAAACGAGTAATGTTAAATATAAATTGTTTATTTTTAAAAATATTTTAGACTATAGATTGTGACGTGTTTTTGGTAAACCCCGATACTCTGAATTATTTGGTTTCCAAAAATTATACTGTGGTCGCACCGATGCTCAGATCTGATAGTCTCTATTCCAACTTTTGGTATGGTATGACTGATGATTATTATTATCAAAGAACAGATGAATATACACCTGTTTTATATAGAGAAAATCTAGGATGTTTCGCTGTACCAATGGTAAGTAATTTTTAGATTTAAGTTTAGTATAAGATTGACGATACATTATAAAAAGAATTGGGCGGCCGATCTGAACGATACTCTAAACAGAGTATGGAGGCGAGTCTGTCCCATGAAGGGGCTCGGAAGAAAATTTGGACGAGCCCTTCCTCTCACATTACTTCATACGTACAAAACATACATCCTCCCCATAATCGAATGTGGAGCATACGTCTACAGCACTTTACCCAATTATCTCCTTAAACAACTCCTGACCTGCGAGCAGTGCATTCTCAGGTACTTCCAATACAACTGTAGATTCAGCCCCAGTAACACCGTTTATGACAATACAGACATAACCCCTATACTAAGTCGTCTAAATGATCTCGAAGCCCGCTATGTGATTCGTACCTTCGAATTCAACAACTTCGCTGCCAAAGAAACTCTTCTAACCCCCTGGTTTTCCAATATGTGGCCTATCGGTTCAAGGCCCACAGGCCAAATGGCCGATGGAAGGGAATAATGCAGCCGCAGCTGTATCCGCCCACCCCCCATTTAAATTTTTCAAAAAACAAACAAAAAATACTCAAAAAAATCCCCAAACCGTGCAGAGAGAGCTCTCTCAGGACCAGTTTCAACAAACCTTCCTCCTACAACAAATTTCCCTTATTCTACCTAAAAATTTTTCAAACAATCTCTTTCTCTCTCATAAACTATCCTTCTCTAACAAGCTAACATGCTTGGAATTTGAGGATTTAAAAATGTATGAAATTTCAGTTATAATTTTTGAAAAAAAAATCTCCCCTCCCTTTACCAGAATGTTACTGATTGTTTGAAGAGGGTTAAGTGGAGTTGACTCGAGCATTAATGCAAACGGCGTAACCATCTATCAAAAAATTTTAAATCTTAAATATAGAAAAATTAAAAACTCTATGAATTAATAACTATTTATGACTTAGAAAAACTCACTTTGATGTCTTACGAAAATAAATTATATCACATTTATCCTAAGAGATTGTCTCTTGCAAATACAAAAACATTTTTATAGCAAACTTCTTAATATTTTAATAACATAATTATAAACATTACAGTTCACACAGTGTGGGAAGACTGAATGACATTAATTTATTATTTCAGTCAATCTACAATAATTATAGAAAATCCTGAAACTTATCAAATTTAATTTGTAAATTGACTTTCTTCAATACGTTAATGAAATTTCCACTTGGTGACAGGATTTTAAATTTAGAAAACCAAATATATAAAACAACAATTAGACGTATAATAACATACCCAGCAGAGACAAGACCCGATACAACTAAGACAAAAAGACAACTAGAGACAACGGAAATGAAAATACTCAGGAAAATAGCAGGGAAAACACTTTTAAACAGAGAAAGAAGTGAAAACATAAGAAATACGTGTATGGTAGAAAATGTAATTGACTGGGTACTAAAACGAAAACAAGAATGGAATAGTCACATTAGCAGAATGACAAACGAAAGCTAGTGCGTATCGCAAGGAATAAATCGCCAACAGGCAGAATAAGTATTGGTCGACCAAGAACGAGATGGTGTGACAATCTGGATCCAGGAGGCTGAAATTGAAGAAGAAACAGTTTTTAAATGTACCATACAAGAAGGAAGAATAAGAAGAAGAAAACCAAATGTTATTCTTGTTTTACATTTATGTGTTACTTCATTATTTAATATTTCATATTTATAATTTAGATTTAATGGTAATTGTTGATACATAATTGCGGGTTTTAATATTGTTAAGTAAAAGGTTATTATTTTTAAGGTTCACACTTGTGTTCTCATAGATTTAAGGAGATTAGAGTCTGATTCTTTAACCTACGTTCCTTCCAAAGTTGAAAATTTCGATGGACCAAATGACGACATAATCACTTTTGCTATAAGCGCGAATAGAAGTGACATAACTTTAAACATTTGCAATGAACTGAAATTCGGGTATTTAATGTTACCTTTAGAACAAAATGATGAACTGAGTCTAGGTATTTTTGTTTGGTACAATTTTTGAAACATAAATTGAGATATTTTTATTTTTAGATTATGATCAATTAACTAATATCAAATTAGAAGTTTTAAATGAAATGAACACTCTTTACGTTAACGATCTTTTGAAAAAGTTCGTCAGGGATCTACCAAAAAAAGATATGTTAGGTTTTGATAAAATATTTATGATTAATTTATTGAGGAGACCAGAAAGAAGAAAGAGGATGAACGCTTGTTTTGACGAAATTGGGATTCAAGTAGACATTTTGAATGCAGTTGACGGAAAGTAATTAGTTTTATATTTATACTCTTTGAAAAAAAATATAATATTTTATTTTTATTTTAGGGCATTGAATGAAAGTTTTTTAGAAAAACTCAAATTTATGCCTGAATTTTCGGATCCCTATCATAAAAGGTAAGTTACTTAATAAGCAATTTTAGTTACTCGATAATATTGTCCACACTTTCAGACCAATGAAGTTGGGAGAAATTGGTTGTTTCTTGAGTCATCTAAACATATGGAGAGAAGTAAGTGATTTTTAAATTTATTTTTCGATACCTGCTTTTGTAATTTATAATATATATTTTTATTTTCAGCATATTTTCAAACATACTCTTTCCTTTAAATACTGAATTATTCATTATTTAAAATTACATTTTGTAGATTGTTGCAGAAAATTACCAAACAACATTAGTACTAGAAGACGATATTCGATTTGAACCCTTCTTTAGACACAAAGTCCAAAATGTGATGGCAGAGGTTAGGAAGCTACCAGATTGGGATTTAGTGTAAGTTTTTACTTTCTTCGATATATTATTTTATTAACTAAAACCTTTTACAATATAAGCTTTGTTAAATTTTTTCGAGGTACAGATTCCGAATTAATTTAAAGACCGATCGCATGCGCACTTTCAAAATTGTCGCTCATCGGGGGAGAAGTCATCGACGTGACCATTTTAAAAGTGCGCATGCGACACTCCTTAAAGTAATTCGGACTCAGACCCGCGAACACAGCTATTGTCTTTTGAACAGCATAGCCGGTAATTTCTCAAAATTCCGAGAGTTACGCTCATGCATAGCAGACATGATTTTTTTAGGTTTATTTGAAAAGTGCAGTGATTACTATCTACATGTTTTAAAACAGAAAATTCTGTCTGTTAGGTACTTCTCATAATAGAACTGTTACTATAAATGGACAATTTACCCAAATTGTTTTTATTAATAAAAATATTGTATAGTCATATTTTATTATGATATTTATACAAAATATTAACAAAGAAAACAGAAATTCTTAATCGGAAAACATTACATATTGGCAACAAAACATGGTATTTAGCAAATTTCATATTTACATTACAGACTGTATATTTTGACACGAGAATCACAAAACTGGAATATAATTTCTCTGTTTTAAATATCAAAATATTAATCAATCAATAATATTAAAAATAAAACATTTTCTATCAAGATATTTGATATAATATATTAAATATTTTCAGCAAGGCATGAGAAAGACAAAATTATTACTACATAATATTTCTGCAATTAATGCAGTTCCACATTTCTTTATTAGGTTTTCTTTCTACTTTTTGACATTTTTCGTACAATAATCTTTGATGTTGCTCGTTTCATTCAGAAGTTGATGCTGAAGTTCCATCTTTTCTTCAAATGTTGGTTTTCTGTATTTTATATTCTTTTTCTTAGCTTTTCTGGTAGAAAAAAGTCTGTGCTGCCTTTCAGCGTTTACATTGTGTGCATTTTTTCCTTGAAGCTTTAATTGTTATGATTGTTCGCCCTTTTTGATAAATTTACCAGATTTAAACAGGTACTTTGATGCTGTTTAATATTAAGTAAAGTACTTTTGTCAGTGCAATTATCAATCATCTGTCTTATTAACTGTTGCCTTTGAAATAATTCTTTTCTGATGTCTTCAATGCTGCCAATTTGTGAATTGACCATATCCATAATTGTTTGTGAATCCACTTCATTCTTGCGAAAATACCGATACGTTTCGATCAGCGATGGGTAATTTTTTGAAAATTCGCTAATGCGAATGCAAATATTAATAATTTCGTTTGAATACACTAAACAAAAATGTAAAAAATACACTTGTCAAAAACTCACAATTTACACAAATCAAAAACGGCTTCCCAGCTAACGTTCAACAACTAACCAGTAGGTAGTAGTAGTGCTAAGCGATCAGTCTATATCTTTCAAATTAAGCTTATTCTAGTAATATAAGTCCAAGATTAAGAATTGAGAATGTCTAGAATCCTAAATTGGTTATGTACCTAACTGACCAATATTGGTTAACAGTAACATTGACTTTTTTAACAATATATCTCATAATTTTTTCAGATATTTTGGTAGGAAGCGATTGCAAGAAAGTGAGGAACCTTGGGTGGAGGGTACTAACTTCCTTGTTCACGCCGGTTACTCATATTGGACTTTGGGATATGTTTTAAGTTTTAAAGGTGCAAAGAAGCTTCTCGAGGCAGATCCTTTAACGCGCTTGGTTCCTGTAGATGAATATTTACCAATTTTATTCGATAAACATCCACAGGTAGTTATAGTATTTAAGATCTGTTAACCATATATCAAGTTATACAATATGTTCTTATTTTATGCTCCATTAACGTATCGTCTCGGATTACCTAATTTCTAATTATATTAATGTTACTATAAAGAATCATAAATCTACTTATTTAACTTCTCCTTACTATTGTATTCATCAAGATTTATTGTAAACTGATCGTCTCCTTGTCGAAACCAACGTCTTAATTAAGCGATTCTATATGTCCCTTAGACACTTGAACATTATACCAAATCTTACAAACCCTCGACGAATTTACTTTAAATTGACATAAAAAATCTGAACGTGAAAACCCCAATAAGTTTATAATAAATTTTACGAATACCTTGTACATGATGAATTTATAATAATTTTTGCTAAGACATTCTCTCCAAAATTCTCTCACAGCCGCTCAATGAATTTACTTGAAATTTACATCAAAACTCTGAAGGTGAAAAAATCCGAGCGCCACTGAGATCTTTGATCGTCTAAACCAACCGTCGCATCCTCTTTAGGTTACTAATGAGATGTTGATTAATTGATCATTATATGAAAAATATGGTTGTCTAAAAATGAAATAACCATGGAATATTAAATTCATAACAGATGATTCTCCTCTTAACCGTTATCTTGTTTATAGCACCAATAAAACTGTACTTTTATTGTTATTTTTAGAGTTTGGAGCAGTATTCATTGAAATATTCTGAAAATAGTGCTAAATATTTATTTTTTATCAGTATTCTTTAACATGAGCTGCAAGAACGAATATAATTGTCTCTGGTCTGTAAATTTACAGTAATTTGGCAATCATCTAAATGTCTGGTTCATAAAAATAGATTCAGTAATGCTCTTTGTTCGAGAAATATGTCATTTTCTTAAAATAATGTTAAAATGTCAAACATAATATATCGGACCATGAACAAGAACGAAATTATGAACGAAACGTTCTGTTCTCGGTGGAAATTTAAAATTTGAAATCTTTTATTTTTAATACTTAATTTTCGTGCTATAAATTTTCCATAACTATTTTTTAGTTTTCCTTTATTTAGGGACCTTTATTCAATTGTGTGATAGAACAATTATCAGTCGTTTGGATTCATCGACATACAGGGAATTTAATATTAATTACCAATTTTTTGTTGCAAAATCATATAGTAAAAAATTACAATCCTCAGTTATCTGTTAGCTTAAAAAAATTAATTATAGTTAACCATATAAGAGACATTGAGCTCAGATTAAATACAACAGATGTCTTAGTAAGCCGGAGAAACGAAATTTGGAGAAAGGTGTAAAAGGTAGCTCAGTAAAGAACTATTATAAACAAACATTGAATATAACCTTCAAGTAGTAATCACATTTTCAATAAATCTGATATAATTATTTTATTTTTAGGAATCATGGAAAGGACACTACCCAAGAAGAGATTTAGTGGCATTTTCAGCTGCTCCACTTTTAATTTATCCCACTCATTATACTGGCGAAAAAGGATACATTAGCGATACCGAGGATTCGGTAATTGTTCCTGAGATATTAAGATCTACTAGGGAGGATCTTTAAAAAAACCCTAGCTAGTAACTTATGAACCAGAAATCATTGGAGTTGTTCTAATTACTTTCTGCTTTAATATGTGCTAAATTTGTGGTCAAAATTTAAATAAAAAATTGAATTTTTTGAAAGATAAGTTTCAATTGAATAATAATCAGTCTAAATCAGTACAAACAGCTTGATATAATTCTCCTCTACTCTCAAATGAATTTATTTTCTTATATATAGTACTTTCTTTAGCTTTTGTTATAGCTAATTAATTATATTAATTTGGAGCACATTGTACATGAAGCAACTAGTATTAATTTAAACCTGCAATAAGAAATAGTTTGATTCATGTAATTTAGAAATATTATTTCCTTTTAAACATTTACATAACACAATTTCATTTTTTTATAATTAAATGCTTCATATAGTTCTCATTTGAAGAAAACTACGGATTTTGCATTTAGGATTCTTTTGTCTAATTATTTTTTCATTTCGACCACAATTTTAGCTTTATGAATACACGTTGTATACTAAAGCCAAACCAAATAGTGCCTGTGTAATATTAGTAATTAAGATATATGCTTTGTTTTTATTGAAAATTTTACAAGGTGGGTCACATGTGATTGTTTTATAAAAAAATACTTTTATCTATTCTTGGGGTTCACGAGTCATGCAGATTACATTTTTTGTCCTTGTGATGCAAACGCCATCTAGCGGTCAGATACGACAACTAGGTGTCGGCCATATTGCTGATGCGTCTTTCTTAACCAAACCAGGGTGATAATAGTATCATACCTTCGTCTTCCAATTCTTTTGAAGAATTATTGAAAGATGGTGAACCATACTCATAGGACAGATAAATACCTTGTCAGATTAACAATTTCTATCAACAATCCGCTCATATGTATTAACTGCTATTTAACATTACGTCAAATTTCGTTTTTTAGTCTTCGCAAGACATCATAAGATGGGGGAGACAAAAAAAAGATACTGGTAAGCCCACGTGAGAAGAATGGAAAAGAGTAGAGTAGACTACCACGCATCGTATTTGAACGGAAACCAATAGGTTTCGGTCGTGAAGTTCATGCCGAAATCTAGATACTCCAGTCTGTCTAATTCGGTCACGCGTGGCCACTGGTCCTTATCTTCTTCAATATCTTCGTACCGTAGCTCAAACGAGTCACACCTACACTCATAAACTTTATTTTGAGCGCTCACGGTCATGATGAGTCAAGTTCTCACTATATCCTTTCAAAAAGATATGCTTCAACAAACAACAATCACTAGCAATGCTCCGATATGGCCTCTCTCCTTGAAACGCAACAACAATATGGCCGACTTTTGTTGTCATAACTGTTCAATAGATGGCGCTCGCGTCGCATCGACTTGCCGTGGCCTCGTGCACCCCAAGGATTGCCTTTTGAACAAAACGCATTAATCGAATAATATTTTTTTATATAAAGAAATATGAATTTTGATAATTTTTCTATGGAAGAATTAATAAAAAGTGCCATACACGTTTTATTTAATGTAATAATATTTAATTTTATATCAGCAATTTACATTTATCCACCTTGTATCGATACTAACCTTATGATTAACTAAAAAATATCCTGTTATATTTTAACAACAGAATTTCTCACTCTACACACTATTCTGCAACTCTATTGTCGAATGTGACGTGACAACACGGTGTTATTTTTGTTTAATTCTATCCACATTTTTCATTCTTGGTCATTATCATAGTCCTTGAAAATTTGATTTTCTGAGATCGTTGGTGATATTCATAACAAAATCGCCGATCAAAATATCTTTAGAAGAATATAGGCCTGAAATGTATTTTAATTACAATTATTGAATAATCTACTCATTTATAACTTTTCATAAGTAAGAACGAATAAATTGTTATTCTATTAACTGTTCTTCCAATCATAAGGAACAAGAAAATAACTACTAAGTAGTTAAAGAATGATGCAATATGCAATGATGATGCAAAAATAAATGTCACATAACATAGTACTTTTTACTATGAACCGTATCATACTCAACACATTGTTTACTACCACGACAACAACACTGATAATTACATTGCAAGACGAACCGATTATCGAAACGTTCGTGTTGCAATGTAATTATCTTGGTTAGGTGGTTGTAAACAATGTGTTGAGTATGTGACATTTATGTTTGCATAAATTAAATCTATTTGATTATTTTTTTGACTACTTAGCAGTTGTTTTTCTTGCTCCTCATGAATAGAAGATCAGTTAATAAGATAATAATTTATTCATTCTTACTTTTATATATAAATGGATAATTTGAAAATTGTGTTTATAGTAAATTATCATGCCGTTTAATCTTTAGACTTATGGTTAGCGCTTTGTGCGCGTACACATCCCTTTATTGGGGTTGATTACTCCCCTTGTTCTTTTGTTATAGTTTTTGTTAGTCCTGGCTTCGTTTGCCACCTTTCTCCATTCTTTTCTATTTTTGCATTTGGCTTTCCAGTCTACTGTTTCTAGGATTCTGGTATCTTCTTCAATTTGGTTTCTCCAGGTATTTCTTTGTCTACCTCTGCCTCTTGGGCATAGAGGTACCTCTTGTGTTATCCTCCTCACCATTTCTGTAGGTCTCCTTCCCATGAATTTCTTCCCACGCAAGAATTTTGCCATAAACCTCTTACATTTGCATCAGCTGTTTACTATATACTTTGTTATTGATAACTCGACCATTTGGAATCATTTTGAAGTATTCTATCATTATCATTATGCCGTTCAATCTCTTGGATTAGAGCTGACACTTTGTGCATCTACACATCCCTTTATTGGGGTGGATTACTCCCTTTGTTCTTTTTGTTGTAGTTTTTTTGTTAGTCCTGGCTTCGTTTCTTAGCTTTTCCCATTTTTTGTTTCTGCATTTTGCTTTTCAGTTTACTATTTCTAAGATTCTTCAATTTGGTTTCTCCAGGTATTTTTTGCTTTGCTTCTACCTCTTGACCATAGAAGTATCCATTTTATCATCCTCCTCACAATTTCTGTAGGTTTCTTTCTTATGGTGTGTCCTGTATAATTTAGTCTTAGTGCTTTTAAATACTTTATTATATTTTCTCCTCCCAGCTCTTCTTCTATTTCTCTATTATTCTTCAATCTTCTCTCTCCATTTCCTGTAATATTGGTCATTGGACATTTGTTTCCATGGCGTATGCAATCACTGGTCTTAGTAATGTTTTATATGTTTTTCCTTTTTCCTTTTTACTAATATTCTTGCATTTGGGTGACTTTTTATTTTTTTCCAAATGTTCGATATTCTTTTTGTATACGTCTATACAGTTACAAATACGTATTTATGTGTCCTTAGATGGTCCATTCGTCTTTTGTCTTGTTTTGCTATCTTCATGTATTTGGTTTTATCTTGGTTTATTTCTATTAGGGTTGGAGAGATCGAGTCGCCTTGTTTGAATCCTTTGTTTATTTCTATTTCTTCAATTAGTTTTTCCAGATATCTTACTTTGACTTTCATGTTTTGTAATATAACTTTCATTAATATCTTCAATTTTCTGGGTACCTTCAGTTTTTCTATTTTGTCTATTTTTTTATTCAAACGCGCTTTTCAAATCAGGCATATACCTGACAAATCAAAATTTCAACATCATCACGTGAGATATATATTTATGGTTTTTATACAGTGTTTGTCATGAAATATGATCATTGAATAAACGTGATAGTGGTGATTGTGGCGAATGAGGTTTTCCTATATACCTCAAAACAGTAGACCAAAGAAACTGCCTTTAATTATTATGTGTCATAACGTAACTTGACGAGGGTATTTTTTAGATTTTATTAAACTGTAGTTTATATAATAAACGTGCCATTAACTAAAGGATGTTGATATTTCTATTTAACTTTTTGTGTTGTTTTTATTGGACGATTCTTCAAAAAACATTTTATTTATAGTAATCTCAGGGATAATACAAAATATTAATTTTGAGGATCAAAGATTAGTTTGATGATTCATTTCATACAGGAATATTACATCCTTAACGTATAAGTATAAAGTGCCTTATTTTGTAAAAAATTAACGTAGTGCCATTAAGTTTACTCGTTTATATACTTTAATATATTAACTTTTCATTTATATTTGTATCATTTCTGAAACCAGACCACCGATAAAATAAATTAGTTTTTCAGTATTATATAAGAGATCTGGAAGAAAGAGTAATTTCAAGAAAATGAGCTAACAAAGAAACCATCAAAAAATGTGGTGATAGAAAGGGTAAGAATGGTAGAGCCGTCGAAAAAGTTGAAATAAATATGGAACGTATGTGATGAACTATATAAATATATAAATTGATAAGTAGTATATGGAGAGAGAATAATATGCCAGAAGAATGGAAAATACTCAGGAAATTATTGCTAGAACCAAAACTACTCTTCCAAATGTATCTTTTAATATAATGTTAACTACTCGTATACAATAGAGAAGCTTGGAGAAAAAGCACAACATAATATAGGAGAATACACGTATGATTTCTCAAGGTACATCCACAATAGGTGCAATACACACAATTAAACAGATAAAGGAAAATACCAGAGCTGAAATACTAAAGGATAGCATCGAAATTGTAATGGCTATGAGGAAATAAAACGCAAGTATACTGACCAGCAAAGGAGAATCTGGAGAATTTCCAATTAATCAAGAAGTAAGATACAAAGTGACTCACTATCTACAACGCTATCCAATCTATTGCTAGAGCACGTACTAGGAAATATAAATGAAGGAAACTTAAGAAACAGCGGTCAAATAATAACAAACGGATGTAGTCCTAATAGCTAAAAGGAGAAACATAATGAAAAGTATGTTAAAAAACTAATAACAGCAGAAGAAGAAATAGGGTTAATAAAAATGAGAATGAAACATTAATTACTCGATATGTCAAGCAATTTAAAACAAAATGGATATAGGCGATAATGAAATTCAAACACCATGTATCTAGTAATAATGATCAATTAGAATAAAATTAGAATTGACGAAAATTAATACAGACAACGCATGAATGATGAAATAAAGTAGGAACTTGGACGGAAAGATATAGTTAGAAAAATAAAAACACAAATATTAGGATGGTTAGGACATCTGATGAGAGAAGGCGAAGAAACAGTAGCATTGTCAAATTCTACAGTAGGAACCATGAGGTAGAAGAGTAAGCCCAGATTAAAGTGATTAAAAGAACTAAAGGAGGAACTTTCAGTTTTCCTTTATGATTTTCTACCCAAAACTAGTTTCCTTTAAAAGGCAATAATGTGCAGATAATTTTTGACCACTGAAAAGCATTAAGCATATTCAGTATATTCAGGTTCATTAATTTTCTCCGAACATTCTCAAAAATAATTCGTTTTCTGTATCAATGAGTGATTGAATTAGTTTTTTTTTTCAATTATAAGCCAATATAATTTTCTATAAAATTTATTGAAAAACTACATAATAATAGACTAATAGATATTTAGTAATGATGACCAGAATGATGGTATCCGGCATTAGATCCTGCACTGTGTCCATCCTTAGCACTAGCAGCAGCAACTGCCAAACCCGCGGCGGCGGCATTCGATTGTGCTATTTGAGCAGCTTCAGCGGCTTTAATAGCGGAAACCTCGGTTTGTTGGAGCTCGCTGATAGCACTTTGAAGTTGCGATAAGATTTGTGCTACGTTTTGTTTGGCTTCCTCTACCATACCGTGCTGGGAGGCAGCCGCGTTTGAAGCTTCAGCAGCAGCTTGTTCAGCGTGAGATGCACCAGCTTGCGCAGCTGCTAAAGCGGCATTAAGGCTGTTAAGAAGTGCATGAGAGTCTTGTGATGATTGAGCAGCTACTTGAGCTACGGCTTCAAGTTGTTGTAATTGAGCAATTTCCGCTTGAAGTTGTTGTTGACCGTCGACGACTTGTCTCTTAAGATTTTGGATGATAGCTTGTTTACCTACAAGAGCAGCCTGAGCGGTTTGAGCGGCCTGAAAGTACAATTTTTTTTTTAAATAGCTTCTAAGTACTGAAAAATAACTGGCTATGGAAATATAAAGATAACATATAAATTTGAACTTTATATATTTTTTTGACTTACACCAATGGCGGCACTGGCTAAACTGCTTTTAATTCCAAAAGCTGCTTGACTTCCAGCTGTGTGTTGATTTCTGACAGCGTTTTTGGCTTGTACTGCCGAATTGTGTGCCAAACTTGTTAATTCTGCTCCTGAGGTTCCTTTTCCATTTCTAACGCTTCCTGATTCGGCGAAATGGTCAATTACTTCAGCTCCACCATAACCTGCGGATTCGTATCCTCCAGAAACTTCTAGATTATGTGAAGATTGAGCATGTTGTTCGGGAACTACGAGTTTAGATGTTCCAGCCGATGTAAGGGCAACTTCGTAAACAAATAAATATGTCAATTTTTAGATTATATACAAGGTTTTAGCAAAAATAACGGTGGATGTGTTTTTTCAGCAGTAAATACATATGCTGCATTTAATTCAAATTTCAAGAAGCCTTGCATAAAAGTAGAGAATTTTAGAAGTTAGACACCTCAGTAAGAATTCAAAGTGTCGCTAAAGAGCACGAGCATTATTTGCATCAATAGGAATGATTCAGAGTACATTAAATGGAAAACTACGCCAATATAATCGTTTATCTAATTTAGGTACGGTGGCACAATTTTTTTTTCCAGCGAATTTTTGTCTCTTTAAGTAAGATATTATTTTACTTTATGTACTTTACGTACATAAAAATGATATTTTTATGGCTCTGTTATATAGCAGATCTATATAACAAATGAGCTATATATAGCTCTGTCAGCTGCATATAGCTCTGCTAGATCTAGCTGTGCTAAATGTAAATTTGATGCCATTCCGTGTAGCAGAGCTACATATAGCTTCGGAGAAATCGGAGTATTCAGTTCCCAGCTAGATGCCGAAGAAGCAGTAGTCGCTGCTTTCATCGCAGCTTCTGTGATATTTTCAACAGAGAAAATAGGCTTCAATTTGCTATATAGCCGGACTATATAGTGTATAGCAGAGCTATACAGCTTTGTTACATAGTGTAAACCTTGCTTTACATTACATAACCTCACTGATAATTGTTCTTCACTTGATGAATGTTAGTATGTTGTGCAAATATTATGGAGGGTAGAGGTAAGGAGAACCGTCTTGTATGGAGGATTAGTTGAAAAAATGTCCAGCTGTAAACAGCAAATTATAATACGAAGACTCGCCAAAATAGCGCTAGTGTAGCAGGTGGAAATGATATGAATTTAGTAGTTATATATTTTATGTACAATTTTCGAATGAATTTGTATATCAATAGATTCTTTGTAATAGTTATAATTTCAAATTTACTATCTTACTCTAATAATTTGTGGCGCTCTTTTTAAAATTCTTCCACTTGCTACTATAGCGCCACCTTAATTTGCTTCCTTTCAACAGACACTTTTCGATACATCGAGATGGCTCCCCTTATCTCTCTAAAGCAAATATTAAATAGACAATTTTTCCTCAATGTTATAGGTATACATAAAAATGAATTTGTAATAATTGGTCAGATACTTACCAAAGAACAAACTGAAAACGAAAAACCCGAACATTTCTGAAAAAGAAAAATCGACATGTTAAAACAAAAACTTGGTATTAACCATTATATCGGTTGATTTTTCAATATTATATTAATTATTAGAAATAATGAACACTCAAAAGCTCCAGATTTAAGATAAAAATTATTGAGTATCATATATAAAACATTTAAAAGATATATTAAGATCATCCAGAGTAATTTTACATCTAATTGTTCTTGTAAATGATGATTTCATAACAACTAAAGTGTCATGCTTGAACACGTTTTATTGAAAACAAAATGGAAAACCTAATTTTGATGATTAAATGAAAATTATCATATAAAGATTTCACAACTAAACGCACACAGATATTAAACTTATAACTAGGACTCGAAATAAGTAAAAATAAAAGCATTTTCTTCAAATGCTGTGAAATATTGAGGTGATTGCACCATTTAGAATACTAAAGGCCGCTTGACATGATGCAGTACAACGTGCAATGCAATGCAAGACGCAATATTTCTTGATCAAAAGCATGCGCAGATGAAGTTCAGCTGATTATTTCATGCAAGATCTTGAAATTAATAAGTTGCAATCTAGTTACTTTTGGCTTAATAGATCAGCTGACTTTCGTAAAACTTAGCTTTGTTATTTTCAATGTTTAACTAGTTACAAAATATTAGATAAAATTTGTGGTTAGGAATTTGGTTACTTTTACTGTTTACAGAGTAATTTCTTACACGTTGTATTGCATTATGTCAAGCGGCCTTAATAGATTTGTTGGTGGGTACTGAAGGTGAACTTAATACCAAAGGCTATTAATTGAAATATGAGATGTTACTCTTGATGAGAAAACTTGAAAATGAAAAAATACAATGATATCAAAATTTGATTAATAAACATTTATTAATTGAATATTTACCATGAAATAGAAGAAAAGTTTTGAGAAAATAATTATGATGGAGTTATAATTTGTATTGACATAAAATTGATAGAAATGTATTAAGAAACCCATCAGATAAATAGGTTGGGTTTACAAGAAACAATCAAGATTCGTATCTTGACTATAAAATAAATGAAATATGAAGCGGTGCATTAAACAGAAGAGATGGGATATCAATTAGGAGAAAGTAGTTAGAGAATCAATAGAACATCACAAATTTAATAACAAATATCTGATTGGAATGGAATCATTTTTTTTGTCATATTTATAGACAATATAACTGAAATAGTGGCATGGGCACTTGAGAGTGACCCCGTGGGGTAATGCCTGTAAACTTCACCACAGATGTCTAACTTTGAAAGCATGTTTGTTCCGCTATGTAAGCCGTTGTAATCATCAGCCCGTGACTGGTAGATTGACGGAATATAAAACTTGTCAGGACTTAATTGCTATGGTAAAAATGTTAAATAAATTTAAAAGTTTCTATTCAGAATTTGCGAAATTTTCGTGACTGGATCCAAAAATTTGAAGAAACAGACTTTAATAAATGACTTGAGAGAAAAATGGGTTCGATTGAAAACTGTTTTATGAAACTCTAGAAAGTCGATTCATAATTGATATTTTTATTACATTGGTTGACGGTAAGATACAAGACATCTTGAATTCATGTTCAACTTAATTGCTTTTGATGATTCAGGCTTAGTAAGGCGAAGCTAGCAAATACTAAAGATCGTATGATCTTACGAAAAACCGTTAATGCTTAATCTACAAAATTGCATTAAATACGCCATTCAGATGATTCAAAACACATTTATGAATGAATTGGAAGACGCTTATTCTAATGTTTAGATGTTACTGTTACTGGAGAAACAATACGAAGCAATAGTTTTAATTGAAACAAATCAAGTCGAAAAAATGAATTACAAATCCTAAAGGAATTCAGCGAAGCAAAAATTAGAAGTGCAATAATTTTAGTAAAATATTGAATCAAACAAGCTTCAAATCTATATGCTTCTCAATATTTTGCTAACGAGCTATTTCTTCACTATTATGAGTAAGTACTCATTGTCTAAGTATGTTTGATGGGATAGCTCTCCAGATCGATAAGGAAGAGGCTTAATTGATGCGACTTCGCTATATTTGTCCACGGAATTCTTCCGATGAAACAAATAGGGCTTCTTAGAAACAATGATCCACTTTACTGGACCATGATCTGAATGTTCGAAAAGTAATCCGGATTACGTTCACCAGTGAAAATTGGAAGTAATCGGGTCTTATGTTAGGATCTCCTTTTCCCTTCAAAACTATGGAAATTTATGATTAGCTCTTAATGGCAGCGTTATCGACACTTTACTGGGGCTTGCAATTTTTGCACTTTTTGGCATATGGATATAACAATTACTTGTTTTCCAAATTTGACGTGTGCTGGTGAATTCTTGATAAGTTTTTAACAATAATTAAGAAGTACCTAAAAACTGTTACACAATGAAAAAACTTATTTATAAAAACACAAAATTTGCATTGAAAACGCAACGCGTTGTTCGTATATTGATAATAATGGGTTGGGATCGTCAATCAGTTGATAGGATCATATTCATTCATTCAATTGATTCTAAATTTGAAGAAAATAAGTAAAAAATAAGATCAAATGATAGTTAGACATAAAAATGTGAGGTGTATATAATCGTAATTTAAAAAATATGAAATTGAGTAGATATTTAGATATCAAATCAAAAGCGTACAATATAAAGTAGGTAGATCAATTGTGGAAAAAGATTGAAAGGGAAAGAGGTATTTGGAAATAAATCTCTGTTGGATAATCTGAATATTTGCAACTGTGGATGACGTTAGAATTATAAAAAGTGTGAATAAAAAAAAGTAGACTTGGAAACCTTATTGACAGTGTGAAATTTGAAATACTCAATTGTATAATGATATGAGCTTGCGAGAAATTCACGAAAATGAAATTATTTAATACTGCAATAATCACAAATATCTATCGACAGAAATCGGATTTTTCGGATACGACATGGTGTTATGTTAATAATAAAATTCGAATCTTATACCCGGTGATTGAAAATTGTTATTTGAGCTATATCATGATGTGACTTAATCTCGAAAATGTTTTTATTCTTAATGAATCACAACTAAAGTATTAATCAACACTTGGTGTTACAACAAAAGCTTTTAATATATAATATAATAACTCACTGCTTCACAATATTCGTTGTTCTCACGAATTGGATGAACTACAGTAACTATTTTTTCTTCGCCCCTTCGTATTTATACTTCCGATGCGTTATAGTGGGTGGGGCATTTTTACAATCTCTTGTGCTAATCTGGGTATCGAACCATATTAATTCAGAAATATGCATGTTCACTTGAGTTTATTAATTATGGTTATTTGGTAATAGCTTCAAGATATACGTATATAGAATAAAACTTTATAATGAAAGAACAATTTTGTGAGTTTTGGACGCTTATTGATATAGTAGAGAGACAAAAATTGGTAGATAATATATCAAAACGATGAGTCAATAGATATTTTGACTTTAGCAGTGTTAATAAAACTTCTACACAACAGTATTGCAATTCAGGCGTTTGTTACAAAAACCAATATACTTCAGTTTTGACTTTTTTGGGAAAGTGGAAAAAACTTTGTCGCCCAATGTTTTGCTCAATTTGCTTTTTTCTTATGTAAGACATATTTTATTTTATAATTAGTGAATGGCCAAAAAAAATTAATCAAAATTCTGGTAATACTTCAAATAACAACGTTGTTTATCCTTTTTTTTATGGACAATGGTTGTTTTTACGGGAATTTCTATGGAACTAGGATTTCAATGTGCAAAAGATTAAAAGAAATGTTTATTTTTTAAAAATGTTAAGTTGTAATGACTACAAAGAAAATCAGCATAATTGTTTAATCTTCTGCGCCATTGCTATCGTCTTTGTTGTATATTTCAACTTCAGCTCCAGTACTAGTACTGGTGCTGGGCTAAGCAAGGTTTGATTGCAGATTGAGATAATAGTGGACATTCTTGGAAACTTTCAGGCATTTAGCAAGATTTCGTAAAAAACCTAGCTTCTGGGGTTTGATTTGAATCTCACCTTAATACAGGGGCTTTAATGTTAGTTCGGTACCAAGTTTCTTCCGGATTCGCAGATGTATTGTTTCCCAGGCACCTATGTAAGAGTGCTTGGTCTGTATATAGTCTATTTCAGCAGTTATTTTAATTACTCTTACTGATTTTATTTTCATAGGCGAATAATTTTAGCATCAATCTTAATGAGGATTAGTAAGCGTTAAAGCAAATTTTTTCCGAGACTTGACAGCTGTCATTAGCTGTCATTCTATGTATTAGAGTACGACTTTCATGAAAAATGTGCCTTTGCGCTATTTGAACATTCACATTTTCCTTGCCTGCTCTCCAGCTTACTGTTGATGCTTTGTGTGTGTGTGTGTGTGTGTGTGTGTGTGTGTGTGTGTGTGTGTGTGTGATTTAACAGGCCCGTAATGCCTTTAGATCCGATTGTTGTTCCAAAGAATTGTTGCGCTGTTACAAGATAGTCGGGGGCAACGTGAAACTGTAAGAATTGTTGGTGCTAGTCTTTGTGGTGTGCAAAGGGTGTACCAGCGCTTTCTGGAGACTGTCCACAAGTTTGCGGAATAAGACAGCTACTGCGGTTTCACTGCGAAATCAGTTGGAAGAAGTGAGAAATGTCAAAGTTAGTAAATGGACCGTTAGAAGACGACTTCATGCTGCTGGACTGTCATGCAGAAGAATGGCTACAGGTCCCCCGCTGCAACGCCAACATCGGACTGCAAAATTGACATTTGCCAAATATTACGTTCGTTGGAATGATGATGACTGGAGCTGGGTATTGTTCTCAGATGAGTCGCGTTTTTGCCTCACTGGGTAAGATGGATGTCGACGAGTGTGAAGAAGACCTGGGAAAGATATCTTGAAGTTTGCATTGACGAGCGTCTTCCATTTGGCGGTGGGTCAGTTATGGTTTGGGCACAAGCTCATACAGAGTTGGTCTTTATAGAAAATGGCTCCCCAACCTCTCACAGGTATATTACGGAGGTGCTAGAAGACCATGGTATGCCTTTAATGGTCACTATGGGGGAACGTGGCATTTTTATGCAAGATAATGCGATGCCACATACAGCCAGAATTGTCAGGGAGTATCTGGATGAGGTAGAAAATAGGCGGTTTGACTGGCCAGCCCGCAGCTCAGACATTAAACCCATAGAACATATCTGGGAGGAGTTGTCACGACTGATCCGCAAACACACACCAACACCAAGAACTGCCCAGGAGCTAAGAAGATTCCTGTTGCAGGAATGCGATAACATCGACCAGAATGTGATCCGCAACTTAATTCAAAGTATGCCGTGCCGAATTCAAGCAGTCATCAAGAGGTGGGATACACGTTATTAGTGTCAAGTTTTTTTTATTTTGCTCGTTCCATATCTTCCCTAACAACAAAATGTTGAATTTCGCCCAAAATGTTAATTTGTTACTTTTACAGAATAAATCATTAAATCAAAGAAAAAAATGCATTTTTCTTTACTATAGAGTCTTACATTCAGGTTACAAAAGCAGATGAAATGATGTACAGTTTGCGAATACTAACGTAAAAGAACATGAAAATTTTAAGATGACTTCAATTTTTTGCTCGCCAGTGTATTAAAAAAATTTTTTTGCTCTGCTTTCACAATCTTAAAAGGAGAAGGTTTCTCCTTTACTGCTGGTATCTATCCCAGTCAGACTGTATATTTGCAGTGTTACAAATGGTACACGTGTCAGATCTCGGTAGTCCAAACTTAATATTAAATGATGTGAAAACTAACCAATATGCTTCGTAGGATACATTAATATGAAACTTCTGTAAAAACATTTTATACATTACTTTGACAGAAAGTGTTTCTGGAAAGTAGAATCTGTATGGATTTTTTTGTCTTGAATAATGTGATTGCTGAGCTTTAAATGACTGGATATGGGTTTTTATAAAATTCGCTATAGGCTTGGGTATTTTCTTGTGCCTGTTATTATGCCTTTCTCTTCTATCCTGTGGTGATTTATTTTGAAGCAAAAGATTATTTTGTACTAAACGATTTCATTCTGTCATTTCCTTCTTCCGCATTTGGTTCATTATCACTTGTATCACTAACTTTTCTGGATCTACGGCGAAGCGGAACACTTGGATATAATGCCAACTAAATAAGAATCTTGTTCATTCTTTGATGTTATTAAACAGAGTTATCAAAGTCTGTCGATTATTCTCTATCAAAAGATCTATTCAATAATAGCATGAATATATATAGAAATATATTCAGTTTTTGACATACCTACAATCAGCGCCAGCGACTCTAGCCGGAACTTGTTTTTCCACATGATTTATATGTGCCACACCACGTACTTTATTTTCCTGTATAACTAACTGTTTCTTTATTTACACTCGCCATGCTTACTAATCAAATAGACCGGGGACAATGGTGCTTTTTGCAAGAATTCGGTTGGTCTATGGCTGTTTTTGTAGAACTAATTGATCTTTTGGCGGCTGTAAATTCGTACTATGGTTCTTTTAGTAGAATCTGACTTTCATGGTCAAACAGGTGGCCCCTGATTTATAAGTGACAATTTAAACAGCGAAATCCGAATTTTAGGACAATGGTCGCTTTTGTAAGAAACGCCCCAATTCATCTCTTATGTACTATGAGCCTTTATTTTCCCATTGGTCTTCAACTGAGCTCAAAATTCTTCTCCACAGGTTTCTATTATGTATTTTTGTACTCCAATTAGGTTCTATCTCTGTAATATCTCAATAATAATAATAATAATAATAATAATAATAATAATAATAATAATAATAATAATAATACTGCGATTTTGGCATCCCTATCCTTGTCAAACCTCAAACTTCTTCCTATTCTTCCGCAACTATCGTACTTTTTGAGCTTTTATGTATCTTGTCATTGATAGGTAGCTATTCAAATCCTTCAGTTCTTTGTTGGTCTTTTTTTCCAAAGTTATTAATTTATTTAATGTGAGTATTTCTATATATTTCTATAAAATTTTAACATGATGGCGTTGTTCGTGGTATTACTGGCTAAATCACTGCGTCAAATACTAAGCTTTTGCTTTGGTGCAAAAACTTTGGCCATCACATAATTCTCGAAATCTTCTTTGAACATGTATACACTAATGAATGATGATATATTAAGAAAAAGTTTTTATATCTCCTGTTGATATTGAAGAGTCTGCTACATTTGAATCATTTTCGAAAAAATCGGCTCATCAGTATGATATTGCATATTATTAGTTCCTCGTGGTGTAGAATGGAGAACGTTGAGACAAAAATTTTGATGTGCTGGTTGAAATTGGTGTTGATTTAAGTGAATAATGCAAGGCAATTGCATTCTTAAAGAGGAAAATTGAGAGTTATAATTGGAAATTCTTATGTTCAGAGGTTTATAAAGTAAGCATCAGACCAAAAATACTAATTTAGAAATATGGAGCCTGTCGACGTTGTGCAATCTATTAAAAGATGATATATTGCTTGATGTATCATTATTTGTTTATATTCCAAAAAATAAATGAAAATAAGTCATTCTTTTTGGATTACTGGAAAATATTTTAAATATTTAATGGATTTATGAATTTATCTTTAATGGATAGAAAGTAGAGAAAAAAAATTGTTAATTGATGTTGAACTCATTTCCTGAATATATTTTAAAATATCTTTCTTTAAATAGGTTATATTGTTTTTGAAATAGTAATAAATGGTTTTCTCAGATCTTTTTATATGTTGTTTCTGCAAATAATCGTATCCTGAAATTCTTAATATTACTTAAAATGGATTTGTATCCTACTGTTTCTTGAGTAATTGTAAGACATGTGTACATATAGGCATTGTCAAAATAAACGTCTTCCAGTTCGTTCGTAATTGTCTATTGAACCATCTAATTGGTGTGTCTAATAGAATTGGAAGAATAGGCACTAAGAGTTGAGATTCATCAGAAAGATCATAAGATTCTATGACTTGTTTTATCAATCTTGAAGTACTACACGTGAATCATTAAAAGCTCATTATTTGTAATTATGTCGAGCAAGAATCGAAGATTGTTGTGATATTCAGTCAGTGCAGTAGATCTTGTATAACTGTAAACCCAGTTGATATAAATACGTTTGAAATATGCCTTTTTTTGTTGGCGAGTTTATAAATTTATCTGAGCCAAAGTTATCACTGTTTTATAAAGCTCATTTGCTGGTAGACTAGGAGAAAACAAAACAGAATTGAAAAAATAAGAAAGATGGAAGTCTACAACAATAAATGATGTTTCCTTCGATCAATCTATTATAATTAAAATGATAATTGCCGAGGAAATTATACAGTAATATTACCCCAAAAATTTCGGGAAACAGTGTTTAATGTTTGTATTGCAAAAATCATCATATAAAATATATATGATAGTTCTGAAAAAAAATGTTTTATGAAACTGTAGCAAGTCGATTCATAATTGATGTTCTTATTACAAGGGTTGAAGTCATGAATCAAGACATAATTTGATGATCTTTCTGAAGGATTACAGTTAAAACTTACTCAAGAAACAGTGGGAAGCAATCCAATTCTTAATAGATATTAATATTTTCAGGAGGCGATTTATTTGCAGAAACAATACATAAAAATGTCTGAAAATTGAGAAATTGGAGGAATTTATATATAATTATTTATGTACCAAACAGAAAAGATTATCGCTCTCAACATACTATGGTCTCAATTTCAATAAACAATTGATTCAAAGAAAGATATTTTAAGATATGTTCAGGAAGTGAGTTCAATGTCAGTTACTAACCATTGAAGAGTGGTATAAGTTCTTCGATAAGTATTCTTCAATACATTATCAATAGTATGAATATATGTTTAGTTAGTAGGCCATAATGGAGCAAACTTCCACTTCGCTTCGATATGTGTTGTACCACTCATACATGTGTTGAATTACCCTAATATTTGCATTGTTTGGAATGGACAATTTAGACAATGCTAGGATTCGTAGTAGAAATCTAAAAATAGTGGACGAAAACAACGAACGCACTAATAAAAATGATAGTAGAACGAACTTAGTAAAAAAAATAATTTGGACAATTCCATCGAGCAATATTTTTTAATTAACGATTTCTCTCTTTGATTGTATGTAAATTCCTCAAATTTGTCTATAATTACAGTAAAAATTAAAGAGTACGTTAAAACAATCACCGTAACACTTGGCTGAACTGTAATAAAGAATATGCCCATCTTTGTTACAGACTAGTCTGTCTGCGTTGATTGTAGAAACAATGTGTACAAGTATACTTATTTGCAATTTACCATTCAGAAGCCTCCACCTCTTTCGAATATTTAGAACATACATAAACTAGTGAAACTGACTGTTTATGGTCATGATATTATTACTTATTTAATGATAATAATAATTAAAGTGAAGTTTAATGATGATTCATATTATAGATACAAGATATTTCTGTTCGGATATCTTATAATTATCTCATACATTCAAAACTTGATATTATTTCAATTTTGTCTTTAAAACTGGATTGGATTTTATACAATCTAACTAGAGAATTGACATTTGCTATCAATACATCCTGAATTGAAAAATAATTTCTTATATACATAACTAGTCAGGACATAGTAAATTAGCCTTTAAATTATAAATTGTTGGGTTTCTTTTCTATTTCTTCTGAAGAACACTATTACTGAGACTTCATAACTATACTATAATCATAATGAATATGATTGATTAATTCCTGCGTAATCATTATATCTGGCGATACCTGAGTTTAGTCATATTTGGTTAACCATATCACACTGAGTGAAGGTGTAATTTTAGCAGTTTATCCAAAAAAGAGCCACAGTCACGAGTGCTTATTATAGTAATTTAGTTCCATAATTACAAGAGAAAATTGGGGAAGTTATGTAAATGTATTCATTTGCATCAGGCAAGCTTTTAATCATTTGAACATCCGCCATATTGTCCAGGTTTGAAACCCAGAGATAATCGGTTGTGTTCAAAACTTAAATAGTGAGCGATTTTCTTTGAATATTGAAGTTGTTTGTGCAATAAATCGGTGGTTCGTAATGGATGAATAATCTTTTTTTTGAGACACATTGGATATGCTGGAACATCGATTGGAAATATGTGTCAACTTCAATGAAAACTATCTTAAAAGATGAAAATGAAAGATGTAAAGGATTAGTACACGCATGATCAACTTTTGTTATAATGAATGTACTCTTGAATAAAGTTTATGCAAAAATTGATATTTAATTGTTGTATTTTAAATTTTTCATTAGAGTTTTAATGGAGGCAGTTTACACTAGTAAAATTTTTTACTTTCATCCGTACTAATTCATGCACTGTTTTCGTTAGCAGTAATTTTGAAATGGTTTAAGACTGGTAAATTAAAACATTAGGTTATTCCCGCTAAATTTTTGCCAAATGTAACCGAAAAAGATACACTGATAGAAATAAATAATAGAAATAGAAATAAAATTGCAAAAATTTCTATAAATTTTCACTAATCTACATTGGTATTCACCTCTACTCATTGATTGCCAAACTATAAATTGTAGATGTCGATCATACGCTCTTCCATCGTTCCAGTTGGGAAGAAGTGAGAAACTTGTTTGCTCAGAAATGTGGTCGTTTCAATATTGCCAACATGATAGAATGCATGTGAGAATCAGTGGAGTCCTCGAAGTACACCTATGAATCGATACGGGCTATAATAGAAACCAAAGAGAAAGAGAGTAGGAACTAGACATAAAGAAGCAGCCTTTGCAACGAAGCAATGCGTGAGCGCATACCATTGCAAAGTGCGGGCACAGGTTTCAGTCGGTAAGAGTCTGACATTACCCAACAAAGACGCCGGGGGTCCATGAGGATTTCATCTCCTAGGTACAAAAAAAAACTATAAATTGTACACGATAGCTAACTGAATTCACTTTTGCGTTTGAATGTAATTGATTGAAATAAATTGATCCGTAATATTTTTTATTGTTGTTCACTAGAAAATTAAATTGAATTTAATAACGAA
Source organism: Diorhabda carinulata (assembly GCF_026250575.1). Lineage (NCBI taxonomy): Eukaryota > Metazoa > Arthropoda > Insecta > Coleoptera > Chrysomelidae > Diorhabda > Diorhabda carinulata. Next base: position 19,812,037 of record NC_079462.1, read on the forward strand.
TCAAGAATCTTTGAATTGGGGCAAGAACTTAGAGCATTTTTGATAGTCAGATATGAAAACGTTTCATTGCACGCCAATTTGTTAATTGTTTATAGTAAAATATTTTTTCCGTAGACAAAAGAAAATTACTTTAAATTTAGTGGAAAAGAGGCTGAACATCAAGCATCAAAAACTATGCATTAAATTGAAAATGTGTCGTTGACATTATAGATTCACTCAAAGACAAAAAAGGGAAATGCAAAGAAGAATATGCATATAAAATATTTATTGAGTGCGTCCTTTTGTTTCATCACTTTTTCAATATTTTTAAGCATTTTTCATAATATACTAACAAATTACGAATGGTGTTGTGGGTTGAGTACTCGAAATAAAACTGTCTAAGAGTTTTTTAAACATGACAACGTTTCGATCCTCTATTTGATCTTTATCATTCCTTTTTAAATTATTATATTGATAAATGTATCTTGACAGGAGAATTATTCTTCGTGCGGAATATATATACAGAGTGTTCCAGGACTTGATGCAAGAAATTTGGGAGTGAGTAAAGTTGCTGTAAAGTAAAGCTTTAAAGTTGCGAAATCAGAACTTATACTTGAGTATATTTTTGTATTAAGAAAGACAATAACATCAAGAAGATTAACAAATAATCCTATTCTAGGAGAAACACTATGAATATAGTTTATAAATGACTTTTTCGATCTTTTGTTGTCAGAGATTTCTGCATAATCTCTTTTGATATAAGAGTTTTCTAAAGAAAAATATGCAGGCTCAACAATTATTTTGTCATATTTTTGTACCGTCTTTGGTTTTAATAAACACTTTGTGTAGCTGCTGTGATAATAATTTAATGTTATCATGTTTTAATACTTCCTTCTATTCAGTGTGAAAAATCATTGAAAGACCGACATTGAAAAATCCTACAACTATCATGATGAACAATCTGTTTACACTGCCACTATACAAACACTCACAATTACCTTCTGTCTCTGAAGACGACAACGTGGTTATCGAAACGCTCATCAGACAGTGTAATTGTTGGTGTTGGTGTATGAATATCACCAACAGTTCCAGAAATTCTAATTTAATCACATTTGGATCTAACCAATTTTTATTAAAGTTGTTGTATCATATCAATAGAAATTTCTGTGACCTTGGGAAGTTATTGAAGTTATTGAATTCAAATAATTCAATTAGTACGAAAGTAGACTTGCTCACACCTTTTTTATATAAGGAAATAGTGGACGTCATCCATCTAATAATTGATTATTTTAGCACCAACGACGTTTTTAAAAGAAATAGGAGATATTTTATAAAAAATAAATGAAATTATTCGAAATTAATTTCTTTTTTACATTCTTTCATTCCTTGTTTATCAGGGAAGCCGCAATCTCCAGGCACTATTTTGATTTGAATTTTGAGGTACTTGAACACCTAAATCCTCTTCAAACTTAAAACACTCACTAGAAATGTCAAGCTAAAAGTTTGTTATGAACAATTGAGAGAAATGGATATAGAAGGATCAGCAAATATTGCTTGTCTGTCGCTGCTGGCAGAAATGTATCAATACTTCAAGAAAAGGTGCCAAACAAAGACTGCTACTACAATTTCAGAAACCGTGCCATTGGCGTACTTTTATTAAAAATCTGCTTTATTACTCGTAAAGTCTCCATTAAGCTTATGATGTGAATATTCCACGCTGAAGTTTATCTTTTCATAGAGAAAACAAGAATACTAAACTTCGAGAGTAAATGTGAATAACGTTCATAATTCTAACAATTGAACTATTGACAATCATATCACTCAATTATTATAAATCATTGTTAGTTTGACGTTGATAAAATGAAAAATCAAAATATGTTTGTTGTTGAAGTTGGGATGTTTTTTAAATAAATAAGATACACGGTATAAATTAATACCACCCATGAGTGTAAAGTTGTATTTTAACTTGTCTTGTTAAAGCAGTGTTCAGATGCATTGTTTACAAGTTAGGAAAAAATTCATTATTATTAAATTAAATCAGAGTAGATTGAAATCAATTTAATGAAAATACAGAATATAGAAACACATATTAAGAAATAATTAAGTTTATCTTTCTAATTTGGAAAAGTAATAATTAAAACGAAATGCAGTTTTATATAAAATTTATTGAAAAAAAATCACCAGAAATAAACAAATTCAGTAATGGTGTCCTGAATGCTGATATCCACCTCCTGTACTATGTCCGTTTTTGGCACTAGCAGCAGCAACTGCTAGACCAGCCGCTGCAGCATTAGATTGTGCTATTTGTGCTGCTTCAGCAGCTTTGAGTGCAGAAACTTCCGTTTCTTGGAGATCTCCGACAGAACTTTGGAGCTGCAACAATATTTGGGCTATATTTTGTTTAGCTTCGTCCACCATAGCGTGTTGGGAGGCAGCTGCGCTACCGGCTTCAGCTGCGGCTTGTTCAGCATGGGATGCACCAGCTTGTGCAGCTGCAAGAGCGGCCGTGAGGCTGTTCAGTAGTGAGTGGGCGTCTTGTGATGATTTAGATGCTGCTACAGCTACTGCTTCAAGTTGATGTAATTGAGCAATTTCAGCTTGGAGTTGCTGTTGAGCGTCGACGGCTTGCTTTTTAAGATTTTGAACAATTGCTTGTTTACCTACGAGAGCAGCTTGCGCAGTTTGTGCGGCCTGGAAATCAAATTTATCGTACAATGTTTTAGCGAAATTCATTTTATGAATCCACTGAATTCATACAAATAGGTTTTCTCATAAGAATGCAAAGACGGCGGATGAATTAAAAATATTTTATATAAGTACTTTACTGTGTTGATCAGTTCTATTATTCTTTTATAGTTTTAGATGTTATTTATCATATTTATATTTTCCACAAAACCATTTGAATGTCACAAATACAGGATGAAACCGATCTAGGGAGAATGATTTACTATTTGCATATAAAACGTTAACAATTTACATTATTAATACGAGGATGGTGCCAGAGGTAACTGGCCTGATATAGAGATGACGGTAGTTGCTTGAAAAATACCACTGTATTAACAATGGATGGGATTTGGCTAGGAAGAAAGTGTTGCTTCATCAAAACAATGCACCATCTCAAATATCCATCATTGCAATGGTCAAAATTAATGAAATAAAGTTTGAATTGCCATCTCATGCACTCTATTCTTCGGATTTAGTCCCCTCAGATTATTTTCTGTTCCCACACTTGAAGAAATGGCTCGGTGATAAAAGATTTTCCAACAATGAAGAGGTGATGTCGGCAGTTAATAGCTATTTTAATATGTTTGACAATTCTTATTATAAGAAGGGTATCGAACTTATTGAAAATTGAAAAAAAGTGTATGGGGCTAAAAGGAGATTACGTTGAAAAATAAATATATTTTATATGAAAATTTCTGTGTTTTCTTTGTTGAGACAGGTACTTCTGGGATCATCCTCGAATACTAGTAATCTTTGATATAGTCATCCGTCTGAGTCGTCATTGAAATAACTTAAAATTGAAATGTTTGTTGTTTACTTCTTATTATTGTCATTATAAGTAAAATTGAGAACTTACACCAACAGCAGCACTAGCTAAGCTACTTTTAACTCCAAAAGCTGCTTGACTTCCAGCAGTGTGTTGACTTCTTACAGCATTTTTGGCTTGTACTGCAGAACTGTGAGCTAAGCTTGTCAATTCTGCTCCCGAACTTCCTTTCCCACTTCCCGCGTCTTGAACATTTATTTCTTGTACACCGTAACCTGCAGATTCGTAGTTTTCAGCTAATTCCAAAGTGTGTGTTGATTGGGCTTGTTGTTCAGGAACTACGAGTTTCACGTGCTTAGAAGTTCCAGCCGAAGAGAAAGCGACTATGAAAATAAAACGAGTTCGTAGGAAAATAATTGAATTACTTGTTTAAGAATCGTTAGCTATAATTTCATAAAATAAGAGTCATTCGAAAATCTTCATGCTAATGGTTATATTCTATAAGTAAAATGATGAATGTAATACTCACCAGAAAACACAATGAAAACGAAAAACCCGAACATATCTACAAATAAATGAAATGTAATTATAACAATTATTATTGAACTGTATATGAAATTATAGTTCATGTATGTCATTAACAAATTTAATATTTGTTAATAACCGAGTAAAAAGAATTCGAATATTTCCTAAAAGATATCAACGAAAATCCTGTATCAATAAATAGCCATCGAAATTACGTTTTATTTTTTAATAAAAAAACACCATTGGAGAAAAAATATATTAATATTTATTAAAAAAGCCGTATTACATTCAACTTCAAACGGACAACCAACAAAAATATTTAAATATTACAATTTATTTGATTTCAGATCCTAGTTCACCTAACTAATCCACCACTTAATTCAATATATTTTTCATATTCCTTGAGAAAGTTTTTAATAACCCTCTTCAGTTCTCGTGGAGTTATTTTGCAGATGCTTGTCGAATTCTTGTACAAAGTTTTGTGAACTTTTTATTAGTCTTTAGAAGTTTAGAAGTTTAAAATTAGATCTGGAGATCTGGTTAGTTTGTTAACTACCACTGCTCATCCATCGGTTTGGAAAATGTTAGCGCTAATGATATAATTAGTGGAAAAGTTGTTTAGTAATTATTTAAAAACTTTAAAGTACTGCGCTACTACTCTTCAAAAAAGTAATTAGTTACTTCTGTCCGTTTCTATACAGATTAATTTTCAGAGGCTGGCGTGGTTGTTTTGTACCTAATTCCCATCAAATAATTAAACATTGTCCAACATGTTTCGTTAGCGTCTACAGAGGAGAGTTATATGCAATCCTCCAAGCTCTAAACTCTCTATCTCCAAAAAATAAGCTTTAAACTATCTTTCTATTGAACAAATATATTTCTTACATTCTATTATTCAGTATATTCCTGGCTCTCTTGTGAGCCCTTGAATCACTATTACTTTAATTTGAGTACCTGAAAATGAACTTGCGTATCAATCTACAAAAGAAGCTTAAGCAGCTAACCTCCATAGCGACTAAATACAAACGGATAAGATATTCCATATGCGATCGATAGGTAAATCAGTGGGTAACACTAAATAACATGAAGTACAGTGGCATGTCGACGTCAAAGACCTATTTCCTATGAGTCGAAGAGATACAGCAGTTGAACGCAGATTACGTATTGAGCATACTTAACGGACTCATAGATCAGTACCTATGTTTCGCATTAAATTTTATGCAAATCTTTCTAATATTTCTATCAATTTCTCTTCAAGGACGTATTTCAAAAATTTATCTCGCATTTAATGCTTCAGCCATGATAAACAATAAATTCACTATAAGTAGATGTTACCGACATTGGGGAAATTACAATGCTACTAAATTCATTTTATTCAAAGAGCGAGTAATACACATTATTCGGAAATAAAATTTATCTACAACTATCAGGAATATTATTAATTTTTGTCAATATGAAAATTATAATTGATAGTGATATAACTGCGGTTATTATAAATAAAAGGTAGATTTTTTACCCGTCCTATTATAAGTACTACATCCTATGTTAGTTGTAATATTGTTAACACTTTGTATGGTACAGTTATTTTTGTTAAATATTACCACAATTTTTCATTGTAGTTATCACTTTTTATTTATGTTCTCGCCGATGTAACCTTTTGCAACTGCGGTTGATTTCGACTGCCCTATTTACCACAAATTATTGACGATCCTTATGCAAATTTCAGGATCTTTCAGTTTAAGAAACATATAATTTGTTTGCCCATAGCAGCTAATTATTTATCTCTACTTGTTGTATGGTTTATATACCATTCTGATTATTTAAAAACAAAGAGTTTGATGTGGTACGAGGTGGTATTTCGTGAAGCAAGCTACTATCAAACCCATGATTAGTGCAACTTGAGCAATACACTAATGAAAAATTTCGTTTAACTTACTTGATGCTTTTTTAAGAAGTTTATTTATTGATGTTCCTCTGGTATGAAAGTCTTTCTTTGGTCGATTGTCTTCGGACTGATATCTTAGGAACGGTTGTTATTATCCAATTGGCAACAGTAAGAACTATCAATGTTCTTTTAGTGATTCATAGATTAAGTGATAGTTGTAGATAAAATCTATTATCGCTGTCAAACAAAAACATAATTTCCACATCAACTAATATTTAAATGAAAATATTCGAAAACTTCTAAATGTTTCATTACATGATAATTAAAACGATAGTTAATATTAAAGATCTTACATATGTTTTTTTCAATATACGTGAGTTACACTGTATATTTTTAAGACTTAAAATAAGTTAAAGAAAATTTCAATCAGCCCTAACGAAGTCCTCAGAAAAATGTTGTAACTAACTAATTTTGTATAATCAAAATCTATTGACGTGTTACTGAAATTTGTTTAGACAATTTTGAATTTTTACAAAATTGTAAAATAGGCTTATTAAAGTTGAATTCGATGACATTCATTATTCAAATTTACACGAAACACTTTCGAACTTATAATTGTAAAGTATTTGTAAAAGAACTCACTGCTCCACTGTATCCGTTATTCTTGAGATATGGATGAACTACAGTAAATATATTTGCTCATCCCTTATATATAAGACGATGCCGAGTGGGGCATTGTTACTATCTCTTCAGAGTTAATCAGTGTATTGAACCACATTTTCTATTTTGGAATAGTGAAGTAGAAATAAAGTTGATTTTTATTACTAATTCATATAAACCTGTCATATAAGAAGATCCAAGAATGTATAATTATTATTTTGTTTGTCAAAAATTGACATCTATTAACACCAGTGAAATATTTCTTTGATGTAGTTATGCCAACTTAATTAATATTACTATAGATCAAATATTTGATTTGACTCTTTATCTTTTGTACATTTTCGCGCTGTTATTTGGTATACAGTATGTCTAAAGAACAATGCACAATTTTTTCCGAAAAAACTGTACGCCGTAGCGCGTGTTCAGGTATAACACTAGATATAGGAGGATCTTGGTAACAGTGCGGACCGGGCCAAAGCTAGCTCCGAGCTTTTGGAGCGATATGACACTTGGATTTATGTCTATTTCCGAGCGGCTGCTCGGGATCAAGTTTCGCGTAACATTCAAGAAACGGGGACTTTCGCAATGCTATAGGAGGCTTTTGGGGATGCTCACCTTTCGGAATTCCAGCCATACAGGTGCCATAAAATTTTCCGGGATGAACAAAACACTCTGAATTTTTGCCACCTGGACAAATCGTTACTGATAAATTATAAGTGCTACGAAGATTAAAACAAAGAGTTAATCGCGTCAGGTCGAAGATTAATGATTAATGGAAATTCCACTACGGCAATGCGTCTCTTTCACATACTCTGCTTTCCTCACGACCGACTACCTGACCAGAAAGGAAATGAACGTTATACCCTAGGCGGTCTACAGCCTCGACCTCGTTCCGCTAGACTTCTTTATGTTTCCTCGGCTTACTGCAGAAGAGCGATTAGAATGATTGATTATTTTTACTTTCTTGATATCAATCCTCCAATACTCTGCCCACCTAGACTAGTCCATTTAATTAATACCTATTGCATCTGAACAGTCTATTCGTACCGATATTTAATACTCTTTTGTTCAGAATTTTCTGTAGTATAAGCACTGACTACTATCTTGACATTTTTAGTTCGATGTTAAACATTTACATGAAACACCTTTGGTAACCAGATATTTGATAGAACATTTTTGTAAGCAATCTGGTACGTTTTTACCACAGGTTTCAACAATCTTGCTGTTCACTTCAGTTATCAGAGGTGAATATCTAGATTTTCTATTCTCTTGAGGCGCTTGTTGCTCTTCCCTTTTGGTCGTACGTGCTTTTCGGGACATCCTAAAAATTATATCCTCAAATAGGTCTATTTTCCGATTGAAATCTGCCGAGTGTTGGTTCCAAGTCTTCTCAAGAAATTCATATATTGGCTCTTTACAGAATGCCTTAAATTGCTCTCAAATATACTTCTGCATTTTCAGCGTGTTCAGAGGTATTTAAGATCCACATACTTCGTTTAACTCTAAATTTGAGGCTATACCGAAGGTGATTACTGTTGGAACACACATTGGACAATCCAATGGAAAACCGAAGTGATTAAACCATGTCGTCAAGCGTTTAATCGCTTATCTATACGCCATAATTACAAAAAATTCGTAATTTATATTCGTTAATATTATCAAATAATCATAATAATATCTGAGGTGACCATAATTTTCAAATCTCCTGGACAGCAACCCGAGTTTTGATCCGAAAAGTACCATATATTGTGAAGCAGGGCTTGAAATCATATCTTTTCGTATTGCGTTTCAGACATCACATTCTCTTGTAATTAAAAGATTATTCTTATTCTATAAACATTTACAAATGATTTTCATAACAAAATTTGAATCAAACTTCTAAAGTGGGACATTTGGCTGTCACAACCGGAATCGAATAACTCTCAATTCATTACCAATAGTCAACAATCAAGAATAATACGAGGATGGTTCCAGAAGTACCAACACAACAAAGAAAACATAAAAATTTTGGATAAAAAATATATTTAACTTTCGACGTAACCTCCATTTATCTCCATACACTTTTACCAGCTATGTTCATTAAGTTCCATAATCTTCTTAAAAGAATCGTCAAGCTCCTCAAAATAGCCATTAATCATCACCTCTTTAATGTTGGATGTCAAGTCTGGGTACATAGAATAAGCTAAGGGGACTAAATATGGCGAATAGGGTGCATGAGATAGCAATTCAAACTTTAATTCATTAATTTTGGCCACTGTAATAACGGATGTGTGAGATGGTACATTTTTCTCCCGTTTGGGTGTGAAATGATGGACCCACGTTTTATTCATGGATATGAAACGACGCAAAAATACGGCTTTATATACTATACTGTCGATAACGAAGAAACAGTCTAGCTTAAAGTAGAATCTAGTTCAGCTTTTATATTTGTTGGGCTAATGCCTTTCAAATAAAAGTATTGTATAAAATAACGATGACAAATTTTTCCCATGATTACAAATGCACTGAAAACGTTCACTATTGATGGCTGCCAATAAAATACTAAACAACGCAGCATCTTCAAACTTGAGACCATAGGTTTTTGCCAAACAAAAGATCATTTCAATTACTTTTTGATTATCTATGAAATAATATTATTCATCATTAAATCAGTCTGAGAATATCATTGTTCTAGAATATACGACTTTTGGTTCCAATCGTTCTTTTGTTTGTATATTGAATAGACCTTTTTCGGTAATTAATGAATTAATAGTGATAACGTTTCTTAATTAGAAATAATAATCAAATTTTATTTGTATTTCAAAATTATTTGATGTATTTATATACATAATATAAATGCTGAGAAGTGTTACGTTTTATTTCGCACGAACTCTAATAGGCATTAAATATTCTTTGTACTAGAAATAAAATTTCTTGGAATAATCTTAACAGAAATCTATTTGAAATACTAAGAAATTCAACAAAACTTACACAAAAAAGTTAGAATCCTTTGCTTTCGTGAACATTGGAAGCAAACCATTCATGCTTAGTATATCCAGTGATTCCCAAATTGATCCAGGTGTACCTCCAAGTGTCCATGGGAAGGTACTAGATTTTCCATAGTTAGATCTTATTTGTTGATGAGCTGGGAATATGGTGTAAATGTATCATTTAAAACTAGTAATATGTATTTTGAAGTGGTTTACGAGGAAAAAAAGATTTAGAAATTCTGCTATATTATTTAATAAACTGAAAATGAAATTAGACGGCTACAATATCGGTTCATGGAAACATTGGAGTGCAAACGCCAGTGGCGGAGAAATTTGAACTATCTTATTTCGAACTTCCACCGAAGAAAAAATAAAAAACCAAATTGGCTGCTTTTAGAAACGCATCTTTGATTTCAAATTTATTATACTAAAATTGCGTTTGGTTAGTTGAGATATACTACATCCACTAATGGAAAAATAGAGTATTACCTAACAATTTTTTTGGGAAATATCGAGTCGAATCGTAAATTTGGCGTAAGCGTGCTTACCCTCTTCATCAAATAGAATACTTCAAATTTCAGAATGCAAATTAACCCTTTGACAATACAAATAAATCAGGTGATAACTATTTCAATTAATATTAATAATTAAAATTATTGTTGATATCTTGATCTTCAAAATTCAATTTTTTTTCAATTCAAAAATTAATACGTATTTCACATATTATTGACGGAAAACTAGCTGAAAAATGGATCTTTCCTTTTTGGATCTTCAAAATACACTGGATCCTAAATATATATAAAGCAGAATCGTAGAGTCGTACTTTGACTATTCCCCTTAGAGGATAATATGAGGTCTGACTATTAAATAATGAGACTGGTTACGAAAATGGTTCTATTATAAAAATTATTCTACATTCGAATGTTCCCCTTCAATATACTCTGTTCCCCTCGCCACACACCTTTCCATAAGTTTTTTCCATTGATCGAAGCGGTGCTGGAAGTCTTCTTTCGTGAGTGCCTTTAGGAGCTTTGCCGTTTTTTGCTTTACCGCTTGCATCATCTCTAATCGGGTTGCTCTCAAAGCAAATTTTATCTTCGGAAACAAAAAAAGTCGTACGGTGCCAAATCTGGTGACTACGGTGGGTTTTCTGCTTCACAGATAACACGTTATGTGCAGGTGCGTTTTCCTGGTACAAAATCGGGCCGTATTTTACGAACTCGTGTTGCCAAAACTGACAAATAGTAAGTCTGGTTGACAGTCTGACCCTCTGGAACCTATTAAGTCATCACGATACCGTTAATGTCGAAAAAAAGGATGAACGTTGCCTAGAATTTTGATTTGCTCTCTCAGCTCTCACTAAAGCGCTTACACCACTCAAAAACACGCGCACGAGATAGAGAATTGTCTTCATAGGAATCTTGCAACAATTTATAGCCCGCAGTTGGAGTTTTTTTCAATTTTTCGAGAAATTTGAGATTGATACGTTACTCCTGTTTTTCGTCATACATGGTTTTCGATGCGAAGAAAAATTACGTTCGTTTCGAACCGTTACTGCACAAATATTATAATAGTGACGGAAACGTGTTTTGAGACGTGCATAGACAAAATATCTAGATGCCCAACGTACTACTCGTTTTTTATCCCACACGTCTAGGGCGCCCTCTAGGCGCGCAGTCTCGTTATTTAATAGTCAGACCTCGTACACATTCAAAATTTTTCTGTTGTGAAGCGGCAGGTGTGTGTGTGTGTGTGTGTGTGTGTGTGTGTGTGTGTGTGTGTGTGTGTGTGTGTGTGTGTGTGTGTGTGTGTGTGTGTGTGTGTGTGTGTGTGTGTGTGTGTGTGTGTGTGTGTGTGTGTGTGTGTGTGTAGAGAGATCGTAGCGAGCTTCATACATGTATAATACATGAATATATATCTATATATAAATGTTTCAATACTTACAGATTCTAAAATTACCATAAAAAATTATTGGTTTAGCGATAATAACTTTCTTAATTGTGAAACTATCCTAGTCCTTGAAATCGTTCTCCATTTTCGGGATTATTTAAATAAAAGGGCTAGGGATAGGTGAATGAATATTTTCTACAAAAAAGAACCTCATTTTATTATCCTTGCGTTTTCTGCATAAATTTTATAGTTTTCCAATCATCAAGAAATAGAATTTTCTCAAGCATTTCATGAAAAATTTTTGGATTGTTCCGAAAAATGAATTTGAACTTTTGGAATCGACCAGCTTTAGTAATGTCTATCAGTAATTTTGGTATTGTTAGTTTAACAAAGAAAATTTTCTTTAGTAAGTTATTTGATTTCGTGACCATATTTGTAATAGGCTAGGATAACAACCTCAATGTTTTATCTCTGATCAAGTTAACACCCACACACCGTTTACGAGGACAATAAAGTTATTATAAAATTGTGTCCTGCGGTCATGCGTGTGTGGACAGAAGTAGGAATCACGAAGAAGCCCGATTGGTAAATCGAATCTGTACAGGTAGGCACTTCGGAAAACTAGCTCCGTGAGATTGTTTTTCTACTACGTACACTGTATTGCTGCTTTCGAGCCTTCGGCTCCTTTTCATACCACCCAAAATTAGTCCTTCATTTGACTGAAATACATGTCTTCAAAGTTTGGTGCAGCATTTTCGTAACAAATCGCGATTGTGTTTATTTGCTTATGGCAGTAGAAAGATGAGATATCTCCGTGGAGAGCGACATGCAGTTGAGTTTGCAGTTGTAAAAGGTATTCATAGCAGTATGATAGCTTGTCGTTATGTTAATAATGCCCTAAAAAACCACTTTATTCCTTTATCTAAATGGGCGACCTGTAGCTACGGCTATAATCAGGATTACATCTTGTCGATAATATTCAAATAGACATCAACCACCCCTTTTTTAGGATGCTTGGACGGACAAGTGTATATTGAGCTATGGTGTTGTTTGTACATATATTTGGTATTTATGTAAGTAATGTTACCTCTTACTAATTCCAATCACCTATTTAGTATGGAATAAATAGTAATTCCTTATAAGTCTTTAGTTAACTCTATACTCTTTTAATGAGTTTTTGTTTCTGTTTCTAATTTTTATTTAACAATTTTGAAATATTACCACACCATATTACACATTGTACATTCCTTATGAATAAGGTCTAGATATAGATATAGATAGATTTACAATTATATCAATTAGTAACTAAGTATTTTTTTCTTTTCAAATGATGTTAAGATTCCACTATTTTGTTCGACAACAGAAATTAAGGTTAAAAAGTATTTAAATAATTTCCTTATTTTTCTTCACCTTGTCAGAACGTGAGATCATTTTTATGTGATTTTAAATTGTATATAGTCTCCGTAATCGTGCTACATATCCTTAACGAGGCAAAGAAGAAGAAAAATTTTAGAAACCATAAGTTATTGGTATAGGTGAAGAATTACTAAGGAAAGTTTAACACATGGTCTTGTCTTCCCATATAATGAATTTCCTTACGGTTCAACATATGTTTAATTCGTAATTTATGAAAATGATCAATTAGTTTTGGTTTGTATATATACCAGATTTTAGTACAGGTACTTTCAGAGCACATGGTCACATGAGAGGGAGAATATATTGATTTTAATGAACAAGTAGAAATCTAGTACATTTTATGTAATTCTATACTTTTCATTCAATTATCATAGCATTAATACTTCCGGCTTAATACAAAAATAGAAATTTCCTAATAAAGTAACATAGTAGTATCAGCACACACCAATTCTTCTTGAATAATAATTACATCACAAGTAACATCATTAGCTGTACAGTATTAAAAGTTTGAAGAGCAAAATTTATTTCTTACAGAAAATATCGATTTAAATGTAAAGTACGAATTTGAGAAAACCGTTATAGTTCGCTTCACACATTAGTGTAAGTTTTTTTACTAATTTTACCCATTTACAAAGTAAAATACAATTCCAGCATTCGCCACATAGTCATCAATCAATAGTTATAAATTTAATATAATAATGAAAATGTTCTTTCACATTAATATTATGCATTTGGAAGGCAAAATAGTGAACTAGTCTGGAGAGATATATTTTTATATGATAAATTGAATGCAGTGGTGGTGTGTTGTTTACTACTTTAGGTATACAAAACGTGAAGTGAAAAAATTAGGTGCCCACCACCACAAATATGCTTTCTGCGCTATCAGATTGTTAATTTGACTTATCTAATTGAAAGACAAAATTTCAAAAAATTGTCTTAAGAGATATAAGGTTTTTTACTTCACAAACAAGTTTTGAATTACAGACCAGCCTTTTTATTAAATTCTGTTTTAAGAGGAAAATTTTGCTTCACGACTTTCGCGTTTACATTCAAAAGAAAAAACTAATAATAGCAACAAATGCATTCACCTCCACCTCCAGAGCACTACACCAGGGGGCGTACGAAATAGAAGACGAAGATCAGCTGTAATTACTGGATTCTACAGTATCTCAGCAAGAAAGGGTGACACAATAGATCTCAAATCTATATATACATATAACAGGTGCATTTCGTTCCATCCCAATAAAAAGCCTGCACTGTTAAGCCTGGGCACTCCTTCTAACTTCTAAAATTCCGAGCCTTGCCGCTTCATATGCACTATCCATCAGCAAAAACCAGCAAAATCCAGTTTACTCCAACACAATCGCTACAAAATTCTACATTCGACTAACGCCAAAACAGATCAGCCATTCCATGCAAATGCCAGTCAAATTCTTGCAGAAGTTCAAATTCAATAACCAAACCTCCTGTACAAAAAAATTAAAACTCTCCCTCCATGGTCGATCAACATCCCTCCCACTGACACTACACTGTGCAAATCTAATAAATTAGAAATTCCCAATACCTTGATCAGGAAAGAATTTGACTCTAGACTTGATAAGTTTCCACAATTTCACTTCGCATATACAGATGCATCCAAAACCATTGACTGCGTACAGCATACTACCTGATACAAGCAGCGTCTGTACTGGAGAACTATATGCCATTCTGGAAGCACTCATTTACATAAAAACAAAAAGAAATTTCAAAAATCCTTCGTAATACCTGTAGGTCTCTTAACTCAATTCATATTATTTTAACTTAACTTAACTTTACTCCACACACCCAATTGCATTCCAAATTAAAGTCGAATTGTCACAATAACAACAAATGAATAATTGGGTGGAAATACTTCAGGCTCCATCTCATACTTGCCTCTGAGGAAACAAAGAAGCTGATCACAATGCTCGACAAGCAGTGATTAGTGAAATTGCGCGTGAAGTGCAAACGGTAGTGCACAACGATATAAAATCACTATTCAAATCAAAGGTATAGAAACTAAGGCAAAACGAGTAGCAAACATCGAAATTGAAACTACACGATTTGAAATCGGAAGTGAAATCCTGGTTGCAGTCAAATTGCAGTCAATCAGCGGAAGATCCCCCCAAGTTAAATTAACTAGGTTGAGAATAGGTCACATTGAGGTCGCCCACAGTTTCCTACAAGTGAGCCCCCAAAATGTGAACTCACTGGGAAACACCTAATAACTGACTGCCTAAAATTATAGAACAATAGAACAATGTAGAACAAACATTCGTAAAACTTGTTATATCCAGATTCTTTTTGAATATTTAAATGACTTAAACATTTTAACCAAAATATAACCCATATATAATATAATATAATATACAAAATCGAGCGTATGATCGAAGAAAAGAACTTCGGAAAAGAACAAAGCCAAGAATACATATAACATTTTTTTTAGACTTGGAGATTAGAGGAAGGAAACAACTATGGAAAGCCATGTAAAGAATGAATGTTGGTGTTTAATGGATTAGTATAATGAAAATATTCTAAAAGGATATAAAAGCACGATTTAAAATAAGCAAAAAATCAACGGATACATTAGTGATAACAAAAGAAGTAAAAAAAAGATGCGTTCTATCGCCCACAATTTTTAATATAAATATAAAACAGGCCCTATAGAAATGTGGTAGGATGGGTGAAACCGCTTAAGGGAATTTAGTGCATTCAATACTATTCGAGGATGATCATTTGTATACAGGAAAAAGAAGTTTTGGAGTGTGTATATTATGAGGAAGCATAAAGAAGAATACGAATTATGGGGACTAAATATTATTGAGCAACAGGTTGCAGATTTAGTATTAAATAAGGAAACTATTGATATCAAATTTTAAGTAGTTAAGAAAGACAACACAGAGAGGGTAGGTGTGTAAGAGTCAAGATACAAAAATAGGATAAAGAGAAAAAGCCAAAAAAGCACTTCATTGAAAACATTGATTAAAGATAACAAGAAAAAAATGTTCGAAGCATAATACAGAATATCAGCTTGTAAGGGGCAGAAGTATGGCCAATCACAACAAATGATGCAAAATAAGAACGCTGGAATAGAATTATATGCAAAACGTTTCTACAAGTCACAATAACTGACAAAATAACAACTGTAGCAGTATGGCAACGAATGGGAGTACAAAGAGGGAGTAAGAGAACAAAATATTGCAATTATATGCAATGGGGAACATGTGATGATGGATAGAGACATAAACATTTTTCGTTGGTGGGGTGGAATGATTCGAATGATAGACAAATATTTATAATTGGAAATGACTTTATTGTTTTTCCAAATATTCTCCATTAAGATCAATACATTTTTGCATATGTTTTAACCAATTGTCGAAACATTTTTTCCATTCCGATTGAGGTGCCTCCAAAAGATGTGATTTGAACGCATCAACCGCTTCTTAAAATTAAAAGAAAAACGTTGACCTCGCAATTTATTTTTGATCTGCGAAAAAGAGAAAAAAATCATTGGTTGCCGAACAAGGGCTGTATGGCGTATGATGTTTCGATTTGATGTTTCGACAAAAACGTTTTTGTTTGAACTGATTTCTGCGAGCTCGCAGAAGTGGTGGAGAATGATTGATCTGCGATTGGTTTTCATGATTTTTTCGAACAACTCTGACAAACAAATGCTGGTGTACCATTCAGAATTGACCGATCTACGTTACCACTACACTTATACTCACAATGAGTCGGCCTGATGAACGTTTCTGTAACCAAGTTAACATCTTCAGAGACCTATTTAATTATATGATATTGAAAATAGTGTGAAATGATCAATAAATTGTGGATACAATCTTTTTTATGCGTTCAGAATGCGGTTAATGATATACTGTTTATTGAAATAGTATCTAAAACCCTTGAAAATTATAATACAAAATATCCAAGAGATATATCTTCGAATATTATCACGAAATTAATCCAAAAACTAATTTATTTCGCTATAATATAAATATTTTTTTTCAAATTATGCTTCAGCAAAAAAGTATATTCAATAATACATAATAAGGTGCATCTCTTATTCTACTTTTATAAATAAAAAGCTACTCGATCTCTCACTTCTTATCAATTTCATAGGTTTTTAAAGGCAAAATATCGGGAAATATTTTTTTTAAAGAAATTCTAGAAATTTCCTAAAAAGTTTTGTATGAAATAAACTACCTACAACTCATTCTTATATGGAATTCTACAATTATTTTGCTTTTTGTTTTTCAATTTCTTGAAAAGGATGGTTTTAAGTAATGAACAACCTCTAACATACTCACTTGGGGAAACTAATAAAGTGAAAAGAAAACAAAAAGATCTTTTTGATCTTTTAAAGTGTAGACTCTACTTGGATCTCCACCAGTTAATGTAAAAGGATTCCGAAGAGTTTTCAAACAATTTCTCCAATTAAATAATTACAAGATGAACAGAGTTTTCCATTTTTTGATTGCGGAACATTGGCCGCAATAACACTCCGAGTGCACAAGTATCTAAGAGCTATTTTCAAGGATTTTTAATAAACTATTTATGAGAAATTTCCATAGGTGTATATCTCAAGAGAAAGCGTTATCAATAATTGTTGGTAAGGCTGCTGCTAAATCAACACCCTGCGATCAATCATATCTTATACAGGTCCGGTTGAATAGATATGGCGATCTTGGTGGTAAGGTTAAGAGTTGGTAAAGTGTTTATTCATGAAGGCTATAAATTCTAATGTGATCTGATATAGAACTGAAACTATTTCGATTAAAGGTGTGAAACATTTGATCTAAACGTTGTGTCATGTTTCTAATAAAGATTGTTGATTCTCCTACCATAACCAATAAAACCTCATGCTATAACATCTATAGTATAAAAACGGAATTCGTCACTGGGTTTTATTTTATTATAGCAGCAGATGGCTACAAAGATATTCAGCTGTGAGGACCATAAGAAAAAGAAACAAAATTTCTTATCATTCGATATTTCAATCAAATTTCCATATTCTTTAAACTTATTTTAATCTCCTTGGTACTGCTGAATTGGACTTTAAAAGTCAAAAGCTCCAATCGATGAGTTTGCCGTTCTGTGGTTACTTTACCACATCCAGAGCCCTAGACTTCGACTTTCATTAGCGCACACAGTATATTGTACATATTGTCGAAAAACCAGTTTCACCTATCAAAACAATCAACCTCTCTCAAAGTCACCTAGCGAGGAAACTTCATAAACTACGCACTCTGGACATTTTGGTTCATTGGAAAAATATTTGCAATAAATGTCACTCATTTTAGAATCCAATGGATGTTATAAATTTTTAAAAACTGAATTCTACTGGATTCTACCAAATCACCTTTGCAGACATCAAAACCACTTAACAGATAAGATAAGCTTGTGAATATACTAATTTGTTGGTTCTAATGATACATTTGTATTACTAGGCTTTCGCGTCTAGTGATTATTTGGGAGGAATTATAATAAGTTATTGAGTTATGAATGGATTTGGATGTTTCTTTTCTCCAACTCCACAAATTCACTAGAATAATGATTTATCGACCTCATAATTAGTCTAACTTTTAATCAAAATGAATACACTCTTCACAAATTGAACTACTTGAAATAAAATCTCTTTGCTCAGTTCAAGAACGGAATATAATGAGAATATTTGTTGTCAGAAAATTTATGATTTTGTAGCATGTTGTAATTTGTATAATGAGCTCTAATATGTTTTTACCACACCTATGAGTATGGTTCACTTGCTAAATACATATTATGTGAAACTAGATCATCGTTCAAACTGTTTGATAGTCCTTCATTCCGAAGCAATTGCACTGGATGTTTCATAATATCCATTGCAGAAACAAAAAAAAATCACGACATTGGAATTTATACTTTTAAACTAAAATATTCATTTTACCTCTTGAAATCAACTACAATAATTACTTTTAAAAAGCATTACGTAAATTGGCTGTATCGGTAATAAGTGATCTGAAGAGTAATTATTAAGGAAGTGTGTCTATCATCAGGCGTATCTCAACGTATTTCATCAGATTGTTATGAATATTGAATAATAAAACGTTCTTCGCCTTTTACAGAGGTTTATATGGACTGATTTTTTAATTTATATGCTATATAGTTGTTATAAAGAATTGTAGTTCAAATTTGTCATTGTTAATGAAACTAAAAAATAAGCTCTGTTTAACTAGCTTTATTTTTGGAATAAAGTTGATGAGATTGTATTTGTTTTTCTATATTCAACTTTGATTTGTACTAGACTCACAAAAATGTATTATAATTCATTAGGATTGTGTCAATTTCATTAACACAAATACATAATTCTTTAGTGATAATTTCTGTCTCTTATCAAGCGCGACTCAACAAAAGTCATTACATCAAATTTCTAATTATAGGTAAATGTCATGACTCACAAATCAGATTCATTATATTGTAAATCAATAAGTCCTCGGCCTTAATGGTTATCTCTTATAAAATATTTTAATTTTTCCTTTGAAGTTCAACGCAACTGTGAACTTTGAATTAGATATCACCACAAATTTTTACAAAGTTGAGTTTTCCTGATGGCTGTTTTATATTGTCTGAAAAAAAATATGATTCCGAATACTTATTTAGTTGTTTGAATCAAAGAAATTTATTCTACCTAAGAAACTGCTCCATAAGTAGAAGAAAAGAAATCTCGATGAAAACGACATCCAAATTCATTGGAATCGCTTCTCCAGATATCAAGAAAAATCAATTAAATGAGGAAGTCATTATTGAAATAAAATTTCAATAATTTTAAGTTTGAAGGAAAAACATAAAAAAAATAGTTAGGAATGTTTAAGAAAGCGAAGTAAATTATCTTGATGAATAAAATGAGCTTTGGGTAAAGAACGTCCATTATCTCGATTTTACTGGAAACTAGGTAAGAAGTACAATCATGCTGTATCTATTCTATTGCATCTCTCTGTACTAATCTGCCGATGAATATAATTTTTAATCAAAATATGCAATGATTTATCCTAACATCATTTTTATAAGAGTGTATGCTGGTCAAGAATGTCTTCAGTCAATTTTTGATTCTTTTGGTATGGTCATGCATATAATGCCACCAACCAGAATAACTAAAACCAGTTGTCAAACAACTGACTGGAATAAGCTCTCTGGTGATGTGGACCTCGAATTTTTTAGATTAAAAAAAATATCAACTAGTCTGTCATCCAATTCTTTTCCCCCCAGGGAAAACAAGTAAAATAAACCCTGGTCCACTAGATTTACGTATATCTGCAAAGAGCATACGATGTTTATCGCACTTAAGGAAATTATCGGATAAAAATTATGTGAAACTATAAAGAAGCTGCCAAAGCAATTCTCGTTTCTAAAGAAACATGGTCCATTGTGAATGAACTAAGAAATAAGGCTTCTACATCGATTATAATATCTACTTCACCTGATAACTTCAATAATTACTTTGTGAATGTAGTCTAAATTTATCAAATTCTATAACTCATTCCCATGATCCGCTTTCATATCTCAATGATGCTAATGCTAACTTATACAGTTTGTTCTTTAAAAATAAATACTCATCTGGAACTGATGGACTTACATTAAAAATATTTTCGAGTCTTCTCGATTGCACATTAAATCATCTTACCACTTTAATTAACGTTACCACTTTTCCCAATAGCCTTAAGACGGCTATAATTGTACCTGAAGGAAAAGATAAAAATCAAGCATCGAATTATCGCCCAATTGCAGTCTTTCCCACGTTATCAAACATCATAGAAAGATTGGTCATTTCTGTTTAAATATAAAATACTCACTACCAATCAATTTTGGTTTTTAAGTAACAAATGCCCAAATTATGATATGCTCTCTCTTCTAAATAATTTCTATTCTAGTCTAAACAGCCATCACTCAACTGCAACAACTTTTTGTGATTTTTCTAAGGCTTTCGTTTTTGTTAACACCACTCGCATGGTTTAAGTCATACGTTACGAACAGAAATATGTCGATTTGCAGACGACACTAGTTTTATCATATATTTTATCATATTCATCATATATTATTTATATATATTTCTGCCTTTTTTATTAAATAACACCACCATTAACGTCGTTGAATCTGTGAAATTTTTAGGGCTTGTTGTGGATAATTCCTTGAAATGGGAATTACAAATTGCTGCTTTATCTAAAAAATTAAGTGCCTCCTGTTTTGCTCTGAGATCAGTTTCCTAATAACTGAATTTATCCACCCCCACAGTATATTAAGCCCTTATTGAGTCGCATCTTCAATATGCCCTTTCCTTTCGGGGTACATGTGGTGCGAATTAATTTGATCGAATCTTCAAACTACAAAAGAAAGCTGTTAGATATTTACTCGGACTAAACAGCAGGGCTGAGTGCAGTGACCTCTTTGAAAGATTAAAAATTCTGACTCTCCCTTCCTTATTCATCTTTGAAACCGTTTGCCTAATTCGTAAGCACACTTCTCCAATTTCCTAATTGGAAAGCCACGTTACGATCTTCACCTATCTACTCCACGTTTAGAATTAGTTAAGGGCTCAATATTTTACAATGCAAAGACATGTGCAATTACTTGCAATTGAAATCAAATCGACATCATCTTTTTCCGCATATCCTATTGCTATTACCTATAATTTTGTTACTCATTGTGGTTTCCTTCTGTATATTGAAATTTTATTTCATTTGTTTTATCTTTATTTAGTTATTTTTATATTTGTTTTTTAGTTTTTACAAACTCTTGTCTATAAATTGTAATAATTCTTTGACTATAAAGTAGTTTTCCCTCTCTTTTCCTCTATAACACGCATAAACAAAAGAGTGACATATTTTAATTATTTATTTTTATATATAAATTCTCGCAAAAAAGCATTATGATTAAAAGTTTTGTATATTTGTAGTTAGAAAACGTTACAATCAACCAGGAACTGTATTAGAAAGTCTGTGAGAGATGTTATATTAATAAAAATACGGTTGCAAAACATACTTTGTTTTTTGCATCAACATATGCCTTTTCCTCCGTTCAATGATATATCTTGAGGCTGGATTTTAATAGGTTTGTGATTTAATCTAGGGTGATATTGTCGGCCTCGTAAATGTATTTAATTCTCTTATGCTAACAGAATTGGATTATTTTAAAAATGGTACAAGTTATCTCATGCAAAACGTTTTAACAACTACTTTTACTAGTTTTATTAATACTTTGATATAAAGGAACTAAATACGAAACTGTTGATTAAGAAGGCGTGAAACTCAAAAAGAGATTTATATGTTACGAGGGTTATTTTATAATTAAAGAATAGAAAAAATGTGAGTTACGCTATCGATACATGTTTTTCAATATGAAACGAAAGTGGATTATACATTGCAGTTCATTATAATCGGTATTTTATCATAGGAACTAGCCCCAATATATGAATAATTCTGATTTTTTCATTAAGCTTCTGAGATGGTGTCTATAAGTCTACTTGTTGTTCCACATGGTTTTCATTAAAAGTTCAGCAGCGATATTAGACACTCATTATTTTTATAGAACCATTTTACCGAATAAAATCTTTTTGGTGTACAATAAATCAACATTGGGATTACAAAAAGAACGCATTGAAAAAACATGAGAATTCCACGTTTTATTATCTTTAATTTTGGGTTACATACACAATAAAACCTTAAGTAAGCAAATCCTTGTCATATGAGTTTTATCAAGGGGTGCTCTTGGGTCATAAATAGATGCAAGTTTGACACGTCGAAAAAAAATTTAGCCCTCTATAGATTAAAATTAATCTACTTAGGTAATTTTTTAGAAACAACCATGGTCATGGTCCATGGTTGTTTAAAATGTGAAATTTTAGGATAAAAACAAAAGACAAATGAAAACAAAACTTTGAGATTTTAATTATACTTAAATTAAAGTAATAAAATATTTCTTCGGTTTAAACTAAATTTATCCAAAACTTTATTTACTATGCAGTCCTGATTTTCCTTCAAAAATTTTCGATGTACACTCATCAAACCCAACCCAGTGAGTCTATCATCACCCATTGTACTCCTGAGCCAGGTTTTCACCCTTCGTAGGGTACTGAACGATCTATCCACAGTAGCAGTAGTGGATGGGAAAGCACTTAATATTAGCAATGCGTGTCTTATTGTAGGGAAAAAACATTAGCTTCCTCCAAAAGTGCGGCCACTTCAATGTCCTTTAATTCGTCTCCTACTAAATTCTTTCTCTTCGACATATTGTACCACAAATCTAATTTTGCAGAGACATCACCCAACTCATAGAATACCATGAAAGATTCTGCAATATTTTTGAAATCTTTTGAAGCCATTCTAAGCATGCTTGAAGGATGAAGATAAGTTAAAGCGAAAGGACATATGACACGCGAATAAAATTATTTATCAGAGCTTATTAATTGATTTAAAATGTTCATAAAAGTAACCAAACGACGACAACAACTAACAAAATATATAAAACAGATAACAAAAATATATGCAGAGCAGAAAAATATGTATATTTTAGAACAAAATTATTCAATTTATTTTTTCTTTCGAGGGGGGGGGCAGTTGTCCCCCGCTCCCCTTGTTGGCTACGCCCATGACTCACACTCAATATCCTAAAAAAGTGAAAGCTGGTGGTATAATTAACAATAAAATTATTGGACCTTACTTTTTTGACTTCACAGTTAATGTTGAGATTTACCTAGATTTTTTGATTAATTTCTTGGTGCCAACATTACGAAGACTTTTTCCTGATGTTAATCATCCAAATGAGATGGATAGATCTATTTACTACCAACGAGACGGAGGTCCAGCGCATTTTGCACGTACAGAAACTATTTAAACAAGGTTTTTTCCAATAGGTGGATTGGAAGACGTGGAAGATCGAATGGCCGGCTGGATCCCCCGATTTGACTCCTACTGAGTACACGTCTTTTGAAGTTATTTAAAATCTAAAGTGTGTTTCAATAAACAAGACAATATTGCTGATTTAAAAGTTAGGATAACGGAAAAAATTAACAAAATAATAACCCCTGAGGTCATACAAAATATTATACGAAATTTCCAAAATCCCTTCGATTATTGTCAAGATGTGAATGGTGGTCATTTTTAACATTCAATTTTATTGTAAAGTACATTAAAAAATATATTCTAAATAATATGCGACATTATTATCTTCATTGTACGTAAAGTTCTGTTATTGAGACATTATCATAATTTTACATATTAAAAATTAATTTTCTTAGTTATAATTGAACCAAATTTGAAAAAAATTTTAATGCTGAGTAGAAGACTAAATTCTATTTGCAACAATGTACCACAAGACCCCCTACTTTATCTAAAATTTTCGAGGGCTTATAATTTAGAGGGGATAATAAATTTTAAATTTAAGAATAAAAATCGACCTGTTTCGGGTTTCGTTAACATAGCATATAAGGCTAAAATTGAATTTATTCCATACATATGGACCGCATTGTATATTTCATATCGCAGTCATTCAACCGATTTTGGTTTGTTAAATGAAACTGAGAAAACACATCTTCATATTTATTTTGCATCGTTACATAATATCTTTTTGTACATTCACTTTAAATATATTATAAATAGAAAGACAGTCCAGCAAACATGTCATTAGTTTTTTCCATTTGAAATGGTTTATAACATTGATGAATTGAGCCAACATTTTTAGGATAACCGCACTTGCATTTTGTATAGAATACATTGTACCTCAATTAAGAGTACTTGAATCTTGAGTACCGTTTTCAGTACTTCGGTCCTAATGAATACACCAAACAAACGGTTTTTCTTCAAACATTGATTTCTGAAAAAAATAAAAACTTGAATTTATTTAAGATGGTGGTTTGATGGAAGAATGTCTTCAAAAATTGTGCAGTGATTGTTTTTTAGTAATCGCTTTAAGTACTAGGTCGGAAAAAGAAAAACGTTTTCATTTTATATACTTAATAACCATAATAATAATATTATTATGGAAAGCTTGGTAGATATTAGAAGGATGCTGTTCATTATCGCAACGACTTACTAATTTGATATCTTAATAATAATTTAGTTTCTTCTTTTCAGAAGTTTGAATACTTTTTGTAAAACTATTACTGAGGATGTAATTTTGACTTTTTTCATACAACAATCAGAATTCGTTAAGCCTTCTACTCTGTGAAGCATCTACTCGGTGCCAAAAAATAGCATTTTAGCTAAAGATGTTCTAAACATAACCACGTTTTCGAAGGTTATTTATTTATATATATATAAAGCAAAGAAATCAGAAGTCTGCAACATAAAACAAATAGACAAATTTATTAAGGAATCCGATAAAGAAACGTACCTATTGCTGAAGATAAATTAATAGAATATTAGAATTGCGAGTTTGAACATAACTTGTTTTTACATTTAGTAGCAACAGTATGGTACTGGCATGATTTGAGAAAAAAATAGTTTTGGATAATTTATATACAACTTTTATTATATATTTTTTCATTGATCAATATTTATAGAGAAAAAAATTATTGCAAATTCAAAATTTTTTTAGGTAGTTCAAACATTTCAGTAAAGCGGCCATATTGCGATACGTTATAGACACTGAACATATGATACAAAGTGAATACGACAATAATTCTCTGTGTTATTCTAAAATAAGCGTTATTATTAAACTTTAATTAATCTGGAAAATTGTATATAGCCGTGTTTTGTGCCGGGATGTAAAAATAACACGACTAAAACACCTTTTGTGATGCCAAGAAATTCGAATATACTACAATAAAACTGGTTTGAAAGTGTTGGTCGATTTGACGATCCTGCGAGATGAAATTATTTTTATTGCCAGGATAATTTACAGGTGAGTAAAATTTAACTTATTTTAATATTTTATAGTAATTGAGTTTATTATGCTACTAAGTTTTTAACGTGATTATGTAATAATGTAAGAACCTATAAAAGGTTCATTCACGTTATTCTTATACGAGTATATAGAAAAATGTTTATTTCATACGTTACTAATAAATAAAAACTGTATTATAACAGCACATGCTAAGTTGCCGGCAACGATAATCTCGTGACTATCAAGCAGATAATGCTCAATGTTTTTATTAAACCTATGACGTCACTGAATTAAATATTTAGATATTATTGTTTCACTTTCAATTAAATATTTTACTTAATAAATATTTATTTCATGTCAAGGAGTTATGAAATAAACAAAAAAATAAATACTTTAAAAAATGCAACTACCATCTTATTAGGTTAACGAGGTTAACAAGGACAAGGAAGATAAAAATTCCAGATTAGAAAACACACATTGAAAGAACATTTGTCGTAATTGGCAAGAAAATTTGATATTATACAGGCAAAATTTGGCATCCCATGCTCGACACATAAGATTTTTAATAAATTATTAAAAAGTAAAATGTTAGATTTATCCTGTTGGTATTCCACAGTTTTGGGAATATGGGGCTGAAGATTACAGAATCTTTGGAGCTACCAAATTCTAAAAATTACACAGGTCATTGCCTTTGTCGAGCTTTAGCGACGTGATTTGCTGATAATGGTAGACATATTACATATTTAAAGAGTCTACCAATGTCGGTAGCTATAAACAATTCATTTATAAACAACATTAAAATTGCCAACACCATACAAAATTTCTCTTATGAAAACAATCAACATGATTTGGATAATTCACCTTCATATTCTGAGAATAGAGCATGAAGTCTTCAGCCAAGTCTTTAAACAAAAAACACATTTCAAATAAATTGTTCCCGTTCAATATTAACAATTGATCAAATTTCAATATAAATATTAATATAAGCAAGATTTAGAATGTTCCTGATTTTCTTCTATAAATGAATAATATAAAAAATGTGATTTACTTATTTCTTGTCACATAGATAAGTGAAAAAAATGAATCGTCGAATTCGTCAAATTGAAGACGTCATCAATATTTTATTTTACAATTTTCTGCATTATCAGAAGTAGGGGTCTCAAAGAAAAACGAGAAAATATAAAATCGAAAGAAACTTGATTTTAATAATAACGTTTAAATTACCTGAATATTGGAACAAAGCTATTTCTTACGGGAATTGTTCAAATTGTGTCCCATTCACTAGATGATATGGCCAAGACGAAGGTTTTCGATCATTTGTCGAATTATAAGAGTCATTTCTTGCTTAATTTGTTCCATCAAGTCCCTTAATTTGTATGTTTTTGTATGTTGGGTTAATAGAGAATGCCAGACCAAAAAATCAAAAGGGAGTAAGATCATGTGACCTTGGTGGCCACTCCATTGATCCCCCTTCTTTCAAATTTGTTATCCAGAAACCTTCAATCATTAAGATCATAATAAAGTGGAAACAAATTCTGCGTTCCAAGTTTTCCCTACTACCTATTCGGATCTACAGTCGACACAATTAGGTCCGGAAGCACTGACATACGAAGCTGTTCCAAATATCGCTCAGCTGTTTAATTCCCGTAAATGAAATAAAGACCAATTCTATCCATTCTAGTGGCGATTTTTCTGTGCACAGTAGCGACAATTGTGTCAATTTACTATACGACTTAAGCAAAACATTGCTTTATTTGAAAAACGGAACACACTGTTTACACCACCAATACACAAGCTCTAACAAATTACTGTCTGACGCGCGTTTTATTGACCCAGCTAGTCCCAGAAGACAATAACTTGGTTATCGAATAGCGCGTCAGACAGTGTATTTGTGAGTCTTGGTGTAGTGGTAGTATAAAAAGTTTGTTGAGTATCACCATCGGTTCTAGAAATTCCAACTTAGGCATTTGAAAATACTACTCTATTAAGGAGATTTGGATTTTTATCACAATACCTCATGAAAATACCCAACGTCTGCCCGTATAATATCCTGTGAGTTTGTGAACTAGCTGCAGACTGACAAATTGGTATGACGCTAATTGTAAATCTGACCCAAACAGTTGTTTTATTATTATTATTACTATTATTATTTTGAAAATAGTGAAGAGAAACTATACATATTGAACTTAGGAACAAATTAAACATAGTACGATATTTATTAACAAGTTGGTAAAGGCATTAACAACAAAAGTTGGAAACAGAATAAGAACGCTGAATAGACTTTTGTGAGACGTTGTCTACAAATCACAAGAAATGACAGAATTCATTGGGAGTAAAATTCTTAAGGCCGCTTGACATGGTGCAAGACAACGTGCAAGAAATTGCATGCAATTTCATGGTAAAAATATTGCATAGATGAATATTGCACGTCGCTTGATATTATGCAAGTCTTTTTCCATTGCATTATGGCTGTATCTTACAAAATTTTAATTAGTAAGAGCAAACAAATTCCTAATCTCAATTTTTGTTCAATATTTTGTAGCCGGTTTGAAAATGAGAATTACAAAATTAAGTAAGTAACGTGAATAAGTAGTAGTAGTAGGAAGTAGCACTAGGATAATATTTGCGCAAATTTTTCTTGGTTCCTTAGATTGTTTGTCAAAAATAATAATCAATCAAGATTTGAAACTTTTTTCTGCTCCCTATTTATCCATATTATGTATATTACAATGGTATAAATAGATACTTTATTTTATCTGAATTTTCCTAGAAAATTTCGTAGTAATCCAATATTTTGATATGTTTGAAGAATCTAAGAGAATCTTGGAGAGAGAAATGGATTGGCTATAAAAGTAATACTTGACTGGTAAGCTAAAAAGTCAGAAGAGGACATTAAGAAGTTGTAAACCTTGATTTCTGTGATCTTCAATTATGTTAATAAATATTACATAGGAAGTAACTGGAGTTACAGACAATTGATTCAAAATATCAAAACTTACCGCAACATGACCATTACTTGCAGTATTTTCTATGATAAATGGAGTCATTCAGTGAATCTAGGTAGATATAATGAGATTTTAATATGTCACACACTCCATACATTTTAATAAAAAAATACACGTAATTGTTCATAAAATTAACATACAGATTAAAATATTTTTTGGATGGAACGGAAAACGTCTTTCTTTCCTAAGTACGCAATAAAAATTGTAGCACACATAAATTCCATGAAATGTTCTATTTTCATTTTTACTAAGCAAAGTTCTAGAACAAACGATTTTCGAAATATGATTGTTCTGATCAATTTCACCCACTCGAGAGTAGTTTTGCGAAGTACCGTCATAAATACATTACGTTTTTTAGAAAACAATAAAGAAGATGCCAAGATTCTTATACACAGATATACACGTCTTCTGTCAATAAAATTTATAAGGATTATTTCTTTCAACGAACTGTACCAATGAAAATTCAGTTCGAGAACAATGCCACAGTTTTCGTTGTTTCTTTTTTCTATCCAATTCATTCAAGATCAAAATAAAACATTGAATAGATATTTCCTATAAGGAGCAATTTTCATTTCATTTTAGAAAGTTTATTATTCTTTCTACATTTTTTTTGTTTGAACCTTTCTGTAATTCGTAAATTGAGATTTCTTTTTTTGTAATATGCAACTTATTTCACTTATTTATATATATTTTCATATTTGTTATATTTACAACAACGACCTAGTAATCAAAAACATGCAAGATATCACTGAATACATGAAAAATTGATTGAAATATAATTTCCAAAATAGTTGCATCTATCCATCTTTCAATTTCTTACCTTGAACAATAATAAAAAAACATTTTAATCATTGTGAAAGACCAGAGCTTTAGAATTATTTCATGGAAAATCGAAATCATTCTTTGATGTAATTTAATATGGATTTAACTATGTTTTTTCTACTGTCTCATTGAGAAGAATCCACTTCATCATTTCCACTATATAGTTGCATACATTATCCTGATATCTTAAAGTAGCTCTAAACTAAATCCTTCCTTCCTACTAACAACCTTCCTGCTATACGAATCATTCTTGTATTTAAATTATCAAGCCAAATTAAAAAATTCAGCTCACCTATGATATCTAACGAAATCTAATCCAGGCCAAATTTCGTTTTCTAAATTTAACAAATTTGCATTCCATTTCCTCGTGCTTATGGGACTAGAAATTCGACACAAAATTCTTGACGTATTTACAATTCTAATTTTGGGATGATGACTGTCATAGTTTCACAAATACTTAGTGCTTCTGCCAGTGAAATATTTATTCTTTTTTTCCCCAGCAAAAAAATTGTTTCAAAAAAACACATACACAGTGAAATAAATACCAATAAATCCAAAAAAGCAATACGTATTTTTTTAGAATATATATAATTTAGCAAGGTTAATTTGGTGCTGTCGATGAGCTGTGACAGATTTATTAATAAGAAACAGGGTATTCATTTTACGTTTGGTTCACCTGGAAGAACTAAAAATCTAGTAAAAATAAATTGAATGTCAGTCGTGGATATAGACACCCAAGGCCAGCACTTTGTCCTGTCCCACCTAGATCCGCAGCTGTTATCGTTTCCCAACATTTCCAAGTAAATTCCATTTATTTTATCAATACTGAAATATTCTTGAAACTTATGTATACACAGAAGAGCAATATTTATTTTTCCTAATATTCCTATTTTATTTTTATTTAAAGATAAAATTTTCTTTTTTGTAAATATTTGCATAGGAAGATTGCATTTAAATCGTGACATTGTCGATAAAATCCTTCATGTGAAATTTTTTCATAAGCTGCGTTTGCATACTTGATTCAACAGGAACATCATTCACGACAAATACTCATTGCTATGACATGGTCTGAATATTCAAATACATTATACTAGCTATATTACGGTAGAATTTCGTTTCTATTATGTTGTGTACATCCAGTAAACATATATCATACCTAGTACATTTTCTGTATCATTCCATTCATTCAAATGAATACATACTAATAAGAATTTGAAAAATGGCTTATTCCATTATTGGATATTTCTAAAAATATAGTATCGTCTGAATAACTTATGATACAATCATGCATCAACATATAAAACGTACATCGAACAAAATGCAAAAATATGTCATAGACTCCTTTGACCAAAAGAGAAAGGGTAGAAATTCTAATGATGGTTAGGTGTTTTATTTAACGAAACACATTTAGAAACACCAATTGCTACAACCACAGTCTCCAAGATTGTTGCAAAATTAGATGAAAGGATGCTCTAAAATTTGAAAGATAAAAAAAAGCAACGATACAAAGTTAAATATTTTGATGTCATTGGAAGACAACCGTCACGCAACTACCACAGAAATTTTCTCAAAACAAAAGATAGTCGTTTATAATAGTAAAGGAAAGAGCAACTGCACCCATACAAAGTTTAACATGAATTCTTCATGAGATAATCGGGGAACACGTTTCAAATTTTGTAATATCTTCATGAGGCATTATGATTAAAGTTCAAATTATTGTTAATAGTCTAGTATTTCCATACTAGGAGAGCTCTAGATGGGATTTTGAGATATACTCGAGTACGTAAGATTGATATGAACGAGGATGCATTACCTATTGATAAGTACCTACAGCCAGTATGAGCTGTCATTATGGCCCAAGGGGACTCATCGAATTTATAAAAAAATCAATAATCTGAAATACCCGAGCACGTCTGATTAAAGTAGAGAGGGTTAATTGCCATCTAAGATGTCCTAATTTACCAAATAACGATGTCTGTATCTATTCGACCGCGGTCGTTTTATTATGTTAGAGGTAATATTGTCAAAGTTAAGTTGAAATTTCTGGAACCGTTGGCGTGACTAAGCGTAAACTAAAATCTAATGACTTGACTTACTTGTTTTATTACTACTACTACTAAATTGTCCCACGAATAAACCTCCTCCCGCGAAAATTAATTCCAGCGGGAAAAACCTCCTGGGCGAGAATCTTCTCATTCATTTCTTGACTACTAAACTATAGTTTGATTTGTAAGAAATTGGCCATTTGTCCCTATTTACTTTAGTAATTAGGAATTGTAGTAGTAGGCACCACTACGTTTAGGTACATCCCGACTGATTCTTTTCATTGTATCCAATATAAGATGGCCGGTATCCATTTCCTGGTAAATCAGTTAATCCACTTTCCACTTACCATCGAGAGATACAATAAGGAGAAGACCTTTATTAAGGATGTAGCTGTATTCAATGGTTATGATAAAAGAATTGTAAATAGGATAATCAATCGTACTAGGTTTAAGAAATCTCTATGTGAAACCACTTTTTACAAAACCCAAAATGAAAAACAAAAAAAATTTGCACTGATACTTTTCAATCCTCTTTATACAAAAAGATTGGAAGAAATATTCAGCAGAGTAAGTTTTAAATTAGTTTATAAATCCAACAATACATTGAAACAATTTTTGGGCAATCCTAAGGATAAATTACAAATTTAGAAAAGAGTGGTATATATAAAATTAGCTGTGGTGATTGTGACCGAAAGTATATTGGGCAGACTAAGAGATCTGTTATTGTCCGGTTTAAAGAGCACATAGCTCATTCGAAATATAGACGGACTGGTGAATCAGTTATTGTCAATCACGCTGCCAGACACAATCATGACATAAATATTAATAATGTAAAATTGTTTGCAAAAATAAATTGTTGGATGCATTTGAAAGTATTGAAATTGCCAGATGTAAGAGTAGCTTAAATAGGGACAAAGGGCCAATTCCTTACAGCCCGCTCCATAGTTTAGTAATCAAGATCTGAATGAGAGGATTCTCGCCAAGGAGTTTTTTCCCTAACTAATTTTCGCAGAAGAAAGTTTATTGGTGGGAAAATTTAGTATAATACAGGTAAGTTAAGTCAATAGATTTTAGTTTATCTTCAGTCTCTGAAGACGATAACTTGGTTATCGAAACGTGCGTCAGACAGTGTGATTGTGAGTGTTGGTGGTGTAAACCAAAAGTGATATTTTAATGTAGGACAGCACTTGCGGCCAGGCGGAAGTGATAAATTTACCATTATTGGTCTGCTATCTAAACACAAGCTTTTGAACCAATGTATGTCACTGATCTCTAAGTCAGTGATGTACATTTAATAGTTATTCGTAGTCAAAAAACTTCTGTGAGAGAGCATGTGCATTGATTTAATAACTATTAGATTTTCTATGATGAAGAACGAGATGGTTGAACGTCGAAATTTGGATGTAGTGATCCACGTCTGGATGAGGGTGAGGTAATGGTTAATTGTTGGGTGGGGTGATAAATATTCTACGATTCACTACATTATAAACAATGCAAAGAACTTCAGATTCAGATTCACAGATTTTACTATTTTTTTTTCAAAGGCCATTCATTATCTCGTGGCCCAATGACAGCCTTTGATTGTAGTTAAAGTCGGAAATTTAGGTTCAGTGCAGATATTAATCTAACGAACTCGAGTAGGTATTTTAAGATGGTGATTTTTTTACACATACAAAAATTCGCTGCTTTCTTGTGTCACTTCCAAATCATCAGAGTATAAAATGGATGGATGGATGGATGGAGATATCTGTAGGGTCAACACCCCCTTCACTAAGAAAAACGTCAGATTAATATATATTTCATTTCAGTGACATTCTAGTGCATGAAAATATGTCTTACGCGCTCGAGTATTTCCATGTCACTGTTTTATTTACAATTTTGAAAATCTGACACCAGCGCTAAAAGTTCTCTCAATGATCTAATCAATTCCAGTAGGTTTTCACAACGCTCAAGTAAATCCACCTTCCTATCAGCCAAGACAAGATTTTGTTTATGTGATAAAATACTGATCTCACAAAAATCCCCACTTTTTTCAGGCAGAAGAAATAATAGGGAAAATCTGGAAGCTACCTAATTCACTTGATATTACTCCCCTTCTTTTTTTCTGTAGAGACAGTTGAACAATCGGGTCTATATAATTTAGAAGACATAATGGAACGAACTAGACATGCAATGACTCTACCAACGTCTTTGCCTGTGACAGATAGTGAACGGGATACAATTTGACAATTCCTGTAAGAAATAGTTTTGGTTTAATACAATGTTTAGTTATTGGAAAAATTATAACTAAAATTAAGTTTTTATTAGTTTTTTATTTTCTTATTTGAAGTCAAAGACCTTATATGTAATACTCCTTTATGGACAGTTGGTATGGGAAAAAACAGTTCGACAATATTCATTTTCTTCCTCGTTCGAGACACTTTATCTACACTGCGCATGCTTGAGAATGCTCAGAACCGAGCTGGAACCTCGGAAGATAAAGAAATCGTTGCCATTCTGTCTTTCTTAGTCGGAACAGCTTCCACTTATAGAAACTGTCCATATAGTATCATATATATGTCAAAAACAAATTTGACGTTTTGTTTATTTGACTAGTGTCAAAAGACGCGGAATGAAATATGTTTTAGATTTTCTTTCAACTTTGTACTCTTATTAATTTCATGTGTTATTCATCTCTACATATCAAAGATATTTACCTTTAACGTATACAACACACATAATAGAGTGAGAGCATACAATTTACAACGGCGTGTTTCTCATATTAAAGTCTTG
Source organism: Diorhabda carinulata (assembly GCF_026250575.1). Lineage (NCBI taxonomy): Eukaryota > Metazoa > Arthropoda > Insecta > Coleoptera > Chrysomelidae > Diorhabda > Diorhabda carinulata. Next base: position 19,846,365 of record NC_079462.1, read on the forward strand.
TCAAATAACTTGAGTTTCGGTCGACGTTCTAAACGAGTTGATACGCGTTTGTGATATGATTGCACTATGTTGTTTTCGAGACGGCTGATATGCTAATCCATAAGTGTTGTTGTTCCTTCGACTTGGACAAAATATTCCTGTAATGGCAAGGTACATTCGATTTGTGCTGTCCTAAAAAAGAAATAAAAGTGCATTATCACTACCGTGCATGTTATAATTTAGTAAGGTTCGGTTGGTGCTATCGATGAGCTGTGACAGATTTATTAATAAGAAACAAAGTAATCATTTCACATTTGGTAGAGCTGGAAGAACTTAAAATCTAGTAAAAACAATTGAATATCGGTCATGGATATCAACATGGACTTTACCATCTTCTAAAATAGACACATGAGGAATGGATCTTGCCCTGTCCCATCTAGATCCGCAGCTGTCATCGTTTCCCAAGAAAGTCCTATTTATTTTATCAATACTGAATTATTCTTGAAAATTTCCTATACACAGAAGAGCAATATTTATTTTTCCTAATATTTATATTTTTTCTATTTTATTTTTATCCAAATATAAAATTGGTTACGCTTTCTCTTTCGTAAATAGTATGACGTAGAATGATAGTGAGGGTGAGTCTGGTCAGCGCCCGTGTGCTAAATCAATGACTACATAGTTCAAACTCATTGTCTGGAGAAAAATAACTTACTTTGATTTCCTTCATCCTTATGGTGTATATGATAGGATTGGCAAACATCTTCATAATAATGAGTGTATTTTCTATTAAACGAACAATCATCACTTCATATTTATAATCTCGGTTGACTTTTTCAAGAGTTTTTCCACTTATTGGACAATCATCACAAGATAGTATGTAAAATAGTAGAGCGGGCATCCAACCAATAAAGCAAGATCCTAGAAAGATAAATTATCATTAAATATATTCCAATAAAACAATAACAGTAGCGATGGTCGCATTCAGTTGTACAACCCTTCGGTGATACATACGCTACAAACTCAACACGTTCTGGAGCGGACAAAAACTGGGACAAAACAAAACCAGAAGTTTGTTAAATCAACTGTGTTCTGTGATCAAACGTTAAGCTGTAGCCTTCTTAGAAGAAAAACGATTCTATTCGGTCAAGAGGATGAGAAAAATCAATTGAAGCTCCATAATTTAGTTTTGAATTATAATGTCCATTTGTATATACATATAAAAGTAAGTGAATGCTGGATACACATTGTAATTCTTTAAATAAATAAGACAAGTACTACCAAATAATGAACACTCGTTAAGTTTAATAAGAATAATTACGTTTGAATACACTAAACAAAAATCAACCAAAATGTAAAAAATACACTTGTCAAAAACTAATAATTTACATAAATCAAAAACGGCGAATGTTCATCACGTTCCCGATTATTACCGCTAAGCACTACGTCCGCTGAATGCGATCAACGATTAAGCTACTTTTAACTTAAATCATTATGAAAACACCTAATCGTTATAACGTTTTTTTTAACCGGGCTACCTAGCATTGGTTAACTATTCAATAAAAGAAACTTCACTTCTGGGAATAATTAGATTATAATTGATCTATTGAAGAGTATAATCAAATAGTTGATTTACTAAGAAGCCGGTTTCTATAGAAATATTAACCATAGGAAGACGGGAGGTATAAGAATAATAGACTTGACTTTGAGTGGTCGTTTTTATATTTTATGGGGACTGTGTTGTTTGTTGTGATAATAAAATTTTCACAAATAACGGAAAATTTCTCTCAACTCCGCCTACAGAGAGATAGAGTAGTCCGAAGGTTCTGTTGCCGGTTCCAAGCCCGGATAAAGGAGGAGAATTTAAAGGTGAGGCTAGCAATGTGACTTTTAGAAAATCCTACACTGCTCAACTAATACTATGGCATCGGAAACAGGATGGATGATTTTGGTAAACAACACGGCGAGAAAAAGGAGAAAACGAGAATGGAAACGGAATATACTCAGATTGGCCTGCTGGAATACCGCATCATGGAACAACAAAAATCAGGAAGACCTACTAGAAATTGCTATTAATAACATCGATATTTGCATGCTATCAGAAACCAAGAAAAAAGGCAAGGGCAACACGAGAAATGGGAGCTGTATTCTGTTTCATAGTGGAGTAGATAAGTACATCAGAGCACAGGCAGGAGTTGGAATAGTAGGACACGAGAAACTGGAACATCTCATTGAAGACGTACAGTACATACACCAAAATATAATGTATATGACAATAAAACTCGAAAACGATATAACCCATCTGATAAGCGTGTACGCATCAGATATAACGAAATCCAGAGAGGAAAGAGAACAGTTTTTCGATTATCTACAAAACACCCTGGATAGACTACCAAGGAACGACAAGGTATTCCTAATTGGAGACCTTAACTCAGGTATAGGTAATGATGCAATTCCACGTACCATGCAATGCTTTAACGAGGAAAGAAGAAATTAGAATGGTAACATGCTTCTGGAGTTGTGCACATATAACGAGCTAAGAATCAATAATACATTTTTTTAGCATAAGGATCAACAAAAATATACATTGAATAATACTAGGGGAGATAAATCGATTATTGATTGCGTGATCACGAACAGAAAAGTAGAACCGTAACATATCCTTGATGTCAGAGTATTAACATCGGCAAACATAGGAACAGAACATAATCTTATCTTGTGCAAGTACCGAACCGCAAGCATTCGGAAAAAGATGAAAGAACCCATCTACATCACTAAGTTCAACATAAAATCGCTGAAAGATGACAGCACAAGAGGATTATACGAACAGAGGATAATATAGTGCAAAGTGCAAAAGAAGCCATAAGAATAAAAAAGGTAAATACAAATGCTAAAGGAAAAACAAAACCTTGGCTCATCATCGAATTTAAGGAGCTCGCAAAAGAAAAGAAAAAATCGTACATCAAATATATCAACGACAGAAGCCCAGCCAAATACCAGGGCTATAAAATCGTTAGAAACCAAATAAACAACAGGATAAAACAACTAAAAAAGTAGTACTGGGAAAGACTCTCGGTCGAAATGGAGGGAGATCTATATGGTGGCCAGAGGAAGATATGGAATATGTTACGAAATAGAAGGAAACAGGTTAGGGAGGAAGTACAGGTGAATGAGATAATACAGGAGACATGGATTAAATATTTCGAAAACATGTATGGTGCGCCGAATGACAATGCATTGACTATTTAAATCACGCCAAACGACGACAACAATGAACCCGAAATAACGATGGAGGAAGTTCAGGAACCAATAAAAAACTGAAGAACCGGAAGACGCATGGCATTGATAATATGTATAAACAAGTACGGAGGAACAGAGTTACAAAAAAAACTCACGTTAACATCCCAGATGAATGGAAATCGATTATATCCCTACCAAGAAGGAGAAGAAAGAGATCCGAATAATTTTAGGAATATAACTGGTGCTCTGGTCGGTTCATGAACTTTTTACTTAGATATTGGCAAATAGAATAAGGAATAATGTACCAACTTCCGAAGAACAACAATGATTCAGGTCTAATAGATCAACAGTGGTCGCAATATTCATAGTTCGTTAGTTGGTGGAAAAGTCGATAGAATTCAATAAACCTATGTTTGTCTGTTTTGATGACTTTACCAAAGCATTTGATAGAATACGCCTGGGAGACGTGATTAGGAGTCTTGAGAAAAACAACATAGACTATAAGTACCAACGAATCATCAAAGAACTTCATATCGGAACCAGATCAAGAACTAAAGCTAAGGTAGGACTCTCTGAAGAAGTTCAAATTAATACTGGTGTTCAGCAGGGAGACAGACTTAGCCCAACCCTATCCAACATGATATTGGATCAAATTATCGAGGAAGTCAACAAAGTCAATGCAGGACGATAGTATTGCCGTAGCAGAAAATTAAGACGACTTACAACGTCTACTATATGAGATGAAAATTTCTGCCGAAAAATTTAATATGAGCATTTCAGTCAACAAGACAAAATCAATGGTAATATCAAAAAACCTATTAGATACAAATTGACAGTCGATAGTGGAATAATACAGCAGGTATCAAGATTCAATTACCTGGGAGTGGATATATCTAGTGAAATAAACCTGACAGAGTAGGCACGATCTCAAGCGATGAAAGCATCAAAAGTCAGCGGCTGTTTGAGAGATATAGTGTAGAGAAATAAAGCGATGAGCTCACAGAGCAGACCAGAATCTATAAAACGTGTGTGTGACCTATTCTCACATATGCCTCAGAAACCAGAGCCGAGACATCAATAACAAACAAAATAATGAGAACCACAGAGATGAAAATACTGCCAACCATCAAGGGAGTCACCCTCAGGGACCGAATAAGGAGTGATGGCATAAGAGAAGAATTGGGCATACAGGATGTGGTGAGATCCCGTAGAAAGAAGGCCAGAAGACAGAGGGGCAAAGTGGGCTAAAACTCAGAAACTGAACACACGCAGACCTGTAGGCAGAGCACCAAAGAGGTGGTACGAGAGCTGGAGTTCAGCTTCTCAGGAAGATCCAGGAAGAGGACCAAACGTACAGGATTGAACAGGACCTGCTCCTATTGAAAGAGGAAGAAGAAGAAGGAAAATTTATCACCAGCTGAGCAAGTTCAAATATAAATCTAGCTTATGAGTATTGTCTTAATGTCAACACTTATAAATATAAGTTGCGAAATATATTTGCTTAATTTCTGTTTGAAAATCGTATAAGTGAGTCGTTGTGAAATTTATCTTCTAGCATGACAACGATCCCAAGCATTTCTCGAAGCTGTGCAAAGAGTATTTCAAAAAATTTTAAAGGAAGAATGTACTGAAAGTAATGATTTAGCCGTCACAGTCACCCGACCTCTCAACACTGTTGAGTTGTTGTGGACATGGAAGTCAGAAAGCGGTATAACAGATTCATAATATATGTTAATAAAAGTTTATTTTATGATCATAAAATAATCTATAACTTAAAACTAATTGGCGATTGGAGAGAAGAATAAATATTGAAGTATTCTATTGGGAGAATAGTCCGCTGTTGAGGATTATGCCTCAGAAAGTGACGAAAATGTTTATACAATTAAGTGAAAAATTATGTAGGGCATCGATTGAAGAATGTTCTCAAAATATTTTAATTATGAGAGTTTTCACCACCCGGTTTACGATTGAAAACATTTATACAAAACCAATAAATTCTACAAGCAGAGCAGCAACATGAAATAATTCAGGCGGGTCTACTCAAAACACACATTCCACTGGACAAAAACTTCTTGTAGCATGTTATATTTATCATAAAAAAAAAACGAGAAACTTGCAAGAAACATCTGAAGAATGTAATGAATCAGTTTTGTATGAACATATAAAACCAATACAAAATGCGTCAAACGTTTCCAATTTTTTATATCTGGAAATAATTTTTTTCAAAATTTTTATGTTTTAACTTATATGAATCGTTTTTAAAAGTCTTAAATAGAGAGGATCTGGAAGGATTAGATAATTTGTGGTTCATAACAATAGATTAAGTAAGAATGTCAACAACGGTATGCATTTAAATATTATTTATTTAAAAAGCACTTGAACTTTCTAACTGAATTATTCGCCAAAATCATTTTAAAGTGACACTTTAAGGCTTGTTGAAATGTTAAGCTTCGTTTACACGAGCAAGTGAAGCTATCACATGTCGACGACGTCTGAGAGTTCTTCTAAATAATAGGCGTAAATAGAGTTTGACACCAATAAGTCGCAAAACTGGCGGAAAGTAGTTGTGACAAATATCGCTTGAACGACTAAATAAGCTCTGAGAGTATTCTAGAAAGCTCGAATTCATTTCCGTTGTTGAATCTTTGTGCGAGTGAATAGTGCAAGTAGCAAAGAGACAAACCGTTGGTGGTGTAAAGAATACGCCTTATAATGAATAATTATGTTTAAAGAGTTGTGTAAAATGAAATAAAAAATAATTTATAGGGATAAAGTTAACTAACAAGAAACATTAAAACTTGAAGTCGATACATTCCACACAACAGAGATTGAAATTTAGCGGGCATTACAAAATTTACGTACTCAAGTAAATCAAGAATAAAAAATATTGAAAAATTCCTGGGAATATTTTGAATGTCTGAAGTTTCTTGGTGACAGAAACTTCATGCTCAATTCATTTAGTAACATCGATTGAGCTCTGAGAGTATGCCTTTTAGCTATCTATTCTTTGATTCATATTCTTTTTTTAGTTTCCTCCCTCCATTTTTTTCTAAGCATGCAAGAAGAACGACAGCTGCTGCAACTCTCTTGCTACGACAAGATGTTTTCACGCATGCGAGAACTTTACCGAGTGTACGCACCATAGTATGCTAAATTTTTTTCTAGGAAATAGTCTCTAGCCTTCAAAAATTTGCTAATATGTAAATGCTAGCGCAAGTTGCTCTCAGAAGTGCTATAGTGATTTACTGTCACGTGTGAATGATGCTTTAATTTTAAACAGTTCATAATTACTTACCTAAGATGAAAAGAGTTGTATACACAGCTTTGATATTTCCTTGCAGTCTAGCTTGTTCTCTTATTACCTTCTGACTTGGATTATTCGCTTGTACACTTCGTCCTTTCGACTTCGAACTCCCAGATCTAGACACGTTCTTCCATTTATTCTGTTGTTTCCTTACGGTTATTAAGATATGAGTATAACAAGAAACCATTAATATTATGGGGAAAAAATAGAAAAAACTGTAGCTCAATCTAAAAGCGAATGTCGAGAATATTTGAAAATTACAAGTATTGTAATGGATGCCGTTTATGAGCTTTTCACTATTTTCCAAGGTTGATAATGCGATTAGAACTAATACAGGACATACCCATAATGTAGCTATAACAATTGTAACTTTTCTTTTGGTAACAATCACGTTGTAATGAAGAGGTTTCATTATACCAATGTAGTGATTAAAGCTCAAGGCCAGTAGATGCAGAACTGTTATAACGATACCGCTTAAGCGTAGTAATTCCGCCACACAAGTGAAGAATGTTCTCAATCCAAGTTTGTCAATAAGCAGTAAGAAGCCAGTCATACTAGAGCTTAATGCATCTGCAACCGCCAAACTCAAACTGATTTTTAAGTTTGGCGTTAAAGGGGTCCTTACCCAAAATACGCTAAGAATGACCAAACAGTTGACGCACATGGCCAATAAACAACAAACAAGGAGGAAGGAGATGCATATTTGAGCGATTTTGACGTACGTTATATAATCATAATCTTCATCCGTGTACCAATAGGTTAGATTATCGAACGTTTCATTGATGCTGGCAGTAGAAAAAGTTGAGTTTGGATCATTAAACTCCATGTTAAATTCTAAAACAAAATTGATTGATGTTAAAATGTGAAGTTTAAATGAGCCCTAGAAAAATAATGAGAGAAATTATCAAATCACAAATAAAATAAAAATAAAAATTGTTGATTAAAAAAATTAGTAGCAGCACTAATGAATGCAAAAGTTGGCCAAAAAATTCTAGAAACGAATAATGGGATTGTTGGTACACAAAACTGTTGGTGTCACGACTGCATATCATGGTCTGTAGCATCATTTTATTTTTGAGAATTAGCTTCAGGTCTGTTAGAATGTTTGAAGATGAAGCTAGTGATGATTAGAATAGTATTCGTGATAAATGCAGATACAGTTTGCATAGTATAAGGTAAGTAGATAAAGTCCTTCAATGTAGGCATTTAACTGGTATCACAATCTGATCAATTTTATCAAAAACTAAACTACGGTTTTTCTCATTAGTATCTTTAACTTAACTAGACTAACACAACGTTGAAACAACTCAAAATGTTTGCTTCTCGTAAGTCTTCTGGTCAGGTTCTTATTGTAGAGGAGCTGGATTGTCTCGACATTGATGTAGCGTAAGAGCCATTTCTCGTGGTTTTTAGCAAATTATCCAGTAGTCTGTGTAACGGTGTCCATATCCAAGTCACTGTGGAGGTAAGTGTTCCTATAATACTAGGAAGCATTAACAATGCTTCTCAATACTATGTTGCTATATGCTAGATGCTATATTTCCATACGGTCCTAAGATCTTGCCATTTTTATAGATTTGATTAATTTTTTCTTTCTAATGTAGCTTTATATCCAATGTGATACCCGATAATTTGCCAAAGCTTAGTCCATTTATTACTTTTATGGCCGTTTCCTCGTGATCTTTACCTACTGCTACTACAGCACTATTAGCAGCAAAGGTTGCTATCGTATTAGGATCTAATTGTGGAGTATCATAATGTAAAGAACAGCAATATGTGGTACACCTGCATTCATTGCTTTCATGTCACAATAAGCGTTCTCTTGGTCGGTTCTCAAAGTTCTGTTCGGAATGTAAGACTTCAAAAGTTCTGAAAACTTCTGAAAACTCTATATCTAATCAATTCCTAGCTTTATGTCGAGGAAGACAGTTGAACAGAGTTTTCTTTCTTCTAATGATTCTTCTCAATGATTGCATATGTAATCTTATGGATCTGATCAGAAATGGAGTGGTTCTTTACAAAATCCATCTAATAATCTTGAGCTAAATTTCTATCTTCAGTAAATGGTTTGATTCTTTTAAGTAATAATTTCCCGGACAACTATATTTATAGGTTTTTATGGGTGTGGATTCATTGCTATCTCTGCTATTTTCAATATTTAATTCTAAAACATGTATTAATAAGAGAAGTGAGTTTTAGAATTGCTTTACCCTGGAACTCTTTTAAGGTTTTACCGTAATTAAGTTATACTCGTATCTTGAAACTTCTTAGGATCAATATTTTCTTCAATTTCTATTGTATAGTGAATAATGATGGATAAATTAGTTCAATGAACTTGTAACGAGTTTCACTTCAATCTTTGAAAACTAGCTAGAATCTTATGGGTTTCCCGCTATGATCCATCTTCACCAAGACCAAAAAACTAAAAGTCGGAGCAATCTATCTTCATTTTTTTTCATTGTGAAGGTGTTTTGTACCAAAAATATGCTCTCAGTGTTTATGTCATCACTGAAGAATACTACATTGAAGGAATGAAAATATTGCATGAGCCAGTGAGAAGAAAAGGGCAACAGCTTACACAATTAAGGGTTATAACCACAAATCGGTAGCGCCTCATATTTAAAAAGTCTCAAGCTTCATCAGTGTTTTCGTACAGAGTCTATCTATGGATTTTAAATGGAAATACTGCTCTAGGAATGCCGGTTTGATAACAAACTGATGATTGATACTGATGTGATGAATGTACTGAAGGCAATTTCGGGAACTGTGTCCTAGACATTCCGCTGGGCACGTGTTTAAATCGGAACTATATTGAAATATGTCACTCACTGGATGATGAAAAATGAGAACAATGCGGAGTACTCAAGAGTATGCTCAAGAGTATGGAGAAATTCGGTGAAACTTGGTCATGGAATTTGCACTGTTAAATTATGTATGTATAACTTCAGATTCTAGTCCAAGGCATCAAGTCAATCGTTCCATCTTAGATTAAAGAAAATGTTTATTATTAGACTAGATGAATCGATTCATATCCTGAAACTTTTGCGAATTGAATATGGTGTCTATTCAATTTTTTTATACTGAAAAATAGAATAGGGAAAAAAGTTTTTTGGATGATGTATATTATTACAAAAGTAGAATTTTCAGCTTCTTAAAATAAGTATTTGCTAAAATTCGTTAATTAAGGAACAGAAAGTTCTGTTCCTTACCTCAGCTTTTGTTATTTTTGGTTAGATTACACTATCGTGACTATCGTATCATAAATTCATACATCCCCAAAATTCGTGGAAAATAACAAAAGATTGGAACAATCGCCGTATAGAAATTATAACAAATCTTACCTTACTTGATTGGTAACACGTGATTAATTATTTTGAACGTGCATGTATATATTGTTGATCCATAGATGTTGGGCTCATTTCTGAAACAATGAAAATGGAATGATTATTTGCATGAAATGAAAATTTGGTGTTATCATTTGGACTCCCCAAAATTAAAATGAAAAATTGTAATTCAAGATTTCAACTGTACAGCTGGATTTCTACTCCACTATTCAAACACCCTACTCATTAGAATCAAAATCGATCGGCATAAAAAAGCAATGAGGAATTTCAAACGATAGCACAACATTTTTTTTTATTTAAATTGAATACAAAAGCAAGAAAAAACAATTTCAAGTCATTTCCGACCATTTACAAAAAACAATGATAATGAATCTCCAAATTCATAAAAAGACATACAAAGAAGCTTTAGAAATGAATATTTTTGCTTTTATTTTAGGTAATTAGGAACTTTCTTGTACGAAGTTCCTGCGGACAATACGTAGAAAAGTTGAATAATAACATTTTTACAATTATACAGATATTGGAATATGATTTCCTTCAAATTATTCTCCCTGAGACAAGATGTACTTCTGCCATTGCCGTTTCCACTGTTGATATTATTGCTTAAAGTCTTCAGTTGTGACGCTGTTCATATGCCGTGCCGTTTCTGCCTTGATGGCTTCCACATCTCCCACATGTCGCCCTTTTAGCACAATTTTGCAAGCAAGAAGAAATCAAAAGCAGCTAAATAGGATGAATAAGGAGGGTGATTGAGCTTCGGGTCAAAAACTCATGCATAACGTAATAAAGGGATCAACATTAACTTCACATTGGATCTTGGTATTCGCGACTTTTTGTTCTCGGTTCTCATCTTCCATTCCTTGGTTTGAGATTTTAGCTCCACATCGAATTCGTAAAACCAGGATCGGTCTTCAGTGATAACTCCGCCGAGAAAGTCTCTCTTTTCCTTCTGTTTTGGAGTCAAAAGTTTCGGTACGATTTTCAATTTTAAGTTTTATTGTCAGAATTTCGTGAACGATTGTTTTGGGGATTGAAAGCTTGTCAGCTATAATTCCGCCTGTTAATCTACGGCCTTCAAAAGCACAAGCCCAAATTAGTTGAACATTTTCATCAGAACTCGATGTCGACAGCTATTCTGGGCGAAAATCTCCTTTCATTTCTTCTCAGTCTTCCCGGAATCTTCTTAACCGCTGGTTCATGGTTGATTTCTTCAGAGAATTGTCTTCGTAAGCTTGTTACAAACATACATTGAAAGAAATTTGATGTTGATCGATGTTCCTCAATCATAGAGAGATTCCGACGGCAGGTACAAAAGGATAACTTTCAACAAGCAGCCGCTCGCTTATACTTACACGCAGAGCACTCCGATTCGAATTGTGCGTTTATGGGGTTGAGTACAACAACAGTGCGGCGCCTGTCAGCTGTCAAATAAAGTTATTATTCAGTTTTATACGTATTTACCGAACAAACCTCGTATTAGACTCCAAATGTGGTGGTTACTCATCATGTTGAGTATTATATATGTTGAAATATTGAAACATAGAGCAAATAAATAAGATAAATGAATTCCTATATTAGTTTATAACACTTTCAAACTTTCCTCTTATTATCTAATTATTGCAAATAATTTGTCCCCATCTGGTATGATACTGTTTTATAAATATACTCAAATTTTCAGATACTTAAGACGGTTAATTTGAGTGAATGCTTTTTCCGTTTAAAAGTAGCTTGACAGCTATTTAGATTCAGTCCACTCAAATATATGAAATGTTCTACAACTATTATTTCCAGTAATATTGTACTTGATAATATTGTTCTAATTTCATCACATTCCGGTGGAAGAGTTTTCTTTACTTTTCTTAATATGCTCTCAAGTTATCTTTCAACTTATCCGAGTAAACATGTAGCATATTTGAGGAGTGCTATGAATCACTGCTTTAAAGCTGACCCACCCTTGTTTTACGTGGACGTTCAATAGCTCTGGGAATTCTTTACTTGTCAGCATTAACTTCAGCTTTTCATAATTTTGGAAAAATATTCTTTATTTATTCAAAAGCGTTAGTGAAGAACTCTCACAAATTGCTTCATAAGATCTACTTTAATGGAGGCTCATAATATTATTTGTCATTATAATCGGTTTATTTTTGACATTATGTTTTTCTTTTTTAAACTTGATCCGCTTAGGCTATGCGACATTGTGTTCTTCTTTCCGAAACTTGATCCGTTTAGGCCATGAGACATAAAATTTTCCTTTCTGAATCTTGATCCGTTTACACCATGAGACATTATGTTTTCCTTCCGAAGTTTGATCCGTTTGGGCCATTAGACATTATGTTTTCCTTCCGAAGCTTGATCCGTTTAGACCATGAGATATTATGTTTTCCTTTCCAAAATTTGATCCCTTTAGGCCATGAGACATAATTTTTTCCTTTCTGAGCTTGATCCATTTAGACCATGAGACATTATGTTTTCCTTCCAAAGCTTGATCCGTTTGGGCCATTAGACATTGTGTTTTCCTTTCTGAAACTTGATCCATTTATACCATGAGTACTGCTTCTAATGGAATGCATTGGCTCTAGTATCTAGATAGAATAGATATTGTATCTCTTCCCATCAGAGAACTTGCTATTGCTCTTGAAGTTAGATGCTCTCTTCTCCAAAATGTGCCGCTAGGAGGTCACTGACAGCATCTCTTCACCGATCCTACGCTAATCAAATCAATTCGTTTCTATTACATCGTCGACTAAAACAAACGACAAAAAATCCATTGCTTAACCATTTTAGACAATATCTAATTTAATTATTTAAGTATGAAACCTTTGATCTTGAAAATAAGCTAACGAACGACGACATTGGCACATTACCGACAAAATAGTGAACGAGGCTGTTGAGTGCATGTCGTGTTTGAGAAATGTCATTATTAAGCAAAACAAATACCTATTTATTGGGTAAGAAAGACAAATGATCGTTTTACCAGATTATTGAAAGTGATAAAACTAGCCAAATACGATGCTTTGACAATATGAAACAACAAGAAGAAACTTTTGTAATCATAGCGGATTGTTGATAACTTATAACAAGATAATAGTACAGCATTTGAAAGTTCTTGGTAAATTACTAACAACACGTAGATTAAAACGTGGAAACAATCTGAAGATGAATTACGGTACAATTCACCACTAGCTTGGTTCCCACGTCGAATGGTCTGTAGTAGTTCTGATTCATTATACAATACTCCTCTATGAAATTTGGTTGAATCACCCAATCCCTAAATTTAATTTATATTACTGACAATAATATTTACATACATGACAGAGAAAGTGATTTGCTCATCTGAAACCAATATAGTGATTAAGCACTTTCTGTACAAGTGACTTTGTTAGCTAATTTTTGTTGTTAATAATCATTTCTAATAAATTTAAGGTCTATTTTTTTACTTACTATAGGCTCAAATTTATCTTTCTAATGAAAATTTGGGAAACTAGTTTAGCTTTGAAAAGAACTTACAATACTTTTCCATTCGATTTCGAAAACTAAATGTATGGAACTCAAGTTAGAGTAATAATATAAAATAAGAAGATTTGTTCAAGGCTTTTATTGGTTTTCTTCCCATTCTGGCGTTTAATATATGAGTATTTATAATGTATACCTTTTCTATACGGTGAAATTATCTTTTGTAAATATTTTTAACATCGAGATATGCGTAATAACCTATAAACTATAACAATATTTGAGTTGGGTTATAATTGTTCCTGATAACCAGATAGATATCGTATTGATATAACGCACCAGTTATTCTTAATAAATACGGGGTGCTTTTAAGAATTTGATTAAAATATTTGATTATCAAGTCAAGCAATAGCCGTAGAGAGAGAGAAACACTACATAGTTGTGTTATTAAATCACAAAGAGAACATTTTTTAGACGTTATCAAAGTAATTTAGACGTACCAATTTGTTACGATAACAATGTCCAATAATCATTTCAAGATCGAGTGTTTCATTAATCTTATTATTTATTTTGTTTTTTTTTTCATTGTAATCATTTCTGTTTGATCATATAATTTCATGTATGGCTTGTGTCAATAGCATCTTCTAGCAATTCCAGTGGTAGCACTATAATCATCTCTTTGGTATGCTCTTTGCTCGTCCCGTATTTGACACTCCAATTTGCATTAGAATTCCATTCCACTTAGCCCAGGTACACAGCAGAAAGTTATTTTAGTATCTCGAATTCAGAGGAATCTCTTGCGACACTTCTTTATAACTATACTTTGAGAAGAGAGTTGTGAAAATAGAAATAGACCCATTTGAAAACATAGATTTCGAGATTACCAGAAACCGCACATAAAGCCAAAAAAGATAGTAACAAGGACTTCCAGAGAAAATCCAGCTCTGCAAATGTGGAAACTGTAGTAATCAGCAATATCATTTGCAAAACGTGCGTCAAATATTAAAAAAAACATCAAGTCAATCCTCAAACTTTCTAATTCACAACTATTTTTTGATATATTATTTTTCGTTCTCGATTTCAATGATTTTCAAAAATGTTCACCATTTGCTCAAATCTGGATGGATAATTAGTAGGTCACCGCCTATTTTTGGCTATCCCGAATCTAGATTCTCCTACTTACGACTTGTTGAAGTTATCTATTTATCTATATTAATTCGTCTGCAAATATTTTTTAGAATAATTAAGCACACGTTGCTATACGACGGAGTACTTGAACATTTGCAAAACTATGTGCGAAGAAATAGATCTGATAAATGAATCAACTATTTTTTTCATCATAAAACCGTGCTGTGCTTCAATATGGAAAAAAATAGAGAATTAGACTAAAGAAAAGGTTTTAATACTGGTCTTGAAATTAAAAAAACCACGACCGAGTGGAGCCATTCCGAAAGAAGACTTCCAGAAATGCTTACAGACATGGTTTCAACGTCGTGGTTACTGCGTTGAGAGTCAAGTATTATAATTTTATATTATCGTTTTTATCTTGCTTTTAATAAAAAATGTTCATATACAAAGTTAAAGACACATTTGTTTTCCTTACGTTCCTTCACGACGAGTTGAATCGATATGCATATGGGAAAGTACTGCGACTAGGGGTCTGAAAATTTGCTTGCATGGGTTTTCCGAAATGCACGTACCTGCTAAAATAATTTCAATTTTTTGAAACTTCTGGTTAAACCGGAATTGGACCCAAACTTCGTTATTTTAAACAGAATGATTTTTATGAAATTTTTGGAATTTTGGAATCTACGCAAAAAAATATAAATTCATGCAGCCCTTCATTAAAAAAATTATATTTCTAAGTTTAAGTGAGTCAGATCTAATATTTTTGGGATTTGGACAAATAACGACTTTCAAAATCTGTGAAAACCTTGACAAAAATTTATATAGGGTGTTCAGAAAATGGTGCTGAATTTCGCTATCTAAAAACTTCGAAAGCTTAATTTTTTCAAATGGCATCCCTCGTTTTTCTCTTTACCATTGGATACCATTGGATTTTACGTTTTAAATTAAGGGGACTTCGTTAGTGAATTCATATATCTCAAATTAACGGTTTTTGTAAAAACTTGAAAAAACTGAAATTTTCATGGTTTTTAATTGTCGGTTGTCTGGAGCGACCAAAAAAACAAAAGCGCTAACACATCAACAAACAAACAAACAATGAAAACAGCTTTACATTTAAGCGTTGCAAAAGTGTTCAATATGACCTGTTTAGAATTTATTGATTAAGATTATTTCCATTTACTGGTAATATACGGGGAATGTGATAGGGTTATTAAACGAGCCTGCGATAACTGGATAGATCACGATCCACCCCTGATACACTTACGCGACCCATTCATAATTGTAAAACCCACGGTCAGTTTGTTGCACCGTGCAGCAAATTGAATCCTGTTGTAGACAAAGAAGCCAATGAAATTAGAGTCTTGGGATACTTCAGAGCATTTACCAAAGCGGAAAGAGATTTGGGAATATCAGAGATAAGTATTCATAAAAACCACAAGTTCCATCCGTATTCAATCTCGTTGGTACAAAATTTAAAGCCAAGTGACGATCAAAGAAGAATGGATTTTTGTGAATTTATATTAATTAAAACTCAGGAAGACGAAAATTTGGACAGATGAGTATAAAATTCAGTAGAATGGAATATTTAACCGGCCTGACTCCCATTATTGGAGTGATACTACTCCTCACATGTTGCGTGAAAGATAGTTTCAGGGGTACTGGAGTTTCAATGTTTTTGCTGCGATAAAAAAAGGCAGTATGCTGGTGGTACATTTCTATGACAAAAATTTTAATGGTAATCTTACTAATTGAATTTGAGAGTGAATTTTACTTCAAATTTTTGTTTATTTTAGGTAACAGATATCTAGAAATATTAGGAAATTATTTACACCCACTAAATCTAAATTGGAATCAGCTGTGGTATCAGCCTAACCTAACGACACTATAATGCGATTGTAAATAGCTTTTTACAGACTCCTTTTGAGGACCGATGGATAGCACACGATGGCCTCCCCGTTCACCGGATATGACCCCATTAGATTTTTTTCCTTGGGGTCGTATAAAAGATATCGTGTATGCTTCGCCGCTATTTACAAAGAAGATTACCAGGAAAGAGTTCGGAATGCATTTCGAACTCTTTCACTGCAAGAAATTCGAAACGCCACTCAGCACGGGTTTTTAAGAAGAATCCATAAATGCTTAGAATTTGGGGGCAACCGTTACGAACATATACTTTAGTGTGTCCAAAAATTTCGAAAATGTTAAATAATTAAAAAATGGTGGACTTTAGCATACGATGCTCTTAGAAAGTTATATTGTAATTTTGCGTAGATTCCAAAAATTTAATAAAAATCATAGCTTTCCGTTTAAATTAACAAAGTTTGGGACCACTTCCGGTATAACCGGAAGTTTCAGAGAACTGAAATTATTTTAGCTGATACGAGCATTTCGGAAAACCCATGCAAGCAAATTTTCAGAACACTAGTCGCAGTACTTTCTTATATACATATCGATTCATCTCCTCGTGATGGACCCTGTATTTTGTATATATTCAAACAGTCTTTGGCTCTTTAACTTCTTTTTTGTTGCAACCTGTGAATATCCATCCTATTATAGAAGATTCTATGCAATTTTATTGTTCATTTTCTTCTATAAAATAAAGTTATCTATTTCATAATTTTTTTTCTTTGAATAATTAAACTATATTTGTCATATTATTGATATCTAAACCCGTTTTCTATATTACAATCTCCGTATTCCATGAATAAAAGCTACAGTTTCTATCCATTTAATGTCGAAATTGCATTGAAACGTAAAGCGCAGTAAACGAACTTAATTGAAAAAGTATATTACCACGTTTATATAGAATTGAAATCCAATCGTGTTTTGTGTTCCATTTTACTGATCATTAAAACGGCACTCTTTTCGTGTCAAATATCTTCGTCAACGAGAATTGGATTCAACCATATTTGACTATAATGGCACATGTTATCAAATTATCAATAGAGATGAATAATAGTAGGTTTCTTTTATTGAAAACAGATACATCACAATTAGAGTATGTGTATTCATTATACAAATTATGAAATTACCCTACATCATTTTTAATTATATAAACATTTTCCAAAGTTTGAAATATAATCCAGTGAAAAGCCAATTATTGTTTGGTTTTTATTAGTAATTTTTTCCAATATTTGGAATAATCCATTAATTTAAATAATGATTGAGGTAGAACACGATTTTCGACTCTCCGACATAGACCTACAAGAAAGAATACCACAACAACTGGTCTAGAGATGGTACTAAAGTTAAATCAATTTTTCATAAATATCTATGCGTTTACATGTATTAGGAGAAAATTGAAATCACCGAGAACACATTAGTTGCAATTCACCTGAAACATCTAGTTGAATCCATTTTTTTGAGCTTTAAATAAGTAGATCCGTATTTGATTTACAGTTTGTACTACTGTATGCACATAAGTATAGCTATTTGTACTAGATAAAGTCATATTACCTCATATTTCTCAGTTTTCCATAATTTCGGCACTTGTACAATTTGCAGAGAGCTTTTTTTAATTCAAGTTACTCAATGTTCAATTTTATTTTAATTTGATGCCTCCCACGGTTTTTTAATCTGCCGCATTTGTCAATCTCAATTATTTCGAATATTATGTTGCTTGAAATCTGTCAAGTTTTCTATAGAGGGAGTTTCATAAATAAAGTCGGTTTCTAATGATCATTTCGTATTATAGGGTTTTCACTCAACGTTCAGGAAGCTCTTTGACTCCGAAATACACTAAATTGAGTTTCATAATTCCACCAGACACAACCAGACTTTCCGCTCGAATCGATAACTCTTTGCAAGTGGATTTTTTCATCGCAAGTAACAATGAATCTAATAGATCTTTCAGCAGAAGGGATCTGTTCATACACTTGTTTATACTCCTCCACTCGACGTTTCGCTTGAATCTCGAAAATGAAATTTCGTGTGACACTATTCGAGAGCTTCTATAGATCCTAACTACTGACTTCAATTGGTGATGTATGGTATCTTTAGAAGGTCCATGGGAGTCCGATAAAAAACTGTGTCTTCCCCTTCAATTTGACATTTCATTGATGCAACGGCTGCCTTAAAATTTTATGTCCAATCATGTCGTAAAAATAGTCGAATTTCATATTTATCGTACTCATGATTTATCATAAAAACATATGAAATCGTTAATAAACAAAGAAAGAATGATTAAAAGAAAGTGAAACAATTGTACTCTTCATATAATTAGAGACTAGTCTTAACAAGTTACATGTTTGGGAATTTCCACAAATAAAAACCGATATTACTCATGAAACACCCTCTGTAAATCTCACCCAGTTATTATTACATTGATTAAAACAATTACGCACCAGTCCCTCCGCCATAAGTTAAAAAAAGTAAACTAATGATAATCAAACGGATAAAGAAGTGGTGCTTGATAAAATTTAATCGTAAGAATTTAATAGCAATAACTAGACATTTTTAACATTCTCATTTGAAAAAAAAAACAATATGGTTGATATTTTATAAGAATAGTATATTCGACAACAAGTGTATAATGATGGTTATTATTCACTAGAATGAAAATTACGACACAAGCTACAGACAAGTGAAAAATAGATAGACAGATAGACAGATTTATTGTCATTAGAAAATTTCACAATTTCATCGACAAAGCGACACAGTTATATATTAGGTAATATGAAAATATAAAATAAAAATTTGGCTTAATAATAGTAATTTTGATAAATATCACATCTTCACACTAAATTGAATTTTGCTAGTCTTTTGAGTCTAAGGTAAATTGTATAATTCTACGACATGGTCTTTCAATCAGAAATGCCTTTGTCAATTTTCGGAACTTATTATAGCTTTTATAGACAAGGAGTAGAGTATACTGTCTTAAGGACTATGTATAGAAAAAAATCGTACTTTGAAAAAATTATTAACAGATTCTGATCCTCTTATTTGTATTTAGCCCATTCCAAACTTCATTAAATATTTCATTATAACAAAAATAACTGAACATGACAAATATTATACAGGGTGTTTAAAAAAAGGTGATCCTGTCTCTATTATAGATAGAAAACTGAAAAATATGTTTGTCCAGTAAAAAATTTTCGTAACGCCATCTGTATTCAAGACAAAGGACGTTGAAGAAAAATTAATTATACACATTTTTTACGATTTTGCCGCAACTACTGGCAACATTGTATTAAAATTTTATACGAATATGCTTTGGAAGCTGATACATCCAATGAATTTGTTTTTATAACTGACTCGCATAGAGGGCGCTAGTTATATGATTCGTAGTATAGAACATAACATTTGTAATATTAGATTTATTAAGCAAAATATCAAATGAACATTCAATTCTACACCAAAAAGGTATTCTTGATGAGCTCGATACTGTGTACTGGTGTGCTGTTTTGGAATATTTTGATTTGAAATTTATGAAGTAAAAACGATGCTGGTATAAAGTATTGATGAGGTTATTAATTATTATTATTATTAATTAGTAAGCATTATGTGACTTGTAAGTTATTTTTTCAATAAAACGGATACATTTAAAAAAATTGGGACTGGGGGCTTTCGTTTCTTGTAACTTTTCACAAACATCAAGCCTAATCACGATAGAATCTTATTTTTCAAAATTGAATAAGTATAGGCACTTAGCTATTCGAGCCCATAGTACGAGACAAACAACAATTTGATGATCATGAAATGCGGTTCTAAGACTCAAACTGTTGTTTGTGAGTAACCTCAATAACCATAATTATTTAATATTTAATTTTACACGGCAATAGCATTTTCTCTGAGTTTGCCATGGAAAACTGTCTTTTATAGAAAGTATTAATGTTGAATCAATAATAATTACATTTTAGAAACCTGTTATTTGTTAAATTAGATATTGTTAATTAAAATGTAATCAAATTTTGCATACACTGACATGTTATTAACTTTAGGCGAGTGTTTAGGAAACTCTAGTGCAACGCGTTATGCAGAAAATATTTATCGAAGAAAATTAAAGACATAGTCGAGAAACTGGGAATGTGAGACCTAAAAGAATGAATTCTAGTAGACCAAGAACTACAAGAACCACTAATAAAGGAAATATGATCTTAAATTTAGTTGATCGAAATTCAACAGTTATATAAGGAATGTGGCAAGACAAACAAATACATCTTCTTCAAGTACTTGAAGAATACTTAAAGAGTAGCATCTACATTCTTATCATTGAAGACAAGTTCAAGAGCTCTTGCCAGACGATCTACCGGTTAGAGTGGATTTTTGTCAAACATTACAAGAAAGGACAGCCCTCAATCCAAATTTTTTGAAATGTATAGTTTTTACGGACGAGGTCACTTTTATCCGCATGTCAAGAGGGGCAATTTTACCTAACAAATTAATAGGTTACTACATTCTACCTGGAAATTTTAATGGTGATATGTACCTGGATTGTTCAAGCAATTACTTATTCGAGATATTAGAAGATTTAACGCTAAACGCGCAGAGATTTTATGTTTTATGCACGATGTAGCTCCACCGCACTTGAGCTCCTGTTACTATAGTTTAAATTCACTTTCTTATAAAATGAATCGATAATTAGGTGATTGTTGAATATTATTAAGAGTTTTTGGATTCCCTCCTACCGTCTGGAGTATTTTATTTGCCGTTTATTTTATTTCCTTTGTCATAGAACCATCTACCACCTATATCAACGAGCAAGGTGGCTGAAGACCTACGGAAGCTAAGCTCAGTGTTGATAATTCAAGAAAGGAGTTGTCACATTAGTTGAACAGTGAATTTTTACACGGTTTCTGTTTTAGTATTAGATATGGTAATCTGAAGGGTTGATTCAAGGTCTAGAATGTCTTTCTATTTTATGGAATGCATTTCGTTACTATGACAAACACCCATTATGGTCATGATACCTCAAAAAATTATATTCTTTATATTTATTCCATTACTCATTTTTGCGTAGTCCTTAAAATTGAGTTTGTTTTCCACTAGTTCGAAGATTGATATTTTAAAAGTTTTGTAAAATAATCCAAGAAAACGTTTTCATAAACAGAAATTACTTTATGGATAGTTCTCCATTCCGTGAAAGTCGCTTATGTTTGATTGTAGCTTTTCCTTGATCTTCCATTGATAGGAGTAATGTTTTAGTATTTACGAAGACTATATTGGAAATGGGCTTTCATTGCTAATTTTTTATCGAAGCTTGTCAGAGTTACAGCAAAAGGATCAAATGTATTTGAAGTAACTTCGGTGCATATATAAGCTTTTTGGTAATCAAAATGTGATTATTTGACATTGATATTATGGTTGTTTACCGTAAAGAATCAGTCGTAAAATTCCATTATTTCAGGATAATTTCCATGTAGTAGTTCTTAGTTGTTGAGGACGAAGCTGCTGTTCCCTCAATATTCCCTAAATTATCATGCGACCCACTTCTAATTCTCCAGCTATCTCCCTTGTACTGCTTCAGGGATTTTTCGACTAATTATGAATTTTCTCTATTGTTTGAATATATCCGCGGAAAACCATTTTTACCAGCAAGTTGCGGTCGCAGAGTACCTTTAAATGACGATCATTGAGAAGAAATAATCGTTGGTTTGTTGGTCTATCCGTAATGAGATGCTTCTCCGAATAACGTCTTACAGCTTTTGCTCTATTTCGTTAGCATTTATTCGTTTTCTTTTTAATAGAATCCTGTACTACTTAATTCCGAATATGTAGCTTCTTCTTAAGTTATTATTAAGACAATGACATCCAGCTCTCCTACCGACTTTTTGTGACGGTAGGTATGCACGTTTTCTACATTCTCATCTGGTATTCTGTATTCACCACATTGTTTACCCTTACTATTTATTCCAAATATAACTATGCTAATAGAGATGTTAATTAATTATTATTGATAACTTGTTGTTTCTCAGAGTATTTAATTTCATTTTATATTTTTGTAACATCAATTATTTGTGCAATTTCTACCACAAGCAGATTTAATTAATGGGAGAAATTCTTTGAAATAAATTATTTGAAATAATTATTTCAGGGATTTCACATGAATGAAACAAAATGAATTCATTAATTTTAAATTTACTCTCTATCATCAACAAATGATCATTTCAATTAAAAATTTATAATGTTTCAAAGTGAGAATATTGTTTTGAATTAATATAAACTGGATACGTACGAGCTGAAATTATTAATTTTATAGATTAATTTAATAAATAATTGTTATGTTTCATTCGTGTAAACTTAAAATTATCTGGTATGCGACATTTTGTAATTATACAAAAAATTTGAATTGGTTTAAAACATAACTCTAGTAAATAACTGCGTAGTAGGAACATCGACGTGTATTTATAGTTCTTCTAGTATCAATTGCAGATTATAAAAACGTAAGTCGACAATTTTGTTTGATCTAATAGGCGTTCTGGTACTAGAACTTCCTTTACGAGCTCTACAACCTCTTTACTCAGTTCTGGAGACTGATTACATTTTCGTAATTCTGATTTTACTTTTGCCCATATTAACTTTATAGGGTTAAATATGCAATAGTAAGGTGGTAGTCTGAGAAGAGTTTGACCCTGTTCTTTGTACAGCTTACCAATATAATAAATTTTACTGTAGACCTTTAATAACAGTAAGCAATTATTTGTTTGTTGGACTTTTTTTACGATCCCTGACAGGAATAGGAATTTTTTTTGCAGAGATTAATGCTAAAATATTTGTTACTACTACTATTTGGTATCTTAAGGAATTGCCGAGAGTGGTTGGAAACGTTGTTCATAACGATTACTGACTGTGGTGGAATGTGTTCCTTAAACCACTTTTTAAATAATTCTGCTGTCATATCTTCAATCAGCTGCACCGTTTTTGCTTCCAGCGTGTACTATTATAATGCGTTTCCCTCTAGAACATGGCCCCCATTCAAACAGCAAAATTTATTATTGTCAACTCTTTTTTCATTCAGTTTCATCTAGATAAATTATGTGTCTATTAGAACTCCGGTGGTCTTTTATCTGACGCAAATAATGTTGTAGTCATCGAACGATCCTTGACGATTCGGTTATTGCCATCCGTTCATTCAGTTTTTTATGTTTAAAGCCACATGCTGACTTAACTTGTCGCAATGTCCCTAATTGGTATAATTGTATTCTGGGCAATCTGCTACTTTTTGCTGTATTACAACTAATGTCGTAGCCCTGTTTTCCTTATATAAACTATAAATTGTCCTACATATAATACGGGTGCGGCAGCATAACTTCCTTTTTTCAAAAGTTAATAAAACTTATTGTATGAATCAGAAAATTTTTATTCGTTTTTTATAATACAGGCACATACATAAAGTTTTGTTTTACTGAGTTTTGAAGATCAAATCAGTTAGGTGACGTCCCCCATTCTCCATACACTGAGTAAACCGATTTCTGGCGTTTGTCATGACTCTTGCCAGCATAGCAGGCGTTATGTTGGCAATTTCTTCCTGGATGTTCGTCTTCAAATCTTGTAGGGTCCTTGGACGGTTCACATACACACGGGATTTCAAAAAACCCCATAGGAAATAATCACAAGGGGTCAAATCGGGAGAGCGGGCTGGCCACTCCAAATCGCCCCTAATTGAGATAAGGCGCTCTGGGAAGTGTTCCCTCAAAACAGCCATCGATGTTCTTGAAGTGTGTGCCGTTGCTCCGTCTTGTTGGAACCAAGTGTCCCCTAAGGCCAACTCATCTAGCCGTGGGAAAAAAAATTCCAGTAACATGTTTACATACCGGTGCGAATTCACTGTCACTGTGACTTCATTTTCCTCAAAGAACCAGGGACCAATAATTCCACGTGAGTAAATTGCACACCACACTGTGACTTTAGGTGAATGCAAAGGCCGTTGATGCAATTGTCGAGGATTGGTATCAGCCCAGTAGCGCATGTTTTGTTTGTTTACGGATCCACACAAATGAAAATGGGCTTCATCACTAAAAAAAACAATAGCGTCCTCAGGAACGACTTCCAGAAAAACCTCACACGCGTTCCTCCGAGAATTGAAGTCACGTTCAGAAAGTTCCTGCACAATTGCCATCTTGTATGGATGAAAATGAAGATCATCATGAAGTATTCTCCTCACAGAACGATCGGAAAGTCCAAGGGCAGACGCATGTTTGCGCGCAGAACGCCGTGGTGATCGCAACACTGAAGTTCTAACTAACTCAATGTTCTCCGGTGATCTAATGGGCCGAGGGACTCCAGTTCTTCGTCTTGTCACACTTGCAGTTTGTCTGAACGTAGTGACCCACGTAACAATTGATTTCCGGTCCGGGACAGGGGCCAAGGGGGCTAAATTAAAGCGATTCCGAAAGGCGCGCTGGGTTGCGATCACAGAACATCCGCTCGAAAAGTAAACCTCAACGGCAAACGCACGCTCCTCACTGTTCCAACGCATGATGGCGACTGAACTGTGCCGGGACAAAACTTTATAGTCCCCCCTCTCGAACGAGACCACTAGCACTCCGTTACGACATCTACCGACTAAATGGCGAACTTTTTAAAAAAGGAAGTTATGCTGCCGCACCCTGTATCTTGAGAAGCTTTGTCAAATGATTTTAATTTTGCTCCCCATGTTTTTTGGTTCTGTGAATGATCCTCAGCAACCCCTTTCGTGACTACTCGATAAATGGAAAATTTATTTCCTCTAGTCGATTCAGCAATTCTTATTATGATGCATCATCAGATTGCTGAATATTTTCTCTCATTAAACATTCCGAATATATTTAAAATAACTCACGGTGTTTGTATATTCAAATCTTTATTATTAAATTCATACCTGTTTGTATGCTACACAATGCAATTTCATTGTTTTCATTTATGAATTAAATGAATCTCACCAAGCCACGTCAATGCTTATCGCAGACTTTCTAGCAGGAATATTTCGAAGAAATTGTGTACGATGTTTTCATTGGTAAACAGTGCAGATGATGAGTCCAAGTGAACTGACGGTTTGTTAGATGTTTACCGAATTTTATATACGGGAAGTAAACAATATTTTTCATTCCCCAATTTGGTATGAGTGCCGTGCGTAGAACTATAACAGAACGGCAGAGCAGAATTGCTGGATATCAGAGAAAGATATTGAGGTCAATTCGCTTTTTACTGAATTTCAACATTTCATCATTGACCTGCAAGATTATGTCAAAATTGTGTTGAATGAGGTTTTTTTTAATTTTTCTTGAGTCCTACAACATCAACGCCTGCGATCGCTGAAATTACCATCCTATCAATATAAAAAAATCGTTATTGGCGAAAGTTACACGAGCAACACATATACATACATACATACATGTAGTTTATAAAAAATGTAGCGTGGATTGGGTTATAATTCTATTCAACTTCGTGTAACATTTTTAACAAAATTGACTTCATTTCCACCTTAACGTCAGTTTCTGGATTGTAAGAAATGTCTACTTAGTCATCAAGTTTCTCATAATTACAGTTGTCTAAATTTGCAAGTAAATTTTTCATTTTTCCAATATTTTTTTCCTTCTTGTAATTTTCCTTTGTCTAAACTTTTAGACAGTAACATGTTTTTTCATATATAGTGCACATAATTGGCATTTTTGCCAAATATTAGTGGAGCAGTTAAAAGTTTTACTTGTACGGTTATTCACGAAACACTGAAGCAAATCAACTGAAAAATCTAATCCTCATTCGATACAAAACAAAAGTAACCAGAATCTTGTATTTTTACATCACTTTAGATATATGTATAGACGAATAAAATTAATAAAGCATGACTCGAGAGAACTTGTATTTCAAATTTCAAAGATTTCATCATACTGTGGCAACACTGGTTTCGTTTGGGCGGATTAGCCTCTCGTCAATATTTGGAGTCAAGCTGGGAAGTATTTCTTCTAAAAATTAAGTTTGTCTCACTTAAAGCACCCCGATAATTGTCCTTATAATAAAAGCTTTGAAATTTCTCCATTGAAATAGTCATTTCAACAAGTGGCCACAGTATGATTAATGAGAATATGAAGTACGTAACATAATATCAATCCTTGACAACGAGTGGTGGTGATAATTTATGCCACATAAAACGTGCATCTTATTTTTTTAGAAAGTTTCAATTAGAAACATAGAAAATACAATTGTGAAAATTGAGTAGTATTAAGTGCTACGAAGACTAATAGTAAACGGAAATTTTAATACAGCAGATTTTTCGTTTAAGTACGCCAGTTGTCTTTTGCTAATATGTTTGTTGTCTGGTGTTTGTCTTTTTTATTTTGAAAAAATACTTTATTTACAATATACAATTTAACAGACAAATCAATACTTTAACAGTGAATAACAACAAAACAATGAATTTATTGCAATGAACTGAATATTTATTTGACTTGTGTTGGAATCCGCTGGTTATGTGAATATTATTTTTTGCTCTTTGGAATCTGCTGATCGTGTAGCAGTTTCGGGGACCTTTCACATTCCTATGTAGCATTTTACCCCGTGTGACGTTTCTAATATATATTTTAATGTTATTAGTTGTATAATCAGTTTATTTTTAGGTTTTGGTTGTATTATTCCTCAAGGTGAGGTCCTGTCCATCTGTTGTCTGGTTAACGTATATTTATCTAGTCCCATTTTCATTTTCAATATTATTGTCTATGATGTCTCGATGAGTTGCGTGTGTTTAGTCTCCTGGTTTTTCGTTTTTATATAATATATACTATTGTTTGTATGTCGTCCTTAATACTCTCGTCGACGTATCTGTGTCTTACGGTGGGTAATCGAATCCTTTACGTCGTGTAGGGTGTGTTTTGTCTGAGGTTAGTATTATTTCAGTCTTGTTTCATATTTTTAGACACAGTTGATTGCTATTCAGTTTTGGGTATATATGCCTAGATTCATTATTCGTCGCCTGTCACAATCTGCTACGATCTTGTCTTGTCTTTATTAATTCTTTATGGCAGTAATATTTGCTGATTTTTTTATATTCAATTAACTGCTATACAAATCAAAAATAGCAATTAATTGTCAGCTTGACGTTGGTGATAAAATGACAATGCTTATGATGCTATAGAAATCGCTTAAAGCTATTCATAATTTCCTGTGAAAATTTAAATTAATAAAAATCCATAAGTTCTGCGTGAAAGATAAAAATATTTTATTTATTTCACGAAATACAAGGATATATTGAAAAATTCTATCACTCAACATATTCTCCTCTTAATTGGATACATTTATTATACAGCGAACCTGCAACGACTCTAGACCTTTCTAAAAAAATGTTTCTTCTTATTCTGCAAATCAGACCTCCACAGCTTTTATTACCTTCTCGTTGGAAGAAAATTTACGACCTTTTAAACTTTTTTTCAGTTGAGGAAAGAGAGGATAGTCGGACGGAGTCAAATCTGGTGAATAAGGGAGGAGTTCTAGTAATTCAAACCCTAAATCACGAATTTTTTGCATGAGAACATGAGATTTTTGTGCAAGGGCGTTGTTCTGTAAAAACAAAACACCTTTGGATAGGTTTCCGCGTCAGTAATGTCGAATAGTGATCTCCAGTTATTGTTCTATTCTTATCCAAAAAATCAATCATGATTACTCCATGGCCATCCCAAAAAACTGAAGCAAAAACTTTTCCAGCAAATTTTTGGACACGAAAAGGTCTTGGAGAACCAAAGTGTCGCCATTCCATCGATTGTTGCTTTGTTTCTGGATCCTAGAAATATACCCTAAGTCTCATCCATAGTAACAATTCGGTTTAAGAAGTCTATATGGTTTTCAAATCGAGCACGATGCTTCTACCCTTGCACGCTTTTAATCAACATTCAAACATTTGGGGATCCAATTTGCAGGAATTCTTCTCATGACCAAACTGACGTGAACTATATAATGAACGAGTTCGTATAAAATATTCAGTGCTTCAGATATTCGTTTTAGCCCAATTCGACGGTCTGATAAAATCATGTCATGCACTGCATCGATATTTTCGGGGACTGACACAGAAACTGGCCTTCCCGATCGTTCATCATTTCAATGAAAAATTTACCTGTTTTGAAGCTTGCACTCCAATTTTGCACACGATCGCATACGAAGGACATTGATCATCAAGGGTATTAAGCATATCTTTGTAAATCTGCTTACCTCTTAACCCTTTTAAATACAGGTACTTGATGATGGCTCGATACTCCAATTTTTCGATTTTTACAATTTTGGTGGACATCTTTTTTCTTTTAATTTATTGCGTAACTTTGGTTTACTTTTTTGACGTCAAACTTTACACTGACACTTCTAATAAGTTATTGTTCGTTGCTATGGTAACGCAATATTTTGTTTATGCATGCAACTGGTCTGGGCTAACTAGATATCAATACATCCTCGTATAATTATATTTACTAGTTTCGAAGTCGCTATCAAACTGCAAAAGCTTCGTCGACTTTCATCATAGTATGAATAATTATTTCATTTGTGTTAGTTTCTTTTTTTCTCCAACAAAAAATCATTAAATTAACTATTATTCAAGAGAAATAATTTCACTTGTATATCATGTTCCTTCACATAATTGACATTGTGGGCATAACAATAAATGTATTCGTAATTAACTACTTGATTAATCTTTAGTTGCATCTTTAATTCGAATTAAAGGTCACTACAGTTTTTCTTTCTCTACATATTAGCCATAATTTGAAATTAGTTCCTTTCAATTCCGTTACTAGCATAATACAGTACTGTGCTAATAGGTTTGTTACTTTTGTAGAAGTGAAACATTTCCTTCAAAGGTCTCATACAGTATGAATTTCGTGCTCATCCCTAAGGCAGTTAATTATAAATTCTAGGATAACACGCGCTTGAAGATAACAATATATACGATAAGGTCAATTTACTAAGCTATAGTTTACTTATGCTTAGAAAAGCATTCTCTTAATTAGCTCCATTAATTGCAATTACTATGTTTTTACACGACTTCGAATAAGAGAAGATGATGTCAATAAATTTTTTGTTCTGTTTTCTTTTCACGAATTTGGTAAAACAATTTAATTCAGAAATTATTGAATAGATTTTTTAAAAAAGGTATTATAGGGAAGATGTGAGTCGTTTCTAAAGTATATCTCTGTACAAAATTCGGAATTGCTCTATCAAGAGTAACCTTAACCTAAAAGTGCTAAAAAGAGGATTGTATATAATTAAGGAAACATCAGTGAATGAACTTAGAATATGTTTAATTTATGGATTTGGATTTGAGAGGTTTGTGGTTTGAGAGCTGGGATTCAAATTCAATATATTGAAAATCCAAATTTATTTTAGCCCACATCGGTTCTAAAAACCTCTATGTATAATTCAAACTGTGAAGTGTAATTTTTAAAAGAATCAAGAGATCCAGTAACGATATATGTTTCTAATTATTCTTCTTCTTGTGCCATGTCCATGATTGGATTGAAGCAGCCTTTCACTTATACTTGTGTTTTGCTCTCAATTTACCACATTTAGAAGAAACCTTAAGATTAACGACGGATGCAAACGTCTTTGATGAGAGACTATCTAGGTATTTTACTGTCGGTGGTTTGCCATTGCCAGGTGGCATCCCATATTTTCCATTTTCGATGTTTTCCCGTTTGAATCTTAGCTGGTTCAATCGCAGAGTACTATCGCACTATGCCACGGCGACCTCATGTTGCTGATAAAGAAACAAAAAAGTAAGTAAAATAAATGACGCGTTGAAAACATGAATTTATACTGTATATAAAAAAAATGTTGAGTGAAATGCTGTACAACAAAGACTCCATCACTCAATTAAAATCTCGTTAAAGTTTGTCCATTAGTATAATGCACATAAGCTTTTATTATCTCAATAAGTACTTTCTCATCTTTTTCGAGAGAAAAAATTCAATAAACACCAAAGCCAGTCATCGGTCTATTTGACATGAGCAGCTCACATTTTAATTCTATGAAAGTAGCATAAATATTTCACTATATTCACCCATAGTTCGTTGTTGAGAAAGCTGCTAAAAAAATACACATTGGTATCATTTATACTTTTACGAAATTCAAACGTTTAATTTAATAAAATACTTAGCAACGAACTACATCGTAAAAAATGGAGGGAATCAAATATTGACAACTAAATTATAGATTAATACCTACTGACACTGGAAGTGTTACAACCAGAAGAAAAAATTAATTGTCCTTACATTTTGATTACGTAGCCTTACATCATGAATCGGAGAAATTTTAATAATTTGATGGGACTTACATCTGGCGATAAGGTTTGCCACGACAAAATATTAACGTTAACTTCTTGGAGTAACTTCATAGTTCGAAATGCCACATGTTAGCTTGGTTTGTTTAGCTGAAAAAATGAAGGACATGCAGAAGGACCTTCGGTTATACATACATGGGGTCTTTCACTGAATATCCTCCACTAGATACATACTTCGATATTTAAACCCCTTCCCACATACAAGGCCATCATGTGTTAGCGTTGTAAGCAGAGTCTAAAGACTAGAGTGCAACTGGACGTAGTGAAGAGAAAAGAAAGAGAAACCGGTAATAATAGGGGCTTGAAGGCATACATCACTGACAGAAGAGAGTAGACGAGCGACTCTAAGGAAAAAATGAGTGAAGTTTTCTTACATAGAGAACAAACCACCTTCTTTCAAGCCAAAGTATTCGCTCTGATGGAATGTGGATGTGCGATACTTAATTGATGCTATAGAAGCACAGTAATCTGCATATGTATGGACAGCAGAACCACCTGTATGTGATAACGGCTAAAACGGTTTACTCTTAGCTTGTGCAAGAGTATAAAGAAGCCTTATAAGGGCTAGTTAGTGATGACTGTAAAGCCCAGTTCGTTTTGATGTCCGGTTACTCAGGCAACAAGTGCAATGACGACACTACCACATCTCTCTTTGTGAAGATAGATGGAAACACTTGGTATGAAAACGGATAGGGCACATACAGATGGAGTTTTTGCTCATCTTATTAATCAAGTCAGTTTAAATCGGAGCAAATACGTCTAGACCCAGATCTATTAGCCGTACATAGCCATCTCTATGCTAGAGGTATTACAGACAAATCCATTTGTTGCTAGTCCATAGAGAAGGAAGAAACCGCAGACCGTCATCGGTGAGTAGCCAATACTCATAACTGCAAGATTTAAACACATGCACATGTCTTAGAGGTTGATCCGTGACGTTAAAAGGCTTAAGTTGATCAGATTTTTAAAGGATAACGGCCTTTGATAGTTTTAAGTGGGTATATGTGCGCACTGGTCCTTAACCACCCACAATCCAACTATTGATGGCTTTTGTGATGCAGTGAAGCGGTTTGTAGTAAATCACAAATATGAGAAAGTCCAGCTTTTCCACTGCCAAAAGTGTTGATCGGTTACAGTCTTGTATACATGCCATTTACCTATTCTATTTTTATCATCAAAATTCAAAATCCTTTTCTACATGTTATGGTCCATTTCTTTACTAGTTCAAGTTGTGTATATATATAAGAGACGTTCCATATAACCGTTATTGTTTCTCACTTAAAGTTTCATCACCTTATGCTTCTAATTCTGAATTTCAGTGTGTCTAAACGGAAGCGGAAGTTTTTGAAGCGGAAATAGAACTTCAATTTGACGGTAATATTCATGCTGAGGCAAAACCCTTACAGTTTCGGTTTGCAACACGATCAAATTGCATGACTTTGATTTGTTCACGCTGCGATTCCAAAGAATTTATTAATGCCAGATGACTTCAATGTTAACGTGTGATGTTTGAGCTTTGAAATAAATGCTATTGGAATTTCAAGAAAACTGTCGCCTGTAATGTATCTAGATATATGAGCGAGAGACAATGTCTCAATAATTTTAAAATCCGGTGATCATTGAAAAAATATAACATAAGGCAACTCGATAACATATTTATGTTTTGAACTGTTATCTATTCATCTATTAGTTACATAGGAAAATTATTAAAGGCAGATGTTTTTGACATTATTGAACAAGGTTTCATTTTCAAAGATCCATATAAGAATCGGATAGACATTTTACAATTTGAATTAATAACACTGCTGGACAACAACATTTTTTTTCTTGCCGTAACGTAAAGCTGGATAGCATACGATAGTAGAATGAGCATTAAATATATTTTGACAATGTATATGGACTAAATTTGTATAGTATTTAAAATTTCTATATGTAACACATTTGATTTTTGCCTTTTATAAAGGGGGGAGGTCATATCTTTCCTCTTAAAAACGCGTTGTGGAATTTCCATTATTCTAATATCTTAGTGGAGCCTTTAATCCCAATGGAAACGGAGAAAATGGATTTTCAATGACCTTCGGTAGCTAAGCGACTAGGAGTCTCAAAGGTTATTAACTAGCTACTCGTAATTTGAATCAATATTGTTGCTCAAAAGTCCCCTCATGACAGTTTCCAACCTGTAAGCTCTTGCTAAGTTTATATATGAAATTAATATCGCTCAAAGCTTTCTAATTTGTTGCCTAATGAAAATATCCTTCTTTAATTTGGTCTGACTCAACTGGAAAAAAAATTGTCTTAAGGATTTGAATCCTTTATTCAACTGGTATTGATGGTTTTAAATTTTCATAACATAATGACACAGCTTTCAAACTATGTTACAAAGAGAAATCTTGATATAGAGTCTCTGCATTGAACCATTGGCATCCGTACAGACGCATAACGAAATGTGGTAAACCTACTCTATGAAATCTTTCTGCTTGAGAGGCAAAATATTCCATTACCCGAAACAATTTCAGTAACAATATCATGTTTGAAGTGTTGCTTGTGCTTGCATTATCACAATCTAGCGATTGTGATTCAATTGGTTTAATTTCAGCATCAACAGTCACTAAGCTGGAGCTGTTTTTGTAAAGGACATCTCTAACGGCTAGGTGAATACCATGTGCAAAACATAACTGATGTTCGACTTCAATCAAATGTCCGAGTACCATAACTGACGCACCATCTGTTGATTTATGAACAATGTCATTTGTTAAGTTGAGATCAAATTCTTGTAATTTTATTTTCAAATCTCCAAACATTTTTCCGTTGGCACTTCTCCCTCTAAACGGGCTAGTCCAATGTTCCGTATGTATCCTCCAGTAGAATGTGCGTTTATGTTTAAATACGATTGCAAACCGAATACCATTCGTCAAATGTTGAGCTAAATCGGTGGCGTTACGATATTTCTTTAATAACTTCTATTCTTATCTTCTTGCTTTATTCAATGATCACGGATTTTATTATTGCTGCTGATTTTCGTAAATCATTATATCTTCTTGCATGTAGCCCTTTTCTTATATCCTCCGAAGAGCAGAAAATTCTAAATGGTAGTCCATCACGCGCAACCATACGAGCCAGGATTTCACATAACTGTTACTTCTTTTGATTTTGAAAGTAAGAATTTAATGGTTTTGGTAGCTTTTGAATAGAACAAGACGCATCATTTTTATTTCATTTAATATGCTGCTACGCCGCTTTTAGTTTTCAAATTTATGTTATATCGAGTTTTCAAGTGGGCGTGAAGGCTACTTGTGGATACTGTCTGACATTTGATTTCTTTTGTGCATTTCTTACATTTTGCAGCTAAATAATAATGCCAAACCGAATTAACATCGCTAATTTTAAAAAAGTGGATCTAAGTTATTAAGGAACAATAAAATTAGTTTTATTAATAGGAAATTTATATATATATACATATATATGTATATATGGAAAAGAACTGCGACTAGTGTGAAAATTTGCTTGCATTTCAGCTAAAATAATTTCAGTCTTCTAAAATTTGGTTATACCCAAACTTCGTTATTTTAAACGGAATGCTATAGTTTTTATTAAATTTTTGCAATCTACGCAAAATTTCAATATAACTTAATATATGACATTATGCCTAAAATTCACCATTTTTTTATTATTTCACATTTTCGAAATTTTTGGACACATGAAGCCCTCCAATAAAAAAAATATATTTCTAAGTTTAAGTCTAATATTTTTGGGATTTAGACAAATAACACTTACAGCTTTCAAAATCGAGGATTTTGACCCACGTAAGCAAATTTTCAGAACACTAGTCGCAGTACTTTCCCATACCTATGCATATCGATTCAGCTCGTCGTGAAGGACCCTCTACATAAATTTACAATCAAAATTAACACTCATATTCACTAGCGCATGTGGATTTTTGAGAGCTAAAAGTAATTGCAACATGTTGCCAATCGAGCAACAAATTAGACAATAAAGACAAATGTTTATCTAATCTTATCTAGAATTCACGTATTTCATGGTTTTTAAACTATAGGACTACCAAATTAACTTATATATATTAATTATTGCACACAAAATTAATATCTTTCACTCTGAATTTGTGTCTACGTACTGTAAAAACCTTCCGCACTTAATTAACAGACTTATTTGATTGAGTAAATGAGGGATTCCAGGAATCAAGCTTCTGTGTAACGTGTATCAATTAGCGCTAAATACTTTTCAAGTGAACAAAAAGTCTAAAGAAGCTCATAAAATGTTAAAATATATAATAAAAAAAAGATAATGTTGTAAATTTGAAGACTGTTTAAAAGTGGAATGTGCCTCACAACACATAAATGTGGGCAAACAGGAACTCTTAAATACTATGATAGAAAACTCAATGCATGAACAAGATGTTCCATTTGAAGTATTAAAATAATTAATGTTTTAATTTTGCCAAAATGTCCTTCAATATTTTAATACTCCATTACGCAATGTTGGAACATTGAAAATTACGATTGATAGTTAACGATACCCAAATTAATTATCTATGAAGAATAAAAATTGTGATCAAATATACGGCATCCTACTCATAAAATGTATGATTGATTTGTTTAACTACATTAAGGACATACTTTATGCTTGAAAATAATTTAGGTACAGTTGACTCATTATGTAAACCCACATGCTTAAAATCTTTTGTGAAACATTTTTGAAAAAAATAATGGTAATAAGCCTCATAATGTCTACGAATTATATGTATTGATTACATGAAAGAAAATAATATTTTATGTTATTAATTGGGAAATTCTCATTGTTTTTCATTAGTCTGTCACAATTAACTTTAATTTACAATGAAATTGTTCACAGACTTTATAAGGGTGAAAAAATCAATCTAAAGGTCGATATGAATTAAAGAGAACAGATAGGATCAGGATAGACTGAAATGCTCACTAATTAGACTGCAAAGTGATTCGAGGGTACTAATTGAATTTTCTATTAGGTATTCGATTTCAATATAAGATGTCTGCAGGTTTTTTTTTCTAATTTCTGTTTATCCATTCCGTATAATATGATATAATATAAGAATAAATATAAATATTTTCTTAAAGTGGAATTTTATTCACTTTTTACTGTGAATATGCTGCTGAGCTTTAAAATGATAAGAGTGAATGAGTGAATCTTAAAATTTACTTATCTTCATTTGTTCCATATAACAGTAATGTAGCTGACTAATTTTACTTTGAGCTTGTTAGACTATAGTAATTCAGATATTGAATAATGTTGAGTAAATCTTAGAAATTATATTGAATCACAAAAATTTCAGACATTATTTCTACATCTTCCACAATAATCAAAATAGACATAAGGGCATGAAAAAATTTTCTAAATTTAGAACTTTTATTGTAGCTCTACTCAAATGAACTTTCTTGTTCGTAATAAGTTGTACATGTTCAATAAAACTTCAAAAATCATATGACAGATTTCCTTTTTTAACGCTGACATGTTTTTTCAAATCATAAGCACTAACGAATTTTGAAGGTGTGTTTATTCCTCCTCATTTTCATTAGAAGTTGTTGAAACATAATTTCAAATACTTGTAGGAGAATATGAGAATTGATTCAACTTATATCCAATTATTTTCCGGTTATGAGTAACAAATGTGGATTTAATAACAAAAATGATGAGCTTGTTTCTATAGTTTTATTGAGATCAAAATAGGGATGAAAGCCTGAAGATAAATTTCAAATGGAAATAATTATTTTCAAAGAGATGCTATAAATTATGGCATTAATTGGCATTCAGTCATTTTCAGCAAAATCCTTCAATTATAGAAGTTTTAGAGTTGTTATTGAAAGTTAATTGGATAGGGGTTTTTCTGTAATTCATTATATAGGGTGTTCTGGGACTTTGTACCAAAAATTTGGGAATGAGTAGATGAAGTGAGAATAATGCTTTGACATAAAATAATTTTCATACGACCCCTCGTTATAGTTGCGAAATCAGAACCTTTA
The DNA here is from genome assembly GCF_026250575.1 of Diorhabda carinulata. Classification (NCBI taxonomy): domain Eukaryota; kingdom Metazoa; phylum Arthropoda; class Insecta; order Coleoptera; family Chrysomelidae; genus Diorhabda; species Diorhabda carinulata. Next base: position 19,883,052 of record NC_079462.1, read on the forward strand.
TTTGTATTTAAGTATATTTTCTAAATTATACTTTCGAACATTATGATTTTTAATGAATTCATCAATCGATTTTTGAACAGAAAGATACTCTTCGTTTAACTTGATAAAATTCATGGTTTAGGAGATAGGTAGATATTTAGGTCGTTGTACATGCCAAGGAAATCGTTTGTCATAAAGAGACATTCTGAAGAAAATTATCATAAATTGTTTTTATTTGTTGAAAATACTTACAGGAGATATTAAAACATAATCAATTTCTAATTGGACTGCATACTGTCGAACACCGTGTTACTTACATAAGGAAAATATTTTGTAGTTCAGTCTACAAGTAATCAAATAAAAACAAAAAACATAATAAATGTTTGAAGTTGGCACCTTGCACTTTTACACACTTCCGGAGTCTACGGAAAATATTTCTTCGACTTGGAAGAGCATTTCAAGATTCTAGCCCATAGCGGTCCAATAGGAGTTTATTCCATCGATTCTATAATTCCTTGTGTTTAGTAAGTAGTAGCTGTTATTCGCCGGGGCAGATATGGTTATGAATCTTTTGGATCGTCTAAGGTCTGGAGTGTTTTTCTAATGAGACTCCATCTTACTTTAGCTATCCACTCAGTTCGTTATTGATGTGGCAACTGATGAGGCTCCAGTAAAGCTGTAGTTGCATTTTTTTGGCAAGGCTGTGTCCTCATTGCCTGTAATTCCCTGGTAGCTTGATAGCCACATTAGAGTTACTTTGTCCCTGTTAGCTAGTGCTTTTATAGTTTGTTCGCACTCCTGTACTACTTTGTATGTGCACTCAATAGTTTCGAAGCTACTGGGATATCAGAGAGAATGTATGGAGAGTTCGCATTGTGGTCTAAAAATGCCCAATACAACGACTCGTGCTAATTTAGAGCTACTACTAGTACGAGATCATCCGTGTAGCCTAGGAATGTCAATAACCTTTTCTCTGTCTCTAACCAGGCAATGTAGTGCACTGGTAGTGAACTTGCATTTTTGATGAGCGAATTATTTTTTGTGAGGTGGCTTTCTTGTGAGATTCATGTTTCTGAGGTATTGTTCTATGGTTTTCATCATAGTTTTTAGGAGAAGGTGAGGTTAATCGGGTAATAGACTGATACTAAGTACCCCGATTAATTTGTTACGAATAAGTTCGTGAAAAGGGTCCCAAGGCCGACCCTGTCCAACTACAATGGAAATTCTATGAATCGGCGGAGGCGGCAACCTGTGATGAACAATAAAAATAATTGGTATTTCGGTGGACGCGCCTCTTTTGATGTTTGTGTGTAAATAATTTTTTATAGCAAGCGGTTCATTTATATTGTTTCTTTTAAAGATTCCTGGGAAGTCTATTCATTCAATTATTTTATTTGTCTATTTTTAGAGCTAGAGAATTCTTTTGAGATAGGTATAGAAATAAGTTTATGTAGCGCATTGAGTGCAGTCTATAATAAATAGTCGTAGTGAACAGAGAATAAGCAAAGCAATCAAAGAATTTAAATAAATAATTTAAGTGATAGTTATAAGTGAATCATTATAATTTCAGTGTAGTGTGTGGTGTGTAAATAAATTAAGAACGTAAGAGACAGTGTTTATTAATTCATCTCACGAATAGAAATCGTATAAAGAAATATGAAAAACATTACAAATTATCAATTCAAGAATACCTGATGTACAAAATTATAAATTATTCTTGATTTACAGAATGTTCCATTTGACGTAATAAAGTAATCAATGTTATAATTTGCTGAAGCGACTTCCAATATTTTAAGAACCTATTGTGCAATAATAAAAATCTCGATTGTTGGTTAACGCTATCCCAAATGAATTTTCTATGTAGAATTGAAAATCGTGATCAAAAAATGTATGATTGATTTGTTTAACTACTTTGAGGACATCCTTTATACCTAGAAATACTCAAGGAGGTAGCTGTTCTTGATGTTCATAAGCCTATAAGAAAATAAATTTGAAAAATATTACGGTTGGAATCTAGAGACCCTATTAATACAGTTGGTTTACTATGTATACCTACATAAAAGCATGCTTAAAATAAATTTTGTGAAACACTTTTTGAAAATAATTTTTTCTATTCATGTGTAATGATTACATGAATGGAAATAGTATTTCATGATATCAATTGAAAAATTCTCGTTATCTTTCGTTCATGTATCATTATTAAATTTAATTTACAATGAAAGTGTTCACAATCAGAAACGGTAAAAAGATCGAGGAAAAGGCCGATTTGAATTAAAGAGAAAACAGATAAGATCAAATAGAATTAAATTCTTACTAATTAGATTGCAAAGTAATTCGAGGGTATCAACTTAATTTTCTATTAAGCGCTTAAGAGTTCTGCAGGAACCGCCGAAGCTTCTGTTTTTTGGGTCTTTTTAAGTCCGGTGTATTCATTCCAAGATTTATTATGAGTGTAATTTCAATAAGATAGTTGTTACTGGTGAATTTTTAGTAGTGAATGAATAAAAGAAAATTACTATATATTTCTAAAATAGTAATCATGCAAGAGGATTTTCACATTGATATTGAATTCAAGATTAATCATCCCTCAGAATTAAGAAACATCCTGCTGAAACGATAGAATTTTGCTGAGGATATCTTCATTCACTTTGTTGGGAAGTATTAATTCAATTCTTAAGAATTAGTGCTCAGCTCTAAAATGCATGGATTCTGAGGACGCTGTCTATGAACTTTACATATCGAGTCTGGATTTTTCTGATTCCTTTTTCATTTTCATCAAAAAAATTTCATTTCACTGGCAACAAATGCGAATGAAGAAGTGAATTAGATTCATAATAAAAGTCACTTTATCTTCATTTCTCTCATTTAACAGTAATTTAGGTGACTAATTTTATTTTGAGCTTGTCACACTATAGTAATTCAAATATTGAATAGTGAGAAGTGAATCTTAAAAATGATGTTAAATTGCAATAATTTCTCATATTATAATGATTTTATATCTTACGATAATAATGAAAATGCGACATAATGGTATGATAATATTTTCAAGATGAGCACTTTTATTGGAGCTTCACTCAAGTAAACTTTCTTGCTCGTAACAAGCTGTACAGTTCAATGTAGAAAAAATCCTATGATAGATTTTTTTAACGTTGACTCAGCATGTTTTCTTCCAATAATAAGCACTAACGAGTTATGAAGGCATGTATATTTCACTTCACTTTCAGTAAAAGTTGTTGAAGCATAATTTCAAATTCTTATAGGAGATTATTAGAATCGATTCAACTCAGCTTCAGTTATTATCCAGTTATGAGTAACAAATATCAATAGTTTTATTGCGATTGAAATGGGGATGAAAGCCTAAAGATAAATTTCAAATATAATATTGAGTTTCAAAGTTCAGGAAAATATTTTAATTATAGAATTTTCAGAGGTAGTATTAAAAGTTAATTGGGCATAGATGATTATATACGATATAATATAATAAAACTTTAATGGGAGTAATATGCGAAAAAAATATAATCTATGTCAATTTTCACCGACGTACGAGGCTGGTAATGGAAAGGCTACTTACTAGCTTTGAAAAAAATATTTCCTTCGTTCAATATAATCTACTTTTGGCTTTTTCTTAAGTCCTTATCAAAATTTTTTAATAAAGGCTTAGAGAAAAGTGGAAACGTCAAATTTTATCTTTCTTTCAAAAAATATTAATTTTAAAATCAAGAACATTTAGAAGCATTAATATATCAAAAGGTCTAAGAAATAAGAAATTGAAGAAATATATAAACTTATCTAAGTTAACTGTTACGTAGAAGAAATGAAACAAAACAAAAAAGTGGAGTATAATCAGACGGGATTACAGTTACAACTCCTCAAAATACCTACCATAAACTTTTGTTTGAACCCCTTTGCTCTTTTGGATAATTTGTTGAGGAAAATTGAGAACATTTTTTAATTTATGTTATCAATTTCAAGATGTGTTTGTACAGGGTCCTTCATGACGAGCTGAATCGATATGCATATGGGAAAGTACTGCAACTAGTGTTCTGAAAATTTGCTTACGTGGGTTTTCCGAAATGCTCGGTTTAACTAAAATAATTTCAGTTTTCTGAAACTTTGGTTATATATGAAATATACGTGAAATTTTAATATAACTTTATAAAAGGCACCGTATGCCTAAAGTCCACCATTTTTTAATTATTTCACATTTTCTAAATTTTTGGACAAAGGTAGCCCTCCACTAAAAAAATTATATTTCTAAATTTAAGTGAGTCAGGACTAATATTTTTGAGATTTGGACAAATAGCACTTACAGCTTTTAAAATCTGTGAAAACCTTGATAAAAATTTTTATAGGGTGTTCAGAAAATGGTGCCGATTTCGCTATCTAAAAACTTCAAAAACTCAGTTTTTTCAAATGGCAAGCCCCATTTTCTCTCTACGCTTCAAGTTTCGAAAATGTGGAATGTGAATATAATTAAAAAATGGTGGACTTTAGGCATACGATGCCTTATATAAAGTTGTATTTAAATTTTACGTAGATTCCAAAAATTTAATGATAACCATAGCACTCCGTTTAAAATAACGAAGCTTGGGTCCCCTTTGGTGTAACCGGAAGTTTCAGAAAACTGAAATTATTTTAGTTAAACCGAGCATTTCGGAAAACCCACGTAAGCAAATTTTCAGAACACTAGTTGCAGTACTTTCCCCAATACATATCGATTCAGATCGTCGTGAAGGATCCTGTACAAACACGTCTTGAAATTGATAACATAAATAAAAAAATGTTCTCAATTTTCCCCACTAAATTATCCAAAAGAGCATGAATCAATCCTCTAGGATCTCTCATAAAATTCATATCAGGAAACCTAGATGAACAAGACGCAATAGAAATCAACAACTCAATTAGAACATAGACAAAACAAAATTATAAGAAAACTCAATAATCATATTTCACTAAACCCAAACTCTATCAATGTTTTAAATGATACATTAAATAGAAACCAAATATCAATTTTCAACAAAATAACAGAAATACAAACCATATTAAACAAATCTAGAAGTAACGTTAATTTAGACTTAATTTTAATATTTTTAACAGATATCGAAAATTCAATAAGTTTTTCTATACTAAATGCCATACAACCTAGCTTAATCTCACCAGATAATCTTAGAGAAATCATAACAGATTCACACAGATTCCACAATAAAGATCAAATATTATTCTCAGCGGATGACTGTTTTATAAGATAGTGAAAACAAAACTAGTTTATTCGAACAATAAGTTGATTTTCTATAGATGTTCCTCTGGTCCACACAAACTCCTCTGGTTATTATCAGCTCTATTCCGTTACAAATATAAATCAGACTATTATTTTCCATCAATCACCTTATATGAGTAACAATTTGTACCAATACCAAGAAGAAGCATGTACCGAGCTGCAATCAATATTTGGGAAGAGAATCGAGTTAAACCAATGAAGAAAACAGAATTGCAAAGATAGTGACATCGCAATTTTACATCTGACTTAACTTGTTATTATTTCAGCCAGCTACCAAATTAAAACCTCGTCTGTGTCATATTCTAATGATAAAAGTACAAATACAGAACACGCCCTAACTTTGGCAGAGATTACCGAAACTTCTTTTCCAATTATAAAGGTACAAAAATTGAAAATAGAAAAAGTTCACCTGAATAAACTTCATCAAGTAATCCTTTTCTATATGGCTCTAGTAGTATAAGAATAATAAGCTTAATCTTTTGTAGTATTTACATATTTAGGAAGAAACACTTGATATTGACTTTGTATTAAAGAAAGGAAACTCCCAATTGTTTTATTTGTACGAGGTCGTTAGTCTGCTGTATCAGCAATACGTTATTTCTTTATTGTTAATTATGATAAATTTGATTAGACAGACTTAGACTTTATTGTAATAACATTAAAATATGTGTGAAATAAATTAAATAAAACTTTTAAAAATATATTTTTTGACTTTAAAAATATAAAGAGAAGGAATAAATTATCTTCAAAAGTTCAGGGGTCATCTTCATTGCGGTATAACTTATTAGGTGTTGAAATTAAAATTTCATTATAATTCACTGACAACGGTTAATAGTACTGTAGTATCACAAAACAAAACCAAACGTAGCTGTCAAATGTTGAAAGAGCACTCTTGCGTGCAGTAATGGCTGGAAAAGCGATATTATTCTCTCAAATATATCCATAATTACAATATATTGTCGATGCTGCTGCATATTTATGTAGTATATCAACTTGTTTACAACTCAATTGAAGCATATCATTGTGATCTATTGGAATTAATATTGTCATTGGCGTTCGCAAAATAGTGAGCTGGTTGAGAGGTTAGCTATCTATATAAACAATTATTCCACGATTAGATACTAGCTAACGCCAGAACGAAAAAATCTGTATTGTGAAGTAAAATTGATGTTATAATACGATTTTTTGGAATTTGGAACAAAAATTTTGCATATAAAAATTGGTCTTTACATCTCAAATGATGAGATTATTGATTGTTCAAATGTTATCCCACAGCATTCCAGTTACACAAAGATGAAGAGACTGATCTAGCCATTTTGAAGTTAAGAGACACTTATTACCATCAAATCCTACTTTGAAGTTGACTCTGAAAATCACCTAGCTTCTCAGGAGCCTCTAATGAGAATGATTAAAAATCCTATTAGACTTTTGTACGAGTAGATATCAGAGAAAACTTTGTCTTAATAAAATTTTCTCATTCATATATTCTGTTGTTAAATTATCCTTGCAAAATATACTCAAGCTTTTATCTTACGTAAATATATTTGTATTAATAATTTTGCTCTGAAATACCATAATAGTTCTAAAAGTCTATTCTTCATAGCTGATATAACACTAGGAGGTCTAGCGTCATTGCGCACATATTATTTCTGATGTGTGCTTCGTTTGCTACTAAAAACTACCAAAGACTGATATCCTATGAACAACTAATCAGTTACCTTACCTTTAATAGTGTAACGTCAATTGGCAAACTGTAAGGCTTGCAGATGTATTTGAACCTCACACGTGTGAGCTTTTGGTATTCTCCAAGACATGGTCTACACTACTCCATACACCAGCGGAATTCCTGATGGTTTTTGATGATTCTAGCACGGAGATTGTGTCTTTGATGATCTTGTCTGGTTAAAAGACCAGTTACCTACAGTACCTACAGCTTAAGTGAAGCATATAATTGGTAAATGAGAAGGCAGAAGGCTTTTCTATGTATGTCAGGTGTTTCCATTGATATCTATAGAGTCTGTCCTGCGTAAAAACTACTCAGAGATCTGATAATTTCAAATATTTATAAAATTTCAAATATACGAGGTTTTTTATCCAACCGCCGATAACGCAGTAAAAATGTCAAGACTGTGAGAGATGATTGGTGTGCGTAGTAGTCGACTACGCATCTCCCCCGTTAAAACGATGGTAATCCTTATAGCTCATTTTCCATTGAGTTTCATTCACGTAAACAAGGCTGTTGCTTCTGGTTCTCCCGTATGAATTGCAAGCTGTTTTTTTTTGCCATGAGCTGAAGCACTGGCTTGGACCGTCACAGCTCAGTTTCAATCATTGGCGGCTACATATTATGAAGAGTGCATTGCTTGTTCACAGATATTACAAATGCTTTAAACGTCAAGGTGAATATCAGTATTGTACCTTTGGAAATGCGTCTGTGTCGTTAAATTTCCAAAGTTACCTGCCACAGTGTCGCAATTTCAAATAGCTATAGCAGTTATTAGACAATGTGAAATAAATTAACCGAATTTAATTCTGCAAGCTTCATACATTAGTTTGCATTAACTTTCCACTTGTTACTAATAATTTGATTGTTCGAAATTTCATTAATAGTACGTGTTTAACAAATTGAATCAATACTTTATACAGAGTAGTAAATTTTAACAGAAACATGTCGTGTAATAAAGCATGTATTTTTTCCATATCCAATACGTAGAAGTCTCCAAGATAAAAATAAAGTTCACAATTAAGGTTAATGCATATATTTATACATTATGAATGGTTTATTACATAAAATAGTTAAGACAAACTAAATGAACTTTTGAACTTGGGAAATCATAAACTTCAACGTAAGTAGAAGTGATTCTTTCCTTATTTTTGTTTCATTTAAAATTGACCTTGTGAACTTGTGAATTATCATTTGAACATAATATATATAAATATTTAAAAGAAATCAACAAATTCCATAGTATATAATGAATTTTCACGTTGTCTTTGTCTTGGTGTGTTTGTTTGTGGGCTTAGAAGGTGAGAAATTCAGATATCTGTGAAATTTATCGTATAACCTGCATCCTCATGGACAATAAGTTCGTTACGTAATATTTCAATTATTTTAGTATATGACGTCTCAATTCCAAAAAAGATCATTTTAAGAAAAATATTTTTGGTGCCCTTTAGGTTTAGTTTGTTGAGTTACTCTAATAATGGTAAATGATGAGAGAGGTTAAGACATATATCATTTTAATTTTTTATTCTCTCTATTTCTTCCATACACAGAATCAATTAGAACTTGCTGAGATAGAGATGGAGGTATAGCACCGCTACAATCCTTGAGTATAAATGTATTCAGAACGTTACTTTTATTTATTTATATTTTTTCCACAAAATTTAAAAAGAGAATTTCTGCAGTAGAAAATCATCATTTTTTTGTGAAAGTGAAAAACTCCTCAGCAAATTTGAACGATCGGGAATTATTATTAGGTTTTACTTATTGAGCTGTTTATATGGACTACTAATTATCCATTGACATGAAATTGTGCATACTTTCTCGCTGTTGTTGATAATATATGATTCAATATAGAAGTTTTTTAATGATTTTTAAATAAATTACATATATTGGTTCTCACTTCTCCATGACAAATATTTAATAACTGGGAACTGTATTTTTTACAACTTTCCTTAATTATTTAGAACCACTAGCCCGGTCAATTTAGACATAAAATTAGAGGTCAAATAATAAAAGTTCTCGGTAAACCAAATATTGGTGGAGAGCCGGGGTTTACCATTACAAATAAATTTTGAAGCATTCACATTTCTTCTATGTGTGCTACAAAACTTGTTCGGGATCTAAAGTAATAATTTGATATTTCTTGGAATTTTCTCCAGAACTTTAAGTTTTATCAAAAAAAAAAAACTCAAACCAAAGTTGTAGATCTTAAAATTCTCTACAAAGGTATTTCATATGATTTTTCTCCTAAGAGTTACCATTCCATACATATCAGGCAGTCAAGGCAAGTATAAATACCTATTTGTGTCTCATATCATTTATATATATGTAGTATACTATTTATTCAAAAGAGTCCCCAGCTGAATCCTCTCTACCCATGTGGCCTTGAAAAGTATCTGACTATTCTCTCCGTAGGTCTCGTTCATACAGCTGTTTTCTTTTAGCGCTAAAGGTTCAGTTCAAGTGAATATACATACTTTTACAACCGTCTACCATTTAGGTTATTTGTTCTATCTTATAGCTCGTAAAAATGTCTCAGTTTTATTTGCAATTAACTGAAGATATAACAGTTGTGGCAGATCATGGAATACTAAATTTAATCGAGGCTATTGTCGCGAGAGGTGATGAGTTTATTGAGTATTACTCAGTATTACTCAAAAATCCATTACAAAAAATCAACTCAATACTTCCGCTTAAAAAATAGTCAACGTAAAAGAAAAAATTGGATAACAAAATCATTGATAAAACACATCAACCAAAAAAATCATTCATTTTTATTATGGAAAAAAAATCCAAATAATGTAAACTTGAAAAATGATTATCTAACGAAGAAAAAAGAAACGGGAAAGAAAATAAAGACTGCCAAAGAAAATTATTATAAAAAATTAGTTGAAAAAGAACAAAATGCAAGTAAAAAACTCTGGAATACTGTTAATGAAATTTTGAATATCAAGACAGGAAGAATAATAAATAATATTAGGAATGAAAAAAATGAGATCGTCACAGATCCAAAAGATGCTGCTGATATATTTAACAAATTCTTCGCGAATGTGGGGGAAACTTTGGCAAAGAACATACGACAAAATCCCAATTACAATAGTAAAAAATATATAAATAAAAATTCACTTTTTCTTACACCGACGAATACTACTGAGGTTGAAAATACAATAATTAGCTTGAAAAACAAAAAGGCTCCCGGGCTTGATGGAATGAAAGCTGAAACTCTAAAGATTATTACAAAATTCATATGTGAACCTTTGACGGACATCATAAATAAATCCTTCGAATCAGGCATATTTCCTTCGATTCTAAAGAAATCTCTTATAACTCCAATTTTCAAAAATGGGGATACAGAAAATATTTCAAACTATAGGCCTATTTCACTTCTATCTTCAATAAGCGAAGTCTTTGAAAAAATTATAAAAACAAGACTTACGACATACCTATCAAATTTTAATCTGTTGTCGACATCCCAGTATGGCTTTAGAGAAAAAAAATCTACCAATGATGCAATCCATTCCTTGACAAAAACCATCTACGAATCCTTGGATTCAAGCACTCCATCTATTGGGGTTTTTTTTGGATCTAAAAAAGGCCTTCGATACTGTCGACCACTCCATGCTTTTAGATACACTAGAAGATATGGGTGAAAGGGGTTTAGCTCATAATTTATTCAAAAGTTATCTAACAAACAGAACACAAAAAACTAAATTCAAAAATCATGTGAGTGAAGAGATCAACATTAAATGTGGTGTACCTCAAGGAACAGTATTGGGGCCGGTGCTTTTCGTAATTTACTTAAATAATCTATTTGAACAGGAAACAATTGGAAAAATAATCAGCTTCGCGGACGATACTGTGATTTACTACAAACATGATGACTGGTATAATCTCAAAATAAATATTGAGAGTGATCTTGGAAAACTCAAAGACTGGTTCGACAGCAGATTACTCTCAATAAACTTTGACAAAACTGTATATTTACCCTTCAGTAGTCATGAAACGTCTCTGCCAAAATACAATCTTAATATCCAACAAGATTTTAAAATAAAACCTGCAAAAAAAATTAAATATTTGGGCATTTACATTGACAATCACTTACGATGGAACCATCATATGGAATATTTAACTAAAAAACTTCGGAGTATCCTATTTCGATTTAAGCAAGTAAGCCAATTTTTGAGCTTTAAATGTAAAAAAATATTGTATCACAGTTTGGTTGAGTCACACCTCAATTATGGCATTATTGGCTGGGGAGGAGTTTTAAGGAGCTATCTAAATGCCCTCGAAGTGACTCAAAAGCGATTCCTCCGAATGATTCTCAACAAACCAACAAGGTATTCAAGCTCACTACTCTATACTGAAACGCAAATATTGGATGTTAGACAACTATACATTATTCACATAGGATGCCATCAATATAAAAATAAATACGAACTTACCACTCACAATCATAGATACGCGACAAGATCGAATAATCAATACTGTATACCAACAGCTCATAAAAAAATAGGTCAAAAAGGTTACTCCTACTTGACACCTAAATTATTCGGGCAACTACCACAAAGAATTATCGATGAAACTTCTTTTAAACGCTTCAAAACCCAACTAGTAACATTTGTTAAAGAAACAGACAAAACAAAAATACACAAAATGATAGAATGTTGAAACAAAAACAGAGAAGAGTAAACTCATGTACGAAATGTATGTCTGAAACACAATCATGTAAAAATGTATTTATAATGTTTTAACTGCATTTTTTTTTGTTTTCTTTTACAATGTATTCACCACATACAAGTATGTACAATACTTCTGTGGATGTCTAGATGTTTATTCAATTTTATTCAATTTTAATTGTATTTTATTACTGTATTTGTTAAATTTATGAATAAACGTTATTATTATTATTATTATTAATACACATGGATTGCAGAAAAACATACACTAGGAGAACTTCTATCTGCTTTCAGTTTATGACGTGTGACACTTCGTCAGCAATGTACAGAATGGGCAAAACGTCAGTATTTAAATTATTTGACAAAAAATATTTGACTGACTGCGCAAAAGTATTTACAGAAATTTAATCCACACCTCAAACAATAATTAGGGAAGGAATTCGCTTTTTTTGCGGTTTATAGCGCTCCAAAAAATTTCTTGCATTTATAAATAACGATATTTAACTTTTGTGAAAAATACGCGAAACACGAAGCAAGTACAACTATAATGTCTTCCTCCAATATCTGCTATCCAAATATTATCAAAATATTTTGATAAAGACTTAAGAAAAGTCGAAGTGTCAAAATTTATCTTTCTTTTAAAAATTATTAAAAAAAACTAATTTTAGAACAGAAGAAACCTAAAATCAAGAACATTTAGATGCATTTAAATATATATATATATATATATATATATATATATATATATATATATATATATATATATATATATATATATACACTATTTTTTGCAATTGCAAAAAAGTTTGTGGCTGTAAAAAAGTCGGGCTGCTGTGTTCTCCAGCGTGTACCAATTGCCAAGGCCAGTCTTGCTCAAATGTCGAGTTGAGTACAGTAGAGGAAGATTCCTGTGATTTTAAAAAAGAGATCAATGACTCAGCCACATTTGAACAATTTATAAACATCGAGCATGACTGTTAAAACAGTCTTTTAAGAGTATGAATCTGATTGAAATATCTAAAGCATATTATTTTTAATATGACTCTTGCCCGAATTGCGATATTTCAGGAATGGTAACACTTAGAAAAAAGTTATAAAGACAGTTTTTTAAAGAAATTTAAGATCTAAAGCTTTGGTTTCAGGTTTTTTGATAAAACGTGTTCGAGAAAAATCCAAAAACACCTCATATTTTCACCTTTGACCCCGAATAACATACATAGGATCGATAGGGATTCTTAAAACTTTATACGTGACGTTAACCCCACCCTAGTTTTCCTTTGCCATTTTTGGTCCAATGAATAGAACATGTTCAATGAAACTGGTTATGCACATTTTTTAGGGAAATCTAGTAATTTTGAATGCAAAGTGTAGAATTTTCCCTGCAATAATCTATTACTGTGGATGGGATGCAACCAAAACTCTCGGTTTCTCTCTTCTAGGTCTTTCTCCTCCACTGTATCAAAGAAATAATAATCCTTAATAATTACATAACGAGTATCTCTCCTCAAAAGTCGATTACCAACTATTCAACTGGAGGAGAGCAGTCGGTCAACTGTTGTTTGGTTTGCGCACTGAACACCGACCCAACTGTTTTCGCGCTAAACAACCCAACCCGACCAAATGTCTGTGGTCTGTGAGTGCTCTTATACGAGGATGTTATGATATCTAGTTAGCCTAGACCAGTTCCATGCATAAACAAATTGCGTTACCATAGCAATGAACAATAACTTATAAGAAGTGTCAGTGTGCAGTTTGACGTCAAAAAAAGTAACCAGAGTTACGCAATGAATTAAAAGAAAAAATATATCCACCGAAATTGTGAAAATCGAAAAATTGGAGTATCGAGCCATCATCAAGTACCTGTATTTAAAAGGGTTAAGACGTAAGCAGATTCACGAAGATATGCTTAATACCCTTGGTGATCAATGTTCTTCGTATGCGATCGTGAAATATTGGACTTTATTTTATCAGACTATCGAATTGGTCTAAAGCAGATATCTGGAGCACTGAATATTTCATACGAACGCGTTTATCATATAGTTCAAGTCAATTTGGACATGAGCAAAATTGTTGCAAAATGGGTACCCAAAATGTTTGATAGTTGACCAAAAGCGTGCAAGGGTAGAAACAACGCGTTCGGTCTGTGCTCGATTTGAAAACGATGTAGACTTCTTAAAGCGAACTTGGGTATATTACTACGATCTAGAAACAAAGCAACAATCGATGGAATGGCGACACTCCGGTTCTCCAAGACCTAAGAAGTTTCGTGTCCAAAAATCTGCTGGAAAAGTTCTTGCTTCAGGTTTTTGAGATTGCCATGATCGTTTTTTTGGATAAGGGTAGAACAATAACTGGAGATTACTATTCGACATTACTGACCACTCTATGGGAAAAAATTAAAGAGAAAAGATGCGGAAAGCTATCCAAAGGTGTTTTGTTTTTGCAGGACAACATCCCTGCACAGAAATCTCATGCTGCCATGCATGAAATTCGTGATTTAGGGTTTGAATTACTAGAACACCCCCCTTATCCACCAGATTTAGCTCCGTCCGACTATCATCTCTTTCCTCAACTGAAAAGAAGTTTGAATGATCGTAAGTTTTCTTTCAACGAGGAGGTAATAAAAGCTGTGGAGGTATGGCTTGCAGAGCAAGAAGAAACATTTTTTTTGAAAGGTCTAGAGACGTTGCAGGTTCGCTGTAATAAATGTATCCAATTAAGAGGAGAATATGTTGAGTAATAAAATATTTTAACATTAAAATTTTGTTTGGTACTATAGTAGGCTAAGAATTTTTCAATATATCCTCGTATTTCATAACAATATATATACAAATGTCTGCTAAAGAACAGAGAATTAATATTCAACTATTCTACCACAGTTCAACAAAAAACGTGTTTTGTCTTCACTGTTGCTTTAGTAGCACAGGAACGTTGTGAGAATATTAATGTATGATAAAGTATGATCCTTTAACCAAATAAGATTTAAGTTACATAGCTACGATAATTAAATGAATCATATAATCGCCTTACAATCCCATGATTATGCTGAAGTTTGTATGAAAAGTTACCGACCTTACAAAGAAACAAGACATAATCATTTTTATGTTGCAGCATAATTTATTTTTAAGTTTACACATTTAGTTCAGCGATGCTCTAACCCTTGCAAGTTTGAGGTTCGGAAATAGGAAAAAGTCATTGATGGTCATGTTTCTCTTCTAACGGTAAATGTTATGTGTGTATTATTTCGCTTCATGAAATTTATATGTTATGTATTGAGCCAGCACTGTAGTTTCTTTGGGGTAGCTTGTAAGATATTGGAGACCATTGCTGAATCACTGTATAGCACAGCATTGTGATCATCATATGTTTGTAACATGCCATTTGGCTTGTTACGGTTTAACATTCGAGTTTTTGAAGAAATTAATTTGTTATCGACCTCCCCTCCATTCGATAAATTCAATAAAACCTCGTAATTGATTCGAATTCTTCCTCTACCGATCTACAAATCGAGTAAATTTCAGTAAATTTGTGGTGATTTTATTTTTTAAATTCGCTGGTAAGTTTTTTTTTAATCACAAAAATTCCGGTTAAGTTTATGGATTTCGTTTTGTTTGAAGCAAATTTTATATGATAGTTTTCATATAAATTCGTTTTTTTGTATTTATTTGGGAAACAGAACGAATAGTATAGAACAGATTCTCGTTTGATTATATTTTAAAAAATATAAATTCAGCAAAAGCTCCGTGTAACAGATGTAGATGAGATGTTAAATCTGGTGTTTACTTCTCTGGATAGTCCCCTAGAAGTCTGAAGAATGAGTTTGTTTTGATGGTCGAAAATTAAATAAGATTACCGTTTGATTCATATCCGATGGCACAAGTTGATATTATTCTTAGCAAACTCCGACACGCAAAATTCTTGACATTTATTGATTTTAAAAGGCTTTCTTGCAAATACCTTCATTTGAATTTTCTCGTCCGTTACTACCCCTTATGGTTATTCAACGCCCCTAAAACTATAACTCGTCTTATGTACATGGTTACAGATCCGTCTCTTCGACCATATTGCCTTTGTTTTTTAGATGACATTATTATCGCTACTCCGACTTTCGAGCTCCATGAGGAAATTCTTACTAAATTATACCTTAGGCTGCATTCAGCTGATCTCATTGTCAATCTCAAAAAATGTGAGTTTCTCGAAGTTTAAGGTTTTGTTGTTGATAAAAATGGTCTTCACACAGATGACGATAAGGTCTCTGCTATTTTGAATTATCTCGCTACAAAAAATACCACTGAGATTAAGCCTCTCATAGGTCTTGTTGACTGGTATCATCGATTTATAAAAGATTTTTCCACTGGCAGGTAGGGAAAAAGGCCAATTTATTTCTTGGATTCCTGAAGCAGAGAATACTTTTGATGAAATCAACAAACGTGTCTTGTTGCTATGAGGGTTGATCTTGGAGTTGGTAGTTTGACCTGCAGTCCGTTATATAATACTTAATCGGAAGCTTGAGATATGTTAAAAAAAGCTGCAGCTCATTCATTTCTCTATTAATTAGCTCGACTGTGCCATGTTTATTGTGTGATCCGAACTGATGGACTGGTAGTATTTTTTTTTAATTTAATACCTTGTTGAGTCTTTTAACATACTGTCTCTCGAATATGTATGAGAGAGATGGAAGTGAACTTATCGGTCTATAGGAGAAGATATCCTCTGGTTTTTCTCTGATTTGAGGATCATTAATTATTATTTGAACAACTTTCCATTATTATTTCCATAGCATTAAAGATGTATGTTATATTTGTATGTTCTTCTCTGATGGTTCTTGTAAAATTAAATTATAACCAAGCGGCTTCTTTATGTTGATTCCTCTTATGGAAAGCATGGAAACTGATACTTTTATGACGGCTACATTGTTTATTTACTATCTACTCTACACTATGTTTTGAAAAATGTTGTGATAATTGAGAGATGTAGCTTGATGTTGAGCTGTACTGCTGCACCACTTTAAAGCTTCTATTTCAAATTCATCTTCACCTGCTGCTTCGCTATTCTTCTTTTCTCGAAGACCATCATTTGGTTTGGTTAATGTAGCTTCTTCAATCCATTGGTTTTGAATTTTACTTATGGAACTATTTGAATCTCACTATAGGCTTTCTGTACAACTGATCGTAAAATAACTTTATTCAAAATTTTCGTACAGTTAATTTATACTTTTATTTTATTTGTTTGCTTTATGACATGGTCTCAAGGAGATAAAGAGATTCGTTTGTTAAAGTTTGGTAAGATAAGGAGGATTTTTGTGAAGAGAGCAGTTTGTTGGAGTAGGTCCTGATATGAGAGTTGCTCCTCTGTAGGGCTGGGGTTGTGGTGGTTGCGTGGGGTTGTGTTTGCCTAGCTATTTTAGAAGGGCGATTTTGGCCAGAAGAAAACGAAAATGATGCTTGCAAGCAAAAACGGATTTTCTCGATTTGGTTTTATTTTGATATTTGAAGAAATTTTTTTTTGGTTTTTGAAAATTTTGTGCTTTTTTGTGTTCATTTTAAATTTAAAAGGAACGGGTGGGTAAAGCTGCGGCTGTACCCACCCGTTCCTATCGCCCGCAGCGTATCGCCGGCTATTTGGCTGGAGAACCGGTTCACGAGGTTGCAGGGAAGACGCAGAAAACCTGCAACACCGACGGTCAACGAAGATAACGGAGAGACTTCATTCTCTAAATAAATAACTCTAGAATCCAATATAATTTACGGATGCGAATTTATTCTATTGACAATTTTATGAAACTTGTTTGCTAAAAAACATTAAGGAACAATAGAGGTTGAATGCGTCTTGTTCTAAACCAAAACAATCTGATGGTTTTTTGATAAGGTGATGATATGGTTTCTTACAGCCGCAGAAAACTGGTTAAATCATCCGCTCTATCCATGCGTTCAATGTTTATGTCATGCTAGATCAGGATGCTGGAGAAGACAGAATTGCGCTCGATATTCAATTTCAGAACAATATTGGAGAGATGCTGGAGCGCTAACCGTATCCAATGAAGAAAATCAGGACAGTGACGCTTTCAGACGTTGTATGGCTAATGAAAACTGTATCGTTGGAACCATCATTAACTATACAGGACGTTTCGGAGATTTAGTGAGTAAATAATGTTTTTTTAATATTTTTTCTGTTCCCTCAGTATTAATTCATGAACCATTCTGTATTTAATTTTTCTGATGATCTAACGGATTCTAACGCCGTTATCCCAATTGATAGAGAAATGCAAAAGGAGCTTGTATCCGTGTATAGAAGTATTGTAACCAATTAATGATCTAGAACATTAACGCTGCGCTCACTCGTTAACATATCTATCATTAATCGCCTCCATTAATGTACTTCTTGGTAAAATAATTATTATTCTTGTCTCCTTCATTGCAAAATTAGAAATTGAAACATGTCGTGTCGAAATTAATACACAACATAATAGCTATTTACGGGGATAGTCCACAAAACCAACACAAGATTCTGAAATTCCCGACGAAATTGCAAAAAAGGTTAAAAAGACAACTCAAAACCTTTTATCATGATAATCCATATACTCATTCGACAGAGAATATGAAGAAATTTTAACATGTATGGCAGAAAATAATGTGGAAACTATTTTGTGGGAGACTCCAAACTGTTGGGAAAATTCACTATATTATTGCCAAATATTTGGGCTTAAATGGCTGAGAATTACTTATGTCGAATTAAGGTAACCCTTTTAATAGAAGCTAGAGCAAGTTTGAATACATTTAAGTGCTATGGTCGATGCCAGAGTACAATTATTGAAGGATATTTAGAGAACAGCATAACTTCAAAAATATAATTCCAACAATATAGGCAGGAGTAGCATCTGCATTTCGCGTTTCCTTACAAAAACTAGAGAACCAGAATCATGAACCATAATTGCAAAATTTGTATAAGTACAACAACAATAGTATAAATTCTTCTTCGGACAAAGGTTGCCGACCATCATGACTATTTGCAGTGATGCATGTTTCGTAGCCATGATATTCTTCGCCGGCCTATACCTCTCTTTCAATCTATCTTTCCCTGCATAATCAGTCTCTGGAATTCGTATCGTTGTCCTTTTATTACATGACCGAAGTAACCTAATTTGCGGGCTTTTATGGTAGTCTATCGCAACTTTGCGTAATAGTTCTTCATTTTCTATTCTATCTGTCCATGATATTCGTAGTATTCTTCTCAATATCCACATTTCAAAGGCTTCCAGCTTTTCTCATTATTGCTTTCTTTGAAGTAGCTGCTTCCATTTCGAGTATATGTAACATTTTATCATTCTCTTTTTCAATTCTTTATTCAAGTTTTTACATCGAAAGAAGTTTCTCATTATAATATAAAATGTACTGTGAGCAATTTCAATTCTTACTTTTATCTCTTCAGAGTTGTCATTTCTCTAATTAATCCAAGTCTGGATATTTGTATTTCTGTACTTTTTCAATGTGGTTATTTCCAATTTGTAATTGTGCGTTCTGATCTTGCATTTTCGAGAAGTGCATGTATTTAGTTTCATTTATATTTATACTGCTCGCTGACTCTTCTTACCTTTTCTGTGATTCTTTGAAGCTCTTCTATATTCACCACTACTAAGACAGTGTCGTCAGTATATCTTATATTATTAACTGGGACTCACTGCTAGTGCTTCCTAGATAATTACTTCCGAATATGTATTAAGAAGTATTGGTGATAATATGCAACCCTGTCTGGAAAATATATAAACATAAATTTATATTTTGTTACTGAAGAATATGTCAGGCCATACTATGTATTTTATGTTGTCACAGGCATCCATTATATAGATTGTATCTAAAGTATATAAATATAATAATGTAATTGTATGATATAAGATGGATTATAAAAAGTTCATTGTTTTGTAATTTTTAGGACTGTAACTGCGACAATGTTTTTGATTGTAAAGATCGATTAGCTATACACTTGAAAGGTAAGAATTGCGATCGACCAGAATATGGATCAATATATGCTTCCAGATTCAATCATTGCGCTGCTAGAATTGGTGTGCAGATGTTTTCACAAGAAGGAGAGCCTAACTGCGAAGCTAAAGTGATGACATACTGAAAAAATATTTGGTTTTTCATGCGTATAATTATGTAAATGAAATAAACCTTAATTAAATGTTAAAATTGTTATTGCTGACTATATAATGTGGACGGGAGAAAATAGTACAACCGTATTTGACAGTATTCACTAAATTTTCACATTTTCACATTTTTATTTCTATTTATTAGATTCAAGGAAATTTTAAGAAAACACGTCAATTTTTTTGTAAGGGGTTCCCCAGGCCCTAACTTATAAATACGAAAAATATATATATGAAAGATATAATAACATAGTATTAAAGATAGAGAAAGTTCCACGTAAGTAGAATTGTACTATTGAAAGCGAGAGGAAAAGCATCGATCTATATCTATATCTATATTTTTCTACTCACTATAAAAATCAAACTTTGTTATTCCCATCTTTTGCCGTTTCCACTACTCGAAACTCCAATCAGAAGAGAGATAGAGTGGTACAGCGATGCTCTTTTTCTCTCTATCAGCAGCTCTGGCTCAGACGAACAAGCTCCTATACCTCGCTTTCTCTTCATTTTTAATATTAACTCTATGAACCCAGCACGCTTCGAAGCATTCTAGAAGGAACTTTGGTGTGGAAGGTGATGGACATATTATGATCATCTAGTTCGTTAATTTATTACTGATAGAATTTGTTTATGTATCACATGCATTTCTAATAAAGCGCTACTTATGGTATTTAAAATGATAGAAACATCATGGAAATATGTCCCTTTTAAAACAGAAATTGATTTGTTTGATAATTTCCTTGACTTAATACTGCCTGATATCGGGGTTGACTGTTTTCTATGGTCCGCTCGATATAAAACCTTAATCTAAAATTACTACATTCCAATGTCATAATAAAACTAATTGGCCTATAATATATTATGTCCACTTGGATGTTGCTAAAATTTTTAGATATCTGTCCCATTACAAAAATTCTCTCATATAGATGTTTTTATTCATTTTGGTTGCTTTTTTATGGTATTCCGCTTTTTTTTTGTCTTCTCGATGGATTTTAATGAAGATTTTGATATGGCAGGCTCTCGTACGTCAATCGTTGGACATGATGACATGACCGTATAATTTTAGTTGCTTGATGATCACATTATCTATTATACGATTTAGACCCATAATTCCTCGAATGAGGTTATTAGTTGTCATATCTAATTTTGATTCGCCTGCGGCTAGTCGCCAAATATCGGTTCCTGTCGCTTCAAGCTTATTTTTTTCTTTCAGCTGTCATACTTTGGGACCGTAGGAAACAATACTTTTTATAAATATGTCGTATATTTAGTGCTTATTGGTTTTGGATGTCATCTAGCTTTTTCTAATAATATTTTGAAAATTATAAAATTATAGGGAATAAGCTCAACACTAATGTTTGTCATTTCCAGGGACTCAGCAGTAGAACGCTATTGGAAGCTTTTTTTAGATCTACAAACAATAGGGGGAGTTTCTCATTTACGGTTGCCATTTTTATTAGAATTTGAGTGGGTCGGAAAGTGTTGTGTGTTGATCTTCCTACCCGAAATTCAGCTTGTTTTTCAGTTTTGTTGTCAGTAAATTCTTGTGGCATTCTTTGTCATATAATCTGCTTATTATTGCTTTTGCTGCAATATCTACATAATGATACTCATTATCGCACTTCAGGCTTCATGCCCATGCGCCAATCGGCTCACTTATTTGTATATTACATTAAATAAAAAAAGACTAGAGTATAACTAAACAGGATTTGATCATATAGAAAATTTGATTTGTAACAAAGAAAATTCGGAGCTGAAACATTGGCATGGAAGAGGAAAGAAATGAGGTAACGGTCGTACTCAAAATGTTATGAATATTATGAGAATAAATAAACGATTATATCTCGGAATTCCATTGATATTTGGTTCTACGTTAATTAATTCCATTCTAAAAGTTCATATTGCTAATTAACTTCAAAGTTTTGTTTTCATTAGGTTTAAAGGTACAGTAATAATTACAAAACACTGTATGTGTTTCAGTAACACACTTCAGTATTTTAACTGCCTAAAGCAAATATCCTTTGTAGTTTTAACAATTTTGCTACTGTTTAAACAATCCATTAATCATTGTGTCTGTGGTTGAAAGGATAAAGCAAACCTGGTGAGTTTAATACTACTGCTCTACACAGCTTGAATTGCAATTTGACGGCTCTTAATGAAACAAGTTCAATAAATTAGTTGTTCGGAATAATTTCAATTATTCAAACGATACGCATTGAATGTAGACTAGAAAGAATAATTCATTTTAACTTGTCATTGTCATTGCCAGTCGTTGTTTTCCATACAAAATCGATATTAGTCGATAAGAAAGTAGGATGAATAGAATTATTTGTTGAATATGCATGAACTGGTTTATCTGCGAAGATCCATATCATAAAAGGAGATTATTTCAGTAGCTGCTACATCTTTTCATATTCTTTGAGTAAATTATACTATATCCTGTTTGGTTTGTAGTCCTTCCTATTAAAACCAGATGCAAGATTGATATCAGCTAAGGTAGGTACCAATAATTCCATCGACTTATTCTTTGTAATATTTTTATGAATCATTCAATTATGTTGTCAACGTCCACATTCAATTTTCATACGATGAATAATTCGTGAAATATAACGAAAAAGGCGTTTGCACCCCTTTTTCTAGGATGTTGGCGGTTGGGGGGGGGGGCAATGGTTGCAATCCAATAAGCTTGGAGTGAAGCTCCAACACATTTATCAAATAAAATTGTTTCCTCTAAGAATCGCAAGGCAGGGGTCTTAAAAATGTAACATTTCAATTGACTAATTAGAAATCATCAGCATAGATTAATTAAATTAATAATCAAACATTTGCTGGAATTGTATTTTAGATTTCATTTTGAGATCCGATTGGTATTATGTTCATATATTATAATGAAAACCTCTAATATCTCTGATCCGAAACCGATAACAATTTTTTAAAACCTGTATTCATATTCAAAACATGAGCTATACGAGCATTTCAGTTTTTAAATGAACGTCGAAGCATGGCAATTGCAATAACTGTCATTAGAAACTATTCCAGTTTGCATTTTTTATCTATTTTAAAAAGTGCTCTCGTCCGTACTCTTTGAAATGAGTTTTTGCAATTTATCCGAATTACATCGTTTTGAAAACAGAACGGATAGGAAAAGCAATAACATACTAAATATATTGGGTATTTCTGAAGCCTCTGCATCCAAGTTATTCATCAAGCATCCATGTATTTGACAGCAAGGATACTTGCTATCGGTATGTTTCAATCGTGTATCATAAACAATCAAAAATAGTATTATTGAGATTTATGGAGTCGAAACTATCTAAACTTTTATTTTTCTCATTAACGGTACCTTATATTTTGGTTTTATTTGTGTTTACTCAACAAATATGTTTGCGTTTAACCTTATTAACACGCTTATATTAGCTTCCCATGTTTGTTTGTTTGAGAGCTTGTTTGTTTGTTACTTTGTAACTTTTGGATCAAGATTAATATAAATTTCATCCGACAAAGAATTCGAACCTCCGTGTTGGAAACTGAGCAATTCGACAACCTTACCAACTACACATTACAACTTTCGACGAGATGTAGGTATATAAGCATCGAAACCATTATATGAGTGTTGTATCAATTGAATAAATATAGTTTCCAAAAAACATGCTTTCATAGTATATGAAACTAAAAAGTGAGAAATGGGTATAGTTTAAAAAAACTACAAAACACGCTTTTAAAGTACATTTTGGGAATATTGAGTGTAAAAATCCTTTTCTTTTAAGATATTCTACTTTTATAATGTTAACTTTAAAATAGTTTTGAAAGTTAAGATTTTTATTTTAAACCATTTGTTTAACTTTGTTAAAGAATATATTTTTTGCTATTTCCTAAAATAGAGAAAAAAGTTTTCGAGCCATAGGTCATAGAACCAGTTATAAGTTTAAATATAAAATCGAAAATCAAACCCAAAATATATTAAGTTTAGGGAGTAGGTAGCTTTGTTCTCTCCGATCATTAACATTGTAAGGACATACCTTCGAAACTAAGAAAAAAAAAATAAACTTCCAATTCATAACGTGTTTTTTTTTTATAAATACACAGTTACCTTATTCATAATCCCAACAGACATCAAACTAAAACGTTAAAAATGATTTTTAAAATAATCTTTAAACAATAATGAATGAGTATGATTATGAAAAAAGGGTGTGACGCTTTGTTCGATATTTTTCATGAATAGAACTCTTTATTAACAGGTCATTCATTATTATTTTAAGCTTATCTGAAAAATTATATTTAGCTTTTTAATTTAATATGCTTTAAAAGCGCGTTTTTCAGTTTTATATTTATATTTTGTTCACAATAAACATAATGTTACTCAATCAACAAACATAGTCAGTGATCTAGGAATTTCGGTGCTGCTACTGGCACCCTCCACAGAAAATTTCTATTGCTCTTAGAGACCGCGTGATCCGTAATCGCCACCCTCCATGGAGAAATTCGTGGCCATCGTTTTAATCTTATAGACCCGCAAATTTTTATAGAAACGGATCAGAATGAAGCTTTTTTCCGTGTCTCTAAATCTTACCATATGATCCAAAATCACCACCCTCCACGGAAAAAAATCGTGATCTAATGTTGATCTTAGAAACGTTGCGCACTATCAGCAGGCTTAGAATAAGAATCAGAGTATAAATTACGAGATATACATAGCACTATCATCAATTCATTATTACTAAGGTTATTCTTACAACCAAATTATTAATTAATAAATTTTTTGTATAACTAAATGAATGAAAAGAATATATTGGGATTAGAAATGGCATATATGTCAGATTTCATCTGTAGGTGATATTTATCCGTAGATGATATTTGTCCGTGGATAGTATTCATCCGTTAAAGTTCATTATTGTAACACGCATGGCTGAAATTAGAAACACGGATAAAGCTTCATTCGGCTCATTTCTTTAAAATTGTCCGTGTCTCTATGATTGAAATTAAAGTCACGGATTTTTCCGTGGAGGGTGCCAATGAACACTTCGAAGGAATTTACAACTAATCAGTTTTTCCATATTATTGAAATTGAAATGAAAATTGCTTGATTGGTAAATATTAGAAAACTAGTCCGTCAACATATTGTTATCTAATAACTATATTTAAGAAGCAATATTACCGATTGGTTTTTAAAAAACTAGTGAGTAATCCCAATACTGATGTTCTGTTTTAACGAGTTGTAAGATTAGCTTATATTAGGTTACATTTTGTGAAATTATAATGCTTATAATGCATAATATTAACAAACTAACTTGACCTAACCTAGTATTATACAATTACAAAACTGTCTAAATATTGTATTTTTAATCATTTAAAACCTATACTGTCAATTGGTTATAAAAACTTATATGGAATAAAATAGAATAGTGGATACAGATTTTGACTATCTTTTCAGTCAATGATTGGACAATTGGTTAATTAAAAACATTTGACCTTCCTCATGAGGTAATATATATTTTCATTTCACTAGAAAACAACTGTTCTTCTAGAAAACTAAACTATTACCATATATAGATAAAAGTTGAAGGCGTTTTCCATGATATTAGAATGATAACAGGTTCTTCATACCTTCCCAAGATTCTCTACAGTCTTCTGTATGTGGAAATATTTGGAATAAATTCTTCATTCTGTAAGTACTCGGACGTGAAAAGCATGCTGTTGTGGTACATATTTCAACAAAAGCAGCTATCAAAAATGAGAGAATAATAACTAGCAAAGCACTGAGCTTCTGCGGAAACCCAAGTGGTTCTCTGCTTCACGTTGGCGTTGGATATCAATTTGTATTTTTGAGTTCTCAGATTAAAACTCTTCCTTATGAGGACCCGTTCGGCGTGAACAATTATAGTTATACACACTGATATTAATGGGTGAAATCAGTGGTGCTCCATAACAGGGTGTTTATTTAGTAATCTGAAAGATTAATATAAGCGATTTACGATTACATTTTAAAACGAAGTTCTTGTAAACATTGTTGATTAATTAAATAGCATTAAATTGTTTCCAATGATGAAAATTTTTGTAAGCAAAGTTGAAATTTTTTAAATGTTTTAAAATATACCTCTAGCACCGAATGTATTACCATTCGTTACTTCATAAATAAGATCATGAACTAAGAAGTATTACAGCTTGAGCAAATTATATTTAACTCACAATTCGTTTATTAGGAACAGCCAGTAACGGGATTTATTCATAAGAGCTTCGAAGAATTTGAATAGCACCCTGTACATATAATTAACAAAAATAACAAAACTACATCATGTGTTATTATACTCGGAGAATAGTTGCCAAAATGTGGCAAAATTTCCAAGCTTTCGAATACTTCGTCTGGGACTGGTATCAAGTACAATATTAAAATATGTATAAAAATAATTTGAATTTGACCATAATAATTAGTTAAGAATTGCGGTGTGTTAAATTTTGTAATATGTTTTAGAAACTTCAGGCTCATCAATTTCAAAATTCAATATTCAAATTGAAGCTTGATAGAAATATTAATTGAATTGATTCTGGTTTTTATATCACTTTTAATCGTCATTCCCTACATTTCTATTTGACATATTTATACACTTTCACCTTATATAAAATGAAAGTAACCCCAAAACTTTCTGGAATTTTTAAACAACACAATCATTAAAATAAAATATACAACACCAACCAATCAATTGCCTAGTATATTCTATGAATTCCTTGTTTAAATTATGATAAGAAGTACATTGGTCAGTTGAAGAGGTCACAAGTGTTTCCTTGCCACTTTCCCAATAAGAAACCGCTATACCGGAAGTGGTCCCAAACTTCGTTATTTCAAACCCTCTACTAAAAAAAATATATTTCAAAGTTTAAGTGAGTCAGGTCTTATATTTTTGAGATTTGGACAAATAACACTTACAGCTTTCAAATAAAATTCTTGGCAAAAAGTTATATAGGGTGTTCAGAAAATGATGCCGAATTTCGCTATCTAAAAACTTCGAAAACTTAGATTTTTCAAATGGCAACCCCCATTTTTCTATTTACCATTGGATTCTACGCATCAAATTAAGGGGAATTCGTTAGTAAATTCATATATCTCCAATTAACGATTTTTGTCGAACTTTCACAAAACTGAAAGTTTCATGGTTTTTAATTGTTACCTGCCGATGGAGAACAACGAATAACAAAAGTTAACGTATCAAAAATTAAAATACTTTAGTCAATTGGAAAATATTTGAAACCACTACAGTAAGAGGAGATGAACAAAACTGAAAATTGAACTAAAGTAAATGTTCGAAATGGGGCCCCCAACTTCCAAACATTTATTGATACTTATCTCTGATACCTGTTTTGAGTGGCGTTTCGAATTTCTTGCGTCTTCTTGAGTCTTCTTTTGTAGTTAGAGGCGAAGCATACACGATATCTTTTATACGACCCCAAAGAAAAAAAACTAATGGGATGATAACCGGTGAACGGGGAGGCCATTGATGCAGTCCATCGTGTGCTATCCATAGGTCCTCAAAATAAGTCTCTAAAAAGTTATTTACAATCGCATTATAGTGTGGTGAGGCTCCGTCTTGCTGATACCACAGCTGATTCCAATTCAGATTTAGTAAGTCTAAATAATTTTCTAATATTTCTATATATCTGTTACCTAAAATAAACGAAAATTTGAAGTAAAATTCACTCTCAAATTTAATTACTAAGATTACTATTAAAATTTTTGTCATAAAAATGTATACCACCAGCATACTCTCACTTTTTATCGCAGCAAAAACATTGAAATTCCAGTACCCCTGAAACTGTCTTTTACGCAACATGTGAGATTGAATACGGATGGAGCTTGTGGTTTTTATGAATATTTATCTCTGATATTCCCAAATCTCTTTCCTCATCGGTTAATGAATTTTCAGGATACGCTCTGAAGTATCCCAAGACTGTAATTTCAATGGCTTCATTGTCTACGACAGGTTTCAATTTGCTGCACGGTGCAACAAACTAACCGTGGGTTTTACAATAATGAATGAGTCGCGTAAGTGTATCAGGGGTGGGTCATGGTCTATCCGGATATCGCGAACGGAAAGTATCGCAGGCTCGTTTAATAACCCTATCACATTCCCGTATATTAGCAGCAAATTGAAATAATCTTCATTAATAAATCCTAAACGGGACATGATGAACACTTTTGCAACGCTTAAATGTAAAGCTGTCTTTATTGTTTGTTTGTTTGTTGATATGTTAGCTTTTATTTTTTTTTTTTGGTGGCTCCAGACACCCGACAATTAAAAACCATGAAGATTTCAGTTTTTTCAAGTTTTTACAAAAACCGTAAATTTGAGATATATGAATTCACCAACGAAGTTCCCTTAATTTAAAGCGTGGAATCCAATGGTAAAGAGAAAAATGGTGGTTGTTATTTGAAAAAATAAAGTTTTCGAAGTTCGAGAACACTCTATATAAATTTTTGTCAAGGTTTTCACAGATTTCGAAAGCTGTAAGTGTTATTTGTTATTTGACTCACTTAAACTTAGATTTATATTTTTTTAGTGGAGGGCTGCATGTATCCAAAAATTTTTAAAATGTGAAATAATTAAAAAATGGTACCTCATATAATGTTATATTGAAATTTCACGTAGATTGCACATATTTAATAAAAACCATTGGGTCCACTTCCGGTATAACCGGAAGTTTCAGAAAACTGGAGTTATTTTAGCTGAAACGATCATTTCGGAAAACCCATGCAAGCAAATAGTCGCAATATTTTGGACCCCGTATTAGTATTAGTTATATATATATATATATATATATATATATATATATATATATATATATATATATATATATATATATATATATATATAACCGTTTTTACAATTCCCTCCGTTAGCTCGCTAAGTATTCAAGAATATCTGTCAAGTGTGAGTACGGAGTCTTCTCAATAAATTCATATTTAAGCTGAGCACAAATTGCCGTAAACTACTTTCAAAAACATCTCTACGTTTCAAATTATATAATATATGAAAGATTGATTTACTTTGCTTATTTCTAAACTGGAAACTATTCCAAAACGATTCATTTCGATTTTAAGAAGTTTTTAAGAAAGGTTGGTTATCGAGAAACAGAAGTTTATTAATCCATATCGACAAGCGTATGATTGCTTATGTATTCACCGTAACTATCAGCAATATCATATATATATATATATATATATATATATATATATATATATATATATATATATATATATATATAATCTAATTCACGTATATGTCCACAATTATATTGGATAATGGATATATCACTCATTGTATATAAGTATATAAAAACTTTCTCAATGTCAATAAAATACATTACAACTGAAGCAAAGAGAGATATTTGTGTCTTCTGATATCTTTTGTCAACCCAAGACAATTTTTTTCTCCCTTTTATATCTCGATTATGCGATCAACCGAATCTAATAACGAAGTTGGGTGGTGTAATCTTAAAAAAGGGACTGAATAAATCAGAAAAAAAACATAGTTGAAGATAGTTCAAGTTCAAAACATTGTATTACAGTTTGGAGTTCATTTACCTACAGAAAGGAGTTTCAGGATTACTAGTTTATGAAAATTAATTTTTTTATCGGATATCAAGATTTGAAGAAAAATATTACTATAGAAGTTTTTCGTCTGTTTCAGCAATAGTAGTTCTAGAAGGTACTCACAAATTGATTGTTTATCAACTGTTATTTCTTGTTTTTTTTTATAGTTCATTCACATTATTTAGGTATTGCCTCACCACACACGCATAGCGAGGTGGGGCACCATCTGGTTATAGTCAAATATTGTCGTTTGGGACATTGTTATTGTCGTTAAATTTCTAATAAATTTTTTGTTTAAATGTAATGAAAATACTTACTTGGATTTGGAAATATTCGACCCAACTCAAGTATAATACTATTTTCCAATAAATCTCAATATGCCAGACCATTTAAGATACTCAATTCAGTTTTTCGGTATATTGAATGTGGGATTCACGCATCCAATGAGGATTGTTATGTGGCCAGTATCTATAATTATGCCGATTTACGTTCTCATTAATACAAAAAGTGGCAAAACATAGCATTACTTAGAAAAATTTGGATCGTTTATATTGTATCTTGTAATTTTTCCATCATTAGGTCTGTAAACTCTTCACCTCATCTGACAACTCTTGAATCAACTTTACTTTGTATGGATGGAATTTACTATCACGTAAAATTTTCATTACGGATGTTTGCAAAATATCAAGTTCCCTTGATATTTGTCTAGTACTCAAGTATGGATCGTCTTCTAACCGTACACATATCTAAAGATTTGTTTTCAGTTGATGCAGTTTTTCTGCGCTCTGATTTGTTAAAATCTTTTACTGAACCAGTTTCGTCAAACTTTTTTACTAATTTACTGACAGTAGATCTTGTTATGGGGCTTCGGTTGGGATATAAATTATTAAAAATATTATTATCTACGCCTATCACCATAGCCTAATATCATTAAAATATCAAATCGTTCTTTTTTAGAACTATCCATTGTGACTTTCTATAAACTTCAATCATAATAATTTATTAAAACGTTAAATTTGTTATTGTAGCAGTCATAGCCACCTAATGTATTATTTTAACTTCGGCGGCGACTAAGCCCGTCAGAGGCTCGGGAAGACAAATCTGAATGAGGGCCCCCAGCTTTAAAAAATGTTGTTTGACAAGCTTTTTATACAGTTCACATTTGTATTTATAAATAAGTGTTCATGTTTATTTCGTTAAAATCAGTTAAGTGAAATTTGAATTCAACTTAAATTATTTAGGCTAAATAAACATTCTCGTATATACCTACAATATGGAATGGATATGAATGAAGAAAATAAAATACAAATCGACCTACAAAAAAAATAAAATAAATCAAAGATAGTTTTTTGTATTCTTTGTGTTATATGTGTTTTCGTGCCTTCAATTTACGGAACTCCTCAATAACTTCTTTGAAATCGATTTCTTTCAAAATTTTTCTTTTTATTAGCACGGCTAGATTAGCCAGTCGTTCTTGACCCTTGTAGATTGAAGATAATTTTTAATCAGCTTCGAAAAACTCTTCTCACATGATGCAACCGAGATGCAAATGGTCAAGAAGTATTGAAGTATAAGCGATATACTGGGTAAAGATTCACTGAAGTCCCATTTTATTATAAATTGAAGGATTTCTTCCATTTGGCAGCAACGTCCATACTCGTATCTGTGGCTTTTAGATGTCTGCGGCACCTTTTTATTTCTTGGAATTTGGGGCCCCCAAGATCGGAGGCCCGGGCGGGCTGCCCTTTCTGCCCCCCTGTTAGTCCGCCACTGCATTTAGATATAGGGAAAATTAGATGAAATATGATAAGTATTTCTTAAGGATTTTGAAAAGCTAAAAATATACAGGGTAATCTACTTGAAATAACAAAGTTCATTATTTTTCCGGAAAAAAGATAGATCTGTATATATGTAAATGTAAATACAATGTAAATACCACCATAATACCAGCCATATCACAAGACCCCAAGACAAAAATCGTACAAGCCGTTTCCGAGATAATTGAGGCGTTCCATAGATAAAACTCACTCTGTATATTAACAAATACAAAGTTTCTTTTTAATTTCATTTTTTTTCAATACCTTTTTAAACACTGATACCTCAAAATTCTCCACAGTGTCTAATTGAGAATTATAAACTCATTTATGGAAATTTGTATACCTAATAATTATTATGCTGTTTATGTATTTATAAGATAATCACATACGAGAATTTGAGTAATTTCTATCATTGAATACTTCGATGGTTTTTTTCCGAATAGTTACTTAAACTACAAGGGATGTGAGTAACATTTAGTAATCAAGAACGATTTTGCGCCAGAAATAGCGAGGATTGGCAATAAAGTTTAAGACTAGAATACTATACTATAGTATGCTTACATCTTGTGAAGTAAATAAGATTTTTTTTTCCGTAGAATTTATTCTTGAATGTTTATTAATTCAATTCGATACATTGCGCATGAAATTATAGACAGTTCTGGTAGGGTTCTAAAGCATTATTAACATTGTTTTTCTATCCACAACGTCAACATGACGACAAACCTAACCAAAAACTAGGAGAAATTGAAATTATTGATTTGCATAATATCTAAATGGATACAGAAGGATCAGTAAATGTTGCTTGTCTTTCGCTTTTGCAAGAACATCGAGGAAGAGGCATGAAGCAACATAACTTAGCAATACTTTGAGAAGTTGTGCTAAACATTGCTAAATATTGCCACATTAATTTGGAAGAAGAAACGAATAAATGTTTTACCACATTTTGAAGATAATGTTCATAAATCTAATAATGGGAAATGTGCATGTACTTTTTCTATATTTTTAACTCACTTTAACATAGTTATAGCTCGATAGAAAATATATATTCTGTAAAAAAAGTCAACAAAATTTTTAAAATAATATTTGAAGTGTGGGTCAAATTATATTTATTTTGAACTCCATTATTTTTCGCCGTCTTTGGATGTCGTGGCAGTTACTCACAGATTTTGGGTTATAATATCGATAAAAGCCATGGGAAAAACATTTAGAACCGTTTTATTGGTATTGTATTGTGCCAGACTGTAAGTTTTCTGTTGAAGCTTAAAGGCATTTTTTAAGTAGATAAAATACTCGTTTCATATGACATAAATTGTTACTATCCAACCGTGGTAAGCTGACTATAACCCGTCGTGAATTTTTCACCACAATAATGCGATTTCATATTCCAGTATGATTGTGACTGATTCTTTGGTTAAACGCGAAACGAGAATAATCGCCTAGGCATTATATTCGCCAAATTTAGCTACCTGTGATTTTTCTTCATTTCTAAATTAAAAAATCTGCTTCGTTAAACGCGCGATGAGTTCAGTGAAACCATAAAAAGTAATTTTCCAAGGATACTGAAGATCATCTCAATCGATAGGAATCTATTTTGATGACGATATTGAAGCTTTGTATCAAAATAAATAAAAACTTGTTTTTGTTCGATACGGGTTAGATGCTGCCATATGGTTGAGAAAAAGAAGAGCACATCATGTGGATAGAATGGTTGTTCAATGGATAACCAAAATTGTTTTAAGAATTTTCACCAACTAAAGGAACACCAAAATAGCAGATCCCTGTGTCAATTGGGACTTCAAATTGTATTAAAAACACTGTCGTTGCAACTATGCAGAATCGGCTATTTGCTTAATTAAGTGTTAAGTACTCACAAATATTTTCAAATCCTACAATTAAACAAAACAAACGACATGGTTGGTGCTGTAGCTATCTATTTTCACGTCACTAGACTAAGGTGACACAGCAAAAAAATTTTCGATGAAAGGAAAATTTCCGAACGTTTTGAGCTTGGTTTTCTGTGACCTTAAGGGTGCGCATCCGGGGTCCATATCGTTGGGATGATTTTCTCGAGGGTGGCAAACGAAAATCTTGAAAATAATGCGTTCTTTGATTGAATGTTTACGTGTAGTAGTTCCCGTACATTTATATATTTGTTGTGAATCTATTGAATAAATAATTCAGATAAAGAGTTAAAAATTAAATATATACAATCGGGAAGTCTTAAATAATGTTTATAAACAATTGTCTCATGACTGTTTTTCAAGGTTGAGTAGATTTCGTATTCATATAATAAGTATTGTAATTAAAGAATTCTAATTATTAGACAAATAATTACTATCAGTACTGATACAAATTTTCTAAACTCCAAGGAAAAACCTGACTTAGGTCAAGGTTGCTAAGTTGCAAATTCAATTCGTGTTGTTATGAATTATACAAGGAGGTACGGTTTTTGTATCCAAGGAAAGATTCCAAAAATTCGATTCAGCTGAGATGATCCAAATTTTGTAGATTTTGCAATCGTATATATATTCATTTGTTTGTCTTTGGTTTTTTTCCAACTTTCAATTAGTTAAGCTCATTTATTATTTATTCATATTTTTTTATCGTTGAAGTATAATTGTTATCGTTAGACCTATTGTTTCGATATTCACTCCCGGATTGCCCTATAATCTAGTCGCACTTTTGGTTTAAAGGAAAACGGCACAACTACTACCAGTGATGTAGGTGCAAAAAAAGCAGCAAACTTCGTCAAGGAATCAGAGAGAGCATCTCGTCCTCGTTAAGAACACTACAACGCCCTAACGATTCCCTCGATTCGGGCTAACGGCCCACTTTCTACAGATAAGTCTTTTTACCCTTGTGCAGTTCCGGCACTGGTGATAGCAGCTGCCATCCTACACAGGAAGGAATTGGTTTGATTCCTACACAGGGGGAAATAAAAAATTACAGTGGTGAGAAATAGTTTCACTGAGACAGCGAAGCTCTAGAAATTTGCTTATTACAAATTCAAATGTTTTAAGTGCCGGTAATGTAGCAACTACTCCATTTTTAGCTTGTTGGATTGTAGCAGGTGAATATTGAATATCTTTAATTGCTATTTCCAATAATATTGTAAGATCATATTTTTCTGATATCCAGTGCTTCTTATATATTATGTTACATAGAAGCACTTTGATGCCATCTGTGCGTTTGTTATGATTTGATCCAGCTTTAAAGTTATTATCATTACGTATTCCACATTTTTTCAATTTTGGTCTATAGAGACATTGGTAACATATGTTCTGGCTATATATTATATATATATATATATATATATATATATATATATATATATACGTATCATAATTGCAAGCGATTCTATAAATAGAATTTAATTGACAATGTATGATATCAAATATTGCAATTTATTTAGAAGTTGCCATATATATATCTCAATTCTATTATGCTGCTGATTAATATTATTGATAATACAACCTGCAGAAATAAAGGCTTTCATAATAAATAACGTACATACAGATGTGAATAATGTGAATAATTGATTTAATTCACATTTTTTTTCAGTTTGTGTACTCTGAAGGTGCTTCGATAAATAGACATTATTTCTCAAAAACACAAAACCGCCATTCCACAGAATTGCTGATCAAATATTTACAAACCAATTGCGCCTCTCTAAATATAAGCGAGTTTTAAGTGTTAACGATAAAGCAAACAAATGAATTGATTCTTTCGAAAGGAAAATGTTTATCCAGACCTAATCGATGCCCTAAATAGTGCGACAAATGTCGGCAACAAGTTGTCTTTAGGAAATACGAGTGAGAAATGAAAAATGTAAAGATTACTTTCAATTTCAGATATTAGAGTGTCGAATTATGAATACGATGTTCTAATTTTCTAGTTTTATGTTTCTGTATATATAAAAACACATAAGTATTCCGGAGAGTGTCACCGTTCAGCATGTGAAAATGGTTATTTAAGCAACAAGTGAATAAAGTAATACTTATATTTTACGAGTAGGAAGGTTTGACCGGGTAATTTCTACGAGTGAAAAAAAGTTACTTTATTCACGAGTTTCATACAAAATTCTTTTTAGGACTTGAAAAAACTCAACAAAACTCATTTCAATTTTTATTTTGTAATAGTAATATTGAAAGTACAACTGTGAGCATTATTAGTTTGAAGTGAAGAAGAAGTTACATTACTATTGGTATTTGAATTGGTAACATTTAACGAGTTCAAAAGAATAACATTGTCTATAGTTGTATTAGTACTTATTGTATTGTTAGTAGGATCGTGAATAGGGATGGCAACAATATATCGATAAATTTTATATATCGATATATTTATATCTATACATGAATTGCGATATATCGCGATATATATCAGTAATTTTAAAAATATATCGAAAATTATTATAAGATAACCAACATCGCCGCACACTCACTGCCATTTAGTACTACCGTGAAGAAGTGTAGGTTACAACCCGACGTTGTTGCAGTAGGGAACCAAACACCAAAATTGTCACTTGAAGACGCCTGATATTTAGCTAATTAGGTTTTTCCCCGTACAAAGTTGATAAATATTTGTGATAAATACGCCAGCAATTGTTTTTTCGATAATACCACAGTTTTCATCTACTTTTTCACAGAGATACAAACGTATTCATTGTGAAAAGCGAAAACAGTGAAAAGAGTGGATACAAACAATGTATTTGTTTATCGTTCGTTAAAGTAAAAGTGGCTCCACCGCGAAGTAATATTTGGAAATATTTTCAAAAAGTTAGTGACAAAAATGCTAAATGCAGCATATGCCTATAAGTTTTGAACACTTCGGGAAACACAACAAATTTACAAACACATTTGAAGCAAAAACATTCATCTATTTTGAAACACTTAACTGATGACGGATTTGATTACGATGACCCACAGACATCTAAGAAAAGAAGCAAACTGTTGGAAGTAGTCCTACACTAAGCCAAGATGAGGTAAAGCTTGATATGATTTATTTTGTCTTATTTAACATTTAAAATTTGCAGGGAAAGTTAAATCTGCAATATAGAACTCACCATTCTTCAACTTCAACTATAACAAATTCGGAATTTGAGTAAGATCCAGAACCAAGTACTAGTGCAGGAAATACAAACGTGAGTTCGGGATTCCAGCAGACTACAATTTCGTCTACATTCAAAAACATTGCATTATACCAAGGTACATTTTTTATCTACAATGCATCACCTTTTGTGATTTTATTTCTGTTTCTTTTTAGACGGTGGCTCTAAAAATATGAAGGTGACGGATGCAGTAGTGAAATTTATTGTCCAGGACAATTTTCCATTCAGTACTGTGGAAAAAAGGGTTTTAAGGCCTTTATGAAGCATATAGTACCTCTTTACATAGTACCAACTAGAAATACAATAAAAAACAATGTGGATAAGAAGTTTGAGGTGATTTCAACAGCTTTTAAAAATATCTTGAAGAAATGTAAGTATTTTACCATCACTACCGACATATGGACTGCCGATATGCAAACTAAAAGCTTCATGGGTCTTACTGTCCACTTTGTCTACGATACAAAGTTAATATCAGCAACAATTGGCATTGTGGAGTTAACACAGTCTCATACAGCAAACTATATTGCTTCAAAATTAGGCGACAGTCTTGAAATGTGGGGAATTGATTCTAATAATATTAGAATATGCTGTAGTGATGGACAATGCAGCCAATATGGTTAAAGCCATACATGACAAATTTGGAAAGAATCGGCATATCCCGTGCTTCGCTCATACTCTTAATTTGGTTTGTGAAAATTCACTAATAAATACAGAAGGTTTAATGACTATTATTGATAAGGTACCATCAATAGTAGTATGGTTTAAACGAAGCGTTAAAGCTAGTGACCAACTCAGAAAAATTCAAATCGAAAAAGGAACTTTAGAAGGAAACATTAAAAAAATGATTCTTGATGTTGAAACGCGCTGGAATTCTACTTATTATATGATAGAAAGGTTTCTACTTCTGTGTCCCATAATTAACAACATTTTAGTATCTGATATAAACGCTCCAGACCTATCACAGCAGCTGAAGTGGAACATTTGAAAGAAATATGCAAATTTTTACGCCCACTAGAAAAAATGATAGTGGCGATTAGTGGTGAAAATTATCCAACAATAAGTAAAATAATACCGATGATCGACTGTCTAACAGAGCAGTACAAAAGTTATTCGCCGTTGTATGAAGTAGGTGAACAATTAAAAGCAACTTTATTGTGAGAAATTAAAAGAGATTCGGTGCCATCGAGAGATCTTACCTACCAGCTATTTCCACAATACTGAATCCTCGATTTAAACAAATAAATTTCAGAGATCCTCAAGCTCTAGGAAATATAATTGATCAAATCAAAAACGAAATTGCAACTTTTGAAAATATCTCTTTATCATCGGAATCTTCCGAAGAAGGAAACAGTGACGAGGATGATTTTGATTTATGGGAACACCATAAAAAAAGGCTGACGCCAAAAAAGGAGGAAGAGTCAGGTCAGGAAACGACACCGAATTGGCTAAATATTGGAGCTTGCCAGTAAGGAATTTAAAGGATGATCTTCTCCAAACCTGGGATGAAATGAAAAAGGAATATCCCTGCTTATCCAAGTTGGCCGATAAATATTTTTGTGTGGTGGCATCCGTGACATCCGTACCGAGTGAGCGGCTATTTTCCAAAGCTGGAGGCACCGCTACTAAAAATAGGAACCGTCTCACGGAAAAAAGACTGTCCAAATTATTATTTTTGAGTTCGTTGCCACAAGAATTAAATTTGTTTTGATTTTTAATCTTTTCAATAATATATATATATATAATATATATATATATATATATATATATATATATATATATATATATATATATATATATATATATATAAATATGTGTGTTGTGTATCATAGATATTTTGAAAACATAAGTGTCATTAACTTTATAAATGCTTCGATATATATGTATAACGATATATTTACATCGATATATATTGGGCATCGATATATTTCATTCGATACATCATATGATCGATATATCGATAAATTTACATTTTTGCCATCCCTAATCGTGAACGTTTACAATGTTGCTTTAAGTCGAACTTATTGATCCCTTATATATATTTTCACTGCGGTATCCATTTTGTTTTTTACTGAGTCGTCTACGTAACCCTCTGCAACTGTGTTGGATTTCCATCCAACACAGAGACAACGAAGAGAGTCGAAATGTATGTACACTGTAGTTTTTTGGATTGCGTAAATTCAAATATGTCGCGATAAGGGAATTTTTGAAAAGGTATCGATACTCACAGCTTGAGGGTTTTGCATTTTCCAAATCTGTACTGCAAAAAGAAATGATTTGTTTTGAAATTTACAGGTACTGTGATAATTAAAATATTTCCGGTATTATTAATATCGTTACCATTCATTTTATATCAATCCTCCCTGGGCAGAGCTCCTGCGATTCCGAATATTTAAACAACCTGATGTTACAAATAATATTTATTAAATTTTTTTGCTGTCATGAGAAGAAACTTAATTAATTAATTAATTTCTTCATGGGCAAATGTCTTAGATTTTTTGGCTCTATAGCCAACTGATTTATTTTCCAAATATGCAATGAGTTTCCAGTATTTACCGATGTCTACGTCGTTATTTACCATTAGGTTGCCTTCCAGTTTTGAATAAGTCGACCGAAGTGTTGAAGACCTCTACGTTTTGGATATAGTTTCAAAGTAAGCTAATAACACTGTTTCTGTAGAGCTGTTTAATACGCCAAGATTCATAGTCACTGCAGTTGCCGATTCAACAAAATCTTCTGGTGTGCACTTTAAACTTCCTTCACTATTACTCTCCATCCCTAATAATAATATACACTCCTTTTAATTAAACACAAAATGGATTTTCTTGAACGAATATCAAGAAATAAAAATGTGACAGTGTATCGAAGAAACGAATTGATATGAGAAAGAATGCGTTCACAGTCCATTACATTGATAAAACAATTTTATGATTTCCTTAAAAAATGACACGTTACGGCACTTTTTTTAATGCAAAAGCGTGAAAAAATGAGCCGTTACAGTACTTTTTTTCACGCTTTTTGACCGATTCACAAATTACATTCTTTAAGAATCAAATGAATGAAAAAAACGTGAAAATATTAACGGACGTAGAAAAAAGTACTTTATCTAATTCCGCTATCAAATGTGACACTTTAAGTTACTTCTTGACGTCACATTTTTCATAACCTTCATATATCAGTTGAAAACGACATTATTAAAGACACAGTTATTTGAAGTAATTCCATTTTCTGGGTGAATATTCTTTCGAACTGTTAATTTTATTTGAAGCTATTATATCCACATCTATGCCAGGGGCTTGGCCCAGAATGTTTTCTGAATTTCTTCTCTTATTCTCTAATGAACTCTCAATATAGCCTTCGGCTGCACTGCTGCATTTCCATCCTCCTTGTTGCTTTATTTTCAGAATCTCCGCTCCTGAGTCTGCCAGGAGCAAAACTGAAACAATGTCTTGTCTATCCTTTAACATTAGATAAACCCAGATACTGATCGATCTTTGCTGGTAATTTTCCAATGGTATTTATGGCCACGGGATGTATGCCACATTTTCCGTTATAATATCGCACAAAAAATTTGTCGTGCTTTACACCAGGAGGTTTTGCTTTCTGGAATTGTAATTTTAAGAAAAATGCCAAATCCGAGGATATCCTCCTCGTATGAACGTCAATTGAGCCTTCCTGTAGATTCACGCAATCACTATTATCATTGCGACCCAAGGAATAGATTTATTTAATAATCAATTATAAACATATCTTCTAGAAATCTTTCTACATTCTCTTTCGTCAAAATGTATGATTTTTTGCATGGTATACTGCTGACCATCTCTTCAGCCAAGCCAAAAGCATAGTGTACTTCTTGATATCGACACTTTTGCGCACGGTGAGTTCAGATCTCAGCATTGAATTTGTAGTCTACAAAGTCAGCGCCTTTAATGTTTCTAAATTCTCAATATAAGCAAGAAGTACCTT
The DNA here is from genome assembly GCF_026250575.1 of Diorhabda carinulata. NCBI lineage: Eukaryota > Metazoa > Arthropoda > Insecta > Coleoptera > Chrysomelidae > Diorhabda > Diorhabda carinulata. The sequence goes on from NC_079462.1 coordinate 19,923,321, forward strand.
TTCGTTGATGTTCTTTATATTTTTCAAATTGTGCGATTTTTCAAATTTTTCGTAGGCCAGGGGTACCCACTTCTTGGTACCCACTTTTCAGGTATTAAACTACTCAATCAGCATTTACTTCAAATGAAATGTCTGATTCGCTATCTGAAGATATTTCAAGTAATTAATTCTCACTTGTTTTGACTTATTTTGAAAAATCGTTGTTTGCTTCTATAGTAACAATACTTCTAACTCAAATATGGCGCTTATTTTGGCAAATATTACTTGTTGAACAATGTCGCTCTTTTCATTACTAGTTTCGTACTAAACTATTTCATTATTCTATTAAAATTTATTACTTATACAACTGTTAGAAGTGAGATGATGATAGAAGATGTATCTTTAAAACCATCAAGACGTGTTCTAATGTGTGTTTTGGAAAGATTGTGCAGTTACTATCCTCATACTTATTAAAAATAATTTTTTTATAGTTTGCATTATATCTAAAGTTTACTAGCAAGTTGGGTATTACTGTACATAGATAGTAGTTTATTTTTAGTGTTTCTTCATTCGCATCTTAAATTATTTTATAAATTGATATCATATGTTAACTAAAATAATGAAGATGGGAGATGGTACAGTTGGTGTCTCTGTTTGCTTTAATGTTGAATCCGTACTTTGTATCATGGAGTAGATAGGGGATTCATTGCAAGGCAGAACCACAACGGACTCAGGGAGTCGCCCTGGTATATTCCCCTACGAATTGGTATGTCGTCAGTACTGAGGGAATTTGGACCGATTTGAAGATGTAGGTTCGTTCGCTATTTCTTCATCGTTGTTGAAAGGAAGCTTACAATAGTTGGGTGAAATTTATAAATCCGCAAGTTTTATGGAATAATCACTTTTACTTTTTTATTTTATACTTAGCGACAAGTTGTCACATTTTATTCATATTCCCAAGTAATTACTCCAATATTTATAATTGGATATGGCTTTATTTTTTTTTTCAAATATCCTCCATTAAGATCAATAGACTTTTGCATGCTTTCGAACCTATTGTCAAAGTATTTTTTTTCATTTCAATGGAGGTACCTCTAAAACATATAATCACTGCTTCTTCGGGTGTAGATAAGCTTTGACCTCGCATTTCTCCGTGTTCCATCGCCTGTACGATATTTACTTTGGAAAGCTGCACATTTCCGTTCATAACAATGCCTTTCTCGATTTGTAGAGTCTTGCACTTAGACAGTCCAAACTCCATATGTATATCCATATAAAGAAGATGGGAGATGGTACAGTTGGTGTTCAATGGAGGTATCTCTAAAACATATAATCACTGCTTTTTCGGGTGTAGATAAGCTTTGACCTCGCATTTCTCCGTGTTCCATCGCCTGTACGATATTTACTTTGGAAAGCTGCACATTTCCGTTCATAACAATGCCTTTCTCGATTTGTAGAGTCTTGCACTTAGACAGTCCAAACTCCATATGTATATCCATATAAAGAAGATGGGAGATGGTACAGTTGGTGTTCAATGGAGGTATCTCTAAAACATATAATCACTGCTTTTTCGGGTGTAGAAAAGCTTTGACCTCGCATTTTATATCTATCTATATATCTATGTTTTCAATGTTCGGAAACGTTTTTCTTTGAGCCAATGTGTGAGAGTTCACAATCGTGGTGGAGAATGATCTGTCTTCTACGGTTGGTTAATATTAGATTTGTGTAACATGTTTTTGATTACTTCAAAATTTGTTATTAAATTGAACAGCATGATATTGGAGTAATTATGTACATAACCCCATGAGGATACCATTATTTAGATTGAAACTAAACATTCGGATTCCAAAAGCCATATAGAAGTAGTTGGCTGATTTCCAAGGTGATCTCCGTCGAGTGAATTATTGAAATTAGTTTTATGCTCTCCTCAAATGATTTAGTTCTAATAAATATTAATAAAACAAGTAGCTGTCAAATTTATACTGCCATATAATGATTTATTTTCAATTTCTTTTTTTTATATAATAATTCAGTGACTATTTGAAATAACAATACCGGTCTAATAGCGTACTAAAAATTTCATCCATTGTAAACTACACTGGAATAATTTTTACGTTAATTATGTTTTATTTATTCTTCACAATACTATAAAACTGTTTATTTCTTAGAAAAATAACCTTAGGTCTTGATTAATAAAAAACATTTTACTTTACAATAAACAATAATATAATCCGTATCAGCTATTCATGTTTACACTTTATTCATAATACTCTAGAAATATTATTCTTGGCGTGAATCTTGACACAATGGTAAAAAAACATTGTGAACATACACATTTGTCAAGTGTCAGTGGACAAAAAATAGATACTACGCTGTTACCTCAATTAAACCCCAACGAATTTAGGCAATACTCTAGCAAGGGGGTGAGAAGGGTGTATTTGGCAGCGGAGTTGTTTGATTCGATGGAGCGAATCACATAGAGGGCTTGGAGGACATTTAGATGTCCTGGGATTTGGGTTATGTCTGTATTGACATAAACGGTGTTACTGGGCTGAATCTACAGTTGTATTGGCAGTACCTGATAATGCAGATCAAAAGTTGTTTGAGGAGACAATCGGGTAGACGTTTGCTCTATATTCGATTATGGGGCAGATGTATATTTTGTACATATAAAGTAAGGGGAAGGGGTGGGTTTGTCAAAATTTCCCTCCGAACGCCTTGGTGAGACTTGCTTTTGTACTCTGTTTAGAGTATCGTTCAGATCGGCCGCCCTACTGAGAGTGTAAGCGAATTTCACTCCCAGATAGACGACTTCATTGCGGATGTCAAGCTTCTCTCCCCGGTAAGTAAACGAGAAATTGAAGCGTTTATAAAAAGGCAAACGGTTGTCATCTAACTACACTGTATTTCAACAAGAAAAGATAATAATTGTAAAGGAAAATGTTTGCAAATCGCAAAATTTTGAGTATTGTTAGTGAAAAGGAAGCGGTCTATTTTCGATTGCGTTAACATGAGAGTGTTTAAAGAGTAGATACTTGTGTTCCTACAAACAGAACATAAGAAAGCATATACTATTTCTGATTAAAAGTTTTCTCTCTCTAAATATATAGCTAGATATTTTATTATGTATAACACCAAATAATAACAGAGCTAAAATAAAATACGAGGATGTATTGATATCTAGTTAGCCTAGACCATTTCCATGCATAAACAAAATATTAAGTTACCACAGCAACGAACAATAACTTATTAGAAGTGTCAGTGTAAAGTTTGACGTCAAAAAAGTAAACCAGAGTCACGTAATAAATTAAAAGAAAAAAGATGTCCACCGAAATTGTGAAAACCGAGTATCGAGCTATCCTCAATTACCTGTATTTAAAAGGGTTAAAAGGAAAGTAGATTTACGAAGATATGCTTAATACTCTTGGTGATCAATGTCGTTTGTATGCGACCGTAAAAATGTGGACTGCAAGCTTCAAAAGAGGTAAATTTTCCATTTGTTGGTTGATGACCGATCGGGAAGGCCAATTTTTGTGTCAGTCTCCGAATATATCGATGCAGTTCATGACATGATTTTATTAGACCGTCAAGTTGGGCTAAAATGGATATCTGAAACACTGACTATCTTATACAAATGTTACCAAATGTTTAATTGTTGACCAAAAGCGTACAAGGGTAGAAGCATCGCGTTCGACCTGTGCTCGATTAGAAAACGATGTAGACTTCTTAAGCCGAATTGTTACTATGGATGAGACTTAGTTACATTTCTACGATCCAGAAACAAAGCAACAATCGATGGAATGGCGACACTCTGGTTTTTTTTCCAAAAATCTGCTGGAAAAGCTTTTGCTTCAGTTTTTTGGGTTTGCCATGGAGTAATTATGATTGCTTTTTTGGATAAGGGTAGAACAATAACTTGAGATTACTATTCGACATTACTGATTACTCTACGGGAAAAAATTATAGATAAAAGACGCGGAAAACTATCCAAAGGTGTTGTGTTTTTGTAGGACAATGCCCCTGCACAGAAATCTCATGTTGCTATGCAAAAAATTAGTGATTTAAGGCTTGAATTAATAGAACACGTCCTTTATTCACCAGATTTGGTCCGAATATCATCTCTTTCCTCAACTGTAAAAAAGTTTGAAAGGTCGTAAATTTTCTTTCAACGAGAAGGTAATAAAAGCTGTAGAGGTCTGATTTGTAGAGCAAGAAGAAACATTTTTTTTTAAGTTCTATAGACGTTGCAGGTTCGCTGTAATAAATGAATTTTGAATTTTTATTTGGTTCTATAGTAGGATAAGCTTGAAATTTTTCAATATATCCTCGTATATTCATACCAGGTGCATGTGCGTTATATCACACGTATTATATATAATGACATTATACGGGTCACGTGAAAAATGATGTTATGAAGTGACGATAAATCGACGTTTGCGTTCACTTCACGTGATAAACGAAATATCACCTAATACGGGATTGAAAAAGATGAAACCGTGCTATCTGGGAAGATTAAGTAGTACTTGTCGTTTGTAATTTATAACACACTATTAGTTTATTAGTTTTGATACATACGTCATTAGATCTGGAATTTACTAATGTTGGTGACTAAATTCGATTTTAATTTGTGATACTTTAGATTTACTAATAGTAGTGGAACATTTTTATGGTATGGTTATGCTTACACATACTTACGTAGGTAAACTCATTAATTCAAATATTATTCGATATAACTACTGATTTATTACTAGCCCGTAGATAATCAAATTATATGCGAGATTTGTAATCAAGTGCAGCGGTTGTGGAAATAAATATCTAACTTTAAAGTGAAAAATCAAATTCATTAGAACAAACTGTCTGCTAAACTTTACGCCTTATACCAGGATGGTCCCTGAAGTACCTGGCTCAACAAAGAAAACACAGAAGTTTTGGAAAAAATATATTTATTTTTCAACCTAATCGTCTTTAAGCTCCATACGCTTTTCCTAGAGATGTGATAAGCTAGATATCCTTTTTATAATAAGAATCGTCAAACTTCTCAAAATAGCCATTAACTACCGACATCACCTCTTTATTGTTGGAAAATTTTTGATCACCGAACCAAATTTTCCAAGTCTGGGAACCGAAAATGATTCGAGAGGGCTAAATCCGAATAGGGTACATAATGTTGCATTTCAATCTCTAATTCAATAAATTTGGCCTATGCAATAATGGATGTATCATTTGGTGCATTTTCTTGATAAAACAACACTATCTTCTTAGCCAAACATGGCCGTTTTTGTTTGATTTCTTTGCTCAAACGTTGCAATAAGTTTGCATAATACTTGCTATTGATAATTTTACCTTTTTTATCACAGAAGCTTCTCAAAAGACGACGCTATGACCTTGTCGGCAGATGGAAAGGTCTTTGTCTTCTTTGAAGTCGGTTCTCTCTTTCAGTAATGTGTTTTGATTGTTTTCTTGTTTCGAGTGTGAAGTGATGGACCAACGCTTCATCCATGTTATGAAACGTCACCAAAATTGGCTTTATTGCTAAACACTCGATCTTTAAGACGCTGTTTTTATTCCATTGTGAGAAAACGTGGCACAGCTTTTCATGTCTAAATTTCCAGTTAATTTGCGATGTAACGCACTTTATGAAATGCCCACAATGTCGGCTAGCTCGCGCACATTCAGTCCACGATCATTCAGTACCGCTTTGTGGATTTTCTGGAGCCGTCACCTCATTTGGTTGACTACTGTGAAGCAATTTCTTATACATTGTCTTGCATCATGTCAAGCGGCCTTAAGGGCACAAGTTGTAACACGACATTAACAGAGAAACACAAAACATTGTAGTTGTCGCAATTCTGTTACCTATGCCGGTAACAAAATAAAAATATTTTCGGAAACATCTATTGCCACCAATAAATATAGCACCACTAATCAATAAGTATTTTGGAAGATTTGATAGAAAAATTGTTTATGCGATTCCCTATGAAAATATTTACAAAACGAGATGAATAAGGATTCACAAAAAACGAGAGAACCAGGGAATTCTTAAGTATCTAAAAAATGTATTTCGCTATTAAAATGATTAAATTTTTTATGTATTTCAGACATTCAACAATTGGTTGTTAAAAAGTTAACATAAGAGGGACATATATGTTATTCTCCAGATGATATTGATTGGTAAAAAATATCAAAAAAATCATATGAGAACTATCAGGATCTGAATACGGTGTATAAAAACGCTACGTGCGAAATTTTAACTGTTTGTGGAAATATTTGGGCTACTCAAAAAACTAGTCAGATTCCTTTAGAAAAGATAAAAATTTGCAAAGCTATGCCACACTTATTTCTAAAAGGGATAGTTTATAAGCCGTGCGGGACACAATCTCTAAAATAAATAAATAAAAAGAAGTTGTTAATCATTTTTCAAAAAAAAAAAAATAATTTATACCTAATCTTCTTTTCTACAATTCACGATCAATTGTATTGTACCCAACAGGACAACAATATTAAAGAAAAACATATTCGATTAAAATTATTATTAGTAAACCTAAACTAATACTCAATACTAAAAAGAGCACAAGTAAAGCACTCTTGGTATTTATGATTCCCGATAGCAATCTTGCCGCCAAAATGGTGCAAATGCTTTTACATTTCATCAGAGAACGAAAAATATTCTTATTTATGGAAAATATGGAAATACACATCAAAAACATTAACTGTATTTATCAAAGGCACCAGAATTGTAGTTCTAATGAGCAATAAATAAATAGTTCGTTACTTAACAAATTACACAGTTTGCACGTAGTGCTAGTACCAGTTCTTCTTTTAACCAAGATATGAGAAGGGTTCCTCCAATATCCTGGTGGTAATCTAAAGAGCTATACTTAACATCTTAATAATAATGCATCATTCACCTTCGATGTAATATTTATGTGCATTTACTTCTGGAATGGGGTACTTTCGTTTTGCATTTCCAATTATCATTTTTCCAAGCTTTACGAGCAGTATCGTGGGTGTCGAGCCATGCTTAAACCATATAATAGATTTGTCTTCTTACATTACGATACTCCCGAATTTTTTTTATATATTCGTTTCTTCACTTTGTCAAACGACTACTTTCTATAACTCTTTGCTTTACTGTTTTATATCTAAAACCATGTTTCTCTGAAAATCTTCCAAGTGCTCATACTTCTGCAAGAATACCTTGAAGATTTGATACTATGTTTGATCCATACTGTAGATTGTGTCGTATATAAGAGTTGAACTATCAAAAACCTATTAAAAAGGAAGTTTTTGTCGAAAACACTGTTTTCTTGTAAGCATCCTTTCTGGAAATTCCTCGATTACAAAGTCGGTTGGTTGAAATCGGTTAAAGTCACTTTTTGAGCATCTGTTGATAGATGTAGCTGTTTCTACTGTTTGGTCTCACTGTGTGCTAAACTCTACTAGGTCGTTTACCGAATCTGTTAATCTACTTGTTAATGGTTGATCTTGAAGCCACGGTTGCTACATACTTTATTTTTTACAAAACGTTTATTTAAGAATAATTTAACCTTTAGCACACTGCAAACTTGCAGAGCTAATACCTATTACTGACTTAGAATCGTAAACTCTACCTAATTATTATGAAGAAAATATTTCGATTTATGTATTATACACTATTTACGATCATTATTTTTTCAGTTTTATTCGATTTGGTAACCAGTTTTATTTGGGAATTCCAAAGGATTAATTTTGCGGACCTGGATAAGTGATATTCAGTGATATTCGCTATTATAAATAGTGTAGAATAGGCTTTTTGTAACATGAATCTAGAACAAAGTGCTTTCAAGGATAAAAACGAATAGGTTACAACCTTATGTTGAAAGAGTAATTAGTGACTACCAGTGTGGCTTCAGATTAGAAAGGTCTATGATGGATCCGATTTTTAGTACCAGCAATGTTTTGGAATAGTTTATCAAACAAAACATCAAACTATTTCATTTCTTTATAGATTTTAAACAAGCGTTATGATTGTATAAAAAAAATTGTACTATATTTTAAATTATTTTCTAGTAACTGAAAACATAATATGATTTATTAAAATGTCTTCGAAAGTCACAGGCACTAAAGTTAAAATACAGGGAAAGCTCTCAAGAAATTTTAGATTCAACACGAAATTAAGACAGGGCGTCAACAACTTTTTTTAACTTTCGTTAAAACAATTCTCAACGGAACTCTACAAATTTTTGCATTGGCTGATGATGTAAACTTGATGTCAAGAACAGAAAAATGTCTAATTGAGAGCTTCAGGGGTTAGAAGGAACAAGCATGAAATGAAGAACTTTTAATAAACAAAATAAAACTGGATATACAGTGATGAACAGAGCCAATAAATACTGAACTTCGTTTTAAGAATCTTGGCTTGATCATAACCGAAAGAAAATAATTGTATCTGAAGATAGAAGCTGGATTGACTGCTGGCAATCGATTCTTTTGTGCAATGATTACGTTACTTAAATTTTTTCTACGGGAAAAAGTGCTTATTACTATTGAAAGGAAAATAGACTTCACACAGAAAAATACATAGTAAACGTTATAAAAGTTAAGACATCTGGAGCGAATGAATGCAGAGCTGGTAGCAGAGAAGATTTAGAAAAAAAAAAGAAGGATGGAAATCTTAAAAGTGGATGTGTAATAAAGGAAACCAAGGTCCTCCGTGTACCTTAGAGCCAAGGTTTGACTATGTATTGATAGACAGTGAGAAATCTTTATCAGTTGGAAGGTTGGAAAGGCAGACCAACCAATGAAATAAGATTGATACACATATCTTAGACATATTTTGAAAAGTAGGTGATATAAAACTCTACAATTTATTTTGATCGCTGAGTCGACGTTTGTAGGGTAGTTGGGCGAAGACAGTCTTTTTGTTTAAATGATACTGAGAGTATTAAATATTATATCATTAACTCCAGTACATTTACCAGTATATTTGGAATTTTGATAAAAGTACAAATCCGGCTTGTGAATAAAACTGAAACGCAGATAAACCAAATTATATTCTGTACACGTGTCTCTTCCATAGCAAATTCAAAATATATTCCAAAGAATTTACTAACCCAGATAACCTGCAATGAAGTAAATATCCTAAGGCGTCAATATTTGTATGGGCATATTATTCAAACGTGAATCGTTATTGCTAATATCATAGAGTTTCGAATTCAACCGAAAAAGTTCACATAAAAAGTCGCACATCATTTTTCTTCTATTAAACGATTGAAATTGCAATTCTTTGAACTTTATTATGAAATATTACTATTATAAAAACGGAGCAATTATTATATATCGCCTATGCCTAATTAATTGATGGTGATAATAGTTATCTATAAATTAAGTATTATTAGGTACATCAGAAGATAATTGATAATTGGTAATTGCCTGTGATATTTCAAGTGATTCACAAGGTCTTCCGCCATTATAGAAGTCGCTTTAATAATATCATGTCACCTACCGTTATAAGTGATATCAACAATAACAAATTACATCTTTGTCCGTCAAGGCAATCCCTTTAACTGTATTTCGGAAAGGGTCGCTATTAATGACATGTAAATTCATCGCCGGCGTTTTCTTGAGTACCTACCTGCATCTGCAGGGGTTCATCCATAAATTTCGTCACACGAATTTCATGATTATTTGCCTTTCCCCTAGTCCTTGTCACAGCTGGTCACATTTGTGAGACTCCCCCCTCCTTATTGTCGCGCTAATGAAAACAGTGGTTCCGAAATCAGTTTTATTTCCATTTAAATTATTTATCAATAAAATTAGCATCAAATCGCACAATTGAATTAACAATTATTTATAACCGGCATAGCAGCCACTTCGTTTTCGTTTGGATTGTTAATTCCAGGAACATTTGTTGTGTCAACATCTTTTTCATCCAACCATACAGCATCATCGTCATCATCCACAAAAAAAAGTTTTCTGGAACGTCTAGCAGCAATTCTTTGAGGTGATAGGTAAAAATTATTGTTGCCTCTTATATAATTCCTTCGTATGATGCAAAATATAGTCACTGCTAGGCGCAATGTGTTTGACGGAATTTATCAAATGGGCGCCTAGGCGAGCGAGTGGTTGACAAAACAATTATTATTTTATATTTACACAGATATAGTTGTATATGTTTTTGAGGTTATCGTGAAGTGATAGTTTCAAGTTGGTGTTTCAACATTTAGATTATAATAGATTTTGAAATGTGACATCACGAAATTCAGTACCACTCCCACCCCCTTGTCACACCATGTCAAACTTCGTACTCCTCATACCCACCCAACTTATCGAAATTTATGGATAGCTTCTAGGTACAGAACAATGGATTAATGTTTATTGTGCATTTATACCTTAAATCTGCAATAAACAGTTTCTTGTAAATTTCTTTTGAACCATTGCTGTTTTCACATTTGAACAAAGTGAATCATAGTTAAAAATGTCGGTGTCAGTTATTAAAAGTGTACTGGGCACGATCATTCGAAAAAGAAGTGAGCATAGAAGCTATTCAAGTGCATGCAAGAGGAAGGAAAGAGAAGATATCAGTGAAAGACATTCACTAATTATTCGTAGAGCTTCAGAAAAAAATTTTCCACCGTCTATTTTAACTACTGATGTTGACTGCATTGGAAAAAATATCTATCATAGACGTCGCAAAGTCCTTTCAGATCCAATTCCTAAGAACATAGACAAAGTGCATGGAGTTATCAACAGCACAGACAGTGAAACGCTGTTAACCAATAGAAGTAAACAATATTTGTTTATTAACAATATGGAAAAAATATCATTGTGTTAACATGTGAAAAAAATATACGAGTTTTGACTGAATATGCTTATAAGGTAAGAACATTATCATTCTGCGCAACTTACAGTTTTTAACTATTCACTGTTTCCAAAATCCATTATGGTCCAATAGTTCTCTGTTTTCTACCAAGTAAAGCAAATTACTGCTATAAAACATACCTATACCTATACCCATTAAAATGCAAGATTTATGACAAGTATTGTCTTATTTTTGATTCATAGCAAAGTTTTATACAGAAACTTGAATTTTGAGATTATAAAAAGGCAAGAAAAAAAAACAATTAGTCTTCTGTATAACAAATACATAAATCATTCTAAATATAGCTAAAATCAAGATAATGTATTGAAAGAAATGACAGGTAATAACAGTAGAAGAGGAAGTATGAGAAGAAATAAGTTACTCCTGGAAATGGTTCATTGGAAATTATTCTATATGACTGATAAATTGCATATTTTATTTTTTTTTTCATGTAGATTTTAAAAGAGAGTTATGATATTTGGTATAAATTTATGTATTATTTGTTATTCTCTATGAGTTATTTCAAAAGATAATAAATCTGAAGCGAAACTATTTATGAATCATCCATCCCCTTTGAAGAGAAATCCAATAATCGTTTATAATAATACGCTTCAATAATATCATTCGAAAATTTTCAATGTGCTTTGACAATGTTAACTCGACCATTTAGCGCGATTAAATTCAAAATTTCAATTAACAACAATGTCTATCACTATTAATCCACTATTAACCAGTGACAGGTGTGAACAAAGATTTCAATTATTCGAACCCAACTTGCACAAATATGTTAATAGAATAAAGTGAAACTATAGATCTTGGTTAATAGTTTACACATTCCAAAAAATATATCTTTTAATCACTTAATCCTTATCTATCTACGGGTCTCACTTTAAAAATTTTCTCCATTTCTTTGTTTGAGGTAGTAACTCGTGTTGTTCCCTATATTCTCAGTCGTTTTGTTGATTTCGTTCATCAAGATCTGTCTTATAATTTTATCTCTCATTTTATCACTCATCCTTTTCACATGTCCGAACCAATTTACTAGATTGTCTTCTATATATTGTTCTACAAGTTTTGCATTTAACATTTCTATATATGTTTCGTTTCTGATGTGGTCTAGTCGTATCTTGGTCTCAATTTTCCGAACGAATCTCATTTCCTTTGTTAGTATCGTTTTTTTGAGTCTTTTGATCGTTGTTTGGACATTAGTTTCAAATATTGCGTTCAAGTTTATCAAACATGATTGGTTACTTTTCGGGATTGCAAATTGATAAGCCAGTGGCAGCTAAAAAGGACTAGGACAACTTGAAGCATTAAGAGGAGTTGAAGCCTTTTCATTAGATGAAAAGAGTTTTAGTCAGAATCCTACTCATTTTCCACAAGTTCCCAGTATTCTTTATTTATTGTTTGAAGACAGAAAGCAGAACACTTCATAGTGAAAAAAAGACGAGAAAGCCACATTTCCGGAAGGGAATTTCGCACTTATCTAAGTAGCAGCTAGAACCAATTTCGCATTGAACCGGAATACTGCAATAAAACTGGAAATAATAAGGTCTAAAATTGAACAAATGAGTTCACAAACCACACAAAAACATACTGCAAAAGCATTTTCTTACCCCACGGCGAGTTTTTCGACAATTTGTTAGATTGCTCTATTGAAATCGAGATGTAATTATTGTTAAAAATTCTTTTTCTATGAAGTATTGTAGTTATTTATGTTAGAAAGAAGTAGAGATTCCTAATCAAGAAAGCAAAAAGCGAGACACGAATAGAAAGCATGTAACTAACTTATTTTGTTTTTTATAAAGAATTATCCAGAATCTGTATTATTTGTTATGAATTAAACTAAAAAATAATTTGGATAATTTATGGGAGGAATCGAGTATTGGTCAAATTTCAACAAACAAATGTGCATGTGTACAAAAATGCACTTGTCTCAATTATACAATCAAAACTAATAATTGTATTGAATTTACTGGAGCTTTCTAATTTATAACTACAGCTAGTTTCAGTTGAAATCACAGCTAAGGTCTATATATCGAAGAGAAATAGTAAACCAAAACATATTCACTTATAGTGCACGTGATTAGGGTGGAAAACGTCAAATCAGAGTGTGTAACGGCACTCGGCAATTATGAAATAATTTGTTTTCATAGAGCAGATTGATAATATAAATTATAAATAATTATACTTAATTATTATCACAGAAATTTACAATGCAAAACGTGACGTTTGGAATAGAAAAGTATAAAGTGAACGGCAATATGGTTTCATCCTTTTTACTAGACACGTTGAACACACTTTTTCCACTTATCAGGTGTAATTCTTTAATAAGCTTCATTGAAAATATTTTTATTGTCTGTTTTATTTTTGTGTTGCAACATATTCTTTCACATCTGCTCAGATCAGGATTGAGTCCATAATGGTAGAGCGGTACTCGTAAAATGGTTTATTTTGTTTTTTGGCCATTTTGGCCACACAATTATTTCTGCTTTTCTAAAAATAAACTGTTTCTTCCTCGTTTTTAGTATTGAAATCCCATTTCTTTTAATAAATTATATAATTTTGATCTTTCAAAAACCGTCTTATCTTCGTTAACTACTTTCAGAACATAATCCACTATAGGTAACTCATTTTGAAAGAAAACATTGTGCACAATTCTTTTGGCTATCGAAATCATCGATTGAATTTATTTCTTGATGGATACTTTTTTGGTTCGGCTACTGAATGATTAGCTCTGCATTCCGATGGATTCGGTATACACTTGAAAAAGATACTCCCGAAATATTTGCTGTTTTGGATATAATATCAGAAAGAGTCTTTTCATACTTTTTTACATTTCATTTTTATAAATATTCATTTATTTTTCGCTAGAGTTAAAATAAAGCTTTTTATCGTTTTTCTTAGGCGGAGTATAGCTAATGTCAACAACATCATCAATCACTTGTTTAAGAAAATTACGCAACAGATAAATAAGCAGTATGATAATACGATGCCGTCCCTGTTCTACACCTTATCTAGCGGCTTCTGCAGCGATGTTGCGCTCTCTTCTTCCACGAGGCTTTTTATTGTGGTATATTATGTTGCTTCTTATTCGTCACGTGCTGATCACGCCCTGATCAGTATTTTGGTTTACTATTTTTCGTCGATAAATAAACTTTAGCGTATATTATTTTCAAGTTTCAATTTGTAACATTACACTTTCAAATTTATCTGGATCTTATTTGTAGCTTGAGATGCTTTATATCCAGACAATGTTTATTTTTTTTTTTGCTACCTGAACATAATTAGTGAAATTGGATAAAGCCGAATCAGCAAAATTCATTAGGATAATTATTACAAAAGTCAAGGTTGGTACAAATAACCTAATTAAGCAGTACAATTGGTTAAAATATAATTAAGGGTAGTTATTTATCTTTACAGGCGTTCACCAGCTTGTAATAGAGTCGAAATAAACCTCCCAGTAAATAATTTATTACTTTGAAAATTTACTGATATTGTTACATTCATATTATTTCAGAAAAATTATCACAAATTCCAATTCAAACATGACGAAACTTTATCAAATGAATAGACCAAATAACCGTAAGTGATATGAATTATAAAATATGTAAATAGAACTGAAAATTGAAACTCCTCCTTGGCTGAATCCAGATGTATCTATAAATTCCTTCCGTAGCAGGTTAACTCATAATTTAATATATCTTGCATTAGATCCTAACAAATGGAATTAAATTAAATTTGCACGTATTCAAAGTTGACAACTGTCCCGTAAACCTTTCTCATGAAATATGCAGAGGATTAGTTAACAGAATTAGATGTCTGAATGCTCGTATTCATAGTGAAAATTAGTCACTTTTATTAATGAAATTAAAAACTTTCCATTCTTTTTAAGAGTAAAAGAACTTTGGATGCGATATTATAAAGATGACAGAGGGGAGATACATTTCATATAAGTTTTGTTAGAGTTGGTGAATCTGTTAGGTGAAAGTGAAAGGGGTCGGATCGACTGGGAAGTGTAACGACACTAGAAAATGCTGGAAAAGCAAGAGAAGTGGTAGTAAGAAGCCCGGTCGGTCTGTTAGAAGTCATGATAAAGAGCTACGAATCAATCGTGAATCTGCTGGATGAATTTTGCATACAGAATTAAAATTTCTTTTCTAGAAAATACAAGAAACTTAATACAAGACATTGCTACGTTACAGGGCACTAGATCATCCATACCTTATCTATCAGAGTTGTCTAAACTCTGTAAAAATAACAGTTTGGTATGCTCTTGGATCTCTGACATTATTGGAGCTTATTATTAGAAGAGAATGGGGCTACGGTTATTGTTAATTTGGCTCGATATATTCGAATGCTTGAAAAGCTCTTGAAATCAGAACTAATTAGACAACGAATCCCCTTAAAACGTGTTTGGTTTGGGCAACATCACACATCGCGAACACTTCAAGTTCTTAGACGCATGTTTGCTAAATAGATTATCTGACGTTCCTTGACCTTCCAAGTTTCTGACTTATCAATGTGGGATTTGTCTCTTTGAGGGGACTTTAATTACTATGTATTTGGCCACAAATTACGAAATTTGGTTATTGAGGTATGTAATCTTTTAAGCAATTCCCTTAAAAGATGTTGATGTGTGTGAAGAAGGATTTTGAAGAGATATTTAAGAGTTGCATTGGAAATTATAGATATCACATGGACGACATCATTTTTCACAAGTCGTGTAGAAAGTAGAAATCCTTTTTGAAGAGTAAGAATTCACTCGAACAGTTTATCATAAATTATTGTAACGTTCTATGCCCCGTAAAACTTTTTCCAATACTTTACATAAAATTGTGTTCAATAAACAGAGTTAAACTTTGTGTGAAATAAGTATCAAATAACAATAACAACTACGCGGAAATATGAAGGATAAATGCCAGCTTGCGACCAAATGAATTTCGATAATCCCTTCAAGGAAATTCTTAGATAAACAAAGCCGACATAGCATATTCTCGTGAAAAATAGAGATAAGGGCTTTCATAAAATACATATTTTGTAATATATGATAATAATATATATAGTCGTTGTTTAAAATTGTATCGAATGTTTCGAATCATTTTGCGGCTTAGACTGCACTTAGGTACTGTGTCGTCCTAGTAAATGAACAGACAGTTTTATAAAACTTATTAAATAACCCTATATAAAAACCTAGAGGTGTTAAATCGGAGGTCTTTCATGCCATTTAATAAAATACCTTCTTTCAATCTTTATACTCGGAAACAATTTGTTAAGATATTGCCTCTGCGTGAGATAAGACGATAAAGCCACCATCCGAGTACCTCGATTGTATCTGTAAGAGTAGGATTAATATTTCTTAATAATTTGAGATATGTTTTTTGCTAAAAGTTCACGGCAATAAAAATTGCAATAATGATTATCTCAAAAAACTATAGCCTGTCGGGATTATCTTTATTTCGTTCCTGTACCAATGGGGAGAGGGGTATGCATGTAGCTTAAATTCACTTGATTATTTTTTCTCAGAGACATTATAAAAGCATTAGTTACCCATTTCATTTGCACTCGATTGCTTAAAATAATTATTGAAGAGTGCAGAATACGCGAGCGAAATTCAAATTTGATTAACGCATCATCATTGATCGTCAAATACCACATTAATTCATGTTATCATCGATTGGTACTAGCTTGGAATTGATGAAAGCGAAAGATATATGCAATGTACCTAACCCCGGAACCGCACATTTGGGCCAGTGCTGACGCCATTGTTGGCGGTATTATTTTTAAAAGCATCCAGACATTGGAAGTTATTGAGGCCAAGCTCAAAGTAGTAGTAGTAGTAGTAAAAGTCCACGCAGAAGAAGATGGTGGGTCATAACACTTCACAGACTACTTTTGCTGTTGGATTCCATAAAACTGGTTCCTCTTGATAAAGCTCCAAAAACAATAAAACGTTTTCATTTGACCATATCACCTGAGGTGACATTATTTACTTGTAATAATATGTAATAAAGTTATTACAAGGCGCACTCTCACTTCGCGCCAATATGTGGCCGAATACACAAATATTGGGACAAATTCCCTTTGATGTCTTATCAAAAAACTGATTCAAGACGGCCAACTCCCAACATTTAAGCCAACGTTGGGAGGCAGGCACCAACACCATAAATCTCGATCGACACATTGGACGAGCGTAGTTGGCGCCAGCATTGGCCCCAATGTGCCGTGTCAGTCTAAGCGTAATCTTATTCCAAATACTTTAAACACTGATAGTCTCCTATCGGCGGTAAATAATAATTGTGAGGTGATTGGTGACGCAGATAATCACTTGACGAAATTTTACAGTGAGATTTGTACCATTACCTATATTATTCAATCCTTTCAAGAATAGTGAGAAATTTGAGTATTTGCATTGAATATTGCAAACTTCCAACGAAGCTAAGGCAATCTTTTGTATTGCTATAGTAATTATGGAACAAATAAAAAAATTATTATAATAGAGATGAACTATTAGAAGCAACTTAACTTAAAAAAAAGCAAATATAAAATTCATCCATTTATTTATTTAATCATTCATCAAATTTGTCAAACCACATGCTACTATAATCGCTTGTCAAAGTTTATTTTATCTACATTACTTTTAGATTGTAAATAGATTGTATCTTTGTCGTAATCATTACAAATATTAACGTGAGAAGTACTACACCCTGCTTCATAATTACTTGTTTGTGAGGGTTCCCCCAGTTCTAAAATATTGTAAGCAAGCTCGAGAAGAGCTTCATTTAACAGTGGTAATCTTAGTGGCGGAGGCATCTTACCAAAATGGAATAAATGAAGTACAACTGTAGTGTAACTTATTCATCTTGTTGTTTCATAATCTTATATTTTACATAATTTTTGTGTGTCTTCCTTGATCTGAAATAAATTCATGAGTTAGACTAGTCGAAATAGAAAGATAAAAGGTGTATCTAAAGGAACCCACCTAGGTATCATTCTTTGATTAAAAATTGTATTACTTTTGTTAATTAGGTTAAGCTGCCATCGAGAAACAGCAAAACTTACATTAAAATTATGTTTAAAATTATGATTTTAAAGATACTTCATCTCTTCTCATAACTTAGTACCATTGTATTCTTGTTATCACATGTCTTGGAACTTGAAAAAACATTTTATAAGGTGTTCTTCTAATAGTTTAGATTTATTCCATTGCTTTTATCGATATTTTGAGCTAAAATTTGTATAAAGTAACTGTCACACTTGATTAAACAAATACTGAACGTGGCAATTGACCATTCAAAGACCGCGAGAGATAGTGGTGTTCAAAACAAGCCAAATTTGACCAATAACAATACAAAACTCTATTTTCGGATTATCTTGTTTGATAAAGTTACTTATGCTTATGAATCTTTTCCTCTTTCACACTCTCAATAAATATGAAAATAATTTACACTACATTATGCCTAAATACCCTGTTGTTAGCTGAGGCTGTTCTGACTAAGGAAGACAGAATGATAACGCTTTTTTCTATGCTTCGAGGTTCTGCGCATTCTGAAGCATGCACAATATAGATAAAGTGTGTCTATAGTATATATGTCTATATAGTAGTATTACATATATGTTGGAAAAATTGAGGTTTGTTTGATATCTAATGAACACTGCCGAATATCAGGTTGCAATGTAGCCCACTCTGTATGATAAAATAATAAACCGTGACTATTGAACAATGAGTTATCTCATGATACTGTAAAAACTGTTATCTTTTATCCTCATCTAAGACATCGTCTCCCACAGCTAATCTAGGTACTTATTGATAGTAAAAAATTATTAGACAAAAATTATGCTACCAGATAATTTCAAGTGGAAATTAAATATACTATTGTCGAAATATTGCGAAGGAGAAATTGATTGTACATTCAAATAACTGTATTTATTGATTTGTTTATTTAAAGGATGATAGCAATTGAAAAAATTAGTTTCAATTCATTCCAATAATAACACGAGGTTCAGTATTCTATTGAAAATCAGTTTTTATGGGATTGCCTCAAAGGCTCTCAAACTAACAAAGAAACAAGCTCTTTTTTGCCATAATCATTTTTGTTTTTTTTTATATATTCACCTTTTGAGCCTTCCCAATAATAAGTTGCCATTTTTCTCTTTAGAATATGTATATGCAATAACATGCTCGTCTAAAGAAAAGCCTAAAGGTTTCGAAACAGAAAACAGTTGCTGGAAGTTAAATCTGGTGGATAAGGTAGCTGGTTAATCAATTCGAAGGGCAATTTGAATGCTCTTTTGGTACAAAGTGAGCAAATGCGCCGCTCCACACGTGCCATAGCTTACTCGTATATAATTCTTCAGTTAGTATGTGATACATGCGTTCTTTTTATATACCGATAGCCTTTTTTATCTCTCTTACCTTAATCTGACAGTCGTCTAGTACTAATGAACTTTTCGATGACATTTATTTCGTTGTCGTAGTTTTTCGACTTCCCGAACGCTAATAGTGAGTCATGCTGAAACGGTCACGTATGAATTCAATTTCACGTAGTCCTTCCAATGCCTTCCAAAAATAAATATTTAATGACGATTCAATTTTTTCTATTTCCAGCAAAATCTTCACAAATACTCACTTATACGTTGTTTGAGCAAAAACGAAGGATCCAAAATTTTAGTGAGAATCTCTTAATATTTGTAAATATATTTATATGTGCTGATATTTTCAAGTTAATGTAGGAAACTTTTCGGGAAGTAACTTCCAATCTTAATGCTTATCAACAAAGATATTGCACTTTGGCAAAAAAAATTGTGTTAGGTAGAATCAATGTTACCATAACTGGTAATTATAACTATTGAATAATTAATAAAACATATTATTAATTTACAAGTCGGGAAAAGATAATTTCTATTTCAAGCTTTTCATTATAAACAAGTACAACGAAAAACGTGACAGATAGAAACTATACTGGATATGTGAAATTGTTTGAGGATTAGTTTACATATTTCAACATTTATTTGTTAATGTTCGCTTAGTGAAATATGGCGTATTGACTCATTTAGTCTACTATGTTTTACATTTTTTTTCCATTTTCCATTATTTTCATATTACTCCCAGATATGAAAGTAATTTGATAAAAATATTGAAATGTAGTACACTAAAGCCTAAATTATTCCATTATGCATTGCCATTCGCAGAAGGCACTTAAAGTACGTCCATCTAAAAGAAAGTTCTTGCCTCATTGGATTCTTACTTCGATGCTTTGGTATCATTAGTTTTTTTAAATATTAATATTTATATCTTAGATTAGATGTTTGTTCGCTGGGTCGTTAACGAGCCCGTGGCCGTCTATCGAACTATTTACAGTTTTGATTCTTTTCTAGAAAGAAACTACTTTCAGTTGTTGATCTGCTAGAGGAAACCAAAAAGCTGGATATGTATACATAACTCCCCTGAACATGCTGGCGAAAAAACCAAGAGAAGACTACAGAATGTTAAAGCCTTGAGGAATAAATTGTGCTTAAATTTGATGTTATTTTTTACAAATGTCCTAGTTTACGTTTTTCATTATATTTTTATAACTTAGATAAATTTCGGAGCAACAGGGCAATTGGGGAGAACTGTAAAATGCTGTTCAGTTGATTCAAAAATAAAGAAAAAAGTAATAAGGAGCAGGCAATTTCCATTTTAGATTAATCCCACTCCTCAACTGTGAAGTAATTTGTAGACTTATAATAATTTAGATTGATCCATACGGTATAGTTCATATCTCATTAATTTATAATTGGTTCTCTAGATTACTATATATACAATAAAGATAATTGGCGATAAATTAGTGCCAATTAAGATTGAATACGATGAAAATCGCGGCAAGTGTTATATTTTTTGTGATATGCGCAATATTTTATATTGACGCTAGTCCAAATAAACGCATCAGTGACCTTTTCGAACTATCTGTAGTACATTTCAACGATTTTCATGCCAGGTGAGAAAATACAGATGATTTTGATGACCTCAATCGAATAATTTCAAGTAATAAAGTTTCACGTTAATTGAAAGTTAATTTTTTCATGCGTTGTGTTATTATTCTTGACAGTTGACCTCTTAATTTTATCAATATTAGATAATATCGAATATAAAATATCGTATACTCGGAATTAGAATTTAATTGATTATTACCTCATTAACTATTGCCGTGCGTGTTACTACCAGCGCTGGTCGTTTTATTTGATTGTTTTTGTTTTGAATAGTTTCCTATTGTATAAAAAAGAATACATTGATTGATTTCTTTTATATTATATTCTTTTCTAAGGTTGAAATTAACAGTACGACTCCAATACTATAATAAACTGATCGTTTTTTGGAAATTCGAACAGTTCAGATCAGTATATTTATAATATTATATTGCCCATAAAATTAATATATGGAATCATAGTTAATTTAATTAGTAATCATTAACAGACAATAAAAATCAAATCGAGCCAAAAAAAAAACATATTAATAAAATCCATTTTTTAACGTTTTCATTTTCTTAATCATATAATGCATTCTTTTGGTGAAATTATAAATCTTTGTTTCTAGTATCGCCATCTGTAAGTGAAATTTAAAAATTGATTCAAAGTTATAGAACATTGTGTTTTATGTACATAATAAATTAATAGAATCACGTGATAGTATTGAAGATACCACACATATTTTCATTGATCGTGCATTGTGATTAAAAGCAAAAAATTTTGCGAAATCTCATCTCAATAGGTTGATCAAAAAAACTTGATTAGAAAATTCCATATAAACAGACAAGTAACAGAGACAGTTGCATAAAGTTGTTAAAAAACGGTGTACGTAGTTGTTACCATTTTTTTTTTCAAATACATGTTGAGTGGAAGTTCATTAAAATGATAAAAAAAATGAAATCTCACAATACATTCTTTTACTTATGTGGTGATTAAAAAATGAGAAAATAGTATTTATGCAACAAGTGAGTGAAGTAATCTTTTTTTTCACGAGTAGGACAGTTTAACGGCAACTCCTACGAGTCAAAAAAAAGTCAAAATTTATTCTACGCACGTACACGTAAAATTCGACAAAACTTTTATCAACTTTTATTTTGTAATATTGAAAGTACAACTGTGAGCATTATGAATTTGAAATGAAGAAGGAGTTACATTACTATTGGTACTTGAATTGCCAACATTTAACGAGTTCAAAGAAATAACATCGTCCATAGTTGCATTAGTACTTATGGGATTGTTGGTAGGATCGTGAACATTTACGCAAAAATGTTTCCACCAACCGTGTTTCTTTAGTTGAATTATATCACCACCGGAATCCACTAATACAGACGCCGAAGAGCGTCGAAATGTATGCTCAGTGTAGTTTTTTGGATTAGGTAAATTCAAATATGTTGCGATAAGCTGACAATTTATTGTCGGATATTTCACCAATAACATTAAATCGACGTTGAACATGAGTTTTTGTATCAGGTACTGTGATAATTTGAACATTTCCGGTATTATTAATATCGCTACACTTCATTTTATATAATTCCTCCCTCCGCAGATCTCCTGCGATTCCGAATATTGCAGCAACCTGAAAGATGCTACAATTAATATCTTAGCTTACGACTGGAACTTACAACTTATTAATTTCTTAACGGGTAAACGTCTTAGATTTTTTGGGTCTATAACCAACTGATTTATTTTTGCCTTTCTGTTTTGAATGAGTCGACCAAAGTTTTGAAGACTTCCATATTTTGGATTTAGTTCCAAAGTAAGCGAGTAACACTCTTTCTGTGAAGCTTTTTATGCCTTTTTCAGTACACTACTCCATAAAAGAATTATATTCCTTTAAATAATGTTCCCTGGATCTCTCAGGGAGAAGATTCATAGTCGCTGCAGTTGCCGATTCAACAAAATCTTCTGGTGTGCAGTTCAAACTTCCTTCACTATTACTCTCCATCACTAATAATAATACTACACTCCTTTTAATTGGACACAAAACGGATTTTCTTGAATGAATATCAAGAAATAAAAGTGTGAAAGTTAATCGGAGAAACGAATTGACATGATAAAGAAAGTGTTCACTGCCCACTATTTTGATAAATATTATAACGGACGTAGAAGAAACTCTTCTAAAAACGAAAAACTTAAAAATATCCTTTTAATGCTAGGATGAATTATCATAGCAGATGTCATCCACCCTCTACTTGAAAGGCTTCCAAGCGATATTAAAACCTCACATCGACAAACATTCACAATTGAAAACTCAACCTAGTAACAACTTTCATTAATATTCACAAAAGACAATTTAACTATTATAGCATTAGGAAACGCAACCATAGTTGTTAACACAATGTAAGCACTGGTGATTCCTCAAAAACAATATCACGAATATGGTTTGGAGTCTTGTTTTAGATTTAGCACGTGGTGGTCAATATTTCAAATGATACTAAGAATAAATAAGGTTATTCTATAACTTTTAAAATTCAGTGCCTTAGGAGAACATCCTGTTCCGAATTACTGATAAAGTCGGTACCACACAATGCTTACAATGTTGAAGATAGGACTCATCGTGTGATTGTAGTGCGCTTGTTATTTGACAAATGTTTTGCTTCCAACTTTGGCATTGGAAAGTTGGTTTATTTGACTCACGTCAAAAGAAACCCCAACATTGGGATGAAGTTCGAAGCAACGCTTGTAGTACAACTATAACACTTCTTGTCCCCTTGCGAGTAAATGCTACGCGATTTGTATGTTGCTAATAGCATCCAGTACATTTTAAAAGAATTTATATCTGTTGTAAGGAATTTGGTGAACAATCGAGTTCATGGAAACGCGACACCAATATCGGCAACTCGCACACAGCATATATTTTTTCACGGTTGTCTGCAGTGCTGCGTCTAGCCTTCGTTCAGTATTCAGCCAACGTTGGAAGATGGATGTTATCGCAAACCTTGGACGCATCGTGTAGTTGCAACACTGCATTGAGCCTTCCTTCCAATGTTCAGCTGTTCATAGAAACGCACATGTTGTGCAAAAACGTTGGATGCATTGTATAGTACCGGCTAGTCTCATCACATATGTTTAACTACTTGTGTTAAAATTGCAAAGCGATCATCAGCAATCTTTCAGTTTAACTTTGGTACACTCCAATAAAGTGTACCAAATAACAAATAAATTCTTTAATCGTTATAAACTTTTTTCTATTTATCGTATTTAATTCCGGACCAATAAAAATTGGTTTTTGAGTAGAATATATCGAGATGGCATTTTGGACATTATGCAAATTCTTAAATTTTATGCTATTGAGAAAATATTTTGGAAATAAATGAAAAACTGTCCTTCGTGATAATTTATTAGGAGAAAAGCACCCGCTTTTGCGTGTTGGATTATCATACAATACTCATTTAGGTCTCCAGTGATCGAGAAGGGTGTAGCGATAGCAGTAATCAGTTTGTTCAGTCTTAATTTCACCAACTGTTCCTGAAATTCCAACGGTGAGCAGACGTGGAATTGTCGGAACATCCTAAACTAGAACAGAACTAAACAAATTTGTAAGTACAAACAGGCAATTGACTATTTCAAAGTTTTTTTAGCAATTGGAATTTATCTAATTTCAGATTAATCAGCATTCACACATCAAAGTGTCACTTGTAGACCACTTTGAATTTTCACGTAATCTGCTCCTTTTGTTGTGGCACTAATACTACTTCACTGCAATGTTCCTCAAGATTTTTTTTTTCAGAGCGTTCCAGACATCTATGATTCCTTTTATGGGAGAACTTCATACTTGCAGGCCAGACATAGATTCCAAAATAAGCCTTATGTTTTCTTCTTCCAAAGTCGCTTTTTATTCGCGAGTTGTCTATTTGACAGTCCACGCAACTTTTGGCTCTTTACGTAAATAGAAAATTTGTTAGATAGGAAATGTTTTGACACCATTTCTGACATTTAGAAGACACGCAGATGGAGCAGATGGAAAAGATCCAAAAATTGTGTATTCAATATTGCTAGCCAAGGGCATTCAAATTTTATGCAAGTTTTTAGTTTGTATTCAATGAAATAATCCCGTATCCGTATTTTCTACTTGTGCTCTTCAACGCCGTTGGGTTTATTGTTATAATCTGTCGTGAAAACTATGTTCATAACTGATGGAACAGTATGTAATTCGCTTGAAGATAAGATTGAATTACATTCCCACTTATCCGCAAACTCTTCCACCGTATGTGTGATGTAGATTAAATTGCACACCTTTCTGTAATATCCGTGATTAAACGACTCATTTCGAATGTCAAAATCAACTCTTGAACCTTTCTGGAATTGGACGCGTTCATTTGTCGTAAATTTCAGCATCCGACACAGTGCCTCGCTATATATTAAGTAGTTATGAAGATTTACGATGTTCGAGCATATTTATCTTTCGCTTATTTCGTCTTTTCCGTTTTAGCTTGTTTATTATATTTGAAATCAGATACGCAAAAAAGTTGTCGGAAGCTAATTTATAAAATAAACGAGTGAATTATCTTTTCATGTCAACACCACAGGTGTCGGAAATATTGCATGATTGAATTATCATTCTTTTCCATCTGTAAATTATACATATTTTGAAATTAGTATTCCTGTTTTTTACTTTGATGTGCTATTAGGGGTACTGGAAAGTAATGTGGTTTATGCGCATGTCGAAATTTGATTATTATTTTCAGATACCCAAAGTAAAGAGTTCATAGATAAAAGATATACGGATAGATAGGCAATTTGTTGTGTGAATTTCGTTTTTAGCTCTACTACGAGCGGACTCATTACTAATTGGGATTTGCCGGGATATTCAAAATATACCTCCGTTTTAAAACAAGATTTATCTCAGACCTTCATTATTATATAATTACTTAATAACCATATTGATTAATGATATGGTGTTTCATTTAAATAATGAATAGTATTGAATCTTAGCAAATGAAAAACATGAGATAGTTGAATGAATTACATATTCTCTAACTACAAATAATGCTCTCTACTTTTTTTCTGGAGAATGTAGTTGCTAGGATATGTCAAAAACGCATTTCAAGTAAAACTATTTATTTTTGACTACTTTGGTTTTAGATATCACAGTTATACACTAATTATTATTAGATTGATATGCTATGTACATTTAAAGCATTCAAATGCAACACCCCACAAGTATTTTAAGACAAATATTGAAAAAAGCACGGAAATTCCAATTTAAACAAATACTTACCTCATCGTCTAAAAGAAATCCATGCATTTTTGTAATTTTCCCATTATTTTTACACAATGGCATACAATAATAATTGACCATATTAGCTTTTTCCTACACTAAGCTAAAAACTAAATCTAAACTAACTAACGGCTTATTTAATTAAACTTAAAGATAGGAAGAACTTAAACTAAATTTAAAACTAACTTAAACAGCGACGAATAAATAATATTAAAAGCAAAGCCTCACCAAACATCCAAGAGATCCAGAAGAAAAACTTGATGAAATGAAATGAAATGAGAATAAATGTCATCTTTATTAACTGACTGGGGTCAATGTGGTAGGAGAAATTGCGGAAGGCAACATATAAAGTTTCCATGGCATGTAAACAGTTAACCTTCGGTTTTGAAGCGGATAACTTGGTTATCAATATGCGTCTTAGACAATGTACGCGTAATTGTAATTGCTTCCTCGTATATAGAGAAAAGGGGGTTTTAAAAAAACCAAAGTACGAGTAAATTCAACCGCCCATGTCTTTTTTTACTAAAGTATATTTTGAGAGCAAACACTCTCTGGGAATATTTCAACGAAAATAATTTTTCTTCGCTCGAAGGCATGTTCAGCAGGTTTTTTAAATATACACACGGAAGTCTTCAGTTGTACTACAAAAACAATCATATATTATAGAAAGCAGCAATATGTGGAACAATGATTTTGGTGTTATTTGAGTTATTTGTTTGATAAATAATTGAAACGAATTTTGAAAAAACCATTGATGTTCCGTCACTTAACACCTCAACTGAGGTCTTTGTTAAGTGATCAATTTTCTGAGAAAAAAATAAGAGAAATGTATCTAATATCTAATCCACGCACGAAATTTGACGAATCTTAAAGTTGTTACAGAATAAATTTCATTTTATTTTTTTTTCTTCTAATTTAACTCGACCAATACTAGTTTGAAACAAACTTTGTCATAACTATGAAAAGAATAATTTCAAAGATACTGAACCTTTCTCGTCTTACTACTCATACATTTTTTCAAAGGCACCACCAGCAATTCTAGACTCAAGTCTATAAGGTTAATATATTTAAATAAACGAAATGAAACGTTGACTGGATATATTATTTGGTACACTTTATGAACATGTATTCAAACACTAGTAGGAAGAACAGAACATTCCAGGGCTACCATCCTATTTACAATATTACCGAAAGTAAACATAAGCGTTTACAACAAGTAACATCATCACTACAATTTCTCCATGCCACAATACTTTCAAGTAGTAGGCCATAAGGTACGAATTGCTATATACAACTGATGAAGAATGGTTGGAGGAACACGGGGCTTGAAACCCAAAATGATGAACTGGATAGCAAATACATTGTACGACCTTTCATAAGCTATGCAGCTTTCATATGATGGCCAATAACAAAAGAAAGCATGGGGAAACAACCGTAGATAAGATGCAAAGTGCGGCTTGCTTTGTAATAATAAGCGCGACAAGATCATGTTCCTCAGCAGCACTACAAGTCATTTTAAAATTGCTCCTTTGAAGACCTTCATATAAAGTCAAGCAGTAAGATGGGCAATAAAGGCAAACATCAAAGAATTCTAGAAGACTTTATATGTGATCACGGATGCCACGTCTCCCAAGCTATGCTTTATTGAAAACTATAAAATCATAATAACAAGTCGACGGCAATAGATGAAAGCAAAGATTTCGGGGTCTCACTTGCTTCAAAGTATTGCACACTGATGGCTTGAAAATGGACAAGTAGACGCAGAAGTATATGACCCAGGAACCAAGCTCGTTATCTCAAGCTCATTTTACAGGCATACAGATACGCTATTTCAACATATTCTTTCAGAGAGCAAAGCCGCTGACTCTTATAGAATTGAGTCGCAACTAATATGGAACTGCATCCAATCTTTGAGCTTACTCGAAGGAAACAACAAAGATACTCTAATGTGGATACCTGGCCGCACCGGAGTGGACGACAGTTGGTGAAGAAATGCAGGAAAACGACTCTAATCTACTATACGTTTCTTAATTGGCATAGTCATAAAATATTGGGAAATCGAAAAGAAATTAGAAACATCCAATAAGACCCCATGTCTGGGGTTATCGAAAATATTTCTTTTTTATTCTACCAACTGGTCTCAAAAGGCACTTCTATTAAGCAAAGATGAGCTGAGGAGATTTACTGGTATGCTCACTGAATATTATCCGGTAAAATAATATCTGAAAAACATCGGAGAAACTTCCGACATCTTCCTTGTTTCTGCAAGGAACCGAAGGAAACCGCCGAACACTTCTTTTGTAAGTGCGAGGCTATTTATAGATAAAGACTACGATACTTACATTTTAAAGCCAGAAGAGTAAAGCCCTTTAGTTAACAGACAAGTCCTTGGTACCTGACTGGTAAACAGTCCAGAGTATACGATAGATCAATAGGACCAAGTGTTAGCAACGTAGATTCCCGGCTTTTATGCCCTAGCTCAGCTAAGCTAATCTAATTGTCCATGCCTAGATGTATACAGTTAGTTCTGCTACTAGTTCATCAAATATTTATATTAAGACTAAACTATCCTCTCTACTACAGGCGTCTATTTAGCTGCAACCAGTCGAAAAGTATTTGTGGAGGAAGTCCTTCACTCAAGTAATTGGCCTTAGTATATCTTCCTATTACAACATCCGTGCAATGCCTCCTTAGTTCAAGCAAAAGAAATAGTTATTAGGGATCTTAATATCATTTGCCTCTTATTTCCAACTAATTTAGGTTTGGCGCCAGTTTGAAACATTGAAATATCTGTATTTTTTCACTCTTCTTATCAATTTTCTCTGGAACTGATTGAAAACATTTTGAACAATAATGGCAGAGAAAAAAAAAGATTCTCAAGTTTCACAGGATTATACATTATACTATATGGGCACTTTTTATTTTAGGTTCGATCCAATAAATTTAGGCGGAAATACTTGCAAAACTGGGGAAGAATGTATTGGGGGATTTTCCAGACTTTACAAGGAAATTATGAATTTACTGAATGAAAAACCAAAAGCTCTATTATTGAATGGTGGTGACAATTTTCAAGGAACACTTTGGTATACAATAGGCAAATGGAACGTCACTCAGGAATTTATAAACAAATTACCAATAGAAGCTGAAGTATGAACATACATTGTTACTATCATAATTTTTTAATTTTGAGGTTAATGGTGATTACGTTCAGCAACTAATATATCCAATGAATAGATTTTTCATCTATATTGAGAATTATTACTTAGTATTGTGCATTTCAAGACATTCATCATCATAAGTACGTCATAGTCTTAATGTTGTTTTATAAATAAGAAACTTGTGGCCAGTTTTTTCTTCTTACTTATTGTCAATAGTACATTCCTTATGGCATAACACGTTTTTACCAAATTATTTTTTGCAAAATAATTATTCTTTGTTCATATTTCAGTTCATCTATTGTTCAATAAAGTTAAACTCATAGTCAATTTTAACATGAAAATTCGACATATTTGGTTGTTTGCATAAAATAAACAATTGATTACTTCGAAATTATACAATTCAGATTCATTTAGTACGTTCAAAACATTCATTTTATTATCAGCTCATGTCACTGAATACTGTTACAATTTAATTTTTAATATCTTGATAATGGAAAAGGCTACCGATAGGGGTGGAGCTAGTTGACACAGAAATAGGGGAACAACGATAATTTAATATTCATTAGATGGTTCATCCTATATTGGTATTCCAAGCATCAAAAATGTTATTACTCTGCCTCATTTATTAATATAGTATACTAATACAGGAATAAATATTTTAAGTAACATCAATATTGAATAAATTATATTGAAGTGTATTTAACTTTTTAACAGATGGAAATAATTTATAATAAAATTGAAAATCAAATTTTACTACTAAAAATATATGAATATTACACTTTAGTTCAATTTAGTTCGTAGTTCTCATAATCAATTCACTATCAATATATCTATCCTAGTGTTTTTAATCACTTCTACTTCTTGAAAGCTCATTTCTTTAATGCCTGTCGAATTCTTCTTCCACATTCATTCGTTTCCGTCCCCAAACAATACAAGTCTAAAACTATTAGATCTGGGAATCTGAGCGGCTAGTTTATTACAACTTATCAATCGGTTTAGATAATATTCTGCCATGGTCTCACAGCACTGGCACTTAATCAATATAACTGGTAGATTGATCGTTTATAAATTGGAAAATCGTGGATTGCATCACAGAGATTGTTATTCAGAAAATCTAAAAAGTTTTGTAAGTAAATATTTCTTTAAAAAGAAGACCAAAAGTGTGTTTGCTTAGGTCACAAACCCGACGATGATTTTTTCGAGTACTGGTTTTCATAGTTTATTACCTAATGAGAGGTATTGGCTGCCCAATAGTAATAATTTTGTTAACAATGAACAGTGAATTTGTTGACAAGATAATCTCTCTAGCTGCATTTCGCAAAGAGTCGCTACTAAAGATTTCGTTGAATCGTAGTTTCCTTGACCTCCTATCTGCATCTGTAGCTATGGAACAATATAGTTATTGGGAAAGACAATTAGGACAATTATTTCATTTTTGATCCATGGTAAATTTTTATTGATTTATTGAAAAGACCATTCATCTATCATTGAGGGAGATTTGTTCATATATAGAAGTAAGTCGTTGCCTATTCTATTTGTACAAAATAGGAATCTGGCCCAAAGACACTTTCCAGCTGACTTATTCTAACCGAAATGAACAGCAGAGCTGCTTCTGTCTTTGATTAATTGTACTGCAAATTTAATATATGCTTCCAATTTAAATTAGTAGCACTGTATAAAAACTAAACAGCTTCGTGAAATCTGTCGTAATCAATTCATTTTTCATATTTAAGGTCCTCGGAAATCACGAATTTGATGATGGAATCGATGGTATTGTGCCATATATTAAAGCTTTAAAACATCCCATAATTGTTTCAAATATCGACGATAGTTTAGAGCCCAGTATTCAAGGTACTTACAAGAAAAGTGTTGTCATTGAAAGAAATGGCAAAAAAATTGGTATTGTAGGAGTTTTAACTGCAGATTGTGCGGTAAGTGATGATGTATCTACTACTGGATATTTTGGACTTATTGTAAGCATTTCCAATATTCATCAAGTCGGCTGGTTCCAAAATTTTCTAGTATCTGGCATAGACTAGAAATTTAAAATGATTTCCTCCGAAAGATATTTTTTTGCTACAGGCGTAAATTTTTGCATTCAAGAATGATTCAACTGATAGATGCAGATGATAATAAAGTTGAAAAAGTATATTGTGTACATATAGCTACAGAAATTTGAATAAAAGTTGGTCTTAAAGAAACTATAACTGAAAAATCTGTTATCATGAATACTTATGTACAATTTGATGAATATTAGAAATTATTCTATGAATGTATGAGAAAATAGTTGATATATACAGTCAAATCGAAAGCACCGTAGAATAAAATTAGAAGAAAAATTATTATAAATATATGACCTAGCGTCAAATGAGTTCGAGAGAGTTATATACTTTCAGAATCATCAAAAACGTTTAAAAGTTCCTTTCGTTCCTCGTAATCAACCTTTAGATTTACGTTGTGCATTATGGTTATGAAATTATCATATTATAGTCATATGATATCGAGTTTAATTTATTTTAGAACCTTTCCAGCACTGGAAAACTTGTATTTCATGATGAATCTGCAAGTGTGAATGCTGAAGCTGAACGACTTGTAAAAGAGGAAAACGTCTACACTGTTATAGTTCTATCTCATTCTGGATACGATGTTGACAAAAAAATAGCACAAAATGCATCCGAAAAAATAAGTTTGATTGTTGGAGCACATTCGCATTCCTTCTTGTGGACTGGAGGTACGAAAACTTGCTTTTTATTATAGTGTCTCCAACTATGAATATATTCATTTCCATTAAGAACAAGAATTCGATAGTGATTCATTGATATCATTGAATTGTCGATTGCATTACATCAGAATTTCCTGAACCGTCCCATCTATTGTATCAAAACAACAAATTCCCGAACATAGTTGCACCTGTTGTTTGATTAAAAAAACCAAACACATATTTTTAAGCAAATTGCACAAACTTCTATATTTCGAAATAAATAGTCATGCTCTCACTTGCGTACTCGGTTTGATTGAATGGGATTGAATTTTGACAAAATAACATAGGTATGAGACTACGAGGGTTGCTACTTAAATTTCGAAATAGACTAATATAAACAAATATTTAGAATTGGATATGTTTGTATTGTTTTTCAAAATATTTTCCATTAAGATAAATGAGCTTATGCATGCATAGAACGAATTGTCAAAGCATTTTCTCCATTCCCATTGAGATATCTCCAAAACATATGATTTCAATGCCGATTTTTCAGGTATAGATCTCAAAATTTATTTTTGATATGATGGAATAAGACGAAATCATTGGGTGGCAAACAAGGACTGTAGGGCGGGTGACCCATCAATTCGATGTTTTGACTGTTCATAAACGTTTTTCTTTGCACTGATGTGTGAGAGCTCGCATTGTCGTGATGGAGAATGATTCGTCTCTTGCGATTGATTTCCTTGATTTTTTCGAACACGTCTGACAAATGTTGTATCTATCAGAATCGACCATTATCTGTTGCTCTAATTGAACGGTGGCGATATATCCATTTCATAGATGTAGAAGCGGCGATTGATTTTTTTCAACATTTTTTGCATCAATTAACACGAGCTTTTGTTTAAGCGATTAATAAATTATGCGGTATCCAACACGAACAAATCTTTTTGACAGCCAAATGTTCATGCAATATCGAATTTATACTAGTGGATCTAATGTCCAAGTATGCCTCATATTCACGTTGTGTTAAATGACGATCTTTACGGACAGCATCGATCATTGCACGATAATGTTCGCGATTGAATCCCATAAGTAAATGAATGTTCCAAGTATCTGTAAACAACTCAAATAATACTCGTATAACAACACGTTCTGAGTTTGTTCACCATTAGAAATGTGAAACTTTATAACGGAAATGTCAGATTTGACATATTTAAACCTAAATTAAGCAAGGAGGGGTTATATAGAATGGATGTTGCAATACGCTATTTTGGAGAAAAGCTTTATTTAGTTTTATTCTTCACCAAGTAAATTTGTAATTATTCGAAAAATGTATTGTTATGGTATTTCTGATGATTTATAAATCCTACATTTGGATTAATTTTGAATTATATTCCATCCAAATACTGTCCGTTCCCTCTCACGTAAAGTATACTAGAAATGTGTTGTTGAAACTGGATATCGTCGACTTATGTAAAACACGGGAGGGGAAATCGTCCCATCGTTTTATAGTGAGAATACTTAATGTCTTCCTACTTTAATTTTAGCTTCAGAAAGATTAACAAAGACGGTTGTTTAATATTCGACAGCAGACTTCTACAAAACTTTTAATTAACTCTCATCCGATGTAAAATCGTGGAAAAATTACATTTCCTGGATTAATTAGAGATTTATTGTTAACATATATTGAATTTGGTGAATATTGTCTCGTCGAGGCCAGTCTTTTTTATTATTGTGCTGTTCTTAGCGCTACTGTAGCATAAATCTAAAACGTATCAGTATTTTGTATGATTCTCCTATATTCCTGGAAGTGATCATAATTAAATCATTACACAATTTCTAATTTTCCGTCTTATTTAAAAAAATAATTCAATCTTTCAGATAGGGGAATAATATTAACAAAAACGTGACAAAAGTCGATCAAAAGTTTATAAATATAGTTGTATTCATCTATATATAATTATTCAAGAGTATCTCGTGATAATGTTTGTACTAATACTAATAACATTTTCCAATGATAGAGCCAAAATTTCAGTTATTTAAAGCTTTAAAGAAAAAACCCAACGGGTCCTGATAAAACAGACAGAAAAAGATTACCAGTGCTGTATCAAACATTGGAAGGTTCGCATCGGGCATTGTAGAGATAACGGGAGTATATATTGAAGGTAGTAGGTTGACATTCTTGTTATTTTTGAGAGAAATGATTTGGAAAAATAATTTGATAAGTATACAAAAACAACTAAAATGTAAAAACCAGGAGCAATTCTGTACTTGAAAGTTAATTGAACATAAGTCAAAATTAAGAACTTTATAGGAAACTCAAAAGCCCTTAGAACTCACTTTTTTTTTAAGTAATAACAACGTGGACATCAATTCATTAGCACTGTATTCATTGAAAATAATTTTCAAAAATACGATTTCCTCTAAAAATGGGAATATAATGCGCTCACGTTATTGTGGCTGGAAATTAGAATTCAAAATTTGGACTTGATAATGATTTATTTTATATTCTAACATAATTACTTCCTTCTTGTTGTCACAAATTTTTATAACAGAACATTTTCTTAACAAATCATTAGAACTGAGCTTTTAATTCCCATAAATGAAGAACATACCAATAGTTGCTTCAACTGCTCTTTATCAGCATGTGACATTGATTGGCTTTATATTTATTCTAGTTCTTTTAATGTATTGGTTTCTTTTTTTATCAACTCCTGGACTTCCTATGAGTAAAGATAAGTTGCCATTTCAATCCTTGGCCCAACGAAGGAAACACAAAAGTTTTGGAAACAAATATGTTTATATTTCAACGTAGTCTCCTTTTAGCTCCATACATTTTTACCAGCTATGTTCAGTAAGTTCGATAACCTTTTTATGATAAGAATCGTCAAGCTCCTCAAAATATTCAATAACTGGCGACATCACATCTGGGAACAGAAAATAATCTGAGGGAGCTAAATCTGGCGTTTAGAGTGCATGAGGTAGCAATTCAAACTTTAATTTATTAATTTTGGCCATTACAATAACTGAGGTGTAAGCTGGAGCATTGTCTGGATGAAAAAACCCTTTTTTATTAGTCAACTGCGGCCGTTTTTGCTCAAATGTTGCAAAAAGGCTCGTATAATACTCGCCCTTGATAGTTTTTCCTTTGTAAGGAAATGACCTTGCCTGCAGAAGGAATGGTCTTTGCCTTCTTTGGAGCCGGTTTTCAGTATTCATTGTATCACATAACGATGACCATGTTCACAAATTCACTGAAAACATTCACTATTGATGGCTTCCAAACAAATACTAATCAACGTGACGTCTTCAAACTTTAATGCTGTATAGATTGTATTCTAATACAGGGGTATTTTGCAAGCAACTACCGCCATATTTAGGCCAGAATAGGTACTTCTGGGACCATCCTCGTATTGTTAAGGTTGTCAAAGATAGTATAGTTTAAAGTCCAGAGCTATGGCAGATAGAAGCTCGTTGAGTTTATTAGTTATTATTGTAAATTTAGTTTTCGTTTCTGTGGCTCAGCATAATAAAAGTACTTTATTTTCCATAATGGCTCGATATAGATTGGAAAAATATTCAGGAATCAGTGAAATTGGACTTATGGCTCCGAGGTACATAATTAAATGAGTGAGCCTCAGAGATAGAATGAGAAGTCAGGATATTAGAGAAGAGCCAGTAATTCATGTAGAAAGAATGCCAGGAAACAGTTGGGCATAAAATCAGAAACCAAACACTCGGAGATCACTAGATAGATCAAGAGCTCGTTAGGAAGCTAAATATCTCCAAACAAGAAGAGTCGAAAAAGTATGTCTTAAATTTAGTTCACGGTTAACAGTTGGTTAGATAACAGATAAACCAAACTCTCTACTGAAACCGTGAAGCTGATTAATATATTCCGTTATCTATATGCTCTTTTTAAGTGGTTATACTTGATGTGAAGAATTTGCCAGCTATTTTCTATGATTTAAGATGCTTTGTTCAACGATGTTTCAATATATTTCCATCGTTACTGCCAATGCAAAATGTCTTTAGCTTGATTTTGTCTGATAATTCCAAAAATCACTAGCAATCATAAATGGGTTGTTGTTTCCATTCTACTAGTAATACATTAGACCATCAATAAAGCTTTATTATACCTTCGTTTATTCTAACTTTTGTCATGTTTTCATGTATATCTGCCCTTTGGGATGTAGTGTTCATCTAACTTAGTTTGTTGACAATATTGCGTACACTGATCAATCAACGATGTTTTTCCTTTCAAAAAGTGTAATCAACTTAAAAGCAGCTTTTTTTTATACACGTGGGCAATTGAAATCAGCTGACGGGTTGGTTCATTCGGTTTTGCACTCTAAAATTTCTATGAAGGGTACTAAGTAAACGACTATGAGGGCGAGAGTATAGTCGCCTGAGGGTATTTATCTATATATACATATTGATTTGATTACTGAATATTTTTCCTATTTGATTAATCAATTTTTAATTTTCATATTACCATTACATCACCTTGTCATTATTTTTGTTTGTTTGTTTGCTATTAGACAGATAAGTATTCAAATGTTCAATTTATCTAAGTCAAGAATAAGCAGTTGAACAATATTTCAAAATTTCTCGATCTGGAAGAACAGAGAGGAAGATGACAAAATTGTGGTGTTGACGTACTTTAATGATCCATCCAATCTCTCAGTATACTAAATATTTTGATAAAGACCGAAGTAGGTCGAAACGTCAAGATTTTATCTGTTTTCAAACGAAGTTTCAATTGAGAGAGATCTAAAATTAAGACAAATCATTGCGAAGCTAAATATAAACCTTTAATGGCAAATAAAAATATTAAAATTTGTATTATTAAGTTATTTGAGTATTTGAAGCAAATATCCAAAGGTAGTATTAATATTTGATGTATTGGGTGGCAGAAACTAGGAAATATGCTAGTCACATAAGAAGAAAATAGAAAATTAATCTTTGATGTAACGAACCAAAAACGAATTTTCACTATCGTCACAATTTGACGGGTATGAAACTTATAAGAGATTATATTTTTTGCAGCCACAGGGCTGCTCAGAAAGAAAACCTATTTTTACTCAACAAAGAAGACATTTGACATTTTTGGAAAATAATATTATTTCTTTATTTATTTTCTCTACAACAATCGAAGAATTTCTATAATAAACATAATCGATCAGAAGATATGAAGAACAGAATATTACATACTTTTAAATTGTATGATTCATTGTAAAATTTCTTGATTAATGAGTCTTTTTATGAAAATACTACTCTTCGTTTAATGTTACCCGAATGCATTGAACAAATGACGTTTAATTGTTGAATAAAACTAAACATTTCATCAGATTATTTGCCAAAGCATTTTCGGCTTGTCTATAGTAATATTACAATCCAGTAATTTCTCTACAGTTGAATTATTATTTATAATCTGTTGGTCGATATCTAATAATTTAGCTAGGGTATTAATCTGATCCCTTGGCGTTTCTAGTTGTTTTCCTCTCTAATGGAATCAGAGCATTATTTAATATAAAACTAATAGAAGTAAATTGAATCTAGTCTTTTCAATTGGAGAAAAAGAAGGGT
Organism: Diorhabda carinulata; assembly: GCF_026250575.1. Classification (NCBI taxonomy): domain Eukaryota; kingdom Metazoa; phylum Arthropoda; class Insecta; order Coleoptera; family Chrysomelidae; genus Diorhabda; species Diorhabda carinulata. The sequence continues at coordinate 19,960,817 of NC_079462.1, forward strand.
AAATTCATCACAATAATAAAAACAGATGTTCGTTTGAAAACATCACAATATCAATTCATTCATTTATTTTAATTAAGGAGCATAAAAATATAAAAACGAAACAATTTACCCGATAAAAAATCATTATACGAGGTATATCCACAGTATAACTTTCGTTTGTTTTTAAATCAGTGTCAGTTACTCTGACTCAAGCAGAAGAAAGGTACGCCATTTTCAAAATTTTCTAAATGTTGAAAGTAAAAATAATTGAAATTTATCGACAAATATGAGAGATTTAGGAGCAAAATTCTATGAGTGAGCAGATGGACAGTTTGTTCAATGAAGGACGTGATCAAGTGCACTATGAAGAACGACGTGGATGCCCGTTTTGGTTACTGATGAAGTGGTTCACGCAATTAAAGGTAATCTTAAGCAAAGCCGTGAATTGACAATAAGTGCTCTTGCTAGTGAGTTTTCGCAAATATCACGATTACTAATTCATTAAATTATAACAAAAAAACTGAAATTTGAAAAACTTGTTGGTTAGAAAAAAAACACAGATTGTCAGTGTACTTCAGTTTTTGACACCCTACAATGAAAACAACGGTGATGATTTGCTTTTTCGGATAATCACGGGAGATGAAACTGGAGTATATTACGGTACCTCAGAAAATGAACAGCAATCAATGAGATGGAGACACCCTTCATTCCCCACATAATTCAAGTCTAAAGAAATCTTGAAATTTCGAAAACTGATGTGCACCGTTTTGTGGGACAGAAAAACATTTTGCTAATTGATTTCATACCACGAGGACAAGCAATCAATACATATGTCTACTGCGAGACCATTAAGATATTCCGCAATGGAATACAGGACAAGTACCAAGGAACACTATCAAAAGTCATTTTTTTTTTGTCACGAAAATGCTCAACCTCACATAGCGAATGTGAATAAAAAGCTTCTACTCCAATTTGGCTCGGATGTATTTGATTATCATCCATATACTTCAGATCCCTCTAATAGTGATTTTCATCTCTTCTTGCACCTGAAATCTTTACTTCATGGTCAACACTTCAACGATGATAACGAACTGAAAGAACATGTTAGCATATGGTTGAAAATATAGGCAACCTTCTAAGAAGAATGCATACAAAAACTTTAGCCATGTTATGACACATGACTACAAAATTTCAGAAGCTTTGTAGATTTTAGAGACTATAGAGACTATAGAGAAATGATAGTAAAGAGGAATTCGGATTTAAACAAATATTTTTATTGTAAGCTGGAATTTGCTGTGCAAAATACATCTGTATCATTGGGTTTTTTGAACCTGTAAATTCCACCCACCTAATCGCAGAAAAAAATATTTAGGATTTTCCTCCCTTTTAACAGTCAGTTGTAGAAATCTTTACATTGAATTTATAGTTATTGAACATATTTTTCCAAAGTAAAGTAAAGAACTAAAATTTTAGTAGCCAAAGTCGCGACATTGTAGTTGGCGTGTAACCGAAGGTTTAATAATTCCATTATCTAATAAAAGAATTCACTTAATATTGAATCCATCAATTTATAATCTTAAAGAGAAAAGATAAAAATAAGTAATGACGCTAAGAAAATTCATCAAAAATTTATAGAAAATATAGTTTAATGGGAATTATGCAAACCTTAAAAATAATATAGAGCAAATAGGTTTCCGTTGGAAAAAAAGCCATAACTATAGCAAAATTCGACATTTGCGTTGAGTTTTTTAGGTTAATGAGGTGAAAAATTGCGGAAAAACGCTACATTATTTATATCGAAGAAACGATTCTTCGAATGGAGTATTACGATAAATTATTTTCAATCCGACGGAATTGATGTGAATAGCAATGAAATTACGTGCAGCTAAAAACAAAATAAAACCCGTGAATGCATTATTCAACAATTTTCGAGAGAGCAGTGGAAACTGCTTTGTGAGAAAACAGTTTGAGAGGGAATCAAGGAAAGAAAATCTTTGATAACTAAAGTGGTTGATGAAGTGATTATAAACATCAATAATGACAGTGATGACTTGACACTGCCACCAGATGTCTGCAGTACTAACTTGATAAAATTTATATAAGTGACATCCATCATTAAGAGAGATACTTGTCCTATCGTTACTATAAACAACTTTATATTCCCAAAACATAAGATGTGAAATACTTCGGAATCTATCTAGACCAACGCTTAATTTTGAGTAAGCACATAAAACAAAAGAGATCTTGGTCCGACTGACGAAAAAATCTATTATCTGATGGGTCGTTTATCTTAATTATCTTTCACAAATAAGGTGTTTGTATACAAAACTATAATAAAGCTTATATTTCATATGAAGTACAACCCTCGGGTTCAGTAAGCAACCTAACCTAACCTAATACGAACATCTTTAAGATACAACGTTTTCAATTCCGAGTACTCAGATCGCTGGTTAACGCTGGCATATTCCCAAATACTTACTTGACAGATATTTTCAAAACGGGTGAAGAGTACATTCAAATGAATTAGCTTCAGATCTCCTTACCCAATTACTCCATACTCCATACTCCATACTCCATCAGCCCAAGAAGAGACAATTTCCTCGAATGAAAGTCCGTCAACGTTCAGTGTCTTTGTAACTTCGTTCCATCTATCGAGAGTTTTAATTGCATTTGGTGTATCAATAATATTAGGACAGTCCTCTTCATCATTTTGATTCTGCTGCTTAAAACCGCTTTTTTTGATAAATTTCAGATTTCATCCAAGATTTTTTGTTTGCAGTATAGTCTAGACGTCTAGAGGAAAACTTCAAATCCATTTGGAATATCTTGGGTTTTTTGCTTTGCCAATCATTAAGGGCGTACATTTCACACTATCCATTTGATTTCCTCCTAGCAGTACAGTAACTATATAACTGTCTTTCCCACCATGGCAAGAATCTCCTTTAAAGATTAAGGTTTTGTCAGGTAAGCACAGTTAATAAAGACCAGTCTCGTCAGTATTGGATATATCCTCTGCTTTATACCCCTTGGTTAGTTCAGTTTTTCACTCAATTGTTTGCACATTGAAAACAATTTCATTCCTTTTATTAAAATTTTGAAGCCAGCCGTTACTAGCACAAAAGGCACTTTCACTTTTACCAAGTTATTGAGCAAATTGAGTAGCTTTTTCTTGTAGGATTCATCCACTATCGGTAGGTTTTTATCACGCAATGCTTCAACCACTGCAGAACACCATCTCCGATGTCTTACAATTCAGCTTCATTGATTTTCTTTGATGAAGATGTTTTGCTTTCTTATTTTCCATTATTGTAGACACTGTGGTGGCTGGTATACCAAATTCTTTAGCAATGTCACATTTTTTCTTGCCACCGGTGTTTACAGCCACACAGCTTTGCCGTCGAACAAAAATAGTTATTTTCCTAACAAGTGCGGAAAGTGATACTTTCCCGCACGCGACTGCAGTTGTCCCGAACGACGCGGAGCGGAGTTCGGGCAAGCGGTCAAGTGAGGGAAAGACACTTTACGCATGAGTTAGGAACATTATTTTTTCTACGACCGTATATACATAAAAGTATACCAACCCATTTTTCAAAAATTATTTTATTCCAACAAACATAATAATATACAAAATTTTAACTAAAAACTATTAATTATTATAAATATTAATATTGAAAACACAATTTGTTGTATTCTGTAGACTAGTAAGAATTGCCGGCCCAGTGGAGTTATTTGGTTTCAACTGGAAGGTAGATGACGTCGGTGAAGATGGCATCGGTTGCAGGTCGCATAAAGATGACGATGACGGTGACGGCAACGGTTTTAAGTCATTTGTAGTACAGAGAAACTTCTTCGGGACCATAATGTATTAGATTTCAAAACCTTACTTAGGTCTGAAAAATACGCCATAAATACCTCTTCCTTATAAGTTTTGGCCCCTTTCTCCTTACACCATGTAACAAAATGGTCGTATTGCTTCTCATACTTTAGTCTGGATTTGGCAGATAACAGCTCGGAATTAGCTTCATTTGCAGCCTTCAAAACGGCTTCGGGAAGTTATTCGTCGGATGAATCCATTAATATTATTGTATCGGATTCGGTTTAATGTGGTTTAATTTAAAAGAAGATTGTTCTTATTCGGTCACTTCCAAGACGTTTTGAACAACTTTGACGTTTTAGTAACAATTACACGCTTGGGTTGTCATAGCAACTGATATCAAACCAGTTTTGATATTTGTTTCTCCTTTGAAGAATGTCACTTTCAAAACTAAAATGCGTGCGGGAAAGTGGGTTAAAACGCACGGTCGTAGAAAAAATAAACATTAACACGTTAACTTTTAGACTAAAACATTGACATTGACACAGTACTAGTCTGCGTGCAGTATTGTAATTTCCTGGTATCAAATCTGTGCCCAGTGTCGATGACAAATCACAAGATGAAAGTTTTTTCCACATTTTACTTCATGTTTGTTTATTGAAAAAACGAGTATTAGGGGTTTTTCGGGTCGTTTCTTCGATATATAGAGGTAAAAATAATATTGGAAAGGCAAATTCAAAGGGAATCGAAAAAATTCGATATATCCAGGTTGTAACTTTTTTATTTTAATAAGATATCCAAAAATTTTACTACGTCTATAGATAGATAAATTCAAATACAACGCCCTTAGTTAGTTACAAGATAGTTACTTTGACTAAATGGTAGTATGTTTTATGATCTTATAACAATGTTAATATTACTTTGAATGTATAGATAACTTCCGTATCCGTATCAATTAAAGTCTATTTGCGAGGACAAAAGTAAACCAAAACACGTGATCAGAATTGAAAACGCCAAAGCCGAGCATGGAATGGTGCCCAAATAATTTGCGGTTTCACTCAACAGATTGATAATATAAATTATAAATAATTATGCACAATTATTATCACAAAAATATACAATGTAAACGTGAAGTTTGTAATAGATACAAAGTGAACATTAAATTGAATCCTTATTTTTCACCTCAATAAACACATTTTCATTAAAAATATTTTTAACGTTTTTATCTCGGTAGACACTTCAAGAAGATACTTTTTACCTTTTTTCAATTTAAGAAAAATACATAACACACAAAAATAAACACCTAATCTTGCGGCTTTTGTAACAATACGGCACTTGCCCCTCCCACGCGGCTTTTCATTTGTGGTATTTTATGGTGCTACTGATTTGATTTACTATTTCTCTTCAATAAATAGACTTAAGTTCGATTTATTGTTACGTTTACTGAATTTTTACTTTAATTTTTTCTCTTATAGATAATCCACCTGGGCCAGATACAGTCCAAGGACCATATCCAACTATTATAGAAAGTAAAAATGGACATAATGTTTTGGTAACTCAAGCATCTTGCTATACAAAATTTGTTGGAAATATCACTGTATATTTAGACGAAACTGGAGAAGCTGTTGATTGGTCTGGTGCCCCAATTTATTTAGACAGCTCGTCACCACAAGGTTAAATATTTTTCTTTTATTATTATATAGAACGATTTATCAAATCGGAAAATACTATTCAAATATGTAAATAGAATCGATTGACAGTATCTATCTCCTTAAATACATAGTAACAATACTGGTATAACGAAAAATGTAAATTGAATTGTTAAGGTCGCATTTTGTAGATCAAAAGTGATGGTTAAAGTATGTGGAATATTCACGAAATTATCAACTATAAAAATATTTAAATTATTGGAAAACCATTGAAAGATAATAAAAACTTCCAAATACCGGATTTGAACATGTACCGGGTGTCCCAATAAGAATGACTCTGGGCCATATCTCGGGAACCGTTTGTAGTATAGCTTTGAGAAAAAAAAAAATTATAATAAAAGTGATCTCGAGAAAAACCTGGAAATTATTTACAGAATTGTAGGTCCACTGCCAGAGGACATAATTAAATACTAAAAATTATAAAATGAATAATTTTGCCTAATTAAGACGCATTCAAACTATGATTATCGTATTCTTCAAGAAATTCATCTATCTCTTCAAATAAGATATGGGGGGAAGCGGGAACTTTATTTTGAAACAACGCCTGTAAGTTCAGTTCTACTCAACCTATATATGCAAGCTCAGTCTTTTTGAAGAGAGCTCCTTTCTACCAATATAAGAGTTATAATTTCGCCTCCACGTCCTATCCACCTATCAGGGTAAGCATTATCTAAAAATTGTCTAGCTTGTCTGGACAAATGCGCCGGACACCCATCGTGCTGAAACAACATAGACCTACGAGTTGCTAGTGATATATCTTCTAGAAGAAATGGTAAAAGGTCCAATTATCTGACCATCTAAAATACCACACATTACATTCACCGACTATCGTCCCTGATACTGAACTTCTTCCATCTGGCGTGGATTGTTCTGTGACCACTAGTGAATATTATGCCGGTTAACCGTACCATCACTACTAAATGTAGCTTCGTCTGACCACAAAATACGTGACAATAATTGAAGGTCGTCATATACTATATACCATATGTAGTAACCAGTTGCAATAATCCAACCTTCTGTCGTAATCACGATCAATCAATTCAAAATCTAAAAGAAATATAATTACCTATTGAATATCTTTCGGGAATGATAAATAAATTATTATGTTAACATATAACCATACCCACAAATAATATTATGCTGGTATATTTTGTTTAAGAAACATATCTTTTTACATCATAATTTACCTGAGTCCTGTTAAAATACGTTGATTGGTGGTTCTGCTTATTCCCAAGTCTCTACTCATTGCTCTAATACTTAAATGCGGGTTAAATTGCACATATGCCAAAACATTTATTGTGTTTTCCTCTGACTGACCTCTGCCGCGTCTTCTAAATGCAGGAATATTTACTTTTCCAGTCGTTCTTAAACGGTACACGAGTCGACGACAAACTCTGCTACCAGGATGACGTCTTTGGGGATATTGTATGGCATATACCCTAGCCGCAACAGTTGCATTTCTCATACATTCAAAGTAAATGCCTATCATATCAAATGCTTCTTCGTTTGTAAGAATCATCTTAGATATAACTTTTAAATAAATTTTATATCGAATTTAATGCACACAAATCGCAATGACACGTAAATGAACTAGGAAATCAATTTTACACATGGCATATCTTTTTGTTTTGTTTTTTCATGGCCCACTACTTGTTTTTATATATTTCCACTTTAACTTCCATAACGTAGTTTCCCGGTGACAGCATAAGTAATATTGTCATAATAATTGGAACTATTATTAATAGAACAAGGAAAAACAATTTTTGAGGAGTCAAAAAATGTTAAGATCCGTTCTGTCAGCCCGGAGTTATTTATGTTTAAAAGAAAATGCTTAAAATTTACACATTTCTTAGGATATCTCGTAATACGAAAAATTTATCGACATGCGATATTCTTTTGCTAATTTGGTCTACTTTTATATTCCTTAATTAAAACTGCATGTTTCCATTCAACATTTTTCAAGGATAGCTATATTTAAAAAAATAAATAAATAGCGCCCTCTAGCGTATACGTTACTCATTAGGTTGTTTCGAAATTATAACTCTTACATTGGTAGAAAAAAGCTCTCTTCAAAAATACTAAGTTTGCATAGATAGGTTGAGTAGAACTAGATTTACAGGCGTTTTTTCATAATAAAGTTCCCGCTTCCCCCCACCTCTAATTTGAAAAGATAGAATCAAATTGTAGAATCAAATATACGCTGAATTTCTTGAAGAATACGATAATCATAGTTTAAATGCATCTTAATTAGGAAAAATTTGTAAATTATTCATTTTATAATTTTTGGTATTTGATTACGCACTCTAGCGGTGGACCTACAACTAAGCTGTACTATAAACGGTTCCCGAGATATGACCGAGAGCCATTCTTATTGGGACACCCGGTACATTTACGAATTTCCACCATTCTTTTTTATTTTTTGCTTTTTCTTTTGCATCATTCCACGTCAGATTTCTCTCTTCAAAGATTTTTGCGATTGTTTTGTCCCAGATAATTTTTGGTCTTCCTCTTTTTCTTTTGTTCACTGGTCTTGCTTGCTAAACTTGTTTCACTACTCTGGTATTCGTCATTCTATGTGTGCCCCCACCAGCTCCGTTGCCTCTCTTCTATAAAATCCAATACGGGTTCTACTTCTAACTCAGCTCTTACTGTCTGGTTTATAATACGATCTTTCCTGGTTATTCTTTTCATACGTCTTAGGAATTTCATCTCCGTTGCCGAATTTAATAAATTTTATGAGTATTTTGAATATAAAATTCTGCATGATCTTCATTATCACGAAAGAGCTGCCAAATGTCAATTGTAGATGTTAGAAGATTAGAGAAAGAGAAAGTTTTTTAATAAAAACCGGAAACAGAAAATACAAACAAAAAAATATCTATTATATTCATTAGTATAGTAGTAACCTTTATGAAAGCTTTATTTGAAAATGGTGAAGAGTTCAAAGTTAAATTGAGTACTTATTTAGACATAATTTAAAACTTTAATGAGACATGTTCATTTTGCAGCTCCATAAATACGTACTTAATTTACTACGTTCACTAGTTCATTTAACTCACTCTGTTAGTTTTTCTGATTGAATGGAGTTTTCTAATCACAATGCCACTTTTCAATAAATCTAATTTCATGCAAACTTTTCATCTATTATTGAAAATTCATGATTTAATAAAAAAAAATGATTTATACAATAACGCACTGACGGTCCGTAGTTAGGTTGACGTCTTGCAGATAAAAGGACGAGGGCTCAAGTTTGACAGGAAAATGTGCAAGTAACTTGATTTTACAAATTAATCTTGAAGATTACCAAATTTTATTTAAACAATTAAACAATAAAATCTTAGTTCATTGAGAATTATTAATGCTTCTAAATGTTATTGATTTTAGGTCACTTCTGTTTTAAAATTATTTTTTTTATTAATTTAATAAATAATGCTACGTTTAGTTAAGAATGCAGCATGCATATTGTGCTACGTAGAAGACGACACTTCTATTCACATTCTCTCGACGTGAGAGAGACCACGGAACTACTGAATATTACATTTGGTATCATATTAAATACAAGATTTTGGACAACTAGAATCATCTCTTATCCTGCACTTTCTGAAAAGAGTACGATTAATTTGTCTGCTATGAAAACTGAGCATCCCCAGTGCCATCGCAAGAAATGTATCCTCTAGGAGACCCTAAATTAGATACATACTTACATTAATTGAAATGAACACACTGAGTACAAGCTTTTCATTCACATTTCTGTGAAGTTTGAATCTAATAAATAAATTTTCTTCTCCGTCATTAACTGTTTTTTCGATCAGCTATTGATTAGTCAAAATCGTTTAATTGATTAACGAATAGAGGTTGACATTTTTAGACGAAGAAATTAATGAACAGATGAAACCATGGAAAGATAAAGTAGACGGGGAAGGGAATAGAGTTATTGGCTCCAGTTTGGTCACTCTATCCAAAAAACATTGCTACGTTCGGGAATGTGCCTTAGGAAACTTTGTAACCGACGCAATGGTCTATGAGGTAGGTAGGAATTATACAAAATTATTAGCACATGATAATACGCGATATGAGTTAACAAGAAGAGTTAGAATTTTAGATTTGATAAATTTCCATTTTTATTATTTTAACACGTTTTAAAATAATCAACGCTGTATGGTTTTTATTGCCACCAGAAAGGTGTAATCCGAACTTTCAATCTTTTAACGCCGTTGTCATGATGGTATACTGAAAGAGGAGATAACAAGATTAAATGAAAATTCAATTGGATCACTACTTAGGTGATTGTTGGTAATTTATTTAAGAAAGTAAATAGAAAGTTTAGGTTGAACCAATATAATGAATTCCTTTAATAGTATGAACTTACTTAAACAGAAGTAATTGAATATTTGTGTTCCTAAATTTGAAACGTCTCCAGTATACTTGGAGATTAGATTCATCTAACACAATTATATACAGGATAATTAATTGGGAGTATCCATTATCTGAAATATATAATCTAAAACCAGAGTATCGCTTATTATACAAATATTGAACTTCGCACAAACTTTTAATGTTTTAACAATTTATATTTGGAAATTAGCAACAAGCGCGAAGATTAACAGTTTTGAGTTTAAGTTAGCTTGGCTAATAGAAAACTCTAGTACCGCTTCGTTTTGTTCTGCAAATCAAATTTGTTTACTTTTAGCTTTGATTAAAATAATAGAGAGATTAAACAACGTTAAATTGTTATTCTTGTTTGATTTATGAAGGGCAAAGTCTTCATTTTACTAATGATAAACATCTGTGTCCATCTAGTGTTTTTCATCATTCTTTCTTTGTTAAATCGTTAGCTCCAGTCATTCAAAGTTTTCGGTCCCATATATCACACAAATATAATTAATCACTTCTCTTACGACAATCTGACAGAAAAGTCTTGAAACAAATACATGTTTACAGAAATAAGTCATTAATTTTGAAATAAATTATCAAAGTAATGAGACTTAATATTCAAAGTATGCTAGGAGACTAAAGAAGATTTATATTTCAGTACACTAAATCAGTTCCTGAAGGATCATGGACCAATGTAGCTCTTGCTATAACAAATGCCGGCAGTCTCAGGGCAGATATATCTGCGGGAAGTAAGTCAGAAATAGTTTTTTCAAAAATTTGTATTGTTGTGAAAAACAATTAATTTTCTAAACCTTAATACTAATGTTCTCAAAACTACTTCAACAAGCTGTCAATTTGATAACGTGCTGTATACTATATTTCCTCACCTTTAGAAATTTAGAGTTTGTAGATTGGTTTTCCTTATTTGGCCTTATTAATAACTGCAGAAATAGTGAATTAGAAAAATCATTGTGCCACCATCGAATGCATATCATTGAACCTCAAATTCAGGATTAAAAGGAAAAGAGAAAGTAGATCAACTAACCCAATCAGCATCAATCAAAGAGGACTCTATTAAAAAAGAAAAACAATTGGATTAAGGTTAGAGAGATAGAAGAGACTATCGGCATAAAAGGATATACGGACTCAAGAATTATGATTGCGTTGGGTAGAGCATTTGCTTACTTTCGATTAATAGCTTATTGGAATGAACAGTTTCTAGGCGTTATTCATGCGATTTAAGCAAAATAAGTCAGATTTTGATTGATTGATAAAACTTGGACCCACTACTAGAATCCTGAAACGAAAAAAGTAAAGACAATGAATTTCTAAGGCTGAACCTGATTTGCAAAAAAGTAAAGACGGTTTTCTCAGCTGGAAAATTTATAAGGACTATTTTTGAGGATATTCATGATATTGTGTTCATCAACTATATTCAAACAAGTAGAACAACAGTAAATAATTACTTGATAAGGTGAAGGGGGAGATGGCAAAAAAGTGACCTTAGTTGAAGAACAATGAAATGCTTCCCGATCGGGACAACGCACCTTCTCACATTTTCATGATCGCAATGGCAGAAGTTCAGAAGTCGCACTCCGAATCGGTTGATCACCCACCGTATTCAGCAGATCTGGCCCTCATCGACTTTTTCTTGTTTCATAACAAAAATTTCGTCAGACGAAGACGTTATCGCATACGTATATGTAGAGAAGAAAAACGGCGACAATTATTTGGAAGGGTTAAGAAGATTAGAGCAATAAAGTAAATTTAATTTGGTGACATTTTTCAGACACTGTGTATTGAAAATTTTGTATAACCGTAGCGGTTCAAACTGTAAAAAAATGATATATGCTTGAATTTAAAGTGACAAATTCGGTGATAATTGCAAAGCTTGATGTATTTTTATTATGACTGAAGCAAAAATTTTGTTAAATGTTTGTTTTACTGATGAGTGTACCTTTTTTAATACTTGTGTCAATAAACAGTCGCTACTGTATCGATGAAAATTCGCGACTTTCAGGAAAGGTTAGATTGGGAATACTTTTAGAGGGTTCCAAATTGATACAGATTGTAACATGATTTTAAAAAATATTATTATTTCCAGCTCAGCTGTATTATTTTCTTCCGTCAGCACAATAACTAAATGATGATGATAGTAGAATAGGAGCAATAGACTGAGCTACACATTTTTATCTATGAGAGCATCTGAAATCTATTGTTAATTAAACACAATCTCGTGCTTTTACGAGAGCTTCGTGCAGAATTTTTTGAAACGTTAGAAAGGAATGTGAGAACAGACTTTATGACTGCTTAGAAAATAATGTCTTTGCTGGAATTTCTGGAACTGTTGGTGATATTCATAACGTTCATAAGAGAAAAATCGAGAATTTGCTATTTTTGAAAAAGTTATTGAATATTCAAAATAATATATCACTTAAATTTAATTTAAATTGAGATTTTGGGGATTGTGTCCACCCCCACTAGGTAATTGAATTGAAAACCCACAAACTGTTCGCCTTAATAAGTATGCAGAGGGCTTTGCTCACTTTAATTCTCTATAATTGCCCTAATGGTGGAATATTACTACTCTCTCGTTAGTACCTACATATAATATAAAATGATAGATCGGAACAAACTGAGATTATTGTTTTTTCATTCATCTGAACTCATTTTATTCTAGATATTACATTCAGTGACCTAATGACAGCACAGCCTTTCGGAAATACCATTGACTACGGTAGTATTCAAGGAAAATACTTGAAAGAAATGTTCGAACACGGTGCAAATGCAGTTTCTTATACTGGAAGTACCACAGCTTCCCTCAATCTCCTGCAACATTCAGGTAACATTTGACTGGCTCTGTAAATTGGTTTAATGTCTTATTCTTTTGAATTTTAATTTATAGGTTTTATAGTTGAAATAGATACAGGTAAACCTGCAGGTCAAAGAGTGGTATCACTTAAAGTTCGATGCCAGAATTGTACTGTACCTGTATACAACGATATTGAGATGGAAAGATACTACAAACTATCTGTAAACTCTTTCTTAGCCTCTGGTGGTGATGGATATAGTATGATAGCTGAGAATATGATTAATAAGCACGTGGGGCGTCATGACTTTGATATTATGATGGAATATCTAGATCATCGATCTCCAGTTTTCCAAGAAGAAGGAAAAAGATCGACGGTTTTCAACGAAACAACTTTATTCCAAATTTCCAGATAAATATAAATAACAAAATTTATCGCTAAATGAGCAAATAAAGTACAAAGAAAAAAATATCTTTGATTTTTTCTAAAAATTTCATTGCTGCCTCGAATAAACCGCTTAATACTTTTTGTTATCTAGTTGTACAATTGTCTTGATAGATGTATCTTTGTATTGCTTCTAAATATGGAAGAATAATTTCACACAGCCAATAGTTCCGTATTTTCAAGAAATAGTATATTCACCTGTAAAATCTACAGGAGAAGAAAGTTTGAGATTTCTTCTTATCAATATCTTTGTGATTTTGATGTTAGTGAATTTTTAGTTTATATATCAATGACAGCTGATATTACAGCGAAGACATCGGCTGTCTAATCAGATATACCCTATTAAATAATTGACACTCCCCCCCCCCAAAAAAAAACGAAGAGACTAATAAGACACTGTATTTTCGGAAAACCTACATTTCTGGTAGAGAAATTTTCATTTATAATATCTATAAATTATCTTTAATTCATTTGCACGGTCAGGTAAAATGGACATGAAATTAAAGAAAAAACAAGCTTTCAATATTTCATTTCATTATTAATAATGAATTACTAACATGAACTATCTAGTTAAAAATAAACTAACTATAAGAAATATATCACTTTGTAAGTGCATAATTATATATTTTTAACACTAAAACTTTACACCTTAATTATTGATTCTTCCCGTTTTTATCATAGTCCCAATTTCATGAATAAAAGCGTGTTCCATTTTGACGGTATAATGAAGAATATTTAGCACCTTTTTTTCTCTTGCTATTCCAATGTAACAAGTTTTCATGTATAAAATTGGGACTATGATAAAAAACGGGAAGAATCAATATTTCAGGTTTAAAATTTTAATGTTGAAATATAAAATTATAGACTCTTTCCTATTTTTTTTTTCGTTTTTCAGTCCTGAATCTCCCCCCTCAATCTTAGGTCTTCCATCACCTCTGCGTACCATCTTTTTCTTGGTCTTCCTTTTTGTTTGTTCCTTTTCTTTATGTATCCATCATTTTGTTTGTAGCTCTAAAATCTGGCATTCTCTGTATATGACCCAGCCATATTATTTCCATATAGATTCCTTATTTCATAAATGTTCTCCTCAGCCATGTATCTCCCTTCTTTTCACCCCCAAGCATCCTTCTAAGTATTTTTCTTTCCCATATATCTAACTTCTCTTCCATGTTTCGTCTCCGTAGCTCACTGTTGGTCTTATTGTTTTATATAGATGTAGCTTCGCTTTCTGGAGATTTTTTTGGATCTTATTATCTCATTCAGCGCTCTAAACTGTTCCCCCTTGTCACCATCGTCCTTGATAACCACTCCAAAATATACTTAACTTTGAACTTGTTCTAAACTCATTCCTTTTTTTTCGTTCAGTTTTATTGACAAACTCATTGCCCTTTTCCTATTCCTTGTCATTATTATGAGCTTCGATTTATCTTCGTTGACTCGTAGATTCACTGTCTCTGCCATTTCTATGAAGGCTCTGCAGGTTTCTCTGTTCTGTTCAAACCGATTTCACGTACTATCAATTCTAATACTATATTGAATAGCGTAGTGAATAACGGATCTCCCTGTTTTAGTCCTGTGTTGATCTGGAAACATTTTGATATTCTTCGGTTTGCCTTTACCTTCATTTTTGTATGTTCGAGTGTCATTTTCCTCATACTTGTTAGCTTTTTTGGAATACTAAGATCGTTTATAATGCTGAATGAATGGTTCCTGTTCACATTATCGTGAGCTTTCTGGAAATATATGAAGACTGAGTAAATTGGCAGATCGTATTCATACCCTATCTTTGCGTTTGCCTCAAAGAGAAAATGTGGTCTGTGGCTGATCTAGTCCTGAGTCCGCATTGGTGGTATCCGAACAAGTTTTCTCCTTGCACTCATAAAGTGTTATATTTCTTATCAGAGTTAGTCTATTATCAGCATTTTAGTTCATTTCGTAGCAAATAATTAAAGCATCTTCTCAGGACGTTTCAATTTCGCCTACTCTAAACGTCGTTTTCTTTGTGTAATAGTTTCTTTTGCGTTTAAGTTGTTACTATGGTCCTTCCAGAGGTCCATTGTAGACGGATAATGGGGTCCATTGTAGACGGATAATGGCTTCAATATAACAGGGTTCGCCCTGGTTCCCTGAGGTGCAACGTTAGCGATATGAAATGTTTATACACCCTCACACTATTTAGCCCTCGGCACGTACTCACATTG
The DNA here is from genome assembly GCF_026250575.1 of Diorhabda carinulata. Classification (NCBI taxonomy): domain Eukaryota; kingdom Metazoa; phylum Arthropoda; class Insecta; order Coleoptera; family Chrysomelidae; genus Diorhabda; species Diorhabda carinulata. The sequence goes on from NC_079462.1 coordinate 19,976,148, forward strand.
GCAATGGGTCATCCATCCAATCAATCAGACATAATCCACATTAATAACAAAAGGAACTCAAATTTGTGAGTTGCATATTCACGCCAGCAAAGATATTCTTCAAGACGAATCAAATAAACCCAGACTCGATGGGGTGAATTCATTCATTTAATTGTGCAGTTTTTAGCCCAAGCTAGATAGAGTTGCGTCGCTTATTTAATTACAGAATTTTCATGGCAATCTTCACCATCATAAAACTCGGAGACCGGGAAGTGGTTCAAATTTGATTGCAAGATTTGATTACACACAGCGGGACAGTTGAAACTAAATTAAAGCGGACTCTGATTACCATCTAGTAATGATGATGAGCCCAAACTCAATTGGCTTGAGTCATTTTTTATTACTTTCTACCTATCTTACCCATCATCAGATTAGCTCGATGTCACAATAATATTGCATTGTCATCCGATTTATACATGCATGCAAAATTTGAGCTCTATCAGACATCGGAAAGTGGATCAAATGTAACTTGCAAGATTTGATTACACACAGCCGGAAAGGTAAAACTAAATAAAAGCTTGTAAAAACTTAAAGTGACTTAATTATGCCCTAGTATCAGGATTTTCTGCAGCACATGCGTAAAAGTACCATTAGAGCAGCTAATATACCCTTAAAAATTTTTTTTCTTGATTTTTAGCCGAATGCGAATAGAAAATGTCAAAAAATTATATGATTCAAATTAGAATAAAGCTAATTACTCGTTGATTTAATAAAAGGCTCTCATTTTCTGCCAAAAGTGTGTATTTTCCGAGAGAACGGCTTTTTCTTTTGTTACGATTTTTTGAGAGATGCAAATCATTTAATAGTATTTTTCTTGTAGAACGAATAAAAAAGAAGCTAATCATGAGCGATTTTTTTATAAAATCAAACATTCTGCCAGGGTCTTTCCGATGGCTGTCTAAAAACTTTCGTGTTCTTCAATGGATGTAAATCGATGATATCTGACAAAAGTAGATGCAAACTCACTTAAATATATAAGAATTGATGTGATTCGACTGCAAATGGCGAAAATAGACTTCGAAAATTTTCAATCAACATAAAGTTTGTTCATCCAGTAAATCAAGATCACGAATAGGTTCGTAATCAAGCATACGCATTACAGCAATCCTAAATTGGTTTGTTTGACCCGCGAACAAAGCTAACAGGAAAATTAACGTGACGTCGTGCGTTGTAGGTCGGTGTTACGTAACGTTGACGTTCTATAAAGCGCGAATCAACCTTTAAACAGAACGAAACTTCGATAGAATATGCATCCACCGTAGCCCAAAATCCATACTTCAAATATTTACATATATTATCTGTCCTTTAATATAATACTATCTTCATAGAGTTTTATCAAATTTTGTTTTCACATGACTTATTCATATTTCATTATTAATTTTATCTCTTTTTCATGAAAAACTGAAAACAATGCAATACATTCCGGTGAGATTATTGAAATGTAGACTATACCTTTTTGTTTGGATTTTCTATTCATGAAATATTGCAATATTAAACTATTACTGAGAAAGTTCTAGCAACAAAATCAAATAGGTAGTTGAATGTACTGTATTTATTATCAGAATAAAAATTACTTCCAACAAATCTTACAGTTTATAAGACAATATTAGCTATGTTCATCTGTTCATTCCGAATATAACAAAAAGTAATCAGGAATTTTAAGAAGTACGTAATGAAAATAGATAATAACATTGTCAAAATATGTTTAACCCATTAAATACCAACATTAAGTACCAAATTTTTTTAAGTTCAGATTTTTTTCTAATTACCCGAATTTTTACGATTTATTTTGTATTCTTCTTATTATAACTTCGAAAATAGTTAGTTATTTTGAATTTTTTTGTTTAAATTTTAATACCCATTTGGAAATCATGGGAAATGTATTAAATACTTCAAATAAATTCATTGTATGTCTATATTGGTTACACATTATGGTGACATATTATTATTTTGAATGGAAGGTGGGAAAAAATTCTACATGCAAACCTATATCTCATTCTGCACATTGTTTTCTCACGTTTGTCTTGTATACTCCACATTTTCTTTGCTTTCCTTTAAAAATTCTTGTCAAATAATGATTTTCGCTATTGCTGGTCCGTAAATGGAAGCTAACATTCTTCGCCTGTGATCCACCCGCATTTTTCGGATATGACGTAGAAGAGACTTTCAAATAGTGCATCGTTATTTCACAAGACAAAAAAAGCACATACGCATTGGTAACTGCCGTATCTAACATTTGAGTAAATATAGGAAGGTACCATTTTTTTCCACGTATAATGGTTCTATACTTTTGGACGTTGCAGTTCAACAAATCTACTCCCCCATAAACTTATTATATTATGAAATCAAATATGGTTGAGGAATACTTTTTCCGCATGTTCTGTTCTGGTCCATCTATTAGCTTTTGGCGGAGGTAATATGATTTCATGGTTGAAAAGCATTTTAACACAATTATTGTCTTTCCATATTACTCCTAAGACTTTATTTTTGATGTCAAACCTTCTTTTTTCATATATTTCTCAGATTTTATTGAAATCAACCTCATTACGTCTCCTCCTAGTCCATATGATACTTAAGGTTCTTCCGTTCTTTTTCCTTCATAAACCCCAAAATGGTAACAATACAACTACTAACCGAACAACATAGAGCCCACATTTTATACGTTTTTCTCTGATGAATTGTTTGTGACGTCTGAAGGAACTTAACATTTGCTTATCAATATTTAGATCGTAGTTGACACTCCAAAGGTCATGAATTCTTATTTAGATGCTCAATTAACGGTCGAATCTTGAACAATTTGGCTCTTTGGTCCATGGGAATGTCCTTTATTTCTGCATTATTTGCGAAATAGAGATTTTTTTATTTCAAGATAGTGATTTCTTCTTCTTCTTCTCATGCCGTCTTCTCATTGAAGGTTTGCGACCATGTTTTTAAATGCGTCTTTGTCCCTCGCAACATGAAACAATTCTCCGACGCTGAGATTTGTTCATTCTCTTATGTTACGGAGCCAGGATTTCTTCTGTCTGCCGATGTCTTTCTTTCCCTCTTCTCTGCCCTACATTATGCTCTGTATCAGAAGGTATTTGTCGTTGCGTAAGATGTGTCCTGTGTAAGATTTCTAGACATACGTTTTCTAGCGACTGGTATACAAATATCTTCATCTTCGCTCCAGTATATTTTTCCCTGTGGTAAGCTGTAATATCCAGAAAACAAAAGAATACCCAAGAATTTTTCCAAACAGTTGGTAGAAAAAAAAAGTGATGGTTATTATATTGGGCAGCAAACTTTGAGCTTTCACTGACGATGTGCTCCGAAATTACGTCATCAAAAAATAATTTGAAAATTTCCTGAGGACTTTTTCCCTTCAATTCCATTTTTATATTGTTGTGTTTTTCAATCCATCCTATGCTCGTACTTTTATTTTGTAGAGAAAATGATGGTTATTTTTTTCCCATTTGGAAACTACCTTTTCTCTATTCCTTTTTGTATTCCTAACTGGTTGTGTCTCAGTACTATCAGGGATTGTTGATTTCCTTTTCTTACTTTGGTGAGGAGTGAATGTATTCGAATTCTCACCAGAATCATGTTCTGAATGGACATTATGTACTTCAAGATTACGAGATTTTTTTGCCCTAGATAATGTTTTTTTTCCTAATTGGCTGGTAACCCGAAGTTCTCGCACCATCATCGACAGTATTTTCTGCATGAATACTGTGAACTTCCAGTGTCCCAGGAACTTCTATGAGGGACTCATCTTCCAATAGATTTTCGTCAAAATCCTCTCAATCTGTGACTTCATCTACATCTTCTAGTGGTAATTCAACAATATCAATGGTATTGACGTTACCATTATCCGAAAAGTTGGGAGCATTTAATATCTATTCAAGGTCTCTTACAGACAGACATTCTCGATAGGCCATTCCTGTGAAAAACGTGTTCAACTAAGAATAGAAAGAAACTGACGATATCCGCATATCCGACTTATGATTTCAACTTGATATATGTCACAATCCCCAAATGGGGATCAAGTATAAAAATTCGTATAAGTATACGAAGGGACATATTGATGACACATCAGATTCAGAACAACAAGAATATAACAAATTTTCACCCTATCGTGTTAAAATCAAAAATATGTTCGAACATAACCTCAAAAATAATTAACAACTAAGAGTTTAATAGCTCACGCTGATTTTAGTGCACTGTACTTACTGTTTTTGTGTAAAAACACAGAATTCACGAATTCAAGTTCATATTTCTATTTCTACAATTGAGGAATAAATTAACAGTGCGAACTATAAAACTCACACATGACAAATCAACAAGATGAAACTGCAGATGGTGGGTGGAAATTTTCAGTCATTACTAAAAAAATATGAAGGAAGTTATGAGGCCACTTTATCGTGAAGGCTGCAGTAATGAGAAAACTCATTCTAAGAAATAGAGTGTTATTTTCATATCTTTGTATATTCTCAAATTATACAATGTATATTGTATATTGTATAATTATATAACTATATAGGCTCTGAGTTATATAATAGTGTTTCTAAACACAATTAAAAAAATTGGGGATTATTAGTGTTTGTATATCCTATTAAAAAACTTTTGGTAACCAAGTTAGGGACAACCATTTCTTTTATATACATCGGTTACCTTAAGTAAAATCAATTGCCCTTATATATATATATATATATATATATATATATATATATATATATATATATATATATATAAACTTATTACAGATGACGATTGACAAAATGGTTGCAGGTGTCGATTGTCGAATAAGAATATATTATTAAGATACAAAGTTAATACTAACAGTACTAACACCAGTTGTTTGTGAGCAGTGAGCAGCAGCAGTGTAATAAACATTAATTTATTATTGTAAAATATCGCTATGTTACGAAATTGGAAAAAAATAAAGCACAGCTCTGCGTTTCGGCGGAAAGTGACAAAAAATTTTAAACGAATCGTAGATTGTGTACCGGTAACTGCTACTGTTAGACAGATAAATAATGAATTTTTTCCGCCACCAGATATTTCTCAAATAGAACAAAATGATAGCAGTCCAACGCCAACGACGACAGAAAATGATCTTACTACTACTACTAAATTTAGGCTGCTCCTCAACTATTACTTTTAGATCATTATTTTTTTCATTTCTTTGCTGTGTTTGTTGACCAAAAACTGCCTCTGTGGCCTTCTGTAAAAATATTGGTATATATTAAGCCCTAAGTGTAGGTAACTTGTTTTAGTAAACATCTAAGAAACTTAAATATTTGGTAGGTTTAGAGATCCGCACATGCATATTTGAATGTCTTTTTAAATATTTAAAACTTATACTCAATACTCTTAATAGCAAACGTTTTATTTTTAGTTAAATTAAGGTTATGTTTTATATCAAACATGTGTTAAACCATTGTCAAACTTGAAATGTTCTTCAAAACTCAGCTGCTCTCACGTCAGTTATTGAAAACGCGATGCGCGGGTTGCCTAACTTTAAGTATATAACAACACTTTCAGTAACGTATGTTACTTTTAATTATATACGAGATCCTTGGAGGCTTTAAGTTTTATTTTAACACTACTAGTAACTCTAAACACTACTATATAACCCTCAAAGTTATATATCATTACTATCGGTTATATAAAATCACAACAAGTGATTTTTAGGTTTCCATTATTTGTAAAATTACTTTACAATGATTCCGCCATGATTGTTTACTCAAATGAAAAGGGACGATTCATTATGCCTTCAAAAAACGAAAATTAAACTTATTTGAACGACATGAATCCAAAATTAATATCACCCTGTTAAATACTGGTTATACGAATATCTTTGGCCACATTATTTAGCATCTATGTTAAAAATAAAATAAAAAATAATTTTTTTTATGAAATAAAATTATTTATTGTTGGATATTTGAAAGGCCCGTGCGTTTTTTCAAGGCATCTTGTCCATGTTAGCAGTAAAAACCGTTTCCCTCATGAAATTTAAGTCACTGAAATGCTAAAAACGTCTAATTAAGATAAATTTTATACGGCATTATAGGTAACGTGTATATAATATATATTTATCTGCCATCTTATAAATTTTTATTTTGCTGATAATAACCCAATAAGAAAAAGAGCGATATAATAAAGTTAACAATTCCAAGTGAGAGAAAACATATATTTGACAGGGAGAAGAGTAACAGAAATTGGTAACAGAAATATTATCAAAACCATTATAGGCAATGTTTATAAGGGTAACAGTAACATATATAACCACTAAAAGACTCCAACCGTGGATTTTTAAGTAGTTATATAGTGGTTGCCAAAATGTTTTCGTTACTTTTGGTTAAAACACCTAAGTTTATATAGCGTTACTAACCTAAGTTTTCCGTAACCTTTATATACTCCCCATTTAAGCTCTTTAAGGGGTTTATACGAGTAACAGAAATATTACGGTTACTATCATATATACATTTAAGTTATTTAATGAGGTGAAATAATATTTACGGCAACTGTTATATAACAAAAAATGTTTATTGGGTTGATTGAACATTGAAGATTTAGAATATGGAATACATAATTATATACGTGAACTACTGAGAGAGACTCAAAAAAGAGTGAATCAAAAATACTTATATCTAAAAAAATTGTGTTAACTTATCATTGTGTTAATATTTATGGTTTTTATGAAACATTAGATAATTACAACTGAAAAGAGTTTAATTTGAATGAATTCTTTGAGAGATATTTGAAAATTAATTTGGGGTATAATTGTTAATTAGAAGATATTGAAGTAAGGGAGTGTGAATTTTTGCAGTTAGGATCCTGAGCTCCTAATTTGTGTGAGGTGGCTAGTAACATGAGAGAGGAAATGGAAAATTTGTAGGATTAGGTCATATTTGATTGATAATTGATTGTAAACTGTGGGCTTGTGAATTTTATTTATTGGAACAAAAATAATAAACAAAAATTTGAAAGTTGATTAAATACGAGTAATTATCAACCTTCTTAAATTTGAATATAAAATGGTTGTATATAAAATTATACGATTAAGTTAATTGTAAAATATTATGTAACTCTTCTTATGAGAATAACTTCAGAATTAGTGATTTTTGTTAAATATAATAGAAAATTATTTAGTAAATATGGTTAATTTTTATTTATAATCAATAAAAATCGCCGGAACTCAAAGAGAAGCAGAATCTGATGCCACCAAATTATATAATATGGAGCTAGCCAAAATAATAATTAAATTTCAAAAACTAATCAAATTTATAAGTATACAGGGGTTATATACAATTGTAATAAAAATTATTACAGTATATATTACCAAATAACTATCACTACAAATTTCAACATACTTTATCTATTAGGAAAAGTTTGTATTATGGAGGGTGAAGAGAAGTATCTCGTATGGGGGAAATATTGAAGAAGTGTTCCACTGTATACGATAACAGTTCAAAACCTCTTTGAATGGAATTGATGTAGATAAGCGGGAGGGTGTAAATGTAGCAACTGTATATGAGTTGAAGTACCTATGTTGAATTAATAAGTTTACGGCCTGCTTCATAATCTCATCCTAATTGACACTTTAACTAAAGATTCTCATAGATTGAGGGCCCTTCAACTAATTCTTGAAGTGAAGTGGTCCCTTAACTGATTTGTAACGGTCTCTCTAGTAATAACGTTAAAAGATTGTTGGCAAACCTGGCTGAATTTTTTAAGTTTTTGACAGATACTACGAACAATACTTTGTCTTTTTTCAATATGTGTCGTAAGAAAAAGCAACATATTGAAACATAGACGTGTGTGTTAAAGAGTGTTTTATTTTGTTTTATAATGTCGTAAATATTAGCTTAGTTATTCGAAATCGTTCGAAAAAATCCAAATCGTCATATGTTTCCAAATAATTTTTTCTATGATGACATTTATTCACTTTTCGGATGAGCTTGGGCTCGAACTTAATGTAGCCATAAACCTTCTATTTTTTAAAACTTATTAAATAGATACTTTGGTTAGCTTACTTGGAATTTAAATATAGCCAAGGTTTGCATTCGATGTTTGCCGTTAAAGGAGACTATAATGTGCTTAGTGAAACATTTCGGACTTTGTCTTTGAGTTCAAATTAAAAAACATTCAGGCTAAATGGTAATAATGAAACCAACCTAGAAAATAATTCACACCTATTAAATCAGCCTGATGCTTCACAATTTCATATATTGTTATATGATACGATATACCATTCCAAGATTTCTTAAACCTGTTTCTATATATTTAAAATCTCATTAATGATATTCTAATAAATTAAATTCAAATAATCATTACACAAATTCAGTTTTGGAACAATTCCATTAAAAAGTAAATTTACAAACGGAATATTGGATTTGTTAGCTGATTTTAATTCAATTGGAATTAGATTTCGTCATTACACCTTAGTGTGAGCATACGGCTTGAGATCGGATTTGGATTATAGATTTTCCAACTACATTTTCTGGAATATAAAATTTTTAACAAAAATTCAGAAGTGTCTGTATCAAAAGGAGCAGCGTATTTATCGAATTATCTTGTTTGATATACTTATTCAAAACTTTGGAAGGATAGTATCAAATTTTTCGGATGAATAAATTTTCAACTAAACTCTCGACAATAAATATAAGTGGTGACGCAAAGAAATGGAGAAATCATAGTGTTAGTTTTGGCAGTATCATCAGTATTTTTTATTATTAATGAGAGAATGGCACTATTATTGGAACTTCCACTCGTGCCCTATGAGGGATGTTATGTGAGGATGAAAATGAAGTGACGACGCATTGATCTGGATCAGTAGAGAATTAAATATAGAATAATTCGAAAGTGTGGGTGGCTAGAGCTCCTGCCACTTCCGCTAGATAAGTCTCGTGTTAATAGCCTAGGTAAAATGGGAGAATGGAGATCAGAACTTCCAGAAACATTCTGCTATTAGTGGCGCCATTTTGTATTGCGCGTAGTGAGTTTGACAATTGTGTAAAGGTATGGACGTGTTTTGTTATTACAAAATCAAAAAATAAGTTAAAGGTAAGCTTAAAGTGAATTATACCATTGAATATATATTTCTTAAAGTTAATTACTATACATTTACTATTGTTTCCCATGTGCTTGTTAGATTTTGTTAAAGTTATTCAGGTTTTTCGTGACAAACAAAAGAGAGTCCTCCTATATTTTGGGGTTATGGCAATCATTCTAAGGGGGCAATACCGGTCAGTGGCCGGTATTAGCCCGTATGGAGTTATAGGACATCTTATTATTAGTTTCCATCCTGCGACACTGGGAAAGTACCAGTTACTATGCGTCTTAATATGTGATTTTCAAAGTAGAAATATAAATAATTTTAATATGTTTGGTTTATTTTTAAAAGTTAAAATTGGTGGAAAATGTAACAAATATTCTGGATAATTATGATTGCATTATAAAAAATAAAGATGATGTAAATAAAAGGTCGTTTTATTTTGTTTTATCACATGCTAGAAGCAAACCTGTGTTAATTTTGAATGACCGTTTATGCCCCAGAGTAGACTGACATTACCCTCGCCATAGGGTAATAGTGGTCAATGAAGGTCAATGATTACCTACGCCGCAAGTCCCTAAATTAAATTGAAAAATGAATCAATGCTTAAGTGACCGATATTCCTTCATCTTACCCTAGGAGATGCCTAGCGATAGTCTGGATTAGGCATAAGGTATACTCCAATTCAAGATTGCAGAAGCTATTTTTATGAGCGGGAATGTTAATCAGAATATGGAGTTAGTTCTAACGGATGTTGCAGCTAATCCTATATGACCAGTTTTCCTTTAAATTTTTGTACCTATATGTTCATGATATACTTTATCATTATCAACATCTATTATTTAAATAATTGCTAAGACCAATTGTAAAATTTAATTTTTTATTCTCTATTCCAAAAACTACAATTATATCTTGTTAAGTAAAAACAATTGAAAATATAAAGAATGTGAAGGAATAAAAGCATCTTACTTCAAATATCCTGTAGTGATTTAATGAACGAGACCACAACTACAATAAGGAAACAGCTCACGACACTCTACGAAAGGTTGTAGGAATTTTCAGAGTACGTCGAGTACACTTTTTTGGCCCTTATTCTTACATGACATGTAATAAAAGAAATTCTTCTAGACGGAGAATGGGAATATTTTTGAAGTTGTTGAAAGAACTGGCTTTGAAAAAAAAATGCATAGAAACTATTTTCGTTCTAATAAAACGTATCTCCTATCCGACTGCATTATTGAATAGATGGAAAAATACTGGAAATAGAAATGGATTTTTATAGAAAAGTTGCAATTTTTTGTAAATTAACTGAATAATATCAACAAGACTATCGGATAGCATCGATCAATACGTTGTCAGTCTGGCGGATAAAGGTCAGTGACTATTTACTATTTTCAAACCTGAATAATATTTGTCTATTCAGTGCTTAAAAAAGGATTTTCATTATGCGCAGTTTATTAATAACCGATGTTGCAAACAAGACTCATTTGGATTGTAAATAGGTATTTTTTATTTATATATTTATATATATATATATATATATATATATATATATATATATATATATATATATTTAATTAATTTCTTATTTCTTAGTTAGACCTTTTGATATATTATTGCATCTAAATGTTCTTGATTTTAGGTCTCTTCTGTTTTAAAATTAGTTTTTTTTGATACTAAAAGAAAGATAAATTTTGACGTTTCGACTTTTCTTTAAGTCTTTATCAAAATATATGATATTGATACTGACAATTTGCTTATTTATATTGATCTATAGATCACCTTCGTCATGAATATCAAAATAAGGATAAAATCAACTTATAACTTTGTTCCAATAAGAAAAATTAATTTTTCCTTGGTTTTCACATCTCAAATATATTAAATTCATTAGAATTTACAAAATAGAGCTACAAATTTTACTTAAATTATTTAAATCTTTCTTATCATTATAGCTTTTTCGTTCTTATGAAGTGAATCATTTCCAAAAATTCCCTTTCTTTGTATTAGAATCCGTTTCAAAAATGTTTATAATTGAATTTATGTTTTTTTGATATCTCATGGTTCGTTTCGTGTATCAAGTGCCTTGTATTAATTGTGACGCTGTCTACATGGGGCAAACATCTCAGTATTTAGAAAATAGACTAAGAGGTTATCAATACGATAAAAAAAATAAAACTGCATTAACGAACCATGAAATATCAAAATAACATAAATTCAATTATAAAGATTCAAAGATTCTTGAAACGGAATCTAATACTCGAAAAAGAGAATTTTTAGAAATGGTTCACATTCATAAGAACGAAAAAGATATAAGTGATAAAAAGGATCTAAATAATTTAAGTAAAATTTGTAGCTCTATTTTGTAAATTCTAATGAATTTAATATATTTGAGATGTGGAAAGCAAGGAAAAATTAATTTTTCTTATTGGAACAAAGTTCTAAGTTTATTTTATCCTTATTTTGATATTCATGACGAAGGTGATCTATAGATCAATATAAATAAGCAAATTGTCAGTGTCAATATCATATTTTGATAAAGACTTAAAGAAAAGTCGAAACGTCAAAATTTATCTTTCTTTTAAAACTATCAAAAAAAATAATTTTGAAACAGAAGAGACCTAAAATCAAGAACATTTAGATGTATTAATATATCAAAAGGTCTAAGAAGTAAGAAATTGAAGAAATTTATTTATATATAATGAATAAATGACTTAGGCGAGCACCATCCACTGATGGGACTCCGTAGATCACTCTGTGAGGTCTTCTGGCCAGCGTCTTTTCAATCTTCTGTGTACAATTGGATCAATGTAAAGCTTAGATATTAATGGATTTTGGTAGTTTTCGTCGTCTTTTTTGTTTATTATCGCTGATGTCTGAATAATTTTATTGATAGTTGGAATACCGAAGTCTGTGTGTAATGTGTGGTGCTTATAAACCATGGAGCATTAGTTATTATGCGAAGTATTTTAGATTTTATTTTAGTATTCCTTAATATGGAAATAGTGAAATGGTAAGATAAAGTGTTGGTGTGAGATAGTGTTAGGTATAGTGTTTCCTAACTTTGGCAATTATCATTAGATTTTAAGATAGCTGTCATTTGTCAACAGATAATATAAGGAAATAACCCAATAATGACAGACCAAATAAATATTAATGTGAACTCTTCACTCAATATTAGTTTTTTCTAGGCTCATGCTAGCAAACGTCAAAAATCTGACTAAACCTTCAAGTAATTTTTATCTATATACGACACTATTTAATTTACTACAACAATTTTTTTAATTTTTTAAATCTTGCATTTCTTTTTACATGCTTATGCTGATAAATCGACTTAATTTTAAGCCTCTTTTAATCGTAATTTCTTTTTTAACAGATAATAATATTGACGTTTTGATATTATTTCATTGTTTATCAAATATAATTTGACATTAAAAAATTATATCAATCAATATCACAATAGAATTTGTTTAAATCACACTAGAAAAAACTTATCTTTAGTTGATATGTCGCAAAAAATAAGTAGCAAGCAATTATTTATTAATTTATGATAAAGAATGATAAATTTTATTCGCATTATTTAGACAATTTTATCATTTTTAACTTTTTTGTAACACTATAAGTGAACGATTTAAAATATTTTTTGATCTAAGGATTTTTGGATATTAATAACTAAACGTATTTTTTAGTATTTCGTGATTGGTTACAACAGTTTCTTCTTTTAAGATGTCTGTCTATGTAAACAGATTCACAAATATTACGAGGAACCTCATATATAATTTCACTTATTTTATTTATTGGTATTTGAGATTTGAATTCAGGGAAATATTTTTATTAATGTCTTATGTCTTTTATATCCTACTCTAATATGACATTTATCAAATTAATTTCATAGTTGTTGAGGTCGTTGTTAATCAATAGAAATGCCATTAAACGGTATACGGACGAATTAGAAACAGCAGACGGAACTGGAATAGGTGTATAAGGGACTAGAACCAAACAGTGTGAGTGCCTGGGTAGCGCACCAAAATTACCCTACAATGGATACAATACAGACAAGCTCTTCATGGGCTCCAGCCCTTCACGGACTCCAACCTTTCTGTGGTATCAGATACAAAACAATGGAAAAAACACTGGAAAAGAAGGAAGATTGGAGCAAAACCTATTATTGGGACAACCTACAAGGGCTGATATAGGCAAAGACTCTTCTGGGTAACTATAACCAGAGTATTGGATGTATTAACCTAAGTAAGAACAACCTACGAATACTTACAGAAGTTCTATTGGGGAACTGTCGTTACAACAAAAACCTTAAGACGCCAGACCTAGCTGATAAGGTGGCGTGCAGATTTTGTTGCACAGAGGATAAAACCTCTATCTACATTCTCTCGAAGTGTGAAACGTTGTCTAAATTTTTGTAAAAATTTTAAATTCATAGGATTCATACCAATATTCAAAGTGACGTTGATAGAAATATTGATTAGTTGAAATTACAAGAATTTATACAACTTAAAATCACCACAAATATCAATTATTTATTTCCCAGACGATGAATACATGAGTAAAAGTTCTGAAAATATGTTGTTAAGTTAGTCTACTTTGGTGTTTCATTGCCACGTCCCCAATAAGAAAACGCTCATAATATAGCTGGCAAAGACTTCGTTACAATTCAAGGTCCTTGTTAATTGATTGCAGTATTCATTCTCTAGATTCTAGTTACGAGACAGTTGTTCTCCCTCAATGCAGTTTTTTTCTTTTTTAATAGCTATGTATTTAATTCAGAATCTAATAATTGGATACTTGTAGTTCAATCAGCTATACTTATAATAATTACTTATTTTTTTGTAAGATGGTATAATTTGAAGTTTTAAATGTTTTGAGTACAATGACAGAAATGCAGTCATCTACATAACAGAAATAGAATATTAATGTTAAGTTTACTCAAGACAGTTTCCTCAATATCTTCCATTATAAATTGTGTTATAACAATATGGAAGCTCCCATAACACAACCATCATTCTGATTATATTTTTCATTCTCAAATTTGAATTATGTTGTTTTAATACTAAGTTCTATAGCTTTGATAAATTTCCTTTGAGGTATGTCGTGTGTTTTTTAATTTTATCATATTTCCTATTAACATTTTTTTCACAATTGTTATAGAAATATCTGTACATAAAAGAAGAAAATGAAATAATTATATATGCACACTCAGGAATTTTCAAATTTTTGTAAGGTCTTGTTAAGTCCCCTATATTTTTGATACATTAGATATTTATTTTTGTGTTAAATGAGTGCGGATAATTAAATTTTGGGTTTAGAGGGCTTAGATTATCTGAATAATTGTTCAAAGAGGTATGTCAGGTTTATGCATGAATTTGAACGATTGAAAATGGTAAAGGCTTTTATACATGTTGAATTAAGAGTGATATCTTCAAATGTAGTCATAAATCGCGTTTTCTACGAAAATAAACGCCATGTCACTTATTTTATCTATTAATGCAACAAATTATTACCTATCGACTTTATCTACGAATAAACCTGTCAGTGAAAGTAAAGAAATTAGCTCTTCACCGGAGATTTAATAAAAAAACTCAAACTATAACAGATAATTTGTTACCCCTACAAGACAAAGGAAATTATTTAATTATCTATCAAAACTTTATGAATTGGCAACAAAAATGAAACCTAATTTTTTTGGAGAATGTTTTTTTGCCTATTTTGACTGAAAAGACGAAGAATTTGCGTTCTATACATCAAATGCATCTATAGCTTTGAGGTTGTTTGATATTTTATTGTTATTCAGTGTTAGAAAATAGCGACATCTATAGAATTTTTGATATTTTTTGGAGACTGAACATTTTTTTAATTTATTTTTTTCATCCTTGTGTGGCCTTCAAAGTAAAGTAACACTAGGTGGCCTTGAAGTACACCCTCTTCCGTAGTGTCGGTTTTTGTTCATGAATGGTGTTGGTGCCGTTATTTTGTTTGGTAATTACATTTTTTCATAAACATATATTTATTTAGTTCATCTTTAAATAACGTGTCTGGAGCCTACAATTAATAATTAAATATTTTATCTTAATTAAATTCTGTTCCAAGCCAATTCGCTAAAAGCATTCATCATTGAATAATGTAGATCTATAACTTTTTAGACAATAAACAACTAATTTATACTTCAAAGGCTCATCAACTTATTATTAAAAATGCTTTCATTAATTCATTATAATACCATTTTTTATGAAGAAAAGTTTACAGGAATTTTTTTGTCTCAAAAATTAATAACTTACTTAATCAAAAGAAGGAATTCTGCTTATATACTCTGTAAAACTCTAATTAAAATAATTGAAATTCTTCGCAATTTTCATATATTGATCTGAACTGATCATATCTTCCAAAAGATAGAAAATTATCGATTAAGTCTAGTCCTGTCTGGTTAAAGAATAATTCTTAAGAGAATTTTAGTTTTGAAAAATTCCAACATTATAGTAAACAAATTGTGATTCATTGTTATGACACCAGCAAAAATCGATAAATATGGTTATTACTTTGTTCATTGAAAATATCCTAATACCGCAATGAACAAAGGTACATAGTGGTCCATGAGTTCTGGACCTCATAGTTGAGTGTGCTCGCAATAATCTTTATGCAAAAGTCAATGTCAAGTCTCAAAAAGCTTTACATAATGTTCTCAATATATTATAAAATTTTTGACTAAAGGAGGATTAACGCAAACTTATATCAAAAACTGAATGAACGCTTCTTGCGATGATTTGTGTTCTTGATTTTCAACAATTAAAAATTGGTCTAAGTTGTCTCGCTGGGAACGAGAATCGATAGAAGATGACCCGAGTATGGAATGTCCTGTGACAAAATAAATTGCAGTACAGGCATTTCCAAATAATTGTTCCAAGTACCCTATGTGAACTTTTTCATTGATAGCTTTGTCGTTCTTATGAATATGAATCATTTATAAGAATTCTCTTTTTCGTGTATTTGATTCCGTTTTAAGATTTTTGTAATCATTATAATTGAATTTATGTTTTTTTGATATCTCGTGGTTCGTTAATGCAGTTTTATTTTTTTTATCGTATTGATGACCTCTTAGTCTATTTTCTAAATACTGACATGTCTGCTTTATGTAGACAGCGACACAATAATCACATATATGATACTACTTCTTTTATTTTTGGAGGTTTTAGCTTCTAGTTCAGTGAAATATTTGGATAATGTATTATGTCGTTTATGAATTATACTAATATCGTATTTATTGAAATAATGTGATAGCTGTTGTGAAAGTCCTTATATATATAATAGGGTAATATGTTTTATAATTTGATACTTAGTTTCTTAATTGATTATAGTATCTATTTATCCTTTTCTTGATAATTTTGTTAATCATTTTTTCCGGGTAATTATTTCCTTTCAATGCAGTTTTTGGTTTTTGAATAATTCAGGATCTGATAGTTGGATAGATCTATCAACCAAACTCATTATTACTTATCTTTTTTGACAAAAAAAGTCTCATAATATTTTTAATTAGAGTCACTCTTTGAAAGTCAAAATGTTTTTTTCCATGTAGATTTAATTTTTATTTTACTAACAAAATTATGATATATTTTGATTTTTTAACATTGAAAAGGTATTTTCTTTTTGTTTTGATTTATTTGACACACCCCATATAATCTTATAACATCGAAATGTAATCTATATATAGTAGAGTCTATAGCTCTATTTTGTAAATTCTAATAAAACTACAAATAATTTGATTAAGTATTGTTACATATTTGAGATGTAAGGACGATGTAAGTCAAAACGTCATTTTTTATCTTTCTTTTAAAAAAGTATTAAAATTATTGATTTAAAATTTTCTTATATTAATAAACGTATTGATCCCAGAAAAATTTTTGATACAAAGAAAACTATTTAGTCTCTTATCTCTATAATAAAACTCAGGAAGAAGAAAAAAAGTCTTATAAAATATGAGGGACAAAATTTCTCACTTCTTATAATAACCGTGAACTTGCTTTTATTATGCCAAAATTCACAAATCATACATCATAGTAGCAGACAGAGAGAACCACTTTAATCTTTTATTGAAAAAGTAATTCGTAACATGTGACAGTGACAAATTGTTTATTCACTGAATCTAGCCAGTCGAATTGGAAAGATTCATTTACCTTTTATATACTAAATCCATTGAACATAGTACAAGACTTTACAAGAATAACATTCTTAAAAACCTGCGACAATATGCAAGTGGATATCAAGTTTCAATAATAACTACGCTTACCACATTCAGACTTGCCTTGGTGTTCATTCTTCTCTTTTTTTATTTACCATGTTTGTGTTATTTATATTTAATTCAGCTGAGAAATTTCCAAATGTTTTATAAACTTTTTCCACCTGTTTATTTCCACAAGAATAAACAATATTATGAATATTATCGTTATAAATTTGAAACATTGATAAAATAGAGAGTCAAAAAAATCTCGAAATGGATGACAAGAAAAAGCTATTAACAGATCTTCAAGAAAACGTTATAAACTCGGTTCAATACTTGAAGGAAGTGTTGAATAGACAAAAGGAAGAAATGGAAGAAAGATTGGAAGTAAAAGCAAATGTGGATCTGTCGGAGGCTACTTTACTGCAAGAACTATTCCGGTCGATTGAACCATCTCTGCCTTTATTCTGACCAGGTTCGCCCTTTGTAATCCATTGTCTTGACTTTTTACATTTCAGGATTGTAGTGATGAATTAAATGTCCAGGCGTGTTGCCTTTTTAAAAACAAAATTTAATGTCAGCTCAAAATACATTTTTTTATATTTCGCGAAAAATCTTCACAACGTGGCACTTATACGATTGTCAAACATAAATTAGCGTTCAAAATGGCTGAAATTTTAGTAAGAATCTCTTAATACATACCCAAATATATTTCCCGACCAATTACCATTGTTTGCTGAGTATATGATGGCTAATAGTATATCACATAACGACTTTAGAAAGTGATACATTTCACAATAGCGTAACTAAAACATAACGAGTGCGAAATACATTTTCTAACGAGTTGTGCACACTATTTTTCCTACGACCACATAAAAAATTCTTCAAAAACGTATTTTTTAAATAAGGAAGAGAATTAAATAATATCACACAAGTGTTGAAAAGTATATAAACACGTGTGCTGAAAAGTTGAAAAATCTTATAAAATATTTTTTTTGTAATAGTAGATATTACAAGAACGAAAATAATGGTTATCAAATATTTTATAACTAAAAACTATATTAGATACCTAACAGGAACTAAATAATTATTAATGATTTTGTTTTACTTTTTTTCTGATACATTATAAAAGTTAAAAGTTGTTATAAAAATCACTAAATCACAGTGGATTTTGTAATGTTGCATTATTGGTGGTATTCCTAATATTGTCTCTTGTTGCTGTCTAGATGAAGTACACAAACTTGCATTGTTGTTGTTTTGTGCAGTGTCAGTATGTTGTTCAGCATTTTATTAATCATCAATAGTCATTAATCTATTAGTTGCAGAGTCATCTATGTACTGCTCAACCACGATAGAGAATTTCCATCCTCCGTGGCGTGTAATGCAGCAAGATCTTATTGTAGACACTGATAAAACCTCAAAAAATCATATTGTTTACTTCTTCAGTCTTCTTAAAATTGTCCTTTTGTCTTCCGGCACACAGCCAGATTCATATTCGCCTATTCCATCTATCGTTCGAGACCATATATAACGAATGAAAAAGAAGCATTTCAATACATGTATGTTTCGTTATTTTTTAGTACATGTGTGAAATAAGCTACTTTCTCAGGTAATAATGAGTGTGCAATCTATAATTTTCATAAGTGGTCGTAGCGTGTACTAATTGAAATCATAATACAATTTGAGTCTTTGGGGGGGGGGGGGTATAACTAAAATAAGATGTAATTATACGATCTTTGACAAAAATTTTTAGATTTTTATTTTCCTTGTTTTATTGTGAAACTACAAAATAGAATACATATTTTCAAATAAAACTGATATAAATATTTTTGATAAATATTTGAACTAACTTTCATTATTATATAGTGAAGTTACTAATCCGCTTTTCTATCACCACTTAGTAAATATTATGAATTTGCGTGAAAACTTCCTACACATTTTTTTGTAAAAGCACCAATGAAATTTTAATAGAGCAGTTTGAGGTCGGACACTTTTCAGACAACCCAATTTCAATCTTATTATACAACTTTAAAATATATACAAAATAGTAATTAGTAATTTGAATAAATAATTGCGTATCATACGAATAAAACTTTATGAACAAATATTAACAGTTCAGTTTGTAGAAACTAGGTCACTGGATGCTTTCATTTGGTTTCAAATTTAATTGAAAATATAATATATTAATATGAATAAAAATAGCGGGCACATATTAGTGATTATAGTAATAACATGAATAATGTAAACTACAAATTCCTGAAATCATGCTAAGACAAACTTAAACTGGTTAATACTCATGAATCCGTTATTAATAACCTCAGAAGTGCCACTGCTTCAGTGTTACTAAAAAGCATAATTCTAGCCAGAAACAGATCAATACAAAAATATTAATAATATAGCCAATTATTGAGAATTTTCTTCTTTTTTTGAAGTCGAGAATATCCCGATCATTTCTCGTCCTCAACTGAATGGTTTCTACTTTTAGCAGAGTATTATTAACTGGAGATTATGATCGCTCATTATTCTCGAAAGCATAAACAGACTATTCAGAAAGTTCAGATCAAAGTTTTTGAAATCAAAACAATGCTAGGAAGTTGATTTCTCCTATATAAGTAACCGTTTCCTGAAATATAACTTATTTGGAAACTACATCCCATAGTTAACTATTTCTTAAGTATTCATTATACCTTAACAGCATGATAAAATTTCAATGGTTGTTTACATACATCAAAGTATATAGGGGTACTTTCTATATATGAAAAATTTTGTGCATTTCCATGTATAATTCGTTCCAGTCATATCATTGAATAACATGAAAAGTACTTAGCAAAATAATTTTATTTGTGTTTAATGTAATAATCACCTACTTACGAGTAAATCCAACGTGCTAACTCGTTTGGGGTATATTTAGGACCATATTTTTCGGTATTTTTAATAATTTCTTACTAATTCCCGCAATTTGGTACTCTTTGAAGTATAGTATTCTCTCTGACTTTTGTCTTCTTAATAGCCTTTATGCTTTTTAGCGAGTGAAAATTCTTGGCTTTTCACTTTTTCGGTTCGGTTCGGACATAATATTCCTTCTTAACATTCGGATATAGCACGGTAAATGCATTTGCATGAAATATTTTGGTATTGAAACTATGTCAGGCTTAGGGATATGTCCAACCAACTGACATGAGAAAAAACTTGTTAGCTAATGTCAAGAAAATAAAGAATTTTTTGTTCACAAATTTTGATAATTTTAAACTCCCTTTAAAGGTCAGTAATTTTCTGGTATGCTGTCAAAAAAACTGATAAATTACTTCATCCTACGTAGCGAAACATCCCTCACGTGATTGTTTTTAGGTTCAGGCGAATAAGGTATATTTTCAATGACTGTTATAATATTTTCACGTTAAAGTTCAACTGTTTGCTGTGCGGTGATATCACAATGTATCATCTTGGTATAAAATGCACCACAATTTGTGGTGTACTTATGTGCAGTAACTGTATATGTATATGTTCATCTTTCAGCTTAGTTATTTTCTTTAATCCTGTACTAGGGAAGAGAACTGTGTTAATAACTCTCTTGTCAAACATTTTTCAATATTCTTGGTGATATTCCTTAATCCACACACGGCTCTCCTGGTGATTTGGAATTATGAGATTTAGATCTCTACCATTATTTCACACTAAATAAGTACCTATCAGAGATCATTAAATTCCAATTGAATCAATATGATTGAAAGAAAGAGTTATAATTTCTTATTTTGCTTAAGAATTGTTTTGAAGGATCTGTAATAGGCTTTTCTGATTCACTAAATGATCGAAGTGAAACTTTATCACTAGAACAGCACATTTCATCAGTTTTATCTTTCCATTGGACAGTATCGAAATGGTGATATTTTTCATTCATTGAGCCAATAATAATCAATAGATGATCATGATATTCAAATGAAGGATCATATTGAAACGACGCGTGGTCTACATTTCTTTATTATGAATTTTCGCCTGAAATTGTTTAGACGAGTTACCTGCAGCGTAGCTTGTCTTTTTGAACGAACTCGTATCTGTCGAGGAGTTTCAGTTGCTCTCAAACCACTTGGTCGCCCTGTTTGGTGTTGTCGTCTCAGTCGCCGCGTGAAGCAAAGATTGTCGATTTCGTGTAATTTTTGCTGCTTGAACCCGCGACCAATCTTTCGATAGACCAGATTTGCGCTTTAGATGCATTTTTAAAAAAGGACATTTTAATAATTGAAACCAAAGATTAAGATCTAAAATAATAAATAGCATCTAACCACAAAAATGTGACCTAACCTCAAAAATTCAAATAGTGTTATTCCGCATATATAATGACAGAAAAAAATAACAATAAATATAAAAAAATTCTAAACAGCTGTAACTATAGTCAATTGGATTTTATATCGACGGAACTTCATTACTGGAATACTAGATCGCATTGAAGAAACTAGATGTTGAAATTTTTTGATAAATAATTTTTTTATCTGTCGTGAAAAATAATTTTCTTTGTAAAAAGTATTCTATGGTACTTCTTTTACCTACAAGAATATGTGTACAAAGTTTTATGATGAAAGCGTAATAAACAAATTTAGATTTATAATATTAGTAAGGATTTCTAACGATTTTTCTCACTCTGTCTTTTCAGAATTGTAAAGTGTATGGAGAAAACAACAAATAACAATTGTCTTCACATGAAGATGGTCATCTAAAATATAGTCAACTGCGGATCCAATATCAAGAGTTGCCTTAATTGCTTACTTATGCACACTCTGCATAATTAATTTTTACGGACCTGGTCTATTAAATAGCGAAGCCTCTAACATCTGAACCTCTTTCATGTTGAAATGCCAGAAAAGAATAAAAAGGAATGCAATGCCAAGCAAAGACATCGGAGATGAATTAGATCAAATCTTAAGTTGCATGAATAGAAGGGAAATTAGAAAAATCTTTAATTAAATTCCGAAATCAATTCTGTCAAAATTTCTTCGGTTTTTAGTAACTGACGTTTGGAAATTTCTATTTAAAAACTTGAAAAACGCTGAATTTCAATATATTTCTCGAAAATACAGAAGTATTCAGTACGATAATTCAACGATAATTATGAAAATCTTATTCATTTTGTAAATACAAAGAAATTCCATATTAATGTAGGTTGACGTAATCAAACCTGTCGATTTATAATTCCTAAATTCAAATCATGATGCTTCAAGTTGATCAAGATTTCTGTACCGAGTGGGAAACGCAGAAAAAAAGCCGTATAAAATTTATCCAATTGAGTGACACTCTATATACGAGGATAGTATATAGAGAAGAAAACACAAAAATTTTGCCAAAAAATAAATTTATTTTTCCTTTTAGCTACATACACTTTTCCCAGCGATGTTAAATAAGTTCGATACCCTTTTTATAACAAGAATTCTCAAGTTTCTCATTAACTGCCAACATCACCTCTTCACTGTTGGAAAATCTTTGAACACCTAGACATTTTTTCAAGTCTGCGAAAAGGAAATAATCCGATGAGGCTAAATCTGACGAATCCTGGCCATTCCAATAACGGCTGTGTGAACTGGTGCATTGCCTTGATGAAAACACACTTTCATCTTAGCACAAACGTTTCAATAAGTTCGCATAATTCTCGCCGTTGATAGTTTTTTTTTATAGAGTTTTTCAAGGTAGTTAATGAAAATCGACGCCATAACCTTGCCTGTCTTTGCTTTCTTTGGGGTCGGTTCTCCCTTTTCAATCCATTATTTTGATTGTTCTTTTATTTCACATGTGAAGTAATGGACCCACTCTATGGAAACATCTTTACGACGCTGTTTTTGTTCTATTATAAGGAAACGCGACACCGATCTTGCGCACAGTTTTCTCACCCACATTTTAAAATGCGTACTATGTGTGCTAGCTCGGGTACTTTCGGTCGACATTCATCCAGAACCATTTTTGGATTTCCTCCGACATTTCTGCAGTCGTCACCTCATTTAGTCGACCACTGCGATCAATATTTTAGTGTTGATAAGGAATAGTCTCACCCAGAATAAAATCCAGTCCAGATATATTGGTTGGACTAAAGACTTTTAAATAAATGTATTGTAACAATTAATGATGACCAAGCTTCTCCATGTATAAAAATTCACTGAAAACGTTCACTATTGATAACTGCCAAAAAAATACTAAGCAACTTGGCTTTTTCTAACTTTAAATATATACAGTATAGATTGTGCACTTTCTAATACAGTGGTATTTTGCAAGCAACTACCGCCATCTCTATACCAGTCCAGGTACTTCTGGGACCATCCTCGTAAATTATCGAATTCTAAGCATTATTCATTTTATCAGTTTTAGTCTATCTCTTCAAATAAGAGAGAGTGAGAAACTTGTTATGAAAAAATGCCTGTAAGTACGGTTCTGCTTAAGCGACTTTTATAAACTTAATGGTGTTCCAAAGAACTTTTGTCCAGCAATACAAAAGATATAAATTCTAAGCAAGACGTTGTTTCATAAATTTTATGAAAATTTTTGTATTTCTCATGACAAATTTGAATAGAAACATAAAAATTTAAGTAGGTCTGTTGACGATAAACTGATTTATCATTAAAATAGTAAAAACCCCATATCGATATCATTTTTCTTTCTCGAAATATGTTAAGCAATCTGTTAATGTCGAACATTTTTCTCCATTCTTCTCATTATTTCTTATACTATATTAATTATAGTATTTTAGATTGTACCCATTTCATATCGTGTTCCCAGCTTAGAACCATTTTAAAAATACTCTAATTTGGTATTTTAGATGTCTCACATTTATCGATGTCTTGGATGTCCAAAATTGGTATCTCCGGCTATACCAATACTTGGATTGGTTGACTTCTGGTTCGGTTTTTTGAACTGGCTTATGAATCACACGAAACCTCAACACCTCTTGATTATAAAAAATGCATCCGTTCTTTGCTCTACTTAACAGCTCCAAATGAAAAGGAAAGTGGAATAGACAAAGACGTGAACCAGAATTGTTTTCAACTTTTGTCTTATTGTACGTCTTTGCTATACTCAACTATGCCTCATATCTTAAAAATAAGCATCCCCAAAATAAAACTTGCAGTTTTAATCATAAATTCAATTCAACAAGCCGAACCTGAAGTATACCAAACCAATTATTGGTTAAACAGGAACTAATAATTTTTGACATCTCGAATCCTAACAAATGAATTCTAATACCTTGAAAACACTAAAGCTAAATTAACGTATTTTTATTATGATCATAAGCCAACTGATTTTGTACCTAGTTACCTATAGTATTGAGGGGAAAATGAAGTGAAATTCAAATAAATCCCACGCTTTATATTAATTGATTTAAAATTGAATATTGTAATATAATAAATACACACAATATCAGAAGAATTCGGGATCAGGCCCAACCACACTTTGTAATGTACAGGTTTCTTCACGACAAGCTGAATATATTTATTCATTAGTAAATTATTATATCTCAAATAAACGGTTTTTGTAAAAACTTGAAAAAATCGAAATCTTCCTGGTTGTCTAACCTCTAACATATCAACAAACAAACAAACAATGAAAACAGCTTGACGTTTAAGCGTTGCAAAAGTGTTCATCATGTCCCGTTTAGGATTTATTAATGAAGATTATTTCAATTTGCTGGTAATATACGGGGAATGTGAAAGGGTTACTATGCAACGCTTAACCGTCAAGCTGTTTTCATTGTTTTGTTTGTTGATATGTTACATTTTGTTTTTTTTTGTCGCTCCAAACAACCGACAAGTTTCTACAAAAACCTTTAATTTGAGATATATGAATTTACCAACGAAGTCCCCTTAATTTAAAGCGTAGAATGGTGAAGAGAAAAATGGGGGTTCCCATTTGAAAAAATTAAGTTTTAGATAGCGAAATTCGGCACCATTTTCTAAGCACCCTATATAAATTTTTGTTAAGGTTTTCACAGATTTTGAAAGCTGTAATTGTTATATTTGTCCAAATTCCAAAAATAATAAACCTGACTCACTTAAATATAATTTTTTTAGTGGATGTGGCATGTTTCCACAAATTTCGAAAATGTGCAATAATTAAAAAATGGTATACGGTATACGATGCCTTATATAAAGTTATATTGAAATTTTGCGTAAATTCCAAAAATTTAATAAAAACCATAGCATTCCGTTTAAAATAACGAAGTTTTTGAAAACCGATGCAAGCAAATTTTCAGAACACTAGCTAGTCCCAGTACTTTTCCATATATATATATATATATATATATATATATATATATATATATATATATATATATATATATATATATATATATATATATATATATTCAGCTCGTCGTGAAGGAACCTGATCATTAAAATTTTCTTAGTCTAATCTTACCTCATAGAACCCACGTTACTGACACATGGTAACTTAAAATTAGCAACTTTACGCCATCTTCTAACTGAATTTGACTTCGTAAACGTGGCTATTTAAGATCTTGTACAAGAGAAGCGACGAGATTAAAAACGGGAAGAACTACATATTTAATAGTAAAGCGATACGTTTTACGACTTTTGAAGTCAACTGAATAGGTTACTAAAATGTTGGGATAGCGAAGATTAAATTTTTCTGTCTGAGGCATTATTGCGAATTTTGGTTGTTCTAGTAAAAAGAGAATATACTGTGCATCCAATTAATAAGTGAAGAATACAGTGTGGAGCCAATTATACTTTTTTCAAAGGACTGAAAAAACTATTCATCTCATACGGTATTAGATATCTAACGTATATCGTCCTTTAAAAGGAGTGAGTTCCATCAAACAAACTTATATTCATATCTTTAGAAAAATTTCGGTTATTCCAAATTATTTCAGATAAATGTTATGAATATTGAAAAGACTATGGTAGTCTTCTTATTATAAATTTCATTATTCGATGATCTTCATGATTTAACAGCCAATTTTTTGGAAACATCTAATGAACTTGTTTATAGTAATGTAGAGCAAACAAAGGAAAACAGTCTTTTGTCATTAATAATGAGACAATGTAAGAATTTCATGAAAGACTAATTAGTTGTTGAAAACTTTTTTTCTTTTTTTTAAAATTAGTTTAATTAGGTCTAAATATAAATTAATTCAAATGAGACTTTTGCGAGAATCACAACACAACAACAATAAGTTACGTAAAGCTTTGATGATATCTACCTATACGAAGATAGAATTTAATGACAAGATGGCTTTGACAAAGAGACAATATCGAAATTACTGAATAATAACATGAAAATTTATCAACAAAAGGAACTGCCTTCCTCTATTTATATAAGGCCTTACTTACCGAATCTCTTTTGTATAAGGAATGAGAAGAACCAGAAATCGAGAATATTATCTGAGACTCGTCAGGTTTTGTTATACCACCTTAAATTCCATAGAAGCGAATTGACAAAACTATAACATGGGTTAGCAAAAAATTTGACTTTGATTTTATAAAACAGAATTCCAAATTTTAGCTCGTAAACATTAAAATAAATAAAGTTATTATTTCTCTCAAGTTTCACTATCAAAATAACTAAAAAAATGAACTTTTACTTTTTCTTTTCTGTTCATAAATCTCAACAAATCCCAAATATAATCTCTTACTCTGATGAAAACATTGCAGCATATGTACTTTTAGTGATATCCTGCAGTCCAAGGTCTCAAAGTTCTTTAGCATATCCTCGACAAACTACTGCTTTTTAACTGTTCCAACTCGCTTTTTGACCATTATTATTTTTCATGCGCATACATTTGTCCAATTCGCGGACCAAAAAATACCCGAGGTTTAAGTCTTGCTTCTAATAACTTCGAAAAAAACTTTTTCAAGCATCCCAAAGCTTCCCATTAAAAATTCCACCTTTTTAAAATCTCTAACTAGCTGCCAGTTAAACTCACAACACTTCACAGATTCAAGCAAGATTTTAACACTGTCATAATTTTCTTTAAGATGTACTGAGTGAGCGATTGGAAGAGATGGTAATTTATTTCTGTTGTGTAGTGAAATAAACATTGAGCTTTTTGTAGAGCTGTCAATGAATAAGCACTATTTACTAGGAGCACAGGGTATGTCAATTTTCGTGAAAAAGTTTGAGAATGTTTTATCCCTAAAACGCTGATCTGTGATTATCAAGCAAATTCTATTGTTTCAGTCGAGTGCTTAAAAGCTCTGTTCGAAATTTTGGCGTAGGGAAAAACTTCTTATCGATATGTCCATTGCAAAAGCCAATACCATCTTTTTTTATGAAAAACTTAGAATGTTTCATGCCTAGTACACTGAACTGCATATGTACGTAAATTTCAGGTGAAGAAAACTATTTTTGGCATTTTTATAATACATTTTAGGCCAACTTTACCTAACATAAAAAACCTCAGTTTGACCAATTACTTGATACAACCAATATTATAGTGTTCCTTTCCCATTTGTTATATTGATGTAATTATATTTTGATATATGTGACGCAAGTTGTACATCAATAAATTTCATTTCATATTGTTACGAACGCGTTTCTGCCCTGAAGCCGAACCTACCTGGATTTAGTGGAATTCTAAAATTCGAACACGCCTTTGACATTTGTTTTTTATATAACGTTTTATTATAGCAGGCGGTTCATTCTTGATTCTTTTAAATAATTTCTAGGAAGATCTATTTTATTTGTTTCGTTTTTTTATTTTCTAGAACATTATTGAATTCTTTTGGGATTTATATAAGGAATTCCGATGAATGACACGGTTTAGTTTAGTTAATAATAAATGATCATAGTAAACAAAGCGAAATAGAAAGTAATCGAAGAATTTAAATAAATTATTTAAGTTAGTGAAGTGTTAGTGATAAGTGAACTATTATAAGTTAGTATAGTGTATAGTGTTTAAATAAATCAAGAGCGTGTTAAACAGTCACCCCACGAATAGAAAGAGTGTAGTAAATAAGAAAACATTACAATATATATATATATATATATATATATATATATATATATATATATATATTCATTCCTACTATATGTTTTTTTATTTGTATCTTATACCCCAAACTAAATTTCACTACTCTAGTACACTACACTTAACAGTTGTAATTTTTGTTTTAAAACATATTTCCATTGTTTAAAACTGTCAAATTTCAGAAATAATTTTGCAGAGATTTTCTAGTCATGAAAAAAATTGAAGATCTGATAAAATTCATAAGGAACATTAAGCTATGCACTTCTATCTACAATGAAGGTATACACGACGTGGTTTAATGACTTCGGTCTTCCGGTGGGTCCAATAATGTGTGTTGAAATAGTAACCACCTTTTGAAATTTCTCAAAAAGTCAGGTGATTATTCCAACCACACCTAAAAGCTAAGCACAACCAATAACTAGCTCAAAATCTTTCTGTCTTTTGTGGAAGTGTACATAACAAAGCATTTTTAAACAACTTTTTTCCGGGTCAAAGGAAGAACCGTTTACAGCTTGTCTTAGAATTATTGATACATCAGTGTCCGCGTTTATAAGAAATTTTAATTAAGTAATTGAACATGAACGAAAAAGCAACGATTACTGTAATTAATCCCATCACTAGTTTCTGATTTTCTGATATTTTTCAAATCTAATTCTCTACTGATTTTCATAGATATTTTTTCTTCTTTATCTCCTCTCCTAAATCACCATCGCATCCGTACAACATCTCAGAGTGTGGAATTGTGGAAGGTTTCCATAGGCAACTCAAAAATGCTGCTTATCGCAAATTGCGCTCAAATCCTAGTCCGGAAAAATGTATAAGCTTTGTTTTTTCAAGGAATACTTGCAAACAGAACATAAATGCTTGCAAATACCAATATAATGAAGGAGTGAAAAGCTTCTCAATTGCGCAAATTGAACCCTATCTTTCTGAACTTTAACACAAGGCTTTTGTAAGTAAAAAACTCCACCGTTGACCAGATAAAATTAGTCAATCACTGCAAAAGAGAAGACGAACTTGTTGGGTCACATGTTTACTTCAAATTCAACATTTGATTCGCGGGGTAAACTACAACCCAGCCTGTCTAGAGTTGGTATATTTATGCTATAAATCGAATTTCAGCAATATGTCCCAGCGTCACAAAAACTTGGATAACAAAAAGCTATACACTCCCGGTAAGCTACAAAGCCAAGATTCGTTTATCTTTGGAATATTGCACGTACATTTGGAGCTCGACTCCCAAGCATACCATGAAGATACTCGACTCAATACGGAAGAGAGTAATTCGACAGGTGATCCAGAGTTTACCAGAAACTTGAACAGCTTAAAGCATAGAAGAAAGGTTCTGTTCTACCGATACTACCACGGCAAATGCTCTTCCGAGCTGTCCAACATTATACCACTTAAAGCAATTTCTGCAACACCTACTCGATAGGCAGACGTGGTTCATGAACACCGAGTTCGCCTGCAGATGCCCAGAACTTCAATTTATCGGAATTCTTTTCTTTGGAGAAGTGCAAGCCTGTGGAATCAGCTATCAAGGCACGTGTTTCCCGAGCTCTACAACCTACAGAAGTTAAAGATCATTATCCACAGTCATTTACACACGGCATGCACCACAGGAATTACTCAGGTGAAGATGGGTTTACTCTCTTGTGCTTGATTTTTACATAATGAAAATTAGAGTGTTTGTACCTGATTCTGGAGGGCATGTGAATAAATTGCTTACTCAAACTCTACAACTCTGGATAAAGGACGCGAAGAAAGTCAAAGTAATAAATTTAAATAAATGTTTACTATTAAAAGGCTGCCATATTTATTTGCTTATTTTATCAAGTAAAAAAATTCTAAAATCAAAAAAGAGATTTCTTTTACAACCAGAAAACAGTGCACTTATAGCATCTAAATGTACAGAAACTTTACTCAGAATCGCTTATCGTTTCGTCAAATATTTAAAAACGGTTCATAACATGAATACCAAATGTACAAAAACTACATCCTCAATGGTTTCCTCATGCAAAAAGTTTGTAACAAGAAATGCTCAGCCAACATTTTACATCGATTGGAATGACATATTTAAATACATTTTTCTAGTATTAACCTTTGAGACCGATACACATTTACAATTGAAATGAAACTAACCTTTGAATATAAACAGAATATTTAAAAATAAGAGGAAATATATAGTCTTAACTTCAAGCATTTCAATTTATTCAAAACCAGATGTAGTAAGGAATAAAAAATCAAAAACAGCCACAATCAGCAATCACTTTTCCTGAGTATAAAGGTTTCAATAGGAAATAGGAAACATTGTTCCAAGAAGTAACTACCTTTGAACAATTTCAAGGTCTAGCAATAAATTTAAAGAGCCACTTCAATCTTTATTGCTTATTTTATAGGTATGTCTACAACTCCGTAGTAGTTCAAATATTTCAGTCGAATTCAATGTCAGAATATTTCAAAAAATAAACAACCATAAAATATGTCAAGCTACAAATCCTTGGTATTAAATTCAATCCGTTCTTGATAGACCATGCATTTTTTTACGTAGATTTGAAAATCCGTTTTATACTTCATCTAACAATACGAAGGCCGCGTTCTAAGATTTAACATATAGAATGGGAGAAAAAAATTCCATTCTGCTGGTAATAAATTATATCAACTCAAAAAAACACTCTTGGAAGTGAATCAAATTCTGAAAGATATTAACAGTTTCAAAAGTTGACTACAAAATTGTAAAGTCAAATTGAATCCAATATAAGCCGAAATAACAGGGTTGCCGCAGTCGGTATAAATCAAAAAGAGGTTTACATACATTTCTGGCAAGTTTTAGATTTGATACAAACATTTCAGCGATTGTAAAATAGGGAGAATGATGTAAATACTTCCAAGCTCTACCAAAAATATTGTGGGACTATTAATGTGAAGAACAATGATTTAAATGTAAAAGTTAAGTAAGTGAAGTATAAAAAATAGCATTGACACTCCAATTTATCCATGAGAGAAGAATTGCAATTGAATTTTCACTCCTTCCAAGTAATTCCCTTGGAAAGCTACGTAATATTAGATATTATTCTTCCATTCCTCATAGTATAGCCCTCATCTGATCGGTTACAACTGAGTTTTCAATTCATGCAAAAAGGAAAAATTAATACAACACAAATCATGTGAATGAAGAGGTCGAGGAGCCGCGGAATTTTTTTATTGGCTAAAGGCTCGTTTATTTAAATTGAGCACATTATTCTTTCCAAGAACCGTGAAATTTCGATTCCCGAGCAAATGAAAAAAGTTTCTCAGTAAACACGAGATGTATTCAAAAAATTTCGTTCTAATAGAATAATTAATACAAGTTACAGAAATTCGTAGCCTATTTAAAAGCAGTTGTTGGCTATATATGCTCGATATTTTAAGTAATGTAAGGTCAAAAAGAACCAACTGATCTAGAAAAATCATAACTATTCATCTTTGAATGCAGTGTGAGCGAGCAATATATTGGAAAAGCGAAGCTCTAAAATCACATGGTTTCCACTAGATAGCACTAGTGCGCTTATGTCAACATCCAGCCCAGGGTCTCTGCAAAGGCAAATAATTAGATCGTCCCCGTGTATCCAATGAAGATGAGTAGCGACTCCGCCAACGTTTCGCCCATAGCTCGATCCACTCGATAAGAAGCTTAACATTTTTTCAATATCGGTCCAGCGTATTAGCGTAATAGAATTATTATGTTCAAAAAGAATCCGTTTTTATAACTCATTAGTTAGTAATGATAACTACTAGGTACAACAGATAGACATAATAGTCTTAGTTTACCTTCAGTCTCTGAAGACGATAAGTTATCAAAACGCTCGTCAGACAGTGTAATTGTGAGTGGTAGCTCGCAGGTGCATAGAGGGACTTATAACCACGGACTAGTTTCGACGTTATTTCGTCTCATCAAAGTGGTTTAACAGCCCCTCATTTGGACTTGAGACCCGACCTGGAAACAACGTCAAAGAGCGTCCCTATTTGGTTCATATAGTTAAACATTCCTCAGCGAACGCTAACAGGCACCCACTGTACATGAATAAAGCTAAAACGCTTCTTTCCGACTAAACACATGCTACAATGAGATTAACAAGTTGCTGGTAGCCATCCGCCACAGATCAACTCCTCATTCACTATATTATATCAAATGATGTCAATAAGTTTCTGTGATTGGCTCGACATTATAGACCCTAGACCTATCGTCAAATCTAATCTATAAACGTATTAGTTGTGCCCATGAACCAAGAGAGGACACTACGGTTCATTTTCCCCTCTCGTACCAGCAAGTTTCCATTCCCCGATTTAGAGTAACTTAAAATGTCAATGATACTTTTAATATTTATCATTGCTCTTAACATTGATATATTTGCCAAAGAGTCGAGGCCTTGCCTTTACTTGATATTTTTCTCATACAAATAGGGACATTTTCTAATATATTCTCAAATGCGTTCACCTTAGTCCAATCCATTTACTTTTTATAACAAAATTCATATTTACTTTTTGATTTTTGAGATAATAATGTGTAGTACGTCTTCATTGCGGCTAAGCGAATATATGAAATCACTAATTTTTACTTATATTTTTCTTAAAATTTATGCTATATACACAAACTACTATATACTATATCTAGTGTACCATTTTCAAACCTTGCGTCTTGTATAATAGAGCCATGTATACTAAAATCAGTCAATCAATTCATCATCAGAAATGATTTCACTATATTTTTTTACGTCTCTCATCATACGAAAACTGTCAAAAAGTAATTGGAGGAAGAGAAATACAAGTAGACCGAAAATCTTCGACTTTTCATTGAACAAACCTTGTCGACGAATTTCACCACTCAACGGAGAATATTCTCTATATTCTGTTTCGCTTTCCAGTTCACAACACTGTGATAATCGAAAATATATTGTGGGCGATGCTTCTACTTTTGATCTACTTTGATGTGTTTTTTTCGTTTTTGGATCAGATTCAGACTTTGAAGCGTGTTTTCTGATTTAAATTTCTTTCTCTTTGTCAATTATAACGAGAATAAGTTTACTTTTAGTTTACAAAATTTGACAAGTAACTCGTTAATAGATTTGAAGTCTTAATTTAAGAACAAAAGCTTAATATTCACTTGTAGAAATGCAAAATCGTTATTTGGGTATTTAAAGCTTGAGATAACAGATTACCACTTGAGAAAGAGTATTGCCGGCAATCTTTTGAAAGCGGTAATCTAACTTTACACTCTAAGAACACAGTTTTTCCAAGTTTTTCTACAGTCACAGGTTTAATATCTACTACATATATAATCTTAAGTTATAATAGTAGTTTATTATGATTTAAGATAGTACTCTGCTAATTTAATTGTCATATTATCTATTAATTGCACGGCTATCTACTTAAGTACGTGGAGCATGACCTTTATCCACTTACTACACGATCAGAATTAGTTAAGGGCTTAATATTTTACAATGCAAAAAATGCACAATCACTTGCCAATTGAAATCAAATCGATATCATATTTTCCCGCATTCCGCAATAATTTGAGGGCATATTTCCTAGAAAGTGCTTTCTACTCTGTAAACGACTTCTATTCTAATAATAATATTTAATTCCGAACATGCTGCATACTGGTTTAATTTTTGCCATGGACTCATATATGACTTATATATTAATTATTACCTATAATTATGTTAATCATTGTGGTTTTCTACTGTATATTGAAATTTTATTTTATTTGTATCTGTATTTGTTACAATAATTTATTGCAATTTTTGATTCAGAAGAAATTTCTTCCTTTAGTGAGGATTGAAAATTATAAATATATAATATAAACAGATGTACTAATGTAGATCTGGACAATGAACCCAAACTCTTGTCCTTGTCAATTTCGTTACAACATAATAGCATCTACTATATATCCTTTCAATTGGATCAAATTGGCACCTGAATTGCTTAAAAGAGTAGCTGATCTTCGCCTGAAGCAGTGACCAGTACAAAATTCAGGGTTTAATAACTTTAGATAGGAGGGTTGCTCTTATCAAAACTTAAGCTTTGAACCAGACAAATAAAAACAAATATTTATGACTTTATTGTTTTCCAAAATATTCACCATTAAGATCAATATACTTTTGCATGAGTTTGAAGTGTCGAAGCATTTCCTCCATTCCGATTGATGTTGACCTCGCACTTTACTTTTAATCTGCGAGAATAAAAAGAAATCATTGGGTTCCAAACAAGAACTCTACGGCGGATGATCCATCAATTCGATATTTTGACTGTTCAAAAACATTTTTGTTTGAACTGATGTGTGAGAGCTCGCATTGTCGTCGTGGAGAATGATTCTGCTGATGTACTATTCAGAATTGACCGTTCTACGTTGTTTTTTTGGAACGGTGTCCAGTTATTCCGAAAAAACAGGTGAGTTTGTGGAGATCACATTATATAAAAATATATGTGTCGGCTTTTAACGATAAAAGAACTTATTATTATTACTATTCATTCCCACACCATTCTGTTTGTAACTATTGATCTGGAAACTTTACATTTTTCACATTAAATGAATTTTGTTTTTAAAAAGAAATTCGTCTTATAAAATATCTTGACTGGCACAGGAATTCGGAAAATTATAATAGACAAATATTAAATAATAACAATCGCTATTTGAAATATAGTACCAATCAAAATCAGACCACAAATACCTCAAACTGATTTTGCTTAGAGAAATCCAAATCCCAAAAGAAGGCCAAATGATCAAAACCCAATAAACAATTACCAAAATCATAACAATATCCCTATAAGACCAATTCTAGTTCAACCCTGATAAATAACTAGACATTATCCGACCAAAAGACAGGTATTTGGGCAATCAAAAAATATATTTTATTTTTAGAAAGATATTTGTCATATAAAATATCTTACGCGAACAACTTTTGCTGGATTTGACTCGTCTTGAAAGACCCATACAGTCTATTGTTGTTTAGTTTTGAATTGACATGATGTAATACAACCCAATATTGCTTGAATACGTAAATGAAGTTCAGCTGACTATTTCATGCAAGCTCTCACACTTGTGACATTATCGATTTGGTACACTTTTTAATCTTGAAGCTATTCGCATAACAACCAACCTGTCCATCGGGCTCCAAAAGCGAGGCAGAGGTAGATATCATTATTGCCTTAGCTTTGTTATTTTCATTTTTAAACTGCCAACAAAATATTAGTTTGAGGAATTTTTGTTAGGAGTAGCTCTAATGCAGTGCAGTTACATAATTTCAAATGACGTGGAATATTGGATAATGGAATATTTTGAGTTTTAAAAAAATTGCGTGCAATTTCTTGCAAGTTGTCTTGCTCTATGTCAAGCGGCCTTTATTATAGACGTCTTTTGAAACACCGCGATTGAATTTTTTTGTACTAATTAAAACCAGCTTTCATTTGAGTGATTTTGACATCCATATGTTTATGTGAGTGGAACTAATGCCTCAAACTTACGGTATGTCACATGATGATCTTGCAATTTTGTCCAGTGAACAACAGTTTTTATATCAGATTTCTATCAAATCCCATCGATGTGGATTTTAAGGACAAATTAATCCATGGAATTTTTCCGAAAAATCAATACTTTTAGACTGATTTCAATTTTTAATTTTTGTAACAAAAAAAGCATAGTTTTAATAGAGTTTTCACAATTAACTCAAAAACTTTAGATTTTATCGAAAAAACTTAGTAGGTAGTAGCTACAAATCCACATAAAAATTCATATTATCTACAGTTTCGAAATGGGAACATTGTAATATAGAAAAATCAAAAGAAGGACATAGGTATTATCATGGAAAAAATATACCTGCTTTTCCTTGAGGTGAGTTATAAAGTTTTGAATTTGAGCTACAAAATTCAGGATGTTCTATGAAAATGAAAAAGAATCTTTTGTCGCCGATTTCGTACAAAGGGCTCTTATGATATGAATATTCCAAAAAAGTTGTCAGTTTTCAGAAAAAAAAATTATGACGAAGGTACAATTCAAGAAGGATTTTTTTTGGTTATAGGCCAAATATAAATCAAGTTTTAAATAGGCGGTATTGCTTTTTGAATATAATTGCTGACTTTTCGGGAAGCGAATTAGGCTGCTTTAGACATAACAGACGGACTTATGGAATAATCATCATTTTCGCTACCATGATTTAACTTGAAATAATATCAATTTATGTATTTCACTACCTACTTCGATTCAAGTATGAGAATGCTTTCTATTTATAGCGTTGATAAGTATCTACTTGTAGGAATCTATAGAGCGCTTCCTTCCTCTCCTGTCAAAATTGGCTATTCCATACATTGGGGTTGTGTTTTAATACCTTCAGAATATTTTTTATAGCGACCGGTCCCTGTAAAAGTTACGGATTATTAACCATTGGGCATGAGCCGCTCCTGGCCTTCATTTAGTAGTGTTGAATTATTTAGTCAAACACAGTATATAGACATACGTTATCATCCATTATAGAATCATAATATTTGAATGTATAATTTAGAAAATATACTTAATAGAATTTCTGATTTTGCTGATTTGAAAGCCTATAACTCAGAAACGAGGGGTGGTATGAGAAAATTTTTTATGTCACAGTATTATTTTAACGTCATCTAGTCACTTTCGAATTTTTTGCATCAAGTCCCGGAACACCCTGTATTTCACCTTTACGATACTTATCATTTGAATATAGTAATCAGTAATTTTAAGCGTGACTGTAGAAATAATATTTTTTCCTGAAGCCGGTCCGTCTAGTACAGTACATAAACCTAGATAGTAACAAAAAAGAATTTTTGCTGTGCAGAATTTTGATCTGAAAGAGATTTACAAGCAACCAAGGCATTATTGGAGTATTTGAAATCTGATCCTGATTTGATGAAAATCCTATATAAAAAGTTATTGCATATCGACAGATTTGTGATTCGAATGTCAAGTTAATTCTATGATTTCAATTTTGGATCTATCCCTTCAAGAATAAAATACTTTACCTGCATTGAATTCTGTCAGCAATATGTTGAAATATTCAAGACAGCATAGCATATATGTCGGGTAAATAATAATTTCAAAATTCACAATAATATGAATTGAGAAAAATTGAAACGAATGCAGAAAGTATCTATTGCATACAAACGAATTATTCTGCTCATGTACCTATATTCTAATTCCAATTAAATGTAGCGTTATTATTTCGATTAGCTAAACTTCTAAAAATAAATTTATACTCACGTATACGTTTTTGTATACCTTACTAATTAATTTGTTAAATTTTAATTCCATTGATGAGAAGCAGAGAATCATAAACTGTAATAAATACGAGCAAAATGTAAACTATCAATTATGATCTATTGAGTGGTATGTGTCAAATAAAATAATATTTTCGACTGCATTATTATCTGTTATATAGACGAAAAGGATAATTATGAATCTTAATATTTTGTCTCCTCACATGAAATCAAGTTACAAATAGATACAAGAGCAAAAAGTACCATAAAATATATGGACGGTACAAAACTCTTTAATGAAATATCTTTATTCAAATATCCATTTTATCTATAGTCAAAAATGATCACTGTTTCCAAATTTCTCTATTGAATTGAATAAAATTGATTTCGCCTAAATTTCTGATAAAGTTGCTTACCAGAAAACCAGAAATGTTACTTTATAGTTAAATATTAGTTACAGGTAGTCTTTGTAGAAGGTCTGATTTATATACACCACCTGCTAAAAGTCTTTGCCCCTCACTAGTTTGGAACAAATAAAAACAATACGATTTCGATATTTATATTTTAAAGAACATATATAGATAAAAGTATAGTAATAATAAACTTATAGTCAGTAATTGTTATATACTTAAATTATTGATTCATTGATGTAACCACCTTTTCTTTTATTATTTCGGTGCACAATCTTAGCATTATAGCAATTTCGACGATTAATCGTCGTCTATTTGGTTCCATTCACTTTTCGAGATATTCCAAAATGTGAAGTGGAAGCTGGATACTGTTTTCTGATTTTTCTGTTTAATTTGTCCCACATTATTCAAACGGGTTGAGGTCGGGAGACTGTGACGGCCAAATCGTTATTTTCAGTACATTCTTCCTTTCAAATCCTTTCGAATACTCTTTGTACAGCTTCGAGGAATGTTTGGGACGGTTACTGGAGGACAAATTTTGGGCCGATCAGGTGCTGGCCAGAGCGTACTACTTTTTCCGCTAATAGCTTATTTTCTTCAAAATCCCTTCCAAAAAGCACTCCATAAAACATAAAAACTTTTCATGCATTCAATTTTTATCTTCATTAGCTCACTGCAACCGTCTTTAAAAAGGTATCTTCACTGCCACCGTTCCAAAAAAGCCAGCTACTCTGTATCTGCTTTTCACTCTAGAAATGTTCAAAGGCAGATTCATCGATCTGAGTTGCTATCTCTGGGCTCGAGAGTCGTCGATTACGTTTACTGATCAATACAATATGTTGTGGTTTTTCGAGGCCGCCCCAAAAGTTTTCTATCGCTAAAGCTCCTGGTGGATTTACATTTTTTTAAGTTGCAGTTCGTGGTACGTCGAGCTACTTTTTATTCATAGCAACGGTATGGTTACTTTTATCTAAACTATGAAGACTGCGATTACTGCAGGAGTTTCAGCCGATAGTTTCTTGGTTTTACCCATTTTAAAACGTACAAGAATTCGCGAGAACTAAAACAATTCATATACGAGTTTCACGAAAAGTTGTCTTGGTTCAAAAAGTATGAATCACAGCTCTTTCTGGGTTTTCACAAGGCTAAGTGGACTGAACCATAATCATAAACACCGAAAAACTAATGATTCGCAGTTAAAAAAAATAAACAAATCAGCTGATACTTGCAAGTTTTAATCGATAAAATATAAACATGCGCTCGTATAAAATAAATGAATAACGGAACAATATTATTTTTAGTTTGTTGACACCGTTTCGACCTTCGCTTGAGAGTATGAAAGAAAAAATCGTTAAGTACACTTTTGAACGGTAGTTTCATAGTACTTAGTTCCTAAGCTTAGAATATCTATTTTTATTTAAAAGATTATATATTTTTTAGTATACTGCTATTTTTTAATTGTTATAATCTTGCTGGCTAAAAACTATTCTGATTTTCAAATTTTATTTATGCTTTACTTTTTGTTAACGGGGTTGATGTCATCGTTAGGTCAGGTATCAGCCGATTTTCCGTGAAATTTTGATAATCGATGTCGATTTTCAACTCGTATGAATTGGAGATGAAAATTTATATCAAAATAATAATCTCGAGGATCAATAGATTAACTAATTGTAAGCAACTTTTATTCTATAAAGTTTTTCAAAAGTTGGTTCTTTTACAGTTACTAACGATTGAAACTGCTCATTTTTCATTGAAAAAGCGCATATTTTTTCACCGTTTTTCATGAATAACTTGAAAAGTTTTAGTTTTAAAAGCAAAATTATCAAAGAGATTCGTTTTTTAAGGACCTCTGTAAATTTAATAATAACTGAGTTATTGCTCGTTGAAGGATGGCTATTTTTGAGGTGTGGCTATTTTTGAGGAGCCCCGAAATTGAAAACCTTCAACCTCAAATAACTTGAAATTTATGAAATTTTTGGAAGAAACTCAAGAGATCTTCAAAGCACATAGGAAAAAGTTTAACATGTCAAAAGTCTTTTGCATAAGAGTTGACTGATTTATAACAGAAATGAGGTTTCTTCTTTTTTCTTTTTTGAAAAAAATTTAATAATTATATATTCGCCATAACCATCCTACTTGAAATTAA
This sequence comes from Diorhabda carinulata, assembly GCF_026250575.1. Taxonomy (NCBI): domain Eukaryota; kingdom Metazoa; phylum Arthropoda; class Insecta; order Coleoptera; family Chrysomelidae; genus Diorhabda; species Diorhabda carinulata. The sequence continues at coordinate 20,016,222 of NC_079462.1, forward strand.
TCGTAATCCACGTACAATTAACTTTATTTATGTATTATTGATATGATCCATGCTATTTGACCGGATTTTAATGCTTATTTTAGAAAAAATCTTTGAATTTGAAAATTGAACATCTTGAAAAAGAAAATGAATTTTCTTTAAATAAACCAAAAACTATTCATGTTATGAAAGAATGTTTCAAATATTGACTGTAGGATTTTTCTAGCCAAAAATTTTGAGCTTTTTCGATGTATCATAAAAATTGAAGGAGATACATTAGTTTAAACCGAATATGGCTTATGCAACTCCTTCGAGCTGCACCCTTTTCGAAATCGGATGTTGAAAAAAATTTCGGAGCACAACTTCTGGAGCATTGGAAAAAGAGAAACGTGAAGCTTAATTATTCAAAATTGGTTTTTATATTATTTTCTGAATAAAAAATTTTAATGATTTCGAAAATATTCATTATTTTTATTTTTTATAATTTCTGTGAAAAAAATTTAACTCCAATTTTGAAATTTTTTATCAATAAAGGTGGGTTTCATAAGGGTTAAAATATTTAAAAAATTTTTTTCAATATAAATACACTTTTGATTAGTTTTTAATTATAAAAGAATATTTATCAACTTTTCATATGATTAGGGGATGATTTGTAGTTACACGAATCTGATTGATCTGATCTGAGAATGTCAACAGATTTACGAATAATACATTTAAACCTCATTTCACCCGAAACATACATAAAATTTGAGATTTTAAATTTTCTTGCAATAAGGGGTGGTTTACACCTCCCAAAATATAAAAAGCTTGGTTCGGCACAAGGAAGACTTCGTAGAAGAGAGTATGTAGAACTTGAATTAAAATTTTTATGGAAAGATTATAATAAGTGTTTTTAAAAAAAACTTCAATACCACTACCCTCAGAGGATGGTCTTTGGAGGGGTTGCATGTGTCCGATTAATCATAAACTTGTTTGAGAATATGAACAGATCTACGAATAATCCATTTGAACTATATTTCACTCAAATAAATGCTAAAATTGAACGACGTTGATAAACAAAATTCAAAAATTCCACAGTTTTAACGTTAACGTTAACCGCAGATTCCTGGCTACGCTAAGTAATATTAAAAATTCTCAAGAAGGCTTTATTTTAGGTCTTGTTCGCTTGCAACTGATATCGGCTCTAAGTATATACAACCACCAACCAATTATATCACAGAACTTAAAACTGAAAGTTAATCCCAGTAAGAAACACCTATAAAAATAAACTATCTTTCCAAGAAATTTTTCAGTAGAACATCAAAAAACCAGTTACATGATTTAATTTCGTTTATATTTATTTCCGGCATAAGCGGAGAAATTGAACTGTAAGTCATATGATACGCCCAATTGACTAACAAACCTTATTATTTCAATATTGGTATATTACAAATTAATCGGTAGGCAGAAAAACTGGGCTAATTATAGGTCACGTCACTTGTTTTATTCGGAATTATGTTACACCCACAATAATGTTCATCAACTAAGCAAATCAATTATAATTATCTGCAAAATTTATCTACGGATTTTGTTGTTTAGATGTTATGTTCTCGCTTGTAAACAATGCTAAATTAGATTCAGTATGAGAGGATTAGATTATAATCTATGAAAATATAACTGATACCTACTGTGCAAATAAAATAAATATTGGAGCAAAAGTAATATAAATCGTTCCAAAAGTTTCTTCTACATATACTCATAAGTTCAAAATAAAAAATTTCTACTTCAGTGAGAAATATCCAACAATATACTGAGAAATAATTTATGACAACACAAGTCAACCATATATGCGCAACGCACGATTAACAAACGGTGCACCGTCGGTGTACGTAGAACTATAATTTAGGCAGCACAATGTGACACCAAGAACCACGCCTAGTTGTTTATTAGAAACATTTAACTTAACCTCTTAATGCACAAGCTATTTTTCTCGGTGGGGTAAAAATTTTTACGACTTTTTTGTTTATTCTCCGTAAAAACATAAATAAATAGAGCGACCAGTCTTGCGTAACCAAGTTACAATTGGGCATGTTAATAACATTGCATAAACTATCTAATCAAGTAAGTAGTAATAAACAATCTAAATGCTTGCACTAGTGTGATATATTTGGCAGAAAATGACGAGTTGACAAACGCGTTGGTGATGTAATGATAGACGGTCTTCCTGTTACCTTTACATGCCTCTCAAGGTACTTCTACAGCATGTGTTTCACCACGTCCCTCGGATAGTCCATTGTTAATTTTCGCCCACCTATTTTTTAGTATAATATGATGGAACTCCATAAAGTAAAATTGAATAAGTGGAAGAAGATTTTTTTATAATATTTCTTTTCTACTTTCTACATAATCTGAAAAATGTTGATCCACCCGATCAACACCTCTCATCGAGTCGTTATAATTAATTACCAGCTTATGTCTTTGAATTCCTTCTCCTCTCACTACAACTTCTTGTGTTGCCGTAAAATGTAGTCAATATCCTTCTTATCCTTCCACTTAATGACTGTCACTTTACCTCTCTGGTATGATATAATATATATGATATAATCTCAATATATTCATTTTTTTTAACTCTTTGAGAGCTTCTCATCTTGTTGTTCTCAATGTTTCAGAAGTTTATTTAGATATAAATATATCTGCCAGTTGCGGAGAGCTATAAAAGTTATCTATAGTCAGACAATACCCTTTACTCATAAGAGGTCTCATAAGGTTTATCACAACTTTGGAGGAAACTAGAAGCTTTTGAAATTTTTGACCAACCAAAGTATTCTTGCCAGTATAAATTATTGAGCTCTAAATATATCCAATTTGGGTTCGCAGAGGAAGTAGACTTTGATCACAAATCTGGTGCTCTTGAGAGGTATGTATTTGATGCAAGCACCCTTTATATATCTCTAATTGGTTGTTACTTTTTGCTCAGGTGTGCATAGATTCGTAACTCATAGATAGGTAAAAATTTATTTAGCTTCGGTGCAGGATAAGTGTCTGCATCAATTTCTTAGTTATTGGAAATGTGGAGAAACTCTTTTAGTACTTCAAATCTTATGCCCGAAAAATTAGTGTGCAAAAGATTTGAGGTCGTTTGAGAATTCTAAAAATAAGAAACACTCTTATTTAATTCGAACTTGTATGTGTTGGTCCCTTTGAATATGTAGATCCATGTATCTGTAACTAAATTGTTTATCAGTGCGTCGTCAAAATTATTTGTCAAAACTGTAGTACATTTTCATGGCCCTCCATATCAAAATTCACTTCTGGTTTTGCAGTAAATGGAAATGGTGGTGGAGATTTACACATATCTCACTTTGAAAAAATTTTTTGAGCAGCTAGAAGTAGAAATGCTGTCTAAAAAGCCTTTAGAGCTTGAAACACTTCTACTTTCGACAAATTCGTCATCGCTTTCAAAGCTCTACATCCTGATGACTCCAGAGTTGAGACAATACTAATTTTATGTCTGCATTTAAGGCTAAGGCATGCATTTTGCAATTGTAATCTATAATTAGAGCAGAAACGGTTGGAATATTTCCGCGAACAGACACGACCTCCAACTTAACTCCAACTTAATTTTAGTGTTCGGAGATAACTTGGGCGTGCGGAAAAAGTTTCGACTCTAAAATTCGAGGAAACTCGGAACAATGCATTAAGCGGTTAAATAACAAATCAGTTTTTACTGATTACAGAAAACTTACTAACTGTTGTTAAATAAAAACGGACCAGGTTAGTTATGTAAGGTTAGATTATGTTAGGTTATGTTATGTTGAATCAGGGTAGGTTTAGCGTTAGGTTTTCTTCGCCTACCACATTCCGCCAGCACGCCAAGACCTTGTTTCACCCTCGTCAAACATCAACTTAGCGGGCTGTACGCAATTTTCGCTGAATTATAGCTGTACGTAATCTACACTTACTCTAGCACACTACTAAACTACTAAATTAGTGCATAATTTTTATTTGTGTCAAATTTCCAAATTATTTTATTGTTGTTTCTAATATTAAAGCAGTATAGATTTCTCAAAACTGGATTACAATGGAATACGAAGATTTAGAGTTTGAAAACACACCTCTTTTTCTGAAAATAAATACTGTTTGTTTATTTTGAAGAGTTATAAAGAAAATTGAAACAATTAATATTATGATCTCAGTACTCGTAGCTGGGGAGTACCATAATTATTAGAATGGGAAGCGAATTTATGAGACGAATATCGGAAAAATATGTTCCAATACAAACAAAAAACTCAAATCCAGAAAAAATAATTCAAACAATTCAACAAATACGCACTCTAGGAGCAGTAATTACTCGTAAAGATATGCTTAGGTTTTAAATTCAAGCTGCTTTAGCTGCCATATCGTAGTGATGAACCTCTAAAATTAAAAATTTATGACATGGAAGATTTCAATTCCTCCTTTTTAACGAAGTTACCGAATATTTAATCGAAAGTTCCTAGAAAAATCACAGTCACAGAAAAATTCTACAAAATTTACAAAAAATTTGCAATGCGTTGACAACCCATTGACCAAAAATATATTTTTTTTAATTACCAAAATGGCAAATGTACAAAAAAGTGGAATCCACTCCATAGAATTTTGAATATCGAATCCCGAATTGTATACTCTTTCCGAAAGTCATTTGCGACTATTTTAATTGATGAAGGAACATTTCTTTGAACTCTAAAATGCATTGGGGGCTGGAAATCCATCAATATTTCGAATGCAACAGCACAAATAGAATCTGAATACAACAATATTGTGGAAACTCAATATTTTCCATATCAGCTTAATCTTCGAGCTGACTTTCACTTACCGCAAATATTTTAAAGAGAAATCATCTACCAAAATTTTTCAAATATAACTGTTATTTACAATTTTAAATAAAGCATCAAAATGAATCAACGTAATATTTTAGTCCTAAACCTTGTATGAAAAAATACATTATAGGACACGTGAGAAAATGACATATTTATCCATCATTTCATCTGATCTGGAGACATATATAAGTTTTCTCACTTGTACAATATAGTACCTATGTTCTTTAAGTAAACACGAGAAATGCAGATTTAGTTTTTAATTGATAATTTTGTTATAATAGAAATTATTACAAAACATTGTTAACAATAATTATAAGCAACGACATACTAATTATCTGGAAAATATACTAATATATACAGGGTGGCTCATGGTTGCAAAGCAAACATACGTTTTCTTTAAACTCATCTGATAATCCTCGTTCTTGAACAACAGTTTTAACAAAAGGGTGTTGGAAAATATATGACCAGTAAATAAATGATTTGGTTCGCGTATTAAGTTGTCAGATATTGTAACTAACATCTGTATATTTAGATAATCTCTATGCCGTTCAACTGTAGTTATATCTAGAATCTACTAATAACCTTATATATAAATTAGTCCGGTATAAAAATATATAACGACCATGAAAATAGACCCATAATCTTCTAAATCTGCAATTAGTGCATTACAAACATTGGTCTGGCCCATAATTTTAGCATGCTAAAATGAATTATGTAAGTAACTATAAGACAAAAACGATAGAATTGTTGTTAGGTCCACTGAATTTGTTGCCGGATATTTCTCATCAGGAGCTTCGTTCATGAAATTGTTGAGTTGTTCTATTGTGAAAGTGTTTACCTTTTTAGCTACATATTTCTCGCGTAATTTAAAATACTTCACTATATTGGTTCTATTATCCTCTATAGATTCAATGCTTGAGTCCGCTACACTATACCAAAACTGCACATTCGATAAACGATCACTTGATGTTCTAAGTGCTAAGAAATTTTTGTATACATCTTGATATTTGTTTTAAGATTTTTCGAGCGTTATATGCTGTATGGTAACGTTAGCTATTTATTTTACTTCTGAATGTGTACATGATAATTCATCTTAACTATCTGACTTCATTTTATTATTAAAAAAATCATAGTAATTAGGTATTAATTCGAAAAAAATTATACGAGTGACATTACTCGTCAAAATAATAATGAGAGTTTCCTTTCGACCAATCAATATAGTCACCTTGATATTCGGTTAGTTAATGATTACAAGAATCTTTTTGAATTTATTATAGTGAGTTATAAGAACCCATATTGTTTGTTTGTAGATACTATTATTCGTCCCAAAACAGTTGAATAATTATTATGCAAATTAATAAGATCAGCGAGGAGTAGTTAATATCAGTTATTAAAATTTCTCAGTCGTTTTTTAGAATGCATAGTTTTAAAAAATATGTATACGAAGCATCCCTCGCTTTTAAATTAGTGACATTCATTTTCATGTTAAAATAATGTTTCACTTTTAAGTAATTCGATTAACTATTGAAGCGTATTTTCAGTGTTTTTAACAGATTATTTAAACTAGAATATCAGCTCGTCTTATGAATCATTTAGCTCTAATCATATCATCTAATGCTTTCCCATTATGTGGAAACCTGCTAGTTACTTTTTAACAATCAACTTCTTTTAGTTGTATACTGATAAAGGTAATCGTACAAATAATTTCAATTTATGTGAATGTTTGAAGTGGGTAAAAAATCGAGAAGAAATATTCCTTTACATGTTTACTTGATGACCCCGCTAGGCGGCAGTGAAGATTTATGAAATTAATGTACAGTTCATCCAATATCAATTGCAGAAGACAGTTCTGCGAGGAACAATTAATATTTTATAAATACGCTCGGCACTCATATCAAATTAAGAAATGAAAAATAATGTTTACTCCCTGTGTAAAATTCGGTAAACGTCTAACAAACCGTCAGTCCACGTGGACTCATAATCTCCACTGTTTACCAATGAAAACATCGAATCGTAAACATAAATGCATTTGTATTGGCCGAAGCTGTCGGAAGGCATATTTACACATTTTCTTTGAAATATTCCTGCTTGGCAGTCTGCGATAAGCAGTGACGTTTTTGCGAGATATTTATGTAATTCATGAATTCCTTTAAATAAATAGAAATATAGCGCTCTTTAGACCATGGGCGAATGAAGACAAGAATACTTTGCGAAATATATATGCGTTGAGAAATTGTCACTAAAATTTCAGCCATTTTGGATGCTTAGTTTTGTTTGAAAATCGTATAAGTGAAACGTTGTGAATAGCTCTTTGGAAATGGCAAAAATTTACTATCGAGCTGTCATTAAATATTTATTTTCATTATTATTATAATATTAATTTATAAAAGGACTTTTGTCCCTATTATTTCTTGATAATTCTTACGATAATTGGTTTTTGAAATGAAAAATACGATTCATAGAAAAAAGTTTCAATTTATGTGAGCAATCAATTTTGCAAAGACTCCATCGATTGCTAGGTATGCGTTTGTTGTACCTTCTCTTGAAGATACTAAATGTTAGGTGTTATACGTTGCATTCAAAAAATTTTCAAATTTGGTGGTTGTTGAGAGATCTTGATTAAAATCTCCACAAAGTATGACATTAACGTGATTTTAAAAAATTTTGTGTTGATCTATAGGAAGTATAAATGAAATTTTATATGGACATTAACCACATTTTGGTTAATTTAATTAATTTTTCCTAATAATGCCCAAGATGTCTTTCTTTTCGGAACATCTACAGCTATACAGGAATTGAATGCCACATGCTTTTTGCTAGAAGATATCGTTGCTACAGACGAAACGACGGACAGACAGACGGGTTAGACAAGGTTAAAGCATCATTGAACCGCCTGTATATTCTCAGGTTGTGTTGAAAACTAAAAATTATATTTGAAAAAAAAATGTTTAGTATCTGTGTCGGCAACTTTTTAGACACTGTAGATACATACTGTCGAAGTCAATAAAAGCCTGTATAAAATCAGTACACCTCTAAAAATTGTGAAAAGTATTCATTGCATAACTGAAATCGTGATACATAAAAGAATTTTATCTCTCGGCTTATGCTATGATACGTTTTATGGAGGTTGTTAATTTTTTTTCACGCATTTTTATTACCGTTAAATTATTTTTATTATGTCTCACTTTTTAGTTCTCAATAATCGATCTTTATATTAGGAGATTCCGACAAGTTGCTTCATCTATAACGAAAATGACATTTTATGTCAAGTTGAATAAACGATTGTCTCAATACTACGTTCTCAATTTAAAATTTGAAAACCAATCCACGAACAAATCAATCAGCGTTTCACACGAGTGAACTACATAAATATTACAAAATCAATCTTATGTCGTATAAAAATGATTCATTTGATGGAATATGAGCTAGATGTGACATTTTGTATTGATGAAAAGTATTTATTAGGAGGTCATTATTGTGACTTGTTCACTCCGAAATAATTGAATATTAAAATGTTTATCCAAGTGCATTAAATGCTGGTAAATGCCATAGATTATTTGTTAAGTTGATATTGGGTAATTCTCATGTCTCCAAGCGATCAAGAAGACCAACAACACTAGAAAACGATATGCTAGGGACAGAACTGGAAGCAAACCCATGTCAGACAATAATTGATACCATGTCAGATAATCAAGAATCTCTTAAACTTTCTCAACTAACCTTGGTCGACTATCGAACATTTATAGCAGATTGAAAAAATATACAGAGTAAATGATTGAGTGCCCCAGTGTTCGAAGATAAACAAGTCATCCGTTCCATCCGATTCAACGGCACCATTCAGAGCCACCTTTTGATCGTTGAATTACTCGATACAAAAATGATTTTTATATGATAATCCATAACGCAAAAAGTACGGTTCTCTCTAAATAAATCAACACAAAGTACTGCGAAGACGGGTCACCTCCCAAAAAGGCGCTTCTTTGTGTGTTTGGTGAAGTATATGCTGCCTTATTCATTTTGAAGTGCTGAAATCTGGATAAACTGAAAAAGGAGATCATTATTGGAAACAATTGCATCAAGTGAACCAATCTTTAATCGAAAAGCATGCGACGATTGTCAACAGAAAAAGCGTTATACTACAAGAGAACTGAAAGATAAAAAAATGTTTTTTATATGATAATCCAAAACGCAAAAAGACATGTCCCTCTCTAAATGAATCAACACAAAGTACTGCGAAGCCGGGTTCACACGGCGCTAGTTACGTGAAGCATTTGACATAATTCCCTAGTAAACTAGTTCACATAACCGCAATACAATCTGAAGTAAATTTCATTATTTTCCTCAAAATTTATTAGGTATATAACTGAGTATGAACAATGTATAATGCTACAGTCTAAACAAAACGTTTGTTTCTGTTAAAAAATATCTCAAAAAAGGAAAAATTTGAAAAGACCTAAAGAGAATTATAACGTCAAATATTGTTTTGTTTGAACATCACTTTCATGTAAGTAATATGGGAGTTTATTATATACCAGATATTAGCCGAAAATGTGGGTTTGATGAGACGAAATAATCTAAGATGTTAATACGGCTTATTCTTGTAGCATAAGTTATAATGATCATTTTCAATATTAAATTACAGCAGAACGGCGCGGTATATAGAATTTCAAATGTATTTTATAAGTTAATCAAGTTTTATCGTGAATTTAATGTCTACTGATGAATATTAGGGGTTCAAAATTCTGAGAAATGTCCACAATTTATTTAACTCCTACCTTCACATCTTTTTCGTACATGAACTATAAAAAAAAAGAAGCAACGATCACGAGTATTACTTCTGAAACGACGAAGTCGAGACGCTGTTGGATACCTAAACGGAAATATCTCGAATTGAAACGAATAGAGTTTGGAAGCTGTGGAAATACCAGGTATGGCTATTAAATAAGGATACTGGTGGCGCACAAAATAATAGCGCATGCATAAAACGCCAACTTTTAGCGTGAAACCTTCTGTTACGGATGCAGTATCTCTCGAAACTGCAAATAAATGCAGCTCATTCTGCATTGTTTGTCTTAAAACTTCTGCGTCATTTACCTTGTAAAGGCTTTTGAATTGAAACTAATATTAATTCTACTAAATGGTATACATATCCATAAAAATAAAGATAATATATTGAAAATAGGTGATATATAATATAATTTTAAATTAGATATGAAAGGATAAGTTTATTTTTTCCTAAATAATTCAATAGCATCTTGAAAAGGCTTCTAATAATTTTGTCGTTATATGGGCATTTGAGAAAAATGTGAATAAATAAGAGGCCCTAAGTTCATGTAACTGAAAGTAGACTACGACGGCTATATATACAAAGTCATTTAGAATTTCGTATAGCAAAACGTATAGCTAATAAAAAATTTAAAGGTCAATGAGGAATCTTGAGGATGACGTGATTTATCACATATATAGGTGCAATTATTGACTAATATACTAGAAGAAGCAGAATATTACTAATAGAATACGTAAACTCAAATAAATAAAAATACCTGTAGACGCATTTCCGAGCAAAAGCATACGAAAATATGTTCATTACATCAGATAGCAGAGCAACCCTTCAAGTATTTGAGTCCTAAAAAATTGAACTTACTGGTGGCAAACAACGATCAATCTGATCACCTGGAGAAGAATTGCGGGTCAACTTCTCTTATAGGACTAGAACCTTTTATAAATTACCCAAAAAGCCATCAAATCATCATAATAAAAGAAGGAAGAGAAAAAGGAGACCCCATTCCTGAAATAATAGAAGAGCTCCATTTAGCATTCTACCAAGTGGTCCCAAAAGGCATTTCCATCAAGCAAAAGATGAATTAAGAACAGTTATTATTGTGCTCAATATACATTTACTATCTCAAGGAAATCGAAGAAACTCCCTACAGCTCTTGTCTTTATTACAAGGAACCAAAGGAAAAAACCTTACATTTCTTATGAATGCGAGGCTGTATTTAGATACAGGCAATGGTACTTTCATTCAAGTTTATTAAAACCAGAAGAGGTAAACTGCACAGCCATTAGCAAAGTCCATGCTACCTGATTGTCCAGAGTACACAATAGGTCAAATTGTTAGCGAGGTAGAATGACGACCTTAACGCACTAACTCATCTAACCTAATGATGTAATGTAACATATCGTTGTCATATTGAAAATATTGTTCGAGTGGATAATGCATTATCACTCAAGTAAAACGTGAAGCGGACTTCAAACGTGAAGCGGACTTCTCCCCAATTATAAATGCAGAGACTTCTATTAACACTAAAATATGACATTTGTAACGTCATTAATACTTGCCTGGTTGGATATAACCAACAGAGTTACAATAATCTGAGTATGTCCATTACAAAATTAACGAAATACGAGTAGGTACATCCACTACTTATCAAGAAAGGACGTAAAATTGGCGTCCATTAATTTGTCCTTATTCAAAGCATTTCAAAGTAATGAATCATTATTCGTTTCATTACATTAATTTTATGTAAGGTATAGATAAAGAGAGCAATCTTTGTATATGGAAAAGTGACCGTCGAAAGGTTTTAAGTAAAGGTGGCGCCACATTAGCATCAGGGTAAATTTCTTTTATGTTATATCTACTTGATTTTGCCAGACAGTCTCGATCATTTTCCACTTGTCCCACTGAAGAAAGCATCTAGGGAAACGCCCTGAAACTGTTTATCTATCTCCATTATTCTAATACAAGGGCGTATTAGATCATGATACCTGATAGCCGGTAATTTCCCAAAATTCCGGGAGTTTTAAAGCAGAAAATTCTCTAAAAAGCATAATAAATTTAAAGCTGATACGTCTGTTACTTCTCATAATAGGACTGTTAGAATAGGTATTTATAGGAATTTTTTTATTCATAAAAATATTTTGTATTCATATCTTATTATCATACATATAAACAGAATATTAGCAAAGTAAACAGTCATTCTTAATCAGAAAACATCACATATTGGCAACAAAACATGGTATTTAGCAAAATTCAGATTTATACTACTTCTTGATAAATTTAACAGATTTAAACTGATACTTTGATGCTGTTCAATATTAAGTGAAGTACTTTTGTCAGTGCACTTTTCAGTCATCTGTGATATTAACTGTTGGAACAAGTTAGGTTAGGTTAGGTTAGGTAGTGACACAAGAGCTTTTTGATATTATTTCTAAAATCTCAATCCAACTATTAAAGTACTGAGGAGCCTTGTCTCTCGTTGTTAGGGTGGAGAATGTAATCACCTTGTCGTTTATATAACAAAAAATCCCAACTTTCTGTAAATCCTCAATATAAATTTCTACACTAATATGGCTACGGGAAAGCGTACAGTTAACTCAATTACATTAAACATTATTTGTATGTGCATATTATTATTCATAATTATTTTACACACATACAAACTTCAGCTTTAGTTAAAAAATAATGCCAAATCTATATGAACATTTTTAATGCAATACATTTTGTACGATATACACATAACATGAAATACTCACTTGAACTGTTTTTCACTGTTTCACATATTTTAATGTGTCTATATTTCGAGTTAAATCATATTTTTGGCTCGCATGTACGTAAAATTTTATGTGTGCTACGCATGCGCGTAACTTCCGGTATTTTGCGAAATTACCGATACTTCTTATACCTGCATCATTAATATAAATTTTACTGATTTTAGATAACCATAAAACTGTTGTGAGTGTCTTGTCGGTTGGATGTGTCTGTTTTAAATATACTTTCCACTTGTCGTAACATTTGACGTATATACTAAATAAAAGCTTAGAAGTATAATCACAAAATTTCATTTGTGTTAGCACCCACTTGTTGGACAACAGAAGAATAAGGTTTCAGTTTTTGCGACTAGTGTAGGTGAACAATAATTAAAAATAGAATTTTTAGTTGTGGTGACTGTTTTGGTGCTGATGGTGTTGTTTAAGCAGTAGCCAGTAGCATAGTATTAATCGCATTTGAACGCCATCATGCCACCAAAACGGACATGTAAATAAACAGAACACCTTAGCAAGGAATTACACTAAAACCAGAAGTGATGGCGCTTCTGCCTGACATGGTATGTTTTTAAAATTATATATTCCAATAAAGTCGCATTTTGTTTCTCTAGGCAAATGCCCTAAGCTCATAGAAAATTTATTTATAGTCAAGCTGCCTTATTTCAAAATACAATTTTTGAAGGAGAAAAAGTAACGATTATGAAAACTGCGCAAATAGTCAATGATTTTGAAAAAATGTGAAATGAATTCGTTTTCAATGCAATTTAGAAACAACTCACTATTTTCATAGTCAATGGAAAATTGAATGTTTCATATAAAAACTGTTCTACGGAAATTGTTAAAGTTACCTAGATAGTTGATCAAAGTGTTAATTTTAAATTGATATCAATGTTTAATTCAAACTCCGACTTGGAATGATTTACTTCATGAAATAAAAAAAATAACATCACATTTTCGTAGTAACAACATGGAGGAAAACGGTCTTTGAAGAAATATATTTAAAAGAATATGTAAATCATTCAGTGGAACGAAATTAAAAGTTCAGTTGATTCGAGATAGCTGGAGATATTTCTACATGTATGTGCTGAAAACATTCCTTTTGTTAATTATAAAAAATAGTTTAATACGGTTTATGTATATCAGGAACCAATACTTCAACTGAAAGAGATTTTTCTATCCTAAATTAGTTATGCACCACAGAAAAAAACTCAATTTCCTGTTATTGAAATCAATGTTAGTAGTAAAATATAATATAAAAGAATTTTATAATTTTGTCAAGATTAATAATGACAATCTTAAAAATATATGTTATGCAGAAAAGTATTCATCAATTTTCATTTAATGTCACTTATATCTTACAATAAAATTCAATTTGTTATCATAGCTTTTCTTCAGTTCACCATTAGTTCCATAATGTGCATATACTTACATGTAGTTCTCTTTTGTAAGTGTACATTATAATAAATAAAAGAAAAATAGCTTGTATTTTTCCTAACCTAACCTAGTCTTTCCTTTTTTTCTAGCATCAGTCGACAATGCGTCCCGGATTTTAATGTTTTCAATACGGACACTTTATATTTACTATACAATTCGGTACAACGCAAAGCGTTAAAACTTTAAATAATAGACCATTAATAAATGATATCAAATTTCTTAATTCTCCATATTCCATTTCATTTACCATTGCTATATTCATACGAACCATGTGTCCAAACCAGCGCCATTCTGGAACGTTTCTGAACTATTATTTGTGGTATTTACGGCTGGACATTTTCAACTTTTCTCCTATATGAGATACTCCTTTCATAACTGATTTAAAATCCTCTCAACTATGTTATATCAAGCTTATCTCAATTTTGTTTCTGATAACTGTTCACAATATTTCTTATCGATGCTTTTGAAAAATTATCTACCTTCAATTGCTTTATGAAAAAAGTGAAATATCAGCTCACATATCAAAGATTAATCAATAATTTATACTAATATCATTTTGTTAGCTAGGAACTATAAAAATACAGCACTACCATTCAGAAAAGTCGAAAAAGTATGACAAGAGCAACCAATTGGCCAGCCGAATAATTTAATATAAATATCGAAATCACATAGCTTCAAGATATAAAAATAATGAGGATTAGCAGAGAGAAGAAAAGAATCAATGAAAAATAATAGGAGGTAGTTAAAACGAAAGGATAGATATAGATTCATGATTCCCAAAGTGGTCCAGGAGGACCACAAGGGGTCCACGTATCCAGAGTATCAACAATAGTAAGCGGGGGTCTATGAAAACTTATTTGGCTTCGAAAATGAAAAACTAAAATGCAACGCTTATTCAGACGTGCAACTTTATACGACTATACGAATCTTCACCAATATAAATACTAATGTCAAAGATAAACGTCACACATTTGTTTCCGGAATCTAATGTAGAAAAATGAATCGATATTAGTGTAATTTCAGCCACAATGCAACAAGTTTCCAAAGATAAATCTAAGCTTCACTCTTTTTTTCGCAGTACACCTAATGTAAGCAAACTCTAAAAGCAGTAGCTAACAAAAAACAAAAACAAAGTAGTCCTCATGCTGATTCCAAGCCACCCGGGTACAATAGGCAGTGAGAAGGCAGACAGCCTTGCCAAAAGAAAGGCAATTACTCTATACCTTGGACCCTACTGTCCCCTTCAAGAGATGCCACATCGATAACAAACGGAACGAATAGCTAAACTATCAGAGGAGGAGTCTTAATGGGAGAGCACTCCAGACATAAAGCATAAAGTTCACTCATTTGTTTCCTTAATTTCATGAATAAAAATAAATCGATATTAGTGTAATTTCAGTCACAATGCAACAAGTTTCCAAATATAGAGCTAATCTTCATTTTTTTTCGCAGTACGCCGAATCCAGCAAAATTTTGAAATGGAACAAAAAAATTTTGGAAACCAATGTTATAGACTAACATACGTAACACAGAAAACATTCCAGTTAGAGTATCAAGGATAGAAACACCGTATTAATAGAGAACTATTTTCAAACATAAAATCAAAACCAGATCGTTCGTTTGTAAATTCACACTTGTAACAAATATATTGAAATAACATTCTGTAGAAAATCTCGTAGTGCTAGCAACTTATTCCAAATTAGAATTTCCAGGTGAATTTTCAGGTCACAGATTTTATCGAAACTAGGTGATTTTCCAAGCAGATAGAGGTGGTATATATTTAAAATTCTTCATCGTAGTGGATGATTTTATCAAAAACAAACTCAATACAGTAAACACGATCTAAATAGAATGTTAACAAGTTCTATCAAACTAATTCCTTTTCCGCCTTCCAAAAATTTACTATTAACAACTACAAATTCAGGATAACTCTCCAAAAGTAATATCCTCGATTTACTTATTTTTAGCTTAGTTTAGTTTATATCTTTGTTGACAAATCCTTGATGCATAATAAAGTGAGAATAAATATCAATATAAAAACTTATTTGATTTTTAACGTGAATTCTCTCGAAATTTATTTAAAATCATATCGCTGTGTTTATTTGGCGGATTATTCAATAATCAGCTTCTTACATATTATGCCATCTTTTCCGTTCTTGTGTAGTGGAAGAACCAAGTTAACATTTTTCTTCTTTACAGACTGAAGGTAAACTGAAGCATATTAAAATAACTTACCTGTTTTATACTAAATTTTCCCACCAATAAACCTTCTCCCGCGAAAAATAATTCCAGTGGGAAAATCTTTACATGTATTCCTAACTATAGAATTTGTTCCAATTTAAGCTGATCTAACATTTAGCAATTCCAATGCTTTCAAATGCATTCAACAATTTATTATTGGATACAATTTCTATCAATTTTACATTATTTACAAATTATTTCATAATTATGACTGGCAGTGAGATCGGTAATACTATGAGTTATATGCTCTATAAACCAGACATTAACGAATCTCTTAGTCTGCCCAATATACTTGTTGTCACAATCACTGCAGCTAATTTATTATCATATTATATTATATTATCCGTAGGATCATTAAAACAATTGTTGGGTAATCTAGAGGATAAAATATCAAATTTGGAAAAACTACTGGATATCCACCAAAGTGGACTAACTTCAATATAGTTTCCGAGCTTTCGAATACTTATGTAATCATCGTCTGGAAAATAATTAATTAAGATTTCTGGTGATTTTTGATATTATTAATGCTTATTATATATTTCTATCAACGTCGATTTGAATATTGTATTTTGAATTTTATGATTTTAAACAATCCCAGATGATGAATACATAAGTATTCGAGAGCTCGGAAAATATATTAAAGTTAGTCCACTTTGGTTTTGCGTTGCCAGGTTCTCACTATATATATATATATATATATATATATATATATATATATATATATATATATATATATATATATATTGTAGAAAAATTGTTTACAATTTGTAGATTTGTAGACAAAAGCTTGTAAAAAAGCTACGAAACAAACATACAAATAATTAAAATAAAGACACAAATAAAATAAAATCTAAACATGGAGTATACGCAAGAAAACTGCAATAAATATAAAACTTATCTTTGAAAATGTATAAAAATTTTTATATATTATATACATTACATGTATATATTGTTCAACATTAAGCCAGATAATAAAACTAACTATACGGCAATCCTAAAATGAATAATAATTTGTATTAAAAATCAATGACAACATTAAACTAGTGCGCAACATGCTCTGACTTGAATATTATTATTAGAATAAAAGTCGTAGGGTGGGAGCCACTTTCCAATAAAAATGCCTTCAAATTATTGCGAAATGCGTGTAAAAAGGTTATAGATTTGATTTTAATTGGCAAATGACTCTGCATTCTTTTGTATTGTAAAATATTGAGCCATTAACTAATTTTGAATGTGGAGTAAGTATGTAAAGATCGGGATCCGTGTTCCTAGGTGGATACAGAGCGATGATTTTTCTAGAATTGGAGAAGCGTGCTTACGAATATTGCGTATAAATTGTGTGTGTGGCATATATAAAATTAGCTCTAGTGATTGTGAAGGGACGTATATTGGGCAAACTATCCGTTATTGTCTGGTTTAAAGAGCACATAGCTCATTTAAAATATGGACGAACCGTAAAATCGAGTATTGCCGATCACGCTGGTTATTAGTGATTATAATCACTAATTAAATGTTAATAATGTAAAATTGTTAAAAAATGTATCCAATAAAAATTGTTTGATGAATTTTGAAGCATTGAAATTCCTAATTATAAGAACAGCTTAAATAGAGGCAAAGGCCTTATTTCTTACAGCCACCTCTATAGTTCAGTAGTTAAGGAATAAATATAAAGATTCCCTCTAAGGAGGTATTCCCGCTGAATTTATTTTTAGCAGAAAAAGGTTTATTGGTGTAAAAATTTAGTATAAAACAGTTTTTGTTTTGTTTTAATTCTGCGTCAGTCTTTGAAAACGATAACTTGGTTATTGAATCGCGCGTCAGACAGTGTAATTGTGAGTGTTGGTGTAGTGATAATGTAAGTAGTGTGTTCAGTATGAGTATCATCAAAATTTCCAAAAATTCTAGCTTCACAGACTTAGACTTTTCGGTTTGGGACTTGGTTGATGACTGGATCTTAAGTTTAGAGTGGGGATTTTAAGATTTTGTTGATAATTTAGAGATATTGTTTATCTATGCACCATGTACATTTTCTAATCGGCTATTTAACGAATCCTCAAGTAGCATAGGTCAGTTGGGCGCTTCTTCGAGATTAGCGAGGCATACTTATTACGGAACAAAGATGTAATGTTGATCCATTTTGCATATTGTGTTAAAGGAATTGTTGGTATATGCATCATGAAATTTATGTTGAATGGGCGTCGAAAATAATAATAACAGTTACACGTTTTGTGAAGTTGTGAAGATAGAAAAACAGTAAGTAGCTTTAAATAAGAATTTGCAAAGCATCAATTTGTGTGGACCAATCAAAGTATGTTGTTTTGGAGTTTAATAGTAGAAACAAACATGTCGCTAATGAAAACGTTGAATTGGAACTAAGTAGTGTTTTCTTTATTTTGTCCATATTATCATTTCTTTGAAACAGGAATGTCAAATTGAATTACAATTATAGAACATCTGCTTGTAACCTTTTTATACTAGCTTCAATTCACAATTTTAGAGTTCACCCTCCAGATATATCTATAAATAATTAAATGTTTTGAAATATGTACAAATTGAAATTATATGAAAGTAAATGGTCTCCAAATTCCTGTTATAATAAAAAAATTGAATTATAAACAGAAGCATCAATTTATTACTGATTCAGTTAACTTGTACAAGAATGCTCAAGGCTGGATTTTGTGGAGTTAATTGGGTAGGGCTACAAAAACTTTGATTACAACAATTAGAATTGAAATTTCGTAATTCATTAATTGATTTTTTGTATTATTTTTCTATATCTACATAACGTCTGAAATAAAAAGTAGTTAGGTACATGGTTTTATAGGCTAGTTCCATATTTTTCTAAAAATTTATATGATCCCAATATCTGACCTATCCCAAGTCATGGGATAAGACCACCTAAAGTTAAAAGTGACTGTCGCGCCGATGTGACCTATGCCCATATTGGGTAGCTGAGATTTAGTTAACTAATGCCCATGCTGTACTTGTTCAGCTATAAAATATTCGATCTACTTTGATCTTGATATTAGTCAGGCTAATCACCGATGTTTTTTCAACATTCCCGTTAGCTTATTAGAGTGAACTTACCAAACCTTATTATTTATTATAAAATAACTGTTTATCTACAATCTTTTTCTAATCCTAAAGTTAAAACCAATTAAAATGAAAAATAATACTAAATCTGACACTAAAAATATAGAAATTATTTTGGCGAACAACGAAAAAAATCCGCAAGCTCGAAATGTATTTCTCTAGTACAGAAACGGTTCCAGGCTAGCGCATGGAGCTGGACTGGGCATTTCTGGACCAAAATTTAAACTCTCCATACTTCTAGGATCATCACTCACCATTTTTCAGGTAGAGTTGCTAGCAATAAACAAATGTTCTCAGGAGTGTTTTGATCTCTAAAAAACACATTCTCTCAGATAGCCAAGCGGTCTTAAAGGTCCTGAAAGCTATTGGGTGCAAATCCAAACTGGTGTGGGAGTGTAAACAAACTTTAAAAGCACTAGCTAACAAAAAACAAAAACAAAGTAGTCTTCATGCTGATTCCAAGCCACCCGGATATATCAGGCAGTGAAGAAGCAGACAGCCTTGCCAAAAAAGGGGTAACGACTCTATACCTTGGACCAGAACCCTTCTGTGGCCTCACGAGATGCCACATCGATAATGAATGGAACGAATGGCTAAAAAATCGGATGAAGTTTTAATGGGGGAATACTCAAGGCATAACACAGTCCAAAAAATTCATAACCATATTAGCTAAGAAGAGTGAAGAACTCTTCCGTGATGACCAGAAACGACATAAAACTGGTGGTCGGTCTTCTGACAGGTCACTATCCCGTCAAATACCACCTTAAAAAGAAAGGCATAGCAGAATATGACAACTGCAGAATCTACGAGCAGGCATATACTCTGGGAATGTCCTGCACAAAAGGCGTAAGTACCTTTAAGGAGTAGTACCAACATCTAGAGAAGTGGGACACAAGAACCCCAAAAAATAGCCTCCTGTGGGAGGAGTCTACGTATTTTGAAAGCAGAGAAATAAGATGTAAAGTTTTGTACAAAATATCTTTCAGCTATAGGTGGCTGTAAAGCTAAAACGACTCCCCAAAACAATTTACAATCATATAAAATTCGAACATTTTGAATATTGATAATGAACACAATAGTTCTATACACTTGTACCATGTCTTCATAACTATTAGACTCATAAATAATTATTTGTATATTAAATGAAACTTTTTTATTTAATAGCTATTAAGCTATTACGTTACTTTTTCAAGGTACTGCAAAATTATAATATTTGCAGATTAGTTATGTTTCACGAAATTGACGAAAATTTTTCATGCAATCGATGAATTTATCGATAACAGCTCTTATTTTAAGTCAGAAGTAATTTTTTTCTCGTTTTATTCTAAATACAACGTGATATTGCACACGGAAAATTCTAGTTCGTTTGACCCTTCTAAAATTATTCGTGTATATACTTTTTGTATGTCTAACTTAATAAACTTTATATCCACCACTTTTATACTTAATGTTATTGTGAAAAATTCCTCCAGTGCTTTGTTTTTTTTAGTTTGAACAATTTGAAATGGATTCAAATTGGAATGTTAGAAATAAAAACTATGACACAAAAAATTTCATACACTTCAATACCGATAAGTTTCATATTTTGTCCAACTTCAATTTTACAATGATGTTAAGTAGTTGAGAGAAGTTTGAAACTTTGTGAGAATCTGTGCAGAACAATTTCAAATTATTTTTTCACTACTTTTATAAATGTTCAAACATGTATTCTCAAACTACTCCAACTCTTCAAAAACTTTGAAATTGTAATATTGACCGATAATTTCGAGACAATCAGTTTAGGAAAATTCATATATTTATATATATATATATATATATATATATATATATATATATATATATATATATTGCTTTCGCGAAATATTTAATAAAAAATAAACTTACCTCAAACACCTTTGAACAATGAATTGAACCTCACAATATATCAATAATATTATTCATTGAACTTTATACAAATATTGAAACTAAACTTTTTCAAAGTTTTGAATAGCGCACGCTTTTACAAATATTTTTACGTCAAAAGTCGCGGTGCTACAATCGACTATTCAGTACGGTAGCAAGACGTCGACGAACAACGACGCTCAGCGTCAAAGAACGTATTTCATTTCACTTCGAAAACAGCGCAGATGCTCAACGTGTTTTTCGTTTTATGGAGGTAGAAAATTTTTAGGGACAATTTTCAAATGATAAAAGTTAAAAATTTAAATTTAATTTGCAGGATTCACAATAATTCTATTTATTACATTCATTTTGAATCTTTCAATAAGGTTATACAATTATAGTTGTGCATTTGCATATTCTCTCAAAAGTAATTTCTTGTAGTCAATAAATGTTAGCAACTATTCTTGATACACAGTAAAATTGAGGATATACGATATGTCAAATATGTTTTGAATGACAACATAAATTATTAGATTTTTAACGTCAATTTGATAGAAATATATGGTTCCACTTTTGGTCTGTTTTTATTTCCTTTATTCCAAGAGCATCAATTATTCCAACCAACAGAATTGTCTTAATATTGTTACGAACTCATCTCTGCTCTGAAGCTGGTCCTGCTGGTCCTACTACTATATATTCTAAAGCTCGGCGAAGGCGGCGCCTTTGATGAAATACCCGGAATTCGTTTGATCTTTGTTTTTATATAACATTTTATAGCAAGCGGTTTATCTTTTTATTTATTTGTTTTGTTTCTTCTTTTTGATAGATCTTTGGAGAATTATTTTGGGATATATAAGGAGTTTATGTAGCACTTTTTGCCCTCTTTAGCTCTATCTCTACCTCTCTTTCTAATGTTAGCACCTCGGAACTACTAGTGAACAGATACTTAAGACGGGTCCATAACCTTTAATAAGTCGATGGGTTTCATTTGTATTTTTCTACATTCAGGTTACCATACTTCATATTGAAGAAGTTTTGTTTCTCATATTTACTGGAAATTAGAATAAATAAAAATCAGAATACTCATGGATATGAATATCGACATTTGAAAAGTTGTGTTCTCTATTTTATTTCAATATGCCAGCTAAATCCGCGATTTGCGTTGTTAAAAAAATTATTGATGAATATTAGTAAACAGAATTCGGGTCATAATACAAATAGAATCATTATTCAAAGAATCAATCTCCTATCCCAACTGAAATATTAGGTAATAAGTATGCAGTTCCATACAACTTAATTGTGCATTCTATATAAAAATTAGTCTGCTTCGTTTCGTTTTCGTAGTAAAAAAAATTGATTGAATCAAGTAGAAAAGCAAGACATCCAAATAACAAGTATAAAAGGCTTAATGTCAAGACCCAATATGAGTTTGTGGAGAAATATTCATTTTAACGTGATATATTTCAATTGATTATTGAGGCTGAAATGAGCTTTTGAAATTAAAATAGAATATTATGAATTTTAAGTAGGTACTTTAAGTTTCAAAATAATTTCAGGTGTTTAAGTACCTCAAAGCTGTATGCGAGATAGCGAATTTGCTCACAACCAAACAAACAACGAAGAAAGTAAGAACTAGTACATTATGTTACTAGGAGTAGAAGTCTATCATTATTGTTGAGCCCAGATTCTGTGCAAACTGGGCTAAACATATAATGGGTCTTCTGTTCTGAGTGACATACAGAGTGGCCCAAAAGTAGCGCAACCAATTGAAAAAAAATGACATTGTGTAGCAAAAGTACAAAATTTATTCGAAAAAAAAAACGAAATACACAAAATTAGTTTGAAGCAAGGCAAAAGCTGACTCCTTGGCATCATAACAGATGTTCGAAATGACCTCCTTCTTGTTCTGTGCACTTCAGACATCGCTTCTTAACAGCTTTACAGATGCGCGCAAGTGTAGGTTTATCTGCATTCAGCGTATCGACTTCGTTGGTGATTATGTTTTTCATGGTCTCCACATCTGGTAAAGCATTTTTGAACACCCTATCCTTTAAAATTCCCCACACTGCAAAATCTAAAGGAGTCAGGTCAGGAGATCTTGGTGGCCATTCCACTTGACCTCGTCTACCAATCCAATCCGGAAAATTTTGATTTAGGAATTCGCGAACAATTACAGCGTAATGGGCCGGCGCGCCATCTTGTCTGTTACTGTTGTGTCGAAAAAGTAAGGGCCAATGATTCCGAAGGAGCAAACACCAAGCCATACCGTTACACCTGGAACATTTAATTCTTCTTGGATGGTGATATGCGGATTGTCTGTAGACCAATATACGCAATTGTGTCTGTTGATTCGGCCATTTAATTTAAATTGTGCTTCATCTGACCTCAAAATGGTTTTAAAGAAGTCTTTGAACGCTTCACATCGAATTACGTACCACTCAGCAAACTGAAGTCTGCGGTCCGGATCGTCTTCTGTTAATGCTTGTAAAAGACGTGGTCTGTAAACATGCATACCTACTTCCTTCATTATTCGCTGCAAGCTGGAACGAGAAATTTCCAATTCATGGCAAGCTTTACGGACTGATCGCGCCGGTGTTTCAACAAAACTCTCAGCGACGATGTGTAGGTTTTCTGCAGTTCGCACGCTGCGTGGCCTCCCCGAACGCTTCGTATCATTCACAGTACCATTTTTTTCGAACCTTTTTATCAAGCGATACACAGTTTCACGCCTCGGAACTTGACTGTTAGGAAATTTTTCGGCAAAATCGGAGAAAATGTTTTGATAATCGGCATGATAACGGTAGTACGAGGTCACTAAAAACACGCGTTCCGCAATTGTGAACCGATAACTCGATCCCGTTGCCATGGTTACACATTCGTTAAACATTTAAATACCCTCACCGCTCCTTTACACACGAACAACTGTAAGATATTCGGTAGAAACGCGTAACCTTGTACTAGTAGGGTGAAACCAACTCATGCGCATTTTGTGTTAGCGTTGCGCGACTTTTGGGCCACTCGTTATACTATTTTTACTTCAAGCGTAAAAATAATACTTTGAAATTCTTTTTCTTGAGACATTTTTAAAATACACTTTTCAAAACTGACAAACATCAAATCAAATAAAAATTAAATGACAGTTCCTGCCTACTTGGTTACAATGCCCATAATAAGACGTTGCTGTCGTTTCTCATTATTTTGTTACTAGTACAATAATGAGCGTTCATTATTTTATTAGTAAAACACAAAAATTGCTACATAATCTTCTTTTAACTCTTCACACATTCATAAGTTTCTGAAGAAGGCGAATTCTCGTAGTAAAACAAAAAGCTGTTCTACAACAAATACGATCAATTTTTTCTTAAGATTTGCATTAAAACGTTCAAAGAAATCCGCGTAATACCTGCAACTTTTCGTTTTTCCGTTTTCTGAAAAATTCATTCAATCATCATTTCCTCTCTATGAGTATTAGAATTTCCTCAACATGATTATACTAAACGTAAATTTAGAGCGTCATGGTAATCCACCAAAGCTTTAATTCATATTCCGTCATGGAAAGCGAGAGTATTTATCACATATCGCTTTTTGATTCTATAAAATATGTAGGCGAAAAATTTATGACACAAAAAATCATCACTGATAAATTATTTCTCATATAAATGAACCATTATGGGGAGTTATGGGGAGGAAATGAACTCGTTTTTTTGATTGAAGCAAAATTTATTGCCTTCTTCGGGTGTCTTCCATATTTCATATTAGATAATTTTTGTTTTCAACATCTGAAAAGTTATGCTCTCTATTTTGTTTTAATATGTCAGTTAAATGAATTAAATCTAAGATTTACGGTGTTAACAAAATTATTGATGAGTTTGTATTATTCAAAGAATCAATCTCCTATCCCAACTGAAATATCAGGTAATAAATATGCATTTACATACAATTTAATTGTGCATTCCTTATAAAAATTACCAGTCTGCTTCGTTTCGTTTTCTTAGTAAAAAAAAATTCATTGAATTCAGTAAAAAAGAATGATATCCAAGTAACAAGTATAAAAGGCTAAATGTCAAGTGTTTATTTTAATTGATTATTGTGGCTGAAATGACTTTTTTAAATTAAAATAGGATATTAGAAATAAAAGATATATGAATTTTAAGAAAGTGTTACAAGTTTCAAAATAATTTTAGGTGTTTAAGTACCTTAAAGTTGTATGCGAGATACCGGATTCGCTCACAAACAACGAACAACAACAATGAAAAAAGTGAAAAAAAAATTGTAATACTATTAGAGCGCTTAGAAAAAAGAATGACCTTTCAATGAAAACGTTACTGTACTCTGTAAAAAAATTGCTGCATAATCTCCTTTTGACTCTCCACACATTCATAAGTTTCTGAAGAAGAGGAATTCTCGCAGTAGAACAAAAAGCTGTTTTAGAACAAATGCGATTAATTTTTCTTAAGATATATATTAAAACTATTAAAGAAATCCGCGTAATACCTGCAACTTTTCGATTTTCCGTTTTCTGAATAATTCATAGAGATTAGACCTTTGGCATCCCAAAATACGTTGGTCTTAACTTGGAATTTCTGGAAACATTAGTAATAATCAGAGACTGAAGGTAAACTAAAATCTAAACACTCGACTTACCAGTTTTATACTAAATGTTCCCACCAATAAACTTTCTCCCGCGAAAATTAATTCCAGCGGGAAAAAACTCCTTGACGGCAGTCTTCGCATTAATTCCTTGACTAATAAACTACAGTGTGGGCTGTGAAGAATTGAACCTTTGTCCCTATTTTAGATACCCTTACATTTAGCAATTTCAATGCTTCCAGATGCATCCAACAATTTATTATTGGGTACATTTTTTAACAATTCCATATTAATCAACTTTATGTCATGGTTATGACTGGTAGCGTGAAATGAGCTATGTGCTCTTTAAACCGGATAATACCGAATCTCTTAGCCTGCCCAATATACTTTCGGTTACAATCACCACAGCTAATTTTATATGAGCAACTCTTTTCCAAATTTGGTATTATTATAATAATATATAAATTATTTCTCATACAAATGAACCATTGAAGTTATAGACAGAAATTTTTATCTTCTTTCACGATAATCACAAAGGGATAATAACAAAAATATATGGAAATTGAAAGGAAGAAGGAAAATCACAAACAAGAAACAGTAAAGATAAATGACTTTTAAGTACTTAGGGACAATGATAAGCAACAAAAATGACACGTTCTTATCATAAGCATTGTTATCAAAAACGTCAAGCTTATAGTTTATTATCAAAAATTAAGAGAAAGTATAATTATTAATTTTTTTAACTGCCAAATGGATGTAGGAGAAGTAGCAAATATTACATATCGTCGCTACTATCAGAAAAATTGAGCAATGTATTGGCATATCAATACCTCATTAAATTTTTATAAATAATTGTTAGTTTGCTGTTGTTGGTTGTAATAAAGTTTAACGATATTTCCTATATTTAATGAATATACTGTGTTCAAGTAAATGAGGTACACATTTTATATGGCATATATAATTCCAACCCAAAGGTGGTAAATTAACGTACAATCCGTCGTCAAAGATAATTTTTTGGTAATTGTTACTTACGTCCTTCAAAACCCTGTCAAAATAGGTTGTTTAATATAAGGAGAAGAGAAAATCGATATATTTTATCGATCGATGGAGATTCCTGTATTGTACGTGCCGTAGAAAATTATAATGTTACGAAATCACACGTCTATAGAGGCGTACAAAGTTGAGGCGCAAGGATTATAAGAACTTAATCTTCTAGATATAAATACAGATAACACGAATGTTGAGAATCCTTCCAATCATGGATTCAACTTTGAGATAAGTGGGGCAAAACTTTGAAGCATAATAAATAAAATTTTGTTTTATTATGTTCAATAATTACACTTCGTATTTTGTATAATTTGACTGTTTTTTTTTTAGTTTTATACTTTCTGAAACCCAGTTGATTATTTTTCTAACATCCTCCTGCATCTTTGTTCCAAACTCTTTCCTCTTCTACTATTAACATTATGCTATTTTCAGGAACTCGTTCAATGATATAGACCATGAAATCGGTCCTGTTCGAATATGTTTTTGAGGGTAAGTTCCTTATCGGCCATTTGTATTTATATTAAATTTTATGTGATTTTTTCACAAGATTTTTGTTGCTGTTTTAATGGAAATGATTCTAAAACCGCTTTTCTGTTTGTTTACAGAAAATTAGAGATTTGCAAGTAATCTAAGATTCTAGAATGTGATGAAATAGTATATAAAACGAGTCTTTAGCAGCCGGACATTGTCAATGAACAATTTGATGTCACAGTGAACACATTGTGATAGCCAAAAGTAAAAAAAAAACAGTTTATTTAATTAAATTAGGTATTAGTGAATAGTATAGTATGCTAAGTACTAGAGAATAGTTCAGTGTGTAAATGTTAGTGAATAATTAATATATAAATAAATTATGTAAGATACGTCGTGTGTATAATTATTATTGAAAACTGTTTAAATAAATAAGAAGAAAATTATTCTATGAAAGATGTTCGAGAAACAGTTATTATAGATTATTTTTATGAATGAGAGAGTAATAAAATAATGCAGCATGTTCCATGTATTAGCTACTGTTAGTTTATGAAAATATCTAGATTATTCTGTAATAATTACAATAATCGTTTCAAGTTTTGAATTAGAAATTGGATTTTATTACTTTCTCTTACATAAAAAGAGACTATAGATGATTCACAATATTAAGGAATCTATGTTGAAGCCACCCTCTTCATAAATTGAAACGAATATACCATTCCAATAGTAACTCGAACCCTATATACTGGTAAACCAATTGTCCACTTTAAAATAATTGTGTCATACTTAGATAATTATTCTGAAATCCGAATAAAGTTGTATATAACTGAACCGTATGTGAAAGGCACAGGGATATCGAAATACATAATTTCAGTATATATAACAAGACTAGAGGTTCTGTTAATTATCAGTTGGTTATTCGACTTCAAATTAAACATGATTTGCAAGGTAAACATTTTATATTTTTAAATTAACCTTAACTCATAACGTCAGCTTCAGTTGCGGCTTAAAAAACGTTTTAATATGATAAATGAGAGCGAAAATTCACGTGGGTCTAACAAAACAGATTTTACTTATAACCAAAAAAAATATTTGCTTACATAATTATACAGGTTTCCGGTTGGAATATTAATTTCCGGTACGCATCCAGTACCGCACATTCAGTTCGTTTAATGAATTATAAATGTGTAAAAGGGAAACTAACATAAATATTAAGCGTTCTTATTAACAGTATACAATGCGGTCCATATGTATGAAATTTTAGATTTCTATTTAGCAATATAAAGTTTTTTAAAGTTGATGCAATCATAACTGAGAAAATTAATTTTCTAAATGTAAAATTCTGATAATGTCTATATCACAAAACTTTACGTAGAATGATGATAATAATGTCTCATAATATTTAGAATGTATTTTTCAATGATTAAATACTCCAAATTACCAACATTCACTTCTTGACAATAACCGAGGCGATTTTGGAACTCTCGTACAATATTTTGTATGACCGCAGGGGTTATTTTGTTAATTTCTTCCGTTATCCTAACTTTGAAATCAGCAATATCAGAATCAGTAATAATTAGGTAGTTTCGTATCTGTTCTGCAAAACAACAGGAAAAAAGCTTTGAAGATATTAAAATATTTAGTCAAAGAGCCAAATAAACAATTGATTGGTTGCTGTTATTTAGATATTTAAAGTTACTAAAAGGCGTCAGTATAATATTTGTGCGCGTATTAAATTTAATTATGGCTCATTTGTCCGAGACTCAAAGGATAGACATTGTAATTATGATGTTGTGGTAATAAAACAAGAGCTCAAAAGGTTTGTGAAATTTTTAATAATAAATATCCTAGTCAAGACATTTCACAGTTTATAGTATACAATTTCTTCATAGTCCCAACATACACACAGCATTACCTTACGAGATATCAATAAGACCTTTGCGATCAAAATGACGTGAATGCGAAAACTTCAGTTTTACAGGAGATTTAAAAAATAATTTGCAGTAAAGAGCATGTAAAATGCTTGTTATAGAAGGCAGCGCAAACTTTCATCTGTTAGTCAGTTCAGCGATATTATAAAATATGTATCGCTGTATAAATATAAATGAAGAAATAAAAAGCGTATTTCATTTTTTTCATTGAACGTAGGTAACAGCAGCTGATATTTCGTCGCAAATACCCTACAGCGGTTGTGAGTGAGTTATGTTCTTGTTCCCCTTCGTCTGGAATGTATTTCCTATATCATCTATGAACTTTTTCCCATATGACATATTTTTGCATTTACATCAATGTTCTTCCGGCACAGCAATGTACGAATGGTACTATCAGTTACATCATACTCGCTGTGAATAGCACATATTTCTCTGTACGTAATGAAATTCATTATCAAATTTCACTCATTTTCAAAAATTTATTAATGACAATTTCTTATGTTTTCTATTCTTATCACGTATTTTGGGCAACTACATTTCATTGGCATGCTTATAAGCAAGTTGTCCAATATATTTTTTGCAATTTCTGCCCAAAGAGTTGTGGAAGGAAATTTCTAAGCTCCTGGTTTCTAATCGCAAATTGTAGTCGTCAATGTGGTTTGATACTGATCCCATGCTCTATGGGATCTGGGTGAAAACGGTAGATCGAGGCAACTTTTATTTGTTATTCCCCCTAAAACCACTGCAGCCTGATGTTGTATCGCATCAATCAAAATGAACTGGGCGCGTATAACGGCAAAAAATTATAGCAGTATGTTGGCCACCACTAGATACTTATATACATGTTCTGTCATGTTTCCAAGCAATACAATCAACTCAATACAGCCATTACAACAACTTCCTACCCAGATCATTATTATTCCTACTCGAAAGAATGAATTTCTTTAACAGGTAAGTGATGCCAAGACGTCAATGGATATATCCATATTCTTCCTCGTCTACTAACTGAAAAAAGACCATGTGTAAAGATAGGTGCTTTCTATTTATTACACCAGTCTTAGTGTTCCAATGGTTGAGCTAATATTTGTTACCTATGCTCTTATAACAATGGTACCCTTCTCAAAAGTCACCTGGATCTTAAATTAGCATTACTGATTTTTCTCTTGGTAATATCGAGACACAAACACATCTTACATTAAAAAGTCTTTTTCCCAGGATTCTGCGGGTATTATGAGGATTTTGCGGACGTTACTCTGGACCTTCCATTTCTTCGTCTTTCGGCAACAGTTCCAGTTTCCTGGAATCTCGAAATGACACTTTGTGTCCGAGTAACCGACAGACTCTTTGATAGTGACCCAAAAAATCAAATGAAAAAATTTCAAAATTCATCATAAAAAAACCATTCCTGTCTCTAATGATAGCAAATTTTAATAACTAATTTCAAACAAATCCAAAATATTCTCTACTTTTGAATAATTGAATCCTGCACTGAAGCTACTTTTTACTATAATCCTCGGAACATATTAATGTAATGTTAACGTTTCTTTCTAACTACAACCTAACAACATCTTAACAGTGTTCACTATAATCAAGCAATGATCTTTATTAAAAAAATTCGTGTGCATTCCCTCAAATATGTGATAAATCACTTGAGTTTCACACTGATAGTGCTCCTCAATATGTATAAAAACTTAAAACACATTAAGTGATCGTAAAAATTGTACAACTAAACTAAAAAAGCAATCGCCTGTTGCTAAATAGCGAAGAGTTATTTGAAGTTTCAAACGTGACAGCAAAGTCTCGCTCATAGTATCCTTTTTTTCATTTTCCCTGCGACTTTATTCAGTAGCTCTTCAATTTTTTCTTCGTTCATCTTTAAATGATTTTTATAACTTTCCAAGTCTCCCAAAACCAATTCTTTTGATATAGCACCCCATTTATTTCTACGTAACATCCACTCTCTACGACGTTTTCTTCGTTTCTGGTTTTTAAAAATATTCTACAATTAATTTGCTAATTTTAAGCATACTTCGCGGACAACGGTTTTCATTTTGTGGCAGAAAAGTATTGAAACTTAAACGGCTGCCTTATGTATTCGGCAAATTGGGCAAACGTGTGAGATTGCTTCAGCGAAACTACCGCGCTTAACTAACTATTGTGTTCTTAACTATATCATGATGATTATTGAACTCTCCATTATGGTTATCGTTTACAGTATTTATATCTTAAAAATGCGACTTTTAGTGAAATCAAATGTTACTAATATTACTATAAATTATGAACGAAATATCAGATCATCATAAAATTTTTACGGCCACCTTTGAACACTTAACTTAAAAATTTATATTGTAATTGCACCTATATCATGAACATCAAAATATAAATAGAATCATAATAGAAATTTATTTTTTCGTTAATCCTTACATTTCAAAAATATAGCAGTGATTAATTAAATGATTTGTTGTTTTATTAGAATTTAGAAAATAGAGCTATAAATTTTACTCAAATTATTTAGATCTTTTTTACCATTCATAGCTTTTTCGTTCTTATGAATGTGAACTATTTCTAAAAATTCTCTTTTTCGTGAAGAATTTTTGAATCTTTATAATTAAATTTATGTTTTTTTGATATCTCATGATTCGTTATTGCCGTTTTATTTATATTGATGACCTTTTAGTCTATTTTCTAGATGCTGGATTGTTTGCTCTATGTAGACAGCGTCAAAATTAGTACAAGGCACTTGATATAAGATATTTCTTTTTTGTTTATTATGTCTTTTATAAATTATACTAATATCATATTTATTGAAATAATTCGATAGTTGTTGGAAAAGTCCATGTACATACGGTAAGGAAAAATATTTTATTTGTTGTGTATCATTTAATTATTTTCTTTCCATGCAGTTTTTGCTTTTTGAATAGCTAAGTATCTATATTCAGGATCTGATAGTTGGATAGATCTATCAGT
The DNA here is from genome assembly GCF_026250575.1 of Diorhabda carinulata. Taxonomy (NCBI): domain Eukaryota; kingdom Metazoa; phylum Arthropoda; class Insecta; order Coleoptera; family Chrysomelidae; genus Diorhabda; species Diorhabda carinulata. The sequence continues at coordinate 20,048,242 of NC_079462.1, forward strand.
CGAACTTATTATCACTGATCTTTTTTGTGACATAGGATGTCATGAATTGAAGTATAAATATTTTAAGGACCAAGTTGGCTTCGTATACCATTCTGTTTTTAAGTTATTGTTAATTTTATACAGTATGGTGCAAATGAAAGAAATAAATTCGTTATTTCGTAGGCCGGCGATTTTAAGGAAAAATCCTGAAACCTGATTTTTATTTTAAAACGGGCTATTCGTAAGGATACCTTTTTATTTTTAAATGGAAATCTGGGTGTTGTAATACATTATTTGAAAGGTCTTTTAAATACCTATTCAGCCATATCATTATGTACAGTAATTAATTTCTGTATTTGTTTAATAAATTAATAAAATTTTATGATTACAATAAATATTTAATATGTATTACTCATTAAATACAACAAAACCTAAATTAAATGCTCAAATTGTTTACCTTCAGCTAAAATACAATGAGAAAGACGTGCCGCGAACTCTTCTCGGACCTTCTCTATAACTTCCGGAGTTATTTGTGCAATCTCAATACGTATCCTTTCTTTGAGTTCATTGATGTTTTGTGGTCTAGTTTGGTACAGTTTACTTTTCAAGTATCCCCGTAAAAAGAAATCAAGAGGAGTAAAATCAGGTGACCTAGGCGGCCATTCTATTGTTCCTCTTCGACCTATCCAGCGATTTGGAAAGACGTTGTTCAAATAGTTGGGCACCAATACAGCATAGTATGGAGGCGCACCATCTTGCTGCAGCCATAAATCATTTCTGTTTGGAAACAGCCGGTTCAATTCAGGTAGCAAGAAGTTTTGAAGAAATTCTAAATTACGAGGACCTGTTAAGTATGGCCCAATAATCCTATTATCTATTATTTCCGCCCAAACATTAACTTTCTCTGGGTATTGAGTACGGTACTCTTGCATCCAGTGTGGATTTTCTGTAGCCCAGTACCGATAAGTTTGATGATTGACATGACCGTTTAGTAGAAATGTAGCTTCATCCTAGAAAAGAGCCTTTTTTAAAAACATCGGATCTCTGTTATTTTGTTCCATCAAAATTTCAAAAAACTCAATTCGTCTATCAAAATCATCTTCCATAAGCTCTTGTACTAAACTTTCTTTGTAGGGATGCCACTTTTCCTTCTTTAGCTTTCTAAGAACTGTTGAACGGTCCATGTCATTATCTAATACTACTTGCCGTGAACTGGTATGGGGATTGAAAGGCTAACAGAACATCTAGTTGTTTGTTTTCTGATATTAATTTTCAACTACCTTTAGAGAGGTCTTTGACATGACCCGTTTCTCTGAATTTCTTCTCAATTTTGCTTATAGTGGATTGTGAAATTGGTTCTTAGTTGAGGTATTTATTATCAAATAACGTACATACTTCTTTCTGAGTACGTGCTTTATCTCCACAACCAATCATTATTAGAATTTCAATTCTCAGCTTCATATTGATAGATACAAATACTTTTTGAATTCGTCTAATACAATAATACTTTCAATCATATGACAGAAAGTTAATTATGTCCAAGTGTTAATGTTGATGTTGATACGGTAACTAGATTTTTAAACAAGGTAAAAAGTAGGTAGATAAAAAATTTCACCAGTGACGCCCTTACAAAATTTATTTTTTTGTTTCAATAAATACTTCATACCAATACTTAATACATTTTATTAAGAAATCTGTTGAAATTTCGTAAATAATATTTATGACAATACGCAAATCAATTACTGTACATATTGATATAGGTATTTAAAAGACCTTTCAAATAATGTATAACAACACCCAGATTTCCATTTAAAAATTTTAGCGATGGCGTCATCACGCTCATATAGACGACGTCAAAAATAGAAAGGTATCCTTACGAATAGCTTGTTTAAAAACAAAAATCGACGGATTTCGGGATTTTTCCTCAAAGTCGCCGGCTTACGAAATAACGAATTTATTTCTTTCATTTGCACCATACTGTATAATGTGACACCAAGAAAATTTTATTATTTTGTTCGGTTTCGATTGTGAATTGAAATTTTTTATGATAAAAATTGAATTTTTTATTCATGTTCTCAATTTTATTCGTTGGTACGGCAGTAATGCAATTTACATATCTGAAAAAGAATGGAATATTTATATCAAATTTGCTTAGGACAGTTTTCTAAAGATCTTCCATTACTATTTGTGCTGTAACACTTGAAATGGAAGCTTTCATAGTACAACCATCAATTTGTTTGTATATTTCATTTTCATATTTGAAGTATGTCGTTGTAAGTGTGAGTTCTATAGCTTCAATAAATTTGTTTCGAGGTATTTCCGTACATTCTTTAATTTTGTCATATTTTTTATTAAAATATTGTTCACAATGGAAATATTTGTATATAAAGATACCACATCTAACGAAATAAATACATATTCGTGAACTTTTAATTTTTTCTTTGAAACCCCATGTATTTTTGATATAGTATTTGTTTTGATATAAAATTTTTTCAAAATATTTTTCAAATAATTATTCAATGGGGTGAGAGATATTTAAATACTTGAAACAATCGGTTGAAGGGGAATGTCAGGCTTGTGCAGTTTGTGATTTCTATTTATCTATAATTTATATTTGGAATTAATGATAATATTATAAGCATCAGATCTTATTTTATTTTGAGTTTTGTTATTTATATAATTGGTGTTGCATTTAATATTACATAAGATATTTGTCATAGGTAATTATTTGTCACTAGAAATATTTTATGCAAAATTGTGACCTAAAGATAAAACTTCTCACAGTTCATTTGGTATGATAGTATCAGTTAAATTTTCAATCCATTTTTATTTTATTTCATTCGTATTTTCAGTAATAGGTTATTGTTTTAATATTAGGTTATTAATTTTCCTTATATTTTTCTCTTTGCATTTATTAAAAAGTGGTTAAGCTCTTTCTCGACATTTTTCTTTCAATTTTTGTGAAATATTAATAGGAATTACTTCACTTATTCCAACTGTTATGTTTTTTAAGTCATTTTCTATTTCTCTTATTAGAATATTTGATTCGGTAATAGATAGTTGTATCATTTGGAAAATAAACCTAGATAAAGACATTAACAGAAGTCAAAAGGTCAATTTTCATCTTTCAAAAATTATTAAAAAAAAAAACTAATTTTAAAACAGAAGAGACCTAGAATCAAGATCATTTATAAGCAGAAACATATCAAAAGAAGAAAGAAAAAAGAATTGAATAAATTTATATCATCTATAACTTGATTGTTTCAATATTTAGTTTCAATATCGAATAATTAATTGAGCAAAAAGAAATTATAAAAATGTAATCTCGATGGAAATAAAGGATAAAACAAAATAAATGAATAAAATTTCTCTAGAGACATCAATAAAGTTCTTTAAGAATTTATTGCTCTCAAACTTTCTGTTCCATCAAAGAATTTATAGTTGACGTCACAGTGAGACTTTATGCGAATGACTACCTCTCGGAGAATCAGCAAATAAAAGTTTCCTACGAAATTAGAATGTACTTTTCCTGAATGTAATAGTCAAGCAATTTTTCAAATTGATCATCATTATTTTTTAGGAAGTATTTATTACTAGCTTTCTAATAGCGGCATGTACGGCCACAAATCCATTAAACTATGCTGCCTACCAACAACATCCAACAGCAGTAGTCACCCAAGTAGTTCAGCCAAATCCAATTGTTCAACGGACAGCGGCAGTAGTTCAACCGGCAACGATAGCGTCGGTGAATGTACCAGTGGTACAAACTCGAGTGGAGCCATACGATCCAAATCCCCAGTATAGTTATGCTTATTCGGTAAATGATCAAAGTACAGGTGAGTACACATCACCATTACTAATATATATATATAAACTAGAGGGAAAAGACAACAAGAGAGGTTAAAATATGGTAGGAGTAGTAACGCCGAAGCACTAAGATATGATGAAAAAAGAAAGAATTTTTATTTATTAGATTTATTTATTAGATTTATTTATTAGATTATTGGATAAAAGTTTATGAAAACTGTATTCGATGAGGAAGACCATTATTATGGGTTTTTTAATAACAGTGCCAGTTTCATTAAAGAAAGTGTGTATCGCAGATATTTTTTCTTGGGAAAAGAAATCACGTTGGGGATGTATAAAGTTTAACTCAACGGCAATCTGCAGTAATCAATCAATTTTTACTCTAAGTATATGGAATTTTAATTTTGATATAGATAACTCATTAATTAGAACACTAAGTATTTACATTTAACACTTTTGTTAAAAAATTGTTGATATATTTGCTAAAATAATAACAAGCTAAAGAAAAGGAGAACTTTTCGAAGGAAAGCTACTCACTTCCTTGAGTGACATATATAAATAAAAACATAAAGCAAAAGATAAAGCCACGTTAAACTATAGTAGATCAAACTGTCTATAAGTCATAGCATGGCAGATCTTAAAAGTTAGAAGAAAAAGCAATGTAATGGGTAGAAGAAAATAGCTTCTAATTACCTAGAGGATGAGAGTCCATTTAGTCAATGTACTCCATTTCGCAAATCCATTCAGCCACGATGAAAAACTTTTTAGTATTTTCACTCCAAATTCTAGTTTATTACAAATCATAGCTTGATTATTACAATTCTGATTTTATTATTCGAAGCTGATCATCATTTTATTTTTTTCTTCGAAGATAGTCATAATTTGAATTTATTCAAGATAGATTTTCATATTTCGCGTAAAGTACTGATTTTTTGTCTTCCTTTGCATGCTCTTTTGCTTACCATCATAGTTTTTTCACTTTTAACAGTTCCTCGTACTGTAAAAGTATTCGCCTAACAGTCAAATCTGTTTTCAGCTTCAATTTCCTATTATTATGGGTTTCCACATGACCTTCACTACCAAATCACGTAACATTTGTAAAACTAAGTTTCAAAATAACTTTATTGCGACTATTTCTATTTCTTTTAGGTGACTCGAAAAGCCAGCATGAAACACGAAGCGGTGATGTAGTTAGAGGTCAATACAGTTTAACAGATCCAGATGGTACAAGAAGAACAGTAGATTATGCTTCAGATCCATTTAATGGTTTTAATGCTGTCGTACAAAGAACCATAGCCGTCCGACCACATTAAAAGTCTGCAAATGATTACAGCACTTATAGAAATAAAAATGATCTGGTTTTTGTAGCTTCTTATGAAATGAGTAAATAAAGTTATTTTATGTAGTTATAAATTGTATCATTAGCATAAAACGTAAACATTGTAAGTCTGGTGAAAAATATAACAGAAACTTAAATATTCCATCTAGCAAAATACATAGTGTTCCGGAACTTGATGCCAAAAATTCGGGCGTGAGTAGATGACGTGAAAATATTGCTATGACATAAAAAATTTCTTAACAAAAAGGTACTCTTTGTTTAACTCAATAAAATTGATAGTTTAGGAGATATGTAGATTTTTCGATCGTTGTACATGCCAAGGAAACCGTGTGCCATAAAGAAACATTCTGAAAAAAAATTACAAAAATTGTAAGTATTTAGTGAAAATACTTAGGAGGTATTAAAACACAATCAAATATTTCCAATTGTACTGCATACTGTCGAACTTCGTGTTACTTACATAAGGAAAAAATTGAAACGTAGAAAAATTTAGTTAGTTAGCCTACAACTTTTCAAATAAAAACAAAAAAAACTATAATAAATGTTAGAGGTGGTACCATGCACTTGTGGAGTATACGGAAGATATTTCTTTGAACTTTGATTCCAAGATTCTGCCTTATAGCGTCATATTGGAAGTTTATTCTATCGATAATTTCGTTCCTCGTCATTACCGGTGTTGTATATACCAAATTTTTAAGGTATCCCCTAAAAATTAATCAATTGTATTTAATTATTACTCACTATTCTTCATTTCAATTGTACCGAGAAGATTTTCATCAGTCCATAAACGTAAATTATTATTAATGAAACATTTAAATATCCTCCGTAGACTCCGGAAGTGTGTAGAAGTGCAAGGTGCCCACTTCGAACATTTATTATAGTTTTTTTTGTTTTCATTTGATAAATTGTATGGTTACCAACTATATTTTTCTACATTTCAATGTTTTCCTCATGTGAGTATTACTCATTAAGAGTGGTTAAAGTATAGTAAAGTATAGAACAGTGTAATGACATATATGTGAGATATATAATCTAAAATCGTTGAGCTCGCTATGCCATTGTTTTCCTTCACTCAGTAACCTAATCTTGACCTACCAAACTCGTTTCTAAATTTTTTTATAAATACAAATATACATTTCTTAGTTAGTAATAAAATGTTCATAATTCCCGAAAATTGACGAGATAAAAGCCGAACATGACGCCTCTCAGTCGCTTAGTAGCAATTGTGTTTTTCGACACCACGATTTTGCATACAAACTGAGCACCTTTTGTAGTGTTTTCAATGTCCATACCTACTACAAATAAACTTTGGTTGAGAAAAGTACAAAACGGGCATACACGTCAAGTGCGCGAACTATACTGTGAGCCCGGCGCAAACCTGTGAGTGTAGACTGTTGGCAATCCAATCCGCGATTTGCGTGCGAGTCTGAGTCAGCCTTAATACAATTTTGTAGTGACGGAAACCATTCACAGTTCTATATATGAAATAATATCGATACAAATGCATTCAGCAAAGGAAAATTTTTCCTTTCTCAGCGCTAATTCTAAAATATACCTTTTTTTACATATCCCACACAATTTGCAAATCGTTATAATGCTATTCTGAAATACAACGTTGAAAAAACAGTAGTAACAAAGAGGACTATACGGCAAAAAGAAGAGTTACAGTTCAACGAGATTCTTAACAATTGTTTCCACAGTACACTATTCCTAAATGCTTAGGAGATGCTTGCATCAAGTGATACTGTTAAATGAGTGAGTGAGCCAAAAATACAAATTATTTTACATCACAATAGATTGTTGATTATTTGGGTCGTTTTGGCTTTTCAGCCACTCCACACATATACCTAGGATATATTTTCTACAATACTTTGCATCTCATTATTTGGCTTTCAAAATACTTATACTACTCTTTACGAAAGCTATTTGTCTGGCGTTTTCATGTCCCACTAGGCAGAGAATTCGCAGAGTAGATGATCTGCTGTTTCTATGGCTTGCTCGCAGAATCTGCAGTTGTCGTCCTCTACAATGCCTATCGTCTTAAGGTGATTTAATGCCATTTCTGGATTTAACGAGCAGTTATCAGCAATGGTTTTGAATTTTTTAGATTGTCTTAGGCATAGAATGTTTCTCCAGGAAGACTGAGAATTCTTTAGTCATCCCTTCAATTTATTATTTATATGATATCTCAGTAGGTCTCTGAAGCATAATATGGATTCGTTGCCAATTTTTTAGCAAATTCACTTTGACTTTCCAGCCACTCTGCACTTTTATTTAGAATATTATTTCCTACAAGACTTTGCATCTTATTATTCTGCTTTCAAAATACGTATACTCCTCTTTAAGAAAGCTATTTGTCTGGCGTTTACATGTCCCAATGGGCAGAGCATTCGCAAAGTAGATAATCTGCTGTTTCTATGGCTTGCTCACAGAATCTACAGTTGTCGTCATCTGCAATGCCTATCGTCTTAAGGTGGTTTAATGTCATTTCTGAATATTTCGAGTAGTTAACTGAAATGGTTTTAAATCTTTGTTTGTTTAAACCCCTACGCTAGCTTGGACATTCTTCTTAGAAGATTTTCTATCGAAACAATCGAGAGCACAATATGTTTATTGCTGGGAAGCCTGATTTCATTCCTCGACAGAGCATATTTTGGAGCTATCCTCTGAAGTTGGTTCAATCGAATTGAAAGCGAGTATTTTGAAATAAATGTGTATATTATTGTTATAACGTAAATGTTTTAGTCAGTTCAATTATATTATTAAGAAAAGTTATAACTTCAATATATATCCATTTAATCAACACGGGCAATATTTTGCTACGGTAATAAAATTCTAAACTGAAAAAGAAATATCTGTAATTTTATTGAACATTAATTAAATATTATTTTAGCACTCAAGTACACCTTCTAACTTTGATTTTTATCTACCTGTTTTATTATAAATACATTCAGTTTCAGATAAATTGAACGTGTTTTTGTAGTGTGTTATGAACATATCATATTTTAGACATTAAGTAAACATTTACATACCGTTAATAAAAGTAATGCTTAATGATTTTTTTAATGAAACCTCTAATTCTAATATATCGATCGTAAAAGTTTTAAAACAGCTATAGGAAAGATTTTTCAAACCTAAAGCCGAGTTATAAATATTTATCTATAACTGTTTTAGATATTTACCCCAAGCAATTTTATTTAGCCCGTATTTTAATTTTTATCGAGTCGTAAAAATTTACAAAAATTGCTTTAATTTTCGTTTAGTTCCAACCTCAGATATAATTGAGATTAAGCTTGAGTTTCAAGAAATTTCTTAAAATAATATCTACTCTATTTAGGATACGTTACATCATATGTTTAATTTTCAAATGAATATAAATGAAGTTCAAAATGCCTGCATTATTTTATTTTTTTAATATTTTTACTTTTTTACGTTAGTGAAGTTTGGAAACTACTTGTCTTACTGCCTTACTCCTAAGCAGTAAGCACTAAAGTCACCTTTTGGTCAGTAACTTCGAGACGATACATTTTTCTTCGGGATATAAAATGTTTGTTTGTAAAATATTTATCCTCACCAAGTGCATCGAGCGTACAGGCACATTTAGAAAACATTTCCTGCATCTAGCGCACAGTACCTGTGTTGAAACCGAGTTTTTTGGCCGAGCGCATAAGAAAATTTTATCTGCCGAAGTGAAGTCCTAGAGATGGGCAAATATACGAGCTTTTAAGTAATTATTATCATTAAGATGAAACGAAAGTCCATCAGCAACACCTAAGATTTTCCAAAATGAGCAAATGTTCAATATTATATAAAATATTGAACAAAAATTGAAAGAAAAAATTATTTTTTCTAAGAATGAGTGCATTTTTGGTATTAGGTTCAAAATAATTAGAAAATTGCGTATCTTGAATTTTCCATAAAAAAGACTTTTAATTTAAGAATGATTTGGTTAGCTTACGTTAGTATAGGTAAGGTTAGGTAGGGTTAGGTTAGTTTAGGTATAAAATCTCCGTCATAATTTGTCTGACTTTGACTCTAATCACATTGATGTAAAGTATCAACTCTTTGTTACTCCGTTGTTAATTATTTACGGTAATAAGCATTTCAAGCTAAATACAGGGATTGAAAAGATACCGTCTTTATACCTCCAAATGTGGGTTCGATGCACCCTCCTATATAATCTGTGCGCTTGAACCACCGTGCGCTCGATGTACGCATTCCTTTAGGATAGGACGATACCAATATTGAACTATCAAAGGAAGATAAAACAGTTTCAAAGTAGCCATTTTACAAAGAGAAGCAAAGATTATGTTACTAATTGGTTACATTTCTCGTGCGAGCTATCTTCTATTAAAATGCGTAGCAACTGTGTGTCAAAACGTGGGATGTAGAGCTGAGATATAAATATTAAAAAATTCGAAGTGTATAAAAAGTGAAAAACTCACAAAGAAAGAGTGACAAATATCGTGCTTAGTATTTGGCTTAAAAAGAAAAGAAATAGAAAAAACATTTTGTAGATATGTTCAAAAGTGCACCGCATTGTTTTCTACAATAAAAGTTTAGTTAGTGTGGGACAAAAACAAAAATCTTTCACAATCTTAGCTGCTTTGGTACATGAAGGCTTTTTTGGAAGAACCAATGATGAAGTTATAAGTACATTTCATCAGTTTTTCTCATCGAAGCGGGATGAAAAGGTTCTTACCCTCTAGCTGAATGGCTTCTCAACTTAAAATAAAAACTGGTCCTTGTTTCCATTTTTTCTATATATGATCAACTCAGATGATATAGACTGCAACAGATATTGTTTTAAATGTTTTAACAACAGGCCAAAGCTTCACAAAGTGGAACTTCTAATGCTGAAATACCTCACAAAAGACAGAAGTGCTTCCAATGGATTTGAAGAACTTCTTTGTTCATTCTTCACACTACAAGTTAAGCCACACAAAACCAAGGTCTTATTTGAAAAAAACTGTGGAAGTTGTGGTATCCAGAGGTGGTATAAAGTATAAAGCTCAACTTTTTGGAATCCCAACTAACAACGACAAACTTTCTACCTGGACCAATATGCAAGAGAAGTATATAGGAATTACAAGATACTTGGAGGAAAAAATCTTCTACCATTTTGGTTGAATCTTTCTGAGAAATATACTAATGGAATATTTTCCCCTACTGGTGTTATATGTGTAATATCTAATATCTTGCTATACAATAATTCCTGATAAACTGTTGTAAAATTGTCTCTTTTATCCACAACGTAACTGATCCTAAAATGTCAAAAATTGAATTTTTAAATCATGTTATAAAATAACTAACAACATGAACCATGCCACTACCTTTTAATGAAAGATATTATCCACGAAGTTAAGGTTTACAACGCATACCGCAGGTGAATAATGATCTAACCAAATAAGTCATTAAATGCCAGTAAAATATTATACCTTTTCCATGACTAACCGATAAATTTAATACTTATAACTAATATATAAAATTAATCAAACTTTTCAAGTAATATCATCGTTTGCAATTATAATTGAACTTCTCAAATATTTACTATTGAAATATTCCTAATAAAAACCTTTAACATAACTCCACAAACTCATAAATCAAATTACTTAGATATCGTGATTTTAGCTGATATGTGACAAATGAAATTTGTGTTGCCTATACAGAGTAAAGATTTATATTAAAGCAAGTCTATTATTCATGAGTTGTTCATACTTCAGCAGAACAGAAAATTGGATAATTCAATTTTGTTTATATAAATATAAGTTGTGTGTCTTTAAAATTGGTAAGTTTAATGATATACGAAAACTACGTTCTAGAAAGAGACTTACATATATAACAGAAATAGTAATATTTGAATAATAAAAATTTCATTCTAGTTGGGTGATTTCTTATTCATTCCATAATGTGTCTAAAGTGATTAGTCTCATGCCATAGAACCATCAGAGATTAAGGAAAACGCTGCTGCCGAATTGCTTTCAAACTTATTCAATTAGGTGCGAATCTGGGGATTTTGGAAGCGATAAATTTTATCTGGTGGATATGGTCCAAGGTTTGTCTAGCTAAATGTAACCGATATGAACAGTTGGATTGTGAAGTGTTCTGAAGTCATTAGAAGTGTTACGACATCTAGCTAATAACTTCATGAAACGATTTTGATCCACTGTTGTCGTGTGTCTCTGGCTCTTCTTGGTGCCCCCTCTGATACATTCATATTGGCTCTGAGAAAAATGACCTCAAGTCATTAGGAGTGCCACCCCGTCTAATAACTTCAACAGTACGATGTACATACTGCTCAACAAAAAACTCACATTTGCTCCACCATCATGCATATCTAAGCATAGCCGGAATTCATATATGAACACAATGGAAATCTATTCCTAATTCCAAGCTGTTCGTTCTTGACACTACTGAAGTTGATTTTGTTCTCTTGCAGATAAGACCTCTCATGTTCTGTAAACTATTTAGTCGCTATTGGTGATGAGATATGACATCTAGCTAATAACTTCAAGAAAAATGTTGACCCACTGTTGTCATGTGTCTCTGGCTCTTCTTGGTGCCCTATCTAATAACATCTTGACAACAGAATCAGAAGTTATATTTATTAGAATGTACGGATTATTGTAAATATCCACATAGTATAAAATAAATTCAGTTTCTGTATATGTTTAGTCACCTGCCAATTCCCCGTGGCTTCTAACCGCTCTGTTGCCAAATTCTTAATAGACATCATTACACACAAAGGGTTCATTAGATGTTGTGTTCTGTGTAGGTAGCAACTTCAATAAATCTGGACGAAATATTCTCTATAAATAGATTCTCTAACATACTTAAAACGATGGTGGTTTAGTACCACTACACCAACAATCAGAATTACATGGACAAGTAAACTAATCTTGAGTCTCTGAAGATTCACACATGTTTATAGAAACGCTCATCTGACAGGTATATGTGTTTCACCAACTGTTAGGTTAGGTTCTAAAAATTCCAACTTAAATATATTTTACTTTAAGGAGAGCACATGTTATTACAAAATGTGGAATTTAGAACCATGCCTCTTTTGGAAGAATTCGCTCTGTTTGAGATAAATAAAAAACAACACGCTTTGGAAATAATTTATTTATAAATAATCTAATCTAAAATAAGTTAGTTTATATGTCTTTTTGGGTTAACAACATTCACATCAAGTTTTTTTACTCTTTTAATAGCATAATAAACTGAAAACCTCTGTAAAAATAAACCAACAATAATTAAAATGAGAGAAATAAGAACGTCAATATTATAAATGAATTTAAAAAGTTCAACAAACAATAGGTGCTATCTATGTGACGATTCTAATACTGCTTGTCAAAAGCATACCAGAGACACTTATACTGTTATATAACAAAATTTGATTAGTATTTGATAAATAAGATATGAACATTTTATTTACAGTTTAATAAAGTTCATACACCACTTTTAACCCTCTACCGCATATAAACCCATATATGTTTCACCAGTTTTAATATTTTTTTACTCGTTATTTTGCACAAGCAATAACTATACGGATGGTGGACATTTTAGTTGTTATGTTGGCAATACGAAAATGTTTGTTGTTGTCTATTGTCGACAGTCATTTTGGTTATAGCCTCACTTTACTACGCTTGTGTGAAGTGTAACTCATTATCTATAAATACTTTACTACGTGAAAATGGTAAGTTTTGCGGCGATAAAAAAATAAAACATGGTGCTGTTATTGTATTATTTCATATAAGTTATTTAATGTTCACTTTTTTGCTTATTTCTATCATATTGGGGGTCTGCGAATGGCATGAGATCATTTTTCCTTTCTTGCAGAATGGATCCTGCTCAGAACCATGTTAATATTATACCTGGAGAAGGCTCACTTAGTGATGATGAATTAGCTTCAGATTCTGATTTTTATTGGAGCCACGCAGTTGCCAGAGTTTATTGAAAAACTTGAAACACCAGCAGATTTCCTTGTTTTTATTTTCTGAGGATTCCACATTCGCGGATTGCTCAGTAGCAATTACCTAGGACGGTTGTGTTTTCGACATTACGATTTTGCATACAAAATGAATACCGTGTTGAATAATGAACTCTCACTTATTGAATGTCGTCGGTATTGTGGGACGGTAATTTGAAAAACTGAAAACTACATGACGTGTATACGCGTCAAGAGCGCGAACTATATTGTGAACCCGGTACGAAACTGCGAGTATAGACTGTTCGACAAACCCACTAACAAACAAGAAATATATATATATATATATATATATATATATATATATATATATATATATATATATATATATATATGCCAGAAAAGGAGTTGAAAAAACAAGAATGTGGATTTTTCATTGAAAAGGTTGCTACCATTGACGAAGTTAATGTTGGTACCGTAACTTGGTTTGATAATAAATCGGATAATATGCCAAGGGAGTTTAAAAAGAAAAAACTGTACAAAAACATTAATTGCCCTTAAGCAGTTGAAGTATATAAGCGGCATATGAAGAGCGTTGATTTATTGGACTCTATGATTGGTTTCTATTCGCAATCCCAAAAAATGGTATAAACGAATATTTTTTCATATGACAGACATGAGTGTTGTGAATGCTTGGATTCTTTGGCAAAGAAACAATTCCTACGTTTACTTGTCTCTATTTGATTTCAAGCAAGCTGTTTCAGAACACGCAAATCGGGTAAAACTGTGATGGCACGAAAAAGAGGGCGTTCTGTAAATCAAAGCAGAGATGTAACACCAGTTTCTGCACTACATCCAATCCAGGCACACCAACTATACCAAAGAAAATGAGGAAGTTCCTGCCAGACATCAATATGTACATTTAAGCTCCGTGAGAACTGATAAAATAGACCAGCCTGAATGGATGAAAAACCGACAAAAATGTCAATTTTATAGCCAAAAAACTTACACAAAGTGTAGAAAATGCATGGTTTTCTTGTTACAACTACAAACAAAACTGTTTATCAGCATTTATGATTAAAATTATTGTGGTTAAATTTATATTTATTTCTTTATTCTTCATACGAACCCATATATGTATGTACTTTTTTTATTAAAATTTGTTTGGGTGCATACGAACCGATACACGACTTCTTTTTTCTTAGTTTATGTAAGTAATTTTTTAATTTTCATTTTTGTAATAAATTTTTTCATAATTCATGCAGTAGAGGATTAAATAAACTACTATTCTCAATATTATATTGACCAAGAGATTTTGTGAATTCTCTAAAATCCTATACAGAAAATTCTATGACTTGATAAAATACTGAATAATCATGAAAGATCATATTAATTAAAGCTGAATGTATAGTGAAGGGTGAATTTTGATATTTATTGATGGTTATAAGATTCGATTGTTGTTCAATTTGCCCATTGTATGGTGTTCAAGGTGAGAGGACCAAGACTCACATTAGCTGATGGGGAGAAAACGACTAAAATATATCTGCACTGTATTACAATCACATGCACTTGTTTGACTGAATTTTTGTGTAACTGCATCATGAAAAAATTATTTATATCAGTCTATATTATTGATACATTACATATTTATTCCAGTCTATGTGCAATAACATGTTTTAATATTTAAGACTTTTTTATTTCATGACAAGTGGTATTTACTACATTAATTTATATTATAATACTGTATTAATCTAATAATATATGTGTGTTGCCTTGTAATTGCAATCTTTCACAGTATCGCGTTAGAAACATTTTCCTAGCTTGGTTATCATAAATACTTCTGGAAAGATGGGAATTCTTTGTCCTCGAGATTTATTTGCTACAAAAAGCAGCATATTAATCCTGACCAATCCATTAGTACAGATTCCTCTTGGAGTGCAAAGAATCATTATATGCTTGTGAGACATTAGTCACCATAGTGAATTTATATTTTTCAGAATTTCAAAAAAATCTGATTCGGGGTTTGATATTTTGTTCAAAATTCAATTCTGACAAACACCAACATTCCTTTAATTATTTTATGAACTCTGGATGTTTAAGTTATCTACTTAACGAAACACTGAATAAATTGAAAATAAAGGCGTCACACTTGTTGATTTGATTTTTTTTAAAATTTGTGTCATTTTGTTATTTATTTTTCTAACTCTATACAGTATTCGACAAATATAACAGTACATAGGAATATCAATGTAAATGTTTTCACGTTCAATTCCGAAATTGATTAAAACGTCGGGATGAATTATAATAAACTCAACTGTTCCATGATATTCATACTCCAATCAAAGACAATGTATAGGGAAAGTATAAGGTAAGATTTGTCTTTGCCTTGTGTTTGTAATATTGAATGGATGAAGTTTTTTGAAATTATGATTCAATATCTAAACAATAAGGACATTCTTTGCTTTTGAATGAATATACGATTTCAGCAAGACAGTTGACTGATTCACAATAAACATGAGGTTCAAAATTATTTGGTAAATACTTTTAATAAAAGGTTCCTTCACATATAATTACAGCTGATAGATATGAGACCATCTCATTGAGGATTGATCAAATATAAACCGGAATGTTTGAATAAACGCGCGAAAAATGTAGTATCGTAAAAGTGCCTGTTACGAAGTGTATAGAACAGCCGAAATCGCGTAATCTCGCTTTTCAGTGTACTTATAGCCTTATAGCCATGATCGAGAAAGATGTACCAGTTTCTTGAACAACGCATCATATTCGTTTTTTGGTCAAATATAATGTAAAATCCACGAAAGTTTATCAAAAATTACTTCGAGGATAAATGCCTCTCCAAGACTCAAGTATATGAATGGTGTTCTGCTTTACGAAAAGGACGAGAAGTGGTGGCAAACTTGCCGCATGTGCGGCGCCTAAGAACAAGGGTTACCGATAAGAGCGTCAGCGCTGTAGAAAAACGCATTTTGGAAAACTGATATGGCTGAAGAATTGGGCATAAGCGTAGATAATATTGAGCAAATAATTCATAACCCGCTTGGTTACCATAAAATTTCGGCCAGATGGGTGCCAAGACTTCTAACTTTTGAGCAGAAATTCACACGCTTGAAAATTTGTACGCCTCTCCGCAAATTGGGTTGGGAAACACTGGAACGCCCGCCTTATAGCCCCGATTAGTCGCCATGCAATTATTATTTATTCAGTTCATTGAAAGAGGCACTTGGCGGACTGCGATTTGAAAGCAAGGAAGGGTAGATGCCTTCGTGTGCAAATGATTATATGGCAAGCCAAGAGATTTTTAAAGGCATCGGAAAGCCTCTGGAGAGGTAGCAAAAGTATGTAGTGTGACATAGACTATCTAAAAGAACTGTAAAAAATGCAGCTCTATAACTTGATAATAAAATTTTTTTAATTTAAGAAGTGAATTATTGCGACTGAATTTTTTCATATTTGTTTTAATTTTTAGAAAATGATCGTTAATTTGTTTTTTATTAACATATACTTTATTTTTAAGCCGTTATACAACTAAGTTAGAATTTCTAAAACGTTGGGGATATTCATACTGAACACACTATTTACTACTCTAATTGACATGCGTTTTGATAAGCAAATTATCGTCTTCAGACGACAGTGTGTTCACTTGCAAAAGTGTCGACTTTTCTAGGGTTAAATTATTTGTGTCATAGATAATTTCTCAATCCAATAAATTACCGTCCAAATAGTCTGTTATGAGAAATCAATACTCATCTGCCTTCTATTATTTTGATACTAACTAAAACACCACAAAAATACGTAAATAGGAAATCTAATGGAACAAGTAAATTTATTATATTTGATCACGATGTTCTACTGAACTTTACACTAATAGATTGGATATAAGTTAATAAGAGATTTTACATTAATATGCCTATGTTCAGCAAAATGTTTTCCAAAACCCAAATAACAATAGATTAATTGATAATTTGTATAAAATATGAAAAAGTTAAAGTAATATTCAGTTTTGTATGAGCTTGTTATTTCTCTTCTTTTTCTGATTATGTTGACGAAAATGTGAAAAAATAGTTACGAAAGATTGAAACATGGGTATATAATATTTATATTTTAACAAAAAATTCTAAATCGAACTTGATTGATATTTTTTTTCATTACCATATTTCTCCTTAAATGTTATAAATGTCATTTAAATGTATTGTGTACAAAAATTATTGCTTGTCAGTATTCAACAATAAAACTGATTAATAAATCCTTTACAAAACATTACAATTTTTTTGACAATAACCTTTGGGTTAGGATATCCTTTGAAGTATATTCGACATATTGCACTAGTGTTCCATATCAATTCTAAACTCACATTATTTATATATAGTCTGGTTAAATTAGACCAAAAAATTAGAATGAAGCAACACAAATTCACACCAAGCTGAAAATCAGTGGAATTATTTGAAATATAATTAAAAATAAAATTTGAAAGTTCCCCATCATTCCCGTATATGGAAAAAATTTTATTCAAGGTCTAAAAAATGGGTTTTTTGCGATGTTTTCCTACGAGCCATCGTTTCAAAAAATTGTAAAATTTGTAAATTTTGTTTTTAACGATATTTTAAACAATTTTACTGATTTTCAGCTAGTTGGGAATTTATGTAACTTCGAATGTCTAAATTGACCTTACTAATAAATTCCAATGAAACTATTAGTTTGCATTTTATGAAAACATAAGCTCTAAATTATGTTGTTAAAATCCTCAATATTACAAAATATCTTAATCATAGAAAATTATTTTGAAAAAATCTAAGTTTCAATATTTCTAGTACACTCTAAGCATATATTTTCTCTGTTATGCTTTTTGACACTGGACGCAAATGTCATTGAGGCGGATCACACAGAAAAAAACACCATATATAGCTTTGGTAACAGACTATAGGTATTTTAACAGAAACTACATTTTGACGCTTGCCCAAGATGCACCTGAACCGTGCATATATCCTTCAATTCACTACATACATTATCAAGAACATTCTTGTTTGATTCAACAAAGGGTTTCAGTGGTTCATTTTGATTTATGTCGCCGTCACTTTTTATACAGCTTGCTGGTCTACTTCTGGTTTGTAAGATATTGGAATTCGTCAATATTCTGTCTTTAGTTAATGAGCTACATGACTGAGCCTTATACAATCCGTTTTTCCGGAATAAACTGGCTAAAGGTATACAAAGTTTCTTTTGTACATGAAAATATTTTCCCAGCATTCTGATTTTTCTGATCCCGCATTTCTCTATTTTATTGCATTCTAATTTTTCATCTAATGTATCTCTTCTAGACAATCTCAACTTCTCGTCATAGTTTTTTATTTTTTCTTGAGGTTTTTTTGAAGAACGACTAAAGCCGTGTAATATTTTTGCACCTACACTCTTTACTTTTGGTGTTAATGAGCCAGACATGCCCAAAGGAGTATTTGAAACAATTAAGTTTTGCATGTTGTCTTCTTGGACTTCTGTTATCCTATTGAGAGACTGACTTTCACGAAGACGGGTTTTGCTACCCTTTTTCCGACAAATTCTGAAAAAAAAAATGGTCCATTATCAGAGATGTGACTTGTCTAAAATACAATTATCTTAAACATAGATACAAGATACGTATTTCCATCTAGTATCTAAAATACTTTTTAAAAATGCATAAGTGCATTAAACTGAACGTGTCATTATTAGTCCAACATCACATCGATAGATGGCAATTCTTTCTTTTTACTCATGTCACACATATGCAAGCACTGACCTCACCTACCTGTATGTATACATGATTTATGTCAATGTGTGCAAAGCAATGAACATGTCATCAACAAAAAGCTTTTGTGAGATTCGAAATCACGAAGATGGAAAAGTAAGTTTTATTTTATTCTGTTAATTAGATGTCTAAAAGAATATAAACAATTTTTTACTCGGCGGGTTTCACGCCCTTCTCTTAACCTAACTTAACACATTATGTTTGGGTTTTCAGGGATCAAGAGATAGAGAAATATTCAAGTACACCACTAATTTTGAAGCATTGTTTTACTTAATAAACAAGTGTTGAGAATATATCTGCAACATGCAATATATGTTCAAAAGTTATAAGGGGTAGTGTTTCTTCTACTACAAATTTCTTGAAGCATTTAAAAGTAGATCTTTTTATGCAGATGCCTATTTTGTACAGGAGATAATATGTTTACTAACTCATTACATATCTATTTCATTAAGATTATGGTCATCCTATTCTATTTTTTAATATATTCAGTGTAATTCAACTAATCTCCGTTTTTGTATTAATAGAGAGGAAAGGTCACACAGATATGTTGGAGGATTATGAAAAAGTTAAAAATGAAACACTTAAAAAAAGAAAACTTAATCAGATTAATACTGACAGTAATTAAGAATCAGCAGTACTATCTAAAAAATCAAAGCAGTCTACTCTTACAAATATTGGAACTGGTTCCAGATCTGTTAATTTGGACAAGTTGATTGTACAATTTATTGTTGAAACAATATTTATTATTTATGTATTGTTATTTGATTACAGGTGCATAGCAACTAACATAGCCTTCAAAAATTATGTATCATCGTACAGCTAAAATTAAATTTAGTGAAGAGTACAACGAATAAAAGATAAAAATTAAGACGGATCGAGAGTGAAATCTTTGAGAGGAAAAGTGTTGCCATAGCTTGCAGAGGATTTAAAGAGGCTCACACATATGACAAACTATCAAAAATTGTTAAAACAGTTATAGATAATGGTTCAAATATGGTTAAGGCTTTTGGTGTATTTGGGAAGTCAGAAACAGATGAAAATGAACATGTTTCACATGTATATGAAGATCTTGAAAAAATATCAATTGATGAAAGTAATGAAAATGAATCACAGCTAGTATTACAAGCTTTTCTAGATGTTTTATCACACTTAGGAAGCGATTGCCTTCTGCCCGGACATGAAAGATGTGCTACGCACACTTTGATCAAACAAGAAAGATTAAAAAATTCTTTATATAAGAAAGCGCATGAGGGAGCCTTAGCAAAATGCCAAGCTCTTTGGAATTTATGTTGTAGAATTGTTATGTTAGAATTCCATCCCAGATCTATTAGCTGTACAGCACCGTCTTATTGAAACAATGAATATATTAAAAACCTGGAAGGAGAAAAGATACTTATTATGGTTGTCTGTTACCTGAGAGTTCAACATATCATCAAGGGTCTTAGGTCAGAAAATCTAAAATACTGCTTTTCTCTTCTTTATATCATTGAAGAAAACCTAAAAAGACGTTTTAAAAATTTTTGCAGCTGGAGTCTGCAGCAAATGATGCAATTTTAGCCTCAGTATCACATCTATTCTTTAAAATGGAATGGGTAACGGAGGAAATATGTATGAGAACTTATCCTGACTGAAACATGAAAAATTAATTGATCTGAAAAAGAAAATTCGGAGGCTTTAGACAGTATTGAAGGAGATATAAAAAGAAAGTCAATACATAGTTTTAGAGGATTCTGATTTCTCTATCGCAAGTGGTAAAGATATGGGATCTACGGCCAGCACTGCTGACTTTGAAACTATACAAAAGATAAATAATTAAGATATTAGTTAAGACTTACCCTACAATAAAAAAATATTTTTGAAATAAAACTCCTGTTTGCCGAGTTCTGCCCCTGTGGAGCGACTCTTTTCTTTTGGGGATATAATTCTAAGGCCTCATCGAAGAAAAATGAAGGATGAAATATTTGAAGAACTAGTTTTACTTAAAAATATATTTCGTCTTGTCATATTTCAGCGATTAACACGATTTATTCGTAAATAACATTAATCTAAATTGTCAAAAATAAACTTAAACTCATTAAAATAAAATCTTGTTTTCTCACAAAAGTATTTTCATCTCAAGAAGAAGAAGAAGATACTTATTTTGCGTCGAGTATTTCAGATACTATTCTCGAAAGTATTTTGTATATGGTATTTGAAATACTTAATTTAAAATTATCTTGTATTATGTATTCTAGATACTTTGTGGAGGGGATTTTGTACATCTCTGTCCATTATATATTTAGAGCAGTCAAATGTCAATCAAGTACATTTTATCACAACACAATCAATCTCATACAAACAAGCTCTTGGAGCCACCACATAATTATTTTTGGTGCTTTTGGTACCATATAACCACCATTAATATTTGATAGACCATTGATTCCGGCATTATAACCAACAAGCCACCCTTTATAAATAAGTGAAACAAAAACACATGAAAACATATTGAAAGCTAGCGTCATATAAATTATTACCTTTGACTTCTCTCAAAAGTATTGGTGTGATTCCTCTCATTTTTATCATTACATGACTCCCGTTGTTTGTTTTGTTCTTGTCTATCATTATTGCTAGAGCTCGAATCGAAGCTAACGCCACTATTGGTCAAATTAGTGAAACCACTTGGTCCTTGTCCAGTACCAGGTTCCTAAATAAATTCAACAAAACTTATTACACACAAACTAACCATACACCAAGATTTGTTTCAAATATTTATACTGTTTACATCCCCACTACACCAACACTCACAATTACACTGTCTGGACGCGCGTTTTGATAACCAAGCTATGCCCAGAAGAAGTCTCTGAAGACATGCGTCAGACAGTGTAATTGTGAGTGGTAGTGTAAATAGTGTGTTCAGTATGAATATCACTAACAGTTCCAGAAATTCCAACTTAGATAAAATAACCTAATACCTATTAGAGCAAGTAGCATCTGAGAAATAGTACCTAACATTCCACACCAAGTATTTTTTTATCCACATCTGAAAAACTAAGAGGCATACATAAATAGACTACAAATTAAGAAAATCAAAAGGCAGAAGAATGCTTATGTAAAAGGTATGCTACTAATCTCAAATGTACCCAGTGTCTTATTTCATTTGGGGTTAATAATCTCATACAACGAAGGTGGATACCTTAGTTTCGAGTTAATTCAAAGACAGATACAAAAGAGTACTACAAAATTTATTTTTAAGGGCAACATATTGTAACGAGACTAGGTGCTCTTCTTTTCCCCATAACTTGACCTTTGCCAATAGGATTATGAGGTTACCAAGTCTTAAAGAGTGATGTAAGTATTCTAAAATATTCTGAAGAAAATATGAGAGTATTGTAAAGCCTTGAATTGATTATATATGCACTGTATGAATTAAATTGGAATTGGCACTTGACAAATATTGAAAGAGGTAGAATTTATAAAAATGACAAAATTTCAAGTAGAGTTTGATTTATAAAATGAATATTGATATCCCCTTCGGCTATATGTTTTAAATAATTTTAAATGTGGACTACAATTAATGTTTTAGTCAATAATAGAATTTCAATTACTAAGTTGTACAGAAGGTTACTGAATGAGACTTTGCTTTTGTATTATTATTTTTCACTCCATGTACTAACAAGACTGTAGGGAAAAATATAGTCATCCTTGTAGTGCTTTTTGTTCAACAGGTCACAGAAGGAAGCATAACAATATCAATGATAATGCAATAATGATTTACCTGTGAATCACTACTGTCATCATGACTATCTCGTCGCGTTTCAATGGATTTAGAAGGTGTACTTAATTTCTGAGCGCGTTTTTTACGTTTCTCACTATCGTCGTCACTAGCATCTGAAGAACTACACGAAGCTGTTCGACTTTGATGAAATTTGGCTCTTCTTCGTTCATACGATGTTTTGCACGTAACGATTGTATGACGAGAGTTATTCATTTCTAAAAAATTAACACTTATCTAGAGAGTTGCTTACTAATTTTTTTCCAATAAGGATTCTACCTTGAAAATGTATTTTAAGTGTTTAAATATTACACCTGTGAATCTTTCAAGTTTATAAATTGGCATTTCCATCAAATTAAAATGCTTATTGATATAGTGTTCAAAAAGGCTTCATAACTAGATCATTGATAGCATAACAAATAAATTTGTTTGCAAGGTTCACTTAAAATGGAGAGAAAAATAAACAGTATTAATATACTCTCTTGCTTATTTATGTCTGTTAAGAAATAAAACAATTTTTATTACAGACATAATGATAAAAAAAATATTAATTTAACCACATTCACCATATATGTCATTGGATTTGGTGAAGGATTCTAGTAGTTTTGATGCAAGTGCTATTAATGAATAATGAAATGAGTACTCAAAAATTTTATTAAAAGTGACCCATAGATCAGCCAAGTGTCAATTTACAAATATTGAGCCTTTTTCTTGGAAAATGAATACTTACCAACTTCTGAAAGTGGATCTTCCAAAGTGAGAGTATTTTTTTCTTCGTCTGAATGAAAAATGGATATAACAGGAGGTACGGGCTTTGAAATCCCAGTTTGTGACTTTTCCTCAGATCTTAGGTTTTTATTACACGTCGCTGAAGACTTTTTGGCATTGACCGGATATTTCAGTTCTACAGGTTTCCTTTTTTCCGATTCGGCTAAACGTTCTTGTAACGTCAAATTTAAACGGCCTTCTGATCGAGAACCACGTCGATTGAGAGTAGGTGCTAAGTCTTCACGTACTGCACAAGAAGGCATATCCTCCTCTTCTTCGTCTTCTTGGACTATGCTACATTTGCGGGACCTCTATAAATATACAAAAATATGGTGGTTTAACAAAAATGATATATGATATCATAAAAGCTTGTCATAAAATACAAAATCTCTTTTCTCTGTTATTTTCAATTACATAACTGAATATATTTTTCTGATTAAAACTATAAGTGAATCAATGACTGAGATCTGTGATCTTGGCATTGTAACATTTTGAACGCCAACTATGCGAGAATAAAAAAATATATTGTGATATTTACATTTTTATTAAGTTTCTTGTTACATTTTATGAACAGTTTCATGTTTTCTTTATTGAGTTATAATATCTAACTACTATCTTATTTTTCAAAGGTTTTTTTTATATCCATGACAGTTAATAAAGACTCAGTATGGTATAGGCGCTCCAGTTTTATAATAAACGAAATAGGGAGGTTTGCAGCAATATTTCTTCTTAGTTAACCTACACCTTACATCGTGTTCTATATGTTTGAAGGGTATTCGTACTTTGGGTTTGAAAAAAGCTCCAACCAAAGGTGACAAAAAAGTCAAGCACAAAAATAGAAGACTGAAAGGTACAGGACCTTGCATCCACGGATACCTACAAAGAGTTCCACGTTTCTCTAAATAATCCATTACAACAGGTGTTATTGTCAATGGAGGAGCAGCTTTCATTATTTTACTAGCTACATCGCCAGTAACAGCCAAGTTAGCAGCAACTTTTGAATTTCCCACTTTTTCGACTTCATCATAAATAGGTCTTCCTACTTTTAGTTCCTGCGCACGAAGAATGGGAATACTTATCATATTCGCTATAGCCACAGCACTGAAAGGTATTAATCTAAAAGCTAATCTAGACGCACGTATCCTTTGTAAATATTTGTTAAGAATCACAGCTGAATAAACAGCAGCTCCTGTAGCACATACATAAGAAACAGATATTTGTTTGATGGTTGGGGTAGGATCGTCAATTCTATTATTCAAGTGCACTAAAGTATTGAAGGACTGATTAACTATTTGCCAAAAGGCTAGCCCTGGAACAGTTTCATAATATGTCAACATTCCTGCAAAAATAAATGTCTTTAAAAAGACGTAAGACGACGGACGAACTAGAAAACTCTTTTTTTCGCCAGTGTGGGAGTCATAAGTAGAATCATACAAAGTCTTAGCTTTCCAAAGATCCTCTTCAGTACACCCTTCTGGTAATCCTTCACCGCAGGCATATTTATTGATAATATAGCTTGCATCTTCTAATTTGCTATTAGGTACAAACAAATATTTCGGATTTGTGGCTGAGAACAAATGTCGAACGCGTCCCAAGTATGATTCTTGATCAAATATCGATGAATCCAAGTCGGGTTTCTGTGATATCTTATTCTTACAACAATCACAGCACGCCATGAAATTAAAATGTTGGAGAATTATGAATTATGATTAACTTCTACATTGGGAATTCACTAGAATTTTGTATGTTATTCAAAATTAGTTACTGCAATGTGAAAAACTTGCAACAGATGTGAATGGACTGAAGTGACAGTAACAGACTCGATTTTTATAAGTACAAGTCGTCTTCTTTTTTACTTTAAGTGTAGGATTATTCAGTCACATAGTGACCAATATCATTCAAATTCATTTATAAAAATCTTATCCATACAATATATTTTTTAAAATTTACGAAATACAAATACAAAATAATTAATATCGCATTAAATATTATTAAAATTGAGATAAAAATGTAGTTTTAATATACCTTATATAAAACGAAGCAGCCAATAAAAATTTTGTTTACATGTGAAAAAAATCTGGATTCAATGGCACTCAGCATTTTTTAAATATGTGGGTTATATAAAATAGACAAGTTAAATCCTATTAAGTTAGATATATATTTAAACATCTCTTTAAAGACAACTTTAGCACTATGGAATGAGATTTTAACTTAACCCTTACCTACCGTTTTCTAATATTCCCCCTTACTTTGCCGTTACACTGCATGCCTTTCGATACTTTCAAGTTAATTTGTTCCAAGCCTGCAGCGATGGTATAGCACGTTAAAAATGATGTAGTACTTCCGATAGAAAATTTCAAAGAAATTAATTTAACAATGAAAACTGAAGCCAATCGTCTAAACGGATTCGTACTACTAATCCTCGTTCCGAAGAGGTGACTTTGGAATGTTTAAGAGAACTTGAGATGCTTAAAAGTGATTGTGATAATATGGATGATGCCTACAAAGTAAGTGAACATGACACGAATTTTGAGGCCGATGTCCACAATCACGACCAAGAACGCCAATCAGAATCAGAGGAAGAGTTGGAATGTGAACATGAAAGCGCAAAAACAAGTTTTATGACAAGAATCGGTTCTAATGGTCTTCAGAACCTTTTATTTCTCGCTCAAAAACATAACATTATGTTACATAGACGAGCAGCAGGTTTGGATGATATTGCAAGTCCTAGTTTGATTTGGAATCTTTTATTTCCCAATAGACTAATGATAAAATTGAAAAGGAGAAACAAAAGTTCAAAAGATACTTTTCAAACAGTAATTCAAAGTGTAGATATGATTGGACTAAGAGCATTGATTGGTTTGTTATATTATTTTGCTGCTTTTGTGTCGAATCATGAACATATTGAAAGAATTTTTTGCTACAGACGGTAGTGGTAGGGATATGTTCAGATGTGTAATGAGCAAACAAAAATTTGCATTTTTGGTCCAATTTACAGGTAGGTGCAAGTATAAAATGAACATGCCTAAGAAACCTTGTAAATACGGCCTAAAAGAAGATGACAAATTCCTGAATGCATTATTTCTACAATGGTTATCTTTATGCTGGAAAACACTCTGATAGATGTGGCTTGTATGAAGCACTGAAAACATTTTCTAAGTCAACATATATTAAAATTAGTAAAACTGATTGAAAGGACATATCACAATATCATAGTCGACAAAAGGTTTTCAACAATTGAACTTGTTCAGCAACTCAAAAATCGAGGACTCACATACAAAGAAACCCTTAAAAAAATTCTCCGATAGATCCCGCTCAATTTCCAGGCCAATAAGAATAGAAAAGTTCATAAATCTGGAACATTACTCGATTTCACAAAAGAAATAGCCCTGCTTCATATGTCCCTTAAAAAATTAAGTCGGTTATACTCGTCTCCTCCATGCATCATTTGCACTCATATGATGAAGAATCTGATAAGCCTTATTAGCTACTGTAATTTAACAAAAGGGGGAGTCGACGCACTTTATAAGGAAAGTGCCAAACAGTACAAGCCTATGACCATATTTTTTTGGTTAATTAACTTCAGTGGCATAAAAGCACATATTCTCATCAAGCATTCAAAAACAATCTATAACTGGAAAATTATGTTTTTGTCAAATTATTAGAAGATGAATTATTAGACGGCACCTTCAAAGGAAAGTGACAAATACAAGAATTTCTCGTGAGATACGATTTAATATAAAAGAATTAGAGGAAAACATTTCACATATGTTTCATGTGTTATGAACCCTTGCGAGTACTCATCAAAAATGTGCCTGAACTGTAAGCAAAATATTTAGATCATTGATAAGTTGCAGTTTTATATATTGTATAATATTGTTGTTTTGGTTTTGTAGTATTCCTGTATATTTAAATTTGAAGTAAACAATATAGATTGTTGTAAAAATCATCTGTTTAATTCTCAGAATAATTTTTTTATCCAAAAGGCGTCTCGAGCTTGAAAAGACTTTTATTTTGTATTGCAATTATTGTAAATTCAAATAATCAGAACGATAAAATTTGAAACAAATTCTTTCTACAATAAAAGTTTAGCATTCATTATGACCACTCTTGAGTGATATTAATGAGATATTCGTTTAATGGTAGTTAAAGGTAAAACTATTCCTCTTATACCTACCATTAAGTGATATTTTTTATGCAACCAAAACTGTAAAATTCATTCAACATATTTTAATTTAATTATTGAACTTAATATCTAATGTACATGATTAATGTTTCCTCATTATTTTCAACAAAAAAAAACGAGAATCTTTTTTGTAAAAAGCAATATAAATTTAGTTTCAATTTCAGTTTTACTGATAATATTTAGATTTGATTTTAATGATTTAGTTGGGGAATGAAAACCTGAATATGAAATTAAGGACGTACTTGCACCTAACAGAACTGTGTAGACATGTAGTTTCAATAGCCAAGGAACCCACCAGAAAATAAGAGTTTCGCAAACACAAACATTAGCTTTGTAGACAATTGTAACTTATGTTACACTACCATTTTTCAGTATTTGACTGTACATGATGTTTTTTTCATCGTATTACTAAGGAAAATTTGGTTATGTGTACCAAGTTGCATTATCAATAAAACATAGTATTATTGATCGACTTCTTCAAATTATCGCTGTATTTGTCATACTCATAAAATATTATCCTATTGTCAATGAAGACCCATAACGAAATATTTCAATTTCTGACCATTTTAATTTATGCATGATCCAATAATTTTATTAACAGTTGTCAAGAGTAAATCCCTATTTGCAAATGATTAATCAGCTCAAAAGAAATATTCTTTGTTTTTAATTTCTAACAACCTCAACTTCTTAACTACACTCCCCCCCTATATCAAAATTAACTAAAATCTAATCAGGTTTAGATTGTAAAATATTCGTCAGTTAATCTAAATTCACCAAACTACTTATATTTATAAAAATATCTATAGCCACAATTTTAAAAAACCATTACTCGATCTATCAGTTAACATTAATAAGACACTTTAAGAAATATTGTTCAATATAAAACAGTCATAAAAGAATTAACAAACTCAATTCTTCTTCTCATTTCTTTTTACCTTTTCAAATGCCAAATGGGAAAGTAGGGAATCAAATTTAATGAAGCATTCTAATAAAGTTAGATTATACAGTTATTGTTCTTTAACCTTTAAATTTACCAATATAAAAACACAGTATTAGTCAGATAATTTATTGAGATAGTTATTCTTCTTTCCCCTGTAACCTGTCTTTTACTTTCACAGCTATAGAATATTCTGGAGTGTTGTATAAATATTCTATTCTGGAGTGTTGTATAAATGTCCAAGAACTGTTTTGACAATGTAAAATTATTAAAATTTGATCTTTATTTTAAATTCTTGATTCCCATCAATAAATAAGTCATAATGTATTATAGTATGATAAATAGGTCTTTCTGTAGACATACCTGGGGCAAATCTCCTGGAGTACGGGGAATATTTAATAAAGTTGGCTTGATACTGACTGATGAAACTTCTTTAGCATCCTGTGTATTTTTAAATACAGCTAATTCATCGGGTCTTTTATTTTTAGCTGAATGATCTTGTCGTTTGTATCTCAATTTGCATTCGGCAAGTAGGAAATACGTAGCTGTTATATGATTATATTCGTTTTTATCCAAAGACCTATGAAAGTCAGAGAAAATTAAGTGATGAAGAGATATTAAAAATAATAAATTACAACTTACTCCTGTATTTCTTCTTTTGTAGCAACATTCCCATTTACTATTTTTTGAACAATAACATTATGATCCTCTTCAGATAGTTGTTCTCTAGAAACTAAAGGTACAGAATCGACATTTAATGTATTACTATTCTTGAGCCATGGATGTTTTGAGATTTCGGAAAGTGTAGCTCGTTTTTCAGGATTCCTTAGTAGCATCCTAGATATTAGGCTAAAAAATACCAGAAATTAAGTGTAAGTATTGACAAAGTATCTTTAGATTCCTTCGGTCCATATATTTCTTTCTGATGACAGTATGATATTAATTCAAATGTGAGTTAATACAGTAAATGGGACATTGATAATATTAATTTTTTATTGTGATTTTTGAGTTATTTCAAAGTTTATTTTAATATATTTGAACAACTTTGAATATGATTACAAATACTGACTCATTTTCTTCTTCTTTGAAAATTTCTATAACTTACTTCCGACAGTCTTGTGAAACATGTTGAGAAATATCATATTTACAGTCCATTATCATTGTGAGGGTTTCAGAGTCATTCGCTTCTTGGAATGGTGGATGACCACATACTAACATATAAAGGATTACTCCTAACGACCAAACATCTAAAAAATATACAGTCCATTTGATTAGGTGAATATAAAAATATTTCCATGATTTATATGAGTACTTACCAACCGCTGGTGCATCATATGAATCTCCTAAAAGTATCTCAGGTGCAGAATAAGCTAAACTACCACAAGATGTTTCTAATTTTTGACCAGGATAAAACTTATTGCTAAAACCGAAATCTGTCAATTTGACAATGCCCAGTTTCTTGAAGAATACTACATTTTCAGGTTTCAGGTCCCTATGTACAACATGTAGTTGATGACAGTACGATATTGCTCTGAAAGTATTTGTATTAGAAAATTTTCTTTCATACACCAGCTACTATATACATTTACCTCACAATTTGACTAAAATATTCTTTGGCAACTTTTTCAGGAAGTCCAGTCTCGTGTCGCATAATATATTCATAAAGATCGCCCCCATCACCTAATTCCAATACTAAATACAGTTTAGTTGCTGTATCTATCACTTCATACAAACGAACTACATTAGGATGCTGAACTAGTTTCATACAGCGAACCTGTAAAAGTATTTTGATATTTTTACACAAAATATAATTCATAGATGGAGCAGAAATATTGAATCCAAAATAATCCTTTAGATTTATAACTAGTTATTCTGAAATCATAAACAAGCTGTTCTTATTCTAGTTAAGTATATGTAACATTATTGATCATCATCATTTATGCTTTTATAATAAAGTGTGTTATCCGAAAATGTATATAATTAGATTATAATTTTAATGAGCTTTACAATAAGTTATCGTAACTCAATATGAAGACCAGGTAATGTTCGCAAATATGTAAAGATGTAAAAAAGGGTGGATCTCAAATATTTTTTAAGCCTAATTTACTAATGTCAACAAGTTATCAAATAATTCACAAGCAAAAAGTTTCCAATTTGATTTACAGAATTGACATTGAGTTCCAAAAATCATTAAGAATGTTTACAATGTACAGTAACAATTTTTTATATGATTTGATTATTCATATTTTGTTACGATATTTGTTTGTTCAATATAGTGATGTATTGATAAATTTTCCATCATCTCATCTGCATAAACATTATCATAATCATGATGTGTATTCAAGGTAGATTTATAAATATTTAAAACACAAATAAACTATGTGCTAAAAAATTTGCTGTCAAAAACAGTTACTTGATTTTTGTTGATGTATTCCAAATTATTATAATGTTGATAGCTTGGCAGCATCATCAACATTGGAAATGCTTCATAAAAATGTATGCTCAACTAACCTAATATATGCTGTTTTATGTTTCATCTTTTATGTTTAAATTTTTCTTACCTCTTGAAAAAGATGTGCCTTTGAAACTTCGTCCAATTTACTCTTATCAATAACCTTAACAGCTACTTTTTCTCCAGTAAAAACATGTCTGGCAAGTTTAACAACAGCAAAATGACCTCTACCAAGTGTTTCTTCCAAATCGTATAAGCCAGCTATTTTACCATCATATTGTTTAGACAGATGATTTGAAGTGAATTCTTGACTGCCTAGTTTGCTGCTTGGACGAAGATTTCTCTTCATATTAAGGGATCTAAAAAAATTACATATGGGTATGATTGATAGAACATGTTAGCACAACACAGCATTATTTTTTATATTTTTCAAAAATTATTAATAACAAACTAAATTAAAACCCACTCCTAAACTTCATATAGCAAGCAAATAATCTTACTGACCTTCAAGTTTTGTAATAAGATTGTAGATATTTATCAAGAATTTGTTCTGGTTTAATAAAAGATAAAGTTTTCAATTGAAACTATTAGTAAATTTATGGATTATTAGATCTGTAACTCATAATTTTTATTGTCTACAGTGGATTAAAACATAATTTCAATGGTATTTTAAGTTATATATTGCAAAAGATGTATTGATTCAAATTCCAATATACTGTATCTATAAAGAAAATTTTATTCTATATGCTATTTTTTGAAGTAAAATTTTGCTCTATACATGATATTTCATTTAAATCCATATCACATTTTCAAATTTATACTAAAATAACAAAGCCAAACTGTTGTTGTTGCAGAAGGACTTGCAAAAATTTCCAGAGCAAAATTTCATTGGATAATTTAAAACACTCTGAACTAACTGTTGTAATAAACAGCAAGAAACAAATACAAATGAATAAATGATATTTAAAAATAATATTAATCTCTCATTGTAGCAAAAAAATTAGCAGCTTAAGCTTTGAAAATAACTTTGTAATATATATGATTTTTTAGACAAATCCATGATTGATTTTCATGTTTTTTGTTAAAAAATAATAGGGAGACCTCGTAAATACTCCCATTTGATAATTTTGTCATTCGCAGCTAGACACTAGACCAATTTATCTGTTCTATATTTAGCAGAAGGAAATTAAACTTTTTTTTTTTATTTAGTGTAACAGTTTATATTTCACACCTGCTAGACAAAATTGAAATTCCAAATGATAGATAATATATATTTGAAGAACATATATAATAAAATATGTATTACAATAACAATCCAACTTACAATTATTACTATTTTATCCTAAATATACACATAATTCAGTTCACTTACTTATTTATAACAGTAAGAAATAAGAAACAGATTTAATCTATCTAATTCATGAGCAAGTTGGCAATATCAATTAATATATATTTCTATTTTATTTTATATAAAATGTCTAGTATCCAATAGAGCATTCATGATTAACTACTATTTTAATTGAGCTATTAGAGCCTAAACAAAGAATGTGGTGATTTGCAAAACATACACTACACTCATAACCTAATTAAGTATTTGCGAAGATGCGAGATTGATTTAATTAAATTGAATAATATTATTTCTTCAATTGTTTGGAAAGCTCAAGTATACATTTTTACTAAAAATTACATTTGAAATTTGAGAATACATATTGATTGTTTAAATTCGTTAAAATAGATTATTATTATTATTGATACTAAATTATTAAAAATACTAAACCAATTAATTTCCTTATTCTATCAATTAATAGAGTCCAAAGTCAATACATTTCAACTTTAAAAGTCGAAACAATTACGAGTACCTTATTACAGTACATCAATTAAATGCATGTTAATATTGTTCGTATAAGGTATATTTATCATATTTAATCAACAGTGCCCAATGAACAATGGTCAAATTGAATAGACAATCGTTTTTTAACATAAACCTAATTAATATTATAAATAGCAAATATTAATAATTTCAATACAAAAAAGGAAGTTGGCTCTAGAGAAGTATACAGTAGTATAGATTTATTACTTACGGAATAAAAATATTAACAGTGAAGTGACATGGGGTACCTCCTATCTGATTTCCACACACAGTTTGAAAACAAACCTCTGCTGTTGATAACGACACGAAACTAAAAAACTTCTATACATCTTTTGTAACTACAATATTGTCGTGAAATTGTCTCAATGTGAACATTTAGATTAATCACACAAATATTTATTTTATAATTTATTATTGGAAAAGTTTTCGATCTACACGCAAATGACAGGTGACGTTTAAATTACGTTAAAAATTTGGTTTGACACCATATACTACACTTGTTAAGAGAGATGCACAACCAAAACTATATTTGATAAAGAAAGATGGATCATCATATGAAACCCGGAATGAACAGAGCTCTACAAACCTCATATCTCATTAATGGCAATGGTCTGAATAGAATCCAAATAAAATTAACTCGTGTTCGAAAATTATCGATAGTTCAAGATTTTCGAAAGAGCTCTCGAAACATTCAATATCGACGGTTTTGTATTTTCAAACTGCAAGTATATAAAGAATTTTAATCGAAAATTTATTTTACAAAGCAACTTTTGGGACCCCTGTACAAGGTAAATAACTGTATAATAAATAATTATATATTATGTAAAATGTGCAATAAATCAATGATCATATATTCTTTGTTGATAAACAATTCTCTTGTTAACTGACAGTGACAGATCTTGGAGTTTGATATGATATATGACAAGATTCAGGAAGTGGGAGGCAGGCAGGTGAAAGCTCCAAAACTTGCTCCCCAAAAAAAACTTATTACAAAAAATATCTCATGAAATCATTAAAAAAATTGCTATGATCTTAAACTGTTAACATGGGATTTGAACTTAACAGATTTCAAGGAGAAGTAGATGAAGAACTGGTGTGTCCTATATGTTCAGGTGTTTTGGAGGATCCTATCCAGGTATTTGAATATTTTTAGCTTATGGTTTGTTTTGTTTCTATTAAATTTTGAATACTTTCATATTACCCTATATGGAAGTTTGAAGGTCTTGCTTTTATACAAAAGCACTTTAAAATACCAAGGAAAACCTTTTTTAATAAAAATTATGCAACTATTTATTACAAACAGTTGTCATTATTGCATAAAATTAACGTAAAACCTGTAACTAATTTTGACTTCAATTTTGAATATATATTACCAAGTAAATTTCTTCAATTTCTTATTTCTTAGACCTTCTGATATATTAATGTATCTAAATGTTATTGATTTTAGGTCTCTTCTGTTTTAAAATTATTTTTTTTTAATAGTTTTTAAAAGAAAGATAAATTTTCACGTTTCGCATTATTACCAAGTATATAAAAAATTAATTATAAATGGAGAAAAATTAATTACGTATACTCTCAAATAATGAGGTTATCGTGGAGGCTTAAAATTTCTATAAATAATTTTTAGGCTCTTGTCTGTGAACATGCATTTTGTAAAGCTTGTATAACAGAGTGGATTTCCAGACAACCAACCTGTCCAGTTGACCGGCAGATTGTAACTTCTCCACAATTGCGACAAGTACCAAGAATAATAAGGAACCTACTATCAAGGTACCTATTATTTTATTTATATTATACAAAAACATAATATGCAATCTTCAATTGTGACCACCAAATAAAAAACTGAAATTTTCTTTTCATATTTGAATAGTTATATAAACTAATATATGCCCATTTTTATTATTTTTGAGCTATACTTAAATGCTTATCTTATTTTTCAGACTATGCATAACTTGTGATAATGCCCAATATGGGTGTACCCGTGTGCTAAAATTGGATGCTCTAGCCACACATTTGGAAGAATGTGA
Organism: Diorhabda carinulata; assembly: GCF_026250575.1. Classification (NCBI taxonomy): domain Eukaryota; kingdom Metazoa; phylum Arthropoda; class Insecta; order Coleoptera; family Chrysomelidae; genus Diorhabda; species Diorhabda carinulata. Next base: position 20,083,085 of record NC_079462.1, read on the forward strand.
ACATAATCCGAAAAGGCCACTTCCTTGTGAACAGGGCTGTGGACTTATTATCCCTAAGGATGAATTAAAAGACCATAACTGTGTAAAGGAGTTAAGAGCTCTAATACATACTCAACAACAAAAATTGAGTGAATTTCAACAGGAAATGACTGAACAAAGGTTCCTGATAGTAGAACAGAGAAGGGAGATGCAATTACTTAAGGTATCTACATTTTACTGAATTAACAACAATTATTTTCAATGTTACTTGGTATGAACCTCCAATTTTGTTTCTAATTCTAATATTTAAAATAATTTGAAAAAAAAATAATATAGTTAGCCGAATTCTAAAACTACTTAACTCACTTTTTACAAGTTTTTCAGGAGACATAAAAAATCAATTTCAATACCATATGCACTATTTTGTTAAACTTATTTCAAGTAATTTAAAACTATTAACAACTATTTAAAGAAAACGACTGAGTTGTATTACTGGGTCAAATAAAGTTGTGAGTTAGAATCTTTACCATTTCAGGTTTCATGGAGATGGGTACTTTGTAAAGTAATGTATGGCATTTTCAATAATCATACTGCTTCAGGAATTATATGGTCTAGTAAATATTTTAAAATTAACTTAATATTTTTAGCTATTTTGGCTACAGTTAAAACTTCATGAAATCTAATTTTAATCCTTGAACTTATGTTATTAGTAAAAAGATAAAATGTATTAAAGGAATTCATTTCATTATTTTGAAAAATATTGTGTGCACAATTTGGGTAAAAAAATAAAGTGAAACTAAAATATTTTCTATCATTATATCAACATTTCAAGAACAATAGTTGAGAGCAGCTGTAGGAAATAGGATGTTTTTCATTAAAAACTAATACTAGGATAGAAAAACAAATAATTCAATTTAATATTGTACAAATATAAACAACAATAAACAAAACAGTAAATAAAGAATTGGTCTCAAAATGATTTATTTCAGTTCTTGAAGATGGTTGATCTTTTTTCATGGTGTTTTCAATTATTTCTTACAATCTCGGGAAATCAAATTATTCTTAATTGCTTCATTTTTCAACCTCTAGAACTTAGTAATCTAGCTTGTAATAGATTTTTCCATTAGCAGAATACTGAAGACACCAAATATCTGTCACATTGGGATCCCCAATATTTTCTCCTGATCTTATCGTCTTGTATTTTATCGCCTTACTGTAGTCCATAAAGAAAGTTTGGTCCAAATATTTGGATCCATAGTCTCCTAAGTCTAGTTCCATATATAACAAAATCCATTCTTAGTTTTTAAATTGAGGATACAAAAGTTATGCTAATTTTCGCCTTGCAAAGCTTGAAGATCTAATTTTCTAAATCTATTTTGTTTTTTTCTAGCTATGCATCTTTTTTTACTAAGGTGGTTCTTATACTCGGCTTCTTGATATGGTGTAAGGTATAAGATTGACATTTAAATGTTCAAAATACTCATGAAAACTACACATTTACAATAAAGTAACATTTTTTCCTTTCACCAGATTGCTGAGTGTATGAATGTGTGTTTCAGAATTCCATATGGGCTCTAAATAAAGTTGCTTTCAGGATTGCATACAGTAAAGGGACTCAACTGATGGCAAAGACACTAAAAAACCTTTCAAACTGCTAAATTTTTGCTCTTGTCTTGTAGTTAGCCCTCTTTTCTGTTCCACAATTACATTGCTTAATGCTAGATCTCATTTTCATCAGTATCTATTATTTCATCTCTAGCAATGTCTGTTTTATTTCCATGAGCCATTGGTTAGCAGTCTAACCCTTTAAATCATATGTATCAAGAATTTTTTTCCTACAAACTTTTGATTATTAATTTTTAAATAAAACAAAACAAAACCACATGCTGCCTCTAGGTTTGCAAAAAGAAATATTTCCCCCTAAAAGTTGGGTGATATGAAATTTTCTTTCTAATCTAAAACTAAGTTGTTTTTGAGTTATGTGCTTTCAAACATAAACTTGGATTGAATAAATCGTACCAAAAATACGAAAATTTGATATTTCTTGGGTTTGGTGGTTTTACAATTAACCCGACTATATTTGCTAACAGCATATACTTATATAATAATAACTATGAAATTAACAAAAGTATTAGTAAATAGAAATAGTTATAGTACTTAAAATTTCAATTAGGATTTTATGAGAGCAATGAGGATATCGAATCCCTCTATGAGGGCAATAGCTGATGCCATGGAGAGAGACGAAGTACTGCGTTGGAGTAATTCATTACAAAGGGCCAGGGTTACAAGATGGGGAGGAATGATATCTACACCAGATGAAATATTACAGGTAAGTATAATTGAAAAATTTGAGGTAAGAATACATAATTATCTTATTTGTGTAGAGAATGATAAAAAGGACATTAACAGAAATGGGATGTCCACCACATATTCTCGATGACTTAATGGAAAACTGTCACGAACGTAGATGGCCCCCAGGTTTGTGTTCTCTGGAAACCAGGCAAAATAATCGTAGGCAATATGAGAACTATGTATGTAAGAGAGTACCTGGTAAACAAGCAGTTTTGGTTTTAGCCTGTGACAATAGACATATGGGTGAAGATATGATGGTTGAACCAGGTTTGGTTATGATATTTGCTCACGGTATTGAGTGAAATATTTTGTGCTTTATACAGAGTAACAGTACTAATTGTGTGGTTTTAGTAAATATCTTCATATTTGTTATGATTGTATTATCTGACATATTATTCCTGCATATCTACAACAATATTTTTGTGTCTGACAGAACTTGTTAGCTGACTGGATGTATCAAATTGCAGGTTATATTAATAATAGAAACTTTGCAGGCTCAGTATCTCCTTCTACTCCAAGACTTTCAAACTTGTGAATATTTGAAATAATTAAATTCGAATTTCTGAAACTAGTGATGATATTAATACTAAACACACTGTTTATTACCACTTCACTGACATTTATATTCCTGGCATGTGGGTAAACTGTTAAAGTGTCCCTAAAGATAACGGATAGTATAATGGTAAGTCTAGGTGTAGTTATAGAAAACAGCGTATCAGTATTTGAAATGATATATTCTGTTTTACTTGACGTTCACGTATAAACCAAGTTATTATCTTTCGAGCTACAGCAGCATATCTTGGAACTGAGTTTAAAACAAAAAAAAATTGATATTCTAAAGCCACATGATTAGTAATATTTAACAAATATTATTTCAAATATAACCTTAGCTAACATGGATGGAAAATGTTTAATAACAGTATTATATTTTATTACTGATTTATACAGTACTGTCTGGTTATTTTTTCGATACAAAGAGATTTACTCCTATGGAGGAATAATTTTTAAAATCAAAGAAACACTCTTATTTCTAGTTAATTAAAGCACTAAACTTATTTCCAACATTCTGAATTTATTAAATAGATTTTTAATAACTCTCTATAGCTGTAAAATCAAGTCTTCAGTTAAAAACTCTTCATTTGGAAGTGGTATTTGGCTTCAGCTCAATTATATATAACTAATACTAAGAAGGAGTAAACAATTTATAACTAATTGGACACCACTGAATTTTTGGTGAAATAAAAATTGAATTCATTTAAAAACTGAAGTAACTGGAAGCACCTTAATTTAATTAATGATGTGATCCCTGAACATGATCTTTTGAATCAATATAAATTGCTACAATCATTAAAAAACGGAACAAACCAATTATATGGTAAAAATACCTACTCCAGACTTCCATGCACTACAGTTAAGGAACAGCTAGGTTTTCAAGATCTCATTCATGGTCTATTGATGAATCGGTGGTCGGTAGGGGTGTTTTGACCTGGTAATCTAACCTTTATAAATCTATGAACAAAAATGAATTAAAGAAGAAAAAAAAATGCGGTGGAGAACTAAGAAAGAAACACAAAGATAGAATCTGAGCAAAAAGAGGCTGTTCTGTTCACAAATTGATCAGAAAATGTACCGCAAAGTAAAAAGATATATTAGAAAAACTCAACTTACCAGCAATTGTAAGGAAATATGACCACAATATAATTTGAACAAATATTATAACTCTAGGAGGCAGTAGGGGAAGAAATATATAAATATAATTTTTCTATCTAAATAGACTCGAATAGATTGACAAAATACTGTGTATTTATTTTTTGTGGTAATTACTGGGCCACAATAATTACTTAAATAGGATATGTATTTGACAGAAAATGTAAGAGGCCAATTGTTATGTTGGGTATTTGATGCATATAAGATTTACAAAAACAAATAAAATTAATACCAAAGTAATATCAGCTTGAGATGAAAAATATTAGTAACAGGAACAAACATTTTTCAAGACCTGAAAAAATATAGTGATACAAATCACTTGAAGAAATATGACTTCAGTCCTTACCTATTTTGATACAATTTATTCGATTTTTCAATGTAGTCTTCCTTGAAATATTTAAGTTATAGGATATAACATAAAAAATTAATACCTATCAAAATTTTTCAAAATATTTTCAGTTAGTTTTTTAACTTTATTTCTCATCACTTTCATAACTACTAATGTTTTTTATTGCCTGGACGTTATTTGATTTATATTTGATCCAATAAATAACTACATTGTTTCTATATAATTTTTTGGTTATCAAAGACAAAATTGACATTATTTATTAATCTTATGATAAACTCCTGGACAAAATTAACGCTCAATTTCAATTAATCTAAACATTTACAACATAAGCACAATTAAACTAAGTTACATTGGAATAATAGTGAAAACTTACAAGTTAGTCGATCATGACCTTAACATGACCTTTATATGCCTTATTTTTTCCATAAAAGTTTGTTATATGCATAAATAAGCTATCATACCTCCATCAGTAGAAGAGAATAAATGCATATGGCTCAACCCTAATAATACTAATATAATATAATAATAATAATAATAATAATAATAATAATAATAATAATAATTTTTATATTTAATTTAATTTAATAATTTTTATTTCTTATCACTGTATCGTGGCATCCTTGATATCAAATGTTCAACAAAAGCTTGCGGTATATTCTCCCATTCTTCAATAGCGCCCTCTATGAGTTACTTGTGATTAAGGGGACTGTGACTTCCATCCTCTTTTTGAGATTTTCCCATAGATGTTCTATAGGATTTTTATCAGGACTGTTAGGTGGTCACTCTAATAAAGTGATATTGACATCATTTTAGTAGCCAATACCCTGCCTAGCCACGTGGGGACCAGCTTTGTCCTACATGAATAAAAGATTAGGTCGAACAAAAGGAGCAACAGGCATTACATTACATGTCTGGGTATTTACAGACCTCGAACGTATGGAAACTAATTCCGTACGAGCATCGAAGCATATTTCTTCCCAAAATATTTTAGAGCCACCACCAAAAGGTACTTTAGGAGAGATATTACAGCCGGCAAACCTTTCTCCTTGCCTTCGCCAGACAGTCACGTCCATCTAGAGCTTTAAGGCTAACTCTAGTTTCATCGGAAAACAACCCGTTTCCAATCATTGATGGTCCAATTTGGATGTAGTCATGCAAAATTTAATCTCTGAACTTTGTGTTCTCTGGTAAGCAAGGATTTTTTTGGCTGGTTTTCTGTTGCTTAACCATGCTTCATGCAAAACGTCTTCTAACCGTTCAAGACGATATACCAATATTTCAAACATCTGACAATTCATTTTTTAGCAGATTGCTGGTGACTCTCCTGTTACTGAGAGCACGTTGTGTCAAAAAACAATCATCAATTTGATTAGTGGAACGTTTTCACCGTTCTCCTGGTCTTCGACGGTAGAAATCCGTTTCATTATGTCGCCTCACTAGGCGACTGATGCTGGAATGATGTCCTAACAAACCAGCGACATATCTCACTGAATATCATTCATTCAGAAGAGTCGATGCTGTTGCATTAATTTTTCAATCAATTAATTAATTTGATTAATTTTAATCAGATCACATTAATCTTGATTAGAATAACCACGATTAAAAAAGTAATCTTAATCATGATTATTGACGTTAATCATTAATTGATTAACTTGATTATAAATTAATACATCCATCAATGTTATTGATTCTATACAGAAGAAATGATGGAAAATAATGAAACACATTTCTTAAAATATTTTTATTAATTATTCGAACAAAAAATTAATTTCTAACGTTCATACACACTAAATTTTAATTTTGAAGAATATTTTCAATCAACTAACCTCCGATCTTTACATCTCTGGTTTCTTGATGCTCAAGTTACATTTCATAGTTATTTTTTTTTTAATAAGTCTTCAGATAATTTGTGTGACCTAGGTTTATTTAGCATAGTTGCAAAAGAAATCATTCTTTCTACCGAGCCAGAGGACGGCATTGGTGTATGGTTCTTAAGAAACACTTTGCCTATAACAGGATAACTTTGTAGGAGCTCTCGTTCTTGGCTTCCGTCGGCAAAAAAAATTTAAATGATCATATCTGCTCTCTTTTTAGCATCAATTGATTCCGCTTCACTGCCAGAGTCAGAATTAAAATAAAAAAACTCGTCTTCTTGGTGGTGTGTATTATTGGCTGCAGTGTTGACTGTTAAAAGCTCTAGGATTTCTGATATTTCCTTCCTTACGACTGATTTAAAAATGTTTATACACTTCGTTTGATCAGCGGCAGTCAGACATACTAGCCACTTTTTTTTAAATCTTGGGTAACACAGAACTGCAACGGCTGCATATTTACTAGTTTCACTCGAATGTTTACATTTTAAATTAATTGTTTTCTTATACAGAATTCCATTTTGGTCCATTTATTACTGCTTTTGAAGTAGCATTTTTATGTATTGCATAAGCTGATAGTGTTGCTCTTCCAATAAATTAAATAAATAAATAAGTAGTGAATAGTTAATCAAATTCACGATTGAAGATTATGATTAATTAATCTTGATAAAATTTTCTGATTATGATTTTCAATCATTAATTTTTAATAGTCAATCAGATTAACTTTGGGCGAATACTGGTTTAAGCAAATGTCAACACAGTTTTAGTCAATTATACTGTCAATTATATGATATTGTAGTTAACTTAAATAACAACTGTCACTGTCAAACAAGCTCTATAGTCTACTTATCGTACAGTAAGTTATCGATAAATAAAGAATATGGAGAAAAACACGAGTGGTGTGTGAATTTGGTCCAGGAGTTTATTAAGTTTTATATCGTGTAATCGCACAAAATAAAATAATCGCTCAAAAAATTGAGGGTTAAATTGCCGCTCTATTGAAAATCAAACTTGATCCATGTTAGTTTGATCAGGTTATAGTATGTTTTAAAGCAAATATACATTCCTGTTTTCGTATTGTGTGACAAAATTTATTACATTGACGTGTGACTGATTTTCTCATTATTGCTAATCGAAGTGATCTGTCTTTAAAAAAACAACATGTGCAAGAAGTTAGGTTTTTATAAGACTGCTTTACGTGCTTGTTAATTTTTAATAAAATAATTTCGGGGCAAAATTGTTCTATTTCATCAGTTGTAAAACACCATGTATTTTATATTAAACGATGTATTCAAATTATTAAACATTGCATGCCAGCGAAGCGAATTTCCTAATAACTTAATAATTTTATTTATCTTATTATTTTGTTCACAGTTCATTTTCATATGTTATTGAGCGACAGTCTCTTTCTAATGTTACACGTACAATTTTGTTTATTCCTTAGTTTAATTTACAAAGTTTTCCAAAACAACTATCAATTTAATCGAATCTGTTCGTTGTTGCTTGAGATAAGCGAATATATCAAAATTCATTTTTCGTAAACTGGTTAGAGTCAATTATGATCTAATGTTTACGACCGGTTTCATAATCCCATCCTAACTAGCACTTTAACTAAAAGTTCCTTCAAATTAAAAGGCCCTTTAACTAAGTTGTTAAAGTGAATTGGTCCGATAATAAATTTGTAACGGTGTCTCAAGTAAAGGCTCCTTTATGACGTTGAAAGAAGGCTGACAATACTCTCATTTTCCAATATGTGTCGTTAGAAAAAGAAATAAAATGAAACGCAGAAGTGAGTGTTATTGGTCGCTAACATTTTTTTTGGCTTGATCTTTGGTGGTGTGCTATATTTGCCAATTTAATTATTAAATTCCATTTTTCTGTTCAGTTTTTCTATTCAATGATTTTCTTATCATTTTTAATCGCAATTATTAAATCTGTTATATTATAGACGAACAATTTTTATTTCTACGACGGTCCTTGTTCTCATAATATATTTATCGTATAAATTTTCAGTGTTTGCATTCACGTTTTCCAATTTTTTCATGAGATATGTCTGATTACGATTAACGAAAAATACGAAGTAGGCGGCGTCTGTTGATTTTCATTCAAACTTCAATAAACACAGAATACGAATTAGTTTTGTTTTATAAGAAATAGAAAGTGTTATTTGAAATTTTAATCTAAACTGTAGAATAATATACCTGTTTAAAGTGCTTTTCTAAGGTAAAAAGAAAAATTTGTAGTGTTATAAATGTACTGCTCGTTAAAATCCCATTCTAGTGGCCAATAAAACTCTTGCACTTTTTTGGTAGTTTCGTATATATATTTAAGTCTCTTCCTCCCGTACTCACATGAATAATTGCATTTCTAATCTTTAACTTCATCATTCAGATTAATTGTGGTCTGATGAGGCTGGGATGTTAGACCTGATATCAGTAGACACAAACTTTAATGATTTTTGTTCCTTTTAAGCCACATAAAAAACTTAAAAAACCGCTTCACTTTCTTTTAATAGTCTGCTTCTGACTCCATTATATTGCATGCTGTTAGAAAAGGTTACTTGAAGTTTTATCATCTTTAGACCAATTCTCAAATTGCAAAAATAGAGAAAATCTCGCCAAAATCACTGAAAACACATTAAAAAAACTAAATATCATCAAACAACCTCAGAGATTGTATTGTTGTTCACCGTTATAGAAGCCAAATTCAGCGCCATCTAATGACACGTGGTAACCGCCAATATTTGCTGTCACCCATTAGAAGCACTGTTATTGAGTATTTATCTTGTCGTGAATGGAACCTGGCTAACGAGCTACTATGCTACGAAACCGAAGCCGAGTATCAGATACAATTTGTACTTTTTTATCTATGTCCATATATTTTTTTCTTCGCATGGGTTGGAAGTAGCTATTCTAGCTGTGTCATAAACCTTTTTATTTGTAATATCAACTATATGAATGATATATATATATATATATATATATATATATATATATATATATATATATATATATATATATCTTCACTTGCTCACCTCATTTTCCTTGTTCTCTCAATTATTTAAATTCCAATTTATTTTCCAAAAATACGATGACTTTGTTACTTTTTAAAAACTATAACACCGTATGAAAGTACTCAGAAAATCCATAAAGAGATGATTTATTAAAACAAATCGAAAATTAACAGTTTTAAAATGGAGTAAAGAAATTTAAAAATGATTTTTTTTACTTTTTTTGTCATGTTCGGTAGAAGTTTCTCTTATTAACACGTTGACTGCCAACTACGAAATAACTCGTCCGGTGTTTACTTGCCATTTTTGTGCAGCTACGATTAAACTCGGAATATATAAGTGCTAATATCGGTAGATGGCTTCTGGGAAAAGTAAAAAAATCAATGCTGGCTTGCATGAACACAAAATTTATTAAAAAAACGAACAAAAAATATAATTATAAAAATTAGTTCACGAAATAAAATAATATTTTATTGTTTGTGTAACTTCTTAAAGCAATCCTCCACACAAAGGTCTGGCTTTTCTTTACATGCTGGACAGAAATAAGGCGTTTTTCTGCGTTTTTTTGCTTGGGTACATATACGACATGGCTTTGTCGAACTCACATAGTTCATATAGGTTTGATACCATATTTGTGTTTTTTATTTTTTTATATATTGGCGGAAAAGCAATTTTCCCCGCCACAGCATTATGGATTCATCAATACAAAGATTTTTATCGGATACATATTTTTCACGCATAATATTATTGAAATGATTTAGTATTGGTCTCACCTTGTATAATCTGTCGGCAGATAGTATTAAGTTATCAACCAAATGAAAATAACAAAGTAACAACTGGAATCGCTTTCGACTTATATGTGAACGCCAAAAATTTACATTCAATTTATGGAAAAGTACAAGGTACCATTTGCAACAAAAGTCCAATAAAAACTTTCATCTCCGCAACACTGACGTCTTGCCAATTGGATAACCTATTAGATTTTTTCATTTCATTCCGTTTTTCAATTTCTTGCGCAGCATATAAATGAGTTTGTTCCACAAGTAATGTAAAAAATTCATCCAAAAAAAATAAGTCCACCAGCGTTTGTACTGTAAAATTTGTCGTATCCAATTTCACACCAACATTTTCTTGGAAAATAAATAATTCAGGATTTTGTTCAATTTCTGTCCACAAATTATCTTTCGCATTTGATGTTGCTTGGGAATCATCGACATTATCTTTAGATTCGGGATCAACTTCAGGTTCGGAGACGACTTCATCTTCACTTGAATTATCAGAAGGTTCATAATCGCTACTGTCGTTACCATCCTCGTCAAAAATTCCGTCAAATACGGAATCACTCAGATATCATTTTGAGTCAGTGGACTTTTCTTATCCATATTGGATTATTGATAATTTAATTATAATAATAATTATAAAACAAAACACTCAAGAAAGACGTAAATGTAATGCACTCGACAATATTTGAGATATTACTGACGAATATGAACGGATATATATGATTTAGCTTTAGAGAAGCGACAGGTCGAATCGTATCTGTGCGTATCTGCGTACGAATTAACTCGTAGTTTCCTTCCGCGAAGAGATTTATGTTACAGAAGCTAACTACGAGATAATTAAAAAAAACACATTTTTTATGTGTTTCATGATAACTATGCACTAGAATTTGAGTTTTTAATAATATAATGTAATTAAATCAAATTGTTATTTGAAACGGAATTCTGAACCTTGCCATGGCAGTCAACGTATTAACCCTCAAATATAGATTTTTGACTTGTAGATTAAACTAAGCTTGATATGCCTCGCAAATCTTTGAATTTGTACTCGAATCATACTTTTTCTCTCTCACTTTAATAAATTGGCCGCAAATATAACAAAACACCTCCTTATAGCCATTTTCCACAGATTGATATAGTGAAAAATGATATGAAAGACGTTAGTTCTATGTAATATTCAAACACCAAATTTCATACATAACGAGCGATGCATGAAACACTCCTCTCACGACCTCTTATTTCTCTTTCTACACGAATAGCGCGCGAAAACCGACATTGATTGGGCGCAAAAAACAAACATTGTAAAATCACTAAGTTCTTAAACAGCAAAAAAAAATTTTTTTTGGCCCGTGTAATCGACACCAACGAAACTTATGGAGAAATTTAGATAATATAAGGTATTTGATGTGATGTAAAATAGTTTAAAAAAATTCCCAAACCTTTTCAAAAACTTGTTAACTGGTTCAGCTTAGACTTCAAACATAGCATATGTTTGATTTGACGTTTGTCGCTAAAGGAGACTTTTATGTGCTAAAGAGAAACATTTCTGACTTTACCTCAAAGTTCAAATTAAAAGAACATTTAGGCTAAATGTCAATTATGAAACACGCGGCTTCATTTAATGAAAAATTTAAATTTAAAGCTTCCCTTAAATGTATTATGAAACCGGCCGTTAATGGTGGAACCTAATATAAGGGAAAACGTGATGTCAAAATTGTATATTTATTTTCCTGTACGTATATATACAAGCAATAGTACTTGTAAAATTATTTCGTATAAATACATGAGACCAGTATGTTACCTGGAACATTGGAAAATCAATGTAATTTTTTTCACCAACGTGAAAATAAATTATAATAAATTTTATATTCTACTAGAGTCCCATTTCACTTAGCCAGATTATAGTGGAAGTGAGGATTTGTCTGTAACCCGCATTTGCTTTTGCTAATTATGTTTTAATTAAAAAGCAGTAAGCTGAGGTATTCTAATTGTACATTTTTTTTGTTTTCATTCTCCTTCCATTAATTTTTTCCACTCTTTTCGATCCTTTGCTACTTCATTCATCTGCTTGTCTTCTCCCTTTGTTACTTTTCGTAACCAAGTTTTTCTTTTCGTCTCCTCTTAAATCGTTTTGCTTCTGTCACTTTTCTTATTAGGCTTTGTGATGCTTCTCTTTGTATCCGTATCAGTTCAAATTTCGTGCGAGTTTTGGGATTTTAGTTTTCATTCTTCTTCCATCCATTTTTTCTCTCTTTCCAATCTTTTGCTACTCTATTAATATGCTGTATTGTTTTTCCTTGTCTTTCCCCGCTGCTACTTGTAGCCAAGATTTTTTCCTTCTTTTCTTATATCATTTTGCTTCTGTCACTTTTCTCTTGTTAGGCTTTGTGGTGTTTCTCTTTTTATGTATACGTATCAGTTCAAATTTCGAGGGTGAGAATTTTGGGACTTTAGTTTTCATCCCCCTTCTATCCATTTTTTCCACTCTTTCCGATCCTTTGCTACTTCATTCATCTGTTATATTGTTTTCCCTTGTCTTCCTTCTTTACTACTTGTTGTAGCCAAGTTTTTCGTTCTTTTCTAATATCGTTTTGATTCCGTCACTTTTACTATTAGGCTTTGTGGTGTTTTTTTTGTTTGTATCCGTATCAGTTTAAATTTCGAGCGTGAGAGTTTTGAGATGTTAATTTTCATTCTTCTTCCATCCATTTTTTCTCTCTTTCCAATCCTTTGCTACTCTATTCATCTGCTGTATTGTTTTCCCTTGTCTTTCCCCTTTGCTACTTGTTGTAGACGAAGTTTTCTTTTATTTCATTTTTTTGCTTCTATCACTCTCCTCTTGTTAGACTTTGTGGTGTTTCACTTTTTATGTATCCGTATTGGTTTAAACATCTTTTAACTATTTTGTTTCCTATTGGTTCTTGTTTGAACTTGTCTAAAATTACCTCATTTCGCAATCTACCCAACCTCGTTTTCCTGCTATTTTTCTCAGTTGCTTCATAATGCTGCTACTATTCTACTCTGTATTTTTTTGTTCATTTCCATATACATGTATTATTAACGTGGGAACAGTTATCAAATTGTATACATTTGTTTTTGTCTTCTCTTATTTGTTTTTCCCGAAAATTGTCTTATTTGTTTTTCTTACATTGTTCGCTATATCTCTTTTTCCATCTTCTGTGAAAATTACTCACAGATATTCAAAATTGGTCACTTTATCTGTTCTTGATCCTTTCATTTTTAAATCTTTACCATCTCCTCTTTTTTGATTTATTACCATTCTTTCGCATTTCTTGATATTCACTTCCAATCTAAGATCTTCTATTGTCTTTATCCATAAGTCTACTTTTTCTTTTATTTTCTTTATTTGCTTTTGCTCCTTAATTTGTGAAATTAAAGACGATAAGCTTGGATATTCTAATTGTAAAAAATATGTACAAAATATAAACGCGATGTAAGTTTGTGAAATCATAATTTAAAAAGAAAAAACAAGTTTTGGCACTAAAAATCTTTTTAATAGAGTTAAGAAATCGAGTAAATTTCCTCGGTCTTGCTTTTATACTAATAGTCCAGGAAATAAATTTCGAAATAAGGCAAAATCTTGCAATTTTTTCGTCTGGCATCGATTTGTACAAAAATTTGGATGTGCCGTTCGACGCTTTTCGTTTTTTAGAGTGAAAACTGAAAAATCATAAAATAACATTTTAAATGTTAACATGAGTAAAATTTGGATTTGGATTAGTTGAAAAAGGATTTGTTTTATGCTATAGGAAACAATTTCATCATAATTCAACCTTTAAAAACTACCCTTAATAACATAGCAATTTAATTGACCTAAATAGAAAAAAAGTAGAATTCCATAGAAAAAATTTATTAAAACATATATTTACATACATAGTCATTCATTATATATAATGAAATTCAAATCTGGCCCATTAATTTTCTCTTCATCGAAGTCGATGTCGTCTTCGTCCTCTTCAATTGCAGTCTTCATCCGAGCACCCATAACAAGTGGAATTGTAGTACAATTTAAGTTTTCTGTACCCGCATAAAGTGCCACGCCCTTTTTTGCATTACAAAAGATCATTTTTCAACGGGTGCGGGCATGTTATTCATCCGTACGGGGTATAATAAACCTTCATTAAAATCCCGTCTCCAATCTGTTGCTCGGATGTTTTTATTTCGAGGCCACTGTTGAATTTGATAATAGCATCTTTTTGTTGTTTGTCTAAGCCATCAACAATGGGCAGAATGGAAGATAGCTTCACTACACTGTTTCTTGTTGTGGCTTTGACGAAATGTTCATACCGCATCTGCTCGAGAAAAGCTTTCAAACCTTTAACTTGTTGAGCTGCGTATTAATTTGATTTTGTAGGGCTTTTCAAGAGCTTCAAGACTATATGAGTTAAATTCCTTAATATCCCTTAATTTTTAGATGGTGTGAGTTTAAAGGGCTCGGATAAGGTGGTGTTCGCTCGTAAATAGACGGCTATATCTCGCCAAATATTTACTGTGTACAAAATCTACACACAGAAAAATATCAGTTATTAGTATTTTGAAGTAAACGGTGAAAAATACGAAATTGCAAAAAACCGTTTGCTCTTTAAACTCCAATTTTTCTAAAATTATGCATTTTAAATAGGTCAAACTTCTTGAATGTATTGATAATACATATATTAAGAGAATCACAGAAGAGTGAATATATATTCTAATTAGGAGAGTAGTTAGGGGGTTGTTTTTACGGATTTTTTCATAAAAAAAGTTGGAACCGACCTTATTTTGATCATAAGTCACCCCATTTTCAAGCTAGAGACTTTTCTTTATTTTAAAGCTCTAATTATATACTTTAAAAAACATTCTATGAATTTTCCTCGAAAAATGTTTTCTCGTTATTTGGCTTTAAATATTTCAAATTATGCATTTATCGAAAAAAACTAACCATTAACATGCCGTATCTCGGTTCGTGTTAGTCGTAGAAAAATTATAAGAAAATGATTTTATTTGGTTTTTTAAAAGCTACAATTTTAATCTTTACAGTTTTTTTTGATAGAACACAAATTTTTCGAGTTATTCGCAAAAAAACTTTAAAAATGTCGAGTTTTTTGTCGAAAAACTGTTACTTTCAAACGCAAATATTAGTTTTACGAAGAAAACGTATAGAAAATTTTTTTTAGTATCACTTTTTCCATCAATTTCTGTGGTCAGAATGTAAAAACAATTCCTCCCCCGAAAAGAGGTGGCAACCACCCCCAAGGTTTTGGCGTACGGTGGTAAGATAGATAGACAGAAAATGAACTTTGAGCTATTCCCTACCTTTTGTGAAAATTTCAAGTAAATCCATGCAGAACGAAAAAAATTGCGAGCCAAAATGCATCATTTCCTAGACTATAATTGATCTCGATGCTAACATTACAGGGTCGAGTAATCAAAAAATTCAATGGGCATCTAGTGGAAATTATAATTTAACGAAACATTCTATTGAACAGGACATGGGTAGATTGAGAGTTGATCAGCGATAATTAATAATCATAATGTCGTACAATTGGTGAAACCAGTGTATTTAAAGACTGCTTGACACATTCGATAGAATTTAAGAAATTAATTTTATTCAGTATTTTGATGTTTTCCGAGGCAGTGAGAAATTTGTATTTATTATTTCAATATGTTTGGTATGTGATACAGAACATTGTAAATTTAATTTTAGTATCCAAATACAGAATGAGTTTACAATTTTTTTTGCAATTTTTATAAATTTTTGTGCGCAAGGGTCATGTGAAATAGATCACCCTAAATATTTTGTGTTTTTAGAAATCTTTAAGAAATACTTATTATTTATCATGTAATGCCATAATTTCGGAGTTATAGCTACATTTACAGTATAGAGTTACAATAAATATTGTACATTTAGATGGCTACGATTGAATAATTTGAATATTCTTTAATAATTTATGCGCTAATACAAATCTCGTATCAAGGTCTGGTGTCAGTAAGTTAGTTGAAAAGTTTAACGAAACTGGTCTAAAGGATTCATGTCGGGTGATCGCGGGGGCCATTCGATAAAACCACGCCTTCCAATCCATCTTCTGGGAAACACATTATTTAGGTATTGCCTCACCATACACGCATAGTGAGGTGAGGCACCATCTTCTTGTAGCCAAATATTATCGTATTGGATATTGTTCTTGAAAATTTTTAATAATGGAAGTTTTCTTTAAATGTAATTGAAAATACTTACTTGATTTGGAAATATCTATCTAATCTAAATACGCCGTACCATTTAAGTTATCCCCAATGAAAAAGAGATCTACCTGACCAGTATCTACAATTATCACAATTATCGTCATCTGACAGTTCTTTAAAATTCTCATTACGGATGTTTGCGTAATATCAAATTTCCTGGATATTTGTCTAGTACTCAAGTGTAGATCGTCTTCTAACTGGACACAAATATCTAAAGATTTGTTTTCAGTTGATGCAGTTTTTTCTGCGCCCTTATTTGGATGAATCTTTTACTGTACCAGTTTTGTTAAACTTTTTTACTAATTTACTGACAGTAGATGTTGTTATGGGATTTCGGTTAGAATATAAATTATTGAAGATATTATTTCTACGCATATCCTAATATCATTAAAATATCAATTCGTTCTTTTTCAATAAACAAGAATAATAATTTATTGAAACGTCAAATCTGTTATTGTAGCAGTCATAGCTACCTAAATATATTATTTTAACATCGGTGGATAACGCAAATGTAGCTATAACTCCGAAATTTTGGCATTTGGGTATAGGAAACATTAGATGAAAAATAATAAGTATTTCGAAAAGCGAAAAACACAGATACCACCATAATACCCGCCGTATCACAAAACCGTTGTACACAAAATTAAATTTGTACAAGCCGTTTCTGAGATAATTGAGGCGTTCCATACATAAAACTCACTCTGTAGATCTGACTACATTTGTGATGTTTTTTCAATGACGTTTTTTCATTGAATATAAAGACTTCGAAGCAGAAATGCATATAAGTGCACAAAATATAGGTGAAGACCTATAGGACATGCGCCATGTACTTTTTTGCAAAGTTTTTTTGGAATATGTTCAAGGGTGTCTCCTGAATATAAATCCAAGTGGGCGTCATGGGGAGCGCCCGCGTCAGCCTCCATCTTGAAAAACACGTTTTATCAGATATCTCTAAAAATATATAGTTAACAGCTCATGATAAATTAAAAATGGCGGTAACTGAGCTGAAATTTCCTATAAATTTTATGGGAAACTTTTTCTCGTTACATTTATAGTTTAAGAGCTGCTGCTTGGAAAAACTTGCATCTCGTACATTATCAATGGCAATATTGCTCTTTGTATACGAAAAACATTGCATAAAATGGCATATGTGACACAAAAAAGTCAATACAGCTGTGTATCGAATCAATTCAAATTATAATTAGTATGGAGAACTACTGATATTTTATCTTTAATGTTATTTACAAGGGAAAACGGTACGTACCATCATAAAACATTGTCTGTGTAGCGAAAAACAATACTACACTACGCTACACCAAGAATTGTTATTATTAATAATAATAATTAACGTTATGATTGTATCATGCTATTTTATATTATACTTTATAAATGTTACTCTAAAAAAACTGACGCATCTACGAAAATTTCAATACTAAACAGGTGAGGGAACCAAACTAGCGTCACGAGGAGACAAAAACTGTTGAGATTTACCTATACATACCTGAATACTGTTGGAATGTTAAGACGGGGAAATTCCGAACGACCCGAAATAGCAGTACAACTTAATAAAATCCTTTTTTTTTAACAAAGAATAGTTTTTAATCAATTATATATTTTCTATTTTGCTCAATGACTTTTGCCACCTTTCTTTCAGCTTCATAATTCCGCGCTCATAAAATTTCTGGTCCTTATCAGTAAAAAACTGAACCAGCTGCGATTGAAGGTCATCGTCATCCGTGAAAGTTTGATTGAACAAATAATTCTGCTGACTTCTAAATAAATGGTAATCAGATGGTGCCAAATAAGGGCTATATGAGGGATGTGACATCACTCCAGCCAAGCTCCAATAGTTTCTAACGACTTGACAAAGTTGTGTGAGGCCTTGTATTATCATGGTGGAATACTAAACCTTTCCGATTTGACAACTCTGCCCTCTTTTCTTTGATTAATTCATCCATTTTCATTAATTGTTGACAGTGAACATTAGAATTGATCTTTGTGGTTCCTTGGAAACAGCTTACAAAACACTGGTTCGTCGATTTTGCTACATGATCGCTTTCGAACTATGTTACAGGACATGACTCATTTTTCATCACCAGTGATAATTCTTTCCAAAAAAGGGTCGATGTCATTTCGTTTAAGGTAAATATCGCAAGTGTTAGATAAATTTCTTTCAATTAGTGAGGTACCCAAATATCAAGCTTCTTAAATAGCTCAAGACATTTTAATTGTTTTTAATTTATTGTGTGCGATACACGTAACCAGTGTGGCCACAATTTAAAAGCTGAATGTAAAAATTGAACTAGAAAATGTACTAGATTGTACCAACTTCAAACAAATTTAATAAAATTATAGAAAGATGTATAAACATAAGTTTAAATTAAATTTTTTCTCCAAAAATGTTATAGACTGTGTCAATTATTATTTTGAGGATGAAAAATTTATATAAAGTTTACCGATAAAATTAGCAATGCAGTACAAAAATCTCACGATCTAAATGTAAATCAACTTGGCTCTGTTTTCTAATTATTGTTACAATTTAGTACAATTTCTAGTTTATTTTATTAAACGAAAATATAAAATAACTTTATATTTGCGAACGCAGGGGAAATGTATTAGAAAAAAGGAAAAATGTACTAGCGTATTAAATACACTAAAATGTACTAAAATTGTACAATTGTACTAGCTCTGGCAACACTGCACGTAACCCCTTCGCCACCTCTCGAACAGTTATATGACGATCCTCTTCAATTATGACTTTGATTTGGTCATCATCAACTTCAGTAGGCCGACCAGAACTTTGCTCATATTGGAGGGAAAAATCTCCAGAACGGAATTTTTTATACTAATTCTGTTAAGCAATCAGCACCATAAACTTAACATATTATTTCTTTGTGAGTCGCAGCAGATTTTTTCCTTTACGGAAATAAAGAAAGAAAATATGCCGAAAATGTTCATTTCTGCACCAATTTTATACCAAAAAAAGTTTCAAATAAAATAGATGTCAAAAATTATTATCTATAAAAATTATTTTTTGTCGTACGATGCGTGGTTCGTGAGATATCTGATAAAAAATATTTTTCAAGATGGAGGCCCCACTTGGATTTACATTCAGGGGACACCTCTGAACATATTATTTTGCTCTGGCGCTTGAATTAATAGACAAGTCCATTTTTCTGTTCTCGCAATGAAAAATTATTTAAAATAGAATAGTTTATTGAAATGAAAAATATGATGAGTATTTTCCTATTTTTCAAAACTGTTGTTTTTGTAAATGACAAATACCATTGCCTTTTAGAAATTTTGCACTGGATTTTTTTTGTCTTTGTGCAGATCATTGTATAAATTCTGTAATCGTTTATTTATCATATAGATATAAAGAATATTATATATTTTCTAATGTTGTGCTGTGAATAAAAAGGATTTGGAATTACAATGTAAGTTTTTCAATTTTCTATTTGTGATTTTTGTAATAGGTATTTGTATTGTTTAAGAGTTTGGTGGAATCATATTATTATCTAAATTTTGTTTTAATATAGAATTTGTTTTTATAATATTCATTCATTTTATTTTGAATAGACCTAATTTCAAGTAACCTAATGGATAGTTTCAAAAAGCACATCTACATATATATATATATATATATATATATATATATATAGGTGCTTCACGCAGCCTTTTAGGCCCATAGCATGAGAGTGATTCCCTTCCACTATTTCCTATTTTTTGCTTTCGTTTTCCAGTCCTATCTTTCTTACCTCTGCGTACCATCTTTTCCTCGTTTTCTTGTTCTTCCTTGTTCTATTTTCATCATAGCTGCTCTAAAATCTGGCATTCTCTATATGTGATCTAGCGACTTTATTCTATTGGATTTTATTATTTTGCTTAGTTCTGCGTCTGCAAATAGATTCCTCATTCCATTATTTGTTTTCCTCAGCAATAGAGTATCTTTCTAAGTATTTTTCTCTCCCTTATATCTAACTTCTCTTTCTCTACTTTGTTAAGGATCCACGTTTCGCCTCCGTAACTCACTGTTTGTCTTATTATTGTGTTGTATCGATATAGCTTTGCTTTTCTGGAGATTTATTGGGATCTTTTTATCGCAATCAGCGCTTCCAACTGCTTACTTCTCCTCGCTTCCAGATTTCCTCCCTCGTCACCGTCGTACTTGATAAGCAGCCCAAGATATTCATAATTTTGAACTTGTTCTAAGCTCATTGCCTTTTCGTCATTCAGTTGTATTGACAAACTTTTCATTGCTCTTTTCCAGCAAAGGGTATATCTACATATTGTAGATAAAATCTGGCTATGTGAGATAAATTCAAACACTACGGTCTTTGAAGTGTCAAAAATGGTCTAGCTACCACTGGTGCTATAGTTCTCTTCCAACGGAAGCTTAAACATGTGTTAAACAAGTCTTCCAGGTATGCTTCTAGTTATGGATTCAATGTTCGGATAAATTTATTGCTAGCCAAGTACAATACACATAAACAGGAAATTCGTCAACACTCTGGGTGCATTCCAATAAGCACTCACGACAATCACGTTCACGACCACGATCTTTCTTGTTCCACTTACAATTAGTCATGATCGTTATAATGGTAAACCCAAGTGGAATAGCTTATGAGACGTTTTGAGCGTTGAGATAAATATTAACGAATGGCAGAAAGAAAAAATAAAGCGAGGTGTTGTTAGAATTTGTAAGCTATTGAATTTTTTTATGGAGTTTTTAACTGATTTACATTAGAGTAAAATCAAAATATAGTAAAATATTTGTTGATGAAAAGTATGCTTCAAAAATACTTATATCCCATACCTTATCAAATCTTGTGAACGGCTCCAACGATTTTCATGAAAATTAGTATATAGGGGGCTTTGGGAACGAAAAATCGATGTAGCTGGAATTGATTTTTAAAAAATGTCATTTTACTCGGCTTATCGATAATAAATTTAAACATAACTTTTTTTATTGGAAGAAAAATAAAATAATTGGGGGTAAAATAACAAGTAAAAGGTAGCGTTTGGTTAGTCCGAATCTTAAATGTCCCTCTTTGTGGAGAAGTAATAGTACTAAGAGGAGATTTTCACTATTCTCTGCCTGTACAGCCACGTGCGAATAAAACTCAATCGATGCTCTATTTTTAAGACTTTTAAACCAACAGAAAATATGCGCGTTGATATAGAGCAACGACTAAAATAATATAAAAAACTTGAATTGACAAAGAATATCATTTCAAGCAACAATCTTATTGATGAAGTATTTGGTAATTGCTTAGTCAATGGAAATTATGAAGGGATGAAAGACAGAGCAAAACTCGCGCCTCGTTACAAAGATGTTGAAAAAATTGATGATGCCAAACTTCATGGAAAGTACAAAATCTACCATAGCTATGACTCAATGAAATATCAATCTGAAGGAGCAATTAATTGATATCAGAATTTCTCAATTTCAGACTTACCAACACACGAACTAAAATTAAAAAAAAAAATTCGTTAATAATGTTGTGGCGTAATTTAGATGTATCAGATCGATTATCCAATTGTGTAAGAGTCATGGTAATAAGCCTGTGTATTCACATAATAAAGTTGAAAATTAGTATTGTTGAACAATATGGCAGAGAAATACATATACCAACGATAACCTTTGAACCATCAAAAGGAAAACTGGGATGCACCATGCAGCGTCACCAATTTCTCGTTAGATCTGCATTTGGCATGACTGACCACAAATCTGAAGGGCCCACCTCCGAATCTGTTGTAGCTGAGTTAAACTCCGATCTTCATGCATGGCATGTTATATGTGGCATATAAGCAACCAAATACGTTAAAAGTTTATCTTCCAAATGAAAATCGTCGACATACCTGCAATATAGTATGGAAGGAAGTATTAGATTACAAAATTAAAATTGTGATGACAAAAATATTAACTAATTGCACTCGTGATTTTTTATTTAAATAGAAAGTTCATATTCATATTACGAGGGCCGTTTTTTTTATCAACCTCTGATAAAGTATGAATAAAAGACAAGTTCATATAAAACAATAATTTTATTACCAAAAGATTGGTACACTTACGGTTACTTTTTGACATAATAACCGAAGAGATTGAGACATTTGCCATATCTGTGGACAAGCAACAAAAAAGTTGCCGCTAATGTAGCCTAGTTCAGTAATAATAGAGTACAAAACAGACCTTGAAACTTCTGGAAATCCTGTAGACAAAGCAGTAATGGTGAATCTGCGGTTTTCTACAACCATTCTGTCAACTTGTTGATCCAGGTCATCTGAAACTATAGATTTGCGTCCTTGGCCCCCTCTATCCATAAACTTTCGACACCATTCACGCACAATATCATCAATCATGAAGCTTTCCCCATACACACGTCCCATTCTCCGATAGATTTCTGCAGCAATATGGCCTTCAGCCTGTAGAAAACGAATTACATTTGACGGGAGTTTCAATAATGGCGGATATCTTTACGTGGCTGTAGCACAACGCCGACTGATGCCTGAATGTGAACAATGGCGGAGTGTGCAGTGCGTAAGCTTCGCAGTCGCCTACAGCGCATGTCCGCATGTCTTTTATCCGCGAAGCGTCTACACAGAGGGATCGGAGATTTCAAAAAAGACATCGTATTATGTTGGCAAGATAAAAAAATATTATTCATATTGCATCAGTATGGAATTCGTATTTAAATATAATTTCTGTAAAACACAAAATACCGAACAAAGCTCGGTCATCCAGGTACTTTAGAGTTATTTGTGTCATCTACCTTCTACTATTTCTAAGTAGTTACTATAATATAGTCTGAAATGAAACAAATAATTTTTTCCATAATATATTAATCTCGGTGTATACACTATATACAATAAGCAAATAGAACAAAATGTCTGAACGTTTTTTTGAAACTTGAATAGTAAACAAGACAGAGGTACAAAATATAAACAATCCAAAATAAAAATTATATTATAAAATTGGTTCTTTATAAAATAAAAATAAAAATTTTTTAACCAAAATTAAATTGATAAAAATAATATAAATGAACACATTATTGAGTTTCTTGAAAAATTGTAATAATAGAATGGATTTTGGAATATGTGAAAGATTATTTCATGATTGGGATAGATAAGTTTTAAAAAAATGCAATGATGAGTTTATATCAATTGAAAAAAACATCCATAAATCTTTTATAATTTGTAAATCAAGTACTTATAGAACTCGTTTCCAATTGACATAATCTCCATATAAAAAGGAGGCTTCAAACATTCCTCCAATTATTTTTCACCTTTTCCGACTTATTTATTTACATATAAATTTTTATAGAAACAAGAAATGAAATAAGTAAAATTTTTAACATTTAAAAATATTTATACTACTCTATAGAACTATTTGTTTTTCTTTCAACAAATGAAAAGTAGATAGCTCCAGTTCAATCAACCATATTAATTTAATATTCAATAGCCACCCGTTCTTTTCGAGCTTCTGCTCTTTCAGCTTTCACTTGAGACAACTCAAAGTCTGCTGAATCTTGTTCAGTTTCGGCTACCAGCTTTCTTAATCTGGCTACTCTAGCTTCTCTAGCAGCTTGTTTTTCTTGAATAGCAGTCATTTCATCTTCCAAATCGTTTAATCTGTCTTTCGTCAATTTTGCTCTACGTGCTGCGCCGCTATCTGTTTCCACACCTGATATTACTGTTTCTCTTCTCGCTCTGAAGGATGTTACTTTATTTTCCAAAGGTGTCCATTTTGTCAAATTATCTTCGTCCGCATTAAATGTCACTTTTAGCGCACTGCGTCTTTGAGACGATTCTCTTTCTGCCAATTTTTTTGGTAAAGTATCATTTATACCAACGGTGTCTAAAATCTTGTCGGTCCTATCAAGCAAACGCATCGATTTCAAGTTATTGGAAGTGCTCTCAAGATCCACATCATCGATAATCGATACTTTTTTGTTAGCTCGGAGACGTCTTATAGATGAGGCAGTCTGTGAAAGAAAAGAAGTTGTGAACAAAAATTGCAGTGTTTAAAAAATAAATTATAATACGAACGTGGACACATTTTTCCTCGAGATCAATTTCTAAAATAAATTACAAAACTTTTACACACATTTTTTTATTATTGGCAGTAACTACATTCGTCAACAAAAAAATCGACTCAGGCCACAACCCTGCAGTCGCAAAACAATACGAAATTGCATTTTTCTTAGTAGAATTTTAAAGCTAATAGTTTCACTTAAGAATAATATGAAATATAGTAATTTTCTTGCCCTCACAGTTCAACAATATGTTATAAAGAGTAATCACCCTTTTTATGCTTGTTTACAATAGTACTAATTAGAGATAACTGTCCCTTAAGGTTATCTATCGGACCCACCACTATCACTTAGTCATAAAATTTCAACCGATACACATTTTCGTTAACAAGAAACAAGAATTCTACCTGAAAGCGGACCCAGCAAATGATGAAGCTGCTCAAGCAGCCACCCTATTGCTACAAGGCCAAAGTTATCAAAAAGTGGCCAGTGATCTGAACATGAGTCAGTCTGCTGTTTCCAGAGTTTATCTTCGTTATTAAAAAACTGGCAACTTTCATCGAAGACGCGCGAAAAATGTGCACTGGTGTTCCGTTCTCTTCTCAGATGAAAGCAGAGTGTGCCTTCATGGCAGCGATAGAAGAAGACGAGTCTACAGAAGATCCAAAGAAAGGTTCGCTCAGTGCTGCATAAAAGAAAACTTGGCTTTTATAGGAGGTTTTTGGATGGTTTGAAAAAAATTTCAAAGAAAGCAAAAACCGAATTATTGAAACTGGATATGAGGTGAGGGGATTAACAAAGAATTGATATATAGAAATAGATAGGTTCATGTCATCCATCATACTGCAGATTCTGTAGGGCAGTATTTTTAGGATATCGAAATTGCCGCTATGGATTGGCCAGCACGTATCTAATCAATAATTCATGAGATGAACTTAAGAGAAAAGTTCGGGCTAGAAATCCTGCACCAGCCACGAAATCGAACATCAAAGCGGCACTCACCGTTAGGATAGCATCGACCAAGATTGAGTAAGAAAAGTTATTCGAACCATGAAAAAAACGATTGGAAGCTGTTATTAGTCTCAAGGGAGCACCGCTTGGTAACTTTCTCTACAATAGGGTGTCTCCTATGTGGCAAATACGCCGAAAAAGGATTGAGATAATTTGTTCACAATCAAAATTTAGATCTCTATACCAAACTTTAAAATTATCAGTCAATTATAACGTTTTTGTTCATTTTCCAAATAAGAGACGAATATTTGTAAGAAAACCTGCCATGGAAAAACATAGTTGTATCCATAAAAATATTAATATGTTTGAATAAACTTTACGAGGATGGTCAAACTAGTATCTCGCCTGACCTAGAGATGACGGTAGTTGCTAGATTAATAAAACTGTAATAGGAAGTACACAATGTGTACAGCATATGATCAAGTTTGAAGATGCCACAATGCTAAGTATTTGTTTAACAGCCATCAATAATGAACGTAAACATGGAAAAAATGGGTCATCGTTATGTGATACTATACTTTCATTTGAAAGGCGTTAGCCCAACTTATATAAAAGCAACGTCCCCACAATGTTTTCCCAATACCTTTTCTCATATTTACCATATAGAAGACCCCTTACAGAACAATAGGTTTTGTGAAAATTGCCAAGGTATACTTGGTGTTTCAAAACTTAAATTATTATAAAAATTAGTTTTTTGATAAGCAGGGTTTAACCTCAACATATTAAAATTGGAATCGCTGATTAATAGTATACGACAAACAAGCAACAGCGTTCTATAAGAACAATTGTGCGGAAAATGGTTATTGCAAACAAGGTTTGCAATAACCAATATAATAAGTAGAATATAGCAGTCAGTCCAATAATGAGAGGGGTAGAGAGTTAGGGAAAAGGAGGATTTGCTGATGTATAGATGACATGGATCTAGAGGGACTAGGATGACATTTGTTACTCATTTTATATAGTGCTACGATTGTACCAGTCTGACTCTTGCAGACGGACGCAGCACTATGCTACTTTGAGCAACAACCAGAGGCAACCCCAAGCGATACCTTTGAAATTAGAACTTTGGCATGACATGACTGTCAAAAGCACTGCTCTACTTTAAACCAGAAGACCTTAGACAGTTTTATAAAGTTGTATATGCCTAAAGTGTTTCTTCTAATACTGTAAATGCATGTATGCATTTACAATGCAATGTTATTTCCTAATTAAATTTGACTTCGTGTTACGTTCAAATGTTCATAGTAGAAAATTCCTTTATATATTTTCTTTTTTCCGTGTAATTCGAGCTGCCATTAGGCTTAATTACTTCGGATCGGCGCGAATGTATGTAAATAAAAAATACAAATTATATTTATACTGTTAGTGGGCTATATTCATTTATATGTTTATGTTATAATTATTAATTTTTTGAAAATTAGTTAGATTTTTAATAATCTATTATTTTGAAATTACTGACAAACTTTCAGAAAATATACACTTAGCTGAATAAAATCTCCTGTTTCAAAAATTTCACTTTCACTCCCGTTACTCCATGAGAGCCACAATAATAATTCCAAGAAAACTTATTTGAACCCATAAAACAGACTAAAAATCGCTGTTAGGAGTAGATTATCAACATCAAATTGAAAGTTTTGGAAGGTGGTGGAGAATTTATTGTGGGTACATCCTTTGAGACGGCTTTCATTACAGAATAGATTAGTGGATATTTTCAGTGGCCCTTCACTGGTTATGAAATAGCTGTAGCTATTGTTTTGGAATGTATAAAAGTGTTCTCATCGTTAATTGTGACTGAAGTTAAAAGTCATGTCAATAAAATCATCTCCAATAACAGGTAAATTCATAGAAAATATTATATGTTTTAAAGTCACATATTCTCTTTTATATTTAGATCATGGTACCTATATTTGCTTTTCTTTGTGCGTAAATACCGGCCTATCCGTGGCATAAATGCATTTTCTTGAATAATGCCGCCTCTTGGCCAAACTTGACACTTTTGTTGTGTAGGAATTATTTAATGGAAGAAGTTTTTGCAGAGCTGAGCCGTGCCGGGGTGCAAGTAGTGCATGGAACCCGGGCGACACTAACACGAGCCGGCAAAAGGCAAACTGTCTCTAAAAAAAAATAATAGAACCCCATCATGCAAAAAAATGTTTTTATTAATTTTCCCAATCTAAAATGTAAACAGCAGGTGCGTCATACATACACTTTAAAATCGGCATTGAATTATCCAATTACTCCTATCTCCAATAAGATCTAGACACATTTGCCCAACCGGACGGCGGATACCCTAGGCTCGGCTCTAAGTTTTTTGTTAATATAATCCTGAAGATGCTAATCAGAAATACATTTATTGTAATCTCAATCTATTATTCGTACCAAATCTATAGGATCGTTATTTTAGAAACAGCATTCCTTGCATGAATCCAAGAATTTACGATAACCACTTACAAATCATTCCATGCGACGAAGCACTTCCATGAAAATATTTACAGAACTTTTCTTCGGTTTCTTTGCATGTTTTTCAACGTAAAAAAATATTTCAGCTTTAAATGGCTATTAAATGTCAGAAAGTTTTGCAAGATAATAATATAATTACCGTAGCCAACTCATAGAGCTATTATTAAAGATAGAGAAAGTGGGGTATGGAAAATATTGAGAACAAGAGAAAGAATATCGGTATACCACTCTATTTCTACTCTGTTATGATTGGATCATCATGACGTCGAAGCTTCGAGTGTGGGAATGGCAGAGGAGGGGAATAACAAGTTTTAATTTTAATAGCGAGTACAGAGAGGTAGAGAGTGGTAAATCGATTATATTTCTCTCTCTCTCTCTCTCTCTCTCTCTCTCTCTCTCTCCCAATACTACAATTTCACTTAGATGCCGCTCTGTCTAACTTTAATATTAAGTCTATGATTGGCAACCGTCAAACCGCCTTCATATATAATAATACCTAATTGTTCAGGTATTTTTATGTATATCTTAAATTACGAGTATTTATAGTAAGGAAATAATGAATTTGAAATTAAAAAAAGTGCAGTTTGTAAAAGACACTTGTTATACATAAACAGGGTTGAATAAAAAAACTAGATGAATCTTTTTCTGACAACGATTTAATATCTTCTAATATAATATCGTTGAAGACTTTGATGACACACCGTTAAAAAATTTTTATAAATGACATATTAATAATATAGTAAATATAGTATACAATAAAATATTTTTGCTTCAGTAAATTTGAACTACAATTTAAAGATTTCACTAAAATATTCAATATTTTAATTGTGACCTATACTTTGGAGAGAAAATTCATTCATTTTGAATCACAATAGATTTAGGTTTCCTTCAGAACACGTGACTTTTACTATAAGCAGAATATCACTGTTTTCTTTTGGTATAGTTTAGTTAACATTATAGTCTATTTCAGAAAGGTGTAGAGTGATAAAATGGGGAATTCCGTCCAGTTCGGCTCAATTTCGGTGTCGGCCATAGGTGTAGGTCTTGAAATAGTATTGTTGGTAATATTGAAATTTCAAGTAATTGCGTAAGAGAATTAGGAGAAGTATGTTTTCTGACCTGAAGTTTTAATATCGAAACATTGTGTAGGGATTACTTAGGTAGTAGATTATACAGTTACGTTTTGCGTTTAACAGGTACCGTTTAACATTCTATTAGTGCCTCTGCCTAATTCCAACCATATTTCAGATACGACTTTCCTTTTTACGAGTATGCTATCAGCACGCCTTTGGCACACTATTTTCAGTGTTTGTGAATGGATAACAAAAGGCTAAGCCCATATATTGACCCCAACCCGGGTGGTACTACTTGCACTTGATAAAAAGAAAGAATTTTATGAAGATTGATATCAATGCCAAACTATGAAAGTGGCTTAAATATTCGTTGGGTCACTCTGTGGTCCCTTTGCATACCTAATGAGGTTTTATTACTCTATACCTTTCTGAAATAAACTATAGAATACATTAAACGATGAACAAACCTATTTGAATGTATTGAATCAATCTTTACGGCCGTGCTAATGAATTATTCCAAAGACTACTGTAGATATACTACAAATTTGTAATTGAGAAGTCTTAACAGAACTAAATTCGATTAGTCACCTCCAATACTAGAACTCACTATCGTAGAAGACTAAGAAGAAAGTGACCAACAAATCTACAAAATTTTCAAAGTCGGCTTATAGTAAACTTGCTGTGTATTTTTCATTGTTAATACAGATATTGGTCGTTTTCCTTATACAAATAGTTTTTGTCCATATGTTATCTAGTAGATTACCAACAAAATGTGAAATTAACCCTTTTCTTAACAATTCTTGATGCATCTTAAATCATACTGAAAAGGCTAGGAAGATGGATAGTAGATAGGCGTCACTACTTATACTGAATACACTTCAACACGTGGAAACATTTAGTATAAAACAGTTAAGTCAAGTCATTAGATTTTATTTTACCTTCAGTCTATGAAGACTATAACTAGGTTTTCGAAACACGCGTCAGACAATGTAACCGTGAGTGTTGGTGTAAATAGTGTATTCAGTATGGATATCGCCTACGGTTCCAGAAATTTCAACTTAGTTACTACTTATATTTGTTCATTTTTCAGACACAAATTAAATGATATATTTTTCATTTCATAGTTTTTAAAAACCTTAAAATATTTCAGTATACTATATTACCATCGCATAATAAAATGAATTTTATGAAACACAAAACATAAACGATGCAAATGGGTAGGGAAAAATGTCGTCATGCTTGAAATCAGCTTTTACGTGTGGGCAATACCGAAGTTCATGACCATCAAAAACTATTTTTAAACATAACACTAACAAAAAAATCGGTACATCGCACGTTTCTGAAAATTTCTAAATTAAATTTTTGATCAAATATAAATATACTCGCATTATTCGAAATTAGCTTATATTAGAGTTTAAAAATGAGTTTTTAGATTATGGCGAGGTTATAAATGAAGCAAAATATTGATTGTCTCAAGGTCAGCTATTAATTACTAAAATTCTTTTAGTTCTCTTTTCAGAAACGATTTAATTATTATAACAGATGCACTCCAATAAGAAAATAAGTGATTGTGGACTCATCCTTCCACTATATCTACTTTTCGTGAGTTCAAAGTAGCTCAATTTTGAAAAAAAGCATATAAATATGAATCAAAATTTTTGTTTAGTGCTCTATTCATTAATAGTGAAAAGTTTTTCCGTAAAGCTGCCTCTACGAGATCTGATAATTTTGTAATGATATTTGGCCGCGCAATCAAATATTGTGCGGAGTTTGGCAAATTGGTGAAGTATTAAAAGACATCAAATAAAGCGTGGAAGACGAAGCGCGAAGAGGGGGATCAGTCGAGGTACGTGCCCTAATCCGTCAATACTATCGGTTAATAGTTCGTATGCTAGTAGACAAACTAATATCCACTGATGGTTTCGAAAAACCTTCCAGAAAAGCAAAAACAACCTCGTATTTTATCACTAAATAAGAAGGCAGAGCGCGTCCGGACATTGCGAACAATTGGGTGTTGCATCAAGATAATGTACTCTGCCAGTACGTGTTTAAAAACTTCAAGAAAGGCCGATGTCCCTTGAAAATCTGGTAAGGCACTTTGGCTTGAACCTTTTGACGTTACTAAGCAAACTGTGAAGCTTGGCCAAGTGCTTGAACCGCGCCTGCGTCGTTTTGGATATTCACAGATAACGGTTCTGCAGTTTCAAGTCACAAGTCGCGCTTATTTAAGTAAAGTAGATGTTTGGTAAGAAAAATAGAAGACCCATCTATGTGTACCTTAGCTTGTCTCATGCAAGGTGTGTTTATCCATCTGCGACTGCCTTTAAACACGTGAGACGTGAATGCAACACTTTTGGCTTCATCAACAATGGGTTCTGGGCTCATTGGTGGATTTGCAAATCCCAATCTGGCGAGCGAGTCTTTTTCGTCGTTGCCCTTGCTGCCGGAGTGACCGGGCATTCAAACGAACTGGATATTGCAGCCATCAATCACCGGCTCTTGTAAGAAACTCCAGCACAAACCTAGAAAACACCGTGTACGACTCCTCTCTTTCCTGAAATCGAAAATGTTGATTAGGACTGTCGGAGGTTTCAGTAAAGGACTTCCAGATTTGCTAAAACGACTGGCGAAATTACTTGATCCGATGAGAAAAAGAATTATTATGAAAGGAATCTCATCATCACTGAATATTTTTATGATAAATAATTCATAACGTATAACATCACTCTCACTACTTTATTCTCAGACCTCGTATAGTAGCGCGTCATTACAAGAGAAGAAAACAGTGACAGAAAAACATTTAAATAGAACATCGCATAATGAGAAGAAGAATTTGGACTAGATTTTTATGGAAAATTTTATTACCTTGCGATGTTTTAATGTATTGGTATTTCGACACATTTGTCATCATACAGAATTTTGGGAGCCATGACGCGAGCTTAATCTAGGTTCCACAAAGCAAAATAGCTCTTATTTCAAACACTAACTTCAAACACTATTTGCATATATAAATTGATGATTTTCTCGAAATGTACACACCGATCATGATACTTGGGACCCCAACGGGAACCAAAATTTTCAACATTTTCCTTCGACATTCACACACAAATTCTATTCTTTTACAGCTTTCCCTAGCTTGGCAGTCGAAGTGAAACTGAACAGGAGACCACTTAACATTATAATTAAATAATAAACTGGTATCAAAGTCGAATAATATTTGCTTTGCGATGCTAGAGACATCTGTGGCTTTATTGTATCACTAGATAATATGTTGACCAAATCAGTAATAACGGTGTGTTTCTAGTTTTCAATCTATGCTATACAAAAATGTTACGTATTCAATCAATTTTATTTATTATTACATTCTAGCTGCTTAAAATGCAATGGCATTGTTTTATTTGTGTTTATTGCTCGTATTCATAATCATTTTCAAGTACATCTGTTATAAATTTAAAACCGATCGATCGGAATCGACAGATTTACGCAAAAAATCGGCGCACCTCATCGTTTATATCATTTTCCAAATTGTCCATAACAGATCCACCTCGGATAATTCGTCCTCCTCGCGAATCGAAAGCATGATCTTCTCTGATGTGTTTTTCCGCTCGTTTACGAGAAAATTCCAAATCTTCATCGGCAAAAATTCTGGCATGACGTTCAGCAATACTTTCTGTAAATAGAAGAAAGAATACGTATTCACAAAATTATCTTCAATAATTATGAAATTCAAGTTATATATCGTTTGGATAATTAAAGAAAAACCTGAAACATTTACGTTCTCTATTTGTCTGTACCTGCTGCTGGTGATTCGTGGCGAGGTGGTGTAAGCGGTCTTCCAGAGTATTTTCTATCTAATCTATCTAAGGCGGATTTATAATAACTTTCTCCAATATTATAATTGGCGTCATATAATTTGGTTCTTGGTCTACTAAGTACTGTCCGTTTGGAAGTCATCTTCGTAATCAACTGAAATGAATCATTTGGTTATACTTATGTCTTTTTAAGTATTTGCTATATTAATTTGAAGATTGGTAACAAATCTACAATGTTCCAATGAAAACCAGGATCCAGAGTGGTAGAGATCAAGAACCTGTTGAGTGTTCACTGTCAAACCTCTTTTGTTATTTATTGACAAGTATATTTTCAACACGGAAGCTATTTTGGTTGTTTTTATTGAACTCAATAAGTTTTACATTACAGAAATATATTGTGACGTATGTCTTTCATAAAGTTCGTAGATGCCGAGACTAACTGAAACTGAAATGAGTTCAAAGTCTCTGCGAAAATGAATAGTTACCACTTATAAAACTTTTCATATTTAACGTATCAGACCAAATATCTGATATCAAGGCTAGGTGTCGGTAAGAGTATGATAAGCCTCCCCACCGACGATCATCATAAAACTCTGTACATAGAGTATTGATGATACTAGAAGTCGATTCATCCTATCTATTTTATGCGGAAACATTTACTTCCGAAGATTATCTCGGGAAGGCTAACAGATATCGAACCAAGGATAACTTTTTCTATAGATCTCATCAAGATCTATCTGTGTGTGAAAAGTCATAATGATTAAAGCATGCGCAGATGTATTTCCGTGAAAAAAGTATGCAAATACATCATTTTTATCAAAAACCTTAACCTAACCTAACCCTGCAAAAATTACTAAATTTTAATTTTATCTATTGAGTTTTCGTGAATATAATGCATTTGCATACTTTTTCCACAGAAACTTTTCTGCGCATGCGTCATCATTATGACTTTTCACACACATAAAGATCTTGAAGAGATCTATCGAACAAAGTTATCCATCGATATCTGTCAGTCATCCTGAGATAATGACCACTTCCAGTATCTCCGGAAGTAAATGTTTCCGCAAAAAATAGATATAATAAATCAATTTCTCATATCAACAATAGTCTATGTATGGAGTTTCATGATGATCGTTGTGGGGTGGCATATCATACTTGTGCCGTTATGTCTTCTATGGTACAAATTTTTTTTTAAGTTTCTGTCCAACCATCGCTTCAGACTTTTTCTGCTTGGTATTTTATATTGAGGAATAACTGCCTTGATAAGATATTTGACACCTTCATTTTCGACTATTGAGAAAAGCTGG
The DNA here is from genome assembly GCF_026250575.1 of Diorhabda carinulata. Lineage (NCBI taxonomy): Eukaryota > Metazoa > Arthropoda > Insecta > Coleoptera > Chrysomelidae > Diorhabda > Diorhabda carinulata. The sequence goes on from NC_079462.1 coordinate 20,117,068, forward strand.
TAATCTTTACAAATCATATATAACAAACAATTCATGCCAGATTCTGAATAAGAGATGTCTGAAAAATTGGCCTTGATAGATTTTTGACGTTCTATAAGGATTAAGTTTATAAGGATAAGTTTCGATGCATTGAATAAAAAAACATCGATGTTGAAAAATTAACAATACATAGGTTTGATTCGATCTATCGATACTATACATCGAGTGTTTTTAATACATTGTCCACATCTTAGATCTTTTTCCTAGTCTAAGGTCCACTCCTAGCTAGTTGGGGTTTATAACACTTGAACTGTTTCGTTCGCTGAATGCGACCATAGAGTAGTACACTTGGTGAAAAATCTTATTTTTATTATCTTATTAACGGTTTGGTTTATGTTGAAATTGAACCACAGCTTTTAATGATTTGTTAATAAATACACAGTAAGAGGCAGGATAAAAAAGATAAAATCACAAGCGTGATTACGAAACTTTCTGTCGATTTGTGGACAAACAGTAATATTTTAAAGTTTTCCTGTGTGTATAGACCTCATTTCAGTTCTCTAATCGATTTTAGAGATTTTAATAATTATCATTGTACAGTTATTAGCAATTTACCGACACACACTATTTTACAAAAAATTTCATTATGAATAAACTGTTTAATAGCAGTGACTAAACTGCAGTCAGAATTTAATACTTAAGGCATCACAAAATATACAGAGTAACCCTTGAGCTAGAGTTAAATTATTTTTGTTGTTTACGAATGACAATGAACGGACTCCAGATTACCTTTCGAACATTTGGATCATGATTAGGTCAACACGATCATAGTTTCCAGAAACCATATTGTTTGAATAGAGTGGGTCTTTTCAAAAGCACTATCGCTTTCACCATTAATCCGTCCTTCTCCTAACACAATTTGATTTGGCGTGAAAAAACCAACCAACCTATTTCTCATTTTCTTAAAATATGAAATTAGTAATAGGCCCCAGGTACATGACAGGGTCAATGCTATACATATAATGTAATTATTAAATAGTTATTTTTATATCTTTAAGACAACGTGTTGTGAAAATTCCCAGTACCTCTTTCTAGCATTTAATTATGAGTATTTCCATAAATTTTATATTTGTCATATATCAGCAGCGTGGCCACATATTGTTCTATCAAGTTTATTATTACATTTCTTCTTTGATTATTCAATGCATACGTTGAGCTGCTTGAATCTAAGGGGCACTTAGATTGAGAATTAATAATTTATGTATTCTTGTGAACATCTCAGTCTATTATCGGTATTTTTCAGTGGCAGCGAAGTAAAACAGATGAATGCATTTTCACATGTATGATTCTAAATACTTTTTCGATGCTTGGCATACATCTTAATATAAATTGTATCTGGAAGCGTTTATTTTCTATTACCTGATCATTATTTTTAATCAAATGGTTTTACCAGACCTCTAATATTTCTCCAACTCAAATGAAAACAGTCTCTAGCTGTGGCCAAAAAGTACTGTGTGACCCGCAAATAATAAAGTATTGAGACCCGCCCATAGCAAGCAACTTTGGATCTATAATGAAAGCCCGCAGTTTATAATCACCCAGAAAATGCTTCGTATCAATATCGATAAACTTTTTCCTATTGTGGGTCGGAAATTTGTGGAAAAATTCGAAACAGTGTGAAACCATTCAAGGTGTAGGCCTAAAAATCGCTAATCATATGATTAAATGGTCATCATTACAGTGACGCAAATAATCGTCTGCAGTTGTGTCCATAATGTTGTCGTTATCGTATACGAAATAAAGCTGGATGCAGTAATTTGATGATCTGATATAACAACACATGTGTTAGAAAGTTTGTAGATCTGTCTAGGTATATTACCCTTTTAAATATCGGTGCTCCCATAAAAATCATACCCATTTACGTCAACCGCTATTGGAAATATTCAATCATTTGTATGATTTTATCCGATTCTCAACATTGTTATTCCATTTTAATGGAAGAGTGACCGAGAAGATTTTTTTAATTTTTTTTTGTAAAAGTGTATCTTTCTTTCGTTTATTATATTTATTGTGCAATTAATAAGAAAATGGCCCCAGTTCCAGGGCACGACATACATTAATTATCATTGTTAGCCGTGCCAGTTTATCTATAATCTTAGTTTATTCAGATTTACCAAAAAGTAATATATTTTCTATTGGCGTTGGAACATTTGACTTGCTGCTCTACCTGCTGTTTCTAGACTTAATCTGTTAGTTTGTCTGTTTACTTGTTTAGAAGAAAATTTACTAACTTTCAATTAACGTATTGACTTGGCATATTTTCTTGTTTTCGATAATAATACATGATTTAATGAAAAAATTGGTGAAATATTCAATAATGCGAGAATCAATTAATTTTTATATAACAATGTTCGGTAATTATCTAGATTAGGTTAGAACCCTCCGATTTCGGTAAAATTTTAGTATTTTATAAAGAAAATTACCCTGAACAAGGAATATATATATATACAAATTTTTTTAATTTCTTGTTTCTTAGATCTTCTGTTTTTAAAAGAAAGATAAACGAAAAAGATAACGACTTTTCGACTTTTCTTTAAGACTTTATCAAAATATGATAGCAGAAGAACATTTAGATGCATTAATATATCAGAAGGTCTGAGAAATAAGAAATTGAAGAAATATATATATATATAGGGCGCGGAAATCATCCCTTTAGGTACTTTTTTGTGTTCAAAGAATCAAATAATTGTAATGATGCCCTAAACAGTATTTGGCCATCGCTGGTTTTCGCTTCGATTTATTTTAAACCAAAGCTTATACTTTTTCTGGTTCTTTTTTGATGACTTCTGTTCTTCTTGTGAGCTAGACATTTTAAAAAAAGACAATCACAACAAAGGTTAAAACTCTTCTCGCTCAGGGGCAACGGCCGATCATTTCGCACATTTGGGATGTTGCCTCGGTTAGGAAAAATAGGACCAGGGAAGGATTCTCTTTTGACTTATTTTCATATTTAGTTTCAAATGTATATGTGAATTATAATTATTATTTTTGTTTATCTCTCAATTTTGTATATTTTGATAAATTTCATGATTAGATTTATAATGTTGTAGTTTTCTCTGTTTGAAATGTTGGATGATGTAATTGGTGTAGGTATGTCTAGTTCAATTAGCTTGTTATATAAATCAAAATTGGAGGTTTGATTAATGGGTCAACCGAAAAGAATGTGGTTTAGATCTTCCGTTTGTCCACAGATACAGTATGGATCAGAAGCACATCCTATTCTAAATAAATGTTTTTTGTTGCGGCAATGGCCTGTTCTGAGTCTGCTTATTATTGTTAGATGCCTTTTATCTATAAATGTAATTTTCCCCATTTTCGTTCCCCATGACTCCAGCGTGTCCCGGAATCCATACTAGAACAATATTGTCATTTTCCTTTACCAAGTCCACTATTAATTTTTTCCTCATTAACTCGGTGTAGTTAAATTTGCCTGTTATTTGATTACTAATATGTATATGTAGGTCGACACTGTCATAGGCTGCTTTTAGGTCAATGAATACTGCTAGTAGGAGCTTTTTTCGGTGAATGCTTCTAAGACAGAATGTGTTAATAATGATATAGCTTCATTCCATCCCTTGTTTCTACGAACACCTAATTGGAATTTCGAGAGAATTTTTTGATTTTCGATTATCCATTTTATTCTTGTATTTATAATGCCCTCTAATACTTTACCCACGCATTATGTTAATGCAATAGTTCTATAACTGTCGTGGTTTTCTGCATTTTTTCCAGTTTTTAGAAATGGTAGTATTATGGTTTCTTTCCATTCTATCGGAATTTTATTTGTTTCAACGATCTTGTTATATATCCCAATTAGTTTGTTTTATGTGTTTTTGTCTAGATTTTTAATCATCGAGTAGGCGATTCCATCTTTCCCAAATGCTTTGTCTTTTTTCCTTGAAATTATGAATTCGTTATATGTTATCGGTTCAAACTTGTCATTACAAGTTGCTAGACTGAATTCTGGGTTGATATTACAAATAGTTAGGCTTTCTAAAATTTTCCCTGCTATTTGATGGTTCGGAAGATTAGTGTAATTGTTCTGAGAATAATTTTTGAAGCCTTTGATTATTTTCTAAATTTTATTGGTTGGTGTCTCTCTATTGATAGTACTGCTAAATTCTCTAAATGATTGTTTCTTTTTATTTTCTAATTTGCGTTTTACATATGCTTTTATCATTTTGAGTTCAATGTAATTTTCCAAGTTAGGTAAATTTATAAATTTGTTGATGTTTTCTCTACGTTTTTTGATTAGTTCAAAGCATTCCTCGTCCCACCAAGCTGCATATTTTGATTGGTTAATTCTTATCTTACTCAGTAGGTATAGTTTCGTTTGTTGCTACGTTTAGGATGTCATAAAAATCGTTGTAGTCCAAATTTTTCTTCTTTTTCTGTTAATTTATCTGTTATTACCTGGTTGAATGAGATCCAATCGGCTTTTTTAAAATTTCTTTTGTATATTACCTCCTTCATAAGGTTTGTTCCATTAGAAAATTCACAGATGGTGAGGAAATGGTCACTATTACCTGGGTCTTCAAACTCTTTCCAATTGCATTTTTTTGCGATATTATTAGATACAATGGTTAAATCTAGTGCCAATGGGTTGCGATTGTGCTCCCCCATATGTGTGTACTTGCCATCATTTAGTACTATTAAATTTTCACGTTCTAGTAGTTCTTTAATTATTTTACCATTAGCATCATTACCATTGCATCCCCACATGCTGTCATGAGCATTAAAATCTCCCATGATTATGTGCTGATTTGTTGTATTAGATATAATTTCATTACATTCTTCCAAGTTTAATTTTGTCTTGCTGGATTGTAGTATGTTAGTTACATTAATTTTTAATGATGGTACCATAATTGTTATTACCTGTAGAGTTTTAGAAATATTGCTTTTTGATGATATGATATGATGGTCTATACTGTTTTTAATGAGGGTGCAAATTCTTCCATATCCGTCGGTTCTGTCTTGTCTGTATATGCTATACTTTTTAATGTTAAAATGATAGTTGTCGTTCATCCATGTTTCGTTCAGTAAGATGACATGTGGTTTTAGTTCATATATTAAAAATTTTAATTGATCATAATTTGCTCTGATGCTTCTAATATTCCACTGTACTATTTTGAAGTTTTGATTTCCGCCTTGGTCTCGCTTTTTATCATATCCTTTATTGGTTTTCGTGCTTCCGCTGTGATTCATTGTTGAAGATTTTGTTTCCTGATTTGTTCAGTAGCCTTACCATATTTTGAAGCGTATATTCCCTATCATATTCCCTAAGTTTGTTAGCCGTATTCATAAATTCATGTAACATATCTGGATTTTCACTTAATGTTTTAGTATCTGCTTTATCTTCACTATCTACCATCGAGGGTGGTATATAGTATGTTGATGCTGGGAACTGGTTGTACGTTGATATTGATGCTGGGGATTGTTGTTGGTTAGTCTCTTTCTGATAATATGTTATTTGTCCATTGGGAGTTATCAAGGCACCTAGATGAGCTTCCTTATCGTAACATGGTGAAGTGGGTTTCCTTTTTTTGGTTTTTACTATTTGTGTGATAGTGTTTCTTTTAGGAATGTTTTTATACCTTTTAGGAGGGCCAAGCCCCCCTGATTTTTCCCCTATTGCTTTCCTTGACTGTTAATTTATTCTATCCCTGTTAAATATATATTAAAAAAAATGAAAAAAATATGGTAGAAAAGAAATGTTTCCAGGAATGAATGTTACTTCTCGAAAGCCGAAGCACAAATCCCCTACATACTTCTCTACAAAATGAAATCCAATTACAAGCAGGGGCTGCTCTTATCGAAAACTCTTCCATGATTGTTTCTTGATGAGGTGGTCGACAATAAATAAAATAAGCGAAGTCGATAACAGTGTAACCTAATCTAGATAATTACCCAATGTTCTATTTTGCATTTTTCTAATTCTATGAGAGTATTATTAATTGAACTGAGTTGTTTTTACAAATTAAGCTTCAAATTTAAAATAGCTTCGATATTTTTCATGTATACAGTAAGTTCGCGAACCGTGGGATACTTTCATTCATTCATTTATTATTAATACGATAGTATTCATGACAATGAAATATTTTAACTTTACTCCATATCATATTTTTCAGCTCATTATTAGAAAGTATCAGTTCCTGTATAAACAAATTTTTGTTACATTTCTCAGAATATAGTTTTTATCTATGTTGTCATCAGCAACCATTAATTAGATCATTCTTAAAGACCAATTTTTGTTTTTTAAGATATGAACTAGAGGAAAATTAGAAAATTTTAATACAAATATGTTTTGTTTATTAATAAAAACTAAGCTGAAAAGAGGCAAAAAAGAGTAATAAACTAAGCATCGTTGGTTTGTGTTCTTTCAAATATTAAAAAATTCAGTGGAATAGATTTATTTACAAACATTCGTTATTTGCGACTCTCCCTTTATTTCATTTTACCTGACGACTTTTAAGAGTTACGTTGAAAAATACACATACCGCTTTCTTTAAAATATTTGAGGTTTGTGTGTCGATCTAAGAATAGTTTCAGTCAGATTCTAGGGGCCAGTGGCTCCGGCGCTATCTTTAACTTTGATTTTTGAGAAATAAATTATCATTGGTCTGATGCTTCATGGTATTACCTTGGCTGTGAAGGTCGAACAATGCGCATTGCAGTACTATATCATTAAAATAATTGTCTCGTCGAGATTCGTTGTTCTAATTTTCTAAAACGAAAAATTTAACGAAGTGTCTTTTTGGTTCAAAGAATGTATTTTGAAACCACTGATTTTTTTATGTTATAAGAAGAAAGTCGAGAATCAAGAGTGGCATTGGGACAAGTGTATAATAAATTATTTTCCTTCATACCTCGGTCGAAAGTACGTACTTTTGTGCGGCTTTGAAAAAAAATCGTATACATTACATAGGCTAAAAGTTCAAATCTCGGTACTGCGCGTCATGACGCCCCTGGCTTCTTTTAAATCCTTATTAAACTAAATATTCGGCATCAAATAGTTTCTTGTTTCAAATAAATAAATTTTTGATTAATTTCACAACTATCGCTACTTAGCACTTCATATAAACTCAGTGAACTCATAAGATAGACCAAAAGAGGAGATGGACAACTTATTGAACTATACATAGGCAGTAAGTAATGAGGAATAGAAAAGTTTGTGAAAAATTGATAAACAAGCTAAAGAAATGAACAAAGAAGGAATAAAATACAATACAGTTTTAGACCAATCAATATACAAAAACAAACTAATGTATGCGGACGACCTATCGATATTCGCTAACACAAAAGAAGAGCTACCAAATAGAATACAGAAGTGGAGTGATGAAATATATCAAAAAGGACTACTGATAAATATACAAAAGACAAATAAAATGAACATATTAAAGAAACTAAAGAAGAGTGTTAACAAGCTAAAGTCTTTAGGAACAGTAATAAGACTAGACGGAGGAAGATGTAAGCCAATAGGGTAAATAAGATAATACCTGCATATGTAGCCCTTTACAGAATATTTTCCAATAAAAACTACAAACGGTACAATTAGAATCTACGAATGGACGCCAAAGCAAACAAAAAAAAAAGAAAATAGGCAAACTAAGAGAAAAATGGAATACAGAAATAGAACAATCCGGAAAAAAGAAGATTCAATTGGGGACAAGTTAAAACAGGAATCAAATTGTAGAACCAAATGGAGAAGAGTTTGCGGATAAGTAAGTAAGTATATTCAAATATTTTTTTCTATAATACTAGTATATCTAATTACAATGTTTTATCGACCATAGTTTGAACGTAAATAAAATATTTACCAATAGTTATTTACTTAATATAAATATCTGGGGATATATTCATTGACGGTATCGTGTTTTAGGTACTAAACAGTTGATAGATACGTGGGTGGAAGTTGGAAGAGTATTCAGAGTTTGAAAATTCTCTAATTACGGTAATTACAAATATTACAAAAATCTAAGAGTTTTAATTCTCATACGAAATAAAGTGTTTTCGTTTTGTAAATATGAAGAAAAATAATATGGAATATTGTTAAAACATGATATTTCTATACGTTTTTTCCATTGATCGAAGCAGTGCTGGAAATCTTCTTTGGTGAGGGCCTTTAGGAGCTCTGGGTTTTAGGTTTACCGCTAGGTTGAGAGACTATAATTACCTAACCTAACCTAACGCAATCCGTCTAGGCGCACAGTCTCGTTATTTAATAGTCAGGCCTCGTATTTTGCATGTAAAGTTATATATGTAAAAGCAAGGTGAGGGCTCAATGCATTAAAACTTCTAACGAATGTCTTAGGATGACTAGGTGATTAAGTATATCATTATACTCTAGAAATAAAAACCTAATCGAAATGATGGAAACCGGTTTTTTGGCAAGTAAAGTCATATTCATAGTATTTTGAAATTACAAAGATATAATCTTTATACATGTATGATTTAGCATTTATGGTGATTTTCTGATACGTTTTGATGTCGAATTTAAGAAAAAACGACCGCATTTGTTAAAGAGATGAGTTTTGTTCACCTGATTTGGATCCCTTCCAAAAGATTATTTTTTTTGTATGGTTTGAGAAAGTTTAGAACTAGCTGAACTAAATGTGAGGAGTTAAATTTTGTTGAAAAATAAAATATTTTTTACAATAAGATTTTTCATTCATTTCCCTAAAACCGACCTCATACAAGTAAATTTTTAGGAGTGGATCGACTCAGCCGTCTCTTATTTTTGATACTGTTCCAAAATATTAATAAATTAGTGACTTTCCAGTGATTTAAGAAGATTCCTATCGCATCAACTGCTTTGTGAAACGTGCTTCGTATTATCAATAATCAGGCGAATAAAAATGGTCTAAAACTATTTAGAAAAATGCAAAATTTCCATAAAACTTGGTAATAAAAAAAGCCGCTAAAGGGTACGTATACAATATATATTCGACAAAATGTAACCCCAATTTGAAATATTGGGTTAATATTTGACTCATTTAGCAATAACTAGTATATAATTAGAAGAATCTTCAAAACCAGTTGTACCTTTCCCTAATTCATTAGAAAAGTTGTGAAAATTATGGAGGTATTGCAGTAACGGCATCAATAAGCAGATTATACGGCAAAGTATTCATAATCGAAATAGAATTTACTATCAATGAAGATGAAGAATAACAAGCTGGGTTTTGGGCAGGAAGATCAATAGACGACCACCTATTTTGTCTTAAACAAATTCCGGAAGAAATGGAAGCCGTAAAAAAAGAAATCCACCGATTATTTGTAGTCTTAAAAAAATTTACCTTAGCATAACACTGATTACTATTATAAATTCCTTTAGGGAAATGTATAAGAACTTTTAAATAAAAATCGAAAATTCATTCTCCAGAGGTTTCTATAATAACATCTATTCGAAGAATACCGCACATAGGGATTAAAAGTCAACATTTATTAAAAAGAATGTGTTACGGAGGACTCAAGCGAAATGTGCAATTGGAAAACGTACATTATATACGAACTACTGCTAAGAATACAAATTTTTGGGACAGAAATATCCAGAGGAAAAGAGCAAAATCATTGCTAAACAACGTTTTATGAGACATCTACGTAACCAAAACAAATACAAGATAATTATTAAATTATTAAATGAATTTTCTCCTACGGTAGCGAAGTATGGCAGCTGAAAAAGAATAGTGGATGATATAAAAATAAAGTAACTAAAATTATAAGGTCGTGTCCAACAAATGACGAACGAGACTCTACCAAAACAGAGGATCTTTAGCTTATGATTGCCTAACACAAAGTTCGCATCAGTAACCTCTGAGGTTAAGACCTACGATCAGCAGCTGAATCATTATTATAGAAACTCTAGAAAACACTAAGATCGGATTGAGAAATTAATTAGACGAATGAATGAAATCAATCCCCTTAACGGATACGGTACACTACACCCATGTCACGTGTAGTTACAGGTAATAACCCGGTAACAAACTTACATGACCATACACAGTGTCTTGTAGTAATTCCCCACTGATTTTAGTTACATTTTAATCATTATCAAATCGATGCCAATTGTATTTTTAGATAGTTACACATGGATTGGGTATCTGAAATCTTAAACTAGAAGCGGCTCGCTGTATTTATAACCATAGGCATACGTAAATATCTCGGAGTTTTGACCGATATTAGATCAAAATTTATTTAAAAAAATATGTATGAATATATTTTCAAATGCTTATAAAAAAACTGATTTGGTTTAGCAATTTTTCTTACCTAGAAGTATATACAATATTCTTATTATAATTATTATTTGCACTTAGAACCACTACAAGTAACGAAGTGTTAAAATAATGTTTCGAGCAGTTGGTTTCCCCACCAAAATATGTTATGTGCTCCCACTCAACACTTTTATTTTGAGATGAATGAAATTTTCAATTTTTTTATAACAGTAGATGATTGCATTGTTTGTGAAAAAACTTTTTGAAAAATAACCATCTGGATATTGAATTGACGTTTATTAATAGACGTACCTACAAAAGCAATATTAACGACAAACTAGTTACATAAATAATCGTAGACTTATCTGCCCAATCATAATTTGTAATAGTACACAACGCATTTATTATGTCAAATACATATAATTTTGAATTTCAGTTATCCATTTACTAGATAAATTTCAATTAATGTTGCTCTTGTATGTTACAGTTTCATGCAGAAACTTCAAGTAAACCACGAATACTTCCAATAAATGGTACAACATATACACCTTGTGGCTACGCAGTCCTCGACAAATTTCAATAAAAAACTTCTGACTTTACAGACTTTACAGAATAAATGTTGTGTCATGAACTAAGGCTTCACCGATGGTTATAGGCTGGCCATAAAAACTTTGTTCAAAAACGGGACAGTCAGATTATTTTTGCGGTTGAGGTGTAGGGTACAGGAAAGAACTCAAATGTGCCGGAAATTCCAACATTTATTTTGCATTTAAATAATAATACATAAAAAATTGTAAAATATTTTTAGGATGTTTAATACTAGCCTAACCCAAAACTAAATTAAAATGTTTTTAGTTAAGCATGTTTATGCAAAACATGCATTATGTTTATGAAATTATTGAAACAAAATTCAAAACAAGGTATTTACAAAACTTCAAAACATCTTCTTATAAATTTTTTTTCCTGAAATAAAACGAATTCACTTCAATTAAATAGTCTGTTCTATCAACATGTACACCAGTGACAGTTCAATCAACATTTTCACTTGAATGTCCTGATAGTTGTGCAGTTTCTTTTTCTTTGTGCCAAAAGTATTTCTGGAAACTGCTACGTTTTTCAATACACTTTTTTTTATTAGCATTTCGTGAAATTTATCACAGGAATGATCGAAATCCACTCTGACCATCAACATGGAACTTACCGTTTCGATCTGCAGACGAGATTTTTCAGATAACCAAATGTTATTCATCAGGGAAAATCTAAAAGAAGTGAATCTAAATCTTTACCGAATGTGTAATAAGAAAGTAACAGTTTTTACTTATTTTATAAAATTTTCGTATTACTGGCAAAAAAAGGGACTTACTACTTACTTTTCGTCAAGCCGACGGGATAATCCCAAAAGCCTCAAGTATCGGGAGTGTCCCGTTCCAAACAGGCTTTGTAACCAACCTACCTATGTAGGTATATAATAGCCAATGGTGAATTTATCAGAAGACTAAGTAGGCTGTAGCCTAGAGCAGTAGATTTCGCGGAACAAATTTTGTACAAAAATTTTTCATTCTGACTCATAATAAAAAATATTATAGTTCGCAAGGAGAAGACGAGTTTCGAAATTTTGACAGAAAAAGTAATTTAATAAAAATTGATATAGTATTATATGCGGTATACCTACTTGAACGCTTCTACATTGATTATAATAATTGTAAACTATGATATGAAATGTCAGAGGTCAGTAAAGGTGGCAAAAATGAATAACCTACAGGCGGCAAATCTATAAATCTGCCACTGATAATAACGTACATACAAAGTGTAGGTCTGTATGCGAATTTCCAATTCCCAAAGTTCCAGCACCTTAAAAAAGTCCCGATAACTTTTTCTCATATCTTTCATTCTAATAGTCCATTCTATTTCTTTTTTCCTTCCCTATTTGAATTTTACGAATTCAAAAATTAATTATCTTTATCGCTTGATCACACAATCAGTAATAACGATCTACTATTCTCTTCTTCCTATAAGAACTCTTAACCTAAAAACATAACTTTTAGAAAACCTCGAAATTTTTTACACACGTTTATTTCCATTTTCTTAGCTTTATCTCCGTTTTCTCAAACCCGTACACCTAAAAATAAATTTTTCGAAAATTAGAAGAATATTTCGAAATAAAAACCCAACCGCTTGTTCTAATTCAGACATTTATATTAGTTGTACTTTCTAATAACACTGTTCACTTCTCCGAATTTACCTTTAACCTCTAACTTGGTTATTAAAGCGCGCGTCAGATAAACTACTTGTGAGTAATCCAACGGTTCCAGAAATTCCAGCTAAAGCCAGTTTTTTGTGCAATCTACACCTTAGATTGTTTTTTATACCCTTTCTATACCTTCAATGTTATCCAAGAGAAATCTCATCAAGATCTTCTCACACAAATATTTTTTCTATCAATAAATAGAAAAACCCTGTAATTTATTGTTGGAATGGGTGGAAATGAATAATTTTACAAGAGTCTAGATCATTTAGAAAGATGTGCCAGGTCCACTGGGCGCTGGTGGTTTTTTGTTATAAACTTTGTTCCTTACATAAGCCTCTACTTTCATCGATCAGTAACAACAAAACCTTCAACTAGGGCCAGAATAGAGCTTAAATATGCATTATTACAAGGGACGAATTTGCACCAAGAATGAAGTATCCCAGCCTATAAACAATTATCAAAATCTTTAAATGATTTTAGTTATTATTTTAAACAATTAGATTAGATAAGCTAGCGCGTTAACGCCGTGATTGTACATTGCTTACACTTTGATTATTGTGTTCCTAGACGACAATATGCGACTTAGAGAAACTTATCTCAACATTCTCCACTTTCTTACATTTCAAATAACTTCTTCCATTGTTATTTTACAATGGATTTTCACTTAGGTTAACCAAGCTAGAAATTATTATAAATATATGAATAAAAAACATTAAATAAATATGACTTTATTTCCTGACATTAACACAGCAATAGTTTAATTACTTTTAGGATATATTTTGGTAGGGGAAGATGGTAATATTGGATCGATACTGTCTCTTCCACCGCTTCCTTGAGTCCCTTGACTTTTGTGGTACTCCTGAAAACATGGGACTATACACAGATTCGTTTGGCATTCAGGACAATGATATTTGGTTTTTCTTCTTAGAGTCCTTCCATGCGTATCGACTGTATTCCAACAGAAATTGCAACCTAAAGCAGGACCTAATCGTACCACAGGACAATGGCTGGATCTGGTATTACTCTAAAAATATATCATATAATTAAACTACATGTCTATATGTAAATCATTCAGTATCAAATCAAAATATCAGTATCAGCTTATCAATTTTTAAATAGAAGGGTATTATTTGGTACATTGATATAAAAAATTTTTTCAGATATGACACTAATGCCCACTTGCACCATAATCTCTACTCCACTGTTTAAAATACCTTGCTGTTAAAATTCAAACAGCGGTTTAACTCATAATCGCTTGCACCGTATTTTATGTGGTTCAAGTTAAAGTTATGTCACCGATCTGGGGAAATTTTCTTATAAATTAAATGAATTGGCACAAACACCTATCTTCAAATCATACATTTTAAGGTTATACAAGCAGTTATTTGTTTTTTTTTCTCTCTTCTGATCAAAAAATACATCTAATTCATATCATCGCAAAATTCAAAAACGCTATCGAAAACAAAGAAATAGACAAAATACCAATCAAGAAAAAAACTCGATGTGGGAGACTTCACTTTTTAAACATTTGATATCTCCATACTATAGCAGCAGTAGCTCTCCCGACTAAAGGAAAAACTAAAACTCCACAAATTATTAGAAATTTGATAAATGGAATCAAGCTGATTAGAATATTGATTAGCTATTTTTTATGTTTATTTTACTTTATTTTTTGCATAAACCCAGAATAGGCCTCCCGAATACAAGTTTTTGACGCTACATATATCCAACACAAACTTACAAGTACATTAGAAAACCCTTCAATCACAGTCAAGTAACCAGTAACGAAGTAGTAGACTATTTAAAAAATTTTATTTAGATTAAAAGGAAATGATTGAAACTACTTACGATTAATTATTTGATTTTCTTAAAAATTTGAGAAATAGTCATACACTTTTCAATGGTTATTTCATGTAACAATTCCTTATGATTATTTTTATTGTCTCATTATTGTATATGGTGCATACAGAAAAGGACAAAATAGAATAGAATTCCAGAATAATTTCGATAGAACATTATAAGTTATCTAATTATAGTAAAGAACAAAGCAATGACAGTTCCTCGACAAAAAGTGAAAATCATGAGATATGGGAGGGTTTTTTTTTAAACTTTAACGATGAGCCTTAATAGAATAAAGCCAAAATAACGTTATGAATCCAAATTTAACATAAAACAGTTGTAGTGATGTTCTGTGCAATTCAATAAAATTATCCAGTTACTTCCTTGGAATGAGTCACTATTCTGTAGACTAAATCTATGTACGGATCTACCACCAGTAAGTTTTTTCGAGAATACAGCTATTTTGCATCTCTTAGAAAACAATAAAATCATTCGAAAACAAACTGATTTTGCCATCATGGTAGGGATTTAAACCCAGTCAATTTCCTATTATCTCATCGTAAAGAATATGGGAACTTTGGATCAAATCGATGAAATCCCATTATTTACAAGTCATTTCCTTACCAACGTCAATTGGAACTATAACAAGGACCATAGGATATTACAGCGAAAGCAACATATATTAAATGTCTATTGCTATTGGAAGAAGTGGAATCTGTATTAGAATATCCTCATTTTGCCCCAAAATGTATATAAGTGTTGGCTTTAAAGGTCTGAACCTTATAAAAAAGGTAAAAGCTTTTACTTTTGCTATTTTTTGAATTCCTTCAACACAGTAAACAAAAAGAATGTCTTGCAGAGCAGAGACCATAATATTCACCATAATATTCTTTAATACCAATAGCGATAATGATTGTTTCTCCTGTGTTTTTCAACTCAAAATTACCTGAATTATAGGTTAGAACTGAAAATAAAATCAGTTTAAGCCCCCGATTTCGAGGGTTTAATTAAATGATGCAATGGTGCAATTCAAAAAACAGAATTAAGCCAGTGTTAATCTTACGGTGCAAGTGGCCAAAGGAAAATGTAACTAAATTAGGTTACGTTATTTAACCCTTTGTCATAGATACAATAAAACAATGCAATTTAATATTACAAACTAATCCTATTTGACGGCGCAATAAAAAACGAGCCAGTGATTGTTGTTTGGAATTCATAATTCATGACATTCAGTTTTGCTCAATAGTTTCTTGTAGAGACACAGATTTTTTGTAGTTTCACAAACATAAAACTAATCTCACCTCTGTAGATTTACTTGGCAATATAGGATGTGAATGCTGCTTAATTAGAACGTGCTCTGGAACATTAAGTAAATTATCAGGTGAGGGTGAAATACTAGGAATAGGTTCTGAGCATTGTCGTTCTATCCTTATAGGTGGCGGAAGAGTCAGGTACTGAGACAAGGCTACTGGCTCTATTTCCGTTTCCGGATACAAATCTGGTTCACGCTTTATTCGGGATTGCCTCATCAAAAAACGTCCTCGTTTAGGACCCATGTGTTCTTGGAGTGGAGGAGACTGCGATGACCCAGGAGAAAATGTTACTAAAAAAAGACACATTTGAATAATGTTAACAATTAAAATATTTAAGTAAGGTATATAGTAAACACACTGTTTACATTACCACTACACCAACACTCACAAGTACATTGTCTTTATTATCAAAATGTGCTTTAAACATAAAATTACGTGGATGATACCAGGTAGTACCAAGGGAAACCAAATAGATCACGTATTAATATCAAAAAGATCAAAAATGATACAAGATGTAAGAGCATACAGACTGACAGGTGTTGAGACTGATCATCACTTAGTAATAATCAAAATTAAATTAAGAATAGTGAAAAAGGCGATAAAAAGCAGAAAATGGAATGTGCAGAAACTGAAAACGAGGGAGGGAAAATACGAAAAAGAAATAAAAAAGCAACTACAAAAGTGTAAAGAAAAAGATACTATTGATGAGCAATGGAAAGAGATTAAGAAAAGTGTTATAAATGCAACGCAGAAAGTCATTGGTACAAAAGATATTAGAAAAAATAACGATTTGTTTGATACGGAATGTACAATAAAAATTAAAGAAAAAAAAAAGAAGCTAGGTTGAAATCGCTAAGAACTTTAAAATGAGAGGATTATAATGTATATACAAAAATAAGAAAAGAGAGCACCAAGTTAATAAAGACAAAGAGAATAAAATGGCTAAATGATAGTATGGACAACTTCAAATCACAATAAAAATAATGTAAAATTATATCAACATATAAAGAAACAAAATAAAAAACGAAATACAACAAATATGAATGAAAGAGAATAGAAGTCGGTATTTCAAAAAATTATTAACGGAAGATGATATAAGTGACAAAGGTACCATTTTAGGGAATGAAGAAAAGCCGACGGAAGCAGAATGTAATGACATCATAGACAAATTGAAACACAATAAAACATGAGGACCAGACGAAATAGTGAATGAACTAATAAAATATGGAGGAGATAAACTATGGTACAATACATTCAAGATCATGGAAGGAGTATGGGAAACAGAGGCAATGCCAAGAGAGTGGTCTACTGGATCGATTATACCAATACTGAAGGGAGGAAATCCCAACATATGAAGTAATTATAGAGGTATTAGTTTGCTTAATACCATATACAAAATACTAACAACGTTAATAAATGATATACTGAAAAAGGTAGTGGAACCAGAAATAGGGGAATACCAAAAAGGTTTTAGGCAACGAAAATCTACAATAGAAGCCATACATACTATATATAGCAAGTGGTCGAAAAAAGCTATGAAGACAACATTAATATGCAAATGCTATTCATCGACTTCAAATAAGCATTCGACAGTCTGAAAAGGAGGACGATTATAAAGGATACGGAAAAACTACAAGTACCCCAAAAGTTAATACGATTGGTGAAAATGACTTTACTAAATTCTAGGGCAAGGGTAATAACAAAAAACGGAACAACTGAGGAATTTGAAATAAATGCTGGGGTAAGACGGACTCTCAGCGATATTGTTTAACATTGCAGTTGAAGGCATAATAAGAGAATGTAGTAATATCAATAGAAGTATCATTAATGAATCAATACAAGTAATAGCATATGCTAATGATTTGACACTAATAGCAAGAGACCGAAAGAGTCTAGAGAACACATTAGAGAAAATTGTAAGGGAGGCAAGAAAAAAGAGGATTGAAAATAAATCAGAAAAAGATAAAATATATGGAAATTGAAAGAAGGAAGGAAATTCGCAAACAGGAAACAGCGAACATAAATGACCTCATTTTCGAAGTAGTCGACACAGAAAACGAGACAAAACAAAGAATTCATGCAGGATATAGGGCATATAATAAGTACAAAACTATTATGCAGAGCAACCAAATTGAGAGTCTACAAGACTGCGATAAGACCAGTAGTTACATACGTCGCTGAAACAATGAGGCTAACTAATATAGACAAAGAACAACTAAAGATGTATGAGAGGAGAATAGTTAGGAAAATTCATGGACTAGTAAAAGTTGGAAATAATGACTATAGACGACTAATGAACTATGAAATTAAGAATATATTAGAAAATGAGGATATAGTAAATACAATTACAGCAAAAAGAATACAATGGTGAGGGCACATTAAAAGAATGGAGACCGAGCAAGAAAAGATTGCCTGGTAGACCAAAAAATGGATGGGAAGATAAGATTGTGCAAGATATGGAAAATCTGGGAGTAAGTGACTGGAACAAACAGATGCAGGATAGAGAAAAATGGAGAACAATAGTCGAAGCTGCAGAAATATATGATAAACTGTAATTAAATAGGGTAGCAAACCACCCACAAAAATACAGGGTCAAAAGAGCTCAATTTTGAGCGACTACAATTCTCAATAGAATGTATAGTCTTGTATATATATACTTTAAACATTTTCTGCTTTAAATCTATGTGATGAATATATTACAGTAAAAATGATAAATCGGTGATTATATAAAATTACCGATTATTATACATAATCACCACTGAATTTGGTAAATACGATAAATTATCACATGTTTATCGAATTTACTGGTTAGTTTATAAAATACCCAACTCGTAATGGGGAATGTGATAAATATCATGACCTTTTGGCAGTAATCGTGATTTTTTTCGTCGAATTTTTCGAAGAAAAATTAGACTATTACGGTAGGCATGACTAGAAGAAAAATGGGAGCACATCATTTTCCCCATGTTTTGAGACCTCCTGAACACGATTATGATGGTTTTTCGAATGTCTGTAGTTATATATATATATATATATATATATATATATATATATATATATATATATATATATATATATATATATATATATATATATATATATATCTGTTTAAGCTACAATTCTTATTTTCGTCTCTCGAGCAATTGCTATGGGTCCGATTTGGTCCAAAATTAGCATACATGGCTTTTATGGCGGCGGATTGATGTAATTAGAGTTTGGTTGAAAACAAATGAATATTTCGAGGGGTCGCAGTGCAAAAAAGTGGTTTTTGACCTTTGCTCACCTCTGCAGGTCAAACGAAAAGCGACTGAAAAATGAAATTTCACATGTAGGCTCAATTAGTTGCTAGATGATTTCCTGTCGAAACTTTCCATCTCCACCCCTCTCCATTTTATGGTCATTTTTGTTATATTTTCTTATTTTTTGGCCACAAAAAAGTTTAACTAGAGGGTTCGAACTTCGCATGCAAGTAGGGGTGATGTTGAAAAATTGTCTTTCTCAAGTTCAAAGTTTTCTTCTTCAGTTCTTCTAGCACAAAACGCCCGAAATCATTTTGATCGTTGTAATTGTTGAACTGGACCGCCTCCTCTTTAATGAATAATACGAGTATGATCGCTGCAAGGGTGATTTTTTTACGTACCATTTTCGAAATTTCTTGTCATTATGACAATTTTTTCTTTGTTGTCAATTGGAATTGAACAAGAGGGTTCGAGACCACTGGGTCTATTGAAATTATGAATTTTCATTCGAGAGAGAGAGAGTTAACTTGTGAAATGAAAAGTTATTGAGGAATTGCAAATTTTCCATATAAAGAAATAAGATTGAGAATTAATATCATTTCCAAGAAATTCATTTTATGGAAAGATTTGTTTGTGTATTAGTCAAATTCTTCATTCGACGAAAAATTCGACCTTCGTGATGGAGCTCTGCTGCTCACGGCTTTTTTTTAATTTAAATGAGATTTTTTTTACTAAATTTTTTTAAAAAAAGTCTTCAAATTTATAGTTATTCATTACTTTACATATGTAGAAATAATACAGATCTTAAACAGTTTCATAAAATATAATTAACGTAAATTTCATTCCAGAAGCTACGTCCTTTATAAGTATAACATCATTTTTAACACTGATGGTTGATCAGAATTAAATCAACGAACCCGGCTTATTGGGCCACTAGAATAGAGTGCAGCTTTTTTTGAGTAGTTGGTACATAACCAAACATATTTATTGTTGTAAAGTACAAGTAAACAATGGTACATTTAGATGAATTGTAAATAATGAGAAAGTTGTAGAACGGAAAAAATGTTAGAAAAAGTGCTACAAAAATATCCAGAGAGTTCTGCATTTGACAGTGATATTGATTCATTCGATATAATGGAGAAAATTTGAGAACATATATATTCAACATACTTTCTGTGAATATTATTTATTTTTCTGATATAAGTTTGGCAGCTTGGGTCCCATATAAGAGAAGCATATTGTAGTTTTGAAAGAACGAATGCATTTAAAAGTAAAGATACGGTTTTAACTTTGGTAAATTGCCTAGAGCAGTTTCCACCAAGGATAATATTAATATGTTCAATAAAGTTCAATTTACTATTAAATGTAGATCTTAAGATCCTTAAATGCTGCAGACGTTTTAGGTATATTATTAGAAATGCGATAGTTGAAATGAAGGGGGTTAAGTTTTCTAGTGAAAGTTGAGGTATTACATTTTGAAATGTTTAGAGGAAGTGCATTTTTATCACACCAATCACAAATTTTATCTATATCAGATTGAAATAAGTATCAGTTATCAATGTCCGATATGGAATAATACAGGTCATCGGCATTAAGGAGAACATTGGAATTTAATCCTGAGACAATGTCATTTATAATAAATATTAGAAATAACAGTGGCACAAGTAGGTACTGAGCCCTGGGGTACTTCAGAAAAAGTGTTAATTTCTATGGAGATGAAATCATGGTAACTATAAGTTTTCTATCCGTGAGGTATGACTTAAAAAAGTTGATAATAAATCAGTTAAACCAATGTTAGATAGCTTAGTCAGAAGAATGCCTTGATCCAAGCGATCAAAAGGTTTGGAAAAATCTGTATAGACCTGACCACCGCTATCCAAATATATTGCGTTAAGCACATATAATTCGAGACCATAGATCTACCAGGATACAAATTAGGAGTAGATGAGGTAATATATTCCGACTGAAAATAATCAACAGAAGCATTTACAAGGTCATCTGGTTGGTTAAGAGATTTCTTTTTATAGATCATGCTATTAAGTATACTAGTAGTTTTTCTATTGGTATTTGCATAGGACCAAAAGTTCTTAGGATCATTTGTTAGCTATTGCTCTACATTTCTCATGGAATTATAAAGACTCCAACGTATATTTCTCTTAATTTTGACTCGCATATTACTAAATTCAATGTAATCATCATTATTATTGATACTCTTAAATTTTTGTAACAAACGATGTTTCGAATGAATGATTACGAATAATGTTGTTAAACCATAAAGGGTATTTTTTCAAAGATCTGGTAATTACTTTGGGAACGCTAACATCTTGAATTTGACTGTAAAAATATTCGCAAGCTATGTCAACGTTGTTTTGAACCAATAATTGATTCCAATTGATATCGAGCAAATCGCTGTAGAGTTGGGGGAAATTATCCCTTCGAAAGTTGTACCTCGCTTTCACTTGTGATGGAAATGACTCATTTGCATTTTTAGCGTGATAATGATTTCAAGGAAGAGGTGAAATACAACCTAACCTAACCTAACAAATGTTTGTTTTCTTAGTATCCATAATATTAAGTAATTTGGAATTAAAACGCTCAAGAAGAGCAGCTATTATTGAATGTTTCATTTTTTACGAGAGGATCTACATGCAACGAAATTAGAACTACTTCTGAAATCACGTGCCAAGCAGTTACGCAAACTGAAAGAATTTTCGTAAAGTTAGGGACTTTTATAACATTCCCTATTACGAGTTGGGGATTTTATAAATTAACCGGTAAATTTGATAAATATGAAAAAATTCAACATATTTACTAAATTCAGTGGTGATTACTTTATATTAACCGAATTTATTAGTTTTACCATACCAAATATGTCTCAGAAATAGATTTTATCTTTGCATGAAATTTAAGGAAATTTTTTACTTATATATTACTGTGAAAAAAAAAATCATGAAAATCATGCTAGTAAATATTTAAAAAAAATGCTAAGAAATTGGAGAACATTTTTTCAAATTGTTTGGGAATCTATTTTTGTTTGTAGGTACAGTGCTATAATAATATTATTAAATGGGACTAGGTATACAGATATAACCAATTACGTGAAATTAATAATTTTATTAATAATAATAAATACATAAAAAAAATTAATTTTAACTTGCTAAAAGAATTGTTATAGGTATGTTGGGTGTCAAATTCATTGAAGCACGGTAAAGAATGGCAATAAATTTCAATCATTGATAAAGAAATAAAATATTTTTGGTAATCACTATTTTGTTATAGGTTTACATTTTGTCAACTATGCAATCAACGGTGAACAAAACAATAGTTTTCTTTTTGGATTCACGTTCTTATGCTTGAATTCTGATTTTAGGCATTAAAAATCATTTAAATTTTTAGTTTCAGTTTGCTATTAGGTACCTGATTTACGTCGATAATTAGCTTCAAAATTATGGGCTTTAGAATGTCTCATAAACTTCATATGCTACATTCTCATCTGGATTAATTCAAAGATAATATGGGTGCCTTCTCCGAGGAACAAGAAGAGCGTTTGCACCAAGATGTGATAGACTTTGAACGGCGTTATCAATGGCGGTACAAAGAAAATATGATAGGAGATTACATCTGGGGTTTAATACGAGATAGCTCATAGGAACTTAGAAGAAATACAAGAAATAGTCACTTTAACACATTAATTTCTTATTATTCTACAATAAAATATCATTGTTTATCATAAATATTATATATAAAAACTCCGATATCTTGCAAAAATTTTTTATGCCATAATGTAAAATTACAATAAAAATTAAAAAATCATTGATTTTGGCCAAAAATTAACACATTGAGCCCCAGCCAAAATTAATAAACTTTCTCCAAGGCGCAAACAATTTTTTTGTGTGATAATAAAAAGTGTAAAAAATGATGTTTTTTGTGTGTATTATACAAGTTTGGAGTTAGCAGAAAAGCTACAAGGAAACTAAAACCATTTATTGGAGACATTGCGAAAAATTAGGAAAGGACTACCCATAGAAATTGTACAAAAGAAGCTGAAGAAATGAAATTACTAGCAAAGAAAATTTGTTGATGCTTTCTACAAAGTAAAGGTTGTAAAGCCTTGAGGCCGTGGCCGACTATAACATAGGTAAATCTACTATAAATCTGTCTAATCAAATGGCAAGTTACAACACTACTTTGAGCTGTTATTTGGTACAGAAAGATAAATGCTCATATCCTCTATAAAAGTATAATAAAAAAATATTGTAATTAGATTCTCAAATCAGTGTAGCAAAGAAGTTACTGAAAAAGAAACTACAGATGTTTCTGATCAAGAGACGCCAAAACCAAAAAGATTTTAGGGACTCAGACGGTTCAACTACGTCGTGCGGTGCTGTGGAGAGAGTGCAGTTATGAGCCTATGGACCGCATTGTGTTCAACGTGTTAAAAAAACTGCTCTACTTTTTACAAAGGCAAACTATGATAAAAACAATTTTTTTTAGTAGAGGATTAAAATTCAACTTGCAAAAGTCAGGCTCAAAAATCGTGTTGACCAGTGAATCTTTATGTGAGATCAAGTAATCAAGTATAAAAAAATAAATATATCAGGTCTTTGAACTAATTTATAAATAGATACAACAGATGCCGTTCTTACAATATTATATTACAACCAACAACTCAAATATTAAAAGTCTCCAAAAAAATATGAGCAACAAATACACATCTTGGGTTCAGTAGTAGAAAAAAAGTTGAAAGAGGAAAAATGTTTGTACTTGATACTAATACTACTTGTTTAACAACAAATAGTTGAATTAAAACGCAATCGATTAATTATTTTTGGTGTAATACATGAAAGCGAATCCTTAAGCCGGAAATCAAAATCACATTTTCTAATTATTTCTAATTTATGCCACAAAATTGTTGAAATGAAAAGTTTTAAAATATCCGCCTCTAAATAAAGTGATTTGTACAAGAAAGGCTTAATATGAGTATTTTTATCAAAACCGGTATATTATAGAATCGTTTCATAAAACATTGTTACAAATTGTTACAATTACAATTACTGTAAAAGAGTAAAGTTAAAATGAATAGTAAAAAAAGCATCACAATGGTAAGTATAATATGGATTAAAAAATACTTTCAAGAAAAATTTCATTAAATGACAATGTACGAAAGAAACTATCAGATATCCATCATGATAGTTTAGTTGCTATCAAAGCGTGAGCTCCCACCATATCAAATTAGTCTGGGAGTGCCTTAGGCAAGAACAATAAGACTTTTGGTTTGGATTCACGACAATTCGGGAATCACTGGCTTCATACGGTTCCAAATCACTGACCTGAAGCATTTGAAGAACTAGTTTCTAGCTTTCAACCACAATATTTACCAAATGTCTACCCTGAAAGGGTAATCTCGATTTTTTTAGAAATACATTATTTGATACCCGAAGAAGTGAGTATCCAAGTAATTGATATATTTTGTTGCTATCAAAACGTGAGGGTATTAGAAACTAGTTAAAGAACATTATAAGGCTAGTAAAAGTGTCATATGTCTTTTTATTTGAAATGAATGTAGTATGTCTAAACAAATCAGGTGAATGAGTATATGTTCCAAATATTGTGTTTGTTGCCACTAATTTAATTTCATTGAACAATTAAAACACTAATATTGGTTGTTTCATTATAGTAGTGCAGTAGTTTTTTCATTATGACACTAAAAATTTAAATTAATTTCAAATTTCCTTTACTTTCAGTTTCAAAAAAGCATCTTTAGCTTTAAATCAAAGAACTGGCATGAGAAATGTTCTCCAAAAAGTTATAGAAATGTACTTGATGTCTATAACAAAAGCTGGATAAGGTAATTATGATTTAAAATTAATTGGGAATACTCCATCCACTACTTTCACAATTTTTGTAGTACATACAGACTAGTGGCTCACCGCATGATTTGCGTGAATGATACTTTGAAGTATGCCACGGTATAAAACTAAATTTAATCATATTTGGAATTATTTAAACACATTATTAAGTTTTGCTGAATTTTAACTCTTATTAAACATGAATTTTTCATTTAAATTGAATTTAATTTAAATGAAAAAATATGACGGACGCTTATTGGCTTATTAATCCAGATTGTAGCATAGATTTTAGGAAAGGGGTTAAATTGCATGAAAATTTGAGGTTCTTTGAATGATGAGGCTAATATTCTTGCATTCTACTGTCCTGGAATCTTTTAGTCACGTAAGAAAATGCACCTACAAGAAAAAATTTCAAGAGAAGGAATAATTTGAAAGAGAATTACTCTGGCGAACTTCAATAGTTTTAGATCAAAGAAATATCTGGTTCTCAGTAAAAATATGCTACCCCTTCTAAGTGACTTTCTTATAGGATACTACTTCTTTTCCAATGAGACTAGGTCAAGTGGAAACTGACCAGTGTGGGTTCTGTGAGGAAGGAAATAAACTTTGGATAACTTAGTTTCTTCTGCCATCAGAAACCAACGGAGAAAATGCTTGGGACGACAAAGGAGTAGAGCTATGGAACTGAAGAGGGAGTTGTAGGTAGTTTAAAGAAGAAGACGGCTGAAAAATAATATAATCGAAAAGGTCAAAACACTTGGCTCATTTATATTTTTATATAATTATTTCATCCACATTTCAGCAGTATCAGTTGTTCAGAAGTTTAAAGTTTATGCTAATTCAAAAAGACTTGATTGCAAGTAGTTCAGTAAATTTAATAATAGCTGCATTAATTTGTATGGAATATTTCACTTTCTTTAACAAGAATCTTCAAATATATAAATAATTTCTTTATTTTTCTCTAAACATAGAACCAAGTTTTAATAAAATTTGAAATAATGGGTGGCGATTTGACTTTAAATGAATTTATTACTTCCTACATGACACCTGTAAAAACCTGATTTTGTTATCTAAAAATATTTTGGGATGTGGACTGCTGCTGGACTTCACAAGGTTGAAAATATATACAGATTCTATAAAATACACGTTATAAACTCTACATATGCTCAAGATTGATATTTTGAAAATTAATAGTCTCTGCGGCATTTTCACTGCCATCAAAGTATTTGGAACGGTTCGGAACATCTTTATTGTCAAAAACAGCACCACTTATAATAGCTATAGGATGATTAACTGTACATGTGTCTCTATCACTATGAACTACCGTTTCCTCCTTACAACTATCTGTTACTTGATTACGATGCTTAATACTAAGTCTAAAATTTGGGTATCCCCGTTTTTTGTACTCCAACCACAAAGTTCTATTATTCACTTCATACATCCTAGCCGCTTTGCAAAATCCTATCCCGCCAAATCTGACAGCTTCTAATGCCCTGAGAAAGTTCTCATCTCCTTGGGGATTGAAACTTCTTTTTCTTTTAAGATTTTGATACTGTACAGTCACATCGGTATTAGGACGGTTTAAGATATTGTTATTTGGATGGGAGGTAGGAGTGAATTGTGTACCAACATTATTCGATAATGCTGCAGAGTTTGATGAAAAATGCGTGAAGCCAGTTTGATCCAAAACATTCCACTGAATGCCTGCAAGGATAAGGATATGTTAGCATCATAATTGATTGCGTACAAAAGTAGTTTTGAACTGTGTAAAGCAAATAAGCTTAAAATTTACTTTGTTAATTATCCAGACAATAATTCTACAACTATTTTTATGGTCAATGAAGCTTCAATACTTCTTCTACTTCTACTACTTCAATATTTTCGTAACATGTTTATGCAATGTACACCATGTTAATTTTGAAGTAATATATCTTAAATCACTGCACTGAACAAAATCAAGACATGTCAATTTTTGAATTGAACGAGGTACTAAACACCAAATAAGGGTATTTTATCGAAACTTGTATGAACTACACCTAATCCGTTTCATTGTAATACATGGGGTTTCTTGTTGTGGTGGTAGAATTATTGTAGATGAAAATCTTTGGGTTAAAAACTTCGATAATTGTTTTTGTCTATAATTCTATTCTCTCTACACTTCCTTTTCAAGATAGAGCTTATTAAAAAGCAGTAGAAGAATTTAACATACGTGTAAGTGAAATTTTTATTAAGGGAAGGACGTTGATGCAACATTTATGACAATTAGTATATCCATCCATTCAAAACTGACCTGTTTCATGATTCTTCGTTAATTGCAATGATTTTTTTAAGATATTGAGTGTAGATAATAACTAAATAATATTAATTTACCTTGTAGGTCCCACAATATTTTATGGTTTTGAAAAATTTTAATTTACTAGAAAAACTGCAATCAAAAATATTTATGAATATCTACAATTTTTATCTGATCTTAATTATTATATTAGATTATTACTTTTGAAATCGGCTTCTAAATTATACATTTTATAACTAGAAATATTATTTTTCATTCAATTTAAGAAATATAATAAACCAAAGAGAAAATGTCTCTTCAAAGACCTGCTTTGGAAAAATATTATTTTGCTGGTAATTCAACATGTTGTAGAAAGTAGAATGTTTTGGAACTATTAGTAGCAGATGAACGAAAAAGAAATAATAAGGATGAAAACATGAATTGAAAATTTGATGAGCTTAATTGGGTTACACAGGATGTACACAAAATAATATAAGCAAGGTTCCACTTTTTAAATGCTTTATGACTACAATCCATTTATTTTATTAATATTTACAAATAATAGATAAAACACAGTATTACATATTTTACTGTTATTAGGAAACACGTTCATTTTATAAAAAAGACATAAAAGATTAGCAATTGAAAAAATTTGAACCTTCACCTTCATTTAGTCTAAAAGCCAAAGGACACTAGACTACACAATAAAAATCCTCAATTTATATTTATTGAAATATACTTTCCCAGGTATAAAAGTTTAAAAAACCAATTATAAAACTATTTTTTCAATTTAATGAAAGCTTATATTGAACTTACCACTAGATATAGTAAAATGTAACAGTCAAAATAAGTAAATGATCATCGAAATTAAAACCACATTTTAATGTGAAAGTATAAACAAACTTTTCACATCTTACCATCCTATTAAACCAAATTACTCGAAACAAATCATTGTTAACTCAAAAAATAGTTAATGTACACCAAAATATCAACCACATTTTAACTTTGGGCAATTGCATGTGCCGTGTAACTAATTTGCTTTTTTTATTTTTATTATTTCCCACTCGCTAAAATGTTGCTCTTTGTATTCGTCAAAGGTCTCACACGGCCTTTTATAATTTTTACAATCCAAATCCGACCCAGTTGGAATTCTATATGAGCAAATTATCTCAGTGTTAATCTTTAATGACACTGGCACGTCTTTATAGACACTGTTCACTATTAGATGCTTTAGGTCATAGGTCATAGATCATTTGAATGGCATTTTCGGGTTCTGGAATTAGAAAATTCCTTATCCTCTTCATCTTCAATTGATTTCTTTAGAGTCACTTAAAGTCTCTCCAGTTTAAGTCAGTGCAGACAATTGGAGACCATCTGAATATGGTACTGTTTAATAACAATCCAATGGTCCGAATATTTTATTGAGTTGTTGGGTCTTCTTGAAAATTTTTCCATATTATATACATTACCGGTCAAAACTTTTTTCCCATCTCATAATCCATTCATTAAATTTCAAAATAATATACTGTAACAAATGTTTCTTTCATATTGTCAACGAAAGGTCGATACTTTATCAGGCGCATGTTTATATTTGTCAGTGAATGCGACAAGTTATAACTACTTACACGTAACGGCTGATTTGTTCATTATTCTTTAACTGTGAATTTGCAGTCGAGCAAACCGTCTTTCAGTATTAAATATGTATTCTATAGTTTTATTGAAAGCTTCTAGAGCATTGTTTGTATTTAGTATAAGCTATTCGTTTTCAATGTAGGTAATAAAATCATTTTTGGTTCTCCATTTGTCCAATAGGGTAGGGAACAGTAGGGCGATCGCTCAGGGCGCCAGGCTTAAAGGGGCGCGGCTGGCGAGATATTCGAACGAGACTTGCTTGCCCAAAAATTCCCAATGCTCTGAGAACAATTCGTTATCTTTTGTATTTTTTGTGGTTTCATGATTATAAAGTACAACAAACTAACTAAGGAAATTATTTGTTGTCTCTCATCTACTGACTTTCACCCTATAATATACATTATAGTTTATACAGAACTATTGAGTTCATGGCTATCATAAAGTCATAAAGTATTTAAAAAGTCTCAGTGCAAGTACAAGTCACATCAAGGAAATGAGATCCTTCTGACTGTATTATTCAATTTAAACAAATAACCGTAATACATTTTTTACTTACCAGTAGTTGATTGACTAGTTGTACAAGTACGGGGTATTTCTACCGGGGAACATTCTACTTGTGAAGTATTCACATTTACATCTTGAGGTGGAGTTATGTGCTGGAAAAATTTATACAGAATACAGATTTTATTTTCACTGTAACCAGAGAATGAGGTCTTAAAATATAGCTGTAAAAGTGGAAATATAAAGAATACCTAGTATATCACAGTGTTGTATAGTCCTTTTTTGTTTGGTATGAGTTTCTGAAAGACAAAACTTTCTCACACATGGGTTAATAGTGATTAGGCAGTCACAACTATTCCCCTTCAAAACATTCAAGTAATGTAAAAAAAGTGCAACCTTGACAAATATGCATTGAATCTTCCAAAAAACAATGACATTTGACATAACATTTCATATACCTCACTAACTAAGGCATCTAATGGAAAATTTATATGTGGTAGCTATGAAGCAGCTTACTTCACAAAAAATATAAACACATTTACAACACAAGTGAAACAAACTTGGTGGTAATTGAAATTATAACCATTAAGTAAGATCAGGCAAAATGGTGAATTGATTAACTCACTGTAATAATTTGATGAGTTGTTTGTTCAGTGTCCCTTTGATGGGATGTTGATGGTTGCATACTTGGAATAGGAATACCATTATATTTTTGTGAATTGTCTTCTAAATTTGTAGGGTTATCGGATTTTAAAACACTTTCGAAAACATTATTTGCTGTACTTAATAAAATTTCATTCTGGGTACCTTCTGCATTTTCTGTTGTTATTGTTGAACTACATATAACATTCTTTTTTAATCTTCTCCTAAAATATTAGAAACTCTCTTTTTTTATTTATAATTGAAAGAGGTTTAAATATATTACAATACAAATATATTACATTTTTTATTATAGTGGGAAAGTATTTTCTTACCTTTTACTTGAAGGTGAAGATGGGCTTACAGGTCTATTTTCATCAAAACTCCAATTATCTGTACTTTGTGCACCAATTTCTGTTTTTTCTGGCTGACTATGACACTTAACTGCTGGATTCTCCATAGGTATTTCTGTTAATCCTACACAAAATTCCAAAAATCAATATGTAAACAATGTTTAGCAAATGATAAAGTGAAAAATATTTGAGGATGGTCCTTATCAATATAATAGTCTAGTCTGATAATGAAATAATGACCTGTGTGAAGTTATCCATGGATTTCTGCCAAGAATATTTTTTACAAAATAAACTTTTGCGAAAAAATGTCAATAGGGAAGACATATAAAAACATTTTTATAAACTATGTAAGTTTACTACCAAAAATTGAAGATTAAGTGGATAAAAAATTTTAAACATGTGTCTTTGTACATATTTCAGGATTAAAAAGAAAATATCTAACTATTACAAAGCTCACCTAATTAGAAGGATACTTAATAAGTAATCTATTAACAAAAAACTGTGATGCAAGTGTTTTTAATAGCGTCAACAAAACTTTGAAAAGTTTATGTTTATTCGAATAGAAATCCTAGATAACATGAAATAATGACTTATCAAATGAAGATGCCAACAATTAGTAGGGGAGCCCAAGTAGTGATTTTGGAATTTACTCAAGCTCACTTTTTATTTCTTTAAAACTTTTTTGAAGAGATTTCTAAACAATTTTTTTTTTAAATTTAAACCTCTTTAATAAATTTTTATTTCTAATTTCTAGCCTTCTATCGAGCCACTCTTATTCTGCAAAGCAGCATTCAATATACCTTTGTAATCCTTTTGGAGCACCTAAGCTATCAATATTTGACATGCTTTTAATACAATTAAAGAATTATGAAAAGTGTCTTATATCCACCAAAGTGAAATATTAATATATCTTCTAAGTAGAAGAGGTTATTTAGATAAACATTCCCTAAGCAAGGCAAAGCAAATTCCAAGTATTTTGTGTAACACATTAGAGTCAAAATATATCAATATGTTACTATTGAATATTTATGCAAATATTCAAACAAAAATATGATTGATTCACTGCACTTTTCTGAACTTACCTTTAATTTTCAACATTTCTGCCGTCTTCAATATACATGGTAATTGTTCCTGTGATACACTTACTTCTCCATGGTACATAAAATCCACCATTACTTTTAAATCAGTAAACTTGACATCTTTTAGAATCACAATTGGATGTTTACATGGGTTTGTAGCAAATAATGACTAGAAAATATAAAAAGATTGAGACTGAATATCTTTATAAGTTTTCAAATGTAACATATGTTTAGCATTTGCCAAGACATCACAATACTTGAATCTCACCATAAATTTTATTGTAATAACAATTATATATGGAATTATTCAAGAAGTAGGTGTGTAATGAACTTTTTTTCATTATTTGTAAAATTTTCAAAGTTTAAGAATGTCTTGTTAAAGTTATTCATACAAATACATATACTTACTTGAAAATAAGAGCTACATGCAGATAAAACGACTTTATGTGCTTGTAGTTGTTTACCTTCTGCTGCTAAAGTAACATCTACAAGGGACTGACTGTTTAAAAGACTAGAGAATACAGATATGAAGTTTGGTTGATGATTGTTCCATCTTAAACAATACTGTTGAACTGTCATCCTTTCTTATTTTGGGTACCTATAATATTAAATGAATTGAAACCAAAAATATATCAAGGGGATGTTGAATAATCCAAAATATATGTATGTAATGAAAACCATTGATATTATTTTTGACAAGAAAATTAAATTCAGAATTGTATCTTTTCACTTTGGGGATAACATGCTGGTGGATTTTTTCCCATTAAAATATGAATTAAAAAGGCAATATATACCTTATAAATGAATAAAAATGAATTTCCTCTTACTAACAAATTGCTTACCCAGCTTATCTTTTCTGCAAAATCAATATTTATTTACAATAACAAGCAGCAGTTACTGTTCTAATAAGTATTTTTACTTAAAAATTGATATTCAAATTATGAATAATACTTATCTGAATGGATTAATAATTTACATTAGCCAAAAGCAAAATCTGTGATGTATAATATTAGTCTATAGGTAGATGATCAAAATCAATAAAGAGTCCTTGAAAAAAAATAAATTACGTAGTATTGCATTGATAGTAAAGTATAATCGCCATATAAATGTCCGAGACAATGTCATTAAATTTCAACTAATTAAAAAAATACCTTATTTACTATCAACTTATTATTTACAGACAAAATAGTTTTAACCTCAAAGATTTTGACAGTACACACTGACATTAACCTGACAGACAAGGGGACAAGTGAATGGAATCGTGGGCGGGATTTTTAATTTGTATGGGGTAGGGAGAAAAGTTATTTAAATTATAAGTAAGGGTGATTTTTAACAAACTGAACCAATGCTTTAGAAAAAAGTTATAGAAAAATCATAGTTAATCAATCTGACAAGCGAAGAGAAAATATCAAATATACTATAAGGTTTTGTATTACATTGAAATTTATAGATTCAAAATCCATCTAATAAAAGATAAAAACACAAATATGATTATCATTCTTTTAAAATTTGCAATAAATTGAATAATGATTAATTCTAAAAAATATATTATAGTTGTAATGCTCGTAATTCTACAATGACACATTTTTTCAGATTGCCAATTTTTCCCCTTAAATTATATTGAATTGGAATGGGTTTGGACTTCATCCAAGTACTAAATCACCCTTGAGAATTAACCGACTAACGATTTACTTAATTAATAGTAAGATCTTGTTTATTTAATAGTCGGCTATTAAATTAAAGAAGCCGCTCATACATTTCAAACTGCTTTTACAACCATCAAAAACAAGTAGCGTGTGGGATCTAGAGAATACGACACTATTGTTTAATTTTTTAATTTCCTACGCATTTAAAAAAATTCAGGTAGTTGGTTTTGGATAGTATTAGGCTAGAATACATATAAAAAGTATGGCAATTTTCCAGGTATCTTACAAAAAAATACCATAATACCATAAAAAAAATATTTGAAAAAATCAATTTGCTTTTGTTAATTTTGAGATTGTACATTTTTTGTATGCTCATGCTAATGTTGAAAAAATCCTAGGCGGCTGCTTCTAGTATAAAATAGATGGTGCTACTAATATAAAATCTATTTGATTCCATTTAACCCTAATCTTAAGTTATGGAGTGTAGAGAAGGAGGAACATCTCTGGGTTAAAAAATGTGAGCTGATTTTTGATGGAAAAATAGGTGGCGCTGATTATGGAGGGTATTCTTTTTTACTATTTTTTTAATATTTTTAAACGTTGTTTAATTCTTTTCACCACCTACATAATATTCTGTTTTCGTTAGTTTATAGAATCTGAAGCTAGTTTCAGATATAGTAAGTGTTTAACTTCAGATCTCAATCCCATAGTACAATCAGCGCCACGTATTATCCCTACAGAATTCAGACCATATTTTAAACGTACCGTCCATAAGAGATGTTCCCCCTTCTCTACACTCTATATCTTAAGTATAAATATGAC
The DNA here is from genome assembly GCF_026250575.1 of Diorhabda carinulata. Taxonomy (NCBI): domain Eukaryota; kingdom Metazoa; phylum Arthropoda; class Insecta; order Coleoptera; family Chrysomelidae; genus Diorhabda; species Diorhabda carinulata. Next base: position 20,150,750 of record NC_079462.1, read on the forward strand.
ACTTGACTTACTGTCAGTTTTGATAAGAACCGTTTTTTGTATCGGGTGTTCTTTTATTTTCTTCTTCACTCCGGTTCAATTGTTTGTTTTTTTCCTTTTCAACTTGAAACAGTACAAATCACATTACCATTCCCCACAATCCCAGCCCTGCATAGGGCTAAACCCAATATGAAAAATTTTTTGAACACACCCAAAGAAAACCAACGAACCTCTCTATCTCAACTATTAGTTTGAAATAGCATTTTGAGTTAAGCAACTTTTGTTAGTATGAAAAAAAATAAAAAGGGATTTCTTGTGTCTTGTCAACCGTTGAGAAGTGGTTTGCTGAGTTTAAACGATGCGAAATGAGCTACGAGGACGTTGCACACAGTGGACGCCAAAAAAATTTTGTTGCCGAACAAAACATCAAAAGCCTCCACAAAATAATTTCGGAGACAGTAAATACATCAAATGACTGAAATGAATATAAATTTGGGTATGCGAAAGCTCTGTGTGGGTATAAAACAACCAACGAATTGATCATTATGAGCAATGGTTGGAGTTGCTCAATCGTAGTAAACAATAAACAGCGACTATTACGTAACGTTTTCGGAGCGTTTGTAGGACAAAACCGCCGAAAATGGCCTCAATTGAAGAAGAAGAAAGTGCTGTTTCATCAGGACAACGCAGCGTGTCAAAAATAAATGAAAAATTCCTTCTACGCCGTATTTTCCCGACCTGGTCATTAGAGACTTTTACTGTTCTCAGGTTCTAGCTGGAGATAAAATTTTCACAGATGAAGAGGTTATCGCCGAAACTGCTGCCTATTTTGATGAGATAAATTTAAATTCTCGAATGATGTTTATTTTTTCTACGCTAGTCTACGAACTTTTTAGCCCATCTGTTACAACTTAAACGTTAAGTTCCCATTTAGAATAACGGACATATAACTGTTGGTATAGTTGAGTGTATTATGAGCGCTCCTTTAAAACTTCTCTGATATATCAGTTTTTTTGCTATTTTTAATTCTTCAATACTCTTCACTCTACCTTTTATAGTCCTTCAAGTAAGAATAGATAAACAAATTCGAGACAACTGAACACATTTCATTTTGTTATTTTATATTTAAAAAGTTCAAATATAGTTATCGACATGCTCTGTACTATATGTAATATTTTTGTTTCACTCTGTAAAAATCGAGGTGGTCTTTCTATAGAAAATCATCCTTGAAATAGTCCGAACGAACCTCAATTCCAACGATAATGTCAATGAAGCAAGGCTATTAAGAGACTTGGATCTGTCATTAAAGCATTTTGTTCGTCCTTTTTATAAATAAACCGCTTTGGAAGCGTGTGTGGGATCTTATACTTTCCTATGTCACATAATAGATTGGAAACTTTTTATGTTGCTTTGTTGTGATAAAAACAACGAACTTATATGGGTTGAGCGAAGAGGTTTAATTATGATTGTATCCGTGCTTTAATAAAATTAAAATGTAGTTAATAGCTATTGACTTAAAGATTTTGAGAATTGAATTATTCCTAGTGTTGTAAGAATTGGAAAACGATTTGATGTCGAGTAGATCATATAGCCACAATCTCATTTACTCGTTGAATTGTCACATCGTCGAATTTGTGACCATGTAATGGTAAACAATAATACAATTATCTTTAACTTTTTACTTCTTACACCTTTTTATATGTTTTTCGTTATAATTTTTGTCTTTTATATGGAAATCAGTTTGAAACAGTATGTAAAAGTTAGACGTTTTGACATATTTCGGTGTATATAAAAAAACTGATATTAAAATCAAATGAATTGTTGTTAAAATAGATCACATATTAGACTCTTTCGTGACTTTGTACAAAGTTTAAATTCATCAATGCGACAAACTGATTGAGGTAGATTGAAGGGATGTAATCTTTCAGAAGGAAGTAAAGCGATGATTAATTTCAATGGGAACACGCCAGAACGGGTTTGGATATCGCCGAAGCTCATAAAAGGAATGAAACATTGAAACTTTTTCTACGCTTTCAAATAAGTTATACGCACTAAATCTAAACCATAGCTTTCTGAAAGCTATTCAATTGTATTGAATTGTGATTGCAATTCCACTTTTAAGTACCTTATGTCATAGTTTTTTATTAAAAAATTTCTAAAACATCGAAAATTTTCGGGAGAAACACCTTATGTATTTGATTCATGAAAACTTCAACGATCTCACGAGCGACAATATCCAACAATACATTTTCGATAAATTTTTTCAATAAATTTTCATAATTCTTTATTTAATAGAAACAATTAGTAATTGCAATGATCTATTCATTTTCTGTGTATTACCTATTGTCCCTTGTCACGTCATACTTCTTTACTTCTTACTTTTCCTCATATAACTATTAAGAAAACTATCAATGCAGCTTTTTGAAAGAAAAATTATACTCTCAGCATATTCAATTCAATGAAGAAGAATTATCTAACATTTTTCATTACTTAACTTTATTTAATCTACTCTATTTTCCGGTTTAGAAGGAATTTGCTAATTTCAAACTAATCTTTTAATCTACCCATAATCTACGACGAAATTTCACATACTTTCCCACTCTTCATGACACTACACGATTCAATAAAAAATAGATGATCCTATAGGATCATATATAACTACTTTCTAAGTTACGCAATTGAGTAAAGTTAAAATTAACTGCAATGGATATTAACGTACAATTTGATAAAATTATTGAAAAAAAGGTTGCGATGTGCTGAAAAATAGTTAAGCATTAATTTTATAAAGGAATACCATAAAGTGTAAATGTTTGATGTATACAATTCGTAAGCAGTGTCATAAAATTCGAAACGCTCATACTTTATGGTATTCGGTACTTGCTTCAATCACTCTTCAACTATTTTTCTATAGATTACAACCAGTTTCAAATAATTTTAACTCCATGACATTCTACGTTGTTATTCATGACAATTAATCTTAACTCAATATCTGATTTATCAGATAATTATTAGAAAGAAATAGTACCTATATGTCCAGAATATACTTTTTAGTTTTTTCATAATCAGCATCTGTTATATAAATGAATCTTTTTATTAATTAATAAAAAATCTTTTTACTTAGCGTTAGCTAGTAAATCAATACTTTTTCTGTTTTTTTTTCGAAAGTCAACAACAAACAAGGCCCCTCGTTATTATGTGCATATTATTTCATTAAATTTAACGAATACAGTCGAACTCCAATAATTCGAACTGCAAGGGACCATAGCAAAAGTTCGAATTATCGAGGTGTTCGAATTATCGGAGTTGTGCACATTTACATACATATATGTATGCATTTCGATGCATCTTTCCATTTTATAAATAAATAAATATGTTATGGGTATATAACATGTTTATTTATTTAAAATAATAATTTGTATACGTTTGAAGAATTTTTGGTCCTAAAAAGGACCGATTATTTATCTTAAAATAAAAAAAAATACATATATTTATTTTTTTGTAAAGAAATCAGCTATGCTAGATTGCTTCATGCTGACGATTTTTTCCTTTGAAGCAAATCGAGTGATTCGACAAAATATCGTCGTCTTACCTAGAATCTGAAGATTCGAATTTTTCAATTTTTTTCAACACTAACAGTTCGAATTTTTTAATACCTTTGTACATACATAATTTATACAAGAAAAATTCGAATTTTTCAATTATTCGAACATCAAAAATTCGAACTTTTCAATTATTTAAACGCCAAAAATTCGAATTTTTCGGTAATTAACACAGAAAATACGAATTTTTTGATAATTCGAACTTCAAAAGTTCGAATTATCGAGGTTTTTTTACATGTGTTAGTAATAGGAATGTCAAGGGACCGACGCAAAAGTTCGAATTAACGAGGAATTCGAATTATCGGTGTTCGAATTATCGGAGTTCGACTGTAATTGCATTAAATATCTAATTCGGTTACAAATAATTTCATCCTTTTAAATCAGTGCAACAGCTAAAACTCTGATGGGTTTATTGGTGAGAGTTTCTTATAATCTATTAATTTGAAATGGCCATGGTGTAGAATTTGTTTCCTTTGCAGAATTTGGGTAAGGATGCTCTGAATTGGGGTAGTTTTGCATGTGTTTAGTTCCACAGGTGAAATATATATGGGTTTTTTATTTCTGCTGAAATCATTTCTTAATCCCCAAATTAATTTCAGATGGAAAGTAACAAGATAAAAAAACAAAAATTGGTTTATAAAAAGTAGCTACATAGTTCCAATATAACATATCAAAAATTAACTCATTTTCCTCTCAATTACTCCCAACTTGAGAGCAAGGTTTTGACATAGATATTCTGAATATGGAAAAGCGATATTAAGGAAAATAGAGAGCTAGTATGCTGGCCAATTTTGAAAGGATTAGTCGGTAGTAGAAAGTATTGGAGAAAGTGGAGTGAAGGAGAAAAAAATTCTCAAAAATACATTTTTTGTACTAACTGTTATTTCTTTTTAGAATTTGCTGTACGATTAGTATACTACTATCTGCCATACTCGATTTTTTCTTATCAGTATCTCTTACATTCACATTTAAGTGTGCAAAATTCTTATTTTTATGTACTTTTGGCATAGAAATAGTGTAAATATTTATAACTTACTCATAATATTAGTTATTTCTAGATCATAGTGAAAATGATAACCCTTCACAACAAAACGTCCCGGTAGTTATAAACACCCTATTTATATTTAGAACACATTTAAAAAATCGTTTCGAAGCTTATGTAATGAGCTCATTCATAAGCGTAGATAATAATATTGATGCAAAAATGGAAGGATAAATAAATAATAAAATATACAGAATTGGAATATAAGAGAAATTTCTTGTAAAAATGTACGTTTAGAGAAATAATGGATACTAACAAATCGATCATTAAGTTACTGATCTACTGAAAAGAAAAAAGTTTTCCTAGTCAATTTTCATTTTATTAGTCAAGATAATTTCCCTTCATGCAATGAGTCCAGTGCTTTTTCAGCTTTTATATGTCATTTCTATAGAACGAAGTTTCTTTGATCTGAATATAGACTTCCTCATTTGATTATATTTCTTTCCTTGAAACATTTTGACTTTTTAGAACATCGAGTTGTGGCTGTGAAGCAGATGTGCCAGGGTGTCATATATAGTGCGACTCAAAGGATCCATTGCGTCCCCTTTTCTTGTCGTAGCACTAAGGATGCTCATTGTTCACAGTTGATCTATTAATTCCACTTATTTAAGAAATTTCAGGATGTGGAAAGGCTCTAGCTCCCAAAAAACTTCATTTTTCTATTTCATACGCTGGATTTCCCTAATCTCACACATTTCGAGAGAATGTAGATAGAGTATTTGACCGCGTAGAAGTAATTGGAAGTTCAATTCATTGAGTTTGCCGTTTTTGCAGAATAACACGGTGCATTTTTAAGTTAATGAGAAATCTTCTTCTGCATATAGGCCCAATCATGTGTGGCTTCTTTTTTTCAATAATTCCAAGAATATACAGTAATCATTCTTAGGCTCCATCCATGGTCACATGAACACTAAAATGCTTTTCACTTTGCCTGAACAGCTCCAAACGGCGTTAAAACTTTTTGATTTATTCTTGCTTATATAACATTGTGAGGACAAGCGATTTTCACTTCGAGAGAAGATATTTATTTTGCGAGAATTTCATTGATGGGAGGAAAAGAATGTAGAGACATCAAGGGTAACTTTATAACCAACCAAACTTTACTAGACCTGTGTCATATTTCATTTTCACGCACGACCTCTCGTTGCACTTATAGTGAGAGACCGATGAACTGGCCAGAGGGATTGCTGGATATAAATCCGACAGAACCTTTCTGGGACTACCGACAAAGAAGTGTTCGACAAAGAAATTCAGCCCTAATACTGTTAAAGAGTGTTAGTGAAAGAGTGAGGAAATTTTCCCTTAGAATTGAGATTTTAATTTAAATCGTCGTGAAGAAATTTTGTGCAATTTATTTGAGAATTTATTTCAGTTAGTTTAAGTGCAGCTAATTACGAGTGTTGCTACTTAAATTTTGAAATATGGCAACACTGATTTCAATATGTCAAATCTAAAATTGCCATAATAAAGTTTGACTTTATCAATGGAGAGCGTACTCAGAACGCGTTGTCAAACGAATGCTATTTGAGTTGTTTACAGATACTTGAAATAATCATCGCAAGAAAATGTTCCCGATTTATTTCGACGTGGTTTAAGCCAGCATTGTGCCGATCAATTCGCTCCATCTTAACCCACCGAGCTTCACTGACTTTCTGAACTCAATTGTTCTCCCACTTCGCTACATGATTAATTTCGTGAAGTTCGTCCTAAATCGGACGTCAGAAACATCGATGCTGTGTGTGAACTGATATTGCAAGATCGTCATGTGACATATCGTGAGATTGTAACATACTTGGGTATTTGTTCCACTTCTATACATTTAACTTTGCATGAACTGTCAGAAAGATTTGGTCTCGCTGGATACCGCATAATTTGACACTCGTTCAAAAAAGCTCGTGCCGATTGATACAAACAAATACTGAAAAAATTCAATCACGGCGGTACTTCAAAAGACTAGTCTATAAGATCGTGACAGGCGACGAATCAGGGATCTATGCGTATAAACCCGAAACTAAACAACAATCGACTGTATTGGTCTTTCAAGACGAGCCAAATCCAACAAAAGTTGTTCGCGCACGAAGCACTTTCTGCGGAATAACTGGACATGACGTCAATTTCCCATTAGAGCAACCTAGAAGGATCAATTCTGAATAGTTCACTATTATTCGTTTGTCATAAGTGTTTGAAAAAATCAGAGAAACCAGTCGCAGAAGATTAATAATTCTACACCACGAAAATGTGAAATCTTACATTCATGGGCCAGAGGCCTACAGTTCTTATTTGGCACCCAATGCTTCCCTCTTATTTCCTCAGATTAAATATAACTTGCGAAGTCAACGTTTTTCTACAGCTGAAGAAACGGTTGATGCCTTCAAATCACATGTTTTGGAGGTATGTACCTTTATCGGAATAAATGCTTCGACAAATGCCAAAATATATTGATTTTAATGGATAATATTCTGAATAACAATAAAGCCATATCCAATAATGAATATTTGTTGCGAAAATGCTATTTTTTGTGCTCCCGTAATTGTGTGTGTATTTTTATGCGCTTTACTTTGTGTAGTTTGATTATATTCAATAATTTTCCTTCACGTCCACTAATTATATATTCAAGATTATCTAAAAATGTATTTAATCACTGTCTGTTGTTTGAAAAATTAAACTAATTTGTTATAGATAATTAACTAGACAGACAATTATTTCAGCTGTTTCGAAATAATGTACCAAATCAAAATTTTGGATTGGGTTAAAATAAAATACTAATATTCACTAACTAAATTTATTGGATGCATATGCTGAATGTTTCCTATTGTATAATGTTGTACTTGAAATTGTTCTATTTTCGAAATTTGAGTTTACAATTAATTTAAAAAAAATCACTTTGGCAATCGCGGAGATGGAGAAACTGTTTGTTTTTTTTTCAATTTTTTGGCATATTTGATGTATATAAGACAAATTTCACAGAACGGCATTAAGCCGCTTTTCTGTCGAATATTGGGTCTTATTTCTGACTCTTACGTAATTTGTTAATGAATTTTGTCTTAAAATTGAATCAACTACATATGTGTCATTTTTACCCTTAAACTTTTGCCATTTCCGGGTAATAATAGTATAGTAGTATCAGTGAACCGTTAAAGATATGTGTGACCTATCATTGTCGAGGTGAAATACAGGATCCGTTTTCAATACCAACTCCGGAGGTTTCTTCTAAATTTCCTAATGTAATCCTGTCAGTTGTCGACAGTATGAGCTTTACACTCTGTTGTGTAACAGCACACACAACCATAATCGTATACGTTTAACGTAAGTCCATAAATGATTTTAAAAATTGATACTGAAGAATTAATAACTTATTTGTAGAAGTATTGGTTCAATCAAATCAATTGAAAAACATAATTATATAGAGCCAAAAGAACGTACTTATACGAAGGAAATTATAAAATTGCGTAAAATTTTAGTTATACAACTTTATTAAAATAAAACCATATAAAAATCATTCAATCTTTTCTCTCAATACGTAAGTCAAAGCCTCAAATTTATGCGAAAAAATTCATTTTCACGTAGCAATTATAGTTCTAATTTTAATTAGTTATTGTGGCTAAAGTGAACATTTCCAATCAAAACAAAATATTGGGAAAGAAAATACATCCATTATAAGTAAGTGTTTTAAGGTTGACAGATATTTTAGGTGTTTAAGTATGTAAAAATTTAAATCAAAATTGTATGGTCCAATTGCCGATTTTCTCACAAACAACCAACTTAGCAAATTGAAAAAATAATATAATGAGCAAGGTGTACGAACATATACTATTTTTAATAATAAATTTGGTTCAGCTTTCATATAACTTCCTGGAAGAAGGTTTTCGTTTGGTTACGAAGTCCCCAACGTTCATATCTGAAGCTAATCGGCGACCACATTGTACTTCACTTCAAGGGGATAATTTCTCGTTTTATGAAAGTTTACCCTCGGTGACTACACACTCTTGTCGTCGCGGTTGTTTACGAGGATACTCCCAGAAGTATTTGGCCTAAGAAAAGAAATCAGAAAAATTTTCTTTATTTTCAACGTAATCTCCTTTTAGCTCCATACACTTTTCCTGGGGATGTTCAATAAGTTCGGTACCCTTTTTATAATAAGAGTCGTCAAGATCCTCAAAATAGCCAACTTTTGAGTTAGTATGCGATTTAATCGACAAACATTCTGTACCGCTTTGTATATTTTCTTCAACTTTTCTGGAGTGGTCACCTCATTTGTTGTTGATAAGGAAGGAGCAGTCTTCCCCAGAGAAGTATCTAGTTCAGTTTTTATATTGGTTAGGTTAAGGCCTTTCAAATAAAAGTATTGTATCAAATAACGATGACCAATTTTTCCATGTTTACAAATTCAATAAAAACTTTCCTATTGATGACTGTCAAATAAATACTAAACAACGTAGAGTCTTCAAATTTGAAACATAATATGCTGTATGGATTGTGTACGTTCTAATACAGTGGTATTTTTCTAGCAACTACCTCTATCTCTAGGTCAGGCCAGGTACCTCTGGCACCATCCTCATATGTCTTATAAATTTGTGTGTAGTTCGCTAACGCATAATCTTACTACCCATTTTCAATATGTAGTCTTCGAATTCTTAGAGCTGTCTCAGATGTATAACTTGGTATTCGAAATACGTAGTTACCGTGTCGGGAGTATCCTGTGTTATCCCGTGTCTCCTTTTAGATCAATCAGATATGAATTAATATACACTCGTGGTAAAAAATAACACACCACCCCGATTTCTAAAAATATTTTTTTGTTTAATAAATTTAAAGTAATGTTGCTATTGTTTAACTAATTTTGAGTGATTTTTAATGAGTAAAAAAATAAAAACATTACAATAAAACCAAATTTTCTTAAAAATAAAACTTGCATTATAAACAATAATGTTGCTTTTTTTTAAGATGCTAGTAGCGTGTATTTCCGCCTCTGGATGTAATAGTTTCTAACATTCTCTTGGGCGTGCTTTCAATTAGGTCTTCTTGAGGTCCTATGTTCTCCCATTTCTCTAATGCCGCTTGCTCAAGCTCATTTAAATTTTGAGGAGATGGATTTCGACGTTCCAGTCATGCTCGATAGGATTCATATCTGGACTTCTTGACCGTCCTGACACCAATAAATGGCTCAAACGGAACGACGTGATTTTCAAGAATGTCAGTTATGTATCTTGCTGCGTTAAGGGACACTAATTCTGTGCGGACGTCTTTGAATTTGATTACGTCCATCTGGAACTCTTAGACTGATTCTTGCCTCATCAGTAAATAAAACTTGGCACCAATTTTCTAAATTCAAATCTAAATGTTGCCTTGCAAATCTTAGTCTAGCAACACGATGCTGCCTGGTTAGCAAAGGTGCCTGGAGAGTCATTGACCGATTTCTTAATGAATTTAATTACAAAAAACGGTCATCTTGAGGAGTTAAAACTGAAGGACAGCCTTTCCAGGCCTCCTAGAATGTGAACCGGTCTCTTGAAATCTTTGCATCAATTTACCAATGGTTGTGTGGTGTACGTCAAACAGATTTGCTACTTCACAATAATTTTGTCCCTATCCAACTAACTCGGCTATTCTATCATTTAAGATACTTTAGCTTTTTGTGAAAACCCAAAAGATTAACATTTTAGGTTTTGATATTGAAGTAAAGAGGGTGCGTTATTTATGGCCACGAGTTCATATTGTATGCTTTTTCTGGTTAGAATCATATAAAAAAGATTCAAGAGAGTTTATCTGACTCAATATAAAAGGGAGTCAAATTCAGAGAATGAAATATTTCATGTGACATATTAATTAAATCATGACAATTAGGATTAAGAAATAGGGTAAATTGTCTTACAGTGAAACAATGTACACATTAAATCATTTGATATTTCTTCGCTTCTGTTTCTCTCAAAAAAGTGCAACTCAATCATAAGGACATGCGTTGAACCACGTTGAACCTCAAATAACATCACTTTGACTGTTACCATTCAGTTTGTCCTAAGATACTGTGGGGGGCGCTGCTTTGTTTTCGCCCATTCCAAGTAAATTATCCAGCACATTTCACTGGAATTTGGCTACTAAATAGCCATTTAGTTTTGTGAGTTTCTTTGTGGAAGTTAGTTCGATGATTACTTTATTGGAAAGAAACGACAAAGCGACAGGTATACGGGTAAGTCGGGAGGAACGCACCAAACTCTAGGAGTGTATTATACACGTAAAAATAATGTAAAAAAACTCATATGCTCATATCCGATTTTCATTTGTTTTCAAGTTATTGAGTAATTAAAAATGTTCATCTAACTTTCCACTTATACCTGAATTTTAACATTATCAAAGTATGCCATGTTCGAGACTCAAAAGCTTTTGATAATTCTGACTGATGATGATGATGAACTGTCGGTGTACAGTGAACAGTAACTGAACGTTTAATTTCGAATTTATGTGATTGCTAGTGTTGCAATATGCCAGATACTTTTCCAATTTTGAATATGCAAACATGGTGTTTGTTTATGGTTTCTGTAATGGAAATGCCACAGCTGAAGAATATCGTCAACGTTTTCCACACAAAAAATAACCTGATAAAAACGAATTTATTAGAGTTTTCAACAAATTGTGCGAGACTGGTAAGTTTCCCACTGTTAACATATCATCTGAACGCGCTACTGGACAAGGTTTGGTAGAAGTAAAAAATATTCTGCATCTAGTAGAAGAAGATGCAATTACTAGCTCACGGAGAATTGCCACTCAATTGGGAATTCCACAAAAAAGGGCGATAAACACACTTCACGAACAAGGTTTATATCCTTACCACGTACAGAGAGTACAGCACCTACAACCAGAGAATTACGCTAACCGTATGGAGTTTTGTCGGTGGATAAATAATAATCATCGTGTTGTATCAAGTATACTCTTTACGGATGAAGCTACATTTACCCGTGATGGCATTAATAATACTCGTAACTATCATGTATGGTCGGACGAAAATCCCCACGTAACAGTCGAAAGCAATATTCAACATCGGTTTTCTGTAAACGTGTGGTGTGGTATGGTTGACAGTTACTTAATTGGCCCTTTCATTTTGGAGAATCGTCTCACAGAAGACCACTACCTAAATTTTTTACAAAAAGAATGACAATGCCTACTAGAGGATGTTTCTGTAAATATTAGAATGCAGATGTACTATCAGCACGATGGAGCTCCCGCACATGTCGCTCGTCAGGTCAAGCAACATTTGGTCGAACGTTTTCCAGGGCGTTGGATTGGTAGTGGAGCTCCCATTAATTGGCCTGCAAGATCTCCAGACCTCACACCACTAGCCGCCACTACCACCACAAACATTTTTTGACAATTTGCATGTTGCAGAGGCATGTTCAAATGTTCAACCGTGTATATGCTAACTGGTACAGTGTAGTATATGGTGAAACACATGACATTTTTTAGAAATTATCATAAGTATATGTATAGAGTCTTGTGTAACATATCCTACCAAAAACACTGGGAAAAAGCGGCACATCGTTAAGTAACACCTTTTTTAGATTCAAGTCATGGAAGATATCCCCTCATGTTATCATGTTAGGTACCAAGGAATCCACATCTAGTAAGTGCAGTGATAACTCTTATGCTTATCTAACAGTTTACTACAGTCACTTGTTAAATAAAACTACTACCAGCCTTTGTACTTTACTGTATTTTGGTATTTATTATTTATAATTCGGAAAATTCTGTGGCCTATGAACTTGCCTTTTATATTTTACACATCCATGTTATTTATAATATTATCTCATATACGGAACTAAATCGGCAACAGCGCTTTTACTAAGTTAAAAAATTTAGTTGTTTGGCACTCATTTTCCTGACAAATGAGTTTTTAATTTTGAACTCCTCTTCGTAATCTTGGAATAAAACTAATTTGCTTCTGCCACTGTCGTGGCTAATAAAGTAAATTATTTCTCTAGCAATTTTAATTTATTTTTTGTTCATTAATTGGCAAGGTGTAAAGAAGAAGAGGGGAGAAGACGACTTCGTTTAAAACTGTTGTTAATTTTGTTTTATTTCTAGTCGTACATCCAAGTTCAACTAATCGAATTGTTCTAGTTAAAGGTGGGTGTTAATTTCTATAAAATACAATTATTTGTGATTTCTTGCAATGAAGGATTAATTTTTGTTCGTGTCTTATGTTATGTTTAGTTCTGTGTGTTATCTTTTCTAAAACGGTTTTCAAATTAAATATTTAATAATATTTTATAAACAGCAAAAATAGATGCAAGTATATTTAAAACTATTTTCCATTTTACCTCAGCTACAAATATTTTTTTGTGTTGAATAATGATAATTTATGTGACGAATATTTTCATTTCTATAATTTTTTTCCATTTTAGAATCCATTTTTACCCGTCTATTTTTTTGATATAATCTGCTTTTGGTTTCTTTATTAAACTTAAACAATATATACGGAAGTTTTAATTTTTTCTTCTAAAAATGATAAACGCCATTCTAGTTGGATAGTTGGAATGAATGTTATCAAAAATCTGTATAGTACATAACTCCAATCCGGCTATAGATACTTTATAGAAATCATAGAAAGAGTTACAAAAAAAAGAATGAATGTTTTTATTGATAAATATGTAATATTTAATAAGTTTCAATATAGTTTTCCAAAAAAAGTAGCACCCTTGGTGCTGTTACGGATTTACTGGACCACATATCTTCAGTTCTTAAGGAAAAACCAACATTGCAGTGTTTTCAGACATGCAAAAGATAAAGTCTTACCACCTAGAAACGACGCGATATATTGTAAATGATAATTTGCTCAGTAACGTGCTTTAAAACTAGTTTGAAGGTTCTGTACTTGGATCTCGAAGTCATCAGAAAATATGAGGTTATTGGTTAATATGACCAATGCTGATTCAAATTTATATTTGAACCGAAAATAAGCATCAAGCAAACCAATTATGTAGTATTTAAATTAAAAAAATTCGAGAAATTAAAAACTATATAGATAACTTACTGCTGAACATATCAACTATATTTCTAATAAGCAAACAGCAATAATTTCAATAATCTTCAGATGTCGAAATTTAAAAAAAATATAGTTGACGTATTGTATATAATGCATTTTTTGTCTCATTCGCTTTATTTGATACGGGATACATGTATAAAGACAAATTAAACAAAATAAAATGTACGGAAAGTATATAGAGAACTACAGATTCCAACACTAAACAGGATACTGTAGTTTGAGCAGAAGTTATTTATGTGATTTGTCCGATAACTATTAAATAATTTTAGTATCTCAAGGACAGAGCTTTCAGCGCTAAATACAGAATTGCATTTAGTTGATCTATTGGAAAATCTGTAAATAAAGATCCGTTACAAAATTAATGTGAATTCATAAAAAGAAAAGCCATACTTCAATAGAATTACAACGAAATAAGTTGTTGATATGAATAAAAATGTGACAGTTTTTTTACTTGAATTACACTCAATACACTCAAATTTGATCCTATTTTTCAATGACACAGAACAAGGAATTGGAAACATCAGAAACAAATTTTTAAATTCCGTATTGGAAATAGATGTAACAGAAATATTAAATTTAAACAAACATAATATTCTGTTTATGTGGTTTGTTCAATGTTCCTCCTAGAGGCGGGATGAATCTGGGCTTCGAAATTATAACATTCTCAAATTAACGTTCAACTTAAACGTTTATTGCGTATATATATATACTCGAATCTATCTTCTCATGGATGTTTCAATTGATTAAGACCAGGACAATAAACTGGCGAATTAATAAAAAAAAAATTCTGTTATCAATGATTTAAGTATTGAATAATACAACATAAAACATAACATTATGAACATTATGAAAGGAAAATTTAAAAACTAAGAACTATTTTAAAAGCGTTTTTTCGAAATATGTTTAATTCCTATACTAAAATGTAAAATTTGATAATAAACAAAATACTTAACGTAATGAGGAAGCAAACAGCCAGTCATAAAAAGGACAACGACTCCTTATTTTGAACCAGAGCCTCACTAAATATGTGATGTTACAACGAGAGTCTATCCGAAGAAACACTCCAAGTGCAAAACAATCTAAAAAATTCATAAACACATCAACTAAGAAGTCTGAGTAGTGTCTCGAAATGTCTAGAAACCACATTAATCTAGTGGCCAGTCGTCAGGATACTGCCATCTCAAATATCACCTTAAGACGACAAGCTTGGTAACTGTGAATGTTTTAACTATTTCAGCAAAAGGCTAAAGTACCTCGAACAAATAGTCTAACTTCTTGGGAAGTAGAACAGAAACTGGAGGCAGAACAATGAGATTTAGAGCCATACACAGAATATCTTTTAGATATAAGTGTAGAGCGGCTGAAAAGCCAAGACAACTCCCCAAACACTCTACAATACTTGATTGTAGTGTTCCACAGTTAAAAGTTTTTTCATAAGTCTTCATTTCACATATATGCTTCATAACGTTACAAATTGATAGCTGATACATGAATCCTTCATAAAGAGAGAGAGAGAGATAAATGCTTTGTCAAAAATATGTAGATAAAAGCTTGTAAAAACTAAAAATAAACTAAATGTAACTAAATAAAGATACCAATAAAAAATTTGATATACAGAAGAAAACCACACAACTACTTAAATATTATTAGTATAACAAATTTAGAACTGTTAAGTGAACAAATGAAGGTATTTGAGGCGATATCAAGATGTTAAGTAAGCAAAATATATTTATTTGCTCATATTTATCAACAAATTAAGAAATATGATACTTTTGGTAAGTTAGTAAGTAAGCAAATACAGAAAAAAAGTTTTCAAGTTACGAAACGAGTATATTGCATACAAGAAGAAACAACGGATCAAATATGGGCCAAGCCTGTGCAACTTTGGCCCACACTTGTAAGCCTGGCTTGGACCAGTCGTGGTAAATGTCTGGAATGATAACAGAGTGCCAGATTTAGTAACTACTATTAGCCCAAACACCACTGCCAAGGCTGGCGCATGCATCACTGCCAAAGCTGGCCCATACTTGGTTATCTTAACTGGGCCATGTGTGATAGTCAAGACTGGGCCTGTAAGGCTTGTAAGCCCTTCTTGGTATAACCTTGGCTAAAGACTGGACTGATAACAGTTTGGGCCATTCTTAGTTACCAGGCCCGAATAATGTTTGGTTGTTACACCTGAATATATGCTTACAAAGTCATAATAAAAAAATTAAAATTATGTGTTAATTATTTTTTATTTATTACTGCATCAAAATGACAAGCTAACTTGAGATCAATCTTTGATACAAATAATTTTTTTAAATTATCAATCATTGATATAAAAATATTCTTATGATTATTCTAAGATCTTTTTCTTATAATAAAAAAAATAAATACATTGTTGTCCGTAGAATCACTAACTAACTAAATAGTAGTATCAGAATAGTTAGTGATATTATCATCAAAATCTTGTCCCAAAGCGGCAAATCACATTGTTCTGACTCAGAAGAATCACTATTGCCACTAACACAAATTAGTTTCTTCGTATTCTTTATTTTGTTTAGCACTCGCCACTTCTTAAATCTTCGATATGAACTAGATATTGTTTATAAAGGATTGAATTATAAATTTATTCAACTAATCTAACTGAAAAATAGACGATAAAAACACGATTTCTCTTAAAAATATAGAAAGAAAAAAATTATCTGTAGTGCAATCTACGGTAGACAGTCAGTATATATAGGTAAGTATATTAAGCATAAAGTTGGAGACTTAAACTTCTTTGGTAATGTCCATGACAATTGAATACTTTCGTGTATTTGGTAAAAATAAAAGTGGGAAGTTTTTGTCAAAGATCTGGGTTACGCAGATCTGCTGATGTCTGGGTTCCCTCAGAACGACCAGCCTAATGTTCGCCAATCTTGGGCCAAGGCTGGGAAATCACAGGCATGGCCAAGGCTGGGTTACCCAGGTCTGGTCCAAGTCTGGGTTTCTATTGAATGGCCAAAATTACGCTCGACAGTTTTAGGCCAAAACTGGGATACAACAGGCACATCTAATACCCGGCTGACCAGACTTGGCCCAGGTTGGTGCGCCTAACCTCGGCTGCCCAGTACTGACCCTGGCTTGATCCCGTAGTCCAACTCTGGTGGCTCCTGAGTGGGATTTGATGTGTGAAAAACACAAAATGGAAAATTATCCATTCTAGCAACTAGAATCTAGGAACCATAACATCACGGCAGACGAAAAGCTTTTTTGAAACAGAACTGATTCAATCAGAAAATTGTAAGCAAAACTAAATGAGACATTTGACCTTAAAAAACGATTATGTTAAATTGTAATTTCTTGAATTTGTTTCATTTATTGTTTGATGATTTTCTTACGTGCCAATTCGTATTTATCCATCATGCTTTTGAATATCCAATTGGCTCTCTTTTTATTATCTTACATATTGCGTTTTATGTTGTTCAAATAATTATTTTGAATTTTCACATGTTTTTGTTTCATAAAATTGTTCATTAAATTCATAAGAATATTTAATTATCATAACACTCTTTACAGCGGCTCCAAAATATGGCCGACGAGGGTGATGATTGGTTTGGTGCTGGCGAAGACGACGCACAACAGGAATTAAAACCTATTGGCAAACAAGCAAAAGAAGAACCGCCACCAGCGGAAGAGACTCCAGCTGCCACAGAAGCTCCTCAAGGAGAAACAACTGAGGAAGGAGCCAAGCCTGAAGCGGAAGATGAATATTTAGATCCCGATAAATTATTATTATTCAAACATTGGATTAGGTAAATATTTAAAGAACCTTAAAAATCTTTCAATTCAAAAAGCATTTTCAAAATATATTTTGCATCGATGCTTCTCGAGTCTTTTTGTTTGTATATCAGTTAGCTGTCGATTTACATACAAAAGTTTGTATTCAGCGCTTATAGGATTTTCATTATTGCCGAACATTGATGTGTAAATATTTTTATCATAAGTAGATCATCCATTGATTTCATAATTTATTTTAGAAAAAAATTTATTATATCAATTTTTATTATCCGTAAGCATTAGTTTTTCATTGCAATAAATGTTCGTGTCAATTTCATAGCAATTCAAAATATCACTAAGCTACTTGATGTTTTTAAGTAATAACGCTTCCTGAACAAAATACTCACTCGCGAGTCCGATAAAGTGGTAACAACTGAGTAACATTGAGTTTTCTCAAAGTTAATGTGTTTATACAACGTTTAAAGTAATTAGTTCAGTATTAATAGTGGTGTGCTCATAAAAATTTCTTCTTCGAAATTAATTTATATGAATAAGTATCTATTTAGTACCCAAATTTTCTTCATCACTTGTTCCAACCATCCAAATACTTCTAATACTCATTCTTTTATGTTATTTAGTAAATACGGTAAAATTTCTAATAAATCACAAACAGCCAACGAAGTTCGTGTTATCATAGTACAAAACTATGCATTATCAACTAGAAAGATTTCTTTGTATTGGGGCATAGCTTTTATTAACCTTTTGGTAAGAGCTTATAATGCCCCTAATTTTTTTTAGAATAATAAAGACTTTTTCTTCTAATGCAATCCATTGAAGGTTGTTTGCGATAACCTTTCCTATTATTTATTTATTCCTTGCGGGGTGTATTAATGACTGTATATCGTGTAGGCCTGTCCATTGTTGATATTTCACAGAAAAAATGTTTTCTTTCTTCCGATCCCTCACCGGCCTTCAATCTTGTCCTCAATTTACAGTTGCTGGAATCCATATTTCGTATTTTACATTATATATGCCTATGTATGCCGATTTCCTCTTTTTAATAATTTCAAAGAGTTTCCGTTGTTTGTTTATACGTTTTAGTATCTCTTCATTTGTTAGTGCAGCTATCCAGGACAATTCAAGTTTCTGCGATATAATCATATTTAGAAAGCATCTAATTCATTAATTCCATCTTTCTTCAATGCCTAACCTTTCATATTGTAGAGAAGCACCGACCATACGATGAATCTTAATCGTAGATTAAGGTCAAACTCGGAACAGGTAAACACAAGTTTCACAAATGCCTGATCTGTTCGATGCGGCATTTTATTATCTTTGTCTGATGTCCAGTCTTCAGAAAGTCATATGCCCAAATATTTAAATTCTCTTACTCTTTCTATAGACTTCGCGTTAAATGTTATACTGGAATTTTCGAATATCTTGCGGTTTCTAGAATGATAAAAATGAAGGGTCCATTACTTTACGTGATTTTACTAGTTCCTAACTTAGACACGAGTAAGCAGCTAGGTGGATAGTAATGATGAGACTGTGTAGTATCTGCCACTTACTACGTATTATGTCTTTTTCGATGTGGATTATGTGAGAGTTCACTATCAAAGTAATCTTTTGCGCTAAATCGGAGAACTGAACAAGAGAAACGAAACACACAGATTTGTGAAATGAACGATCCTATTAACAAAAAACTCGAATATACAATTTACAATCCATGAGGTTAAAGACGCTAAATTGAATAGCCCTTGTTATCAATGGCCGAAATTAGAAAAATAATTATGGTTTAATTCAATATAACGGAGCAGGTGGAGTTAGAACTTCTGACTTTCAATAGATTATAAAAGACAAAGATTATTGCAAAAAAGAATTGATGCATGAAGTTTTATAGTGAAAAGCAAATGATTGAAGGAATAGACGCGAAGCAATAGAAAATGAAATGGATTGATTAAGGATGTCTGCGGTAAAGAACTACAAGAATTTTGATAATACAAGACTTTTTATTAGATAACAAGTCAACGCGCCAGGTATATAATAGATTTTTCTCAAAATTGAGTCCATACAAGCGTGTTTTCAGGTGTTTAGTTTCCCGAAATCAATTTCTTTGTCAGTGGATGGATATACCCAAACATGGAATAATCTGTAACCAACGTTTTTTTTTAATTATTTCAATATTCCATTGCAATTTTACAAAAGTTCCGTTTCGTATTGTCCCCGAGAAATATTTCCTAGGGTGCTTGTACTTTAAAGCAAATGACACCTTTTGGATTTAAAATATTCCAAATAATTCCATCATTTCGTCAACTTGTTAGCAAATTGGTAAAACAAAAATGTTGATTCTAGCACCAGTATAAATATTTCTTTTCTCTTTTTTGCTGGATTTCATAAATCACTATTTTTATGTTTTGAATAGAATCACATTTTTCAACCTAATCCATCTCCATAAGCACAATTAAATACATTATTTGTTGATACTAATGACCATTTTGATTTTTCGACTTTTGTGTAGGTACTTTTATTAAAAATATGAAAGTTTATAGCACAAAGTTAACTGAACGAACAGTAAAATGTATATACAGATAAGTCTTCACTCATACAATGTGTTCCATAATCTAGATTTTCAATTCCATTTATTTTTTTCTTCACAATATTATGTACTGTTTTTAATTGAAGCCAGGTGCCTTTCGTTACCATGGGTCTGATTGAAGCTTGCTGGTAACTGTGTTTTCTATAATAATAAACCAACGACAAAAACTTCAAGTCAACTGTTAACTGAACAGCTTTTAATTTTTCTTTGACTTGCCATTGAGCATCATACTCTGTATATTTTGAGATATCATTAAGCTAGAGTGATTAAAGATGACATACTGTATTTTTAAATACCATATTCCTTAGGTAGTTAGCTCTGACTGTGTTTGAGTCGCTGCTATCATGGAGAAAATTATGGTACGTATGATTTGCCATCGAAATATGAATTTTTCTAGAGCTATGATCTAGTATGATTCTAAAGTCAGTTTAAGTGAACAATTGTGTATAGTAAAAGAAATGGATATTAGTGATGAAGTACATACTGATGAGAATATTGAGAGAGTAAGACGTATGATCGAAGTAAATCCAAGATGCACCTATCAAGAGATTGAGGCAGCTATTCAATTTTACATGATCCTACATGATCATCTTCATGAGGAGGAAATATTGGCGATAAACGATAGATCTGTCGAGAAAGTTATGTAAGCAGCTTTTTATGTAGTACAGTATGAAAGCAATTGAGCTTGAAGATCAATGTGCAGTTACGGCAAACTGCTACACCAAAAGATGTTCACCTGCAGTTTTCGAGTTAGTCAAAATAAAGTGAAGTTTAAGTGAAAATAATGTAACAGTCAGTGAACTACCACATATTTTGACCATGTGTGATTTCTGGTTATTCTTTAGTTAATAGAAACGTTTTCGTGGTTGTTTCACAATAGAGGATGAAAAAAATTTAGCAAATTATAAAAGACTTGAGAATATATAGCGTTATCTATGTACTCGAATGTGCTGGAATTACCTGGACTATTTACAAAAGAAGCAGTTTGATATATGATGGGAGTTGTTCTCAAGTTTGGCACGCTCACTAAATAAAATTAATCACTTCTGAATAATATTATTTAATAGGCGTGGGGACAATGAGAAAAAACTTAATTTTGTTAATATTTAGAATTGAATGTAGTAATAATAATGTATTATAAATAATAGTATTATTAATTATAAACCACTATAAACTAGTGGTCGGGTATTTTAAAATTTGTCTCTAACTATCAGCTGCAGTACTCGAACGGTTTAGTTTGAAACTTAGGAATTAAAGATTATACATAAGAAGTTATACATAATTGTCTGACCTATCACCAACCGAAGCCTGGGTTAGCTACTTTCCATGCCGTTTCTATGGAATTAAAATGGAAATGGTAAGGGTATAATCTTAACATTTCATGGCCACATGCCAATACTTTTTCATTCACTGTATACTGTCGCTTGCTGCCATTTATTCTGATACATCAATTTTTATTGCTTGCAATTTCTGCTTCTATGCAATAATCATTAGGGATATGGTTTAGTTGTCTCGTATAATATGAAATAATTAACGATATTTGTTCAAGCATTTTAAATCCAGTTAACACTAGGAGCTCATTTTCGGCATAAACTGTTTTAATTTATCTAAAAATCTAAATCGTCATCTTATAACACAAGTATTTGTGGTTTACAACTATTCGTATTTTACATATTACGTCTTAAAAGTAATTTCTTTTTATAATTTCTAATATTCCACATGTCTTGTTTTCCACAGCAACATCGCAGCTTCTTAATAAGACTTCACAATGTTTTTATTCATGTTATAGAATTTACCTTTTCTCACAATTATGCAAAGTAATTCTACGTTCTAATGTTTTAGCAAAAGAGCTCTGTCGCTGGAATGTTGAAATATCTGTTACGCCTTCCGTGAAAAAAAATATAAATATAAAATTTAATCCATGACAATGAATTTACTATTTCCTTGAAGCAAGTTTAACGAAAGGATTCAATTGAACTGAGTAGATTTAAGACGTAGGACTTTTATTTTAATCATATCCAAATAAGAGGCCGGCTTTAGTCCTTCAAAATAATTATAAACTAAACAAAAAAATACTTATTAGGAAAACAACTAAAAATACAGAGTTGCTGCATGCAGATTTACTAGTTTTTGATAAGGAGTTATTACTAATAAATCCATCGTCGGAGTCATAGTAAAGCCTGCACCATATTATGAATAATGTATATTTTGGGCGACCCTCTATTAACTGTACTATTTATTCTAGCTTTGGAAGGCATAATAAAAAAAACCAACACCAACAGAAAGGCCATGATGTTTAACAAAAGTCATCAATGTCTAGCTTATGCTGATGATGTGACAAACAGTAAACAGAAAAAAGTTTAAGGAAACCACAAAAAAATCTAATAACAGCAGCAGAAGATTATGCATAAACATGAAAGAACGCTAATAGAATTCAAGGAAGTGAAAAATTTAATGTATTTGGGTGTAATACGAGATAATAAATGCAAAGAAGAATTGCCAAAAGTAACATATGTGCAGACAGACTTAAAAGAATCAAAAGAGATATCCATACCTACAAAAGTTCGAATTTATAAGAAAATTTTGATACCCACCCTGAAATACGCCTTTGAAACTTGGATAATGACGAATAAAACTAAGCAGAAATTGGATATCTGGGAGAGAAAAACACTAAGAAAAAATTTAAGAGGGAAGCAGATAGAGTTAGGATGGAAGGGAAGATCAAACCATGAAATTTACACACTTTTCAATGAGACACCAATCAACGCGTTTATAAAGACAAGAAGGTTACGATGGCTAGGTCACTTAGAACGAATGGTCAAAGACCAAAAACAAAGTAGAAAGAAAAAGTTAATGAATTCTAATTTTATTCAAAAAACAAACATACCAACAACAAAAAATGTGAACTTTTGGATTTCTTGTAATCCCTTACTTCAAGTTCCTTTGAATAACAATACACAACTTTCTAAATGGAAAATATGGATTTTTGGGCTAAAAGTTAACTTAATGTGATTACTAAAATTTGCCACATTCAAACACTGAACAAAATAAATGTGAATTACAATAAAGTAGATACTGGAAATATCCATCCTGAACGTCTTGGAAATATCTAAATGAAAATTAATCTTTATCCTGGGTCAGATTTTTGCAGATTCTAACCCAGAACGACATTTATATCACTGATCTATTTTTGGTAAAAATTTCCTACTCAATTCACATTTTTATTACTTTATTTTCGTGCGTTAATTTTTTTATATTTCATGTTTATATCTCTTTAATTTTTCTGTGTTTATAGATCTCTATACAGTTGTATAATAGATTCCAAGTATTTAATAACAGTTATTCAATAAGTTTTTTGTGTTGAAAAGCCACAAAGTACTAAAATTGCAAGCGATTAAGCTTATACTAAGAATTAATCAAGGCAAACGAAGCAACCCGTCAGCTGATCGCATTTACCCATTTGCATACAAGGATCCTATCATATGGATGGATGGTGGACAATAGTGAACCTGATCCCTACTTTTCGAACATTCAGATCATGATTAGGATACTTGTAGTTTCCCAAAAGCCTTTAAATCAATTCAGTTTTAAAACAAATATCATCCCTGCCAATGTAAATTTCTGTATATTTTTTTAATTCTTCCAGTATTTTGAATCTGTTTAGTTGTCCTGTGTGTATCCATATTAATATTACTCAACAGTTTCCTCGATTTTTTGCCTAAAATTTTTTATTCTTTAGCATTAAGATAGTCATAATCACTAGTGATGTTAAGCTTTGTAAAGCTCAGATATAAGTATCTAAAGACAGCTAATGTATCATGTTTTGGTATGCAAAGTAGATCTCATTGTCATGAAAATCGATCAGCCCCAAAATATAACATCGTGGAAAAGCGAATAACAGATAAGTATGGTTGTATTAACAAAACACCAATCCCTTTAATTAATACTATCTTCAAGAACATACATCACATCGTTTTAATAGTTTAAAATCTACCTATTGATATCCAGAAATAAATATAGTCGACATGTGCTGATAACTACAAACTTGTTATGAAAAAATAGTAGTTTGTCGAGCCAAAAGAAATACTAAAAAATTATCACACGAACATACGTAATGCATTCTTAAAAGTTTTGACATTTATATTTAGAAAACAATAGAGAAGCGTTAGAACAATCTATTTTAAGAGCATATTGTGATGTTACTCAAATTACAGCACTTAAAATCGATGTTAGGAGCCAACAATCCAATTTTAAATGTCAAAATCGGAAATAAACACACAACATATGGAGACGAAGGGTTGGTTATTAGACCTATGCATAGAATTTATTTTCAATATATTGTTAACCAAATTATTACGTCAACAGCTCGACATATTCTATTTAAACAATTATGTTGAAGTTCTAACAGTTACGAGGAACTATATGATAAGAAAAGGTTAACTGAATCAGAACTTGCAAATAACATCAATTGTTGCGTTAGTTTTGATTTTACAATCCCACAAAAACATATTCGGTATCATCGTGAAACTCACGAAACAAAATCTGAATCTAATTATTTACAAAAATTATTCCAAACTCATTATTATAATTCGGATTTCGAAAATTATGAAGTTCACGCATTTCTTGGACCCTATAGTTATATTGAATGCTACTTTAAACGAGAAGGTCGCAAAACATCTAAAAAGGCTAACGAAAACTATCTTTGGCTATACTCGTTGATATTAATATTATTTAATATTATATATGAGGCGTAGAATTCCAAAACCAGCCAAGTCCATTTTTAAAAATTTTTCACAGCTGGCCGATAAAGGTCACATATTTTTGTGTTATCAGTGAACAGCTGATGTTATCTCTTCTTTTTTTCTTTGCCACTTAGATACCAGTCCTCTAACAGCGATACAAAATTTTCGAGAAAAAAAAATTAATTTACCTAAGCCTGGCAGCCAAATTCTTTTTGGAGTTAGCTGATTTTGGAAACCCATAAAAATATTATTTATGTAATTATGTATTTTTTTAACACATATATTTATTGCAATTTATATATTCACCATATTTCATAGCTATGGAAAATTGGGTATTGCAAACATAAACAAATAATAAAAAAAAACAAGTTTTTATTAATTTAGTATACAAAATTATTATTTATTACATCAGAAATTTTCTGTTCTTGTGATTGATTATTGGTGAATCCCATTTTTATAATAATCCAGCTCCGGCAAAGTTGCCCAGTCTGGTCCATAATGTTTTTTTAACAAATTGTCAACATCAATTTTCTTCAATTCTGAAACTAATCTATTTTTCGGAGGAATACTCTCTATTCTCTCACCGAGGTTTTGGAAACTTTGGTTTTTTTTTGTGAAACCTTTGAAAACACCAACATCATTTCTATAATTTCCCCCTTTATCAAAACATTTGAATGGGACTTGTTCCTCCGTAAAACAAATCTTTTTGCTTTGGCAAATGAAAAATGCCACTGTCCAGGAGGCTTAATGTTGTTGGATAGAGCCTTCTTCCAATCGTACACTTTTGGGCTGAGATTAATCGTGGTTCCTTGGTTTGAAAAAATGTTGACGTACTCCTCAGGACCTATTATTACACTTTTTCGTTTGATTTCTTTTTCGATCCTACCAAATACACGGTCGGACGGTAAAAACGAATGTCCTACTACAGGAAATACGATCTCTACCTGTTTTACATTGTGGTTGGCTATCATCAGTAGCCAAAAGGATAGCATTCCGATTAGAACAGAATTTTTATTTTGTCCCCAACAACCATCACAAAAAATCTTAACCTTACTCACATGTGGATCATGAATATTTGAAAAATTGACAAGGTAGTCATATACCGCGGAAGCAATTTCATTGGAGCTTTTCCGGTGTTCAACTTCATCCCAATGATATATAAAAACATTTTGTTTCGTTTGCTTGTCCCTTCCCTGAACTATTGTAAAATTGTATTTATAAAATTGTCGGCTATAGTAGGCACTTTGATCAGGGACACGAGGCAAAGTTTGGTTCTTTTGGCAATCAAAGCTGAACGTAAGTGTCGACCCTTTGTTTTTTTTTAAAAGTTCGTAAAATTGTTTAGATTGTTTCTTATGTAATATCAAGTCAGTTTCAAGTATTTTTCTTTTTCTATTATTGGTTTCTCTTTTAAATTTTTCCTTAAGAGAAATGCATGTACTACATTCATCTGACTTGGGACTCCCAAAGCCTAAGTTGAAATAAATATTAAAAATGTTGCGGAAGTATTTCGACTTCACTAATGATTCCAATTTACCATTTTCCTCACATTCTCGACAGTACATTCGCCACATTTTGTTGATATTAAGGTCGGAAGGAAGATAAAATCGATTAGATTTTTCCCTAGAATAATGGTTTTCCAAGCATTTAAATTTTTTAATAAAATTCATAACGCTTGTTCTTTTTACTTTCCATTGCTCTGAGGTTCTGGATCCCCCTCTGCCCTCCTTAGGCATTAATCCGCTTGCTTTAAAGCGTTTTATAACGCCTTGGACACGGTTTTTGGATAGTTTTAGAATTTTTATAAAAGCTTCCTTGCAAATTCGCACCTTTTTATCCCCACAGATGGCGAAATACCTGATGGTAAGATCTTTTGGGGCTCTTTCTTCGGTCTTCGCTCGTCTCCGTGACGTATTGCTACTGTTGGTATATGAGATGATGAACGCATCTTGAGAAATCTGTAATTTAATGAGATTTAATTATAATCTAATTTATTTAGTAATTGATAATCTAGTAGAATGATAATTAATTACCTTAGTATTATTACTATAAAATTGATGAAAGAATTTTGATATGTCTATTGAAGATATCGAATCACATTTGTAAGTTTTTTTTTGTGTGTACATTCACATTTCAAAATTGGTACTCCAGGAGGCCTGTATCTGAAAAGCCATTGGAATAAAAAAGATAAAAAAGCAAGAAAACAAGAAAAAGAAAAACAAAATTAGAGAATAATAAATCTTACCTTCTATGTTTTTCAATTGTTTTTTTCCATTTCGCTGGATCTGATTTTCTTTTCCTGGGTTTGTCAACCACTTCAGGATATATTTCCATCACGTTTGAAAAATATTTTACAAAAAATAACAAAGAAAGTGAGAAACTAAAAATGTTAATCTCAAAGAGTTCTCTAAAACACAATGTAAATAGAACAGTTGATAACCTAACCTGTTGCTATGGATAAAGATATTGAAGAGAGCGCTCCCAGTGGCTAGGAGAGTAACTGAGGATCTGGCTGGATTTGGAACAGACCTTATTTTTGTAGGGCGATTTTCAATATGATTTAACCGCTTTTGGAAGAAATCCTTCCACCTAATGATAATCTAATAGAAAAACTATTAAAAAAAATAAATAAAAAAAAAATCTTCGAATTGGACTTGGCTGGTTTTGGAATTCTACGCCTCATATAATTAACAATAGCAATACATATAAATATGGTCCAAGATACAATACCACAACCCTAGTTTCAACTTTGCCGACATAGTAAAGGTAAAAGTCAGATATTACTGGTCTTTTGATAAAAGTTTATCAAAAAAGAAAAGTGATAAAATTTGATAAGCATTTATTAGTCAATTTTGACTGTATCTAAGGAAAGTATAGGTAACAGTCTTTTATATAACCTTTTACTGTTTTAGTATACGATAATTGATTTTTCCATATTTCCAATGAATTGAAAAGTAAAATAATTTTCAGATAATCAAAAATTTATATATACTTGATGTGATATGAAATAGGTTGAATTATTTTATTGAGAACAAAGTAGAGAAGTAATATGAATTTTGAATTATTTTCTTTCAAAGTACTATCCGTGACTAGAAATGTATTTGTCTCAATATTAATCGATGGCTGGTAGCCATCTTCTGAAATGCTTTTTCAGAATGGCTTTTATCTATTACATCGCGGTCTTTTCATTTTCAGAAATGCATGTGCTTTTTAGCATATTTTTTATTTTCAAGAAACAGACGAACGTTGCTTGGTGCTACATGTTGACAGGTGTTGACATGCAGACTTTTAGCCAAAATCTGGCAAATGAAGAAGAAAGTCGTTGACCCATTTTCCAGGTCAGTTTCTTCACACGCGCCAAAGCTCCATTATATCATTGAAAATTTGTTCACAGTTCGTTTTAGAACAAACTCTGTTTGATGTTTAATTTTAATCGATAAGTCTTTTTAGAGAGAAGTGAATCATTGTTTTTGAACACAACCCAAATCCAATTTTCATCACAGCATTTTTAGTCATGAGATCCAAATATGCATCAAAATCTTTCAGTCCCATGCTTATTAAAACATGATTTTCTTTCCGTTTGTCACTCCAAAGTCCCTGAATAACTTAAGTACTCACTCGTCATCAGTTAAAATTTTTTTACAGGATTGCTAGTTCCTCACTTAGCTGTCAAAAATTCAATCACCAGTTGGAACAAATATGCTTATTGCCTATTTCTACTTTTAAGTTGCTCATACTGTTTGTGAAAGTCTTCTGTTACTACATAGGCAGAACCTAACATTTCGTAAGTTTCCTTGGAACTTTTTTTCAGCTCAGCAAAACTTAATGTAAGTTGTTAAAGATCCATTTTTCACAATAGATACAATCTTACTGATGCCCCTACAATATCAAACTCTCGGAACATATTCAAACTGTCACTTTTGTCTCAACACATGAAGATTTTAAAAATAGTAGTGGATAGATGAAGTAAATTGTTAAAAATATTCAATTGCTGTATTTTTGATCACACCTCGTATTTACCTGTTTGTTCAAAACAATGTTGCCTGATAAATGGGACTGTCACTATACTAACATTATAAATGAGGCTTATTTTCTAAGATATCTGATGCTGGATTATGGCCAAAAGTAATTCAGTGAAAGGGAATTAGGAAATTACTACAACTTTGAATTATTATTTTTAATTTTCCGTAGATAAACTATACACACATGATATTGTCTTTAATCTGAATGTAAACAGCAGTACGATCAATGAAATTAAAATGGTTTATGAAGAAGTTTTCTAAAATACCATTTTATGGCTATACTAACTGAGCACATTGGGATTCGGTTGTATTTGGAAATCTATTATTTGGTCTTTTTGAAATGACCAATTTTAAAATAGAAATTTGTAAGAACATAGAAAAACTTTATCCTATAAAGAGCGTAGCCGGGGTTATGTAAAGACATTTATTTAAAAACACATAGATACGGTTTGTTACGATTGAGTAAAGATTCTTGGGTCTTGGAGTCAAATATCATTTCATTGAAAAGTGCTTGAAAACATTGAATTTATAAATAAATAAACTAAAAACTAGTAACTGGGAATACTTGAGTTATAGTCCGGGGGAGCGGTCAATGATGCCGTGTGCAATCATAGTGCCAAGGATAAAACAAAGGTATCCTTTTGTATATTATGAGCCGCTGAATCCAAAAATTCCCTCCGTTTTTGCAAAAAACTGGTACGTTTTGTTTAAATCGCAATTGTTCAAACAAATTATGAACAAATGGTTTTTTCGGTTCGGATAATGTTTTTATGCAAATATGGCCCAATTTAAGAAGATAAGGACTCTTGTCATTTTTCCGTATAATGCATATTTAAAAATTTTTGAAAGTCGAAAGTTCGACGATTTTTATTAACATTTCACCAACTGAACATTTTTTAAAATTGAAAAATCGTACTTTTTCCTTGAACCTCACTCTACAGCTAGCTGTATACCAAGCTTGGTATACTTCGATATTAGTGAAGGTCCGGCGTTTGGCACTTATCCCGGTTGACAATTAAGCGCTTTCTCAACGTTGCAGCGCGTTGGAAAGCCTCGATCAAGGTGCAGCGAAGGCAGGCGGCTTTGTTCTGCATTTTATGTGGTTAATTTCCTATCTGCCGTAAAAAGAGTTCTATTGTAATATTCTCAAATCATGAAAAAGAATATATTTTTCGAAATTTTTTTGTATAATTTATCTTATTGAATAAATAGCCACATTTGTCCCTTTTCATTAGAACTTGTTTTGTCGTTTGTTTTTTTGACACACAACACAATCATTTTTAACTCATATTGCTTGATCAAATAAATGTACTGATTTGTCCATGTTATGAACAAAACTCAAAATGTTCACACTTAACTTAATTTATCGCTACACAATGCCCCACCATCAAAGTATATGTCAATGTGTATAAACATGCCCATACCGCGAGCAGAATAAAACACACAAACAAGTACTGTCTTGTTTACTGCTAATCACGAATGGAACCCCGCGAAAACTTTTGAATATTGATATTTAAATTAAATTCCTATATTTAATACTATTATTAGTATTGTGGAATTTCCACACTTTTGTTTTCATCTACTTACGTTGACATCGAATTTTCATTTTCTCATATTGATGACTAAATATCTAAATTGAACAACAAACGTTTACATCTGATTTTCTCAACTAGCTTTATGAATTTATGAAGTAATAACAATAAAATCAACTTGTAATACAACAACTGAAAGTTATTGAAAAATATATATGACACTAGCACTTCATTTTATGAAGAAAGCTAATACATTTAAATGCGTTCAGTTACAATAATTCATGTTGTAATCTATTTGGTCGTGTAATTAGAGAGATTATGTAATAGAATGTTAACGTTAATGCCAAATTTTTGTTGTTGATGTTTTTTTTTTAAGGCAAATAGTAAATTGGCAACATAAAAAGAGCGCCAGAATAGAGCCACCTGTGCGATAAGTGCCAAATGCCGGACCTGCACTAATCTTGAAGTATACCAATTTGTAGAGTAAGGTTCAAAGAACAAGTACGATTTTTCAATTTTTAAAAATGCGTTATACGGAAAAATGACAAGAGACCTTATCTTCTTAGAATGAGCCATATTTGCATAAAAAATTGTCCGGATAGAAAAAATCATTTGTTCATAATTTGTTTAAAAAATTGCGACGTACCAGTTTTTCTCAAAACCTGTTTTATCCTTGGTCCTATGATTGCACACGGAGCATTGACCGCTCCCGGACTATTAGTATAAGAAAAATATATTACATAGAACACTGCGAAACACATTTTTTCTCTAAACTACTGGCAACTTTGTAAATTTATTGTACTAATTCATGTTTTGGAAGTCGTTCCATTGTTTTTATATCTGTCTATCATAGTTGGCGATAGTTACACGGTCGATATCGAGTACCTACTTTTAAACATAACTTTCTTAAGAATGAAAAACTTAACACGCATTAAAATATTGATAAATGTAAATCGTGATTTGATAGAATTTTCGAAACTATAACATCATGTTCATCACACCGTATCTACACTTTGTTTTAGTTCAGTGTTTGTGTCTTGTGATTTGGTAGGATTTTTAATGTAAGGTAAGTGCATACCATTTTTTGTTCAATTAATATCAAATTATTTTAAAAATTCTACCCATAATTGACGTGTTTATGTGCAGTTTGCTCACCCATCTAACATGTTTCACCATCTCCATTTTCACTTGTTCATATAAAGATTATCACTAACTAAAATTATCTATGGAATTTATCGTTAAAGCTTTTCCAGTTTTCTCTCCTAATTTTTATTTTATATCCGAAAATCGGTGAATCGTCCAAAACATATTCTCGTAGCCCCTTCCTGATTTCTTGAGCCCATCGCACTACATTGGTTCTGAAGAGTAAGATAAACTTCAAATGATGAGAAATCCTCAATGATATTTGACAAAATTTCTTCAACATTTTTATTATGTTTAGTTGTTTTTATTCTTATTTTTCCTTCACGTAGCGCATTTTAGATTCGTTTTCATACTATTTTATTATTGTTTTCCTTTCTAATATCATCTTTGGTAATAATAATATAAATAATTAACATATATAGTTCTTCACTGATATTTTCCTTCTGCATAGAACTTTATTGTATGCTATTATCAAACAAAGTATTTTTCATTTACTTAGTTTATAAACAAACTCCAGCGATATTGTATATCGTTATAAAAGTTAAAGATGCGTATGTAAAATGAACTAGATTTATAAATATTGAAAACCACATTTTTCCTAAAACTCTCAATAAATTATTTTGATTAGCACATTATATAAAATCATTTACAACATTTTTTATTTCATTTGCTAACCTTTGTAATTCGTTTATATTTTTTATACATCACCTTGTAAAATATAATGCTTTACATATATACGAGTACATCGCCACATCCACCTTTCGCATATTTTTTCTTTAACTTTAACGAGGATAATAGCTGAGGGTCAGTTAGGTAATCATACCATACCTCTGATAAAGCTACTCAACTACCTCAAGAGGAGTAATATCTTGTTTAGAATCTTGAAGTGAATGAGATTCTTCGCAGAATCACGGAGCTTGACTTCTAATGTATATTTATGTCACACGAACATATGAGAGCGATTTAGTGCAGAATTATAAAGGGAGATGTCATAGAATAAAAATTTGAAATCAAATATATGAGACTAACCCTATAGCAGCTTCCGTATGAACACGTTGAATTTGCTGCCAGTTGTGCAATAAAGACTCTGATGGTGTGCAAAAGTCTGACTAGTGGATATTAGGGTTATAACCCTAATATTTTGTGCTGGATGTCATGATTATGAGATCCATAATCAAATAGTCTGTTATACCACTGAAAGTCAGAGAAGCCAGAGAAAAAGTACTTTGTTGAGTACAAAGATTTGTCTGAATGTGTCACTGCTTATTCAGAGAGTTGAAGATCGTCACAAATCTCACATATATTTAATGATTAGATTAGACAGCAGAAAAACGGTCCTCTCTAAGAAAGCATATCTTATTAGTGAATCTTTACTTTGTCGATATGATCTAAAGATGATGTAAAGATATATAGGAAAAGAGGGTCTACCATCTTGACATAATTCAGTCAGCAATACTTTATATTGAAAGGTGTGTGGAAATTAATCTCAAAATTTGTGAAAGTGCTAGGAAAGTGCATTTTCTCCATTATCAATGACCTAGGTAAAAACGATAAAGTGCCGGGTCTTGGGTTACTTTCCAGTAAATAAGTTAAAATATTTTTATTTACACGAAGCCTTTCTGTGATATAAGAAAATCTGCTTAACATAAAGTGTAAGAGAAACAAACGTTAAGAAAGATCCCAAAAATATGCTACACTCTCGAAAGTGACTTCATTCAAGCAATTTCAGATACTGGAGTACATTAGAACTTTGAAGATTAGATGAATGGTGTATAAATATAGAAATATACAGAAATCTTGTGTGTCTCTGCTCCGTTTATTATAATATATTCTCATTTGATGAAACTTTATGTGATTGCAGTTTTCTTAAGATTCTACTATTCTGTAATTTGCTATTCGGCTTGTTACGTTTTTCTTCTTTCTTCTTCTCTTCTTCTTGTTATCAACCTCCCACTCCATTCGAGAAATTCAATATAACCTCTGAATGTATTAGAAATCGTCCTTTACCTATCTACACTGCAGTTTTTAAATCAAAGTGAATTTTGATTAATTACTTTCCTGGTATTCGGTCTCAATTAAAGGGATGGTTGCAGCCTTCAACTGAATTCTCAGTTGTTGCAGTGGAGTTGAATTTGTAGTTTGTGATGCACCGATTGGATTCTTTTGGTGTGGTTGAAACCACAAATTTACTAAAATTCACTTTGATTTAAACACTGGAGTGCAGATAGGTAGAGAAAGATTTCGAATACATTGCGAGGTTTTATTGAATTTTTAGAAGGAGTGAGAGGTCGTTAACAAATTAATTTCTTCAAAAACTCGAATGTTGGAATAAATAAATCAGAAGTGCCACAATACGTGAACAAAAGAATATTCAAAATTTTTGAAGAAACGTAACAAGCCGAATGGCATGTTACAATTCTAACAAACTTTAGGAATCAAAATCATATTTTGTGTTTGAAATTTAGAGATAGCTCAGATTTTGGTCCTAGCTTTTTCCACCTTTCTATTCAATATCGAAGTGATTATGTTTTTTTTTAAATCTTGACATTATAATCCATATTAACATCATAATAGTAAAAAATTCTGAAATTAATAGCTCCCTAGTCATTAATCATTAATACTCGAAATCGAGTTAGAAATTAAATAACTCCAAAACTTAGAAATGAATTTAAAGTTTCTAGAATGTTCAGTAATCTCTTCAGATACACATAGTGACTACGAGAAAATGAGTTGAGTGATTCCAATTTAATGAAATTTTTCGTTACAGTCTAAATAAAAGACATGGACACTAAATCGGCGTCTTCGAGGGTTGTATGAAAAAAAAGGTGCATTTGCCCTTTGCAATCCACTGTCTTGTCTGTTTTTTCCTTTAAAAAGTATAGTAGTTGATTCAGGTTTTCTCTACAGTTATGAATCGACACTAAAAATCAAACTCATTTGGCTCAAACTGAATCAATAAGGCCAAAGAAATGTTCATTCGAATACGCTTCTGATTTTAAGTGAGTAAATGCGCCACCCAAGTTGCGGATTGCTTACGTTTGCATAATTTATCACTCATTACGTTCTTTTAAATGCCTATGCTTATAGCCTCTTCTATCTCTTTAGCCTTAATCAGACGATCGTTCAGTACTATTCCTAAAACTTTTTCGATGAAATTGCAGTGCTTATTGCAGTTTTTAACCATCCCGAACGATCGTCAGTCAAGCAACGTTGGAATTCAGCTGCCCAAATATTTACGGTCATAAAGGATCGTCTCCTAATATTCATGTTACAAAAACAAATATTTAATAACAGTTCGAAACTCATTTTTTCCCGTTTTCAGAAATTACTTATACGATCAGAAAATAGGTGAACAGAATGGCTGAAAATCTAGTCAGAATCTTACAGCCCACGTATAAATATATTTCCCAACTTATATTGATAAGTACTGACATAGGATTCAAAGAGCTTTTTACGCAACAATTGATTGGAAGATGCTTACTTTTTCTTTAATAAATTAGGTCTATCTGTCTGATTAAATTATTATTATAAAATTTCATGTGAATTATTTTTCTTTATAATATTTTTATTTATTCATTCAAAAATATTAACTGATGCTTTTTCTTAGGCCGAAATTCCTACCGTACAAATATCTATACATATATAGACAAAATTACTACGACGATGTTATGGATTACTTGGACAAGAAGAGAAGAGGAATTGCGAGAGACATACCGAGAGCCGAAACATGGGCCGAAAGAATTCTAAGAACGTTTTCGAACAAAATGACTCAACACAAAGTCTACACAGCGAGAATTAGAAATGATCTAGAATTTGTCGAAAATACCAAATTAAGTGAGAAGTTCTATTATTATCATATCAAAAATCAATTCAATAAACAATTTTCACCATTATTATATTAAATAACAATAAATATCAACTAATAATAGAAAATATTTATTAAAATTAATTTTTAAAATATGTAACCGCAATCAAATATATTTTTCTTTGCTTTGTCTAATTCAACTACACAGTTTTATTACTTTTATTGTTAAGAATTAATATTTATATTAAATATTACGTACTATTTTAGATAATTCAATTACATAATTAAATCAAATGTTTCAATATCCTATTCAATCTTTAAACAATTTTTCATTTCTTGCTTGCGATTAGTACTAATTTTCGTATTATCTCAATGTCTTGTCTGTATTCAAATTTTACTTATACATTGGATAGTTTTCCTCTCAAATGTTTGCAAAACTTTTTTTATCATATTAATTCAGTAGTCAGTTTTGAAGATAGATGTATTTGAATATGAATCTAGGTAATCAAAACAATTCAAATCATAGGATTAAAAATTGTGCTGGTATTGGTTGTGGATCCAAATAATGGTCAGTTTGGACAGGATTATTTTACTATAATGTCAGCAATTCAAACATTCTACCTACCCGCTAGAGCATCATTTGAATGACATTTTATCAATTCCTTTGTTTTGATAAAATTCTATTAACAACTTGGTTAAGCTGTTAGTTCTGCATATCAAAAACTTTATTGTAGGAAAACTTTTCCGACTGTTGTATTAGCCTTCTAAATCAACAGATTTAAATTCTATTGATATTTTTAACAATGTCATGATATTTATGGATAAGAACATGCTAAGGATTTGTTATGGATTAAAGTTAGAGATTGAATTCTAGAACTAGGTATTTAACTCGCTTACTTGGTGGGTATATTAGTTTCCACCTCTACTTTTTTAATACCATGCTCCTTTCTATTAATATTTCTATAGTCGAAGCCCCTGAGCTTAACTAAACTACAAGTATGTAAATAAAGCTTCTCGTCTCACACATAAGAAGATAGGCTTCCGAATATTTTTTAATGGCACTCATACTTACCTAAGTTTATTATTTTAAGAAATTCAGTGGTCGACCGATCAAATATTTCTGGACTTTTACGAAGCTCAGGCAGTGTTGTGAGCCCTAAGCATTTAACGCAACGCAACAGAAATGAAATTAATACTGCAAGCATGAGATTCAGAAAGATTTTTTCTTATAGTGCTCAGTTGAAGAGTTGATAAAGAACAGAGACTGACTGAGGGCAACCTTGAGGCGTATATTTGAAAATGATTAAGGTGCTGTAGTATTTAAACCATGTGGTTTCCCTATTCGCATATTCACCTGTTTGCTAAGATATATTTTTTTACTTTCATAATATTACACAAGGAACTTTCTATTTAATTTTGCACTAATATTTCGTCGGTTTGGAGGTACCACGTTAACTAAAGAATAACCAGAAACAGTTAAAGTGGGAATCAAAAGAATATTCTACTTATTTGGTTCTTATTCAGGCATAACATCCACCACTTCCTCTTGCCTCTTTTAGCTTAGCGAAGTAATAGTAGCACAGATTGCGATAAGGGAATTTTCTTTCATAATTTTGGCATTATTAATATTGTTCCAAGGTTGCGAACAATTAACAAGTTGTAGCATTACTATTCACATATGCAAGTATGGCAGATGTTTTAGATTTAATTGCAAAGGAGACAACATGTTTTCGTAAAATATGTTTTCATCAATTAAGTTTTCCTTTAATGGATCAGTCTTTTGTTCTAAAAATAACAATATCTTTCACTTCAAAATTGTTGATAATCTTATAGTTTTATTGTATTCTATTTTCCCCGATTTCTATTTTAAATTCCGCAATATGCTATTTGTAACATTCTGATATTGGGTACCTAGTGTTACTATAACCAATAATGTGAACAACTATCAACTTCATATATTTTTGTTACGAGGACAAATAATTTCTTTGTTTAATCCCTGTGTGGTTTTTAGTCTCAATCCATTACATTTTCACTTTAGTTTAGAAATGAAACACTGCCACAGGTACAGGATCAGGATATACTTTCGTGTAAATACATTTGCAATATATGATTTCTTCTTTATTTTTAATTGGATAATAGTTTTATTTATGTAGCAAAGTATTTCTGTAGATACAACAAAATTGAACACTAGGTAACTATAACTCTAATTATAATTACCCGCACATATTTTTGTAGAATAAAATTGATTTTATCAATATTGTAGTTTTTATTCCTCTCTTTTTCATTTTTTGCTGCTGAAATGCATTTTTACTTCAAATATATGGCTATGTTTGGTTGCGCAGCTAGAACTGAACTGTCAACAACTGCCATTCTGGTTGACGAAGATCAATTGCAGAATACTTACACTACAATGAATGTTTATTCTGAACCTGATAATGGAAAAGTAGTAAAAAACAGTATTACATAATCTATTACTAAAGTATGTATTATCTGTTTAAAAGAATGAAGTGAAGATATAGTTGGCCTCAAATGTTTGGAGTCTGTCTACATATCATGTTCAGAAGAATATGTTTCAGAAGATAAAGTTGAGCAGAAAGTCTGCAGATTGTGTTATAATGAACTTAATGTTCAAAAAAAAAGAGAAAAGTCTAAAAAATGTTTAGAAATTCAAGCAAAACTGATGAAATAATGTCGTATAAATCTCATTCTGAAGCCTCTGTGGGGTTTGCCGTCCGTATCCCAGTGCCTGAAGTTGACATGGAAAAGGCAATGCCAAATCAATTTTAGCTATCATCATAAAAATAACCGAAGAAGAATTGTTCCAATCGGGCACAAGAAAAGGCCGCATAAAACAATTATATTCTCGATCCCAGTTCAGTGTCTTCGAACAAAAATTAATTATAATCAAAGAAGTACCGGATGTAGAAATATCACTCCAGTCGGTTGCTACAACTCAAAGTTTAGATACTGGTTATAGATTTAAAAAATGTTCCCGTAAAACCCAGTGTGTCAAAAAAAAATGATTTTGTCTTTGAAATAGTGGTCTTTGTGATTCCAAGTGTCATTTTAGTAATCCTTGTAACAAATGATTTTATGGTACGTTTCCATAAATACCATTTATACACTGCATAAATTAGATAAATTAGTTTATTTATACAATACCTAGTTATTTCATATATTTAATAATATATACACATTTTAAAGGAGTTATTTCATGGAATAACTAGGTAACATATATGTAGAGATGATTTAGGAACTCAGTTGACGTCGTTAGAGCTCTTGTTGGCGTTTTTTAGGTGAGTATGATTATTTATGGAGCCAATGCGTTGGCTGCCGATATGTCGACTACTCATCTGATGCCCATTAAAGCGACTTTTTTCAACCTAATCCAGGGAACCCTTAAGGACAAGTAACTTTCACACGAGAATCTCACGGGAAAGCGAGAAAAACTTGAATGTGGAACCTTATTCTCGATTTTTTGATGCAAAACAAAAGAGCTAAGCAAACAAACGTCAACTTTTATTGAATCAACACTCGCATGTAATAGAGAGCGACTCGTCGATTAGAACAATTGTGGGTGAAATTTGAGTCCCTATATGAGGCACATTTGGACGAACGAACTGGAATTGATATTCCTAGAACATTTTCAATAAAAAAAAATACGGGCGATTTGTGTGGGAAGATATGCTCGCAGATATTTGCTAATCGCGCTATTACTTACTACTACTTACCTATCCCCGCAGATTGTTAGTAAATATGTAATAAGTCGAAAGAAATTTGTACTTTTAATTACTTGAATTTCCTATTGGTTCGCTGCCAACACATGTATCGAGTTAATTACGAGTCTATAGAGTGAATTTTTAGTTTATCTTTATGATGTTTACGGAAGTATATAAGTGCCTACAAAAAACTCAAGCCTTTTTACCCCTTTCCATTTAGAAGACGACTATTTTGGTACCATATAATTTGGATAAGAAATTTTTTAATCATATAATAATCATGTTAAATAACCGAAAGTAATCATGAATTACAAAAACACATATTAATGGAGCTGTTGTGAAATCTTAGAGGAATCGTTGGATGACACATACGCTACAAACTCAATAGTTCTGAAGCGGAACTTTAACTCCACAATTTTGTTTAGAATTATAAATGTCCATTTTTATATATAGTTCTTCCAATATCACTTGCAGAAGCCAGTTTGGGAGGAACAATCAATATATCATAAATTCGCACGGCACACATACCAAATCGGTAAACATCTAACAAACTGTCAGTCCACGTCGACTCATCATCTCCACTGTTTACTAATGAAAACATCGATTCGTAAACATAAATGCATTTCTATTTGCCGAAGGCGTATGTAAACAATTTCTTTGAAATATTCTGCGATAAGCAGTGGCGTGGGTTTAGACCATGGGCGAATGAAGACAATGAAATTGCAAAATCTAGTGAGAGTTATGAATTTAATAATACAGCAAAAGGCGACAAATTATCCAGAATACAATTATACCTGTTTGCGTCAAGTTTTGTCAGCATGTGGTTTTAAACACAAAAAACTGAATAAACGGATGGCAATAACGGAATCGTAGCAAGTTAACAAAGTATAATAATGTTTTTTTTCTAAGTTCCAAGTAGGACTATAATTTAAGTGCACCTGTCTAAATAACGGCGTAAAATGCCGTCCAATTAATAATGATTCGATTACCTATCTACGCCTCAAACAAAATTGTCGACAAGTGGGTGTAGTACAGGGCATAGTGGCGCATTCGTTTTAAAAACACTTGATATCTTTTGAAGTTATAGTTATAATTTTTTTTAACGAATTATTGCTGAAATTTTTTAATACCGTCATCTCATATTCATCTTATACGTAGAGATGGGAGTGAGATAGAAATGAAACATAAAAAAACAAAATTTTTCAAATCTATTTAGATTATTTTGCTTAATATAGTTGAAATATTCTATAAAAAATTCGAAATTATAGCATTTAGATTTTTTAAGTATATTATTTAATTCAAGAAAATTAGGATTTTTTTTCTTTTAAAAGAAACTAGATAAAACCACACTTAATACTCTATATAATTGTTGAGTTTAATAAAATTTCGTTTCAATAAACTGAATATAACAAAAATAGCCTTTATGTGAAAAATACACCTGTCAAAAATTAACAATTAACAGACAACAAAAACGGCTAGACCGCTTCCTATAGGTAGCAGTTGCGCTATGCGTTGCATCCGCTGAATGCGACCATTATAACTATTAGGACATATTCAGTCGTTCCTATATTTTCTGATGACTTTATTGATGGATATGTTACAAATATTACTGTATCATAACATACGTGTCTTTCTTTCAGACCAAAATTTCTCCCATACAAATACCTTTATGAATATCGAGCAAATTATTATGATGACATAATGGAAGTCCTTGAAAGTCGACGAAGAGGAGTAAAAAGAGACATTCCCCGTGCACAAACATGGGCCGAAAGAATTTGCAGACAACGTAGTCACCCTATATGGAAACTAGAAAAATTCGATAAACATTTAGAAGATATCAAATTGATAACCAAAACTCAAATTAGCGGGAATTTCCAATCTTATTTCGTGAAAGATACTTTTAATAAAAGGTATTCAAAATTATTGTATTAAATTAAACGATAAGATTTTAGACGATTATCAGTTTTCAAAAAATTTAAATCCGTATAGTTTGTATTGTCCACAAGTAAAATCATCGCAATAGTGAATGTTTTTTTTTTTTAATTTAATCATATCCCTAATTACGTTACCATTTTGATTTCTACATTTTAGTTAATTCAGTAATAATAAGTTATTTATATTACTGAGAAACGTAGATTATCATTCATTTAATCAACCAGTTGTAGAATAATAGAAGCATTGGATAATTATTAATTTTTTCTTTAATCAAAACAACTAACATTCTGTTGTATATTGTTGTTGACAAGAAAAAATACCTTGTAAGTTGAATCTTGAGATCGAGAGGACCATTATTCACCAATCTGGATAGGAATAGATGATACAATAAATTATGCATTATATTACAGTTTCTAAAACTCTATAAAGGTAAATATATGAGGAAAGGTGAGTTAGGTGAAATAAAACATAAAAATCAACATTTGATTGATGCATCAGCAAATTTTATTTTGGTAATACATGTAATAGACGAGAAAGTTCATTCTGGTAATGAAAACAACATTTACGCAAGACATAGGGAAGATCGAGACATTTTCGGCGTGTGCTTTCACCTACACTTTTTGGTGCCTAAGGCCGAATTAGATGGCCTGTAATAAAAAAACTAGTTTTGATAAAACTTATCAATAGAAACGACTAGATCTATTGCATTTTTCGCATTCTATAAGTTGTTAGGCCCCTTTTTGCGTTGTAAGAAGAGATTAAAAGTCAAAATATATTTTAACAAAGTATCCACGATGAAACAAAACAATGAGTATTAGTAAGAATAAATTGAGACTTTTTTAAAAGACGTATTTAAGCATATAAAAGATAAAATACAAATTATGTAATCAAACTAATCTATTTCCATAGTCTAATCACTCTTACAATAAATGGTTTTATACTTTAAATGCAAGTTTTCTCATATGATTACCGTCAACTATTTAGGAGCTTAAGACTGATTAAACCAAGAGATAATTTCAATGTCATAACAGAAACGTAGTAAAAAAATTCTTTAAAAAATTTGGAATTTATTTCAGTTGTACGAATTATAGAGTGCTCACAAACATGCTTCTATTTAAAAGGCAAGAAATATACAGAAGAAATAAGTAATAATAGGCTTTAAGGCAGTTTCAAAGTAACATTACAAGGCACTGAAACTGAGAACATTATAAAATGGCAGAAAGTAGTATTATCATTTAAAAGAACAAAAACAAATCAACTGAATTTCGACACAATTCTAGAGCTTCACTTATATATATATATATATATATATATATATATATATATATATATATATATATATATATATATATATATATATATATATATATATATATAATTTTTTTTATGCAAAATTCAATTTCCGTGTGAATACAACCTGGTAATTCTCTTATTTAAAAATATAGTTGCAAAATTAATTCAATTCAGGTTACTACACAGATTCTAAATTTAATGTCTGTTTTCATTAGCTAAACTATTATTAATAAACAATATACGAGGTATGGCAGAAGAGTATTGACACCGGCATCGTTTGGTAATACCTTCCACTTCGTCAATCCGAGTTTCAACAATATTTATAC
This sequence comes from Diorhabda carinulata, assembly GCF_026250575.1. NCBI lineage: Eukaryota > Metazoa > Arthropoda > Insecta > Coleoptera > Chrysomelidae > Diorhabda > Diorhabda carinulata. The sequence continues at coordinate 20,193,264 of NC_079462.1, forward strand.
CATGAGTGAAGTTGTGTTTTTTTGTATGCTACAAAAATGATGCCGAGAGATTATGTAATAAAGACACTTTGAAAGTTGAAACAGACATATTGGGAAATTTGTTTATCAAGAGCACAAGTTTTCCGCTAACACAAATCATTTTTGGAAGGTATCAAACCTTCAATTTCAAGAACTGTCAAAAACATCAGACGTTTAACAACTAGAGTGAGGAGTGAACTGTTAAATTCAAATTCTTTCATCGTACATCAAATGTTGACAGACGATTTAGACATGCGAAAGTTTTGTGTCAAAATGATGCTGAAAACCTCATAACTGAATAGAAGGGCAATAGAAGAAATGCATTATCTTATTAAGAAGAGTACTAGTGAGTAACAATTCTGATTTGAATCCTTGTAACTTTTTTTGCTAAAATTGGAACATGTCTTGAAAGGAAATCATTTTAGATCCTCTACGAATATTTAAAAAAACTGTGACCGACCGATTAAAAGCCGTATCAGTTCAGACTTCTAGTGCTGCTACCAAAAGTTGGGACAACGTTGGTGTGATGAATAGTTTCTTAAGATTTCTTTGAAAGGGATCAAAAAATTTAAATAAAACTTTGGTAAAGAAAAAGTATAACTACATTTCTGCCACTCCTCAAACTTATTATTAATAATACATCTATCAATTCAGAGCTACTGAAACGGACTGAAGAATCAAAAGAAAAAACAAGTACCACATTATCTACAATTAGAAGACGCAACGTTTAAATGGAAAATATTTAATTAAATTTCATGCACCAAGGTTCATCTCTTTGAAACTCAATTTCAAGCACTTCATTTCAGTGTACTTGGACCCTCAATTTCCTAGAAATCTTGAGGTAAGTAAAATCTCAATTTTTAGCCAATGGAAACAATGATTTGAAATATCCTGTATACTAAAAATTTATTATACACCAGAGGAATTGAATGGCAAAAAAATTATGTAGGATATTTTGTTAGAAGGTAGCTTAATATTAAATTGCGAGGACTTAAATAGGGTTTTGGTGAAATTTCTTAATTTTATATAATAGCCAGGAATTACTATCATATATAATATATGACCCAAACATCTGAAACAAAATTCATTTGAGAATCTTTTAAAAACAGATTCGAATCAACAAATGAAATAAAATTACTCAAAGTATGAATAAAATAGTCTTATTATATGAAAAATTATATATGTACTTCCATAGTGTATGGATAATTGGGTGGGGTGCGAGGAGAGCGCGTGTATCGAGCGCATAGGCACATTTAGAAAACATTTCGTGCATCTAGTGGAGATGGGCAAAAATACGAGCTTTTGGATAATTATTATCATATTATATAAAATATTGAACAAAAATTGATAGAAAAAATTATTTTTTCTCAGAATGAGTGCATTTTTGGTATTAGGTACAAAATAATTAAAAAATTATAGGTTAGGTTAGGGATAGAAGATACTGTTTTTACATATGCAAATGTACGCTCGATGCACCCTCCAATATAAAATGTGCGCTCAATGCAGGCCTTTGGATAATTAAGACGTTTGAAGTAAAAATAAAAATACGGAGCTAATTATTATTTCTTGTGAACCTATTTCAAAAAAGGGTTATAAAATTGTGTTAGATTCAAAGATAATTTATATCTGTTTGAAATATTTTGGAAATATGCTACGATTTTCAAGTTAATACACATACAACAAAATAGAATACAACAAAAATATTTGTTTTGAGATCTCAAAATATTATAAGAATGGACCGACAGAATGGGCCATTGATTATTAATAAGTTTAAAAAACACGTTACGATTGGTTGAGAAAGCAGGAAAATGTTCAAAAGCATACATTTTCTACATTTGCAAAAACTTTTATGACGTTTAATGAAACTTTCCTGGATATTCCTAATAAAATATTGAATGGCGAATTAGAAAAATGAAACATTGGTTCAGAGTAAAAGTTATGAATACAAACAACAATAGTTAGAGCAGAATATTAATTAAAATTAGCACAGTTCATACATTAATATTAAAAAAGTACAGCTACTGTTAAATATTCTAGAAATGCAATAAATTGGATTTATAAGAGTGAGTTTCTTACCTTAATAGAAATTATTGTTTTTATTAGTTTCGTTTTTCTTTATTGAATCAATAATCGTGGTCATCAAATATTTATCTAACAATACTATGAATCTGAAATTTAGACTACTATTTTGTACTTTAAAACACTTCATTATGAACAAGATTATTCAAACTCACGTTTGAATGAATATTTCTGAGCACTACAGAACTTAGTTGGAATTTTTGTTACTGCTTGTGATATTTAAAATGAAAACATTGTTTAATAATAAAAAATTAACAACTACACTGTTTGAGGCGCATTCCGATAACTAAATTATTGTCTTTAGAGGCAAGGTAAACTATATATTTACCTTTCGTATAACTGCAAATTGGGACACGTATAGCACGTGTGAGGTAGCGTGACACAACTCGTACATGCTACACGTGCTGCGTGGTGATCCGCATACTGAGACACTCGTTTTCAAATCGGAAACAGTGGAGTTTGGATCTAATTGGCAGTTTGCGACTAGCTGGCATCAAAAAATGTCTCACATATATATTTTATCGAATAGAAAAAAAGTGAATAATTTTGAATTACAACCAAAATGCGTGATCATAATTTTGCTAATTATTCCCGAATGAATTGAAACTAGTTTGCTGAAGTACATGTGATGATCCGACTACACGACATCTAGTCACATGGATGTAATGCACAGAAGCCAATCACGACGTTTGCCATATCACCCCAAATCCGATTCTTCAGTTTCGTCTTATATAAGATATAGAGAGGAGAGAGAAATGCTTTATTGTCAAAAAATTTATAAAATTTGTAAAGAAAAGCTTGTAAAAAACTGAAAACCAAACATTAAAAGAAATCCACAATGAGTAACAAAATTAGTATATAAGTCATATATAAGTCCACAGCAAAAATTAAACCAATATGCAGCATGCCCGGATTTAAATATTATTGGAATAGAAGCCGTTTACTGAGTAGAAGGCACTTTCCAGTAAATATGCCCTCAAATTATTGCAGAATGCGGGAAAAGATGATATCGATTTGATTTCAATTGGCAAGTGATTGTGCATTTTTTTGCGTTGTAAAATATTGAGCTATTAACTAATTCTGAACGTGGAGTAGGTAGGTAAAGGTCGAGCTCCGTGTTCCTAAGTGCTGTGCTGCGTCACCTCACACGTGCACGGTTTGCCTGAAGATTGGTTAGTGGTAGTAAACAGTGTGTACATATAGTAGTGAAACAGATTTTTTTTAAAAAAGGAATGCTAATAATACGTAATGCGAATGTTTTAATCAAAATTCAAATATTTCGATGTTTTTCATTGTAAAATATCTCATAGTTGTAGTAATAAGAGTATATAAATTGACTATTCAAAGAATAGAATAAATGATTGCGCACTGCAATAGTTATTAACAATAGATTTTTTATACAATATCTAGTCGCATAACAAATAAGCTAATGAAAAAGATCTGCTAGAATAATATATGAAAATGCGATATGTCTTTGCCTACCAAGTACAGTAATATATAATCTTCTGTATAGCATCAATAAGTGATGATTACTTTTTAAAAATATGGCAAGCACTTCCAAATTCCACGATTACAATATTATATTTTTCTAAACTGAGTTGTGAATAGTTTATGTGTGTTGTAAGAAGCAACTTGTACCGCTCTATTCTTGCACATAAGCACCTTTTACCATCGATACATCTATTTTAAGAAAAAACGAGTTTAATATAGACTATTTACACATAGTGTAGTTATGAAGGTTGAAAGCGGTTCTGTCTATTAAAAACCAGGGCAGTTTGACATGACTTTATTATTTAGTTTACTTTTATTTTTTGATTATTTAATTAAGAATATATTTAAATTAATTATTTTTAATTACAGAACCGTTCCTGGATCTTCATATTGTGTAAACTTTCCTCAAATCACATTAAAATCTTTGAAAAACAGTAACATTCAAGTGATACTAGAATAGGATTATTCTGGTTACAATAATATATATAGAGAGATAAAGGTAATATGATTTCAATAGATCAGCAAAAGGTAAATTTATATTAAATAGTATTGCGTGTCGGGAGAGACCAATAGTAACATTACAGACTATTTTTTTAGAGACCTGATATAATGTTAGAGTTTTTGATAGTGTCATTTCTCCCAACACACAAATCTAAAGGAAGAGTATGGTTAAATGAGTTCGCGAAATTTAATAAATTAAAAATATTTGAATAAGGTCTAGATTTCTGGTAGATATGTAAACCTCATATCTAAGCTATGATATTTTATTTCAATACTATATGTGTATAATTTAATTCTAGTTTGTAGTAAAACTAACTATCTAGTTTAAATAATTCCTATACGGTTTGGTTCAGTACACAAAAACAAAAATTATAAAAGCTTACTGCATTGAATATTTTAGAAGCACATTCAGTCATTTATCACTGAAGGTAAAATCAATTTATAACATTGAATCCACGTCTGACTCAATGACCATAGCAAATGACCTCTCGTTTCGAAATTTTCACAAAAATATTTAATATCAAGTACCCTGGAGATACTTTGCCAGCCGGGGCAACATTGCTTGAAAAACTTAAAATTATTTTCTGTAAATTTGGCTATGCTGCTCTAATGCAGTTGGTGAAAAAATACTACGCGATCACAGGTCTTACTGGTCTTAGGCAGTACAAGTCCGGAGCTCGGCGAAGAAGCTTTCATATATAAAAATTCACGTGAGTAAAAATTTTATTTTTAACCATGTTGCTATGCTGAGGTTGTTGCTAATAATTCTTGATTTCTGGTTTTAACATCATCTGTTCCTGTGTATATGTGAGTTCTATTTCTGATGTTAACAGTTTTGCGGATGCTGAATTTCCAATAATTTTTGCAGTTGGTAAAGTTGCCCCACATTGTGTTTTTTAGAAAATGGTTCGAGCGTATAAAAGACAAATCGGCGTTAGAAACATTATTACCGAATAACAGTTGCGTAGAACTGTTCTATTGATTAAAAGTAATCAAATGGGATATACAGAAGCATCCAAAGCCTTCAATATTCCTAGAATAACTCTTGTAAATAAAGTTAAAAGAAAACATGAAGGTCCTGTTGGAGCACCTTAGCTAATCGATCCTTTGTCGACGTTATAATAGTGTTGTGTGTAGTGAGAGTAGTGTTGAAGAGTCATTTAGACAAAGAAGGTGTCCGCCTAAAAGAGTTCAAAGACAATTTTCCCCGTGTAGACTGGTGCAAGAATTTTATTCATAGAATTATCAGACAGACAGTGCCAATATATTGAAAAAGCAAGAGCTGAGAAAACAGATGAGGAAATGAACAATTACTTATTATTTAGAAAGAAACGTGGCAGGAATTCCAGAAACTGAAGAATATGACTGGACCATAGAAAGTGAATCTGAGGATAATTTAGAATTAGATGAAGTCAATGACTTCCACAACACTGATGATCGCATTGACGAGCCTAAGACTAAAATGACAGAACAATTTTTGTTTTCCAAATATCGATGACACAGGTCTCATTCTTGCACACGATATTGTGACTATTTTAGAATCTCAAAAACTTGCATCGACATCAAGACAAATTTTCACATTCGAAAATTTTGATTTTTCCAAATATAACTTGTTTTAGTTTTTTGTTTCGTAAAAATTTAAATATTTATTTTAAAGCCTTCGTTAAGTTTCTTTTGTGACTTACTAGTTAAGAATTATGTTCTTATCATTTTGTTACCAAAGAGTCATTATCATTTTACAAAAGAGTTATTAATTTATAAGAGTTGTTTGTTGACTTGCAAAAAGGTAAATGTTCCTTTATTTTCTTAGAAATATACATTTTTAATGTAATAATGAATTATGTTTATTAAAATATTTTTGAAACACTTTAAAGGAGGGCAAGTAACCCTTTGAGACTGTTAACTTGGCCTATACGCTTAAAAACGTGCAAAAATGCTAGTCTGCAAAGTAACCCCAAAGTCGAGGTAACTTTGCCAACTTTTTAAACTTTTAAAATATTTGGTTCCAATTTTTTTATGCTATCTAATTACAAAACTATGTAGCCAAAGTATCAAATTTTCATATAGTTAAAGCGGTCTTTATAATTCCCCGCAGAATCATAGATATTAAAAAAACATTTTATGCAAAGTTGCCCCACTTTACGGTAATCAACTACTATATCAATATTTCTTTTAATATCATAAACAAATACAACTTGTTATCTTGATAATTATTAACTCATTATAACAACTATTTTAATAGTTCCATAAAAAATAAGTGACATATTATCCTGTCTCTTTGATAATAAACTCCTTAGATACGTATCATTAATTTGGATTTGGTCTGTTACTAAACATTGATTTATTAAATTCACACAAACAGGTATAAGAGCAGAGCTATTTTCAAAAACTATTAATATATTTGCATACTGAGGACGTCTAAGTAGTTGAAAGAGAAAAAAAAAAAAGAAATCCACCGAGGCGACGTCTCTAGCATCATTGATTCAATTTACTTGAACATCTATATAACTAGTTTGCAGTTTTTATTAGCCACATGTAATCATTTCCATACATTTTATAATTTTATAATCTTCTAAATCTGTTGGTGGTTGTCTTAATCTATTTATTAAAAAGTGAAACTGAATCACAAAAAATATTTTGAAATTATGTTAACATCTTTCCAAAGTTAGTTGGTGCTTTTACCAGAGGCACATAATAATTCATGTCCAAGACCCATGGGCTAAAAGTAAATATATAGTGGTATAACCATTTCCAGAACTTATTTTTCAATTAAATGTTACTATTGGTCGCTTTTTACTGCCTACAAGCATAATTAGACGTTTAATTTTTATAATACTTTTCAATTAATTTTCTATTAAACTATGGGCAGGACCATTATCCATAAGTACGCTATCCTGAAAGCAAAAAGAAAATGATGTATCCTCTTCACCAGCCTCCTGCTTACTACATAAAAATAACACATTCAACAGTCAATGCTAGTGTGAGACATCACTATACGCAATTTTGATATGTGTACTCGAAAGTCAGCCGATAATGTGAAGGTTTACTTCAACAAGTTAACGATTAATATATATGGAGTAAACGTTTAGAATTCCAAAACAAGGTATGCCATCGTCGAATTTCTTAGAATTATTATATTATAAATAGAAAGATTTCTATTTGCATTAAATCTCAAAAATTTTAAACAATTTGTCTTGGAATTCTAGAAGCTTACTACATTTCTTATTTTATGTTTGTTACCATCTGAATTAACAGTTTCTGATATTGTATACAACCACCAACAGAAAATTTATATTTATAAATCTATGAAATTGAAGTACACCTTTGAAATTGTTTGAAACATTAGAACTAAAAAACTTGGTCAGAGTTTTAATTGCAGTGAATACCAACACTAAATTAGTACTGCTACCGAGTACAGTAAGTACATTACAATGTTAAACTCCATGAACGAATTCAACCTATACTCTTCAGGAAACGTTATGCTCAAAATGTTCTGCTTATAATACTAAATTTAATTTAAAGTTTTAATATTATGTTACTAAAACTATGCGAGGATGAGCTAACAATCCGCGGCTTTTTATAAAATATAAATCACTAGATGTGTGATTCTTTACTGAATACCAAAAGTCATGTTTTTAATATGCCGAATTCAATGTTGTAGAAGATACTGTTTTATGCATTATAATTTTCAATTTTGTTTTTCTTCATATAGATATAAACAAAACTTTAAATATATATATATATATATATATATATATATATATATATATATATATATATATATATATATATATACAATATATACTATTTCCTGCAGAATTACTAATAATACAAATGATAATGCAATGCAATTAATTTGAGCTGTTAATTTTTTGAACATCAGTGATGTATATGTTAAGTGAGTTTGATTACATTTGGTCGATATTATATTAAGAAATAAAAGACATTTATCGGTGATTACCAATAATGTAACTCAAGTCCGATAAAAAAGTAAATATTCAAAAATAATGTACGCAAAAAAAATTTCCAGCGCTGCAATGGCAAGTGCTACCCCAACTGCTATAAATGACAAAAAAATTATTGTTATCAGGATTTTCATAAATTTTACATTGAAATTTTAGTAATCATTGGTGATATTCACTATTATTACTACATCAATAGTCACAACAGATAGTACACTATCTGACGCGAATTTAACTGAGTTATCGTGTTCAAAGACCAAAGGTGAATTCTCTGAATACAATCATTTGGTTATCAAAAACGAGTGAGTGTTAGAGTTGTGGTATGTTTCAGTGTTTCGATAAATGACAAAAGATTTAATTTAAATTTTGAATGTGGATTGTATAATTTCTGTTATATCTGTTCTTGTTGGATTTAAGCAAAACAATTGATTTCGCATATTTCTTTTAGTTACATAGGTACTGGCAAGAGCTGTGTATTATTTTATACCGACGAAAGTAACTATTGATATCAACAGTTAAACATAAAGAAATTTAATTTCAGATCCGATCACTATATCATCAAATAATCATAAGTAATGGTGTGTAATTATTGATAATTTTCAATTAATCACACTTTCAAATACATATACATTCCTTGATAAAACAGACAATTGATAAGATAAACTTCTATATAGGTATTGGAAAAGTTGGAAAAATTCATGAATATATAATGATGAAACAAGAATTTACTAGGAAAATAAATCGTCAAATATTTAATATTGAACATATGATTCAGATTATCTCCAAATATTTAAGTGAATAAAAATAGTATGGTTCAAAATTACTCAATTGTAATCACTTCTTATCAAAATAATAAAAGCTGGTTGAATGAGGCGGCAAAAGTAGAATATGCTAAAAATATAGATATTTCTCAAACATGAGTACAGTGAACATAGATGTGTTGTAAATCAAAATTTTAGAGTAGCCTATAAATGGAAGTTTTCTAAGAAACAATGTAGGACCCTAGGATATTTCGTTCTTCAAATGTAACCAAAATCTTGAATAGGTCGTGGTCGGTACATACTGTATTGAAAACCTGATTAAAATTTAGTAGTATAAGTTTGGTAAAACATCGCGGTTAATTATAATAAATTAACTGTTTCAATAGGTTTCTATTTAATGAGAGTATAGTTGTAATATGTGAGTGAGGTTTGTCTTTGGTTCTCATTCTATCATTAATAAATTTTTATGTTAAAGTGACATAAACTGAAATTCTAAAGATATATAGGTACATTAAGTGAAAAAATTGTTACCGCTGCTTTAAAGTAGGAACATTCCAGAAACTATTATATATATATATATATATATATATATATATATATATATATATATATATATATATATATATATATATATAATCTATAATCTAAACAAATTAAAACGAGGTTTTTTTTTGATTGGGTATACCTAAACAGTTGCCAATAAATAAAAAGATCTGCGTAATAGATTTGATCATTATTTTGTAGAAAGAGGTGGATTAATTGGGCACTTATGGCGATACTTTTCTATTTAATATGGTTTAAACATTGTAGACATATACCTCGCGGTTTTCCAAACTGTTACAAAGATAATTAAAATCTGGAGTGGTTATTCAGTGGAACAGCTAAGTTATTTATCGCAACCTTTCATTGGTATTTACACTGATTGATTGGAATTTAGTTATTAAAGACTACATGAATATTCCTAAGTGTCATAAACTTTTTTTCAAAACGATATAATACCTTTATGGTATAATTTGAGACGTATTATAACAATAAACGTAGAATATCATCGTAACTGATTAATGTTTGATATAAGTAGAGGATTCGATCCCGAACCTTTTTTCTAATCCCGGAAATACAAAATTGCATACACGCAATCCCGAGGTAATCCCGGGTTTACATGAACTAAAAATCTCTTTTTATTTTAATGAAATAATTAAGTAAATATTTGTAAAATTAATCAAAATTAAAAATCGTTCGCATACAGAATGTCCAACTTTAAATCTCTTAACGTACCACATGTGTCGTGGCACTTATGGCGAAACTTTTGGTAGTTGAAATTCTTTGCATTGCGAAAATAACATCTTAGAAATAATGATCCATCTAAAGTTTCATCTCCAAGTTATCTCCTCAGCTGATTTAACAAATATTCAGACGCTGGAAAAGTACGTTCTGGTTCACTAGAAGTCGGAAGAATCATTTTAAAATATTTATAAGTTTACTCTAAATTATCATCTCGTATGTAAGTTGCTGCAATCATATTCATTTCCTGTTTGATATTTTAGATGCTTTTGTTGAATTTATCTGATGATAATGTGCTTTTTCATAAGTTGTTTGCTTGGACTTAAAAACAATTCTTTGAGACCGTCATTCGAATTATCACTTTCAATAGTCTCAATATGAGGATTTTTAAGTAGCTTAATATGCTACTCACTTCTTACCGAAGATCTTTATTGCGGACTAACTAGTGGGTCTTCAATTTAGAAGCCAAACGTGAATAATTTTCGCTTATTGTTTGTGTAAACAAAAACTTGAAAATAGCATCACAAATTGGCATCAGAGTGGTAAAGCGTTTTTACCGATAAATTAACCAACTCATTTATGAGTTAAAAACCAGATTCATCAAAATGTACGGGATTAGCAACTAAACAAGCTCTTTTTTATGTTCTAGTTTCAGATACTTTTGCATAATGGTGTCATTTTCCAATAATGCTCGTTTAAAGAGAAGAATGCGTTTGCGAACTTTTTTAATTACCTCTTTAATATTCCGATCATCCGTCAAGCCCTGGAAATTGCCTGTTTCAATAACTAAACCTAGTTCCAGATCTTCATCATCATAGTACCGATCAATAAGACCGAAATTCCAAGAAATTCCTATTGAATTAATGTTCAAATTCATATATCTTTTATTGTAAGTGGATGTCCGCATTTGCTCACTATGTAAACAGATTTTGGTAAATCAGTATACCCTTTAGATAAAAAAAACTTTCTTATATTTTTATAGAATACCTAAAAACAATAATACTTGAGAAAGAATTATTATTAGGGTTGTTGCCTCATTAGGGCATGAATATAGTTCCAAAAAATTATTTCTTATTTTTCCATTTTTTATATTTGAGGATTGATATAATCTTTTTGTAATTGCAGCTTTTAAAATAGTACATGGAGGAATATAAAAGTATATAGTAGGGCAAATGCGTGTTCATGACTGAGTTTATCTTATCAAACATCTAAACTTCTTTAAAGTAGAGCATGGAAAATAGCAGGAAAGGAAACAACTGAATATTAGAAAATATCCTTCCACAACATTGATATTACACATGAAAAAACATTACAGAGAGAACATACATAACATTTTTTGTATATAAAAGTCCTAATGTAGGACTATAGATATATCTACTAATTTTATGTAGAGTACATTCAATTTCCCAACTACGTAAGGCATGAGATTCAAATACGGGAATACTAAAATTAAAAATTTAGTATGTTGTCACTGGAATGTTTCAATACCCTAATATCAATCTATATATCAATCATTTCATATAACATCATCCAAAGAAAATTCGCATAAATATCTGAATTTGTAAATAGATGACACAAATGTTCGCTACGTATAAATATATTTTTATAATTATGGAGATATAGTTTTATATGATCTAAAACTGTAAATCAAATATGTGAAAGCTAATTAAGATAAAATCAATTCCAAAATCGATTCACTAGTCCAACGTGTTTGGCAAAATAAATTCAGAGTGATTGAATTGTTAATCAATGTCTGGCAAACAAGTTGGATAGAGTAATATCAATTATCTTCTTTTAACTGATGATCAGATATATCCTGCAACTTACTCTTACGTAAGTAAAACATTTGATCACAACTTTGCAGATGTCAATAAAATATATCAAATTGTTGTGTTCGTTGTATAGCAATAATACTGGTATACATCCCTTCAGCTAATTATTTCAATTTCTCTATCAAAAAAGGGACTTTGACTATCAACGAACTCATCATTTTATGCACCACCTGTATGTTAACTTTTTATTTTTTTTACTTTGGACTGTATAAGTACCAAAATCGACTAAAATAATAGAAAATTCAATGTTATTTTACTATCAAAGTCTAAATTGATCAAGTGGCTTTCAATTCACATAAGTTAATTTTCAGTATTTAGATGAATATAATAAAATTTAAACGGCAATTTGTAAAATCAAAAATGTACAGACTGATAACTATTCGTTCGTTAACAGAGTCGTACTTTCCCTTTCTTAACAATCGATATTAGGATTCAGTAAAAATCTTTATAAACATCATTAAAAAATCTACAAATATGACAAAAACCGGGACATTGCCAAATTACCCCGCGATCACACAAGAGTGGTTGATGTACACAACTAAACAATAACCATCTAAGGAGTAGACTAACAAATAATTTAAATTCTTTAGTGTATAAAATCAGCTTAGAGAATTAGAACAAACAACTTTTTTTAATTATTACATATTATATACCGTCAGATCGGGTCACTTGAGACTGCTTGGTGACTTGCCACAAAACTTTACATATTTTGTGATAATTCCACAACGCCGCCCTAATAAGTATTTGCTCAAATTTAGTAGTGGTTCATACCTCGTTTAGAGAAGTACCTACGTTTTTGAGGATATTTAAACAACGTAATATTTACTCTATTCAACATTATGATGTAAAATTTTGTTTATTTAGTGTAACCCAAGTTCAATATCGCAATTGTTTTACATTTATTTACTGTTTCTATATCTGGCTAACATTGGTGGCATTTCTGTAAAAGAAATAGACGTATTTTTATTCACAAAACAATCCAAATACGTCGTATAAGATGGTGACATGAGATATGTTTCAAGTCACCCCAAGGCACTCAGTATAAAAAAAGATATTTTGCAGGTGCTGAAAATGGAATGCCATAGACGTAAAATTGGGGACAATTACAGAAGATACGATATTGGAAATTTCGACAAAGTAGTGGAAGAAAGAGAAAAAGATGTTCCATTAAGAAAACTACAAAAATATGGAATACCAAAGGACACTATAAAGCGTAAAGTGAAAAAACTTCAGTAGATATGAGATACTTAATTAGAGATATCTTGACAGTTCTAGTATAGAATTATGCAAAGAATATAAGATAAGAATTATTTTACTACCTCCCAATAGTACACACATATGTCAACCATTGGATGTGGCTTATTTTATGGCTTTAAAAGGAGTTTGGAGAGATACGCTTTTAAATTGGAAGCTAAAAAAAAGGGGTGCAACCCAATCTCGAAGCTAAAAACTCAAGGAATAATATAATTGACAATGCTTTCAAAATATTTCTAAGAAAAAGCAATAAAAATATTAGCGATACAATCCAAGAAAATATTGAAGAAGAATTACCCAATCTAAGTCAGAATGTAAACACAGCACCATCAACTTCCAAAGAGAAAAAAAAAGACTTTTAAAAGATTCTTCTGACAAGGATGATGTAAATCCAGCAGAACTAAAGACCGGAGACTTTGTTTTGGTGGAATTTTCATACCAAGTTTCACACAAACTAAACATTTTAAAGAAGTTTATAGGAAAAATAACTGCAACAAAGCCAAATTTTTTATTCACGTGCAGCTTTATGCTCCAGTCAGCAAATTATAAAAAAATATTTATTTTTCCTGAGGTTGAAGACATTACAGTTGTCGAGGCAACACAAGTATTGTCAAAGTTAGTTCCTGTATCTATTCATCGCGACAGATAAACTTTTAGTCGTTAGATTTTTCAGTTCCTTGAAAAGTTTCTTTTTTATTTAGTTTTTATATATATCTACAGATAGATTACCGAAAAAAGTTTTTTGTTTATCTTTTTCAAAACTTTTGTACTTTTGTTACATAATAAAATAGTAGTATTAAAAGACTCAGTTTTTCTTAAAAAAAAACACTATTTTTTCAAAATGCTCGATATATTTTCTAAAAATGATTTTTCATGACTCAAGTCTGATACACCATTGGCATACTTGAGTTTCAACACAATTTAGGCTGTCAAGTCACCGCTCCTGAGGAGGTAACTTGAGACATCAAAAAAAGAAATTATATATATTTAAGTGTTTCATTTCTGTTTGTTTGATGTAGAAGGTATCATATTATAGTAACAGACCCAAAATAGGGCGTTGATTTGGATGATCTAGCTTGAACGGTTTCTTTTTAATACACGTGTAAAGTTTAAAATTATCTCAAATGACCCAATTTGACGGTATCAAATAATATTGAAAAAGACTGGCACCATGTAGAAAAAAATTCTGAAACAAAATTTTATTTTCTTATAGGGTAGCTAAAGTTATTTTTAACAACTTGGATGAGTGCAATAATGTAATTATAGCTCATCGTTAACTGTGTATGTATTCTAAACAGACTTATCTTGAACTAAATATTGCGGCACTTAAGCATTTTGGTTAAAACATTTCAATTTCTCATAGGTAGAAAGATACCCGCTTAATACCTTCTCATAAATTATGAAAGTAGGCAACAATTTATTCATTTGAAATTTTGTTACACAATCATTTAAGCGCCATAAATTTAGTGGGACCCAGACAATGTTTTATGTATATAAAACGATCAGCATTATAGTGGATACTTATCACTACTGGTAGTGGTTAAATAGACCTTAAAACATTCTGAATACTTTTTGGTTGTTCAATGAAAGAACAATTTTATTTTTTATAAAAAAATAGTCTTCCTTTAATCTTCATAAAATATTTTGAAATAAATATTTTACTACTATTAGTAAGTCAAAAAAAATCAGTTATTTTTCATCCTATCAACATATTATTAAAATAAAACTGATATTAACAAAATATGATAAAAAAATAGAGAGAATGATAACTAAGAGGATGAATTCTTTGAGTGGGCTACCCTAAACGACTACCTTAATTTTAAATGTTAGTTTGATTTATCTTTGTTAGAAATACAGGCTATAATGTAGCCAACGTGATAATTGTTGTTAGCTCTAAAATTCATACTGTAATCATACTAAAGAGGTAGGAAGCATACATTTTGCTTGACATTCAAATCAACAGAGACAAAAATCAGCAATCACAGATCTGTATTTCCTGATCGAATTGTTTCGCCACATATTGTTGTTGAAAGTCATAAGCCAAACACTAGTCTACACCTTTTACGGTTTAAATTACAGAACGTTAAATTAAAAAAAAATGTCTGTACTTTTTTGGTGAGTATGATTTATGGCGACTATTGCGCCTGGGGATCACACTGTAACAGTCGCACTATGGATGGGTCGCTCTTAGCACCTTCTATGAACTCTTCCAGGCTCAATTTTCCGTCTTTATTGCGATCCATCTGTCGGAAGATTTTGTCAGTGCGTTTCTCGGGGGTACTTTCATCTTCAGGCATTTTCATTACTGATCCCACCATTTTATAGATTGCCTAAAAAAATAATCAAAACTGAGAAGGTGTGTATAAGGGAGGTTGAATTAACTTAGAGTGAGGATTAACATAAATCAAAAAATATCGAGCTCTTCATTTAATATTTTGCTTTTTCTAAATTTCATACACGTACACATATTTCGGAACTATGGGACAAGAATACAATCTCGGATAAAAATATTTCGAGCTGCGTTTAACAACATGAAGGAACTATATACAAGCAAAGATATTCATTTTCAACCAAAATTAAGACTAGTCAGATGCTACACATGTTCTGTTTTGTTCTGTGTTGTAGAGGCTGGACCACAACAGAAGCTACTTTAAAAAGACTGAAATTTTTCTAAATTTGGATATATCGGCGTATTTTGAAAATATCCTGGACGGAGCATTAACATGAAAGTTATGCAGACTAAGGAAAAAGAAGAAAGTGATCTTTAAGTAAAAAAACGGAAACTGGAGTTTTTTAGTCATATACTAAGACACGACAAATACCGTCGTCCTCACTTATCGACTGGCTTAGTAGTTTTCTCAAAGACCAATCCATCCAGATTGCTATCGATGGACCACCTCAGAAAGGTTTGAGATCACCTACTCTCTTTTTCCTATACATCAACGATCTACTCGACATTTCCATCCAGTATCCTTAGAAACAACTGTTAACGGAACCCATCCCAACAGCCGCATCCCAAAAATCCACAGAAAAAGAAGAACCTGTTTTCTCGTCTGAGAAAAATATTTTTTTTCTGTGTGTTATTGTCAAATGCAGGTAGTGTGTAGTTTGTATGAGCAATTCATATATCGTCGTCATTGTTTAGTACGAGGGCCGCTTTTTTTTCAATCTCCGATCGCTCCGTGCAGACGCTACGCAGGTAGAAGAAAGCGCACTTCACACGACGTCATTGTTGACATTCAGGCATCAGTCTGCGTTGTGCTACAACCACGTAAACATGTCCGCCATTATTCATGCTCCCGCCAAATGTGAATTGCGAAGTGTGATTCGTTTTCTACAGGATAAAGGCCATAGTACTGCAGAAATCTATCGGAGAATGAGTCGTGTGTATGGGTCATGATTGATGGTGTTGTGCGTGAATGGTGTCGAAAGTTTAAAGATGGCCGTAATGATGTGAATGATGAAGTGGGCCTAGTACGCATATCTGTAGTTTCAGATGACCTGATACAACGAGTTGACAGAATGGTTAAAGAAAACCGCAGATACACTATTACTGCGTTGTCTACGAAATTTCCCGAAGTTTCAAGTCTGTTTTGTACTCTATTGTTACTGAACGATTAGGCTACATTTCGGTGATTAAGTCGAGAAGTAACCGTAAGTGTACCAATCTTTTGGTAATAAAATTATTGTTTTATATGAACTTGTATTTTATTTGTAGCCTATCGGAAGTTGAAAAAAAACGGCCCTCGTATTATTTTGTCTTTCTGTTAGCTTGTGTCTAATGGTTTGTCTGTCGCGTATTTTACAGTTATTAATTAAGTGATTTTGGTCTTCAGTCTTGTTACAGTTTTTGCATCTGCCGTCAGTATCTCTTAGTTTGAAACGTCTGTCTTAATCGTTCCGTATGTCCGTATTCTGCAATGAGTTGAGTCGTCTTCCAAGTCAATGTCAATTGTGATCTTCGTACTATTTTGAGGATTACGTATGTTCTAAACTTGTTGTGTTTTTATAGCCAATCGAAAGACCAAGGAACATTTTAGCACATTTATGAACACTCCAGAATATTCCATAGCTTATTAATCATATAGGCAAAGAGCAACTTACAAATAAAATACGTTATCAACCATACAATTTGTTTACCTCTAAGACAAAATATTTGAATTATGTTTTGAGTATTATGACTATATAAAGGATAATAAGGTTGATAAAGTTGGAATTTGCAATATAGGGAAGTGCATTGTAAAAATCTTTAACGATGGAATCCATTTCAGTACTAAAAATTCTAATTTTTTCATTATTTTTGCTTAGTTAGTACTAGCGGCTTTGCACGGGTAGTAGATCATATTATACCTACAAGTTTTGTCTGTCTTGAGGCTCTATCACATAAACCACATATTTGATGGACGTTTCACACAGATAGCTAAAGGTAGGATCATTTTTGTAAATCAAGTTCAGAGCCCTAGATGGATCTGCTAACATAACTATTAATCAAGTTTTTGAGACAAAATTGGATAATTTAATGTTGGTAGATATGTGCAGTTTCTCTTGATGACTGAGTATTGTTGTGTTGTGCTCGTGTATTTGTATCCTTTTGATTATGTATAGTGTTAGCTGTGGTTAATTTTTCAAAATGACATTCAATAAATCTTGTGTATAACATTGAGAATCAATAATGTGATTTGTTCCCAAAGGACTTAAAATGATGTAATAGATTGCTGCGGGCTATATAAACAATACTAAATTAACTGCAAGGATTTATTAAGAATTCAAGTAAGAAATTTTCTCAAAATTGGGTCTAATTACTTAATATGTAATATTTTAAACAGCTATTTTTATATGTTACATTTTGTTTAAAATTATATATATTTTCTCCAAGTTTAATTGTCACCTTACACTTACGTTATGTTTAGATTATTATAATAATTGTAGGATTATCAGATTACTTTCAAAAGCCTTTTTGTCTACATTTTACTTTAGTAATATTTTTCTTCTAACAAGATTACAACTAATAAATTTCCTAATAATTCTCAAAATTTCATCTTAAGAATTTGCCATTTTGAGGAAGCAGTATAAACTATATAACTATAACCTTGAAATAATTAAAATTACGCGCCTTGAATCAAATTTTTTCCCAGTATTTTATGAAGAATGTAAAGTTCAGACCCCTGTCGACGTCAATTTGGTTAGGACAAATAAGTAGTGGCTTGATGTTTCGGATACGTAGATAAGATTTGAAAGTAAAATGGAATTTCTACTACTTATAGTACGTAATATATTTTGTCATCTAGATATTATACGAGGTGTGATAATTAAGTCATAGCTCCGTAACAAGCAACACATTATTATTAAAGCCGAAGTCGACAACACGTTAGTTTTTATTTTGCGTATAGTTTTTCAAAGAAATTTTTTTTGGTACCATTGCCATTAAACAAGACACTTTCAATGATAGTCAACAGTGTTAAACGTGATTGATCACGTGGAAGCGTGTTAAAAATATAAAAATAATTTTAGGGATTAAAAATTTTTATTTGTAGAACGAATGGCTCCAGAACGGATTGCCAAATGGGCCAAAACACAGAAACCAGACACAAGACGCCCAATCGGTAGGCCCCCAAAACGCTGGTACGATAGCTGGACATCGGCGTCACAAGAGGGCAGATGACAGACCTGACAGGACCTCGTCCTACTACAAGAAGAAGAAGAAGAAGAAGAAAAATTTTTATTATCAATATTTAACAATCATTACTTATGAATATCAATATTAATCGTACAACTAGAAACATTATTGACATTAATGCCTTGAGACGTTAGGGAGCATCGCATCACAATTACTAGAATCTCCAGTACCACCATAACTAGTAGAAACCGAAAGTACAATATTGATGATGATGACGTTCCAAAATCTGCTGGGTTGTTAGAGGTTTGGCATTTCTATAAGCAATCGAATGATTAACATAGATTACTGTCGTAGACTTCCATCCACCATGTTTTTTTACTTCCTAAATATTTGCTCTTTGCTTTGCTGGCAGAGAAGCGAAGAATCTATGAAATAGAAGGGCGCAGTGCAATGTACTTACAGAAATAGACAACATATTTCCCAATAGTACAGAAAAAGCGACCGACTTTCGTTTTTGTGATTAAAAATTTTTGATTTTTAGGAACGACATTCTTCACTTTTCCGTTTTAAACATGCCAGTACCTTGAAATATATACCAACATCCACATTTTCAAGCGCGGTTGACTTTTTCATTGTAAATTTACTCCACAGAATTGATGAGCTCCATTTTTTTTATTTGTCTTGTAAGCATGACAAGAAAACAGGTTCTCTGAAGTACAATTTTACATATTTCGATTTATACCAAGCCAAGAAATTGGTATATGCAATATCGTACTGCTGAGCTGATTTTTTAGGTAGGAGTTCCAAAGTTGCAGACCCTTCAATATCCACAGGAACAATCAAATCATCAATTTTATTAATTATTCAACCATCGACAAACATATTAAGCAGTCACGAACCAAAGACAATAATTGGACAAGAACGCAATTTACACATTATATGATATTTATGTTAAAAGTGATTCCATTTTGTTCTTGAAATTGTTTCCCGCTCTTTTCATAAACTTCTTCACTCACAAATAAAACATCGCTCACATCATAAAAAAGTATAGTGATGGGAAACTTTTCACTAACATTAAAAGCAGCAATTTTTTGTGAAATCTAGAGAAAACTTCCGGAAATCCTTCACAAACTGTATTGGATGTATTAAGAGAAGAGTTCAAAAAATGACGTCAATCAGAATGAAGGTCGATTGATAAAATTGACCTTCCGTTTGCTGTTGCCGTTTGCTGTTATACAAAATCAAAAACATTGAAATGCATATTCATTCATAGTAGCCGTTGTTAACTGCAGCAACGCCAAGTTTATGAATAGGGAGTAGAATTTGCTAAGAACGTCAAACGGCAAATTTCACCCGCGAATGAAATCGGCAAGCGTCACCTGCGAATGGAAACGGCAAACGTGCATTTTTGATATTAGGTTCAAAATAATTAAAAAATTACGTATTTGGAATTTTCCACAAAAAAATATTTTAATTTAAGAATGGTTAGGTTAGGTTAGAAGACTATGACTATATTCGCATTGATGAGAAAGTATTAACGCTTTGTTACTCTGTTGTTAACTCTTTTATAATTTTTCTCCTTTGGTGGATTTACTGTAAATGTAGCTAGAACTCTGAAATTATGGCATTTATGTATAGAGAATATTACGTGAAAAATAATCAGTATTTCTTAAAGATTTCTAAAAACACAAAATATATAGGGTGATCCATTTTAAATAACAAAGTTCCGGATAAAGGAAATATATGACAACAATGTAGATACCACCATAATACCGGCCGTATCACAAGACCTTTGTATACAAAAATTTATTAAAATCGTACAAGCCGTTTCCGATATAAGTGAGGCGTTCCATACATAAAACTCACTCTGTATAGTAATCTATGTTAAGGTTTGACGGATGCGCTGGGTACTTTTTGTTTCCATAATATCTGTTTACCTTTTTCTTGTGACATATTTACTTTGTTTTTGTGCCTGTTTATAGAGGCGATTTCTAAGAAGGCCTTTTTGTTTGTTTGCGGAAAATTAATAGTTTCTAATATATGATAGTACTATATAAAACGAGGATCTAGCAGTCGTTGATGTTAGTATATAATTTGATATCATAATGAACACATCGGTTTAGTAACAAGTAAACTTAGCGGCTTATTTAAATAAATTAGATGTTAGTGAATAGTTAAGTGTATAAGTGTTTGTTGATAGTGTAGAATTAAATTACGTTATATAATATATATGTATAAATTCATTCCAGACGTTTATTGTTTTCTCAAGAATAATTTTTTTTAGTGTGAATTGAATGAAAATTTTGTTTAATAATTATTGAATTTATCAGGAACGGATATATAGCCAGACAAATAGGGAGGAGCAGTTTGTTTGTGATATAAATAAAGGGAAAGGAACCGATGATAAACTATAGAACGTGTTGTCCAACATAAAAAATCCAATTGTGGTTCTAAAAAGAACTTTTTGATATAATGGCTATTTTATCAGATCCTAGAAGATTTTTTTATTAATAGAAGTTACAAAATTTAATATAAATTAAATTAACTTGATAAGCATATAGATTTATATTATTAATCGGAATATATTTTTAATATTAAAATTTGAAAAGTAGCCTAAAAAGTAATAAATTTAGGATCAAGACGTTCCATCAAATGAAAATTTCGAAAAAATATTGTCATTTTATTATTACCATAATTTCGAAATAAATAAAAATTAGTCAAACGAAATATACGCGTTCATAATAAATGTCAAGTGCCATCGCTACTTACCGTAACAATTTCCAGCATCTCTTGCCTGGAGATGTAGCCGTTGCCGTCGAGGTCGTACATGGAGAAAGCCCACTTCAATTTCTGCTCAAGTTTACCCCTGGAGGTGACAGAAAGGGCGCACAAAAACTCCCGGAAATCGATGGTGCCGTCGCCGTTAGCATCGAATGTGCGGAAAACGTGCTCGGCGAATTTGGAGGCGTCGCCATATGGAAAGAAGTTACCGTATATCTTTTTAAATTCATCTACAGAGAGATGACCGCTCGGACAGTCTTTTAAAAATCCTTTATACCATTCTTGGATTTCAGCATCTACATAGAGAGAATTTTCATTAGTTTACGTTGGCATTTTAACATATACAAACAATTATATTAAACAATTCGACAAAGCTACGAGATCGGGCATAATCTCAAAATGTAAGATTATGTTCAAAACACACTGTGTGCTGTTAATTGTTGATAGACGAGAATGTTTACGAAGGTTCAGATTTTGTCTCATCTTTCCTGAGTGTTGTTATTTTGTATTTATTACGATACGAGGTCTGGCTATTAAATAACAAAACTGCGCGCCAAGATGGCGCCCTAAACGGATGGGGTAAAAAACGAGAAGTGCGTTGGGTATCAAGATATCTTGTCTATACACGTCCCAAATCACGTTTCGGTCACTATTATAGTATTTGTGCAGTAGCGGTTTGAAACGAACGTGTTTTTTTCTCGTGACGAAAAACAGGAGCAACGTATGAATTGTTTCAAGAGACGTACGGGGACAATTCTCTATCTCGCCCGCGTGTTTTTGAATGGTGTAAGCGCTTTAGCGATGGCTGAGAGAGGACTGAAGATGACCAGCGCCCAGGTCGCCCTGTGACTGATTCAATTCTGGAAACAGTGACCAAAATCAACCCAATTGTGCGTGTAGATCGTCGAATGAGCATCTGGATGATTGTCGAGGTTGTAAACGTCGATTAAGAAACGGTTAGAAAAATTTCACACGAGGAATTACACATAACAAAAGTGTGTGCGAAGTTGGTGCCAAACAATCTGACTCCTAACCAAAAGCTCTTGCGTCAATGGGTCTGCTCAGATTTCCTTGAAAGTTAAGAAAAAGATCTGCTTTGAAAGGGATCCGATTTGAGTCGATGGAAGCGGTAAAGCAAAAAACGGCTGAGCTCCTAAGTGCCTTCACCTAAGAAAATTTCCAGCACTGCTTCGATCAATGGAAAAAACGTATGGAAAGGGGACGGGGAGCATTCGAATGTAGAATAATTTTTATAATAAAACCCTTTTTCGTAACCAGTCTCGTTATTTGATAGCCAGACTTCGTACTTAAATTTTGAGAGAGAAATTACAGTACTTTATATGATTTCAGTATCCATCGAAATTAATGTTAAGAGCTTTGAGGCTATGAGAATCAAAATATTATTTATATACTCGTAGTTTATCAATATTCAATTAATAGGCAATAATACAAGTAATAGAAAGCTCAGTCTCTGCTTCGTCCATCTAATATTTCTATTAGGATAACTGCCAATTGCGTCCGATTGTCCACTGTTCAGTAACCTTCTATTTAATGTGTTCAAAATTGAATTGGATGAAGGTTGGAGAAATGGAAATATGAAAGGGGGAAACACACACCTAAATCGTAGAGAGAAGTCTGAAGTATGGTTAACTTATGGCAAGATATAACGAAG
This sequence comes from Diorhabda carinulata, assembly GCF_026250575.1. Taxonomy (NCBI): domain Eukaryota; kingdom Metazoa; phylum Arthropoda; class Insecta; order Coleoptera; family Chrysomelidae; genus Diorhabda; species Diorhabda carinulata. The sequence continues at coordinate 20,216,513 of NC_079462.1, forward strand.
CGTATTAATCTTGATTACTACAGATCACATCTTGTAAATAAACATGTTTAGTGTTCACTTTTAATCCGTTTTGATAATAATGCAATAATGAAGTTTTTTCTCATGTAACATTTTATAGGTTTAGAAATTTCTCAATACGAATGTTCAAATTCAAAGACTGGGAAGGTTACTGAATAATATGGGTCGTACTCTTTAAAGGAATAAACTTTTTAATTAATCTATTCAAAACAAATTTCACATGTGAGTTTTGAATCTTATGAAGTTGATGATTTTGTTAAAAGAAAAAAAATTCAACAAACCACAATCCTCAATTGATTCCCTAATTAGATGAAATACGAGGTACGTCTAATTTATCAAAGTGTACAACTTGCCAACTCTTTCATTATTTCGTATTTCAATAATTCGAACTTATTGTTAACCGTTTTTCAAAGGAGATAAAGAACGACCTTTTTATCGATATCAACATCTCTAATAGCTCGCAATTGCAAGGAGAGGATTGTAATAGCTACGGAGATGTAGTTGTTTCCTTCTCAGAAAAGCGGTAAACAATAATTTCGTACGAATCTGTCTTTGATAGTAAGGTGGTGCTGATACCTCTTATGTTCCCTTCTTTTTCTGTTTCCATGTTGGAACGTACTGGTCTATCAATTGCATTTGCGTGCTTAAAAAGGTGCTAGCATAACGTGCTACGTGAAGGCGAACGTTATCATGCATGAGCGAAAATTACCGCAGATAAAAGAAATTATTGACTCTTGTATCCATGAGTATTTAATACACTAAAACTCCACTAAAACTATTCATGCCGCTAAATAAATCCCACCCAATATTGAACTTTCACCAAAAATTCGGTAGGCATGAAGTTCTCTACTTCTCTTTTCAACGATATGTATTTCATTCACCAATTGATACAAAATCGATTTTTGTTAACAGTTTGTCCAATAGGCATTATTCCAGTTGCTTTGTATTTTCTGGAGTTAATTCTTTTTTCGTGTTTTTAATCTAGCCTCTTCAAGCTTTCTTCTACTGATTTCATGATTTATTGATGTTCTTTCAGGAAGTTAGCGATCTGTAACGCTGCTTCGTTTGTGTTTCTGTAATACAACATAACGACCATTCTCAAACATAATAGATCGTTTGCTACCGTAATCACTTTTTCTTATGAACATTCTCTCTTTTATCAAACAAGCCACTATTTGGTAGATTGTTGACTTCGATATTTCATATAAAATTGCAACGTATCTACGTATATGATCTGCCATCCTCAATTAGGGCAACCGCTCTAGCCACATTCGTAATATGCATAATTTGAAATATAGATATTAAGAAATTAAATAATAATTATGGAAACCTCAGAGCAAGAATAGCTATCGGAAAAATATTCTGTGGTACCGTATGGAGTGCTGTCATTTCTCTAAACAAATTATATGTTATCGAATGAATTGATTAAGAAAATGCTTAGAAAAGATGTGGCAACAATTCGTTCGTGAAAATTCCGCAAGTAATATTAATGAAAATTTACTTTTCATTCTATTTGTTACTAAAGTAACTAAAAGTACTCTAAAGTACTTTAAATGATAAAATTGATCGTTGAGATTTTGTCCATTATACATTTATTCCAAATTGCAAAGAATTTTATGGAAAATATTTTCTACGGCCACTCAGTATATTTTAAGATGACACGAAAGCAGAGAAGTAAGAGCTGGTAATACTGCATTTTAAGATATTACCACCCGTAATAAACATAACATGATGAATTATGATTGCAAGGTCTTGAACGGTTACAACGCGCATTTGGTGATGAAAGTTCTTCAACGAGCAACTGTGTTGTGCTGGGAGGCCCTGTGAATTTGCTAATATTTGAGTGCTATACACGTTTTCCAAAATGTAGAATAAAAATCGTGCGGGAAACATTAGAAATGTTGAATAATGTCTCTCTAAAACAGTAATATTGTTGAATCATACATATCAATTTTGATCTTCCTACCCACTAGGAGAGTGTTTGAATATCAAAACAAAATAAAAGAAATACATACGAGTCTTATAATAGTTTACAAAATTTTTCTACGGTTCTTCAAGAATTATTGCCCATAATTCGTCTTCATCTGTTTCAACGTTCAACAACTATTAGAGTGTTCAATTTAATAACCCTAACCAAATGAATTTCCAATAGAAAGCCGTGTTTGGATTTAGGAACATTCATGGAAATTCACCATCACCAACAATAACGAAAGAGCAAGATCTGCCAAAAATGTTAAGTACGCAATTTGATTTCGTAGTACAATATTAGTGAAGGCAATTGAGCTCGAAGATCAAAGTTCAGGAAATGCACTGGTTCACCACGAAATGTTCTTGAGTCAGTCAGTATTTGTGGGTTAATGTTGCATCACGATAATGCAACGTCACACATTGCACACAAGTTTAATTTCCATGTGATAATAATGTAGAAGTCATTCAATATCCACTTCATCAATTGTATTCCAAAAGATAACTGGCCTTTTTTAAGTTGTGGAAGTTCGGTTACAAAATTGGATTGATATAGGTAGTGATTAAATTGAATATGAATGAATTTATTATTAAGTTTTCTTGTACATCAAAATATAGTGTCACCTATGTATACGTAATCAACCCCATATACAGAAACTAATTTTTTGTATGAAGCGACGTATCGAAAACGAATATATAGATGTGTCTTTGTTATAGATATACACCAATAAATATCAATTCATATTTATTAAAAATGTAATGATTTACCTGAAAATTCTGTGTTTTGTTTGAGATCTTCCAGAACTTCCGGTTTCAATTTACTATTCTGTTTCCCCATAACTTCACTTCTTTCAACCTGCCCTAAACCCCCAATTCAATTTTCTATCTTCTCCCTAAAAAACAAAAGATACTTTTTTACAATTTTCATTTCAAAACTAATTTTATCGCTGATAATAAATCCTAAAATTAGTAGTAATTGATGCGGTAACAAGTTACGTACACCGAACCGCAGTAATAGGCCATAAAGTAAAAGCGGTAGGTTAAATTAGACGTTTTCTTTGAGCTACCTATACTCTAAATTGCTTGACTGGAAGTGACCTTTTCAAAATTGGTTGCAACAACAAGTATACGACGTTTTAAAACTGATATGTACTTGCAATTATAAAATAATCATTACAACTGCTTTTGTTACATTATCTTTCTTAACAGGAAAACAATAAAATATCAAAACTTGAAATTGATAGTTTGAAATACTTATGACAGAATAGAGGTATTTATAATAAAAAAAAGTATTTATTGTACAAATTAAAGCGATATAATGACTTAGCTACAAATGTAGCTAAGCATAACTTCTACGGTTCGTAATCACTTTGATTTGGACATTAATAACTAAATAAAAAATATTGTATAGAAGGATATCACTTTATAACCATATAGATTGTTATAGTCAAATGACGGGTGTATAAATTAATGCATTAAGTCGGCGTTCCATTTTTTTCTTCATTCTTTAGTCAAGAGTATAAACAGAAATGTTTTATTTTCGCCGTATCCCGGACTACCCGGTAATTGCTTGAAAAAAAACCACTGTACTAGAAAGTACACAATCTACACAGCATATGTTTCAAGTTTAAAGACGTCACGTTGTTTAGTATTTATTTGGCAGCCATTAATATTGAACGTTTTCAGTGAATTTGTAAACATGGAAAAAAACCTTCGAAGATCAGCATCGCAATGATCGACCAAATGAGATGACGACTTCAGAAATGTTCAAGAAAATACACAAAGCGGTAATGAAAGTGCTCGAGCTGGCAGAAATAGTAGAGATTTCAAAAAGTTCGGTACATCGCATATTAACTGGAAATTTGGACATGAGAAAGCTGTGCCGCGTTTGCTCACAATGGAACAAAAACAGTGTCGTTAAGATGTTTCCATCGAATGTTTGGCAATGTTTCATAGAACAAAGGTTGAGTTTTTGCGCCGTTTCATAACCATGGATGAAACGTAGGTCCATCACACCCGAAACAAAAGGGAGAATCAGCTCCAAAGACGGCAAAGACCGTTCCATATACAGGCAAGGTCATGACGTCGGTTTTTTTAGATGCACGTGGAATAATTTTCATTAACTATATTGAAAAATAGAAAACTATCTAGTATTATGTGGATTTATTGCATGTTTCAGCGAAGAAGCGCATTTGGCTAAGAAGAAAGTGTTGTTTCATTAATATAATGCACCAGCTCCCACATCCGTTATTACAATGCCCAAAATTAATGAATTAAAGTTTGAATTGATACCTCATGCACCCTATTGGCCTGATTTAGCAACCTCAGATTATTTTCTGTTTCCAGACTTAGAAAAATTTTTCGGTGGTCAACGATTTTCCAACAGTGAAGAGATTATGTCGGCAGTTAATGGCTTGATGATTCTTATTATGAAAAGGGTGTGGAGCTAAAAGGAGATTACATTGAAAGATAAATACATTTGTTTTCAAAATTTTTGTTGTTGGGCCAGGTACTTCTAGAACTATACTCGTATACTGCTAAGTTGTCGCTTTAACGTTTTCGAACTGCTGTGGAGTAATGGCGATTTATGAGTTTCAACAACGCATGTATCAGCAGTACTTATTTAATTACCTTGTAAGTTAAGGATTTGATTTCTATCAAAATTTTTTTTTGACTACTTGAGCTATTTCTTTTGTTTACTAATCTTCCCATTTACATGACCAAAACCGGAGTAGTAACAAGCAGACATTTATATTAAAATCTATGACAGAATATTTCGTCTGCGATAAGTTTTTAGAAACATTGGAATTTATTCATAACAACACAAATAAAATGACCGACAAAACATTTATTTGGGAAAATTTAATCTACTTATTGATAGAATATTGTGCAGTTTCTTGAAATAAAATTCGGAATTCAATATGTATATGATTTAATTGTCATAATATTTAGTGATAAAAATCCAAAGATATCTGCCATCAATATGTGTTAATTATAATATTTTTACCCTTAAAAACTGCTTCGGGCCTCATAATAGGTATAATATATACTATTATTACATTCGAGTTGTTTTGTGTCTTAAGAGTCAAAAGCCTTTGAAAAAAATACTCTAGTATCAAAAAAATATAAAACACATATATACGTATATTATTATAATAATAATTCATTATTTTTCTAAGAATAAGAATTAGTGAATGTTACAGAATGATTAAATCTTTAAGTGAAAGATTTGAATTAGAAACTAAATTAAAAATTATAGGGTAGTGCACCACAGTTAATAAAAAAATTAGTAATTTAAACATAAGAATTGAATTTATTTTTTTATATTCACGTAAAATAAACTTCCAATTTTGTTGGAATTTACTTCACTTATATTTGAAGTAAATAATATTTTCTCATACCAAATCTTTCTTTACAATCTTGCGTATTCAACTATATCAACTTTTTTAAGTCAACCGTCCTCATAAAGTGATTTTTATATAATTTAGAACATATAGTATTACAAATTTCGTTTAATGTTGAACAAGACATTATTTTTTTCTATTTTTATCCTTCCTATATATAAAGTAATACCAGGTTTTTGGTACAAAATGTTCCATTCAGAGTAGTAACTTCGTAGTATTAATTATCTAATAATCCCATATAAAAATGAGTTTTTCAACATTATATCATTTAAATATGTCAGTTAAATCAATTCATTTCACCTTTTGTAATGTTAAAAAAATTATTGATTATTTCGTATTATTAAAATAGCTCAAAATTTCATAAATGTTCAATAATTTATTGTTAATATACAGGATAGTTAACTTAGCTGACTTCAGTTTTTGAAAAAATAAATTCCGAAATATTTAGATTCTTTTTATAAGAAATTCAAATCGAATAATGACCCGAGAATATTTTAATTGACAACAAAGAATAATTAAACAAGGTATATAAAAGTAAAATGAATATTAAATTGATTAATTAATTTATTACTGTGGATGAAGTGAGCTCCTTTTAATCAAATATTAGGAATACAAAGTACATAAATTTTAATTCAGTGCTTTATTGCTTGCTTGGTATTTAATTACATCAAAATTGCAACAACAACAAAGTGAAGCAATGACTTATACATTGGAAACAAAGCCATAAACATCAAATACGAAACAGCTCTTGGAGATCACAGAGATGAAAATTCTTAGGCGGATCTCGGTAAAAATACTACTAGACCGAGATAGAAGCGAAAATATCAGTGACGTAGAAAACATTAATAAATTACAGTATAAAAACAATGGACCCAACATATAATTCGGACGAAGATCATAAAATGGTAAAAATAGCAAGGGATAAATCTCCAATTGGAACACAGAGTAGAAGTCGAGCACGAAAGAAGTGGAGTGATAACCTAGGGCCAGGATTAGGGGAAATATCGAAGAAGGAACAGGCGACAGACCTATTATGAAAGAAACAAGGAGAACTAAGCGAAGTGAAGAAACTATTGAAGGATTAAAATTAGTTCATTTTCAACAAAAATTGATTTTAGTTCACTTCTTTTATTTTAAGTGCAGCAACTCCTGAAGCATCTTATTAAAATTTATGGTCTTGATAGCTGTTTTTATATATTATTTTGTATTTAGAAAGTTACAAAAATGAAGGTTTTCAAAGAGATTTCTAATAATTAATAATATAGCTGCTACCGTTTCGATGACTATGCATGACATTACGTTTATACCAAAACCGAGATTTTTATATATCTGTAAATAAAATAGACAATTATTGTTTACAACATTGACCAATGTCATAAATGCGACAAATTTAACCAATTAGAACAGTAAAACAAACGCAGTTACTAAGTTATGAATCATTTTGTATATAGGAATATAATGTCCATTCTCAAATGATTATTATTATTATTATTATTATTATTATTATTATTATTATTATTATTATTATTATTATTATTATTATAAATCAAGGAAACTAATAAAAACGTGCTATTGGTGTATTATACTTTTTCTGACTTGGTCACCAGTAAATAGAAGTAAAAATAGTTTATCAATATTTTGTTCAAATTTCACAATTTTCTGAAATATTTCAAGTCCATATTTAAATGCTTGAGAAATAAAATTTATGATCTACAATATTTACATATTCTATTCAAAAAATTTCACATTTCTTTGCTATGTTTCAATAAATTAATGTTAATATTAAAGTTGATTTAATACATTTTGGCTTCTATTTATTGTTATTTTTTTCTTCAATAAATACATCAAATTTTTTTATTTGAATTTGAATTTTCAAAGGTTTTCGCTGGATATCAAATCTTCTATCTTAGAACCAAGGGCGCTTCCATGTACAATACGTCCTGTGTCCTTCACAATTATCGTACTTCTTATTTTCTATGTTTTTTAACAACTAGAGTAAACATTACATTGAGAATATCGTACATTATGTGCAAGTAGAAAACAAAACCATCCAAACACCCGTATTCGTTAATGGATGATGAACATAACTGTTAACAAAAATGACCGAATATGGAATTTATTTCAACTAATAACAACATATGAAAAGGGTTTTTAAACATTTTGCTTCAATCAGTTAAATAAATAATCTTTTACATTGTTAGAAAAATTATTATGTATTATTAAATAGAATAATTCTGGTTATAGTACAAATGGAATTAAATTAATTTCATTTCCAAACTAAAAATCAGGTAATGCGTATGCAATCACATACAACTTAGTTTCGTATTTCATATGAAAATTATCGGTTTGCATCGTAGTCAAATTTAGTGGAAGAAAGAAGATATCCAAGTAAAATTGTTTGATATATTATCAAATTTAAGTAAAAGGTTCAGTGTCAAGCATCAAAGATAGGTACTTTAAATTTCCACGTTGAAATGATAGTGCTCAATTTAATTAATTATTGTGGCTGAAGTGAGCTGTTTTCATCCAAATTGAATATTAGGCACAAAAAATAAGTCCATTTTAAGTTTGAAAAAGATTGAGGGCTCTAAGTACCTCAGATTAAAATTAAATTTGTGTCATGACACTAGAGACTCATTCAAAAACAATGATGGAAAGTGAAGAAAAAAGTGTGTTAGTAAAAATTTGAAATAATCATCAATTAAGATAAGCAAACGGTTGAGTTTAGGTTAGGCTAGGTTTTTATAAAGTATAAAAGGTTGAGAAAAATGGGCGGAACACCGAATTTGTGGTTTAAAATTAAATCTCAAATAGAATTATATATGTATACTTTTTGGTTCTCTTTTATTCTTGATATTTTGCTAACACGAGAGTTTGGCATCTTCAGAACCTGCGATCGGCCGTCGTCTTGTATCTACCCTAGACGTTTCATTAACACGAGAGGTTATGATTATGGTTTCATCAATATGACTGCTAGAGAACTACCAGTAGTTTTGAAGGTGCCAACCTCTCGTGTTGGCACAACTATACCTTCTATGTAACAGTATTTGCAGATTTTCTGTTAATTTTTTAAACCACGAAAATTTTTCGGCGTTTACGAAATCAATTTGGTAGTGAGTACCTGAGTAGATGTGCTGTATTTAAATGAGCGAAAGCTTTCAAGGATGGCCCCGAAATCGGAGAATGAACCGCATGATGGTCTGTACCGAAGCAGCATCACACCAAACAACATTCGCCGCGTAGAACAACGCAAATATCGCAAACTAAAGGCACGATTGGTACCCAAACTGTTGCACATCGAACGAAAGTTCATGATAAAACAACTGGAGCAATATGGGAGTTTGAAACTTAATTTTGTTATTCGAATGTACATCGTTACAATAACAAATTAGAAATAAATGTGATTTGACAAAAACGTCAAAATGGGTGGCATACAGCGATAATTACTTAGGATATTAAGATTATTCTGCAAATACCATTACAAAGTATACGAAATACACAATTAAAGATTCATTTCAAACAATTTTTTCTAAGACATAATTCAGCCACAAATTTTATCCCATCCTATATATAGTCCTCGAACCACAACAACAACAATTTACACTTTGAAAAATAAGGAAGTTGGGTCAGCGTGAATTAATTTTTTTATATAATGGCCATAGTGTTCAATTTCTTCGCGGATTTCAAGCTATATTATTTTATTTAATACAAAATTCATATATTTTTAATACTTTTTTTAGACAAATCTATTTGGAAGATGAGTATTTCCCATGACTCCGACTGATAACTGTAATTGTGGCAATTACGTTATGTTTGAGAGTGTATTTAAACAGACCGACAACAGCTACATTACTCAAACCGTTTGGTTTAAAACTTATGAATTAGATATGCTACGCTCAGAGATCGAAAACGGCCAGTGGCCGTTTAATACATCACAGCGTGTTCTGTGCGCCTTGCGTTTACCAGAACGCGTTGTGGCTGTTCTGATATAGCCAGAAACTGAATGAAATTATATTAGATTTAGAAGACGTCAGCTCACGTAATATAATGCTGCTTATTAATAATCATTTAGTAATAAAATAGTATCACAGTCATTATTTGGATAAATGTTTAATGGCAACAACGCGTTTTGGCAAACGCAAGGCGCACAGAACGCGTTGTGGCTGTTATAAACTGCCACTGGCCGTTTGTGGTCTTTGAGCGTAACAGATATAGTCAATAATAAGTTATTCACGTAAATACTGTAACAGCTTTACTACTAACATTATTTCAATAAGATTCCTATATATTTTCACTAAATGCTGTGATAACAATAAAAATAATTGGAAGCACTTAATTACTCTTTCCTGGGGGAATATATTTTTCTTCATATTATTGGTGTACCCAACAAATTCTCACCAATAATGTGTTTTGATACTTCTTCTCATAATTCTACTACCCCCTTAGTCAAAATTAGTGTGCCCGACAAAATCTCATCAATAATGTGCTTGAATACCTCTTTCCATAATTCTATCAGCCCCTTTTTCAAAAGACGTTTTGATTACTCTCACGACATTTTTAGGGGATTAAAATGACACTTGTAAGGGGGTAATCTTAATATTTCCTACTTCTCCATCACAATTTCTAACGTTTCTAAAAGCTGAGATTTTTTTCAATTTTGTCTTGTATGATTTGAAACACTATTCAAAATTATAATTTTTTTAAAAACAATTTTAACAGTTTCAGCGATTCGACGAGTCATTATGATCTTTCCAATACCTTCTATGAACCCTGCTGGTGACAATGGAATCCTCCGGTTTGCTATGAACGTTTTTCGTATTTTTTACCAAAAATTCAAGTCTCAATTTGAAACACTAACACTGGTTTATTTACTTCCTTTATATACTTAAAAATTATTGACATTGACGTCAAAAGATGTCATGGTGCACTGAATTTTCATGGTATAATCATTTTTCTTTACGTTGTGAATAATCTGAGCTCCACTGTAGTTATTTGTCATTTTCCTTACTTAGACTCTTACCGAAGTACAGCGCACATGGTCTCTATTTTCACACAGTGTTATAGGCATGTCTTTCGAGTTGAATCTGTTTCATTAAGGTACTTACAAGGTCTATAAAGATGAGTATGAAAGAACGAAATACGGAAAATGTAGAATAACTTACTAATAAAATTAAAACAATCACACGCATATTAACTTCAGTTTCTCTCGCTCTTCGATAACGTCATCGCGTGACTTCCTGTTATTGTGGAAAAGTTTTGGTTTTATTTATATACGTAAATACGTTATTTATTGGCTTGTTTAATGACATAGTAAATACTAGAAGTATACAAAGTTGAGTAGAAACAATAACAATAAAATAAAAAAAAGTATTTGTCACCGACGTTTCATTTTTGCAAAAATTAAAAATATTACGTGCATTTTCATTGATCAACAATATCTAATAGTATTACATTTAAAGTCTATTTATCGAAGAAAAATGGTAAACCAAAACAATGATCAGTGCCTGATCATCACGTGAACATGTGGCACGGCTTAGTTATTGGTCCATAATATACCACAAATAAAGAGCCGCGCGAGTGCCGCAACGCTGAAGTTGCCGTTAAATCAGGTGTAGTACGGATATCGTACTGCAGTAAGATTGTTTATATTTGTCTGTTGCACAATTTTCTTTAACATGTCTGACACGGAGACAGATGAAGTTGTTCTCATTAGCTATACTCCGCCTAAGAAGAGAACTGACGTTATTTCTAAATCTTTTAAATTGTATATTCTTGTTATAATGATCGTGATAATAATAAGAAAACATGATCAACTCTTACTTGAAAAGCAACACTGCTTCTTTCAATAAGTATTTGTCATTTGTGGCCTGTCAAAATTTGAATAAAGTACATCATTATGAAATAAAGTGGAAAAAGAGAGATGAATCATTCTTTCAAATTACATGCAAAATGTACAATATTTGAGGTTTTTAATGATCTATATAATCTCTAAATCCTGAATATTTTTCAGATTTCTTAATTAGTGCGATAATCACTTAACGATTACTTATTGATTTACAAGGAATTGCAAAGAGTCGGAACAAAAATTTAATTTAGAGATTAATTGTTGTTTATTAAAATATGATTGATACAATGTTTGATGTATCCACAACAACAATCCAATCTAGTTTTATAACTAATTGATAAGTAAAAAAAATTTTAATACTAGACACATAATAGAGTACATTCAATTCAACCGAGAATTCAACCAATTTACTGAAACTTTCATGCTCTAAAGAATTGTCGCTTGTAAGAAATTACACTTTTTGAATAAAAATATGCTATAATTCCTACAGTTTATAAATCATAATTAACGTTTCAGGATTAGATAGATTATACAAAGATTCAAAAAGGAGTCACAGATGCACTAATTGCGTTGATTTTACAATAAAGCTTTGGTTTTGTAAAGATATGTCTGAAAAGATTTTTGAAAAATGACGGATCCGATATATCTTACACCTTTCGGAAGATTCCAATCTCAGATTGTAAGATTTTTACTGGAAATACTATGATTTTGTTTCAATTACAATAAATTCTATGATTATTGTTTTTTGAAATTATGGCTCAAATTTTTAGAGGATAATTTCAGCGCCTGTACAAAGTTTTCAATAGTGATTCACTCCGCGAAGGAAACTATCCCTCTAAAACAATTTTAACGGTGAAGATCTGGTGTACATCGATAGAATGTTTGATGCTATCCATCCGCAATGTAAAGAAATTTTTGTGCCGTTTGGCAACCAAAGACATAATCTGGATCCATTCTAACACACAAGAGACCAAACAGCAATCCGAACAGTGCGTTTCTTGGAGTTAATCGACGCCGAAGTAGACCAAGTTGGGTTTTTCAGTCAATAATTTCATGGGGATACACATGGTATTACAAAACTCGGCTGAGAGTATTATTTTCTAATTTTTTTGTGTTCTTAAGCAAATAAAATTTCAAATTTAGTCTAACCTATACTTTATTTTCTTATGGGATGTATCCTTTTACAAATGTTTGTAAGAGGCATTCTAGAATTGGGTGGAGATTCATCACCCCCCGCAGAATCTACAGATATTTGTTTCTGCTATATCTAATTCTGTCATCAACTTTTCATATTTGAATTGTATCTGTAATTACCTTCTCAACATCTATGATAGATACAAAATTGTTATATTCGAAATTTCCAGAGGAAAAATTTCACATTTTACTGTGTACCTATTGAAATCAGTGCAATATTTTCAAACATCATTATGGTATGGAAATCTAACAATTGGATTAAAGCAGTTCATCTCTCATTTTTGTTAACAGTGGTTAATATGAAAAAGTTTTCCAGAAAAAATTTATTCCCAGTATAACCCGATACTATATAGAATAACAGACAGATTTTGGGTAACATAACTATGTATATCTCTAGTATTTTGAATTTACAATAATGAAAAACTTATAATAGAAATGTTTAAAGGTTTAATTCTAAATTATTCACTCCTTATCATCATTCTTATTATCAATAGAAAAAAAATAATTTGAAAAAATGTTGTGTGATTGTGACTAAATTTGGTTACAGGTAAGCTCTCAAAATTACAGTAAAAAACGACAAGACATAGTTTCTTTCTATTGGGATATCCTGTATATTTTCGAAACTCGAAACCGTTTTTGAGTCGTTGAATTTGAAAATATCATAAAAACTAGTTCTGATTATAAGAAAAAAGTAATATTTTCAAAGTAATTCATTGTATTAACAGTATAAGTAGGTATCGGTAACGCGATAGTTAGTTTATCCTTTCTTTACATGTAACTCGACCTTTGTTTATATGGCTATGCAGTCATCGAATATTCTGGTAGTGTACTAGTACTGTGTAAAGGGGGGTCCACACCTCACATTAATTCTTGTGTTGTACGGTACGGTACAACGATGAGGCGCAAAAATGTGTACAGGAAAACGAATAATGACACAAAGTAAATTATTGCGTCATGCGTTGTGCAGTGTTGCTCAATTTGTAAGTCGCACTTCTAATTGATGACATTATATATTTTCTTTCGATAATTGAAAAGGTATTGTAAACTGGTATACGAATCACCAGTTGGCAAAAAGCGTAAAATTATTTTTCTTTCACTATTATGCACTCCCGAAAGTATGTGTCTTGTTTCGCGATTTTTTATCCATTCAAATTTATTAGAATGGATAAATTATAAGAAATTTCGAAAATGGCCAATACTTTCATCCAGGGATAATATATTTATTGAATGGTTTCAACCATATTCATTTCTTTTTACATACAGATTCTTAATCCAACAAGTCTCCATTGTTTAGCCTTCTTTTTGGTATTGAGGTGATTCATAATGATTGAAACGTCACATTCTTTCTTTAATTCTAATTCAGTTATTAGGTAGTAATGAAAACACAACAAGAAGTACAACAGAGAGCAAGAAAAACCAAAGATGGAAATCTTATCCGACACAAATTTTAAATTTCCTTCACGAATTTGCGTGACACCAGTACGTCCACATTATACGAGGTCTGTTTTTTTTTTCAATCTCTGATAAGCTATAAATAAAAGACAAGTTCATATAAAACAATAAATTTATTACCAAAAGATTGGTACACTTACGGTTACTTCTCGACTTGATCACCGAAGAGATTGAGATATTTGTCATATCTGTGGGCAAGCTTTTCAATACCCTCTTCAGAGAAAGTTTCCGCCAATGTAGCCTAATCGTTCAGTAACAAAACAGACCTTGAAACTTCTGGAAATTCCGTAGACAAAGCAGTAATGGTAAATCTGCGGTTTTCTTTAACCATTCTGTCAACTCGTTGACCAGGTCATCTGAAACGAGAGATTTGCATCCTTTGCTCCCCTAATCATGCACATCTTTAAACATGCGACACCATTCACGCACAACACTATCACTCATGAAGTTTTCCCTATACACACCGATGGATTTCTGCAGCACTGTAGTGCTTACAGCGCATGCCCGCTTTCTTCTGCCCTCGTAGCATCTACACGGAGCGATCGGAGGTTTAAAAAAACGGCCCTCGTATATCACTATGTGCCGCAAATCCTTTGCGTTCGTTGACTGCCGGAAAGCGTGCATAGTGTGTGCGTAGGAAATGTGCGCAGTACTACGTCTACACTTAACGTAAATGTGCGTCCCAAAAAATTTTGCCGAATGATACGCAACACAATAATTTATGTGAGATGTGGGCCTGGCTTTAGAAATTGAGAGAAACATCAAAATTTGAACTTTCATCTGTTATCTTAGATTTCTGATACTAATAAACAATAAAAACATCGGTATCATTTTTAAAACTGAAAAAATTATTTTACAAATTGAAAAATATAAACTATGATGTTCTTGTATCCACTTAAATTAATACTCTACTGAACTTTTAATGGCATATTACCAAAATTTAGTCATATTATGTTAAATATAACTATAAACGGGTAATAATGACGATGGCGGATTTATAATGAAGAACCGTCTAAAAGTTAGGATTATCCAACGACTAAGCTTTTTCTAGAAACTAATTTAGCACAAATCTAATGGTTCTAAATAAGTTTTTGAACAATAGAAAAATGTTGTAAAGAATGTTCAATAGTTGTTCATCTAAACTAATATTTTTTATAAAATATTACTAGGATATGATAAGTTTTTTAGTCTTCAATACCTATTTTTCATTAAGTATTGATTCTATCTAAGACTCACAAAATAGTTTCTAAAAAACGTTAATTCTACGAAATCAATTAGAAAAAAGGGTATTGTTTAAGCAAGATCAGAAATAGAGATTCTTATCGCGAATCTTCCAAATTTGAACTTAAAATATTGTTTTATTTATTTAAGGCTATTTAACATGAAGCAACACAAGTGAAGTCTCGTACCTCGATAACAAGTATACGTATATGAAGATAGGTTGATAAATTCTTGCAAATTTATTGATATAGTACCATCTATATTACATGCACATCTAATTACTTTTGGATTAACAACTGACCAAATGTTTAGTTAGAAACTCTCATCTATAAAAAAACTTTTCTAAAGCTCTTTAGATTCCTATGGCAAATCTAACATTCCTATTGATTCTTATTTGTTTTCTGACATCATTTTCTTCCAATTTTCGAAAGTAGATAACCGAAGAGAAAAGCGTTAGTTCCAGATAATGACAGACATGATGTAATAGCAAGAGTCTCGTATAATGTCAAACATCGTGCACTATTTTGATATTGCAATTGTGCACCATGTCAAACGGCATTTAAAAATATTGTATGGCTACATTCAGAGTCACCTGTGATTTCCAAATACACCTCTGGAAGGCGTTCTTCGTAACTAGGTTGGACAGAAATAAGATATTTATAGAAAAGCTCAATAAGAAAAAAAATAGTTAAAAGATGTTCAAATTGGCATGGAAACATAAAAAGGAAAACTCCACTTAATAAGAAAAGTGATATAAAAAAAGAAGGGAAGGAAGATCAAGGGAAAAAATTGGCTTCCACAGGAAGGACGGTGGAAAAGGAAAAGACAAAACAATAAATGAATCAATAAAGGATCGAGAAGAGTGGAAAAACAGTTTCAAGAAGATTCACTCTTTACAAGGACCCCTTTTTCATGGTCACATTGAAATATATTGTTTCCATTTACTTTGATTTTCCCAACGGGACAATATCGTCATTATCATCTATTAAGTTGATAGAAAATAGATGAAAATTTGAATTTTCCTTTCGTTTATCTCTTTCTTGTGTATACATTGCAATATCTTCTCTATTTTATTGTACTGTACATTCAGGATAATTTTCACTGCTGTCTTTAGAAAGTTTCTGATAAAAAAATAGACCAAATTTATATTATCCAGATTTATTCCAACGCATAAATTGTAGGTTATAAAATTGAAGGTTGACAGAATAGCCACCATCAAGTTAATAAATCGACCTGAAACATTCCCAACGTCCTTGTAGTTAGAATTGATATTTAACTAAACTTTGTTCGCTAAAAGTCATTGAGACTATTTGAAAGTGTTTTCGTGATAGAAACAGAGATCACGACTAGATTATAGGTACCTACCGGCGTTCTATTATCGATTTTATACTAACGAAACTGATTTTACTTGTATGTTTAAATTGGTAGTTCATTAATGAAGTTTATTGATAATATGAAGGCTGAAGCCGCTTATGAAGTTTATTTCGAGAGATTGAAGAATTCATATGAAACGGATGAAAAAACAGTATCAAGTTGAAATAAATATAATTATAGGGTTAATTTCAGATACCATAATCACCTACGTACTAATATACTTAAAATTAGCTTCTGAAATTATCGTTAAAACTACAGTTATACAACAAGAAGTATTAACTTAATAATTACCTTAATTCGTATGAGTATTTGAATATTTCATTAGGTTATTTGGAAAGTGAATAAAAATGTTCAATAGTCACAACGGTTGATTTTGGACTATTTAGCTGACAAACAAGTTCACCAGGTTGCAGCAAATACTCCATTAACTTAATTAATTAATTATGTAAATTATATAAATAATTTAAAAGTGAATCAAAAATGTTCAACAGTCAACAACGGTCTTTCCACAATCGTTTTTTGCTATTAAACAGTGTACTTACATGAAAACGTTCAAGCATTTCCAACTAAAAACTTTTTTTATTCCACACAACTCGGTAATACACACGAACCGCGTGAGAACAAAAATAAAATCCGCTAGATGACATTAAACTTGGTGAAAATGAATTTCCCAGCGCTCTATTTACCGAGAATATAATTTCTAACAGATCACGCGAGAAAATGGGAAAACTACCGGTGGAAAACGGCGTTAAAGAGTAAACAACGTTTGTTTCGATTCGAAAGTTACTGGACAATACATTCCAGGAACGAAAATGCAATTGTATGGGGTGAAAGGAAAATATATCATTTTTATGAATTATAGAAAATTGAATGAAAATATATTTTTTTTGAAAATCTTACACCCATGAAAAACAAAGTTTTGTTTGTGCGTATCATCTTGCTCTCATGTATCATTTTTCTTATTCATTGTCTGTATTTATTATTATCATAACTATTGAAATATATTATTCAATATATCCATAATATAAAATTTTCAGACTCGTCCAACAAAATAGCACTTTCAGTCCTTGGAATACAAATAACTATTATTCATCAGACACTTATAATTTTTCAATTGATTTTGAGACTGTATGCGGTTTTCAAACGATTATTTAGGAACCTGTCTTTGGATAATACTGAATAGACTAACTCGCGTATTGCGATATATATATCATGTTTAACAATTTGTTTATATATATAATTCAATATTTGCAAACGCAATCGATTTATATACATTTTCAATAAATCAATACTCTACTTTAGTAATGATGAATATTTCAACTCAGTTTGAGTTAAAATTAAACACAATAAATTAAATGGACAGGAATTGAGTTAGTCACCCTCAATTTTAGTATTACTACCTTGTCGTGTTTGGGATTCATCTGGGTAGCTATGCTGATCAGGGCCATTTAAGTCGGGCAGGCTTCTAGAAAGGTATTAGACCATGACTGTAACCCCGGTTCTCCAGTTTGGGAGATTGGTGTCAGGATAACGATCACCTACCGAAAAAACACAGCACAACCAGACTGAGAAGCCGGAGACAACTGGGAAACGATAAATAACTTTGGAACAGTGAAACAGTTACGGATACTATACACGTTATGGTTGATTCACCGCAGAGGCAAACCTGCACAGATAACCTTTCATAAAGAATGTTCAGATGGATAATTATAAGTTGATCTTGTTGGCTGTTCAGAAGATCAGATGGAAGATGAAGTAAAACAAGAGCTAAAAAGAATTTGAAAGTTGGAAAAACAAGGCCAGGAATAGGGATAAGTCGAGCAGTGCGAAAAATGGGGCTAAGTGATACTTCAAAAATGTTCTAGAATATCAAGAGAACAGTCAAAATTTTCACGATCGTTTTTTAGCTAAAATTTTCTAATTCTATCAACAATTGAACAACCTTCTCCTCTTGAATTTTTTTGGAATCATTTGGTTAAAGGTTTGAAGTATAGAAAAAAACAGGGCAGTATCTGAATTGTTTCTCGACAATTTGAAATCGTCGCGAAAGTTGAAAACAACCTAATGTCTAACTCTTACAAAATATTTCTTGTTCAACACAACATATTTTCATTGTATAATCATATTAGCTAATATATTTAAAAACAATGAATAGTACTTGATTGTATCAAAAAGGTAAATACTATAGTATTTATACAAATATAAAATTAATTAATAAAAATTTAACATATCTGAACATCGACCAACTGGCTTAAATTTTTTTACTCATTATTCCTGTTTCGTGTTAAAGAAAAGAGTTTAAGTAATGAATATACATTCTTTCTGAAGAAAAAAGAAAGTTCGATGGGTTGTTATATCCATTTTGGTTAGGAGTTTCTTAATATTGGACTGGGTTGATTTTGGATAGCTTTGGTACGGATTTCTTTCCTCTGCTGTGCTTGGGATGATTTAAAATGAGGTAGTTGCACATGTACGATCTCTCAATTATGGTTTGTTATTACAAAAGATATAAAAAAAGATATTAAGTGAATAGTAAAGCGGGAGCTATCGGAGCTGCATTATTTCCCTTCGCATGACATTTAGCTGACAAACAGGTTCACCAGATTGATTGCAGCAAATACTGCATTGCACTGACGAGAATTCTTTTCAAAATGTCGCTTATAGTACATGATAAAGTTCCATAGTTTTTTTTTATTTTAAGTGTAAGTGAAAGAATAAATTACTTATAGACATACTTAAAGTGACGATGAGGAATAGGTATTTTAATCAGTGAAAATTTTGATTGTCGAAGAAAAGGATTTTCTTTGAAATGTATAATAATATTAATAAATAAGAATATCTCTGTTTACAGTCCTCTCTTCTACAGGGACATGGTGAGTTCTCATTTTACTAGTTACAGCTTATAGAATACTTCCAAAAGCTGTACTAAGCAGTATACTTTTTGTCAAGGATTCTACAATTTTGTACTGCCATTAAGAAGTGAGAAATTTAATCGTCACTTTGCAAAATATTTTTCAAATTTTGATTGATACAACACTGATTTTCAAGCTAAATAAACAAACAACTTAAAACCTGTTTCTGAAAAACTCGAAAAAAATATCTCCAAGATATCATATGGCGATTTTTTGGATTGTTTTAGCATTAAAAAAATCAAAAATTACACGAAAAATGTTTTTATCGCATATTTCTCGGAAAAGTTAAGCCAATGTCAATGAAAATCATCAACGTTATGATCCCATTATTCAATGTTGAAAAGTACAATAAAAATATTTTTTAATGTGGTCGTACATAAAATATTGTATGATACTCGCATTTGTATCATAAATAACTATTTTGATATAATACTGAAATTAACTGTACTATAATAAAATGTAGTGTGAATGGATGCACAGGATGATTCGTTTTGAAAATTGCAGTAAAAATGAGAATTGATGGCGAAAATAGTTGTTTTTTCTTCAACTACAGAAAACAGTTGTTATTTTAAGTTGAAAACGATAAATAAACAAGATATGTATTGAAATCGTTTTTAGAAAATTTTAAAATAACTTTAGCCTAACCAACTCTTTATGACAATCTTGTTTTTATAAAAACTAACATAATGCAGCAGAGTTTTCGAAAAATAAATTTATAAGAAGGCTTTTACATACTATTTGCTCAACTTTTTATAGTTAATATGGTGAAGAAAAGTATAAATAAATTTTGCTGTGGAGCCAAGAAAACTTTCTAAAACATTTAGTGCAGGGTTCGTCCTTTATATATAGATTTATAGATCTTTTTTTTTTACTTCAAAGCACCTTTTTTTGAAATATTTCTAATGAGGCATTTTAATTAGGATTAAAGAATATTAAATTGTTAGAAGGAACTTGGAAGTTTTGTTATTAGGATTGTGGACAAATGTACTTTATGATAAAATGATTTCCTCCAATTCGACAGAAAACAGTGTTTGCTATTCATTTGGAGCCCGCAGAAATGTTACCTGTCTGAAAGCAAAATAATACTAAATAATATGAAGTATGTTATTAGGAATAAAGTTTATTAATGTTAACAAAATTTAATATGAATCTAATTTTCTTTAAGGCAGAGAAAAATTAGACTAGAAGTCGCTTACAAAGTACAAGGAACTTTTCTGTAAATACGCCCTCCAATTATTGCGAAATACGGGAAGATTATATCGATTTGATTTCGATTAGCAAGTGATTGTGCATTTTTTGCATTCTAAAATAAAAACGACCTTTCTGAAATTGGAGAAGCATGCTACGAATTAAGCAAACGGATTCAAAGATGAATACGGAAGGAAGTGTCAGAATTTTTTATCTTTTGAAGAAGTCCCTTCATTGAGCCCTGCTATTTAGTCCGAGTAAATATCTAAAAGCTCTCTTTTGTAGTTTGAAGATTCGCGTAAATTATTGAGTCGCACCATACATACCCCAGAAGGAAAGGGCATTTCCGAGGTGCGACTCAAAAAGTGCATAATATGCTGTTAAGGAAACGGATAAGTTCAGTTCTTTGGAAACTGATCTCATCGCAAAACAGGAAAGAAAAAAAATAATGTAGATCAGCAATGTTGAAAAAAGAATGAATAACTGTTGTGGAAAACGAATAATCTATTTAGATTGAACTTTCTGAATTAAGGACTAACACACTTTTACAAGAGTTTCGAAAGGCAAATCGCTTAAAATTCCTAGGAAAGTTCACGTGGGTTTATCAATGGTTTTACAGATTCCAACTGGAAAAGTTTGAAATTTAACAATAACTCATTTTGGGGAAGATGAAGCTCATGGCAGTTTACTTGAATCAAAGACCAACGTTTACCAATGTTTTGGAAGAATATTTCAGGTACTATCAAGTAGAAATTCTGTCAAACCGAGGTTGGGAAGGTTCTCGAGTAGGGGTAGCATTAGTAAGCGGATTCACTATTTTATTCATAATAAATCGGCTAAGGATTCATTCCTTCTAGAGGATGCGATTAAAATGCATGGCACTACCCTGAAGAAAAAGATAACTCATGGAAGCCGTAAGGAGAGCAGAGAAGTTTAACGTTTCTATTAAGAGATACGTGGGGGAGAAAGAAAGCTCTTCCCTGAATGCATGGTGGTATTTTGAAAAAAGCAGGTTTGAACTAGGTGTATATTGTGCTTGAAGGCCTGTTTAATTGAGAAAGGAATTACAACTATTACAATCACTATGAACACGTTTATTTGGACATAAATGTAACAATATTTTATCAAAAATCATAACATAACTTGAGAAAAAAGCAGATAAACAAATAATTAAAGATGTGGAAGCTTGACAATATAGAAGAGGAAACTGTAAAATCAATTGATCAACTGATTAATCATCTAAAGTCTCATTTATGGTTTTGTGGTTAAAACCATAAAGTTATAAAATTATGAAGATACAAGATGTTCAAAGAAGAAAATATATAAAGTAAGATACATTTATTGTATTATTTTGACTATAAATAATAATTTCGGTGTGGATGTTGAGCAAGTATTAAAAGTAAAACGGGTATGTCAAGGTAGAAAAACATCTTTTTTAAAAAGAATTTTTTTATAATAATTGATTGATTGATTTCAAATTTTTTCAACTTTTTTATAATAGCTGCTTCTTTACATAGAGTTTTCAATTAGTTATTCAATTAATCTCTTTGTTTAAAAATCATTTACTTTAGACAATTAAGGCCGTTTCATAGACCTTTTAATATGTTTTTATAGATAAATCGTCTTAATTTTAGGTCTCTTATGATAACGTCAATATTTTTTCCTGTTTCGAAAACTAAATTCCAATCAGAAGAGACCTTAAATCTAAACGATTTATCATAAATACATAAATAAACAACCATTTTTTTACCACTTATATGTGAGATGGTTTTTTGTTTCTCAAATACAGAAATTCATCTCCTTAGAACAAATCATAAGTTTTTTATTTTTATATTTGAATCTATTACTATTTTATAAAACAAAAATATACTTATAAAACTATTAGATTTACCCTTATAGAAGTTTTAAGTGGTACGATGTACATTTTGCATGAGAACAGTCAGCATCGATCAAAAAGGGTTCTTCTAACGTGCAAAACGCAAGTGCTTAACATACAAACACTTCTTCAAGGACATTTGAATAACAAGCTCACTAAACTTATCGATTTAGCTCATATCCACACATATCATTCATACGACAGAATATGTACGATGTACAATAAAAACAAATTATTTATCTGATAGGAAACAATTAATGGACAGTTGGTAGATTTTTGGGAAATGTCTAATACCATTATAATCAGAGATAATAAAAGTGAAGATGAATTTACAGAGAACGTAGTCAAATTTCGTCTTCTTCTTTTAGTGCCGTCTTGTACCGAAAGTGGGCGACCATCATTTGATAGACTTCTCTATTTTACGCCGCATGAATTATATTCGAAGCTTCTGGTATTTGGAACCATTCGCGTACGTTTTTCAGCCAGGATTTTCTCTTTCTACCTAACCCTCTCCTACCTGCTATCTTGCCTTCCACGATAAGCTGTAGCAAACAGTATTTTTCATTCCGAAATATATGGCCTAGGTAGGACGCTTTTATTTTCTTAATAGTTACAAGCAATTCTAAATCTTTAGCCATTCTCCGTATTGGTTACTCTATCAGTCATTCAGGTATTTCTAAGCTGCGTCTATATAGCCACATTTCAAACGCTTCTAATTTTTGCATTGTTGCTACATTTAGTGTCCACCCTTCCACACCGTAAAGCAGCGTGGAGAGTAGTTAACATTTAGTGGCTCGCCATCGGGTACCAATGCTCAGGTTGAGGTTGCTCAAGAGCTTTCTTATTTTTATGAATATGGATCTTGTCAATTCAATTCTAATCTTAATCTCTAAATCGGGGTTCCATTCATCATTTATTGTATATCCCAAGTATTTGAAGCGGTGTACTCTCTCAATGGGATCCGTTTCTGTATACAGATCTACTTTTTGTATTTTTCTAACTAATTTTCTTACTAATCACCATAAATTTGGTTTTCTTTCTATTGATCTTAAGACCAGCTTTTTCGCCATTGTAGTTACTCAATTGAGAATCATCTGTAGATCTTCGACGTGATCTGCCAATAAGACAGTATAGCGGAGATTGTTGATTGGTTCCCCCCTTTAATTTTGATGCCCTTATCACATTCTTATAGTGCCTCTATAAATATTTGCTCTGAGTACAAGTTGAACAGCAACAGCGTAGAATGCAACCCTGTAGTCTTAGTTATTTATTGTAATTGAAGGATATGGAATAATATTGTATAAATATATATTAAGAGTTGATGTTGAAGATAATATCGCTGTTCTGGAACAACAATAACTGTAATTCCACTAAGGACCGCCACAGAGTACTTGCGTCATAGTTCAATGAAACTAATATATACCATTAGATTCTGGCAATAATATACTTTTCCATTATACGTTTTATACAACTACAAATCGTTTTTTCACACTACTATAAAATGGAAGTTTTTGTATTTACCTAAGTGTTCTTTAGAAACAGCAATATATATTTATTTTTAATCAACGTAGGACAATGTGAAATTTTATTAACTGTATCGATATTAGAGTAAAATTACGTTCAATCTTCATAGTACGAAGCAAGGTACAAATATTTGTCTGGCATACAATTTTGTGACATCTTTAAAGCATATATTTTGTAACTATTTTTAATCACTGCACCAAATTTTTCCTTAAATTGAGAAATTTCAATTCCTTAATAAAACTGAAAGATTGGCGAGTTGCATACTACAGACAGATGTATTTCATGACTGTTTTGAAGATTTAGTTTTAGAGGATTCTGCAAGCGACAGAAGATAATGAAGACGACGACCTTTCGACGAATATTTTTAGAAACAGTAGATATCCACATTACATTCTAAAAGTTGGATCCGTATGACACAAGAGTAGATTCATTTATCTAACTGCGTAAAGACTGCACCATAACATGGACTGCTGTTTTGGCCGAGAAATTAGCAAAACATCTATAAGAACTAAAGATGGCCACTCACGGTACTGCGGTGACGTTCGACAGGATCGAACGACAAGATCGTACAATTTAGTAGAAACATTGACGAGGGCACACACGATACTGCGCCGCAGTATAATCTTCGCTTTCGGTCATGTCAAATCAATATAATTTAATTTTATTAGCGTCTCTCGCTCTATGCTTAACAAAAAATGAAACTAAAATGAACCGCAGATTTTGGTGCAAAGATGGGCTCAGGTAAAATTGTTCACCGAGTCACGTTAACTTATTAGAGCAACTACGGCTGCATTCAGATATAGAATAGAAATTACTTACGGATGGATGAATCTACTTACGTGGAATTGTTGACACTGGTAACATGAGCGGCTTTCGGCAATTTTGACGTAAAATTTGTAAAAATACAATAATAGGTTTTATTAATGAAAGCGATGTTCACATAAATAAGAGAAGTTGCCGTTTTGTTCAAATATTCTTGAGTTCTAGCCACCGGAAGGAGCTCTGAAGATTTAAAGTTTATCAGTATCATATCCGCTCAATCATTGGACAGAATAATACCCGAAACTTATTATGCAATTTATACAGTTCTTCGTTAGGAATATTTAAAGGTAGTTAAATAAATAAACAAAGATTACATATACAAATATGTAATATTGCTTTTCATTTTGTTTATTATTAATAATTATCAGTAAAAGTTGAAAAGAGCCGAGTTATGGATAATTCTGCATTAACACTATGTTGGACTTACTTGAGTTCTTGACTAATTTTAATTCTCTTTTATAAGATGTTCTAAAATAATTAATTTTTTTTCACAAAATCTTCGTGTGCTTCTTTATTAACTTCTATAAATTTTTCAATTAAAATGTTCATAGCCCTACTTCGTGCATTTCTATCGTGATATAGATCATTTCTAACTTTCCATAGACACTCTTGTTCCTTGTACAACTCAAAAAAATCACGCATAAGCCATTTTCGATATTTATGAGAAAACAAATTTTAAAACAAGAACAACCGACACTGCTATAATGCAGCATATCCTCAAATCCTTTCTATCTACCTAGTTTCAACTATAAATCGACTAATTATTTCATAATATTTAATTTCATAGCCAATGTGTTTATTTTAATTGGGGAGAAAATAATTTTTTATCAAAAACTACACCTTCAGTTTCACATATATTTACATTTTAAACAATTCAAAATATGAACTCATTAGAAATGTTGGGGAAATGAATTTGACATTCCACATAGATTGTTATGAAGGTCTGTATTCAAATTTCTATAGAAATTTCGGAAACATCCAAAGTCACGTCACACATGTTTAAGGAATACATTCTATTGACCAGTTTTCATATGAATTACATTGCGGTAACAAATAATTGAAAAGCAAAAAGAGAGGATTGCATGAATTGGAATCGATTTTAGAAAAAAATCCAGTTTGTAAAAAAACGAATAGAAATACCTCACTACTTTACGTAAGTTCTAACAGATGTTTTGTCACTTTCTCTTCCTAAGATAGAATAGGAAGAATATCATATTTGGTCTAATGCATGAACATTGAAACTGAGAAGCATGAGGGTTTTGCCGATAGGTAGGTTCTTGTAAGCAGTTCTCGGCAGAAGATAGCGTGCTGTGAATGCTAGAAAATTACAAAAACAGTAATATAACGCTTGGAACGTAATTAAAGTTTGAAAAGACTCGTAAAAAACTAGATAAAATAAAATACAGAACCCAATGTTGATTTTGTAAATTAGGTACTTTTCAACGTTTAACTACGTCTTGTTTTTTCCCTTTAATGGGCACGTGATTTAAGTGATTTAACCACCGGAACGTAATCAAGGTTTGAAAAATTTCTTTTAACACTAGAAAAATCGAAATACAGAGCCCAAGGTCATCGTGAAGGGTAAAAACCGTAGAGAGTGTAGAGCAGTTTTTCTTTAAAGATTCGAATCATGCTACAATTATAGATTCAATATAGTGTTTTTCGACGTTTAACAACGTCTAGTTGCACATAAATAAGCATAATGGTGCAGCCACTCGAAAAGTAATTGTATGTGTTGCATATTCACTGGATTTATCGCCTTGTGACTTCATTCTCTTTGCACAAATCAAATACATTGAAAAAAGAGCACATTTTGAATCTACTAAGAACATCCAAACAACTGTGACGAAGGTGCTACCGGATGCTAGTCTAGAAAAATCGTTGGAAGGGTGGAAGGAAATTACTTTAAAGGGGATCAAGTTGTTACCAAAATTTTAACATAAATTATTTTTACAGTATCAACCACTTTATTTAATTGTGAGACCTCGTACAAAATTAATAGAAAATAACTTTTTATAACAACACTTGTAAAACATAAAAGACACATTTTGTAAAAATTTTTAAGTTCAAATACGGAAATAAATTAATAAAATTCAACACGGAAATCGACATTTACTACGCATAATCAAATGATTACTGAAAAAAAGATTCTATAAAAAAAGTTTCCTATAAAATTTCGTACACTTGTGAGTAAAAATGAGTAACGTTCTAAACTATTGGCAAACTTATATTTAACAAAACACGAACAAAGAATTTAAAATTTTATGTATGGAAAATTCATTAACGAACCAGACATTTTTCTAATTTTAGATTTTATATCGAGAACATAGTAGTATTGCGTGTTTATTAGATGCTATAAGATTAATTACTATTTTCTGAATCAAAAACTTTATTTCACTTACCAAACTTTACGATTCTGATTTATGCAAAAAAAACTCATATACACAATGCATATGAATGTGTCACCAATTATTTAATCACATCCGTTGTAAATGAAATATGAAAAAATACGAAAACGAAAACACTCAATCGTAAGCTTATCCTAATCACTGGAACAAATTTATAATATACGACAATATTTACCTTATCTAATTTCCTTTACAAGATATGTAAGTACGTACAACAAATTGTTGATTTGACTGTTCCCAAAATCTGATACAGAGGGCACAGAAAAAGTACTAGATTCTCAAAAATTCGGATACTTGGAAAACTACAGTATTCCACTATTAGATTTATACAAGGTAAACACCTATTGTATTCACCGTATAAAGCTGCAAAATTTTTTTTTATTTAGTTTCCAGGATATACCAATGATAGGAAGAAAACCGCAAACAATCAAAAATAACACGATTTTTGTAAACTAGTTCAAACAATTATTTTTATAAAGCTAACACCTTGATAAAATATTCATAATACGTAACTTTTCTTATTATGTTCTTTATTTCGTTTGAGTTTTAAAGTGAATGATTTTATGTGATGAAAGACAAACAGCTAGTTATACAGGGTGTTTTTATATTCGACCGACAACGCTCTACCACAGGGCGATCTCAATATATGATTCATTTTTATATAGGTATACGAACCTTTACGGGTCTAGTTGCTTCAAATTCAAAATCAAAAATTTGCGTAAGTTAAGAACGCCTTTAAATTTTTTTTCAAATTTAGAGACCAATATGCTCCTTAATAAAGTAATATTTTGACATAAACAAACTTTGGAAAAATTTAACCAGTGGCGCGTTGTCAGGGTTAGTTGTCACTTTTATACCCCATTTTTTACGCCACTGAAGCAAATTATTTTTTTAATTTTGTTTTAAATTGCCTGATTATTTCTAGTTTAAAAACTAATAACCTTTTATAGAGCAACGGTGTTGTAGAAATTTGCCTCTAAACAAAAGTCTAAAACAAGCACGTAAGTAATTTACAAATTGATTAATTATTCATTTAATTTCGAATGATGATTAAGTGTAAGTAGTTCAAAACAAATACAAATTATTCATAATCTCAACTGTAAGCCGCTTACTAAAATACACTTATTACCCAGTTTTGTCATTGAAAAACGTGTCTTTGAGAATAAATCTGGATGGGATTGAATGATTTCTGCCGCAGATTGAATTCTAGGTGTCAGATTTTGTTCAGATTCGATGATTGTTTCGTACACTAAGGACTTCATATGGCCTCCTGATAGGATTCAAGTCAAGTGATCTTAGAGGCCAACAATTGGGTCCACCCCGACCAATCCATTTTTCTCTAAAACGTCTGTTTAAGTAATTTTTCCCCGCTGCAGCAAAATGAACAGATGCCCCATCGTGTTGAAGAAGAATTATTAAATAAAATTTCTGAAAGGCCATCTTTAAGTACTCAAAAAGAACAAGTGTTACATCCATACAAATTGGCCAGTGTTCAAGCATTTGAACCTAGAGATTTTCAGGTGTGCATGGAATTTTCAAACTGTTATATACAAAAGTCTCGTGAAAATCGAAATTTTCCAAAATATGTGTTGTATACTGACGAGGCTAGATTTACTAGGGAAGGAATTTTCAACTCTAGAAACACCAAGACAAGTTGTTCCACAGTTTAGTGAGGCGAAAATATTTTTATTCGGAAACAAATTAGAGATATGCTTAGCGATATTAATTTTATAGAAAGTTTTACCATGCAATAACTTGAAGCTTTTTTAGACATATCCTTATTAAGCTTCATTCTACTATCCAACTTCATACTACAGCAAGATATTTTTTGGTCTCCCATTACAGTTGGAACTGTCGGAGACTGCAATGTTTTTGATCAAAACGCCGCTTAGTTTTATGTCTCATCCGTTTGCTAGATTTTCGTGCTTTGTTCGCGACATCTTTGTTATACTAATTTTCATTGTAAAGTTCTAATCGACAATGGTTTTAATTCAATTGCTAGTTGCACTTAATATCAGAAATGGTAATAAAATTAGCGAAAAGTACTGTTGCGAGTACGCGATTGGGCTTCTCAATTTCCGATCCTATGTTTACATGTGTAGCTGTACAGACAATGTACTGTACAGTACGCGACACACCAAAATCCATCATTTAATGTACTGGAAGACATACCCGAGCTAAGGCTGATTACCGGATTGAATACTAGCCATTAGTATACGGCAATGTACCTCAACGGTATGGGAAGATGCTCACGATTATTAATTATATTGGAAAAATGTTTTGAAGGTATGTATGTAAAGTGAAAACACATTTGACCTATAAAAAACCATATTAGATCTTCAATTGGTTCCAAAAGATGTATATGAAGATTTGAACTATGAAAAATAAAATTTGATCATTAATTATATCAGAAAATTAGTTCCAAAAAAATATGTAGATTAAAAAGCAGATTCAATTTATACAAAACAAAGATTCACGATGCGTGACGAAAAAATCACACTCCACAAAAGCAGAGGAACATATCGAAATCAAGGAGTTGATAATCTGTACTCCAACCCATGAATTGTTTTCCATAGGTCCCACGCACAAATGCTGAATTGTTGAAGGACTGGCTAATTTGGAATCCAATTTCAATGGTAGTAAAAAGTAGCATATTTAAAATTATGTATTGAACTACCACAATGTTGGAGATATATTGATTAATTAGCAATTAATCTAGCTAACACCAAGCTACATAATAAATTTTAACTTCCACTTTGTTACCAGAGGCGAGTAAAATCATAAACTAATTGGTGACCGCATATTGACAATGCGGCACAATAGCCAGGCCACAGCTCCGCGCGTTACATTACCACTGTATAGATTAATGCACCATCGGCTGTTATCCCGTTTAGTGAATTGATCACTCCAAGATTATATTTGGAATGCCCTGTTGGCACAACGTCGCTAGAAGCTTGCACAACTTATTTCAAACCGAACGTTTAAATGAATAAGAATTGCGGACATTTCTTAACTTTATTAATGTCTTTTGGTATCAGTAAAAATTGAAAAGGATAACCTGGAAATTTTCAACACAATCACCAACAAAGTGTTTCCAAGAAAAGTTATCTCAACAGCGTTGATGATTTATCATGTTTTCGATGATTTTGTCCTACAACTTTTTCAACTATAGAGATGATATAGTGATGATTTATGAGTATAGCTGCACTTTTATTTATTTTATAAGTTATAGTTGAGTGAGGATAAAAGCCTATAAAAGACCACCAAGGGTTGTAAATGCACATATCCGGATTTCTTTTACTGATTTGGAATTTATTTAGTTTCTCGTTCAATACATTGACATCCTCTTTAGTGCTTAACGTTGCAAATTTCAACCAATATTTAATGATGATCAAAACTGCTTTAGAATATTGTTCCCCTCTAATAATGACAGATAACCTGAACCAGGCATCATCATCAACCATCAGTAACGGATTGTATAATGCAAGGAAATTATTTACATACTCTAACTTGATAATGACAAAATCATAATTAAAGACAAAATCACAAATAATTTACTACGCCGACGACGCTGTTCTCATAGCTGAGAATGAAGACCTACAGAGAATGCTATATAACATCGAGCGAGAAGCAAAAAGAATCTGAAAATATATTGACGAAAGACTCAATCCCTCATAATAAAAAAACCAAATCGTTGTATACGATCAAACTGAAACTTATGCCATGAACATAAATGGGATTAGCATTACCAGTAGGAAAAACTCAACAAAAGATTTGAAGAATAAGGTAACTGTGATACCAGGCTTTTTGAAGGACATCATGGAGATATAATGTCAATATATGTCAATAAGAAAAGTAAAAATCTAAAAAACCTTCCATGGCATATGCCGGTATGACAAAACTCCTACTCCGAACTCCAACAATAGGACTACCAGTGGAACAACAACATGGTACAAATAAAAGTAGAAGATGTCAGATTGGGTTAGATGTAGAAGACAGAGATATGGATAGCGTGGTTCATGTACGGAGAGTAAAAAGATATCAAATAATGTTTACCAAAAAAAAAAGACCTTCGATTAGACCACACAAAGAATTTTAAAAAAAGAGGACCTCAGCAACTCAGGAATCGAAGTTTAAAAACAGGTCCTAAAAATGTTTGGTCGAATACTATTTTTTATTCTCTCTAATATAATATGTCGGGAAAAAACAGTAAGAACTTGTCAGGAAACATTGAGAGCTGTATGAGGCAAACAATATACAATATTATCAAATTTATAAAACAATATGTGTAAAACGTTTTCTTCGGCAACACAGTCTGCGTAAGATTCTGAGCTAATATCTAACAACGATAACGTTTTTGTGATTCCTTAATTTTCGAATACAGTGAATTGATTGAAGTTAAACTTTGTTCTAATATTTTCATCCATTTCATCATTTTAATCTTCACTTTCCTCAATTTTGTGTCTTAGTTGAAGAGCAAATGAGATAACCAGTGACAGAATGTCTTTTTCAAAGTAATCCAACAGTTATAAGTGGAGGCATTGTTACTACGAGAATCCTATAATAATCGAAATAACATTACCATGAGTGGAGCTTTTGAAGTTTTTGTAGTTTCCGTGAGAGGTTAGATAGCGTTAATTACCAGTTGAGCACTCTAAGTGATATCGAAATGTCTTGTTCTGTTTGTCTGCATTGATTTTTTTGCTAGTACTACTTTGTTCTTGTTTCGTTTTTTATGATGTCATGTCTAAGTGAACAACGTGCAGCTGTTAAGTTATGTTTTCTACTGAAGGCAGCTAATGAAAATGACGCTGTGGGGAAATTCAGAAATAGCGACACATCGATTGATGACAAATCTCTGTGTGAACGCGCATCAAATATCCAAATCAGTGAAATTCTATATCTAACTTTTGTCAGTGTTCGTCTAAAAATACTCAAATTGTGGCAGACAGGAGGCTATTTTTTCCATGACAATGCAGCTGCATACACAGCCATCTACATTCAATAGTTTTTATCTAAAAATGGTGCCATTGTCCAATGTACCTTAATCGCCTGATCTGATACCGTATGACTTTTTCTTATTCCCGCAATTGACAAAAGGCATGATAGGACACTGATTCCACAACATTGAACAGTGGCACCGGTGGAAAAAAATGTATTCTAATAAAAAGTATAAGAATCAGTTGGTAGGATGTAAATTTGATTTATGGTAGACAAAAATGGAAAGTAAATATACAACTGTAGCATTGAATGACACCCTTAAAATAAACCTATAAAGAGGTACCTACCAAATGAGCTATATAACCAGCCTTATTTTTAACGCAGCCACCTCTACTTTTATTATTTCTGATAAAATCGAACTTAAAAATTGTTGACGTAATTTTATCACGGAAATAATGATCCTGTTAATTGTGTGTGTTAATATGCTGACAATTAACAGCACTAAAATTTGTTTTTGAAAGATAAATGCAAGAAGAAAGTATAGATACATAATAATATAAATTTGGATGACTAAAATAATAAAGATGAGAGAGTCGGCTATTTACGGCTTTAAAATGATAGAATGATAAATATCTAATATATATACAGAACGCGACTGCTCTGAAGGCCCCATAAAACTAGTAGCTTTCAAAATGTAAATTTCATATTTGAATAGGATCACTAAAGTTTTGCGCAGAATATCAACAATAAAAATTAATATTGGAAAAAGATAGAGAAAAATAATAGGGTTAACATATTAAAAATCTCATGCATAACTTTGGAGAATGATTTATTCGAGAAAGTGCTAATGGTCCAGTCATCTTATTCCAAATTAGGTAGATATCTCGGAAAATCGTATATTACCACGTAAAAACTTGTATTTTGGAATCCTAAAACTATCCTCAAAATTCACATATAATTGGATGATCGCAAGTTTTAAAATCAGAGGTCAAATGTCTCAAAAATCGATTTTTTTGGCAAATATCTCGTTTTCTATGGGTTTTACTTAATGTTTAGCATTATTTATTAACTTTTAAAATAAATTCATTTTTTTTGGTTACTTATCTCTTATTAATTGTTAATTTATTCAATAACACTTACCTGGCCTTATAATTAAGAAATTGATGAGGAAAATACTTAAATTGTATTTTAAATCTAATCTAATTTATACTAATGACTTTCTATATAAATTTTTAACTAATGTTTTTAATAAACGTAGCATTTCATGGATTTATTATTATCAAAATTAATAAAAATTTCGAGAACAAGTTCTAATTACAATTCTCTTCTTCTTCTTCTTTTTCTTCTTCATCATCGTCGTCATCGTCTGTCTGCTACAGAATTTCTAGTTCCTCTTCATTACCGTCTTCAACGACATTTGTCTCAATTCATTCATGATTTCTGGGTCAGAGATTCTATCATCATTAATATCGGTCTGATATGGTACAGCGTTGAGACAAGCTTATTCATTACACTGGCTGCAAACTAAAGAGCACTGTAACCCCGCTTTCCTGCATCCACATCTTGAGCCACTTTTGCAGTTACAGAATATTGCATTGAATAATTCATCTGGTATAGGTGGTAAAATAGTGATGATAGGTTCCAGGACTTCGTTACGCATTTACAACCCCATTACTGGGGCTGTAAAGTCTGCTCTAACTAGTTGATAATACTCTGACCGCGCGCTCCACGCTCTCTATCACTGAAAAAGTTGTAAAGTTGTAAAGAATTAAATTTTCTACAATAATAGCGTAAATCCATATAAAACGAGATATTTGCAAAAAATCAATATTTGTGACCTTTGACAACCGACTTTATACGTGAATTTTGAGAATAGTTTTAGGTTAGGTTAGGTTAGGATGCCAAAAAACAAGTTTTTACCTGGCAATATACTGGATATGTCGATTTTCCGCGGTGAACCCCCTATAATGACTGGGCCATAAATAAAGTAAAGTAAAGATTTTAACCTAAATGCATAAAAGCTAGTATAGACAAAGATACACGAGTTCGAAATGTTTGCAACATTTATTTTAGATGCATCGCCGACGATGCCACATTCCCAACAAAAGAGGGTAACAACTTCAACATCGAGAAGGTAGCTGAATCTTGGTTGGATTCAAACAATTTGAAATTAAACTATAAAAATAACATTTAGCTCTACAAAACGAGGTACCAGAGGGGAATCTGTGAAATTTTTGCAATGAGAAAATTGCGCTCCTCTATTGACAGAAAGTGCGTTATGTGCACGATTTACTTTGCTTTGATCATGTTATTGATAACCGCTTAGTGAGATTTACTTATAGGACTACGCAAATGGTA
The DNA here is from genome assembly GCF_026250575.1 of Diorhabda carinulata. Classification (NCBI taxonomy): domain Eukaryota; kingdom Metazoa; phylum Arthropoda; class Insecta; order Coleoptera; family Chrysomelidae; genus Diorhabda; species Diorhabda carinulata. The sequence goes on from NC_079462.1 coordinate 20,251,015, forward strand.
TTGTATTTATAATAGTCAATAAATCTTATCGTATCGTATTGATTATGGATACATGTTGTCAATAATGGAAAAGACTGTTGCTGCTGTTACATGTGCGATTATTGCTGTAAGTTGTGAGAATAGAAAAGGGAGGTGGTGGCAAAGAGAATTTTAGTAGCACGAAACTTGATATCTCAGATACTCTTGGTCAGAATGATACAATATATGATAAAAATAATGAACAATATGCATAAATAATTATAATAAACTTATCTGATCTAAGTAAGTAAATGAGAATGAAATTGTAAAAATGGGATACACGGATAAACAACAAACAACAAAACTCTTTCATGCCAAGCCACCCATTGTTGCCGTGTAGTTATTGGGATACTTTTGACAACAGTGTTAGCAGCTTAGCCTTAAAATATTCAGCTCATCGGTATTTTTCTATTTGAGCTTTAAACCATCTGGAAACCGATCAAATGTTTACCTCGAAATTTATAAGGGTTATTGAATTTTTGTACGTGAACAAAATTTCAGTATAAGGAATAAAGTCAAACAAAACATCTAGAAAAATGCACTTTTTAGTACGGTTTACATACTGGTAACGTCAATAGTTTCTGTGCATTGTAGTGTTGCTGGACAACTATTGGTAATTTTCAATATTCTACCTCGTCGTTTGGATAAAGATTTTGTAGAAATTTTGACTCGAGAACCGTTGTTGTAGATTAAAAAAGGCTTTCATTACGCTATATAGAAGAAGCGACCCTCACAAAATCACGCCGGCTTTAGTATTGGCTTATTTATTTGATTGAGAAACCACCTTTTTGGTGTACCTGCTGACTGTTTTTACTAGTAGCCGTCTCTTTACGAGACGTCGTCTTTCTTATCGGGAAAAGATTTTTTCTGACTGGACTACATCCTTGGCCAAATGTCGTACTTGTGGCCAAATGACGTGCTTTTGGTCAAATAGAGGCTAAGAGCAGATTTTATTCATATGAATTTTTAAAAGATAAATTCTTTATTTTATTTTTTTTACTCTAAGTATTTTGAAATTTTATTTTTTTGAAAAGCTTCTTATTATTTTCATTTAAATTCCATATTTTGTTGAAGATAGGTGTCTATCTTTTTCCTATTTTTCTAATTTTCAGGCGAAAAATATATACAAAGTTTAGTCTTGGACAAAACCATATGACACCTTTATCTTAAAGAGTAACAAATTTATAGTGAACCATGCCTATCTTTTTTGTAAGCTAGCCAGAAACTATGGTTGCCACCAGACGGAAAAAAATAGAGTGATAATGATAAACCATCAATAGTTGATATCTCGAAAGACAATATTGTTCGTAATATTCGTGAGATTCGTGACAGACAACAAGCTAACCTTAAGTGGCCCAAAATTGGATGTTCAGAATGCGCTTATTCAAGAATAATCGCGATAACCGTGAGCCCAAAATCAGATTCAAATGTTAAAGCCATGTATTGATTTTTTGAATAAGTTTTAATGGTCTTAAAAAACACAGATCATATGCCACAATCAAAAATTAGAGGAAGATAAATTTCACTACAAATATTGTCTACATAAGATTGTGTCTGACACCACCATTTGTGATTTTGAAAATAAAACTAATCGTGTTAATCAGACTAATACATTAAAATTATCCTGGAAACGGAGACTTTACTACCACAATCGCATATATTCTCGTGTTGAATAGAATTTCTATTATAGCACGACCAATATGCGTTGTGTTAGAAATTTCAAGACAATAATCAATATCAAAATATATACGGTGAATCAATCTAAAGTCAATAATTGCTTACCTTGTACACATATGATATGCTTATAATGTAAAGTACAGATTACATCCATATTAAAAACATCTAAAATTCAAGTTTATCCATAAATGCGCATACCCTCTGCCAATCTGGTCCTTGTTTAGAAAGTGCACTTTGCAATTTCTTAGAGTGCATTTGAGAAATATTAAGGCTGTTTAGATAACACATTTATTTAATGAAAACAATAACAACTCAGTTTTTATTAGTACATTTTGTGTATTCAATAGAATTAATTACTTTGTATCTACTGCCACTGGCCCAGAATCTGGACAAAAACATTAGACTGAAAAAGTACTGAAGTTCACCTTGTTGATTACTATATACAACTTTCATTTACGTCTTTCTTTATGTGTTATTACTTATTATTCATTAGTTGTTGCATACAATTCTTCATTCTGTAATCTCACGTTACCACAAAGATATACTCAGTATTAAGAGGGCTATTCATAAAGTAAGAAACTTTTAGGCCTGGATGATCTAGGCAAAGCGTTGATGATGTATATTTTAGTGTCTGTCGGCGCGGCGTTAAGCTGCCGCAAAGGAACATGTTGCGATTATATACCGCCAATTATTTTTTATTTATTTCAGAAACTGTCTCACTTTCTTAAAAATCCTCGTTATACTTTTCGAGGTTATACAGTTTTTTGTTTTGAAAAGAATATAACCTATGAAAAATTTGAAATTTGTAGTTCCATCTTAGGCAATGTATGAAATAAAATTTCAGCTGCACATACCACAGATTGACAATGAAAATTCTATTCAAGTATTTTCAATAGTTTCCAACGATTTACATCGATTATTTAGAGCAATGTTTATTATCTTATCTGCCCAGAACAAAGAGAAAATTCAAGCCTCTCATTTTGATCAACAATATATTTACCAGTTATTTTCCTCATATACATTTTATTTATATCAAGCCCTTATATCGTCTTTCTAACCAGTAAATAAACTGGAAGATATATTTCTGTGACTGAATCAAGAATATAAACAAGAATTCAATAAATATAGATGTACAAAGCAAAAGCAACACCTTAAAACTGAAACTAAATTGAAATATCTGAGTATTCACGACATATTCATAAATTTTTGAGAATCTGAATGAGTTGCATCATAGTCTGAGGTATTAGTGAGTTAGTACAGAGGTCAAAGTGTAAAATATGCACCGTCAACTCTGTGGGTGAATTATTCGATGCTTAGGTCAACCATTAGTTGCAAACATTAGGGATTTCTTGAATGAAATAATTAGGTCATAGCTATATGAAAGGGTCCTTGCTACTTCAATATATCGAGGGGGATCAGCTGATAATTTGTTTCGTTTGTTTTTGTTCCTTTTTGAACATTAAAAGTTAATAATTGTTATTTTTTATTAATGCCTATGAGCAGCGTAATTGACAGGTTACTGGGGCTTACAAGTTTTGTGCTTATTAGTATAAATTTGTTTCAAAACATTGTGTGTTAGTAAATCGTTGATAACTGCTCGATAATAATTAGTAAAACAACTAGAATCTATAAAGAAACTAATGAAGTAACAAAAAGATATTGTAAGTTGATTTTCAAATTTGAAATTTCCACCAAAACCGAAACGCGGCGTTCGAAAACTCTAACAAAAATCTCGTTCTAGGTTAGGACTTGCAATTAGCTGATAGGTGATTTATCTGATTAATGAACATAGTTTCCGAAAAGCCTCATTGACGGAGTATAAACGAATAGTAGAAGGGCTTAGTCTAAATATATCAATTTTAGAAACAGTGATATTAGATTCCTCAGAAGTAATAGCCTTAAAACAACTTATTAACATTATTTGTTATGTTAAGTATATGAATAAAGCACCAATTGTGATAATAGTTTTAATAAAATAAGAAGCATTAAAACTTAAATTTTTAATGCCGATTGTATGGAAAATATAGCATGTAACGCAGGATGAAACCAGACGGCACAAGTTTTATTCAATCCCTAGTCACACAAAATATTATCAATGCAAAATTAAATTTTTGTTTTTAAGATATAATATAAACATCTCTGAATGTTTTAACTTGGTAACGCCGGTTTGTCCCGACAATATTTTATTTAGGTGCATAGTATACAAATCAAATAACACAGACAACAGATAATTTGAGGTTAGTTAGGCAAAACCGTCCAACGTCTAACGTCCGTTAATTGAATTCTTAAATGTAAAAATATCATAATAGTTTAGCGTGTAACATATTTCAAAATGCATGTGGCTTGAAATCCCTCTATTACTGAATATGGGAACCATCTTCCAAGAAAAATTTGTAGTATTCCAAGCGCAGTCCATCTACCACTGTATCAAGAAATATCCGAAAGATGATACACAATAAATCACGTAAAGTGACGCAGTGGAATTTGAAATAAATTACGAACAATTATTGAAATTGTCGAATCATTGATATCTCTACTAAAACGTTAATGTTCTTCATCTAAAATACATTATCTAAACAGTCTCCATGACATTAATGAGTTCTTAATGAATAATGTTTAGCTAAAAACGTAAATGAAAAAAAATAGGGTAAAATGCATCTGGTTTATTCAAGCAAGAAGCAGAAACATGAAAGGTTATGACTAGTCATTTAATAAAGAAAAACTACATATTCTGTTGGATGAATATTCTAACTAACTTTTCATATATTTTGTGTCACAAAAGATATACTTACAAATGAGAACACAGAATAGAAACACGTATTATTTAGAATGACATATTTAAATGTTCTTCTTGAAAATTTAAAGATAAATTAACACAACGAGATGTGTAATGAGTAGGTAAACATGTATGTATCTGAGTTAGCTCGCTGCACTACTCTACCTTTTTGTCACGCCATGCCAGTCAGGTCTTTTAGTGTGCCAAAAGTTAATCCAATTGTTCGATCGTGGGAACTTATCCAAGTGATAACTGAACGATGCGGATTCATTCTTCCCTACAGATTATAGAGATGAGAATATCACACACAGCAAGGATATGAATCGAAACCAAGCAATTAGAATAACCCAGAGTCGTAATTAGCACTAGTAGAAAATCGATATTTATATTCCGAATATTTAATATCTGAATGATAACTTTTTGTCAACGGGAATGTTTAGTTGAAGCTCTTTTAACTTTGCAACAAAAGCAGGAGACGAATTCATGTTATTGACATATTTTTCCTCTTAGTCTGTGTAATAATTTTGGGAAATTTTCTAAGCAGAGCTATTGTGGAAAATGTAGAATTTGAATTGTTAAAGACTTACCAAGTCTGCTCCATAATGGCTTTGGGATAAATATCATTACGACATTGACTAATACGTTTAATAATTATCAAAAAAGTTGAGAAGAATGTTTTGTCAAAATTTTTATTGCCACTTTAACCAACTTCTTAATAATGCAATTTCTGTTTCACTATTACTTGTATTCGTGTTTCATTTGACATTTGCTTCTAGTCAGTTAGATCTCTAACTCTCTAAAATATGGAAAAGTTTTTGATTCCTTCAAATAAACCGATGTCATTAATTTTTCTCCTTCAATAAACTTTCAATTAGATATGTATTTACTGCTAATTTAACTATGAGAATAAACACGTTGAAAGTATTGGTACTGATGTGTGTCCTAATTTGTCAAAATTGAAACACGTTTTCGTTCCGTTAACTGAAAATGATAAAAAAGTTACAAAAATCCTTCTTGAGATTAAAATATCAGAATATTAAGTTTAGAAGTAGCTCATATAAGCAGTATAGCAACAAATTTAGCCTATTTTTATACAAGTTGGTTCAGAACTATGAACATTAATTTATAGACCTGATTTATATGTACACTTTTTTAAAACTGAATATGGAGGTACATGTTATAAAATAACTATTGAATCGTTTCTATGAATGAGTTCCCATTTTGGAGATGATTATAAGACATTGGGATAGTTAATTTCATGTCACCTTCCACTTTGTCCCATATGATTAAAAGTAGTTTTCTAAAACTAGCCAGGAATAATATACTACGCGTTTATAGGGTACGTAATTATCAACAAACTAGCCAGAAAAGATATGGCAATACCCATCAGTCAAAAAACTCTACAATAGATCAGGAACATCGTAATACCGATATAATAGATGAGAAACAAAATTGCTCGACAGTATTTTCAGATGTGGTACATGCCAATAGGCTGCTACGAAATAAAATGTAGTTAACACAATATCCAGTAATATTTTCAACATATATTTCAAATAGATTGCTCAGTATTAAAGAGGATTCTTCCGCAATATCATTACAAGCACAGCTTGTTGCGCACAACGTTACTATAACAATACAAAGATATTCATCCTATCATATAACAGAGTATCTCTAGAAGCACTTGACTCTTATAAAATTGAGTTAAAGCTAGTGTGGAACTGCATCTAATCTTTGAAATCATTGGGAGTAAATAGTAAAATTAGTTTTATGTGGGTACATTGCCTCCCCGGAACATACAGCAATAAACAAGCCGATCATCTGGAGAAAAGGCTGGACAATTCTTTCATAGGACCACCACCTTGCATAGGTTTCACAAAAAGACATCAAGTCATGGTCTTAAAGAACTAGGAAAACGAGAAGGTCTGAAACGATCGAGAAGATTTCTTTCCTATTCCACAAATTGGTCTGAAAAGGCCCTTTCATTGAACAAAGACGAGCTAAGGAGATACTGGTATTCTTACTGGACCCTGTCTGGTGAACTACCATCTGAAGGACAAAAACTATGGTACTTACATTCGGCTTTTCAAAGCCAGAAGAGGTAAGTAAGCATAGCCTCCAGACAGGTAACTCACTTTGCAAAGTAGATGTTTTCGAACTGGTGAATAGTCCGGAGTACACAATAGATTAACAAGTCAAAGTGTTATCGAGGTAAATTCATGACCTTACGCCCTAGCTCATCTAATCTAATCAAAACAGGATAACTGATACTCAGAATTAAAACAAATGGCAATTAGCTTTCGCGTGAAAATATTTTAGGACACATTTTCAACATTTCTCGCCACATGATATTGCAGATGTAGAAGGAATAGTAATAGTTAATGTCGCAGATGACACTCCATTACTAAATGTAACATAAAATCAAAATGAATCAATGGCAGAACAATTTAATTGTTTCATCGATTCTTGATTGAAAGATCAGGCATTCAGAAATCTTTACATGTAGATTTCATTAATAAACTATGTAATAATTACTAACTCACAAGAGTGAGAAATATTTGGGCATAACTTTAAAAGTTATGACTTAGATGGAAAGAGCATGTGAAAAGAAAACATCTAGAACTAGTAATACACTATAATCGTTACTACTGGTTATTAGGCCAACATTCTAAGTTATCGGTTTAAAACAAAATTTCAATACACAAATACTAAAACCGGTATGCCTCTAATTCGATCTGTGAGGGTACACATCAACAATCAAATCTTTTCACAACAAATTATAACGCAATATAATAAAGACCCCCCGTTACAGACATAACAAGGATCTTCGCAGAGATTTAGGTATCCAACAGATAAAGATAGAATAGAAAGATTTGCTGATAAGCACAAAGCCAGACTACATCTACATGAAAATACTGAAGCCTTGTAGCTCCTAAACCATCAACAAGCAGTACTAAGATTGAAAGGAACTAAGTTATTAGACCTTGTAGCATCTCAGCTTACTCTCTCAGGTCATAGCAGAGCACAATGAAATACGGTAGCTATTAGAATCAACTAGGAGACATCAGAGAATGGATCTGAGAGTTTAAGTAGTTAGTTTGTAAGAATTATTAAATTGAAAGTAATAATTGATCTTCAAAGATTAATTTTATTCAGAAGACGCACATTTTAGGACTACTATTTGTTCTAACATTATTATACTTAATTCTAGCTTGAATAAATAACAGGAATTGTCAAAAGGAAGACATTATTTTAACTTTGATTAAAAATATTATGCCTTCATCTCCTTTTTAAAATCAAGAATGTTTAAGTCAATCTCAATTTTCTATGTAGTTCTTTTTGTTTGAGTCGATTAATAGGTAAATTTAAGGATAGGCTCCAACTAATTTCAATTACATCTAATCCTTTGCTTTATTACCTTCGTTGAATTAAAATTCAAATATTAAACAATATAACATTTGATAAATTGCCCAGTTCAACGGAATCCATTATATATCTAACAGAATAAGTAGATTTTCTTAGTACCATTGTATACTTCTATCACGGATTAAAGTAGACACAAAATTGAGGCAGACAGTAGCAATGGAATGATGCACATCAGTAGAAAAAATGACAAAAATACTTACCCTACATCAAATTCGCCCAATGAAATCTCCACATTTAACGCCACTCGATTTTTTTGGACAAAATATTCTTGTCGTACTTTCCACGACAGTATCAAGATGATTTTCTATTACTACTACATGCTATTTGGGAGGTGAGGGATCACATTCATTTAATATATTAATTGACTTTTTTTTTTAATTTTTTTAGTTTTAAAATTGTTGGTCTCACTGTGGGATCTGATTGCCACGTCAGCAAAAAACTATCATGAAACTAAAATCTAGATATGATACATTGTGCTCTTCGACTATAATATAATTAGTTATGTAAATAAAAAATTCCCAACAAATACTGAGTGTTCCAAATACGTAAATTAGTTCAAGTTATGAATTAAAACCATAATTTGTTCACCGATACTGGTTGTCTGTAAAATTATAGGTCCAAGTGAACGACAAATATATATAGTTTCTAAGTATATCGAATTCAATAAAAATTCATTCTCTATTAGAAGAATCTTTTCATCAATAAATAAAGCCGGTACAGCTATACTAAGCTAAATATCTCAAGAACACTTACTAATACTATATCTAATCATTTACATTACATAGAATACGATGTACACCTTTGAATACAAAACAATTATCGAAAAATTGTTAGTCCAGGAAAAATTGGTGAGTACCGAAAACTATTACACGTCAATTATTTTATGCGATCCTCTTCAAATTGCCCTACTGATGAAATAAATGAATGTTACCATAGGGCAACCACGTGCCATATTGTTTAAGCCGAAATTGTTCAAACAATTGCAAGGAATTGTTATTTTTTAACCGGAATTTTTTTTATATTCTTTATTGAAATACAAATTAAAAAGGTCCTACGACTTTTCACGTTAAAGTTAATATTTTTAGAGATATTTACCTTTTAAGGGTTCGAAAAATCTCGAATTTGGGTACTTTTGACCCATGAAAAATATATTAAAAAAATATAAGACAAATTATTTTCTTCAATTTTTCATACAATAGTTGATAATATTCCGAATAGAAAAAATTTCATTGTTTTATATCTGCTTTTTAATTATTGATTTCTTGCTCTCCCTAATATACGTTGCTTCTTAAGTTGGAATTTTTGGAACCGTTACTGATATTCACACTGAACAAACTCGTGTCGTGTATCATTATTTCTCATTTATCTTAAAAACTGTTAACTTATCAAAATTGTTAAGGAGAGAAATGTTATTCTAATTAAATTTTCTACGATTTGTCAGCTACAAATTTTTTTCTGGAAACAATTTTACAATAGTATTTACGTTATGTCGGTGAAATATTTTCCGAAAGACTTGCTGATAATTCAAATAAAATTGCTGAGAAAAGTGCAAAAGCAGTAGGGCAAATTATTCCAAGTCGTCAAAAAGGTTCGAACAAGAATATGCCATGTTTTGCGACTGGCGTGAAAAATACGATGTAAAAAGTGCCGACGAAAATGTGATGTTGGCTAATTTTTTTGATGTGGTAAGAACAGTCCTCAAATTTTCAGTCAAAAACATCAAATAGCTCTTCATTATGGTCTAAATTCTCCATGGTCTAATCAATGATTATGGTTAATAAGAATGTCAACATTTCCCGTTATTTCAAGTTAACAGCTTTAAAAAAAAACTTAAAGTGTAGACCATCTAAAACAGTCGAAGGTGCTACAAAGGAAGAAGTTGAAACATTTATAAGGGATGCCCCAGACAAAGACTATTTACTAGGAAAAGTTATCGCATTAATTAGCATTGCCGGAGGTTGTCGAAGGGAAGAAATTTAGAAGTAGACGATGTAGAGGATACTGGTTATCAGTTAGTGGTTTGTATTAATCACAAAAAACACATGCTCGACGGGTTTTTACTGCGATCAACAGCAATGCTGTGCAATATTTGGATGTGTTCAGAAAATATAAAAATTTGGAAAGCACCTTTCACTAAAAGCACTTTTAGTACGCTACAGACAAGGAAAATGCGAGGCCAAAGAGCTGGAATACACACTGTTGGCAGGGCACCTAAAAAAATTGCTGACTTCGTCAACGTTGGACCTGATATCAATGTTTTAAAACGACATACTGATGGAAGAGTTCATCAGTGGCAGAAAAATGGTGAAAGAATCCGTCGAGTGCAAAAAGAAAATAGCAAGAATGATACAAGGGGGTGAAATTTTTGTACAAGTGTTAAACCAAAACCACACATCTTCCAGCATTATTAAAAATAAAGAAGTACATCCAGTAATTCCTATAATAATTTTTTCTGGTAACAGTAGTTGCACCATTACTGTTAACATTCAAAAATTAGAATAAAAGTTTAGTTATTGATGTTAATTGAATTTCTAATTATTTCTAACGGGATTGGGAGAATTTAAGGGTACTGTAAAGTACGAGGATACCGTAAAGTGCCATTTTCCGGACTGAAATTAGTACTATTACTATTAGTAATAATAGTACTATAACTATTAGTAAATAACTAATAGTTATTTACGTTATAATCCGCGAAGTGATTTAGTACGGTACGAGATAGATGTTTATGGACAAGGCAACGAAGGATCCGAGTCAAGAATATCTAATCGGGTACCGTAATAATAACTTCAATACTTTATATTACTTATTTGTTATAATCATAGTAATTTATGCATTTATATCCAGAATAATAAAATATAATGATATTTGAATTAAAAAAAAAATATTATTTGTATTTTATTTTTTTTTAATATATTTTTCATGGGTCGAAAGTACCCAAATTCGAAATTTCTTGAACCTTTCAAAATTCATATCTCTAAAAATATTAAGTTTATCGTGAAAAGACCATTTTTATTTGTATTTCAATAAAGAATATAAAAAATTTGTCCGGTTGAAAAATAATAATTCCTTGCAATTGTTTAAACAATTTCGGTTTAAATAAAATGACACGGGGTTGCCTCATGGCAACATGCATTTCTATCATCAGTAGGGCAATTTGAAAAGAATCGTATAAAAAAAATTAGGTGGAATAATTTTCGGTACTCATGAGCCGTTTTCTCCTGGACTGTGAAGGTTTATTGAGAATTTTTTTTATTATATAGTAGTAGTAGTAGTAGTAGTAGTAAAAACTTTGGAGAGACAACCTATGTATTTAGATTATTTATTTTTTTTTAATTCAGATCACCCAGTATATCATAAATGCGTATAAACAATATTCTAAGAACGTATTAAAAATCTTAAGTTTATGTACAAAAATAAAGGTTGTATATGTATAAATGCCTTGTAAGGAATAATATCAACTGTATATCTATAGGTTGGGTCACTTGTACGACATATTTCGAAACTAGCACAATTATGAAATTAAATGTATTTTTTCAATACGAAATTTCCGTTGGAGTGTTTATTTATACCAATACCAATCAACCCATAACGTAGCGATAGCACAGCGTTGAGGGTAAGCTATTGAAAAGATGGCGGCAAGTGGCTCGATTTTTTCAATTGAACAGAAAAAAGAACTACTATGGGTGCATTCCACTAAGCACTTACGACAATGATGTTCACGACTAAAATCTTTCCCGTTCCACTTAGTCCAAACCCAAGTGGAATGGATTACGAGGCGTTTTGAGAGTTGAGATAAATATTATCGAATGGCAAAACAGAAAAAATAAAGCGAAATCATTAAGAAGTTATGTTGTAATTTATAAGGCGTCAAAATATTAATACAAATAAAGTATTTTACGCATAAATTAGACGTGTACTCTATAAGGTGAAAATAACATCGAAGCAACTAACTCCTGATCAGTTATACCATTTATTATCAAAAGGCATACGCAGACGATGTAGTAATCATTTCAATATCGTAAAACGAGCTTAAAAAACCTGCAGAGTCTTCATGTCAGTGCAACAAATTCATGGGTATTTTACGCTTCTTTTATTTTATGCTTAGTGGAAAGTGAATCAATGTTACTTGGTTACGTGGAATTCGTGCTTCTGCTTGCAAACTATGATCCTGTTCTAAGAGAGGATTCAATGTATTTCATACGCCCACAGGTGTGGTGCTCCACAGTTCCGAAATCTCTCACTTCGAGAGATTGTGGATATAGAATTCGTTGTATACATAGCAGAGTTTGTACATTGCAGCTTCTGCTAAACCTAGCGTCTCTAGATATCTACTGAGATGGCAATGCCCTGACAAGAATCTTATTAATATTTGTAAAAAGTTGGAAAGGATTAACCCGAGGCAAACACACACATTAAGAAGTCCAGACTAAGTAGAAAAGAATGTATACCCATCATATTAACTTTTAACAAAAAGATAAGACTTCCCAGAATCTCCCATAGAACTCAGAGGAGTCTACGCGCGCAACTGTGACGCGAATGAGGATGAGAATCTGTCGAAATAACAGGGGTGGTGGAATGTTCCTCTTCGCACCCATCTGCGGATTTATTCGGGAGTGGATGCTTAGAGGAACGGGACACCACTTTAAATATTTTTATCTAAAATAAAGGTCTTTTGGGGATTCAATATTGATATTGTATGACAAAAATACAAAACATTAAAACTGAATTTCATCTAAGACGATAAATAATAGCGATTTTAAGCAAAAAAATGACTGCAGGTTAATAAAATGTACTAAAATTGAAGTTTGTGGGTTGCAGTATATTGAAAAACTGACTTGCAGTGTCATTATCAAAGGCCATTAAAAACTTTTTAATAAAGGTAAATTAAGTTATCTTAATCTATACAGATCTGTAGCTTCCTTTTGGCCGGAGAATTTTTGAGATACTGTCGTAGAAGTGAGCTATCCTATATACTAATAATAAAGCAGGGTTGGCAAGAATCCCATTTTTGTACAAAACCCAACCCATCCGAATTTTTTTGAAAACTTTTCTAGGTTTTTGTTATTTTTAGTATGGAACAAAAATATTTTGTATAAAAACACAGGCCACCAGAGTTTTATTGGTTTTTTCAAGTTTATCCAAGGAAAATGCTGGCTACAGAAAAATAAGACATATCACTTTTTTCGGAAAATATATTCCTAATGTTAATTTAAAAATAGAGAAAAACTATTGAAGGAAAATTCTAATATTCATAATATTTCTCAATTTCTGTATTTAGTTCCATTTTGCTGTGGTTTCATTAAGAGAATCTAAATTTAGATTTATATAATGTGAGTTGTGGAACAGACTTAGAGTAATTGAAAGTATTAATAAAGATTTACAAATATTACCACAAAAATTCAGGTGAATGTAAATTTGATTAAAAAACTGTAAATTGGACAAGATATAATAATTTACATAAATTTACATACCTGTGTCATATTTTACAAACGTTCTTACAGGTTTATTGAATTGAAAACTTTCCGGCGTGATGTTTTCAATTTAAAAATTTCAGTTTCTTCCTCTTTAGACTTTTTAATATTTATTTTTATAAACATAAATATTATTTTACATATTTTTTTGCAAGTTTATTATCAACAGTTTTTGAAAATGGATGTATTAAAATGTTCATCATAATTCATTACAATGTAGTCAATAATGAGTTAGAATAATTTCTGGAATTTGTAGTAATGAAAATAAATAAGATAAAAAAAATCAAAAAAGTATGGCATTGAAAACTTTCAGGCATGATATTGTAAAATTGAAAATGTCAGTTTCTTCCTGTGTTAGAACTGTTCATATTTATTTTCTTAACTAAATGTTCTTAATTTTATTTCCATTTATTAGAATAGTTCTAGAATAATTTAAACAAGGAAATATTATTAATTATATATATTTGAATGTTTCTGAATCCTTCTCATGAGAAGACTAATGATTCTACATAAATAAGAAACAATGTTGTTATACAGTAGAGACTCTAGAAGAAATTTTCTGTTGGAGGAATAAATTTAAAAACATAAATATTCTTTTACATAGTTTTCATTTTCATTATAATGGGGTACAATTATTTATCATTATATATTACTGCAATTTGATATGTAGTAATAAAATAAGATAAAAAGTAATGAAAATAGTATAATATCTATAACTAATTTGTCATATTTTCAAGTCGAAAATTTCCCTTTTCTTTATATTTATTTTTATTTCTGAGTTTCTTCCTTCAGCTTTTTATACTTATTTTCTTGATTGAATGTCCATGATTTTCTCTGAACAACAAAATATTATTGATTATATACAATTGTATGTTCCTTAATCCTTATTCTTGAGAAGGATAATGATTCTGCTTATGACCAAAAACCGTGTTGCTACATTGTCCATACTCTAGAAGAAATGAGAAATATATTTGAAAGATTAAAATTCTTTCACATAATTTTTTGCAAGTTTATCGTCATTTTTGAAAATAAATGTATAAAAATTCTCATTATAGTGGGGCAACATTATTTATTATCATTAATTACTGCACTTTGACTTTGACTTCATTAAATGTGACTCTAGCCACTTCAATGTTGACAGTTTCACCTCAATGATTTTGCATTTAAATTTTCAATTTTCTGAAATTATTTGTTTTATCCGAAGTTTTGTCTAAATTAATGAATAACAATGAATGATGATGAAAAAGAAAACATCAGCGATGAAGAATTAATCGAATCCACACCACCTGATCTCAACGAAGAAGGCAATGGGGCCGTTCTTAATTCGTTGTCGGATAAATCTCGTGCAAGGTACTAAAAAAATGTAACGAGCTCTTTATGAAGTAGTTTTACCAGAAAAAGGCGAAAAACCCAACGGAAAACGTAGTGCTCGCTTATTTTTCAGAAAAATCTGAAATCTGGAAAAGTTCTACTTTATGGTCTACATTCTCGATGATTAAAAGTACTCTCGCAATAAAAGAAGATGTTCACATCAACAAATATCCAAAACTCATCAATTTCCTGAAGAAACAAAACAAAGGGTATACTGCAAAAAAATCAAAACCAGAGAAAATATAATAGAATTCTTATTATATTCTTATGCGTCGTCTAAAAAATGTTGTGTACGCCGCGGCTGGAATACTGAAAGTAGCACTTTCAGTCCTTGGCATACAAATAACTATTTCGTGTCATGTTCTGAAACTGAAAATTTCCTTTTTCTTTGTATTTGTTGAAGTGAAAATATCAATTTTTTCCGTTTTCCTCCTCCTTAGAGCTTTTTATATTTATTTTCTTGAGTAAATGATCATGATTTGATTCACTTTTTTCAAAATTTTCAAAATCATTTAAAGAAGAGAATATCATTAATTATATATATTTGTATGTTTCTTGATTCTTATTCCGGAAAAGGATATTGAATCTATTATGTCAATAAAACCCTGTTGTTAGACCCTTGAAGAAATTAGGAATCAATTTGAAAGATTAAAAACTCTTTCATATAGTTTTTGCAAGTTTATCATCAAATTAAATGTATGAAAATTCTTGTTATTATTTGTTATTATTTATTATTGCAATTGGCAAAAAAGTAATTAAATGGGATCAACAAAATACTAAAAGTTTAGTATGAAAACCTATTTTGTATGATATTATAGAATTGAAAATTCATTTTATTAAGTAAATTTCATTCTCCTTTAGCAAAATTTTAATATCTTTTAAACATAAAAATATTGTTAATTATGATTATTTATATGTTTGTTAATCCTTATTCCTGGTTATACTCTTGTCACAAAATCTGTGACTACGAAGAAATGTGAAAATATAAATATTCTATAACTGATTATAACATACAAAACTTATTTTTAGGTTTTGGGTTTCAAAAGTAAAATGCTATTTTTATATACTAATTATTTAGTATTGCATACTTTTCAAAAACCCAGTTCAATCAAAAAGTCAGGTGAGTTTTTGTTACTGTATACGCCCAAAAAATATTTGTGAATTTTTCTGGACTAGATTCACTTTGCCAACCCTGTAATAAAATGTCTTATTACAATAGAAAATAATAAAAACATATCAAATATTTTTTCAATACCTATAGGTACTTTGTGCAACCTAATTTAAAAAATGGTTACCATCTAATGAATAGGCAAAACATTTTATTCACTTTTATCACATTCAGTTTATTTTCATTTACTTTTTTTAAGTTTCGGTTAATTAAATGTTTTAAAGGGTTAAAGTGATTTTTTTTCACGGCAGTCATTTTATTTTTGATCGGTACTATAAAAAGTGCATTTAAATTGGAAATAGAATTTCTTTATAAATAATGTGGATATATTTAACTATATGTTTTAATAAATTTCTCACAGTATTCGTTTTCATCACAATATTTTTCAAACTGTGTCTCTACCGAACATTATAGAATTAATTAAGTAATTTTTGTCATATGTTAAGCTATAATTCCAATAGATAATGTAATAGACATTGTCTTAGCTCTATTTACGGCTGAAACAATTTGAAAATATGTTTTTGAGAATTTCCATTGCTGTCCTTACGATTTATTGAAGAATACATAACTATATCTCTCCAATACACAATATAGTCCGGTCAAAGTAAATAAAAGAATAAGAGAACCTACATAAATTCCGATCAAGCTGAAAATCAGTAAAATTGTTTAAAATATAGTTAAAAATAAAATTGTGAAGGTCCCCAAATTTTTTTCAGAGACAAAGGTCAAAAAATAGGTTTTTCAGCAAAAAGGTAAGTTTTATCATAAAAATACGTCAAACAAAAATTGTAGATAATAAAATTATCTACAAAAAACGTATTAATACTTTTTTTAAAAACCATCGTTTCTGAGATGTAACGATTCAAAAAGTTGTAAAAGTTGCAATTGTCATAATATACATGAGTGCGCCACGTATAACATCTCTAGAGTTGTAATAGCTCAACATCAATCGGAAAACTATTATCTACTTCTACAAAATGTCAAAATCATGTAATATTTTTACACGTAATAACTGGCTGTGACACTACATCTGCATTTTACAGGAAGTGTAAAATAACAGTTTTCAAAATGTAGAAAAAAGATTTTGTTTAATGTGCTGAAGTTTTTAAAAACAATAATTAAACTCGACAAGTTATTACCAACAACATTCGCTTTTTTCTTTCTATGAAAGGAGCTCCTAAAAAACTACCGGCTTAGATAAGTATCGATATGCATGTTTCGTTAAAAAAAAAAGTGAAAAACAAGTTCAATTGGCTTGTCTTCCTCCAACCTGAGTTGCTGCTCATCAACATCTTTTTCGGGTATATGTATTACCAAGTTCAAGTGTGACTTGGCTGTCAGCTAGACACTACAGACTGGGGTTGGAAGTTAGTCAACAATACATTAGAACCCGTTCAAACTTTATTCCCACCTGTGATGGAAAAACTGCTCAACACAATTTTTTGCAACTGCAATTGAATCACCAAATGTGGAGAATCCGTTTGATTCCAACGGGGCGACATGCGATACATCACTATTGACTCAATTCACATGCACTCAGAATGAAGATGAAGAAGACGAACAAAAAGAAGAAATTGAAAGTTACGACTCGGACGATTAAATTTCACAACTGTGAAAATCGCTTCTATCTGTTCAATCTCTACTAATTTCCTTTATTTTGCTATAGTTTCAAATTAAACATGATCACAACAGACCCGTGGATATCATGATTGCAACTTTTTGTATCATTATATCACAGAAACAGAGGCTCGTAGGACAAAAAGTATTTTTATGTTTTATGTAGATAATTTTTTGATTTATAATTTTTGCCAGAGTTATTTTTACGATACTTACAACTTACCTTTTTGCTGAAGATCGCGAAAAACTCCTTGTTTTGACCTTTATTCTCGAATAAATTTTTTTTTCTTTTCAAGTATTGTTTTTAATTATATTTTGAAGAATTTACTGATTTTTAGCTTGGTGGAGATTTATGTAAATTCGAATGTCTAAATTGACCGGACTAATAATAAGTAGTCCCGTAGGTAATATTACATACAATAACACTTTAAGATAGTCTAAGATATGTACGGCTACTGGTACACATGTTTTATTTCGAAATTAAATGCACTATATAATGGCTAATTTAGGAATAGGCCTACCAATCCGTAATAAAAATATACTTTTTTAAGCTGAGCAACAGAGACAAGCTGGATTAAACAAAAAAGAGGCTCAACAAAAAAAAATCAAAATAATATACAGATCATATCTCCTACTTTAAAAAGTTTTCATCGATGCTTTTCATGTTATTATTCTAATCCACATGAAAATGCGCCATGATAATTAAAACCTTTTGGTAAATTGTCCTTTTTGTAGGACACAAATATATTAAAAAGTTGTGTGGATGTGGACCTATAACGACGATAGGAATTTTCTTTTTTTTTAAATTCTTATTAAACACATTAGGGCGCGAGCATTTTAGACAATTCTTCATCTTGTAGACATCCTTTGAGGAATTCGTCTTGCGTTAATTGTCCGTCGTTGTTTTCGTCCATCTTGGCGAAAATATTTTTGGCCCTTTCCTCGGCCGAATCGGCAGGTCTATTGGAAGAACACGCTCCCAACATATCATATATCGCCTGTAACAAAAAAAATCTTGATACAATGGGAATAAATAGATCAGAAGTTCACTAGATTTACAAATTGTAGTCATCAAACGCTGGAAGGATTACATTAAAAGGTAATTTTATGACTATAGGTTATTTATTTATTTCATCACAAAGCATTCGTGACTATATAATTTGAATTTTCGAAATTCACGTTAGGGATATCAAATTCATGTTGTTAGTAGTATTCCTGCAATATAATTGAAATGAGAAATATGATGTTGTCTAGTAAAGTTTATACACGAACCATCAGGAACTTCATCACATTATATTCTACACATTTTCACATAGGATTGCTTCCATATGATCTCAAACAAAAACTCAAATCGTGTAGAAATCTGTGATATTAGACGTAAGTATCTTCTTAGTAACATACTTTTATTGTTTATTGCAACAACTTCGCAAGTCATATGACACTTCTTTTCAGGGGTAGTCAGTAAAGTCGAAAATTTCCAAGGGAAAAAATATTATATATCTCTTAATAATATAGATTATGTTTATCCACGTAGTCATACGGGAGAAATATAAACAATCTTCAAAATAACTAATTCAGGACCGCAATATTATTGATTGAGGTTTTGCCCCGATCCACTTATAAATCAAGTCTTACGCTAGAAACTGAACTTGTTGCAGCGTGTCTACAGTGGAAACACGAATTCGAGAGAGTCACATCTCAGAATTAAAATGAATCGTACCGAGCAGCGCTGTAATTAAATACTTGCTTTTAAAAAAGTTGTCTGCAATGAAGATTCATATTTGGTAGGTAGGTGACATAATGAGAAGATAAGTTTTAATTTGGTGGACAAACTACTACAGAAAAACATGCTGGTGGACGATTCACAACCGCTACTACACATGAAAGTGTTAAAAAGTTCCATTTGACTATTACTTGAAACTTGAAAAAATTGTCTGAACTATAAGTAAATACACAAGCAAACTCAAAAAGACATTCGCAGTCATATTTGACGCAGTATGACAAGACGAAAAAACTTTTTTTACCAAGATTAGTAACAATGGACGCGTCATGGCTCTATTATTATAATGTATAGGCCAAAATATACAGTATAAAGGTTGACAGCTGCCGAAACAGTTCAAGAAGATGTCATGCCAACTGTATTTTTGATTGCTGAAAGTAGTCACTGGTCTGCGAATGCAATAGCCGCAATAGTTTAGTTGGGATTCGAATTAGTTAAGCATCCGCCATATTTCTTTCTGGCCCCAGGTTTTTCTAACGTTATAAGAGCCCCTTAGTGGTAAACTATCTACCTAATTAGCCTCATATGTCCATTTTTAGACATAGTCATCTCTCTCCTTCCTCCACGCTTCTCCATCTTGGTAGAGTCCCATCCATTTCGGTCCTAGTCAGCTTTTTCTAACGTTATAAGAGCCCTTTAGTGGTAAACTATCTATCTAATTAGCCTCATATGTCCATTTTTAGACAGACATCTCTCTCCTTCCTCCACGCTTCTCCATCTTGGTAGAGTCCCATCCATTTCGGTCCTAGTCAGCTTTTTCAAATTGTTCAAGCATTACATTTGTGGTCTTCCTCTTTTCCTCATATGGTTCTAAATCTCCAGTGTATTAGTATCTTATTCCATCAGTCGCTTTCCACTTTAACTCTGCCACGTGTCTAGAGACATCCTGTAAATTTATTTTGTTATGGATCCAACTATTTCTTTTGTTGTCTGCCAGTTTTATATTTAACATTCATCTTTCCACGAATCTGATTGTTTCCTCCATTCTATGGATGTTTTCTTTTATAAAATTCCAGTTTTAATAGCCTTATGTGAATATCAGAATTACATATTGAATTTCAGGTAATGAAGTTATTTTTTATTCCTCACTGTATATGACAGATTTCCAAATGAGGCCTGTGTCAATCTTATTCGTTTTATTTCTTCAGTTTGATTTTCAATATTCGACTTTATTATTTATCTTAAATATATGATATTTTTTTACATCTTCTAGATCTGTCCGTCCCACTGTAATTTCTAGTTTTCCTTGTTGATTTTTATTACTTCATAGTTTTATTCCTTAATCATGACATGCAGTTTCTATTTTTTAATTATTATTGACAGTATATCCTCCGGAAATAGCAGGTGATTAAGATATTTCTCGTCTATATTAAGGCCTCAAAGAAATTCTTTGAAAATGTCGCTTTTCGTTTCTTGATTAAACAGTTTGGGTAAAATAATATTTCCTTATTTATCTTTTCGGCATATCTTAATTGGTTTTGTTTGTACCCTTAATTTAATAGTTAGTGTGGTTTTTTCATATGTATTTATTATTAAATCGTAATAGTTCTTTCAATATCAATCGCAGATTATAAAAAAACTTGCCGACAATTTTGTTTGATCTACCATGGGCGTAGATACCTTATTTTATAAATTTATTATTCTTATAAATACTTTTAAAAATATGTGTATCTTCTGCGAGAAAGTATTCGTTAAAAGGCAACAGAATCAGTATAAATTGGCCGGCATTATACGCCTTTATTTAGACAGATGCACTTATTGTAGTCCTACTTGGAACTTGAGAAAAAAATCATTATAACACCTCGTTAATTTGCTACAACTGAATATTAAATTGTAAAACGTAAATTGACGAGTAAAATGTATCTGCCTCTGAGGAAGTTTGATTTAAACAGGGTACCAGACGTGAACTGAGCCCTTTTTGTACCGCATTAGAACTTCGGTAGTCTTATGTCTTAGGCCGCTTAGGCGTATTTATGAAATATTGATTGATCCTCGCATAACTGTCTTCTGCAATTGATATTGGAAAAACTATACTTATAGTCGATCCTTCCAGTCTGTAATGAGTTTTCTACGATGCAGTGTTCTATACTGTGAAAAGAGTTTTAGAAATCAATGAGTGCCATATATAGTAGAACTTGGTTGGTTTTTACAATTTTAATTTCATGATTAATAGATTGTCATTTGTATTAAAACCTTTTAGTTGTTTCATTTAGATGTTAATATCTCTACTTTTTTGCTTCACTCCAGCTATTGGTCATTTATTTGCTTTGTAGTATTTTTTTGAATTAGGATATTTAAATTTTCTCGTCTTATTTTCTCTTTGTTTTTAAGCACTACTACATCCTCTTCGCGATATGTTACCCTATATTTCTTAAATGTGATTTATCTCGCTATTGTTAATTTTTAGTGAAATCTGAGTTGATGTTCTCAATTTTCATTCTTAATCTTAAGGTTTTTGTTTCGTGCTTAAAAAAATTGTATAGTATTATTGTATTATTAGTATAAATTCCTTCGTCACTATTTTTTATTCCTTCTGCAGAAATCATAGCGGACACAAATTAATGGAAAATCAGCACATCGAGGAACTATAACCATCAGGAAGACTATTAAAGAGAGTAACAGAAGAACTATCAAGAAGGATATTGAAAAGAATGCGCGAAATATACAGCAGGAAATGATAGAAAAGATAAACAAACGAAATGAAAATATGAAATGTTTAAAATCACAATTTAGAAGTACATCAATTAATAATATAAAAAGTGTAGAAGAAGAAAGACAGACTCATTGGTTAGTTTTTGATTGGAATGGGAACATTTTCATATAGGATATGGATTGATTTCAAGTATATTTGTTGATATAGATGTTGATTTTTGGAAAAAGTCCGCCTTCTTACGTGCGTGAAATTAATTATGATAATGATTTTGACGTTAAGATGGATTTTCGAACCAAAGAGCTTTCGGAGGGTGGAGATGGGTAAAGGTTGTAGGCAGGTACAGCTACAA
Organism: Diorhabda carinulata; assembly: GCF_026250575.1. NCBI lineage: Eukaryota > Metazoa > Arthropoda > Insecta > Coleoptera > Chrysomelidae > Diorhabda > Diorhabda carinulata. Next base: position 20,273,318 of record NC_079462.1, read on the forward strand.
TTGTATTATTTCCTGTAGTCGACCATGAACCTGTAATCTGGTGTACATCCTCAAGTCGTGGGTGGGGTTAGGAGCACACAGGCAAATTTAGAAAACATTTCGTGCACCTAGCGCACACTCCCTGTGTCGAATCCGGAAGATCGTTCGACGAGCGCACAAGAAAATTGAGCAAACATACGAACTTTTGAATAATTATTATCATTAAGACAAAACGAAAAACTATCAGCAACATCTACGATTTTCCAAAATGAGCAAATGTTCAATATTATTTAAAATATTGATAGAAAAAATTATTTTTTCTAAGAATGAGTGCATTTTTGGTATTAGGTTCAAAATAATTGGAAAATTGCGTATTTTGAATTATCCACAAAAAAGCCTTTCAATTTAAGAATGGTTAGGTTAGGTTAGGTTAGGTTAGCTTAGGTTAGGTTAGATTAAGTTAGGTTACGTTAGGTTAGGTTAGCTTAGGTTAGGTAAGGTTAAGTTAGGTTACGTTATGTTAGGTTAGGTTTGTAGACTTATAATCGCATTGATGAGAAAGTATGTTACTTTGCTGTTAACATTATTAACTATAATTTTTCTTTTTTTATTTACGGTAATAAACATTTCAAGATAAATACAAGGATTGAAGATACCGTTTTTATACCTGCAAATGGGCGCTCGATGCAACGTCCTATATAACCTGTGCGCTAGAACTACCGTGCGCTCAAATCACGTGCGCTCGATGCACGCATTCACGTCGAGATTTTAATAATTTTATGTTTGCGTTTTATCGTTTTTTCTATTCATTCATATTGAATTTTCCGTTTAATCACTTTAATATCCTCCATTTCCTTTTCTCTAGTTCTATCAGTGGTCTTTTTTTTCACTTTTCAATATTCTTACTGATAATGTTAGTTAGTCGATGTATCCATTGTCTATCACCTTTGCGCCAGGTTTTATTTCTTTTATATTGATTCAATACATATGTATTTCATGATTTATTTTTTCAATATCCAATGTCTGGATATTTTATATGATATATGTGATATTTGAAATATCACACGTCTCTAAAGATCTATTTCTTTGTTTTGGGGATGTGGGCGATTTCATTTTTAGTATAACCATTGAAACTCATCTTTTGCCTTAAAGAAAAGAGTTCATTGCATAGATAAGTGGTTCCTCAACGTACTTAATAATTACTTTTGTCATATGTGCGGTAAATCAGTAGTTTGCAGATATTTCCTCTCATTAGAAACGCTAGAATATCGGTGTGTCCATCTTAATAGAAACTATGTTTGGTAATATATTTGCTAGTTTCACTATGTGAAGTACCAAAGAACTTTCGTGAAAACTGTGAAAAACACCGCAATGACGACAAATTACTAATGTCAAGGTGAAGAAAATCTTAAAATAAACTTTCATTATAACCATTAAAGTGTTGGTCATGCCCTATCATTTGCTTAAACTGATATTTTCTACCCCTTTTACTTTAACAGTCGAACCGGAACACGATAATATGAAAAAACAAGGAGTTCTTGTCACTTCAATAAAAATATCTGGGCGTTTTCCAGTCCATTAATTCACTCAAACTCGATTTGTGTACTCGTTGTTTGGAAAGTGAGAGGAACGGTAAATCGATAGTTAAGTAGCTTATAAAAGTAAATGTTTGCTTCACTATGATAGGTCTTTTCAATGATTCTGTCAGATGACTCTTTTAGTGATAGCTGCCCTTAAAAAACTAGTGTCTGCATATTGATTGATCTTTTTCAATGGATTTAAGTGCATACAGTGCGTAGCTAATTTATGGAACAAATTAATTATTTTCTGGACAATTTATTAAAAAAATAAATCGTTGATTTTTTTTATATTGAAGAGTGGGTCTTCTAATATTTCATTTGAAAGTTCTTTGAATAATGTATTCAGCAGTACACATTCAACTGACTAATGCTTATACATAGAAAATGGAAAAAATAATTTCATTTAGTCAGATAATATTTTCAGTTGACGAACTGCAAAATTACATGCACATTCTTCTTGCACATCACATGAAGTTTCCGAATGAATTCTATTAACTTCGTCTCTAATTCGGTCTAGCAGCTTTTGTAGGTGTTACGTTTTATCTATGAGCTTTAATAACTCCAAAAAAATATAGAGGTGTAAGATCTGGAGATACTGGGTGCCACTTATCGTCTCGTAAAATATGATTGCTGAAGTTGAACAAATACATACAATTTTCTTTATTAAGGCCTCCAATTCAACAACCATTGGAACAGAATTAGCTCCGCTAATGAAAAGTTTCAAATTTGTTTTTGAAATTGGCACTAAAAATAAGAGTACATGAATTTTTTATTAAAAAGGATTACCAATTGTAGATAAAATTATTTTCTCCCTTCAAACTAATGATCTAAGTCCAAAAAAAATACCATGACGTGTCTTGTTATGTATTTTACGTGAGACGAACGATCATTTAAAGAAAAATAGGAATAATGCACTTATTGACAAATAGTATATAATTTAATGTCACAGAAAATATCTGAAAGAAATGTCAAAGATGGTGATAGAAAAATTATACCAAATAAACCTGGCGGATTGAAGGACATACAAGTTTAAAAGCCCCATATATAAACGGGAAATTCCTTAATATTACTCATATTGGGAGTGACTCAGGAATCGTCAAAGGAAGTTTAAACTCATTTGTCTTTTGAAAAAACTGGAATTTATTATGAAGAAATGTGTGCAGAAGAATGGTTTTCAGATATTCTCATAAGAATATAACCAGGATCTGTAATTCTTAGAGGTAACGCTCCTTACCACAGCCGACAGGTAGAAAACTTACCAACCACCCAATAGAGAATAGCTCCATTTTGTAAATTGAATTAATAAAATTACTAAAACACAATGTCATTAATCTTTGGAATAAGTAGTAGATGAAATACCGCGAGAACGAGGCGTAATTTAATTCGATTGTCACCTACAACTATCGAGTTAAACCCAATAAAACTTATGATCTCAAGCATACAAGTCTTATTATACATATTTGCAATTTTTTAGCTGTGTAAATTTAATTGACATTTGTTGCCACGTTCACCAATATTCACCAAGTTACAAAAAAATTTATTATACTAATACTTATATTGATGATAAAACACTAGATAACATAACAAATCTTCAAAATATTTGACAATAAAGAATTGAATTCGAAAATTTGTTAGTAATTAATTAGAGATCCATTCTTCTTTTTAACTAATATTCTTGGCACGGAATGAATTAAATTTCATTTAAATCTGGGTCTTTCCATGCTGTTTCAATGGCTTCCCATAGCTCTTCTTGATTTCTAGTACGGAATTTTTTTCAGCAGCCACCATAAATTTTCAAATGGGATTTATATCAGGACTATATGCAGGCTACGGCAAAGTCTCAATATTGTTTTGTCGAAACCATTGTTAAATTATGCGGTGTGAACAGGACAATTATTGTTTTCACCATAAGTTTGATTTATGATGGCAACATAATATTGTCTAAAATATTAAGGTAAACTTGAGAGTTGAACCTTGCACAAATTCTCCAAGAAACGCCAGGTCCATTGATACTCATCCAAGCCCAAACATTCAATGAAAAATTTGCCGGACTTACTACTTCCTACAGATCTAACGTATCGGCACAAGGAAACGTCTTGTTCCCATCGCTCCTTCACTCTGGCTGCATTAAAACTTAGATGAGTTTCGTAAAAAATAATTTATAAGGGTCTGCAATGGTCAAATTTTTTCTAAAAAAAATTAATAACTCAAAAAGTTTGTATTTTTCGAAAAAGTTTTTAGACAAAAGTATACTAAAATTTTACGTAGATTTCAAAAATGTATTAATATATATATATATATATATATATATATATATATATATATATATATATATATATATATATATATAGGGTGTTCTATTCAAAATAGCAAAGTTACAGTAGAACCGGAAGTCGGCCAACTTTGAAAATAATTTATAGAAAAGATCGTATCCGAAAACCCAAACGTAGAAATTTTCATGATTTTACTATAACTATTTTACCATATACAGATAGTTGTATCTCGTCGTGGGACACCCTGTATACATTTGTTACTATATGTGACTTGACCTTTGTTAGTACAAAAGCTACAATAATTAGATATTAACCTAAACATGTCAAAGTTATAAAGGTGAAAATACTCCCCTAGTATACAATAATGGAGTGTTTTCGTTGGGCTAATCAGCTTGTTCGAAATTACTGAGCTACCCTGGTATTGGGTTCGTAAATAATTCCGAGAATAGTTTCAGATACATTATAGTGAGTTATAGTAGCGAATCATAACTCATATTGTTTGTTTAAAATTATAATTAATTGGACAAAATCTGTTAAATAATTAATATATAAATTGATAGGAGGAAATAAATGTATTATTAATTGACTCTCCGTTAAAAAGTAACCAAGTACATCCAATATAAGAAGAAATTGATTTAAAAGCTACCGTACTATAAGTTTAGAAGTATGAAAATGATGGGTAATGAATGAAAGCACCTGACATTTTCCTTTAATGGCCCACTTGAGGCCTTCATTTAGCCAAGCAGTTGTCATTAACATGGATTTACACTTCAGTTAAGGGAAGGATTGCGATCAATTACTGAAGAGCATTTCATCATAATAAAATGTAAATTATAAGCAAAAAATTTCTCAACAGACAGGAAAATGATAGATATTCTGATATTTGATGCTTATGAATTGATGGGAAAATTGTAAGGGAAAATCATTAATTAAAGTCAGTTTCCAATTTTTTTGATTTTATTGGAAAGAAATATTGATAAATTATCTACTAGCTTCCCTGATGAAAACATTATTGTCGTCGATTTTAGGTTTTTGGTTTTAAAAAAGAAATCACTCAATATACGTTCAAAGCCGTTGATAGAAAAAATGTTTCAAGCTCTATGAAAAAAAAAAATGAAATTAAGTAAAGGAAATATTTTTTTTATCTATTTATCTATTTTCCAAGATTTCCTTCAATTCTAGCTATTCAGGCATCAATTTTATTGAAGTGTGAACGACAATATGTCTCAATTATTTTTGTTCTTTAATTATAAGGAATGCAATCAATAACATCTTTCCCTCTAGCAGGTGGGCTGAAAATTTCGTAGATTAGATTAAAAAAAAATCTTTTTTGATCAAATTTAATATTATTATTAATATAGTTCTCTTCAAGGGTGTTACAAAGATTATAGAGATCATACTGTTTTTCTATACCATTTTTATAACATTAGTCTGCAACTTGGTGAACCGATTCTCCAGCCAAATGGCTGACGAAAGGGAATTGAGCAGCCGCAGCCGCAGCTGTACCCGCCAACCTCCTTTTAAATATTGAAGTACACAAAAAAAATTTTTTCAAAAAACCAAAAAATAAAAAAACTTTTCGAAAATAAAAAAAAAATTTCAAAAATAAAAAATCTCAATTCGAGAAAAACCGTTTTTGCTTGCAAGTTGTTGAAGGATGTTTGAACGCAACAAATGTTCATCAAGTCAAGTTTTGTCTTCAATAGTATGTTTTCCAAAAAGCAATACTTTATTGATACACGAATCAATAATGACAAAATTGTAATTTGGGCAAAAAAGATTTGGCAAAATCGGTACAAAATAACAGAGAGGGAGTCTCGTGCAGTATATGAGTTTTTGATTAAGAATGGATTACCAATTGTAAAGGAAATTGATTTTTTCAAAAAACCAAAAAATAAAAATAACTTTTTAGAAATAAAAAAAACACTCAATTATACTTCATTCGGAAAGAGTGTAGAGTAATAAATCAATCCCTTTCCTGGCCACGATAGCCGTAGTCACATTTAAGAACAATTCATTATTTAACCTTAGCAAATGAATCCAACATTTATTTTCTAAGAAATTTATTTCATCAAGTTCAAATTTCCAACTATATTTAGTTATCGGCCAAAACAATTCCTTTGGGGTATTTTAAGAAAGGAATGATGTTGACAGGTAAATATTTCACGCCCTTTATAGTATATACCTTACCAGACAGGTTAATATGAAAACAATTTGTAAAATGTTTCCTGGGAAAAACGATAATTAGGTACATTTTGCAAGATGGTAATAAAACATTGAAATATTAAATATATATATTAAATGGTTATTGATAAGTTTCAGTTTAAGAAAAAGTCCTATAAGAGAAAATTCCCAATGCACAACTGCATTTCTAGCGCAGTGTTTGTCACAGAAACGTTTACAAAACTTTGGTGAATTTTCAATATGTCGACCTTTGAAAACTATACTCCAATACATAAAGTGAAGACGTATGCACTCTCTGTTAACGAGAAAGCCATGGCTTTAACTGTATATGGTGCATTGAAATATCAGTACCCTTCAGTGAGTCTGGAAGATCTAACAGTATGTGTTCGAAGATGACAGTTCTAGTTGTGTGTTGGAGAAGATCTTATTTACGAACGATTAAGAAACTCCAGGAGGGAGGAAAACCTATTTTTTATTTGTACAAGACTTGGGTTAACGAGGGACACACTGAAAAATATGGCAAAATAAGACGTTTAACAATTTTAGACAAGTTTTCTTGGAAGGACTATAAACAGGATTGAGAGCTCCATCAGGGAAAGGCAGACGATTAATAGTAACAAATGCTAAATCTTATTCCAGCCGGATCTGTAATTGTTCTTGACAACGCCAGTTACCACTCGAGACAAGTTGAAAGTTTACCTACGACGTCATGGAGAAAACAAGACATTATTAACTGGGTAATACAAAAAAATATTACATTCAACAATGACTTGGTGAAAAACGACCTTTTGTCAATTGTCAAAATAAATAAAAATCCCCACAAGAAATATAATATTGATGAAGTGGCAAGAAATCACAAAATTACTATTATTCGTCTTCCACTCTATCACTGTGAACTCAATCTGATCGAATTGATATAAGCCCAAGTTAAAGGCGAAGTAGCTCGGAAAAACACAACATTTAAATTAAAGAACGTTAGAATATTACTAAACGAAGCTTTAAAAAACGTTACTGCTAAAAACTGGCAAAAATACATTCAGCATGTTATCAAACAGGAAGAAAAAATGTGGGAATTAGACAACATTATTGATCAAACTATTGACCTCTCATGATTAATTTAAACAATTCATCCACTAGTTCTTCGGAATAAAATACATATATTGCAAATATGTACATACTTTAAATATGTTACTGGAAATATTTGTAGACTGTTGTATATTAAATAGTAATCTGTAGTTTAGTATATTTTTTATTTTTATTTTTAATACTTACATGTACATACTCGTATTTATAAATAATTAAATAAAAATAACTGTAAATATTATTAAAAAGCAATAATAATATTTTATTAATAACGAAAAACCCATTGCAACAGCTATGATGGTAAGGGTCTTACTTTTGGAGAGATCAGAGGTTGGTGTGAAAGTATTAAAATAGAGAAAGAAATAAAGATATCCTTCAATTTTGGAAAGAAAAAGATGGCCATTCGGATTATCTATTTTTCATTTTAGTACGTTCAATTATGGGGAAAATATATCTCTGCCCAGTTACTTATTTATCATTGGCATATTAAAATATTCCAAATTTTGGACGTAAAGTACCGTACTAAAGATTTCAAGGTTTTGCATTTATGATGAGCATTTATTACTCTACGCTCTTTCCAAATAAAGTATAGAGAAAATCCGTTTTTGCTTGCAAGCTCCCTTTCGCTTTCTTCTAGTCAAAATCTCCGCTTTTCCTCTCTAGAAAAGTTCGGCAAACACAACCTCACAGAACTCCAGCCCTGCAGAGGAGCAATTCCTATATCAGGGCCCACTCCAACAAACCCTCCTCTTTATCCTACCAAATTTAACCAACAAATCTCTCTTTCTATACAATTTATTAATCTTTAGCCTCAAAATAGGCTTCGTTTCGGCGATTACCTCTTCATCGGCGCAAAATGTCTGTCCAACGAGTATCTTCTTGAGGCGAAAAGGACAAAATTGCTGGGGGTCAAATTTTGAGAATGCCGAAGCAATTCGATGCCCAATTCATGCAATTTTTCAATCATTTCCATTGATTTAAGACACGGTGCATTATCTTATAGAAACAAAACTTTCTTCTTTTTGAAATTGAATCATTATTCCTTAATATCATCCTCCAAACGCTCCAATAAAGCTACTTAATAGTCCCTGATTATGGTTTCTCTCTTTTTAAGACAGTCAATAAATATTATACCATGCGCATCTTAAAAAAATAATAAATATCATAATCTTGTTAGTTGACTTTTACACACTTTGTCGTCAGTTCTATTTTGAGTTTCCGCGGCACTCACTTTGAACAGAGCTTTATCTTCATTCACGATATATCCTACATATTCCTTTGGGGTCTTAGTTATCTCAATCAGGATCACTTTCTGGTTATTCGATATTTTTTGTGGGTTTTTTTGATGGTTCCGTCAGTGACAGCCTCTTTGGGGAGTTCACTACAAAAAAGATTTGGCAAAATCGGTACAAAATAATAGAGAGGGAGTCTCGTGAAGTATATGAGTTTTTTATTAAAAATGAATTACCAATTGTGAAGGAAATTGTATTCTCTCTTCAATCTATTGGAAATCTAACAAAAATATCAAGTCATGTCTTGTTACGTATTTTACGTGAGGAAGGAAGAGGAAGAGGCGCAGAAAATATTTGAAAGAAATAACGCAGAGTTCCGAAGAGATGATAAAAAAATGTACCACATAAACTTGGTTGATTTAAGAACATTCAGGTTGAAAAACCCCATCTGTAAACGGAAAAAGCCTTAATCTTATCATATTGGTAGTGACTCAGGATTCGTTAAAGGATGTTTGAACGCAATAATGTTTACTAAGTCAAGTTTCGCCTTCAATAGTATTTTTTCCAAAAATCAATAATTCATTGACACGCAAAATTCCTTTTTATTTTTTCAAACCAACAAAAGTTTTACATGTGTCTTTTGAAGGTTAGAGATAACTGAAAATCATATGGATTTAATACCAGTATCGCCACCTATGTGTTAACCTACGAAGTTTTCTGCCCAACTAATATCTTGTTTGGAAGATTCTCACAGTCAACATGATTTTTACAATCTTTACTTATATTTCTTTTAGCATTAATTCTGTACATGGATAAATTTGTTCAAAACTTTGCTACAAGTTTGGATTTTGTTTTGGAATTAAATATTTTTGATGCTTGAATGATGAATTACTTTTCTAAACAATAAAAAATTTTATTGTATATTCAATGTAGATAAACCGATTCGAAATAACAGCATCAATATTGTTACTAATTTATTCAAATTGAAGTTCCGATTTATTTTATTAAAACTCAAATTTATTATTTTATGTATTTTAGCGATGAGACGACATATCCTGCATCTACTCATTAATCCGAGCTGTGGCGTTTATCTTCACCCGACTTTTTTCTCAAGAGACATGTTTTTTCACTTAATTTCCCGTTGGTTGGCTGTTCCTACGAATTCGATCAACGTTGGCTTTAGTACAATTTACTTCATTCTCAATATCTCTTTGAAACATTGCTGACTAAAGTCAAATTTGCAGGGATTCATTTACATCAAAAACACCATCATATTTAGAGAATATTCTCGCCTACTTTTTTGATGTTGATTGTTTTTGTTTTAGACTCATTTATTACAAAGTTTTTATCTTTCGTGTGATCAAATTTTGTCACTTTTGTTAGTTTTCAAAAGATTCCATTTTTGGCAATTTTCGTAACTTTATTAGTCCAGCTACGTATACAATAGTATTTGTGAAACTAGTGAGAAATAATATATATATCTTCCTAGCGCAGCAGTTTTTTGCAAAGTTATGACATTTTCTCGCAAACACATTTTACGGACGCGTTGTTTGTTTCAGGACTTGATGCAAAAAATTCGATAGTGAAAATAATGCTGTGAAATTCTCATACAACCACAGGTTTCTGATCTATAGGCATTTAAAGTTGCGGAATCAGAACTTATATTTGAATATATTTTCTAAATCATAGATTAAAACATTATGAAGGCTAGAGGCAGCTCATGCTCAATAGTTAAAAATCCGTAACTTTTACGGGGACAACCTATACAATGTGAATATGGTAAAAATAAATTTTTATCGATTTTTTAATAAAAAAGTACTGTTTGTTCAACTAGATAAAATGTATGGTATAGGAGATATGTAGATTTTTAGATCGTTATAAATGCCAAGGAAACCGTTCGCCATAAAAAGACATTCTGAAGAAAATTATCATAAATTGTAAGTTTTATTGAAAATACTTACACACACAATCAAATATTTCTAATTCGAATTTTTTGCATCAAATCCCGAAACATTAAAAATTTAAATTTCTTATCCTACGCAGAGCGCTCTTCACTAATGCAATTTGCGATATATGGAGAGAGTGACGTTTTTTTCATGACTAATATGACTCGAAAAAAAAGTAGATCTAATAATTTCAAACGTCCAAATGATGGTCTGCTTTAGGGTGAAAAAGTTAATAGAAATCACTCACCTGGACAATTTTTGTCATCTCCTGAATGTCTATGACGCCGTTACCGTCGACATCGTACATACGGAAGGCCCACTTTAGTTTTTCCTCCGGCGTGCCGCTCGACGTGACATCGATCGCCAGCAGAAATTCCTGTAACAAGAAAAAAAAGGGACATGAAACTTTTTCAAAGGATTCTTTCCTGCCGTTTCAATAATTTACGAAGGATACTCCGAAGAATTGCAGGTACGAAAAATTGGGTCAAAGTTTCAAAAGTAAAAACTACACATACCTACCACATGTGAATAGTGACTAATACGAGTACGAATTACATATTCACATCCCGACTAATAATAAAGATATTTTAAATAAACTAAAAAATGGCTTTGAAGCAAAGTTCCAAATGATTTTTAAAATAAGTTGAAAAGAGTAATTACCGAAAAATACTAGTGTTATTTTGATAAAAGCGTGGGGTGCTTCGTTCCATATTTGTTGTATTTTTCATTCATTATTGTTTCAAGCTTATTTTCAACTTTTCAGTTTGATGTGCTTTGAAAGCTGGTTTTTCATTTTTTTAAACTATATGTTTCACTTCTTAGTTTCATATGCTATGAGAGCGTCTTTTTTGGTTGATTTTTTTATAACTATATGTATTTTCCATTTTTTGATTCGAATTATTGTTAAAAATAAAATTTTTCTCTAAGTTCTAGACATTAGTATTGTAAATCTCCAACAGAGGGTACACGGATGCAAGAATCTTCTCGAACAACATATAAAATGTAAGGTGTCAAATTCTAAATTATAGTAGTAACATAGGTAGTACAGTAAATCTTCAACAGAGAGCAAACAGTTGTAAAGTTTGTTTAGTTGTATAGAAAAAATTTGCAGTGATAATTTCTAAGAAAAATTGCTGAAAAAACAAATTTTAGCGTTAACGGGATTTGAACTCATGACAGACGAATCTGGAGGTTAATGTCTTAGCTCGCCCAGCTAACGAACGCAATTAAAGTAGTGGGATATACTAACAGTAATAAGCTAAAAGAAAAGTTACAAACAAGCTCATAATCAAACCCAACATACAGATAAAACTAATATAAGCGGGATAAAAATCATCCGCATACGAGTATGAGTAGGAGCGTAAGAATCGTAGGTATTGGAAAGGATAGGAATGTTTGTCATGTAACAAGAAGTTGATTTTCCTCAAAAAAAACAATCTGCCCTAAATTCATTATATGTGATGTTTCATCAGTTTCAATTGGAGATTAAAGTTATCAATAATATGTGAGTTTACCCAAAAAGTCTGGATTTTCCGATGCAGCACCGATTCCACGCCAGCGAGGGCGCGAGCACAAAAGTTTATAAAGTGACCTTTATTTGTTAAAGGATAATAAATTCAATTTATAAACTTTTATGCACGGTTTGGCGCCCTCGTTCGCGTTCAACATAAATTCAACAGATTATGAATTGAGATTTATAAACACAAACGCCTGAGTTCGCGTACCAACGCCTAGCTAACATGAAGTCGAACGTAACGTCAACGAGAACGTCAGCGCGGACGCGTACGTGGTACGTGTATTGGTATTGAAATTATTGCTAGCAAAATCGTGAAAGATTCGTCAATATCAATTTTTGGGTATTTGAGTTAAATGAAGGCAATATACCATTTTGATACAACTTTATTGTTTGTAACAAAATAGTTGACTTAAACTTTAGTCCCTTCGGCATTAACATTTTCTCTACCAAAAGCCTTACTGTTTATAATCCCGGAAGGTGGCAAATATCCGTTGTTTCTAGAGTGTTAATCTTGTTTAATTGGTTGCTAATTCCAAATGCTCTTTTAGAAATAGAAGGACGTGCTTAAAATTTTTCAAATCAATGAAAGCTGTTTAACTACGGATGTAACTTAATTACGTTAATTGGCGGCTTTGTGAACGTTGCAGATTAAAAGAGATTCTGTTGTAATTTACAGAATTACAAAACTGAAATGTACTTTTAAAGTTTGTATAACAAAACAATGTAGAGAATTGATTTCGCCCAAAAATATCACCCTTTCCATTCAGGTAAACGGATAGACTACATAGGTTTAGAATAAACAATTAGTTAGGTCATGCAATATTTTTGATCACCACTAATCATATTATTTCCTTGAAGTATAAAGACAGTCAAAAGTTCAGTTTCTTTCTTGTAATAGTTTGATAGAAACAATTTTTCATTGTGAAAATCTCCTTAAACGTAGGTGGACCAAAAGGATGGCCAATAGAAGAGGTTAGGTACTAAAAATCATAATGAAAAGCATAAAGTGAAATTGAAAGATATTAGAAGGACTTATGAATATATAAAGAAATGTTTACATCATTTTACATACACTAGAGTATGACCAAGCTTCTTTCCAAGCGGGTGCCGAGTTTTCTCATAATGGAATGAAAATAATTACCAATTGATTATTATGAAAGCTATTTCAAGCTGTTTAAACAAAATAGAAAATATTTTTTTAGATCTGAATCAAACTGCAGTCGCCTGAATGGACTGGATTCTAAAAAAGACGTTCGAAGCAACCAAGTACATTATTAACTGGCAAGAATATGGTTTTTACAGTCTTTACAGCCAAATTATAAGACGCACTGTATTTTTTTATAGTTTTATGTTTCTTAAGAATGTTTATGACGTAATTCTATATTTTAACTATAATATTATTGATTTTTATTTAATATATTTGTTACAGACTACCTATTTGTATTTATTTTCAACATATGGCAACACTGTTTTGACAAAGTGATACATGAATGTAAACGAGTACAAACGAGTATCGGAATCGCGTCAGGTACGGACGTATTTCTGTGGCTTTGTGGACTGTGATTGTTTGTTTGAACGTGTTGTACTACTCAGTTATTATACTCTATTTGGAAAGTGCGTAGAGTAATAAATGCTTATCATAAATGGAAAACCTTGAAATCTTTAGTACGGTACTTTACGTCCAAAATTTGGAATATTTTAATATACCAATGATAAATAAGTTACTGGACAGAGATATATTTTCCCCATAATTGACCGAAATAAAATGCAAGCGGTTAACTAGATAATCCGAATGACTTTATTTCTCTCTCTATTTTAATACTTTAACACAAACCTCTGAATCTCCACAAAAGTAAGAAGACCCTTACCATCATAGCCATTTCTATGGGTTTTTCATAATTAATAAAATATTATTATTGCTTTTTACAAATACGAGTATATACATGTAAGTATCAAGATAATTCGAATGGCCATCTTTTTCTTTCCAAAATTGAAGGATATCTTTATTTCTCTCTCTATTTTAATACTTTCACACCAACCTCTGATCTCTCAAAAAGTAAGACCCTTACCATCATAGCTGTTGCAATGGGTTTTTCGTCATTAATAAACTATTATTATTGCTTTTTAATAATATATACAGATATTTTTATTTAATTATTTATAAATACGAGTATGTACATGTAAGTATTAAAAATAAAAATACAAAATATACTATAAACTACACATTACTATATTATATATAACAGTCTACAAATATTTCCTGTAACATATTTAAAGTACGAGTATGTACATATTGTAATTGTTTAAATTAATCATGAGAGGTTCAACAGTTTGATCAATAATGTTGTCTAATTCCCACATTTTTTCTTCCTGTTTGATAACATGCTGAAATGTATTTTTGCCAGTTTTTAGCAGTAACGTTTTTAAAGCTTCGTTTAGTAATATTCTAACGTCCTTTAATTTAAATGTTGTGTTTTTCCGAGCTACTTCGCCGTTAACTTGGGCCCATATCAATTCGATCGAATTGAGTTCACAGTGATAGGGAGGAACATGAATAATAATAATTTGGTGATTTCTTGCCACTTCATCAATATTATATTTCTTGTGGGGATTTTTATTCATTTTGACAATTGACAAAAGTTCTTTTTTCACCAAGTCATTATTGAATGTAATATTTTTTTTTGTATTATCTAGTTAATAATGTCTTGTTTTCTCCATGACGTCGTAGGCAGACTTTCAACTTTTCGCGAGTGGTAACTGGCGTTATCAAGAACAATTATATTACAGATCCGGTTGTAATAAGATCTAGCATTTGTATGAAGTATTCCTCGAACAAATCTGCATTCATATCCTCATGATAGTCAGCAGTTTTTTTTACAAATAACATTAGGCCACCATCAACAAAACCACTGTCATTGCCATGTGTTACTATTAAACGTCTGCCTTTCCATGATGGAGCTCTCAATCCTGTTGATAGTCCCTCCAAGAAAGCTTGTCTAAAATTGTTAACTGTCTTATCTTGCCATATTTTTCCTACAGTGTGCTCATCGTTAACCCAAGTATCGTCCAAATAAAAAATAGTTTTCCCTTACTGTCGGAGTTTCTTAATCGTTCGTAAATAAGACCTTCTCCAACACACGACTAGACCGGAATCTTTTAAATATGAATTTTTACGTTGTTTTCCCAATAAAAATTTAATTCATGTAGAACCTGCCCAAGTTTTTTTCTGCTGATTGGTGGCCATTCGTCTTCCAAAAAGGACGCCAAAATTTTATCAATGGTAGGAATTTTCTTTTTAAAGTAAAATGAGTGGACTTTCCTGCGGATTGCATATTTGCAATCTTCATCGATGTAGACCTTTGGTCTTTCTGACGGAGACTTTGGACCACTTAAACATCCACTTGTTTTCTTTAAGAAGTTTGTAGGTCGTTGATTATCCTAGACCTGTCATCTTCGAACACATACTGTTAGATCTTCCAGACTCACTAAAGGGTACTGATATTTCAATGCACCATATACATTTAAAGCCATGGCTTTCTCGTTAACAGAGAGTGCATACGTCTTCACTTTATGTATTGGAGT
This sequence comes from Diorhabda carinulata, assembly GCF_026250575.1. Lineage (NCBI taxonomy): Eukaryota > Metazoa > Arthropoda > Insecta > Coleoptera > Chrysomelidae > Diorhabda > Diorhabda carinulata. The sequence goes on from NC_079462.1 coordinate 20,288,693, forward strand.
ATAGTTTTCAACGGTAGACATATTGAAAATTCACTAAGTTTTGTAAACGTTTCTATGACAATCACTGCGCTAGAAATGCAGTTGTGTATTGGGAATTTTCTTTTATAGGACTTTTTCTCAAACTGGAACTTATATAAATATAGTTGGAAATTTGAACTTTATGCAATAAATTTCTTAGAAAATAAACGTTCATTTGTTAAGGTTTAATAATATAAAATAATGAATTGTTCTTAAATGTGACTACGGCTATGGTGGCCAGGAGAGGGATTTATTACTCTACACTCTTCCCGAATGGAGTATAGTTTATTTTGTATGCAGTGTTTTCAGAAAAATAATTGGACTGTTTTCATTATGAGTGGAAATAAGTGAACAAGTGAAGGCACTTATGAATGTGAAAACATTTACAAACCTGGAAATATTACCAAGTTGAAGGATTTCCAAATCTAGTGTACGACGCACAAAAAAGAAAATCGAGTCAGGGAAAGAATTAAGCCCAAAAAGAAAGAAAAGATGCGGTATAAATCAATTTTCAGTCCACACTCAGAAAAATGTTTGGGGAAATTTTTCTACAAAATAGATTTGCCATCACAAATGTGATGAAATCACAACTCCGGGATGCTAGAGTAAATGCTTCTAAGTGCAGTGTTCGATGAAAATTGAAAAAATTGGCCATTAAGCCCAAGTTAACAACTGCAATAAAAGCAGAGTAACTGAAGTTGAACAAACAATTGCAAGACTAAGATGTGGACTTCTGGAGATCCGTAAGATATTGTAATTTAATAAAGAATTGATACATTATTATTATTTTCAGTTAAATAAAGCAAAAAAATATGGAAGTTTATATATTTTTACATCTTAAGGCTTCCTTATGTACATTGAAAAGCAATGCGCATTGATTATATGATAATAAGATCCAGAATGGAATAATAACTTTTTTAAGAAATTTTATTGACATTATCTCATAAAAAAAATATCTTTGGATAACCCGTAACTGTATACATTCCTGTACACGCCTAGGCATCGATAAAATAAGGGGGTCGGTGACTGCTTGTAATCGTCGGTAATGCAGATTCTCTGTGGTTCCCCTGTGACCTGGTGAACCTAGAAAATGATCAACGATAGGAAATAATTCAGCCGCATCGGTCCCGCACTTACAACAAAAAACTTTGCTTTGCTCTAATTATTTAAGTTGACACCCTACTACCTTCATTTAATCTACCACAGTATTAGCCTTTCAGAGAAAAAGTTCTCCTATATCAGGGTCATTCCAGAAATCTCAATATCCTGCATTAAATTGTCCCTACTCTTCTACAAAATGAGTCTCTCTCTCTCTCTCTCTCTGTCTCTTTGACTGCTTGTAATACCTCGTTCCAATCAAGTCTAACTTCCTGAATTAACTGCGCTAGAGTATGTGGAGGGTAGCAAAAATACTCATTATATTTCACAAATATTCGATTTACATCTAATGAGGTTTTTGATATGCTCAATACCAAGAAATGAACTACAAACAATATTTGTACTATTGGTCTAACGTCAACAAGTTTCTTCAACACAGAATTTTGTTTTTTTGTAAAAGGGTTAAAGGTCAATCCTTGATATACTAATCATCAGCCTGCTGCTCTAATTATATTATTGTTATGATCATAGCCAAAAATCAAGGTCAAGAAATTATTTCTTCCGGATGAATCACTTCTAATGCCAATTAGTATATAGAGCGCGGCTATTGTGGGACAAATTCATTATTTTGCTATAAATTCACTTGTAATAAAAATTTTGAAGCATGATTTAAATGGAAAGAAAATTTGAATTATATCTGTTATATTTTGGACTACATAAACCTGATGAATTATAATTGAAAGATACTGTAAATCCAGTCCTGTGTGTACTATCAAAACAAAGTTTTGGAACAAGTTGGAAACTCCATAAGGATTAATATTCGTGGTTAGGTCGTTATCGTTTCAAGTGGTTTAACGAACATTTTAACCATTTCAAGTCAAGAAGAGTTCGAAAGTTTACGGCAAGTCAGAAACATCCAAAATTTAATTAAAGCGACCGCATAATAATTTTAATCTCCTTTTTATATATTTAGTTAAAAGCTTTCAATTATTATTTATTATCACAATCAAATCATGCAAGTGTAGATTTTAGTGTTCAAAACATGATAATAAAGCACAATATGTACAGTTAATTATGCACTTCTATTTGTTACTGCATGATTAGGTAAAAAATGTCAAGAGACGATTGTATTGATTCTTTGACTAAAGTTCCTATTCAATGGCAAAATGGCAACGAGAAATCATACCAAAATCGGTGAAAACCGCAAATTTCATGGGTTTTTAAAGCTATATTCACCATATAGCGCTAATGTACCCGCTATCATACCACGTCTTGCCGATAGTGTTTGAATATTTTATTGACGAAGAAAAGATGTGTATAGAGGACGTGAGTGTTTTCCTTTTACCTCTAGATAAAGGAGAAATTCGTTGATACAGTCACTGCCAATTAAGTAAAGAAGGGGTATAGGAATCCTATTGCATGAAAAAGGAACCAAGAAAAAGTTTTAAGGTATGTCCAAAATTATTTTTACTCGTATTGACTTTTTCATCTTATAATGAGAGTTTTACTAGGTTACTAGTATCTGAAATCCTAATGTATTGCTGAAAATAATGAATGTACTGGTGGAAGATTGTATTCTCATGACATTTTTCATCGTTTCTCAATGATTTTTACGTTTCTTGTTGCAGATACTGCCTTATAGAGAATCCGAAGGAACCTCAATTTGGGCATTCATCCAAAGCTCACTAAAGCAGCTCTCTAAAGATGAGTAATATGAACTAGTTTCAGATAAGGTTTTCGCTCAAACTGAGAATACGATGAATGGAATAGAGACTGTCTATGATCCTATAACTCATGAAAGCATTTCAACTGAAAGTGGAAGAGTTTTTTAAGCATGGAAGAAACTACAACGACCATGACTAAAGGAAGATAAATAGTCAGTTAGTAGTAGTTAGTGCAAGGAGCAGACTTTTACAGAAATGAGGAACCAGAAAGTCTGTAGTGAAAAGTAAAAGGAATATTATCTGGAAGTTTACGAGGTAAGAGATAACGAATTCTTGGAGAATAAAAACATCATGTGCCAACCTCAGGAAAATGATTTAGCCACTCGAATATGAAGTTTTGCTTTATAACTTTACTCAATTTGAAATAAATTTTAGTTACATAAAACATTGTTAATGATTTTTTCTTCACTGAAACCCATCTTTTGAAAAATTAACAACAAGATATTTTGAATCCTATCTCAATTTCCCTAGGTGTGGCAGAAAATCGGCTCTTCTAGAAATGAAAGGTTTTGCAACAAAACAACACAATTTTAAATTGAATTTATTTTTATTGTTATGATTCTAGATAACGATAATATATATCACTTTTACCCAATAGGACCCCGTTGTAGAGATGAGGTATTCTTGGGGATCAACCCTTGTACTTATATAAGTAGCAGTCAGCAATTTTGCACATTAGTACTAATCCTCGTACTTAATTCTGTCTTGGTAACGTGGAATGAATACCTCATGAGATGTTATTATAAACATGCAAAAAATTAATTATCTTCAGAACAGGAGAGTTCGTGCTAGGAGATGGCCATATTTTCTACTCTTGCGTTCCAGTGTCTAGCCAATGAAAACAGGATTATATTTTCTTATATCTTCTTTGTTTTGTAGCACTATTTATTGAGCGCACTTCGAATTGTCAATGTCGTAATTTTACCAAAGCAAACAGGCTTAAAGTACCAGTAAACGCTGCTACCTGTGCTAATACCAAGTTTCCTTTTAATAACTACATTTTTAAGAAATAGTAGAAATATAACTAGGATGAAAAAAATGATCAAAACTTTATAAATATTTTCCAAAGCGAGCTTTTCAAAATAATTAGTGATCTACTGAAAATGGAATAACTTATCTTTTGAAGTTATCTGTAAGTTCGGGTCGCTTTCGACTAGTACAATCAAGTCCCTTGAATATCAATTCCGTTATGCCTTTTCGTTTCTCAAGACTAGAAAGCACTATAATGGAATTTCGGCGTCATGTAACATTTCAGGGATCTCTTAATCATTGATCTTTAATTTATTTCCATTACAGTTCAGAGAATATTCTGATTGAAATTGACCTAACGTGAAATCCTATTAACAATTATTGCATTTTCATTATCATTCATGGAGTGATCTCTCGAAAAGATTTCAAAAAAATAATTATCAATTACACGAGTCAACAATTTTTTTTTGCGCATAGGTTTTACTTAATATAATCTGATTATATAAGCAAATACATAAAAAAAGATGTGATTAGAATTAAAAATTTTTTTCTGTTTAAGAACTTACAGTGATTTGACAATGTTTGATTTTTGCGCCAAATCAATGTCAGTTTTCGCGCGCTATTGGTGTAGAAAGAGAAGTAAGAGGTCGTATGAGGAGTGCTTCTTGCATCGGTCATTGTGTACCTCAGTTGGTGTTTAAATATTTCAGAGAACCAACTTCTTTCATATCATTTTTCACTGTATCAATCTATGCAAATTGGCTACAAGTAGTTATAAACGAGATGATTTTTGTTATACTTACGGTCAATTGATAAAAGTGAGAGAGAAAAAGTTTGATTTAAGTACAAATTCAAAGATTTCCGAGCTTACTTCAATCTACCAGTTGAAAATTAAGACAAAAAATGGGCTCCACAGGTATCATGAAACTCTTGCAGATACAATCTTGACAGTAAGTTTATTTTTTATTTATTTTTATCTTATAATAACATGAACTAAGTTTACGTTATGTTACATTTTATTGTTTTATTGGCACCGAGGTGAGAAAAGAGCAATAAAATTTGCAGTGCCGAGAATTTGGAGGAAACCCAGTAATCATTACCTGATTTTTATTTTTGTATTGACAATCTACTCAGAGGTAGAATTTCAAAGAATACAACTTATACCGACCTACCATCCACATCTGCTCCAATACCACATACAGAAGACAATCCTGCACCTGCTTCGCCATTGTTGTAAAAACAACTACTCTCTCAAGGCAATTCGGAATCTGTATCACTACATTCTGAATTCGTTTTTGAATTTGAACCAAAAATACCACATCTAATCAACTCCCAAGATCTCAATGACTTAATAAGAGACTTAAATCTTCCAAAAAGTAAAGCCGAGTTAGTAGAATCGCGGTTAAAATAATGGAATTTAATTAAATCTGATATTCGAATATCCCGTCAAAGAAAACGTCATGAAAAATTTTCTTGTTTCTTCAGTAAGGAGATGTTTCTGTTTCTGACATGACATGAAAGGACTACTTAAAGAAATCAGTATTCTATGTCATACATCTGAATGGAGTCTTTTTATTTACAGTTCTACTAAAAGTTTGAAAGCTGTTCTACTACATAATGGGAACAAATTTCCATCGATTCCATTAGCACATTCCGTACATCTCAAAGAAATTACGACAGTAGTAAAATACTGCAATTAAATATATGGAATGCAAGTGGGAAGTTATTGGTGATTTCAAGATGGTGTATTTGACAGGAATGCAAGGTGGTTATACTAAACACTCCTGTTATTTATGCCTGTGGGATAATAGAAATGATACCGCTCACTATTGATAAAAACATTGGCCTGCACGTACTGAGCACGAAGTAGGAAAATACTAGGTTAAACGGGAAGCAATTGTCGATCTCAAAACTATATTAATGCCACCATTGCATATTAAATTGGGTCTTATTAAACAATAATTTGTAAAGGCTCTTAATCATGAGTTTAAAGCTTTCAAATATTTGAAAAGTTTTTTCCAAAGCTCTCAGATGCGAAAATTAAAGCTGGAATCTTTGTTGGCCCTCAAATAAAAAACATTATGAACTGTGATATTTTTGTAGACTAACTCTGCAATAAAGAGAAAAAAGCCTGGATCAGTTTTAAGGCAGTAGTTCATGGTTTTCTTGGAAACCATAGAGCTGAAAAGTACGAAGAGCTGATCACTGACATGATCACGAGTTTTTCTATTATGGGATGTCTCTAAAAATGCATATGTTAAATTTTCATCTAGATAAATTTAAGCATAATATGGGGAACTTATTCGGAAGAACAAGTGGAATATTTCCAACAAGACATAGTGGAAATTGAGAGAATTTACCAAGGCCAGTATACTGAAAGCATGATGTTAATAAGAGAAACTTCCACCGAACATGACAGAAAAAATTCATTTTTAAATTTCTTAACTCCATTTTAAAACTGTTGATTTTTTATATGTTTTAATAAATTTCTTTGTGGATTTTCTATGTACTTTCATTGATTTTATACTGATAAAACAATATCAGAAGTATTTTTTGTTCTAATTCTTATTTCTAGGTATAAAAGCAATAAAAATAAATAACATATAATCGGTGACCAATAACCCGATGTAATCTGTCATATACCAAAGTCAAAGTTACCGTACATCGTAAATATTCCAGAAGACACCTAATTCATTTAGAAATATATTTATTTTAAATAAACGTACGAAAATGTCCCTAAAAGAATATAAACAACTTTCCGACGACCACTAGAAAATATGACATGCTCCATACAGTTTCCCATTATAGAAAATTTTAAATTGCAAATTATTTAACACGGAAACGAACGAACGGCATACGCAAGTGAAATAAAAAATTTGAGAAATTTGATTAGGGCCCGACGGCTGTGTTTTTATTCTGCACACAGGTTGATGATTACCCAAGCGAACATTTCCATGGCATAATTATTTTTTCCGCAGAGCTAATTCAAGAGAGTTATAGAATTTTCTGTTGAAACATAATAATTTATATATTGAATAATAAAATATAATAATAGCACTAAAATTTGGAAAGTTGCAAAAGGATAAAAATGACGATAACGACGAGAAGAACCTAACTGCCACTGAAATTGTAAAAAGAGCCACACAAATCAGTGGAAATTTATTGCCAGCTATGTCAAAGAAACGATATGAACATGCATATAGACAATCGGACATCGACTTCTTTCTTCTACTGCCTTGCACCTACAGTGCGTTGGCGATTATCTTATGGTCAGACATCTGATGTTTTATATTGCGTAGCCTAACATTTGTTTTCGGCCTACACCTCTCTTTCTTTCGATATTTCCTTGTATGATTAAATGGGGTATTGTATATCTTTCTCCTCTAAGAACGTGACCCAAGTATCCAACCTTTCGCACCTTGATCAAGCTACACAACTCTCTCTCAGCCCCGCTCTTCTTAGTACATCCTCGTTCCTCACTATGCCTGTCCATGGAATACGCATCATTCTTCGAAGGGTCCACATTTCGAAGGCTTCTATTTTATTGATGGACGATATCTTTAATGACCATGTTTCCATGCCGCCCAGTAAAAATGAAAACATATAATATTTGACCATTCTATACCGAAGGTCAAAGAAGAGATTACGGTTACACAACATCGGTTTAAATTTAATGAATGCCTGTCTTGCGTGTTCAATGCGGCATTTAATTTCCTGCTGAGGGTCCCATTTCCCATTTATAGTTATCCCTAGATATTCAAACGTCTTCACTTACTCGATAGGCATGTTATATATATGCATTTGGGCAATTAAAATTGCATTTCTACTTATTACCATGCATTTGGTTTTTGTTGCATTTATTTTTAAGCCATATAAATTCCCAATATTATTTCTTTTATCCAGTAATAATTGCATCTCGAGTACGTTGTCTGTGAGTATTGCCGTATCGTTCGAATAGCGAATATTATTCAGCGGGTATCCATTAATTTTAACGCCATAATTGGAGCCCTCAAGAGCCTTAGCAAAGACATTCTCTACATAAAGGTTGAACAGCATAGGAGACAAAATACACCCCTGGCGTACCCCTCTTAAAACTTTGATGTCTTCTGTGTTGATTGTCTGATTCAGTCTAACCCGTGCTTTCTGGTTCCAGTAGAGGTTTTCAATAATTCTTATATGTTTGCTGTCGATGTTGGCACTCTGCAGCGTTTTTATCATTGTGTCATACTTGACGCTATCAAACGGACTAACAAAATGGAATCCTTTTCTAAGAATGTGAGCTCTTTACCAAATACAAAAACAGTATCTTGTAGACCATATATATTACGCCCCATGAATCACTAGTAGCAATCACTGATGAATTCTATTTGTTAATGACATGACGTGCAAATTTAATTCTTTTAACTAAAATTCATATTTTGAGCCCGCCTTTATTTTTGGAATTTGTTGATGTACGCGGAAAGGTGATCTTTACAATGTTGAACCAGAACGTAAAAGACGTGAACTCAGCATTTAATCGTCGATGTTCATTTTACTAAAACTAATTTTTTTATTATTAACAATATTATATCATTTCTTAAAGATTCTAACTATAAAAAGAAAATGTACAAAGCAATTTGTAGGCATCAATAAATTTGGTAATTGTTTCAAGATATCGCTGAAGTCTACCTAACCCAGAAATTCATACAGGGCATTCGTACAGAAAAATATCAACAACAATTGTCGCCAACAAAACTGGTGATTTTCTAGCTCTGAAACGCCATGGTGGACGACAATACAGCTTTTTCTGCTAAAGGTTATGTAAACGATTTGATTATCAAAAACATAGAAATCTCAAAACATATTACAGAAGCTGTAGGATACTCTCATGTATCTTCTTCAAGCCAAGCCTGCCATTATGGGAAAAATAATTGTCAGTCTGATATCAACTGAAGAACATGAAATGGTCAACAACCGACTGCAGGCACTAATTATAATCAAAAGTAAGTAGTAACTTTACCATGAACATGATTAAAATAATATTTTTGAAATTTGTGGATATACGCGGAAAGGTGAACTTGGTGATATCAAAGACGTGAACTCAGCATTAATCGTTGATGTTCCTTTTTTCCTAAAACTAAAAACCTACACAATTTGTTATTATTAACAATTTTTATATGATTTCTTAAACGCATTAAATTCCAAGTTTTATATCAACTGAGGAACATAAAATGGTCAAAAACCGACTGCAGGCACTAATTATATTCAAAATTGAAGTAACTTTACAATAAACATAATTTAAGAAATAAATTCCAACTACGTTTTTCTGTGATTGTCTCGCTAAGGCCTCGTGGCTCAATTCTAAAAATTCGTGTGGAGTCTTACATTTTCATCACTTGTTATACATTATACCAAATTTAAACATTACAAGAAACAAATATTGTACACGACTGTGAAGACAATTATATTTCAGTGGTCTGGACCGAAATTGTGTATACAGTGTGTATAATTAATATTATAAGAAGAAAAGTACTTAGGGTAAGACGTTATTAGCAGAGTGCAGAGTAATAAAATCCCAGCAAATGGTTTCAATCCCTCCTCACGTTACTACATGTCTTGATGAATATTTAGGTAACTTTGACACATCATAAAGTTTCTAGGTTCTCTGTGTTTTGTCGATCTTGAAACACAGTATTACTGCTTGGGGACTGTCCATAAATTACGTAACGCCTTGACAGACAGACATACTAAGATCAACTTGTTACGGTAGTGTTACGGATAGACAGAAGGGATTTTTTTAAAAATGTAACGTAACATTTTTTAAATTTGAATTCAACGATCCTAAAATCCTAAAAATTACCGAATTGGGACAATTCGTCGTAACCATTGCCATGCTGCATTGACATTAAACCAGAACATCCAGGATTCACTAGCATGCCTTATGACTATTTTTACCCAAGCGTGCAAAAATATTTGTTGGCAAGAACTTGCAGCTCGTGTGGCTACAAAAAAATTTCAAAATTCATAAGCAAAGTATACATGGCTCATCTGTGTCGTTATCAGAAAGAGTCAAGCCATTTCAAGTTATTGCAAGACGAGGTAAAGAAATATTAATAAAGAAAAACGCAGAATCAGAGAACAAGTCGAGTGGGTGGATACGTTGATATAGAGAATCTGAATATAATCAATTGTTATGAACTGAGAAACTGAGAAAAATTCATAATCTTGTCGGAAAATCCTTTTATCGAGGATACGAAATGATTTTTGTAATTGTACTTAAGATACGCCCAAAATTTATTTTTAATAAGACAAAAAATGTATCAGAACAAATATATTTTCAACAGTCATATAATATGACATTAGATAATTTAGCTTGCAATATTTGAGTTAAATAAACATTTATAAGTAAAGCATCGTTTTTAAATAGCTTTTATGGTCTATATCGTTTTCTTTTTCGAGAGGTTGTTACGTTATACTAGACCGACAGACAGAGTAGAGTACCATTGTTACGGTAACGTTACAGACAGTCAGACAGGCCATGAAATTTTGAAATTTCAGCGTTACGTAATTTATGAACAGTTCCTCAGTACAATGTACTGGCCACAATTGGCACGTATATTCCTTATTACCTTTTATTTTCAAGTCTCTATCGTTATGAGTAAGCTTGCTTTACTTTCCAGCATTTTTTCCCTGTCAAATTTGTTTATATTGGCCATACTGTACCTTAATATGTTAATATGTCTAAATTTATATTATCTTCTTCTTCTTCTTCTTGTAGTAGGACGAGGTCCTGTCAGGTCTGTCATCTGCCCTCTTGTGACGCCGATGTCCAGCTATCGTACCAGCGTTTTGGGGGCCTACCGATTGGGCGTCTTGTGTCTGGTTTCTGTGTTTTGGCCCATTTGGCAATCCGTTCTGGAGCCATTCGTTCTACATGGTCTCTCCATTGTCGGCGTCTTGCTCTTACCCATCTAACGACATCTTGTACTCCCAGTTCTCTTAAGGTATCTGTGTTGTGTATTCTATCGTGGAGTGTGGTACCCTTTATTGTTCGTAATATCTTCATCTCTGCTGTTCTCATTTTTCTCTTTGTTTGTGTTGTGTCTGCCCTTGTTTCTGCGGCATAGGTTAGTATGGGTCTGATACAGGTCTTGTAGATTCGCGTCTTACTTTTTATGCTCATATATTTATTTCTCCATTTAATGTCCCGTAAATATCCCGATATTCTAGTTGCTTTCTTGATCTGCTTATCTACCTCGTCCGTTATGTTTCTACGCCCAAGTAGTTGAAATTCATTACTTGCTCTATAATGCGCTCATTTACTACCAACTTGCATCTTATTGGGTCTTTGGATATTACCATGCTTTGTGTTTTCTCGCATGAGATTTGCATGTTAAGTCTCTGTGCCGTCAGGTTAAATTTATGAAGGAGGCGTTGTAGATCGTCTTCATTTTCAGCTATAAGTATAGCGTCATCTGCGTAGCAAAGGATTCTCAGGCGACGGTTATTCATTTCGAATCCTGCATTAACTTCGTTTACGCTCTCAATTATTTGGTCCATTATTACGTTGAAAAGGCATGGGCTGAGGCTATCTCCCTGTCTTATGCCGGATGAGACTTTGAGTTCTCTTGTTAGCCCACAGTCTGTTTTTATTCTTGTTTTGGTGTTGATGTTAAGTTGCCTTACTAGATTTGTATAATGCTTCTTGACGCCTTTTTGGTTTAGTCGGTGGATTACATCGTTGAGTTTTACTCTATCGAATGCTTGCTTTAGATCTACGAAACATGTGTACATGGGTTTATTGTATTCTATGGATTTCTCTATCAACTGGTGTAATATAAATATTGCGTCTATAGTGGATCTGTTTGGGCGGAAGCCTTGTTGTTCTTCTGAGATGCCTACCTTAGCAGTTATCTTATTTGCAAGTATATTGGTAAATAACTTTAACACACTACTAAGTAGCGTTATGCCTCTGTAATTCTTCGGATCTGATTTTAAACCTTTCTTGTATATAGGTATCGTTATACTAGTTCTCCATTCTTCGGGTATTACTCCAGTTCTTTCTATTTTATTGTACAGTTTTATTAATTCTTTTTCGATTTCTGGGCCCCCGTTCTTCAGTAGTTCATTTGGGATATTGTCTGTACCTGGTGATTTTCTATTCTTTAGTTTCTTTATGGTTGTTTGTACTTCTTCTAATGTGATGGTTAAATTTATATTATGAATTCCTTTATTCAAATATATTAATACTAACTAATCACAACATAAAAAAGTTTTGCCGTATAGCTATTGTTAATTACGATTTTTGAAAGATATTCTGAGTAACATTTAAAATTTTAACAGATGTGCTAATAGAAACGAGTCGGAGCTCGTATACCTTTTTAAGTCATCAAATATTTATTTATAAACAGAGCCTCTGGAGTACTGTAAAACGATATTTTTGTTTAATTATACCTAATTAAAGTAAATTTCAGATATTTTGTTAAATCTCAACAATCTGGAATATAAATAATGGAATAACCGTAAGGCAACTAGTCATGTTCAGGAATAATAATTAACACGTTGATAGTAGAAATTAAAATGACTTTTTCGCGTGCACATAATTGTATTTTTTTAGTACTAGAGCGGCCGCGCTGTCGCATTTTATTTTATAAACACACCTTTAATGATAATTCGATATTGGTCAAAATTGTTGGTTTGCATGAAACTAATAAATATTTCTCAAGTTCTTTGTTGTAATAGTCGTGCGAATGCAAATCTTGATAAAGGAAAATTCAACTGTATTTTTTCTGCATATGCTCATAATTATTGCTGTTAAAAAGATGCAGCTTGCTTATTTAAAATCGAGTAGAGCCTCGCAACGATTGCTTGGAAGAAAGTTTAGGTACGCACGGGCGATTATCAACAGTGTGGTTCAGCCCACAGCCTGCCTAATTTTGGTTGCCCTTGCCGTGCCATTTTTCAATATTTCATTTTCTCCCGTGTCGTACACTATACTTTTTCTATGGATGCATCTTTCAATGTATTAACAGTTTACAATTTTGGAAAGTAATGCCAGGTAGATCTTTTCGCTTCAATACATTTTCGGTGATTGAAATATCAGCCGAGAGGGATGTTAAAGGAGAAATGTACCGAGCTATCACAGCATTATTGTATTCAGTTTCTAATGACTGGTAATGAGTAAATGGAAGAGAAAGATCAGGTTAGTCTTGGTCTTGCATATGTGGTATTGTACTTGCAGGGTCCAATATTCGTCTTTCACTTTTTACTTTTTGTTTGCATTATAGCCATAACTACATGATTTATTTTAATCGATCTTAATTGTTGCTATAAACTTGAAAATGATAAAATTTTTTAATACAAAAGCTTACTATAAGCCTGTAGCTTATAGTCTCCGGCTAGATTCTTCTATAGAAAATCGTATTCGGCTTCAGTTGTATATTATATCTAATTGGTACTTAAATGAGGTGACTAATTAATATTAAATTGGACTTCACCAGCATTCTACTTAAACGAAATTTTTTTTTTCATTTTATAAAAATAAAACTATCCCCGAACAAAATTCTCCAAATTAATAGAAATTGCTTGGATCATATTAATAACGTACGTACCAATAGTTTGGGCACAAAATATTTAACCATATATTTTTGTGACAAGTATATGAAACTTTAATATAAATTTAATATAAACGTGCTCCTTAACTAGGCATGATTTTCTGCGAACATCTCTCATTAGGCCTTGGACGACTTGAACATTTATTTCGCGTATTTTTCTACGCCGTAATTGTAAGATAAAAGTGCCCAAAAATCTTGCAATTGGACAGGTCTGAGGTAAATTAGGGGGGTTACTTTTTTTGGTACAAAAGGTATGTTATTTTGATGTAGTCAACTTTAAAGTGTCCTTGAGAGAACGTGATGCCGATATACCTTCCAAAATATAGAACTTTCCGCCTTACTCAACCCATGTAGCATGTTGCTTTTTCTTTATATTCTACATTATTAGGGTGTTTCCTTTGATTTTCAAATTGGTGAGTGTGAACTTTGTTTATCCTCCACAACAATGAATCTCCCCTTCGCAAAATGTATCCACCTTAGTTGACAGTATCTTGGTATCTACTAATTGGGGTATATATAGGACACTCTCGTCTTTTTGGGTACTTTTGACCATTTCTTGTTAATGCCCGCTATACGTAATCGTCTTAAAATATTCACGCGCAAATTTTGTTACGAAAATTCAGTTCCTCGACCAGTCTTTTTGCTCTTCTCGGAGTTTCATTATCGAAAGTATTTATTGATTCACATTTTCTTTTAAATGGTCTTCAATACTTGTATTTAAACTTTGTGACCGTACTATCAATTACTTTCACAATAATTTATTTTCAATTTAAAGTTGGAAATTATGCGGTGTTGTTAGTTACACGTAATAAATGACATCAACTTGTCTTTATAGAGTGAATGCAACGCGTTAATTAATGAAGTTTATTTGCGTTTTGGTTGTAACGGTTTATTAGATTAATGACACCTTCACGTAATCAAAATTTGTTATTTTTATTATTTTTTTTAATAAGCAGTCCCGTGGTATACACGTATCCTATAAATATTGAGACAAAGTTTGAGAATGTTGCAAAAGATGTTTATTGGTTCCAAATATTCCTAGATTTTGTTGGATATTCGCAGCACACTGACGATTCTTGCAACAATATCAATTTTCGAATCCACAAGAGTTTAGAACGCTGCATTTTTCGGTGTACCCAAAGAAAAGAACCGAAACCAGTATCACAATCACCAATCACAATTAATCAGTAACCAAACACTTGATTGAAATGTTCTATGTGGGTATCTTTGCCGATACATTTTAGCCATTTCTCACTTTATTTCTACTAACTCATAAATCTGCTTTTACCATGCTACTGTGAATAAAGAAACTCATCGTCAGATGAAGAAGTGTCGGATTACAGGCAAATCTAAATCATTTTGATGTCCATCTGCACATCTTGTACATTGAGAAAAGCGAGATTGCATAGTTAGCGGACTGAGAGTGAAGTAATCAATAAAGAACTCCGACGAATGATTCCATGAATGATAATTGCCAGTGCTAGACTAGTGTTTGCATATCGTCTAATGTACGAGTACATACATTAAATCAGTTGTACTAAAGACCTCTGTTAGGTTAAATCGGTGTCACTAAGATTGTATTGTAAGGAAATCGAATGGTATTGTTTACTTTCAGGGAAGGTTATAAGCATGAGTATCATGGACAGAACACCAAACCAACGTATCCGTAGTACAAGAAATTGGTCCACGTACAATGCTGATAACCAGAATAAATCGCATGTATCTGCAGTACCTCGGACATATAGCTAGAAGAACAGGAACAATGAAACGGTTAATCATAGAAGGAAAAGTAGAAGGCAAACGCCCAAGAGGCAGATATCAAACTAAGTGGGTAGACCAAACAAAATTCTTAATACATATGAGACTGCATCATGACGAAAAGATTGAACAGGATAGGCAAGCATAGAAACATCTGTTTAATCAAATATAAATGGTGTCACTTCATCTTTTGAAAAATAGAAGGAGGATTATCCTTACTATGTCGATATGTTGCGGCCATCCAATGATGTAAGAAATGTTTTTGAAAAATCGGATAGTGCATAGCTAGAGCGTAAGCGATTAGTTAAAGAAATATAGCACCCATTCTAAAAGTAATTGGAAATATTAGTACGTGTAAAAAAATAAAATGAATGTTAAGTTATTTTATAACAAGTTTGCTAAGAGTTAGACTATTTATTTCTAGATTAATCGGCAGCTTTACGAATTTGTGATTCAGAAAATAAACGTGAACGTTGCGAGTTCGGTTGATGGTATGAAGGTAAATCTTTTTTGTTTTATTTCGCAGCATATGAAGTTTATCCAGTTAAAATAAACAAAAATAATTCATAAGCCAAAATTTGCATAGAGCTGAAAATTGGCAGATACGTTGAATATATAATTACGAGGAAATATTGAAAAATTCTTAGTCTACTATAGAACCAAACAAAATTTCAATGTCAAAATATTTTATTACTCAACATATTCTCCTCTTAATTGGATACTTTTATTAAAGCGAACCTGCAACTTCTCTAGACCTTTAAAAAAAAAATACTTCTTCTTGCTCTGCATACCAGACCTCCACAGCTTTTATTACCTCCTCGTTGGAAGAAAATTTACGACCTTTCAAACTTTTTTTCAGTTAAGGAAAGAGATGATAGTTGATGATGATAGGAGCCAAATCTGGTGAATAAGGGGTGTTCTAGTAGTTCAAACCATAAATCACGAATTTTTTACATGGCAACATGAGATTTGTGTGTAGGGGCGTTGTCCTGCAAAAACAAAACACTTTTGGATAGCTTTCCGCGTCTTTTGTCTTCAATTGTTTCCCGTAGTGTGGTCAGGAATGTCAAATAGTGATCTCCAGTTATTGTTTTACCCTTAACCAAAAAATCAATCATGATTACTCCATGGCAATCTCAAAAAACTTAAGCAAGAACTTATTCAGCTGATTTTTGTACAGTGTCGCCATTCCATCGATTGTTGCTTTTTTTCTGGATTGTAGAAATGTACCCAAATCTCATCCATAGTAACAATTCGGTTTAAGAAGTCTACATCGTTTTCAAATCGAGCACAGATCGAACACGATGCTTGCACGCTTATAGTCAACATTCAAACATTTGGGGATCCATTTTGCAGCAATTTTTCTCATGTCCAATTTAAATATTGATATTTTACCTCTTTGAAAATTGTCAAAGTTGTATCGCAACCAGTTATTACATGTAAAAATTAAATATGAGCTTGACATTTCAGATATGCAGTGAGACTTTGTGATAAATATATTGTTGACTGTAGTTGAGCATTCCCAGGTTTCAGAATTTTATCAATTGGAGTCCGTACAGTCAAACATATCAACAAATCAACATCCTCGTCAACAACGACAGATCTATTTTAACTTTTCCAGTGTTCTATTGCTGTTTCAATTATAACGACATCAGCATCGTTATCAGCTTTTTTTATTGGAATACCAGCAGCTGTATATTCTACACATAACATTAAAATGAAGCAACTTTTGTCAAACATATTTTCACGATAATTCTTCCCGATTTCGAGAAAAACGAAAAAAAAAACTTAATTTTGTACTATTGACCTTGAATAAAATTTTTTGCAGGAGTAGGATCGATGGGGATTTTTTACATTTGTCTGTCAAAATAGACAAATGTTTATTCGGACTTGTCTAGTAGAATTTTCTGTAGGACGAAAAATAAAACCAGATTAAGGGATGTGGTTTCCACTCATATCTCCGCGCCATATATAAATAAACTTAGCTCTTATCGCCGCTTCGCTATACGATAAATCTGGGAAAATAATATAAATATGTTATATGTTCAAGGATTGAATTGATGGTTCCATCCCGTTCAGTTCGAAAAATCCTAGAATATTTTTCGGGTAGAACAATCTTTTGAATAGAAATCTATCATTGATATTTACATTTTATTATCATCTAGATTTATATGCATATTTATAACTTTGATTTCTTGATTCAAGTTGTTATTCTATTCATATTATTACGTACCCGTTGTACTGTTAAATTGGTCGTTAATTCAACGTTAATTAATTATTCATGTACTCCGTTTACATAAATTAAACAAAACTAATTTATAGCACCATTCCAAGTTTCGTGGACATAAATTCTAGCTCGTTATTTGTCCATGTTAGTTTGTCTCTGGGTCAGTTTTATTAGTTTGAATAAACATCACCAACAACTTTAATACATATTTACCATTCGCAACGAATTTACCATGAAATCCTCAAACCAGGATTCCATTCACAACAACATAAACGTATCACGAAGAATTTTAACGGGTAAAGTACTCAAAGTTATGCTACTAGAGTAACCTGTATCTGGTGTACCAAATCGTGCATCTTCTTCGAAAGCAGCAATTAATATCAAAAATGATCAAACTATAAGTTCAATATTTTGATGGCTAAATACTTGGTAAAAAACTATATTGTCTAATCGAATGACTTACTTCGGCTGCGTCTCCACTACCAATTTGTAAGTTCGACTATAATATACAGTTTTCCGTCCTTAGTACATAAATATTTCTCAATGATACCACCAAAATCCATTAACAAAAAGTAACTTAAGAGCAGTACCAACTTTCCCATAAGGTAACTTCTTGATAGTTCTTTGCGAGCAACCGAAGTTACACGTTCTCAGCTGACTCAATTTCGTGTCTAGGTATCTCATACGTTGATACGTTGTTCAAGCTCCATGTTTCACGACAGACGCGGCTATAGTAGCAGACAGAGAAGCCGCAACGGATTTAAACTTGTCACTGGTTATGACAGCGCATGAGAGTATGAAAGATGTGAGATGAATATCTTGACTAATTTATTTATCATGTGCAAAATCAAAATTTGGAAGAAGTAATGGATCTTTGAGTAGTTTTAAATGAACATTTGAATATTAGAAACTTCTTACCAATTTCGAACAAAAGAACAAAAGCCATTACGAATTGATGATTCTAAGCGCTGTTTGAGGCTGTTCAGACAAAATAATTTGGATATGTAAGTATTGAAGGAACCTGGATACACTATTACACACCTGAATCAAAACAGCAGTGTACTGTTTCCGACGAAACCCGTCCGAAACTAGCAAGATACAACAAAATGGCTGACAGGGTTATAGCCTCTATATCAGGGGTCGGCAACCTTTTTTGGCCGCGGGTCAAAATCAACCAAAATGCGAGTATTAAATATACATTTGGGCCATAGATATTTTCGTATACGAACAGCATTTTAATAAATAATAAAATATAATTTATTAGGAAAATAATTACAAATATAGTTAAATAACTTTATTTATAAACTGTCTCTTCGATATCAATGGCTCACCTGATGTTGAACTCGTGACGTAAATTTAGTCAACTCTGGTTTGTAGTTAGTCGTTTTAAGTCGAACACAAACATCTGAATTTTCAATAGTTAACCAGTTCTTGTTTTTACTTAAAATAAATTTCAATTGTGAAAATATTTGCTCACATTTATAATTGGACCCGAATGTGGACAAAATGGCAAAGCCAATTTTTTGAATGATGAGAACCTCGTAGGAAGTGGTGCTCAACATGTTGATATCATGAGAAAATGATTATCTTCTGTATTTTCCCAATCGTTCCGCAATTTCTTGAATTTATCCGTCCATACTGTTGAACTTTTAGAATCAATCATACTGCAAATTTATAATATTTTCTACCATTTCATCGGGCTTTATTATAAAAGTAAACATTCCTCCATGTTTCTTAAGACTTTGAAACCGACTTTCGTATTCACTTATAATGACCGAAATCCAACTATCGAAAATATTTAGATTGTTCCCTTTTTAACAAGGAAAAAAATGAAATTGATTAGGTTTTATGTCAGTTTCAAATAATATCAATTTTGAAGTAAAACTCTTCCATTCCTCAAACATTTTCAAAATTGTGCGGTTACTTCCTTGGAGGCGTACGTTGAAATCATTATAATGGTTCATTATGTCTGTTACGAACAAAAAAGTCTTAAAAACCATTGTTTATCCCAAAAAATCGACGCCATGATCTTTCCTGCAGATGAAACGGTCTTTGCCTTCTCTGGAGCCAGTTCTCCTTTTTCAGTCTATTGGTTTGATTTTTCTTATGTTTCGGGAGTGAAGTGATGGACCCACGTTTCATCCATGGTTATGAAAAAGCGCAAAAATTCGGCTTTATTTTTGGAGTCGTCACTTCATTTGGTCACCACTGCCTGCTCTACCACCAAATATTTTACTGTTGATAACGAAGGAGCAGTCTCACCCAGAGTAGAATCTAGTTCAGCTCTTATATTGGTTGGGCTGAGGCCTTTCAAATAAATGTATCAAATGAACATAACCAATTTTTCCATGTTTACAAATTCACTGAAAATATTCACTATTAATGGCTAACAAACAAATAATAAACAACGTGGCGTCTTTAAACTTGAAACATATTCTGCGTAGATTGAATACTTTCTAATATAATGGTATTTTTCGAGCAACTACCGCCATTTTTAGTTCAGGCCAGGTACTTCTGGGAACAACCTGGTATTTCCAGAAGAGTTGACTAGTGACCTTACTGTTATGTAACTCATAAAGAATGATTTTATTAAAGACTGTATGTTGAAAGTTGCCGATGTTTCATTTTCATCTCAAAAGTCAATAATTCAAAATATTTCGCTCCCAAGAAACACTGTTGCTTCAAGAATAAATGATTTATCTTAAAATTTTGTTCTACAAATGAAAGAGGAAATGAAGGAATTTACAAACTTTTCACTGGCTGTTGACGAGAGCACTGATACTGTTGATACAGCTTAACTTGCTGTTTTTATATGAGGCATTAACAGTAACTTTGAAATAACTGAAGAACTACTAAAGTGCGTTCCATTGACAGGTACTACAACAGTAAATGATATTTATTCTGCAAATGAGTATTTGATAGCAGAATATGAACTCGACTAGAATATACGAAGCAGCACAACTACGGATAGCGCTCCTGCCATGGCTGGTAAACAGAAAACACCAGGGAATTTTGTGGGATTTCAGGAATCATTGGCATCCAAACATATAAAAACGGACCTTGTCATGCAACCTTTAATTAAAATTGTAAATTTTATAAGAAGCAGAAGACTAAATCATCGATCATCAGGCAATTTTAACTAGATTTGGACGATCTTCGTTGGCTCAGTCGAGGAGTAGTTTGAGATTTTTTGCATTAAGTCACCCTATTCAAGCTTTCATAAAAAAGGCAAATTAATTGATTTTGACAATGACAGGTGGATTGATTGTACCTTTTTGATAGATATGAATAAACACTTGATTAATCTGAATACAAAGTTACAGGGTCACTCAAATGTATTCATATATTCAAGCCTTTGAAATAAAGTAGAGACTGTGGGAAAATCAAGTAGAAAATCAAACTTTGGACCATTTCCCTCATTCAAAATCATTTGGCACAGTGAACCAAACAGATTCAACAATCGTTTTGAAGACTTTTACAAAATTAATGAAATGGAATTCCCAATTGGACACAATCCATTGAAGCTTCACAGGCACTAGTTCATTTGCAAATGGAGTTGATAGATCTTCAAACGGGCAGTATTTTGAAAGGAAAATTTAATGAGATTAACGCTCTTACATTTTATACACATTATTTCAGGGGTTTGGATAATTACCCGGTATTAAAAAAGCATGCAACACGCATTTTCTGCATAAATAAGAACAAACATCGCACAAGACATCTCCAATCAATTCTTAAAATATGATACCTGACATCAATGAGCTTGTCAAAAACAAGCGAAGTCAGGTATCTGGATCCTCGAGCTCAACATGATTACCTACCATCTTTTATAACTTTGATATAATTTTTAACAGCTGTATAGTATATACTTATATAATTTAATAAATAAAATGTTATAATTCAGTTCATTTCTTTTATTTTCAATCTGGCCCACCTACGAAATCAAAATTTAATACATGGCCCTCAGCAAAATTGAGTTTGATACCTCTATACTAGACTGAAGAAATGTTTTTTATTGGCAAAAGTAGAAGGGAAAAATTAATTATTTATCAATATCATCATATTGTCGGACGAGGATTCTGGTTCGTATTGCTATTATACATAAATTTTTCATTCTTTTTTGCCTTCTGTTAATCGTTCTATTTCATCTTGAATATAATTTTCCTTTGTTACTTCCAATCTCCTTTATCTAGTCTATCTTCTATCTGCTTACATCACACATTTCTTGTCTAAATTTTAGAAATGTGTTAATATCAATGATTACTGGTTTTTATTTTGTTATTTGACTTATCTGTTCATTAATATAAAAACACAAAATTCGAAAAATATGAGTTTTGTTATTTTATATATTCAGTAACATTATTACTTCTTTCTGATCGAATATCAAACTTTGCTGGGTTTAGTTTTTCTTTTAAAAACTTTGTGCGACTGAAGTAATCGAAATGATTATGAGTACGAACATCATTTTATCCAGAATGTATTTTAATTGTCGTGTGTAAGTGTCAATCACGCACAAATACCTAGAATAATTAACGCTGTTAATCTGTAATCGGTTCCCATTTCCTAATTCACTTTATCTGTTTATAACTCTCGTTAATATACTTCGTGTTAGTTATGATACGGAATTGCGCGGAATAGCTACTTAAATAGAAACAAACTTAAAAATTATATCAAAGGAAAAATTGATGGGATACAAATATAGTATGTTTTTAGAAAGTAATGATACAAAATTACAGAAATAATCATTTTTTTTTGTTACATCCATTTTTTAATGTCGAAATAATACTTTCAAGCTATTTGAATTAGCTACGTCATTTAGTTCATTCATGTTTGTCACTTGTAAAAATATATTAATTCTCTTTCAAAGTTTTACCCAAACCGCAACGAACACAATTTGATTTTTACAATAGCTCTTATTTCGAACGAAATTTGTTTGGATTAAACGGAAAAGGACTGAAAAGACGGAAATGTATTGTATGTCAATCGCTCCCCCTTGGCTTTAGAAACTTTGCCGCAAATTATTTAGACCCATGATAAAAGGAAGAATAAAGAAATAAGAAATGTCAAACTCGCTCTATTTCCGGCTGTATAATAACAGCGAAATGTTATAGAATTTTTACGCGTATCTGGGTCTTAACATTTTAACTTCAAAGGGATTACATATTTTCAATACATATCTTTACTTTCCTTTACTTCATTGTGAACACGGAATTTTAGGCATTTAAACACATCAAATCCCTCGCAAACCTAAAACGCTTACTTGAAATGTATTCTTTGTTAATAATATTCTTTTTTGTTTTAAAAGGCTCACTTCTGTCTTAAGAATTATTCCTACGCCAAAATAAATATTTTGGTATATATGGAGAAAAGGAAAGAACTAACAATGGAGTGAAGTTGATAAATAGTGATAATAGTAACTAATATATTTTATCAACATAAGGATTCACAGCATCTAATCATAAGTTAAGGGAGAAGGAAGCTACTGGAAATTTCAAAAAATGTATCAAAAAAGAAATGGAAATAATGCTAATAAAGTTCAGATAAAAGTGTATAATGGAAGATATGTGAAGTAAACTTGAGATATACGAGGATATATTGAAAAATTTCAATGTCAAAATAACCTGCAACATCTCTAGACTTTAAAAAAAATGTTTCTTCTTGCTCTGCAAACCAGAGCTCCACAGCTTTTATTACCTCCTCGTTGTAAGAAAATTTACGATCCTTTTAAACTTTTTTTCAATTGAGGAGAGAGATGATAGTCGGACGGAGACAAATCTGGTAAATAAGGGGGGTGTTCTAGTAATTCAAACCCTAAATCACGAATTTTTGGCGTGCGTAGCAACATGAGATTTGTGTGCAAACAAAACAACTTTGGATAGCTTTCCGCGTCTTTTCTCTTAAATTTTTTTCCTGTAGAGTGGTCAGTAATGTCGAATAGAAATCTCCAGTTACTGTTCTGCCCTTATCCAAAAAATCAATCATGATTACTCCATGGCGATCCCAAAAAACTGAAGCAAAAACTTTTATAGCAGATTTTTGGACACGAAACTTCTTGGTCTTAGAGAACCAGAGTGTCGCCATTCCATCGATTATTGCTTTTTTTCTGGATCGTAGAAATGTACCCAAGTCTCATCCAAAGTAAAATTTCGGTTTAAGAAGTCTACATCGTTTTCACATCTAACGCGATGCTTCTACCCTTGCACGCTTTTGGTCAACATTCAAACATTTGGGTATCCATTTTGCAGCAATTTTTCTCATGTCCAAATTGACGTGAACTATATAATGAAACTGGCCTTCCCAATCGCTCATCATCTTCAATGGAAAATTTAGCTCTTTTGAAGTTAGCAGTCCAATTTTTCATGGTCGCTTACGAAGAACATTGATCACCAAGGGTATTAAGCATGTCTTCGTAAATCTGCTTACCTCTTAACCCTTTTAAATACAAGTATGTGATGATTGCTCGATACTCCAATATCGGTGGACATCTTTTCTCTTTTAATTTATTGCTTTACTCTGGTTTACTTTTTTAACGTCAAACTTTACACTGACACTTCGAATAAGTTATTGTTCGTTGCTATGGTAACGCAATATTTTGTTTATGCATGGAACTGGTCTAGGCTAACTAGATATCAATACATTAGCAGAATTGTGGCAATAACATAGTAACGAGATGGTGGAGAAAAGATTTACTAAAACAAACCTAAAGACTAAAGGAACAAAAATAACAAAAATAAAGATAATATCAACGAAATAAGGTGACAATACTAAGAAACTTGGAATTCAAAGAAAGAATTTTGAGGATTGAGGAGATGGTAACCGTAGGGAAAAAGGAATATAGAATTATTTTGGCAAAATGATATAAGAAGGCAGTAAAGGAAATCAGAAACTTGATCCAAAGTTCTAAAAATACTAAGAAAGGGGAAAATAAACAATATAAAACAAATAAAAAATAATTATGGTGTTGGATTGAGTCAAGATCAAGAAATTATAGAACGGCGGAGGGAATTTTTGACGAAAGTACTTGAAATGTAGAAGAAAAGGAACTTCTGGAAATTCAAGATGAAAGATATCTAGAACCAGAAGGCGATGTAAACGATCAACTTTTACAATGAGAAGAATTTGAACAAGTCATATAGAAGCTAAAAAGAGGTAAAGCAGCAGGCTATAACAATATTACACCAGAAATGTTACAAAATTTGGGAGAAAGGGGTCTAAAAATACTAGCAAAATTGCTACAGCGCATATGAATCGAAGGAAAAATTTATTAGTCTGTTTTACTACTTTTTAAAAAAGATAACAAAACATACTGCAATAATTATAGCGGCAAAACAATAAGCGTGAAACTGAAAGTCCACGGGAGTATGTTAGAGAACAGACTAAGAAAAATTATAGACATAAGACGAATTGCAAATCGGCTTTAGAAAAGGAAGACTTATCACTAATCAATCGGTTTTATAGACATCCAAACAGCACTTCACTGATAAAGAAATCAAATATGAAATAGTTTACAATAAATATGAGTTGGCGTCAAATTGAGGAACAATATCAAATGTTTAAAAAGATTTTGCACCAAGTGAAGAAAAATGATAACCAAACCGAAGGTTTCACGACAAAGATTAAAAAAAGTGAAAATAAAAGTGAAACAGATACAAGTGGGATAAAGAATTATGGAAATGTAATTTATGAATGTGTTTTTGCCGACGATTTATTATTGTTCCCTAAAAATAAAGATTAATTGAGGCATAATTTATTAACATGGAAACAGATTAATTTTTAATATTTAAACTTAGTAAGAACCAAAGTTAAGTTCAATTAACTGATATAATTGAAAAATATCAAGATTTGTATTCGACATAATTTAGCCTAACGTGTGATCTTACCTTAAAATCTATATATCCATTTTTATCCATGTCGAAAGTTCTGAAAACGTGGTCGCAGAATTCTTCTGCGTTACCTGATGGGAAGAACATCTTATACATGTCTACGAATTTGGCTGGTGTAAGGCGGCCATTAGGACAGTCTTGCTGTAACAAAAAAATTTATATCGTTCTATGTGAGCGAACACTTTACTTCATTTAAGAGGATGCGTAATTTTTCCATGGTAGACTTGGTACCCACTGACATTATTTTGTTTCTCAACCTAACAATTGTACTTGGAGAATAGTTATTGCCATTTAAAGAAGGTGTGATAGCACATGTTCATGCTTATTTTGCATATAAGAAAACTTATATTTTTAAGGGTTGAAACATTTATGTATTCATTTGAAAGGTCACAAGATCAGGGAATGAAGCTAATTCTATTTATTTATTATAATTACTTGATAATTGATAATGACGCCGAATTGTGTTCAGACCATAATATACGAGGTTTAATCAAAAAGGCGGTGAATTATTTTATAAATAAGTTTCTGATAGTTTTCTGAAAAAATTTACTACAGTGATATATATTTTTCACACCACTGAAAAGTAGAGATTTCAATGAACAAAAAGTGCACCTACTTTAAAAAAAGCCGATAATTTCACTTAAGCATTTTTTATTCAAAATTGGCGTTCTTTTTCGATATTAAATAAGACAGAAAATTTTTTGAACTTTTCATTATATACAAATTTGCTATTTAACTTTTTTCCACTGAACTTTAGTTTTTCTACAAATTGATATAAATCATTTTTACCCTTAAAACCTCACCCTTTACCATTTCTCGACCTCAGATTGCCAATGAATTATTTTTTCTTCAGTTTTTTCTATATTTTTTTCCTTTCCCAATAGATTACATCCTGCTACTATATTTTTTTTTGGTTTTAAAAATGATCGGCTAATAAAACATTAATAATGAATTACATTGTTTTATGAGTTTTTCATGTTTAAAACCATACTCTTTGAAAACACGCCGTCTTTAAACACTTCCGTTCATAATTAGGGTACTGTTCAGAATCATATCTAATATTAACAATAAATTGGCTTCATAAAATACACTTTTTCTCGAATAACATAATAATTGACTTTTCAGTTCTTTGTCAACTTTCTGTCGTTTCAGTGTATTATCTATAGCACAATACCATAATGTGGAATTTTAGTTTATTCTTCAATCGGTTAAATAATAACATTTCCAACTGATGTTCTCGACAACATATTTGAAATAACCTTTTGACATCGGAAACTTACATCTTAATTTACGTACATTTTTTTTGACTATTTGACACTGTATCGTCTACTTCAAATGATGATGTAAAGATTACTATCACTCTAGAAGAATTTGCATAGTTAATAATAATAAAAAGAATACACCAAAATTAACTACAAAAATCGTAAACTGGAAGGCATATTCCGAAACAGCTACCATCTGCTCTGCCGTGGCCTTTTCAATGCCAGGAATGGTGTAAAAACGTTTCCTTTGTAGCTCATTTATTATTTTCGGGAAGAGCCAGCAGTCTCTTGGTACTAGGACTAAAAATGAATCAAAAGCAAATTGTGGTAGATGTCTTCTTTAATAGCTTGTTTCATCGAAGAAGTGTGTATATTTTCATATGTTTTTGAGGCCGAAAAACATCCTCAACTGAATCTCGCATGCAACTTGAGAATTGTTACTGTTTTTCTAGCGAGCCGAAACGGATTCAAAATTATCAATGCTTGTCTCAACATATGATGGTATGAATCATTTTTGGAAACTAGAACCCAGGTTCAGGTAGATCAACTATCAGCTGATTGTGGATCCTAGCCCAGAACGAGATTTAGATCATAATTTCCGAATTTTCGGCAGAAACTTCATATTTAAAATATGATCTATAAGAACTTTTGATTTTTGTTACTGGTTTGAGCGTTAATTCTGTCAATTGATATCATTTACCCACATGTCTACTGGTAGAAAGGATCCATCATATGACTACCACGAACTTAATCAGTTTCCGAAGAACAATGAACGTGATCCGGGTTAGTTTACGAACATTCAGATCATGATCGGGTTCCCGATCATAGTTTTCTGAAAAATTCTAATACATTATATTTTTATCGCAATTCGTTGTAATTATGAGGGTTTTGCAACCTGTATAGGAAGTATTAGTTTCCCATATTTAAACAATTTAGATTTATCTCTACTGATACGTTACAATATTTTCAATCTCGTTCAGTAAATTCTCATTTTATTAGATTTAGTGTTGGAACGAATACAATCAACAACATATCGAATACTACTTTTTCTTCGTAATGTACCGTTCCAATCGTTTCTTTATAAACATCGATTTTCTATTTTTTTTACTATTCGGTGTTCTCTATTTTTTCTTATTTAAGTCTTTGATGACTTTTTTAATACAAATTTCAGACGATTTTTTCGTCTGTAGTTCGGCACTATCTAGGATTGGTATGTTGGCCGATGATAAATTTGGGTATTGGACAGTGTGTTTGAACTTGATTGTGACGCCTTTTGTTTGAATCAAACAAATATAACAATCACTTACATGATCTTTTGGCTACGTCCAAATCATTGGTATACCAAAAGACAAATGTCTAAATTCTTGTTTATCCCAACCTAATAGGAGTCTCTCATATGTAACACAAGATAAATGTGGAACCCAGGATTTATCTTAGTGACGCACGGGAAAACGAAAATAGTCTAAATGAAACTTTTCAATTAATGGCGTACATTTTCTACACTAAGATGTAAAAGTTAATTCTCCACAGACGTAACAACAACTGTCCGGGCTGTTAGAACACTTTCGCGGCATATTTACAAAATAACAAAAAATTATTTTTTTTATCGCAATTCGTTGGAATTATAAGTGATTTGCAACATGTATAGGAAGTATTAGTGTCCCATATTTAAACAATTCAGATTTATCTCTACTGAACGTTACAATATTTTCAATCTCGTTCAGTAAATTCTCATTTTATTAGATTTAGTGCTGGAACGAATACAATCAACAACATATCGAATACTACTTTTTCTTCGTAATGTACCGTTCCAATCGTTTCTTTATAAACATCGATTTTCTATTTTATTTTTACTGTTCAGTGTAATTCAGGGTTATATTGCATTGCAGCCTTACAATTCTCTATTGTTTATGTCTTTTTTAATACAAATTTCAGACGAGTTTTCTATAGTAATGACTAATAAATGTGTCATTAAACATTGCCCCTATTATTTATAATTGCACTAGTCAACAAAATTTAATGAATGCGTGCATCGAGCGCACGTGAGTCGAGCGCATAGTGGTTCGAGCGCAGAGATTATATAGGAGGATGAATCGAGCGCACGTTCGCTGGTATAAAGACGGTATCTTCAATCCCTGTATTTAGCTTGGAATGTTTATTATTGTAAATAAAAGAAGAAAAATTATACAACAGATTAACAAAGATTTAATACTTTCTCATCAATGCGATTATAGTCATAGTCTCCTAACCTAACCTAACCTAACCTGATCTAACCCAACCTAACCTAACCTAACCTAACCTAGCCTAGCCTAACCTAACCTAACCTAATCTAGCCTAACTTAACCTAATCGAACCATTCTTAAATTAAAAGACTTTTTTGTGGAATTTTTAAAATACGCAATTTTGTCTTATTTTGAACCTAATACCAAAAATGCACTTATTCTTAGAAAAAATAATTTTTTCAGTCAATTTTTGTTCAATATCTTATATAATATTGAAGATTTGCTCATTTTGGAAAATCTTAGATGTTGCTGATAGTTTTTCGTTTTGTCTTAATGATAATAATTATTCAAAAGCTGGTATGTTTGCCCAACAAACGATTTTTCGGATTCGACATAGGTACTTCACCAATTTAATGGCACCAAACAATAATATATCAATGGAAAAAAATTGATACATCAGGTTTTTTTCACATCAAGACATATATTTTTATAAAAAGTACAAAAATCGCAAAAACACAAAAATATTCTTCAATTTATAATGCATAGCTTTGATTTTCGTGAATGTTTGGCTTCTGGTAGGTCCCTTTAAAGTCCCCAACAGTAATTGCTAGCATTCCGAGACTTTTTCTTCCCTTTATAGCGCTATTCTATTTACGAAATGTCCTGATGAAATCTTTCGCCTCGTTCGTCACTCACAGCATCCAAATTCTCGGGGAAGAAATCTAAATGAGAGTGCATGATATGTATTTTTCAAAGCTTTGTATGAAATTATAAGCTTATTGATTAGGTTTTTGGAATTTTCCGCTGTATGGTTTCCTAGGAAATTTACAAAATATTTTCAAGCGAATTTTCCCATATCATTTCTCTCAAAGTTTGTATCCTTCATTAGTTCCCGAATTTGTGGACCAATAAATTTCCCTATTTAATTTTTGCCTCGCTGAGTTTGGGAAATTTCTCTTCTCTCAGCTATAATAATCCACTGCCATAAGCACAGCTTTTACAAAATGTTTCGTCAGGCCGAGCTTTATATGCAATGGTGGTAAAGTACGTCGTCAGGGTTCACTAAAGGACCATTTTTAACATTCTTCTGCCCTGGAGTAAGTGATCCACGCTTGGGCCATACTTCCTCGTGTAGTTACTTTTTCTGTCACTGCTGTCCAATTCGCAAGTGAAACATATTTTGTTTAACCAAGCTGTAGCACAAGCAAAAGAGCAATGACTTCAAAAACTCCAAACATGTTCACTGTATTCAATTTTTTTAATAAGAAATATTATATTCTCGTAAGTCTCTTTCATATTAGAGCCATGGGCAACCGGCACTGAAAGACATTTGTTTCTGTTGTATAGCAACACTGCTTTCAAGCAAGTTTTTGAGGAGTCAATGAATAATCTACAGGAATTTTATTACAATAGACTAAGTCATCTGCTTTAGAAAAGTAGGATTTTATCTCATCGTCACGATGTCGGAAATAAGAAATTTTCGTACCAGGAGAAAGTAAATTTCAGTCGTTCAATCTAGACTCCAAAAGCTCAGCTTGTTTTTTCAAATTCAAATCACGTACTATATCGTTCAAATCACTATATCAATAAATACGGTTCTTTTCAATACGGCGGTTCATAACTTCGGTCACTCTCTTGAGATACCCTATCGGGTTGACTTCTGAAAGAGATTTCGACTTTTTGCTTGATTTGGAGGCTCTGGCACAAGCAGTCCGGCACTATCTAAGATTGGTTTGTTGGCCAAATACAAGTTTGGGTACTGGAGGGTGTATTTGGACTTGGTTGTGACACCATTTGTTTGAATCAAACAAAAATAACTATTACTTACTTAATTTTATGGTTACGTTCAAATCATTGGTATACCAAAAGGTAAATGTCTAGATTCTTGTTTAGCCCAACCTAATAGGAGTCTCACACATGTAACACAACATATATTTGAAACCCAGGATTTATCTTGGTGGCGCACAGGAAAACGAAAATAGTCTTAACACTTTTCAATAAACTGCGTAAATTTTCGTTAGTTAGTTAAATGCTAGATACAGTCGCCTGAATTAAGTTATTCGAACAAAAACAGGTAAATGAGATCAGAACAGAATATTTAGCTGTCACAAAAAAACTGGATGTGCCTGAACCAAAATGATAATGAGGATACATCAAAACAAATAAAAATCATCACAAAGTTTCTGTGACAAAAACAGTTTTATTATTTTGATTTGAAGCCAAAATGACAAATTTAGTCAACATTGCTGGTCGATTGACAAATGAGTTAGTTAAACGCCTAGAATTTGCATACACAGACAAAAATATTTAGGATAATAAGATACTCTGTCTTCAGCTGATTTATAATTGAAACAATTTGTTAATGTAAAGACTTTTTCTCGTTACAATTAAAAACTGTAGATAGTTTTTTTGTTCATATTAATAATTTTTACTTCATTAATACAACCAACATAAATTTTTATAATGTTGCTGTAATATCCTACGAAAGCGGCTTAACGGAAGAGGTTGCAATACTTTGGCTAGATTGTCAAAATTTCACATAAATCTGACAAATAGATTGGGTTTAATAATCATACGAGAGTTACTACTCAAGTTTGGAGATAGACAAATAGAAACAAATATTTATAATTGGATTTATTGTTTTTCAAAATATTCTCAATATACTTTTGCATACATTTGAACCAATTATCGAAGAATTTTTCCCATTACAATTGCCTCCCCATTACCTGCTACCAACTGCTACTTCAGGCGTAGAAAAACGTTCAAGTTGGAAATTCTGGAACCGTTGGTGATATTCATACTGAACACACTGTTTACACCACCACTACACCTACACTCACAATAACAAAGTTATCGTCTTTAGAGACTGAAGGTAAACTATGAAATAGACGAAGAGGCAATTAAAGCCAAGCCATATTCTAGCTGGGATTGGTAGTGGGATAGATGGATCAGCTGTAAACACTGGGTAGAAAGAGGGACACAATAGATCACAGTGTATACAAAACCCCAAATCCTTACAAACATACATCTGCGGGAATAAGAAGTCATTGGATGCCTAATAATGACTGCACGGCGGATGACTCATCAATTCGATGTTTTGACTGTTCAAAAACGTTTTTTTTTATTTGAACTGATGTGTAAGAGCTCGTATTGTCGTGGTGGAGAATGGTAATTCGTCAACAGCAGCTCGTAGAAAATTATGCAATATTCGTCACTTAAATGATGCGTTAGGTCCTCTACTGATGGGAAAATGGGTTTAAAGAGACCGCATCAACATTGGATAAATCAAAATCCAGGCCGAAAACACTGATACTCAGAGTGTTAGTGACGAGCCTGACTGATCTATTCGGAAGCTTGCTGTTAATTTGAGTGAATTGAGATCTTACGATTTTTTACCAACATCTTGTTTTTGGATGAGACACGTCAACAAGCAAAATTGCCGTTACTGGAGTAACTAATTCAAAACACAAACATCAGAAACATTTGCCTTGAGTGACCGTGTGAGCTGAAATGTAAGCGCGAGTAATTATAGGCACTTACTTTTTTGAGGATGAATAGGGACGCACAGTTACAGTAAATTTAGAGTGAAGATGTAAGACAACTTCTTCGTGCCTAAACTGCAAAACCAATAGTTATAACAAAAAGACATGGTTCCAGTATGACGAAGCAACTTTTCCAATGGATCTCTGCCCCACGAATTCGTGAAATTTTTCCTGTCGAATTGATCTCCACGAAGCTACTATGGACTTTTTTTGTTAGGTTATGTCAAATATAAAGTTTCTTGTATCTATAGTTGAAAAAATAGTAATAATATTCTAAGATTTTTTCTTATTGTGAAATTACGTCTTCTTTCTAATAAGTAGTACTTATTATTGCGAAAAAGTTGTCGAAATATTTGGTATTTAACAATAATAGCACCCATCCACAAAAAAGGAAGTTACAAGGATTGCGAAAATTACAGAGGGATATCACTACTTTGTACTACAAATAAGCCCTTTGAACGTATAATTAAGGATAAACTAATACAGGAGGTAGACAACAACACATTAAATGATACACAGGCAGCATTATCTCAACGAAGGATTGGATATTCAGTTTTAGACAAATAACAGAAAAAGTAAAAAATACGGACAATGGGGTTTATATTATGTTTATAGTATAAATAGAGAAAAAATAAGGGGAAATAATGAGGAACAGAAAAGTTAGTAAACAGAAGAAAACACTCATAGGATACAACATACTGAGACCAATCTACATAAATGAACTAATGTATGCGTTATTAATATTCGTTAACACAAAAGAAAAGCTACGAAACAGAATACAGAAGTGTAGTAACAAAAAGGAGAAATACGGACTGCAGATAAATATATAAAAAAACAGAAATAATGAAAGTATCAAATGTATCAAAGTATCAAACAAATCAGAAGAAATAGATATAAAAATACAAAATGGAACAGAAGAGTTTTAACAAGTTAAAATATCTAGGGACAATAGTAAGACCTCACGGAAGAATCGAAGAAGAAGTAGACAGTAAATAAGACAAAATCGACATATGCAGACGTACAGAAAGGAAAATCTTCGTATTAGTACTTTTGCCAATGCTGATCTATGGTTGCGAATCCTGGTTGCTAACCAACAAATTGAAGCAGTGACTAACAACGTGTATATTGGAAATACTGAGAAAAATAGCGGGGGTGGGAAGACTAGATAAAATAAGGAACGACACAAATTAAAATTAGGGAGTACAGGGCAAAAAATTGAACATTTGTTAAGATAGTTTGACACATAGTGAGAATGAAAGAGGACACAACAGTTTAGGTGGTTTGGAACCAAGAAATAAATGGAATACAGAAATACCAAATAACCTTGGAAAGAAAGGACTGAACTGAAGATGGATTGAACAGGAAGCAAATGAAAAAGAAATATCACTTCTACATCTATGGTAGAAGAGGTTGCGAATAAGAAAGTAAGTAAGCAGCAAATTTTCAGCTCGGAAGTTGTGCGATGATGAGTCAGTCAGTTAGACCTATTTGAAAGAACGAAAAACAGTCTCCGAAAATCTATAATTCTCACAAGCTTAGTAAATGTTTAACAGGTTTATAAATTATTCATTGTTTGTTGATATATGCAATGTATTGAAACATTTATTACCAACAAATGTCATTTGATTGGTTCGAAATCATCATATACCATAATTATAGTACACATCAATTCATGTCAAAAATAACTAGAATAATTATTTAGATTATTTTGATCGTTTCAATACACTATAATGATACTATAAATAATTCTTATAAATAAAAGGTCATTACTTTCACTTTTTAACATACAGAGGTACTATTTTATACAACAAAATTGATCTACATATCAGTAAAACTGTCATACTTGCTCCCATTTCAATTTTTTTTTCAATACGTTATTAATAGTCGTGCTTTTAATTTAAAAACTCGATATGAAGGTGATTCTGGACGTCATAATGTTAAATAGTATAGAACCTTTTTGATTATTTCAATTTCTACGACCTACAAGTCTGCTCTCAAAATTATTAAAGCGAAAAACGAAAATATTAGTTCAAATGATGTGACAGATTGGTGGAATAGTCTAGTGAAAATTCACAGAGTGGGTTGAAAATTGGTGTAATACAATTATTATTATAATCGAATATTATTTAACAAGCGACTTACTATGATGAATTTAGCCCTAATTTATTAGCTTTACCGCTATTTCGATACTATACTTAAGCTATGGCTATAATAATTGAGAAGAGAGAGAGAAAAAATGCTTTATTGTCAAAAAATTGTTACAAATTTGACAAAAGCTTGTAAAAACTAAAAAACAAACATAAAAATAAAAAAATAAAGATACAAAAAAAATTAAATTTTAATATACAGAAGAAAATCACAATGAGTATCATGATTATAGGTAATAGTAATAGATAATCTTTAATGAGTTCATAGCAAAAATTAAACCAGTATGCAGCATGTCCGGAATTAAATATTATTATTATTAGAATAGAAGTCGTTTATAGAGTAGAAGGCACTTTCCAGTAAACACGTCTTCAAATTATTGCGAAATGCGGCAAAAGATGATATCGGTTTGATTTCAATTGGCAAGTGATTGTGCATTTTTTTGAATTGTAAAATATTGAGCTCTTAACTAATTCTGAACGTGGAGTAGGTAGGTGAAGGACGTGCTCCGCGTTTGGATATCCATGCAATGGCCTTTCTGAAATTGGAAAAGCGTGCTTACGAATTAGGCAAACGGATTCAAAGATGAATAAGGAAGAAAAAAATTGAATGACGAATTTAGATAGTTACATATAACAATGCTAAAAAGATTTAATTAATTAATTTATTAATAGAATTAACTGTGAAATTTGAATATCTGGGACATAGTGTTGAACTTGTATTTTGTGTTCCTTTAACTCAAGATGTCTGATAAGTGGAACAACAATAATGAGATAATATAATTTATGAAGATATACGAACAATTTCCAGTATAATGGAAATCCAAAGTATGAAGACCACAACGGGGTCATTTATGTTGATCTAATAATGGTTAGGTTTCTTTTAGGTCAACAAAGGGGGTACAGAAATTTTCCTTGTTTCAAGTAGGTACAATATCGCATCATATTTCCATCACTTCATATTCGGCCCAATGGAACAGTGCTTGACAAAAGTGGAGAATTTTCAGTATTTTTGACGGGCAGCAGGTTAGTCAACTCGTAAAATACCTGTATTTGAATACATTTTTAAGCAATTTGCCAATCTGTTTATACGACAAGTTTAATTAAAATAAAATATATACGGAAATATATGGAGACAATGTTTTTATAAAAGTAAATGTTTTCCAATTTTGAGCATATAAAATGGTGGCTGTGTAAACTGATTATATTTTTTCAATCGCTATCTTTTTTAAGATTTTCTGTCGGAAAATTTATGTCAGCCTCCGTAATGATAATAAAAAGATTGGTTTTCAAAAAACACAACTTGACGCCATATTTTATTTTTTACTGCATTCTAGAGTGTGGTTTATCAGAAAGTTGTTAGTTTTGTGAGACCACAATTAGAGTAATAGAAGCTCATATAAATGATTTATTTCACAAAAAATTGTTATGAAATTCATAAAATTGAATTAAATCAATTGAAAATATTATTAGAGTATAACAGAAATGCAAAATTTCGTATTTCCCAGTCAGACTTAAACCTGGAACCACTTAAGAATAAAGTGGCGACCTAACCACGTTAACGCATTTTTGTTATAAATCGTTAAGTGACAATGTATACGAAATTTAAGTCAATAGATAAAACTTCCAACATAATAGACCTGTTCCATGCTAGGAGCGCTTCATGACAACCATATTTGAAATAAATTAATTATTCATCAGGTTGCCCTGAAATTGAAAATTGAAATTATTGAAATTAAAAATATTTATTATCGGGTTATCCTGACGAAGTCCACACTAGGATCACATTGAAAATAAATTAACTTTTCTTCGGGCTTTCCTGATCAAGTCCATACAATAGATATCTCAGTTTCACCTTACCGAAAAATGATTTTTATGAGGTTTCCCAGATCATGTCCATATAAGGAAACTCTTAGGGTCACCTTATTGAAAAGAAAAATATTTCTTATTAAGTTATCCCTAAACTAAAAAACTAAATATTGTAAAAACTAAATTCATGGTTATAAGTAAAAACCAAACTATTGATATTAACCCTATTCTTATACTGAATGGAAAACAAAAAGAATGTTGATATAGGACACATCTTATGTAACGACAAATACCTACTGTTACAGAACATAATGCAGGGCAGAAACAAGAAATCCTGGCTCCGTAACATAAGAGAATGGACAAATCTAAACGACGGAAAATTGTTTCAAGTTGCGAGGGACAGAGACGCATTTAAAAACGTGGTCGCCAACCTTCAATGAGAAGACTACACGAGAAGAAGAAGAAGAAGGTTATCCTAACGAGGTCCACACTAGGATCACATTAGGTTGACCCTCTAAATTAATTTTTCTTCAGGCTTTCCTGATCAAGTCCATACAACGGATCTCTCAGTTTCACCTTACCGGATAATGATTTTTATAAGGTTTCCCAGATCATATGATGATGATATCAATCTAAACCAGATCTAAATCTTTGCGTGAATAGAAATTTTTTAATATAGTTAACATGATAATATATATTATATCGCTTCTATTTATATTGGAAGCGTTCGGATCTAACGAACGTTCTCCCTCATCCTATTCCTATTTATTTGGAAGTGAAATGTTTTGTAAGAAATTTCATGCAAAAAAATATGAAAAAACCTTATAGCGATAAGGGTGTCTTTAAACCATTATATACGTATGTATGTAATGCAAATATATCGAAAATGTGGAAAGTAACCCAAAGAAACTTTACGTTACATCCTCATCAGGTTCTTGTCAGGTTATCCTGATCTTTACCTCAGCAGTTTGCGGAATTACCTGATAAGATCCTTAGCGGGTCCTCAGAAAAAATTCTAGTCAAGATACAGTGAGGAAACGTGGATGATGACAGAAAAAGATGCCAAAGAAAGTCATCAGAAAAATATATGGAGGCATGAAAGCGGGAGATGAATGGAGAACCCGAAATTAGCGATATCCTGCAAAACCAAGACAAAATCGAATGATTTAACAATACGAGAAGAATAGAGGAGTGAAAAATGAGATAGTTGAATGATCTTCGAAATATTCAAATTAAAGGATGATGCTACAAGTCAAGAGACATGAATAATATTATTAAGGACCATTGTTGAGAAGGCCAAGGTCCACACAGGGCTGTCGTACCGCATGGAAAGTAAGTAAGATTGAAAGTTAGTAAAAATTTTGGTAATTTGGTAATTGGTAATTTTATACTCGTTTTTTGGTTCTAGAAAATCGAATTTATGAAAAAAAGTATGGGAATAAAAAAAATTAGTTAGGGGGGAGTGCTAAAAATTCAGAACAAATGTTCACTCCCAATTCTCTTTAACAACTTTAGTAAGATGCCATTTTTTTAATGGAAGTGGGGGAAAGATCAATTTTAAGCGAAATTGTTATTATTTTTAATTGTGAATGCATGATAAATCAACATTTTTGTATAATTTTTTTTTTCAATTTGTTCGTTTTTTGTGAAGATTATGAAAAAAATAGTTTCCATTTTTTTTATTCCTATAATTTTTTTTCGTAAATCCACCGTAAAAATGAAAATTTTAAAAACAATTTAGAGTCAAAAAACGAGGGGAACGCGAATGTATAAAATTACCAAAATTTTATTGGAAAACTCCATCTAAACAAGCAAATAAACAAGCAGACAAATTAACAAAATAACTTTAATAAAATATAAAAAGAGTGTTATTATTCAATTAATATTTTCAGAAGATCAAATACGATTGATGAAGCAGTAATACAATCAATGTGTATATCTCATTATATTTTTATGCGGTTTTTAATTATTAAACTATCAAGTATTATTGTTTCTACTTCGGAAAGTTTAATATTGATGGGTTAATATTATAAAAATCGCCAAAAATACCAATTATCACGCTCAACAGCATTGATGAATTTCATCAAGTTACCAAACAATGTTTATTGTGGTGACGATGTATAATCCTTTATAACATATAACATATTAAAAGTTGTAAATATCGAAGGAAAAAAATTGTTTCCGTTTTTAATTAAAAATCATCAATCATAATGACAGCAAGCGAATATGAGGTGAAGAGAAACATGGAAAATAATGCAGGAAATTATTTATTCGTTTGTATTTTGGAGGGTGCGAATTTAGAAAAAATATATAATTGTTCTGAAATATCAATATTGAGAGGATATTACCAATTATACATAAAAAATGAGAAAAATATTTATTCAATTGAATTTGTAGGAGTTATACTAATCAGGAAATATGGAAAATCTGTTAAAAAATTGGACGCCCTATAGATATTTAGAATGTAATTAAAAATTTCATTTGGACCTGGAAATGAAAATTTTGACGCCTTTTAAAAATAATTTCAAAAAACGTACTTCAAATTAAAATACTTTGAGTATCTTTGTATCTATCTCGAAACAATGACAAACAGTACATTATACAACTAGGGAGTAGGGGATATCCACCCGCGATTCTTGTATCTCTACTTTTGTCCCGTGGTACTTATAAATTCATAACGAACGTGGGGTGGGGAGCGTAGACCCCACTGAATAGATGCTTGAATTGTATTGTACTGAACACTAACCGAAATTCTTTATTATCATAGCTTTTCAGGAAATGAATTTGACTTGTTTT
Organism: Diorhabda carinulata; assembly: GCF_026250575.1. NCBI lineage: Eukaryota > Metazoa > Arthropoda > Insecta > Coleoptera > Chrysomelidae > Diorhabda > Diorhabda carinulata. The sequence goes on from NC_079462.1 coordinate 20,327,738, forward strand.
TCTTTTTACGAAACAAATTCTTCATATAGTTTTTCATATTTTGATATCACTAAATTCATAGTTCAAATCACAATTCTATATTTTAACACTATAATGAAAATTAAATGTCATGAAAAGCATGCTGTTATCAAGAATAAATATCTCGATAAACAAGTTGTTGCTACGATATCGGAAGCAAAATCAAGTTTTTGCTGGGAAAGGATAACGCACTTTTGTCTCGCATACCAATGACCAAAAGCGAACTTTTCATCTGAGCGGGTAAAAGAATTTTCGACCCATGTAGTGTAAATGATTTTTCTTCTGCTACTAGGGACGGAAGTACGTACTTATGACCGATGTTTGCAGAAAAAATGCTTCAACTGCTCCTGACAAGTGGCTGTTGTTTGTTATTCAACTCTTATGCTTATAGATAGAGTTAGGCTTCTTTCATATTAGCGCTCTGCCAGTCTAAATTAGGATAAATTTGATATTTCAAATAATAATTTCCTTGGTAAATACTCCGCCAAACCTCATATTTCTATTTCTGTCCAATAAGGAGGAAAATAAAATTGAAACATGTCATGTATTAATAAATATAACGGGTTTTTGTACAGGAACCGTGACTTGAAAGATCGATTTTGTCCCTTATCGGAAAGAGCTTGACAGGTCATGCACTTCCTACAGTCCCATAGCATTGATGCTTGCTATTATTTGGGACGGTTCACAGAGGTTAGTTCTTCAGTCTCAATCTTGGTCAACCCGGCCTAAGGTTTCCAAGAATTCAATGTTTAACTCTCTTAACCACAAAACCTGCAGTCGTTGGTGTTTCTCATTTTTATTCTCTTGAGATACAGGGTGTTTCTATATTCGACCGATAACGCTCTACCACAGAGAGATATCAATAAATCATTCATTTTGATACAAGAATACGAACCCTTACAGGACCTAGTTGCTGAGATATAGGATGTTCAAAATTTTAAATCAAAATCAAAAATTTGCCATAAATCAAGAAAGCCTTCAAATTTTTTTCCAAATTTGGTGACCAATATGCTCCTTAATAAAGTAATATTTTGACATAAACAAACTTTGGAAAAATTTAACCAGTGGCGCGCTGTCAGGGTTAGTTGTTAGTTATTCCCCTATTTTTTTACGCCACTGGAGCAAATTCTTTTTTTTTATTTTATTTTAAATTGCCTGATTATTTCTAGTTAAAAAACTAATAATCTTTTATGGAGCTGAAATGGACGGTGTTGTAGAAATTTGCATCTAAACAAAAGTCTGCAGGTAACTAAATACTCCTCAATATTTCTAAATTATAATCTAGTAGGCGTCCATTCAGATAGGTTGTTACTGTTTGTTTGTCTATTTATTCATTGGATATTTTACGATTCTAGTTTCCAAGGATTACTGTCGAATCTTTAAATCTGTAGATTCCTATTTTAGTTTTGCTCCGATGAAAGCAACTTAATACCCTTTTTCCATAGATTATTTGCTTTATCGGTCCTCCGTCTACTGCCTAATTAATTTAGACATTTCATCGCCTAGAATTTCCGCTTGGGGGAGTTTCTATTGATTCAGCGCATTTGGCTCTTGGCCCATATACAACTATGCCTGTTCTTATTAAGATCTTGGAGACATCGGTATAGTCGAAAACACCTGTTTTTGGGAGTTTTAGAATAGGAATTTTTGACACATCTTCTTGAGTTTGTGATTCTCCCTTTTCTAAATCCACCTTTGCGCAGTGTTGTTTGATCTATGATAACTATACTTTCAAGTGGATATAAGTCCGAGACAAGGGTTTTAATACCCAAACTAAAATGTCAACAGAAGTATTAACATGGAGCTATTCGATATAAAATTATTGATCCTTAACAGACATAAATTGCTGATATTTCTATTGTACTAAGAGACCTAAGTGCAAAAATACAAGGGAAAGTTTATCGTGATAGCAGAAAGCAAAAGTAGAAACCAAAGTGGCAGAAAATTAATTGAATTTGCATGATCAAATGAAAATAGTAAGCACAACGTTTGATCACATTCATAAAAAATGTAGGTATTCTCAGAAGATAAGACATAAAATCAAATCGAATCGATCACCTTTCAAATACATATTGGACCTATTAAAGACTGTGGGGACGCAACTCAAACAAGAACTTCCGACATACAATAAAATCAAGACAGAAGGAAAGTATCAGATTGAAAAACTGTAAGCGCATGAAGTAGGAACTAAGCTAACTGAAAAAATAAGATACAAACTCATCGTTTAAAAAGGATTGGGGATTGATTTTGAAGACAATGATCGAAACAAACAGTGAAACTTAGAAAAGTCAAAGAAAGAAAATAAGAGTGGTTTCATGATGAGTGGAAGGCAGACCTTTATGACAGAAATAAAGTAAAAAGGATAAGAGATAATTATACAATCCAACAAACAAGAAGAAAGTACGAAGAGATGTAGGAAATTTGCATTTAAAAAAGAGGAAATAAAATAACACTATGGAGAAGCGCACAGATGAAAGCAATTATACTAAATAGAGAGCAAAAATAAATTGTACTGGAGGAAGGAGATGGTGGGAAAATTACCAGAAGACGCCCAAAGAGCAAATAGCTACAAGAAACTACAAGAAGCCGGGATATAGATGAGGTAGGAATTATCGATTAGAGAAAAGTAGCAAAAGAACCAAGAAAATGGAGATGAATATAGAAATTGGAGCCAAGGGTCTAGAAGACCTGTAGAGATGGACTATATATTCAGTCGCATCTCTCCGAATTACAACAACTTCTTAGAATTTAGATGTTTCTTATTCATGAAATATGACTATATTAATAATTTAATAACGTTCGCTTTGCTGTAAATTCCCAAGTTGACGCACCAATTCTGCTTTCAAAATCGCACACGTCTAATATAATCTAAAATTCAGATTTGTTTGCATGCATATTCATCGAAGATGTTTCAATTAAACTCACAAATATGTTAGTTCATCATGGCAAACAGAATTAGAACTAATAATGTAACAGGAATCAGATTCAATTAGCGTTGTTTTGAATCCGTGATTTATATTAAATGACATGCAAAACGTGGCGTGGGTGTGAAAATGACTGAAGATAGATTATTTTATAATAAAATATATTTATCCCTTTTTGGTTTCCAGCATCACTACTAATAGCGAAAATCGAAAATAACTGTCATTCAAAGTGACATCGTGTGGAAAAGAACATCGCAATTATTTTCAGTCCGTCTAATACCAAAGAAAATATCCACAATTATTAAAGAAAATATCAACTCGGAGGAAGCTCCTGCTATAATTAAATTAGCGCATATTATTAATACAGCATTCCGATTTGAGTATGTACCTAGCTTGTGCAAAGTTATATGATTCTCAACCAGGGAAACCACCAAATGTAGTTAAGTACTTAGACAAGTACTTAAGGACAGATTAAGTCCCATTCTTGGAGAAAGAGTACTAAACCGTCGCATCAGTTTAGCTCCAAGAAAAACACCCTCCGCTACAGAGTACACAGGGTAACTGATGTCATAGGAAAATTACAAATTTTCTTAGACGTGACTTAGGCATGTGACAAAGTGATAAAGAGCTTAAATACTTACTGAACAAACTCTTGCCTAAACAATATCCGTATACCAAAGAGTGGTATATATGAAAATGAGTCACTAGAATGAAGCAACAAGATGCTTACTTAGACTTAAGGAAATTAACATCTTGAGCTATCTGTCCAACTGGGATATCTCGAGCGACAATAATGCCCAAAGGCATTCTGATGTAATGCGAAAGTCTGCGCTGGTGTTTTTTGAGTCTCACGTAAAACTTCATCATCCACCACTGGTCGAACGTTTTTTCCATCTTGACTTTGACCTCCCTCCGAGAAAGACGTGTATTTATCCATATGTCCTGTCACTCCAGATTAAGACTGGGTTTGCTGTGTTACTGCTGCGACGTACAGCCACTTCAGAAAAAAATATTTTCCGGACATAATCTTTATAATACCATTAATATACATACGTACAATAAGTAAATTATTTAACAATATAAATATAAAATATCTTAAAATATGTTCACCCAATAAGTTGCTAAGTATACTTTCAATCTCCAGTATTGTTTAGCTAGTGAATTCCTTGTTTGTCTATTTTATGGTTATATGTTCTTGCATAGTTAATTATTTCTCCTTTTGATGTTTTTACATGTATGTCTTTCTCAATAAATGCATTTCAAACATCTTCTTCTTCTTCTTCTTGTAGTAGGACGAGGTCCTGTCAGGTCTGTCATCTGCCCTCTTGTGACGCCGATGTCCAGCTATCGTACCAGCGTTTTGGGGGCCTACCGATTGGGCGTCTTGTGTCTGGTTTCTGTGTTTTGGCCCATTTGGCAATCCGTTCTGGAGCCATTCGTTCTACATGGTCTCTCCATTGTCGGCGTCTTGCTCTTACCCATCTAACGACATCTTGTACTCCCAGTTTTCTTAAGGTATCTGTGTTGGGTATTCTATCGTGGAGTGTGGTACCCTTTATTGTTCGTAATATCTTCATCTCTGCTGTTCTCATTTTTCTCTTTGTTTGTGTTGTGTCTGCCCTTGTTTCTGCGGCATAGGTTAGTATGGGTCTGATACAGGTCTTGTAGATTCGCGTCTTACTTTCTATGCTCATATATTTATTTCTCCATATAATGTCCCGTAAATATCCCGATATTCTAGTTGCTTTCTTGATCTGCTTATCTACCTCGTCCGTTATGTTTCTGCTGCATTTCAAACATACCAGAGGGTTTTAGTTATACAGCGCTACTGGTTGAAACCTCTCAAAGATTTCTGTTAGAATTTGAAGCCGTACTTCACAACTTTATACCGTAAAAACGAAAGCGGAGGCAATCAAACATCGACGTGGTTATACTAAACAAACACAAGTTCGATATAATGTTTAACCAATTGTAGAAATCGATCCACGACCTATCTGGTACGGAGATCAAAAGAGTCACCACTGGGTCATTTCTATTTAGAGATAAGGGCGTGGGAACAAAAAAAGTACAAACTGTTTTTTGAATTTTGAATATTTGCACTTTACTCTATGAAAGAATCGTCGGCACCCAGACGGAGTTTGCTCAAAATAGTCATATATAGTTGCTTTCCAAACTTTGGAATATTTAACAAAACAGCATTCAATTGGTGTCAGTTGAAACACATTGTTTGTTATTTGTTCTTTATGTGTCTTTTGAATACACTTCTGAATTTACCTCGACCTCGCCGTTTAACTCCCGTCAAAAGTTAAATATGACTCGACATCGATAATTATTTCTAAACCTTTAGCGTGTGAAAACTCGTTGTCACTGAGACTTCTAATTTTTAATTTGTGTTCCATTTGTTGCTTCTCAGAATATTTGGGAGACGATTGATTTTGATTTTGATAATTTTGATAATACTCACTAATAATTCAAATTAATTATTTTTTTATTTATTACTCCCAAATTTTCATATTTTAATGTTATTTTTCTTAGAGAAAGTCTCGTTGAATGGTATTTTGGTTGATAAAGGGACAGTTTCGTATAGGATATGGAATATTTCAGGAGAGATTTTCCTCTGCAGATCTGGGATTGTGGTAATTTTTTGGAGGAGCTCACTTTTCGTCTGGTACTCACTTGCTGTGTGTGCGTCTGCCTACCTACAACATGAATGAATGAATGAATAAAAAGTGAAGATAATGGGAACAAAACAAAATGGTTCGTCGATTTAAATAGCTTATGGAAAGTATAGCACATATTGTTGTGCAAGGGCGGGTACAACTGCGGCTGTATTATTTTCTGTTAATGGCTATTTGGTTCATGTTCAGTTACAGGAAAACCGCATAAAACTCCAATGAGTGGCGAAGTGGAATTTCACCTAATGAGGTAGAGTAGCCTCCATACTTAGGATTCTTCGTATTAAACATAAAAGAGAAGTACAATATTTTTGTAAAAACCAGTGAATATTGTTTATGGATGAATCTACCTTTTCGATAAATCGTAGATATACTCCGTACTCGAAAGTACGAAAATATACACCTAAGCACGTCTGTATGGACTTATAACTCTAACAAATTCTTGTTTCGACGAAAATTTTAGGAGAATACATTGAACGGGATGTTTTGTGAGACAGACGTACATATTCTCGTTCTTGTTTAAATATGGTATTTCATAGACCGTTAACATTCGGACCATTGTGATTCAGGCCGTATGCTCGATGGCAGTGTTTCCAAGCACGTGGATAGTTTACCGGTTTTTTGCTGTTGTACAAAGTATTTTAGTAGCAGTACTTGTTTCAATCCCGTGAATAAAGGAGGTTTCGATGTTGGAAACCCATGTTCGAAAAATATTTGCAGTTTTTGCACTAGAAACAGAAACATAGCAATGGCGAGAAAAGCTGCTCATGATGGATTACAGCTACGGGCAAAAACGAATGAAAGTAATATCAGATAGCACCCGTCCAAAACCGAAAATCGGATCAACCGTAAGAATTCCCATTCCAGACGTCGATCGAGGCAGAGGAGATGCTATGTCAGTTTCAGCTGTAGTACTGGATGCCATAGAAGATGGGTTTTACCGCTTGAGAACAAAACAAGGAGTGATTTCAAAATACTATAGACGTTCAGAATTTAGTAAGTGCCCTTCTAACATTTTGAAAATTGAAGAAGTTTCCGAAGACAGGTAAATCCCTCATGGATCGATGACCACTGCTCAATCATCAGGACATGGGCAAGGTTTTAAAAAATGTAATTTTAAGAATAAATGTCAATTAAAGAAATGTGCTTGTCCAAAAAGGTAATGTATTATGTAATTCTAAATGCCATAATAGCTTAAGTTTTACAAACAAATGAAAAAAATACGTACGTATTTTTATGTATAACTCATTTCTATAATAAATATTTTAGAAATATACATATGGCGTAGTTGCAACCGGGCCGTATATAAATAGACTAGACCTGTTACAAACGCACCAGACAGTTCATTAAAAGACAAGCTTTTTACACATATAGACTAATATCCTCACTCCTCTTCTATACGGACTAGTCCTTTTATATATGGTCTATTTTTCGTAAACGGTCTGGAACATATATAAACGAGAGTTACATCGAGCGAAATTCAACAAAAGGATGTCTTGTTCTCTCAACTATCGTCATATCCAAAACCGAAGAAAATCTACTGATTTACCAAGCAAGATTTTTTTTCCTTCAAGTGACGGGTAAAAATTTTCCAATAATGGAAACGGAAAATAGCGGTTAATCGCTATCAAATCAAACCAATATCATTGGGATATATGTAATCAGAAAAAAAGGTATACGTGTACTCAAATTGACGAGGTATAATTTAAAACGTTCTCCTCAGTCTCTAATCGGTATTCGTATAAAAACTGGTCGGTCGAAGAGATACGTAGAAACAGAAAAAATAAATCGATAAGCTATGATTTATTCAGAGCTTTAAGCTGTTCACAATTCACTTTTTCAATTGAAGTGGATTGCACACTTTCTTTCATTCTGGTAAAATATTTTGCATCTATTTAACAAACAATTAGTTCATCGATATACTTGTTAGAAAAGTTATTCGTCAAATTAATATACTCAATAATATGAAGAAATAATGCAAACCTTGGGATCGTTTTTAAACTAAGCCACATAATACCGTGAATGTAATTTTATTTATAGAAATTGACAATTCAAAACTATGGGAACCGAGATTGCATAGATTTGCAAAGCAGGAAAAAATTAATTATTAAAAAAATTTATTAATGTTTTCTCCCATGGTTATGGAATGGTTTGCCTAGAGCATATTCGATAAAAACTTTCATTCTCTTTCAGGAAAAATTGACACAAACAAATTTTTTTGTCGGAAGGGCAAACCTTTTAGAGTGTGTGGTGAGGGAGAACATTCCCCCTCATACGTGATATGGTTTTACTTTTTCTATTTTATTCCTTTTAATGTCCTCTTCAAGAATATCTTGGTTTGCTGGCTTGAAATGGAAATATCCGGTAAACCAATTTAAAATGCACTGACTCTTTTTCGATAAATAGAATTACAGAGGGTCTCTTAAAAGTAATGCTGGTTTTCATATGTGTAAATTCCTATGCGACAATTCACGTGTGTTGTAACTTGTTAAGAGTAGTTTCCAATTCTATGAAGAATACAATTGCTTTACTTTCTTTTAATTATTCTTTTGTAGTACGTTTTTATAATAAATAATATAGAGTGCATAAATCTAGCATTCCTCTATTGTTAAGATATTATTGAAAGCAAAGGTTTAAAGCAGCCGTGCAGAAAAAAATGTGAAATTGAAAGGAAAGACACAGTTAATGAACAAACGGTACAGTGTTGGTTTATTCGTTTCAATAGGTTCGAGGATCATTCGTGCTCAGTGGATCAGACCAGCTCTCGCCATTTATAGAAATCCCTTGGACGTTCTAAAGATACCATACATTGGTATTCAACCGAGATTCAAACAAATTTTCGAGTAGAGCTGGGTACACAGCACTTTGCCGTGCTAAAGATTATCATCTTATTAGACGTATTGAACCCGTCTCAAAGAGAGCTCGATTCGAGCGAAAAGTCTTGTTGTGTGTCCAGTTGAATTATGAAAGTCAATGTACCTCGAAATCTTTTCAGTTGTCGACCAATCAATGCTGAAGTACAGAGTGGACAACTGATGAGAAATATCCAAGTTTAGTTAAACTAAAGCTGGTTCTCTTACAACAAAACAACTCAAAACCATATACAGCGAAAGTTACTCTGAGGTGATAGTGAGCTCCTACCACATCCAGCATTTAGTCCTGACCTTGCACCGTTAGATTACTATTTATTTAGATGCATGACAAAATTTTAATCTAAATTCAGATTTTGAAAATGCGGTGCAGAAACTTTTTTGCATGTACGCTAAATGGAATGGGTAATTTTATACTCGTTTTTTGGCTATAGAAAATCGAAAAATCATCTGATTTTGATGAATTTTTTTTAAAATCTTCGTTTTTACGGCGAATTTATGTGAAAAAAAAATAGGAAATATCTCACTTTTTATATGGTTTTATGACTTTAAATTCTCTTTAACAGGTACCATTTTTTTAATGGCGAAAATTTCAATTTTTCAAAATTAACTTTGAATATTGTACAGTTGATTACAATAAATGATTTTAAGAATGTTTTTGTTCTTAAACTTTATTGATTACTTAATAAAAAAGGTAAAAACGATTATATGTGATTAAAGGTCAATTTTAAGAGAAATTATTATTATTTTTAATTGTAAAAACATGATAAATCAACATTTTGTATAATTTTTTTCAATTTGTTCGTTTTTATGTGTAGATTATGAGAAAAAATACAACTCAACAACTTCATTTGATTATTTGGAAAAAAGTTATCGACAATTATACGTGAATGAGTGAGTGTACATGAACATTTGAAGCCCTGAAACCAATATGAGTTTTCTTTTTTTATTCCCATTATTTTTTTCGTAAATCCGCCGTAAAAACGAAGATTTAAAAAAATTCATCGAAATCGGATGATTTTTCGATTTTCTAGAACCAAAAAAAGAGGAGCCGCAAAAGTATAAAATTACCCGAATATTAAGGCTTTCTATAATTATTTAATACAGAAACAAAGTGAACATTGGAAATCGATATTATTTATGAGACTTCCTCTATATAACCTATAAATTCACTTTAGAGTATGTGTTTTTTGTGGAAATACTGATTTTCCGTAATAATTATAATTCCATATCTTATCAATATTTATTCTTTTATAAACGTAATACTGTAGATGTAAACTTCAAAACTACGAAAGGTCTTATAGTTTCCGAAGTTCTTTAAAAGTGAGAGAGATGAGAGATATTTTATTCAAGTGGAAAGTACATAGATTTGTCTTTTTCTAAATCTTAAAATTTTGCTGCATGTGCTGTAAGGCATCCATAATTCGTTAAAATAAAGGTAATCTAAAAGCATCTATTTTTTCCAGTAAAGGTGAAGGTGTCTTAGTGCATTTTTGAAGCTAGCTTGACCTCTCAATCTACTGGTTCAGTGAGTGTCGAATATTCTGATATTCCATACAGGAAGCTGAGTAATTTTATAAAATTATTATTTTTTCTATTCCCTGAATTAAACTATTGAGAAGATGAGGAGACCAAAAAGAGGCTAATGTTTTTGGTAGTTCTGTTCACTACGAATAGATAATTTTTTACTGGGTCAGTTTTGGTTGTAAGCCCACGATATATTTAATAATCTTAAAGGAATAATCATCAATATATCTACTTGCACCATTCATTTTTATATGCAAATGGAATTCTAAATCTAAATACCAATAAAATCTTATTTCGTAAGTCAAACTCAACACGCCAAGTGTTATAAACGAGCTTATTACCATCGCATACGTGCAATTACTCATAAAAAACTCGAAAGCTGAATTATGTAAATGTTATTAGCATATTATTTCGAGATCTGAATACGATATTAGATCGAACTTATAAATATTTTGAACTAAAATACACTGTAAAGTAGGTAAAGCATGTGAAAATTTATATAAATACGAGTCAACAAATGTATCTTGAAGAATGTCTCAAGAACAATGGTTCTAAGTTTTACGAAATGGAGGTATACCATTAACATTCTCTTTTCATAAAAATGGGATATTTAATCGACGACGTTATAACCCTTAACGAATGATGAAAATTAAGGTATGAGCTTAGACTTTTAAATGATTAACGGTCTCGCAATTTTATGGTTTAATTTACGCAACGACGCGCTTAAGTTACCATATGAGTGACTATTAACGTAAAAATTATGTTTTTCCGGCGATTAAGCTGTAGTTTCCTAGGATGCGGTGTGACCATATTCAATCATAGTCAGTGAGTAATCATTCGGACGGTGGTCGTACACCAGCGGAAAATGGACGATTTGGACATGACATTATAAATATATTTGGATGATGAAGAGTCATATGAAGAAAAAAATCTTTTGATTGGTTATGAGATCAATAGTGGCAATACTTAACATCGGTATTTCTTGGTTTAAAATTGTAATAGAAATTATATCACAAATATTAAAAATGAAAGTTACGTAGCGAAAATATATAACAGGTGTCCGGTGTGGCAGAATTCGTCGTTCGTGCGGGTTATTTAGTCGCGATGTCGCATGTTCAAAGCCAATTATTCGTGTGCATTTGCCCGTCGAAATTTTGTTCATGTTTTGATCATGGGTACTAAGATTCCAAGAAACAAGTTCAGCAGAAAACAACCCACGACCGGGGCCCAGCAGGACGTCGAGAACGAATGAAAACATTGAACTCGTCGCGGCAAGTTTGCGCGATAATCCGCGTCAGTTCTTTCGCAAGAGAGCGGCTACCTTGGGGCTTCCTAATACTATAGTGCACGAAATATTGAAGAAGAATCTCCAATTTCATCCATTTAAAATTCAAATTGTGCTTAAGGAGCGATTTCGCACAGTGAACACTATCTGTTGAAGTAATGAAGCACATTTTCATTTGACTGGAAGTGTAAATAAGCAAAATTGTTGTTATTGGTCCCCTAAAAGACAAAACCCTCGCTTAAAACATCAACAGCCACTTCACAGTCCGAAAGTGACGGTTTGGTGTGCATGGTCAAGTAGGGTAATAATTGGATTCTTTTTTCTTGAAAATCGAGAAGGGCAAGCAATTTCCGTAGACGGTGTTGCTTATAGGCGAATACTTAACCATTATTTATTTCCAACATTAAGAGAACATCCTGCCTTCATTTCACAGACATGGTTTCAGCAAGATGGCGCTACGCCATACACTGCTGGGGAGACCATGGGACTGCTTCGTGATTTCTTCCCTAGCAAATTGATAAGCTGTTTCGGTAACATCCCTTGGCCACCGAGGTCCCCGGATCTTACTCTCATGAACTTTTTTCTGTGAGGGTACCTCAAAAGTAAAGTGTAACAAACCCGGCGACAATCTCTGAATTGAAAAAGAATATCGTTGCCGAAGTCAATGGCATCTCGGTGGCAATTCTCCAGCGAGTGGCAAGAAATACCAAAGCTAGATTCCAAGAATGTGTCCAACGTAACTGCAAACATTTGGACGATGTAATTTTTAAAAAATATAACCCGCATTTGTCTACCTTATATTGATTAAAACTAGAAATGTTTGTTATATAGATTTTAAATCCTAATTTTACCACCGGAAACACTGTATATTAGATTTGTAGAAAAGAGATTGATGAAAAATTTGACACGGTTCCAGATAAAACTTATTAGGATTTCGACCTAACAAAGGGACAAAGACGCAATATTCATACTGAGACAAACGTAGGAGAAACAAATACAAGGAATTTAAACATGTTTTTAAAAAGCCTTCGAGTCAATAAAAAGACTTATGGAAAATATTGGAACAGGAGGAAATAAAACTTAATTAAAAGCATTAGAAAACTATATATAACAAAAATCACGTCAGAATGCAACATGAAACGTGAGGAACATTCGAAATAAATAATGGAGTAACACAAGGTTGCATATTAATACTCGTATATACACTAGGATGTTTTTTTACAACTATTTTTTTGCTGTCCCATCGTGAAATTATGTTGCAAGTACCCAAAAAAATTCTCTGAAAGTTTGTGCCCTATATTAATATTGAGCCCTTGACCGAGGAGTGTAAAGATTATCCCTTAAAAAAAACAGGAACTCTGTTTGTTCAGTTGTGTACAGTTTTTTTTTCAGAATTGAATGCTCTACAAAATTGTCCATTGCGGCCAAGCCGTAACTTTAACCGGCGAGGTAGTACAGGCCTCTAAATTTGATTTTTCCATAGAAATCACGTTTTTTCGTATTCATTTCTAATGATAGAATTTTCAACAATAAAGGTCCTTAGCACCAAGTCGCTGATATCAAAATTTCCGAAGATATTTAATGATAAAGTGTCTATAATTTCAAATTTTTTTCGAAGATAACATCGAATTATAAGAAATATCTCTTTTTTATTATTCATCACACATTTTGAACTAATTACTATTTTAAAAAAATGTTACGGTAAAAAATATAAATAGACCGAAATATGCCGAATATAAAAATTACACACGTACATTTCGCCTTTTTCTTGTCGTTACATATTTTAGTTTTTGCTAAAATCTTACAGACTGCAAAAATTTCTAACTTGTCACTTTATCTATAAATGTAAAAACTTTTTTCACAATCGATATTAACATATTTCCAACTATTTATATCTTTTTGCTGTTCCATTTTTAAAAAAAGTAATTACTTAAGAAAGCTGTGATGAATAGTAGAAAAGAGATATTTTTTAATAATTTGACGTGATTAAATATCTCCGGAAAAATTAATTTTAGCGGCTTTTTATGTAGAAAATAGAATGTTCTACAAGTTTGTTGTAGCTCTTGTCATTAACGAGATAAATGCGAGAAAACGCGTTTTACCTCTACGGTTCAAGTTACGGCTTAACCGTAATGGACACTTTTGTAGAGCATCCAATTCTGATAAGAAACCATCTATTGTATATTCAAAAAATACAGTATGGATACATACATAGATATTATCAAGACATAAGCACAGAAACAAAAACAAATGACATCAAATTAGGAAATGTACAAATAAAACAAATACATCAGCTGAATGATAGCGAGGGATAGAAAAATGAACAAACAAATAACAGAAATAAGAGCAAACGCTGGAAAACAGGATAGAAACATCTTTTTTATGGAACAATGAAATGCCCAAAGAAATAGACACAGAAAAAAGGTACAAACAACGGACATGAGATTCCTCCGGAAAATTGAGACAAGACCCGAAACGAAATCAGAAACGAAACATTTAAAACAAAATATGTGGAACAATACATAGAAGAAATTCAACTAAGATGGTTCGAACATGTGGAAAGAATGAGTGAGAAAGGATTACAAGAATATTTGAAGCCGTAATAATACGAGCAAGACATAGAGGAAGACCTGGATAGACGAAATCAAAAAAGCTTCTAAGAACAGAGGAAAGAAACTACACAAGGTGCTACCACAAACAAAAAACCGAAAGAAACGGTAAGAATTTTGAAGAAAGAATCGATGAAAAAAAGAAACTGCACCTCACGTTTTACACACGTAAGGGTAAATAGGATTCAAGAAGTAAGGAATATTGTATAACGCTCAATAATAAAAAATCGATCAATTGTGAATCAACGGCTTAGACTATTTTGCAACTGACAGCTCCGCTTTTTGATGTATGTGTCATTTAGATTGAGAGCGATTTTAGGCTATGAGAGAAAGGGAACAGAAAAAATAATAAGCGAGATGTTTTTATGTACACCAAATTTTCAGCTATCTACTATAATAGATTTCAAAACAACAGAGAATTACATTCTCATTATAATTAGATAAAATTGCACCTTTAGTTTGGAACGAATTGACATGGATTTTTCCTACTGTGAGACGAGTTTATAAGAGGAAAAATAATCTATCTAGCAGATTATCTTTAGGAAAAAGCAAGAAATTATAATCTAATATTGGTCACAATTTAACGATAAGACACTTTCCGCTTGTTTCCCTTTCAGTTTCAAAGCTGCGATTTCTAATTGAAATTCCCTTTTCAACCTGTCACCGTCGTCGGTACGTCCCTTTCATTTACTTGTCGTTCTCTGAGAGCTCTTTTGTCTTAAAGCACAAAAGCCCATTTTCCAGAATATATCTCTACTCTATTATAGTTTCTCACACAATTATAATGCGTGGCGTTGCGCATTCAAAAAAGGTGATAATAGCGTCCGTGAAACGCGATATGTCTGAGAATAAAAACGATTACAATATATTGGATGGTGTGTCACCACTGTCAGTTGTGTACAAAAAAGCCTTAAAAGTTAAAGCAATTGTCTACTGTCTCGTAGCTGATTGCACGAAAGAATTCAGATCTTACAAAAGAAAAGGAAACAAATTGGGATCAAATAATAACCAAGACGTAGGTGAATATCGAAGAGGTTTCAGGGAAGGACGAAGCACGGAAACTTTTACTTTAAAAACAACACAGAGCAATAACCAAGAGCAAAATCTAGAACTATATCTACTATTCATAAGTTATAAGCAACCTTACGATACGATAGGGAGGACACAGTTGGATGGGGATTTATAAGTTAGAGGGGTCCCATAAAAGTTAAGAAGAATAGTGATACTGACTCTACTTAAAACTGAAATTAACGTATTGTAGGGAGGAAGGTTATCAGAAGGTTTTCAAGATTGCTGAAGTAGGGCGACCCCTATTCACTTTCTAAGCTCACATTGGAAGTAATTATAAGGAAAGCGCAAATACACAAATACATACACATGGTGTAATCTACCACCGGAACTATTAAAAGTGGAAAACGGATTAAAAAAATTAGGGTTCGGGGTAAAGAGTAAGAAGACTAAATATATGGAAATGTAAAGAAAGAATAAGTGAGAAAACAGACTTTCCGGATGGGAAACAAGGAATATAATTTTGAAAATATAAGTCCTTTGCTAAACTTGGAGTGCTGATAACGAATACGTATAATGAGATAAAGGAGTTAGAAAATTGGATTGCAAATGGTTATAGAAGTAACAGAAATATCCAAAGCAGTAAAGACACGACTGTAAAAAATTATTAGAGTGACTGTATCATATGAAAGTGAGTACTGGTTACTGAAGAAGAATGCTGAAAGAGTAAAAGTGTGGGAGAGAGAAGTACCTCGAAAAAAAATTTTTGGGAGCAAAAAAACAAATCTTGGAGAAAAACCCAATGAGCTGAAAGAAATTTATGGCAAGCCTTATATCACCGTATTGATGAAGTCAGGTGGTTGAGGCATATGTATCGAATAAATGGAAGCAAAATTTACAAGTGCGCGCAAAAGAAGTGCGAGTGAATAAGAAAAACAAGAGACAGGATAGAAGAGGTAAAATCAGATTCGATAAGGGTGGAAATAACTGAGAAGAGAGAGAAAAGAGAGGGCAGAAGCAGATGGAGATGTATAGTAAAAAATTAGAGGAAGAAGAGCGAAACGGAACAACTAAAAGGTATTTTAGTTGCCAAATTGCCTTTTCTTTGACAATATTGTGCTCAGTCATTGATGGTCAACCAGGGAGAAAAATGTTTTTACCAAATCGCGTCCATTTGAGGATTGCGAAGCACCGTAATTGTATTTTACGTAACAAGAGTTGTAAGTAATCCATAAGAGGAAAATTTTATAAATTAAATGACTGCGTAATAGACTTACAGCTCGTGTAACGTACTATACTCTTTCTACGCCCATTAATTTTTTTCCATTAAATAAAAAACATCACAATTATTTAAACTTTATTGTAATAGTTGTTGATAACAATTGAACAATTATTGTAAATCGATGGTGCCTTATTATTTAAAGATGATGAACGGTTATTTATAGATAATTGTTGTACTGCTCGGTACATCAAAAGTCATAATTTGCTATGTTAATGTTATTATTCATGTTTAGTGTAGTTCTTAGCATCGAATAAATGGCCCATGGAGAAGATGGCTTCATAGTTTTTGATATTTCTTCAAAATACGCAAGTAAAACATTTTCCGAAAAGGATTTAATGTTATGCTTGTATCGCCAATCCATAAATTTTTGATAGGTAATTTCGTACCTTTCTTCGAATTTTAGTGATAACAAATTATGTATGGCAGCTTGAGCTTTTTCCAAAATCTTAAATGATTGAGTTCTCATAATTTCATCACTTTCACTACTATCAGACATATTCGTAGATAAAGTTGAGAAAATGTTCGGATACAATCATATTTTGTTCAAGAAATTGACAATAAAAATTATATGACGTTTATTTTCCTAGCATGCTACTTAAGAAAACGTTTCATATTTTTAGAAAGAATGCATAATGTGCTGCCTACATTTAGGGACTTCACTCTGTCAATCCTAAATATATCTCGCCAATGCTAAAAGTTTTTATGTTTTTTAATTGGCTAAATTTTTGTAAATAGACCAAATAAAGTCTTACGTAAATAAAAAATTTAATTAAATCAAGAAGTTTAAGTTTTCTTTTTAAAACGCACGTATTTGTTATGAGATCTCAATACGTGCATGTTATTGTTAAATGTCATTTACAAAGAATATTGACAGTGCGATATTTGACATTTACAGACATGAGCGTAGAAAAATACATTAAATCTCAGATAAGACTGAAACTACGTCTGATTATAAAAGACATCTATTCAAATTAAGCTTACATATTATTGACGTATCAAATCATAACTCAGGCACTTCTACTGCAGTGATGATGCAAAATAAAGATGGAGACGTGTAATAGAAGTGTACTTTGCTTTATAGTTTTAATAATTAACTGTCTTCATACAATAGAATTAAAGCAACTCAAGTACGTGCTTTTATCTTCCAAATATTGCATATTTTCAGAAAATCAGATTAATATGGCGCACAGTGAAGCCAAATCTTAAAAAGCTGGCCAAAACTAAAAAAAATCAAGTTATCGTTCTAAAATCTCTCAACTAGAGATTTTTGAGTTCGCTCATTACGAATTCCATGTCAAATTTACAGTAACTAAACTCTTTCTCTTCCCAACAAAAACCTTCCTAGAATTTCAGCTCTTACTATTTGACGTTTGGTTCCAGTGTGTGCCGGCAGAAGGATTCCAGAATTAAATTCATAATGGAAAGTATATTCACACCTTATTTGGCTCAATTTATCAATGTGAACAGCTCTACTCCAAAAGGAAGTTTATAGAATCCAAAGAGAGAGCTCCAATAACTACCTTGCGTTTGGAAAGCAGCATAATTTGTAATTAAAAATACTTACCCGTTTTTTTTTTTAAATTTTACTGTAATTGATAATAAATGATACGAGAAATAAATGTAGTCCTTAATTAACTTATTTCTGATATTTTCATAAATGAAATTTGTCAATTTTTGTACTCGCCGTATGAAAAGTAAACCATAATCTAGCCGCCGCTATATATAAAATCGCCCCCTACACGATGCTGTCCATGACACGTACGGCCATTATTCATCCCGAAATATCCGAATGAAAGAAACGGGTACAATGTGGGTGTATGTAGCCTTCAATTTAGACTTAATGATAACTTTTATGTTTCTTTAACTTCGTGAACAGTAAAAAGTTTTCTACGTCCACCTAAAGTAAATTCAACTCAACGAGACCTTTACTAACAAATAATGACTTGATGTTAAATCGACATCCTGGGACACCCATCCTTTAATTAAAGTAAAAGCACAGAACGTGTACCTTATTAGGGTTTGTGGTTTATTTATGGGCTTCGTTCAAGCTTACAGTACTCGGTGCGGTAGTTACCACCTCCGAGTCACTTGTAAAGGTGAACACTCAATTTTAGTCTATTATGATGATAAGTAATATTCCGTTGCCGTTTTCTTTCTAAAGATGACGTCAATATTTCTACAATAGTAAACAAGATGACTAATTTTTATATAAGATGCGGATATAATATGATACACTGAAAAACGTGGAGCATAAGCGAGAATACTTTTACATCAAAATAATTTTTTTTAGTTATTTATAATAATCCTGGCCGACAAGCTTTTCGTAACACAAACGAGACCTTTATTTTTAAAATGAAAATACCCGTCCAATAATAGAAAAAAAAAGTATTAACCTCTAACACTTTTCGATAGCTTAATTATCCCTGTTTACATTAGCAGGTAGGTAATTTTCTAAAGGGGCGGTTAATATCGGTAAATTTTATGGCCGAAAAAATAGCTGAACTGTATTATTCAGAATAATAAACAAAAAAATAACATTGAAAATTAGTATTCTGTTGAGTTTCATAGTAAGTGGTTCTCTGTTCATAGTGCAAAAAGTAATTATAAAGACGAAAATGTCGAGTAAAACGCGCCGCAGTTGCAAAAATCCTCCTGACAAATTTTGCTACATTTGTGGAGAATTTAAGGTGAAATCGCAAGTCATTTTCAGAGAACGTGAAAAAAGCCTATTTCAAAGCATATTGTTTCAGAAGATACTGGAGACAACGTATCATCAGGATGCTCCGAAGAACAATGCACCGACCCTATTTTTACTCCAAGTACCAGTTCCGACGAGCCACATTTGATTGTTCAAAGTGAGTTGAATAATTTACCACATGATTTTTGGATTATCAAAGAACTCTGAAAACAGTTTGAACTTCTTGCTTCCCGTCTTAAGGAATGGAACTCATTAGCCGAAGAGACAAATTACGACCTTTAGGAAAAGAAATGCTACATTTTCTGCATTCTACAGTATGGAAAATTCGTTTTGTGCATGTACGAATTTTGATGGTCTAATGAAGGAACTTGATATTGAGCATAATCTCAGTGAGTGGCGCCTTTTATTAACCCTCTATACCAGTTGCTCATTATGTGAAGATGAAAGAAACTTATGAAAATATTCGCTTGCTTTTAGACAAAATTAACTACAAGTATAAGTGACAAATATGTGGGGACCTGAATGTGACGGGAATTTTATTGGGACTTCAGGGAAGGTTCACGAAACATTGCTGTTTTCTTCGTCTATGGGTCAGTCGAGCAGTAGATCGTCACAATGTGAAAAAAAAAATTGGCAAGCAAGAAGTGAGTTTCAACCAGGATCTCAGAATGTTAAGTTTATACTCCTTATAGAACCCAAAAGTGTCCTTCTGCCCCCCCCTTCACAATAAACTTGGATTGATGAAGAACTTTGTAAGGGCTATGGATAAAGAGGGTTATGGATTCAAATACCTTAGAGAATTTTTCCCCCAGTTGAGTGATGCCAAATTAGGCCAGGAACTTAAGCATAGAAGGCAGTTGTTAGTGTAGTGAGGGGATTTTTGGGCAACAATATGGATCCAAACTACCAACAGTTAGTTGATGAACTTCTAGACACCTACAATTCCGTTGGTGCTCGAATGTCATTGAAAATTCATTTTCTCCAATCCCATCTGACATTTTTCCCCGAAAATTTGGGAGATGTCAGTGATGAGCAGGGCGAAAGGTTCCACCAAGATATTAGAACAATGGAAATTCGGTATCAAAGACGATGGGATTCAGCCAAGATGGGTGATTACTGTTGGTTTTTAAAAAGAGAAAGTGCAACCCCTAATAAAAGGAAAAAGAGCTAATTGATATTGAAACTGATTTTTTTTTGTTTTTAATAGATGTGAGGCGTGTTTATTAGATGTGAACTATAAATATTGTCAATATATACGATTTAAAAAACGTGAAATTATTTTTTTAATAAATATTAAATATTTTACCAATGAATATGGTTCTATAAATGTAACATAAAAACCTTTTTTGTCGATCAGTGTAATTAAATGCAAATATAGAGGGTACCTTATAAGTCGGTTTTCATAGGTATGGAGTGATATGAAGTTCGTGTATTGTTAAGACATATTGGAAACAAAAGTTTAAAGCAGCCGTGGCTGCAAAAAAATATATGAAATTGAAGTAAAAGATACAGTTAACGAGCGAAAGGCACATCGTTCGCACTCAGGTCTTCCATCTTCGTAGGATACTGTGGTTACAAAGAAAGCAGTAGAAAATCAACCTAGTACCAACACTCGTCAATTATCAGATTTCCTCGGATCTTCTAAAGATACCATTTATTGCCTTTTATAATCATTAGGTTAGATTTGTAAAGGTGCTACCCAAATTAAACGAAAATTAAACGACTCGTCGAGTAGAGGTGTGTAAACAGATGCTTACCCTGCCGAAAGATGATCGTTTTATTACATTCGATAGCCAAAGGATCCACCCTTAACAACCCGAACTTGGAAAATCAATGGTCATACATAGTACAATTATTAACAGAACTCGTCTCAAGGTGAGGTCGATTTAATGTACTTGGAAATCATTTCAGATTGTCGAAATAACTAGGTTTAGTTAACCGAAAGAGAGTATCTTATGGAAATAAGACAATGCTCAACCATATACTGCGACAGTTACGCGGAATAAGATCGAAGAACTTGGTGGTATTGAACTTTTAACAAATCCAGTATTTGGTCTGAACTTTGCACCGTCAGATTAGTATTTATTCAGTCAGAAACATGTCGGATTCTTGCGTAGATAAAAATTTGAATCCAAAGGAGATGTTGCAATAATTATTTGCAGTTAAGCCCAAAGAAATCTCAAATAACTTGCTGATCGTTAGGTTAGAACCATAGATACACTGCAAATATTAAAGTTTTCTTTTTGGATGATCATTTAATATAAAAACAAAGTGAACATAGAGAACAGACATTATTTATATAGGGCTCGTTGTTTAATACATAGATCCTGTGAACTATTTATTATTACGATTACGCTATTGATATGATTCACTTTCTAAAAATTAAAAACCAATAATATAATAAGTAATAAATCATAAACAAACTAGTACATTTTAATAGTTTTTGTATCCCAATAATGTACTTCACTAATTTCATTTTTTATTTGTTACACTTTAATTACTAAGAAATTGAAATGAGTCATTATCATTTAAGTACCTGCTATAAAACATATATAGATCAGGGTGTGACCTAAGGGATCTATAAAACACGTGAATACGTGTTGTGTTTTGTACAAGGGTTGAGTAAAATAATGAAATTGAAATTATTGTATCTAAATAAAAAAATGAATGCTCTATGAAATTATACTGGGCTGGAGAAATACAAATTTCGAAAAGTTCTATATCCTTAGACAACCTGATCATTTCCTACCTTTTTGAAAGATGTGTTTTCATAAAAAAAAGTCCGATTAAGAAATCTCTCATATTGATTCCAACTATCATCCAACTATCACTTGGAAAAATATAACAGAGGTCATCTTTTGGTTCTTCTAAAAGTGGCGCATTTTGTCGGTCACGCAGACTCTTATTAGTACTGATATCAGTTCAGATTATGAAGTTTGAACAAAAAATTTAATGCAAACATCGGATAAAATGTCTTTACAGTCTTATCATTACAGTTATCTGTGAAAATGTATATTAAATAAAATTATATAGTTTTGGATTTTTGTTGGAATATGCTATTTTATATTTTTTCTCTGATGAATACGCATACATACAGTCATTCTCATAATTTGTTTAGTTTGCACAAACAAAATTCCATAGAAGTGAATCGAAATGTCAACATTCGTATTTTTAAGCACACTCCCTATCTCTATATTTTATTTGAACCATAACAAACAAAGTTCCTTTTTAGAAACCAAACAGAAAAGATATTGGTGCTCTTGAATTATGTGGCATAAATTTAACCGCTATTTTCTTTTTATATTCTTTAAACGTCTCAACCAAGGTTGTTTTATTTCTTATAAGTTCTATTGGTAACTGATACGAATTGTCGCAGGTATTATTTCTGTTTTTGCCTTTCCACAGCTCTAATAATCGATGAGTAATAGCAACTGGCGTATTAAAAGTTTTTAGAATATAATTTTGTTTTTGAATTACACACATTTTATTCAATTCCCTATACGAAAAATAATTACCAAAGTCACAAGCATAATATTTTTGTAACATTTGCTTCACGAGAGCGATCATAATTTTTTAATCTCATAATTCCAATATGACCCATTGTACCCTCCATAAATTTTAGAATCTATATGATAAATAAAACTCAGGCAAAATTCTCACAAGGTTTTTTTTTGTTTTTCTAGATGGAACTTACTTATTACATGTCTCTAGTGTCAAATAATTTTTTCATTTTTCCAGGATTCTTCTCTTAATATTCCTCTTCGGACCTACCATCTTTACTTTACTAACTACAGATTCTGAAATTTATGTACGTGATTTCTTCGATGTATAACTTTCATCTCTAATGTTTCATCTATGTCTCTAACAGATGAATTTTCTTCTACGTTTATATTCTTTTTAAACCTATCACCTTTGACTTCTTTGTTCGAATTCACTTCGCCAACTTAAGATACTGAACCGTACATACATCTTTCGATTTAAAACTTTCTTCCCCGATATTTCTTCTCTGTCACTAACAGATGAATTTTCTTATTTGCTGATATCCTCATATTCCTTTTCAAACCATATTTTTTCACACCTATCGTCTTCTATATCTTTTACAATTCACCTTACTAACTGAAATCGTACCTGATGTAAGACTGTGACTAAATTTCTCCACTATTTCTTCTATGTCACCAATAGATAAAACATTCTTGGAATAGCGACTGGACCAAATTTGTTAATCTTAGATAAGCCGATTACTAAAGGTACTAAGAAATACTGCAATAATAGATTAATTAGGGATCCAATTTTAGATAAATTGCTGTCAATTTTTCGCAATGTAACTTAAGGTTAAAATTGTAATACATTACCAAAATGAACAAAAATGGAAAATAAAAAAGCAACATTATATAAGATGTTTCTTATAAATATTGTAATTTTTTAATGTAGGACTAACATCAAAATATAAATCTGTAATTTCTAGATCTGTCATAATTTAGTTATGTTTTATGTTATATCCCATTTCTATATGCTTTTATACTACTACGTACTCGCCTACTGATATAGACCGCGAAGCCGGTCCCGTTCTATTATCGTAATCGATGCTAAAATTTGGCTCAAGGTCTGTATGGTCTGTATATCTGTTTATCTATTTTTTTGTTACCTCTTTACATTGTTTTGTGACCGTTTTTATAGTTACAGTTTCTAGTACGGCCTTTTTGTTTGTTTACGGCATTTTAGACATCTCAAGAATCCGAATTATTTAGAACGCTGCTGGATATATATGATAAATAAAGTGTGTAGTAATAAGTGTTAGTGAATAGTTTAGTATTATATTAAGTAAGACATACCGTGTGTTTAAACAAATAAGAAGAATAATACATTGGTGTCAGGTGTGGAGTAATGTAAATAAATAGCGACGTGAAAATGGCTAAGAGACCAAGTGACCTGAAAGTGAGAGAACTTAAAGCAGAATTGGAAAGTGGCGAGTTGGAAACGTCCGGTAAGAAGAGTGAATTAGTAGAAAGACTCAAAGTGGTACTGGAAAGATTTGATCCAAAAACATTTTTATTCAATGATGAGGCTTCCACCTTAATCTCGACTGTGAGGAATGATATTTCTACTAATATAGACCAGAATGTTTATACTACGAGGGAAGATATTTCAGTCAATATTTTATCATTAAAAATTGACATAGCCGCTGACGTCTATAAAATGTTATATCTAGAAGAGAAGAAGATCAAACATATTAATTTCTTCAAAGAACAAATTCAACTTTCAAGACAGAATACATTGGTAGTTTTGTTCGAGTCAAACAGCTTGAGGCAGCCGCTAGAGTGAACTTAACTACGTCGCACTGCAAGGAGACGCCTCAGATGTACTTCAGACGATACCTCTCAAAGAAACTGATGACTTCCAGCCGCTGAGGAAGAGGATGGACATGCGATATGGTCACGAATATCTACAAAACTTGTACCAATCTTAGCTGAAGATCCGAAGGCAGAAACGTGACGAAGTGCTTCAAGAATATGAAGTAGACTAGGCCGATTTGCTTATCCATCAGCGCCAGAAAACATGATGGAATGTTTGGGCATACAGGCATTTACTGAGGTTGTGAAAGTTAGAGTTTCTACGCAGTTCGTGTAAACGCCCCAGGTCTCCCACGAACGAAGAACCCTAGTCGCAGAAAAACTAGAACGAGTCGGATACGAAGGGGCAGCACCAACCCTGAATTGTTCCAAAGACCCTCTCATTTTAATAAGTAAAGCAATATGTATAAATTCACCCTCACCGTTTAAAAAGTCCTTAAATAAATAAGAAGAACATTACAATATATTATAAATTTTTTGATATATTTTTACCTCATAATATACCTAATTTATATTTCTATATTCAATACATTTGCATTTCTTTGTAGAAATAGCAATTCGAGATAAAAATAAATGTTTGTGTCGATCTTGAAAGAAAATTTCTTTTATTCTATAAAAACAATCTGTATTATTTTAGGAAAGTTCTTAAATGAAATTTTCACATTTATGTTAAAATTTCTAATTTCTAAATTATTTATACGGCTCCAGCTACCGTTCCGAACTACTTAACTCACTCCAATTTACAATAAAAACAAATGAAAAGAAAATCTGTTCGATTAATTTGACACCTTTTCCTCGCTCGTTTAACGCTCGGAGCGTGTTCATCTAAACCAACTCATCCCAGTTGCCTTCCGTGCCACTCTTGCAAAATTAAGCACGCCCGAAAGGCGCATACTGCATACTTGATAATGAACGATATGATTGGTAGAGAAAATTGAGTGGTTTCAGTTCATGTTAGATTAAATTATTTTTGTCGGTTTGTTTTAAATAGGGATAAGTATGAGGTCGCGCTGGAAATTCATGGTTTACGTAAGTCGATTTAATACTAATACATATCCTTAAAAAATAGTAAACAGGCTAGAAATAAGTACTTTTAATACATTTATGTAAGAAAATCTCATTTTCTCGGACCGACGCAGAAAATTATTGTGATAGACCGGTAAAAACCTTAACCGGACTCATTTTTATTTACTTTCAGGCCTATCTTTAATGAAAAAAATAATAAAATAGTTAGTCTAAGATAGAGGTCAATTGGTTTCTATAGTAACCGAGTTTTGTATTATTTTAAACTATAAATTAACTTGATCTATTTTGACGTTTAGTTGAAAACGTGACATTTATTATAAAATGGATGTTCAAAATGATGCATTTGATTGTGTTTATAGTACAACAATGCCCTTTTAAAAAAATATTGTACGTAATACGTACCGAAAGTGGTCTTCTACTGGACTCACATTCTTGCAGGACTCGCCTGCGGCTCGCCCACTCGTCCAGTAACATACCACTTTCGGAACTTGCTATGTAAACTACTATTGCCATATAGAAACTGTTGTTACGTTACTTTTAACAATGATTACATATACCAGCAAAAATGCTATCAAGTGCATTTTGGCAAAAAATACCGGCCAAAACTGAGATAACTCGATGATATATGTTTGATCACATTAATAGGGAAAGGTTTAGTACTATGTGAATGGTGAAGAAAAATGAAGAAAAAAAAAAGCTTCTGAACGTTGTGTTAGAACATAGAATACGATGGACTTGGGCAGTTGACTACTCGACTTGTATCAAAAGATTTACAACTGCGGTTTCTCGGTACGGTGCTATTGTCGGTTTCTCAAAGAACAGGTCATATAGTCTTATACCATGACGAATACTCCATGAACTGTAATTAGTTCATAGTGAACTCAATTCATAACTTCCTTACAGGGTCACAAGAAACTTGAATCGAAAAGTGACGTAACAAAAAATCTGCTACTTAGATATTTTTGGATGTTATTTGAGTAAAACCATTAAATGTAAGTGTACTCACCTTAAAACCTTTATACCACTCTTTAATTGTACTTTCATCGTAACGGGTATGCGATTTTAGAAAATCCATATCTTCTTTGGAAAGTTTGTCTTTGCTACCAAAACACCCCATGGTTGAGACGCCTGAAACAAACAAGAACAAAAATGAAAAAAATCTTGGCTATAACTACAGTAAAAAAATCATGAGAACAACTGATAATATTGAAATAATAACAAATAGCAAAATATATCTATGTGAAAAGAAAGGAGTCGAAGTAAAACTTATCCTAAAATTATGATATACATATATATATGTATTTAGTAACAAGTGTATCAGGATTATGTCCTAAAAGTACGTAGGACAGTCCATGATTTCTTAACTTCATATATATAAATAGAGTTTCAATTTTTAGCTTCTATCCATTTTTTCTAATAAAGCTCGACCGACCACTTAATCAAATTATTTGGAAAAAATGTCTCAAATTGAGTTATAACATTTTTGACTAAGGTGACTAAGACTACCAACATAAATCAAAAACAGAATGACGCGGATCATTAAAAGGTGACCTATGTGAGAGGTCCTGTGATGGTAACTACTCCAAAAACATTAAATTAGTAGAAAAAACTGCTCTAAATGACCAGCACTTAAACACCGGCATTACCAAAACAAGTGTTCTAAGAGTCCTAATGAGCATGAGCAGCAATGTGACAAAAATTATTTCACGGCGGGTGCCTCGAATTCTGAGCGCACCGCAAAGGCAGCGCCGCCTATAATATTGTGAGCGATTTTTTGAGCTTTTTCGCGAGGACTAAGAAAAATAATATAATAAATTGTAACTGGTGATGGAACTATAGTCTTGTGCTATGATCGAACATCCAAAAGAGATTTCATGGAGTGCTAGAAGCAAAGGTTACGGAAAGCACCACAAAAGTGATCGCGATGGTATTCTTTAGATTGACCTTGAGGAATTACATACAACGGTGCACGTGGCATATTATTTGTGACTTACTAAAGCAGTTGCGTCAAAAAATTATCGAAAAAAGGCGCTGAAAAATCAGCCGAGGTATGCGCTTGCTTAGTGACAATGCTCCAGTCCACACTATTTCTTTTTCCAATGCTACTCTACACGAATGTGGCTTCACATAAATTGAGCACCCACCATATATCCCTGATAGGGTTCTGTCCAACTATTATTTGTTCGTAAAGCTGAAGGTCAAGGGGTAGTAGATTTGAGAGCGACGGTGAAATAGAATAGGCGGGATAATCTAAAGAGGCTAAGACACATTACATTTTTATAGTGGCATAGGAGCTTTAACCACACGTTGTGAAAATTGTGTGTAAATAATAAGGTAATAAAGGAAATAGTAATTTACGTAACAAGTCCCCAAAGTTATCTTTTACTGGACGAGTAGGCAAATTGCAGGGAGAGCCGCAGGAGAGTCCTGCAAGCCTGCGAGTCCAGTAAAAAAACACTTTCGGGACGTATTACGTACAATTTTTTTTAAAACGGGCAATGTTGTAATATAAACACAATCAAATGCATTATTTTGAATATCCATTTTATAAAAAATGTCACGTTTTCAACTAAACTTTAAAATATGTCAAGTTATTTTATTGTTTTAAATAATACAAAACTCGGTTACTATAGAAACCAATTGACCACTATCTTAGACTAACTATTTTATTAATATTCTCTTTGAAGATAGGCCAGAAAGTGAATAAAAATGAGTCCGGTAAAAGCTTTTATCGGACTATCACAATAATTTTCTGGCTCGGTCCGACAAAATGAGATTTTCTGACCTAAAAATAAACCGGAAAGTACTATTTTCTAATTTCAGTTTTTTCAGTCAAAAAATATATTAAAACAGGATCAGTTTTTCTTATTAATGACTTACCTTTCTATGTTAGGCTAAGAAATCATGGATCGCACTACTTATATTTAGTGCATCCATTATAAATAAGTGTATTAATTTTGGAAAAGATTTGAGTGCTTCAAAATTAAAATTCAGTCACCAACAAACAAGCATATACAGCTAATTTACACGTGTGGGCATCAAGAAGACGCAGTCACCAGAATAACCATACACATGAAACTCACAATCTTCGCTCTATTAGTTAAGATAATACAACTTGTAACAGTAGATTTTGAATTATAATTATGAGTTTTATTTGAAATAAATTTTTTAAAGAATATATTTTAAGTTAATAATCTGAAAGTCATTTATTTATTTTTCAAATAATTCAAATTTCATTAATAGCAAGATTGTAAACAAATGTTGGTGGTTGAAATCAAACAATACGAACAGCGTAATACCGATTCACAAAAATAAAGTGATGGAAAACTTTTTAATAATCTATGTTTTCATGATATAACAAGGACAAAACCAAACAAGAAGAAAGTGACGAAAACAAACTTGACCAGATCGTCAATTTGATATGAGATATGGTAGACAAGAAGCCGTGAATATCAGATGCTGGAATTAGGGAGAGTTAGTGCTAGACTCTCGCGAACGAAGAACCCCAGTCGCAGGAAAACTAGAACGGGTCGGACAAGATGGGACAACTTCGACCCAGTATTGTTCAAGAGACCCTCTCATACTGATAAGTAAGAAGATACACTAAGTCTATAAATTCACCGCACCGTTTAAAAGCCGTTCAATCAAATAAGAAGAACATTACAATACGTTATATATTTCTTGAGATATGTTTGTTCCATAATATAACATCATATATCTATGTATCTATCTGTATTTGCTACATTTTTTATAGCAATAGTCTATACTATTATTAATTTCATTACTGGTAAGCAATACGAACAACCTGATACCTTTTATCAAAAATAAGGTGATGGAAAACATTTTATAATTTATGTTTACATTTTAGCGATTTTATAGATTCGCTACCACTGACGTTTTAATTCAATGTTCTAAGTCTGGTACCGATTTCAATAAAAATATGGACAAATCTTTATGCGGTATGTTTCGTCACTTCATTGACATGAATTTTGCCAATAAATTCCACCACGATGCCGGAGACGTTCCTTGGCGTTTCGAAAAGGTATTCGTGTTTGGAATACGTAACATAGAATCGATCACTAGTACATAAATAATTCATAAATTTACACCAAATCTATATTGCATAACTCCATGGCGAACCTACCCTGCCTTCTAGTTCAAATGATGAACTTGTCAAATTTATCTTTTGAAAGAGATTTACGCCCAGTGTAACATTTTTATGGGGATAA
Source organism: Diorhabda carinulata (assembly GCF_026250575.1). Lineage (NCBI taxonomy): Eukaryota > Metazoa > Arthropoda > Insecta > Coleoptera > Chrysomelidae > Diorhabda > Diorhabda carinulata. Next base: position 20,357,240 of record NC_079462.1, read on the forward strand.
AAGACAAAATTAAAATTTTGCTTTAAACTGAAGTTTTGAGGAATATAAAATGTTACTAGTTAAAAATAAATTTATTTTCTACTATTCACACACACAATTAAATTATTTGTAGTTTGATTAGAATTTACAAAATAGAACTATAAATTTTACTTGAATTATTTAGGTCTTTTTTATCATTTATAGCTTTTTCGTTCTTATGAATGTGAAGCATTTCTAAAAATTCTCATTTCCGTGTATTAGATTCCGTTCCAAAAATTTTTGAATCTTTATAATTTATATTTATTTGATTGATATGCAGTTTTATTCTTTTTATCGTATAGATGACCTTTTAGTCTATTTTCTAAATACTGAGATGTTTGCCCTATGTAGAAAGCGTCACAATTAGTACAAGGTTCACATTCATAAGAACGAAAAAGCTATAAATGATAAAAAAGATATAAATAATTTAAGTAAAATTCATAGCTCTATTTTGTAAATTCAAATAAATTTAATATATCTGAGATGTGGAAACCAAGGAAAAATTAATTTTTCTTATTAGAACAAAGTTCAAAGTTGATTTTATCTTTATTTTGATATTCATGATGAAGGTGATCTATAGATCAATATAAATAAGCATATTGTCATTGTCAATATCATATTTTGACAAAGACTTAAAGAAAAGTCGAAACGTCAAAATTTATGTTTGTTTTAAAAAAAATATATCGAATTTTTTGCCAGCTACATTGGGAATGTGGCAATTAAACACCAAAGTATTACTTATGTATGTATGTATAAATTCTTGTAAAAATTTTAGATTTATAGGTTCCAACATTGAATATTCAAAGTGACGTTGATAGAAATATTCAATATTTCTATCGCGAAAAGTCTCTATATCTATCTATCTAAAGAGTCAATAGACTTTAGATTTTTCTAGATTGTCTTGAAATTGTTGTTGATTTTATCGAATAGTTGTCAGAGATTGATTAAATTGTTCCATAGAACTTAAATTTTTCCCTAATACTGATATACTTATTTCATTCTTATTCTTATATCCTTAAATTGTTCTGAATCAGTTAGATAAAAAATGATATTAACTTGATCCTACCGACTGCGCCACGGAAAGATTTTTATAAATCAATTGCATCTTTGAAAAATATATTTTCAGCTACAATATGTTTATAAAGCAACATACGGAAATTCGAAAAACTACGTGAAGTGTACAATAGTAGTCATGGTTTCAAATTGAGAACAATAGACAATTTCACACAAGATCTGACAATACGTAAATCTTTAACGCACTAAGACGTTGGACTTTTCTTATATAATTTCTCACTCACAAGTTTATTGCTTCTTCGCTGAGCAGCTTAGGATTTTCATTATGAAATGAAAACAAAAGTAGAATATATATTCACAGTTTATTTCAGTAAAAAATATTTTACATTCTAAACACATAACCTAGCTCTACGCTGACTTAGCAAAAAATCTACGAGGTACTAATGTCATTCTAACTTGTCACACATAATTTCAATTTGGCAGAGGGTAGTGGCAATATTGGGGGTAGAATTTCAAACAATTGCAAGTGCGCATTATTATTCTAGGTTTAAATTTTTAACTTTATACCCAGAAAACCCTTACAAACTCTCAGGACAGGAAAAAGATCCATTTTTGTCTATTTTCCAAAAACTCTAATAGATACTACTTTTTGATGTTTTTCACTGAATTCTTTTTTGTCTCTTTTTACTTTATTAGGTTTTGGAGGAGGATTCCGGTGTCTCACTACAATCTTTCCACTATTTCCAATCTCCTGCTAATATTTTGTTCTTCCATTATATCATATATCTTTCATTTATCGAATTTCTTCTGTATCTTATAATCATTTCTGTTTTTCTTGTAAATTTTAGTTTTTTGTTCCCTCGCTTCTAACGAACACGTTAAAAACACAGTGGACAAAGTTAGACTACGGTTTAATCGGTACAGAAAGTGAAATGAAGACAAACACGAAACTCACACGATTTATTAGGAGTATAGTACCGATCATCACATTTGCCTTGGTAACATGGGGACACACGCGAAATCAATATGAAAAAATTACAGGCCAGACAGAACATAACGGTAAAATAAGTATTAAATTAACATTGGGCCACAAACAGTGGAAAAATATACGTCAAAACAAAAACTGTTAGATATAATGGACGCCAAGACAAGAATGTTTACGAGGAGCGGAAACACATACAAACTAAGAATTAAGTACACCAGAGAAAACTACAGGAAAAACGGCAAAAAATTGGATCTATAGGTTAATACAAACATTTTTAAAAATACAATACACATAACATCCCTCACCAAAAATAAGAGAAACAAAATAAAAAACTCCAAAAATAAAAGACAACAAAAAATATTGAAAGCCAAAAGTGGTCTCAGGACTCGGGTTAAATAAAAAGGACACCCCCCGACACAGTAACTACATAAGTTCATAATCAAGTGAAGCGTTATACATCGAGGACAGCTTTAGAGAAGGCGAGGGGCCTCTAAGATCTTTTCTTGTATAAGTTTTAAAAAGGATTTAAACGAGGCTGCGATACACATACATATTAGGATGATCGCTGAACCGTGACGACAAAGTTGTATAGCCACCGGACCTTCACGAGAAGAAAAGACCTCTCGGAATCTCCTACAAAACTAGGGGAAGAAGAAAGGAATTACGCATGAAAAACGTGACACGAAATACTAACCTAACCTAACCGTCCGTGGTCTTTGTCCGGGGATAGATGCCCGCACAAGTGTGTATCCGTAATAAAATTTTGTGTGGAACTTTTTTTTTATTTATAAAAGGAGCTTCGTTGTAACGTCTCATATCTATGAATTATGTACAATGTAGAAAATATTCATTAAATTCTTTGTAACATAATTTAATCTGGAATTTCTGGAACTGTTGGCGATATTCATACTAAATACACCGTTTACACCATCACTACACCACCACTCACAATTACACTGTCTGCTGTGGTGATTGTGACGGAAAGTATATTGGGCAGTCTAAGAGATCCGTTATTGTCCGGTTTAAAGAGCACATAGCTCATTTGAAAAATGGACGGACCGGAAAATCAGGTATTGCCGATCACGTTGCCAGTCACAATTATGTCATAAATATTGTATCCAATAATAAATTGTTGGATGCGTTTGAAAGCATTGAAATTGCTAGATGTAAAAGTAGCTTAAATAGGGACAAAGGGCCAATTCCTTACAGCCCACGCTATAGTTTAGTAGTCAAAGAATGAATAAAAAGATTCCCGCTGGAATCAATTTTCGGGGGAGAAAGTTTATTGGTGGAAAAATTGAGTATAAAACAGTGCATTCAGTATGCAACATAATTGAAAAAAAAAAGATTCGTTACATACAAGTATTTATATTTCGAAATCCTTATCACTAAGTAAATGAGTGTGTATACCCGATTCGCTTTTATAAACGCTTGTGAACTTAATTAGAAAAACATTAATTTTTTATTCATCGTAAACACTTCTCTAATCGGAAAACTTCCAGGAAAAAACAAAAAAGTTTTAGTATAATAAAATTTTACATCAGTTCTTCAAAGTCTTGGATGATTGGCAATTTTCATGAAAATTCAAACAAGAAGGCGAACAATTTAACTTTGTTAAATTGTTTTTGTAGAAAATGGAGAATTTACGAAAAACTGAGTGCTCCATATTTGAAGTAATGGAGAAATTTACTCGAATTTATTATAGATTTTAATAAAACTGCAAGTTTTATTCACAAGAATAGTTATGCTCATAACAAACAAAAAATTAGAGTAGATATTGGATTCGTGGTTATAATATTGATCAAAAAGCCTTACGATTGCCATACACGTTTGGGTTCACTGGAGAAGTCTATCTGAGTTGGAACGCCTGTGCAAGTAGACCAGAACGAATGGATCTGTGCAGTTTTTTGTACCTTTGTGGGTGACCAGTGTAAGATAAAAAACCAATTTATTAGCACGAAACATGTGAATACACCGGAGCGTTCTAATACACATAAGAAACGTTCGTTTGACCTGTGCAAGAAAACCTTACAGGTAAACTACCTTAGAGAGTATCAGTAGTCCGTTTTCAGCTGTTGCGTTATAAAATATCAATTCGATTGAGCATAATTACAAATCGACTTAGTAGTATCATTAAATCGCCATTTTTAAACGAAACAAACAGTTTACATCGGATAATAGGTTCTGAAACTATGTTTTTGGCTAGATGATTGTCGGGACACTGCATTGCAAATCCTTCAAACAAATCTCGATATGTTACAAGAATAGTTAGACATATGACAAATTCAAGTCTATATTTGAATCCAATTGAATAGTAGACTTTATTGGAAGAAAAAATCCTCCAATACAAGAAAACAGATTGAGATTAAACTTAGTCGACTATATCGGATACTTGAAGAAAAATTACAACCATACATTGAGAATAAACTATTGGTGTATTAGAAATTAGCTAAACCTATTCCTACCTATCTCTCGGTTAGAAAAGAAATTAAAGAGACCAGTAAAAAGTACAATAAAAAGAAGAAAGTCGATAAATTATACTTTGTTGCAGAAACAACATTAATAATATGGCATTCATTTCCATAACATTATAAGAAAACGCGACTTATTTCATGAGAAACTGTGAAAAATTTTACAGACATTTAGTGGTACCATTCTTTCAACTCACAATGTATCTATTTATGGTTTTGATTTCATGCAAATCTTCACAAAAAGTCGTTGTAGGTAGATGAAAATTTCATTAAACGGGACATTTCTTGTATAGTTTTTCCACTGTCAATTGCAGAAGAATTTTTTTATACTCAAAATTGTCTAATTAAAAATATACTCGAAAGCCAGATTTGTAAAGATACATTTTTTTAAATAAAAAATTTGCAATATGCAGTGGATATTGTTGTAACCGCGCTAACCTTGCCAGAATTTGATTTTTCTACTTTAAATATAATATTAAATGACATATAGAAAAAGTTTCAGCCTTGTGAAAGTACCTTAGTCGAAGTGGCGACCAGCTCTCCAACTATTTAACTCGCTCTGTTTAGTCACTGAATGAAAATGACGTACATTGACCGAAAACGTTTTAGATCAATAGTAAAAGAATGTCTAGTTGTATTATGCGAGGAAATTAGTAACGTAATAGAACGTGAACAAAAGAAAAAGAAGCGTATATGGATAAGAAACTGGTTAGCTCGTAGAAATACTCATGGGTTTTCTTGTATGCTGTTAAAGGAACATGGCTAATGAAGACCTCGAGGAATATAAAAACTGCATGAGAATGTCCAAACAATAATTTGACATACTACTACATAAAGTTGATCCTTCAATAATGAAGTCTGACACCCTTATGAGGGAGGCTATTCCCTCTATTCCCGTTATTTCTTCAATTTGTTGAAGAGCTGCTTCGCGAACATTTCTGTTATTACAAACACCCTTTTTTTGTTCCATAGAATTCTTTAAGCGGTACTCCAGAACAAATTTTCACGCTGGTATCTGCGTTCCGGCGAGGTACAGCCAATTTTCTCGTATTTAAATAAAATAACACCATAAACCACTAAACCACTTTTACTATACTAAAAAGACCTGTCTAGACGTGTTTAGTGGGAATTGTAGTACACAAATCACGTAGTGGGGGTGAGTACTTTAGTTACTAAAAAAAACTAAAAAATCGACTGTTTGGTGGTACTTATTTTTCTTCATTTCTTCATTTCAACTGCAAGTGTTTCTGATAATTCACCACATATGTCCAATATACAATGCCGTATTGCTGCACGTATTTTTTTGTCATGTTTAATTCCACAGCATTAAATGATAACTAAACCGGAATACTTATCAAAATGTAGACACTCGATAAAAGAAGGATTTAAATTTTAGTTATTGGATTTAGCTACTTCATACGTGTAAACTCGGCATACCAAATCTCTTGCTAGTGATGTGCGCGCATTTTACTCGGCCAAGTACATTGGCATGTCTGTATGAGCCTTTAGGTTTGAACAAGTAATTGAAAAATTTATAAGCGGTTTTGAAATTCTTAACATTGCCATACCGCAATGAGAATAATATACTGTTTTTATAAATTTCTACCATAATTTAAGGTTGTAGAATGCAGTATTCGATCAAATTTCAAATTCAGCAATGTTGTTAATTACCTTTTTAGCAATTAAATGTGAGTAACAAGTAATAAATTATGAATCGACAAGAATGCAGAAGCCATTAAAGAGACGCACTGGTACTTTGTTTGGATTTATTATTTAACGGTCGGGACTAATCAGGTTGCTGTTTATTGAGTATGTATACTTTATCTATTCTTACTTGAAGGTCTGTAAGGAGTATCAAAGAATTCAGACCGCAAAACTGATAAAACGATGCAAGTTTTAAAGCAGCTTTAAAAATATCAGTTCGAGCGACAAATAGTGTGAATTTCAATAGTTTGCGTATGCTTAGTAGCCCCGATAAGTGATGCCCAAGAATACGCCATCTTAAAAGCGTAGATAAAATAAACCGAGTCAAAAATCGAACTTCGACTTTACTTGTATTCGCATGTATAAAAACACCTCACATAATTAATGCACACCCCCTAACAAACTATAATTCTCCATTGATATCAATATACTTTTGCTTGCGTTTGAATCAATTATCGAAGCATTTTTTTCTATTTCGATTGATGTACTTCCAAAACGTATGATTTGAACGCATCAACCGCTTATTCAGGTATAGAAACACGTTGACCTCGCAATTTATATTTGATTTGCGGAATGAGAAGGGATCATTGGATGCCAATCTATTAAAAAAAATCACTTTAAATATCAATTAGCTCTACTTTTTCCTTTTATGAAGAGTTGTACTTTCTCTTTTTAAAAACCAACAGTAATCCCCAATCATGGCCGAATTCCATCGCCCTTGATACCGAATTTCCATTGTTCTAATATCTTGATGAAACTCTTCGCCCTGCTCATCACTGACAGTCGAAATTCTCGGGAGAAATGTCAGATGGGAATGGAGGAAATGAATTTTCAATGACATTCGAGCACCAAGGGATTTGTAGGCGTCTAGAATTCATCAACTAACTGTTGGTTGTTTGGATCCATATTGTTGCCCAAAAATCCTCTCACTACACTAACAAATGCTCTAAGTTCCTATCTGGTGAGCTTTTTTGCAAAATTGTCATCGTCCAGCAATTTTCTTAGTTGTGGCCCAATAAAAATACTTTTCTTTAATTTGGCATCACTCAACTGGGGAAAATCTTTCCTAAGGTATTTGAATCCATAACCCTTTTTATCCATAGTCTTTATAAAGTTTTTCATCAATCAAAGTTTAATGTGAAGGGGGGAGCATGAGGACATTTATACAAGGGGTATAAACTTAACATTTTGAGATCCTGGTTGAAACTCATTTCTTGCTTGCCAATTTTTTTACATAGTTTTGATTTAATGCCCGACTATCCCATACACAAAGAAAACATCAATGTTTCGTAAAGTCCCATTAAAATTCCCATCACATTCAGGTCCCCACATATTTTCATAAGTTTCTTTCATCCTCACAGAATGAGCAATTGGTATAGAGGGTATTAAATTTCTATTGTGTAATAACACTGCTATTAAACTGTATTTAGACGAGTCAATAAACAGACGCCACTCACTGAGATTATGCTCAATATCAATTTCCTTTATTAGACCATCAAAATTCGTACACGCACACAACGAATTTTCCATACTGTAGAATTTTTGTCTCTTCGGCTAACAAGTTCCATTCCTTAAGACGGAAAGCAAGACTGTTGCTTTGATAACCCCAAATCACGTGGTAAATCATTTAACTCACTCTGAACAATCAAATGTGGCTCGCCGGAACTGGTACTTGGAGTAAAAATAGGATCGGTGCATTGTTCTTCGGAGCTCCCTGATGATACGTTGTCTCCAGTATCGTCTAAAACAATATTTTGCGGATCTAAAGGCGTAATTGGTACTGGTAAATCTTCGTTATAGGAAAAGGTCGTATAGCAAACGGCAAATGTGGATACTCGGTCTTGTGCTTTCTTTTCTTAGAATAACATTCAGTCTTTGTTAGACAACACTAGCAGTCGTCAAAATGGTTAGTAGGTTCCCACCATACCATTTGAATTGCAATAGGTGTGCTTTTTTCTTCCCATTCATCCATAGCACCAATGACACGCTACAACAATCACAGCACGCGTGGGGGCCCACTTCCTGTCTTGTTTCCAATTAAAGTACCAAAATATTTGAAATAGGCTTTTTCCACATTTTCGGAAAATAGGCTGGCTTGCGATTTCTCCATAAATTCTTCACAAATATAATAAAATTTGTCAGGAGAGAAGTTTTGCAACTGCGGCACGTTTTACTCGACATTTTCGTCTTTATAATCACTTTTTGCACTATGAACAGGGAACCACTTACTATGAAACTCAACAGAATACTAATTTTTATTCTGAATAATACAGTTCAGGTATTTTTTCGGCCATAAAAATTACCGATATTAACCGCCCCTTTATAAAATTACCTACCTGTTAATGTAAACAGGGATAATTAAGCTATTGAAAAGTGGTACGTGTTAGGTCTTAATAAATATTTTTTCCTATTATTGGACGGGTATTTCCATTTTAAAAATAAATGTCTCGCCTATGTTACGAAAATCTTGTCGTCCAGTGTAATTAATGAATATATCTCTATTAGACTGTAACCTTTAATTCACGTTAAAGATATAATATCAACTATTCCTTATAAATCGACCCGGTTGGGGTTGATTAAAGTTTACGTAATAAGCGATTAACTTGCTTTAATAGCAACTGAGAACCCTTTTAAATTAATCTTATCGTTAACAGCAGATAATTCTCCCATTCTTATTGAGTCCATAAACGTATTGCTAAGATACTAAAAAACTAGGTTTAGTTTCAATTAGTTGATTGAATTTTTCATTAGATATCTAAGCATAGTCGATTTTATAAGGGCTGTTCTTTATAGTTATACCAGTTTAAATTATAAAACCAAAGAGATTTATTTTTAATAGCAATTGAACGGGCAACTCTGTCTAAAATTGGTCGGGATTACTATTTATTTTCCACAATTTATGAAATTACTTACCTAATTACCCACTTTCTCATGATATTAACCAATTATCTTCTCTTTTAGCGTTTTTATCATCCTCTCCGTGGCCAGTATTAATAGAAGAGGACTAAGACTGTCTCCTTGTTTTACCTCCATCTCCATAGTACTCTCTATCGATCTATTTTAATATTCCCTCAAACGTTTTCATAAATTCCTTTTGTTATATCTATTATCTATTATTTTCCTCATTGTATCCCATACCATTTTTATATCTATTGAATAGAATATAACTTAAAAATCCTTAAATATTATATATAATTATTTCCCTGTTCTATTTTTCTTTCTATTGAGCTCCTTAATATATATAACGGATATTCTAGACGGTATTATTTCTGCTTATTTTTAACGAGGCATATTTATATTTTCTTGAAATATTACATAGCTGTTACGTTAACAATGCAGAAAATATTTTGTACAAGTGTATAATTTGTTTGTTGTTCTTAAAAGATTTATAACTAAGCTAATAAAAGAAGTTGGTAGTGAAATATCAATTGTGGCATATTCCAAAAATAAATCGAAATATAAACTAAGAGTATTAAACTGTGGATTATTTTTACTTAATTCAATGATATCTTTGAAAAGTCTACCGAATGAAATGTGGTTTCAAAGTAATTCGGTTTGCATCAGAGTTTTCTGGCAATGATGTATACATTAACCAGAAAAATAACAATAAGATTAATTAACCAGAATAATATATTATGTTTTTAAACGATAAGCTTCCTAACATTCCAATATCTAACAGGTTCATAGCCTACGCTTTCTAACTCCTTCTACTGTTAGTATAGCACTGGATGTGATTCCTTACAGCAACTCAGCAGTTTGGGAAAGAACAACAGAAAAGGCTCATCAGATACACTTAAAAAGACTGAGAATAATATCGTTGTCTGCAAGATTATTCTTTCGTTTGTCCAGATTGAGAAAACTAAAACGGGTTAAAAAAACGAGCACCATATGTTCCTGTATTCACCTTTAGATTTTCAGTTTTACTTTATAGGGATTGTACATCTGATTTTTTTCCTAAGTTAACAGAATCTGTGTTAACAGAATATACTTAATTTTATTAAAAATATTCGATTTTATAAGAACGAGTAAAACTTATTTTAAATGAAAATCTCTAGTGAGTCCCTAATAAATAGTGTTATCATACATAGTTTCAATTAATTTTAATTTTCTGTATTTATGATTGTTCTAGTCGACATATCACGTTAGTAGAAGTGTTAGCAATAAACCAGCTAAATATGGAAAAAAATGGAGATGCGCAGACTTTTCATGTCCATTATATGAAGGCATATGCCGGAAAACCACCTCAACCTACCAAACGATGCAACGAGTGGGCTTATACGTCCTATAGACAAATGAATATATTTTGATCCCAAGTATTTCGAAAAAAACACGAACATGTTCTTATACTTTCAACATTTCATAATGATGCACATTCGGCATATGATGTTACTAAATGTGTTGAGGATGTAGCTGATAAGATGAAAGAGTATTACGATACCGTAATCGTTGTCCTTATACTCTTATTTGTAGCCTTTTAAATATTACGATTATAAATTCCAAAATTATAACATCTTTGGCCAAAGCTCTAATCAGACCTCACATGACCACTTCAGCTTCTATCACTTGTTTATCCCTGCCACTTCCAACAAAAACTGCTTCATTTCTAAGACGAACTTTAACATAAAGCCGACTAAATCAAAAACCAGAAGCCCAGAAAAAAAATGTTTTCTAAGATCTTAAGTTTTCCGTATCAAGCCACAAGTAGGCACCCCCCGACACGGAAAATCCGCACTTGCAAGTGCCGAATTAAGGACGACAAAGGGCCACTCGCATTAGACCTTTTCTTGCCGAAGACGGTTGGAAAGGGTTTACCCAAAGCAGCGAAAACAGACACACACAATACGATGACCATACAACCACGATGGTAAAGTGTATAGCCAACAGGCTAACTCTTAATAAAATGAAAAAAATCTCCTAAGTCTCCTATAGAACTTAGGGGAGAGGAAAGAGTCTATTTAGGACAGGGGGTGGTGGAATGTCCTTCTTCGCACGAGAAACCCCGCTATGTAAACAAATTCCCCCATGGTAAGGAGCATACTGCATCAACTTTTCGACTTTGCATGTTTGATATACAAGGACTTAAATGACTACAACGAAAAAGGAATATTCATTTACAAAGTTAATTTTTTTATATTACTCAAGTTTAAATTCTGTAGAAAACTTTCAAGTTTATGTTTGTCATTTTGTTATCTCAATAAACTATTTCAAAAATAACTTATCACATATTGTTTGTATACTAGAGTTGGCCATTAGAAAAAATCCATATACACGACCGGGCGGATAATATGACACGAACTATGTCGTCACCCAACATAAGTTTCCATAAGACTGACGGCACGCATCCCACAGTCGATTTCTTTGTACCAGCCTTTTCAGAAACTCCATCAAGGTCGCCGATGTTCTCAAGAGCAATAATATAAAAGGAAGTTTTAAACTCGCTTTCAGTTCAGTAATATATATTTTTATTGTAATGGTCTTCATATTTTCTATTAATTCTAACAATAAATATTTTTAAAAAGCTACTTGGAGCTATCAAATTTGTTATTCACGCGACTGTTGGAGGGTTGAAAGGCTTTATTATTGAGATTTTAAGAAGCCATTAAGAATTTTTAATTATAGATTTTGAAAAATATAACACTTAAAACATTTAACTAAACCAGTGGTCGGTAAAGTGCTCCTGAGCAGCATGTGGATCTTTGGCTACTCAAGTGTGGCTCTGGCACAAATATCTACCTAAGGTGCAATAATATTTTCATTCTAAAAAACTTGCTGAGAACAAAATTAAATATTATTTTGAAAAATTGAAATTCCTCTATAAATCGAGAATATACGTATTTTTTCTTCAAGTTAAAAGGTAGGTAGGGAAAGGAAACTTAATTTTTTCTATGCTAGAACAAGTAATAACATTCGAGAAGAAATTATCCATTTCGCTCAGGATTTTGAAATGAACTATTGTTTATGTGAAGAATCCTCAAAATCCTCAACAATCCTCAAAATAATTTCTCTATTGTTAAACACCATTTTGAAACCATAATTTTGAATATTGAAGCATTGTCCAGCGGGTTTCAGTAATTTGAAAACGTCAAAGCAACTTTAGTATTTCTCATAAATTCTCTAATTGTTATAACAACCGAAATTTTCTTATCTCGAATATCTCGAAATTGACAAGTAGATTTTAAAATAAAGAGATATGGCACTTTAAATACGAATGTCTTGGTGTTGAAGTAGAAATATTGGTGAAGGAAAAAAAATGTGATCTTAGTTCACAACACAAGTGGTTTGCTTTGAATGACCTGGAAAACAAAGACATGATCATTTTCAACGCTTGGTATAGTATTCCTGACTCTCAAGCCGGCTTTAGACTTATCGCGAAATAACACGAAAAGACCGCGAAACGCGATAAGTGTAAAGAGATGCATTTCGTCTTTCGAAAGCGATTTGTTTGTGTTTCGCATTTCGATTCCCTTTTCGCGAAACAATACGAAAATAGTGTGAAACACGAAAACGCATTAAGTCTAAAGCCAGCTTCATGATTAGCTAAAAAAGCTCGCGTTTGCTGTTCTTTGCTCTTTGGTTTCACATATATATGCGAACAATCTTTTTCAATCATATCATCAAACATTACCAAGAGTATACCGAGAAATGGTCTTATTGATGAGAACTTGCAATCATGCCATTAAAAACAACAGCAGACAGACCTATTTTACTCAAACTTTAATTTTTTTGTTTTCTAGTTTTTTAAAATTCTTGTCTTGTTCATATTTTGGCTCATTGGCTAATAAGTTTGCCGACCTCTGAACTAAACCAAACTTTGGGATTTTCCATGTACGCAAGTTTTATTAACCAGTTTATTACATACTTATATAAATATATAAAAAAGGCGAGTGAAAAAGTAAATATAATTCTACGATAATAATTTTAAATTATAATTTGAACTATTTTAAAAACAATTACCAATCATCGTTATCATTTAAACAATACTCACCGATTTGACGCGAAAACTGAAGAAAATCGTGAGCATTGCTAGATTAAAAAAGAAATATATACATTAAAAGATATCTATAGTATTTATGACAGGAAATTATTTCAAATCGCCATCTTGGACGTACTATTATTAATTAGTTCCCAGCTAAGAACTCATGGCCAAGGTAAAAATATCTGGAGTAGTATTATTATAACATCAAGTGGTGTAACTACAATATGTACAAAACGTACAAGGATTCATTGTTATGAAAGTCAAAACAATTAGAGTAAGGTACAATGAAGTATAATATTGGAAATAATCAATATATAGTCCACTCTCGTTAACTCGAAACTCGAGGGACCCTTATAATGTTACGTTTTATCGGGTGTTGGAAATATCAACTGGTTCGAAATTTTTGAGAAAAAAGAAATAAAACTATTGAGTGCCAATAATCAAGTACATATTATTTATTTAATGCCATTCTTAACTATAGAAAAGTTGAGAGGTACATATTCATAATGGGAATTAATTCATATTTCGGAAAAAACCTGTTATATTAATTTGCCTCAAAGCACGAGAAAAAGTGCCTGGAATGCTTTTTCATCACTTTCGTTATGTAAACAGAAGCTTTGTCTAATGAGGCTCTTGCTGCGTTAACTGACACTTCTGCCAAAAGTTGATCGTTGATTTTTTCATTTGTATTACATCACTCAATAAGTACTGTGACTAAGAAAAACACATTTTTTTGCTAAAAATCGATTTTATTCATCAATGTAATAGCCTTCAAGAGCAATATAATCATTCCAACGCTTCTCTAACTTCTCAATGCCGTGCTTGTAGAAGGATTTGCCTTCATTTGCCTCAAAATATGCCTCAGTTTTAGCAATTGTTTCTTTATTTGAGTTGAATTTGTTACCGACGATTCGGTTATTCAGTTTTTTGTGTTTAAAATCGCATGCTGACAAAATTTGACGCAATGTTTCTAAACTGGTATAATTGTATTCTGGATAATCTGCTACCTTTTACTTCTAATGTCGCAACCCTGTTCTCCTTATATAAACTCAGTTTTGTCAACTGATTTCAGTTTGTCTCTACATGTTTTTCGGTTCTGTGAAAGATCCACAGCAACCCACTACTCGATAAGTATAAAATTTAAATACTCTAGTTATTTCAGCAAGTCTTATTATGATTGAATATGAATTAAAGAAATCTCACCAAGCCACGCGACTGCTTATCGCGGACTGTCTCTGGCAGGAATATTTCGAAGAAATTGTGTACATACGCCTTTCGACAGCTTCGACCAATAGAAATGCATTTTATTTTTACGATTCGATGTTTTCATTGGTAAACAGTGGAGATGATGAGTCCACGTTGACTGACAATTTGATAGATTTTATTTTATTATGTTATACAGGGAGTAAACATTATTTTTCATTTCTTAATTTGGTAATAAGTGCCGTGCGTATTTATAAAATATTGATTGTTTCTCGCATAACCGTCTATAACACGACAAAATAATTTGAATAATATTTTCATATCGGTGAAAATACAATTAAATATATTCAAGGTGTTTATTATGCAATTAAGAAAAAATTGAAACAATTTAAAATCACATCAAATAGCCTATTGGTTACAATAATGAGAAAAAATGTTAATCTTAGAATAAGAATTGTATTTTATGAGACTATATAAGATAAACAATGTATTTTTAGTGACGACCTTAAAGGAAATAGCGGTTTCCCCAACTGGGAAAATAGATACGTTTAACTTCTGAACTTCTGTAAACAATCAATTTTCTATTAGTTTCACTTTTCACTTTGATCAGTCTCGAGTTTCGTATTCCCTTGCTCGTTGATTTTTCGCAAACAAGGCCAATATGTCTTGCTATATATTGATTTAATGTCGTATCATACTAATATTAACAATATTGGTTGGTCAATCTCGTAAAAATTGTTGAAGGGATTTGGATAAAATGTGTATACAGATAGTTAATTGCCTGGATTATTTTTATCCCGGGAAATATTAAGTTCTCACGGGAATATAAAAAAATCAACAGGACATATTTCATCGTTTTATGATGAAATTGAAATTTTCACAGAAAAATAAATCTTGTATTTTTTTGATCATTTGTATGACATTAATTTTGTATCGTTCTATGTGTATATAGTTCAGGGTGTCTCATACACCACGACTCAAACAATGTATCGTGTCTCCTTTCCTACGATGACATAGGAGATACTGTGTTCTCAGCCGATCTATTAGTCCCATTTTTCATAGAATGTTCATAATTATCGGGTGGCTCCAGTTACTAAAGACTTTCGTCTTCTATTTCACACGCTTCCAATCTCTAGCACTTCAAGATAATGTGAATAGATTTGCACTCATAGATCTTCTTTGATTATAGTTTCCCAGAAGTACATTTGCCCATCTCAACTCCTGTTTATTTTCCTATCTACCTCACTTTCTAGTTTTTTAATACGATTGGCCTGCAGCTGATACCTCAGAACGGTCAATTCCTGTAAAGGGTTTATCCGCCCCTACTGAGTAAGTCTGTCCACTATTTCGTTTCCCTCCACTCTAGTGTGTCCCAAAACCTATTAGAGGGTAATTTTATTCTATATTTCAAGTGTTGTTAGTAAGAAACAATGTATTTTTCTTCTTATTTTCAAAGAGCGCCTCTCGAAATAAATAACAAATATCAAAAATCACCAAAAAGATAATTAATACCATAGCAACCTGTTTTGAGCTAACTTGTTTTTATTGACCTTTACAGTTGAACCTTTCTCTGGTCTTGTGTATGAAAGGCGTCCCCAAGCTGATTCGAAAATTTTGTAATTTAGAAGTCTGCAGTACGGGTCCACTGCCAAAGAAATATCTGAAGGAGGATCTTGTCATTTAAAGGGCCGTAGTATGTGTCATTTGTTCGAGCTGTCTTTGTTTTGCTTGAAAGTACTCTGACGGGAAAGAAAATATAACATTAGGGAGAATTGAGCAAAATAAGTATGTTTTATCACCTTAGCAATAACCGAAACCCTATTCTAAACATCAACAAATCTTGAAGTAATAGAATCCTGTCAGAGGAGGAAAAGTTAGTGTACCACATAATTTCCAAGTGAAAAGATTCAAGAGATTCGTACAAAAAGAGCAAGGATTCTACTACCAACTCTCCAATCCAATCCAAACAGAATCTTAAACAGAAAGAATTGAGAACTATTAGGGAACATAACAATGACAGAAACATATAAGTTCTTCAAGCTGATAAAGGATATACCATTGCGATAATGAATATCAAAGATCATCAAGCCAAAGTGACCCAGCCATTGTAATCATCTTTATAAACGCGCTGATTGGTGCCTCATTGAAAAGTATGTAAATTTCATGATTTGATCTTCTCTGCCATCCTAACTCTGTCTGTTTTCCTCCAAACATTTTTCTTAATATTTCTCGCTTCCAGATTTCTAATTTCGTTTAGTTTTATTCGTCATTATTTCACAGGCGTATGTCAGAGTGGGTATCAAAATTGTCTTATAAATTCGAACTTTCGTAGATCTGGATATCTCTTTCGATGTTAATATTCTTCTAATACTGCTTGCACAGCTATTACTTTTGGCAATTCTTAGTTCGATTTCCTTTTCTTCTTGGCATGTATTAACTACTATCTAACTATTAACGTTTCATCATGTTTATGTACTTTGAAATTGTTTTTTGTATTACTTCCACATTTATTCTTTATTTCCATAAACTTTCTTTTCTCATTATTTGAGTGTAGGCCTATCTCATCTGCTGCTGTTATTAGTTGTTTTGTGATTTTTTCAAGCTTTCTTCTGTTTCATGCTATTGACGTCACATCAACGGTATGAGCTAACTATTGGTGACTTCTGTTAAATATCATACCCTTTCTGTTGATATTAGTGCTTCTCGTAATATTTGGATTAACTTTTTTTGGTTCACACTATGATAAGCTCTTTGAAATCAATAGAAAGGATCTGTGTTCGTATCTCATATTAATCACACTTAGTAATTAGCTGATTTATCATAAAAATTTGATTGGACGTTCCTCTGCCTTTTTTAACCCTTCTTGGTACTCTCCTAACAATTTTTCTGCGTATATTTTCAAAATCGATGCGAATATTTTGTATGTGACGTCTAGCAAAGCTATTCTTCTATAATTTTCATACAATGTTTTGTCTCCCTTCTTGTAAATGGGTAATATAATGACTTTTCTCCATGCTTCTGGAATTTTCTCGGTTTTCCAAATCTGACAAAGTAAATTGGAAATTTCTTCTTTAAACTGTTCATCGCTATGATTTATTTGTTCTTTTGTTACTCCATTATCTCCGGAACTTTTATTGTTTTTCATCGTATTTATCACTTTTTCAACTTCTTGTCTCTGTTTGGTAGGGTTGGAAGCACTTTTCAAGGTTTTCTTCATTTGCTATTTCTTCAAGTGCATTTTCGTTTCTGTCATTTCCGACCTCAAATGTTTCTTCGATATATTTTTTCCATCTTCTAATTTTTTCTTCTTCGTCACCTACAAGGATTCTTTCTTTATCTTTTATATTTGTGGTAGTACTCTCGTTTTGTTTTCTTATATGTTCAACATCTTTTTTTCCTCCTACATAATTTCTTTACTTTTTTCTTTGATTGTTATATTCAATTTTGCTTTTCACAACTTTATTCTGCAACATCTTTTGACTTGAGTTTAATTTTTTGTTGTATTTCACTGTAACATTAATCATCTAGCCAGCTTTTCCTTTTTTGTGATTTTCTCAGTCTGAGATTTTTTTTGTAGCGGTCGTTACTGCTTGTTTGTATCAACTAAATTAATAAAATCATACAATAGTAGTGATTTTTCTTATATAATACACTATATAGCAAGAACAAAAGATGAATGTTCCATAGTCTCTATTATTTTAAAGTTTTCTAAGGAAAATTGATTTGGTGTTTTATTTTTTGAGTCCCAAAACTCCACACAATATATACTCAATATATTGCCAGCATCGTAGCTCGACAAGACATAAAACACAATGTCTTACACTCTAAACCTCCCATTGATTTCGATCTTTCACTTTTGTTTCTTTGTCTCGAATAATATCCATAAATCTGTACAAACGAAAACGTATCAAATCGGACGCTTTACTAAACTAACAGAAACTTGAAAATATGGTTGGTCGGAAAAGAATCACGAATAAATATTCCGCGAAACGAGGCATAGTTGAGACAAATAAAACAAATATTTATAATTGGATATGGCTTTTTGTTTTTCAAAATATTCTATATCAAGATCAATACACTTATGCAAGTATTTCTTTCCATTCCCAAAACATGTGATTTGGACGCATCAACCGCTTCTTCGGGTATAGAAAAACGCTGACCTTCCAATTAATTTTCAACCTGTGGGAATTCGATGTTTTGACTGTTCAAAAGCGTTTTTGTTTGACTAATTTGTGAGAGCACGCATTGTCGTCGTGGAGAATGATTCGTCTTCTGCTGGTGTACAATTCATAATTGACCGTTCTACGTTGCTCTAATGAAACGGCGACGACATATCGTGTTAATCCGAAAAACCATTCGACCATTTGCTTCGAAGTGCGGTAACAACTTTGATTGGATTTGGCTGGTCTTGAAAGACTCGTACAGTCGATTGTTTTTTAGATCGGATGAATATGCTTAGATTCATGATTGAATTTATCAGCATTTCTTTGCACCCATCCACACGAGCTTCTTACTAAGCGATTGTCAAATTATGCGGTATCCAACGCGACAAATCTTTTTGACAGCCGAATGTTTCAATTATCTATAAACAACTGAAATAGCACTCGTATAATAACAAGTTCTGAGCACGTTCACCATTAAAAACGTCTATTTTAATGATGCCTATGTCAGATTTGACAATTTCACATCAGTGTTACCATACCTCAAAACTTAGTAGCAAACCTCGTATATGAGTTATTTAGATATTATTATAGAAAACTATGTAGACATAAAATTAAGACCAAATGTTGAAAGCCAAAGTGGATTTAGAAGAAAATGCACAAGATCTCATACTTCGCATAAAACTAATATAACAGAAAGCATATAAAGAGAAGGGTATTTTCAGGTTATATAGACCTAGAAATAGCAATCGACAAGGTCCCGAAAGAGAGTGTATTAGTCATGAATAGTTATAAAAATAATATGAGAAAATAGCATAGAGTTCGTAATGCATAAGAGTAGCTATACATTTTGATACAAAGTCTTTTTAGGAAAATGATTTTATTTGTGTTCAAGGTAATTACCAGTATCAAAAAATTGAATAAGTGCTTTATGTAACTCATCCTCAGTCGTGAAACGTCGACCACGTTTTCTTTGTTTTGACATACTTTGTACAGAACAGATTGCGCTTGTGACAGTTTATAACGAACATTCCTCGCCAACAATGACGTCTCTTCCGCCTCTGAAGTGATATTTGCTTCAGTGGCTACTGGTTGAAACCATGAAGCGCTTTCATTTTTATTCGTGTTACTGCGCATGCTGATCTATTTTTATTGCTAGGCCCTAGGCGATCTTTTCACTTGATTAAGTAATCAGTGATGAATATTAGAGTGGGCCAGTTCTGTTAAAGTTTGAGCTCTTAATATCAATATTGTGATGCAATGATTTTTTACTAAGATGACTATTTCTGAAGTTATGCAAGGTTGAAGTCCAACCATATATCGACAATTTTAAGAATTGTTTATATTATGCCGCAAAATACTGGCTCAAAAAATGGAATATCTCATTTTTCGTAAAACTTTTTTTGGTAGATCAATGACTATCTTACGAAATATTGTGAAAAAAGGCAATTGGAACTTTATGGTAGAAGGTTGGAACCTTAATCAACTTTCACCTGACTAATAATAGAAGAAACATGTTTTGACCACAATGGAAACAAAGACAATTGACAAAGATTCTTCGAAAAATTTAAATAATAAATAGTGGCGGTATGTCCCACGACGAGTTCAAACTATCTGTATATAGCAAAATACTAAATAGTAAAAATATGAAAATTTCTATGTTTGGGTTTTCGGATACGATCTTTTTAACTAAAATATTTTCAAAGATGACCGACTTCCGGTAGAACCGCACCACATCTCTAAAAATTTACAGAAAACATTTATTATCTGGATAACGGTAAAGTTAAGGTATAGGAAAGTATACATGAATATGCGTCATTTTTTACCCCTAAAGAAAATAAATTTGATATTTGTGAAGTCATACTTTTTATACACACCTTGTATAAAATGAAAAATTTTTCAACATAGATTCAAATACGTCTGATCTTGCCTAAAGCAACCGAATATAAATCATTTTTATATATTTAAAGGTATCCTCATAAAAAAATAATTTATAAAGGTCTGCAACGGTCAAATTTTTTACAAAAAAAATTAATTATTCAAAAAGTATGCATTTTACGTAAAAAGTTTTTAAAAGTATACTAAAATTTTACGTAGAGTTCAAAAATGTATCAATATATAGGATGTTCCATTTAAAATAACTTAGTTACAGTCGACTTCCGGTGGAAACGGAAGTTGGCCATCTTTGAAAATATTTTTGTAAAAAATATCATATCTGAAAACCCAAACGTAGAAATTTTCATGATTTTACTACAAGTATTTTGCCGTATACATATAGATTTAACTCATCGCAGGACACCCTGTATAGTTATTGTGATTCGTAGTTGTCTGAATACATTAATGCTGCTTTTATTTGAAATTGAGGACATTGGAATATTCCCTTGCGAAATTATATTTTCCGATAACATATTATATGGAATAATAAAATTTACGAGCAATAAGTGTAATGTTTGAAATAAGTACGCTTGAGATGCAATTATGCTGGTCATGTTTATGCTATTTTTCTAGAAAATAAAATTTTCTTTAACGAAATTAGCCCCAGGGAATACATTTTCTGATAAGTTTAATGAATAAGAATCGTTTTTTTATGATATTAGTTTTGAAAAGAATGTTCGCAAAACGCTCCTAGGAACAATTGCTTTAATAATCTTGAAGAAGCACCAACATCTGATTATTTTGTGATTTAAATTGATCGCCTAGAGCGAACAAAACGACCACGTCGGAATTGACTACTCCAACTTTTGTTTTAAATCGACGAAGCTAGATTCATATGCAAGTTATCTCACTACTGCCGCTTATGGAACAATTTGAAATTGAATAGTATCAAAAATAAAATGGATAAAGATTTACTGTATCCAGGTTTTGTAATGCTCCAATTTTTGCAAAAAGCAAGATCCCAGTGAGTTAATTTAATTTAGACAAGTGAAATTTACAACAGTGATTAAGGAGACTTTGAATTATATAAGGTTATAATAGGGTGTTCAAATAATTATGTCATATTCAACTATATTCAAATATCAATTACTTTACTATTTCAAATGGAATACCTTGTATAATTTCAAAGCATCATAGTGCTTAAAGATTCCCTATACCTATCTGTAATAGTTTTGAAATTATAAACACTTTATTATAAATAAAAGTCTAGTAAATAGTCCAGCCTTGGAAAAAATTCTGTATCGTTCATTGAAGTTTCAATCGGTATAGTCTGACTAGTACTTTGAAATTCGACACTATTCTCGGAAAAAGAGGGCAAAGAAGGCCCTAAGAAGTGGTTCCAAACTGATCATAACTGCTAATATTTAAAAAAATATAGCACTTACAGTATTTTCATTTTTTTCAAGATAATGGCAGCTGAACGTGCCCTTTATTTCTAACTATTTTTCTGAGTCCATATTTTGATCACAATTGATTCAAAAGAAAAGATCCATAGATATCATATACTGTAACTTGAGCCCTATTTTGATTTTTTTCCAAATATAGCAAAAATTAATCAAAATTTTTTCAGATTTTTTGTCGATTTTTAGAAACTTGTCCATTATTTTATTATGAATCCTTTTAGATGATGGGTAATTGAAGGGTAGTGAATAAGCCAAGAAATCTTGTTTAGAGTGTTTTTGTTCAACTTCATATGTAGTCACTTTTGAAATTTCGTTTCTTCGGATGTTTTTGAAGCTCAATCTTGAATAAAAAATATATAAATTCCCTTAACGCTTTCTATTGTACATCACTGAAAAGCTTAAACTGTCCTTTTTTTAATAGTGCGTTTTTGTTTTGGCTCTTACTCCTTTTTCAAAAATCGAGGATTGCCAACAGACGATAAATACGGTCATTTTTGCTCTTGGTCCCTATTTTTTTATCCTTATAACATATTCAACATGAAAATTACATTCTGAGCTTTTCATTTATGTATATAACTCATATGTTCCGATTTCTCAGGAAAAAATAAATTGTTCCAAACTAGCTCTATTTTTTTTGTGGAATTTTTAAGTGCATTCTGCCTTATTTTAATTTAAGAACAGATACTGAAATAATATACTAATTCTGATCGATTCTCCTATACTTCGTTGTTTCTGATACCATACTAATGTCACGCGTAACGTAGAAATGTCTCAACGTCAAACATTATAATTTCCTTTAGATAAAACCCTGATAAATTAAAGATGTTGTCACCTGGCTTGAATTGATTTGTGTAAGTTTTTGATACATTTTTTAGCCCCATCATGATATTGTAATGCTTAACATATGCTCAAGCAATGAATGTACTCCAAACACTCATCTTCAAGCGAAAAATCACGTTCGCAATCTCGATAATTGTTGAGAAGTCGACTATACCCGTGGTTTCACATTTAAAGGCGCAGTATATTTCGCAAGAGAACAACGCGGCTATCTACAATAGGTCTTTGCGATATTAAACATGACACTCAGCGTGATTTCACACCCATTGATCTCAAATTTATAAGAAACTGACATATTTTCTGGTTCTGGTCTAAATAATTAATTTGAATTTCTATAGATTCTTATTTCTTAGACCTTTTTATATGTACGAGGACAGAACCAAAAGAATCAAGACCAACAAAGAAAATTTTGGAAAAAAAATGAATTTATTTTTTTCTCCCGTAGGGGCCTAAATCTGGCAAATAGAGTGCAATAGGTAGCAGCTCAAAGTTTAATTAATTAATTTTGGCCATTGCGATAACGAATGTGTGAGTTGTTGCATGAAACAACAATTTTTTCTTTTTCAAGATAGTCAATGAAAATTAGCATCCCAAAAAACCGACGCCATGATATTCGCAGCAGATGGAACGGTCTTTGCCTTCTTTGGAGCCGGTTCTCCCTTTTCAGTCCATTGTTAAGATTGATCTTTGTTTTTGAATGTCAAGTAACCCACGTTTAATCCATGAATATATGATGTGAAACATTCCCAAAAACCTGATGGAACCATCTTCACGGCGTTGGTTTTGTTCCATTTTGAGCAATCGCTGAACCCATCTTGCGCACATCTTTCTCATGTGCAAATTTTTAGTTAAAATGTGATGTACCGCACTTATTGAAATGCCTATTACGTCTTCTAGCTCTCGCAGTTTCAATCAATGATCATCCAGTACCGCTTCAACATTTGGTCGACCACTACGATCCTAGTCTTCGCAGGTCGTATGGCCTAGCTTAAACCTAGAATATTTTACTGTTGATAACGAAGGAACAGTCTCATCCAGAGTAGAATCTAGTTCAGCTTTTATATTGGTTGGGCTAATGTATCACGTAAGGATGACCAATTTTTTTAATGTTAACAAATTCACTGAAAATGTTCACTATTGATGGCTGCCAAACAAATACTAAACAGCGTGGCATCTTCAAACTTAAAATATATGCTATATAGATTTTGTACTTTCCAATACAGTGGTACTTTTCAGCAACTAGCACCATCTCTAGGTCCATCTTCGTATTATACCTGTTATAAAACATAATTTTTATGCAAAATCAAACCTAAAATCAAAACAATCCAGGTCAAATTTTGAATTTCTAAGCACTCGCTAGGGCAAAAAATATTGTACATAATATAATATTCTCCAAATACAATATTTGAGGAGATATTGGCAAAAAAACGAATTTTTAGGACTATTTTCAGGAGACTCCCCGATCTTTTTCTCCCAAAACATTTTCGAATATCAAAGTACTAGTCAGAATCTACTGATTAAAACTTGAATGAATACTATACAGAATTTGCCCAGCTTCGTAGATTTTTCGACATTTATTTACTGGACTATAAGGTATTAATATACATTAATAGCTAGAGAATTCATGAAGAAGATTTCTATGTATAACTCATCATATTTCCATCTAAATTGGTGGAATCATGATAATTGTTGATATGATAGCAGTTACTCGCATTTCTAATTACATTGCGAATCGTAGATCTCAGATGTTATAAATATTTTCAATATTACGGTAATTATGGTAATAAGTTACACCCCACCCAACAATTAATGATTATCTGACAAACACTCAGACATAGATCTGTACATCCAAATCAGCAAGTTCAACTATCTTATCCGCCTTCTCTTGATGATTGAGGATTTAATAGTTTCATATCCATATCCATATTTTTATATTATTGTCGCATCAACTTAAAAGGTTATTAGTGACATGTCAGTTCACAATTTGTGATACAATTGAGTATCTTTTAAATATTTGGTTGTTGTTAAATAGAGAGATTATATTGTTTCTGAAGTTGTTAGTTAGTCTTTCCTTTTATTTCTTCCAGTTCAATAATAATTGTTTCACGTTTAGATTCTCATTACAAGATTCACATATTGGAGGATTTTATCGATTGAATAAACATGAGTATGTCACTTTAGTGTGCCCCAGCCCTAAACGATCGATTTTTATTTGGTCCTTACGATTTTTAAATCATGGTTGAACGGATGTTCTGTCATATAAATTTTATATACGAAATATTTTTCTAGTTCAATAAGAAACTAACTTACTATGAGTGTTTCATAGACAATGAAAGTATGCTTTATATAGTTGTCCAAAAACCACTTTGAAATGAGCCTAATACTCAGACTCATACTGGAATGCTAGTCGAAGAAATAAATCTGATGTGAATGCTCGAAGAACTTGTTGGCATTGTTGGTGGTCAATTCCTTACGTCTGTTTACTATGAATCTACGCGTTTCTCTTCGTTTTCATTGTCTCTGTTGACTTCGTTCATCTCGTGCCTCTTGTGATTGACATAACTACGCCGTGCTCACACGCACATCTGCATTCTTTTGTTCGCCTGATGTTCGTGCTCTTATATGCATAAGATTTGATTGTTCGACGACTCAAATTGCTGAATGTACATATAACCAGTAAATAAATAGTTCAAATAGTTATTTGTGAGAAACAGTGACTCAATATTGTATTCGTTTGCTCATTATTTGACTTAACCTTCACAATAATAGAACACGTATATTTATTGAACACGAACACGTTTCTATTTTGATTTAAAACTATTTGCAAAAGATGTTAAGTAGAATATGTACAGGTACGATAATGCCCGTTGTTAGCGTGACCTCACAATACGTGTTTATTTACATGACAGTAAAAACTGTCTTTTCAGTCATTAATAAATAATTATTTCATTGGAACTTAATGATAAATTTACAATGAGAGTAAAATTAACATGAGAGTTGCACAGAAAAATCTAAATGATACGTATAACAGTCACTGCTATGATCGATACAAAAAGAAAATTGAAATTATAAATAAGAATTTTTAGTACTATAATTATTATATTGCCATCTTGCAATCGTATTGCGGATCTGTGGATAAAATAAAAAAACAAAAAAATCGCGATGGAAAAAGAGGGGTTGATCGTAGAGGGGTGAAAAATTGAGAGTAATATAATATGATGACACAAAAAATAAAAATCTTGCTAAAAAAATTAAAGATTATAATTAACAAATAAAAAATGGTTGAAAATGTAGAGTTGTATATATTTTTTAAAGCTGTATCATAAAAAAATAAAAACAAAAAGTTTTATCCAAAAAAAAAAAATTTGCACACAAAATTTCATGAGAATATGTCAAGTCGTTTCGGAGGAGTTCAATTACAAACACCACAACACGAGAATTTTATATATTAGAATATATATCGATTGCGATCTGTTTCATTCACTCAAACATACATGCAAGCCTTAATTTTAAAATTTGTATTATATCCATAGTCTTTCTATTTATTGTGTTTAAATATTTTTCTTACTTTAACTTCGCCATTTTATATCTTTTTTATTATCAATATATTTTTAAAGTCGCATATGATGATAATACTCAGAGAGGTGGAGAATCTTTTAGTGAAGTTTGATCCATTACTTACCAATCACATTATCAATTTAACTTAGTTGGAAATGTCGTGAATTACGTTGATTCCAAAGTCGATTGTTTATAGTACATGACTTTCGAATACATTCTGTAGGTCATGTTTATAAATTGTCATGACAAGTAATAAACATCTTCGTTGTTTTCTAAATAAAGATTAGACATTTGCCAGCTATATTATGAGTAGTTTTTTATTGGGAACGTGGCAAGGAAACACCAAAGTGGACTAACTTCAATATGTTTTCCAAGTTTTCGAATATGTATGTATATAGAATTCTAGAGAAATTTCTTAAGCACACTGCAGCAATTTCTCGATAGTTCTGAAATATTAGACCAATTTGTCGAATGTTCTGCAAAATTATAAATTTTCATAGAATAAGTATTAAACACCTTCGTTGTTTTCTGAATGAAGATTACCAATTAACATGAAAATTTTGATAATCACTTCATACAGAAATTATAAAACTAGACTGAAATTAACCTAATGACTATTTGAATCGATGAAACAATGTATATTACTGCCCAACATCTCAATTTCGTCAGCATATGTTTAAAGGGTTAGTTAATTTCAAACCATAACGTTCCTTGAATCCTTGAATGTCTTCAAAGAAGAAAAGAAAAACGTAAGAAATAAGAGATAGTTGGCGTTTTGCATGTCATTCCCATCGAGAAAAACGAATGACGCCTTGACCTTTGGGATTTGAAGAGCGTTCGGGTTTCACTTTACTTGTTCTTGTTATGTTATTGGAGACTCTCTATGTATCTTTTTGTTGATATTCGAGCAATAGATTGAGCTCCTTTTATGGGGTCGATTCCGTTATTATTTCTTAACAAAAGATAAAAAGTAACAGTAGTATATATAGGCTCTAAATTTAAAAACGTTCCCTCCATATTTCGACGACTTTAGACAATTCAAAAATTTGCATATTCATGTCACAATAATACAAAGGTGATTTGGAGATAAAATTATGATGATCAGATGTGAGATCAAAAGGCATTCGTTTCATCACTACTTGAAGGTGCCTCTCCAGTGTATCTTTTTAGCTTCGACACTACTTCGTTTTCATATAATTTTGAATTCCATCGTGGATCTGAGTATTACTGAAAAAGTGTTTTTGTTCAGATCACTGTAACTGAGATTGTAAGTGCTATAAATACTGAACTTACAGATACAATTTTTTTTGTCGATAGATATAAGACATTGTCGATAGATACATTTTAGGAAATAATAATTTTTTGGCCAAAAAACGAATGCGGTCTATAAGATTACGACTAAAATATAATATTTGTTTTAGGTTAGGGATAGCTCAAAAAATATATGATTTGAATTGTAAGAATGATATAGAAGATAAATTAGAGAATAAGGTGCTAACCGATAAAGAAGAAGATACAGATAATGAAAATTTAAACATAGATAAGCGATGGAAGTAACTACAATGATGCGGACGAACCAATAGATGATAAGCCTGAAGAACTTGGTGATAACAGTGATTTAGATTATACACAGACGTATAAAAAAATGTAATAAAATAATGAGTACATGGAAATGAACAAAAAACCCCCATTTTCTAGGAAAAAAGAAGAAAGCGTCACCACAGAAGAGCGGTATCCATGTTCCGGGTGCATAAAATCAGAATATTTTTTATATATCAAAACCAAAAGTGCATTGTACGGGGATGGTTCCAGAAGTACCTGGCCTGACCTAGAGATGGTGGTACTTGCTTGTAAAATACCACTATATTAGAAAGGACACAATCTATATAGCATATGTTTCATGGAAGACCTCACGTTGTTCAGTATTTGTTTGCAACAGCCATAAACATTTTAAGTAAATTTACAGACATAGAAAAAATTGATCATAGTTTTGTGATTTAATACTTTTATTTGAAAGGCCTTAGCCCAACCAATATAAAAGCTAAATTAGATTCTACTCCGGATGAGACTGCTCTCTCGTTATCAACAGTAAAATATTGGGTAGCAGAGTATAAACGAGGCCGTACGACCTGTGAAGACCAGCATCGCAGTGGTCGAGCAGATGAGATGACGACTCCAGAAATGTTCAAAGTACAAAGCGGTACTACATGATCGTGCACGAGCTAGCAGACATAACAGGCACTTCGTGGGTCCATCACTTCATACAAAAAATAAAAGAATAATCAAAACAATGGACTGGAAAAGGAGAACCAGCTCCAAAGAAGGCAAAGACCGTTCCATCTGCAGAAAAGTCATGGCGTCGGATTTTGGAAAGCGAGTGGAAAAATTGTCATTGACTATATTGAAAAAAGAAAAACTATTAATGGCTTAGAAGAAAGCATTGTTTCATCAAGACAATGCACCAGCTCACACATCTGTTATTGCAATGGTCAAAATTAATGAAGTGAAGTTTGATGCCCTCATGCACTCTATTCGCTAGATTAAGCCCCCTCGGATTATTTTCTGCTCTTAGACTTAAAAAAAGGCTCGGTAGTCAAAGATTTTTCAACAATGGAGAGGTGATGCAGGCAGTTATTGGCTATTTTGAGGAGCTTGACGATTCTTATATATATATATATATATATATATATATATATAAAAAGGGTATCTAAATTATTAAGCATCGCTGGGAGAGAGTGTGGAGCTAAAAGAAGATTACGGTGAAAAATAAATATATTTTTTCCAAAAGTTCTGTGATCTTCGTAGGGCCAGGTACTTTTAGGACCATCCTCGTACAATTCACTATGTACATAAAATTTGTGGTAACATCAACGTGACATAAGAGATAAACGTAATTTGCGTCATCAAATAGAAATATTTCGTGCCAATACTCCCAAAAAAGGGATATGGTGAACCAAAAAATGCCCTAATCAAGGGGATGATTGACATGTTATTTACCATGTCTACAAATATGTATAACATAATTTAATTTACACAACGAAAGTTATTCGTGATTGAAATTTCCTTTCGCCGTAGCCAATTTTTTAGCTCGCGAAGTGAGATTTCAAATCATTTTCAGAGTGCCAAATCAGTATGTTATATAAAAAAAAATTCGTGATTTTTTCAAGCCTTATATACTCAATACAATTTTTAATATTTTAGGGTAAAAATTTACTACGTGTGAATTTATTATATAGTTAACACCCCCCTAAAATTTTATTTACGACAAGCCTAAAAGTGTCAAATCGTCAACGTAAAGTCAGTTGTTTGTTATGCTGGGAGCATACACGTAATCTCAGCTCTGTGGTGAAAGTCGGTAGACGGCATATACTTTTTTTTCATACTGTACTGTAAAGTCGACTTTACAGTACTAAATTGAGTCCGGCACCTTACTTGACAGTTATTAGTTTCTCTAATTTACGAGGGATGTTTAGATTTCGATTTTAATAGCATGAAAATGCATTTCCTATTTTTTCTGTCGACTTTTTGTTTTTTCAGACTTCAGGAGAAATTTTTTCAATCAACATCGGTTTTCGACATAAATTATTAAATATTAGTTGTTCTGATTCACGAGGGATAACCAGAATGTTTTAAATTTATATTTCGATAAACTAAAAATGCTTTTCCCTATTTCTCCTATTGACTTTTTGTCTTTTTAAAGGCGTTTCAATAAAAAAATTAACAATTTATATCGTTTTAACGTAAATTGGTAGTTATTACTTGCTCTAATTTACGAGGGATGTCCAGATTTCAATAGCCTGAAAATGCATTTCCTACTTTTTCTGTCGACTTTTTGTTCAGACTTCAGGAGAAATTTTTTCAATCAACATTGGTTTCTGGCCTAAATGATTTAATATTATTTACTCTAATTTACGAGGGTTGACAAAAATGTACGTATTTTACAGTTCTCTTAAATTCTCCCAAGCAAAATTCAATATATCTGTATTTGTTTACAATGTTACCTTAGTGACTCCTGTTAATTTTCAATTTTTTTAAACAGTAAAAAAATAATCAAGGGAGCTATTTTTCATTAAAATTGTCAAATATGACATTTCATATTTTAATATAATTTTTCTTTTCGTATATAACCGAAAACAGTATAAAAAAAAACGACATACGGCTTGTCGCCTCGTCCATAAACATCTACCTCATACCGTACTAAATCACTTCTCGGACTTCTATAGATTTTCCTCAATTTGGGCGCTTCAGAGTTTGCCCTCTGATTTCAATTTCATTGGAAGGAGCACCTCAAAATACATAGAAAAACATGGGCTTGACTAGTGCTCGGAATAATGAAATATGGAATAACTGAAAAAACAGCTAAATTGACTGGACTATGACGTTTCCGATAAGTAATAACTTAAACACGATTTAGAAAAAAAATAATTTTCTATTTCCATTTTCTATGCACCGTTTCGATTTTTGGCAATAAATAACAAAACTTCCCCGCCAATAGAATCTATTAAGAAATATAGGTAGTTTAGTCGAAATTAAAATTTCTTAATAGATTCACTTTCGGTTTTTGTATTTTTAGTTTCGTAAAGTTTATTTTCTTTTCGATAAGTATTAGTGTGAATTTTTGTTTATTGCCCGAAATAAATTAGTATATTCACATAAAATTAGCGAGATTAATATTTTTAGAAATAAGTTCAGCGGAAAAATTTATAATTTTCGTGAGTATTGAAAGCGAGCAGAGTGCAACATACGAGGATTTTCTGAAAAGTTTTCGATCTAACAAAGAACCAAGATATTGTTTTCAAATTTGTTTTTATTTTCCACCAAAATAGATGTTTAATTATGCGAGAACGTCCTGGTGCAAGTGAAACTTTAAAGTAGGGAAACAGGAAAAAGTCACTAGGGGCCAGATCTGGCAGATAAAGTGTATTCTTTTTCTTCAAATGTGCTTACCAAGCTGGTTCGCCTTTTGTTACTGACTGTCTCAATGCTTCTTCGTTTCAGAAGTGTAATGGTGAATCCAGTTATAAATCGACGCGAAAAATCTGTATATTTTTGCTTAAGCCTCGTCAATAAGGCCTAGGAAATGTGCATTCGAATGCAAAAACTTTTTCGATGATATCGCTGATGTCGCAGTTTTTGGTCGTCCCGAAAGCTCGTCGTCAGTCAAGGTGATGAGGCCATATTCAAATGCCCAAAATTATACGGTGATGGTGTGTCTAACTCCTTTTTCATTTGCGTAGGCGAATTGTCAAAATAAATATGTAATTGCAACTTGATACTCAATTTTTCCGTTTGCAACGACTCACTTATACGATTGTTAAAAAATAAACTAAGCGTCCAAAATAACTGAAATTTTAGTGAGAATCTGTCAAAGCATCCGCAAATATATTACCCAGCATATACTGATAAGTGCTAACATCTATTGGTTGAAGTCAGAAATTTTTCAGTTAAATCTTGTGTTATTAATTAATGTCATAGGGTCATTGTGACCGATTATTTTAAATTGAAACCAATTTTAAGGACAACTTTTTTTTTTGAAAAAACCAATCATTATTACCATTATTGTTTATGTGCTTGAAATGACAGTGAAGCCGTTTGTCTTATTTAAAATATATCTGCGGAAAGAGCTCTACATTCTGCAACATTACGTTGTTTCGAAACACCGATTTCATTGCTCAGCACTGTAAGCCTTTACATAAAAACAAAATCCAAAGGTTTGAACGTGCTAGCTATTCTGTTGGACCTTATTGTACAATCCATCTACCACATTAGTCCTAATTCAACATCTTCTTACTGTAGTCGTAATCGTGTTAAACATCATTTATTGCCAAATTACTGAATTCATATTTTCCACAATTTTGATAATTAACGAGTTTATTGCACTTTGTAACATTTACAGACACACATCAACGGTTAATTTGGTAAAAGGCTGAACGATATTGTTTTCCGTGGTACTTTTTCAAATATTTACTGGGTCACTGTGTATGTCCTACATGAAACATGCGAGGATTTATGTCGCTCCGAAACACCACATTTCTAGTATTTAGTATCAAACTGAGCTCTTAATTATTCTATTTGTTTCAAACTCGAAAACTCTTTACTATATTCCTTAAAAACCTTCTACTCAGTTTTTAAGAAACATTGACAGAGACGAACAGTATTTGAATGTTGAAAGTTTTGGTAAATTAGAACAATGTTTCAAGAGGTCTAGAAAATGAGAGGAATAATTCGACTTTAGCATTTTCAGTTCTTTCAAATTATTTTGGTAATCTCCCAAAAATAATAGCAATTTCTAGAAAGTTTTTGGATATTGACAAAATTCCTGGAAAGTTCTGGGATAGTCAAAGTCCTGAAAGATGTGAATCGTAGGATTTTCTAGAATACTAGCAATTTCTTGAAATTACAGGCATTTCTAGAAAGATTTAGAACATCGGAGCAATTTCTCAAAAATTAGGGATATTGGTATGATTTAACGAAAATTCTCAAAAAATAAAGCAATATCTCGAAAGTTTGAAGCTTACGACAATTCTTGAAAATAAGAGTAATTCGAAATTTCTGGAATATTGGAGATTTTCTTCCATAGTTCTGGAATATCTGAATGAATTTTAGAATGTTCTAGCATACTGGAACGATTTCTTGAATCTACTGCAATTTTTGAGCAATTTCTCGGAAGTTTTGGAATAAGCGACCAAAGTTTTGGAAGATTCAAGCAAATTATAGAATATAGTTAAACACTCAGGCAAATCTTTGATTCAATTGAAATATTAGAGAAACGTTCTGGAATATTGTATCAATTTTTCTGGAAGATGGGAGGAAATTATACAATGTTCGAGAATACTGGAGCAATTTCTTGAATATGCTTAGACGTTGAAACAATTTCTCGGAAGTGCTGGAAAATTTGAGCATTTTTTCGAAAGTTTTGTATATGGTAGTAATTTCACAAAAATTCTATAAAATTCGATCAATATCTCGAAAATTTTAAGCGATTCTATGAAAGTTCTTTAAAATTCGAACAACTTCTCAAAGTTCTGTAAAATTCCAGTAATCTTTCGAAAATTTTGGAAAATAAAGAACTTTTTAAAAAGGTATTAAAAATTAGAAGAATTCTCGAATACTGGAGATTTTCTAGCGTACTGGAACAAGTTTTTGAATATGCTGAAATATAGGACCAATTGCTCGAAAATTGTTAAAGAATGTAGTGGTCCATAACCAGAACAAAACAGGAACTACAAAAATGTTTTTACTACTTGAAAAGGTAGCAAAAAGATATGACCTACGTGTTAACGAACACAAGACCAAGTATATGGAAATAGGTAATGACTTTTAAGAGACAAACAATTAAAAATCACAACAGAACAAAACAAGGAGTTCCGGTTCGATAGAGTACAAGAGTTTGAATACCTGGGAGTGATGGTAACAAGTAAAGGAGAAGAAATTAAAGAATTCGAGAAAATATTGGCAAGAGGCAAGAAACAGTTGAAGTTCTAGAAAACCTATTAAAGTCTAAAGAGGTATCGAAGCTAAGAATTTACAGGATAGTTTAGATTCTACGGTCTTATATGGTAGTGAATGCTGAGTAATGAATAAGAAACAGGAAAACAGGCTAAATTCATGGAAAAGAGGAGTGTTAAGAAAAAATTTTGGAGGGATACTTCTTTCTTCTTCTTCCAACACAAAATGATACATAAATACACATGGGTACAGCATACACGGGACTTAAGATCTATTATAGACTATATAATAATGAGACAAAACACAAAAATTAGAATACAGGATGTTAAAGTATAAAGAGAGGCAAACTGTGGCATCGACCACTTCTTACTTAGAACAAAAATTTTACCTTTCATGCAGATGAATAAAATAGAAAAACAGCAACAAGAAAAAGCATTTGAAATAAAAATTAATAGATTCAATCTAAATAGCTTACAAGAGGAAAGTGTAAAGAACTTATATCAAAAACGTCTAGATGGAAAACTGGTACAGGAAAATTTTGACAATCCGGAACAACACTACAGCTTTATCAAAAGAAGCATGATTGCTGCAGCGGAAGAAGCCTTGGGAAGATCCGATAACACTAGAAGACCAAGAACGTACTGGTGGGACAAGGAAATTGAGGATCTCATAAACGATAAGAAAGTAAAGTTCTCCAAGTTTCTATGCACGAAAAATGATAATGATAAAAGAAATTTTAAAGAAGCACAGACAAAAGTAAGAAAAGCTATAACAAAAAAGAAAAACTAGACATGGGAAAAGACCTGCACTCAAATAAATACATACCTAGGAGGCAGCAGAAACACAGAAAGTTGGAAAACCTTAAAATCTCTTCGAGAAGATAGATCAAATAATCTTATATCGCCAATAACATTAGAAAAATGGGATGAGTACTTCTCTAAATTGTTTACAGAAACAAGACCAGAGTTCAAAAATCAAAGACAGGACAATATAAACATCATCACATCTCCGCTTAGAATTACAATTAAAGAAGTAAAAGACGTTTGTCAGTCACTAAAGAATCGAAAATCTCCAGGCCCGGGTCAAATAGCACCAGAGTTAATTAAAAATGGCACTGAAAAACTTTCTTCTCATCTGCAAATGCTTTTCCAGAAGTGTATAAATGGTGAAGCGCTACCCCAAGAGTGGAAAACATCTTATATGACTACCGTATATAAAAAAGGGGGCAGAGAAAATTGCGACAACTACCGGGGACTTACAGTGCTGTGTACAATATCCAGAATTTATGGAAAAATCATAAAAAATAAAATCGAACAGGAATATTGCAACATGGAGGCAGAAGAACAGGCAGGCTTCAGAGCGGGGAGGTCGACTATTGATCATTTATTTACTATTTCGCAAATAATTGATAAGAAAACCGCCAAAAATCAAGAACTCCACCTTTTGTATGTTGACCTTAAAAAAGCATATGACAGCGTACCGCAAACAAAACTATGGGATGCCCTGGAAAGAACAAATATAAATGCCTCCCTCCTAATAAAAGCAGTACAAAAGCTTTATGAAAACAGTAAATCACAAGTAAAAATAGGAAACAAGGTCTCAAAAGGATTCTCCATCAATAAGGGGTTAAAACAAGGATGCTGTCTGTCGCCCACACTCTTCAAGATATACCTGGAACACGCACTAGCACACTGGAAAAGGAAATGTAAGAACATGGGCATACCACTAATCGATTCCACACTATATACCCTGTGTTTTGCAGATGACCAAATAATCTTGGCACAGGACTACGAAGACTTAGAATATATGACAAGAAAGCTAGTAGAGGAATACAGGAAATGGGGTCTAGAAGTAAATTTTAGTAAAACGGAATATATGTGTATTGGAGGAGAACAACAAAATTTAATACTTGAAGAAACACAACAAAAAATAAGTCATTGTACAAAATACAAATACCTAGGCATGATCATCACTAATGATGGAAGATTAGATGAAGCAATAACACAAAGAAATAACCAAGGAAGACAAGCAATAAGACAACTAAATAGTGTATTGTGGGACAAACAAATATCCAAGGAAAACAAACATCGAATATACAATAGCATAATAAAAAGTATAACAACATATAGTAGCGAAATCTGGCCTCTAAAAGAAAAAACAATCAAAATGCTTGAAGCCACAGAAATGGATTATTGGAGACGCGCGGCAGGAATATCAAGACTGGAAAAAATAAGAAACGACAGAATCAGGGAGATCATGAAAGTGCAACATACGATTACGGAAGACATTAGGGTGAATCAGTTAAGATGGTACGGACATGTCCAAAGAATGCCTGAAGACCGCATACCCAAACAAATTTTAAATTGGACACCACAAGGAAGAAGAAAAAGAGGAAGACCAAGATTAAGCTGGAGAGAAGGTATCGAGAAGGATATTCGAGAGAGAGGATTGGAAGAAGATCTTTGGGAAGATCGAGAAAAATGGAAACTGGGAATCGGAAGACGGCGAAGAACGTTTTAACCCGATTAATATATATATACAAGTGGAACAAGATAAAGGGAGAAGAACGAATGCAGAGTTAAAAGGTTATATGGACAGGGAAAGATCGGCTATGTAGTAAAGGTGAAAAGACTGCGTTGGTTGGGGCATATAGCCAGAATAGAAGAAAACAGGTGGGTGGAAAGAGTCTTAACAAGTAGAGGCATGTAAGGAAGATTTGCAGAAGTAAGGGGCAGCGAACTGTCGCAATGCAGCCGTGAACAAAAGGAGTTGGAGAAAAGCAGTAGAGAGACTTCAGGCCATGAGTATAAAAGGCCTGCGGTGCTCTAGATTAGAGCAATGCCTCTAAAGAAAGTATAGGAATCTCTCGATAGTTATGGAACATTTGTGCAATTTGTAAGCTACAAAATTTTAAACAGAAAACAATTATCTCTTCTTTTAGTTTCAGAACGACAATATAAAAAAACGTGGATCAAACATTTTGTTCAAAATGAACAGTTTCATAACATTATAAACATTTCAGGAACTGAATCGTATCGGATACAAGTGGCAAAGCAAATAACATAAATCTAATCTTGCTGAAAAGATAGAACATCAAAGGTGAATATATTACCCCCCCCCCCTACCGTCAATCGACAGATTTTACCAGTATTTTGATATCGATCGAATAATACATTATTCTCTCTGAAACTGAAGGTTTGGCTTCGAAAACAATCTCATTAAAATATTGCGGTTGAATAAAATTTACAACTGACATTTATGCTCACGTATTCATATGTTGGAAAAGCATTATTTTCATAGAGAATTGGAAATGGAAATATCATGTAAAAGGAATTTGCAATGTACTCAAAAATAAAATTTGTAATCATGAATTTTAACTTTATTCTATAACGGAAGTTTCAGCTAATTATTAGAAAGTGATGGTTCCTATATGACCAACTCTTCTTTACCTTTCTGTACCTATATGTTTAATATAGACTCTTTCAACTTTGTCATCATCGTCATCTATTATGTAACAATCACTCTTAAAGACCAATTGTAACAAGATTTAGGCCACAAATCTTATTGTAAAATCTCTAGTTTGAAAATAGTATATTGTTTAACGAGCGAGGAATGATAGTCATTTCCCATGAGTATGAATCATACGAGTGGGAAATTAGCATTCCATGCAAGTTAAACACTATACTTTTTCTATGGCCTTAAAGATAATAGCGAAATGATGTAATAAATAACATGAACTTAAGATTTAATGTCATTGAAAATTTCCATTTAAGTACAATAAAAATATCAATTACACATAGAATAACAAATAAACGATGTTTTCATTATTTTTAGAAGGTTTAAGACATTGCACTGTTGTTGTACAATTTTGTAGAACGTTTCACAACTATACAATTATAAGTGAATAGAGCTGCCATTGCTTGAAATTTGGCATTCCACAGGCGACCTGATTTATTGCGTTATAATAACTACATTTGTAACACAATTAAATCATTAGTAAGGTGAGGAAATTAATTTATTCATGTTATAGGTATTACGTGAAACTATACTGAAAAATTAAGACAATAAAAGCTGCCAAAGATATTTATTATAATAGGAGACTCGACAATTCCCGTAATGTTTCTAAAGAAACATGGTCCATTGTGGATGATCTAAGAAATAAGGCTTCTTCAACGAGCATAATCTCTACTTCACATGATAACCTCAATAATTACTTTATAAATGTAGCCAAAAATTCATCAAATTCTACAACTCCTACACATGATCCGCTTTCATATCTCCTTGATGCTAATGCTTACACAGTTTCTTCTTTATGCCCGTATTTTTAGCAGAGCTTCGCAGTATAATTAATGACATCAAAAATAAATACTCGCACTGTTCGACTTTAAAATGTTTTCGAGTCTGCCCGATTGCACATTAAATCAGCTTACTACTTTAATTAACGTTTAATTTCACAATGGCCCTTTTGCGAATTGCCTTAAGACGGCTATAATTATACCTCTGCATAAAGGAGCAAGCATCGAATTATCGCCCAATTGCACTACTTCTCGCGTTATCTAAGATTATAGACAAATTAAACAAAAAGAGGCTTTTATCATTTCTGTTTAAATATAAAATACTTACTACCCATCAATTTGGGTTTTTAAGAAACAAATGATGATATATTCTCCCTCCTAAATAATCTACTCTAGCCTCTGCAACAACTTTTTGTGATTTTTCTAAAGCTTTCGATTGTATTAATCATAATAGAATGTGGAGTACCCCAAGGCTCAGGACTAGTGTGGAGTAACCTATTTTGTTTCATCGCTTATTCAGACACCAGTGGCAAAATATGTACATTTACAGACGAGACTAGTTTCTCTTGAAACAACCCTGATCTCACGGTACTTCATAGGACCATATCTAGTGACCGAATCACCCTTAAATCATGGTGCGATTCTAATCTTCTCTATTTTAAAAAAATACATTGTTGCCTTTTTTATTAAATAACACTACCAATGACGTCGTTGAATCTGTAAAATTCTCAGGGCTTGTTGTGGACAATTCCTTGAAATGGGAGTTACATATTGCGCCTTATCTAAAAAATTGAGTTCCTCCTGTTTTGCGCTGAGATTCCAAAAAACTGAACTTATCCACATCCTTAACAGTTTATTATGCCCTTATCGAGTCACATCTCCGATATGCCTTTCCCTTCTGGGGTATATGTGGTGCTACTCAATTTGAGCGAAAAAATAGAGCTGTTAGATATTCGCTCGGACTAAACACTAGGGCTCACTGCAGGGAATTCTTTAAAAGATTAAAAATTCGGACTCTTCCTTCAGTATTCATCTTTGAATCCGTTTGTCTAATTCGTTAGCGCGCTTCTCCAATTTCATGAAGGTCGTTGCGCGTTTCCACTTACGAACGCAGAGTACGACCTTTACCTACCTACTCTACGTTCAGAATTAGTTAACGGCTCAATATTTTACTATGCAAAAAAACTGCACCATCACTTGCCAATTGAAATAAAATCAATTCCATCTTTTCCCGCATTCCGCGATAATTTGAGGGCATATTTAGTTTTTACAATTGTTTCAAGATAGCCTTTTCTAAGTTAGCGCTATATACTTCTGGCAAAGATGGAAATATATTTTCGTTATGAAATAAAACTTCGTTTTGATCTCTCAATAGACGGTCTCCATTCTGTTGTTGATATTGTAACAAAATTAAGTCATTGGTTAGGTGATGAAATTGCAGACATACAATGTACCTCACGGATCTATCGAGAACAGATAAGATACAACATTAGAGCCGTAGGAAAAATGTATTTTCACTATTGTTTCATTTCGTTACGTGAATTAACATTGAGAACTATACTCCAAGCAAATAAATATCAAGTAAATTGGATTTAGTTGGAATTATTTTGAAGTGGATAGAAGAAATTATTTTGTTTAAGGGATGGCCCTAGAATAAGCAAAAATTACTTCTGCATGGCTGTGTCGATAATTTTGATGTTGGTTTTACATGCATCACAAGTGGTGAGGTAGTAAGAAAAATCAACATAAAATGCCTTGACAAAACGAAGGAATTGTTTTCTTGTTTTAAATCGTTTAGAGTCAAGCATTTATATAAAAGTGTTGATAACACAGTGCAATTAGTTAGTAGAACGCTTTACAGAATTATCAAAGAGATGTGTCGACTTTCAAACAGCACATAAAACTCCAAGAAAACCAAAATTTCAAATAGAAATTCATTTGAAGCAAAAGATGTCGTGGAATGACGGTAGTTAGATCCCCACCATATCATTGCGTACTAATATTGGCACAA
The DNA here is from genome assembly GCF_026250575.1 of Diorhabda carinulata. NCBI lineage: Eukaryota > Metazoa > Arthropoda > Insecta > Coleoptera > Chrysomelidae > Diorhabda > Diorhabda carinulata. Next base: position 20,397,259 of record NC_079462.1, read on the forward strand.
TAAAGAGGGAAGTTTCAAGAAAAATATTTTTTTTAAATGAGTGATGATTTATTGGCTTTTAGAAAAAAAATCACGCAAACCACTTTTTTGCCGGAAGGGTCTGGAATACCTATTTGAAGTGTGTGATGAGGGCTAAAATTTTCCATCATATCGGAGGCTTTTATTTTATTTATTTTTATGTAATTTTTAAAAATATCTTGATATGCTCGCTCAAAAACTGCCAAAAAATCCAGCATACCATCTTGAAGTTCATAAACTATATTAGCATCTACTCCAAAATGTACGATGTTCAATTAATGTATTTTGGAGTAAATGTTTTTTGTGGAATAATAATTAATATAATTCAAGGAATAATAGAATTTTTATTTTAAATAATTGAAACAACAAAATAATATTGAAATAATTGACAGGAGTTTATTCTCAAACTTAGTATATTTATTGATAATTATCGAAATCAATTTCGACACTTGAAGATGAAGCAGACTGAAGCGACAGAATAGCTTCTACCTTCTAAAATACCCAATACCTGAGCTAGAGAAAAGTAATAAATATATATATGGAAATCATGAAGACTATATAGTCTATTCTCCATGATAGAAACTATTCCAGCTCTTGCGATTCGCCTGTAAAACAGTACTCTGTCCTAAACTATATTATGTATGTAAAAAAAAACATTGATCAAGAAGAGTGATTTTACAAGAAACTTAATTATCATTGAAGTAATATACGAGATCATAATAATTATGTAAGAACGATAATTCAACAAAAAGATTTACTCCAAAATAAAGGTATTTCCGGTAGTTTTCCGGAAATTTTCCGACATGATGGAAAAAATTTAACCCTCATAACACGCTTCAAATAGGTATGCCAGACCTTTCCGGCAAAAAAAGTGGTTTGCGTGATTTTTTTTTCTAAAAGCCAATAAAATTTACTGTCGAATACATTCAAAAAATTGATATCCGTGCTGACGGTGAAACATTTTTTTAATAATTTTTGTTTGCATAGTTTCGGCAATAGAAACCCACGCATACCGAGCTTAATTTATTCATATACTTATGTTTTATTTATTTAAATAGAATTTTTTGATTCGGCTCTGACAAGACTCTCAGTGTTACCGGCTCCCCGCCTAATATGATTTAATAAGAAGAGTTTGACAATATTACTGATAAAACGATCGTTTGAAAATAACAGTTTGAACCTTTATACCTTCTAAAAAAATTAAACAGTTTTACTAAAAGTGATACGCCTATGACTTTCGACTGCTTTATTATTTTATTATTCACTGATTCATAAAAATAGACAATAGTTTACAAAAAAACCTTTTACATTGACGAATACTAACAGAGAAAGTGTTAAATGAATCAGAAGCCTACAAAACGGACATAGAAAAGTTGAAAATACTGATTATAGCACTTTAGGAGGAAACTATCTTAATAATTAAAATGGATTTGCTTTTTTTGTTTACTAGACCTAAGAGACTGATTGATCGATATGAGGAAATTAAGTTACTTCTGGAACAGGCGTATAAATCACTTCAGTGTAACCCTATATGGCATAATTTGATAAAGTACCCTGCAAATTTCAGGTAGTTAAAGCCTTCGTACGCACGTATAAGACCTTTTTGACATTCCAGATAAGGATTTATTTCTTTGTTTTGAAATCTTCTTATTCACCCTACGTTACTTTATCAAAATGCGGTTGGCACTTTTAAATAAGGTTAGACTTAGACGTATTTTTCATTCGAATAACTTATCCAGATTTAGTGAAGGAAATATTTTAGGAGTTGAAAAAGGAAAATCAACAAATAATCGGATCAATGCCGTTAAAGCCGCCGCAGCGTTATTGATATATCGCAAAATTCGAAAGGAGAAATCCTTCATTTGTGTCATATATTTAGTCAATTTCTATCCTTTCAGTACTGAAATAGATCAGTAAATAAAATTGTTGTCTCTGGAAAAAACGTTCGAGTTCAATCAAATATTTCGAAAATAAACGTTAGCTATAAATCTGAGAAAATAATGTAAATAAATAAAGTAAGTATAAATTGAAATTTGAATTACTATTTTTGATACATTCAATGAAAAACATAAATATTAGGCCAACATAAAAGTAGATTTTCGAAAATGTTGTAAAACGTTTACATTCTACTCTAAATAAACAGTATACAGAAGTCATTAAAACATCATTGCGCAACTGGTAGTTACAAAAATGTGTTCAGAAAGTGAAGTGCATAAAAGAAGTCAATAAACACACTAAATATCAGTGTCTTTTGGATTATGTATACTTACACATTCAGTTCAAACAGTCTATACAATATAAAAAAGTTCCATCTCCATACATTTATTAATTATGTATGTATAATCAAAATCATTGATACACATTTTTTGATGTTTTGAACTTTTAGCATACGAGAGTCGTCTGGAAAGTTTGCGACCTAACAAAGACTTTTTTTATTTTTCAACAGTTCAAATTTATTTATTCCAATTGGCTGTTCCACGCAGTATGTTAGGTTATACGAATACAATCAATACAAAACGTTAAAAAATCTGTGAAGTAATTCCTTTAATAAATTTTATGTTCTGTAAGTGTAAAATTATCATGTTACAGCTTTATTTTAGCCATTTTCATATTTGGATAGGTTCATTCTACTATAGTACGCCATATGTTATTTTGAACGTGTTGCATTTTTTAAGAGAGAAAAGTCTCTATATGAACCCAAAAAAGCATCTATTTTGTCGGCAGATGACAACGAAGTTTTTTTTGGAAGCACCATATCAATTCAGATCTGGTTCGAAACAATTATGATATATAATTTTCTAACTTGGTTAATAATGAACAACTTTTCTCCACCAACATCATTAATAACGTTTAAAAACTGGTGGTGGAAAAAAAATTGTTGAGTACGATATAATATGAGGGTTACTACCTTAAGTGTTGAAATAGACAAATAAAAACAAATATTTATGATTGGGTATGGCTTTACTGTTTTTCAACATATTCTCCATCAAGACATCAACACACTTTTGCATGCGTTTAAACCAATTATCTGAGTATTTTATCCACTCTGATTGATGTAACTCCAAAACATGTGTTTTGGACGCATCAACCGCCTCTTTGGAATAAGGTTGACCTCGCAATCTAATGGGATTTCCAATAGGGACTTGATAATTTTGAAATTAGTTTGTGAACACACCTTTCCACTCAACATCGAACTGTCATTGTCAGTTTATTCAGTAGACATAACCTTTTCATTATGGTTAAGTACACGAACGAACAAGTCCGATTTTCGGTTGTATTCTTGACTTACCAGACAGGCAGTAACAAGTTTAGGGAAAAAGTTTGATTCTATATATTCGTTGTGTGATGTTGCCGTGTCAGTAAGAGTACGAGTTGGTCGAAGTGTCGAAAATATCGCTGCCGTTGAAACGTCCGTAGCAAATGATCCAAATCAGTCAATTCCACGGCGTTCTCAAGAGTTGGGCTTGGCCAAGACCACTTTATGGAATTGAAGCCGATGGACCATTCGAAGCGACGTACGTTCTCCGATTGGGCTCTGAAAAAGATGCGCCAAGCTCATTTCTGGCTCAATGGGTTTGTCAATAAACAAAATATGCGGTATTGGGCGGGTGAAAATCCCCATGTGCTTAATTAAAAACCACTTTATCCAGAAAAGATAACTGTTTTGTGTGGTTGCATGCCAGCGGCGTTGTAGGGCCATATTTTTTTGTCGACGATAATGGTCGCCACGTTACTGTGGATGGTGATCGTTATAACGCCATAATTATCGATTATTTTTGGCCGGAATTGGAATATACGGACTTGGACAGCATGTGGTTTCAACAGGACGGCGCCATAAGCCACACAGGACACGTTACAATCTATTTATTGAAGAATAAGTTTGGTGAGCGTGTTATCTCAAGAAATGGACCAGTCGATTGGCCACCTCCTTCGTGCGATTTAACGCCTCGTAGATTTTTTTCTTTGGGGCTACGTCAAGTCATTGCTCTATGCTAATAAGCCGACAACGTTGGAAAAACTCAAAGCCAACATTAAATGCTAAATAGCAGCCGTTTCGGCCGAAATGTGTGGCCGAGTCGTGGAAAATTAAGTCCAACGAATCAACCGCAGCAAACGTGACGATATGAGCGAAGTCGAGTTCCATTCATAAATGTTTTGAATGTACTTTAACCCAATAATAAAGTTTTTAAAATATCTCAAATGGTTTTCATTTTATTTTGAAAAAAGTTGTCAAGTTCTTATTGGAAAAGCTTTTATTGATCTGGGATGTAGGACTTTTTAACTGTTTTTGTTTAAACTTATGTGTGAAAGCTCGTTTTGTCGTCGTGGAGAATGATTCGTCTTCTGCGATTGAATTTCCTGATATTTTCGCATACTTCTGGCAAACAAATGCTGGTATATCGGTTCGAGGTTACTATAATCGAACGGTGGCGACATCTCCTGTTATTCTGAAAAACCAGGCGATCAATTGCTTCGTGCGCAAACAAATTTTGTTGGATTTGGCTCATCTTAAGAGACCCTATTGCCTCTTTGTCGCTGGTCGAAGGGCGACAAAAAACGCGGCGTTATTTTCTGAAACAATAATCAAGCGTTTCTTGCCACGTGTCGCTGTCACATTTGATCAGTTTCAGCTGTTGCAAGTGGCCCACACAACGGCAGTGATTAAAAATGGATCAGTGTGTTTTGGGACGTTGGGATGTGCATCCAATTAATAGTGCAAGACTTCTCAGAGGTGCATATTATACACTTCATGCAGAATTAAGACTAGACAGTGAGAAATTCTTCAATTATTACCGTATATCGACAGGCTCATTTGATGAGCTATGTGAAAACCTAAAAAGCACTTTTATTATAAATGTGGAGTTGGTGCGGGGATTTGCGTTTGAACCAAGGGAAATGTTATCAATTATCAAGTATAATAATAGTGTTAATGTGTAGATACACATCGAAATCAATGATAATATCGAAATAATGATATCGCTAATTTCATTCCACGCATCTCTTATCAACTGCCTGTTTTTGTAATCTTCTGATGATGAATCCTACAAACATGTTTTTTCTTTTATTGCGTCAATAAAAAATTAACGTCCAGATTTTCCATGGTACTTCTTTACATATCAATACAACTCTGCAAAAACGCCTATCGCGACGCGTTTTTTGTCGCCCCGCGACCATCGACAAACAACGCGTGCATAAAAGACGCCTTACACTCAATAGTTAGGTCCATGATTCGTCGACTATGACGTCTTTATAGCAACGCTATTGAATTTTTTCAGCATTGCTTTACACCAATCGATGCGAGCGTTTTTGTCAACTTATGTGATATCCAAGGCGAACAAACCTTCTTGACAGTCAAATGTTTATGCAATATTGAATAAATGCGAGTGGAACTAATGCCCGAATATGCCTCAATATTACGGTATGTCACATGACGATACAATATCAGTTTACGTATAGTATCGATGTTTTCTGGCACAGATTTTGGATGACTTTCGTTACATGTTTCAAGTATCTGTAAACATATGTTCTGAGTACATTCACCATTAAAATGACAAAGTTTGTGACGGTAATGTTAGGTTTGCCATATTCACAACAGTGTTGCCATATATCAAAACTAAAATAACAATCTTTGTATAGTATGCTATACTTTATAGTATACTATATGAATTTTTTATCTGTATTGTTTTAAACTTATTGCAAATTTTCTGGACCTAAAAAAGCATCTATTTTGTGGAGAGATGACAACGAAATTTATTTTAGAAGCACCAAATCGATTAAGATCTAGTTCGAAACATGGTGCTCCGTATTTTTCTAACTTGGTTGATAATGAACAACTTCTCCCTCAACATTGTCAAAGAAATTTAAAAACTGCTAGGGGAAAGAAAATTATCCAACACAATTCAATATCTAGGTAAAACAACCTGTTTCAACAAAAATTTTTCTCAAAGAAAGTGACACGATACCAATATTTTTTATTGAATTTTCAACGATACATAGAAGAAACGTGTACCACACGTCTTTATTGTACATATTTAGTCGATAGGGTTGCCTTAGAAACGGGCGTGACAAGATCAAGTACGTAATTCAGTTATCGTCATTGGTTGTATTTTTAGACAAATCCAAATATTATTTCAGTTGGACTAGAAAATTTAATATTCAAAATTCATTTTCATTATGGTTACAATAGACTAGTCGATAAAGTAAAAAAGGATCCAAAATTTCAAGATGAAAGCCTTTCGTAAAATTAATACCTTCCCATAGTGTTGTTTGTAGAAGTTTCTCTTCGCTCTTCAGTATTTAGGGTTGTTACTTTCAATTCTTCATCAATGACCGAGGCAACTTTATCATTTATATAGATCCTCTTTTATCCATATTTAATTCTGTAGCTGAGATAGACTTTCGTTAGAATCCTCATCTGTCGATAGATTGATGTCGTCTCCTGGTTATAGAAGTTTAGAAACAATAAAGGCAATTGAACGTAAAGGTTATAATAGGTAAAACCACATCAATCAAAGAATCCCTTCCAAAACATCCAAAAAAAGTCGTAAAGAATATTACATATTGGAAACATTAGAAAAAGCTGTACAGGAAACGAATTTGTTATACTCGCAACCGGAAGAAAGATAAAGAAAATAAGAATCCAAGCAACAAACACGCGTGTGATAAATGGCACTAAATTTGGAACCTCTCACGGTTAATGCCAAATATCAGAGAACCGAAATAATCGACAAGAAAAATATTCGACACTGTAAACTCCATAATACTGTTCGAAATGATCACATGGGAAAAGATACCGAAAAAGCAACAGCATAGAATTATACTGGTTATAATTCAAAAAAGGATAGTATCAGTTATGAACGCCTATCGAACAATTTTAAAGGAAGCTAATAGAAGAAAGAACACTCAAAGAACAAGGAAAACCCAAAAAAGAAGGCGATTATTGTTGGTAAATATAATAATAAATAATATAATAATAATGGTAAGAAAGCTGAAAAATGGAGGGAGGAAAAGATGAATGGACAAAAAAATAGAATCATACCAAGGAATACTCGAAAGCATGGTCAGGTAAATTCTTTTAACGCAATTACTAACTGGTCACGAATACTTTCAAGCGCACATATATAGCGTTCAAGTGCATATACAGCAAGTGGCAACTTACGAAGGAATACACCTTTTTCAAATTCTTGATATGTGTGGAAGAAAGAAGAAACATGGAAAACTCATTAGCTTCAACTATGCCTAAGATTATAATAAACAAGATGCTAGATAGTAAAATAATATGATAATATTATTTTAAAATAAAGTGTATGACCACATCCAAAACTCCGATAAGAAGTAAGTTAGTCGTAGACGACCAAATAATTCACCAAGTAATGAAATTCAAATACCTAGGAATCGAAATTTCAGGATTTGGAGACGTAGAGAACGAAGTAAGAGAGCAAACACTAAAACCTAAAGAATAGCAGCATGTTCGAACGAAACCATATAGCGAAATAAACATATCGGAATAGAAGCTAAATCGAGAATATACAAGGTCACGGTAAGACCCATAATGACCTACATAGCCGGAAAAACTCTACTGGACAGGAAAGAAGTGGGACATCAGAAGATTTTGCAAAACAGATGATGTCAACAAATAGGTTCTATCAAGAAAGAAAGAATGGAATCAGCACATAAGTCATATGGATAACAACAGAATGGTCAAGATAGCGCGCGATAAATCCCCATTGGACCGAAGGAGTACCGGCCGACCCAGAAAAAGATGGAGCTACAACCTTGAAGCAGGATAGGAGGCAAGGATGTCGAAGATAAAACAGGCGCCTACTACACGGAATAAGAACTTTGGATAGAGCCCTGTACTTCTATACTTCTATATATACTACTACGATTTAAAACACCGAGTGAGGAGTTAATTCAATTTAATTCCTTGACGCAGAAATCGTTCTACAAAGACCATGAATATAATCATCTTAATATGAAGAACCTTTGTATGAAAAATTCATATGACTGGCACTTACTAAATTCCCTTTTCACAAAAACTAATGAAGTTAAAAACACTGAAGAGTTAACTCAAGTACATTGGATATATAAATTGAGTGACACATATTCAGCTTTATCCCTTACTCCAATTTTGTGATATGTAAATTATTAGTTTCCAATTATAATGGTTAGTATTTTCTTCGGTCAAAGTAGACTTGAAGAAAGAAACAGGAAGAATTGTTATTTATTCCTATTTATAAAAAAAGACAGTGGCGGATTTACCAGCAAGCTGAGTAAGTTGGAAGCCTAAGGCAGAAGACATTTATGTCGCACAGAAATGAAAAAGATTCATATCTTTATATGGGTCATTCTAAGTTGAAAGGTATTACTGATATCCATGATACATACAGCGTGGCTCCCGAGGGTTTTGATCTCGGACCTTTAGAGGAATGAATGAATTTACAATGGGATTTTGTTTTTGATACTTTAAATTCTAACTTCTAATATTATATTGTACAATCAAAATTTGCATCGTTTAAACAAAAAAAAATAGATAAAAATAACATTTCTCCAACATTCCTTTTTATTTAAACGATTCTATATGTTATATTTACTTATATGTTGATGTGGTGGAATACCATTAGTTTAATGCCTTGCTCGCGCCCTGGTCGTTGCGATGTATCACATTGATTGTTATGGAGGTGGCCCCGCTTGCGACCAACGACCGCGACTGATTTAAAAAACGCTTTGAAAAGCGTTTTTTGGGACGCCGCGCCGCGAAAAAAATGATCTTCACAGTTTTTTATGTGGATAGTCATGTTAGTGCTCAAAATGCAGCGATCAACAGTCACGTTTTGACCACGTTCCTTCAGTCTACGACAAGTTTCCGAAGAGATATTGAAAGTAAAAAACGTTTGATACTGAGGTCTTTATAAATAAAATTAAAACACAGCCCTCACTTTGGAATATAAAGTATTCTAATAGAAACATCGAGGGAAAATAAGTAAACAGTACTAGAAAAACTTTAATGTACTTGATAATACTGTTAAAAGGTAGGCAAAGATTTATTTATTATTATATTATTATACTTGCACATTTCATTGTCAAACCGTTTTAGGTTGAGAATAAAATAATTATCGTATTCTAAAGAAATATTCATTATATTACAATATAGAGTGTGTAGAAAATCTGTAAAAACCTTTTGGAGCAACTTTTAACGTAAATTTTGTCAAATTTTGGCAAGAAAATATATATTTGTCGATTTTGGTATAGTTCTTCCAATATCAATTGCAGAAGATAGTTATGCGAGGAACAATCAATATTTCATAAATACGCACGGCACTCATACCAAATTGAGAAATGAAAAATAATGTTTACTCCCCGTATAAAATTAGTTAAACATCTAACAAACCGTCAGTCCACGTAGACTCATCTCCACTGTTTACCAATGAAAACATCGAATTGTAAACATAAATGTTTTTCTGCTGGCCGAAACTGTCGGAAGGCGTATGTACACAATTTTTTCGAAATATTCCTGCCAGATAGTCTGCGATAAGCAGAGGCGGTGCTTGGTGAGATTTATTTAATTTATAAATTTTTTTAGCCCTGTAAAAAAGGCCCAACAAATAAAGAATTGCTTACTGTTATTAAAGGTCCAAAGTAAAATTTATTATATTGATAAGCTGTACAAAGAACACGGTCATACTCTTCTCAGACTATCTATGTACTATTGCATATTTAACCCTATAGAGTAAATATGGGCGAACGTAACATCACACGATTCTGACTACCATGATTATTTCTAAAGATACTTTGTAATTGAATTGTTCTTTTTCTTTCGTTTTATTTGCAAAGAATTTTTTTTCTTTATGGTTTTTGCTTTGAAACTTCGTTTTCCAGAGAATAAAACGAATGGGGTACAAAAAGACTTCAGTTCACGTAGGTACCCTGTTTAAACCAAACGCCCTTACAGGCGTACAAGTACATTTTACTCGTCTATTCACATTTTATAATTTAACATTCGGTTGTAGCAAGTTAACGAGGTAGAATAATGATTTTCAGTTCAATGAAGTTCAAAGTATGACTACAATTAAGTGCATCGGTCTAAATAACGGCGTATAATGCCGTCCAATTTATAATGATTCGATTGATTTTTAACGAATACGTTCTCGCATAAGGTATACTAATTTCTGAAAGAATTTATAAAAATAATAAATTTATGAAATGAGGTGTCTACGCTTATGGTAGATCAAACAAAATTGTCGGCAAGGGTTTTCATAATCGGCAATTGACATTGGAAGAACAATATCTATACCTTGTCATAGTGCTACGGTACACTACCTGCAGAGAAATAATCTCTCACTAGATTTGCGCTTGTATTTGCACCAACTGTGCCTATAATTGGTATATCAAGCATCTCGCAAATCAATGTATCTTCAAATTTGAAACCATGCCTCAACGTAGGAAATTTATTTGAAAACCAGGAAGCTAAAAAATCGGGATCGAGGTGTATGGCAGTATGAAATTATTGTTCGCTAAACCGTCAAAAGTTGCCCTGGACAATCGATAATTAAATGTACCTTTTGTATTACAATATATACAATTTCGGTCATAGCATTATTAAATTAGTTCTTTGTCTCTGTATACCTTCTTTGACATAAGAGCAGAGTTCATGAAATGAAGACAAACTCATTCTAAAGTATAAAAAGAACCTTTCTTCGTGGATTATAAGAAGATCAAATAATATGTGAAACTGTCCACATGTAAGTCTCTTTGCGTTAACTTTATGGATACTATTTTCTCTTTTCCACTACCTTTTTCCGACTATAACTACCAACAGTACATTATCGTCCGTGGTTTGATCTAAACTGAAGTAGAACTATTAATTTTTAAAGCGAATATTTCATATTATTATTTAATTTAAATATTCATAGTTTCCTTTATTTCGCTATCCCAAACAAAATTAAAGTGTATTCTGTTTCACAATTTCCTAACCAAATGCACAATTTCTAAATAAGTAGAGATTTTTATTTTTGTATAACACATTTCCACAAAAATCATTTAGTTTTATCCCGTCTCTGAAAGTTCCGAGATTTTAACGCCCAGGTGGTCCATTAATACTTTTCTTTGAAATTTGGAACAAATGATGAAGCTTCCATAACTTAGAAGCTTGTAATCAATCATCATCGTTTATTGTATAACTATCTAAATATTTCTTAAGATTAAAAAATAACCTGAATTTATCTCACAACTCAATCGGGTTGAGGTTGGGCGAATATGACGGCCAAATCATTACTTTCAGTAATTCATTGCCTTCCAATTTTTCAGATATTCTTAGCACAGCTTCGAGAAATGCTTGGGATCGTTATCATGCTGGAAGATGAATTTTCTAACGAACATGCTCTGGCCATAACATACTAAATTTTTTTTCAAATTTTTTACAACCTTCTTTCCGGATTTCTTCTAGGGTCACATTAATAATAGAGTGTACATAATATCCCCAACGACAAGGGATGACATGATGGAAATAAAACGGAATAAACTTGGGAATGTTTCTACAGAAATGCTTTGTTATGTAACTTTTTCACTTTCAAACATGCCTATATGTCTTTCGAGGTCATTTCGATCACCTGTTGTGATAATCAAGACGTATACTGTAAGTATACTGCAGTAGAGTAAATAGGATAGTTTTCCTTCCTGTAATTTATTTGTAATATATTCGTTTTTTCTTTGTATTTCCAATTCAAGCTCTACGGTACCAAACTGAGTGCTATAAATTGTTGCAAGAGGCCTGTGGGGACTATTCTCTATCTCGTGCGCGTGTTTTTGAGTGGTATAAGCGCTTTAGTGAAGGCCGAGATAGCACTGAAGATGACCAGCGCCCAGGTTGCCCTGTGACTGTTTTAACTGCGGAAAAATCAACCAAACTGTGCGTGCAGATCGTCGAATGAGCATCCAGATAATTGCCTAGGCTGTAAACGCCGATAAAGAAACGGTTAGAAAATTTTACACAAGGAATTACACATGAGGAAATTCTATGAGAAGTTGGTGCTAAAAAATATGACTCCTGACCAAAATCTCTCGCGTCAACGTGTCTGCTCAGATTTACTGGAAAGGTTAGAAAAAGATCTGCTTTGAAAGGGACCCGATTTGAGTTAAAGGAAGTGTTAAAGGAAAAAACGGGAGAGCTCCTAAAGGCACTCACCAAAAAAAGACTTCCAGCACTGCTTTGATCAATTGAAGAAACGTATGGAAAGATGTGTAGCGAAGGGATTGGAGTATATTGAAGGGGAGCATTTGAATGTAGAATTATTTTTATAATAAAACCTTTTTAATTTTCTCAATTATGATTCAACCAAATTTAAAAAAAAAACTTATTGCTGGACAAAGGACTAGAATCCCTTTTTAACCAGGTGCCCCCTTTTTCATTTAAAATTTTCGAGGGGTTGTTTATAATTTAGAGGGGTGCTGGAGGGGGATAATATTTGCATACTGTAAATTGTCAATTTAAGAAACAAAATCGACCTGTTTCAAATTTTTTTCACATAGTAGTTAATAACGCTAAAATTGAATTTATTCCATACATATGGACCACATTGTACATCTGGAATAATGATAACTACGAGGTCTCAAATTTTTAAATTGATATCTTAACGGAAAAAGGAAGTATACAAAATAATGCATTTTTATTTAATTTGTACATGGCGATTGACTAATATCATTCCATCGAATTGTCAATATTATTCAATATTATCAATTGACAACTGTCATTATATCTCAATATTCTATATATTATGTAATCGTTATCGATAAAGGATATCAAGTGACTAAATAGAAAATCCTGATAAGTGGTTATATTTGATATCAAATTTTGTTAATATGAACTAAAAGCAATTTTTCAGGCATAAAATATTATTTCTATACTTACAATCAACTACGCTCATGGTTGTCAAATGCTAAATTTCTGGAATATTTTAGTGGCTTCAAAATTGTTGAAAAAGGTTCTGCGCGACTATGATTTATTACTTTACGTATTTGAACAATGATTTATAATAAATTTTATTAAATATTTATTAGATCTATACAATTTTTCAAAAATAAATAAATAAAAACGCAACTTACGTCTTTCGATAGCAATATTTTAAATAACAAATTTGTATATCTATTTTTGTTTGTAATTTTTCATTCGTATTAAATAAAACAAAAACATAAAAGTTTATACCAATAAATAAATCGATAAAAAAATGAATACAAATGCCAACAACCAAAACAACAAGAAAATTACCTACAGCTCGAAAATCCTCGACAACTATAAACCACAAACAATCCTGCCACAGCGCGAAGCTCCTGACCCGGTTCAACTGTTGCACTAATGTATTTTCAAAAAAAAATTCGCAAGGGTCACTTCGCCAAACTACAAACAATACCAAAATCTAACCGGCACGCACTAACGAACAAATCGTAAAATCTGGGAAGCGAAAAAAATTACGCGCTCCTCTTTAGCAGCATTGCGGAAAATGTTCGCGTTTAGTGTGTTTTGTTGTTGTCTATCGTAGTTGGCTACTCTGCTGACGCTGTCCTTTGACTGGTCCTGAGGCGGCCGAGAGCGCCGAACAAGCGAAGATCAATATTGGCAGGCAGGCGAGGTACGACGCGCGCGCGCCTACTACATTTTCTCGTTCGGTTCGCGTGTTGCTGACAATACTCTTTCCTGCTGTGGTATGCACAGGCCTGCTTACTTAATATTACCTACTAAATTTCTTTTTATGCAGACTTTTTTTCGATACAAATTATATCAGTTATTTATAATCAATTTGCATCTTAAATTCATTAAATTAACGATATATAAGATGTCGTGAAAATAAATACCGAACGGTATTTATGATATGTATTTAATGTACTTTAAAATCGTTTATTGATGACCCCCATTAATAAACAATTTTCTATTAGTTAACGATTTTATTAAACATTTGAATCTAAGAATTTTCCATGGCAGAGAAAGTAGTCTTGAAACAAAATGAAACTTTATTGAAATTTTATTTTCTATTTTCATATATTATAATTTAAAAACTTAAATAAATTTTTTAGAAACAATCAAAAAAAATTCTTAGTATAAGAATAAAATTACTCATGAGAAAATGAATGTCACTAATTAATACAGACAAATTAGGCGATTGTAAGCTAAAATCGGTTTTTATTTTCAAGATTCTGGAAGGTTTTGGGATACTGAATAAGCCTAGCAACTCGTAACAAAAATACGGACACGGATTTTCCAAATTTCAGGAGTTGAAACACAAAAAATTTTGAAACGGGAAACTCGAAAACTATGAGGAATTCCAGAAAAACTGCTGTAACAATAATTGTAGAGTAAAAAATTCTCCATAAATTTTTTGGTTGATTACGGGATTGCTTTTTCTATATTTTTTGGTATTTATTGAGTTGGAACTTTCCCAAAAAGACAGGGCAGACATTAGAGTGATGTAAGCATACTAAATGTAGATCGCTGTCAAAATGACAAAGTCATTTAAATGACACATTTTATATAGGAGTTAATTCATCTTGCCAAAAAACATTCGAGCTTCTCTTTTAAAGCAAAAATTTCTTTTTAACTCAAATTTTTCCATCAGTAATTTTGCTCGAAAAACTGACATTTGACAAAATCCCTAGATCTACGTTCTCGCGATGTCTGATTTTCTCGTTAAATTACTGATTGGCACAATTATTTCGTTACAAAAAGCTCTTGTGTTTATACTGTTGATAATTATGTCCTTATTTCGTTAGTGGATAGAAGTTTGCTGCGCTCTGAAAAACGATTTTGAGTTGGAAAATAAGCAAAAAAAATACATTTGGTATATAGTTTCCTGTTTTATTCGTCACAATATCTTGTTTACAATTATACACATATATACAATCCCTATTAGCCCTCAGAATATCTGATGACCAAAAATACACCAAGTAGCGGGTAGGATCTCTGGCGACCCCACTAAAACAAAGCAATTGATTGTTTGACAAGTAAAAATCAAGTGTATGTGCAAGTAGCCTGCTACCAATAAAATATCGGCCGCTTTTATACTGGCCGTCCAAAATCGGTGTATTAACCATAGCCTAATGAATTTCTTTTTTCTTGATAAATCGTCTTGATTTTCAAAAAACAAGTGAAAATTGACGTCTATTTTCATGAAAAGTAAAAACACAAGAACTTTTTTTATCAGATAAATTTATTTTTGCAACGAAATGATTTTTCCAATCACAAAATGACAAAATCGTGAGACCGAAGGTCCAGTGATTTTGTCAAATGTTTTTTGAGCAAAATTACTGATGGAAAAATTTTGAGTTGAGAAGAAATTTATCCTCAAACGAGAAGTTCGAGTGTTTTTTGGCAAGATAAATTAACGACAGAATATATAAATGAACAACAACAATAATTATCTATATTGATACAATTAAATTATTTAAATGAACATTTGCTAATCAGAAACAGACGTTTTTATCGGTAATAAAAAACGATGCACCTTTTTTATCGCTGTCAAAATGACAAAACAGTCATATTTAAATGACACATTTTATATAGGACTCAATTTATCAAAATGAAAATCTGTATCAACCACAAAAAATCAATTTTCCTCAAATGTTGCAATCCAAAGAAATGTAGAAATCAATCAAATTAAATAATTAATTGTTTAGGTCGTTTTTTATCATTGATAGCTTTCTTCTTTCTATGTTTATGAATCATTTTTAAACATACTTTTATTTTGCTGTATTTGATTCCGTTCAAAAAAATTTAATGTAATGTAAATTTTTGTAATTGAATGTATGTATTTATGATATTCCATGGTTTGTTATTGCGTTTTCTCATCGTATTGATGAGCTTTTAATCTATTTTCTAAATACTGGAATGTTTGTTCTATGTAAACAGTGTCTAAATCGTTAAAAGGTAATTGATATACAATGCTTCTTTGACAGTGGCCCTTTTAGATTCTAGTTTAATGAAATATTTCGATAATGTGTATTAGGTCCGTTATGATTTAATATCATATTCATTGAAATAATTCGATAGCTGTTGGGAAAATACATATTATTATAAGGAAATTGTTATGATGTTTAGTTTCTGTTTTGTTCCTTAATTGATTATAGAATCTGTTTATCCTTTACATGAATATATTAATTATAATTTTTTCAGGATAATTATTTTCCTTGAATGAATTATAAATTTACAATTAATATCGGCGAAAAACAAACACAGAACGAATTTCCCACATACAAAAATGAATTAACCCTCAAACTACCATTGTTTATTTCCAATTCAGAATCAATTATTTCGTGCGGACCATTCGCATTTTCCACAAGAATATATTTAAATACGATTTGTTCTGTGTTAACCATGTTCATTTTCCTAATCACTAATTTGGTATTTAAATTAAGCCGATGCGTCGAACCGACTGCGACGAAGTAACATTGGAAGCAGACTCGTTACCCAAAGAGTGTATTTGTAAGAGTTCCGAAAAAATATATCACGTAACTTAGTGTATTTCTAATAGACCAGAATATCTTAAAAATATAGATAAAAAACTAGAATTAAAATAGTATATTACATAACGAGTTTGGAAAGTGATACATTTCGTGAAATATACTTTCCAACAATTTGTGTACACTATTTTTCCTACGACCACGTAAAAAATTCTTCAAAAAACATATTTCTTAAATAAGAAAGACAATTAAACAATGTCACAAATGTATTGAAAAGTATTTCGACACATTTGTTTAAAAGTATATAAACACGTGTGCTGAAAAGTCAAAAAATCATACGAAATATTTTTTATTTTGTCATATTAGAGATGAAAAAAATGAAAAGAATGATTATGAAATATTTTTTTTTAAACTTTTAATTTACCTGTTAGTAAAATCAACCCAGTCATGAAGAATGTTTTTCTTCACTATGGAGAATAAATTTTCATTCAACTATTTTATACAATACCCAGTAATAGTAATAACACTTAATATAATTTAACGAATTATCTTGCAAACACTAGTATGTATTTGAACACAAATCACAACAAACTTTCAATTTTTATTGTAAACACTAATATAACCTCAAAAAATCATCATGTATACTTCTTCAGTCTACTTAAATTTGGCCTTTTGCCTTTCGGCACCCAGCCAGATTCATATTGTATTCGCGTATTACCTCTATCGTTCGAGACCATATATAACATAAGAAAAAGAAGCATTTCAATACATGTATGTTTTGTTATTTTTTAGTACATGTGTGATATGAGCTACTTTCTTAGGTAAAAATGAGAGTGCAGTTATAAGAGAAAATTAGAAAACAACAGCTTTCATAAAAACATTAATTTTTCAGACATATACTTCAATAACAATTTTTTTTTGATGTTGGAGGATTATCTATGAACCAACCAATTTTATTGAAGCAACAAAAAGTTATTACCTTTATGCTGGGGCCACACTAACGAGAAATGCCATTAATTATCGCGATAAAGGACGTTAGCCGTAGGTGTAGCCACGACTTAACGATATAATTAAACAACGGCATTAACATTGTCGTTTAGCGTTAGCTCAAAAATATTAACGCGAGAATTAATGCTATGAAGCGGCCACACTACGTATTGTCAGTGTGTGTCGTGAGCGCGACGAGATCGCACGTGTTTGTCTTTGAAATACATACTACTGTCATGGAGTGGAGTAACGAGAAAGTAATTTTGCATTTCTCGAGTGTTTCAAGAATCGTGTACCTAATGCAAAGTTATGCTTGGCGACGAATAATGGAATTATTACCTTATTCTTTTCCTCTGTTTCCTTTTTTTCTTCATTCGATAATGATTTTGCTTGAATTGATTAATTGAACTGAATTGAAGTAATATTAACGCCGTTTGTATTATTATTATTAGTTATCGCGCTAATGGGCATTAACGTTAGCCGCTAGTGTAGCCCTAACAAGTGGAAAACATGTTTCAATAACACAACTCTACAAAATAGTACATTATGTTACTAGGAGTAGAAGGCTATCATTATTGTTGAGCCCAAATTTACAATAAAAATAAAATTCATTCTTCCAGTTATGATTAAAAACCCCGCACCATACAGAACAGCTAAGATCTCAGTTATTCAACAATATTGAGAAACTAACACGCAAATCTGGATAAGATGTTATGTGTTCTACTAAATGTTCGTTTTAATTCTGAATCCTTTCGCTATTGATGTCCCGAAAGAATTTAAGAGAAATGGCTAATAAACAATTATATTCTGGAACAATGTTTCGAAAAGAATATAATCAAAAACAATAGAGTGTGCCATGAGACAATTATTCGGAGCACCCATGTGAATCACATTAGCTCCTAAATTTGTTAAATCTAAATTTAGAGCTAAGCTAGAATAAGTAGGAGGAAGTAGCTTAATTTGGAACATAACGTAATTTGGACCGCTGTAGTATTCAAAGATTAATAAAATCTGTATGCTTTTAGATAGGCAACTTGTTATACATACTCGTAGATGCAGACGAGGTTAATGCAATCGTGTTTCTGAAGAAACGTCTCATGGTTACATTGAAAGAAATGTTATTTGTTCGATTTCGAAGAAACTTTGTTATATTGATGAGAGGGAAAGCCGTTAGTACGTCCAAACGTAAGTAATTACGGGTCTTATCATATCATCATCATTTCTTCTTCTTCATCATCGTAAGTTAGGGTAGTTAGTTCTGAGATTGCATCAATGGTTGCCTAGCAACAGCTGGGATGATGAAGACCAGCTTTCATACCAACTTGTACGTGGTAGTTCTGGTGGTCGGGATGTATTCGAGTTTTCTTCCTTTGCAATCTTTCCAACCGGTCACTTTACATTCTGTCCACGTGGTCTCTCCATTCCCTTCGCCGATTTCTCGCCCATCTGACTACATCCTGGATGTCACATATATCCCTTATTTCATCATTTCTCTTGTGGTCAAATAATGTGTGTTCCGCTATTGATCTCAGCGTTCGCATTTCAGTAGAACTTAAAAACCGCTTAGTTATGGTGTTCTCTGTTCTGGTCTCTATCGCGTATGTCATTACTGGTCTCACACAGGTCTTGTATATTCTGACTTTGCTCCCGGTAGTCATATATTTATTTCGCCAAATTACATCTCTCAGGTACCCTGATATTAATGACGCCTTTTTATGTTCGCTCCTAGATATTTGAATGACATCACTTGTTGTACACTCTGATCATATATCGCGAATTTACATCTTCTCGGTTCTCTGGATACAGTAAAAGATTTGATTTTCTTTAGGCATATTTGCATATTAAAAGTTTTCTCTATTAGTTCAAACCTATACAGTAGCCTTTGTAAGTTATCTTCGTTTGTGATGATCACTGCGTCATCAGCATAACATACTATTTTTATTTCCTTGTTTCCCATTCGGTATCCTCTTCCAGCTTGCTTTACCTCGTTTATAATCTCATCCATTATAATGCTGAGTTTATTATCTATTCTGACATATGTGTAATTATCGGTATCTAAGTCTTCGATTACTTTTATCCTATTGGAAAGAATCTTCTTTCTCTTGAGTAGAGTTGTTACATCCCTTAATCGTACCCCATCAAATGCTTCGATGATATCGATGAAGCACGAATAGGCTGTCTTATTGAACTCTATAGCCTTTTCTGTAATTTGGCGGATCACAAAACTAGCATCTACAGCCGACATGTTCTTTCTGAATCCCTGCTATTCTTCTGAGATACCAGATGATATCACTTGCCGCGTACAAAAATGGTGATTACGGTTTGAATTGATGTAGTCGAGTGTATGGGGTTCCAAAGGGACTATCAAGAGGCATGCTGATAAGAAAACTCCATTCGCAATAATGTTAAAGCATTTGGTAGACCATCGGTATTTTCTACATATATGGAAAGAATTATTTCTGAGCACTTCCTCCCCCTTGAAGAATGCTATTTTGGTTTTACAATTAAGGATATCAGAAAACTAGCTTTCGATGTTGCAGAAAAATATGCCTTACCCTTATGCCTTATGCATTTTTGAAACGAGATATAATAGCGAGAGCCATAGGCTTTAATAGAGAAAAACCCATTTTTTCTATCTTTCTGAACGAATTGTCGATAAACATAAATTTACAGCCGACACTATATATAACGTAGACGAATTTGGTTTTACCTCTATACAAAAAAGATTCCCAAAAATAGTTGCTCGTAAAGGGAAGCACCAGGTAGGAAGTCTAACAAGTGGTGATCGTGGCGTCAATACTCTTAAGGCCCTCCACACTCTCGCGAGAATCTCGCGAGAACGCAGAAACATGTGAGAAATGCGAATGTGGAACCGATTCGCGTATTTTTCTCAAGTTCTCGCGCTATTCTCCGGCAAATATGGAGAACAGGTAGGAAGTCTAACAAGTGGTGAACGTGGCGTCAATACTCTTAAGGCCCCTCCACACTCTCGCGAGAATCTCGCGAGAACGCAGAAACATGTGAGAAATGCGAATGTGGAACCGATTCGCGTATTTTTCTCGCGCTATTCTCCGGCAAATATGGAGAACAGCGCGAGAAAGGAGCGCGAGAACATGCGAGAAGGTTTATTGACTCCACACTCGCTTGTTTCTCAGTAACGAGCGAGTTGCCGATTTGAATGATTGTGTTGTGTGCCGCAAGACATCAATGTGAGCGTAACTTGGATAAACGAACTTGAATTGAAGTTTTAAGAATATTTTCAAGAGGAACCGGTTTTATGGAATACAAATTTTAAAGACTACAAAAATAAACTAAAAAATTATGACTCGTGGAATCGTGCATTGATGGAAGTATTTCTTGACGAATTAAAAAACAAAAAAACTTCGTTACCTTGAATTGTTGTCATCCACCATCTTCTTTTTAATCATTCTTTCCTCTTTAATATACGCATAATTATAATATGCAAATGCGCATAACAATAAACTTGCCGCAGTCACTTCAGCGTCCATCGTTATCGAGCAGAGAACTGAAGTGAGAGTGTGTACCCTAAAAAAGTTCTCACTACGTTCTCGCTGAGAATCTCGTGGAGATTCTCGCGAGAGTGTAGAGGGGCTATTAGTATGTGCAGTTAGTGCTGCCAGTGTATATATTCCACAAATAATAATTATTAAGAGAAAAAAAATTCATCCTGATCTGAAAATTGGAACACCTCCCGCCAGTATTGTTACAATTTCAGACACAGGATATATTGAGTCAGATCTCTTTGTTGAATGGCTGATGCATTTCCAAAAACCTCAACTGAAATACACATAATAAAGTCCTCCTACTGCTTGATGGCCATACAACACACAGCAAAAATTTGCAGGCTTGTTAGTTTGCTAGAAAAAATGGAATCGTTTTACTTCAACTGCCTGACCTTACCACCCACCGTTTGCAGCCTTTGGATATAGCATTTTTTGGTCCTTTGCAGACTTATTTTACACAAGCTCAAGAAACGTTTCTTCAAGTGCCTTCTGTAGTTCCGAAATTAGACCGGTATTCACAGATGACCAATTTGCACCAGCTGATATTTTGCAATATGAAACCTCTGTTAAAACTTCTAGAAGTAATAATAATGAAGATAGAAGTGACAACAAGAATAAACGATTTAGGAGAGTTCTTGAAGAAATATCACAGCGAACAAAAAAAAAAGCAAATTCCAGATGGTCCCTCGTCTTCTCGTAAAACTCCAATAGCTCAGAAAGCAGTGAAAATAACAAGCAGCCTTTACAAATCACAGTTAGACAGAATGAACTTAAAAACTTTGAAAAAATAAGTTCACCAAACTTTAACAAAATGCCGAAACATAAAACAGAAAATAGTAGTTCATGGTTTTGTGCATTGTGTGAAGAAAACAAAAAAGAAGATATGGTACAATGTATAAAATGTCGCACTTGGAATCAAACTGGGTGTGCTGGAGTTAGTGCTGCAATTAAAAGGTTGTACTGTTGTAATTGTCGTTAAGAAAGCTAACGGTCCAATTTAGGAAGCTAGCGGTTCAAATAAGGGAACCAGTTTTCTATATTGGAACAATGACAAAATTTGGTTTTTACTATTATAAATAGTATTTAAAATTAATAAATGGTTTTGAAGATACACTTAGTGAGTTTCTTTTCTACTACTCAATTTTTATCGACACTTCTTCCTTGCTTTTATATCGTAAACATTATAAAATTGATCCAGATTAGGCCACCCTCCCCTAAATCACAAAAATAACACGTTATTTCAGATTATGTGGCAAATTCAAATTTACGTTTTTTTTATTATTTTATGGTCCATATTGGGCTATCCTTGGAAGCTTTTTTGGAGTTAGCGGCTCCCAAAATCAAGGTTACCACCGCTGGTATAGACTTAAGCTAGAAAAAATTCGAATCCAAAGGAGATGTAAAAATGCTATACATCGATAGAAGATGGAAAGCTAATCCATGCACTCCAAAAGCGGCATGATAAGCCACACCACAAGGATCATCATGAAACTCTATATATAGACTATTGATATTACGAGAAATCGATTTATCATTTCTATTTTATGCGGAAACATTTATTTCCGGAGATACTGGAAGTGGCCATTATTCACGGAAGACTGACAGATATCGATGGATAACTTTGTTAGATAGATCTCATCAATATTTATCTGTGTGGAAAGTCATGATGATTGACGCATTATTTTCACGAAAAATCAATATATAAAATGAAAATTTTGTAATTTTTGTAGAGGTTAGGTAAGGTACCGTACCTTAAGCTCAAAGAATGGTTTTACCAAAGTCTCAAATAGCCTGCTGAACGTTAGGTTAAAACTATGGGTCCTTGTCTTAAGGTCGAGGATGGTGATGAGGTAGCACAATAAAAAAGTTTCATAACTTCTTAAACTTACTATAAATACCAAACAAAACAATGTACACAAAATCATATACAAAACGGAAAACTAAATTAAGTCGCGCGTGCCGAATCTCTGGAAGCTGCTGCCTGGATTTCTGTTAGTATTTTAATTTTTTACGTTTACCAGGTATATTAAAGAGGATTAAATTCATTACATTCTACTAGGATGTTAATGGGATTATAAAGAAAGGTACTTTGGAATTCCAGGAATCGAATAATTATTGTTTTATCGAGGAAGTTGTTCGGAGAAATGTGTATATGGCGTGATCGCCACAAAACCATAGAATACGATGGGCTATACTTTGAATATAGAGGCTTTCTTTTTAAATGATTATTTAATAAATTTATGAGTTTGAATATTTTCAACAATATAATTTAAAGTATTATTTGCTATATAATATATGTGAATAAGTATGCAGAGCCAACAAATCAATTCGACTTTATTGATCCCGTAACTTATAGAAAAGCACTTTTAACGAATCGAAAAAACCGATATTTATTTTTTCTTTCGTTAGGATTACCAGATGTACCTTTTGGTGTTTCTTTCCCAAAAAAAATATCACATAATTTACCAGTAGTCGTTGTATGTTATTAATGACATACCAAACACGTATACAAAAATATTTATGAGATGTGGGTATGTTTATATTACTACTAATGAAGTAAATTGTTCAGTTTATTTAGTGGAATCCGATTTGTTTACAGTATATCTAAATGAGCTTGCTATTAACTCAAATTAGTAGAATTAGTAAAAATATAAATTTATAATGCTTATGACTAGCCCCAAAAAATATGTGAAAAATGTTATTGTGAAGCGTGAATCACGGACAATATTATCCAATTTATTTCATAAAGTATTCCAGACGTAAGACTGTCCAAACTTTATACGGTAAAAAGGATGTACGTAATATTACGAGGTTTTCTTGTTCACTTTCGCTATACAGGGTGTCCCACGATGAGTTAAAAATATCTGTATATGGCAAAACACTTATAATCAAATTATGAAAATTTCTACGTTTGAGTTTTCGGATACGATCTTTTTAACTAAAATATGTTCAAAGATATTCGACTTCCGGTAATTTTGTTATTTTAAATGAAACAACCTGTATGTTAATACACTTTTTAAATCTACATAAAATTTTTGTTTACTTTTGTCTAAAAACTTTTTTCAAATAATGCATACTTTTTAAGTTTTTTTGTAAAAAAATTGACGTTGCAGACGCTTATAAGTTATTTTTTACGAGGATACCCTTGAAGATGAAGAAAATGTTTTGTGTTCGTTAGCTTTTAGCAAGGTCAGACGTATATAAATCTACGTTGAAAAAATTTTCATTTTATACAGGGTGTGTATGAAAAATGTTCAAAGTTTAACTTCATAGATGTCAAATTTCTTTATTTTTTTTTTAATAGAACCACCCGGTTTTTTCTATTTTAATGCATTCAGGGGTAAAAAATTAGGCAAATTCATGTATACTTTCCTATACCTAATCCTCACCGTTATCCAGATATTAAATGTTTTAGAGGTGTGCTCTAAATTTTATCTTGAGCCTTGATACAAGCTCTAAGCAATAAAAAAAGTATTTTTCTTTATCTTGTCAAGGTCTGTGAAAAAAATTAAATCAAATTGTATTTACTAATCATATTCCAACTTTTAGTAGTTTCCGAGATATATCAGGTTTTAAATTATTGTATTTTTTAACAAGTTTTAATTTTTTATGTATACTTTTAGTAGGCTTTGTAATAAATGACACTTATTTAACTGTCATTAGTCAATTGTTGATACTTTCGAAAATCGTTAAAATGCCTCGTTCTCAATTTAATAACGAAGATTATGTAAATAGCAGCAAATAAAGTACATGTTCTTGTAACAACTTTGTCACATTCACCATGTATTAAAAACAAATTTACATAATCTTCGTTGTTAAATTGAGAGCGAGGCATATTAACGATTTTCGAAAGTATCAACAATTGACTAATGACAGTTAAATAAGTGTCATTTATTACAAAGCCTACTAAAAGTATACATAAAAAATTAAAACTTGTTAGAAAATAGAATAATAATTTAAAACCTGAAATATCTCGGAAACTATTAGAAGTTGGAATAGAATTAGTAAATAAAAATTTGATTTGATTTATTTACACACCTTGACAAGATAAAAAAAACTTTTTTATTTTTAGTACTTGTATCAACGGGTCAAAACAAAATTTAAACCACGCCTGCATCTCTAAAAATTTACAGAAAACATTTAATATCTGGATAACGGTAAAGTTTACGTACCGGGTGGTTCTATTTAGGAAAATAAAGAAATTTGATATTTATGAAGTTAAACTTTGAACATCCTGTATAAAATGAAAATTTTTTCAACTTAGATTCAAATACCTCTGACCTTGCTAAAAGCAAACCAACACAAAACATTTTCCTATCTTTAAGGGTATCCTCGTAAAAAAATAATTTATAAGTGTCTGCAATAACTCAAAAAGTATGCATTTTTCAAAAAAGTTTTAAGACAAAAGTAAACCAAAATTTCACTTAGATTTCAAAAATGTATTAATATACAGAGTGTTCCATTTAAAATAACAAAGTTACAGTCGACATTCGGTAGAACCGGAATTCGGCCATCTTTGAAAATATTCTAGTTAAAAAGATCGTATCCGAAAACCCAAACGTAGAAATTTTCATGATTTAACTATAAGTATTTTGCCATATACAGTGAAAAATAAAGGAAGGATCGGAATATTATTTCATGCTATCGCTGGTTGTGCTTTTATTCTACATTCTACGAAAAAGAAAATTTACCAAGAAGCATTCAACAACTTCCGTAAATGCGATTCAATTTAAAATGAATATCAACAACTAATTTCAAACTAGCCGTCTCATTATTTGCATTGATAAAATAAAAATTGAATTTGGTTTTAAGGAATCAACACCAAGAAATGCATCAATCTTGATGGTGCATCTTAGATTTCTCAATATGTATATCCAACAGTAGCTGAATCACAGGGCCTACCTACACTTTCATCTCCAAATGCGGATTGTAGATGTTCAAAACTTGAACAGCTACGACTGTTCACTTAAATCGACCTTGAAATCCATAGTACATCAAACCGCACATGTTTTCTCTAGACCAGTGTTTCCCAAACTCTTTTGTGCCTTGTCCCACCCAAGCCCTTCTTAGTTGCCGCCCTATGTAACATATACATATTTTTCAATATTAATAAATTGAATTGTTCAATTAAGAAACTTAAGTAATAAGTTTTAGGAGAAATTGTTAACGAAACACAGTAAGTAAATTTTCAAAACACATGATGAAAAATTAAAATCATTTTTAATAAAGATTTTTTTCATAATAATTTAATTTTTTAAATTTAGTTGAATCCTTGCGCTTGATATTTGCTGCACAGAGATTTTATGTTAGATTCCAATTTGGTTAGCTTCAATCTTAAGTCTCCCCGTTCTATTATATGCAGATGATTTATTTTTTTACCAGTAAATTTAAGCAAATTTAACTAAATATGAAGATGGAAACCGTAAGAGCGCTTGTAGACGTCCGTTTTTTTCCATTATAAATCATACACCACCGCGAATCCGGCAAAAAACACAGTCCGTTGTCCGGTGAAAAAAACGGACCGTGATTTTTGCCTGATTCGCGGTGGTGTATGATTTATAATCGATGTGTGTACATGCACCGGACATCGGTCCGGCGAACAATATACGCCGGATGCACCACCGCTTTCCCTCGGGGCGACGGACACAGTTCCGGTGTAAGAAAGTGCGGTCATCAACGCCAGGTTATCGGTGCGTGTTGACGCTGCCGCACGTATTGCCTGTTTTGTGTTATTTTATTATATATGGCTGTTAATAAAAGTTGAAAGGTTTCTTTCTTCATCAGAAAGTAATTGTAAATCTTTCATCTTCTTCCAACTGCGTAAAATGAGTAGGAAATGCACCATATTCACCTTTTCTAATAATATAGGATGCATCAACAATGACCTTTTACGTTTTTCTATTTCTTTTTGTTTCTTCTTGTATAATACGAGTTTTTTTTCTTATTATTCATTTCACACGTGACTACCAATTCAAAACTATTAACTAGCGCATGTAAGATGGCAGTCCCAGGTAACATCCACCCGGTAAAAAAATATATATATTCAAGGATAGACGTTTATTGACGGTTCGTTGTCCGGTGAAAAAACGGACGTCTACAAGTGCTCTAACAGTAGGTTTCTAGCACATTTAGTTAAATTTTGGTATTGGATATCTATTTCCTCACGAAGCCAGGCTTTGCCAGATTAGATAAAGTTTTAACTCACTCATTTTGCATTTCTGCGAGTTCTTGATACTGCATATTTGACATATCACACAAATCCACTAATATTGGCTGCAACATCCCTGCGTGCTTCTTTTTTTGATAGGTACCTATCATCGAACCACAGATTCATTACGAGTCGCCTCAGCTTACGTTCTTCATTAATTAAAGTTCTTTGATTCAGATGCGAACAACTGCATTGATTAGCGAGATTGTAAAGTGTCTGCCGGAGGGAAGTTCGACAACGCCAAAAAACCCAGGTTTAAGCTTGTGTTGAGTGCATTTTCGAATTGCCCCCATTTACAATCAAATTTTCTCTTTGTGGGGCGTGGAAACCCTGCTCTAGACAAATTCATATTTCGATGGCAAATCGTATGTACCACTATACGAGGATGATGTATTGATATCTAGTTAGCCTAGACCAGTTCCATTCATAAACAAAATATTGGGTTACCATAGCAACAAACAATAACTTGTTAGAAGTGTCAATTCAAAGTTTGACTTCAAAAAAGTAAATCAGAGTTACGCAATAAATTAAAAGATAAAAGATGTCCACCGAAGTTGGAGTATCGAGCCATCATCAAGTACCTGTATTTAAAAGGGTAAAGAGGTAAATAGATTTACGAAGATATGCTTAATACCTTTGGTGATCAATGTCCTTCGTATGCGACCGTGAAAAATTGGACTACAATCTTCAAAAGAGGTATATTTTCCTTTGAAGATGATGACCGATCGGGAAGGCCAATTTCTGTGTCAGTCCCCAAAAATATCGATGCAGTTCATGACATGATTTTATAAGATCGTCGAATTGGGCTAAAACGGATATCTGAAGCACTGAATATCTCATACGAACGCGTTCATCATATAGTTCACGTCAATTTGGACATGAGAAAAATTGCTGCAAAATGGATCCCCAAATGTTTGAATGTTGACCAAAAGCGTGCAAAGGTAGAAGCATCGCGTTCGATTTGAAAACGATGTAGACTTCTTAAACCGAAATGTTACTATGGATGAGACTTGGGTACATTTCTACGATCCAGAAACAAAGCAATAATCGATGGAATTGCGACACTCTGGTTCGTAAGAAGTTTCGTGTTCAAAAATCTGCTGGAAAAGTCCTTGCTTCAGTTTTTTGGGAATGCCATGGAGTAATCATGATTGATTTTTTGGATAAGTGTAGAACAATAACTGGAGATTACTATTCGACATTACTAACCACTCTACGAGAAAAAATTAAAGAGAAAAGAAGCGGAAAGCTATCCAAAGGTGTTTTGTTTTTGCAGGACAACGCCCCTGCACACAAATCTCATGTTGCCATGCAAAAAATTCGAGATTTAGAGTTTGAATTACTAGAACACCAGATTTGGCTCCGCCGACTATCATCTCTTTTCTCAACTGGAAAACGTTTAAAAGGTCGTAAATTTTCTTCCAACGAGGAGGTAATTAAAGCAGTGGAAGTCTGGTTTGCAGAGCAAGAAGAAACATTTTTTGAAAGGTCTAGAGACGTTGCGAGTTCGCTGTAATAAATGTATCCAATTAAGAGGAGAATATGTTGAGTAATAAAATATTTTGACATTGAAATTTTATTTGGTTCTATAGTAGGCTAAGAATTTTTCAATATATCCTCGTATATTCTATTACAGCAGCTATTCAACTGCAGTCTGAGCTTACTACTTCAGGATTTTAAAATGCAGTGTTGACAGCTTTAACTCATCTAGTTTCGTGGCATCTCTAAACATATGTAATAAAAGTAATTTTTAAATGTTACAATTGACATAATTTATAAATCAAATTATACTTCTCGAAAAAAATACTTTAGTCCTACCCTGAACGCATCATTATCAGTTTAAATAACCTTTTTTTAACAAATTAAAAGATACTTTGTATCAGTTAGGTAAGTGACATACATAACATTGTATCTAAAATCCAACCGACGATCGTGTGCTAATAAACAGACTAAGCGACGGGAATTTTTAGATACATCGTATCGATCAATCATCATCGGTTCATTAATACTCATTGCTCACGGGTAGCAGTTTCCGCTGACTGGTGTTTATGAACATGTGAGCGGTCTTGTGTGAAAAATATCGGTGGATGGATGGAATAATGCAAACACTAACAACAACAACACCATCGATGATTGTTCAGACGTCTATACTTACTTTACCCGCTCCTATTTATGTATATATAGCGAAAGATATAGAGAGTAAATATACAGGGTGTCTCACGACGAGTGAATACTATCTGTATATGGCAAAATACTTATAGTAAAATCATGAAAATTTCTAAGTTTGGGTTTTCGGATACGATCTTTTTAACTAAAATATTTTCAAAGATGGCCGACTTCCGATAGAACCGGAAGTCGACTGTAAGTTTGTTATTTTAAATAAAACACCCTGTTTAGTTTTGTACATTTTAATATATTTTTGTCCAAAAACTTTGTTCGAAAAATGCATATGCACATTTATTTGTGAAAAAGTTGACCGTTGCAAACCCTTATAAATTATTTTTTTATTTTATTTTGACCCGTTGATACAAGTACTAAGAAATAAAAAAGATTTTGTAAATTTGCTTTTAATACATGGTTAGTATGGCGAAGTTGTTACAAGAACATGTGCTTTCTTTGCAGTAAGATATCCAGTTAGACCACGATCGAAACCGCACATTATTAAAAGAATACTTTACAATTTGAAGCTATTGGGTTCATTTTAGATTTTAAGCAAAAGTTAATCGAATTAAACCATTTGCCTACTATAGAACCAAACAAAATTTCAATGTCAAAATATTTTATTACTCAACATATTCTTCTCTTAATTGGATACATTTATTACAGCGAACCTGCAACGTCTCTAGACCTTTAAAAAAAATGTTTCTTCTTGTTCTGCAAACCAGACCTCCACAGCTTTTATTACCTCCTCGTTGGAAGAAAATTAACAACCTTTTAAACTTTCTTCAGTTGAGGAAAGAGATGATAGTCGGACGGAAGCAAAAAACTGAAGCTTTTCCAGCAAATTTTTGGACACGAAACTTCTTAGGTCTTGGAGAACCAGAGTGTCGCCATTCCATCGATTGTTGCTTTGCTTCTGGATCGTAGAAATGTACCCAAGTCTCATCCATAGTAACAATTCTGATTGACACAGAAACTGGCCTTCACGATCGGTCATCATCTTCAAAGGAAAATTTACCTCTTTTGAGGTGAATTTTATGTTACCCCGTATAAAAAAAACTAAATGCTTCATATTGGGAGAACGAGGGGGCCACCGAAAAGGACCATTATTTACTAACCACCTGTCTTCAAATTGCTCTTCTAAAAATGTATTCATGACGATTGAATTGTGAGCAGGAGCACCGTCATGAATAAAAAAAAGTTTGTTTAATTCGTCTGATGGTAAGCGGTCTAAATAATTTTGTTTTAAATCTCTTAAAATATCAAGATTACTTTCACATGAAAATAAAACAAAAAACACAAAAACAGTGTTTTTTACATTATTAATTAAGAATAAATTAATTGATTGTGTTTCCTAACCATTCAAATTCCCATCGTAAAAATGAAGTGTTATTATTTGATTATTTCAAATAGCACAAAAGACATTGAACTGCCACCGATCTTAAAAAGCACGTTCTTTGATTAAATGAAGATTATCTTGACTCCAAAAAAAAAGGAAAAAATGTTATGGCAATCTCTAGTATGCACTATGATGACGAAGCCGATAATGAAACGGGAAAAGCTCAAATAATACTAGACTACAATTCAACAAAATCTGGAGTAGACGTCGTGGACAAACTACGTGCGATATATAATATTGCTAGAAATATTCGCGGATGGCCTATGATCATTTTCTTGGCCTTACTCAATATAAGGGGAATCAATTCACAAATTATTTCCATGGCTAATAATAATATGGGATTGCCAAAATACAAAAACAGGCGATTCTATTTGAAAGCTTTAGCTAAGGAGTCATGTTTGGAACAACTGCGAGGAAGAAGTATGCAGACATCTAGAATTCCTATTGAATTGCAAGGAAGACTACGACAGTTCCTGCCTACGCAAGAACAAGACACCTCGACGTCACCTTGCCATGATGGTAACATGAAGAGATGCTCTAAATGCCGAAAACTAAAAAAAGTTAGATATTCGAAATACAAATATAAAAAATCTGTTATAATTCTTTACTCGATAGTGTAAATGATTATGGAGACTTCTCTTATTGATTATTTTTGTATTATGATATGTATGGCGGCTGTAATCATTTTATTGCTAAATAATTTTACTCCTTTACATATTATATTATTTTTTCTACTGCTTTGATCATTTTTGCTAAATTTTATTTCTTTTTATCCAATTATTTTATTGAATTCAAAATTAAATCAACTTTTTAACACACTGTCAACAACATTTATTAATTTAAAATCTATAGGACAAAAATAACATTAACATGGACTGGAAGTTTCGTTCATATTGTTTACTCAACTTTCTTCACTAAATTTTTCGTTTGATTATATCCAATGAATCTTCCTCTCATCTTTCTATACCAAACTTTCTTATATCTGTCTTCTCTTCAATCCATTTGTTCTTTGGTCTCCTTTTTATCTCTTTCCCCCTTCTCCTGCTCTTAATACCTTTTTAGGTATTCCATAATTATTTATTTGGGAGACGTACTCCAAATATTTAACTCATTGTGCCCTTAACAAACCCAAATATTAGAAATTTATTGTTGACCATAAACGGCTATTATTTATTTTTCAAACCACTTAATCAGATTGGATTTCTCCAAAAAATTTCTGAGTATTTTCCTCTTCCAAACTTCCACTTTATTTGCAACTTCTTTCGATATGAACGATTTATAAATAAAAATGTATCAATTGAGGAAGAGAAACCATAGGGACGCTTCTCAACCCCAAAAACAGATGTTAGTTTATTTCAAAGAAAACACACTGTAAAGGGGCAAGGGAGTCTTGGAATATTTATGAAGTGATTTCTGAAACATGAGCCAATAGCAACGCCACAAGTATTTGTTTGAGGATATGAATTCAAATGTTATACCTTCTTACTTTTGTTGATAAAATGATTCTATATATTATTTATCACCTTAGTTTGTGTTAGATAGTAGTAATAATTTTAAGAAAATAAATTAATTAGGTTAGATGTTTATACTTTGAAGGATATTGACAATTTAAGGTTTAAATTTTAGTCATTATCTCTAGTCTCTAGTCAATTTTACAAGTAAAGTTTAAACCTCAAACGTTACCGGCGGTCTGAGGGTAGTTTGAACTTCAATTTAACATAAAACGGAGGATCTGAAATCTAACTTTTTCAAATTATTTGCAATTTTAAATTATAGAAGGTTTTGGTTGAATTATTGAAGATTTGCACTTTATATTTGATGAATCCAATCAAACGAATCTTCAAATTATTCCACATTTTTTAAATTCTTCGTGGTTCTATCACCGTCTTTGTAATTTTCATCATTAAATTTTTTTGCCAGCTCCTCCCAATTTTTTTCGTCTTCCTTTCAAGTTACCATATCACTTTTTTATGGATTCTACTGTAATTTTGTATTTGTTTAGAAGGTTAATTAAAAGTACTACTTCATAGAAATTGCACGATTTTTTTGTTCTTAATTCATACAACCTTCTTAAACAATTCAGCTTTAAAACCAATATCTGAAAAATTTTGTTTATATTTGTGACATCTGGTAGAAAAATGTCTGTCTAACTGTGACCTGGTAAATAGAAAAAGCTTGTTTATTCTTAGTTTAAACTAGAATTCAAATCATAATTTAAACTTTAGTTCAATATCCAGTTTTACCTTAGGTAAAATTGGCCCTAAACTATTCCTCCAAATGATCTCAGGGTTAAAACAACTTTATGTCAGTTGTTTATGATACATATATTCATCCATATTATAACAATTTAGATGTCTCAATATACAATATATTTTATTAAAACTGTAATTGTTGGTCTCTACTGGAAACTTTATTAATTCTGACTGAATTAGTTGCAAACCATGCACTCTGACCCACAAGCTGCTTTTTCTGTACAGAAACAAAAAGAGGTCATTAGATACCGAATCAGGATTATAAGGTGGATGGTTGCAGCAATTTTTAAGAACTGTATTCATTCTGACAGAATTAGTTACAAACCATGCATTTCGCACACACAGGCTGCTTTTTTTGGTGTTGAAAATCGTCAACCACGTAATTTTTTGATGTACGAAAGCAGGCACAGGTCATTAAGTACCGAATCAGGGTTATAAGGTGGATAATTGAACCAATTTTTCAAGTACTTTATTCATTCCGAGTGAAGAAGTTGCAAACCATGCACTCTGAACCCTCAAACTGCTTTTTCTGGTGTTGAAAATTATATTTCCCACAAGAAATCAGCTTATCATTAACAGTTAAAATTAACTACATATCTGAAGAATTTTAAATGTAGATACCCTACATTAGAATTTCAGTTAAATACTTTTAAAAATATCCTATAAATCCCAGTTATAGACTATTAATTTAGAATTGAATGAGCTAGAATGTACAGCAACTAAATACCCCCAAATAAGCGAGTTTTAGAGTTCTAGAAATTATTAAAAACAGGGTTTCATCATAATTTCATTATATTCAAATTTCTGGTTTTATAAACCATTATTTCAAGTTTAACAAGAAAAATTGAACACCAATATTTTGGGATATAATTAAAAAATATTTTAATACCACATAGTTCTACTTAATTATAAAACATAAAAATTATTGGCTATCAAAAAACCATAATCACTAATTATAAAGCAAAAATATCTAGATATTTAAAGTTACTCCCTATTAGTGTTGCACATTATCTAACTAGATAATAATGTAACAGCAATTAAACTGTTTTCTTTTTAGAACAATTAGACTAATATGAATGTGTTTAGAATACAGTTAGTTTACTATCTGTCTATTATTTGTTCGTTTAAACTACAGAAATATGTTTCCAATAATAATTAAATTAAACTCTGGATTTTTATATTTATATACTATATCAATTAAATCTTGTGACTAATTAGCCCGGGAGTATTATCCTGGGAATTTTCAATAAATCACACTTTAACTGCCATCTGTTGTTAAATATATCAGTTTATATAATTCTTGTGAACTTGCCAAATGCAAATTCGATACAAAAATAAGATAAAATTAAATATCTGGGTAATTTCAGCTGCAATTAAATTAAACTTGACTTAACGACAAATATACAGACCCAATATTTTACTGTTTATTTAAGATAATTCCTTACCTCTTCAGTAGCAGTTTTAGGTAGTGTAGAAAAGGGCCTTCCGCATGTTTTCCTCGCGATTTCCATTTTTATTTCCACAATTACTAAACGAACCTAAATATTTACTCAATATACAATAAAATTATTCAAGATTTAAAATTGAAACAAAAAAAATTTACAAATTTTTCAAAACTTAACCTAAAAAAATGACATTTGGAAAAAATTAAGCTGAAAATAATTAAAAATACAAATACTGATCATTTTAAACACCTAATAGAGGCCAAAAGCAGCGAATGTAATCTCATCAAAATCTAATTAAAACCATAAGCAAAAATGTGGAAAAAGGTAAATATCTTGACAATTAAATGTCATAAATTATTAAGCCCGGATAATAACTCGAACCCGAAATATTATCGATAAAAATCACTCACATTATGGTGCACACAGTTTATTAAATTGTTCTTATAAAGTATATAGCACAATCAGATTTATTTGTTTTTATTAAAGTTACACAGTTTGCCCGATATTCGCCATGTTTACGCTAGAATTCATCTAAACGCACCAGTTGAGGCGACGCATGCTCTTAAGGACATTTGCAAAACGTTTATTGTGGTTTGTTATGAGAACAATTCATGGAAGATGTAATATTTCGACATGTTTAATCCATTGTTATTGAACGTTCATATTATATTTTCATAATAACTTTGAGAAATAACATAATTTTCTTTTAATAAAATTTAGTATACTAAATATCTAACCATATTCTTTAGCAATAAATATTTTTATTTGCACCCACAAATTTCATGAGGTTTTTATTTATGTAATATCGCGAAAGGCGAATTAACAAAAGTTTGTTTAACGTATTTAACTTCTTTCAAAATATATTTTTACTATCGCTGATTCTTATTTAAAATAAACCGATAATCAAATAAACAATATCATTTTTCTTCAAAAAATGTATTCCTCCGGATTTTCTTTAGTTGAAGCTGGTATTATACATTTTGGATTGAAGATGGTGTTTTTACAGTTTCTACCAGCAATATGTTATCAACCGGGTTGAACATAGGGATTTGCACTTTTATATCTTAGTTTTTGAGAATAAATTAAATAAACAGAGTGTACAGGAATTTTATTTATCATATACCGATACTATTCATACTATTATATATATCGTCGAAAGTTTTAAATGTCAGAAATACCTAATAACTATTCTGGAGAAAAAAATATATTACAGACATCACAACCATACCATTTTTTTTATATTTACTTGCTACTTGTTTATGTTCAAAGTCAATAAAAGTAACAACAGGGAGTCGGAATACAGGCATATTTTGTAAGAGTTTCAAGTGGAATATTTTAGAAAGGCAAATAATACACTTTGTAAAATGAGAACTTGGTGAAGTTATACCCCAACTACCTCTTACAATTTATTTATAAATATGAAATATATTGAAAACCATTATTAGGAAGCCAGTGATATTTTCCATTTTTTTCTTTAATTTGCCAAAAAACCCAAAAACGTTGTCTGAAAATGAGTTTGCATATTTTTTCCCAATCACATAAAAGGCATATAATTTTTGATAACGATTTTTTAATGTTTGTGGTAATATAATTAAAACATAAAATAGCCTTTCCAATGCGTAGGTGCGACTAATTGCGACAATATTCCCAAATCCTAAAATTTTAATAGTCAGATATTTCAGATTATAGCAAGACGAATCATATACTGATTTAAAAGAAATCAAGACAGGAGTACCCCAGGGTAGTGTACTTGGTACAGTCTTTATCTGTTGTACACTAATGACATTCCTGAACATGAACACCACACAATAGCTACTTTCGCTGTTGACTCGGCAGTTATGGCCTTGAGAGATATCCACGAAGAAGTTGCTAAAAAGTTTCAAACATCTGTTGACCAAATTAGCAACTGAGCCAAGAGATATTAAATTGAATGAAACTAAATCCATTCACATCAACTTCATGAATAAAAAAGATAGTTTCCTATCAGAATGAACAATGTTTATGTTCCTTATGCTAATACAGCAAAATATGTGTATAACTCTCGATGTTAGACTTCACTAGAAAGCTGGAAAGTCCATATAAAAAAAAGTAGGTGAGAAACTTGATATTAAGAATAAAAAGATGTATTGGCTACTAGAACAAAGTTCCAAATTATCCATGTACAACAAACTGCTTCTATACAAGCAAATATTGAGACCTATTTTAAGTTATGGCATACAATCTGGCGTTGTGCCAGTAAGAGTAACTTTGAAATTATTCAATGATTCCAGAATAAGATACTAAGGAATATCATCAATGCACCTTTGTACTACCGAAACATTGACATCCATTGGGATCTTCAAACAACCAAATTTGCTAGTAGTCATGAACATCAGCTGCTTAAATCTTTCGAGTTAGTCCAACAATTATTTAGTGAGAAAGCAGATCATAATGAGGATAGGTATAGTACACTGGTTTTAGTGTTATTAAAACATTAGACTCTAAGGTAATCTTAGTAATTTAGGTTAGAATAATATTGCTCATTGATTTCGTTCTGATCAGATTGTAATATCATAAAACATTCCTCTATAGTGGTGTTTATTAATAAAAAATCAAATAATTAAGTCACTATCATGTTACCATTTCTATTACTATACTATGGGAAACAAAATATTCACCTTGATTAACACATTGACAATAATTACAAAGTTTTTATTTAAAAACTTTAAAAAATTCACAAATCCCATAGGACTCATAATATGAAAAATTTATTTCTATTAAGAGAATGTTTTCAAACACTTATTAAACCTAGTCATAGAAAATAAGTCTTTAACTGTATACAGTTGTAGATAATTATATTTCATTTCCTTATCGACGACCTCTGCCTCTACCTCTTCCTCTAGGACCACCTCTACCACGTCCTCTTCCTCTACCTCTAGCTGCTCCTCGAGCAGACTCCTTCTTCTTAGCTTTTGCCTTAGGAGTATCGTCGATAAGAAGAGTTTCAAGTGGTAAACTATCTGGTAGTATGAAATATCTAATATTATTGCCTCTTATAGTTAATGTGTCTAAATTTACTGCTGGACGATTCTTGGGAGTTAGTTTCACAGCTTTTAAGTGGGTATTCATTGCTACGTCTACACCCGTTATTGTACCGTGGATTTGGGTGCCATTTTTGAGTTCCATACTCACGGTTTCGTGACTTAATTTCATCAAAAAACTGAAAGGCAAAAACCGAAATAAGGTTAAGAAAAAAAAATAATTAGAAAAATAAATAGTGGTATTAAAAACGTCATATATTACAACTAATCTGAATACTAACCGTACTAGCTTCATTTTAATTCGGTGTAAGTGGTCTTACAATACTTATATTTTATAAAACGTTACGGCGGCGTTTAAAATGCTCTAAACATAACCTAAAATTTGTCTTCTTTTTACTAATATGATAGTTGACAAGCGTACTACACACAGAACATACCATTTACATTAAAGTAAAATCAAAATATCTTTTGCGGCGATAGTACCTAAAATATTTGGTGGTGCGTCACAAGAATACCTCAAAAGTACTTATAATATCTCATACCGCAATTAATGAGTTATATTCTCATGGTTGCAGTCTGTGTTATTTGAGTTTTTGAATTCTCTCAACGCTCACCTCGTCCCACCTCTTAACAAGGGTCGTCGTGAACGTTAGTCATGACGTAATGAGTGATGTTCTCGCCGCGATCATAACTATGGTAGTCGCTATGCGGAACGCTCAAAAGAATATTTCAGTCGCTGTGAACCATAGATAACCTTTATGCGAAAACGTGAACGCTTAGTGGAATGAATTTTCTGTGGTACTACACTCCTATTCGAAAACTTAAGCTCGGTAATAATCGATATATATTAAACGACTTTTGTTTAACTTCTTGACATATTTGTAACCTCACAGAATCAGGTAGTTTACATTTATTTAAATATTCAGGTTTAATGATTTGAACTACCTCCACGTCATATCTAAAAAATATTGTTTATGAATGACTTCATTACTTACAGCAAGTCAATAAACCCCTGAAAATAAATATGAGTACAGTAAACTATTCAGTAATGGTTGAGGTAACATATATTCTTAATAATGGATAACAAATGAACATCTGACTTTTCTGAAAAATTAAAAAATTCTTTTATTACAGAGAGATTAGGGAAAAATGAAATCTCATATTTGTTCGTTTTTACAAACACAATCAGTTGGTCAAACATATAGTTGACATTTTTTTGCTTAGATTCTTTTATACAAAATGCACAAGTGTTTATTAACATTTCTGATGCTGAGACATTAATTACAATTCCAACATTTTTTTTCACTCGAGTATGTATTGTAACAAGGCCTCTATAGTTTAACTGGTGTTCTTTTTATAGCGAATGGGCCTCAGAAAATGATTATGAGAAACTTCTGGTTTAATTATAAACATTGTACTTTGAAATACCTTTTTGTGGAGGTACTTGTTCTAGGTGTTACTGATAGAAGCCAAACTGTTGGTGTTTTCTATGCAAGAGCTCTTCATAGCTTACATCTATATATATATATATATATATATATATATATATATATATATATATATATATATATATATATATATATATATATATATATATATATATATATATATATATATATATATATATATATATATATATATATATATATATATATATATATATATATATCCTTAATATGATAGGATATCAAATGCATACATTTTCCAATTAGTATTATTATTCGCAATATTTTTGTCGGTTTTAATTTTTTTTTTATTGAAAATAAATCGTTTTTTTTTTAGATAAATAAAACAGAAGAAGCTATCAAAACAACATATGAAAGGATTCATGCTTTGGAACAAAAACTGCGAGTTGGTTTTTTAGAAGAAAATAAGAAAAACCAAATTGAACAAGAATTAGTAGAAGTACGTAAATTACTTCAGACTCACGAGGAACAGTTGGCTCATTTGCGAACACATAATAGAAAAACATTTATTTTAGCAGTATCTTTAATATTTATTATTTTTGCTGTGTATATGCTATACATTCTCATTTGGAATCCAATCAATTAATTACATGTTTAGGTGATGAACTTCAATTTATCAATAACAGTATAAGCCCATGGACTTTATTAAATTAGATTTTCCTTTATGTAATTTGTACTTTTTCATATTAACATTTTTCTATAGTTTATATAATAAATAAACAGTTCTAAAAAAGTCAAACTATTTATTTATATAATTGTAATCAATAAAAAAACGATCTCCTATAAAAATATATTTATTTACATTATTTATAAAAATAGCGACTTAATTAGAATTCATATCAATGCTGATGGATCATCTTAGAATTATAATTCTTCACCAGAATATTCTTCATCAACATACTGTTTGTTGTGATATACCCATCTACGAACACTTCGATCCCACTAAAAACAAAAAACAACCCCTTCACCTGTTGGTTATAATAATCTAAAATTTCAGATAAGAATTATAAATAGTTTTACAGGCAAATGAAAAATTTTAATGGTTACAACAATGTTATTTGTTCCTAATAAAATTTCACATCTTTCACAAAATACTGTAAAATGATCATTTTATTAGTAATATGAACAATAAAAGTTATACACCCTCCTCGAGTGCGCCTAGGACTGTTCATTTTTATATGCTTTATCCAAGGCGGAAGCAATCGTCCCGAGGAATAAATGGTACCTCAGCGACGATAATCAGGTGTCGCGAATAATGACTGCAGGAAACTCTTCCCCCCAAGAGCAAACAGATACCAAGGAACTCACTATCACCATAACATCGTTTCTACCGATGTCAAAGCTTTGACTGGTGCTTTTAACAAGGCCCAGCTCAAATGCGGCAACATCAGTAGTGTGAAGAAAATAAAAGGAGAAGGAAGGCTATGGCTACAGAGAAAGGTCAACGTTTAACGGCCTCGGATAATAAGGTTGCCTCAACCTCCAACCCTCCTCCACCCAGTGCTTTCAACCGTGAGTTTGAGGTAAAGTCTTTTAAGAAACCAAAAACCCCTGGTTATACAACGAGTTTGCTCCAAACGCCGCAAAACTACATTCGCAGTAGGACCCGGTGCTAGCTACAGGAAATCGGAAGGACTATTGAATCTGAAACTGGCCATTAGTCGAGCGGGATAACCTGATGGAAGAACAGCTGGATTTCATTGACTTGGTGACGCTCATCATGTGGTCTCTTTCTGACAGTGGAACCAAGCCACCGCATTTTCTCTCTCTTCGGCTGATTAGGAATCAAATCCTAATTCGACAAAAGGTTTAAGTAAAAGCGCTCGATTGCATTTTGTTGTTTAGCCTTTTTAAAAATAATGAAATAAAAGTAGTGATTGTAAATATCCAATTCATTTTTTGTATAGAACAGGATTCGATTAATTATAACGACTATATTATTCCATGTCGCTGTCATAGAACAGGATTCGATTAATTATAACGACTATATTATTCCATGTCGCTGTCACACCTACTTGATACATCCACTTACAGCAGTACTGACAACTTACATAAAAAAGGTGAATGCCAACCTAATTTTAGATTTATAACAACACATTTTCAAAGGGCCTCGGTTTTTGGTAAGTGAAGTTGGGCACGACGGCCTCTCAGAAGGCTTAACGGCCCTCAGCCAACCGCTATTCTACTATGAACCTCAAAACAAATGATTTTTGATCGAAATAAGTCTCAAAATTGTATATTTTTAAGGTATACTATCACAAAAACAATGGTATTTTGATAACTACATGTAAATTTGGAAATTGTTGAGAGGGATAAAAGAATAAAATATTAAAAATTTATATTTCCAAGTAAATTGTTGATTAGAATATTACACAAAATTTTTTGACCTCCATTCAATATTGTTCATAGCAAGCAACTATGTTGTAAAACGTTTCAAATATTTTTGATGATATGGTAATAAGTGTAGT
Organism: Diorhabda carinulata; assembly: GCF_026250575.1. Lineage (NCBI taxonomy): Eukaryota > Metazoa > Arthropoda > Insecta > Coleoptera > Chrysomelidae > Diorhabda > Diorhabda carinulata. The sequence goes on from NC_079462.1 coordinate 20,438,652, forward strand.
ACAATAATTACTTATGTACTTAAGGTCCTAAGGTCCCTAAGACCTTATAAACTTTTTTTTACTTCAGGTGCTATTAAAATAGTTCACTCCTTACCGATGAACTTAATATTTCATTCCGAACAGGATGCCAGTCTACATCTCGAACACAACTTTGATGTCCTCCTAACGCTTTCACCAGTTTACCAGTAAGAGCATCATAAACTAAAAAAAAATATACAGAAAATCAATTTTTTATAGTGTCCAGGACCCTCTGACAAAATGCAAACCACAGATACTAGATGTATTTGTATGTCCAAATAATTTAATTTACCTTTATTCTTTATAATGGGTGTAGTTCATTTCGAAAATGATGCTGTTTGGTAATTTTTTAAGCATATCTCAAAAAACATTTACTTATAAACTTCAGTCTTAATATACTTCATAAAACCTACAGAGATAAATTTGGCTTTGATTAATTTTTCTTGAGAATGGTGCATTTTGTTGAGTTTATTTAGATTAGACCTTAAAATCTCATTACGTTATGGGTTTCAGTTCGATTAACTGCGTTATTTTGTGTTCTTAGATCTAAGCAACCTAGGCGTAATCCTAGAAGTGCCACTTTCGCCCACATGTGTTTTATGATAGCTTCAAACGCTAAGTTGGAGTGCGTCCACCTCTAAAATGGGTTCGAGTGAAAGGTACCGAATGACTAGAAGGTGCAGAGGATTGGAAGACGTAGAAAGATCGTAATATGAACGAGCTGGAGTGGTATGATGCGGTCGGAATCTTTGGAGATACCAGGAAGAAGCCTGATTTTTCATCTGAAGCACCAAGTAAGGCTGAGAAACCAAAACTCGAAGCGCACAACAAGTCTGCAGCTCAACCTAAAAGAATAATTTCGATCTTTAACAGCGAATTGCAGGTAGCTTGTCAGCTAAGGAAGCATGGAACATTCTGGTTGAGCAGTTTGAAAATAAAGCTGAAGATCGGTTGTTTTGTCAGTGCCTTGATTTTTTCTAGCTAATGTGACCGATTATCGTGTTGCTCTGGTCTCGATTGGCAATTACGTCAACATGGCTACCACAAATGACTAGTTGAGCTACACGCCATATTATATCAAATTTAAACTGGTTCGCTAATTATAAGCCTTTTCTAGTAACTACAAACGCTATTGTCAAAGCGGTGGGAAAGGAGTTAATCAAAACTCTTGACAGTGGAACAATTGAAGTGGCCAACAATGACATTCACGCTAGTCATATCTCGAAACCTCGTCTATGTCCTTACTTCTCACGATTGAAATCCGAATTTGTTTGAATGAACTGACACTGAATGTCGGTTCAGTACCAGGGAAAAGACGATCTTAGAGGTGTCCGTGATACGGGCGGAACCCTTTATCATGCCTTATTTCACACTGTACAACCGGCAGAAATCTGTGCTCTATTAGGAGCGCTGGGGTCACATGAACAGCGCCACTTCCGATCAAAACTTGATTCTAAACTGGGTGTTAATCAAGGTGCCTGCTGACCACGAAAAATGCGAACCATGCCAATTTGGTAAGGCAAATCGGTTACCGTTTGGAACACGAATGAAAGTCTCCGCCCCAGGTGAGATATGTCATTGCTACTAAATCGTAATCAAAGACCAAACAAGAGCAGTTTTCAGTTTATATGGAAAATAAATAGATTGCAAATTTACTAATTTACTACCCATTTCCCCTACGACTTTGAAACGTTTGTAATAAAAAAGAAATGCGGGTTCATAGTTAACACTTTTTCTTGCAGGTTTATATAATGCAATAAGTTTTAAATTTATAGGATTTTTTTGAGATATGCTTGAAAAAAGTGACTTATCAGTATTCAAATAACTCTCTTAGGAGAGTTTTGCATAAAAGTAACTTGAGTTACAGGAATATGAAATTGCATGTATTATTTGTAGTTTGTGTTTGGTAAGACACCCTGTGTACACTAACTATAAAAAATTAGCTAACAAAAGATAACAGGTAATTTTTTAAGAATGCAGGGATATTTCCTGTTCTATTATGCTGTAGTGAACCCATTATGTGCATACGAGGATCGTCTAAAAAATTTTAGACCTAAACATAAAGATAAAGGAGCTTTGCATTCAAATTGGTGAATTTCAGTACAGTCATTATTTGATAATAACTTATGTTAGTCATTGTAAGGGTTCATCGAATGGTATTGGACACAAATTGATTAAATTTAGAGATATAGCAGAAACCAAATCAGTAATTACAGTTTGATCAGGATCCATATTTCCCACATTTTGCTACTAGTAACTTTCTCCTATTTCGTAACCCAAAAGTTTGGCTTAAAAAAAAGAGATTATCACCAACTGAGAAAGTGATAGCAAATGGGTGCGTCTATTTTGCAGAAACCGACGGTTACTGTTATTTAGAAGAGTTAAAAAAGTTGAAACATCGCTGAAAAAATGTATTTTAACAAATAGGATATAGATATTATTAGATTTTATCAAAAATACTACAACTATCCAAATTTTTGTTATCTTATGGAATAATTATGTTTATATGTAAACTAGATGATCAATATAACATTTGTTATACAAATGGTTCACTTACTAACTACTCTGCCCATACCACATCCTGTATAGATATACCTTTGTCCAGTGGATCCTAAAGGCGAAAATCTGCATCTCATTAAAGTCTTAGTTACAACATGTCCTTTAAATGTCATAACAGATGTATCTCCATCTATTAAACCCATAGAACCCACTAGAATAAAAATAAAACGTAGACAAATACACATTTTAATTTATAAAATAATTGAAAAAATAATATACCAACATCTTCTTGGAACAGATTCCCATCTGTAATCCCAATTTTGCTGTGCTACTACTTTTCGTGCTCGCTTAATTGTTCCTTTATCAGAAAATACTCTTATATCCCAAAGTTTTATACTTTGATCTTTACTATTGGATATTAGATGCCGACCATCTCCTTTTGAATCTGAAATACAAATAAAATAATTCATAGTGTGTTGTTCAATATAATTGCTTAATCACTAATTCAGATGTAGTAAGATGGGTATGGAGGAGAAGGCACACGTTGACATAATGGTGGAGAATTGGCTAGAGAAAAAAGCATTCAACCACCAGAATATCAGCAGCCAAACCTCCAAAGAGGTGGACGAATCTTGGACATCGACATCCCAAGATAAGGACTGAAGAAATTGGAGATTACAGGGCAGGCTTGGAACTATTTTTTTTAAATATATACTCTTTTATATAATTTTTCTGTAAGGAAAACAATGGAGGTACGTGAATCAAGGAAAAACAAAGGGGAAAGCCAAAAGCCAAAATGGATTGACCGAATAAAGAATAAAAAAGGAAAACTTTGAAAGAAATTATGGTACTTAACAGGGTTGGGAAAATGTGAAAAACACGAGTCCCAATCTGGCATCTGAAAAATCATGAGGATAAGAGAAGAACAAGAAAAAGTATAATTTTTCATTGTCTGATTCTCTATTAACTTATATGGTGACATGAGAAAGAAGCGCCTTAATAAAGTAAGTGTTTAACAAATAGTCGTTTCGCTATTAACTGTGGTAATGGTAATTATTATTCTATTTGTTTAGATTCTTTAAATAATTTTAGTTTTTGTATTTTTGTACAAAAAAAAGGTCATACAAAAAAAATTATTTAAAAGAACACATTGATGGAAAGAGAGTGAAAGGAGCAACGAAGAAGTAATAACAAATATAGAAGAATTACCTATATACAAAACTCAAAAAGAGTAAAATGAAAACAAAAAAAACAAAGATTGGAAGTCCAGAAAAGAATCAAAGAAAAAAATCATGGACTGAGTTTGAAGAAACAATGAAGAATTCCTGTGAGAAAAATTTGAGTACTGTGAAATAAAAAGAAAAATAAAGAGACAACAACAAAAGACAACATTACAAAATATAAAAGACAAAGATGGATAAATTAAAATTGAAGAAGATGAAATCATGGAAAGATGGAAACAATATTTTAAACAATTGTTGAAGGAGAAGAAATAACAACTGAATGAGAAAGTAAACAGGAAACAATACTTGTTAACTCAAAGGGATGAAAAAAACCAGACAACATATAACAGAAGAAAAACAAATGTGATGAAAAAAATAAAAGCAGGAACATACTGCATAACAGTTACAGTTAATTTGCTGAAAGCAGGAAGTTACTTTCTTATAGACTACCTAAGCACTATAATGAGTGGAATACCGAGAACAGGGTTGGTACCAGAAAACTAATTACACTACTAAGAAAAGTTGATCAAACTGTATACAGGGTTGATGAAGAAATAAGACCGAGAAGAGTAATTGAACAAACATTAGAAGACGCTCAATATGGCGTCAGACCAAATAGAGGGGTGATAGAAGCAAACTTAATAACAAGACAAGTATCAGAAAAAACTATGAGAGCATCTTTGTTTCATAGATCTAGAGAAGGTTTTCGATAAAATATACAGGAACGACATATCCTAAAAAATAGAGAAGAAAACAATGATAAACGAATTCAAAGGACTTTATAAGAATATGAATGCTATAAGGACAAGGCACGAAACGTCAAAACCAGGATACATATACTAAAGAAGCGCAGCTAAGATATTACAAGAATGGGAGAAAACAAAATGGTTAGTAGTGTCTGAAAAAGTAAGAACAGCAAAAAAGAAACAAAACACTAAGAAAAACATGGAATGAGGAAATTATGGGATGAAACGGAAAGTAATGGATAGAAAAGACACTTGCAAAGGCAGAAAGCATTACGATTAAGTGAGTAATATCAATATACACATCTTATTCTGCAGTATCCAGTTATTGAGATTAAAAACGAAAATTATCACGTGACAATAATAAGCTTATCTTAATACAGAGGGTTGTACACTCATAAAAAACTAGTTAGAGTGGAAAAATAAAAAAAGTGAGGTTTACATATATTTCCAAAGATTCGCAAATGTTAGATGAAATACTGTGTAATATACTTTACCTATGAATGTGATGCCGTTTGTGTGACCAGCTAAAATTCCGACTGGCTTAGGACCGATTTCCCTCAATGTTCTTCTATCCCAAACTTTTACTTGACCATCGTCTCCACCACTGTAAATTATCTGTGACGAATCGTCTGCAAACATTACACAATTGACATCGATATCATATTCATGTGCTGGTATCTAAAATTATATTGAAATGTGATCAATCATTATTTGATTTTAAAGAAATTCTTACTCTAAAAATTCTCTTATGCCTTTCTAAATCATATATGTACAAAAAACCATCATTAGCTCCACCCACAAGTTCTTTACCATCCGAAGAAAATTTTACTGAGAAGATACAAAATCTACGACTATTATTGATGCTCAATGTTTCTTGATTATCTTCAGTATCGTACACTGGACAAAGATGTACTGGAAACAAAAAATAAAATTTTCAAAATATGTCAACAAAACTATCGACTAAAATATATAATAATACTTTCTAGTACACAATAATGGTCCCTTAGTGCGGACCTGTATATCGAACTATGGTATTACTCATCATGTATTTGATATTTGAATTATATAATTGTTTGGTTTAGTGTATTTTGATTTGAATTTTACTATCAAATAAAAATATATAAATATACTTCTTCCTAGTAACAAATATAGTTTTTTATATCTGAGTTTCAATTCCTCTGTTTTCTTTTTGATATAATCCTGCCACTTTATTTTCATATTCAGATGTAGTCGTAGATAATTGACCTTTTTCTTATATGCGATATTCTTATCGCTTAGTGTAACTGAGAGATAGTTTATTTCCTTATAGGTAAAGTTGATATGGGCAGATTTTTCCTCATTGATTTTAATACGACATTTTGTCCAACATCTATTTTGTTTATTGAATCTTGAGGATTCTTGACCATCTCTCCAATTGATTTTCCAATAGTGTCGTTTGCAAATGTAGCGTATTTAACATTTTCCGTAACAGTCACATTCATTGTTTGTTTTTTCAGTGTAATTTGAATTTTTGAACAATTATTTAGAAAATTCTCATCAATTTTGAAGTTTTATTGAAATATTTTAATCATTTTTCTATTTTTTTTTAAATCTGTGAGAAATTGTTGGTATTTTTTTACGAGGGAGAGTCAATAAGTTTTCGTTTTTTTTCTAATTAAAACAGTTAGCTGTGTGGATTCAAAATTAGGAATAACTAAGTGAAAAAGTCAATTTCTTGGCCTCATTTTGATTTTTTTGTAGAAAAAAACATCGCTTAAACCAAGATTGAGCTTTATATATTACTGTTAATGTCACAATAGGTACAATATTGATCCCAAACATTAGTCAGAGCTCTGTATATTAGTTTTCTTTTTTTACTACGAAAGTATGGTCTTTCAGATAGCAGTCTATTAGCTGAACATAATGAGCAAGTAAATATTTTCTGATTTTTAGTGACAAACCCTTATGTCACACTTTATCAGATGGTTTTGCAATTTCTAAAAAAACTTGTTATATGAAATACTTGAACTTATGTGGAGTACATTTTGTGGATACCCAACTGGTGGGATAAAATAGCTTCGATTCGATCAAATATTATTTGCATTCTTATTAATAGTATTTTTTTAAATAATTTTCAATTAATTGGTAATAATGATATCGGTCTGTAGGATTTTACTTTATACATTGGTTTTCCTCATTTGACTATCATAATCACTTCAGCTGTTTTCCTTGTTATTTGTACATATTGGAGCCCATATTGTCACTAAAAATTCCACCATTATTTTCTATGTCAGTAATTTGGAAAATATTTGCCTCTTGTTGTTCATCACGTGCCTACGATCCATTTTCATTCGAATTGGTGGGATCTGTTGAATTGATTTAATCCTCTCCTATATTTCCACAGTGGATAGTGAGTGGTTAGTGCGCAGTCTCTGAGGACGATAACTTAGTTGTCGAAATGTGCGTCACAGCAAAATTGTGAGTGTTGGAAGTGGTAGATTAAATCCGTTAGTCCACTTGAATAATGGTTTAGATGTTCTTTTTTTATTTTATTTTTTTTTACTTGTTGGGTGAGATTATTTAGTATGTTCTTATTCTCCTGTCATGTTTTTCTGGCTTTCCTTTTCCTTTGAACAAGTTTTCCGATTTTTTTAGTGTAAATGTCATCTTTTGTTTTCTGTGTAATTTGTTTTGTATTGTTCCATGCTGCATACATTGTTTAAAACTTTCTCAGTCAGTCCAGTTATTAGTTAAAGTTTGTTTACATTCTCTTAATATAATGTATTCGACAATTGTTAGTAATATAGGAAAATGGTCTGAGTTTGGGCCTTCAGCATCGTCAATTTTTATAAAATTCATAGCTACTTTTCTTGAGACCTAAAAATCTGGAATTTTATATCAAGAATGGGCCAGAATCTGGGTTTTCCAGTTGAACGGCATTTTCCATTTATAGCTTCTATACCAGCATATAGTTCTTTACCTTTTGTATTGATTAGCCTAGAACACCAATTAATATTTTTTTAATCGTTTAAATCTGCTCCAATGATAAATGTTTCTCCGAGTGTTTTAAAGAAATGGATGTACTTTTCTTTTCTTTAGATTTATCATTACATTAATTTATTTGTGTTGATACTTATATTTGCAGTTTGTATTGCTTCAGTCTCTAAATTTTGCCTTTTGTAGTGTGTTATAGTGTTTTTATAAAATATATTGAATCAAAAGTTATAATATCAAATAGTTATTTATGTAACAAGTGTGTAGTATAGTAACCTTTATTGTGAATATTGTCGAAAAAAGGCCTTTGCACACGGATTGCATACAATATTTTTTCTACTAGCGAAAATTTCTTCAAAATACAGAAGTTTAAAGGTAATTTTCCTCATAAAATATATTATATATTTATAATTATTTTAAATATTTTAATCAAGATTAGAATAAATCAAGAGACAAATTTGTGTTATTAAATTAGTCAACTCTTCTTATTGACATGTATAAATGCCACCTAAGAATAATTATGACTACATAAGTCTAAAAATAAAAAATGGCATAGCGCGACTTGAACCTGGAATCTCCCCCATCTAAGCCTCGTATTCTAGCCACTATACTACGGTCACCTTAATAATACATTTTTTACGCACTACTGCTTAAAGTTTATTTTTTTGTACTCGAAAGTGTGTCTAAGCTACATACTTTACTACAAGGTAGTAGAAAAAATATTTTTCTGTTGCTTAAATCTAATTATAGATATAGATAAATTAAAAACAGTGTTTCATATTGCTTATTTTTGAGGGGAAAAATACCCTCTTATTTTGTATAAAAACAGTTTTGCAGACTTTATCAGAGAAACAAAATTGTAGATTTTTGAATCTATAAAAAAAATAACTTACATGATGATGACCATGTAGAATAAACAAAATGTTCACCGTTGGGACTAAAAGCAACATCTAGTATGCTCCAACCAACATCTCTGGCACAAATAAAATGTTGAAACTTGTATGAACTCTTTTCTGAATTATATATTCGGATAGTTCTATCTGAAAAATGAAACAGGGTAATGTCTACTACTACAATGTAATCAGAATATGATTATATATTATTAGTTATAAAAATTACCACAAAACAGCTTGAAATTGAAATGAATTAGTGAAGAAGTCTGAACTCCCAAAAGTTTATTTGAATTTTTTAGTGGTTTTTAGTTATTACCTTGTGCTGCTGTAATAAAACGATTCCCATCCTTTGAAAATACCCCACAAAATATTTTGTCTGTTGAATGATCCAATATGAAGTTTGTATTTGGTAAATATAAATTGGAAATTTGACATTTTCTTCTAGGGCAAAAACCATTTCTATTATAAACACCACTCTGAAAAATATTTCTTCTAAATTTATTATTAAAATATCAATAAGCAACGTGTAATAAATAATTGTTTTAATAAAATAGGGAAATACATATCCTCAATTTTATATATACAAGAGACATACAAGAAATAAATAATTGTTGCATATTTACTGTACCTACCGCTCTATCAATCATCATTTGGACAACATTATCTTTCTTCAATTTTTTAAATCTAGCTTCTTCTGCACCTGAAGTCTGCTTAGTCATTAAGGAAAACTGACTAGCCTAAATATTAAAGAAAAATTTCAAGATATCTTTATAAGTTTATATAGAATCACTAAATCGAATTCAAAGACATTACGAAGACAGTAAATGGCAAATCATTACACATATCAAATTTTCTCACTTAGTTGGATTATTGCAACTTTGTCAGTTTTATCTATATCTATGAGAAAATATTTTTGGAAGTTCCTTTAAAAAATAGTGTTCGATAAATTAACAGTTTTATATTAAATAAATAAAAATATGCTTTCAATGAAGTTATATTTCAAAGTCTACAACATAAGACAAAATAATTGAATAATGATATAAAATATTTGTTGATATGACAACACTACAATCTTATTTTAAGAACTTATTATTTTTGTCAATATTTGAGAAAAATGTAATAAAATGGGAAAACATGGATTATGATGTATTGCTGGTATCAGATGTATTAAATTAACATAAAGCTATAATAAATAAAGAAGAAAAAACTTTCAAGATAGTAAAAGCTATAGCAAATTTTAATTATTAGTTAAATTAATTAATTATATTGCAAATGAAAGGAGATTAAAGAAAAAGTAGAAGGAGAAAATTTTCAGGAAGACATAAATTTGATATAAATTAATCAAGATACATTATTTTAATTGAAATGATATTGATATGTTTTGTAATAAGGAGTACAAATGGGATATGAGAAAGTTGATGGAAAAGTGTAAAGGATTTTTACTCAGGATGTAATTACAAAAAAGTAAATAATTTAATCTAGTTTTATCTTTTTGCCTCAAGGGTTTTAGGTTACATTACATTGATTTCAAGGCAAGTTCACATAAAAAGTATAAATACGAAAATAAATCATTTATTAGTAATTTTCTTATTAGTAAACATTTATCTACTTGAAAATTTTAGTTTTTCATTACTTCCTAAATTCATTTTTCTAGGTAATTTTGTATTCTAATAGAGGAGTTGAAGCTTATACTAGGTAAATATCTTTAATTGAATTTCTCTAGGATTTCTCCACTGTTAAGTTTTTCCGAATTAATTAGTTAATTCAGAAAAATTATAAATGAAACTATTTTTTTTATTCACATCTCTGTTATCATTACCTTGCCCAAATTTCATGATATCATTAAAAAATATAGTTCATATTTTACACCACTCTCTCTGAAAATATTAATTCTCAAACTATATGCCCAACTTGATCATATAAATACCAGGAATCTAAACAGATCTGGTTTTCTTTCCTTCTCTTGAACAATTTACAACAACAATAGTCCACTATTATATGGGATTTATGATATATTTTGTCTCTATGTTTTAATGTCTTAGACCATATTCAAGAGATTGATTTATTAACCAAATCCTTGGGAGTTTCCATCAATTAGATTATTTCCGAATGATTACTGTGTTAAGATGACTATTGAATTGTGATCAAATAATTATATTTTCATAAATAAGGCATTTAATTATTTGGTTCTAAATAAAATGTGAATTGTAATTATATTACTTACATTTAAGGTTTTGGTAGTAATTTCACATCTACCTCCTCGACGATGAGGTCCTTCAAAATGATCATCTTCATTATTTTGGTCTACATAGCCTAAATCGTGTCTCCAACTGGAACAAAAATATTGCTGCAAATTTATGAATAAATTGGTTATCTCGGCTATGAGTTCACATGATTCAGATAAAATGGTATCATAAAACAAGACTACTAATCTAGAAGCAACTCGATTTATTTGTATGTGTATATACTTTCATTTTCTTGAAAAATCAAGGATTATTATTACAAATTTTACAGAAGTGTTTACCAATGCAAATTGCACAATGTGGTTTAATGTTAATGTCAATTTAATTGTCTAATATAAATGCCTAAATGTCAACTGTGTTACGTTCACATTGACAACTATTTTTCAAACTTTTATTTTTTTTAATCAAGTAACTTACATTTTATTATTGTTATATCAAACAGAAGCCTAAATGTCAATTGTGTTAACTTCACATTGACAATTATACTTTGAATATTCATTTATTTTATCAAGTAAATCATATTTTATAAGTTCAACAATATGAAATCTCTTTGACAGTAAACAAGATAAATGAATGTTTACATAAAATAAGTTAGAATAAAAATAGTGCCATAAATAAAAAGTTTATATCCATACGTGTTTAGTAGACCTCGCATTACGTCGCTTAAACCTGATGGCTCGTTATCTTCGTCATCCGAATCCGAATAATAAGCAAGGATTTGTCCCGTACTTTCGTCGCACATTCTCCGTATATCCTATTTGTTTATTGTGTGTAATTCACAATATCACTATTAATTTATTTAAACTGCGCATTCCATTAAAAATGTTCTTATCGAACAGTATTTACATAAATCTAATTAACTTAAAACTTATTTAAATAAAACTTATTTACGTATTATTTTTTATTATTTAACTCAAGTCAAGGTTCATATTTGATACAGCTGTTACTGACATGTTGACTCCAATATCTTCTTTTTTAAACTGGGTAATTTTAGAAGTATAAATTACGGAGCTTAGTGTTTAATACATCTTATTTACAAAAGATATTCTTTATTATATTTTAAAATATTTACCATTATTTGATTTAAATTAATAAATAATAGCGTACATATCTTTTAAGGCTGTTTTATTTAAAAAGAAGAATCTGAAATGTAACTAACACTAACCTTATTTTTAAAACAGTCAAAAATTTTCAATGTCGAATACAAAACCCATTTGGAAAAAAGTACTTTATGAAAGACAACCATATCCAGATAATTATACTGATAAAAAAATCTTTCTACGCGATTTGAGGAAAAATATAAATGTCAGGGAACTTACATTTACAGAAGCTGTCTTAGGATCCCTGCTAATACTACAAGAATTCTGCAATATAGTTACATTTGTATCAATCTACTTTTATTTATTATATGAATGGATCGAACCAGTTGTTCTACTTACTTGTATGAGTGTAGTGACTATAATAGCTTTCATATATTACATTCTAGTGTTTAGTAAAAATGTAATCCATAAACTTGGAAATGATCTAAGAACTATTATCACATTTATAGTTGTTGGTAGGCTCTTTTCTCCAGTTCTTCATACACTTACAGATACTGTGAGTACAGATACCATTTACACTACAACATTCTTAATGATGGCAATACACATGATTTTCTATGATTATGGAGTAGGTGCAGCAATTGTTTCCAACAGTGTATCCTTGAGCACAGCAATTTTTGCTTCAATTTGTTTAGCTTCAAGACTGTCAACGGCTTTTAATGCATTCATTTTAATGACAGCAGCAATAGAAATGTTTGTACTATTTCCAATTTTATGTACTGCTCTGAAAAACCCTCTTTATTTTGTTTGGATTCTTTTAATAATAGATATTTATTTGTTGGTGTATTTAAGTAAGCTAGCACTTATTTTATACATGTCTACAGTAGTTTTAATAAGCATTGTTTGTCCTTTTTTATTTGTATATTTGCAGAAACATAAGGAGACAATTTATGGTCCTTGGGATGAAGCTGTAGTCGATGATGTAGACAGCATAATTAATAATTTTCAGATATTATAAATACCTTTATCGAGTTTTGTATTGATTTGAATGAAATATATACAATTTTAATATTGCGGAACAAATATTTTTATCAACATATAACTACATTATTCAGAAAATTTCACATAGAATTCCTAGAAATAAATAGAAACTCTAATTCATCCTCACCTTAACTCACTATAGTATTTTTTACTGCACTAATTAGATTTTATCAAATCATAGTTTTCACAGAGTTAGAATGTTATATAGCATCAGATTTTTATATTTGTTAGAATCATTTGAAAAGACTTTTAAATTCCCTTATTGATTACCATTTAAGATGCATCTACTAGTTACAAAATTTATATTTGCAGAATATTTATGAATATTCTGTTGGAGTTGATTAGAACAGTAGCTTCCAATTTGGAAAATAAGTAGGTACATTGGTTAACACAGAATATTGTGTTTAGTAATTTCTAAATATTCTCGTCTATAAGGCTTATTACAATTCCCCTACTTGAAAATAAACACATCATTTGGCTAAACTTCTTAATGAAATAAGGGAGGATTTATTCAATAAACTCCATTTCGTTGCTACCTAAAATTTCTATCTGAATTAAATTTTCGTAAGGTCTTATCAATACTTTTTGACGTACTATAAATTAGTTCAATTAGGAGATTTAGCTTTGTAACTTTATTAAAAAATGAACCTTAAACGTAGCCAAAATTATATTACACCCTACAAATATACTGTAAAAAAATTTTAATTCGAGTTTTCTCACAAGTACAAGTGGCACAATCATCATATCGCTAGCATTGAAATGGTTCAAAAATACCAAAAGATATTAAAGACTAGGTCAGAGGCATGGGCCAATTGGTAGGAGAAACTTGAAAAGAATGTTAAGAAACCCTTCACAACTAGATTGGGATGGAAGAAATCCCTATTGAAATGGACTTTGCCAAAAAATGTATTCTATTTAATAGATTTATAAAATTATCTTTTCTATCAACTGTACAACTACTAATATAGAGTTCCTATAAGTTTTTCTCTTCCATGACATATCCAGAAAAAATTAAGATTTCCAAGACACTCCCAAACCAATAAAAATTCCAAGTTCATTAATTTTAATTTAGGTGTGTCCAAGTTCAGGATTGTGATCCGTTTGAGCTGCCGTACGAAGATATGGAGGCATATAAGGACCAGTGACCACGCGTTACCAAATTAGACAGATTGGAGTACCTAGTTTTCCGTACAAACTTTACGACCAATGAAGATGTGAAGAATTACAAGAGTTTAGAAGCTCACTTCTAACCTTTTATTTCGTTCTCGTATGAAAGTGCTGCCAGGGGAAAGTGTGATAGTGCTTGGCAAGGTTTGTATTCCACTTGTTGTGCTTGTGGCACCATAGTGTTCTTATTTCCTCTTGTTCGTCCGGAGTCAGGATTTAACTCTTATCACATTTTATCTTAATGTCCAAATAACTTTTTTTCTCACTTTTATTGCTTTCAATTCTCCTAAATAATTTTATGTGTGTCCCTATATCTTTTCATTTGATGAAACATTATACACATGAATAGTATTTCTGTCTTTCACTTGATTTCAATTTCCCTGCTGAAATTGAGATTTTTTTCAGATATTTAGGGCATCAGATCAACAGATCATCTTAGACATTTCGATATTTCCAGACTTTTACGGAGTCTTATTCAGTTTAATTTCATGTGTGAAAACCCAAAATTTTCTCTATTATATTCACGTTGAATGGTTTCATCAGGAATATGGACTGATGATCAGTGTAAAGAGGATGTAAAAAAGAACAAATATGGGAAATTAGTCCTTGGTACTATCCTTCACACTTCTTTCCATCAATCTAGGCTTTTGAAAAGACTAAAAAACGAAATTTGGCGTAATATTAAATAGCAGTTAATATATCACATCTCTCAAATAGTGCCAAAAGTCAAAAAATTAGCAAACATCTTTTATTGTACCATTGGTGCTATAAAACTCATATAATGTCATGAAGAGTTACTATTATAGTAACTCTTATCAGTTTTTGTGTTATCATCCGAAACGCTCATTATTTGATAGCTTGTTTTTTTGACTTGACACTATTTGAGTGGTGGTGCGATATGTGAGCGGTCAGATTGTTTATAAAAATTTAACGCGGCCCACGACAAATTTTTTAGTCTGACAAGATATTTATATACTATGAATACAGTTCACATCTTTCAGTAATTCTTTAAAAGAATTGAAAGATGAAGGTATGATGCTATGATCACCCTGGGTTGCTTATGAAAAACGCATTAACAATACGACCGACGCATAGTTGTGGTATCTGATCGCTAAATGGCGCTCGCATCCCAGGGGCAAAAAATATAACTCACATAACTTGTGAAATCCCAAGAATAAACTATTGAAAATACCAAACCATAAAATGCCGTAGCAATGGGGTTTTACTGTACCTCCACATTGAAATAAAATACCATTTGGAAAGTATTTTTTTATTAATTATTAAAACTATACATTCTACTTATGTGTAGCTTGTTGCTTACGCATTTGCGTCAATATGTTGGATAGTTCTTCACGCTTCCTCTTAGCTCTGATGTGTGTGCCAAGACGCCGTTTCAAGAATTTTAGGGCTCTCTTATCCTTTGATACCTGCAAAAAAATTGTATTAGAATTTCTTGATTAAACCTTCTGAATAAGCTATTTTTAATGTTAATATCTAATTATCTTAAAATGCAAAGTTATATAAATTATTAGGTAAACTACACAAATATCAAAATGCAATCACACTTAGATTTTTCAGTCTCAAAGTGTCAAAATTCTAAAATACAATTATAAATTTTGCTTGGTCATTGATATATTTTTCATTTTTTGTTAAAAACCCTTTTCACACATTTTTTGTAATTGACTGTTTTAAGAATTTATTTATAATAAAGTATGTTTTTTATTTTGTTGATTAATAATGCAGCTACATTATATTGACCATTTTGATGACTTCTTAATCAGTTTTCCAAATATTCAGATATCTGTTGTATGTAGAAAGCATCATAATTTTTAACATGCTTATATTAGCTTCACCTGTATGTAGGTTTGTTTGTTTTTAACTCTCCTTTGGACTAAGATCAAATGGCTTATTTAATTAATGAAAATTTCGTGCAACAGAGGATTCGACCTCCGATCTCAGTGTTGGAAATTAAGCACTCCAAAGAACTTATCAACTCCAACGTTGCAGCTCGATAATTTTGACGAAATGTAAGTATATAAGCAGTAGCTAAGTTATTATATGAGGGTGGTATCAATGAAGTATTGTTTAAAATAAATAAAAACATGTTTTCATAGCATATAAAACTAAAAATGGAAAAATATAGTTTTAAAAAACTGAAAAACACACTTTTAAAGCACATCAAACTAAAAAGTGAAAAATGACCTTTTTTAAAATAGCTTAATACAATAATGAATGAGACAGATATTTGTCGGATTTTTAGGTAGGATAAGAGACAATTTTCATATGAGGAAAGTTTCTTGGAGTTGGTCCTGATATAGGCAATAATGAGATATATACTTATTGTGAAAAAAGTGTGGGCCACTGTATTTCGTCTTTCTCATAAATCATGCTTTGGACGTTTACAATAATACTATTTTTCATTCTTTATTTTGTAAGCTTATTTCAAAAATAATTTTCAACTTTCAAGTTTGAATCAATTCCAGGGGGTATTCTGGTCTAGAATTTTGAAAAAATCGCAATATGTGTTTAAACGGATTTTTATAAATTTGCATTATTTCTGGAGGTACAGTAATTTTGTGACGTTGTGTTTCTAAGATGGCCCAGCGGAACGAGTTATTCATCTAGAATTGTTTCTCAAACTCTAAACACGTTTTTCTCCAAACTACTTTTTTTTGAAGTGGTTGACATATCTCAAGTTCTACCCGACCAATTCCTTTGAAATGACTAAATTTTAGGTTTCTATACCAGAATACCCTCTTAAAAGAGTTTTTTCAAACTATATTTATTACAAGAAAATTCCTATATTACTTCTTCGTATATACGAAAATTGGGAAAAAAAGACTTATATCATTTTATAGACAAAGATTGTTAGTGCCATGTAATGTTTTGATGGATTAAAATTGGAACACAACATAAAAAGTAAACACTATACAATAGTAGTTATTGAATCAAATTGATCTAAAATAAAAAAATTAATATTCAAAAAATTAAATATAAAAGGATTAAGTAGTCAGTTCAATGAGTTAAATTTATAGTACATAAAAAGTTCATTCAAAAGTGACATACAGATATCAATAATGCAAAAATTGTAAAAATGATTGGAAAATTACTTTTTCAAAAGCCAGAAAATCCCAAGTTATATAAACATTCATAAAAAACTTATTTAGGATTAGAAGATAATAATTATTAATAGTATCAACTTTGAGAAATATATTCAAAAATTTATAATTGATTACATATTGTAAATATTATAAAAAATATATATTCATATAAAACTAAAAATTAAACAATGTGATAGTAGAAAGAGTTATTGAAGTGAAATAGCATATTCAATTGGCAATTCTAATCCAGTTTCTGAGTTAATAATTGTATGAGCATATTAATCATGAAAATTACAAGATCTGATAAAATTACATACCTTCAATAATTCCATAGCTCTCTTTTCATACGGAGCATGTCCTACTACTTCGCGGATAATGTCTCTGACGAATTTAGTGTGTTTGGTTTGGATCCCCTTCAACCTCGCGGGACGAACTTTATTTATTTTAGATTTGCTTGCAATTTTGGTGGTCTTATGGCCCTTCTGAAGACCAACTGCTATCTCGTATCTTGGAGCCATGCTAAAATCAGGTTAATGATTAATTAAGAAAATATATATCATTGATTAAATAAAAAGATTATTAAATTAAAATTTAGATAATTGTGAAACTGTTAACATAAGCTTTACCTACGCTTTTTGTAAAACTTACAACGTGATTCTCGTGTTCCTAGCAAAATCACAAAAGAAGGATACCACGGAACACAAATCTAGCAATGGTTGACATTTCCGATTCCGATTCAACTTCAGAATCGTTTATTTAGGCAATTTTTAGTGAAGTAAAATTTTCATTATAGGGAACTACAAAGTTATTTCTTTCTATGTGGCTTCGCAAATAGGATATTTTATTGCCTGACCATTTAAATTTTATTTCTGAGTGACTAATGATAAAATTAAAAATGTTTCACTTTCGCAAATGCAAATTAATAATTTTAAAAGCACCTGTATAATGTATTCTTTGTAAAACTTTAGTCACATATTGAACCTTAAACTTTATACATCAATGTCAAAATTATCTGTGGATAAACTGTCAAACTAAATAACCTGACGTGGTGTATTGAAAAATACCATTTTTGGTTTATTTCATTAAATAGTATATGGAAATTGTGCCTATAGAAGATTGTTATATCAAATAAAATTCACATTTAAGCATTACAAATTAAAAATGACGTATGTGACTGGTAAGTTTTCGAATTTCTTCTGCTTTGCATAATTCCATTTTATTTTGGATTTTTAGGTGGTCAAGTTCAGCAAAATCCTCCCTTGTTTACACGAATTTCAAAGATATTTGATGGTGTCATTAACTTCATCATTAATTTGTATGTATCCTAGAATAATATATTGTTATTTTTTTGATATGCAATTTCACTATTCTCTACAGTTTTGTTACACTGATTCCAATTGATTACAACAGCCAAAGCAGTTCTAGTGGCTCTAGCTCTTACAGGGGAAGTGGTAGTTCCCTGGGTCGCGGTGGCGGTGGAGGAGGGGGTTGGGGTAGTGGAAGACCATTTGGGTAAATATTTATATGATTTTTAATATAAAGGAAGTTTTAACAGTGTTCTTTGCAGACCTGGGGGTGGTGGTGGCAATGGTGGAGCCAGATTCAGAACTATGAGAGACATAAACCCTCCAACAGTTGGTGGTTGTCCTGGAGGATCTTGTGGTATGTGAGGTGAATATTTGATTCCAGTGAGGACAACATACTTCACTAAAAATTCCATTATATTTATTGTATATTTGAAATATCTAATTCTAGTACTATATTTTATTTAATCTATTCTAGTTTAATATAAGGAATTTAATATATGTTATACTTATTTCTTTTGGTGTTGAAAAAATTATAATAAATGTTTAAATAATTTAATTCATTAATGATTTGAAATTTCTCAATAAACAATGGTTTTACATCAGTTTCAACAGAAATTATTCTTGTTGCTATTGGTTATCACTGGGTCAGTATACATCTTTCAGTTCCCAATCTTCCATATTTTGTGCATCATCAGCACTACCATTGCTTCAAGAGAGTTGAAGATTTTTGTAAGTTTTTTGTTTCAAACAAAATGGAACTGCACAACACTAAGGCATGCTCGATATTTTCTTCAACTGCATCGTTAGGAAATTATATTTAAACTATTTCCACAAATGTGACATCTTATTTTTAGAGCTATATTACTTGCCAATTGGGGAACATGAAAACGGAAGCCCATATTGAAATCACATTGAATGGTTAGAGCCAGCTGGCATCTATTTTTGCGAAATGTGAAAACATTTTAACAAGTGAAGACCATTTATTGTTACAATATGACTTAGTTTGCTTGGGCTTGAGTCATTGAGAAGGTTGTCTGATTTTGTTTGCAGTTGTTGGGTTAGTTTCTCATGTGAAAAATTCCTTTTTCTATAGCAACCAATTGAGGCTCCACTGGTATCTGAGACATTTTCACTTTTCTTGCCAATGTAATAAAATATGGTTTCAGTAGAAAGTTTAAATTTTAAATACGAACAATTTTGCAATTTTATTTGATATGGTTGAATTTCGTATTTTCATTTTACCTTTACTGAATGTTTAAAAATATAATGAATTAATAATAAACATTTGCTTAAGAAATATATATATGCCAGTAATAAATTTTATTTTTATAATTTTTGAACTATTTACATTAATGTTATTAAGTAACATTCAGGAATTTTTGTTTTAAATTGAACTATTTAAAGTGTTCGAACACAATGGAATTTTTCACTTGATCCAATATATGAAACACTAGTAATATTTAAGACTTTATTTAAGTACATACACATATAAATTAGTTTAGAAGTGTTAGCAATTAATTGTTTTTAAGTACTAATGGTAGTACAACCAATGGTTCATTTTTTGATGGGTTGTCTGAGTACAAACTCCATGTTTTAGCAACACAATCGAATATACCTGAAAACAAAAATTGTAATTATAGTATAATTTTTAAAAGGTTGTTTTTATTCTAATGTCTGGGAAATTGTAGTTTCTCGAATGGAATGTATATATAAACACTACAAAAATACATAGTGAAAACTATCATGTAAATAAAGTGATAGATGTATACTTTAATTTGTGACTTAAAACAAAAGAACTGACTCAGGACATTATAATAAAACTAAGAAACATCTTACAAACATATATAATAAAAATCTAATAAGTTTACTCTTATGAACTGCAACATTGCTTGAATATTTTTTCAGGTCATCTATAGACTTGTCCTCTTCTATCGCTACCATGTAGACACACTTGCTTTTGTCTAAGAAGAGAACGGAGCTCCATTGTTCGTCAGTCCAAATAACGTATTCTGTGGCAAATTGTAGACGGGCTACTCGAAGGGCTGGGGTTAATTTGGTGCCAATAGCTGGCCTTTTTGGCTTAAGGTTAGCTGCCTTAAGTCTTTTCCTGGCCGACTAGTCACTCATTGCCATTCTTCGCGTTTTTCTGAGCTCTTGTTGGACTTGAACAACAGTGAGGGCTCGATTTCTCGGCGACAATGAATCGTATATTCCTTCTATGCACCTTTATCACCTGTTTTCTTGGTAACGACTGTAAACTCTGGGAACTTATGTTCAGCGCACTGGTCACTTCTCGCTGACTCTGGCCTTGTTGCAATAGGGTGACCGCTTGGGCGGCTTTATCACTTGTGTCCATTTTCAGGTATAATCCTTGTTTGTTGTTAACGGAGATGCATATTGGTTAACGTTTGATGGCTAAGTGATAGTGGTGGGTCAAGTAGATGACCCCTTATAAGGGTCAGTTACCCCTAATTATAACTATCGTTAATAAGCATAAAAAAGGGTGTTTAGCGATCAAAACATATTGTTGTTATTGCCAGTGACTTGCGATTGTAAGAGTGTCGTTTAAGTCGATTTTTTTGCTATATATGGGTGATTCCGTTCTAACTGTGATTTTTTGTATTCAAAATTTCAAGATTTTAAAATTTAACTTTTCTAACTTTTTTATGCATATTATTCATCTATTTTACTGTAAAAATAAAACTCTAAGAGGAATTTACTACAACTTCAAAGTATCACGAGCAAGACACAAATGTCGGATTTTGAGTTCCACGGTACTGACTCATTTATCCACGGTACTGACATGGTAACTTAAGATATTAAACAACAAGTGCATCAATTTTCCTCAGTTTGATCATAAACATTAGAATTTATAAGGTAATTAGTTTAAATCATTTGTTACGACAAAAAAAATTAATAATTTATCGGTAAATTCTAGGAATGGACATGACACGGTACTGACATTCAAGTGATGTATGGTAACTTAAGATATTAAACAACAAGTGCATCAATTTTCCTCAGTTTGATCATAAACATTAGAATTTATAAGGTAATTAGTTTAAATCATTTGTTACGACAAAAAAAATTAATAATTTATCGGTAAATTCTAGGAATGGACATGACACGGTACTGACATTCAAGTGATGTAGTATAAGTTTTCTTTAAGTGGCAAGTTATATTGTATAAAAATAATGTTTAAATATCTTAAGAATTATTCAATTAACACAAAATTTTTATTAATTGATTATTAATTAATGACTAGTACAAAAAAACAATACAGGACATTGAATATCACAGTTATAATGGAATCACCCATATGTATTATTTTAGTTGTTCGTCTTTGATATTAAGGATGTATGCAATATTAAAAATAATTGCTACATCGTTTTTTGTCATAACTTGTTGATGATTGCCTAGTTTTAAATATTCATGTTTAGGAGTAACAACTACATATACAGGGTGATTCAAAAACAGGGATCTCGTCTCTGGGATAGGTAGAAAAGTGAAAAATATTTAAGGAGTAAAAAAATTTAGTAACGGCATCCGTATTCAATATAAAGGACGTTGAAGAAAAAAATATATACACATTTTTTACGACTCTCATAAAGGGCACTAGTCACACGGTTCGTGCCAAGTAGTATTGAACATAACTTTCTTAATATTAGAATTATTAAGCAAAATTTTAAGTGAACTTGAACATCATTTAATTTTACACCAAAAAGGTGTAAGATAAAACTCGTAATTGTATAGCGTTTTCAGAGTATTTTGATTTGAAAATTATGAAGAATTATGACCGATGTTGGTATGAAGTAATACATAAATTAAATAAAAAATATGTGATGAAAATTAGGTGTTCAAAATAACCTCCGTTTTCACGAATATACAATTCTATCCTTTTTTCTGAAGAATCCATTAATCTTCTAAACAGTTGGGAGTCAGCTATGAGGTCATTAAAGTGACGTCGAATTCTGTTTTTCAATTCTTGAGGTGAATTTACCTCTGTAGCATAAACTTTTTCTTTAAGATACGACCAAACTAGGATTAAAATCGCCTGTCCGTAAAAATAAAACATTTTAAAAACTTTGGATTGAGGGCTGACCTTTCATGTAATGTTTAACAAAAATCCACTCCACTCTAACCAGTAGACCGTCTGGCAAGAGGTCTTGGACTTGTCTGTAATGATAAGGATGTAGCTGTTGCCTTTAAGTATCCTCCAAGTACTTAAAGAATTCATATTTATTTGTTTTGCCACATTTTTTACGCTAACTGTTGGATTTTGATCAACTGAATTTAAAATCATATCTTCTTTATTAATGGTTCTTGTTCTTAGCCTACCAGAATTAATTTTTTTAGGACTCACATTTCCAGTTTTTCGACAACGTCATTCAATGGCTCTAAATGTATTTTTACTTGATAAGTTTCTTCAAGGAAACTTTTGTGCATAACGCTGCACTAGAGTTTCCTAAACACTCGCCTAAGGTTAATAACATGTCAATGTATTCGACATTTGAATGTAACTAAAATTATCTAATTTAACAAATAACAAGGTTTCAGAAATGTAATTATTATTGACTCAACGTCTTAACTATCAATGAATGACAGTTTTCCATGGAAAACTCAGAGAAAATGCTATTGCCGTGTAAAGTCGAATAAGTGTGGGTATTCAGCTATTGGGGGCGTTAGTATGAAACAAACAACAGTTTTAATTCCAGGACCACAATCCATGATCATCAAATTGTTTGATTCATACTAAGGCCTCCAATAGCTCAATGCCATACTTTTTTGACTTTGAAAAACAAGTTAACATAGACAAATTTGATATCACTGCTTTGGTTCTGTTTTAAAAAAATTCACTCTCTATTATAGCTTTTCTGAAGTTAGATTAAAGGATACAAAGTAGATCCAACCCTCAGGTTTGACTACTATGAAGTTAACATAGAAAAATTAAAACGGATCCTAATTAATAAATGTATAATATAACTTTGAGAAACAAGATCCTATACAGATTAGACTGAATTTTTGTGAAACGTTAAAGAAACGAAAACCATCAGTCTTAGTTTTTTTAAATGTATCTGTTTTATCGATGGGGTCTCATTTACGTGACAAAAAACACAGTACACAGTATCGAGTTCATCAAGAATACCTTTTTGGTGTAAAATTAAATGATGTTTGAGTTCACAAGAAATTTTGCTTAATTAATATAATATTGAAAAAGTTCTGTTCAATACTACTTGGAACGAACCGTCTAACTAGTGCCCTCTATGAGGGTTAGACATAAAAACAAATTCATTGGATATATCAGCTTCCAAAACACATTCGTATGAAATTTCAATACAATGTTACCAGTAGTTGCGCCAAAATAGAAAAAAATGTGTATTTTTTTTATTCAATGCCCTTTATCTTGAATAAGGATGGCGTACCAAAATTTTTTACTGAGCAAACCTCAAATATTTTTCAGTTTTCTATCTATCCTAAAGACAGGATCACCTTTTTTGAAACACCCGGTATTTTGTTCTTACCAATGTAACTGAACTACAAGTTAATATCTAAAAAATAAAATACTAGGACACATTCAAATACAAGATTAATGAAAATTAAGAATTAAGAACAGAATATAGTATATAGACACTACTAACGGCACGTGCTAGTAAAAGGGAGATTTAGAGATTTCCTCAATTTTTAGGACCTTCTTGGTCAGTTCCCCAGTTTTCTCTGTATCATTACCTTTGAGAAACTAGATGGAACTTGAATTGAATGAAGACACTAGTGAAATACATATTTAAGTGAGAAATAACACCATTTCAACCATTTTTGTTAATCTACCAGTGTATGATAAACTTCAGTATGAAGGAAATAAGAACCGATTAAATACATACCTACTGCAACAGTTTTAACATAATTGTTCGGTGTGTCAAGAAATACTGGAAAATTAGGATTAGTAGTATCGCTCAACATTTTTAGAACATCATGTTTTTGTTTTGGTGAAGGATAGGTTGCGAAAGTGGCCATTCTATTTAGGCTACTATTTGTCATATTTTCATTCGTTTCATCTATTTTGATTCGCAGATATCTAAAAAAAACTTAATAGTAACACACAATATCACAAAGTGAAATTCGAAACAAGTGATACCAGAATAGGTTTATTCTTGGTAGCTGCACTGGCAGAACTAATTCAGGAAGTGTACACTTAATCATTCTCTGTAGCTAGTGTCGCTGTTCTTAATAGCAATGCAAGAGAACTAGTTCACCCAGTTCACTGTACTGCTTGCACTGGTTCTAGAGTCGGTTCAGCCAGTGCAGTGTGCATTAAGTGTAATCTGGAAACGGTGGCACTACATCTTCGTCATTGGACGAATGTAAATATTAAAAAGTACTAAATCGTTTTCAATTATAGTTAATACTACAAGGCAAGAATCACATCAAATAACCTCAAATACAACAATCAACAAATGCTCCATTGCATTTGAGGCCCTCAAGTACTAGGGCCCCAAATCCATGTAAAAAAATCGTGAAATGTTACCCACAATATCACTTGGACTCGGTCAATATCACTCGATACGGAAGCAAAGAAAGCTTATAAACCATGCGCGTTACAAAGATATTTTCCTAATGAATTAGGATTTGCGCATAGGAAGAATATTAAGTTGTTATTAAACAAAAATCCCTTCATTTTACAACAAACCAAACAAAGAAAGAAAATAGAAACATGACAAGTTATTTCTTCTTGCTTCAAAGAAAAAGAGTAGAAAAACAAATTTAAATAAAGTTTTTTTATCTTTCATAATCAATTGCCGCGTCATCATAAGATAAATCATTTTTTCTGTATCATTTAAAAACAGACAAAAAACAGAACAGATAGTATCAAATCCAGGCAGAACCTATACTGTTTTAAGAAAATTACTCTCCATTCAGGCTTTTCCGCAGTTAGATTAAAGGATCCCCCCACAAATTTTGATACAGGGTCCATCTAAGAGAAGCTACGACCCTGATACAGGATTTACATAAAGAATGTAGATCCAACTCTCAGGTTTGAATTCTATGAAGTTTACACAGACAAATTTTATATTACTGCTATGGTTCTGTTTTAAAAAAATTCACTCTCCATTTAGGTTTTTCTGAAGTTATATTAAAGGATCCCCCACAAATTTTGTTACAGGATTCATCTAAGAGAAGTTACGCTCCTGATATAGTACCTACATAAAGAAAGTAGATCCAACTCTGAGGTTTGAGTTCTATGAAGTTAACAGACAAATTAAAACGGATCCTAATTAATTAATGTATAATATAACAATCATAAAAAATAGGATTTTACAAACATTAACAAACTCGAATTATGAATTGCGTATAATCTGATTCGATACAGTGCAGTGTAAGTGAAAATGTAATGTACTCATTGTCCTAACAGTCAAGATGCAATGCTTTTCTATAAAAAAATGAGAATAAAACATCATTACTAATGATAGTTTTAATGTAAATAACGCAATTTTTGTTCCTCAAGTCAATACGGCGGCTGTTAAAAAATATTAAATATTTTCGAATTTTCATTTATTAATAAAGAAATTCTATAACTCACTTGTTGGTATGGATAATACATTCTCCAGGACTAGCAGTAAAAACGTTCAATTGAGATTCTTGTTTATCGGAAGGTGCCATTTCGGCATTGTGAAACATTCTGTCCCCTTCTTGGTTCAAAAAAGTCATGTTAATTGAACAGCCATTACCGGCTCCACAACCTCGATCCCTTATAATTTCTTGAGCTTGGACGAAATTTTCCGCACCCAGAAGACTTCTGGTAATAAACATTCTCGCTGGAAATTGATAACTGAGTTTTATTCGAATAATTTTGTTTAAGATTCGAGGGCTGTTTTACGGAAGGGTGACTTCAATGAAAAAGTTATATTAAAGTAAAACAAAATATTTTATTTTTAAACATAGTCTCCATAGTCTCCTTCTAATTCTCCACACTTAGGCGATCTAATTTCCAATTTTTCCAAGCCAAGTTCGGATAATTTTTCTCTAACGATACCTTAAATTGGCAAGCAATGAAACTTACACCTTTGGAATCCTAAATCCAGGTGGCCATAATCCAAAAAACGGTTTTTGCTTTCTTCGGACCGCTTCACTCGGATGAAGTCCATTGTTTCAACCCAAATATCATTTACTGTGATGTATCGATGAAGAAATTTGATTTCCGTAAACATTTTTATAAATTTTTGATAAGAGCAGAGTTTTGTTCAGCATTAAGTAATTGTTGCACCCATCATGCAGATAGTTTTTTCGGATGTTCCTTAACTTCGAGTCCTTGCACACTTCTGGAATTTCTTAATTGTATTTCTTTTGTTTCAATTGATCTTTCAGAGCCCTTAATCAATATATTTCCGAAACTCCCGGTTTGGTTTTATCGTCACTTTATGTACACTCGAATTTTTATATAACGCCTTGTTTGATTTTCCGATTACCTCTAATAATCCCAATTTTTTTTTATTTATTTTCGTAACTCCCCGTTTTTGTTTTTTATAGTTTCTTTTTACGATTAATTATTATATATGAGTAATATAACAATAATTATAATCTTCATTTAACATTATTATAAGGTTCCTAACTCTATTAATTTTGCTGAAACGAATTATTCTGTTTGTAGTCTGCTACCGTTATATTTCATAACAATATACGAGGGCCATTTGTTTTTCAACCTCTGATCGCTCCGTGCAGACGCAACCGGGCATATGCTCTAGGCGACTGTGAAGCTCTCGCACACTCCACCATTGTTGACATTTAGGCGTCAGTCGGCGTTGTGCTACAGCCACGTAAACATGTCCGCCATTATTTATGCTTCCGCCAAGTGTGAATTGCGAAGTTTGATTCATTTTCTATAGGCTGAAGGTCAAAGTGCTGCAGAAATCCATCGGAGAATGAGTCGTGTGTATGGGGAAAACTTCATGAGTGAATGGTGTCGAATGTTTAAAGATAGCCGTAATGATGTGCATGATGAAGGGGACCAAGGACGCAAATCTGTCATTTCAGATGACCTGGTTTAACGAGTTGAGAGAATGGTTAAAGAAAACCGCAGATTCACCATTACTGCTTTGTCTACGGAATTTCCAGAAGTTTCAAGGTCTGTGTTGTACTGTAGATGAATTCATTGGCGGCAACTTACTTTGAAGAGGGTATTTAAAAGCTCCACAGATATGACAAATGTTTCAATCTCTCCGGTGATTATGTCGAAAAATAACCGTAATGGTAATAAAATGATTGTTTTATATAAACTTGTCTTTTATTTATAGCCTATCGGAGGTTGAAAAAAAACAGCCCTAATATAAAAATAAAAAACCTTAATTGTTCAGTTAGAATGAAAATTAAAAGAGCAAGACAGGTGGAATCAATTTTAGATAAACAAATTAACATGTTAAATAAAAATAAAATAACAGAATATGGATTTGTGAAAGAGGTCTCCTGTAGATACAAAATGTAATAATTTTTATTATTTTTAATTTTATGTTTTGTGTTTAGAAAATAAAATATTTTTCACTGAAATACACTGTAAATATATATTTTGTTTTTTCATTTCATAATTTAAATCCTGCTGCATAATCTTCCGCCACGAGTTGTTTAATCTTCATGACAAACACGATCACGAGTTGACACATTGTTACAGAAGATAAAATTTTATGGTGAGTATTAAAATCACGATTTGACGTATGCCCAAATTCCAGAGGACTGGAGTGTCTGTTTAGAGTATCGTTTTCAATCATTTGGACACATTAGGGCTTAAATATAAGTTAATGGTTATTTAATTATCTATTTGAAGACAAATTAGTTGTGTGTAATTAAATTTGAGGCCAGGAAATTATACCGCGAGTTTTAATTTATCCCATCTATCAATATAAATAAATTTCAACATTTCAATATGTTTATATATAAATTGTACTATATTGAACAATTAAACAAGTACATACCAAAAAACAAACTTCAAAATTAACTCTGTTAAATCACATAACAGCGAAAATTAAATATTTGTGTGTGTTCATATTTGCATGTCGTACTTACGTGTTTTTCCAGGATATGTGTGTTTAACACTCAAAGTATTAATTGTAAATATTAGTCCATGGTGGTTATAACTCATGGTATATCCCGGTAAGTGACCAGCGTAACAAAGTGAAGTGAATTTTTCTTCTTTGAATGGACATTTTCCTTCAATTTTATCCGGTATAATATGAGCGGAAACGAAATAAATGTGGTTTAAAACTTCTCCCAAAGCATCTTCTGTATGACCTAATATTTCCTGAAAAATGTGAGAAAATTGATGC
Organism: Diorhabda carinulata; assembly: GCF_026250575.1. Taxonomy (NCBI): domain Eukaryota; kingdom Metazoa; phylum Arthropoda; class Insecta; order Coleoptera; family Chrysomelidae; genus Diorhabda; species Diorhabda carinulata. The sequence continues at coordinate 20,467,210 of NC_079462.1, forward strand.
TTTTGAAAGTTTGTGAATAACTTATGGTAAAGTCCTTTTATCAACAATTACAGAATTCCAAAAGCGGCTTCGGTTGAACAGCCTAGACGGAAATTAATAATTTTATTTAAGTAATTTTTTACAATCACTGGTTTTGCTTATTACTGGCAACGAAAAGTTGACGTTTACCATGTACCGTCACTTTAAAAAGAACTAACTATATACCTTTTGCTGCTTTTAAGATTCCAAAGGAATCGAATAGAATTTTTCATGGTTCTAAATCGGTTTTATATTGATTTACAGGTATTGAAAGCTAGAAACAAATTTTATTATTTTCAAGGAATCAAGATTGATTCAAACAGGGGATGTAAATTCGGCAAAATTAATTATCTGACCTACAGTTTCACGAAGATCATTTTAAATGGTTTTCACCCTAATTTGCATTTTAGTACAATAATATACTTAAAAACATCCCTAGAGTAGATATTTATATATTAGAACAAAAGAATAAAATTCTTGGAAAATCGTAATCATTGTTAGAGCAATTTTGCACGGTAAACTTTTGTTGTGGCATAAACTACTTCAATATTACTTTACTAATACCATTCAAGCTGATAAAACTAGATGGAAAAGGCAACATCTGTATGAACTTGACACTTATGCCACTCTACAAATAATTTTCCATTTCTGCAAACGAGAGTCCGCGGATGACGTATGTGAACGCCCACGCAAAATATTGCAAGGAGAACAGGTCAACAAAAAAATTTTTTGTTTGGTGCCGCTAATTCTATGTTATAATTTGGTTAATTAGTCCGCAAGACGTCGTGGTAAGCTGTCAAAATCGCGAAGCTACGTTCAGGTTTGTATCGATCGATCATAATCTAAAAAATGTATTTTATTATACTTAATGTCATTGTAGTTAATTAATTTCTTTTTTAAATGACAATATCGATATGCCGTCGTCGAGAAGGTGTTGTGTAAATAATCCAAATACATTTTGTTATATTTGTGGTGAATATGTAGTAAAAAAGTTTAGAAAATCTATAACAGATGCAGTGAAGAAGACATACATTGATTACTATAGAGATGAAAGCTCTGGACAAACCGTGGGTTCCAAACATTGTGTGCAAGTTGTGTAGAGAATATTTAAGACAGTGGGCAAACGGTAAACGTAATCATCTAAAGTATAGTGTGCCGATGATTGGGACAGAACCGAAAAATCACATTGATGACACCTGTTTTATTTTTGTGTTGTAGAATTACATGGTATAAACAAAAGAAAAATGACATATCCTGATTTACCGAGTGCTAAAAAACCTCGACTGTTTTCAGGTGACGTACCATCTCCTATGAGTCAAGATGTGACAGTGATAGTGATTTTGAAGTGTCAACAGAGCGTCCACTTTTTTCTCAAGAGGCTTTAAGTGATTTAATTAGAGACCTTGACCTTTCGAAAGAGTAATCGGAGCTACTAGCATCTAGACTCAAAGAAAGAAATTTGTTATCTCAAGGTACTAAAATAACATTTTATCGTGATCGCGAAAAAGAATTTCTTCCATTTTTTAGCTCAGAAAATGATATAGTTTATTGTAATAATATTGGTGGCCTTCTAATGAACTTGAGACTCTCAAGGTACAAAGCTGAAGAATGGATATTGTTTATGGACAGCTCTAAGCGAAGTTTAAAATGTGTTTTACTAGATATTGGTAATAAACATGCAGCTGTGTCTATTGCTCATTCAACGAAATTAAAAGAAGAGTATCAAAACATGGATCTTGTTTTAAAAAAACTTGAGTACTCGGAGCACCAATAGGCTATATGTGTCGATTTAAAAATGGTGAACTTTCTATTAGGTCAACAGAGTGGGTACACTAAATTTCCATGCTTCATATGTTTATGGGACAGAAGGGCAAAGAAAGATCACTGGATCAAGAAAGATTGGCCTTTGAGAAATAACATGACTGTTGGCAAACAAAATATTATAAACCCACCTTTAGTTTCTAGAGATAAGATTATTTTGCATCCATTGCACATCAAATTAAGACTTATGAAGCAATTTGTTAAGGCGTTAGATAAAACTGGTCCGTGTTTTGAATATCTTTCAAGAAATTTTCCCAGTTTAAGTAATGAAAAACTAAAAGCTGGTATTTTTGATGGTCCACAGATTAGACTTTTAATGAAAGATTTCATTCATTCAATGAATGATTTAGAAGCAGAGGCTTGGGAATCTTTTGTTGCTGTTGTAAAAAATTTTCTAGGAAATCAGAGGGCCGAAAATTACAAAGAATTAGTTCATAAGCTCATAATTAGTTTTAAAAATCTTGGATGTAATATGAGAATAAAAGTACACTATCTGGATAATCGTGGTGCTTCTAACCTGTTATATAATGAGTAATTTAATGTATTTAAATGTTTTGAATTAAATGTTCTTTTGTTTTTTTAATAAATTTATTTAATGTTTTTTGATTTATTTACCCTTGCGGAAACGCGAAAACTACACGTAGCATTAAAAAAGTAAGTATCAACTTTTTATCAGGGTACCGAACGTACTTGAAATCTATTTTACTTTTAGCGGCACCAAAATCATTGTAGGCCTGTGGAATTGAATCATGAAGAAGCCAAGGACCTCACTATACAAGATTTGGAGCGTATCAAATGCAATATGTATAACAGCAGAAGAAAGTTGTATAGTTCTATATTCAAATTGATATATTTTTATAATATTTAATCCAGTTTTTTTGGTTTTAAAGTAGCACCCTAAAATCTTTCCCTTTACATGTACAAATATTGCATCCTAAATTTCTCTGGCTGAAATTACCACACCAAAAGAGCATCTACCTTCTATTTGGCGGAATTTACTACCGCCCATTATTAATTGAAAAAAAAAAGAATCAAAAAGTCACGTTTCTATTCTCTTTTTAGAGTTATAATACAAAAGAAAGAAAGGAAAGCATAAACTGTAATTGATTTTTTTTGGAGAATTGCAAGCAAGTTAATCGAAAGTCCTTAAAAGAGCATCCACCTTCTATTTCGCCGAATTTACTACCGCCCATTATTAATAAAAAAAAAATCAAAATGTACGTTTCTATTCTCTTTTTAGAGTTAAAATACAAAAGAAAGAAAGGAAATCATAAACTGTAATCGTTAATTTTTGGAGAATTTCAAGCAAGTCAATCGAAAATCCCCACCAGATGTTTTGTCACTGTATCATGTATTATGAATGTTTTGAGTTGGTATTGCATTACTCACATGTCCTTTATTATTTACACAGATAGATGAACAACCTGTGGGGTGTTCATTCTTCGTCTCTTTTTTAACAGCTAGTAACATTATGTCGTCCATGTGTAACAAAAATAGCTGCAAGTAAAGTAAAAAATTAATAAAACGAAACTGTAGATATTATCATATAAAAATTACTTTAGAGAAATGAAATTTATACTGTTTATAAGTAAGTTAATTGGAAAAAGATAACATGACTTAATGTTAGTGGAGTTATTTTTTTTTGTATGTAAATTATTGGTAAAAAATTAATATATTTCATAATAACAAAACTTAGAATTACAAAAACTTTATTGAAAACATTTTGTCCGTTACATTTGTTTCTAAATATATCTGAAATAGTGTTGAATTGAATAAATTTTTTAGTAGTATTGCTACGAAAATTTATACTTTTGTTGCCATTCTTGTCGTTGGAATGTTCCTATTTTGTCGATCACGCCGGTTTTAAGATTTTTCCAGGAAAACTTCACGATACAAACCTCAGGAAAATATTACATTATTAGTACATTACTTATTCTCTTCCTAAGTATGACACTCAAAATCGTGAGGCGAATTTTAGCTGCTATAGTTTGAGTCTTTTGGGTTGTTTCTCTATAGCCATCTGTTCAGTTTGTAGTTGATATGACATCTCATGAATCACGGTAGTAAAATCCAATCTGGATGATCAAGTGGAAATTCAAGCCTTGCATAAATAAGTCAACTCAGGTAACAGGTACTTTACGCGAAGACACATGCCCAACAGCGACACTGAACAACATGCGTTAAAACAACAAAACGAGACAGAATATCTTGGTATATACCTAGATAGAAGGTATCCAATTCAGATAAATGCACTAATTGGCAGAAGCTCACGTGTGTACGTTGAAAATAAGCTGCTCTGCCATAAGTTAAATTTAAAATCCATATAGACCTATGAGATTCAACTCTGGGTTACTGCAAGTAACTCCAACTTTGAAATCCTCCAATGGTTTCAGGAGAAAGCCGTTATAATTGTTATGAAAGCCCCGTGGTACATGCCCAATTCTATCCTCGAAAGAGACCTAGTGCATTCGGTCAGAGATGAAGTCGAGAACAAAATTTTAAGTTACAATTCCAAAATAAGTGCCCACTCTAAAGTACTCGTAAGGAAATTAACTGAAGAAAACTAACTTGTAAATAGATTTAGTTAAAATATAAAAGCTGTCAGTTATTAATTATAGTCCATGTTGTCATGAAAACTTATATGAGTTAGTTTAAAAAGTTAATCCTTATTGGAGGATAATTCTCCATTGCCATGTTACGTGGAGGCTAGAAAAAAAATGTACTTCTTTGATATATACAGAGTTTTCATGGATTATTGTAGTGAGGGTTTCAAAAAATATATATTCTGTTCCTCGAAACCAATAACTAGCTTTTCTTCCGAAGTTTTACCATTCGCTTCATGCCTTCGCATTTTAGATCTAACTTTGTCTAGTAATTTTCCAAATACTTTAGCAGTCATCCTTTTATATTACAAAAATAGTGTGAAATTCTTCGTTTTCATATATTATACGAGGATATATTGAAAAATTCTTAGCCTACTATAGACCCAAAAAAAATTTCAATGTCAAAATATTTTATTACTCAACATATTCTCCTCTTAATTGGATACATTTATTACAGCGAACCTGCAACGTCTCTAGACCTTTCAAAAAATGTTTCTTCTTGCTCTGCAAACCAGATCTCCACAGCTTTTATTACCACCTCGTTAAAAGAAAATTTACGATCTTTTAAACTTTTTTTCAGTTGAGGAAAGAGATGATAGTCGGACGGAGCCAAATCTGGTAGATAAGGGGGATGTTCTAGTAATTCAAACCCTAAATCACAAATTTTTTGCATGGCAACATGAGATTTGTGTACAGGGGCGTTGTCCTACAAAAACAAAACACCTTTGGATAGCTTTCCGCGTCTTTTTTCTTTAATTTTTTCCCGTAGAGTGGTTAGTAATGTCGAATAGTAATCTCCAGTTATTTTTATGCCCTTAACCAAAAAATCTATAATGATTACTCATTGGCAATCCCAAAAAACTGAAGCAAGAACTTTTCCAGAAGATTTTTGGACACGAAACTTCTTAGGCCTTGGAGAACCATCGATTGTTGCTTTGTTACTGGATCGTAGAAATGTACCCAAGTCTCATCCATTGTAACAATTCGGTTTAAGAAGTCTACATCATTTTCAAATCGAGCACAGATCGAACGCGATGCTTCTACCCTTGCACGCTTTTGGTCAACATTCAAACATTTGGGGATCCATTTCTTATGTTAAATTGACGTGAACTATATGATGAACGCGTTCATATGAAATATTCAGTGCTTCAGACATCCGTTTTAGCCCAATTCGACGGTCTCATAAAATCATGTCATGAACTTCATCGATATTTTCGGGGACTGATAAAGAAACTGGCCTTCCCGATCGGTCATCATCTTCAATGGAAAATTTGCCTCTTGTGAAACTTGCAGTCCAATTTTTCACGGTCGCATACGAAGGACATTGATCACCAAGAATGTTAAGTATATCTTCGTAAATCTGCTAACCTCTTAACCCTTTTAAATACAGGTACTTGATGATGGCTGGATACTCCAATTTTTCGATTTTCCCAATATCGGTAGACATCTTTTTTCTTTTAATTTATTGAGTAACTCTGGTTTACTTTTTTAACGTCAAACTTTACACTGACACTTCTTCAATAAGTTATTGTTCGTTGCTATGGTAACGCAATATTTTGTTTATGCATGGAACTGGTCTAGGCTAACTAGATATCAATACATCCTCGTATTATGATAGCTTTATCTTTTTGTTTATTCGTCTTAATTCATTTCTTTTTAAAGACAAAACAAGACAAAAATTTACTGGTAGATATGAAGTATAGATACAAATAATATTAGCAGAAAATTTTGTGTTACGCTTATTTGAATATCTGGCGACACGAGTCATGGAAGGTATAATAATCTGGGTACCCACATCGATTATAACACCAACACAACAGCTAGCGATCGCTCAACGTCATGGATGTCGTCATTGTTTGCTACCTCGTCGCACCTCCATCAAGACGTGACAATGAATCAAATGACTTTCTACAATCCTTCATTGATATGATGTTGCAGAGGAAATACCGTCAGTTTTGTCAAAAATGGAACCACGAATTCAAGAGACTTCATGTTGATTCAAAATTTTAGGTAATTATGCAGTTTTAGCCCCTCACCTCCGATCACCTTGAAATTTCAATATGTTATAGAGGCAATTATGTTGATTAATTTTATATATATGTTGGAGGCGAGAAGTATGTCTTCACATAGTTTTTCAGCTTTGAAACTCTGAAGAAATATGTGTATTAGGCTAATCCTTATTACTAATTTTTCTAATAAAAATGAAATCACCGTGCGAAGAATTTGTGAAATAATCATTTTCCAGACAACTTTTGAACAACTGCCCCTACTTACAACTTCCTCTTGCATTAGACATTCGTAAAGTAAAGTATAAGTAACACATTATTTGATTTTTACATTTTTCAACCTGAGAAAACTAAGTATGTGAAGATGACGTTTGCGCGCCCAACATATTCAGCGTGAAAAACTGTACAACATATTAAAATTTCAAGGTGATCGGAGGTGAGAGGGTTAAACTGCATAATTACCAAATTATCTTCAGTCTATGCAAAATACTTATTGCAAACTGCACGTATCAAGCACCCTTATTTTAAGCTTACAGCGCTGGAGATATGCGTTCCATAAATCTTGCCCACAACATCTATGGCTTTATAGAAGAAAGAGAATTTCAGTAGCTGTTATTAGGGCTTTACGGGCGTTAAGTAGAATTTACCTGCTGCTTAGGCTCGACGGTAGAAGGCGAACGAAACGCGAAGTGTATGAATCAACTTTTTTACCTTGTAAAACGGAACGTTGGCTCCATCGGCAATCCCTTCCAGTTCTCTAACATATTGAGGAAAATTCTTTTTAACTGAATTTAAAGTTTCTTCATATGCTCGTTTTCCTTCCAGTGTGTTGTATGCTGGTAGAAAATCCTCCTCTAACGATGGGTTGCCATTTAAAAAGCTATGTATTATTCCAGAAAACGTTCTTCCCTGAAAAAAGAGGAAATTTAACACATAAATTAAATTAAACAAATACACCAATGAAAAGTTCATTTATAACAATTTAGTGTGTAACTTCTTCAGGTCAATCTTCATTTATATATTACATAAGTATCATTAAATTAAATGATTAATGTAATTAATTACTTTATTTTTATCACTACGGGGTTTAAAAGTTTACTAGCATTACATCTAACATTACGTTGTCATGGCGGGTCTAACTTATTCAAAACCGATCAATAAAGTATGATTTTTGCATTGTAATTAGGCGTCTTTCAAGATACCAATATTTTCAAAATGGTGGATGGACAGTTGTGACTCAATATTCAACTATATGATGAATATATAAAAATTCAGTGTCCGTGTGTATGTTCCGAATGAACTCAAAAACGAGTCAATTGATACTCATGAAAGTTAGCAATTGGTCCAACTTAAATTATTGGATAGATATTATTTAAATTAATGGTCTCAATAATTAATAATAAACTGATTATCAACGTTGATTGTTGTTATTAATTGTAGTTTCCATAAATCTGGAACAGATGGCGCCTTAAGCGAGTTTATTTACAGAGAACTGTAAAATTTTGTCCTTTGCACCTCATAGATGGAGCCACACTTGATATATTTTCTTAGATTACACACTATACATGTCTTATTTAGCCTATACCACTTAACGTCGCTTCTTTCAAATCATTCTTCATTTTGTTTTCGTTGCGTACATTATTTCGAATATTTTTTTTTACTTCTAAGTTACAGTTATTCAGAGAACAGCGAAATTCATTCACATTAAAAATTCAAATACTATTTTTAGTAAAATGCCACCCAAAAAATCCAACCTCAACGCTCGTAGCAAGAAGACTCGATGTGCACGTGTTGAAAGAGCTCATGAATCAGTCGAGCAGAGAGCAGAGAGCAGAAAGAAATGCAGCTGAAATTCGTGCACGACAACCTTGAGAACCAGGGTGGCACGTCAACAACACATGGATTTATATAGAGAAGAAAACCGAGAAAATCATCGAAACAACCGCGCAGTAACACGTGGATTATTTGTTCGTCTTGTATTTAATTATGAACCAGACATCAATGACGCGGCTGATTCCAAAGTTACTATGGTGCTATGGACAAAATATGCAATTATTGTCAGGCGTTAAAATTTCGGAATGAAACACTCGGCATGTGTTGCGCATTAGGAAAAGTTGTATTGTCACCACTCCCTACTCCACCTGAACCTTTGAAATCCCTTCTTTCTGGAATTTCAAATGAATCAAATTTTTTTTGCGTACGACACGAAAATTTAATTCTTGCTTCGAAATTACGTCGTTTGGAGCATGTAAAGTTTGTGATTTGTCATCTGATGGTCGTAATTTTGAGAAAACATTCAAAATTCAAGGCCAGGTTTATCATAAAAATGGATCATTGATGCCAATGCCAAATGAAGATCCAAAATTTCTTCAGATCTATTCTATGTGAAGAACGTGTAACAACTCGATGCCAGTATAATTTCATTGAATGAACAAGCAGAAGAGTGAGCAATTGTATTGTCAATATAATTAGTTCAAATCAAATCACTCATCCACACCAACGCGGGTCTGCTAGTCACGATGTATAATTGGAAACTGATCAATAGATTCAGATTTTTTCCTTATAATTAGGACTATTTGAAGATATCAATATTTACAAAAAGGTTGATCGACAGTTGTAACTCAATAATCATCACGATATATAATTCGTAACCGATCAATTTATTATATTTTTTTCTTGTAATTGGGAGAATAATGTTCGAGTGATATGGAGAATGATCTCTACTGGGGGAAAGAAAATATGGAGCCTACTCAGGAATAGAAAAAAGCCAATAAATGAGTATATACAAAACACAAAAATAACTATAGAAGAATGGGAGAGGTATTTTAGAGAATTCTAGGATTCAACATCAACAAGTACATCAACACAGAACTTACATCACGATGAGGAATAAATTGAGAGATGTACGTTATCATTGGAGAAAATACAACAAATGGTGACTAAACTGAAGCTCAAGGTATTGCCGAAATATCAAACGAGATGATCAAGTATGGAGGTACCATGTTACACGAAGAACTATAGAGTATTTTCATTAAAATAGTTGACACCAAGAGTGTTTATAATGGAAAGTATTTTGAATCCAACTTACAAAAAAGGTGAAAAAACAATCCACAAAATTATCGAGGTATTAGCTTGATGAGCGCAATACAAAAACTTTTCATTAAAATTTTGGCGGAAGAAGTGATGTCATATGGTATCTCTGAGAAACAGCAGGGATTCAGAAAGAACAGGTCTGCTATAAATGCTATTTTTGTAATCCTCCAAATTACGGAAAAGTCTATATAAACATGAGACATCTAGGATTTATGAGATGGGCGAGAAATCGGCGAAGGGAATGGAGAGACAACGTTGACAGAATGTCAGATGATAGGTTGGCAAATATTGCAAGGGAAGAAAAACCAAATACATCCCGACCAACTAAAAGATGGTATGAAAGCTGGTCTTCATCATCCCAGCTGCTGCTAGGAAACCATTGATGCAAACACAGGACTAACTACCCTAACGTAGGAGCCTTTGAGGTGTCAATATTTACACAAAGGTCGATAGACAATTATAACTCAATATTCATCGCAATATATAACATGGAATTTATTATCATTATTATTAATAGATATATAATAAATAGCTAATCAAGAACTTTAATAGCGAGAGACCAAAAAAGTGTTGAAGACATAAATGACCTCAGCTTCGAAGTATTCGGCAACTTTAAATACATGGAAATAATACGGTGATGAAACTAGGGCTCTTTTACTATGAACCGACATCCAAAAGAAATTCCTTGGGGGGATACGGTTAAGAGAGCGTGTACCAAAACGATATGTATTATGCAAATATCACGAAAAGCATCATAAGAGTGATGGCTACAATAATTTGGGACTGCAAGTGTATCCTTTTGAATTACTTTAATGAATAAAATATTACCGTGAACACGGCATATTCCTCTGACTTACTAGGAAAGATGTATCAATAAATTATCGAAAAAGGCGAGGTAAAATGGCCCGAGGCATAAAGCAAGCGTACACTTGCTTCATGTCAACGCTCCAGTCCACACTGCTTCTCTTTCCAAGGCTACTGTACACCAAAGTGGCTTCACAGAGATTGAATACCCACCATACAATCTTAATCTCGTTCTGTTCGACCATTTATTGTTCGCAAAGCTAAAGGCCGACTAAGGGGTGAGAGATTTAATAGCGACGATGAAATTAAACAGATGTTGTACGAATATTATAATTTTAAACGTTGTTGATGTTCTGCAAAGTGTGAGGGAATAAAGGGGAATATATTGAAAATTTTTATTTATGACTTGAGAAAATGAGCCGAGCAATCAAATTAAGAGTCTGTAAAACTAAAAGAAGAGGATGTATTGATATTTAGTTAGCCTAGACCAGTTCCATGCATAAACAAGTGTCAGTGTAAAGTTTGACGTCAAAAAAGTAAACTAGAGTTACGCAATAAATTAAAAGAAAAAAGATATCCACCGAAAATGTGAAATGTTTGAATGTTGATCAAAAGCGTGCAAGGGTAGAAGCATCGCGTTCGATCTGTACTCGATTTGAAAACGATGCAGACTTCTTAAACCGAATTGTTACTATGGATACTTGGGTACATTTCTACGATCCAGAAAAAAGCAACAATCGATGGAATGGCGACAGTTTTTTGGGATTGCCATGGAGTAATCATGATTGATTTTCTGGATAAGGGTAGAATAATAACTAGAGATTACTATTTGACATAACTGACTACTTTACGCGAAAAAATTAAAGAGAAAAGACGCGGAAAGCTATCCAAAAGTGTTTTGTTTTTGCAGGACAACGCACCTGCACACAAATCTCATGTTGCCATGCAAAAAATTCGTGATTTAGGGTTTGAATTACTAGAACACCCCCTTATTAACCAGATTTGGCTCCGTCTGACTATCATCTCTTTCCTCAACTGAAAAAAAGTTTAAAAGGTCGTAAATTGTCTTTTGACGAGGAGGTAATAAAAACTGTGGAGTTCTGGTTTGTAGAGCAAGAAGAAATATTTTTTTGAAAGGTCTAGAGACGTTGCAGGTTCGCTGTAATAAATGTATCCAATTAAGAGGAGAATATGTTGAATAATATATTTTTATATTGAAAATTTTGTTTGGTTCTATAGTAGGCTAAGAATTTTTCAATATATCCTCGTAATTAGGAAAATACATGGAAAGGTCAAAGCTGAAAATTATTAGTATGGAGAATTTATGAATTATAGAATTAACAATATAATTAAAAATGAGGGTATAGTAAACAAAATGGAATTAAAAAGATTACGATGGAACGTACACATTAACAGAATGAAGAAATGAAGAAACGACAGTGGAAAAAGGAAATTACAGAATGGAGACCGAACGAAGACTGCAAGGAAGACTAAAAAGTAGATGGGAAGATCAGATTGTCGAGAATATGAAAAGTCAAGGAATACGTGACTGGAACAAACAGATGCAGAGTGAAATAGACAACAATATTCGACGCTGCAAAACATGTAATAAGTAGTGATAAAGTGTGGGCTGACTCCCACAAAATACAGGGTCAGAAGAGTAATATTTGCTTGGCAATAATTTTAAATAGAATTCGATTGGAATTCAAATTATTTCTAATTAACGTAAATCGATCAGTGCCCTTGAGAACGCGCCTTTATCAATCATTTCTTGTTGAAGAAGAAATTACTACATTTTGTAACAAAAAATGCACTATTTATAGCTAGACTTATCATTTATTAGTATTCAATATTCAATTCATTCAATATTTACTATACAATATGTAAATAATTAATCGATACATTTAATCAACTTCCTAAATGTGCATATTGACATAATTGCATATGACACTGAAAATTGGAAAAATATGGTAGGAGAAAGTACAAAACTTATCGCATTAACTCTAATAAATAGCTTAGCTAAATAAACAATAATATTAAATATTTCATAAGCAGGACGAATTTTTATTCCAATTCACTATTTTTTCAAATGACGACGATACCCCAATTTTTTTAATGGAGTACCACTGATTTCAAACATGTGTAGAACATCGCTTCAAGTTAATTAATAGAGGGTACTTAGTCAAAAATACGAGAATTTCAAAATATAATATTATTAATTAAACTAAAAAAATAAACGTAACACGTTAAATGGAATTAATTATTCTTTTACACGTAATGGGAGCGGCAGCATAACTTCGAAACTTAATAAAATGCATTGTATTGCTCAGAAAGTTTTAATTTTCGAGAGCATATCATTTAGGCGATGTTCCCTATTCTCAATTTCTGGCGTTTGTAATGATTCTCTCAAGAATAGCAGGCGTTCTGATGGTAATTTTTATTGGATATTGTTTTGTATCCTGAAGGGTAATACAAATAGAAAAAACTATGAGGAGTTTTGGGAAGTGTTATCTCCAAACAGCCATCGATACTATTGCGGTCTGTGTCGTTGCATCGTCTTATTGGAACCAAATCCAGCACCAGCCGTGCGAAATAACTTTTTGTTTACATAGTAGCCCGAATTCACTAATACTTCATTTTCATTGAAGAACCAGGTAACAATAATTGAAGATGAGGAAACTGCACTGTGACTTAGGACTTTTTTGCAATTCCCAAGGATTGACGTCACTCCATCTGCATATGTTTTATTTATCAATTTATTCATTATCACTAAAAAAAGGGAATCTCATACGCGTTCTTCTGTGAATTACAGTCACGTTCAAGCAGTTCCTGCACAACCTCCATATTTTGAAATGTATGCCTTCATATAGAATTCTCTTCACAGAACGATTGAAAAGTCGAAGGGCAGACTTTACAAATTTTGACATGTAAGACATATTTTCAATGAAATATCTTATTTCTAAAGTTAATTATTCTTCTGTTTTCACTATAAGAATGAAAACTAAATTAAATCTGGTCTCTATATCCTTCACAGCAGTGTTGTACACTATTAACGGTAGGCCCTTTTATATGACGGAATTAGGCATGTACCGTGAAGCACAAACTGAAAATCAAATTTGAGTATAATTTTGTGATTTCTATATTATATTTGTAGACATAACCATATTTCTTATGTACAAATGAGATTTATAATAGTATAGCTAACAAGCTAAATAGATTAGAACTACATCTTTGCTCTGTACTTGTGTGCACCAGCAGTTATTCAGTGTAATTGGAGGATACTGGTCTCTTATTGGAGTAAATATATGTTGAGATTTCAATTTATTGGTTTTCCTTTTCCATTTCTTCAGCCATGCTTCTATTTTGCTTAAATTATTTTTCAAACTTTTGAATTGTGGTGAGACGCTAGTATTGCTGTGTCTATGGTTAGCAAGTCAGAGGTAAGAGACAGATACAGTATTTATCCCAATACGCTTCCTTGGAGTACTTTGGACACAAATAGGTGTATAGCAATATGTGATGTTTTACGAGAAAGAATCTGTTATGCAAGTAGGTCTGTGATAATTCATAAAAGAGATATGGTTGTACTTTATTGAGAAAGACCGAAATAGACCTATAATTTTAAATTGATTACATATCAAACGAGACCTAAAAACAAGACGATTCATTACAAAAAAAAAGCAATAATTTTTTTAATCATTTTGGACTTCACTTCTAGCTTGACTACTTGATGAACTTGTTCCATTGTGAGAAATCCGAATTGATGGTGAGTTAACTAGCATGCTATTTTTTTTAATAAGTTTATCAAAAACTTTGTATAGTATTGTATAGGTATATAGGTTTTTGGACCTAAATGCGTTCAATTCTTTTTTATTTTTGCCAGGTCTCGAGAGCATTTTTATTTCAGTAGCTTTCCATCGTTGGAAAAAATGTCTTGGTTGAACGATTCCATCAAATATTTGTTGAATTGTTATTATTCGTTTTCTTGTTAGCTTCTGAAGAATTCTGCTTGTTGTGAGACCGCTTCTCGATGTTTATTTACGATGAAATTAACGTTTATATGAAATTATTTTATATAAAATGATTTATTTTATGCAGATAAAATGATTAACAATGTTGCTAATAACATGCAAACTCTAGTTTATTGCGAGAAATTATCGTTAATCTAGTTTGACCAATTCCTTTTGCATAATTCGTTGTGTTCATACACTTCTTAAAGCTGGTGACCGAAATTCAAGGCAAATTTTTTAGAAATGACCTTGTATCAAAGTTTTTCATTGAAAATATAATTGAAGATTACTAAAATCGTTTTACTTTTTTATAACTTCGAATCCAATAATTATCACAACAAAATAAACAGTAAACAGCTCATCATTTGCATATTTTAAAGGCTTCATACTTTCGATTTTAATACAAGGTGATCTATAAATATGTACATTAACATCTAGAGGTGATTCAAAATCAATAATATGTTTTAAGTAGAAAGACAGTCCCATAAGTACCATGCTCAAAGTCCGATGGAGCCAGTATCCATTAGCAATTTTCTATCGTGTAGTCATTGAATTAGTATTAGAGATAGAGACAGCAAGTTATGGGAGCTTGTTCAAGTAGGCCCGAACTGATAATAAAGAACATCGGCATACTTCGAGGATGGTCTCAAAAGTACCTGGCCTAATATATAGATAGCGTTAGTTGTAGAAAATTACTACTGTATTAGAAAGTACACAGTCTATACAGCAGTTTGAAGAGGCCACATCGTTTAGTATTTGTTTGGCAGCCATTAATATTGAACGTTTTCAGTGAATTTGTACACATGGAAAAAATTGGTCATCGTTATACGATACCATATTTTTATTTGAAAGGCCTTAGCCCAACCAATAAAAAAGCTGAACTAGATTGAGAAAAAGAAAAAACTATAAACGGCGCGTATTATGGAACTTATTGCAACGTTTGAGCGAAGAAATCAAGCAAAAACGGCCATATTTGGCTGAGAAGATAGTGTTGTTTCATCAAGAAAATGTACCTGCTCACACATCCGTTATTGCAAAGGCCAAAATTAATGAATTAAACTTTGAATTGCTATTTCATCCACCCTCTTTACCAGATTTAGCCTCCTCGGATTATATTCTGTTCCTAGGCTCGAAAAAAGGGCTCGGTTATCAAATATTTTTCAATAATAATGTCGGTAGTTAATCGCTATTTTGAGGAGCTTTACGATTCTTATTATAAAAAGGGTATCGAGCTTATTGAACATTGTGTTTTCTTTGTTGGATCAGGAACTACTGGGACCATCCTATGGATAATGGTAGAGTTACTATTGAAATTCCAGCCGGACTGAGCAAGTAGCTTTGTTTGAGCGAGTGTGGAAACTGACGATTCCGCGGATTTCAGAAAAACGGGAAAAAGAGTAAAATAAGTCAATTCAATTATTTAAGAAATTGACCAGCGAAAAGTGTTTGAATGCTGGTTACATGTCGGCTTTTGATGAATCGCATCTAGGTGCTTCAAAATTATCATTATTATTATCACGTGACAAAAGTTCACGATTTTGCATTAGCAGACCGCAGATAGCTGAGACAGTAGGAAGGGATCAATTCCATTATGAAGTTATGGGTACGACAAAGCTGTCAGCGCGATGGGTACACATTTGCTCACTTCGCACAACAAGCGCAATCTTGATACCAGTTCAGAGCAGTATTTGATGCTGTGTAAACGAAATCCTAACAATTTTTTCTTCCGTTTCGTGAGAATAGACTATACATTTACACACCAGAGACCAAGGAACAATCGAAACAGAGCGTGCTCCAAAAAAGGTCTATGTTTTATAGTGATAGCAACCGTTTTCTGGTATTCACAAGGTGTGATGTGTATCAGCTACTTAGAGAAGGACGATTGAAGAAAAAATGACCCCATTCGTGAAAAAAAAACTTCTCGACCATGGTAAGTTATCGGTTCCTACGTCCGTCTTATCCACGACGAAATTGTTCGAATTGGTAAACGAAATGCTGCCCCTTCCACAATATTCTATATTTTTAATTTTATAATACGGGATATACGATTCTTCAAAGAGGTGAATTGTGAATATGATTTTTCCAAATAACTGCCTAACGGTTTTAATAACAGATTCCCATATTTTGGGAAGAAGTGATTATGATAATCATTTACACTATCCTGCAATCTATATGAATACAGGATAATTATGGAGAACATTTTTTCAGAATTAATCTTCTGAAAATTGTTTTTTGAGACTTTTCTATGCAAAGAAGTACTCTTTAAAATGCGGAATACATGTCAAATTAGGTTGGAATTTCTGAAGCAGTTGGTGTTATTCATACTGAACACTTTACCACTACACCAACACTCACAACAACACTGCATGACGCAGAGACTGAAGGTAAACTTAGTCTCTGAAGACGACAACTTGGTTATCGAAACGCGTGTATAATTTTTTGAGTTTTGGTGTAGTGGTAGCGAGAACAGTGTGATCAGTTTAATACCAAAACTACCTTGTATTGATATGGGACGGGTAAGTGAAGATATAAACTTAATAATTCTTTTATCTCACAATAATTTCCTTCATATGAATTAAGAAGATATTTAATTCACCCCTTTAAAAATGGTATTATCCTTATTATTCAGTTTTAAAAAAAAAGAAGTGTGGATGAAGAGGTATTCATTTTATTCGAACTCTTAGCTTTAGAAACTAATAATTTATTCACATTCTTTATTCCACTGTTGTGTTTTCAATTCAATAATTTTCAAACTTAAAACACTTACTTAAAATAGATGTGTTCTTTCTTTATTAAATTCAATTAAAATAAGCACTATAATGTCCAGACAAATATTACTTACATAAACGCATAACTTTTTGGTTTAAAATTAAGCCTCTTACATTTTATCCTTAATATATATCATATGTTTAGAATTTATTCCTATTAGATACCTTTTTTTTTTCACTAAATTTAAGTAATTTTCTTCTAGTTTATAAAAATAGTACACAATGAAGCTTGTTTATGTCTGCCTATCAAAAAGCTATTCTAATTTCGTGACCCTTGTTTATGTTCGTTATTGTATTTCAGGATATATAAGGATGAATGGAGTTAAACATTTTTAGATATTTGTATAATAACATATATTCTAGTACTACCGAGTCAGAATACAACAGTATAATGTCATATAATTACACCGATAATACTTATTTCAAGCTCGTTAATTTCAAATAACTACAATTATTACTTTATTACATGAGTTATTTATTGAAATAATATTCACATTATTTAATTTTTCATCTACTCTTATTCATTTAAATTGCAGAATTCTTGAGAAATACCCTGATTGTTAATATTATTTTTATTAATAATTATTCTGTAGCATATATGAATTCAGTAATTACTATATTATCAAGGGTACATAAAGTGTAATGAATCTGATTAAAGAGAAACTTGAAAAACTCTGAACATAATCAAATACATTGAAAAAAATATTGATACATACATACCTTAATCATAAAAAAAGACCTAGATAATTTAAGTGAAATCTATATTCTCTTATAAATTCAAAGTATAATTAATCTTTTTTTTAACATTTAAAAAGTTAAAATGTTTTGTAATTAATAACTACTACTATGTCACAAATTTGTCCCTCTTGTAATTAAAAGCTTAATTAGCATATGAGTCAGTTCATTGAAAACATTCTAAAAAAACGTATTACGAGGGTTGCTACTGTTATAAGATAGACAAATGAAAAAAAAATATTTACTATTGGATAAGGCATTATTTTTTTTAAAATATTCTCCAGTACGATCAATACACTTTTAAATGCGTTTAAACTAATTGTCGAATAATTTTTTCCAAAACATGTGATTTGAACATATAGAACGTATAGAAAAACGTTGACTTCGCAATTTATTTTTGATTTGCGGAAATAACATGAAATCATTCGATATTTTGACTATTCAAAAACGTTTTTCATTTGAACTGATCTGTGAGAGCTCGCATTGTCGTCGTGGAAAATGATTACTGTTCTGCGATTCAAAATCGACCGTTGCACTAATGGAACGGTGGTGACAGGCTCAGTTATTCCGAGAAAACAGGCGACAATTTTGGTTCGAAGTTCTTTGTGCCGGAAGAACTTTTGTTGGAATTGATTAGTCTTGATAGACCCATACAGTCGATTGTGTTTATTTTCAGGTTCATATGCATAGATCCGCGATTCGTCGCCTGTCACGACTTTTTGCACCGCGACTTAATTTTCCCAGCATTTGTTTGCACCAATCGACACGACTTTTGTTTTGAACGATTGTCAAGTTATGTGGTGTCCAATGCCAACATCTCTTTTTGACAGACAATTTTTAATGTATTCGAGTGGAACTAATGCGCAAGTATACCTCAATCTCACGGTACGGCACATGACGATCTTTCATAATCAGTTTAAGCACAGCATCGATGTTTTCTGGCACAGCAGCCGATACGATCATTATGATATTCATCCTGTAACGAAGGGTGACCACGATTAAATTCGGAAAACCAGCGGAACATGGTGGCTTAAGATGGTCCTTTATCACCAAAAGTTAAAGCGAGTTATTTGGTTTAATACACTTCGAAAGTCTTAGAAAATAATCGCATCAAAATGTTCGCGATTTAATTTTATTTTTTGACCAAGATGAATGTTTCAAGTATCTGTAAGCACTCGTATACAACACTTTCTAAATACGTTTATAAATAAAAAAATTAAACTTATTTATTTGCCAAATATCGTATGATTTAGAATCCACCGACTGTTCTGTCGGTCAGGTCTCTCCGATCATAAAGTAGTGATTACAAAATTTTCGGTAAAATCGAATACTAAAAATGCTTCTCGCAAATTATGCCGTATCTTTTCGGAGAAAAGTTTTCAAAACTTCAAGCACTGTTGTCAAACCACTAACTGGAACATGCTCTCTAGTGATGTGGACGAATTTTCTAGATTCATAAAACACTAACTAGTCTCGCATCCTCTTTTTTCTCTCGGGCGTATTGAAAATAAGTAAAATAAACACATGGTCCATTAAAGGTTTACGTATATCTGCAAAGAATATGCGATCTTTATCTCACCTAAGGAAATTCTCGGATAGTGTCATCTTCACAAATTACGTGAAACTATACAAAAAAATTTATCATGAGACAATAAAGGCTGCCAAAGATATTTATTTAATAGGAGACTCGACTCGTCTCTAAAGAAACATGGTCCATTGTGAATGATCTAGAAAATAAACCTTCTTCATCGAGCGTAATCTCTACTTCACCTGATAAACTCAACAATTACTTTTTGAATGTAGCCAAAAATTCCATGATGCTTAATTTCAAAATAACACTTTTCCCTAATGCCTTAAGACAGCTATAAATATACCTCCGCATAAAGGAGAAGATAAAAATCAAGCATTGAATTATCGCACCAATTGCACTCCTTCCCACCTTATCTAAGATCATAGAAAGATTGGTCAAAAGAGGTTTTTTTCATTTGCTAACCTAACCTAAACAGCCATCACTCCTCTGCAACAACTTTTTGTGATTTTTCTAAGGCTTTCAATGTATTAATCATAATATTTTATTTAATAAATTGTAGTACTACGGTTTCAGGGGAACACCTTTCGTATGGCTTAAGTGATACCTTACTAACAGATGTCAGCTTGTAAGGGTTGATACAACGATGTCTTCTTGCAAGCCAATAGAATGTGGAGTGCCTCAAGGTTCAGTACTAGATCTTATCTTGTTTCATCGCTTATCCAGACACCAGTGGTAAAATATGTACTTTTGCAGACGAGACTATTTTCTCTTAGAGGAATCCTGATCTCACGGCACTTCATAGGACCATATCTTTGGACAAATCCTTGAGATGGGAGCTACATATTACCGCCTTATACAAAAAATTAAGTTTCTCCTGTTTTGCGCTGAAATCAGTTTCCAAAGAACTGAACTTATTAATCTCCTTAACAGTTTATTACGCCCTTATTGAGTCGCATCTCTCAGATATGCCCTCCTCTTTTGGGGTATGTGTTGAGAGAATATTCAAACTACAAAAGAAAGCTGTTGGATATTTACACAGACTTAACAGTAGGGTTCACTGTAGGGACTACTTTAAAAGATTAAAAATTCTGACTCTTTCTTCCTTATTCATCTTTGAATCCGTTTGCCTAATTCGTTAGCACGCTTCTCCAATTTTAGAAAGGTCGTTGCATGGATATCCACTTAGGAACGCGGAACACGACTTTTACCTACGTACTCCACGTTAAGAATTAGTTAAGGTCTCAATATTTTAGAACGCAAAAAAATTCACAATCATTTACCAATTGAAATCAAATCAATATCATCTTTTCCCACTTTCTGCAATATTTTGAGGGCATATTTATTGGAAAGTGCCTTTTACTCTATAAAAGACTTCTTTTGTAATAATATTTAATTTCGGGCATGTTGCATACTGGTTTCATTTTTGCTATGGATTAATATACTAATTATTACTTATTCATGTTACTTATAATTTTATTAGTCATTGTGGTTTTCTCCTGTATATTGAAATTTTATTTTAATGGTATCTTCATTCAATAAAGCATTTATTTCAAGTTTATTGTTATATCGATTGATTGTAATTTTTTCATTTATTATTTTATATTTTTATGATTATAATTACGAAAAATCGAGTAATAGTAAATACTTGTATTGTACTTAGGAAAAGTTTATAAAAACTCAAGTATATAAGATTGATTTTACATAATAAACAGTGAATTAATTTATATTCCGACTGAGGTGTTTATTGTTTCTCTCCATTCCGACAAAATTCAAATGAATGAAAGGTAGATAATAAGATATGAGATTGACAAAAAATGACATTTTATAAAAGAATATGAAATTTTATTTTTTCAATCAGATTGTCCGTAGAAAAGTAGAAAGCTCCAACTGTAGTATTGTTTAAACAAATTATATTTTGGCATTCATGCTGCAAGTGTTATATCAGTGTAGTTAAATTCAAGTAAGTTAGGTAAAAACATCGCAAATTATTTCTGTTAAAAAATATTACGTTCAGTAGTTTACACATTCATCATTATAAACAATGGAGTATTTAATTAGAATAATGATCTATTTACTTTACAATATGTTCTAGTTTCGACGTAAACACCTTGAAGCTTACGAGATAATAATTATACTCATTATTGTTGAATAATAGTTTTATCTTGGTGTATAATTGGTCCCATTACCCATCACGCGAATGGTACGATGCTTACATGTTCAACTGTTCAAGTAATTTTTTTTATATGACCAAGAAACGTCAATGCGAAATAACTACTGCTAAATATTAATGTCATCCAACAAAAGCAGCCTCGAGAATGACAATATATACATTTATTTATATTCTTAACAATACGAGTTATTATAAAAACCTACGGTGAATTATTATATTAGTAAATAGGTAGCAATAAACTTTGAATCCATGAATCCTTGAAATTTCTAAAATATTTTTAAATGCTTTGTCCTAGACCCTTCAGTGATAGGAATTGTATCAAAACGTAGCCATTTAGCAGATTTTTTATTAGAGAATTTAACAACTATTAACTTAGATCCAAGCGATATACGATTAATCAAAAATGTCTATTACAATCAAACGGCAGTAGTGCGTGTTGAGGACATGGAGACAGACGAAATCGAAATTCAAAAGTAAGTTCGCCAATGCTGCATTCGTTTTCCACAACTATTTAATCTATATTCTCAGTTTGTATTTCAGACGGTACTGGAGGAGAGACATGAGGTGGTAAACATCGGAAGAACATTAATCAACAACTTAAAACTTGCCGTTGATACTGTTATAATGGCTGAGAGGGAAGAAGATCTTCAAATCCTATTGAAGAATCAACCGATAATGTGAAAATGTCTCACTATAAATATTGAAAAAAATAAATTCATAGTTATAAGTAAAAAACAAAATATTGGTATTAACCCTATTCTCATATTGAATGGAAAACAAATGAAATGGGTTCAAAAATATAAGTATCTTGGTTCAGTCATAAACGCTCAAATGGATCCAAACGAAGTAATCAAGATCAGAATTGAAATGGCTTGAAAGGCATTTGTCGAGTACTCCTCAATGTTTGCAAACAGAAATCTAAACCTCCACGTCAGAATAGGATTCATGAAATGTTGTGTGGTTAGAACTGCTGTACGGAGAGAAATCCTGGACCTTGAAAGCTCATATGATCAAAAAACTTGAAGCATTTGTGATATAGCCATATCTATAGACGCATCCTGAAGATGCGAGGGACAGAGACGCATTTAAAAACGTGGTTCGC
Source organism: Diorhabda carinulata (assembly GCF_026250575.1). Lineage (NCBI taxonomy): Eukaryota > Metazoa > Arthropoda > Insecta > Coleoptera > Chrysomelidae > Diorhabda > Diorhabda carinulata. The sequence continues at coordinate 20,489,871 of NC_079462.1, forward strand.
CAACCTTCAATAAGATGACGGTATGAGAAGAAGAAAAAGGAAGAACTAGGAATACTGCTAAATATAGTAATGTAAGGTAGACAGATAGGAAGATGGCGAGAACCTATCAACCATTTTAATGATTGCTATTCTTATATAACATACATTGAAAGGTTATCAAATTGTATTTATGAACATAAATATTTTATATAGTAGGTTATTTGTTTTCTTATTTAGTTTAAATTTAAGTTAATGGTTGTGTGAAGATCAAAATGTTTGCATGTCAAGTTTTGTTTGGTGAAGTCACAAGACATACCATTTTCTGAAAATGTGGAAAAGGCTTATTTAAAATATTTTGGTATTGTACTCGAAGATCAAGACAAACAGTGGGTTCTCCATTTGTGCTGTGTAGTTGCAGCGTTACTGGTTAAGAGGCAAACATGGAAGAGAAGGAATATGCCTCTGGCAGTTCGAATGGTATGGCGAGAACCCACCAACCATTTTGATTGCTATTTTTATATGACAAAGACTGAAAGTTATTCCAAAAAAGAAAAGCGTAAGATCGAATATCCAAATTTGCAAACTGCCATAAAACTTGTTGCGCACAATGCAGACTTACCAGTACCCATAGTGGTTGGTTTAGCAAGATATCGTTTTAAGAGAGTTAAATAATTAGTACGTGATTTGGGTTTGTCAAGGTAACAGTCAGAACTTCAATGGTTCCCGTCTTAAGGAGTTGAACTTACTTGTCAAAGAAACAAAGTTACAATTTTTTGGAAAAAGGAATTTCACGTTTCTCACATTTTACAATATGGAAAAATCATTATGTGTATGTACTGATATTGATATTTTAATGTAGGAACTAGATATCACGCATTCTCCTATGGAATTGCACTTGTTGAAAGACTCATTGGTGATTTAATAGTTATCGCAATTTTAGTAGGACTCACGGAAGATTAATGAAATAATGAATGGGTAAGGTCCAAACTTCAACCGTATGTACCTCTTATAGACCCAAATAGGTCCTTCTGCTTTCGCTTTATGTTAAAATTGAACTAATTAAAAGCTTTGTGAAGGCTAGGAATGAAGAGAGCGAAGAATTTGAATACCTCTAATTTTGCCCCAGAACAATGACGCCAAGTTAAGAGGATATATTTTTATTGGAATACGAACTAGAAAGTTGCTGGGTGGTAATAATTGGAGAGAAAAACTTACCAAGTAAGCGCTTACAGCTTGGAACTCGTAAGTGTAAGGGGATTTTTGAGCAAAAATGTAGATAATGAAGTTTAAGATCCCTGGGATGCTATTAAACGTAACCGTTCTGTATGTGGTAATCAAAAAATCTCACGTTTACAGCTGTTTTCATGCCATCTTCATATATAGATAAGTTCATTCTATTAGACTATGCTTCAGCTTTATTTTCCAGCAAAAAATGATTAGCTACCAGTGTTATTTTAGCATATGGTTTGATTATTGTTTATATTAACGGTTACAATCTGTCTATTGAAAGCTTGCTGTGATAAAATACTTCGACACTATTTAAAGCTATTTAATGTAGCGTTTTCACAGCTTTACAGCCTTGAATAACTTCATAGTCCAGCGTAAGTTCGTTGTAGACCAAAAACCAGTGACTAATTTTAGGTGGTCATTTCAAAAGTCACGAACCTTTCTATAGTAAATCCTCTGTACCTACTGAAAATGAAAAGTCACTTCTGGAAGAAGAAATAAGATTTATTTCAGTTGAAGTATCAGTCATAAAATTTTAGGAAATTACTTTCGACAGTATTTTGTACGTGCGGTTGCAAGTAAGACAGTAATATGGAAATCTGCGAGCTAGAGTAAGAGCGCTTATTGGGCATCTGTGGACTTCATTAGACGTAGATTTAAAATGGTTTATAATACAATTGATTTTTCTTAATCTTGTTGAAACGTTACTTGTGTACAGGTAACAGCTATAAAACTTATACGAATTGTCACTCCTAAAAGAAAAGAATACCGAGAATATTCCACGTTTTAATATTTTCCCACCGCATCCTTGACAATGACCTAGAGAATATATACGTCAAAAGTACAGAAAAATCTTTCAAAAGTGATGTTTCTACGTCCACAGATCCCAATAAGCGCTCTCACTCTAGGTCCGCAGGTTTCTACATTACTGTCTTGCTTGCACTTGCTCTGACACGTTTTTGGCGCTGGCAGACTGTTGGTGATGGAATTTCTCTCTAGTTTTGTATATTATCAATTGTTTATTTATTTTATTTATTCTGTTAAAATTTGAATACTGATGATCTGACAAAAATTCCATGAAGACAAAATACTGTCGAAATAAATTCCGGCCACACAGGGCTGCCAGTGGTTTTTCATTTTCAGTAGGTATAGACGATTTACTATAGAAAGCTTCGTGACGTTTGAAATGAAATTACATTTCAATTCGTCACAAACCAGCAGACCCATAAAAATTGTTCCTTATCTTTAATCGACACATTTTCACTTCTTAATTGCTTATAATTATAAACAGTCTTCAAAGTTACATCAGAATAGATTGATTTGAGCATTTCTTGAGCTTCTTTAACACTTTCAGTTCGAAATATAAATTGAAACTAATGCATAGTCTATATATGATTCATGTTTCACGACAGACACGGCAAACACGCTCTCGCTAAAGCGGTTTAAGTAGCAAAACGACAAAACTTGAAACTGCTCGTCTCGACACATACTGGATGAAATAGATACAAGTAATTGCTGCTATAAAAAATTCATTCACAGTAATATGTTTCATCATTCCTCTTACGTAATTTCGATTAATACAAATGCATAGCAGCTGAAATTGAAAACACGAAATAGGTGTTTATATTAACCTTGAGTATGAAATTAAAAATAGTTTAGTCGTAATATGATTATATCGTAAACATAATATTAAAATTTATATATCTGTTTATATATATTATATACAGCGTCTACGAAGTATTGTATGAGCTAAAAGAACAATTTCCGAAAAAATGCTTTTTTTTCTATTGTAATATACTATTCGAAAAAAAAATCCAAGACTGATAGGACTGATTGAAACAGTTTTTTGAAATTCCCAATCCCCAAGTTTTTCATGGCAATTCATTATTTACAAAAAAAGTAATCAAATTGAGTGACAAACGTCATAATAATAAATGATGTAGCGAGACAATTTAACTGTTTGTTTTGTTCCGAATCTGTCTAAAATCTAGCGCCTAGTTAAAGTGAATTGTGTCGAAGTGTAGTTAATTTTGATATCAGGCAAACAATGGGTTAATAAGTAATTAATATATTTTACAGAAACTTCAGATACTGGTATCAAATTTTCATAAAATCGTATCAAGTATACCAAAGAAACTTATTTAATGTCAAATTAAACAAATAAAGTAGAAGAAATAGTGGATAGATATAATTTTTAAAATAACGAAGTACTTTTTTGTTATATGTCCACCTAACTCGAAATATATTTTTGGAGGAACAAATGTTTGTTTTGTTTTTTTAAATACGTGTCTAAATACCAATTAAATTATTAAATACTATTTGAAATATTATTATGATATTAAATGCTCTTATTTATCATAAATTATGTCATCGAATAAGGAATATAATTAGAAAGGTACTGGTAATATGTTATGATTCTGGTTGCCAGATTAGTTAAATCACTCTAACGAATGTTGAAACCATCCACAAATGTGATTTAGGCTAATTAATTGCAGAATTATCTACTATACTTTCAATATCTTCTATTTCTTGACACCTTAAGTATATACTTCTATCTTCTCACTTTGACTAATAAATACTATAACTAGAATGTATTTTATATTTAAATAATGTTTTTATACATATTTCTGAATGCGTTTATTATAAATCTGATGATTACTTCTCGATGCTTTCAATACAAACAACTTTTGGAACTAATATTATAAAATATCTGGTAATAAGAATGTTAATAATAACGATCCGAAGATGTTTGACAATCGGGCATGAGAAAGCTTCTTTATATGCTAATATTGTTTATTGTCAAATATATTTTCAGCGGTCAAAACAAAATTAAATGAATTTAGTGAGAGTACAGAAACGGATTTAAGTTAAAATTATTTTAAACATATGATATTTCTTAGGTGTCAAATGTAAAAGGCTTGATATCCAATCTTAAAAGTATCTGTGTGAAAAATATGTATTTTCATGAGTTTCCAGTTCGAAATGGATTTGAGGTGTTTAAGTAACAAATAATAAAGCAAAGTTGTGAAAAGAATGTAAACTTGATAAGGTGTATTTTGATTTATTAGTATTTAAAAATGCCGCTCTGGAGTCTTGAAGAAGTGTTTGTGTTTCTGTGATAAATGGGTCTTTGTTTTCTTACTCCGTGGAAACATAAATCAGTATCAGCTTCTAAGATAAGTGTCGAGGTAATCAACTCATCAATATCTATGGAACTTTTCATGTATGTAATTTTTTTGGATGTTTTATGATTTAATTTTATTCTGTCGATTCAAGCGTTTTTTTGTTATAATTAATATGTTAACGGTAATTATGACAGATTTTCAGTGGTTGGTTCTTTAGGTAACGCGTACATAATCTGAGTTGAGATTGTTTTCTACACTATACACAATATTTGTCCAAGCGAATTGCTACCAGCAAGTACTTTTCGCAATCTTATGTATTTATTTAGCCAATAATGGATTTAATAATTACTTAATGGACGCACTGTATATACAAAACCAAACTGAAGACCTCACTTCACAATTTTAGCATCATTAACTAAATGAGCACTAATTTATATTTATAAAAATTAATCAACATTTATTTTGAATGAAATATTTTTGAATAACATCCGACTAATTAGCATATTTAAATTAAATATTGTCTATACATATTCAATGCAAATTATTCACAAAAAATAATTTTAAGCAACATTGTTTTCTAACAAAAATATAGAACATTATTGGTTGTTCTTGTTTACTGACCCTGTTGTTGAATGAGATTGAATCTATTGGTAGTTTTAGATAATTTCGTTCTTTTATTTTTAGAAGCTGATTCTTTTTGAATATTTAATACCGTTTTATTTTATTTATTAATAATCAAACGTCACAATATAAAAAAGTTTATTCAGACACTGGTTTTCCGTTAAATATGCATTTAATCTATTACGAGAATTGGAAATATAGTAAAGATTATAAATCTTATTATTCTTTCACCTTTTCACCTCTGCCTCTATCACTACGCAGTTATCGCATATTCTAGAGCACCAGTACATTCTCGTAAGTTCTTTTATTTCACCAATGATCAGGATTTTTGCATGTGCCTGACCTGAAAATCTTTAAAGGGACATTTTCAGCGAGCTTGTCAAAAAATATCAAGTCCAAGTTAGCCTCATTTTACGAAATAGAACTTCCTAGGTGCATCGGGCATGCTTGCATCTATAGACCACGGTAACGTCTTCTTATAATTAAACAGGAATTTACAGGTGATTAAAGAGAGGATCTCTACAGCTTTATCGTCGCCAGGCACCAAAACTACGATAGGATAATTTCATTATTGAAACTGAACTTAACAGGTGTCTAGCTGCATTTTCGAATAGCTCGCAGTGAAACATAAAGTCTACGGTCGCCTCTTCCTGAACAAGATCTTCAAGAATGACTAAAATGAAGATTTGTACGGCCTTGCTGCCAAACAACAAGACTATAGTGGCATAAACTCATTACGGTTTGTCCATACAATGCTTCCTTGATGTTACGATTCACAGAATAGCCTTCGTGATAACAAATTTTCCGAACAGTTTAGTATTTTTAATATACTTTTTCAATGCTCGTAATGGATTCATATCCCTTCTTATACTTGCTGTTTCTTCTGGAGATATTGTTCCTACTTTTCCATTCCATTATCATAAATCCATCAATCATAAATCATCTCTAAACCAATTTGGTCTCCAATTCTCGCTCTTTTAGCTCTTTTCTGAGCTTCGCCATTAACAATTCACTTGATTTCTTGCTTTTTAGTAAAAACAATCCCATTTTTACACCATATAACAGTTCCAGGATCTTCGATCGCTCTGCAGTCTTAGGTCAACTTACAGGAAGAGAAGAACATCTAGCCTCAACAATATTAAAGCAGAAGATATTCAGCCTTGTTTCGAAAGGAAACATGTGCTTATGTCAAAATCAACGAAGCCGAACTTGGCAGACAACCAACATAGCTAAATACCTAGGACTTCACTTAGACCAAAGAGTAACTTGGCAGATTTATTTATTTACCAAGCGGTAGCACTTAGTTGTAAAATTTGACCAAATATATTGGCTTATAGGCAGGAAATCCTAACTATTAACTGCAAACGAAGTGCTACTACATCCATATGCCGATATAGACATAAGAAATTTAGCTCTGAAAGACAGCGACAATACAGAGATCCTGCAGAGACTCCAAAAGGTGATGCTCGTCATTTTCAACGCTTCCAGATTTGTAGCCAATAGTGTTATAGTGCGAGATATCCCAATTAAATCAGTTAAAAATACATCCAAAAAATTACTTAATCGGAGCGGTGAAGGGCGGTGATGGAACTTTACAAGTGTATTTGTTTAATGTTAACTTTACACAATCATACAAGATATTAGTAAAAGTATAAAGAATATTACACTGTTACTATGACCATATATGTCATTGTAAGTCATAATAATAGCTGATGAATTCCTTAGCGTAGATGACTAAATAAAGGGAATTAAAAAAAGAAATTTAACTTGGTATCAGCATTTTTTCACTGGATATATTTGGTTTTGCTTCTCCAAAATTTTTTTGGTAATTATTCAAAGAAAACAAATTTCTCTTATTTAAATTAGATTTGACTCGAATGATTTAGTATCAGTGAAAATTGAACTACATTATCTAGATAGTTTATCAAATTATTTTTCCTGGTAACTAATTTTTCAAAGCTCTTGAGTGATTGAATGATATATTGTCCTTAAAACCATTTCTTCTTATTCTTCTTATCGTGCATTCTTCGAACGAAGTTTGGTTAGGTCATTACATGACCGAAGTACTCTAATTTACAGGCTTTTATGATAGTCATGTTTTGCCATTTTGCGATTCAGTCCATTATATTCTCAATATGCACATTTCAAAGGTTTCCAGTTTTTTCATTATTGCATTGTTTAAAGTATCTGCTCCATTTCGCTGTACAGAACGATCGAGTATATGTATATATGTTACATTTTCTTTTCCAATCGGTTATACAAGTTTTTACATCGAAAGAAGTCAGCATATCTTATGTTATTAACTGGGACTCCATTTACTCGAATACCCGCTTCCTCTTCTGCTAGTGCTTCCTGGATAATTACTTCCGAATATATATATTATAAAGTATTGGTGCTAATATGCAACCATGTCTTACTTCACTTTTTATATGCATTTCTTCTGTTAGTTCTCTCTCTATATTCATCTTGGCTGTCTAGTTATGATAAGTGTTTCTATTATTTTGAGGTCTCTGTAATCTATTTGTTTTTCTTTCAGTATCAATTCTTTACGTCGGACTCTATCAAAAGCCTCCTCGTAATTAATAAAGTTCTGTTAACATCAAGGCAGCGTTGGATTAATACATTAAAATTGAAAAGGGCATCCCGATTACCAAGTCCGCTTCAAAAACCCTCCTCCAGTATTCTTTTAAGAATGTCTTAACTCATTAGTGATATAGTCCGATATTCTTTGCATTTTCGGGCAGTTGTTTTCTTGTGGATTGTTATGGAAATGGATGTAGCCACTCTAATGGGCTACATACTGTTTTATAAATAGTATTAGAAAGATTTTCCAGTATTTGTAATTGGTATTCCTCAAACAGCTTAAGTAGTTCTACCGATAGTTCATCAAGTCCAGGTGCCTTGTTATTCTTCATATTTTTGAGTGCTTAATTAATTTTATTGTTATATCTAATCCACCCACCAAATTCCTTGTTACTGATGTTGATCTTGCTATTCCGATATCATCAAAAAGTTGTTGTATATATTCTGTCCATCTTTCTAATTTGCTTTGAGTGTCTATGATTATTTTGCCATCTTTATCCACTAATAATCTGTTTGCTTTCTGGTTCCAGCTGTTTCTTCAACTTTCTTATGAATGTTGAAATTTAAAACCACGTATAACTAAAATTTGTAATCAAATTCTGAATAGAATAAAATAATCTTATCAGTCGAATTTTTCAAGGAAAAATTAGACTATTACGGTAGGCATGACTAGAAGAAAAATGGGGGGCACATCATTTTTCCCATGTTTTGAGACCTCCTGAACACGATTATAATGGTTTTTCGAATGTCTGTAGTTTAAGCTACAATTCTTATTTTCGTCTCTCGAGCAATTGCTATGAGTCTGATTTGGTTCAAAATTAGCATACATGGCTTTTTTGGCGGCGGATTGATGTTATTAGAGTTTGGTTGAAAACAAATGAATACTTCGAGGGGTCGCAGTGCAAAAAAGTGGTTTTTGACCTTTGCTCACCTCTTGGTCAAACGAAAAGCGACTGAAAAATGAAATTTCACATGTAGGCTCAATTAGTTGCGAGATGATTTCCTGTCGAAACTTTCCATCTCCACCCCTCCCCATTTTATGGTCATTTTTGTTATATTTTCTTATTTTTTGGCCAGAAAAAGTTTAACTAGAGGGTTCGAAATTCGCATGCAAGTAGGGGTGATGTTGAAGAATTGTCTTTCTCAAGTTCAAAGTTTTCTTCTTCAGTTCTTCTAGCACAAAACGCCCGAAATCATTTTGATCGTTGTAATTGAACTGGACCGCCTCCTATTTAATAAATAATACGAGTATGATCGTTGCTAGGGTGATTTTTTTTACTTCCCATTTTCGAAATTTCTTGTCATTATGACAATTTTTTCTTTGTTGTCAATTGGAATTGAACAAGAGGGTTCGAGACCACCGAAATTATGAATTTTCATTCGAGAGAGAGAGTTAACTTGTGAAATGAAAAGTTATTGAGAAATAGCAAATTTTCCATATAAAGAAATAAGATTGAGAATTGATATCATTTCCAAGAAATTCATTTTATGGAAATATTTGTTTGTGTATTAGTTAAATTCTTCATTCGACGAAAAATTCGACTTTCGTGATGGAGCTCTGCTGCTCACGGCTTTTTTTATATAAAAAGATAAGAATTGTATAAAATATCTATTTAAAGCATCTGGGTTAATGAAATGAATGCATTAATCTTCTAGATTTAATTCCGAAGGACGATTTTGCATGTTTATAAATGTATAATTTATAAATGAATAAATACATGAATATAAAACCAATGAATACAATGTCACATTCTGTCGATAAATTTTTAGAAATAAGCATTAGACCGTTTTTGTAATAAATTTATATACTAGTTCCTTGAAAAAAATAACATGATCTAACTTCTCTGACTAATTCTAAACTTATATCTTTCTTATAGGAAAAAAAAGCTTCCAATAATATTCAATGGGATTTATTGAAATATCGTTTATTTGGAAAATACGTGGTATAATATAAAACAATTGCGCAGATTAGGAAGAACATTTTTGGCATACTAAAAAATATTTCAAAAACTTAGCATTCGTGTACGAAAGGTGTGCAGGTAGTAATTCGAAACTAAGCTTCAGAAGTCCTAAACGTTAATTGCAACTAACATTAATTGAATTTAGCTCTTCTTACCAATTTTAACCTTTTCGTAATTCTATTGGAATTACAAAAAAGTAGTTGAAAGAAAATATGGAAAAAACTTTAGTGAAGCACAATAGAAAAAAAAAATTCATTAAAGAGCGACATGGATTCTAAAACATCGTCAGAAACTAATTATTTTCTGAGATCAGTCATTTTAGGTGATTTTGTTATAATAGTTTTTCTTTTTTCAATATAGTCAATGAAAATTATACCTCGTGCATTCCAAAAAACCGATGCCATGACCTTGTCTGCACGTGGAACAATCTTTGGCATCTTTGGAGCCGGTTCTCCCTTTTCAAACCATTGTTTTATTATTCTTTGTTTTGGGCGTGAAGTCGTGGACCCACGCTTGTGCTGTTTTTGATTCAGTGATATTCTTCAAGCAACTATCACCATCTGTAGGTCAGGCCAGGTACTTTAGGGACAATCTTCGTTATGTTTCAAGATTTCATAAAAAATGTTAACGAGGTTATTGAAAAAGCAATAGGTCGGTTACAATAGCAGATGACGGTTTCTCGTTTCTAATGCTTTGAAAAACCAAACAGTCACGGCGGTTCCACTACGGAATCATCTAAATCGCGATTCTGTCGACCGGGATCGGATAGACGTGTGAGAGTGTGGCAACAACAAAGCGAGAGATATGCTCAAGCGTGTATTACCGAGCGACTTTAATTTGGTGGAGGATCAGTAATGGTATGAGGAGGCATATATTTTAGCGCTCGCACGGAGTTAGTCTTTATCGAATAGTGGATGTTGACTGCGCACAAGTACCTGATAGAGGTTCTAGAAGACCATGTTGTATCATTCATGGTTATTCTTGGAGACGACGCAACCTTTATGCATGATAATGCTTGGCTTCCCACTGCTCGTACTGACAAGGTTAAAATCAAACAATTTGTTTGGCTTACTCCCAGTCCAGGCTTAAATCCCATTGAACACATTTGAGATGAGATGGGGAGATGTTTACGGAGATATGTGTCGGCCCCCAGAAATATATACACTTTTGATGAATACTATTTTTTTTATTTTAATTTTTAAAATCAAATTCAATATTCTTATCTCTTATCACTACCGCTCAAAATTACTCAACCACCTGTGTTTTTATTCCATCAAATAATAGATCTCTTCAAAATTTTCAATTTAGTTTTGTCGTTTGCATCTCATCGCGTAACATTTGTTTACGACAGTAAGGTGAACAACTTATTGTTATTTACCTTAACTAGGTTAGAAAATGATAATGACATCATTAAATAGAAGAAGAACAAGTCTTCGGGGAACAATCGAGCAAAAACATAAATGTAAAGTATAGTGTAAGAGCGGCCGCTTTTTATGGTCGCTCTGGTAACAAATTGTCGTCTGTTCGACTCGCTCACCACATCTCGCCACATACTTGAATTTGTTTCCATAACACGATAAAAATATTTAAAAAATTAAAACATGCTTCCTGTGAAGCAACTTTTTCGCTCCTTTTTATTTAAAATTCTCAATTACGATCGATACATTTATCAAACATATAATTGTACATTGCAGAATGTCAATAAATTTATTTAATGGATTAGTTAAGTATGAACTACAACGTTGCAAACCAATATCAGGAAAAGCATTGTGCTTACAAAAACGTACTCAATTGTCTGCTCAAAATCTTCAGATCGAGGTAGAATCGAGAGACGACTACTCTGCAGTAGCTGGCGACCACTTATGCTCGTTTTGACTTCATAAACTCCGTATTCATGAGCTTCATTTTTTATGGTGTAGTGAATTGACACTGGACAACAAATATCGATATTTCAAAATCTCTTTATTACATCTCAAAAGATATCACAAAAATAAGAAATAAAATTCGATCAGCGCATATTTAAAGCCACACACATTTAAAGTAGAATCAGACCCTAATGAATAATCAATTTATGTGTGGACATGAAAAAGTCATATCTCTCAGCACAAATTTAGTAGAAGTAGAAATATCTGGTAGTGTCCCTGAACATCTGTGTCAACAGCTCGTAGAGTTCTGAATAAATTGCTGCCACATTACGTCGGTTATCTCTGAAATCATCTTGAAGTATTTAAGCATCAGCGGTATAATTTACGGAAACCGTACGCGGAAATCTTGCAGCTGCGGAAGACGGGGGTGGTCTAAATCTTATCACCAAAATATTCAACTGAATGTCAGTGTCGGAAAAATACCCTCAGACTGGCTAAGATCCAATTTTGTCACTCTGCCAAAGAAGAACAATGTAACGAATACCGCATGATTAGTTTGATGTCACACGCCTTGAAGATATTTTTACGGATCATTCATACACGTATATATAAAAAGTGTGAGCGACTGGTTGATCGTTCGCAATTTGGCTTTAGAAACGGAATGGGAACTCGAGAAACTATTTTCTCAGAGATGTAGAGACATGAATGCTGATGTATTTGTATGCTCTATTGACTGTAAAAAAGCTTTTGACTGTGTGCCACACCAAAAAATGATCAACATCCTAAAATCAACCGGGATCTACGCACAAGATCATAACCGGACTTCTCTGGCACCAAACAGCAATAGTCAAAATCGAAGAGATAGTAATAAGAAGAGGCGTGCGACAAGGATGTGTATTGTCTCCCCTATCGTTTAACCTCTACTATGAGGCAGTATTCACCGAAGAATACAACTGCAGATATAAAAATCAATGGAAACATTATAAACAATCCTCGTCATGCAGATGATACCGTGGTAGTGGCCATTAGCCTACCAGAACTTCAATCTCTTATGGACGTTATTGTAGAATATAGTTAGCAATTCCGGCCTTTATATGAGTATGTACCAGATCAAACTATTGGTATTCTCAAAAATACAAAGAAACGTCACCCTAAGACTCCATGGAGAGATCATTGATCAAGTATCATCTCTAAGATACCTGGGCACGATCGTCAACCAGCAACGGAGTTGAGATATACCTCAAGGTAAGGAACACCACCGTCTACTAATATAGGATCCTTAATTCCATTTCCAGATTTTAGTGATCTTGAATTTGTTGACATTTGTATAAAATTCCACTCTGACGAAATTATAAATAAAAAAATAACAATTACACAACAAAAAGACACAACAAATTACGTTCAAATTACTCTGTTTGTCTAGTTTGGAAAGATCCTCTCCTACAGTGTTAACATGCTTTTATTCTATATGTGATGTTCTTATTCAAACGTCGAGCCATTTCCCTTAACACTTGCTACACTTCAGGATGTACGCCGTTTGTCAAATATGTATATGATTTTAACTTGGATTTTTTCCTTACATTGAAAAACTATTTATCAACAACTATTAATATTTGTATACTTTGTATATATTCCAGTATAATAGTTGTACTCCTCCTCTGTCTTATTGGTCCGATAAGCAGCCGATTTCAGCCTAGCTAGCAAAGGCAATGGTTTTTAATTTTATTTATAATTGAAGTTCGGATTTGCAAGTATTCTAGTTTCAAAGTTTGATTTGAAGTACAGACTTCGTTAAATTATTTATGGAAATATCTGCAATAAATTCTCCTCTAATCATGAGTGACAGTGATTCGGACTCCGATTTTTTCTTCGACAATATTACATCTGATAATGAAAGTGAAAATTTTCCTAGTAGTGACGATAAAATTTTAACAGACCTTAGTAACACTTCATCTGTTGATGACAATCCACCTGCCGACCCATTTGCGGATAATCGACCTGATAATGTGCCAAAATTCCTTGGAATTGCAAGTCCAAATTCATCATTCATCATTTACAAAATGTGTAGACGCCTTTTTACCTGATGAATTTTTCAATTTTATTGTGTAATGTACGAAAACGAAAGCTCAATTATATTTTACAAATCAACCACATCGAGATTTTGAAATTCATGGTCTACAATGGCGTGATGTCACCACAAAAGAAATTAAAATATTCTTTGGATATGGGTCTTAATGAAAAACCACAAATTTCAATGTATTGGAGTATTCGCTTAATCTTAATACTCCATGGTTTCGGGAGAAAGGTCTGAGTTGAAACAGATATTTATCAATATTAAAATTTTCAAGATTTGATGTCCCAAATGCTCTACAAGCTTTACACAACTGATAGATTATGCCGTATTAGACAATTTTTAGAGAATTTTTCAACATATCTATCAACCAAATAAGAATGTTGTTGCTAAAGTTATCGCTTGCATTTCCAACAATAAATAGAGTCAAAGCATTTCGGATTCGGAGTAAAAATTTGTATTCTATGCACCTCTGATGGATATATGTACAACTTTGAAATTTATACTGGACAAGGTCAGCAAAAATTTCTTCTTCCTGACGACGTTGATAATGCTCGATTATAGCTTTCTATACAGATAATTTGTACAGTAGCACCCGGCTTGATGAATATCTATTACAAAGAGAAACGCTGCTTACTGGTACGAGACGATCGGATAGAGGGGTTCTAAATGTATTCAAAAATTCTCCACTCAATAGATACCAGTCAGTATTTGCAAGAAAAGAGAATGTAATTATTTTGAAATATTTTGACAAAAGAGACGTTTCCGTTCTTTCGACAGAATTTAGTGCGGATTTTGCTGAAAGAGAGAGATATATTGTAGGTAGTCAGCGAGATTTTTTTATGAAACCCGCAGTAATGTATGCGCAATCCAGTGTTTCTGCTACTCTATCGTGCTCTTCAAAAATGGTCATACTCAGTAATGTTCCATACCACGGTGATTTGTTAAATCATAAAAAACGACAGAACAAAGCGACAAAAGATCAAACGCAATTTTAATAAAGAATTACGGATGAAAGGTGAAAATTATTAGAATACAGAAGAGACATAAAAGCAAAGACTAATGCGACATTTAAGCCTGCAAGATTCATGGAACCAGCGTGCACTTCTGCGTTTTGCATGAAATCGAAATTCAGATCATGTGACAACATAAACGAATAATAGCGGCAGTATTTGTTTGAAAATTTATAGAAGAACATGAAATGGGAGCAGCGAAAATGATTTATAACTTCTCACGTTAATAAAGTACCAAAGAAAATTACCAAAAATCCAGATTCATCCCAAAGAATTTATAATTGAACCTACGTTTTGACGATTGATAATGAACGTCACCAAGTCTGTGAAAAAATGTTTTTAGCCACTCTTGGCATTAAAGATTGGTTTGTCAGATATTGGCTGACAAAAACAGACTGTGCCATGCTTCCCGATTTGCCTACTTTAACCAGTAATCGCAGAAATCCAGAGAAAATTGAAGACCAAAAATGTGTTTTTAGCAGGTCTTCCAAAGATGCCGTCGCATTACAGCTAAAACATCACGAGAATATTTAGAACCAATTTTCTCGAACATGACACAGCTTTATCACACTTATATAGATAATTGTGAGTTAGAGGGTAGAGAATGCCTCGGCCATATTTGAAAAATTATTTTTAAAACTGATAAAGAATGTGATTCTTAAGATTTAGGTTATAGATACCTAATTTATAACAATTGTTAATTATTTTTGAAATATTTTTTAATAAAAATTTTTTTTGTGAATCATCTATTCATACCTTATTCCCTTAAATTTCTGCAAACAATATCACTTAAATCTAATAAAATATAAGTAAACACAGCTCAAGTCATAAAATAATAGTTAAAAAAAAGGAAATCGTCAAAATAACTATAAATAATTATTTCTTAACCGCTAACTAGAGTATTTATTAAGGAACAACAGAAAAATTCCACCGATTTTTTTAAATAGACAGTTTTTTTTGTCTCCTGAAAAGTTAGTAGAAATGACTTATGCCGTGTTGTAATCTAGGGGACGTTTTGTAATTTGTGCCCTAAAAGACCTACATTGTGGACGCCAAAATGCTTCAACCGTTATAATCACTTTGTTTAAATTTTATGTAAAATAAATTACGTATAATAAATTTTAGTAAAATATTTTGTTTTGTATAAGTTATTACAGCTTTCAGTGTAGATTCATTATTATGACGTACAGCATACGTTCGTTGGTATATAAGTATGAAAACGTACGTCCAAACTTAAAATCACTGGGATTTATTTACTTCAAATAAAAATGTTAGCTGGAGCCGAAAGGGTTAAGTAAAATCCGTGTTGGCTAATAATTCGAATGTTTAGAAGTGGCCCAATCATTCGAGTTGTTGGTATACTATTAAGTGGATATCAAATACTAACATTGAACATATTTAAATGGAACTAAGGAGTAGTACACTTCCATAAAAATTAAATACAATTTTATTAAATACATGAACATTTGCTAAAGACTTCCAGAAATATAATATTATGAGCATTAATTTTTAGTAGAGATGTGTCGATATCAAAATTTGTCGATTCTCGATACCGATACCTAAAAAATCGATTCTCGAAACCGATACCATCGATATATAGTAGCCACTTGTAAAAGAAATTCTCAATTCTCATACTAGAAACATATTCATAATTTATTTAAACAACTTACAAACCAATTTTAAAATATCTATGCCTATACAGGGATAAATAAGGCAATTTCGCAAATAAAAAACAAACAATGGTATAATAAATATTTATTCTGAAATTAAATTGGACCAATCCTTAACATAGGGAAACACACGGTCTACGTCAAGCTCTTTAGTTTTTTGGTTATTGTATCAAAAATCAAAATCATTATCGAAATTATTTTAAAGGCGGGATTTTTCTACACTCTATACCTAATATATCAAAGACGATATGGAACTACTTTTTCAGCGCAATAAATGTACCGAGGCAGCCTGTTGTTTAAACAGTTGTTACATTTTGACAACTATATAAACTGGATTAAAAAATAATTTTTCTCTCCATTTACTGGTATCGGTATCGACGTTTTGCGATCGATTCTCGATACCAATATGTCCAAGAATCGGTAGTATCGAGAATCGGTATCAAGAATCGACTCAATCCTAATTTTTAAAATACTGCAATATCGATCTCATATTATGATTAAAATTAATTTATTTTTACATTTAATTTTTCATTTTACAAAGATCAGTAGAAACGGCAAAAGATAAATAGCTTACAGACGGAAAATCTATAAATCCGCCACTGTTTCTAAGGAAAACATATTTAAATACGAAATTCTTGCAAGACATTCATATCTAGAATCTGTTTTTGCTCACTGATTATTTAAGAATTTTGTTTTCAAATGTGACATTTCCCATATATATAATTGATTTATGTAAGAATATATATTTAGTTATATTATTTTCTAACGAATAATAAGTCTATAATAAATTTTTCATAAACTCTAAATTTGTATACATAAACAAGATACTTACAGTATCGTACCCTACTTCGTAATAAGTCCCTCTCGTGTAGAGTATCGGTATAGATTGGTACCTCGATTTTGTGGCGGTTACAGGCATTATTTTTAGAAGAAAACTGCCGCCGAATCACCACAGCACTATCATAACCAACTGATTAGATTATTATATATGTTGGGAGCTTTATACAGATGTTTTGATAAAACGAGAATAGAATCGATGTTGGTGATAACTCATTCCGATTGACGAAATGAATACAACGTTGATGATAGTACACTATTTATTTGGTTGACCTTAAGTTACTGATACTTTTTACGATAAACACAAAAGTGCGTGTTAAATCCCTTCTTTTTAAAGAGTTGACATGTGCACCTTGAATTAATATTATTTTTTTTTTAATACGAAGAATAAAATATAATAGTATCGAGTTCTAAGAGAATAAATGAAAATCAAATTTTTAATTCGATTAGGAATTTTTTGATAATTGTTCTGGCTTGAATATTTGGTATTAGGCAGTAATTTGGTGCTTACATAATTAATTAAACAAAATAAGTAAGAAAATTTTCAAAAGAACAGCTTATTTGGAATTAAACAAAAAAATTTTGACGTAAAGACGATTTGTCTTTAAGAATGATTTAAATCATGGGTACAGATGATGATAAAATTGAAAAAATATATAGGTATATAAATATACAGAGAATTGGGTCATTTAGGAACTATTAGTATCTAATAATTAGCTGAGAAACTCGCTATTAAGTAAAGTAGAAAAAACATAGGGCACAAGTATGATAAGCTACCCCTCGACGATCATCATGAAACTCTATACATAGACTATTGATATTACGAGAAATCTATTTATTTCTATTTTATGCGGAAACATTTACTTCCGGAGATACCGGAAGTGGCCATTATCTCAGGAAGGCTAACAGATAT
Organism: Diorhabda carinulata; assembly: GCF_026250575.1. Lineage (NCBI taxonomy): Eukaryota > Metazoa > Arthropoda > Insecta > Coleoptera > Chrysomelidae > Diorhabda > Diorhabda carinulata. Next base: position 20,507,736 of record NC_079462.1, read on the forward strand.
CGAACCATGATAACTTTGTTCGATAGATATCATCAAAATCTATTTGTGTGTTATCTAAATACACAAAGCAGCTATTAGACCTATTGTCACATACGCCGCGATTCCACAATAAAAAAGTGAAAGATAGCAGTAAAATTGAATAGTTCATAGTTACATTGTTTTACATACGTTTTAGATAGAAGTGTACGCTTACTAGTCGGATTCCTCGCCTGTTTGTTTGGTGTGAGACGCACAAGGTTCATCTATATGTGCCTTCGCTTATCTCATGCCGAGTATCTCTATCCATCTCTGCCGAGCCCGCCTTGCGAGAAGACTGTTAAGACACGCGATAGCAACACTTTTAGTCACACCAAAGATGGATTTAGAGCCTATAGGTGAGTTCGCCGATCATAGTCTGGCGAGTGAGTCCGCCTCGTCGTTGCCTAAGTGACCGGGCACTCAAACGAGCTGGATTTTGCAGCCGTCGATTTAGTATGGCGCATCCGCGAATACCTCGGCTTGGAAGACGGTAACGTATTTCCCAAGAGAAAAATATTAAGTAATAATAAATAAGTAGCAAGTAGAATTATAAATTTCACTTTAATTGTTATTTTCTCATTGATAACTTTCTTGCTTGTATATGTAGTGAATTTTATAATTTAATGTATGTTTTTTAATATTTTATGCGTTGTTAATGGAATTTTACTTTGTTCATTATATTGATAAATTTTAATCTATTTTCTAAATATTGAGATGTTTGACCTATATAAATAGTATCACAATAACTACAAGGTACTCGATATATAATATTTTCTTTTGTTTTCGGGTGTTGTTGTAGTGAAATATTTCGATAACGTATTATGTCCTTTATGACTTATAGTAATATCATATTTATTAAAACTTTTTATAGTTGTTGTCCTTGTGAATATGTTAAGGAAAGGTGTTTTACATTTTCATAAATAAGTTTTGTTTTGCACCTTTATTAACTATCGTATTTGTATATCCTTAATTTGAATACGGAATTTATATTTTTTTTGGAATGATTATTTTCTCTTAATGCAGTTTTGGTTTTTTCAATCTAATTATTAATACCGAGCTCCATTTCATCCACAAATATCTCATCAAAATTAGTAATACATCTTTAGTGAAATTATAAATCTTCTTTGTTTCTGGCAGAGGCATCTATTTGTCAAATACTATAGTTTTATAGCATTCTATTGTAAAAATTAAGGTAATAAATTCATTCGATAATCGATATTATAATTAAGTTTTTTATTCAATCATGTATTGTCATCAAAAACGAGACAATATGCGAAACTACAAGTCAATAGGTTGTTTAGAATTTGAATAAAAGCTTGCAACTAAATAAACAAACAAAGAAACGAACAGACAAGCTAACTGGGAAGTTAATTAATGTGTGGCAATGATATGAAAATTGTAAAACAAAACTTCGACACAAAAAACGGATTACTGTGATTGGAGTAAATTATTCTTGGAAATGAAAAATTATTGCTTAATATTGATTAGCAAAGCTTGGGAAAATTTTCAAAGAATTGTGCATTATAAAGTTCTACCATCTAATCAATATGTTGTTCTTGCAAAACATTTTAATAAGGAGGGATGGTTTTAAAACACCTCCGTCGTATTTTTTTAATCCAAATCACAAGATTTTTTCAATATTAATCACTTTAATAAATTCGTTCAAAAATGTAATGAAAAACGACATAAATTACAATTGTACTGCAAAACATGATATGGTATGAGCCCCCTTGGTAACTTGCTGGATCCGATATTGTTTCAGGTTTTTCTAAAGAGATAACGTTGGTATTCGATATATGGATGTCAAAAATCGAGATTCGAGAAATTCAACGGTTCTAGCATTTTGAATATATCAATAGAACTACAAAAGCAAGATATGGTTCCAAAATTCTGCTAGCAGCTTCACTTCTATTTGATGATATAAGAGATTCTATCTCTTGCAACAAATTTATGTGCAAGATTTGCAGAATGTATATACTAATATTTAGATGCTCTTTGAATGTAGTCAATATCGTTCACATGAGCGAAGCCTTCATACAATATTATAAGAACAATAGAATTGAAGATGATATTAGTTACAACATAGCAATATATTTGTTTCCAACACATTTTTTTGTAACACAGAGACCGTCTGAAGGCTGCAATGATGAGTATGGTTTAGGTAAAAATATGGGTATTTTCCCACTTTCGCGCCCCCTAGAAGAAAATGGGGCTGATACTAGTTTTGCTTGTCTGAAGTATGACTCTTTAAAACATTCTATAGAAGCAGCTGAGATTGTTTTTCAAAAATAGTTAACAGAAAAGTGAGAAAAAGAAAAATTTACACGAGTCTATGTCAATATTTCGTAATATGGATGATTTTACTAAGAAACAGTTAACTCGAATGTATGTATTCAAAACACTTAACCTTCGGTCTTTGAAGACGATAACTTGGTTGTCGAAACGCGCATAAACACGCTAAGCAAAATATGGAGAAGAAAGGATTGGAATGAGAAATAGCAGGTAGGAAACTTAAATTATTTTATAATAAAGTAAGATATAAACTTACAACATTGAATCCAACTTCATAATAAGTACCCTTCGTGTATAGGATTGGAATATTTTGTCTACGAACATTTTTCGTTAAATTATTAGAACTTGCCATTTCAAATAGTTAATTAGAACTGTTACGGTAATTTTACGTTATCAGTCTTCTTCCAAGCCATATAAATACATCCTGTTTGGATAATCCCTTCTACCCACGTTACAATTTTATCTTTTAACAGGTCCGGAATACTCGTATTGATTAAATATTTCATAAAAAGAAAAACACTTTTAAAATCAATCGATAATATGTTGCCAACAATTATACAAGAGGATGACAGAATGACAATTTTTCTTATGCATATTATTGAATTCAAATAGAAAATAAACTTTTCCCTGTAAAACACAACAACTTGTGTTAAGTAGTTTATCTAGTATAATCATCTGATACTTGGTGTTTTGAAAATAGAAAGTTGGCATTCGTGCCCCATATTGAATATTTAGGGCTTATCATAGTAGCGGTGTGCGAGCGAAGCAAGCGCGCAACGATCACGTCGCGCACGCTTAGTGGATTCGTTGCGGATGCGAAACGAGATCGCTGCAAATTGCAGCATGAACGTAATTTTGTACTGTCGAGTACAAACATCAATCCGTACTTCAATCCTTACTTCAGTTCGTAACGAGACACGAATGTGATAGGACGTAGTTGCTGACTCGTATCATCATGGTATCATTGGGATATTCGGATACAGAGTGAAGCAGAGAATTTAGTGATCGTACTTAAAAAAACGCATGGGAAGAGGATAATGTGATTACAAAGTAAATGCAAATGCTGAATAAAGACAGAAAAAGTGGTGAAAGTGAATCCGAATACAACTTTCCGTTATCTCTAGTTGAAGATTTAAAATCAATTCATCCAGATTATAAAATGGAGATCATGGGATTTTAGAAAAAATAAAAGCATATGTCTATGCAATGCTTCAAATTATCCAGGATATTTTACAAGTTCCGAGACACCCCGGAATATTTCATTACAGCCAATTAATTCTTCACCAAGTGTTTATGATGGAAATAGTAACGCTGAAGATACAATTTATAATGATTTTTTTTCTAAATAGTAATTTCCCAAATCTTAGTACTTACTACCATTTATTGTGAAATAATTTAATCGCTACTGTAAAACCATCGTTATAATCAACCGATTAATAATATTGATGAAGTATAATACAATACAAGTCTTTCTTCAAGTGTCATTGATAATCTTAAATGTGTGTCTTCATGTCTTAAGTCAGTTTGTATCAGATGCATCAACTGTAGGTCGTGACATTCGCAGGTGAGTACGAAATTTTTATGGATTATTTTTTATTCGTTTGCAAAACAACACAAAGTAGTCGCTCTCTTCCATTCGATTAATTGATAATGGGTCCTTCCAAACTCGTCGATGCTTTCGTATTCGTCTCCGACGTGCTCTCGGCGCAGCCGCGGCGTCTTACGGACTCATTCGTTGCACGCTCGCTCCTTCCCGCAGCCGCTCGCAAGCCGCTAGTATGATAAGACTGTTAGCATCTAATAGCGGTTTTATAACGAAATCTCCTTCTGCCTTATTCTAATATTGAAACTTTCATGAAGAAAATTAAGTAAGATTATATAATTCATGATAAAATTAGTCAATAAAATTGAGCATAGCTACGACGTATAGATAAGCGATTGTGAGCTTGGCGACACGGCTTAATTACTTAGGTTTTACGGTGGGGCCAAAAATGTGTGTTGTCATAATAACTATCTTATAAAATTTCTGGAAAAAGTCTTCAAATCGCAATAAATAGCTTTAACTTTAGAAATAATTGGGAAAGACTTCCGTATCATGACGGTGACGGAAGTGGATGGGGTTTGGTATGTAGTTTGGATTGGAGGGGAGGACTCAAAATATGCAACCATTCATTGCGGAATTAAAAAGGGGCGCAGTTATTAAAAATTGTGAAAAAGTTATTGAAACGAGAAAATTGCATGAGCGGCATATAAATTGTGAATAAATTGCTTCAAATAACAAAACTTATAACGAGCCTAATCTAGCCTTTGGAGGGTGGTGGGTGTTGGTGGAAACGCATTACGCGCATCAAGAGCGGATTTCTTCCAATTTGATAGTGTGGGATCCTCACCAACTAATACCACTCCTTATTTGATCATGTGTGAAACCAATTCCTTGCTGGAACGTAACATAGCACTTAATGAACATGCTTTCCTCATTATTCGATCGTACTTCTGTCGTTTTCCTCTTTCTGTTATGGAATGGACAATTTTGTTATAGAACTCTTTTGTTTTAATAATTTTTTTAAAGAAATTATTTATTGTTAACTTTCCTACCATCGTCTGTAGGTCCTGTCTCTCTGCGGCATATTTCTGGCAGTAAAATTTGCCCTGCGTTGTCGAGAGTGCCACATACATCGCATAAATTATTTGAAATTGTCCCTATTCTGTCTATATAAGCTTCAAAGGATCCATGCCCAATCCCTACGTAAAAAACTAATACGTTTTCTTGTGCCAAATTCTGACCGGTATTCATTTTTTTGTTAACTGGGTATTTGTTAAATCCAATTCCCATTCCAGTTGCTATAAATTTAACATTTGATTTCTAACATCATTTTCCTTTTTTTTTCTTATTGTATTCGTACATATCGCTTCTTTATTTAGCCATTAAGTGTATAAGTAGGTGAGTGTGAGTACCTGTAGAGACAATCCACGGCCTTCTTTGCCCTTTAGTAATAATTTCTTGATATTTGGCTCTCTCGAGAGCTCTTATCTATACCAGAGACCCATCTAGCACCGTGGAGTGGACTAACTCTAAATACATTTTCATATATTCGGCATGATTTTCATAATAGCTGTAGTTTTCATTTCTGCTTTTTTCGCTGTCAAAATTATTTGTTTAGGTAGACGTAAGCTAGAATCGAGATATATCCCGAGATACTTTACGTGTTCGGATATAAATATTTGACCTATCCCTAGTGCCTTTCAGCATGATGATTTTCGTTTCCCACCATTTCCTATTGTATGTCGTATATAATTTCATTGAATATCTGTTCAGCGTACAAATTAAAGAGCAATGGTGATAGAATGTACACTTGTCTTACCTCTCTTCTTATTTCAGTCTCTGTGAATGATAGGCAATCCATATAGAGAAAAACTGTAGCACCTACATGCATGCTTCTTAAAGCCGTATAGCCCCTTGGTAGACTTTGCAAAGTCCGGGGTTTATAATAGATCAATAGGTCAGTATTAGCGAGCTAGATTCATGACCTTTACGCTCTATCTAATCAAATAATCTATGGTGCGTTCCGCTAAGCACTCACGACAATCACGTTCACAACCACAGTCTTTCCCGTTCTAATTAGTCCAAAACGTTATAATGGTACACCTAAGAAGAATGAATTATGAAATGTTCTGAGCATTGGAGGAAATGGCAAAGTAAAATATAAAGCAAAAGTTTTAAGAGGTCATGCTACAATCTGTGAGTCGTTAAATTTTTTGGTGGAGTGTTTAACTAATATACATTCATAAAATCGAAATGCCTTCTGCAGCGATAGTAAAATTTGGCGATGCATCAGAAAAATATTTCAAAAGTACTTATAGTATCCTTTTCCACATCAAATAATAAGGTAGATTTCCATGGTTGCAATCTATGATGCCTTGAGTTTTTCAAATTATGCTAGTTTTTTTGTGACCCATGTCAAAACGTTTTAACCAAACCATAAGGATCATAGTCGCTATGTGGAACGTTCAAAACAGTATTTCAGATGCTGTGAACGCTAAGAGGAACGCACTTTCTGTTATCAAAATAGTTCATAATTTTTGAAATATCGTTTGAATCAAAATCTTCATTGTAAAAAATATGGACTAGCATAATGAGGCACTGTGAACAAACTAGCCGATGGCAATTCTTTCAAAAATTATTCCTTCAAGTGTGCTAGTTGAATGACAAGCTCTCGTTGAGTAACTAAGTGTATACATTGTAGACGAATAGTTTATGACAGAAGTTCAAGCCATATACAACATATCTCAAATTTTAAAAATTTTATGTCATTATTTCTCATAAAATATAATAGAAGACATTACTGCAACAAACTAAAAATTGGCCCATTAATAAGTAATCTGTAATTATCAGTAAACAATGATAAAGCACATTAAATTCATTACCTAAAATAATTAGCTTCTAATCGAGAGAAAAACACTGAAAACTCCGATTATGTTGCTTACAAAATGCTCCATTACATCTAATCAATAAATGAGTTTTTGGTTTATATTTTGTATATTAAAAGTAGAATTCTAATAATCGAATATCTTGTCTTAACAATTACCATGACTAAGAAAGATCCTAAATCGGGGGAGTGGGGTATGCAACTTTTCCCTGTGATGAAATGAAATATTGATCCTGTATCGGATAGATCACCTATCAGCTGATTGGTGATGTTAGCCCAAGACAAGTTCGATTATTAATGGAAATTAAAAATTAATCTGTTCTCATTACCTTATTTTCGTAAATTTTTCAACATTATCTTAGTCCAGTCATCATAGGGGGTTAAGCTCGGAATGTCGACATATCCAGTATATTACCACGTAAAAAATTGTATTTTGGCATCCTAAAACTATTCTCAAAACTCAAAAACAAAAATTCAATGGTTGCAAGTCGTTAATATTAATATCTCGTCTTCTATGAGTTTTCCGCTATTTGTATTAATTATCAATATTGTAGAGAATTCAATTCTATACAACTTTTGTATTTAACATTTTTTTATACCTTGATCTGTTTTCGAGATAGAGGGCGTAGAGCGCGCGATCAGAGAATTATTTAAGGTCAACTGGTAGTCCCGATCAAAAACTCGTAATATTAAGGTCATTTTCATTAACTTTTAGATTACGAGGATATATTGAAAAAATCTTAGCCTACTATAGAATCAAACAAGCAAACAAAATTTCAATGTCAAAATATTTTATTACTCAAGATATTCTCCTCTTAATTGGATACATTTATTACAGCGAACCTGCAACGTCTCTAGACCTTGCAAAAAAAAATGTTTCTTCTTGCTCTGCATACCAGACCTCCTCAGCTTTTATTACCACCTCGTTAAAAGAAAATTTACGATCTTTTAAACTTTTTTTCAGTTGAGGAAAGAGATGGTAGTCGGACGGAGCCAAATCTGGTGAATAAGGGGGGTGTTCTAGTAATTCAAACCCTAAATCACGAATTTTTTGCTTGGCAACATGAGATTTGTGTGCAGAGGCGTTGTCCTGTAAAAACAAAACACCTTTGGATAGCTTTCCGCGTCTTTTCTCTTTAATGGTTTCCCGTAGAGTGGTCAGTAATGTCGAATAGTAATCTCCAGTTATAATTACTCCATGGCAATCCCAAAAAACTGAAGTAAGAACTTATCCAGCAGATTTTTGGACACGAAACTTCTTAGATCTTGGAGAAACAGAGTGTCGCCATTCCATCGATTGTTGCTTTTATTCTGGACCGTAGAAATGTACCTAAGTATCTATAGTAACAATTCGGTTTAAGAAGTCCACATCGTTTTCAAATTGAGCACAGATCGAACGCGATGCTTCTTGCACGCTTCTAGTCAACATTCAAACATTTGGGGATTCATTTTGCAGCAATTTTTCTCATGTCCAAATCGACGTGAACTATATGATGAACACATTCGTATGAAATATTCAGTGCTTCAGATATCCGTTTCAGCCCAATTCGGGAGTCTGATGTTATGTTATGTTATGAATGCATCGATATTTTCGGGAACTGACACAGAAACTGGCCTTCCCAATAGGTCATCATCTTCAATGGAGAATTTATCTCTTGTGAAGCTTGCAGTCCAACTTTCACGGTCGCATACGAAGAACATTGATCACTAAGGGTATTAAGCATATCTTCGTAAATCTGCTTACCTCTTAACCCTTTTAAATACGGGTACTTGATGACTCCAATTTTTCGATTTTCTCAATTTCGGTGGACATCTTTTTTCTTTTAATTTATTGCGTATATCTGGTTTACTTTTTTAACGTCAAACATTACACTGACACTTCTAATAAGTTATTGTTCGTTTCTATGGTAACGCATTATTTTGTTTATGCACGGAACTGCTCTAGGCTAACTAGATATCAATACATCCTCGTAAATTCAATCTTTCTTTCTAATAATTCTTAAATTTATCAATTCAATAACACTCATAATCTCTTTCGGTAATTGAAAAATTACTAAGGGATGTCATTTAATTACATTGTAATTATATTCTCACTTACACTAACAGTATTTGAAGTAGAAAATTATTAAGTACATCTCATTTAAAATCTGTAAACTTGCTACGGCATTTGAAAAAGAAAGCTGTCCAGTTCAGAGATTATTTGAGAGTGGAATGCAAACCTTATTAGCAGTTTATAATGCTCCGAAATCGGTGGATAGTATTGATCATCTCTGTCAAGTCAACAAAGTCGAACAAACCTGTGTAGTTATCAAATATTCCATCAACTTGGTTAGGGCATGATTTAGAACCCCATGTATAGGATTAGACCATGCGTATCGAATTCCTTGAACCTATCATGACTATTTCACGACCTGCACCAGATTAACTACTCAATACAATATTCTGTAACTGCAAAAGTGGCTGTAGCTCAAGATGACTTGGAGGCAAATGTCGTTGAAAAAGAAGAAGAGAAACTTGAAATTCTGCAGCAGAGGGATGATGACGACGATGATAAAGAAGAAGATGGAGAAGAAGAAGAAAATTAGAACTTGTTCTTAAAATTATTATTAATTTCGACAATATTAAATCTATAAACCTCAATAATACGAGTTTTTTTATCGAGACTACCAGTTGACCTCAGATAATTCTCTGGCCGCGCGCTCTACGTCCTCTATCTCGAAAACAGTTCAAAGTATAAGAAAATGTTGAATTGTTGTAGTTGTAGTTGTAGAGAATTGGATTCTTTACAATAATGGTAATTAATACAAATAGATAAAACTCATAGAAGACAAGATATTTGCAAAATATGTGAAAAAAATCGATTTTTGACCGCTTGCGACCATGTGAATTTTGAGAATAGTTTTAGGATGTCAAAATACAATTTCTTACGTGGTTATATACTGAGTATGTCGATATTCCGAAGTTAATCCTCTAATACTCTACAATATTGATAAGAAATACAAATATCGTAAAACCCATACGAGATTCAAGATTTTCCAAGATATTCACCTAATTTAGCCTAAAACGACTGGAATATCTCTTGTTTATATCTTTATAGATTATTTTCGTTAGTACGCTTAATAATTTATTAATGGGCAGTTATCAACGACTTCCACATATACATGGATTTTCACATTGACTCTTAATACTAACAAGCTATTGGTTATCTCGAAAAGTACACGGACTGCAAGCATTAATAAGTACCTGACTATATCAGACTGCTCATACAAACATTTGCAGGTAATTTTCTCTCACTTAATAAGTGAGAGAAAAAAAACGACAAAACCTAATTGCATTTGCCCACTAATGTACTAAGGTTCTATCATAAGGCTATTATATCTCTCAGTTCTGACAGACAGTGAATATGATCTGAATTACTTTATCGCGATTCAGGTTATGGTCGGTTAATCCTAGAAGCTCTTTAATACTTTCTTTGGACCGTTGGTGCTAAACTCGTCGCCAAGATGACCTTCTCCATTAATTCGACAACTAAATTGGTCGCTAGAATTTAAGGGTTTATTTAATCCATGTGGGTGAATTCATCGCCGAATTTTTATATCGGCCGAAAAAACCGAAAAACAAATGGTACACTTAACTTTGACTAATTTATTATTCAATACCAATATTTATATAATAGCACCTAAATGTTAAATTTACCAAGTACACTATCGCAGTCTTTAACATATTTCTCATAGAAATTAATAATAACAACAAAACTTCAACATTCTTCTAAATTTTCAGGAAACTCAATAAATAGCCAAACACTTTTTTACGCCCACACAGTAAGAGGACGATATATGTGGATTGTGAGACAATAAATCGAATACGATACAGCCCTCCATTTCACTTGGATTGGAGATGTCTTTAATCCATAATCAGAACTTAATCCAATCGACTTAATCTGTCGATACCATGCTTCTTGTAAATAGACATGGAAGGATTTTAGGGCGACTACAAATAGATATTTCTTCTAATGCAGGCAACATCAGTAAGTAAGTAACTGACGGTGGCGGATTTGTTGCTGAAGCTCTACAAATAATTTGTGAATGCCTTTCACTTGACTTTTTATTGCATACACTTTTCCTTTACAATTCATTTTTCTATGGCCACACTTCCATGATATTTCTCCACGTTCCAAAACCTTCTTTTTCGAAAACGTAAAATTTTCGCCAGCTAGGTACTTTTCAATAACTGACACTGATAGTTTTAACTATGATTCATTTCGTTTCGGTAGAAATAGCAATTAGTTGAAGTAAATTGACAAGAAACTTTTAATTTCGGATTTGAAGTATTCCCTTCTTCATGTCATTGTTAGCGATACTTTTGGAAATGCAGGTAAAGGGATTAACTTGGGGCAAATTTGGACGTGATTCAACATTAAAATAGAATATCTTGTAGTTCAGGACAAGAAGCTTGTTTTTAAGAAAGTAAGTGCGCAGAACTATTTTTACTTGCTCAAAGAAAATAACTAAGGCACTTTAAAAAAAAATTCATTTCCATGCTAATTCCTGTGTACTTTACGTTTATACTTTAAATACCCTTACTCTTACTCTTCTCCGGTCAGCAAGTCAAAATACCTAATAACATTTTACTAACCAGTGACCTTACTTCCTTACCACCCTTTTACACCTCTTGAAAGCTTACTTCAGATTCGACATTCAGCTTCTTTTTCTTTTTTGAGGTCTTAATTGTGGGGTGAATTGGTATTGATATAATTATTAACAACAAATACTCCAGTGTATCATAAGTTTCATTAATGATACCTTCACTGGAAAACAAAATATGATAATATAAAAAGGAGAAACCAACTATTAAGATTACGTCGTAATCTTAATGGAAATTTCATGGCTAGGGTTTTAATTTGTAAAGAGCATTAAGTGCCGCCGTGATATTTACTAAAAACTCTTAATATCATAGATTAAAAAAAAATAGTGCAGATGATAATTTTTTATAGGCGCCTTTTGGGATACTTTTAGAATAATCTTGGCAATCTGGAAAACATCAAGACTGCTTACAGAAAAAGATGAAAAAATAGTAAAATATCTGGTGTCTCTAGTTTAACAGGCATGTTCTTTACACTATGTACCTAGTGGAAGACCTTGCAAATTGAAATTGTAATCCCAACAGAGATAATATTATATGAACTATAATAATTGTTGAATCACCGCCCACAACATATAAGCCTTTGGAATGCCGAGGGTTGGGTATTTACCATACAATAACAAAAAAACTAGACAACAAGCAAACCAACAACAATGTTAACACTACAGAAAATTAATCAACTTTGACTTTTTATGACACAAAAACTGATTGTAACCATAATAACTTGACGTTATTTTTTTATGGAGACCTTGATAAGGAATTTACACACATAGAAAGTAATTATATAAAGACGCTTTTTTATATTAAAATAGTATATAACTCTTTAATAAACAATTATATTTAAAGTATATAAAGTATGCTTGAAGATATTATTGATAATCCCCCGTAAGATATATCATAAGTCATTTTTAAGGCAACAACTTTCAAAGACGAGTACGCCACACTGCAATGTTGATATAAATCTTGTGAGAAGAAGATCGCTGAGGGAAATCAGTTTATACGTAAATTTCTCTACTCCTCTGGAAAATTGATAACAATTTTTCAAAACTACGACAAATTCATTTTACATACAAAAAAATTTTAGTAACAATTTTATCGAATTTTTACTTTCTTCTGAAAAACACAGTCAATTTTTTTCCAACAGCTACCCAATAAATACATTTCTTCCCAAGAGAAGTAAAAAAATCGTCGCACTCTGGGAGAGTATTCTCTACAAAAAATATGCTATTACTAGCTTTTTGTCCGTCCGCCCGTTTGTCTGTTGCATCTCCTCACAGGAAGCATGTAGAGAGATCGGGATTTTTGCATTCAATCCCTGTAGATGAGCCGAAATGAAATATATAGGCATTATAAGGAAATAGGTATTTATGCAATAAGTGAGTAAAGTAAAACTTTTTTCACGAGTAAGACGGCAATTTCTACGAGTGAAAAAAGTTACTTTACTCATTACGTTCGTAGACTTGAAAAAATTCGACAAAACTTTCATCAATTTTTATTTTGCCATATTAATATTTAAAGTACAACTGTGAGCATTATTAGTTTGAAGTGAAGAACAAGTTACTATTACTATTACTATTGATTCTTGACTTAGTTAGTACTTATTGGATTGTTGGTAGGATCGTGAACATTTGCAATGTTGCTTGAAGTCGAACTAGTTGTTCCCGTTAAAATTTTCACTGAGGAATCCATTTTGTTTTTTATTGAGTCGTCTACGTAACCCTCCGTAACTGTGTTGGATTTCCACCCACCGTGCTTCTTTAGTTGAATTATATCACCCCCGGAATCCACTAATAGTGACGCCGAAGAGCGTCGAATTGTATGCCCAGTTTAGTTTTTTCGATTAGGTAAATTCAAATATGTTACGATAAGCGAGGGAATTTTTGTAAAGGTATTGATACCTACAACTAGTGTTTTGCATTTTCCATTTCTATACAGCAAAAAATAATGATCTGTTTTGACATTTATGGGTCGTTGATTTTAAAATTTTTTATTATATATGTTGACCAAGTTTAAACTATTGTCAGATATTCCACCAATAACAGTAAATCGACGTTGAACATAAGTTTTTGTATCAGGTACTCTGATAATTAAAACATTTCCGTTATTATTAATTTATAATTTTTATAATTCCTCCCTCCCAGAGCTCCTTCCGAATATTAAAACAACCTGAAAGATGTTACAAATAATATTTATAATATAATAATAATGATCGACTGGAGCTTGCAACAGAAACTTCATATCTTCACGGGCAAATGTTCATAACCAACTGATTTATTTTTCAAGTATGCAATGAGTTTCGAGTATTTACTGATGTCTACGTCGTTATTCACCATTAGGGTGCTTTTCAGTTTTGAATAAGTCGACCAAAGTGCTGAAGAGTTTCACATTTTGAGTTTAGTTTCAAAGTAAGCTAGAAACACTCTTTTTGTGAAGCTGTTTATGCATTTTTTAGTACGCCACTCCATAAAAGAATTATATTCCTTCAAATACTGTTCCCTGGATTTCTCAGAGAGAAGATTCATGGTCGCCGCAGTTGCTCAACAACATCTTCTGATGTGCAGTTTTCTTCACTATTACTCTCCATCACTAATAATAATACTACATTCCTTTTAATTAGACACAAAACAGATTTTCTTAAACGAATATCAAGAAAAAAAATGTGACACGTTACGGCACTTTTTTAACGCAAAATCGTGAAAAAATGAAAGCTACTGTACTTTTTGTCGCGCTTTTTGACCAATTCAGAAATTACATTCTTTATGAATGCAAATGAATGAAAAAAAGATGAATATTATAACGAATGTAGAAAAAATTAAATTAACCAAAATGTCATCCAATTGATCCCATTGGCCATATGCCATGAATAGACGTGAATCGACATCAATCGACGTCAATTTAGCAAACCAATTATTTTAAGAACAAAATTATTAAATAAATGAAATATTAACATTTTTCTTGTTTTATTTCCCATGGAAACTTCCTTTTATAAATTAAAATTTTTGTTTATATTTACTGATTCCTAAGGGTAAAAAATGCGCTACAGCCTCTCGCGCTGAGAGTGTGACAGTTTTTTTACTTGTATTGTAAAAAATACGCTAAAAATATGAATGTTCAAAGGAGGAATATTGAAAAACATATAGAATTTGAAAAAAATTTCATTTTTTATCTTGAGTGATTTGAAGTTTCACTTGAGTATTTTTCCTAAGCTTTTTACTTAACTGGAGTCCTCAAATAAATTTTTTCAATTAATTTTTGTAGCTAAATGTGCTTGATTGAAATTTTAAAAAAGTCCAGAAACTGCTTTTAGTTAAGATAGATAAGACAAATGAGTTATGAGTTAACATATAGCTCGTTTACATGCATCTTCATTGGCCTATTTCATTAATTAACTATTCTGGTCACTTCTATAGGTTACCATAGATATTTCAATATCTGAAAGAAATTAATGTGTCAAACATCGTAAGCAGCACATTCGCATGATTTTGCTACGTCATACCGGCTGTAACGAAATTTTGTCCTCTAATTTCAAGCGATTATATTCAAGATATTTAAACAATACGTTTAATAATAAAATAACAGTATGTTGGTAATAAATAGACAACCACAAGATAACGAGTAACTTCTATTTCTATTATGACCACATGTATACCAGAATGAAAGATTTCACACGATTCGTATCTTTGAAAAACACTTTACGCAGAGAATACAAAAAATAGTAACAACATTCCGAAATATAATCTCACTTTAACCGATTGAAACTGAAAATATGACATTTATTTTGTTTTGTCGTGTCTCAAGAAATCAACAAAATGATTTACAGGATAAATAAAATAAGGTGTTATGCGTACCTACTTGCAAGGTCAAAATATTGCACATCGCTTGACATTATGCAAGTCTTTTGCCATTATAGCTGCCACTAACAAAAATTCAATAAGTGAATTAAACAAACAATTTACTAAAAATTTGGTTCGATGTTTTGTGAACGGTTTAAAAATGATAACAAAACTAAGTAAGTAAGTAAGTTACAAAGTTTTCGAGCCGGATGGATAGGTTGGTTGTTAAGCCAAAAGTAACTAGATTTATCCCTAGAAGTGCACGTAATAAAAATGACACCGAACCGATAATATTCGCAAGTGCGAGATCTTTCATGAAACAATCAGCTGAACTTCATCTGCACATGCTTTTTAGCAAGAAATATTGTACTTTACATTGCATTTCACGTTATATTGCATCATATCAAGCGGCCTTAAAATTAACATCAACATTCACAAGAATAAAAGCCTCGGTAGAAACTTACTTTCTTAAGGCCGACTACGATCATACAGTCGGACGAGTGTCTGAGAAGGAAATGATACTAGAGTTTGAAAAGCGTAGTACACACTTTTCCGACACGTGTCCGATCCCATTCCTACACGATAATGCATCCGATAATGTTTGTTTTTTGTTACTAAATTGGCAAAAACAGTACCGAAACGCAAACTACAAAGATATGATCTAGAAAAAATGTGCAAAGGAATTAAATATCAAAGGTACAGTACAGATTAAATATTGCTAAGAATAGTTTTCTTGTTTACTTTTTCCCACCATGACAGGTACGGAGTTTTTGATTTTATAAATACCGAGTTGTTTTTATTTAAAACCAAATATTGATAGCCTTGACTATAAGATCAAAATACTTATAAGCAATAAAACCTAGCAAAAATGCTCTATTGTTTATTTATTGTCTTTTTTGTTAATCCGTAGCCTACCTATAGGAAATAGATATTAAATGACAAATGTAAATTAAAAAGGAGATAAACAATTTTATTGAGTACATTGTATAGCTGTAATAAATCAGGCCGATAATAAAATAATCAAACAAAATTAAATTATATAGGTCGACGATCTTGCCACTTTACACTACCCTCTGGAAATTGTTTGAACTTCTCCCCCAAATTAAATGCTTCGCGATTTTCCCCTCCACCGTGACGAGGAAAGTTCTGAAGATAAGATCTTTCCTCTCAAGTCGTATCATCAGTACTGTCGAGTAGTTCACGCACACTGTAACCCTCGTTATTTCCAATGAAATTGCTAAGACAAAGTTTCTTGGAGTTCCAACAGGTTGAATACCGCCATCGACATTCTAAAATATTGGTAAAATTTTGTCTGTCCTCCAACAGATGAGGTAAAAGTGTAGAAGAATATTCTCCTTCCACGGATCTTCTTTTCCAAGTAGAATGTACCCAAAATCTGCGTTTGCCTCTGTGAAATCTCTCTGGTATTCTCCATCTGCCTCTTTTAAACAAAGTGCCACCATGGCAAAATCGTAGTTGCTAAAATTTTGCGCACGGAACCTTTCGCGATTATTTTAATTGATCGAGACTGGCGAGAGTGGCGCATGTATCGAGCCAGAGCTAGAAATCGGAAAGAGCTCGGAATCGTGTAATACTCCTTTCGATTCCGCATCGATTCATTCTTCAGAGCAAAATCGGACTAAAGTCGGATCGGAGTGGTGTATGAGAAGTGTGTCTCGGCTATTACTTCGCTTGTTGTTTCTCTCGTCTACCTACTACATTCACAACATTCACACTCGCATGAAATTTAAAAAGTTTTTTCTAAGCGTAAAAATAAGAATTTTCTAAAGCTGGTTGATGTAATGACTGGTATAGGAGAATAACAATAAAAAATATATCGTTGCATGACGATACAAGCAAAAAAAAAGTTGCTTTCTTCATTTGTCGTGTTGGCCTGTACTCACGACTTTTCGATAATATAAATTTATTAACGGAAAATTCTATGTTATGCAGCTTAATAAAAGCACAAGAGGCAATATCGGATTGCTTATAGTCAATATGCCAATTATTTTACCAATTTAAGAGGTTAAAGATATTTGCCGATGAATCAACTTCCTGAAATAACCAGTTCACGTTCTTGATTAATAATATTAGAATTTATGATTAAAACATAGAGCAAGTTGCTTATCAAGTTTCAAAAGCCTAGATACGAAGTAGAATTAATGAAGGCAGGATTACTACAAGAAGCATTTCTCTTCCCAGGTATCTACTTACGAGGATGTATTGATATTTGGTTAGCCTAGGAACGAACAATAACTTATTAGAAATGTCAGTGTAAAGTTTGACGTCAAAAAAGTAAACCAGAGTTACGTAATAAATTAAAAGAAAAAAGATGTCCAGCGAAATTGTGAAAATCAAAAAATTGGAGTTTCGAGCCATCATCAAGTACCCGTATTTAAAAGGGTTAAGAGGTAAGCAGATTTACGAAGATATACTTAATACCCTTGGTGATAAATGTCCTTCGTATGCGACCGTCAAAATTGGATTGTAAGCTTCAAAAGGGGTAAATTTTCCATTCAAGATGATGACCAATCGGGAAGGCCAGTCCCCGAAAATATCGATGCAGTTCATGACATGATTTTATCAGACCGTCGAATTGGGCTAAAACGGATATCTGAAGTACTGCATATTTCATACGAAATTGCTGCAAAATGGATCTCCAAATGTTTGAATGTTGACCAAAAGCGTGCAAGAAGCATCGCGTTCGATCTGATTCGATTTGAAAACGATGTAGACTTCTTAAACTTAATTGTTACTATGGATGAGACTTGGATACATTTCTACGATCCAGAAAAAAGCAACAATCGATGGAATGGCGACACTCTGGTTCTCCAAGACCTAAGAAGTTTCGTGTCCAAAAATCTGCTGGAAAAGTTGTTTTTCAGTTTTTTGGTATTGCCATGGAGTAATCATGATTGATTTTTTGGATAAGGGTGGAACAATAACTGGAGATTACTATTCGACCTTACTGACCACTCTACGAGAAAAAATTAAACAGAAAAGGCGCGCACCAGATTTGGCTCCTTCCGATTATCATCTCTTTCCTCAACTGATAAAAAGTTTAAGAGGTCGTAAATTTTCTTCCAACGAGGAGGTATTCAAAGCTGTGGAGGTGTGGTTTGCAAAGCAAGAAGAAACATTTTTTTGAAAGATCTAGAGACGTTGCAGGTTCGCTGTAATAAATGTATCCAATTAAGAGGAGAATATGTTGAGTAATAAAATATTTTGACATGGAAATTTTGTTTGGTTCTATTGTAGGCTAAGAATTTTTCAATATATCCTTGTATATACGGTGGACATCCTCTGTCATTAACAGGGTCACCGAACGACGATAGTAACACAAAGATTTTATAATTTACCGAATGCTGCGCAACTTGGAATATCAACATCAATGCGAAACTAATCTAAAAACTGTACTTCAAAGAGTACAGGAAAACATCAGAGACAACATGGTCCACCAATGCCAAAGACTACGAGTCCCACACCAAATACTGACGTTCAAGAACTCACCAGAAGACGATGGAAACAATTTCTCTCTTATCAGGGCTATCCTTATCGCCACCCTACTATACGTATCTACAGTAGAGGGATACTCTGTCAAGAGCCATTGTGAGAAGCCAACAAGAGTTAGACAAATAAAATCAATAAATTATGGACGACATTGCTAAGAGATTCAAAGAGCTGACGGAAAGACGGAACCACGTATCCAAAGCCAAGAAAATGCTGAATTACGACAGCAATTGTGGCATCAAGAAGAAAAAGAGAATAGAAATAGGAGGGTTTATCTTTTGAAGTGTCTGCTTAAGCTCTAGTTTGGATCCACTCTCAAGATCGTTTTATTATAACACCTTGTTGCAAGGGAGTCGCCAGCTTATGACTAAGGGGGGGGACAATGAGGCAATATTATGGTACAGTGGAGAGCATGAAGCGTTACACTTTGGAAGTCTTTGCCTCGATGACGATTGTAATAAAAATGGTTCTAATATCAATATAAATGTATAAAACTTCACAAGCCCTCGACATCACAATAACTAAATCAAACTATTACACATAGTAATAATTATTTATTTTAACAAAAATAATATTTAACTAAAACATAACCTGCGGGGATTTTTTGAAAAACTTTCAACCACATTATCATTAAAATGATTTAGGTTTTTATTTATTATAGCTCTGTGTACACTCATCATGGTCAGACAATTAAGGCGATCTTTTGCCATGGTGCTTCTTAGCCATGTTTTTAGTCTTCTGAGGCTGCTAAAGAATCGCTCTACTATACAGGTCGTGCTTGATTAAGCGATCAAAATTTTTAATACTCTCGACAAACTGCGAAAGTTACGCGATCCGATTAAGTTCAAAGAATTTGATGGTATTAAACTTTACCACATCCAGCATGTAGTTCGGACCTTACATCTACAGATTATTAGATATTAATCCATGGCGAAATTCTTGCGTGGGAAGAATTGAATCCGAAGCAGATTTTGAAAATCCAGACAATGTTTTGCATCTAACCACAAAGAAAGGTTTTATAAAGGACTTGCTGAACGTTGGGTTAAAACCACAGAATATGACTGGCTATACTCCAAATATTAAGTCTTTCCTTTTGTTATGATTATTTAATAAACAAAGTGAACTTTGGAAACCGACATTATTTATGAGACATAATATACTTTAAAGAAAAGTACACAGACGTTTATTAAGACATTGAAAAAGAATCGGATGACAGTGAGTTTGAGTCTCATGTAATGTTTCTATATTTTATAAATATATACAAAAAATGATTTTATCTCTATTTAAATTCTTCAATACAGACATAAATGCGAGGCTTTGCCTTATTTTATCGACTTCTCCACAAGCAATAAGACTGCAATATATGAGTATGGTTCCAGCAATACTTGGCTTGACCTAGAGATGGTTTTAGTTGTTTGAAAAATACCACTGGATTAGAAAGTTCATAATCTACACAGCATATGTTTCAAATTTAAAGACGCGACGTTCTTTAGTATTTGTTTGGTAACCATTAATAGTGAACGTTTTTAGTGAATTTGTCAACATGGAAAAAATTGGTCATTGTTATGCGATACAATACTTTTATTTGAAAGGTATTATCCCAACCAATATAAAAGCTGAACTAGATTCTACTCTGGGTGAGATTGCTCCTTCGGTAACAACCGTTAAATATTGGGTAACAGTTAGCAGCAGTTTAAACGAGGCCGTATGATCTATGAAGACCAGCAACGCAGTGGTCGACCAAATGATGAAAAAAATCCACAAAACGGAACTCGATGATCGTCGACTGAAAGTGCGTGAGCTACCAAACATAGTAGGTATTTCAAAAAGTGCGGTACATCGCTTATTAACTAAACATTTGGACATGAGAAAGATGTGCTCAAGCTGGGTTCCGCGTTTCCTCACAGTGGAACAAAAGCAGTGTCGTGAAGATGTTTCCATCGAGAGTTTGCAATGTTTCACAGAAATAAAGAATTTTTCAATTTTTTTCAACACTAACAGTTCGAATTTTTTAATACCTTCGTACATACATAATTTATACAAGAAAAATTCGAATTTTTCAATTATTCGAACATCAAAAATTCGAACTTTTCAATTATTTAAACGCCAAAAATTCGAATTTTTCGGTAATTAACACAGAAAATACGAATTTTTTTGATAATTCGAACTTCAAAAGTTCGAATTATCGAGGTTTTTTTACATGTGTTAGTAATAGGAATGTCAAGGGACCGACGCAAAAGTTCGAATTAACGAGGAATTCGAATTATCGGTGTTCGAATTATCGGAGTTCGACTGTATATATATATATATATATATATATATATATATATATATATATATATATATATATATATATATATATATATATATATATATATTGGTAGATACTGGGTTGTTATAAATAAAAAACTATTGTATTAAATAAATTATTTATTTATAATAAAATCCACAGTCACAAATATTAAACAAATAATTGACCACGAAATCACGAAAAAATACCAAAACCGGTTTTTAAATGGACTGGAAAACTTATGAACGGAAAAACCGAAATCTTTCATACATTGTTTTCTTGCGTAACCAACTAAAATTGTTGGAACGACGTACTGAACTATAACACCCGCGTAAGTACCGGTAATTTCAACCAAATATTTTATATTATGAGTACAAAGGGCGACAATTACAGGAGGAGCTATCGCTAACGTGGGAAATATGAAACGGTTCAATACTACGTTGTTTCTATACGCGGCAGTATTCAACATTAAGTTTTTCAAATTGCCTTGTAGAGTTATGGCTATGATTGGAAAACTCGTGGACATTGGAAATAACGGAAAAGACACTAGGAAGAATCCAATTACTTTACTAAAGTAATTAGAATTCTGAGTATAAATAAAATTCAAGGAATAAAGATCATTTAAAGTAGCAAAAGCAAATGAACCTGTTATTGATAATAATAAATAAAAGCAGCAAATAGCGATAAAATCATAGCTAATTTTACTAATAATCTTATCTTTGTTAGAAATAGGCGCCACAAGGCTAGGCAAAGAATGGTGGCACATAAAACTATACACAGTACTTCCCGCTAAAGCGGGTATCTCCTTTAAATTAATTAAATCAGGATGCCCTTGAGGTCCCAACTTGAGTAATCGAATACTGGCTAAGGTAACCATAATAAAAAAAGCTAACCATCTGATACAAATTGTAAATAGCTGCAAATATTTAGTTTTTTGTACGTTAAAATAGGCAAAAGGGCCTACGAGTAAAGCAAAACCTGTAACAAACAATCTATACATATTGACTTTACTAAAATTATAATTACTCAAACATTCTGTACTGTAATCATCAGTTTCATTTCCATTATTACAAATTAGATTAATTAAAGTTTTGCCTGATGCGGCTGTATATATAGCTAAGTCCCCATACAAATATATACAGAGAGAAGAAAAAAATAATGTGTGTCCAAATTTGTTGAGATAGAGGCCAGCTATCTCTCCTAATTCAACTTTGGTATCTATTTTATAAAGAGATAATCTTCTAGGTACTTTATTTAGAATCGCAGTCTCTTCGTTACTATACTCTAATTCTGAGTCAGAATCACCAGGAAGTTGTCGATTTTCCTAAAAAATGTTTTTTTATTTCAATGAGTTCCAATTACACCTCATTAAAAATCGACCTACCATCAATATCTTGAGAAATACTTACAAGTAAAGCAAATAAGTATATACATTTATGAAAAAAAATATTAAAACAATATAAATTTCTGGAAAATAGACAATATCATAGCATTAACATTTTTTTATGATTGTGCTTCTAGATCTTGGTTGTATATCTAGAACACAGTTTGAAAAAACTAGTAACTTTCAAAAATTCCAAGTAATTTATCATTTGAATGTGTCATAAACAATAAAGAAACAAGTACATTAAATGTAAAAATAGAAATTTAATTTTTGCGAACATAAAATAGAAAATAATGTGTGACACCCAGACAAAATCATTAATTACCTGACCTCCTACAGTGTGTCACACAATACAAATTCACACATTTTGATATTTAATATAATTGCCAGTTAGTAACAAAAATAGTATACACACAACTACCATTTCTATGTAGCAATTGATAAAATTGGTAATTTCAAATAAACCTTGAAATACAGCTATAATTAACTGTCCCTTTTTTGTTAGCTAATAACAGTTGTATAATTATTTTCAAAGATGAGTACTGCAATTGAATTTTGCAAATGATCTAAAGTTGAAATTTAAGAGTCCCTAGAATAATTAGATGAGATTCTCATGCAAATATAACTTTGAAGTATTGTTCATGAAGCATATAAAATCTTTATATACTGCATCATATCTTACAATTATTTAAAATTATAGAAACATTAAACATGCTTTAAATTGAAAATAACTCTTTGTGTCTTACATAAAATTCATTAGAATGTATTCTCCTCCATTGTAAAGTTGCATTAGCACATGCCATACTTTCAATTACAAAAGTAACTGTAACAAAACTGATGAATGCTAAGAAAATTATCATAAATGTACTGAAAAGCCACCCGGCACCTACAAATGCAGCTGGCAATGTTAGAGCACCCGTCCCAACGATGAGGTTGAAAATGTACATCAAACCCACCTGAAAATTAAAATTTTTCTAATAATGGTGAATAAATAAAAAATTATTGATTGATATCCAAAAAAAGTTATATATATATATATATATATATATATATATATATATATATATATATATATATATATATATATGTATTGAAATAGCAAAATATAAAAATTAATTTTTTGCGAACCAAATACAAATAATAAAATTTCTTAGTTCGTAAATGAAGTGCCTATATAGGTGTAAAGATATTATGTTTGTTTTCACAAAATTATGATAAATATGAATAAGTACAAAAATTACTGACGTATTAAGTCTTGATGTAATTTAATATGGAATAATTGTATCAAAACAAATGAATAATTGAAAAACATTAAAAAATAACATTCGAATTACTTACCCAGGACGGGTAACGATCAGTTTGGGGCATGTCGTTAAGGGTAACCTGTGTCCATATTGTAAATATTTTATTTTAGAACCCAAAAAATTGAGTTGTTATTACAGCTGGCATTGTATACATTAAAATATCATGAACAATGGGAGTGACTAATATTCAATCCCGAAACTACTACGTATCGATTCATTTTCATCCATTCGAGTGATATATCGATAGAAAACAATTGAATAATGTATACCTTTTATACCTCCATGAAGTGATATACATTGATAAAACTTCAGTTTTTCAGATACACGGGGATTTTAATTCATTACATAATAACCAAATACTATACGTCTTATCAAAATAAATTTCGATTACAATAATAAATGGAGAAGTATGCGTGTCAAAACTAAAAAGTTTCTTATGGCATCCCAAAAACGTATTTTTGTTGTCCTAACCTACTCTCATGGTTAAATCTACAAAGTAAATGTGGCTTATAACCAACATAAAATTGATACACGAGAAGTAGTTTTTTTTTAATACAGGATATCTAAATTTAGATGATTCCACACAATTTTTTATTACAACCAAATGGCGCCATCTAGGTGGACAAACCTTCACTATCAGTTGCAGATCTGTCATACAATAATGAAAATAAAATTTAAATCAAAGCGCGAAATTTGAATGTTTTATTGTAGTTCATACTATTACAAAAAACCGGATTTTAGGAAATGAAAAGCACTCATTTAGTTCTTTTAAAAATTTGTGAATTATTAAATATTTATTATGATAAATGAAACTCAAAATTTTAAAATAAAATATTACATACAAAAATACTTGATTGAAGTTTTATTATGGATGATGGAGCCCCTTCATAAGTTTTATACAATACCAGCATCCATCTTCAAATCTTTATCAGGAAATTAAATAAATAGCAATTATTAATAATATCACTAAAATCCGTAAAAAAGTAAGTAAAAAACTCTACTTTCGCCAAAGTAATCCGTGTTAGTAAACACAACTAAGATTCTAACGGATAATAAAAATAATTTAGTTGTGATTCATCTACTTGAACCATTTATTCATATGATGTGGATTTTAGTGGTTTGTTCTTGGTTGCTGCTCTGGCAAAATTAGTTCAGGAAGTGTACATTAAAACGTTCTTTGTACAGAACTAGTGTTCTTCGATCTTAGTAGCAGTGCAAGAGAACTAGTTCACCCAGTTCACTGTAGTGCTAGCACTGGATCTAGAGTCAGTTCAGCCAGTGCAATAAGTGTAATCTGGAAGCTGTGGCACAACATCTTCGTCATAGGACGAATGTAAAATATCATAAATTACTAAATCGTTTTCCATTATTGTTAATACTACAAGGTCTGAATCACATAAAATAACCTCAAATAGTCCATTGCTCCCTGCACTATATCGTTTGTATTGTATCCGATCGAACTAATTCTATATAATCATGAACTGGCCTGCATTGATCCAGTGCAACTACCAAGAACAAACCTTAAAACATTTAATTGTAAGCTTTCCTTCATAACTTTGTCGTTAATAGCAATTATCTGATTCAAAATTTAAAAATTGTCATCCCCTTAATTCTTCACTTATGAACAAATTTATGGTATAATATACAGGTAAAATCCGAAAGTTTATTATCACTTTACTGTAATAGATATATACCTTTCAACATGTGTAAACAGGTTAACCCGTCATAGAAAACCGATATTTCCAACTGCATTGTTTGGAATAGCTGCTGGCATAATATAATATTAAAATTAATATTTTAATAGTTTTATTGAAAAATTATGTCGCTGATGAACTTACTTCCAAGCCATTTTCTTTCACGCACACAATACTTTTGAAAAAATATAATACCATTTTCCCCCACTGTACCATTATTTGTCAGGGTTAAGTTGTTGAACCGTTGGTCATAGATAAACTAAACTACCTCCTCGAGTCATATATGTAATACTTCTATATGAACAGTTTCTGTGGAAGCTGTTCAGACTAAAGAAGACAGAATGTTAACGCTTTTTCTATCCTCCGAGGTTCCAGCTCGGTTCTGCGCATTCTCAAACATGCGCAACCCGAATGAGGTATCTGGAACGAGGGAGAAAATAGTATATTGTCAGCACTTTAATAGTGAGACATTCCTACCTATTTAAAGTATTACATATATGGATTGACTTAACATTAAGGAGAGACCGAGGTATGGGAACTTGTTCAATTGGGCCCTAACTGTTGATAGAAAAAACAAAGAGCATCAGCGTACCTCTCTATTCTATTCTGTTTGGATCTTTAATAGTTACTATATGCATAAAAAACCAATCAGAAGCGAGTAAAAAGATTGACAGAGAGTAGGGAACCAATAATACCATTTTACTTACATGATGCTGTCTCTATATCTAAAATTGTTTCTATGGTTAATTTTCGGTACCCGAAGATAAAAACTTGGTTATCGAAATACGCATGATATCATATTGGATTTTTAGACCAAGACTAGTCTGAGCGGTTTGTATATTCTCTATATTGAAAAGTTTAACCAATCTTAGAAATAGTCCCTGTCTAAGGTAACGTTATCTTTGTTCAAATGTGCGGAAGATAAGGGAGTAGAGAAATAGAACGGTAGAAGGAGTACTGTACAAGAAACTAGAAGGAGCACTTCTAATTTTTGGAAGTAAGTTTCCACTTTTCGAAACATAGACGTCATGGCGACCCAATCAGAATAGATAGACAAGAGTGGTATACAGATGTTTGGATTCACTTGAACAAGCACTCATACTCCGATATGTTCAATATTAATTCTATGACTGGAAGGTATTAACTGAAAATGAACTGTACGGATGAAAAGTGTTGAAGAGGATGAAGACAACCTGACAAACGCGTCGATTTCAGAAAATTCCGAAGACATTTCGGCAATTTTAAAACACACGGTTCACATTACCTCAGCATCAACACTCACAATTACACTGTCTGATGCGTGGTTCTATAACCAAGTTATTGTCTTCAAAGACTATTGACTTGATCTACAGATTTATATAATATTTTCTCCACCAATGGACTTCCTCTCAAGAAAAATTTCACATCCATTCCTTAATTAATAAACTATAAAGTGGGATGTAAGGAATACGCTCTTTGTCCCTATTTAAACTATTTTTACATTTCACAATCTCAATGCTTTCAAATACATATAACACTTTATGGTTGGACATATTTTTCAACAATTTTACGTTATTTATGTACGTAGTTCATTTGAAATATGGACGGACAAAAGAATCTGAGCACGCTGTCAGTCATAATCATACAATAAATATAACACAAAATTCATCATCGGTATTGTTAAATGTAAAACTAGTTTATAAATAGAGGCAAAAGTTATATTTCTTACAAGTCCCTAGCCGTCTAAATGACCTCCTATGTGATTCGTACCACCTAATCAATCTCTTCTTACCACCAGGCTCGCCAATAGACGGTCTCTCGTCTCAAAGAGGAAGCTCCCCTATCCGCCCCTTGCTGCTAGCAACAGTATACGAAGACCTCCCTGAACCCCACCTTAACAATTCTCCCTTATAAATAACATAAAACCCTATCATCCACACCGATCGTCGATGTCGCAGGTTTTCTGCGGTTTCCAACTGGTGAATCGGTTCACCAATCAAATGGGTAACTATAAACAGCCGTAGTTACATCAAATTAAAAATAAACAGAAATTTCTTCCAGAATAAAAATTGAAAGAACAAATAGATAACAAAAACATTATAAACTATGTCCCCAAATTGAGGGGAACCGTTTTTAATTATGGTGAGGTTCTCTTTTCGTCTTCTTCGAGCCACTTGGTCAATCATTTTTTCTTCCTTTTCTAGCCTAGACCGCATCACCACATATCAATTAACCACAACCCCAGCCCTTCAGAGGAGCAAATTCTATATCAGAGTCAACAAACAAACTTTCCTGTTTAGAAAATTTCCCTTATCCTATCCGAAAATACTCATCGAGTCTCTCTCTATTCCTTTCAGTTTATTTTATAGCATATTAGTTAATGAATGAATTTGAAATTTCCCGCTGAAGAAGTTTTTCCCGTGGGAGAAAACTCATTGGGGGGAAATCAAGTATAAATAGGTAAGTCAATTTCATGGGTTTTAGTTTACCTCCAGAAATTCCAACTTAATTTAGGTAACTATTTTCAAAGAACAAATGGCAGTGATAAAGTATGGAAATATGTAAGTAGTGATGTATATGTTATTTAATGTGTAACACAGGGGCTTATATGGTACTTTAATTTATTCACGAGGCTATAGATTTTTTAACTAATAATTGTAACATTAAATTTGTTTCTGATTATGTTTCCTTCTTCTTGTGCCAATAAAACGCAATAAAAATGAATATTTCCAATGGCGTTGACCGCAACCGCACTGACAACTCACCTGATTAAAACAAGCTCCAAAGTGAAAGGGTTAATATAAATGTAATATTTGATATTATAATTTTTGTTTCCAATATTAATAATAGCAAATTCTGTGAATTTTCTAATGTATAATAAAATTAAATCGTATTAGGTACGAAATTCGAAAAAATAATTCTTATAGACTACAAAGTTTCACGGGAAGCACATATAGACAGTATCTGCAGGAAGATAGCACCGGCAGTTGGAATGCTTGGGAGAACCTCCACCATTTTGTCTTCCAAACACTTACTAACATTGTACTACTCATTTATCCATTCCCACCTCTCATAACTGACACTAGAATGAAGGAGTGACACATATCTTCATTGATGGAATGTTCTACAAAAAAAATCTATCAAACGAGTCTTTGTTTTGCTTCATCTTCACCCTACATCACCTCCCAAATGGAGTTTTAAATGTTCACCCTGTATGGTAGGTATACAGCAAGCAGACAAATTCATACACAGATGTCAAAGGAGAGAGGTACACTCCACAATCTCCTTTAATGTGGTTAAGGATATTCAACATCACAGTATCAGATCAGCAGACCATCTACGAACCACAACAGAAATAGCTACAATGAGCCAAAAGTTGATTGCATTTCAAGATCTAAGGTACTATAATCAGCTGCAAAGAGAGACTACAACTCTTAGTGTGAACAGGTTAAACTGGACCTTCGGAAGCTGATTGAACAAAACTTTTTTATAAGTTTGTCATAAGAGGACACTGTACATTATTGTTTTAAAATGCTGTAACCAGCTTCTTATTTAATTTCGCTTTTATGTCCCATATGGAACTACTTGTGCCCCGGATACCATATGAGTATGCTAACAAATTATGAATATTTTCGTTTTTATACATTTTTGTTTCAATAATAAAGGATTATTATTATTATTATTATGTTTCCACATCAAATTAAAAAAAAAACACACAGTTTCAGAGGACGAATAATGAAACATAATTCTTATTCAAATGTATATCACTTTATTAAAAATTTTTAACTTTAAATGAGTTTACAAATGAACCAATAAATTTTTGCAATGGATTATATATAGAAGAAATTGTTGCTAAACTTCCACGCTTATGGAAACCATCCATTCTCTTCGGGGAGTAACTGAATTAATGTGGGTTGTTTTGAATATTCGTTGTTTATAATTAGGCAGTATAATAAGTACACAAAGAGGTACTAACAATGGTATAAAAAGTAAAATAGGCTTGGATAGAACATACAATACAGAAACCAATATAACCAGATAAGCAATCAATTATAATAAAACAGGCAGAACTGTACAAACACGAGGAAAAGCTATCGAGAAAAAATTGCAACAGATAAACTTAACATGGAAAAAGGCTACAGAAATAGCCAAAAACAGAAGAAAATAAATAGCTCCCGTCAAAAAAATTGGACACCACATAACAATGCGTAAGGATAGCGAGCTCATAGTTTTACCGCAGCTGCTGAAACACCGTCAGGTGCCCTTTGCTGCACATCATGTGACGATGATGGTTAATAAAGTTTGTTCAGAATAAATAAGATATAAGGAAGACAGTGGAAAATGTGCGATTTTAGAATTTTAAGCAACACCTTTTTATGGACAAAAAATGTGAACAGCAGAGGATTTTTGGTCATTCTCGTGCTGTAAGGATAATAAAAGGAATTGCTAAAAAAAGCTGAAAGACAATGTTATTAAACTATAGGCGATAATTTTTTTTGTACTTGCAGAAGCATAAATTAAAGATTTCCAAAATACACACAGCCTAGTTAATACATAATTAAATAAGTATGACTAACTAAGAAAAGTACATTTGTCTTTTGCCTCAAAATAAGCTTCAGTTTCAGGAATTGCTTCTTCATATCAACTAATTTCTTACTGACGAGCATTTTTATGTGATCAGCGAATAGCTAGTATTCACTGGGGGCCAGACCTGAACTATAAGATGGATGAGGAAGCAATTCGAAGTGTAATTCGTTCAATTTAATCATCGTTGTCGTCGACTTGCAAATCGACGCATTTTCTTGGTGAAATAGTGATTTTTTTTCTACATATGTCCTTGATTTTTGTATTCAAACGATCCCAGCTGACTGTTATGCCATTGGACGCGGTTAACCGGCTGCAATCCACTCAGATGATGATTCTTTTGATTCTGTAGTGAAGTGATGGATCAATGTTACATCCATTGTCGCAGAAAATCTGATTTATTACGTGTAAACATGAATAACACTGCTCTGATTCATCAACACGTTGTTGTTTTTGATAGACTGTGAGTAAACGCGGCACCCACTTTGAAAAAAGCTTTCTCATGGTCAATTCTTCACACATAATGGTCTCAGCTATCTCACACAATTTCAATTTACGATTAGATATACACATTTTGTGGACTTTTTGATGTTTTCTGGAGTAACTACCTCAATTGGACGACCAGAATTTTCACCTTTATCGGTGCCTATACGACCACGTTTAAATCCAGCAAACTAATAACATATTTTCAATGGAGTAATCCGGATAACACTTTTGAAGCCATTGCTAAGTTTTTTACAGTATTTTTTTATCAAGAAGCAATTATAAATTAAGAAAAGAAATTGTTTTGAAAATAACAAAAGTAGCTTCACTTATATGGCTCTCACTTGTTTCTGACTAATCAAAATGTCATGAAATTTTAGTCTTTTGAAAGTTGGTACTTCATAAACGCCATATGGATTTCACAACGTAGTTCTTTAACGTCAATCATCAGTAGATCATGGTAAAATCACTTCTTTAAATTGACTTTGGAAAGAATATAACAAATAATGTAGAATATATTGACAATGACCAATAAATAAGATTATATTTGAAAAAATATGAATATAATTGTTATTTTTTATTTCCATTTAACGTGCCTTGGCAGTGCCTGTTAATAGTCGCATTCAGTGGACCTAGCGCATAGTGCCACTGCTATCTACCAGTAACGGTAACTAGCTAGAACATGTTGAGCGTTCGTTGTCAAGATTTTTTTGTGTCTTGTTAGTTTGTGACAATTATATTTCCAAAACAGATGTTATTTTGGTTGCTTTTATTGAACTTAACAAGTGTTACATTAAGTGGTAAATGTGGAGGTACTTTGTCTAGTTCCTATTCTAAGAATTATGAAGTGTATTCGTCATTCACCCACTTTTGTATGGATTTAAAAATTGTCATTATAATTCAAAGTGAAATTATAGATAATAATTCATGCAGTTACAATTCATTTCTCTTATCTTCATAAACGAATTCAATCATTGTACTATGAAAGGTTACAACTATAGGTATGGTAATTACGTGACGTTTGATCACAGAACATAGTCGATGTAACCAATTTCACTCCCGCTACTGCTACCTTGTATAAATTAAAAGCACTCCAAAACATGGCGTCCGTTTCAGGAGTTGTTGAGTTTGTAGCGTATGTGTCACCGAACGATTCCATTAGTGTTGTACAACAGTTGCACAACGGTTTCGTCCGCTGAATGCGACCATTGGCACACAAACAAAAAATACATAAGGTAATTGAAGGACTGTTACAATACAGTTATATTTAAATTGGAAGAATAGATAAATAAGAAATGCTATGAAACTGTAGGAGACCACACAACGCCACAAATTAACAAAAAAACTGGTTTGAAACTCAAATAAAATATTGGTTTTATCCATTTCTCATTTCTTTACTAAATAATGCGTACCCAATAACAGTGTTTTTGAAGGAGTCACCTATGGTTGGATAAGTTTTTGACTGTTGGTTTCTTTTTTGGTTTGTACATTTTGATGTGACATAAATATATATATATATATATATATATATATATATATATATATATATATATATATATATATATTTAAATCTATGAAGTTAACATATTACCATTTTTCGAGAAATCTTTCTTACTATAAACCCTACATTGAAGTTACATTTTTTCTAAACCCTAGTGACAACTTAAACTAAATAAATTAATTTTCCATTACTCATTCCTTCAATCCAAGAAATGTTGTGTTTTATTTGTGAAGAAATTTTGTCAATTTTTTTTATTTTGATCTTTAGTCTTCGCTTGGGTCCATGTCTAGTTCACATATAAAATTTTCACTGTGTCTTTCGATTATCTCTGCATTACTTATGTAGCATGTACTTAACGATTGATTCTTATTGTAACTTATCTCTAATTCTTTCATTTCCACCTCTTACTCTTCTTTAGTAACTCATTTCTGTTATTTCACTGCCATCTTTATTCTTTTATAAACCTCTATTCGTTTCATTCCTCTTCAATTATTATTCATAAATTCTCTTCAGCTTCGATATTTTTGTCTATATTATTTAATATAAATTCAACAAAATTAACGCATATTTAAATTTTTTAATCTTAAGCATATTACAATGAATTTATTATGTTGTGGATTAAAAATATAACATTCATATATCGTTCAATTTCAACCACTCTAGTACGAAATACAGATATTTAACAAAAAAGTATGTAAAATAGTTTGAAATAAAATCTAAAAAATAATTAAAGGGCGTATACTAAAAGTTATCGCATCATTTACAGCTTGACAGTATTTGGTGATGCTTCTGATCTTATTTCTGATAAAATTTTGATCAAGAGCATTATTGTATTTTATATGGGAAATTATTATATTCTATTTTATTTAGGGAATATTGTGAATAATGCCGAACTGCAACTTGTTGCCCCCTCTCACTTTTAATAGAAAACGCTCGGTATTATAGCCGATTGGAACAATAGCACTCCTTTGAAGGTCTAGTTAACATCAATCATCGTTTTTTAACCGAGGAGTGGTCGCGTTGTTAGAAAAAATCTAACATCATTTACGGATTATCTTTTGTTAGAAAAATTCTAACGACGCGCGAAATATCGTGAAGTAAGTTGTGTTATTTTTTCCTAACATTACTATTCGGGTTTTCATTTGTTTCTTCTTTATGTATGGATTATGTTTTGCAGTGTATGAATCCTAAACGGAAGAGTGGATTCTCAAATGCTCGATGAAATTCCTAGTGGTGAAGAAGCAGTGTAACATTGACGAAGCTCCTTCAGATCATGTAAACGAAAGTGAACAGTCAAATAAGAAATTTCGAATGTTGCAGTAGAGTACCAATAATGGTTGGTCAAAATGGAATGAAATGGTTAAAGTATAGACCATATGGGATGAGATTAAAAACAGCAAAAGCAAATAGTATAATAAAGTTGCCAGGAGTTCGGTCAATTGCTAAAAATGCCACCACAATTTTGAATTGTTGGAAATTATTTTTCACCGATTACCTTATTGGTGATATAGTGACTCATACAAATCACAAGCTAAAAAAGATGCATAAATGTGAACGGGATCGCCTTCCTACAGATTATGATGAGTTTCTTGATATTTTGTACATGGAAGGTGTCATCAGAAGTTATCATTGACATACGTTTAACTTTTGGAGTACTGATAGAACTGCTCCTGAATTTTTCTCTGCTGTAATTTCCGAAAGACGATTTCACACTCTATTGAGAGCCAAAAGGTTTGATGAAATTGACACCAGAGAAGATAGGAGAAGCATTGATAATCTGGCTTCAATACGTCAATTGTTTGAACATATTAATCAGCGGTATTCTACTTATTACGCTATCGGAATTTACATAAGTTTCATTTTTTTTGTTAGTGGTCATCCATATGATACGTCACATGGTAATGGGGAGGAAGGGTATCACTGAAATGTGACAAGGAACAAAGGGAGGACAAAAGTTTTGTGAAGTCGTATATTAAAATTCAAAATACTAAAACGTGAAATTTATTTACAAATTTATTGATAATTTAGCATTCTCGCTATGAGATTATATCTCATATATTTAACTTCTAGATCGTGAATTTTGAAAGAGGAAGATTTAAATAGGTTGACGATTTCTCGCTTGCTTTTTTACATGCACCAGCGTAGTGACTTCAATATATTCCTACTATTTACTTGAAGATTATCTTTTGCTGAGTGACAGTCATAGTTTTCTAAGTTTAATTATTTGATGTTGATTTTATTATATTCAAAAAAAATACTAGTAAAAAATAAAAATAGCTGTTTTCTCTTTTTTTTTTAAATATATGCATATATTCAAAAAATGTGTGATGTTACAACAGGAGGGGGATTATAAAAATGTGACAAGGACGGTGGGAAAGGTTCAAAAGTACTAAAATTCGTGTGACGTAATTTATGGATGGACCCTTATAAGTTTTTTTTTTAAATTCTCTGTGATATATTTAACTACTGTAATAAATTTTTGCCTTCAAATATGTTTATGGTTCAAGTTAAAAAGAAATAACTATAATCTGAATTTCTCAATGCACGACTACATACGTAAGAAGAAATAACACGACCGCTCCCGGGTTAATATCTAATAAAAACGAAATCGCATACATTTATCGTGTTTCATTTGGAAACTAAAATATCGATAGTCAAAGAAGCGCAAGAAAAGAAAAAAATCCAGTTAAATACTATCCACTTATCGAACTAATCATACAAAAACAACAAGCATTTCAATTAAATGAGTCTAAGAGATAGATCATGTAAACTGTACTGTTATATCTCAAAGAAGTCTATTGGATTAAAGACCATAACCAATGCTTCTTTGAGGTAATTTTGCATTGTCATACCTGAATAGAAATTTTTTTCGACAATGTACAACTTGTGGTGCAAATACATCAACAATACACCTGTTACCATCTGTTTCAATAAGCCATTGCTACCTGATACGCTTATCTTGGTAAGCATTGCTAACATTTTTTGGTCACTTTTCTTAGGAACAAGTCGATTGTTACCAAATATCCAAAATCTTGACTTGTTTTAGAACATTATATTTGACCACCGTTCCAAATATTGTCTAGTAAACTGTAGTCGTACTTTTCAATATTTACAGAAGTCTGTACTTTGCGCCTCAAATTAAACTCTAAAAGTTGTTCCCTTATACTCGGATTTCTTCCAGACTCTTGGAAAACCTTTTGATGCTCTAGAAATCGACGATTATACCATTTGGAATCTTTGTGCCACTCTCAAGCAATCAAGGCAATAGCTACAGCACTTTTTTTGGTGGTTAGACTAAATTTTTGATGAACGTTAAGGTTCTTTTTAAACTTAAAAAGATTTGAAAATAAACCATTTTTTGTATTTTATCAAGTTTAAATATTATCAAACCTTGAAAAACATACCTTCTTTGGCAGTAATAAAACATCAGTTATTTCATTGAAAGTTTTAGCCAAATAAAAAATGCGTTAATTTTGCTGGAGAGGATATTTAGAATTACAACTATTAATTTTTATTTAAAACTTCTATCGCCTGAAAAACAGCAAAATTAGCTCTTAAATTGACGTTTACTGCTTACAAAAAGTATTTTCATTTATTTTAAATTCTAAAGAAACTCTATGGATAATACCAGTACATACTTACCTTGCATACTGAATATCAGACTATATTTTGGATTCAAACTAAAAGAGAAATAAGAAAATTAGATGATATATTTTTGACATAGAAAATACTTATCCTTTCTTTCGATAGACAATTCCTAAGCTCGTTAACGTTGTAAACTATTTAATCACATCATTACGAATCGTTTCTTTGTATGACTTAGCTCTCTCACTGGAAAGAAAACATGGCTGGTGAGAATTGTAGATAAGAAGTATTTCTATTTTGATCAGTTTGAATACATTTTTTGGATAACAACTGATGTGTAGCTATCAATTTTTCACTTTAAATGGTAAAAAATTGATATTGTTGGAAGTTTGCTCTAAAAACAATATTTTGGAGTTTTTTTTATCAAATCAACCCTTTTTTAAAGAGAAGTAGACAGTAAGATCAATCTTGGGTAATATGGTGTATTATTATGTAGAAAGGATCTATCCACATTCT
Source organism: Diorhabda carinulata (assembly GCF_026250575.1). Taxonomy (NCBI): domain Eukaryota; kingdom Metazoa; phylum Arthropoda; class Insecta; order Coleoptera; family Chrysomelidae; genus Diorhabda; species Diorhabda carinulata. The sequence goes on from NC_079462.1 coordinate 20,543,777, forward strand.
CTCAAAGTGTGAAACACTAAGGAACCCCAGAGCACTACACCTGGGAGCGCTTGAAATAAAAGACTAAGCTCTCTGTCAATTACAGCAATCCCACATTTTAGACTTCTTAAAAGGAGTGGGATTAACGCTGTAAATTTGGGTTCTCCAGTATGGCAGCAAGAGGAGGAGACACAAAAGATCCTTTGGGTCACAGTGTATATGATATCCCAAAATCCATCCATACATGTAGAAGGGATATGCATACTTTATTAAATTGTAGAGAATCAGATAGTTCGGCAATGTTAACAAATGGAAGAAGATAAAATGTAAAAGAGAATAAAGAACACAAGCCTTATAATAAAATAATAATATAAATTTTTGGAACAGTTGATAATATTTATAATGAACACACTATTTGCTATATCTAAACCAGCATTCCCAAGTTCAATGTCTAGTCCTTCAAGCCTTCCATAAACTTCTAGTTCATATCTACAAGGACCAGTCAGTGTTGTGAGTGTTAATATAGTTATAGTAAACAGTGTGTTTAGTGTGAAAAATCGAAAATTTTACAATAGTATTGAATGTAGAGAAGACTAAGGCCTACATTGGGCTGAGCTACCATTTGGTAATGTCAAGTAACCACTGAACTAAAGCAATATGAAAAATATATTCCCAGATGATGACTATTAGAAAAAGTCTATATTGGAGTAATTGGTGTAGTAATCATGTTGCTATTTGAGTACATCAGTTGTGTATAGTCAAATCAATAACTTAGGGTAGTAGGTTTTTAAAAATGTATTCGTTAAAACAAAAAGTAATATATTGTATGTTGTTTTCCCACTAAAAATACCTTTAAATTCTTAAACCATCTGGTTGTAGCGAAGATTCTCTCACAATTCGATTTTCCAGCTACGATTTTCTGTAACAAAACAACAATGTACTGGTAACGGTTTCAAGGTACTAAAATTATTTTGCAAATATTTTGGGACAAATAGAAAAAGTTAAAATTATAATTCAAATTATTATAAATTACAAATTATAAATTTGCAAAACAATTAAAAGAATGTACCCAAAATGATCGCAAAATAGCTCTTTTTTTAAATGGATCAGGAATTTTACTTTGAATCCTATTCACATGAGAAAATGATAAAACTGATTAAAGATTTATTCAAATATGAACATTTACATTCTCTTAACTATCATGTACAGACAACCTCCTTAACAGTGTAAAAGCATGTTGTAAAAAAAAATATTTTAAAAACATTTGTGGATTTCCTCTTTTTGTTTACCTCTCTAAACCAATTCTAGATTTTATCTTGTATGAAAGGATGTGTTAAGGCATTATTGAGACTGATCCTTTTGGCTGGATCGATCGCCAAGCCTTTTTCCAGAAGGTCTTTGAGCTGGGTAACTTTTCGTAGTTGGTCTGCAGGTAAACTTTGTCCTCCTATGAGTTCAGATTGTAAATCACGTGTTACCTTTATCACAGACATAACTACGACTTTTTCCTAAAGAAAAAGAAAAATTAATTTTATTTTCTATCAGTCTAATATATAATTATATAGAAATAGCGATAATGGTATCTTTTATTGTATATAAAATTAGTGCATTTGGACTGAATAAGTTGTGTCATTTATAAAGTTGTCAACAAATACCTCCATCTTAAAATAATTACTTTAACAATAATATATGCAGGATATTCTATTATGCTTACAAATATACATTGGAAATTATGAAACTTAAAGCTTTGTAAAACCATATTAAAATCAGAGTGACAAAAAGGAATCTTTTCAAAATATTTTTTAAACTGAACTTTCACCAAGCTAAGTATAGTTTTAAAAGAAGTTAAAGAGTTTGATATATTTTATGATACATTTTATTACATAACACCAAATTTCATTTAATATTAATAATTATAATTTCAAATGGTGTTGCAAGTTGAAGATTCGAAATAAAACTGTCCAAGAGTTTTTTACAATGACAATGTTTCGATCTTTCATTTGAACTTTATCAAGGCTAAAAATATACGGCACAATATAACTCAAACGTTGATGAAGAAAAACAAGTAAAGAAAAAAGTGTGAAATTAGAAGTAAAACAATAATCAGATAGTGTAACAGTATAAACACCTATACATGTATATATCAATGAATAGGAAATACTGTATGTAAGACAGTTTTATGTTGATACCTCTTAATCCACATCATTCAAAATTAGATACTAGGAGGAACAATACTGCAAGTAAATGATACTGACATTTACACAAACCATAAGGTGGACATTTGTAGTGATTATTCTTATATTTCCGGTGGTTCCCAGGTTTTGTAATAGAAGAAATGGAATAATTTATTTGGTATATTATTTTCACAACCTGGTACCTGCTATGAAATTATATGCATTTTTGTAAAGTTTAAAAATCGAGATTTATATTTAAAATACTTCCAAAAATTTTTTTTGTTTCTTCCTATTTTGTTATTCCAAATACACTTCAAGGCCCGATTCAGAAAAGATTGATGATCAGTACTGATCATTCGTCTTTTACATTGTTTTATACGTGTCGTTCACATGATTTCAGATCATCAGTTAAACTTAAGGCCATTTGATAAGAGATTTTCACATGCAAGCAATCATCAGTTGTAATTTCGATGCATTGTTACAAGGATTTTCATTTATCTTTTTTATTAATATTTTACACAGAAAGCGACAAAGACGCTATGTTGTGTACTTCTCAGAAACATGTTGACAACTAATGATAAGCATTAATGTGAAAACAATTTACTTGACAGGCAGGGACCGATCATCAGCACTGTTCATCGGTTCTTTCTGAAACGGGCCTAACTTGGTAACATAAAGTAGACCTTTATTTCTCAACAAAATATAATATAATATAAAATGGTTACTGTTTTTTCAAAGTACAAAGAACCCAGGAAATTATTACTAAAGATGATATCAACCGAAACCAAACTTTTCATTTAAAATACATATTCACTAGTGAATCTACAATTTCAAAAATTGTAAATATGTTCCATCTACCATAAGATTTTGATCTCAGAAAAGTGAACAAGTGAGCAAAATCTTTAAGAAATTAACATTGGAGCTAGGCCTAAAATTAGGCCTAGAGTTCTATAACTTCCCATTAACTTTTAATAACAGAATATATCTCCCATTGTGCTATCAAATGGCTTCCAAATCAACAGAATTACACCCAAACACTTTATTTAACATTCTTTAAATATGAAAAAATATCACATTAAATATATGAACCTTTACATTTAAACAAGATTTAGAATAATGAAAACAAATAACTCACCCTCTCAGTAACCTTATCAATTTCATGATACAAAAAATTATAGTTTGAATCAAAATGTTGGTCTTTGAAGGCCCCTTTTCTGATAACCTTGTTTGGAAACTTTCCTTTGACATCCATAAAAAATTTCAACATCTGATTATTTGATTTTCCAGAAAACATTATCCGACCAGTATATAACTCATAAATGGTACAAGCGGCCGACCACATATCAATACCATAATCGTAAGTCATACCAAGAATTATTTCGGGGGCTCTATAAAATCTTGACACCAAGTATGGGGTTATTTCATTTTCATTTATCTTTGAGGCAGATCCAAAGTCACAAAGTTTTAAAAGGTGCTTGCTTTCATTGACCAAGATGTTATCTGGTTTAATATCTAAAAAACGTATGTTGGACCTACTATGTTTGTATATAAAAAAAATTACCTACCAGCGTGCAAAATTCCTGTTTTTTTCAGTAACTTTAATGCTAATAATAATTGTTGAGTATAACTTCTAACTGCCTTAACGTGCAGACCTACATCTTTTCCATATTTTTTCAAAACTTCTCTAAGATTCATGGCAAGTGGTTCAAAAACCATACAGAGGTGCTGTTTGTGAAAAAAATGTCTTATCAACCTAAGGCAGTGTAATTTATCATCTGGATCGGCATCATTGAGTTTTTTCAATATTTCTAATTCTTTCAATCCAGTTTTGTGCCTAAAATTAATTACTTAAAAGTAGATTGTGATAAAAATGCACTATGTAAATTTACAACTAGATGACAAAATATATATTACAAATGGAATCGCCAAAAAACTAGACCATGATGGGTGATGATTCAGCAGGTGTAAATTGTAAAAAAAATTAGATAAAAAGGATACCAGTAGCATACAAAATACAAGTTTAATGAATATTATGTCTAATGAATGATGGTTGACCATATTCTTCCTATTAAAACTACTTATTACTTAATAACCAAAATTTGAAATCTTAATCTCTAACAAACAACTTTCTCATTGTATCTGTTGGTTAACATAAACAAGTTAAAAAACTTTATTCAGTACTTTGGAAGAAACTACTTATTAAGCATGAAAATAATTAATTAAACTTTGTTTCAATAATCCCACTATGGTACTCGACAAATGACAAAATATTAAGAGCTCAGTACCCATGTATATGCTGTCTTAAATATTAATCTTTGTATACAAAAGCTATAAATAATTATAGAAATGTATATTTATGGTCGTTAGTCACATCAATATAGAATAAAAGTAATTTGATACATTAACAGTCTAAGGGACACTTGGAATCAATTAACTATGATGTTGGTCCCCTTAGGAGCGGTCAGTGTACAACTTGGCTTAAGGAGTATATCTTTAAAAATACAATAATAACTATAAATTAGGTAGGTAAATTTATAGTCCTTCACAGTCACATTAATATAAGTTTCCAACTATTGCTAAAGTCACTTTACTGAATTGGAGAATGATATGGGGATCTATCGCACAATTCTCCGCTAGCGAGATCGGGGGGGGGGGGCGATAGATATGGACCGACAACGAGCTCGACCGGCTCTATGAAGACCCCAGCCTGATGACAGAAGTCAAGAGGGACAGACCCCGATGGTTGGGCCACTTGGAGCATATGCCTGGGAACCGCGGGTGCGCAAAGCCCTAGGGCCAGCAACTGCCTTAAGGACCACGCAAACAATGGCTGGATGATGTCGCAGAGAATCTTTGGGAGCTAGATGTGAGGGGGTGGAGACACCAAGCATTGGACCGTGATGACTGGAGGAATGTGGTGAACGAGGCCAAGGCTCTTTGAGGGCCTTAGTGCCATTAGGTGGTGGTGGTGGGTCACAGAAACCTATTTGTATCAGTTAATGAATACGATTTTGTTAGTAGCAATCACGGGTTAATCACTGGGAAGTTAAACATGCTCTTTAGTGTTTTCTTCCACTCCAACCCAGGTGGGTATTTTGGTCAACGTCACCCCGAGAGCAAATGCTGTAAATTTCTTGAAAAAACAGTACATTGTGCAACATATATCATACAAGTGTGACAAGATAATAAATTATCAGTCATACTTAATGAAATATTCTATTTTCTGCACTTGACGTAACTATTTTTTTTCGGAAGACTTTAGCTATATAATATTTGATATTTTATTGTATCAACCTTTCATTGATATAGAGGGAATTTGAATTTGTAACTAACTAAATATGTTAAGATATTCAATAAAAAAAAACTTACATGATTTCATTATTTCTAATAATTTTAACAGCTACATCTTGTCCGCCTCTTGCCTGATCTCTAGCTCTAATAACATTACTAAACACTCCCTGTCCAGTGTACCCATATACCATATAACGAGAATCTAATATTTCACTAATTCTCACTCGATAATATCCTTCAGCATCATCCCAATTATCAGTAAGAGATGGATTTTCAGCCCCCGAGCCTTTGGTAGTAATGGCATTTGGAGAAGACTAGAACAATTTTTAAAATACATTATTTTCAAGTAATTCCTAATTGCTGAATAATGATTGAACTTACATACTTTTATAATATAAAAATGACGTATCTTTACATTCTAGTGTGGTATAAATATACTTACAGTATTAACTTTATAAATATCTTGTTCAGCAAACATATCCCATTCTGATTTTTTATGTTTTTCATTTTTCTTATCATTAGAGACCATTTCAACTGTTTTCATATTAGGTAAAAGTGGTGGGGTATGTGCTTCGTCATCTTGATTATTTTGTTTTATATCAATTTTAATGTTTTCTTTTGATTTATTCAATGTATGTGTTGTAGACGGTTTGGGACATTCTGGGGTAATATTTTGGGAGTCTTCAACAATCTGCACTTCGGGAGATTGTGAAGCAGACATATTGGATTCTACATTACCAGATTTTGAGTTACTAGCACTTAATCTCTGCAAGAATAAAATGTATCAAACAATTGTTTTAATGTAAGATTAGATTAATAGTTACCTTTAATAATTCCTCCCTTTGTTTCCTTCTGTGTTCAATAATAGTTTCCTCATCTTCCTCATTTAAATCTATATCCATTTCCACTTCACTGCTATCACTACTTTCTTGACGTTTCTGTCCTTCACTCAATGAATCTTTGAATTTGTCAAGTTTGACACTTCTCGATTTTGTTGAATCTTTATGTCTTTTATCTCGATCATTATTTGTTCTTTGCCTATCTCTATAAGAATGTGAATCTCTAGATCTCATCTCTCTGGATCTATCTCTTGACCTATGCCTAGTAGAATCATGGTAATGGGACCTAGATCTATCACGTGATTGATCTCTAACATATCTATTGCGATAACGATCTGATTCACGGATATACCTGAAATATAGAATTTGGAAATTATTGTTTATTCAAATACCAAGATATAAAAGTCCAATAAGAAATTGAAATATATAAAAATAATATTTCTGGTAATGTAAGAGCGCCAGTAAAAGTACTTTAGTGAGGATATTTGTTGTAAAAAATAATTTCAACCATTTTTTTTTCTTTCAGTTAACAATCATATGACACATAAGTTAAATAAAGGACTGTTACAAAATCTAATACACTACATAAATTAATTATATTTTCTCATATAGCTTCAAGAAACTAAAGGATTTTTTTCATTTCTGTTGGGCAGTTAAGTGTCGCCTTGAGGTTGGTTTTCATATCAACTAGCTGGTATGCCATGGAGTATTTTCTGCAGTGTGTGAGGATGTGCTTAACAGACACAGGAATGTGACAACTTTGGCAAACCGATGTAAAAATTACACATCAAAGGTAACTGGATGTTTCTTGTTTATAGTGACTGCGCAACTGATACAGGATTCAGTTTTGGAGGCATCCGTATAGAGAATTAGGTCGAAGAATTTTTTATGCAAAATTTCTAGGAATGCTTTCTCTGCAAGAATGCTAGGGGATTCATGTTTATTGAATCAATTGAATTGTCAAAAACAAAATAGTATAATTCTAATTATTTAAATACAAAAAGCATCATTATTAGTATATGACAAATGTAGATTTTACATAGGTACTTGAGTAAAAATTAATTTTTTGAAACATCTGGTATAGGATTTTTAAAAATATTTGCCGCCACTATTTCAGGTAAACTTAACAATCCTACAATTTGATGTGGTTTTTCATTTGTAACAAAGGTTTTTTTAGCAGTGTATATACAGTTAAATGTCATGACATTAATTTTATCATTTAATTTTTCTTGGAATGATTCAGACATATCTGTAAACTTGTGAGTTTATTTTTCCACCTATAAACGATACTAACACAAACAAATTTATTGTACTTATTCACGTCATCAATGCAAAAAGTATGCATTTTGTTATTAGACTATTTTCTTTAGTTGCTTTTCTCCATCTGAGCTTCTTTTTAATTTTTCTTTCCAACTTATTTTTTTCTTTTTGTTCCTTTGCATATTTTTTCTTTTTATACTCCTTCCAAGAATCTGAAGAGACAATTGATAGAATCTTTTTCTTATTTGTCTTTTGTACATTTGAAAGAAACCAAGGTAATATCTTTTTAAAGGGCGTAGATATGTTTTTTATATATTGAAAAAAAATCTGGGACATCATCCAGTCTTTTTCCGAATTACCTAGTCCCCATTCTTTGAGAAAATTTTCTACTCATATTAGTGGGATTCTACAGAATCTAAATATTATTGTTGGAGGTGTTACTAAATGCAACACTACAATTTATAAATAATGTCAGTCACTCTTCACCTTTGTTGGAGGCTTGATAAACTGACTGATTACCCCTCTCAGCTAAAAGTTAGAGTCTCTTTGGATTCCAACAAAAAGCTGTTTAGTTAGTTTAGTTTAGTAAATATTCTGCACAGGTCTTTTAAGATATGATCTTACAAAACGGACTTCAAGTATTCCGTTATCGCTATAAACCAGTTTTTAATTTGCCTTTCAGTGACTTCAGACTGATTTTTAGTAAAATTATGGCTAATACACTGGATCACATTTGCATTGCAACAAATAAAACCTTGAAACCATTTGTGTTCGATCTTGTAATTTTTTACATGAAAATCAATTTTCAACTCATCTGCTAGTTTCCTTGCAGATGATATTAAATTAATTGTTGATATGAGAAACTTCCTCTTTGTCATAAATTTAATCTATACAACAATTTTTTCTTCTTATTCTGAGGCAAAAATTGAGGAAAGTCGCATTTCTAGTACTCAAGATATTTTCCATGAAATTTTCCCCAAAAGGTGGTTCTTGGTACATTAAACTGTTTTGCAGCAGTTGCTAGAGATATATTATTTCTGCAGGAAGACAGAGCTGAAGACATCAGCTCTTCTCTCTGTGCTAATATTTTTTTGAGCATCTGAAATTAAAAAATGTCAGTATTTTTTACCTAAATTTATTTTTGTCTAATTTGTGACACAACATATTCTTCATTGTACTTATAGTCCACATAAAATGTCAACCACTGATATGAATCAAAAATATATCTACCCAATGTCAACACACCCATCATTTAAACAAAAAACAAGTAACTTTGATTTTAGGCCCTGCAATAAAATGGTTATCACTCTAAGTTACATAACACTAAAAATATCCAGTATATACTTTCAATCTGAATTTTAAGACTCTGTATTTAAGTGTGTTTACCTTAGCAATATCTTATTAGAATTCAGATAAATATCACAATTTTCCTGGCACCCACAGAAATAATTCTTGTCTACTTCACTAAATGGCGGAAAGTCTGTGGTAAATATATGCAAGGTATCCTATTTCTAATTCTATCTCTACAGATAGTGGAAGACAACAAAACTTTTATTAATTGTAAGGATTAAACTAGAAAGTGTTGGTTATAAGTGCACTGTCTGGCTCTGGTGATTTTATCTTAATAGTAATATTCATTTTCAACAGTTAATGTGTTATAATTAAGTGCTTAATAATTAAAAAATTATAGTAATTGATGAAAAAACATACCTATCTCTTTTATCTTCTCTGTGAGAGTGAACTTCTCTAGTACTGTGATTGGTTTTTTTCTTTGATTCATCTTTATTACGACTTTCAATTTTCCTATCACGACTCCTAGATTTTTTTCTTTTTGGAGCAGTAGGTACCGGTTCTTGATCATCTGAATCATCCAACAAAATAATTTCATCAACTACTTTCTCAACTTCATTGTTTTCAATTGGTGTATTTAAACTTTCAGCTTTTGCCAACTGTGCTTGTAAAAGTTCTTTTTGTTTCATCAATTCTTCTAAATCCATATCTGCTTCAATAACACTCATATCAATGTCCACACTATCACAATCTGCTTCTGGGACACCATCACTTTCAGAAGAAACTATTTCTGTCAGTCGATCAGAAATTAATCCTATTAAATAAGCAAAGTTGTTAGGAGTTCAAGAAATTTTAAAAACAATAAGCAAACCTTTAGATATGACATCAACAACTGATTCAGGATGTGTTGTAGGTATATCAGTATTAGTGTTACCGTTAGTAATTAGGCCATTTCCTTCTTTCACAGGAGTGTATCTTCCATTAGCATCATCTGGCGAATCTGAGACTCGGTATTTATGCTTTTTATGCTTCTTGTGTTTTTTACTTTTATCTTTTTCTGTTTTTTCGGAGATGTGCTTTTTATGTTTGCGTTTATGTTCTTTCTTGTGTTTTTTCTTGGTTGAAGATCCATCAGAGGATGTGTCGTATTTATCTTTATACCTAAAAAAACGGGTATTCAGTAATCGTTAAATAGTATAAGTGGCAGTTACAAAAGTAACTTACGTGATATCCATTTAATAAGATTTCTATACAAATATTAATATAGAAAAATTGTTCCTGCTTCAGTTTTTGACATTCACGTCTCCATTAATAAAAATGACAAATTGACATTGAAATGTGACAAGTGACACTATTGATATTTCATACGTGGGCTGTTTCGGTTTATGTTCGTAACTGCTCCACTCGATTTCTCATTTGCGAGTTCTCACAGTTTCCAGCTTAAGCAAGGAAATAAGTTTAGTACAAGTACTTTTAGAGGGTTACATTTTAAGTAAAGGTTCATGTTAATTGTCAAACTTATCGGTACTGGGCTACGGAAAATCCGTACCGTTCTCAATACTTGAAGAAATTTAATGTTTTGGCGGTAATAATAGATAATAGGATTGTTGGACCATACTTTATGGAAGAAACCTTAACAGGTCCTCGATATTTAGAATTTCTTCAAAACTTATCGCTTTTTGAATTGAACCAGTTCCCAAACTAAAATGATTCATGGCTGCAGCAAGATGGTGCGCTTCCACACCATGCTGTCTTGGTGTGCAACTACTTAAACAACGTATTTCCGAATCGATTGCTAGGTCAAAGAGGAACAATAGAGTTGCCGCCTAGGTCACCTGATTTGACTTCACTTGATTTCTTTTCATGGGGATACTTGAAAAGTTATGTGTTTCAAAATAGACTATAAAATATCATGCAACTCAAAGAAAGGATACGCATTGAAGCTGCTCAAATAACTTCGGATGTTATAGAGAAGAGTTCACGGCACGACTTTCTCATTGCATTTTAGCTGAAAGTAAATAATCTGAGCACTTAACTTAGATTTTGTCGTATTTAATGAATTATACAATTTATTGTAATAATAACAATTTATTAATTATTGCAGCATATTTTATGTGATACGTGGCTGCGTTGCTTGTTGTCTACCTGGTAGGTTGGGGTATGATTTCTAATACCTAGCATAAGGAACGCGGTAGTAAAACTTATTGAAAAGTTGATAGAGAACAATAATAACGTGTACTAGCGTGACTCTAAATAACATTCCGTTTTATTTCTTTAAATAGATTATATTTTATACACAAAGTCCACAATCAATTATTTACCTGAATCGTTCGGAAAAACACGATATTATTTAATCCAATACAAACATCAATTACTCAGACATGTGGATATCAATTAATGGGTATTTAAAAGACATTTCAAATATTGTATTAGAACACCCACATTTCTATTTAAAAATTTTAGCGATGACGTCGTCACGTTCTCATATATAACGTCAAAAATAAAAAGTTATCCTTACGAATTTTCTGTTTAAAAGTAAAAATTCTTCCTTAAAGTCTCCGGTTTACGAATAAGGAATCTATTAGATCCCTCAGGTATGAAGGAAGATTGTGCTAGGTCTAAATAGTTATTTCACAAAAAAAATTGATAAATCAACTACCGATAATCTAGGACAGGGCGAAAAAGTATTTTAAAAGATATAAATGAATAATCTCATTTTTTTTTATTATGTTGATCCCCAGTTTTATTTTGATACAACTACTTACACATATAATTTGAACATATATTTTATAATATATTCTTATATATTGCTGAAAATATTTTATACAAAACTTATATTTAGAGTATTCAAAGATATATTTCAAAAAAATATAACATGGTTCTCATTTTCATTGCGAAACTATCAATATTTTTTTTTATTTAAGATGGTAACGTCAATCATTTTTGTACAAACTGTAAAGTAAAAATTTGGCATTTCGTTATATAAAAATTTGGGAACTGAATCATAAATGAAATTTTTTGTATCCATGAAAAAATTCGTTCACAGTACTTTCATAAAAGTAATTTCACTTTCCATTTACAGTTTATATAAAAAAAAAATTGAAAGGACAATTTTGTGTTTGCAAATTTGTACGCTGTCATCTAAGAAAAATATTTTTTCAAAAATATCTTCTAAGTTACACTTTATTTTGGAGTTTTTTTCCCAAGGTTAGAACAAAGTATATATCACTGAAATTAATTTGACAATTTAATTTTAATAATTCTTTTCAAATGATGGTTCAGTTAGATAACGTTCAAGTGAATAGTAATACATAAATTAATCGCGTTTCCATCTTTATTTGAAAAGAGTTATTAAGGTCATATGTCAAATTTATAATAAATTATAATGGAATATGTGTACTTCTGGTGTCCTTTCATATTCTTGAAACATAGAAAGAGTATCTGTATTTTCTTTTTATTTATGTTGAAATCCGCTAACATATCCAGAGGTATCTACGATGTCTTTTCTACCGGCGATTCCTTTCCCTTTCCCGGAATCATCGAATCTCTGTTTGTGAGTTCCAGTGTATTTTGACGTGTCTGTTAGACGATCTACTGCAGCAGTGGCTTTACTGGCAGACTGCAAATAAAATTCAGTCGATTATTAATATTCACGAAATGTAATAGACTAGAGAGAAATAAGAGAAAAAAATGTTACTTCATTCTATTCAAGTTATAACAGGCGAGCAAACTTTTGAGGTGACGATAACACAACTAAATACAAAATTGACTAAGCCGTTATTTACATTAAATATTTTTTTAAACTATAGGGTAAACTGTCCTAAAATGAACCACTAATATTTATTATTGCCACATTTTTGAAATAAAATCTTCGGAAAACGGTTTGAAAAACTGTTTGCTTTATTGGAATTAAATAACACCTAATTAACTCCCAATAATACATATACTTGACCAGACAAATGTCATATGTCTCACTGTGGACACACTGAACGATTATCTCAGCCATTTAACTCCGGCAATTTTTTCCTCAGACAGAGAAATAGGTATTTCAATATTATTATATTATATTATATTCTTGGCCATTTCGTGGGCTATCTTTCTGCAATCTATGTTTGTTACACCATAAAACATGTACGCACAATTAACGATGTTTCCTCTTCACACGTAAAAATTTCATATACTTCATAATCGAGTGTTAATATAACTACATCCCCATTTGTTGCTCTAAAAAATAGGTATAGGATAAGCACAACCCGTCCTTTTTACTGCTTATCTTAAACTAAGACCATAACGTGTTGGGTCATGCGCCTCTTTCATTTGTTCTTCAGAATCTTTGCCAATTTTACATTTTTCTTTTGACAAGCCATGCAAAAATAATAGAAAAGATATGGTCATACAAAGTGGTAGGTACACGCTAAACTAGTACACAGTGAACAAGTTAATCGATTCGGTGTGTACTGGTTTACTGTTAGATTTTCACCATATCAGATATAAATACAAAACAAAATAATTTCAGACGAAATATACATTTCGCTTTGCTTTTCTACCAATAATGTAATCATCTAACTAACAAATTAACAAAACTAAGTAGCGTCGTGGTAGGATATTTTTAGTGAAATTTGCTGGATAATTTAATTGGAATGCGCAAAAACAAAATAGCGCTTCCCACAACATCTCAGGACAAACTGAATGGTAATAGCCGAATAATGTTATTTCTTCCTTCCACTAAAGTAATTATCTAACTAACTGCCACAAGAAAACTCATAAAACTAAATAGCCACGTGGTGGCAAATTTCTTAGTGAAATGTGCCGGATAATTTACTTGGAATGCGTAAAAACAAATTAACGTTTCCCACAGAATCTCAGGACTAACTGAATGATAATCGCCGAAATAATGTTATTTCTTACTTCCACTAAAGTTATCATCTAACTAACTGCCACAAAAAAACTCACAAAAGTAAATAGCCGTGAAGTGGCAAATTTCCAGTGAAATGTGCCTGATAATTTACTTGCAATGCGCAAAAACAAATTAACGCTCCCCACAGGATCTCACTACTAACTGAATGGTAACAGCCACAATAATGTTATTTGAGGTTCAACCCATGTCCTTATGATTGAGTCGAGCTCTCTTTAAGAGAAAAAATAGCGAAGAAATGTCAAATGATTCACTGTGTACCTTGGTTCACTGTGGGTCAATTTACCTTATATGGGCTTTATAATTGGAACAAGGAAATATTTATTTCTCTCAGTGTAGCGATTAGATTACGAAATCCTTTTCTACGATACTTTTCGGAGTAGATTGTGGTCTCTGAGTGTGGTTATAATGGGATGTAGCTATACAAATATTTCGTGTGAAATGAGATAAATCAAACAATGCATCGATTATTGTTTTAACAAACATATTTTTCTATTCATGAATACTTAAAAAGATAGAATATTACTTATCTACCTTGAGTAAGTTTTATTTTGTTATTAACATATCCGAAATTACTGTATATTGCTAAAGATAAACTTTAGAAAACAATGTTAGAATACAAATAAGGTAAATTATTAAAGCCTTTCGGGGAATTTATGAAGGCGTTAAATATGGTAAGCCAGATAAATGTGGAAATAGGAAAACTTTCAACGGCCTAAAACTAGCAAATAAATAGTGACACAGGACGTTATTATGATGAAGAACAAAGCCGTCGACACATTTTTGTAAAACCATTTCGTGAACATTCTATTACAGTTTTGGATATCCGTCGGTTCAGCGTTCTTAAATGACTCATTTTCACTTGTGAACAATTTTCTAAGTTGTAACATTTTAGCAACAGACAGATTTTAAGCGTTTGTAATCTTTATCACCTTTTGCCAATATGAAACAAAAAGTGGCAATACTAACACCATGACAAACCAGAATGGATTCAAATATGTGTCAAAATATGTAGGTACTAAATATAACAACTGAATTGCTGTCATAAAAGTTGATTCACAGAATTTTTTATCGCATCTCGTACATATAACTCTACTATTGTCTATTTTATGTTATGCAAATTTTGTTTTGTAGATGAAGTAATAGATATACACGTGAAAAAATGATTTAGTTGTTTATTATTTAACAGGGAAATACAGTAAAAAATATTGTTCGAGAGATTGGGACTATTTTATTTTTGAAATAATACACAACAACTGAATAATATAAATTTTACCACTGTGAATATTATCTTTAAAATATTACAAATCTATATACTTTACATTTAGTACATAAAACTTATTGTTTTTGTGATAGTTTACATGAAAATGTGCAACATTGAGTTGGTGATATGAACTACCGTGAAGATAACAGTTTAATTTCACGATATAAATCATGAACTCTAGAAGAAGATACATGTCCATTCAAAAGATAAAAGGATAAAAGTACCTTTTTCTTTCACTAGGAGCTGGAATGCAGTTAGCCTCTTATTATTATTATTATTATTACGCGAAAGAATTATGCATTACTCAGCTTAGATTCTATCGTGCAGGGTCTTAGGCACGACGCCGGTTGCTGACATAATAACTGAGACTATTTCCACATATGTTTAATCTCAATTGCGAGATCCGCGTATTTGGCCAGTTTCTCCTGGTGTTTGTTGAGAACGTTATGAGTGTACGGTATAGCTTCGTCGACAAGAAGGACTGAATTGACTCTTCTATCCACCACCACGATGTCAGGTCTGTTATTCGTCATCTGTCTATCGGTATAATCGATCTATCATAGTAGAGTCTAAAATTGTCATTTTCGAGCACCTCCTGCGACTGGTACTTGTAATACGGTGTATACGTATTGAGAAGACCGAGCTTGTTGGCTAGTTTCTGGTGGATAATGTTGCACACTTGGTTATGTCGGTGTAAATAGTTAGTATTAGCTAACACACTACAAGCAGACGTTATATGTTGAATAGTCTTTGTTGTTTGTTGGCACTTTCTGTATTTGTCAGATTGAATGATCGGTTCCTTGATAACATTTTTCTTGTAGTTATTCGGGTTAATAACTTGATCCTAGGTAGCCATCATGAAGCCTTCGGTCTCTAGAAAGAAATTGCTGCTAGTAAGCCACTTGTTTCAAGCTCCTTTGTCAATATGCGGCTGGTTGAGGTCGTGATGATGTCTAACGTGTAGTACCTTTCGTGACCACTATTCCAGCTTCTCGGTGTCTAATACTATATTCAAGTCAGATTCTGCTGATGCGAGGTTGAGGGGTGAGTAATCCTTATCCTTGGATAGGGTTAAGGTTTCTGATTTCCTATAAAAGAATTCACGTAGTTTCATTACCTGTCGAGAGTACAGGTTAAGAAGGTCGAGCAAGCCTTTCCCACCCTATTTTCGAGGTAATATTGTTCTAATAGTGGATGAATTCGGGTGATGGTTGTTATTCTTCGTCATCATTGTTCGTGTCAACGCGAAAGAGATTGCCGCTAGTAAGCCATCTGTTTGAAGCTTCTTTGTCAACATGCGGCTTGTTGATTTTTTAACTCGACATATTTCCATTCAACTACGAGTACAATTGCTACATTCATATTATACCCTTGGTCTACTCCAGCCCCATTCTGGAAGGTTTTTGATCTGTTATTTCTCTTTTTCAAATTTTCTCCTACATGAGATATTCCCCCTTCTATCTGTCCTCCAATAATGTGTCGTAGAAAGTTTTTGTAGATCAGTGTTTGGGTCCACAATTAATTTCAATAGGGCAGTATCCAAGATTAATATTCAATTTTAGTGACAGATTTCAGATGTGTATATAATAAGCTGAAACCATCCATATTCACATTTAATAACCAAGAGAACGATCCCAAGTTGTTAAAACGATGTAACAAGATATACAATTCGAATAATAACTGGCCATTACTAGTCAAACAATGAATCAGGTAACACAATAGTTTAGATCAATTGTGGCAATTGCAGAAAAACAGATTCAATTATTTCAAAGATATTAGTACTAAGAATGGGAAGCACCTATCAGTTCCAGGTGATTAGGTAATCCTTGGCAGTTCCCTTGGCCACTCTCACCCTAGTCTAAGCAGATTATCCGGAACCCTCCGGGCGTCGCTGCCTTGGAAGTAACGATCTTCCACAAGATCCAAATATTGGATTTTTCTCCATGTCAGTTACAGAAGATGAGTTTCGTAGTTTCGTCCTTTATGTCACAGAACCTGTAATCGGAATCAGCGGCCTTATCTGTAATAATCTACGCGCGTGTCTTGTGATTAGGACTACCAGATCTTTAGCCTCCTATTTACTTACCTGCAGTCCAAGGCTTTGTTTAAAAAATAATTGGAACTAATTTTTTCTCAATAAAATTTTTGTTTTATGCAATTCTTTGTTTATAAAATACATTAGTCATTGTTTAAATTTATTTATGATTAGTGAATTTTTTTATGAAGTGAAATCTATATTGGGTGATGCCATTGAAAAAAGTTCTAAAAAGCAACTAGTCTTCTAAAAGATGAAATAATTGGCACTGCAAATTGATATGTGTAACTTTGGGCAAAGAGAAAAGATTCACAAAGTACTCACAGTGCCATGAAGTAACGGCGCCCCGCATTCGGCCAATTTAGTTTTAATTTCATCCACATCCGTTTTTTTAGCTTTCGCTAAATCCTCCAAAAATTGCTTATACTGGACGATAGAAACTTTCTGTGATTTCAATTTTTTAAAATAGATACCAGTATCTGTGGTCGTAATTTTTTTGCCGTCTATAATTTTGGCTTGCTTCATCCATTTGTCGCTGTTTGATAGAGTGATCTGTTTACCGTCTGATTTTGGATCTCCGAATTTTGCGAAATGTTTGAAATTGTCTTCGAAGGTAAGTCGACTTGCATCTCCGCCTGGGGTTGGTGATGATGCCGGGGAATCTTTTACTTGATCGATATTTAACGCACTCATATCGGCTGTTGGCGGTACCACTCCATTTTCAGTAGACATCTGCAAAAAACAGTGTTTTATATTTTTGGAGCATTCATTGAAACATTTTTACTAATTAACTACTAGTAATAAAAATCCAAATTCGTTTGAGATTGCTTAGAAAAATTAAACGAGCTAGGCAAGAATAATAAAGTTTCCATACCATGGATTCCGGGATACAACGGAGTCAAGGGAAGTTCATAAATTCCCTAAAGCGGGGACAGACAAGCCCTTCATATTACCTGAACCCTTCTGTGGTATAAGCTACAAAACAATAGAAAAAGCGTTGGAAAAGAAGGTAGATAAGAGCAAAACCAATTATTGGAATAATCTACAGGGGCTGAGACAGACAAAGACTCTCCTGGTAAACTACAACCAGAGAAGATTTGCTGAATGGATCAACGTAAGTAAGAATAATTTGCAAATACTAACAGGAGTCCTATCGTGGCACTGTCGCCTCAATGGACAGCTGAAGTCCATTATACAAACTCTGTTCTCTATCATATAAAAAGATCTCTTCCTTGCACATTCGAAACTCGCTCAGTTTCAACCCGTACCAAAAAAAAAAAGGAAAAAGAACTGTTCCCAGCCATTATTGTCCGATTGCTTTAGTCCCAGCCATTGCCAAAAACGTTTATCGATTGGCTTAGTAGTTTTTCAAAGACCGATCTATCCTGGTAGTTATTGATGGATACACCTCAATGTTAAGATGAACGTTTGTATTCTCTAGTGATGCATTTTGTCACCTACTCTTTTTCTTCTGTACATCAACGATCTACTCAAGAAAACTGCTAATCCAATAACAGCACACTGGTGTCAGCCACCCCAATAAACTCGGCTAACACCCAAACTGTCGGCAGCAACAGATCACCATCATCAATACCACAATACCAAAAAACATTCTGGAAGCAATCTGATTGAATCTATTTAAACAAGCATATTTTATGAAACCTGTATGAAAGTATATTTTGTTATTAATTTTATGTCATCTACACGTCCTGTATAACTTTTACTGTTTACTATCATATTTATTTTAAGAACACTTGTTTGAAAAAACTCACAATTTATTACCTAACGCTCGTTACTGTAATATGTATTTTAAAATAGCTAACAAGTTCATTGATGATCGTTAAAACAAAAATTCATGATTTAACCAAACAGAATGAACGAATTGACTAAAAATAAAATGTATTTTGTTATCTGTTGATTCACTGGTGATACCTGTGTAAGAGAAGCAGACAAATATTTCAAATTAGATAATTCTAGTTTCGATTTACTACGTTTCTTATCTGCTTAAATAAATAATATACATTACAGATTATTTTTATTATTAACATTCTCATATAACAAATTCGAATTTTTAAAACAGGTATTACAGCCAGCCAACTATGGAAGACGTTGAAATGGCAATTAAGTTATAGTTCTTCCAATATCAATTGCAGATTATAAAAACACACTTTTGTTTTATCTGACGCAAATAATCTTGTCGTCATCAAACTAACAGATGTTCCTAAACTGGTATAATTGTATTCTGGATAATCTGCTACTTTTGCTGTATTACTTCTAATGTTCTCCTTATATAAACAATAAATTGTACCTATACTACTACGTATGAAAACTTGAGTAGCTTTGTCAACTGATTTCAGTTTTTCTTTTCGGTTCAGATTGCTGTATATTTTCCTTTTTTAAACATTCGAATATATTTAAAATAACTTGCTGTGTTTCTACATATCTGAATCTTTATTATTATTAAATTCATACCTGTCTTCATTCTTACTACACCGTGTGATTTCATTGTCATCATTCGTCTATGGTCTAAAGACCGCCATATTTCTATTTATTTGAAAAATTATGAATTAAATAAATCTCACCTAGTCACGCCACTGCTTATTGCAGACTGCCTAGCAGGAATATTTCAAAGAAATTTTGTACATTTAAGTTCGCATCATATGGGAAACTTTCTTATTGTTACTATCATGAAAAAAAGTTATTCTACATAAAAGTTCTGCATGGTTTTGAAGCTAAAATACAACTAATAGATTTTAAAATTTCTCAGTCGTATACGAAAAAGCAAAGTACCTTCATGTTTCATAATATCGGAATTTATCATAAACAAAATTTGTTTAAAATTATGTTTAAATATATAGCCATATATTTCATGTCAACTCTAAAACTGTATGCGTAATTTCATATTGATATATATTTAGATTATCATGATATTGTTGCAATTTGCAAAAAATTCGAAGCAAAGATGCCTGTGGTATTGACTTTAGAAGAAAAAAATAGAAATTGTGCTAATTGTTGGTGATAATTATAAAACGTATATGGAAGCAGCTGAAATATTTAATAAGACATCACAGAAACAATATACACCATACAACCGAAATGTTGAAGTAAATTCGATAAAGGCCGCTAGACACGATGCAATACAACGTGCGATGCAATGCAAGTCACAATATTTCTTGATCACAGATGCACAGATGAACTTAATCTGATTGTTTCATGCAAATCTTGACATTATCAGTTTTGTGCCGTTTTTGTTCCATGCAAGTTGCAATCTAGTTACTTTTGGCATAATAGATCAGCTGACTTTCGTAAAACTTAGCTTCATTATTTTCATTGTTATGGTATGTACAAAATATTACAGAGACTTGCATGCAATTTCTTGCACGTTGTATCGCATTATGTTAAGCGGCCTTAAGAAACGAGATAAGACGGTTACAAGTGAGGCGACGAAGTTATATGTAAGTGCAAAATCCTATTTTATTTTCTACAAAAGTGGGTTTGTTTGCAACAAAATGTAGTAGTAAAATTTCAAAAATTTTGAAGGAGAATAAGTTTCCCCCATATAAACCGAAATTCAGACTTTGATAAAAGAATAGAATTTTGTTTTCTTATTCAAGAAAAAATTGATCTGTTTATGGTTAGAAAAATAATGTTTTTCAGACAACGGTACATTTAGTTTAAATGGAACGGTGAAATGACAACAATCCTAACTTCACTATTACGACTCGTGATCAATATTCATTTAAAAACAAATGTTTGGTTGGTGTGGCATTTACAAAGATAAAATAATCGGGCCTTTTTTTTTCGGCAATCCATGATCTCATAAAGATATTTAAATTTGTTACAACTCAAATTGTATGATTTTATTGATAACCTACCAATAACTGAACGGCAACAATTTGGTACCAGCAGGACGGCGCAACATGCCATAGTACGTTGGAAGTGAAGCAACATTTGGAAAATGCTTTTAATGGAATAGTAATACACAGATATTCAGAGATTTTTAGGCCAGTTAGGTCACTAGATTTAATCCCGTCAGATTATTTCTTTTGAGGTAACTTGAAAGATAATGTATACAAATAAGGGCCGTTTACAAACGTCCAACATTTGGAAAGGGTTTTTACGAAATCCAATCAGACTATAACTTCCAATATAATTAGAAATATGTTAGAGAATTTTGTCGTAGAATGGAAACTAAATTGAAATAGTAGGTGGATACGTTGAGTCAATTGTGATTTGATAGGAAAAAAACTGTGATCATAATTGTAATGTTAAATAATAAAATAATTACTTTTGTTATGTGTATCCAACTATTTTAAAATATCAACAAAATACTGCAACAAAGAAGTTGGAAAATTGAAATGTTATTAATATTTCGATAACAAATCAGTTAATTTTCTTTATTATAAACAATTCAGGTACTTTGTTCTCGAGTGGAATTCATATTTCTTATCTTACCTCATGTACGACTGAAAAAATTAAAAATCAGTGGGGTATTGTAGTTTTAAGCCATGCGGACCTTTTTATATATAATATTAACAGTTTTCCATATGGAGCGAACTTAAATGGACACAGTGAATAAGATGGTACGTGCCTACAATTAACAAGAGGCGACAAAATAAGAGCTGCAGAAATATGGCAGCCAATGGGATCAGAATTATCAATAACAAGGAAACCAGAAAACTAGAGGCCGAAGCAAATAGGAATGGAGCCTCTGGGAAGACGTAGAGGAAGACCAACTCTTGAGTCTAGGGAAAACATTGGACATGCGATAATAGATGGGGAAAAGGACTTAACTGGACTGGAAAAAAGATAAACAGCATTCACTAATAAAAGAAAACTGGAAAAACGTGTTTTTATATTTAAAATAACCAAGAAAATTTTAAAACTGAATCAAATGGGATAATTTAGAAATTCTTTATATTAGAGAAAAAATCCCTCATAATATAAAAGGAAGATTGTGATTTGACATTCATATTACACACCAGGGTTGCCAATGTCGTATAAAATTTTAAAAAACATACTTAAAAACTTTTACACGTTATTTAAAATAGATAAAAAATCAAATCATTATTCAAGATTATGTATAATAACCACAATTTTTTTTAGTATATTTGATCAAAACTAGATGTGAATAATATTTGAAACATGTATATATATGCTGGAAAAACGCCAAAAAGGAAACTTCCTTTCCCCTTATATACGCAATAATTACACGCGATCTATTATTAGAAATTAAATCACACTGGTGTTTACACCTTAAAAGGGCGACATATGCATTTTCATCGACAGCTTATAGCAACAACTGAATCGAATTGGAAAATTAAAACTAAATAGAGAGTAATATAGTGAGTGATTGGAAAAAGAAATGTTTTAAAGTGCATTTCTTCATTCATAAGGTAATCTTTTCCATGCGCATTGGGCCTAACGAATTATTGATTTACTCCAAGAATTAACACTACTCTTTGTTTGTAAAAAATCAAAATACAATCGAAAATACTTTAAGAAATATCTAGTCAATGCTGAAATCAATTAAAATTGTTGTTTCCATGGTATCAAAACACACACAAATAATTTAAATTCACAGTCAAACGAAATAAAATAATAACATTGACATTTTACAATAAATAATTATTTAAACGGTCTAAAATACGAATGAGGTAATACTTACAATGATGATATAATATTTTGTTTATTCCAATCGCAAGATTTATAAAATATTGAATTTTTTAATAGATATTTCGAGGTGCACTCGTGTTTCAACCGAACAGTTACGAGATCAACATAGGACTGCTCAGAAAAATGGGTTGGATGTGTTTGTCCTTGGGTTGTTATCTCACTTTTCACCAAATTTCAGTTAATAAATTAACACGTACTGGGTTAGATAACATCTTAGTTTATTATACTTCTTATATTGATTTTTGTTATTGATGTAATTCGAAATTTATACTCGTATATAAGTGAGTGTATGTGCCAAAAACGTATACGTATGACGTCATGTGTTTCCGGTTTATATCAATATTTAACTGCTGAATAAAATGTACCCAATAATACAGGGTTAATTAGTCGAAAGTCATTATTTTAATTATCATATAAAATTCCAAATGAGTCCATTTATAAATACTTAGTCTAATGTTGAAGTTATGTTGGAAATTTTTGTGACTTTAAAAACGAGTATCATTCGGTATCACAATTAGGGCTTCACCTAAAAGACATGCAGTATTTGCTACAGTAAATAGTGCAGATTATGCATTCAAATAGGTAACAAATAAAAATTTGTCTTGGAAAGCACTAAGTGACACAAGATTTTTAGCAATAGATATGAAAGCTTGTGAGCTATTCAACAACACTTAGGAGATATACTACATATTCTGGAAAATATTGAAGCTACTGATTTATACTTTGGTGGCAATGCTCAAGTTTGAATTTATTTTTATATTGAATGTTATGAAACACTTATTTTAAAAAACTAACATGCTTTCAAACTACATACAGAATGATGATTTATCCATTCAGCGTAATATGTTCAAAAATGTTTTGAGAACTGAGGAAGAGATCCAAAGTTTTGTTATTGAAGCATTGTATTTTTATAAAAGACACGGCTTTGAGAGGCCAACAGTTCAGAGCAAAAGAAAACCTCCACCTAAAATAGGTCGAGTAATATGATTCACATCAAGCTTATTTTTAAGAAAACTTTTGACTACCCTCTGTTAAGGTACATTGAGTGAGAACATAAGTCACTATTTAAAAAAAATACAGGAAGCTCTACTCTACAACATAAAATTATTGCTTCCGATTTCGACGAAGCACAAATCAGTTTGTAAATACCGCATCAAAGAAGCACGTTTTGTTTGTCCGCGATTGGTTTAGAAAACGAGATTTTAGCTTCAAAAATTTATATATTGTCAACAATGAAGCACGATTCCATCAAATTGATCGACACTTGTGCCAATTTTGGTATCTGAAAATGTATTTCCCAATTTGTTCAACCTTCTGCAACTGTTTTTGACTATTCACTGCAACGGCAGAACGATTTTTCAGTGTATTGAAACGCAACCAAAGCTATTCGAGGAATTCTATGCTTCAACAACGTTTATCACATTGAGCTATATTAGCCTTTGGTAATGATGCGGTTAAAACCATCGACTTAAAGGAATACCAGGCAGAAATCAAAATGCTAGCGTTATTTTAAAACACTTTGAGAAGACGTGTATAATTTAAAATTAGATGACTGCCTACTGTCTATTATTTTTATTTATACTTCCTTCGTTTGTACTTGTTTATTTATTTACTTATACACTTGTTGGTTTGTTTTGTTTATACTTGTTCGTTTGTATGTAAAAGCTGCATTTTTCTTGATGACTTAATCAAACAACTTATGACAATTACAATTGTATTTAGTTTTCCTCGAATTTACTAATACAGGCTTGTAAATGCAAAAATTAAACTATAACATGAAACAATTTCTTACAATGCAATTTTTAGTTTTTACTTTCTCCCCACACTTCTAACTTCTAATAGCCGCCACTTCGGTATAGGAAAGTAGATGAAAACTATTTTTCGAACAAATTCCAAAAAGAAACGTTTTGTAAACAATGCGTTAAATTAATAATGCCCCAATCATAATTTGAGCTGATTATTTTGAAAGTGATCTAACTCCTTTTTGCAATTTTTTCAGTTACCGTGGTTATTTGTTCGACTCAATGTTATTTATAAGTAAAGTGTGTTGCTTATATTCCAAGCAAATACAATTTTTTTTAGAAAACATAGATTAACAGAAAGAATATTTTTTAGAAGAT
This sequence comes from Diorhabda carinulata, assembly GCF_026250575.1. Classification (NCBI taxonomy): domain Eukaryota; kingdom Metazoa; phylum Arthropoda; class Insecta; order Coleoptera; family Chrysomelidae; genus Diorhabda; species Diorhabda carinulata. The sequence continues at coordinate 20,568,620 of NC_079462.1, forward strand.
TTGGGATTGGTAGATTTCAAAAACAAAGTGTTATTCTTTACGAAGCTGACATGAAAGGGAAAAAACACTTTCAAAACCATATCAAAACTTTTTCTAAATTTGCATCCCATCAAATCCTAATAGAAGATATTGTTACAAACAAACTCACGAAATAGGTCCAGCTATAATGGAATTTTAAAATTCGGCGAATTCGCGCGGTGTCTTTGATTTGATTTTTATAAATGGCGGACGCGCATTTGATGAACTTTTTATTATAGAAGGCAATTTATTACAGTATTTCTTTTGAATAATTTCCAGCGCAAAGTCTATTTATGTATTTCTTGTGTTCCTTTTTATTTTGTAGAATTTCATTTGTGGTATATATACGAGGCATATTTTTTAAGTAAGTACCGTTTTGGAAATAAAAAAGAAGTGCAAAGATATCGCAATAATTTTATTTTTACATGAAAGCCTGTACCTTAATCTACTTTTCTACATAATTTCCGTGAATATTGAGGTACTTGTTTTGACTTCGTTATCGTTTTGAAGACGCTGACCGCCCAGGTGTTTCTTCAAGCGCTGGAACAAATTGTAGGAAAGATTTGATGAGATCTTTGATCCGATTAGCCACATGTGGACGGGCATTGTCATGCAGCAAAACGATACACTTACTCAACTTGCCACGTCTTTTGTTCAGGATTGCACGACGTAGATTGTTCAATGTCTCACAAGAAGACACTGCATTGATTGTCTCATTACGAGGCCTAAACTCCACTAGCAATACTTTTTTTATATTCCAAAAAACTGTGCACATGATTTTTCGGGCAGAAATTGTTTGCTTAAACTTCACTTTTTTGGGTGATGATGAATGTCGCCATTCCATGGATTGTTGTTTCGATTCTGGTGTGACGTAGGCCATCCATGTTTGGTCACCAGTAACAATTTGGTCTAAAAAATCTTCACCTTTATTGAGGTACCGCTCAAGGAAAGTCAATGCACTGCCTAAACGTTGGGTTTTGTGCAAATCCGTCAACATTTTTGGAACCCAACGTGAACACAATTTCCGGTATTTGAAGTTCTCGGTCACAATGCGATACAAAACACCACAAGAATATTGAGGAAAGTAGTCGCACAATGATGAAATTGTAAAGCCTCTGTTTTCTCTCACCTTTTCGTACAGTTTCTGCACCAAATCTTCATTAACGACCGAAGGACGCCCACTCCGTTCTTCATCATGCACATTTGTGCGGCCATCTTTAAATGCTCTCACCCATTTACTCACCATTCCATCACTCATAATGTTTTGTACATGAACTTCACAGATCTCACGATGAATATCGATCGGTTTTACGCCTTTAGCACTAAGAAATCGTATAACAGCCCGTACTTCACAATCGGCGGGATTCACAATTGTCGGAGGCATCTTAAACACTCAGTAAACAAGGTGTAAACAATGAAGAATCAGACTGTAATGGCGTCAGTGTCTAGACAAGAGATGTAGGTAACCAGTGCGCATGGGCGGAACGCCATCCTTGGGGTTGCGGCAGCGGTATCGCAAAACGGTAATCACTTAAAAATGATGCCTCGTGAATAAGTTTATGTAGCGCAATTAGTTAGTTTTAAATAAATAGTCGTAGTGAAAAGAACAAATTAGTAAAAGTAATCGCAGAAATTATTTAAGTGATAATTGTAAGTAAATGATAACTAAGTTGAGTGTATTCTATAGTGTTTAAATAAATTAAGAACGTAAGAGACAGTATTTATTCACCCCACGAATAGAAAGAGTGTAAATCAATACAAAAAACGTTACAATATTTAAATCCTAATCTAACTTTTAGGAGAACGTTTGATTTATACGAGTTTCATTGCGGAGGAAATGCTGATAAAGCTGATAGAGCAAAAGAAGCAAGTGAAGACAAATGCATACATCAATACAGCAACTTTGAGTGACTCCATTATGAATTTTATAGCCGTACAGACTATTATCACGAAATTCATCAAAGAATTGCTGGCAAAACAGATTTACAGACACTCGAAGCAAAATATTATATCGATTGTAATAATTCTATTAAAAATCACATTCACCTGATTATATTATAACTGATTAACGTTAAAAAGAAAATTAGTCCAAGAAATGTGATGATCGATTCTGCAATGGAGCAAATATATAAGTACATAGAAGAGAATGATGACTGCCAATTCACCGTGCAAAAATTAGGAAATGTCATGACTACAGAGCATTTTCCGGAAGAAAAGACTATTTGAAAACGACTCATAGACCGATATCACGATGACATTATTATTATAACTAAGTTTGATTTTTTTTTCATTCATTTGCATTCACAGAGAATGTAATTTCGGAATCAGTCAAAAAGCGTGACAAAAAGTACCGTAGCGTTTCATTTTGTCACGCTTTTTTTCACGATGTTATTTCTTTCAACTCGTTAAATGTTGCCAATTCAAGTACCAATAGTAATGTAACTTCTTCTCCACTCCAAATTAATAATGCTCACTGTACTTTTAATATTACTATTACGAAATAAATATTGATAAAGGTTTTTTCGAATTTTTTTAAGCCTACGGACGTAGAAACAATTTTGTATGAAACTCGTGAGTAGAGTATTTTTTTCACTCGTAGAAATTGCCGCACTCGCCTTCGGCTCGTGAAAAAAGTATTACTTTACTCACTTGTTGCATAAATAACTATTAAATTTTATTTATATTTTCATTTTATCATTCATTATGTTTATAGAAAAATATATGATATAAAATCCATTTTACAGCCTAATATGCCTCATATTATTTGAATTATTATAATTATCCATTTTTTTCTAAATAAAAACACAAATTTTCAAAAGGTCAACTTTTTCATTTATGTTATTAGCTAAACATTCCATTTCTTTTTTCTCCCACTGTAACGAAAGTCCGAGATTTATATGATTTTTACGATTTTTACGCTCCAGGCGCTACACTATTAAAGAAAAGTATAGAAAACAAAATGCCCAGCAAGCGTGCTATACGTCACTGAGCAGTGAAAGGCTAGTTTTCACTTTACTTTAAGTTGAATTTGGTATATGAGGGGTTCAGAATTGAAGTGGATCAAGTCCAATTACGCACTATTTTAGGTAAATCTGCTTTTATATTAAACAATGTTTATTCCAGTAGAGAAGTGAATCAAGTTGCACTTCACGCTTTAAAGCGGCCAGAGTTGGTTTTCATCAGGTTTCTGTAAACTTTGCTTATTATTCGTTTCAGAGGTGAAATGGATCAAGTCCATAAAATTTATTGTTGTGTGTGGATGTTACTTTTTCTTTGGTGTGAACAGAACTAATAAAATTTAAAATGGATGACAGTGAAACAGAGTCTGAATCATTTCAAGAAAGTGGATCAGATTATCAGCCTTCGGAAAGGTCCGAAGCGTGTGTGAAGGTGTGGTTTAATTATTTTATTATCATTATTTTAATCATCGTGCATTACTTCCTAAAAGTGAGGTTGTAATTTCATTACAAATATCCAGTCCTGGTCTGATAGCGACGGGATTTGATACCAACGTGATTTGATACCAACTTTGTTTGCAATTTTTTATAGCCGAATTAGGTAAGTTATTATACCCACACTGAATAATGATACAAGCCCAACTATTACGGGTATTTCAGACACGATAATTCAGAATTATATTGCGACAGGCATAAATAAATAAATAACTCTAATTAAACAGTGTATTCAGCGAACATTTAATTTTAGGTATACCTAAATATAGAAAGCAAAGTAAAAGATTCGCAGGGAATGACTCAAAGAAGGAAAGTGGATAATCCGAAAATTATTGAACATATCAACTCTTTTCCCGCCTACCAGAGTCATTATACCAGAAAAGATAACCCTGGCAGGAAATATTTGAATGAGGAATTAACTGTCAGCAAAATGTATGAGTTGTACAAAGAAAAATGTATCTCAGACAATTAGATTCGTTGCAGAAAAAAATTTTACTTACTGTTTTTAACGCAAAGTTCAATTTAAGTTCTAAACCGTCATCTAAAGATCCTTGTTCTCTATGCGACAACCTTAAAATGAAAATTAATGTTGAAGAAAATGAAGAAACAAAAAAGAAACTTAAAATAGATAAAGAAATACATCTTGCAAAAGCTGATCAAAAGGCCTCATACCTCAACTATTATGTACTAACTTTTGATCTTTCTAAACTTCCCACGTCTGTAGCCTATTATAAAAAAAATTTATATATTTACAACCTTGGGATACATTCATTCAATATAGGAACTGGATTCATGTACATGTATGATGAGATAGATGGAGGTCGTGGATCTCAGGATGTCGCAACGTGTGTGGTGAAACACTTAAAGAATTTGCAGCAAATCATAAACACATTATATTGTATTCTGAATCATGCACAGGTCAGAACAGGAATATAAACATGTCTCTTTCCCTGCTTAAGTTGGTACAAGATTCACACATGGCCGTGGACACTATAGACCTTAAATTTTTGGTGTCAGGTCAATCGTTTTTGCCCAACGATGCAGACTTCAGCTTAATTGGAAAGTTTAGCTACAAATGCCCCCATATTTTCTCCGCACAAGACTGGATGAAAATAGCAAGAGAAGCAAAGAAAAAAGAACCAAGATTTAGGGTTATTGAAATTTAAATCAACCAAATATTTGGAAGCAGCAATACAAAATAGAAAGAAAACTATAACTGGACATGACTTTTCATAGTTAAAACTCTCAATGAAGACATTGCGCGAGGAAGAAAAATCACATAATTAGCCATCCAATAGAATCATCTATCCATCCAGACGTAATCTAAAAAGCAACACATTAAAGATCTTCTTCGCTTTATCCCGTCCATATACCAAAGTTTTTATAAAAATTTACCTGTTGAAGGGAACACTAGACAAGCGAAAGCAATAAATCCCTGACTGACGAAGAAGAACATACCGATGAACCTGTTTATGTTTAAAATGCAAAACATTTTCAGTCATAAAATGGTTCAAGTCCAAAAAATTATAAATAATCGTTTGTAGAAATTACCCCAGTTGTATTTGAAGTTATTTTAGTTTACATCTGTAAAATATAAAGTATAATAAAGTATTTCGTTGATTTTTCATTTTGGACTTGTGTTGTGTTTTAATTAATAAACCTACAAAAACTTTGACCTACATTTTCTCCATAATTAGTTTGATGAACTTGATCCACTCCACCTCTGAGCTCCTCATATAGATACTTGCTTGACAGTAACGGCTAAGGAAAATTCGCTTTTTGATCATTTTTGTCCTGCCTTTTATAGGGTAATAGCTCAGAAAATTAAAAAAAAACTTACACTAGACATTCGAATTATTAAAAAAAAAACTTCATCATTAAATAAATCTAGGAAATATGAGGGTGTTCCACAGAAGTTTCTCTTTTGAGATTAATATTATGGATCCAGAGTATGCTATTCCATTTCATCGCATGCTAAGGCAATCATAACAATTTTATGAGATTCTGATGAGCTTCAACTACTTTTGTGGAATTATAATAATTAACTACTATACACTTTATAAGACTGCTCTCTATGTGTACTAAGAGATAAGACTAGACCGAACTGAATCGTTTCAGTGTACGTTCTGCTTTAGATATGTTAAGGAGGTTTTATTCACTTCCTATACGTATATTTTTCAATTCAATGAAACGCAAACCTTTAAATATCTCGATTTAAAGAAAAATGCACATATTCAAAATGAACGGCTCATTCAATTATAATGAATCAATATTTTTTAAAATTTTTTAACAACCATTTTCATTGCATAATATCAATTGGTTACCTGAATATTGAAAGTCATTTTTCAGTTTATAAATATAAAGACTGATGACTCTTTCTAGGAAAGGTCAACTCCCTCTAACAATTTATGAACTTTTAATGTGACAATATAAACTTTGGTTATATAGTGTCGTCATTTATGCGTTATTATAAATAATATTAATAAGAAATAAATAAAGTATTGGAGGTATTACTTACAGATGATGTGGGTTTTATTATAGCACGCCTAGGAATACCAAATTTTGATCCTAAAATTAGCAATTAAATCATATAAGTATAATGGTTCCTTTTGAAATTTTTATAAGCATAGAAATATTGCGGTCATAGTATACCTCTTTTACATTTTGGATACATTGCGATGAAACTAAAATTTTCACACTAAAAGTACAACAATTTTTATGCATTACAAAAATACTTAACAAAAATTTGTGATGTCATCTTATGTCAAGATTTTTATATGTTACTGTCAGGTAATATAATGAGCAGGACTACTAGAAACCCATTCAAAAGGTGGTGTATCGAAGTTTTTCATACATTTTAGTGATTTTTTGACATATGACATTCTATTGAAATACATTTCCTCGATGTATGATATAATTGATGATGGTGATGTGTAGGACACAGTAGAATTATTAATATTTTGCAGCTAATTCACAACAATTTTTGAATTTAAGATCCTCTTTTCAAGTGTCATGGCCCTTTTATGAGAATGTATACCATTTCGAATTTCATAATCCATCAAGTAGTTGTTTCAAAACGTATATAGCATCTGAATATTTTGGACAGAACTTTTACATTACTACTACATGGACGGGAGAAATATTATCTAGTGGGATATCTAAATGATTTTGTATCATATTCATTGAGTGAAATAAAAGTTTTTATTATTTGTATAAATACGATTATAATCATTTCCATTTTGTATTGGAATGTTATTACTATAGATATTCCAATATTTGAAGTTGTGACTAGTTTCATGTTTGTATCCGTAATTCGTTGACATATAATTTTCCCAAAAATGACCATAGCTCTCATCGTGAACTCCTTGTGAACCGTTATATTTAGAGCAATCGGATGGATTGTATCTAAAAAAAATGGAATAAGATAATGAACAATAAATTTTTTTCTAGGCATGATATAAAAACGGACTATTTCTCATACAGTGAAATAGGGTTCCCAACTTAGGGGTTTGCTTCCCAAATTTTAAAGGAAAAAATGTGGGATGGGATGTTTTTAGGGGTGCTATATGTTTTAGCCATATGGCCCATATTCAAAAAAGGAAACCCAAAAATGTGCGCTAATTATAGATCTGTCTCTCTATTAAATACGGTCTACAGGATTTTTACTCCTTTTGATATATTAATGCATCTAAATGTTAATGATTTTAGGTCTATTCTGTTTTTAAAATTAGTTTTTGTTTAATAAAAATTAATATTAATAATAGTAATATTTTGATAAAGACTTACAATTAGTAATTTTGAAAAAGAAGAGACCTAAAATCAAGAACATTTAGAAACATTGATATATCAATCAATATAATATATCTAATATAATATATCTAAATCAAATTATAGCAAAATGTTACGATCAAGATATGAATATCCATATTCTATCTATAGGCTTCAAACAAGCTTTCGACGGCCTCAAGAATTCGATATAAATTGAGGAATCAGACAGAGTGACGGACTTTCAACAACTTGATGAAATATTAAAAGACTACAAGCTGATAGTTACAATTATTACTAAAGACGTCCAAATATTAGCTTAATAACGAGGAGTGTAAAGAGTTTAAAGTAAACATTCTTGAAGATCGAGCAAGAAGCTAGTAAAAGAGGCTAGAACTAAATGAAGGGAAGATCAAGTATATGAAGTTAAAAAGAAAACAAAATGGCGCCAAATATAAGAATATAGATTCAGGAAAATATATATTCGAGGGGGCTAACAATTTTAAGTACTTGGGAGTAACAGTTAACAACCATAATGAACGAGGAGAGGAAAGTACTCAAAGGATCCAAGCAGGCTACTGAAAATATTATAAATTCCGGCTTGTAAAGCTATGCATAAAAACAGTAGACGTTCTAAAATGAAAATCTACAGAACAACAGCCTATGGAGGAGAAACGATGAATCTAATAAAAGCTGATGAAGAAAAACTTAACACCTTCGAAAGAAAAATGATAAGAAGAATATGTGGACCAAAAAAGTTAATGAACGAAGAAAAAGAGAAATCTTAAATTAAATGAGGAGACTATCCCCAGATATATAAATTGCGAATACGATTGCTACGGATAAATAAGAATAGTGAATAGTGAAAAAATAATAGAATGGAAACCCTTAGGAAACCGTCCCAAAGGAAGATCAATACCCAGGACAGGAAAAAGTGGAGAAATAGCGGAAAAAACCAAAACATGCAATGAGCTTTAGTTTAAAAAAGAAAATGGCTAGAACGTGAATTGACTCCTAACCACAATAAATGAATCAAAGAGCTCTTGATTGATTGTTCTAGTAAGAAAAATAATTTTTCTTTAGTACTTACATCTCAAATATATAGCAGTAATCAATTAAATTATTTGTAGTTGTATTAGAATTTACAAAATAGAGCTATAAATTTTACTTAAATTATTTAGGTCTTTTTTATCATTAATAGCATTTTCGTTCTTATGAATGTGAACTATTTCTATAAATTCTCTTTTTCGTGTTTTAGATTCCGTTTCAAGATTTTTAAATCTTTATAATTAAATTTGTGTCTTTTTGATATTTCATGGTTGGTTAATGCAGTTCTATTTTTTCATCGTATTAATGACCTCTTAGTCTATTTTCTAAATACTGAGATGTCTGCCCAGCGTCACAATTAGTACAAGGCACTTGATGTAAAATATTACTTCTTTTGTTTTTTGGTGCTTTCGATTTAAATTTAGTGAAATATTTGGATAATGTATTATGTCCTTTATGAATTATACTAATATCATATTTATTGAATTAATTTGATAATTGTTGGGAAAGTCCTTGTACATATGGCAAGAAAAAATGTTATACGTTTTGATGTCTCGTTTCTGTTTTGTTTTCTAATTGATTGTTCTATTTATTCTTTTCTTAAATATGTTATTCATCATTTTTTCTGGATAATAATTTTCTTCCAATGCAGTTTTTGCTTTTTGAATAGCTAAGCATCTAAATTCAGGATCTGATAATTGGATAGATCTTTCAGCCAAACTTATTATCACTATTATCTTTTTGTGACATAGGATGTTATTGTTAATTTTATATAATGTGACATGAAGAAAATTGATTCTATTATTTGCTCGACCTCAATTGTGAATTGAAGTTTTTTATGATAAGAATTAAATGTTGTATTTATATTTTCAATTTGATTCTTTGGTACGGCAGTAATGATTACTGCTACATATTTGAGATGTAAGGACTAAGAAAAATTAATTTTTGTTATTAGAACAAAGTTCTATTTTCATTTTATTCTTATTTTGCTATTCATGATGAAGGTGTGTGTGTTTAAGGTGTTTAGGGGTATTTTTAGGGATTTTTATAACTAAGTTGCGTTACATAATATCACTTGAAATATTACAAAATATGATTATGTTTCCATCCACACTTGTATGAATGATTTTAGAAAAAATCAGAATCCGAAAAAAAAAAGATTTGTTCCTTGAAGTTTTCGATAATTTATAAATTGAGAAATTAAAAAAATGATTATAAATTTTAATGTTATTTACGCAAATATATTTCAATATTTATTCCATAAAAAATAAAATTTTTTAGGGGGAATCCCTGCGGAGATTTTAGTGGTTTTCGATTGTTGCTTTAGGGAGATCAATTTTTGAGAGTTGGAATTACTGCAGTGAAAGATTGGTTAAGTGTTCCAGTACTTTGTTCATATATCAAAGTACGCAAAGCTACACGAAGTTTTTAAACGAGTAAGTTCCAAATTAAAAACCTTAACTCCTGAAAGAATTTGATGATTGAGGTATGTTTGAAAAAATCTTTGCATTTTTATTGTCCTTACAGGGACAATAAAAATTAATCAATTAATTCAGCTACCGAAAAAGTATTGAGGTGAAACGACCCAGCAGGACAGATTTTATCTGATTTTGGCCATTTCCGAGATTTAGATTTTACCGAATAATTTCTGGCCATTTGGTCGGTCACATCTACGCCAAGCTTGGTGATATTATACATTTGAATTTACTCAGGTGTTTGGGTCTTTTCTTCAACTTGTTCGGAGTAGTGCATTGAACTGAGAATTATTATTTTCTTTCTTGATTTGGCATTGTAAACTATCAACATACAATTATATGAGCGAAAGAGTTTCGTTGAGAACAGTGCCATGTCGTCGTTTTTTAGTTTTTTTAGTCTTGGTAGCTCTTTTCTATTTGCTCTAATTGTCCCAACAATGGTAATTTTTTCGCTAAAGGTTTGGTTGCTAAAGATAGGCATATAAAAGATAAACTCTCCAAGAGAAGCTGAAGGTTTTCTATTTTTATCTTTTCCCAAATATGGAAAGTCGTTTATTATATATTTGCTACGTACATCATCGGATACTAACCAACATTTTAATCCAAATTTGTCCGGTTTACTGGGCATGATTGAGTTAATCTACATCTTGGTATCGTTAGAAACAATTGGTCGTCAATAGTTTTATACTAAATTTTTCCACCTATAAACCTCCCGCGAAAATTAATTCCAGTGGGAAGAAACTTGTAACAGAAAAGAGATGAAGTTGATAAATGAGGGTTTGGGTTGTGTTGTTAGGGGCGATGGCGATCTCGGCGAATTGATTGGATATATTGAGAGTTCCATTCAGTATCTTCCTTAAGACGCTAGGAACTTCGTCTAGGAAGCGTGCAGAAGTCAAATCTTGAAAAATATATCGACTAAGAGTAAAAAACCATCAGTCAGCAAAAGAGATCTGAATACTGTCAGGAGTTTGAGGAGGAAAGATTGCTTCTACTTGAAAGCAGATAAAGGAAACAAGGTTGTTATAATTTCGAGAGAGCGGACAACTTAATCAGGACAAACACACCAAAATCTTAAGGAATCCGCTGAATAAAATGATCAAAAATGTGAAAGAAACACATAAAAATTGTAAAAACCTTGTCAGCGGTACACGCAAGTATAAGTTATCCGTAAGTAATCCAACATTGTCACATCTCTATAGCCTTCCCAAAATTCACAAACATGGAAAGGCAATGAGACATATTGTTTTAACAATTTGTACACCTAGTTATCATATTTTCAGGTGATCAACGAAGGAATTTCTTACCCTATCACCCCATCACCCCCCATACCCATCATACCTGAGAGTTTTCCAGTGAAGAATTCGTTAGAGTTTATCAACAAAGTGAAGACTACAGAAATTGAATATGGGAAAATTTAAATCTCCTTCGATGTAAGATCATTATTTCTCAGCATACCGATCCCGTAGACCTTCGTGTACCTTGAGGACTTACTGATATCTAAAACGTAGACGAATTCATTTTGGAACTCAACTCAAAATATCCGTCTATAAAGTTCAACTTTGAAATGGAAAATAATGGACAGTTACCATTTTTAGATACTTTAGTAATTAGGAATAGTAATAGGTTAGAATTTTGATGTATTTAGGGAAAACATCGCTACGTACAGGTATATCCTGGAGATTCTTTCCATTGTATCCATCATAAGATGGTCAGTCTACATTTCCTCGTACATTGGTTAATTCACTTTCCACTTATCATCGAGAGATACAATAAGGAGAAGTCCTTCATTGAGGATGTGGCTGTACTCAACGGTTATGATAGAAGAATTGTAAATAAGTCAATCAATCGTCTTAGGTTTAAGAAATCTCTAAGTGAAACCACTTTTTCCAAACCCAAAGTAAAAAACAAGAAAAATTTGATCTGATACCTTTCAATCCGCTTTATACAAAAGGATTGGAAGGAATATTTAGCAGAGTGGGTTTTAAAATTAGTTTATAAAGCCAATAATACCTTAAAATAATTGTTGGGCAATCCTAAGAATAAAATACCAAATTTGGAAAAGAGTGGTATATACATAATTAGCTGTGGTAATTATGACCGAAATTATATTGGACAGACTAGAAGATCCGTTATTTTCCGGTTTAAAGAGCACATAGCTCATTTGAAATATAGACGGACCGGAAAATCAGGTATTGCCTATCACGCTGCCATTCACAATCATGACATAAATATTAATAATGAGAAATTGTTAAAAGATGTATCCAATAATAAATTGTAGGGTGCATTTGAAAGTATTGAAATTGCTAGATGTAAGAGTAGCTTAAATAGGGACCAAGGGGCGAATTCCTCACAGCCTACTCTATAAATTAGTAGTCAAGGAATGAATGTGAAAATTCCCGCCAAGTAATTTTTTCCGGTGGAATTAATTTTCGCGGAAGAAGGTTTATAGGTAAGAAAATTTGGTGTAAAACAGGTGAGTCTAGTTATTAGATTTTAGTTTACCTTTAGTCTCTGAGGACGATAACTTGGTTATCGAAATGCGCGTCAGATAGTGTGAGTGTTGGTGTAGTGGTGGTGTAAACAGTGTATTTAGTATGAAAATCGCCAACGATTCCATAAATTCCAACTCACTTTCTTATATGTCGATTATATTATTATCAATTATCACAGAAAATGCGTCCTAACTATAAAAATATTAATAAACACTGACATAACCATTTTCTGGAAGGCACTTATCTGTTAAAATCGTGTCACAACTAAATTACCTTTCGTTTGCAACAACTTTACGGTTTTAGTATGAGAGAAAAACTATTAAAGGAATGTATAAATCGTACTACCGGTCAAATAACCGGTCTTGTTGATAACATAGACTACAGATTTTTTTCAGAAAATAAACAAAAAAAAAATAAGTAAAAAATGGGTAAGACATAAATATGAGGAAAAGTCGTAAAGTTTAACGGCGAATGTAGGAAATTTCAATTGAAAATTAAAAACGGTCATTTGACCGGTCCTGGTAGGAATAGTGTTAATAATACGATTTTTTCAAAATGTTTCCATAATTTGTAATAACCTTGTATATAACTCAATTGCAGTACTCAATGTAAAATACGTGGCAGAGAATGAGAGGATTAGATGGAAAAGCAAAAAATTCAGCGATAAATGAGAACTACTAAACAAATATTTTGGAAAATAATCAGAACAAGAATCAAATATAAAAACAACTGAATTGGCATAAATATATCCTGGAGACGAAAACAAGTAGATTAATAAAAAAATGATGGATGGATACACATTCATAAATGGTAGAGGCAACTAGAGGAAAAAAATTAGAGAAACTAATGGAAGAAATGGATTGAATTAGTATAAAAGATACATAAACCTCCATCCGATACCTGGAAGAGTAAAAGAAAATAAGAAGAAGTTTACAACAAAATGTTGGTTAAGCTAAACCATTTCTGTTATCGTCCAAAAGTTCCATAAAAGTTTCATTTCTGTAAAAATATTCAAATATGTTACGGAATATTTATCCACATTGTTAAGCAGTTAATATTTGAATGAATTCATTGTAGAAGTATATAAGAAGAGATTGATGTTTACTGATAAAGAATTATAGTAATTTCCAGGAAGAACAAATATAGGTAATTGATAAGGTTGGTGTCTTAGCATCTCGACTTTCAATATTTATATTTGTAATAAATGTAATTATGATCCATTTCTAACACAACTTTCTTTTATTGAGACTCACATAATAAAATGATGTGGAAATAATGAATAATTTTGAATTGCATATTGTATAAATCATTCAATCACAATTTAACCGAATTTGGGAGGTAGAAAAAAGTATTTATGTAAATATCTAATTTATTATGAACTACCTGAATTTTAATTATAACTTACTTGAAGTTTTCAAAATCATTTTGATAGTAATGAGTGTAATGAGGTAATCTGTATCCATTTCTACTCAAAAAACTACTTGTTAACAAATTAGATGTTGTCTGACTCAACTCAGAACTCAAAATATTGATGAATCTAGACATTTCCATGGGTCTTTCTTCTTGTAGAGTTTGAGTAAGTGCCAATATATAGTTTCGTGCCAGTCGAAGTGTCTCTATTTTTGAGAGTTTTTGCGGTACTGAATTGCTGTCTGAGTGCGTTAAATAGATCGGTACGTGACTAAAAATAAAAAAAACTATTATACATTTTAAAAATCATTTTGGAGAAGTTAAAAAGCCTGCAATTCAATATGTAAACGCTAATATATAGAGGGTAGATTCAAAGAGGACCACCTTAGATAGTGTGTACAAGAAGTTAACTAACTTGCCAATATTTCAATTTTTGTTAAGTTCACATCAAAAAATCTCAAACGTGTTTTTCTTTCCCGAATAATTCAAAATAACCAATTCAAATATTTTTTCCAAACTCCATTGACTATTTATTCCAGTCTGTCGCTAACTATTCTCCGCGGGGCTCTATCCTTGATGTATTCTTTCTATCGCTTGATTTTCATTCTAATTTGATCTTTCTTTCGACCTGCTACCTGCTGTATCCCAATGTAGTATTGACAAAGCTGTCTTCGCCTGCTCTTCTAGTTATCTTATTCTTTGTGTTTTTATTCTCTTAACTGTATATTTTTTGTCATTGTTTCTATGCCGTACCGGTCTTATTTTCATTTTGTAAATATTCCTACGATTTAGTATTTTGTATTTTAATATCTTCTTATTCGCATGCTCTATTATTTGTTGATATTTTTTATTTTGTTTCTTTTTTTGAACTGTTTGCCATACCTCATAAGTTTTGTTCTATTTTTATTCATTCCTAACTTCATTTCTTCTTCCTTTACTGCTAGTTTCTTTAACATCCTTCCTTTTATGTTTGTCCTTTTTTTAATTAGGATTACGTCGTCGGCGAGTGGTACTATTGGAACCCTGCTATTTTTAAGTTTTTTCTATTTATATTTCTCACAAATAGTGAGTTACCTTGTATTACACCTTTATTAATTGAGAATTCTTAAGTTTCTCCTTTACTGGTCAGTTCACTTGCTTTTGATCAAATTTCGTTCCTATTCCTCGCTTTTTCAGAGCCTTTTTCATGTTTTTAATATTTATTGAGTCAAAGGCTTGTTGGAAATCTACAAAAAACATTTCAATATTGATCTGGTGTTAATGGTTTTTGTCAATTATCTGTTTAATTGTGTGTATTGCATCTATTGCGGACTTTCCTTGCGCGAAAAAGCTACATTTTTATTTTTGTATATTATAGTCCACATTATTTTGAAAACTACATTTAGAAGCCTGATTCCTTTGTAGCTATGGCACTTTTGTTGATTTTCTTTTTCGTATATTGTGAGGATTTGTCCATTTTCTCATTCTTCTGGCATCGTTGATTCCCGTCACTTTATTTGTTCCATACTTATTCTATCTTTTTCCGGCGTTTTCACATTATTACCCTTTCTACTGACTTTTTACTAAGTCATTTTTATTGGTTCCTCCTCATTTTATTCCAATGCATCTATACAAGCTATATTTTTCGTTAACAGTGGCTGGAGATGCACCAAATCTCTTTAAATTGGATTTTCTTTTCAAGCACTTTTATTTTTGTTATTTTATGTCTTTTTTCCTCATTTTATTTTTCTATGAAATATTTTTGTGTTATTATTTAGTCTTTCTTGTTCCAAATCTCTTATTCACTGATCAATTCATTCTCTTTTTACTAATTTACTAATCGTTTTATCGCTTAGTTGTAAAAATTTCATGCTACTTATGATCATGTTCATTATTACCGCCAGGTTGCATAAATATTATTATAGGTTTTAATATGGATTGTATATTTACTTGCTACTTGTTGTATGTGATTTTGTTTTCAAATTTGTAGATTAAAATTGCTTACTTACAGCTATTGTTTCTATGGATTCCTCGAGCTTTCATACATTTTATCTTCATCTTTTTTTTCTATGTCTTTGGTTGGTACATATATGTTTACTACATTTTGGTTCAATCCAATAGGATAGTCTCTCATTTATTGGTTTGAGTTCCAATATATTGGGCTTTTATTATTTTCCTATCATATATCCTACTCCATATTTTTCTTGTTTTTTGCCTCCAGAGTAGTACAAGCTAAATTTATTTTTCCTTGTTTTTCCCACCGTATTTCTTGCAGTGCCACTATGTTTGCATTATAGTATCTATCATTTTTTCAGATACAAGCCTTTAGATAATAGAAACCACCTAGTTAAAAAGCACATCCTTACTAATATTATAAATGTGAATGTAAGTTTATTTGTTACGCTTTCACGCGAAAACTACTTAATCGAGCATGATAAATCTGTGTACGCATGTTCTTGGAGGTATTAGAAATAGCATAGGACACTTTTCATGAAAAAAAAATTATTTTTCCCGAGATATAAAACAATGTTTTGTCAAAATCTCAAAATCTAGTTCTTCAACACCATCTAGGATTCCAGTAATGGAGTTCCAACCCTGAGTACTGAAATACCGTTCCACTGTATTACCAACGTCAAGTCAATAACCAATCCAATTGATTATAGTTTCAGCTGTTTCGATTTTTCTATTTATTGTTATTTTTTTCTATCATTATATATGCAGTATAGAACTATTTGAATTTTTGAGGTTACATGCTATTCATTATTTTAGATCTTATACTTACACTTACGGTTTTAATTCTTACTCTGTTCTTCTTTAAGAATGCCTCGGAAGCAAAATAAAGAATTTTCGGTTTATGCAGAGATGAGAAGATAACAGCAAGCAGAGCGAAAACGTATTTTGAGAGTAGCTGAAACTCCTCTTTAGTAGGAGTTCACTCAGAAACACAATCTACGCTGCAGGCAGCGATACCCATGTAGGAGCCCCCAGACTTGAACGACGGGGCATAGCTGGCAAATCAATAATGACCCAAGCCTGGTTGAAGTATGGGTAACCCGACCTCGGCCATTCTATAGTCAGCCAGGCTTGACAGAACTCTGAATAACTGTATAAAGTTTTGTTCTAATATCTTATCCATAATAGATATCTTGACATTAAAAGTAATAATGGAATGCAGACCAGTCTTGGGTTTATCTAGGCCTGGTCGAGGCTTGCAAACCAAGCGAGGGACATTATTATCATCCCAGAGTCCCACCAAGTCTGGGCCAATAACGGCTTCAAAGCTAGGGCCAGAGTTGTACATACTTGGCCCAAGTCTGGGCCTATACTGGATCCATCGTAAAATTCTATATGGGTAGAAACACCAGAACAATCGCAGGCGAGAAGAATTCATAATGCAGAAATACAGACAACGCGCCGTCGAAATTTCATGCGTAAGGATTGATCGGTATTTAATGGTACTAGGTTTCAATATGATCCTTCAATTTAATATCATAATCATCCTTTGATTGTCATTGGCTCAATGAATAAAAAATGTCAATATTGCGATGCTTTCAAATGAAACTGTTGGAATGTGCTGTTCCGGTGGTAAAGTTTCAAGTGAACCAGAAGAGCTTTTAAAAACTTTATTGTTAAGTGTTACAGATCAGTCAAAGCAATTTTTAATCAAAATAAGAAAATTCAACTCTTGCTTTCAATCATATTGAGAGAAAAAGCTCTTATTATATATACACATTGATATAAAATAGAATAATTTTATCAGTAAATGAAAAATACGCATCTAATTTTTATGTCATATAAATTAATTTTTTCATAAATGACATCGTACCTTCTCAGTCTGTCCAGTGCTGCATTCAATCCGTGCATTCTATTTCTTTCTCTTGCATTTGCTTTTGATCGCCTCAATTTTATTTTGTAAACTCTTCTATGATCTTTCTTAACTGTTTGCTGTTCCATCATTCAGCACAATACATTTTTATGCACTTCTAAGGTATAATTTTTCCGGGAGTCCTATATATAATTTCCCGAGGATTATCTTATTTTGGAAAACGTATGAACATAGGCGTAGGTATCAGTTTTGATGACACTATTGAGATAGTTTCTCATATTCACTCTACCGAATATATCATATATATTTCTGTTTGGATAAAAATTGATTCGAAATATAATATTGATTGTAAAGTATCCTAAACTAGCAGTTTCATCCACTGAAATTGAGAGTGATATTGAGGATAGTAAATCTAATGTGCTCGATATAAATGAAAAAAATTCAAGGCTCTCTCGGTACATACCGTTCATTACAAGAGGGGACATCTATTAAATCTAAAAATTCATCAATTTCGACAACGAAATGATAATGAAATATGTATTTATATAAATGATACTAATAATGAATAAGTAAAATATGACAGATAGACAGAGCAAAAGAAGAATCAACACTCGAAGGAAATTATTCCTTTCGTAACCATCGATGTTAGTAATACTTTCAATTCGGTGAATTGAGGGACTATAGTAAACCTCTTAAGAGATAAGTACCTTGTTTCATTTTTCTTACTCCGTTTGGTAGAGAATTACCTTAGCAACAAACAGCTCCTATATGAAATTGAGGATGGTTTGAGAAATAAGAAAGTATTCGCAGTATTCGCAGACTAAAGCTGCTCGACAGATGCTATCTTATAGGCTACACCGATGACATAGCTATAGCCATCACTGGAAGAAGAGCTAAACAGTATCATGCGAATTTTGTAGAGATGACTTGACGACCATGGACTATTGCTAGCGATGGAAAAGACCGACCAAAGGCGAAAGTTGACAATATTTATGATTCACCCTAGATTCGATAATGAGTATTGTAGAA
Organism: Diorhabda carinulata; assembly: GCF_026250575.1. Taxonomy (NCBI): domain Eukaryota; kingdom Metazoa; phylum Arthropoda; class Insecta; order Coleoptera; family Chrysomelidae; genus Diorhabda; species Diorhabda carinulata. Next base: position 20,587,116 of record NC_079462.1, read on the forward strand.
CACATAAGAAAAGGAGCGGATACAGGATCAATAGTCACACATATCGGGGATTCGACTACTACCACGAGAAGATTGTTGATGTAAAAATAATAGCTATGAAACGCATAGTCGAGCATGCAGTGCTTTATATCAGAACCAGCAGTATTAATAATGCGGAAAAGGCCGGCGATGTCATCGGTCAAGCCAGAATCGCGAACAAAGAAACAGTCGTGACCATAGACCAATTTTGCTAAGTAGATTGTAAAAAATATTTCATTCAAATATTGTTCAACAGATTTTGAAGAATCAATAAAGACAATCATAAGCTTGATGAAATTTCAGACATTCGTATATAAAATACACTATTGTTTTATCTATTATGATCCACAAATTGGAAGCTTACTTAACTACCTAACAACCCTCCCATCTTTTTCTTTTTAATAGCTTATATTCAAGAAATGAATGAGTTTGTTTGTTCTCCATATTTTCGCTTTTTCATCGAGATGACTTACTCTCAGCATTTAACATCGTTTTGTTTGTCAAGATAGGGCACCAGCAGATCAGATGCTCGAACTTTTCTTATTCTCCGTTAGCACTTCCCAGTTCTAGAGTCTTGTGCCAATAATAGAATTTCCATTGATTACGCCAATGGTCTTCATAATATTTTTTCTTCCAATTGATTGATCAAACCACTCCGAGTATCGTGCGATAACTTCTATTTGACCATATTTCTAACGTTTTCTCTTGGGCATCCTGTCTTTTTATTCAATTTTTTGTAAACCTATTCACCACTTCCCATTAACAGTATGATAGCTTTTTCTATTGCGTGAATATGCGCTTGAAAGATATTACATTCAAATTTTAGTCTGTTCAGTTCCTTTGAATATACATTGGGTTTTTTTCTTTGCCCATCTGAGAAGAGTGGAATTTCTTTTGTTATAAAGTAGTTTAGAATTTCTTTGGTAACACTGAAATGTGTCAACTTTTTTACTTCAATCAAAATATATTTGTAAGCCCAATATAATTATAAACAGCGCTAAGGAGAAAATATATTTAGTACTTTGACATTGATATTAGTTATAGTTTTCATGTGCTTAGCTTTACTTTATAGTAAGTCTAGATTTAAGTTGGTGGCAAAACCCTTTACTTTGTCCGCCGCTGTCACGAGGGAGATTATCTCTATTGTTTGTCTTCTGATTTACCACTTGATGCTTTTTCCCGATAGCGCGTTGTTTATCTACCTGACCATATGTCATTACAATATGGGATATATGAGGCCTATATAGGTATATTGGAATTAATTATAGGATTATGAATAGAAGTTTGGTTTAATTATCTTTTAGCGATAAGAAGCGTGACATATGGTTGTTTTACCTCTCCCCAATTCTAGAGATATTGCTTTTTCTGTACAAGGAGATAGCAGTAATGGTAAACAATTCTTTAATAGACCGTGGGAGAAAATATGGAAATGAATAAATTAATGTACGACTAATAGTCATCCCGTAACCCTTAACGATGTTAAAGATTTTTTGTTACGTCCGCTATAAAAATTTTTAATCATAAATTTGGCTTAATCCACCTACTTTTTCTATATCAGTTAACAAATGAGGCACCCATCTTACTCAGATATAGGTCATCCTCTACCATACATGCTACTGCTGATTCAATCCTTAAATTTTTTCGATTTCATCATAGATTAATCAACAATTTTTGGTAAGTAATTGCAGTGAGCGGGCATCCAGAGTGAGGTTTTTCTTCTAAACCTTTCATTAAACAATGATAAATGATAGATAATAGAGTCAATCGAAGTCAATTTTCACTAAAAATTTAACAATTTGAGTTTATGAAACAATAAACAAAGTAATAATATGCTCGCTTTTGGGGGAAAATAACAGAAACTAATGGAATTGATAAGTTGAAAAATATATTATAGTAGCATTGGAAATATGTACGCATGAGGACCCATAACTGGAATTACTTTTAAAAAATATTTAATTTCAAATTTTTGTACTCAACTGTAAATATGGCAGATAGCTTCTACTTAATTTTTTTCTTGACTTCTTCAATGTTGTTAAATTGGTATCTTTCCATGCCTCCTTTTATACGTGATAATAAGAAAAAATCACACGGGGTCAAGTCAGTTTTTAGCAGAAAACTGTTGATAGAAAATATTTCTTATCGCCGGAGTTTTGTCATGAAGGAAAATCTGATCTCCTATTTGCCATTTGATAATCACTATTTTACAATATTATTAACACTGCCAAATAAAATACTGGATACTTGCTTGGGCTTGGGGAAACAAACTCTTGACGTGAAAAAATCTAATCAGCATTGTTATCTTACAATAAAATGTGCTAAACAAAACTCCAAGATAACCTGCCACTAACTGACAGTTGACCAATTGTTACTCAATGGTTTATTAGCACAAGGTTTGCGGTCAATCGACATGTCACCATTTTTGAACAATTCAAATGACTTTTACACTTGAGTTTTTTCCATTATCTGTGTAAGGCGTTTACAACAGTTTCAGCAGCTATTTTACAGAAAAACAAAGTAGCGCTCACGAAATTATCAATGCAAATGAACGGAAAAAACTACCATAGACGACACTGAATTGGTGTTGAGCTGCGCTAACATCTGCTCCTGAAATGCTGTTCCGGTTATGAGTGGTGGATTCCATAGGTTATTTATTAAGATTTTCGTTGAAAAATAAAACTACAATGCACAAAGGTAATATATTATATTTGACTTAAATAGAGATAGAAATGGCAAACAACATAATCAAATCCAAATAACAAATATCAAAAATCCTCCTGTTTCCTATTGTGAGAATGTTTATAATTGTTATAATAATGATATTCTAGATAAGTTTTGATATTTGGATTTCAAAATTTTACTAATAGAGGGTATATTATGATAAATTATATCTATATATCTAACAGAAATAGTAAAAGAATGTAAATGATTTTTTTTTGACTAAGTAGACACACAGCCAATTCTAAATAATTTAGAACTATTTACATTTATTACAAAATAGCATACTTTTTGTTACACGAGCAAAGACATTATTGTGTTCCATTTATTTTAATTGAACCTCGTATACATATAAATCTAATTATATAGAAAATGGTTTTGAACTGTAAAAAAAAGATATTGTTGATGAAACTAGATGATAAATTTTGAAAATATTTTAAGTAAAATGTTGAAATTATATAAGTGTAATTTTGTGGATTAACCACATTCTTATTAACATTAATGATATTCAATACATCTATTAACAGTATCTAGTTGAACCAACAATGCCCACATATATAATATAAACAGAGCGAAGCAGCTGGTGTACGATTATATTTTTCAAATGATTGATAGTTTTTACAATATTATTTAAAATATACACACAAAACGGTTATGTCATCAATCATCTAATTGAAACATATTTATAAAGCTGTTATTAGAATAAAGCTAGACGAAGACATAATTTTTTCACGTATTGATGATGATGATTATTAGTCGATGTCAGTGTTAAAACTGATTGTTCACGTGTTAAAAATATTATAAGCTTCAGTAGTGGATTTAAAACCGCTTGACATGATGCAATGCAACGTGCAAGAAGTTGCATGGAATTTCTTGCAAGATCAAAATATTGAATAGACGAATATTTCGCATTTCTTGACATTAAGGCCGCTTGACATGAAGCAATCCAACGTGCAATATATACAAGACGCAATATTTCTATCAGTTGTTTCATGCAAGATCTCGCACTTGCAGCATTATCGGTTTTGTGCCATTTTTATTGCGCACAAGCTGCAATTCTAAGAAGAAATCTAGTTACTTTTGGCATAACAACCAACCAAAGGTCAGTCTTAGATCAGCTGACTTTCGTAAAACTAATTATTTCGACCTTGTCAATAAATATGACCAAAAACAAAATAAGGTTAAAGGTTACCACGAGGTCGAAACGATTAGTTTTACGAAAGTCAGCTGATCTAAGACTGACCTTTGGTTGGTTGTTATGCCAAAAGTAACTAGATTTCTTCTTAGAATTGCAGCTTGTGCGCAATAAAAATGGTACCATATCGATAATGTCGCAATTATGCGATCATACATGAAACAATCACCTGAACTTCATCTGCGCATGCTTTTGATCAAGAAATATTGCGACTTTCATTGGATTGCACGTTATATTGCATCATGTCAAGAGAACTTTACAAGAAATTGCATTGATTGCATCATATCAAGAGGCTTTTAATAGCAGGCAGATTTCAAGAGGCGGCAAATTTTGTTTACAATAAAAAGACAAGATTTGATGAAATTTTATCTCCGTTGCTGATTCTCATGAACCACTTCGTAAGTTTTCCATAGATGTACCAGAGAATTTCAAGTATTTGGAAGAAATAAACGCATAGAGAGAAAATATTAGAGAAATGGAAAGAAGACAACCAAAAATAGAAGATTTGATTAGACACCTGATGAAGATATTGGAATGGTTGCGTTTACTTCAGACTTAACACGTTTTTCGTTTCATAAATATTCGGTAAGAGGCCTATAACGGATTTAGCGAGAAATTGAGTTACTATCGGCTCTAAAAAGAGTATCAAGGATAATTTTGACTAATGTTTAATTTTATCCATTCAGAATCTGACTTCAGAACGCACTGGACAAGAGAGTTGAACCAAAAAACTATTTTTTCAATGATAGTATCAAAATCTGGAATAATGTTCTGGAGACTTTTAGGTAACAGTTTAAATACAAATCAGCGAAACAAGTAGAGGTTATGTTTTGTTGGTTTTGAAACTATCAGTAATTGTTTGCACATTCGCTGTGAGAGAAAAGTTAAGCTCGCCCAAGTTGTTTATGAACTTGTTCAAATCGATAGAATGGAAGAATAAAAGGTACATTTTTGAATCATTGATGGGAAGTTATAGGTGGAAGGGGCTATAAAATCATTGATACATGACCTGCACAAAAAGAGTGATTTCTAATTTGGTAAATGTAATTTTACTTTCAAGTAAAGTCCCTTATCATTGAGGGGAGAGTTTTTACTCTATTGGAAATCGACCTTAAGTCACCGTTAGTCAACTTCCGAGAGTTCTTACCGGCTGCAGAAAATGTATAAAACACAGTTTTCATTTATCTACGTATGATTAGGAGGGTCTCACTGTACAAGAATTGTCGAGTCACTTGACGACAGATTAACCGCATTGTATATTACATTTTTTATAACATTGAATGTAGATACTACATTTGGCGCTTTACTCTTCTAAAAACGGTGTGCGAATTCACTGTAATTAAAGCTGTATGTGAAAGATGAAAATTAATTATTATTTTAAAAGTAGGTACACGCTAAGGACTATTTTTTACGTATATATATATATAGTATATTGAATATGTATGACACACTTCATTTGGGAAAAATGGCAAAATGTCGTTAGACAATCGATAAGGAGTTTTGAGATATGACATGAGCTTAATTTGTTCCAAGGTTAAAAATTATAATAATTGTCGTAATTTTGATGTTACAGAAAGTTAGTTTAAAAATCATAAAAGTGAATCAAATGTAAGAATAATACATTTGATGATATATTTTCCGTTGATACTAAGAAATTAGTTGAGGGCTTTTCGAAAATGATGACGTGGTTAACCTGATCATGTTTTGAATTTGTACGAATCAAATAGCAAGAAAAAAATGCGCAATAATTTTTATTTAACACTTAATAGTATATTATTCACGAGGGTATAGTGAAGGTTATTATAACTCATTAAACGCGGGTTTAATATATATATACTTTATCCACGACTACGAAATATTTTTTTGTTGAAAAATTTTGTTATTAGAAACACTATTTTATTCTAACAAATATTTCATTGTTCATTAGAATATAGTACATAGTTATCGAAAATTTTATAATATCTTCAAAATAATCGACATAAAAATCTATGTATCAGTTTTTTTATGAGGCAACTTCAGCAGCTCCTCTAATTTCTGGTAGTGTTAACGAAAAGTTTTTTCATTTTTTATATCCTTTTTAGTTGATGTTTTAATATAATTTGCTATAAGATATCTAAACACTGAGAAATCTAAACATACAATAATGTTGACAGGTTTAAGTCAATCTTAAGTTGTTTTAAAAGGTACTACAAATGTCTCTAATAGCTACTACAAATGTCTCTAATAGCTCAATGTTAATGTTCCATGTATACAACTGTAGGTCACGGATTCAAGTCTAATTTAGGAACATTTACTTTTAATTTTTTTTTCATATGTACAGAACTGAATTGAGAATATTCAGTAGTGTTTTACATGCTAATATTATAAAAACCGATTTTTTGTATCAAAACCATATAATACAGCTAAAACATTGAAGCATTTGATAGCAGTGATTGATGATTACTTAATCACTGCCGTGATTATTGAGATAGAGCAAGCAGATGTACAATGTGTACAATGATGTACGATGTGTACATTATACAACAGTCGTGGATAAAATCTAGTATACAACTTTCTGACGTTTGACTTTAAATTCGTACGTCAAATGCAGTCACGTACTATGAATTGCAGTGGCTATTTGTAATAGTAATTTATATTTTCCAATTCTAAATTAAAAACTTTTCAAGGACTCAATAGTATTTTTAAGTAAAAAAATTTCGAAAATAATTTATTTTGTGTCGTAGTTTGGGTTAAACATTGCGGCCACTCTCATTTGGCCACACTGTCTCTATCAAGCCACTGTACTATTACGATTAGATTATTAGATTAGAACGCCATCTGGAATATAAGTACCGTTAAATGTAAAAAGCAACACATCAAAGCTAAACTTTGGGTAGCATTTTTTAGCGGATATCATTAAAGTGAATTGGTTTGATTAATCGGATAAAAAGTAATCGATACATGTAGCGAAAAAGATTAAGTTAGCAACTGTTGACTGATGTTTCAAGAAGTTTCATAATAAATTATTTAGATATTTATTCATAGTTGCATTGAAATTTATGACATAGAATCATCATTTATTAAAAGAGATCTAAGATTTGGATCTTTCAATGGCGAGAATATATCGATTACTTTATACGTTCTGCTTTCCTGCGCTTGACCTCTTTTATTTGGAAAAGACACAAAGTGTTCTATGAAAACCGACAAATATTATCTTTTTTTTTTAGCATCGATTCAAACTCCGTTTAAGAACCATAAGGTACCCCATTCCTTTAGTGTGTATCATTTCATGTTCAAAAGACTTTAGCATCAACAATTGATCATTAAAGATGGATGAATGTAATGAGAAAAGATACAGAGTGTTGGCGTAATTCCATGATTGTTATATTGTTTTCTAGCATCAATACAAACTCCGTTTAAGAACCATAAGGTACCCCATTCCTTTAGTGTGTATCATTTTATGTTCAAAAGACTTTAGCATCATAAATTGATCATTAAAGATGGATGAATGTAATATGAAAAGACACAGAGTGTTTTATTAAAATCCATGATTGTTATCATGTTTTCTAGCATCGATACAAACTCCGTTTAAGAACCATAAGGTACCCAATTCATTTAGTGTGTATCTTTTCATGTTCAATTGACTTAAGCACCACAACTTGATCATTAAAGATGGATTAAAGTGATAAGACACCGAGTGTTTTGTAAAAATCCACAATTATTATCTTCTTTTCTAACATCCATACAAATTCCTTCTCAGAACCCCAAGGTTGAAATTTGACGTCCTTCACATTTAACGCTACACCAATTTCAGATGACGTGATTGCATTTGACGCTGTTTAAGTGTCGAGCTTCAACATAAAATTGTAGCTAAAGATACTAACTTGGAAAATCTAATTTTGTAGGCTGACTTATAAGGTTGAAATTAGAATAGAAAATAGAGCGTGCGGTTCTTAAATAGCGATAAAAATCTATTTCTGGATCAGATGCGCAATCAGGTTATCTATCTGATCTAAGATCACAGTTTCCGAAAAGCCCTTCGTGCTCAAATTTACTGAGTTCTAATTATTTCGCCTTAGATAATTTGCATGTGTGAGTTAAGATATTTTGCCACATATTAAACATTTTAGATAACATTCTAAAAATTTTGAGACTAGATTCTTACATTCTTCATGTCGTTTTGTTTACATAGCCTCAATGAAATATGAATAGAAATTAAAAATTTTAAACAAACCGACACAAAAAACGAAAATTATATTAAATATTTAACATAAAAATATTTTAAAATTAAATCATATTTTTTTGTGTAATTACCAACAATTTTTTTATTGTTTTTTCATATTTGTGTCTTTTTAATTCTGGAATAGTTCATCCAATTTACTTGGTTTATTGTCTGCAGGTCCGTAGTCTATGACAACTCCTTCACTATTGGGTTGTAAGGCATCAGAATCAATTTGTAATTTCGCTTCTACTGGAGCGGCTACTAAACTTCCATGGGGTCCTTTTATCATATGTACAACATTCATTCCTAGAAAAAAAAAAGAAAAACATACAGAAAGCTCTAAGAAACAAATTTACTCCGTAATATACTTTCTATCGTCGTTTTTTGTAATTACAATAAAATATATTAAAAAAAGAAACAATACGGACAAAAATCATATAGTGACATGGACTGCTCTCCACCCTGTGATGTGATTCACTTAGTAATTAATTCAGGTCTCTCTGTCCGTGAAGCTGTTTTCGCCGAATTTGTAATACCTTGTAAATCTCTTAAGAAACACACTCAGTTGGTGAGGATTTTCTCTAAACAAAACTTCCCCAAATTTCATAACTTATATTCATATAATGATTGGTTTGATTTTTTTGACGATATTGACTATTTTGACTGCATTTCCTCTTCACTCTCGTAAAACTAATCATCACAAATCATGGACTACGGAAAGAACACGCACTTCATACAAGAATATGAGATCACTCTTGTATATTAAAAAGTTCAGAGACAAACCTCACATACTCAATTATATCAATAACTATTGATTATTGTATCGGAAAACTATCAAAACTATTACAACAATCTCTTCTCGAGAGCTGAAAATGCCTCGAAAGAAACTTGGTCTATTATCCATGATTTGAGAATCAAAACGCGTTCTCCAAACACTATTGACATCGACCCAGGCGAACTTAACAATTTTTTGTGAACGTTAGTCAGAATATTTGCTCTAAAATAGCTCCAACTTGTGATGCTCTTTCTTTTTTCGTTTCCTTTAAAAAGACTCAGTAACAGTCTCTTCCTTAGACCTGTAAATAGATTTGAGCTAGAGCAAACCATACTCAGCATTCAAAACAAAACTTTCTGCGGCAACGATGGATTATCAGCTAAGTTATTTTAGAATTTTCCAGAAGTGATGATTAACGTTTTATGTTCTCCAATATTTTAAAAAGGGGCTTTTCCCTAACTGTATAAAAACAGCTATAATTCCTCTGCATAATGGTGGTGAGAATAATAACACTAGTAACTATTGCCTTATTATATTATTACCAATCCTATCGAAGATAATTGAACGACTAATGAAAACATAAAATCTTAATAGCTGAACAATTTGGTTTCCTACCTAATAAATGAACTAATGACGCTATTTTTTTTGTTCTAAATGAAATATATACCTTACTTAACAATAAATTTAATACAGCTTCAGTTTTTTGTGATTTCGCTAAGGCCTTCGATTGTGTTGATCATAAAACTCTGATTAACAAACTAGAATATTATGGCATTCCCTTAAAACGGTTTGTATCTTACCTTGAATGTCAAAAACAATTGGTAAGAGCTAATGGCAAAGTTCCAAGTAAATTACCAGTTAGCAGTGGTGTACCTCAGGCTTCAGTTTTGGGCTCAGTTCTTTCTTTTGCTACTCATTAATGATGTCACAGACTTACGGATTAATGGTAAATTCACTTTATTCGCAGATGACTCTAGTGTAACCTAGTCCTTGTCTGACGTGAACGGTCTCTGTTTAAACACTGAGAAAAATTTAGCTTTATCCTATAAAGGGGCTTCTAAAACTAAACAGTGATTTGAAACGATTTTCAAATTCGAACAAGTTCCTTGTTCTACATATTGATGGTGCCCTTCAATGGTCTGTACATGTAAAAAACATGGAAAAAAACTTTTCATTTGCTTGTTTTGCGATTGAATCTTTGTGTGAACAGTTCAATTATCTTACTGCTTTAACAACTTAATTCTCGTTGTTCGAATCGCATAATCGGTATGGTTTGCCTTTCTGGGGGTTTTGTAGTTTGCACCCCTTCGAATCTATCTTCAAATTACAAAATAGAGCTATTCGTTACATATATGGTTTAAGTCGTGCGAATTCTATTTTAAAAAATACAAAATTCCAGCTCTCCCCGCTCTTTTTATTTTAGAATCTGTTTGTTTGGTTCGCAAACACTTTCACAACTTAACTGAATTTGAACATTTACTTAAGTGTATCCACTTCTGATTTTGTAAGAAAATCCATCATCTTCAGTGCCAAAAAATTATTCAATCAGCTACCTTCGGAATTAAAAATGGCAAATACCTTTAATAAGTTCCAAAGATTGACAAAGACATTTCTGCTTGAAAGACCTTATTCTGTGGCAAAAGTCTACAATTTACCATAGAATCAATAGAATAGTATAATTTAATTAAATTTGAAGTAAGATATTATATACGAGGATATGTTGAAAAATTCTTAGCCTACTATAGAAGCAAACAAAATTTTAATGTCAAAATATTTTATTACTCAACATATTCTCCTCTTAATTGGATGCATTTGTTACAGCGAAATGTTTCTTCTTGCTCTGCAAACCAGACCTTCACAGCTTTTATTACCTCCTCGTAGAATGGTCAGTAATGTCGAATAGTAATCTCCAGTTATTGTTCTAGCCTTATCCAACAAATCAATCATGATTACTTCATGGCAATCCTAAAAAACTGAAGCAAGAACTTTCCCAACAGATTTTTAGACACGTTCTTACGTTTTGGAGTACCAGAGTGTCGCCATTCCATCGATTGTTGCTTTGTTTCTGGATAGTAGAAATGTACCCAAGCCTCATCCATAGTAACAATTCGATTTAAGAAGCCTACATCGTTTTCAAATCGAGCACAGATCGAACGCGATGCTTTTACCCTTGCACGCTTTTGGTCAACATTCAAACATTTGGAGATCCATTTTGCAGCAATTTTTCTCATGTCCAAATTGACGTGAACTATATGATGAACGCGTTCGTGTGAAATATTCAGTGCTTCAGATATCCGTTTTAGCTCAATTCGACGGTCTGATAAAATCATGTCATGAACTGCATCAATATTTTCGGGGATGACACAGAAACTGGCCTTCCCGATCGGTCATCATTCTCAATGGAAACTTTACCTCTTTTGAAGCTTGCACTCCAATTTTTCACGGTCGCATACAAAGGACATTGTTCACCAAGGGTATTAGGCATATCTTCGTAAATCTGCTTACCTCTTAAACCTTTTAAATAGAGGTACTTGATGATGGCTCGATACTCCAATTTTTCGATTTTCACAATTTCGGTGGACATCTTTTTTCTTTTAATTTATTGCGTAACTCTGGTTTACTTTTTTGACGTAAAATTTTACACTGACACTTGTGCTGCTTTGTCGATAAAATTGTAAAATTTTCTAATGACAATAAAACTTATCTCTCTCTATATTAAAAGCAAAAACAATACTGACTCATTTAGTTACATGGACTTCTTTCCTTCTATTAGAACTAATGTTAACTAGTGAGGATTTCCGATACCTTACAACGGACATTCAATTTTTCAAAAAACGGGTCCAATTCATGCTTTTCAATATCAAAAATATTGAAACATTACTTTATGATTCTTTACTTGGGAATTAACAGTTGATCTTCATTTCATGGGAAGAAAGAAATCACTTCAGATATTTCTATCTTTGTAACATAATCCAAAACTATTTCTAAACAAAGCATTGAAAACGCAATGACTCTAATCCTTTGAGATATTTTGCCAGTTTCTAGACCAAAGTGGCAGTCTTTGTAACTCTAGTTATAGTCTAAGGTTCATGTGGTTCATTTTAAACAGTTTGTAAAGGGTATTTCCACCCAAAGCCCATCAAACTATTTATTTATAAATTACGAAATTGGTGGATGCTACAGAAAAAACTTGGTGTAAATAAATTGGCTGCTATGGGCAAACAAATTGGTATGTTTTGAAAACTGAAAGATCCCGAACTTGATAAGAATCATTCATTTCGTGGAAATCAACCACAGTTCCCGACAACAACATAAATAACAATTAGTGGAAGTAATTATCAAGAATCACTTGTTTATAACTTTGTTGTTGAAAATCCATGTTTCACACAAACAAGATCTTACTAAAGCATCTTTAATAGTACTAGGAACTAGTTTAAACTTGTTAATAATGACCTCAAGATATGAGGGTATGGAACGTACTAGTTGAAATGGATTTAGTATAAGTAATCAATGAGTTAACGATTAAGTCACTACATTTTCGCCACACCACGTAAAGATTTTTTTTGTTTGTTAAAGTAAACAAGTCGAATTATACGTATAAGGTGTGTGTGTACGACGCAAAACCATCTTGTTAAATATTAATTATACAGACAGGTCTAAATTTATAAATACGCTGCTCGACACAATCAACGACACACTCAAAAACATATAAATTAAATTTCGATGAAAAATCATACATATACACATATACATACATATATACACAATTTCACTTTGAAATCCAATTATTCATACAGATATATATCAATTCGAAGAAATACGAAGTATGAGTCTCTTTATCTAAACCTTCCAAGTTTACAGTTGTTACCCTATTCGCGAAGAAAAGAATGATCAAGATATTGATGTTCAACTATGGGCCTTTTTAGAGCAAAGAGAATAACTGGTTTTCTAGTGAGATCCTCGAATTTTTGTCTTCAATAAAAATTTGGGTAATGAAACCCGGATCTGCATGAATGGATTGTTCAATATATATTGCAAACACAATCTCATTAAAGCAGACTGAGCTTAAACTCTTTACTTTTTGTCCAAAGGCATGAGGATATGAGACATTCTAGTTTGAATAGATGCAGGGTGAGTAGTTGGTGCTATAAATATTAATCCAACTCAACTTGAAAAGGAATTATCGAAAATAGGAGATTATCATCTTATCCGAAAGATAAGCAGCCATTTTCGAAGTGCCTGGATAAAGCTAAATGAGCTACATATGAAGAATAAAGTTGTGTGGAGTAGAGAGAAACGAAATAACTTGTTAAAGTACAGAATAATAGAGATAACACCGGGAAAAGAATTTAGATAGTGATGAAAACAATTATTGCAACAATCTCAGGGGTAAAGACAGACGAAGATGCATCTAGGAAACTATAACTAGGGAAGATCTGTTAAATATATCAACTTAGGGCAGAACAATTCATTAATAGGTATTTTATCGGGGCATTAGTACCTCAGTGGACACCTGAGTATGCTAGGCTTCCAGAGAGTGCAACCAACGTGAAGATCCTGTTACGTAGAGGACGAAACATCTATCCAGTTTGATGTACTAGATCTTTGGCAGAGTCATCCCACATTCTGAACTTTCTAAGACGAGTAAAATTATTAGATCGGCTGTAAACACTGAGGATATCAAATTTCACTGCAAAATTGCGTCGCAATATACCTAACACCCTAATCACATACAATTTTAATTTAACGTATTTTTTATCATACGCCATATATATTGTAAATTCTAATGATTTTTTCACTTTGTCGTTGGATTCGGCAGCAAAAAATCAACAGAATATCAAGAAAATCCAGAAAATTATTATATAAATATAATGATAATGTGTTGTCAGTAGTTTTTGGATGGCAACCGAGTACCTATTTTGAACCTTGTTAGAAGCTTTCCTATTTATGTGAGGCAAGCTTATACTTCTTCCAATTTCTCTATATTCTCTGTTAGTTTTGAGATATGGTAACACTGATGTGAATATGTCAAAACTGACATTGCTATTATAGTTTGACATTTTTAATGGTGAACGTTCTCAGAGCGTGTTCTCCACCGTGTTTCGATGGTTTTCCGAATTCAATCGTGGTCGCGCTTCGTTACAGGATGAATTTTGTGAAGGTCGTTCAAAATCGATTAATGAGCCAGAAAACATCAATGCGGTATACTGATATTGCAAGCTTGTCATATGAAATACCGTGATATTGAGGCATACTTGGGTATCAGTTCCTCTCGCATACATTCAATATTGCACGAACATTTTGCTGTCAAAAAGATTTATTCCCGTTGGATACTGCATGATTTGATAATTGCTCATAAAGAAGCGCCAGTCAATTGGTGCAAATAAATATTGAAACAATTCAATCGCGATGATTCAAAAGACATATATAAGATCGTGACAGGCAATGAATCATGGATATATGCATACGAGCCCGAAACTAAACAACAATCAACTGTATTGTTCTTTCAAGACGAGCCAAATCCACTTCGAAGCAAATGGTCGCCTGTTTTTTCGGAATAATTGGACATTTCACCACTGTTTCATTAGAACAACGTAGAACGATCAATTCTGAATGGTACACCAACAAAGATGTTTTTGAACAGTTAAAATATCAAATTTATGGGTCATTTACAAAACTTAAGTAGCAACTCTCGTATATCTACTATTTTTTCGGTTAAGCCTTTCATAATCATTATTTTCATTTGTTCTTTATCCAGCAAAAACGTAATTTATACATCTAACTTTGAGTAGTATTGCTATTAAATATTTATATTTTTTTATATTCAACTTTAACTAAGTGGAACTCATTCTAAAACTAGGAACCAACATATTTTCCAAAAAAAGTTATACATTAATAATGTATGCATTAATTTTGGAGACCAGTAAAATAATAAATACATTAGATGATTTCCATTCGAATCGTGTCTATACATATTTATAGATATATAGATATTTATAACATTATAAATATACATAAGAAGCTTGCTAAAATTTATGGACTTGCAAATTTTCACGGACTTTTATCTATTAACACCGTTTTTGTTTGTCAGAAATTGTTAAGAACAAACGAGAAACGACATATAAATTAATAATACTTATTTTGTGGAAAGTTCAAGATTTAGAAAGGTTGTTATTCACCCCGAGGCCTGAGACTCATTATATTACTCTTTATTTGCTATAATTTGAAAATTAGTCAATTAACTAACCACCCATCCATATTTTTCCCTTTTATATCTTACTTCTAAGCTTTCCCAACCCAGAATGAAATTTTATTTTTCTAATCCTGCTGCAAAGATTCACCATAACTGCATTATCTATGGAATTCCTGGAAGTTCAATTAATATATTTTGTATTTAATCATTATTGAAAACTAGGCAACAAAATACTTTCTGCACAAACTGTCTCACCTCTGAAATCCTCAGACTGTTATCACTATGAAGAAAAGAACTTAATCAATTGTCATAGAGAAACTAAATTCAATTCAGGTTCATCAAACAAATGAAAAAAATCCAAATTAACTTTCGGTAACAGAAAAGTTACGTTTCGAGACAAAATAGGTGTTTCGCTTGTGGAGTTTATATAAACCGGAACCATTGTTGATGCAGCTGTTTATTTACGATATTTGCGGAAAGTCATTCGAAACAATTAAAGAAGAATTTTGACTTGTGGACCTGTGTTAAGCCATGACAACGATACAGTGCTGATAAAATCAAATGACTCCTCGATTAATTTCAATGGGACATTTTCGATCATTCGCCCAACAGTCTCGGCTAGCATCCTTTCTCCACAAGTGAAGACGTGGCTAAGAGGACAGCGCTTCCAAATCAACGAATATTCTCAATACAACGTCTATACTCAAATTCATTGGTGGCACATTTTTTGGATTGTAAAACTTGTACACAGATATGATAAATGTTCCAATGCTGTTGGTTATTACGTTAAAAAGTCTTCGATAGTTGATAAAAAACATTCTCGTATTTACCCAAAGTGAATCTTGTTCTTATTTACCAAACTAAAATGCAGAATTAACATATCTACATGTTTATTAGCATTGTAGTTCTTATTGATGCATTTCCTATAATTATGTTTATAAAGATAAAGAATTTTATTAAAATATACAGATATTAAAAATAGTTTCTGAACTTACCAATGAGTTCTTCTTCGCCAATATGATGATGGTTTTGATGCGATTTCAAGCCAGTCAATTCTCCAGATTTAATATCATGATGCTTCACTTCAGTACCAGGTACAACCACGATTTCGTTCGGATGTGTGCTAATTTCATCCGAATCAGTATCCTCATCACTTTCAGCTAAACAATTTATAATACATAATTATGATAATACTCATGCGTTTTATCTTAGTTGTCATAATAATGTTCCAAAATAGGTATCTGATATTGTTTATAAATAAAAATGTTTCAATATTTTGTCAATAAATATCATTCCAAACGACCAATGAAAAGAACAAAAGCGCCAATAAAGTAAATAATTATTATATGATAAGGTTAGTAGTTAATCTATTTTAACACTTTGTAATTCTAAGAAAAGTCTTAAAACGCCAGATTTTAACACCGATTATTGTATTCGCGAGCTACAAGTGCACTGATTTCATGTGCACACAAATCAGATTTAGCTTCGAACATCCCTGTGGACTGTAGAGATAATAGGTGATGAGGATTTACAAATCATCCTAGAAACTAAGAGTCATACATTAGTTCACTTGATTTGAGGATATATTATGATTATGTAAATCCATAGATGGATGTGTCCAAAGGAAACTCTTAAGTCATGGAAAAGTTTTAAGAGTTGAAAAGTGTGTTTCACAAAATAAGGGAGACAGATGGGCATACCAAAAAGTAAAATTTAAGAATTTGCTGATGAGTACCTGGCCTTGTCAAAACAAAATTTATAGATACAGGAATATTAATTATTTTATTTTACAAACACGTTTTAAATTGAAAATCAATACGTCTGTCCTCTTTCAAGATAAATTTTTCTATAACCAATTCATTAAAGTTTGTGATCTCTCGAATATTTTGTATAGATATTTTGAATAGATAAAATTATTAGTGAATCTATTTTCACACTTTGTACTTCTAAGAAAAGTCTTTAAATCTCTAATGCCAGATTTTGTCCACTCTAATGCTTAATACACAAGTTACTTTCTTCATATGTTTTTCTTTGTAAAATACGTTAATGTCACGTTTTGTCTTGACTTGTCTTAAAATATTTCGTGCTAATATCCATCATTTTTGCAAATTACCCATTTCAACACCGATTATTGTATTCGCGAGCTACAAGTGCACTGATTTCATGTGCACACAGATCAGAATTCACTTCGAACGTCCCTGTGGACTGCAGGGATGATGGGTACAAGGAATTGACCAATCAGATCCAATATTTCGAAGTGGATTGAAAAAAGCGACTGGCGCCGGGCAAAGTGAGTGGTTGGATTTCTCAGAAGTATTAACAGCAATCCTCATATAAACTGAAAATCATACATTAGGTTACTTAAAAGCGCAATAATTTTCACAATTGAACAGAGAAAACGATAAATGATTTGCAGTTGCTGTAGCTCAAAGGTTCATTTCAACGACGATGAATGTCTACTGTTAAAAAAAAGAAGTTAATTAAAAGAACAAACTAAAAACTTGGAAAAATATATAACTTAATTTAAACTTTACACATAGGGTTAAAAATTCCGAGTTGCTTTTGTATATTTCATAATTCAAGAAAAATGTTCTGTATTTATATTTTACCATTTACACGCTGTATGTAGTTGACTTGTTTCAGGAAATTACTAAGATTTCAAATAATTAAATTCAAGAAACGTTTCTAAACATAAACAAAAAGGTGTGGTATTAAGAGGAAAAACCCAATGAAAATAATACCTATAATTTTATATGTACTAATTTTCACGTGTGTTGTGAAAGTTAGAATGGAATTGTTACACAGAGAAGGCCGCGATTGATATTTACCATTTCAGAGTCCATTTTCTAGTTAATGATACAATATTAATATATTAATAAATGTTACATCCAAATCTCATTATTGTGTCACTTATTTACACTGATAAGATTAACAATACATTACTAATAGCTTTTAAGTGGTTTTTAATAATTGAAAATATCATCGAGAGACTTGCATATTGTTTTATCCCCATGCATTGAGACTGTAAGTTATTGAAACAACTATAGTATATTTTTATATATGAGAGAATAATAAATTTTATTACAGAATCGAAATATTTCATAAAAGTTTCAAAAATGTACTAGAGCTAATACAAGTTTTAAAGGTTTTATTAGCCTTTTATAAACGTAAGCTGTACAAAACCAAAAAGGTTTGGAGTGGTCAAAAACCCAGTCTAATAAAGATTATATAGCCGTATCAGAAGATCTGATGAATAGCTCTTTGCCAATAAAAGCTAGAAATTTTGTTTAATTCAGTTCAAAGAATATATTTTCGACTGAAAATACAATTTTGGGTTTTTCATATAGTAAGGAGGTCCAAGTCCATTATTAACAGTTTAGCTGCAATTTTCAAGGTGCAGTATGCAATCTATTGTGAATTGTAGTGTAATTATGAAAAGCTTGGAACGGCTGCGTAAACGTCAAAAAATCGGTCCTTTAAAAGTGGTTTTAATACGGGGACAGAGGAGCCCTTAATGGTATCGAACTGAACTGGAACCCTTCTGTGGTATCAGCTTCGGAACAATAGAAAAAGTATGAGACAGTCAAAGACTCTCCTGAGAAAATATAACCAGTTGATATCTGCTGAATGTACCATTTTAAATAAGAATAATCTACGAATACTAACATGAACCCTATCGGGGCACTGTCGCCTCAATGAACACCTGAAGACGCTAGACGTAGCAAATAACGCAGTCTGCAGATTTTGTTATATAGAGGATGAAACCTCTATCCACATTCTCTCTAAGTGTGAAACACTAAGAAACTCCAGGGCACTACACCTGGGAGCGTATAAAATAGAAGACATCCCACATTCTGGACTTTCTAAAAGGAATGGAATTAACAGATCAGCTGTTAAAACTGGGTTACCTAGGAAGAAACGATATTGCAGTATGGAAAACAAATTACATGTATTATATTTAGAAGAAACATAGATATATGAGGGAAATACACCAAACAAATTTTGGCAAGATGAAACTATTACAACTCGAAGACAAACTTTTTCAAATAATTCATCTACTGGTTTTAATTCACCAAAAGCAAAAGGGCGCAGGTTGGTAACAGTCCACATCTGCAATTCAAACGGTTTTGTTAACGGTGGTTTATTGACTTTTGAATAAACTGGTTCCGGTAACTATGCTGATGAATGCTGATGTTTTAAAAGAATGGTTCGAACAAATGATAAATCTTTTTCCTCAGAACTGTATAATAGTAATGGATAACCCAAGTTATCACTCGAGAGAGAGAAAGAGAAAATTTCCTACAATAAATTGGTTCAAAAAGATTTACACAGTTGGCTAAATTAAAAGAATATCTAGTTATCTAACTATCGAACTAAGCCCAATTAAACCGGTATAGGCACAAAGGGAGGAGTTTAAAGAAAAATTCTATTAAAATGAGTGATATTAAAAAGAAGAAGAGAAAATGTGGAAGTTGGATAATAATACTGATAAAATGATCAATCCACTCATAGAATATTTATAGCAACAGTTTATCTTCGGATTCCGATTCTGATTTGTGAAAAGTGAAATAAACATTAGTCTAAATGGGTGTATAATATACTGTAATATTAATATTTACCTTCCAAATCCTTGTGATTTTTTTTCGATAACCCCATTCCGATATGATTTCCTTTTAGACCGCTTGGATTACCTTCGAGTCCAAAAGTGGGCGGTAAATTGAGTTCATCTAAATCCTCTTCTATTTTTAAATTGTTATCTCTGTTTTGTTTCAAGAATAACTTATATAAATCCGAGCTATAAGTTCTCTCAATTTCATTTTGATGGCTTTCGAACCATTTCTTATACTTTTGCTTTTTAATATCGTTTTCGATATTCAGATTGGGATGGTAAGTATCATTTCTATCTAGAAGATCCGGAAGTTCTTCGCTGAAGGTTTTATTTCCATTTTTATCGATGGTAAAAAGATTTTGCGGCAATTCTACCGTACTGCCATCCGTAATTTCACAATCTTCTGTTCTCATAGTATCACAACTTTGACAAGAACATTTGGTAATAATTTGCACTCGTTTTTGGAGAACTTTGGGCGCGTCTAAATTCTCAATTAACTTCAGATTTACGTGGTAACATTTAATTTCAGAGGGTTGACAGCTATCGCAATACGGCCCGATGAACTCTCCCGGCTCTGCAGGTTGAGTTCTTGGTATGGAGTAACTATAACATGCACCAACACATACATTATTATCTATCGTTACTGATTCATAACCAGGTGCTGCTATAATTTGTTGGATCGGTGTTATTTGGCACCAAGAGTGTTTTTCAGGATAAAGGACTATATTGTGAACCTAAAGAACGTAAAACAAGCCATATAGAAATGGAAATTTGCTAGAAAAATTAATATTAAACTATAATTGGAACTGTACAGTTAGAAATAGTTCTTCTCTCTTTTATTGGATATTATTGGAAAATCGCTTTGGAAACAAAAGTGTGTAAGTGTAACCATTTATAAAAAAGTTGATTTGTAAGCATTTTGTGATATACTCAATACCATGATGGTACTTAGATTGTTGCCACATTTCTTATTTTTCTGTAGAAATATCTAATGAATTTTTATTTCAAAAACATTCTATTTTTTTATTTTTAGAATAATGCATTAACACTGAATATTTTTTGTGTCGTTCCATACACTTAATTTTAAAAGTAATTGCATTATCAATATGATATTTTGAGAAAAATTTCATAACAAAACCTTCTGTGAGTATGTTCTTCTTTTTCTTCTTCTATATTTTCTATAGGCAATTCTACCTGTTTCTTTCTTTTGTTGTGCTTTTAAGTTATATTATCGCTTCATCTTTTCGGTATTTGTCTATTGTATAAAAGGTGAACCACGTCTTTTAATCTAAATCTGTCAAAGGCTTTTGTCAAGTCAATTAAGCAAATGAACGCCGGTCGATTATATTCTAGAGCTTTCTCCGTTATTTGTCTAGTCACAAATACGAGGATGTGTTGATACCTAGTTAGCCTAGACCGGTTCTATGCATAAACAAAATATTATATATATAAGCGAACAATAACTTATTAAAAGTGTCAGTGTAAACTTTGACGTCAAATATCAAGTACCTGTATTTAAAAGGGTTAAGAGTTCAGCAGATTTACGAAGACATGCTTAATACCCATGGTGACCAATGTCCTTCGTATGCAACCGTGAAAAATTGGACTACAAGCTTCAAAAGAGAAAAATTTTCCATTTAAGATTATAACCGCTCGGTAAGGTCAGTTTCTGGTTCAATCCCCGAAAATATCGACGCAGTTCATGACATGATTTTATCAGACCGTCGAATTGGGCTAAAACAGATATCTGAAGCACTGAATATATTATACGAATGCTCAGTCATTTTTTAAAAGTTCATTTGCTATTTCATCACTGACTGTAGCCTTTCGGTTTTTTAGTTTTCTCCGAGATTCCTCCACTTCCTTTGTACTTATTCTGGTCTCTTCATCAGTTGTGATTTCTGGTGTGAGTTGGTTTTGTGAGTACAACATTTTAAGTAGTCTATCCACGTTTTTATTCCTATATGTTTTACTTCTACTATTTCTTTTATTTCTTGCCTCTGTTCTCTTATAAATCTCCACATTTCCTTTTGTAATCCGTAGAAGTCATGTTCTAGATCTTTTGAGAAGCGTTCCCAGTGGTTATTTTTAGTCATTCTGACGATCCTATGCGTCTCCTTGCGAATCCTCTTATAGTTCTCATATGAGGGTGGTGTTTTGTTTGTCATATATTCCAGGTACGCTTTTCTTTTATTTCCCTACAGAACCATAGCGTTTTCTTTTTGAGTTCTTTATTTTTGTCCACTATTTTCTCGCCGAGAGATTCCTTTGCGGCTTTTATAACATTAGTTTTTATTTTTATCTAGCACTTCTCTATTCCATCATCGTCCGTGATTCGATTGCTCTCGATTGCTTCCTTAAGTCTGCTTTCATAAAGGTACTTTGTTGAATCATCTTGTAGGCTTTCAACTCGTATTTTTGGGATGTATTCTAATGGTGTGTTCTTATTGTAAATTGTTTTCACCATTCTTATTTTTCCTATGATTAATTTCTGTTCACTTCCTACTTGTGCTGAAGTTACTGCTCTTACATCTAAATTTTGGAAGGGTGTATTTCTCTATTAGTTAGTATATACATAATCGATCATGAATGTATGTCCTCTTGTGTTTTCAAAGGTATATTTGTACTGGTCTTTATGTGGGAAAAATGTATTATTTATGCGTAATTCATTTGTATTGCATAGATCTATTAAAAGGTCCCCATTTTCATTCCTGACATCTTCGTTGAATCGTTATTTTATTCTTGGGATGATGTCCATGTGAGTGTGGTAAAATTCCTTGGCGAAGAAGTTTAATTGAATTTCAAAAATTAGGAAGTAGAAAAATGGTATCAAATGGAGACAAATCTTTTTAAAAATCGCCATTTCCTGTTATACTGGTATACTAACTTACTCACAATTGTGTTGGTTAGCGACCTCTGGCTCTTCTGTGGGATTTGTTACCTCATATAATCCTGGTCATCTGACTACATCGTCTATTTGACACCTCTATCTGATGACTCTACTCTTCTACATATCAGCGGATATATATTCTGTTATAATGATTAGATGAATTCTATTTGCTACAAATATGTCTGACCTCATATACATTCTGTATTTTCTCTACTCGCAAGCAATTTTTCGTTTTTCCATATTGGAAATGTCATGATATTATGGGGAGTGGTGTTGTCACTTGATCTTCCAGGAACCCAGCCCTTGTAATTTGTCATATTATACTACCACTACTACCACCGTTTACACTTGTAATTTTCTTGTGATTCTGCAACATTAGAACTGCGTCTTACAATTATTTTGCAAGATTATATTGAAATATCTTAATAGAACTCTATCAGACCTTTGTTCAACTGATACATCATGCTTCATTTAAGTTTGTCAAAATAATCATTTTCTTTCCGGAGAAACCAAAAACTTGACGAAAATGTAAATACTACCAACGTATGGAGTACAAAACCTCACAAAACAGAAGCCACCATTGAACATCAAATACTTAAAACTCATCGAGTTTCTACTATTTTATTTTGCAAATCAGAAAATATCTATTTGCAAATAACCAATAGAAGAACAAATTTTTCATATTGTATTTTCGATACATAGATATTATTAGCATCTGATTTGTTTGACATATATACGAATGTAATCGTAAAAATCAGTCTGATCTCCATTTCTTAAATTTATGCAACTCAGTAACACCACACATGTATTGTATAAGAGAAAAGAATACTGAGAATAGGAAAGTTTACGCTTAATAAGTAAAATGAAAGTGCCACTATCCAATTTTAGTTACGTTGATTGATTTTCAATTCCTTTAGTTGAATCTCAATATTATCAAACCTGAATAGAATTATATACCGATTGAATATAATAATAAATAATTTTTAATACTTAATGATACCTTGTGTTCTCTTTCTGAAGATATTTTCAAGAGACTTGCAAAAAACAATGTTAAAACTATCTGCGTGGCAGCCCTGGAACAAAAGGAGATTATTTCAAAAATAATATAAAAATGTGCGTACTACAAATATACAAGTCATTCTTGAATCTTAAATCAATCAAGTCTCTGGAGCAATTACTTTGGACTACAAATCCAAATCGGCATAAAAATAATATGACATAAACCGCTATCCTTGAAGTCCTTGAAAAATTAATTACGGTAGACTACGCGGAAGCATGACTTTCAAAAAAAGATACTATTGGAAAGATAATTTTGATGATAAAAAATCTGGATTATCCATCTCTGAATTAGAAATTTAATTTTGAAATTTTTGAAAAAAAAATCTTTGGGCAACGTTGCCATCTATTTCAAAGCATCAATTATTATTTGTGTATTCTCTGTAAATTATTTTTCATTCTAAGTGACAATTTCAAATTCATTAATTTTCTGTACAAGAGAAACGGGAAAAATTGATGAGAAAATTACGCAGGCCTTATAGGCTCATAGTGATTCCCTTCTCTATTTTTTGCTTTCGTTTTCCAGTCCTGAATTCGTTTCTCTCTCTCTCACAGATCTTTCATCACTTCTGTATACAATTTTTCCTTGATCTTCATTTTTTCTTCTTCCTCCTTGTTCCATGTCCATCATTTTTTTATTGCTTGAAAACCTGGCTTTCTCTGTATATGATCCAGCCATTTTTTGGATCTTTTTGCTTAGTTCTGCTTCTCCAAATAGATTCCTTATTTAATTATTTGTTCTCCTCAACTATAAATCTTCTCCCCCTTTTATCGCCTAGTATCCTTCTAAGTATTTTTCTTTCCCACATATCTAATTTCTCTTCCTTTGCTTTGTCAAGAATCCACGTTACGTCTCCTTAGCTTACTGTTGCTCTTATTATTGTTTTGTATAGATGTAGCTTCGTCTTTCTGGAAATTTTTTCGGATCTTATTATCGCGTTCTGCGATCCCAACTGTTTACTTCCCCTCGTCATCTTCGCTTCTAGATTTTCTTCCTCATCCACCGTCGACCTTGATAACCACCCCAAGATATATGGAACTTTGAACTTTTCTAAGCTCATTGCATTTTTTTCAGTTAGTTGTATTGACAAACTTCTCATTGCTCTTTTCCTCTGTGGTGTTGTCATTATCATGATAGTCGGAGATCTAGTCAAGGACAAGGCTGAAAGTTTTCAATATGTTATTCAATATATTTAAATTAAAAAAATCAACTTCTGGCAAGGTTAGCGCGGTTGCAACAATATCCACTGTTTTTTGCATATTGCAAATTTTTTATTAAAAAAATCTATCTTCACAAATCTGGCTTTGGAGCACTTTTTAATTAGACAATTTTGAGTATAAAGAAATTGCTAGATGATTTGCTCGGTTGCAAGTGTCTGTAAAATGGATCGAAAGTTGCTAAGACAAATTTCCGATAGGTTTGTCAGTTGCAACGCTGCTTATTTCGGAGCAAGTTGACATAGTTTCGTCTAATTTACTAACGAAATACATAAAAATTACATTTTTATACTATTTTTGGATACTTGATTGTTCAATTCAATGTTCATTCTTTTCATATTTCAGTGTTTTTAGAGACAGTTTCTGATACTTAACTGTATATTTTTTTCAGATCTCAACTATTTTATTGTGATCAGTTGTGCGTAATAATTTTTTATAAGTAACAAAAGAGAAAAGACTACATGTTTTATTCAATTATGGAAGCGCAATAAATGATCTGTGTGTTTTGTAAGGAAAAAATTATAATAAATTGACTAAATAAATTTAAACCTCAGATTTTATCAAAAAGCCATTAGGTATTGAGCATTAGAAAATATCTGAGACATAAATATAGTAATATTATTTTACCTGATGAAATAAACCAGTGTTTTTCAATCTTTTTGATTTCGCGAACTCTTTACAAGTTGAAAAATTCTGGCGACCCCCTTGTGTCATAGAAAGACTAAGAAATAATATAATTTAATTAAAAGACTACGTTAATGATTTTTTCTATTTTGATACATTTATTTATTTATATTCATATCTACTCTACAAGCCGCGAGAGTCGAAAGTAGGTACAAGGTAAGTTGGTAAAGCTACGCGCGACTTAATTTGAATGCCAACTCACGCGCCGCCGCCCGCAATGTTTTTTTGTTTCAGCTCTCATCTAACTCAGTTAAGCGCAGTCAACGCTAAGTACGTACGTCATTCATTGTTTTTTCGCTCGTTCCGCACGTTTATAAAATGGATAAGTTTCTCAAGAGATCGCAACCTTCAACATCTGGTACGAGTATCAATAGCGGTTGTGGTGAATCAATCCCGAAAAAATTACGATGACAGCTATTTGAAATACGGGTTCACAGTCTTAAACCATAAACCTCAATGTGTAATTTGCGGCGATGTTTTATCACGTGAGAGTATGAAACCGTCAAAGCTTATAAGGCATATAAGCCGTAGGATTTTTTTGAACGAAAGCTCTTAGTCAGCAGCAAAATACTATGATTCAGATAATAAAATAGTGTTTTCCTAATTGTTGCTGGAGTAGTTTTTCTAATTGTTGCTGTTTTTATTGTTGATGTTTTATAATCTTTATTTCTTTGGTGTTTGCTTACAACTTTTTATTATACTTAATTTTGGCGTGCAAAGGATCCGCGTGCTAAATTTTTATTGACTATTCACTTCTATGTTGTTTTGTTTATTTTCAGGCATCCAGTGTCAATGAGTCAGCATTATTAGCTAGCTACAAAGTCGCGTATCGAGTTGCTAAATCAGGGAAACCACATACCGATTGCCGAAAATCTCATTTTGCCAGCAGCTCTTGATATGGTTGAAATTATGATCAATAAGCAAGAGGCAAACAAGTTGAAAAACATACCACTTTCTGATAATACAATTTCACGCAGAATAAATGTTATGACCAATGATATTCAAGATCAAGAAATCGAAAAATTAAAGTACAGGAAACATTTTGCTATGCAGTTTGACGAATCTACAGATGTTTCAGGTTGTGTTCAGTTTGTACTATTTGTGCGCTTTGAAACAGACGAGAGTATCATGGAAGAAATCTTATTTTGCAAAGAACTTCCTGCAAACACGTCTGGTCAGTGTTTGTACGATATGTTTTTAGAAAACACTTGCGACTACGATATTGATTGGAAAAAATGTATCGCTATTTGTAGCGATGGCTCTAGCTGCTAAGGTAGGTAGTACCTTCTGATTTAAATGAAGTGCTCAAGGAGGTAATAAGAATTGTGAATTCTATCAAAGCCTTGCAAATCCGGCTATTTAGAATCGTTTTTGAAGATATGGACTCGCTTCATCAAAATCTCCTTTATCACACAGAGACCAGGGGGATAGTATATCTGAATATGCTAATCGTCTTTTTGACCCTATTTGGCTCATGAAATTAGCATTTGTGGCAGATCTTTTTAACCACCTTAAAATTTGAACAATCACCTCCAAGGTCGAGAAAAAAATATTTTAACAGATAAAGATAAGGTCAAAGCATTTCAAGCAAAACTTCGTTTGTGGTTATCCTCTCTGCAAAACAATTTGACTCTTTTCCATGTGTTCAGAAGATTGTTAAAGATAACGCATCAAACCAAAGTCTTGTAGTAAGGGCTCACATTCCTTGCCTGATACAGAGCTTACATAATTTACAAGAGAAACTTTTGAAATACTTTCCAGACTTGCACTCTGAAGCTGAAAACAGAAACAGAAGAAAACACGAATATTCAGAGCTAGAAAGGAAGCTCTAAAACTATTAGTGCCATTCGCCACTTCAAACTTGTGTGAGCTGACGTTTTCTGCAATGGTAGACATTAAGACTAAAAAGAGAAATAGACTGCAATTAGAAAATAATTTGATTATTAACGTTTCAAAAATAACACCACGATTTGATAAACTTTTGCAAAATAAACAAGCCCATTCTTTTGATTAAAATTGTGTTCTTATTGTATTCCTTGCCTATTTCTTTCAGTCGGCGATCCCCCGACTAAGGCTTCGCGACCCCCCTAGGGGTGTGTGTGTGAATATTTAGGAATTAAAATATAGGATTACCACAGAGATAAGAAGAGTTGAGCAGTGGGGGATGCTGCAAAATGTATTGCAAAGTTTTAAAAATCGCATGTCCTGTTGTATTAAAGCATTTGGTGTAATCGTCTAACTGTATGTTTTCTAAAAGTCGTAATTTTTCTACTTCACAAATGTGGATCTACATCTAACATGACACAAACATTGCGTGTGTTTGTCTCCAGTTGTTGTAAGTTTTCTGCACCATTATTTGTATAAATATTTTACTGCACCAGTTTTGTTAAACTTTTACTAACTTTCTGACATTAGACCTTGTTACGAGATTGGTATTAACACAAAAATTATTAAAGAATATTCAAATTAAACGAGTTTATTCAATCATAGCCATCATAATGAACAATATTTATTGTAAATACTGTAGTACTGTAGTAGATACTGTAAATGTAGCTATAGTAACAAGATTCATTATTTTTCCGGAAAAAGGAGTGATCTGACATAACCCTTGCGCTAAAAAATTTATAAAAATCATATAAAAATCACTCTGTATAGGTAGAGGAAAAATTCGAATTTCGAGGTTTTTTTGGTTTTCTCGAATATAGTGAGAGGTCGATAACAAATTAATTTTCTCAAAAACTCGAAACAAAGAAAGAACAAATAAATCAGAAGTGACTACTGTGCCACAATACGTGAACAAAAGAATATTCAAAATGTTTGAAGAAGTGTTTTGGACTATTTATCTCTTAGAAACAATAGTCCACATTCAATTAGTCAAGCTGAATTAAATGATCTCATTAGAGATTATCAAGTAAGAACTTCTTGGATCGCGCTTACAACAGAATTTGTTAACACCAGATACAGAAGTGAGTTTAACCAGAAATAAAATTAGGGTTAACTCATAAGTTTTCAAAAGAGTAGGGAATTATACTGATACACCGGGACCTTTAAAAGCGATTAATCAAAACTGTAATAAAAAAGAATGGTGTTTATTCCTATATATAAATAGAATATGTAAGCTGTTTTCTTGCACCACGTTGATAAGAAACCGACTATACCAATAGGATATGCTATAAATGTAAAGAGAGTAAGTTTTGAATTAATAAAGTATGAATAAATTCAATGGAAAGAGCGGCGACTTCAAAATCATCTGTTTATTATTGGGTTTAAAAGGTACATTTACCAAATACTCTTGTTTCGTTTGTTTATGGGACATCAAAACCAGATAGTAACATGTAAAAAAGACTATTCGAAACAAGTATACTTGGACAAAATGGACATCAAATATGAGTCGTTGGTAGATACAAAAACATTATTCTACCCCTTTACACAATAAACTGGAGGTTATGAAAATGCTCTTATTGAGTGGCATCTCCGATATGCCCTTCCCTTCTGGGGCACGTGCGGTGCAACGCAATTTGAGCGAATCTTCAAACTACAAAAGAAAGCTGTTAGATATTTACTGAGACTAAACAGCAGGGCTCACTGCAGTGAACTCTTTAAAAAATTAAAAATTTATCTTTGAATCTGTTTGCCTAATTCGTAAGCACGCTTCTCCTATTTCTGAAAGGTCGTTGCACGGCTATCCACATAGGAACGCAGTGCACAACTATTACCTATCTTCTCCACGTTCAGAATCAATTAAGGGCTCAATATTTTAGTATGCAAAAAAATGCGCAATCACTTGCCAATTGAAATCAAAACGATATCACCTTTTCGGGCATTTTGCAATAATTTGAGGGCATATTTATTGGAAAGTACCTTCTACTCTGTTATCTACTTCTAATAATATTTAATACCAACATTCTGCATAATTGTTTAATTTTGCTATGGACTTAGATTCTAATAATTACCTCTTACTATTACCTATAATTTTGTTACTCATTGTGGTTTTCTTCTGTATATTGAAATTTTATTGTGTATCTTTTAGTTATTTTTATGATTGTTTTTTGGTTTTCATAAGCGTTTGTCTACAACTTGTAACAAATTTTTGACAATAAAGCATTTCTCTCTTTTTTGTTTTAATCAGTGATGCATTCTCGTATTTGCTAACATATTTCCACATATTACAGAAGAAAAACTACATGAGGGAATATTTGTTGGCCACCAGATCCGTAAAGTTAGAAAAAATCCTCAGTTTGAAAGTTTCTGTTAATGAATAAACTACTTGGAAGTCATTCAAAAATGTCATCGAACAGTTTTTGTAAAATAAAAAAAAAAGAAATTATATAGATCTTGTGGTTATTAGGAATGAAAATGTAATTGAAGATTCATTTCCTACATTTGAATTTTTCTCTGGCAACTTATGAAGTAGGAATGATAAACAGGGGCAGCGTTTTCATGGAGATTTAAAGATTCTTGAAGAAGGGTCATTAGAGATTATTGGATGAAGATAACTTAAATTACAGGGGATTACAGTTGATCTATAATATAAGAAACTGATACGTGAAACTATATAAATAAAGCCAATATATGTCACTTTTAATTATTTAAGTTTTATAAATGAGAAAGTTTTTCTGAGCCTTTACATATCAATTATTCTTTATGATTAACTATTTCCTAAAAAAAGAATAATTAACCTTTTCACTGCTAGTATTACTTTATCAATAATTTCTGATATCCATTAGAGTGTGTTTATGGGACTATTTTGGTCAGTTGCAACAGTCAAATGTTGAAAATCTACTATAGGTATGGTCCGCAAGCATAGAACATTCGTCTAGACCTACTAAAACGGGGAAAGCCGGGAAAGCTTCACTGGCCCGACTATAGAAGGGCGTCGCAGTGAAAAGGTTAATAACTTTCAGCAGAATTTATTAGTGATTCATCATTCTAAAACGAATATGAAGAAAACCTTTATCGTTATTGTAGTGAACTCTACTTGAGTTGTTGAGCAAACACTAAATTGTATATTATTTATTCGTTACATTATAGTCGCAGATTCTCCGCGCTAACTTGAGACCGAGAAACTAAGATATGTACATTTTATTAAAGTTATTCGTTCCCTTTTCTTCTGTGACATATTCAGATCTTTACGGTTCTCTAAATCCAAATAATATTACTAGCCTTCTACTACTCTAGAAGGTCAGCTTAGAGACGGTCATTCATTCACAAAACTCCATGTTAGACCTATCACTGAGAACTGTACGTTTAATATACTGGCTCAGTTATATAGAACGTCCTCAGCAGATTTCCCTCAGATTAATAGAATAAAACATGATTCCTTTTTAAACCTCTGATAAGGTTCCTTTTGAGCTCAAAATACGCTGTTTACAAACTAATAACAGTGTGTCTTCCTTTATAATGTCGCAGGGACATTTCTTCATTTGTCTGTTAAATACTTCCACCATAACCTAGAGTTGTACTTCACTACTTAAGTTTTTAATTTTATAGTTCTAAGACAAGCTTTAGCTCAACGAGTTGTTAGCAAACATTCTTCCACATATCCTTAACGAAATGGTAGAGTTTTTGTGTGGAAGTGGAAGTGGAAGTGGAGGTGCTAATTTTTAAGACAGTGATTGTTTCCCGACTGTCAGCCCCTTTTTTTACATAATAATAATCAATATTTTTTTCCAGGGGCATGAAATCAACCAATGTAGCAGAGAGATACATATACAATTCTTTGATAAACAAAATCTAATACTTGAAAATTAGTACAACTATCTATGTGTTCAATTTCAATTTCAACATTGTCATTTCAATTAATTCATTACATTGTAAGTAATTGTCTTCATAAAGCTCTACTTTATTGTTAATCTATATCCTGTTTTGCATAAAAACGGCTATAGAAAAAATATTTTGCATAACACGATCCAAAAGTAATTTTACGGGTGTGAAAGTTTCTAAAATATAACTTTTGAAACTTCTTAGGAAAAATAGCTATTTCAATTTCTGTTATTATATTACTATATTTTTTAACTAATTTCTTAATATTTCTTTAGTATATCAATTCTTTCGTTTTCGAACCAGTTTCTCAATATTAATTTGAGAATCCGTCCCTGTGCTCGTGTTTGTCGGCCTCAAAACACGGAAAGAAAAACGACAATATCTAAATCCAGTGTTAAAGTTGCGCGGCTGTTCTAATTGAAATACCTGCAGTTATATTATGCCCACCGGACCCACCAATTAACTTACGTGACAGTACTAATTAACATCAAATACGAAATAAGCCTGCCTCGGGCCGAACACAACTACAGGGTGTTGTAATCAGAACTTTCGAATAGATACGTGAAATTAACGGATATAATGTGAAACTAAATGAATGATTATTTCATCGGGTTAAATTGGTTAGATACTGGAGAATGAAACTTTTAGAGTACTAGAATTTGAAGAAAGTGCAAAGTCAATTCTCACGTCAATTTTATAAAAAAATTAAATATTATACACTTGAAGGAGTAACGTTTGTTCATATTCAAAAAATCTCGTTCAAGTAATGTAACTATAAAGGATTCATTATAAAACTTGTATTGATAATAAAGATTAGGTTATATTCGATTTCAGTCCACTAAAATTGTAGCACTGAATTAATTCAAAATCAGCGCGTCGTTGCCAGATGTCTTCATTCGGACAGTAGTTAAGTGCTATTTTACAAGAGAAGTTTATGCCTGAAACGTCAGTTTGAACTACAGATATTGACTTCACGTTTTATAGATAGCGCTTATCTACAATCTTCGGTTTAAACGTTACAGTTGGTTTGGAAGCAGTTTGAAACTTAGTTTAATATAGCAAATTCCAATGAAGGTTTACCGAATTATTAACATTATAACAATTATTAAAATTGTAAAATAAACAATCGGATTCGGGCGACATCAGACCGGGATAGCCGCTTTATAGTATCTACAAATTTGTTAAATCGACTTTTGGCTCTTGTTCAGGTGCAACAGTGGTCATAGTGTGATCTTAATTGTAAGTAACTCTTTCAAAAATTCAATAAAGTTGCGAATTTACTTTGGTTCAACATTCTGACAATTTTTTATAACTCCTACAGGAAACTACAATTAGTCTATCTGGTAATAAGCGTTTGTTATGACTGAAATTTTCGCACTGAAACGACGATGATTTCCTTGATGTCATACTCAGTCATCTTGTTGAGAACATAGTAAAGCGCAGCAACGACGGCGCAGCAGCTTGGAACATTTGTAAGATGTAAATCTAAATGGGACTAAGGATAGAGTTGTACAGTAGAGTCCTGTTATCTATGGACAGTTTTGATTTACAGCCAATACATATGATTTAATTTAATTGGTGTATAATCAATCTCATTCAAAAGTAAGTATGTGAAAGACAAAGAAAACTATTTGCGTAGGTTGAATGATGCGTGGCTTCTGGTTCGTTAACTGTACAAAAGTACAATAAAAAAGTGCCGTATGCGGTTCCAAAGTAGTCTTTTACATTAATGCTTCAATACATACATTCTATTATCTAAGTGAGACGGGAATTATTTTTGCGGAGTGGTGGGCAAGAATTTCTGATTTTAATTCAATTGAACATATATAGAGTGAGCTTGAAAGAAGGTTCAGGGCCAGAAGTCAGACAACGAAAATCCTACAGGAATTGTAGGGGCTATTGACGAGAAGGCATACCACAAGAGTTCATCAAAACATTAATAAGGTTGTGGTGGCAATACAAAGTAAAGTTAAATGTTTTCTTTTTAAGTTGACAACTTTTTTAATAAATAGGGTCAAAAGTTATTTGATTTATCGTATACTAAACGAACGTGTACTGAGTAGGTTAATTTTATTGCGAGCAAGTATAGAATTTCGTTAGAGGAAATTGACTACAGTAAAAGTTCCTTACTCGCGCTTCCTTCATTCGCGTTTTCACTATTCGCGGAGTAAAAAAATGTAGAATGCTAAAAATTTCTTTATTCGCGGATTTAATAAGTACATACATAATAATAAAAGGATTCCAATAGGTATCCAACCCAATATCCTTTGTGAATGCCGTCAAATGGACTAACAAAAAAAGTAAAATAGATCTTATAAAAACTTTGCCTAAAGTATGTTGTTAAATGATATGGCCGGGGACTTAGACATAAGCCGCGTTCACCGCAATTGGTGTTTTTTAGAATGTAAATAAACAGAATGAAAGCAACCTTATTATTCAATGATGAAGTACATATACATATTTTAAATGTTGCTGTTCCGTTCTGTGGTAAAAGTCGCTTTGCGAGTTTTATTTTTCTCGTCTTCCATGTCCAAGTGACATTCAGGAATTGCTTGAATCGCAAGATGAAGATTTGACTGAAACCGATTGGAGGAAATGTTAAATTCACAGCCTATTGAAGAAGAGGCTTTAATAAGCACTGGAAACTTGACATTTAATTTGAAAAATCTTAATGAAGATTTAAGAATGGCAACTGAGCTTTGCGATTTCTTTATGAACATTGATCCGTCTATGGAACGAAGCCTTATTTTTTAGAGGCAAATTGCTAATGCGACTGCTCCTTATCAGTCTGCATTGAAGGAGCTGTTAAAAACTGTCAAGTAAGAGAAAATTATGAAGCCTAAGCCTAAAAATAATTATTCAAAATTAAATAAAATTGATTTTTTTATATATTTGTTTTTTATGTATTTATTTATTTTGTCACCTAGGAATGCGTCCATCATAATCCCATACAAATTACCATTCCGTATTCACGGTTTCTGTATTCGCGGCATATTTTTGGAACATATACCCCGCGAATAAAGAGCTTTTACTGTATTTCACAATTAATTAGAATTTGACTTGATCTTCCTTATTCAGTGATAAATGTGTAGACCCTGTATAGAGGAAATTGCGCAATCGGAGAGTGTATTTTGTGTGTCTATCGTCAATCGGTTTTAAATCAATCGATGCCGTAAGGTGGGCGGCGCAGGGAATGGTGTAACCAGATTCATTCATTCATAAAATTCGTATTTGATTATACGGAAAATAAGATGCCGGTGCTAAGTGGTACACACACGATCGATCAGGACCGGTTTTTTTTATTCACTCTTCCCTCTAGGCAAATTTCATGGCATCACTCTTTTAGAATCGTCTTGCCAAAAAACCGTAGGTATATGGTGGGATAGGCTGATTTACATTCGGACATTATTTTAACAAGCTTATGAAAAAGTTGATTAGATTTATCACAATCAAATGAGTTTACATAAGAAAGAGTGTTTATTGTGAAAGCTATATTTAAAGTTGTTGCACATGTGTATTTAAATTAATACACATTGTTTTTACAGGTACATCTTCATATAGTACCATTGGAATTATATAAAATAATAAATAATCAAATTCGATTTGACACAAATTAGGTTTTAGCTGATTTTTCGAATTCCATTCTATATATTGTCGCATAGGATTCTTGGAATGTTATGTGTAGTCAGTACTGCTGTACAGAGTGGTAACTTGGACCTTGAAAGCTCAAATGATCAAAAAACTTGAGGCATTTGAGATGTGGCTGTATACACGCATTCTGAAACTAACCTGGACTGACAAAATCACCAACGACGAAGTACTAAGACGCATTGGTCGCAAAAGAAAGATTTTGACACACAGACAAACGTGGTTACCAAATTCAATAAGAAGACAGCGTGAGAAGAAGAAGACATCACCAAAAAATGAATCCATTGTATTTAATCCAGGGCAACGTAGTGGCCACGTAAATGGACCAATCCACCAAATAGGAAATATGTTATTAAGATGATTTTTTACATCATTTAGGGAATGGCGAAAGGCTCCATCGTGCATGAATCTTATGTCTCTGCGAATTGGAATATCACATAACATGGGTGGGAAATCATTTTGGAGAAATTCTAAGTATCGATGACCATTCATTATTGACTATTAACAAAAAATATGGTTTACTAAATTATTTTACCCACTATTCCTGCCCACATATAAACACAAACACAAACAGTATACAGTTTGATTTAGTATGTCTCATTATGGGGCGTCCATTAATTACGTGAGGCGTTTTTAGACATTTTTAACACCCCCCCTGGTGAGATTTCGTGAGATTTGGTTCAACCCCCTCTCCCATCCCCCAACCTCACGTGAGATTTTTCAAAATGTGTGTTTATAGAGTAAATGCTTCGGATTTATTATAAAAAGAAAAAAAAATTGTTTAATACTTTTATTTGATACTAGTTAAGACTATTTTTTAAGATTGCTCAGAAAGTAGATTAGAATTCACAAAAGTATATTTATTTCAATTCAGTCCAGGGACACTCGTGTAACACTCAATAGTAACTATTGAAACTAACATGTCCATATGATTTTCAGTAAAATCATCTGCTCCTTCAACCTCGTCCTGATTAAGCTACTCTCTCGTAATGAAATTAGATCATTTATAACGTATTATAAATTTATTTCGAGATTGAGTTTTTCCGCAATACGAATAGCAAACATGTGCACTTTCGTTAAATATTTTTGTGTACGATTTCGCCATATTTTAGTCAAAAAACATGTTTTACTCGATTTAATACTATTTTATCGATATGTTACTCGATTTCTTACCGAAAAAAATTACATGCTATTTTCCATGACCCCCCTCTCCCCAAAATAAGATTAGATGAGATTCAGCTAGACCCCCATTGACCACCTCACGTAAATATTGGACGTCCATATGGCACGACGATCTAAAAATCTACATATCTCCTTAACCATACATTTTATCGAGTTAAACAAAGAGTAACTTTTTGTTAAAAAATCGATTTTTACTATCTTTAGATTGTACAGGTTGTCTCTGTAAAAGTTACAGATTGTTAACCACTGGGCATAAGCCGCCCCTAGCCTTCAGATCGTAGTGTAGTTTATTTATTCCGTCAAACACACTAGATGGATCTATGTACTCCATTAAAATTTCATAATGTTCGAATGTATAATTTAAATAATATATGAAAATATAGGTTCTAGTTTCGCAGCTTTAAAGCCCTATAACTCCCGCATTTTTTCCATCAAGTCCCGAAACACCGTATACAACAATTTACCGGATGAAATTTAGATAATATCGGACGATAAAATCAGAAACATAATATCTAGATGAGAACTAAGACCATGAATAAGTATTTACCATATAAAAATTATTAGATTTAATAGAGTCGCTATAATTTGGTCTAATATTGTATAAAAAAATAGTTGAAAAGTGAATGAACATAATAATACTTCAATTGCAGCCATCTTAAATTTTATCGCACAACTACCGAATTCACTACATCAAAAGTTTACACTTTATAGTATTTACTGTGTTCATTCACTATTTAGCTATTTTTTCACAATTACAACCATTTTTTATAGTTTTAACATATTGTATATAGTATGGCAATTAGTATCTCATGCATAAGGTATGACAGCAAAAAATTTTAAGCTTAGATATTATTTGTAACATCTTTCAGATTGCTTTAATATTCAGAATCGCAGGATATCTGCGGAGGGAGGATTGATATAAAATGAAGTGTAAGGATATTAATAAAACGGAAATGTTTTAATTATCACAGTACTTAATACAAAAACTATTGTTCAACGTCGATTTACTGTTATTGGTGAATAAAAACCAACGACCCACAAATATCAAAACAGATCATTTCTTTTTGCAGTATAGAAAAAGAAAATGCTAAATCCAAGTTGTAGCTATGAATACCTTTTCAAAAACTCCCCCGCTCATCCAACATATTTGAATTTACCTAATCCAAAAAACTACACTGGGCATACATTTCGACGTTCTTCGGCGTCTCAATCAGTGGATTCCGGTGGTGATATAATTCAACTAAAGAAGCACGGTGGGTGGAAATCCAACACAGTTGCGGAGGGTTACGAAGACGACTCAATATAACACAAAATGGATTTCGCAGTGAAAATTTTAACGGGAACAACTTCAAGCAACATTGTAAATGTTCACGATCCTACCAACAATCTAATAAGTACTAATACAACTATGGACGATGTCATTCTTTGAACTCGTTAAATGCTGCCAATTCAAGTACCAATATTAATGTAACTTCTTTTTCACTTAAATTAATGTATTCCAAATTTCAACAATTTTTTTTATTATTGGGTACAGAGCTATGTACTAAAATATACCGAGATAGACCGTAAGAAAGAGAAAGAAAAACAACTAAAGATAGAATAGATCGAGAAATGTTTGCAGAAAGCTAATAAGAATTCATCCCTACATATAAATTTAGTGGTGTCAGTGGGTAAAGATATGAGGAAATCAACTAAGTTCACAGGTTACTGACTAACGAAATCACACAGGACACTAACATTCACTACTGATGTAATGGAACAGATATAGGAAAATCATTATTTTTGTGACTGGTCATGTTGAAAAAAATATCGAAACGGGGTGATTGAAGATGTTACTAGGTTGATGATAATGTTTGGCTGTCGTTTCTTGTATTGAAACACAAGATCCAGACTCCTAGCTCATTAGTTGGCTACAAGTAGATAGGGGCTTTGTATCCAAAGTTCTGTCGCATAATACGGAAGTAAAATCATTCGAAGGGGGTGTTCGTTACGTGGATTGGTCAAATAGAAACCACGTAATCGAATCATATCCTAGATTAATTCCCGTTTGACATTTTGATAGTATATAAATAACAATTTTCTTATTATCAATGAAAGTTTCCATCCCCTATATTCGAACAACATATTATATATCAGAGCTTTCTCATTTCATTACACTTAAATTATCTCGATATCAGAACATATTCATTATATCAGTTATTAAATTTAGTTGTCAGTGTTGCATTCCTTATAACCGGATAAGTACGAAAAAAGATACTATATAATTAATTGCCGCATTTGATGCAGCGGCTGTTTAAATGTTAGATATCAAAATATGATTCAATTTTTACGTAACGGCACCACTGTTAATGGAAATATGTCATATATAATTGTAACAACTTCATTTAGAAAGTTGCTCAGCGAATTGTATTTAATTTTATACAATAGGTTCGGAAAATTATAAGGAAGGCAGATTTATCAAAATAAAAAAAAATAACTGATATTTAAAAAAAACTTTATAGAATTTAGTAACTATCAATCATTATAAAATTAATATATACAATCACGATTTTATATAGAAGCTCATCTATGAGAACCAAAGGATATAGAGTATAATACTGAAGTATGGAGAATTGAAATAGAATACTTTATTAACGGTCTGTTCAGGAGGATCTAACTCCTGATGAACCACCTCGTGGCTATCAAAGAAGCATAACAGCATTCTTCTCACATTCCATTTGCTCATAAAAGCTTTTTTTGGTCTTTAATTATTGGTGGTGAATCTAAAACTTCGTTTTTGGGTAGTACTGAAAAAAAGCAACTTTCAGCGTTTGAGTTATTACTTTCTGTTTATTCTAAATAGTCTTGAAAGGTTTTTCGAAAGCAAATTTTGGATTAAAATATTTCTAGCCTTTTTGCGGTTCAAATTTAATTGTTCTACAATCATTCTAACCGTTAAACAATGATCTTAGTAGATTAAGCCACGTGTACATTGCGCTTTCGTGTCAGGGTGTACCTCGACCGATCTCGAAATTTTTGTACCTGATTCATAGATTCTTCACCAAACAGTATTAAATAGTTGTGTAAAAACTTTACGTAATTGTTTAAGTTTCAAATAATAATTATTTTAAAATTTAAACATTGAAAACAACATTATTAAAGAACCAGTTATTTAAAGTTAGTCCATTTTCTGGGTAAATATTCTCTTGTCTAATGTTAATTTCATAGGAAGCTGTGGTATCTACATGTATGCCAGAGGCTTGGATTTCCATCCTCGGTGTTGCTTTATTTTCAAAACTTTGTGTGCCATATTTTCCATTATAATATCGTACAAAAAATCAGACGCGCTTTACAGCAGGATGTCTTATATTTCTATACATTTTGAGGAGGTCAACAAGACTAACATCACCAATATTTCCAGTGGTGACCACAAATTCGAGAATAAAGTGTGTTTTGCTTTCTGGAATTGTAATTTTGAAAAAGGTGTCTTCATCAAATACGACTCCTTCTCGTAGGAACGTCAGTTCAGCCTTCCTGCAGGCTCCCGCAATCCCTATTATCATTGTGACTTAAGGAACCAATGCATTAAATAATAAACTATGTACATATCGTAATTTGATTTACTTTTGCAAATAGAAATATTTCGTCTTTTATAAATTTTTCTACATTCTCCTTCGACAAAATCTCGGATTTTTTTGCATAGTTTCCTGCATAGTTCTTTTCAGTCAAGCCAAAACTGAGTGTACTTTTTGATATCGAAATTTTTGCACAAATGAATTCATATTTTAGCATTGAGTATGTAGGGCACAAAGTTAACGCCGTCAACGTTTTTGAATTTTCAAAAAAACAAGGGGTACTTTTTCGTTGATGTTTTTTATATTTTTCAGATCGCACCATTTTTCGCCAGGGCGTATCTAGTTCTTGATTTTTCAGGTATTAAACTACCCACTCCTAGAATCATGCAAATGCAAGAAGTTGTAGTGAACCAATCCTATAAAGTGGTGGGATATGAAAATGACTATTGTGAATGCATTACATCACTGGAGATTCTGCATTACAGGCGTGTTACTGGAGATTTTTATAACTAGCATTACTAAAATACATGTAGAAAATACAAAATTGAGAGAGAACCAATGATCACACACAGCTGGAAAAAATATATTTCAATAGATCAAGACTACTAAATCATGTGGTTGTTCCAAGATTACGACAAGCACTGAGAATACGAGGTCTGGTTATTAAATAACGAGACTGGTTACGAAAAAGGGTTTATTATAAAAATTATTCTACATTCGAATGCTCCTCTTCAATATACTCCCCTTCCCTCACCTCACAACTTTCCATACGTTTTTTTCATTGATCGAAGCAGTGCTGGAAGTCTTCTTTTGTGAGTGCCTTTAGGAGCTCTGCTGTTTTTTTCTCTTCATCCCTTCCATCGTATCAAATCGAGTCCCTTTCAAAGCAGATCTTTTTCTAACCTTTCAAGGAATTCTGAGCAGACCCGTTGACGCAAGAGCTTTTGGTCAGGAGAAAAATATCTAGTATACGTCACTCATACAAGAAACAGACATTCACACAGAGAAGAAACAAACAGACATTCAGGACCCCACTTCGCGTCATTTCAAAAGATTTGAAGATGCCGGGGACCTACCAGCTGTCTTCTGCTTGATGATGCAGCTGCCGGTTACCGGTATACAGGGAGCGCAGAAACAAGTCGCAGAAACCTCTATATACAATGTGGCATATATAGTCGAATACACGATTTTTCCAGTCCCCCCAGCGGTGAAACTAAGCAGAATTTAAAAAAATGTTTTTGCAAAAGTTGTGCGGAATTTTTTCTCATAAGGTTGCTATTCAACGTTTTTCCTAGAACGCATAGTTTTCCCGGAAAATCAGAAAAATTGAATTACAAAAATT
This sequence comes from Diorhabda carinulata, assembly GCF_026250575.1. Lineage (NCBI taxonomy): Eukaryota > Metazoa > Arthropoda > Insecta > Coleoptera > Chrysomelidae > Diorhabda > Diorhabda carinulata. Next base: position 20,628,159 of record NC_079462.1, read on the forward strand.
TTTCGCGCCTCCTAGCGGCGAAAAATGCTTTATTCAGAAAAAAGTTTCGGACAAAAGTTGACGGAAATTTTGTATGCTACAACTTTGCTATTCACTATTTTTCCCGGAAAAGCATAGTTTTCCAGTAAATGCAAGAAATGAGTTTTGAAATCTTCTGCGCGCCCTCTAACGTTAAGTGTTTCGCTAGGACGCGTAGTTTTGTCACAAAATGGTTAAATTAGTGCTAAAGCAGCGCGTCATTTTCGAGATTGCGGTAACTCGAATTCGGTTTCAGACAGCTAAAATACATCGATATTGACTGGTCTCATTTCTGTGGGGAAAATTTCTATGGAGCCGCGATTTTTCGTCTAATTTGAATGGACTAATTCAAGAAGTATCTATTACCATTGTTAATTAGTAAATAATAGTATTCTAATGTAAAATCAAATAATATGTACGACAAGCAAATTGTATTCAGCTCGATAAGTAACCTTCACTTTGTAGTTGCTTATTTTTCTTTAGAAAATTCTTTAATGAATGTTATCAAATCATGATATCATTTTCCTGACAAACAATTGTCGTTGATTTTGTACCGCGTTCTTTCAATTTTATATTAAAATATTGGCTTCATAAACCAACACGTTTTTATACATAAATATAATGAATTTCATTACTTGGCGTTAATATAAATTCAATAACATACATTTTGATTTACGAGATACATTTCTAACATTTTATTCCTATTAGATTATACTTCGTACTTCTCGATATGTAATTAAAATTGCAACAATGTATAATGATACATAATAACGCTAAAAGCGTAGAAGTACCTTTATAGAACGCCAACAATGTGAGTACTTATAGTATCCAAGTACCCGAGCTGCTCTTATTTTTTTTATAATCTCAACTAGTTTTACAGCTTGCAGAATGAATTTCTTTGAAAAATCTCATGTTACGTCTATATATAGATTAAAACGATAGGCGTACCAATGCAGAAACAAAGGGTTCTTGAAAATACTTTATTTTGAAGAAAACATCATAACTTTGTAATACAGCAACACAATAAATTGTTATATACGAAAAATTTCATATTTTAACCCCACATACATGATAAACGTTAATCTAAGTAACATGTTGTTATGTATAGGCCAATTCTACTGACTCAGAAAGTAAGAAATACAAAATGAGGGGCTTTCCACTGGTTCCAAAAATCCTTGTGAACGTGTACCAATTCCTAGTCTGTTTACAGTAACTAAAAATGAAATAAAATCCAACTACCCCTTTTCATAGGGATACTACAACTGTTAGAGTAGATCACGCACCATCTACAACCTATTCAGTTTCGAAGAATGATTTGTTATTGTCATTATAATATAAACATATTTACGCCGCAATTCATTAAAAATAATAACAGTGACGAAAACCATTTCTTTACCATGGCGTTTGTATTCTATGAATTATATACAATAGGATAATCAAAAAAACAATCACGTGTTTATTTTATGAATTAAATTACGAACAGCATAATCAGAGGAATATAAAACAAATTTGAACGGAAAACTTTCGCTGTTTTTGATGAAATCTACGATGAAGAAATTATCAATATTGTCGACGCGTTTAGAAAACAAAAAGTTATTCGTCCTAGCAAATCTTTATATTGTCTCACTTAATTTTTAAATTTGCTGTGCTTCTATCGAATGTTTCGTTGTTTATTGTTAAATTTTGTGTTTCTATATTTTATAAGCTACCATGTTTTTTATCACTGTCTTCACTTCTTCTTTTTTATCTTTTGACAGGACCAAAACTAAATAACTAAAAATGCACATAACTTAAAACTATGGAACATCGAAAACATTTCTTTGTGTTTCTATACAAAGTTAACCAAAAGCACTACTTCATTGTTGGAGAAATTGCAATTGCAAATTATGCTTTGCTAATTTTTTTTTATACAAATTTCTTAATCAACAAATATCGGAAAAATTTTAGTTATATATCCTCGATAGTGACTCGATTACGTAAGAAAATATCGTATCTCGATATCTGGAAGTTCAATGAATAGTTTTATAAGTAGTCTTATTATTATTAAGTAGTCTTATTAATATATACAACAAATCGTATAAATAAGATTATTGTCATTATCATATAAACATATTTACACCGCAATTCGTTAAAAATAAATAGTCTAACAGTGACATATCTTCGCCATGGCGTTTGTATTCTATGAACTAAAATTGAAAAATTCTGAATTTCCATTTGAGCAGCTACCACATAATTACCGAAACATGTACAATAGGATAATCAGCAAAATATCTCGATGTTCAATGTTTAGTTTTAAAAACAGATAAATATTCTTATTAACCTTGATTAATTTCTCCAAAACATGTATTATCGCATCGCAGGATTCCGTTATTATTAAGAACAGACTTTGTGAAGAAAAAGCACTATGATTCTATAAATTTTCCAACGTTATTGATAGACTTTGAAAAAGGTGGTACTGCTTCCCGCATGTTTGGATTTATTTCCTCGATCAATAGCGTTCCAGTAGCTCTTGAAACTGTCCATCTGTCCAAAATTTCTTCAGTTAACTTCAAGATTTCCGTTAATGCATTTCTGACTTTTTCTTTTATCAATCTTTTGACTTATTCGTTCCATAGAGATATTACCATACGTACAGTTTCTATGAGTTCGGTCATGCGTATTCTCAACGTGTAACGTAGGAACGTAATGGTAATATATGTAAACTCTTATATGGCCAGTTCTTATGGGAAAAAACGTCTCTACGTTAAGGAGCCGACCGTATTCACAGTATTCACTTTTTCTCTCGTTGGAGACACTTTATCTATACTGCGCATGCTTCATGCGCGCAAAAGATGCGCAGAATAATTGAAGCGC